>NC_141878.1:438100506-443930506 GCF_056163025.1 Triticum urartu | reverse complement strand
CTCATCTTCTGGTAAAGTGGCGGTGAAGGTTCCGGTGAAGCTCGGTATGCCGATGTTCAGGTACCTAGTGACTTCCTTCAAGTGTTGTCCGAAAGGGGTATCGTCATTCGGTTGAGTGAACTTGTTCCTTGGGTACGCAATCTATAGAGTAGAAATGGAGAAGAGTTAGAAATGAATAGAGAAGAGTATCATGTGGCTTTTCCTAGTGGTCGTGTCCTACAGACAGCATGTGCTCTGATACCATCTTGTAGCGACCCGATCCCAATGGATCGTAGTCTCTGTGCGTAAGTGTCATCCTTGGATCGGTATTGCTAACACACACACAGAGTACTCGAGGATTTATTGCAGAATTCAATTACACACTTATTACATAGAGTGTCTCAAAAAGAGTACTTATTACAATAATATGACTGAAGGTCATCTAAATTAAGATAACTTCGGAAGCTTCGATGATAAATGACTCCATCCAACTCCATGGCAAAAATGAGTGCATGACAACGACCTATCGCACCTTACTCTTCGTCTGAAAACTCCGCATCATGATACATTGCAGCCGTGTAGGACAGCACATGGAATATGCTGGCAAGATAACACCATAGAGCAATGAACAAATAACAACTATCACTACATGCATATTTGGCTGGTGGAGTGTCTACGGTTATCATTTGCATAAAGCTAATTTTCCCCTACAACAAAGGAATTTATTTTAATTAACTACAAAGTTTGATGAAATTATTGAGAAGGTACCCCAAACTCAATCCCAAATTAACATTAATAACCCAACAAATTCATTAAGTAAAGTGATGAGATCAACATAATAATTCAAGTACCACATACTCAAGATGTCCGTAACTGGGGACACGGCTAACCATGATTAGTTTATACACTCTGCAGAGGTTTGCACACTTTTCCCCACAAGACTCGATCTCCTTCGTTGTATTTCTCGCACTGCATGATGTTTGAGAAACGGATGACCAAGACACAGTCTTTCCGAAGAGGTCACCTTAACCGAATAGATGGGCCGGTACACCTACAATCCCCTACATCTGCTAGCCCATCATGTAAAGGATTCCCACAACTTACTCAACTATGCCAGAGCCCATAATGGCTTGTGGCTGCACACAGAAGTTTCTACCATGAATAATCTTGTGATCCCTTTGAGCCTGGGTGGCATTCCATGGGAGGATCACACGGGTACCCCGGGATCTCCTTAGACAACACAGGATTCCCCAAGTTCCCACAACCAATCCACCCAGATGTGTATTAAAGTAGCCACCTTAAGTTAACCCTTAGATATAAAAAACTCTCACATTTTTCATGAATCTCACAAACCAATCCACGTCTACGAGCATAGCAAAGTAGTGCACACTACAAAAAAAGACACATCCGTGACATTTTGGGCCGAACGAATTTTTTCTGTCATACATATGACACTTCTATGACGATAATTGTGACAAAACCCGGTATCATCATAGATGTGGTGGGCTCCTACTTCTATGACAAAAAATCATGACAGAAAATGGGCTTTTCGTCTTGGGCGGGCCGGAGACGCAGTTGCATGACATTCTTTGGGCCGTCCATGACCGAAAAAACCGTGGTAGAAGCGAGGGGGAGGAAAATTTCGGGGAGTTCCCGGTTACGGTGGGAGGTCGGGGGCCGAGCGATGCACGTTTCTCTCGTACACGTACGCGCGTGTGTGCGAGGCGTTGGCTCTAACTGAACCCGAGCGAGGCATTGGGCTCTAACTGAACCCGAGCAATTGCACTGCAGGCTACGCGTTACTGAACCCGAGCGATCGATCGATGGCTATTAACTGAACCCGATCAAGCGATTCCTTCGCTACTGCTGCTAACTGAAGCCGATCGATTGGATGAACAGTGAGCGTTGCAGGGGGGGGGGTTGGATGAACAGTGAGCGATGGCGTTGCCTCTGGATGAACAGGACCCCGTGGTGTGGAGGGCTGGATGAACAGTAGACGGTGGAGGGGTACCCGTGGAGGGGTGGTTGAACAGGACCCCGTGGTGTGGATGGCTGGATGAACAGTAGACAATGGAGGGGTGCCCGTGGAGGGGTGGTTGAACAGTAGCCGGTGGAGTAGCGCGCAGTGGAGGCTGGATGAACAGGAGCCCATGGAGGCTGGAGGAGGTCGACGGTAGCCCGTGGAGGCTGGAGGAGGTCGACGGTGGAGAAGAACAGTATCCCGTGGAGTCCCGTTTTGCGGTATGCCACACACCTCCCGATCAACAGGACCCCCGTTTCGACCGTAGCACTCTAACACAAGTCCGTTTCCTCCGTTTTGCGGTACACCACACCCCTCCCGATCAACAGGACCCCGTTTCGACCGTAGGAGGTCCGTTTCCTCCGTTTTGCGGTACGCCAGACCCCTCCCGATGAACAGGATCCCGTTTCGAACGTGGCCGGTCGAACATAAGGCCGTTTCCTCCGTTTTGCGGTACGCCAGGCCTCGGTTCCATCGCCTGTTCCGTCCAAGCCCTCCCGATGAACACGACCACGCATTCCGTTCCGACCCAACCGGTTGGCTCCCACGCGTTTTGTTGCCTCCCGATGAACACGACGCCTTCCGTTGCCTCCCCATGAACACGACGCATTCCGTTGCCTCCCCATGAACACGACGCATTTCGTTGCCTCCCCATGAATACGACGACGACGCTGTTTCTCCGTTCTGACCCAGCCATGTACACGAGCCCTGGCCGTACGTATGCGCGAGTAGGCGTTCGAGACCCTACCCGTATGTACGTACGCGGCCGTATTTTCTTTCTTGCACCCTGGCCGCTGTACGTACGTGTACATGCTACGTGCGCGCCTCTACTACGACACGTACGCGCCTCTACTACGACACGTGCGCGCCTCTACATCGACCAGTATATATGTACGTACACGTTCGTGACCAGAATGACAACGCTACGTACACTTCGACCAGGTGGGTCCCGACTGTCAGGCACTTCCTTGCCTGCGAAGATGTAGCTGGTGGGTCCCAGCAGTCAGGGGGGCGAATCGTTTTGTTTTTTTTGCCCGGACGCACTTCCTTGCGTGCGAAGATGTAGCTGCTGGGTCCCAGCAGTCAGGGGGGGATCGTTTTGTTTTTGTTTTTGCCCGGACGCACTTCCTTGCGTGCGAAGATGTAGCTGGTGGGTCCCAGCAGTTAGGGGGCGAATCATTTTTTTTTCGGACGCATTTCCTTGCGTGCGAAGATGTAGGGTGGGTCCCAGCAGTCAGGGGGAAATGTTTTTTTCGCGAAATACGGTGGCCCGTCCGGTGGGTCCCCGCTGTCAGGTGGAGGAATAATTATTTTGCACGTAATAAGGAGGCACTTCCTTGCTGCGGCCATGGACCCAGCTGTCAGCCTCTCCACGTACAGTCCACGTCCGATGGTAGCCATTCCTTGACCACGTTGACCACGCCGCACCAAGAGCACCAGGACGGTGGACGACGGCGGGACCTAGGAAGGGGACGACGCGGAGCCGGGGAAGACGCGGCAGTGGATGCCCACGCGTAGAGGAGTATGAGGGTTCACTCATTCGGCTGCGGTGTGAGGCTGCCGTCGCTACAGAATAACAGGGGGTGTGGGTGCGTAGAGGGATGGCCTGGCCAGCGGTGGGAGTAGTAGGGGCGGTGAGGCCTCTGTGGCATCACAACCGGCCACGGGCGGCAGGAGCAGGCGGCACGACCGACGCTGCTTTGGGAGGCTGGAGCAAGAAGACCAGAGGTTGAAGAAGCACTACGGCCGTTGGATGGACATCATACGGTCACTGGAGCTAGAATCGTTCATATATTGACTAAAGTTGACAAAGGCCTCCGTCCCATTCAACTTAGTAGGCCCACAAGTTAGCCTCCCACAAAGGTGGGTCCCAGCTAGCAGGGGTATTCATTTTTTTGTGCGTAATAAGGAGGCACTTCCGGTGGGTCCGAGCTGACAGCGGGGGGAACGCTTTTTTCGCGAAATACGGTGGCCCGTCCTGTGGGTCCCAGCAGTCAGGGGGAAACGTTTTTTTTGTGAAATACTGGTGGCCCGTCCGGTGGGTCCCTGCTGTCAGGTGGAGGAATAATTATTTTCCGCGTAATAAGGAGGCACTTCCTTGCGGCTGCCGTGGACCCAGCTGTCAGCCTCTCCACGTACAGTACTCTTCCGATGGATGTCGGTCGTTGACCACATTGACCACGCCGCGTCAAGATCACCATGGCGGTGGACGACGGCAAGGCCTAGGAAGGGGACGACGCGGAGCCGGGGAAGATGCGGCAGTGGAAGCCCGCGCGGAGAGGAGTACGAGGGTTCACTGGTTCGGCTGCGGTGTGAGGCTGCCGTCACCGCAGAATAACAGGGGGTGTGGGTGAGTAGATGTATGCCCTGGCCAACGGTGGGAGTAGTAGGGGCGCTGAGGCCTGCACGGCAGCATAGCCGGCCACGGGAGGCGGGAGTAGGCGGTGCCGCCGGCGCTGCTTTGGCGGCTGGAGCAAGAAGATCAAAGATTGAAGAAACACGACGGCTGTTGGATTGACATCCAACGGTTACGTCTGCTAGAATCATTTGTTGATGTATATAATAACTAAAAAAATCTTGCATACGCGTCAACTAAACAGGCCCACAAGTCAGACCACTCCCTCTTTTTTTAATAATTTATATATAGCTCATGGCAACTTCTTATGCAATTTATTGCAGTCGTTTTTTTGGTTGGCCAGGGCCAATTTCGTATATTTCTGTGGGTTCCAAACTATTTTTAATACCGAAATGGCGAGCCAGATTTAAAGTACTTTGAAGATATATTTAAATTAGGTTAATGCCCAGTGAAATAGGAATATGAAAATGTGAAAAAATTCAGAAATTATAAAGTAATTGCCAATTTGTCATCTGTATTTATATTTACAACCCATTTCATATTACTTTCAAGATTTGTAGGCGTCTTGAAAGAGTTGCAGCCCATCAGGGCGTAGAAAAATAAGTAGGACTGGATTGGGTATTCTTCAGAAAAAATAAAGTGGGCTCATTTTCACAAAGAAAAAATAGCTGGGCTGGTCACATGGTGAACATAAAATATAAGCCTGGGCTAGACGGGCCACAGCCCAGTTCAAACCCTACTCCGTCTCAATAATACCAAACAAAAAAATACTGCTCGAGTAGCTACGTCCCAGGTGTCAGCCGATCTTGTGCTGTTCTCTTGTCTATTGACTATATACGCTCACAATGTCGTGGGTCCCAGATGTCAGGAAAACACAAGGAGGAAGCATTTTATTTTTCCATACGCCAACGTGGTGGGCCCCTACTGTCATCCTCTCCACGTACTTCCGCTGATTCCTGTTGTTTGTTCACCATGTTGACAACGCGAGAGGGCGGCGCCGCGGCGAGCGCACCAAAGCGCGTGGAGGACGTCGGCATTAATG
Organism: Triticum urartu; assembly: GCF_056163025.1. Lineage (NCBI taxonomy): Eukaryota > Viridiplantae > Streptophyta > Magnoliopsida > Poales > Poaceae > Triticum > Triticum urartu. Next base: position 443,925,109 of record NC_141878.1, on the reverse strand, counting down.
ATTTTGGAGAGGGTGGGGCGGCGATGCATGCACTGAGGCGCAGCCAGCCGTGGGGGGGCGGAAGCAGGCGGCCCCGTCGGCGCTGGTTTGGTTTTGGCGGCTGGAGGAAGACATGACTGAAGAAACACGACAGACTATAAAAGCAGCAGGAGTACTTAACAACCTTAACTGAAACCAGCAGGGGCACTTAACAACCAAAGCTGAAAGCAGTATGAGTACTTATACATGTTCAACCGTACAAAGCACGCCTCGAACAGTGCTACTTTTCCTATAGTTAACCAAGGGTGAGGCCGCCAAGCCCCAGGACAAGGCCCAGGCGCCACCCCGCGCATCCACAACCTTCTGAAAGCGGCTTCATCTCGCAACGTGGTCAATAAACAGGATATTCGCTTTAGAGCCATGGAAAAGCATGAACATAATCTTCTGTCCTATTCTCCAAGATGGACGGGCCTTCATTATTTGAGACCACCCATGAATAAGTATCTTTTCACCTCCAAGGGGAATTGAGTAGGTCGACATAAACATCATGTTGTGACCAAGCGCAAGTCTGACCCGACCATGGTCAGACATCTGTATAGGAACAATATGTTGGAAATATGCCCTAGAGGCAATAATAAATTAGTTATTATTATATTATATTTCATTGTTCATGATAATCGTTTATTATCCATGCTAGAATTGTATTGATAGGAAACTCAGATACATGTGTGGATACATAGACAACACCATGTCCCTAGTAAGCCTCTAGTTGACTAGCTCGTTGATCAATAGATGGTTACAGTTTCCTGACCATGGACATTGGATGTCGTTGATAACGGGATCACATCATTAGGAGAATGATGTGATGGACAAGACCCAATCCTAAGCCTAGCACAAGATCGTGTAGTTCGTTTGCTAAAGCTTTTCTAATGTCAAGTGTCATTTCCTTAGACCATGAGATTGTGCAACTCCCGGATACCGTAGGAGTGCTTTGGGTGTACCAAACGTCACAACGTAACTGGGTGGCTATAAAGGTTCAATACAGGTATCTCCGAAAGTGTCTGTTGGGTTGGCACGAATCGAGACTGGGATTTGTCACTCCGTGTAAACGAAGAGGTATCTCTGGGCCCACTCGGTAGGACATCATCATAATGTGCACAATGTGATCAAGGAGTTGATCACGGGATGACGTGTTACGGAACGAGTAAAGAGACTTGCCGGTAACGAGATTGAACAAGGTATCGGGATACCGACGATCGAATCTCGGGCAAGTATTGTACCGATAGACAAAGGGAATTGAATACGGGATTGATTGAATCCTTGACATCATGGTTCATCCGATGAGATCATCATGGAGCATGTGGGAGCCAACATGGGTATCTAGATCCCGCTGTTGGTTATTGACCGAAGAGTTGTCTCGGCCATGTCTGCATGACTCCCGAGCCCGTAGGGTCTACACACTTAAGGTTCGATGACGCTAGGGTTATAGGGAATAGTTATACGTGGTTACCGAATGTTGTTCGGAGTCCCGGATGAGATCCCGGACATCACGAGGAGTTCCGGAATGGTCCGGAGGTAAAGATTTATATATGGGAAGTCATCATACGGTCACCAGAATAATTCGGGGGTTACCGGTATTGTACCGGGACCACTGGAGGGGTGCCGGGGGTCCACCGGGAGGGTCCACCTGCCCCGGAGGGCCTTATGGGCTGTGTGTGGAGAAGGGACCAGCCCCTTAGTGGGCTGGGCGCCTCCCCCCTTAGGGCCCATGCGCCTAGGGATTGGGGGAACCCTAAAGGGGGGGCGCCCCCCTTGCCTTGGGGGGCAAGGCAACCCCCCTTGGCCGCCGCCCCCTCCTCAGATTGGATCTGAGGGGGCCGGCCCCCTCTCCCTTGCCGCTATATATATGTGGGAGGTGGGAGGGCAGCCGCACCCAAGTTCTGGCGTAGCCCTCCCCCTCTCCCAAGTCCTCCTCTTCTCCCGCGGTGCTTGGCGAAGCCCTGCAGGATTACCACGCTCCTCCTTCACCACCATGACGTCGTGCTGCTGCTGGATGGAGTCTTCCCCAACCTCTCCTTCTCCGATATATGTGATGTATGAGATTGATCATGTTCTTGTAATAGGAATCACGACTTGCATGCCGATGAGTATGACAACCGGCAGGAGCCATAGGAGTTGTCTTAATTTATTTATGACATGCGTGTCAACATAAACGTCATGTAATTACTTTACTTTATTGCTAAAGCGTTAGGCATAGTAGTAGAAGTAATAGATGACGAGACAACTTCAAGAAGACACGATGATGGAGATCATGGTGTCATGCCGGTGACAACGATGATCATGGAGCCCCGAAGATGGAGATCAAAAGGAGCAAAATGATATTGGCCATATCATGTCACTATTTGATTGCATGTGATGTTTATCATGTTTTACATATTATTTGCTTAGAACGACGGTAGCTTAAATAAGATGATCCCTCACTAAAATTTCAAGAAAAGCGTTCCCCTAACTGTGCACCGTTGCGAAGGTTCGTCGTTTCGAAGCACCACATGATGATCGGGTGTGATAGATTCTAACGTTCGAATACAATGGGTGTAAGCCAGATTTACACACGCAATACACTTAGGTTGACTTGACGAGCCTAGCATGTACAGACATGGCCTCGGAACACGGAAGACCGAAAGGTCGAGCATGAGTCGTATAGAAGATACGATCAACATGAAGATGTTCACCGATGTTGACTAGTCCGTCTCACGTGATGATCGGACACGGCCTAGTTGACTCGGATGTTCACTAGAGGGATGTCTATCTGAGTGGGAGTTCATTAAATAATTTGATTAGATGAACTCAATTATCATGAACATAGTCTAAATTATCTTTGCAAATATGTTGTAGATAAATAGCTCACATTGTAGCTCCCTGTTTCAATATGTTCCTAGAGAAAGATTAAGTTGAAAGATATTGTAAGCAATGATGCGGACTAGGTCCGTAGTCTGAGGAGTGTCCTCACTGCTACACAGAAGGCTTACGTCTTTGATGCATCGCTCAATGTGCAAACCCCTACAACGTCGTCTGTGGATGTTGTGAACACCTGACAGACACATCCTGATGACTACTTGATAGTTTAGTGCACCATACTTTACGGTTTAGAATCGGGATTCCAATGACGTTTTGAACGCCATAGAACATATGAGATGTTCCAAGAGCTGAAATTGGGATTTCAGGCTCATGCCCGTGTTGAGAGATATGAGACCTCTGACAAGTTCTTTTACCAACAAGATGGAGGAGAATAGCTCAGCTAGTGAGCATGTGCTCAGAATGTCTGAGTGCTACAATCACTTAAATCAAGTGGGAGTTAAACTTCTGGATAAGATAGTGATTGATAGAGTTCTCTAGCCACTATCACTAAGCTACTAGATCTTCGTGATGAACTATGACATGCAAGGGATGGAGTTGATCCCGGAGCTGTTCGCGGTGCTTAAGACCGCAAAAGGTAGAAATCAAGAAGGATCATCAAGTATTGATGGTTTAACAAGACCACTGGTTTCAAGAAGGGCAAGGGTTAGAAGGGAAACTTCATGGATGGCAAACCAGTTGCCGCTCCAGTGAAGGAACCCAAGGTTGAACCCAAACCCAAGACTAAGTGCTTCTATTGTAAAGGGAACGGTCACTAGTAGCGGAATTACCCCAAATGCATGATAGATAAGAAGGCTGGCAACTTCAAAAAAATTTATACGTGTTATTAATGTGTACCTCACTAGTACTCCTGGTAGCACCTGGGTATTGGATACCGGTTCAGTTGCTATTATTGGTGACTTGAAGCAAAAGCTACAGACTAAACGGAGACTGGCTAAGGGCGAGGTGACGATGTGTGTTGGAAGTGTTTCCAAAGTTGATGAGATCACCATCGCACGCTCCATCTGCCTTCGGGATTAGTGTTGAACCTAGATAAATGTTATCAGGTGTCTACGTTGAGCATGAATATGATTAGATCATGTTCATTGCAATATGGTTATTCATTTAAATTAGAGAATAATGGTTATTCTGTTTACATGAATGATACCTTTCATGGTCATGCACCCTATGTGAATGGTCCATTGAATCTCGGTCGTGGTAATACACATGTTCACGCCAAAAGATGTAGAGTTAATAATGATAGTACCACTTTCTCGTGGCGCTGCTGCTTAGGTCATATTGGCGTAAGATGCATGAAGAAACTCCATGTCGATGGATGTTTGGAGTCACTTGATTTTGAATCACTTGACACATGCGAGCCATGCCTCATGGGCAGGATGACTAAGACCCCGTTTTCAGGTACAATGAAACGGGCAAGTGACTTGTTGCAAATCATGCATGCTGATGCGTGTGATCCAATGAGAATTAAAGCGTGCGGTGGATATCGCTATTTTCTCATCTTCACTGACGATTTGGGTAGATATAGGTATATCTACTTAATGAAGCACAAGTCTGAAACGTTTGAAAAGTTCAAGCGATTTCAGAGTGAAGTTAAGAATCATCATAACAAGAAGATCAAATTCCTATGATCTGATCAATGAGAATATCTAAGTTATGAGTTTGGCAAACACTTAAGACATTGTGGAATTGTTTCACAGTTGAAGCCACCTGGAACACCACTGGGTAATGGTGTGTCCGGACGTCGTAATCGAACCTTATGAGATATGGTGCGATCTATGATGTCTCTTACCAATCTACCGTTTTCATTTTGAGGTTATGCATTAGAGATAGCTGCATTCACTTTAGATAGGACACCATATAAGTCTGTTGAGACGACGTCGTGTGAACATTGGTTTGGCAAGAAACCAAAGTCATCGTTTCTTAATGTTTGGGGCTGCGATGCTTAAGGCTTCAGCCAGAGAAGCTCGAACCCAAAGCGGACAAACACATCTTCATAGGATACCCAAAGGTGACAGTTGGGTACACCTTCTATCTCAGATCCGAGGGAAAATTGTTTGTCGCTAAGAACGGGTCCTTTCTTGAGAAGGAGTTTCTCTTGAAAGAATTGAGTGGGAGGAAGATAGAACTTGATGAGGTTGTCGAACCTTTACTTCAACCAGAGAGTGATGCAACACAGAAAGATGTTTTCTGTGGCGCCTACGTCTGTTGAATAGGAAGTTAATGATAGTGATCATAAAGCTTCGGATCAAGTTGCTATCGAACCTCGTAGGTCGACAAGGATATGTACTGCTCCTAAGTGGTATGGTAATCCTAGCTTAGATATCATGTTGTTAGACAACAATGAACCTACGAGCTATGGAGAAGCGATGGTGGGCGCGTATTCCGACAAATGGTTAGAAGCCATGAAATCTGAGATAGGATCCATATATCAGAACAAAGTATGGACTTTGGTGGACTTGCCCGATGATCGGCAAGCCATTGAGATAAATGGATCTTTAAGAAGAAGACGGACGTGGGCGGTAATGTTACCGTCTATGAAGCTCGACTTGTGGGAAAAAGTTTTTTCACAAGTTCAAGGAGTTGACTACGATGAGAATTTCTCACCCGTAGCGATGCTTAAGTCCGTCGGAATCATGTTAGCACTAGTTGTATTTTTCGATTATGAAATCTTATAGATGGATGTCGAAACAAGTTTTCTTACCAAGTTTTCGTAAGAAAGAGTTGTATGTGATACAATCAAAGTTTTGTCGATCCTAAGGATGCTAAAAGGTATGCTGGCTCCAGCAATCCTTCTATGGACTAGAGCAAGCATCTCAGAATCGGAATATATGTTTTGATGGAGTGATCAAAGCTTTTAGGTTTATACAATGTTTGCTAGAAACTTGTATTTACAAGAAAGTGAGTGGGAGCACTACAACATTTCTGATAAGTATATGTGGATGACATATTGTTGATTTGAAATGATGTAGAATTTCTGGAAAGCATAAACGGTTGTTTGAAGAGTTATTTTCAAAGGAAGACTTGGATAAAGCTGCTTACATATTGGGCATCAAGATCTATAGAAATAGATCAAGACGCCTGATGATACTTTCAAAGAACGCACACCTTGACATGTTTTTGAAAGAGTTCAAAATAGATCAGTCAAAGAAGGGGTTATTACCTGAGTTGTAAGGTGTGAAGTTAAGTAAGACTCAAAGCTTGACCACGGAAAAAGAATGAGGAAGGACGAAGGTCGTCCCCTATGCTTTTGTCATAGGCTCTATACGGTATGCCATGCTGAGTACCGCACCTGATGTGTGCCTTGCCACATGTCTGGCAAGAGGGTACAAAGGTGATCTAGGAGTAGATCACCAGATAGCAGTCAAAATTATCCTTAGAGGAATAAGGAAATGTTTCTCGGTTATGGAGGTGATAAAGAGTTCGACATAAAGAGTTACGTCGATGCAAGCTTAACACCTATCCGGATAGCTCTGAGTAGAGATACCGGATACGTACAATGGAGCAGCAATTTGGAATAGCTCCAAGTGGAACGTGGTAGCAGCATCTACGATATGACATAAAGTTTTGCGAAATACATAGGGATCTGAATATGGCAAGACCCGTTGACTACAACCTCTCTCACAAGCATAACATGATCAAACCCAGAACTCTTTGAGTGTTTATCACATAGTGACGTGAACTAGATCATTGAGTCTAGTAAACTCTTTGGATGTTGGTCACATGGCGATGTGACCTGTTAGTGTTAATTATATGGCGATGTGAACTAGATTATTGACTCTAGTACAAGTGGGAGACTGTTGGAAATATGCCCTAGAGGCAATAATAAATTAGTTATTATTATATTATATTTCATTGTTCATGATAGTAGTTTATTATCCATGCTAGAATTGTATTGATAGGAAACTCAGATACATGTGTGGATACATAGACAACACCATGTCCCTAGTAAGCCTCTAGTTGACTAGCTCGTTGATCAATAGATGGTTACAGTTTCCTGACCATGGACATTGGATGTCGTTGATAACGGGATCACATCATTAGGAGAATGATGTGATGGACAAGACCCAATCCTAAGCCTAGCACAAGATCATGTAGTTCGTTTGCTAAAGCTTTTCTAATGTCAAGTATCATTTCCTTAGACCATGAGATTGTGCAACTCCCGGATACCGTAGGAGTGCTTTGGGTGTACCAAACGTCACAACGTAACTGGGTGGCTATAAAGGTTCACTACTGGTATCTCCGAAAGTGTCTGTTGGGTTGGCACGAATCGAGACTGGGATTTGTCACTCCGTGCAAGCGGAGAGGTATCTCTGGGCCCACTCGGTAGGACATCATCATAATGTGCACAATGTGATCAAGGAGTTGATCATAGGATGATGTGTTACGGAACGAGTAAAGAGACTTGTCGGTAACGAGATTGAACAAGGTATCGGGATACCGACGATCGAATCTCGGGCAAGTATCGTACCGATAGACAAAGGGAATTGAATACGGGATTGATTGAATCCTTGACATCGTGGTTCATCCGATGAGATCATCGTGGAGCATGTGGGAGCCAACATGGGTATCTAGATCCCGCTGTTGGTTATTGACCGAAGAGTTGTCTCGGCCATGTCTGCATGACTCCCGAGCCCGTAGGGTCTACACACTTAAGGTTCGATGACGCTAGGGTTATAGGGAATAGATATACGTGGTTACCGAATGTTGTTCGGAGTCCCGGATGAGATCCCGGACGTCACGAGGAGTTCCAGAATGGTCCGGAGGTAAAGATTTATATATGGGAAGTCATCATACGGTCACCAGAATAATTCGGGGGTTACCGGTATTGTACCGGGACCACTGGAGGGGTTCCGGGGGTCCACCGGGAGGGTCCACCTGCCCCGGAGGGCCTTATGGGCTGTGTGTGGAGAAGGGACTAGCCCCTTAGTGGGCTGGGCGCCTCCCCCCTTAGGGCCCATGCGCCTAGGGTTTGGGGGAACCCTAAAGGGGGGGGCGCCCCCCTTGCCTTGGGGGGCAAGGCAACCCCCCTTAGCCGCCACCCCCTCCTCAGATTGGATCTAAGGGGGCCGGCCCCCCTCTCCCTTGCCCCTATATATATGTGGGAGGTGGGAGGGCAGCCGCACCCAAGTTCTGGCGCAGCCCTCCCCCTCTCCCAAGTCCTCCTCTTCTCCCGCGGTGCTTGGCGAAGCCCTGCAGGATTACCACGCTCCTCCTTCACCACCATGCTGTCGTGCTACTGCTGGATGGAGTCTTCCCCAACCTCTCCTTCTCCCCTTGCTGGATCAAGGCGTAGGAGACGTCACCGGGCTGTACGTGTGTTGAACGCGGAGGTGCCGTCCGTTCGGCACTAGGATCATCGGTGATTTGGATCACGACGAGTACGACTCCATCAACCCCGTTCACTTGAACGCTTCCGCTTAGCGATCTACAAGGGTATGTAGATGCACTCTCCTTCCCCTCGTTGCTAGATTACTCCATAGATTGATCTTGGTGATGCGTAGAAAATTTTAAATTTCTGCTACGATCCCCAACACAATAGAACTTGGTAGTTCCTGTTTCAAGATGATCACAGCTGTAAAACTATGTATAATCAATAGTTTATGAACAACATATATAACTGAAAACAGCTCGTACCGTAAGTTTCTCGACACAGTTGGACCTGTTCAACGAGTGCAGCAGTGGCACGCATATCCCACGTGGCCTTCCACCATTGAAACGCCCCACAAGGACCTCAAGACGATCAATAAAATGTAGGAACTTGTGGATGTCGATCCAGTCAACTTCAGTGCCATTAGTAACAACCGAGTTATTACAGAGTAACAAACGAGCAGACTGCTTAACTCTGAAAAAACCTACACGTGCCACCAATTATAAGAAAATATTAGTTAGAAGTAGCATCTTCGTGAGAGATTCGTTGCTACTTCAAAAGTTAAATTGTGATTCGTTAGACATAATAGGTGGATTAAGAAGTAACCGAGGCAACAAGCAAGAACCAGATACAAAACTAACATGGATGAACAATTGGAACGATGTCGGGGTGGAAGATCGCAGTGAAGATGAGACCAGGTTCTGCTATTTCCATCAACATTCGTGCGCCAACTTTCAGTCTGTAACACTTGAGAAAGTTTATCCAAGTTCGGCGATCAAAAAAAGCAGCGATCTTCTTGGTTCATGAACCCAACTCGGAACTTATATCCATGGCTTGTCTTCGCTGTGACCATTAAACTAGTGTATTCAGTTATGGCAAGGCCGAGCATCTTGAGTACATGTGTTCTGGCAGAGCAAATAATACACTGCAGGAAAAATAATATGAGAACACATCATGTTCAAAAAAACCCCACCCTCCCGGATAGAAAAGAGGATTCTAGGAACATACTGTGCGCGTTTCAAAATGCTGTGTTAGGATGAGAAGGAACAAGTGTGGCGTCTCGCCGAGGGAGCAGAAACCTGTAGGGTACTCGCACTTTGGGCACTGCAAATGAAACACACTAGATTCAGTAGGAAGAAAAATGCATCAACAGCGGCGGCTGCCATCCTAGGATTACCTGCGACCAAGGGACTTGGATTTATCGGGGATGGATGAAGAATTCGTACCTGGTTCTCCATGAGAAAACCCTATGCAATCGCTGAGAGGGGGTTTTCTCTGAACAAGCAGACGAGGGAGAAGGGGATGAAGACCCAATGAAATATTGCCGCTTCGTCCGTCCAGCTTACTGCTAAAGCTGGAAAGGGGGACTTGTGATTTGACGGCTCATTGGGCATTACTGCGGCGCTACGACCGGGGTGTGTCTACCGTGAAGTTGTGCACTCTAATTTGTGCATATGGCACGTGGACCCCGTTGCCGGTTGCCCCACATATCAGCGAAAGGAAGTAGAAAGACAGGAGTAACTAGTTACACATAAATATATTTTTTGACAGAGAGATACTCCCTCTGTAAAGAAATATACAAATCTTTTATATCACATGCTCACCTTGCCGAGAAATATACTCCCTCTGCAATGCACGGGCATTATGGGGGTTCAGCCTTTTTATGGGGGTTCAGCTGAGAATATAATACTCAGATAGGCTCATGGTTCTAGACTTTGGGCGCCGACCCTGCATGTTTGGGGGCCCATGTGTTCTACCTCAGCGTTTTTCATATTGCAAGCGATCAGTACAACGCTGGTTTTAGATGCTGTCGCAAGGAGAATACACAAAATTGAATAAAGCACGGCAGCTGTTGGAAAGAAATCAAACGACAATTCCTAACCAGCAATCAGAGTTGCAATTCTATCAACGATACACCATATGATAAATAATACTGTCATACTACTTATACACACAGGGGACACTTGTTTCACCATGCCAGATTATTACATCAAAATCTCTCGGAGGATAGATCAGTTCGGCAGTTGCATGCTGCTACTGAAGAATTTCAAAGTTGATTTGGACCAGCTCTCCTTGCCAAGAAAGTTCGATTTTGACATCATCCCCTACTGCAAGATATGATTTAGATTTGAACCTTGACCATCCTTTAGCATCAATCATCATGCGACCATCCTTTGTACTTACGGTATATTGAGCAGGTTCATTCACACCAAGGCTGCGCATGGTAAGAGAAACTTGGCCGCGGTCGCCCGGATTGTTGAATGACTCCCTCGTTGCTCTAGGAATTCTCTGTTTGCAAACAAGAAGACATACCCAAACAGTTAGATCAACACAGTGAATCATGTGAAACAACATGGAAAGAAAAAGGAACAAAGCACTTGGGCGGCCAATGCTTACCAAGAAGGTGGACATGTCAGTTTTTGTAAGGACTTTGGTATATGAAGTGCGAACTGCAGCCCAGTCTGTTGCCGGTGCAACTGCACGGGCCGGAGTAGATGCAAGTGCAAGTGTTGGTGCAGGTGCCGAAGCCGCCGCTGCTGCCGGAGATGGTGCTCCTTGTAGAGCTGGTGCCGGTGTCGGAGCAGGTGCCGGTGTTGATGCCCGATCCTCCGGTAGATCAGACTGATCCGCTAACGCGGTCGGTGCCCAATCCTCAGCTGGATCAGACTGAGCTGCTGCCGCTGTCAGTGCTAGAGCAACTGCCGGTGCTCGATCTGTGCGAGACAGTGGCAATCGTGTCTGGTCTGCTATGATCAGCTTTCTAACTTGACTAGGATCCGTGACCGTGATCCAGTTTTTTTCTTCATTTCTTTTAAACATGAGAAGGACTAATTGTGGCGTTTTTGTTAAACCAAACTGCAGTTCATCATAGGGATTCAGCTTGTACTCAGACAACAGACTGATCCAATTTTTTCTAGTAATATAAGTGATGGACAGTGCCTTCGTTACTAACACGACATAAGAAGTGAAACCTGCAAAAATAGCCATCGTAGAGCAAACCAAACGGTTTATTCTGTGATGAATGTCACATGGCAAAACCTGCATCGTAAAATTGCAGGAAAAGAAAGAAAACATGACATTAAATCAATAAGATTTAGACAGTAAATCAATAAGATTTACTTGATGTGACACGAGTGAATCCTTACCAGGAAATCACTATGTTGAAGTACTAAACAGAAGATTGATCGTCCAACTACGCGTGGCATGCAGGGGCCCCGCCTACTCCCACAAGCAGGACAGTCCAAAGGTCGTGACAAATCGTATGGACCGAACATCCATGGGACTGGAAATCCTGGTGGGTGCGATAAACCCTGCAATGCATACATATATTGGAGTGTAACCATAATTGATAAACCATCCTCACAAAAAATATGATCTGGATACTTCAAAATATACAGACTAAATTGAGTGGACAAACATTAACATAGACCGTTCTCAGGACTGACCACACACCAAAAGCGACAGTACTAATAAACAATACAGGGTTCACAAACACAAATCAAGTACTGAACAATAGTACTTACTGCAGACAAGCAAAGTTGCACTAACTAAACTCTGCAGACTATTTTTTGCCACCGACCTACGGGATGAACCCTGCATAACTGACTAGGCCATGGACTTCGTGTGAGATGTCTACATGCACCATCACCATCTTGTCAACCTTGGAGAACCTAACAGAGTGGTATTTCCACTCATAAACATGATGATGAAGACATGCCGCATCAGATTTGTTGGGAAGCTTTACAAGAACCACACCATTCGTAATCGAAGGCACAACCAGGAAATTGTTGTGGTCAAGTATAGCCTCGAGAACACGCCTGACAACAATGCTACAGGAAAACACTAGTTCAAAACACGTGGCGACAAGGACACAGCAGCTGGATAGTTCGGCAGTAGAACTCATCATCAGGTCTTCCAGTTCACACGGCATGACTTTGAGAACTTCATCTCCACGGTGGACCTGGTTCTAATCCAAATAGAAACCACATTTTATTACTACCTCCGTTCAGAAATGTAAGTTGATTTTCGATATTATACTCCATATATGACTACATATACGCACAGAAATGAGTGAACAAAGACACTAGAACATGTCTTCAAAGGCATGAGAGTAGAGGGATTACATGCAATATCCATAACACAAGTTACTAAGGCAAATATACCCTCTTAAAAGGTAGCATTGATGTTCATCAAGTACTCCCTCCATCACAAAATTCTTGTCTTAGATTTGTCTAGATACAGATGTATCAAGTCACATTTTAGTATTAGATACATCCGTATCTAGACAAATCTAAGACAAGAAATTTGGGACAGAGGGAGTAGTTGAAAGTAATCTATAAGAAATCAGTGTCAACCTCTCGCATGTTTTGGTCAAAAGAGGAATTTAGAACCATCATTTGGCACACTAAAATCACATGCAAGATCACCCAGAAAGTTGTACTACCAGTACTAGTACTGCGTGTTAGATGAAAAAACACGATCAAGATCGAGAAAAAGATCGTCAACAAGAGACATTACCTGGACTTGCTTAATGAGGGATCCCGGAGAGGGGGGCTTGGACAGGGCGATGGCTTTGCACTTGTCTGCGGTAGTCTCAGCGGGGTGCTTGCGCTTCTTCGTACCATGAGCCTCGACGGTTTTGGCCAGAGCCATAGACATCACGTCGGCCGGTGCTCCGGCGTCCATCCAAGAGAGGAAGCTGAGAGAGAAGAGTGAAAGGAGGAATGAGATGAGGGAGAAGCGAAGCGAGTGGGGATTCTCTTCAAGAGAGGAAACTGAGAGAGAAGAGTGAAATGATGGTTGCTTTGTCCATCCAACTTACTGCTAGAAAGGAGGGGGTTTTGTGATTTGATGGCTCATTGGGCATAACTGCGGCGGTTTGATCGGGGTAGTCTACCGTCACTCTACTACGGAGTAATTTAGTGCATGGCTGTTGGACCCAGGTGCTGGCTGTCCCACACGTCGGCAAAAGTGAGTAATTTAGTGCATGGCTAGAGGAGGATCCACACGGTAGAGCGTGTCCACTGTTTTTCTGAAGAAAAAAATGATTACAGCAAGCGTTTCCACTCTTACGACGGAGGAGTGCGAAACATGACAGCCACTTGAACATACACAGTGCTCCTACTACTAGGCATGTGCAGTGGTTAATACGTCAGCACTACACAATCTTGTTGCTAGTGTAGTAAGATATGACAATAACAAATGATGTTGTGCACATGTCAACTACTCCTATATGTAACATAGTACCGCTTTTTCGACTGTCCGGTCGAGAATGAACGGTGAGGTCAATGTTAAGAGAACTAGGTCTACAGCGCACGGAGAGTACGGTGCTACAGTACTCCATGAAACATGAACCATATGAAGCACGGATAGTGTTAGGCAGGGTGTATGAAGGGTGCATGGGATGGGAGCAAAAGTTCCCTTCTCGACCCACTTTTGGGTGTTTGGCAGAGTGCATGAAGGGTGCATGAGTCCACACTAGTAGGTTGAAAAAATACACGAAGAGGAAACAACTACATTGAGATGACAATGCAACCAAACACACCGACACGCTTTGTGCTACAATGACTGATCTGCACCGTCTGAGTTTGATCCAATGGTCATGTTGCGCCGAGACATGGACATGCCCATGCAGATGGAGCCTAAACACCACCGAAGTCCCTCTGCTTCTCGAGGCACACGACGTTGGTGATGCAGGGTGCAACTGCCCGTAGAGCCCGCTCCCGGTCACGGGAGCCAGCTCGTCAAAGACGGCGTCCAATGGCCCGAATGGATTCCGGTGACGGAGCCCTGAAAGGATTCGCCCGGCAATGGCGACGGCAGCCCGCAACCCCTCCTTGTCCAGCTCAGCCCCCACCATCATGCGGAGACGGCTCAGCTCCTCGGAGATATAGGTTAAGAAGGAGAACAGGTTGGGAAGCCGCGGTTCATTGAAGTCGACCAGGTGGTCGAACGGGTTTAGCCCGACGACCGGCATCGTCGCACTGGCACAACGGTAGGCATCGCACAGCCACAACACGTGCGTGGCAACTTGGTTCACCAAGTGGCTGAGGCGATCCTGGACCTCGTCACGATCGGCCCGCTCGCGCTCCAGCCGGCTCCCCTGACGGCCTATCGTATCTCCCGCTTTCTGCAGCAATGCCGCCGATGCCTCGAGCATCTTTGTGGTGGACGCCTGCTATCGTGGAGTTATCACGGTAGATGTCCTAGAGCAGGGACTTAGTCGTAGGGACATCGCACTAGGAAGCTTAAAGGGGTTAATCGGGACAAAGGACACGAGAGAGTTTTTATACTAGTTCGGCCCCTTATGATGAAGGTAAAAGCCTACGTCTAGTTGGGATTGGTATTGCTGAGGTTTCGATCTCCAAGAGGCTCAACTCGCCAGCTTGGTTATCGACTTTGTTGTTTCTTTTTCTAAACCGCCACCGGGTCGTCCCCATATATACACGGGTTGACGCCTGGTGGCCTACAGAGTCCCGGCCGGCTCATAACCGTGTCCGGCTCGGTGACTTCCTTTACATGCCTTTCTTTACAAGTCTTGCTGCCCATATGGCGGTTTACAATAAGGGGCCTTAAGCCGGCCCGAGGCCTTTGGTCTTTCTATATGTTTTAATAAACTATCATCTTGACTGTATATTGGGCTTCTTATGTAACCCGCCATTAGGGCTGACCTGGCCCCTCCCGGGCAGGTCATACTGGTAGTAATATCCCCAACATTAGGCCCCAGGTTGACTTTGAACCTTGTTCTTTGTCAATCTTCAATACTTAGATGAAATCTATCTTCTGCGTGAAAAAACTTCGTAACCCGCCGTGATGTCATCTTTTGAAAACACGAAAACTTTCATGACGTCATCTTCCAACGGATCTTTGATCTTTAATGCTTCCCGAGAATTGAGGCATCTATATAGCTGGATATCCATTATCTGGTTCTCCCTTGATTTTCGCGCCCGTCTGTTCGCATCTGCCCTTATAAATAGGCACGCAGCCTGTCCTTCTCATTCTCCTTTCTTCCTCATCTTCTTACTCTCGCAACCTCCGCCGCTGCTCGAGCTCCGCCGCCGCCGCAACTCTCATCGTCGTCAAGCTTGGCCGCTGCATCACCCTGAGTCTGTCCAGAGAACGCGGTGACTCTTCGCGGCAGGCCTGCATCTTGTAAGTTTCTTCTCTCTCACGCACCTAGATCTGTTCTAGGTTTGCGAGTTCTTGAGTGTTCTTCACCTGTTCGCCACGGATCATCTTGTAGATCTTCTCTGCAACTTCTTTTGATCCAAAAAAGAGATATAACTCGCGCGGTAGCTGTTTGGCATTCATTTTTGATATCAGTAGATTCCTTTTACCTGTATAGATGCTTCTTTATAACCGATGAACTCATCTGTACTAGGTTTTTAGGTATAGAATATTTCCCTTTTTAAAACAGCCTTTTGATCCAAAATGATAATGATAGCTTGGCGAAACTTGTTTATGCCAAGACTTAGCTGAATCTGCTTTCTGAGAAAATCTGTAGTCATGGCGGCTTACCGCTCCGGCTTTCTTTTCCCTATATGTCATTAGCCCTTAGTTAAACCGCCATTACTTGCTTTATAACTGATCGTAGACTGAACCGACATAATGTTATTTACTTTTCAGTTCGCTGCTCATCATGCCGTCAAAGACACCCACCGTCTGTAACTGGGTCCCTTCATCCATAACTGAGGAACGGCTAAAAGAGTTCTTCATCGTTGGGTTTCTACCTTCAAAGAATGTCATGTCTTATCGTGCTCCTGACCCGGAGGAAGAACGCCCCAATCCAAAAGACGGAGAAGTAATTGTCTTCACTGACCATATGAACCGTGGCTTCTCACCGCCCGGTTCAAAATTCTTCAGAGAGGTCCTTCATTTTTTCAAAATCCATCCTCAGGACCTTGGACCCAATTCCATTTCCAACATTTGTAACTTCCAAGTGCTTTGTGAGGTGTATCTTCAGCAAGAGCCCACCGTAGAGCTGTTTAGGGAGTACTTTTATCTGAACCGGCAGAATGAATGCACCAACGGTCCTAGCTTAGAACTTGGAGGCATCTCAATTCAGCGCCGTCAGGGCGCTGTCTTCCCTCTCATTGTCTTACCAAGTCACCCAAAGGACTGGAACCAAACTTGGTTTATTGTCAAGATATTTCTCCAGCAAACGAGAAGCCTCTGCCGGGTTACCGCCCCGGTCGTCTTGACTCCAAGTTCACCCTTCCGGATAAGCTCACTGTTGCTGAACACAAGAGGCTACTTCCCTCCATCAGAAGAATCAATGCTTTGTTGGGCAATGGTTTAACCGGAGTAGATCTGACCCGCTGCTGGATCTCATGGCGGGTTATTCCATTAGGCCGTCGATCCAAACTGATGTATGAATATGACGGAAGCCCGGACAACTCTCTTCATCACAGCCCAGTTGAACTCACCGAAGAAGACATTGTTTCAATGTCAACCCTTTTGGTAAATGGGAAATATGAAGATTGCAGTATTGTTGGGTTAAATCCCTTCTGCAAGCTTAACCCGGTGCCAGAAGTAAGTACATTCTGATCTCTTTTTCTTTGTGTTTTCCCAGCTATTATTATTTTAACACTGATCTTTCTTCTTGTCTTTGCAGGCCAATTCTGACTTTTGGAAGGTGAAATATGACCACGAAGCTGCCAAGAAGGAGAAAGCCGCTGCCATGAACACCAAGAAGACGACCCGGAAATCAAAGAAGAAGAAGAAAACCACTGTTGAAGATTTAATGAAGCTTGATGACACGTCTGACTCGGAGGTAGCGCTTGATTCCCTTGGCCAATTTTTTAACAATTTTATTGACACTGATCCTTACCAGGATGACACTGGGGCCAGTCAGGCCGGGGAAGCAGAGGTAACTATCATTTCCTTCGACTCAGAGCCCTTACCAAGACACAAAGTTCGACGAGTGATCTGTAAAGTAAAATTTTCTAACCCCTTAGCTCACTTGGACCCCAACTTTCATTTGAAAAAGTAGCAACATGAAAGCCGCCGTGAAGCTGAGATTGAAGATGAACCGGTTGTCGACCTTCAACAGACCCCTCGGAAACGCACGAACGAGGTTTACTTTTACTGTCCTTAACTTGTTTTAATGAATCCTGCTCATTGTATTCCTTTTAACTCCTTTCTTTTACCTTTTCAGGAGGTGTCTCATTCTTCGGGCGACTCATCACAAACACAATTTCCGGCTTTCAAGACTGCTCCTGGGTAATCAGAAATCCTTTTTTCTTCCGGGTTTGATCAATTGTATCTTGATGCTGACTGTCCTGTAATATCTATTTTTTCTTTAGCGGCCAGGCTAAGTCCAAGAAGGTGAAGGTAACAAAATCGGCGGAAGATCCGCCAGTACTAGCATTTGGGCCGGCTAGGCCGCCTTCTCCATTAACTGCCGCCCCAGAAGACCCGCCTATTATCAATGAAGCAAATCCTTCGGATCCGTCCCTTGACAAAGCCACTATGAATCCTTCCACAGTTGGACCGTCAAGCTCAACTGACCCGCCGTCTCCACGTGTTCAAGACGTTCAAATTACTGGGAGCCGCTTTGTTGAGCCGGGGAACCCAACGGTGTTGGCTCGGTGCACAGCTAAGCAAGAAGCATTGGAGAGTCAGAAGGTTCGCTTTGATGTTGCCAACTACGACCGTCTTAATGCCAGTGATATCTTATCCGGCTATCTCAGTCATGTACACTCCAGTTGTGAGTCTGAGATCGAGATGGTCAAGCAGCTTCAGTTGAAATATGAGGTACGTTGTTTCCGGTTTACCAATATTCCTTCAGCCCCAAGTCTGTAGATTATAAGAGAAACGGAATAATTCGTAGACTTAAAATATAGGTCGAGACCTTTACCTCTAAATCTTTGCCTGATATTGATAGAACAAGACTTCATCCATAGTCCCCAAGGACCGGTTTATTTTTGATCATTAATGAATCGGTACTTCAGAATTAAAAACCATATGCAAAGTACTTAACCTTCCGGTTTATCCTTGATAAACTTGCTGAACTGCGTACATTAGTCCCCAAGTGCCAAGTGCTGTTACTTTGTAAAGGATTTGGGACTTCAAATATGTTGGTAGAGTCATAAAAATTTGATTTGACATACATTAGCCCCCAAGTGCCAAGTGGTTTATTCGTAAAGTACTTGGGACTTGAATCTTGAATTTGGATACTGGATTTTAAAGCCAAGTCTGGACTTATCTGGATGTTTCACAGAATGCATTGTCTAAACTAAACTCCCAACTGACTGACGCAAAGACCCAGCTAGCGAGTCAGGAATCAGAAATCAAGTCTTCCACCTCCAAACTGCAAATAAGCCTTTCTGAAACGGAGAATTTGAAGACCAACTTTGCTGCCAAAGAGAAAACTTGGGAAGATGAGAAAACACTCCTGACCTGGCGAGCTGAAACAGCCGAAACAACTCTGAAAGAAATATCAACCGAGCTGAACGATTTAAAGGGCCGGGTGTCTCAGATGGTCGCTGCTATCTTTGTTAAGCTGCCTTGTTTTAACCTTTCATGTATTTTTTGCCAAACCAGAGTATAATCTGCCAACTGACTCTGTTAAAAATATATGCAGGTCTGCGAAGTAAGAATCTGAACCAAGACCCATTGATTAAGCTGAAGGCAGTATATACTTTAACGGCACAATTGTATATTGGCGCACAACGAGCTCTGGCTGCCATCTCTCCTACTAATCAAGGGTCTAACCGGACCAGTGACGTCCTGAAGAAGCTGTCCATCCTTCCTGCCAGATTCCAAGAAGTGAAACGCTCCTGCGCGCGAGCCGGAGCTTTGACTGCCCTAAACCGCTCCAAGGCTTGGGTGCCAGATCTAGACCCGGCGGACGTGGCAAGGGCTATCCTACCGTGAAGGAGGACGGGTCTCCTTTTGATCAGGATGACTTTGTAGCCTGTGTCCGTGAAGTCCGGCCTCAGGCGACTAGCCTTGGAGATGACACTAATGTGGACAAGTATCAGCCGAGTTTTGATAGTGAGAATAAGAAGATGGCCCCTCCCTCATATAAAGTAACAGACTTGATCCCATCGGTAGGGCTGGACGAAAAGCTCGAAGCTCGCGAGTTTAATGAGCGCTCGATAGTTCAGCTTGTTTCGGCTCATGCTCGTTATTTAATGAACCAAGCCGAACAGTGTTTTTTGCTCGATAAGATTAACGAGCTTAATGAGAGAGCAAACGAGTTTCATGAGCTAACTCATTTAGCTCGCTAATTTTCAAAGTTTTGACATGAGACTCCTAGTTCAAATCAGCCCACTAACAAAAGATTTGCTAGTTAGCCCATCCTAGGGGCCTAGCACCCCAGCCCACTCCGGCACTTCTTCTAGACCTAGGAGCTAGCCGCGAGGAGACCCTAGAGTCAACCAGGAGCTAGCCGCTAGTAACCAAACGTCCTTGTTTAATTTATGCCGTTGTGAATTTTTGATGAGATCATGGGATTCTTCTGTGTTGTTTATTACCTTGACGTCCTTGTTTAATTTATTCTATTGTGAATTTTTTATGGGATAATGGGATTCTTCGGTGTTGTTTATTATCTTAATGAGCACTCGTGAACACTCGCGAGCATAACGAGCCCATAACGAACCAAGCTGAACAGAGGTTTTAGCTCGTTAATATTAACGAGCTTAATGATAATGAGCTTAACGATAATGAGCTTAATGATAACGAGCTGAATGAGTCGAGCAGCTCGTTAATCCAGCCCTACCCACCGGTGAGAGAAGACACATTTGCCCCGGAGGTTGACCCGGTCGGCCTGATTGATGATGACGCTGAATTTGTCGCCATGAACGGCTATGACTGGTCAAAACCCAACTTCCAGCAGATTCAAGATGTTGAGTCGGCGAGGGAGGGACAATGATCATCTTCATAGGCTTATAAAGCCTTGTAATAACTTAGCTGTTAAAACACTGCCTATTTGCTTGCGCTATCGTGCCCAAAATACTTATATGTGAATCTGTGTTTCAGATGTCAATGTATGCATTGCTTAACGTTTGTCTCTGCAATGTTTAAATCTCTGTTCCTGTGAATATAAGAAAAAAGGCTGGCAAGGCGGTTTAGAAACCAAAACGGGCTTAAAACACCTAATTTATGGCCCATATTTTTACCTTAATAAATAGTAGAGACAAATACAAATAAAGGATAAGGTTTAATAATAGCTCTTTAATGCAACCAGTAAGCGCATATGAGCAAGAACCATACCTTGTCCTTGTTGATCCTTAGATCGCCGGTTTAAATAACCCAGATGATGAAATTGAGAATTCAATATATATAAAAAATTAATACTTCTTGAATACCCAATGATCATCATATCTTAGCAGCTCGTACCTTTAGATTCTTGAACCACCGGCTTGAATAACCCGGGTGGCTGTGTTGTCGAATAATTGAGCCGGTGAAGAAAACCAGGCTAACTTGTAATATTGAAACAAAAACTAAAGGGCAAGCAACATAATTTTAACTCTATATTCAAAAAGTTAGGGGTTTCTGATTCGAATACGATCAGCAAACCGGACCAAAGGGGTTAAGCTAAGGTTCGAATACGACCATATAGCCCCCAGTGGCTTTGGCGTTGCGCCGATCAAGAGGGTACCGACAACTATGTTCTCTTTGGTTCGAATACGACCTATGTTTGAACAGGAAGCCCCCAAATGACCTTGAGAGGTTTTTAATGAACCTGATTTGAATATGATCCAAGTCGGACTCAAAAGGGGTTAAGCTATGATTCGGATACGATCAAGAAGCCCCCAAGTGAGTTTGGCCTTGAGCCGATCAAGAGGGTTACGACAACTATGTTCTCTTTGGTTCGAATATGACCTATGTTTGAACAGGAAGCCCCCAAGTGACCTTGATATTTGCAGATAGATTCAGATACGATCATAAGCTGGACCAAAAAGGTTAAACTTGATTCAAATATGATCAGCTCCTTAATAGTCATTTGAAAATAAGAAATAACAAAAATGCATAGTCTTCTTTTTTAAAAAAGAAGAGACCGATGGTCTTACTTTATTGCTTATCATAGTATATACAATGTGAACGTATGTACATGATGAGAGCCGGTGGCTCAGGTGTAGTATGGCCGGAAGTTGAGCAATGTTCCACGGTCGGCGGGTCTCTTCCTCCGACTTACGTGAATCTTGGTGCTCTCAAACGTCAATGAGGTAATATGACCCGTTGTTCAAATTCTTACTGACCACAAAAGGTCCTTCCCAAGGCAGGGATAGCTTGTGCGCATCTGACAGATCCTGGATGAGTCGGAGCACCAAGTCGCCTTCTTGAAAAGTCCTGGACTTAACCCGGCGGCTGTGATAACGACGCAAGTCCTGTTGATAAATTGCTGACCGTGCCGCCGCTAGGTCTCTTTCTTCGTCTAATAAGTCAAGTGCATCCTGTCTGGCTTTTTCATTGTTAGCTTCAACATAAGCCGCCACACGGGGCGAGTCATGACGGATGTCACTGGGCAATACTGCTTCTGCTCCATAAACCATGAAGAAGGGTGTGTAACCCGTAGACCTGTTGGGCGTAGTATTGATGCTCCATAACACTGAGGGTAACTCCTCTACCCAACAACCCGACGTTCGTTGTAAAGGAACCATAAGCCGGGGTTTTAGCCCTTTCAGAATTTTCTGATTGGCTCTCTCAGCTTGACCATTGGATTGAGGATGAGCTCCAAAGAAACATCAAGCCGGATGTGCTCAAGCTGATAAAATTCTTCCATAGCCCCTTGGATAGATTAGTGCCATTGTCTGTGATAATACTGTGTGGAAAACCGAAACGGAAGATTACTTTTTTCATGAACTAAACCGCCGTGGCTGCATCACACTTACTCACAGGTTCCGCCTCAACCCATTTGGTGAACTTATCAACAGCCACCAAGAGATGTGTCTTTTTATCCTTAGACCTTTTGAAAGATCCCACCATGTCAAGCCTGTTGGGGAACGTAGTAATTTCAAAAAAATTCCTACGCACACGCAAGATCATGGTGATGCATAGCAACGAGATGGGAGAGTGTGATCTACGTACCCTTGTAGACCGACAGCGGAAGCGTTAGCACAACGCGGTTGATGTAGTCGTACGTCTTCACGGCCCGACCGATCAAGCACCGAAACTACGGCACCTCTGAGTTTTAGCAGACGTTCAGCTCGATGACGATCCTCGGACTCCGATCCAGCAAAGTGTCGGGGAAGAGTTTCGTCAGCACGACGGCGTGGTGACGATCTTGATGTACTACCATCACAGGGCTTCGCCTAAGCACCGCTACAATATTATCGAGGATTATGGTGGAAGGGGGCACCGCACACGGCTAAGAATATGATCACATGGATCAACTTGTGTGTCTATGGGGTGCCCCCTGCCCCTGTATATAAAGGAGCAAGGGGGAGGCCGGCCGACCCTTGTGGGCGCGCCAAGGAGGAGTAGGATTCCTACTCCTAGTTGGAGTAGGTTTCCACCTTTCCTAGTCCAACTAGGAGAAGGGGGGAAAAGGGGGGAAGAGGGGAAGGAAGGGAGAGAGGGGCCGCGCCCCAAACCCCTTGTCCAATTCGGACTGGGCTTGGGAGGGGCACGCGCCACCTCCTAGTCCTTTCCACTAAGGCCCATTAAGGCCCATTGCTTCTTCCTCGTATTCCCGTAACTCCCCGGTACCTCCGAAAATACCCGAATCACTCGGAACCTTTCCGATGTCCGAATATAGTCGTCCAATATATCGATCTTTACGTCTCGACCATTTCGAGACTCCTCGTCATGTCCCCAATCCATCCGGGACTCCGAACTCCTTCGGTACATCAAAACTCATAAACTCATAATATAACTGTCATCGAAACCTTAAGCGTGCGGACCCTACGGGTTCGAGAACAATGTAGACATGACCGAGACACGTCTCTGATCAATAACCAATAGCGGAACTTGGATGCTCATATTGGCTCCCACATATTCTACGAAGATCTTTATCGGTCAGACCGCATAACAACATACTTTGTTCCCTTTGTCATGGGTATGTTACTTGCCCGAGATTTGATCATCGGTATCTCAATACCTAGTTCAATCTCGTTACCGGCAAGTCTCTTTACTCGTTCCGTAATACATCATCTCGCAACTAACTCATTAGTTGCAATGCTTGCAAGGCTTATGTGATGTGCATTACCGAGAGGGCCCAGAGATACCTCTCCGACAATCGGAGTGACAAATCCTAATCTCGAAATACGCCAACCCAACATGTACCTTTGGAGACACCTGTAGAGCTCCTTTATAATCACCCAGTTACATTGTGACGTTTGGTAGCACACAAAGTGTTCCTCCGGCAAATGGGAGTTGCATAATCTCATAGTCATAGGAACATGTATAAGTCATGAAGAAAGCAATAGCAACATACTAAATGATCGGGTGCTAAGCTAATGGAATGGGTCATGTCAATCACATCATTCTTCTAATGATGTGATCCCGTTAATCAAATAACAACTCTTTTGTTCATGGTTAGGAAACATAACCATCTTCGATTAACGAGCTAGTCAAGTAGAGGCATACTAGTGACACTCTGTTTGTCTATGTATTCAGACATGTATTATGTTTCCGGTTAATACAATTCTAGCATGAATAATAAACATTTATCATGATATAAGGAAATAAATAATAACTTTATTATTGACTCTAGGGCATATTTCCTTCAGTCTCCCACTTCCACTAGAGTCAATAATATAGTTCACATCGCCATGTGATTCAACACTAATAGTTCACATCACCATGTGATTAACACCCATAGTTCACATTGTCATGTGACCTATACCCAAAGGGTTTACTAGAGTCAGTAATCTAGTTCACATCGTTTATGTGATTAACACCCAAAGAGTACTAAGGTGTGATCATGTTTTGCTTGTGAGATAATTTTAGTCAATGGGTCTGTCACATACAGATCCGTAAGTATTTTGCGAATTCTATTTCTACAATGCTCTGCACGGAGCTACTCTAGCTAATTGCTCCCACTTTCAATATGTATCTAGATCGAGACTTAGAGTCATCCAGATCTGTGTCAAAACTTGCATCGACGTAACTTTTTACGACGAACCTTTTTTGTCACCTCCATAATTGAGAAATATTCCACTAAGGATATTTTTGACCGCTGTCCAGTGATCTACTCTTAGATCACTATTGTACTCCCTTGCTTAACACAGTGTAGGGTATACAATAGATCTGGTACACAACATGGCATACTTTATAGAACCTATGGCTGAGGCATAGGGAATGACTTTCATTCTCATTCTATTTTCTGCCGTGGTCGTGTTTTGAGCCTTACTCAATTTCACACCTTGTAACACATGCAAGAATTCTTTCTTTGACTGTTCCATTTTGAACTACTTCAAAATCTTGTCAAGGTATGTACTTATTGAAAAAAACTTATCAAGCGTCTTGATCTATCTCTATAGATCTTGATGCTCAATATGTAAGCAGCTTCACCGAGGTTTTCTTTGAAAAAAATCCTTTTAAACACTCCTTTATGCTTTGCAGAATAATTCTACATTATTTTCGATCAAGAATATGTCATACACATATACTTATCAGAAATGTTGTAGTGCTCCCACTCACTTTCTTGTAAATACAGGCTTCACCGCAAGTATGTATAAAACTATATGCTTTGATCAACTTATCAAAGCGTATATTCCAACTCCGAGATGCTTGCACCAGTCCATAGATGGATCGCTGGAGCTTGCATATTTTGTTAGCACCTTTAGGATTGACAAAACCTTCTGGTTGCATCATATACAACTCTTCTTTAAATCCATTAAGGAATGTAGTTTTGTTTATCCATTTGCCAGATTTCATAAAAATGCGGCAATTGCTAACATGATTTAGACAGACTTAAGCATCGCTACGAGTGAGAAAATTTCATCGTAGTCAACACCTTGAACTTTGTCAAAAAGCTTTTTCGACAAGTCTAGCTTTGTAGATAGTAACACTACTATCAGCGTCCGTCTTCCTCTTGAAGATCCATTTATTTTCTATGGCTTGCCGATCATCGGGCAAATCCATCAAAGTCCATACTTTGTTCTCATACATGGATCATATCTCAGATTTCGTGGCCTCAAACCATTTCGTGGAATCTGGGCTCATCATCGCTTCCTCATAGTTCGCAAGTTCGTCATGGTCTAGTAACATGACTTCCAGAACAGGATTACCGTACCACTCTGGTGCGGATCTCACTTTGGTTTACCTACGAGATTCGGTAGTAACTTGATCTGAAGTTACATGATCATCATCATTAGCTTCCTCACTAATTGGTGTAGTAGTCACAAGAACAGATTTCTGTGATGAACTACTTTCCAATAAGGGAGAAGGTACAATTACCTTATCAACTTTTCTACTTTCCTCCTACTCACTTCTTTCGAGAGAAACTCCTTCTCTAGAAAGTTTCCGAATTTAGCAACAAAAGTCTTGCCTTCGGATCTGTGATAGAAGGTGTATCCAATAGTTTCCTTTGGATATCCTATGAAGACGCACTTCTCCGATTTAGGTTTGAGCTTATCAAGTTGAAACTTTTTCACATAAGCATTGCAACCTCAAACTTTAAGAAACGACAGCTTAGGTTTCTTGCTAAACCATAGTTCATACGGTGTCATCTCAAACGGACTTAGATGGTGCCCTATTTAACGTGAATGTAGCTGTCTCTAATGCATAACCCCAAAACAATAGCGGTAAATCTGTAAGAGACATCATAGATCGCACCATATCAAATAAAGTACGATTACGACGTTCGAACACACCATTACACTGTGGTGTTCCAGGTGGCGTGAGTAGTGAAACTATTTCACATTGTTTTAACTGAAGACCAAACTCGTAATTCAAATACTCTTCTCCACGATCAGATCGTAGAAACTTTATTTTCTTGTTACGATGATTTTCTACTTCACTCTGAAATTCTTTAAACTTTTCAAATGTTTCAGACTTATGTTTCATCAAGTAGATATACTCACATCTGCTCAAATTATTTGTGAAGAACAGAAAATAATGATACCTGTCGCGAGCCTCAATATTCATCAGACCACATACATCAGTATGTATGATTTCCAACAAATCTGTTGCTTGCTCCATTGTTCCGAAGAACGGAGTCTTAGTCATCTTGCCCATGAGGCATGGTTCGCAAGCATCAACTGATTCATAATCAAGTGATTCCAAAAGCCCATCAGCATGGAGTTTCTTCATGCGCTTTACACCAATATGACCTAAACGGCAGTGCCACAAATAAGTTTGTACTATCATTATTAACTTTGCATCTTTTGGTTTCAATATTATGTTTATGTGTATCACTACGATCGAGATCCAATGAACTATTTTCATTGGGTGTGTAACCATATAAGGTTTTATTCATGTAAACAGAACAACAATTTATTCTCTTACTTAAATGAATAACCGTATTACAATAAACATGATCAAATCATATTCATGCTCAACGCAAACACCAAATAACACTTATTTAGGTTCAACACTAATCCTGAAAGTATAGGGAGTGTGCGATGATGATCATATCAATTTTGGAACCACTTCCAACACACATCGTCACTTCACCCTTAACTAGTCTCTGTTTATTCTGCAACTCCCGTTTCGAGTTATTAATCTTAGCAACTGAACTAGTATCAAATACTGAGGGGTTGCTATAAACACTAGTAAAGTACACATCAATAACATGTATATAAAATATACTTATGTTCACTTTGCCATCCTTTTTATCCGCCAATCACTTGGGGTAGTTCTGCTTCCAGTGACCAGTCCCTTTGCAGTAGAAGCACTTAGTCTCAGGCTTAGGATCAGACTTGGGCTTCTTCACTTGAGCAGCAACTTGCTTGCCGTTCTTCTTGAAGTTCCTCTTCTTCCCTTTGCCCTTTTATTGAAACTAGTGGTCTTGTCAACCATCAACACTTGATGTTTTTCTTGATTTCTACCTTCGTTGATTTCAGCATCACGAAGAGCTTCGGAGTTGTTTCAGTTATCCCTTGCATATTATAGTTCATCACGAAGTTCTACTAACTTGGTGATGGTGACTAGAGAATTCTGTCAATCACTATCTTATCTGGAAGATTAACTCCCACTTGATTCAAGCGATTGTAGTACCCAGACAATCTGAGCACATGCTCACTAGTTGAGCGATTCTCCTCCATCTTTTAGCTATAGAACTTGTTGGAGACTTCATATCTCTCAAGTCGAGTATTTGCTTGAAATATTAACTTCAACTCCTGGAACATCTCATATGGTCCATGACGTTCAAAACGTCTTTGAAGTCACGATTCTAAGCCATTAAGCATGGTGCACTAAACTATCAAGTAGTCATCATATTGAGCTAGCCAAACGTTCATAACGTCTGCATCTGCTCCTGCAATAGGTCTGTCACCTAGCGGTGCATCAAGGACATAATTCTTCTGTGCAGCAATGAGGATAAACCTCAGATCACGGATCCAATCCGCATCATTGCTACTAACATCTTTCAACACAATTTTCTCTAGGAACATATCAAAATAAACATAGGGAAGCAACAACGCGAGCTATTGATCTATAACGTAATTTGCAAAATACTACCAGGACTAAGTTCATGATAAATTTAAGTTCAATTTAATCATATTACTTAAGAACTCCCACTTAGATAGACATCCCTCTAATCCTCTAAGTGATCACGTGATCCAAATCAACTAAACCATGTCCGATCATCACGTGAGATGGAGTAGTTTCATTGGTGAACATCACTATGTTGATCATATCTACTATATGATTCACGGTCGACCTTTCGGTCTCCGTGTTCCGAGGCCATATCTGTATATGCTTGGCTCGTCAAGTATAACGTGAGTATTCCGCGTGTGTAACTGTTTTGCACCCGTTGTATTTGAACGTAGAGCCTATCACACCCGATCATCACGTGGTGTCTCAGCACGAAGAACTTTCGCAACGGTGCATACTCAGGGAGAACACTTCTTGATAATTAGTGAGAGATCATCTTAAAATGCTACCGTCAATCAAAGCAAGATAAGATGCATAAAAGATAAACATCACATGCAATGAATATAAGTGATATGATATGGCCATCATCATCTTGTGCTTGTGATCTCCATCTTCGAAGCACCGTCGTGATCACCATCGTCACCGGCGCGACACCTTGATCACCATCGTAGCATCGTTGTCGTCTCGCCAATCTTATGCTTCCATGACTATAGCTACAGCTTAGTGATAAAGTAAAGCATTACAGCACAATTGCATTGCATACA
This sequence comes from Triticum urartu, assembly GCF_056163025.1. NCBI lineage: Eukaryota > Viridiplantae > Streptophyta > Magnoliopsida > Poales > Poaceae > Triticum > Triticum urartu. Next base: position 443,896,591 of record NC_141878.1, on the reverse strand, counting down.
ATAAAGCGACAACCATATGGCTCCTGCCAGTTGCCGATAACTTGGTTACAAAACATGATCATCTCATACAATAAAATTTAGCATCATGTCTTGACCATATCACATCACAACATGCCCTGCAAAAACAAGTTAGACGTCCTCTACTTTGTTGTTGTAAGTTTTACGTGGCTGCTACGGGCTTAAGCAAGAACCAATCTTACCTACGCATCAAAACCACAACGATAGTTTGTCAAGTTGGTGCTGTTTTAACCTTCGCAAGGACCGGGTGTAGCCACACTCGGTTCAACTAAAGTTGGAGAAACTGTCACCCGCTAGCCACCTTTGTGCAAAGCACGTCGGGAGAACCGGTCTCGCATAAGCGTACGCGTAATGTCGGTCCGGGCGGCTTCGTCCAACGATACCACCGAACCAAAGTATGACATGCTGGTAAGCAGTATGACTTATATCGCCCACAACTCACTTGTGTTCTACTCGTGCATATAACATCAACACATAAAACCTAGGCTCTGATACCACTGTTGGGGAACGTAGTAATTTCAAAAAATTTCCTACGCACACGCAAGATCATGGTAATGCGTAGCAATGAGAGGGGAGAGTGTGATCTACGTACCCTTGTAGACCGACAGCGAAAGCATTAGCACAACGCGGTTGATGTAGTCGTACGTCTTCACGGCCCGACCGATCAAGCACCGAAACTACGGCATCTCCGAGTTTTAGCACATGTTCAGCTCGATGACGATCCCCGGACTCCGATCCAGCAAAGTGTCGGGGAAGAGTTTCGTCAGCACGACGGCGTGGTGACGTTCTTGATGTACTACCGTCACAGGGCTTCGCCTAAGCACCGCTACAATATTATCGAGGATTATGGTGGAAGGGGGCACCGCACACGGCTAAGAATATGATCACGTGGATCAACTTGTGTGTCTATGGGGTGCCCCCTGCCCCGTATATAAAGGAGCAAGGGGGAGGCCAGCCGGCCCTTGTGGGCGCGCCAAGGAGGAGTAGGATTCCTACTCCTAGTTGGAGTAGGTTTCCACCTTTCCTAGTCCAACTAGGAGAAGGGGGGGGGGGAAGGGGGGAAGAGGGGAAGGAAGGGAGAGAGGGGCCGCGCCCCAAACCCCTTGTCCAATTCGGATTGGGCTTGGGAGGGGCGCGCGCCACCTCCTGGTCCTTTCCACTAAGGCCCATTAAGGCCCATTGCTTCTTCCTCGTATTCCCGTAACTCCCCGGTACCTCCAAAATACCCGAATCACTCGGAATCTTTCCGATGTCCGAATATAGTCGTCCAATATATCGATCTTTATGTCTCGACCATTTTGAGACTCCTCGTCATGTCCCCGATCTTATCCGGGACTCCGAACTCCTTCGGTACATCAAAACTCATAAACTCATAATATAACTGTCATCGAAACCTTAAGCGTGCGGACCCTACGGGTTCGAGAACAATGTATACATGACCGAGACACGTCTCCGGTCAATAACCAATAGCGGAACTTGGATGCTCATATTGGCTCCCACATATTCTACGAAGATCTTTATCGGTCAGACCGCATAACAACATACTTTGTTCCCTTTGTCATCGGTATGTTACTTGCCCGAGATTTGATCGTCGATATCTCAATACCTAGTTCAATATCATTACCGGCAAGTCTCTTTACTCGTTCCGTAATACATCATCTCGCAACTAACTCATTAGTTGCAATGCTTGCAAGGCTTATGTGATGTGCATTACCGAGAGGGCCCAGAGATACCTCTCCGACAATCGGAGTGACAAATCCTAATCTCAAAATACGCCAACCCAACATTTACCTTTGGAGACACCTGTAGAGCTCCTTTATAATCACCCAATTACGTTGTGACGTTTGGTAGCACACAAAGTGTTCCTCCGGCAAACGGGAGTTGCATAATCTCATAGTCATAGGAACATGTATAAGTCATGAAGAAAGCAATAGCAACATACTAAACGATTGGGTGCTAAGCTAATGGAATGGGTCATGTCAATCACATCATTCTTCTAATGATGTGATCCCGTTAATCAAATAACAACTCTTTTGTTCATGGTTAGGAAACATAACCATCTTCGATTAACGAGCTAGTCAAGTAGAGGCATACTAGTGACACTCTGTTTGTCTATGTATTCACACATGTATTATGTTTCCGGTTAATACAATTCTAGCATGAATAATAAACATTTATCATGATATAAGGAAATAAATAATAACTTTATTATTGCCTCTAGGGCATATTTCCTTCAAAGCCCTCAGACTGCAAACGGCCAAGTGATTGGTATCATCTGGAGCTCTTGAGCCGGCACATGCGCTCGTCGTGCAAATTTTTGACACCCGTCACATCTACTGACCAGATCTTCTGCATCAGCATGAGCCGTCAACCAGTAAAAACCATGACGAAACACCTTGGCCACTAAAGATTTTGACCCGGCGTGATGACCACAATCGCCTTCATGGATCTCATGAAGGATTTCTTGACCTTCTTTGGGGGAAACACACCGTTGAAACGCTCCGGAAACACTGCGATGAAATAACTCTCCATCCGAAATCATCACGGACTTAGATCGCCGGGTTATCTGCCGAGCCAGAATCTCATCCGCTGGCAACTCTCCCCGGGTCATGTAAGCCAAGAATGGCACCGTCCAATCTGGGATGACATGAAGAGACGCCACCAACTGTGCATCCGGGTCAGGAACAGCTAAATCTTCTTCTATGGGCAATTTGATAGAGGGGTTATGCAAAACATCTAAAAAGGTGTTGGGTGGTGCCGGCTTACGTTGAGGCCCCGGCCGACTTAAAGCATCAGCTGCTTCATTCTTTCGACGGTCAATGTGTTCCACCTGATAACCTTTAAAATGTCCTGCAACAGCATCGACCTCTCGGCGATAAGCCACCATGAGAGGGTCTTTGGAATCCCACTTGCCAGATACTTGCTGCGCCACTAGATCCAAGTCGCCAAGACATCTGACCCGGCTCAAGCTCATCTCCTTTGGCACTCGAAGACCATGGAGCAATGCTTCATACTCTGCCGTGTTGTTTGTGCATGGAAACATCAATTGTAACACATAGCAAAACTTATCACCTCGTGGGGAAGTTAATACGACTCCAGCCCCCGAGCCTTCCAATTGCCCGGATCCATCAAAATGAATAGTCCAATATGTGTTGTCTGGCTTCTCTTCTGGCATCTGCATCTCTGTCCAATCATTGATAAAGTCAACTAGGGCTTGAGACTTAACTGCGGTACGTGGAACATACTTCAACCCATGAGACCCAAGCTCAATTGCCCACTTGGCAACCCGCCCCGTGGCTTCTCTGTTTTGAATAATGTCTCCCAAAGGAGCAGAGCTATCCACAGTGATTGGATGTCCCTGAAAGTAATTCTTAAGCTTTCGGCTTGCTATGAACACCCCATAAACAAGGTTCTGCCAATGTGGATATCGTTGCTTAGATTCAATTAGCACTTCACTGACATAATAAACCGGCCGCTGAACCGGATGCTCTTTGCCAGCCTCCTTGCGCTCTACCACCATAGCCACACTAACAGCCCGTGAGTTGGCAGCCACATATAACAATAGCGGCTCTTTCTCAATTGGAGCAGCTAGGACCGGCGGCTCAGCCAGTTGTGCCTTCAGATCCTCAAAAGCGGCGTTCGCAGCATCGCTCCAAACAAAAACATTTGTTTTCTTCATCAACTGATACAGGGGCATAGCTTTTTCTCCTAACCGGCTTATGAACCAGCTCAAAGCGGCCACACGACCTGCCAGTCGTTGAACATCATTGACGCAGGTTGGTTTGGCTAGAGATGTAATTGCCTTGATTTTCTCCGGTTAGCTTCAATACCCCGGTTAGACACAAGAAAACCCAAGAGCTTGCTGGCTGGCACTCCAAAAACACATTTGGTCAGGTTAAGCATCATCTTGTACACCCGAAGATTATCAAAAGTCTCTTTCAGGTCTGTGACCAAGGTTCCCTCTTCCCTGGATTTCACCACTATATCATCCACATAGGCATGAACATTGTGCCCAATTTGATTGTGAAGACAATTCTGTACACACCGCTGGTAAGTCGCCTGGGCACTCTTAAGCCCAAAAGGCATAGACACATAGCAGAAAGCCCCAAAAGGAGTTATAAACGCTGTCTTCTCTTGATCCTTGACTGCCATCTTAATCTGATGATAACCAGAGTAAGCATCTAAGAAACTCAACTGTGCGCAACCCGCCGAAGCATCAATGATCTGATCAATACGGGGAAGAGCAAAAGGATCAGCCGGATAAGCTTTGTTCAAGTCTGTGTAATCTACACACATACGCCAGGTGCCATTCTTTTTTAGTACCAGCACCGGGTTAGCTAACCATTCTGGGTGAAAGACCTCCACAATGAACCCGGCTGCCAAGAGCCGGGCCACTTCTTCTCCGATGGCCTTGCGCCTTTCTTCATTGAACCATCGGAGAATCTGTCTAACAGGTTTAAACTTTGGATCGATATTAAGAGTGTGCTCAGCGAGTTCCCTTGGGAAACCCGGCATGTCTGAAGGTTTCCATGCAAAGATGTCCCGATTCTCACGGATGAACTCGATGAGTGCACTTTCCTATTTCGGATCCAAGTTTGCGCTGATGATGAACTGTTTGGATGAATCGCCAGGCACAAAGTCAACCTTCTTAGTATCATTAGCTGATTTGAATTTTAACTCCGGCTCATGCTCTGTCGTTGGTTTCTTTAATGACGTCATGTCCGCCGGGTCAACATGATCCTTGTAGAATTTCAACTCCTCTGTTGCACAAACAGATTCAGCATAGGCAGTGTCGGAGTAATGGGCCACGGGTAGACCAACCCGAGTCCCATAACCTTTCAAGACATCGGGGCAGGCTGCGCCCCTCAAGACCCCAGGGCGAAGAGCCATCTCCTGAAGAGTGGACGGCAGGGCGGCCGACTGCCCGCTCACGGCCGAGTTCCAGGGACGACTTCCAGAGAAGCCGGCTTTGGGGAGTCGGCCGGCGACTCCAGCAAACCCATGACCTCATCAAAGGGGATGGGGCAGAGGCGTGGCTACAGTGAAGCCCACTCCCGCCCCTTACCAAGGGCAGGCATGGCCACAGCACGCCGTACCCGGGAAGATCTCTGTGCGGCGTGGCACTGTTGCCCGGCCGGCCCTGACATCAGCACCACAGTACCAAATCCTGCGCCCACGATGGCTTGTCTGTACGGCCTGGAGGCAGCGGGGCCCACCAGTCAGCGAGACCTCGGGAGACGGCGGGAGAACCGCCAGTCGGACCCATCGGGAGTCAGCCCAGGGGAGTCGGCCGAACCCTCCCCCGGGGCCCATGCGCCATTAATCAAGATGAGATGGGGAGTGGCCATAGTGATCGCCCGCCAGGCGGCGGGGCTATTACCACGACCCCATGACCAAGCCCGCGTCATCAGAAGCACGGCTACAGTAATCAGCAGTCGGCAAGACCCGCCCGCGGCGGAGGCGGCCTGTCGGCTCCGTACCAGACCAGTCGGCGGGCCCCAGCAGTCGGCGGGGAAGTCGGAGGTCGGAGGCACTGACGGATGGGCCCGTGCCCAGTCGAATTAGCATTGTACCCCTGGGGGGTAGGCCTATATAAACCCCCAGGGCACCCATGCAAAGGGTTGGATCCCAGTAGTTCTAGACCATACCAGATAGAAGGAGAGAGCTAGCCTTGCCCTCTTCTACCACCAGAAACAGCTCAAGGAGCAACCGTGTAAACACTTGGCCATAGTGATCATGTGGAGACCCCGCAGAGCAGCAGTAGGGGTATTATCTCCCTGGAGAGCCCCGAAGCTGGGTAAGATTCGCCGGCGTGCATGTCTTCGCCTCATCCTGTTTCCAGGCACCGGCGACGTTCTACTCGCACCCACCATGATAAGCCATCTGTTGGCATATGTCGCACCAAACCCCTGACATTTGGCGCCCACTGTGGGGCATGGTGCACCGCCGTCTGGAGATCTGTTCTGGACGGGAACCCTTTTCCTCCCTGGCGAGCGCAGCCAGCTAGGCACGCCAGGCGAGGTCTGCATCGACGCGCTGCGCGGCGTTGAGATCGCCTGCGCAGCCAGCTCCTTCGCCGAACTCGTCGGCGAGGACCGCCTCTCCGACGAACCTGCGTCCGACGCAGGCGCGGGCAACCCCGAAAACCTCCTCGCAGGCCTCCTCGATCAACTCCACGTTTCCGGCGAGCCTGTCGTAGACTTGGAGTCCGTAGGCTCCACCGACCCGATGCTGGTCGACTCTGACACCGCGTCGATCGACGCGTTTCCCACCAACGTGGTGGTCTACGACGAACCTCTCCCCCACGCAGAGAGCGATGGAAGCATCATCACTGAGGTGCTAGTCATCAGTCATGATGAGTTCCCTGGCGGAGGAGCGCCCGATTCACTCGGCGCAACGCTGCAAGACCTGACTGCACCCATTCCGGAAGATGCTGACGCGGAGACGTTAGAAGCGTGCTGCCTTCAGCTTGTTGAAGGCGCGAAGAAGCTGGCCAGCATGAGATGCTTGTCAGAAGCTTACCAGCGGGAGATGGATCGCGCCGTTGGCGGCTCGCCGGCCCCAGCAGGGCCCAGCCGCCTTGGCGCGGTCCAGCAGCACGGCGTAGCCATCGCCAGCCTGTTTGGGGCTAGCCTCCCCGTGTACGCCACACCGGCAGAGAACATCCGAGCCGCCCAGGCGGCAGCGGATGAGCTGGACAATTTCAAGGGCGAAGAACGCCGCCTCATGATGGAGCGAGTCCAGCGGCTCCTCGACGCGGCCGCCGCGCAGAACGAGGCCGGCTGCCGCACGGAGGCGCCGCGACAGCCAAACGATGACCCGCACCGAGATCAAGGCGCGACGTCTCGGACGCCGACTGGCAGCACCCGAGGAAGAAAGGACAAGGAGCCCGCTGTCAGCCACAGTCGGACTCGCATTACCATAGAGCGCGACCGAGATGGCCGCCTGAGAGCAGTGGAACGACGGGACGACTGTCTGCCTCCCCCTCCCCACAAGGAGAGGCGAGTCACCCTGCCGCCTGTTGACCATCCGACTCTCGGTGACCGCCTTGGCCGCCGAGAGGGAGTTGGAGAGAATGACACCCGCCACCGGATCGACCGACTTCACCGGCCCCTGGCGCTGGAAGAAGAAGACGAGCTGGGTCTGCCTTGTTTCGGGCCCCGCATTCGGGACGAGCCCTTTCCCAGAGGGTTCAAGCTCCCAAGAGACACGCCCAAGTATACCGGCTCTGTGAAGCCGAAAGACTGGCTAGTCGACTACTCCACGGCTGTCAGCATAGCAAACGGCAGCAAGCGTGTCGCCGTAAAGTACATTCCGCTCATGCTCCAGGGCACGGCCCGGACATGGCTGAACAGCCTGAAGCCCCGCAGCATGAACAGCTGGGTCGACTTCACTGAAGCGTTCGTCCTCAACTTCACCAGCATGTACAAGCGTCCTCCCAAGCCTCGTCAGCTCTCCTTGTGCGTGCAAGGTCCTGACAAGTCGACTCGCGACTACCTCACGCGTTGGGCTGAGCTTCGGAACTCCTACGAGGGCGTGCACGAGGTGCCGGCCATCGAGTACTTCACAGCCAGGTGCCGAGAAGGCACCCTCCTCAAGCACAAGCTCCTCTGCGACGAGCCAGAAACCCTCGACGAGCTGCTGATCATAGCGGACAAGTACGCCACGGCCGACTCCTCCATGAAGGCGGAAATTCAAATCAGCATGACTGGCAAAGTGGCTCCTCAGGCTCCAAGAACTCCGGCGGCAGACGCCGGCCGGCAACAACAGCAGGGCGAAAACAAGCGCAAGGCCCCGCAGCCGGCTTCCGACAGCTGGTAGGTCGCGGCTGTTGAAGCCCAGCAGCCAGAAGAGCAGGCTCCGCTCAAGCGACAAAAAGGCGGCAAGCTGAACTGGTTGCCGGCCTTCTCCTATGAGCAGACCTTGGATGGACCTTGCAAGTTCCACAGCAGTGCGAAGCCGTCGAATCACACCACCCGGAAGTGCCACTGGCTCACCAGGATCACCAAGGGAGACGGCCTCCTGCCACCCCGCCTGCTGGGCAGCCGCCTCCGCCCCAGCAGCCGGCAGTCAGGCCAGTCGGCGCAGTACAAGACGAATACCCTGAAGAGCATGGAGCCTATGTGGTGTTCACCAGTGTGGCTAATGATCGACGCAGCAGGCGGCTGCAACGACAAGAGGTGAACGCAGTAGCCTCAGAGACGCTAGAGTTCATGCACTGGTCTGAGAAGCCCATCAGCTGGAGTAGGGCAGACCACCCAGAAGTGATGCCGAGTCCGGTCTCCTACGCCTTGGTCCTGGACGCCACCTTTGCCACGGACAAACGGGCCGCGTGTTTCTCGCGAGTTCTGATAGACGGGGGCAGCAGCATCAATATCCTGTACAAGGACACCATGGAGAAGTTAGGAATCAAACAAAGACAGCTTCAGAACAGCCGGACTGTGTTCCACGGCATTGTTCATGGGCTTTCCTGCTCACCAATCGGCAAGATCCTGATTGACGTCCTCTTTGGGGACAAAGATCACTTCCGAAGAGAGCCTGTTTGGTTCGAGGTGGTGGACCTTGAGAGCCCATACCATGCGCTACTTGGCCGACCCGCCTTGGCCAAGTTCATGGCGGTCCCCCACTACGCCTACCTCAAGATGAAGATGCCTAGTTCCAGGGGAATTCTGACTGTGGCAGGTGACTACCGGAAGTCGTCCGCTTGCGCGGCCGAGAGCAGTCGGCTGGCCGAGTCCCTGGTGGTCGCAGCCAAGAAGCGACTCCTTGAACGAGTTGTGGCGATGGCCGGCAAGCAGCCAGAGATATCGCCCAACCCAAAGGAGTCAGAAGCCGAAGGTTCATTCAAGCCGGCTAAAGAGACAAAGAAGATACCCTTGGATCCGGAGCACCCAGAGAGGTACGCCGTCGTAGGTGCAAACCTCGACAGCAAATAGGAAGGCGAGCTCGCCAATTTCCTCCGTGAGAATCGGGACATCTTCGCATGGTCTCCCAAAGACATGCCAGGTGTACCGACGGATTTCGCCGAGAACAAGTTGCATGTCCAATCTGATGCAAAGCCGGTCAGGCAGCCCCTGCGCCGCTTATCAGAAGAGAAGAGAAGAGTTGTCGGAGAAGAAATAGCCCGACTCCTAGCAGCCGGCTTCATTATGGAAGTTTTCATTCCGGAATGGCTGGCAAATCCGGTCCTGGTACTAAAGAAGAACAAGCAGTGGCGAATGTGTATTGACTACACGAGCCTCAACAAGGCCTGCCCCAAGGACCCGTTTGCTCTGCCGAGAATTGATCAGGTGATAGACTCCATAGCCGGATGCGAGCTGCTGAGTTTCTTGGATGCGTACTCATGATATCACCAGATCAAGCTGAACCTGGCTGACAGATTGAAGACCGCCTTCATCATGCCGTTTGGAGCATTCTGCTACCTCACCATGATGTTCGGCTTGAGGAATGCCGGCGCCACCTTTCAGCGTTGCATGCAGAAGTGCCTCCTCAAGCAGCTCGGCAGGAACGCCCACGTCTACGTAGATGACGTGGTGGTGAAGACGGAAAAGCGTGGAACACTGTTGGAAGACCTCAAGGAGACCTTTGAGAACCTACGCCGGTTCTAGATCAAGCTCAACCCCGAGAAGTGTGTCTTCGGAGTACCAACCGGCCAGCTGCTAGGTTTCCTGGTCTCTGAACGCGGCATAGAATGCAACCCAGTAAAAATCAAGGCCATCGAGAGAATGGATGTACCCAGCCGACTGCTGGATGTGCAGAAGTTCACCGGCTGCTTAGCATCCATCAGCCGATTCATCAGTCGGCTGGGCGAGAAAGCTCTCCCCTTATACCAACTCATGAAGAAGACCACTTTTTTCGAGTGGAACCATAAGGCGGACGAAGCTTTTCACCAGTTGAAGAAGATGCTGACTACTCCACCCGTCCTGGCGGCTCCGACTCCTAAGGAACCTATGCTCCTGTACATCGCTACCACCAACCGGGTAGTCAGCACAGTCATTGTAGTAGAGCGCAAGGAGGAAGGCAAGGCGCTGCCTGTCCAGAGACCAGTATATTACCTGAGCGAGGTACTGTCGACCTCCAAGCAGAACTACCCCCACTACCAGAAGATGTGCTATGGTGTACACTTTGCTGCCAAGAAATTGAAGCCTTATTTTCAAGAGCATCCAATCACGATGGTCTGCACGGATCCACTTGCCGAGATCATCGGTAGCCGAGATGCTTCTGGTCGAGTGGCCAAGTGGGCCATAGAGCTGGCTCCTTACACCATCTACTACCATCCCCGCACCGCTATCAAATCACAAGCACTGTCCGACTTCCTCGTCGACTGGGCCGAGACCCAGTACCTGCCTCCAGCGCCTGACTCCACCCATTGGCGGATGCACTTCGACGGCTCCAAGATGCGCACCGGCTTGGGAGCCGGCGTCGTCCTCACCTCTCCCAAAGGCGACAAGCTCAAGTATGCCCTGCAAATCCATTTTGCCTCCTCCAACAACGTTGCCGAGTACGAGGCGCTCATTCACGGGCTCCGGCTTGCCAAAGAACTTGGCATCCGCCAGATCTTGTGTTATGGCGACTCAGACTTAGTGGTCCAGCAGTCATCTGGCGACTGGGACGCGAAAGACGCAAACATGGCGAGCTACCGTTTCCTCATGCAGCAACTCAGCGGGTATTTCGAAGGGTGCGAGTTCCTCCATGTGCCAAGAAACGACAACGACCAAGCAGACGCCTTGGCACGAATCGGCTCTACCTGCCAAGCAATACCATCTGGCGTCGCCCTTCAACGCCTCCTCAAGCCGTCTGTCAAGCCTTCACCAGAATCAGACTCCATTTTTGTGCCGGCTCCTCCCAAAGATGGCGGATCCGACTCCAGAGCTCCGGCAGATGGAACGGGGACTTTGGCGGATGACTCCAAAGCCGCCACAGTCGAGCCCGGCCCGGGGACTGCAGTGGCGGACTCGAAGATTCCAGAACTCGGCCCAAGGACCGCGCCAATTGGCCTGGGGACTTCATCAACCCAGCAAGCGGCTGTTGACTCCAACCCGCCGCCTCCCAGCCCAGCCGCCCTCGTCCAAGTCGCAGTTCTGGTAGTCGAAGAAATAGCAGCACCCTCATGGGCCCATCCCATCCTCAAATTCCTGGTGAACAAAGAGCTACCAAGTGATGAGACCTCAGCTCGGCAAGTACAACGCCGGGCGGCAGCCTATACCATAATCAACACAGAGCTGGTCAGGCGCAACGTCACTGGTGTCTACCAGCGCGGCGTAGAGCCAGAGCAAGGCCAGGTGATTCTCAAAGACATCCATCAAGGCGAATGCGGCCACCATGCGGCTTCAAGAGCACTCGTCGCCAAAGCCTTTCAGCACGGTTTCTTCTGGCTGACTGCCTTGGAAGAGGCCAAGGAGTTGGTCCAAAAATGCAAAGGGTGCCAGAAGTTCAGCTCCAAGCCGCACCAGCCGGCTTCTACGCTCAAGACCATCCCCATTGCCTGGCCTTTCGCAGTTTGGGGTCTAGACATGGTGGGACCATTCAAGACAGCACGAGGCGGTTTAACTCACCTACTTGTCGCAGTGGACAAGTTCACCAATTGGGTGGAAGCGAAGCCAATTAAGAAACTGAACGGTCCGACTGCCGTGACCTTCATCACCGATATCACAATTCGGTATGGCATACCACACAGCATCATCACCGACAACGGCACAAACTTTGCCAAAGGCGCCTTGGCCCGTTTCTACGCAACACAGGGCATCCGACTGGACCTAGCGTCCGTCGCCCATCCGCAGTCAAACGGCCAAGTGGAGCGAGCAAACGGCCTCATCCTGTCTGGCATCAAGCCTCGGTTGATCGAGCCTCTGGAGTGCTCGGCTGGCTGCTGGCTCGACGAGCTACCAGCCGTCCTCTGGAGTCTACGCACGACTCCAAACAAGTCAACCGGCTTCACGCCCTTCTTCTCGTCTACGGTGCCGAAGCCTTCATCCCAACGGACATAGAGTTTGACTCCCCACGAGTCACCATGTACACCGAGGAGGAAGCAGAAGAAGCACGACAAGACGGTGTCGATCTGCTGGAAGAGGGCCGGCTGTTGGCACTCAGCCGGTCCAGCATCTACCAGCAGAGCCTGCGCCGATACCACAACAGGAAGGTCAGGCCAAGATCTTTCCAAGAAGGCGACCTTGTGCTCTGGCTGATCCAGCGAACAGCCGGCCAGCACAAGCTGTCGGTGCCTTGGGAAGGCCCTTTCATCATAAGCAAAGTACTGGGCAACGATTCCTACTACCTGATCGACGCTCAGAAGCCCCGAGCACGCAAGAGGGACGACTCCGGCAAGGAGACAGAGCGGCCATGGAATGCAAATCTCCTCCGAATATTTTACAGTTGATGCAGTATGTACCACGCTACCTTTTGTATTAAAGTACCAAGACTTCGGGCCCCCCGAGACGAGCTCGGGGACTACCCTCTTTTGTCTGTATGATAAAAATTATGCCTGCAAGTATGTTACTCTTTGTCATGCCGCTTGGCACCAGGCTCGACAAGTCGACCCGGGGACTTGCCGCCTTGCACTATGAAATGCTTCCTGCAGCCGGACAAGTAGTGTGTAAACACCTAAACCGTCTTCTGTCAGAAGCCGCAGCTCGCAGAGCGACTGTACGGTGGGCAGAGGTAAGGTAGAATGGGTGTTCGCATGAAAAAGGGTTAAGGTCTAAAAGCATAAAACATAGCTCAAGACGGCTTCCAGCCTTTCTTGCAAACCGACTCTCGGATAGTCGGATTGTCGTCTTCTATCCAACTTGCTCAAACAATCTTGAAATCGGCTAAGTACTTGCTTTCCCAAAGTAGCCTAGCACTTGATCCAGCAACAGTCCACAGAGTGGCTGTCCGATTGGCAAGGCAGGCAACTAAGAGAAAGCGGCAAAGGAAAAAAGCCAAAAGAACAATGAGCAAGAAAAGATATATATATATATATATATATATATTAACATAACATAGGCCTTTGGCCGAATTGCCGAGTAGAGGTTCAAAATACACCCCGCGGGTGGAATTGTGTGAATTAACAAGTTCTTCAAAGACTACTGAAGCAGATAAAATAAAATATACAGCGACAGCTTAGGAGGCAGCAGACAGATTCGGAGGGTCGGAGGAGGCGCCAACGTTAGGCGTCGGGGCAGCCGGCTGGCTAGTCTCGGCGTGATCACCTCCGGCGACAGTCGACTCGGTCGCACGCGGCTCGTTGCTGGAGGTGCGGTCGGGCTGAGGCTGGCCGTCTGCTCCGTCTTCTGGTGCCTCCGCCTCGCCTCCATCCTCCGCTTTATCCTCCTCCTCGACGCTGGAGCCAATCACCTCCGCCGAGTCTTCGCCGTAGTCTGGGTTCATCCCAAACCACTCCGGCGGTACCTCCTCGTCGTCTTCAGACCGCTCGGGGACGAAGATGCTGCTGTCGGTGTACTCGGCGATCGCCGCAGCACGTTTGACGAGGGCGTCTTCCGCAGCCGCCAGCTCCGGCTGGGCCTCCGACCAAAGCGTGGCCAACCGGTCTAGATCCAGGCCCGGGTACCACGCCTTGATAAACTCCAAGGCCCGGCGCGCTCCAGCCCGGGCCGAAGAGCCCTTCCAGGCCTCAAGACGACCAGCCGCGACCTCCAGCCAGTTGGCCGTCAGGCTGGGGGTGCACGGAGCCTGCATATCCGGCCAAAGGGCGGCAATAGCCTGGGCACCGACGCGCTGGAGCCGGCGCAACATCCGGTGAGCCGGCCGGAGGCGAGCCTCGATGCTCAGGATGTGCTCGTCAAGAGTTCGGGGGGCATCGGCGGCGATCTCTAGGCCCTCCCCCTCCGACCTTCACGGTCAGCCTCAATGGCTTGGATGGCGGCCTGCGACTGCCCAGGGAAGAAGTCTGCACAGACACGAAGAAACGAAGAAGCTAGTCAAAAACCAGGAGTCAGCACGATCTAAGTCGGCATCTCGAAAAAAGAAAACAAAGAGACTCACCATCAACGATGTCTTCAATCTCGCGGAAGCCAGAGGACAGCAGCGCCTCCTTGTCAGACCAGGAGGAGCGCTTGCTCGCGAACTCGGCCAAGAGGGCGGCTTCCATCTCCTCCACCTCCCTCTGCGACATCACAAGCAGCTCCTTCTACTCTGCCAACTGAGTAGCCAGCAGATCGCGCTCTGTGGCGAGCTTGCTGCACTCCTCCCCTTTGGCGCGCAGGGCGGAGTTGGCTTCGCTCAGCTGCTGTTGAAGAGCAGCGTTGGCTCCTGAAGGAAAGGAAGAAAGATAACAATTGTCAATAAAGTAGGTCGCCGGGGAGATCTGGCCCGGCTGCTCAGCAGCCGGCCCGAATCTCGGGGACTACAGCCCGCGGGTGCGCTAGCGCGCCCCCGCAGAGAAGAAAAAAGGACTTACTCTAGCTCTCCGCCAAGTCGGCGGTCCGCTTGCCCAGCTCTTCAACGTTACGGTTGAAGGCAGTGGCGCGGAGGTTGTGGTAATCATGCGACAAGCATTTCAGACAAAGTTAGTACCCAGAAGTTCATCAATTGGAGTTCCGGGCCGCCTGCTCAGCAGCCGGCCCGAAACTCGGGGCCTACACCCAGTGGGTGCGCTGGCACGCCCCCACAGAGAGGAACTAGAAAAACAAAGGCCGAAAGGAAAAACATACCCGGACGGCTGCCCGCGACGCCAGGTACGCCTTGGTGCAATTCTGGAGAGCATCGCCCTCGGCACGAAGCTTCGCCTGGACGTCCAGAAGCGCCTGGTTTAGCGGCCCTGTGCCGCCTCCTCGCACCCACCCAACAGGCGCGGCGCTCATCGTTTCGGCATCTGGGGCCGCCGAGCTGGCGGTGCCGGCTTCCAGGGGGCGAGGTGCCAAAGTCGCCTTCTCCAGACGATGGCGCGTTGGCGAGCCGACTTGGAGGAGTAGCCTCGCCATGGCCTCGTCTTCGGTCGGCGGCACCGGAGGGTCCGCTGGCTGCTCGCCTTGCGCGCCTTCAGACGGCGGAGGAGGCGGCGGCGGAACGTTCGCGTCCGGAGTAGAGGGTTCGCCGCCTTCCCTCTCCTCGACGAGGTTCTCCCCGCCGGCTTCTCCAGTTGGCCCCGTGAGCTCCGGAGGCGGCGGCGCAGAGTTCAGCGTGGTGACGAGCAAGGCCGACTGGCGGCGTGCGGCTTCCTCAGCCTGCTGCTTCGCCGTGGCGGAGGCTTCGGCCTCCGCTAGTTTTTTCTTAGCGGAGGCCTCCGCCTTCTCCAGGCGGAGGGCCTCTTCTTCGTTGTGCCTCTCCTGCGCATTCCGCTCCGTCGCCTCCCGGAGGTCAGCAGCGGGGTCAATCCGCCGAGTGGTGGCGGATGTCTCCGCTGACCCCATGACGGAGGCGGCGGCAACCCGCTCAAGAGAGAGGGGAGCCCTGAAGAAAGAGGGGCAAGCAGAGACTCAGACAAATCACGAAGAAGGAATAAAACTTTGAAGACAGAATACTTATGCGGAGACCAACGGCGGCTTCTTCACTTCCTTACGGAAGTGGATGGCCTTCGCGGCTGCCTCATCCCGCCAGGTCGCCGCATCCGAGCCCTTGGGCTTCTCCGGCCGACTGCCGAACAAAGTCGGCACGGCCCTGCGCTTCTTCCCGCCGCCTGGAGCGCCCGGCACGGCGGAAGAGCCCGCGCTAGGCTGGCTGGCTCCTGGCCGATGGCGAGGGGCGACTTCTCCCTCGGTGCTGTCTTCAGGCCAGTCGGCGAAGGTAGCCGAAGGCCTGAAGACGCATGCTGTCCCTCCTCCTCCCTCGGTGTCGTCTTCCAGAGCCGCCGCCCCCAGATCGGGGTCGTCGACGTCGCTCTCCACTTGGTCGACGACAAACTCACGGGCCGGCCCCGAGGCGTCGGCTGGTGGGTGAAGAAGGGGATTCTAACCAAAGCCGACTGGTCAAAAACAAAACTCGGCAAGAAGAAGACAACCTAAAGAAAGAAAAGAAAGGCGACTCACCGCGGGCGGGGGGTTGGTGCGGGAGTACGGCTCCTTGCCGAATCGCCATTCCTCCGGGAGCCTGCTGTCCGAGAGGTAGTTCACCATGAAGGCCACCTCTTCGTGAGGCATGTCCTTGGTGCACATCCGACTCGGGTCACGGCGCCCACTCATCTGGCATATCATGTGAGGGCGGCCTTGGAGTGGGAGAACTCGGCGCGAGATGAAGGCGGCCAGCAGGTCCGGACCAGTCAGACGCTCCGACTGCGTCATCACTCGGAGTCGCGTGATGGCGCTGGCTCCCGCAGGCGTCAGCGACCTGGCCCGGTATGACCAGTTGGGCAGTCTCCCAGCCGGCGGGCCGGCTTCGAAAGCCGGCAGATTGACCCAGTCGCCCCTCGTGGCGACGTTCCTGACGTAGAAGTAGGATTTCTGCCACATCTTCACCGACTTTATCAGCGAGATGGAGGGGAAGGGGTTGTCGGCTCCTGACCTTCGCACGGCGATGAAGGAGCCGCATTGAGCCGGCACGCCCGCGGCCTGGGTGCCGAGCTTGGAGAAGAAGAACTCCCCCAGAGCTCGAGGGTGGGGAGGACTCCAAGGAAGCCTTCGCACAAGGCCACGAAGGCGGACAACAGCACCACTGTGTTGGGGGTGAGGTGGTGCGGCTGGAGGCCGTAGAACTCCAAGAAAGACCGGAAAAAGCTGCTCGCCGGCAGCACCAGCCCACGCAGGCAGTGCGAGCGGAAGATGACCCGCTCGCCCTCCTGCGGGGCGGGGGAAATCTCCCCCTCCGGCGCAAGACGCACCTACACGCGATCCACGCCAGGAAGCCGACGGGTCCGGCGGAGGAACTCGATGTGGTCTTCATGAACCTCGGAACCGTCCCAGGTGCCGGAACGCACTGGGGGAGGCGCGGCAATGGAGGAAGAACTCATCGCGAGCTGTCGCTGCAGCGTTTTCCGGAGCTTGGGCGTGCGGCGGAGCGAAGAAGAGAAGAGGAAGGAGGAGAGCGAGGAGCAGCAAGGAGGAAGAGAGCGAGGGGTAGTGGGAAGGAGGGGCACGCATGCCCCCCTCTTCCCCTTACTTATAGCCCCGTGGGCTGCGAAGCCGAGGGTGCGGACGTGGGGATTTACTGCGCCCACAACCCCACGACCCCCACGATCCATGTAAAGTTACTGCGCGCAGTAACTCCACGGGGATCCCAACCGTCCACCGGGGCTGCAGTAGATCCGCTCGGTTGCCGAGGCGTGGTAGTGGCGGGCCCCGCCTGTGGGCCTGTCCCGTCGCGCGCGTGGGCTGGCAGGACGGCCTAGCCACGTGCCCTTGCATAACGGCCCAAGAACGGGCCGCGGCCTGGAGGCGTAGCTAGCACGCCGCTTAAATCCTGCCGCAATGTTCGAGATGCAGAGCGAGCCGAAATCAAGTGAATCCGAGTTGAGCAAGACCGATTCCTTCTAGTCAGCCCGGCGGAAGTCAATCAAGACCATGTGTTGAGCACCCGGAAAGAGAAACTGCTGAGGCTTCTCGGCCGATCGTCCGTGACGCCTCACCAGCTTCGGGGACTACTGTTGGAGTAATAGGCCATGGGTAGGCCAACCCGAGTCCCATAACCTTTGAAGACATCGGGGCAGGCTGCGCCCCTCAAGACCCCAGGGCGAAGAGCCGTCTCCTGAAGAGTCGACGGCAGGGCGGCCGACTACCCGCTCACAGCCGAGTTCCAGGGACGACTTCTAGAGAAGCCGGCTTTGGGGAGTCGGCCGGCGACTCCAGCAAACCCATGACCTCATCAAAGGGGACGGGGCAGAGGCGTGGCTACAGTGAAGCCCACTCCCGCCCCTTACCAAGGGCAGGCATGGCCACAGCACGCCGTACCCGGGAAGATCTCCGTGCGGTGTGGCACTGTTGCCCGGCCGGCCCTGACATCAGCACCACAGTACCAAGTCCTGTGCCCACGACGGCTTGTCTGTACGGCCTGGAGGCAGCGGGGCCCACCAGTCAGCGAGACCTCGGGAGACGGCGGGAGAACCGCCAGTCGGACCCGTCGGGAGTCGGCCTGGGGGAGTCGGCCGAGCCCTCCCCCGGGCCCACGCGCCATTAATCAAGATGAGATGGGGAGTGGCCACAGTGATCGCCCGCCAGGCGGCGGGGCTGTTGCCACGACCCGATGACCAAGCCCGCGTCATCAGAAGCACGGCTACAGTAATCAGCAGCTGGCAAGACCCGCCTGCGGCGGACGTGGCCTGTTGGCTCCGTACCAGACCAGTCGGCGGGGCCCACCAGTCGGCGGGCCCCAGTAGTCGGCGGAGAAGTCGGAGGTCGGAGGCACTGACGGATGGGCCCGCGCCCAGTCAAACTACCATTGTACCCCTAGGGGGTAGGCCTATATAAACCCCCCAGGGCACCCATGCAAAGGGTTCGATCCCAGTAGTTCTAGACCATACCAGATAGAAGGAGAGAGCTAGCCTTGCCCTCTTCTACCACCAGAAACAGCTCAAGGAGCAACCATGTAAACACTTGGCCATAGTGATCATGCGGAGACCCCGCAGAGCAGCAGTAGGGGTATTATCTCCCCGGAGAGCCCCGAAGCTGGGTAAGATTCGTCGGCGTGCATGTCTTCTCCTCATCCCGTTTCCAGGCACCGGCGACGTTCTACTCGCCCCCACCATGATAAGCCATCCGTTGGCATATGTCGCACCAAACCCCCGACAGGCAGCATCCCCTTCTTCACATTCCAAGGCTATCTTCCGGCTCCCATGGACTGTAATGGTGCCTTTGTGACCCGGCATCTTGAGCTGCAAATATACGTAACATGGCCGAGCCATAAACTTGGCATAAATCGGCCGCCCAAACAGAGCATGATATGGGCTTTTGATTTTAACCACTTTAAAGGTTAATTTTTCTGCTCAGGAGTCATACTCATCCCCAAAGGCTACTTCCAGCTTGATCTTACCAACTGGGTATGCCAACTTACCAGGTACCACACCATGAAAAACAGTGTTGGATTGTTTAAGATTTTTGTCCGTCAATCCCATCCGGCGGAATGTCTCATAGTAAAGGATGTTGATGCTGCTGCCTCCATCCATGAGTACCTTAGTAAACTTATACCCACCAACCTGAGGTGCCACTACCAAGGCCAAGTGACCCAGATTATCAACCCGGGGCGGGTGATCCTCTCTGCTCCACACAATGGGCTGCTCCGACCATCGTAAATAATGTGGGATTGCCGGCTCAACGACATTGACGGCCCTCTTGTGGAGCTTCTGGTCCCTCTTACATAAACTGGTAGTAAAGGCATGATACTGTCCGCTACTCAATTGCTTCGGGTTGCTCTGATAACTGGATTGCTGTTGCTGCTGATTCCTCTGGCCGTGTTGCTGATTATATCCTCCTTGGTGACCAGGATAACCCTGACCGTGAAAACCTCCTCCGCTTGAACTGGCGCCCGGGCCCTGAAAGCCGCCTCCACCTGAGCCGCCACCTGGGCCATGACCCTCATCAAATGCGTTTGAATTTTTAAATGCCTTCATGATCGTGTAGTCCTTCCACAGGTGGGTGTCCGGCTTCTCATGGGTACCGTGTTTCGGACAAGGTTCATTCAACAGTTGCTCAAGGGTAGAGCCTGACCCGCCCGATCGAGGGGCCTGTCTGCCCTTGCGCCGATGATTACCACCCTGTGCATTAGTATTAGCAACAAACTCATCAGCCTTACGTTTATTACCTCCTTGATTCGCCAGGTTATGCTGGTGACCCTTGCCATTGCCGTTCTTCTTTCCCTTCATTGCCTTTTCTTCATCAGACACTGGGTCTTTGGTGGTATCAGAGTTAGCATACTTGACAAGAGCCGCCATCAATGTCCCCATGTCATTACAGTCACGTTTAAGCCACCCCAACTTCTGCTTCAGAGGTTCAAAACGACAATTTTTCTCCAACATAAAACTGCTGAGCCGGCATCCATCTTATCAGATGAATGTATTATCTCCTTGACCCGGCACACCCAATGGGTTGTAGATTCTCCATCCTCTTGCTTGCAATTGGTCAGGTCCACAATCGACATTGGCTGCTTACATGTATCCTTAAAGTTCTGGATGAACCGTGCCTTTAACTCTGCCCATGGGCTGATAGAATTGGGCGTCAATCCTTTTAACCAGGTCCTTGCCGTTCCATCCAATATCATGGTAAAATACTTGGCCATTGCAGCATCGCTAACCTCTAACAGCTTCATAGCCATCTCATAACTCTCAATCCAAGCCCCTGGCTGTAAGTCAGCCGTGTAATTAGGCACCTTACGAGGCCCCTTGAAATCCTTGGGCAACCGCTCATTGCGTATGGCTGGGACCAAGCAAGGTATGCCTCCGGTTCTTGTGGCCACTCCTGCCTCAATCGGGGTTGCTGGATAAGCCGGAAAGGTTTGGTGAGCCGCCTGTTCTGCTGCTATCTGAGCCGCCCGTTCCGCCTCTTGATGAATCCTCTCTTGATCCACCAAGTTAAGAGCTCCATCCCGCACCGGCTCCTTCCTATGCGGCCGGTTATGGCGTTGAGCGTTACTTGACATTTCTGCGGATTCCATGTGCCTACTGTAGCTTGGGCTCCAGCTTGGGCGAGGGGTTGAATGAATCCTGTCTCGACTGTAAGAGTATGCATCCTGCTGGGCCAAAGCTGTCTGAAGTAGTTCTCTTGCCCTCCGGGTTTCAATGGCTGCTGGCGAGTCGCCTTCCATTGGGAGAGCTGCCAAACGAGCCGACGCTGCGATGAGGTTTTCCATGGGGTTGGAGAAGTGACCCGGAGGTGTTGCTACATAACGAGGAGGAGCTGTATTTATGCGAAGCGGCTCCATGGTCCATGGCTGGATCGGTGCACCGGGTGTCGCGACCCGGTTTGCTTCCGGCGGGTTGCTCCCCCCAGCTCTGGGTGTATGGAACAGGTTCCTCGGATCCAGCGTTAGAGGTAGACGCGATTGAGTTTTCTGATGCCTCCTCCTCATGACCTCGTTCGATGCATTAAGATCCACCGAGAGTCGGAAAGTTTCAGCTTGAAGCTGTTGGGCCCGAGCATCCAGAGCTGCTCGTTCTGTTGCCATCCGGGTTTCTTACGCGGCTAGATTTTCCTTTGCTTGCACCATCTCCCCCCGCACGCGTGCTACTTCTGCATCATGCTGGGCTTTATCCACCGGTTCTACCACATCGGTTAACAGAGCCGTCAGTTTATCCATGAGGTCCATTAGAACCTGAGCCGGGGGCACGCGGGGTCTCCTGACCCAGCCGCTGTCGCTGCGGTGGAGTTCTGCTCGGGCTGCGTCCCCGCCATGAAGACTCCGGCCCAATTCGGCGGCTCAAGGGGGTCCGGAATACTGCTGCCATCGGAACAGCCCCCGAGCATGCCGTCTTGCAGTTGGTACAACGAGTCCGTTTCACCTGTTGATGATGCAGTATCAGAGCAGATGGCCATCTCCCCGCCTTCCATCGATCCTTCGGAGTATTTACCGCCGTGGACGCAGCCTACGAAGGCATGTTTCACAACAGATTGAACACGGGCGGACCCGGTGCGCTGAGCCATTTCGATGAGGTTGGTGTGGACATCCGGCTCAGGGCCTGACTTGCCGATCTGGCCGATGAAGACATGAATTCCGCTGAAGGGGACCCGGTACCCGTACTCGATCGAGCCGGCCTCGGGGCCCCAGCCTTCATCGTCGATGTAGAGTTTGCCACGACGACTCTTGGTCATCCGGCCCACAGCGTATCCCTTGAGCCCTTCGAAGTTGCCCTTCAAGAACTCAAATCCACCGTGCGCTGGTCCCATGGTGGGCACCAACTGTCGTGGAGTTGTCACGGCAGATGTCCTAGAGCAAGGACTTAGTCGTAGGGCCATCGCACTAGGAAGCTTAAAGGGGTTAATCGGGACAAAGGACACGAGAGAGTTTTTATACTAGTTCGGCCCCTTACGATGAAGGTAAAAGCCTACGTCTAGTTGGGATTGGTATTGCTGAGGTTTCGATCTCCAAGATGCTCAACTCGCTGGCTTGGTTATCTACTTCGTTGTTTCTTTTTCTAAACCGCCACCGGGTCGTCCCCTTATATACACTGGTTGACGGCTGGTGGCCTACAGAGTCCCGGCCAGCTCATAACCGTGTCCGGCTCGGTGACTTCCTTTACATGCCTTTCTTTAGAAGTCTTGCCGCCCATATAGAGGTTTACAATAACAGGCCTTAAGCCGGCCCGAGGCCTTTGGGATTTTTATATGTTTTAATAAACTATCATGTTGACTGTATATTGGGCTTCTTATGTAACCCGCCATTAGGGCTGACCCGGCCCCTCCCGGGCAGGTCATACTGGTAGTAATATCCCCAACACCTGGCACTTTTGAAGCTCCGTGAACTCCCGCACATAACGGAGTAGCATGGCACTCCTCTCCTCCTTGAGCTCACGGAGCTCCACGTCCTTGGCCCTGAGCTTCGCATCCTTGGCATGGAGCTCCTGTGTCAGGAGCCTCACCTCGGACTCCATGATCTGCTGCGCCGCCATGGCACCAGGTAGAAGCAATGGGGAGAGGAAGCAAAGGGGGCGAAACGGCTGAAAGGCAATGCAATCTACGGGAAGGCGGAGGGAGCGGGGAATCTTTTGGTTTTCACCACGGTAAAACACCAGTCGACGACTTCTCACATCAGGGAGCAGTGGGTTTTTACGGGCGGAGTCATCATGACTAATTGCTACCGCGCCTGCTCCCGTTAATCAAAAAATTAAAAATCCTGCCGCGCCTGCTCCCATCAATCGAAAAATTAAAAATCCTGTCGCACCCAAACACCAGAGCAACGCCGCGGTGGATATTTAAATTTACCTACCGGCAAGTAGATAAAAAAACAAATGTGGCGGCGGCCTAGCTAATCGGTCGAACTAGCCCAACTAGCTAGCCACCGTGCTTCACTGATGTACTCGGCGGGAAAGGTGGTCTTTCATGATTTGACGACTCATTTACTTGCTTTGGCTCTACGACCGAGGAGGACCCAGAAAACGCACGGTAGGGCGTTCCACGTCAGGAAGAATATATGCGTGCACCACCCGGGAGGACCCCAAAACCACGCGGTAGGGTGTGCCACGTCTCGGCACGGAGGAAAAATGTGCGTGTAAAAATATACTGTATCAGACATAGTACCTATGGTTCGACCTCGGGACCCAGCCAGTCGGTCGAAAACACCCCACTAGCCGCACAGCTTCATCATGCAAACATGGCACGGAGGATAGATGTGGTTAGCTCTGTCTCGACCAGCCACAACGTCTCTTGTTCTAGGCGATTCTTCTATTTTCCAAGCTTTTTTTAGTTGTAATAACACCACGGCAAGCTAGCGCCGATCTTCGTGTGTGCCCGTGCAAAGGTTAGACGATGGAGAGAAGAGAGATTGAGATCGCAGACCTAGGACCCACCAGTAAGTGAGACAATGGTCATGCACGTATTGACGAGGCACTCCCTCTACTCTACTCAACGCAATTACTGTATAAAATCAAGTTATGGGACAAAGCCAACAACCGTTCGTTTTTTCAGGCTATTGACTTACGCTTTGTAGTCCAGGTTGCCAGTTCGAATCTCGTCTTTCAGATTTGTTAGTTTTAGGTCCAAATTTGATTAATGGTAAGTGGGACCCCCGTGTTTGTTCCGATATTTCAGTGTAGGATGGTTTTTTTGAACAAACACTTTGCGCGGTTAGACAAGTAATGGCACGAGTTACACATATTTTGCAAGTTTACGAACAAAAATGACAGCGGCATAGAATATCACATCCACCCCACAGCTTAGATACTATGGTGATACGAGTTTTTACACCGTTGGAAGTGAGATCCAATGGCTTGGGAGTAGTCTTTGTAATTATGCACAATTTCCGAACTCTCCAAAGGTTTTTTTGCAAATAAAACATTCAGGCCTCATGTGTGCCATTGCATCTTCGATCCAACGGCTCCCCGGTGCTCATATTAGGTGCTCCCCGTAGCTTAATTACCCGCTACGGTGATATGAGCATCTAGGTCGTATGATCAGTGATCAGATGGCACATGCGTAGTACTTGTACTTTCTACGCATTTCCCAAATTCTATCAGCTATATATTGCAAAAACATTCAAACCTCCTACTGTGGGCCGTTAGATCTCAGTGAACTCGTATCACCATAGAATCTACGGTGCGGGAGCACCTCATACTCTCCCGTGCGAGAAAACATAAGGTGCTATCGCAGCTTGGATGCTACGGTGATACGAGCTTGGAGGTCGTTTGATCTGAGATCCAATGGCATCTGAGCAGTCTTTGTGCTTGTAAGTAGTGGACGAACTCTTTTGGGGCTTTTCTGCAAAAAACCATTCAAACCACCGAGGAGGTGTTGGGTCACAAATCCAACGCCTCCGAAGAGCTTGTATCACCAAAGCATCTAAGGTGTGGTAGCACATGATATTCTTACATACAGGAGAATATGATGTCCTCCTTCATCTTAGATGCTACGGTGATACGGGCTTCGAGGTCGTTGGATATGGGATCAAAGGGCATCTAAGTAGTTTTTGTACAAATTGTGTGCAATTCTCAAACTCATCAAGGTTTCCTGCAAAAATATTAAGCCACATCATGTGAGCTGCTATATCTCAGATCTACAAGCTCCAAGCAACTCGTATCGGCATATAGCATCTAAGGTATGGGGGCACATGATATTCTCACGGGGAGGAGGGGTGGGGGTGCACAACCAATCGGTGGTTGGGAGGGTGGGGACAAATATAATCTAAACAACCCTAAACAGAGCTCCACAATTTTATCTATGGTCGAGGGGTTGACCCCCGACAATCATAGCTCCGCCTAAACACAACATTTGCATGTACTGTAGTACTAGACTTACTATTCATGTTTCAGTTTCATGTTCATTTTAAATATTGAACTGAGGACCATGGATGTCTTACATTTTACTCCCTTCGTTCCTAAATATTAGTCTTTTTAGAGGCTTCAAATGGACTGGCACATACAGATGTATATAGACATATTTTAGAGTCTAGATTCACTCATTCTGCTCCGTATGTAGTCACTTGTTGAACTCTCTAAAAGACTAATATTTAGGAATAGAAGGAGTATTTTTGAATTCGTGTTATACATGCATGGTTTGGAAAAATTGATGCACTATACTTATTGGATTGTTGTTGTGTTCGTGCGCGTGTGTGTGTGGTCATAAGCTTGATACACACAAAGTTTTCTCACCTCCATATTGTTCATCTTTTTAATTTGAATTTGCATTGGAAAACTTACTAGGGATACCATGAAATGTGAAATCCACGTTGAGATTACTATATCACAAACTCACTCTAATTCAACAACTCGTCATAAATCAATTACCACGTTGAGATTAGTATTTGCAAGGAAAATACGGGAATTGTAATACACATAGATTCATTCGGCAATTTAAAAGGTTCCTTTCGTATTCTCGAATGGTAAGACCCAACAGCGTACCAGCCAGACCTTGGCTTGTGTTGATCCTTAAAAAAACGGGCTCGTGTCCTTTAGTGGCGTGCGTGGTACGCACATTAGGCAACCCCAACCAGTCTAAGCGTTTCAAGTCGAAATATCTGGCGGCTAGAATTCCAGCCCTAGGAAATTCCCCTCATGTCCCCGGTCCATAGTGACTACCGATGAACAACAGAGGGATGCTTTAGTAACTAGACAACGTTACCTACCGTGCTGAGCACGGTTCAATTCCCTCGGCCGCCGCTCGTCAAGGTCACCTGTCAACTGCATTGCCTAGTACTACTACTACATCAGGATGAGCACAGAATTGAGCCCGTTTGTTCGTGCCTAGTACTTGAGTTAATATATCAGGCAATGCACTGATACGAAGGGATTATCCTTTTACTCTGCATATATAACTTGTCTGAAGTCTAACTAGGCAAAATGTTTGACCAAATCCTTTCTTAAGAAATACAACAGGACAGATGTACGGCTTGAAAATTTGTTGCATGATGCAGGTTATGATATTGTTTCGAATCCTGGATCTTAAATTTCAGAAAATCCAAAAGTGAGCATAAATTCTTGAAACTAAGCATGGTCACGTGATATGGCACAAATATTACTTCGTAAGTTTTTTTCTTCAATTTGAGACAAGCTGCTTATGACAAGTTGCACAAATGAAGAGCCAAGGTATTTTGGGACAAAGACCTGTCACGTTAAGGCGAATGCTTTCACTATTGAAACCGTGGGTGTTTACGTGCCGCCACGATTCCCCGCTTCTCATCGGCAGGTGCCGTCCGAGCAAGCGTGTGAGTCGACGGGAGGCGTGCGAGCAGACCGCTGTGCAGGCTCACCGGGAGGCGAGCCCTTTGACCAGGCTCCGCCGTCCACCGTCGTCCCAACTGCTCCCACTTTTAATGTCGCTGGTGCCACAGTTTAAAATCAGCCCCGCACTACCCGGTATCGCTACAATCCTCTCTCTTCCTCTCCGATTCTCCTGTCGTCTACCTCCAACTAGCCTGACCTAAACGTATGCCATGCCGCATCACGATGGTCTGCCCTTAGTGTTCCAGTTTCCCGAGGAAGACACCCAGCCGGAGTCTCAAGAACATAAGGCGCTTTGGGACGAGCTTGAACTGGCCTTGCGGGAAGACGCCGCACCTGTCCCTGCTCCCGTCGCCCCAACTGCGCCAGCGCCCATCCCTGTGCACCTGCCAGCGCATGTGCCTGCGCGTGCACTAACGTGCGCGCCCATGCCGGTGCCCGTGCACATGAATGTCTCCGCCGTGCTGTTGACAGCGCATGTCCTCCCCTCAGCGGCATGGATGGCCGCCGTCGACCGCTTCCTTGCACCAATGCCAGTCTCCTCCTCCCGCCAGTTGACTCGCTCCGAAGTCCAGAACATTTTGGCCTTCCTTGAAGCTAGGCCAACGTCCAGGAGTACGCCAACAACGGCGCAAGACACCGCCGTTGCTGTCGGTCAGTGGCCCGACGACACACAGAGCACGACAAAGGAGCCGCTTCCCATCGCGAGACGCCCCCGCCGCCTCCGCGTAATCTAAATTTGCCATGAAAACGTTCGGATTGCCATGCTTAAAATCCAAGCGTTTATCATTTCCGTTTATTTTATATCGATCGTCGTATAATTTAAAGTCGGAGTCAGACTGAAGAAATGTATGGTTTGATCGATTGAATGTTCTGCTAGAGCCGTATCAAATTAAATATAAAACATCATCAAGCCACATGTATTCCTTGTCATCCAACGACCTAGACTGCTTCAATGTCGAGCGCTCAACACGTTTAGCGTGCAGTTAATTTCATGCCAAAAATAGTGCTAATCACATGACAACACGCAAAAAATATCCTAGTAGTTAATATCCGCATGCACTTAATATACTTCCAAATTAACGTGCATTGCACGTACACACTGACTAGTGCTGCTAGTACGTGAAACTGGTGCCGTGACTTGTGAACGCGTCCAGATAGGGTCAACGGCAACATCGCCCGCGAGTTCTTCCTGTTTACCCGTGCGTCTAAACGCAGAAGGGGAGGAGAGAGAGAGAGAGCACACATGGAATCCACCAGTAAGTGAAGGCGAATAGTACTACAAATAATATTACATGTTATCCATTAATTAGGCTGTGGTAATATAAAAACATTATGTGAACAAAGGGGGTACAACAAACATTGCTATTCTACGTATGTTGCCTATTGACGTGCGGCTTGAAGGCCCGGTCGCATGTTCGATTCTCATCCTTTATTTTTTAATTTGTATATGGGTCCAAATTTGTTTCATGACATGTGGGCCCCTCGGTGTGTAGTTTGTAGCACTTTAATTTGTGGGTCGAAATTTGTTCCATTCCAAGTGGACTATCGGTGTGTAGTTTTGTAGCTTATTTATAATAATTAAAGAGAACAACATAGTTTTTTCAATAATACCATGGTGTGACGTTGAAGGCGAGAAAGGACGTGTGAGAGAGCGATGACCGAGCCAGAGGGAAATCAACTAGGGGAGTTGCGTGGGTTGCAACGGTGTTTGGAGTAGTTGTGGGCCGAATGCTACAAAAATATAATCTAAACCAACCGGAACAAATGCCTACACAAATTAATCCAAGGTTGGAGTGCCCCTCGCAATGTAAATAGCTCCGGCTTTACGAGGGATGGAGAGGTAGTAGCTTCAATGCGTGGAAGATATGGTGTGAGAAAGCAAGGTCAATCGAGAGACATATAGATAGAGAGACAAAGTGAGTGTGGTCCGACATTCATTGAACAAATATATATGCTCTGGAGAGATATTGTCCGATTGAGCTTTTTGGCAAGGGTGAGGGCTGTAAGATAGAGCTTGAGAGATGATCCAGTCACAGATGTGTAGATATATTTTGTGCGTGGGAGGAAGCAAGGTCAACCGATCACATAGGGTCGTCGTGCGATCGAAATAGTGAGACGGGTTGGAGAGAGTGACCTAGATAGACGATGTGCGTGAGAGAGTATACAATCTGAATAGGTCGAATTGGGCTCAAACATGGTGATATATTGTTTTTGTCCGAGAAAGAGCAAGGTCAATCGAGACATACGGAGAAAGAGAGAGAGAGAGATTGAGTGAGCGTGGCCCACCATGAGGTCGAAAGAGTGGTGGCGGCTTGGATGGACTGACCTAGATATACAATCTGTGTGAGAGAGTATAGAGTGTGTCGATCGAGGTCCGAACAGGGAGATATATCATTTGTGTGTGAAAGAAAACGAGGTTAAAGGAGACTCAGATAAAGAGAGCGAGATTGAGCGAGTGTGGCCCGCCGTGCGGAAGAAAGAGTGAGATAGTCTCGAGGGAGTGACCTAGATATACAACGTGCGTGCGTGCGCATGAGAGGTTGGGGGGGCTAGATAGGCAATGCATGTATTTAGCACGAGAGGGTGAGAGGGAGAGGGGGGGGGAGAGAGAGAGAGCTCGGCATGGGGTGCAATGACGGGTGTGTGAGGTAAATACATTTGGTAACAGAGTGGAAAAAGGGGTTGTGTAGTTGAGAGACTTAGAGATCGAAACATGGAGAGAAAGAATGAACGTGTGTTGGAAACCAAAAGCTTCCTAAGGTGGTTAGGAGAGGAAGATTGACCGATACAGGAAGTATGTAGCGTTTGTGGGGGAGGGGCTAAAAACAACATTTGAATGTACATAGTATGAGACTTAATATCGATGTTTCAACTCGGTGTACATTGTAAGATTTGAACCGAGGACCAGGCATACGGGTAATTATTTCGAATTCGTGCCATACTAAGTTTCGAAAAGTTGACATTGACTCAATTTGCTGTGCTATTTTGTAGGTCATATGTTTGAATCCATCCAAAAGTTTTCTCACTACCATGGTGTTCATCATATACATATGAATTTGTATTAAAAAAGTAGCGTGGATACAGTGAAATGCGAAATCCATGTTAGAATTGGAGATCACTACGTGACACACACTCTAATTCAAATAACTAACTACGTGACACACACTCTAATTCAAATAACTAATTATGTGACACACACTCTAATCCACGTTAGCGTGGGTACCGTTTCGATTTTTTTTCAAATAACTCCTCATTAATTAATTTATAGTACTCCCTCTGTTCACTTTTATAAGACCTTGAAGACATTTCAGACAATGTGCAAAATAGTTCATTTTAAGTTGTCTGAAACGACTTACAAAAGTGAACGGATGGAGTATCTCGTTTTGAATGACTAATTATTGCAAGGAAAACATGGGCATGGTAATACATATAGATTCGTTTGCAAATAAAAGAAGATTCGTTTGCATTCTCAAATGTAGGCGCACCAGGCAGACCAGGGTCGTGTCGGGGTGGACGCTGCTTCGGTGCCTTAAAGGCAACTGCCTTTGGGTCACTGACATGTGGGCCAGCCACCTGTTGGGCCCACATGTCATGGACACAAAGGCAGGTGCCTTAAGGCACCGAAGCATAGTCCTGTCGGGGTGGTCGCGTGTGTCAGACGGACGCGTAGCACCCAGCCACCCACCCTCCCAAAAAAGGACGACGACAATATAAGTTCGCGCTTCCATGTTTTGGATTGAAATATCTGGCAGCCCCAATTCCAGCCCTGCAAAATCTCTCTTCTCCACCGTCCCCTTCCGCGCCCAGATTGCTCAAATCCCTAATTCGCCGCCAACCCTTGAATCGCCCCTCGTCTCGTCTCTTTCCCCACCGTTCCCCACCTCTGTGCCGGACGACGACGATGAATACGACAGTCGCGCTTCACCACCGCACCGGAGCTACCTCATCTACGCCCTCATCCACCACACCGGGTGGTCCACCGACAATGTCGGCCGCCGCAACCGACGTGCCTCACAGACACCGAGTTCCATCGCATCAGGTGCGCTTCACAGACACCGTCTCCCAGCTCACCGGGGCTACTTCACCGAGCACATCATCGCACCTCCGCCCCGGAGGCCGTTGGGGCTTCACCAACGGTCTCGTCCACCGCATCGTAGCGCTCCGCTGCCACTCAAGATCTGCATCCGTGCGCGGCCAGCCAACGCCAGCGCATCACCCTTAACGGCTCTGAAGTGACCCGCACTCTAGCTAGGCGAGCATGCCCAAACGCCGACCCGAACTAGGTATCCACACATCACTCCCTTGTGCATTGTTCCGACGATGTTTGGATATCCTTTCACTGCTCTCTTAGCTTACACGCCTATGCAACTCGGAATTTAACTCTTATTTCTTCTCGAGAAATCATCTGAAACAAGCAAATCCATTTTTAGCGAAGCATGACGGCGCTACGGGATCTGGTACACATCCTAAACACCCGTATAACCTTGTAAGTATCTGTCCTCCGGTACAACATCAAGGTCGATTCCTCTTATTTGATCAACCATTCGCCATGTCAAAAATGCAGAGGTCGATGCAAGGAGCACAAGGCCTGCACATCCAAGCAAGTGGTAACATGGAGTTGTACATGGAACATCCCAAGCGCAAGCAGAGCTGCAGTGAGCCTGTACAACGAGCTAGCGTAAGTCCCTGCATTTCATTTAATTCGTACTGGCATTCGTGTATGATTTGTGTGCAGTGGCTGATCCATGAATTCAATTTACCAGGGGCGAACATTTAACTTAAAAAATACGAAGGCACTTGCACTCCGGAAATCAACATAACTTGAGAAATGTGAAGCTACATGCACTTTGAAAACCAGCTAATGATCCAAAGTAGTTCAGATTATAAACACTAAATGATGCAAGCACCAAAAAACACAAAATCAACATGGTGTACAAGGACTACAAACATGGTCTGTACCTGCTTGAATTATTCTTTCTCTGGCTGAAAACATCGAAGTGTAATTGCACGTATAACCAGTGCGCAAACTGCATATCAATATATCTATCCTGCACAAGTATGCCAATAGTTTCAAACAACAGATTAGAAAAGTATTTGTGCTATGTTGTCATGATATGGGGACTTTCTGGTAGATGGCCTCGATGTTTCCTCAAGCTATGAAAATGCACTATAATTTGCTTGTCATCAATGGCTGCAAATCTCTGTCTCTCTCAACATAGTATATCATCATTAGACACTAAATCCTTCAATGAGCTTGCACAGTGCTTGCATTAGATCCCTCATTAGACACTATATGTTCATCACTAGGAGCATGTAAAATGTTTGCATCAAATCCTTCATTAGCAGTCTGTTCATTAGACACTTCAGGCTCAAGAACAACATGAGCTTGTATGTTTGCACCGGAAACTTGATTAGGTACATCAGATTCAGTCAGTTCAGTATTGATTGGGGGAGTTATAAAATAAGTAGAAATTGGTTTCATTTTCTCATAGATTCCCTACATACAAGCAGTTTTACAACACCGTCAGGTTTAACTATTGGCCAGAAATTGAAGAGTTGAATTAGATATAATCAGGGATGTGATGTACCTGCTCGTTGCGCATGCTACTCTTGCAAGCTGCGGCTGTCTGTTTGCGCAAGCTCGATGCCATGCCCGTGCTGCCGCCGCTGCCTCCCATGCAGGCTACACCCAGGGTTGGATCTTCATCTTCTTGTCCTTCCATTCGCTTGAAGCCCGGCGACCGCCCTCCAACGAGGGTGCGAGGAAGTGTTGTGCCGGTCTGTCTAGCGGCGGCTAGGTTAGGAGCGAACCAGACTGGAGGCTGGAGCGAATGAATTGGGATTTTCCTGCTGTCGATCGATATGGGAGGCACTCGTTTGGGCCGCGAGCCTGCTATAGGGCCTGCCTTGCACTTATGTTATTGGCCCATCCAAATTGAAACATTTTTCTTCATTTTTTACATTGCCTTCTCGTGCGTTGGGACGAACAAAACTAGCGTGGGCCAACCTGGACGACTCAAACTAGGTGCACACTTTCCAGTCACCTGAGGCGGCTGCCCATACCAGCCCCTATGGTGGCATCGCCCCTTTTTGCGTGTATGATTGGATAGTGAAAAATATTCCAGTGACGCTTTTGATTTACCCACGGAATGGTTGAATTGCTTGTTTCTATGAACTGAGTTCACCAATAATGTGAAGGATGCCAATCTTTTCATCCTATTATAGATTGCTTAGATCTCGATATGCCAAAAGTAATCGCATGAAATATACAGTAAAATCCAGTGTGATGTGTTTGTCTACAACTAGTCTGACTACACGTCCTCATATAACATATCAAGGACGCACCATCTTACCAGATTAACCATTCGACTTACCCATGCAGTGTGGGAAGAAAGAAGTATTGGGACTGCGTATCCAAGCAATTGATGCCATGGACTCCTTCTTACAACCTTGTAAGCGAAAAATAAGTTGCAGTGTGCCTGTACAAAGAACTAGCGTAAGTTCAGTTACCAGCTTCTCAGAATTTTAGTTAGCCACTTATTGCAAAATTGTTCAATTACATTGCTTGGCTTAATTTAGTTTGCTACTAATTACATAATGGCACAGCCTGTTAATCATATTGTAGACTGCGCCTATCTATTTGTTTGATACTTACTGTTAAGAATTACCTGTTTGCCTTAACTTAAATATCTACTTGTTTGTTTAACTGATTTGCTGCTGCAATAGCGGGTTACAATGATGTTAATAACTACTTTTCAGCATCCAATTGAAATTCTTCAATTCCTTGTCTGTTTAACTGGTTTGCTGTTATAACTCCCAGTTGAGATGTTTTGCTAACTTCAAGTTTTTTAATCCAATCGGAACTTTAATGGCAAAACAGGTTAGCCCAAGATCAAAGAGCGAGGTCCCCATGGACGTTGCATCATCCCATAGCGGTGGCACCGGCCCAATCGTGCATTATGAATTGCCAACTGATGATGCTCTAGAGGCTAAACTAGTGGTAGAAAGAGATTCTGCTTCTGCACTT
Source organism: Triticum urartu (assembly GCF_056163025.1). Taxonomy (NCBI): domain Eukaryota; kingdom Viridiplantae; phylum Streptophyta; class Magnoliopsida; order Poales; family Poaceae; genus Triticum; species Triticum urartu. Next base: position 443,863,316 of record NC_141878.1, on the reverse strand, counting down.
AGAGATGAAGTTGACATGTTAAGGAAGCAAACAACACAATCACAAGCAGCACTCAAGACAACCATTAAATATTTGGTGGATTTCAAAACGAAGCAAGCTGAGACTGACCAGATTGTTAAGGTCCTGAAGGAAAAAAGGAAATTAAATCCCTACTTGGTAAATCATAGGTGAAATGTTCTTTCCATAGTTGAATAACCTTTGCGTTGTCTGTTCATGTAATCAATCAAACCATTTGTTTTAGAGATCATGTAATAATTGTTTTTTTGTTTGTAATTTTATTTGAGCACAAGTCTGTATTAATTGATAAGACTCGGAGACATTTCATTTGGATTGTTGTGCCAGACCTACAAATATGCCAATCGGGCTGAATGTGCATTCAGCAATAGTAGTAGTATAGATGGACCATAAGTGGCACGCATCGGAAAGGGCCAAGATGCTAGCTAAAAAAGGATGTTGTTGTAGCCAAAAAAAGTACAGCGGCCTGGCTTATGTATGTTAGTTGATATTATTGATCCATATACTCTATAAGTGCTTATATGTCTGTTAGTTCTGTACATTCTTGGTTGATTGACTCGGTATTTGAATCTTGATACATCGCTTGTGTACATATCTAAATGGGAGTACACATTATGCTGCATGTGACATTTGAGTTGGACATGAAGTGTTCCAAATATTCGAATTCACCTTAAACTGGATTCTAGTTTCTGAATTTGAGTATTGGCATTTGTAAACCACATTCATATATGACAGTGGAATACATCTTTGTCGCCCTTTTGAAGATATATAAAAACACATAGAATGATTTATAAAGATTCATATAGGAATACACAATGGATTTGAATTTAGTTGCCAGGGTAAACTTGGATGCTTATTGTCCCAAAATTCGAAAGAAGCAGCAAAATGTCCACTCCCACGTCAGCTGCCCGAAGCCAAGTGTTTGGGAGATGGAAATTACTGTCTACCCATTACACAGACAATCCATTGGCCCGATTTCCACTGATCTAAATAGGGGTAGGTTAGTAACTTCAATTAGACGTGACACGACCGCCTCTGAGCCCATTCCGACACGATGGGCGTCAAACATGGGCGGCAAAACTCATTTGATTCAAGCTCGTTTGAAAGACCTCTATTTCTCCCTCCATTCCCCATTCATACACGGTGGGCGGCAAAACAAACTCGACTCGGCCGAAATCGATGTAGGCAAATATTTTCAATAGGGGCAGGTTTGTAACTTCACTCAGACGTGACACAACCGCCCTACCTGTCAGCCCCGTTCATACACCGTGGGCGCCAACCATGGGCGCCAACCACCCTCTCCTCGCCCGAAATCGCTCTGGGCAAATATTGGCGAGATGCGAGATTACCGTCCTATCCCCAACCGATGAGACGTCCAAATTTTAAACGGGGGCTAAGTTCACAACTTTCCCATATTTCAGACATGCACGTCCCAAAAACATGGTTCCCCGTACCACTCCCTCCATTTTCCCATTCATACACCGTCCGCGCTAGAACACCCCATCCCCACACCAGCCTCCGTCCGCCACCCCATCCATCGCCGCCGTCCTCCACCACATCCATCGCCACCGACCTCCACCATGCCGGAGCGCCTACCAAGACCGTGTCGTCCACTGATAGAGATGGACGTTTCTCATCCACGGCGACGGACCAATAGCCTTGCATCGCGTCCTCTCGCTTCATCGGCGCCGTCGTCCTCTTTGCCGGGGCCACTCACACGACCTTCTCTTCCACCGCAACGAGACTTATCCCCTGATGCACCCGTCTACTGTCGCAGATCTGCTTCAACGCCGCCGATAGCCATCGCACCCCCGATGCCTACACGGCGCCACAAGAGAGGTGGTACTTCATATCTCCTCAACTTTTTGATCTCAACCAGAAAATAGATCTTAACTTGGTTACTCTACTTTCTTTTCAGCTCTTAGAATTTAGTTCTTAGTTCGAAGCAAACAATGGATGCTAAATATCATTTCTCCGGTTTGCAGCTTCAAATCTGCCATGGCACAGCCATAATACAATTTAATCGATCATGCTTAGGGTTTAATTGATCATGTTGGTTCCGTGGTGGTTTCTTTAATAGAAATCGAAGGGGAAACCCTCTTTTGCTAAAAAAATATGCTTAGAGTTTCCCCCTTTTATGATCACTATACGATCAAAATACGTGCTTCGTGTCATAATAACACTGCTCCACCCATCAAGCTAAGAAAGCTTAGTTGTTCAAATACGAATCTGATATTATTAAAACAGAGTTGTTTAATTTGTTAGCTAAATGTTCCTAAATTAGTTTCGAAAATGCATGTTCGCCACTCGGGTGTGTATCTCTACAGGGTGCCCACGGTGGGCCGGCCCACCCTGGGATTTTGGGTCGTCCCAGGCCCTGATTACCCTCTGTTCTGTTGCGCGCTTCCGATCTCTACTCGCCCTCAGCCTCCTGCCTCGCTGGCGACTTGCCGTCCTCGGACGACATGACTAGGAGGAGACGCCGGACTAACAGGAGGACAGGAGACGCTCGCCCAACAGCGTCACCGCTGCCCGGGCACGCCGCCGTGCCTACCTTCCTAGTCCGTTTAGGGCTCAGGCGTGCAACACCTACCAAGCCAACCCGATTTATCCTGAGATACGTCCTCAGCACTCAACAGCCACTCCTCATCACCCATTTTCTAATTGATTCATTACTCATTAGGCAGGACTGTCATTAGGGTTTGTTGTGTGCTCAGTGCTACCTACACTTAATGGTTCAGATGTATTTCGGTAATCTTTAGTACCTCTAAAGTTCACAGGGTTTTCAAAATTCCGTCCCTCGGAACAGAAACTAGTCATTTTGGATTGTTGGTCGTAGTGACATTGACCCAGATTACTACTGCAAGCCAGGTTTGTTGACAATTTTACTTGTCTTTCTTACTCATTTGATATAATATCCAATTATTCACGTCGATTAGTTGCAAACAATAAGTGCTAGACAAACTTCTTCATTCAGATTTTGGACGGTCTTTTACTGCAGTTACAATTCTGCATACTTGTCCTAGTAAGCTCACAAGTAAATGATTGATTCACTACATCTATGCTTGCCTTGTCATATTTGTTGTCAATATTCTTTTAGGGTGGACCACCCTGTTTCTAAATACTGGAACCGTAGACATGAGTGAATAGTATTTCTCTATGTGATCTCTTCCATCATGTGTGGGTAACAAACACTGCATTGTATAGAAAGAAAGTGTAATTTCCAGCTTTTACATAGGTTTCGATCTTTTACATGGAATAAAATCTGCCTACTTGCTTTGTGTCGCACTACCAACACTCCACCCTTGAAGCTAAACATTACGCCACTCATAATTGCTTAGTTTATTTGTTCAAATATGAATTTCATATGATTCTAATGTTCCTACTTCAGTTTTGAAATGTGTGCCTGCCTATTATAGAGACATAAGGGGTTTGTATTTCTGTGTGTGGTCTGGTCAGCACGGTTGGGGAGGTGAACTTTGCATATGCAGGGGTTTATAGGGAGACACTCTCCGAGTTGAATCCGCAATGCATTCCATAGATAATCTGACTACTTTTTATGTTTTCATGAATCTCAGATTCCGAACAGCATCATAATGATTATGAGCTTGTGCACATGAAAAGAATAAAGCAGAACAATGCCATGGTTGTCAAACTTGGCATTAAGGGACTGAAATCAAGTCTGGATGCAATGCAATGCAAACGCTCTCTCCACCTACAGATTCATGCTCAGAATATGATCCTAATAGTGATTCTGAGCTAGAGGGAGACCTAAGTCAATGTAGCTCCCTAGTGGAGGAGTCAGAGGAAGATGCCCTATCTTATTCACCCATCAAGGTACTTGCTCTAACTTTCCAAGGTTACATTGCTCGCACATATCTTGCAATTGATGCTTTGCATTGCTTCTACTTTATTGAACTACCATTAGCTTAGTTTACACATCATGTATGTGAATACGCCCTGCCTATCCATTTTCAGTACATATTCCATCTGTCATCATACCATATTTATCCATTGAAATGCTGTTCTTGTGTATCAGACGTTCAAAAGGAAGAGGGCGATTGCTGATCATGGAGGAGCACAAGCAAAGTATTTGGAGAAGGTAGTGGCACCTGATAAATCAAATAGCCCATTAGGTGTAGTTGCAATATCATCTGACCCACAAAATACCCCAACTCTAGCAGACTCTAGCCCTACTACACTGGTCATATCTGATGCCCCAACTCAGCAGACCCCAACTGCAGCAAACAGTATGATTATGGCAGCTGACATAGCACTAGCTGTACGACGCAAAACCCCCATTCCAGCAAAGAGTACACCAAATCCAGTTGCCAAATCCCTTTTCGAACCAGAGAGAGCCCCAATTGCAGCAAATAGGACCCCTGTTCCATTTCTTCCCAGTTTAGAAGATGAAGCTTATGTTATTGTCAGGAACTTTGTGCGCATCTTTCCTTCATGGAAAGATTATACCGCAGACACAGAACAATTTCCAGTCTTCCTCCGCAACTTACGCGTAAGTAATGTACTAATGTTATTGATGGTCATTACTGCATATGTTTCTGCTGACAGAAGACACAAGATTTCATTCTTTTAAATAGGCGAGGAGCAAACTGGATTGTGATGACGAGCAAGGGTTGGTTGCACTTTTCAAGCACTCGTTGATGAAGTATCGTTCCTACCAGAGGCAAGCGCACTTCAATGGCAAGCCTCTGAACAAAATTCCTGTAAAGTCTCCAGTGCTACATTTATCCGACGGTGACTGGAATAATCTTGTTACACATTGGTCTCGGCTGCAGCGTAAGGTACTGTCTATGATATCACATCACAATTTGAACTACATTTCTGCATTTGCCTTAATGTCTCACTTGTACGAAAACTGTTAGCAGAAGAACATTCGTTCTCAAGGGACCACAGAATCTTGCAACTATACAACACACTGCATTGCTCTTATGAGTACCTCTTGCCCTATATGACCATACTTACTTTCATAGCTGTTTGATTATGTAGCATCATTGCACATGTTAGCCTCGTAATCGTCCATTTGGTGGACATTATAAGATCCGTATGGACTCTTACATAAATTTAGAATCAACCCAATGCTTTTGAAGAGGTTTAGCTCTGAAGTCCTCTTGTAAGGACTGAACGTGGTCTATCAATGTACTTTCATTAACAGCTACTCCCTCCGTCCCATAATATAAGAACGTTTTGTACAGTACACACCAGTGTTCAAAACACTCTTGTATTATGGGAAGAGGGATTGGTTCATTTTGTAGCATTCTACATCTTATCTCCCTCGCCCACCATTTACTAAAAAAGACCAGATCTATATTTAATCTTACCAACAAGTAGAATACACAGACAATGCCAGTGCAGAAGTGTAGCCCATTGCTCTTGTCAGTACATTTTGTCCTGTAACGCTTGTACTTCCAGGGATTGGTAGTTGATTATGTAGCATCAATCTGCATCTTATCTTCATTATCCTCTATCCCTTCCAGTATTATCATATCTATAATTACTCTCTACAAAATGTAGAGTACATGCAATGCTTATGAAGAAGATTCTGTGCTGAAATTCTTGAGTTATCCTTCCCTTGACATGGAGAAGGGCATTATAAAGCCGGTGTTAACTGTTAATGTAAGTCAGTCCTGCTAAAGCCTTTATCCTCAACTGCTGTTTAATTTGCTCATACTCTCTATCGTTTACTGCTGTTTAGTTTGCTGTTTCTACCAAAATGCATGTTCGCAAGAATCGTAAGTTCTAAGTTTTACTTGTAAAACCAAATTCCTTATTCATACCATGCACATTACTTAATACTCCCTATATGTATGCTTGTTTTTGTGGATCTATAATACAGTGTGTGGTGAAGAAGCCCACGTTTGCACCTTGTCATCTCCTGTTTTATCTTACTGATGTGGCTAATGATATGAACAACATGCCATGCACATTATCCAAAATAGATACAATGGTTTTCTTTGCCCTTCATCTATGCTTGTTATGTTGACATGGTAATCCAGTAGTGTGGTGAAGCTCCCCGCATTATGAACAATGCGAAATTATGCTATTGATATTTTGAACTTACTCTTTATTTTCTAATTTGAAATTGGATAGAATTGACAGAACAGTTATCATCTTTGTTTATACACATGCAAAACCTGTCATCTCTCTACTTTGTTTCAGGGTGATATGCCCGATGGCATGCACAAGTCTGCTGAAGGCTGTGAGACAAACCCAACATATATTGCAGCAAAGAAGGCAAAACATCTTGAAGATAGCGAGACAACCCCAAAGTCTTGTCTTGATGCAGTGTTCAAGTTACTTGAGACTAACAGTCAGACAAGCTCACAGAATTCGTTGTCTGAATCAGTTCGACTTCTTTAGTCCCAAGTTCTAGCAGAAAGGCATTCTGCAACTCAACTTCGACTTGAAGTCCTATCTCTAAGAAAGATTGTGGAGAACACCAATGAGAACCTCATCGCTAAACAGCTACACCTGGAAGCTATGACCGACATGCTAGGCCGGTCTCACAGCCTTGCTCAGCAGCTTGCGCAGCAGTTCCCCCGCAAGGCTAACCTTTCTTGAACTGTCTTGGAAGTGGTCTCGGTTCAGTATTATTTTGTTACGCTGCAATGGTGCCCAGTTTTTGTAATCTGCTTCTTCGTTGCGCTTTACGATCACTGGAGGCGAACTTCGATGCCCAGTGGATGTAATGTACCTTAAATCCTTTATTGTATAGTGTAGGTTTATTCTTAGTTACTATGCCATAATTTCTTTATTGTATAGAGTAGGTTTGTTCTTAATTCCTACTAGTTATTGCCATCATTCGCTATCTGAAAAAAAATCAGATGTAGTCGACCGGACCGAAACATTTGACTCTAACGGGCCTAGTTTTTAGCGGGCCACAATTGGGCCGGCCTGCGTCTTTCTTGGGTCCAAATGATTGGGGCCTTCACACATTGCGCCAGGCCCAAACTTACACCGGCCTATATTTTAGTTGGGCCTTTTGTCGACCCAGTGCTTAGTTTGGCCCAGGTAGCATTGGGCCATTAACAGGGTGAATATTGTACTCGCCTGTTACGGCCGAGATGAAATCACGGGCCTTTAGCAGGCCAAAATGCATGTTGGGCCTCAATTTTCACTAGTCATCGATGGGCCTTCAGCAGGCCGAAATGTAGACCGGGCCATTTTGGGCCCACTTAGCTCACGGGCCGTTACCAGGCCGAAACATATCTCCGGCCTTAGTTGGCCCACTGATATCATTGGCCTTTAAGAGGCCGAAAGCTTAGCACAGGCATCAACGGGCCGAATTACGCGACAGGCCTTTAACAGGCCCAAAGTCATGTTGGGCTTAACTGTTGCCACCTTTAGCACGGGCCGTTAGTGGGGCCGATGTCCCATCGGACCATATATGGCCCATGGGCAGCACATGCCATTCCTAGGCCGAAAGTCACACCAGGCTACAATGGGCCCATGTCTACATCAGGCCTGTAACAGGCCGAAAGTCACTGGGCTGTAGTTGGGCCCAAATATTCGGCGAACAATTAATGGGCCAGATCTGGCTTCGGGCTGCAAATGGGCCCAAATATTGGGCAAAGAATTAACGGGCCAGATCTGGCTTCGGGCCGTAAATGGGCCCAAATATTGGGCGAACAATTAACGGGCCAGATCTGGCTTCAGGCCATAAATGGCACTTTATTAAGCAGGCTGTTATTGGGCTGGCCCACTAGTACCTGATTAAGTTCTACGGGCCTTTGACTGGGCCGACCTTTTTAACCTATATGAGCCTCTGTTGGGCCCAGCCACGTGTCGACGTATCATAGGCATGTCTCCTCCAATGGACGGGCGACATCTGGCCCACTGACGAGCTGACAGGTGTTCCCTTCGGCCAATCAGAATTTTACACGTGGAAATTTCCGATTGGTCAGGGCTGTTAACGGGTTATCAGATCCAAAATCTTACCCGATAGCTTAACGGCGTTCCGTTACGGTGGATGCCACGTGTCGGTCACCCTTGACGAAAGCACTTCTGTGACGCGCAATTTATCGTCATGGAAGTGGACACTTCCGTGATGATAATTTTGGTAATGTCATGGAACACTTCTACGGCATCACAGGTATTGCTATCTTGATTCTATCATAAAATCGTCATGGATGTACATGCATGACAAAAAACACGACCTACTGTGACAAACACGTATCATCACGGAAGTGTATTTTTTTGCAGTTGCAATCATAACGCAGTAATACCCGGGGTTTGTATATAAGACAATAGGTTCCTACCTCATCAACTACTTCCCAATACCCACATGTTATCAAGGTCCTACTCATGCAATGTTTGAGGGTTGAAACTAATGCATAAAAACTGGGTAATAAACCGGATATGATCAAAGTGTCACTTGCCTTGCTGACGATCGGAGAACCCTAGAGATTCGTAGTAGCAAGCCTTGCACTCCGGAAACTCTATCGTGAACAAACAATAGAATACATAAGAACTCAAGCATAAGATGCAAAGGTAAAACCAAAAGAAAATATCTAAACAGAAATTTCAAGTGAAGAGCTTCGATCTGCAAAAAGAATCAATCGAATTGGAGTTACAAAACTCAAACTACGATCAAAAGAAGTTCGAATTCAAATCTTCTTGAAACCAAATTTTAAGTTTCCAAAATCATGTTCAAGTTGTTAATATGGACAAAGGGGAAAAAGACAAAGATTTTGGCGTTGGTTTCACTAGATTTGGGTAAACGAGCAAAAAGTAGTGAGGGTTTAAAGATCAGGGATTAATCTGCGATAAAAATAATTACGGATGGGTCCCTGGCCGAAAATTAAACTAAAAAGAAAAATATAACGAACGAACGATCGCTAACAGAAACTGACGAACGAACTCATTCGCGAAAAAAACTAATCAAGTGAACGTTCACTAACTAATATAACCTAAAAAATAAATAAACCGATCTAAAAAAACGAACTTAAAAAAACCGGACGGGTTTTTACGGGTTTTATACCGGTTCTGTGACGCCCCTGATTCAATCGTACACTAATCATACCCGCAAACATGTACGATCAAGATCAAGGACTCACGGGAAGATATCACAACACAACTCTACAAATAAAAAAGTCATACAAGCATCACATTACAAGCTAGGGGCCTCGAGGGCTCGAATACAAGAGCTCGATTATAGATGAGTCAGCGGAAGCAACAATATCTGAGTACAGACATAAGTTAAACAAGTTTGCCTTAAGAAGGCTAGCACAAACTGGGATACAGATCGAAAGACGTGCATGCCTCCTGCCTGGGATCCTCCTAAACTACTCCTGGTCGTCGTCAGCGGGCTGCACGTAGTAGTAGGCACCTCCCGAGTAGTAGTAGTCGTCATTGACAGTGGCGTCTGGCTCCTGGGATCCATCGTCTGGTTGCAGCAATCAAGTATAGAAAGGAGGAAAAGGGGGAGCAAAGCAACCATGAGTACTGTCGGTGTCAAAACCGGCGGATCTCGGGTAGGGGGTCCCGAACTGTGTGTCTAAGGCGGATGGTAACAGGAGGCAGGGGACACGATGTTTACCTAGGTTCGGGCCCTCTTGATGGAGGTAATACCCTACGTCCTGCTTGATTTATCTTGATGATATGAGTATTACAAGAGTTGATCTACCACGAGATCGTAGAGGCTAAACCCTAGAAGCCAGCCTATGGTATGATTGTATGTTGTCCTACGGACTAAACCCTCCGGTTTATATAGACACTAGAGGGGGCTATGGTTACACAGAGTCGGATACAAGGGAGGAGATCTACATATCCGTATTGCCAAACTTTCCTTCCACGCCAAGGAACGTCCCATCTGGACATGGGACGAGGTCTTCAATCTTGTATCTTCATAGTCCAACAGTCCGGCCAAAGGATATAGTCCGGCTGTCCGTAGACCCGCTAATCCAGGACTCCCTCAGTAGCCGCTGAACCAGGCTTCAATGACGATGAGTCCGGCACGCAGATTTGTCTTCGGCATTGCAAGGTCGGTTCTTCTTCAGAATACTCCATAGAAGATTTTGAACACACAAATAGTGTCCGGCTCTGCAAAATAAGTTCCACATACCACCGTAGAGAGAATAATATTTCCACAAATCTAATCTTATTGACACGTTTAGCAACGCGACATCATGCCGGAGGGGGCAATCCCTCTCCGGTGGCCATCTTCATCATCCCGGTGCTCTCCATGACGAGGAGGGAGTAGTTCTCCCTCGGGGCTGAGGGTATGTACCAGTAGCTATGTGTTTGATCTCTCTCTCTCTCTCTCGTGTTCTTGATTTGGCACGATCTTGATGTATCGCGAGCTTTGCTATTATATTTTGATTCTATGATGTTTTCTCCCCCTCTACTCTCTTGTAATGGATTGAGTTTCCCCTTTGAAGTTATCTTATCAGATTGAGTCTTTAAAGATTTGAGAACACTTGATGTATGTCTTGCCATGCGTATCTGTGGTGACAATGGGATACCACGTGATTCACTTGATGTATGTTTTGGTGATCAACTTGCGGGTTCCGTCCATGAACCTATGCATAGGGGTTGGCACACGTTTTCATCATGATTCTCCAGTAGAACTTTGGGGCACTCTTTGAGGTCCTTTGTGTTGGTTGAATAGATGAATGTGAGATTGTGTGATGCATATCGTATAATCATACCCACGGATACTTGAGGTGACATTGGAGTATCTAGGTGACATTAGGGTTTTGGTTGATTTGTGTCTTAAGGTGTTCTTCTAGTACGAACTCTAGGGCTGTTTGTGACACTTATAGGAATAGCCCATCGGATTGATTGGAAATAATAACTTTGAGGTGGTTTCATACCCTACCATAATCTCTTCGTTTGTTCTCTGCTATTAGTGACTTTGGAGTGACTCTTTGTTGCATGTTGAGGGTTAGTTATGTGATCCAATTATGTTATTATTGTTGAGAGGACTTGCACTAGTGAAAGTATGAACCCTAGGCCTTGTTTCCTAGCATTGCAATACCGTTTACGCTCACTTTTATCATTAGTTACCTTGCTGTTTTTATATTTTCAGATTACAAAACCCTTTTTCTACTATCCATATACCACTTGTATCACCATCTCTTCGCCGAACTAGTGCACCTATACAATTTACCATTGTATTGGGTGTGTTGGCGACACAAGAGACTCTTTGTTATTTGGTTGCAGGGTTGCTTGAGAGAGACCATCTTCATCCTACGCCTCCTACGGATTGATAAACCTTAGGTCATCCACTTGAGGGAAATTTGCTACTGTCCTACAAACCTCTGCATTTGGAGGCCCAACAACGTCTACAAGAAGAAGGTTGTGTAGTATACATCAACGGCACAATGGAACTCTCATTGAAAGCACCAATGTCGGTGTCAAAACCGGCGGATCTCAGGTAGGGGGTCCCGAACTGTGCGTCTAAGGCGGATGGTAACAGGAGGCAGGGGACACAATGTTTACCCAAGTTCGGGCCCTCTTAATGGAGGTAATACCCTACGTCCTGCTTGATTGATCTTGATGATAGGAGTATTACAAGAGTTGATCTACCACGAGATCGTAGAGGCTAAACCCTAGAAGCCAGCCTATGGTATGATTGTATGTTGTCCTACGGACTAAACCCTCCGGTTTATATAGACACCGGAGGGGGCTAGGGTTACACAGAGTCGGTTACAAGGGAGGAGATCTACATATCCGTATTGCCAAGCTTTCCTTCCACGCCAAGGAACGTCCCATCCATACACGAGACGAAGTCTTCAATCTTGTATCTTCATAGTCCAACAGCCCGGCCAAAGGATATAGTCCGGCTGTCCGGAGACGCCCTAATCCAGGACTCCCTCAAGTACTCATCCAAAGTACTCGCAAGCAAGGAGCTACACTACATATGTATGCATTGGTATCAAATGTAATAAGGGTATCATATGTGGACTGAACTACAGAATGCCGGAATAAGAGGGGTATAGCTAGTCCTATCGAAGACTACACTTCTGGCCACCTCCATCTTGCAGCTTGTAGAAGAGAGTAGATGGTAAGTTCACCAAGTAGCATCCTGTAGCATAATCCTGCCCGACGATCCTCTCCTCGTCGCCCTGTTATAGAGAGACCACCGGGATGTATCTGGCACTTGGAAGGGTGTGTTTTATTAAGTATCCAGTTCTAGTTGTCATAAGGTCAAGGTATAACTCCAGGTCGTCCTGTTACCGAAGATCACAGCTATTCGAATAGATTAACTTCCCTGCAGGGGTGCACCACATTTCCCAACACGCTTGATCCCCTTTGTCCGAACACACTTTCCTGGGTCATGCCCGACCTTGGAAGATCAACACGTCACAGCCCTACCTAGGCACAACAGAGAGGTCAGCACGCCAGTCTAAATCCTATGGCATAGGGGTCTGGGCCCATCGCCCATTGCACACTTGCATGTCGCGAGGGAGGACGGAGAGCAGACCTAGCAACCTCCATTACAAAGGAAGTTGCTTTACGCGGTCCAACCTGGCGCGCGCCGCTCAGTCGCTGACGTCACGAAGGATTCGGCTGATACCACGACGTCGAGTGCCCATAACTGTTCCCGCGTAGTTGGTTAGTGCGTATAGGCTAGTGGCCAGACTCAGATCAAATACCAAGATCTCGTTAAGCGTGTTATCTTGAAGTAACCGTGAACACCGACCAAGGCCAGGCCCACCTCTCTCCTTGGTGGTCTCAACCTGCCCTGTCGCTCCGCCACAGTGTAACAGTCGGGGGCCTTCGGGAACTCAGGCCCACCTCTACCGGGATGGAGCCACCTGCCCCTTCAGCCCCCAACATTGGAATCACTCGCGGGTACTCAACGAGCCGATCCGACTTTCGTCACCACCTGTATAGTATGCATATATGTATAAGTATACACCTGTGATCACCTCCCGAGTGATCACTGCCCGATAGTATAGCATGGCAGACGGACAAGAATGTAGGGCCACTGATGAGAAACTAGCATCCTATACTAAGCATTAGGATTGCAGATAAAGGTAACAACAGTAGTAGCAAGGACAGGCTATGCATCAGGATAGGGTTAACGGAAGCAGTAACATGCTACACTACTCTAATGCAAGAAGTATAGAGAAGAGTAGGCGATATCTGGTGATCAAGGGGGGGGGGGGCTTGCCTGGTTGCTCTGGCAAGAGAGAGGGGTCATCAACATCGTAGTCATACTGGGTAGCAGCGACGTCGGTCTTGGTGTCTAGCGAGAGAAGAGGGGGAAGAGACAATAAATATTAAGCAAACAGATGCATAGCGATGCATGACATGACAAGTATCCGTGCTAGGGGTGCCCTAACGCGGTATGAGGTAGTACCGGTGAAGGGGGGGGGGACATCAGGAAAAATATCCCCGATGTTTCGCGTTTTCGGTCAGATGAACCGGAGGGGAAAAGTTGCATGTTCGCTATGTTAGGGATGCGTGGCGAAAGAATGGGCTGCATATCCGGATTCGTCTCGTCGTTCTGAGCAACTTTCATGTACAAAGTTTTTCCATCCGAACTACGGTTTAATTTATATTGATTTTAAAAGATTTAAATCAATTTTAGCATTTATTTAATTAATTTAATTCAACATTATCCAGAACAGTGCACGCCGACGTCAGCATGACGTCAGCAGTTGACCTGGTCAACCTGACATGTGGGTCCCACGTGTCAGCGACTGTTTGTCTAATTAACAGTAGTTAATTAGGTTAACTAGTTATTAGGTTAATTAATCTTAATTAGTTAATTTAAATAGATTTATTTATTTATATTTATATTTATTAATTTACTTAATTTACTTAATTCTTTTTTAAATTTATTTTTTTAAATCGTTTTTGTTCAGAGGGGTGGGGCCCGTTGTCCAGTGGCTCTGAGGGAGCCAATGGGGCGGGTTAGCGGGCGTCCGCCCGCTCGACAGGGCGCTTTCCTAGGCCAGCCGTGGGGTGGGGCGCAGCGGGGCCAGGGCGAGGGCTGCGGGATGAGGCCGGATCTCGACCGGAGCGAGCTCATGGCGCGCAGGCAGCGGGGCGCATCGGCGGCTGACGGTGTCAAAACCGGCGGATCTCGGGTAGGGGGTCCCGAACTGTGCGTCTAAGGCGGATGGTAACAGGAGGCAGGGGACACGATGTTTTACCCAGGTTCGGGCCCTCTTGATGGAGGTAAAACCCTACTTCCTGCTTGATTTATTCTTGATAATATGAGTAGTACAAGAGTTGATCTACCACGAGATCGGAGAGGCTAAACCCAAGAACCTAGCCTATGGTATGATTGTATGTTGTCCTACGGACTAAAACCCTCCGGTTTATATAAACACCAGAGGGGGCTAGGGTTACACAAGGTCGGTTACAAAGGAGGAGATATACATATCCATATTGCCTATCTTGCCTTCCACGCCAAGTAGAGTCCCATCCGAATACGGGACAAAGTCTTCAATCTCGTATCTTCATAGTCCAACAGTCCGGCCAAAGGATATAGTCCGGCTGTCCGGAGACCCCCTAATCCAGGACTCCCTCAGTAGCCCTTGAACCAGGCTTGAATGACGATGAGTCCGGCGCATAGTGTTGTCTTCGGCATTGCAAGGCGGGTTCCTCCTCCGAATACACCACAGAAGAGTTTGAATACAAGGATAGTATCCGACCCTGCAAAATAAGTTCCACATACCACCGTAGAGAGAATAATATTTCCACAAATCTAATCTACTGACACGTTTTGGCAGCATGATATCATGCCATGGCTCGGTAATTATTCGAACCGTTTCTCTTTAACCAGCCCCGCACATAACGCGAGGCAGTTTCTTGACACGTCTTGTCAAAGCAGAGATCGTGTTCCCCTTATTACGGGATTCTCATCAATATGGACGTGGGTAACCCAACCGTGCCTAGGACTCCTAGATTTTAGGTATGTCCCAAACGACCATGAGGAGGATGCTTGATATTCACCCTCTTTATAAAGGAATAAGGCTTTTACTTTTTCCCTCCCGTGCTCAATCGAATCCTTCCCCCGCCTCGAGTTCTAACACCCAAAGCCTAGGTCAGGCGCTTCGGACCTTCAATCATGTCCGGATCCAGCCTTCAGGGCCGGTGGATTCCCTCCTCTGTCACGGAGGAGGTTATCAAGAAGTTGAGGGAGGCCAGATACCTGACCGCCGAAGTTTCGCATCGCCTGCCTGCCCGAGGGCAGGTCGTCCCTACTCCCGAACCCAATGAGAACATCGTGTTCATCTCCCACTTCCTCCGAGGACTAGGCCTCACTCTGGATCCCTTTGTTAGGGGTCTTATGTTCTATTACGGGCTGGATTTTCACGATCTAGCCTCGGATTCCCTCCTTCACATCTCGTCATTCATTGTCGTTTGTGAGGCCTTCCTCCGCATTACCCCTCACTTCGGCCTATGGCTAAAGACCTTTGATGTGAAGCCGAAGATGGTCGAGGGGCAGCACACAGCGTGAGGAGGTGCTCTAATAAGAAAAATTGCTGGCGCTCCATGGCCGAAGGGTTCCTTTCCAGAGGTGTCCGGATTGTGGCAACGGGAGTGGTTTTACGTCATAGCTCCCCGAAGTGCCAAGTGGGTAGCTGCCCCCAGTTTTCGCTCGGGCCCTCCACCACAACTGATGTTATGGATTAGCAGGGGGCTGAGCTGGGGTCCAGCCAAGGACGTGCCCATACTGTAGAGCCGCATCTGAGATCTATTTGAGTGAGATTTCAGTCTGGTTATGATAATGCAAGTTATGTTGGTTCGTCGAGTCCAGCCTTGCAAACGTCGGCCCCTCCGCATGTGGGAATTCAACCCGGAAGGACCATGCACTATTCAGAATTTCCTCGGCCTGGCGCACGAGGAGATGTACAAATCGTTCTTCGGACCCCAAATAGAATCCGTACTACCGAGTACGTGGGCCTGAGCAGCAACCGCACCACGGCCCAAGTAAGTAATCCCCTAGCCGAACACACTGTCTTTTTATTTATCATGACATCATTCTAAAGAATCGCTCTTTGACCAGGACTGGATAACAAAGGCGAAGATGATCCGGTGTTCGGCCCCCCTTCCTGAAGGCTTGGACAATCTAGTGCTGGAAAAGATGCTCGAGCCAGCACCTCGCCCGACGCCCTCAAAGGAAGATGAAGGGGGGAATAAAGAGGGCGAAAGCAGGCCTCCACCGCTACCTATTCCAGCCGAGGGAATGAGGGCATCCGTGAGGGAGGATAACCAAGGGGAAGAATCTGACATTCTCTCGCCCCGGGGAATGAAGAGGACTACCTCTGAATATCCAGAAACCAAGGTTTCCAAACGGGAGAAGAAATCTCCACCAGAGGGTCCTGCCTCGGAGGGTGCTCTTGCCGCACAAAGTCCGCATGGGGATCAACCCTCTAATGAGCTGTAAGTAATCAAAAAGTACTTAATAGTGAAGATATACTACCTTACCTCTGAGGAAAATAACCGAAGCATTTATCTTGCAGTTCGGATCTTAGCCCTTCTCAGCAGAGCTCGTCTTCGAGGGATCTTCTTCCGGAGATGATGGAGAGCGAAATGCCTCCCCTGGACTCCCCTGCTCAAGAAGTGGGCGACCTTGAAGTGTCGTCACGAAGGGTTTCTCCTGATCCGGCAAGGCCAGAAGGTAATCCTATGGCCACCCGATGTCCTCAGTATCCGGCTCTTAAAGAGAGCAATCAAAAGAGTCCGGCACCTTCTGGTATGCATTAGGACGTACTGAAGGATCTGCTAGAGCGAGCGACTATCTCAGAAGAGCACCGTACATTGATGGGTACGGTGATTGAAAGGATTTCGTCCGCCGAAAGCGGGTTGCATGAAGCCTTTATGAGTCTACTGACGGGTTTTGAGGTACGTGAAATGATATACATTTGTGATAGTACCACACATTTTTAGGTGTGCCTTGTGTAGATAGTAGCCCCTAAGACTCTGGTTGTCATTGAGAACAGCGGCAAACAGAGGATCGTAGTCCCAGGTAATAACCATACCGTCTTTATGTGCAGGTGGTTGAAGCTCCGGTGGCTAGCCGGACTGATGGGGTTGCCGAACTAAAGCGGCAACTGGATGCGGCGGGTGCCGACATCGAGCTTGTTAACAAGCGGCTTGACGAGGCACAGGGTAGGTGATGTTTCTGGTGAATGTCACATAGTAAGAGCAGTGTGATGCCGGTATCTTTAATATGTTGTGACTGCAGATGGAGCTGCCACCGTGGAGACCCTTCGGGCAGAGCTTGCCCGAGCCAAGGAGCAAGCAAGGAGTAGTAATGCGGCCGCATTAAAGGCGGCCGAAGATTTAAGAGCCGAGAAGGCCGCGCATGGCGAGAGGAAAGAAAAAATGGCCAAGATGACTGTAAAGTTAAAAGATACCGCCGACCGCTACCAGCTTCTTGAAGAAGAAAACCAGGCGAAGGCGACGGACCTGGAAAAGGCCACAATGGTGACCAAGGACACCCGCTCTGCAATGAGAACGAAGAAGGAGGAACTGCGTGAAGCCGGGGATATTGTGGCTGGGAAGCCCTTTATGCTGCGGAGGAAGTTTGGAGATCCTCGGTATGCTCCTCTGGATCGACTGTCGAGTTCGGCAGAAGCATATCTGGACTTGGCAGCGAGTGATGTTGATGCGGCCGAATACTTCCGAGATCAAACAGATCGTGAAGTGGACAAGCTATTCTGGTCGCAATTTAACGTTCCAGAGTGTCCACTTCCATTGACTGATCAGCTTGCCGAATGGGCCGAGCTGAATAGATTGTCCGGACTCGCCATGAGGTCTGTTGTGGATCATCTGTGGTCAGAAAGGCCAAAGCTGAACAACTATTTTAGCTTGGTGCAGCAGTTCCTTGGTGCGGTGCCGCGCATTAATGTGATGAAGAGGTCGGCGTGCATAGAAGGCTCGCGGATGGCCCTTGCCCGTGTCAAAACATACTGGGCGGAGATGGGTGCCACCACTGTCGCGGCGCAGGGTTCGGCCATAGGCCGAGTGGCTGCCGAGCACTATTTTGAAGAAGTTCTTGAAGGCGCTTGTTCGGTAGAGGCCCAGTGCTCGATGAATATTATGTTTGAGTGACATGTATTCCCATTGTAAAAACAATGTTTTATTAAATTTATTAAGGCTTTATTTATACTTTTGCCCGAAAGTATTATGATGCCTCCTGTGCGGCCGTTTATGTATACATGTATATAACCTGAAAGATTGCAGTCGTCGGCTTCAGCCCCCACGCATATAATGCGGGGGTGTTCGCAGAAGACACGTGTTCACACTTTATTCAACGTCTTGGTCCATTAAGGAGGTGATTTAACACTTTCACTTAGCCAGAGGAGTTTGACAGTGGGGCTACTATATAGCCCCTGGTGGCTCCGCACTCATCCGAATTCGGGGTGCGTGCATGCCTGGCCGGGAAACAACCCTTCGTTAAGATGGAGGAATCCCAAAGATTCCAATAGGTCATCGAGTGGTTGACCAGTCTCACGCTATATCATGACAGTCAGTTTTCGGCTTTCTCTACTGAGGTGCTCATCCGGATGAACCAGGGCACAATCGCAGTAGATCTCCTGGTGCCGCCTTAGCCGATAGAGCGGAATGTAAGGCAGCAAAACACAGGAGTCGGGCAAAGCCAACATTTGACCAAAGACATGATTCGGAGCTGATGCATATAAGGCCAAACTCGCGACGCCGAACACTCCCTAAGGTATTCGGTCTTTATGGTGTAAACCGTGCCTAAACAGTGCCCTTTGTAGTAAGCCCCTGGTGTCCAGGTACGTGCATTATTCTGACGTGGCCACATGCCAAGACGTCAGCATCCTTCTCAATTGTACTAAGAATCTGAGGGATGTGTATCAACAAGAGACAGTAAAAAAGGTGTACGCAGGGTCTTAATCTAAAAAGAATCCTTGGAACGGGTCCCTGCTGCACGTCTGCGCCTGTGTCTCTGTTGTGCCGTATCCTGGACGGGTGTAGCACGATGGTCATCTGTAAAAGAGAGGAACTTAGTTGAAAAGTTGTCGTGCAAAAAGGTAGGTTATACTAAAGAAACCATTTACAATTCAAGATGAGTAAGATTGAGCCTAATTGCCACTTGTTTGCGCGCATTGAGCCCCTTGTATTGTACTAGGGGTATGGCCATCAACCTGTATTAATTACATATAGCTGCGCCGGAGTCGTCTAACCGCATCCGTGGTCTTAACAACCTGTCAAATGCTTTAGCTGGTGAGGCCGTTTAGTGTGCGGCTTCCAAGGCAGCCGCACTGTCTTCGGCGCGCAAGGAGCGCTTAATATTTCCATTTACTGTAATGATGCCGCGTGTACCGGGCATCTTAAGCGTGAGGGAAGCGTAATGCGGTATTGCGTTAAAACGAGCGAAAGCTTCGCGTTCGAGTAGTGCTTGATAGCCACTTTGGAACGGAGCGATGTGGAAGGTTAAATTTTTGCTGCGGAAGTTATCGGGGAAGCCGAATATAACCTCTAGTAGCAGGGAGCCCGTGCAATGAGCCTCTGGGCCTGGCGTTACTCCTTCAAAGGTAGCATTGTGGCGGAAAATTTTTGTTGGGTCTATCCCCATTTTGCGGACTGTGTCCTGATATATCAGATTTAAACTGCTGCCGGCATCCATCAGGACTCGTGTGAAGTGGTATCCGTCAATTATTGGATCTAATACCAAGGCAGCCCATCCTGCACGCGGAATACTTGCCGAGTAATCCCGATGGTCGAAGGTGATCGGTTGGGACGACCAGTGGCAGAGCTCTGCGGTTTTAGGCCCTGGGGCGTGTTTCTCTAAGGGTGCCGCTTTGTTTCTCCCCTTTATCACGTGTAACACGTTAACTGTTTTGACTTCTGGTGGGAATTTCTTCTGTTCCCTAGTGCTTTGCTTGCGAGGCTCGTCCTCGTCTTCGCTTGGTGTATCCTGCCTCTTGTGTTCGGCGTTGAGCCTGCCGATCTGTTTGAAGACCCAACATTCTATGTGGGTATGATTCCCAGGTTTATCGGGGGTGCTGTGGATCTGACATATTTTGTCCAGAATCTGGTTTAGGCTGGACAGTTCGTCTCTATTGCCTTTGCAGGGTGGCTTTTGCTGACCTGGCCGAGAGCTTCTGAATCCGGCGTTTACCGCCGTGCTCTTCGGGCTGTCTTCTTTATTCCGGCGCTTATTTTTGCTGCGTCGTGATTTTCCGTTTCCATCCCTGACTTCGGATGTACTTGGGTCGCTGGTGCTGCATCGGGCTAACCAGCTGTCCTCGCCTGCGCAAAAGTGGGTCATGAGGCTTGTTAATGCTGCCATTGTTCTCGGCTTTTCTTGGCCGAGGTGTCTGGCAAGCCATTCGTCTCGAACGCTATGCTTGAAAGCTACTAATGCTTCGGCGTCCGGACAGTCGACTATTTGGTTCTTTTTAGTGAGGAACCTGTTCCAAAGCTTTCGGGCTGACTCACCGGGCTGTTGAGTTGTATGACTTAAATCGTATGCATCCGGTGGTCGGACATAGGTCCCTTGAAAATTTGCCCGAAAAGCGTCTTCGAGCTCTTCCCAGCTTCCGATGGAGTTTTCAGGGAGGCTTTTAAGCCAGTGCCGAGCTGGCCCTTTGAGCTTGAGGGGTAAGTACTTGATGGCGTGGAGATCGTCTCCTCGAGCAATATGGATATGGAGGATGTAGTCCTCAATCCAGACCCCAGGGTCTGTTGTTCCGTCGTACGCCTCCATGTTTACGACTTTGAATCCCTCTGGAAATTCATGGTCCAGCACCTCACCGGTGAAACATAGGGGGTGTGCGGCACCCCTGTATTTGGGTGCCCCGTGGTGTTTAGATGTTTGTTGTGTTGCATTGCATGCTGGAGCGCGCTTGCGTGGTCCGTAGATGGATCTGGTTGCGCCGTCCTTTTGATGTGAGCCCTTACGCGGATCGCGTACTGATTTATGTGCGGCGTCGTTTGCCACTCTATGTTGGCTACGCGGTCGTTTATCCGACCGGATGGCCGTTTTATTTTTTAATTGTAGAGAATCTAAGGCCTCCTCGTCGAATTCAGGTAGCAACTTTCGCTTCGGGTAGCTCTTGGTGTGGCGATTACTGCCGTACTTCGCTGCAATGTTGAATACTTCACTCCATCTGATTTTGAGTGTGTCTTGTGCAGCCCTGAGCCTTTGCTTCTGCTTTTTCAGACTCCTCGCAGTGGCAACCAGCCTTTGATGGGCATTCTGTTGCCCCGGGTGCCTGTCCGGTGTGATGTCGTCCGGACTGTTATCTTCGACCGGGTTGGGTTGTTCGGTTTGATTTTCCGTGTTGCCGTGGTCGGGCGATGGTTCACCCTTCTCTAAAGCTGGGTCTATATGATCGTTGTTTCTGCTGAGGCGGGATTTGGAGCGGCGCTTACGCCGCCGCTTTGACTGCTTCTCGAGGGAACAACCCTTCGCTACATCCTTTCGTTCCTCGTCATCGTTTTCTTTGGGTGTGTCCACCATGTATACGTCATGTGATGAAGTGGCTGTCCAATGCCCTGTGGGCAGTGGTTCTCGTTCGCCTCCTGCATCGTCGTCCATGCCGTCGATGTCTTCGGAGTCGAAGTCGAGCATGTCGGTTAAATCGTCGATAGTGGCTACTAAGTGGGTGGTGGGTGGGCGGCGAATTTCTTCGTCATCCGCATCCCAATCCTACCGGACATAGTTCGGCAAGGACTCTACTGACAAGGAGAGAGACCTTAATGAGTTCAGTATGTCGACGGAGGGCGAGTGCTGAAAGATATCCGCGGAGGTAAACTCCATGATCGACGCCCAGTCGGATTCGATAGGCACTGGCACAGGCGGTTCGGAGTCCGTGGCCGGGGAAGATTCCGGTAGTTCGGCGTCACGGCTCCTATGAAGGGTAAGGTCGATCCTCGGCTTGATCGCCGCTGAGAGTACGGCCTCCGTGGCGGGGTCTATCCACCCGTCCATGGATGTCGCGATTGGCTCCGAATTGAGGGTCGGAGCAGTCACCGGTGCGATCTCCTGAACACTGTCCGATGGTAGAGCTAAATCATGCTCATCGAGACCGTGGGGCGCACTCGGCAGGGGCTCGAATCCGTCGAAGATCAAGTCTCCGCGGATATCGGCCATGTAGTTTAAGCTTCCAAACCTGACCTCGTGGCCAGGGGCGTAACTTTCGATCTGCTCCAGATGGCCAAGTGAGTTGGCCCGCAGTGCGAAGCCGCCGAATACAAAGATCTGTCCGGGGAGAAAAGTCTCACCCTGGACTGCATTGCTATCGATGATTGAAGGAGCCATCAAGCCTAATGGCGAAGACACAGAGGAACTCTCAATGAAAGCACCAATGTTGGTGTCAAAACCGGCGGATCTCGTGTAGGGGGTCCCGAACTGTGCGTCTAAGGCGGATGGTAACCGGAGGCAGGGGACACGATGTTTTACGCAGGTTCGGGCCCTCTTGATGGAGGTAAAACCCTACTTCCTGCTTGATTTATTATTGATAATATGAGTAGTACAAGAGTTGATCTACCACGAGATCGGAGAGGCTAAAACCTAGAAGCTAGCCTATGGTATGATTGTATGTTATCCTATGGACTAAAACCCTCCGGTTTATATAAACACCAGAGGGGGCTAGGGTTAAACACGGTCGGTTACAAAGGAGGAGATATACATATCCGTATTGCCTAGCTTGCCTTCCACGCCAAGTAGAGTCCCATCCGAACACGGGACGAAGTCTTCAATCTCGTATCTTCATAGTCCAACAATCCGGCCAAAGGATATAGTCCGGCTATCCGGAGACCTCCTAATCCAGGACTCCCTCAGTGGCGTCGAGCAAGTAGCGAGGCGCGGCTCGGCGGAATTGCGAGTTCAGGCGGGGCGACACGGCAGTGGGGGAGGGCTGCGGGCGTGACAGGGGAGTGTAGTGGACGGCGCCGGCGCGGCGTGGCCGCAGCAGCGGCAGGTGCGGATGCGCGTGGGCAATCAGGGGGGGCGAGGCGACGGTGGCGGTGAGTGGTGCACTAGGCGAGGCCGTGGCCGGAGTGGCACGCGGTCGGCAGCGAAGCGGCAAGCAAGGGCCGCAGCAAGGGTGCGCGGGGGCACGAAAGCGCGAGAGCGCGCGCGGTGGTCGGGCACGGTGGGGCGCGCGGCCCAGGCGCGTGCGGGGAAGGAGGCCGCGAGCGCGGGGAGAGCGGGCGACGACGGTAGCACGGGAGTGCGGGCGACCGAAGGAGAGGGAGCTCACGGGGGTGTAGGGTCCGGGGGCAGCGGTGCTCGGGGAGGTAGACGGGGACGACTGCGACGGGGTGGCAGTCCGGCGGGGAGGCGGCACGGGAGTGTGGCGCAGGGCGGAGAGGACGTCGAGGCATCCAGCGAGGAGGAGTGGTCGAGGCGGCGCGGTGCGGTCGATCCGGGCGGCGGGGTTCTCGTGGTCGATAGGGTCGGGCGAGTTGCGTGGGGCGCCGAGAACAATTGCCCCGATCCAGATTGGATTGGGAAGGAGGGGAGAGCGACGTGGGAGAGTGGGGGAGGAAGTGGGCTGATCGGGTGCGAGTGGGGGTAGTTAGGGTTTGGGGTATGGGGGTTAGGCCATATAGGTTAGTGGGAGCGAGTGGGCCGGCCGGCCCAGCCGGCTGGAGTAGCCAGCAGGGCCACGACCCAGTGGGGGTGGGTTCTGTTTACCTTTTATTTTATTTTCATTTTGTTTTAGTTTTTCTTTTTTTCTTTCTTTCTTTATTTTCTTTTCTGTTTTAATTCATTTTAGAATTACCCAGGCATTTTATAAAAATGTGTTTATTACCACATAATTACATATGCAAAATATGGCACCTCCCAAACATTTTTGTTTTAAATTTTGAAAAACTTCTATCGTTAGCCTAATTTTGAATTTTTGAATTCGAACCGGTAATCTAACATGGGTTTACCAACACTAATCGAGGTGACGTGGAAACATTAGCTGGGTTCACTGTAGCTTAAATATCCAGGCGTCACAATTCTCCTCCACTACAAGAAATCTCGTCCAGAGATTTTGGAGCGGGAGTAAGGGGTAACTTCGGGAGAACTGACCCTTATAGGGTTATTTATCTGGTGAACAATTTCAGGGAATGAGGCAGAAGTATCTCTTGAGTTGAAACTTAATAAAACATTGAGAGCAAAGTATCAAGGTACAATAGGAAGTTTCCAGCAAATGGACACACGATTGATACCTACACAGAGTGTGAGGAAGGGGTCCAGAGCATCGGGAATAGATCATCTCTCGGAAGGTGGTTCGTGATTTACATGCGAAGCCAAGTGCAAAGAATATTTCAGAGTCAAGGTTGTATAGGAGAGTCAGGTGTCGATCCTGTGGAACTATGGGTTATGGGCCCACCATGTGGGTTAAAGTAGGAGTGCACTGACATCTTGCACGGTCATGATAGCAAGACATCAGGATAGCCAGGCATGTCAGAGAAGATACTATCGGTTATGTCGGCAACAACGTTGGTACCAACGGCGAGGGACGAAGAGAACCATTTTCCTGCTCGTTGAAATGAGGCGGACCTATAGGCAAAGTTCTCGTCCATCGGTGGTTACCGGAATGTCATCAACAATAGTAACAGGGTCTTGCTGACAGAATTGTACACCGAGGAGTTTACCTAAGCAGGAGAATATTGCTGCTTTGATCATATATTACACCAGGAAGGTCAAGCAAACCAATGGAAAGGAAAATGTGATCATCAGGTTAAACAGAACAATGGAAAGGAAAAATGTGTTTAAACACATATTTCAAGGGTATAACCTTCCCAGGGACAAGCAGAGCATGATATCCATGACAGGATATAATGTAGAAAACTCTTTAGGTAGGGAGAGAGAAATTTCATGACATTACCCATACATCGGTGTTTGGATAATTGATAAAGAAAAGTTTAGCATTGTGGTTCAAATATTCTTATTGAAAATTGGAGTACCACAGACATGCTTCGAGATAGTATTGACATGGTCTTCAAGCAAGGATCGAACTTGGATACACAAAGGACTCATCAGGAACAACATATAGAATAATTCTTACGATTTCCTCATGGGAGAATGTCTAACCTTGCTAAAAAGGAAACTGACAAGAATAGGTCCTCCGGCCAGGTGTGCTAGGCATGACATCACCTTACTGATATATAAGGACCAATGTTATAACTCTTGGAAATATGTCCCAACCATCATATCTGACCAAGATTCATATCTGATTGGTTTCAAGATACCTCGGACTCAGGAGGTCTGAGAAGAAAAGGTGCAACACAAATTGACGAGATGTCATTGTAAGATTCTCAGGAAATGAACTATGGAAGCAAGTTCCGAACCATGGGTTCATCATTAAACCAAGGAGAGGATGGGGAGGTGACTGATGAACTTAGCGACAATTCATCAAGATTTCCAAACAGATCAAATGGTATAATGATGTATGCTCGAGGAGAACATACATAGTTTTAACAATGGTAGAAAGGTGCACCCTAAAATCTAGATTGGGTAGCACGGTCAATGTTTGAATGATGATTCAATAAGCAATAGACTTAGAATGAAACTATCGACCTATAACTTACAAGCACTAGGGTTGCTAGAAGTTTTGACTTCACACATCATAGTTAAATGGCTGGTATCCCGGTTAGAAACAACACGGGGACCAAGATATGAACGGAGATAGCGAGAAGTATTACTATATCAAGAATTATTAAGAGGTTGTGAAATTCTCACGACTTTCTTGACATAAAAGATGGTAATACTTCCAAGGTAAAGAAGAACAACTGCTGGGTAGCAAGGATCTCAAGGTATAACACAAAACACGAACAAGTTTGTGTTGAATAGAAGGCAATAAAGTGGTCGATGATACACGAATCATCGAGGGGCAAGGATGGTATTACCCATCAAGAATTCGATATATATCTTGGAAGAGCTAGGATGTTGATGATGATCACGACATAGTTGTCGAGAGATTTCATGAAGATGTAATCGGTCGGCGGTGCCATCAAGTCAAATGATGATGAAGCGAAAGGTTATGAGAACCAAGGGTACGACATAAACTCGAAATCAAGTTTGATGTTCAAGGAGAAATGATATGACGAGGAAGTTCGACGTAAGATTAGTTCATCGTCGAAAATTGTGCTTCGAGAAGGACCATGTAGTACAATTAAAATTTAGCACGATAACTATATAGCCGATCAGGCTAGGAATGACTTGAAGGATTATTAAACTCATGAGCAATGAAAATTACTTAGAGTTAATGAATCAGATTACAGACTCGATTCACTATCGGTGTCCCTGAGTGTCGAACAACTCAGAACCCGGGGAAAAAATTGGAATTGGTGAGAATTAATACTTGAAGAAGAACTCATAAGAAGTAATATGGTTCTGTGATTTTATCGAGATACCACAGTGTAATACTCGAAGGTAGTACATAATAGAGGTTGCGGAGGTGTATTGATCTGCCGAAGACAAGTGCTTTATCTAGTCTGAGAAATGAAATCAAGGAGAAAATATGATCGGAACCACGATTGCAAAGGCTCAATTCACATATACCAAATGATATTATATCACGGGAATAGCTATTATTACAAGAAGCTTCCATGATAGGATATACATCGTGTCCATGGGCATGAACACAAAGTTCAAGGTCGACTCCCATTTCTTCAATGTATAACCTTCCATTCACCTCTCGCTTTTCGAAAATGACATTAGTTGTCGAAAGTTTTACCTGGTGCAATACTAGATAATTATGACCCGTGAAATCTTTCGGGTTCACATAGAGTAAGGAAGGCATAGGTTTAACCCATCGGGTATCTTAGGAACATATACTACAAGGTTCAAAAATAGATAACTCAAGCTCGAAAGCAGAGCATCGTTGGCCATATCAGAGAATATGATTTACCAATGGCATTATGTATCAGGGAAGAACTTCTTGAGGTTTTTGTATACAAAGGACACTGTTGGATGATAATTCAATAAAGGATCTGACGGTCCATAGCGGAGCTGATGTGAGCATCGACACACAACCAGTTGAAGAAAGAATGAAAAGGCATCAGATTATAGAACAATTGACTAACTCAAAGCTCAAATGCAAAGGAATTTATGCATTCCAATACAAGGGATCAGAAGCAATGCTCTGATTAGGGATGGATAAGTTGAATAGCCTTAGGGGTACAATCGACGAAAATTTGATTGGTCGAGATACAGCTCATGTTTAAAATGACGTCTGAGCCAGAAAGATGAATTCTAGGATTCGACTGAGGAATGCGAGCATCCTCAACATATTGAATCAACGGACTTAAGATAATAAAGACAAGGGATGTCAACAAGATTACGAGACTTATGGGATTAACCATCATGCAAGCAAGCAAGAATTTCAAGATCAATAGGCTGCTCAGGATTTTCGGAAGATCGAATGGTATTTCAAAGACTTTTGTGAAATACATGAATCAACTGGGGATGAGCGGCTACTCGGTAAGTGCGAGGAATTATCCATAGGGGCATTCAGGTGGCAAAGAACTGCAAGGCAGTAGACACAAAGGATTCTCGGAATATCCAAAGTATTTCAAGGTATCTTGTAATAACAAGACCAAATTGGAAATGAAGTTATGGACGACAAGTGTATGTAGCTTCCCATAGGGATTTATCGGTGGTATGGAATTGCAACGACGAAGGGCACAAGGGTCTCGAGGAAACATTCTAGAGTATCTTCAAAATTTTCAGGTGCAGCAGGCGATCATCTGGACTGAAGGGGCTCACCGGGAGAAGTATTTTCGGGAACCTAAAGTTAGATTTTATAAAAATCATTTAACCCGAGTAGAAGAGAGTTCAGAGTCCCAGAGTAAGGATCGAGGAGTAAAAGATCCTAATACCACCCAAATGGCGATGTGGGCCCGTAAGACACACAACCATGTTAGTAAAAGTTTTGCAATGTCTAGACTCGACTTCAGCCAAGGAGTGTGGAAGGGGGATTCCTACAGGCAGTCGGCTCTGATACCAACTTGTGACGCCCCCGATTCAATTGTACACTAATCATACACCCAAACGTGTACGATCAAGACCAGGGACTCATGAGAAGATATCAAAACACAACTCTACAAATAAAAAAGTCATACAAGCATCATATTACAAGCCAGGGGCCTCGAGGGCTCAAATACAAGAGCTCGATCATAGACGAGTCAGCGGAAGCAACAATATCTGAGTACAGACATAAGTTAAACAAGTTTGCCTTAAGAAGGGTACCACAAACTGGGATACAGATCGAAAGAGGCGCATGCCTCCTGCCTGGGATCCTCCTAAACTACTCCCGGTCGTCGTCAGCGGGCTGCACGTAGTAGTAGGCACTTCCCGAGTAGTAGTAGTCATCATCGACAGTGGCGTCTGGCTCCTGGGCTCCATCATCTGGTCGCAGCAATCGAGTATAGAAAGGAGGAAAAGGGGGAGCAAAGCAACCTTGAGTACTCATCCAAAGTACTCGCAAGCAAGGAGTTACACTACATATGTATGCATTGGTATCAAATGGGATAAGGGTATCATATGTGGACTGAACTGCAGAATGCCGGAATAAGAGGGGGATAGCTAGTCCTATCGAAGACTACGCTTCTGGCCAACTCCATCTTGCAGCATGTAGAAGAGAGTATATGGTAAGTTCACCAAGTAGCATCGTGTAGCATAATCCTGCCCGACGATCCTCTCCTTGTTGCCCTGTTAGAGAGCGACCACCGGGTTGTATCTGGCACTTAGAAGGGTGTGTTTTATTAAGTATCCGATTATAGTTGTCATAAGGTCAAGGTACAACTCCAAGTCGTCCTGTTACCAAAGATCACGGCTATTCGAATAGAT
This sequence comes from Triticum urartu, assembly GCF_056163025.1. Lineage (NCBI taxonomy): Eukaryota > Viridiplantae > Streptophyta > Magnoliopsida > Poales > Poaceae > Triticum > Triticum urartu. Next base: position 443,834,548 of record NC_141878.1, on the reverse strand, counting down.
TAACTTCCCTGCAGGGGTGCACCACATTTCCCAACACGCTCGATCCCCTTTGTCCGGACACACTTTCCTGGGTCATGCCCGGCCTTGGAAGATCAACACGTCGCAGCCCTACCTAGGCACAACAGAGAGGTCAGCACGCCGGTTTAGATCCTATGGTGCAGGGGTCTGGGCCCATCGCCCATTGCACACCTGCACGTTGCGAGGGCGGCCGGAGAGCAGACCTAGCAACCTCCATTACAAAGGAAGTTGCGTTACGCGGTCCAACCCGGCGCGCGCCGCTCAGTCGCTGACGTCACGAAGGCTTCGGCTGATATCACGACGTCGAGTGCCCATAACTGTTCCCGCGTAGTTGGTTAGTGCGTATAGGCTAGTGGCCAGACTCAGATCAAATACCAAGATCTCGTTAAGCGTGTTATCTTGAAGTAACCGCGGACGCCGACCAAGGCCAGGCCCACCTCTCTCCTAGGTGGTCTCAACCTTCCTTGTCGCTCTGCCATAGTGTAACAGTCAGGGGCCTTCGGGAACTCAGGCCCACCTCTACCAGGATGGAGCCACCTGCCCCTTCAGCCCCCAACATCGGAATCACTCACAGGTACTCAACGAGCCGACCCGATTTTAGTCACCACCTGTATAGTATGCATGTATGTATAAGTATATACCCGTGATCACCTCCCGAGTGATCACTGCCCGATAGTATAGCATGGCAGACGGACAAGAATGTAGGGCCACTGATGATAAACTAGCATCCTATACTAAGCATTAGGATTGCAGATAAAGGTAACAACAGTAGTAGCAAGGACAGGCTATGCATCAGGATAGGGTTAACGGAAGCAGTAACATGCTACACTACTCTAATGCAAGAAGTAGAGAGAAGAGTAGGTGATATCTGGTGATCAAAGGGGGGGCTTGCCTGGTTGCTCTGGCAAGAGAGAGGGGTCGTCAACACCGTAGTCGTACTGGGTAGCAGCGGCATCGGTCTCGGTGTCTAGCGAGAGAAGAGGGGGAAGAAACAATAAATATTAAGCAAATAGATGCATAGCAATGCATGACATGACAAGTATCGGTGCTAGGGGTGCCCTAACACGGTATGAGGTGGTACTGGTGAAGGGGGTGAAACATCCGGAAAAATATCCCCGGTGTTTCGCGTTTTTGGTCAGATGAACCGGAGGGGAAAAGTTGCGTGTTCACCATGTTAGGGATGCATGGCGGACGAATGGGCTGCGTATCTGGACTCGTCTCGTCGTTCTGAGCAACTTTCATGTACAAAGTTTTTCCATCCGAGCTACGGTTTATTTTATATTGATTTTAAAAGATTTAAATGAATTTTAGCATTTATTTAATTAATTTAATTCAACATTATCAAGAACAGTGCATGCTGATGTCAGCATGACGTCAGCAGTTGACCTGGTCAACCTGACATGTGGGTCCCACCTGTCAACGACTGTTTGTCTAATTAACAATAGTTAATTAAGTTAACTAGTTATTAGGTTAATTAATCTTAATTAGTTAATTTAAATAGAATTAATTAAGTTAATTAATTAATTAATCAATTAATTAATTTTATTTATTTATTTACTTAATTCTATTTTTAATTTTTTTAAAATCGTTTTCGTTCACAGGGGTGGGGCCCGTTGTCTAGTGGCTCTAAGGGAGCCAACGGGGCGGGTTAGCAGGCGTCCGCCCTCTCGACAGGGCGCTTGCCTAGGCCAGCCGGGGGGCGGGGCGCAGCGGGGCCAGGGCGAGGGCTGCGGGACGAGGCCGGAGCGTGCTCATGGCGCACAGGCAGCGAGGCGCATCGGCGGCGACGAGCAAGCAGCGAGGCGTGGCTCGGCGAAATTGCGAGGCCAGGCGGGGCGACGCGGCAGTGGGGGAGGGCTGCGGGCGTGACAGAGGAGCGCAGTGGACGGCGCCGGCGCGGCGTGGCCGTGGCAGCGGCAGGCGCGGATGCACGCGGGCGAGCAGGGGGGCGAGGCGATGGTGGCGGCGAGTGGCTGCACTAGGCGAGGCCGTGGCCGGAGTGACACGCGGTCGGCAGCGAAGCGGCGAGCAGGGGCCGTGGCAAGGGAGCGCGGGGGCGCGAGCACGCACGGTGGTCGGGCACGGTGGGGCGCGCGGCCCAGGCATGTGTGGGAAGGAGGCCGCAAGCGCGGGGAGGGCGGGCGACGACGGTAGCACGCGAGTGCGGGCGACCGGAGGAGAGGGAGCTCACGGGGGTGTAGGATCCGGGGGTAGCGGTGCTCGGGGAGGTAGACGTGGACGACTGCGACGGGGTGGCAGTCCGGCGGGGAGGCGGCACGGGGGTGCGGCGCACGGCGGAGAGGACGGCGAGGCGTCCAGCGAGGAGGAGTGGTCGAGGCGGCGCGGTGCGGTCGATCCGGGCGGCGGGGTTGTCGGGGGCGACAGGGTCGGGCGAGCTGCGCGGGGCGCCGAGCACAATTCCCCCGATCCAGATTGGATCGGGAAGGAGGGGAGAGCGACGTGGGAGAGTGGGGAGGAAGTGGGGTGACCGGGTGCGAGTGTGGGTATTTAGGGTTTGGGGTATGGGGGTTAGGCCATATAGGCCAGCGGGTAGCGAGTGGGCCGGCCGGCCCAGCCGGCTGGAGTAGCCAGTAGGGCCACGACCCAGTGGGGTGGGTTCTGTTTACCTTTTATTTTTGTTTCGTTTTGTTTTAGTTTTTCTTTTTCTTTTTCTTTTTAATTTTCTTTTCTGTTTATTTCATTTTAAAATTACTTAGGCATTTTATAAAAATGTGTTTATTACCACATAATTACATATGCAAAATATGGCACCTCCCGAACATTTTTGTTTTAAATTTTGAAAAACTTTTATCGTTAGCCTGATTTTGAATTTTTTAATTCGAACCAGTTTCAATCTAACGTGAGTTTACCAACAGTAATCGAGGTGACGTGGCAACATTAGCTGGGTTCACTGTAGCTTAAATATCCGGGCGTCACAGGTTCGGGGGAAGAAAAACCGGCGGCGTTGCTCCGGCGAGGTGTGGTGAGGGGATGTGGCAGCGAGGCGGCGGGGAGCGGCGTCGGCAGCGGCGGGAGGCGGCGCGGCGCAGGCGGCGCGAGGTGGTGGTGGCGGCTTCAGCATGCGGCGGCGGCGATGCGGCAGGCGGCGGCTTGAGGATGGGAGGGGGCAGCGGCGCTATATAAAGTCCCCGGGGGGTGTCCGACTTGGGGGAGGGGACGTGAGGAGGAGACGGAGTCCGGCCGGACTCCAGCGGCGGCGGCTTCCGTGCGGGAGCCAGACTCCCGCGTCTCGGGGAGGCGGTGGCGGCGGCCTTGGCTGGCTGAGCTTCAGCCCAGTTGGTCGGAGAGAGTTTTTTTTAATAATTTCACCGCAAAGGAAAAATCCAAAATAAAAAATAAATAAAAATCCTAAAATCCCCAAAATAATTTTCACGGTCCTCTCCTAATATTCAGGACCACGTGAACATTTTTCTGGTCTAAAATGCAGTTTCCAAAAATACAATTTTTCCCTAATTTAACCGAATAAAATCTCAAATAAAATTTAAATAAATAAATATTTTTATTCAAAATTAAATTTCCATTATTTCCTATGTTTTGAAGAAGTCATATTATCTTCTCTCATTATTTTATTTATTTTGAAATAACTGGAAAAATAATTCCAAATTTGAATCACCTTAATCCAATTTACCAATTTTGAAAATTCAAAAATTGAATTTTATGAAAACCTCCAACTCTCTCACATGGTCCTTGAGTTGCTTAAGGTCTCTAGGATCAAGATGTGCAAATAAACCAATTTCAAAAATGATCAAAATATGGATGCATATGATGACCTAATGATTAACATCCAAATTGAAAATTGGGATGTTACACCATATGAAAAACATGGTGCTACTTTGAAGCACAAGTGTGGTAAAGGATACTAACAATGCCCGTTCTCTCTTTTTATTATTTTTTATTTTTATTTTTTTGTTTTATTTTTCTTTTTTCTTTCTTTTTTTCTTTCTTTTCTTTCTTTTCTTTTCCTTTTTTTCTTTTTTTCTCATTGTCCGGAGTCTCATCCCGACTTGTGGGGGAATCATAGTATCCATCATCCTTTCCTCACCGCGGCACTGCTCTAAAAATGAATAATGATCATCACACTTCTATTTACTTATAACTCAAAAGAAACAAAAATTACAACTCGATACCGATGACAAAGTATGACTCTATATGAATGCCTCTGGCATGTACCAGGATGTGCAATGATCTAGCGTAACATGTATAAAAAATGATGAGCGGTGGCTGAGCCACAACTACTATGTCAGCTATATGATCATGCAAAGCAGTATGACAATGAATGCTCAAGTCATCAAACGGAAGTGGTGGAAGTTGCATAGTAATATATCTTGGAATGGCCATGGAAAAGCCATAATAGGTAGGTATGGTGGCTGTTTTGCAGAAGATATAATAAGGCTTATGTGTGATAGAGCATATCATATCATGGGGTTTGGATGCACTCACGAAGTTTGCACCACGTCTCGATGTGAGAAAGGGTAATCTACGGTACCGTAGAGGCTAGCAAATTGCGGAAAGGTAAGAGTGTGTATAATCCATGGACTCACATTAGTCATAAAAGAACTCATATACTTATTGCAAAAGTTTATTAGCCCTCGAAGCAAAGTACTACTACGCATGCCCCTAGGGGGATAGATTGGTAGGAAAAGACCATCGTTCGTCCCCGACCGCCACTCATAAGGAAGACAATCAATAATAAATCATGCTCCATCTTCATAGCATAACGAGAGACTATACGTGCATGCTTCGGGAATCACAAACCTTAACACCAATATTCTTACTAAACACAACCATTTACTAGTACCTCCCACATATTCCATCTCTATATCTCAAAACTATTGGAAGGAATCAAACATATCATATTTAGTGATCCATAAGTTTTATGTAGGATTTTATGACTAACCATGCAATTGACCAATTACTTTTGACTCTCTAAATAGATATAAGTGAAGCATGAGAGTTTTAATTCTTTATACAAAATACCATGCTCTAATAAATATAAGTGAAGCAAAAGAGCATTCTACAAACAACGGTTTTCTATGTGAAGAGAAATCGGCAATCCAAACTTCACATGATATAAGTGAAGCACATGAAGCATTCTATAAAGCCATACTCAAAAGATATAAGTGAAGTGCAATGAGCATTCTATAAATCAACCATGGACTATCTCATAACAACATGGTGCATAAAAGAAAAGTGAAAACTAAATGCAAAAGACGCTCCAAGATTTTCACATATCACATGAACGAAATGAAGACGAAAACATACCGATACTTGTTGAAGAAAGATGGGATGCCTTCCGGGCATCCCCAAGCTTAGATGCTTGAGTCTCCTTGAATATTTACTTGGGGTGCCTTGGGCATCCCCAATCTTGAGCTCTTGCCTCTCCTCCTTCTCCTCATATCGAAACCTCCTTGATCTTTGAACACTTCATCCACACAAAACTCAACAGAAAACTCGGTAAGATCCGTTAGTATAATAAAGCAAATCAGCACTCGAAGTACTATTGCAAACCAATTCATATTTTGTTTTTTCATTGTAGCTACTATAATATAACTTTTCCATAGCTTATACTACCGATAAAAATCGATAGTTTCATCAAAACGAGCAAAACAATGCATCAAAAACAGAATCTGTCTTAAACAGGACAGTCTGTAGTAATATGAACATTCACCATACCTCTGGTACTCCAAAAATTCTGAAAATAGGAAAAATAAACAATTTGTATATAAAGACAGTGCAAAAAAGTTTCAGAACCATTTGATGTTTCAGTAAAAAAATTTGTAAAATCGAGCACTACAGCCAAACTTTCTGTTTTGCACTGCACAAACCAACAAGCAATCTAAACATCCTAAAGGCAAATCTTGGCACATTATTTTTATAATACAATGGAATTGTACAAGGGGATAATTATTTTTGTGAGAATTTTCATGAAAAATTCTACATTTTTTCCATGAGCATGAACACAAGTGTTCAAGGTCGACCCTCACTTCTCTAATGCATAACTTCCAATCGCTTCTCTTTTGTGAAAAGGTTTTTTAAGTCCCACTCTATAATTTTTTTTGTTTTTAAACTTTATGAAAGCACTCAACAGAAATAAATGACTCTCTAAAACTTCCGTGTTGTCTCCCTGGCAGCGCTTTCTTTAAATCCATTAAGCTAGGCATAAAGTGCTCAAGTAATGAATCCACCCGGATCCCAAGGTATATCAAAGCCAATTTTAATTAATAATGATTTGGCATTTAGTAGTGAGCACAAAGCAACATATATCAAGCAATGACGAAGTCTAACTCTCTTCCTATGCATCGGCATCTCATACAAGAACAATTCATGCACATCAAGTAAAGGCCAATACATAGCATAAGTAGTTTCTTGCAATTTTATCGTGTTGGAAACATAGAGAGGCGAAGATGTAGTTCCTTTCTCATAATAATTGCAAGTAGGAGCAGCAAGCACATGCATATTATATCCATGTAAATCATCATGTGCAACGGTAAAAAGGTAACCCATCAATATAACCCTTAATAAGTGCAAACTTCTCCGATATAGTGTAGTTTGGAGAATTCAAAAAGATAATATGACATCATGCGTGGGTGAAATAGCAAAAATTTCATTCTTAATATAAGGAACAATAGCAAGTTCATATCCATAAGCATAATTTATATTGGCATCTTGGCCACAAGCATAACAAGCATCAAGTTCATCAAAAAGGGAAATTTCAAATGAATCAATAGGATCGTAGCAATTATCATAGAAATCATCCTTTGGTGCGAACGAAGGGGCATTGAATAATGTATGAGTTGAAGAGTTACTCTCATTAGAAGGTGAGCATGGGTAGCTAATCCGTTCTTCCACCGTTTGTTCTTCGCTCTCCTCCTCATCTTTTTCATCCAATGAGCTCACAGTTTCATCAATTCCTTCTTCCATAGACTCCTGCAAAATATTATTCTCTTCTTAGATAGCGGAGGAGTCCTCAATATATGCATCAATATTGTAATTGTATTTATAATTATCATAGCAATATTTAAGGATAGCATGATTTTCAGGTCTATAAACTGAATCATCAAAATCTTCAAACTTTTCAAACAAAGATTCAATTTCCTAAGCACCCTTAAAAGCAACAAATTCTTCTATTCGTTCCACATCGTAATAAAAATATATACCTCTAGCATAAGAAGCCAAGGTTTCATTATCATTAAATTCGCATGAATAGGAAAGGTGTGGATCGGAACTTCAATCTTAGAGCAACAAGTATCATCATATCTCAAGCATAGATTCCAAGCATACCATTGTAACATTTCAATTTGATCCCATAAAAGTTTTCCCTTTTGGGTCAACCGATAATCCCTAAAGTATTCATGTTGATCCAACGTTACTCCCATTATCAAGTTGAATGGGGTTTTCTCAGGATTATCAAAGTAGTGCATTATATTTTTCACATAACGAGCATCGAGGGTTTTAGGAGGTTCCCCGTCTCCATGAGTAGCAAGTACAATTAATTTTTTGGTGTTCCGTGTTCCATATCCATAAATAAAGATAGAGAACAACTTAGAACAGGAAATAAAAACTACTTAGTGATAAAGCAAACAAGCACACACAAGAATATTCATCCCGCATTATTGCTCCCTAGCAACGGCGCCAGAAAAAGGTCTTGATAACCCACAAGTACAGTGGATCATTTGTAGCCTTCTTCGATAAATAAGAGTGTCGAACCCAACGAGGAGCTAAAGGCAGAACAAATATTCCCTCAAGTTCTAACGACCACCGATACAAATCTACACACACTTGACGTTTGCTTTACCGGAAACAAGTATGAAAATAGTTTGTAGCAGTGATGCTAGAACTACTTTGCAAGAACAACACTAGAAGTACTTTGCAAGATAATAAAAGTTAAGTTTTTAGTAAAAGGGTTTGTGTCAACAATAAAGTTATTTTTCCCTAGGCAATCGATAACAAGTACCGGTAATCATTCTTGTAACTTTATATGAGGGAGATGCATGAGCTAACATAATTTCTCTACTTGAATCGTATGCACTTATGATTGGAACTCTAGCAAGCATCCGCAACTACTAAAGGTCATTAAGGTCGTGAAACCCAACCATAGCATTAAGTATCAAGTACTCTTTATTCCCATACGTCATACCCCACCTACTCGGGTTTAAGTTTCCGTCACTCTCGCAACCCACCGTAAGCGAACCATGAACATATTGCAACACCCTACAGCAGGGGCCCCTCACGTTTGCGCGAGAACGGAGGGCACGGTAGGACAACACCATAAATAAAATATACAATCATACCAACCAAGATCACGATTAACCCACAGGACAAAATGGATCTACTCAAACATCATAAGATAACCATAGATTACACTACAAAAAAAAGACACATTCGTGACATTTTGGGCCGAACGAATTTTTTTTCTGTCATGCTTATGACACTTCTATGATGATAATTGTGACAAAACAAGGTATCATCATAGATGTGGTGGGGTCCTACTTCTATGACAAAAAATCTTGACAGAAAATGGGCTTTTCGTCCTGGGCGGGCCGGAGACGCAGCTGCATGACATTCTTTGGGCCGTCCATGATGGAAAAAACCGTGGTAGAAGCGAGGGCGAGGAAAATATCGGGGTGTTCTCGGTTACGGTGGGTGGTCGGGGCCGAGCGATGCGCGTTTCTCTCATACACGCATGTGCATGGGTGCGAGGCGTTGGGCTCTAACTGAACCGAGCGAGGCGTCGGGCTTTAACTGAACCCGAGCGATTGCACTGTAGGCTACGTGTTACTGAACCCGAGCGATCGATCGATGGCTGTTAACTGAACCCGATCGAGCGATTCCTTCGCTACTGTTGCTAACTGAAGCCGATCGATGCAGCCTCTGGATGAATAGTGAGTGTTGCGGGGTGGGGGGGGGGGGTTGGATGAACAGTTCCCGGTGGGGGTGGATGAACAGGACCCCGTGGTGTTGCCTTTGGATGAACAGTACCCGATCGATCGAGCCGGTTGGGGCTGGATGAATAGGACCTCGTTGAGGGTTGGATGAACAGGACCACCCCATGGAGGGCAGGATGAACAGTAGACGGTGGTGGGCAGGATGAACAGTAGCCCGTGGAGGGGTGGTTTAACAGGAGCCTGTGGAGAGGGCTGGTTGAACAGTAGCTGTAGAGTAGCGCGCGATGGAGGCTGGATGATCAGGAGCCCGTGGATGAACAGTCGCATGTGGAGGCTGGAGGAGGTCGACGGTGGATGAACAGTAGCCCGTGGAGGCTGGAGGGGTCGATGTTGGAGATGAACAGTATCCCGTGGAGTCCCGTTTTGTGGTACGCCACACCCCTCCCGATGAACAGGACCCCAGTTTCGATCGTAGCGCTCCAACACAAGTCCGTTTCCTCCGTTTTGCGGTACGCCACACCCCTCCTGATCAACAAGAACCCCGTTTCGACCGTAGGAGGTCCGTTTCCTCCGTTTTGTAGTACGCCAGACCCCTCCCGATGAACATGATCCCGTTTCGAACATGGCCGGTCGAACACAAGGTCGTTTCCTCCGTTCTGCGGTATGCCAGGCCTCGCTTCCATCGGCTGTTCCGTCCAAGCCCTCCCGATGAACACGACGATGCATTCCGTTCCGACCCAGACGGTTGGCTCCCCATGAACACGACGACGACACTGTTTCTCTGTTCCGACCCAACCATGTACACAAGCCCTGGCCATACGTACGCGTGAGTAGGCATTCGAGACCTCGCCTGTATGTACGTACGTGGCCGTATTTACTTTCTTGCACCTTGGCCACTGTACGTACGTGTACATGCTACGTGCGCGCCTCTGCTACGACACGTGCGTGCCACTACATCGATCAGTATGTACATACACGTTCGCGACCATAATGAAAACGCTACGTACGCTTCGACCAGGTGGGTCCCGACTGTCAGGCACTTCCTTGCATGCGAAGATGTAGCTGGTGGGTCCCAGCAGTGAGGGGGCGAATCGGTTTTTTGCCTGGACGCACTTCCTTGTGTGCGAAGATGTAGCTGGTGGGTCCCAGCAGTCAGGGGGAAATGTTTTTTTTCTCGCAAAATACGGTGGCCCATCCGGTGGGTCCCCGCTGTCAGGTAGAGGAATATTTATTTCACGCGTAATAAGGAGGCACTTCCTTGCTGCGACCGTGGACCTAGTTGTCAGCCTCTACACGTACAGTCCACGTCCGATGGAAGCCGTTCCTTGACCACGTTGACCACGCCGTGCTGAGAGCACCAGGGCGGTGGACGACGGCCAGGCCTGATACGTCTCCAATGTATCTATAATTTTTGGTTGCTCCATGCTATATTATCTACTGTTTTGGACTATATTGGGCTTTATTTTCCACTTTTATATTATTTTTGGGACTAACCTATTAACCGGAGGCCCGGCCCAGAATTGCTGTTTTTTGCCTATTTCAGTGTTTCGGAGAAACAGAATATCAAATGGAGTCCAAACGGAATAAAATCTTAGGGAACGTGATTTTCTCACCGAACGTGATCCAAGAGACTTGGACCCTGCTCCAAGGAACAAAAGAGGCGGTCACGATGGTGGGGGCGCGCCCCCCTAGGGTGCGCCCCTGCCTCATGGGCCCCTCGTTGCTCCTCCGGCGTACTTCTTCCTCCTATATATACACACGTACCCCCAAACGATCAGAACAGGAGCCAAAACCCTAATTCCACCGCCGCAACTTTCTGTATCCACGAGATCCCATCTTGGGGCCTGTTCCAGAGCTCCGCCGGAAGAGGGCCGTTATCACGGAGGGCTTCTACATCATCATAGCCTCTCCGATGAAGTGTGAGTAGTTTACCTCAGACCTTCGGGTCCATAGTTAGTAGCTAGATGGCTTCTTCTCTCTCTTTGAATCTCAATACAAAGTTATCCCCCTCTCTCGTGGAGATCTATTCGATGTAATCTTATTTTTGCGGTGTGTTTGTTGAAACCGATGAATTGTGGGTTTATGATCAAGTCTATCTATGAATCATATTTGAATCTTCTCTGAATTCTTTTATGTATGATTGGTTATCTTTGCAAGTCTCTTTGAATTATCCAATTGGTTTGGCTAACTAGATTGGTAGTTCTTGCCATGGGAGAAGTGCTTAGCTTTGGGTTCAATCTTGCGGTGTCCTTTCCCAGTGACAGAAGGGGAAGCAAGGCACGTATTGCATCGTTGCCATCGAGTATAACAAGATGGGGTTTATTTCATATTGCATGAATTTATCTCTCTACATCATGTCATCTTGCTTAAGGCGTTACTCTGTTTTTAACTTAATACTCTAGATGCATGCTGGATAGCGGTCGATGAGTGGAGTAATAGTAGGAGATGCAGAATCGTTTCGGTCTACTTGTCACGGATGTGATGCCTATATACATGATCATGCCTAGATATTCTCATAATCATGCTCAATTCTGTCAATTGCTCAACAGTAATTTGTTCACCCACCGCAGAATACTTATGCTCTTGAGAGAAGCCACTAGTGAAACCTATGGCCCCCGGGTCTATTCTCATCATATCAATCTCCATCACTTTAATATTGTTTTGCTATTTACTTTTCCTTTACTTTTTTACTTTGAATCTTTATACCAAAAATACCAAAAATATTCTATCTATCAGATCTCACTCTCGTAAGTGATCGTGAAGGGCTTGACAACCCCTAATCGCGTTGGTTGCGAGTAGCTATCGTTTTGTGCAGGTACGAGGGACTTGAGCATGGCCTCCTACTGGATTGATACCTTGGTTCTCAAAAACTGAGGGAAATACTTACGCTACTCTGCTGCATCATCCCTTCCTCTTCGGGGAAAACCAACGCAAGCTCAAGACGTAGCAAGAAGGATTTCTAGCGCCGTTGCCAGGGAGTCTGCGCAAAAGTCAATATACCAAGTACCCATCACAATCCCTATCTCTCGCATTACATTATTTTCCATTTGCCTCTCGTTTTCCTCTCCCCAATTCACCCTTGCCATTTTATTCGCCCTCTCTCTCTATCCTCCCTCTCCGTTTGCCTCTTTTGCCCGTTTGCCTCTTTGTTTGCTTGTGCGCTAGTTTGCTTGTTTGTCGCAATGGCTCAACCAAAAATTGGTGATCTTCACCTCAAAAGGTTAGAGGAGATCGAAAACAATGTTAGGAAGTTTATGGTTTTGCAATTTGAGCATAATAATTTCTTTAGAAACGAGCTTAAGGAACAAAAAAGTTTTATGAGTTATATGAATAGAGAGCTTGATGATATGTCTCAAGAATTTGAGGGTATAAGATCCCAGATTGCTCGTCTAGAGAAGATGACTGCTGAAATTTCGGATATGCAAGCTACCTTAGTCAATAAGATGGCCGCTAAACCGAATACCTATGAAAATCAAGATGAAGATCTAAAAGTTATTGATGTGTCTCCAATTAAATCTTTATTTTGAAATATGAATCTTGATTAAACTGAATATGATCTTCCTTTACCTAGAAGGCGTTCAAAAAATTCAGAGTATTTAGATCTTAATGATGAAATGACGAAAGTGGGATTGAAAGAAATAAAAATCTAGATGTTGCTAAACCCACTATATTGGATTTCAAGGAATTTAATTATGAAAGTTGCTCTTTAATTGATCATCGTGGAGCATGTGGGAGCCAACATGGGTATCCAGATCCCGCTGTTGGTTATTGACCGGAGAGTCGTCTCGGTCATGTCTGCATGTCTCCCGAACCCGTAGGGTCTACACACTTAAGGTTCGGTGATGCTAGGGTTGTTAGGAAGACTTGTATGTGATTACCGAATGTTGTTCGGAGTCCCGGATGAGATCCCGGACGTCACGAGGAGTTCCGGAATGGTCCGGAGGTAAAGATTTATATATGGGAAGTTGTCATACGGCCACCGGAGGGGTTCCGGGGGTCCACCAGGAGGGGCCACCTCTTTCGGAAGGCCTTATGGGCTGTATGGAGAAGGGAACCAGCCCAAGTGGGCTGGGGCGCCACACCCCCCTAGGGCCCATGCGCCTAGGGTTGGGGGAAACCCTAAAGGGGGGCGCCCCCTTGCTTGGGGGGCAAGCCCCCCTCCCCTTGGCCGCCGCCCCCCCTCTAGATCTCATCTAGAGGGGGCCGCCCCCCTTCCCCCTTCCCCTATAAATAGAGGGGTGAGGGGAGGGCTGCAAACGACATCCAAGGCGCAGCCCCTCCCCTCCCCAACACCTCTCCTCCTCCATAAGAGCTTGGCGAAGCCCTGCCGGAGTACTGCAGCTTCATCACCACCACGCCGTCGTGCTGCCGTTGGAGCCCTCTTCCTCAACCTCTCCCTCCTCCTTGCTGGATCAAGGTGCGGGAGACGTCCTTGCTCCGTATGTGTGTTGAACGCGGAGGTGCCGTCCGTTCGGCACTAGGATCTTTGGTGATTTGGATCACGTCGAGTACGACTCCATCAACCCCGTTCTCTTAAACGCTTCCGCTCATGATCTACAAGGGTATGTAGATGCACTCCTTTGTCCCTCGTTGCTAGATGACTCCATAGATTGATCTTGGTGATGCGTAGAAACTTTTAAATTTCTGCTACGTTCCCCAACAGTGGCATCATGAGCTAGGTCTATGCGTAGTTACTATGCACGAGTAGAACACAAAGTAGTTGTGGGCGTCGATATTGTCAATTTGCTTGCCGTTACTAGTCTTATCTTGATTCGGCGGCATCATGGGATGAAGCAGCCCAGACCAACCTTACACGTATGCTTACGTGAGACCGGTTCCACTGACTAACATGCACTAGTTGCATAAGGTGGCTGGCGGGTGTCTGTCTCTCCCACTTTAGTCGGATCGGATTCGATGAACAGGGTCCTTATGAAGGGTAAATAGAAATTGGCAATTCACGTTGTGGTTTTGGTGTATGTAAGAAACGTTCTTGCTAGAAACCTATAGCAACCACGTAAAAACTTGCAACAACAATTAGAGGACGTCTAACTTGTTTTTGCAGCAAGTGTTTTGTGATGTGATATGGCCAAAGGATGTGATGAATGATATATGTGATGTATGAGATGATCATGTTCTTGTAATAGGAATCACGACTTGCATGTCGATGAGTATGACAACCGGCAGGAGCCATAGGAGTTGTCTTTATTTATTTATGACCTACGTGTCAACATAAACGTCACGTAATTAGTTTACTTTATTGCTAAAGCGTTAGCCATAGTAGTAGAAGTAATAGATGATGAGACAACTTCAAGAAGACACGATGATGGAGATCATGGTGTCATGCCGGTGACAACGATGATCATGGAGCCCCGAAGATGGAGATCAAAGGAGCAAATGATATTGGCCATATCATGTCACTATTTGATTGCATGTGATGTTTATCATGTTTTACATCTTATTTGCTTAGAACGACGATAGCTTATATAAGATGATCCCTCGTAAAAATTTCAAGAAAGTGTTCCCCCTAACTGTGCACCATTGCGAAGGTTCGTTGTTTCGAAGCACCACGTGATGATCAGGTGTGATAGATTCTAACGTTCGAATACAATGGCTGTAAGCCAGATTTACACACGCAATACACTTAGGTTGACTTGACGAGCCTAGAATGTACAAACATGGCCTCGGAACACAGAAGACCGAAAGGTCGAGCATGAGTCGTATAGAAGATACGACCAACATGAAGATGTTCACCAATGTTGACTAGTCCGTCTCACGTGATGATCGGACGCGGCCTAGTTAACTCAGATCATGTTATACTTAGATGACTGGAGGGATGTCTATCTGAGTGGGAGTTCATTGAATAATTTGATTAGATGAACTTAATTATCATGAACTTAGTCTAAAATCTTTACAGTATGTCTTGTAGATCAAATGGCCCATGTTGTCCTCAACTTCAACGCGTTCCTAGAGAAAACCAAGCTGAAAGACGATGGCAGCAACTATACGGACTGGGTCCGGAACCTGAGGATCATCCTCATAGCTGCCAAGAAAGATTATGTCCTAGAAGCACCGCTAGGTGATACACCCGTCCCACAGAACCAAGACGTTATGAACGCTTGGCAGACACGTGCTGATGATTACTCCCTCATTCAGTGCGGCATGCTTTACAGCTTAGAACCGGGGCTCCAAAAGCGTTTTGAGAGACACGGAGCATATGAGATGTTCGAAGAGCTGAAAATGGTTTTTCAAGCTCATGCCCGGGTCGAGAGATATGAAGTCTCCAACAAGTTCTTCAGCTGTAAGATGGAGGAAAATAGTTCTGTCAGTGAGCACATACTCAAAATGTCTGGGTTGCATAACCGCTTGACTCAGCTGGGAGTTAATCTCCCGGATGATGCGGTCATTGACAGAATCCTTCAGTCACTTCCACCAAGCTACAAGAGCTTTGTGATGAACTTCAATATGCAGGGGATGGAAAAGACCATTCCTGACGTATATTCAATGCTGAAATCAGCAGAGGTAGAAGTCAAAAAGGAACATCAAGTGTTGATGGTGAATAAAACCACTAAGTTCAAGAAAGGCAAGGGTAAGAAGAAATTCATGAAGGACGGCAAGGGAGTTGCCGCGCCCGGTAAGCAAGCTGTCGGGAAGAAGCCAAAGAATGGACCCAAGCCCGAGACTGAGTGCTTTTATTGCAAGGGAAGTGGTCACTGGAAGCGAAACTGCCCCAAATACTTAGCGGACAAGAAGGCCGGCATCACGAAAGGTATATGTGATATACATGTAATTGATGTGTACCTTACCAGTACTCGTAGTAGCTCCTGGGTATTTGATACCGGTGCGGTTGCTCACATTTGTAACTCAAAGCAGGAGCTGCGGAATAAGCGGAGACTGGCGAAGGACAAGGTGACAATGCACGTCGGGAATGGTTCCAAGGTCGATGTGATCGCCGTCGGCACGCTACCTCTACATTTACCTACGGGATTAGTTTTTAACCTCAATAATTGTTATTTAGTGCCAGCTTTGAGCATGAACATTGTATCAGGATCTCATGTAATACGAGATGGCTACTCATTTAAATCCGAGAATAATGGTTGTTCTATTTATATGAGAGATATGTTTTATGGTCATGCTCCGATGGTGAATGGTTTATTCTTAATGAATCTCGAGCGTAATGCTACACATATTCATAGTGTGAATACCAAAAGATGTAAGGTTGATAATGATAGTCCCACATACTTGTGGCACTGCCGCCTTGGTCACATAGGTGTCAAACGCATGAAGAAGCTCCATGCAGATGGACTTTTAGAGTCTCTTGATTACGAATCATTTGACACGTGCGAACCATGCCTCATGGGTAAAATGACCAAGACTCCGTTCTCAGGAACAATGGAGCGAGCAACCAACTTATTGGAAATCATACATACTGATGTGTGCAGTCCAATGAGTGTTGAGGCTCGCGGTGGCTATCGTTATGTTCTCACCCTCACTGATGACTTGAGTAGATATGGGTATGTCTACTTAATGAAACACAAGTCTGAGACCTTTGAAAAGTTCAAGGAATTTCAGAGTGAGGTTGAGAATCAACGTGACAGGAAAATCAAGTTCTTGCGATCAGATCGTGGGGGAGAATACTTGAGTCACGAATTTGGCACACACTTAAGAAAATATGGAATAGTTTCACAACTAACGCCGCCTGGAACACCTCAGCGTAATGGTGTGTCCGAACGTCGTAATCGCACTCTATTAGATACGGTGCGATCTATGATGTCTCTTACCGATTTACTGCTATCATTTTGGGCTATGCTTTAGAGACTGCCGCATTCACTTTAAATAGGGCTCCTTCGAAATCCGTTGAGACGACACCGTATGAATTATGGTTTGGGAAGAAACCTAAGCTGTCGTTTCTAAAAGTTTGGGGATGCGATGCTTATGTCAAGAAACTTCAACCTGAAAAGCTCGAACTGAAGTCGGAAAAATGCGTCTTCATAGGATACCCTAAAGAAATTGTTGGGTATACCTTCTACCTCAGATCCGAAGGCAAGATCTTCGTTGCCAAGAATGGGTCCTTTCTAGAGAAAGAGTTTCTCTCGAAAGAAATAAGTGGGAGGAAAGTAGAACTTGATGAAGTATTACCTCTTGAACCGGTAAGTGGCGCAGCTCAAGAAAATGTTCCTGAGGTGCCTGCACCGACTAGAGAGGAAGTTGATGATGATGATCATGAAACTTCAGATCAAGTTGCTACTGAACTTCGTAGGTCCACAAGGACACGTTCCGCACCAGAGTGGTACGGCAACCCTGTCTTGGAAATCATGTTGTTAGACAACGGTGAACCTTCGAACTATGAAGAAGCGATGGCGGGCTCGGATTCCGACAAATGGCTGGAAGCCATGAAATCCGAGATAGGATCCATGTATGAAAATGAAGTATGGACTTTGACTGACTTGCCCGTTGATCGGCGAGCCATAGAAAATAAATGGATCTTTAAGAAGAAGACAGACGCGGATGGTAATGTGACCATCTATAAAGCTCGGCTTGTCGCTAAGGGTTATCGACAAGTTCAAGGGGTTGACTACTATGAGACTTTCTCACCCGTAGCGAAGCTGAAGTCCGTCCGAATCATGTTAGCAATTGCCGCATTCTATGATTATGAGATATGGCAAATGGATGTCAAAACGGCATTCCTTAATGGTTTCCTTAAGGAAGAATTGTATATGATGCAGCCGGAAGGTTTTGTCGATCCTAAGAATGCTGACAAGGTGTGCAAGCTCCAACGCTCGATTTATGGGCTGGTGCAAGCATCTCGGAGTTGGAACATTCGCTTTGATGAGATGATCAAAGCGTTTGGGTTTATGCAGACTTATGGAGAAGCCTGCATTTACAAGGAAGTGAGTGGGAGCTCTGTAGCATTTCTCATATTGTATGTGGATGACATACTGTTGATGGGAAATGATATAGAATTCTTGGAAAGCATAAAGGCCTACTTGAACAAGTGTTTTTCAATGAAGGACCTTGGAGAAGCTGCTTATATATTAGGCATCAAGATCTATAGAGATAGATCGAGACGCCTCATTGGTCTTTCACAGAGTACGTACCTTGACAAGATATTGAAGAAGTTCAAAATGGATTAGTCAAAGAAGGGGTTCTTGCCTGTATTGCAAGGTACGAGATTGAGCATGGCTCAATGCCCGACCACGGCAGAAGATAGAGAAAAGATGAGTGTCGTCCCCTATGCCTCGGCCATAGGGTCTATCATGTATGCTATGCTGTGTACCAGACCTGATGTAAACCTTGCCGTAAGTTTGGTAGGAAGGTACCAAAGTAATCCCGTCATGGAACACTGGATAGCGGTCAAGAATATCCTGAAGTACCTGAAAAGGACTAAGGAAATGTTTCTCATTTATGGAGGTGATGAAGAGCTCATCGTAAAGGGTTACGTCGATGCTAGCTTCGACACAGATCTGGATGACTCTAAGTCACAAACCGGATACGTGTATATTTTGAATGGTGGGGCAGTAAGCTGGTGCAGTTGCAAGCAAAGCGTTGTGGTGGGATCTACATGTGAAGCGGAGTGCATGGCAGCCTCGGAGGCAGCACAAGAAGCAGTCTGGGTGAAGGAGTTCATTACCGACCTAGGAGTCATATCCAATGCGTCGGGCCCGATGACTCTCTTCTGTGACAACACTGGAGCTATTGCCCTTGCCAAGGAGCCCAGGTTTCACAGGAAGACCAGGCATATCAAGCGTCGCTTCAACTCCATTCGTGAAAGTGTTCAAAATGGAGACATAGAGATTTGTAAACTACATACGGACCTGAATGTAGCAGATCCGTTGACTAAACCTCTCCCTAGAGCAAAACATGATCAACACCAGAACTGCATGGGTGTTCGATTCATCACAATGTAACTAGAATATTGACTCTAGTGCAAGTGGGAGACTGTTGGAAATATGCCCTAGAGGCAATAATAAAATGGTTATTATTATATTTCTTTATTCATGATAATTGTCTATTGTTCATGCTATAATTGTGTTATCCGGAAATCGTAATACATGTGTGAATACATAGACCACAACACGTCCCTAGTGAGCCTCTAGTTGACTAGCTCGTTGATCAAAAGATAGTCATGGTTTCCTTACTATGGACATTGGATGTCATTGATAACGGGATCACATCATTAGGAGAATGATGTGATGGACAAGACCCAATCCTAAGCTTAGCTCAAAGATCGTGTAGTTCATTAGCTGTAGCTTTTCTGAATGTCAAGTATCATTTCCTTAGACCATGAGATTGTGCAACTCCCGGATAGCGTAGGAGTGCCTTGGGTGTGCCAAACATCACAACGTAACTGGGTGACTATAAAGGTACATTACAGGTATCTCTGAAAGTGTCTGTTGGGTTGGCACGAATCGAGACTGGGATTTGTCACTCCGTATGACGGAGAGGTATCTCTGGGCCCACTCGGTAATGCATCATCATAATGAGCTCAATGTGATCAAGTGATTGATCACGGTATCATGCATTACGGTACAAGTAAAGTGACTTGCCGGTAACGAGACTGAACAAGGTATTGGGATACCGACGATCGAGTCTCGGGCAAGTAACGTACCGATTGACAAAGGGAATTGTATACGGATTGATTGAATCCTCGACATCGTGGTTCATCCAATGAGATCATCGTGGAGCATGTGGGAGCCAACATGGGTATCCAGATCCCGCTGTTGGTTATTGACCGAAGAGGCTTCTCGGTCATGTCTCATGTCTCCTGAACCCGTAGGGTCTACACACTTAAGGTTCAGTGATGCTAGGGTTGTAGAGATATTAGCCCACGGTAACCCGAAAGTTGTTTAGAGTCCCGGATGAGATCCCGGACGTCACGAGGAGTTCCAGAATGGTCCGGAGGTAAAGATTTAAATATAGGAAGTCCAGTTTCGGCCATTGGGAAGGTTTCGGGGGTCACCGGTATTGTACCGGGACCACCGGAAGGGTCCTGGGGGTCCACTGGGTGGGGCCACCTATCCCGAAGGGCCCCATGGGCTGAAGTGGGAGGGGAACCAGCCCCTAGTGGGCTGGTGCGCCCCCCTTGGGCCTCCCCCTGCGCCTAGGGTTGGAAACCTTAGGGGTGGGGGCGCCACCCTTGCCTTGGGGGGCAAGGCACCCCCTTGGCCACCGCCCTCCCTAGGAGATTGGATCTCCTAGGGCCGGCGCCCCCCTAGGAACCCTATATATAGTGGGGGGGAGGGAGGGCTGCGCACCCAAGCCCCTGGCCTCTCCCTCTCCCTCCCGTGACACTCCTCCGTCTCCCAGCGCTTGGCGAAGCCCTGCCGAGATCACCGTTGCTTCCACCACCACGCCGTCGTGCTGTTGGATCTTCATCAACCTCTCCTCCCCCTTGCTGGATCAAGTTGGAGGAGACGTCTTCCCAACCGTACGTGTGTTGAACGCGTAGGTGATGTCCATTCGGCACTTGGTCATCGGTGATTTGAATCACGTTGAGTACGACTCCATCAACCCCGTTCTCTTGAACGCTTCCGCTCGTGATCTACAAGGGTATGTAGATGCACTCCTGTTTCCCTCGTTGCTAGATGACTCCATAGATTGATCTTGGTGATGCGTAGAAAATTTTAAAATTCTGCTACGTTCCCCAACACATGGATCATACGCACTCTCACCCTTCCACCCTTGCTAGCCTCTCTAATACCGCGCACCTTTCGCCGGTATCATACACCTACCATATACCTTCCTTGAAACAGCCACCATACCTACCTATTATGGCATTTCCATAGCCATTCCGAGATATATTGCCATACAACTTTCCATCATCTAGTTCACCATGACACATCCATCATTGTCATATTGCTTAGCATGATCATGTAGTTGACATAGTATTTGTGGCAAAGCCACCGTTCATAATTTTCATACTTGTCACTCTTGATTCATTGCATATCCCGGTACACCGCCAGAGGCATTCATATAGAGTCATATTTTGTTCTAAGTATCGAGTTGTAATTGTTGAGTTGTAAGAAAAATAAAAGTGTGATGATCATCATTATTAGAGCATTGTCCCAGTGAGGAAAGAATGATGGGACTATGATTCCCCCACAAGTCGAGATGAGACTCCGGACGAAAAAAAGAGAAAGGCCATAAAAAAGGAGAAAGGCCATAAAAATATAATAATAAAAAAATGAGAGAAAAAGAGAGAAGGGACAATGTTACTATCCTTTTACCACACTTGTGCTTCAAAGTAGCACCATGATCTCCATAGTAGAGAGTCTCTCATGTTATCACTTTCATATACTAGTGGGAATTTTACTTTATAGAACTTGGCTTGTATATTCCAATGATGGGCTTCCTCAAATTTCCCTAGGTCTTCATGAGCAAGCAAGTTGGATGCACACCCACTTAGTTTCTTTTTGAGCTTTTATATACTTATAGCTCTAGTGCATCCGTTGCATGGCAATCCCTACTCACTCACATTGATATCTATTGATGGGCATCTCCATAGCCCGTTGATACTCCTAGTTGATGTGAGACTATCTTCTCCTTTTTGTCTTCTTCACAACCAACATTCTATTCCACCTATAGTGCTATGTCCATGGCTCACGCTCATGTATTGCGTGAAGATTGAAAAAGTTTTGAAAAAGTTAGAGTATGAAACAATTGCTTGGCTTGTCATCGGGGTTGTGAATGATTTAAATACTTTGTGTGCGGAAGATGGAGCATAGCCAGACTATATGATTTTGTAGGGATAACTTTCTTTGGCCATGTTATTTTGAGAAGACATAATTGCTTTGTTAGTATGCTTGAAGTATTATTATTTTTTATGTCAATATAAACTTTTGTCTTGAATCTTTCTAATCTGAATATTCATACCACAATTAAGAAGATTTGCATTGAAATTATGCCAAGTAGCACTCCGCATCAAAAATTCTCTTTTTATCATTTACCTACTTGAGGACGAGCAGGAATTAAGCTTGGGGATGCCTGATACGTCTCCAACATATCTATAATTTTTGATTGCTCCATGCTATATTATCTACTGTTTTGGACTATATTGGGCTTTATTTTCCACTTTTATATTATTTTTGGGACTAACCTATTAACCGGAGGCCCAACCCAGAATTGCTGTTTTTTTGCCTATTTCAGTGTTTCGGAGAAACAGAATATCAAATGGAGTCCACACGGAATAAAATCTTTGGGACGTGATTTTCTCACCGAACATGATCCAGGAGACTTGGACCCTACTCCAAGGAACAAAATAGGCGGTCACGAGGGTGGGGGGCGCCCCCCCTAGGGCGCGCCCCCTGCCTCATGGGCCCCTCGTTGCTCCTCCGGCGTACTTCTTCCTCCTATATATACACACGTACCCCCAAACGATCAGAACAGGAGCCAAAAACCTAATTCCACCGCCGCAACTTTCTGTATCCACGAGATCCCATCTTGGGGCCTATTCCGGAGCTCCGCCGGAAGAGGGCCATCATCACGGAGGGCTTGTACATCATCATAGCCTCTCCGATGAAGTGTGAGTAGTTTACCTCAGACATTCGGGTCCATAGTTAGTAGCTAGATGGCTTCTTCTCTCTCTCTTTGAATCTCAATATAAAGTTCTCCCCCTCTCTCGTGGAGATCTATTCGATGTAATCTTCTTTTTGCGGTGTGTTTGTTGAGATCGATGAATTGTGGGTTTATGATCAAGTCTATCTATGAATAATATTTGAATCTTCTCTGAATTCTTTTATGTATGATTGGTTATCTTTGCAAGTCTCTTCGAATTATCCGTTTGGTTTGGCCAACTAGATTGGTAGTTCTTGCCATGGGAGAAGTGCTCAGCTTTGGGTTCGATCTTGTGGTGTCCTTCCCCAGAGATAAAAGGGGCAGCAAGGCACGTGTTGCATCGTTGCCATCGAGGATAACAAGATGGGGTTTATTTCATATTGCATGAATTTATCTCTCTACATCATGTCATCTTGCTTAAGGCCTTACTCTATTTTTAACTTAATACTCTAGATGCATGCTGGATAGCGGTCGATGAGTGGAGTAATAGTAGTAGATGCAGAATCGTTTCGGTCTACTTGTCATGGACGTGATGCCTATATACATGATCATGCCTAGATATTCTCATAATTATGCTCAATTCTATCAATTGCTCAATAGTAATTTGTTCACCCACCGCAGAATACTTATGCTCTTGAGAGAAGCCACTAGTGAAACCTATGGCCCCCGGGTCTATTCTCATCATATCAATCTCCATCACTTTAATATTGTTTTGCTATTTACTTTGCCTTTACTTTTTACTTTGCATCTTTATACCAAAAATACCAAAAATATTCTATCTATCAGATCTCACTCTCGTAAGTGACCATGAAGGGCTTGACAACCCCTAATCACGTTGGTTGCGAGTAGGTATTGTTTTGTGCAGGTACGAGGGACTTGAGCGTGGCCTCCTACTGGATTGATACCTTGGTTCTCAAAAACTGAGGGAAATACTTACGGTACTCTGCTGCATCATCCCTTCCTCTTCGGGGAAAACCAACACAAGCTCAAGACGTAGGAAGGCCTAGGAAGGGGACGACGCAGAGCCAGGGAAGACGCGGCAGTGGATGCCCACGCGTAGAGGAGTATGAGGGTTCACTGGTTCGCTGCGGAGTGAGGCCGCCGTCACCGTAGAATAACAGGGGGTGTGGGTGAGTAGAAGGATGGCCTGGCCAGCGGTGGGAGTAGTAGGGGGCGGTGAGGCCTCCGCCGCATCACAGCCGGCTATGGGAGGCAGGAGCACGAGGCACGACCGGCGCTGGTTTGGGCGGCTGGAGCAAGAAGACCAGAGGTTGAAGAAGCAGTATGGCCGTTCGATGGACATCGTACGGTCAGTGGAGCTAGAACGTGCATATTTACTAAGTTGACAAAGCCCTCCGTCCCCGTCAACTTAGTAGGCCCACAAGTCAGCCTGCCACTATACTGGGTCCCAGCTAGCAGGGGGAGTATTCATTTTTTTGTGCATAATAAGGAGGCACTTCCTTGCGTGTGAAGATATAGCTGGTGGGTCCAAGCTATCAGCGGCGGTAACGTTTTTTTTGCGAAATACAGAGGCCCTTTCGGTGGGTCCCAGATGTCAGGTGGAGGAATCATTATTTGCACGTAATAAGGATGCATTTCCTTGCGTGCGGCCATGGACCCAGCTGTCAGGATCTCCACGTACAGTCCACTTCAGATGCATGTCGATCGTTGACGACATTCACCAGGCCACGCCGAGAGCACCAGGGCGGTGGAAGACGGCGAGGCCTAGGAAGGGAACGACACAGAGGTAGGGAAGACTCGGCAGTTGTTTCCCATGCGGAGGGGAGTACGACTGTACAAGGGTTTACTGGTTCGTCTGTCGTTGCCGGAGAATAACAGCAGGTGTGGGTGAGTAGAGGGATGGCTAGGCCAGCAATGGGAGTACGGTGGGGTGGTGAGGCCTGCGCGTTAGCACAGCCGGCCGTGGGGAGGAGGGTGCAGGCAGTCCCGCCGGCGCTTGTTTGAGCGGCTGGAGCAGGAAGAGCAGAGATTGAAGAAGCACGACGGCCGTTGGATGGACATCCAATAGTCACTGCTTATGCGTCAACCTTTTTTTAGGAAAGCCTCAAATCCGTGGAAAACATCATACAACCCATCTGCCATTATTTCTAATAATTTACAGCCCATTTGCTAATTCTTAAGGTTTTTTTGGAGCCCGTATTCTTTTTTAGCATTACAACCCATATTGTGGCCACGGTTAAAAAATTATACGAAAATTTGCATATTTCGGTGTGGTCCGAACTATTTTTAATCCCGAAATTTCAAGTCACATTCAAACTGATTTAAAAAATAAATGTATATCAATATAAAATCCAACAAATTGTCCATGCATAAAAATCAATGCAATTTAAAATCTTGAAATGAAAAAAAGAAATTTGAAACTAATTGCCGGTTTGATGTGTTTTAAAAATGTACAGCCCATTTTCTCATTACTGATAGGCCATTTTCTCGGCCAGCTGAATGTAGCTCTCCTCGTCTTGAAAGATTTGCAGCCCAACGGGCTTGACAAAGCGACTTACTTGGCAAATCACAAAAAAACTGGGCTGTGGCCGTGGACCCAGCTCTCAGCCTTTCCACGAATAGTACTCTTCCGATGGAAGTCGGTCGTTGACCACATTGACCACGCCGCGTCGAGAGCACCAAGGCGGTGTACGACGGCGAGGCCTAGGAAGGGGACGATGTGGAGCCGGGGAAGACTCGGCAGTGGATGCCCAAGCGGAGAGGAGTACGAGGGTTCACTGGTTCGGCTGCGGTGTGAGGCTGCCGTCACCGCAGAATAACAAGGGGTGTGGGTGAGTGGAGGGACGGCATGGCCAACAGTGGGAGTAGTATGGCGGCGGTGAGGCCTCCGCGGCAGCACAACCGGCCACGGGAGGCAGGAGCAGGCGGCACGACCGGCGTTGCTTTGGGTGGCTGGACCAGAGGTTGAAGAAGCGCTAAGGCCGTTGGATGGACATTGTACGGTCACTGGAGCTAGAATCGTTCATATTGACTAAGTTGACAAAGCACTCCGTCCCTGTCAACTTAGTAGGCCCACAAGAGAGCCTCCCACCAAGGTGGGTCCCAACTAGCAGGGGGAGTATTCATTTTTTGTGCGTAATAAGGAGGCACTTCCTTGCGTGCGAAGATATAGCTGGTGGGTTTGACCTGTCAGCGGTGGGAATGTTTTTTTCACGAAATACAGAGGCCCTTCCGGTGGGTCTTAGCTGTCAGGTGGAGAAATCATTATTTTGTGTGTAATAAGCAGGCATTTCCTTGTGTGCGGCCGTGGGCTCAGCTGTCAGCCTCTCCACGCACAGTCTACTTCCTATGGTGTCGTTCATTGACCATGTTGACCACTCCGCGCCAAGCGCATCCAAGGTGGTGGACGACGGCGAGGCCCCAGACAGCAATGAGCCGGAGATGGGAAGACGCGGGAGTAGAGTCGCAGACGGATAGGTGTATGAGGGTTAACTGGTTCTGGTGCGGTGTGGTTCAGCAGTCGGTGGAGAAGAATAGGAGGTGTGGAGGGGTGGAGGGATGGCCTGGCCAACGGTGGAGTAGCGCTTCACAGCGAAGCGTGCTAAGCAGAGCTGCTAGCAGCAGGAGGCGGGAGCAGGTGGTCCCGACGGTGCTGGAGGAAGAAGACGAGAGATTGAAGATGGATGCCAGTCGTTGGATGTAAATCCAATGGCTAACTATGTCAGAATCATTTTTGACTAAGTTGACAATGACTTGCATTGGCCTCGGCCTATTGGCCCACATTTCAGCCTCCAAAAATGTGGCATGTATTCAACCCATTTTTCAGAATTTACAGTCTTTTTTGCGGGGTAGAATTTATAGTCCATTTGATTTTTTTTTGAATTACAGTCCATTAGCTGGGCTGGGTGAACAAATAATGTAGCGTCCATGCGGCCCATTTACGTTTTTCCAAAAAAAATTATAGGCCATTTGCACTTTCTCGAAATATACGATTTTGCTGGGCTGATTCTAATTATAATGTTGGGGTGGGCGCAACAATGTTATCAAAAAATAAACAGGGGCTGAGCATTTTGTTATATATATATATATAAATAATAAGTGATTTATTATTACATTGGTCCTTAAATCTTACCAAGCTTTTGTACACAATCACCAGGATTTTTGTTGCCAAAAAAACCCAGGATTTTATTGTTAAGAAATTATTTTTATAAGTTAACAAGATGTGGGATATCGTTTTCTTACATATGTAAGTATCTGTTAAATATATGATGACAATAACAATAATATATAATAACATATAAAATAATTTAAATATATATAATATAGTTAGAAGGGAAACATAAGTTGGACCAGGCGTTCCTATTCTTATATAGAAAAATAGAACAGACCTCTGCGTTTTCTTCAAAAAATACATAAATTGGGTTGCCGATGTTTCAGGAAAAATAAAACCTCGGATGGGAGGTCCATAAGCCGGTCGATACATGACGGCCGTCAAGAAAATACAAACAGCCTTATGGACCTCCCATCCGAGGTCGTGGGCTGCGCATGTTAAAAATAAAGCCTAGACGGGGCAGCCCAAAACCCAGCTGATACTTGCTGCCCGAGTGATAATAAATGGTACCTGCCAGCTCCCCGGCTTCGTTGTGAATTTATCTCCTATAGTAACTACGTTGAAGCACCTGAAAAATGTAACTATGTTGACAAACCCGTGGGCCCCAACATTAGTATGGCATTAGGAGGAAGCATTTTTTCGATGAGGCACTTGCTTGCGTACGACCATAGACTTGGTGGTCCCGACTGTCCGCCTCTCCACGTACTGTCCTCTCTAGATTCCTCTCGTTTGTTCAGCATATTCACAACGGCAGACAGCAGCATCGCGGCGAGCGCACAAAGGCGCAGGAGGAAATCTGACAACCTAAGGAAGTGCCTTATTAGTAACAAAACAACCGAACTAGCCCAGTGGCCGAGTGACACTACCCGACAGCTGTTCCGCCCGGGTTCGATTCCACCTGTGCAGAGAAAATATCTCCAAATTTTTTGCCTCTGCCTTTATTGACATGTGGGTCCCAATTTTCATCTACGCACACCACATCCTACACTTGCCAAAACTTCGTCCCTCGTTTTCTCTATTTTTCACACACTCGACATTGTGTGGGCATTTTGAAAATAGCATATATTTTTGACTGTGCATCATATGAAGATGTGCGATGCATGAATGTTGATCAGCATGACGTTAACTGGCTGGTAGTTCTAGTTTCGACCATGAATAAAACTTCCAGCATGATGTTAACACTGTTTGAAAAGGCCGTGTTAATATAAATGCTCTGCCTCTGAAAGTTGCAGTTTCTTATCTGAAACTGAACTTGGAGTTTCTTATCTAAAACTGAAACTTGCAGTTTCTTCTCTGAGAATCACATTGTTTGCAATTTTATACTCCTATGAAACTACATTTTTTTAAGTGCTAAAAATAGACCTCTATAATTGGTGCTTCTTTCAGAAAAGAGTACACCCCTAGAAAACTGCCAATATAAGCTACTAGTATTTTTTTAAGTCTAAGCTACTAGTATTTGGTTAGAGGATTTGCTGCCGAGAAAGATCCGTCCACAGTGAGCGCCACACATTCCACTGATGGTGGGGGATGCCAATGCTTAGATGGAGTAGGGTTGGTGTCGGTAATTTTTACTTGGCACCTCGCACTCTGCATATATGCCGGTTCCATCCGTACATTTGTGCAGTTCCACCAAAATGCAGAATAACCCTGTTTGCACATATAATGAAAAGGCGTGATTAGATTATAGTGGCACTAGTTGATGTAACATACACTAATAAACATAAGAAAATATTACATCATACTGGAAATCGACCCAAGTCTCCCCGATACACCTTCTACCAGTGATGAACATCAGTGTACAACGGTAGTACAAGGAGGGGCCTTGAGACATTCAAATCTCTATTTTTGTGCAGATCAACTAAAATTAAGCACCTCAGTTTGCAGAAATGCTTAAACATTAACAATGGGACTAGTTGATGAAACATACATTAACAAAGAGAAGCACTTTATTTATCTACATTGGAAATGAAATGATAGAGAGGACACTCTCTCTATTTTAACTATATTATTTCTTCATTTTATCAGTGACACTAGGGTCGAGCAGGTGGCAAACGAGGTGTACCATGCGTCGCAAGGATGAAGGACAGGGGTGCTTAGATTGGGATGCTGAAGCTGGCTCTTTCAGTCCATATCTTCCCCCTGATGTTTCTGTGGTAGCATTTGGGTTGTAATCCAAACTTGGTCGAGTTGGTGCTGCGTCCCCCTACTAGCTTATGTGGGGAACTTGTCTCCTGCTAGTACTCAGTCCGTTCTAGTAGTAGTTGCATAACTACCCGTTTACACTGAGATGTTGTCGGATAATGGTTCTCTATGGTTGGGTTCCTTTAATGAAATCGGAGGGAACCCCCTCTTTCGATATATATATAAAAACAGTGGCACTAGCGGTGCCAAAACATTGCCTCAAATTAATAGTGCCACTAGATTAAGGTGCAAAATAATAACATTACTGCTTTATCATGGCAGTGCCAAAATAGTAGCACAAGAGCGGGATCAACATGCAGGATCTTTGGCAAATGGTCAGACCAAAAAGGAACATACCTCGTGATGGGAACCATATATGCAGTCAACGTCATCGTAGAAGGGATGACACCAGTCACCAACATGGATGATTAATTTCATGGGACCTTTTGGTGCAGTTCACCTAAAATGAAGCAATGTCCCATGAGCTAGCAGCTTCTTCTTCTTCATTTTTTAAGAAAAGGGCCCCAGCCCTGGTTCCATTTCCATCAGAAAACGAAACCCGCAGAGCTTCTTCATTAGTTGCAATAAAATTGAGCAATGTCAAGGTTGGTTGTGAAGCTCCTAGAGAGTAGGCAGACCAGGACAGTTGCATCTCTAACGAAAAGAAGCAACTTTTCTGAATGGGAAATTTAGCAGGAGATGAAAAAAAAGTGTCATTGATTCATATTACTGGCGGCATTACATTGAAAACAACTTTGGTTTAACGTGTCCTTACTTTTAACAGTGCGACTGCTACATTTTACTAGTGGCATTACATAAGAGCGGCTCGGGGCAACAAACATTAGAAGGGGATATCTAGGTTGGTCCCATTTTTGTTCGGTATATAGCCACCTTATACTGTGTGAGGCTAGCAAATCTAGTGCTGGACTTACTATGTTGACTTGTCCCCCAGTCCCCACTTTCTTTCCTTTTTCAACCAATAGATCGGGTTTATATTGAGTTTGTACTGCGTTCCCTTTATTTCCCTATTAGACCTAGAGACCAGTTGGATAGCCAGTCTCTGCTACTTTTCACCCCCATTATTTCCTCTTTCGACCAAGTCCTAGATTCAGGTAACAAGTCTTCCCCCACCCCACCCCCTTTCTTCCTTGTTTGAACCAAGTACTACTAGATTCGAGTGCATGAACTAGTTTTACCTCTTAACCGTAAAAAAATAGGTGGTTTTCGAACAGCCGATCGATCCTATCTACACGAGGGGGCCTGAGAAATAGTAAAAGATACAGATGCAGTAACGTCAGGAGCTCGGGAAGTAGAGCAAGGCCGGTTTTGAAGGAAGTTATACCTGAGGGTCGCCGAGATGTCGCTAGGTGGGCGGCGTGAGGCCGGATCTGCCCACACTACGGCAGCGAGGAAGAAGGGGTGGGAGGCCCTCCCTCGCCAGCGATGCTTGGGAGAGAACGGCAAGGCACGCTGATCGGGACGCGCTGGCAGTGGGTAAGAGCCGTCGCCGAGGACGACCGCGTGAACGTTGCACCTTCTCGCCTTCCCCGGCAGAGAGGATCCAGCTGGATATGTGACCAGCGGTGAGTAGAGAGAGAGAGAGTGTGGCCACCGTTGTCGTGTTTAGATCTGGAGAGGACGAGACAGTGTGAAGAGAGCAACACTAGCAAGCAAGCGCGGAGGCTCCTGCCTATATAGTGGAGTACTAGTTTTCTTTTGTCTACCGGTCGGAGCCGGCTTGACCTTGGCAATGACTGTCGAGAAGTCTACATGCACGTGCCCCGGAGGTGCAGTTGTTTTCATTTTGATCTGAAGGACCAGATTATAACATATAACACGAAAAAATGCCACATGACAAGAAATCATAACCTCACTGCCCAAAGGAGATATGAATCCCAACGGACAAACTAGACGAGGATCAAAGCTCAAATTAAAGATAAACTCATAGAAAAGGGGTCCGTCGATAGATGTACTAATTAACATAGCCGGCTTGACCTAGATGGCAGCCGAGTAGTCTTCGTGCATGTCTGCTGGAGTCTGGTCACATGCATGGAGGAACTGATCTTCCGTGTCCTGCAGGGATCATCCACGTACCAATGTATGTACTACTTCTATTAACTCACCCGACTTGCGGGGCCTGGGAGTGTGCCATGGTTGGTTCTCAATTGCGGTCCCACATGTGTGTGCAAACGCAATCTGACGCGCGTTCCATTCGGAGAGCGGCGTGCCAGACCGACCGACCGTCTGGGGTGCGACGCGAACGCGACGGGCGTGCTGTATACTCCGTACATGTGTACCACCGTTTTCTTGAGGCTTTGTTCCATGGCGCAATCCATGGATACAAAATTAGTATACTGTACTATTTAAAAGTCGAGGGCGGGGCTTTTCCCGCGCGGTAGGCGGGGCAGTTCCGCCTAGTCGGTTCCACAGAGACGCAAGAAGATGAGGGAGTAGGCTGCTGCAAACGTAGGGCCGTGTGATTTGATAGTGAGTTACTGCTGGACAGGTGGGGCCCGGTGATTTGACTTGCCATTATCATTTTAACTGTGGCGCTACGACCAGCTTGAGTCTCCCGATTCCTGACCACCTCCATACAGGTGCCTCTCCTGATCCTCCACCATGTAGAGGCTGGCTCTTGCTTGAGAGCCCACTCCTCCACTTTTTCCTTGCCTCTTTCCCCCAGATATGCAAAAATGCCATGTAAAGCGGGCTTATAGCCCACTATTGTACTTGATCCTACAGGTGCTAAGCCTGCCACATAGGCATGGCAAGTTAACGAAGAAGAGACAGACTAGTTTGGTGACCCCAGGAACAAAACAGTGATAAGCGCGTGTACCTAGATGAAGCAAACTTAGCAACAAAAAACTAAGCACCTATGCATTGGGGACTTGAGTTGCTAAGACATTTAATGCCATAGCACCTCATCTAAGCACCATCTCATTGGAAGATCTCACTCCTTGGCAAATGCAATAAATACTAAGAAGAAAGAGATAGAGAGAAGTAAACAAAAAAATACTCTTATAGCTAACCTTGTTGTATGAGTGACTAAGTGATGACTATGTATGACATGACAACATCAGATAGCCTAACGCACCGTGTTAAATCTCCAAGGGCATGGCCGCGCAAGCGAGGCGACGGTCGTGGTAGGCGCTACCATGATACGGGTTGCTGGCAGCCCTTGGATCTGAAATCGAACGGTCACACGCCAAGTTGCTGAAAATTTGCAGAATAACCCTCCAGGATAGGATATTCACCCATAGGTCTAGAATCACGCCATGCAACCATTCGATCTCAGATCCAAGGGCTCTCGGAAGCCCGTATCATGGGAGAATGGAAAGCTTCGTATCACCTATAATTTTCCCGACGCTTGACATGACATCGAAAGCCATTTAATTGGGCGTCGAGTAGACATGACATCTAATTGGGCCCCCATAGTACTGTGCATGAATCCATTTATCCACCAGGCAAGCCACTACCTTGCCATTCGCACGCCCCCCCCACTCGACATTTTTACAATCGATAAACCGCTCCTAGTCGTCCAGTCCTTTCACATTACGGCAGTTCCACTAATCCTAACCCTCCTCCCAAATCCATGGTGAGGGAGTCCTGGATTAGGGGGTCTCCGGACAGCCAGACTATATCCTTTGGCCGGACTGTTGGACTATGAAGATACAAGATTGAAGACTTCGTCCCGTGTCCGGATGGGACTCTACTTGGCGTGGAAGGCAAGCTAGGCAATACAGATATGTATATCTCCTCATTTATAACCAACCTTGTGTAACCCTAGCCCCCTCCGGTGTCTATATAAACCGGAGGGTTTTAGTCCGTAGGACAAGATACAATCATACCATAGGCTAGCTTCTAGGGTTTAGCCTCTCTGATCTCGTGGTAGAACAACTCTTGTACTACTCATATTATCAAGAATAATCAAGTAGGACGTAGGGTTTTACCTCCATCAAGAGGGCCCGAATCTGGGTAAAACATCGTGTCCCCTGCCTCCTATTACCATCCGCCCTAGACGCACAGTTCGGGACCCCCTACCCGAGATCCGCCGGTTTTGACACCGACATTTGTGCTTTCATTGAGAGTTCCACTATGCCGTTGCCGTAACAAAGGATGCCTCGTCTCGTTGTTAAAAACAACATTACCGCCGAGGGAGCCCTGACTGTCGGCCAAACTCTCCGTCTAGGCAGTTTCATCATGACCGCCCGTTCGACTGCTGCACCGACGATGACTTCTCGGGTCATCGAAAAAAGCCTCCACGCCGGCTCAGAATTCGCCGAGTAGATGGACCCAATGGAGCTCTCCTCCCTAAACGAGCTCTTGGATCGCATCTCCGCCTTGGGAGTCGCTACGGACTATGATCGGATTTGGCTTAAACCCGATCAAAGGGAGATTAACTCTCCACCGGTCACCCATCATATCGCGGTGGTGGAGGAATAATGCGGCGATTCTTCCTCTATCTTGAGGACTAACTATGTTCGGATTCCTGAGCTCTCCGAGCCGGAAACCCGTTTACGGGAGGACATCACCCAAGCCCTGAACCTAGAGTCAGGCAACGGGCCAGACTTATCGGACAACACTTCGGAATCTGAACTTCCCAGATTGGAAACTCCTCGGCCCCTGGGTCTCAGATCGGGTAGGGGTTCGGAGTCAAATCCACCCACCCACCCAGACATAAACGATCTTTCCCACATCAGGCAAGAGCCCCATGAAACAGTACATCACTATTGGGCCAGATTCCTCCTTGTGATGAACAAGGTTAAGGACTGTCGCGAGGAAGACGTAGTCTCATTTTTCTGCAATAATTGCACGGACAAGGGAATCCTTAGCGCCTTAAGTTGTCGTGACATATCACGCTTCGTTGACTTGGCGTCCATAGTACGAAAGTACTGTGCGATGGAAAGCGCCTGGAAAACCAAAACGAAATTTTGGGATAATCCGACTCGGAATATACACCCAGTCTGAAGTAAAAGGGTGCACTATCATAAGGCAGCCGAGTTAGTTACAAAGAAACAAAAACCCTTTACAGGGCATGGAACCGTATTGGAGGGATGGCTTAAGGGACCCTGCAAAATTCATAGTACAGCGGATACCATACCAACACACAGCCTTAGAGCATGTTGGATACTCCGGCAGGTTGCCAAAAGTGGTGAAGATCTTCTCATCCCAAATTCCATAGAGCACCATCCCGTGGATAACAATACGGTATTAGCAGTCTTTGAAACCTTCGCATCAAATAATAGGCGCAAGCGAACCCTCCGCAGCCTCGCCGAAATATGCCACGTGGCAGCAATGAATCCATGGAGTGACACAGCTATTACCTTCAATGCCAGTGACGAACCTAAATTCCAAATAGCCCGAGCACCAGCTGCACTGGTCCTCAGTCCTATTGTGGATGGCTTTTGACTCACGAAAGTACTCATGGACGGCGGTAGTGGATTGAACCTCATCTATGAGGAAACTCTTCAAAAATGGAAATAGACTGGAACCGCATTGAGCAAAGCAGCACAACCTTTAGAGGAATCATCCCCAGTCGGGAAGCACGCTGTGCTGGGAAAATCACACTAGATGTGGTATTCGGCACGCTGGAGAACTATAGGTCCGAAGAAATTACATTCCCAGTGGCCCCGTTCAGTAGTGGATACCACGCCCTTTTAGGATGGGAGGCATTCATGATCTTCCAAGCCATACCCCATTGTGGGTACATGAAGCTCAAAATGCCCGGGCCCAACGGAATCATCACTCTCGCTAGTGATCTGGACACAGCACTCCGCGCCGAAAACAAAGCAGCCGCATTGGCCCTCGAGGCATTATCCGAAGCCCTTTCGGCCGGGGAATTAACTACGCTATGCTCCATAGTGGACAGGGACGACGTGATACTTGACAAGAGATCCAAGTCTGCCTCTTTTAAACCAACGGATGAAATAGTCAAATTCCAAGTCCAACCAACGGACCCTACAAAAACAGCCTCCATCGGGGCACAGTTAAACCCCGCTGTGGATGCCGCACTACGAGAGTTCCTGCGCGAGAATTGGGACATATTCGCCTGGCACCCCTCAGACATGCCAGGAATCCCACGCAGGCTGGCCGAGCACAGCCTCAATATTCTAAAGGGATTCAAGCCGGTCAAGCAGACTCTTCGGCGTTTCTCTGAACCTAAGAGACACGCTATGGGAGAGGAACTAGCCAAGTTATTGGAGGCCGGGTTCATTAGAGAAATAAAACACCCGGACTGGCTAGCAAACCTGGTGATGGTACCAAAGAAGAACAAATCCTGGTGCCTGTGTGTCGATTTCAAGGACCTCAACAAGGCTTGCCCAAAGGAACCCTTCCCCCTCCCCCGCATTGATCAAATTATCGATGCTACCGCAGGACACGAGTCATTGTGTTTCCTCGACGCATACTCCGGCTACCACCAAATCAAGATGGCGGAGTCCGACCAAGCCGCAACGGCATTCATCACACCATACGGCCCCTTCTGTTTCAACACAATGCCTTTTGGGCTCAAAAACGCCGGCGCAACATATCAGCGCATGATTCAGACATGTCCGGAGAAACAGATTGGCAAAACAGTAGAGGCATACGTAGATGATGTGGTCATCAAAACCAAACATGTCGACTCTCTAATAGACGACTTGAGGCCCACATTCGACAACCTCCGAACATACGACATCAAGCTCAATCGCGTTTTCGGCGTACCAGCCGGAAAGCTCCTGGGCTTTATTGTCTCCAGTAGAGGAATTGAAGCTAATCCGGCCAAAATCCGAGCTGTGGCACAGTTGGCTATCCCAACGGACCTCAAATAAATCCAGAAATTAACTGGATGTGTGGCGGCTCTAAGCCGCTTTATCTCCTGCTTAGGAGAAAAGGCATTACCCCTTTATTGCCTCCTTCGGCGCACCAAACACTTCGAGTGGACGGACGCTGCCACAGCCGGATTGGAAGAAATAAAAGCCATACTGGCAACCAACCCAA
The DNA here is from genome assembly GCF_056163025.1 of Triticum urartu. Taxonomy (NCBI): domain Eukaryota; kingdom Viridiplantae; phylum Streptophyta; class Magnoliopsida; order Poales; family Poaceae; genus Triticum; species Triticum urartu. The sequence continues at coordinate 443,798,842 of NC_141878.1, read as the reverse complement.
TCCTGGCCGCGCCAAACATCGGCGAACCAATGTTGTTGTACATTGCGGCAACTCATCGGGTTGTAAGCGCAGTGCTCGTCGTCGAACGAGAAACGGACAGACATAAATTCCCTCTTCAAAAGCCGGTATATTATCTTTCCACTGTCCTCACTCCATGCAAATCACAGTACCCACATTATCAAAAGATAGCCTATGCGGTATTCATGGCATCCCGGAAGCTGTGACACTACTTTCAAGAGTGTTCGATTACAGTAGCCTCGGAAGTGCCACTTAATGATATTATAAACAACCGCGATGCCACGGGCCGGATTGCCAAATGGGCCATTGAGCTCCTCCCATTCGACATAACATACAAACCTCGGCGAGCCATTAAATCGCAAGTATTGGCCGACTTTGTCGCCGAATGGACGGAAGCCGAACTCCCTACAGAGTACGACGCATACTCCAATTGGATCATGCACTTCGACGGCTCCAAAATGCTGGCTGGTCTGGGGGCTGGCGTCATCCTGATGTCCCCAACTGGAGATACAGTTCAATACGTACTGCAGATACTGTATACAGACTCCAACAACACAGCCGAATACGAAGCCCTGTTACATGGTCTTCGGATGGCAGTTTCCATGGGCATTCAACGCCCGGAGGTGCATGGGGATTCGAACCACGTGATATCCCAAATAAATGGAAACTTCGACGCCAAGGATCCAAAGATGGCGGCTTATCGAAATGCCGTCCTAAAGATGTCAGCTCGATTCGAGGGGCTCGAATTTCACCATGTGGCTTGGGAAAACAATCAGGCGGCGGATATCCTCGCCCGCATTGGCGCAAAACGGGATGCGGTCCCCCCATCATCTTTTTGGAGAGGTTGTTTAAACCATCCGTGGTATGGGAAGGGGACACCGGTAACAATAATCCGGACCCGGCCAAACTGCCCGATACCGAACACTCTGACACAATCGGAGGCTCTGCCACCGAAATAACACCTTCAGCCCACGTAATAATGGCCATCATTGCCCCGTGGACAGAACCATTCCTGGCCTACCTAACTAGGCAGGAACTTCCTGAGGACCAAAATGAGGCACACTGCATAGTGCGGTGATCCAAAGCCTACAGGGTCCATGAGGGAGAGCTGTATAAAAAAAGCACTACCGGAGTCCTTCAAAGGTGTATCTCCGAAGATGAAGGGCGGAAGCTCTTGGCAGAAATTCACACCGGACTCGGCGGCCATCACGCCGCAGCCTGGGCCCTTTATACAAGGCCTTCCGTACAGGTTTCTATTGGCCGACGGCCCGGGCAGACGTACAGGACTTGGTCCAACATTGCGTCGGTTGCCAGCTTTTTGCAAACCAAAGCCACATGCCACCCACCGCCCTCCAAACAATCCCCATTACCCGGCCCTTTGCGGTCTAGGGGCTTGACATGGTTGGACCCCTTAAAGGGGGAACCCATAAGAAAAAATATTTACTGGTCATGGTGGATAAATTCACCAAATGGATATAAGCCAAACCTGTTAAAATAGCCGAATCTGGACCGGTGATAGACTTCATATCCGGGGTTGTACACCGTTATGGCGTTCCCCATAGCATCATCACTGACAACGACACGAACTTCACGACCAACGAGGTAAAACTCTGGTGCAGCAACATGGGCATCAAGCTTGATTATGCTTCCGTCTATCACCCACAAACCAACGGCCAAGTTGAGCGAGCGAATGGTCTTATCATGAGTGGCATCAAACCCAGATTAGTGCGATCCTTAACGGAGTCTAACACGCACTGGGTAGAGGAGCTCGACTCCGTACTCTGGGGGCTGCGGACCACGCCAAATCGTACTACCGGATACACACCCTTCTTTATGGTGTACGGCGCATAGGCAGTTCTGCCCTACGACATAATTCATGACTCACCTCGAGTGCGCATGTACGAAGAAAGAGAAGCCAAGCTCGATCGGCATGACAGTCTGGACACCCTGGAGGAGGAGCGCAACGTGGCAAAAGCCCGTTTTGCATTCTATCAGCAACAGGCTCGCATATACCAAAGCAGAGAAGTACGGGCCAAAACTTATAACGTTGGCAAATTAGTTCTACGCCTGCCAGATAAGAAAAGGAACAAGCTCGAGCCCAAATGGGAAGGTCCCTTCATTATTGACCAAGTTCTGACCGATGGAGCGTACCGTCTACGGGATGCACTGAATAATCGACTTGAGCCGAACCCATGGAACGCAGCCAGGCTCCGAAGATTCTACGCCTAGCGCCGGACTCTATGTTTGTCTCCTTCCTCTGTCCATTATTTGCATATACATTATCTATCTTTTTTCTCTTTCTTTCTTTTATTCTTTCTCAAGGCCTTCAAGGGCCAACTTGTGCCTTGCTTGCACACTATTGACGCGCTAACCGCGCTCATTATACCTGGGGGCTTCTTACACAGAAGCTTAATTATTTATCTGGGCTTCATGCCCCGCACATGTGTTATTCTTTCGCATGTACCTTTTCTTCGCCATTATATGCATCAATATGACTTAAGTTTTGGCCAAGCTAGGTTGCCTGGCTCTTGTATTTATGCCCTACATTCCCGTTAATTCGGCTAGGGCATAAGGGGAGCACCCTCTGTGATTGTTACTGCCAGGTCAGCCGGATGTGTACCTCAGACTGGGTGAAGCCGAAAACTAGCGTTCTTAAGGGAATATTCGGTCAGTGAACAAAAGATGATTTTTATTTATTTTCCATATGTTCCCCCAGATGTTTTTGCCTGCGTTTCCTCTCGCAGTCCGGACATGCACTTTAGGGCATGTGTACCTAGGGAAAGGAACCCTTAACTGAACTATTCTCCCTGGAAAATGTTTCTTACTACCCATGTAATATAACATAACTAGTTGGGTACTTGTCTATTCAAGCACTAATGACCCCTACGCCTGGTTTCCACGCATACCCCGGTTCTTATATAACTGAGCGGGTATTCGGACACACTCCGGACTATCGGGTCCCGAGGTTGAAGCGAAAAGGTCCGCATGACAAATAATTTACAATCTGGCTAGAAGGCATTATACATGTCACCTTAAATTACATAGTCATGTAGACTGAATAAATTCCTCTTCTATACCATCCAACAGGCTGTCTAGCCTACAATCCTGTTGGGAATACTTTGCGGCTAATTCTACTTGCCCATACACTAAGCTAACAGGGATCTCTTTCCCTTCGGGCCCCACAGGTCCGACCTCGGCGATGTGGTTGGGGTCAGCCTTGGTATACCGCGTCTTCACCATGGCCCAGGCTTCCTTGGCACCTTGACGGCAGGCTGATATCTTCCATAATTGGAAGCGCCGCCGTGCTCCCTTGAGCTTCTCTGCAAGCTCTCCAATGCCTTCTGGCAGGGAGATGGATGGCCATAAGGCCTGAGCAATACCTTGCATCACCTGCCGAACTTGTTCGTGCAGTTGTGAAAGCTCGGGTAGAAGATCACCCGCAGACCCAGGCATCTCCTCCGCGGGACGACCCGTCAACATACCTGCAGACATAACTCTGTTAGCCGGCTTCTTCGCCGAACTCCTTCAAAAGGGTTCGTTCAAGCACTTACTGAAAATGGCACGTCGAAGCCGCTTATTCTCCTTCTTGGAGTCCGCAAGCTGGGCTCAAACATCTTTTAGTTCCACGCTCAGCTTGGTATTGGCATCCTGGAGATTGTTTTTCTCCCGCCTGACCTCAGTCAGCACGCGTTCGCCAGCCTTTAGCTGTCGTATGACATGCTGGTCCTCTGGATTCTCTTCAGATTCATCTACAACATCTATTGTTAGATCTGCAGCCACGACGCACACTATATGGTATTCATCATTCTTTGAAACAAATGTTACCAGCTGGGGACTTTTTAGGTTCCTTCAATGCAGCAACAGCGGCCCGAAGTTGGGTCTTGCATTCCTCCAGCTCCTGTGACAGTTGGGTATTCTTCTTTGTAAGAACCTGCACAATAGATGATCCTTAAATTAGTTCTGCTAACTGTTTCAAGTCTCAGGGGCTACTGATACACATAATCGTCAGACTCGCTTACCCGTACATCCCTTACATACTGGTCCATGGCTCTGGCTAGACCATTTTGAGCAGCACAGAGGTACGCGTCTCCAGAATTGAAGGCATCAAATGCCTCTCGTGAGAAGTAAGCGTCACGGAGTACGGCCCGACGACGCCTATGATTCATGGCGCTCTCCACTTCTGAATTTGTAGCGGATAGTCTATCTGCATCCTCTGTAGGGGGAGTATCCGACGCCCGCCCCATGTCGGCTTCCGCCTCTATGTCCGGTCCTGGAGCCCGACTGGTGGAAGCATGATCGGCAGCCTCACCGGACATATTCCGGCGAGCATTTTTTCTGTTAAAGAAACATGGACGTCATTACATTTTGAGAAAGACGACAACTACGGAGCGGGGTTTTTGTCATACCTCTATGCCGGCGTCTCCGTCCTGACCGCCTTCCTTTTTGGCCTACCCAGCCTCGGTGCCTCTTGTTGGTGAGTTGCTGCGGGTTCGGCATGGCGTCCCGAACGCCTTCCCTGTAAAACACCATATGTATATGGTAGGTGAAGTGTCTAAAAGGGGATCCTAGTCTTTGGAGTTGGGATTTTTTGGTTTTTCTTACGTGTGGCGCAGGAAGCAGTCCGGGATAGTCGGCCGTAATGGCCACCATGGTGTCATCACAGTTTAATTGATAGAATTGTCGGTCTATCAGCTCCACGAATATGTCCGGATCTTCTTCAAGTCCGGGATCGAGGGCCCGGTCAGGGTCCTCTGGTTGTGGAGATGGGTTGTTGACCTCCCTTATGGCTTTTCGCAGTTCCTGCCGCAAAATGGCAAGGTGAGTACCTACGACAAAGAATGTGGGAAGAATGAGAGTAAGGAGATATAACTCACCCAGCTCGGAGGGTTGTACATGGAGAATCCATCCCGTGGCTTGATGCGGATGAACTCCTCCTCCTCTCCCTTGAATAACTCGGACATTTTTTTTGCTAAAGAAGCAGAATTGTCCGGACCCTTACGCCCGCAACGGGTGGCGTCATCTTCCCCGTTAAAACACCACAGAGGGTGCCCTCGATATTGAAGTGGCTGCACTCCCTGCATTATGCATATCGACATAACCTCGATTACCGTCAATCCTGATTGGGCCAGCGCTTTAATCTGGTTCATCAGGTACATGACTTCTCCGTTGTCATCCTCCTGGGGGCTTCGTGGGCGCCAGCTTCGGCGTTTCTTCAAAGGAGCATTGTTGAACTCAGGAAGACCCCGCCGAACAGGGTCCGGAAGGGGGACATGCTCCATATAAAACCATTCCGAAGGTCAGTCCTCGGACGTCTTCTTCGGAGTACCGGACAGGTATCCGGTTTCGGTGATGCGCCATATTTCGGCTCCGCCCACTTGATAAAGTGACCCCTCCTGTGTGCGGGGGACGAGGCAAAATAACCTTTTCCATAGCTCGAAATGAGCCTCGCAGCCCAGGAATAACTCGCAGAGGGCGACATAGCCGACGATGTGTAATATGGAAGCATGAGTGAAATTATGCAGTTGGAGGCCGTAAAACTCCAGGAGCCCGCGGAGGAACGGATGAATTGGAAATCCGAGTCCCCTTAATAAGTAAGGAACCAGGCATACCCGTTCCCCCGTAGAGGGACTGAGGAAGCTCTCCGCTTGCTCCCCGCCATTGTAGGTGGCGAGCCCGGCTCGGACGGGAACCATATATGCCGGAGGGAGAAATCCCTTAGTCTGCAGTTCAACTAATCGACTGTGTGGGACATAACACCTCTCCCAATCACCAGGCTTAGGGCTATGGGGGCGGGAGGAGGAGCTGCAGTTGTCAGCCATGCTGGAGTGGATTTTTCTGAAGCGCACTCCGATGGATTCTCGCTGGGGGAGGATGATATGGATTGGATCTAAGAATCCCTATCCCTTTAATAGACAATTTATTTATCTGGCTAGGGGGCCGAATGTAAAAACGCCCTGGCTCCTCATATTCGTTCGACGCGTGGAAGATAACCCTTATTGGGCGCGGAAGCCAAGAGGTCCAACATTTATGGGGCCGGACACTTCTTAACAAACATTTGAAATTTGGAGAAGAACCCGCCTTGCAATGCCGAAGACAATACTGCGTGTCGGACTTGACGTCATTGAAGCCTGGTTCAGGGGATACTAAGGGAGTCCTGGATTAGGGGGTCTCTGGACAACTGGACTATATCCTTTGGCCGGACTGTTGGACTATGAAGATACAAGATTGAAGACTTCGTCCCGTGTCTGGATGGGACTCTACTTGGCGTGGAAGGCAAGCAAGGCAATACGGATATGTATATCTCCTCCTTTGTAACCGACCTTGTGTAACCCTCGCCCCCTCCGGTGTCTATATAAACCGGAGGGTTTTAGTCCGTAGGACAAGATACAATCATACCATAGGCTAGCTTCTAGGGTTTAGCCTCTCTAATCTCGTGGTAGATCAACTCTTGTACTACTCATATTATCAAGAATAATCAAGCAAGACGTAGGGTTTTACCTCCATCAAGAGGGCCCGAACCTGGGTAAAACATCGTGTCCCCTACCTCCTGTTACCATCCGCCCTAGACGCACAGTTCGGGACCCCCTAGCCAAGATCCGCCGGTTTTGACACCGACACATGGCGTCCCAAATCTCCATGATCGGCGGTGAGTACAAGGTTAGAACCATCACCGCGATGATTTCGACGTCATCTACACCCGTTCTTCTGCAACGGTGAAAGAATGCCTTGCTCGCTTCAAACATATGTTCGAAAACTCAAATGATGAGTGGGTCGCTGGGCTAGATGTTGAGTACACCACAGTCCTGGGAAGAGAGAAGAATCTAAAGGAGGCAGAGAAGAAGAAGCCCGCAGTGATCCAGGTTTGCGTGCATGAATTATGCTTGGTCTACCACATATGCCATGCCGACGTTGAGTGCCAGGATTTTAAGAATTTCCTCAAGGACGGCCGAGTCAAATTCGTTACTGTAGACTTTAGGAACGACAAGGAAATCCTTGGTCAGATAGGCCTCGTTGTAGGCGACCCCTTTGACCTCCAAAAGAAAGGGCTGGTGCCCTCCCGTGATCAGCCTTCAATGCTGACCCTGGCAGGAGCCATGGTTCATCCTTCGTACGGTACACTGAAGAAACCTCCGTTCAGGTTTCATCATGCATGGGAGTGGAATGTACTAGATATAGACCACATCCACTACGCTGCAATGGATGGCTACCTTTATTTCAATATCTACAAGGGTTGGATGAAGAGCAAGAGCCAAGTGTGCGGTTCAAGCAAAGAAGTATCGGCCAAGAGGAAGAGGGACAAGGAAAAAGTCGAGGACGTGGATGAGGAGTCCGAGTAAGGTGGCAGTGTCATTGCTCATGGTGGTTCTAATGCAGTGTCTACCAGATTAGTTGCTTAGTTTAATTTCAGGTGTGCTTAGTTTTATTTGAGGGGTGTGTTGTGCTGAGCCCCCAGCAAAACTATGTTATGTTTCTTCTCGTTATTCGTACATTTCATCTTTTAGTTGGTATAGTACTACCACTCATTTCCTCACATTATATACGTACAATATATATGGCCAACATCATATAGCCAGCAGTTTAGTTGTCAAAGAATTTCAGGGTGCTTAGTTTTGTCAAAGAATTCCAGGGTGCTTAGTTTTATTTGAGGGGTGTATTGTGCTGGAGACCATTAACTTATCATTGTGAGAATCGGCTTATTTTTGTCATGTAACATAGTCAACGGGTTTGACGTGAAAATAACAATTTCTAATGGCATTTCTAATATACGCTGCCTCCCCTAGATTTTCTTTATAGAGGCAACATAGAACTATATGAGTGCCCTGTTAAATTTTGGAATTATTCCGGGTTCATTTAGCCTTTTTTATACATTAATTGAGTTTCTAGTCATTTAATGTGCATAATTCAAATTTGAACTACAAGCACATGCTCCCGTGCACCAAAGTTGATTTAAAAATCACATTTGTGCCCTCGGGTGAATTTCTAGGTCACATGCAAGAAATGGGAATGAAATTCAAACATCTGGGCATCGTGGTTCGGCCGAGAACATTGAGAAGCTTGGTTTTAAAATTCTTGTAAATCCAAAACACGCCTGAAAATCATGAAACTTGGCATGGTGTCATGTCATGGTACTACCATGCTCTGGTAAAAAAATTGCAGAATAGGAATAAGTTTTGGTATAAGTTTCTTGCAAAGCGGAGCTTCTCTCAAGAAGGCTCGTGGTTCTAAGAGGGAATGTGTCACCTTTGTGTGCATAATTCAAATTTTAAATACAAGCACATGCTCCAGTGCGCCAAAGCTGGTTGAAAAATCACATGTGTGTCCTCGGGTAAATTTCTAGGTCCCATGCCAGAAATGGGAATGAAATTCAAACATCTGGGCGTCATGGCTCGGCTGGAAACATTGAGAAACTTGGTTTTTTAATTCTTGTAAATCCGAAACACGCATGAAAATCATGAAACTTGGCTTGGTGTCATGACATGGCACCAACATGCTGTGGTAATTTTGCTGTCCGATTTGCGAAGGCGCACACATTAACAATCAATAAAGTCATTTTGGAACAAGTGTTGTCATGTTACAACCGGAAACACAACTATTATTGAAACCGTGGGTGTTCTATTTACCATTTACGTGCCACCACGGGTCCCCTTTTTTATTAGCTAGGAGGCGCCATGCAGGGTAGCTATTTGAGTACGGGAGGCGTGCGAGCCCTTTGACCTCCATCTGCCGTCCACCTCTCTTCCAAGGTCTCCATTAATGGCGCCTAACCCTCTATTTAATGGCATGGCAATGCCTCACTCGATTGAGATTTAAGAGAGAAAAAAGAAAATCTGAAAAGAAATTTTTGCACGGATCTTGATGTAAGATCCGACGGACCTATATAGCATCTACTACGACTTATAGCAAGATTGATGAATGTGCGGGCCGCACACGGCACCAACATGACACAAGCTTCATCTGCCTGGTGCGCATGCAGTCGGGTGAGTTGTCCAAGTATAGACACAACTAGGCCCTCGTTGGTATCCACGCCTCGACTTTGGCTGGTCATAGTGGAGAGTAGCATAGACTAGTTACTAGTCTATGTTACTAGTACCTTCATAGTGGGTAGTGTCATATAGTATATGCATAATTTGGCAATGAGTGCTCTCTATACGTACCACCTTTTTTCTTTAATTACATCTTGTTAGTTTTGCTCCATGGCGCAATCCATCGATACTACTACTGTACAAATGTATAATTTTTTTAAAAGGCTAGAAGGAGGGGCAGTCTAGCTTGGTCCTTTTCACGAGAGGCGAGGGCCTTTGAGCTTTGATGGCTCATTACTGCTGGAAGGCAGGTCCTTGTGATTTGACTGCTTGTATAAATGTGCCGATGACCCGAGGAGGAGCAAAGAACCGTGCGGTATACTCAAGTTTTCCACTGGAGTACGAAGGAGGAGCACGAAACACGGCAGCCCAGTGCCATATCCTCTACTCTCTACTCTTATTATATATTACTAGCAAGAGGCATTGTTCTATTGGAGATAAAGAATGATCTAATTTGCTAGTCATCTCATTTTTAGCATTGTTCTATTCATGCCTCGCATAGAAGGTGACACGTGCGGCGAAACACCCGAAGCAAAATAAGAAACACATGAGCAAAAGAAGAAGGAGGATTATCACCCCCAAAAAAGAAGGAAGACGCACACACAAGTCTGGGGCGCTGCTCTCACTACATGAAGGGTTGCTCGCCGCAGAGTCGTAACTGCTTCTTCATCGCCTCCACGACCTCCATCTCCTTGCGCGTCTCCTCCGCCATCTTCATCATTGTGTCCATGACGCAGGATTTCTCGATGTGAGCCTTCATCATCTGTTCCACGGTCGCATTACGTACCTTAACAGCAGCCGGGTGCTCGATGTGGAGGTTTGCCAACTCCTCCTTCTGTTCCATGATGAGGGCCTGCAACAACTTCATCGAGGAACTACTATTCTCATGCAGCTTCTTCCAGCCGGCGTTCTCCTCCTTCAGCAGGTCGATCTCGTGGAAGAGCTTCGCATTGTCCTCCTGAAGTTGCAGGATTTCACCGGTCGCCTTCTTCTCCGAGGCAATGCTCTTCTTCAGCAGCATCACCAAGCCGGCGGTCAACTCCCCTGCTCACTGAGCTCAGCGGGCATGTCGTCGAGGCTCTCCTTCAGCAGCTCCATCAAGTCGTGGATGAACTCCTTCTGCTTATTGAGGTGCTTATTGAGCTGATCGGGCATGCCGTCGAGGGATAACAACTCCAGTGCCGCCAGCTTGGCATGTTCGCCTCCGCGCCTAGGGCGCTCCTGGGAGCCATCGCCTGCCCGTGAGAGATCTTTCGAGGTCTTTGTGTGGTGGCGAGCCCTCTTTTTTTCGTAGCCTTGGTTTCCGCTCCCTTGTTATGAGTAGTTCTCGACCTAGAGCTCTGCACATCGGCCATGGCAAGGACGGACGAAGAAGCAGGACTTATGAGGAGGAAGGTAGAGTAATTTTCGGTTAGGTAGTTCCCCTTTTTATAACCTAAGTACTAGCACTAGTACTAAAACCTACATAGTGGGAACACGTTCAGGTTTGGTACGTACTGATAGGTGTGAGCAGGCTTGCACTTAATTGTAGCACTAGTACTTTCAAATGTGATGGGAACAAGGTAAAGATTAATTGATGGTTTTTGGTTTCGAGGCCCGAAACGGCTCCCTATGAGTTTAGTGGAACATAAATTTCAAGTAGACTGCACTGCTCAGATGCGTAAATATTATATTACTATCAAAAATTGGCACAAAATACGAAGGAGACCAATGGAAGTACTATTAGCAACCCATGATTTAACTACTCGCATGCGCGCAGTGGAGTAGCAATGTCTTTCTTCCGCCCTCACGTCCACTCAATTTCCATGCGTTGTATTAATTGACCATCAATGAAGCGTCAAATTATCACATGGGGTGGATCTTGGTACAAAATTGTGTTCGCCCGTGTACCCGCGTGTGCATGCGAGGGAATGAGTGCGTGCGTGGCGTGCGTGCACATCTTCGCTTCGTGCATGTACCACCAATGCAGCTCAGGGAGGACAAGTACATTCTTTTGGAACCAGCAGCACGTCACTGTGATCAATCCACACAAGGATGTCATGACAACGCCTCCACATGTGCCACGTGCCCACGTGGCTTCATGAACTGTAAGAGAGACACTGTGTAGCGTGCCATTGTGTTTTGCACATACTCGAAGTACTAGTAAGGTACACGTGCATTGCACGCATCAGATTTTGCAACCAAATTACGAATAAATACCACACTGTAGCATGTAAGCTCTGAGTCATATATGCCTAATGTAGACATTCGTTTAATTCTTATAGTTCATCTCATTCAAAATCAATTAGTTTTTATAAAAAACATAGGGCCTCTTTGATTCGCAGGATTTCCAAAACGCGGGAATAGGAAGAACATGGGATTAGAGTGGAATGTCGTCTTGAATCCTACAGGATGGTACGAGTGTTTGATTGTGCATACAAAAATGCAGAATTCTTTCAAAGAGGTTTGAGTGGATGGGATGTTTCCTATGAAATCTAGTGCAAATGAATCATATGGAAAAATCCCTATGGTTTACAATCCTACGAATCAAACAACCAAGATAGGAAAAATTCCTAAGGATTAGAATCCACCCAAATTCCTTCGAGAATCCTTTGAATCAAAGAAGCCCTTAATCTATTTTATGATTCATGGAATTGTGCATTGTAAAGCATAAAGTACAAACAAAGAATGGCAATTCAACTAGAAAAAAAGTTTTTGCAGTTACGATACGGAAGATTCTAGAACAAAGGAGAACCACTGTTGTTTTGAGATTCGTGCATTATGCTTAAGTTCAACCATGGAGTCTGCTAGATTGTACATGTGGCAAAATACAGTGGGGGGCTAGAAGATGGTGTGAGGGGCCGAGTGGAGGGAGACCATGAAGGAGTGCACAACTGTCAGATCGATATTTAGAGAGAACGTGCGCTGTTGCGCATAGTGGCGGAGGCATGAAAAATGTCCCATGAGCTAGGGTGGCAAGCATTGCTAATCCTTTACAAGGAGGGACAATTCATCAACTTAAACCATTTTTACCAGCAATTGTCTAATGATCACATTCATATTAGCCTCGATATACAGTGATGTTAGGGGGGTAGGGCCCTTGCTGCCCCCTGTCTTGGCCATTGTGCACGCGTCTAAGAGATGAAGCGGAAGGCATGGATGATGAGAGGGAGCGTTGGATATATAATTAATGTGGGTGTATTAGCTATATATGTAATCCTATATAGAGTGGTATAGATTGATCGATGTGGACGTGGAAAGAGGGTGAGACCTCACTAGATATATAGATTGATCGGTTTATGTGGAGAACTATGAAAGACCTAGCTATACACACACATAGAGGAACATCGATTGTTGCGCATGCACGTCAGAGATAAAGAATGCCCAATATGATGGAGAGGGGGATGTGTGTGTGCCTTCATGGGAGACCAACCTGAAGAAAAAGATTGCATGTGTGCGATGGATAATGCCAACTGGTAGTGTGTGTGCATGCATGCACGAGAGAAAGTTAGTGGTACAATTATAAAGATAAGACCAATGTGTGGGTGTAAAAGACTAGGTGAGGTCATAATTAATGTATAGTTGAATTCAAATATTTGAATAAGAGATCATGATGTTTGAAACCCATGCATGCATGAATATAACGAAGATCTGCGCGGTGTGGTTTGGAAATGAGCATGTTGCAATGTATACACATTGAACATGGTCAGATTGGTTTGAATTTTAGATACCGATGGCAGACATCATTTGGCCACATTGCATCCGTGCATGGACACACTATTATAATTGGAGATGATGGGTGGCTTTCGCATCACATATCTATATCTATACCCCTATATATATTATATATTATATTTTTTATATAGTGTGCGGATAACTATAACTCTGAAAGATGGTCGTTGGATGAGGCCAATCCGATGGTGCAGAGCTGGCAAATTTGAGCACTACTGGCCGTTGGATATCATCTAGATTCCACTAGATTTTGCCACATGTACAATATAGAAGACTCTATGGTTGAACTTCAGCATAATGCACAAACCTCAAAACACAAGCACTTCGTGTTTGTTCTAGAATCTTCCATATCATAATTACCCAAATGTTTTTCTACATGATTTGTTTTTTACTTTATGCCTTACAACGCACAATTCCATGAATCTTGAAATAGATTAGCTTTCTTATAAAAACTAGATGATTTTGAATGAAATGAACTATAAGAATTAAACGAACATCTACATCATGCATATATGACTCAAAGCTTACATGCTATAATGTAGTATTTATTCGTAATTTGGTTGCCAAATCTCATGTGTGCAATTCACGCGTACCTTACTAGTCTAAATGGTGTCTGTGTGTCTGTTGTGCGTGTTAAACACATTGTACATATTATATCATACTAGTCTAAATTGTCTTTTTTTGGGTACACGTTAAGCTTGTTCTCCCGAAATTTCAAGCCGCGCCTTGTTATGCCGAAATGTCAAGCTAGTGTCTCGGTCTATCGTGCTACGAAACTCCCGCCTCTTCGACCCGCGCCTTGTTAGCCCGAAATATTTAAGATATATCTTTGTCTCGCTGTGCTCCAACAACTCCCTCCATCTCAACCCGCGCCTTGCTATTCCAAAATTACAACGCACGTGAAAACTCCCACCTCCTATGAAATCCCGACACGCGAAATGCCCGTGATACCCTTGAATCGAAAGAACCGCCTCAAATCAGTGGGGGTACTTTCGTAACTTACCCCACATTTTAGACAAGCGGGTCCCTAAGCCATGGTTCCCCACTCCCATCCCATCGGCCCACCCATTCGTACACCGAGGCCGGCGAAACCTGCGAAGCCCCACACCCTCCTCCGTCCACCACCTAGCCAGAGCCTCTTCCCCGATGACATCGTCCACAGCAACACCTCGACGTCCCTCATCCACCGTACCGGATGAGGATCCGTCGTTGATCTGGTTGTCCCACCGGTTCAGCCACCCCGTCCTCCACCTCCAAGGAGCTGCCCCGACGTTCCCCTCGTCTTTCGCGCCACCTCCATTGCCGCACAGCCGTCTTCACCTGCACCACCGGAAGATCATCATCATCACCGTTTCCTCGGATGAAGCTGCGGCCTAATCGGCGCCACCAAAGAGGTTGTACACTAATCGCCGCATTTTCTTCTTGATTCGATCTCACGGTGCTGCCGGCGCTCGGTCCCGAGCCGACACAGCGCGGCTCCATCCACGCTGGCGTCGCCGGCCACTTCCTCCACGACATCGCTCCCTCGGTGGCGACGTCCACATCAGTAGGAGCTGCTACTGCTTTAGCTCTCGCTCGCGCTGCTGCTGTGCTCTTGCTCTCGGTCCCCTGCCTGGTCTGCTCTTGCTCTTGCTCGCGCTGCTGCTCTTGCTCTTGCTCTTGCTCGCGCTGCTGCTCTCGCTCTTGCTCTTGCCTGTGATGCTGCTCCGATTTAGCTACACTTCAGTCGACTGAATCGAATTTTGGGTCAGTCGATTTTCAGGGGGTGGGGGGGGCTTGCCGGAGTTAAGGAAGAACCAGCTGCAGCGGGGACGAGGGCTCGCCAGAGAGGTACCCCACTACCTTTCTTAGGGTTCAGGGTGGGGCGGTGGCGTGGAGATCGCCGCAGAAAAAGCTCGGCACTGGGGGGAGGGGCTACAGGGATGGCTGGGGCGGTGGCGGACCGGTGGTGGGGAGTGTTTTCGGGGTGGGTGGGGCGGCGCACCGCCGGCCGCGGGTGGCGGGGGGCGGCTGTTTGGCCGTTGGTGGCTGGCGGCTCAGGGGGGTGGAGGTTGAAGATGAACTGCAGGCCCTTGATTTCGTATCCAACAGCTGCAAAATCGATTGACCAGAGATGAAAAAGTCAATCGACTGAATTGTAGCCTCACCTCTAGTGCGTTCAGTTTCAATAGTAAAATTCAGTTTCGACAACAAAATTCAGTTTCGACAGCTAAGTTCAGTTTCGACAGTTAAATTCATTTTCGGCAGTTAAGTTTAGAGATGAGCGGCTGATGTATACATCTAGCACTTTGTGGTTATGTATTTTACATCATCTATTGGAGATGCTATTAGAATTCCACTCAGGTTAACATTGTCTCTCTTGTCCTGCTTCAGCCTCGGCGTCGTACAACTCACCGGAGCTACTCCAACGACGAAACCCTCCATCACAGCGGAGCAGTACCTCAGGCTCCATCTCCAGAGGCCTAAGATCTTCTTCCTCTCCTCTGACAGCCAAGTCAGCCGGAGCATCCTCACCGGCCAACCCAATCACACTGAGATCGACATGGCTTCGCCAAAGAGGTTGTACATTTCTTGTGGTTTGACTTAATCTCAACATGCTTCTTTGCATCTTGTGATCTTCCCATTCTTGTGAACCAAACACCCAGATTGGTAGAAATCCTGTGTTTTTAAATTCTCTGTTTTGCACGTGCATTCCTATCCTATTCCTGTCTATTTCCTATCCTTGCATTGTTAGAATCCTCAAATTCAAACAAGCCCTTACACAATTACTTCTGTTACAGATATGTGTCAAAGAAAACCTTGTGTGGTTTGTCCTGCTCCTGCGGTGCTATGTTCCACCCCAGCTCAGCTGCTCCAACGATGTATGGGTTCACCACAGCAGGGACCCGCTCTCCAAACTGTCTTTTGCCGCCTTAGATCTTCTTCCCTGCCGCCGGCAGCCACGACAACTGCATTACCATCATCAACTGAGCAGATGACCTTGAGGACTACACGGGTCCGCAAGAGAGGTCACACTCTTCCGTGTCTGCTTACATTATGCATCGCTTAATATGATGACATGCTACTATATCGTCGTGTTCACCTATTAGACTCCGACTCAGGTCCAAACTTATGCTGAAACTTGAGTTTTTAAATGGTTGTGGGGTACATATTGGGGCAGCAATCAGTACTATCTGTCTACTATCTAGTTAATCTCGGTTGTCTACCATGAGTTTCATGTTGGGTGCAAACAAACATTAAAGGAGACATTATCTGTATTTTTTAACTAAAGCTATTATCTGCCTGCTATCATTTGTTTTGGGTCTATCCACAGTTTGCTACCATCACTCTAGATTTGTGCATGCACTCCTGATACGTCTCCGTCGTATCTACTTTTCCAGACACGTTTGCCCTTGTTTTGGACTCTAACTTGCATGATTTGAATGGAACTAACCCGGACTGATGCTGTTTTTAGCAGAATTGCCATGGTGTTATTTATGTGCAGAAACAAAAGTTCTCGGAATGACTTGAAACTCCATGGAGCGTATTTTTGGAAATAATAAAAAAATACTGGCAAAAGATCAAGGCCAGGGGCCACACCCTAGCCACGAGGGTGGGGGCGCGCCTGCCCCCCTGGGCGCACCCCCTACCTCTTGGGCCCCCTGGTGCTCCTCCTACCTCAACTCCAACTCTATATATTCACTTTCTGGGAGAAAAAAATCAAGGAGAAGGATTCATCGTTGTCGGTGTCAAAACCGGCGGATCTCGGGTAGGGGGTCCCGAACTGTGCGTCTAAGGCGAATGGTAACAGGAGGCAGGGGACACAATGTTTTACCCGGGTTTGGGCCCTCTTGATGGAGGTAAAACCCTACGTCCTGCTCGATTTATTCTTGATGATATGGGTATTACAAGAGTTGATCTACCACGAGATCGGAGAGGCTAAACCCTAGAAGCTAGCCTATGGTATGATTGTATATTGTCCTACGGACTAAAACCCTCCGGTTTATATAGACACCAGAGGGGGCTAGGGTTCCACAAGGTCGATTACAAAGGAGGAGATATACACATCCGTATTGCCTAGCTTGCCTTACATGCCAAGTAGAGTCCCATCCGGACACGGGACGAAGTCTTCAATCTTGTATCTTCATAGTCCAACAGTCCGGCCGAAGGATATAATCCGGCTTTCCGGATACCCCCTAATCCAGGACTCCCTCAGTAGCCCTGAACCAGGCTTCATTGATGATGAGTCCGGCGCACAGTGTTGTCTTCGGCATTATAAGGCGAGTTCTTCTCCAATTTTCAATTGTTCGTAAGCAGTGTCCGGCCTCATAAATGTTGAACCTCTTGGCTTCTGTGCCCAATAAGGACTATCTCCCATGCGTCGAATGAATACGAGGCGCCAGGGCGTTTTTACATTCACCTCCTGACGAAGCTATGTACCTAGGGTAGGGTCATGGACCTGTCCAAACTGCCCTACCCAAGGACATCTCTAGAAGAAATCACCTTTCAATCGACTTGGAGGTGTTCCACTCGACAGACTCGAAGACACTCGACCAAGAAGCGATCACTCGACCAAGACCAAACCACTCAATAGCCAGGAGCCCTAAAGGCACTCCGCATGCTAACGGTCGGTTATTAAGTAGCCTTTATGGTCATCATAGCACTTTATTAAGGGCGTTACCAGTAATGCCCGACCTTAATGTATTTAAAACCCTGCATAACTGAGGGCCGGAGGGGTCCGGCGAACTCTATATAAGCCACCCCCTCCTCAGTGTAAAGGGTTCGCACCCCTGTAAACCATACATGCATAATCCAGTCGACCGCCTCCGGGCTCCGAGACGTAGGGCTATTACTTCCTCCGAGAAGGGCCTGAACTCGTAAACCTCATGCGCTTACAACTTCTCCATAGCTAAGATCTTGCCTCTCCATACTTACCCCCCCTACATCACTATTAGACTTAGAACCACGACAGTTGGCACCCACCTTGGGGCCGGTGTTTTAGCGATTTGTTGGAGGAGTTGCGATCTTTTTCGATCCAAATCATCATGGTTTCTGGTGAAGTTTTGGTGGAGGGCCGCGAGATCCGTCTCGGCGCGCTCACGTTCATCGCCAACGACTCCGCTTGGCTTCAGGAGGCTCCGCTCGACGTGGACGCACTCCCCGCCCGCGGAGCAACGCACTTTAGCGCGTGCGTCCGCGGCGTTCTCTTGCGGCGACCTTCGACCCCCTACCGGTCGGCTCCTGTGTTGTCCTCCCTCCCTGTTTCCTGCCGGCGCAAGCGCTCCGGTCGGTCGAGACTTCAATGATGGGTGAGACACGCGGTGGCACGCCAGTCAGGCACCCCTGAAGTCACGGCGATCGAGCCCGATGAATCCCTCTACGGCATGTTCGATCTGTCGACTGGCTCTACAGAGACCGCATCCGAGTGCGACAGTAGTGATCCAGCGGCGGAGGTTCTGATGGTCGATGGACCGCCCAGTCCTCCCGGTTTTCCCCGCACCGACGGAGGCGCGGGTGGAGGCGACCTGTCGCGTCCCCATGAGGAATATCTCCCCGAGCCTCTCACGTCACTGCAGAGAGAAGAACTTCGTCGCCGGAACATGGATGCACTGCACACTCCTATCGTCGGAGAAACCCCCGAGGCTCGTGCCTTGGAGGACGCGCGCCTCGCAAACTTGGCCGAGCGCGCTCGACTGGAGAACCTCCAGCGAGCACTCGACGAGCGTGCGCGACAGCGGGTTCCCGAATCCAGTCGACGTCAGCTCTGTCCGCCCCTGCAGGTATATCGAACTCCGATTCAGAATTTAGCAGTTGCAGCCCGTATAGCAGAGTCGATTCAGCCTTCCCAGTCAGAGGCTGGCAAAGGCTTGCTGCAGATCAGAGCGTTACTCCAGGCAGCAGGAGACCATAATTCCGCTGTTTCTCAGTCGCGGAACAGGATTCACAGCAGATCCGTTGCTGCAGACACAGTCCAGTCGACTCATAGCCCAAGATCGCCCCCGAGGCGTGAGGGATGTGGGGACCGGCGCAATCAGTATGGGAACCGTGAGCAAGCAATATGACCACCGATTCGATCGTGACGATCGACGTCGAGTGCCCACCCTCCCCCGAGGAGCGGGTCATATGCGCCTCGACAGCAGGATGACAGGCGCCCTCGTAGTGTTGGGCGAAGGATTCCAGTCGACTCCAGGGAGCCAGGCTTTGATGCGAGATCCATTCTCGTTCAAGGTTTGGTCGACAGGAACAGAGCTCACCGTGAAGGTCATGACAGAGATGCACCTACCAGCAACAGAGCACATGCTTCGGGGCCAGAGTGCTTTAGTAGAGCCATCAGGGCCGCTGTGATTCCTCCCAACTTCAGGTTGGCGACTGGAGTCAGTAAGTTCACTGGTGAGTCCAAGCCCGATACTTGGCTTGAAGACTACCGAGTGGCCATCCAGATTGGCGGCGGCAATGACGAAGTGGCCATGAAGCACCTGCCTCTCATGTTAGAGGACTCGGCCAAAGCGTGGCTGAACCAGTTAGTGCCCAGCAGCATTTACACTTGGGAAGATCTCGCCCGAGTGTTTGTCACCACATTCGAAGGAACATGCAAGCGACCGGCAGGGCTGACGGAACTGCGGTCTTGCGTGCAGAAGCCGAATGAAACTTTGAGGGATTACATCCAGAGATGGATCATGTTACGTCACACGGTGGAGAATGTGCCTGACCACCAAGCAGTCTGTGCCTTCAAAGAAGGTGTCAAGTACAGAGAACTGAATCTGAAATTTGGTCGGACCGGAGATATGTCTCTGAATCGGATGATGGAAATTGCCACCAAGTACGCTAATGGTGAAGATGAGGATCGACTCAGGAGTGGCAAGCTCAAGTCAGTCGCCCAAGAAACCGGAGGAAATTCCAATCGGAAACAGAAGTGGAAAGCCGAGCCAGCTGCTCTTGGGGAAGCCTTGGCTGTAACCCAAGGAAAGTTTAAAGGGAAACCGAAAGGACCTTGGAACCCCAAGAAAGTTAAAGACCAGGACGAAAATGATGTGTTGGATTTGCCATGTCTCGTCCACACCAAGAAAGATGAAGAGGGTAATTTCATTTACCCGAAACATACCACTCGACAGTGTCGACTCTTGATCCAGCAGTTCCAGGGCAAGCAGCCCAAAGATAAGGAAAAGGAGTTGGACAAAGTTGATGACAAGGAAGATAGTGATGATGGATACCCCCAGGTCAATTCCACCCTGATGATTTTTGCTGATGTTGACAGCAAAAGTCGACTGAAAGTTATCAACCGAGAGGTGAATATGGTTGCTCCGGCGACACCCAGTTATCTGAAGTGGTCTTAGACTGCCATATCATTCGACCGGTCCAATCACCCAACGCACATCGCCACCCCTGGGAGGCAAGCTTTGGTGGTCGACCCAGTTGTTGAAGGCACTCGACTGACCAAAGTCTTGATGGATGGTGGCAGTGGTTTGAACATATTATATGCTGAGACATTGAAAGGGATGGGCATTCCGATGTCCAGACTCAGTACCAGCAACATGAGTTTCCATGGAGTCATTCCTGGGAAGAAGGCTGAATCACTCGGCCAGATTGCTCTTGATGTGGTTTTCGGTGATTCCAAGAATTACCGCAAAGAAAAGTTGACGTTTGAAGTTGTAGACTTCCAGAGTGCCTATCACGCTATTTTGGGCAGGCCGGCTTATGCACGCTTCATGGCCCGACCATGTTATGTGTATCTCAAGTTGAAGATGCCTGGCCCCAAAGGTGTGATCACTATTACGGGCAATCGGAAGAAAGCAGAAGAATGTTTTCAGAAAGGTTCAAAGATCGCTGATGCTCAGATGGCAGTGGTGGAGCTGCAGGAATACCAGAAGACTGCAGACCCGAGTGATTTGTTGCGAGCCAAGAAGCCTGCCACAGAATCAGCTTTTCAGTCGTCTGGCGAAACGAAGACGGCTCACATCCACCCGACCGATCCTAGCGCTGCTCCAACTCATATCTCAACAACACTCAACTCCAAATAGGAAGAAGCGCTCATCCAGTTCCTCCGTGAGAACTGGGACATTTTCGCATGGAAGCCTTCTGACATGCCGGGTGTTCCCAGGGAGCTGGCTGAGCACCGCCTAAGAGTCGACTCAAAAGTAACACATGTCAAGGAACATCTCCGACGGTCCGCCATCCAGAAGAGAAAGGCTATTGGCGAAGAGGTGGCTCGGCTCTTAGCAGCGGAGTTCATCCGAGAAATCTACCACTCCGAGTGGCTCGCCAACGTTGTCATGGTCCCCAAGAAGGACAAGTCACTTTGCATGTGCATTGACTTTAAACATATCAATCGGGCCTTCCCGAAAGATCATTTTCCTCTCCCCCACATCGATCAGATAGTCGACTCGACTGCGGGATGTGAGCGACTGTCTTTTTTAGACGCTTATTCCGGGTACCATTAGATCCGTCCATTAAACAGCTTTCATCACTCCATTCGGGTGCTTTTGTTATGTTACCATGCCGTTCGGCATCAAGAATGCCGAAGCCACATTCATGAGGATGATTCAGAATTGTTTGCTCACTCAAATCAGTCGGAATGTGGAAGCATACATGGATGACATTGTGGTCAAGTCACGGAAGGGTTCCGACCTGCTGGCTAACCTTGCTGAAACCTTTGCCAACCTCAGGAGGTATGATATCAAGCTTAATCCATCAAAGTGCACATTCGGAGTTCCTGGCGGAAAATTACTCGGTTTTCTCGTTTCCGAACAGGGAATCGACGCCAATCCAGAAAAAGTCGGTACTATACTCCGAATGAAAAATCCTGTGCGAGTGCACGACGTCCAGAAGTTTACTGGTTGCTTGGCCACTTTAAGTCGATTCATATCCCGTCTCGGTGAAAAGGCATTGCCTCTTACCGATTGATGAAGAAGTCCGACAAGTTCGAGTGGACTCCCGAAGCTGATGCAGCGTTTGCAGAGCTCAAAGCTCTGCTCTCCACCCAGCCGGTGCTTGCTGCCCCAATCAGCAAGGAGCCTTTGCTGCTTTACATCACAGCCACGGGACAAGTCGTCAGTACGGTACTTACGGTCGAGCGGGAAGAAGAAGGAAAAGCCTTCAAAGTTCAGCGCCCAGTATATTATATTTCTGAAGTTTTGACCCCATCGAAGCAAAGATATCCTCATTATCAGAAGCTTGTATATGGGATTTATATGACCACAAAGAAAGTTGCTCACTACTTCTCTGATCATTCCATTACAGTCGTTAGCGACGCTCCATTATCAGAGATCCTGCATAACAGAGATGCAACTGGTCGAGTGGCAAAATGAGCGACTGAACTCCTTCCTCTAGATATCAAGTTCGAGGCAAAGAAAGCTATCAAGTCCCAGGCAATAGAAGATTTCGTCGCTGAGTGGATTGAACAGCAACTGCCGACTCAGGTTCACTCGGAGCATTGGACCATGTTCTTCGACGGTTCCAAAATGCTGAGTGGTTCCGGTGCCGGGGTGGTGTTGGTCTCCCCCCGAGGAGATAAGCTTAGATATGTTCTTCAAATCCACTTTGATTCCTCCAATAACGAGGCAGAATATGAAGCACTTTTATATGGGTTGCGCATGGCCATTTCACTCGGCGTCCGTCGCCTCATGGTCTATGGCGACTCAGATTTGGTGGTTAATCAGGTGATGAAGGAATGGGACGTCAGAAGTCTAGCCATGACTAGTTATTGCAATGCAGTGAGAAAGCTGGAGAAGAAATTCGAGGGGTTAGAGCTTCATCACATACCCCGACTGAAAAATCAAGCAGCTGATGATTTGGCAAAAATAGGTTCCAAAAGAGAAGCCATTCCCAGCAATGTGTTTCTGGAACACATCGACACACCATCAGGTCAGGAGGATCCCTTCACTAAAGAGGCCCCGCAGCCAAAAAGTGCCACGGATCCGACTGAAGTTGAAGTTCCAGCTGTGGTCGACCTGATCATGGAAGTCTTGGTCATCACTCCCGACTAGACAGTACCTTACATTGCTTACATCCTAAGGAAAGAACTCGTAGAGGACGAAGAGGAGGCTCGACAGATCGTCCGTCGATCCAAGGCCTTTATAGTCATAAAGGGACAGTTGTATAGAGAAAGCACGACTGGAGTCTGTCAGAAGTGTATAACACCAGAAGAAGGTCAGATGATCCTTGACGATATCCACTCGGGGACCTGTGGTCATCATGCGTCCTCTCGGACCATTGTGGCTAAAGCATACTGTGCGGGATTTTACTGGCCAAGGGCCAATGAAATGGCAAAAGAGATAGTCGACAAATGTGAAGGATGTCAGTATTACTCCAATATGTCGCACAAGCCCGCGTCAGCTCTGAAAACCATTTCACTCGTCTGGCCCTTCGCTGTTTGGGGGCTGGACATGGTTGGACCACTGAAAACGGGCAGGAGCGGCTTCACTCATGTGCTAGTAGCAGTCGACAAGTTCACCAAATGTATTGAAGCTAAGCCTATCAAGAATCTTGATGCTTGCACTGCTATCAGTTTCATCAGAGAGTTGATATTCAGATATGGAGTTCCGCACAGCATCATCACTGACAATGGGTCAAACTTCGATTCCGACAAATTCAGGGCCTTTTGCACCTCTCAGGGCACACGAGTCGACTATGCTTCGGTCGCTCACCCTCAGTTGAATGGACAGGTAGAAAGAGCAAACGGCCTAATTCTCAAAGGACTGAAACCTCGACTGATGCTGATCTCAAGCACGCAGCAGGTGCATGGGTTGACGAGCTTCCATTAGTTCTTTGGGGATTGAGGACGACTGCGAACTGATCGACCGGAAGAACCCCATTCTTTCTGGTCTACGGAGCCGAAGCAGTCTTGCCGAGTGACATGCTTCACAACGCCCCTCGAGTCGAGCTCTACTCTGAAGAAGAAGCAGAAGAAGCCCGGCAGGACGCAGTCGAGCTCTACTCTGAAGAAGAAGCAGAACAAGCCCGGCAGGACGCAGTCGACCTCCTGGAAGAAGAAAGAGAAATGGCCATGATCCGATCGACCATCTATCAGCAAGACTTGCGTCGATTCCATGCCGGAAATGTGAAGAGTCGAGCCTTCCAAGAAGGAGACTTAGTCCTCCGAGTGGATCAGCAGAAACCACACAAACTTGCTCCTACTTGGGAAGGCCCCTTCATAATCACCAGAGTCCTCCACAATGGAGCGTATCACCTCTATAATGTCGATCGCCAGATTGATGAGCCACGAGCCTGGAATGCGGAGCTTCTCCGCCCCTTTTATACTTGAATTCTCACTCGGATGAGATGTAATAAAAAAAACTCCTGTAGTTTATTTATCAAAGACAAGAGCATTATAATTTTCTCAGCGATTGTTATTGTTTTTGTTTGCGTAAGAAATCCCCCAGTGGGTGGCTTAGCTGCGAATCCGCTTCGCCTAAGTTTGTAAAAATAATTTCCTACCGAGTGGTGAGCCAGCCTCCCACTCGGGGGCTTAGCTGCGAACTCGTTTCTCCTAAGTATTTAAAAATCCTACCGAGTGGAGAGCGATCCTCCCACTCGGAGGCTTAGCTGCAGTCCAGTACTCGCCTAAGTCGTCTCACTCGGAGACTTAGCTGCAGTCCGGCACTCGCCTAAGTTTGAAAAAATCCTACCGAGTGGAGAGCAATCCTCCCACTCGGAGGCTTAGCTGCAGTCCAGTACTCGCCTAAGTTTTCTCACTCAGAGACTTAGCTGCAGTCCGGCACTCGCCTAAGTTTGAAAAAATCCTACCGAGTGGAGAGCAACCCTCCCACTCGGGGGCTTAGCTGCAGTCCAGTATTCGCCTAAGTTTTCTCACTCGGAGACTTAGCTGCAGTCCGGCACTCGCCTAAGTTTGAAAAAATCCTACCGAGTGGAGAGCAATCCTCCCACTCAGGGGCTTAGCTGCAGTCCGGCACTCGCCTAAGTTTGAAAAAATCCTACCGAGTGGAGAGCAACCCTCCCACTCGGGGGCTTAGCTGCAGTCCAGTACTCGCCTAAGTTTTCTCACTCGGAGACTTAGCTGCAGTTCGGCACTAGCCTAAGTTTGAAAAAATCCTACCGAGTGGAGAGCAATCCTCCCACTCGGGGGCTTAGCTGCAGTCCAGTACTCGCCTAAGTCTTCTCACTCGGAGACTTAGCTACAGTCCGGCACTCGCCTAAGTTTGAAAAAAAATCCTACCGAGTGGAGAGCAATCCTCCCACTCGGGGGCTTAGCTGCAGTCCAGTACTCACCTAAGTGTTTAAAAAAATCCTACCGAGTGGAGAGCAAACCTCCCACTCGGGGGCTTAGCTGCAGTCCAGTACTCGCCTAAGGTTTCTCACTCGAAGACTTAGCTGCAGTCCGGCACTCGCCTAAGTTTGAAAAATCCTACCGAGTGGAGAGCAATCCTCCCACTCGGGGGCTTAGCTGCAGTCCAGCACTCGCCTAAGTTTTCTCACTCGGAGACTTAGCTGCAGTCTGGCACTCGCCTAAGTTTGAAAAAATCCTACCGAGTGGAGAGCAATCCTCCCACTCGGGGGCTTAGCTGCAGTCCAGTACTCGCCTAAGTTCTCTCACTCCGAGACTTAGCTACAGTCCAGTACTCACCTAAGTACGAAACACATCTCAACCCTCAAGGACGACGAGGTGCAGGTCGACTGCCACCTTCTCCTGGGGAGCTTCGCCACAAATACAATGTGCGCTCCATCCCGCTCTGCAGTAACGAGGTGCGGGTCGACTACCACCTTCTCCTGGGGAGCTTCGCCACAAATACAATGTGCGCTCCATCCCGCTCTGCAGTAACGAGGTGCGGGTCGACTGCCACCTTCTCCTGGGGAGCTTCGCCACAAATACAATGTGTGCTCCGTCCCGCTCTCCAGTAACAAGGTGCGGGTCGACTGCCACCTTCTCTCGAGGAGCTTCGCCACAAATACAATGCGCACTCCATCGCTGACCCGCAAGGACAACAAGGCGCTGGTCGACTGCTTCCTTCTCCTTCGGAGCTGCGCTACAAATACAAAAGTTGTGTCGAATAAAGAACAGGTTCACTCAGTAGGGGATTCATGAAGATATTCAACGATAAACCAAGTTCAGATAAATCCTAAAGGTTTCGGACCACAGATCGAAGTGCTCAGGCATTCAGCCCAAAAGAGTTTAACAGTTACAAAAACCACTCAGCATTCCGAGGCAAATTCAAGGTGAGGCATAAAAGTTTGTTCACTCCGCGGGAGGAGGACTAGCAGGCTCGACGAACTCGTCTAAGTCGACGCCGTCGGCGATCCGAGTGGCTGCAGCGATGAAAGTCTCCATAGAAGATCGGAAGTCATGCTTCTGGGTGTTGGCGACCTTGATTGCTGCCAGCTTATCTTGTCGCACCTCCTTGCAATGGACGCGAACCAAAGACAGAGCCACATCAGCGCCACACCGGGCAGAAGACTTCTTCCACTCCTGCACTCGGTCAAGGATTTCGTTAAGTCGAGTCATCAGGGACTCAAGATCATTTTGGAGCGTGGCCTCTGGCCAAAGTGCCGGGTCGATCCGTGACATGGCGACCTTCAGTCGAGCCAAGTAGTCCACGACACCGTCGATGCGGGATTCCAGTCGGAGCAGATTCATGGCAGTTTCATCTTTCACGGGAGAATTGATTGGATCCAAACCTGGTTCGATCCGCCCAGTCTCCTCCTCGAAGTTCTGGCAAAACTCTGCATTCACGATCCAAGAATAAGTCAATTTTCATACGCTGAGTCGACACAAAAAAAATCAGTCGGAACAAAATGTGCACCTTCAAGCTTGATGAACAACTTATTGGCAAGGCTCCTCAGATAGCTTTCCAGATCGTCCCTCCTGCGAGCGATGCCTTCCATCTTCTCACCCAGGTTGAGGTTCTCCTTCTTCCAGCGCGAGCACTCCTTGTTGGCTTCGTTCAGAGCAGATTTCAGCTTGGTATTCTCTTCTTCCAACTGGCCGACTGAAGCCAGTTTCTGTTCAGCCAGAGCGGTCCTGTCGTCAGCCTCCTTTCGAGCAGCAGCCAAATCCCGATCCTTCTTCGCCAGAGCTTCTCTCAGTTTTTCTGCAAAGAAATGAGATTGATTCAGAAATAGTAGAAGGGTACTCAAGCCTAAGATAGACCAGTCGACAAACTCGTCTTACCAGTGCCGCCGTCCTTGACCTTTTGCAGCACTGTCTTGGCCAGCTCCAAGTCAAGGTTCAATTGAATCTGCTGTTTCTCCAAGTCAGCAAAGCGAGCTCCAAGATCACAAGATTTCTGAAATCAAAGGGGAGAAGTTATTTTACAGCGAAAAACAACAAAGACAATAAGTGCTAAGACTACGGTCGACTGCCCGCAGTCCACCATAGTCTCGGGGACTACACCCAGTGGGTGCACTTTGCGTGGCCCCACCGGTTCTGATCCCACTCGACTGGCCCGCCGGAGTCGAGTGCAGGGAGTAAAAAAAAGGGGGAGAGAAAGTAGAACTCAGACCACTGGTTTACACTCGACAAAATGCAAAGACTACAGTCGACTGCCAGCTGTCCACCGTAGTCTCGGGGACTACACCCAGCGGGTGCACTCAGCGTGCCCCACTAGTTCAAAAATTCAATCGACGCACCCAGTGGGTGTATAGATGCAAAGATTTTCGGAAAGAGTCTTCAGATAGCATATCCTAACAGAACAAGCAGCGACAAACTAACCTGGACGTTGCTCTGGAGAGCCGAGCTGGCATCGTAGGCGGCTTGGCTGGCGTCCCGCACCGTCTTCATCTTCTCCATCATAATGCCCGCCTGGCGTATGGCTTCCCTGGCAGCATTCACCTCGTCCTCTGGGACATGATGGGTCGCAAAAACTGAAGGCGGGTCGACAGGGGCCTGAGCAGTTGACGAGGAAGGCAAGGCACTCGACAATGGCACGGCGAAGGTAACAGAACCCTGATTGGCATCGCTAGCGTCCTGAACGACTGGCTCCGCCCTCGGCGTCGATTGTGGCACCTTGCTCGCAGGAGCTTGCTTATTTTTCCTCGCCAAAGGCCTCTCGGGCTCTTAATCATCATCATCAGGGAGGTCAATAATGTTAGGGGCTGTTCAAAGTTCAATCGACAAAATCACATCACCCAATGGTACACATTGCAGTTGAATCGACCAAAATAAAGACAGTATGGCAGAAATCATACCCAGATTAGAAGTGACCGCATCCTCCATCACCTCATCATCGTCCCTATAAGATGAGGTCCCGGAAGTAGCAGCGTTGACAATTCCAAAGTTCGTCCGGTTAAAACAAGAAAAACAAATAGCACAGAGCGTCGAGTAAATATGAAGGGAGACACTCACATGGAAGCGATGGGGATGTCAATCTTAATCTTCGGCAACGCCTTCCGAAGCTTCGGCTCTGCGACTTTGGGATGCTTTGACGCTTTTTTAGTCGGAGTTGGCGAAGAGGTCCGAGGACGCTTCAAAGACTGACCAGCTTGAGCAATTGCCTTTTCACGGGCGCTCGGTCGTTCTTGGTCAAGTTTGGACCGCCTCTCCCTGCGAGGAGGCGACTCGACTTCTTCTTCGTCACTTGGATCATCGCTTTCTTTGTCTCCTCTACCGTCAGACTCCCATTCGCCACTGTCGCCGCCGCTCGCTTCTCCTTCCGGGTCCTGCTCTTGCTCTCCGTTGGGCATTGAATACATTTCAATAATGGCCTGAAAGACGGCAGGAAGAACAAAGTCAGTCGACTCAGTATAGGCACCTGCGCGAGTGAATTCAGATTACAAACAAAAACTCAGAATCAGACCTTCTCTGGTACATGAGACTGGTCGAGTGGAGGAACTCTCCTAGCTCCCCCGGGGTTATCCTTGTTTCCGGTCATGCCCGATAGCCACTTCTCCAGTGTGTCATCATCGACCTCCTCCGGGTGAATCCGAGTGGAGTCTTCAAGACCCGAATACATCCACATCGGATGGTCTCGGGCTTGAAGAGGCTGGATGCACCGCTGAAGGAAGACCTCCAAGAGATCCATACCAGTGACCCCGTCATGGATAAGCTGGACCACTTGCTCTACCAGCACCCTCACCTGCGCCTTCTCCTCCAGGAGCACCTTCAAAGGGGAGGGTTTCCTCACTCGGTCCATGGTGAAAGGAGGGAGGCCAGTCGACTGCCCTGGCGTCGACTGGTCTTTGCAGTAAAACCAGGTCGACTGCCATCCGCGAACTGAGTCAGGAAGAATCATGGCCGGAGAGGAGCTTTTCCCTCTCATCTGGACACCAAGACCCCCACACATCTGAATCACTTGAGTCCTCTCGTCACTCGGATTAGCTTTTTTCACCGTCTGGGAGCGACAAGTGAAAATGTGCTTGAAAAGGCCCCAGTGAGGCCGACAACCCAGGAAATTCTCACACAAAGAAACAAAAGCGGCGAGATAAACGATTGTGTTGGGAATGAAGTGGTGGAGTTGTGCCCCAAAGAAGTTCAGAAATCCCCGAAAGAAAGGGTGAGGAGGCAAGGAAAATCCACGGTCGACATGGGGTGGCAAGGAGAACGCGCTCACCCTCCCGAGGTTGCGGCTCGGATTCCTTCCCCGGGAGCTGCGCCGATTCATAGGGGATCAACCCTCCTTTGGCTAGGTCGTCGAGGTCTTCTTGGGTGATCGTTGAGCGGATCCAGTCGCCCTGGATCCAGCCCTTCGGCAGGCCGGTTCGCGAGGAGGACTGACCCCGATTGGTCGCCTTCCCCTTCGACCTCGCCGTCGCCTTCTTCGCCCGCTCTAGAGCCGCTGTATTCTCCTTCCCCATCATCGCCGGCGAAACGCGTATGGAGCGGTGGCGCTGTGGCGAGGGCGAGCGCGGCGAGGGAGCGTGAAGAGGAGAAGAGATAATGGGGACGCACCGTTCGAAGAGACCCCGGTCCGACGCCTTATATGAGGCCGCTTCTGAGTGGCTGACTGGTAGGCCCAAGCGGCCCTGTCAAATCCCGTAACGATCACGCACGTGATACGTGGCGAAAAAGGTGGCGCGGGGATCGAGGCGGCTTCGCTCTATCCCATCCGATTACTGTGGCTTCCCCCGTCCCGCGCGCTTCCCAAAATTCAGATCCCGCGAAATCTGCGGGCAGCAGAACAACTTGTCAGACCGAAGATCTCCTCCACACCGTCACTCGGAACCTTTCAAGTAAAGAAACTCACTCGACAAAAAGCTAAGAATGGATCAAGGCGACTGAAAAGGAAGTTGATGTCATCACTCAGGATTCATTGACCCGAAACCAGGTATACTCATGGCATGAAAAATGAGTCGGGAAAATTCTCAACTCCTTCCCCACTCAAACCTCGATCCATTCGGGGGCTAATGACAAAGCTATGTACCTAGGGTAGGGTCATGGACCTGTCCAAACTGCCCTACCCAAGGACATATGTAGAATAAATCACCTTTCAATCGACTTGGAGGTGTTCCACTCGACAGACTCGAAGACACTCGACCAAGAAGCGATCACTCGACCAAGACCAAACAACTCGACGACCAGGAAACCTAACGGCACTCCGCATGCTAACGGTCGGTTTTTAAGTAGCCTTTATGGTCATCATAGCACTTTATTAAGGGCGTTACCAGTAATGCCTGACCTTAATGTATTTAAAACCCTGCATAACTGAGGGCCGGAGGGGTCCGGCGAACTCTATATAAGCCACCCCCCTCCTCAGTGTAAAGGGTTCGCACCCTGTAAACCATGCACGCATAATCCAGTCGACCGCCTCCGGGCTCCGAGACGTAGGGCTATTACTTCCTCCGAGAAGGGCCTGAACTCGTAAACCTCGTGCGCTTACAACTTCTCCATAGCTAAGATCTTGCCTATCCATACTTACCCCCCTACATTACTGTTAGACTTAGAACCACGACACCCCCCTAGCCAGATAAATAAATTGTCTATAAAAGGGATGGGGGTTCTTAGATCCGATCCATACCATCCTCCCCCCAGCGAGAATCCATCAGAGCGCGTTTCGGAAAGATCCATTCCAGCATGGCCGACCTCCGCAGCTCCTCCTCCCGCCCCCGTAGCCCGGTGATTGGGAGAGGTGTTTAGTCCCACACAGTCGATTAGTCGAACTGCAGACTAAGGGATTTCTCCCTCCGGCGTATATGTTGCCCGTCCGAGCCGGGCTCGCCACCTATAATGGCGGGGAGCAAGCGGAGAGCTTCCCCAGCCCCTCTACGGGGGAGCGGGTATGCCTTGTCCCCTATCTATTGAGGGGACTCGGATTTCCGATTCATCCATTCCTCCGCGGGCTCCTGGAGTTTTACGGCCTCCAACTGCATAATTTCACCCCTGCTTCCATCTTACACATCGCCGGCTATGTTACCCTCTGTGAGTTGTTCCTGGGCTGCGAGGCTCATTTCGAGCTGTGGAAAAGGTTATTTTGCCTCGTCCCTCGCACACAGAAGGGATCACTTTATCAAGTGGGCGGAGCCGAAATATGGCACATTGCCGAAATCGGATACCTGTCCGGTACTCCAAAGAAGACGTCCGAAGACTGGCCCTCAGAATGGTTTTACATGGAGGACGTCCCCCTTCCGGACCCTGTTCGGCGGGGCCTTCCTGAGTTCAGCAATGCTCCTCTGAAGAAACGCCGAAGTTGGCGCCCACGGAGCCCCCAGGAGGAAGACAACGGGGAAGTCCTTTACCTGATGAACCAGATTAAAGCGCTAGCTCAATCAGGATTGACAGTAATCGAGGTTATGTCAATATGCATAATGCGGGGAGTGCAACCGCTTCAATATCGAGGGCACCCCTTGTGGTGTTTTAACGGGGAAGATGACGCCACCCGTTGTGGGAGTAAGGGTCCGGACAACGCTGCCGCTTTGGCGAAAATTCTGTCCGAACTGTTCAAGGGAGAGGAAGAGGAGTTCCTCCGCATCAAGCCGCGGGATGGATTCTCTATGTACAACCCTCCAAGCTGGGTGAGTTATATCTCCTTACTCCCATTCTTCCCACATTCTTCATCGTAGGCACTCACCTTGCCATTTTTCCAGCAGGGACTACGAAAAGCCATAAGGGAGGTCTGCAGCCCATCTCCACAACCATAGGACCCTGACCGGTCTCTTGATCCCGGACTCGAAGAAGATCCAGTCATATTCGTGGAGCTAATAGACCAACAGTTCTATCGACTAAGCTGCGATGACGCCATGGTGGCCATTACGGCCGACTATCCCAGACTGCTTCCTGCATCGCACGTAAGAAAAACAAAAAATCCCAACTCCAAAAACTAAGATCCCCTTTTAGACACTTCACCTACCATATACATATGGCGTTTTTACAGGGAAGGCATTTGGGACGCCCTGCCAAACCCGCAGCAACTCGCCAACAAGAGGCACCGAGGTCGGGCAGGCCAAAAAGGATGGCGGTCAGGACGGAGACGCCGGCGCAAAGGTAAAACAAAAACCCCGCTCCGTGGTTGTCGTCTTTCTCGAAATGTAATGACGCTCGTGTTTCTTTAACAGAAAAAATGCTTGCCGGAATATGTCCGGCGATGTTGCTAATAACACTTCCACCAGTCGGGCGCCAGGACCGGACATAGAGGCGGAAGCCGATATGGGGCGGGTGCAGGATAATCCTACTACAGAGGATGCAGATAGATTATCCTCCACAAATTCAGAAGTGGAAAGCGCCATGAATCATAGGCACCGCCGGGCCGTACTCCGCGATGCTTGTTTCTCACTAGAGGCATTTGATGCCTTCAATTCTGGAGAGGCATACCTCCGTGCTACTCAAGATGGTCTAGCCAGAGCCACGGATCAGTATGTAAAGGATGTATGGGTAAGTAAATCTGATGATTATATGTATCAGTAGCCCCTGAGACTTGAAACAGTTAGCAGAACTGATTTAAGGATCATCTTCATTGTGCAGGTTCTTACAGAGAAGAATACTCGGCTGTCACAGGAGCTGGAGGAATGCAAGGCCCAACTGCGGGCCGCTGTTGCCGCATTGAAGGAATCGAAAAAGTCCCCCGCAGGTAACATTTAAAGACTGATGGTTACCATATAGTGTGCAGCGTGGCTGCAGATCTAACAATAGATGTTGCAGATGAATCCGGAGGAAATCCGGAGGACCAGCATGTCGTGCGGGAGCTACAGGTGTCAGGACCCCGAATCCAAGCCACATCGATCTAGCCGGTAACACCTCATATCACTTTGCGGCCTCACGCACGGTATCCCACGGGTGTCGCCTTACCATGGCCCGGGACCGTTTGCGCCTTTTGGCTCACGTAGATGATAGTGTTGCTAGCATCCATATGACAGAGAACCCGGGCCGACATGGCTAGTCGTGAACCCAAAGCGGCACAGACCTATGGAGACAGGCATACATGAATCACATCGAGCATGTCGGTCATCAGCGAGTGATTCCAGGCTGTAGCACTGGGCTAACAGGACTCCGGGGAACCCAGGCTGTAGAAGGCTAGGCAGGACTCCATAAGTCACCGCGTGACATTTCCCTGAAGGGACAGACATAGGAACAATGTGAAACACATGCCGGCCAGTGAAGTGTTCTGAAGAGTAGTGCTGGGCTAGCAGGACTCCGGTGAACCGGGCTGTAGCGGACTACTATGGCTTGAGGAACACTAGACTACATTTCCCCATAAGAAAGGCTGCCAAGGATAAACAACTAGATTGTCGGATCCCACTCATACCAAGCATTTCAGTCATACACACAATATGCCCGATATGAGTACATACAACATGGCATCACAACAAAACTCTACAACTCAAGTACTTTATTTAAAGGCTCCAGAGAGCCATACAAAACAAGTTCATACAGATAGGGGTCACATGACCCGACACTCAAGTCATACAATCATACAAGCACAAGCGGAAGTAAATAGTCTCAGTACAGACACTAGAAAGAAAGAAGGCTTCTCGAAGCCTGTCTATCTACATAGGGCCCTCCATGGCCAGGATCACCACCTGGGTGGCTAGTCACTCATCGACGTCAAGGTCTACGTAGAACCCATCGGAGGGGGCGGTGTTGTCGTTGGAAAACAGTAATTAAGCAAACATGAGTACAAAGGTACTCAGCAAGTCTTACCACAGAACCTACTATACATGCTCATCTTCAAGAAGATGGTGGAGTTATTGCAGTAAGCCAGCTTTGACTCTTGGCTAAGCTATCCTACGGAACTCCACTAGTAAAATAGTTTTCGCACACGAGTCCACTACTCACCAACACAATACTCCACCGGGGATCCTCCCTCGTCATCATATGAGAGGGCCATCCTCGGTACTCACACTTATCTTGAGTCTTTTAGTAGTATCCATTAACTTGTCTATGAACTGTATAGGCAACCAAGTAGTCCTTTACCGCGGACGCGGCTATTCGAATAGTTTTATACCCTGCAGGGGTGTACTTCTTCATACACGCTTTCACCACTTACCGCCGTTTACACGACATGTACTCGGCAACCTTTAAGCGGAAGCCCAGCGAGGGTGTCGGCCACGGCCTACCTAAACACTTAAGTCTCTAGTCCAGGTTTATCGCCTATCCAGGTTCCATCCGCATGGAGTCCGGCCGAGGTTTCCACATACGGCCCCGAACGATGTGAACAGGGTTCCGAGACGCCAAACAGGCGCCCGGCATACCCGGCCACGGTGTATCTACCGCAACATAGCCCACCCCTAGGGTTAGCGCTACGCATGGCCGCCAACACATAACCTACAAATACCAGAAACTATTTGCAACTCCTGGACAGAGTACTAGGGTGATTAAGAAGCCGAGAGGGTCCATTGGTTTCGGGCCCAATGTACGGTAGTAATTGCATCTTAAATCACACATACAGATCTCAGTTCTTATGGACGGCCTCAATGAAACAACCCACCATGTACTCCTACATGGCCTCTCATCGATACCTTTACCAAAACATGTTCAACACATCCCTCATATTACCGACATAATCATATCACTCTAGCCCATCACCCAGATGAACCAGACCTGACACAACTCTAAGCATATCAGGCATAGCAAGGTAGGAATCACATACATGGCTCAATCAACTCCTACACATGCTAGTGGGTTTCATCTAGTTACTGTGGCAATGACAGGTCATGCAGAGGATAAGGGTTCAACTACCGCAGCACACAACATTTTGAATCGCGTTGTCTTAATGCAGTAAACAAGAGCAGAAGCGAGAACATGGGTTTGTATCGGAATGATCAATGGGTTGCTTGCCTGTTGTAGAGGTAGTAGGGTACTGCCCTTCAGACGGATACTCGGGGTTATCCTCGGAGGCAGAACCTACCACAAAACACACACCGAACATAATCAACACATGGCAATATGCAACAATATGATGCATGCTATGACATGGCAAGATGAAAATGTCTTGGCCTAATGCAAGCTAAAACAGAAGGGGATGAACTCATTTGAATCAAAGATTCAAATATTAGCTCATTAAACATGGCCTTATTAGTGCATCACCTTATTCTGCTTAAACAACAAGGTTAACTTGTTTCGTCATTCATGAAACCATTACAGATGGATAGATTGAATTTTTTTGATCATTTTTCATATATAAATCTTTGCATTTGGAGCTATGGTTGATTTTCTATGATTTTTAGAAGTTTTGGATATTTTCCGGAATTCTCTATATAAAAATAAATCCAGAAATTAGTTATTGCGTCAGCAGTGCGTCAGGGTGATGTCAATGGTCAACGGGGACGTCTAGGTCAACCTGACCAGTGGGTCCCGCGTGTCAGCGGCTATGATTTGGGCTGGCTGATGGGCTGCGGCCAGGTAAGTTCTCTCCCTCTCTTTCAATTCTGTTTTTCTATTTTTATTTATTCTGTAACTTTAGGGCTTTATTAGAAATACTAAAACATTTCCAAAAATCCTGAAAATAATTGTGGGCTCTGTTTGGAATATTTCCAACAGCCCACACTTATTTCCAGAATTATTTGAGCATTTAAATTATTTTATAGCATTTAAATGCCCAAATTCAAATACTTATGATTTAATTCAATGACCTTCTATTGACCTAGAAAATTGTGCACCAATTTTGCCAGAGGTTCTAACCCAAGACGAAGAGAGTGAACTTTTTAGAAGGGCATTTCAGGTTCATTAAAAAATAATTTTAGTAAACCCTAGTTGTTTCCAGGGGGTGCTGGGGTTTTTGTCTTCCCCATTTCAAATTTAAGAGGAAATTAAACATGATGCACACTCTAATGCTTGAACTAACTAGGGTGTGACAACTCACCCCACTCAAAAGAATCTCGTCCCGAGATTTAGGATCCTCCGGGAAGAAGGTGGGGTACTCAAGTCAAAGACGATCCTCCCTTTCCCAAGTGGCTTCTTTCTCGGAATGGTGTGACCATTGAACGTTGAGAAACTTGATGTTATGGCGTCGAGTGGTACGCTTGGCTTGATCAAGGATACGAACGGGATATTCCCGATATGAGAGGTTATCTTGTAGATCAAGCGTTTCGTGGTCCACTCCACGGATAGGATCCGCGAAGCAACGCCTGAGTTGAGAAACGTGGAAGACATCGTGAACTCTGGAAAGATGCGAAGGTAGTTCCAATTGGTAGGCAACTTCTCCTCGTTTGGCAAGAATGCTAAAGGGTCCAATGTAACGAGGAGCCAATTTACCTTTGATACCGAAACGATGGGTTCCCTTTAATGGAGTAACCTGAAGGTAAGCCTTCTCGCCGACTTCATAAGTCATGAGCTTATGTTTACGATCATATTGACTCTTTTGACGAGATTGGGCTGTTTTCAATTTCTCACGAATAACGTGAACCTGCTCTTCTGCTTCCTGAATCATATCCGGGCCAAAGAGTTGTCTTTCCCCGGTTTCTGACAAGTTAAGAGGCGTTCAACATTTTCGTCCATAGAGAACTTCGAAAGGAGCCTTGCCCAAGCTAGCTTGATAACTATTGTTATAAGCAAACTCCGTGAATGGAAGGCATTTCTCCCAACCCATTCCGAACGAGATGACAGAAGCTCGAAGCATATCTTCCAGAATTTGATTGACTCGCTCTACTTGACCACTTGATTGAGGATGGAAGGCGGTGCTAAAAGAGAGTCGAGTTCCCATAGCATTTTGGAAATTTTCCCAAAATCGAGAGGTGAAGAGACTCCCACGGTCTGAGTTAATTTCCAATGGAACACCATGAGGAGACACTATTCGGGAGATGTATAAATCGGCTAGCTGGCTAGCGGTGATACTCTCACGAACAGGTAGAAAGTGCGCTACTTTGGAAAGACGGTCGATCACGACGAAGATGGCATTATTCCCTCTCTTGGTCCTGGGAAACCCAGTGATGAAATCCATACTGATTTTAGCCCATTTCCACTCGGGAATAGCCAAAGGTTGAAGGGTGCCAGCAGGCCGTTGATGCTCTACTTTAACACGACGACAAACGTCGCAATTAGCAATGTATTGAGCGATTTCTCTTTTCATCCTAGTCCACCAAAACCTCTGGCATAGGTCTTGATACATTTTGGTACTACCGGGATGAATGGTGAGAGGGGATTCATGAGCTTCCTTAAGGATCAGCCGCCTCAGGTTTCGTGCCTTTGGAACCACTAGGCGATTTCCAAAGTATACGACACCTTGATCATCAATGGAGAAACAATTCACGACTCCTTTCTTAATGCTTCTCTTAATACGGGAGATTCTCGGATCTACCTTTTGTGCCTTGATGATCTGATCCGTAAGGGTAGGTTTCGCCACCAGGGTGGATAGGAATCCTCGAGGAACAATGTGAAGATTAAGCTTACGAAATTCCTCATGGAGAAGTGGTTGACTTTGTTGTAACATCAGGTTGTTACAATAGGACTTACGACTTAGCGCATCAGCCATGACATTGGCTTTGCCCGGGGTGTAAGTTATTCCTAAGTCGTAATCCGAGATCAACTCGACCCAACGTCTTTGCCTGAGATTCAAATCTGGTTGGGTGAAGATATATTTCAAACTTTGGTGATCGGTGAAGATCTCGCAACGATTACCGAGAAGGTAATGTCACCAAGTTTTAAGTGCATGGACTACAGCTGCAAGCTCTAGATCATGTGTGGGATAATTTTCCTCATGTGGGTGTAATTGCCATGAAGCATAGGCAATTAACTGACGATCTTGCATGAGTATGCAACCTAGTCCTTGTCGCGAGGCGTCGCAATAGATAATAAAGTCCTTGAGAAATCTGGTGGTACCAGTATGGGAGCAGATGTCGGCGTCTTTTCAGTTCCTGAAAGCTGAACTTGCACTGTGGAGTCCACTCGAACTTTTTATCTTTCTTGAGGAGTTCAGTTAGAGGTTTAGCAACCTTGGAGAAATTCTCGACGAAGCGGCGGCAATAGCTCGCTAAGCCAAGGCAGCTCCGAACCTGCTTGACCATCTCAGGTGGAGTCCAATCAAGGACGACTTGAACTCGCTCAGGATTGACAGCAATACCCTTACCAGAGATTACATGGCCTAGATAGGTCACTTCTGGCAACCAGAATTCACACTTGGAGAATTTGGCATAAAGGCGATGCTCTCGAAGTTTCATCAATACCAGCCTTAGATGATCGGCATGTTCCTCTTCATTCTTGGAGTAGATGAGTATGTCATCGAGGTATACTACGACGAATTTATCCAAGTACTCCATGAAGACCGAGTTCATTAACCGAGAGAAGGTAGCTGGGGCATTGGTTAAACCGAAGGACATAACGGTGTACTCGTATTGGCCATAACGAGAGACAAAAGCCGTTTTGGGAATGTCCCCGTTTCTGATTTTGATTTGATGGTAGCCCAACCTCAAATCCATCTTGGAAAAGACTGAGGATCCAGCGAGCTGATCATACAGATCGTTGATCCTGGGAAGCGGATACTTGTTCTTGATGGTGACCAAGTTGACAGGTCGGTAATCTACAACCATTCGATCCGTTCCATCCTTCTTCTTGACGAAGAGGACGGGGAAAGCCCAAGGAGAGGAACTAGGACAGATGAAACCCTTTTTCAAGGACTCGTCGAGTTGGTTCTTAAGCTCGGCTAGTTCTAAGGGTGCCATCTTGTAGGGTCTTCTAGAAATTGGAACGGTTCCTGGAACAAGGTCTATCACAAACTCGACATCCCTGTCAGGTGGAACACCTGGTAGTTCTTCTGGAAAGACATCCGGAAAGTCTCAGACTACCGGAACATCTTCAAGGTCTGGAAGGGGGTTGGCATTTAAGGAGTAAAGCTGGCGCTTGGCCACTCGAGTTAAGACATTGACTGTCTTGCCCGATGGGTGAGTAAGTTGAACGGTTCTAGTGGCACAATCAATCTTAGCATAATGAGCTGACATCCAGTCCGTACCCAAAATGATGTTTATGTCCGAGGACTTGAGAGCTATTAAGGATGCAAGGAAGACAAGTCTATCGACAAGAATTTTGTTCCCATGGCTTACTCTAGAAGTTTGC
Organism: Triticum urartu; assembly: GCF_056163025.1. Classification (NCBI taxonomy): domain Eukaryota; kingdom Viridiplantae; phylum Streptophyta; class Magnoliopsida; order Poales; family Poaceae; genus Triticum; species Triticum urartu. Next base: position 443,759,686 of record NC_141878.1, on the reverse strand, counting down.
CATTTGGAACCCGGAGTTTGAATTACCATGGAAGTGGGCATGTCGCAGAATGTCGTGTTATGCAATCGAGCATAGTTCTCAGATATGAATGAATGAGATGCTCCAGTATCAAAAAGAACAGATGCCGGATGGCAGTTAACAAAGAGCGTACCAAGGACGACGTTAGGATCCTCATGAGCGTCCTCGGCTGAAACATAGTTGACATGGCCACGGGCAGTGGTGACCGGCTTGGCGTAGAATGTCTTTCCCGCGGGCTTACCACGGCCAGCAGACTTTCCAGTTTGATTGGGGTTGTTGTTCTAGGGACACTCTCGGCTATAGTGACCCAGCTCTCCACACTTGAAACAAGTCACAACATTGGGGCGTGGAGCAGCATTAGCAGCGGGGCCACCATAGGGCTTGGGCAGTGCAAACTGCTGGTTGGGACGAGGCACCTCAAAGGATGGCCTCGGGATGAACCTAGGTGGCAGTGCCGTGCTTGGGATCCACACCCGGCGCTTCTGAGCTCCAGAGCCGGATGAAGAGCCAAAATCACGGGAGTGCTTGCGTGAAGCATCATAATCAGTCTGGCCCGTCTCAGCACTGATGGCTTTATTGACCAACTTCTGAAAGGAGGTGCACTCGTGCAGACGAAGATCGCGGTGAAGCTCAGGGCTAAGTCCCTTGTGGAACCTTGCCTGCTTCTTAGCGTCAGTAGATACCTCTTCAGGGGCATAACATGCCAGATTCCCAAATTCACGACTATATGCATCCACAGTCAGTCTTCCTTGGGTGAAATTGCAGAACTCCTCCCTCTTGCGATCCATGAGACCTTCCGGAATGTGATGCTCATGGAAAGCCTCACTGAATTCAGCCCAAGTAGTAATTTGGCCGACCGGGCACATAGCTTCGAAGTTTTCCCACCAAAGGCTAGCAGGGCCTTCAAGATGATAGGCAGCATAAGTAACCTTGTCGGCTTCGGCTACGTTGGCAGAACGTAGCTTGTGGGTAATGCTGTGAAGCCAGTCATCCGCGTCGAGGGGTTCGACAGAATGGTTAAACTTTGGTGGGTACAGCTTGATAAAGTCATTGATTGACACCAAGTCATTTTGCGGGTGGCGTGCAGTGTTCTGCTCAATCCGCTCTAGCAGGCGGTTAGTCTCACACTTGTTTCTTTCTGCCTCCAGCATTACTTCGGCCAGAGAAGGCAGGTGAGGCAGATTTCCACCCCTAGCTGGACTGGCTTCCCCCTGCTCCGGGGCAGCAGGGTTGCTGCGGGTGTTGACCATCCTAGGAGAAAACAAGACAACGGTTTAGATAAGGATGGCTCCAACTTAGCAAGGAAGTGCAGAATGTAATGGATAACACGGAATGCAGAGATGTTCATCCGTATGTCATGGTAATATAAAACTGCCATATATATACCAACGGTCATACACATCATACATAGTTTAGTATAAGCCCAGGCTACAGTACAACTATGATGAAAGATGTTACATCTCATCGGAGGCATTCCAAGCTCCTATACATTATTTTTCTACACCTCCGGAATTGATTACACACAAAGTCATATTCCACAAGGCACGCAGGACAGTGAAGATACAACTATTACAATACTAGTGGTACTACTACTAACTCAGACAGCTCCGTAGTAGTCCTCATAGAAGTCACCTCCATAGCCTGGAAGTTCAATGTGATCATCCGGAAACAGACGGTCCTGAGGAGCCTGTGGACCATAGGGGCTAGGATGAGGTCTTGGACCAACAAACGGTGGCCTGCGGGGACCACGAGGTGGGGTGATGCCTCCCACATCACGCCAATCCACCATGTCTGGCAGAGCAGATCTCACAGGATACAGATCCCTTGTATCCATACATCCAGCTTGCACCGCAGGTGCAAACCGAGTCAATGTGGCCCAATGATCAGCATGGGTATTGAAAAGTTCCAGCCTCAAGGCCCGATTCTCTCGGTCCTTATCTTCGAGCATCCCGGCAGTGGTACGAGTTAATGAGTCCTCCTAAGTGGAGTCAGCATAGATAGCCTGAAGATACCCTTGTGCTCCCGGAAGTGAAGCTGGCATGTAACGGAAGTCGGTGTTCCGAAGCAGGCCAATCCGGACTCGCATGATGGTCATCATGGAATAGGCAGCATCCTGCACAACCATCTCAACAGTAACCCCGAGTCCATAGGAACAGTGGAGGGGCTCGATAGATCCAGGATAAGAAGGAAATATCCTGATGGTGCAGAAATACTGGCTTTGATTAAAGTCTCGGAATTGCTCTTCGACGGTGTATTCGGGATACCAACGGTAACCCGTCTCGATCATTACCCGGACTAACATATGACCGGGCACATCGAGGCACCGGGTCAGGCGAACCACTTGGTTTTGAGCACGGTTGGCCATCTGAAAGCACAACCACAATGCAAAGACATTAGAATTTCTAGGGAAAATTGGACAGCATAACAGCTGTAAATGCTCAGAAAAGACTTGAGACATCCACAACAATTTGCAATACCACTCAACAACATCATATCAAGGTTCTGATTCAACTAGCAACATACTAGAAGTAGTAGAAACTGTACTGAGGCTTGCAACAACAATCCTATAAGCTACTACGGGTTAGTAACACGTGAACCTGATAGAAGAAGAGAGCCTAGTCCTTAACCCACATTGAATGAGAAGAGAATGACTCAGATCAGAGGGCATAAGGTAAAGGAGTGAAAGAGCCTTACGTTCCCTCCCAAAATCAATTCCCCTACATATTACTAAAGCATTTCTAGACTCGACATCGACCAGTTTGGCTCAATGAACCTACAGGCAGTCCGGCTCTGATGCCAACGCTGTCAGGACCCCGATTCCAAGCCACATCGATCTAGCCGGTAACACCTCATATCACTTTGCGGCCTCACGCACGGTATCCCACGGATGTTGCCTTACCATGGCCCGGGACTGTTTGCGCCTTTTGGCTCACGTAGATGATAGGTTTGCTAGCATCCATATGACAGAGAACCCGGCCGACATGGCTAGTCGTGAACCCAAAGCGGCACAGACCTATGGAGACAGGCATACATGAATCACATCGAGCATGTCGGTCATCAGCGAGTGATTCCGGGCTGTAGCACTGGGCTAACAGGACTCCGGGGAACCCAGGCTGTAGCAGGCTAGGCAGGACTCCAGAAGTCACCGCGTGACATTTCCCAGAAGGGACAGACATAGGAACAAAGTGAAACACATGCCGGCCAGTGAAGTGTTCTGAACAGTAGTGCTGGGCTAGCAGGACTCCGGTGAACCGGGCTGTAGCGGACTACTATGGCTCGAGGAACACTAGACTACATTTCCCCATAAGAAAGGCTGCCAAGGATAAACAACTAGATTGTCGGATCCCACTCATACCAAGCATTTCAATCATACACACAATATGCCCGATATGAGTACATACAACATGGCATCACAACAAAACTCTACAACTCAAGTACTTTATTTAAAGGCTCCAGAGAGCCATACATAACAAGTTCATACAGATAGGGGTCACATGACCCAACACTCAAGTCATACAATCATACAAGCACAAGCGGAAGTAAATAGTCTGAGTATAGACACTAGAAAGAAAGAAGGCTTCTCGAAGCCTGTCTATCTACATAGGGCCCTCCATGGCCAGGATCACCACCTGGGTGGCTAGTCACTCATCGACGTCAAGGTCTACGTAGAACCCATCGGAGGGGGCGGTGTTGTCGTTGGAAAACAGTAATTAAGCAAACATGAGTACAAAGGTACTCAGCAAGTCTTACCACAGAACCTACTATACATGCTCATCTTCAAGAAGGTGGTGGGGTTATTGCAGTAAGCCAGCTTTGACTCTTGGCTAAGCTATCCTACGGAACTCCACTAGTAAAATAGTTTTCGCACACGAGTCCACTACTCACCAACACAATACTCCACCGGGGATCCTCCCTCGTCATCATATGAGAGGGCCATCCTCGGTACTCACACTTATCTTGAGTCTTTTAGTAGTATCCATTAACTTGTCTATGAACTGTATAGGCAACCAAGTAGTCCTTTACCGCGGACGCGGCTATTCGAATAGTTTTATACCCTGCAGGGGTGTACTTCTTCATACACGCTTTCACCACTTACCGCCGTTTACACGACATGTACTCGGCAACCTTCAAGCGGAAGCCCAGCGAGGGTGTCGGCCACGGCCTACCTAAACACTTAAGTCTCTAGTCCAGGTTTATCGCCTATCCAGGTTCCATCCGCAGGGAGTCCGGCCGAGGTTTCCACATACGGCCCCGAACGATGTGAACAGGGTTCCGAGACGCCAAACAGGCGCCCGGCATACCCGGCCACGGTGTATCTACCGCAACATAGCCCACCCCTAGGGTTAGCACTACGCATGGCCGCCAACACATAACCTACAAATACCAGAAACTATTTGCAACTCCTGGACAGAGTACTAGGGTGATTAAGAAGCCGAGAGGGTCCATTGGTTTCGGGCCCAATGTACGGTAGTAATTGCATCTTAAATCACACATACAGATCTCAGTTCTTATGGACGGCCTCAATGAAACAACCCACCATGTACTCCTACATGGCCTCTCATCGATACCTTTACCAAAACATGTTCAACACATCCCTCATATTACCGACATAATCATATCACTCTAGCCCATCACCCAGATGAACCAGACCTGACACAACTCTAAGCATATCAGGCATAGCAAGGTAGGAATCACATACATGGCTCAATCAACTCCTACACATGCTAGTGGGTTTCATCTAGTTACTGTGGCAATGACAGGTCATGCAGAGGATAAGGGTTCAACTACCGCAGCACACAACATTTTGAATCGCGTTGTCTTAATGCAGTAAACAAGAGCAGAAGCGAGAACATGGGTTTGTATCGGAATGATCAATGGGTTGCTTGCCTGTTGTAGAGGTAGTAGGGTACTGCCCTTCAGACGGATACTCGGGGTTATCCTCGGAGGCAGAACCTACCACGAAAGACACACCAAACATAATCAACACATGGCAATATGCAACAATATGATGCATGCTATGACATGGGAAGATGAAAATGTCTTGGCCTAATGCAAGCTAAAACAGAAGGGGATGAACTCATTTGAATCAAAGATTCAAATATTAGCTCATTAAACATGGCCTTATTAGTGCATCACCTTATTCTGCTTAAACAACAAGGTTAACTTGTTTCGTCATGCATGAAACCATTACAGATGGATAGATTGAATTTTTTTGATCATTTTTCATATATAAATCTTTGCATTTGGAGCTATGGTTGATTTTCTATGATTTTTAGAAGTTTTGGATATTTTCTGGAATTCTCTATATAAAAATAAATCCAGAAATTAGTTATTGCGTCAGCAGTGCGTTAGGGTGACGTCAGTGGTCAACGGGGACGTCTAGGTCAACCTGACTAGTGGGTCCCGCGTGTCAGAAGCTATTTAAACTAACTAAAATTAGTTAAAACTAATCTGGGTTAATTAGCAGAGGGGGCCCACTTGTCATAGACTCAGGGGAGTCAACCTGGGCCCACCCAGTCAAGGTCAACGGGTCAAACCCGCCAGCGTTAAGCGACCGGCGAGGCCAGACGCGGCGGAGGGCTGCGGGTTTCGTGCTCTGGCAACCAAAACAACGGCGGAGAGCATCTACGCATAGCTGGGAGCAAGCCGCATCGAGTGGTGGCAGTGGGTGGAGCTAGGGTGGCCGAAGACGTCGCCGGCGACGACCTTGGCGGCCGCCGGAGTTCGGGCGAGGCCGGAACCGAGGCTGCGGGGCACGACGAGGAGTGTGGAATGGTGCTACGGGCTCCTGCGGGTGCAGTGAGTGCGTTGGTCGCAATGGTGTGGCCGGTGGGTGGCCGGAGACACGTCGGCGACGAGCTCGGCGGCGGCGGGTGCTCGGGTGAGCGTGGTACGGTGCACACGGTGCAGGAGGGGGTTAATGGAGAGGGGGAGGACGGAGCTGGGCTCACAGCGATTGCAGCAAGCGTCGAAGTGGGCTCGGGGAAGGCCGGAGCTGAGCGGGGCGACGATGGCGATCTCGGCGGCCGGAGTTGGGGAGACGGGGTCAGCGGCAACTCTAGAGCGGGCGAGCGCTCGGGGCTCAGCCTGCTCGAAGGAGTGGAAGGCGGCGGGGCTTCTAGACACGGTGGCTCGGCGCGGGGATGATGGAGGGAGCGACTACGGCGGTGAGACGGCGGCAGGTGCGTCGGCCATGGTGCGGGAGAGCGAGGGAGAGAGACAGAGGGGTGAGTGAGGTGTCCGCGGGGTTGGGGAGGCGACGTGGAGCCTATCCGACGTCCAGGCGCGTGACGCGGCAAGCTGCTGGCGCCGTGGCGAGCTCGCGCTCGCCGGCGTCAGCTCTCTGCCTGCGTGGCGGGGATGAAGCAGCTGGCTGGCATGGGCCAGCACAGCGCTGGGCCCCAGGTGGGCCGGCTAATGGGCTGCGGCCAGGTAAGTTCTCTCCCTCTCTTTTAATTCTATTTTTCTATTTTTATTTATTCTGTAACTTTAGGGCTTTATTAGAAATACTAAAATATTTCCAAAAATCCTGAAAATAATTGTGGGCTCTGTTTGGAATATTTCCAACAGCCCACACTTATTTCCAGAATTATTTGAGCATTTAAATTATTTTATAGCATTTAAATGCCCAAATTCAAATACTTATGATTTAATTCAATGACCTTTTGTTGACCTAGAAAATTGTGCACCAATTTTGCCAGAGGTTCTAACCCAAGACAAAGAGAGTGAACTTTTTAGAAGGGCATTTCAGGTTCGTTGAAAAATAATTTTAGTAAACTCTTGTTGTTTCCAGGGGGGTGCTGGGGTTTCTGTCTTCCCCATTTCAAATTTAAGAGGAAATTAAACATGATGCACGTTCTAATGCTTGAACTAACTAGGGTGTGACAACAGGCTGGCGAACGCATGCTGACTGAGGTCAGGCGGGAGAAAAACAATCTCCAAGACACCAATACCAAGCTGAGTGTGGAACTAAAAGACGTCCGAGCCCAGCTTGCAGACTCCAAGAAGGAGAATAAGTGGCTTCGACGCGGCATTTTCAATAAGTGCTTGAACGAATCCTTTTGAAGGAGTTCGGCGAAGAAGCCGACTAACAGTGTTATGTCTGTAGGTATGCTGACGAGTCGTCCCACTGAGGAAATGCCCAGGTCTGCGGGTGATCTTCTATCCGAGCTCTCACAACTTCACGAACAAGTTCGACAGGTAATGCAAGGTGTTTCCCAGGCCTTATGGCCATCCGTCTCCTTGCCAGAAGGTGTTGCAGAGCTTACGGAGAAGCTCAAGGGAGCACGGCGGCGCTTCCGATTATGGAAGATATCGGCCTGCCCTCAAGGTGCCAGGGAAGCCTGGGCCATGGTGAAGACGTGGTATACCAAGGCTGACCCAAATCACATGGCCGAGGTCGGACCTGTGGGGCCCGACGGGAAAGAGATTCCCGTTAGCTTAGTTTATGGGCAAGTAGAATTAGCCGCAAAGTATTCCCAACATGATTGTAGGCTAGACCGCCTGTTGGATGGTATAGAAGAGGAATTTAGTCAGTCTGCATGACTATGTAATTAAAGTGACATGTATAATGCCTTCTAGCCGGATTGTAGATCATTTGTCATGGTGGTCCTTTTCGCTTCAACCTCAGGACCCGATAGTCCGGAGTGTATCCGAATACCCGCTCGGTTATATAGGAACCGGGGTATGCGTGGAGACCAGGCGTAGGGGTCATTAGTGCTTGAACAGACAAGTGCCCAACTAGTTATGTTATATTACATGGGTAGTAAGAAACATCTTCCAGGGAGAATAGTTCCGTTAAGGGTTCCTTTCCCTGGGTATGCATGCCCTAAAGTGCATGGCCGGACTGCTATAGGAAATGCCGGAAAAAACATCTGGGGGAACATATGGAAAATAAATAAAAATCATCTTTTGTTCACCGACTGAATATTCCCTTAAGAACGCTAGCTTTTGGCTTCACCCAGTCTGAGGTACACATCCGGCTGACCTGGCAATAACAATCGCAGAGGTGCTACCCTTATGCCCTAGCCGAATTAACGGGAATGTAGGGCATAAATACAAGAGCCAGGCAACCCAGCTTGGCCAAAACTTAAGTCATATCGATACATATAATGGCGAAAAAGGTACATGCGGAAGTATAACACATGTGCGGGGCATGAGGCCTAGATAAATAATTAAGCTTCTGTGAAAGAAGCCCCCAGGTATGATGAGCGCGGCTAGCGCATCTATAATGTGCAAGCGAGGCACAAGTTGGCCCTTGAAGGCCTAGGAAAAGAATAAAAGAAGGAAAGAAAGAAAAACAAGACATATAATGTATATGCAAAAAATGGACAGAGGAAGGGGAGGAACATAGAGTCCGGCGCTAGGCGTAGAATCTTCGGAGCCTGGCCGCGTTCCATGGGTTCGGCTCGAGTCGATTAGTCGATGCATCCCGCAGTCGGTACGCTCCACCGGTCAGAACTTGCTCAATAATGAAGGGACCTTCCCATTTGGGCTCGAGCTTGTTCTTTTTCATATTCGGCAGGCGTAGAACTAGTTCGCCAACGTTATAAGTTTTAGCCCGTACTTCTCTGCTTTGGTATCTGCGAGCCTGTTGCTGATAAAATGTGGAACCAGCTTTTGCTACGTCACGCTCCTCCTCCAGGGTGTCCAGACTGTCCTGCCGATCGAGCTCGGCTTCTCTTTCTTCATACATGCGCACTCGAGGTGAGTCATGAATTATGTCACAGGGCAAGACTACCTCTGCGCCGTACACCATAAAGAAGGGTGTATATCCGGTACTACGATTCGGCATGGTCCGCAGCCCCCAGAGTACGGAGTCGAGCTCCTCTACCTAGTGCGTGTTTGACTCTGTTAAGGAACGCACTAATATGGGTTTAATGCCGCTCATTATAAGACCGTTTGCTCGCTCAACTTGGCTGTTGGTTTGTGGGTGATAGACTGAAGCATAATCGAGCTTGATGCCCATTTTGCTGCACCAGAGTTTTACCTCATCGGCCGTGAAGTTCGTACCGTTGTCAGTGGTGATGCTGTGGCGGACGCCATAACGGTGTACGACCCCGGATATGAAGTCTATCACCGGTCCGGATTTGGCTGTTTTAACAGGTTTGGCCTCTATCCATTTGGTGAATTTATCCACCATGACCAGTAAGTATTTTTTCTTGTGGGTTCCCCCTTTAAGGGGTCCAACCATGTCAAGCCCCCAGACCGCGAAGGGCCACGTAATGGGGATTGTTTGGAGGGCGGTGGGTGGCATGTGGCTTTGATTTGCAAAGAGCTGGCAACCGGCGCAACGTTGGATCAAGTCATGTGCATCTGCCCGGGCCATTGGCCAACAGAATCCTGTATGGAAGGCCTTGCTTACAAGAGCCAGGGCTGCGGCATGGTGACCGCCGAGTCCGACGTGAATTTCTGCCAAAAGGTTCCGCCCTTCCTCTTCGGAGATGCACCTTTGAAGGACTCCGATAGTGCTTTTTTTGTACAATTCTCCCTCATGGACCCTGTAGGCCTTGGATCTCCGCACTATGCAGCGTGCCTCATTTTGGTCCTCCGGAAGTTCCTGTCTACTTAGGTAGGCCAGGAATGGTTCTATCCACGGGGCAATGATGGCCATTATTACGTGGTCTGAAGGTGTTATTTCGGTGGCGGACCCTCCGATTGTGTCAGAGTGTTCGGTATCGGGTATTTTGGCTGGGTCCGGACTATTGTTACCGGTGTCCCCTTCCCATCCTATGGATGGCTTGAACAGCCTCTCCAAAAATATGTTGGGGGACCGCATCATGTTTTGCGCCGATGCGGGCGAGGATATCCGCATCATGTTTCTATGGCTCGCCGATCATCGGGCAAGTCAGTCAAAGTCCATACTTCATTTCCATACATGGATCCTATCTCAGATTTCATGGCTTCCAGCCATTTGTCGGAATCCGGTCCCGCCATCGCTTCTTCATAGTTCGAAGGTTCACCCTTGTCTAACAACATGATTTCCAAGACAGGGTTGCCGTACCACTCTGGTGCGGAACGTGTCCTTGTGGACCTGCGAAGTTCAGTAGCAACTTGATCTGAACTTTCATGATCAACATCATTAACTTCCTCTCTAGTCGGTGCAGGCACCTCAGGAACATTCTCCTAAGTTGCGCCACTTTCCGGTTCAAGAGGTAATACTTCATCAAGTTCTACTTTCCTCCCACTTACTTCTTTTGAGAGAAACTCTTTCTCTAGAAAGGATCCATTCTTGGCAACAAAGATCTTGCCTTCGGATCTGAGGTAGAAGGTATACCCAATAGTTTCTTTAGGGTATCCTATGAAGACGCATTTTTCCGACTTGGGTTCGAGCTTTTCAGGTTGAAGTTTCTTGACATAAGCATCGCATCCCCAAACTTTTAGAAACGACAGCTTAGGTTTCTTCCCAAACCATAATTCATACGGTGTCGTCTCAACGGATTTCGACGGAGCCCTATTTAAAGTGAATGCGGCAGTCTCTAAAGCATAGCCCCAAAATGATAACGGTAAATCGGTAAGAGACATCATAGATCGCACCATATCTAATAGAGTGCGATTACGACGTTCGGACACACCATTACGCTGAGGTGTTCCAGGCGGCGTGAGTTGTGAAACTATTCCACATTTTTTAAGTGTGTGCCAAATTCGTGACTCAAGTATTCTCCCCCACGATCTGATCGCAAGAACTTGATTTTCCTGTCACGTTGATCTTCAACCTCACTCTGAAATTCCTTGAACTTTTCAAAGGTCTCAGACTTGTGTTTCATTAAGTAGACATACCCATATCTACTCAAGTCATCAGTGAGGGTGAGAACATAACGATAACCACCGCGAGCCTCAACACTCATTGGACGGCACACATCTATACGTATGATTTCCAATAAGTTGGTTGCTCGCTCCATTGTTCCTGAGAACGGAGTCTTGGTCATTTTACCCATGAGGCATGGTTCGCACGTGTCAAATGATTCGTAATCAAGAGACTCTAAAAGTCCATCTTCATGGAGCTTCTTCATGCGTTTGACACCTATGTGACCAAGGCGGCAGTGCCACAAGTATGTGGGACTATCATTATCAACCTTACATCTTTTGGTATTCACACTATGAATATGTGTAGCATTACGCTCGAGATTCATTAAGAATAAACCATTCACCATCGGAGCATGACCATAAAACATATCTATCATATAAATAGAACAACCATTATTCTCGGATTTAAATGAGTAGCCATCTTGAATTAAACGAGATCCTGATACAATGTTCATGCTCAAAGCTGGCACTAAATAACAATTATTGAGGTTTAAAACTAATCCAGTAGGTAAATGTAGAGGTAGCGTGCCGACGGCGATCACATCGACCTTGGAACCATTCCCGACGCGCATCGTCACCTCGTCCTTCGCCAGTCTCCGTTTATTCCGCAGCTCCTGCTTTGAGTTACAAATGTGAGCAACCGCACCGGTATCAAATACCCAGGAGCTACTACGAGTACTGGTAAGGTACACATCAATTACATGTATATCACATATACCTTTCGTGATGCCGGCCTTCTTATCCGCTAAGTATTTGGGGCAGTTCCGCTTCTAGTGACCACTTCCCTTGCAATAAAAGCACCCAGTCTCAGGCTTGGGTCCATTCTTTGGCTTCTTCCCGGTAGCTTGCTTACCGGGCGCGGCAACTCCCTTGCCGTCCTTCTTGAAGTTCTTCTTACCCTTGCCTTTCTTGAACTTAGTGGTTTTATTCACCATCAACACTTGATGTTCCTTTTTGATTTCTACCTCCGCTGATTTCAGCATTGAATATACCTCAGGAATGGTCTTTTCCATCCCCTGCATATTGAAGTTCATAACAAAGCTCTTGTAGCTCGGTGGAAGCGACTGAAGGATTCTATCAATGACCGCGTCATCCGGGAGATTAACTCCTAGCTGAGTCAAGCGGTTATGTAACCCAGACATTGTGAGTATGTGCTAACTGACAGAACTATTTTCCTCCATTTTACAGCTGAAGAACTTGTCGGAGACTTCATATCTCTCGACCCGGGCATGAGCTTGAAAAACCATTTTCAGCTCTTCGAACATCTCATATGCTCCGTGTTTCTCAAAACGCTTTTGGAGCCCCAGTTCTAAGCTGTAAAGCATGCCGCACTGAACGAGGGAGTAATCATCAGCACGCTGCTGCCAAGCGTTCATAACGTCTTGGTTCTCTGGGATGGGTGCATCACCTAGCGGTGCTTCTAGGACATAATCTTTCTTGGCAGCTATGAGGATGATCCTCAGGTTCCGGACCCAGTCCGTATAGTTGCTGCCATCATCTTGCAGCTTGGTTTTCTCTAGGAACGCGTTGAAGTTGAGGACAACGTGGGCCATTTGATCTACAAGACATATTGTAAAGATTTTAGACTAAGTTCATGATAATTAAGTTCATCTAATCAAATTATTTAATGAACTCCCACTCAGACAGACATCCCTCTAGTCATCTAAGTGAAACATGATCCGAGGCAACTAGGCCGTGTCCGATCATCACGTGAGACGGACTAGTCAACATTGGTGAACATCTCCATGTTGATCGTATCTTCTATACGACTCATGTTTGACCTTTCGGTCCTCCGTGTTCCGAGGACATGTCTATACATGCTAGGCTCGTCAAGTCAACCTAAGTGTATTGCGTGTGTAAATCTGGCTTACACCCGTTGTATTCGAACATTAGAATCTATCACACCCGATCATCACGTGGTGCTTCAAAACAACGAACCTTCGCAACGGTGCACAGTTAGGGGGAACACTTTCTTGAAATTATTATGAGGGATCATCTTATTTAAGCTACCATCGTTCTAAGCAAATAAGATGTAAAACATGATAAACATCACATGCAATCAAATAGTGACATGATATGGCCAATATCATTTGCTCCTTTGATCTCCATCTTCGGGGCTCCATGATCATCGTTGTCACCGGCATGACACCATGATCTCCATCATCATGTCTTCTTGAATTTGTCTTGTGATCTATTACTTCTACTACTATGGCTAATGCTTTAGCAATAAATTAAAGTAATTACATGACGTTTATGTTGACACACAGGTCATAAATAAATAAAGACAACTCCTATGGCTCCTGCCGGTTGTCATACTCATCGACACGCAAGTCGTGATTCCTATTACAAGAACATGATCAATCTCATACATCACATATATCATTCATCATTCATCACAACCTTTGGCCATATCACATCACAAAACACTTGCTGCAAAAACAAGTTAGACGTCCTCTAATTGTTGTTGCAAGTTTTTACGTGGCTGCTATAGGTTTCTAGCAAGAATGTTTCTTACCTACGCCAAAACCACAACGTGAATTGCCAATTTCTATTTACCCTTCATAAGGACCCCGTTCATCGAATCCGATCCGACTAAAGTGGGAGAGACAGACACCCGCCAGCCACCTTATGCAACTAGTGCATGTCAGTCGGTGGAACCGGTCTCACGTAAGCGTACGTGTAAGGTTGGTCCAGGCCGCTTCATCCCAAGATGCCGCCGAATCAAGATAAGACTAGTAACGGCAAGCAAATTGACAATATCGACGCCCACAACTACTTTGTGTTCTACTCGTGCATAGTAACTACGCATAGACCTAGCTCATGATGCCACTGTTGGGAAACGTAGCAGAATTTTAAAATTTTCTACGCATCACCAAGATCAATCTATGGAGTCATCTAGCAACGAGGGAGAGAGGAGTGCATCTACATACCCTTGTAGATCACGAGCGGAAGCGTTCAAGAGAACGGGGATGATGGAGTCGTACTCGCCGTGATCCAAATCACCGATGACCAAGTGCCGAACGGATGGCACCTCCGCGTTTAACACACGTACGGAGCGGATGACGTCTCCTCCTTCTTGATCTAGCAAGGGGGAAGGAGAGGTTGATGAAGATCCAACAGCATGACGGCGTGGTGGTGGATGCAGTAGTGATCGCAGCAGGGCTTCGCCGAGCTTCTACGAGAGGGAGAGGTGTAGCAGGGGAGAGGGAGGCGCCAAGGCTTGAGGTGCGGCTGCCCTCCCTCCCCCCTCCTTTATATAGGCCCCCTGGGGGGTGCTGGCCCTGGAGATGGGATCTCCCAAGGGGGCGGCGGCCAAGGGGGGTGGAGTGCCCCCCAAGGCAAGTGCAGGCGCCCCCACCCTAGGGTTTCCAACCCTAGGCGCAGGGGGCCCAAGGGGGGGGGCGCACCAGCCCACTATGGGCTGGTTCCCCTCCCCACTTCAGCCCATGGGGCCCTCCGGGATGGGTGGCCCCACCCGGTGGACCCCCGGGACCCATCCGGTGGTCCCGGTACAATGCCGGTGACCCCGAATCTTTCCCGATGGCCGAAACTACACTTCCTATATATAATTCTTCACCTCCGGACCATTCCGGAACTCCTCGTGACATCCAGGATCTCATCCAGGACTCCAAACAACTTTCGGATTACTGCATACTCATATCTCTACAACCCTAGCATCATCGAACCTTAAGTGTGTAGACCCTACGGGTTCGGGAGACAAGCAGACATGACCGAGACCACTCTCCGGTCAATAACCAACAGCGGGATCTGGATAGCCATGTTGGCTCCCACATGCTCCTCGATGATCTCATCGGATGAACCACGATGTCGAGGACTTAATCAATCCCGTATTCAATTCCCTTTGTCAATCGGTATGTTACTTGCCCGAGACTCGATCGTCGGTATCCCAATACCTTGTTCAGTCTCGTTACCGGCAAGTCACTTTACTCGTACCGTAATGCATGATCTCGTGATCAACTACTTGTTCACATTGAGCTCATTATGATGATGCATTACCGAGTGGGCCCAGAGATACCTCTCCGTCATACGGAGTGACAAATCCCTGTCTCGATTCGTGCCGACCCAACAGACACTTTCGGAGATACCTGTAATGTACCTTTATAGTCACCCAGTTACGTTGTGACGTTTGGCACACCCAAGGCACTCCTACGGTATCCGGGAGTTGCACAATCTCATGGTCTAAGGAAATGATACTTGACATTCAGAAAAGCTACAGCAAACGAACTACACGATCTTTGTGCTATGCTTAGGTTTGGCTCTTGTCCATCACATCATTCTCCTAATGATGTGATCCCGTTATCAATGACATCCCCATGTCCATAGCCAGGAAACCATGACTATCTGTTGATTAATGAGCTAGTCAACTAGAGGCTCACTAGGGACACATTGTGGTCTATGTATTCACACATGTATTACGATTTCCGCATAATACAATTATAGCATGAATAATAGACAATTATCATGAACAAGGAAATATAATAATCATTTTATTATTGCCTCTAGGGCATATTTCCAACACTATGGTATTCGGGATAAGAAGATCCTCACCACTTTTGGCCACATGCCGGAGTATCCAACATGCTCGAAGGCTGTGTGTTGGTATGGTAGCCGTTGTACTATGAATTTTGCAGGGTCCATTAAGCCATCCCTCAGTACGGTTCCATGTCCTGTAGAGGGTTTTTGTTTCTTTGCAACTAGCTCGGGTGTCTTATGATAGTGCACCCTTTTACTTCGGGCTGGGTGTATGTTCGGAGCCGAATTATCCGAAAATTTCGTTTCGGTTTTCCAAGCGCTTTCCATCGCACAGTACTTTCGTACTATGGACGCCAAGTCAGCGAAGCGTGATATGTCACGGCGACTTAAGGCGTTAAGGATTCCCTTGTTCATGCAATTATTGCAGAAAAGTGAGATTGCATCTTCCTCGCGACAGTCCTTAACCTTGTTCATCACAAGGAGGAATCTGGCCCAATAATGATGTACTGTTTCATGGGGCTCTTGCCTGATGTGGGAAAGATCGTTTATGTCTGGGTGGGTGGGTGGATTTGAGTCTGAACCCCTACCCGATCTGAGACCTAGGGGCCAAGGAGTTTCCAATCTTGGAAGTTCGGGTTTCAGAGTGCTGCCCGATAAGTCTGGCCCGCTGCCTGATTCTAGGTTCAGGGCTTGGGTGATGTCCTCCCGTAAGCGGGTATCCGGCTCGGGGAGCTCAGGAATCCGGACATAGTTAGTCCTCAAAATAGAGGAAGAATTGCCGCATTGTTCCTCCACCACCGCAACGTGATGGGTGACCGATGGAGATTTAATCTCCCTTTGATCAGGTTTAAGCCCAATCCGATCATAGTCCATAGCGACTCCCAAGGCGGCGATGCGACCCAAGAGTTCGTTTAGGGAAGAGAGCTCCATTGGATCCATCTGCTCGGCGAATTCTGAGCCGACGTGGAGGCTGTTTTTGGTGACCCAAGAAGTCATCGTCGGTGCAGCGGCCGAACAGGTGGTCATGACGAAACTGCCTAGCCGGAGAGTTTGGCCGACAGCCAGAGCTCCCCGGGCGGTAATGTTGTTTTTAACAAAGAGATGAGGCATCCTTTCTTACGACGACGTCACAGAGGAACTCTCAATGAAAGCACCAATGTCGGTGTCAAAACTGGCGGATCTCGGGTAGGGGGTCCCGAACTGTGCGTCTAAGGCGGATGGTAACAGGAGGCAGGGGACACGATGTTTTACCCAGGTTCGGGCCCTCTTGATGGAGGTAAAACCCTACGTCCTGCTCGATTTATTCTTGATGATATGGGTATTACAAGAGTTGATCTACCACGAGATCGGAGAGGCTAAACCCTAGAAGCTAGCCTATGGTATGATTGTATGTTGTCCTACGGA
Organism: Triticum urartu; assembly: GCF_056163025.1. Classification (NCBI taxonomy): domain Eukaryota; kingdom Viridiplantae; phylum Streptophyta; class Magnoliopsida; order Poales; family Poaceae; genus Triticum; species Triticum urartu. The sequence continues at coordinate 443,742,964 of NC_141878.1, read as the reverse complement.
CTAAAACCCGCCGGTTTATATAGACACCGGAGGGGGCTAGGGTTCCACAAGGTCGGTTACAAAGGAGGAGATATACACATCCGTATTGCCTAGCTTGCCTTCCACGCCAAGTAGAGTCCCATCCGGACACGGGACGAAGTCTTCAATCTTGTATCTTCATAGTCCAACAGTCCGTCCGAAGGATATAATCCGGCTATCCGGATACCCCCTAATCCAGGACTCCCTCAATCGCGCTTTATGATACGGAGTCGCCGCCAAGCCCTAAAACCTCTCGGGAGGGCTGATCTAGAGTCCGTTCGGGGCTCCGGAGAGGGAATCTGTCGCCGTCGTCATCATCAACAATCCTCCATCACCAAATTCATGATGCTCACCGCCATGCGTGAGTAATTCCATCATAGGCTTGCTGGACGGTGATGGGTTGGATGAGATTTATCATGTAATCGAGTTAGTTTTGTTAGGGTTTGATCCCTAGTATCCACTATGTTCTGAGATTGATGTTGCTATGACTTTGCTATGCTTAATGCTTGTCACTAGGGCCCGAGTGCCATGATTTCAGATCTGAACCTATTATGTTTTCATCAACATATGAGAGTTCTTGATCCTATCATGCAAGTGTATAGTCACCTACTATGTGTTATGATCCGGCAACCCCGAAGTGACAATAATCGGGACCACTCCCGGTGATGACCGTAGTTTGAGGAGTTCATGTATTCACTATGTGTTAATGCTTTGGTCCGGTACTCTATTAAAAGGAGGCCTTAATATCCCTTAGTTTCTGCTAGGACCCCGCTGCCACGGGAGGGTAGGACAAAAGATGTCATGCAAGTTCTTTTCCATAAGCACGTATGACTATATTCGGAATACATGCCTACATTATATTGATGAATTGGAGATAGTTCTGTGTCAACCTAGGTTATGACCTTTACATGATGAACCGCATCTGGCATAATTCTCTATCACCGATCCATTGCCTATGAGCTTTCCATATATTGTTCTTCGCTTATTTACTTTTCTGTTGCTATTGTTACAATCACTACAAAATACCAAAAACATTACCTTTGCTACTGTTACCTTTTGCTACCGTTACCACTACTATCATATTACTTTGCTACTAAATACCTTGCTGCAGATATTAAGTTTCCAGGTGTGGTTGAATTGACAACTCAGATGCTAATACTTGAGAATATTCTTTGGCTCCCCTTGTGTCGAATCAATAAATTTGGGTTGAATACTCTACCCTCGAAAAATGTTGCGATCCCCTATACTTGTGGGTTATCGAGACTATTTTCTGGCGCCGGTACCAGGGAGCATAGCTCTATTCTTTGAGTCACTTGGGATTTATATCTGCTTATCATTATGAAGAACTTGGAAGATCCAAGAACCAAGATTTATCCCTCAACTACGAGGGGAGGTAAGGAACTGCCATCTAGCTCTGCATTTGATTCACCTTCTATTTTGAGTAAGCTTGCGACACGTAAACCTGCTTGTGCCATTCATTCTGATATGTCGCATGTTATTGATGATGCCACTTCTGCTATGCATGATACTTATTATGAAACTACTTCTATGCTTGATACTACTATGCCACTTGGTGAATTTCTTGATGAACAACTTGCTAGGGTTAGAGAGAATGAAATTATTGAAACTGATAATATTGACGAAAGTGATGATGAAGACTCTCCCCCTAATAAATATGAATTGCCTGTTGTTCCTGAGGGTTATGTTATGGATGAAGAAGCTACTAGAGCTATTTTAGTTGCAATGATAGATATGATCTAAAGAGGTTATTAGCTAAATGGAAGCAGCAATCCCTTAATGCTAGAATGAAACCCGGCCCTGCTTTTGCTACTTTACCTATCTGTGTTACTGATAAGGATTATGAATTCTCTGTTGATCCTGATATAATTACTTTTGTTGAATCTGATCCTTTTTATGGCTATGAATCTGAAACTGTTGTGGCACATCTTACTAAATTAAATGATATAGCTACCCTATTCACTAATGATGAGAGAACTCGTTACTTTTATATCCTTAAAATATTCCCGTTCTCATTAAAGGGTGATGCTAAGATATGGTTTAATTTTCTTGATCCTGGTTGTGTGCGTAGTCCCCAGGATATGATTTATTACTTCTCTGCTAAATATTTCCCTGCTCATAAGAAACAAGCTGCCTTAAGGGATATATATATAATTTTGTGCAATTTGAAGAAGAGAGTCTCACACAAGCTTTGGGGAGGCTTCTCCAATTACTTAATGCTTTGCCTGATCATCCTCTTAAGAAAAATGAAATACTTGATATCTTTTATAATGGACTAACCGATGCTTCCAGAGATTACCTGGATAGTTGTGCTGGTTCTGTTTTCAGGGAAAGAACACCGGATGAAGCTGAAATTTTATTAAATAATATGTTGACTAATGAAAATAATTGGACACTTCCTGAGCCTATTCCTCAACCAACTCCTAAGAAGAGATGTGTTCTATTTTGCAGTCCTGAAGATATGCAAGAGGCAAAGAAATCCATGAAAGAAAAGGGTATTAAAGCTGAAGATGTTAAGAATTTACCTCCTATTGAAGAAATACATGGTCTTAATTTACCGCCTGTCGAAGAAATGCATAATTTTAATCCATCTCCTATTGAAGAAATACATGGTCTTGATAACCCGACACAGGTAGTAAAGGTAAATTCTGTCTATATATATGATAAAGTTGAAATCCCATTTACTAAGTTTGCTAGCCCATGCTTAGATGAGTTTGATAAATTTATGCTTAAGCAAGAAGACTTCAATGCTTATTTTGGTAGAGAATTAAAACGTAGTGCTGGTATGCTTGAACACTTGGGTGATTATATGGCTAATGTCAAAGGTGAACTTAAACTTATTAGTAAACATGCTTCTATGGTCACCACTCAAGTATAACAAGTACTTAAAGCTCAAAATGATTTGCTCAATGAATTGAATAGTAAGAATAATGACTATGCTATTAGAGTGGCTACTAGAACTGGTAAGATGACTCAGGAACCTTTGTATCCTGAAGGCCACCCTAAGAGAATTGAGCAAGATTCTCAAAGAAATAATATAGATGCACCTAGTCCTTCTAAAAGGAAGAAAAAGAAAAATGATAGGACTTTCCATGCTTCTAGTGAACCTATTGTTGAAACACCTGAGAATCCAAATGATATTTTTATTTCTGATGCTGAAACACAATCTGGTAATGAACCTGAAACTAGTGATAATGTTAATGATAATGTTCATGATGATGCCCAACCGAGCAATGATAATGATACAGAAATTGAACCTGTTGTTGATCTTGATAACCCACAATCAAAGAATCAACGTTATGATAAGAGAGACTTTGTTGCTAGGAAACATGGTAAAGAAAGAGAACCATGGGTTCAGAAACCCATGCCTTTTCCTCCCAAACCATCCAAGAAAAGGGATGATGAGGATTTTGAGCGCTTTGCTGAAATGATTAGACCTATCTTTTTTCGTATGCGATTAACTGATATGCTTAAATCGAATCCTTATGCTAAGTATATGAAAGATATTGTTACTAATAAAAGAAAGATACCGGAAGCTGAAATTTCAACCATGCTTGCTAATTATACTTTTAAGGGTGGAATACCAAAGAAACTTGGAGATCCAGGAGTACCCACTATACCATGCTCCATTAAAGGAAACTATGTTAAAACTGCTTTATGTGATCTTGGAGCCGGTGTTAGTGTTATGCCTCTCTCTTTATATCATAGACTTGATTTGAATAAGTTGACACCTACTGAAATACCTTTGCAAATGGCTGATAAATCAACTACTATACCTGTCGGTATTTGTGAGGATGTGCCTGTTGTGGTTGCAAACGTTACTATTTTAACGGACTTTGTTATTCTTGATATTCTCGAGGACGATAGTATGTCTATTATTCTTGGAAGACCCTTTTTGAATACTGCAGGGGCTGTTATTGATTGCAACAAAGGCAATGTCACTTTTCATGTTAATGGTAATGAGCATACGGTACACTTTCCGAGGAAACAACCTCAAGTCCACAGTATCAATTCTATTGGAAAAAATCCATCAATTATTTTTGGAGGTTTTGAATTTCCTCTTCCTACTGTCAAGAAAAAATATGATATTCTTATTGTTGGGGATGTGTATATCCCCATTGAGGTAACCTAGTGTTATTCAAAAATTCTCTGGTTCCATGTTATTCGGAATGAGTTTGTTAACAAGACTTGATCAACCTTGTTAATGGATTCCTTTTGATGATTATGAGATGGATGAAGTTAGAAAGCACAACCCCATGTACCCTCCTTTTACTTTTGTTATTCATATTAAATAAAGTAAAAATAGTATTTTTTGTGTGTTATTTGAATTATCCGTGCAATATAAAAATACCTCGAAAATAAAAGTTCTCCAAATGCCCTGAAATTTAAATATGATTTTTTCTGGAAAATATTTGAGAATATTTGGCATTGAGAACACAGTAGAGGGTGGCATCCACCTAGCCATGAGGGTGGAGGGCGCGCCCTACCCCCTGGGCACGCCCCCTACCTCATGGGCCCATGGTGGCCCTCCTGTACTTATTCCTGCACCCACACACTCCTTCTTCCTCCCACAAACACCATTATCCAGCTCAAACCCGAGTCCAAGCTCATTTTGCTGCCTTTTTCGATCTCCTTGCTCAAAGCAGCTGTCACAAAAACTGCTTTGGGGGATTGTTCCTTGGTATGCGACTCCTCCATTGGTCCAATTAGTTTTTGTTCTAGTGCTTTATTCATTGCAAATTTGTCCTGCCTAGGTGACCATGTTCTTGAGCTTGCATGTCAAATTTATATGGTTCCAAGTAGTTCTAATGCATGATATATTCTCTAGGCACTTGTAGGTGTAGTTGCTATCAATTTTGTTGAGCCTAGCTTACTTTTATTTGAAGTTACTAAAAATTTCAGAAATTTTTCAGAGGGAGAAATATGCTTAGGAAAATGTACCAATGTGGTTCTTCAAGGAAGCAAGGACCCAGGCTTGCAATGCGTGATGCTGACGATGAGCCACCAAGGAACGCTCCAGTGGGGCCCTGTGAATGGCCTTCAGAGGACTTTATGGATCGAGCAGGAATCAAGGAATAATATAAAGCATATTTGCGCAACCCTGATCTTGTGAGCTTCGAGGAGGAAAGGTGCCGCCAGTACCACTATCTCACTAGTTCCTTTGTGAGGAGGTTTGAATTTTCATCTTCACGCAATTCTCCAACTGTCCTATTTGATCTTTATGAAAATTCTTACACTACGGACTTAGAGGATTTTACCACTGCTTGCAAACTTCCATAGTGGGGTAGTGCTAGTGAACCTCGCAAATCTGAATTTAGAGATTTTCTTGCTAATATAACTGTGGGGGAATCTAGAGATATAGCACAAGCTACCATAGGGAGCATTCACTTTCCTGCTATACATTATTTTGCTCTCTTCATAGGTAGATGCATTAACGGTAAAGATGAAGCATGTCACATGTGTGTGCCCGACCTCAGTATTCTTAGGAGTGCTGTGTTAGGATATAAATCTTATAATTTGGGAGCCATTGTTGCACATAGGTTGCATCTTAATAGATTTAATGGAGATTTCTTCGGTGGAATTTATGCAACCCGCATAGCTAATTTTCTTGGTATAACCATACGTGAGGATGATATTGAGTTGCCTCCTGCTTATTTGGATTATGAGGCTATGGTTCGTCATCAGTTTGTTGAGAGGAATGATCAGTTCCTCCAATACCGACTAATCTTTGACAGACGACGCACCTATCACGTCGCTCTCCCTGCTTCTACTTTCTTTGACTTTCAGGAAAAAGGTAGATATTGTATAACCAGAGAGGAGGCGGAAGAGTATAAGAGGAGAGCTGAGATAGCTCGCCTCCAAGCTGCAACCCACGATGCAATGACTGCTGCATCTCAGTACGACCCCAACTACAACTTTGGATATCCGCCAGGCCATCCGTGGCATTAGACCAACTTAGGCCAAAAGCCTAAGCTTGGGGGAGTACGTATTTCTCACCGACATTACATTCATGCTCACACACTCATTGCTAGATGTCGGTGCTCATACTTTTTCATTGTATTATCCATGCTAGTTTATTTCCTTTTCATGCGTTCTTCTTGTGTGCTTAATAAACCTTAAGAAAAACCAAAAAAATTAGTTGTAGCTTTTAGCTAGTTTTAATTTCCATGCTTGTAGTAGTAATTAAAAAGAAACCCCAAAAAGATTTCCTGTTCTTATTTTGCTTGTTGGGAGCTTTCCCGTGTAAATAGTTTTATTTCTTTTCTTTGGGGGTCGATAGGAGAAGACCATAATTAAATTGTTGAAGTGGCTCTTATATGCATTATTGTTGATTTGACAAAAGAGCCCACATTTCCTTGTCGTCTCCTATTTATTGAATGCTTACAGATTCTAGCTTAGTCCAATGCGCGTGCATTATTATTATTATCCACATCGTTCGGTCGTGCAAGTGAAAGGCAATTATGACGATATATGATGGACTGACTGAGATGAGAAAAGCCGGTATGAACTCGACCTCTCTTGTTTTTGTAAATATGATTAGTTCATCGTTCCTGATTCAGCCTATTATGAATAAACATGTTTGCAATGACAACTAGAGATCATAGTTTCTTGTGTCATGCTTAATTAGCTAGGAGCTTATAATGGTTTACCTTGCATGCCAACATGCTATTAAAATGGTTGTGATGTGGTATGATAGGGTGGTATCCTCTTTTGAATGATTCGAGTGGCTTGACTTGGCACATGTTCACGCATGTAGTTGAAACAAAATCAACATAGCCTCTACGATATTTATGTTCATGGTGCATTATATCCTACTCATGCTTGCATCCGGTGTTGATTAATTTTAATGCATGTTCATGACTGTTGTCGCTCTACCTGGTCGCTTCCCAGTCTTTTTCTAGCCTTCACCTGTACTAAGCGGGAATACTGCTTGTGCATCCAACTCCATAAACCCCAAAGTTATTCCATATGAGTCCACCATACCTACCTATATACGGTATCTACCTGCCGTTCCAAGTAAATTTGTATGTGCCAAACTCTAAAACTTCAAATAAACATTTTGTTTTGTATTCTCGAATAGCTCATGTATCAACTAGGGTTGTCCGTATCTTCCATGTTATTAGGGTTATTCTCAAGACGAGTGGACTCCGCTCCTCACTCACGAGAAAATGGCTGGCACCTCTACAAATCCCTGCTTCCCTCTGCGAAGGGCCTATCTATTTACTATCATGTTGAGTCATCATCCTCTTATTAAAAAGCGCCAGTTGGAGAGCACCATTGTCATTTGCATTCGTTACTGTTAGTTTACATTGAGTATGACTTGACTGGATCTCTTTTACCATGAATTACAATGTCTACTCAGTCCTTGATCTTTAAAGTTGCTCTGCATTTATGTTTTGCGGTCTCAGAAAGGGCTAGCGAGATACCATCTTGTTATATCATATTATGATTGTTTCGAGAAAGTGTTGTCATCCGAGATTTATTATTATTGCTGGCTAGTTGATTATGCCATTGATATGAGTAAACATGAGACCTAAGCGTTCTTGTGAATATGGTTAGTTTATAATCTTTGCTGAAAACTTGAATGCTAGCTTTACATATTTACAACAACAAGAGCAAACAGAGTTTGTAAAAGTTTTTCTTTATCGCTTTCAGTTTATCAACTGAATTGCTTGAGGACAAGCTGTGGGGAACCGACCTCAGATGGTCAAGTCTATGTGTATCTGTGCCATCCCTGGATCGGTATGCTGGCACACACAGTACATCAATGTATATATCAAAGTGCAATCACATGCATAAATAACGTAAAACTGATATATATACCTCATAAGTCTCAGCGCAAACAAACAATCGGGTGTGGAGTCCCATCAACGCCATCGGCAGGTTGAGTGTAGACCGTAACCGTAAACCGTACTCTTACTCGTCGGAAGAAACATATCTGCAACATTGTAACATCCCAAATTTTCAATTTGGAATGTTATACATAGATCATTCTTGCATATCATATTTTATTGCTTTTCGTCTCGTGATCCTTGAAATCCTAAGCAACTCAAGGACCCTCGAAGAGATTTCGCGATTTCCCTGGTTTTCAAATTTGATTTTTATCAAATATTGAAACGAGGATTTTGGTTTTAATTATTTTTCTCTCCAAAAATATTTCATAATAAAATATATGAGAGGAGATAATATGACTTCTCCAAAATAAATGAAATATTGGAGGAAAAAATACTAAAATCAATTATTCATTTTTTATTTGGATTTTGTTTGCATTAGAAAAATTGCACGTTTTCAAAGTTGCATTTTAGGGCTAAGAAAATGTTCATCTCGTTCTAAATATTTCATTTAGATGGTGAAAATTTGTTTTGGAATTTTTAGATTTTAATTTTGTTTTCTAGGATTTTTTTTCTGTTCGGCGGAATTATTTAAAAAAAAGTGCACAGAGGCTAACTGGGCCGAAGCCCAGCCGCCGGCCCACCTCTCCGCGCATCGTCTCCTTCCAGGAGAACGGCCGCGCCGCGCCGCCGCCGACTCGAGGAGTCCGAGCCGGACTCCCCTCCCCGCCGCCCCTTGCCCCCTCCCCAAGTCACACCTCCCCTTTATATACCCAGCCCCCCCCACCACCACCACCCACCACCGCCGCCTCACCCTGCTGCCGCGCCTCCGCCCCCGCGTCTCGCCGGACCGACGAAGTAGCTGCTGGTCTTTAAAAAAAAAAGAAAACCGATTCAGTTTTTTTAAGAAAACCCTAGTTCGTTTTTTAGATCGGTTCGCCGGTTTTTCCCGGTTTTTCTTTTTAGCGGATGTTCGTCCGTACGTTCGTTTTAACGAACGTTTTCGCTTGTTAGTTACAGATAATGAACGCTCGTTCGTTAGCCTGTTCGTCAGTCTTTTTAATCGGATTTTTCCATGATTATTTCTGATCGTGATTTCTGATCCGATTTTCGTTCTAGTTTATCTTTTCGCTCGTTTGTCAGAATCAGGCGATTCAAGCGCCTAGATCTTCATCTCGAGACCCTATTTTCGTTTAACCAACTTGAACAAGCTTTTGCTACTATAAAATTCGACCTAGGTCTAGATTAGTAAACAGATCTTGTTTCTTTCGCCGTTTGAGTTTTGTTGCTCTGTTTGATTTGATTCTTTTTGCAAACCGGAGTTCTTAAGTTGAACTTTCTGGTAGATCTTCTTATTTGAGTTTTACCCGTGTCTCTTTGCTTGATTGCTTATGTATGCTATTGTTTGTTTGCGATAGAATTCCCGGAGTGCGAATCGTGTTATTTAGAGTCCCTAGGTTTCGCGGATCGTCAGCAAGGCAAGTAACACTTTGATCATATCCCTTTATCACCCAGTTTTTATGCATTAGTTCCAATCCTCAAACATTGCATGGTTAGGATGTTATTAACTTGTGGGTTGGGAAGTAGTTGATGAGGTAGAACCTATTGCCCTGTTATATTCAAACCTTGGGAGTAACTTATACGAATTGCTTATATTGCTATGCTATGCTCGTAGACGTGATTTGGGAGAGTGAAATCCATGACAAATGTGAGACTGTTAATTAATGGTTGAACTTATGGTGGCAACTTAAATACACATCTGGGTGGATTGAGGCACCTGGAGTAGCCAGTGTTGCCTGTATTTTTGGAAATCCCGGAGTACCCGTGTGATCTTCCTATGGACCGCCACCCAGGCTGAAAGGGAACTGAGATGATTCATGCTAGAAACTTCCGTGTGTAGCCACAAGCTGTTATGGGCTCTAGCAAAGTTGAGTATGTTACGTGAAGCTCTTGAAGAGGTGGATCACCAGGTAGTGGGTTGTAGGTTTGGTATGGTCTGCCCGGAGTAGAGAGTTAATGTTTCTGAAAGACTGTGTCTCGATCATCCGTTTCTCAAACATCATGTAGTGCGAGAAATTCAATGGAGGCGATCGAGTCTTGTGGGGAAAAGTGCGCAAACCTCTGCAGAGTGTACAAATTAATCATGGTTAGCCGTGTCCCCGGTTATGGACATCTTGAGTATCTAGTACTTGGAGTATCTTAAGTATCTCATCACTTTTAAATTAATATTGTTGGGTTGTTAAATACTTTAATTGGGATTGAGTTGGAGGGACCTTCTCAATGATGTTTCAACTACCATGATAGTTAAATAAAATCTATTCCTTTATTGTAGGGAAAAATTGGCTTTTTGCAAAAACTATAACCATAGAGCTTTCCACCAGCCAAATATGCATGTAGTGATAGTATTATTCTATTCTTGATCTACTGTGTTGCTTTGCCAGCATATTCCATGTGCTGACCCATTTTCGGGTTCCAACGTATTATGTTGCAAACTTTTCAGACGAGGAGTAAGGTTCATTAGGTCGTTGCCGTGAAGCTCAGCTATGCCGTTGGAGTTGATGGACTCACTTTATCTTGCAAGCCTTCCGTTGTTATCGTATTAGATGGCCTTAAGCCATATTTATTGTAATAAGTTCTCTTTGGAGACATTCAATGTAATAAGTGTGTGATTGCTACTCTGTTATAAATCCTCGAGTACTGTGTGTGTCAGCATTACCGATCCAGGGATGACACTGAAGCACAGAGACTTGACTGTTTGAGGTCGGGTCGCTACAAGATGGTATCAGAGCACACACTGAGTGTAGGACACGACCACTAAGCTAAAACCATAGATCACTGTTCTCTTTTCATTTCTGACTCCTCTCCATTTTCCACTCTTTAGGATGGCGGATGCAAGGAACAAGTTTGCACAACCGGATGAAGAAGCACCTTTTGGACGACACTTGAAGGAAGTCACTAGGTACCTGAACATAGGAATACCAAGCTTCACCGGGACCTACAATGCCACTTTACCAGAAGAGGAGTGATGGATGATTCAAGTTCAAGTTCCAGGAAGAACCTTCACGCCAGTCACTAAACCCATAGAGTTTTCCTTTGATGCTCCAACCTAGAGTCTAGGAAAGAGTATGGCAGCTCACATCACCATGGGACACATTGGAGAAGTTTACCAAAAGGAGCTTAAAGATACTATCTACCAGATATGTGGGCGCAGAGACGAGCAATGGGAGATGATCAGCACCAGGAAGGATAGATCAATTACAGCTTTCATCCAGGAACTAAACCAGCACATTCAACGCCAGGAGAACCAGATGTGCGCAGGCATCATAGATCTGAAGAAGGCAACGACTAGGATCATGGAACTGGAGGAAGAACTTAAGGCTACACGTGAAGATTATGAGGAGGAAATCGTCGTACTAGTGGAGAAGAATGACGATCTGGAAAGGGAGCGAGGAGTATTCCTGGGAGACCCCGCACCAGGAGGAGAAGATGAAGAACCCAAGGAGATTCGCCCAGAGGACTACATCATCATCGACGACACCGACTCCGACCTTAGCAATGATGACTTTGAAGACGAAGCTGGAGCAGACATCATGGAGTCTTCAACCGAGGAATATTTTTAGTAGACCACCACATCAGTAGTAGTATTCCACCATGTAAATAGAGTAGTCCGAACACTTCTGCGATAGTTCTAGACCGATTGTATGCCTTGCTTGATTGATTGAGTGAAATGTTTGTGTTTGTCTCATGTGCATATGGGTAGTGCTTTCTCATTAGACCTCATTCTATTCTAATCTCTCCCCTCTAACCCATCAGATGCCTCCGAAACGTGACCCCGGATTTGCTTTCCCACCGGAGCTCACTCAGTTGATCCAGCAACAGAATACCCTGATGCAGTTGTTAGTTCAGAACCAAGGCAACAACAACAACAACAATCCACCACCACCACCACCAGTTGACAACTTAGCCCGTTTTTTGAGGTTGCAGCTGCCGGTGTTTTCCAGTAGCACCGAGCCTATAGTAGCAGATGATTGGCTCCGCAGGATTGGAAGGGAGTTAACCACTGCATGATGTACTGGTGCTGAGAAGGTGCGTTTTGCCGCGCATCAGTTGGATGGACCAGCAGCCTCATGGTGGGAGAATTACACTGTCACCTACCCTATAGCCACGGTGACATGGGACCAGTTTCAGCAAGCTTTCCGTACGTCCCATGTCTCAACTGGAGCTATGAGTATGAAGAAGCGTTAGTTTCGCAACTTACGCCAGGGGAACCGTACTGTAGCTCAGTACACGGATGAGTTTAGCAAGTTATCTCGCTATGCCCCTGATGATGTGGCCACAGATGCCGCAAAGTAGGAGAAGTTTATGGAAGGGCTGAATGATGAGATGAGCACGCAGTTGATGGTGGCAACATTCAACAACTACCAGGAGTTGGTAGATAAGGCTCTTATGATTGAAGGGAAGCAGCAGCAGATTGAGAACCGTAAGAGGAAGTATGTACAAGGGAGGTATAAGTCAGGAGCTCAGCAGAAGCCTCGCCTAATCCCGAACTCGGGAGGACTTTTTCATAACCATGGAGGCCACATCCATAATGGAGGGAGTAACCATAACCATACTGGCCCAAGGAAAGGGAATGGGAATGGAGCAAGCAACAATCAAAACCGCCCCAATCCAGCCACACCCACCAAGAGAGACCTAAGCCACGTTACTTGTTTCAAGTGCTGGAAGACTGGACACTATGCCACGGAGTGCCCTGAAGGAAAGAATGGAAACAGAAATGGGAGCGATGGGAAGAAGCTCAATACACTCAACAAAGGACAAGTGAACCACGTTAACGTGGAGGAGGTTGAAGAGCAGCCAGACGAGGTTATAGGTAAGTTTTTGGGTTAAGTCATTTACCGCTCTTGTTCTTTTTGATACTGGTGCATCGCATTCATACATATCAAGGGAATTTGTGGATAAGTTTAAACTACCGACCCAAACCCTTAGGACCCCTCTGTTAGTAAGTTCACCTGGAGCAGAGTATATGGCTAGCCGATGGTGCAACCAGATACCCCTAACCATTGGAACCATGTTTTTCCGTCTGACCTAATTATCTTGGAGTCACAAGGATTGGATGTGATATTAGGAATGGACTGGATGTCAAAGTATGGAGGAAGCATTGACTGTGTTAGTAAGTTAATTTGTCTCACCACACCTGAGGGAAAAAGGATCAATTACGTATCTAGGCATGCGCCAAGAAGTAGCCAAGTAAATACCCTCACGGGAGTTGTTCAGGAGGAAGTGCCTATAGTAAAGGATTACCCGGATGTTTTCCCAGAGGATTTACCAGGCATGCCACCGGATCGAGATATCGAGTTTTTGATAGAGCTATTGCCAGGCACAGGGCCAATATCCAAGAGACCCTATCGGATGCCCGCGAATGATCTGGAGGAGATTAAGAAACAGATCAAGGAGTTATTGGAGAAAGGTTACATTCGACAGAGTTCATCACCGAGGGGAGCCCCAGTGCTTTTGGTTGAGAAGAAGGATAAGTCTCTAAGAATGGTTGTTGATTATCGGGCCTTGAATGAAGTGACGATCAAGAACAAGTACCCATTGCCGATGATCAGTGATCTGTTTGACCAGCTGCAAGGAGCTAAGGTGTTTTCGAAGATCGATCTGCGATCAGGATACCATCAGTTGAAGATACGAGAGAAAGATATACCAAAGACAACATTCACCACACGGTACGGGTTGTATGAATATACGGTCATGTCGTTTGGACTGACTGACACCCCTGCCTACTTCATGAGCATGATGAACAAGGTGTTCATGGAATATTTGGACAAGTTTGTTGTTGTGTTCATTGATGATATAATGGTATATTCGAAGAATGAGGAGGAGCACAAGGAGCATTTGCATTTAGTTCTCGAGAAACTCAGGGAACATCAGTTGTATGCCAAGTTCAGCAAATGCGAGTTTTGGTTGAAGGAAGTTGGATTCCTTGGACATGTTATATCGGGAGAAGGTATAGCAGTAGACCCCACCAAGGTTCAGTCAGTCACTGAATGGTTGGCACCCACTTCAGTTAGCGAGATCCGCAGTTTTCTTGGACTCGCAGGATATTATCGGAGATTTATTGAGAATTTTTCCAAAATTGCGAAGCCAATGACGGAGTTATTGAAGAAGGATACCAAGTTTAAATGGACGGAAGATTGCGAGGCAAGTTTCCAGGAGCTGAAGAAACGTTTGACTACAGCCCTAGTATTAACACTGCCAGATATACGTAAGGATTTCCAAGTGTATTGTGACGCCTCTCGCTTAGGACTTGGAAGTGTGCTCATGTAGGACAAAAGAGTTGTTTGGTATGCCTCACGACAACTAAAACCACACGAGTTAAATTATGCCACGCATGATTTGGAGTTAGCAGTCGTAGTGCATGCGTTGAATACTTGGAGGCATTACCTTATTGGAAACCATTATGATGTGTACACGGATCATAAGAGTTTGAAGTACATCTTCACCCAGAAGGAACTGAACCTTAGGCAGAGAAGATGGTTGGAGCTTATAAAGGATTATGACATGAAGCTTCATTATTATCTAGGAAAGGACAATGTTGTAGCAGACGCTTTGAGCCGGAAGAGTTATGCTAATACCCTAGAGAGCATGGGATTGCCGAAGGAGTTAGCAGAGGATCTCAGGGAACTTCGATTGGAGATTGTTCCTAGAGGTTTTGCTGCAACAATGGAGGTTCAGTCTACATTGTTGGGAACGATTCGAGAAGCTTAGAAGGATGACAAAGTGATTGCCGAGATAAAGGGGAAAATGAGCGAAGGAAAGGCCAAAGGTTTTCATGAGGATGAGCACGACACCTTATGGTTTGAGGACCGTGTTTATGTGCCCAATAACACAGAGATCAGGAAATTAATACTACATGAGGCTCATGACTCACCATACTCGATACACCCCATAAACACCAAGATGTATTTGGATTTAAAGGAACGTTTCTGGTGGACAGGGATGAAGAAGGATATTGCCGAGTATGTAGCCGTATGTGATGTATGCCAGAGAGTGAAGGCAGAGCATCAAAAGCCAGCAGGATTGCTACAGCCTATGTCGATACCCGGATGGAAGTGGGATAAACTTGGCATGGATTTTATCACCGGATTGCCCAGGACCAAATTAGGTTATGATTCTATATGGGTAGTAGTTGACCGCTTGACCAAAGTGGCACACTTTATTCCAGTGAAAACAACTTATACCAGTGCAAAGTTGGCCAAGATATATATGACCAGGATCGTATGTCTGCATGGAGTTCCGAGGACCATCGTATCAGATAGAGGAACATAGTTTACTTCAAAGTTTTGGCATCAGCTGCACCAAACTTTGGGAACGAGATTGGAGTTCAGTACAACATTTCACCCGCAAACGGATGGACAGACCAAGAGAGTCAACCATATTCTGGAGGATATGTTAAGAGCCTGTGCGCTTATGGATCTAGTTGGGATGACAATCTGCCTTACGTAGAGTTCTCATACAACAATAGTTACCAAGCCAGTCTGAAGATGGCACCGTTCGAAGCCCTGTATCGACGAAGGTGCAGAACACCGTTGATGTGGGATGAAGTTGGAGACCGACAGTTGTTTGGACCAGACTTGATCAAAGAGTCTGAGGTGAAAGTTAAACTGATTTGAGATAGACTGAAGATAGCTCAGTCCAGACAGAAGAGTTATGCAGATTCGAAACGCAAGGAGGTAACCTATGAAATTGGAGATAGAGCATATCTGCGAGTATCACCTTTACGAGGAGTGAAAAGTTTTGGAGTTAAGGGAAAGTTAGCCCCGAGATTTGTAGGACCGTACCGTGTTTGGATGGGAGAATTTGCCTACAAGTTGGAGTTACCTGAAGGACTGTCAGGAGTTCACGATGTGTTTCATGTTTCCCAGTTGAAGAAGTGCCATGCTGAGATGGCCGATATACCGCTAAGAGATACCGTACCCTTGGAGGCGATTCAGTTGGACAACGATTTGACTTATGAGGAGAAGCCAGTCAAGATTTTGGAGTTTGCCAGTCGAGTCACCCATAGAAAGGTTATCAAGTTTTGCAAAGTTCAGTGGAACCACCATACCGAGGATGAAGCCA
The DNA here is from genome assembly GCF_056163025.1 of Triticum urartu. NCBI lineage: Eukaryota > Viridiplantae > Streptophyta > Magnoliopsida > Poales > Poaceae > Triticum > Triticum urartu. The sequence goes on along the minus strand of NC_141878.1, from coordinate 443,726,975 downwards.
CCTAGGAACGAGAGGATGATCTCCGCAAAGACCACCCACACCTATTTTCTAGCCAACCCGAATCTTGAGGGCGAGATTCATCTTAAGGGGGGTAGGTTTGTAACATCCCAAATTTTCAATTTGGAATGTTATACATAGATCATTATTGCATATCATATTTTATTGCATTTCGTCTCGCGATCCTCGAAATCCTAAGCAACTCAAGGACCCTCGGAGAGAGTTGGGGATTTCCCCGGTTTTCAAATTTGATTTTTATCAAATATTGAAACGAGGATTTTGGTTTTAATTATTTTTCTCTTCGAAAATATTTCATAATAAAATATATGAGAGGAGATAATATTACTTCTCCAAAATAAATGAAATATTGGAGGAAAAATACTAAAATCAATTATTCTTTTTTTATTTGGATTTTGTTTCCATTAGAAAAATTGCACGTTTTCAAAGTTGCATTTTAGGGCCAAGAAAATGTTCATCTCGTTCTAAATATTTCATTTAGACGGTGAAATTTTTTTTTGGAATTTTTAGATTTTCATTTTGTTTTCTAGGATTTTTTTTCTGTTCGGCGGAATTATTTTAAAAAAACAAAGTGCGCAGAGGCTAACTGGGCTGAAGCCCAGCCGCCGGCCCACCTCCCAGCGTCGTCTCCTTCCAGGAGACCGGCTGTGCCGCGCCGCCGCCGACTCGAGGAGACCGGTCGCGCCGCGCCACCGCCAACTCGAGGAGACCGGTCGCGCCGCGCCACCGCCGACTCGAGGAGTCCGAGCCGGACTCCCCTCCCCGCCGCCCCTTGCCCCCTCCCCAAGTCACCCCCTCCCCTTTATATACCTAGCCCCCTCCCCCCCCACCGCCACCACCACCCACCACCACCGCCTCGCCCCGCAGCCGCAGCCGCCGCCGCCCGCTGCCGGCCGCGCCCCGCCGCCGCCGCGTCTTGCCGGACTGACGAGGTAGCCGCCAGTTTTTTTTTAAAGAAAACCGATTCGGTTTTTTTAAGAAAACCCTAGTTCATTTTTTTAGATCGGTTTGCCGGTTTTTCTCGGTTTTTATTTTTAGCGGACGTTCGTCCGTACGTTTGTTTTAACGAACGGTTTTTGCTCGTTAGTTACAGATAATGAACGCTCGTTCGTTAGCCTGTTCGTCAGTTTTCTTTAAACGGATTTTTCCGTGATTATTTCTGATCCGATTTTCGTTCTAGTTTATCTTTTCGCTCGTTTGTCGGAATCAGGCGATTCAAGCGCCTAGATCTCCGTCTTCAGACCCTCTTTCCGTTTAACCAACTTGAACAAGCTTTTGCTACTGTAAAATTTGACCTTGGTCTAGATTAGTAAATGGATCTTGTTTCTTTCGCCGTTTGAGTTTCGTTGCTCTGTTTGATTTGATTCTTTTTGCAAACCGGAGTTCTTAAGTTGAACTTTCTGGTAGATCTTCTTACTTGAGTTTTACCCGTGTCTCTTTGCTTGATTGCTTATGTATGCTATTGTTTGTTTGCGATAGAATTCCCGGATTGCGAAGCCTGTTATTTGGAGTCCCTAGGTTTCGTGGATCGTCAGCAAGGCAAGTAACACTTTGATCATATCCCTTTATCACCTAGTTTTTATGCATTAGGATGTTATTAACTTGTGGGTTGGGAAGTAGTTGATGAGGTAGAACCTATTGCCCTGTTATATTCAAACCTTGGGAGTTACTTATACGCATTGCTTATATTGCTATGTTATGCTCGTAGACGTGGTTTGGGAGAGTGAAATCCATGACAGATGTGAGATTGTTAATTAATGGTTCAACTTAAGGTGGCAACTTAAATACACATCTGGGTGGATTGAGGCACCTGGAGTACCCAGTGTTGCCTGTATTTTTGGAAATCCTGGAGTACCCGTGTGATCTTCCTATGGACCGCCACCCAGGCTGAAAGGGAACTGAGATGATTCATGCTAGAAACTTTCGTGTGCAGCCACAAGCTATTATGGGCTCTAGCATAGTTGAGTACGTTACGTGAAGCTCTTGAAGAGGTGAATCAGTAGGTAGTGGGTTGTAGGTTTGGTATGGTCTGCCCGAAGTAGAGAGTTAATGTTTCTGAAAGACTGTGTCTCGGTTATCCGTTTCTCAAACATCATGTAGTGCGAGAAATTCAACAGAGGCGATCGAGTCTTGTGGGGAAAAGTGCGCAAACCTCTGTAGAGTGTACAAACTAATCATGGTTAGCCGTGTCCCCAGTTATGGACATCTTGAGTATCTAGTACTTGGAGTATCTTAAGTATCTCATCACTTTTAAATTAATATTGTTGGGTTGTTAAATACTTTAATTGGGATTGAGTTGGAGGAACCTTCTCAATGATGTTTCAACTACCATGATAGTTGAATAAAATCTATTCCTTTGTTTTAGGGAAAAATTGGCTTTTCGCAAAAACTATAACCATAGAGCTTTCCACCAGCCAAATATGCATGTAGTGATAGTATTATTCTTTCTTGATCTACTGTGTTACTTTGCTAGCATATTCCATGTGCTAACCCGTTTTCGGGCTGCAACGTATTATGTGGCAGACTTTTCAGACGAGCAGTAAGGTTCATTAGGTCATTGCCGTGCAGCTCAGCTATGCCATTGGAGTTGATGGACTCACTTTATCTTCCAAGCCTTCCGATGTTATCGTATTAGATGGCCTTAAGCCATATTTATTGTAATAAGTTCTCTTTGGAGACATTCGATGTAATAAGTGTGTGATTGCTACTCTATTATAAATCCTCGAGTACTGTGTGTGTCAGCATTACCGATCCAGGGATGACACTGAAGCACAGAGACTTGACCGTTTGAGGTCGGGTCGCTACAAACATGAGACGTTGCAGCCGTGTAGGTCAGTACATTGAATGTACCGGCAACATCACTATAAGAAAAACAGATGATAAACTATACTATATGCAATATGGCTTTGTGGCTCTGTATCTGAGTTTTGTTTGCATAAAATCTGGTTTTATTTTCCCTGCATCAAAGGAATTAACCAGAGTCTGTACTACGGAGTTTTCTATCACGACATGGTTCCGCCAACCGATGTCTCATAGCCCAAATCATCATAAGTTACCCACAATTAAATTATCAGTCTGGTGTGGAGAGTTCCGAGATAGATCCAAGTTCAGATGCTCAAATTGTCCGTAACCGGGGACACGGCTAATCGATTAGGTTTAAACCCTCTGCAGAGGTTTGTACACTTTACTCGCAAGATTCAATCCTTCTTTTTACGTTCTCGCACTTCAGGGTGTTTGAGAACAAGATGACCGAAACATGGTTTTCCAAAGAGTTCCCCTGACCACTGTCCGGTGCTCATCCAATCCTACCATAGTTCTACATCTGCTAGCACCGTCCCAACCAGAGTCACCACTAGGGTCAACCAAGCCAAAGCCCATAGTGACTTGCGGTTGCACAGGTAAGCTTCCGGGCATGAAGTATTCTTCCGTCTCTTTGATTCTGGGTGTAGCTTTCCGCAAGATGTCATGGCGCTTCTCCATGCATCCCGGCCATCCACTGGTTTCTCCAGGGTGCCCATCAACCGTCCTCCACCCAGTAGTGTGTATTGAATTCTTGTCTCGAGTCTCGAAATCTTGAGGTCTTGAAGTCTTGAGGCCTTGAAAATGCAGTCCTGGCAGATGCCATCATGGCGTTGCCATCATTGGCGTAGAGTCCTCCATTCTCACACCACTCTCGTGCACTCATACCAAATCCCTCCTACTATAGCGTAGCATTAAAACTATATAACATTCCGGGCTTGGTAATAGGGAGATGGGTTCCTACCTCATGCATTCTACTCAACTACAAGATTCAATAACACTAGTGGAGGGATTGTTGAAAGGGTGCTACTACATGCAAATAAAACATAGGTATGAAAAACATGGTCAAAGTGAACTTGCCTGGTATTACTTGATGAAGATAACAACGCTCTCAAAATATAACAGAGGTGAAAATAAATTTTAAAATAACTAAAACAACAGAAAACAACATCAAGTTAAAAATAACTAGCACAGTGTTGTTTTCATGAAAAACTAATTTTAATAAAATCTATAAATACCCAAATTAATCCTACTTCTAGGCAAGGTCAAAACAAAGCAGTGGCAAAAAGAATCACCTAAAAATATTAATTCTAGCTCATAATATAGCAGAAATACTAATCTGACTAAAACCCACATAAAACAATTTTTTAAAACTAAAACATGGCCGAATCTATTTTGTACAGGAACTTTAGGAAATTTGAAGACTAGAGCAAAAAGAATCAATCGAAAACTCTAAATAACCTAAGAGATATAGAATTTACGAAACTGAAACTTTTCTGTTTTAAAAACAGAAACGAAAATACAGAAGAAAAAACCAAACGGGCGCTATTGGGCCTACGGGGGGTGCGAAGCTCTGGTGAAACTTAACAATATGTACACGTGCGTTTATTTTTTATAGAATAAAACCGATCAGCTGGTTTGATCAGAACCGTACTAAACCGCTACAAAAAAACTGTAACTAGAACCGTTCTAATGAAAATAAAACGATCTACTAAACCGATCTAATCTAACACAATGTTTCGGTCTAAAGAGAAAAAAACACTAGCAACCAGAGGAGAGGGTTCGTGCTTACAGAGAGGAAATGAGCGAGGCAGAGAAGAAGAGGCCGGTGGGCGGCGAGGCTCTAGTCGGCGGCAGCGTCGGCGAGGATGTCCAGGTGATGCGGGGTTCGGGGTATCCGATTTTCTGTGGACGGTGAGGCGAGGGAATGTCGGGGTTGAGCGTAGCGTCGAGGTGAACTTTGTGAATTTCGGCGGCGTTGTGAGCTCGACGTGATGGCTCCGGTGCTTTCTGGACGTCCGAAACATGTCAAAGAGGATCGCAACGATGAGGGATAGTAGTATATGGAAGGAAAAGTTTCGATGATGCTTACACACGTCGGAATCGACTGGTGAACCACGTAAACTCCGGCGAGATCCAAATGACGAGGGTGTGTGATACGGTGAGTTTTGGCGAGGGGTTTCCAGGGGAATTGGAAGAGGAGGGTCGTGACTATTTATAGGACATGAGGCTTGGACGAGGGGTTGACTCGGGATAGGTTTTCCACGAAGATCGGATGCAGCGGCGGCGTCGCGTACGTATAGGTTTCTGTTTCTGTACATGTATGTGGGGAAGAAGAAAAGAGCGGTGTGGGGTCCATGCGCTAGAGAAAAAAAACGAGGGAGAGAGAGAGAGATCGTGAGAGGGAGGGGTGGCAGCGGCTCCTGGGGAGTCCCTCTCGTGCGAGCGCTAGCCCTAGCGCCGGCGCTGGGTTGGGCCGGCCGGTGCACCTGGCCTTGCCTGGCAGGCTCTTTTTTTAGAAGAAATCAGAGGGTAAACTCAAGGAAAACAAACTAAATATAAACTTAATATAGGCATATAATATATAGAAATTTTCAGAAAAAGAAATCCTAAAACATGAACTATTTTTCAAGTTCAAATAAAATACTTTAGAAAAAACTCTTTTTTTGCAGTACTCCAAAATAGAAATAGAATTTAAGTTTCCAATAAATTGTCGAACCTTGTCTCTGATTTTGGAGTGTCATTTTCCTCCTCTCATTTTTTTGTCAGAGAAAGTTGAAAAGATTTAAACTTAAAAATTACGTAGGGATTCAAATAGAAAATTTTGGGAAAGTCCTTTTATTCCCTCTCATTCAACTTTTAAAAAGGTTTCAAATTCCATTCAATTTTCACAGAAGCAACCACACCACAATCAAACAAACAATCAAAACTATTTATTTAATATAACATTCCAAAATTTAGAATTTTGGGATGTTACAAACCTACCACACTTAAAATGAATCTCGTCCTCGAGATTCGAAGAGGCTGGCAAGAAAAGGGTTAGGGTTTGGGGTCTTCCAGCAAATCCATCGACCAGAGAGGTCTGGGGTGCTACCACACTTGAAAGCAATGCTATGGTTCTGACAAAATTCATGTACTCCATCCTTTCGGTTGACGTTGTCGGTGTTCTCATATTCTCCGGAATAACTCTTTCACTGGTGCTCTTCCAGTCGGGGCATAACCTTTTTCCTCAAACACATGTCCTTTCATCCTGGTGACGTTCTTCCGAGATTGGGTCTTCTTAGCTGACTGGTCTGTCGCTAATACTGAATAACTATCGAAATTCTTATGGTGGTCAACCATGTATGGTTTCTCCTGCAGAAAATGGGTTTGGTTGAATCTCACCATATACCTGCGATTGGCAATGACTGCCTGGTACCAAGGTTTCTTAGCATGCTATTCTAAGGTTTAAACAAGGTTTGATATCGTCGTCTCTCTACTATGGGTAAGGCACTCAGATTTACCATTCCAAATAGCAAGAGCGAATGACGAGAGTAAGCCGGTATGGTGATCAATCCATTCCGCACCCAAATCATTACCCTGTATAAGGTTTAGCGAATCTCACGTTTCTAATACTCGATCATTCTCACAAGCATTGCAGAATTTCTCTTGTCCTCGAACTGGGTTCGGGTAATTCCATTATTTCTGCAAGTTGAAAAAAACATCTATCGTTCTTCACGACTCTCATGTTTTTGCGTATACTCCTAGTAAACGTATGCTGATTGAATCATCGATTCTTCCAAATTTCTTCCTTCATCAAGGTTACGTCTGTTCCTTTTCAAATCCTGGGCCTGTGGGTTATGGCCCACTTCAACACTTGTACAAGTTTAACTCATCCTTGGAGTAACTCTTGTTCCATATTACACCTCCTTTAAATCCAATAGTACTCTGTTTCTTCATAACCATCGTATCAAAAGAAAAAAACTCCAACTATTTTTTTGTCCAAACTCCAATCTGTGGGACACATTTCCTTTTCCATTGGTCAGGTGTCCTCATAGGGTATTACCACAAAAATAAGTTGTACTGGTGCATCCATAATTCATACTCTCTTCATGTCAAATCCTATATTACATCCTTAATCACTGCTCAAAATTCAAATTCCAAAAGTACTTTATTACAAATGTTGCCATCCACCATTTGGTATGGTCAAGCATTACTTCCATCTTTATTCATTTTCCCTACTTGAATATGCTTCAATCCCACTGGAATTGTTTGAGGTGGTCCTTGAGATCATCGATCTTCTGCTTCATCATGGTGGCCACCAGCTTCATCTCCATCATCTCTACATGTACCTCTCTCAGGTATTCCTGAGTGTGCCGGAGTCTTGCTTCAAGTATTTCTCCAATCTGACGTATGGTTTCCAAAGCAGCTTCACGAACATAGTCGAAGAATGTTGCTCATGGTACTCGAGAAATGAAAAAGTATTGACCCATAGTCTTTGGAAAACTCCCTTCACACGGTGGAGGTGTAACTCCACGTACCAAAGCTCAACTCCATTCTCCATGAAAGGATAACCCTTGTAGACCGCATCTCCTTCAAGATGAATATGTTTCATCATGTCCTTCAGGATCTTTGGGTAATCCTGATCACTAGTCAGGGTCATGATCTTTTCCGGGCCCTTGAGAAAAGACTCGTACATGCTTGTCATCTGAAGGTATAATATATAAGGGGTACTCAGGGTAATGTATGTTGTTCCTTGGGTGAAATGTGATTTTTTTGTGTTTGGGAAAGGTTTGGGGTCAGCTTGTCCATGGGTTCAAGGTTTAAGTATGGGTGAGATAATGAGAGAGGCACTCACAATCAACAACAACTCATAACATTTCACATGAGATTCCAACCACATCAACTTTTATTGCTTCATGAGCTATTACAATTTCCATTTCATAACTCAACTCAACAACCCCAAAAATAAAAGTTTATTCCACATTCATTATATGCTTTATTCCAATATCAAGATCTCAACTGCTCTGCTCAAGCTTTCCTCGGTCTAAACATTCTTTGGGAAAATGTCCTACTCCTTTGCAGCGTAAACAAAAGACTTCAGAAAAATCCAGGGGCTTCCTAGTGGTTATCTTGGCTCCTTGGGTTATTGGCTTCCTTGCTGGGCATTTGCTAGCATAATGACCTAAATCCTTGCATCTGTAACAAGTGATATGACTCAGGTCCTTCTCATCAGAAATTGGGTTGTTCTGAGGATGCCTTCGTTTTCTCTTCCTGGATTTCTTCGTAATGATCAGAGCTTCTATTTGTTGAGGGTCAAACTTCACTTCTGTTGTCGGGAAGTCTCTGAGATACTCTTGGCTTTCCTTCATCCAATACTCTAAAAAAATGTCCTTCTTCTCCACATGAGTAGCAGGCTTGGGCGAAAAATCTGTTTAGGCCTTCACCATCAGGGTCTTCAATAACTTCCTCCATCACGGGTTCTTCTAAACTTTCCCGGAGGGCTTCTTTCATGGCTTCCTTCTGCTGCTTGGTAATTTCTTGTACCTTGGGGTAAATCTGACATTAAGCAGGGTAGTGTGTAGTTCCTTCACACAGGAAACAAGTAACCTGCCTAGTTGGGCATTCTTCAGCTGGGTGATTTCCATCACAATGAGGGCATCCATCCTTGTGTTCTTCATTGGTGTGTCCTATTTCTCCGCAAATCTTGCAGGCACAAGGTTTCTTCATCGGGTTATCCCAGTGCTTCCGGATGAGACGAGATCTTAACAGAGTCTTCTTGAATTCCTCCCAAGTTCTTGCTCCGTTGCATCCTTGTATGGCTTGATGCATTTTCCACCAGGTTGCAGCACTTTTTGTAAAGTACCGAAGAGCGTATTGAACCTCATACTTGCTTCCAATCAAGTTGTTCCTGAAGTGATCCTCCATATTCTGAATCCATAGTTCTACCTCCCTTTGAGTCATTGGTCCAGAGAATACTAGTCCTTCTTCATTCACCATCTATTGGATCCAAGGGTTTTGGGATGAGATATGGGAGGTAGAGAGAGATACACACAATGCAAACAATAATTTTGAAAATGGGTTTTATTTGTGGCTGTCGAGAAACATCAAACACGAGACAACTCACGAACCGTCGCATCTGACGTAAGTATATAACAGGGGTTTGGTCCTCTAAAGGTCAAATAAATCTTTAGAGTCTTCAAATTCTTTAAGTCTTCGGAGTCTTCAACTCTTGTAGCTTCAACCCTTCTAATGCAAGGTGAAATCCTCTTTACTCTGAAGAGGTCATCGGTTGTCCGATATCTTGTCATTCTCACGATGGCTTCAGTTGATCCTCAGAGTGGTCGAAAGGGAATAGTCTAAATATTTGAGGTAAGAGGGACTATTTGATAAAATCAGAAAAGCTGAGAAGTAATGTATTCTTTTGAAAATAAAGTTTCAGAGATTTCCTGTCCTAGGGGCTTTCCGATTTCTAGGGTCACGTCCTACAGTCAACATGTGCTCTAATACCATCTCTGTAGCGACCCGACCTCAGACGTCAAGTCTCTGTGTATCCATGCCATCCCTGGATTGGTATGCTGGCACACACAGTACATCAGTGTATATATCAAAGTGCAATCACATGCATAAATAACGTAAAACTGATATATATACCTCATAAGTCTCAGCGCAAACAAACAATCGGGTGTGGAGTCCCATCAACGCCATCGGCAGGTTGAGTGTAGACCGTAACCCTGTACTGTACTCTTACTCGTCAGAAGAAACATATCCGCAACATGAGATGTTGCAGCCGTGTAGGTCAGTACATTGAATGTACTGGCAAGATCACTGTAATAAAAACAGATGATAAACTATACTATATGCAATATGGCTTTGTGACTCTGTATCTGAGTTTTGTTTGCATAAAAGCTGGTTTTATTTTCCCTACATCAAAGGAATTAACCAGAGTCTGTACTACGGAGTTTTCTATCACGACATGGTTCCGCCAACCGATGTCTCATAGACCAAATCATCATAAGTTGCCCACAATTAAATTAACAGTTCGGTGTTGAGCGTTCCGAGATAGATCCAAGTCCAGATGCTCAAATTGTCCGTAATCAGGGACACGGCTAATCGATTAGGTTTAAACCCTCTGCAGAGGTTTGTACATTTTACCCACAAGATTCGATCCTTCTTTTTATGTTCTCGCACTTCAGGGTGTTTGAGAACAAGAAGACTGAAACATGGTTTTCCAAAGAGTTCCCCTGACCACTGTCCGGTGCTCATCCAATCCTACCGGAGTTCTACATCTACTAGCTAGCACCGTCCCAGCTAGAGTCACCACTAGGGTCAACCAAGCCAGAGCCCATAGTGACTTGCGGTTGCACAAGTAAGCTTCCGGGCATGAAGTATTCTTTCGTCTCTTTGATTCTGGGTGAAGCTTTCCGCAAGATGTCATGGCACTTCTCCATGAATCCCGGCCATCCACTAGTTTCTCCAGGGTGACATCAACCATCCTTCACCCAGTAGTGTGTATTGAATTCTTGTCTCGAGTCTCGAAATCTCAAGGTCTTGAAGTCTCGAGGCCTTGAAAATGCAGTCCTTGCAGATGTCATCATGGAGTTGTCGTCATTGGCGTGGAGTCCTCCATTCTCACACCACTCTCGTGCACTCATACCAAACCCTGCCTACTATAGCGTTGCATTAAAACTATATAATGTCCCGGGCTTGGTAACAGGTAGATGGGTTCCTACCTCATGCATTCTACTCAACTACAAGATTCAATAACACTACTAGAGGGATTGTTGAAAGGGTGCTACTACATGCAAATAAAACATAGGTATGAAAAACATGGTCAAAGTGAACTTGCCTGGTATTACTTGATGAAGATAACAACGCCCTCAGAATAATGACTTAGTAGAACTATTCGTCACTCCGTTGAAAATCTATATAGTCAAACATAGCATTCATATAAGCAAATATACTAGAAAGCAATTCTAACACTCATAATAAAACCAACAAATAAATTGCAAAACAACCAGGGACACCAAATAAGAACAAAGGAAAACTACACAACAAAACTACTAAAGAAAACTCTAAGACATATCACAAAACAGTTTTGTCCTAAGCAAAACTTAACAAAGAAAATACTAAACTAATAATTTTAACAGAAAATAAAATTTAAATCAACTAAGTTAACATAAAGTATTTTTCATAAAGTTTTACTAGCAAAAGGAAACACATAAAAAGCTAAATTAAAACTCTAATTATGCTTAAAACAAAACTAGTAAGGAAAAAATAAAACATTTTATTTTTCTATAAATAAAAGTTCACCCTCTAATACTACAGAAACCAATCTGAACCAAAATATAAGAGAGGTGAAAATAAATTTTAAAATAATTAAAACAACAGAAAACAACAGCAAGTTAAAAATAACTAGCGCAGTGTTGTTTTCATGAAAAACTAATTTCAATAAAATCTATAAATACCCAAATTAATCCTACTGCTACGCAAGGTCAAAACAAAGCAGTGGCAAAAAGAATCACCTAAAAATATTAATTCTAGCTCATAATATAGCAGAAATACTAATCTGACTAAAACCCATATAATTTTTTTCAAAATCTAAAACATGGCCGAATCTATTTTGTACAGAAACATTAGGAAATTTGCAGACTAGAGCAAAAAGAATCAATCAAAAAATCTAAATATCCTAAGAGATATAGAATTTACGAAACTGAAACTTTTCTGTTTTAAAGACAGAAACGAAAATACAGAGAAAAAAACCAAACGGGCGCTATTGGGCCTACGGGGGGTGCGATCTGTAACTACCAAACGCTCGGGTGAAACTTAACAATACGTACATGTGCGTTTATTTTTCTACAGAATAAAACCGATCAGTTGGTTTGATCAGAACCGTACTAAACCGCTACAAAAAACCGTAACTAGAACCGTTCTAATGAAAATAAAACGATCTACTAAACCGATCTAATCTAACACAACGTTTCGATCTAAAGAGAAAAAAACACTAGCAACCAGAGGAGAGGGTTCGTGCTTACAGAGAGGAAACGAGCGAGGCAGAGAAGAAGAGGCCGGTGGGTGGCGGGGCTCTGGTCGGCGGCAGCGTCGGCGAGGATGTCCAGATGATGCGGAGGTTCGGGGGCGTCCGATTTTCTGTGGACGGTGAGGCGAGGGAACGTCGGGGTTGAGCGTAGCGTCGAGGTGAACTTCGTGAACTTCGGCGGTGTTGTGAGCTCGAGGTGATGGCTCCGGTGCTTTGTGGACGTCTGGAACATGTCAAATAGGATCGCAACGATAAGGGATAGTAGTCTATGGAAGGAAAAGTTTCGATGATGCTTACACGCGTCGGAATCGACCGGTGAACCACGTAAACTCCGGAGAGATCCAAACGACGAGGGCGTGCGATGCGGTGAGTTTTGGTGAGGGGTTTCAAGGGGAATTGGAAGAGGAGGGTCGTGACTATTTATAGGACATGAGGCTTGGACGAGGGGTTGACTCGGGATAGGTTTTCCACGAAGATCAGACGCGGTGGAGGTGTCACGTACGTATAGGTTTCTGTTTCTGTACATGTACGTGGGAAGAAGAAAAGAGCGGGGTGGGTCCATGCGCTAGAGAAAAAAACGAGGGAGAGAGAGAGATCGTGAGAGGGAGGGGTGGCGGCGGCTCCTGGGGAGTCCCTCTCGTGCGAGCGCTAGCCCTAGCGCCAGCGCTGGGTTGGGCCAGCCGGTTCGCCTGGCCTAGCCTGGCGGGCTCTTTTTTTTAAAGAAAAACAAAGGGTAAACTCAAGGAAAACAAACTAAATATAAACTTAATATAGGCATATAATATATAGAAATTTTCAGAAAAACAAATCCTAAAACATGAACTATTTTTCAAGTTCTAATAAAATACTTTAGAAAAAAACTCTTTTTTGCAATACTCCAAAATAGAAATAGAATTTAAGTTTCCAATAAATTGTCGAACCTTGTCTCTGATTTTGGAGTGTCATTTTCCTCCTCTCATTTTTTTGTCTGAGAAAGTTGAAAAAAAATAAACTTAAAAATTATGCAGGGATTCAAATATTTTTTTTGGGAAAGTCCTTTTATTCCCTCTCATTCAACTTTCAAAAGGTTTCAAATTCCACTCAATTTTCACAGAAGCAACCACACCACAATCAAACAAACAATCCAAACTATTTATTTAATATAACATTCCAAAATTTAGAATTTTGGGATGTTACACAAGCAAAGGTTTAAGCTTGGGGGAGTTGATACGTCTCCGTCGTATCTACTTTTCCAAACACTTTTGCCCTTGTTTTGGACTCTAACTTGCATGATTTGAATGGAACTAACCCGGACTGACGCTGTTTTCAGCAGAATTGCCATGGTGTTATTTATGTGCAGAAACAAAAATTCTCGGAATGACCTGAAACTCCACGGAGCGTATTTTTGGAAATAATAAAAAATACTGGCAAAAGATCAAGGCCAGGGGGCCCACACCCTAGCCAGGAGGGTGGGGGGCGCGCCTGCCCCCTGTGCGCGCGCCCTACCTCGTGGGCCCCCTGGAGCTCCTCCGACCTCAACTCCAACTCTATATATTCACTTTCGGGGAGAAAAAATCAAGGAGAAGCATTCAATGCGTTTTACGATAAGGAGCCGTCGCCAAGCCCTAAAACCTCTCAGGAGGGCTGATCTGGAGTCCGTTCGGGGCTCCGGAGAGGGGAATCCATCGCCGTCGTCATCATCAACCATCCTCCATCACCAATTTCATGATGCTCACCGCCGTGCGTGAGTAATTCCATCATAGGCTTGATGGATGGTGATGGGTTGGATGAGATTTATCATGTAATCGAGTTAGTTTTGTCAGGGTTTGATCCCTAGTATCCACTATGTTCTGAGATTGATGTTGCTATGATTTGCTATGCTTAATGCTTGTCACTAGGGCCCGAGTGCCATGATTTCAGATCTGAACCTATTATGTTTTCATGAATATATGTGAGTTCTTGATCCTATCTTGCAAGTCAATAGTCACCTACTATGTGTTATGATCCAGTAACCCCGAAGTGACAATAATCAGGACCACTCCCGGTGATGACCGTAGTTTGAGGAGTTCATGTATTCATTATGTGTTAATGCTTTGGTCTGGTACTCTATTAAAAGGAGTCCTTAATATCCCTTAGTTTCCGCAAGGACCCCGCTGCCACGGGAGGGTAGGACAAAAGATGTCATGCAAGTTCTTTTCCATAAGCACGTATGACTATGTTCGGAATATGTGCCTACATTATATCAATGAACTGGAGCTAGTTCTATGTCACCCTAGGTTATGACTGTTACATGATGAACCCCATCCGGCATAATTCTCCATCACCGATCCATTGCCTACGAGCTTTCCATATATTGTTCTTCGCTTATTTACTTTTCTGTTGCTATTTTTACAATCACTAAAAAATACCAAAAACATTACCTTTGCTACTGTTACCTTTTGCTACCATTACCACTACTATCATATTACTTTGCTACTAAATACCGTGCTGCAGATATTAAGTTTCCAGGTGTGGTTGAATTGACAACTCAGCTGCTAATACTTGAGTATTCTTTGGCTCCCCTTGTGTCGAATCAATAAATTTGGGTTGAATACTCTACCCTCAAAAACTGTTGCGATCCCCTATACTTGTGGGTTATCAACTCCTTACATAATCTCACTATGTTTTATTCCTATGCATGTCAGTTATTGTACACAATGGAACTAAACATGTAGAGCAAAAGAGACGAGCCTTGTGTGGCAATAAAATTTCATGCAGACGTCGCTCCATGGTGGGCGCAAAGGCAGCCCCCCTGCACCCATTTTGGATCGTAATCAAGAGGAAGATAACTGTTCTGAGGGGGATTCAGAAGCAGAAGACCACTCCTATTTATCCCATGAGGTCTTCGCTCTAACTTAGCATGCTGATGTTGGTAATATCATGCATATGGTGCCTTGCATTGCTTATTGTATACATCAAAGATGTCATCTGCTTAGTTTAGACATGCTTTGTGTCAATGCCATCTGTTTAATTTATTTATCGTATATGTGAATTATGCAATGCCATCTTGTTTAGCCAGGCATCATATATGTGAATTTTGTAATGCCACCCTGGTTAGCCAGTCATCTTATATGTGAATTATATCATTACATCATTTTTTATTATGTGTTAAATTTGTCAACAATTTTAGTACATTCAATTACTCTTCCTGTGCATCAGCCATTCGACACGGTCATGGAAAAATCTGGAGTGTAAACAAGGTCTTTAGAGCAGACAATGCTATCTGACGAAGCGCATGTCTTGCTGGTTACAGATAGCTCCTCGGAGGAGGATTCAGAGACAGATGACCAGTCCTATTCCCCCCCCCCCCGAGGTGCATGCTCGAACTTCGCAGCGTTATGATGCTCATATCGTGCGTATGGTATCTTGCATTGCTATGTCATTTGCTTAGTTTAGACATGCTTTGTGTGAATGACACCTGTTTAGTGTCTAATTGCCATATATGTGAATTATGCAATGCCATCTTGTTGCAAGACATTATATAGGTGAATTATGTAATGCTATCTTGTTGCAAGGCATTATATATGTGAATTATGCAATGACATGCTGTTTAGCCAAGCGTCATATATGTGAATTATATCATGCCGTCCTTTTTTTGTATTTCTCATTGCTTTTGTCGACAATGTTTGTATATTCAACTGCTCTTCCTGTGCATCAGCCATTTGAATTGGTGATGGAGAAATCTGGAGTGAAAACAAGGTCTCCAGAGCAGACAATGCTACCTGGTGAAGTAGATATCTTGCTGGTTACAGATAGCTCTTCAGAGGAGGATTCAGAGGCAGATGACCAGTCCTATTATCCCCCTGAGGTGTATGCTCAAACTTGGCAGGGTTATATTACTCATATCATGCATATGTTGTATTGCAATGCTTAGTTTTTACATCATATACACGATATTGAATGCCATCTCCTTAGTTGACACATCATATATGCGATTGCCCTCTGCTCACTTCCTTAGTATATAAATCATATATTTGAATTATATCATGCCATGATGTTTACATAGACAACATGTATCTGAATTATGGCATGCCAACCCATTTTCTAAAGACATAATATAGTTATATCATCTCATCCTGTTCACATAGTCATCATATTTTGAATTATGTCATTCTATCCGTGAATTATATCATGCCATCATGTTTCCATCGACGGCATGTTTGTGATTTATGGCATGCCAACCACTTTAATAGACACATCGTATAGTTTTATCATGTCATCATGTTTACATAGTCATCATATTTTGAAGTATGTCATTCTATCCTGTTTAGTTAGCCATCATACATGTGAAATTGTGTCATGCTATCCTGTTTAATTAGCCATCATATATGTGAAATTATGTCCTGCTATTCTGTTTGGTTAGACAACATAAATGTGAATTATTTCATGCCCTGTTTTCTTCCCTACTATCCATTTCACCTGTCTATCTTACAATGTATGTACATTCAATTACTTTTCTTGTTTATCAGCCATTTCAATTAGAGGGGGTGATGGCAGTATCTGTGGGAGTAAAAACATGGTCTTCAGAAAAGATCGTGCTACCTGTCGATGGAGATGAAACCACGGCTGTACTTGCACAAGAACCAGCCCCACCACACATAACCCAGACTCACGCAGATTGTACCCCTACCCAGTTGGACAGAGAACCAGCTACACCCCTTCTAACCCCAACCCCAGCAGATAGTAACCCAGTTCCCGTTGACACAGCACCGTCTCCACCACAGAGCATCCAAACACGAGCAGTTAGTAAGGCAACTACAGTGCCCAAAGCACGAGGACCACCACTCCGAACCCCAAGTCAACGCTTAAAGCAGAAGAAGAATTGTTCTCAGGTCAGGTTCCGTAGCTATGGTTCATACTACTTTACTCTTGCATCACTGTATTTACTCATACCAACTAATTTCAAATTTGAAGGATGCAACTGAAACTCCAATGGCGCAACATGTATGTTTTAAACCTGTTTCTTTAACGTTGTCAATGTCAAAACCGGCGGATCTCGGGTAGGGGGTCCCGAACTGTGCGTCTAAGGCGGATGGTAACAGGAAGCAGGGAACACGGTGTTTACCCAGGTTCGGGCCCTCTTGATGGAGGTAATACCCTACATCCTGCTTGATTGTTCTTGATGATATGAGTATTACAAGAGTTGATCCACCACGAGACCGTAGAGGGTAAACCCTAAAAGCTAGCCTATGGTATGATTGTATGTTGTCCTACGGACTAAACCCTCTGGTTTATATAGACACCAGAGGGGGCTAGGGTTACACAGAGTTAGTTACAAGGGAGGAGATCTCCATATCCATATTTCCTAGCTTGCCTTCCTCGCCAAGGAGAGTTCCATCCGGACAGGGGACGAAGTTTTCAATCTTGTATCTTCATAGTCCAACAGTCCGGCTGTCCGGAGACCCCCTAATCCAGGACTCCCTCAAACGTGTTTGCTGTTGTAACTTGCCCTATGTTGATTTCAGTTTCAATTGAATAAACAGTTATATTCTCATGTCATGCACCTTACAAGTGTTGTTATTGATGTGTAGTTTCCCACACTTATATTCTGTCTAAGCTGCTTTGTCTTAAATAGATATGATTCGAACTGTATCTATCTTGATTTGGCAACATAAACTAGAATGATATAGACCATACAGTGACAATATTACATAGATATATGTTTGTTTCATGCTGTTATCCTGCCCACCTTACTACGGAACTGGTTTACCAAAACGAGTTTCATATACTACATTATAAACCTGTGATGTGTTTGTTTGTTTCTCTTTTAGAATGCGGATAAAATATTGGAGGAGAGTACCCTGTTATGCAATGGTACAGGAAGTAATGCAGATAAGGTTCAAGATAGTGAGACATCCATGTTGGTCTCCAAGAAAGCTGATGGAAACTATATTGAAGACACTGAGACAACCCCAAAGTCCTGTCTTGATGTAGTGTTCGAGTTACTGGCTACTACTGCTGGCACCAGCTCTTCGAACTCGCTGCCTGAATCAGTTCAGCTTCTTGAGTCTCAACTTCAAGTTGAAAGACATCGATCAGATGTTATGCGACAGGAAGCCGAAGGACTGAGGAAGTCCCTGCAGAATTCAGATGCATACTGATACGTCTCCGTCGTATCTACTTTTCCAAACACTTTTGCCCTTGTTTTTGACTCTAACTTGCATGATTTGAATGGAACTAACCCGGACAAACGCTGTTTTCAGTAAAATTACCATGGTGTTATTTATGTGCAGAAACAAACATTCTCGGAATGACCTGAAACTTCACGGAGCAACTATTTGGAAAATATAATAAATACCTGCAAAAGATGAAGGCCAGGGGGCCCACCACCTGTCCACGAGGGTGGGGGCACGCCCCCTACCTCGTGGGCCCCCTGGAGCTCCTCGGACTCCAACTCCAACTCTATATATTGGTTTTCAGGAAGAAAAAAAAATCAGAGAGAAGAATTCATCGCGTTTTATGATACGGAGCCGCCGCCAAGCCCTAAAACCTCTCAGGAGGGCTGATCTAGAGTCTGTTCGGGGCTCCAGAGAGGGGAATCCATCGCCATCATCATCATCAACCATCCTCCATCACCAATTTCATGATGCTCACCGCCGTGCGTGAGTAATTCCATCGTAGGCTTGCTGGACGGTGATGGGTTGGATGGGATCTATCATGTAATCGAGTTAGTTTTGTTAGGGTTGGATCCCTAGTATCCACTATGTTCTGAGATTGATGTTGCTGTGACTTTGTTGTGCTTAATGCTTGTCACTAGGGCCCGAGTGCCGTGATTTCAGATCTGAACCTATTATGTTTTCGTCAATATATGAGTGTTCTCAATCCTATCTTGGAAGTCTATAGTCACCTATTATGTGTTATGATCCGTTAACCCCGAAGTGAAAATAATAGGGATACTTATCGGTGATGACCGTAGTTTGAGGAGTTCATGTATTCACTATGTGTTAATGCTTTGTTCTGGTACTCTATTAAAAGGAGGCCTTAATATCCCTTAGTTTCCGTAAGGACCCCGTTGCCACGGGAGGGTAGGACAAAAGATGTCATGCAAGTTCTTTTCCATAAGCACGTATGACTATGTTCGGAATACATGCCTACATTATATCAATGAACTGGAGCTAGTTTTGTGTCACCCTAGGTTATGATTGTTACATGATGAACCGCATCCGGCATAATTCTCCATCACCGATCCATTGCCTACGAGCTTTCCATATATTGTTCTCCGCTTATTTACTTTTCCGTTTCTATTGCTATCATCACTACAAAATACCAAAAACATTACTTTTACTACTGTTACCTTTTGTTACCGTTACCACTACTATCTTATTGCTTTGCTACTAAATACTTTGCTGCAGATATTAAGTTTCCAGGTGTGGTTGAATTGACAACTCAGCTGCTAATACTTGAGAGTATTCTTTGGCTCCCCTTGTGTCGAATCAATAAATTTGGGTTGAATAATTTACCCTCGGAAACTGTTGTGATCCCCTATACTTGTGGGTTATCAAGACTATTTTCTGGCGTTGTTGCCGGGGAGCATAGCTCTATTCTTTGAGTCACTTGGGATTTATATCTGCTTATCATTATGAAGAACTTGATCCAAGAACCAAGATTTATCCCTCAACTACGAGGGGAGGTAAGGAACTGCCATCTAGCTCTGCACTTGATGCACCTTCTGTTTTGAGTAAGCTTGCGACACCTAAAACTGCTTCTTCTGATATGTCGCATGTTATTGACGATGCTACTTCTGCTATGCATGATACTTATGATGAAACTACTTCTATGCTTGATACTATTGTGCTACTTGGTGAATTTCTTGATGAACAACTTGCTAGGGCTAGAGACATTGAAAATATTGAATCTAATAATATTGATGAAAGTGATGATGAAGAATCACTTGTTATTCCCGAGGGTTATGTTTTTGATCAAGAAGCTTCTTTAGCTATTTTAGCTTGCAAAGATAGATACGAACTTAAGAGGTTATTAGCTAAATGGAACAAGCAATCTCTAAATGCTAGAATGAAACCTGACCCTGCTTTTGCTACTTCACCTATCTGTGTTACCGATAAGGATTATGAATTCTCTGTTGATCCTGATATAGTTACTTTAGTTGAATCTGATCCTTTTCATGGCTATGAATCTGAAACTATTGTGGCACATCTTACTAAATTAAATGATATAGCCACCCTGTTCACTACTGATGAGAGAACTCGTTACTTCTATATCCTTCAAATATTTCCGTTCTCATTAAAGGGTGATGCTAAGATATGGTTTAATTCTCTTGATCCTAGTTGTGTGCGTAGTCCCCAGGATATGATTTATTACTTCTCTGCTAAATATTTCCCTGCTCATAAGAAACAAGCTGCTTTAAGGTATATATATAATTTTGCGCAAATTGAAGAAGAGAGTCTCCCACAAGCTTGGGGGAGGCTTCTCCAATTACTTAATGCTTTGCCTGATCATCCTCTTAAGAAAAATGAAATACTTGATATCTTTTATAATGGACTAACCGATGCTTCCAGAGATAACCTGGATAGTTGTGCTAGTTCTGTTTTCAGGGAAAGAACACCGGATGAAGTTGAAATTCTATTGAATAATATGTTGATAAATTAAAATAATTGGACACATCCGGAGCCAATTCCTGAGCCTATTCCTAAACCAACTCCGAAGAAGACGGGTATTCTATTTCTCTATCCTGAAGATATGCAAGAGGCAAAGAAATCTATGAAAGAAAAAGGTATTAAAGCTGAAGATGTTAAGAATTTACCTCCTATTGAAGAAATACAGGGTCTTAATTTACCGCCTGTTGAAGAAACATATGATCTTAATCCTTTACCTATTGAAGAAACTCATGGTCTTGATAACCCGACACAGGTAGTAAAGGTAAATTCTCTCTATAGATATGATAAAGCTGAAATCCCATTTACTAAGTTTGCTAGCCCATGCTTAGATGAGTTTGATAAATTTATGGCTAAGCAAGAAGACTTTAATGCTTATTTTGAAAGACAATTGAAATACAATTCAAATATGCTACAACACTTGGGTGATTATATGGCTAATTTCAAAGGTGAACTTAAACTTATTAGTAAACATGCTTCTATGGTTACCACTCAAGTAGAACAAGTACTTAAAGCTCAAAATGATTTGCTCAATGAATTGAATAGTAAGAATAATGATAATGCTGTTAGAGTTATGACTAGAGGTGGTAGAATGACTCAGGAACCTTTGTATCCTGAAGGCCATCCTAAGAGAATTGAGCAAGATTCTTAGAGAAATAATATAGATGCACCTAGTCCTTCTAACAGGAAGAAAAAGAAAAATGATAGGACTTTGCATGCTTCTAGTGAACCTGTTATTAAACCACCTGAGAATCCAAATGATATTTCTATTTCTGATGCTGAAACACAATCTGGTAATGAACCTGAAACTAGTGATAATGCTAATAATAATGTTCATGATGATGCTCAACCTAGTAATGATAATGATATAGAAATTGAACCTGCTATTGATCTTGATAACCCACAATCAAAGAATCAACGTTATGATAAGAAATACTTTGTTGCTAGGAAACAAGGTAAAGAAAGAGAACCATGGGTTCAGAAACCCATGCCTTTTCCTCCCAAACCATCCAAGAAATAGGATGATGAGGATTTTGAGCGCTTTGCTGAAATGATTAGACCTATCTTTTTGCGTATGCGATTAACTAATATGCTCAAAATGAATCCTTATGCTAAGTATATGAAAGATATTGTTACAAATAAAAGAAACATACCGGAAGCTGAAATTTCCACCATGCTTGCTAATTATACCTTTAAGGGTGGAATACCAAAGAAACTTGGAGATCCCGGAGTACCAACTATATCATGCGCCATTAAAAGAAACCATGTTAAAACCGCTTTATGTGATCTTGGAGCCGGTGTTAGTGTTATGCCCCTCTCTTTATATCGTAGACTTGATTTGAATAAGTTGACACCTACTGAAATATCTTTGCAAATGGCTGATAAATCAACTGCTATACTTGTCGGTATTTGTGGGATGTGCCTGTTGTAGTTGCAAATGTTACTATTTTAACGGACTTTGTTATTCTTGATATTCCCGTGGACGATAGTATGTCTATTATTCTTGGAAAACCCTTTTTGAATAATACAGGGGCTATTATTGATTGCACTAAAGGCAATGTCACTTTTCATGTTAAGGGTAATGAGCACACGATACACTTTCCGAGGAAACAACCTCAAGTTCATAGTATCAACTCTATTGGAAAAATTCCATCGATTATATTTGGAGGTTTTGAATTTCCTCTTCCTACTGTCAAGAAGAAATATGATATTCTTATTATTGGGGATGTGCATATCCCCGTTGAGGTAACATAGTGTTATTCAAAATTTCTCTGGTTCCATGTTATTCGGAATGAGTTCGTTAACAAGACTTGATCAACCTTGTTAGTGGATTCCTTTTGATGATCATGAGATGGATGAAACTAGAAGGCACAACCTTCTGTACCCCACTTTTACTTTCTGCTATTTATATTAAATAAAATAAAAACAAATATTTTTTTGTTCGTTATCTGATTATCTATGCAATATAAAAATACCCCGAAAATAAAAGTTCTCCAAATGCCCTGAAATTTAAATATGATTTTTTACAGAATATTTGAGAATATTTGGCACTGAGAACATAGCAGGGGGGTCAACCACCTGCCCACGAGGGTGGAGGGCGCGCCCCTGCCTCGTGGGCCCACGGTGACCCTCCTCCACTTATCCTTTCACCCACACTCTCCTTCTTCCTCCCCCAAACACGAATAACCAGCTCAACCCGAGTCCAAGCTCGTTTTGCTGCCATTTTCGATCTCCTTGCTCAAAGCACCTCTCACAAAACTGCTTGGGGAGATTGTTCCTTGGTATATGACTCCTCCATTGGTCCGATTAGTTTTTGTTCTAGTGCTTTATTCATTGCAAATTTTTGCTGCTCAGGTGACCCCGTTCTTGAGCTTGCATGTCAAATTTATATGGTCAAAAGTAGTTTTGATGCATGATATAGGCCCTAGGCTCTTGTAGGAGTAGTTGCTATCAATATTATTGAGTTTGGTTTTCTTTTATTTTGAAGTTACTAAAAATTTCAGAATTTTTCAGAAAATGATGAAGAGACTTTTGAGGGGCTCATCGAGCCGTAGCTCAAAGGAAAAGGCACCAAAGCCTAAGTATAATCTGCCTCGCACCATGGAGGTTCGGTCGTGTGAATGGCCTTCCGATGATTTCTTGAGAGCAGCCGAGATTTATGAAGATTTTCATGAATTGGCTAAGAATGCAGGCCTCACCGCTTTCTTCCACGACCAACGCGATCAGTATCTCTTACTCAGAAATATTTTTGTGCAAAACTTTCATTTCCATTCTAGGAGCTCACCACCTACGGTGGAGTTTTATCTATATGATGAGAATAATGAGATGTCACTTTATGATTTTTGTCGGGTTTGTTTAGTCCCTTTCGAGGGCAAGACAGAGGAACCACATCGTGAGGATGTGGATGGGTTTATTGATACTATTACTGTAGGGGAAACAAGGAAGGTTTCCGATGCACGAATCACTAGCATACATTTTCCTGTTTTACGCTATTTTGCTTATTTGCTAGTCGTTGCATAATTGGTCGAGGAAACTATGGAAATCTTAGTGTCCCTGATATTATTATTTTGCTCCACGATTTATACGGTGATAACTCTGTCAGTATGGGCGGCATTATTGCTAAACGGTTAAGTCTGAACCGTACCAAGGGCCCCATCTTTGGAGGCATCTATGCTTCACGCCTAGCTGCACATTTTAACATACCTATTAGGCATTATGAGAAGGAAGATAAAGTGCTGCCTCGTGTTTATTTAGATTATAAAAGTATGGTGGCACATGATTTTATTGTTAAGAATAGGGAAGGAGAGCTTAAATACAAATTGTTCTTTGATAAACATCATCCTGAGACTATTGCCCTGTCTGCTCCTTCTTTGTTTGATTTATCTGCAGGCCAGTATCTTGTTCCGTTAGAAGCTACTCACGCCTACCAGAACCCTGCACCAGCCATGGAGCCAGAGCCGGAACCACAAGTTGATCCTTCACGACAGTCTAATTACCAGTGGGATCCGAAGATGATTGCCAGCCAGTGGCAATCGGAGTCTTCTTATTCATCGGAGTATGACCCCAACTATTATTATGGATATCCGCCAGGCCAGCCGTGGCCATAGACCAACTTAGGCCAAAAGCCTAAGCTTGGGGAGTATGTATTTCTCACTGACATTACATTTATGTTCCCACACTCATTGGTAGATGTCGGTGCTCATACTTTTTCATTGTATCATCCATGCTAGTTTAATTTTCTTTTTATGCTTTCTTCTTGTGTGTTTGATAAACCTTAAGAAAAACCAAAAAAATTAGTTGCAGCTTTTAATTAGTTTATTTTACATGCTTGTAGTAGTAATTAAAAAGAAAACCCAAAAAGAATTCATGTTCTTCTTTTACATGTTGGGAGCTTTCCCGTGTAAATAGTTTTATTTCTTTTCTTTGGGGGTCGACAGGAGAAGACTATAATTAAATTGTTGAAGCGACTCTTGTATGCAGAATTGTTGATCTGACAAAAGAGCCCATATTGCCTTGTCTTCTCCTATTTTATTGAATGCTTGCAGATTCCAGCTTAGTCCAATGCACGTGCACTATTATTATTATTCACATCGTCCGGTCGTGCAAGTGAAAGGCAATTATGAGGATATATGATGGACTGACTGAGATGAGAAAAGCTGGTATGAACTCGACCTCTTTTGTTTTTGTAAATCTGATTAGTTCATCGTTCCTGATTCAGCCTATTATGAATAAACATGTTTGCAATGACAACTAGAGATCATAGTTTCTTGTGCCATGCTTGATTAGATATGAGTTATAATGCTTTACCTTGCGTGCCAACATGCTATTAAAATGGTTGTGATGTGGTATGATAGGGTGGTATCCTCCTCTGAATGATTTAAGTGACTTGACTTGGCACATGTTCACGCATGTAGTTGAAACAAAATCAACATAGCCTTCACGATATTTATATTCATGGTGGATTATATCCTACTCATGCTTGCATTCGGTGTTGATTAATTTTAATGCATTTTCATGACTGTTGTCGCTCTCTAGCTGGTCGCTTCCCAGTGTTTTGCTAGCCTTCACCTGTACTAAGCGGGAATACTGCTTGTGCATCCAATCCCTTAAACCCCAAAGTTATTCCATATGAGTCCACTATACCTACCTATATACGGTATCTACCTGCCGTTCCAAGTATATTTGTATGTGCTAAACTCTAAACCTTCAAATAGATATCCTGTTTTGTATGCTCAAATAGCTCATGTATCAACTAGGGTTGTCCGTATCTTCCATGTTAGGCGGGTTATTCTCAAGAGGAGTGGACTCAGCTCCTCACTCACGAGATAAATGGCTGGTCACCGGGATGCCCAGTCCCATGCTTTATGCAAACTAAATCAAAATAATTGCAAACAAAAATCCCCCTGGGACTCTTGCTAGTTGGAGGCACTCGTTGTTTCGAGCAAGCCATGGATTGATGCTTGTTGGTGGAAGGGGGAGTATAAACTTTACCATTCTGTTTGGTAACCGCCTATAATGTGTGTAGCATGGAAGATACCCCCATCTCTTGGTTGTTATGTTGAAAATGAAAGTATACCACTCAAAATATTATTCATCTCTGTTTCAAAACCGAGCTCTGGCACCTCTACAAATCCCTACTTCCCTCTGCGAAGGGCCTATCTATTTACTTTTATGCTGAGTCATCATCCTCTTATTAAAAAGCATCAGTTGGAGAGCACTGCTGTCATTTGCATTCATTATTGTTAGTTTACATTGAGTATGACTTGACTGGATCTCTTTTACCATGAATTACAATTTCTAGTCAGTCCTTGGTCTTTAAAGGTGCTCTGCATTTATGTTTTGCGGTCTCAGAAAGGGCTAGCGAGATACCATCTTGTTATATCATATTATGATTGTTTTGAGAAAGTGTTGTCATCCGAGATTTATTATTATTGCTCGCTAGTTGATTATGCTATTGATATGAGTAAACTTGAGACCTAAGCGTTATTGCGAATGTGGTTAGTTATAATCTTTGCTGAAAACTTGAATGCTGGCTTTACATATTTACAACAACAAGAGCACACAGAGTTTGTAAAAGTTTTTCTTTATCACTTTCAGTTTATCAACTGAATTGCTTGAGGACAAGCAAAGGTTTAAGCTTGGGAGAGTTGATACGTCTCCGTCGTATCTACTTTTACAAACACTTTTTCCCTTGTTTTGGACTCTAACTTGCATGATTTGAATGGAACTAACCCGGACTGACGCTGTTTTCAGCAGAATTACCATGGTGTTATTTATGTGCAGAAACAAACGTTCTTGGAATGACCTGAAACTTCACGGAGCAACTTTTTGGAAAATATAAAAAATACCTACAAAAGATGAAGGCCAGGGGGCCCACCACCTGTCCACGAGGGTGGGGGCGCGCCTCCCGCCCTAGGGCGCGCCCCCTACCTCGTAAGCCCCCTAGAGCTCCTCCGACTCTAACTCCAACTCTATATATTTTGTTTCGGGGAGAAAAAAATGAGAGAGAAGAATTCATCGCATTTTACGATACGGAGCTGCCGCCAATCCCTAAAACCTCTCGGGAGGGCTGATCTGGAGTCCGTTCTGGGCTCCGGAGAGGGGAATCCGTCGCCATCATCATCATCATCAAACATCCTCCATCACCAATTTCATGATGCTCACCGCCGTGCGTGAGTAATTCCATCGTAGGCTTGCTGGACGGTGATTGGTTGGATGGGATCTATCATGTAATCGAGTTAGTTTTGTTAGGGTTTGATCCCTAGTATCCACTATGTTCTGAGATTGATGTTGCTATGACTTTGCTATGCTTAATGCTTGTCACTAGGGCCCGAGTGCCATGATTTCAGATCTGAACCTATTATGTTTTATCAATATATGAGTGTTCTTGATCCTAACTTGCAAGTCTATAGTCACCTATTATGTGTTATGATCCGTTAACCCCGAAGTGACAATAATCGGGATACTTACCGGTGATGACCGTAGTTTGAGGAGTTCATGTATTCACTATGTGTTAATGCTTTGTTCTGGTACTCTATTAAAAGGAGTCCTTAATATCCCTTAGTTTCCGTAAGGACCCCGCTGCCACGGGAGGGTAGGACAAAAGATGTCATGCAAGTTCTTTTCCATAAGCACGTATGACTATGTTCGGAATATGTGCCTACATTATATCAATGAACTGGAGCTAGTTCTATGTCACCCTAGGTTATGACTGTTACATGATGAACCACATCCGGCATAATTCTCCATCACCGATCCATTGCCTACAAGCTTTCCATATATTGTTCTCCGCTTATTTACTTTTCCGTTGCTATTGCTATCATCACTACAAAATACCAAAAACATTACTTTTACTACTGTTACCTTTTGTTACCATTACCACTACTATCATATTACTTTGCTACTAAATACTTTGCTGTAGATATTAAGTTTCCAGGTGTGGTTGAATAGACAACTCAGCTGCTAATACTTGAGAGTATTCTTTGGCTCCCTTTGTGTCGAATCAATAAATTTGGGTTGAATACTTTACCCTCGAAAACTGTTGCGATCCCCAATACTTGTGGGTTATCACATACTTTCTGGTGCAACAGCAAGTGCTGGAGGATTTAAGCGCCAAACAAGAGAAAGTCAATAAGCTTGCTAAGCATCTTGCCAGCATTATGGGTACCCAGGATATTGTTTCTTGAGCTCTTCTAAAGTGGTTTCAATTCTGGACTTGTTTTGCTACGGCGTTTATATGCTGCTCTGTTCCCTATATTGGCACTGGTGGCGAACTTTGAGGCCCAGTGGATGTTATATGTGTAATAGCCGTGATAGCTTAGCGTAAGTTGCTTGCCTATTTATTTCCTTATTGTCTTGTTTATTTGTTTTCTTGTAGTCAGTGCAGTTCTTTTTTCGCAGTTTGCTAGTGGCCGCAATAGCCTATTTTTTAAAACTAGGCCACATTAACCATGGGCTACATATTTACTGTAGTTAACATGGGCCTCCTACGGGACATAGAAACAATGGGCCTTCTAAGGGTCATAGAAACAGTGGGCCTTCTACGGGGCGTAGAAACAATGGGCCTTATACAGGCCGTAGACACAATGGGCCTTCTACGGGCCGTATGATCGGTTGGCCAAACATGGGCCAATAACAGACCACATTATGGCCGTAAATGGGCTAGAGTTGAAATCGTCCGTTCATGGGCCGACCATAACGGGCCGTCGTTAATCGGCCGTATTTGATGACGCTATGAAAACGGCCCAACGTATTAACGGGCCACAAATGGGCCGACTGTAACCACGGGCTGAATTTGGCCCACAAGCAGAAAATGTCAGTAACGGGCCAAAAGTAAACGAATGCTGGAAATGAGCCCAAGAATAAATGGGCCCTGAGAAGGCAGAAAGATAACATGGGCTAGAAACAGCCCAACGGTATAATGGGCCGTTAATGGGTATAAAGTGATACACTGTTCATTACGGGCCAATTTTACCATGGGCCGTTAATGGGACGAGGGTTACTAAGGGCCTCATATGGGCCGAAAGACGTCATGGGCCATACATGGGCCGGAAGTTAAAACGGGCTGGAATTATATTGGACGGCCGAGATGACGCTATTGGGCCTAATTCGGATAGGCCATAAACGGGCCCTGGGTTAGCGGGCTGTAAATGGGCTATATGTGAACAGGCTATTAACAGGCTTGCCGTGGGCCGGTCCGCCACCTTTTTACCAAGTCAAACGGGTCGGCCTTTTCACAGGAATGGGCCTCTGTTGGGCCGTGCCACGTGTCGACGTATCATAGGCGCTTTGGGTCCAATGAGTGGATGACATCTGTCACAGCGGCAAGCTGACACGTGTTCCCTCCAGCCAATGATGATTTTACACGTGGAAAATCCCCATTGGTCGGGGCTGTTAACGGGTTATCAGATCCAAAACCGGACCCGATAGCTTAACGGTGTTCCGTTACGGTGGATGCCACGTGTCTGTCCCCCTTGACGAAAGCACTTCTGTGATGCGGGATTTATCATCATGGAAGTGGACACTTCCGTGATGATAATTTTGGTAATGTCATGGAACACTTCTACGACAGCACAAGTATGACTATCTTGATTCTGTCATAAATTTGTCATGGATGTACATGCATGACAGAAAACGTGACCTACTGTGACAAACACGTATCATGACAGATGTGTATTGTTTTGTAGTGTTATTGGGAAATAATATATGGAGTTGAGCACCATGTTTAAGTTGAGATTACAGCGGGGAGAAGAGGTGTTACACCGATGCATAGAGGGGGAGAAAGTTGGTGTTGATGGTACCAAGATTGTTGATGTAGATCGTCGTCCTGATCGTTGCCCCCGGCGGCACTCCGGCGCCACTGGAAGCGAGGGGGAGAGAGCCCCCTCCTTCTTCTTCTTCCTTGGCCTCCCCCTAGATGGGAGGAGAGTTCCCCCTTTGGTCCTTGGTCTCCATGGCGTCGGAGGGGCGGGAGCCCCTCCGAGATTGGATTCCCCAGATCTGGCCAAAAACTGTTTCTTATATTCCCAGAGATCCGTAACTCCCATTGCGCTGAGATTTTAACACAATTTTTCTCAGATATAAGCTTCCTTGTGCCCGAAGTAGAGGTCCAACCGACGTACGAGGTGAGCACAACCCACCAAGGCACGCCTGGCTCCTCTAGCGTGCCCTGGTGGGTTGTGCCCACCATGGGCCTCCGTTTGTGGTGATTCCAACTCCCAAAAATCACATATATTCCAAAATAATTCTCCATGAAATTTTATTGCATTTGGACTTCGTTCGATATGGATACTCTGCGATACAAAAACATGCAGAAAACAGGAACTGGCACTTGGCACTGGATTAACAGGTTAGTCCAACAAATCATATAAAAAGTTGCCAAAAGTATGTAAAATTTGTATAATATTGGCATGAAACAATCAAAAATTATAGATATGACGGAGACGTATCAAACCATAGAAGGTTTTATTCATATAAACATAACAACAATTATTCTCTAACTTAAATCAATAGCCGTATTGCAATAAATATGATCTAATCATTTTAATGCTCAACACAAACACCAAATAAAAATTATTCAGGTTTAATTCTAATCCCTAAGGTACAGGGAGTGTGCGATGGTGATCGTATCAACCTTGGAATTACTTCCAACACACATCGTCACCTCGTCCTTAACTAGTCTCTATTTATTTTGCAACTCCTGTTTTGAGTTACTACTCTTAGCAACTGAACCAGTATCAAATACCAAGGGGTTGCTATAAACACTAGTAAAGTACACATCAATAACATGTATATCAAATATACCATTGTTCACTTTGCCATCCTTCTTATCCGCAAGTATATAGGGCAGTTCCACTTCCAGTGGCCATTTCCTTTGCAGTAGAAGCACTCAGTTTCAGGCTTGGGTCTAGGCTTCTTTATGGGCATGGAAAATTTCTTGCCATTCTTTTTGAAGTTTCCTTTTCCTTCCCTTGACCTTTTTATTGAAACTAGTGGTCTTGTTAACCATCAACACTTGATGCTATTTCTTGATTTCTACCTTCGCTGATTTTAGCATCGCGAAGAGCTTGGGAATCGTTTTCGTCATCCGTTGCATATTATAGTTCATCACAAAATTCTAGTAACTTGGTGATAGTGACTAGAGAACTCTGTCAATCACTATCTTATCTGGAAGATTAACTCCCACTTGATTCAAGCGATTGCAGTACCCAGACATTCTGAGCACATGCTCACTAGCTGAGCTATTCTCCTCCATCTTGTAGGCAAAGTAGTTGTCAGAGGTCCCATACCTCTTAACATGGGCATGAGTCTGAAATATCATTTTCAGCTTCTTGAAACATCTCATATGCTCCATGGCATTCAAAACATTTTTGAAGTCCTGCTTCTAAGCCGTAAAGCATGGTGCACTAAACTATCAAGTAGTTATCATACCGAGCTTGTAAAACGTTCATAATGTCTGAATCTGCTCCTGCAACAGGTTTGTCATCTAGTGGTGCATCAAGGACATAATTCTTCTGTGCAGCAATGAGGATAATCCTCAGATCCCGGACCCAGTCCTCATCATTGCTACTATCATCTTTAAACTTAGTTTTCTCTAGGAACATATCAAAAATAAAATAGGGGAGCTATACGCGAGCTATTGATCTACAACATAGATATGCAAGTACTATCAGGACTAAGTTCATGATAAATTAAGTTCAATTAATCATATTACTTAAGAACTCCCACTTAGATAGACATCCCTTGAGTCATCTAAATGATCACGTGATCCATATCAACTAAACCATGTCCGATCATCACATGAGATGGAGTAGTTTTCAATGGTGCACATCTCTATGTTGATCATATCTACTATATGACTCACGTTCGACCTTTCGGTCTCAGTGTTTCGAGGCCATGTCTGTACATGATAGGCTCGTCAAGTTTAACCCGAGTATTGCGCACGTGCAAAACTGTCTTGCACCCGTTGTATGTGAATGTAGAGCTTATCACACCCGATCATCACGTGGTGTCCCGGCACGACGAACTGTCGCAACGGTGCATACTCAGGGAGAACACTTATACCTTGAAATTTAGTGAGGGATCATCTTACAATGCTACCGCCGTACTAAGCAAAATAAGATGCATAAAAGATAAACATCACATGCAATCAAAATATGTGACATGATATGGCACCTTCATGATCTCCATCATCACCGGATTGACACCTTGATCTCCATTGTAGCGTCGTTGTCGTCTCGCCAACTATTGCTTCTACAACTATCGCTACCGCATAGTGATAAAGTAAAGCAATTACATGGCGATTGCATTTCATACAATAAAGCGACAACCATAAGGCTCCTGCCAGTTGCCGATAACTTTTACAGAACATGATCATCTCATACAATAACGTATATCACATCATGTCTTGATCATATCACATCACAACATGCCCTGCAAAAACAAGTTAGACGTCCTCTACTTTGTTGTTGCTGGGTTTACGTGGCTGCTACATGCTTCTAGTAAGAACCGTTCTTACCTACGCATCAAAACCACAACGATTTTTCATCAAGTGTGCTATTTTAACCTTCAACAAGGACTGATAACCCACAAATATAGGGGATCGCAACAGTTTTCGAGGGTAGAGTATTCAACCCAAATTTATATATTCGACACAAGGGGAGCCAACAAATATTTGAAGGTATTAGCAGCTGAGTTGTCAATTCAACCACACCTGGAGATTAATTATCTGCAGCAAAGTGATCAGTAGCAAAGTATTTTAATAGTTTTGATAGTAGTGTCAGCAGCAATAATAACAGTAACAGTGATAGCAGTAATTTTGTAGCAAGCGTAACAGTGATGATAGCAGTAGTAACTTAGCAGAAACAATATGGGAAAGTTCGTAGGCATTGGATCGGTGACTTGTTGGATGATATTCATCATGTGATAGTTATAACCTAGGGCTATTCGGTTCTAGCTCTAGTTCATTGATATAATGTAGGCATGTATTCTGTAAATAGTCATACATGCTTTATTAGAAGAACTTGCAAGACATCTTTTGTCCTACCCTCCCGTGGCAGCGAGGTCCTATTGGAAACTAAGAGATATTAAGGCCTCCTTTTAATAGAGAACCGGAACAAAGCATTAACACATAGTGAATAAATGAACTCCTCAAACTACGGTAATCACCGGAAGAAGTCCCGGTTATTATCACTCCGGGGTTACCGGATCATAACACGTAGTAGGTGACTATAACTTGCAAGATCGGATCTAGAACATGGATATAATGGCGATAACATAAACGGTTCAGATCTAAAATCATGGCACCCGGGCCCAAAGTGACAAGCATTAAGCATGGCAAAGTCATAACAACATCAATCTAAGAACATAGTGGATACTAGGGATCAATTCCTAAAAAAACTAACTCGATTACATGATGAATCTTATCCAACTCCTCACCGACCAGCGAGCCTACGAAGGAATTACTCACTCCCAGTGGGGAGCATCATGGAATTGGCGATGGAGAAGGGTTGGTGATGACGAAGAATGAAGATCCCCCTCTCCGGAGTCCCAAACGGACTCCAGATCTGCCCTCCCGAGGAAGAATAGGGCTTGGCAGCGGCTCCGTCTCGTGGATCATGATAATTCTTTCTCCCTGTTTTCTCTCTCCGAAAATAGTAATTGATAGTGTTGGTTTCGGGGTCTGCGGGGCCAGCAGGTGGGGACAACCCACCTGGGCGCGCCAGGAGAGGGGGTGCACCCTGGTGGGTTGTGCCCACCCAGGTGCCCCTCTCTGGCAAGTCTTGGCTCCAAAAATTCTTATTGTTGATATAAAAAATCCTCGCAAAGTTTCGTTCCATTCCGAGAACTTTTATTTCTGCACAAAAACAACACCATGGTAGTTCTGCTGAAAACAGGGTCAGCCCAGGGTTAGTTTCATTCAAATCATGCAAATTACATTCCAAAACAAGAGGAAAAGCGTTAAGAAAAGTAGATACATTGGAGATGTATCAACTCCCCCAAGCTTAAACCTTTGCTTGTCCTCGAGCAATTCAGTTGATAAACTGAAAGTGAAAACGAAAAACTTTTACGAACTCTTTTTCTCTTGTTTGCATAAATAAGCTTAAACAACACCAAGGTTTTCAGCCAACATTATAACTAATCGTGTCGACAATAACTGTTAAAGATTATAATGACTCATATCAATGACATAATTAGCTAGCGAGCAATAATAAGATATCTCAAACAGCAACACGTTGTCAAAACAACCATGATATAATATGACAATAGTGGTATCTTGCTAGCCCTTTTTGAGACCACAAAATATAAATGCAGAGCACCTCCAAAGTTCAAGCAGCGACTAAACATTGTAATTCATGGTAGAAAAGATCCAGTCATGATGCACCCAACATTAGCTACACACAATGCATAAATCATGACAACTGTGCTCTGCTCAGTTTCTGGCGCTTGTTTTAGAAGGTGATGACACAACATAAAAGTAAATAGATAGTCCCTTCACGGAGGGAAGCAGTGATTTGCAGAGGTGCCAGAGCTCAATTTTTTAAAACAGAGATAAATGATATTTTGAGACATGCACCCTTCTCATTTACTTCACGACCATCAGTTATCAATATCTCCCATGCTAAACAGGCTAGTGGCGGTTCCCAAGCGATAAAAGTAAAGGTTTTGACTCCATTGCCAGTTTTTATTTGATTATTCGAGCGATTAACTCTTTTTGTATTTTGCGGTTTGGGACTGGGCATCCCTATTACCGCCTTTTCTCGTGCGATGGCGAGTGATAAACACTCCACCTGAGAATAACCCGCTTAGCATGGAAGATACCGACCACCTCCTGTCGTTCCATGAACGATCCAGGCACACAAAATGGATAATTTTTAGAAGTTTTTAGAGGTTGCACATGCAAATTTACTTAGGACGGCAGGGTAATACCGTATATAGGTAGGTATGGTGGACTCATCTGGAATAACTTTGGGTTCAAGGTTTTTGATGTACAAGCAGAATCCCCACTTAGTATAGGCGAAGGCTAGCAATTTAGATTGAGAAGCGGCTAGCTAGAGAGCAACAACGATCATAACCATGCATTATGCATAAGTAACATTGGACACTAGCATGAGTAGGATATGAACACCATGAACATAAATATCATAGAGGCTATGTTGGTTTTGATTCAACTACATGCATGAACATGTACCAACTCAAGCCACTCGAACATTCAGAGGAGGATACCATATCATCATAATACATCACAATCATTTTAATGCTATGTTGATATCCAAGAATCATTATTAACTCCCAGCTACTTATGCATTGCATGAGAAACTATAATATCTAATTGTCATTGCAAACACGTTTAATCATAATGGGCTGAAGCATGGATACTAGGTTAAACATATTGATACATCTCCAATGTATTTATAATTTTTTATTGTTCCATGCTATTATATTATCTATTTTGGATGTTTAATGGGCTTTAATATGCTCTTTTTATATGTTTTTGGGACTAACCTATTAACCGGAGGCCCAGTGCCAGTTTCTGTTTTTTTGCCTATTTTAGTGTTTCGCAGAAAAGGAATACCAAATGGAATCCAAACGGAATGAAACCTTCACGATGATCTTTCTTGGACCGAAAGCAAACCAGGAGACTTGGAGTGGAAGTCTGGAACTCCGTGAGGCGGCCATGAGATAGGAGGGCGCGCCCAGGGGGTAGGCATGCCCCCCACCCTCGTGGGCCCCATGGAGCTTCACCGACGTACTTCTTTCGTCTATATATACTCTTATACTCTAAAAACATTAGGGGGAGCCACGAAACAACTTTTCCACCACCGCAACCTTCTGTACCCGTGAGATCCCATCTGGGGACCTTTTTCGACGATCTGCCGGAGGGGGAATCAATCACGGAGGGCTTCTACGTCAACACCATAGCCTCGCCGATGAAGCGTGAGTAGTTTACTGTAGACCTTCGGGTCCATAGTTATTAGCTAGATGGCTTCTTCTCTCTCTTTGATCTTCAATACAAAGTTCTCCTCGATGTCCTTGGAGATCTATTCGATGTAATACTCTTTTGCGGTGTGTTTGCTGAGATCCGATGAATTGTGGGTTTATGGACTTGATTATCTATGAATATTATTTGGTTATTCTCTGAATTCTTATATGCATGATTTGATATCTTTGCAAGTCTCTTCGAATTATCGGTTTAGTTTGGCCTACTAGATTGATCTTTCTTGCAATGGGAGAAGTGCTTAGCTTTGGGTTCATTCTTGCAGTGTCCTTTCCTAGTGACAGTAGGGGCAGCAAGGCACGTATTGTATTGTTGCCATCAAGGATAAAAAGATGGGGTTTATATCATATTTCTTGATTTTATCCCTCTACATCATGTCATCTTGCTTAAAGCGTTACTCTGTTCTTATGAACTTAATACTCTAGATGCATGCTGGATAGCGGTCGATGTGTGGAGTAATAGTAGTAGATGCAGAATCATTTCGATCTACTTGACACGGACGTGATGCCTATATTCATGATTATTGCCTTAGATATCTTCATAACTATGCACTTTTCTATCAATTGTTCGGCAGTAATTTGTTCACCCACCTGTTAGTTATCATGAGAGAAGCCACTAGTGAAACCTATAGCCCCTGGGTCTCTTTCTTAATTATATTGCATCTCTTTTATTATCGCATCTCATTTACTATTTTCAATCTTTACTTTCCAATCTATACAACAAAATACAAAAATTATTTATCTTATTATCTCTATCAGATCTCACTTTCGCAAGTGACCGTGAAGGGATTGACAATCCCTTTATCGCATCGGTTGCGAGGTTCTTGATTGTTTGTGCAGGTACTAGGTGACTTGTGCGTTGTCTCCTATTGGATTGATACCTTGGTTCTCAAAAACTGAGGGAAATACTTACGCTACTTTGCTGCATCACCCTTTCCTCTTCAAGGGAAAACCAACGCATGCTCAAGAGGTAGCAAGAAGGATTTCTGGCGCCGTTTCCCAGGAGATCTACGCCAAATCAAGACATACCAAGTACCCATCATAAAATCTTCTCCCTCGCATTACATTATTTGCCATTTGCCTCTCGTTTTCCTCTCCCCCACTTCACCTTTGCCGTTTTATTTGCCCTCTTCCATTTGTCTCTTTTCGCTTGCTTCTTGTGTGCTTGTGTGTTAGATTGTTTATTTGCCCTCATGGCTAGCCTTCCTTTGTTTCCCAATTTTGAAGTTCTTCACTTCAAACAAAGACAAGGAGAAAACCTAAAAGATGCTTGGTACAGGTGTCGGTGTCAAAATCGGCGGATCTCGGGTAGGGGGTCCCGAACTGTGCGCCTAAGGTTGATGGTAACAGGAGGCAGGGGACACGATGTTTTACCTAGGTTCGGGCCCTCTTGATGGAGGTAATACCCTATGTCCTGCTTGATTGATATTGATGAGTATGAGGATTACAAGAGTTGATCTACCACGAGATCGTAATGGCTAAAACCCCAGAAGTCTAGCATGTATGATTATGATTGCCTCTACGGACTAAACCCTCCGGTTTATATAGACACCGTAGGGGACTAGGGTTGTACAAAGTCGGTTATAGAGAAAGGAATCTTCATATCCGAACGTCAGGCTTGCCATCCACGCAAAGGAGAGTCCCATCCGGACATGGGAGAGAGTCTTCTGTCTTGTATCTTCATAGCCCATTAGTCCGGCCCATGTCACACAGGCCGGACACCCGAGGACCCCTTAATCCAGGACTCCCTCAGTAGCCCCTGAACCAGGCTTCAATGACGATGTGTCCAGCGCGCAAATTGTCTTCGGCATTACAAGGTGGGTTCCTCCTCCGAATACTCCAAAGCATCCATAGAAAACGTGTCCGGCTCTGCACGACAAATACCACACACAACCGCAGAGAGTATAATATTTCACGAGTCCAATCTGCTGACAACTTTTGTAGCGCGACATCACGTCCCTGCCCGGTCATTACTTCGAACCATTTTTTCTTTAGCCTCCCGCTCCATGTTTCAAGATGCGGTTTTATTGGCACGTCTTGTTAAAGCAGAGATCGTGTCCCCTTATTGCGGGATTCTCATCAATACACGCATGGGTAACCCAACTATTCCATTGGCATGATCCCTTGGGAATAGGCAGGCTTTAAGGCCTATGAGGAGGCGTTTGATATTCATCGCCTTTATAAAGGGATAAGGATTCAACTCTTCCACCCACGCCTTCCTTCTCTCTGCCCATCCATTCTCGAGCTCCAGCGCCCAAGCTTCCATCCTTTCCACCTCAAAAAAAGCACTCCAGCCATGTCCGGATCTGGAGCACAAGGCAAGTGGATGGTTTCCTCCGTCAAGGAGAAGGACATCACCAAGCTCCGGGAGGCCGGGTACTTAGCCAAAGAAATCGCCCACTGGCTTCCAGCAACGTGGCAGCTCATCCCCACCCCAGAGCCCCATGAGAGGGTCATATTCATCCCCACTTCATCCGTGGATTGGGATTCCCTCTCCACCCATTCGTCCGTGGACTCATGTTCTACTATGGGCTAGATTTCCACGATCTGGCCCCCAATTCCTTCCTCAACATCTCGGCATTCATTGTTGTGTGTGAGGCCTTCCTCTGCATCCCACCCCACTTCGGATTGTGGTTAAAGATCTTCAATGTGAAGTCGAAGGTGGCGGGCGGTCAACACGCAGAGTGCGGAGGCGCCATGGTGAGCAAGCTGCCCAATGTCACATGGCTCAAAGGTACCTTCATGGAGACCGTCAAGGGGTGGCAATAGCAGTGGTTCTACGTCATAGAGCCTCGCGAAGCCACCTGGGTCGCGGCTCCTGAATTCCAGTCCGGCGCTCCGATGCGGCTCACCTCCTGGCTAGACAAGGGCCTGGACTGGTCTTCGTCGGACGAGATGACAACGCTTTAGACGCGCATCATGAGCATGGTGGACAAGAACGTCAAGCTTGTCAATGTGACCAGGTGATGCTTGCTCATCGGATCCTTCCGTGCCAAAGCCGGACTTGCCATCTATGGGAGTTCGATCCGGCCAAGCACCAGACCTTGCAACAGTTCTTTGGCACTATGCACGAAGACACCTGGAAGGTGCTCTTCAAGGACAATGAGACGTGGCCGGCGATGACCGAGGACCGCGGGCACGACCTGGCCCATCCCGCTAGTGCGGTAGGTTTTCTGTATTTCAAGGTGTATCCTTTACTTGCATATTCAGGGAAGACGTCTAAGCTTCCCCATTAATTTTTTCAGGGCTGGACAAAGAAGGCGGAGCGGATCCAGTGTCCGGCTCCACTACCCGAAGACCCAGTAATCCCTCTTCTGAAGAAGATGCTGGTTCCGGCGCCCTACCAAGCACCGGAGAAGAAGGCCAAGGAGACTAGGAGTGGTCTCCGCCGTAAGGGAACTTCCGACGTGACGTCCGAAGACGCTGAGACCCAGTCCTCCCACACTGATAACGATGATGATGAGGAGGAAAGCGATTCTCCCCCGGAGGGGGAGGGAAGAAAAGGGCGGCCTCCACTCATCTAGAGGCAGAGGCGTCCAAGAAGGGGAAGGCCTCCGCCGTGGACAACTCCGCGTGGGACATTGATAGCAGCTCCGAGTGGCGCCCCAGGAATAAGCCCCTGGCCGAATCGTAAGTACTCGAAGACGCACACAAATATCCAGCTCCTTTACTTCATGATTTTAACATGTTGAATTATGTGCCACAGTCCGGCTCGTTCCGACCTCCAGTGATCCTCATCTTTGGGGAATTCGCTGGATCCAAAGGTAATGGACAGTGGGTCCCTTCCAGCGGCCTCTTCTCCTAAGACCATGGATGACGCCGAGGTGCTGTCCCGAAGGACCTGCCTAGACCAGGGAGAGATGCAGGAGGTCGTCAGGGTGGCGACAGTGGCTGAACCCTCGGCCACCGGACACATGGGGGAGAAAATCCCCATGGAGACTGGTGATGGGGGTTGTATCCAATCCGGCCCCTAGCCGAATACAATTCCGGAGACCTATACGGCTCCGGTATTCGACAAGCAGCCTCCTTCGAAAGAAGGAGGTGCACCGATTCCACCTATGACCTCTGTCCATCCAGAGGCACCGGATACTCTACTGGAAGCGTTGCAAAGTGCTTCCATTTTTGAGGAACATCGTACCCTCATGGGTACGGTGGTTGAGAGGATTCAGTCCGCAAAGAGCAGACTGACCAAAGCCTGCACAAGCCTTCTAACATGCTTTAAGTATGAAGTGCAATTTATGCAAAAGGAATTCCATAGTATAGACAGTAGCCCCTGAGACACTGTCCGGTGTTCGAAAAGAAGAGCCGGATAGAGGATCAACTAATTTTCGCAGGAGACTAACCATACGTGTCTATGTGAATAAGCATGCGTCCTTGCTGGCTGCAACCTCTCATGCTGTTGAGGTATACGGACTAAAGCAGAGTCTGGAGCGGACCAAGGAAGAGCTCGGCCGCGTGAAAAAACAGCTGGAGGACCATCAAGGTATGCAATGACCTTGTGTAGGTTCAAAAAGGATGAATGATTTGTGTTGACCATAGTGCCATGATATTTTGTAGGAGCGGCGACCGAGGTGGAGGCCCTCAAGAAGGCGCTGGCCGAAGCCTAGGAGAGAGCGGCAAAGGAACAACCCGCTCATGAGAAACACGAGGCCAGGTTTGGTGAGGTCCAGCAGGAGCTCCAGTACGTCGTGCAGAAATGCGAGTCCTTGGAGTGCAATATTGCGGATCAAGATTCCGAACTTGCCAAGGCCCGCCAAAGTGCGCACGATGCCCGGGTTGAAGCCCAGGGCGCCCTCCAGGAAATCCAGGAGGCCAGAAAAATCACGGTGGGTAAGGCCTTTATTATGCAGAGCAAGTATGTGAAGAAAAGGTTCCTCTCATTGACCCAGATTTGGAGTTCTCCATGGGCGTTTGCGGATCTGCGGCGCAGTGTTGCCGATGCCGTGGAGTTCTTCCGAGCCGAAGAGGGGGGCTCAACGGAGAAGCTATTCTGGTTGCAATACCTTGCGCTAGAACATCCGATGCCCTTAAGTGATCAACTAAAGCAGCTGACCGAACTGCATAGGGCGGCCGAACTGGCCATGAAGGATTTGATAATCCGTCTATGGCCTGCTGACGCCGTGCCCAGCAGCTACTTCGGACTCGTAAAGCGGTTGGTCAATGCATGCCCTTGGCTTGATGCCATCAAGCGGTCGGTCTGCATCGAAGGCGCGCGAATGGCCTTCGCCCGTGTCAAGGTGCAGTGAGCGAAGATGGATGCTATCAAGCTCGCGACCGAGGGATCGCCCGCGGGCAAGGAGCACCGTATGCCCGAGCGGTATTTTGAGGATGTCCTGAAGGGATCCCGTATAGTAGAGGGCAAGTGTTCAAAAGACATTATCTTTGAATGAATACCTTCATGTTATCCCGCCCTGTATGATGAAAACAAGACCGATATGTAATATAATGCTTGCTGTTTATTTTGGAATTTTACCTCCTGTGCGGCCGTTTTATTAAATCTGAGAGTTGGCCAGTCGTCGGCTTCAGCCCCCACGTAGGTAGTACGGGGGTGTTCGGGTTGAAACCTAAACACTCTTGATCCACAATTTTGGTCCTTAAAGGAGGTGTTTAGCGCAGCGAACCAGGCAATCGGACTATGTGGCTTTATCACCCTCACTTAGCCATAGGAGTTTGACGATAGAAATGTAGGCGCAGCCCCTAGTATTTGTTAGTCCGGACTAGGGTGTTGTAGACACCTGATCGGGTGAAGGACGATCTGTCGCATAATGCGAAAAAAATCGCAAGAGATTTTAACCTCCGAAGAGCTGACCGGCTCACGCCACATCATGACAGTCAGTTTTCAGCTTTCTCTACTGAGGTTCTCATCCGTTTACTACCCTAGCCGATAGAGCGAAACGTAAGGTAGTAAGCACTGGAGCCGGGCAACCCAACTATTGATCAAAGACATGATTCAGAGCGGATGCATATAATGCTAAATTCGGGGGTCGAACTATACTTTAAAAGTGTTCAGACTTATTGCTGTAGTATGGAGCGCAATAAAGCCCTTGGCGAATTACGGCGTACAAAAGTGTACGGATGCAATCGATAAGAATAGCAAAATAAAATGAAGTAAAGCCAGTGCCACATGAGTTGGGCCGCAAACTATGTTCATTATAATTTTGATTAATACGTCAAAGTGTATTTGTACTAATAGTGCAATGAGCAACCGGGCTATTAACATGCCAAGATCAAGGGGGAGCTGCGTACAGGTCCTGAAAACAGCTAGAATGATCATCAAGAAGAACATCTAGAGATTCCCCCACACGTCTGTGCTACTTGCCGCCTTGGTATATCCGTCCTTCGAAACGACCTATGATCAGGCCGTCGAGAGGGGCCTGTAGAGAAGAGACTAAAAATGGTAAAAAGGAAAAGTATGTGTGGGAGCCGTATGATGGACCACAATCAAGTTACGCCTCCGTCTATGCCCATGGTATTTTGAGTGCGTAGTTATGTACGTGCGGTACGTATGCCGTCATTTGGTTAGGACTGAGATAGAGGCCGAATTGCTAGTTGAGCTCCTGACGAGCTGGACTGTCCTGCTGCAGAGTAGTCCGGACTCGTTTGACAGTGTCCGGGAGCGTGGCCGCCGAATTAAGGTTCTGCTTGTTAAGGCCGCTCTATACTTCTGCTGCCAGGGTCGCGGTGTGCTCCTCAGTACGGAGGGAGCGCTCCATGTTTCCATTGACTGTGATGACACCGTGTGGTCCAAGCATCTTGAGCTTGAGATAAGCATAGTGCGGCACCGCATTGAATCACGCAAATGTAGTTCGTCCGAGCAGTGCGTCATAGCTGCTGCGGAAGGGGACGATATCGAAGATCAAGTCCTCGCTTTGGAAGTAGTCCGGAGATCCGAAGACGACTTCCAATGTAATTGAGCCTGTGAAGTGGGCCTCTACACCTGGTATTACTCCTTTAAAGGCAGTTTTTGTGGGCTTGATTCTTGACGGGTCGATGCCCATTTTGCGGACTGTGTCCTGATAGAGTAGGTTGAGGCTGCTGCCACCGTCCATGAGGACGCGCGTAAGGTGGAATCCATCAATGATTGGGTTGAGGACCAGTGTGGCTGAACCTTCGTGACGGATACTGGTCGAATGGTCCCTGTGATCGAAGGTGATCGCACAGGACGACCATGGGTTGAATTTTGGGGCGACGGGCTCTATCGCATAGACGTCCCTGAGCGCACATGGATACTGTTCGGGCTGCGGAGGGAGTCCTGGATTAAGGGGTCCTCGGGCGTCGACCTGTTGGACATGGGCCGGACTGATGGGCTGTGAAGATACAAGATAGAAGACTCTCTCCCGTGTCCGTATGGGACTCTCCTTGGCGTGGATGGCAAGACTGGCGTTCAGATATGAAGATTCCTTTCTCTGTAACCGACTTTGTACAACCCTAGTCCCCTCCGGTGTCTATATAAACCGGAGGGTTTAGTCCGTAGAGGCAATCACAATCATACAGGCTAGACTTCTAGGGTTTTAGCCATTACGATCTCATGGTAGATCAACTCTTGTAATCCTCATACTCATCAATATCAATCAAGCAGGACGTAGGGTATTACCTCCATATAGAGGGCCCGAACCTGGGTAAAACATCGTGTCCCCTGTCTCCTGTTACCATCGACCTTAGACGCACAGTTCGGGACCCCCTACCCGAGATCCGCCAGTTTTGACACCGACATTGGTGCTTTCATTGAGAGTTCCTCCATGACTTCAAAGACAGGATTGATGGCTCGCCTTGTTATCAAGGACAGTATCACCTCCGGAGGAGCCCTGGCGTCAGGCCAAACCCTCCGGCTGGGCGGCTTTACCATGACCGCTCGTCCAGCCGTTAAGCCGAAGATGACTTCTCGGGTCATCGAAAATCGCCTCTGTGTTGACTCCGAATACTCCAAACGGATGGATCCGACGGAGTTGTCGTCTTTAAATGAACTCCTGGATCGCATCACGGCCTTTGGGGTCGCTACAGACTATGATCGGATTGGGCTTAAACCCGATCAGAGAGAAATCAAATCTCCGCCGATCGCCCATCAGATAGAAGTAGTTGAGGAGCAAATCAACAACTCTACCTCTATATTGACGACAAACTATGTTCGGATTTCTGAGCTCGAAGAGCCGGATACCCGTCCGCGGAACAACACGCCCTGTCCTCCGAACCCAGAATCGGACGGTGGACCTGAAAAATCGGTTGATATCCCGGAGCCCGAACTATTAAGCTCGGAAGTTTCTCAAACTCCGGATCCCAAATTGGATCAGGGTTCAGATTTAAAGCCACCCACCCACCCAGATATGTGCAATCTCATGTACATACAACAGCAGTCTCAGGAAATAGTCCATCACTTTTGGGCCAGATTCCTCCTTGTCAAAGACAAGATTAAAGATTGCCGCGACGAAGATGCGATCTCAGTATTCTGCAATAATTGCACGGACGAAGGAATCCTCAACGCCATCAACTGCCGTCATGTATTACACTTCGCTGACTTGGCAACCATAGTACAGAAGTACCGTGCAATGGAAAGCGCTTGGAAAACTCAGGCAGCTCGCTAGGAACCACTGGTTTCCACTTAACCCCTCGTCCGGGCAAAAAGGATGGACCCTCGCAGGCCGTCTGGCCCAATAGTAAAGAAATCTAAGCCCAACACGGGGCGCGGAACCGTTCTGGAGGGATGGCTTGATAGGCCATGCAAAATACACACAACACCGGATACCATACCAACCCACAGCCTTAGAGCATGTTGGATACTCCAGCAAGTGGCCAAGAGCGGCGAGGATATCCTCACCAAAAAAACCTTAGAGCAACACCCCCCGGAAGACTATGACCTCAGCGTATTGACGGT
The DNA here is from genome assembly GCF_056163025.1 of Triticum urartu. Lineage (NCBI taxonomy): Eukaryota > Viridiplantae > Streptophyta > Magnoliopsida > Poales > Poaceae > Triticum > Triticum urartu. The sequence continues at coordinate 443,682,646 of NC_141878.1, read as the reverse complement.
CTTTGAGACTTTTGCTTCAAACAATCGGCGCAAAAGGGCCTTCCATGACCTGGCCGAAGTCTGCCAAGTCGCAGCAATAAACCACTGGAATAACATGGCCATAACTTTCAATGCCAGTGACGAACCAAAATTCCGGACAGTCCAGGCACCAGCCACCTTGGTCCTCAATCCAATTGTGGACGGTTTTCGGCTCACCAAAGTGCTCATGGACGGCGGCAGCGGACTAAACCTCATCTACGAGGACACACTCAACAAAATGGAAATAGACAGGAGCCGCATCGGGCAAAGTAGCATGACCTTCCTTTGAATCATTCCCAGTCGGGAGGCGCAATGCGCGGGAAAAATCATGCTCGACGTGGTATTCGGCACGCCGAAGAATTATTGGTCCGAAGAGATAACCTTCCAAGTGGGCCCTTTCAACAGTGGATATCACGCCCTATTGGGGCGAGATGCATTTACACGCTTCCAAGCTATACCTCATTACGGGTACATGAAGCTCAAGATGCCCGGGCCCAATGGTATTATCACTCTTTCCAGTGATCCGGACATAGCGCTCCGCGCCGAAAACAAAACTGCATCCTTGGCCCTCGAGGCACTGTCTAAAGCCCTTGCGGTCGAAGAGTTAACCGTGCTGCACTCCACGGTGGATAAGGACGACATAATCCTGGACAAGCGACCCAAATCCACCTCCTTTAAACCAGCAGACGAAATAGTCAAATTTCAAGTCCACCCGACGGACCCCAAGAAGACAGCATCCATCGGGGCACAGCTGGACCCAACGGTTGACGCCGCACTACGAGAGTTCCTGCGCGAGAACTGGGACATATTCTCCTGGCACCCTTCTGATATGCTAGGAATCCCACGCAGGTTGGCCGAACACAGCCTCAACATATTGAAGGGATATAAACCGATCAAGCAAACGCTGCGGCGCTTTTCCGAACCCAAATGACAAGCTATGGGGGAGGAGTTAGCCAAGTTAATCGAGGCCGGATTCATCAGAGAAATAAAACACCCGGAATGGCTAGCAAACCTGGTGATGGAGCCAAAGAAGGATAAATCCTGGCGCCTATGCATCGATTTCAAAGACCTCAACAAGGCCTGTCCTAAGGATCCCTTCCCCATCCCCCGCATTGATCAGATTATTGACGCTACTGCGGGACACGATGCACTATGTTTCCTCGACGCATACTCCGGATACCATCAAATCAAAATGAAGGAGTCTGACCAAGCCGCAATGGCATTCATTACCCCATAGTGGCCGTTCTGCTTCAACACTATGAGCTTCGGACTTAAAAACGCCGGCGCCACCTACCAACACATGATTCAAACATGCCCGGAGAAACAGATCAGCAAGACAGTTGAAGCATATGTGGACGACATCGTCATCAAAACCAGGCACGTCGAGTCATTGATAGATGATCTGCAGCTCACATTCGACAACCTCCATACATATGACATCAAGCTCAATCCGGAAAAGTGTGTTTTTGGCGTTCCCGCCGGAAAACTGCCGGGCTTCATCGTCTCCAATAGGGGAACTGAAGCAATTCCAGCCAAAATCTGAGCTTTGTCTCAATTGACTACACCAACAGACCTTAAACAAGTCCAAAAACTAGCCGGATGTGTGGCAGCTTTAAGACGGTTTATCTCCATACTAGGAGAAAAAGCATTGCCGCTTTATCGCCTTCTCCGACGCACCGACCACTTCGAGTGGATGGATGCAGCAATGTCTGGACTGGAAGAGATAAAGGCTCTTTTAGCGAGCAACCCAATCCTGGCCGCGTCGAACATCGGCGAACCCATGTTATTATACATCTCAGCAACACACCAGCTGGTGAGCGCGGTGCTCGTCGTCGAGCGAGAGGAGGACGGACACAAATTCCCACTTCAGAAACCGGTATACTACGTGTCCACTGTCCTCACACCATGCAAATCCCGGTACCCTCATTACCAAAAGATAGCATATGCGGTCTTCATGGGATCCCAGAAGCTACGACACTACTTTCAAGAGTGCTCAATCACGGTGGCTTCCAAAGTACCACTCAATGACATAATAAACAACCGCGATGCCACGGGCCGGATCGCAAAGTGGGCCATTGAGATCCTTCCATTCGACATAACATACAAGCCACGCCGGGCCATTAAATCTCAAGTACTGGCCGACTTCGTCGTCGAATGGATGGAGGCCGAACTCCCTAAAGAGTACGACACATATTCCAACTGGGTTATGCACTTCGATGGCTCCAAAATGCTGGTGGGCTTAGGAGCGGGCGTTGTCTTAACGTCCCTCACTGGAGACATAGTTCAGTACGTACTCCAAATATTATACACAGACTCCAACAATGCAGCCGAATACGAGGCCTCATTGCATGGTCTTCGGATGGCTGTCTCCATGGGCATACAATGCTGGAGGTGCACGGGGATTGAAACCTCGCAATATCCCAAATAAATGGAGATTTCGACGCCAAGGATCCGAAGATGGCGGCCTATCATAACATCATTCTTAAAATGCCGGCTCAGTTCGAGGGGCTCGAGTTTCATCATGTGGCTCGAGAAAGTAATCAAGCGGTGGATGTCCTTGCTCGCATCGGCGCCAAGCGCGACCCCATCCCGCCTAACATATTCCTAGAAAGGCTCTGCAAGCCATCCGTGGTGTGGCAGGGGGAGAGCGTCAACACCAGTCCAGACCCGATTATACCCTAGATTCCAAACACAATACCGATATCATCGGGGGTTTAGCCACCGAAATTACACCATCGGCCCATCTTATCATGGCAGTAATTGCCCCATGGACCGAAACCTTCTTGGCCTACCTTAATAGGCGAGAACTCCCTAAGGATCAGAATGAGGCTCGCTGCATTGTCCGGCGCTTGAAAGCCTACAAGGTCCATGACGGAGAGCTCTACAAGAAAAGCGCTACCATAGTACTTCAAAGATGTATCTCCAAAGAAGAGGGACGGCAGCTCTTGGCCGAAATTCACGCCGGTCTCGGTGGTCACCACGCCGTGGCTCGGGCCCTTGTAAGTAAGGCCTTCCATACATGTTTCTATTGGCCGACGGCCCGAGCAGATGCACAGGACCTTGTCCAACGTTGTGTCGGATGTCAGCTTTTCGCCAACCAAAGCCATATGCCTCCCACCGCTCTACAAACAATCCTCATTACTTGGACTTTTGCGGTCTGGGGGCTTGATATGGTCGGACCCCTTAAAGGAGGAAGCCATAAGAAAAAATATCTGCTGGTCATGGTAGATAAATTCACCAAATGGATAGAGGCCAAACCAGTTAAAACGGCCGAAGCCGAACCAGTGATAGACTTTATATCCGGAGTTGTGCACTATTATGGTGTCCCACACAACATCATCACAGATAACGGCTCCAACTTTATAGCCGATGAAGTGAAAGCCTAGTGTGCTAACCTGGGCATTAAGCTCGATTACACCTCCGTCTATCATCCACAAACAAACGGTCAAGTCGAACGAGCTAATGGTCTTATTATAAGCGGCATTAAGCCTAGACTAGTGCGGTCTTTGAAAGAATCAGACAAGCACTGGGTTGAGGAGCTCGACTCCGTACTCTGGGGGCTGCGGACCACGCCCAATCACACTACCGGATATACACCCTTCTTCATGGTGTACGACACAGAGGCTGTGTTGCCCTGAGATATTATTCACGACTCACCTCGAGTGGGCATGTATGAAGAGAGAGAGGCCGAGCTTGATCGGCAGGACGGCTTAGATGCCCTGGAGGAGGAGCGCGGTGTTGCAAAAGCCTGTTCCGCATTTTATCGATAGCAGGCTCGCAGATATCAAAGCAGAGAAGTGCGGGCCAAGACTTATAACGTTGGCGAACTCGTTCTACGCTTACCAGAGAAGAAAAAGGACAAACTCAAGCCCAAGTGGGAGGGTCCCTTCAACATAGATGAAGTTCTTACTGGAGGAGCGTATCGCCTGCGTGATGCATCGAACAACCTCTTAGAGCCGAATCCGTGGAATGCCGCCAGACTCCGAAGATTCTATGCCTAGAGCCGGACTCTTTGTTCGTCTTCTTCTCCCTTTGTTTCCATTATTTTTTTCCTCTCTTTAACTTTTCTTCTAGCTTTAAGCTCTTGTGAGGCTAAACCACTCACCTATGACGTACACATCCTTAAATATGTACGCCCATAATACCCGGGGGTTCTTGTACAGAAGCTTATTATTATTTTTCGAGCATCAAGCTCACCACATATGTGTCTTTTTCCTCATATGTACCTTTTTCGCCATTATATGCATCGTTATGACTTAAGTTTTTGCCAAGCTGGGTTGCCTGGCTCCTGTGCTTATGCCCTACGTTCCCGTTTGTTCGGCTAGGGCATAAAGGGAGCACCTCTGCGATTGTTACTGCCGGGTCATCCGAACGTGTACCTCAAATTGGGTGAAGCCGAAAGCTAGAGTTCTTAAGGGAATATTCGATCGGCGGACTAAAGACGTGTTGCACTCATTACACTATGACTCCCCCAGATGTCACGTACACTGCGATTTTTTCAATCACAGTTCGGGCATGCACACTAAACGCATGTTCACCCAGGGAAAGGAACCCTTAACGGAACTATTCTCTCTGGAAGATGTTTCTTACAATTACAATGTAATATAACATAGTTAGCCGGATACAACTTGTCTGTTCAAGCAACTATGACCCCTACGCTTGGTTTCCACGCATACGCCAGTCTATATGGCCGCTTTGGTATTCAGAAACACTCCGCACCTTCGGGTCCAGAGGTTAAAGCAAAAAGGTCTGCCATGACAATCGTCTTACAATCTGTCTAGGGACAATTATGTCAATTGAAGTACATAGTCACTTGGACTCAAAAACTTCTTCCTCTATGCCGTCTAATAGGCTGTCTAGCTTACAATCCTGTTGGGAATATTTGGCGGCTACCTTTACTTGGTCATATACCAAACTAACTGGAATTTCTTTTCCATCTGACCCCTTAGGCCCGACCCGGGCCATATGATTCGGGTCAAGTTTGGTGTACCGTGTCTTCACCATGGCCTAGGCCTCCCGCGCACCTTCTCGGCAGGCTGATATCTTCCATAATCGAATACACCACCGTGCTCCTTTGAATAGCTCCACGAACTCTGACATACTTCCTAGAGGGGAGGCGAATGGCCATAAAGCCTTGGCAACACTCCGCATTGCTTGCCGAGCTCGCTCGTGCATTTGGGACAGCTCTTGTAGCAAGTCGCCTTGAGATCTGGACATTTCCTCTTTGGGACGGCTAGACAACATACCTGGAGACATCAATCTGTCAGTTCCTGTCCTCACCGAATTATATGAAGGCAAGTTCGCAACGCATACTGAATATGCCGCCTCATAGCCTCTTATTCTCCTTCACGGAGTCGGCTAGCTGGGCTCACACATCTTTTAGTTCTTCGCCCAGCAGGGTGTTGGAATCTTGCAGCTTATTGTTATCATCCCTGACCCGTGTCAGCACACGTTCGCCCGCGGCCAATTGCCTTTTGGCTTCTTGTTCACCCGCTTGTGCGACTTTCAGGGCCTCCTTCAGTTGATCCGATGATCCTGCCTTGGGGAATGCAAAAAGTATTAATATTACTGGTATATGAATATGATTTCTCGATGGAGGGGAACATTACCAGGCGATGCTTTCTTGAATTTCTCCAGTTCAGCGGTAGCAGCAGCTAGCTGGGTCCGGCACTTTTCCAGCTCTTGAGTCAACATGTTGTTCTTCTCTGTGAGCACCTGGTTATACAATGATCCTTAAATCAGTTGTATCAACTGCTTCAAGTCATGGGGGCTACTGGTATATAATTATCAGATTTGTTCAAATGTGTACTTACCCGCATATCTTTCAAATGTTGGTCTGTGGCTCTCGTAAGCCCATCTCGAGCAGCTCGGATGTATGTATCAGCTGAGTTGAAGGCATTGAATGCCTCTTCTGTGAAGCAGGGGTCACGAAGAACGGCCCGCCGGCGCCGATGATTCATGGCGCTTTTCACTTCAGAGTTTGTGACGGATACATCATCTGAATCCTCTGCCAAAGGACAATCTGGCATCACTCTCATATTAGCCCTTGCCTTTAAGGCAGGGTCTGGAAGCTGACTTGTGGAGGCGCGGCTGGAAGGATCCCCGAACATAGTTCGGCGAACGCTTTTCCTGATAAGTCACAACAGATAATGTCATAGTGTGATGTGACTGCCAGGAGGCATGATTTAAAAAACCATACCTCTTTGATGAAGGTTCTGCCGTGTTGTCATTCGCCTTCCTCTTTGAAGATTTGCTCGGCGCGGGCGTCGCTCTCCTAGGAGATGCCTCTGGTGCATGTTGAGGCATCGGGCACCTCCCCTTTGGAGCACGAAATAGTGCGGTGGGTGAGGCGTAATGAGGAAGCTCTTTCGAAGAAGGTGTCTCTTGATTACTTACATGCGAGGTAGGGAGGAGGCCGGGATAGTCGGCGAGGATGGCCACTTCCTTGCCGTCGTAGCTCGCTTGGTAGAATACTCCATCCTCAAGCTCCACAAACATGTATGGATCCTCTTTGAATCTAGGGTCAAGGTCCCGGTTGTGATCCTCTAGCTGTGGGGCGGGCCTATGGATCCCCTCGGTAACCTTCCGCCACTCCTGTTACAAATAGATGGGTTAATGTCCATTAAAATGTGACCTAGGGAGAGGATTGAGTAAAGTGGTGTGATTAGAGCTCACCCATCTCAGAGGACTGTACATGGAAAATCCATCTCGACGTTTAAGACGAGTGAACTCCTCTTTCTCCCCTTTGTACAGTTCGGCCAATATTTTGACCAAAGCGGCGGGGGTGTCCGGACCCTTCCGACTGTAGCGTGAGGCGTCATCTTCCCCATTATAGTGCCACATGGGAAGCCCTCTGTATTGGAGCGGCCGGACCCCCCGCACTATGGAAGTCGCCATCGCCTCGATTATTAATAATCCGGACTGGGCAAGTGTCCTTATCTTGCCCATCAATTGACGGAGTTCCGCGCTATCTTCCTCCTCGAGGCTTTGAGGGCACCAGCTGTGGCATTTATTCAACAGAGCATTTGAAAATTCGGGAAGACCCATTCAAACTGGGTCAGGGAGAGTGATGTCCTCAATATAGAACCTTTCTGAGGGCCATTCTTCGAGCACCTTCTTTGGCGTGCCAGACAGGTATCCAGTCCCGGCTATGCGCCATACTTCGGCGCTGCCCACCTAGAATATCGACCCCTCTTGGTTGCGAGGGACGAGGTAGAATAGCTTCCTCCACAAATCAAAGTGGGGTTGTGCATTTGGAGTCCGTAATACTCCAGGAGTCCATGGAGGAAAGGGTGGATTGGAAACCCTACGCCTCTCAACAAGTAGGATAAGAAGCACACCCGTTCCCCCTGGTTGGATCGGGGAAATTTTCCGCCAGAACTTCGCCTGTGAAGGAGGTAAATCCTGCTCGAACAGGGACCAGATCCGCGGGGGGAAGGAATCCCTGTGTTTGGAGCTTAACCAACTACTTATGGGATACAGAACATCTCTCCCAGTCACCTTTTTCGGAGTCGTGAGGGCGGGAGGAAGAACTGGGGATGCTAGCCATGTTGAATGGTTTCCCCTAGCAAGACTCTGAGGATTTTCCGCTGGGTGTGGAATGCATCTGAGATTCAATTCCTTTAAATAGAGGCCCTTCTTACGTGGCCGGGGGGTTATGTGCAAAAAACACCCCGACCTCTCGTATTCGCTCGACACATGGAATCAGGAGGTGTGGAGGCACAGAAGCCGATGGGTGCGACATTAAATGGAAGGCCGAATACAACTCTTTAAGTCAGGTACTTTGAAGTTATCAGGGGAGGAACCCGCCTTGCAATGTCGAAGACAATCTGCACGTCGGACACCTCGTCATTGAAGCCTGGTTCAGGGGCTACTAAGGGAGTCCTAGATTTAGGGGTCCTCGGGCATCCGACCTGTTAGACATGGGCCGGACTGATGGGCTGTGAAGATACAAGACAGAAGACTCTCTCCCATGTCTGGATGGGACTCTCCTTGGCATGGATGGCAAGCCTAACGTTCGGATATGAAGATTCCTTTCTTTGTAACCGACTTTGTACAACCCTAGTCCCCTACAGTGTCTATATAAACCGGAGGGTTTAGTCCGTAGAGGCAATCACAATCATACATGCTAGACTTCTAGGGTTTTAGCCATTACGATCTCATGGTAGATCAAATCTTGTAATCCTCATACTCATCAATATAAATCAAGCAGGACGTAGGGTATTACCTCCACAGAGAGGGCCCGAACCTGGGTAAAACATCGTGTCCCCTGTCTCATGTTACCATCGACCTTAGACGCACAATTCGGGACCCCCTACCTGAATTCGCTGGTTTTGACACCGACATGAGGATGGTAAGATCCTATCGTAATTGCACTATATAGGGAAATTTCAAGATTTTTCTTCGCAATTTTTATGTTGGGCTAACCATGTCCCATAGACAACTCTTGGATTTTGTCGCCAAAGGGAATTTTGTCGAAATTGATCCCAGTATTGCACATGAAATTATAGAGGGAATAGTAGGAGTACTACCCCCACAAAAGGGACCACATCATACTCAGGAAGAACCCAGGTTTTTGAGAAACATTGCGAAATACGAAAATCTATTGAACCTCTTAAAAATGTTAGTGGGAACCTTAACCGCATGAATATGTTGATCACTCTTTGCAATAAGCGGTTGGATGCTCTAGATCTAAAAATCTCCGAGTAAGAAGGAAATGTAAGGAACCTCCCGGATTCGAGCATAACCCCATTAAAAAGATAAATACCAAAGATGGCAATACCTAGATCTATTTTTGCTTTTATGCCTAGCTAGGGGCGTTAAACGATTGCGCTTGTTGGGAGGCAACCCAATTTTATTGTTGTTCTTTACTTTTTGTTCCTGTTTAGTAATAAATAATTCATCTAGCCTCTGTTATTATTGTGTTTTTAATGTTTTAATTAGTGTTTGTGCCAAGTAAAGCCTTTAGAATCTTCTTCGGTGATTGTTGTTTGATCTTGCTGATAAAAACAGAAAGTATGCGCTCATGAAAATAATTTTAGTTTTTTACCAGAGAGCGATAAATACCAATTCGAACTGCATTATATCAATATACACATTTTCCTGGTCATCCTATGTTTTCAGAATTTTTGGAGTTACAGAAGTATTCGAAACTTACAAATTGCTACAGACTGTTCTGTTTTTGATAGATTCTGTTTTTCGCGTGTTGTTTGCTTATTTTGATGCATCTATGGCTAGTATCGGGGGGTATGAACCATAGAGAAGTTGGAATATAGTAGGTTTAACACCAATATAAATAAAGAATGAGTTAATTACAGTACCTTAAAGTGGTGGTTTATTTTCTAATACTAAGAAAGATCACGAGATTTTCTGTTGAGTTTTGTGTTGTGAAGTTCTCAAGTTTTTGGGTAAAGATTTGATGGATTTTGGAACAAGGAGTGGAAAGAGCCTAATCTTGGGGATGAACAAGGCACCCCAAGGTAAAATTCAAGGACAACCAAAAGCCTAAGCTTGGGGATGCCCCGGAAGGCATCCCCTCTTTCGTCTTCGTCTATCGGTAACTTCACTTGAGGCTATATTTTTATTCACCACATGATATGTGTTTTGCTTGGAGCATCTTGTATAATTTGAGTCTTTGATTTTTAGTATACCACAATCATACTTGCTATACACACCTTTTGGGAGAGACACACATGAATCAGAATTTATTATAATACTCTATGTGCTTCACTTATATCTTTTGAGCTATACAATTTTGCTCTAGTGCTTCACTTATATCTTTTTAGAGCACGGTGGTGGTTTTATTTTATAGAAATTATTGATCTCTCATGCTTCACTTATATTATTTTGAGAGTCTTTTAGAACAACATGGTAATTTTCTTTGGTAATAAAACTAGTCCTAATATGATGGGCATCCAAGATGGGTATAATAAAAACTTACATATAAGATGCATTGAATAGTAGGAGAAGTTTGATACTTGATGATTGTTTTGAGGCATGAGGATGGTGATATTAGAGTCATGCTAGTGGGATAATTGTGAATTTGAGAAATACTTGTGTTGAGGTTTGCAAGTCCCGTAGCATGCACGTATGGTAACCGTTGTGTAACAAATTTGAAGCATGAGGTATTTCTTTGATCGTCTTCCTTATGAGTGGCAGTCGGGGACGAATGATGGTCTTTTCCTACCAATCTATCCCCCTAGGAGCATGCGCGTAGTGCTTGGGTTTTGATGACTTGTAGATTTTTGCAATAAGTATGTGAGTTCTTTATGACTAATGTTGAGTTCATGGATTATACGCACTCTCACCCTTCCACCATTGCTAGCCTCTCTAGTACCACGCAACTTTCGCCAGTACCATAAACCCACCATACCTACCTATTATGGAATTTCCATAGCCATTCCAAGATATATTTCCATGCAACTTTCCACCGTTCTGTTTATTATGACACGATCCATCATTGTCATATTGCCTTGCATGATCATGTAGTTGACATCGTATTTGTGGCAAAGCCACCGTTCATAATTTTTTATACATGTCGCTCTTGATTCATTGCGCATCCCGATACACCGCCGAAGGCACACATATAGAGTCATATTTTTTGTCCTAAGTATCGAGTTGTAATCTTTGAGTTGTAAATAAATAGAAGTGTGATGATCGTCATTATTGGAGCATTGTCCCATGTGAGGAAAAAAAGAGAAAGGCCAAATAAAAAAGAAGGCCCAAAAAAGAAAAAGAAAAAGAAAAAATGAGAGAAAAAGAGAGAAGGGACAATGCTACTATCCTTTTTCCACACTTGTGCTTCAAAGTAGCACCAGGATCTTCATGATAGAGAGTCTCTTATTTTGTCACTTTCATATATTAGTGGGAAATTTTCATTATAGAACTTGGCTTGTATATTCCAACGATGGGCTTCCTCAAATGCCCTAGGTCTTCGTGACCAAGCAAGTTGGATGCACATCCACTTAGTTTCTTTTGTTGAGCTTTCATACATTTATAGCTCTAGTGCATCCGTTGCATGGCAATCCCTACTCACTCACATTGACATCTATTGATGAGCATCTCCATAGCCCATTAATATGCCTAGTTGATGTGAGACCATCTTCCTCCTTTTTGTCTTCTCCACAACCACCACTCTACTCCACCTATAGTGTATGTCTATGGCTCGCGCTCATGTATTGCGAGAAAGTTGAAAAGGTTTGAGCTTACTAAAGTATGAAACAATTGCTTGGCTTCTCATCGGGGTTGTGCATGATTTGAGTATTTTGTGTGATGAAGATGGAGCATGACCAAACTATATGATTTTGTAGGGATGAGCTTTCTTTGGCCATGTTATTTTGAGAGGACATGATTACTTTGTTAGTATGCTTGAAGCATTATTATTTTTATGTCAATAAAGTTTTTTCTTGAATCTTTCAGATCTGAACATTCATGCCATAATAAAGAAAATTACATTGATAAATATGTTAGGTAGCATTCCACATCAAAAATTCTGTTTTTATCATTAACCTACTCGAGGACGAGCAGGAATTAAGCTTGGGGTTGCTTGATACGTCTCCAACGTATCTATAATTTTTGATTGTTCCATGCAATTATATTATCTATTTTGGATGTTTAATGGGCTTTAATATGCTCTTTAACATTATATTTTGGACTAACCTATTAACCGGAGGCCCAGTGCCAGTTTCTGTTTTTTTACCTATTTCAGTGTTTCGCAGCAAAGGAATACCAAACGGAATCCAAACGGAATGAAACCTTTGCGATGATCTTTCTTGGACTGAAAGCAAACCAGGAGACTTGGAGTGGAAGTCTGGAACTCCATGAGGTGGCCACGAGATAGGAGGGCGCGCCCAGGGGGGTAGGCGCGCCCCCCACCCTTGTGGGCCCCATGGAGCTCCACCGACGTACTTATTTCGCCTATATATACTCTTATACCCTAAAAACATCAGGGGGAGCCACGAAACCACTTTTCCACCGCCGCAACCTTCTATACCCGTGAGATCCCATCTGGGGACCTTTTCCGACGATCTGCCGGGAGGGGCATCAACACCATAGCCTCGCCGATGAAGCGCGAGTAGTTTACCACAGACCTTCGGGTCCATAGTTATTAGCTAGATGGCTTCTTCTCTCTCTTTGATCTTCAATACAAAGTTCTCCTCGATGTTCTTGGAGATCTATTCGATGTAATACTCTTTTGCGGTGTGTTTGCCGAGATCCGATGAATTGTGGGTTTGCGAACTTGATTCTCTATGAATATTATTTGGTTCTTCTTTGAATTCTTATATGCATGATTTGATATCTTTGCAAGTATCTTCGAATTATCGGTTTAGTTTGGCCTACTAGATTGATCTTTCTTGCAATGGGAAAAGTGCTTAGCTTTGGGTTCAATCTTGTAGTGTCCTTTCCCAGTAATAGTAGGGGCAGCAAGGCACGTATTGTATTGTTGGCATCGAGGATAAAAAGATGGGGTTTTGTAACACCCCAGATGTAATTTACCTAATATGTACTCCAACTCTTGTCGTTTCCGGCGCTAAGTTATTTTATTTTCTCGGGTTCGGGTTTTTTTCTCCGTGTGTTGTTGTTAATGTCATGCATCTCATATCATGTCATCATGTGCATTGCATTTGCATATGTGTTCATCTCATGCATCCGAGCATTTCTCCCGTTGTCCGTTTTGCATTCCGGCGCTCCTATCTCCTCCGGTGGTCATTTCTACCTTCCTTTCGTGTGTGGGGGTTAAACATTTCCGGATTGGACCGAGACTTGCCAAGCGGCCTTGGTTTACTACCGGTAGACCGCCTGTCAAGTTCCGTACCATTTGGACTTTGTTTGATGCTCCAATGGTTAACCGAGGGACCGAGAAGGCCTTGTGTGTGTTGCAGCCCAACACCCCTCCAATTTGGCCCAAAACCCACCAAAACCCTCTCCATCATCTAGAGTGTTCGATCACGATCGCGTGGCCGAAAACCGCACCTCATTTGGACTCTCCTAATTCCTCCTATGCCTATAAATAGCCCCCCTCCGAAATTCTCGTTTTCTTCTTCCCCCGAAACCCTAAATCCTCTCCCCGCACGCCGGACAACGTCCGCCGGCGCCGGACGCGTCCGCTCCGTCCCACCGCCACCACGTGTCGAGCCGGGGTTCGCCCGCGCCCGCGCCCCACATCGCCGGCCCGCTCAGTCCACGTTGGGCCCTACGTCCGCCGCCCGATCGCCGCCGCACCTTCCTCGCCGGAGCAGCGCGCCGCCCGCGCCCGGCCGCCTCCACCGCGTTTCCCTCGTCGCCCCTCGCCGCCCGGGACGGATCCGGCCGCCCAACCGCCGGACCTCGCCGCCCCGACCCGGATCCGGCCGCCCCCGCGCCCATCCACCTCGCCGGAGCTCCAGCTTCTCGCCGGTGAACAGTAGATCCGGATCGGTGAACAGTAACCCTAGATCCGGAGGGTATATTTTTCTCTAAGTCCCAGTTTATATTGCCATGTTCATTGTGCCGTAACTTTGCATCTGTAGATCCATTTTGGGCGTATAGCATATCAAAATGTTCGTCTCAGAGAGCACATCATTTCATATCATTGCATCATTTTCATTGGAGTTCATCTTGATGCCTGAAATGCTGTTGGAAGAGTGCTATTTGAGTTAATTGTCAGATCTGCTGCTCCAAATAGCTATTTGTCATTTGTGCCATGATTATTGTGTGCATGATATGCCCCTGAGCTCTACATGAGTTTTGTTATATGCTTTGTCATCTTTCAAGAGGTGCCATCCATGTATTTTTGTGATATGTGTGGTGACTAGCACAAGCTTGCAAATGGTGCATTCGTTAATGCTGATTTCAGGGACTTAGCAATTCCACCAAGTCCTTGGTCTGTTTTTATCAATATGCCATATGTTCATGTTGTTTCCTAGTGATCCGTGCCTCTTTTGAGGATGATTAGTAAGGGTGATTTGTTAATCTTGTAATGCTCTATCCATCCATGTCTTTGTTTGCAATTATGGAGCACCGTAGCTTCAGTCAATCGAGCTCTACTTTTGCTATTTCGTGAATCTGGGCAGATTGTCTACTTGTTAGCGATTTTGCCGAGGATGTTGTAGTTGATCCGTGCATGCTATGTTGTTGTTCTTGCCATGTCTAGCTTGTATAATGTGTATTCTTAATGGGTGTGTGCTTAGATTGTCATGCCTTTCTCTGTAGCGGGTGCATCGAGCTCGTGAACATGCCTACTTGATATCTGATTTGCATGCTCCAGTTTTTCACTAAGTCTGTGATCTGATTATGTTTTTGCCATGTTCACATGCTTGCAATTGTATTTTATGATCACTTTTGTCTCAAGGTCACTAAGGGACTTTTGTTAATCTCTTTGAGTAGCTCCATGCCATGCTTTACTTTGCCATGTTACATTCCTGTAGCATATTGTTTTCATGCTCCAAAGTGTGCTACCTGATCTGAAACTCCAGACTAGTGTTAATTTCACTAAGTCTGATATCTGTTTACCAATTGCACTTTTGCCATGCTTTATTGAACCTGTTAAGGGGTGAATTGGCCGTAGCTCAGTGTTCATCTTTTGTTAAGCATCATGATTGGATCCCTGCCATGTATTTTGTTGCCATGTTTGAGTGTTGTAGCATGTTTAACTTGTTGCATTTAGATGGCTACTTGTTGTTTATCGCAGACTGGTGCCATACTTGTTTTGCTTGCCATTTCCAAACCGTGTCTCTGATTCTGGTGATCTTTATATCGTTTTCAAGCGAAATCACCTCACCTTTCCAGTGGCACACTTGGATTTCCAAGTTGAGGCCAGGTTCAATCATTCCTTGTCAAATCTTGCATATGCATCACATATCGCATCCCGCATAGCATACCATGTTTGCATCATGTTGTTTGAGCTTTGCACCTGGTTGATTGCGTTCCTTTTGCTTGTTTGTCTTGTTTGGGTAGAGCCGGGAGACGAGCTCGCTAACGAGGAGCCCGTTGAGTTTGCTTTCGAGGATCCAGTCAACTCTGACAACTTTGCAGGCAAGATGATCATACCCTCGAAATCACTTCTATCTTTGCTTTGCTAGATGCTTGCTCTTTTGCTATGCCTATGCTATGATGCCTACCACTTGCTTATCATGCCTCCCAAATTGCCATGTCAAACCTCTAACCCACCATGTCCTAGCAAACCGTTGATTGGCTATGTTACCGCTTTGCTCAGCCCCTCTTATAGCATTGCTAGTTGCAGGTGAAGATTGAAGATCGTTCCTTGTTGGAACATTATTTTGTTGTTGGGATATCATTATATTATCTTGTTATCTTAATGCATCTATATACTTGGTAAAGGGGTGGAAGTCTCGGCCTCTCCTCTAGTGTTTTGTTCCACTCTTGCCGCCCTAGTTTCCGTCATATCGGTGTTATGTTCCCAGATTTTGCGTTCCTTACGCGGTTGGGTAATAATGGGAACCCCTTGACAGTTCGCCTTGAATAAAAACTCTTCTAGCAATGCCCAACCTTGGTTTTACCATTTGCCACCTAGACTCTTTTTCCTTTGGGTTTCCGGAGCCCAAGGGTCATCTTATTTAAACCGCCCCGGGACAGTGGTCCTCTGAGTGTTGGTCCACCTCGTCAGTCGCTGGTGGCCACCAGGGGCAACTCTGGGTTGGCCTATCGGAAGTTTAGAAAATCTGATTGTGCCCTGAGAACGAGATATGTGCAGCTCCTATCGGGATTTGTCAGCACATTCAGGCGGTGTTGCTGGTTTAGTTTTACCTTGTCGAAATGTCTTGTAACCGAGATTCCGAGTCTGGTCGGGTCTTCCCACTAGAAGGAATATCCTTCGTTGACCGTGAGAGCTTGTCATGGGCTAAGTTGGGACTCCCCTGCAGGGATTTGAACTTTCGAAAGCCGTGCCAGCGGTTATGGGCAGATGGGGATTTGTTAATGTCCGGTTGTAGATAACTTGAACCTTAACTTAATTAAAATGAACCAACTGAGTGTTTTACCATGATGGTCTCTTCTTGGCAGAGTCCGGGAAGTGAACACGGTGTTGAGTAATGTTTGCGCAGGTTATTCTCTAGTTACTCGTTCGTGCTTTGCCTTCTCTTCTCGCTCTCTTTTGCGAATAGGTTAGCCACCATATATGCTAGTCGCTTGCTGCAGCTCCACATATTACCTTACATTTTCCTATAAGCTTAAATAGTCTTGATCGCGAGGGTGCGAGATTGCTGAGTCCCCGTGGCTCACAGATTACTTCCAAACCAGATGCAGGGCCTGATGATTCCGTTCCAGATGATGCGCTTGAGCTCAAGTGGGAGTTCGACGAAGACTCACGCCGTTACTATGTGTCTTTCCCTGATGATCAGTAGTGGTGCCCAGTTGGGGTGATCGGGACCCTGTCGCATGTTGGGTTGATCTTTTATTTTGGCACCGTAGTCGGGCCATGAGTGTTTGGATGATGTAATGTTATTTATGTACTTTGTGTGACGTGGCGAGTGTAAGCCAACTATGTACCTTTCCCCTTATTATGTATTACATGGGATGTTGTGAAGATTACCTTACTTGCGACATTGCTTTCAATGCGGTTATGCCTCTAAGTCGTGCTTCGACACGTAGGAGATATAGCCGCATCGAGGGTGTTATAGGTTGGTAATCAGAGCCTTCCCCGACCTTAGGAGCCCCATTGCTTGATCGAACTAGTAGCCGAGTTGAGTCTAGAAAAATGTTTTGAGTCATTTAGGAATTATATATCGGAGAGTTTAGGAATTCTTTTTACTCCCCAGTCCCTTCATCGCTCTGGTGAGGCATCCTGACGTAGAGTTTTGTCTCTTCTCTTCTCAAATTTCACTAAAAAAAATTTTGGATCACGCGGGTATCTTGGAATCGTTCCGATGGATTTGTGACGAGAACATTGTTCTTGGTGCCTCCTGTCATTTAGGGGTTGTGGCAGTGTCCCGGGGAGTTGAGCTCCGAGGTGTTGTCGTCACAATTTTATCGTCGCAGTTCTGGAATACCTGAGTTTAGTTCACCGACATCGAAAATCTCTTTATGCAGTTGTTGGTGAGATAACCTCGACGCCACCCAGTACTGGGGCGGGAGTTCGGGAGTATTGCCATAACTTGTATAACTGATGCTTTTCGAAGGTTGAGGTAGATGGTTTCCGAAGTCTTTCTCGGTTATGTGTTGAAGGATGGATACATCTGGATGTAGGATTTGCTAGATTTGGGTGAGATATTATGCTTCCCCTGTATCCCCAACACCTGATTGCATAACCGGAAAGGTTCGGGAGTTTCATAGGTGGGAATTCTGGTAGCTCTAGCTTTTCTTCCATAGATATTTGGTTTGAGATTGGGATTTCTTACCGAGTATTCGTTCTTGCTCCGTATCTTGTTGATTTATTCCTCTACCTAAATTCTAAGTGGCTTCTCAATTTATGGATATGTGACATCGCTTTCAACACCTTGAAAGAGAAATTGGTCACTGCTCCAGTTCTAACTCCTCCTGATGAATCCAAACCGTTCGAGGTCTTCTGCAGTGCCTCTCTCCAAGGTCTTGGTGCAGTGTTGATGCAAGAGAAGAAATTTGTGGCTTATACCTCTCGCCAGTTGAAGCCCAATGAGAAGAACTACCCCACTCATGACCTCGAGTTGGCGGCAGTTGTGCATGCTCTTTTGACTTGGAGACATCTCTTATTGGGAAGAAAAGTGGACGTTTTCACTGAACACAAGAGTCTCAAGTACATCTTCACTCAGCCTAATCTCAACCTCAGGCAGACTCGTTGGGTCGAAATGATTCAAGAGTATAACCCGAGTATCGAGTATACTCCAGGCAAGGCCAATGTGATTGCTGACGCATTGAGTAGGAAGGCTTATTGCAACAGCCTGATTCTCAAGCATTACCAACCCGAGCTTTGTGAAGCTTTCTGCAAACTCAATCTGCAAGTTGTTCCTCAAGGTTTCCTCACCAACCTTCAAGTCTCTCCTACCTTGGAAGACCAGATTCGCGAGGCTCAACTTCTTGATGCTATGGTGAAGAAGGTGAAGATTGGGATTACCAAGAGTCAACCCAAGTACAAGTTCTACCGCCTTGATGACAAGGATACTCTCTTCTTCGAGGATCGTATTGTTGTGCCCAAAGGTGATCTTCGTAAAGTAATCATGAACGAGGCTCACAATTCACTCCTCTCCATCCACCCTGGGAGTACGAAGATGTATCAGGACCTCAAGTAGGCTTATTGGTGGACTCGAATGAAGCGCGAGATTGCACAGTTCCTGAATGAGTGTGATGTCTGCAGAAGAGTGAAGGCAGAACACCAAAGGCCAGCTGGTCTCCTCCAACCTCTTGCCATTCTAGAATGGAAGCTTGACCACATTGAGATGGACTTCGTGACTGGGTTTCCAAAGTCCAAGCGTGGCAATGATGCTATATTCGTTGTCATCGACAAACTCACTAAAGTGGCTCACTTTCTGCCTATCAAAGAGTCTATCACTGCAGCTCAACTGGCAGAGCTGTATACCTCTCGGATTGTCTCGCTGCACGGTATTCCTCAGGTGATCTCTTCAGACCGTGGCAGCATCTTTACCTCCAAGTTTTGGGATTCTTTCCAGAAGGCCATGGGCACCAACATCCGCTTCAGCACAGCTTTCCATCCTCAAACTAGCGGTCAAGTCGAGCGTGTCAATCAGATTCTTGAAGATATGCTCAGGGCTTGTGTGATCTCCTTCGGTATGAAGTGGGAAGATTGTCTTCCATACGCCGAATTCTCCTACAACAACAGTTTTCAATCAAGTTCGAGCAAGGCCCCATTCGAAATTCTGTATGGCGGGAAGTGCCGTACCCCTCTCAACTGGTCCGAAACCGGTGAACGTCAACTTCTGGGAAATGACTTAATCACAGAGGCAGAGGAGATGTGTAAAGTCATTCGTGATAACCTCAAAGCAGCGCAATCGTGCTAGAAGAGCTACTATGATAGTAAGCACCGTGATTTGGCTTTCGAGATCGGAGATCATGTTTACCTCCGCGTCTCTCCAATGAAAGGTACTCGTCGCTTTGGTATCAAAGGGAAGCTTGCCCCTAGATATGTGGGACCTTTCAAGATCGTCAGCAAGAGAGGCGATCTCGCCTATCAACTCGAGCTACCTTCAAACTTTGCAAATGTGCATGATGTGTTCCATGTCTCTCAGCTCCGCAAGTGCTTCAAGACTCTGGACCGCACCGTCAACTTCGAAGACATTGATCTCCAAGAAGATCTCTCTTATCGTGAGCACCCTGTTGCTATTCTTGAAGAGACTGAACACAAGACTCGCAATAAGTCAATCAAATTCCTCAAAGTCAATTGGTCACACCATTCCGACTGTGAAGCCACCTGGAAACGCGAGGATCACCTCCGTTCTGAGTACCCGGCGTTCTTCCAGTCCTAGATCTCGGGACGAGATCCTTTCGTAGTGGTGGAGTGTTGTAACACCCCGGATGTAATTTACCTAATATGTACTCCAACTCTTGCTGTTTCTGGCGCTAAGTTATTTTATTTTCTCGGGTTCGGGTTTTTGTCTCCGTGTGTTGTTGTTGTTATCATGCATCTTATATCATGTCATCATGTGCATTGCATTTGCGTACGCGTTCATCTCATGCATCCGAGCATTTCTCCCGTTGTCCGTTTTGCATTCCGGCGCTCCTATCTCCTCGGTGGTCATTTCTACCTTCCTTTCGTGTGTGGGGGTTAAACATTTCCGAATTGGACCAAGACTTCCCAAGCAGCCTTGGTTTACTACCGGTAGACCGCCTGTCAAGTTTCGTACCATTTGGACTTTGTTTGATGCTCCAACAGTTAACCGAGGGACCGAGAAGGCCTCGTGTGTGTTGCATCCCAACACCCCTCTAATTTGGCCCAAAACCCTCTCCATCATCTAGAGCGTTCGATCACGATCGTGTGGCCGAAAACCGCACCTCATTTGGACTCTCCTAGCTCCTCCTATGCCTATAAATACCCCCCTCCGAAATTCTCGTTTCCTTCTTCCCCCGAAACCCTAAATCCTCTCCCCGCGCGCCGGACAACGTCCGCCGGCGCCAGACGCATCCGCTCCGTCCCACCACCGCCACGTGTCGAGCCAGGGTTCGCCCACGCCCGTGTCCCACATCGCCGGCCCGCTCAGCCCATGTTGGGCCCCGCGTCCGCCGCACCTTCCTCGCCGGTGCAGCGCGCCGCCCGCACCCGGCCGCCTCCACCGCGTTCCCCTCGTCGCCCCTCGCCGCCCGGGACGGATCCGGCCGCCCCACCGCCGGACCTCGCCGCCCCGACCCGGATCCGGCCGCCCCCGCGCCCATCCACCTCGCCGGAGCTCCAGCTTCTCGCCGGTGAACAGTAGATCCGGATCGGTGAACAGTAACCCTAGATCCGGAGGGTATATTTTTCTCTAAGTCCCAGTTTATATTGCCATGTTCATCGTGCCGTAACTTTGCATCCGTAGATCCCTTTGGGCGTATAGCATATCAAAATGTTCGTCTCAGAGAGCACATCATTTCATCTCATTGCATCATTTACATTTGAGTTCATCTTAATGCCCGAAATGCTGTTGGAAGAGTGCTATTTGAGTTAATTGTCAGATCTGCTGCTCCAAATAGCTATTTGTCATTTGTGCCATGATTATTGTGTGCATGATATGCCCCTGAGCTCTACATGAGTTTTGTTATATGCTTTGTCATCTTTCCAGAGGTGCCATCCATGTATTTTTGTGATATGTGTGGTGACTAGCACAAGCTTGCAAATGGTGCATTCGTTAATGCTGATTTCAGGGACTTAGCAATTCCACCAAGTCCTTGGTCTGTTTTTATCAATATGCCATATGTTCATGTTGTTTCCTAGTGATCTGTGCCTCTTTTGAGGATGATTAGTAAGGGTGATTTGTTAATCTTGTAATGCTCTATCCATCCATGTCTTTGTTTGCAATTATGGAGCACCGTAGCTTCAGTCAATCGAGCTCTACTTTTGCTATTTCGTGAATCTGGGCAGATTGTCTACTTGTTAGCGATTTTGCCGAGGATGTTGTAGTTGATCCGTGCATGCTATGTTGTTGTTCTTGCCATGTCTAGCTTGTATAATGTGTATTCTTAATGGGTGTGTGCTTAGATTGTCATGCCTTTCTCTGTAGCGGGTGCATCGAGCTCGTGAACATGCCTACTTGATATCTGATTTGCATGCTCCAGTTTTTCACTAAGTCTGTGATCTGATTATGTTTTTGCCATGTTCACATGCTTGCAATTGTATTTTATGATCACTTTTGTCTCAAGGTCACTAAGGGACTTTTGTTAATCTCTTTGAGTAGCTCCATGCCATGCTTTACTTTGCCATGTTACATTCCTGTAGCATATTGTTTTCATGCTCCAAAGTGTGCTACCTGATCTGAAACTCCAGACTAGTGTTAATTTCACTAAGTCTGATATCTGTTTACCAATTGCACTTTTGCCATGCTTTATTGAACCTGTTAAGGGGTGAATTGGCCGTAGCTCAGTGTTCATCTTTTGTTAAGCATCATGATTGGATCCCTGCCATGTATTTTGTTGCCATGTTTGAGTGTTGTAGCATGTTTAACTTGTTGCATTTAGATGGCTACTTGTTGTTTATCGCAGACTGGTGCCATACTTGTTTTGCTTGCCATTTCCAAACCGTGTCTCTGATTCTGGTGATCTTTATATCGTTTTCAAGCGAAATCACCTCACCTTTCCAGTGGCACACTTGGATTTCCAAGTTGAGGCCAGGTTCAATCATTCCTTGTCAAATCTTGCATATGCATCACATATCGCATCCCGCATAGCATACCATGTTTGCATCATGTTGTTTGAGCTTTGCACCTGGTTGATTGCGTTCCTTTTGCTTGTTTGTCTTGTTTGGGTAGAGCCGGGAGACGAGCTCGCTAACGAGGAGCCCGTTGAGTTTGCTTTCGAGGATCCAGTCAACTCTGACAACTTTGCAGGCAAGATGATCATACCCTCGAAATCACTTCTATCTTTGCTTTGCTAGATGCTTGCTCTTTTGCTATGCCTATGCTATGATGCCTACCACTTGCTTATCATGCCTCCCAAATTGCCATGTCAAACCTCTAACCCACCATGTCCTAGCAAACCGTTGATTGGCTATGTTACCGCTTTGCTCAGCCCCTCTTATAGCATTGCTAGTTGCAGGTGAAGATTGAAGATCGTTCCTTGTTGGAACATTATTTTGTTGTTGGGATATCATTATATTATCTTGTTATCTTAATGCATCTATATACTTGGTAAAGGGGTGGAAGTCTCGGCCTCTCCTCTAGTGTTTTGTTCCACTCTTGCCGCCCTAGTTTCCGTCATATCGGTGTTATGTTCCCAGATTTTGCGTTCCTTACGCGGTTGGGTAATAATGGGAACCCCTTGACAGTTCGCCTTGAATAAAAACTCTTCTAGCAATGCCCAACCTTGGTTTTACCATTTGCCACCTAGACTCTTTTTGCCTTGGGTTTCCGGAGCCCAAGGGTCATCTTATTTAAACCCCCCCGGGACAGTGGTCCTCTGAGTGTTGGTCCACCTCGTCAGCCGCTGGTGGCCACCAGGGGCAACTCTGGGTTGGCCTATCGGAAGTTTAGAAAATCTGATTGTGCCTTGAGAACGAGATATGTGCAGCTCCTATCGGGATTTGTCAGCACATTCAGGCGGTGTTGCTGGTTTAGTTTTACCTTGTCGAAATGTCTTGTAACCGAGATTCCGAGTCTGGTCGGGTCTTCCCGCTAGAAGGAATATCCTTCGTTGACCGTGAGAGCTTGTCATGGGCTAAGTTGGGACTCCCCTGCAGGGATTTGAACTTTTGAAAGCCGTGCCAGCGGTTATGGGCAGATGGGGATTTGTTAATGTCCGGTTGTAGATAACTTGAACCTTAACTTAATTAAAATGAACCAACTGAGTGTGTTACCGTGATGGTCTCTTCTCGGCAGAGTCCGGGAAGTGAACACGGTGTTGAGTAATGTTTGCGCAGGTTATTCTCTAGTTACTCGTTCGTGCTTTGCCTTCTCTTCTCGCTCTCTTTTGCGAATAGGTTAGCCACCATATATGCTAGTCGCTTGCTGCAGCTCCACATATTACCTTACATTTTCCTATAAGCTTAAATAGTCTTGATCGCGAGGGTGCGAGATTGCTGAGTCCCCGTGGCTCACAGATTACTTCCAAACCAGATGCAGGGCCTGATGATTCCGTTCCAGATGATGCACTTGAGCTCAAGTGGGAGTTCGACGAAGACTCACGTCGTTACTATGTGTCTTTCCCTGATGATCATTAGTGGTGCCCAGTTGGGGCGATCGGGACCGTGTCACATGTTGGGTTGATCTTTTATTTTGGCATCATAGTCGGGCCATGAGTGATTGGATGATGTAATGTTATTTATGTACTTTGTGTGACGTGGCGAGTGTAAGCCAACTATGTACCTTTCCCCTTATTATGTATTACATGGGATGTTGTGAAGATTACCTTACTTGCGACATTGCTTTCAATGCGGTTATGCCTCTAAGTCGTGCTTCGACACGTAGGAGATATAGCCGCATCGAGGGCATTACAGGTTTATATCATATTGCTTGAGTTTATCCATCTACATCATGTCATCTTGTGTAAAGCGTTACTCTGTTCTTATGAACTTAATACTCTAGATGCATGCTGGATAGCGATCGATGTGTGGAGTAATAGTAGTAGATGCACAATCGTTTCGATCTACTTGACACGGGCGTGATGCTGATAACCCACAAGTATAGGGGATCCCAACAGTTTTCGAGGGTAGAGTATTCAATCCAAATTTATTGATTCGACACAAGGGGAGACAAAGAATATTCTCAAGTATTAGCAGCTGAGTTGTCAATTCAACCACACCTGGAAACTTAATATCTGCAGCAAAGTGTTTAGTAGCAAAGTAATATGATAGTAGTGATAATGGTAACAAAAGGTAACAGTAGTAAAAGTAATGTTTTTGGTATTTTATAGTGATGATAGCAATAGCAACGGGAAAGTAAATAAGCAGAGAACAATATATGGAAAGCTCGTAGGCAATGGATCGGTGATGGAGAATTATGCCGGATGTGCTTCATCATGTAACAGTCATAACCTAGGGTGACACAGAACTAGCTCCAGTTCATTGATATAATGTAGGCATGTATTCCGAATATAGTCATACGTGCTTATGGAAAAGAACTTGCATGACATCTTTTGTCCTACCCTCCCGTGGCAGCGGGGTCCTTACGGAAACTAAGGGATATTAAGGCCTCCTTTTAATATAGAACCGGAACAAAGCATTAACACATAGTGAATACATGAACTCCTCAAACTACAGTCATCACCGGTAAGTATCCCGATTATTGTCACTTCGGGGTTAACGGATCATAACACATAATAGGTGACTATAGACTTGCAAGATAGGATCAAGAACACTCATATATTGATGAAAGCATAATAGGTTCAGATCTGAAATCATGGCACGCAGGCCCTAGTGACAAGCATTAAGCATAGCAAAGTCATAGCAACATCAATCTCAGAACATAGTGGATACTAGGGATCAAACCCTAACAAAACTAACTCGATTACATGATAGATCCCATCCAACCCATCACCGTCTAGCAAGCCTACGATGGAATTACTCATGCACGGCGTTGAGCATCATGAAATTGGTGATGCAGGATGGTTGATGATGACGATGGCGACGGATTCCCCTCTCCGGACTCCCGAACGGACTCCAAATCAGCCCTCCCGAGAGGTTTTAGGGCTTGGTGGCGGCTCCGTATCGTACAACGTGATGACTTCTTCTCTCTGGTTTTTTTCTCCCCGAAACACAATATTTGGAGTTAGAGTCGGAGATGCAACAGGGGGCCCACAAGGAAGGGGCGTGCCCTAGGGGGCAGGCGCGCCCCCACCCTCGTGGAGAGGTGGTGGGCCCCCTGGCCTTCATCTTTTGCAGGTATTTTTCATATTTTCTGAAAAGTTGCTCCGTGAAGTTTCAGGTCATTCCGAGAACGTTTGTTTTTGCACATAAGTAACACCATGGTAATTCTGCTGAAAACAATGTCGGTCCGGGTTAGTTCCATTCAAATCATGCAAGTTAGAGTCCAAAACAAGGGCAAAAGTGTTTGGAAAAGTAGAGACGACGGAGACGTATCAACTCCCCCAAGCTTAAACCTTTGCTTGTCCTCAAGCAATTCAGTTGACAAACTGAAAGTGATAAAGAAAAACTTCTACAAACTCTGTTTGCTCTTGTTGTTGTAAATATGTAAAGCTAGCATTCAAGTTTTCACCAAAGATTATAACTAACCACATTCACAATAACGCATAGGTCTCGAGTTTACTCATATCAATAGCATAATCAACTAGCGAGCCATAATAATAAATCTCGAATGACAACACTTCCTCAAAACAATCATAATATGATATAACAAGATGGTATCTCGCTAGCCCTTTCTGAGACCCCAAAACATAAATGCAGAGCACCTTTAAAGACCAAGGACTGACTAGACATTGTAATTCATGGTAAAAGAGATCCAGTCAAGTCATACTCAATGTAAACTAACAGCAATGAATACAAATGACAGCGGTGCTCTCCAGCTAGTGCTTTTTAATAAGAGGATGATGACTCAGCATAAAAGTAAATAGATAGGCCCTTCGCAGAGGGAAGCAGGGATTTGTAGAGGTGCCAGAGCTCGGTTTTGAAATAGAGGTGAATAATATTTTGAGCGGTATACTTTCATTGTCAACATAACAACCAAGAGATGGCGATATCTTCCATGCTACACACATTATAGGCGGTTCCCAAACAGAATGGTAAAGTTTATACTCCCCCTTCCACCAACAAGCATCAATCCATGGCTTGCTCGAAACAACGAGTGCCTCCAACTAACAAGAGTCCGAGGGGGAGTTTTGTTTGCAATTATTTTGATTTAGTTTGCATAAAGCATGGGACTGGGCATCCCGATGACCAGCCATTTATCTCGTGAGTGAGGAGCGGGGTCCACTCCCCTTGAGAATAACCCGCCTAACATGGAAGATACAGACAACCCTAGTTGATACATGAGCTATTCGAGCATACAAAACATGATATTTATTTGAAGGTTTAGAGTTTGGCACATACAAATTTACTTGGAACGGCAGGTAGATATCGTATATAGGTAGGTATGGTGGACTCATGTGGAATAACTTTGGGGTTTAAGGAGTTTGGATGCACAAGCAGTATTACCGCTTAGTACAGGTGAAGGCTAGCAGAAGACTGGGAAGCGACCAGCTAGAGAGCGACAACAGTCATGAACATGCATTAAATTTAATCAACACCGAATGCAAGCATTAGTAGGATATAATCCACCATGAACATAAATATCGTGAAGGCTATGTTGATTTTGTTTCAACTACATGCGTGAACATGCGCCAAGTTAAGTCACTTAAATCATTCAGAGGAGGATACCACCCCATCATACCACATCATAACTATATCAATAGCATGTTGGCACGCAAGGTAAACCATTATAACTCATAGCTAATCAAGCATGGCACAAGAAACTATGATCTCTAATTGCCATTGCAAACATGTTTATTCATAATAGGCTGAATCAGGAACGATGAACTAATCATATTTACAAAAACAAAAGAGGTCGAGTTCATACCAACTTTTCTCATCTCAGTCAGTCCATCATATATCGTCATAATTCCCTTTCACTTGCACGACCGAACGATGTGAATAATAATAATAGTGCATGTGCATTGGACTAAGCTGGAATCTGCAGGCATTCAATAAACAGGAGAAGACAAGGCAATATGGGCTCTTTTGTCAGATAAACAATAATGCATATAAGAGCCATTTCAACAATTTAATTATGGTCTTCTCCTATCGACCCCCAAAGGAAAGAAAAGAAATAAAACTATTTACACGGGAAAGTTCCCAACAAGCAAAAGAAGAACAGGAAATATTTTTGGGTTTTCTTTTTAATTACTACTACAAGCATGGAAATTAAACTGATTAAAAGCTACAACTAATTTTTTTGGTTTTTCTTAAGGTTTATTAAACACACAAGAAGAAAGCATAAAAAGGAAAATAAACTAGCATGGATGATACAATGAAAAAGTATGAGCACCGACATCTAGCAATCAGTGTGTGAACATAAATGTAATGTCGGTGGGAAATACGTACTCCCCCAAAGCTTAGGCTTTTGGCCTAAGTTGGTCTATGGCCACGGCTGGCCTGGCAGATATCCATAATAGTAGCTGGGGTCGTACTGCGATGCAGTGGCTATCATCTGTTGAGCTGCAGCATGGCGACGAGCGGCCTTCGCTCTCCTCTCATACTCATCTGCCTCCTCTCTGGTAATGGTATATCTTCCTCTTGCCTGATAATCAAAGAAGGCAGGAGCAGGGAGAGTAATGGGGATAACACGGTGTCTGTCAAAGATTAGTCGATACTGGAGAGGTGATTCATTCCTCTCGACAAACCGGTGGTGAACCATAGCATTAAAGTCTAGGTAAGCAGGTGGTAATTCAATATCATCTTCGCGTATGGCTACACCAAGAAAATTAGCTATGTGGGTTGCATGAATTCCTCCAAAGAAATCTCCATTAAATCTATTAAGATGCAACCTACATGCAACAATGGCTCCCAAATTATAGGATTGGTCTCCCAACACAGCACTCCTAAGAATACTGAGATCAGGGACACACATGTGACATGCCTCATATTTACCATTGATGCATCTACCTAAGAAGAGAGCAAAATAATGTATAGCAGGAAAGTGAATGCTCCCTATGGTAGCTTGTGTAATATCTCTAGATTCTCCCATAGTTATGCTAGTAAGAAAATCTCTAAATTCAGATTTGTGAGGATCCCTTATTGAAAGTGCGTTATATCGACTAGGGGGGTGAATAGGCGATTTTTATGAAAGTCTTCATAACATAGAAGTTTTGAAGACAAATGATAGAATTAAACCTATTACCATGCAGCGGAAGGTAGACTACACTAGGAAAACCATAGTCAAGTATTCAATGAAGTGAAAGCACAAAGACTAATAGCAGCTAGGTAGTAAGGATCAGGTAGGAAGTTATTGTGAAGCCAAATAGAACACGCAGTCACTCAGTGAAGACAAATGATAGTGCAAACATACAATGACTTCACAATGAGTAACAGTAAGTAAGGTGAAGTGAAGATGAAACCAGTGACTCGTTGAAGACAATGATTTGTTGGACCAGTTCCAGTTGCTGTGAAAACTGTACGTCTGGTTGGAGCGGCTAGGTATTTAAACCTTAGGACACACAGTCCCGGACACCCAGTCCTGAACACGCAGCTCAGGACACCCAGTCCTCACCATATTCTCCTTGAGCTAAGGTCACATAGACCTCGCCCAATCACTCTGGTAAGTCTTCAAGGTAGACTCCCAAACCTTCGCAGACTTCGTTCACCGGCAATCCACAATGTCTCTTGGATGCTCAGAACGCGACGCCTAACCGGCTGGAGGATGCACAGTCCTTAAGTGTAATAAGTCTTCAGATCACACAGACAAGAAGACTTAAGTGATGCCCAATTCTCTCTGGCTCTGGTGGTTAGGGCTTTATCCTCGCAAGGAATTCTCTCTCAAAGGCTTCGAGGTGGGTTGCTCTCAAACGACAAAAGTCGTACTATCAATCTGAGCAGCCAACCATTTATGGTTGTTGGGGGTGGGCTATTTATAGCCACTTGGCAACCCGACCTGATTTGTCCGAAATGACCCTGGGTCACTAAGGAACTAACACGTGTTCAACGGTCAGATTTCAAACTCACACGGCAACTTTACTTGGGCTACAAGCAAAGCTGACTTGTCCGACTCTGGACAAGATTTGCTCTCATAGTCTTCACTCGAAGACATAGGTTTTTTGGTTTAGGCATCACTTCAGTCATTCTGACTGGTTCTCTTGGACCCCACTTAACAGTACGGTGGTTCCTATGACTCAACACAAAAAGAAAAAGAACTATAAAAGATCTAAGTCTTCGAGCTCCATAGGCTTCATATAGTGTCTTCTCTTGTCATAGTCTTTAATGTGAATATCTTCATATACCACCTTTGACTTCAATGTCTTCATACATTTTTAGGGGTCATCTCTGGTAGTAAAACCGAATCAATGAGGGACTTCTACCTGTGTTATCCTGCAATTCTCACAAACACATTAGTCCCTCAACTAGGTTTGTCGTCAATACTCCAAAACCAACTAGGGGTGGCACTAGATGCACTTACAATCTCCCCCTTTTTGGTGATTGATGACAAACTAGTTGAAGTTTTCAACGGGGAATTTAATCTGTGAAATTTAAAAGGATAAGGAATTGTCTTCATAAGTTGCAAGGGCTCCCCCTGAAGATGTGCATATAAGTTAATTTGCTTTTGGAATGCAAATGCACATGGCAGGTTGTACTTGTGGAGATCCACTTCAACTTATGATGACAATCCACTATGCATGTGAAAGTATATGAAGATAATGACATGCATAATGGAAAATGGACGTCCGCAGAATGAGCTAAGTGCGGAATTTATCGTCGCACATGCGGAATTTATCTTCGCAAAACAAGGTGGCAAATAAGTAGCAGACGACCATCTAGTTTAAGTGTTACAACTCATAAGAACCAAATGTAGCAAAAACGAGAGTTGTAAGCACGAAGCAAAATATAAAGCACCCGCCCATATGGACCCGCTTGAAGACTATCAATCTCATATGCTTCTCCCCCTTTTGTCAGTAATGACCAAAAAGGTTTGAAGACATAGAGCCTCTACTCGTTCCCGTGAGTAGTAGGTGAAGTAGCAGGGTTGTTGGTGTTGTTTGGCGGTGCAGAAGAGCTTGGAGGTGCTGAAGGAGGTGGCGGTGAAGTAGCATCGTCTTCTTCCTCAATAATTCCGGCAGTCATTGTGGCAGCAGAGGAAGAGAACTCAGAGTCTTCAAGGGATGGAGTTCCTAGAAGCACAGCCCTTCGAGGGGGTGCGGAGTCAAACTTGAATCTCTCAGTGAAGCCATCCTCTTGAAGATCAGCTTCAGAACACATCATCATGAGCCCTTTCCATGTGCGACGACAGGTTTCATGGACAACAAAAGCATTCTTGGTGGCAAGATTTCGAGTGCGATTAACATCCACCAAGAGGCTTTTCATCTGACGCTTCAGCCAGTCATGATGCCTATCCTGCTTCTGATGTAGAGCCACAAGAAGCTCTCGGTCGTTGAGAACACGAGTGCGCTTCTTGGGTCTTGGAGCAGTGGCACTGTCAGTGGCTTTAGTGGAAGCAAGGTGTGGTGCACATGTAGTGCCAGCCAAAGGATACACCCGAGAAACTGCTTCAACTCCTTCAACGTTCTGAGTAAAACTCTGATGTTCTGCATTCTGAAGACTTAGAGGTTGCTTGGCAGGCTCAGAATATATGGCTTTAGTAGACATGTCCACGTCAGGCAAGAAGATCCGATGGTTGCGGGCTGAGGGCTGATACAAGATGGCGGAGTGTAGCTTGATCAGCCGCATGACCCAAGGGGCGTAGAACTTCAAACCAAACAGATCAATGCCTGATGCAGCAAGTTGGCGTATGAAGAAGTCATGTGCATTGAAGCATTTTCCATGAAGTATATAGAAGACCAAAGTCTTCATTGCACCCTGAAGCTTGGCATTTGGAGAGTGCCCTTTGATAGGCCAGAGAGTTCGCCTGATGATGTGATAGATGGTTCTTGGCAGATACTCAAGGTCTTCAACGAAGAACTCTGTGGGATAAGCAGCATCTGGGGGCAATGGCTTCATCATGCTGAGCATCTGACTCATATCAGGTTCTGGTCGCTGAAAGATGCTCTCAATAGCTTCAGTATGCAGCTGACAGCCTTGCTTGAAGAGATCGCCAGGAGTGGGCAAGCCAGTGAGCTCAATGATGTCAAATGCATTGGCTTCATGATGAACGTTGCCAGTCATCCACTCCAGGACCCAAGTCTTCGGATCTCTGCTGTACCCTCTGATGTGAAGTGTGGCATAGAATTGAAGCAGCAGCTCTTCATTCCAATGCTCTTCGTCAGTAATGAACGGCAGCAGTCCAACTTCCTTGAAGCAATCTAAAGCTTCTTCTAGATAGGGCAGACTAGCTATAGCTTCAACGTCAAGGCGCTTGTGTGGGAAGATGCGACCTTGGTTGTACAGAATGCAAGAGTAATAGCTTCGCTGAGGATAGCTCCAGAACCGATCAGATGATATCCTTTCCCTTGAGTAGGGGTTCCTGGAGCTATTGAAGAACGTGTTGTCTGCCCTGAAGCCATTGATGTTGAAGGAGCCAGGTGCTGATGCAGGACCTGGAAACCTTGGCAGTCTTGGGATCGGCTTCTGGACCTGAGGCCTATGCTCAACATGATAGTTGAATTGGGGACCGGCAGCAGACTCAAGAACAGAAGTGGCAGGATCAGTGGCTTCGCTATCTTTTGAAGCTTTTGCTGGGGAGGGCTCCACATTAGCTTCATTGGTGGTTGTGGCAGCCTCACGATTTTCATCCTCCACTTGACTAGCTGGAGGGTCGGTCACAAGCACATTCTCCTGGAGAACTGCTTCTTGGTGGGATAGGGGAGTGGGATCTTATGGGACTCCTTCTTCTGCGGCTGATGCAGCCGGAATGTCTTCAGCAGAGACTTGAGGCCTTGGACCTTTGTGAAGCCTATGGAGCGCAGACGACGCCTGTGGAGTTGGAGTGGGTTGGGCCTCATAGTCTTCTTCCTCTTGTGGGCGATCCGCCCATGAAGCATCCTGTGCAATTGGCGTCAGTGGACGACCAATGCTGATGAGTTTGATGTTTTCAAACTGAGGAAGGACTGCACCATCGACTACATTGTCATGATGACCAATGTCTTCAGCAGCGAAGGGATCAGCTGCTGGAATGTCTTCAGCTTCATGAGCCTCTGTGGAAGCAGGCTCATGAATTGTCAGTTGTCGTTCAGCTTCAGGATAGACCATAGAAATGGGTTCAACTATCAAGGGCTCTGTGGAAGCAGCCCGAGCTTTCTTGGTCTTCCTCTTCTTGTTGGAGGGGGCAGTAGGAGAGGCTTCAGAGTGTTTCCTCTTCCTGGCTTCAACCTCAGCAGTCCTTGTCTTCTTGAGCTCTGAAGCTGTTGACCGGCTTTTTGGCTTCGAGCCAGTCAGTCTAGTTGGGAAGACAATCGGAACTGCTTCTTGCCTTGGTGCATCAGGTTCAGCCATAGCAGGCTTCTTCTTCTTCTTTGCGGCCATCCTGGGTCGATGCCAGGATGCCCAAGTGCCTTGCGCTTCTCGGCCTCATTATAGGCTTGCACACATCTGTCAGCCAGAGTCTTCATGCGCTCACGCGAACCCTGAGCTTCTACACGCTTCTTCACAAAGGCTTCCTTGAGCTCGTGCATCATTGTCTTGAAGTTCTTCACTTCTTGCACGCTGAGCTTGGCCATATGCTTCTTGAACTGAGCCTTTTCATAGTCAATCTTCTGCTTCAGTTCAACAATGCGCTGGGAAATAGCAAGTTCTGAAGCAATGGTGCCTTGGAAGGCGACACTGAGGCCAATGGGTAGCTGCAGATCTTCAAAGCTGATGTTTGGCGTGTCAAACCACTCGTCAATGAAGTTGTGGATGATGGTGACATCAAAGAGAGGCAGATCATTGAAGATTTCTGCTTCTTCTTTGCTCTTGATGAGTTGCTCAAGAGCGTCATCTGCAAGATCTTCATCACTTGACAGATCAATGTCGTCGTTGCACAGAATGGCAGCAGCTGTTAGCTCTTTGCCAGTGTGAGACAGAGGCATCTTGGCCTTCTGGGGCTTGGAGACGCGTGATAAGTCTTCAGACTGCACACTGTCTTCAGGAGGTGCAGTTGCCAGTGGCTTCGCCCTTGAGACTTTTGGTGAAGGGGCAGGTTTTGAAGTTTTAGGCTTCTTCAGCTTCTTTGTCTTCAGAGCTGCAGGAGCTTCTTATGATTCAGTGTCAGCTGCAGGCTCATTCACTGCAGTCCCTTGAACTAAGATGTAGGTGATGAGGCCTTCAAGGTTGGCAAAAGGACCGATGACATTGGGTTCAGCATCTCGTGTGCCATCTGCCCTTGGTGCTGAGGGACCAGGGTTGAAGTCTAACCCAAAAGTCTTCTGGTTCTGCTTCGCTGAGTTCTGAGCAAACTAGAAGTTGCGCTTGAACAGATTGTCGTCACGACACCATAGCAGTGACGATGAATGTGCATCAGCAGGCTGTGGTCCACGGACCATGCATGGATAGAAGCCTTGAGCAATGGCTTCATCTCTGGACCTGGGTAGAAGATTCTTGAATAGGATGTCTCCCCACGGTCTCTTGATGGCGTTTTTCTCAGCATACTCCTGGGTCACAAATCTGTATTTGAACCATTGTTCTGCCCAATATCTTCGAATCCATTGGATTCGGGTCTTGCGCTGACTGTAATCCTCTTCAGGATCTGTCTTGTACATTTCTGAGAGTTCATCTGGCAGATCTCTGGAGGTCTCACCACGACGCTTTCTGCCACCCTTCCTTGCAGCTTTCTCTGAAGCCATAAACTTTAACCTGAAAGGCTTCAAGACGTTCAAAGGCTTCAAAGGTTTTCGTTTGCTGGACCAACAGGAACTGGCTTCGGGAGAATTTATGTGATGCTGTAAGAATTCTGCAAATGAATGCAGACTATGAGAACCAAAGGATTCTCCCACGGACATGTACATGTGACAGCATTAAGGTGCGAGGGAAGGGGAAGAGGTCATATGCATTCTCAGAAGATTTTGAAGATAAATCAGTTTAGAAGACATTGACCTCATCGTGCGAAGACATTCACTCACAGATAAGAAGTTGGTTCCAGATTTGTACGAATCCACAGATCAGTACAAGTGAGGAATCTAACTACTTTGTGAAGCACAAGCGAATATACTAGGCATGTTATGAGATGCAGTATGAGAGAGATCTAGCTTGTGTGAACAGAAACTGCTTGTGGTAGAAAGTGACAAATTCATAGGATCAATGGTGCTGTAAAAGAGGAAGCTTTATTTACCACACTAAGAACTGCTAGACGGAGTGTAAGATGAGGCCGAGCAGTTCGATCTTCCGTGCCCTAACTTGGCGACGGAGGACACCTACGGCGACGGCGGAGAGGGCGATGTCCGCGGTCGGCGGAAGACGGCGTCGGAGAGGTTGCGGCAGCGAAGCGCTTCGTCGCCGGCGTCGTCGAGGGCTAGCGGTGGCGCTAGGGTTCGTGCGAGGGTGGAAGAAGAGATAATGACCACTGTGAGTGTGTATTTATAGGCACAGGGGTGGCACTGTGCTATTACACAGGTGCCCCTAGCGATTCGCATCTGAGGAACACGTGACCATTATGCGGAATTTTGGGGTTTGTTCCACGTCCCATGCACGCCTGGATTGTCGGGTGGTCGTTCCTACTTCTCCAGATTTCATGTGGAGGAATGAGCATTGAAAACGGACTTAATGGTTGTCTCTGTATCTTCTGCTGACAAGGATGCAGAGAAGACATTCGACAGTTTCAATAGAATTCATATGACTTGGGGAGATAGAGTTTGAGATAGAAAGCATAGAGAGGTTAGGGTCCGATCACATTCACTTAGTTCAAAAGATTCAACACGAAGACATAGCTATAAGTGAATGCTGTAGAGGACAGAACACTAGTATATATATATATATAATCAACATAGTGAAGATAATCATGAATATATGTTGAGATCGAAGCCAAACCAAATGTGAAGACATTGCAAGGTAACGCCATGAGTGAAACACTTCAAAATAGAACGTTTGGTGGTGGCATTACCCACCGTATAGGAAGTATTAGACCCAGACACGGCGCACAATTATCGTGGCACTCCGAAGTCAAATTCCACATTAGTGTATTCACACTTAGAATGTATGTCTTCATTGATTGAAGATATACTCTACTTCGTGTGTTGCACATCTAAGTCATCAATATGCATAAGGGTTAGGATGTGTGCCTGATCACAGGACATTTGAGGATTCCAGGATATTTAGCTCACACCGTGACTTGCAAAACCTCTTCTCATCCAAGGGCTTGGTGAAGATATCTGCCAATTGCTCTTCAGTGTTGACGTGTATGATATCAATGTCTTCCTTTACAACATGATCTCTGAGAAAGTGATGACGAATTTCAATGTGCTTTGTCTTCGAGTGCTGAACTGGGTTGTTGGCAATCTTGATGGCGCTTTCATTGTCGCAGTAAAGTGGCACTTGCTTCAGATGAATGCCATAGTCCTTGAGTGTTTGCTTCATCCACAGAAGCTGAGCGCAGCAAGATCCAGCAGCAATGTATTCAGATTCAGCAGTGGAGAGAGATACACAGTTCTGCTTCTTTGAAGACCAACATACAAGTGATCGTCCCAGAAAGTGACATGTGCCTGATGTAGACTTGCGATCAACTTTGTCACCAGCATAATCAGCATTCGAGAATCCAACCAGATCAAACTCTGAGCCCTTTGGATACCATAATCCTAGAGTTGGGGTGTGAGCCAAATATTGAAGAATTCGCTTCACAGCTAAGTGATGCGACTCCTTTGGTGCAGCTTGAAATCGAGCACACATGCAAACACTAAGCATAATATCTGGCCTAGATGCACATAGATAAAGTAAAGAACCAATCATGGAGCGGTATACCTTTTGATCGAACTCTTTACCATTGTTGTCAGGACCCAGATGATGTTTGGCTGGCATTGGTGTTGTGAAGCCTTTGCAGTCTTGCATACCGAACTTCTTCAGGCAATCTTTGAGATACTTCTCTTGAGATATGTAGATGCCATTGCGTTGTTGTCGTATTTGAAGACCTAGAAAGAACTTCAGCTCCCCCATCATGGACATCTGATATTGCTCTTGCATCATATATCCAAACTCTTCACTGTACTTCTGATTGGTGCAGCCGAAGATAATGTCATCCACATATATTTGGCACACAAACAGTTCACCATCATATGTCTTCGTGAAAAGAGTGGGATCTAGGGAACCAGGTATGAAGCCTTTGCTCTTCAGGAAGTATTTGAGTGTGTCATACCAGGCCCGAGGGGCTTGTTTGAGGCCATACAGTGCCTTGTTGAGCTTGTATACCATGTCAGGATGTTTTGGATCTTCAAAGCCAGGCGGTTGTGCAACATACACTTCTTCTTCAATCTTGCCATTGAGAAAGGCACTCTTCACATCCATTTGATATAGAAGTATGTTATGATGATTTGCATAGGCCAGCAGTATGCGTATGGCTTCAAGTCTAGCCACAGGAGCAAATGTTTCATCGAAGTCAATGCCTTCCACTTGAGTATATCCTTGAGCAACGAGACGAGCTTTGTTTCTGACAACTTGACCATGCTCATCTTGCTTGTTGCGGTATATCCATTTGGTGCCTATTATATTGTGCTTCCGTGGATCAGGACGCTTAACCAGTTCCCATACATTATTCAGCTCAAACTGTTGAAGCTCTTCTTGCATAGCTTGAATCCATTCAGGTTCCATGAAGGCTTCTTCAACTTTCTTGGGTTCTGCTATTGAGACGAATGCGAAGTGCCCACAGAAATTTGCTAGCTGAGTTGCCCTTGAACGAGTGAGTGGACCAGGTGCATTGATGCTATCAATTATTCTTTCAATCTGCACTTCATTGGCAACGCGAGGATGTACAGGGCGAAGACTTTGCTCTTGCTGTTCATTGTCGTTGTTGGAAGGAATGTCTTCAGGCTGAGCATTGTCTTCATGTTGGTCAGGTGCTGAAATGATAAGTTCTTCTTCAGGATGAGCTTCACAAGGTATAATTTCTCCAGTTCCCATTAGCTTGATTGATTCAATGGATGGAACTTCATCTAGCACATTTGGCAGTTGCTCTCTTTGTGAACCGTTGGTCTCATTGAACCGCACATCCACTGTTTCAACCACTTTGTAATGAAAGAGATTGAAGACTCTGTAGGAGTGCGAATCCTTTCCATATCCAAGCATAAAACCCTCATGTGGTTTTGGTGCAAATTTTGAGGTGTGATGTGGGTCCTTGATCCAGCACCTTGCGCCAAATACTCTGAAGTAACTGACATTTGGCTTCTTGCCAGTAAGGAGCTCATAAGATGTCTTGTTCAGTAGCTTGTGAAGATAAACACGATTGATTGTATGGCATGCAGTATCAATGGCTTCGGGCCAGAATTTTCTTGGGGTCTTGTATTCATCTAGCATCGTTCTGGCCATCTCAATTAGTGTTATGTTCTTGCGTTCGACGACGCCATTCTGCTGTGGCGTGTACGGGGCTGAGAATTCATGTGTGATGCCCAAGGTATCAAGATATGTATCAAGGCCAGTGTTCTTGAATTCAGTGCCATTGTCACTTCTGATGTGCTTTATCTTGGCGCCAAAATTGTTCATAGCTCGATTGGCAAAGCGTCTGAAGACATCCTGCACTTCAGTCTTGTAAAGGATTATGTGCACCCAAGTATATCTAGAATAATCATCAACAATAACGAAGCCATAGAGGCAAGCAGTAGTAGTTAGAGTTGAGTAATGAGTGGGACCGAAAAGATCCATGTGAAGCAGTTCGAAGGGTCGAGTAGTGGTCATGATTGTCTTCGAGGGATGTTTGGCCCTCGTCATCTTCCCTGCTTCACAGGCACCGCATAAGTGGTCTTTCTTGAACTTGATGCCCTCGATGCCTATGACATGCTTCTTCTTCGCAAGGGTGTGGAGGTTCCTCATGCCAGCATGTCCAAGCCTCCGATGCCAGAGCCAGCATTCTGAAACCTTTGCTAGAAGACATACTGCAAGCTGTGGCCCTGCCGAGAAATCTACCACGTACAAATCATCTTTTCGATACCCTTCAAACACTAGAGACTTGTCAGATTCCATTAGTACAAGGCAACGATATTTTCCTAACATTACGATCATGTTCAAATTGCAAAGCATTGAGACAGACATTAAGTTGAAGCCAAGGGATTCAACAAGCATGACTTTATCCATGTGTTGATCCCTTGAGATTGCAACTCTACCTAGACCCAATACCTTACTTTTACAAGTGTCAGCAAATGTGATGTGGCTCTTGTCGGATGGACGTAAGGTTGAGTCCATAAGAAGACTTCTTTTGCCAGTCATGTGATTTGTACACCCACTTTTAATAATCCATTCTGAAGACGCTGGTGTCATACCCTACAGTGCTGTTAGGGGGATAGGCTTCACCAAGAGCATTGTGAAGCAAAAACATTTGACGAACCAGTGGGTTATGAAAGCTTAGATCCAGGTTAGGACTAATAGGGAGAGTAGTAAGCGATTCAGGTACGAAGTACATAGTAAGACCATTTGGGCATTTGATCTTGCGCCCTACAAGATGTTTAAGGTCCCCGGAATAGCGTCAGACGATTTTGGTTTTCTGCTGGAGACCTTTCCCTACAAAAGAGAGTTAAGCTTTCTTAGCCACCCACATCAAGGGCGGCTTAGAAGCAATAAGTCTAAGTGCAGCATCTGAGAATTTTGGCTTTGAAGCCTTAGCAAACAGTCTTGCAGGCGGACAATAGTACTCATAAGAATAAGTAGAATAGTTCTTGGTCTTATGAACATGGCGGTTTGATGAACCGCTCTCATATTCATATGCCTGAGTATGGTTTCCCTGCAAAACATTTGCGTTAGTGCGACTCAGGTGAGTCCTCTGTCTGTATGAAGCCTTTGGACCGTATGAAGTCTTTGGTCTGAGGTTTGTCTTCTTCACGTGAGGTGTCATGATGACATTCACAAGAAGACTCTCCAGACACCTTTTTGGAACCCAGATCTTCTTCATAGGCGGTCCATTCCTGCAGTTAGTACCAATGTACTTGGCAAATACTTCACCATTCTGATTCTTAAACAATATATAGTTTGCATCAAAGGATTCATCAATTATAATGGGGTTAGCACAAGTGAAGCCGGATAGATTGGATGGATCTGGTGAAGGTTCCTTTGCAGCAACCCACATGGTTTTGGGGTACTGCTCAGGTTTCCAGTAAGAGCCATCTGCATTCATTTTCCTTACGAACCCTACACCCTCTTTCCTAGGGTTTTGGTTCAGAATCTGCTTTTTCAGGACATCACATAGCGTCTGATGCCCTTTAAGACTTTTGTACATCCCTGTTTCAAGCAATGTCTTCAACCTAGCATTCTCATCAGCAATAGCGGTGGTATCCTCAGCAGAGGGGTTAGTTACCACATTAACAGTTGAAGATATTGCAACAGCAGTAGTAGTAGAACATTCAGCAACAGAAATAGCATTATCACGCTCAATGCATTTAAGACATGGTGGTTCAAATCCTTCCTGAGCGGGACTGATCTGTTTGGCGCGAAGTGACTCGTTTTCCGTCTGAAAATCTTCATGAACCGCTCTCAATTTCTCAAGATCTTGCTTCCTTTGAAGATAATCATAGGAAAGCTTTTCATGAGTTGTTGAGAGAGTTTCATGACGATTTCAAGTTCCTGATACTTAACGTGAAGATTTTTTATGTCTTCAATTAAGGATTCAGATCGAGTCATTTCAGCACCTAACAGATCATCGCTTCTGTCTAACAGTTTTTGAATATGTTCCATAGCTTTCTGTTGTTCAGTTGCAATTTTAGCAAGTGTTTTGTAGCTAGGTTTTGAACCACAATCAGAGTCATCGTCACTAGATGTTTGATAGTGAGTAGTGCGTGTGTTTAGCTTGGCACCGCGTGCCATGAAGCAGTAGGTAGATGCGGAGTAGTCCTTGTCATTTGCATCGGTGTCGGTGATGAAGTCATTGGCTTCAGTGTTGAAGATGGACTTGGCAACGTATGCTTTAGCCAGACTTGCGACGCCTAAGTCGGATTCCTCCTCAGACTCCACCTCCGCCTCCTCAGAAGCAGACTCCTCCTCTGAATCCATTTCCTTGCCAACAAACGCATGTGCCTTGCCAGATGAGCTCTTCTTGTGTGATGAAGACTTTGAGGAAGACTTGGAAGAAGACTTTGAGTATTTCTTCTTCTTCTTCTTGTCGTCAGAGTCATATTCCTTGCTCTTCTTCTTCTTTTTGTTCTCATTGTCCCACTGTGGACACTCAGAGATGAAGTGGCCAAGTTTCTTGCACTTGTGACATGTTTTCTTCTTGTAGTCATGAGCAGGAGCTTCATCATTCCTTGAACTTGATCGGGAAGACTTTCTGAAGCCTTTCTTCTTGGTGAATTTTTGGAACTTCTTGACAAGCATAGCAAGTTCCCTTCCAATGTCTTCAGGATCATCAGAACTGCTGTCAGATTCTTCTTCCGATGAGGAGACAGCTTTTGCCTTCAAGGCACGAGTTCGCCCATAGTTTGGACCGTAGATATCTCTTTTCTCCGAAAGCTGAAACTCATGTGTGTTGAGCCTCTCAAGTATGTCAGACGGATCGAGTGTCTTGAAATCAGGACGTTCTTGAATCATCAGGGCCAGGATGTCAAACGAACTATCAAGTGATCTCAGTAGCATCTTGACGACTTCGTGTTTGGTAATCTCAGTGGCGCCGAGGGCTTGAAGCTCATTTGTGATGTCAGTGAGTCAGTCAAATGTGTGCTGGACATTCTCATTGTCATTTCGCTTGAAGCGGTTGAAGAGGTTGCGAAGGACACTGATTCTCTGATCTCTCTGGGTTGAGATGCCTTCATTGACCTCGGAGAGCCAGTCCCAGACTAGCTTGGATGTCTTCAAAGCACTCACACGGCCATACTGTCCTTTAGTCAGATGACCACAGATGATATTCTTGGCACTAGAGTCCAGTTGACCGAATTTCTTGACATCAGCAGCAGTGATACCTTCTCCAGCCTTGGGAACGCCGTTCTTGACGACATACCACAGGTCGACGTCAATGGCTTCAAGATGCATGCGCATCTTATTCTTCCAGTAGGGATATTCAATTCCATCGAAGACGGGGCACGCAGCGGAGACTTTAATTATCCCTGCAGTCGACATAGCTAAAACTCCAGGTGGTTAAACCGAATCACACAGAACAAGGGAGCACCAGGCTCTGATACAAATTGAAAGTGCGTTATATCGACTAGGGGGGTGAATAGGCGATTTTTATGAAAGTCTTCAGAACATAGAAGTTTGAAGACAAACGATAGAATTAAACCTATTACCATGCAGCGGAAGGTAGACTACACTAGGAAAACCATAGTCAAGTATTCAATGAAGTGAAAGCACAAAGACTAATAGCAGCTAGGTAGTAAGGATCAGGTAGGAAGTTATTGTGAAGCCAAACAGAACACACAGTCACTCAGTGAAGACAAATGATAGTGCAAACATACAATGACTTCACAATGAGTAACAGTAAGTAAGGTGAAGTGAAGATGAAACCAGTGACTCGTTGAAGGCAATGATTTGTTGGACCAGTTCTAGTTGCTGTGAAAACTGTACGTCTGGTTGGAGCGGCTAGGTATTTAAACCTTAGGACACACAGCTCAGGACACCCAGTCCTGAACACGCAGCTCAGGACACCCAGTCCTCACTGTATTCTCCTTGAGCTAAGGTCACATAGACCTCGCCCAATCACTCTGGTAAGTCTTCAAGGTAGACTCCCAAACCTTCATAGACTTCGTTCACCGGCAATCCACAATGTCTCTTGGATGCTCAGAACGCGACGCCTAACCGGCTGGAGGATGCACAGTCCTTAAGTGTAATAAGTCTTCAGATCACACAGACAAGAAGACTTAAGTGATGCCCAATTCTCTCTAGCTCTGGTGGTTAGGGCTTTATCCTCGCAAGGAATTCTCTCTCAAAGGCTTCGACGTGGGTTGCTCTCAAACGACAAAAGCCGTACTATCAATCTGAGCAGCCAACCATTTATGGTTGTTGGGGGTGGGCTATTTATAGCCACTTGGCAACCCGACCTGATTTGTCCAAAATGACCCTGGGTCACTAAGGAACTGACACGTGTTCAACGGTCAGATTTCAAACTCACACGGCAACTTTACTTGGGCTACAAGCAAAGCTGACTTGTCCGACTCTGGACAAGATTCGCTCTCATAGTCTTCACTCGAAGACATAGGTTTTTTGGTTTAGGCATCACTTCAGTCATTCTGACTGGTTCTCTTGGACCCCACTTAACAGTATGGTGGTTCCTATGACTCAACACAAAAAGAAAAAGAACTACGAAAGATCTAAGTCTTCGAGCTCCATAGGCTTCATATAGTGTCTTCTCTTGTCATAGTCTTCAATGTGAATATCTTCATATACCACCTTTGACTTCAATGTCTTCATACATTTTTAGGGGTCATCTCTGGTAGTAAAACCGAATCAATGAGGGACGTCTACCTATGTTATCCTGCAATTCTCACAAACACATTAGTCCCTCAACTAGGTTTGTCGTCAATACTCCAAAACCAACTAGGGGTGGCACTAGATGCACTTACACTTATACTATCCCATTGTGGAAGTTTGCATGTAGTGGTAAAATCCTCTAAGTCCGTAGTATAAGAATTTTCATAAAGATCAAACAGGACAGTTGGGGAATTACGTGAAGTTGAAAATTCAAACCTCCTCACAAAGGTACTGGTGAGGTTGTGATACTGACTTCACTTCTCTTCTTCGAAGCTCACAAGATCGGCGTTACGCAAATATGCGTTGAATTCCTCCTTAATTCCTGCTCGATCCATAAAATTTTCAGAAGGCCATTCACAAGGACGCGCTAGAGCGTCTCTTGGTGGCTCGTCATCAGCATCACACATTGCAAGCCTGGGTCCTTGCTTCCTTGAAGAACCACCTTGGAACATTTTCCTAAGCATATTTCTTCCTCTTAAAAATTCTGAAAATTTATAGTAACTTCAAAATAAAAGTAAACCAAACTCAATAATATTGATAGCAACTACTCCTACAAGTGCCTAGAGCCTATATCATGCATCAAAACTACTTGGAACCTTATAAATTTGACATGCAAGCTCAAGAACAGGGTCACCTAAGAAACAAAAATTTGCAATGAATAAAGCACTAGAACAAAAACTAATTGGACCAATGGAGGAGTCACATACCAAGGAACAATCTCCCCAAGCAGTTTTGTGAGAGGTGCTTTGAGCAAGGAGATCGAAAATGGCAGCAAAACGAGCTTGGACTCGGGTCTGAGCTGGTTATTCGTGTTTGTGGGAGGGAGAAGAAGTGTATGGGTGAAAGAATAAGTGGAAGAGGGCCACGGTGGGCCCATGAGGCAGGGGGCGCGCCCTCCACCCTCGTGGGCAGGTGGTTGACCCCCCTGCTGTGTTCTCAGTGCCAAATATTCTCAAATATTCTAGAAAAATCATATTTAAATTTCAGGGCATTTGGAGAACTTTTATTTTCAAAGTATTTTTATATTGCACAGATAATCAGATAACAGACAGAAAAGTATTTATTTTTATTTTATTTAATATAAATAACAGAAAGTAAAAGTGGGGTACAGAAGGTTGTGCCTTCTAGTTTCATCCATCTCATGATCAACAAAAGGAATCCACTAACAAGGTTGATCAAGTCTTGTTAACGAACTCATTCCGAATGACATGGAACCGGAGAAATTTCGAATAATACTATGTTACCTCAACGGGGATATGCACATCCCCAATAATAAGAATATTATATTTCTTCTTGACAGTAGGAAGAGGAAATTCAAAACCTCCAAATATAATCGATGGAATTTTTCCAATAGAGTTGATACTA
This sequence comes from Triticum urartu, assembly GCF_056163025.1. Lineage (NCBI taxonomy): Eukaryota > Viridiplantae > Streptophyta > Magnoliopsida > Poales > Poaceae > Triticum > Triticum urartu. The sequence continues at coordinate 443,639,022 of NC_141878.1, read as the reverse complement.
TGAACTTGAGGTTGTTTCCTCGGAAAGTGTACCGTATGTTCATTACCATTAACATGAAAAGTGACATTGCCTTTAGTGCAATCAATAACAGCCCCTGCAGTATTCAAAAAGGGTCTTCCAAGAATAATAGACATACTATCATCCTCGGGAATATCAAGAATAACAAAGTCCGTTAAAATAGTAACATTTCCAACTACAACATGCACGTCCTCACAAATACCGACAGGTATAGCAGTTGATTTATCAGCCATTTGCAAAGATATTTCAGTAGGTGTCAACTTATTCAAATCAAGTCTACGATATAAAGAGAGAGGCATAACACTAACACTGGCTCCAAGATCACATAAAGCAGTTTTAACATAATTTCCTTTAATGGAGCATGGTATAGTGGGTACACCGAGATCTCCAAGTTTCTTTGGCATTCCACCCTTAAAAGTATAATTAGCAAGCATGGTGGAAATTTCAGCTTCCGGTATCTTTCTTTTATTTGTAATAATATCTTTCATGTACTTAGCATAAGGATTGGTTTTGACCATATCAGTTAATCGCATACGCAAAAAGATAGGTCTAATCATTTTAGCAAAGCACTCAAAATCCTCATCATCCTTTTTCTTGGATGGTTTGGGAGGAAAAGGCATGGGTTTCTGAACCCAAGGCTCTCTTTCTTTACCATGTTTCCTAGCAACAAAGTCTTTCTTATCATAACGTTGGTTCTTTGATTGTGGGTTATCAATATCAACAGCAGGTTCAATTTCTATGTCATTATCATTACTAGGTTGAGCATCATTATGAACATTATCATTAACATTACCACTAGTTTCAGGTTCATTACCAGATTGTGTTTCAGCATCAGAAATAGAAATATCATTTGGATTCTCAGGTGTTTCAACAATAGGATCACTAGAAGCATGCAAAGTCCTATCATTTTTCTTTTTCTTCTTTTTAGAAGAACTAGGTACATCTATATTATTTCTCGGAGAATCTTGCTCAATTCTCTTAGGGTGGCCTTCATGATACAAAGGTTCCTAAGTCATTCTACCAGTTCTAGTAGCCACTCTAACATCACTATCGTTATCTTTACTATTCAATTCATTGAGCAAATCATTTTGAGCTTTAAGTACTTGTTCTACTTGAGTGGTAACCATAGAAGCATGTTACCTAATAAGTTTAAGTTCACCTTTGACATTAGCCATATAATCACCCAAGTGTTCAAGCATATTTGAATTGTATTTCAATTGTCTACCAAAATAAGCATTAAAGTCTTTTTGCTTAGCCATAAATTTATCAAACTCATCTAAGCATGGGCTAGCAAATTTAGTAAATGGGATTTCAGCTTTATCATATCTATAGAGAGAATTTACCTTTACTACCTGTGTCGGGTTATCAAGATCATGAGTTTCTTCAATAGGTAATGGATTAAGATTATATGTTTCTTCAACAGGCGGTAAATTAAGACCATGTATTTCTTAAATAGGAGGTAAATTCTTAACATCTTCAGCTTTAATACCCTTTTCTTTCATAGATTTCTTTGCCTCTTGCATATCTTCAGGACTGAGAAATAGAATACCCCTCTTCTTCGGAGTTGGTTTAGGAATTGGCTCAGGAATTGGCTCCAGAGGTGTCCAATTATTTTCATTTGTCAACATATTGTTCAAAAGAATTTCAGCTTCATCCGGTGTTCTTTCCCTAAAAACAGAACCATCACAACTATCCAGGTAATCGCTGGAGGCATCGGTTAGTCCATTATAGAAGATATCAAGTATTTCATTTTTCTTAAGAGGATGATCAGGCAAAGCATTAACTAATTGGAGAAGCCTCCCCCAAGCTTGTGGGAGACTCTCTTCTTCAATTTGCACAAAATTATATATATCCCTTAAAGCAGCTTGTTTCTTATGAGAAGGGAAATATTTAGCAGAGAAGTAATAAATCATATCCTGGGGACTACGCACACAACCAGGATCAAGAGAATTAAACCATATCTTAGCATCACCTTTTAATGAGAACGAAAATATTTTAAGGATATAAAGTAACGAGTTCTCTCATCTTTAGTGAACAGGGTGGCTATATCATTCAACTTAGTAAGATGTGCCACAACAGTTTCAGATTCATAACCATGAAAAGGATCAGATTCAACCAAAGTAATTATATCAGGATCAACAGAGAATTCATAATCCTTATCAGTAACAAAGATAGGTGAAGTAGCAAAAGCAGGGTCAGGTTTCATTCTAGCATTTAGAGATTGCTTACTCCATTTAGCTAATAACCTTTTGATTTCATTCCTATTTTTGCAAGCTAAAATAGCGAAAGAAGCTTCTTGATCAAAAACATAACCCTTAGGAATAACAAGTGATTCTTCATCATCACTTTCATCAGTATCATTAGATTCAATATTTTCAATTTCTCTAGCCCTAGCAAGTTGTTCATCAAGAAAATTAGTAAGTGGCACAGTAGTATCAGGCATAGAGGTTGTTTCATCATAAGTATCATGCATAGCAGAAGTGGCATCATCAATAACATGCGACATATCAGAACGAATAGCAGAAGCAGGTGTAGGTGTCGCAAGCTTACTCAAAACAGAAGGTGAATCAAGTGCAGAGCTAGATGGCAGTTCCTTACCTCCCCTCGTAGTTGAGGGATAGATCTTAGTTTTTGGATCTCTCAAGTTCTTCATAATGATAGGCACATATATATCCCAAGTGACTCAAAGAATAGAGCTATGCTCCCCGGCAACGGTGCCAGAAAATAGTCTTGATAACCCACAAGTATAGGGGATCGCAACAGTTTTCGAGGGTAGAGTATTCAACCCAAATTTATTGATTCGACACAAGGGGAGACAAAGAATATTCTCAAGTATTGGCAGTTGAGTTGTCAATTCAACCACACCTGGAAACTTAATATCTACAGCAAAGTGTTTAGTAGCAAAGTAATATGATAGTAGTGATAACGGTAACAAAAGGTAACAGTAGTAAAAGTAATGTTTTGGTATTTTGTAGTGATGATAGCAATAGCAACAGGAAAGTAAATAAGCGGAGAACAATATATGGAAAGCTCGTAGGCAATGGATCGGTGATGGAGAATTATGCCGAATGCGCTTCATCATGTAACAGTCATAACCTAGGGTGACACAGAACTAGCTCCAGTTCATTGATATAATGTAGGCATGTATTCCGAATATAGTCATACGTGATTATGGAAAAGAACTTGCATGAGATCTTTTGTCCTACCCTCCCATGGCAGCGGGGTCCTTACGGAAACTAAGGGATATTAAGGCCTCCTTTTAATAGAGAACCAGAACAAAGCATTAACACATAGTGAATACATGAACTCCTCAAACTACGGTCATCACCGGTAAGTATCCCGATTGTTGTCACTTCGGGGTTAATGGATCATAACACATAATAGGTGACTATAGATTTGCAAGATAGGATCAAGAACACTCATATATTGATGAAAACATAATAGGTTCAGATCTGAAATCATGGCACTCGGGCCCTAGTGACAAGCATTAAGCATAGCAAAGTCATAGCAACATCAATCTCAGAACATAGTGGATACTAGGGATCAAACCCTAACAAAACTAACTCGATTACATGACAGATCCCATCCAACCCATCACCGTGCAGCAAGCCTACGACGGAATTACTCAGGCACGGCATTGAGCATCATGAAATTGGTGATGGAGGATGGTTGATGATGATGATGGCGACGGATTCCCCTCTCTGGAGCCCTGAACGGACTCCAGATCAGCCCTCCTGAGAGGTTTTAGGGCTTGGCGGCGGCTCCGTATCGTAAAATGCGATGATTTCTTCTCTCTGATTTTTTTCTCCCCGAAACACAATATATGGAGTTGGAGTCGGAGAGGCAACAGGGAGCCCACGAGGTAGGGGGCGCGCCCTAGGGGGGCAGGCGCGCGCCCCACCCTCATGGAGAGGTGGTGGGCCCCCTGGCCTTCATCTTTTGCAGGTATTTTTCATTTTTCTGAAAAGTTGCTCCGTGAAGTTTCAGGTCATTCCGAGAATGTTTGTTTCTGCACATAAATAACACCATGGTAATTCTACTGAAAACAGTGTCAGTCCGGGTTAGTTCCATTCAAATCATGCAAGTTAGAGTCCAAAACAAGGTCAAAAGTGTTTGGAAAAGTAGATACGACGGAGACGTATCAGATGCCTATATTCATGATCATTGCCTTAGATATCTTCATAACTATGCACTTTTCTACCAATTGCTCGGTAGTAATTTGTTCACCCACCTTAATACATGCTATCATGAGAGAAGCCACTAGTGAAACCTATGGCCCCCGGGTCTCTTTCTTAATTATATTGCATCTATTTTATTGTCACATCTCGTTTACTATTTTGCAATCTTTACTTTCCAATCTATACAACAAAATACCAAAAATATTTATCTTATTATCTCTATCGGATCTCACTTTCGCAAGTGACTGTCAAGGGATTGACAACCCCTTTATCGCGTTGGTTGCGAGGTTCTAGATTGTTTGTGGAGGTACTAGGTGACTTGTGCATTGTCTCCTACTGGATTGATACCTTGGTTCTCCAAAACTGAGGGAAATACTTAGGCTACTTTGCTGCATCACCCTTTCCTCTTCAAAGGAAAACCAACGCATGCTCAAGAGGTAGCACACATTTACACAGACAGAACAAGTCGAGTTCATACCAGTTTCTCTCTGCCACGGCCAGTTCATCGAATGTCGTCATTATTGTCTTTCACTTTGATACGTCTCCAACATATCTATAATTTATGAAGTGTTCATGCTGTTCTTTTATCATTCTTGGGTGTTTTACAATCATTTTATGGCAACTTTATATCATTTTTTGGGACTAACCTACTAACAGTGTCGGTTGCTGTTTTTTACATCATAGGAAATCAATATCAAACGGAGTCCAAACACTACGAAACTTTACAGAGATTTTTTTGGACCAGAAGGAACCCAATAGGCCAGAGCTACACCTGGGGGTTCCTTGAGGGGAGCACACGCGCCCAGGTGGGTTGTGCCCACCTCAGTGGCCTCCCGTACCCCTTCGTTCCACTATAAATTCCCAAATATTCTGAAACCCCTCGGGGTTAACCTAGATCGGAAGTTCCGCCGTCCCAAGGCTCCATAGCCACCGAAAACCAATCTAGACCCGTTTCGGCACCCTGCCGGAGGGGGGAATCATCTCCGGTGGCCATTTTCATCATCCCGGCGGCCACCACGATGAGGAGGGAGTAGTCCACCCTCGGGGCTGAGGGTTTGTACCAGTAGCTATGTGTTTTATCTCTCTCTCTCTCATGATCTATATCATGGGCTTTGTTAATATAGTCGGATCATACGATGTTTGTCCCCTCTATACTCCCGTTGTGATGAATTGAATCTTTACCCTTTGAAGTTTTGTCATGTCGGATTGAATATTCAGAGATGAGAACACATGATATATGTCTTGCGGTATGAATACTTGAGGTGACAATTGGGGTATCTTATTGATTCACTTGATATATGTTATGGCATTCAACTCGCGGATTCCCACGATGATATTGGGGTAATCTATGCATAGGGGTTGATGCACGTTTTTCTTCGACGGAAACGTCGGAGTCTCTTTATAGTTCTTTGTGTGGATTGAGTATTATGAATATGAATATGCTTTGGTGTTATTCTAGTACGAACTCTAGGATAGATCGAACGGAAACAATAGCTTTGTGTTATTTCGAACTCTTGAATAGATCGATCGGAAAGAATAGCTTTGAGATGGCTTCGCACCCTACAAACAATTCCTATCTTTTGTTCTCCGCTAATAGGAACTCGGGAGTGATTCTTTAATACAATTTGAGGGATAATCATATGATCCAACTATGTTAGCACTGTTGGGAGATTGCACTAGTGAAAGTACGGACCCTAGGCCTTGTTTTTAAGCATTGAAATACCGTTTTTGTGCCCATTTATTATTTTCTACCTTGCTGTTTTTATTTATTCAGATTATAAAAATATATTCTACCATTAATATTACACTTTTATCACCATCTCTTCGCCGAACTAGTGCATCTATACAATTTGCCATTGTATTGGGTGTGTTGGGGACACAAGAGATTTCTTGTATTTGGTTGCAGGGTCGTTTGAGAGAGACCATCTTCATCCTACACCTCTCACGGATGGATAAACCTAAGGTCATCCACTTGAGGGAAAATTGCTACTGTCCTACAAAACTCTGTCCTTAGAGACCCAACACGCGTCTACAAGAATAAAGTTGCGTAGTAGACATCAAGATCTTTTCTGGCGCCGTTGCCGGGGAGGTGAGTGCTCGAAGGTATATATTTAAATCCTGCAATTTAATATTTTAGTTTCTTGTTTTATCACTAGTTTGGTTTATAAAAATAAAACTATAGAAAAAATGGAATTTAGGTTGCATTATATTATTGATCATCTTTATAACATCTTTCTTGAAAATGATGGATCGGAAAATGGTGCTCAATTGTTAGAAGAAGAAGTCAATAAAATGTTTGGCACAAAATATTTGAATGATGAGCATGATTGCAATGTTGTTGGTATAAATTCTTTAAATATCCATGATGCTAATGATATGCAAAGCTACAAGCTTGGGGATGCTTTATTTGATGAATATGATATTTTTAGTCCCCCAAGTTTTGATGAGAAAATTTATTATGATGATTGCATGCGTCCTATTTATGACGATTATATTGATGAAACTGGATTCGGAGAGGTCATGCCTTTATTTAATGATGAATCCACTATTTTAGAAGAGGCTGCAATTGATTATGGCAACAAAGTTGCTATCTATGATGATTATGGTGATGACATGTATGCTATGTTGAATAATGATAATCATGAAACTTGTCATCATGATTTTAATTTTCAATCCCATGATAGTTATTTTGTTGAGTTTGCTCCCACTACTATTCATGAGAATAAATTTGCTTATGTGGAGAGTAATAAAATTTCTATGCTTGTGGATCATGAAAAGAATGCTTTATGTGATGGTTATATTATTGAATTTCTTCATGATGCTACTGAAAATTATTATGAGGGAGGAACTTATGCTTGTAGGAATTGCAATAATATCAAGTTTCCTCTCTGTGTGTTGAAAATCTTGAAGTTTTGCTTGTTTTGCCTTCCTATGCTAGTTGATTCTTGATCCCATAAATTGTTTGCTCACAAAATCCCTATGCATAGGAAGTGGGTTAGACTTAAATGTGCTTGCCATGTGCTTCATGATGCTCTCTTTATGTTTCAGTTCTTATCTTTTATGTGAGCATCATTGAAATCATCATGCCTAACTAAAAGGCATTAAAGAAAAGCGCTTGTTGGGAGACAACCCAATATTTACCCCTACCGTTTTTGTGTGTTCACATGATTAGGCTACTATAGTAATCATGTTTTATTGCTTTCGTTTCAATAAAGTGCCAAGTAAGACCTTTGGGATGGTCTATGGTGATAGTTGATTTGATCTTGCTGAGAAACAGAAACTTTTGCGCCCAGGAAAATAATTCTCAGTTTTAACAGAAGCGTGATAAAATACTGATTCTTTTTCAGAAGATTAATAGATAAATTTCTGAGGTTTTCCTAATTTTCCAGAATTTTTGGAGTAGCAGAAGTATGGTTTGAGTACAGATTACTACAGACTGTTCTGTTTTTGATAGATTCTGTTTTCAATGCATAGTTTGCTTGTTTTCTAGTTTCTATGGCTTATATTTCTCAATATAAATTGTGGAAATAATATGCTATAGTAGGCATTGTGTGAGAACAATTATGAATCTTGTCTTTGGCAGTACCAAAAGTGGAATGGTTTGCTCTTTATCATACTAACCTGTTTCACAAAGTTCCGTTAGGTTTTGTGTGATTGAAGTTTTCAAGTTTTGGGTGAGATGACGATATGAGGAGAATGAGGAATGACAAGACCGTAAGCTTGGGGATTCCCAAGGCACCCCCAAGGAAATATTCAAGGAAGACCCAATCAACTAAGCTTGGGGATGCCCCGGAAGGCATCCCCTCTTTCGTCTCCAACATTATCGGTAACCTCACTTGGAGCTATGTTTTCATTCGTCACATGATATGTGTTTTACTTGGAGCGTCAATTTATTTTGTTAGGATTTGCTTGCTGTTATTTATAATAATGTTCTGCATCTTTTATTTAAATAAAAGTGGCAATGATAGCCTTTGCCATGCTTATTTTGCAAGTATACATGTTGCTGTTTGAAAACAGAAAGTTTACCGCTGTTGCAAAAATTCCCTAGAAAATTCAGAATGTGATAAAATGTTGAAACTTTTTGAAAAACTAGCTTTGATAAATTTTCTTTGGTTTGTTAAATCTTCATATTTTTTGGAGTTAAATAAGTATTGATACTCTTGCATTCTTTACAGACTGTACTGTTTTGGCAGATTGCTGTTATGTTTGCATATGTTTGCTTGTTTAATGATTCTATTTGAGGATAGGAGTATTAAATATGCAGAGGCATTTAGTATGAAATGTTGAATAATAGTTTTAGTGATTGGCTACAGTAGAGAATGATAAGGTTTTTGCATTGGTTTATACTAACTTATCTCACGAGTTCTTATTGAGTTTTGTGTGGATGAAGCTTTTGAGATTTAGGAAAACCGTGATATGAGAGGAATTAAGGAGACACAAAAGCTCAAGCTTGGGGATGCCCAAGGCATCCCAAGATAATATTTCAAGAAGTCTCAAGCATCTAAGCTTGGGGATGCCCCGGTAGGCATCCCATCTTTCTTCTTCAACAATTATCGGTTAGTATCGGTTGAGCCTAAGTTTTTGCTTCTTCACATGATGTGTGCTATTCCTAGAATGTCATTTTATTTTCATTTTGCTTGCCATTTTAATAAAGTACTTAGATCTGAAAGTTTTTAAATAAAATAGAGTCCTCAAATAGTTGCCAGGGAGGCTAAGTAAGCAACATTCACATCCTGTCAACAAAGCTCTTTTCTATGTCATTTACTCTTGTGCTTCACTTATATCCTATGAGTAAATTGTTGAATAAATTGGATGTCATGAAGTTGAAATCATATCATGCTTAGTGGTAGCTTCACATTGGGTTTAGAAAGTGAAATATTTTGAGGCTTGACATTCACAATATTGGTCATACAAGCAATTCACGAATAATTAGTATAAGGAAGAGAACTTTCACATGCAAATACACTATCATGAAAATATTTTGTGATTGTGAGCCCCATCAAAATATTGTATGCCAAAATTGTTGACGTTGGACAAGGAAGACAACGTAATGATTTATGTTTGTTCATTTTCAGATAAAAGTTATATTGTCATAGATCCTTGAACATGTGGTGCTTGTCCCCCATCTTTGCTAGCCAAAAATTCCGCACCAAGTAGAGATACTACTTGTGCATCCAAAAACCCTTAAACCCAAATCTTATTTTCAAGAGTCCACCATACCTACCTAAGGATTGAGAAAGATCCTTCAAGTAAGTTTTCATCGGTGCAAAAGGCAATAAAAATTGCTTCTAAAAGTGTGAGATCATTTGGTGTAAGAGAAAACTGAGCGTTGCATGAACTTGTGATGGTGAAGAATAAACGCGACAGACTGCATAATAAAGGTCGCTGAGGGAGTCCTGGATTAGGGGGTGTCCGGATGGCTGGACTATACCTTCAGCCGGACTCCTGGACTATGAAGATACAAGATTGAAGACTTCGTCCCGTGTCCAGAAGGGACTTTCCTTGGCGTGGAAGGCAATCTTGGTGATACGGATATATAGATCTCCTACCATTGTAACCGACTTTGTGTAACCCTAACCCTCTCCAGTGTCTATATAAACCGGAGGGTTTTAGTCCATAGGACAACATACAAAACAACAATCATACCATAGGCTAGCTTCTAGGGTTTAGCCTCTCCGATCTCGTGGTAGATCTACTCTTGTACTACCCATATCATCAATATTAATCAAGTAGGACGTAGGGTTTTACCTCCATCAAGAGGGCCCGAACCTGGGTAAAACTTCGTGTACCTTGCCTCCTGTTACCATCCGGCCTAGACGCACAGTTCGGGACCCCCTACCCGAGATCCGCCGGTTTTGACACCGACATTGGTGCTTTCATTGAGAGTTCCTCTGTGTCGTCGCCGTCAGGCTTGATGGCTCCTACGATCATCAATAGCGATGCAGTCCAGGATGAGACCTTCCTCCCCGGACAGATCTTCGTCTTCGGTGGCTTCGCACTGCGGGCCAATTCACTTGGCCATCTAGAGCAGATCGAAAGCTATGCCCCTGGCCGTGAGGTCAGATTTGGAAGTTTAAACTACACGGCTGACATCCACGGGGACTTGATCTTCGACGGATTCAAGCCACTGCCGAGCGCGCCGCACTGTCATGACGAGCATGATCTAGCTCTACCGCTGAACAGTGCCCTGGAGGCCGCACCCGCATCGGCTTTGACCCTTAATTCGGAGCTAACTACGTCGATCCAGGATGGGCGGTTGGACGCCGCCTCGGGGGCTGCGATCCCAACGGCGATCGAGCCGAACACCAGCCCCGCACTTCGCGAGACTCGTGACTCCAAGGAGCCGGACTCCTCTCCGGACTCCGAACCTTCCGCGCCCCTGCCGATCGAATCCGATTGGGCGTCGATCATGGAGTTTACTGCCACAGACATCTTTCAGCACTCGCCTTTCGGCGATATTTTGAAGACACTAAAGTCTCTCTCTTTATCAGGAGAGCCCTGGCCGGACTACGGTCAGCAAGGTTGGTATGCGGACGATGAAGAAATTCAAAGCCCACCAACCACCCACTTTGTAGCCACTGTTGACGATTTAACCGACATGCTCGACTTCGACTCCGAAGACATCGACGGTATGGACGCCGATGAAGGAGACGATGAAGAACCAACGCCTATTGGGCCCTGGAAAGCCACCTCATCGTATGACATATACATGGTGGACACCCCAAAATAAGAAGATGGCGATGGAACAGCGGAGGATGACCCCTCCAAGAAACAGCCTAAGCGCCGGCGTCAGCGGCGCCGCTCAAAATCCCGCCAAAGCAAATACGGTGATTCTAGCACGGGAGATAATAATACTCCGGAGAGTGCCGAAGAAAACCCCCTCCAGCAAGATTCAGCACAGGAGGATGGAGAAACCAGCCCACATGAGAGAGCGGCAGACAGAGAGGTCGAGGACGATAACTATATGCCTCCCTCCGAAGACGAGGCAAGCCTCGACGACGACGAATTCGTCGTGCCAGAGGATCCCGTCGAGTAAAAGCGTTTTCAACGCATGCTTATGGCCACGGCAAGAAGCCTCAAGAAAAAACAGCAATAGCTTAGAGCTAATCAAGATTTGCTAGTCGACAGATGGACTGAAGTCCTTGCGGCCGAAGAGCATAAACTCGAACGCCCCTCCAAGAGCTACCCAAAGTGCAGGTTGCTACCCCGATTAGAGGAGGAAGCACTTAAACCTACATCACCAGCACTCGATACGGCCGGCCGGCCACCTCGTGGCCGCGACAGAGAGGCCTCTCGGCCCTCCACTCAAGCCGCACCCCGTACCAAGGCACGGGAAAATGCGCCTGACCTGCGAGATATGTTGGAGGACAAGGCAAGGTAAACAAGATCGATCTACGGATCGCGTGGGCACCCCATGACTCGAGACGGTAACCGTCACGCCGAACACAAATCCGGTAGGGCCGAACACAGTAGACAAAGCTCATCGGAGCTACGTCATGATATAGCCCAGTACAAAGGCGCCGCACACCCACTATGCTTCACAAATGAAGTAATGGATCATCAAATCCCCGAGGGTTTCAAACCCGTAAACATCGAATCATATGATGGCACAACAGATCCTGCGGTATGGATCAAGGATTATCTCCTTCATATCCACATGGCCCGCGGCGATGATCTCCACGCCATCAAATACCTCCCACTCAAGCTTAAAGGACCAGCTCGGCATTGGCTTAACAGCTTGCCAACAGGATCAATCAGTTGTTGGGAGGACCTGGAAGCCGCATTCCTCGACAATTTCCAGGGCACTTATGTGCGACCACCAGACGCCGATGACCTAAGTCACGTAATTCAGCAGCTAGAGGAATCGGCCAGGCAATTCTGGACAAGGTTCCTAACAAAGAAAAATCAAATAGTCGACTGTCCGGACGCAGAGGCCCTAGCAGCCTTCAAGCACAATATCCGTGATGAGTGGCTTGGCCGGCACCTTGGACAGGAAAAGCCGAAATCTATGGCAGCACTCACGACACTCATGACCCGCTTTTGCACGGGAGAAGACAGCTGGCTTGCTCGTAGCAACAATATGACCAAGAACCCTGGTAATTCGGATACCAGGGACAGTAGTGGCAGGTTGCGTCGCAACAAGCAGAAGCGCCGCATTAACGGCGACAATGCTGAGGATACGGCAGTTAATGCCGGATTCAGAGGCTATAAATCCGGTCAGCGGAAAAAGCCATTCAAAAGAAATCCTAGGGGCCCGTCCAGTTTGGACCGAATACTCGACCGCTTGTGCCAGATACATGGCACCCCCGAAAAGCCGGCCAATCACACCACCAAGGATTGTTGGGTGTTCAAGCAGGCAGGCAAGTTAAATGCCGAAAATACCGACAAGGGGCTGCATAGCGATGACGACGAAGAGCCCCGGCTGCCGAAACACAGTGGACAGAAGGGTTTTCCCCCACAAGTGCGGACGGTGAACACGATATACGCTACCCACATCCCCAAGAGGGAGCGGAAGCGCGCGTTGAGGGACGTATACGCGGTAGAGCCAGTCGCCCCAAAGTTCAACCCATGGTCCTCCTGCCCGATAACCTTTGATTGAAGGGACCATCCCACTAGCACCCGTCATGGCGGATTCGCCGCATTGGTTCTAGACCCAATTATTGATGGATTCCATCTCACTAGAGTCCTAATGGACGGCGGCGGCAGCCTGAACCTGCTTTACCAGGATACAGTGCGGGAAATGGGCATAGATCCCTCGAGGATTAAGCCCACCAAAATGACCTTTAAAGGCGTAATACCAGGTGTAGAGGCCAACTGTACAGGTTCAGTCACACTTGAAGTGGTCTTCGGATCTCCGGATAATTTCCGAAGCGAGGAGTTGATCTTCGACATAGTCCCATTCCGCAGTGGCTATCACGCACTGCTCGGGCGAACCGCATTCGCCAAGTTCAATGCGGTACCACACTACGCATACCTTAAGCTCAAGATGCCAGGCCCTCGAGGAGTAATTATGGTCAATGGAAACACCGAACGCTCCCTCCGAACGGAGGAGCACACGGTGGCCCTTGCAGCAGAAGTACAAAGCAGCCTCTCCAGGCAGTTCTCCAGTCCGGCCATTAAACGTCCGGACACCGTCAAGCGCGCCTGGAGTAACCTACAACAAGACTGCCTGGCACGTTCCGAGCAGGCGTAGCAATGCGGCCCCAACCCCAGCCCTCGCAAAAATGCGACGCCAGTGCTTCGCGTACATAACTACGGTCTAGAAATACCATGGGTACAGGGGGAGGGGCACCATCACGGCACGCCCGAAACACGGCTTAAACCGCACCAGGGGCTGCCGATTTTTTAATTTTCTCTTACTTTCAGGACTCCATTCTTCGGAAGGCCTGTTCGGCAGTTCAATTGCCGCACAAACGATGTAAGAACCAGGGAAGCAGAAAAGCCATGCCACATTACGGAACTCCCAGGTGGTCTCTATCACGAGCAGTATACCTATTTTGCATACCATTCCGCAACCTGCCCCTAGAACAGACATGTTAAATAGTCCAACCTTTTGCTTCTTGCATTATTTGTATTGTTCTGCTTTGATCGCAGCCCTTTTTAATAAACAATGCATAGCTTCTGTCTATTTTTGCATTACTTTTTTTACAAGTATATGTTCCTTAACGACATGTTGCACCCGTACACTTTGGTATGGCCAAAATACGCCAGGGGCTTTAGTACCCCTCAATATGGTGTGAGAAGTCCGAACACTTTAACAAGTGCGGCACCCCGAACTTATAGCATTATATGCATCGGCTCCGAATCGTGTCTTGGGTCAATAGTTGGGTTTGCCCGGCTCCTATGTTTTGGTGCCTTACGTTCCGCTATATCGGCTAAGGTAGCACTAGGAGAACTACTGCGATTGTGCCCCAGTTGAGCTGGGTCAAGCACCTCAGTAGAGAAAGCTAAAACTGACTGTCATGATGAAGCGAGAGCTGGTCGCTGTTCGAGAGGTTTTTCGAGTCCCTAAAGACTTATGCCACTTAGAGCGAGGAGTCGGCTCTGTCCGGCCAAGGCGTGGATAGCGCCCCAAACTCGGTCTTCCAAATACCAGGGGCTTCGCCGAAATTTAAAATTATAGAATTCTATGGCTAAGTGAGAGTGTTCATGCATTATAGTCCGATTGCCTTGTTCATTGTGCTGAGCGCCTCCCTCGAAGGACCCAAACATGGGAAAAAGAGCGCTCAGGTTTATCCCCGAACACCCTAGCACTAGCGGCATGGGGGCAGAAGCCGATGACTCGCCATCTCTCAGAATTGATAAACAGCCGCACAGAAGGTAATATTTTAAATTCCAACAGCATTGCTTAGCACATATGAACAACTTTTCAGCGCACAGGACAAAACGAGCGAGTTTTACTCAAAAATTACATCCCTGGAACATTCATCCGCCACAAGGCAGGCACCCTTCAGAACATCCTTATAATAATTCTCGGGCTTGTGATGCTCTTTCCCCGACGGTGGCCCGTTGTCGGTGTCAAAACCGGCGGATCTCGGGTAGGGGGTCCCGAACTATGCGTCTAAGGTGGATGGTAACAGGAGGCAGGGGACATGATGTTTTACCCAGGTTTGGGCCCTCTTGATGGTGGTAAAACCCTACGTCCTGCTTGATTAATATTGATGATATGGGTAGCACAAGAGTAGATCTACCACGAGATTGGAGAGGCTAAATCCTAGAAGCTAGCCTATAGTATGATTGTTGTTGTGTATGTTCTATCGACTAGCCTGGCCTCGGTTTATATAATGCACCAGAGGCCTAGGATAACAAGAGTCCTAGCCGAATACGCCGGTGGGGAGGAGTCCTTGTCTTGATCCCCAAGTCTTGTGGAATCTTCCTTGTATGCAACAGTTGTCCGAACTGGCCCATGAGTATACAGCCATGGGGGTCCTCGGCCCAATCTAACAGATCGGGAGATGATGTGGTGAGTACCCCCTAGTCCAGGACACCGTTAGTAGCCCCCTGAACCGGTCTTCAAGTTAGGGACGCTCCTCGATTCTTCCAAACCGTTCTTCATCTTCGGTCATCGGTCTTGAAAACTGGTTCAACAAATCTTCTCATCTTCGATCTTGAGGATCGCCGAAATGCATTCGACGAATTTACACGTCAGGTATCCGAGGAGCCCCTTTAAGTTTCCGGCCTTTATCAATGCCTTGTTATTTTTATGCCACACCTCGGGTTTGAAGTTTGTCGGATTTCAGGTTCCGGCAGACCCTTGAGGTTCGAACACTGGGGTGCGCGCAGAGATTTCGCCTCCTACCTACCTGCACCCCTCCGCCATGCTAGGATCTAAACTAAGGAAAGAACAACGCAAGAGACACAGGGTTTATACTGGTTCGGGCCACCGTTGTGGTGTAATACCCTACTCCAGTGTGTGGTGTGGTGGATTGCCTCTTGGGCTGATGATGATGAACAATACAAGGGAGAACAGCCTCGCGAGGGTCTGTTCTTGGCTAAGGCAATGAACTACTGGGAGGAGTTCAGCCACCTCTCTCTCTCTCGCTCTGCTCTCCTCCGACCGACCCACTTGCTGTGTGGGTGGCTGGTCCTATTTATAGAGGCCCTGGTCCTCTTCCCAAATATTGAGCGGGAAGGGAGCCAACAATGGCGGGCTAATTTGAAGGGGGGACAGCAAGTATCAGCTATCCTGACAAAAGTAGTCTTCGCCTGCGCAAAGCTCTGGTGATGACGCCGTCTTGGGTTCCACGGTGACCTTCGTCTCGTAGTCCTCCTGGTCTTGGTCTCGTTGCACCGAAATGGCAACCTTTGCCTGATGCCTCGGTACTCCCGCGGCTGCGCTTGCCCCCTTTGCACCAAAGAGGAAAGGAGGACGCTGCGCGGGCTGGCACCCGCCTGGCGCCCTGAGTTGTCATGGCTTGCGTCATGGGCACCTCGCGAGGTACCCCGCCTTGATCTCTCCGCCTCCTCGTGAGCCAGCCTGACGAGGCCGTGGCCGAGGAAGCTTCGCGCCGTCCGCCCCGCGAGGCTTGGCCCCTCGCGAGGGTCTTGGGTTTGTGTTGGTGAAGATGGGCCGTGCTGGGCCCCCCTTTGAGCCACGCCGCAGGCCGCAGGCAGGCAAGTTTGGGGACCCCCGTTCCCAGAACGCCGACAGTAGCCCCCGGGCCCAAGGCGCGCCCGGACTTGGCCGTGCAGGGAGGCGGAAGGGCAAGAGAGAAGCGCCGCGGGCCCTAACAGCCTGCGGCCTTGGGCGCTGCGTGGCGGATGACTAGACGTGGGCGCCTCCACTTCCCCATGACGCCTCGGCAACTGCACGGATGGGACAAGTCCCTGCATGCAAAAACGGGTCATGATTACCTACAATCGTGGAGGCCGGCGGTTGGCCTTCGCCGGCCATAAGTACGGAACGGCGCGTGCCCTTCCAGTTCACCCCTCCTTGCTTCTCCTTCTTCCCGATCCTTGCTCCGTCTTGCCGCGATGGCTCCGATCCACCGGTTCTCGACGGCAGAGAAGGGAAAGGCTCCCCGAGAGGGGCCAGACCCCCTCCCGCTGAAGAAACGGCTCATCCCCCGTGGCCCGGACGAAGGGGCCCTTCAGGTGGTGCCGAGGCCTTGGGGCGAGCGGGCGCCGCCGGGGTTCCCGCTTCCATTGTACGCCCACATCGAGGGCCCCGAAGGAGCTGATGCTGACCGCCACGGGCGGCGCCGTCGTCGGCGCCGACGGGTCACGAAGGTGTGGGTCGTCCCCCCTGGGGTCCACACCGAGGGCTCCTCCCAAGAGTTCATGCTCCACGTCGCCATTCCTCTTCAGTCTTGGATTCGCCTGCCTCCCTTCTTCGCCTCTATCATCCCGCAGGGGGAGCCCCTGGAGCTCTGGCTGCAGCACGCCGGTTGCAGCACCCCTGCGACCGAGGTAGAGGTCGTGGTCGTCGCCCCGGGCGAGGTCTACATGACCCGGGGCTGGAGGGAGATCCCCCGGGTTTGCAAGACAAGGGGAGTCTTCGCGATCCACTTGGACTATGACGGTGCTTTGATGATGCTCTTCAAGGTCTTCGATGCGAGCGGGCGCCGGCTGGAGTGCTTCCCCAGGGAAGGTGGCCAGGGCCCTGCTGCGACAAGGACTGGGCACGCCACCCACTCCCTTGGAGGCTGCACAGGTGGTGGAGGCGGCGGAGGTTCCAGCGACTCTAGCAAGCTCTTCGCGACTCCGGAGACGAGCGAGGACAGCTATGAGCCCCCGCGCCGGCGCCGCTCCTGGAGCAGGGCGGGCTCGTCAGGCTGCCGCCGACTCTGATCTGGATGGGGTTGGCGTCGGTGCTTGACGGCCCACTGTTGATGATGGCGTCTTTTGTAGGGACGCGTGTGATTTGTGTCCCTTTAGGATCCGTTCCCTGCAAGGAATCAAAAACGCGTCCCATAGGGGCTTGTAAGGTGCCTGTGATCCTGTCTTGTATATATAACCCTCGTCGTAGAATTGCGCGAGTTGCTCATTCCATCTTAGCTCAGTCCTCCCTTTCGAACCTCACGAGGGCTTGGTGCTCTGCGCTGACAGGTCCCAGTCCCAAGGCGGCTTCAGCCGTCGCTGGTATGCCAGGTCGCGATGCCGTGGTCAAGGCCAGGAGGTGAGCGACCCGGAGTCCGGTAAGAGCCCGTGAGTCGCGATGCTCAGGAGGTCCCCTTTGGCGCCCAAGCAGCCGTCGTTTGGTGAGAAAGGGGAGCGGCGTCGCTAACAAGGGATAGCATTAGGTGCGGGGATGGTGCCACGGTAGCTGGCGCTTCTGGGCGATAACTTATCTCAAGGATCAGGGGCCGCTCTCTGGTGTGTGGCCGGGTCCGTGCGTCGGCAGGAGCAGGGTTGCTTGGCGAGGTCCTCGTGTGTCTCCTCCCTCTCGCCTTAGCTCCCCTTTCTGCTCTACGTCCTCGGGTCCCGGCCCTCGAGCGAATCTCAGCCGTCGCCGGTATGCCAGGTCGCGATGCCGTGGTCAAGGCCAGAGGGTGAGGGATGGAGAGCCAGTAGGAGCCCTGAGTCACGATGCTCAGGCACCCCCCCCTTAACATGAAAGCGGTTTGCGCGGACGAGAGCGAAGGAGGCACAGCAAGAGCCTCGCCTGACGCTGCTCCTTCAGGAGGTCCTGCAGGTCCATCATAGAAAAAGCAAGGGGTTGCTATACAATTGACAGTCAGCCGTTGGTTGCTTCCAAGGGGTAGTGAGGCACTGAAGGCTTGACGAGGTGACGCTATGCGGGGCTGCCGCGGCCAGAGCTCAGCCATCCAGGTTTGTCGGCGTTGCAGGGACGGACCCATGCGCAAGCATCGTGCCGTTCGGGAGCACCTTCGTTAGTTGGCGTCAGCTGAGTAGGAAACTAGGTAAAACACGTTAGCCGCGAAGGAGTGGATTCGTTCAAATAGATGCTGGGAATGCGAAGATCACTGGGTCAGGCCCGAGCGACTTGGGGGTGATGCAGCCTGAGGGGCGCCCCCAACAAGGTAAGCTAATCGACGCGAAATAAAAGGGATACATGCCGCAGGGACGGACTCACGCGGCCTGGGAATAATGCAGCCCTGGGGGCGCTCCCAGCTGGAAGTAAAACTCGAAAGATGTCACCTGATGATGTTGAGGACGAAGGGGTGTTGGTGTAGCAGGCTCGGGGGGCTGCGGGAGCCGATCCTCACGAGCCCCCAGGCCCAGGGGCCTCGGGAGGCTCCGGAGGCGCTGGCGACTCCTCGCGGGCCATCTCCATGTCTGCCAGGGCTGCGGAACGCCTGGCCTCTCGTGCCTCCGTGATGCCCCTCATGAGGCGCTGGTACGCGTCAGCCGCGTTCGGCAAGCCGTAAGGCATGCGAACGTAGCTATGGGGTGGACCTCCGCAGCGCGCCACTCGCGAGGGCCAGAGGCGCTCCAGAGAGACGACTCGGTTGAGCCCTGGTATGTCGATGCAGACGCGCAGCCCACCATCCTCGCCTGGATGGGGGGCCATTGCTGGTAGGCGGCGGGCGCCTCTCATGACTCTTGACTCCTTTAGCTCCTGAATGGCCTTGCTGACGAACTCCTGTGGGTCTAGATCTCCTTGCCTTGCTCCTTCTTGAGGGAAATGTGCTTCAAAACACGCCTCCATGTGGTGCCCAAGCGCCTCCCTCGTGACCCTAGCTAGGTCGGTGGCCCTCCAGGGGAGAGCCCCCAAGCCCTGCCTGAGGAGGGCGTCGGGCGCGCTTTCCTATGCGATGGAGGGAGGCTCCCCCTGGGCAGGCGCGGGTCCCGAGGGGCCTGCCTCCTGAGTGGTTGAGCCGGACGATGTCTTCTTCTTCTTGGGGGTGGTCTCGGGAGGCCTCCTACTTCCACGACCCGGGTCTTCTAGTGACGCGGCCTGAAAGGCTCGTTCCAGGGAACACAACGCGTCCTTCTCTTCACAGGGCACCGTGATGACTCCGCCGCTTCCTGACATCTTGAGGACGTTGTAGCCGTGGTGAGTTACGGCCATGAACTTGGCCAGCGCTGGGTACCCAAGGATGGCGTTGTACGGCAGGCGAATGTGAGCGACGTCGAAGTCGATGAGCTCGGTGCGGAGTTGTCGCGTGCCCCGAAGGTGACAGGGAGGCGGACCTTCCCAATCGGGACCGTGGAGCCGTCAGTGATACCGGAGAAGGGCTTGGTTGGCTGAAGCTGGTTGTAGGGCACTTGGAGGTTGTTGAACGTCTCCACGGACAGGACGTTGAGCCCTGCCCCGCCATCGATGAGGGTCTTGGTGACCACCACGTTGCTGATGATTGGGGAACAAAGCATCGGGAGGACTCCGGTTGTTGCCGCACACTTGAGCTGATCTGCTGAGCTGAACGTGATGGCGCACGCCGACCACCTGAGAGGGCGTGTGGCTTCGAGTCTGGGGAGTACTGTGTTCACTTCGCGGGCGAACTACTTGAAGATGCGCTGAGAGGCTGGGGCTTGAGCTCCGCCCAGGATGCAGGCGATCGCGCGTGGCTCCTGGAAGCCCCCAGCCTCCTCGTCCTGATGGCGGTCCTCATTTCTCCTTGGCTACGGCGGCAGCGGTAGGAGGCCTGCGTTGCCTAGCGGGCGATCCTCGCGAGGCTAATCCCTCTAGTCTCCCTCGCGAGGCTGATCCCTCCATCCTCTCTCGCGAGGCGGGTCTTGCCAGCGATCCTCGCGAGGTTGGTCGCGCCACCCTTGGCGCGGCCTGCGGTCTTCCCAGCGTCCTGTGTTTCTTCCTCCTCCTCGACCGTAGCCCCGGTCACCACGGTCGGGGCGACGGCCGATCCTTCCTTCACGCACGGCTCGGAGTTCTTGGCATTCGTTGCTGTTGTGGGTGTGGAGGTCGTGGTACACGCAGTACTGGCTGCCCTTGGGAGGTTCGGGCTGATCTCTGCCCCGCTTGGTGTCTGGTTCCGCCGCGAGCACTGCAGCCCCCTTGCGCTTCACATCCTTGGCCTTGAGCTTCTTCTCTTCTGGGTCTGCGGCGGGCAGCTCGAGGAGGGAGAGACGCCCCTCCTCAGCCCTGGCACACTTGTTTGCCAAGTTGAACAGCTCCAAGGAAGTGCACAGGTCTTCATGCATCGCCAGCTCCTCCTTCATCTTGACGTCGCGCATGCCGTCGGAGAAAGCTGAGATGATGGCCTCCTCAGTCACCTTGGGGATCTTGAGGCGTGCGTTGTTGAAGCGCTGGATGTACTTCTGCAGGGTTTCCCCGGCTTGTTGCTTGATGCGGCGCATGTCGCTCACGGCGGGTGGCCGGTCGCGAGTACCTTGGAAGTTGGCGATGAAGCGGGTGCGCATCTCTTCCCAGGAGGAGATTGTGCCTGGAGCCAGGTTCAGGAGCCAGGTGCGGGCCCCATCCTTGAGCGCCATGGGAAACCAGTTCGCCATGACCTTCTCGTCTCCGTTGGCAGCTTCGATGCCCAGCTCGTAGAGCTGGAGGAACTCTGCAGGGTCGGCCGTGCCGTCGTAGCGAGGAGGTAGGTCTGGTTTGAACTTGCCGGGCCACGCGACGTTGCGTAGTTCGGTGGTGTAGGCGCGGCAGCCTGCTGTGGCCACGGGAGGCCTTGGGTGACGGAGAGCCCGGTCTTGCATGTCCCCACGCGCTGGAGCATGGGGATGGTCGCGACGTGGTGGAGCAGGGAGCGCCCAGGCAGCTTTTGGCGGGCGAGGGACTTCTTGGCAGCTCTGTTCTTGCTGCGCTGGCACCTGACGGAGCGGGTTCCGCCCAGGGGCCATGCGCGTTGGAGCCATGGCGTCTTCTTGAGGAGGAGGCGGCCGGGGCGCCGCCGGAGCCTCTTCGCCCGCGCGGGGCGGGGTGCGGTGCAGCGGAACGGACGGCGCGGAAGAGCCCCCTGCAGCGCGGACGAGCTCAGCGACGCGGTCGAGCCATTCTTTGTAGACGTCGTCAACGGGACGGTAGCGCAGGAGCTCGTTTGCCGCGATGAGTGCAGCCCGAGCCTCCATGGGCGCGCGGAGCGCGCGGGACGAAGATCCAGCTGGGGCGAGCGAGGGAGTTGCGGTGCGGCCGTCTTGCCGCACGGACGGATGCTGGGATGATGCTTGCCGCTCGTCCCCCGCCGGGCCGGTGGCGGCGTTGACGGCAGGTGACGGGGAACGGCGTGGATGCCCGCCGACAGGGGCCGTCTGGGCGACGCAGGAAGCGAGTGCGGCCCGGCGCTCGGCGCGGGCCCGACGAGCGTCGGACATGGGCGTGACGGTCGGAGGAGAACGGGGCGGTGGAAGACGAATTCCGGTGCACCCCTACCTGGCACGCCAAATGTCGGATTTCGGGTTCCGGCAGACCCTTGAGGTTTGAACACTGGGGTGCGCGCGGAGATTTCGCCTCCTACCTACCTGCACCCCTCTGCCATGCTAGGATCTAAACTAAGGAAAGAACAACACAAGAGACACAGGGTTTATATTGGTTCGGGCCACCGTTTTGGTGTAATACCCTACTCCAGTGTGTGGTGTGGTGGATTGCCTCTTGGGCTGATGATGATGAATAATACAAGGGAGAACAGCCTCGCGAGGGTCTGTTCTTGGCTGAGGCGATGAACTGCTGGGAGGAGTTCAGCCACCTCTCTCTCTCTCTCTTCTCTCCTCCGACCGACCCACATGCTGTGTGGGTGGCTGGTCCTATTTATAGAGGCCCTGGTCCTCTTCCCAAATATTGAGCGGGAAGGGAGCCAACAATGGCGGGCTAATTTGAAGGGGGACAGCAAGTATCAGCTATCCTGACAAAAGTAGTCTTCGCCTGCGCAAAGCTCTGGTGATGACACCGTCTTGGGCTCCACGGTGACCTCCGTCTCGTAGTCCTCGTGGTCTTGGTCTCGTTGCACCGAAATGGAAACCTTTGCCTGATGCCTCGGTACTCCGCGGCTGCGCTTGCCCCCTTTGCACCAAAGAGGAAAGGAGGACGCTGCGCGGGCTGGCACCCACCTGGCGCCCTGAGTTGTCATGGCTTGCGTCATGGGCACCTCGCGAGGTACCCTGCCTTGATCTCTCCGCCTCCTCGTGAGCCAGCCTGACGAGGCCGTGCCTGAGGAAGCTTCGCGTCGTCCGCCTCGCGAGGCTTGGCCCCTCGCGAGGGTCTTGGGTTTGTGTTGGTGAAGATGGGCCGTGCTGGGCCCCCCTTTGAGCCACGCCGCAGGCCGCAGGCAGGCAAGTCTGGGGACCCCCGTTCCCAGAACGCTGACAAAGTTGTTCCCGGGCGGCAGAGTCCTCTTGCGTCCGAGCTCCAACGCCGGACTACATTCGAGGTATCTTTTGCAGCAGAGCACCAACGCCGGACCGCTTCCTAGCTCTAACGCCGGAATGTATCCGAGCTCCAACGCCGGACTATGTATCCAAGCTCCAACGCCGAACTGTATCCGAGCTCCAACGTCGAACTATGTATCCGAGCTCCAACGCCGGACTGTATCTGAGCTCCAATGCCGGACTGTATCCGAGGTGTCGTAAATCACCTTGGTTCAAAGAAGTTTGAAGGAGTTTAGCCGAGCTTAATGCCGGAAATGCCCTCTATGGAGCCAGCCACTAGCACCCGAGCTTTATGCCGGACTGCTTCTGAGGTGGTGCACCACCCCGAATGTGGGCCGATTTTTGTCAATATTTTTTATTGGTGCAATTTATTCTCTGCCGAGATATATAGCCAGTAGCCCTCAAGGTGGGTATCGGTCTAAAACCCGAGATGCACATGAAGGATGACATAAGACCGCTGATCCCAGTAGCCTCTGAGACTGGGGTTGATTTGCAAAATCGGTCTGAGGATCAAGTCCTAGCTCGGCAGAATACTTCGGGACACAAAAAGCGGCGTGCTTAGTCCTTGAGACTCAGGTTGGGTGCGGCCGACCAATCTGAGGATCAAAATCTCCTCGGAAACTGTATTACACTTAAAATTTTCTGCATTGGACAGGCAATGCAGTAGCCCCCGAGACACTGGTCGGGTGGCAACACCAGATCAGGGGATCGATTTGCCCCTTTAATATTTGTAAATAATAAGCCCGAAGCCTAGTAGCCCCCGAGCCTTAATGCGGGCACGGGTGGCCGAATTAAGGATCGATATCCATAGTAAAATCACAATTTATGTGTAATGACTCTATGTATCCAAGTACTTTACGTCATTAATGCTCAGATCCGCATTATACAAAACTTTGTTGACCGACCATCGGCTTCCACCTCCTCGGCCAGTAGCCGAGGAGTGTTTGTCCTACTTTATAAAGCCTTTATGAGGGCAAAGATTTACGACAAACAAGGCAAACTGGCCATATGGTTTTATAAACGAAGGTACGTAGAGAGATATGTTATATTACTATTTAACAGAATAAATGTCTTCCAAAGAAAATAATCCCGCTATGGGTTCCTTTCTTTGGGTTGTCATGCTAAGCATGATCATGAACCCTTAGCTCGAATGTAAGAGCAAAATATCGAGGATTTAGTTTGGGAGGCCAGTTAATAGCCCCCGGTAGTGTTCAGCGACAGTCGAGGTCAAGCCGTAAACACTTCGGCCATTGTTATGAATGGCCCGTCATCGGATTGCTGACCAGTTTACGCTTATTGTGACAGTCAGTTTTCGGCTTTCTCCACTGAGGTACTTAACCATGTGAGCTGGAAGCACAATTGCAGTGGTTCTCCCTTTGCACACCTAGCCGAATAAAGTGGAACGTAGGAGGCAAGCGCAGGAGCTTGGCAACCCAACTATTGACCGAAGACACAATTCGAAACCGATGCATATATAGCAATATCCGAGAATGTTTTTGCCGAATCTCTAAAGGTGTCTGGCGTTGCACTGCGAGACTTGTGCTGAAAACACACAAATAGTTTAAAAGTGCCACAAGCTTGGAAAACTAAAAAACGTCAGTAAAAACTTGACGTCCGAACAAGATCAAGTGTTCGGTGCCAATCCGAAAATTGTCCTTAGAAAAAAAAGTGCTTCTGTCATGCTTTAACATGACACATCCTATCTCAAGACTTCAAGCGGGTCAGCCTACGGCTTCAACCTCCTATCCCGAAGGCGGAGTACTTCTCGTTAGGCCAGCTTAGCAAACTAAACTCTAGCGGCTTTGAGAGAGAAATTAGGCTCCCCGACTAGTGACCACACACTCGTGTCGAAAAAAGGAGTGATAAATAATAATAATAATAATAAAACTTTGCAACGACTAAGAAGAAGAACACTTATTATAAAACGGCTCAAATAAACTTAAGAGCCCCCAAGTGACTTGAGTAAAAGAATGATTCCATGTACCGAAGTACTTATATCATATCTATGTTCAACCGAACTTTAAACGCGTCTTAATCGACCGTCGGCTTCTCCCTCTTCGATCAAGGACCGAAAAGTGTTATGTACTCCATCTATCGAGAATATCGACGGTGTTTCCAATAACCAGGCAATCAGGCCATAAGGCTGTAACAGACAAAGCGCGCTTAGGGAACTTATGCTATATTACTGGAAAGTGTAAGAAGCATCTTCGAAGAAAATAGTACCCCCACCGATACCTTTCTTCGGTACTCATTGTTATTATGAGACTTGTGCAATAGATTTTTTGTACTCATGAGTTCCATTGTGTGCCGACCATCATTGAAAACAATAAGAGCGCTAGCTTTCGGCTTCACCCAGTCTGAGGTCCGGCTCGGGTGACCCGATCGTGACAATCGCAGAGGTGCTCCCTTTACTCCCTAGCCGAATAATCAGGAACGTAGGGGTAAACACAGGAGCGAGGCAACCCAGCTTGCAAATCGCTTAAGTCAATATGGTGCATATTGTGGCGTAATACACGAACAAGGAACGAAGCCGTACAAGTATAATCATATGCAAGAGGAAAAGCTTCAGGAAGCCCCCAAGTAAACGGGGTATTTGAATTTATGCGTCACAAACAAAGTTTGGACAAGGAAATTTTTTACAAGCAACTTTTTTCCAAAAAAGTATAATTCTTGGTAGAACCGAACACAAGTTAGAAATTAAAGCTTTGAGCATGAAAGCGACTTAGCTGGTTAATATGTTCGGTATTGATGACGCGGTCCGAGCTTGATGCGGGACAAGGTTCCATCCCCCAAGCCGGTCCCGAGGTGGCGGAGCGGAGAGCTCGACACGCCGAAGTGGTGACATAGCACGGTCAATGCAGACAGGCAGAGTGACGCCGAAGTCCCCGGATCATTTTCCTGTGCACAAAAAATAGTGCAAACCGGAGATAATAGTAATAATGATAATTAAAAAAAATCGTTGCATAATAAATAATTTATGCAAAGTGAGTAATAAAAGAAATATGGCCTGGCGCCGAAGTCAATGTCGATGCAGGGCGTCGGCGTGATGCGGTAAAGGCGTGGCAAAGCCTGAATTCACAGGTCGGTCCGAGTTCTGGATGCGGCATTCGTCGGACTATGTACGGAGACTGACTGAACCACCATGCGACCATCGTTAATGCGGCCACCATTTGATAGACCTGTGTACATATGATGGACAAGCCAGAGTAATAATTCCTTGGAAAAAATGAACCCAAACAAGCAAAAAATACTGGGATTAATAGCACCTGGTTTATTTGTTGTAGCAATTCGAAGGAAGGTGATTCCCGAAATTGGGACTCGATCCGCACACCCATTGCCTGATGGGCGATAAAACGACGGCATGACAATGCTGGCAAAGGTTGGCTCGCCGAGGCAAAGCCCTCGGTCCAGCTAACGTGACGGAGCTGGTCGGCTAGTGACGCCGAAGTGTCCGGAGTAGGTTGATGAAGAGAAGGCGAAGCCCCCGGTCCAGCCGAAATGTCGAAGCCTCGATGTCAGCCAATGAGTCGAAGTAGGTCGGCATGATGGACACCAGCTTGAAGAAGCAATAGTGTAGCCCTGCCGATGCAGGTCGTGACGTGGTCGATGCCGGCTTGATGAAGCGACCGTGCGGCGATGCTGGTATTCCTGCTCCGTGTAATCCATGGGGCGGCGATGTTGATGATGATTTATCCTTTGTGATGCCGGACTCTTGTTCGGCTTGCCGAGATGATGATCCGAAGAAGTTGAGCTTGGCTCAACAAAGTGACGACGTGTCTAGCGCAGGTTGGCAGCCGTGGAACGATATTGCCGGACTGGTTTGACACCGGCATGATGTTAAAGATCATGTTCAAAAGATCTTAAAGTTAGTGGGATGTGTTCGGGAACAAAACACAATACCCCATACAAAACTTCCTTCAAAAGGGATATCCGAAATCCTGTTCATAAAAAAGACGAACTCGGGTCGGATTTGTTTTCACGCAGAAAATAGATCCGAAAAGTGATGCACTAATCGGAAGGTTCCCGGTGTTTGGACGGTCGGATCGAGCTGAAATTTTGAGAGGTAGTAGATATAGGAATTCCGCAGCCGATCAACGGTTGGATCTTCCAAAGGACGTCCGAGCTAGAAGCTGGACACCATGCCCTAAACTCATCCAGATTCCCGTCCAGATTTGACAGGGCTCCGGTATATCGTGGATTGCCAGAGATTCCTTCATCGGAACTCGATGAAATTTTCCAGGGTTGTTGTAGACTCAATTGCGCACAATTCCACCAAAGCGATCGTTAAAAAGACACTTGAGGAGGCTCTGGCGGTGGACACAAGTTTGCTGTTCGGAAAAACAGCACGGTCGTCCGAGGGCAATGTTGACGTTGAGCCCCCGGGCTCCATGGATGATTCCTCCATGACCTTGATAGAGATCGGAGTTGATGTTGATGAAGGCCCTCGTCCGAACATGACGATCGGAGATGGAGAACGGCCCTCGGTCGAGCCAAGGTGACCAGTCGAGCTAGCGACGAAGATGTCGGCATCGCAGTTGACCTACAGACGAGCCATCGATCCTTTTGCCGATCGCACAGCGGAAGTCTCAATGAAAGCACCAATATCGGTGTCAAAACCGGTGGATCTCGGGTAGGGGGTCCCGAACTATGCGTCTAAGGTGGATGGTACCAGGAGGCAGGGGACACGATGTTTTACCCAGGTTCGGGCCCTCTTGATGGAGCTAAAACCCTACGTCTTGCTTTATTAATATTGATGATATGGGTAGTACAAGAGTAGATCTACCACGAGATCGGAGAGGCTAAACCCTAGAAGCTAGCCTATGGTATGATTGTTGTTGTGTATGTTCTATCGACTAGCCTGGCCTCGGTTTATATAATGCACCAGAGGCCTAGGATAACAAGAGTCCTAGCCGAATACGCCGGTGGGGAGGAGTCCTTGTCTTGATCCCCAAGTCTTGTGGAATCTTTCTTGTATGCGGCAGTTGTCCGAACTGGCCCATGAGTATACGGCCATGGGGGTCCTCGGCCCAATCTAACAGATCGGGAGATGATGTGGTGAGTACCCCCTAGTCCAGGACACCGTCACCCGTCCTTCACAAGCTTCTCAGCATCCAGCTTGCCCAGTGCACCTTAGCACGGGCAAGGGCCCTACGGGCACCTTCAATGCAGACGGAGCGCTTGATGACTTCGAGCCTTGGACAGGCCCCCACCAGCCGCCGCACTAGCCCGAAATAGATCCCAAGCAGAGCCTCTCCAGGCCACAGCCGAACTATGAGGCCTTCCATGGCCTGTTCGGCCGCCTTGTGGAGCTCGACTAGTTGCTTCAGCTGGTCGCTCAGGGGCACGGGGTGTCCGTGTTGGAAATATGCCCTAGAGGCAATAATAAATTAGTTATTATTATATCATATTTCATTGTTCATGATAATCGTTTATTATCCATGCTAGAATTGTATTGATAGGAAACTCAGATACATGTGTGGATACATAGACAACACCATGTCCCTAGTAAGCCTCTAGTTGACTAGCTCGTTGATCAATAGATGGTTACGGTTTCCTAACCATGGACATTGGATGTCGTTGATAACGGGATCACATCATTAGGAGAATGATGTGATGGACAAGACCCAATCCTAAGCCTAGCACAAAGATCGTATAGTTCTTATGCTAAAGCTTTTCTAATGTCAAGTGTCATTTCTATAGACCATGAGATTGTGCAACTCCCGGATACCGTAGGAGTGCTTTGGGTGTGCCAAACGTCACAACATAACTGGGTGGCTATAAAGGTACACTACAGGTATCTCCGAAAGTGTCTGTTGGGTTGGCACGGATCGATACTGGGATTTGTCGCTCCGTGTAAACGGAGAGGTATCTCTGGGCCCACTCGGTAGGACATCATCATAATGTGCACAATGTGATCAAGGAGTTGATCACGGGATGATGTGTTACGGAACGAGTAAAGAGACTTGCCGGTAACGAGATTGAACAAGGTATCGGGATACCGACGATCGAATCTCGGGCAAGTATCGTACCGATGGACAAAGGGAATTGTATACGGGATTGACTGAATCCTTGACATCGTGGTTCATCCGATGAGATCATCGTGGAGCATGTGGGAGCCAACATGGGTATCCAGATCCCGCTGTTGGTTATTGGTCGGAGAGTTTTCTCGGCCATGTCTGCATGACTCCCGAACCCGTAGGGTCTACACACTTAAGGTTCGATGACGCTAGGGTTATAGGGAAAGTATGTACGCGGTTACTGAATGTTGTTCGGAGTCCCGGATGAGATCCCGGACGTCACGAGGAGTTCCGGAATGGTCCGGAGGTAAAGATTGATATATAGGAAGTATGGTTTTGGCCACCGGAAGTGTTCCGGGCGTCACCGGTAGTGTACCGGGACCACCGGAGGGGTCCAGGGGGTCCACCGGGAGGGGCCACCAGCCCCGGAGGCTTGCGTGGGCCATAAGTGGGAAGGGACCAGCCCCTATGTGGTCTGGGATGCCTCCCACCAAGGCCCAAGGCGTCCTCAAGAGGAGAGGGGGCAAACCCTAGGCGCAGATGGGCCCTAAGGCCCACCCTAGGTGCGCCCCCTCTCTCTCCCCCTTGGCCGCCTCCCAAATGGGATCTGGGGGCTGCCGCCACCCCTAGGGAGGGAACCCTAGGTGGGGGCGCAGCCCCTCCCCTCCCCCTATATATACGTGAGGTATGGGGCTGCCCAACACGTGTGATTTGCTCTCCCTGTTGGCGTAGCCCTACCCCTCTCCCTCCTCGTCTCTCGTAGTGCTTGGCGAAGCCCTGCTGGAGTCCCGCGTTCCTCCACCACCACCACGGCATCGTGCTGCTGCTGGATGGAGTCTTCCCCAACCTCTCTTTCTCCCCTTGCTAGATCAAGGCATAGGAGACGTCATTGGGCTGTACGTGTGCTGAACACGGAGGTGCCGTCCGTTCGGCACTAGGATCATCGGTGATTTGGATCACGACGAGTACGACTCCATCAACCCCGTTCACTTGAACGCTTCTGCTTAGCGATCTATAAGGGTGTGTAGATGCACTCTCCTTCCCCTCGTTGCTAGATTACTCCATAGATTGATCTTGGTGATGCGTAGAAAATTTTGAATTTCTGTATGTTCCCCAACAGTGGCATCATGAGCTAGGTCTATGCGTAGTTTCTATGCACGAGTAGAACACAAAGCAGTTGTGGGAATCGATATTGTCAATTTACTTGCCGTTACTAGTCTTATCTTGATTCGGCGGCATCGTGGGATGAAGCGGCCCGGACCAACCTTACACGTACGCTTACGTGAGACCGGTTCCACCGACTGACATGCACTAGTTGCATAAGGTGGCTAGCGGGTGTCTGTCTCTCCCACTTTAGTCGGATCGGATTCGATGAAAAGGGTCCTTATGAAGGGTAAATAGAAATTGGCATATCACGTTGTGGTTTTCGCGTAGGTAAGAAACGTTCTTGCTAGAAACCTATAGCAGCCACGTAAAAACTTGCAACAACAATTAGAGGACGTCTAACTTGTTTTTGCAGCATATGCCTTGTGATGTGATATGGCCAAAATGATGTGATGAATGATATATGTCATGTATGAGATTGATCATGTTCTTGTAATAGGAATCACGACTTGCATGTCGATGAGTATGACAACCGGCAGGAGCCATAGGAGTTGCTTTAATTTATTTATGACCTGCGTGTCAACATAAACATCATGTAATTACTTTACTTTATTGCTAAAGCGTTAGCCATAGTAGTAGAAGTAATAGATGACGAGACAACTTCAAGAAGACACGATGATGGAGATCATGATGATGGAGATCATGGTGTCATGCCGGTGACAATGATGATCATGGAGCCCCGAAGATGGAGATCAAAAGGAGCAAAATGATATTGGCCATATCATGTCAATATTTGATTGCATGTGATGTTTATCATGTTTTACATCTTATTTGCTTAGAACAACGGTAGCTTAAATAAGATGATCCCTCACTAAAATTTCAAGAAAAGTGTTCCCCCTAACTGTGCACCGTTGCGAAGGTTCGTCGTTTCGAAGCACCACGTGATGATCGGGTGTGATAGATTCTAACGTTCGAATACAACGTGTGTAAGCCAGATTTACACAGCAAAAACACTTAGGTTGACTTGACGAGCCTAGCATGTACAGACATGGCCTCGGAACACGGAAGACTGAAAGGTCGAGCATGAGTCGTATAGAAGATACGATCAACATGAAGATGTTCACCGATGTTGATTAGTCCGTCTCACGTGATGATCGGACACGGCCTAGTTGACTCGGATCATGTTTCACTTAGATGACTAGAGGGATGTCTATCTGAGTGGGAGTTCATTAAATAATTTGATTAGATGAACCCAATTATCATGAACATAGTCTAAATTGTCTTCGCAAATATGTTGTAGATAAATAGCTCACGTTATATCTCCCTGTTTCAATACGTTCCTAGAGAAAGATTAAGTTGAAAGATATTGTAAGCAATGATGCGGACTAGGTCCATAGTCCAAGGAGTGTCCTCACTGCTACACAGAAGGCTTACGTCTTTGATGCCTCGCTCGATGTGCAAACCCCTACAACATCGTCTGTGGATGTTGTGAACACCTGACAGACACATCCTGATGACTACATGATAGTTTAGTGCACCATACTTTACGGCTTAGAATCGGGATTCCAATGACGTCTTGAACGCCATAGAACATATGAGATGTTCCAAGAGCTGAAATTGGGATTTTAGGCTCATGCCCATGTTGAGAGGTGTGAGACCTCTGATAAGTTCTTTAGCCAACAAGATGGAGGAGAATAGCTCAACTGGTGAGCATGTGCTCAGAATGTCTGGATGCTACAATCACTTAAATCAAGTGGGAGTTAAACTTCCAGATAAGATAGTGATTGAGTTCTCTAGGCACTATCACTTAGCTACTAGATCTTCATGATGAACTATGACATGCAAGGGATGGAGTTGATCCCGGAGCTGTTCGCGGTGCTTAAGACCACAAAACGTAGAATCAAGAAGGAGCATCAAGTGTTGATGGTTTAACAAGACCACTGGTTTCAAAGAAGGGCAAGGGCTAGAAGGGAAACTTCATGGATGGCAAACCAGTTGCCACTCCAGTGAAGGAACCCAAGGTTGAACCCAAACTCAAGACTAAGTGCTTCTGTTGTAAGGAGAACGATCACTGGTAGCGGAATTACCCCAAATGCATGGTAGATAAGAAGGCTGGCAACTTCAACAAAGTATATATGTGTTATTAATGTGTACCTCGCTAGTACTCCTGGTAGCACCTGGGTATTGGATACCGGTTCAGTTACTATTATTGGTGACTTGAAGCAAAAGCTACGAACTAAACGAAGACTGGCTGAGGGCGAGGAGATGATGTGTGTTGGAAGTATTTCCAAAGTTGATGAGATCACCATCTCACGCTCCATCTGCCTTCGAGATTAGTATTGAACCTAGATAAATGTTATCAGGTGTCTACGTTGAGCATGAATATGATTAGATCATGTTCATTGCAATACGGTCATTCATTTAAGTTATAGAATAATGGTTATTCTATTTACATGAATGATACCTTTCATGGTCATGCACCCTATGTGAATGGTTCATTGAATCTCGGTCGTGGTGATACACATGTTCACGCCAAAAGATGTAGAGTTAATAATGATAGTACCACTTTCTTGTGGCACTTCCGCTTAGGTCATATTGGCGTAAGATGCATGAAGAAACTCCATATCGATGGATGTTTGGAGTCACTTGATTTTGAATCGCTTGACACATGCGAGCCATGCCTCATGGGCAGGATGACTAAGACCCTGTTTTCAGGTACAATGAAATGGGCAAGTGACTTGTTGGAAATCATACATGCAGATGTGTGTGATCCAATGAGAATTGAAGCGTGCGGTGGATATCGCTATTTTCTCATCTTCACAGACGATTTGAGTAGATATAGGTATATTTACTTAATGAAGCACAAGTCTGAAACGTTTGAAAGGTTCAAGCGATTTCAGAGTGAAGTTAAGAATCATCATAACAATAAGATCATGTTCCTGCGATCTGATCAAAAGGGGATTTTCTGAGTTGTGAGTTTGGCAATCACTTAAGATATTGTGGAATTGTTTCACAGTTGAAGCCACCTGGAACACCATAGGGTAATGGTGTGTCCGGACGTCATAATCGAACCCTATGAGATATGGTGCGATCTATGATGTCTCTTACCGATCTACCGTTTTCATTTTGAGGTTATGCGTTAGAGACAGCTGCATTCACTTTAGATAGGACACCATCTAAGTCGTTGAGACGACATCATGTGAACATTGGTTTGGCAAGAAACCAAAGTTGTCGCTTCTTAATGTTTGGGGCTGCGATGCTTAAGGCTTCAGCCGGAGAAGCTCGAACCCAAACCATACAAACACATCTTCATAGGATACCCAAAGGTGATAGTTGGGTATACCCTCTATCTCAGATCCGAGGGCAAATTGTTTGTCGCTAAGAACGGGTCCTTTCTCGAGAAGGAGTTTCTCTTGAAAGAATTGAGTGGGAGGAAGATAGAACTTGATGAGGTTGTCGAACCTTTATTTCAACCAGAGAGTGATGCAACACAGAAAGATGTTTTCTGTAGAGCCTACGTCTATTGAATAGGAAGTTAATGATAGTGATCATGAAGCTTCGGATCAAGTTGCTATCAAACCTCATAGGTCGACAAGGATATGTACTACTCCTGAGTGGTATGGTAATCCTGTCTTAGATATCATGTTGTTAGACAACAATGAACCTACGAGCTATGGAGAAGCGATGGTGGGCCCCTATTCCGACAAATGGTTAGAAACCATGAAATCCGAGATAGGATCCATGTATCAGAACCAAGTATGGACTTTGGTGGACTTGCCCGTTGATCAGCAAGCCATTGAGATAAATGGATCTTTAAGAAGAAGACGGACATGGGAGGTAATGTTACCATCTATGAAGCTCGACTTGTGGGAAAGAGTCTTTTCACAAGTTCACGGAGTTGACTACGATGAGAATTTCTCACCCGTAGCGATGCTTAAATCCGTCGGAATCATGTTAGCATTAGCTATATTTTTCAATTATGAAATCTTACAGATGGATGTCAAAACAAGTTTTCTTACCAGTTTTCGTAAGAAAAGTTGTATGTGATACAATAAAAGGTTTTGTCGATCCTAAGGATGCTAAAAGGTATGCTGGCTCCAGAAATCCTTCTATGGACTAGAGCAAGCATCTCGGAATCGGAATATATGTTTTGATGGAGTGATCAAAGCTTTTAGGTTTATACAATGTTTGCTAGAAACTTGAATTTACAAGAAAGTGAGTGGGAGCACTACAATATTTCTGATAAGTATATGTGGATGACATATTGTTGATCTGAAATAATGTAGAATTTCTGGAAAGCATAAATGGTTGTTTGAAGAGTGATTTTCAAAGGAAGACCTGGATAAAGTTGCTTACATATTGAGCATCAAGATCTATAGAAATAGATCAAGACGCCTGATGATACTTTCAAAGAACGCACACCTTGACATGTTTTTGAAAGAGTTCAAAATAGATCAGTCAAAGAAGGGGTTCTTACCTAAGTTGTAAGGTGTGAAGTTGAGTAAGACTCAAAGATTGACCATGGCAGAAGAAAGAGGAAGGACGAAGGTCGTCCCCTATGCTTTTGTCATAGGCTCTATACGGTATGCCATGCTGAGTACCACACCTGATGTGTGCCTTGCCACATGTCTGGCAAGAGGGTACAAAGGTGATCTAGGAGTAGATCACCAGATAGAGGTCAAAATTATCCTTAGAGGAATAAGGAAATATTTCTCGGTTATGGAGGTGATAAAGAGTTCGACGTAAAGAGTTACGTCGATGCAAGCTTAACACCTA
Source organism: Triticum urartu (assembly GCF_056163025.1). NCBI lineage: Eukaryota > Viridiplantae > Streptophyta > Magnoliopsida > Poales > Poaceae > Triticum > Triticum urartu. The sequence goes on along the minus strand of NC_141878.1, from coordinate 443,604,188 downwards.
TCTGGATAGCTCTGAGTAGAGATACCGAATACGTATAATGGAGCAACAATTTGGAATAGCTCCAAGTGGAACGTGGTAGCAGCATCTACGATATGACATAAAGTTTTGCAAAATACATAGGGATCTGAATATGGCAAGACCCGTTGACTACAACCTCTCTCACAAGCATAACATGATCAAACCCAGAACTCTTTGAGTGTTAATCACATAGTGATGTGAACTAGATCATTGAGTCTAGTAGACTCTTGGATGTTGGTCACATGGCGATGTGACCTGTGAGTGTTAATCACATGGCAATGTGAACTAGATTATTGACTCTAGTGCAAGTGGGAGACTGTTGGAAATATGCCCTAGAGGCAATAATAAATTAGTTATTATTATATCATATTTCATTGTTCATGATAATCGTTTATTATCCATGCTAGAATTGTATTGATAGGAAACTCAGATACATGTGTGGATACATAGACAACACCATGTCCCTAGTAAGCCTCTAGTTGACTAGCTCGTTGATCAATAGATGGTTACGGTTTCCTAACCATGGACATTGGATGTCGTTGATAACGGGATCACATCATTAGGAGAATGATGTGATGGACAAGACCCGATCCTAAGCCTAGCACAAAGATCGTGTAGTTCGTATGCTAAAGCTTTTCTAATGTCAAGTGTCATTTCCTTAGACCATGAGATTGTGCAACTCCCGGATACCGTAGGAGTGCTTTGGGTGTGCCAAACGTCACAACGTAACTGGGTGGCTATAAAGGTACACTACAGGTATCTCCGAAAGTGTCTGTTGGGTTGGCACGAATCGATACTGGGATTTGTCACTCCGTGTAAACGGAGAGGTATCTCTGGGCCCACTCGGTAGGACATCATCATAATGTGCACAATGTGATCAAGGAGTTGATCACGGGATGATGTGTTACGGAACGAGTAAAGAGACTTGCCAGTAACGAGATTGAACAAGGTATCGGGATACTGACGATCGAATCTCGGGCAAGTATCGTACCGATAGACAAAGGGAATTGTTTACGGGATTGACTGAATCCTTGACATCATGGTTCATCCGATGAGATCATCGTGGAGCATGTGGGAGCCAACATGGGTATCCAGATCCCGCTGTTGGTTATTGGCCGGAGAGTTTTCTCGGCCATGTCTGCATGACTCCCGAACCCGTAGGGTCTACACACTTAAGGTTCGATGACGCTAGGGTTATAGGGAAAGTATGTACGCGGTTACCGAATGTTGTTCGGAGTCCCGGATGAGATCCCGGACGTAATGAGGAGTTCCAGGATGGTCCGGAGGTAAAGATTGATATATAGGAAGTGTGGTTTTGGCCACCGGAAGTGTTCCGGGCATCACCGGTAGTGTACCGGGACCACCGGAGGGGTCCGGGGGGTCCACCGGGAGGGGCTACCAGCCCCGGAGGCTTGTGTGGGCCATAAGTGGGAAGGGACCAGACCCTATGTGGGCTGGGATGCCTCCCACCAAGGCCCAAGGCGTCCTCAAGAGGAGAGGGGGCAAACCCTAGGCGCAGATGGGCCCTAAGGCCCACCCTAGGTGCACCCCCCTCTCTCTCCCCCTTGGCCGCCTCCCAGATGGGATCTAGGTGCTGCCGCCACCCCTAGGGAGGGAACCCTAGGTGGGGGCGCAGCCCCTCCCCTCCCCCTATATATACGTGAGGTATGGGGCTGCCCAACACGTGTGATTTGCTCTCCCTGTTGGCGCAGCCCTACCCCTCTCCCTCCTCGTCTCTCGTAGTGCTTGGCGAAGCCCTGCTGGAGTCCCGCACTCCTCCACCACCACCACGCCGTCGTGCTGCTGCTGGATGGAGTCTTCCCCAACCTCTCTTTCTCCCCTTGCTAGATCAAGGCGTAGGAGACGTCATCGGGCTGTACGTGTGTTGAACACGGAGGTGCCGTCCGTTCGGCACTAGGATCATCGATGATTTGGATCACGACGAGTACGATCCATCAACCCCGTTCACTTGAACGCTTCCGCTTAGCGATCTACAAGGGTATGTAGATGCACTCTCCTTCCCCTCGTTGCTAGATTACTCCATAGATTGATCTTGGTGATGCGTAGAAAATTTTGAATTTCTGCTACGTTCGCCAACAGTCCGGCCTCAGCATACTGGGACCAGAACACCTTTTCTGTCGAGCTGCCCTCCTCGGCTCGATAGAATGCGGTGGCATCGGACACGCTACGGGGAAGATCTGCGAATGCCCCTGGAGAGCTCCGGATTCGGGTAAGTAACAAGTAACTCACGTTTACGTGTTTGCTTTGCATAAAGAATGCCTTACCCGCCGCTATCTTTTTCACCGCATCCAACTCCTGGAGGGTCTTCTGGGATTCGGCCTTGGCAGACTTGGCATTTTCAATAGCCATCGCGAGCTCGGACGCTCGCGTCTTTGAGTCAAGCTCCAAGCTCTCATGTTTCTTCATGAGAGCCTGGAGCTCTTGCCGCACCTTGCCAACCTGGGCCTCATACTTCTCTCGCTCGGTGCGCTCCGTGGCCGCCCTCTTCTCGGCCTCGACCAGCGCTTGCTTAAGGGTCGCCACCTCAGACGTGGCCCCTACAATAGCCACGATAATCCTGTCATTTTCTGCAATTGCACTTTTTTATATATACTTAAACAAGGTATTTCTTACCTTCATTGTCCTCGAGCTGCTTCTTGGCACACCCGAGCTCTTGCTCGGACTGCTCGAGGTTCTGCTTTAGCGTGTCCACTTCCGCAGTCAGTGCGGCGGACGCTAGCAGAGAAGCCTGCATACGCATATTGACTCCTTTTTGTTAGACTCCTGCGAATTTTACTTGATTCTCTATTCGGCTTTTCTTCCCGAACGCCAAACAGAGCATCAGGGGCTACTGTCTATGCGGTAATATTATTTACACATTCTTTACTTACCTCAAAGCCTGTTAAAAGGCTAGTACGAGCTTCAGTCAGTCCGCTCTTGGCGGACTGAACCTTCTAGACCACCGCACTCATAATGGTGCGGTGCTCCTCGTCGATGGAGGCGCCTTTGAGCACCTCCAACAGATTATCCGGCGCCTCCGGTTGGACGGGGGTCATCGGCACGGTGGGCTTGCTCCTCTTGGAAGGAGGTCCCCCGCCAGACTCTGGAACCTTTCAAGGTTCCGGAGCGCTGTCCGGCCTAGAGCCGGACTTGGAGCCTTGGGGGTTTTATCCCCTTTACTCTTGGAGTCCGGGAGGTCGCCTTGCAGCGCCTCCAGGACCACCTCCTCCTGGCTTGGAACCTGTTGGGACAACACTTCGGCGTCGTCCGTAGGGCGGGGGGAGGAGGCCGTCGGAAGCGAATTCACATCCGACGAGTCTAGTGAACCGCTCGACGTCGCGTCGAGCCGGTCTTTGAGTGGGCTGCATAATCATATTCGACATAACGGAAAGCTGTGCAATAAAGGAATACTATGAATTACTCTGGTATCCGGATACTTACGATTTCGCCAGGGGCTTGGCCCTGAGCGGCCACTCCTCTCCGCCGTCGTCGGTGTCGGTGGAGTAGTCCGGGGGAAGGGTTCTCCCCTTCTTGGACCCTTTGGCCTCCCTAGTGAGGGCGGCCTTCCTTCTCTTCTCTCCTCCCGCTGGGGGGGGAGAGGTCTCTTCTTCCTCCTCCTCGTCTTCACGGGAGGAATGCGCCTTGGAGTCGTCGGATGATGAACCCGACACCTCCTTGCGCCGGGCACTCTTTCGAGTCCCCATGGCCTTCTTTGTGGCCTTCTTCTCCGGCACCACATGGGGTGCCGGAACTAGCAGCTTCGCCAAGAGGGCATCGGCTGGGTCTTCGGGCAAAGGAGCCGGACAGTCGATCTGTCCGGACTTCGCCTGCCAAACCTGTCAAAGGTAAGGGAGCTTAGATCCCGCATAGAGTTAAATTATGAAAAACTAATACCCTATAAAAGGTACAAACAACTTACCGCGCTAGCGTGACGCTGCACGCTGAATCCACGATCCTCAGTAGCGGATGCGGGAGCCTCGGCGCCCTTGAAAAGCACCTTCCAGGCATCTTCGTACGTTGTGTCGAAGAGCCTACTCAGAGTTCGATGCTGCGCCGGGTTGAACTCCCATAGATTGAAGGCTCGTTGTTGACACGGGAGGATCCGATGGATGAGCATAACCTGGACTACATTGACAAGCTTGAGCTGCTTGTCCACCAGGGTTTGGATGCATGTTTGCAGTCCAGTCACCTCTCCTTTGCTGCCCCACGACAGGCCCGTCTCTTTCCAGGACGTGAGCCGCGTTGGGGGTCCAGACTAGAACTCGGGGGCTGCGACCCACTCAGGGTCGCGCGGCTCGGTGATGTAAAACCACCCCGATTGCCACCCCTTCAGGGTCTCCACATAGGAGCCCTCGAGCCATAAGACGTTGGGCATCTTGCCCACCATGGCGGCTCCGCACTCCGCCTGGTTGCCGCGCACCACCTTCGGCTTGACATTGAAAGTCTTGGGCCATAGGCCGAAATGGGGGCGGATGCAGAGGAAAGCCTCGCACACGACGATAAACGTCGAGATGTTGAGGATGAAGTTCGGGGGCAGATCATGGAAATCCAGGCCGTAGTAGAACATGAGTCCACGGACGAATGGGTGGATAGGAAAGCCCAGTCCGCGGAGGAAGTGGGGAAGGAACACTACCCTCTCATGGGGCCTTGGGGTTGGGAGGAGCTGCCCCTCTTCGGGAAGCCGGTACGCGATGTCGTTAGACAAGTATCCGGCCTTCCTCAGTTTTTTGATGTGTCCCTCCGTGATGGAGGAGACCATCCACTTGCCTCCCGCTCCGGACATGGCTGGAGAAGGTTGAGGTGGGGAGTGCGGACTTGGGCGCTGGAGCTCGAGTGCGCGAAAATGGATAGGCAAAGGAGGAAGAAGGCATAGGTGAAAAGGTGGATCCTTATCCCCTTATATGGGTGGACGCAACTACGTGTCCCCACCAGCCTGGAAAAACTCGCTTATCTCCAAGCGCCGTAATCAATGGCGTGGTTGGGTTACCCACGCCCTTATTGATGAGAATCCCGGAATAAGGGGACACGATCTCTGCTTTAACAAGACGTGCCAAGGAAACCGCCTCGCATGACGTGCTGAGGTGGGATAATAAAACGATTCGGATAAAGGCTTGGCCGTGGTGTGTCACACTACGGAATACGTCAGCAGATTAGATTTGTGTAAATATTATTCTCTCTATGGCAATATGTGGAAACTTATTTTGCAGATCCGGACACTATCTTTGTGTTCAAAATCTTCTATGAATTACTTGGAGGAGGAACCCGCCTTGCAATGCCGAAGACAATCTGCGCGCCAGACTCGTCGTCATTGAAGCCTGGTTCAGGGGCTACTGAGGGAGTCCTGGATGAGGGGGTGTCCGGATGGCCGGACTATACCTTCAGCCGGACTCCTGGACTATGAAGATACAAGATTGAAGACTTTGTCCCGTGTCCGGAAGGGACTTTCCTTGGCGTGGAAGGCAAGCTTGGTGATACGGATATATAGATCTCCTGCCATTGTAACTGACTTTGTGTAACCCTAACCCTCTCCGGTGTCTATATAAACCGGAGGGTTTTAGTCCGTAGGACAACATACAGAACAACAATCATACCATAGGCTAGCTTCTAGGGTTTAGCCTCTCCGATCTCGTGGTAGATCTACTCTTGTACTACCCATATCATCAATATTAATCAAGCAGGACGTAGGGTTTTACCTCCATCAAGAGGGCCCGAACCTGGGCAAAACTTTGTGTCCCTTGCCTCCTGTTACCATCCGGCCTAGACGCACAGTTCGGGACCCCCTACCCGAGATCCGCCGGTTTTGACACCGACAGTCGCTATCACAAGGGGCAATGTAACGTGACGTTCTTTTGCACTAAGGGATTGAGCATACAAACAAATAAGCGCATGGCAACCTCTGCTTCCCTCTGCGAAGGGCCTATCTTTTACTTTTCAGTATTTACTTTTATGCAAATAGTCAAAGTATTCCTTTTTATTTTCTCTTTTGGTAAGCATCATGTGGTGAGGAAAGATCTAGGCACATATGTCCAGTTGAATATGGGTGGCACGAGTTATTATTGTTGACATCACCCTTGAGGTGAATACGATGGGAGGCAAAACAATAAGCCCCTATCTTTCTATGTGTCCGGTTGAAACGTTTTGCTCATGTATACAAGGTGAGTGTTAGCAATCATAGAAAATATATGATGGTTGAGTATGTGGAGCTCTTACTTAAACTATGTTGAATAAGTTGAACTGCAATTGCTTGGTGACTAAGAACATAGGTTGTTGGGTTTCAATAGAATTCATTGTTTGAACCTTAACATGTGAATTGGTTGCCACTATAACATGAGAAGTTTCATAATAAAGAATTGCTGCTATGATGCTAGGAAAACTGATTGAAATTATCATTGATCAAACTTATGCACTTTGCTAGCATTCACACTTCATAAATTATTTCTTTTATCATTTACCTACTCGAGGACGAGTAGGAATTAAGCTTGGGGATGCTGATACGTCTCCAACGTATCTATAATTTATGAAGTATTCATGCTGTTATTTTATCATTCTTGGGTGTTTTACAATCATTTTATAGCAACTTTATATCATTTTTTTGGGACTAGCCTATTGACCCAGTGCCCAGTGCAAGTTGTTGTTTTTTGCTTGTTTTTTACATCGCAGGAAATTAATATCAAACGGGGTCCAAACACCGCGAAACTTTACAGAGATTTTTTTGGACCAGAAGGAACCCAATGGGCCAGAGGTGCACATGGGGGTGCCCTGAGGGAGGCACAACTCACCAGGGCACGCCAGGGCCCCCTGGCGCGCCCAGGTGGGTTGTGCCCACCTCGGTGGCCTCCCGTACCCCTTCTTTGCACTATAAATTTCCAAATATTCTGAAACCCCTCAGGGTTAACCTAGATCAGAAGTTCCACCACCGTCGGGCTCCGTAGCCACCAAAAACCAATCTAGACCCGTTCTGGCACCCTGCCGGAGGGGGGAATCATCTCTGGTGGCCGTGGCCATCTTCATCATCCCGGCGGCCACCACAATGAGGAGGGAGTAGTCCACCCTCGAGGCTGAGGGTTTGTACCAGTAGCTATGTGTTTTATCTCTCTCCCTCTCTCTCTCGTGATCTATATCATGGGCTTTGTTAATATAGTCGGATCATATGATGTTTATCCCCTCTATACTCTCGCTGTGATGAATTGAATCTTTACCCATTGAAGTTTTGTCATGTTGGATTGAATATTCAGAGATGAGAACACATGATATATGGCTTGCGGTATGAATACTTGAGATGACAATTGGGGTATATTATTGATTCACTTGATATATGTTATGGCATTCAACTCGCGGATTCCCGCGGTGATATTGGGTAATCTATGCATAGGGGTTGATGCACGTTTTTCTCCGACGAAAACTTCAGGGTCTCTTTATAGTTCTTTGTGTGGATTGAGTATTATGAATATGAATATGCTTTGGTGTTATTCTAGTACTAGCTCTAGGATAGATCGAACGGAAACAATAGCTTTGTGTTATTTTAGTACGAACTCTTGAATAGATCGATCGGAAAGAATAGCTTTGAGGTGGCTTTGCACCCTACAAAAAATTCCTATCTTTTGTTCTCCGCTAATAGGAACTCGGGAGTGATTCTTTAATACACTTTGAGGGATAATCATATGATCCAACTATGTTAGCACTATTGCGAGATTGCACTAGTGAAAGTACAGACCCTAGGCCATGTTTTTAAGCATTGAAATACCGTTTTTGTGCCCGTTTACTATTTGCTACCTTGCTATTATTATTTATTCATATTATAAAAATATATTTCTACCATAAATATTACACTTTTATCACCATCTCTTCGCCGAACTAGTGCACCTATACAATTTGCCATTGTATTGGGTGTGTTGGGGACACAAGAGATTTCTTGTATTTGGTTGCAGGGTCGTTTGAGAGAGACCATATTCATCCTAGACCTCCCATGGATTGATAAACCTTAGGTCACCCACTTGAGGGAAAATTGCTACTGTCCTACAAAACTCTGCGCTTGGAGACCCAACACGTGTCTACAAGAATAAAGTTGCGTAGTAGACATCACACTTGCACGACCGAACGATGTGAAAATAATAATAATGCAAGAGTGCCATGGGCTAAGCTGGAATCTACAAAACATTTTATTCAACAGGAGAAGACAAGGTAAAATGTGCTCTTTATTAGTTCAATAGTTATTCATGTGAGAGCCACTCAACATTTTCATCGTGGTCTTCTCTTTGGCACAACTCGAATAAAAGAAAAGAAATTCAGAGAAACACACTGAAATATTTTTGGAGTTTTTGGTTTTCTTGAACAAGCAAATAAAAGAGAAAAGCAAAAATGAGAAAAAATATTTACACGAGAAAGCTCCCAACAAACAAAAGTAGAACAAGGAAATCTTTTTGGGTTTTCTTTTTAATACTACAACTAAGCATGCATAGAAGGTAAATTAGGTACCACTATTTTTTGGTTTTTTCTAAAGTTTATCAAACACACAGGAAGAAAGCAAGAAAATAAATCTAAGCATGGATGATACAATGAAAAAGTGTGAGCACCGACAAATGGAATAAGTGAACATGAATGTAAAGTCGGTGGAAACATGTACTCCCCCAAGCTTAGGCTTTTGCCCTAACTTGGTAGTCAATCAATAGCCTGGAGGATAGTAGGGGTGCTGGGGAGCGAGCATCCACTCGTCCCACTACGGAGGCTCCTCCTCCTGTGCCGCTTCCGCAGCAGCGTGAGCGTTCCAGTAAGCGATGATGTCCGCAGGCATGATCCTATATCCGCCCCTGGCAGCTGAATCAAACAAAGCAGGTGCAGGCAGTAGAATAATATCATGAGTTTTAACGCTAAAAACCAGGTTATAAGGAATGGGGATATCAGGATAATCTTGTGCAAGAAAATGATGGTGCTCCATGGCTAAAATACAGGTTATAAGGAATGGGGATATCAGGATAAACCTTAGTCAAAGGGTAATCATGAGGGCGTATCTTGACCTCGAAGTGAGCCGCCAAACGATTAGCAAAAATCCCACCATGTATTTCACCCTGAGATTTATTAAGGTGGAGGCGACGAGCCACAATAGCTCCCAAGCTATGGGTGTTGTCGCCCTCTAGTGCTCGGCGTAAAACAGCAAAGTCTGGTGCACTGAGCGCACCTACTTCCTTTCTAGCAAGAAAGCACTTAGCAACGAATAAAGCAAAATAATGTATGACAGGAAAGTGTATGCTAGCAGCCGTGGTGGCTGACACCCCTCTCTCATCTCCCACTATCAAAGTGCGATAAAAATCCTCAAACCCAGCCAGCCTAGGCTCGGCTAAGCTCCCATCAGAAGGGATCAAGCATATATCACAAAATTCAGTAAGTGGTATCTGATGGTTTTCAGCATATAAATCGAAGCTCACTTCAGGAGGATTATTCCTAGGCAGGAAAGTAAAACTCTGAACAAAGATATTTGTGAGGATTTGGTGCTGGTCACACTCATCTGTGATGAAGTCAGTGAGACCGGCATTTGCAACATATTGCATGAACTCCTGAAGAATTCCAGCCTCTTCCGGGAATGGGGTGTGTGGCCATTCGCACGACCGTACCTCCGCCAACCTCCGAGGGTGGAGATCACTGCCAGAAGACTCCCCAATAACACCCTTGGAGTTCTTCCTAGAGCCAAACTTCCTGAAGATATTCATGTCCGCGTACAATTTTCAAGCAACAATCCCCAGAAACAGTTTCGGAACGGAGCTTTGAGCAAAGAGATCGAAATCCGCGGGTTTGAGCTCAAGAACACGAGAGAGAGAGAGCAATGGAGATTTTTTCGTGGAGGTAATGATGATGTGGGATGAAGAGGTAAGTGAGGGGGCCCACATGGGGACCACAACCCACCAAGGCGCGCCCGGGGGCGCTGGCACGCCCAAGTGGGTTTTGCCCACCTGGTGCACCTCCCTCTAATGTTTATTGCACCAAAAATTCTCAAATATTCAGAAAAAACATGTAAAATTTTCAGGGCATTCCGAGAACTTTTATTTTTGGGTCATTTTTTATTGCACGAGAAATTCAGAAAACAGAAAAAACATGTCATTTCATTTTATTTAACTAATAAAAGCAGAGAATAAAAAGTAGGGACGGAAAGTAGTGCTTACTAAATTCATCAACTTCATACCGTTCAAAAATTATCCATTAATAAGGTTGATCAAGTCTTATTAACAACCACTTTCGATTAGCATGAAACCGAAGAACTTTCGTAAATCACCAAGTTACCACAATGGGGATATGCATTTCCCCAACAATAAGTATTTCATATTTCTCTTCGACAGTTGGTAGAGGTATTTGAAAACTCCTAATAGTGATTGTTGGAGATTTTTCAATAACATTAATACCATTCACTTGGAATTGTTTCTTCGGAAAGTGCACTATATGTACATTGCCATTAATATGAAAGGTGACCTTGATTTTATTGCAATCAATAACAGCCCCTGTAGTATTCAAGAAGGGTCTACCAAGGATAATTGACATGTTGTCGTCCTCGGGCATATCAAGTATAACAAAGTCTGTCAAAATAGTAACGTTAGCAACAACAACGGGCACATCCTCACAGATACCAATAGGTATGGCAGTTGATTTCTCAGCCATTTGCAAAGATATTTCAGTAGGTGTGAGTTTATTCAAGTCAAGTCTTTTATATAAAGAGAAAGGCATAACACTAACACCAGCTCCTAAATCACACAAAGCAGTTTTCACTTAATTCTTTTTGATAGAGCAAGGTATAGTTGGTATTCTCAGATCTCCAAGTTTTTAGGTACTCCATCTTTAAAAGTATAATTAGTAAGCATATAGGAGATTTCAGCTTCCGGTATTTTTCTCTTATTTGTGATGATGTCTTTCATATACTTTGCATAAGGAGGCATTTTCAAGATATCAGTCAAGCGAGTACGCAAAAAGACTGGCCTCAACATTTCAGCAAAGCGTTCAAATTCTTCATCATCATTCTTTTTAGTTGACTTAGGTGGAAAAGGCACAGGTTTTTGAACCCACAGTTCTCTTTCTTTACTGTGTTTTCTAGAAACAAAGTCTCTTTTGTCATATCTTTTATTTTTAGGTTGTGGGTTATCAAGATCAACATGTGGTTCTATCTCAACATCATTGTCTAGTTCTTTATTATTGGTTGGTTGAGAGTCTTCATGACCCTCATCATTATATTTTTTATTATAATTAGGTGAGTGTTCATTACCAGATTGAGTTTCAACATCAGAGATAGAAGTTTCATTATCATTGTCAGGAGGTTTGTCTATTTCAGGTTCACTGGGAGCATGTGAAGTCCTATCATTCTTCTTTTTATTTTTCTTTTTAGAAGAACTAGGTGCACTAGTGTTAGCTATTTGTGAATCTTGTTTAATTCTTTTAGGGTGTCCCTCGGGATAAAGTGGTTCCTGAGTCATTTTACCTCCTCTAGTTGCAACTCTAACAGCAAAGTCATGCACATTATAATTTATTTCATCAAGCAATTCTCTTTGAGATTTAGCAACTTGTTCTAACTGAGTTTGAACCATAGAAGCATGTTTTCCAACACCTCTAACATCATTTGATATCCTAAATAACAAGTCACTCAAGTGAGCAATCACATCAGAATTATATTTTAGTTGTTTCATAACATTTGCATTGAAGTGATCTTGTTTCCTAATGTAGTTTTCAAACTCATAAAGGCATTGGCTAGGATGCATATTGTGAGTATTGTCATTATCATTGAACTTCATAAGAGAATTTACCTCTACCACCTTAGGCAATGGTGGTGTGTTAAGCCCATGTATTTCTTCAATAGGAGGTAAATTTTTAACATCCTCGGCTTTAATACCTTTTTCCTTCATAGATTTCTTTGCCTCTTGCATATCTTCAGGACTAAGATATAATATACCCCTCTTCTTCGGAGTGGGTTTAGGTGGTGGTTTAGGAATAGTACAATCATCATAGTTTTTCAATATGTTATTCAATAATTCTTTAGCTTGACCAATAGTTCGTTCCCTGAAAACACAACTAGCACAACTATCTAGGAAGTCCCTAGAAGCATCGGTTAGTCCATTATAGAAGATATCAAGTATTTCATTTTTCTTAAGAGGATGATCAGGCAAAGCATTAAGTAACTGGCAAAGCCTCCCCCAAGCTTGTGGGAGACTCGCTTCTTTAATTTGAGCAAAGTTAAATATTTCCTGTAAGGCAGCTTGTTTCTTATGAGCAGGATTTTTTTTCCAGAGAAGTAATAAATCATATCCTGGGGACTATGCACACAACCAGGAGCAAGAGTATTGTACCAAGCTTTAGCATCACTCTTTAAGGTGAAAGGAAATAATTTGAGAATAAAGTAGTAGCAGGTTTTCTCATCATGAGTAAAAAGGGTGGCTATATCATTCAACTTAGTAAGATGTGCCACAATAGTTTCAGTTTCATAACCATGGAAAGGATTAGATTCAACCAAAGTAATTAACTCTAGGTCGACAGAGAATTCATAATCCTTATCATCAATAAATATAGGTGAAGTAGCAAACTTAGGATCACATTTCATTCTAGCATTCAGAGATTTTTCTTTATACTTGTGTAGTAATTTCTCTAGATCATCTCTATCATTGCAAGCAAGAATATCTCCAGTTGTTTCTTCACTCATAACATAACCTTCCGGTACTTTAGGCAATTCATATCTAGGAAGGCTAGTTCTAGCAGGTGTTTCAGGAGTTTCAGTTTCAAGCTCATCATCAGATTCAACAACATCATGTTGTATAACTATAGCAATTTGTTCATCAAGAAATTCACCAAGTGGCACATCATCATTAACAAGCAAGGTACTAGCATCATCATAAGCATCATTCATAGTAGAAGTAGCATCATCAATAACTTGTGACATATCAAAATTAATAGCATGTGGTGGTGTTGCAAGTTTATTCATAATAGAAGGTGAATCTAAAGCAAAACTGGATGGCAGTTCCTTACCTCCCCTCGTCCTTGAGGGAAATATCTAAGTCTTAGGATTCTTCAGATTCTTCATAGTGATAAATTGATAATAATCCCAAGTGACTCAATAAATATAGCTATGCTCCCCGGCAACGGCGCCAGAAAAAGGTCTTGATAACCCACAAGTATATGGGATCGCAACAGTTTTCGAGGGTAGAGTATTCAACCCAAATTTATAGATTCAACACAAGGGGAGTCAAAGAATATTTGAAGGTATTAGCAGCTGAGTTGTCAATTCAACCACACTTGGAGATTAATTATCTGCAGCAAAGTGATCAGTAGCAAAGTAGTTTGATAGTTTTGATAGTAGTGACAACAGCAATAGTAACAGTAACAGTGATACTGGTAATTTTGTAGCAAGCATAACAGTGATGTGATAGCAGTAGTAACTTAGCAGAAACAATATGGGAAAGTTCGTAGGCATTGGATTGGTGACTTGTTGGATGATATTCATCATGTGACAGTTATAACCTAGGGCTATTCGGTTCTATCTCCAGTTCAACGATATAATGTAGGCATGTATTCCGTAAATAGTCATACATGCTTTATTAAAAGAACTTGCATGACATCTTTTGTCCTACCCTCCCGTGGCAGCGGGGTCCTATTGGAAAGGGATATTAAGGCCTCCTTTTAATAGAGAACCGAAACAAAGCATTAACACATAGTGAATACATGAACTCCTCAAACTACGGTAATCATCGGAAGAAATCCCGGTTATTGTCACTCCAGGGTTACCGGATCATAACACATAGTAGGTGACTATAACTTGCAAGATCGGATCTAGAACATGGATATAATGGTGATAACATAAACGGTTCAGATCTGAAATCATGGCACCTGGGCCCAAACTGACAAGCATTAAGCATGGCAAAGTCATAGCAACATCAATCTAAGAACATAGTGTGTACTAGGGATCAAGACCTAACAAAACTAACTCGATTACATGATGAATCTCATCCAACTCCTCACCGACCAACGAGCCTATGAAGGAATTACTCACTCCCGGTGGGGAGCGTCATGGAATTGGCGATGGAGAAGGGTTGGTGATGACGAAGAACGAAGATCCCCCTCTCCGGAGTCCCAAACGGACTCCAGATCTGCCCTCTGAGGAAGAACAGGGCTTGGCGGCATCTCCGTCTTGTGGATCACGATAATTCTTTCTCCCTGATTTTTTCTCCGAAAATAGGAATTGATAGCGTTGGTTTCAGGGTCTGCGGGGCCACCAGGTGGGGACAACCCACCTGGGCGCGCCAGGAGAGGGGGTGCGCCCTGGGGGTTGTGCCCACCCAGGTGCCCCTCTCTGGCAGGTCTTGGCTCCAGAAATTCTTATTATTGATATAAACATTCCTCGCAAAGTTTCGTTCCATTCCGAGAACTTTTATTTCTACACAAAATAACACCATGGTAGTTCTGCTGAAAACAACGTCACTACGGGGTTAGTTTCATTCAAATCATGCAAATTAGAGTCCAAACCAAGAGGAATAGTGTTAGGAAAAGTAGATACGTTGGAGACGTATCAAGGACCGGCCATAGTCAAATTTGATTCAACTAAAGTTGGAGAAACAGACACCCGCCAGCCACCTTTATGCAAACAAGTTGCATGTCTATCGGTGGAACCGGTCTCATGAACGTGGTCATGTAAGGTTGGTCCGGGCCGCTTCATCCAATAATACCGCCAAATCAAAATAAGACATTGGTGGTAAGCGGTATGACTATCATCACCCACAACTCTTTGTGTTCTACTCGTGCAGATCATCTACGCATAGACCTGGCTCAGATGCCACTGTTGGGGAACATAGCATGCAATTGGTGTGTCTCTCCACGGTTTACTCTCTCCTCACAACGAGAGGGGGAGAGTGTGTCCACGTACCCTCGTAGACCGAAAGCGGAAGCGTTAGGTTAACGCGGTTGATGTAGTCGAACGTCTTCACGATCCAACCGATCTAGTACCGAACGTACGACACCTCCGAGTTCAGCACATGTTCAGCTCGATGATGTCCCTTGAACTCTTGATCCAGCAGAGGGGCAAGGGAGAGTTTCGTCAGCACGACGGCATGGTGACGGTGATGGTGATGTGATCCGCGCAGGGCTTCGCCTAAGCACTACGTGAATATGACCGGAGGAGTAAACCGTGGAGAGAGACACCGCACACGGCTTGGAACAATTGGTGTGTCTCCAAGGGGTGCCCTGCCCATGTATATAAAGGCGGGAGAGGAGGAGGCTGATACGTCTCCGTCGTATCTATCATTTTTTTATTGTTCCATGCCAATATTATTCAACTTTCATATACTTTTGGCAACTTTTTATACTATTTTTGGGACTAACATATTGATCCAGTGCCCAGTGCCAGTTCCTGTTTGTTGCATGTTTTTTGTTTCACAGAATATCCATATCAAACGGAGTCCAAACGGGATAAAAACAGACGAAGATACTTTTTGGAATATTTGGAAAATCTGGAGGAAAAATCAACGCGAACCAGTGTCCGGGGTGGGAATGAGGTAGGGCCCCCCCCTAGGGCGCGCCCCTGACCCTCGTGACCCACCTATAAGGCGGTTGACACTCTTCTTTTCCCGCACGAAAGCTAATTTTCAGAAAGAAAAAAATCACGGCGAAGGTTTCAGGCCAATCGGAGTTACGAATCTCCATATATACACGAAACGGTGAAACAGAGCCAGAGGAGAACGCAGAAACAGAGAGACAGATCCAATCTCAGAGAGGCTATCACCCCTCCCATGCCATGGAGGCCAAGGACCAGAGGGGAAACCCATCTCCCATCTAGGGAGGAGGTCAAGGAAGAAGAATACTAAGGGGCCCCCTCTCCCCTTCTCTTTCGGTGGCGCCGGAACGCTGCCGTGGCCATCATCATCATCACCGCGATCTACACCAACACCTCCGCCATCTTCACCAACATCTCCATCACCTTCCCCCCTCTATCTACAGCGGTCCACTCTCCCGCAACCCGCTGTACTCACTACTTGAACATGGTGATTTATGCTTCATATTATTATCCAATGATGTGTTGCCATCCTATGATGTCTGGGTAGATTTTCGTTGTCCTATTGGTGGTTGATGAATTGCTATGATTGATTTAATTTGCTTGTGGTTATGTTGCTGTCCTTTGGTGCCCATCATATGATTGCGCGTGTGGATCACACCCTAGGGTTAGTTGTATGTTGATAGGACTATGTATTGGAGGGCAAGAGTGACAGAAGCTTCAACCTAGCATAGAAATTGATGCATACGGGATTGAAGGGGGACCAATATATCTTAATGATGTGGTTGGGTTTTACCTTAATGAACATTAGTAGTTGCGGATGCTTGCCAATAGTTCCAATCATAAGTGCATAGAATTCCAAGTCAGGGATGACATGCTAGCAGTGGCCTCTCCCACATAATACTTGCTATCGGTCTAGTAAAGTAGTCAATTGCTTATGGGCAATTTTGCAACTCCTACCACCACTTTTCCACACTCGCTATATTTACTTTATTGTTTGTTTATCTAAACTTCCCCTAATTTTTACTTACGTACTCTTTATTATCTTGCAAACCTATCCAACAACACCTACAAAGTACTTCTAGTTTCATACTTGTTCTAGGTAAAGCAAACGTCAAGTGTGTGTGGAGTTGTATCGGTGGTCGATAGAACTTGAGGGAATATTTTTTCTACCTTTAGCTCCTCATTGGGTTCGACACTCTTACTTATCGAAAACTATTGTGATCCCCTATACTTGTGGGTTATCAGAGGCCGGCCACCACGGGTGCGCCAGGGGGGGAGTCCTACTAGGACTCCACTCCTAGTAGGATTCGCCCCCCCCCCCCTTTTTCCTTCTCATGGAGGGGGAAAGAGGGAAGGGAGAGGGAAGAGGAGAAGGAAAGGGGGGCGCGCCCCCTCCCCTAGTCCAATTCGGACTCCCTATGGGAGGGGGGTGCGGCCACCCCTTGTGGGCTGCCTCCTCTCTCCCCTATGGCCCATGTAGGCCCAATATTTCCCCGGGGGGTTCTGGTAACCCCTCGGTTCTCCAATAAATATCTGGAACATCCTGAAACCATCCCGGTGTCTGAATACCTTCATCCAATATATCAATCTTTACCTCTTGACCATTTCGAGACTCCTAGTCATGTCTGTGATCTCATTCGGGACTTCGAACAATCTTCGGTCACCAAAACACATAACTCATAATACAAATCATTATCGAACGTTAAGCGTGCGGACCTGTGATGCCCCCAATTTGTCCGTAAACTAATCATGCACGCAAATGTGTATAACCAAGATCAGGGACTCACGGGAAGATATCACAACAAAACTCTAGACACAAGTTAAAAACATACAAGCTTTATATTACAAGCACTACAAAAAAAAGACACATCCATGACATTTTGATCCGAACGAATTTTTTTCCTGTCATACTTATGACACTTCTATGACGATAATTGTGACAAAACCCGGTATCATCATAGATGTGGTGGGCTCCTACTTCTATGACAAAAAATCATGATAGAAAATGGGCTTTTCGTCCTGGGCGGGCCGGAGACGCAGCTGCATGACATTCTTTGAGCCGTCCATGACGGAAAAAACCGTGGTAGAAGCGAGGGCGAGGAAAATATTGGGGTGTTCCCGGTTACGGTGGGTGGTCGGGGCTGAGCGATGCGCGTTTCTCTCGTACACGCACACGCGTGGGTGCAAGGCGTTGGGCTCTAACTGAACCCGAGCGAGGCGTTTGCCTACTGAACCCGAGCGATTGCACTGCAGGCTACGTGTTACTGAACCCGAGCGATCATCGATGGCTGTTAACTAAACTCGGTCGAGCGATTCCTTCGCTACTGCTGCTAACTAAAGTCAATCAATTCTGCCTCTGGATGAACAGTGAGCATTGCTGGGGGGGTTGGATGAACAGTTACCGGTGGGGTGGATGAACAGGACCCCGTGGTGTTGCCTCTGGATGAACAGGACCCCGATCGATCGAGCCGGTTGGGGCTGATGAACAGGACCCCGTGGAGGGCTGGATGAACAAGACGACCCCGTGGAGGGCTGGATGAATAGTAGACGGTGGAGGGCTGGATGAACAGTAGCCCGTGGAGGGGTGGTTGAGTAGGAGCCCATGGAGAGGGTTGGTTGAATAGTAGCCGGTGGAGTAGCGCGTGGTGGAGGCTGGATGAACAGGAGCCCGTGGATGAACAGTCGCAGGTGGAGGCTGGAGGAGGTCGACGGTGGATGAACAGTAGCCCGTGTAGGCTGGAGGGGCTCGACGGTGGAGATGAATAGTATCCCGTGGAGTCCCGTTTTGCGGTACGCCACACCCTTCCGATGAACAAGACCCCCATTTCGACCGTAGCACTCCAACACAAGTCCGTTTCCACCGCTTTGTGGTACGCCACACCCCTCCCGATGAACAGGACCCCTGTTTCGACCGTAGGGGGTCCATTTCCTTCGTTTTGTGGTAGCCAGACCCCTCTCGATGAACAGGATCCCGTTTCAACCATGGCCGGTCGAACACAAGGCCGTTTCCTCCATTCTGCGGTACGCCAGGCCTCGTTTCCATCGGCTGTTCCGTCCAAGCCCTCCCGATGAACACGACGACGCATTCCGTTCCGACCTAGCCGGTTGGCTCCCCATGAACATGATGACGACGACGCTGTTTCTCTGTTCCGACCCAGCCATGTACACGAGCCCTGGCCGTACGTATGCGCGAGTAGGCGTTCGAGACCCCGCCCGTATGTACGTAAGTGGCCATATTTTCTTTCTTGCACACTGGCCACTATACGTACGTGTACGTGCTACGTGCGCGCCTCTACAACGACACGTGCACGTTTCTACATTGACCAGTATGTACGTACACATTCGCGACCAGAATGACAATGCTACGTACGCTTAGACCAGGTGGGTCCTGACTGTCAGGCACTTCCTTGCGTGCGAAGATATAGCTGGTGGGTCCCAACAGTCAGGGGGCGAATCATTTTTTTTTGCCCGGACGCACTTCCCTACGTGCGAAGATGTAGCTAGTGGGTCCCAGCAGTCAGGGGGGAAACATTTTTTTGCGAAATACGTTGGCCCGTCCGGTGGGTCCCCGCTGTCAGGTGGAGGAATAATTATTTTGCACGTAATAAGGAGGCACTTCCTTGCGGCTGCCGTGGACCTAGCTGTCAGCCTCTCAACGTACATTACTCTTCCGATGGAAGTCGGTCGTGGACCACAGTGACCACGCCGCGTCGAGTGCACCACGGCGGTGGACGACGGCGAGGCCCAGGAAGGGGACGACGTGAAGCCGGGGAAGACGCGGCAGTGGATACCCACGCGAAGAGGAGTACGAGGGTTCACTGGTTTGGCTACGGTGTGAGGCTATCGTCGCTGCAGAATAACAGGGGGTGTGGATGAGTGGAGGGATGGCCTGGCCAGCGGTGGGAGTAGTAGGGAGCGGTGAGGCCTCCACGACAGCACAGTCGGCCACGGGAGGCAGGAGCAGGCGGCACGACCAGCGCTGCTTTGGGTGGCTGGAGCAAGAAGACCAGAGGTTGAAGAAGCACGACGGCCGTTGGATGGACATCATACGATCACTGCAGCTAGAATCGTTTATATTGACTAAGTTGACAAAGCCCTTGGTACGCATCAACTTAGTAGGCCCTCAGGTCGGCTTCCGAAACGGTGCACCCCAAATGTCACTGGGAGGAATCATTTTTTGGGTGGGTGAAGCTAGAATATCCGAGATTGAAGAAGAAGCACGGCATCCGTTGGATGGACATCCAACGGCCACTGCTGCTAGAACCGTGTGTTGACTATAAGTTGACAAAGCCTTGCATACGCGTCAACTCTCTATTTTTTGAGGGGACGCGTCAACTTAGTAAGGCCGCAAGTGTGTGGCAGAGAACTTATAGCCCATTTGAGATTTGTAAGAATGTGCAGCCAATTTTTGAATTCTAATGGAATTTACTACAACCCATTTACAGTTTGTTAAAAGTATAGCCCATTTCAACGAATCGTTCAAAACAGAATTCAATAAAATTTCCCACATTTTGATGGGATCCAAAATATTTTTATCCCGAAATTTCTAGTCAAATAAAATACAATTTAAATATAAATTTATATTACGTAAAAATCCAACGAAACATTGCGCGTTTGGTGCATTTTTTAATATCCAAAAATAATATTTGATAAAGTAATTACGTGTTTGGTGCATTTTTTATAGTTACTGCCCAGTTTTTGTAATTACATCCCATTTATTATTTCTTAAAGCCCATTTTATTGTTAAGCCTAATGCATCCCTCCTAGGAAAGATTTGCAGCCCAGCGGGACGTTGAATAACAACTTGACCTTGCCTGGGTATTCCTAAAAAAAAGTATAGCTGGGCTAGCCATTTTCAGCTTGAAAAAAATAATATCTGGGCTGGATATCTGGCCTGGGCTAGACAGGCCACAGCCCGCCCAGTTAATACCTGCAGCGATGGTTTCGTTATTGTTCAGAGGAGAAAAATTAATATCTGGGCTAAACATCGCTGAAGAAAAACTCTGCAGTGCTCACACCTCAAAAACACAAATACTGCTCGAGCTGCTTGGTCCCAGCTGTCGGCCACTTCTTGTGCAATTCTCTCATCTATTGACTACATAGGTTGACAATGGTGTGGGACCGTCATGTCGGGAAACCAGGAGGAAGCAAAAAAATTGTAGTTTATATACTAATAAGGAGGCACTTGCGTATGTGCGGCTATGGCCCTGGTGGGTCCCCACTATCATCCTCTCCAAGTAAAGTCATCTCCTCATCCTCATGTCCGTTGACCATGTTGACAACGTGAGATGGCGGCGCCACGGCGAGCACAACAACTCGAAGGACGACGGATGGTCTGATACAGCACCCGCTGCTCATTTGGGAAGCCGGGATCATAGGGCCACATGTCTGCGACGGCATTGTCGTTCGCTTGTTCACCGGTGGTCGTTGAGGAGACGAAGGTTGTAGCACAGGTCCTTCTACGCTGGTAGCTCTTCCGCCATTAGGGCGTTGAAGTGCGGCCACACCTGCTCTATGGTGAACACGGCATGAACCGTCTTGGACAGTGGCGCCGGCTCCTGGTCGGAAGCTACGTCCATCGTTTGATTGTCGCCGCTCAGCTCGGCGAGCTAGCTAGCGAGCCAGCATGTCTGGCTGCTGGACCGACTCGCTGCCAAGCACGAGTCTGACTGCCCTGGCCCACCCAGACCGCTTCCCTCACCCGCGCGCGCTTTCCGCCCGAAACAGTCAGCGTCGCCCGCCCCGCTTCCCGGTGCAGGCGATTGCTCCGCCTTCAAACGTCACAAGTGCCATCCGTTCGTCCTTCTACCGCCCACATTAATGATGCGCGGTTGCCAAGGCGACTACTCCAGCGCCACATGTCTGTCCCTCCGCCGCCCACCATTGCTATATAAACTGCTGCGTCGGCCATAGCCGCAGTCATCCGCATCCGTTCCCTTTCTCCTGTCAACACCACTACTTCCCACCATGGCTTCCTCGCGCTCCAACGCTCTTCGGGACGGGCGGACCACAAGGAGATGGCATCCATTGTTGCCGACTGGCTGACCAGTAGGCAGCCGGAGGACGATGACGTCCCAATGGAGAACATGGTAGTCGATGATCCGGCGCCAAACCCCTCCTCCGCGCCATCCTTGCCGGTGCATTGCACCATGACCATCGGCGAGACCCGTGCCCAATATATGGACACGGTGAGGCGGAAGCGTGAGGAGCAGTTCCGGGAGGTGCAGGCCGCCGCCTACAACCACCATCTCCTCCAGGAGCACCTGCAGGCGGAGGAGCTGATCACCACGGAGTGGGCGAAGCAGGAGGCGCTGCTCGACTCGTACTGCTCCGCCCGCGAGGGCCGCCTCGAGCGCTGGCGGTACCGCATGCGGGTGGCGGAGGCTGCGGCAGCCTACAAAGAGGGCGATGAAGCGGGTAAGGCGCTGTTTGGCGAGACCGAGGACGAGGCAGAGGACAATGCCGGCTGCGACGAGTCCCCGCTCCACTGGCGTCGGCGAGTCCCTGCTCTACCGAGGCCCCGCGGCGCCAACAATGAGGCAGAGGACACCGCCGGCTCCACCAAGGCCCCGCGGCACCAACAACAAGGTAAAGGGCACTGATGACCCACAAGTATAGGGGATCTATCGTAGTCCTGTAGATAAGTAAGAGTGTCGAACCCAACGAGGAGCAGAAGGAAATGATAAGCAGTTTTCAGCAAGGTATTCTCTACAAGTACTGAAATAAGTGGTACCAGATAGTTTTGTGATAAGATAATTTGTAACGAGCAACAAGTAACAAAAGTAAATAAAGTGCAGCAAGGTGGCCCAATCCTTTTTGTAGCAAAGGACAAGCATGGACAAACTCTTATATAAGGAAAAGCGCTCCCGAGGACACATGGGAATATCGTCAAGCTAGTTTTCATCACGTTCATATGATTCGCGTTCGGTACTTTGATAATTTGATATGTGGGTGGACCGATGCTTGGGTGCTGTTCTTACTTGAACAAGCATCCCATTTATGATTAACCTCTATTGCAAGCATCCGCAACTACAACAAAAGTATTAAGGTAAACCTAACCATAGCATGAAACATATGGATCCAAATCAGCCCTTTACGAAGCAACGTATAAACTAGGGTTTAAGCTTCTGTCACTCTAGCAACCCATCATCTACTTATTACTTCCCAATGCCTTCCTCTAGGCCCAAATAATGGTGAAGTGTTATGTAGTCGACGTTCACATAACACCACTAGAGGCTAGACAACATACATCTCATCAAAATATCGAACGAATACCAAATTCACATGACTACTAATAGCAAGACTTCTCCCTTGTCCTCAGGAACAAACATAACTACTCACAAAGCATAAACATGTTCATAATCAGAGGGGTATTAATATGCATATAGGATCTGAACATATGATCTTCCACCAAATAAACCAACTAGCATCAACTACAAGGAGTAATCAACACTACTAGCAACCTACTAGCACCAATCCCGGACTTGGAGACAAGAATTGGATACAAGAGATGAACTAGGGTTTGGAGATGAGATGGTGCTACTGAAGATGTTGATGGAGATTGCCCTCTCCCGATGAGAGGAGCGTTGGTGATGACGATGGCGATGATTTCCCCCTCCGGGAGGGAAGTTTCCCCGGCAGAACAGCTCTGTCGGAGCTCTAGATTGGATCTGCCAAGGTTTTGCCTCATGGCGGCGGAGTTTCATCCCGAAAGGTTGCTTCTTACTTTTTTCTCGATGAAAGACTTCATATAGCAGAAGATGGTCATTGGAGAGCCACCAGAGGGCCCACAAGGTAGGGGGGCGCGCCCTAGGGGGGGGGGCGCCCCCCACCCTCGTGGACAGGGTGTGGCCCCCCTGGTCTTCATCTTTGGCGAGGATTTTTCATTATTTGTTATAAGGTGTTCCGTGGAGTTTCAGGACTTCTGGAGTTGTGCAGAATAGGTCTCTAATATTTGCTCCTTTTCCAGCCCAGAATTCCAGCTGCCGACATTCTCCCTCCTTATGTAAACCTTGTAAAATAAGAGAGAATAGCCATAAGTATTGTGACATAATGTGAAATAACAGCCCATAATGCAATAAATATCGATATAAAAGCATGATGCAAAATGGACGTATAAGGCACCGCCGGCTCTGACGAGGCCCCACCCTGCCGGCAACGAGGGCGAGGATTTCCCCCGCTCCGCCGAGGCGCTGCCCCCCAGCAATGAGACAGAGGACATCGTCGGCTCCGCCGAGGCCCCGCCCCGCTGCCAATGAGGCCGCGCCACACAGAAAACGAGGAAGAGTAGAACACGGTAGGTCACCGCCGCTCGGGTCCAAGTGAGGCCACCGCTGCTACCCTCCGGTAGCTGGCACTGAGCTATACATCATGGAGCAATTCTATGATTACTGGATGATTGAAGACCGCTCCGTGGTTGAGCAAGCTCATGAGATATAGTCATTTGCTAGAGAACTTGAGCACTTCAGTTGTATGCTACCGGACACAGGTGGGTAGCTTCGGTTAATTAATTATACATCTAGCGCACCCCTTTTTAGTTGAAGAATGTATGAAATGTAATGAAATCCGGCATGTTTATATGAAATCCACCGTGTATGAATGAATTTATTTCGATTAGTTCGAATTCTTGTATCACTGGCATTGGATGAACATGCAAAACAATACGTACTAGCATTATTCCCAGGTTGATCACCTCGTTTGCAGCAGTTTCACATGTACTCCCTCCGGTCCTTTCTAGTCCGCATACAAGTTTTGTCTGCAGTCAAAGTATCTCTACTTTGACCAATCTTATAGAAAAAAGTATGCACTTTCACAATGTGCAAAGTAAAAAGGAACAGAAGGAGTACAAAGAGTTTGAGCAGCTTTTTAGCGTTCCTGTACATTGCAATCAA
This sequence comes from Triticum urartu, assembly GCF_056163025.1. NCBI lineage: Eukaryota > Viridiplantae > Streptophyta > Magnoliopsida > Poales > Poaceae > Triticum > Triticum urartu. The sequence goes on along the minus strand of NC_141878.1, from coordinate 443,579,771 downwards.
ACACACAAGCCTGGCAATTCATAGAGAACATTCAAAACAATCGATGATTATGCATCTCAGTGACTCACATGTCAGAGCCAATATTTACTTCACAACTAAAGAATAAAGAAAAAAAAATGGATCGACGCTGCTCACAGCAAAGGGCGTCCCATTCGAAAATATCAAACGCATGTCTTGCTAAAATCAATGAGCAAAATTTGACAAGGTTGTCCCATTCCAAAATATCAAATGCCTACGATTGTGGAATGGGCAGGGTTTGCCATCAGTTCGGACATTGACATGGCACCTCGTGCTAAATAAACCAACTGTTCTTCTTGTGCAGTTCCACCAAAATCAACCAAATTCGCTCGCCACCTCCTTTCTTGTTGTGGAAATGAATGATTCGATGTATTCATGAACATTTTTTGAAGTTCCCATTGAAATCAAGATGAGCACCCCTATTTTCACAGATACAAAAAAGTGATTAGTATAAAGAAAATTGTACTATGAATTGACAGTTTAAACAGGCACCTACATGGTCCATGTAGAGCACACTTTTAGAAAAATGGAACTCACCGGAAAGAATCCTAGAACAACATTGCACTCGCGCATCAAAGCAAGAAAATGGAGATTTGTCAGTCCTTCTAAGTTGAAGTTAGTTTGGTCTTGTGGGGGGTAATGTAACCATCCTTCAACTGCTCCTTCTGATGAGAAGATAGACAGGGCTTCTTCATCCTGGCATAATCGGAACTAGTCACTTCACGTACTCCATATTCTTCTTCGGAGGAGGAGGAGGATCCCGTTGTGCAAAGACAAGAGGACAACTAAATGCTAGCATCCCTATTTGCTCGAAAAAAGGAAAGGAAATATTTAAAACAACACATATGAAGCACTTCTCAAGGACAATACCACTTTTTGATGACAGTATCTAAACAGTAGCACAACACCAATAGAGATGACAAAGCTCAATCATATGGATGAAATAAGTGGGCGAGTACCAACCTTTGTCAGGAGGCTTATTGTGTAGAGCATATAGATGAAGCATTTCTCCGGAACCATCTATTGGTATCTACTGTGGTGGCCATGCTTACTATATACTCCTTGATTAGTTTAATGTTTCCAACATCTTCTTGTGTAGTTCCACTAAAATATATGGTATCTTCAAAGAAGATCCCTGTTTGCACAAGTAGAGATAATTATGTATTACATTAAGAGTGGCATCAAATCAGTGGAAAAACAATTGCTCGTTCCAGCCATAACAATAAATTAAGATGCAAAACTATATCATTACTTGTGTCACCACAGTTCTAGTGTCACCACAGTTCCAGTGCTTCATTACAGCACCGGGAGTTGATTTTTGTTTTTCTTCCGCTTGTTCTTCCCCTTCATCACTTGGTTCAATAATAGACAAGCTTCGCCTTCAATGTAAGATTTGGCATGTCAATTAGGTTGCACATGTATAGCACTACACAATGACATTAATTTTCGGATGAAAGTGGCAAAATACAGGCCAATAGTTGTGAAATATCCTTATCTTACCTCAATGGTATATTACGGTGCACATAGAGATTGGAAGTCTTGTCTCCATTTGTGCAGTTCACTAGAATCAAGCAACATTACCATACAAGTAGCACAACATATGAAAGCACACTGCAGAATCATATGAAAGAAGGCTAGTACAGACCTCTCATGACACGGAATTCAAACAACTCACAAGAAGAAGATCTGAACCAAATTTGCCAACACGGATAGGAAGTAAGATCTCCTCTTGTGCAGTTCCACTAAGATCAAGCAATCAAGCAACGTTGTTGGTGTGACATTTTGGTTGAACTGCACAAAACACTCTTAAAACAAAAGTGTTTTGTGCAGTGCAACAAAAGGTCACAATGGCAACGAGGTGAAGTAGATAACCCTGTTTACACAGAGGTGCAAAGGAAACAACTAGTGGTCAATAACAGTGGATGACACAAAAGCCAACAAAAAGAAGCATCTACCTTATCTAAATGGGAAAGAAAGCGAGACAGTAGCATTTCTCAAACAGTGGCATTGATTAATATTAACAGAGAGATTATATTAATAATAAAATTCATTAAACATGTAATTTGCTTTTAACTGTAGCATTGCATCAATTTTCCAGTGGCATTATTAGAGGGTGTTTGTTTACAGGGACATTTTGGTGGAGGGACTAAAAAAACTCCATGTCAGTCCCATCTAAACCAAACAGGAGGGACTTTTAGGGACTAAAAGTGGGCATTCGGGACTAAAGAAAGAAGACCCTGCCACGCATCGCACCTTGTCTCTATTAGTTCATTACTAGGGGTAACATGGTCTTTTAGCATGTCATTTAATAACCTCTACTCCATGTTTAGTCCCTGGAACCAAGAAGGTAGGGACTAGGGAGCTTTTAACCAAACAGGGCCTTAGATTAACAACAGCTAAAGAGTTGCACGGGATAGTGGACGCACCAGCACCATGTGCATCTACCGATGTACTGGGGTGATGCACAGTCTGTTGCAACAAAGAACAAACAACCAAAGAGCATATTTGTGTTGGTTCCAGTTTTGTTATCTTTAGACACCTTTCCCTATGTGAGTGCAGAAAATCTAGTCCTGCTCAAACTCTACAGCCTTGTCCCCCAAAACAAAACAAAAGATCAGTTCGTTACAGATGTGCGTACTGCGTTTGTCATTGTTTTCCCTTTTCGACCAACATAGGTGCTGGATAGTCAGTCTGTATTAGTACTTTCCTCCCTTCCTTTCCTCTTTGAACCACGTCCTAGATTTATGCTATACAACTTTCCCCACGACTTTCCCCCCATTCTTTTCCTCTTTGAACCACGTCTTAGATTCATGCGATACAACTTTCCCCACTACTTTCCCCCTCCTTTCCTTTTTGAACCACGTCCTAGATTCATGCTATATAACTTTTCCCACTACTTTCCCCCATTCCTTTCCTCTTTGAACCACGTCCTAGATTCATGGTATACAACTTTCCCCACTACTTTCCTGTTTGATCCAACACCTAGATTCGAGTGTAGAAATGGAAAAGCCCACATGCAGCTAGAGCAATGCATGTGGAATAAGTAAATTCTACCTTAAGGTTCTTGGGGTGTGGTTCGATGGGCGATTGGAGGCCGTTCGGCCCACACTATGTATGGCGGCGAAGAAGAAGGGGTCGGAGGCCCTCCCGCGCCGCCGCTGGGTGAAAGTGAACAGCTGCGCCGGTAGTGGATTCCCTCCCTCACCGACGGCGACAGCGTTAAGCCTCCTTCCCTTCCCAGCGGACGGATCCTGCCGGCTTTTTGACCAGCAGTGAGGGGAGAGAGAGAGAGAGGCCAACGAAGTCTTATTTAGATCTGGAGAGGGTGAGAGAGTGTGAAGAGAGCAACTACAAGTAGACCAGCAGTAAGGGGAGAGAGAGGCCAATGAAGTCTTGTTTAGATCTGGAGAGGGTGAGAGAGTGTGAAGAGAGCAAGTACAAGCGCTGAGGCTCCAGCATTTATATATATACTCGAGAGAGTGTGAAGAGTGCAAACCCTAGAAAACAAGCGCCGAGGCTGCAGCTGATCGTATAGCTCCGTATCCATCCATTTTGAGCAGTCAAAGAATCCTCCTGGCACGAATTATGCTCAAGTGTAGTTATCGAACCCGAGACCTCAAGATTGATGAGCGAACAAGCTAACCAGCTACACAACCCTCCCGTTATGTTCAACGAGAGGAAAATAACCTTTTATACATTCCTGCATTCGTGTGATAGGCATGCAGTGTTTTTTTGTGTGGGAGTCATTGGGATTTAAATCATAATCGTGCCATGTGGCTTTGGTGGTAAGACTATCCACAGTGGTGCAGAAATAATGCAGCCTTAGTCACCTTACCTCTCTCCACGTAGTACGTTGGGTCCCACCAGTCAGAGGGTGAAACAAACAAATTAATAAGAAAAATTAAAAGCGCCAGCGGTGTATCTTACCTCACACATCTCGCTACTGCTCGGGAACACTGTCCAATTGATCTCTTTGTTAGCTCACGTACTATTTTAAGTGAATCCTTATTATAACATGCACACAATTTTGGGCACTTGTATTCGACCTAAGTCAGTGTGACACCGTATGTCGTACGACTCCCTCCGTCTATGTGTAATAAGTCACATTAGAAGGTGCAGCGGGACCAAGGTGCAAGAAGATTGGAGGAGAAGGAGAAACTTGACCGGTCATTCCTCCAATCAAAGCCCTGATTTCTGTCTCTAAACGCAACAATTAATCCAAACAACTAAGAGATGCCATTTTAGCTACCATGCAGGGCCACGTATTAACTCGCATGCAAGCCGACTTTGATTTCTTGATTGATCAACGCGTAGTTGCGCTCCATGCATTGGGTTTTCGGGGGAGATAACAAGGCAGAGTAAGGAGCATTTGGTTACATTGCTTAGGCTGGTCATAGTGGTGAGTAACTTGGACTAGTAACATGCATATGTTACTAGTCTATGTTACTACTACGCGAAGTTTGCCTTCGGAAGCGAGCCGATCTGGCTCTCCTGAGCTAGCAAGGTTTTTCTAGCCCACAAAAGCTAACATATTTTAACAGTTCCAAATGCCTAACCTTGCCCGGCTATGCTATAAGCTGTTCTTGCTAAGGATCCAAACGGTCCCTAAGTAACAATGCTCGCTAGCAACGAGGCCAGGAGGGCATTGAGATGCAAACTTAATGGATGACGCCTAAACATTTTGGGAATATCTCATTTCCGTAAGATGACTTAACACCTAGACGGAGGGAGTACTACTCCTCAGTCCAGGTTTGATGGAATATTCGTCACCTCTTCGCTTCTTGTACGTACTCCATTTGTATCTCACTTCATGTGGCTTCGCACTCGCACGATTTTCCTATTCTATGAACCTGTGTGTCCATGTGCGTGTGTGTGTGTTTAACAACATGTGTGTGTTAGAGAGAGCAACAGATCGACCTACTCCTATAGAGAGATGGTGTGTAGTGTACGATTTTAGACGCGAGAGTCGGTGCATCCTCTCATTTCAGGGCGTCCGGTAGAGGGACAGGCGGACAGCTGCCACACCCGCTCCTGACCAGCCTGGCCCACCCAAAGCCCCTCCATCGCCCGCGCGCGCTTCCCGCCCAAAACGGTCAGCACCGCTCCACAGAATCGGTGCTGCATTCATGCCCGGCAGAGCAGACGCGACCTCTCACTGGCGCCTGTGTTGAAGGGAGAAGCGGATTCAAAAGTGATGGTTGCTTCGTCCGTCCAACTTACTGCTGGGTCTATGTGATTTGATGGCTCATTGGTCATTATTACTGAGGTGGTAGGACTACTGGATGTCTCATGCTTTCGGAGAAAGGAGGTACTACTAGATTACAATTTTCTCCATTTTTACGGCGGAGGAGTGCAAGAGCAGTGAAAACATGCAGGCTCAGTGATTACATGGCCCACCTCACACTATCACCATATTTTCTGGACACCGTGCGACACCTAACTCTTTACATAGTACTCCCTCTGTTCCTAAATATATAAGTCTTTGTAGAGATTCCACTAGGTGGACTACATACGGAACAAAATGAATGAATCTACACTTAAAATGCATCTATATACATCTGTATGTGGTTCATGGTGAAATTTCTACAAAGACTTATATTTAGGAATGGAGGAAGTACTAGTATAGTGCATACTGTAATTTATGAGCGAGATAGTACTTACATGTATCTTGTGTCCAAGGTTGCCCATTGCAACATTTCATCAAATACAAAGGAGACTAACATGCATGCTATTGCATCTCAATGATTGACAAATCATAGCAAATATGTACTCCCTTCGTTCCAAAATAAGTGTCTCAACTTTATGCGGGGGTGTTTGTTTCCAGGGACTTTTTAGTGTAGGGACTAGAAAACAGTCCTTCTCAGGGACTTTTTAACCAAACAGGAGGGACTACTAGGGACTAAAACTTGCTTTTTGGGACTTAATGAAGAAGACTCTCAAGGAGAGTCTTTTTTGGGACTTTTCCAACAATGCCCCTCCCTGCACCCATTGCCCCGTCGCCCCATGGTGTTGTTTGGTTGTTATTTTTCTGTATATTGGGGTAACATGGTTATTCAATAACCACTAGGGAGGGACTAGGGACTTTTTAGTCCTTGGAAACAAACAGGAAGGGACTTTTTAAGGAGTAGGGACTTTTTTGTTGGGACTAGAAAAAGTCCTAGGACTTATGAACCAAACAGGGCCTCAATATGGACTACATATGGAGCAAACTGAGTGAATCTACACTCTAAAATACGTCTATATACATCAGTGTTTGGAGTATGTACTAGTAGTTCATATTGAAATCTACTAAAGGACATATATATTCCAAACAATATGATAATCTCTCTAACCAAGGTAGTAGGGACGAGGAGTAAATGGAGGGAGTAGTAAAATTTTCTCCTCGTCCTGCGAGCCACCGCGCACGTGGGCGAGGGAGCGGGCGTAAGGCATACAGTACTACTACTAGTAAGCAAGCTTCACCTCATCCTGTGAGCCACCGCGCCCGTGGGCGGGAGAGACAGCATACTAAGCAAGCTTCTCCTTGTTTTGTGAGTTGACGGGACACATCAAAAGTACTCCAGTGTATAGAGCCTTGCCTCTAAGGTAGGCCCCACATGGTTTGCCTCTTTTTTAACATAACGCGTCAAGTCGTAATTTGTTTGTTCACCCGTGGTATACGATCCTCCCTCCATCTAGTGGACAACCAGTACACGTGTCAAATTACCACGTGGGCTGCCTTTTCATACAGAAATGAGCTCCACCGTGTACCCACGCGGGTGTGGTTGGGAAAGAGATGGGAGTACGTGCGCCGTGCGTGCACCTCTTCTATTCGTGCACGTCCCCCACCTACATGGGTGTGTGTGAGAGATACAAACCTAGACAAATGGCTTGTGCGTTCGTGAGTGTTTTTGTTTTGGGGGGGAGGTTGATTTTGTGAATGTATTTGTGGGAATATGTGTCGATGACATCTCAAACAAAATTTTGCATGCAATGTGTGTGAAATAGGAATTTTTGGTTTTCCGGATTCTTTCATCAGAGATACTGCGGTTGCCACTCCCTTAGAGCTTGAGGAAGAAGATCTGCTCATCGTTTTCGTCCCTCACAATGAAGCGCTGAACCGTCGCACCACCTCCTTCGGTCCCGAGATCTGGTTAATGTACTTTGGCTTTCCTTATGATTACCAGACTGATTATTACATCAATAAGTCGCTTGGTGGTTTTGGTGCTCTGGTTTCTTGGTATAATCCCCGCCAAGATCGCCGTTTCATGTTGATCAAAGCTAGAGTTCTGCGTCTGAACCTGGTGCCCAAAAGCTTTGTCGTTTGACAGCTAGGTGGGGCTCGTGACTGTTGGACCGTGCAGATCACAATCCTCCGAAGCAATGACTGGAATGGTGTTCTGCCTGAAGTCCTGCCTGCCGGGGAGGAACCCCCACCACCTGATGGCATCCCGCATCCTCAATTTGGCCCGGACCTGACTGCGGAACAACTGTATCAGCAGCAGGTGCACAATTGGTTTGTGCAGAATGCAGCACCTCCCAATGGCGCTCCAGGAGAGCCTGATGTGCAACAGGATCAGGACAATGCAGGGTGGGGCGCATGGCCTGCACCGGTTGCTCCTCCTCTGCCTCAGTTGCCGCCGTATCTTATGAACTTTCAAGCATGGCTCGCTGCACAGGGTCTGCAAGTGCAAGATGGTATTGTGCCCGATAATAACATCTCTGATAATGCTATGCAGGCGTGGCATGACACCAACACTTCTTCTTAAGGAGACTGAGACGAATTCGGACAGCTCTACGTTTGATCTGCTGGTGGTTCCTGGTCAGGAGTCTGCTATTGCTCCTTTAGTTGATGAATCGCTCACGATTTTAGTTGAACTCCATAACCATGGTCTGTGTTTTGGCCTCTTGGCTCATGGGGATGCTCTCATGGATTTACTATTGGAAAACACTATTCCTCGCCAGCAGCTTAACATTGCTATTTTCTCTGCCCTTCGCCCAATGATGGCTTCTTTTGCGCCTTGGCATTCTGGTTTGGGTTTGCAGCAGATCTCTCTCCAGGTGGAGATCCAGGTTTCTTTGACTGGGGGAATATTCAGTTCTCACAGGTGGTACGTCAACAGGTACCTGCTTTTGCTATGTCTGAGCATGTTCTGTCTGCTCTGCCTCAGTCACATTCAGATTTGGACTCTCTGGTTGACACACATGTGCCTTTAGCCACGCCGCCTCCGCTTCTTACTTGGGAGCCATCTAAATCCCTGGTGGCGCCAAGCAACTCTATGGTTGAACAGCATGTTGACCATCTTGCTCTCTTAGTCACTTCTGCGGTCATCCCTGCTCCAGCTCTGCCGGATACTTCAGGCACCTCAATGGCCATGTCAGTTCAAGATCAGGGCGGCATGACCACTGCTAATCAGACTCAGAAACAACGCAAAGGTGAGATGCAAGCTACTGTTGATACATCCACTCTGCGACACAGTAACAGGAACAACAAATACGATGGATTCCGGGTTCCTCAGACTTCTGAGGCTCACCCTACCAAGTCCAAAGTCAAGCCTCGCATAATCCCTTCTGCTGCTGTTAGAGCTTCGGAGCATACTTCTGGGGATGATTCCTCATCTGAGATATCTACTGTTGAAGTTGATGATGCTGCAGCTCCTCCGCCCACATCAATCCCTACTATGCAGGCAATTGGCATGAATCTCTGCACGATACCTGCTGAAGAACTATCTACTTCGGCCCTCTCTGAAGAGTAGTTTGATTTGCTTATCTTTGCTTTTGTCATTGCTGAATCTTGATTACCTTTTCAATGCTTTTGCGTAATTGGAACGTACTATGCTGGAATGTACGTGGTCTTAATGCGCCCGATAAACACTTAGTGCTTGGCAATTCAATCAATACTAGTGGATGCGCGATCGTTTGTTTGCAAGAATCTAAAATGCCTTTCTTTGATTCTGCTATCTTGAAATCAATTTTCCCTTGGCGTTTTGATCAGTTTGCGTACATTCCCTCTCAAGGAGCATCGGGTGGAATAATAACAGTATGGAATAGCAGTACCTTTACGGGCCGGGTCTTTTTATCTGAATAGTTTGCGTTAGGTATTGAATTCACCTCCACGCAGTCCAATCATTGTTGGAAGCTCGTTAACGTATATGGCTGAGGGAGTCCTGGATTAGGGGGTGTCCGGATAGCCGGACTATACCTTCAGCCGGACTCCTGGACTATGAAGATACAAGATTGAAGACTTCGTCCCGTGTCCGGAGGGGACTTTCCTTGGTGTGGAAGGCAAGCTTGGCGATGCAGATATGTAGATCTCCTACCATTGTAACCGACTTTGTGTAACCCTAACCCTCTCCGGTGTCTATATAAACCGGAGGGTTTTAGTCCGTAGGACAAGATACAGAACAACAATCATACCATAGGCTGGCTTCTAGGGTTTAGCCTCTCCGATCTCGTGGTAGATCTACTCTTGTACTACCGATATCATCAATATTAATCAAACAGGACATAGGGTTTTACCTCCATCAAGAGGGCCCGAACCTGGATAAAACTTCGTGTCCCTTGCCTCCTGTTACCATCCGGCCTAGACGCACAGTTCGAGACCCCCTACCCGAGATCCGCCGGTTTTGACACCGACATTGGTGCTTTCATTGAGAGTTCCTCTGTGTCGTCGCCGTCAGGCTTGATGGCTCCTACGATCATCAATAGCGATGCAGTCCAGGGTGAGACCTTCCTCCCCGGACAGATCTTCGTCTTCGACGGCTTCGCACTACGGGCCAATTCACTTGGCCATCTGGAGCAGATCGAAAGCTATGCCCCTGGCCGTCAGGTCAGATTTGGAAGTTTAAACTACACGGCTGACATCCGCGGGGACTTGATCTTCGACGGATTCGAGCCACTGCCGAGCACGCCGCACTGTCACGACGAGCATGATCTAGCTCTGCCGCCGAACAGTGCCCTGGAGGCCGCACCCGCATCGGCTTCGACCCTTAATTCGGAGCCAACTGCACCGATCGAGGATGGGCGGTTGGACGCCGCCTCGGGGGCTGTGATCCCAACGGCGATCGAGCCGAACACCACCCCCGCACTCCGCGAGACTCGTGACTCCAAGGAGCCGGACTCCTCTCCGGACTCCGAACCTTCCATGCCCCTGCTGATCAAATTCGATTGGGCGCCGATCATGGAGTTTACTGCCGCGGACATCTTTCAACACTCGCCTTTCGGCGATATTTTGAAGACACTAAAGTCTCTCTCTTTATCAGGAGAGCCCTGGCCGGACTACGGTCAGCAAGGTTGGGATGCGGACGATGAAGAAATTCAAAGCCCACCCACCACCCACTTTGTAGCCACTGTCGACGATTTAACCGACATCCTCGACTTCGACTCCGAAGACATCGACGATATGGATGCTGATGAAGGAGACGATGAAGAACCAGCGCCTATTGGGCCGTAGAAAGCCACCTCGTCATATGACATATACATGGTGGACACCCCAAAAGAAGGAGATGGCGATGGAACAGCGGAGGATGACCCCTCCAAGAAACAGCCTAAGCGCCGGCGTGAGCGGCGCCGCTCAAAATCCCGCCAAAGCAAATACGGTGATTCCAGCACGGGAGATAATAATACTCCGGAGAGTGCCGAAGAAACCCCCCCCCCCCCCAGCAAGATTCAGCACAGGAGGATGGAAAAACCAGCCCTCATGAGAGAGCGGCAGACAGAGAGGTTGAGGACGATAACTATATGCCTCCCTCCGAAGACGAGGCAAGCCTTGACGACGACGAATTCGTCGTGCCGGAGGATCCCATCGAGCAAGAGCGTTTTCAACGCAGGCTTATGGCCACGGCAAGAAGCCTCAAGAAAAAACAGCAACAACTTAGAGCTGATCAAGATTTGCTAGTCGACAGATGGACTGAAGTCCTTGCGGCCGAAGAGCATAAACTCGAACGCCCCTCCAAGAGCTACCCAAAGCGCAGGTTGCTACCCTGATTAGAGGAGGAAGCACTTAAACCTACATCACCAGCACTCGATACGGCCGACCGGCCACCTCATGGCCGCGACAGAGAGGCCTCTCGGCCCTCCACTCAAGCCGCACCCCGTACCAAGGCACGGGAAAATGCGCCTAACCTACGAGATATGTTGGAGGACAAGGCAAGGCAAACAAGATTGATCTACGGATCGCGTGGGCGCCCCACGACTCGAGACGGTAACCGTCATGCCGGACACAAATCCGGCAGGGCCGAACACAGTAGACAAAGCTCATCAGAGCTACGTCGTGATATAGCCCAGTACAGAGGCGCCACACACCCACTATGCTTCACAGACGAAGTAATGGATCATCAAATCCCCGAGGGTTTCAAACCCGTAAACATCGAATCATATGATGGCATAACAGATCCTGCAGTATGGATCGAGGATTATCTCCTTCATATCCACATGGCCCGCGGCGATGATCTCCACGCCATCAAATACCTCCCACTCAAGCTTAAAGGACCAGCTCGGCATTGGCTTAACAGCTTGCCAACAGGATCAATCAGTTGTTGGGAGGACCTGGAAGCTGCATTCCTCGACAATTTCCAGGGCACTTATGTGCGACCACCAGACGCCGATGACCTAAGTCACGTAATTCAGCAGCCAGAGGAATCGGCCAGGCAATTCTGGACACGGTTCCTAACAAAGAAAAATCAAATAGTCGACTGTCCGGATGCAGAGGCCCTAGCAGCCTTCAAGCACAATATCCGTGACGAGTGGCTTGCCCGGCACCTTGGACAGAAAAAGATGAAATCTATGGCAGCACTCACGACACTCATGACCCGCTTTTGCGCGGGAGAAGAAAGCTGGCTTGCTCGTAGCAACAATATGACCAAGAACCCTGGTAATTCGGATACCAGGGATAGTAGTGGCAGGTCGTGTCGCAACAAGCAGAAGCGCCGCATTAACGGCAACAATGCTGAGGATACGACAGTTAATGCCGGATTCAGAGGCTATAAATCCAGTCAGCGGAAAAAGCCATTTAAAAGAAATCCTAGGGGCCCGTCTAGTTTGGACCGAATACTCGACCACTTGTGCCAGATACATGGCACCCCTGAAAAGCCGGCCACTCACACCAACAAGGATTGTTGGGTGTTCAAGCAGGCAGGCAAGTTAAATGCCAAAAATACCGACAAGGGGCTGCATAGAGATGACGACGAAGAGCCCCGGCCGCCGAAAAACAGTGGACAGAAGGGTTTTCCCCCACAAGTGTGGATGGTGAACATGATATACACAACCCGCATCCCCAAGAGGGAGCGGAAGCGCGCGTTAAGGGACGTATACACGGTAGAGTCAGTCGCCTCAAAGTTCAACCCATGGTCCTCCTGCCCGATCACCTTTGATCGAAGGGACCATCCCACTAGCACCCGTCATGGCGGATTCGCCGCATTGGTTCTAGACCAAATTATTGACGGATTTCATCTCACTAGAGTCCTTATGGATGGCGGCAGCAGCCTGAACCTGCTTTACCAGGATACAGTGCGGAAAATGGGCATAGATCCCTCGAGGATTAAGCCCACCAAAACGAACTTTAAAGGCGTAATACCAGGTGTAGAGGCCAACTGTACAGGTTCAGTCACACTTGAAGTGGTCTTCGGATCTCCGGATAATTTCTGAAGCGAGGAGTTGATCTTCGACATAGTCCCATTCCGCAGTGGCTATCATGCACTGCTCGGGCGAACCGCATTCGTCAAGTTCAATGCGGTACCGCACTACGCATACCTTAAGCTCAAGATGCCAGGCCCTCGAGGAGTAATTACGGTCAATGGAAACACCGAACGCTCCCTCTGAATGGAGGAGCACACGGCGGCCCTTGCAGCGGAAGTACAAAGCAGCCTCTCCAGGCAGTTCTCTAGTCCGGTCATTAAACGTCCGGACACCGTCAAGCGCGCCCAGAGTAACCTACAACAAGACCGCCTGGCACGTTCCAAGCAGGCGTAGCAATGCGGCCCCAACCCCAGCCCTCGCAAAATGCGACGCCAGTGCTTCGCGTACATAACTACGCTCTAGAAATACCATGGGTACAGGGGGAGGGGCACCATCACGGCACGCCCGAAACACAGCTTAAACCGCACCAGGGGCTGCCGATTTTTTAATTTTCTCTTACTTTCAGGACTCCATTCTTTGGAAGGCCTGTTCGGCAGTTTAATTGCCGCACAAACGATGCAAGAACCAGGGAAGCAGACAAGCCATGCCACATTACGGAACTCCCAGGTGGTCTCTATCACGAGCAATATACCTGTTTTGCATACCATTCCGCAGCCTGCCCCTGAAATGGACATGTTAAATAGGACAACCTTTTGCTTCTCGCATTATTTGTATCGTTCTGCTTTGATCGCAGCCCTTTTTAATAAACAATGCATAGCTTCTGTCTATTTTTGCATTACTTTTTTTACAAATATATGTTCCTTAACGACATGTTGCACCCGTACACTTTGGTACGGCCAAAATACGCCAGGGGCTTTAGTACCCCTCAATATGGTGTGAGAAGTCCGAACACTTTAACAAGTGCGGCACCCCGAACTTATAGCATTATATGCATCGGCTCCGAATCGTGTCTTGGGTCAATAGTTGGGTTTGCCCGGCTCCTATGTTTTGGTGCCTTACGTTCCGCTATATCGGCTAAGGTAGCACTAGGAGAACTACTGCAATTGTGCCCCAGTTGAGCTGGGTCGAGCACCTCAGTAAAGAAAGCTAAAACTGACTGTCATGATGAAGCGAGAGCTGGTCGCTGTTCGAGAGGTTTTTCGAGTCCCTAAAGACTTATGCCGCTTAGAGCGAGGAGTCGGCTCTGTCCGGCCAAGGCGTGGATAGCGCCCCGAACTCGGTCTTCCGAATACCAGGGGCTTCGCCGAAATTTAAAATTATAGAATTCTATGGCTAAGTGAGAGTGTTCACGCATTATAGTCCGATTGCCTTGTTCATTGTGCTGAGCGCCTCCCTCGAAGGACCCAAACATGGGAAAATTAGCGCTCAGGTTTATCCCCGAACACCCCAGCACTAGCGGCATGGGGGCAGAAGCCGACGACTCGCCATCTCTCAGAATTGATAAACAGCCGCACAGAAGGTAATATTTTAAATTCCAACAGCATTGCTTAGTGCATATGAACAAGTTTTCAGCGCACAGGACAAAACGAGCGAGTTTTACTCAAAAATTACATCCCTGGAACATTCATCCGCCACAAGGCAGGCACCCTTCAGAACATCCTTATAATAATTCTCGGGCTTGCGATGCTCTTTCCCCGGCGGTAGCCTGTTTGAGGGAGTCCTGGATTAGGGGGTATCCGGATGGCCGGACTATACCTTCAGCCGGACTCCTGGACTATGAAGATACAAGATTGAAGACTTCGTCCCGTGTCCGGAACGGACTTTCCTTGGCGTGGAAGGCAAGCTTGGCGATACATATATGTAGATCTCCTACCATTGTAACCGACTTTGTGTAACCCTAACCCTCTCCGGTGTCTATATAAACTGCAGGGTTTTAGTCCGTAGGACAACATACAGAACAACAATCATACCATAGGCTAGGTTCTAGGGTTTAGCCTCTCCGATCTCGTGGTAGATCTACTCTTGTACTACCCATATCATCAATATTAATCAAGCAGGACGTAGGGTTTTACCTCCATCAAGAGGGCCCGAACCTGGGTAAAACTTCATGTCCCTTGCCTCCTGTTACCATCCGGCCTAGACGCACAGTTCGGGACCCCCTACCTGAGATCCGCCGGTTTTGACACCGACATTGGTGCTTTCATTGAGAGTTCCTCTGTGTCGTCACCGTCAGGCTTGATGGCTCCTACGATCATCAATAGCGATGCAGTCCAGGGTGAGACCTTCCTCCCCGGATAGATCTTCGTCTTTGGTGGCTTCGCACTGCGGGCCAATTCACTTGGCCATCTGGAGCAGATCGAAAGCTATGCCCCTGGCCGTCAGGTCAGATTTGGAAGTTTAAACTACACAGCTGACATCCGCGGGGACTTGATCTTCGACGGATTCGAGCCACTGCCGAGCGCGCCGCACTGTCACGATGAGCATGATCTAGTTCTGCCGCCGAACAGTGCCCTGGAGGCCACACCCGCATCGGCTTCGACCCTTAATTCGGAGCCAACTGCGCCGATCGAGGATGGGTGGTTGGACGCCGCCTCGGGGGCTGCGATCCCAACGGCGATCGAGACGAACGCCAACCCCGCACTCCGCGAGACTCGTGACTCCAAGGAGCCGGACTCCTCTCCAGACTCCGAACCCTCCGTGCCCCTGCCGATCGAATCTGATTGGGCGCTGATCATGGAGTTTACTGCCACGGACATCTTTCAGCACTCGGCTTTCGACGATATTCTAAAGACATTAAAGTCTCTCTCTTTATCAGGAGAGCCCTGGCCGGACTACAGTCGGCAAGGTTGGGATACGGACGATGAAGAAATTCAAAGCCCACCCACCACCCACTTTGTAGCCACTGTCGACGATTTAACCGACATGCTCGACTTCGACTCCGAAGACATCGACTGTATGGACGCCGATGAAGGAGACGATGAAGAACCAGCGCCTATTGGGCCCCGGAAAGCCACCCTGTCATATGACATATACATGGTGGACGCACCAAAAGATGACGACGAGGAGCGGAAGGACGCACCGAAGGCTCGTTCCCTCGAGAAGCAGTCAAAGCGGCGACGCAAGCACCGCCCCAAACCCCGCCTCGACAGAAATAACGATCACACAGACCCAGCACTGGAGCAGGGCGAACCGCTGCCGGACAACGGCAATCCGGATAATCAAACCGAACAAACAAATTCTATCAAGGATAATGGTCCGGACGACATAACGCCGGACAGGCACCTGGAGCAGCAGAATGCCCGTAAAAGGCTTGTTGCCACCGCGAGGAGTCTTAAAAATCAGAAGCAAAGGCTCAAGGCTGTGCAAGACACACTCCAAATCAGATGGAGTAAAATACTCGACACAGCAGTGAGGTACGGCGACAATCGCCCCTCCAAGAGCTACCCAAAGCAGAAGCTGCTACCTGAATTCGATGAGGAGGCCTTAGACCCCCCACAACCAAATATCAAAGCAGCCACCTGGCCGGATAGACGACCCCTCTGCCAACACAGAGCGGCATACAACGCCACTCACAATACAACATGCGACCCATGCGAGGGCTCACACCCAAAGGACGGCGCAGCAAGATCCATCTATGGACCACCCAAGCGTGCCCCAGCATACAATGCAACACAACAAACATCCGAACAACGCGGTACACCCAGCTACAGGGGTGCTGCACACCCTCTATGTTTCACCGATGAGGTGCTGGACCATGAATTTCTAGAGGGATTCAAACCCGTAAACATAGAGACATACGACGGAACAACAGACCCTGGGGTCTGGATTTGAGGACTACATCCTTCATATCCATATGGCTCGACGAGATGATCTCCACGCCATCAAGTACTTACCCCTCAAGCTCAAAGGGCCCGCTCGTCACTGGCTTAAAGGCATCCCCGAAAGCTCCATTGGAAGCTGGGAAGAGCTCGAAGACGCCTTTCGGGCAAATTTTCAAGGGACTTATGTCCGACCTCCGGATGCGGACGATTTGAGTCACATAACTCAACAGCCCGGAGATTCAGCTCGAAAGCTTTGGAACAGGTTTCTTACTAAAAAGAACCAGATTGTCGACTGTCCGGACGCCGAAGCCTTGGCAGCTTTTAAGCATAGCGTCCGTGACGAATGGCTCGCCAGACACCTCGGCCAAAACAAGCCGAGAACGATGGCCGCATTAACAAGCCTCATGACCCGCTTTTGCGCGGGCGAGGACAGCTAGCTAGCCAGATGCAGCACCAGCGACCCCAGTACATCTGAAGTTAGAGATGGAAACGGGAAATCACGGCGCAACAGCAATAACAAACGTCGGAATAAAGAAGATAGCACGAAGAGCACGGCAGTAAATGCCGGATTCAAAAGCTCTCGGCCAGGTCAAAAGCCGCCCTCCAAAAGGCACCAGGGATGAACTGTCCAGCCTCAACAAAATTCTGGACCAGGTATGTCAGATCCATAGTACCCCTGGTAAACCTGCTAATCATACCCATAGAGAATGTTGGGTCTTGAAGCAGTCCGGCAAGCTCAACGCCGTACACAAAGGGGAGGATACACCAAGTGAAGACGAGGACGAGCCTCCCAAGCAAGACACTGGGGAACAAAAGAAATTTCCACCAGAAGTCAAAATAGTAAACGTGTTACACGTGATCAAGGGAAAAAACAACGCGGCACTCCCAGGAAAACATACCCAAGTGCCTGTCACCGCGAAGTCTTGCCACTGGTCGTCTCAACCGATCACTTTCGACCATCGCGATTATTCAGCAAGTATCCGACATGCAGGATGGGCTGCCCTGGTATTAGACCCAGTAATTGACAGATATCACTTCACACGAGTCTTGATGGACGGTGGCAGCAATCTAAACCTAATATATCAGGATACAATCCGCGAGATGGGGCTAGACCCAACAAAAGTTCGCCATAGCAATACTACCTTTAAAGGAGTAACGCCAGGCCCAGGGGCTCATTGTACGGGCTCCCTCCTACTACAAGTTATATTCGGCTCCCCCGATAACTTCTGCCGCGAGCATTTAACCTTCCACCTCGCTCCGTTCCAAAGTGGCTATCAAGCACTGCTCTGACGCGAAGCTTTCGCTCGCTTTAATGCAATACCACACTACGCCTCCCTCACACTCAAGATGCCCGGTCCACATGGCATCATCTCAGTGAACGGAAATATCAAGCGATCTCTGCGCGCCGAAGAGAGTGCGGCTGCCTTGGCAGCAGCACACTAAAGGCGTCCGGACCAGCGAACGCATCCAATAGGTCGTCAAGACCTCAGACACAACTAATCAAGTCCGGCGCCGCTATTTATACCGAATAAATGGTCACACCCCTATTTATCAATGCAAGGGGCTCAACGCACAGACAAGTGGCAATTTCTTCTCATCTTGAATTATACATGGTTTCTTTAAAAACTATCTTTTTGCACGACAACTTTTTTCACCTAAATTCCTCTCTTTTACAGACGATCATCGTGCTACACCCGTCCAGGATACGACACAACGGAGACACAGGCGCAGACGTGCAACAGGGACCTGCTCCAAGGATTCTTTTTAGATTAAGACCCTGCGTAAACCTTTTTTACTGTCTCTTGTTGATACATATCCACCGTCGAGAAGGATGCTGACGTCTTGGCATGTGGCCACGGCAGAACAATGCACGTACCTGGACACAAGGGGCTTCTTACAAAGGCCATTATTTAGGCCCGGTTTATACCACAAAGACCGAATACCTTAGGGAGTGTTCAGCGTCGCGAGTTTGGCCCTATATGCATCAGCTCCGAATCATTGTCTTTGGTCAAATGTTGGGTTTGCCCGGCTCCTGTGTTTTGGTGCCTTACGTTCCGCTTTACCGGCTAAGGTAGCACCAGGAGAACTACTGCGATTGTGCCTTGGTTCATCCGGACGAGCACCTCAGTAGAGAAAGCCGAAAACTGACTGTCATGATATAGCGTGAGACTGGTCAACCACTCGATGACCTGTTGGAATGTTAGAATTCCTCCGCCTTAACGAAGGGCCGTTTTTCGGCCGGGCATGTACTCACCCCGGGATCGGGAGAGTGCGGAGCCACCAGGGGCTATCTAGTAGCCCCACTGTCAAACTCCTATGGCTAAGTGAAAGTGCTAAAGCATTATAGTCCGGTTGCCTCGCTCGCTCCGCTATCACCTCCTTAATAGGACCAAGACATTGGGTTAAGTGTGAACACATGTTTTTTGCGAGCACCTCCGCATTATATGCATGGGGGTTGAAGCCAACGGCTGCAATCTTTCAGGTTATACACATGTATACATAAACGGCCGCCCAGGAGGCATCATATTACTTTCAGGCAAAAGTATAAAAATAGCCTTATAAAAATTCATAAAAGCGTTTCGCTTACAATGAGATTACATATCACTCAAACATGATATTTTTTTAGCACTGGGTCTCTATCAAACGAGCAACCTCAAGGACTTCTTCAAAGTAGTGCTCAGCAGCCATTCGACCTATGGCCGAATCCCGCGCCGCAACAGTGGTAGCATCCATCTCCGCCCAGTATGCTTTAACACGGGCAAAGGCCATCCGTGAGCCCTCTATGCACGCCGACCTCTTCATCGCATTAATGCGTGGCACCACGTCAAGGAACTGCTGCACCAAGCTGAAATAGTTGTTCGGTTTCG
The DNA here is from genome assembly GCF_056163025.1 of Triticum urartu. Taxonomy (NCBI): domain Eukaryota; kingdom Viridiplantae; phylum Streptophyta; class Magnoliopsida; order Poales; family Poaceae; genus Triticum; species Triticum urartu. The sequence goes on along the minus strand of NC_141878.1, from coordinate 443,560,510 downwards.
GCCTTTCCGGCCATAGCTGATCCACAACAGACCTCATGGCGAGTCCGGACAACCTATTCAGTTCGGCCCATTCGGCTAGTTGGTCAGTCAATGAAAGCGAACGCTCGGGAGAATGGAATTGTGTCCAAAACAGCTGGTCCACTTCACGGTCCGTCTGACCCTGGAAGTACTTGGCCGCATCGGCAGCGCTCCCCGCCAAATCCATATACACATCCTCCGAACTCCACAGCCGATCCAGAGAGGCATACCGTGGATCTCCGAACTTCCTCCGCAACATAAAGGATTTCCCAGCTAGAATATCCCCGGCTTCCTGCAGCTCCTCCTTCTTCGCCCTCATAGCAGAGCGGATGTCTTTTCTCGTCGCAGCAGCCTTCTCAAGGTCCGATGCTTTCGCTAGGTTTTCCTTTTCAAGAACCCGGCAACGGTCGGCGGCGGCTTTTAATTCTATGGCCATCTTATCTCGGCTCTCGCCATGCACGGCCTTCTCGGCTTTCAACTCTTCGGTCGCCTTCAAAGCAGCCGCATTATCAAACCTCGCTTGTTCCTTGGCTCGGGCAAGTTTTGCCCGCAAGGCTTCCACAGTGCAGCTCCATCTGCAGTCACAACATATTAAAGATACTGGCATCATGCTGCTCTTACTATGTGGCGTTTACTAGATAATGACACTTACGCTGTGCCTCGTCAACCCTTTTGTTAACAAGCTCGATGTCGGCGTCTGCCGCATCCAACTGCTGTTTTAAATGGGCAAACTCGCTAGTCCGGCTAGCCACCGGAGCTTCCATCACCTGCACATAGAGGTAGTATGGTTATTACCTGGGAATATGATCCTCTGTTCGTCGTCGTTTCCGACAACAACCAGAGTCTCAGGGGCTACTATCTACACAGGGCACACCTAGCATGTGCAGGACTATCATACATTATTTTACGTACCTCAAAGCCTGTCAGTAGACTCATAAAAGCTTCATGCAATCCGCTTTCGGTGGATGAGATTCTCTCCATCACCGTATTCATCAGCACACGGTGTTCATCTGAGATGGCCGCTCGCCCCACCAACTCCCTCAGAACATCCGATCGCACACCAGACGGTGTCGGACTCTTTTGTCCGCTCTCTTTGGGAGCCGGACACTGGGAGCTTCGGGGGTCAATGGGATTATCTTTTGGCCTCACCGGACTCGGAGAGGCCCTCCGCGACGACACTTCGGGGTCGCCCGCTTCCGGAGCGGAGGAGTCCGGAGGAGGCGTTTCGCTCTCCATCATCTTTGGAAGAAGATCCCCCAAAGACGAGCTCATTTGAGAGGGGCTAAGGCCCGAACTGCAAAGATATATGCGGTGGTTATTTTCTCAGAAGAAAAAGATGGCATACCTGTACTATTAAAGTATTTTGGGTCACTTACGACTCGCTGGAGAATTGATCCCCCCGCGGACTTTGTGCGGCAAAAGCACCCCCCCAAGGTAGGACCCTCTATGGGAGACTTCTTCTCCCGTTTGGAAGCTTCGGCTTCCGAATCCCCGGGCGCAGTCCTTTTCCTCCTCCGGTCGTCTTCCGTCATGGAGACGCTCGCTCCCTCGGTTAGAATGGGCAGCGTTGGGGGCCCACGTCCGCCCGTATTATCCTCCCCAGTATCTTCCTTCAAGGGCTCCGGGCAAGGTGCGACCTGGAGCATCTTTTCCAATACCGGATTGTCCAAACCCTCAGGGAGGGGGGCCGAACACGGAATCAACTTCACCTTTGCTAGCCAGTCCTGGTCAAAAAGCGAACTCTCAGAAATAACTTCGTAACAAATGAGAGATAATATGTTTGGCCGGAAGATTCCTTACCTGTTCGGCGGCGCGGTTACTGCTCAGGCCCACGTCCTCGGTGATTTCCGGACACTCTACCTGAGGTCCGAAGAATGACTTGTACATCTCCTCATGCGTCAGGCCGAGGAAATTTTGGATAACACGCGGTCCCTCGGGATTGAACTGCCACAAGCGAAGGGGCCGGCGTTTGCAAGGCTGGACTTGACGAACCAGCATAACTTGTATTACCGCAACCAAATTAAAATCTCCATTGAAGAGATCTCGAATGCGGCTTTGTAGTATAGGCACGTCCTTGGCTGGACCCCAGCTCAGGCCTCTGCTGATCCATGACATCAGTTGTGGTGGAGGGCCCGAGCGGAAAACAGGGGCGGCCGCCCACTTGGCACTTCTAGGAGCCGTGATGTAGAACCACTCCTGTTGCCACAATTCAGACACCTCTGGAATGGAACCTTTGGGCCATGAAGCTCCCGTCATCTTGCATATTGAGGCACCTCCACACGCCGCATGTTGCCCCTCGATCATCTTCGTCTTTACTTCAAAGGTCTTGAGCCACATGCCAAAGTGAGGGGTAACCCGGAGGAAGGCCTCACACACGACAATAAATGTCATAATATGAAGAAAGGAGTCTAGAGCTAGATCATGGAAATCTAGCCGGTAATAAAACATCAAACCCCTGACGAAAGGATCCAGAGCAAGGCCTAGACCTCGGAGGAAGTGGGAGACGAACACGACGTTCTTGTTGGGTTCGGGGGAGGGGACGGCCTACCCTCGGGCAGGCAGCCGATGCAAAATCTCGGCGGTCAGATATCTAGCCTCCCTCAACTTTTTGATGTCTTCTTCCATGACGGAGGAAGGCACCCATCGGCCTTGAAGGCTAGATCCGGACATGATTGAAGGTTCGGAGCACCTGACCTGAACTTCGGGTGTTTGAGCTTGAGGTGGGGGAAGGATTCGATTGAGCATGGGAGGGACAAAATAAAAGCCTTGTCCCTTTATAAAGAGGGTGGATATCAAGCGTCCTCTCCGTGGCCGTTTGGAATTGCCTATAGTCTAGGAGTCCTAGAAGCGGTTGGGTTACCCACGCCCGTATTGATGAGAATCCCGGAATAAGGGGACATGATCTCTGCTCTAACAAAGACGTGCCAAGGAAACTGCCTCGCATGACGCGCTGAGGTGGGACAATAAAATAATTCGAATAAAGGCTTGGCTGTGGTGCGATGTTACACTACGGAATACGTCAGCAGATTAGATTTGTGTAAATATTATTCTCTCTATGGCAATATGTGGAAACTTATTTTGCAGAGCCGGACACTATCTTTGTGTTCAAAATCTTCTATGAAGTACTTGGAGGAGGAACCCGCCTTGCAATGCCGAAGACAATCTGCGCGCCGGACTCATCGTCCTTGAAGCCTGGTTCAGGGGCTACTGAGGGAGTCCTGGTTTAGGGGGTATCCGGATGGCCGGACTATACCTTCAGCCGGACTCCTGGACTATGAAGATACAAGATTGAAGACTTCGTCCCGTGTCCGGAAGGGACTTTCCTTGGCGTGGAAGGCAAGCTTGGCGATACGGATATGTAGATCTCCTACCATTGTAACCGACTTTGTGTAACCCTAACCCTCTCCGGTGTCTATATAAACCGGAGGGTTTTAGTCCGTAGGACAACATACAGAAAAACAATCATACCATAGGCTAGCTTCTAGGGTTTAGCCTCTCCGATCTCGTGGTAGATCTCCTCTTGTACTACCCATATCATCAATATTAATCAAGCAGGATGTAGGGTTTTACCTCCATCAAGAGGGCCCGAACCTGGGTAAAACTTCGTGTCCCTTACCTCCTATTACCATCCGGCCTAGACGCACATTTCGGGACCCCCTACCCGAGATCCGCCGGTTTTGACACCGACACCGTCCTTCACAAGCTTCTCAGCATCCAGTTTGCCCCAATGCACCTTAGCACGGGCAAGGGCCCTACGGGAACCTTCAATGCAGACGGAGCGCTTGATGACTTCGAGCCATGGACAGGCCCCCACCAGCCGCCGCACTAGCCTGAAATAGCTCCCAGGCAGAGCCTCTCCAGGCCACAGCCGAACTATGAGGCCTTTCATGGCCTGTTCGTCCGCCTTGTGGAGCTCGACCAGTTGCTTCAGTTGGTCGCTCAGGGGCACGGGGTGTCCGGCCTCAGCATACTAGGACCAGAACACCTTCTCTGTCGAGCTGCCCTCCTCGGCTCGATAGAATGCGGCGGCATCGGACATGCTACGGGGAAGATCTGCAAATGCCCCTAGAGAGCTCCGGATTCGGGTAAGTAACAAGTAACTCGCGTTTACGTGTTTGCTTTGCATAAAGAATGCCTTACCCGCCGCTATCTTTTTCACCGCATCCAACTCCTGGAGGGTCTTCTAGGATTCGTCCTTGGCAGACTTGGCATTTTCAATAGCCATCACGAGCTCGGACGCTCGCGTTTTTGAGTCAAGCTCCAAACTCTCATGTTTCTTCATGAGAGCCTGGAGCTCTTGCCGCACCTTGCCAACCTGGGCCTCATACTTGTCCCGCTCGGTGCGCTCCGTGGCCGCCCTCTTCTCGGCCTCGACTAGCGCTTGCTTAAGGGTCGCCACCTCAGACATGGCCCCTACAATAGCCATGATAATCCTGTCATTTTCTGCAATTGCACTTTTTTATATATACTTAAACAAGGTATTTCTTACCTTCATTGTCCTCAAGCTGCTTCTTGGCACGCCCGAGCTCTTGCTCGGACCGCTCAAGGTTCTGCTTTAGCGTGTCCACTTCCGCAGTCAGTGCGGCGGACGCCAGCAGAGAAGCCTGCGTACGCATATTGACTCCTTTTTGTTAGACTCCTGCGAATTTTACTTGATCCTCTATTCGGCTTTTCTTCCCGAACGCCAAACAGAGCATCATGGGCTACTGTCTATGCGGTAATATTATTTACACATTCTTTACTTACCTCAAAGCCTGTTAAAAGGCTAGTACAAGCTTCAGTCAGTCCGCTCTTGGCGTACTGAACCTTCTGGACCACCGCACTCATAATGGTGCGGTGCTCCTCATCGATGGAGGCGCCTTTGAGCACCTCCAACAGATTGTCCGGTGCCTCCGGTTGGATGGGGGTCACCGGCACGGTGGGCTTGCTCCTCTTGGAAGGAGGTCCCCCGCCGGACTCTGGAGCCTTTGAAGGTTCCGGAGCGGTGTCCGTCCTAGAGCCGGACTTGGAGCCTTTGGGGGTTTTATCCCCTTTACTCCTGGAGTCCGGGAGGTCGCCTTGCGGCGCCTCCAGGACCACCTCCTCCTGGCTTGGAACCTGTTGGGACAACACTTCGGCGTCGTCCGTAGGGCGGGGGGAGGAGGCCGTCAGAAGTGAATTCACATCCGACGAGTCCAGCGAACCGCTCGATGTCGCGTCGAGCCGGTCTTTGGGTGGGCTGCATAATCATATTCGACATAAGGGAAAGCTGTGCAATAAAGGAATACTATGAATTACTCTGGTATCCGGATACTTACGATTTCACCAGGGGCTTGGCCCTGAGCAGCCACTCCTCTCCGCCGTCGTCGGTGTCGGTGGAGTAGTCCGGGGGAAGGGTTCTCCCCTTCTTGGACCCTTTGGCCTCCCTAGTGAGGGCGGCCTTCCTTTTCTTCTCTCCTCCCGCTGGGGGGGAGAGGTCTCTTCTTCCTCCTCCTCGTCTTCACGGGAGGAATGCGCCTTGGAGTCGTCGGATGATGAACCCGACACCTCCTGGCGCCGGGCACTCTTTAGAGTCCTCGTGGCCTTCTTCGTGGCCTTCTTCTCCGGCACCACATGGGGTGCCGAAACCAGCAGCTTCGCCAAGCGGGCATCGGCTGGGTCTTCGGGCAAAGGAGCCGGACAGTCGATCTATCCGGACTTCGCCTGCCAAACCTGTCAAAGGTAAGGGAGCTTAGATACCGCATAGAGTTAAACTATGAAAAACTAATACCCTGTAAAAGGTACAAACAACTTACCGCGCTAGCGCGACGCTGCGCGCTGAATCCACGATCCTCGGTAGCGGATGCGGGAGCCTCAGCGCCCTTGAAAAGCACCTTCCAGGCATCTTCGTACGTCGTGTCGAAGAGCCTGCTCAGAGTTCGGTGCTGCGCCGGGTTGAACTCCCACAGATTAAAGGCTCGTTGTTGACACGGGAGGATCCGGCGGATGAGCATAACCTGGACTACATTGAAAAGCTTGAGCTGCTTGTCCACCAGGGTTTGGATGCATGTTTGCAGTCCAGTCACCTCTCCTTTGCTGCCCCATGACAGGCCCGTCTCTTTCCAGGACGTGAGCCGCGTTGGGGGTCCAGACCGGAACTCGGGGGTTGCGACCCACTCAGGGTCGCGCGGCTCGGTGATGTAAAACCACCCCGATTGCCACCCCTTCAGGGTCTCCACATAGGAGCCCTCGAGCCATAAGACGTTGGGCATCTTGCCAACCAGGGCGCCTCCGCACTCCACCTGGTTGCCGCACACCACCTTCGGCTTGACATTGAAAGTCTTGAGCCATAGGCCGAAATGGTGGCGGATGCAGAGGAAAGCCTCGCACACGACGATAAACGCCGAGATGTTGAGGATGAAGTTCGGGGCCAGATCATGGAAATCTAGGCCGTAGTAGAACATGAGTCCCTGGACGAATGGGTGGATAGGAAAGCCTAGTCCGCAGAGGAAGTGGGGAAGGAACACTACCCTCTCATGGGGCCTTGGGGTGGGGAGGAGCTGCCCCTCTTCGGGAAGCTGGTACACGATGTCGTTAGACAAGTATCCGGCCTTCCTCAGTTTTTTGATGTGTCCCTCCGTGACGGAGGAGACCATCCACTTGCCTCCCGCTCCGGACATGGCTGGAGAAGGTTGAGGGGGGAGTGCGGACTTGGGCACTGGAGCTCGAGTGCGCGAAAATGGATAGGCAAAGGAGGAAGAAGGCGTAGGTGAAAAGGTGGATCCTTATCCCCTTATATGGGTGGACGCAACTACATGTCCCCACCAGCCTGGTAAAACTCGCTTATCTCCAAGCGCCGCAATCAATGGCGCGGTTGGGTTACCCACGCCCGTATTGATGAGAATCCTGGAATAAGGGGACACGATCTCTGCTTTAACAAGACGTGCCAAGGAAACCGCCTCGCATGACGTGCTGAGGTGGGATAATAAAACGATTCGGATAAAGGCTTGGCCGTGGTGTGTCACACTACGGAATACGTCAACAGATTAGATTTGTGTAAATATTATTCTCTCTATGGCAATATGTGGAAACTTATTTTGCAGAGCCGGACACTATCTTTGTGTTCAAAATCTTCTATGAAGTACTTGGAGGAGGAACCCGCCTTGCAATGCCGAAGACAATTTGCGCGCCGGACTCGTCGTCATTGAAGCCTGGTTCAGGGGCTACTGAGGTAGTCCTGGATTAGGGGGTGTCCGGATGGCCGGACTATACCTTCAGCCAGACTCCTGGACTATGAAGATACAAGATTGAAGACTTCGTCCCGTGTCCGGAGGGGACTTTCCTTGGCGTGGAAGGCAAGCTTGGCGATGCGGATATGTAGATCTCCTACCATTGTAACCGACTTTGTGTAACCCTAACCCTCTCCGGTGTCTGTATAAACTGGAGGGTTTTAGTCCGTAGGACAAGATATAGAACAACAATCATACCATAGGCTAGCTTCTAGGGTTTAGCCTCTCCGATCTCGTGGTAGATCTACTCTTGTACTACCCATATCATCAATATTAATCAAGCAGGACATAGGGTTTTACCTCCATCAAGAGTGCCCGAACCTGGGTAAAACTTCGTGTCCCTTGCCTCCTGTTACCATCTGGCCTAGACGCATAGTTCGGGACCCCCTACCCGAGATCCGCCGGTTTTGACACCGACAATGGCCCTTGTCAGGGTGAGCATCGCGTCATGTTCACAAATTGGCTTTTTGATTTGAATATACCCTCTGCTGAAGACTGGTTATTACTAGGCGATTTCAATTACATTCGTTCACCTGACAATCGCAACAAACCAGGTGCAAATGTCCAAGACATGTTCACTTTCAACGACTTTATTCGGGAACAAAACCTAACTGAATTACCCATCAAGGGGAGTGCTTATACTTGGTCGAATATGCAGCTTCAGCCACTCCTAGAGCAACTCGATTGGTTCTTCACCACATTGAATTGGACTATTACATTTCTCAACACCTTGGTGAATCCTCTAGGCAAACCTGTTTCTGACCATACTCCATGTTCTGTGGTCATCCAAACTTCAATCCCAAAAAGCAAACTCTTCAGGTTCGAAACATATTGGCTTGCTCATCCTGGGTTTATGGAGGTCGTTGAACATGCTTGGAACAAACCTATCAGATTCAATAAGAACCATAATTGCGCGGCAAGAATCGGGCAAAAGCTCAAGACAGTTCGTCATGCTCTCAAGCAATGGAGCAAGAAAATTTCTCGCCTTAAAATAGCCATTGAAAACACCAATAAAGCTCTATTGGAGCTTGACAATATTGAGGATCGTCGGACTCTGACCACACCAGAAAGAAACTTTCGACGCATTCTCAAAAATCACTTGCTCCGGCTCCTGCAATATCAAAAAGATTACTGGAAAAAGAGGTGTACGATCAGATGGATTCAGTTTGGTGACGAGAATTCCAAGTTCTTCCAAACCATTGCCACCGAACGCTTCAGAAGAAACTGCATTAGTTTACTCAAAACCTCTGCTGGAGTGGAAATCACTGACCATGCAGGGAAAGATCCCATTTTATTCGAAGCGTTCAAAGGACGAATGGGCCAAGCAAATCCTCAGCCTATGAAATTCAACATAGAAACCTTGCTGAAGGAGGATGTGGATTTCTCGGATCTCATTGCACCATTCACTCACAAAGAAATTGATGATGTGGTGTCTGAAATGCCACCTGATCGGGCCCTTGGCCCTGATGGCTTTAATGGAGCCTTCTTAAAAGCATGCTGGCCAATCATTAAAAATGATTTCTATCTTCTTTGTGATGAGTTTCATCAAGGCGGCCTTAATCTTGAAAGCATTAATGTAGGTTTTATCACTTTGATCCCCAAGGTTAATTCGCCTGAATGTGTTAATGACTTCCAGCCGATCACGCTCCTTAACTGCCGTTTGAAGTTGATCACTAAAATTCTGGCGAATAGACTCCAAAAAATCATCCTCCAAATTGTGCACCGAAACCAATATGGTTTCCTTCGTGGCAGATCGATCCATGACTGCCTTGCCTGGGCTTTCGAATATATTCACCAGTGTCAGGCCTCCAAATGAGAGATTGTTCTCCTCAAACTAGACATTGCGAAGGCGTTTGACACGGTCGAGCACTCTGCCATGCTCCTAATTCTGAAGAGCATGGGTTTCCCGCCAAAATGGCTTGCTTGGATGGAGAGCATCTTTTCGTCAGGCAAATCTTCTGTGCTACTGAATGGGGTGCCAGGTCGACAGTTTCTGTGTAAATGTGGGGTTCGTCAAGGAGATCCGATGTCTCCCCTATTATTCGTCCTTGTCGTTGATCTACTTCAAAGTGCTATCAATGCAGCGCTCCAGCAGGACTTGATCAAACATCCCATCCCTCCTACTGGTGACACTAAATACCTTGTAATCCAGTACGCTGACGACACAATTATTGTCCTTCCGGCCTGCGTGGACCAAGCAGCTAGGATCAAATCAATCCTCGAAGATTATGCCACCTCTATTGGCTTGAAGATCAACTTCCATAAATCCACACTTGTGTCAATTAATACGCCGTCGAGCAAGTGCAATGACCTGGCCAACCTTTTTGGATGCACACAGGCCAGCATGCCCTTCACTTATCTTGGTCTGCCCCTTGGCACCACCCGACCCTCAGTTCTCGATCTGACGCCGTTCATCTGCAAAGCTGAAAGGAAAATCACTGCTGTGATGTCCCTAATGTCCTACGCGGGCAAGCTAGCGTTGGTAAACTCGCTCATCACCTCGATGGCTATCTATCCCATGGGAACTCTTAGATTGCCACCAAAGATTCTTGCTCAACTTGATAAAATCCGCAGACACTGCCTTTGGAACAAACGCACGACTGATGGTGATAAACAGAACTCTTTGGCTGCTTGGGACATGGTGTGTCGACCCAAAAAGTGTGGTGGCTTGGGTGTCCTTGATCTTAAAATTCAAAATGACGCGCTTTTGCTCAAATTCCTGCATAAATTCTACAACAGAATGGATGTCCCCTGGGTTCGGCTCATATGGGAAACCTACTATGTTGACTCCATCCCACATGCTTCGGATAGTTGTGGCTCTTTTTGGTGGTGTGACCTAGCAAATCTTATGCCAGTCTATCATGGCATTTCTCAGGTACAAATTAAACGTGGCGCTTCTGTCCTATTCTGGAAAGACAACTAGAACTAGTCCATCTTGGCAGAACAATATCCACGCACTTTCTCTTATGTCCTTAAGGAGGATTGTCTATGCAAGGGTTTTTGACTGCCCATGCCCTTCACGAAACCTTTCATCTACCACTCTCGCTGCAAGCTCATGACGAACTCAAGCTCCTCCAAACTGATATGGTTGCGGTGACTTTGGAAGATCATGATGATGTTTGGTCCTATTGTTGGGGATCAACTGTGTTCAAAACCACAGCCTACTATCAATTTGGTTTCCGAGATGTGGTTGCTCACGTGGCTTTCAAGTGGCTCTGGAAGACTACATGCATACCCAAAATCAAATTCTTTGGTTGGTTTTTACTTTCAGACCGTCTCAACACGAGGAATATGCTCAAGCGGCGTCACTACAATATTGGTAACAATTTTGACTGTTTACTTTGCGGGCATCATATCGAAGAAACGGTGGAGCATCTCTTCTTTCGTTGCACCTTTAGTAGGGAATGTTGGAGTTTGCTACGTATATCTTGGGCTACACAAGGAGATAGGTTGCAGCTGGTGGAGAACCTAAAGACACAACACCCACGCAAGATGATCATGGAAGTATTTCTCACTGCTGCTTGGAGCCTTTGGAAGGAACGCAATAATAATTACTTTAGGCATGTGTCACCCTCCATTTCTTCTTGGTTCAGTAGATTCAAGGAAGACTTTGGCAATATTAGATAAGACTACCTAGTGAAAAGAGACATGTTGTCTCTTCCTTCTTGGAAAGTCTGCCTCAGCATAGTTAGGGTTGTGTTTTGGATCTAACCCCCCCCCCACACACACACACACACTCCCTTGTAAATATCACCATGTAACTGTTCTTTTGGTTACTTATATATACATGCAGTAGGAGCCTTTCCTACTGTCTTAACCTTCAAAAAAAATGGAGGCCTATCCATATCATATATAGAGGGCCAGGCGATCCACGAGAAGAGAGGGAGGGGTCATAGATATCGATAGAGTCGAAGAGAGGATCAAGTGGGTGGGTGCAAGATCGATGAAGAGAGCCATCGAAATTGTGTGTGTGTGCAAGTCAAAGATATAGGGCGACTGACCTACAGGAACGTCAGAGGGCACATGTCAAGTTTGTGTGTGGCAGGGAGACATGACTAGAGCGCTCGATGTATCAGTGTGTGTGGGGGGGAGGGGGGGAGGGGTAGGCAGAGGCCTAACTATAGAGGTAGAACGACTCATGTATGTGTTGAGAAGGAGAGACCCAGCTATGTCTTGAGTGAGATTGGTCGACATCCATACATAACTGAAGGACGGGAAATAGGATGGGACAAAAAGAGAGAGGAGAGAGAGAGAGGGAGGGAGAGGGGTAGAGTGCTGGATGGGTGATGGAGTTGCTTCTCGAAGATGGCGGGAGAGGCCTACTAGACAAACTGAGGGTGGAACTGCAATATTATCAATAAGAGTGGGGATGTGTTTCCATGTGTGCCTGTGCGTGATAGATCTGTCGGGACGCATCCATGGATGATGATGGGGAACCATGTGTGAGGGAGTCCTGGATTAGGGGGTCTCTGGACAGCCGGACTGTTGGACTATGAAGATACAAGATTGAAGACTTCGTCTCGTGTCCGGATGGGACTCTACTTGGCGTGGAAGGCAAGCTAGGCAATACGGATATGTATATCTCCTCCTTTGTAACCGACCTTGTGTAACCCTAGCCCCCTCCGGTGTCTATATAAACTGGAGGGTTTTAGTCCGTAGGACAACATACAATCATACCATAGGCTAGCTTTTACAGTTTAGCCTCTCCGATCTCGTGGTAGATCAACTCTTGTACTACTCATATCATCAAGAATAAATCAAGCAGGACGTAGGGTTTTACCTCCATCAAGAGGGCCCGAACCTGGGTAAAACATCGTGTCCCCTGCCTCCTGTTACCATCCGGCCTAGACGCATAATTCGGGACCCCCTACCCGAGATCCGCCGGTTTTGACACCGACATTAGTGCTTTCATTGAGAGTTCCTCTGTGTCGTCGCCATTAGGCTTGATGGATCCTTGAATCATCGATAGCGATGCAGTCCAGGGTGAGACTTTTCTCCACGGACAGATCTTTGTGTTCGGTGGCTTAGCACTGCGGGCCAACTCGCTTGGCCATCTGGAGCAGATCGAAAGTTACGCTCCTGGCCACCAGGTCAGGTTTGGAAGCTTAAACTACACGGCCGACATCCGCAGAGACTTGATCTTCGATGGATTCGAGCCCCTGCCGAGTGCACCACACGGCTTTGATGAGCATGATTTAGCTCTGCCATCGGACAGTGTTCAGGAGATCGCACCGGCAACCGCTCTGACCCTCAATTCGGAACCAGTTGCGCCATCCATGGACGGGTGGATAGACCCCGCCACAGAGGCCGTATCCTCAGCGGCGATCGAGCCGAATATCGACCTTACCTTTCACGAGAGTCATGTTGCCGAACTGTCGGATCCTTCTCCGGCCACGGACTCTGAACCGCCCGCGCCCATGCCTATCGAATCTGATTGGGCGTCGATCATGGAGTTTACCTCCGCAGATATCTTTCAGCTCTCGCCCTTCAGCGACATACTGAACTCATTAAGGTCTCTCTCCTTGTCAGGAGAGTCCTGGCCGAACTACGTCCGGCAGGATTGGGATGCGGATGACGAAGAAATTTGCCACCCACCCACCACCCACTTAATAGCCACTGTCGACGACTTAACCAACATGCTCGACTTCGATTCCGAAGACATCGACGGTATGGATGACGATGTGGGAGACGAAGAGGAACCACTGCCCACAGGGCACTGGACAACCACCTCATCATATGATATATATGGTGGACACACGCAAAGAAGGCAATGGCGACGAGACAGCGGAGGATGACCCCTCCAAGAAGCAACCCAAGCGCCGACGTCAGCGGCGCCGCTCTAAGTCCCGCCAAGGCAAAAGCGGTGATACTGGCACCGGAGATAATAACACTTCGGACAGTGCCGAAGACAACAACAATACCCTCCAGCAAAATTTAGAGCAGGAGGATGGAGAAGCTAGCCCTCCCGAGAGAGCGGCAGATGGAGAGGCGGAGGATGATAATTACATGCCTCCCTCCGAAGACGAGGCAAGCCTCGACGATGAAGAATTCGTCGTGCCTGAGGATCCCGTCGAACAAGAGCGCTTCAAGCGCCGGCTTATAGCCACGGCAAATAGCCTTAAGAAAAGCAACAGCAGCTTCAAGCTGATCAAGATTTGCTAGCTGACAGATGGACCGAAGTCCTTGCGGCCGAGGAATATAAACTCGAACGCCCCTCCAAGAGTTACCCAAACCATAGGTTGCTACCCCGACTGGAGGAGGAAGCACTCAAACCCACATCTCCAACATATGATGCGGCTGACCGGCCACCTCGTGGCCGCAACAGAGAGGCATTTCAGCCAAAAGCTCAGCCTGCACTCTGACGCCACTCACATAAAAATGTCAAGGCATGGGGAAATACGCCAGACCTGCGAGATGTATTGGAGGACAAAGCAAAACATGCAAGATCGATCTACGGATCACGAGGGCGCGCCACTATGCGAGACGATAATCATCACGCCGGATACAGTAAAAGTAAGTCCGGCCGGGCCGAACACAGCAGGCAAGACTCATTTGAGCTGTGTCGTGATATAGCCCAGTACAGAGGCGCCGCACACCCCTTATGTTTCATAGACGGAGTAATGGATCATCAAATCCCAGAGGGTTTCAAACCCGTAAATATAGAATCATACGATGGCACAACAGATCCTGCGGTATGGATCAAGGATTTCCTCCTGCACATCCACATGGCCCGCGGTGATGACCTACACGCCATCAAATACCTCCCACTCAAACTCAAAGGGCCAGCTCGGCATTGGCTCAACAGCTTGCCAGCAGAGTCCATTGGCTGTTGGGAAGATCTGGAAGCCACATTCCTCGACAACTTTCAGGGCACTTATGTGCGACCACCAGATGCAGATGACTTGAGCCACATAATTCAGAAGCCAGAGGAATCGGCCAGGTAATTCTGGACACGGTTCCTAAGAAAGAAAAATCAAATCGTCGACTGTCCGGATGCAGAGGCCCTAGCGGCTTTTAAGCACAACATCCGCGACGAATGGCTCGCCCGACACCTTGGCCAGGAAAAGCCGAAATCTATGGCAGCCCTCACGACACAAATGACCCGCTTTTGTGCGGGAGAGGACAGCTGGCTGGCTCGCAGCAATAACATATCAAAGAACCATGGTACTTCGGATACCATGGACGGCAACGGCAGGTCACGTCGCAACAAACATAAGCGCCGCATTAACAGCGACAATACCGAGGATACGGCAATCAATGTCGGATTCAAAGGCTCTAAACCCGGTCAGCGGAAAAAGCCATTCAAAAGAAGCACTCCGGGCCCGTCCAGTTTGGACTCTATACTCGATCGCTCGTGTCAAATACACGGCACCCCCGACAAGCCAGCCAACCACACCAACAGGGATTGTTGGGTGTTCAAGCAGGCCGACAAGTTAAATGCCGAAAACAAAGATAAGGGGTCACATAGCGATGATGAGGAGGAGCCCCGGCAGCCGAACACCAGAGGACAGAAGAGGTTCCCCCCACAAGTGCGGACGGTGAACATGATATACGCAACCCACATCCCCAAGAGGGAGCGGAAGCGTGCGCTAAGGGATGTATATGCGTTGGAGCCACTCGCCCCAAAGTTCAACCCATGGTCCTCCTGTCCGATCACCTTCGATCGCAGGGACCACCCCACTAGTATCCGTCATGGCAGATTCACTGCACTGGTCCTCGACCCAATCATTGACGGATTTCACCTCACTCGAGTCCTTATGGATGGCGGCAGCAGCCTGAACCTGCTCTACCAGGACATAGTGTGCAAAATGGGTATAGACCCCTCAAGGATCAAACCCACAAAAACGACCTTTAAAGGCGGCATACCAGGTGTAGAGGCAAATTGCACAGGCTCAGTCACACTGGAAGTGGTCTTCAGATCCCCGGATAACTTCCGAAGCGAAGAGCTAATCTTCGATATAGTCCCGTTCCGTGGTGGCTATCATGCACTGCTCGGGCGAACCGCATATGCGAGATTCAATGCGGTACCGCATTATGCATATCTCAAGCTCAAGATGCCAGGACCTCAGGGGGTCATCACATTCAATGGAAACACAGAGCACTCTCTCCGCACGGAGGAGCACACTGCGGCCCTCGCAGCAGAAGTGCAAAGCAGCCTCTTAAGGCAATCCACCAGTCCGGCGATTCAAGACCCGGACACCTTCAAGCGCGCCCGGAGTAATCAGCAACAAGACCGCCTGGCACGTTCCGAGCTCGCATAGCAAGGCGGCCCCCACCCCAGTCCCAGCCAAATGGCTAAATCCGTGCCCCGCGTACATAATTACGCATTGAAAATACCATGGGCATAGGTGGGGAGGGGGGCACGACTGCGGCATGCCCCAAGACGCGGCTCAACCGCACTAGGGGCTTCCCGCCTTATTATTTTTCTCTCTTTCAGGACTTTACTCTCTAGAAACACCGTCCAGCAGTATGATTGCCAGACACATGATGCAGCAACCAAGGAGGCAGAAAGCTACGTTGCACCACAGAACTCCCAGGTGGATTACGATAACGAGTGAAATACTTGCTTTAATACCATTCCTCAGCTTGCCCTTGGAGGGGACATGTCAAATAGTCCTACTTTCTGCTTATCGCACTACTTCTATCATTCTGCTTTAGCGCACCTTTTTGAAAAAACAATGCATAGCACTAAGACTATTATTGCATTCTTCTTTTATATATATATATGTTCATTCATGACATCTAGCACCCATACACTCTGGTACGGCCAATACGCCAGGGGCTTAAACGTACCCCATAATACGGCGTTAGAAGTCCGAACACTTTCGACAGTGCGGCACCCCGAACTTATAGCATTATATGCATCAACTCCGAATCATGTCTTGGGTCAATAGTTGGGTTTGCCCGGCTCCCATGTTTTGGTACCTTACGTTCCGCTATATCGGCTAAGGTAGCACTGGGAGAACTACTGCAATTGTGCCCCGGTTCTGCTGGGCTAAGCACCTCAGTAGAGAAAGCTAAAACTGACTTTCATGATAAGGCAAGAGACTGGTCGCTGTTCGAGAGGTTTCGAGTCCCTAAAGACTTATGCCGCTTACAGCGAGGAGTCGGCTCTGTCCGGCTTAAGGCGTGTATAGCGCCCCGAATTCGGCCTTCCGAATACTAGGGGCTTCGCCAAAATTTAAAATTATAGAATTCTATGGCTAAGTGAGAGTGATGAAGCATTATAGTCCGATTGCCTTGTTCGTTGTGCTGAGCACCTCCCTCGAAGGACCCAAAAATGGGAACAAGAGTGCTCAGGTTTATCCCGAACACCCCAGCACTTGTGGCATGGGGGCAGAAGCCGACGACTAGCCATCTCTCAGATTTGATAAACAGTCGAATAGAAGGTAATATTTTAAATTTGAACAACCGTTGCATAGCGCATATGAACAAGTTTTCATCATATAGGGTCACTCGAGCAAGTTCATTCAAATATTATATCTTTCGCACACTCGTCCACTACAAGACGGGCACCCTTCAGGACACCCTCATAATACATCTCAGGGTGGCGATGCTCCTTGCCCTGCGGTGGCCCCTCCTTCACCAGCTTCACGGCGTCCATCTTGGCCCAGTGCACCTTCGCACGGGCGAAAGCCCGGCGTGCACCTTTGATGCAAACGGACCGCTTGATGACTTCCAGCCGTGGGCAGGCATCCACAAGCCGCCTCACCAGGCCGAAGTAGCTATTGGGAAGGGCATCGCCAGGCCACATCCGGACTACAAAGCCCTTCATGGCCTGTTCGGCCGCCTTGTGCAGCTCGACCAGTTGCTTCAGCTGGTCGCTCATAGGCATCGGGTGTTCGGGCCCAGTATACTGAGACTAGAACAGCTTCTCCGTTGAGCTTCCCTCCTCGGCCTGGTAAAACCTTGCGGCATCCGACAAGCTGCGGGGCAAATCTGCGATGCTCCTGGAGAGCTCCGGATTTGGGTAAGTAACAAGTAATTTACTTTCACATGCTTGCTTTGCATATTGAATGCCTTACCCGCCGCTATCTTCCTCATCGCATCGATCTCCTGGAGGGCCTTTTGGGCTTCAGCCTTGGCATTCTTTGCACTCTCAAGGGCTGCAGCAAGCTCAGACTCTCGCGTCTTCGAGTCAAGCTCCAACGCCTCGTGCTTCGTCATGAGAGCTTGGAGCTCTTGCTGCACCTCGCCCACCCGAGCCTCTTACTTTTCCCGCTTGGTGCGCTCCCGGGCCGCTTTGTTTTCGGCCTCGGACATCGCTTGCTTCAGGGTCGCCACTCCAGTCGTGGCCCCTGGCAAAATCATGATGATCCTGTCATTTTGCAATCGCATCTTATATATATACTAGGACAATGCCCGTGCGTTGCTACGGAAAAAAAATATTATTTTCATATCCTTAGCTCAAAGCAATCATATGTGCATGGATCATATAGTCAAGTGATATTATCAAGATTTTTCATAACTAAAAAGTTCATTGATCTTAATCCACTTTTTATTAAAGGATCATACATGCAGTCCTGCTTCCCTACGGAGCCTACATTCCTTATAATATTATTGCCATTCCCGAAAAAGGATGACAGTGCAAGAATGCAGGTCAAGTAAATTTTTATCTAATTTTCATTTGTAAATGCAGGCCAAGTAATTTAACTAATTTTCCATTGGAAGATTAAAACATGCATGACAACAAGCTTATGGAGTACATGATTGAAACATCCTCAACTTGTGCATGGGTCTTTGCTTCATACATTGCAGTGTTGTCCGAGAGTGTATGATAAGTAATGACACATATGGTTTATTTAAATATCACAAGGACCCAGGATGGTATAAACATGCACATACCCTTTTTCTCAAACACACCAAAGTGTTGTATTTTGTATTAGAAGAAAAGCAGGTAGATGGAGTGAGCCCCGCTGCCTAAGTCTTTTTTGTGCAGCCAAGCTGGCTTCTTCAAACATACCCTAATACATTTGCATGTGCGTTGCAATGGACGAAAAGAAATCAAAACCCACTTTCACATGCCATTACGCCCCACTTATATCCAACTCCGATAAACGTCGAATAAGATTGCGCATGTGTTACGGGTTGCATTATCTTTTTTTTGGATCATGCAATGTTGATGTGAAGGGGCCACCCAATGTCCTTTATTAGCACATATTCAAGCTGTGCACTATCATCAGATGGAAGAATAGTGATGCATGAAATAGTCTTCTAAGGAGAAACATACAGTGTAATTCATTTAAAGATTTTTTATAAAATTATCAAAAGATTTGAATCCTAATGTTTTTTATTAAGTAGGATTTTCATATTTTTATTGAAGGTTGTTTAATCTATAAGATTTAATGTCAGCTGGTTGGTTGCTTTGAGCCGACACGTACACCATCCACATCCAGAACTCCACCTCCAAACTTGTCCATTTGTCTCCACCTCCACCGCTCTCTTTGCTGTCAAAAGCAAAAAAAAACAAGCTCCACCGCTCCTCTCTTCTGTACTATCGCTCCATTTATCTCTCGTCCCTATCTGCATCTCTTTCCTCGCCGATATAGAACAGGGCCGAGCGCCCGGCGACACAGGCCGATTCCCCGAGCACGCCGCCACCAAGCACCCCATCTCCACGCACCTCCCCTCGGCGCCGCCTGGTGGCTGATCCGTGGCAGTGGCGGTGGGGCCTCTCCTCGTCTCGCGGCCGGCCCATTGCGTGCGACCCCCCTCGCAGCTGTCAGCTCGACGCTCCGGCGGTGCATCTCTCGATGGCAGAGTGCCCCCTTGTGGCAGATCTGGAGCGGTTGTTCCACTTGCCTCCTGTGACTTCCCGCAGCGCCTTTCCCCTACTCCCCCTCTGCCGCCACCAACAGTCCCGGTGCAGCGCGTCCTCGATCTGCAGCATCCGGCTCCACCCACCCGTCATCCTCCTCTACCTCTGTCCCGACCTCCCGGTTACAGCGGGTTAGCCCGGCCATTCCCGCCTCTTCTTTGACTGGTTGTGATGTTCGGCTTAGCCCGGCCATGTCCGCCTCTTCTTCAACTGGTTGTGATGTTTGATTCAGCCCCGCCATGCCTGCATATTCTTTAGCTGGCTGTGATTTCGTTGTGGCCACAATCGAGTTCTAATCTGTCATTAGAGTATAATGCTTCCCCTTCGTCCCATGCTTTCTCCACCACGGGATGGCGCCGCCGCACATGTGGGCGAGCCAACCTCTGCTGGCCAGCTTCCCCTCCATCCTCTGCTCTCTACGCCATGGGATGGCACTGCTGGCTGCCACCGCGGCCGCCATGGCACCAAGAATGAGTTATTTCTGCAGCTGAAGGACATGGTGATTGATAACCAGATCGTGGGAAATTAGGAAAAGAGGGGAGATGAATGGATTACCTGGTGGTCAAGTCCTCATTCGTACGCCACCCGTGTCCTGGTTGTTGTCGCCCGATCGGCTGGCTTCGGATCCCTTCGTCTCCTGTGCCCGTGCGCCGTCGCCCGGCTCTGGCGAGCTCCTGCCTAGGACGCCGCACCTCCCCTCCTTTCTTCCTTCTCTCCCTCACCTCCATTCTTCTGTCCAGGAGTCGCGGATGCCATGGATCCATCCGGGAAGCCACGCTCCGGCCTTCCTAGCCTCGCCGCCCGCCTCCGAATCGGTGTCCCAAGCCCCTGCTGCGCACGGATCCGGTCATGCAAGCTCTAGCCGCCGGCGTCATTCCGGATTGAGCAGCCGCTGCCCCCAGCCGCTCGTTATGCACGGGTCTTTTTTGCAAAGTTATCTCTCAGAGCCACCTAAAAGAAGATCACGGGTTGAATGCACCAAAATACAGGGTTCTTTTTGTAAAAATGAAACATTTTTCCAGAGTACCACTTAAATAGAGACCGCGGGTTGATTTCAAAGAAAAAGAGGGACTTTTTCGAAAAAGGCCAACGACGTATGACCAGAAGCAGTAATCGCTTTATTATTAGGGAAAGATATATATATATATATATATATATATATATATATATATATATTGATAGACTGGGTATTACTTAACTTTGTTCTCCTCCTCGAGCTGCCTCTTAGCAAGGCCGAGCTCTTTCTCGGACACCTCGAGGTCCTGCTTCAGTGCGGCGACCTCCGCAGTCAGTGCGGCAGAGGCCAGCAGCGAAGCCTGCATACGCATACAGACATACTAGTATTAAACTCCTGCAGATATTATTCGATCCTCTATTTGGCTTTTCTTTGTGAACACCAAACAGAGCATCAGGGGCTACTGTCTATACGGTAATATTTTTCCTATATTTTAAATACTTACCTCAAAGCCTGTTAGAAGGCTAGCACAAGCTTCAGTCAGTCCGCTCTTGGCGGGCTGAACCTTCTTGATCACCGCACTCATAATAGTGCGGCGCTCTTCGTCGATGGAAGCGACGCGAAGCGCTCCCAGCAGGTTGTCCGGTGCCTCTGGATGGACAGAGGTCACCGGTACGGGCGTCTTGCCCCTTTTGGAAGGAGGCCGCCTGCCCGAGTCCGGAACCACTGGAGGTTCCAGCGCAGTGTTCGGCTGAGGGCCGAACTTGGAGCCCTCGGGAGCTTTACTCCCTTTGCTCCCGCAGTCCGGAAGGTCGCCTTGAGGCGCCTCCGGGACTGTCTCCCCTTGACCCGACGCCTCTTGAGACAATACCTCGGCATTGTCCGTAGGGCAAGGGGAGGAGGCGGTCGGAAGTGGATCGCTATCCATATCCGACGAGTCCAAGGAGCCGTCCGATGAGGATACGTCGATACGGGCTTGGGGCGGTCTGCATAATCATATTCGGCGTTAGGAGAAGCAGTGCGGTAAAGGTATGCTATGAGTAACTCTGGTATCTGAATACTTACGACTTCGCCAGGGGCTTGGCCCTGAGCAGCCACTCGTCTTCGCCTTCGGCGGCGGTGGTGGAGCAGTCCGAAAGGAGAGTCCTTCCCTTCTTGGACCCTTCGGCCCCCCGGTTGGGGCGGCCTTCCTTTTCTTGTCTCCCCCGACTGGAGGGGGAGCATCTTCATCTTCCTCCTCGTCTTCATGGGAGGAGTGTGTCGCGGAGTCATCGGACGATGAGTCCGATACCACCTGGCGCCGGGAACTCTTTCGGATTCCCTTGGCCTTCTTCTTGGTCTTCTTCGGCACCTTGTAAGGAGCCAGAGTCAGCATCTCCATCAGGAGAGCGTCCGCAGTGTCTTCGGGCAGAGGGGCTGGACAGTCGATCTGCCCCGATGCCTCCACCCAATCCTGTCAAAGGCAGGGGAGCTCAGATCCCGCACGTGGTTAAGCTATGGGAAGTAAATATCCTACCAGGTGTACGGAACTTACCGAATTCGCAGGGCGCTTCGTGCTTAGCCCACGGTCCTCGGTGAGAGAGGGAGGGACCTCGGCACCCTTGAATAGCACCCTCCAGACGTCTTTGTGCATCGTGTCGAAGAGCTCGCTTAGAGTCTGGTGCTGGGCCGGGTCAAACTCCCACAAGTTGAAATCCCGTTGTTGACACGGGAGGATCCGGCGGAAGAGCATGACCTGGACTATGTTGACAAGCTTAAGCTTCTTACTTGTCATATTCCGGATACATTTCTGGAGTCCGTCCAGCTCCACCGATGAACCCCAGGACAGGCCCTTCTCTTTCCAGGAGGTGAGCCACGTGGGGATTCCAGATCGAAACTCGGGGGCCGCCACCCAGTTGGTGTCGCGCGGCTTGGTGATGTAGAACCACGCCGATTGCCACCCCTTTATGGTCTCCATGAAGGAGCCTTTGAGCCATATAACATTGGGCATCTTGCCCACCATGGCTCTGCCGCATTCCGCTTGTTGGCCGCCCACCACCTTCGGCTTGATATTGAAGGTCTTCAGCCACAGACCGAAGTGGGGCCGGATGCGGAGGAAAGCCTCGCACACGAGGATGAACGCCGAGATGTTGAGGATGAAATTCGGGGCCAGATCATGAAAGTCCAGCCCGTAGTAGAACATAAGGCCGCGGACGAATGGATGGAGGGGAAACTCCAGTCCATGGAGGAAGTGATGGAGGAAAACTACCCTCTCGTGAGGTTCCGGGGTAGGGACGATCTACCCCGCAGCGGGCAGCCGATGCGCGATATCCGCGGCTAAGTATCCGACTCTGCGTAGCTTTTTGATGTGTCCCTCCGTAACGGAGGAAGCCATCCACTTGCCTCCCGCTCCGGACATGTTTGGAGAAGGTTGAGGAGAAGGATGAGGACTTCGGCGTTGGAGCTCGAGTGCGCGAGAATGGATGAGCAAGGGGGAAGAAGGCGTGGGTAGAAGAAAGTTAAACCTCATCCCTTTATAAGGGCGGACGAAACTATGTGTCCCCACTAGCCTGGTAAAACTCGCTTATCCCCCAAGCGCCGCAATTGATGGGACGGTTGGGTTACCCACGCCCGTATTGATGAGAATCCCGTAATAAGGGGAACACGATCTCTGCTTTTGACAAGACGTGTCAAGAAACCGCCTCGCGTTATGTGCGGGGCTGGTTAAAGAGAAACGGTTTGAATAATTACCGGGCCATGGCATGATGTCGTACAGCCAAAACGTGTCAGCAGATTAGATTTGTGGAAATATTATTCTCTCTACGGTGGTATGTGGAACTTATTTTGCAGGGTCGGACACTATCCTTGTATTCAAACTCTTCTGTGGTGTATTCGGAGGAGGAACCCGCCTTGCAATGCCAAAGACAACACTGCGCGCCGGACTCATCGTCATTGAAGCCTGGTTCAAGGGCTACTGAGGGAGTCCTGGATTAGGGGGTCTCCAAACAGCCGGACTATATCCTTTGGCCAGACTGTTGAACTATGAAGATACAAGATTGAACACTTCGTTCCGTGTCCGGATGGGACTCTACTTGGCGTGGAAGGCAAGCTAGGCAATACGGATATGTATATCTCCTCCTTTGTAACCGACCTTGTGTAACCCTAGCCCCCTCCGGTGTCTATATAAACTGAAGGGTTTTAGTCCGTAGGACAACATACAATCATACCATAGGCTAGCTTTTAGGGTTTAGCCTCTCCGATCTCGTGGTAGATCAACTCTTGTACTACTCATATCATCAAGAATAAATCAAGCAGGACGTAGGGTTTTATCTCCATCAAGAGGGCCCAAACCTGGGTAAAACATCGTGTCCCCTGCCTCCTGTTACCATCCGCCTTAGACGCACAGTTCAGGACCCCCTACCCGAGATCTGCCGGTTTTGACACCAACAATGTGTTTGGTAAGCAAACCTAACTAGATCGGTAGATCAATTGTTGTTTGTCGGAGGAAGGGGGAGACATAACTAATGAGGTAGATTGATCGACGCGTGGGGAATAACGAGTTATAAGGACCTAGCTAGCTATATGTATAGCGGGAGATCGGTTGGTGTACGTCCATTTGTTAGAGGCAAATAAGGCCCGGCGAGACGGATAGACAGGGAGAATGGAGCTAGGAGATGGTGCGAGAGGCCCAACTACTAGCTAGATAGGAGGAAGAGTGTGCGGTTGTGAGATCGATAAAAAGAGGGGCGAGAGTTTACACGTGTGTGGGACCGTATGAGAGACACGAGGCAAGGACACATAAAGGAGGAGATTGAAGTGCGTGTGTATGTTGTAGGCAGACATCACTGGAGAGGTTTATCGATCGGTGTGTGTCGGAAAGGAGTTGTGGAAACTGTGGGAGAATGACCTAAAAAAATGAATGTGCGCGATGGATAGAATGCTGAGGGAGGGGAGGGCGAGGGGGCGTGTGCATGCACGAGAGAAAGTTAGTGGTACCTACAAAGGTTAGAGGATTGTGTGGGTGTAAGAGACTAACAAAGATCATAATTTGATATGAAAGTGGATTCATATATTTGAATAGGAGATCATAGTGTTTTAAACATATGCATGCATGAATATAGCGGTGATATGCGTGTTGTGGTTTTGCACATGTTATACCATAATGTGATAATGCATGGCGTTTGCAACTCACAATTAAATGTCGAACAATCTAAACCATACTATACATCGAACGATCTCACATTTTATTTGAATTTGTGATAATGTGTGTCATTTGCATCTTACAACTAAACATCAAACAATCTAAACAATACTATATATCGACCATTCTCACATTTTATTTGAATTTATGGTAATGTGTGGTGTTTGCAACTCACATCTAAATACTTGTAGGCGTAGGGGGCGGGGCACCATACATAATGTGATAAACACATTATACATATGAGACATGGTTTAGATTATGAAGATCTAGCTAGAGCTTGAAATGTACTATGATTTGAAATCAATATAAAGTGGATTCAAAAAATTGAGTTTGAGTTCATATAGTACACATAGTTCATATGTAACTCGAGACTAATCATGTGGTGTGCTGTGAAGATAATACACAAACGATGGTTTAACTTGACAATAATGATGATTGTAGATCTTATTAAAACAAAAAAATGAATTCAAATGCTTTGACTTCACAACAATTATTATTGTAGATCTTATTCAAATAGAGAAACGAATTCAAATTTAGTTCGTATTGAAGCGGTAGTATATACGTTTGGAATGCACTAAAACGTTCATTTGAGTAGTAGGTTGCATGCATTATACACGTAGCAAAATATTTTAATTGAACATAACATGAATTCAAAGTTTTGAATGACATTTGTAGTGTGAATTGATTTGGTACAGTACACATTAGGCTTGTCCGAAAATTTCAATCCGCGCCTTGTTAGACCGAAATATTTAAGATATATCTTCGTCTCGTTGTGCTCCGACAACACCCTCCATCTCAACCCGCGCCTTACTATTCCAAAATTACAACGCGCGCGAAAACTCCCACCTCCTGTGAAATGTTGACACACGAAATACCCATGATACCCCTAAACCGAAAGAACCACCTCAAATCGGTGGGGGTACTTTCGTAACTTACCCCACATTTCGGACAAGCGCGTCCCTAAGCCATGGTTCCCCACTCCCATCCCATCCGTCCACACATTCGTACACCGAGGCCGGGAAAACCCGCGAAGCACCACACCCTCCTCCGTCCGCCACCCAGCTGGAGCCTCTTCCCCGACGACGTCGTCCACAACAACACCTCGACGTCCCTCATCCACCATACCGGATGAGGATCCGTCGTTGATCTGGTCGTCTTGCCGGTTCAGCCACCCCGTCCTCCACCTCCAAGGAGCTGCCCCGACGTTCCCCCCGTATTTCACGCCACCTCCATTCCCACACCGCCGTCTTCACCTGCACCACCGGAAGAGCATCATCATCATCGTTTCCTCGGATGAAGTTGCGGCCTAATCGGCGCCACCAAAGAGGTTGTACACTAATTGCCGCATTTTCTTCTTGATTCGATCTCACGGTGCTGTAGGCGCTCGGTCCTGAGCTGACACACCGTGGCTCCATCCACAGCGGCGTCGCTGGCCACTTCCTCCACGACGTCGCTCCCTCGGCAGTGACGTCCACATCAGTAGGAGCTGCTGCTGCTTTAGCTCTCGCTCGCGCTGCTGCTCTGCTCTTGCTCTCGGTCCCCTGCCTTGTCTGCTCTTGCTCTTGCTCTTACTCGCGTTGCTGCTCTTGCTCTTGCTTGCGATGCTGCTCCGATTTAGCTACACTTCAGTGGACTGAATCGATTTTTGGGTCAGTCGATTTTCAGGGGGTGGGGGGCTTGCCGGAGTTAAGGAAGAACCAGCCGCAGCGGGGAGGGCGGCTCACCGGAGAGGTACCTCACTATCTATCTTAGGGTTCAGGGTGGGGGCGGTGGTCACCGTCGGTGGTGGGGCGGTGGCGTGGGGATCGCCAGATAAAAAGCTCGACACGGGGGGACCTAGAGGGATGCCGGAGCGGCGGCAAACCAGCAGTGGGGAGTGTTTTCGGGGCGGGCGGGGCGGCGCACCGCCTGCCGTGGGCGGCGGGGGGCGGCTGTTTGGTCGGTGGTGGCTGGCGGCTCCGAGGGGTGGAGGTTGAAGATGAACTGCAGGCCCTTGATTTTGTATCCAACGGCTGCAAAATCGACTGACCAGAGATGAAAAAGTTAGTCGACTAGCGTGTAGCCTCACCTCTAGTGCGTTCAGTTTCGATAGTAAAATTCAGTTTCGACAGCAAAATTCAGTTTCGACAGTTAAGTTCAGTTTTGACAGTTAAATTTAGTTTCGACGGTTAAGTTCAGAGATGAGCGGCTGATGTATTTCACATCTAGCACTTTGTGGTTATGTATTTTATGTCATCTATTGGAGATGCTATTAGAATTCCACTCAGGTTAACGTTGTCTCTCTTGTCCTGCTTCAGCCTCGGCGTCGTACAACTCACCGGAGCTGCTTCAACGACGAAACTCTCCATTACAGCGGAGCAGTACCTCGGGCTCCACCTCCAGACGCCTAAGATCTTCTTGCGCTCCTCCAACAGCCAAGTCAGCCGGAGCATCCTCACCGGCCAACCCAATCACGCTGAGATCGACATGGCTAACCAAAAAGGTTGTACACTTGTTGCATCTCTTTTTTACTCTACATGTTATATGTATTATCCACTGAGCACACGGAGTAACGGGAAATACGATTATTTTATCCTACTATATGACAAGCAGTGAGGTACCAGGCAACTTAGCTATCCGTGATGGACTCTCTTGAATGCCATCATTATTTATCTCTGCGCGTTTGAGTTGTGCATTTGTCGATGGCCCTGGGAGCTGAGCTAGTAGGGCAGTGGCCTGAGTCCAAAGTAATAGAAGTAGCACAAAAACATTTTTAGTGTAGGCTTTTCCTTGTTCAAGCCCGCCTACTAGAATCGTCAGTGCTTGAAAGGAAAAGTGAATGAAAAACATAGGAATTGGAAAGTTTCTTATGGTACTACTTTTCATGAATTTGGTGCAAAGGAATGGAGCAAAGGAAAACTGTAGGATTTGTTCCTTTAGTGTCTCCTTGAAAGAAAAACCGTAGGAATTTTAATTTCCACTTGTCCTCCTTTTCAAATTCCTATTCATGAAGCACAAGACTAAGAGATAGTAGCATAATAGCATTATAACCGTACATTTTCTTATGGTTTGACTTAATCTCTCCATGCTTCTTTGCATCATGTGTTCTTCCAATTCTTGTGAACCAAACACCCAGATTGGCAGAAATCCTGTGTTTTTAAATTCTCTGTTTTGCACGTGCATTCCTATCCTATTCTTGTCTATTTCCTATCCCTGCATTGTTAGAATCCTCAAATTCAAACAAGCCCTTACACAATTACTTCTGTTACAGATATGTGTCAAAGAAAACCTTGTGTGGTTTGTCCTGCTCCTGCGGTGCTGTGTTCCACCCCAACTCAGCTGCTCCAACGACGGAAGGGTTCACCACAGCAGGGATCCGCTCTCCAGACTGTCTTTCGCCGCCTCAGATCTTCTTCCCCATCGCCGGCAGCCATGACAACTGCATTACCATCATCAACTGAGCAGATGACCTTGAGGACTACACGGGTCCGCAAGAGAGGTCGCACTCTTCCATGTCTGCTTACGTTATGCATCGCTTAATATGATGACATGCTACTTTATCATCGTGTTCATTAGACTCTGAGTCAGGTCCAAACTTATGCTGAAACTTGAGTTTTTAAATGGTTGTGGGGTACATATTGGGGCAACAATCAGTACTATCTGTCTACTATCTGGTTAATCTCGGGTGTCTACTATGAGTTTCATGTTGGGTGCAAACAAACATTAAAGGAGCAATTATCTGTATTTTTTAGCTAAAGCTATTATCTGCCTGCTATCATTGGTTTTGGGTCTATCCACAGTTTGCTACCATCACTCTGGATTTGTGCATGCACTCCTTACATAATCTCACTATGTTTTATTCCTATGCATGTCAGTTATTGTACACAATGGAACTAAACATGTAGAGCAAAAGAGATGAGCCTTGCGTGGCAATAAAATTTCATGCAGACGTCGCTCCATGGTGGGCACAAAGGCAGCCCCCCTCCACCCATTTCGGATTGTAATCAAGAGGAAGATAACTGTTCTGAGGGGGATTCAAAAGCAGAAGACCACTCCTATTTACCCCATGAGGTCTTCGCTCTAACTTGGCATGCTGATGTTGGTAATATCATGCATATGGTGCCTTGCATTGCTTGCTGTATACATCAAAGATGTCATCTGCTTAGTTTAGACATGCTTTGTGTCAATGCCATTTGTTTAGTTTCTTTATCGTATATGTGAATCATGCAATGCCATCTTGTTTAGCCAGGCATCATATATGTGAATTTTGCAATGCCACCCTGGTTAGCCAGTCATCTTATATGTGAATTATATCATGACATCATTTTTTATTACGTGTTAAATTTTTCAACAATTTTAGTACATTCAATTACTCTTCCTGTGCATCAGCCATTCGGCACGGTCATGGAAAAATCTGGAGTGGAAATAAGGTCTTCAGAGCAGACAATGCTATCTGACGAAGCGCATGTCTTGCTGGTTACAGATAGCTCCTCAGAGGAGGATTCAGAGATAGATGACCAGTCCTATTCCCCCCCTCCCCCCGAGGTGCATGCTCTAACTTGGCAGGGTTATGTTGCTCATATCGTGCGTATGATATGTTGCATTGCTATGTCATCTGCTTAGTTTAGACATGCTTTGTGTGAATGCCACCTGTTTAGTGTCTAATTACCATATATGTGAATTATGCAATGTCATCTTATTGCAAGACATTATATATGTGAATTATGCAATGCTATCTTGTTGCAAGGCATTATATATGTGAATTATGCAATGCCATGCTGTTTAGCCAAGTGTCATATATGTGAATTATATCATGCCGTCCTTTTTTCGTATTTCTCATTGCTTTTGTCGACACTGTTTGTATATTCAACTACTCTTCCTGTGCATCAGCCATTTGAATTGGTGATGGAGAAATCTGGAGTGAAAACAAGGTCTTCAGAGCAGACAATGCTACCTGCTGAAGCAGATATCTTGCTGGTTACAAATAGCTCTTCAGAGGAGGATTCAGAGGCAGATGACTAGTCCTATTATCCCCCTGAGGTGTATGCTCAAACTTGGTTGGGTTATATTACTCATATCATGCATATGTTGTATTGCAATGCTTAGTTTTTACATCATATACACGATATTGAATGCCATCTCCTTAGTAGACACATCATATATGCGATTGCCCTCTGCTCACTTCCTTAGTATATAAATCATATATTTGAATTATATCATGCCATGATGTTTACATAGACAGCATGTATCTGAATTATGGCATGCCAACCCATTTTCTAAAGACATAATATAGTTATATCATCTCATCATGTTTACATAGTCATCATATTTTGAATTATGACATTCTATCCGTGAATTATATCATGGCATCATGTTTCCATCGACGACATGTTTGTGATTTATGGCATGCCAACCACTTTAATAGAAACATTGTATAGTTATATCATGTCATCCTGTTTACATAGTCATCATATTTTAAAGTATGTCATTCTATCCTGTTTAGTTAGCCATCATAAATGTGAAATTGTGTCATGCTATCTTGTTTAATTAGCCATCATATATGTGAAATTATGTCCTGCTATTCTGTTTGGTTAGACCACATAAATGTGAATTATTTCATGCCTTGTTTTCTTCCCTACTATCCATTGCACCTGTCTATCTTACAATGTATGTACATTCAATTACTTTTCTTGTTTATCAGCCATTTCAATTGGAGGGGGTGATGGCAGTATCTTTGGGAGTAAAACACGGTCTTCAGAAAAGATCGTGCTACCTGTCGATGGAGATAGAACCACGGTTGTACTTGCCTAAGAACCAGCCCCACCACACATAACCCAGACTCACGCAGATTGTACCCCTACCCAGTTGGACAGAGAACCAGCTACACCCCTTCTAACCCCAACCCCAGCAGATAGTAACCCAGTTCCCGTTGACACAGCATCGTCTCCACCACAGAGCACCCAAACACGAGCAGTTAGTAAGGCAACTACAGTGCCCAAAGCACGAGGACCACCACTCCGAACCCCAAGTCAATGCTTAAAGCAGAAGAAGAATTGTTCTTAGTTCAGGTTCCGTAGCTATGGTTCATACTACTTTGCTCTTGCATCATTGTATTTACTCATACCAACTCCAATGGCGCAACAGGTATGTTTTAAACCTGTTTCTTTAACGTGTTTGTTGTGGTAAGTTGCTCTATGTTGACTTCAGTTTCAATTGAATAAACAGTTACGTTTTCATGCCATGCACATTACAAGTGTTTTATTGCTATGTAGTTTCCCACACTTATATTATGTCTATACTGCTTTATCTTAAATAGATATGATTCGAACTATATCTATCTTGATTTGGCAACATAAACTAGAATGATATAGACCATACAGTGACCATACTACATAGATATATGTTTGTTTCATGTTGTTATCCTATCCACCTTACTACTAAACTGGTTTACCAAAATGAGTTTCATATACTACATTGTAAACTTGTGATGTGTTTGTTTGTTTCTCTTTTAGAACGCGGATAAAATATTGGAGAAGAGTACCTCGTTATGCAATGGTAAAGGAAGAAATGCATATAAAGTTCAAGATAGTGAGACATCCCTGTTGGTCTCCAAGAAAGCTAATAAAAACTATATTGAAGACACAGAGACAATCCCAAAGTCCTGTCTTGATGTAGTGTTCGAGTTATTGGCTACTACTGCTGGCACCAGCTCCTCGAACTCGCTGCCTGAATCAGTTCGGCTTCTTGAGTCTCAACTTCAAGTTGAAAGACATCGATCAGATGTTATGCGAAAGGAAGCCGAAGGACTGAGGAAGTCCCTGCAGAATTCAGATGCATACTTTCTGGTGCAACAGCAAGTGCTGGAGGATTTAAGCGCCAAACAAGAGAAAGTTAATAAGCTTGCTAAGCATCTTGCCAGCATTATGGGTACCCAGGATATTGTTTCTTGAGCTCTTCTGAAGTGGTTTCGGTTCTGGACTTGTTTGGTGCAGCGTTTATATGCTGCTTTGTTCCCTATATTTGCACTGGTGGCGAACTTTGGTGCCCAGTGGATGTAATATGTGTAATAGCCGTGATAGCCTAGCGTAAGTTGCTTGCTAATTTATTTCCTTATTGTCTTGTTTATTTGTTTTCTTGTAGTTAGTGCAGTTCTTTTTCTGCGGCTTGCTAGTGGCTGCAATAACCTATTTTTTAAAACTACGCCACAATAACCCTGGGCTACATATTTACTGTAGTTAACATGGGGCTCCTACGGGCCGTAGAAACAATGGGCCTTCTACGGGGCGTAGAAACAATGGGCCTTCTACGGGGCGTAGAAACAATGGGCCTTATACGGGACGTAGACACAATGAGCCTTCTACGGGCCATATCATCAATGGGCCTTCTCCGGGCCGTATGATCGATTGGCCAAACATAGGCCAACAACAGACCACATTATGGCCTTAAATGGGCTAGAGTTGAAATCGTCCGTTCATGGGCCGACCCTAACGGGCCGTCGTTAATCGGCCGTATTTGATGACGCTATGAAAATGGCCCGGCGTATTAACGGGCCACAAACGGGCCGACTGTAACCATGGGCTGAATTTGGCCCACAAGCAGAAAAAGACAATAACGGGCCGTAAGTAAACGAATACTGGAAATGAGCCCAAGAATAAATGGGCCCTGAGAAGGCTGAAAGATAACATGGGTTGGAAATGGCCCAACGGAATAATGGGCCGTTAATGGGTATAAAGTGATACACTGTTCATTACGGGCCAGTTCCACCACGTGTCATTAATGGGCCAAGGGTTACTAAGGGCCTCATATGGGCCGAAAGACGTCATGGGCCATACATGGGCTGGAAGTTAAAACGGGCTGGAATTATATTGGACGGCCCAGATGACGCTACTGGGCCTAATTCGGATAGGCCGTAAACGGGCCCTGGGTTAGCGGGTTGTAAATGGGCTATATGCGAACATGCCGTTAACAGGCTTGCCGTGGGCTGGCCCGCCACCTTTTGACCAAGTCAAATGGGCCGACCTTTTCACAGGAATGGGCCTCTGTTGGGCCATGCCACGTGTCGACGTATCATAGGCGCTTTGGGTCCAATGAGTGGATGACATCTGTCCCAACGGTGAGCCGACACGTGTTTCCTCCAGCCAATGATGATTTTACACGTGGAAAATCCCCATTGGTCGAGGCTGTTAATGGGTTATCGGATCCAAAACCGGACCCAATAGCTTAACGACGTTCCGTTATGGTGGATGCCATGTGTCGGTCACCCTTGACGAAAGCACTTCTGTGACGCGCGATTTATCATCATGGAAGTGGACACTTCCGTGATGATAATTTTGGTAATTTCATGGAACACTTCTACGACAGCACAGGTATGACTATCTTGATTCTGTCATAAATTTGTCATGGATGTACATGCATGATAGAAAACATGACCTACTGTGACAAACACGTATCATCACGGAAGTGTATTTTTTTGTAGTGAAGCCAAGGGCCTCGAAGGCTCGAATACAAATGCTCGAAGACACAAGAATCAGCGGAAGCAATAATATCTTAGTACAGACATAAGTTAAACAAGTTTGCCTTAAGAAGGCTAGCACAAAAGTTGCAATGATCGAAAAGGCAAGGCCTCCTGCCTAGGACCTCCTAACTATTCCTCAAAGTCAAACTCCACGTAGAATCATCCTCGGGATCCTCTGGCTCCTGCACTCCATCATATGATCGCAATAACTAGGAAAAGGGGAAAAAGAAGTAGCAAAGCAACCGTGAGTACTCATCCAAAGTACTTGCAAGAAAGGATCTACACTACATATGCATTGGTATCAATGAAATGGGTAGTATCTGTGGACTGAACAACAGAATGCCAGAATAAGAGGGGGGATAGCTAGTCCTATCGAAGACTACGCTTCTGGCAGCCTCCATCTTAAAGCAATAGAAGAGAGTAGATGGTAAGTTAACCAAGTATCATTGCATAGCATAATCCTACCCAGCGATCCTCTCCTCGTCAACCTGTTAGAGAGCGATCACTGGGTTGTATTTGGCACGTGAAAGGGTGTGTTTTATTAAGTATCCGGTTCTAGTTGTCATAAGGTCGAGGTACAACTCCGGGTCATCCTTTTACCGAGGGACACGACTATTCGAATAGATAAACTTCCCTGCAGGGGTGCACCACATAACCCAACACGCTCGATCCCTCTGACCAGACACACTTTCCTAGGTCATGCCCGACCTCGGAAGATCAACATGTCGCAGCCCTACCTAGGCTCAACAGAGAGGTCAGCACACCGGTTTAAATCCTAAGCCGCGGGGGTCTGGGCCCATCGCCCATTGCACACCTGCACGTTACGAGGGCGGCCGAAAGCAGACCTAGCCTCCCTAATACAAGAGTAGGCATTCCAGTCCAATTCGGCATGTGTTGCTTAGTCGCTGACGTCAAGAAGGCTTCGGCTGATACCACGATGTCAAGTGTCCATAACTGTTCCCGCGTAGTTGGTTAGTGCATATAGGCCAGTGGCCAGACTCAGATCAAATACCAAGATCACGTTAAGCGTGTTATTTAGAAGTAATCGCGAATGCCGACCAGGGGCCAGGCCCACCTCTCACCTAGGTGGTCTCAACCTGCCATGTCGCTCAGCCACAAAGTAACAATCGGGGGCCGTCAGGAACCTAGGCCCATGACTACCGGGATGGAACCACCTGTCCTTTCAGCCCCCACATCGAAATCACTTGTGGGTACTCTATGGGCCGACCCGACTTTAGTCACCACCATGTATCATGTATAATAGTGTGATATGTATATACCCTTGATCACCTCTCGAAGTTACCACTGCCCGATACTATAGCATAGCAGACGGACAAGAATGTAGGGCCACTAATGAACTACTAGCATCCTATACTAAGCATTTAGGATTGCAGGTAAAGGTAACAACAGTAGTCGCAAAGGCAGGCTATGCATCAGAATAGGATTAATGAAAAGCAGTAACATGCTACACTACTCAAATGCAGGCAGTAGAGAGAAGGAATAGGCGATATCGGGTTGATCAAGGGGGGGGGGCTTGCCTGGTTGCTCTGGCAAGGAGGGGTCATCAACAATGTAGTCGATCAGGGCACAAGCAGCGGCGTTCGTCTCGTAGTCTACTGGAGAGAAGAGGGGGAAGAAATAATGAATACAATGCAAACAGATGCATATCGATGCATGACATGACAAGTAACAGTGCCAGGTGTGCCCTAACGTAGTAGGAGGTGATATCGGCGAAGGGGGGCAACATCCGGGAAAGTATATCCCCGGTGTTTTGCGTTTTCGGATAGATGAACTAGAGGGGGAAAGTTGTGTGTTCTCTATGCTAGGGATGTGTGGAGGACGAACGGGCTATGTATCAGGATTCGTCTCGTCGTTCTAAGCAACTTTCATGTACAAAGTATTTTCATCCGAGTTACGGTTTATTTTCTATGATTTATCAAAGTTTTAAGCATTTTTTCAAATTTAATTAATTACTTAATTTGAACATTATCTAAAAGAGTGAAAGGTGACGTCAGCATGACATCACCATGACGTCAGCAGGTCAAACCCAGCTGACCAGAGTCAAACCTGACATGTGGGCCTAGTGGGACCCACCTGTCATTGAGATAGAGGTGAAATAGGATTTGTTTTAAACTAATTAGGATTGATTAAGTGTGGGCCCCATAAGT
Organism: Triticum urartu; assembly: GCF_056163025.1. Classification (NCBI taxonomy): domain Eukaryota; kingdom Viridiplantae; phylum Streptophyta; class Magnoliopsida; order Poales; family Poaceae; genus Triticum; species Triticum urartu. The sequence continues at coordinate 443,525,630 of NC_141878.1, read as the reverse complement.
CATTGATAGATTAGTGCTTTAACTAACTAATTAATTAATTAGAAGATTATATTTATTTTAAATGAAAAGCATAAAGGGGTGGGGCCCGCGTGTCATTGACTGGGCCAACTAATCAGGTTTAGTTAGTCAACTAATTGATTAGGTATATTAACTACAATTAATTAGACTAATTAATTTACTTAATTAATTAATTTTTTATTGTTTTTTTCTTTTTTCCTTTTTTAAATGTTCCAGGGGCTTGGGCTCAGCATGTCAGTGGCTTTGGGGGAGCCTAGCGGGCACGTGGGTGACGGGTTACGTGCGTGGTTGTGAGCGCCCGATTGGGTGCAGCGGGGCAAGCGGGCGAAGGGGCGGGCGCGCGGCCTGGCTCCGGCGGCTGGAGCAAGGCGATGCGGTTAGCGGAGAGGGCCGCAGCGGCGGACGGCGGACGCAGCGGGAGCGGGGTGAGGCCGCGGACGATGACGACGGCCCTGGCGGACGCGGCCAGGCGCCGCAGGGCGGAGACGGCGGAGAGCGTAGGTAGCTGGGCGACGCGGGCGCGAGCAACGCACGGTCGGGCAGTGCGGGCGCACACGTGCAGTGGCTACGGCGACGAGCGCGGGGTGCGCGAGCGCGCGCATGCATCGCGGGCAGGCGGGGTCGCGCGAGGGAGACGAGAGGAAGCGGTGCTCACGTCGAGTCGTAGGGCACGGGGCAGTGGGGCGGGGGAAGGAATACGGGGACGAAGGCGACGGGGTCGACGACGAGGTGGCGGTCCGGCGAGGTGGCGGTGCGGGCTCCAGGCGGCGAGGTCCAGCGGCGTCAGGGGCGATGGGCGACGTGGTCGGCGCGGCAAGGGGTGTCGTGGAGGAAGAGGGGACGGGGGTGCGAGGACGTGGGCGGGGGCCGGCGAGGCGGCTCCGGGCGACGGCCACGGGGTCAGCCACGATCCGATCTGGATCGACGGGAGAGGGAGAGACGAGGGAGTGGGGGGACTGGGTGCGGGTCGTGGGTTAGGGTTTCCCCTGGTGGGGATATGGAGGGGGGTTGGGCCGGCCGTTTGGTGGGCTGGCCGGCTGGGCTAGGTGGGCCGGCCTGGCCTGTGAGCTAGGCCGCCTGGTCCAGTGGGGGTGGGGTTTGCTTTTTTATTTTTGTTAGTTTTATTTTTCTGTTTTTATTCCTTTTTAATTTATTTTTCCTTTACTGTTTCCTTCAAACTTTAACTTAGTTCAAATTATTAAATGTCAAAACAGCACCTAAATTTAGTATGTCAAATATACCCTGCCACATTAATTTTCTACCCAAGCTAAAAAAATCATAATTATTTAATATTTAAAAGTATTTAAATAATAGTTTTCGCTACTATTTTATTCAGCTTATAGTATTTAAACATTTTATAAAGGTGTGGTTTCTCCACCATAATTTCCTATGCAATATTTGGTTCACTCCGAACATTTTAGTTTTAATATTTGAAAAGTTTTATTGTTTGCTTGATTTTGAATTTGAATTTGAATCGGTTTCGAACTGACGCGAGATTAGCAACAGTAATCGAAGTGATGTGGCATCATTAGCATAGGGTTGTTGTAGCTTAATTACCCGGGCGTCACAATTCTCCTCCACTACAAGAAATCTCATCCCGAGATTTAGGAGCAGGAGTAAGGGGGAAGGGATTTGGTTACGAAATTCTAATTGGTTTTCTGGGTGTTGGTTGCTCTTCTCGATGAGGTCGATCCATTACATTGACATCTTCATTTGTCTGCTTCAGGTCATCCTGATGAAGTCATCATTCTTCCTTGAGGATCTCCATCGTACTTATGGAAATCTAAGGGGGGAAAACTCGGGAAGGACGGAGCTCAACATATGTTAGGTACGTGGGGGCTATCTCAGTGAACATGGCATAGAGGCATCTCTCGAGTTAAAATTCAAGAAAGTTATTGAGAGCAAGGTAAGGATGGGCAACAAGAAGCTCCAAGCGGGTAGGCAACCGTAGGTTACCTAAAACTGAGGGTGAAAGGGGTTTAGAGCAACGGGAATAAGTATTGCGCCTGATACCAAAATAGACCACTAGGAAGGTGGCTCATGATCTTTCAGACAAAGCCAAGCGTGAGGAATAACTTTAGAAACAGGGGTGTACAGGAGAGTCAGGTTTCGATCGTGTGGAACTGTGGGTTAACAGTAGGAAGGCGCTAATCAATTTGCACGGTCAAGATAGCAAGGCAAGTCAGAGTATCACCTGCCAGCAACAACATCGGTACCAAGGGCGAGGGACGAAGAGAACCATTTTTCCTGCTCGTTGAACGAGGCGGACCAATAGGCAAAGTTCTCGTCCATCGGTGGCTACCGGAATGTCATCAACAATAGTAACGGGGTCTTGCTAACAGAATTGTACACCGAGGTGCATACATAAGCAAGAGAATATTACTGCTTAGATCATATATATCACCAGAAAGGTCAAACCAAACAATGGAAAGGAAAATATGATTATCAGTTTCAACAGAGCAATGGAAACGAAAGTGTGTTTAAACACATATTTCAAGGGTATTTCCTTCCCAATGACAAGTGGAGCAAGATATCCATGATAGGATATAAAGTAGAAAACCATTTTGGTAAGGGGAGATAAATTTCATGACACTACCCATACAACGGTGTTTGGATAATTGAGCAAGAAACATTTAGCATTGGGCTTCAAATGTTCTTGTTGAAAATCAGAGTACCACAGACATACTTTGAGATAGCATTGACATGGTCTTCAACCAAAGGTCGAACTTGGATACACAAAGGATTCATCAGGAACAACATATAGAATAAGTCTTACGATTTCCTCATGGAAGAATGGTTAACCTTGCTAAATAGGAAACTATAACAATAGGTTCTCGGGCCAGGTGTGCTAGGCATGACATCACCTTACCGAGTCATATAAAAACCAGTGTTATAACTCTGGGAAATATGTTCCAACCTTCATATCTGACCGGGATTCAGATCTGATTTGGTGTCAGGATACCTCAGACTCAGGATGCCTGAGAAAGAAAAGGTGCAACGCAATTGACGAGATGACATTATAAGATTCTCGAGCAATGAACTATGGAAGCGAGTTTCGAAACAAGAGTTCATCATTAAACCAAGGAGAGGATGAGGAGGTGGCTGGTGGACTCAGCGATAATTCATCGAGATTTCCAAAAAGATGGATTTCCACAATTATGTGAACAAGGAGATAACATTTGTCATATCAAATGATATAATGATGTATGCTAGAGGAAAAACATACACAATTAAACATTGGCTGAAAGGTGCACCCGAAATATGGGCTTAGGTAGTACGATCAATGTTAGAATGGTGATTTAATAACCAATGGCCTAAGAATGTAATGTCGACCATTAACTTCAAAGCAATAGGGTTGCTAGAAGGGCAGAATCCAAACAGCACCGATCACCTGTTGGTATCCCGGTTGGCACCAACACGAGGACCAAGAAAGAATGGTGATGGTGAGAAGTATTACTATATCAAGAATTAATAGTTGAGGTAATTCCCTTAACATTCTTGACATAACAGATGGTAATACTCCAAGGTAGAATCATAATATAAGTTGGATAGAAAGGAAACTACACAAAACATGACCAAGTTTTGTGTCGGAGGGAATGCGAGAATGTTGTCGATGTTAGTGCAAATCATCGAGGGGGCAAGGGTGGTATTACATCCTGAATTCGACATTCAACTTGGAAAAAGTCAAATTGTTGACAGTGATCACGACAAATTTGTCGAGAGGTTTCAAGAAGATGTAATCGATCGACAACGACATCAAGCCAAGGGAATGGTGAAGCAAAAGGTTATTATAACCATAGATAAGATGTCATCTTAGAATTCGGAGTTATCTTTCAAGACAAACAATATAATGTTGAAGTTCGATGTAAGCTTAGAGCACTGTCGGGATTGTGTCCCGGGGATGAAGGACATAGGTAGAATGGTCAAGCGGTCAGCCTGACGATGATGATGTAGTCAACCAGCTGGGAACGACATGATCAAGTACAAACTCGTAAGCAAATAAGATTACTAAGAGTTGTTGAATCACAGCACGGACTCGGTTCAGTTGTCGGTGTATTTGAGTGTTTAATAACTCAAAGCCCATGAAAAATTGGAATCAGTGAGAATGTAGTACTTAATGAAGAACTCATAAGAAGTTATGTAGTTCCATGATAATCTCGAGATACCAGGGGCTAATACTCGATGACAGATCAAAGTAGAGGTTGGACTGGGGTATTGCTCTGCAGAAGACAAGTGCTTAAACTTGCACAGGAAATGGTATTTAAAGGAGAACATGGTCGGAACCACGATTGCAAAGGGATCAATTCACAGACACGAGATGATATTATATCAAGGGGGTAATTATTATTACAAGGAGCTTCCATGATAGGATCTACATCGTGTCCATGGGCATGAACACAAAGTTCAAGGTCGACTCCCACTTCTCTAATGCATAACCTTTCATTCACTGCTCTACTAAAAAAGATTTGAGTGCGAAGATCTACCTGGTGAATTACTAGAGGAGTTTGAACCTTGGAAAACTTTCGGGTTCACACATATTAAGGAAGGCATAGGTTCAACCCATCGGGGCATCTAAGAAACATATACTACAAGCTTCGAGAGTAATTATCACCAGCTCGAAAGCAGGGCATGTTTGGCCAATCAGAGGATAGGATTTACCAATGGCATTTTATATCAGAGAAATAGCTTCCAAAGTGATTGATTATGAAGGACGTTGTCGGATAAAATCCAACAAAGGATCTGGTGGCCCTCAAGAGATCTGATGTGAGCATCGGTACTCAACCAGAGGAAGAAAGAATGCAAGGAGATCAGATTATAGAACAACTAATTGATTGTAAGCTCAAAAATCAAAGGAAATATGATTTCCAAATCAAGGAATCAGAAGCAAACGCTCTGATTAAGGAAGGATAAGATGAGTAAGCTTAGGGGTACAATCGACGACAATTTGATTGGTCGAGATCTAGCTCATGGTTAAAATGACGTCTGAGCCAAAAGGATGAACTTTAGGATCTGATTGAGGATTGCGAGCATTCGCAACATATTAAATCAATGGACTCAAAATGATAGTGACAAAGGCTGCCAATAAGATTACTATACTTGTGGGATTAACCATAATGCAAGCAAGTAAGAATTTCAAGAGCAATAAGCTGCTCAGGATTTTTGGAAGATCGAATATTATTTTGATGACATGAGTGAAACACATAAACAACTGGGGATGAGCGGATACTCGGTAAGTGCGAGGAATTATCCGTAGGGATGTTCATGTGATAGCAAAGTATTCTCGGAACAATAGAGAGAATTCCGGTGTATCTTGTAATAATAAGATCAATGGGATTGAAATGGCAAGTGTATGTGGTTATCGATAATGATATAACAGTGGTAGGGAATTTGCAAAGGCGGTGGGCACAAGTGTCTTGAGAGAACATCGGAGATTACCTTCAGAATCCTCTGGTGCACCAAGCAATCATCTGGAGGGAGGGGCTCTCCGAGAGAAAGTAGTGATGAGAACCTAGAGTTATAATTAGTAAAATCATTTAACCCGAATAGAAGAGAGATCAGAATCCCAGAGTATAGGTCGAGGAATAAAAGATCTTAATACCACCCAATGTCGACGTGGGCCCGTAAGCCACACAGCCATGTTAGTAAAAGTTTTGAAATGACTAGACTCAACTTCGGCCAAGGAGTTGGAAAGGGGGATTCCTACAGGCAGTCGGCTCTGATACCAACTTGTGACGCCCCCGATTTGACCGTACACTAATCATGCATGTAAATGTGTACGACCAAGATCAGGGACTCATGGGAAGATATCACAACACAACTCTAGACACAAATTAAAAACATACAAGCTTTATATTACAAGCCAGGGGCCTCGAAGGCTCGAATACAAATGCTCGAAGACACAAGAGTCAGCGGAAGCAATAATATCTGAGTACAAACATAAGTTAAACAAGTTTGCCTTAAGAAGGCTAGCACAAAAGTAGCAACGATCGAAAAGGCCAGGCCTCCTGCCTGGGACCTCGTAACTATTACTCAAAGTCAAACTCCATGTAGAATCATCCTCGGGATCCTCTTGCTCCTGAACTCCATCATATGATCACAATAACCAGGAAAAGGGGAAAAAGAAGTAGCAAAGCAACCGTGAGTACTCATCCAAAGTACTCGCAAGCAAGGATCTACACTACATATGCATTGGTATCAATGAAATGGGTAGTATCTGTGGACCGAACAGCAGAATGCCAGAATAAGAGCGGGATAGCTAGTCCTATCGAAGACTACGCTACTGGCAGCCTCCATCTTGAAGCAATAGAAGAGAGTAGATGGCATAGCATAATCCTACCCAGCGGTCCTCTCCTCGTCGCCCTATTAGAGAGCGATCACCGGGTTGTATCTGGCACTTGAAAGGGTGTGTTTTATTAAGTGTCTGGTTCTAGTTGGCATAAGGTCGAGGTACAACTCCGGGTCGTCCTTTTACCGAGGGACACGACTATTCGAATAGATAAGCTTCCCTGCAGGGTGATACGTCTCCATCGTATCTACTTTTCCAAACACTTTTGACCTTGTTTTGGACTCTAACTTGCATGATTTGAATGGAACTAACCCGGACTGACGCTGTTTTCAGCAGAATTTCCATGGTGTTGTTTTTGTGCTGAAATAGAAGTTCTCGGAATGACCTGAAACTTCACGGAGAATTTTTTGGAATTTATAAAAAATACTGGCAAAAGAATCAACACCAGGGGGCCACACCCTATCCACGAGGGTGGGGGCGTGCCCACCCCCTGGGGTGCGCCCCCTATCTCGTGGGCCCCCTAAGGCTCCACCGACCTCTACTCCAACTCTATATATTCACGTCCAGGGAGAAAAAAATCAGGGACAAGGATTCATCACGTTTTACGATATGGAGCCGCCGCCAAGCCCTAATCTCTCTCGGGAGGGCTGATCCGGAGTCCGTTCGGGGCTCTAGAGAGGGGAATCCGTCGCCATCATCATCATCATTAAACTTCCTCCATCACCAATTTCATGATGCTCACCGCCATGCGTGAGTAATTCCATCGTAGGCTTGCTGGACGGTGACGGGTTGGGTGAGATTTATCATGTAATCGAGTTAGTTTTGTTAGGGTTTGATCCCTAGTATCCACTATGTTCTGAGATTGATATTGCTATGACTTTACTATGCTTAATGCTTGTCACTAGGGCCCGAGTGCCATGATTTCAGATCTGAACCTATTATGTTTTCATGAATATATGTGAGTTCTTGATCCTATTTTGCAAGTCAATAGTGACCTACTATGTGTTATGATACGGTAACCCCGAAGTGACAATAATCGGGACCACTCCCGATGATGACCGTAGTTTGAGGAGTTCATGTATTCACTAAGTGTTAATGCTTTGGTCCGGTACTCTATTAAAAGGAGGCCTTAATATCCTTTAGTTTCCAATAGGACCCCACTGCCGCAGGAGGGTGGGACAAAAGATGTCATGCAAGTTCTTTTCCATAAGCACGTATGACTATATTCGGAATACATGTCTACATTACATTGATGAACTGGAGCTAGTTATGTGTCACCCTATGTTATAACTGTTGCATGAGGAATCGCATCCGATATAATTATCCATCACTGATCCATTACCTACGAGCTTTTCACATATTTATCTTTGCTTAGTCATTTTTCCGTTGCCACTGTTACAATCACTACAAAACCAATACTGTTACTTTTGCCACCATTACTGTTACTTCCATATTACTTTGCTACTAAATACTTTGCTGCAGATATTAAGTCTTTCAGGTGCGGTTGAATTGACAACTCAACTTTTAATACTTGAGAATATTCTTTGGCTCCCCTTGTGTCAAATCAATAAATTTGGGTTGAATACTCTACCCTCGAAAACGGTTGCGATCCCCTATACTTGTGGGTTATCAAGACTATTTTCTGGTGCCGTTGCCGGGGAGCATAGCTCTATTCTTTTAGTCACTTGGGATTTATATCTGTTGATCACTATGAAGAACTTGAAAGATGAAAGAACCAAGATTTTTCCCTCAACTACGAGGGGAGGTAAGGAACTGCCATCTAGCTCTGCACTTGATTCACCTTCTGTTATGAGTAAATTTGTGACACCTACACCTTCTATTCATTCTGATATGTCGCGTGTTATTGATGATGCCACCTCTTCTATGCATGATGCTTATGATGAAACTACTTCTATGCTGGATAATACTGTGCCATTAGGTGAATTTCTTGATGAACAACTTTCTAGGGTTAGAGAGAATGAAATTATTGAAACTGATAATATTGATGAAAGTGATGACAAAGATTCTCCCCCTAGATATGAATTTCCTATTGTACTTGAGGGTTATGTTATGGATGAAGAAACCGCTAGAGATCTTTTAGCTTGCAATGATAGATATGATCTTAAGAAACTGTTAGCTAAGCTGAAAGAAAAATCCTTGAATGCTAGAATGAAATATGACCCTGCTTTTGCTACTTCACCTATCTGTATTTCCGATAAGGATTATGATTTCTCTGTCGATCCTGAGTTAATTACTTTGGTTGAATCAGATCCTTTTTATGGCTATGAATCTGAAACTGTTGTGGCACATCATACTAAATTAAATGATATAGCCACCCTGTTCACTAATGAGGAAAAAAATTGTTACTACTATATCCTTAAGTTATTTACGTTCTCATTAAAGGGTGATGCTAAAAACATAGTTTAATTCTCTTGATCCTGGTTGTGTGCGTAGTCCCTAGGATATGATTTATTACTTCTCTACTAAATATTTCCCTGGTCATAAGAAACAAGCTACCTTAAGGGAAATATATAATTTTGTGTAATTGAAGAAGAGAGTCTCCCACAAGCTTGGGGGAGGCTTCTCCGATTACTTAATGCTTTGCCTGACCATCCTCTCAAGAAAAATGAAATACTTGATATCTTTTATAATGGACTAACCGATGCTTCCAAAGACCACCTGGATAGTTGTGTTGGTTGTGTTTTCAGGGAAAGAACTGTTGATCAAGCTGAATTGCTATTGAATAATATGTTGAGTAATGAAAATGATTGGACAATTCCTGAACCAACTCTTAAGCCAACTTCAAAGAAAAGGGGTATTCTATTTCTCAGTCCTGAAGATATGCAAGAGGCAAAGAAATCTATGAAAGAAAAGGGTATTAAATCTGAAGATGTTAAGAATTTACCACCTATTGAAGAAATACATGGTCTTGATAACCCGACATAGGTAGTAAAGGTAAATTCTCTTTATACATTTGAGGAAGGTGATATTCCTCGTAATAAGTCTGCTAGCCAATGCTTGGATGAGTTTGATAATTTTACTATTAAGCAAGAAAACTTCAATGCTTATGTTAGTAGACAATTGAAACGTAATGCTTATATGATTGAATACTTGAGTGATTATATGTCTAGAGTTAAAGGTGAACTTAGACTTATTAGTAAACATGCTTCTATGGTTACCACTCAAGTAGAACAAGTGCTTAAAGCTCAAAATGATTTTCTCAATGAATTAGATAATAAGAAAAATGAAAATGTTGTTAGAGTTCTGACTAGAGGGGGTAAAATGACTCAGGAACCTTTGTATCCCGAGGGCCACCCTAAGAGAATTGAGCAAGATTCTCAGAGAATTAATGTTGATGCACCTAGTTCTTCTAATAAGAAGAAAAGGAAAAATGATAGGACTTGGCATGCTTCTAGTGAACCTATTGTTGACACACCTGAGAATCCTAATTGTCGTGGAATTGTCACGGCAGATGTCCTAGAACAAGGACTTAGTCGTAGGGTCATCGCACTAGGAAGCTTAAAGGGGTTAATCGGGACAAAGAACACAAGAAGGTTTTTATACTAGTTCGGCCCCTTACGATGAAGGTAAAAGCCTACGTCTAGTTGGGATTGGTATTGCTGAGCTTTCGATCTCCAAGAGGCTCAACTCGCCGGCTTGGTTATCGATCTGTTGTTTCTTGCCCTAAACCGCCACCGGGTCGTCCCCTTATATACACGGGTTGATGCCTGGTGGCCTACAGCATCCCGGCCGGCTCATAAACGTGCCCGGCTCGGTGACTTCCTTTACATGCCTTTCTTTACAAGTCTTTCCTTACATACGGCGGTTTACAATGTCAGGCCTTAAGCCGGCCCCGGGCCTTTGGGCCTCCTATACGTTTAGTAAACTATCATCTTGAATGTTTATTGGGCTTCCTATGTAACCCGCCAATAGGACTGACCCGGCCCCTCCTGGGCGGGTCATACTGGTAGTAATATCCCCAACATTAGGCCCCAGGTTGACTTTGAACTTTGTTCTTTGTCCATCTTCAATATTTAGATGGGATACATCATCTGTCTGAAAACTTCTGTAACCCGTCGTGACGTCATCTTTTGAAAATATAAAAAACTTTCATGACGTCATCTTCCAGTGGGTCTTTTATTCTCTAATGTCTTCCGAGAATCGAGGCGTCCGTTCAGTTGGATAATCATTATTCGGGTCTCCTTTATTTTCGCGCCCGCCTGTTCGCTTACTCCCTTATAAATAGGCACGACCTAGGTCTTTTTCATTCTCCCCCTTCGGTCGTCTTCCTCCTCTCACTGTTTCGCTGCCGCTCGAGCTCCGCCGCCGCCGCCGCAGATCTCCTCGTCTTCCCCACCTCAGGCCGCTGCATCGACCTGACTTGTCCAGAGAAACGCGACGAACCTCCGCAGTAGCTCTGCATCTGTAAGTCCCTTTCCTTCTCTGCCTTAGATCTGCATTACGGCTTCTCGAGTTCCTCGGTGTTCGTCGCCACCCGTTACAAACTGTTGATAGATTTCACCTCCGATGCCCTTTCTTGATCGTCAGATAGTGTAGAACTGCTACGGTAGCTGTTTAGCCTTTCTTTTTTGATAGCAGTAGATCCCTTTTTCCTGTATAGATGCTTTGGTAGTTGATGAACTCATCTGTACTGGACTTTTAGGTCTGGAATTTTTTCTTTTTGGGACAGCCATTTGATCCAAAATAATAATGATAGCTTGGTGAAACTTGTTTATGCCAACACTTAGCTGAATCTGCCTTCTGAGAAAGTCAGTAGTCATGGCGGCTTATCACTCCGGCTTTCTTTTCCTTATATGTCATTAGCCCTTAGTTAAGCCATCGTTACTTGTTTTACAACTTCAACCTTTAACTGTTAATTTTGCCGTAAATTGAACCGGCATGTTGTTTTTCCTCTTTCAGTCCCTTGCACGTCATGCCGTCAAAGACGCCCACCATCTGCAATTGGGTCCCCTCAACCATAACTGAGGAGCGTATAAAAGAGTTCCTCCTCATTGGGTTTCTGCCCTCAAAAAACATCATGTCTTATCGTGCTCCTAACCCGGAAGAAGAACGACCCAATCCAAAAGACGGCGAAGTGATCGTCTTTACTGACCACATGAACCGGGGCTTCTCACCGCCCGGTTCAAAGTTTTTCAGAGAAGTTCTTCACTTTTTCAAACTCCATCCTTAGGATATCGGGCCCAATTCCATATCCAATATTTGTAACTTCCAAGTGCTCTGTGAGGTATATCTTCAGCAAGAACCAACTGTGGAACTATTTAGAGAGTACTCCTGTTTGAACCGGCAGAACGAGTGCACCAATGGCCTTAGCTTAGAACTTGGAGGCATCTCAATTCAGCGCCGGCAGGGTGCTGTCTTTCCTCTTATAGTTTTACCAAGTCACCCAAAGGACTGGAACCAAACTTGGTTTTACTGTCAGGACATCTCACCTGCCAACGAGAAGCCCCTGTCGGGTTACCGCCCCGATCGTATTGACTCCAAGTTCGCTCTGCCAGATAAACTTACCGTTGCTGAACGCAAGAAGCTGCTTCCATCTATCAGAAGAATCAACAGTTTGTTGGGGAACGGTTTAACCGGAGTCGATCTAACCCGCTGCTGGATCTCATGGTGGATGATTCCATTAAGCCGTCGTTCAAAATTGATGTATGAATATGGTGGAGACCCAGACAACTCTCTCCGTCATACCCCGGTTCAACTAACCGAGGAGGACATTGTCGCAATGTCAAACCTTCTGGTGAATGCGAAGTATGAAGATTGTAGTGTTGTTGGGTTAAATCCCTTCTGTAGACTTAACCCGGTACCAGAAGTAAGGATATTCTGATCTTTTTTCCTTTGTATTTTGTCCAACCGTAGTTGTTTATTACCGATCCTTCCTCTTGTCTTTGTAGGCCAACTCTGACTTTTGGAAAGTGAAATATGATCACGAAGCTGCCAAGAAGGCGAAACTCGCCGCCATGAACGCCAAGAAATCGACCCGGAAATCGAAGAAGAAGAAGAAAACCAGTGTTGAAGACTTAATGAAACTTGATGACACATCTAACTCGGAGGTAGCCCTTGATTCCCTTGGCCAATTTTTTAACAATCTTATTGACACTGATCCTTACCAGGATGACACTGGGGCCAGTCAGGCCGGGGAAGTAGAGGTAACTATCATTTCCTCCGACTCAGAGCCCTTACCAAGACACAAAGTTCAACGAGTGATCCGTAAAGTAAGGTTTTCTAACCCCTTAGCTCACTTGGATTCCACCTTTCATTTGAAAAGGCAGCAACATGAAAGTCGCCCTGAAGCTGGGATTGAAAACGAACCGGTTGTCGTCCTCCAACAGACCCCTCGGAAACGTCCGAACGAGGTTTACTTATTGCTATCTTTAACTCGCTTTAATGAATCCTACTCCTCATATTTCTTTTAACTCTTTTATTTTATTCTTTCAGGAGGTGTCTCGTTCCTCAGGCGACTCATCACAAACACCATTCCCGGCTTTCAAGACTGCACCTGGGTAATCAGAAATCCTCTTTTCTTCCGGGTTGCTTAATTATATCTTGATGCTGACAATCCTGCGATATTTTTTCCTTAGCGGCCAGGCTAAATCCAAGAAGGCGAAGGCAGCAAAACTGGCGGAAGACCCGCCAGTGCTAGCATCTGACCCGGCTAGGCCGCCTTCTCCATTAACTGACGCCCCAGAAGACTCGCCTATTGTCAATGAAGCAAATCCTCCGGAGCCATCGCTTGACGAAGCCACTATGAATCCTTCTAAAGCTGGACCGTCAAGCTCAACCGACCCGCCGTCTCCACATGCTCAAGATGTTCAAATTACTGGGAGCCGCTTTGTTGAGACAGGGAACCCAACGGTGTTGGCTCGGTGCACAGCAAAGCAAGAAGCATTGGAGAGGCAGAAGGTTCGCTTTGATGTTGCCAACTATGACTGTCGTGGGTTTGTCATGGCAGATGTCCTCGTGAAAGGACTTAGTCGTGGAGCCATCGCTACGGGTTAGCTTGAAGGGGTTAAACCGGACAAAGGGACACGGGAGTTTATACTAGTTCGGCCCCTTCGATGAAGGTAAAAGCCTACGTCTAGTTGTGATTGGTATTGTTATGGGTTCGAAGGCCAGGGAGCGAATCCGCTTTGTCTGGCTCTCGATTTGTTGTTCTCTCCCCTTGAACCGCCGCCGGGTCACCCCTTTATATACTCAGGAGGACCCCGGCCAGTCTACAGAGTCTCGAGGCTGGCTCATACAAGTGTCCGCCTCGGTCTCCTCTTTCCTATCTTATAATACAAGTTTATACAATCATGGCGGTTTACTACCATGGGCCCTAAATCGCCTGTGGGCTCTGGGCCTCTAAGCCTTATCCGTAAAGCGCCATCTTCTGGGTTTCCTTGGGTTTCAGCATAGGTGAAGGTGAACTGGCCCCTCCTGGGCGGTTTACACTTAATGGTTATATCCTCAACATTAGGCCCCAGATTGATTTGAACCTGTTCATGTCAATCTTCAATCCTTAGAAAAAACTACCTGACTTTCTGACAATTCTCGTAAACCGCCATATTGTCTTCTCCCTGTGAACTTTGGTGAACCGCCATGACGTCATCTTCTGTCACTGCAGTAAATCATTGTGACGTCATCCCTGTATAAAAAGATTTATGAAGATTCCCTTCTCTTTAATTAATTCCCGAAGATCGAGGCGACAACTACATCATCTTTTGCCACTCCCGACTCCTCGATTTTCGCGCCTGCTATTTTATTCCACTTCCCTTATAAATAAGACCGGGCGCCTTCCATTTCCCCCCTTTCCTATTCGCATCGTCTTCCTCCTCGCGACCTGAAGACCTCAAGCATCGCCGCTGCCGCCGTCGTCGATCTTCTAGTCTGCACAACCTAGGCCGCTGCATCACCCTGTTCGTACCAGATCTCTTAAGATACTCCGCTGCTACGTGTCTCTGGTAAATACTCCTTCCCTTTACTTGTTAAATCTGCATTAGGGTTTCGAAGTTTCTTCGGTGTTCGTCAGTGTTCATTAGTACTTTCTCTGCTTTTCCTTTAGCATCGTACTGAATCTAGCTAGGCCTGATAGTTTCCCCTTGCGGCTGGATCTGTAGCTTTAATCTGCTGTACTACAGCATCTTACTGTTCCTGTATAAATCCTTATCTGAACCTTCTCTATTCTGTTTAACACCATTGTAAGACTCAGAAAAATTTGTTTTTTGAACAACGGTAGATCCAAAATTATATCACCATCTTGTGAAACTTGTTTCCGCAACACTTAACAAATTTTCAGATTGGGTTCTGCCTCCCAAGGGCGGTTTATCCTTTAGTATTGATAATCCGTCATATGTCATTAGCCCTCTCTTAAACCGCCATCTAGACTTGAACAACAATGCCTGGTTGACTTCATACGTATACCTTGAATTGCCGGTTTAACATTTGACAAACACATATGAACCGCCAATCGTAAACCGTCCATTTTCCTTTTACAGACTTTGTAAGATGACGAAGCAATTTGCTGCTTGAAACTGGGTTCCATCTCAGATCATAGAAACGCAAATCAATGAATATGTCACCACAGGTGCTTTAGCTTCAAAAAATGTCCTCCATTGGCGAGTTCCTGGCCCTGAGTGCCCTCCTGAGCCTCAAGATGGAGAAGTGATTGTGTTCATGAAACATTTAGCTCGAGGTTTCAGTCCTCCCGGATAAAAAAATTTCCGAGATGTTCTTTCCAGGTTCCAACTTCATCCTCAAGATATTGGACCAAATTCTGTGTCCAACATATGCGATTTCCAAGTATTCTGCGAGGTTAACCTGCAAGAAGAACCAACTGTCGACCTCTTTCAAGATCTCTTTCACTTAAACCGCCGGACTGAATTTTCTGACGGACCCAATACTGAACTTGGTGGTGTGTCGATCCAAAAGAGGAAAGAGGTTGAATTTCCTCACACCAAACTTCACAGCCATCCAAAAGACTGGAACCAAACCTGGTTCTACTGTCAGAATACTGCCCCTGCTGAAGAGAATCCTTTACCGGGCTACCGTCAGCACCGGCTCAACAATAATCACCCTTTACCTCAGAGATTGTCTGCCAAAGACCGACAAGCCTATGCACCTCAACTCGCCAAACTCCAGGCTTTCCTTGCCAACGGTTTAACTAGTGTTGATCTCGTTCGCTATTGGATTTCATGGTGCATTCTACCTTTAAGCTGCCGGCCCGGACTGATGTTTGAATATACCGGCAACACCAATGATCCACAATGGTTTAATGAAATAGAACTGACTAACAATGAAGTCACTGAAGGTGTAAAGAAAATACTTGACGAACCGCTCACCGTATGTACTCAAATTGGTCTGCATCCTTTTTATACCTCCAACAAACCGCCAGCGGTAAAGACTTTAACCTTGTACTTTTCCTGATCCTTCTTCGCTTTAACACTGCTATAATAACCCTTTGTGCAATCTCATAGGCCAGTAGCTCCTTCTGGAAAAGGAAATCTCAAGACAAAGCGGCTAAGGCTCCTCGTGTTAAGACCAAGGTCATCAAGAGAGCTGCCAAAAAGAAAACTGCTGAGTCTTCGGAACCACCAGAGGATGTCGGTGACTCGGCTAAAGAGGTAAAGTTTGACTCCCTTGACTTCTATTCATATATTTTACTCATAATGATTACTCCCAGGATGATGCGGAGGCCAGCCATGCAGATCATGTTGAGGTAATTTGTCTTTCTGACTCAGAACTTGTGTCGGTTCAACGATTTCGCCGTGCAGTTCGGAAAGTGAAATGCTCTCACCCTGTTGCTCATTTGGATCAAAAACTTTCTTTGAAGACACAGCAAACCGAAGGGCGTCACACAACCCGGCACAGTGGTCAACAGGTCACTTCTTCCGGTTTACCTCATACACCAAACCGGAAACATCGTCCAGAGGTTTCTTGTTCTCCTGAAAAATGTTATCTTTTGAAAGGTTTCTTCCGATGCCCTCTCAATCCATCTGATTCAAACTACTAGGTATCTTCTAATTCGCCCGACGGTTCATCAATCACTCAGCTGCCTCCACTGAAAACCGTCCCTGGGTAAGCATACAGCCCTCCCTTCTCCTTCATAATTTGGTTAATCATGCTAATCCTTGTTTTAATATTAGTGCTAAAGATCATCTGAGTAAGAAGGCCAAGACCAGTGCCCCTACCGGCGAAGTTGAACCGGAGAAAACTCCTGAAAATCCTGATAAAAATCTTGATAATATCATGGATGATTCTGTCCCGCCGGAGCCAACTAACAACGCTGATCCACCGGAAGCTGATCCGGCCGCACATGATGGCACCTCAAGTCCACATGCTATACCTGCAAGTCCGGTTGTTGATCCACTGAGGTCAACTGCTAATCCGCCAAGCCCTGCTACCACTCCTAACCCAGCCAAAGATGATGACGTTATTGTTACTGGCACTGCTTATACCACTCCGGGCAATCCAGTTACCTTGGCAAAACATACTGCCAAGGATGATTTTACTTCTATGGGCAAGAGGAAGATGGAAGCTGACTTGTAAAAATATGCTAATCTTTCTGCCCAGGATCTTCATTCTGGATTCTTGAACCGGCTTTATACAAACCGAGATAATGAGGCTGACTTGGTAAATCTGATGAAGGAACGCTATGAGGTAAACATTTTCATCCTTATCTTTGTATTTTCACTGCCTTGTATCCTGTAGCCCCCAAGGGCCGGTTTAGCTTGTAAAGACAAACCGGGACTTTTGAACTTCCAAACTGCACATTGTTGACTTTTAAGTTTTTTAAACAAATACACATTAGCCCCCAAGTGCCAGGATTGAAACTTGTATTAATCCTCGGGACTTTGAATAAGCAGTAGGAAAGAAGCAATCCGCATTAGCCCCCAAGTGCCAAATGTAGAACCAGTTGTATGCTTGGTACTTTTGATAAAATATTGATATGCTCCTCTGATTGTGGCAGGCTGACATAAACCATCAACGGACGCAGATTGCTGATCTTCAAGAGAGTATCAAATCTCATCAAGAAGAATCTTCTAAGGCCAAAGATGAACTTTGAGCCGCTTTAACTTCCATGGAACGACTGAAGGAAGAATTCAAGACTGAACGTGCCAGTTGGGACACTGAGAAGGGTACATTGCTGAAACGGGCTGAAGACGTCGAGTCTGCTCTTAAACCGGTGGCAGAAGAACTTTCTGGGTTGAAGCGTCAAGTGAACACCATGACTTCCGCAGTATTTGGTAAGTACTCCTATCAAGGCATCTAAAATATCAATCTTGTAAGGTGCCGGTTGAAATATGAAATTCTTAAACCGTTGCAGGTAGCCGCATTACTCATCTGGGCTCAGATGTACGGATGAAGCTGAAAGCAGCATATACTCTGCTTGAACAACTGGTACGCCGGTGCTCAACGTGTTATCTGCGCAGCATCCTATGACAATCCGGCCCCAACACTGATCAAGGACACTCTGGCAAGGCTATCCATGGCACCAGCATAGATAGAAGAGGTAAAGTGATCTGCTGCCATGGCTGGCGCTTTGTTGGCACTTACCCGAGCCAAAGCATGGATAGCCGACTTGGATCCGGCTGACCTTGCCAAAGGCTTTCCAAGAACACAAGAAAACGGGGTAGATTTTGATGATGAAGCCCTTAAAAAAGTGACAAGGGAAATGCGTCCTCTGGTGAGTTAGCTGGCAGAAGATGCTAACTTGACTGTTCACCGGTCTTATTATGATGCCAACAACAAACGGGTTAACACTGTTATGCCGGAGGCACAAAATCTTATTCCGCGAATCCGTAAGCACACTTATGCCCTTGACATTGATCTGTCAGAACTTATCAGTGAAGAAACTATCTTTCAGGCCTTAACCCGGATTGACTGGACCACCACAAACTTCCAGCCGCTAGGTGGGGAGGAGGAGGCTGATCCGACGCCAAATGACCCATCAACTTCGCATCAACATGGTAATGAGACTTGATCCGGCAATCAGAGTGATGCTCCAGAAACCTTGTTCTGTTGGAAACACCATACTTTGGGCCTTCAAGCGCCTTGTAATAGGCTAGTGAAAATACTTTAATCCGTTGCCATCATGCACTGGGATAATTTCAGTACTGGCTTATGTATTTTCACAATATTATGCAATCCCTGTGTCTGCATAAGAAAAATCTGTCCGGGCGGTTTACCACCGGACGGGTCAAAATACCCAACACAACTTGGTAAGCAACTATGGTTGCAACAATAATAAATCATACCTGTGATACAAAACATTGTTGTTGGTTTACCAATTGTGATTTGAAGAAGGGTGAAAACCCAACTTCCACCATGCCATGCTGGTATATATATGATATAGAACCGGGTTGTGATGAACACCGGCCGATTGCTGGAGACAAGGTGTCAAAGCCAGACCAGTTTTGAAGGATGCCGGGTTACCTTTAATTGTATGCTTTAACAGAAGATCCGTAAGCCATGTCGGGTTAAAAAACACCGGTTTAACATAAACCTTATGAAAAACAAAAACTTGGCAAGAAGCAAACAAAAACCATGGTCGAGGCTTTTCAAGGGCTGCCAGGCCCAAATCGAGGCTTTTCATGGGCTGCCAGGCCACTGAGTTAAACCATTTTGACGAAGCCTTTTAAGATGGCCCTCCAACTAACCAATCATCATTTTAACTTTGACAAGTTCAGGGTCTCAATGAGAGTAACTGTCAAACGTTTGACGGGTCGTGCCAGGATTACCTGGATAGGAGTGGCTTACTTGATGAAGGCAGGTTAACCCGGGGTTTTAGGTGAATACACCAGGCTTCCAAGCCGTGGGTCGATACCCAGCTACAAGGGTCCTTTCAAACTCTTTGGTATTTGAAACAAAGAGCCCCCAAGTAACTTTGTGAGCTGTGCTCAATCGGTGCCTATGTTTGAGTCGTGCTTTGAGCAATCAAACTCTCTTTGGCCCCTTGGGTGTGAAGCTCCCAAGCTAGATGGTGGCACGGTAGCCGGGCTAACAGGTAGTACTTCGCTTTATTAGCTGAAGCCCCCAAGTTAACAGATATTTAAAGAAAAAACGGCGGAGACCCTGCTTAATAGCAAGGATGCCGGTTTATTATATTGATCATAATATATACATTGTTGAAATATGTACATAAGAAAAGCCTGTGGCTTCAAGTGTAATAAGGCCATAGGAGAGCTATGTTCCATGGCCGCCGGGTCTCCTCCTCAGAGCTACGTGAGTCTTCTCGAACATCAATGAGGTAGTATGATCCGTTGTGCAGATTTTTGCTGACCACAAAGGGCCCTTCCCAAGGTGGGGATAACTTGTGCATATCAGTCTGGTCTTGAATGAGCCGAAGTACCAAATCGCCTTCTTGAAAGGTTCTTGTCTTAACCCTGCGGCTGTGATAACGCCGCAGGTCTTGTTGATAAACCGCCGACCGAGCCAAAGCCATGTCTCGTTTCTCATCTAACAGGTCCAGTGCCTCTTGGCGTGCTTGCTCGTTGTCCGCTTCAACATAATTCGCAACCTGGGGCGAGTCGTGACGAATATCACTTGGGAGGACAGCCTCAGCCCCATAAACCAGGAAAAAAGGTGTATATCTTGTAGATCGGTTTGGGGTGGTATTTATACTCCATAACACAGATGGTAATTCTTCCACCCAACAACCCGGCGTCCGCTTCAGAGGGACCATAAGCCAAGGTTTGATACCCTTCAGGATTTCTTGATTCGCCCTCTCAGCTTGACCATTAGACTGGGGGTGAGCCATGGACGCTACATCAAGCCGGATGTGCTCTCGTTGGCAAAACTCCTCCATCTCACCCTTAGAAAGGTTCGTACCATTATCTGTGATGATGCTATGTGGAAAGCCGAAACAGAAAATAATCTTTTTGAGAAATTGAACCACCGTGGCTGCGTCACATTTACTGATGGGCTCCGCTTCAACCCATTTGGTGAACTTGTCAACCGCCACCAACAGGTGGGTCTTCTTGTCCTTGGAGCGCTTAAAGGGTCCAACCATATCAAGCCCCCAAGTAGCAAATGGCCAAGTGATGGGAATCATGCGTAACTCTTGAGACGAAACATGAGCTCGACGTGAAAATTTCTGACAAGCGTCACACCGCTTTACCAAGTCTTCCGCATTAGAATGAGCTGTCAACCAGTAGAACCCGTGTTGGAAAGCTTTAGCCACCAAGGACTTTGAACCGGCATGGTGACCGCAATCCCCTTCATGGATTTCACGTAGAATCTCTTGTCCTTCTTCAGGAGAAACACAACGTTGGAATACGCCTGAAACACTAGATCGGTGCAACTTGCCATTGTGAACAACCATAGACTTGGACCGCCAGACTATCTGTCTGGCGAAAAGTTCGTCATCTGGTAATTCGCCCTGGTTCAGATACGCCAAATATGGAACCGTCCAATCTGGAGTGGCATGTAAAACGGCTACCAACTGGGCCTCCGGATCAGGAACAGCTAAATCCTCCTCTGTAGGCAACTTTACAGATGGGTTATGCAAGATATCTAGAAAGGTATTGGGTGGTACCGGTTTACGCTGAGATCCCAGCCGGCTTAGAGCATCTGCTGCCTCATTCTTGCGCCGGTCGATGTGTTCCACCTGATAACCCTTAAAGTGACCTGCTACAATATCCACCTCGCGCCTATAAGCCGCCATGAGTGGGTCCTTAGAATCCCAAGTACCAGAAACTTGTTGAGCCACCAGATCAGAATCTCCAAAGCATCGAACCAGGCTTAAGTTCATTTCCTTAGCCACACGAAGGCCGTGGAGTAAGGCCTTGTACTCCGCTACATTGTTAGTACAAGGAAACATTAAGCAGAGAACATAACAAATCTTATCTCCTCGAGGGGAAGTGAGGACAACCCCAGCCCCCGAGCCTTCCAACTGCCTGGATCCATCAAAGTGAATGGTCCAGTATGTATTATCCGGTTTGTCCTCTGGTGCTTGTAACTCGGTCCAATCATTGATGAAGTCAACAAGCGCCTGAGATTTGATGGCTATTCGGGGCGTATACTTCAAACCATGGGGACCAAGCTCAATCGCCCACTTCGCAACCCGCCAGTTGCTTCTCTATTCTGGATTATATCGCCCAAGGGAGCAGAACTAACCACTGTGATAGGATGGCCTTGAAAGTATTGCTTGAGTTTCCTACTTGCCATAAAAACTCCATACAGTAGCTTCTGCCAATGCGGATATCTTTGCTTTGATTCGATCAGTACCTCACTGATATAATAGACTGGTCATTAAACCGGATATTCTTTTCCAGCCTCTTTACGCTCAACCACAATCGCCACACTGACCGCTCGGGCATTGGCAGCCACATACAACAATAGAGGCTCATTATCAACCGGAGCAGCGAGGACTGGCGGTTCAGCCAGCTACCGCTTCAAATCCTCAAATGCCGCATTGGCGGCGTCACCCCAGACGAATTTATCTGTCTTCTTCAACATCTGATACAGGGGAATCGCCTTCTCTCCCAAACGGCTGATAAACCGGCTGAGGGTTGTAATCCGGCCCACCAAACGCTGAACATCATTGATACATGCCGGTTTAGCCAAGGATGTAATTGCTTTGATTTTTTTCTGGATTTGCCTCAATACCTCTGTTGGACACAAGAAAACCCAAGAGTTTGCCTGCCGGAACACCAAAAACGCATTTGTCCGGGTTAAGCATAATTTTGTAAACCCGAAGATTGTTGAACGTCTCCTTGAGATCATCTATCAAGGTTTCCTGCTTCCTGGATTTCACCACAATATCGTCCACATAGGCATGGACATTACGCCCGATCTACTTGTGAAGACAATTTTGCACACAACGCTGGTAGGTTGCTTGGGCACTCTTGAGCCCAAAGGGCATAGAAACATAGCAGAAGGCTCCAAAAGGAGTGATGAAGGTTGTCTTCTCCTGGTCCTTAACTGCCATTTTAATCTGATGATAACCTGAATAAGCATCCAGGAAACTCAGGCGCTCACAACCCGCCGTCGCATCAATGATCTGATCAATACGCGGGAGAGCGAAAGGATCTGCCGGGCAAGCTTTATTCAAATCAGTGTAGTCCACACACATACGCCAAGTGCCGTTTTTCTTAAGAACAAGCACCGGATTAGCCAACCATTCGGGATGAAACACTTCGATGATAAACCCAGCTGCCAGTAGCCGGGCTACCTCTTCGCCGATGGCCTTGCGTCTTTCTTCGTTAAAACGGCGAAGGTACTGCTTGACCGGTTTAAACTTAGGATCAATATTGAGAGTGTGCTCAGCGAGTTCCCTCGGTACACCTGGCATGTCAGAAGGTTTCCATGCAAAGATGTCTCGGTTCTCACGGATGAACTCGATGAGCGCGCTTTCCTATTTCGGATCCAGATTGGCACTGATACTAAACTTCTTGGATGAATCACCAGGGACGAAGTCAACGAGTTTAGTATCATTAGCCGGTTTGAACATCAGGGCCGGGTCATGCTCAGTTGTGGGTTTCTTCAGAGGGGTCATGTCCGCCAGATCTACATTGTCCTTATAGAATTTCAGCTCCTCTGTAGCACAAACCGATTCAGCATAGGCCGCTTCACCTTCCTCGCAATCCAAAGCAATCTTTCGACTTCCATGTATTGTGATCGTCCCCTTATAACCAGGCATTTTGAGCTGTAAATAGACATAACAGGGTCTCGCCATGAATTTCGCGTAAGCCAGCCGTCCAAATAGTGCGTGATATGGGCTCTGGATTTTCACCACCTCAAAGGTCAAAGTCTCAGACCTGGAATCATGCTCATCTCCAAACACGACTTCCAAAGCAATCTTTCCAACAGGGTATGCCGATTTACCTGGTACTACACCATGAAAAATAGTGTTTGACGGTTTAAGATTCTTATCTGTCAACCCCATGCGACGAAAAGTCTCATAGTACAGGATGTTGATACTGCTCCCTCCATCCATCAGAACCTTGGTAAACTTATAGCCCCCCACCTGAGGTGCTACCACCAAGGCTAGTTGACTCGGATTGTCAACCCGGGGCGGGTGATCCTCTCTGCTCCACACAATGGGCTGCTCCAACCATCGTAGATAACGTGGTACGGCCGGTTCAACAGTATTGACTGCCCTCTTGTGAAGTTTCTGATCCCGCTTGCACAGGCTAGTAGTGAACACATGATACTGTCTGCTGTTCAACTGCTTGGGGTGACTCTGGTAACCTGACTGTTGCTGATTCCCTTGGTTATTCTGCTGGTTATTACCATGGTTGTTCTGATGGCCCTGGTTATTCTGAAATCCAGAGCTTGAACCGCCGCCCCATGGAAACCTGGGCCTGAACCGCCCGGCGGATCCTGATCATACCAGTATAGATCAGAAATTTTGAACTCCCTCATTATATGACAATCCTTCCAAAGATGTGTGGAAGGGGCCTCCTTGGTTCCATGCTTCGGGCAGGGTTGGTTTAACAAATGCTCCAGATTCATCCCTCCACCGCGCTGGGGCAGTTTACCTTTGCGACGCTGCATATTTGTGTTAGCCACCAAATCTGAACTATCCGCTTTACGCTTACCATTATTCCCATGGCCTCCTTGGTTGTGGTGCTGCCCTTTTGCACCGCCGTTCTTCTTTCCCTTCTCCGGTTTGTCCTCCTCTGAATCCGGATCCTTGGTATTATCTGAATCGGCATACTTAACCAAAGCGGCCATGAGTGTTGACATGTCGTTGCAGTGACATTTGAGCCTTCCCAACTTCTGTTTCAACAGCTTGAAAAGGCAATTGCCCTCTAACGTTAACAATGCGGTGTCTACATTGATACGATCTGATGAATGCAAAATCGCCGAGACCCGTTTGACCCAATGGGTCGTGGACTCTCCTTCCTCTTGGACACAAGCGGCCAGATCTGCAATTGACATCGGCTGCTTACACGTATCCTTGAAGTTCTGGATAAACCGGCGCTTCAACTCGGCCCATGAACCAATAGAGTTGGTCGGCAAGCTCTTCAACCAAGTGCGAGTTGTTCCTTCCAACATCATGGTGAAATATTTAGCACACACCGCCTCATCCACATCTAACATCTCCATTGCCATCTCATAGCTCTCCACCCATGCCTCTGGCTGCAAATCGGCGGTGTAATTTGGTACCTTACGAGGTCCCTTGAAATCCTTGGGCAGTCGCACATTACGCAATGCGGGAATTAAACATGGTACCCCTAGGGAACTGGACATCACCCCTGGCTCCACGGAGGCAGTGGGGTGAACCAGAGTATGTTGTCGTGCTTCGTGTCGAGCTGTCAACTCGGCCTCTCGACGTGCACGGCCGTGGTCCACAACATCTTGCGCATTAGCACCTCCCCCGGCCGGGTTGTTCCCCCGTGGCGAATTTCGGTGGCGTGCACTACTAGACACGGCCGGTTCGTCCTCCACGTGTCTGCTATAACTCCAGCTTGGACGGGGAGTGGAATGAATCCTCTCACGGCTGTGTGAATATGCTTGCTGTTGATTTAGTGCTGTCTGAAGGAGATCCCTGGCCCGATGCGCTTCCACTGCAACTGGTGACTCGCCGTCGGTTGGGAGGGCCGCCAGACGCGAAGCAGCGGCCACAATGTTGTCCAACGGGTTGGAATAATGCCCGGGCGGCGTTGATGGTACAACGTTGTTCTGGCGAGGCAGGTCTGTTCCGCGCAGCTGAACCGGCGCTCCTGCTCCCGGCGCCCCCGCCCGGTTCAGCGTGGGTTGGTTACCAGCTCCTGCGCCTGGCGTGTTGAAAAGATTCTGCGGCTCATAAACCGACGGGAGACGTGATCGGTACCTTCTTCTCATGACCTCCTCTGAAGCATTCTGATCCAGACTAATCCGATAAGCCTGTGCTTCCAACTCGGCCCGCTCTGTAGCCATCCTGGCGTTCTCTGCTGCCAGGTCCGCTTTAGCCTGGGCTATCTGATCTTTCACTTTTAGAATCTCCGCATCGTGTTGATCCCTGGCTGCTGCGTCTACCTCCACGGACATCAGTGCTACCAGAGCGTCGAACAAATCAGATAAGACTTGGGCCGGAGGCAGCGCCGAGCTTCCTGCCCCAGCTGGTGTGGCCGTCGTTGAACCGGAGAGCACTGCTGCGGCGGTAAATGAATGAGGCGCCGATCGTGTGCCGGCCATGAAGATGGCGGCCTGGTTTGGCAGACCGGGGGAATCCGGAATACTGTTGCCCTCGGATCCTCCCTCAATCTGGCCGTCCTGCAACTGGTAAAGCGATTCGGTTTCTCCAGAAGACTCGTCACCACTGCGGACTACGGTTTCTCCATCGGAGACCAGTCCCTCCTTGTGCCCCGATCCATGGACGACACCTACGAAAACATGCCTTGCCTCGGGCTGAACCGATGAAGAACTTGCACGCCGAGCCGTTTTGATGATGTCGGTGCAGATGTCCGGCTCGGGGGCCGGTTCGCCGATCTTGCCGATGAAGACGTGAATCCCACCAAAGGGGACCCGGTACCCATATTCAATTAAATCGGCCTCGGGACCCCATCCTGCGTTGTTGATGTAGAGCTTTCCACGGCGACTCCTCGTCATCCGGCCCACGGCGTATCCCTTGAGTCCATCGAAGCTGCCCTTCAAGAACTCAAAACCACCGTGCGATAGCCCCACGGTGGGCGCCAACTGTCGTGGGTTTGTCACGGCAGATGTCCTTGTGAAAGGACTTAGTCATGGAGCCATCGCTACGGGTTAGCTTGAAGGGGTTAAACCGGACAAAGGGACACGGGAGTTTATACTAGTTTGGCCCCTTCGATGAAGGTAAAAGCCTACGTCTAGTTGTGATTGGTATTGTTATGGGTTCGAAGGCCAGGGAGCGAATCCGCTTTGTCTGGCTCTCGAGTTGTTGTTCTCTCCCCTTGAACCGCCGCCGGGTCACCCCTTTATATACCCAGGAGGACCTCGGCCGGTCTACAGAGTCCCGAGGCTGGCTCATACAAGTGTCCGCCTCGGTCTCCTCTTTCCTATCTTATAATACAAGTTTATACAATCATGGCGGTTTACTACCATGGGCCCTAAATCGCCTGCGGGCTCTAGGCCTCTAAGCCTTATCCGTAAAGCGCCATCTTTTGGGTTTCCTTGGGCTTCAACATAGGTGAAGGTGAACCGGCCCCTCCTGGGCGGTTTACCCTTAATGGTTATGTCCTCAACAATGACCGTCTCAATGCCAGTGATATCTTATCCGGCTATCTCAGTCATGTACACTCCAGTCGTGAGTCTGAGATCGAGATGGTCAAGCAGCTTCAGTTGAAGTATGAGGTATGTTGTTTCTGGTTTACCAATATTCCTTCAGCCCCCAAGTCTTTAGATTATAAGAGAAACGGAATAACCTGTAGACTTAAAATATAGGCCGAGACTTTTACCTCTGAATCTTTGCCTGGTATTGATAGAACAAAACTTCACCCATAGTCCCCAAGGACCGGTTTATTTTGATCATTAATGAATCGGTACTTTAGAATTTAAAACCGTCTTTAAAGTACTTAACACTTCGGTTTAACCTTGATAAACTTGCTGAACTGCGTACATTAGCCCCCAAGTGCCAAGTGCTGTTACTTTGTAAAGGACTTGGGACTTCAAATATGTTGGTAGAGTCGTAAAAATTTGATTTGGCATACATTAGCCCCCAAGTGTCCAGTGGTTTATTCGTAAAGTACTTGGGACTTGAATCCTGAATTTGGATATTGGAATTTGAAACCAAGTCTTGACTTATCTGAACATTTCACAGAATGCCTTGTCTGAACTGAACTCTCAATTGACTGACGCAAAGACCCGGCTAGCGAGTCAGGAGTCAGAAATCAAATCTTCCACCTCCAAACTGCAGATAAGCCTTTCTGAAACGGAAAATTTGAAGACCAGCTTGCTGCCAAAGAGAAGACTTGGGAAAATGAGAAAACACTTCTGACCCGACGAGCTGAGACAGCCGAAACAGCTCTGAAAGAAATTTCAACAGAGCTGAACAGTTTAAAGGGCTGGGTGTCCCAGATGGTCGCTGCTATCTTTGGTAAGCTACCTGATTTGACCTTTCGTATATTTTTTGCCAAACCGGAGTATAATCTGCCAACCGACTCTGTTAAAAATATATGCAGGTCCGCGAAGTAAGAATCTGAACCAAGACCCGTTGATTAAGCTGAAGACAGTATACACTTTAGTTGCACAATTGTATATCGGCGCACAATGGGCTCTGGCTGCCATCTCTCCTGCTAATCAAGGGTCTAACCAGATCAGTGACGTCCTGAAGAAGCTGTCCATCCTTCCTGCCAGGTTCCAAGAAGTAAAACGCTCCTGCGCGCGAGCCGGAGCTTTGACTGCCCTAAGCCGCTCCAAGCCTTGGGTGCCAGACCTAGACCCAGCGGACGTGGCAAGGAGCTATCCTACCGTGAAGGAGGACGGGTCTCCTTTTGATCAGGATGACTTTATAGCTTGCATCCGTGAAGTCCGGCCTCAGGCGACTAGCCTTGGAGATGACAGCAATGTGGACAAGTATCAGCCGGGTTTTGATAGTGAGAATAAGAAGATGGCCCCTCCCTCATATAAAGTAACAGACTTGATCCCACCAGTGAGAGAAGATACATTTGCCCCGGAGGTTGACCCGGTCGGCCTGATTGATGACAAAGCTGAATTTGTCGCCATGAACGGCTTTGATTGGTCAAAACCCAACTTCCAGCAGATTCAAGATGGTGAACCGGCAAGGGAGGGACAATGATCATCTTCATGGGCTTATAAAGCCTTGTAATAGCTTAGCTGTTAAAACACCACCTGTTTGCTTGTGCCATCGTGCACAAAATACTTATATGTGAATCTGTGTTTCAGATGTTAATGTATGCATTGTTTAATGTTTGTCTCTGCAATGTTTGAGTCTCTGTTCCTGTGAATACAAGAAAAAGGCTGGCAAGGTGGTTTAGAACCAAACGGGCTTAAACACCTAATTTATAGCCCATATTTTTACCTCAATAAAAAGCAGAGGCAAATATAAATAAGGGATAAGGTTTAATTATAACTCTTGAATTAACGCAGCAGGTAATCGCGTATGAGCAAGAACCATACCTTGTCCTTGTTGATCCTTAGATCGCCGGTTTAAATAACCTGGGTGATGAAATTGATAATTCAATATGTATGAAAAATTAATACTTCTTGAATACCCAATGATCATCATATCTTAGTAGCTCGTACCTTTGGATTCTTGAACCACCGGCTTGAATAACCCGGGTGGCTGTGTTGTCGAATAATTGAGTCAGTGAAGAAAACCAGGCTATCTTATGTGTAATATTGAAACAACAAAAACTAAAAGGCAAGCAACATAACTTTAATTCTGTATTCAAAAGGTTGGGGATGTCTGATTCGAATACGATCAGTAAACCGGACCAAAGGGGTTAAGCTAAGGTTCGAATACGACCATATAGCCCCCAGTGGCTTTGGCATTGCGCCGATCAAGAGGGTACCGACAGCTATGTTCTCTTTGGTTCGAATACGACCTATGTTTGAACAGGAAGCCCCCAAATGACCTTGAGAGGTTTTTAACGACCCTGATTCGAATACGATCCAAGTCGGACTCAAAAGGGGTTAAGCTATGATTCAGATACGATCAAGAAGCCCCCAAGTGAGTTTGGCCTTGAGCTGATCAAGAGGGTTACAACAGCTATGTTCTCTTTGGTTCAAATACGACCTATGTTTGAACAGGAAGCCCCCAAGTGACCATGAGATTTGCAGCTAGATTCGATACGATCATGAGCTGGACCAAAAAGGTTAAACTTGATTCAAATATGATCAGCTCCTTAATAGTCATTTTGTGAATAAAAGATAATAAAGATGCATAGTCTTTGAAAAGAAAAGAGACTGATGGTCTTACTTTATTGCTTATCATATTATATACAACGTGAACGTATGTACATGATGAGAGCCGGTGGCTCAGGTGTAGTATGGCCGAAGTTGAGCAATGTTCCACGGCCGGCGGGTCTCTTCCTCCGACTTACGTGAGTCTTTGTGCTCTCGAACGTCAATGAGATAATATGACCCATTGTTTAAATTCCCACTAACCACAAAGGGCCCTTCCCAAGGTGGGGATAGCTTGTGTGCATCTGACAGATCCTGGATGAGCCGAAGCACCAAGTCGCCTTCCTGAAAAGTCCTGGACTTAACCCGGCGGCTGTGATAACGACGCAGGTCCTGTTGATAAATTGCTGACCGCGCCACTGCTAAGTCTCTTTCTTCATCCAACAAGTCAAGCATATCCTGTCTGGCTTTTTCATTGTTAGCTTCAACATAAGCCGCCACACAGGGCGAGTCATGACGGATGTCACTAGGCAACACTGCTTCTGCTACATAAACCATGAAGAAGGGTGTGTAACCCGTAGACCTGTTCGGCGTAGTATTGATGCTCCATAACACCGAGGGTAACTCCTCTACCCAACAACCCGGCATTCGTTGTAAAGGAACCATAAGCCGGGGTTTTAGCCCTTTCAGTATTTCCTGATTAGCTCTCTCAGCTTGACCATTGGATTGAGGATGAGCTACAGAAGAAACATCAAGCCTGATGTGCTCTCGCTGACAAAATTCTTCCATAGCCCCTTGGGACAGATTAGTGCCATTGTTTGTGATAATACTGTGTGGAAAACCGAAACGGAAGATTACTTTTTCATGAACTGAACCGCCGTGGCTGCATCACACTTACTTACAGGCTCCGCCTCAACCCATTTGGTGAACTTATCAACCGCCACCAGAAGATGTGTCTTTTTATCCTTAGACCTTTTGAAAGGTCCCACCATGTCAAGCCCCCAGACCACAAACGGCCAAGTGATTGGAATCATCCGGAGTTCCTGACCCGGCACATGCGCTTGTTGTGCAAATTTTTGACATCCATCACATATACTGACCAGATCTTCTACATCAGCGTGAGCCGTCAACCAGTAAAAATCGTGACGAAATGCCTTGGCCACTAAAGATTTTGACCCGGCATGATGACCACAATCGCCTTCATGGATCTCACGAAGAATTTCTTGACCTTCTTCAGGGGAAACACATCGTTGAAACGCTCCGGAAACACTGTGATGAAACAATTCTCCATCTGAAATCGTCATGGACTTAGACCGCCGGGTTATCTGTCGAGCCAGGGTCTCATCCGCTGGCAACTCTCCCTGGGTCATGTAAGCCAAGAACGGCACCGTCCAATCTGGGATGACATGAACAGCCGCTACCAACTGCGCCTTTGGGTCAGGAACAGCTAAATCTTCTTCTATGGGCAACTTGACAGAGGGGTTATGCAAAACATCCAAAAAGGTGTTGGGTGGCACCGGCTTACACTGAGACCCCAGCCGGCTTAAAGCATCAGCTGCTTCGTTCTTTCGACGGTCAATGTGTTCCACCTGATATCCTTTAAAATATCCTGCAACAGCATTGACCTTTCGGTGATAAGCCACCATGAGAGGGTCTTTGGAATCCCACTTGCCAGATACCTGTTGAGCCACTAGATCTGAGTCACCGAGACATCTGACCCGGCTCAAGCTCATCTCCTTTGCCACTCGAAGACCATGGAGCAAGGCTTCATACTCTGCGGCGTTGTTAGTGCAAGGAAATATCAACCGTAACACATAACAAAATTTGTCACCTCGTGGGGAAGTTAACATGACTCCAGCCCCCGAGCCTTCCAATTGCCTGGATCCATCAAAATGAATAGTCCAATATGTGTTGTTTGGCTTCTCTTCTGGCATCTGCATCTCTGTCCAGTCATTGATGAAGTCAACCAGGGCTTGAGACTTAATTGCGGTACGTGGAACATACTTCAACCCATGAGACCCAAGCTCAATTGCCCACTTGGCGACTAGCCCAGTGGCTTCTCTGTTTCGAATAATGTCTCCTAAAGGAGCAGAGCTAACCACAGTAATGGGATGTCCCTGAAAGTAATGCTTAAGCTTCCGGCTTGCCATGAACACCCCGTAAACAAGCTTCTGCCAATGTGGATATCGTTGCTTAGACTCAATTAGCACTTCACTGACATAATAAACCGGCTGTTGAACCGGATGCTCTTTGCCAGCCTCCTTGCGCTCTACCACAATAGCCACACTAACAGGCCGTGAGTTGGCAGCCACGTATAACAATAGTGGCTCTTTTTCAATTGGAGCAGCCAGGACCGGCGGCTCAGCCAGCTGCGCCTTCAGATCTTCAAAAGCAGCGTTTGCAGCATCGTTGCAAACAAAAGCATCCGTTTTCTTCATCAATTGATACAGAGGCATAGCCTTTTTCCCCTAACCGGCTTATGAACCGGCTCAAAGCAGCCACACGACCCGCCAGTCGCTGAACATCATTGACGCAGGTTGGTTTGGGTAGGGATGTAATTGCCTTGATTTTCTCTGGGTTAGCTTCAATAGCTCGGTTAGACACCAAAAAACCAAAGAGCTTGCCAGCTAGCACTCCAAAAACACACTTGGCCGGGTTAAGCATCATTTTGTAAACCCGGAGATTATCAAAAGTTTCCTTCAAGTCCGTGACCAAGGTTTCCTCTTCCCTGGATTTCACCACTATATCATCCACATAAGCATGAACAATGCGCCCAATTTGATTGTGAAGACAATTCTGCACACACCGCTGGTAAGTCGCCTGGGCACTCTTAAGCCCAAAAGGCATAGATACATAGCAGAAAGCTCCAAAAGGAGTTATAAAAGTTGTCTTCTCCTGATCCTTGACTGCCATCTTAATCTGATGATAACCGGAATAAGCATCTAAGAAACTCAACCGTGCGCAACCCTCCATAGCATCAATGATCTGATCAATACGGGGGAGAGCAAAAGGATCAGCCGGACAAGCCTTGTTCAGATCTGTGTAATCCACGCACATACGCCAGGTGCCGTTCTTCTTGAGTACAAGCACCGGGTTAGCCAACCACTCAGGGTGAAAGACCTCCATAATGAACCCGGCTGCCAAGAGTCGGGCCACCTCTTCCCCAATGGCCTTGCGCCTTTCTTCATTGAACCGTCGGAGAAACTGTCTGACTCGTTTGAACTTTGGATCGATGTTAAGACTGTGCTCAGCGAGTTCCCTCGGGAACCTGGCATGTCTGAAGGTTTCCATGCAAAGATGTCCCGGTTCTCATGGATGAACTCAATGAGCGCGCTTTCCTATTTTGGATCCAAGTTTGCGCTGATGATGAACTGTTTGGATGAGTCGCCAGGTACAAAGTCAACCATCTTGGTGTCATCAGCTGATTTGAATTTCAACTCCGGCTCATGCTCTGTTGTCGGTTTCTTTAATGACGTCATGTCTGCCGGGTCAGCATGATCTTTGTAAAATTTTAACTCCTCTGTTGCACAAACAGATTCAGCATAGGCAGCATCACCTTCTTCACATTCCAAGGCTATCTTCCGGCTCCCATGTACTGTAATGGTGCCCTTATGACCCGGCATCTTGAGCTGCAAATATACGTAACACGACCGAGCCATGAACTTGGCATAAGCCGGTCGCCCAAACAGAGCATGATATGGGCTCTTGATCTTAACCACCTCAAAGGTTAATTTCTCTGCTCTGGAATCATACTCATCCCCAAAGGCTACTTCCAGCTCAATCTTACCAACTGGGTATGCCGACTTACCAGGTACCACTCCATGAAAAACAATGTTGGATTGTTTAAGATTCTTATCCGTCAATCCCATCCGACGGAATGTCTCATAGTAGAGGATGTTGATGCTGCTGCCCCATCCATGAGTACCTTAGTAAACTTGTATCCACCAACTTGAGGTGCCACTACCAAAGCTGAGTGACCCGGATTATCAACCCGGGGCGGGTGATCCTCTCTGCTCCACACAATAGGCTGTTCTGACCAACATAGATAACGCGGAATCACCGGCTCAATGGCATCGACGGCCCTCTTGTGAAGCTTCTGGTCCCTCTTGCATAAACTGGTAGTAAATACATGATACTGTCCACTACTCAACTGCTTGGGGTTGCTCTGATAACCGGATTGCTGCTGCTGATTCCCTTGGCCGGGTTGCTGATTATATCCGCCTTGGTGACCAGGATGACCTTGACCATGAAAACCTCCTCCACTCGAACCGGCGCCCGGGCCATGAAAGCCGCCGCCACCTGAACCACCGCCTGGGCCGTGTCCCCCATCAAACATGTTTGAATTTTTTAAACGCCTTCATGATCATGCAGTCCTTCCATAGGTGGGTGGCCGGCTTCTCACGGGTGCTGTGTTTCGGACAAGGTTCATTCAACAGTTGCTCAAGGGTAGGGCCTGACCCGCCCGATCGAGGGGGCTGTCTGCCCTTGCGCCGCTGATTACCACCCTGTGCATTAGTATTAGCAACAAACTCATCAGCCTTACGTTTATTATCTCCCTGATTCGCTGGGTTATGCTGGTGACTCTTGCCGTTGCCGTTCTTCTTTCCCTTCGTTGCCTTTTCTTCGTGAGACATCGGGTCCTTGGTGGTATCAGAATCAGCGTACTTGACAAGAGCCGCCATCAACGTTCCCATGTCATTACAGTCACGTTTAAGCCGCCCCAGCTTCTGCTTCAGAGGTTCAAAATGGCATTTTTCTCCAACATCAAAACTGCTGAACCGGCATCCATCTTATCAGATGAATGTATTATCTCCTTGACCCGGCGCACCCAATGGGTTGTAGATTCACCATCCTCTTGCTTGCAATTGGTCAGATCCACAATCGACATTGGCTGCTTACACGTGTCTTTAAAGTTCTGGATGAACCGTGCTTTCAACTCTTCCCATGAGCCGATAGAATTGGGTGGCAATCCCTTCAACCAAGTCCGAGCTGTTCCATCCAACATCATGGTAAAATACTTGGCCATTGCAGCGTCGCTCACCTCCAATAGCTCCATAGCCATCTCATAACTCTCAATCCAAGCCCCCGGCTGTAGGTCGGCCGTGTAGTTAGGCACCTTACGAGGCCCCTTGAAATCCTTTGGCAACCGCTCATTGCGTATAGCTGGTACCAAGCAAGGCACACCTCCGGTTCTCGTGGCCACTCCTATCTCAACCGAGGTTGCTGGATAAGCCGGAAAGGTTTGGTGAGCCGCCTGCTCCGTCGCTATTTGAGCTGCTCGCTCCGCCTCTTGACGAATCCTCTCCTGATCTGCCAAGTTAAGGGCTCCAGCCCGCACCGACTCATGCCTGTATGGTCGGTTGTGGCGTTGAGCATTACTTGACATCTCTGCAGACTCCATGTGCCTACTATAACTCGGACTCCGGCTTGGGCGAGGAGTTGAATGAATCCTGTCTCGACTGTAAGAGTATGTGTCGGGGATATACCCCACGGCGTAAACCGGCCGCAAGTTAACCCGGCCAGGACTTGGCGGTTTATCTAAAGACCCCGCTGACACTTGGCGAGTTACTGGCGACCCGCCCTGACCTGGCGGTTTACAAGCAACCCACCTGGTCATTATGACTCACTGGTGATCCGGCGTGCGGGACAGACGGATGACAAGGCCCAAGGCCCAGAAGGCCGGTTCACGTTTAATGGTGGGCCGGTTAAGAAGAAAGGCATGAGGAACGTTTATCTTACAAGGAGTTAAGACCTGGACTTGTATCCGGTTTGTATTAGAGATAGACTAGTCCTAATCCTAATAGGACTCTACATGTAACCCGCCCCTCCAACATATATAAGGAGGGGCGGGGCTCCCCAAAAGGGGGAAGAGGGACAAGTTCCACGGGTTGGACAAGTTAGGTTTAGACAATAGCTCTCAAGACAGAGCACTCTTGTAACCGTGGTCATCATCATCAATATCAATGAAGCAGGATGTAGGCTTTTACCTCCACCGTGAGGGGCCGAACCTGGGTAAAACATCGCGTCTCTCGTCCCGCTCAACCCCTCTCAAGCTACCACATAGATGCGCTGGCCTCGCGACTAAGTCCTGACACTAAGGACATCTGCCGTGACAATTCCACGACAGTTGGCGCCCACCGTGGGGCCTGCGCACGATGGTGTTGAGTTCTTGGAGGGAACTCTCCTAGAGATCGGGAGTTTGTGATTTTCCGGATAAAGAAGAGCCTGATTGGAATAATCTGCATCAACTTCAAGTTTATCGGTTCAGATTGATAATCCGTAAGATTTGAGTTAAAAATTAGGTTTGAATCTGTGCGTCCCCGCATGCGACCTGGCGTTCCGTCAGTCCGGAGCCAAATTTTGAGAGTACCGCTGCAAGAGGCCAAGGTGCAAAAAGGAAGTCGATCCGTACGGATGGAAAATCATTAAGTTGTGTTTGTTTTTTGGTCTGATTCGCCGACACGGCCAAATTGTTTCCATCACATCAAGCGTCACAGCCTAATGGTTTCAAAGTGTGGTGTACTTCTCGACTAGTATATCACCTGAAACCAAATCAGTTTTCTATTGGTCAATTCTGATTGCTACAAGGAATCTACCAGGAGGTTCAGTCAAGAATTAAGAGAAGAAAAATAGCATGATTTTCCTTACGTGAAGATACAGGATTCCAACACCGGGGCGGATTGACAAAGTCAAACATCAAGTTTGGACGAGGCCACGGGCTGAAGCTCGATTTCCGTTTTTATCTCTAAACCGCCATTGCCGGGCGTGTCTGACTGCCGCATGTCCGCGTGGCCCTACTGGACCAGCATCTCTCCAACTCGATGACGTCTCAGTTGCGCTTCTTCTCCACTCCACACGCAGCCGCCCCGGCTCGCGCTTCAGATCTACTTCGTGTGCTACATCCACTTCAAAACCGCCATCCATGCAGCGGCCCTCCAGTACTGTCGCCCGCGTCGGCCTCTGCTCTGGGCCGTATCTGCATCCCTGAGTGGCCTAGTGGCAACACCTTTGCCTCTGAAGCTGCGCCGAGCCGCCGCACCCCTGAATCAACGGAGGACTACCTCAACACGCTGGTGCCGCGCTTGCTCTTATGAACCGCCGGACGGACGCGCACAAACCACCGCCCACGCTGCCGGTTTACATCCATCCGCACTTGCGGCCGATTCTCCCCGTCTGCACCGCCTTACAACGCCACGGACGACACGCTCGTCCGCTCTCGCGGCCGGTTCAGGTGTCTGCACCGGCTTACAACAAGGAGGACAACTCGCCCATCCGCACTAGGCTTACAACCGTCACCGAGGTGATCATCAACTCAGCGGCGGATAATTTCCGGCCTAACATATCAGGTGAAGTCTATCTAAGTGTATTTTTGACACATATTGTTTTTGTCAAAGAACAAATTACTCCGGCTTGCGATGTTTTTGATGCAGGACAATTGTTCACTACATCAACACGACGTGGTTGACTCGCTCGTCCGCGCCGGTTTACGACACCGGTGCCGATCTTCCCCGTCCGCACCGGTTTACAATGCCGCGGCTGGTTCATCTATCTGAGCTGCCTCTGATGTTGCGGTCGCTTTTGTCGTCCGTCTCTCGCGGCCTGGTCTACATCAACATACCGGGCCGCACCTGTCTGCATGAGCTGTTTATTGGGTATGAGCAAGTCACAGCTTGGGTAGCCCGGTTTTCTTTCAAATTGGAGACAAATTATCATCAACCGCTGTTTGCACTGGATGGTTCAATGGGCAGGCGCACAAGTCGCCGCCACTACATTTTTGATTAACTTCAAATCGCCAGTTGGAAGGAACCATTGGCCGAGTTGCTGACACGGCTCATATGGGATCGTTTACAACCCGCCGCAGTCAGCTCAACCTTCTATGGATTTACATCGTGCTATCAACGCCAATGATATACAAGTTATGCCGGTTTATATCACGGTCAAATATGGAGAGTCTCAAGCCAACTCCTCGAGTCACCTTTGAGACTCGGGGGCTACGATGACATGACTCAGCGAATCTTGCCAGTTTTCAGCAAATTTAAGAACCCCAGGACGATGGAGGAAGGATAACCCGGTCCCGGAGGCTACTGTTATATTGATGAAAATTTAAAGGCCGTCAGAAAATTTCCGGCTTAGAAAGTATATGGAAGTTACAAAATCCTGGCTCAATGAAGAAGATCCGGGTCATCAGAAAGGATTCCGGTTTAAAATCCGGCTCAAGGGAAGTCAGTCTCACTGAAGCTCTCAAATATCCGGTTTACAATCCGGTTCAAGAGAAATCTATTCTCCCACAAAGCTCTGAAGCGCTTAGATCCGGTTTAACAAATGTCCGGTTCAAAAAGGAATTAACTTCTCGCAAGTTCGAGTTTAAAGGCCGTCAGAAAATTTTCCGGCTGAAAATGAGGATTCCGGTTTAAAATCTGGTTCAAGGGAAAGATGTCTCCCACAAAGCTTTGAAGCTCTTAATATCCGGGTCAAAATCCCGGTTCAAGAAGAATTTATCTTTTGCAAAAAGTTAAAAATTGCCAAAGAGGACCTGCTGCCATGATGCGTGGTTCAAACATGGGTATCCCGCCTTACTGGCCTGACATATTATTGATCACATGGGGGCTTCTGCTTCATAAAGCGGGGTCTCTGTTCTTTTACATCATGTGTGGTTACACGGAGTTGTTCTAAAGTGGCCTCCGGTTTACCCCTTGAGTTAGCTTTTCAAAAGCATCATGTTATATCACTTGGAGGTTTGGTCGTGTCCGAACCAATACCATACCTCTTGATAGGCGAGAGCCACCAGATCACTTGGGGACTTGGTCACCTCTGAACCAGTCATGCCTCTTGATCGGCCTAAGGCCACAGAATCACTTGGGGGCTTGGTCGAACCCGAACCATTGCCATGCCACTTGGTCGGCATAAATGCCACGGTTTCATTTGGGGACCTGGCTGACTAGAACCATAGTTACACCTAACGGGAGCTTGGTCGTGTTCGGCCATGGTAACGCCATTTGATCAGCTCAAATAAACCTTTTTTGCAAACGGTTTTGTCATTGCTTTTGCTTCGCACTTTTCTTTGCAAGATACTTTTTTCTTTTTTGCATTTTTTTTAAACCGACAAAGTTTTCAACCAATCAATTGACGAAACACGGTTCACGTCAATCCGGAGACTATCTGCCCGGTTTGATTTTTCTGTTACCATCCTATTATGGAGTAAACCGGTGTTTATCACAACCCGGCACGGTTTTATCATAAACCGGCACAATATGGAAGGAGTTATCAATACTCAAGATTGGGGTTATTACCTTTACTACAAAAAGTTGGTAAAACCAACAATGTGATTCAATGCCACAGGTATGATCTATTTCATATTTGATTATTCTTAAGTGCAGCCTTGGTTATAAACCCGGGTTATATGTTGGGCATTATGACCCGTCCGGCGGTAAACCGCCAGGACACTTTAAACTCGTTGTATGCAGAAACAGGTTTGTTAAACCGGCCTGGCTTTGGACTATAAGTCGCCAGTATATATATTTGGATTGCGCCATTGGAATCATGCGCTTATAAATCATTGGGTTATATTATTCAAATAGCCAAACTTGGCTGGATTTTCATTATGATATTGAATGAATAAGGTTTTCATATCGGATTATATTATCTTAAATAGCCAACATGGCTGGATTTTTTTGGTTATTAATAACCGGTATTATTGAGTTTTCAAAGTCGCTTTAGCGCAATGGTTATTATTTTATCAAAGGATATGATTTATTCTACAATGGAAGGAATAGTCCCGAGTCGCTGCAGGCTTACAACCTGGCACTTAGGGGCTACATTATTCAAATCGAGATTACATGCAAGTCTCATGTTGCTGCAAGCATGCATCATGACACTTGGGGGCTAATGCCAAGTCATTTTTAGTCTTACTGAAGACCCGACTCATCATATTATAATGAGCCGGCCCTTGGGGGCTACCAATTGCTCCTGTCAACAATTCAAGGTACACAAGTTTTTATCCATTATGTTGAAGGGTCCACTCCTCAGTTGATAAAGCACAAAGCTCTTAACCTTGTGGGCGTGGGTTCAAGCCCCATGATGGGAGTTACATCATATGATGTTATTTTCAATGAGGTATATATAAAGTCCCAGCTCAATATTATCTTACTGAACCGGCCCTTGGGGGCTACACTAATTGAAGTTTATATAAGCAATTACAAGTCCCAGATTGCTGCAAGCATGACAACCCGCCACTTGGGGGCTACATATATGGAGCATTCAGTTTATATGATTGAGATGAACAAACTGGATTTCTTCAAGGTTGAAACACTTATTGGAGCAAGTCTTAAGTTATCACTATGTTCTCCTCTTAAGATTTGGGGGCTACAGGTATTATGCACATAAAGGAGGAACATCTTCATTTTATCAGTTTTGAGTAAATCAGGAAGATCAATTACATGACCCGGTGTCGACAACAATTATGACCCGGCGCCATCAATATTTATAAACTGGCTATTTTGGTAATTTTAAACCGGCAAGTTTTACATCTTCAAACCGGTTGAATATCAGATAAGTATTTTCAGACCCATGTTTCTTAAACCGGTGCTTTGGGAGCTGAGTCAAAGGAGTTATTCTTCACGATATTTCTTGGTGACAAACCAAGGTCGGCAAATTGATTATGAAGCTGGTCTGTTGACCCGGATTTCTCAGAAGGAGGAAATAACAAGGACTTAAGGATGATCAGGTACCGGTTTACAAAAATTCTTAACCCGGAGCATAACCTGTCAAATTTGTTCTTGTGTTTATTTTGCAGTATAAGTTTACCATGAATAAATCCAAGCTAAACTTGGGGGCTAATGTCGGGGATATACCCCACGGCGTAAACCGGCTGCAAGTTAACCCGGCCAGGACTTGGCGGTTTATCTAAAGACCCCGCTGACACTTGGCGAGTTACTGGCGACCCGCCCTGGCCTGGCGGTTTACAAGCAACCCACCTGGTCATTATGACTCACTGGTGATCCGGCGTGCAGGACAAACGGATGACAAGGCCCAAGGTCCAGAAGGCCGGTTCACGTTTAATGGTGGGCCGGTTAAGAAGAAAGGCATGAGGAACGTTTATCTTACAAGGAGTTAAGACCTAGACTTGTATCCGGTTTGTATTAGAGATAGACTAGTCCTAATCCTAATAGGACTCTACATGTAACCTGCCCCTCCAACATATATAAGGAGGGGCAGGGCTCCCCAAAAGGCGAAAGAGGGACAAGTTCCACGGGTTGGACAAGTTAGGTTTAGACAATAGCTCTCGAGACAGAGCACTCTTGTAACCGTGGTCATCATCATCAATATCAATGAAGCAGGATGTAGGCTTTTACCTCCACCGTGAGGGGCCGAACCTGGGTAAAACATCGCGTCTCTCGTCCCGCTCAACCCCTCTCAAGCTACCACATAGATGCGCTGGCCTCGCGACTAAGTCCTGACACTAAGGACATCTGCCGTGACAATTCCACGATAGTATGCATCCTGCTGGGCCAGAGCTGTCTGAAGTAGTTCTCTCACCCTCCGGGTTTCAATTGCTGCTGGTGAGTCGCCTTCCATTGGGAGAGCCGCCAAACGAGCCGGCGCTGCAATGAGGTTTTCTAAAGGGTTGGAGAAGTGACCCGGAGGTGTTGATACATAACAAGGAGGAACTGTATTTATACGAGGTGGCTCCATGGCGCGTTTGGCGCACCGGGTGTCATGACCCGGTTTGCTTTCGGCGGGTTGCTCCCCCCAGCCCCGGGTGTATGGAACAGGTTCCTCGGGTCCAGCGTTAAAGGTAGACGCGACTAAGTTTTTTGATGCCTCCTCCTCATGACCTCGTTTGATGCATTAAGATCCACCGAGAGCCGAAAGGTTTCTGCTTGAAGTTGCTGAGCACGAGCATCCAGAGCTGCTCGTTCTGCTGCCATCCGGGTTCCCTCTGCGGCTAGATTTTCCTTGGCTTGCACCATCTCCTCCCGCACGCGTGCCACTTCTGCGTCGTGCTGGGGTTTATCCGCCGGTTCTACCATAGTGGTTAACAGAGTCGTGAGCCTATCCATGAGGTCCATTAGAATCTGAGCCGGAGGGCGTGTGGGGTCTCCTGACCCAGCCGCTGCCGACTCGGTAGCTGCTGCTGCCGCTGTGGTGGAGTTCTGCCCGGGCTGCGTCCCCGCCATGAAGACTCCGGCCCAATTCGGCGGCTCAAGGGGGTCTGGAATACTGTTGCCATCGGAACAGCCCCCGAGCATGCCATCTTGCAGTTGGTACAACGAGTCCGTCTCACCTGTTGATGAAGCAGTATCAGAGCGGATGGCCGTCTCCCCGCCTTCCACCGATCCTTCGGAGTATTCACCGTCGTAGATGCAGCCTACGAAGGCATGTTTCACGACAGATTGAACACGGGTCATCCTGGCGCGCTAAGCCGTTTCGATGAGGTTGGTGTGGACGTCCGGCTCAGGGCCCGACTCGCCGATCCGGCCGATGAAGAAGTGAATTCCGCCGAAGGGGACCCGGTACCCGTACTCGATTGAGCCAGCCTCGGGGCCCCAGCCTTCGTCGTCGATGTAGAGTTTGCCGCGACGACTCTTGGTCATCCGTCCCACAGTGTATCCCTTGAGCCCTTCGAAGTTGCCCTTTAAAAACTCAAACCCACCGTGCGCTGGCCCCATGGTGGGCGCCAACTGTCATGGAATTGTCACGGCAAATGTCCTAGAACAAGGACTTAGTCGTAGGGTCATCGCACTAGGAAGCTTAAAGGAGTTAATCGGGACAAAGGACACGAGAAGGTTTTTATACTAGTTCGGCCCCTTACGATGAAGGTAAAAGCCTACGTCTAGTTGGGATTGGTATTGCTGAGGTTTCGATCTCCAAGAGGCTCAACTCGCCGGCTTGGTTATTGATCTATTGTTTCTTGCCCTAAACCACCACCGGGTCGCCCCCTTATATACACGGGTTGACGCCTGGTGGCCTACAGAGTCCCGACCGGCTCATAAACGTGTTCGGCTCGGTGACTTCCTTTACATGCCTTTCTTTACAAGTCTTTCCTTACATACGGCGGTTTACAATGTCAAGCCTTAAGCCGGCCCCGGGCCTTTGGGCCTCCTATATGTTTAGTAAACTATCATCCTGAATGTTTATTGGGCTTCCTATGTAACCCGCCATTAGGACTAACCCGGCCCCTCCTGGGCGGGTCATACTCGTAGTAATATCCCCAACACTAATGATATTTCTATTTATGATGCTGAAACACAATCTGGTAGTGAACATGAACCTAGTGATAATGTTAATGATGATGTTCATGTTGATGCTCAACCTAGCAATAACAATGACGTAGAGATTGAACCTGCTGTTGATCTTGATAACCCACAATCAAAGAATCAATGTTATGATAAGAGAGACTTCGTTGCTAGGAAGCACGGTAAAGAAAGAGAACCATGGGTTTAGAAACCCATGCATTTTCCTCCTAAACCATCCAAGAAAAGGGATGATGAGGATTTTGAGCGCTTTGCTGAAATGATTAGATCTATCTTTTTGTGTATGCGTTTGACTGATATGCTTAAAATGAATCCTTATGCTAAGTACATGAAAGATATTGTCACAAATAAAAGAAAGATACCGGAAGCTGAAATTTCCACCATGCTTGCTAATTATACTTTTAAGGGTGGAATACCAAAGAAACTAGGAGATCCCGAAGTACCAACTATACCATGCTCCATTAAAAGAAACTATGTTAAAACTGCTTTATGTGATCTTGGACCCGGTGTTAGTGTTATGCCTCTCTCTTTATACCATAGACTTGATTTGAATAATTTGACACCTACTGAAATATCTTTGCAAATGGCTGATAAATCAACTGCTATACCTGTCGGTATTTGTGAGGATGTGCCTGTTGTGGTTGCAAACGTTACTATTTTAACGTACTTTGTTATTCTTGGTATTCCCAAGGACGATAGTATGTTGATTATCCTTGGTAGACCCTTTTTGAATACTGCAAGGGCTGTTATTGATTGCAACAAAGGCAATGTCACTTTTCATGTTAATCGTAATGAGCATACGGTACACTTTCCGAGGAAACAACCTCAAGTCCACAGTATTAATTCTATTGGAAAAACTTCAACGATTACTATTGGAGGTTTTGAATTTCCTCTTCCTACTGTCAAGAATAAATATGATATTCTTATTGTTGGGGATTTGCATATCCCCGTTGAGGTAACCTAGTGTTATTCGAAAATTCTCCAGTTTCATGTTATTCGAAAAGAGTTTGTTAACAAGACTTGATCATCCTTGTTAGTGGATTCCTTTTGATGAGCATGAGATGGATGAAGTTAGAAAGCACAACTCTCTGTACCCTCTTTTTACTTTCAGTTATTTAGATTAAATAAAGCAAAAATAGTATTTTCTGTCTGTTTTCTGAATTATCCTTGCAATAAAAACTACCCCGAAAATAAAAGTTCTCCAAATGCCCTAAAAATTTTAGACAATTTTTTTGTAGAATATCTAAGAATTATTGGCACTGAGAACACACCAGGGGGCCACATCACCTGGCCACGAGGGTCCAGGGCGCGCCCACCCCCTGGGGCGTGCCCCCTTGCCTTGTGGACCCCATGTGGGCCCCCTCCACTTATTCTTGCACCCACACACTTTGTCTTCCTCCAGAAAAAATCATCCACCAGCTCAAACCCGAGTTGTAGCTCATCTTCTTGCCATTTTCGATCTCCTTGCTCAAAACTCCATTGACAAAACTGCTTTGGGGGATTGTTCTTCGGTATGTGAATCCTCCAATGGTCCAATTAGTTTTTGTTCTAGTGCTTTATTTATTGCAATTTTTTGCTGCTTAGGTGGCCCTTTTCTTGAACTTGCATATCAAATTTATGTGGTCAAAAGTAGTTTTAATGCATGATATGGCCTCTAGGCACTTGTAGGAGTAGTTGCTATCAATATTGTTGAGTTTGATTCACTTTTATTTTGAGTCACTAAAAATTTCAGAAATTTTTCAGAGGAAGAAATATGTTTAGGAAAATGTACCAAGGTGGTTCCTCAAGGAAGCAAGGCCCAAGGCTCGCGATACATGAGCCGGATAATGAACTACCAAGGGAAGCTCAAGTGCGGCCTTGTGAATGGCCGTTAGAGGATTTCATGGTCCAGGCAGGCATCAAGGATGAATTTGACGTGTATGTGTGTAACGCTGATCTTGAGGGGTTCGTGTCAGATAAGTGCCAGCAATATCGCTATCTAACTGATTCCTTTGTGAGAAGGTTCAAATTTACATCCTCGCGCAATTCTCACACTGTTTTATTTGAGCTTTATGATAAATCATATACCATGGACCTAGAAGATTTTAATACTGCTTGTAAACTCCCGCACTGGGGCAATGTTAGTGAACCTCACAAATCTGAATATAAAGACTTTCTTGCTAGTATTACTTTGGGAGAATCTAGGGAAATCACACAAGATACCATAGGGAGCATTCATTTTCCTTCCATACACTATTTTGCTCTCTTCATTGGTAGATGCATTAACGGTAAAGATGAGGCTTGTCACATGTGTGTTCCAGATCTTAGTGTCCTCAAGAGTGCGGTATTAGGTCATAAACAATATAACTTGGGGGCTATTGTTGCACGTAGGTTGCATCACAACAATATAAGTGGAGATTTGTTTGGTGGAATTTATGCAACTTGTGTAGCTAACTATCTTGATATACCCATACATGGAAATGATATGAGTTGCCTCCTGCTTATCTAGATTATGATGCTATGGTTCGCCACCGGTTTCTTG
This sequence comes from Triticum urartu, assembly GCF_056163025.1. Taxonomy (NCBI): domain Eukaryota; kingdom Viridiplantae; phylum Streptophyta; class Magnoliopsida; order Poales; family Poaceae; genus Triticum; species Triticum urartu. The sequence goes on along the minus strand of NC_141878.1, from coordinate 443,480,788 downwards.
AGAGGAACGATCAGTTCCTCCAGTACCGACTAATCTTTGACAGACGACGCACCGTCCATGTTGCTCTCCCTGCTCCAACTTTCTTTGACTTTCAGGAAAAAAGGAGATATGTTATAACCAGGGAGGAGGCGAACGAGTACGAGAGGAGGACGGAGGCAGCTCACCTCCAAGTAGCAGCTCGTCAGGTAGTAGCTGCTGCATCTCAGTACGACCCCAGTTACAACTTTGGATATCCACCAGGCCAGTCCTGGCCATAGACCAACTTAGGCCAAAAGCCTAAGCTTGGGGGAGTACGTATTTCTCACCGACATTACATTCATGTTCACACACTCATGCCAGTTGTCAGTGCTCATACTTTTTCATTGTACTATCCATGCTAGTTTAAATTCTTTTTAAGCCTTCTTCTTGTGTGTTTGAAAAACCTTAATAAAAAACAAAAAAATTTAGTTGTAGCTTTTAGCTAGTTTACTTTCCATGCTTGTAGTAGTAATAATTAAAAGAAAACCCAAAAATATTTCTCGTTCTTCTTTTGCTTGTTGATAGCTTTCCCGTGTAAATAGTTTTGTTTCTTTTCTTTGGGGGTCGAGAGGAGAAGACCATGATGAAAATGTTGAGTGGCTCTTATATGCATTATTGTTGATTTAACAAACATCCCATATTACCTTGTCTTCTCCCTTGTATTGAATGCTTGCAGATTCCAGCTTAGTCCAATGCACGTGCACTATTATTATTATCCACACCGTTCGGTCGTGCAAGTGAAAGGCAATAATGACGATATATGATGGACTGATTGAGATGAGAGAAGCTGGTATGAACTCGACCTATCTTGCTTTTGTAAATATGATTAGTTCATCGTTCCTGATTCAGCCTATTATGAATGAAACATGTTTGCAATGACAATTAGAGATTATAGTTGCTCATGCCATGCTTAATTAGCTAGGAGTTTATAATGGTTTACCTTGCGTGCCAACATGCTATTAAAATGGTTGTGATGTGGTTTGATAGGGTGGTATCCTCCTTTGAACGATTTGAGTGGCTTGACTTGGCACATGTTCACGCATGTAGTTGAGATAAAATCAACATATCTTCCACGATATTTATGTTCATGGTGAATTATATCCTGCTCAAGCTTGCACTCAGTGTTGATTAATTTTAATGCATGTTCATGACTGTTGTCGCTCTCTAGATGGTCGCTTCCCAGTCTCTTTCTAGCCTTCACTTGTACTAAGAGGGAATACTGCTTGTGCATCCACTTCCATAAACCCAAAAAGTTATTCCATATGAGTCCACCATACCTTCCTATATGCGGTATCTACCCGCCGTTCCAAGTAAATTTGTATGTGCCAAACTCTAAACCTTCAAATGAAATTCTGCTTTGTATGCTCGAATAGCTCATGTATCAACTAGGGTTGTCTATATCTTCCATGCTAGGTGGGTTATTCTCATGAGGAGTGGACACTGCAACTCATTCATGAGAAAATGGCTGGTAACCGGGATGCCCAATCCCATGCTTAAATTAAAAGAATTGCAAACAAAACTCCCCTAGGATTGTTGTTAGTTGGAGGCACCCGTTGTTTCGGACAAGCCATGGATTGATGTCTGTTGGTGGTGGGGGAGTATAAACTTTACCATTCTGCTTGGGAACCGCCTATAATCTGTGTAGCATGGAAGATATCGAGATCTCTCGGTTGTTATGTTGACAATGAAAGTATACCACTCAAAATATTATTTATCTCTATTTCAAAAATCGAGCTCTAGCACCTCTACAAATCCCTGCTCGCCTCTGCGAAGGGCCTATCTATTTACTTTTATGTTGAGTCATCATCCTCTTATTAAAAAGCACCACTGTCATGTGCATGCATTACTATTAGTTTACATTGAGTATGACTGTGACTGGATCTCTTTTACCATGAATTACAATGTTTAGTCAGTCCTTGAACTTCAGAGGTGCTCTGCATTTACGTTTTGCGGTCTCAGAAAGGGCTAGCGAGATACCATCTTCTTATATCATATTATGATTGCATCGAGAAAGTGTCACTACAAAAAAATACACTTCCGTGATGATACGTGTTTGTCACAGTAGGTCACGTTTTCTGTCATGCATGTACATCCATGACAATTTTATGACAGAATCAAGATAGTCATACATGTGCTGTCGTAGAAGTGTTCCATGACATTACCAAAATTATCATCACGGAAGTGTCCACTTCCATGACAATAAATCACGCGTCATATAAGTGCTTTCGTTAAGGGTGACCAACACGTGGCATCCACCATAACAGAACACCGTTAAGCTATCGGGTCCGGTTTTGGATCCGATAACCCATTAACAGCCCGGACCAATGGGGATTTTCCACGTGTAAGATACTCATTGGCCGGAGGAAACACATGTTTGCTCACTGTTGGGACAGATGTCATCCACTCATTGGACAGGAGGTGCCTATGATTGTAGGATTGAAAGTATGTCTAGAGGGGGGGTGATTAGACTACTTGACCAAATAAAAATCTAGCATTTTCCCAATTTTAGTTCTTGGCAGATTTTAGCTATCTTAGCATGTAACATCCCGATTCTCGGAATGTTTAAGAAAAAGTTTTCCAAAAATCAGGGCGAGAAAATTTCGTCTGTTTTATTTGTTAACAAATGTTAAATTGGGCTTTTATAATTTAGATGATTTAATTTGAACTAGTGCGTACCTATATTAGAGATTTGAGTTTATTTCTTTTCTTTTAGTCGGGTTTTATTTTCTCGTCTTCGGCATATTAATTTATGCGCATATGCATTTTGGAACTTCTTTCGATTTTGTTTGAGCTTCTGTTCCTTTAATAGATTTTCCTTTAGGAAAATCTAATTGATTTCTTTCCCCAAACTCTTGGCAATATCCAATGGCCAATCTATCTTCTCTATTCTCTCTCACTGTTTCTTATTCCTCTCATTCGAATGGACCCAACCCATCTCTTTTATTTTCTTCCTCCATCTCCCTTGGACAGCAACCCCACTATTTTTTCCTGGTCTCTACCTTCATAATGGGCTGGCCAAACTGGCCCATCTCTCCCAACCAACGAACCCCTCTCCTCCTCCTAAGTTAAGTGTGTACGTTCACAACTCACATAAGAGGAAACCTCAACAGCCACCTCCCTGCACACACAGGAAATCACTACACCTTCCTTTAATTCCTCCTCCCTTCCTATTCCTCTCAGCTGGCCATCTCCCCAACGAACGCCTCGTCTCCTTCCCTTCCTCTGTACACTAGCACCTACACGAAGATAAACCTACACGAAGAGAAACTGCCAAGCACTCACGCAAGAAGCTGCCTCCTGCCCTCCACCATAATTTCCATAAGTGTCCACCATTTCCAAAACTGAAGGTACAGGACCTGCGCCTCAATCTCCTCCCTCATTTCCCTTAGCCATCTGCCATCTCTCTTCTCCATCCTCCCAGAGAACTCCTCCCAAAGAAACAGTGTTCATGGACGTCGGTCCTTGATTCTGATGAAGGAGACCATCCCAGTCCATGCCCTTGCGCCAAAAGGTTTTCTTTCATGCGTTGAATCCATTCAGGGAAGAAAGAACGTGATCCATTGACCACACGCGCAGAATTTCGCATGTCCGTCTACACTGTTCGTCAAGTTCTTCGCGTCGTTCTGTCAAACTCGGTGAGCCTCTATCAAATTCCTTTTGCACGCGTACTCATCATCATCTACTCTATCTCGTAGACATCATCATTCGACTCATCTATGTCATTGCTCGCGCCGATGCATGGACGGATTCTATTGACATGTCCGCGTACTTTTTAGTTTCTCGGATGATCTTGTGTTCAACATATGATTTGTTTCTCATGCCCATAGTAACCTCATGGTGGAGTTAGATCGCTAGTTTAATCATTAGGAGTTTAGTATAAATTTTTGTTATAGTCATTTTGCCCAAGATTGAATGGGGTTTGTTCATCGGTTAGATTTTGTGTTAATATGTTACTGTTCATATGTTCGCGATATACCTAGGAGTATATCCTATTGGTCTAATAATTTTTGCGCGTGACAGATAATTTGTTAGATTTATTTGTTTATCGATTATAGTTTTTGTTGACGCAAGTTGATAATATTTTTATATTGTTATTGTCTTGGGTTAGACATGTCTATAAATTTTAATATAGTTTTATATGGTTTCATGTACATATTGCATGCCTAATCGTAGTAGTGTGTTATGCTTTTGTTTCATATTAGTCCTTGTGATTTGTTATCATGTGTTTGTGTTCATTTGATATTTTTATATGGTCATGACATGCCTAGGAGTCACTCCTTCCATAATTATAGGAGTTAGGTGTGATTGTCTAGATTTATTGTAAGGATTTATTTTAATCATTTCTTATAGTTTTGTATGGTGTTGCATGTTGTTATTTTTTCTTTATAGCTCATGTAGTCCTCTTTTGTGCATGTGTACAAAATTTGGTTAATGATCACCAAGCTTATAATTTCGTAGAGTTATTCTAAGCTTTGCTTTCTTTATCGAGTCATGGAATATTTCATGTTTTAATTAGTTCCTTTTGTTTAGCATGAATATATCTTAGATATGTTTTATATATTTTTCTCACCCATGTTACGTGTGTATTTTATTGATGTGAAATCATGCCATATCTATGATAGTTCTTCAGGTAATTATTGTGTGTGTTTCTATGTAGATTCTTTATGCTAGACGTCAAATGAAATGCTTTACTATGGGGAACTAGTATATTGTAGTTTGTTGTATAGCTCGTGATTGCCAAGTGGTTCCTCTTATTTTGTAGACATACAAGATTGCTTGGTTTGATGATTTATGTCATGGTCGTATTTGTATTCTCATATTTAGAATTTATTCCCGTTGCATATAACTTAGTTTCTTACATCGTGGCAACTATAATGTGTGTTTATTTTTCTTAGTTTATTACCATGCCATGTTTGCAATTTCTTAAAGTAGAAAGCATTCTTTATTGAATGTTTCACATGCATGTGTTATATCATCGCTAGTTTATACTTTATGATCACGCATATGGTTAGTCTTTGCTTGGCAGAGATACATACTAGTAGTGAATGATTCCTCTTGCTTGGTCAATACCATGTCATGATGTTCGATTGTATAACTAGATTTCATAGAGTGGGTATAGAAATCGTGTATCGAATCATGCATAGTTGACTGTCCTATGTTGGTGCAAGTGTAAGTTGTACTATATAGAAAATGCATGACATTTCTGTTATTATTGCTTTGGTATTTCATTGCTTGATTTCATTGATGCAATGACCTCGATGTTTACTTTCTTAGTATGATTTACCCCTTGTGCTTCTAAGGCACAACTAGCATGATAATGTTGTGTGCTAACGGCATGCTCGATGTTTGGTTAGCGTATATCAACTAAGTTGTGTTGTTATTATGAGTGTATTGTATTGGTAGCATAGCGGGCAACATATGTAATGATATTCCATGCTTATGGGTATATATCTAGTCGTTGCATTGTTATATGCCTAGACATCTTTCATGCAAGTGATGTTTCATGTATTATTATACTACCATGTGTTATAGTTGTTTCAATAGTCCATCTCATGTTCAAGATATGTTACCTTTCATGTTAGTTGAGTTGTGCCTTCCTCATATGCTTAACGCGAATAGTTTGCTCTGTTGTTTAAGCATGTGTGGGTAATCTTGTTACTAGTGGTCATTGGATATATGTTCTTTCTTACTTAAAGAACATGTACTACTTTAGTATCTTCTCATGATCACTTGTATGTTTGATGCTTGTGGTTTTAGTTAAGATCTCTTTATGATTCTTTATCCACATGCCTTGTATGATACGTGCCATATTATTGTATTGTTTATTTTCTTCCTAGTGTTGTGTTGGCTCTTGATATAAGAGTACTTCTTAATATTACTTATGGATGATGTTTATACATTTCTTGTTGTTAACCATTATAAATATTTGGATTCCTCCAAATATTTATTCTTGGTTGATTACCACATTTAATCATATCTTGTCTAGGATAGTTGTTCATCCAATTGTTCCATGTGTTGTATAGTTCTTGTTGATTGTTTGACAAATGAATTTGTTAGATATAACGGTGTTGATCCCATTTTATTTTAATAATGTTTTAGGTCTAAACCTAGATCTTATTTCAATTCATTTTATTGAATGATGTTTGATTGCTTGACTGGTATGGTTTATAATGTTGGTTTGGTTGTCTTATGGAATGCTTGCTTTTGAGTTATGATGTAGTTGATGTTTATGTTTGGTTGCTATTAACCATTCTAAATATTTAGATGATATCTAAATATTTATCTGTGGTTAACCTTTACCTTTATCATACCATGATATGATTGTGTAGTTAAATGCATAAGGTGGTTCCATTCCATGTGTGTTGTTGCCATTGTGTTGGTGTTATAGTAGTTCCTTAAGTCGTGATGTGTGGTGGGCACTATTAGTTAATATTAGAATGTTGGTATTGATCGCCAAGCCTTCCATAGTTGTGTCAACCTAAACCTTGTCACTTCGTTGAATCCTCTCTACTTACCTCCCTATCATGCTATCTCATTTTAGAATCTCCATCTGATCGATATCTCGCTATCCATCCACTCTTAATTTGTTTTGGATGTTATTTGGATTTACTATTGTTTTGGTATTTATTTGTTTTCCATTTGCTATCGTTACGACGAGTAGGGAGTGGCGAGGTTGGACATGGACAGAAACAGGTTACTGAAGAAGGACTCAACAACGAAGGCATGCCTCCTTCTTTGATCATATTTATCCTATGTTTACAAAATTGCATTATGTTTTATGGTTACTATATGCATGCTATTTTAATTCTCGTAGCTAGTGTGTCGATTGACACATTACCCTGATCCGCTTGTCGCCTATTCACTTGACACCCGAGTAGAATTATATAGTATTCTGGTAGAGTAGAAATGCTTAGCCATGCTTATTACCCTATAGGTGCTTTGTTGAATGTCCTTTTAGCCATTGACACTTGAAACTTATTTCTTGAGCTCGCTGAGCTAGGCAAGTTGGCCTTGTTGACCTTCTCTATCCTCTTCTACTCCGGGTGAAACTTACCATCTGAATACTGGGGCGGGCGACAGCTGAATCAAGGATTGAAGGAGCAATTGGCTGCCCTTCACGAGTTGAAGGGGGCAATCAGTCGTCCGTGCCGCTTAAGGCCTAATAAGTCTTGGATTTGAAGATTGTGATAACAGTACAACCACATGCTATATGGGCACTGTCTTGGTCAAGTAAGCTATTCAGCCTTAGGTGTCGATGTCGCCGTACCGCAGATGCGATAGCTGCCCTGCGAGGAGTATCCTCGGCACAGATGGGGGGACCGGTTTGAGGACGTACTCTCAGTTCCGTGCGCCAGACCCGGTGGGCATGTCACATCTTTGGGGGATCTAGTCCAAAGACCTCATCACAATCTCCCTGTCGGTATACCAGATGGTGTACTACGCTAGCGACGGCTAGTGGCAACAAGTCGGGATTGTGTCGTGTGGGTAAAGTGTACAACCTCTGCAGAGTGTAAAACTATTCGAATAGCCGTGTCCACGGTCAAGGACAGCACATGAATCTTTCTCGACATACAAGACCTGTCTTGCTTATTCCCTCTTTGCCCCTATTCTTGGAACCTATGAAGAGTGTGAGTTGATCGAGGATCCTCACTTTAATGAAAGTTATTCTGGAGATAAAACATGTTTTCATCAAAAGGTGCTTTTATTCAACTGCTATATTTTTGAAACAAAATTAGCTTTATGCAAATGAGCCATACAACCTTCCTTTGAAGTCACATGTAGCTATTAGGCCCTTCTCCGAGGGAGGCATGTTGAGTACGTAATGTACTCATGGCAATAATCTTTGTTGACAACAGAGTTCCATGAAGACGAAGGTGATGGCTACAACAACTATGGCGATCCGTATGAGTGAGGTCATGTGGACTACATCGACTGCCTGTGGCTGAGATGGAGTCACTACGCATTTTACTTTCCGCTGTTTTCTGATTGTAAATGTCATGAGACAACTCACTAGGTATGTCTTGTGACAAATATACTACTTGTAATGCTTTTACGTATTCTGCAATGATAACATTTCACTGTGTTGTCAACAATGATCCTGGGGTTGACAAATATACACAGGAGGATCTGGAAGTTAATTCCAGGTTCTCACATAGCACAAGTCAAGCAATCTCCACACAATTCAAGCAATCATGCAAAAGAGTATATGAGCAGCGGAAAGTAAAGCATGCAACATGCAACAATGTAAAGGGAAGGGTTTGGAGGATTCAAACGCAATTGGAGACACGGATGTTTTTGTCGTGGTTCCGATTGGTGGTGCTATCGTACATCCACGTTGATGGAGACTTCAACCCACGGAGGGTAACGGTTGTGCGAGTCCATGGAGGGCTCCACCCACGAAGGGTCCACGAAGAAGCAACCTTGTCTATTCCATCATGGCCGTCGCCCACGAAGGACTTGCCTCACTAGCGGTAGATCTTCACGAAGTAGGCGATCTCCTTGCCCTTACAAACTCCTTGGTTCAACTCCACAATCTTGTCGGAGGCTCCCAAGTGACACCTAGCCAATCTAGGAGACACCACTCTCCAAGAAGTAACAAATGGTGTGTTGATGATGAACTCCTTGCTCTTGTGCTTCAAATGATAGTCTCCCCAACACTCAACTCTCTATCACATGATTTGGATTTGGTGGAAAGAAGATTTGAGTGGAAAGCAACTTGGGAAGACTAGAGATCAAGATTCATATGGTTGGAATGGAATATCTTGACCTCAACACAAGTGTAGGTGGTTCTCTCTCAGAAAATGTGTATTGGAAGTGTAGGTATGTTCTGATGGCTCTCTCTTCGAATGAAGAGTGGGTGGAGGGGTATATATAGCCTCCACACAGAATCTAACCATTACACACAATTTGCCAAACTCGGTGGGACCGAATGGTTAAACTCGGTCGGACCGATTCAGCAAACCTAGTGATCGTTAGGATTTTCGGTGGGACTGAGATGCAACTCGGTAGGACCGATATGGTTAGGGTTAGGGCATAATTTAATCTCGGTGTGAACAATTACACAAACTCGATGGGACCGATTTTGGTAATAAGCTAACCAGAGAGTTGGTCAGGTAAACTCGGTGGGACCGATTCGCTCATCTCGGTGAGACTGAAATGTTACAAAAGGGAAACAGAGAGTTTACATTGCAATCTCGGTGGGACCGATCGCTCATCTCGGTAAGACCGAAACGTTACGAAGGGAAACAGAGAGATTACAATCCCATCTCGGTGAGACCGAGATCCCTATCGGTGAGACCGATTTGCCTAGGGTTTGTGGCAGTGGCTATGACATTTGAAACTCGGTGACGCCGGATAGAAAGAATTGATGGGGCCAAGTTTGACTTTTGGTTTAGGTCATATGTGGATGTGGGAAGGTAGTTGAGGATTTTGGAGCATATCACTAAGCACTTTGAGCAAGCAAGCCATTAAGCAACACCTCATCCCTCCTTGATAGTATTGGCTTTTCCTATAGACTCAATGTGATCTTGGATCACTAAAATATAAAATGTAGAGTCTTGAGCTTCAAGCTTGAGCCAAACTTTTTGTCCTTAGAATTTTGAGGGATCCACTTTCCTCATCCATGCCATGCCATTCATTGAGCTTTTCCTGAAATATTAATCTTGGAATAATGTTAGCTCAATGAGCTACATGTTGTTAGGAATTACCAAAACCACCCAGGGATAGTTGCACTTTCAATCTCCCCCTTTTTGGTAATTGATGACAACATATAGATCAAAGCTTCGACAAATGATAATAAGAGTGAAAGATATTGTCGCTTTGAGAAGTATGTGAAAAGCAAGAGCTCCCCCTAAATTTGTGCATATCTTAAGATTTGCTTTGGACTGCAAATGCACAATGAGTTAGGATCATGGGTTACTCTTCCATGTCACATACATCTTGGTGGAGCGCTCAAAATGATAAGAATTAAATACATGCACTCATCACCAAGCAAAGTGAATGATCATATAAGGATAGGTAAGATAATATCATCTAACAAGCATAAGTGTAGCTTATGATCAACCACATGATCATCAATGTCTCACAGATAATAGCATAGTATCTCAAGCAATCAAAAGAAAAACAAAGTTCAACCAAGAAGACAAGAGAGAACAAAAGCAAACTCTCTCTCTCTCGAAGCCTATGATCTATCTATACATTTTTCTCCCCCTTTGGCAACAAGTTACCAAAAAGTTCATAGAAAATTCATAGCACTAAAACATCTCTCAGGCTTGGTCTTCAGGTGGTGGTGTCCGGAGAACTCCAAGAACGAAGGCTTCAGTTGATGTGGATGGAGCTAATGGAGTTGGTGCTAGAGCTGGTTGCACTGAAGCTGTAGCTGGTGCAGATGAAGTGGCTCTAGTGTCTGGAACAGGCACTGCAGCAGACTCTGAGCTCTAGGCACTTTGGCAAATGCATCAGTGGTTGTCTTGCCCTTCCTCTCCTGCATATCATCTTGAAGTTGCTCCACAATAGACTGAATCTCAGTTACCTTCACATCCAAGTCATAGAATTTTTGTTCCATGATTCTTTCCAAGCTCTCCTGGTTTTGAGTCAGAGTGGCCAGTCCCTTCTCAATCCTCAGAGTGGATGCAATCAGGTAGCCAAGCTGATCTTGCTTGCTTTTCAAAAAGTACTCAGATGCCTCCTCTTGAGTTGGCATCTTGGCAGCCTTCTCTTTCTTGCTTTCTCCTTCTTCTCTTGAGCTTGTACTGATGATGGTTCATTCTCATTCATCACAACTTGATTGTCCTCAAAGTCTGGGTAGATAGGCAAGTGTTCCTTATCCAATAGGTATGTGCATGTGCCCATCTTTGAGTTTATCAACTCCTGGATCTGTGGGGGCATATCCACAACTTCTTTTCTGGTCAGCTGCAGTCCTCTTGATAGTCTCAACTATAAGGCTCATGGCCTTGAACTTCTGTGGCACATCAAATATATGTAGCAAGTTAATTGCATGGCCTCTGATCATTTTGTGATCACCAGACTTGGGCAAGAGAGTGTGCCTAAGGATCCAGTTGATTGTAGGCAGCCCTGACAGCAAGTGTTTTACTGACCCAAACTGGTGAGTCTCAAGATCATCTTCAGGAATCTCCTTGTACATGTTTGCCATAGAGTTGTGATCCATCTTCTTCTTGGCATAGACATCCAAGTCATCTTCTTCTTCCTTAGGAGCATTGATCAGATTTGCCCATTCCTCAATAGTTGAGTGGTACCTTGTACCTTCAGACAGTGGCGGAGCCAGCTCGGCCGGCGAGCCGGGGCAAAGTACACGGAGCTGCTGTCTATCAGTTGTTTGCCCCTATAATATGGTGATTAGCTCTCCATTTACTGCTATTATTCAAACTAGAGTGCATGGCTGAGCCCGGGCAGCTGCCCCGGGTAGCCGGGAGGTGGCTCCGCCACTGCCTTCAGACATCCATACTATCCTGCCATCTGGATAGAAGTGTGCTGTGGAGTAGAATTGCATTATGAACTCCTCATTCCACTTTGTGAGCTTCTGCCCAACAAAGTCTGCAACTCCACAAGCACTGAAGCTGTCAAACACACCAGGATAGTGTTCCTCATTTTCCTTGATATACTTCCAGTCGACCCACCTCATTTCACACACTATAGGCTTCTTGTCCAGCAGCACTGTCTCATAGAAATCTTGCTGTTCCTTTGTGTGGAACCTGTAATCAACAGCAGTCCTTCTTCTTGTAGCATATGGGTCTGTCTCTCTCCATTTCCTTGGTCCTGAGTCTCTCCCGATCTTCATGTTCTCAGCCACAGGATGAGCATCATTGTGGTCTGGAATCTTGGGTTTGAGCTTTCTCAGGACTTGTCCTTCATCATCTTCATCAACAACAACTTCAGGCACTGGGGCCTTGTTCTTCTCAGCAGCTAGTATACCCCTGGTATTCCTCTTAGGTGCACTCTTGGGCTTGGATGCTGCTTTGGGTGCTTCTTTGGGCTTTGATGAAGCAGCCCCTGTCCTGATAGCATCACCCATAAGCTTCTGTGCCTTGGGTGCTGGTGCAGCAACCTCTTCTTCTTCTTCCATCATGGAAGCCTTTCCAATCACTCTGGCCATGGTCTTCTTGACCCTTTCCTTCCTTTTCTTCCCTTCTGCAGCAGCCTCTTTGGGTTCAGATCCCAAAGGGACTTGAGTAGATGCTCTGGCCTTTGACATGGGAATTCTCTTTGCAGGAACCTTTTGCTTCATGCCTGGCTTGGTGGCAGCAGCAGTGCTATATTCCTTCTTAACCACTTTCTTCTTGGAAGTGGCCTCATCCTCAACTGCCACATAGTCTTTATCCTCAGACTCTGAAGTTTTCTTCTTCCTTGTTCTGGTGGCAGCTTTGGGCAAGTTGCTGGGAGTGCTCCTGCTACCATCATCTGAACTGCTAGAGGGACTAGTGCCCTCACTCAGGTGAACTTGCTCCTCTGACCTGTTCTGGTTGTCACTCTGATCAGACATATTGCAAACACTGACAGCAGACCCTGTGAATAGATATAGATGAGATAGAGTGGATGAGCATCACAAAATGCAGAGGTTTTTGCAAAAGAATGAGTCAAAAACTTAGTTTTAGTTTTCCACAGAAAGCATTTCGGATCAACCGATTTGTAAACTCGGTGATACCGAAGCAGCTGTTGGAACCTAAACTAGTGAACTCAGTCAGACTGAGTCACAGTTCGGTGGCACCGAGACTGCTAGGGTTTCACAAAGTCCTGAACTCGGTCACACTGATTTGCAATTCTCGGTCAGACCGAAAATTACATGTGCAATGGCCTGAGCCGAATCAATGGTACCGAGTTCCACAACTTGGATGGTCCGAGATGGTTTCGGCGGAAACCTAACCCTAAATTTTCAACTCAACTCTAATCTACGGAGTGTTTTGACTGGATAGAAGCGTTTCAATCGTGGTAAGAATCATGATGAACACAATGTGCTAGGAATCGGACGGGGATAGCACTGTGATCGAGTCCATACCCTAGTTCGGCGATAAACTCACTACGGCGGCAACGGCGGGGAAGAATTCCGTTGACGGCGGCGGAGACCAGCGACAGGAGGCGGCTGGCGACGAGGAGGACGATACCGATACCCAGGAGGCAAAGCGAGCTATGCGCGGGCGAAGGGGTTTCGGAGAAATTTCCAAAAAAAATCCCATGAGTATATATAGCCTGACCCTGTCAGTGTGACTGAGTGGAACAACTCGGTGGCACCGAGATTCATAACTGCAAGCAGTTACTGAAACTCGGTGTGACCGAAAGGTTCAAATCGGTTGCACCGAGATTGAAAACCTAGATCGACTTAGTGATCTCGGTATGACCGAAATGGATGAATCGGTCAGACCGAAATGCACAAAGAAGTTTTGGAAGTTCAAGTCTATGATGAATCGGGGACTCCGAGTGCTCCTCACACAGACTGGTTCGAATCTAACTTGATCAAATTTTGTGATGTAGCATGAATAGAGTTTGAGATGAGAAAAGCATAGATAGCTAGAGAGGGTTCTTAGGCATTCTTGTCCATCCACTTGGCAAAAGAAAAGAAAAACAATCAATCAAAACAACAAGTGGATGTCCTCGAATGAGTGAAATATGCAATCAACATGCTCACACAATAAAATGGCAATTGAAATATGTGGCAAAGCATGCACAACCAATTCTAGCATCTATCAAACAATTTGCGATGACTAGGTCATCTATATATGAGTATATTGACTTAGGAGTCAAATGAGAACATTTGATCATAGGTCATACTCATCGTTTAAGCACAAGTGGGGTTACCACTTTTACATAAAGCATTGTTGTGTTCACACCATTAGAGTTGATTTAGCTCAATTCTTAGAGTAAAGCTCCCCCTAGATGTGAGATCCCCCTAAGAGGGATGAACTAACCTTGGGTTTTGTCGATGATGACTTCATGTAGATGTTGAAGATGTGGATGCTCAATGTTGATGTAGATCATTTGAAGCTATCCATTGGAGTGAGTTGCACTTTTAATACCTACACGGGTTAGTACCACAAGGAACAAAAAGGATATCCATAGACATAAAGTGATGCACACACAAGATGATGTCTATGAAAGCTTTTAGGTTACCTTGTCCCTTGTCTTACCAACAAGAGGGTTTGTGACTCCTTGAACTAGTGCAAGATGTGGAAGTTGATTGCACTTGTTCTTGCCAAGATGATAAGAGTGAAGTATGTTGGCGGAGTCACCCTCAAGAACTCTCTAGTTCTTCTTCTTCGGGATCCACACCATCTTGATGGGAATCCTCGGTGTTGTAGTTGTACTTGATGAAGTGGAACTTGAAGTAGTCTTGGGAACCCACTTGACCAAGGCCTTAGGAGCTTCTTCAAATGCATCAATTTCCTCTTGAAGCTTGTCCTTGCCTTTTTGCTTGTGGTCTTGTGGTGGAAGATCATCTTGAGCTTGTGTCCCTTTGAAAGAAGTAGGATCATACTTCTCTTGTTGAGGAACAAACTTCGTCTTGGGGTATTGATCTTCTTCCCACTCAACTCCATTGGCATTGAACTTTCGTTCAAAACCAACACCTTGATTCTTCCGGTGCCTTCCTTGCTTGCGTACAATTTCCTCGAATTGCTTACTTTCGGCAAGGCTCTTGTAAACACCTTTCTCTATAATTTCCTTCAATAAGCTATTTTCTTGCTCAAGTGTAACTTGGCTAGGAGAATCATTAGTGGAATCAAAAGAACTACTAGAAGCAACAATATTGGATTTAGCATGATTATTGTTACTACTAGAGGAAGAATCTTTCTTGTTCTGGTTACTAGACTTGACTTGATGCATGTAAGTGGATAAGAGTAAACGCTTGGCAATGTAAGAAGAACTTTTCTTACGAAGATCATCATTGATTGCTTTTAAGAACTCATGCTCTTGCTCAAGGTTGAGCTTTTCAAAGCGTAATTTCTCATGAGTCCTTAAAAGTTCTCGATGATCTCCTAAGATAGTTTCATGAGCTAACTTAAGAGTGTTTATTTCTTTAGTTAGAGACTCAATCTTCTCCTTATCATTGTCATTCATTTTATCTTGATTAGCATGATTAATTAACGTTTCATCACAGTATTCATCACTAGAGTTGTCAACAAGTAAATCATCATCACCTAACAAGTCATCTTCATCACTATTGAAATCAACATACTCGGGGTGTGATACCTTTGGGCCTTTAGCCATGAAGCATGTTCCAACTCCTTCATTTGGTGAGTCAAATATGTCGTAGGAGTTGGTTGTCACAAGTGCTAGACCGGCAACACCTTCATCTTGAGTATATTCGGAGTCGGAGTGATAGCTTCTCTTGGAGTGGTTGTCGGAGTCGGAGCCGGATACCCATTCACCAACATGAGCTTGATGTCTTCATTTTGTGTAGCTCCTTGATGACTTGTCCTATCTTTCCGAATCCTTGCTTCTCCATGAGGGTCTTCGTTCATAACGATCATCTCTACTCCTTCTTTCTCTAAATGGTGATTCTTCTCTTCTACTTGTTCTCTTGGGAGAATCTTCTCTTCTCTTGTAGGGGGCCGTACACTCATTGGAATAGTTTCCGGGCCTTCCACAATTGTAGCAGTTTCGCTCTTGACTAGAAGATCTTTTGTCATTGTAGGACCTTGACTTGGATCTTCTCTCTTTGCTTCTACTCTTGTAGAACTTGTTGAAGTTCTTCACCATTAAGCTCAATTCTTCATTGAAGGTTTGTTTCTCACTCGATGATGTGGGGGCTTCACATGAGGCTTTGTAAGCACCACTTGATTTGTTGTGAAGTTCCTCTTTATCCTTGAGTGACATCTCATGAGCAACAATTCTTTTGATGACTTCCGTTGGCTTGAGATCTTTGTAATTGGGCATCATTTGGATCAATGTTCACACGGTATCATATTTTCCATCCAAGGCTCTTAGGATCTTCTTGATGATGAATCTATCGGTCATCTCTTCACTCCCTAAGCCGGCAATCTCATTTGTGATAAGAGCAAGCCTAGAGTACATTTCAGCGACACCTTCACCATCCTTCATTTGAACTTGTCAAGTTGACTTTTAAGCACATCCAATTTGGATTCCTTGACGGAGTTGGTACCTTCGTGCATATCAATCAAAGTATCCCAAATTTCCTTTGCATTCTCAAGACGGCTGATTTTGTTGAATTCTTCGGGGCACAATCCGTTGAAGAGGATATCACAAGCTTGAGCGTTGTATTGCAGCATTTTCAACTCTTCCGCGGTGGCTTCACGGTTCGGTTCTTTCCCGTCAAAGAATTCACCTTGCAAGCCAATACACACAATAGCCCAAACGGCGGGGTTATGTCCAAGAATATGCATTTTCATCTTATGCTTCCAACTAGCAAAATTAGTGCCATCAAAGTAAGGACCTCTATGGTGATAATTTCCCTCGCTAGACGCCATACTCTCCTAGGTTGTGAAACCAAGGCTATGACCACCAAAAGCTATGGAAATCAAAGCAAATGGAGACCGGAGCTCTGATACTACTTGTAGGATCGAAAGTATGTCTAGAGGGGGTGATTAGACTACTTGACCAAATAAAAATCTAGCCTTTTCCCAATTTTAGTTCTTGGAAGATTTTAGCTATCTTAGCACAAGTCAAGCAATCTCCACACAATTCAAGCAAGCATGCAAAAGAGTATATGAGCAGCGGAAAGTAAAGCATGCAACTTGCAAGAATGTAAAGGGAGGGTTTGGAGGATTCAAACGCAATTGGAGACACGGATGTTTTTGTCATGGTTCCGATAGGTGGTGCTATCATACATCCACGTTGATGGAGACTTCAACCCACGGAGGGTAACGGTTGCGCGAGTCCACGGAGGGCTCCACCCACGAAGGGTCCACGAAGAAGCAACCTTGTCTATTCCATCACGGCCGTCGCCCACGAAGGACTTGCCTCACTAGCGGTAGATCTTCACGAAGTAGGCGATCTCCTTGCCCTTACAAACTCCTTGGTTCAACTCCACAATCTTGCCGGAGGCTCCCAAGTGACACCTAGCCAATCTAGGAGACACCACTCTCCAAGAAGTAACAAATGGTGTGTTGATGATGAACTCCTTGCTCTTGTGCTTCAAATGGTAGTCTCCCCAACACTCAACTCTCTCTCACAGGATTTGGATTTGGTGGAAAGAAGATTTGAGTGGAAAGCAACTTGGGGAAGACTAGAGATCAAGATTCATATGGTTGGAATGGAATATCTTGACCTCAACACAAGTGTCGGTGGTTCTCTCTCAGAAAATGTGTATTGGAAGTGTAGGTATGTTCTGATGGCTCTCTCTTCGAATGAAGAGTGGGTGGAGGGGTATATATAGCCTCCACACAGAATCTAACCGTTCCACACAATTTGCCAAACTCGGTGGGACCGAATGGTTAAACTCGGTCGGACCGATTCAGCAAACCTAGTGACCGTTAGGATTTTCGGTGGGACTGAGATGCAACTTGGTAGGACCGATATGGTTAGGGTTAGGGCATAACGTAATCTCGGTGTGACCGATTACACAAAATCGATGGGACTGATTTCGGTAATGAGCTAACCAGAGAGTTGGTCAGGTAAACTCGGTGGGACCGATTCACTCATCTCGGTGAGACCGAAATGTTACAAAAGGGAAACAGAGAGTTTACATTGCAATCTTGGTGGGACCGATCGCTCATCTTGGTAAGACTGAAACGTTACGAAGGGAAACAGAGAGATTACAATCCCATCTCAGTGAGACTGAGATCCCTATTGGTGAGACCGATTTGCCTAGGGTTTGTGGCAGTGGCTATGACATTTGAAACTCGGTGGCGCCGGATAGAAAGAATCAGTGGGGCCTAGTTTGACTTTTGGTTTAGGTCATATGTGGATGTGGGAAGGTGGTTGAGGATTTTGGAGCATATCACTAAGCACTTTGAGCAAGCAAGCCGTTAAGCAACACCTCATCCCTCCTTGATAGTATTGGCTTTTCCTATAGACTCAATGTGATCTTGGATCACTAAAATATAAAATGTAGAGTCTTGAGCTTCAAGCTTGAGCCAAACTTTTTATCCTTAGAATTTTGAGGGATCCATTTTCCTAATCCATGCCATGCCATTCAATGAGCTTTTCCTGAAATATTAATCTTGGAATAATGTTAGCTCAATGAGCTATATGTTGTTAGGAATTACCAAAACCACCCAGGGATAGTTGCACTTTCAATGATACGTCGACATGTGGCATGGCCCAATGATACGTCTCCAACGTATCTATAATTTTTGATTGCTCCATGCTATATTATCTACTGTTTTGGACATTATTGGGCTTTATTATCCACTTTTATATTATTTTTGGGACTAACCTATTAACCGGAGGCCCAGCCTAGAATTGTTGTTTTTGCCTGTTTTAGGGTTTCAAAGAAAAGGAATATCAAACGGAGTCCAAACGGAATGAAACCTTCGGGAACATGATTTTCTTAACGAACAAGACCCGGGAGACTTGGACCCTATGTCAAGACACAAAAGAGGAGGCCACGAGGTAGGGGGCGCGCCTACCCCCCCCCCCCCCAGGCGCGCCCTCCACCCTCGTGGCCCCCCTGTTGCTCCACCGACGTACTCCTTCCTCCTATATATACCTACGTACCCCCAAACGATCAGATACGGAGCCAAAACCCTAATTCCACCGCCGCAACTTTCTGTATCCACGAGATCCCGTCTTGGGGCCTGTTCTGGAGCTCCGCCGGAGGGGGCATCGATCATGGAGGGCTTCTACATCATTACCATAGCCCCTCCGATGAAGTGTGAGTAGTTTACCTCAGACCTACGGGTCCATAGTTATTAGCTAGATGGCTTCTTCTCTCTTTTTGGATCTCAATACAATGTTCTCCCCCTCTCTTGTGGATAACTATTCGATGTAATCTTATTTTTGCGGTGTGTTTGTTGAGACCGATGAATTGTGGGTTTATGATCAAGTCTATCTATGAATAATATTTGAATCTTCTCTGAATTATTTTATGTATGATTGGTTATCTTTGCAAGTCTCTTCGAATTATCAGTTTGGTTTGGCCTACTAGATTGATCTTTCTTGCAATGGGAGAAGTGCTTAGCTTTGGGTTCAATCTTGCGGTGTGCTTTCCCAGTGATAGTAGGGGCAGCAAGGCACGTATTGTATTGTTGCCATCGAGGATAACAAGATGGTTTTTTTATCATATTGCATGAGTTTATCCCTCTACATCATGTCATCTTGCTTAAGGTGTTACTCTGTTTTCATTAACTTAATACTCTAGATGCAAGCTAGATAGCAGTCGATGAGTGGAGTAATAGTAGTAGATGCAGGCAGGAGTCGGTCTACTTGTCTCGGATGTGATGCCTATATACATGATCATACCTAGATATTCTCATAACTATGCTCAATTCTGTCAATTGCTCAACAGTAATTCGTTCACCCACCGTAGAATACTTATGCTCTTGAGAGAAGCCACTAGTGAAACGTATGGCCCCCGGGTCTATCTTCATCATATTAATCTTCCAATACTTAGTTATTTCCTTTGCTTTCTACTTTGCTTTTATTTTACTTTGCATCTTTATCATAAAAATACCAAAAATATTGTCTTATCAAATCCATCGGATCTCACTCTCGTAAGTGGCCGTGTAGGGATTGACAACCCCTTATCACGTTGGTTGCGAGGATTTATTTGTTTTGTGCAGGTACGAGGGACTCGCGTGTAGCCTCCTACTGGATTGATACCTTGGTTCTCAAAAACTGAGGGAAATACTTACGCTACTTTGCTGCATCATCCCTTCCTCTTCAGGGAAAAACCAACGCGGTGCTCAAGAGGTAGCACCCAACAGAGGCCCATTCCGGTGAAAAGGCCAGCCCAGCTAAAGGCCCACCATGTTTTTTCAGGCACTAGTGGGCTGGCCCATTAACATCCTGCCATGTTTTGGGCCAAATTGAGGCCCATACCAGATCAGGCACGTTCACAGCCTGCTATGTTTTGGGCCAAATTATGGCCCATATTGGATCAGGCCCGTTAATAGGCCACTGTTCTTTTGGGCCCATTCGAAGATAGGTTTGTATTTCAGCCCGTTAAATGCCCGTTTACCAGTTCGGCCCGATAATAGTTTTGGCCTGTTAGCGGCCTGTGGTGCATCTGGGACGTTGTCGGCCTGGTTTAACTTTAGGCCATTTAAGGGCCCATGCAGACACTGGGCTATTTCTTGTTCGAAGTAACTTTAGGCCTCTTAATGGCCCGTAGTCTTCGTGGATAAATTTCAGCCCAACTGGCCTATCGGTTTGTTAATGGTCCGTGTAACAGTTGCGCCTGATTACAGTCTGCGTTGCATACGGCCTGCTTACAGCCCATCTGATAATGGCCTGTGACACTTTTAGGCCTATGGCCCACGTAGATGTCGGCCTGCTTAAAGCCCATAATTTTATTGGGCCAAACGGGCCCGGGATATATTTTGGCCTATTAACTGCTCGTCCTATTTGGGCCAAACATGGGCCTTATGCAGTTTCAGCCTGTATTGGCCCGTGAATTTTTCGGCTCAACGCTAGCTCAGTCTAGGTTTTAGCCATTTAAAAGCCCATTGTATTCTCTAGCCCAGCTGGCCAGAACTTTACTCGGCCTGTTAAAGGCGGGAAACAACCATAAGGTTTAGACCTGCTAATGGCCCAAGATGATTATAGGCCCATGTTTTGGCCCATATGAGTAATGGGCCGACCTGAAGACCGACAACACTAAGATCCACTGAACCTTCCGGCCTAAATTACAGCATACCGACCAAGAATAAACCTAGACTATACAACAAAGAAAGTATAGCATATTACATCCCCTCGGCATCAAAGTTCACCGTCGGTGATAATAAAGGGCAACCAGACAGCAGATTACATAAACTGGGCAGGTTGCCACCAGTGGGAGTTAACAGGCGGACAAAATAATAGACATAACCGACAGCACTTCAACATAGTTCAAGAAAGGTTAGCCCGGTCCAGCAGCTGCAGCGCAAGCAGCTTAGCAACCTGATGAGACTGCGCTTCTTTGGCGCTCATATCCACCAACTTAAACTGCATAGCATCAATAAACGTCATGTACTTACGGTTAATCTTGCATAGAGATTGGATTTACAATCGTATTTGAGCGGAAGCATGTATTTCTGCTTGAATTTCAGACTGAAGAAGTCGAACAGATTCAGGCGGCGACTTCATCGAGCTAGTGTCACTGAGTGAGTTTGACACTACATCAAGATGTGACTTCGTGGTTGTATCCCTACCCTCAATATGTTTTGCCTTCTCCTCTAGAATATGTGTTAGAGGGACAAACAATGGGTTCATCTCACTATCATTGTGGCAGTTCTTCCTAGCAGCAGTGTTGTCACCCTGAAAGAGAAACAAGTAGGTAGATAATAGGTTTTGCATGTATAAGCATCAGCACTGTCAATTCATCTCATTTCTTTGTCAGAAATAAAGAGACACAATTTAAAATAGCATTAACATAATAGGCATTGTTCATAGTGAAGACGGTAAAAAATGGCATTGTGCAGGAGCGGGCAGCTTCACCAGACCACTGGATTACTGATCAAGAACACAAGCATAGATGTAGTTCTAAACAACGTATAAGCATGAATGGTGAGTGTACTGTCAATTTATACCATTTCAGATTGGTAAATAAAGAGACACGATTTAAATAACATTCATATAATATGGCATTGTTCATAATTGAGACATAGTAGGATATGACATTATGCTGTTGTTGGTAGTCTCACCACACCACTGGATTACAGATCAAGAACACAAGCATACACATAGTGCTAAGATAACTTGACATGTTTAGTTTAATTTACATGGTACGAATAAGGAACTAGATTGTACAACTAAAGACTGAAATTGAGAATGACAAACTTATGTTTATGTACTTCTACTTTATAAACTTTGAACAAGCAATTTGATGCAGACGACAAAAATAAACAACATTTGCACTCATAGCTATCCAAATATAAACAACAAAGTTTGAAGGCTCGAGGAGAACAAACTTACATTAATAGTGAAGACATGCTCTATAAAGGCCTTCTCCATATTGATGGGGGGCAATTCAAGAAGTTTACCTCACACTCTTCTTCAAGAGTATTGCCTTTCTTCTACACCTTGTTAAGAGTAAATATAGATGTGAAAATATATGAACAAATGGCAATTATTTAACTTGAGATACAAAGTACAAATGTAAACACAGCATACAGGTAGAAGACACTGACAAGAGCAATATTGCGGAGCTAAACTTCTTTAGTGACATTGGTTTTATTCAATATTTTGGCAAGAGTAAATGTAGATCTAATGTGTATAAAAATGGAGGACAAGGGAAAATAAGCTGCAAAGTGTACATGAAGAACTAGCTGACAAATATAAGGACAACATATACTTACAAGAACAATGCAGAACTAAATTTCTTCATAGGCATTGGGTTTATTCTACATTAATTTAAGCATTAATATAGATCTGATAATTTGGAGCAAACAGTGGATAAGCAAGCTATAATGCACAATGATGTCATATAATCCACCAGGTATGAATGTAAGGACAGCGATAGGACAATAGGTACTCACAAGAGCAAAGCACCGACCAACATAGTTGCGATATCCTAGGTTTGGCAGCGCTGGTTCTATCGCCAATATACATCGGGTGCTATGTGATTTATCCGATAGCACCACCTTTTCAAGGACTTTGCTTGTACTCCTTCAGGTTCTGCAATCACCCTCTTCCTTTTGGATGTCTGAAACACAAGAACAGCATTTCAATGGAAAAACGTGGTATGACGACAAATGGAATAGGTGTTGATAATGGATGGGCATGGCATCTTCACATATATCATGAGTAAACTAAGCAGATGGCGGTGCAACGAAGCAAAATAAATGCAAGACACCTTATGCAAGATATGTGCAACCAATAAAACCTTGCCAAATTAGAACAGGCACCTTATTAGGTGAACATGATAGGCCATTTTTCTTTGACTCCTTGAGCTCAGAATAGTCATTAGGATCATATTCTGAATACGAATCTATAGGCCGGGAGCATGTGGGTTTCATTGCATCCACAATGGACCTCAATCCCTTGATGCCAAGTTTGTTACCCATTGAACCGTTCCGCAATATTCTTCTAATGTGCGCATTCTTATATTCATTGTGATTACGTACAATATCTGTAAAGCATGAAAACACAAATACTAGTGAGATTATCTTTGTAATGCATAGGATATTGTAATATAATAGAGGCTCCATGTAAACCCTTGTGTGCTATCATTGGATTCTGATGAGAGAGCCCATGTGTGCTGTAATATGGTGAGTAGATTAATATAATCTAGCACAACTACCAAAAAATAGGCTCCCTGTTGGGGGCCCCAGATGTAAGGATAGCTGGCAGATGATAGGTTCATAATATACCGTATAGAAAGTTTATTGCCAAACCATGATAACGAGAGCGCAGAGCCAGTAGGCATATCGTAGTGTAGATAATAGGGGTACACCATAACCACCATAAATAAATCGGGAAAGCGGAACTGGCTGGAAAACATAGGGTTTTGCCACTACTAATATGCAGCCTATCGGTCACCTACATGCCAGCTATATTCATCTGAAGGCGCACAATTGTTACTATCAGTTTAGTCTATCAAAGACCGCGCGGCTCCCACCATTTCCAGGGTATTATGGCAGACCAACTCGAAGTGCGAAATCATTTAGTAGAACCGGCCCAATAGAGCTATCGACTGCAGATGTCCCTGCTCCCCTTCCTGACAAGGAACATATTGTGCTTCCCATACAGAATACTGCACGGGCCGCCAGCTGAACCACCGGCCCCCACCGCCTGTGTTCCTCCGCCACCCCCACCCCCGCCCCCACCCACGTCGAGTTTTCTTCGTTCGGCGAGGTCCCACCACCGCCCCCCACAACCACCATCCCCACCCGAGCCCCTTCCTTCACACCGGCGAACTCCGGCAAGCACTCAAAAATCGACAGACCCAATTTTAAAATTTAGTCTATTGTCATTTAACTAGTGTGGAATATAAAAGGGGAAAACCATAAGCCTGCGAGTATAGTGTTGAGCGTGCAATGGTGGATCTGAAGGTGCAAACCGGACAAAGGCAACTTCGCAACCAATGTTTGCTTTCAACTAACAAGTAAGTGATGGACAAGAAATCAGAGTAAAGCAGTGGCGATCTATTTTCTTGCTGCGATAAATAAGTTGAGCAGATACAAAAGAGTATCGCCTCTGGTGCGGCGCCGTGTATGCATCTGCTGAGAATTTAACGGTGTTGTGGTAGCGATGGCTTTCGGCAGCGTGGAAGAAGATCTAGGAGGGTAGACGGTGGCGGTGGGGCGCGGTGGACGAGACGGTCGTGGGAGCGGCGCCGGCAAGGTGGACGACGGCGGGGATGAAGCGAGAGGACGGGATGCAAGGATCCTGGTCCGAAGCCGTGGATGAGATAGGTCGATCTCTTGTAATGGCCGATGGCGTCGGGGTACCAGCTCCGGCATGGTGGAGGAGGACGGCGGTGGATGGGGTGGCGGACGGAGGAGGCTCGGGTGGACAGGGTGTTTTGGCGCCCACGGAGTACGAATGGGGAAATGGAGGGAGAGAGGAAGGGGGGAACCATGTCTTCAGGGCGCGCTTGTCTCAAATGCGAGGAAATTTACAAACTTAGCCCCCGTTTAAAATTTCCTACACCACAACAATATTAGTCGGTTGGGGATAGGACGGTAATCTCGCATACACCAAATATTTGCCGATAGGAGTTTGTTTTTGGCGCCCACCGTGTATGAATCGGGGAGAGAGTCGATTTCGGCCGAGGAGACACTGTGTTTTGGCGCCCACCATGTATGAATCCGGGTGAGAGGCGGTTATGTCACATTTGAGTGAAATTACAAACCTACCCCTATCGAAACCTATAGAAATCGAGCCGATAGGCTTTGCGTGGAAGGGATAGGTAGTAATTTCCATCTCGCAGATTTTGGTTTCGGGCGGTTACTGCAACTTTCCCCGCTTCGTTCAAATTTTTGCAGAGCAAGAGTGCACGTTTACCATGCCAACTCAATTCGAATCCAGTTTGTATTCTATTTTTGTTCGGGCAGGATCCATTTTTGATTGGAATAAAATTCTATATACATCATTATATATATACTTTCAAAAGCACAACACCCTTTATACATAAATATGGTTTACAAATGGCATGATCTCAGATTCATAAGGTTGTATCCATCTTAATTTGGATTTTCAAATATTTGAAACCACTTTATGTTGAAATCCAATGTATGCATTCCTCGCTAACTATCTCCAATTAATGTGTGTTTCATGCGGGTTTTTATTTTTTTTACTTCTCAAACATGTATAATGTGTTTCACAGACGCAACATATAGTGTAATCCCGTTTAGACATTAATTGCATATAAACCATGCATTCTCTAATTAAAGAATCTATGGATCACTAATATTGATAAACTACATAACATTACACGTGTCCCCAAATTCAAATGAATATGCATGTTTGATACACCAATTTGCGTTATGAAATTATCG
The DNA here is from genome assembly GCF_056163025.1 of Triticum urartu. Taxonomy (NCBI): domain Eukaryota; kingdom Viridiplantae; phylum Streptophyta; class Magnoliopsida; order Poales; family Poaceae; genus Triticum; species Triticum urartu. Next base: position 443,455,220 of record NC_141878.1, on the reverse strand, counting down.
ATGTTGTGATCTCCAGTTTAAATATTTGAATCCCCTTTAATCCAGATATTCGTCTCATATAGCTATCACTCATGCTTATATAGGAGTATCTATCTAGACCTATACGCGTTCATCGTCTCTCGGGTATCTCTCGTGCTACCTGTATGTCGACAATGATCTTTTATCTTCATAACACACTGACGGTACTCTCTCCCTCGAACTCCATCACTCTATCTCTCTCTATGTATATCTCGCTCCCTGCTATGTGTCTCTAACTATGATTCTCCATGTGAAATCTCTTTCTCTCACACAAACACAAACTTCGTCTCCCGGGGTCTCATTTCTCTCTACTATTCCCATGTGTGCCACTCGCACAGACCCTCTCACAGAGAGATGTCTTTCGCTCCTTAGGTATGAGAAGCTACGACTCTTCCTTTTAAATATCTCTTTCTCACACACAAACACAAACTCTGTCTCCCAGGGTCTCATATCTCTCCACCATTCTCTTGTATGTCACTCACGCACACTCTCTCTCCCTAGAGATATCTTGCGTTCCCTCATATGTCTCTCTAGCTATCACTCTCGTTGTGAAATATCTTTCTCTCTCGCAGACACAAAACTCTGTCTCTCGGGATCTCATTTCTCTCTGATATTTGTTTGTATGTGAGTCACATGCACCCTTTCTCCATCTCTCTCTCACACCCACACACATAACTCAGCCTTCTGATCCACTCGACTCCTATCTCTAACGCACACTAGCTAGCATCTTTATCTTTCTATTTATCTGTTTCTCCATCAACCTTCTTTCTCGCCCTCACTCTTGCTTCCTATCACACACACTATGTATGTTTCTCTCTACATGTAGTCAAGTGCCCTCTTTTTATCTTTCTCTCTCACACACATAACTTCACCCTCTGAACCACCCGGCGGTCATCTCCAACACTCGAACTAGCCGATGTCCCTCTAGCTAGCATTTCCATCTCTATATCTATCTGTAGTTTCTCAGTTAACATTTCTTTCTCGCACACACTCTTGCTTCCTATCACCCACACTATATATGTCTCTCCATACATGCATTTATAGGTTGATCTCTTTTGCACAATCGTTGTGTCTCACTCCCTCTGCTCGCCATAGATGCATGTTCCAACCCACGTCACTACTTCTTAAAGACAAAAACACATGCTCAAATTGCCGGGCCTTCTTCCCTGCACTCTGACATGCATGCATATTGTCATACTGATCCGTCTCTCCCATGCCGTTGATCTTATGACTTATGTCTTCTTTCTTTTATCTCGATCATGTGTGCGCGCACACACACATCCACATATACATATATACCTCTCGCACATGCACGTTCAAGGCATGTATGTCTCCATACATAGTTAATTACCCTCAACCCTAACGCCACATCGAATCGTTCTCTTCTTGTGTGCACATAACTTCCGTCTGGATGTGTAAAATACACACTCACACTTAACAATCTCCTTCTAGCTACCCCCTCTCACTCTTCCCCTATATCCTCAAAACTAATAAGTCCATCCCTTCGTGTAATTCCTGACTACATGCACCATCGATATATAGTAGTCTTCCACGGTGTCTCTCGAACAAACACATTCTCTCGATGTCGACTCCTCTCACACGCACACACCTTCTCTTCCCTCTCTACGGGCCTTTTCTCTCTCGCATCCCATCATTGGTGGCCTCTGCCATACACATCACCTCTCTATGATGAAGCCACACACACTTAAATTACATCCGCCACCGTGGACCCCGTGTCACACACACGCGCGCACCCACCCACCCACTCCCCCCACCCCACACACACGCACGCACCCACCCACCCACCCCCCAGACACACACGCACACACTAAGACTCCATCTCACACACACATGCTCTAGGCGGAGCATTTGTTCCTACCACCCTTCGTCCAACCTTACCCGTATGATAAACAATCACCTTAATTTACTTGTATAACATGGACAAATTACACTTTACTTTAGTAGTTAGCAAACTTATCATCTCTACTCTTATAAAAACCGAGTTGGTGATGATGGTGTGCCTGCCACCTTGTAATATAGATCGTCCGATCTATATCTAACGGATAGAAAGCAAACTATGATAATTTTACAGAAGATACCCGCACCTCTCTCCACATCCTTATCTCCCACAACCTCATTGCTGAGCAATTAAAAAAGGAAGTCTCTGGAACAATCTAGCATGGTGGCCGCTGGCCCGTTGTTGCCTGCCGGCGCCGTCCATCCCCATGCCTCTGCCCAGTCCGACCACCAGTCACCACCACACTCCACCCCTCCTCACCTTATATCTCATCTTTCATTTTTCGATGAAATTCTCGAGATACCAGTTTTACGATAAAATTCTCGAGATATCATTAGTTTTTACGCATGGGATTACTCCTGCATGGATCAATCACAACAGGTGTTTTGTAAAAAAATGCATATTGATGTTCCGTGCAATGCACGAGCATCTTGCTTGTAATTATATAACGCAAATCACGAGCAGGAAGTGACATTTTTTTACACGACCACGTTAACATGACCATGTAAATCACTAGCTAAAGTGTAATACCATTATACTTATATCCTGATGCAAAAGGTTGAGTACATGTCCGAAGAGTAGAGTCGCACACACGCACTCTGTCTCTCAGAATCTCACACACACCAGTTACATGACACCCACTTAAGCAGACATGTATGTTACAATTTGTGCACCCGCGGGTACACGTGATGGTGCGCATTTATTTAAGCCAGATGGCGAACCCAAACAGTAGCTGCATTCATCCCCCCCTCCCCCACCGCCTCTTCTCTGGTCGCCGTCGCCCGATAGCCATGGCCTGGCCGAAGGTAACGACATATGCCATACTCCCGCCGGAGTGGTGCTTTAATCTGGAAATTTTAGTGGTCATGCATGCATCTTTTTGTGCTAGCACTCCTATATAAGGGTTGACCGGTCGCTTCCTGCGGACATGCGTGGGCGGTGGAAGAGGAAGGCGAAGGGAAGCGGGCTGTGGAGTAACCTTTTTTACCACAATTTCTTAGGAAACTGAGTGCAATAATTGAGTAGTTTTGCAAACTACCAGTACTACACCTGAAACGGTTCAAAACCAATACTCCCTTGCCAGCGCGCGCTTCCCGCGTGAAACGGTCAGCGTCGCCCTGGAGCATCAGTGCCGCATTAATGCCCGGTCAGAGCAGAGGCGACCTCTCACTGGTGTCGGCTTTGAAGCAGCGCGACGGCCGAGAGAGCGCCGCTTCCCGATGCACGCGACTGCTCCGCGTCAAGGCTGGCCATAGTTTGGATGAGTCTCCATCGTGGGGAGCCACACTAACTACGATGATATGGATCGTTCCATCTACAAAGAACACGTAGGACTGGAACTACAAGATGGACATGTACCCAGGAGTGGACGTACGAACCTGAGTAATGTAGCACAGTAAGTGAAGTAGAAAGGCACAATAGTATGAACATGCGTGGCATATAGGCATTTGTCTACTACCTACCACTAAATGTTGTACGTGCAATGCACGGTGATGTTATGGAGTACGTGCCTAAGTACTCTACTACTACTATATTAATTGGAGGCACATATTAGGTTTTATATTTGTTTATGTGTATGCCTCGAGACCTTCCAACTAGACGTGTCTTTCTCTCCGGGTCGCACTTTGTATCGTTCATACCACTAGTACTACTACGTGTGGTCTCCGACCCAGAAGTGGAAGAAGTGGAGACGCTCTACCACGTTGTTCATGTTCCCACTCCTTCCGCTGATGTGTGGGACATCCAGCACATGCCGTGTTTGGCACTCCTTTGTCGTAAGAGTTGATACACTAGCATTCATCAGGGAAAAAATATAAATCAGCAGTGATACTATACCATGCGGTTTCCTTGCTCCTCGATATCAGAAAGAATACAAGTTCGATGTGCGCTAATGTGTCAAACCATGCTAATGCATTCGCGTTTCCCTCTCAATCAAAGTCCTGCTCATGGCGCAACGGAAACGGCGAGCCCGTCACCTGCGCGCCCCGGCAATGCCTGACATTACTGTTTAGACGTTTGATGGAGGCCTCCGCGAACGACGAGCATGTATTCACCTGGCTCAACACCAACGATCATACTCGGGACTTGGCGCCTTGCTCATGTATATCGTCCATCACAAGAACAATATATAAAATAGCCTAGCTAGAGAGGGCACTATGGTACAGAGTATGTACTATCGTGAGCGACCGATCATAGTGCCACTGCACACGGGTGTGTGTCTGATCGATTCGTCCATTATTCGTAAGTTATGCATGGTTGTGTGGTGTCTAATGGTGGTCGTCGAAGGTTAGCTGGCGACAAGACCGGTTGCATGGATGCCTGGTTGTCAATACGTGCCGCATACACTTCAAAGGCTCGTCATCCATGAGTTCACATTTTACCACCACGCCAGCGTCTGACCGCCCTGGCCTACCAAAACCCCTTCCATCGCTAGCGCGCGCTTCCTGCCTGAAACGGTTACCGTCTCTTCAGAACGTCAATGCCGCATTCACCAGACTTAACTACATGTGTAGTTGGTGTGTCACTGACATGCGGGCAGATGCCCGTTGGGCCCACATGTCAGTGACCCAACGCACCTGCAGTTAAGTCACTGAAGCAGCGTCTGCATTCACGCCCGATGAACCTACTCCGATGCCAGCCGTCCATCCTTATGCCGCGGCTCATTGACATTCGCCTGCTATATTAACTTGAGCCCCAGCTCCCAGCCATAGCCAAAGACCCACACTCATTCTCCTCTGGTCCCTTCCTTCTGTCGGCACCACTCCAACCATGGCCTCCTAGCGCTCCAAAGCTCTCTTGGATGTACTGTCGCAGGAGCAGACAAAGGACATCGGTGGCTCCGCTCTGGGCGCGCTCCAAAGCTCTCTTGGACGTACTGTCACTGGAGCAGACAAAGGAGATCGTCGGCTCCCCCCCCCGGTTGCCCTCTGCCGAGACTACCACGAAGCCGGTGCACGTGCGCGGGCACAGCCGGCAGCGAGGAAGAGTAGTACACGGTAGGTCGCCGCCGCCCTGGTCCCAGGAAGGCCACCGCTCCTCCACTCAATTGACGCCAAGCTTGGTGGGATAAACATTGGCGGCCCATTAGCTGCTTGACAGCGACGTGGAGGCGAAAATCTTCAGAACCTTGTGCTCCGGAGTAGGAGGTTATCGAGGCGGATGAGGAGGAGGCAAAGGCAATGGTCGGCTTTCTTGGGTTCATGGCCGGACATGGTGGTCGGGCGCCGGCGTTCGTTTAGATTAGGTTTTCAGTAGGTTTTAGTATGATTTGTGCAAAATATGTAATGAATTTTGTCCAGTTTGTAGGGAAAGTTTTCAAAGTGTAATGAATTTCATCCGGTTAATTTGAAATTTGCTTTGTTTGCACAAATTTCATCCGGTTAGTTCATATAGTTGTTGAAAGGTATGCGGGCAGCATTAGATGGCATCCATCAGTGTCCTCGGACAGATGCCGGTGTAAATTCATGGGCCATCGCTGGAGATTAACAGTGCTCCATTATTTGGCAGGGAACAGTTATCCCTCGATCAAAATCGGATCCACCGTGTTTCGCACTCCTCCCACGTAAGAGTGTAAACTCTTGCTTACACAAAAATGGAGCAAGTGTACGGCACTGTAGCACGTCATATCACTCAAACTAGCCCGCCTAACGCGCGGGAAAGCACCGCCCTCGTCATTTTGTTCTGGATTTCTATCAATCGATCGCACAAAAATGTTTTGCTTTGCAAGTTCAAAAGAAAAGGTGGCACACTTATGACTCGTACGTGTCGCACCCCTGACAGTCCGACTCTCACGCCGCTCACTAGAAGGGACACGTGTTGTCTTGCAATTTCACTGACATGTGGGACTGTAATTGAATAAACCATCGATAGCCGAAATCTAATCGCTCGGCGGGCGTCGGTTGAGAAGAGAGAGACGGGGGAGGGAGAAGAGATCGTCCGCCTGCCGTGCACGGACTCCAAGAAATATATGGTGATAATGTGAGGTGGGCCATGAGGGATTCCGGACCTCTTCCAAGCCCTCCCCCCTCACACGCTAGCTGCCCGCATTCATAGCAAGTAGTACCAGTAAAATACTGGCCTATAAGCCCACTTATGTGGAGGAGAGAGAGGCATTGACAAAGTCAAGGAGTGGGCTCTGCAAGAGCCCGTCTCTACACGTGCTCCTAGGTATAAAAAAACTAATTCTAAGAAAAAGAGGCATAAAAAACAATTGTGTCTAAAAAAGAAAGGTAAAAAACATTTGAGAGGAAATAGATATAGAGAAAGTGAGAAAATGTTGTAACCTTTATAGCCAACCTTATAGTCAACACTATGGTAGTATTACATGAGGAAGGAGGGAGTGGTGCACATGCCAAGTTCACTGGGCTGCCGTGTTTCACACTCCTCCGTTGTAATAGTGGAGACAATAGCTTTCATCAAAAATAAATAATGAATACTCATTGCTCATCCTCTATATCAGAAAAGAATACTTTCCATTCACTGACATGTGGGACATCGACCATCCTGGTCCACCTGTCATGCACAAAATTATCCTAGTCCACCCCGATCGTAGGGTAGGCCCAACCTTTCCCGTTGTAAGTTGGTCAGATGAAGGAACCATCATGACTTCGTTGAATTCCGCTTCTTCAAGAAAACTTACTGTACCCACAATACTGCTACCACACGCGAAGACTGGATGACACTGTACCACATCATATCACTGGAACTCACTAGGACAAACTAGCCCGCCTAGGATTTGTACTCCCTCCGTTTCAAAGTTAGTAGTACAAAGTTGAGTCATCTATTTTGGAACGGAGGGAGTACGTCTCCGTACTGCTATGATTTTGTGTTGTATGTCTCTGTACTTTTGCTATGATTTTCCTACCCTATGAACCAAATGAGGCCTGAATGTATCCGTGTCGACTATTGTCTGATTGATCGCTAAGCCTACAATTTTAGGAGCTTGGGCTATTGGCCGATCGACGACGGATAAGTATAAGCGTACCACGAGCTCATCAGCCCCAACATTTCTCTTCGGTGAGTGTTTTGCAAGTACTATAGCTGGCACAGTAGCTAGCCTACTAACACCAAGAATCATCAAACAAGCCCTGCTGATATGATAAATAGTTCGAACTTACATCTAAGCATGTGATATATTACATCAAAAGCTGGTGAGGATGCATCTATTTCCATAACTCGGAGAGGGTTCGCATGATTCACTATCAAACAAAAGTAGCAAGTACCGCTCACATAAGACAGTGCACTAGCCCTAAGATGGTTTGTTAACACGCATCGTTCTGGTAATTAAACACAGGGCAATGCAAACTACCCTAAAGGATTAGCGCGACCAACTATTTCTTGTCATCGATCTCTCGGGAAATGACCACAGCACGGACAGCGGCATGGGAATCGATCTCTGGGGCGATGTCCACAGGACTGATCGCGACATCGTAATCGATCTCTAGGGCGATGTCCACAGGATGGACAGCGGCATCGGAATCGATCTCCAGGGCGATGTCAACAGGACGGAGCGCGACATTGAAAACGATCTCTGGGGCGTTGTCCACAGGACGGGCCACGACATCGGAATCATCAAGGATGTCCACCGGCACCTGCACAACCCTAACATATTAGTAAGCACATTGCACATAATAAAAAAACACAACTATGGTAAGCCATTATTTTTACCTTGTGCAGCTCACCGGGGGATCCCATCCCTCCAGGGGCCGTCTCCTCATCCTCGATGGGGGCCATCACCTTGCCAGGGGAATACTGCTTCTCAACGGCAACTATCTCCTCAAACTCGGCCTCGAGCCTCGCATAGGTGGCCATTAGAGTTTCTGGGGTAGGCACGGTGGGGCCCTTGTTGTTCTTCCAACTTTCTTTGAGGAGTTCGTCCGCCAACGTCGTCAACTCTTTGGCCAGTGCTTGTTTCTTGGAGTTCTTTGTCTCCATGGGTTGGCCCGCCAACATGGTCAACTCGTTGGTCGGTGCTCGCTTCCTGGAGATCGTTGTCTCCAGTGGGTCTGCTGGCAACTCTTTGGCTAGTGCTCCAGGATCCATCAATGAACTGATAAACAAAAAGCAATCAAAAGGAAACCACAATCGTAATGAAAACGGGAAAATAATAGGCTGTGAGAATCAGTTGGTGCTTCACAAAAAGAAGATTCTTGGAATGAAAATATAGCAGCATCACTGATTCGCCCACCTTTCCTTCGTCGGTACAGAAGAAAAATGGCAGAAGTGAGTAGCCTAGAGTGAGGTTTTCTTCAAGAAAGGGGAGAAATGGCTTCAACGAGCGTTCCAGTGAAATGATGGTTGCTTCGTCCAGTCCAACTTCGAGGCCACTTTACCACTGCTAGTAAAGGTGGGTTTTGTGATATGACGGGTCATGACGACCACACCGGGATGACCGGTGAGTCTCGACTATAGCACCTTGCTGTGATTTGGTGGATGGCACGCGGGCCCGGATGCTTTGATGTCCCGCATGTAGATAGAGCGCCTAGTCATATAGGAGTGCTCAATATTGTGAACCGCGACCAAGGCGGAGAGGAAAACGAGAGAAGTACATAATTAATGCATGAGTTTAATTAGGGTAGTTTTCTAAAGTACGAGATACATTCCTCCAATCAAAAAATGCCTTGGTTGATGAGATTTGAGATTTGAGCCAGTACTGCACGCGGTGTAGTCTAGTCACTTGTTGAAATCTCTAGAAAGGCAAATACTCCTTTCCGGTTTACAAGGCTATACTAGCAAGTACTCCCTCTGTTTCTTTTCAGTTTGCATATAAGATTTGGTCAAAGTCAAACTTTGTCAACTTTGACTAAGTTTATAGAAAAAATATCAAGATTCACAATATGAAAGCAAAATTGTTAGATGCATCATGAAATTAATTTTCATACCATATAGCCTTAGTATTGTAGATGTTGATATTTTTCCAACAAAGTTGGTCAAACTTTACAAAGTTTTGACTTTGACTAAATCTTATATGCAGACTAAAAAGAAACGGAGGGAGTACTGGTACTACAATAGTGGGCTCAAATAGCAATTTTGTCTCATGCAAGAGCCTGGCTATATGCGTGCTCCAAGGCGCCACACCACTAATACGTCTCCATCATATCTACTTTTCCAAACACGTTTGCCCTTGTTTTGGACTCTAACTTGCATGATTTGAATGGAACTAACCCGGACTGACGCTGTTTTCAGCAGAATTGCCATGGTGTTATTTTTGTGCAGAAATAAAAGTTCTCGGAATGACCTGAAAATCAACGGAGAATATTTTTGGAATATATAAAAATACTGGCGAAAGAATCAACGTCAGGGGGCCCACACCCTGTCCACGAGGGTGGGGGCGTGCCTACTCCCCTGGGCGCGCCCCCTGCCTCGTGGGCCCCCTGACGCTCCACTGACCTCAACTCCAACTCCATATATTCATGTCCGGGGAGAAAAAATTAGAGAGAAGGATTCATCGCGTTTTACGATACGGAGCTGCCGCCAAGCCCTAATCTCTCTCGAGATGGATGATCTGGAGTCCATTCGGGGCTTCGGAGAGGGGAATCCGTCGCCATCATCATCATCAACCTTCCTCCATCACCAATTTCATGATGCTCATCTCCATGCGTGAGTAATTCCATCGTAGGCTTGTTGGACGGTGATGGGTTGGATGAGATTTATCATGTAATCGAGTTAGTTTTGTTAGGGTTTGATCCCTAGTACCCACTATGTTCTGAGATTGATGTTGCTATGACTTTTCTATGCTTAATGCTTGTCACTAGGGCCCGAGTGCCATGATTTCAGATCTGAACCTATTATGTTTTCATGAATATATGTGAGTTCTTGATCCTATCTTGCAAGTCTATAGTCACCTATTATGTGTTATGATCCGTTAACTCCGAAGTGAAAATAATCGGGATACTTACCGGTGATGACCGTAGTTTGAGGAGTTCATGTATTCACTATGTGTTAATGCTTTGGTCTGGTACTCTATTAAAAGGAGGACTTAATATACCTTAGTTTCCAATAGGACCCCACTGCCACGGGAGGGTAGGACAAAAGATGCCATGCAAGTTCTTTTCCATAAGCATGTATGACTATATGCGGAATACATGCCTACATTACATTGATGAACTAGAGCTAGTTCTGTGTCACCCTATGTTATAACTATTGCATGAGGAATCACATCCGACCAATTATCCATCACTGATCCATTGCCTACGAGCTTTTCATATATTGATCTTCGCTTATTTACTTTTCCGTTGCTACTGTTACAAACACTACAAAATCAAAACTATTACTTTTGTTACCGTTGCTGCTACTATCATACTACTTTGCTACTAAATACTTTGCTGCAGATATTAAGTTTCCAGGTGTGGTTGAATTGACAACTCAGCTGCTAATACTTGAGAATATTCTTTGGCTCCCCTTGTGTCGAATCAATAAATTTGGGTTGAATACTCTACCCTCGAAAACTGTTGCGATCCCTTTACTTGTGGGTTATCAAGACTATTTTCTGCCGCCATTGCTGGGGAGCATAGCTCTATTCTTTGAGTCACTTGGGATTTATATCTACTGATCACTACAAAGAACTTGAAAGATAAAAGAACCAAGATTTTTCCCTCAACTACGAGGGGAGGTAAGGAACTTCCATCTAGCTCTGCACTTGATTCACCTTCTGTTTTGAGTAAACTTGTGACACCTACTCCTGCTATTCATTCTGATATGTTGCATGTTATTGATGATGACACTTCTCCTTTGCATGATACTTATGATGTAACTACTTCTATGCTTGATAATACTGTGCCACTAGGTGAATTTCTGGATGAACAACTTGCTAGGGTTAGAGAGAATGAAATTATTGAAACTGATAATATTGATGAAAGTGATGATGAAGATTCTCCCCCTAGATATGAATTGCTTGTTGTTCCTGAGGGTTATGTTATGGATGAAAAAACTGCTAGAGACTTCTTAGCTTGCAATGATAGATATGATCTTAAGAAATTATTAGTTAAGCTTAAAGAAAAGTCTTTGAATGCTAGAATGAAATATGACCTTGCTTTTGCTACTTCACCTATCTTTATTTCCGATAAGGATTATGATTTCTCTGTCGACCCTGAGTTAATTACTTTGGTTGAATCTGATCATTTTTATGGCTATGAATCAGAAACTGTTGTGGCACATCTTACTAAATTAAATGATATAGCCACCCTATTCACTAATGATGAGAAAACTCACTATTACTTTATCCTTAAGTTGTTTGCGTTCTCGTTAAAGGGTGATGCTAAAACATGGTTTAATTCTCTTGATCCTGGTTGTGTGCATAGTCCCCAGGATATGATTTATGACTTCTCTGCTAAATATCCCCCCCCCCTCATAAGAAACAAGCTGCCTTAAGGGAAATATATAATTTTGTGCAAATTGAAGAAGAGATTCTCCCACAAGCTTGGGAGAGGCTTCTCCAATTACTTAATGCTTTGCCTGATCATCCTCTCAAGAAAAATGAAATACTTGATATCTTTTATAATGGACTAACCGATGCTCCCAGCGACCACCTGGATAGTTGTGCTGGTTGTGTTTTCAGGGAAAGAACTGTTGATCAAGCTGAATTGCTATTGAATAATATGTTGAGTAATGAAAATGATTGGACACTTCCTGAACCAACTCCTAAGCCAACTTTGAAAAAAGGGGTATTCTATTTCTTAGTCCTGAAGATATGCAAGAGGCAAAGAAATCTATGAAAGAAAAAGGTATTGAAGCTGAAGATGTTAAGAATTTACCACCTATTGAAGAAGAGAAAAATCACTATAGGTCACTAAACTTGAGCCGGTTGACAGTTTAGTGCCACTACTTCAAAATACCTAAACTACGGTCCACGTACTTGCGCAAGGGGTTCACTTTGGTCTATATGTATGATTTTGTGTACGTATTTGCTGACTTGGCTGAGTCAGAGGCCACCAGCTCGGTTTGACCGCCACCTGGTCGTGCCTAGGGTGAATACTAGTCCATCTGGGGTTTTTTTTGCAAAATCGCCGTGACCATTAAACCTGCCCACCTAGTCGGACCGCACCAGCTCGCTATCTCCCTCTTCTCCCGCACCCACTCGCTGTCTCCTCTGCTCCCGCACCCTCTCTGCTCGTCGTCGCTGCCGAGGTTGTCCTCTGAGCTCATCATCGTCGATGACGACTCCATGAGCACGTTGTCGGATGCTGAGCCGCCGCCGTCCATGCCGTTCGGGAGGGGCCTGCGCGACGTCCCTCTTGCTCCTTCACGTCGACGTGATGATGCCTCGCCGCCCCTGTACGGTACGTCGTCGTCGCCAGCAGCTCCGTTGCTCGATCTATCCAATTTAACTCCCGTAAAGAGTTCTTAGTCACATCAATTGCGCGTACGAGCTAGGGTTTGGGCGTTCGTTCAACTTTTTGACGGATTGGGTGTGGGTGGTAGGGTTTTAGCAGTTTCTTGATGAACTTAGCGGCATGCCAACAATTGGGCTACGTCCTGTGTTAGGATGGCGGGTTTGTAGTTGATGGCCATGTTTGGAGAGATCTGTAGTGGTTAGGGTTCTTTCTCCCCCAATTTGTCATGGGTCTAGGGGCCTAGGGTTTAAGCAATAAAGGTTGCTTTTAGTGTCAGAGTGTTAATTGGACCAAAAATATTTTAATTTGCAATTACATTAGGTCAGATTTACCAAAAATGGTTGCTTTATGACCTGCAAGATCATACATTTGTTAATTGGAGGCCAGGAATCTGTGCTTTTCTCTTCTGAAAAAGTCTGACTTTTGTACTGTCTGAACCTCTCTGTAGTCTGAAATGTCTGAACTTTTCAACTTGATTGTTTTGCAGGACCCTTAAGCAACCACTTCTCTGTTGAGGTCATACATGGTGGCTATTTTCTGTGTGCTGGCAAGCATAGGGATTATCACAAAGGTCACTCCATTTGGTATGATTACTGTGACATAGATAATTGAACACCCAATGTTGTTGTTAGTCTAGTGGAGGAAATTGGATATGAGTTTGAGGGCAGGATCAGGGCTTATTGGTGTGTTCCTGGATTGAAAGTGTATAAGAATGGATTAAGAGAGATCGAGATAGGGGACAACACTATGACGGAAAACATGAAGGATTGTGTTCTAAATGGCAACCACTTCCAACGGATATTCCTTGATCATGATGAGAGCATGAGATCATTTATATCTCCTATTCCTATTCACTCTGATGATGAGGATCCTCCAATTGTCAGGTTCAGTGGCATTAGGCCAAAGAAGGAGAAGGCACACCAGCAGCAAGTGGAGCGGGCAGAAAAGCAGCAAGAGGAGCAGGCTGAGCTCGCTCTAGTGGAACAGGAGCAGGCTGAGCTCCCTCAAGTGGAACAGGAGCTGCCTCAACATGATCAAGAGCATGAGCAAGATGAATCAGAGTCACAAAGTGGAGCAGAGTCAGAAGAAGATGATTTCATACCAAGTCCACCCCAGTCAGGAACTACTTACCTTTCATCTCAGCTTGGGTTTAGGGCTAGGAAATCCTGTAGGTTTTTGAACATGGATGCAGCAGACACAGTTGGTTGTTTAGTAATGCAGGATTCAGATGAAGATTACATTCCACAAATTGTTGATTCATACATTGATCTACAAGATGATGATGACTTATTTGACAAAAATGTTGATTGTGAGAAAGGCAAAGGTAAAGCAGCCCAAGAAGAAGTTGATGATCCTACTGAAGATGTGGATATGTGTCTGCCATCTTCTGATGAAGATAAGGTGAAGGTGAATTTCAAAAGTTTTAGAGAGGAAGACCTTGGACCTTGGACAGGAAAAGACTGAATGCCATTTGTGAAGATGGGTGCCCTTGGACCTTGTCTGCATCATTTGATGGGAAAATCAACTGCTTCATGATCAAGAAATACAACCCAAAGCATACATGCATAAAGAAATGGTGTGTTAAGTCATTCACTGCTCCTTTTATGGCTGGAAAATATGTTGATTCCTTCAGAGTAGATGAAAACATGAATATGAATTTTTTTGCAAGGGTGGTTCAAAAAGATTGGAACATGACAGCAACAAGGAGCAAGCTCGGAAGGGCTAAGAGGCTAGTGAGGAAAGTGATTGAAGGAGATGAGTTGGAGCAGTACAGCAGCATGTGGGATTATGCACAAGAATTCAAAAGATCAAATCCAGGCAGTTCTTTCTATGTGGGTGTCAGTGATGGCATATTTGCAAATTGTTATTTCTCTCCGGATGCCTGCAAAAGGGGTTTCATGCAAGCCTTTAGGCTGTTATTTGTTTGGATGGATGCCACCTGAAGACAAAGTATGGAGGTGTTATGCTGTGTGTTGTTGGCATGGATCCTAATGACTGCATTTACCCCATAGCTTTTGCAGTTGTTGAGGTAGAGAACACTGACACATGGAAATGGTTTCTGTCAAATCTGAAGAGTGACTTGGGAATTGTAAACACAGAGCCATGGACTATAATGTCAGACAAGCAAAAGGGCCTGATCAAGGGAGTGAGGCGGCACTTTCCTGATGCAGAGCACAGGCACTGTGTTAGGCATATATGGCAGAATTTTCAGCAAACACACAAAGGAGATGTTCTTAAGAACTAGTTATGGAAGTGTGCAAGGAGCACAACACTAGAACTATGGGCTGCAAGCATGGAGGAAATGAAGGTCATTAGCCTTGAAGCATACAAATGGCTTGAGCAGCTACCACCCAACACTTGGGTTAGGGGCTTCCAAAGAGAATTGGTCAAGTGTGATATCCTTCTGAACAACAACTGTGAGGTTTTCAACAAATATATTCTTGAGGCTAGGGAGATGCATCTTAGATCAATGATTGACAAGATCAAAACACAGCTCATGGTCAGATTCTACAACAAAAGAAAGGAGGCACATGCCTGCCCTGGCTCAATATGACCAAAAATTAGGAAACGAAATGAGAAGAATATAGAGCTGTCAGCTACATGCATGGTTTCACGGGCTGGTGATGGCATCTTTCAGGTTGACAACAGGAACAGGACATACATTGTTGACATGAAGGAAGAAAGTTGTACATGCAAAGCGTGGGATCTTAGTGGAGTTCCATGTCACCATGCAATTGCATGTTGCAGACATGAGAGGATTGATCCTGAGAGTTTGGTGCAGAGATAGGAGTGAGTGGCAGAAGATGAATGGTTGTGAGATAAAGCCACCTGTCTATGAAAAAAGAAGAAGAAGAAGAAGAAGAAGAAGAAGAAGAAGAAGAAGAAGAAGAAGAAGAAGAAGAAGAAGAAGAAGAAGAAGAAGAAGAAGAAGAAGAAGAAGAAGAAGAAGAAGAAGAAGAAGAAGGGGGAGGAGGAGGAGAAGGAGGAGAAGAAGAAGGAGAAGAAGAAGGAGGAGAAGAAGAAGAAGGAGAAGCAGGATAAGGAGGAGAAGGAGAAGAAGAAGAAGAAGAAGAAGAAGAAGAAGAAGAAGAAGAAGAAGAAGAAGAAGAAGAAGAAGAAGAAGAAGAAGAAGAGCACAAGAGAAGAAAGCTCTGGAATCTGCAGCAAGGCGGGAAGCTACAGCAGTAAGAAAAGATGCATTGCAAGAAGAGAAGGAGGCCGGAGCCCTTGAAGCAATGGCATCTAAAGCAGAGGTAGCACTGAAGAGAAAAGAAGATCAAGAAGCAAAGAGAGCTATGGCGGTACTGAGGAGAAAATAAGATCAAGAAGCAAGGAAGAAACAGCAAGAAGAGGCCAAGAGATTAAGAGCTGAGCAGAGGAAGCAGGCAGGACCAAGTGGACATGTGCCTAAGAAGCTGAAGAGAGTGAACATGTTTGATGAGTTTAGATGATTCAGTGCTTTTGCACTTGTAATTTTTTGGCAAATACTACAATGAGATTCTTTGGAACTGTTGGAGTTGGGATGATTCAGTGCTTTTGAACTTGTAATTTTTTGGCAAAAACTACAATGAGACTCTTTGAACTATTGTAGTTTAGATGATTCAGTGCAGTTGCACTTGTACTCATTCAATGACTTCATTCACTGAATTCAAAATGAAAAGTGTTGGAGTTCAGTGGCTTTATTCACTTAATTCAATTTGAAAACTGCAATGAATCAGTGGCTTTATTCACTATTGGAGTTTAGATACTTAACTGCATAAAATAAAAAATAAAAAATATAAACAAAAAAAGGGTGCCCTGGGTGTCAAACCCAAGACATGTGGTGTGATAAACTACGTGCAATGCCAGTGTGATAGGAACGGTGCTTTGCTCAAGTGTTACTTGACAACCTACTTATTATGCTTTCACTGGCCTCCCTGTTAACTGAATTATAACAGTTAACTGAACTTTAACAATTGTCTGAATTTAGTTTGCAAAGAACTAAATTTTTATAGTTAATTGATTTTAGTTTGTGAAGATAACTGAATTTTTACAGTTAACTGAATTTAGTTTGCAAAGATAACTGAATTTTTACAGATAAATGAATTTTAACAGTTGTCTGAATTTAGTTATCTGGGAAAGATTCAGGCAAAAATTCAGTTAAGACATAGTTCAATTAAGATAAAGATTCAGACAAAAATTCAGTTCAGATTCTATACCTTAGCAGCTACTTCTTTTGGAATTATTGCCTTTTGGATTGTTGCCTTATATAGCAACAAGACTACATCAACAACATTTTGTAGCAACAAGGCACTTATATAGCATCACAGCCAGTTCAACACTTAAATAGCATCAACACCAGTTCAACAGCCAGAAATTACAAATAACTTATGTGCTTAATATACAAGCACACCTAACAAACTACTATTTTATAACGTATATGCTGAAAATATGTATATTTCAGCATACCTAACTACATCTTCTTCATCTTCTTCATGCCTGCTACTGCATCTTCTTCATCTTTAGTTCTTCATCTTCTGGAGGCGCTCCAAGCGGCGAACCTCCATGTCAGCTGCCACATTTCTCTTCTTCTTCCTCTCTGGCTGCGCTGCGACGTCCTGTGCTTGCAGGGCCAAGACCACCACCACCTCCTGCTTGACGATGCCAAGAACATCGGGAAGCAGCTTGATGTCAATGGGGTGGTGCTTGTCACCCTCCCTGGCGGCGGGCGCCACCATCTAGACCTCCGTCTCGGGGACGACGGGCGCCGCCACATTGACCTCTGGCTCGTCGCCAGAGAGCACAATCACCTCCGGCTCCTCCCAGCCAGTCGACCAGGACGAGTTGGCAGCGTAGCCAGAGTCATCGTCAGAGCCTCCGAGTTGGACGAGATGTACTCGGAGACGTCGTCGCGCCCGAGGTAGTCGGGCTGGTAGTGGTCCCAGTAGGCCATGTTGACGGGCGCGGGGACGGCCAGGTCGACGTTGTCGATGCGCTCCATTCACGAGCCAACGCGCAACAGATCCGGCTGCCGCGGCGTAGTGGCGGACCGGTACATCCACCACCGGGCTCGCTGCCCTAGGTCATCGGAGCGCGTCTCCTGCATCGCAAAGCGGAGGGCGAGTGCATAATGGATACCATTGTGGTCGGGGCAGGCGCGGTCCAGCTCATTGTCGGTCATGACCTTCAAGAGGACACGCGCGTGGTGACGCAGCATCGCATAGCTGGGGAACCACTTCCCGATCTCCGTCAGGTCCGCACACATGGCCTTGTCGTCGCCTGCGAGGTCATCGATGACCCTCTTCCAGGCGGGGTTGTTCTCCATGTCCGCGGCAGTGGTGTGGTGGTCGGCGGCGAGGGTTTTCTTGATAGCTGAGTGGGGGTTTGGTGCGGGGTAACCGAGGCGACGCGGTGGACTGAAGGTGTGTGGAGAGTGGAGTGGTGGACTAAAGGTGAATGGAGAGTGGAGCAGTGGGTGGGTGGGCTTAAAGAGCAGAGAAGGAAGCCGAAGAGGCGTGAGCCATTGGGCCACTAGCAACTACTAAATAGTTAGGTTAGTATCTGCCCTTGATCAAAGCACTACTACTTACCCCACTGGCATTGCCACCAACGTTCGATACCACAGGTCCTGGGTTCAAGACCCAGGAAAAACTCTTTTTGTGTAATTTTTTTCTTTAATCAAAATTTGGTACAGGCATACAAATTCAGTCATAAAAATGGCAAATCTTTCCAAAAGAAGCAACACAAACAGTTAACTTCAATTTCTTATCTGAACCCACTTCAATTTCTTATGTGAACCCAATTTAGTTATCTGAACCCATTTTAGTTAACATTTGATAGAAAGTACAAATGACACAAATCCAGGAGGAGGTTCATGTTCATTTGACAGAAGGTACACATTCTAGGAAAGATACAAAGTCATTTTATTACAATGACACAAGTTCAATCAAATTCATTCAGCATGCCCTTCAGCTTCCTTATCTTCTCCTCGGTGGCCTCTTTGTGTTTGAATAGGTCACCAATCATGTACTCAAGCTTCCTTTTCTCATGCTTCAAGTCATCCCTCTCTTGAATCACTTGGTCCCTCTCCTGCACTGCTTGGTCCCTCTCTTTCTCTGCTTTAACCCTGAATACCTGATGAATGTTGGTTATTGACTTGTCTGTCATCTTCTTCTTCTCAAGTTCTTCCTTTAGATCAGTCAGAGCAAGTTGTGTGCTACCTAATTGGCTCATTGCCTTCTCCTTCTCAGCCACCATCTTAGCAAAATCAAGCTTGAAATGCCTCAACTCATTCTCCATCTTCTGCTTCTCTTCAAGAACCTTCAAGTTTTCTTCAGCACTCACAACATTCTGTCTGAGCCTCTGTTTTTTCTCCTCTTCATACATGGTCCATATACTAGCTAGGCTCATCTTCAGAGCATCAGGCCACTCAGGGTCAACCCACTCAACATATCTGCATTTAGGTACCTCCTAACAATTTAGACCAAACCAAAAATTCAGTTAACTGCTAGTATTCAGTTATGTGCATGATGATGAAACTTAAAACATAAAAATTCAGTTAACTGCCAGTATTCAGTTATGTGCATGATGATGAAACTTAAAACATACTACAAATGACTTCCTGTTTAACAGTGTCAAATGCAAAAAAATACTAACCTTCTGTGCACAAGCTAGAAACCTTCTGCCACTATCATCAGATTCAAATGCCACATGCTTCTCACACAAAGATCCATGCCCACATCTAAAGCTAGGCAGATCTGTAGCCAAGCCACTCCATTCCTCACAGGAAATTGTGGCAGGTAGCTAAACAAAAGAGAGACATTTGGAATCAATTGAGAGAGAAACCCTAGCTGAGAAACCCTAGACTGGGTGTTCAATTGATAGATC
This sequence comes from Triticum urartu, assembly GCF_056163025.1. Classification (NCBI taxonomy): domain Eukaryota; kingdom Viridiplantae; phylum Streptophyta; class Magnoliopsida; order Poales; family Poaceae; genus Triticum; species Triticum urartu. Next base: position 443,435,987 of record NC_141878.1, on the reverse strand, counting down.
ACACTAACCTTGCTTGTCATAGAGTCATCTTCAGAAGAACTGGGAAGATCATCCCAGGACACCATGGTTGCTGCTAGCTGAAGATGAGAAGGGGATCTGTTGGTGCTATTGGACAGAGGAGAGAAGGGATCTGGTGGTGCACGAAATTGAAGATAAAAGATGAGGAAGAAGGGGATCTGGTGGTGGTGGTGGACTGGTGGTGGACCAAAGCTACATGTAGAGTGCAAGTTGCTGGGTGGGTGTTTGCAGCAGGTGCAAGTACATGCTTGCTTTTGTTCAGTTGTGTTGAGAAAGGGGGCCTGGGCTGACAGTAATTTGAAAGCAATGAGGTTAAGTACAATTCTGATAGAATTGGATTGGGTAAACTACTATCAGAATTAGTTTAACTACACTTCTGACATCAAATACATCTATCAGTAATTTCAAAGCAATAAGGTCAAGCATTTCAAAGCAATTAGGTCAAGCAGACTTCACATTACTGACATATTATCCATTACAACAAGCATTACAACCAAGACTTCGTACTGAGCAAACAAAAGATCTCTACACTGGCATTTTAGTATGCTCAGTTTAGAACAAGAGATCTCTTAGAACACCTGCACCTACTCAATTAACAGCACTTCACTTCTTCATAATTAAGGTGAAACACATCACACAAAGCACTATAACAAAAGCCATCAGCAGCTTTAGCAGCAACAAAATCTCTCTACCTAATCCTAAAAGCATAACAATTTGCTGCTTGGTAGCATACTTATTCTCAATGGAGCTGGCATAATTAGCTCTTCCAGCCATGCCTATCCCAGCCATGCCCATTCCAGCTGTGCCTCTGCCTGCCATTGATTCAGCCCTTTGCCTCTCAAGCTCTTCCCTCCTGTCCTCAGTTGCACCAATTGCATCTACAGCAGTATCACCAACCAGACTCCTTGTTTCAACCAGATGCTGCACATATTCAAGCTCCCAGCGCCAGAAATCACAAGTGACCTGAGAATAGAAAATTACAGAGTGAATGAATCAATGGGAACCTAGTTAACCAACTACTGTATTAATCAGTGCAATGACTAGTTAACCAACTGATTTTCCTAAAGACCAATTTAATCAGTTCTCTGCTTCAATACTACAGTGAGTTGACACGGCATGAATCAATCTACTGAACTGACACTTACATGGTGGTTCACGCACTTGTAGAAGATCCATCCATCATGCTCATCGGTGCTAGACCGGTAGAACCTCACCTGCTCGCCGCAATCCGGGCACCCGATCAATGGTACAGCAATGGATCGGCCATGAAGTGCAGAGCTGATGGAGCTGGAAGACGATGTGAAGGAGGAGGCGGAGGAGGGCGTCGGCAATGGTTGCGACGGCGGAGGGCGATGACACCGATAATGGTTGTGGCAGCAGCGGAGGCTAGGGTTCGGAGGAGAGGAAGAGGAGAGCGAGGGGATAAGGAGTAGGCCGACCAGGTGCGACCAGGTGCGCGGTCGGTCCGACCAGGTGCGCGGTCGGTTGACCAGGTCTTGGCGATTTTGCAAAAAAAACCTCGCATGCAGTAGTATTAACCCACGTGAGATCAGGTGGCGGTCAAAGCCTAGCTGGCGGCCGCTGACTTGGCCAAGTCAGTGAATACATACACGAAAACGTAGATACAGACCAAAGTGAACCCTCTGCGCAAGTACATGGACCGTAGTTCGGGTATTTTGAAATAGTGGTACTAAAGTGTCAGCCAGCTCAAGTTTTGGTACCTACAGTGAATTTTTCTCATTGAAGAAATACATGGTCTTGATAACCCGACACAGGTAGTGAAGGTAAATTCTCTCTATAGATTTGATGAAGGTGATATCCCTCGTTATAAGTCTGCTAGCCAATGCTTAGATGAGTTTGATAATTTTATTGTTAAACAAGAAAACTTCAATGCTTATGTTGGTAGACAATTGAAACACAATGCGGATATGCTTGAACACTTGAGTGATTATATGTCTAGAGTTAAAGGTGAACTTAAACTTATTAGTAAACATGCTTCTATGGTTACCACTCAAGTAGAATAAGTACTTAAGGCTCAGAATGATTTTCTCAATGAATAAAATAATAATAAAAATGATAATGTTGTTAGAGTTATGACTAGAGGGGATAAAATGACTCAGGAACCTTTGTATCCTGAGGGCCACCCTAAGAGAATTGAGCAAGATTCTCAGAGATTTAATGTTCATGCACCTAGTTCTGCTAAGAAGAAGAAAAAGAAAAATGATAGGACTTTGCATGCTTCTAGTGAACCTGTTGTTGACACACCTGAGAATCCCAATGATATTTCTATTTCTGATGCTGAAACACAATCTGGTAATGAACATGAACCTAGTGATAATATTAATGATGAGGTTCATGTTAATGCTCAACCTAGCAATGACAATGATGTAGAGATTGAACCTGTTGTTGATCTTGATAGCCCACAATCAAAGAATCAACGTTATGATAAGAGAGACTTTGTTGCTAGGAAGCACGGTAAAGAAAGAGAACCATGGGTTCAGAAACCCATGCCTTTTCCTCCTAAACCATACAAGAAAAAGGATGATGAGGGTTTTGAGCGCTTTTGCTGAAATGGTTAGACCTATCTTTTTGCGTATGCGTTTGAATGATATGTTTAAAATGAACCCTTATGCTAAGTATATGAAAGATATTGTTACTAATAAAAGAAAGATACCGGAAGCTGAAATTTCCACCATGCTTGCTAATTACACTTTTAAAGGTGGAATACCAAAGAAACTAGGAGAACCAGGAGTACCAACTATACCATGCTCCATTAAGAGAAATTATGTTAAAACTGCTTTATGTGATCTTGGAGCCGGTGTTAGTATTATGCCTCTCTCTTTATATCGTAGACTTGATTTGAATAAGTTGACACCTGCTGAAATATCTTTGCAAATGGCTGATAAATCAACTGCTATACCTGTCGGTATTTTGTGATGATGTGCCTGTTGCGGTTGCAAACGTTACTATTTTAACGGACTTTGTTATTTTTGATATTCCCGAGGACGATAGTATGTCCATTATTCTTGGAAGACCCTTTTTGAATATGGTGGTATGGACGTTACTATTTTAACGGACTTTTGTGAGGATGAGCTGGTATGGACTCGACCTCTCTTGTTTTTGTAAATATGATTAGCTCATCATTCCTGATTCAGCTTATTATGAATGAAACATGTTTGCAATTACAATTAGAGATTATAGTTGCTCATGCCATGCTTAATTTGCTAGGAGTTTATAATGGTTTACCTTGCGTGCCAACATGCTATTAAAATGGTTGTGATGTGGTATGATAGGGTGGTATCCTCCTTTGAACAATTCGAGTGGCTTGACTTGGCACATGTTCACGCATGTAGTTGAAAGAAAATCAACATAGCCTCTACGATATTTATGTTCATGAACCTATTGTGTTTTCATGAATATATGTGAGTTCTTGATCCTATCTTGCAAGTCTATAGTCACCTATTATGTGTTATGATCCGTTAACCCCGAAGTGACAATAATCGGGATACTTACCGGTGATGACCATAGTTTGAGGAGTTCATGTATTCACTAAGTGTTAATGCTTTGGTCTGGTACTCTATTAAAAGGAGGCATTAATATCCCTTAGTTTCCAATAGGACCCCGCTGCCACGGGAGGGTAGGACAAAAGATGTCATGCAAGTTCTTTTCCATAAGCACGTATGACTATATTCGGAATACATGCCTACATTACATTGATGAACTGGGGCTAGTTCTGTGTCACCCTATGTTATAACTATTGCATGAGGAATCACATTCGACATAATTTTCCATCACTGATCCATTACCTACGAGCTTTTCATATATTGATCTTCGCTTATTTACTTTTCCATTGCTACTATTACAATCAATACAAAATCAAAACTATTACTTTTGTTACCATTACCGCTACTATCATACTACTTTGCTACTAAATACTTTGCTACAGATATTAAGTTTCCAGGTGTGGTTGAATTGACAACTCAGCTGCTAATACTTGAGAATATTCTTTGGCTCCCTAGCATTCGCAACTGCCACGTTCGGGTTGCGCTTGGCTCTTCGCCTCTTCGAGAAGACGAACAATGATGTTACTACTACTTCAGCAGTATCAAATCCACTGTTGCATGTCCATCCACCGCGTGTGGGAGGGATAGACACCACGCGCATGGGCGAGGGAGAAGGCGTGTAGTAGTAAAATCAAGCTTCTCCTCGTTGTACGAGTTGACGCGACACATCATAGCACTTGCCCCACATGGTTGCCTCTAAACTTGGCTGAAAGACCCACAACGTACAAACTAGAATCACCAGGATGACAGGTAGGGCCAGAAGATTATTTTAATAAAAAAGCATGGAGCCGACCCCAACGATTTTAAGCTTACAGGCACGGTACACGCTATCCTAGACTACTCTACACATGAAACTGCCACACAAGCGTCCTGGCTGCGCTTGGCTCTTCGCCTCTTCGGAAAGTCGAACAATGATGGAGTACTACTGCAGTGGAGGAGTACTATAGTATGCTTCTGGCCATATGACACCGATTGAATTGTTGCATGTCCACCGCGTGCGGGAGGGAGAGCGTGTAGCGAACGAAAGCTTCTCCTAGTCCTACCAGCCACCACGCTCATGGGCGAGGGAGGGACACAGCTTCATTGACTTACTGCTCCTGCCTTTGCGTCTATGACAGGTGGGTGGCCCACCTGTCATGCAGCCAAAGGCAGGTGCGGTTAAGGCGAGAGGGCGTTGTGGTAATCAAACTTCTCGGTCTTGTACGAGTTGATGTGACACATCAAAGCACTGCACTCGATAATTTGCGTTTACCGATGCATTAGTTACTCCCTCCATTCCTAAATATAAGTCTGTTTAGACATTTCTAATGGACTACAACATACGGATGTATGTAGACATATTTTAGAGTGTATATTCACTCATTTTACTTCATATGTAGTCACTTGTTGCAATCTCTAAAAAGACTTATATTTGAAAACGGAGGGAGTACAATGCATGCATGCATGCCGTGACTTTCCTTTTGATACTTGCATGTGTTGATTTGATGCACCTTGCCAAATTTTGACTATAAATTTAACTAACCAAATGTTCATGCATGTCACAAAAAATTACGGGGCTGTTTGGATTGTGACTATGTTTGTCTTATGTTGCCACATTATTTTTGCCACACTTGCCTAACTTGAGTTGCTCAAATTGTTAGACCCACTTTGGCTTGCCTAAGGGAATCTTGCCACACTTTTTGTGTCTATGACACGTGGGGTTCACTGCTAATAAAAAATTCTTGTCTTAGGTGTGGCTAGAACCAAACACCCACCTAACTTGGTCAAATTTGCCTAAGGTGAGGTGTGGCAAAGTGTGGTAATATGTGGCTGGAAACCAAACAGCCCCTACATCATTGAAAACTATGTTCAAATACGAATCAAACGATATAATTTTTGTTAACATGTACTAACATTTTGTCAGTTAAATCTTTGGTCAAAATTTAGCACTAATTACAAAAGGGACCAATGAATATTGTACTCTCACATTTTGTTTTGAGGATACTCCCACATACTCCATCCGTGCCCAAATATAAGTCTTTTTAGAGATTCTAACAAGTGACTACATACGCAGCAAAATGAACGAATCCATACTTTAAAATATGTCTATATACATCTGTACGTTGTAGTCCATTTGAAATGTCTAAAAAGACTTATATTTAGGAATGGAGGGAGTAGAAAATATAAATAATAATGCATGTTGGGGCAGCCCACATTTTTGATAATTTTAGCTGTGGGCTTGTTCACAATTTTTACGAGGGGGTGGTTGTTCATTTAATGGTGGGTCTTGTACCAGACTTGAACGATACAAAGTGTGACCTGGCACACTGTAACACCACTTGGAATAAGCGGGTAGCTATCTCAAAAAACAATCAACAACTAAAAAACGGCGACCTGGCACGTACACAATTTTAAACGATTGTTTCGATGGAGTGAAAAAGGAAAACTACCCCACTGCGTATATATAGGCTGGAGCCTCCGCGCTTGCTTGCTAGGGTTGCTCTATTCACACACTCTCATCCTCTCCAGATCTAAACAAGATAGCGGTGGTAACACTGTCTTTCTCCCTTCAAAAAACACTGTCTTTCTATCCTCACCGCTGGTTACAGATCCGGACGTATCCCCCTCCACCGGTGAAGGGGAGGAGGGGCATCGTTTAGGCCGTCGCCAACAGCGAGGGAGGAGATCCACTGCCGGCCGCACCATTATCTCTAGCCGAGCGCCGGCGCGGGAGGTCCTCCGATCCCTTCGTCATTGCCCTAGTGTGGGCGTATCCAGCCTCCCGCCACCCACCTATCCACATCCCGACGACCTTCAGGTATATCTTCCTTCGAAACCACCGTAGCTCTACTTCCCCAACTCGCTACGTTGCCGCATGTGCATCATTTTCTGCCTCTCAGCCCCTCTCGATCGGATGGTCCAACGTCACCTATTTTTTTCTTCTATTGTTAGAGGTAAAGCTACTTCATGGAGTCGAATCTTATACTTAGTTCAAACAAGAAATAAAGTGGGGGTGGGGGAATTTAGTATGTGCATCGGACTTGGTACAAACAGGAAGGATAGGGGGTGAAAGTAGTACAAACTGGTCATCCAACCGGTCTCTTGGTCGAAAAGGGAAATATAGGGGAAACGTTGTACACAGTGGTATGACCAGGATTAGATTTGCTATCCACAAATAAGATGGCTGCATGCATCATTATGATGCATAGGCCGGGGGCACGCCTCCATTTCCAAAAAAACATATGAGTAGGTGGCTAGAGTGAACAAAAATGGGACCAACCCAGATATGTTACTTGGATGTTTGTTTCTCGGGGCAACAAACTCTGAATCACCACTTTATGCCCCGGTTTAGGTACATGGTGCTGGACTACTGGTGCACCCACTATCCCATGCCCTTATACCAAATATTTAGTTGTTCTTAATCTAATGCCCCTAGTAAAATGAAGCTATGCCACTGTTATAAGCCATGATAAGTTTAGCCAAATGTTTTTGCCTGTAATTGTTTGAGACTCTGACTGTTTCCTCTGTAGCTATTTGTGCAAACATGGATATCCATTTCACCTGGTTGCTGCTGTGACCTTTTGGTGCACTGCACAAAACACGTCTTAAAAGAAGTGACTTTTGTGCTGTTTAACTGGAATGTCAGAATGGAACAGTTGGTTCATTTCGGTGGAACTGCACAAAGGGAGATCTGTGTTCCAATCCTCATCATCCATATTGGCACCATAACCTTCCTTTAGGTAAGAATGATATTTAATGCATGTCTTCATCTCTATTTTGCGACTGCCATGAGAAAATAATGCTATTGTTTACTAATACACTTGTACTCCCTCACTAACAAAACCAATTCTGAAATAGAAGGCCAATCATGTACTTGGTTTCACCAACTGGTGAGGAGAAAGAGAAACAGAGCATGAAGAGGAAGAAGAAGAAGAAGAATAAACAGTGCCAAGGTGATATTGCTGAAGCCGAGGCCTCAGTCGAGGCCATTCAAGGGCTCCGGCAACGTCTACCTTACATGTGAGATGATCCTCCAAGGAGCCCTTTGTAGCGCCCCGAGACCGATGTGCCAGGTGTCGTTCAGTTATTCGCTGTTGTTGCCTTGTCATTGCTTGCGTGTCATGCATTGCATATCATGTCATCATGCCATCATCTCATAAATCTTTTGCTACTCAACTAAATAAATTGCATGGGTCTTTGATCCATTTAAATCGAGGGAAGTCACTTGTGATATCTCTTTATAACATATTGAAGCCTCTCAATATTATTAGAGAGCTAAAATAAAAATATTCCATTCTTTTGGAATTAACCAAAACACACTTGAAAAATCCCCACTCCCTTTCTACTTCAAGTTTGGTCCCCAAACTTTGCCAACATTTTTTTCCCATTTATCGAGGCTCCTCCTAAATTCTCAACATTTTTGGACTCTTCTAAATCCTAGTCCTTGTTCAAACCTTTTAAATTAAATTCAAATGACTTTGAATTTAATTCTTGCAATCTTGCCCACTCCATTTTTCTTGGGTCAAGCTCATTTTTGTGAGTCCGGGAAAATTATCCGCATGCCCAAATTCTTGTCCACTCATTTCTTTTCTCTCCTTTTCTTTCTTTGCTTTTCTGTTTTTAGAAGAGTTTTGAAAAGAGAGGGAGTGGAGAGCCCAGCCGCCTCCCTCTTCGCTGGGCCGGCCTCCTAGGCCCACCAACCCTCCTGAAGCCCAGCCGCACCGATAACCAACCCTAGCTCTGTCCCTCGATCCCTCTCTTCCCCTCGAACCCTTCCTCCAGCGCCGCCATCTCCCTCGCTCATCCCGATCCCCATCTCACTCTCTCCCTCTCGATCCCGCGCGCCTCCCTCTGCAGCACCAGGCCGTGACCGCGCCTCCTCCTCGCCAAATCCTCGTCGCCCAAGTGCTCGAGGAGAGGAACCCCTCGAGCACCCGCGCCCGCATCCGTCGTCCGCCGCCGCCTGGCCCGTTCGCCCGCCTCCTCGCGCGACCACAGCGCCTCACCGGACCCGGGGAGCACCGCCGTCGCCTGCAGTCGCCGGTGCCCACAGCTCCTCGCCGGACCCGGTCCCGGTCCCCACACCCTCCTCCCTCTCCGTGCGGCTCCCTCCCCGCGCCTCTGCTTCGCGCCTCCCGAGCAGTGCCGGGATGCTCTTCCTCCCGCTGCGTCTAGGAGCGCCACCACCAGCTCTCCGCGCCGCGCCGTCCTTCCTCGCTGCCGGCATCCAGCCTCCCCGTGCTCGACCCCAGCCTTCTCTGCTTTGCCTTCTCGCCGGAGATTGCGTCCATGTCGTCTTCTTCACCTCTTGCCCGAGACCCACCTTCGGCCTCGCCATGGTTCGCATGTACCAGCTCCGTCTGACAAGGACGTCGCCCCGCTGCCTTTCCTGTCGTTGCCAAGACTAGTGAACACAGGGACACAAGACCGCCTCTATGGTTTCCTGTCGACAAGTACCTTCTTCAAGCCTGGCAAGTACCTGGACGCCCGATGCCTAGAACGCCTACCGTCGACCCCGTGGACGTCAAGTACCTCTACGAACTGTGTACGACTACCGCCGCCGAGGGCCGTCGAGTGAACAACAACCGTCGCTGTGGATCCGGCAAGACCTCGGAGATCGACTCCGTGGACCGACAAGTACCCCAACGTCATGTGTACAATGACCGTCGTCGAAGACCCGGATAGCAAAACGTCAAGTACCTGTGACCGAAGAACGCCATGTACCTCTCCGAAAAACGAACATGTACCACTACGTCCGAAGACCTCGAAATCGTCAAGTCCGACAACGATTGTGCACAGCTACCGACGACGTGCATGTTGCCAAGTACCCTATCCGGATCGTCATGTTCCACTACCGTCACCGAGATCGCGAGAACCTCTACCGTCGACCCTAGAGTGTGCGAGAACGTCTACTTCCACTACCGCCGTCGCGAGAACAACTACTTCCTCTACGAACTCGAACCGCTCGAGAATGCTCCCTTGGAAGGTATAACCATCGAGATGACGCCCGTGAATCAAATGTTGTGTGATTTATGAGATGCTTGTGTTCGCACCGTGTCCGTTTTGTCACTCATTTTCCTTGCCACCGATACGTGGGAAACCCGGTATCCGGGATCACTCCCCGTACCTCTTTCACATTCCACACATCTCACATTTGTTTCTTGCACCGGGATCACCGGAATGTTGCCGTGGCACCATTTCCGTTGTAGTTGCCGTGGCACCCCTTTTGTTCCGCCATGACGACCAAATGCTTCATAATGCTCATGTCAACTCTTAATGAAATTGCATAAACTTGAACATGTCATCCGCATCATGTTAACAACTTTAAGATGTTTAAAATTTGTTGTTGCATTAAAATTGCTGATGCATGTGGGGATCTACCGGAATTATTGTTTGTTATTCCGGCCTCATTTAAACTTGCCTAATTAGATAGTTTTATTATGCTTCTCCTCTTGCCAGGTTTAACAACATTTAATATTGTTGGGTACATAAACGAGATCGAACTAAATAATTGATGTGGTGTTCCGTCAATATGCAACTCGTTGCATATTGAGCTCCACTTAATTTGTAGGATTGTTGTGCATTTTGCCATGCCATGCCTATTTAAATCGGACATGCATCATAATTGTTTGTGCATCGTGCCATGATTATGTGGTGGTTGTTTACTATGTTGTTTGCTTCTTTCCAGTGTTGCTTCTTCGGGTTGTTTCCGATAACGTCGTGTTGTGAGGATTCGTTCGACTGCGTCCGTTTGTCTTCTTCATGGCCCCGTTCTTCTTCCTTGCGGGATTTCAGGCAAGATGATCATACCCTCGAAATCACTACTATCTTTGCTATGCTAGTTTGCTCGCTCTTTTGCTATGCCAATGCTACGATGCCTACCTTTTGCTTGCCAGCCTCCCAATTGCCATGTTGAACCTCTAACCCACCTTGTCCTAGCAAACCGTTGATTGGCTATGTTACCGCTTTGCTCAGCCCCTCTTATAGCGTTGCTAGTTGCAGGTGAAGATTGGAGGCCGTTCCTAGTCGGGACATTTATTTACTTGTTGGGATATCACAATATATCTTATTTAATAAATGCATCTATATACTTGGTAAAGGGTGGAAGGCTCGGCCTTATGCCTGGTGTTTTGTTCCACTCTTGCCGCCCTAGTTTCCGTCATATCGGTGTTATGTTCCCGGATTTTGCGTTCCTCACGCGGTTGGGTAATAATGGGAACCCCTTGACAGTTCGCCTCAAGTAAAGCTCCTCCAGCAATGCCCAACCTTGGTTTTACCATTTGCCTCACCACCACCTACTTTTCCCTTGGGAGTCGCTCTCTCGAGGGTCATCTTTATTTTAACCCCCCCCCCCCCCGGGCCAGTGCTTGTCTAAGTGTTGGTCCGAAATGGGCAGCCTGCGGGGCCACCTCGGGGAAACTTGAGGGCTGGTTTTACTCGTAGCTTGACCTATCCGGTGTTGCCCTGAGAACGAGATATGTGCAGCTCCCATCAGGATGTCGGCGCATTGGGCGGTGTTGCTGGTTTAGTTTTACCCTGTCGAAATGTCTTGTTGTACCGGGATACCGAGTCTGATCGGAATGTCTCGGGTGGAGGTCTATTCCTTCGTTGACCGTGAGAGCTTGTTGTGGGCTAAGTTGGGACACCCCTGCAGGGATTTGATCTTTTGAAAGCCGTGCCCGCGGTTATGGGCAGATGGGAATTTGTTAACGTCCAGTTGTAGAAAACCTGAAGTTGACCTTAATTAAAATACATCAATCGCGTGTGTAACCGTGATGGTCTCTTTCCGGCGGTGTCCGGGAAGTGAACACGGTTGTTGGAGTTATGCTTGACGTAGGTTGTTATAGGATCACTTCTTGATCATACTTTCATCGACCATGCTTTGCCTTCTCTTCTCGCTCTCATTTGCGTATGTTAGCCACCATATATGCTAGTCGCTTGCTGCAGCTCCACCTCATAACTTTTCCCTTACCCATAAGCTTAAATAGTCTTGATAGCGAGGGTGCGAGATTGCTGAGTCCCTGTGGCTCACAGATACTTCCAAAACAAGCTTGCAGGTGCCGATGAGTCCGTGTAGATGACGCAACCAAGCTCAGGAGGAGCTCTATGAAGATCTTGTCCTTTGTGTGGTTTCGTTCTAGTTGATCAGTAGTGGAGCCCAGTTGGGGTCGATCGGGGACCTTTGTCGCATTTGGGGTTTTTCTTTTATTTTGGTTCCGTAGTCGGACCATGAGTGTATTTGATTGATGTAATGTTTATTCATGTAATTGTGTGTAGTGGCGATTGTAAGCCAACTATGTATCTCTTTCCCTTATGTATTACATGGGTTGTGTGAAGATTACCTCACTTGCGACATATGCCTTCAATGCGATTATGTCTCTAAGTCGTGCCTCGACACGTGGGAGCTATAGTCGCATCGAGGGTGTTACACCCTTCCACTTCTGCGTATTGTCCATGATGAATTTGATGCTACTGTTAGAGTAATATGCTAATGTCTTTCTATCCTTTCTCACTAAGCTAATGAAAGTTTCACCTTGTTCCTACTTGTGCAAACAATCATACATTTTAGTGGAACTACACAAGACAATACAATGAACTGTATCCCAGCTAGTGCTTTAACTCTGCTAGAAGTTCTTCATAATCTTTCGATATAATCTCAGCACTAGTAAACAAGATTGATTTCAACCATACATTTGAAGTGCACAAAAATATATACTATTGAGTGATTCCAGTGAGTGCTTTATCATCTCTTCTGGGACTACATGAATAATCTTTTTTTGCTCGGGTTGGTACTAGCCTAAGGCCTTCATTGATAACCCACAAGTATACGGGATCGCAACAGTTTTCAAGGGTAGAGTATTCAACCCAAATTTATCGATTCGACACAAGGGGAGCCAAAGAATATTCTCAAGTATTAGCAGATGAGTTGTCAATTCAACCACACCTAGAAACTTAATATCTGCAGCAAGGTATTTAGTAGCAAAGTAATATGATAATAATGGTAACGGTAGCAAAAGTAATATTTTTGGGTTTTATAGTGATTGTAACAGTAGCAACGGAAAAGTAAATAAGCGAAGAACAATATATGAAAAGCTCGACCATGGACATCAGTTAGCAACAGTAGCGAAGGAATTACTTGGGTTCAGTTAACAGCAAGGGATCGATCGATCGCTCGGGTTCAGTGTAATGCGTAGCCTGCAGTGCAATCGCTCGGGTTCAGTTAGAGCCCAACGCCTCGCACCCACGCGCGTACGTGTACGAGAGAAACGTGCATCCCTCGACCCCCGACCACCCACCGTAACCGGGAACTCCCCGATATTTTCCGCGCCCTCGCTTCTACAAAGGTTTTTTCCATCATGGACGGTCCAAAGAATGTCATGCTGCTGCGTCTTCGGCCCGCCCAGGACGAAAAGCCCATTTTCTGTCATGATTTTTTGTCATAGAAGTAGGACCCCACCACATCTATGATGATACCGGGTTTTGTCACAATTATCGTCATCGAAGTGTCATAAGTATGACAGAAAAAAATCGTTCGGCCGAAAATGTCACGGATATGTCTTTTTTTGTAGTGTGTTGTCATCTGAGATTTGTTATTATTGCTCGCTAGTTGATTATGCCATTGATATGAGTAAACACGAGACCTAAGTGTTATTGTGAATGTGGTTAGTTCATAATCTTTGCTGAAAACTTGAATGCTGGCTTTACATATTTACAACAATAAGATCAAACAGAGTTTGTAAAAGTTTTTCTTTATCACTTTAAGTTTGTCAACTGAATTTCTTGAGGACAAGCAAAGGTTTAAGCTTGGGGGAGTTGATAAGTCTCCATCGTATCTACTTTTCCAAACACTTTTGACCTTGTTTTGGACTCTAACTTGCATGATTTGAATGGAACTAACCCGGACTAACGTTATTTTTAGCAGAATTGCCATGGTGTTATTTTTGTGCAGAAATAAAAGTTCTCGGAATGACCTAAAACTTCACGAAGAATAATTTTGGAATTTATAAAAAATACTGGCGAAAGAATCAACACCAGGGGGCCCACACCCTGTCCACGAGGGTGGGGGGCCCGCCCGCCCCCCTAGGGCGCGCCCCCTGTCTCGTGGGCCCCCTGAGGCTCCACCGACCTCAACTCCAACTCTATATATTCACGTTCAGGGAGAAAAAAATCAGAGAGAAGGATTCATTGCATTTTATGGTACGGGGCCGCTGCCAAGCCCTAATCTCTCTCGGGAGGGCTGATCTGGAGTCCGTTCAGGGCTCCAGAGAGGGGAATTCGTCACCATCGTCATCATTAACCTTCCTCCATCACCAATTTCATGATGCTCACCGCCGTGCGTGAGTAATTCCATCGTAGGCTTGCTGGACGGTGATGGGTTGGATGAGATTTATCATGTAATCGAGTTAGTTTTGTCAGGGTTTGATCCCTAGTATCCACTATGTTTTGAGATTGATGTTGCTATGATTTGCTATGCTTAATGCTTGTCACTAGGGCCCGAGTGCCATGATTTCAGATCTGAACCTATTATGTTTTCATGAATATATGTGAGTTCTTGATCCTATCTTGCAAGTCAATAGTCACCTACTATGTGTTATGATCCGGTAACCCCGAAGTGACAATAATCGGGACCACTCCCGGTGATGACCATAGTTTGAGGAGTTCATGTATTCACTAAGTGTTAATGCTTTGGCCCGGCACTCTATTAAAAGGAGGCCTTAATATCCCTTAGTTTTCAATAAGACCCCGCTGCCACGGGAGGGTAGGACAAAAGATGTCATGCAAGTTCTTTTCCATAAGCACGTATGACTATATTCGGAATACATGCCTACATTACATTGATGAACTGAAGCTAGTTCCGTGTCACCCTATGTTATAACTATTACATGAGGAATCTCATCCGACATAATTATCCATCACCGATCTATTGCCTAAGAGCTTTTCACATATTGATCTTTGCTTAGTTACTTTTCCGTTGCCACTGTTACAATCACTACAAAACCAATACTGTTACTTTTGCCACCGTTACCGTTACTTCCATATTACTTTGCTACTAAATACTTTGCTGTAGATATTAAGTCTTTCAGGTGCGGTTGAATTGACAACTCAACTATTAATACTTGAGAATATTCTTTGGCTCCCCTATGTCGAATCAATAAATTTGGGTTGAATACTCTACCCTCAAAAACTGTTGCGATCCCCTATACTTGTGGGTTATCACAGGGGTGCACCACATAACCCAACACGCTCGATCCCTCTGGCCGGACACACTTTCCTGGGTCATGCCCGGCCTCAGAAGATCAACATGTTGCAGCCCTACCTAGGCTCATCAGAGAGGTCAGCACGCCGGTCTAAATCCTAAGGCGCAGGGGTCTGGGCCCATCGCCCATTGCACACCTGCACGTTGCGAGGGCGGCCGAAAGCAGACCTAGCCTCTCTAATACAAGAGCAGGCGTTCCAGTCCAATTCAGCAAGCAGTAGAGAGAAGGAATAGGCGATATCGGGTTGAGTCAAGGGGGAGCTTGCCTGGTTGCTCTGGCAAGGAGGGGTCATTAACAACGTAGTCGATCGGGGCACCAGCAGCGGCGTCAGTCTCGTAGTCTACCAGAGAGAAGAGGGGGAATAAACAATGAATACAATGCAAACAGATGCATATCGATGCATGACATGACAAGTAACGCGCCAGGTGTGCCCTAACGCAGTAGGAGGTGATACCGGCGAAGGGGGGCAACATCCGGGAAAGTATCCCCGGTGTTTCGCGTTTTCGGACAGATGAATCGAAGGGGGAAATTTGCGTGTTCGCTATGCTAGGGATGTGTGGTGGACGAACGGGCTATGTATCCGAATTCGTCTCATCGCTCTGAGCAACTTTCATGTACAGAGTATTTTCATCCGAGTTACGGTTTATTTTCTATGATTTATCAAAGTTTTATGCATTTTTTGAAATTTAATTAATTACTTAATTCGAACATTATCGAGAACAGTGAAAGGTGATGTCAGCATGACATCACCATGACGTCAGCAGGTCAAACCCAGCTGACCAGAGTCAAACCTGACCTGTGGGTCTAGTGGGACCCACCTGTCATTGAGACAGAGGTGAAAAAGGATTTGTTTTAAACTAATTAGGATTGATTAAGTGTGGGCTCCATTAGTGAGTGACAGATTAGTGCTTTAATTAACTAATTAATTAATTAGCAGATTATACTTATTTCAAATGAAAAGCTTAAAGGGGTGGGGCCCGCGTGTCATTGACTAGGGCCAACTAATCAGGTTTAGTTAGTCAACTAATTGATTAGGTTTATTAACTACAAATAATTATATTAATTTAATTAATTAATTCATTATTATTATTATTTCCTTTTCCCCTTTTTAAACATTCCAGGGGGTGGGCCCCGCGTGTCAGTGGCTCTAGAGGAGCCTAGCAGGCACGTGGGCGACGGGTTACGGGCGCGGTTGTGAGCATCCGACTGGGCGCAGCGGGGCAAGCGGGCGAAGGGGCAGGCACGCAGCCTGGCTCTGGCGGCTGGAGCAGGGCGGCGTGGTTAGCGGAGAGGGCCGCCGCGGCGGACGTCGGACGCAGTGGGAGCGGGGTGAGGCCGCAGACGACGGCGGCGGCCCTGGTGGACGCGGCCAGGCACCGCGGGGTGGAGACGGCGGCGGGCGTAGGCAGCTGGGCGACGCGGGCGCGAGCAGCGTGCGGTCGGGCAGTGCGGGCACGTGGGCATGCGGGGTCGCGCGAGGGAGATGGAAGGAAGCGGGGCTCACGTCGAGTCGTAGGGCACGAGGCAGTGGGGCGTGGGGAGGACAATGCGGACGATGACGATGGGGTGGCGGTCCGGCGAGGTGGCGGCGCGGGCTCCGGGCAGCGAGGTCCAGCGGCGTCAGGGGCGATGGGCGACGCGATCGACGCGGCGAAGGGTGCCATCAAGGGAGAGGGGACGGGGGGCGAGGACGAGGGCAGGGGCCGGCGAGGCGGCTCCCGATGGCCACGGGGTCATCCCCGATCCGATCTGGATCGGGGGAAGAGGGAGAGACGAGAGAGTGGGTGCGGGTCGTGGGTTAGGGTTTCCCCTAGTGGGGATATGGAGGGGGGTTGGGCCGGCCACTTGGTGGGCTGGCCGGCTGGGCCAGGTGGGCCGGCCTGGCCTATGAGCTGGGCCGCCTGGTCTAGTGGGGGTGGGGTTTGCTTTTTTTTATTTTTGTTAGTTTTGTTTTTCTGTTTTTATTCTTTTTTATTTATTTTTTCTTTACTATTTCCTTCAAACTTTAACTTAGCTCAATTTATAAAATGTCAAAACGGCACCTAAATTTAGTATGTCAAATATACCACTGCCACATTAATTTGCTACCCAAGCTAAAATAGTTTTGTAATTATTTAATATTTAAAAGTATTTAAATAATAATGTCTGCTACTATTTTATTCAGCTTATAGTATTTAAACATTTTATAAAGGTGTGGTTTCTCCACCATAATTTTCTATGCAATATTTGGTTCACTCCGAACATTTTAGTTTTAATATTTAAAAAGTTTTATTGTTTGCTTGATTTTGAATTTGAATTTGAATTGCTTTCGAACTGACGCGAAATTAGCAACAGTAATCGAAGTGACGTGCCATCATTACCAGAGGGTTGTTGTAGCTTAATTACCCGGGCGTCACAGGACCCTACGGGTTCGAGAACTATGTAGACATGACCGAGACACATATGTGGTCAATAATCAACAGCGAAACCTGCATGCTCATATTGGTTCCTACATATTCTATGCTGGAATTTTGTCTATTTTGGGCCTAGCCCAATAGCAATTTCAGAAATTCCTAATAAATCCTAGAGGCCCACGCAGCCCATTCGTGCAAGGCAAGAGGTTGAACTAAAGTTTAATCCCACATTGCTAGTTTAGAGGGAGTTGGACCTCCTTATAAGGGAGGTTCTTTCCCCACTTGTATGAGCATGAGAACAAGAGGGACATCCACGTGCGCTCCTCTGCCGCCGCCCGCCTCGCCACGCCACGCCTTGTCAGGACGCGACGCGGGTTGCGGGAATGAGCCGATGTCTAAATTTTTGCCACGCACTACGGGTATACGAAAGGCCACTCAGGAGATGGAAAGTTTTTGCTGTAGTGGACATTGAATACGAACGATGCACCCTTCGGCTGCTGCCTGTTCGTTTCGTCTCCCTCGTTCCCTTCAGCTCCCGGCGCAGCCTCTCGCCTCCTTCTCTCGCGCCTATAAAAGGGAGGTCGCTCCTCTCAGAGAGACGCACCAGAACTTCTTCCTCCCGCCACCGGTTCCAATCTCTGAGCTGTTGTTGTCTTCCTCATTCCGGCTTGCGGCGTGCACCGCAAGTCGGGACAGTAGGCCTCCGAAACCGCACCTCTTTGAGTCCTGTATGGGAGAAGGGTGATAAGGTTTTTGGGGAGCGCTCAACGCGACTACTGACTTTTTCGTCACGGACGCCCCGGACTCCGACGACTAATTCCCCGACGATGACTTCTTCCCCGACGTCGACAACCTCCTTGACGACATGGCCGGCGAGGACACTGACCCCAAGTCCAGTGCTATTATTGTTGTTGTCTTGTATGTGTTCTTCTCCTTCCTGTTTGAGGTCCTACCACAGTTCCTTGTTCTGTTGTTTTCCCTAGATATGTTAGGTCCTACTTCATATATGAAACTTTTCCTACTATCTGCTCTAGAGAAACTTGGTTACAGTTCCTATATGTAGATGTTATTTACCTTCTCTCTGTCAGATCGCATGACTAGTTTTGTCACTGTTATATTAGTCATGCTTTATCTAATATTTCTATTAATAAAATCATTTGGTAAATTTCTCATATTTCCAACAATCCAAAAACCTTATTATAGGCAATTTACCCCAAGTGGTTTTGCTGCTTCCATGAGACCTCCTATGCTTGAGGGTATCCACTATAAGAGGTGGCGCGTGAGAGCAGTCTTATGGTTTCAAACCATGAGTTGCTATGACGCCACGCTTGGCAAGCCTGAAGGGGAGTTTGATGCCCAACAGGAACAAGCTTTTCAGAAAATGGATACTCTGTTTAAGGCTGCTCTCTTGAGTGTTCTTGGTGAGAACATAGTTGATGCTTATGCGTCAATTGACAATGGAAAAGATATGTGGGACGCACTCGAGGCCAAGTTTGGGGTCTCGGATGCCGGCACTGAGCTGTATATCATGGAGCAATTCTATGATTACAGGATGACTGAAGAGCGCTCCGTGGTTGAGCAAGCTCATGAGATACAGTCATTTGCTAGAGAACTTGAGCACATTAACTGTATGCTACCGGACAAGTTTGTTGCCGGAGGTATCATCACCAAGCTTCCTCCTTCATGGAGGAACTTTGCTACCTTACTGAAGCATAAGAGACAAGAGTTTTCCGTTCCGGATCTCATTGGCACTCTTGATGTCGAAGAAAAGGCAAGAGCAAAGGACACACGTGCTCGAGGTATTGAGGGAGGATCTAGTGCCAATCTGGTACAGAAGAAGAACTTCCAGCCCCACAAGTTCAAGAACAAGGGCAAGTTTGATGGTAAAGCAAAATTTGATGGGAAGAACAAGGCTGTGCAACACACAAACTTCAAGAAGAAGAATGACAAGAAGAAAGGTGTTTGTCATGTGTGTGGGGATCCTGATCATTAGGCTCCTAGTTGCCCTAATTGCTATGAAAAGCGTCATCCTGCGAAAGGCAACAAGACTGCTAATGTTGTCATTGGAGACATTGACATGAAGGATGTTGGGTATGGTATATTTCCCACTATTCTTTCAGTATGTCATTCTCCTGATTGGTTGATTGACATGGGTGCTAATGTGCATGTATGCGGTGATATTTCCATGTTTTCATCTTATCAGACCGCAGGGACTTCAACCATGCTGATGGGAAATGGTTCAAGTGCTTCTGTTCGTGGTGTTTGCACGGTCGATCTGAAGTTTACTTCGGGGAAGATCGTGCGGCTGAAGAACGTGCATTATGTCCCCTCCGTCAATAAAAATCTTGTTAGCGGATCTCTTCTGTGTAGATATGGCTATAAGCTTGTCTTTGAGTCGAATAAATTTGTAATATCCAAGTATGGAACCTTTGTTGGTAAAGGCTATGAGTCAGGAGGCCTGTTTCGTTTATCCTTATCAGACATTTGCAATAAAGTTGTTAATCATGTTTGCAACAATAGTGAATCAAATGTGTGGCATTCACGTCTTTGTCATGTTAACTTTGGTTGCATGTCGCTACTAGCGAAGTTGAACTTAATCCCTAGTTTCACCACTGTCAAGGGATCTAAGTGTCAAGTTTGTGTGCAAGCTAAGCAACCTCGTAAGTCTCACATGACTGCGGAAACGAGAAATCTTGCACCACTAGAGCTCATACATTTAGATCTTTGTGAAATGAATGGTGTTTTGACAAAAGGTGGAAAGAAATAATTCATGACATTAATTAACGACTCCACTAGATACTGCCGTGTGTATCTCCTGAAATCTAAGGATGAGGCTTTGAACTTTTTCAAGATCTATAAAGCTGAAGTGGAAAACCAACTTGATCAAAAAATCAAGAGGCTTAGGTCCGACCGTGGTGGAGAGTATTTTTCCAATGAATTTGATGCTTTTTGTGCGGAACATGGTATAATCCATGAGAGGACGCCTCCCTATTCACCTCAGTCAAATGGGGTGGCCAAAAGAAAGAACCATACTCTAACTAATTTGGTTAACGCCATGTTAGACACATCGGGTCTCTCCAAGGCATGGTGGGGGGAGGCAATATTGACGCCATGTCATGTCCTAAACCGAGTTCCCACAAAGAACAAAGAGATAACTCCATTCGAGGAATGGGAGAAGAAAAGGTTAAAACTCTCTTATCTATGAACATGGGGTTGTTTGGCGAAAGTCAATGTTCCAATTCCAAAGAAGCGGAAGCTTGGACCAAAGACTGTGGATTGTGTTTTCCTGGGATATGCTTTTCATAGCATTGGATATAGATTCTTGGTTGTAAAATCTGAGGTACCTGACATGCATGTCGGTACGATCATGGAGTCGAATGATGCAATTTTCTTTGAAGATATCTTTCCCATGAAGGATATGGATACCTCATCTAATCAGGAGATGCCTAGTTCATCGAATCAGGAACTAGTTACAATTATCGAACCTGCCATTTCGATGGAACACTTTGAAAATCCTGTGGAGGAGAACAATGAAGTTCCTACTAGGAGCAAGAGACAGGGGACTGCAAAGTCCTTTGGTGATGATTTTCTTGTGTATCTCATAGATGATACTCCCAGTTCTATTTCAAAGGCCTATGCATCTGAAGATGCTAACTACTGGAAGGAAGCAGTTCGTAGCGAGATGGATTCCATCTTGGCGAATGAAACTTGGGAGATAACTGATCATCCTTATGGGTGCAAACCTATAGGATGCAAATGGGTATTCAAGAAGAAGCTTAGGCCTGATGGTACTATTGAAAAGTACAAGTATCGGCTTGTGGCTAAGGGTTATACCCAAAAGGAAGATGAAGACTTCTTTGATACTTACTCACATGTGGCTCGACTGACCACTATTCGAGTTCTACTTTCACTAGTTGCCTCACATGGTCTTCTCATTCATCAAATGGATGTTAAGACTGCTTTCCTAAATGGAGAGTTGGACGAGGAAATTTATATGGAACAACCAGATGGGTTCGTACTAGATGGTCAGGAAGGAAAAGTGTGCAAGTTGCTGAAGTCTTTGTATGGACTCAAGAAAGCACCCAAACAGTGGCATGAGAAGTTTGAAAGAACTTTAACAACTGCAGGCTTTGTTGTAAACGAAGCTGACAAATGTGTGTACTATCGCCATGGTGCGGGCGAGGGAGTTATCCTTTGCTTGTATGTTGACGACATACTGATTTTCGGAACAAATCTGAATGTTATTATGGAGGTCAAGGATTTCCTATCTCGTTGTTTTGAGATGAAGGATTTAGGAGTGGCTGATGTCATTTTGAACATTAAGTTGTTGAGATACGATGATTGAGGGAGTCCTGGATTAGGGGGTCTCCGGACAGCCGGACTATATCCTTTGGCCGGACTGTTGGACTATGAAGATACAAGATTGAAGACTTCGTCTCGTGTCCGGATGGGACTTTCCTTGACATGGAAGGCAAGCTTGGCAATACGGATATGTAGATCTCCTCCCTTGTAACCGACGCTGTGTAACCCTAGCCCCCTCCGGTGTCTATATAAACCAGAGGGTTTAGTCCGTAGGACAACATACAATCATACCATAGGCTAGCTTCTAGGGTTTAGCCTCTACGATCTCGTGGTAGATCAACTCTTGTAATACTCATATCATCAATATCAATCAAGCAGGACGTAGGGTATTACCTCCATCAAGAGGGACCGAACCTGGGTAAACATCGTGTCCCCTGCCTCCTGTTACCATCCGCCTTAGACGCATAGTTCAGGACCCCCTACCCGAGATCTGCCGGTTTTGACACTGACATTGGTGCTTTCATTGAGAGTTCCACTGTGCCGTCACCATAAGGCTCGATGGCCCCTTCGATCATCGGTAATGATGCGGTCCAGGGTGAGGTCCCCCCCGGACAGATCTTCGTATTCGGCGGCTTCGCACTGCGAGCCAATTCGCTTGGCCATTTGGAGCAGATCGAGAGCTACGCCCTGGCCATCAGGTCAGGTTCGGAAACTTAAACTACACTGCCGACATCCGCGGAGACTTGATCTTCGACGGATTCGAGCCCATGTCAGGTGCGCCGCACAATCAAGACGAGTATGACATAACTCTGTCGTCGGACAATGTTCGGGAGATCGCATCTGCAACTACTCCGGCCTTCAATCCGGAGCAAATTGTGCCATCCGAGGACGGAGGGATAGACCCCGCCATGGAGGCCGCACTCTCAGTGGCGATGGAGCCGGATACTGACTTCACCCCTTACGAGAGTCGTGTCGCCGAACCACTGGATTCGTCTCCGGCCACGGACTCCGGGCCGCCTGCATCCGTGCCTATCGAATCCGACTGGGCGCCGATCATGGAGTTCACCTCCGCGGATATCTTTCAGCACTCACCTTTCGGTGATTTGCTAAATTCATTAAGGTCTCTCTCCTTGTCAGGAGAACCTTGGCTGAACTATGTCCGGCTAGAATGGGATGCAGACGACGAAGAAATTCGCTACCCACCCACCACCCACTTACTAGCCACTGTCGACGATTTAACCGACATGCTCGACTTCGACTCCGAAGACATCGACGGTATGGACGACGATGCGGGAGACGAACAGGAACCACCACCCACAGGGCGCTGGACTGCCACCTCATCATATGATATATACATGGTGGACACCCCCAAAGAAGGCAATGGCGAAGAGACAGCGGAGGATGACCCCTCCAAGAAGCAACCCAAGCGCCGACGTCAGCAGCGCCGCTCTAAGTCCCGCCATAGCAAAAGTAGTGATACCGGCACAAGAGACAATAACACTCTGGATAGTGCCGAAGACAACCACAATCCCCTCCAGCACGATGTGGAGCGGGAGGGTGAACAAGCTAGACCACCAGAGCAGGCAGCAGATGGAGAATCAGAGGAGGACAATTACATGCCTCTCTCCGAAGACGAGGTGAGCCTCGGCGACGAAGAATTTATCGTGCCTGAGGATCCCGTCGAGCAGGAGCGCTTCAAGCGCCGGCTTATGGCCACAACAAATAGCCAGAAGAAAAAGCAACAACAACTTCAAGCTGATCAAGACTTGCTAGCAGATAGATGGACCGAAGTCCTTGCGGCCAAGGAATACGAACTCGAGCGCCCGTCCAAGAGTTACCCAAAGTGTAGGTTGCTACCTCACCTCGAGGAGGAAGCATTGAAACCTCCATCACCAGTGTACGATGCGGCTGACCGGCCACCGCGTGGCCGAGCCAGAGAGGCATTTCAGCCTGAAGTTCCGCCTGCACCCCACCGCCACTCAATCAAAAATACCAAGGCCCGGGGCAACACACGGGACCTGCGAGACGTATTGGACAGCAGGGCAAAACATGCAAGGTCAATATATGGATCACGGGGGGCGCACCAACGCGGGACGATGACCGTCGCGCCGGATACACTAACAGTAAATCCGGCCAGGCCGAATACAGCAGACAAGACTCATATGAACTGCGTCGGGATATAGCCCGGGAAAGAGGCGCCGCACATCCCCTATGCTTCACTGATGAAGTTATGGATCACGAATTCCCGAAGGGTTTTAAACCCGTAAATATCGAATCGTATGATGGTACAACAGATCCCGCTGTATGGATTGAGGATTTCCTCCTTCACATCCACATGGCTCGCGGTGATGATCTACATGCCATCAAGTACCTCCCACTAAAACTCAAAGGACTAGCTCGGCATTTGTCGTGGAATTGTCACGGCAGATGTCCTTAGTGTCAGGACTTAGTCGCGAGGCCAACGCATCTATGTGGTAGCTTGAGAGGGGTTAAGCAGGACGAGAGACGCGATGTTTTACCCAGGTTCGGCCCCTCACGGTGGAGGTAAAAGCCTACATCCTGCTTCATTGATATTGATGATGATGATCACGGTTACAATAGTGCTCTATCTCGAGAGCTATTGTCTAAATCTAACTTGTCCAACTTGTGGAACTTGTGAATCTTGTCCCTCTTGGGGTGCCTTGCCCCTATTAGGATTAGGATTACTCTATTACAAGTGGAGTCCTAGTCTTGCTTCCTTTGTAAGGGAATATTCCTTATGCTTTCCTCTTAAGCCAGCCCACCATAACATAGGCCGGTCTTCCATGAACCACCTGTTGGGCCATCGGGTCTTGTTGTTCCTCTTGACCCACCTGTCGGGTTACCAATGAGTCACCAGGCCCAGCTGGGTCATCAGTGAGTGGAGAGATCCGGAGTGATGAAAGCCGTCTTCTCCTGGTCCTTAACTGCCATCTTGATCTGATGATAACCAGAGTAAGCATCCAAAAAGCTCAAACGCGCACAACCCGCCGTAGCATCAATGATTTGATCAATACGGGGGAGAGCGAAAGGATCAGCCGGACAAGCCTTATTTAAGTCCGTGTAATCCACACACATCCGCCAGGTGCCATTTTTCTTGAGCACGAGCACCGGGTTAGCCAACCACTCTGGGTGAAACACTTCGACAATGAACCCAGCCGCCAAGAGCCGGGCGACCTCTTCTCCTATAGCTTTTCGTCGTTCCTCATTGAATCGCCGCAGAAACTGCCTGACCGGCTTATATTTCGGATCAATATTAAGAGTGTGCTCAGCGAGTCCTCTCGGTACACCCGGCATGTCAGAAGGCTTCCATGCAAAGATGCCCCGGTTCTCACGGATGAACTCGATGAGCGCGCTTTCCTATTTAGGATCCAAGTTGGCACTGACGCTGAATTGCTTAGACGAATCGCTCAGAGTAAAATCAACAAGCTTAGTCTCTACAGCCGATTTAAACTTCATGGTCGGGTCATGCTCCGTAGTCGGCTTCTTGAGGGAGGTCATATCCGCCGGGTCAACGTTATCTTGATAAAATTTGAGCTCCTCTGCTGCACAGACAGACTCGGTATAAGCCGCATCGCCTTCTTCGCATTCCAGGGCCACCTTTCGGCTTCCATGCACAGTGATGGTACCCTTGTAACCCGGCATCTTGAGTTGTAAATAAACATAACACGGCCGTGCCATGAACTTGGCATAAGCCGGCCGCCCGAACAAAGCGTGATATGGACTTTTGATTTTTACCACTTCAAAAGTTAACTTTTCCGCCCTAGAATCATGCTCATCTCCAAAGGCCACCTCTAGCTCAATCTTACCCACAGGATACGTCGACTTACCAGGCACCACTCCATGGAAGACGGTGTTGGAAGTCTTTAAATTCTTGTCAGTTAAGCCCATGCACCGAAAGGTCTCGTAGAGGATGTTGATGCTTCTACCTCCATCCATGAGCACCTTGGTAAATTTATAACCACCAACCTGCGGTGCCACTACCAGGGCCAGTTGACCCGTATTATCAACCCGGGGAGGGTGATCCTCCCTGCTCCAGACAATAGGCTGTTTCGACCACCTCAAGTAACGAGGGACTGCCGGCTCGACAGAATTCACCGCCCTCCTATGAACTTTCTGATCACGTTTACACAAACTTGTGGTGAACACGTGATACTGCCCACTGCTTAGCTGTTTTGGATGGCTCTGATAACCCGACTGCTGCTGCTGCTGACCTCCTTGACCAGACTGCTGTTGATTATAACCACCCTGGCTTCCCTGAAAACCGGATCCTGAACCGCCGCTCGGGCCATGAAAGCCGCCAGCTCCTGAGCCGTCGCCTGGGCCTTGATTGCCGTCAAACGCATTAGAATTCTTGAAAGCCTTCATGATTGCGCAATCCTTCCATAAATGAGTCGCTGGTCGTTCCCGGGTGTCGTGTTTCGGGCAGGCTCGTTGAGTAATTGCTCAAGAGACGGACCTGACCCGCCAAACCGAGGGGGTGGCTTTCCTTTTCGCTTCTGATTGTTACCCTGTGCATTGGCCACAAATTCCGGGTTACCGTCCGCCTTACGCTTATTGCCTCCTTGACTCGCCGGGTTATGCTGCTGACCCTTTCCATTACCGTTCTTCTTTCCCTTCCCTGTCTTTTCCTCATCAGACGTAGGATCCTTGGTACTATCAGAATTGGCATACTTGACTAAAGCCGCCATCAGCGTCCCCATATCGTTGCAATCACGCTTAAGGCGCCCCAGTTTCTGTCTCAGAGGCTCAAAGCGGCAATTCTTCTCCAGCATGAGAACTGCTGAGCCGGCATCCATCTTGTCCGACGAATGTATTATATCTTTGACCCGACGCACCCAATGAGTCGTAGATTCACCTTCCTCCTGCTTACAATTTGTCAGATCCACAATCGACATAGACTGCTTGCAAGTGTCCTTGAAGTTCTGGATGAAACGGGCCTTTAGCTCCACCCATGAACTAATGGAATTGGGTGGCAAACCCTTCAACCAAGAACGGGCCGTTCCGTCCAACATCATGGTGAAGTATTTAGCCATCGCTTCATCACTAACCTCCAGCAGCTCCATGGCCATCTCGTAACTTTCAATCCACGCCCCAGGCTGTAAATCGGCCGTATAGTTCGGCACCTTTCGAGGTCCCTTGAAATCCTTGGGCAGAAGTACATTACGTAGAGCCGGTACCAGACAAGGAACTCCTCCGGTTCTAGTAGCAACACCCGCCTCAACGGAAGTCGTCGGGTAAGCCGGTGAGTCCTGTTGGGCTGCTAGCTGAGCCGCCCGCTCGTCCTCCTGACATATTCGATCCTGAACCGGGTTATACCCGCCGGGCTGGTTCCGACGCTGAGCGCTACTTGACAAGGCCTCTGACTCCATGTGTCTACTGTAACTCGGGCTCCGGTTTTGACGAGGCGGAGCTAACCAGGGCGGAGGAGTTGAGTGAATCCTGTCCCGGCTGTAGGAATAGGTCTCTTGCTGAGCCAGGGCTGTTTGGACAAGCTCCCTGATCCTCCGGGTTTCCACCGCTGTCGGATCATCACCATCTACTGGGAGAGCCGCCAAACGTGCTGATGCTGCGATTAAGTTTTCCATGGGGTTGGAGAAGTGACCCTGTGGTATTGGTACGTAATGGGGCGGTGCCATATTACCGTGAAGAGGCGCCGTCACCGTAGGTTGGACTGGGCCTCCCGCTCCGGATGTCATAAACTGAATAGCTGGCCAGCAGACTCCGTCGGCAGTTGGGAGGATTTGGAAGACGCATTCCTTGACAACTTCCATGGCACTTATGTGCGACCACCGGATGCTGATGACTTGAGCCATATAACTCAGCAGCCAGGGGAATCGGCCAGGCAATTCTGGACACGGTTCCTAACTAAGAAAAACCAAATTGTCGACTATCCGGATGCAGAAGCCTTAGCGGCATTCAAGCATAACATCTGTGACGAGTGGCTTGCCCGGCACCTCAGCCAGGAGAAGCCGAAGTCTATGGCAGCCCTCATGACACTCATGACCCGCTTTTGCGCGGGCGAGGATAGCTGGCTGGCTCGCAGCAACAACACATCAAGGAATCCGGGTACTCCGGATACCAAAGATGCCAACGGCACACCACGTCGTAACAGACAAAAGCGCCGCAACAACGGCGATAACACCGATGATACGGCAGTCAATGCCGGATTCAGAGGCTCTAGATCCTGTCAGCGGAAAAAGCCATTTAAAAGAAGTACTCCGGGCCCGTCCAGTTTGGATCGCATATTGGATCGCTCGTGTCAAATCCACGGCACCCCCGATAAGCCAGCCAATCACACCAACAGAGAATGCTGGGTGTTCAAGCAGGCCGGCAAGTTAAATGCCGAAAACAAGGACAAGGGGCTGCATAGTGATTACGAGGAGGAGCCCCGTCCGCCGAACACGGGAGGACAGAAGAGGTTCCCCCCACAAGTGAAGATGGTGAACATGATATACGCAACCCACATTCCCAAGAGGGAACGGAAGCATGCACTAAGGGACGTCTATGCGATGGAGCCCGTTGCCCCAAAGTTCAACCCATGGTCCGCTTGTCCGATCACCTTTGATCGCAGGGACCACCCCACTAGTATCCGTCATGGCGGATCCGCCGCACTGGTCCTAGACCCCATCATCGACGGATTTCACCTCACTCGAGTCCTTATGGACGGCGGCAGCAGCCTGAACCTGCTCTATTAGGATACAGTGCGCAAAATGGGTATAGATCCCTCGAGGATCAAACCCACCAAAACCACCTTTAAGGGCGTCATCCCAGGTGTAGAGGCCCATTGCATGGGCTCAATCACACTGGAAGTGGTCTTCGGATCTCCGGACAACTTCTGAAGTGAGGAGTTAATCTTCGATATCATCCCGTTCCGCAGCGGCTATCACGCACTGCTCGAGCGAACCGCATTTGCAAAATTCAATGCGGTACCGCATTACGCATACCTCAAGCTCAAGATGCCAGGACCTAGGGGGTCATAACAGTCAATGGAAACACAGAACACTCGCTCCGCACGGAAAATCACACTGTGGCCCTCGCAGCAGAGGCACAAAGCAGCCTTTTAAGGCAAACCACCAATTCGGCGATACAGCTCCCGGACACCATCAACCGAGTCCGGAGTAAACTGCAACAGGATCGCCTGGCATGTTCAGAGCTCGCCTAGCAATTCGGCCCCCGTCCCAGTCCCAGTCAAGCGATAAAATTCGTGCCGCGCGTACATAATTATGCACTAAAAATACCATGGGCATAGGCAGGGGCACGATCAGGGCTTGATACGTCTCCAACGTATCTATAATTTTTGATTGCTCCATGCTATATTATCTACTGTTTTGGACATTATTGGGCTTTATTATCCACTTTTCTATTATTTTTGGGACTAACCTATTAACCGGAGGCCCAGCCCAGAATTGCTGTTTTTGCCTGTTTTAGGGTTTCGAAGAAAAGGAATATCAAACGGAGTCCAAACGGAATGAAACCTTCGGGAACGTGATTTTTAGGAAGATTATGATCCGGGAGACTTGGACCCTACGTCAAGAAAAGAAACAGGAGGCCACGAGGTAGGGGGGAGCGCCTACCCCCCCCTCCCCCAGGCGCACCCTCCACCCTCGTGGGCCCCCTGTTGCTCCATCGACGTACTCCTTCCTCCTATATATACCTACGTACCCCCAAACGATCAGATACGAAGCCAAAACCCTAATTCCACCGCCGTAACATTCTGTATCCATGAGATCTCATCTTGGGGCTTGTTCCGGAGCTCCGCCGAAGGAGGCATCGATCACGGAGGGCTTCTACATCAACACCATAGCCTCTCCGATGAAGTGTGAGTAGTTTACTTCAGACCTACGGGTCCATAGTTAGTAGCTTGATGGCTTCTTCTTTCTTTTTGGATCTCAATACAATGTTCTCCCCCTCTCTTGTGGAGAATTATTCGATGTAATCTTCTTTTTGCGGTGTGTTTGTTAAGAACGATGAATTGTGGGTTTATGATCAAGTCTATCTATGAATAATATTTGAATCTTCTCTGAATTCTTTTATGTATGATTGGTTATCTTTGCAAGTCTCTTCGAATTATCGGTTTGGTTTGGCCTACTAGATTGATCTTTCTTGCAATGGGAGAAGTGCTTAGCTTTGGGTTCAATCTTGTGGTGTCCTTTGCTAGTGACAGTAGGGGCAGCAAGGCACGTATTGTATTGTTGCCATCGAGGATAACAAGATGGGGTTTTCTTCATATTGCATGAGTCTATCCCTCTACATCATGTCATCTTGCTTAAGGCGTTACTCTGTTTTTAACTTAATACTCTAGATGCATGCTGGATAGCGGTCGATGAGTGGAGTAATAGTAGTAGATGCAGGCAGGAGTCGGTCTACTTGTCTCGGACGTGATGCCTATATACATGATCATACCTAGATATTCTCATAACTATGCTCAATTCTGTCAATTGCTCAACAGTAATTTGTTCACCCACCGTAGAATACTTATGCTCTCGAGAGAAGCCACTAGTGAAACCTATGGCCCCCGGGTCTATCTTTATCATATTGATCTCCTACTACTTAGTTATTTCCTTTGCTATTTACTTTGCCTTTTATTTTACTTTGCATCTTTATCATAAAAATACCAAAAATATTATCTTATCATATCTATCAGATCTCACTCTCGTAAGTGGCCTTATAGGGATTGACAACCCTTATTTGTGTTGGTTGCGAGGATTTATTTGTTTTGTGCAGGTACGAGGGACTCGCGCGTAGCCTCCTACTGGATTGATACCTTGGTTCTCAAAAACTAAGGGAAATACTTACGCTACTTTTCTGCATCATCGCTTCCTCTTCGGGGAAAACCAACGCAGTGCTCAAGAGGTAGCAAGAAGGATTTCTGGCACCGTTGCCGAGGAGGTCTACGCAAAAGTCAACATACCAAGTACCCATCACATACCCTTATCTCCCGCATTACATTATTTGCCATTTGCCTCTCCTTTTCCTCTCCCCCACTTCACCCTTGCCGTTTTATTCGCCCTCTCTCTCTATCCTCCCTCTCTTTCTCTATTTGCCTCTTTTTGCCCGCTTGCTTTTTGTTTGCTTGTCGTTATGGCTAGTCCCTTATCTTCTCCGTTATCTCCCGAGAATGAAATTCTAAATTTTAAGCAAAGGGAGGGAGAAAATCTAAAAGATGCTTGGTATGGAATTTGCAATGCTCAGAATAGATCTACTAGGAAGCAATCTACTTCCATTTTTCTTCGCAATTTTTATGTAGGCATTACTCCTTGGCACCGTTATGTTCTTTATACTATTACCGGAGGGATTTTTTTGGGTAGCCATACTTTTGATTCTTATAATGCTATGTTAGATTTGTTTGGCTCACCTCCTCTCTTGGTTAATGAAACTATATTAACTTTGGAGCATGTAATGCAAAGGCTTGAAATTATTGAAAATAAGGTTGCTACCGTAGAGTTAATTGAAAATTTGGATAAAAAGATCCATAGCCGAATCTCTCAATATGGATCTAAAGTAGGAGTTACTTTGAAAGATATTAAAGAAAAGGAACTCATAGTTAATGAGAAAATAAATCACGATTCCGTTAGGATCGATAAACTTGAGAATATTATTACCAACTTGGGAACCGCTTTTTCTTCCGTAAAGAATACTCCAAGTCCTTCCACTAAAGTTGTCAAGCTTATGTACGTTCCTAAAAATAAGGGTGACTCCTCTAGTAAGGATGCGGATCTCAAATCTATAAGTATTCATCCCAATCTTTTTGCTATCATTAAGGAACCATTTGTTACGGATGAATTTTTCGATATTGTGCCTAAAAGTTTGATAATTAATAAAAAGAAAGAAATTCCTAAAGATGGTAGATGCATCATTGAATAATTACCCACCAAAGATGGCAATACCTAGATCTATTCTTGCTTGTTATGCCTAGCTAGGGGCGTTAAACGATAGCGCTTGTTGGGAGGCAACCCGATTTTATTTTTATTCCTTGATTTTTGCTCCTGTTTAGTAATAAATAATCTATCTAGCCTCTCTTTTGTTTTTGTTTTTTGTGTTTAATTAGTGTTTGTGTCAAGTAGAACCGTTGGGAAGACTTGGGAAAAGTCTTGTTGAACTTGCTGTAAAAAAACAGAAACTTTAGCGCTCACGAGAACTACTGCCATTTTTATTTGGAAAGTGATATTTAGTTAATTCTTTTTGAAGATGATTAATAGATAAATTACTCACGTCCAGCAATTTATTTTAGAATTTTTTGGGTTCCAGATCTTGCGCTAGCTACAGATTACTACAGACTGTTCTGTTTTTGACAGATTCTGTTTTTCGTGTGTTGTTTGCTTATATTGATGAATCTATGGCTAGTAAAATAGTTTATAAACCATAGAGAAGTTGGAATACAGTAGGTATAACACCAATATAAATAAAGAATGAATTCATTACAGTACCTTAAAGTGGTCTTTTATTTTCTTTCGCTAACGGAACTCACGAGATTTTCTACTTTAAGTTTTGTGTTGTGAAGTTTCCAAGTTTTGGGTAAAGATTTGATGGATTATGGAACAAGGAGTGGCAAGAGCCTAAGCTTGGGGATGCCCATGGCACCCCCAAGATAATCTAAGTACACCTAAAAGCCAAAGCTTGGGGATGCCCCGGAAGGCATCCCCTCTTTCGTCTACTTCTATCGGTAACTTTACTTGGAGCTATATTTTTATTCGCCACATGATATGTGTTTTGCTTGGAGCGTCTTGTATTATTTGAGTCTTTGCTTGTTAGTTTACCACAATAATAATTGCTGTACACACCTTTTGAGAGAGCCATATATGATTTGGAATTTGTTAGAATACTCTATGTGCTTCGCTTATATCTTTTGAGTTATATAATTTTGCTCTAGTGCTTCACTTATATCTTTTAGAGCACGGTGGTGGATTTGTTTTATAGAAACTATTGATCTCTCATGCTTCAGTTAGATTATTTTGAGAGTCTTAAATAGCATGGTAATTTGGTTAAAATCTTAATATGCTTGGTACACAAGATTAATAATAAAACTTTTTTATGAGTGTGTTGAATACTATGATAAGTTTGATACTTGATAATTGTTTTGAGATATGAAGATGGTGATATTAAAGTTGTGCTAGTTGAGTAGTTGTGAATTTGAGAAATACTTGTGTTGAAGTTTGTGATTCCCGTAGCATGCATGTATGGTGAACCGTTATGTGATGAAGTCGGAGCATGATTTAATTATTGATTGTCTTCCTTATGAGTGGCGGTCGGGGACGAGCGATGGTCTTTTCCTACCAATCTATCCCCCTAGGAGCATGCGCGTAATACTTTGCTTTGATAACTTGTAGATTTTTGCAATAAGTATATGAGTTCTTTATGACTAATGCTGAGTCCATGGATTATACGCACTCTCACCCTTCCACCTTTGCTAGCCTCTCTAATACCGCACACCTTTCGCCGGTATCATACACCCACCATATACCTTCCTCAAAACAGCCACCATACCTACCTATTACGGCATTTCCACCGTTCCATTTATTATGACACACTCCATCATTGTCATATTTCTTAGCATGATCATGTAGTTGACATCGTATTTGTGGCAAAGCCACCGTTCATAATTCTTTCATAACATGTCACTCATGAGTCATTACATATCCCGGTACACCGCCGGAGGCATTCATATAGAGTCATATTTTGTTCTAAGTATCGAGTTGTAATTGTTGAGTTGTAAGAAAAATAAAAGTGTGATGATCATCATTATTAGAGCATTGTCCCAGTGAGGAAAGGATGATGGAGACTATGATTCCCCCACAAGTCGGGATGAGACTCCAGACGAAAAAAAAGAAAAAAAAAGAGGCCACAAAAAAGAGAAAAGGCCCAAATAAAAGAATATGAGAGAAGAAGAGAGAAGGGACAATGTTACTATCCTTTTACCACACTTGTGCTTCAAAGTAGCACCATTATCTTCATAGTAGAGAGTCTCTCGTGTTATCACTTTCATATACTAGTGGGAATTTTTCATTATAGAACTTGTCTTGTATATTCCAATGATGGGCTTCCTCAAAATGACCTAGGTCTTCATGAGCAAGCAAGTTGGATGCACACCCACTTAGTTTCTTTTTGAGCTTTCATATACTTATAGCTCTAGTGCATCCGTTGCATGGCAATCCCTACTCACTCACATTGATATCTATTGATGGGCATCTCCATAGCCCGTCGATACGCCTAGTTGATGTGAGACTATCTTCCCCTTTTGTCTTCTCCACAACCACCACTCTATTCCACCTATAGTGCTATGTCCATGGCTCACGCTCATGTATTGCGTGAAGATTGGAAAAGTTTTTAGAATGTCAAAAGTATGAAACAATTGATTGGCTTGTCATCGGGGTTGTGCATGATTTAAATATTTTGTGTGGTGAAGATAGAGCATAGCCAGACTATATGATTTTGTAGGGATAACTTTCTTTAGCCATGTTATTTTGAGTAGACATAATTGCTTTGTTAGTATGCTTGAAGTATTATTATTTTTATGTCAATATGAACTTTTGTCTTGAATCTTTTGGATCTGAATATTCATACCACAATTAAGAAGAATTACACTAAAATTATGCCAAGTAGCACTCCGCATCAAAAATTCTGTTTTTATCATTTACCTACTCGAGGACGAGCAGGAATTAAGCTTGGGGATGCTTGATACGTCTCCAACGTATCTATAATTTTTGATTGCTCCATGCTATATTATCTACTGTTTTGGACATTATTGGGCTTTATTGTCCACTTTTATATTATTTTTGGAACTAACCTATTAACCGGAGGCCCAGCCCAGAATTGTTGTTTTTTTGCCTATTTTAGGGTTTCGAAGAAAAGGAATATCAAACGAAGTCCAAACGGAATGAAACCTTCGGGAACGTGATTTTTAGGAAGATTATGATCCGGGAGACTTGGACCCTACGTCAAGAAAAGAAACAGGAGGCCACGAGGTAGGGGGCGCACCTACCCCCCCCCCCCCCCAGGCGCGCCCTCCACCCTCGTGGGCCCCCTCTTGCTCCACCAACGTACTCCTTCCTCCTATATATACCTACGTACCCCCAAACGATCAGATACGGAGCCAAAACCCTAATTCCACCGTCGTAACTTTCTGTATCCACGAGATCCCATCTTGGGGCTTGTTCCGGAGCTCCGCCGGAGGGGGCATCGATCACGGAGGGCTTCTACATCAACACCATAGCCTCTCCGATGAAGTGTGAGTAGTTTACTTCAGACCTACGGGTCCATAGTTAGTAGCTTGATGGCTTATTCTCTCTTTTTGGATCTCAATACAATGTTCTCCCCCTCTCTTGTGGAGAACTATTTGATGTAATCTTCTTTTTGCGGTGTGTTTGTTGAGACCGATGAATTGTGGGTTTATGATCAAGTCTATCTATGAATAATATTTGAATCTTCTCTGAATTCTTTTATGTATGATTGGTTATCTTTGCAAGTCTCTTTGAATTATCAGTTTGGTTTGGCCTACTAGATTAATCTTTCTTGCAATGGGAGAAGTGCTTAGCTTTGGGTTCAATCTTGCGGTGTCCTTTCCCAGTGACAGTAGGGGCAGTAAGGCACGTATTGTATTGTTGCCATCAAGGATAACAAGATGGGGTTTTCTTCATATTGCATGAGTCTATCCCTCTACATCATGTCATCTTGCTTAAGGCGTTACTCTGTTTTTAACTTAATACTCTAGATGCATGCTGGATAGTGGTCGATGAGTGGAGTAACAGTAGTAGATGCAGGCAGGAGTCGGTCTACTTGTCTCGGACGTGATGCCTATATACATGATCATACCTAGATATTCTCATAACTATGCTCAGTTCTGTCAATTGCTCAACAGTAATTTGTTCACCCACCGTAGAATACTTATGCTCTCGAGAGAAGCCACTAGTGAAACCTATGGCCCCCGGGTCTATCTTTATCATATTGATCTCCTACTACTTAGTTATTTCCTTTGCTATTTAGTTTGCCTTTATTTTACTTTGCATCTTTATCATAACAATACCAAAAATATTATCTTATCATATCTATGAGATCTCACTCTCGTAAGTGGCCTTATAGGGATTGACAACCCCTATTTGCATTGGTTGCGAGGATTTATTTGTTTTGTGCAGGTACGAGGGACTCGCGCGTAGCCTCCTACGGGATTGATACCTTGGTTCTCAAAAACTGAGGGAAATACTTATGCTACTTTGCTGCATCATCCCTTCCTCTTCGGGGAAAACCAACGCAGTGCTCAAGAGGTAGCAGGGCACGTCCCGCAATGCGGCTTAACCGCCCTAGGGGTTGTATACCTTTATCATTTTTCTCTTTCAGGACCTAACTCTCTGAATGTCGTTTCCGGCAGTACGATTGCCGGACACATTACGGGAAGGAACAACCAAGGAGGCAAGAAGCTAAGATGTACACGGGAACCCCCAGGTGGTGTCGAATAATAACCGATATACCCGCTTTCTACTATTCATATGCAGCTTGCCCTTGGATAGGACATGTCAAATAGTCCTATTTTCTGCTTATTGCACTACTTGTATCAGTACGCTTCGACGTATTATTCAAACACCAATGCATAGCATTAGTATATTATTGCATTATTCATCCCTTTTTCTTATATGTTCATTTATGACAACTTGGATCCGTACATTCTGGTATGGTCAGTACGCCAGTGGCTTTCGTTTACCCCATAATATGGCGTGAGAAGTCCGAACACTTTTGACAGTGCGGCACCCAGAACTTATAGCATTATGTAGGATCGAAAGTATGTCTAGAGGGGGGTGATTAGACTACTTGACCAAATAAAAACTTAACCTTTTCCCAATTTTAGTTCTTGGCAGATTTTAGCTATTGTAGGACAAGTCAAGCAATCATCACACAATTCAAGCAAGCATGCAAAGAGTATATTGGCAGCGGAAAGTAAAGCATGCAACTTGCAAGAATGCAAAGGGAAGGGTTTGGAGAAATCAAACGCAATTGGAGACACGGATGTTTTTCCCGTGGTTCGGATAGGTGGTGCTATCCTACATCCACGTTGATGGAGACTTCAACCCACAAAGGGTAACGGTTGCGCGAGTCCACGGAGGGCTCCACCCACGAAGGGTAACGGTTGCACGAGTCCACGGAGGGCTCCACCCACAAAGGGTCCATGAAGAAGCAACCACCCACAAAGGGTCCACGAAGAAGCAACCTTGTCTATCCCACCATGGCCATCGCCCACAAAGGACTTGCCTCACTAGCGGTAGATCTTCACGAAGTAGGCGATCTCCTTGCCCTTACAAACTCCTTGGTTCAACTCCACAATTTTGTCGGAGGCTCCCAAGTGACACCTAGCCAATCTAGGAGACACCACTCTCCAAGAAGTAACAAATGGTGTGTAGGTAATGAACTCCTTGCTCTTGTGCTTCAAATGATAGTCTCCCCAACACTCAACTCTCTCTCATAGGATTTGGATTTTGTGGAAAGAAGATTTGAGTGGAAAGCAACTTGGGGAAGGCTAGAGATCAAGATTCATATGGTAGGAATGGAATATCTTGGTCTCAACACATGAGTAGGTGGTTCTCTCTCAGAACATATGAGTTGGAATTGTGTATGTGTTCTGATGGCTCTCTCCATGAGTGAAGAGGAGGTGGAGGGGTATATATAGCCTCCACACAAAATCCAACCGTTATACACAGTTTTCCAATCTCGGTGGGACCGAATCAACAAACTCGGTCGGACCGAAAAGGTAAACCTAGTGACCGTTAGAGATTTTCGGTGGGACTGACATGCAACTCGGTAGGACCGATACGATTAGGGTTTGGGCATAACGTAATCTCGGTGAGACCGATTACACAAACTCGGTGAGACCGATTTTGGTAATTAGCTAACCAGAGAGTTGGTCAGGCAAACTCGGTGGGACCGATTTGCTCTTTCGGTGAGACCGAAAAGTTACAAAAAGGAAACACTGAATTTACATTGCAATCTCGATGGGACCGATTCGCTCTTTCGATGAGACCGAAAAGTTACGAAAGGGAAACAGAGAGTTTGCAATCCCATCTCGGTGAGACCGAGATCCCTATCGGTAGAACCGATTTGCTAGGGTTTGGCAGTGGCTTATGACAAATGAAACTCGGTGGCGCCGGATAGAAAGAATCGGTAGGACCGAGTTTGGCTTTGGGTTTAGGTCATATGTGGATATGGGAAAGTAGTTGAGGGTTTTGGAGCATATCACTAAGCACATGAAGCAAGAGGCTCATTAAGCAACACCTCATCCCTCCTTGATAGTATTAGCTTTTCCTAAAGACTCAATGTGATCTTGGATCACTAAAATATAAAATGAAGAGTCTTGAGCTTTTGAGCTTGAGCCAATCCTTTGTCCTTAGCATTTTGAGGGTTCCACTTTCACATCCATGCCATG
Organism: Triticum urartu; assembly: GCF_056163025.1. Taxonomy (NCBI): domain Eukaryota; kingdom Viridiplantae; phylum Streptophyta; class Magnoliopsida; order Poales; family Poaceae; genus Triticum; species Triticum urartu. The sequence goes on along the minus strand of NC_141878.1, from coordinate 443,398,048 downwards.
CCAATCATTGAGCTTTCCTGAAATAATCATCTTGGAATAGCATTAGCTCAATGAGCTATATGTTGTTATGAATTACCAAAACCACCTAGGGATAGTTGCACTTTCAATCTCCCCCTTTTTGGTAATTGATGACAACATATAGATCAAAGCTTCGACAAATGATAATAAGCATGAAATGTATCGTCGCTTTGAGAAGTATGTGATAAGTAAGAGCTCCCCCTAAATTTGTGCATATTTAAAATTTGCTTTGGTCTGCAAATGCACAAAGAGTTAGAGTCATGGGTTACTCTTCCATGTCACATACATCTTGGTGGAGCGCTTAAAATGATAAGAATGAAATACATGCACTCATCACCAAGAATAGTGAATGATCACATAAGATAGATAAGATAATAGCATTAAGCAAACATTAAGTGCAGCTTATGATCAAACACATGATCATCAATGTCTCACGAGCAATGACATAGTATCTCAAGCACTCAAAAGCAAACAAAGTTCGAAAAAAACACCAAATAAAGCAAGAGAGAAAAAAGCAACACTCTCTCTCTCTCTCGAAGCCTATGATCTATACATTCCCCCCCCCTTTGGCAACAAGTTACCAAAAAGTTCCTAGAAAATGCATAGTGCTAGATCGACGCTCAGGCTTGATCTTCAAGTGGTGGTGGAGTCCGGATCACTCCAAGGACGAAGGCTTCTGTAGACGCTGAAGTAGACGCTGGAGTTGGGGCTGAAGTAGATGCTGGAGCTGGTGGAACTGAGGCTGTAGCTGGTGCAGAAGTGGTGGCTCTGGTGTCAGCAACTGGCACTGCAGACGACCTTGGACCTCGTGGCACTCTGGCAAAGGCATCAGTTGTAGTCCTACCTCTCCTCTCATGCATGTCATCCTGGAGCTGCTCCACTGCAGTCTGAATCTCTGTCACCTTGACATCCAAGTCATAGAACTTTTGTTCCATAATTCTCTCTAGGCTTGCCTGATTCTGAGTTAGGGTGGCTAGTCCTTTCTCAATCCGCGGGGTGGATGCAATTAGGTAACCAAGCTGCTCTTGTTTAGTTTTCAAGAAATATTCAGATGCCTCCTCTTGAGTTGGCATCTTGGCAGCTTTCTCCTTCCTTGCCTTCTCCTTCTTTGCTTGTGCTTGTGCTGATGATGGTTCATTCTCGGTCATAACCACTTGATTATCCTCAAAATCTGGATGGATGGGCAGGTGTTCCTTGTCCAATGAGTATATGCCTGTGCCCATCTTTGAGTTGATGAGCTCCTGAATCTGTGGGGCATATCCACAGCTCCTCTTTTGGTCTGCTGTTGTCCTCTTGATTGTCTCTACTATGAGGCTCATGACCTTGAATTTCTGAGGTACATCAAATACATGAAGCAAATTGATTGCATGGCCTCAGATCATCTTGTGATCTCCAGATTTGGGCAATAAGGTGTGCCTCAAGATCCAATTGATAGTTGGCAGCCCTGACAGAAGATAATGCACTGAGCCAAATTTGAAAGTTTCAAGAGCTTCATTTGGAATTTCTTTGTACATATTGGACATTGAGTTATGATCCATCTTCTTCTTGGCATAGATATCCAAGTCATCCTCCTGCTCTTCAGGGGCATTGATCAGCTGAGCCCATTCAGCAACTGTAGATTGGTACCTCGTACCCTCAGACATCCAAGTTATCCTACCATCTGGATAAAAGTGTGCTGTGGAGTAGAATTGCATGATAAGCTCCTCATTCCACTTTGTGAGCTTCTGCCCAACAAAGTCTGCAACTCCACAAGCACTAAAGCTGTCTTGCACTCCAGGGTAGTGCTCTTCGTTGTCCTTGATGTATTGCCAGTCAACCCATCTCATATCACAGACTATTGGCTTCTTATCAAGCAGCACTGTCTCATAGAAGTCCTGCTGTTCCTTGGTGTGAAATCTGTAATCCACAGCAGTTCTTCTCCTTGAAGCATACGGATCTGCTTCTCTCCACTTCCTGAGCCCTGAGTCTCTCCTGAGCTTCATATCCTCAGCCACAGGATGAGCATCGTTGTGGTCTGGGATCTTGGGCTTGAGTTTTCTGAGTACTTGCTCTTCATCATCTTCTTCTGCAGCTTCAGGCACTGGGGCCTTGTTCTTCTCAGTTGCAGGTATGCTCCTTGTATTTCTCTTTGGTGCAGACTTGGGCTTGGAGGCAGCTTTGGGTGTTTCTTTGGGCTTAGATGTGGCAGCCCCTGTCCTGATAGCATCACCCATAAGCTTAGGTGCCTTAGGTGCTGGTGCAGCAACCTCTTCTTCCTCTTCCTCTTCCATGATGGAAGCCTTTCCAAGCACTCTGGCTACGGTCTTCTTGACCCTTTCCTTCCTTTTATTTCCTTCAGCAGCAACTGGCTCTTTGGGTGCAGGCTTTTCAGTTGAAGCTTTGGCCTTTGACATAGGTTGCCTGCCTGCTGGCCTTTTGATTTTCATCCCTGGCTTTGTGCCTTGAGCTGGTTCAACTCTCTTGGAAGTTGCTTCCTCTTCTGCCACATAATCTTCAACCTCAGAATCTGAAGTTCTCTTCTTCCTCTGTCTGGTGACAGCTTTTGGCAAATTGCTAGGAGTACTTCTGCTGCCATCATCTGAAGAGCTTGAGGGACTAGTGCCCTCACTCATCTGCACTTGCTCTTTTGACATGTTCTGGCTATCACTCTGGTCTGACATGATGAACAAGCTGACTGCTGACCCTGTGAACAGTTTATAGATGAGGTAGAATAGATGAGCATCACAAAATGCAGAGATTTTTGCAAAAGAATGACTCAAAAACTTAGTTTTAGTTTCCCACTGAAATAATCTCGGATCTACCGATTTTCAAACTCGGTGATACCGAAGCAGTTTTGGAACCTAAACTAGTGAACTCGGTTGGACCGAGTCACAGTTCGGTGGCACCGAGACTGCTAGGGTTTCACAAAGTTCCAAAATCGGCCACACCGATAAGTAATTCTCGGTCAGACTGAGTCTCACTTGTGCAATGGCATAAGCCAAATCGGTGGGACCGAGTTTTTCAACTCGGTGGGTCCGAGATGGTTTCGGCGGAAACCTAACCCTAAAATTTTCGAATCAAACCTAATCTACGAGCGCATTGACTGGATAGGAGTGTTTCAATCGTGGCAAGAATCATGATGATCACAATGTGCTAAGAATCGGATTGGGGAATAGCACAAAGATCGAGTCCATACCCTAGTTCGGCGGAGACTCGCTACGGCGGCAACGGCGGGGTAGAATTCCCGTTGACGACGACGGAGACCAGCGACTGAAGGGGGCTGGCGGCGAGGAGACGATCCGGAGACCACGTTGGCAGAGCAGGCTATCGCGCGGGCGAAGGGGTTCGGAGAAATTTCCAAATTTTTGCCCGTGGCTATATATAGCCCGACCCTGTCGGTGTGACCGAGTGGAACAACTCGGTGGCACCGAGATGCAAAACTGTATACAGTTGTTGCAACTTGGTGTGACCGAAAGGTTCAAATCGGTTGCACCGAGATCGAAAACCTAGATCAACTTAATGATCTCGGTAGGACCGAAAGTGGGGTATCGGTCAGACCGAGAATCATAAAGAGGTTTTGGAAGTTTAAGTCTGTGACGAATCGGGGACTCCGAGCGCTCCTCACACAGAGTAGTTCGAATCTGACTTGATCAAATTTTGTGATGTAGCATGAATAGAGTTTGAGACGAGAAAAGCATAGATAGCTAGAGGAGGTTCTTAGGCATTCTTGTCCATCCACTTGGCAAAAGGAAATAAAACCAAACAATCAAAACAACAAGTGGATGTCCTCGAATGAGTAAAATATGCAACCAGCATGCTCACACAATAAGATGGCAAATGAAATATGTGACAAGGCATGCACAACCAATTCTAGCATCTACCAAGCAATTTGCGATGACAAGGTCATCTATATATGAGTATATTGACTTAGGAGTCAAGTGAGAACACTTGATCATAGGTCATACTCATCGTTTAAGCTCAAGTGGGGTTACCACTTTTACATAAAGCATTGTTGTGTTCACATCTTTAGAGTTGCTTTAGCTCAAGTCTTAGAGTAAAGCTCCCCTAGATGTGATATCCCCCCTTAGAGGGATGAACTAACCTCGGGTTTTGTCGATGATGACTTCATGTAGATGTTGAAGATGTGGATGCTCAATGTTGATGTAGATCACTTGGAGCTATCCATTTGAGTGAATTGCACTTTCAATACCTACATGGGTTAGTCCCACAAGGAACAAACAAGGATATCCATAGACATAGAGTGATGCACACACAAGATGATGTCCATGAAAACTTTTAGGTTACCTTGTCCCTTGTCTTACCAACAAGAGGGTTTGTGACTCCTTGAACTAGTGCAAGATGTGGAAGTTGATTGCACTTGTTCTTGCCAAAATGATAAGAGTGAAGTATGTTGGCGGAGTCACCCTCAAGAACTCTCTAGTTCTTCTTCTTTTGGATCCACACCATCTTGATGGGAATCCTTGGAGTTGTAGTCGTACTTGATGAAGTGGAACTTGAAGTAGTCTTGGGAATCCACTTGACTAAGGTCTTAGGAGCTTCTTCAAATGCATCAATTTCCTCTTGAAGCTTGTCCTTGCCTTTTTGCTTGTAGTCTTGTGGTGGAAGATCATCTTGATCTTGTGTCCCCTTGAAAGAAGTATCATACTTCTCTTGTTGAGGAACAAACTTTGTCTTGGGGTATTGATCTTCTTCCCACTCAACTCCATTGGCATTGAACTTTCGTTCAAAACCAACACCTTGATTCTTCCGGTGCATTCCTTGCTTGCGCACAATTTCCTCGAATTGCTTACTCCCGGCAAGGCTTTTGTACACTCCTTTCTCTATAATTCCCTTCAATAAGCTATTTTCTTGCTCAAGTGTAACTTGGCTAAGAGAATCATTAGTGGAATCAAGAGAACTACTAGAAGCAACAATATTGGATTTAGCATGATCATTGTTACTGCTAGAGGAAGAATCTTTCTTGTTCTTGTTACTAGACTTGACTTGAGGCATGTAAGTGGATAAGAGTAAACGCTTGGCAATGTAAGAAGAACTTTTCTTGCGGAGATCATCATTGATTGCTTTTAAGAACTCATGCTCTTGCTCAAGATTGAGCTTTTCAAAGCGTAATTTCTCATGAGCTCTTAAAAGTTCTCGATGATCTTCGAAGATAGTTTCATGAGCTAACTTGAGAGTGTTTAGTTCTTTAGTTAGAGCCTCAATCTTCTCCTTATCATTGTCATTCGTTTTATCTTGATTAGCATGATTAATTGACGTTTCATCATAGTATTCATCACTAGAGTTGTCAACAAGCAAATCATCACCTAACAAGTCATCTTCATCACTATTGAAATCAACATACTCGGGGTGTGTTACCTTAGGACCTTTGGCCATGAAGCATCTTCCAATTCCTTCATTTGGTGAGTCAAATATGTCGTAGGAGTTGGTTGACACAAGTGCTAGACCGGCAACACCTTCATCTTGAGTATCTTTGGAGTCGGAGTGATAACTTCTCTCGGAGTGGCTGTCGGAGTCGAAGCCGGATACCCATTCACCAACATGAGCTTGATGTCTTCGTTTTGTGTAGCTCCTTGATGATTTTTCCTTCCTTTCCGAATCCTTGCTTCTCCGTGAGTATCTTCGTTCATAACGATCATCTCTACTCCTTCTCTCTCTTGGTGGTGATTCTTTGCTTCTTCTTTTTGGAGAATCTTCTCTTCTCTTGTAGGGATCCGTACACTCATTGGAATAGTGTCCGGGTCTTCCACAACTGTAGCAGTTTCGCTCTCGACTAGAAGATCTTTTGTCATTGTAGGACCTTGACTTGAAGCTTCTATCTTTGCTTCTACTCTTGTAGAACTTGTTGAAGTTCTTCACCATTAAGCTCAATTCTTCATTGAAGTTTTGTTTCTCACTTGATGATGTAGGGGCTTCACATGAGGCTTTGTAGGCACCACTTGATTTGTTGTGAAGTTCCTCTTTATCCTTAAGTGACATCTCATGAGCAACAATTCTTCCAATCACCTCCGTTGGCTTGAGATCTTTGTAATTGGGCATCATTTGGATCAATGTGCACACGGTATCATATTTTCCATCCAAGGCTCTTAGAATCTTCTTGATGATGAATCTATCGGTCATCTCTTCACTTCCTAAGCCGGCAATCTCATTTGTGATGAGAGCAAGCCTAGAGTACATTTCAGCGACACCTTCACCATCCTTCATTTTGAACTTGTCAAGTTGACTTTGAAGCACATCCAACTTGGATTCCTTGACGGAGTCGGTACCTTCGTGCATATCAATCAAAGTGTCCCAAATTTCCTTTGCATTCTCAAGACGGCTGATTTTGTTGAATTCTTCGGGGCACAATCCGTTGAAGAGAATATCACAAGCTTGAGCATTGTATTGCAACATCTTCAACTCATCCGCGGTAGCTTCACGGTTTGGTTCTTTCCATCAAAGAAGTCACCTTGCAAACCAACACACACAATAGCCCAAATGGCGGGGTTATGTCCAAGAATATGCATTTTCATTTTATGCTTCCAACTAGCAAAGTTAGTACCATCAAAGTAAGGACCTCTACGGTGATAATTTCCCTCGCTAGACGCTATACTCTCCTAGGTTGTGAAACCAAGGCTATGACCACCAAAAGCTATGGAGATCAAAGCAAATGGAGACCAAAGCTCTGATACCACTTGTAGGATCGAAAGTATGTCTAGAGGGGGGTAATTAGACTACTTGACCAAATAAAAACTTAACCTTTTCCCAATTTTAGTTTTTGGCAGATTTTAGCTATTGTAGGAAAATTCAAGCAATCATCACACAATTCAAGCAAGCATGCAAAGAGTATATTGGCAGCGGAAAGTAAAGCATGCAACTTGCAAGAATGTAAAGGGAAGGGTTTGGAGAAATCAAACGCAATTGGAGACACGGATGTTTTTCCCGTGGTTCGGATAGGTGGTGCTATCCTACATCCACGTTGATGGAGACTTCAACCCACAAAGGGTAACGGTTGCGCGAGTCCACGGAGGGCTCCACCCACGAAGGGTAACGGTTGCGCGAGTCCACGGAGGGCTCCACCCACAAAGGGTCCACGAAGAAGCAACCTTGTCTATCCCACCATGGCCATCGCCCACAAAGGACTTGCCTCACTAGCGGTAGATCTTCACGAAGTAGGCGATCTCCTTGCCCTTACAAACTCCTTGGTTCAACTCCACAATTTTGTCGGAGGCTCCCAAGTGACACCTAGCCAATCTAGGAGACACCACTCTCCAAGAAGTAACAAATGGTGTGTAGGTAATGAACTCCTTGCTCTTGTGCTTCAAATGATAGTCTCCCCAACACTCAACTCTCTCTCATAGGATTTGGATTTTGTGGAAAGAAGATTTGAGTGGAAAGCAACTTGGGGAAGGCTAGAGATCAAGATTCATATTGTAGAAATGGAATATCTTGGTCTCAACACATGAGTAGGTGGTTCTCTCTCAGAACATATGAGTTGGAATTGTGTATGTGTTCTGATGGCTCTCTCCACGAGTGAAGAGGAGGTGGAGGGGTATATATAGCCTCCACACAAAATCCAACCGTTACACACAGTTTTCCAATCTCGGTGGGACCGAATCAACAAACTCGGTCGGACCGAAAAGGTAAACCTAGTGACCGTTAGAGATTTTTGGTGGGACTGACATGCAACTCGGTAGGACCGATACGGTTAGGGTTTGGGCATAACATAATCTCGGTGAGACCGATTACACAAACTCGGTGAGACCGATTTTGGTAATTAGCTAACCAGAGAGTTGGTCAGGCAAACTCGGTGGGACCGATTTGCTCTTTCGGTGAGACCGAAAAGTTACAAAAAGGAAACACTGAATTTACATTGCAATCTCGGTGGGACCGATTCGCTCTTTCGGTGAGACCGAAAAGTTACGAAAGGGAAACAGAGAGTTTGCAATCCCATCTCGGTGAGACCGAGATCCCTATCGGTAGAACCGATTTGCTAGGGTTTGGCAGTGGCTTATGACAAATGAAACTCGGTGGCGCCGGATAGAAAGAATCGGTAGGACCGAGTTTGGCTTTGGGTTTAGGTCATATGTGGATATGGGAAAGTAGTTGAGGGTTTTGGAGCATATCACTAAGCACATGAAGCAAGAGGCTTATTAAGCAACACCTCATCCTTCCTTGATAGTATTGGCTTTTCCTAAAGACTCAATGTGATCTTGGATCACTAAAATATAAAATGAAGAGTCTTGAGCTTTTGAGCTTGAGCCAATCCTTTGTCCTTAGCATTTTGAGGGTTCCACTTTCACATCCATGTCATGCCAATCATTGAGCTTTCCTGAAATAATCATCTTGGAATAGCATTAGCTCAATGAGCTATATGTTGTTATGAATTACCAAAACCACCTAGGGATAGTTGCACTTTCACATTATATGCATCAGCTCCAAATCATGTCTTGGGTCAATAGTTGGGTTTGGGTGACTCCCATGCTTTGGTACCTTACGTTCCGCTATATCGACTAAGGTAGCGCTGGGAGAACTACTGCGATTGTGTCCCGGTTCTTCCGGACGAGCACCTCAGTAGAGAAAGCCGAAAGGTGACTGTCATGATAGGGCGAGAGCTGGTCGCTGTTCGCGAGGTCTCAAGTCCTTAAAGACTTTTTCCGCTTCGGGCAAGGAGTCAGCCTTGCCCGACTTAGGCGTGTATAGTGCCCCAAATTCGACCTTCCGAATACTAGGGGCTTCACCAAAATTTAAAATTGTAGACTTCTATGGCTAAGTGAGAGTGATAAAGCCTTATAGTCCGATTGCCTGGTTCGTTGTGCTAAACACCTCCCTCGAAGGACCCAAAATTGGGATAAAGAGTGCTCAGGTTTATCCCGAACACCCCAGTACTAGTTACATGGGGGCAGAAGCCGACGACTGGCCAACTCTCAGATTTTATAAACGGCCGCACAGAAGGTAATATTTTAAATTAAAACAGCGTTGCATAGCATAAATGAACTCGTTTCACATTACAGAATCAAATGAGCATGTTCATTCAAAAATTACATCCCTGGCACATTCATCCGCCACAAGGCGGGAACCCTTCAGGACACTCTCATAATACATTTCGGGGCAGCGATGCTCCTTGCCCTCCGGCGGCCCCTCCTTCACCAGCTTCGCCCAGTGCACCTTCGCCCGGGCAAAAGCCCTGCGCGCACGCTCGATGCGGACGGACCGCTTTATGACTTCAAGCCGTGGGCAGGCATTCACAAGCCGCCTCACCAGACCGAAGTAGCTGCCGGGCAGGGGCTCGCCAGGCCATATCCGGACAATAAGACCCTTAATGGCATGTTCGACCGCCTTGTGGAGCTCGACCAATTGCTTCAGCTGGTCGCTCAAGGGCATTGGGTGTTCGGTCCCAGTATACTGAGACCAGAACAACTTTTCCGTTGAGCTCCCCTCCTCAGCTCGGCAAAACTCCGTGGCATTCAGTACACTGCGGGGAAGATCTTGGAACGCTCCTAGAGAGCTCCGAACTCGGGTAAGTAAAAGGAAAGTTTCCTTCACATGCTTGCTTTGCATAATGAATGCCTTACCCGCTGCTATCTTCTTCACCGCATTCATCTCCTGGAGGGCCTTGTGGGCTTCAGCCTTGGCACTCCGTGCGCTTTCAAGCGCCTCAGCAAGCTCGGACTCTCGCGTCTTAGAGTCAAGCTCCAAGGACTCATGTTTTTTGGCAAGAGCCTCAAGCTCTTGCTGCACCTCGCCTACTCGGGCTTCTTGCTTTTCCCGCTCAATGCGCTCCTTGGCCGCTTTATCTTCGGCCTCGGACAACGCCTTCTTCAGGGTCACCACTTCGGTTGTGGCCCCTGGCAAATTCATGATGATCCTATTACTTCACAACCGAACTTCCTTTTAAATATATAGACAAGGTATTGCTTACCTTTGCTCTCCTCGAGCTGCCTCTTGGTAAGGCCGAGCTTGTTCTCGGACCGCTCCAGGTCCTGCTTCAGTGTAGAGACCTCCGCAGTACGTGCGGCAGCGGCCAGCAGTGAAGCCTGCACATACACATAGACATATTCTGATTAGACTCCTGGGTCATCATTTGATCCTCTATTCGGCCTTTCTTCGCGAACGCCGAACAGAGCATCATGGGCTACTGTCTATGCGGTAATATTTTCTTATATTTTGATTGCTTACCTCAAAGCCTGTTAGGAGGCTGGCGCAAGCTTCGCTCAGTCCATTTTTGGCAGACTGAACTTTCTCGATCACCGCACTCATGATAGTGCGGTGCTCTTCATCGATGGAAGTGCCGTGAAGCGCTTCCAGCAAGTTGTCCGGTGCCTCTGTATGGACAGATGACACCAGCACGGGCGGCTTGCCCCCCTTAACGGGGGATCGCCTGCCGGAGTCTGGAACCGCCGAAGGTTCCGGGGTAGTATTCGGCTGGGGGCCGAACTTGGAGCCCGTGGGAGTCTTGTTCCCTTTGCGCCTAGGGTCTGGAAGGTCGCCTCGAGGCGCCCCCAGGACTACCTCCCCTCGGCTCGGTGCCTTTCGAGACAACACCTCGACGTTGTCCATAGGGCAAGGGGTGGAGGCGGTCGGAAGTGAATCACTATTCATATCCGACGAGTCCAATGAGCCGTCCGACGAATCTACGTCGAGATGAGCTCGGGATGGACTACATAATCATATGCGGCGTAATGAGAAACAGTGCAGTAAAACATACCATGAATTACTATGGTGTCTGGATACTTACGACTTCGCCAGGGGCTTCCCCGGGGAAACCATTCGTCGCCGCTGTAGGCGGCCGTCGTGGAGCAGTTCGGAAGGAGGGTCCTTCCCTTCTTGGACCCTTCGGCCTCCCCAGTTGGGTCGGCCTTCCTTTTCTTGTCCCCCCCCCGGCGGGGGAGGGAGAGCTTTCCTCCTCCTCCTCCTCGTTTTCGTGGGAGGAGTGTGCGTCGGAGTCATCAGACGATGAGTCTGATACAACCTTGCACCGGAGACCCTTTCGGGTCCCCGTGGCCTTCTTCTTGGTCTTCTTCACCAGCACCTCGTAAGGTGCCGGAGCCAGCATCTCCGTTAGGAGAGCATCTACAGGATCTTCAGGCAGGGGGCTGGGCAATCGAGCTCCTCCGCTGTCTTTATCCAGTCCTGTTAATGACGTGGAAGCTTAGATCCCGCACATGATTTAACTGGGGCAAATAAATACCCTGTGAGATATCAAAACTTACCGGATTGGCATGGCGCTTTGCGTTGAGTCCGTGGTCTCAGTGAGGGAAGGAGGTACCTCAGTGCCCTTGAACAACACCCTCCAGACATCCTTGTGCGTCGTGTCGTAGAGCTCTCGCAGCGTCTAGTGCTTGGCCGGGTCCAACTCCCACAAATTGAATGCCCGTCGTTGACACAGGAGAATCCGGCGGAAGAGCATGACCTGGACCACGTTGACGAGCTTGATTTTCTTGCTCATCATGTTCCTGATACAGGTCTGGAGTCCGGTCAGCTCTATCGAGGAACCCCAGGACAGGCCCTTCTCTTTCCAGGAAGTGAGCCACGTGGGGATTCCGGATCGAAATTTGGGGGCCGCCACCCAGTTGGTGTCGCGCGGCTCGGTGATGTAGAACCACCCCGATTGCCACCCCCTTTATGGTCTCCGCATAGGAGCCTTTGAGCCAGGTGACGTTAGGCATTTTGCCCACCATGGCGCCTCCGCACTCTGCTTGCTGGCCAACCACCACCTTCGGTTTGACATTAAAGGTCTTCAGCCACAGGCCGAAATGGGGCCTGATGCGGAGGAAGGCCTCGCACACGACGATAAACGCCGAGATGTTGAGGATGAAATTGGGGGATAGATCATGAAAATCTAGCCCGTAGTAGAACATGAGCCCGCGGACAAATGGGTGGAGGGGAAATCCCAGTCCGCGGACGAAGTGGGTAAGAAAAACTACCCTCTCATGGGGTTCAGGAGTAGGGATGATCTGCCCTGCATCTGGCAGCCGGTGCGCGATATCCGCGGCCAGATATCCGGCTTCTCGTAACCTTGTGATGTTCTCCTCCGTGACGGAGGAAACCATCCACTTGCCTCCCGCTCCGGACATGCTTGGAGTGGTTTGAGAAGAAAGACGCGAACTTGGGCGCTGGAGCTCGAGTGTGCGAGAATGGGTAAGCAAGGGGGAAGAAGGCATGGGTAAAAAGGGTGAATCCTTGTCCCTTTATAAGGGCGGAAGAGGCGATGCGCCTCCCCACTTGCCTGGTAAAATCGCTTATTCCCCAAGCGCCATAATTGATGGCGCGGTTGGGTTACCCACGTCCGTATTGATGAGAATCCCGTAATAAGGGGGACACGATCTTTGCTTTGACAAGACGTGTCAAGAAAACCGCATCGCGATATGTCCGGTGCTGGTTGAGAAAAACGGTTCGAATAATGACCGGGCCATGACGTGATGTCATGCTGTCAAAACGTGTAGCAGATTAGATTTGTGGAAATATTATTCTCTCTACAGTGGTATGTGGAACTTGTTTTGCATAGCCGGACACTATCCTTGTGTTCAAAATCTTCCATGGAGTATTCAGAGGAGGAACCCGCCTTGCAATGCCGAAGACGAAACCGTGCGCCAGACTCATCGTCATTAAAGCCTGGTTCAGGGGCTACTGAGGGAGTCCTGGATTAGGGGGTCTACGGACAGCCGGACTATATCCTTTGGCCGGACTGTTGGACTATGAAGATACAAGATTGAAGACTTCGTCCCGCGTCTGGATGGGACTTTCCTTGGCGTGGAAGGCAAGCTTGGCAATACGGATATGTAGATCTCCTCCCTTGTAACCGACTCTGTGTAACCCTAGCCCCCTCCGGTGTCTATATAAACCGGAGGGTTTAGTCCGTAGGACAACATACAATCATACCATAGGCTAGCTTCTAGGGTTTAGCCTCTACGATCTCGTGGTAGATCAACTCTTGTAATACTCATATCATCAATATCAATCAAGCAGGACGTAGGGTTTACCTCCATCAAGAGGGCCCGAACCTGGGTAAACATCGTGTCCCCTGCCTCCTGTTACCATCCGACTTAGACGCATAGTTCGGGACCCCCTACCCGAGATCTGCCGGTTTTGACACCGACAATGATGGTGGAATTACATTGCTTCAATCTCACTATGTGGAAAAGATCTTGAGTCGCTTTGGCTATAGTGAGTGCAAGCCCTCTCCAACACCATATGATGCGAGTGTGTTACTTCGAAAGAATCGAAGAATTGCCAAAGATCAATTGAAATATTCTCAGATTATTGGCTCGCTTATGTACTTAGCTAGTGCTAAAAGGCCTGACATCTCTTTTGCTGTTAGCAAACTGAGTCGGTTTGTCTCAAAACCAGGAGATGTGCATTGGAAAGCTCTAGAGAGAGTTTTGCATTATTTGAAAGGCACTGCGAATTATGGAATTCACTACACCGGGCACCCAAAGGTGCTTGAAGGGTATAGTGACTCAAATTGGATCTCAGATGCTGATGAGATGAAGGCCACAAGCGGTTATGTATTCACTCATGGAGGTGGCGTTGTTTCTTGGAAGTCTTGCAAGCAGACCATCTTAACAAGGTCAACAATGGAAGCAGAACTCACAGCACTAGATATAGCTACAGTCAAAGCAGATTGGCTTCGCCGGCTCTTGAATGACTTGCCGGTTGTTGAGAAACCTGTACCGGGTATCCTTATGAACTACGACAATCAAACTATGATCAAGAAAGTGAGCATCTCAAAGGATAACATGAAGTCATCAAGACATGTTCAGAGAAGGTTAAAGTCTGTCAGGAAAATGAAAAACTCCGGAGTTATTGCATTGGATTATATCCAAACGTCTAAAAATCTGGCAGATCCTTTTACTAAGGGTCTATCACGTAATTTGATAGATAATGCATCGAGGGAGATGGGTATGAGACCCACAATATGAGTTGTTCACAGTGGTAACCTATTCTTTGTGATCGGAGATCCCGTGAATTAGATGTGGAAGACAAGCTGTTGGTCAACTGAGAGGAGAGTATCCTTACTATTAACAATACCACTCCATGAAGATGCAATACTCTCCTAATCTGCATGGCAGGTTGATGTATATCTTAATGTGTTCTAAGTAGCTCATTTAAGCAGAGATGTTGTCCTGCAGAATATCTTTTGAAGAACACACCTATACGAGTCTGATTGTCAAACGTCACAATCTATGAGAGTAGGATTCTCTCTAGTAAACTCATGAAAGGTCATGGAGTATGACGCATAAGCTCCACCCGCGGGGAAGACCTGCGGTAGCCTAGTATCAGTCAAGGCTTTATGTGAAGCTAGATTCACAGAAAACTTGCAGTTCAAGGCCCAGTCCACTATTCAAGTTGCTTACTAGTGTAGCATAGAGTTCTAGGTAGAAGTTCAACTTAACAGTCTCCACTGAAGCACCGGTATATAAAACAGTGTTTTGAAACCAAAGGCAAATTTTGTGTGCCTCTGGGGTCTGGTGGGGGATTGCTGGAATTTTGTCTATTTTGGGCCTAGCCCAATAGCAGTTTCAGAAATTCCTAATAAATCCTAGAGGCCCACGCAGCCCATTCGTGCAAGGTAAGAGGTGGAACTAAAGTTTAATCCCACATTGCTAGTTTAGAGGGAGTTGGACCTTCTTATAAGAGAGGTTCTTTCCCCACTTGTATGAGCATGAGAACAAGAGGGACATCCACGCGTGCTCCTTCTCCACCGCCCGCCTCGCCACGCCACACCTCGTCACGACGTGCCACGGGTTGCGGGAATGAGCCGAGCCGATGTCTAAATTTTTGCCACGCACTACGGGTATACGAAAGGCCACTCGAGAGCTGGAAAGTTTTTGTTGTAGTGGACATTGAATACGAACGCTGCACCCTTCGGCTGCTGCCTGTTCGTTTTGTCTCCCTCGTTCCCTTCAGCTCCCGGCACAGCCTCTTGCCTCCTTCTCTTGCGCCTATAAAAGGGAGGTCGCTCCTCTTAGAGAGACACACCAGAACTTCTTCCTCTCGCCACCGGTTCCAATCTCTGAGCTGTTGCTGTCTTCCTCATCCCGGCTTGCGGCGTGCACCGTGAGTCGGGACAGTAGGCCTCCGAAACCGCACCTCTTTGAGTCCTGTACGGGAGAAGGGTGATAAGGTTTTTGGGGAGCGCTCAGCGCGACTACAGACTTCTTCGTCACGGACGCCCCGGACTCCGACAACTACTTCCCTGACGTCGACAACCTCCTCGACGACATGGCCGGCGAGGACACCGACCCCAAGTCCAGTGCTACTACTGCTGCTGTCCCGTATGTGTTCTTCTCCTTCCTGTTCGAGGTCCTGCCACAGTTCCTTGTTCTGTTGTTTGCCCTAGATATGTTAGGTCCTACTTCATATATGAAACTTGTCCTACTATCTGCTCTAGAGAAACTTGGTTACAGTTCCTATATGTAGATGCTATTTACCTTCTCTCTGTCAGATCGCATGACTAGTTTTGTCACTGTTATATTAGTCATGCTTTATCTAATATTTTTGTTAATAAAATCATTTCGTAAATTGCTCATATTGCCAACATTCTACGTAGATCTTTATCGGTCAAACCGCAATGACAACATACGTTATTTCCTTTGTCATCGGCATGTTACTTGCCCGAGATTCGATCGTCGGTATCTTCATACCTAGTTCAATCTCGTTACCGGCAAGTCTCTTTACTTGTTCCGTAATGCATTATCCCGAAACTAACTCATTAGTCACGTTGCGTGCAAGGCTTATTATGATGTGCATTATCAAGAGGGCCCAGAGAAACCTCTCTGATACCCGGAGTGACAAATCCTAATCTCGATCTATGCCAACCCAACAAACACTTTCAGAGATACATGTAGAGCATCTTTATAATCACCCAGTTACGTTGTGATGTTTGATAGCACGCAAGGTATTCCTCTGGTATCCGGGAGTTGCATAATCTCATAGTCAAATGAATATGTATAAGTCATGAAGAAAACAATACTAATGAAACCGAACGATCAACATGATAAGCTAACGGATGGGTCTTGTCCATCACATCATTCTCCTAATGATATGATCTCGTTCATCAAATTACAACACATGTCTATGGTTAGGAAACTTAACCATCTTTGATTAACGAGTTAGTCTAGTAGAGGCTTACTTGGGACACAGTGTTTTGCCTATGTATCCACACGTGTATCAAGTTTCCGGTTAATACAATTCTAGCATGGATAATAAACATTTATCATAATATAGGGAAATATAAAATAACAACTTTATTATTGCCTTCAGGGCATATTTCCTTCAACTTCGCTAACTCCCCGCCACATGAAAGCACTAGCGATGTTGCTTGTAATGTGGAACAATTCTTTTGTTTGACATGTGATGTCCACTACCATACTTTGTGTGACATGTGAAGCCCCCTGCTCATCCGAATATGCACTCATCTAAGTATTCCCATTCTAATTGCTCGAACAAATTATTAAATGTGACCCCAGGGAGTGTCTTGGCGAGTAGTCCGCAAGATCATCACATGATTTGGTCTGTATTTTTACATATGTTCATTAGTAGTAATTCATGAGAACATATAGTCTAGGATTGATACACTTCATGAGTTGATTTCACTATGCAACAAATACTTCATTGTCTTCATGGATATTTTTTATACATGTCCGACATCCAGCTCAAATTGATGTCTAAACCATGGTATGTCATTTTCCCTATGCGTAAATGCGATGCTCTTAGGGCCTGTTCGGTAGTTGCTCAGCTTCCAGCTTCATCAAATTTTCGTTGGAGCTGGGCCGAACGGGTTGGCTTCCCAGATCTGACCACAATCTACGTACAAAAAACGGGAGGAGCACTTCTTGCGATCCAAGAAAAAGGAAAGCAGGAGTTAGGCGAAATTACAGGGGAGTGCCACCACGAAGTGAGTCGAGAGGCACGTATCGGTTCGCTACATTCTATCTCCCGTCTTATTACGTCCTCTTGGGGCGACGTGGAGAGATCGCTACCTTTCCCTCTATACTGGGCCAAGCCCAACCACTCTTCTCCTATGCCCGACCGGGCCTAAGGCTACTTTACGTGTTGAGCTAGCTGGGCTCCAGTCCGCCCATGCAGGTTGGCCTGCTGGCAAGCACCAGAAGCTGGAGTTAGCGAGCCGAACGGTTTCCATCAACCATGATCCCGTGAAAGAAGCCAGCATCAAGAAACAGAAGCGAGATTTACAGATCCAGTGAAGCCAGAGGACTAACGAACATGCCCTTAGATCGTAGTTGACACCGTCGTTTTGTGCCACGAATACAACTTTGTGGCTTTTTTTAGTTTTCTATGTTTGTGTCCAAACCATGGGATCCAATTTCCACTGATTAGATTGCATAGTCTACTTGCTGAAACTATCATTTGCAAGGACGGAATGGGGCCGCTGCATGTGCACAGTCAACGTATCTCATTGGCCATCATTTTTTGAAATTATTGAACTTTTCTTATAAAATTAAATATTTTCAAAATTGGTAAACACCTTCAGAAATTCTAAAATATTTTTAAAATCTGCAAACATTTTTCAGATTTTTTAAAAGCATGATGTTTTAAAATTTGTGAACATCTTTTAAAATTGAAGAGCAATCGATTAATATTTTTCAACTTAAAAACACCTTTAGAAGTGTATGATCTTTTAAAAAACCTTGAAAACCTTTTTAATTTCGTATTTTCACCTCCCTCATTTGTGAAATATATATATATATATATATATATATATATATATATATATATATATTACAAAATTAGCTGGCCCAATAGCATGTCCCTTATATTATTTTGAGCAAAAGCAGAGTTTTATAATTTAACGGTGTCCAGGTAAATCACATGAGATACAAACAACCACTTGAAGCGGTACAATAGATTTCTAGCTAATGGTGTTATTTGGTAAACACATACGACCAGCTTTTGCTAGTTCATGTGCTAACGAGTTTGCATCACGCCTACGAACCGTGAAGCTTTGTTTTGAAAGCCACATCTTTAGCTGGAATTTCATGTCCTCAATGACAACATAACGTGAGGAATCAAGATTTCGTAGATCTAAAGCTTTGAACGAGAGTTGAGAGTCTGTTTCGAAGACCATCATGATGACGCCTATAGTTCAGCAGCGTCCGCTACTACTGCGGTTATATATGGTACTAACTTCTGCTCCAGTTTCTTCCTGAAAACCGGACCAAACACTAAATGTGCTACAACCGACCAAATCAACCAAAGAAAAACGTCCAGGACCAGGATTTGGGCAGGCCCACCTGATCGAGTGCGCGTTGTAGTTTCCTCGTTACTCTGCGCGATGCGTGTGTAATTTTTTTCAATTTGCAAACACCTATTAAAATTCATTTTTATTTTAAAATAACGAACATTTAAAAAAATTATAGAGCACTTTTCAGATTTCTTGTTTTCATTCCCCCATCCTTTTCAAAATAAAAAGCGCGCGCCAATTTTTTTACATGAAGCGCCAGATTTTCGGTTTTCTTAGGGTGGAGGAATTGGGCCCAATGTGTCACATCTGACCCCTAAAAATCGTCCAGGACTAGGATATGGGCCGGTCACTTGAGCGAGTTTGGCGATGGAATTCCCTATTCGCCGCTTACTGCGGCAAGTAGTCGCTGCTTCGCACAGGGCGCAGCTCACCCTGGGCCGGCCCATTTTAGTGGTTTCGACTCGCGAGATGAACCGCAAAAAAAGATCGCGCTAGGGATCGAACCTACGACCTCCAGTAGCGGAACACACCGCGCTAGCCACAGCGCCTGGCCCATGGATCTATTATAATAGCAATGCTAAACTTAAAGAAACTAAAACCGAGGAAAAAACCATCTGTTCCTTCTACTGTTTTTTCTTTAGTCTTATTCTGTCTTTCTTTTTTCTCATTTTCTTTGTTTAATTCTGTTTTTTTTACTTTTTCTTTGTAAGCTTTTCAAAAAGTTCAAATATGGTTCAGAATTTTCAAAAATGTTCTTTTTGTCAAAAATTGTTCATATTTCTGAAATAGTGTTCACATTTACACAATTTTGTTCACAATTTCGAAAAATGTTCCTGATTTTTTCTTGTTTTCTTTCTTTTTCCTTTTCTTTTTCTTCTCTTTTTCTCAAAAGAAATTGAAAAAATTCAAATTTTATTCGTATTTTCATAAAATTTTCAGTTATCAATTTTTTTCTCCAATTCAAAATTTGTTCCCGTTACACAAAAGTTCAATAACTTTCCAAATGCAGAAAATATACCGGATTTCATAAATGTTTGCGCTTCCAAAATTGTTTGGGATTTTTTGAAATTGTTCTCTATTTCAAAATTTGTTCTCTAGATTCAAAAAAATGATTGCGCTTTAAAAAATTGTTCACGCTTCCAAATTTGTTCAGGATTTTTCAAAATTGTTCTCTATTTCAAAATTTATCCTCGAGATTTAAAAAATGTTCGTGCTTTAAAAAATTGTTTGCGCTTCCAAATTTGTTTAGGAGTTTTCAAAATTTGTTCTCAAGATTGAAAAAATGTTCGTGCTTTAAAAATTGTTCACGCTTCCAAATTTGTTCTCCATTTCCAAATTTGTTCCAAAGACTCAAAAAATGTTTGTGCTTTAAAAAATTGTTTGTGCTTCCAAATTTGTTCTCCATTTCAAAATTGGTTCTCAAGATTCAGAAAATGTTTGTGCTTTAAAGAAATGTCACAAATTCCAAAAATGTTTGGGAAATTCAAAAGTTGTTTGTGTTTCCAAATTTGAAAAATTGTTCCTGTTCAGGTTTTTGGGTAGTTTAAAAAATGTTTGCGTTCTAAAAGGTATGTTCACGTCTCCAAAATTCGTTTGTGTGTTGAAAAATGTTTGAGTTTTCTCAAAATTTGTAAAAAAAAACTAATAATGTTCGTGTTTGATAAAACATTCACGTTTTGTTTTTGCTATTTGGAAAATCGTAAAGGATGTTTTTCAAACAGTACTTTCTTTAGTTCTTGTAGGTTTCCGCTGTAGTTTGGTCAACTGAGCGCTTCCATCCTTGTGGCTAGTAGGGTGCTAGTGTAAGTCTGCAGTGCTGTGTTCGATTCCCAGCTATCACGCTCTGTTATTTTTTTGCAAATTATCACCTTGTATTTGCAGCGCACTCAAATGGGTCGGCCCAATCGGCGCACTGCGGCGACGTGCTTGTGCAAAAGTCGAGCGTCAAGTAGGAGCTCCCTTTGGCGATGGTGTTTGCTTGTTACTCTGCTAAAAAAACGTTACTCTACGCGGTGCGCGTGTAACAGGAGACTCGCGGGCGCTATATAACGGCCCCCCTACTCCAAGCAGAGCTGCCAAACGGGCCGGCCCGGCCCGATCCAGCCTGGTCCGGCTGATTGTAATCATGCCTGGCACGGCCCAGCCCGTCGAGGCATGATTACTTACGGGGTCGTGCCATGCCAGCCCGTATGTTGCACCTTACAGCCCATGCACGGTCCAGTTGCTAATCGGGTTGGCCCGTTGGCACGCCAGGCCAACTGGCCGCATGTTGTTTGGCCTACCAGGCGTTTTTAGCCTATTTTTACTTATTGGGTTAGTATTAGGCCTTATATAGGTATATAAAAAAATAAAAAATATTTACCTAATAATAAAGTTAATTGAATTTCTTTCATCCGTTATGGCATTTTTTAGAAAAGTCCCTCTATTTTAGAGAATTCAACCCGCAGTCCTGTTTTAAGTTAAAACGAATCGTTATTTTCGTATTTTAAACAAAAGTCCCTGTCTTTTCTTGAAATTAACCCGCCATCCGGATCTAAGTCACCCCTGAATCTTTATTTTACATTTTTCGAAACCCCCCTAATGTTTTAGGTAATTCATTCACGGATCATATTTAAGTCAAACAAATGGTTTTTAAAATCATCCATATCTTTTAAACCGTAACTCCAATTTAAACATGTTATATATGAAATTTGATTAAAAAATATGTAGAATATGAATATGAAATTATTTTTACCTATTAAATATTTTTAAATATTATTTTGGAATATATTTGAGTCAAACCAAATGATTTTCTAAATTATCTGTATCTTTTAAACCGTAACTTCGATTTTAACATATTATATATGAAATTTTATTAGAAAAATGTGTGGAATCTAGATATGATTTTAATTTTACCTGTTAAATATTTTTAAATATTTTTATGAAAGCAAACTTATAATTTACAGTGCAAGATTTGTTTTTTTTCATACCGGCGACGATCCAGATTGCAAATAAACACCCCACTATAACCATATACGAAAAAGAAAACATCGATAACTACAAATGCATACCTCTGAAAAATGTCGCAGGGAAAACAACAGATTTCTCATCGCAAGAGTGAGAGAAAGCGAGAGAGAGAGGGAGAGGGAGAGAGAGACACCTTAGGATTAACCATATTCAACACACGTTTTTTGTTGTTTTGTGTGGACACCAAGGCCATCGCCGGCGAGGGTGAGAAGGAGGATAAGCGGCAACATAAATACAATGCCTCGCAAAAATAAAGAAGATGGACTTATTGTGGTCTTGACTGATGGTTGTTGAGTTAAGAGCGTGTGTTATGTTTTCTCTTCCGTTGCAACGCACAACCTTTTTTGCTAGTATATAAAAAAGATAATCGGGTCATGCCGTGCCGGCCCGTGTGCTCAGCCTAGCAGCCCAAGCACGGCCCAAGGCATGTCGCGTGCCGGGCCCGGCCTGTTTAGCCTGTGTCGTGCCTTGTCCATTGCGGGCCGTGCTGGCGTGCTCGCGGGCTGGTCTGCTTGGCCCGGCCCGTTTGGGAAGTCCCTATCCTTTTCTCGCCTTTTCCAAACTCGGCGTCGAGCGGCGCAGCCCAGTCTATCGTAAACTGAAGCCCAGCAGGCCGCACCGCCGCCGCCCCATCCTACCTACCCCTCCGCGCCGCACGCGACGCGCGTGGGCCCGTGGCTCGAGACCGTGACCGGCGTCAACACACTTCGGCGCAGCCGCCCCCCGCCGTCCCCACCGCGTCTCCACCTCGCCGCCGAGGAAACGTGGCAGATCCCCTCGATTGCTCCGCCGCGGCCTCCGTACGGCAGCGCTCCCCGGTGCCTCTGTGGCGGCCTAAGCGTCGCCGCCCCGCGAAACCCTAGAACGCCGGAGCCGCGTACGGCTCGTGTTTCCGGGCCCGCTGCCTGCTGCCTCCATGTCCTCCCCGCCGCCGGAAGCCGTGGGGGACGCTGGTGCCCCTTCATCCAGCGGTATCAGCCATCATCCCCCCTCCCTCGTTTGTATCATAGTGCTGTGTAATTAGCTTCCGAAGACCAGGTTTTGGTCTATTTGTCACGATTAGGTTTGTCTTGATTTGCTTTTCGATGCCTACGGAGTTTAGTATCTGTCTCCATGCAAGGTTTGTCTGCTATGATGTAGTGGGAACCTGCTGAGCTTGTAATTCACTCGCAGCTGCATGCTGGCATGCAAGTTTGCCTTTTCCCCCTTTTTTTGGCGTGGAGGCATGCAAGAATTCGTGGCTGGCTTTCAAGCTGTCTTGTTACTAAGCGGATTATTTGGCATCATGGAAGAAATCTTTATCTTGGGTTATGGGCACCTCGCTCGTCCGCAAACTTGTGAAATTAATCCTGCAGGGCATTGGTAACTCTGCAAAACCAATGCTGAAAGTTTGGCGGGTTGTCGAGGAAGGTCAACAATTGGAAATAAATGTTTTTGTACGATATTGATAAATGGATAAAAAATTGCTAACAGTCACAATGTTATTTTGTCAAATAGACTAATGGATATTATTTTGTTTTTATATGCTGGGGAATACATAATAAGATAAATATAAGGAAGAAATCAGGTCTACTGAAAAAGCCAAGATTTTTATGGAGCTACTGCTGTTTTTGGCAAAAAGGGTAGAGCGTAGGAATTGGTGCAGCAAGCACAGCATGTTAAAACTTGAAATTGCGAATGAATTGCTCATAATTTGAAGGATTATTTGTAGCATTTGAGTCGCCCGTATCGGTACAGTTCTGCATCCTGTATCCATGTCAGTCAGTAGTTTGGAAAAGTTTCAGCAGCTCGTATATGGGTGGAAAGAATAATTGTTTCCTATGGCACACTTATCGGACCTTGCAAAACATTTCATGAAATATGTCAGAAATTCATGATACTTATGCCTACCTAATGAGTCATTGTCTGATTCTGATAAAATGGTTCTTGTCTTTCTTTTTTTACCACTATTTCTTTTCTTGTTTAGTTTCAAGGAGTTGCGTTTTCAACTATGTGCTTTTATTTGCAACTTGCTATTCCTAGAGATTCTGGGTGTCCTAGCTATTCAGTAATGTGATGGTCCCTGCCTTTTGCTGTTGAGTCTCTGTGAAACATGAACAATCTCTATTTCTGCACTCCAGGTACTTTGCCACAGGACATAAGTGATGTGTCCAAATCTACAGTTGGTCAGCTGCAAGCAGCAGATCAGGAAGCAAGTTCCCAGTCAAGCCAGCAGCCAGGACAACCACATATGAATCCATCATATCAGTTGTCTCAACCAAAATTGGAAACTGGAGTTTCAGAAAATGAAAACTTTATCCAACAGGAGGAACACCATTACCAGCCAGAACAAGAGCAGCCACGTTGTGAGAATCAACTGCAGCAAGCAGAAACAAATAGCTTCCAGTTGGCAGAAAAAGGAACAGACTATGTTGGTCAACAGAGTTTGACAGGCTCCATGGTAGATGTCGCTCAGCCTTCAGGAGATCAGCAGCATGTAAATCCAGTTGTCGGTCAGCAAGCACCGCATGGTGCCCAGGAAACAAGGAAGAGGGGATATCAGCCATCTATACCATTTAATATGTTGATTCCAATCCTACAGGCGCATCTTGACAGAGATAAAGACATGCAGCTTCAATCTGTATGGGCAAAACTTAGGGTGCGTTTTTGTTCATTACTCTGTTATTAGCTGATGTGTTTCATAAAAAGAAAACTGATTGCGTGGAGAAAATTTCCATATTTTATTTATTAGTTTGGTCAAATTTATTTGTTTCTTGTATAGCTACGACACTATAGATTCGTTAAGTGTATTTGTTACAAAAACTGGTAGAGCAAAAGGCCATAATAACACTAGTGGAGACCAACAGTATTTACTACTCCCTCCGTTCCATAATATAATGCCTATAGATTTTTTTAAAAGTCAAACCTCACAAACTTTGACCAAGTTTATAGAGAAAAATATTTACATCTAGAGTGTGAAACATATATCACTAGATTCATCATAAAGATGTAGTTTCACAATATATATTATTGGTATTGTAGATATAAATAGTTTTCTCTACAAACTTGATCAAAGCTTGCAAAGTTTGACTTCTCAAAAAATTATGCTGCCCCTTTATTATGCTATCAGTACTAATAAAGATTCCGAGGCATCTATTTATCAAATTAATGCGAAGAGAGTAATGCAAAGTCTGCATTTTTCCTTTGTTTCCTTGTCTAACAGAAGAGGAGAACATGTTGTTTTGAAAGAGCAGATTGTCATTCTTGTTACAAATTGTTGCACAAGTTGAGGGAACTGATGAAAGAAGAGTAACAAAGGCACCTCAACATAGAAACTGTTTACTAAGATCGTCTATGCTGTGTTTGCAGCGTAATGAAGTCCATAAAGATGATTTCTTAAGAGTCATAAGGAATATCGTTGGGGATCAAATGCTCAAGCAGGCGGCCCATAAAGTTTTTGCACAGGTGAATGCATGGTGTTAACACCATCCCTGCCCTTTTCCCCTTGATAGCTAACTATTCATCAAGCTTGACAAGCGTGGAGCCAGTTTGAGTTTCCGTGTTTATTGAATGACTCAATTCTTTGAGTAATATTTTGTGTTCTCATGCCTATATTTGCTTTATTTGCTCTTGTTTGCAGATGCAAGCTCAGGCACAACGAAATAATAACCAGGGAAATGCAAATCAACATCCTTCGTCATCTCTAGCATCTACAGCTGCGAGTGGATCAGCAAAATTGCCTGATCAGCTAGTTCGCATGCCCACCCCACCTAACCAGGGTCACAAAAGCCAGGCATCATCTTCACCTCAGAACTTTGTGCCACTTTCAGGCACACAAATGCAAAGCAGCATGCATTACTTTGCTCATGATAATTCTATCCAAAAGCCAGATGTAAAGGGGGTGCATGCTGTGCCGAATCGACCACCTGGTATGAGCTTGCCAATTCCACTGCAGACAAGTAACAAACAGCTGCAACCCACAGAAATCCAGCAAGCCTCACAGCAATTATATGGAACTACTAACACCCCTCAGTCGTACCCTCGGCCAACCAGTGGTTCGATGCCTCTTAGACCACAGAGTCAAGCGCCTGAAACACGACCTCCCTTTCATCCTCATGGAAGGATTCCTGCGAAAATCGGAACCGTTCCTACTCATCCGACAATGCAACAGAATGCATCGGCACGGCCAATGCAACAAAACAAGGATATAAAAAATAATGCTTATAACCCAAGTGCTAATACAAAACAAGGTTCTGAGCCTGCAGGCAAGGCCCGCCAGGTTGGCCCAGGAGGTCCTTCGACGAAATCGCAAGGAAAGCAGGTAATTTGTCCTCCAGTAGTCTCTCACCTCTGTGTTACACAGTCCCTTGTTGCCGATTTCCAAATATCAGTGCATTTATTTCATTTTAGTTCCCTATGAATAATCTGAACTACTTAATATGAAGTTCAACATGATACAAGGGGTAATTGCAGGAAAATAAACTCCTAGAAGTATATGCTTCCCCTCACATGCAGCGTTTTTATGAATACCAGAACAAACAGAAAAGGAAATCTCACATGTCCGTGAGCGCTTTCATTTTATTTTCTAGGATATTTGGCACTTCTATTGTACTCCCTCCGTAAAGAAATATAAGAGCGTTTAGATCACTACTTCTTTACAGAGGGAGTATTAGCATCTTGCCAGAATGAACTTTTGAAGCATTTATGTATATTAGAAAATAGAACTGTTGTTGATCTGTTACACTGGAATTGAAGTATTGATTTACACTAAATACATACCAATTCACTTGGTAATTCCCTTTGATCTACCCCCTGTTATGCGGGGGCAGTAGTATAAGCGGTGGGGCCGCCCTTAGGTGCGCACAAGGCAAGCCGATGGTGCAACAAGGTGTAGGTTTCCTTTTCCCAGAATGTTACCAAAGAGTTTGGAGTCCTTAAGGAGGTTTGGGGTGTCTCCATCTGTATAATGGGATACGAGCTATTGAATAGGGTGATAATAATAAGCTACCAATAACTAGCGCCTTGCTGTGGGAATTTATATCAATAAATTTCCAAGAATAAAATTAGAATATATGAGAATAATGCCCCTCCACTTTTGCGATATATGAACGGTAGCAGTAAATGGAGGGTAGACTTCACATTATAATGCATCGTTACCTTCTGGCTCCGGGGGGATGATTTGTTGCTATAAAAAAAAGGATGACATGGAAGGCCTGCATATGCTTGATGATGTGGAGGGAATGCATGTGGCGGAAAATGGAATATGAAGGGATTTTATGTACTTGATGATGAACTACATGACATGCATTGTGAGGTGGGATGTGTGCATCTTGAGAAAAATGGAAGTAGCGGGGACCAACTATTTAGGTATATATAGGATTTCCCAGTCTCTCTCCCTCTGCCCTAGCCGCTGCACCACCCACACCATCTAATTACGGGACACAAGACCTCCCGGCCCAACCATCATATCTCTCATGAGTTTAGTTTTGTTGACACCAAATGGTTTGACAATGTGGATTGATTGGGCATCTACTTCATAAGGTATGGTTGTTAGTCGCCACATATATAGTTTCAAGACAATTGCTATCAAGGCATCACCCCGTTTACGCCTCATCATCTAATAGGTTGGGGCTAGGTGCTGTGAAATCTCACTTTTCATGGAAATGATTAGGTAGGTGCAATCTGCAAAAATACCTGTTCAGGTGTTGTTGGATGTTGCTGGGGATAGACATGGCAGACACATGGGTCAGTTAAGGTCTTAGGCCCAGCTAAATTAGCTCTCTACGAATCACATTGGCCCATCCCTCTCTTAGGTTACGAACCTAATCTAAGAGGGTTGGGACTTTAGATCTCTTCACCTTTCGTTGGAGCAGCACTCCTCTTGTTGCATGTTGGATCAGGTGGACACTACGGACGGACGAGAAGATGCGAAGGATACTAAGGCGCTAGAGAGAAGCTCGTTTCTCCCTTACCCACTCCTTGTTGGACATGTGTTTGAACCAGGGTGCCACAAGTTTACCCTTTGGTCTTGTACCAGCCAACAATAGTAACAATTAATTTAGGGAAGAAGCCCCTGAATAGTAAAATATGCATATCCACAAATATCTTGTAACTAATACCGTGTAAAATTTAGTACTGGGAATATTTTGTTAGCAATGTTTATGAAAATAGACGCTCTATAATAGCATATGTAGAAATGCTCGTTTTTTATAGTGTATATATATAAAGTTCCACTCTTTAATTAGCATATTTAAGGCTTCATCCAGACTTGGATCAGCTGAAGCGCAAGGTTTGTTTGCTATGCATTTTTTAAATGAGTGTTAGCCATGTAATCTACTATATCTGAATAGGAGCCCCTGCAGCCTCAGTGAGCGCCATGTAATCTACTATATCTGAATAGGAGCCCCTGCAGCCTCAGTGAGCGCCATGTAATCTACTATATCTGAATAGGAGCCCCTGCAGCCTCAGTGAGCCACGTCATCTGAATTATTCTAGCCGTTGATGCAATATAGCCCAGCCATCTGCAGCCGTCTGATCTCTTCTCATTCTTTTGTTTCCTCTCTTCTGCTCCACGCATACGATCCCACGGTCACCGAAGCGAGCAGCTGCTTCCTCTTCTGCCTCCCGTAACTGACGAGTCAAGAAATTTCCTCTTCCACGGGTTATTACTCCCTCACTCTCCTCTCTCGCGAGGCTGCATCTTTCTTTGAACCCTCATCTGTCTCTCTGTGTCGCTCACGCTGCCGGCTACCTCGCGGCGCACCCCGCCTTCGCTCTCACCTCCTTCTGCCGCCCCCATGCGCCTAGCCATGTAATCTAGTTAAAAATGAGGAGAGAAAAATTAGGGGATTTGTGGCGCTATGCATTTTTCTCATACCTCAGAACTTCGCAATTTTAAAATGTCTTCCTTCAAATATAATTTGTGCATCTACTCATCTGGCTTAACTGTCAGGCGGCCCCTAAAACATCTACACCACCTGCTGCAAGGACTAAGAAATCGGGTGGCCAGAAGAAATCATTGGAAACGGCTGGTTCAGCACCACCACCAACCAGGTTTCATAATTCACGTCATCCCACCTGTTCTGTTTTATTATCTGATTCTGAATGCATTATAGCTTACGGAGTAGTTGCATTTTATGGATAACCCCAATCTGATTTCCTTTCTGTTTCTAGCAAAAGACAAAAGACAGCTGGAGCCTTCCAGGAACAAAGCATCGATCAACTTAATGATGTCACAGCTGTTAGTGGTGTTAATCTTAGGGTACGAATCTTCCTGGTTGATGTTTGGTTTCTAATACTGCTTGTGTGTCTTGTTTATATTTTATTGGTACTTCTTTACTTCAATAGGAAGAAGAGGAACAACTGCTCTCTGCCCCCAAGGAAGAGAGCCCAGCCACAGAAGCAGCACGGAGAATCGTACAGGAGGAGGAAGAAAACCTCTTTCTGCAGAAGGGCCCTCTTCTGAAGAAATTAGCAGAAATCGGTTAATCCCTTTGAACTTATATTGACACCATAAAACTGTATTTACATACACCATAAATATTTAAAGCAACACTGGCTGATGACATGTTTTTGGCAGTTCTTAAATCTAACTTGAAGAATGCCGGCGCTGATGTTGGACGTTGTTTATCAATGGTAAGTTGTTCATAGGACCGTCCGCCAGAATTTTGTGGCACTATGTCTGAAGCTTAACTCTTACTTAGTGTGTGGAGGAGCGACTGCGAAGATTCATA
The DNA here is from genome assembly GCF_056163025.1 of Triticum urartu. Lineage (NCBI taxonomy): Eukaryota > Viridiplantae > Streptophyta > Magnoliopsida > Poales > Poaceae > Triticum > Triticum urartu. The sequence continues at coordinate 443,369,128 of NC_141878.1, read as the reverse complement.
AGTACTCTCATAAGAGTTTCAAAGCAGGTTAGTCATTTCACATCATTTAGTTATCGGGCTGTGGTATAGTTGGGTATCATGAGATACTAACCATTCTTGTCTTGTTGCTAGAGAACCGATGCAGAAAAGACTGGTCATCGACTAGTTATTACTTCAGATGTCGGCCGTCAAATTTTGCAGATGAACCAGAAAGCTAAAGAAGAATGGGACAAAAAGCAAGCAGAAACTGACAAGAACAAGAAACAGACTGAGGTGCTACATAATCTCCATTTTACGCATATTCAATTTGGATGACGGGCTTGTTCCGTTAAAATATCATGCTATTAGATGATTACTTGCATGGTGTCCGATGACTGAGGTGCTACATAATCTCCATTTTACGCATATTCAATTTGGATGACGGAATCAGGAAGTTGTTTCTTTCTCTCGATACGCAGAGGGGAGAGCATGCCCTGTCTCAGGCAGTATATCAGTCGTTAACGATCTTACCGGGACACATCCAATTGAAACTAGAATCCCAACCTCTTTGGAAGAAGCTCCAAATAGAAAAAATTTCAGAGCGGGGAATCTTCCTACAAACTAAAATGTGTTAAATATATATATCGAGTAAAATCATCTCCCGGGGATAAGGTGAAACTGCAAGGCAACCGGCCTTACCAGACATTCCCTGAATGCAAGTTGCTTCAGTCAACCAGGAAAGGCTTGTTCTGTTAAAATATCATGCTATTAGATGATTACTTGCATGGTGTCCGAAGTTAAGGATTAAGTGTTTATCCATGTGTTTCTGGAATTTATACGCATGTTGGTTAGTTCTAAATCCTCGAGAGACTGGCAGTTACGATTTGTGTCTTGATAAAAAATTCCAAGGAGAAAATAAATATGAGTCGAATCAATCTAGCTGTTCTATATTGGATTACAATTTTGGTATCTTTATCGTACTGATGATTCTCTAAACTGAACAAGACTGTTGGGTAATAAGTGTGCCCCCGGTTTCGTACTAGAAGATGTATGCACTCATTTTATATAGCAAAATCTCATGGAAGTGTGTTGGCGACTTGCGTGCAGGATGGGAGCAGTGGTGGCGCAGAATTGGAGAAAGAAAAAGAGGAAAGCCGTCCAAAGAATGCAAAGGTAAGTATCTGATGTGATCTCTCTAGTTTGACATGTCTTTATTTCCTGATATTCTTAATTTCTTGCAGCCCAACAAAGAAGAAGACGATAAAATGAGAACAACAGCTGCAAATGTTGCTGCTCGGCAGGCAGTTGGAGGAAGTGATATGTTTTCAAAGTGGCAGCTGATGGCCGAACAAGCTAAGCAGAAGCGGGCACCAGCTCCAAGACCATCCCATGTATCTGGAAAAGGGTCTGCAGAACGCAGTGAGGCTTCAAAGAGGAGCCATCTTGCGGCCTTCGGAACTGGTAAAGAGGCATTCTGGCATCATTTTCCCTCCGCATTCTCAATTAGAGTGTTGTAAACTCAGGGCACACATCATACTGTCCATTTCAGGAGGCACGGAAAGGCAAGGCAAGGGTTCATTTGCGAATCGCCACTCGCATGGGCCTCAGCGTACTGTTTCTGTGAAGGATGTAATCTGCGTCCTGGAGAGGGAGCCTCAGATGACGAAATCGCGGCTGATTTATCGGCTGTATGAGCGATTGCCTGGAGAGTCCGCCACAGATTAGGCTAAATTAGTCATTTATTTAGCTTAACCTGTACTCCCTCCATAAACTAATATAAGAGTGTTTAGAACACTACTTTAGTGATCTAAATGCTCTTATGTTAGTTTACAGAGGGAGTAGTGTGTAAATGATGTGTGGGGGTGGCAAGGTAAGTTGATGACAGTGCCGTCTAGTTGACATTACAGATCTCTTACAGATAAGATGGTGCATAGCCACCAAAATTGGTCATATAAAACCCCAGCCAGTCTAGAAAGGGTGTGTTGTGATAGGAATAAGATCATCCAGTGTCTGTCGATGCACCTGACCTGCTTTCATCTGTTGTTGTGATTCAGTGGCTCAGTTATACCAGTATACTATGATAAATCTCCTGCCCTGGTTCCCATAGTGTTGTTTGTACAAACTCGCAAGCTTAAATAGCACTGGTCGAATCAGAGCCAGGGACAAACTCTGTGGTCTAAAAGAATTCGAAGTCGAGGAACTTGCCGCCGGACTTCACCTCGGCGGCGCCGATCACCGTCGGCTGCTGGGTTGCTCCGCATTTCGCTGGCGGCTCGGCCTCGACGGGCTTGGGCACCTCGGGAGGCGTGCTGCACCGGATGAGCGCCCAGTTGACGCCCTGGAAGAAGGGGTGCTGCTTGATCTCTGCGGCGCCCCGCTTGACGCCGAGCCGCTGCTGCGGCTCCTTGACCAGCAGGCCCCTGACGAGGTCCCTGGCGGCGTGGCTCGTCGGCGGTGACTCCGGGAAGCGCAGCTGCTGGCCGACGACGTTGAAGAGCGTGGCGCGGTTGCCCGCCCCCTTGAAGGGCGTCCGGCCGTAGAGCAGCTCGTGCAGGAAGACGCCCAGCGTCCACCAGTCGACGGCGCTGCCGTGGCCCTCGCCCTTGATGATCTCCGGAGCCAGGTACTCGTGCGTCCCCACGAACGACATCGACCGCGCCGCCGTCGGCTCCGCCACCAGCTCCGGCACGCCCTGCCCCGGCACGCCCTGCCCCGGCTCGGAGCACCGCCGCCGCCTCCTGCTCCTCTGGCCGAACAGCCTGGGCATGAAGCACGCGGGCTGGACGCAGGCAGCGGAGGGCCGCACGCAGAAGGCGCCGCCTGCCCTCCTGGGGTCGGAGTCGCACGCCGGCGCTCTGACGAGCGTCGGCGACACCGCGCACTGCTGCAGCGAGAGGTCGAAGTCGGAGAGCATGATGTGGCCGTCGTCGCGCACCAGCACGTTCTCCGGCTTCAGGTCCCGGTACACCACCCCCAGCATGTGCAAATACTCCAGAGCTAGGAGTACCTCCGCAGCATAAAACCTGCCCAGCACAGCACACGCACTAATCACGTCAGCATTTCATCTGTAAGAGAGAATCTAAATATGGCTTAATGGCAATATGATCAGTACTAGTAGCGGTAATTACTTTTTAACAGACGATGATGCTAGCATTGTAACTGTGAATTGAAACAGAATTGAGCGTGCTCGGTTGTTTGCCATGCTGTAAATGCCGTAACTGTACTATATATATGCACCGATGTGTCCTGGTCCGTGGAGATCGCAGTGCAGTACCGTGTAAGAAGAGCTCAGGGACCGTATGTCCATAAATACTGTACGGTTTTCAGCAAAGAAAGAAAATAAATACTGTACTGAACTTCTGTTTCTCCGACTTCTCCTCCTCATGTACCATTTCTCGAATTTATTTTGATCAAGCCATACTTCCTCTGTTCACTTTTATAAGATCTTGAAGACATTTCAGACAATGTACAAAACAGCCTATTTTAAATTGTCTGAAACGACTTACAAAAGTGAACGGAGGGAGTATTATTATTTTCAAAACTAAAGAATGTTTAAGCAAACATGTACACCGAATTCCAAAATTAAAGAGAACAAGATAAGATATCAGCATAAACATAACCAGGAAGAAAAGCATTTTCATTTCACCTAATAATAATACAAACTGATATACCGGAACATGGATGATTTACCTCGCCGCGTACTCGGAGAAGTGCTTCCGCGGCTGGCGCTGCCGCAGCGCGTGCAGGTCGCCGCCGGGGCAGAACTCCATGAGCAGGCACGAGAAGCGGTCGGTCTCCAAGTGCGCGTACAGGGTGGGGAGGAAGGGGTGGTCCAGGAGCTGCAGAATCTCCCTCTCCGTCCGCGCCCTGCTCAGCTTCCTCCGCCCCGCCAGCGACGCCTTGTCCATCACCTTCATCGCGAAGTGGCACCCCGTCCCGCTCAGCTCCGACAGGTACACGCTGCCGATGTCGCCGCACCCGAGCCGCCTCAGCAGCCTGAAGTGGCTCATCCCCAGCGCGCCGCCCCGGGCCCGGACGGCGAGGATCGCCCGCCACCGAGGGTCGTTCCCCTTGTGGGGCTTGCTGGCGGCTCCGGTGACGCTGTTGCTCCGGCCGCTGTCGTCGCTGCTGTCGCTCGCTTGGCTCCCGCTGGTCTTTATGCTCTCCGTTGAGCTGCCTCGGAAGCTGCCCTTTGCGCTGTCTTGCGTCCTCCCGGCGGTCACCGCGGGCTCACCGGCAACGGATCCGCTTCTGCGTGTGCTTGTGCAGCTGTTCCTGATGCGTGTGGCACCGGCGCTGTCACTGGTGCGATCCTTCTCCTCCGACGACTGAGTTGAGGGCACGGCCTCGCCAGGAGGCTCTGGAACAGGGGCACCGGGCACCTTCATCTCTTCAACCAAAGCAACCACATTGGGTTCCAGGTCTGCGGCATGGACAGAAATGTCTTCCATGGACGGTGCTTTGGCTGACGGGCCTCGCAGCAAGCACCCCGGTGGCCCGGTCTTCTCCTCGTCAACCGAAACATACACGGTGCTCATAACATCCACATCGATTGGCTCCGGAGGGTGGCTCGCCCCGGAGAACGAACTCCGGCCACCCTCACCCGACGATTCCTCGCCCCGGAACCGGAAGCTCTCCCCGCCTTGTGCCGACGGGTCCTTCTCATCGGGCTGCTCCGTGCCCTCCCCTTCCCTAGCTGCATCTATCACTACTGATGCTGGCAACTCTGAATTATTTGGCTGCTGGGCAGTGGCCACCCAAGGGCCCTCTGGCCCGGCAATCTTGTCAACCACCTCCATCAAACCATCACCAGCAAGATGCGGTAGCCCCTGGGCGATTCTGTCCACCAAATGAGGCAGTTCTTCAAACAATCGACAGGATTAAAACTCGGGATAATGTTTTTTGCCTTCTATTTTTCTTGGCACCAAACGGAGCTCCAGGGGCAGGGAGGCCCGCAATTTCTCTGCAATTGGAATGGCTCCACCAAGATCCAGACTTCTCCACCCTGCTCCAGCAAGAGGGCAAATGCAGGAGCCCGAAGCAGTGAATCACTCCACTCTGCAGATAAACACACGGGAAGAGGCTTAGTGCGCCAAACTGGACATGAATTTGTTGAGGAGTACACTCCAAAACCACCAAATTAGAAACCAAATTTCTTCAACCCTGAGCATCCGGAAGCCCTTCCCCAAAGCAAGCAAGAACCCAGATTTTGACCAGCGAAACAAAGGCGCATTGGGACATTTCCCCACATAGCAAAGAAACCAGAGCTAAAATAGCTAAAATGACAGCTTCCCCCAGAAACAAGAACGGGACACATACAGACCAGGAGGGGAAAAGAGGGAAACCACACCATAAACAACTAAAATGGAGATCCAGGGTTTTTGTTTGGCTCTCCCCGCCACCCTCTGCTGCTAGTCCCGAGTAAGTAGCTTCTTACTCAGACCACGCACTCCCGTGACGCGAGGAGACCGAAGCGGGGAAGGGAAAAACTGTAAAGGGTGGACGCGTCCAAGTAGGACGGAAAACTGCAACTGCAATCACTCTATCTGTTGGCGGCGTTAGAGCTAAGGCCAACTTCACCGCGCAATCCTAAATAGATGTTCGTTTTGACCGAATTCTATCCGTTTGGATAGAACAATGGAATCGTATCCGAGCTGTTTTTTGGATGCGGTGGCCGTGCGCGCAACGCGCGGACGCATCCTATCCGCATATTTTTTTCTTTGTAAGCCCTTAATTTTTTTTATCATTCATTTTTGGTACGTGGGAATACATCACCAAATTTTGACTAGAAAAGTAAGAGCAAAGAAAACAAGAATCACAAAAATACATTTTAGAAGATATCCAACTTCCATAACTGCTCCTGTAAGTTGGATTAATGTTTTCTCAATGCATTCATTGTTGATCTGCGGAAGAGCCTCGATCTTGCGTGCTTCTTTCTTATTCGAGTCTAAAGAAGTAAAGATTGCTTCCTCGCATCTAGTCTCGTGAGTGCACTTGTCTCATCTACAGCCTATATACTAGCTAAAAGTGCACGAACATCTACTAAATTGCGCTCTATCAATATATCGATGTACTCTTCTTCCCAATACCAAAATTTGCATCTATTCTATACAATAAAATTTGAAGTTAGCATAACTAGTCAAGTCTAGAGCACAAACGGAAGCTAAAAAGAGCACATACCCCATCGTTTAAGCACTTGATAAACACCCATCTGGAATGTTCCGGCGTTGTAGACACGCGGCTCACGACCTTCTTTGGGCAGTGGTCACACTTAATGAGTGGCAACGGTGCGCCGACGAGCTTTTGGGCTAGCACCGAGCCCGGCCGACCACCATACGTGTATCTGCCGGCGGACCACCGACGGTGTAGATCCGAGCGGCTAGAGGAGGAGCCACTGCCTGCATGTGGCCTGTGCCCGACCAGTCCATGGCGCGGCGCGTCCTCCCACAGCCGGGCGAGCTCAAGACCGACCGGATCCGCCCCAAATCCGGCCGGCGGGTGCACAAATCAGGTGGCCGTGGTTGGGTAGCTCGGGGGCGCCGAGGGGAAGGGGCTGGGCGAGCGCGCGTCCGAGCTGCACAGCTGCAATGGCGGCAGCGGCGAGGAAAGAGTGAAGAAGAGTGGAGGGTGTGTGGCCGGAGGGAGGGAGGGGGCGGATAGAAAAAGGCGTCCATGTGCCACCGATGGGCGGGCCAGGGGAGGACACACGCAGACGGCCCGCGCGTCCGCGTGCTGTCCGTTTCACCCCAAAAGCGGCGCAAACTTGGGCCAGGGATGGGTCGAAAGCGAACAGAAAACGGACAAAAGTCTGTTTGCGCCGCGCGCTGGGCCGTTTGATTCGACCGTTTTATCCCAAACAGACGCGCGCGGACAGGATAGGGTTGCGCGATGGAGTTGGCCTAACTCGTCGATGCAAATGGTCCACGCGTGTCCGTTTGAATCACGAACAAAAAATGCCGGTCCAACACACCGACTTAAATTTAACATCCATCCGCTCGCTTCGTCTGAACGCATTTTTGGTCTATTTTTGCGTCTGATTTCGGTTCACTTGTCGACCGCAGAACTACCCCAACCGTCGTGGTCAATGTGCCCACCTACCTTGGGCCACATGGCAACGTGTGGATGCCTCCGGAATCCACGTCTTTTTTTAAATGCAAGCGTGGGAGGGAGGTGGCCTCATCCAATTACACCCCCATTCACGTCTAGCCACGCCTGCTTCCTCGCCAGCGACAGCAAACCCTAGCCATGGCAACAACAAACCCTAGCCCTAGCAGAGTTGCTGGCGCAGCAGACGGTGGAAGAGGCTGCGAGGGCGGCGTGGCAGGCTGCCTTCTCGTGGGCTATGTCGCCGCTAGACTTCGTCGACCTCACCAGCTCCAAGGAAGGACGATGGCGACGCCCAGGGCTACATGATGGGCAATTGGGCGCTTGGGAGGCGTTTTTAATGTTTAATTATGTATTAAGTGAACTTTGGCTGGCGGTTGACTGGCATTTTTAATGTATAATTATGTTTAACTTATTTGCAAGCCCTAATTTTATAAGTATTTTCTTTTTTCTAAATTGACACACTAAAATTACGTCAGCCGTGTTGGGCGCACCAGCGGACCTCGTGTAGGGGGTTCCGAGCTGGTGATCTTGGCACGATGGTAACATGAAGAATATGGACACAATATTTACCAGGTTTGAACCTTCTCGAAGAGCTAAAACCCTATGTCATGCTTTTATTATATTGACTGTGGATGAAGTACAAAGTACATGATGATCTACCTCGAGATCATATGTATTAGTTCTAAGTTCTAACCTCTAAACCTTGAAATCGTGCCTCTACAGACTAAATCCCTCGGCTTATATAGACATTGGGGGTATCTAAGATTTACACATAGTCGGTTGCAATCTAAGGATAAACATGCCGATCATTTGAATGTGCCTTGAAATGTACGCCAAGTCTTCGGAGGATTATCTTGATTACGCCGTATGGCCCATTCTTCAGTTGTTGGCGTGTCTTCGGCCCGGCCCATGAATGACAAGCCGACGTGGTGTGCACCCCATAATTCAGGATACCCTTAGTAGCCCCTGAACTAGTCTTCAAGCCGAGGACACTGATTTCTTCCTCGGAACAACTTCATCTTTCCTGATCTTCGGCTTCGTAGGCGAGTTCTATCTTCCACGCCGTCTTCTAAATCTGAGGATATATTTGGATCCAAGGTCTTTTTGGCTTTTGGCATTTCTTTTCAAGGGATGCGTCAAGGTTGACGCATCAAGATCATAGATAGAATGGGTGTTCAAAAGAAAAGGCCATTGTTATTAGTACAACCAACCCTGCGGCTGCTAGAGCCCTAAAGAATCCACATGCGGATTACTCGCTCTCGTCCCACCTATCTACCATACAAATGACTGAGCCACGTTCACGCAGTAGTCCAGCCGCTCTCCAGTCCTGAACCTCTAACTCGATCTTAACAAGCAGGTCGTCCACCGATGGCAACGCTCCATTGAAAACAATGTCGTTTCGGTGCTTCCACAACATCCATAGCACTGGTGTTATCACCGTCCACGCCTCCTTCCGAAATTGCTTCTAGGGGTTGAGTGTTGTCCACCATTCAACTAGTTTTGAATCTGCAGATGGCGTCCACTCCGGCCTACTCCAAGTGTTCATGATCTTGGCCCATACCTGTCGTGCTAGAACACATCCGAGAAGCAAATGATCCAATCTCTCTGGCAGTTGATCACAGAAGGGGCATGCCGACGGGTGCGGCAATTCATCCCGGGTAATAGGGGTTATCTTTTTAACAAGGGCCCTCCCTGTGTGTCGTGGTTTTGTCACGGCAGATGCCCTAATGAAGGGACTTAGGTGTGAGGCCATCGCTACGATGATTAGCTTGTCATATCCCCAACACTGTGCAACTTATTATTATTTCTTTGTGGGTCCGAAGACCTCCTTAGTTTAGCCACGAAGGCTTGCCGTGGATCGGCTGGGTTAAACACTGATAACTTTTTTTAGCCGAGAACCGAAACGTCACCACTTATGCCAGAGCCGAATCGTCCCTTCATTAGTTAGAGCAGGTACAATAGATCCTTGTCAGCGGACTGTAAGTCTTTCCAAGTCAGCAAAATCTCAGCTGGAGGAGAGAGAAAGGAGGAAAGAGAAGGGAGCCGGCGCTTCACTTATCGCCCGGCTATAGCTCAGTTCATGAGAGAAAAGGTGAGCATGCAAGCAGTAAAAGCTGGTGCTGCTTCCTCCGATCCAATCAGCTGCGTTTCCCTCCATTCCTTGCATGCGAACATTAATTGTTTTGGCCAGTGGAGTAGCCCGTCTACAGCCAGCACTAGTGTATGAGATTTCTTTTTTGAAAGCTACAAGTGACATGGCACTGGTATAGAGCCCGTAGCCGGCTCTTCTATTAACCATGCTCTTATGGCTCAGTATATTGTGGCCCAAGGCCGTTTCCAATGGCACGTCCTATATACAAAGAGGTCGTGCTCCGGATTTTTAGCGGTATCATCATCGGAAACGCCTTGATCCCCGCACACATATACTACATGATATATCGGGAACTGGTGATTTTTACTGTGCGACCCGATGACCCTTGGTCTTTTACTGGCCTTTACCCACGCTCTCATTCCTTGCTCCATTGCCAAGAACTCCCGCAAGCTCAAGCGCTGCGAGATCCGCCTTTCGCCCCCGTTCCTCCCCACTTTCTTCCTCCACCGCAAGAGATGGCCGGCAAGGGGAAAGGTGATGCTGCTCCGGCATCCGAGGCCGCCAACACGAGGGGCAATGGCTTCCCTCCAATGTCACCACCGGTACCATCATCGAGCTTCAAGCCGATGGGTACCTTCCTGTCATGGTGAAATGCTGACCTCCCGTGGCCACAGGCGAGGTCTATTTAGCCTCCGCCATCCCTGTGCCTCGAAAGTGGTAACGAGTCGTCTTCGTCTCCCATCTCATCCAAGGTCTAGTTTCCCCTTCCACCCCTTTGTCAGGGTTCTACTATTTTTCTATGAGCTTGACTTCCATCGTCTCGCCCCAAATATTAGCATGTGTTTAACCCTATTAATATCATGTTCATGCTTATTTCTTGGATTAAGTTAATCGAGAAATTGCTAACATACTCAACAACATCTGCCTTAGGCGTGAGTGTGATGTTGGGTTTGCATGCATTCTGTATATTGATCGTTGCTTTATATATAAAGTGCGGTGAAAGCCTTTTTCAGCAAATACCTTTTCAAAAAAAGAAAAAAGCAGCAAAAGTGGAAATGCTACCGCGCAAATTAACTGCCTGCCATGCTTAATGCGGCTTTTAGGCAATACGAAGGTAAGGAAGCTAAGAGAAATGCTCCACGGAGAGCAGGTTAGCTGCAATTAAAATGAACCAACTGCCATGCTTAATACGGCCTGGTGCTTAAGCACGCTGGGCCCATGTGTCTGGCTCTTGTCGCCATCCGTTTCTTCGCACGGCAGTGGCGCATGCTAAACTTTAAGAGCATCTGCAATAGTTTGTATGTTCAATCGTTGGTATAATTGTCCACATCAGCAGCCAACAGCACATCATACATGCTCTTTAATGGGATGTATGTTAAGCGTATGTTAAATAATTAAGTGGGTCCATTAAATGTTGAAAAAATGAACAGACTTGTCTTGGAGCTTGTGCCTGGAGCGTTGGTTTAGATTCATACGATTCCATTCTCTCTCTTCTTTTATTATGTATCATATCATCAAAATAGTTTAGGTGGCAATTTAACCAACGATAATCATACGACTGTTGGAGATGCCCTAACGGAGACAGCCAATTACTTCGCCGTAACACTTAGGCCTCCAAATTACCTTCTGACCAGCTAAAGTAAACCGGGAACCTAGGTCGCTGCTTGAATGCCTAGGAGAGATGTACACACAATCTGTCTCAAGTTTCCACCACGCCCACTGGCCAGTGCGGCAGCACGGCTTCCCATTTCCAGTATCTTTGGGGTCGAAGGCTCCTGTCCATGCTTCTGACTTTCGATACGCTCATGGCGGCCCTCGGAAGCGGCAGCGGCAGCATCTTGCGGCCGGTAGATTGTTTACTGCCATTGGGATTATATTACCCCGACATAAGAAACAGTTACCGGCCGTCTCCTGTTGCTGCTCCCTGGCCATGGACGAAATGATGTCCGGTTGCTTCGGCCTGCTAAAAGAGTCTGGAGTCTGCACCATGACGACTTGACAAGCCAAGGGAAGCCGGCCCTGGCTGGCGTGGTATGCCTTGTGTTCTTGCCTCTGGAAGCTCATCATGGCCGGCCTGCGTGCATGGCAGACAGGGCCTGCTCTGTCTGTGTTCTCTCCTGCACGTACTAGGTTTGAGCCGGCGTGCTCTCCTCTTTTTTTGTTGATACGCTGGAGAGTAGCACATCACACGATAAGTGAGACTAAATATCGGACGAAAACATCAGTGCGCATGCATGCATTCAGATGCAGAGACCACTATGAAAGAAAAGGTACAGCCAGCAAACTCCGAAGTCCAGTCTATCTTCTACCCAAGCCTGGATTATCCAAGAAAATTGCAATGATAAAACAAAACCGCGTGCTAGCTGTACTACGAAACAGTTACAGGGGTGCGGTTCATTTCAGTTTTAGGCGATCATGACACGATGAAGATGTAGCACATCCATGATACATCTGCAAATAATGTAGCATCCCAGACGCATTTTGTTATCTGGAATTCACAGTGCAATGAAGGAATGTGCATACACCTTGCGAACCTTCTGGATATCAGCAGATAAGAGGCCAAGAGGGTCGACTTCAGTACGGCCTCACTTTCCTGTGAACAAAGGTTTTCTTTTCTCGGCAAATGCAGCTAGACCTTCGAGGCGATCCTGAGTGTGCAGAACTTGCTCGTAGCACCCTTCTTCGACAGCCAACGCAGAGGACAGGTCTACCTCCATCCCTTCATTGATGGCCTTCTTCGCCATCCTTATCGCTAACGGACCCTGAAAGAAAAGAACTATTATCAGAACATCTAGAATGGCCAAAGACAGTTCATTATTGCGGCTCAAACTGGGAACTGCATTTCCAAGGAAAGCAGATGGTCACAAATTTGCGAAAAAGAATTGCGCCACAACCATATCAAATGAAGCACAGAATATGCTCAGAAAAAAGTCTTACTTTCTGATTTATCTCCCGGGCAAGTTCAAGAGCCTTTTGATAAGCCTCACCACCAGGAACACAGTAGTTCACTACTCCTGCACGCAGATTCTTCTAATGAGGTGATAAAGTCTTCTCTCAAGTACTAAGAAGCCATAACAACATGCAGAAACCTGACGAGTTTGGCCTTTACCCATATTTACAGCTTCTGTCGCATCAAATCTACGGCCAGTGAATATCAATTCCTTTGCTCTGGCCCTTCCAACAATCCTTGGAAGACGCTGTGTCCCTCCAGCTCTATGTATTGTAAGAGGTAGATGTTAACAGCTGAAGCATATCATTTCACTAAAGAGATTCCAGCAATTCTCGAACCAGTTCGGATATGGCATGCTATTCAAGGACAATAATCCACATAACATCTTTGCATCTTTTAGGATGCAATTCCTCACTTAAATTTGTACTGGTATGGAGTAATGCACCGAAGTGAATATTGCATAAAATGAAAATGTTTGGCGAATAACTGCTAGGTCAATTTGCAAGGCGATGAATACTTGATAATTCAAGACAACGTCAACACACATAATTTACTTACAAAAGTAAAGCGCCATCCTGGACACGTACCCAGGAATAATAGCAAGGCCGGTTTCTGGCAAGCTGAATGTTGCACTCTCCCCTGCAAAACATGTTGAAGAAATGCATTCAACTGTTTGAAAGGAGGGGCCAAAACTGGTTTCTATAAGATGTATGAAACTTGAGCACTGCAGAATAAAAGCAATACCACATATACGAAGATCACATGAAAGAGCCAACTCTAGTCCACCGCCAAAAGCAGCTCCTTCAACAACAGCTATTGTAGGAATGGGGAGTGCCTGTTCACACAAGAAAAACTAGATAAAATAACATGTACGCTGAGGCTTCAACGAACCATTAGGTAGTAATAAGGAAGACGAGCATGCATACAACTTGAACAGCGATACACAGTGCTTTCTCTCATCACCAAATAGCATAATATTAACTAACACACTGGATGTAACATGCTATATTAAAATGTTTCATCCTGTTACAAACCTCAAAGGATGAGAATGTAGCTCTCAAGGTATTAACAAATTCCCGGACTTCAGAAGGGCCCATTAACCTCCTTTCCTGTCAAACGTACCATATATTGCAATCAGGAAATGGATTGTGATCAGTAGAACACAAAGGAAAAGATAGAGGAGGTAGAACCAAGGCATTCACCATTTTTCTATGCAACGAGTCTGATAATTTTAGTTAAATAACTTATGATGTATGCCACAAAGTAGCATCCATTTCAAAGTTCAAACGAACTGCTTCATAGGCAAATAGCACCAACACAACAATTTCATTAGTTGGTATTGTACTGATTAGAGTTTACAGCGTTCCTGTGATCCACCTGATTAAACATATTTACATTTCTCTTTATAAGTCAGAGCCTGATCTTAACCTCATAATTTATCAATTTATTACTTTCAGAAGGTGCAAACCAGATGAATGTTTTGGCATTAGCTCAACTGACATTCCTTGAGAAACTAGCTCATCCATATGTTGTCTGAACCCAACCAGGACATGTTTTATTTCTTGAATCAGTTAGCTCTTGACTGACCTCGGAGGATTAGCCAATAATTCCATAGCATTATTCACCATTGTACCAATGTGGCAATCTCACACATCTACTGTATTATGTTACTAACCATGCTTGCCAGCTACCCTATCATCTAAAATTTGAACAGACACTTAAACATATTTCATTTCACTACAGATCAACCTGAAATGAAATTAAGTGCTGAACCGCCAGAGCACAAATTTATCAAACTTGCAGCATAGGAGTGGTGGAGGTGGCACCTTGAGGTCAGCGCCCGCGCAGAAGACCTTGGGCACGGAGCTCGCTACCAGTACAACGTTGGCCGTCGGGTCGGCCCCCACCTTGTCCATGGCGCTCCGCAGCCCCTTGAGCATCTCCTTCCCGATGGCGTTCCTGGCCTCCGGCCGCTCAAGCCTCAGCTCCACGATCCCTGAAGCCAACCACACCTTGAGAGTTGAGAACACAAATTCCAGAAGCTCAAGGAAGAAGGAACAAGATGCGGTGGTCAGCGACGGACCGGAGTCGGGCGCCGAGAGCTTGTGGAGGCGGACGGGCTCCGGCTGGGCGAGGATCTGGAGGGCACGGGCGAAGAGGACGCAGTGGGGAGACGAGGAGGCGCCGCTCGCCGCCGCGAGGTGGCCGGAGACGGCGCGGAGGCCCCCGAGGCTCCGCATAGTGGAGAGTCGGGCGAGAGTGGGAGACTGGTGCCGGGCGGAGGAAAGAGCAGAGGCAGCGTCAGCAACCGTCGCGCTTGGATAGACATTGCTCTCGTGGCAGGTCAGTAGCACGCCCGTGAGGAGACGGCCAAATTCCACCGACTCATCCGCTGTCGCTGTCGCGTGAGACATAGGGCGCTGGGGGCGTGACCAGCCGGAAACGACGCCGTGCGCGCCGCCGGCCGGTCTCCGGAAATGCGCTTACGCCGCCGATAAGATGGCACGCAGATGCGGGGACAAGAGAAGAAGAGAGGCCCGTCGCATTAGCCCGGCGGCCCGGTCCGGCCAAGATGAAGAACGGAACAACCAACCAGGCCCACGGTAAAATATTCAACCCCGAAACATCATTCCCTTTGGCGTCACCACGCGGAGTGGCAGGAGTCCAGGAGACGATCTTGTTCTTGTCACGGCACATCAACACTGCTCTCCTGTGTACACATCGGGCGCTGATTACGCTCCAGTGTACACGGGCTTCCTCTTCTCGGCGAATGCAGCCAGGCCCTCGAGGCGGTCCTGCGTGTGCAGCAGCTGCTCGTAGCATTCCCCCTCGACTGCCAACGCGGAGCGCATGTCTGCTACCTCCATCCCTCGGTCGATGGCCTTCTTCGCCATTCTTACCCCCAGAGGGCCCTGCCACAAAGAATCGGCTTCAGAACACCTACAACGATGGACCTTATACATACCTATGTTGCATGGCATACAAAATGATCGAACACAACTCTACCCTCATGATATGCTTACACTGAATTTTGGGCTCCATATACTGAAACAGATAGCATGCTCTCGCCGATAATATTTTCTATGAATGTTCAAAACTGAAAATGGTTCTTACTTTCTTCGTCATCTCACGGGCGAGTTCAAGAGCCTTGCCGTAGGCCTCCCCTGCTGGAACGCGGTAGTTTGCCAGTCCTGGGGCGCAGAGATGCATTTTAAGTGCTCTTTGAGGAACTGATGATGGTGGGAGGAAAACACGATGAGGCTAGTGTTACCCATCAAGACAGCTTCAGTTGCGTCGCATCTGCGGCCTGTGAATATCAGCTCCTTCGCTCTGGACCTTCCGATGATCCTTGGAAGACGCTGTGTGCCCCCGGCTCTGCATATTAGGGCAAGCAAAGGGAGGTTATCCATTGACTGAAGAATATTATTTAAGCTAGTTTTGAAGGAAGGTTTCTATTAGTTTTGGTAAAAGAAAGCAGATATACTTACGGCAGTTAAATGCATGCAACCAGTTTTCATCATAATTACAGGTGCCGTTTTTCATTCCACTAGAAAATGAATTTGGTACACGTGGCTCGTCGTTAAGATAGCAACTGATATTATTAAGGCTGTCCTGTTATTTAAATTATTCCAATATGCAGGTAAGTATGAAAAAGAAAAATTCAAGACCCCTTATCAGAGGTGGATTCCTAATTCTAAAGCGGGTAGGAGGTAGGACTCCTCTTTCTGAATCGTGACAGGATTCGATTAGAGTCGCGTTCCTCAGCAAAGCACGAACGATTCAAAGGAGAGAAGCATATCACTTTCAGGGCATCTTTGTAACTTTTCAACCGATTTATTGCCGAAAGCAGAGCACTGTGTATCTGTGTTGGCCACTTGGCCACATACCCAGGAATGATAGCAAGTCCTGTCTCTGGCAGTCCAAGGGTTGCATTTTCTCCTGCGAATCAGTAGGAAGACATGCATTCAAACATTCAAAGAACTGCAGCAAGATTATGCTCCATAAGGTGAAAATGTTTAGCATATACTACTGAATATTAAAGGCAGCACCACATATACGCAGATCACATGACAGAGCAAGTTCCAGCCCACCACCCAAAGCAGCTCCTTCAATGACAGCAATTGTTGGAATGGAGAGTGCCTGTTCAAACAAGCCGCATGATGTAAGAACAACTTAACATATAGAACAACCAATGAAAAATGATAAGAGAAATGAGTCATGCCCATAATTTGAATATAATGTACTCCCTCCAATCCATGACAATTAATATGGATCAGAGGGAAACATAGTTAAATGTGTAATCATTACTTATGTTGTTGATATACAATTATATGTGGAGGCAAAAGAGCATGCTTAAGGTATGGATCCAGGTACAAACCTCAAAGTACGAGAATGTAGACCTTAAGGAATTAGCATATTCTTTAACCTGTGAAGAGCTCATGTGCCTCCTTTCCTGAGTAAATAAATGCTCTAAGATATTTTCCATGTGAAATATATGCAACAAATGTATATCACAGATGTACAAATTACATAATTTGAGTGTTCGCATGGTCTCAATATTTGTCATTGTACGGTAAAGGACAAAGTTGGTGTTTATAATTCTTTAACTGATGAGAAGAAAAAAACTTATGTGACACTGGCAACTCATAGCATGCTAGTTATGATAGGTCAAATAAATTGGTTGAGAAATCAATATCAACTGTCCTGCGCAACGATGATATCTCATCAACTGCTACTCAACTGATTAGGGCCATGCTGAAAATGCCTCTAATCATGCATCTGATAATTCATACCTGCTCCTCTTTAAGCCACACCGTCGACTAGCCATTGACCCCACTACCTTTATGTCCTTCCTAGCCAAATAGCAAGATTATCTTTCTTGTCTCGTACTTAGAAATTCTTCTAGATGCCACTCGTTTCATATTCTCTCCCAGCCACGAGTCTCTGTTTTTGACAACCCACCTATTTTATTACTAGAGCATCTTCAATTTCTTCGTGACACAGATTTTTAATATTTGTATTCCTTTTCAGCTATGCACATCACCAGTCCATTTCTCCGAAAACTTTACACAAGAGCCGCTAGTGAATGTTATCATCCGGTGTTGTCTCATGTATCGTACTCAGAAATGAACACTCACACAATCCCCTGTGGTGTCAGTCTAAAATAACCACCGCATCACCAAGCTGAGCAAGAACAGACCTTGAGATCGGCGCCTGCGCAGAAGACTCCCGGTACGGAGCTCGCAACAAGGACGACCTTGGCCGTCGCGTCGGCCTCAATCTTGTGGATCGCGCCCCGCAGCCTTGTCATCAACTCCCAACTGATGGCGTTCTTCACCTCTGGCCGCTCCAGCGTCAGCTCCAGGATCCCTGCTCCCAAACAGGATTAGGGCCACCAGAAGTGGAGACTTTAAGTCAATTTGCCTCGGAGGGGGTGAGGGTCTTAAAGAAGACGGTGAGGTAGGGGGGACGGGGGGTCAGATTCAGCGATCACGGACCGTTGTCGGGGGCGGAGAGTTTCTTGAGGCGCACAGGCTCCCTCTGGGCTAGGGTTTGGAGCGTGCGCACGGGGAGGGAGTGGTGACCAGGAGCCGCTGAAGCTTGACGGCCGGCGAGGTGTCCGGAGACGGCGGCGAGGATGCCCCACGAGCTGCGCATTCTGGATGCGCGAGGTGGATAGTGACAGGAGCAGTTAAATGCTGTGCTGTCTGCGGGCAGCCCATTTGAACTCGAGAGCAGAGCAGCACTTTGGCTCGTCGGTGTGATTTTCTCTACTACTCCCTCACTTTTCAGAAATTTCATTTTATCACCCCGTCGTTGCCGTGCAGAAAGGTGTGCTACCCGTGCACCGGACTCCGCAGTGCATTTTAAAATATTTTAAAAATCTGGAAAAAAAATCAGCACATCGACACAACATTAAGGTATGTTGTCACAAAATTTCATACTTCCTTTATTCCACAATGTAGTGCTTCCTCTATCCCCATGCTTTAACTTTGACCGTAAATTTAACTATCAAGACCGATTGCGGCGGGAGCAAAAATTATATCAGTAAATTCGTAATCGAAAGAAGTTTTCAATTATATAATTTTTTCTCCCGCCGCAGTTGGTCTCGTTGGTTAAATTTATGGTCAAAGTTGGACATCGGGAAGCGCGGGCGCACTATATTTTGGAATGAAGGGAGTATCAAAATTCAAAATATTGCATGAAATAAAAAATTAACATCAATATGATTTTTTTGCGGGGAAGTAGGGTTTCGAAACAGGCTTGGGCCCTTCTTCTTCCTTTGGCATGTTGATTCTCTGTGTGTGTGCGCGCTCGCGCGCGTGTGTGTATGTTCTTTTCTATTCTTGCCCGATCCAGGTCATTTTCGGTCAAAGGGGTAGCCCATGGTCAGATCCGTTAGAATGGAGGCTCTCCTGGTGGCTAAGATTCTGATTCATCCATGGGATAGAGGCGAAGGGGCTTGGACGCAAGGCAGGCTCCATTGGCACTAGGAGCTCCAGTGGAGAGGAGATTGGGAAGGGTCGCACATGCCTTCTTTGTTGCTGCCAAGGGGTGATGGTTGTTGGCTAATGTTGTGGAGGTGTACAAGGTGTGGGTTGCATGGTGGTGGATGGGCGCGGTGTGGTCTTCGGCTTGCTATGCACGGAGCTCCCGCAAGGCACAGTGCTGAGATGACATCAGCTTGAAGCCAGCGATGCACGCCTCTATGGTATAACATTTTTTTGTTAAATTATCCTCTAATTATGGTTTAGTCTACATTGTTAGTAGTTAAAGTTTGGTTAGCGTATATGTATGTCATTGTTTAGGTTTAGTATACACTGTTACTAGTTAAGGTTATGTTAGTGTGCATATATGTTCACAGACAGGGAGGTAGTACTTACTGTGGTAGTGTGTCCTAGTGTTTTGGTAGATTAACTTACATGGAAAATTGATGGGGTTAAGAGCGACTATTGGCTCTATGGGTTTGATGGCAATATGGTTTTGTATGGTAGGTGACATGTTTGATCCGTGAATTGAACTATTTAATATGGTCATGTTAATGTTCGACCAGATATGTTGGGAGTTGATCTTAGTGAGTTTCGGTATGTGGAAATGACGTTACTAGACCCGTAAAGAGTGAACATTAGGTCGTTGAAATACTGGTTGACAACAAGTTTTGGTCGTTGATCCTAACGTGTGCTTTGCCAGTATTCATGCAGTGTGAACGAAATTCGATAAAACATTTTGTGGGAGCTGAGCATGATAGATAGGACCCATAAGAGGTTGGCCTGGTTAAGGTGTTGCATACAACGGATGACTCACTCTTATGACTTGGTGATCCTTGTGCCAAAGGAGGAGGATTTGTGAGAAGGAGGCGGAGGTATGAACTCGGCCAGGGCAATCAACATACTGGTGAGATTGATCCACCTGGATCACGACCAGTGGATGTTATGTGCCACACATTTATAATGGTCGTGGAGCGGGACAAAGTAGTAAGCCGACAATAATTGTTGGTAGTGTTTTAGCTGATGGGGACGAGGCAAGGGAGGAAATGAAGAAAGTGATGGTGAAGGAGGGCCATGATGGATTGGCGTATGATGTAGATTCTGACAATTCCAAGGAAGAATGTCTGGATGAGGATGACGAGGAGATTTTGTTTCCTTTTGCATGGAATCAGGAGACCGGCCTGATTGTGAACATTGTCCATGAGTGTGCATGAGAATATCATCATAAGCAAGTCTAAATAGGGGCTATGTATGCCATAAAGAAACAATTGAAGCATGCAGATGATGTAGTGGGATATGTCCATGAAAAGGGTTTTCCACACTCACATATTAGATCCAACTAAATTGACTATGAAATGTGTGGGAAAATGGTTGTTCTGGCAACGAGTGCGACCACGTGCCTTGAATCCTGATGACCTGCAAGTGCACAGGGTCCTTTTGATGAGTATAATTTATGTGATTATTTGTTTCCTTTTATTCTGTTCTGTAGTTTAGGGTTCTTCGAATTTTACCGCGTTCGCGCACCTTTTTTTGTATGTTTCACCAGGGTCTCATGCACGAGGATTATTTAGAGTCTAAGGAAAGAAGGCTGATTTATGGTGATGAATCACACTAATTATTGTGATAAAACTCTGCCATAAAAGGTGAAACAAAGGGAAGAATACATAGTTCACGCAGAAGGCTCCACAACCAAAGACGACGTCTGGTATGAGTGTAGGCGCTCGTATCAGTGGTCGTACCGCATGCCACCGCCTCTGCCTTGTCAACTACTTCACCCCCCGTGCAACTAGGTCGTAGAGGAGAGACAAAATGCATCCAACAACACACCCAGAACGAAGAACCCTAGCCTCCAGAAGGATTCCCCGGGGGATTGGTCCAAGGACTTCACCATCGAATCGCAGCATCAAGAGGGCATCATAACCATCCCATCCAGCAACACACCCAGAACGAAGAACCCTAGCCTCCGGAAGGATTCCCGAGGGGGAATTGATCCAAGGACTTCACCACCGAATTGCAGCATCAAGAGGGCATCATAACCATCCGCCATCATCATCATCAACGCTCCATCTCCATCACTTTGTAATATATTAGTCGATGTGGATCAACTTGTGTATTACTCCAACGCTATCATTATGGCCACCATGATTCGCCCCATGATGTTTCTACCCAGAATGTGCGAGTACTCTCCATAGTTCTTGATATTGGGCAGATTGACCATCCAACATATGCCTCTTTTAGACGAAAGGTCATTACTATTGGCATGAAGGCCAATTTGCGGAGGTAGGTTAGTGATACATTTGTCTATGTGTGAGACATGCATCTACCTATGTCAGTTTCATACTTTTCACGGCTCAAGAATGCACGCCTCCATATGTGTGAGTTCAACAATCCTTTCACGGATTTTGTTGTGGAATTATCATGGCAGATGTCCTAGCAGAAGGACTTAGTCGTGGAGCCATCGCAACTAGGTTAGCTTAAAGGGGTTAAACGGGACAAAGGACACGGGAGTTTATACTGGTTCGGCCCCTTGCGGTGAAGGTAAAAGCCTAATCCAGTTGAGGTGGTATTGCTTGGGTTTCGATTACTAGGGAGCGAATACGCTTGACCTACTTTCGATCTCTCTTGTTTCTTGCCCTAAACCGTCACCGGGTCATCCCTTTATATACACAGGTTGACGCCCAACGGCTCACGGAGTCCCGGCCGGCTCATACAAAACGTGTCTGACCCGACGACTAACTCTGCATGCCTTACAATACAAGTCATACATATATGGCGGTTTACACATGTGGGCTTTAAGTCGCCTTTGAGCTTTGGGCCTTCAGTAGCCTGCTTCGTGAACCGCCATCTTCAGCATCTTTATGGGCTTTGTATTTTATGAACCGCCAGCGGTATGACCCGGCCCCTCCTGGGCGGGCCATACCCAGTAGTTATATCCCCAACATTAGGCCCCAGGTTGATGTGAACTTGTTCATATCAATCTTTCCACACTTAGAAAAAATCCTTCTTCGCCTGCTGTTGCAAGATCTTGTAACCCACCATGACACCATCTCCTGGGAATATGGAAACCCGTCGTGACGTGGGCTGTCATTAATTTCATACGACGCCCAGCACATCTTAATAGATCCTTATCTTTAATAACTACCCCGAAAACCGAGGCGCCCGAACTGATGTAATCATTCTTTGACCTCCTCGATTCTCGCGCCCGCCTGTTACCCAGTTCCTTATAAATAGGGTTAGGCAGCCTTTTCACTCTTCCCCTTCTCGTCTTCAACCTCTCTCTCTCGCAACGTATCTGTACTCCTGAGCACCGCCGCCGCCGACCTCGTCAACTTCCTCGACCCCGGCCGCTGCATCAACCTGAACGAAACCAGAGAAGTGCATCGTCTCTCTGTTGCTCGGCAGACCCAGTAAGCACCTCACTTTTCCCCACTGTAGATTTCCATTAGGGTTTTCTGAAGTTCTTTAGGAGTTCGTCATCGTTATTCATTATACCTCTGTTTAATCATAACTTTGACCCAAAGTAGCACTTAAAACATGCGGAATCTGTTTCTGTGCCTTCTCTTAATCACCGGATACCCTTCTCAGATGCATAAATCCTGCTAATATGGTAGTTCCTTATCTGCTGCAGTACTAGGTTTTGATTTTACTTTCTTTTCCGAATAGCGTCAGATCCAAAATTGAGTGCACCAATCCGTGAAACCTGTTTTCCCAATACTTAGCAGAATTCGCCCTTGATAGATTATTAAATACCGACACCGTCATGGCGGCTTATATCACCGGTTGCAACTAGTCATATGGCATTAGGCCCCGTTTAAGCCGCCAATGTGCATATATGTGGTAGTGCTCACCTCCGGCTTAACGAAAATGCTTAAACCGGGAATATTTCCTTCTTTTTAGGCATTCTTCCTTATGATGACGAAGACAGTTACCTCGTGTAATTGGGTTCCTTACATTGTCACCGAAAACACGCTCGAGGACTTTATTAAAATCGGCTTTCTACCAGCAAAGAACATCATGCACTGGCGCGCTCCCAAACCCGGTGAAGTAAGACCACAGCCACAAAACGGTGAGGTCATTGTTTTTACTGATCACATGAATCGAGGCTTCTCATCACCTGGATCCAAATTTTTCCGAGACGTTTTGCACTTCTTTCAACTTCATCCTCAAGACATCGGACCCAATTTCGTATCAAACATCTGCAATTTTCAAGTCTTCTATGAAGTATACCTTCAAGAGGAGCCTAGCGTTAACCTCTTCAGGGAATATTTTTATCTGAACCGGTAAAATGAATTTACTGATGGACCTAGCTTAGAACTTGGTGGGGTCTCAATTCAATGGAAGAGAGATGATATCTTCCCCTATGTGTTGGGGAACATAGTAATTTCAAAAAAATTCCTACGCACACGCAAGATCATGGTGATGCATAGCAACGAGAGGGGAGAGTATTTTCCATGTACCCTCGTATACCGTAAGCGGAAGCGTTATGAGAACGCGGTTGATGTAGTCATACGTCTTCACGATCCGACCGATCCAAGTACTGAACGTACGGCACCTCCGAGTTCAGCACACGTTCAGCTCGATGACGTCCCACGAACTCCGATCCAGCAGAGCTTCACGGGAGATTTCCGTCAGCACGACAGCGTGATGACGGTGATGATGTTGCTACCGACGCAGGGCTTCGCCTAAGCACCGCTACGATATGATCGAGGTGGATTATGGTGGAGGGGGGCACCGCACACGGCTTGGAACAATCAACTTGTGTGTCTATGGGGTGCCCCCTGGCCACGTATATAAAGGAGTGGAGGAGGGGGAGGACCGGCCCTCCTATGGCGCGCCCTGGGGAGTCCTACTCCCACCGGGAGTAGGATTCCCCCCTTCCATGTAGTAGGATTAGGAGAGAAGGAAAGGGAAAAGAGAAGAGAAGGAAGGAGGGGGCACCACCCCTCCCCCTAGTCAAATTCGGACTAGGCCTTGGAGGGGCGCGCAACCTCCTCTCTCTCTTTCCCCTAAAGCCCAATAAGGCCCATATACTCCACGGTGAATTCCCGTAACTCTCTGGTACTCCGAAAAATACCCGAATCACTCGGAACCTTTCCGATGTTCGAATATAGTCATCCAATATATCGATCTTTATGTCTCGACCATTTTGAGACTCCTCGCCATGTCCCCGATCTCATCCGGGACTCCGAACTACCTTCGGTACATCAAAACACATAAACTCATATTACCGATCCTCACCGAACGTTAAGCGTGCGGACCCTACGGGTTCGAGAACTATGTAGACATGACCGAGACTCGTCTCCGGTCAATAACCAATAGCGGAACCTGTATGCTCATATTGGCCCCTACATATTCTACGAAGATCTTTATCGGTCAAACCGCATAACAACATACGTTGTTCCCTTTGTCATCGGTATGTTACTTGCCCGAGATTCGATCGTCGGTATCTCAATACCTACTTCAATCTCGTTACCGGCAAGTCTCTTTACTCGTTTCGTAATACATCATCCCACAACTAACTCATTAGTTGCATTGCTTGCAAGGCTTAAAGTGATGTGCATTACCGAGAGGGCCCAGAGATACCTCTCCGACAATCGGAGTGACAAATCCTAATCTCGATCTATGCCAACTCAACAAGTACCATCGGAGACACCCGTAGAGCACCTTTATAATCACCCAGTTACGTTGTGACGTTTGGTAGCACACAAAGTGTTCCTCTGGCATTCGGGAGTTGCATGATCTCATAGTCATAGGAACATGTATAAGTTATGGAGAAAGCAATAGCAGGAAACTAAACGATCATCGTACTAAGCTAACGGTTGGGTCAAGTCGATCACATCATTCTCTAATGATGTGATCATGTTAATCAAATGACAACTCATGTGTATGGCTAGGAAACTTAACCATCTTTGATTCAACGAGCTAGTCAAGTAGAGGCATACTAGTGACACTTTGTTTGTCTATGTATTCACACATGTACTAAGTTTCCGGTTAATACAATTCTAGCATGAATAATAAACATTTATCATGAAATAAGGAAATAAATAATAACTTTATTATTGCCTCTAGGGCATATTTCCGTCACTATGCTCACTTGCCCAGTCACCCCAAAGATTGGAACCAAATATGGTTCTACTATAAAGATGCTTCTCCAGCTGATGAGAATCCTCTGCCGGGTTATCGCGACCAGCGGCTCAACCCCAAACATCATCTTACCGAACGGCTTACCAATGCCGAACGTGCAAAGCTTGCACCTACCTTTTCAAAGGTCAGAGCCCTGCCAGGAAATGGGTTAACCTGTATTGACTTGGTTCGGTGCTGGGTAGCCTGGCGGATCATACCCTTGAGCCGTCGGCTCGGCTTAATGTGTGCTTATATGTGTGATACAAAAGATCCCCTGCGCTACTGTTCCACGCGTTTAACTAATAACGCAATCAATGAGATGACAATAACCCTTCTCAATGAGAGCCTGGAAAGCTGCAACAAAGTGGGATTAAATCCTTTCTGCGCACTTAACCCGCCACCCGCCGTGAGTCTCCAATTCATTCATTTTACTTTATTAATTACATGTTCTGCTAACCTAGCCTTGATAATCTTCACAGGCTGGATCCGCTTTTTGGAATAAAAAGTATGATCACGAAGCTGCCAAGAAAGCCAAGGCCAAAGCAAAAGCCACCAAGAGAGCCGCCAAGAGGAATAAAAGGAAATCAAGTACTTCCGAGCTATTTGACCTGGATAACAACACTGATTCGGAGGTAGCACTTGACTCCCTTGGCTCCTTTTTCAATTATCTTATTGACACTGATTATCATCAGGATGACACGGGGCCAGTCAAGCGGGCGATCAAGAGGTAACTATTATTTCCTCCAACTCAGAGCCTTTGCCAAGACAGAAATTTCGACGAGTAACCCGGAAAGTAAGCTTTTCTCACCCGTTAGCTTATTTGGATCCCCACTTTCTTTTGAAGCAACAGTAGCATGAGAACCGGCGACAAACCCGGACCAGTGGAGGTGGAGAATTTCCTCCGGTTTACCAAATACTCCGGCACCGCGGAAACGTCGAAATGAGGTCCCCCCAAACTTAAACTCTTTTTATCCTTTGGCAGGTCTTATTCGTCAGCCACTTAATTCTTTCAATTCAAACTATTAGGGGACTTCTCGTTCCTCTTCTGGCGACTCATCACAGACTAATCTTCTGGCTTTCAAGATTGCCCCTGGGCAACTATTTTATTTCCTACTGGTTTACACTTTTATATCTGTACTAACCTCCCACAATCCTTGCAGTGGAAAGGCAAAGCCTAGTAAGAAGCCTAAGGTGGTTAAGCCGGCTGAAGACCCCAAAATTCCTGAACCGGAGCAGCAGAATCCGTTATCTCAGGCTTCTGTGCAACACCCAGACGAACCTGTTGATACGTCTCCAACGTATCTATAATTTATGAAGTATTCATGCTATCTATTATATACTTATACTTAAAACAAGAGTCAAACAAGCCATCACGTTCGTCCACATATGCTAATCTTTTTTAAGCTGTTTGATTAGAATAACAAGGGCTGAGATTTAAAGATTTTTATGTAACATGGAATAATATATGTATGCAGCAGTATTGCACTTTCAAGTTGTCACGTTAGATGCAAAAATAAAAGATACAACTTGCACCGAAGTAGAAAAAAAGAAGGCGTCGACCATAAGGATTCCTCAATCGTACGTACATATATTGAAAACTAACAAAACCATTGACTTTTGGGCAAACCAATAGACATCCGGACACTCCCTCAAAAAAAAGACATCCGGACACTAGGTGCCACCACGTCTCCATAAGCAAACCAACATACAACCAGACTACATATGCCTCTTTTTCTTCTTCTTTAATTTCTTGAGTGAACTATCGTGAGGAGTACCAAAAGCAAAATTAATATACGTATGGAATAAGTTCAAAAAATGTCATGTTGGGAATTATAATATCTTTCACTAATCTCTGAATATTTTGGATAGCTTCATACGATGGTAATTATCCACGTTGCTAAAAATGTATACTCCATTGATTAACAATATAGTGGTTCAGATTAAAAGATCTAAAAAGTTACGTTCAACAGTAGAACGTACAACTTTTATCATTGACAGATTTGCAAAAAAGTTTATGTTGTCAAAAAAGGTATACTATTACCCACAAAAAAAGATATATAGGTTAGTATTGGATACGTGAGAACAAATCAATCGGCATTTCGGCCGGCCGGTTGGACGCATCTAATTAGTACGGTGATAGAAGTATGAAGCAATCGTATTAATTTGGAACTCATCATGCACAAATAGGTATAGTCGAAGTATGCTTTTTTCTTTTCTTTCTAACTGCGGACTCTTAGTTTAATAATTGTGTACAAGCGGACGTAGAAAAGGAAATAAAATAGGACCAAAAACTGTCGGCCGGCTATACAAGCAATCAAAGAAGCACATCTACGTATAACCCTTTGTGTATGATAGGTAAATAATACTATCTGATTTTTTGCAGAAAAATACTATAGCCTTTTGAAGATACAAATTCTACATGATATCTTCTTCTTTTTGCGGAGGCTAGACATACGAACGAATACAAACATAAATGTGTATGCTCCGAATAGAAAAAAGATACATATATCTTCGAATATATTTTTCTAAAAAGGAAATTTGACGTAACATACAAGCGTATATACTCTGCCTGAAAATGGTAATACACTTTTGTGTAAGTTTTCTTTTGCCAGAGAATACAATTATATTTTGATATACGTATCATGATTTTTTACGTACATCTTTGAATATTTTTCTTAAAAAAAGGAATTTGAATGGTAATATACCCTTCATAAAGTTTTCTCTTTTCCAGAAAATACAATTATATTTTGACGTGTAATGAGAATGTAAGATCAATTGAATATTTAAATGTTGTGTAAAAAAGAAACAATGGTGGTCTTTGAATTTTGAGGATTAAAAAAATGTAGTATTAGCTAAATCATGGGATTGAGATGCCACGTATGATGAATCAAACGGAGTCCAATTGACCTGAAACTTCACGGAGATCATTTTTCGACCAGAAGAAGTCCACGGAGTACCGGAGGTGGGCCAGAAGAGTCCTGAGGCCACCACGAGGGTGGGGGGCACGCCATACCCCCCCTGGGCGCACCCCCTGCCTCGTGGCTGCCTCGGGAACCCCCCTGACTTGTCCCTGACTCCAGCACCTCTTATATAACCCAAAACTTTCAGAAAGAAACCTAGATCAGGAGTTCCACCGCCAGAAGTCTCCGTAGCCACCGAAAACCAATCTAGACCCATTCCGGCACCCTGCTGGAGGGGGGAATCCCTCTCCGGTGGCCATCTTCATCATCTCGGTGCTCTCCATGACGAGGAGGGAGTAGTTCACCCTCGAGGCTGAGGGTATGTACCAATAGCTATGTGTTTGATATCTCTCTCTCTCTCTTGTGTTCTTGAGGTGGTGCGATCTTGATGTATCGCGAGCCTTGCTATTATAGTTGGATCTTATGATGTGTCTCCCCCTCTACTATCTTGTGATGAATTGAGTTTTCCCTTTGAAGTTATCTTATCGGATTGAGTCTTTAAGGATTTGAGAACACTTGATGTATGTCTTGCATGTGCTTATCTGTGGTGACAATGGGATATCACGTGATCCACTTGATGTATGTTTTGGTGATCAACTTGCAAGTTTCGTGACCTCGTGAACTTATGAATAGGGGTTGGCACACATTTTTGTCTTGACTCTCCGGTAGAAACTTTGGGGCACTCTTTGAAGTTCTTTGTGTTGGTTGAATAGATGAATCTGAGATTGTGTGATGCATATCGTATAATCATACCCACGGATACTTGAGGTGACATTAGGGTTTTGGTTGATTTGCGTCTTAAGGTGTTATTCTAGTACAAACTCTAGGATAGATTGAACGGAAAGAATAGCTTCGTGTTATTTTACTACGGACTCTTCAATAGATCGATCAGAAAGGGTAACTTTGAGGTGGTTTCGTACCCTACAATAATCTGTTCGTTTGTTCTCTGCTATTAGTGACTTTGGAGTGACTCTTTGTTGCATGTTGAGGTATAGTTATATGATCCAATTATGTTATTATTGTTGAGAGAACTTGCACTAGTGAAAGTATGAACCCTAGGCCTTGTTTCCTAGCATTGCAATACCGTTTACGCTCACTTTTACCACTTGCTACCTTGCTGTTTTTATATTTTCATATTACAAAAACTTATATCTACCATCCATATTGCACTTGTATCACCATCTCTTCGCCGAACTAGTGCACCTATACAATTTACCATTGTATTGGGTGTGTTGGGGACACAAGAGACTCTTTGTTATTTGGTTGCAGGGTTGTTTGAGAGAGACCATCTTCATCCTATGCCTCCCACGGATTGATAAACCTTAGGTCATCCACTTGAGGCAAATTTGCTACTGTCCTACAAACCTCTGCACTTGGAGGCCCAACAACGTCTACAAGAAGAAGGTTGTGTAGTAGACATCAACATGCAGCTTCACTAACATCCAACATTTCCATGGCCATCTCATAACTTTCAACCCAAGCCTTAGGAGGCTGATCTGCTGTGTAATTAGGCACCTTGCGAGGATCCTTGAAATCCTTGGGTAAGCACTCGTTACGCAGAGCCAGCACTAAACAGGGCACACCCAAGGTCTTAGAGGTTACGCCTATTTCCACTGAGGTTGTCGGGTAAACCGGAGACTGTTGATGAGCCGCTTGCTGAGCGCCAACTCGGCCTCCCGACGCGCCCTGCCCTGATCCACCACGGTCTGAGCATTGGCACCGCCGCGCCGGGTTACGGCGATATTCACTGCTTGAGACCGCTGGTTCGTTAATGTGCCTGCTGTAACTCCGGCTTGGCCGAGGGGTTGAGTGGATCCGCTCATGACTATAAGAATAAGCCGCCTGCTGAGCCACGACCATCTGAAGAAGTTCCCTGACCCGCCGTGTCTCTACCACTGCTGGGGACTCTTGATAACCCACAAGTATAGGGGATCAATTGTAGTCTCTTTCGATAAGTAAGAGTGTCGAACCCAACGAGGATCTAAAGGTAGAACAAATATTCCCTCAAGTTCTATCGACCATCGATACAACTCTACTGACTACGCACGCTTAATGTTTGCTTTACCTAGAACAAGTATGAAACTAGAAGTACTTTGTAGGTGTTGTTGGATAGGTTTGCAATATAATAAAGAGCGTGTAAATAAAAATTAGGGGCTGTTTGGATAAAGACACAACTAAGTTAGGTTTAGTAGAGAGCTTTTTGTCACAAGAAATTTATTTGTCCCTAGGCAATCGATAACTAGACCGGTAATCGTCATTGCAATTTTATTTGAGGGAGAGGCATAAGCTAACATACTTTCTCTACTTGGGTCATATGCACTTATGATTGGAACTCTAGCAAGCGTCCGCAACTACTAAAGATCATTAAGGTAAAACCCAACCATAGCATTAAAGTATCAAGTCCTCTTTACTCCCATATGCAAACAACCTACTTACTCGGGTATGTGCTTCTGTCACTCACGCCACCCACCATAAGTAAATCATGAATGTATTTCAACACCCTACAGCGGGAATCCCTCACACTTGCGTGACACTAAGATCGCCATAGGACAGCACCAATAATAAAACATGCAACTCAAACCAATCACGATCATCAATTAACCCATAGGACAAAATGGATCTACTCAAACATCATAGGATAGCCATACATCATTGGGAAATAATATATAGCATTGAGCACCATGTTTAAGTAGAGATTACAGCGGGTAAAAGAGGGGTTACACCGCTGCATAGAGGGGGGAAGAGTTGGTGATGATGGTGATGAAGTTGTTGGTGTAGATTGTGGTGATGATGATGGCCCCGGCGGCGTTCCGGCGCCACCGTAAGAGAGGGGGAGAGAGACCCCCTTCTTATTCTTCTTCCTTGACCTTCTCCCTCTGGGCCAATGGCCTCCATGGCATGGGAGGGGCGAGAGCCCCTCCGAGATTGGATTTGTCTCTCTGTCTCTCTCTGTTTCTGCGTTCTCGGGATTCTACCCTTCCACCATTTCTTATATATCCGGAGATCCGTAACTCCATTTGGATTGAAACCTTTGCCCAGATTTTTCTCTGAAAATTAGTTTTCTTGCGGCCAAAGAAGAGCAGCAACCGCCTTACGGGGGCCCATGAGTGTTAGGGGCGCGCCCAGGGGGGCAGGCGCACCCCCTGCCTCGTGGCCCCCTCGGGCACCTTCTCGCGTTGATTCTTCTTCCCATATTTCACAAATATTCCAAAAATATTCTCCGTCCAGTTTTATTCCGTTTGGACTTTGTTTGGTATGGGGTTTCTGTGAAACATAAAACATGCAACAAACAGGAACTGGCAGTGGGCACTAGATCAATATGTTAGTCCCAAAAATAGTATAAAAAGTTGCCAAAAGTATATGAAAGTTGTATAATATTGGCATCGAATAATCAAAAATTATAGATACGACGAAGACGTATCAGCATCCCCAAGCTTAATTCCTGCTCGTCCTCGAGTAGGTAAATGATAAAAAAGATAATTTTTGATGTGGAATGCTACCTAGCATAATCTTGATCATATATCTAATCATGGCATGAATATTAAGACACGAGTGATTCAAAGCAATAGTCTATCATTTGGCATTAAGACAATAATACTTCAAGCATACTAACCAAGCAATTATGTCTTATCAAAATAACATAGCCAAAGAAATCTCATCCCTACAAAATCATATAGTCTGGCTATGCTCCATCTTCACCACACAAAGCATTCAAATCATGCACAACCCCGATGACAAGCCGAGCAATTGGTTCATACTTTTTAACGCGCTTCAGCCTTTTCAACCCTCACGCAATACATGAGCACAAGCCATGGACATAGCACTATGGGTGGAATATAATATAATGATGGAGGTTTGTGTGAAGAAGGCAAAAAAGGATAAAGTCTCACATTGACGCGGCTAATCAACGGGCTATGGAGATGCCCATCAATTGATGTCAATGTGAGGAGTAGGGATTGCCATGCAACGGATGCACTAAGAGCTATAAGTGTATGAAAGCTCAAACTGGAAACTAAGTGGGTGTGCATCCAACTTGCTTGCTCATGAAGACCTCGGGCATTTGAGGAAGCCCATCATCGAAATATACAAGCCAAGTTCTATAATGAAAATTCCCACTAGTATACAAAAGTGATTACTCAAGAGACTCTCTATATGAAGAACATGGTGCTACTCTGAAGCACAATTGTGGTAAAAGGATAGTAACATTGCCCCTTCTCTCTTTTCTCTCATTTTTTTCTTTTTTTCTTTTTTCTTTTCTTTATCTTTTTGTTTTGGTAGGCTTCTTTGGCCTCTTTTATTTATTTTTAAAGTCCGGAGTCTCATCCCGACTTGTGGGGGAATCATAGTCTCCATTATCCTTTCCTCACTGGGGCAATGCTCTAATAATGATGATCATCACACTTTTATTTACTTGCAACTCAATATTACAACTCGATACTAGAACAAAGATATGACTCTATATGAATGCCTCCGGTGGTGTACCGGGATGTGCAATGATCTAGCGCAGCAATGACATCAAAAACAGACAAGCCATGAAAACATCATGCTAGCTATCTTACGATCGTGCAAAGCAATATGACAATAAATGCTCAAGTCATGTATATGATGATGATGGAAGTTGCATGGCAATATATCTCGGAATGGCTATGGAAATTCCATGATAGGTAGGTATGGTGGCTATTTTGAGGAAGATATAAGGAGGTTTATGTGTGATAGAGCGTATCGTATCACGGGGTTTGGATGCACTGGCAAAGTTTGCACCAACTCTCTAGGTGAGAAAGGGCAATGCACGGTACCGAAGAGGCTAGCAATGATGGAAGGGTGAGAGTGTGTATAATCCATGGACTCACATTAGTCATAAAGAACTCATATACTTATTGCAAAAGTTTATTAGCCCTCGAAGCAAAGTACTACTATGCATGCCCCTAAGGGGATAGATTGGTAGGAAAAGACCATCGCTCATCCCCAACCGCCACTCATAAGGAAGACAATCAATAAATACCTCATGCTCCAACTTCGTTATATAACGGTTCACCATACGTGCATGCTACGGGACTTGCAAACCTCAACACAAGTATTTCTCAATTTCACAATTACTCAACTAGCACGACTCTAATATCACCACCTTTATATCGCAAAACTATTGCAAGTAATCAAACATATCATATTCAGTGATCTACAAGTTTTATGTAGGATTTTATGACTAACCATGTGAATAACCAATTCTTGTCAACTCTCTAAATGGATATAAGTGAAGCAAGAGAGTTTAATTCTTTCTACAAAATATATGCCCACCCTCTAACAACTATAAGTGAAGTAAAAGAGCATTCTACAAATGGCGGGTTTCTATATGTAGGGAAACAGGCAATCCAAACTTCAAATGATATAAGCGAAGCACATGAAGCATTCTATAAAGCCATACTCAAAAGATATAAGTGAAGTGCAAAGAGTATTCTATAAATCAACCATGGACTATCTCATACCAGCATGGTGCATCAAATAAAAGTGAAAACTAAATGCAAAAGACGCTCCAAGATTTGCACATATCGCATTAACGAAACGAATCAGAAAACTTACAGATACTTGTTGAAGAAAGATGGGATGCCTTCCGGGGCATCCCCAAGCTTAGACGCTTGAGTCTCCTTGAATATTTACTTGGGGTGCCTTGGACATCCCCAAGTTTGAGCTCTTGCCTCTCCTTCTTCTCCTCACATCGAGACATCCTCGATCTTCGAACACTTCATCCACACAAAACTCAACAGAAAGCTCGGTAAGATCCGTTAGTATAATAAAGAAAATCACTACTCTAAGTATTGTTGCAAACCAATTCAGATTTTGTTTTTGCATTATAGCTACTGTAATATAACTTTTCCATGGCTTAATCCACTGATAGGAATCGATAGTTTCATCAAAACAAGCAAACTATGCATCAAAAACAGGATGACAGTCTGTAGTAATCTGAACATTCACCATACTTATGGTACTCCAAAAATTCTATCAAAATTATTACAAATAAACAATTTGTATAGAAAGACAATGCAAAAAGTTTCGGAACCGTTTGATGTTCCAGTAAAAAATGTAAAATCACGCACTACAACCAAAGTTTCTGTCTTGCACCGCACAAACCAACAAGCAATGTAAACATCCTAAAGGCAAACCTTGGCACATTATTTTTATTGTTAAACCTTATAAAAGAACAGAACAGAAATAAATGACTCTCTAAAACTTCCGGGTTGATTCCCTGGCAGCGCTTTCTTTAAAGCCATTAAGCTAGGCATATAGTGCTCAAGTAATGGATCCACCCGGATCCCAAGGTATATCAAAGCCAATTTGTATTAGCAATGATTTGTCATTTAGTACTAAGAACAAAGCAACATATATCAAGCAATGACGAAGTCTAACTCTCTTCCTATGCATCGGCATGTCATAAAAGAACAATTCATGCATATATAGTAAAGGCCAATGCATAATATAAACAATTTCTTGCAATTTTATCATATTGGAAACATGGAGAGGCGGAGATGTAGTTCCTCTCTCATAATACTTGCAAGTAGGAGCAGCAAGCACATGCATATTGTATCTATCAAAATCATCATGTGTAGTAGTGAAACGCAACCCATCAATATAATCCTTAATAAGGCAAACTTCTTCAATACAGTGTAGTTGGGAGAATTCAAATAGATAATAGGACTATAATGCGTGGGTGCAAATAGCAACAATTTCATGTTTAACATAAGGAACAATAGCAAGTTCATCTCCATAAGTATAATTCATATTGGCATCATGGCCACAAGAATAGCAAGCATCAAGTTCATCAAAAAGGGATATTTCAAATGAATCAACGGGATCATAGCAATCATAGCATTCATCCTTCGGTAAGCACGAAGGGAAATTAAACAATGTATGAGTTGAAGAGTTACTCTCATTAGAAGGTGGGCACGGGTAGCTAATGTGCTCTTCCTCCTTTTGTTCTTTGTTCTTCTCATCATCTTTTTCATCCAATGAGCTCACAGTTTCATCAATTTCTTCTTCCATAGACTCCTGCAAAATATTAGTCTCTTCTTGGACAGCGGAGGAGTCCTCAATATGTGGTTTAACATAGGCATTAGAAGCATAATTATCATAACAATATTTAAGTATGGCAAAAATTTCAGATTTGTAAAGAGTAGCATCATACTTCTGAATCAAAGAAGCAATTTCATAAGCACCCTTAAAAGCAACAAATTCTTCGATTTGTTGAACATCGTAGTAATTATAAATACCCTTATCATAGAAGATATGATTCCATTATCACTAAACTCACATTGGTAGGGAAAGTGTTTCTTAGGGTTTTCAGAACAACAAGTAACATCATATATTTCACATAAATTCCAAGCATAGCATTGCAAACGATGAATTTGATCCAGTAAAAGTTTCCCTTTTTCAGATATGCGGTGTCGCACATAATAAGCATGCTCATCTAAAGATTTTCCCTCAACTAAGCTAGTTGGGATTTCAGCACGAACACATAGGGATCGAAGATGATCCAAGTAAAAAGCTTCAGTAGTGTGATAGATTTTGAGTGGTTCTTCAATCATTGGTTCAGTAGGTACAACTTTTTTTGGTATTTTGCGTTTCCTACCCATAACTAAAGATAGAGAACAACAAATAAAAATTACTTAGAGATAAAGCAAACCAGCACACACGAGAATATTCACTCCCACGCTATAACTCCCCGGCAACGGCGCCAGAAAAAGGTCTTGATAACCCACAAGTATAGGGGATCAATTGTAGCCTCTTTTGATAAGTAAGAGTGTCGAACCCGACGAGGAGCTAAAGGTAGAACAAATATTCCCTCAAGTTCTATCGACCACCGATACAACTCTACGCGCGCTTAACGTTTGCTTTACCTCGAACAAGTATGAAACTAGAAGTACTTTGTAGGTGTTGTTGGATAGGTTTGCAAGATAATAAAGAGCGCGTAAATAAAAAGTAGGGGCTATTTAGATAAAGACACAACTATGTTAGGTTTAGTAGAGAGCTTCTTGTCACAAGAAAGTTATTTGTCCCTAGGCAATCGATAACTAGACCGGTAATCGTTATTGCAATTTTATTTGAGGGAGAGGCATAAGCTAACATACTTTCTTTACTTGGATCATATGCACTTATGATTGGAACTCTAGCAAGCATCCGCAACTACTAAAGATCATTAAGGTAAAACACAACCATAGAATTAAAGTATCAAGTCCTCTTTACTCCCATATGCAAACAACCTACTTACTCGGGTATGTGCTTCTGTCACTCACGCCACCCACCATAAGCAAATCATGAACGTATTGCAACACCCTACAGCGGGAATCTCTCACGCTTGCGCGACACGAAGAGCACCATAGGATAGCACCAATAATAAAACATGCAACTCAAACCAATCACGATCATCAATTAACCCATAGGACAAAACGGATATACTCAAACATCATAGGATAGCCATACATCATTGGGAAATAATATATAGCGTTGAGCACCATATTTAAGTAGAGATTACAGCAGGTAAAATAGGGGTTACACCGCTGCATAGAGGGGGGAAGATTTGGTGATGATGGCGGTGAAGTTGTTGGTGTAGATTGCGGTGATGATGGTGGCCCCGGCGGCGTTCCGGCGCCACCGAAAGAGAGGGGGAGAGAGCCCCCACTTCTTCTTCCTTGACCTTCTCCCTAGATGGGAGAAGGGTTTCCCCTTTGGTCCATGGCCTCCATGGCATGGGAGGGGCGAGAGCCCCTCCGAGATTGGATCCGTCTCTCTGTCTCTCTCTGTTTCTGCGTTCTCGGGATTATGCCCTTTCACCGTTTCGTATATATCCCGAGATCCGTAACTCTGATTGGATTGAAACCTTCGCCCAGATTTTTCTCCGAAATTTAGCTTTCTTGCGTCCAAAGAAGAGCAACAACAGCCTTACGGGGGGCCCACGAGGGTCAGGGGCGCGCCCCCTGACTCGTGGCCCCCTCGGGCACCTTCTCGCGTTGATTCTTCTTCCCATATTTCACAAATATTCCAAAAATATTCTCCGTCTGTTTTTATTCCATTTGGACTCCGTTTGGTATGGGATTTCTGCGAAACATAAAACATGCAAAAAAACAAGAACTGGCACTAGGCACTGGATCAATATGTTTGTCCCAAAAATAGTATAAAAGTTGACAAAAGTATAGAAAAGTTGTATAATATTTGCATGGAACAATAAAAAATTATAGATACGACGGAGACGTATCAAGGACTCACCTTCAACTGGTAGAGCTACCAATCGTGATGCCGCAGCAATTATATTGTCCAAAGGGTTCGAATAATGACCCGGTGGTGTCGAAACATGTTGAGGCGGAATATTGTTCACGCGCGGAGAGTCCATCATGCGCGGCTGAACCGGAGCTCCGGCTCCAGGTGCTTCGACCTTTTGGTTTAGCACCAGCGGATCACTGGTCCCTGCTCCAGGTGTGTTAAAGAGGTTTATTGGCTCATAAACCGAGGGTAGATGAATCCGGTGTCTCCTTCTCATGGCCTCATTTGAAGCATTCTGATACAACGTGATCCGGAAGGAACCGTCTCGGATCCGTTGTGCCTGTGCATCCAAAACGGTCCTGAAGTTGATACAATGAGTTGGTCTCGCCTATGGACGACTCACCATCAGAATAGATGGTCGTCTCACCACCAGATACATAACCATCCTCAATTTTCGCCCCATGGATAAAACCAACAAAGGCACGCTTCATGGCGGGTTGAACTCGGGCAGGCCGCGCACACTGAGCCGTCTCCATGATGTTGGTGCAGATGTCCTTCTCAGGGCCCGGTTCGCTGATCTTGCCGATCAAGACGTGGATTCCACCGAAGGGGACCCGGTACCTGTACTCGATTGAGCCGGCCTCGGGGCCCCAGCCTACATCGTCGATGTAGAGCTTGCCGCGACGACTCTTGGTCATCCGACCCACATCGTATCCCTTGATCCCTTCGAAGTTGCCCTTCAAGAACTCAACCACCATGCGCTGGCCCCACAGTGGGCGCCAACTGTCGTGGAATTATCACGGCAAATGTCCTAGCGAAAGGACTTAGTCGTGGAGCCATCGCAACTAGGTTAGCTTAAATGGGTTAAACGGGACAAAGGACACAGGAGTTTATACTGGTTCGACCTCTTGCGGTGAAGGTAAAAGCCTAATCCAGTTGAGGTGGTATTGCTTGGGTTTCGATTATCGGGGAGCGAATACGCTTGACCTAGCTTTCGATCTCTCTTATTTCTTGCCCTAAACCATCGCCGGGTCGCCCCTTTATATACACAGGTTAACGCTCATCGGCTCACGGAGTCCCGGCCGGCTCATATAAAACGTGTCCGGCCCGGTGACTAACTATGCATGCCTTACAATACAAGTCATACATATATGGCGGTTTACACATGTGGGCTTTAAGTCGCCTTTGGGCTTTGGGCCTTCAGTAGCCTGCTTCGTGAACCGCCATCTTCAGCATCTTTATGGGCTTTATATTTTATGAACCGCCAGTGGTATGACATGGCCCCTCCTGGGCGGGTCATACCCAATAGTTATATCCCCAACAGATTACATGCAATCTCAAAAGCTCTTTGTCTTATTCCCATTGGGTTCCTTTCG
The DNA here is from genome assembly GCF_056163025.1 of Triticum urartu. Taxonomy (NCBI): domain Eukaryota; kingdom Viridiplantae; phylum Streptophyta; class Magnoliopsida; order Poales; family Poaceae; genus Triticum; species Triticum urartu. The sequence continues at coordinate 443,330,825 of NC_141878.1, read as the reverse complement.
GATCCCTTTTTTGGAAAAGCGATTAGCCAACTCCATCAGGTGTCACTACTGATTAATTCAAAGAAAGGGACACGCCCCCCCCCCCCCAACTCCATTGCACATCTTCATTTTTGTGACATATGTCAGAAGCAAAATGGGACATCACTGGAGTAAAATGGCAAGATGAGGCACCAGACAAGACTGGAGAAATGACTAAGGTATGATGCATACCATAACATGCGGGGAGTGGTTTTATAGAAGGAGCGAGGCAAGAGCAAAGGTGGAAAAAATGTGCGAGAAGGAAGAGTGAGATGGCGGGAAGACAAAGGGAAGGAGTGGAGATGGCGGGAAAGTAAAGGGCGGGGCAGGGGTGGCAGTAAGGGAAAGGAGAGGATGTCCGAAGCATGAAGGGCAAACGCGGGAAAAAAATTTGTTCGCGGCAGCAACTAAAAGATCTCTTCATTCGCGCAAGCAATGAGAAGATCTCCTTGTTCGCGCCAGCAGCAAAAAGAGCTACAAGCAACTTCGTTGCCCCGATTACACGACGTGGTGGGCCCTATTGGGGCTTTTCGTTCGCACAGGCGACGAAGAGTAACTCTTCAGCCCCGTCGGCCGCGAAGAGCACTCTTCGCTTAGGCAGACATGGAAAGAGCTCTTCGGCCATGCGACAATGAAGAGTTGATCTTCACTCAACATGAAAGGAAAATAACTAGGTCAGAAAAATGAGATTTCTGAAAACTAGAATAGACTTTTGTGATTTCCAAAAACTAAATTAAAAAACACAGTCAGTGTCATACTATGAGCGCTGCTATACACACTATAGACTTGCAGCTGACGCTTACACGAGTGTGCACGCCGGAGGCAATTGTTTTTTTTTCCTTAGCTGATCCGTGGACTGCGTATCGTTCACAGATGGTGCAAACCATGTTGTGTGTGAAGTAGTTTCATATTGTCATCTCTTCGTGAGCAATTTTCTACTCCCTCCGTCTCATAATGTAAGACATTTTTGCAAACTAGTTTAGCTTGAAAAAACAACTTACATTGCGGGACAGAGGAAGTAGTTTATAACCATAGCAGCCACTTCTTTTGTCAGTCATAATCCGATGCACGTATTAATTTGCTGAAAATGACACTGGGTGATAGTGCACTTTATACGTATTTTTTGTGAAGGTAGTTGATTTCTCTACCACTGAAGATTTTTTTAAGACACGTGAAAAATACTGAAAAACTACTCTAGACTGGTTGTAGTAAAAGACTAAAAAGGGAGGTTCGGGGTTGTCCACCATAGAAAAGAAAAAGGCCGCTCTAGCTTCGGTGACTTCCACTCCGAGTGTTGCCATCGGTAACAAATGAATTGTTAACCGTAAAGATCCGGTAGTATATAATAATTTTACAGGGATCAGAACCATTCATAAGATATTCAGAGTTGTGATTAAGCTGATGACTGATGTTGATAGTAAAAAGTCGACGTTAATGTTACATGGGTTGAAAAATTCTACCCTTTGTCGGAGGGAATGGAACGGAATCGTTCTTGTACATATTTCTGCCTTTTATAAAGCTAAGGTACACGATTGCGTATTCTCAAAAATAAAAAAGAATCGGTCTCTGTTTTGAAGAATGCAGGGAGGGAACCGGTCTCTGTCCAAAGGAAAAATGGAACGAGTAGGAGGCAGCGCAGTTGCGCAAGTGGTGAACAAAACATTGTGGTCAAAACACTCAAGCTCTCGCCTGATCAATTATGTCACGCACACACACATGATTTTCCTGTACATGCATCGAAACGAAAACGAAAACGAAACGATGGAAATGAGATATTTTCCTGGAACCGACGCCCTGCCGACTAACGAAAGAATTGTTTGTCTCTACAGTACAAAACTAAATTTACTGCGCGATTTGGTCATGACGGGCTCGCGACGGGGCAGTTGCCGTACGCCATGCTCCGGCCGACGTCCGCCGGCGCGGCGGGGTCGACGCCGAGCTCCCGGGCGCGGTTCACGTACTCCTTCTTCACGTTCCCCTTCTGCAGCTGCAGCAGGCGTATCACGCTGCGCCGCGCGTCGTACCGGAACGGGTGCCCCGTCGCGGTGAACCCGTCGATGAGGTGCAGGTACGCCTCCAGGTCGTGCCGGCTCGCCGGGCCCACGTCGGGGCGCAGGCACGGCGAGTTCTTGCTGTCGATGCGCAGCTCCGCGCCCACGTGCTGGTACTGCTCCTTGCTCAGCGGCAGCCGCGGCGCCACGCCGGGCACCTTGGTCACCATGTCGCCGGCGTTGACGATGCGGAGGACGTTGACCTTGCCGCTCTGCTTCAGCTTGTCCACGAACGCGGCGTTGCCCACCTTCGGGCCGCCGAAGGAGACCACGGCGACCGGCGGCGCGTCGGGGACGGTCGTGGCGATCTCGTCGGCCACCAGGAGCGCCAGCGCGCCGCCGAGGCTGTGCCCGACGATCGTGATGCTCAGCTCCTCGCCCTTGTACTTCTCCATGAGGCGTCTCACCTCGTCCATCACGTCCTCCGAGAGGCTCTTCACCTTTTCCCCGGCCGTCTTGTAGAGGCTCCGGAACCCGCGGGCCACCTTGGGGTCCTCCGGTCCGGCTTGCTTGCCCTCGCCGGGCTCGCCGTCGAGGGGCACGAGCGAGGCGCGCAGGTTCTCGGCCCACTCGAGGCAGGTGGCCGTCCCGCGCAGCACGATGGCGATGTCGCGGCGGCCCATGCGGGCGACCTCCCGCTCGGACTCGCACACGGCGACGTAGCCGATCCAGTTGGACTGCTGCGTGAGCCACTCGGGGGTGTTGGGGCGCTTGGCCCACGGCGGCATGGACAGCGCGGAGGTGGCGAAGAGGCTGCGCGTGGGGCGGTAGGAGCGGTCCGGGAGCATGAGGCCCCGGTGCCTCGCCGCCGCGGTGGGCAGCGAGTGGAAGGCCTGGTAGGCCGCCTGCACGAAGTCGCCGTAGCGGAGGAGCTCGCGGCGGAGGTCGGAGTCGAGCGGGTCGAGGAGACCTGCCCACCCACCCTCCCCGTGGAGGGCGCGCCACCGGGGCCCGATGGTGCTCCGCGGGGAGGCGCGCGGGGAGTCGGCCGAGAGGAGCTGCTGCATGTGCATGAGGCTGCGCGGCGACATGTGCTCGTCCGCGGCCATGCGCGCCCGCATGCCGGGCATGGGCACGAAGAAGGAGAGGTTGAGCGCGTTGAGCAGGCCGTGCCGGATGTTGAGCGGCTCCTGCTCGCTCTCCTGCTCCTGCTTGCTGCTGGGCGGCCCCGCCTGGCTCGGCGTCCTCGGCGGCTTCCCGAGCACGCGGTCAAGGTTGGCGATGTGCGCCCTCACGCCGTCCGCGGCGGGCGAGGCCCCGGATCCGGCGGCGCGCAGCGCCTGCGAGCTCGGGTTGAGCGGCGACTGCTCGCGGCGCGGCGCCGTGCGCTGCGGGGAGGCGTGGTGCGGCGCGTGGTGCACGGGCGCGTGCACCGCCGCGGTGGCGGCTCCGGTGACGGCCGCGGCAATTGACATCGGCTCCTCCGTCAACAACAGGTTATAATTCTGTAGCAGGATCACCTACTCGATCGCAGGCGCCTCCGATTCCGAGCTACGACTAGAAATGAAGCGAGATGACAGACACAGCACGTCTGGGCGGGGCTATATAGCGGGAGGGGGAAGAGTCCAGACTCCAGACTCCAGACCGCAGCGCCCCGCGGGTCAATTATTAATTGATGCAGCGCAGTGGTTGGTCACAAGTTGCCATGCGCTTTGACGTCGCGATGCCATGGCCACCCGAGCACGCGACAAGGTCGCCGGTGCGCTGGCCCGCGCACAGAGAGAGACCCGGCGGGAGCCAGCCCACCGCGTGCCGGGCCGAGCCCCGGCGTCTGCGCGGGGAATAGTCTATTCTACTCCTAATTTCTACGCCCCCCTGCGTCTGCATGCGTGGCCAGCTCGCCGGCAGCCGCGCCGAGATGCGGTGTCGATGTACGTACAAGTACTAGTCTAATGGCGATTAGGCGTGCGTAGTTAGCCACGCGGTGCCCGGCGGGGTTGGATTTTCGTGGCTTGACCGAGACGAAGCAGCACCATGTCGACGTCGTTGCCCGCTTCTTTTAGTATTTGTCGAGCTTCCTCTCCCTCGCATGTGGTTTCTGGTCTTGGTCCAGCGGCTTCGGCTTCACACTGACACCGGTCGTCATGACCTCCTCCTCCCGGTTTGCCGGTTTGGATGCGTGCACTGCTGACCGCGGACGATACTAACTAGTCCGCGACAAAGCTTTGGTACGGAGTACGGGATTAAAATGGTTTTGTCAATTCGTTAGTCAAACCTACCGTGTGTATATCTCTACATATTTTTTGAGGAAACCACGGCGTCCATGTCGCGTCGGCGTGTGGTGATCCGATCTCCTCCCTGCTCCGACGAGTGCCGAGGGCGGGAGCTTTTTTTTTTCTCCAGAAAAATTCTAATTTATTCATTTTCAATCGTGGCAATATAATGAACATAAGAAATAATAAATATTACATCCAGGTCCGTAGACCATCTACCGACGATTACAAACGCCCTCCCTCGTTGGAGCCGGACAAAATTTGTTGTAGTAGACAATCGGAAAGTCCTTATGCTAAGGCCCTATAGGACTAGCGCAACAGAACAACAATCACCGCAAATAAAGAGTAGCGTAGATTGGAAGGATCCAGCGTGAAGAAACACAAACGTAGACGAACTATGACCAGATCCGAGCAAATCCACCAAGGATAGATCTATCGGATGCACACCTCCACATGCCCACCGGCGATGCTAGACACACCACCGGAACGGGCTAGGCGGGGAAGACCTTATTCCATCTTCAGGGAGCCGCCGTCGTCTCGTATTTCTGAGTAGGACACAAACCCTAACAAAATTTGAAGAAACATGTAAAAACGGAGCCCTCCCGCCGGTAAGGACCGGGATCCACCGCACCGCCATGGCCCTAAGGAACGAGCAGGGTTCCACGCCCTAACAACAGAGGTCTCTTTGATTTAACCGTTCATAACTTCTTATACTACTATTTTTTTTATTTTTGAGATGAACTTCTTATACTATTTATTTTTTAGATGAACTTCTTATACTATTCTTTGAGTGTGTAATATTACACTATCTGCAGAACGTAAACACCACACCTATAGTCGTAGTATGCTATTTACAAAGACACCACACCTATAGTCATGACGTTTGTCTATGCTCTTAAATGCGTACACCGAACGAAAGTTCTATCGAGGAGCTGTCAGTAAGATATTAGGTTGGACATGATGCGAAAGTCTGGATTATCAGCTGACCGTGTACCAAGACAAAAGGTGTTTTTTCTAGAAAAAAGTCTATTGGTATTTTACTAGCAAACATGCCCGTGTGTTGTAACGGGAGAATAAATATGTTTTATCCGAGCCACTGTTGTTATTTTGATAAAATTTTAGTTCTGACTCGTAATATTGATGGCGATCACCTATGGCCTAGACTCAGATAGCAACCGATCGGTGTTGTTCAACACTAAGGAGTCCGCGTCTATAAATTAAATATATTTAAGAAAGTCTATATGTGTCACCATCACATGCAGCATATAAAACACAAATTAAGATCCTATGTATCGGTTTCAATTATTAACGTTCATGACTATCACAAGAATTGTTTGGGTATTTTCAAAATAAATCTTCATGTACTTTTGATGTTCATGAGTTTTATAAATGTATGTATATGCTATAAAAATTATTTGTGCATTCACTGTAAAAAAGAATTGTGTAGTCTGTCGATAAATATGTGTGTGGATTTCGCCAAAAAATACTTACGTAGGGTCTTCGATCAGGGGACATGTACAAAGAGAGAAGTTGGTGGAAGTACAACATGATTACCGATTGTAATTTGTTCATTGTAATCATTTTTCCACACTCGCTCCTTGCCAAACAACATAGAGCAGTGCGTGTCGCATGTTCATTTGCAATACGAATTGACGCCGGTACGAAGGAATGACAGATTATGCGCCATTGATTTTGGTTGCACCCTAAATAGCATTATTTTAAAATAGTTAATAGATAAAAATAATATCATATTCAGATTCTACACATTTTTCTAATCAATTTTATATATAACATATTGAACTTGGAGTTAGGGTTTAAAATATATGATTATTTTAAAATATTTATTCTACATGGACTGTGAGTTGATTAACGCAAATATTAAGGGCTTCTATGAAAAACTTTGAAAAATGGTTCGCTGTGACTTAAAGCTGGACAGCGGGTTGATTAGTATAAATATCAGGGGGTTATATGTAAAATGAGAAAAAAGATTTGTCATGGTACACGGTCAGCCTCCTTATATGTGAAAAACTATAAGGTGGTTGGGTGACCCGCTCCCAGGAAGCTCCCCCGATTTCCTTTGACTTTGGCTATTGGATGCTGGTTAAACAGGTATTTTTGTGTTTGTTGACGTCGGATCTTCACGGTTTGTTTTGACCTCGCAGAAAATTCACACGCCCAATGACATGTGGGTGCGGTTTGTTTTCATCTTAGATGATTGGCTGGGCCAGCTCGTTCCGACTGCGCGGACAATCTCTCTGCATGCGACACGTGCACGTCACGCGATTTCCCTTGGAGAAGTTGACACCGCGTTTGTTGTTAGCTACTCTAGCTCGGTTGATGGACCTGCTGCAAGTGGGCTTCTCTTCCTTCTGGTCCCACCCGTCCGTCTCCTTCTGTGCCTTGTTTCATGTGCGTTGTGTCCCGAATTTGGTTTGGTTCAGGTGTGGGGTCTCTCTTTTTTGTATGCGCTTTGACTCTCCGGTAGTCCTTGCACGCGTGCACTGCTCGGGTGCACTGGTACACGTCGGTGGTATACAAACGATTTTTAACCCCTTTCCACGACGGTGTTCGAAACCGTCACCTAGTGAGTGTGGGCGATAGGAGGTCATTCTCACATGACTCAGAAACCGTCGGGGATATGCCCTCCTCGCACACATGCTCGGCAAAATAAGGTCGTATGCGACCGGCGAGCACTCAAATGCAGAAATACGTACAAAAGTGCTAAAAAATACAATTATACATGCGAAATCATTTCTGGTCGTAAGTACATCCCACACAGTCAGTCATCGCTAAACGTTTCCGTTCGTATATTCATCCCACACAGTCACTCCAAGAAAAACGTTTGCGCAAGGTGGCGTAACGCAAACAATTTTCAAGAAAATACCGTGTGTGATTGTTCATTGATCCAATACGGTTTATTCCTAGAAACTATGTGCGTTGCCTGAGATCATTGCCCACGGTGTTTTCTAAATAACCGTTTGCAATAGGAAAACCCAATTAGCAAGCTAATTGGCCAATTAGCGGGCTAATTGCCCTATTATTAATAATCCATTTACTAATCTAATTGACATTCATATTAAGCACCTAATATATTCTATTTTCATATTAAGAAAGCAGGATTTCATAATTGAAATACATCGGAGTACAACATGATATAGCTACAGCACTCAGCTACCCCATTATACAACTGCACCAGCAACAAGTTTCATATGCAACATCTAGAACCTTTCGAAATAAGCATCATAGACGGTACATAGAGAGATGCATCTCATCTGGAAAACTGCTGAAGCGGAAGGCGAATATTGAGCCTTCATTCATGCTGAAGGTCTTTGCAACTTTAGGCCAGTGTCTGTGGATGATTGACCGTCCATCCTTCAACCTCTTCGAGAACACTTCAATATTGAACCATGGGTGTTGTATGAAAACTTTCCTCGCCTCCTGACCACAAAGGTGCATTAGTGAACCCTGAAAACAAGAATGTGCATAAATATCTTCTCTATATTGAAAATGGGGCAAAAGAGTAAAAAGGCAAGGTATAATAGTTAGTACCATCTTGTAAACCTCAATGCTTCACATTGTTTCCCTGCAACACATAGTCATCAGGTTAAGTAAGGGTTCGTATTCTATTAGTAAAATATGTTGATGATAAATAAGCACATTGCAGATTCATTAGATTAATTCAAGCCACATGGAAAACCCATTTATCCAAACCAAACATGATTAAGAACTAGGAAATATAGCACTTGTATATGTTTCTCGTGTATTAAGTGCAACCAAATTCGATTTATTTCTCACATGGTATACAATAACAGAATGCAGCCACAACAATTGAATATCGCATTGCAAAATTGAACCAAGCAGTTAACTAAACACCACAACAAATGAACCAAACGTTAACTGGGCACCACATTGCACAATATAACATACTCCTAATAGAAGATCAAACAGTTAACCAAACCAAGCATGCTTAACAACTTGGAAATATAGCAATTGTATTTGTTTCTCGTGTATTTAGTACTGCCAAATTCGATTTATTCTCACATGATATACAATAACAGAATGCAGCCACAATAATTGAATATCGGATTGTAGAATTGAACCGAGCAGTTAACTAAACACCATAACAAATGAACCAAACGTTAACTGAGCACCACATTGCACAATATAACATACTCGTAATAGAAGATCAAACAGTTAACCAAACCAAGCATGCTTAACAACTTGGAAATATTGCACCCTGAAGAATTGAATATCACATTTGCAGAATTGAACCAAGCAGTTAACTGAACACCACATTGCACGACATATAGAACATATACACTATAGAAGAATATTGCATGGTAAAAGTAGATAGCACAATTTACTAGAATTTGTTAAGGAAAGGCAGTAGCTAGCAAACTGAACATGAGTCCTTATAGTGAGCTAATAAGACAAGGTACTCCTCATTGTCGGAGATATCGATGACGATTAGCTTCTTGGACATGGAAGAGGGCGAGGCCTCAGCATCGTGGGTGCCCTCGTTGTAGTGGTGAATTGCCTGAGCCGCTCCGGGCACCAACCTGCTGGCTCTCGAGATAAGGTAAGCACATGCACGCTGAGAAAACACCTTGTAGTCTTCGTCGAAGGCACCGACGGTGGCCTCGAGAAAAACCCACGAATTGTCGTTTAAGCAGCTAACCGCGTCGCGGCGTCGGTGCGCGAGGCGTCAGCGGTGGCCTCGACGATGAGGTGCTCCTCCAAGATCTGAGGGTCGGCACGAATGGCAGCCATCGCGACCTGGCTATACTGCATGCACCATGGCTTAGGTCGGCGCTTATTTGATGGAGGAGTCGGTGATTTGGGTGGAAGGTGTCGCGCTCGCGCTGGCAGTCGGGGCATGTGGGATGTGGAAGGAGGAGGAGGATGGGGGTCGGGTGTGGATTACCTGCCTGGATAGGCGAGGCCGAGCAGCGTGAAGAAGGGTCGCCGGCGAGGAGGCGGCGTTGCAAGCAAGGAGTGAAGGTTTAAACTTGGAAAGGAAGGTAGAAATAGGAAAAATATGGCTTTTGGTAAGGGGGAGGGCGGGGAGGTAGATATTTCCGCGAAAGCCGAAAATTTGGAATCGCTTCAGCGAAAAAACTAGCGCGCAAAGTGTCATCAGACATGGTCCCTTATTCAGAGCGGGCTGTGGACTGTAGCCGTCGCACCTTCTCGCGTAAGACGTATGTGTACTATACTCCGACGATGCTCCAAGATATTTTGTGTTGCATCTCACATTATTCGTTATAATAAACTGTGTGAGATCTACTTGATTTTTTGTCTTGATTTGAATTACATAATGGCGTCACAACGGCCATGGACGGTGTTTTAATTGCTAGACCTTTTATCTGCAGTGAACATGCAACTATATGTGTGTCATAAAAGAATTGGAATTATTCAGGGTATGTTTGGACATTTTTATGCATTAAGCGAGTTTCAATGCATTTATATGCATAATTCAAATTTGAACTACATGCACATGCTCCAGTGCATATAAATTGGTTGAAAAATCAAATCTTTGTCCTTGGGTGCATGCTTAGATCCCATGCAAGAAATGGGAATGAATGTCAAACACCCTGCCACCGTCATTCGGCCACAAACATTGAGATACCTGATTTTTAAATTCTAGCAAATCCAAAACTCGTCTGAAATTCATGAAACTTGGCATGCTATCATGGAGCGGCATCAACATGATGTGGTAAATTTTTTGTCCCATTTGGGGCAGGTTTGGGTATATGCTTCTCACAACAAGCATGATGGTTTCGGTAGGGAATGTCCCACCTTTAGGGACGAAACGATATCCATTGCCTCTTATTGCTTTCAAAAAATTTCTCTTGTCAACATAGAACAACAGGAGTGTTGTGCTATTTTTTCTGATTTTTCGGGGTTCGTTTGGACATCTTTATGCATTAAGTGAGTTTTCAATGCATTTATGTGCATAATTCAAATTTGAACTACATGCACATGCTTCAGTGCATATAAATTGGTTAAAAATCAAATATTTGTCCTTGGGTGCATGCTTAGGTCCCATGCAAGAAATGGCAATGAATGTCAAACACCCTGCCACCGTCACTCGGCCGCAAACATTGAGATACCTGGTTTTTAAATTCTAGTAAATCCAAAACTCGTCTAAAATTCGTGAAACTTGTCATGCTATTATGGAGCGGCATCAGCATGTCGTGGTAAATTTTTTGTCTCATTTGAGGCAGGTTTGGGTATATGATTCTCACAAATTAGAGCTTCTCACAACAAGCATGATGGTTTTGGTAGGGAACGCCCCATCTTTGGGGACGAAATGATATCCATTGCCTCTTAAAAAAAATCATCGTGTCAACATAGAACAACAGGAGTGTTGTGTCAATTTTTGTGATTTTCGTGGTTCGTTTGGACATTTTTATGCATTAAATGAGTTTTTGATGTATTTATGTGCATAATTCAAATTTGAACTACATGCACATGCTCCAAGGCATATAAATTGGTTGAAAAATCAAATCTTTGTCCTTGGGTGCATGCTTAGGTCCAATGCAAGAAATGAGAATGAATTTCAAACACCAGGGCACCGTTGATTGCTGGCAAAATGTTGAGATACTTTGTTTTTAAATTTTAGTAAATCCAAAACTCGTCTAAAATTCATGAAACTTGGCATGCTATAATGAAATGGCACCCGACATGCTGTGATATTTTTCATGTCCATTTTGAGAGAAGGCGCACTCGAATAATAGCCAACAAAGGCATTTTAAAAAAATAGCTGCCACTTTAATATCTCAATCGTTTGTATAATTCAAACCGTGTGCGTTATGTTAACCATTCAAGTGACGCCACGTGTCTTGGTTTTAATGGCTATAGGTTTTAATGACTCTTGATCGCAAACATTTAAGATACAACACCCGTACGCAAAGTTAGAGCAGAATTTGTGCATCTCTTGAACACAAATGGTTCTTTTGAATGACCCGTGTGAACCACTTACAAACAATTTGGTGCGATTTGCATCTGTCATATTGGGTATGTTGCCATTTGTCAAACTAGAAAGATTGACATTTGTTGATCTAGTAACATTGTCATTTGCCAACCTTGTAACACTGCGATTTCTCAAAATATGAAGCTAAAAATCACTAGCACTATCTAATTTTTGCAACTAAAATTCAGTAATTAAGCATAAATGGAGGCGAGGAGGCGTGTTCTGCCGGCGTGCAGCGGGCGACGCAGTACTATCCGATTTGACAACGGGTGGCGCAGTTCCCGATACAACGTTAATGCAGACGAGGCAGAGGATAGCGGTTCTCAAAATGTTGAACGGCCAATGATACATCCTCCTTCATTTAGCATCGTGTGAATGCATGAGGGAAGTAATGGGAGGAGGACCGGGAAAAGAGGCAGCACGATGTGAATGCAACGCAGTTTGCACTCATATAAAGGTGCCCCTCCATTCCAATGCATCTACCACATCGTACGCACATAAGCATTTGCCTAAGCACCTACACTAATAAGTGCAAAAGTGCTCACTCCAGACCCATGGCGGCGATGCGCGCGAGCGGCCAGCGGCTGTGCCAGATGGTCCATGACGCCGGCCTGCGGCATGGCACCGTGGATAGTCTCCACACGGTGTTTGCGAACGACTGCTGGATGGCCGCCATCGATGCCAGCTACGACTCTCAGTACGACGAGATGATCGTTCGCACCACCAAAAGATTCACCATCGTCAAGAAGCTCACGGACAACATCGCCGTACTCCTCCACCCCGCGCGCCCGGGCTCCTCATTGCCTGCCACCCTAATCGACCTCCATGGTTGGAACCTCTTTCAAGCACTGATGGCCCTGCGACTGCCCGCCGACGCCACGAAGAATGTGAAGGAAAAATGCCCTAAAGGCAATAATAAAGTTGTTGTTGTATATTTTCTTATATCATGATAAATGTTTATTATTCATGCTACAATTGTATTAACCGAAAACTTAGTACATGTGAATACATAGACAAACAAAGTGTCCATAGTATGCCTCTACTTGACTAGCTCGTTAATCAAAGATGGTTAAGTTTCCTAGCCATAGACATGTGTTGTCATTTGATGAACGGGATCACATCATTAGAGAATGATGTGATGGACAAGACCCATCCGTTAGCTTAGAACTATGATCGTTTAGTTTATTGCTATTGCTTTCTTCATAACTTATACATGTTCCTATGACTATGAGATTATGCAACTCCCGAATACCGGAGGAACACTTAGTGTGTTATCAAACGTCACAACGTAACTGAGTGGTTATAAAGATGCTCTGCAGGTGTCTCCGATGGTGTTTGTTGAGTTGGCATAGATCGAGATTAGGATTTGTCACTCTGTCTATCGGAGAGGTATCTCTGGGCCCTCTTGGTAATGCACATCATTATGAGCCTTGCAAGCAATGTGACTAATGAGTTAGTCATGGGATGATGCATTACGGAACAAGTAAAGAGACTTGCCGGTGATGAGATTGAACTAGGTATGATGATACCGACGATCGAATATCGGGCAAGTAACATACCAATGACAAAGGGAACAACGTATGTTGTTATGTGGTTTGACCGATAAAGATCTTCATAGAATATGTTGGAGCCAATATGAGAATCCAAGTTCCGCTATTGGTTATGGACCGGAGATGTGTCTTAGTCATGTCTATATAGTTCTCGAACCCGGAGGGTCCGCACGCTTAACGTTCGATGCCGATTTGTATTATGAGTTATGTGATTTGATGACCGAAGTTTATTCGGAGTCCCGAATGAGATCACGGACATGACGAGGAGTCTTAAAATGGTTGAGAGGTAAAGATTCATATATTGGAAGGCTATATTCGGACATCGGAAAGGTTCCGAGTGATTCGTGTATTTTTCGGAGAACCGGGGAGTTACGGGAATTCACCGGGGGAAGTATTGGGCCTTATTGGGCTTTAGTGGAAAAGAGAGAAGGGCCACAAGGGGAGGCAGCACGCCCCCCATGGGCTGGTCTGAATTGGAGTAGGAGGGGGCGGCGCCCCCCTCTTTCCTTCTCCCTCTCCCTCTCCTTCCTTCTTCTCCTACTTGGACTAGGAAAGGGGGAAACCTACTCCTACTAGGAGTAGGAATCCCCCTTTGGGCACGCCCCTTGAGGCCGGCCCTCCTCCTCCTCCCCTCCTTTATATATGAGGGAGGGGCGGCATCCCATAGACACACAAGTTGATCTTTAGTCGTGTGCGGTGCCCCCCTCCAAAGTTTTCCACCTCGGTCATATTGTCGTAGTGCTTAGGCGAAGCCCTGTGTCGGTAACTTCATCATCACTGTCAACACGTCGTTGTGCTGGGGAAACTCTCCCTCGACCTCAGCTAGATCTAGAGTTCGAGGGACGTCACCGAGCTGAACGTGTGCAAAGTGCGGAGGTGCCATGCGTTCGGTACTTGATCAGGTGGATCGCGAAGACGTTCGACTACATCAACCACGTTACTCAACACTTCCGCTTTCGGTCTACGAGGGTACGTAGACATACTCTCCCCTGTCATTGCTATACATCTCCTAGATAGATGTTGCGTGATCGTAGGATTTTTTTTTTGAAATATTGCGTTCACCAACAGTGGCATCCGAGCCAGGTCTATGCGTAGATGTTATATGCACGAGTAGAACACAAAGAGTTGTGGGTGATAATAGTCATACTGCTTACCAGCATGTCATACTTTGATTCAGCGGTATTGTTGGATGAAGCAGCCCAGACCGACATTACATGACCACGTTCAGAGACTGGTTCTACCGCCGTGCTTCACACACAGGTGGCTACTGGGTGTCTGTTTCTCCAGCTTTAGTTGAATCGAGTGTGACTACGCCCGGTCCTTGATGAAGGTTAAAACAACACACTTGACGAAAAATCGTTGTGGTTTTTTATGCGTAGGTAAGAACGGTTCTTGCTAAGCCCGTAGCAGCCACGTAAAACTTGCAACAACAAAGTAGAGGACATCTAACTTGTTTTTGCAGGGCATGTTGTGATGTGATATGGTTAAGACTTGATGAGATATAAATTGTTGTATGAGATGATCATGTTTTGTTAAAGTTATTGGCAACTAGCAGGAGCCTTATGGTTGTCTCTTTATTGCATAAGATGCAAGCGCCATATAATTGCTTTACTTTATCGCTATGCCATAGCAATAGTTGCAAAAGCAATAGTTGGCGAGACGACCATCTGACGACACGTTGATAAAGATCAAGATGATGGAGATCATGGTGTCATGCGGGTGATGATGTAGATCATGACGGTACTTTGGAGATGGAGATCAAAGGCCCAAGATGATGATGGCCATATCATGTCACATATTTTGATTGCATGTGATGTTTATCTTTTATGCATCTTATTTTACTAAGTACGACGGTAGCATTATGAGATGATCCCTTACTAAAATTTCAAGGTATAAGTGTTCTCCCTGAGTATGCACCGTTGCGATAGTTCTTCGTGCTGAGACACCACGTGATGATCGGGTGTGATAAGCTCTACGTTCACATACAACGGGTGCAAGCTAGTTTTGCACATGCAGAATACTCGAGTTAAACTTGATGAGCCTAGCATATGCAGATATGGCCTCGGAACACTAAGGCCGAAAGGTCGAGCGTGAATCATATAGTAGATATGATCAACATAGTGATGTTCACCATTGAAAACTACTCCATCTCACGTGATGATCGAACATGGTTTAGTTGATATGGATCACATGATCACTTAAATGATTAGAGGGATGTCTATCTAAGTGGGAGTTCTCAAGTAATATGATTAATTGAAATTAAATTTATCATGAACTTAGTCCTGATAGTATTTGCATATCTATGTTGTAGATCAATTGCTCGCGTATAGCTTCTCCGCTTTATTTATGATATGTTCCTAGAGAAAACTATGTTGAAAGATGTTACTAGCAATGGTGCATACTAGCTCCGTGATCTGAGAATTATCCTTATTGCTGCACAGAAGAATTATGTCCTTGATGCACCGTTAGGTGACGGACCTATTGCAGGAGCAGATGCAGACATTATGAATGTTTGGCAAGCTCAGTATGATGACTACTTGATAGTTTAGTGCGCCATGCTTTACGGCTTAGAACCGGGACTTCAAAAATGTTTTGAACGCCATGGAGTATATAAGATGTTCCAAGAGCTGAATTGGTATTTCAAACTCATGCTCGAGTCGAGAGGTATGAGACCTGTGACAAGTACTTTGCCTACAAGATGGAGGAGAATAGCTTAACAAGTGAGCATGTGCTCAGAATGTCTGAGTACTACAATCGCTTGAATCAAGTGGGAGTTAATCTTCCAGATAAGATAGTGATTGATAGAGTTCTCTAGTCACTATCACCAAGTTACTGGAACTTCGTGATGAACTATAATATGCAAGGGATGACGAAAACGATTCCCGAGCTCTTTGCGATGCTAAAATCGGTGAAGGTAGAAATCAAGAATGAGCATCAAGTGTTGATGGTTAACAAGACCACTAGTTTCAAGAAAAGGGGCAAAGGAAAAGAAAGGGTACTTCAAGAAAGAATGACAAGCAAGTTGCCGCTCCCGTGAAGAAACCCAAAGCTGGACCTAAGCCTGAAACTGAGTGCTTCTACTGCAAAGGGAATGGTCACTGGACGCGGAACTACCCCAAATATTTGGCAGATAAGAAGGATGGCAAAGTGAAAGGTATATTTGATATACATGTTATTGATGTGTACTTTACTAGTGTTCATAGTAACCCCAGGGTATTTGATTCCGGTTCCGTTGCTAAGATTAGTAACTCGAAACAGGAGTGGCAAAATGAACAGAGACTAGTTAAGGGCGAGGTGACGATGTGTGTTGGAAATGATTCCAAGGTTGATAAGATCACCATCGCACACTCCTTTTACCTTCGGGATTAGTGTTGAACCTAAAATAAATGTTATTTGGTGTTTTGTGTTGAGTATGAATATGATTGGATCATGTTTATTGCAATACGGTTATTCATTTAAGTCAAAGAATAATTGTTGTTCTGTTTACATGAATAAAACCTTCTATGGTCATACACTTAATATAAATGGTTTATTGAATCTCGATAGTAGTGATACACATATTCATAGTATTGAAGCCAAAAGATATAAGTTTAATAATGATAGTGCAACTTATTTGTGGCACTGTCGTTTAGGTCATATTGGTGTAAAGCGCATGAAGAAACTCCATGCTGATGGGCTTTTGGAATCACTTGATGCTTGCGAATAATGCCTCATGGGCAAGATGACTAAGACTCCGTTCTCCGGAACAATGCAGCGAGCCACTGACTTATTAGAAACAATACAAACTGATGTATGCGGTCCGATGAGTGTTGAGGCTCGCCGTCGGATATCATTATTTTCTGACCTTCACAGATGATTTGAGCATATATGAGTATATCTACTTAATGAAACACAAGTCTGGAATGTTTGAAAAGTTCAAATAATTTCAGAGTGAAGTGGAGGATCATCGTAACAAGAAAATAAAGTTTCTATGATCTGATCGCAGAGAAGAAATATTTGAGTTATGAGTTTGGCTTTCAGTTGAAACAATGTCGAATAGTTTCGCAACTCACGCCACCTAGAACACCACAGCATAATGGTGTGTCCGAACGTTGTAACCGTACTTTATTAGATATGGTGTGATCTATGATATCTCTTACCGATTTACCACTATCATTTTGGGGTTATGCATTAGATATGGTTGCATTCATGTTAAATAGGGCACCGTCTAAAAATCAGTTGAGAGGACACCGTATGAACTGTGGTTTAGCAAGAAACCTAAGTTGTCGTTTCTTAAAGTTTGGGGTTGCGATGCTTATGTGAAAAAGTTTCAGCCTGATAAGCTCAAACCCAAATCGGAGAAGTGCGTCTTCATAGGATACCCAAAAGTAACTGTTGGGTACACCTTCTATCACAGATCCGAAGGCAAGATCTTCGTTGCTAAGAGTGGATCCTTTCTAGGGAAGGAGTTTCTCTCAAAAGAAGTGAGTGGGAGGAAAGTAGAACTTGATGAGGTAACTGTACCTTCTCTCGAATTGGAAAGTAGTTCATCACAGAAATCAGTTCCAATGGTGCCTACACCAATTAGTGAGGAAGTTAATGACGATGATCATGAAACTTCAAATCAAGTTACTACCGAACCTCATAGGTCAACCAGAGTAAGTTCCGCACCACAGTGGTACGCTAATCTTGTTCTGGAAGTCATGTTACTAGACCATGACAAACCTACGAACTATGAGGAAGCCACAACGAGCCCGGATTCCGCGAAATGGCTTAAGGCCATGAAATCTGAGATGGGATCCATGTATGAGAACAAAGTATGGACTTTGATTGACTTGCCCGATGATCGGTGAGCCATTCAGAATAAATGGATCTTCAAGAGGAAGACGGACGCTGATAGTAGTGTTACTATCTACAAAGCTCAAATTGTCGCAAAAGGTTTTGACAAGTTCAAGGTGTTGACTACGATGAGATTTTCTCACTCGTATCGATGCTTAAAAGTCTGTCCGAATCATGTTAGCAGTTGCCGCATTTTATGAAATCTGGCAAATGGATATCAAAACTACATTCCTTAATGGATTTATTAGAAAAGAGTTGTATATGATGCAACCAGAAGGTTTTGTCAATCCTAAAGGTGTCAGCAAAGTGTGCAAGCTCCAGCAATCCATGTATGGACTGGTGCAAGCATCTTGGAGTTGGAATATACGCTTTAATGAGTTGATCAAAGCATATAGTTTTATACAAACTTATGGAGAAGCATATATTTACAAGAAAGTGAGTGGGAGCACTACAACCTTTCTGATAAGTATATGTGAATGACATATTGTTGATCGGAAATGATGTAGAATTTTCTGGAAAGCATAAAGGAGTTTTTCAAAGAAAGACCTCGGTGAAGCTGCTTACACATTGAGCATCAAGATCTATAGAGATAGATCAAGACGCTTGATAGAATTTTTCAATGAGTACATACGTTGACAAGATTTTGAAGTAGTTCAAAATGGAGCAGTCAAAGAAGGAGTTCTTGCCTGTGTTGCAAGGTGTGAAGTTGAGTAAGACTCAAAACCCGACCACGGTAGAAAATAGAAAAAGAATGAAAGTCATTTCCTATGCCTCAGTCATAGGTTCTATAAAGTATGTTATGTTGTGTACCAGACCTATTGTGTACCTCATCATGAGTTTGGCAAGAGGGTACAATAGTGATCCAGGAGTGGATCACCGGACAACGGTCAAAATTATCCTTAGTAAAATAAGGATATGTTTCTCGATTATGGAGGTGACAAAGAGTTCGTCGTAAAGGGTTACGTTGATGCAAGCTTTGACACAGATCCGGATGACTCTAAATCTCAATCTGGATACATATTGAAAGTGGGAGCAATTAGTTAGAGTAGCTCCGTGCAGAGCATTGTACACATAGAAAATTTGCAATATACATACGGCTCTGAATATGGCAAACCCGTTGACTAAACTTCTCTCACAAGCAAAACATGATCACACCTTAGTACTCTTTGGGTGTTAATCACATAGCGATGTGAACTGGATTATTGACTCTAGTAAACCCTTTGGGTGTTAGTCACATGGAGATGTGAACTAAACACATAAAGATGTGAACTATTGGTGTTAAATCACATGACGATGTGAACTAGATTATTGACTCTAGTGCAAGTGGGAGACTGAAGGAAATATGCCCTAGAGGCAATAATAAAGTTGCTCATATGGGCTCCCACATATTCTACGAAGATCTTTATTGGTCAAACTGCATAACAACATATGTTGTTCCCTTTGTCATCGGTATGTTACTTGCTCGAGATACGATCGTCGCTCTCAATACCTAGTTCAATCTCGTTAATGGCAAGTCTCTTTACTCGTTCCGTAATACATCATCCCGTAACTAACTCATTAGTTACAATGCTTGCAAGGCTTATAGTGATGTGCATTGCCGAGTGGGCCCTGAGATACCTCTCCGATAATCGGAGTGACAAATCCTAATCTCGAAATACGACAACCCAACAAGTACCTTTGGAGACACCTGTAGAGCACATTTATAATCACCCAGTTACGTTGTGACATTTGGTAGCACACAAAGTGTTCCTCCGGTAAACGGGAGTTGCATAATCTCATAGTCATAGGAACATGTATAAGTCATGAAGAATGCAATAGCAACATACTAAACGATCAAGTGCTAGGCTAACGGAGTGTGTCAAGTCAATCACATCATTCACCTAATGATGTGATCCCGTTAATCAAATGAAAACTCATGTCCATGGCTAGGAAACTCAACCATCTTCGATTAACGAGCTAGTCAAGTAGAGGCATACTAGTGACACTCTGTTTGTCTATGTATTCACACATGTATTATGTTTACGGTTAATGCAATTCTAGCATGAATAATAAACATTTATCATGAAATAAGGAAATAAATAATAACTTTATTATTGCCTCTAGGGCATATTTCCTTCAGTCTCCCACTTGCACTAGAGTCAATAATCTAGATCACATCTCCATGTGATTTAACATCAATAGTTTACATCACCATGTGATTAACACCTGTAGTTCACATCGTCATGTGATCAACACCCAGAGGGTTTACTAGAGTCAATAATCTAGTTCACATCGCTATGTGATTAACACCCAAAGAGTACTAAGGTGTGATCATGTTTTGCTTGTGAGAGAAGTTTAGTCAACGGGTCTGCCATATTCAGATCCGTATGTATTTTGCAAATTTCTATGTCAACAATGCTCTGCACGATGCAACTCTAGCTAATTGCTCCCACTTTCAATATGTATCTAGATCGAGACTTAGAGTCATCCAGATCGGTGTCAAAGCTTGAATCGACGTAACTCTTTACGACGAACCTTTTGTCACCTCCATAATCGAGAAACATATCCTTATTCCACTAAGGATAATTTTGACCGTTGTCCAGTGATCTACTCCTAGATCACTATTGTACCCCCTTGCCAAAAACAATGTAGGGTATACAATAGATCTGGTACACAGCATGGCATACTTTATAGAACCTATGGCTGAGGCATAGGGAATGACTTTCACTCTCTTTCTATCTTCTGCCGTGGTCGGGCTTTGAGTCTTACTCAATTTCACACATTGTAACACATGCAAGAACTCTTTCTTTGACTGTTCCATTTTCAAACTACTTCAAAATCTTGTCAAGGTATGTACTCATTGAAAAAAACTATCAAGCGTCTTGATATATCTCTGTAGATCTTGATGCTCAATATGTAAGCAGCTTCACCGAGGTCTTTCTTTGAAAAACTCCTTTCAAACACTCCTTTATGCTTTGCAGAATAATTCTACATTATTTCCGATCAACAATATGTCATTCACATATAATTATCAGAAATGATGTAGTGCTCCCACTCACTTTCTTGTAAATACAGGCTTCACCGCAAGTCTGTATAAAACTATATGCTTTGATCAACTTATCAAAGTGTATATTCCAACTCCGAGATGCTTGCACCAGTCCATAGATGGATCGCTGGAGCTTGCATATTTTGTTAGCACCTTTAGGATTGACAAAACCTTCTGGTTGCATCATACACAACTCTTTCTTTAATAAATCCTTTAAGGAATGCAGTTTGTTTATCCATTTGCCAGATTTCATAAAATGCGGCAATTTGCTAACATGATTCGGACAGACTTAAGCATCGCTACGAGTGAGAAAATCTCATCATAGTCAACACCTTGAACTTTGTCAAAAACCTTTTTCGACAAGTCTAGCTTTGTAGATAGTAACACTACTATCAGCGTCGTCTTCCTCTTGAAGATCCATTTATTTTCTATGGCTTACCGATCATCGGGCAAGTCAACCAAAGTCCACACTTTGTTCTCATACATCAAGCCATTTCGCGGAATCTGGGCTCATCATCGCTTCCTAATAACCCACAAGTATAGGGGATCGCAATAGCTTTCGAGGGTAGAGTATTCAACCTGAATTTATTGATTCGACACAAGGGGAGCCAAAGAATATTCTCAAGTATTAGCAGCTGAGTTGTCAATTCAACCACACCTGGAAACTTAGTATCTGCAGCAAAGTGTTTAGTAGCAAAGTAATATGATAGTGGTGGTAGCGGCAACAAAAGTAAAGACAACAAAGGTAATGTTTTTGGTATTTTGTAGTGATTGTAACAGTAGCAGCGGGAAAGTAAATAAGCGTAAACCAGTATATGGAAAACTCGTAGGCACCGGATCAGTGATGGATAATTATGCCGGATGCGGTTCATCATGTAACAGTCATAACATAGGGTGACACAGAACTAGCTCCAATTCATCAATGTAATGTAGGCATGTATTCCGTATATAGTCATGCGTGCTTATGGAAAAGAACTTGCATGACATCTTTTGTCCTACCCTCACGTGGCAGCGGGGTCCTATTGGAAACTAAGGGATGTTAAGGCCTCCTTTTAATAGAGAACCAGAACAAAGCATTAGCACATAGTGAATACATGAACTCCTCAAACTATGGTCATCACCGGGAGTGGTCCCGATTATTGTCACTTCGGGGTTGCCGGATCATAACACATAGTAGGTGACCATAGACTTGCAAGATAGGATCAAGAACTCACATATATTCATGAAAACATAATAGGTTCAGATCTGAAATCATGCATGGCACTCGGGCCCTAGTGACAAGCATTAAGCATAGTAAAGTCATAGCAACATCAATCTCAGAACATAATGGATACTGGGGATCAAACCCTAACAAAACTAACTCGATTACATGATAAATCTCATCCAACCCATCACCGTCCAGCAAGCCTACGATGGAATTACTCATGCACGGCGGTGAGCATCATGAAATTGGTGATGGAGGATGTTGATGATGACGACGGCGACAAATCCCCCTCTCCGGAGCCCCGAACGGACTCCAGATCAGCCCTCCCGAGAGGTTTTAGGGCTAGGCAGCGGCTCCGTATCGTAAACGCGATGATTTATTCTCCTTGATTTTTTTCTCATCGAAACTCAATATATGGAGGTGGAGTTGGAGTCGGAGACGCAATAGGGGGCCCACGAGGTAGGGGGCGTGCCCTAGGGGGGGCGCCCCCCCACCCTTGTGAGAAGGGTGTGGGGCCCCTGGTCTTCATCTTTGGCGAGGATTTTTTATTGTTTTTCTAAGATGTTCCGTGGAGTTTCAGGTCATTCCGAGAATATTTGTTTTCTACACATAAAATTACACCATGGTAATTCTGCTGAAAACAGCGTCAGTCCGGGTTAGTTCCATTCAAATCATACAAGTTAGAGTCCAAAACAAGGGAAAAAGTGTTTGGAAAAGTATATACGACGGAGACGTATCAACTCCCCAAGCTTAAACCCTTGCTTGTCCTCAAGCAATTCAGTTGACAAACTGAAAGACAGAAAAACTTTTACAAACTTTGTTTGCTCTTGTTGTTGTAACTATGTCAAGCCAGCATTCAAGTTTTCAGCATAAATCATAACTAACCACACTTGCAATAATTCTCAGGTCTCATCATTACTCATATCAATAGCATAATCAACTAGCAAGTCATAATAATAAATCTCGTATGACAACACTTTCTCAAAACAATCATAATATGATATAACAAGATGGTATCTCACTAGCCCTTTCTGAGACCGCAAAACATAAATGCAGAGCACCTTTAAAGATCAAGGACTGACTAGACATTTTAATTCATGGTAAAAGAGATCCAATCATAGTCATACCCAATATAAATTAACAGTAATGAATGCAAATGACGGCAGTGCTCTCCAGCTGGTGCTTTTTAATAAGAGGGTGATGACTCAACATAAAAGTAAATGGATAGGCCCTTCGCAGAGGGAAGCAGGGATTTGTAGAGGTGCCGGAGCTCAGTTTTGAAATAGAGATAAATTGTATTTTGAGCGGTATACTTTCATTGTCAACGTAGCAACTAAGAGATGGCGATATCTTCCATGCTAAACACATTATAGGCGGTTCCCAAACAGAATGGTAAAGTTTATACTCCCCCTCCACCAACAAGCATCAATCCATGGCTTGCTCGAAACAATGAGTTCCTCCAACATACATCAGGTCCTAGGGGGAGTTTTCTTTGCAATTAATTTTGATTTAGTTTGCATAAAGCATGGGACTGGGCATCCCGGTGACCAGCCATTTTCTCGTGAGTGAGGAGCGGAGTCCACTCCTCTTGAGAATAACCCGCCTAACAAGGAAGATAAGGACAGCCTTTGTTGATACATGAGCTATTCGAGCATACAAAACAGAATGTTTATTTGAAGGTTTAGAGTTTGGCACATACAAATTTACTTGGAACGGTAGGTAGATACCGCATATAGGAAGGTATGGTGGACTCATCTGGAATAACTTTGGGGTTTAAGGGATTGGATGCACAAGCAGTATTCCCTCTTAGTACAAGTGAAGGCTAGCAAAAGACTGGGAAGCGACCAACTAGAGAGCGACAACAGCCATGTACATGCATTGAAATTAATAAATATTGGATGCAAGCATGAGTAGGATATAATCCACCATGAACATAAATATCGTGAAGGCTATGTTGATTTTGTTTCAACTACATGCATGAACATGTGCCAAGTCAAGTCACTTAAATCATTCAAAGGAGGATACCACCCCATCATACCACATCATAATCATCTCAATAGCATGTTGGTATACAAGGTAAATCATTATAACTCATAGCTAATCAAGCATGGCACAAGCAACTATGATCTCTAATTGTCATTGCAAACATGTTTATTCATAATAAGCTGAATCAAGAACGAGGGACTCATCATATTTACAAAAATAAAATAGGTCGAATTCATACCAGCTTTTCTCATCTCAGCCAGTCCATCATATATCATCATAATTGCCTTTCACTTGCACGACCGAACGGTGTGAATAATAATAATAGTGCACGTGCATTGGACTAAGCTGGAATCTGCGAGCATTCAATAAACAGGAGAAGACAAGGCAATATGGGCTCTTGGTTAAATCAACAATAATGCATATAAGAGCCACTTCAACAATTTAATTATGGTCTTCTCCTACTGACCCCCAAAGAAAAGAAAATAAATAAAACTATTTACACGGGAAAGCTCCCAACAAGCAAAAGAAGAACGGGAAATATTTTTGGGTTTTCTTTTTAATTATTACTACTACAGCAAAAAAATAAACTACTACTAATTTTTTGGTTTTTCTTAAGGTTTAACAAACACACAAGAAGAAAGCAGGAAACAGAAAATAAACTAGCATGGATATTACAGTGAAAAAGTATGAGCACCGACATCTAGCAATGAGTGTGTGTGAGCATAAATGTAATGTCGGTGAGAAATACATACTCCCCCAAGCTTAGGCTTTTGGCCTAAGTTGGTCTATGGCCACGGCTGGCCTGGCGGATATCCATAATAATAGTTGTTGGGGTCGTACTGTGACGAGGAAGGATAGTTGGGATCATACTGATGTGCAGTGGTTATTGCCTGCTGAGCTGCAGCGTGGAGTCGAGCTGCCTCCGCTCTCCTCTCGTACTCTTCTGCCTCCTCTCTGGTAATAACATATCTTCCTTTTGCCCGACAATCAAAGAAGGCAGGAGCAGGGAGAGTAATACGGAAAACACACTGTTTATCAAAAATTAAGCGATATAAGAGAGGTGATTCAGGCCTCTCGACAAACTGGTGCGATGCCATAGAATTATAATCTAAATATGCAGGAGGCAACTCCATATCACCCTCACGAATGTCTATTTCAAGAAAATGAGCTAAGCGGGTTGCATAAATTCCTCCAAAGAAATCTCCATTATGTCTATTATGATGCAACCTACGAGCTACAATGGCTCCCATATGATAAGATTGGTCTCCTAACACAGCACTCCTAAGAATGCTAAGATCAGGGACACACATGTGACATGCTTCATCCTTAGCATTTATGCATCTACTGATAAAGAGAGCAAAATAATATATAGCGGGAAAGTGAATGCTCCCTATGGTAGCCTGCGTTATATCTCTAGATTCCCCCACAGTTATACTAGCAAGAAAGTTTCTAAATTCGGATTTAGGGGGATCCCTAACACTACCCCATGATGGAAGTTCGCAAGCAGAAGTGAAATCCTCTAGGTCCAAGGTATAAGATTTGTCATAAAGATCAAACATGACTGAAGGAGAATTACGCGAAGATGAATACTCAAACCTCCTCACAAATGAACTTGTGAGATCATGATACTGGGGAGTTTGTTAGCCTCAAAATCCTCGAGACCGGCATTGTGTAAATATGCTTTGAATTCTTCTTTAACTCCCGCACAGTTCATAAAATTTTCCGACGGCCATTCGCAAGGCCGTACTGGAGCGTCTTTTGGTGGATCCTCGTCAGAATCGCGCATAGCAATCATGGGTCCTTGCTTCTTAGAGGAACCACCTTGGAACATCTTCCTAAACATATTGTTTTTCTCTGAAAAATTCTGAAATTTTTAGTAACTTCAAAATAAAAGTAAACCAACTTCAATAATATTGATAGCAACTACTCCTACAAGTGCCTAGAGCCTATATCAAGCATTAGAACTACTGGGAACCATATAAATTTGACATGCAAGCTCAAGAACATGGTGACCTATGGAACACAAATTTGCAAAGAATAAAGCACTAGAACAAAAACTAATTGGACCAATGGAGGAGTCACACACCAAGGAACAATCTCCCCAAGCAGTTTTGCGAGAGGTGCTTTGAGCAAGGAGATCGAAAATCATAGCAAAAGTGGCTGGAACTCGTGCTTGAGTTGGTTTTTCGGGTTTGTGTGAGACAGAGGAAGAAGATGGGTGTTGGGATAAGTGGAGGAGGGCCACCATGGGTCCACGAGGCAGGGGGCGCGCCCTATAGGGGGGCGCCCACCACCCTCGTGGCCAGGTGGCAGCTCCTCCCGCGGTAATTTTTGCACAGTAAATCCTCAAATATTCCCGAAAAAATTATATTAAATTGGCAAGTCATTCTAAGGACTTTTATTTTCGGGATATTTTTATATTGCACGGATAAGTCAGGAAACAGACAGAAAAATACTATTTTTACTTTATTTAATATAAATAACAGAAAGTAAAAGTGGGGTACATCAGTTTGTGCTTCTAGTTTCATCCATCTCATGCTCATCAAAAAGAATCCACTAACAAGGTTGATCAAGTCTTGTTAACAAACTCATTCTGATAATCATGAAATCAGAGAAATTTCGAATAACACTAAGTTACCTCAATGGGGATATGCACATCCCCAATAATAAGAATATCATATTTCTTCTTGACAGTAGGAAGAGGGAATTCAAAACCTCCAAATATAATCGATGTAATTTTTCCAATAGAGTTGATACTATGAACTTGAGGTTGTTTCCTCGGAAAGTGTACCGTATGCTCATTACCATTAACATGAAAAGTGACATTGCCTTTGTTGCAATCAATAACAGCCCCTGCAGTATTAAGAAAAGGTCTTCCAGGAATAATAGACATACTATCATCCTCGGGAATATCAAGTATAACAAAGTTCGTTAAAATAGTAACGTTTGCAACCACAACAGGCACATCCTCACAGATACCGACAGGTATAGCATTTGATTTATCAGCCATTTGCAAAGATATTTCAGTAGGTGTCAACTTATTCAAGTCAAGTCTACGATATAAAGAGAGAGGCATAACACTAACACCGGCTCCAAGATCACATAAAGCAGTTTTAATATAATTTCTTTTAATGGAGCAAGGTATAGTAGGTACTCGAGGGTCTCCAAGTTTCTTTGGTATTCCACCCTTAAAAGTATAATTAGCAAGCATGGTGGAAATTTCAGCTTCCGGTATCTTTCTTTTATTAGTAATGATATCATTCATATATTTAGCATAAGGATTTGTTTTGAGCACATCAGTTAATCGCATACGCAAAAAGATAGGCCTAATCATTTCAGCAAAGCGCTCAAAATCCTCATCATCCTTTTTCTTGGATGATTTCGAAGGAAAAGGCATGGGTTTCTGAACCCAAGGTTCCCTTTCTTTACCATGTTTCCTAGCAACAAAGTCTCTTTTATCATAACGTTGATTCTTTGATTGTGGGTTATCAAGATCAACAGCAGGTTCAATTTCTACATCATTGTCATTACTAGGTTGAGCATCATCATGAACATCATTATTGATATTTTTACTAGGTTCTTGTTCATTACCAGATTGTGTTTCAGCATCAGACATAGATATATCATTTGGATTATCAGGTGGTTCAGCAATAGGTTCACTAGAAGTTTGCACATTTCTATCATTTTTCTTCTTCTTCTTTTTAGAAGAACTAGGAACATCAATATTATTTCTTTGAGAATCTTGCTCGATTCTCTTAGGGTGGCCTTCAGGATACAAAGGTTCCTGAGTCATTCTACTAGTTCTAGTAGCCACTCTAACAGCATAATCAAGCACTTCTTTTTGAGCCTTAAGTACTTGTTCTACTTGAGTGCTAACCATAGAAGCATGTTAGCTAACAAGTTTAAGTTCACCTTTAATATCAGCCATATAATCACCCAAGCGTCTAATCATATAAGCATTTTCTTTTAATTGTCTACCAAAATAAGCATTGAAGTTGTCTTGCTTATACATAAAGTTATCAAACTCATCCAAGCACTGACTTACTCATAACAGAAGGTGAATCAAGTGCAGAGCTAGATGGTAGTTCCTTACCTCCCCTCGTAGTTGAGGGATAGATCTTGGTTTTTGGATCTCTCAAGTTCTTCATAGTGTCCAGCGGATATAAATCCCAAGTGACTCAAAGAATAGAGCTATGCTCCTCGGCAACGGCGCCAGAAATTAGTCTTGATAACCCACAAGTATAGGGGATCGCAACAGCTTTCGAGGGTAGAGTATTCAACCCGAATTTATTGATTTGACACAAGGGGAGCCAAAGAATATTCTCAAGTATCAGCAGCTGAGTTGTCAATTCAACCACACCTGGAAACTTAGTATCTGCAGCAAAGTGTTTAGTAGCAAAGTAATATGATAGTGGTGGTAGCGGCAACAAAAGTAAAGACAACAAAAGTAATGTTTTTGGTAGTTTGTAGTGATTGTAACAGTAGCAGCGGGAAAGTAAATAAGCGTAAACCAGTATATGGAAAACTCGTAGGCACCGGATCAGTGATGGATAATTATGCCGGATGCGGTTCATCATGTAACAGTCATAACATAGGGTGACACAGAACTAGCTCCAATTCATCAATGTAATGTAGGCATGTATTCCGTATATAGTCATGCGTGCTTATGGAAAAGAACTTGCATGACATCTTTTGTCCTACCCTCCCGTGGCAGCGGGGTCCTATTGGAAACTAAGGGATATTAAGGCCTCCTTCTAATAGAGAACCAGAACAAAGCATTAGCACATAGTGAATACATGAACTCCTCAAACTATGGTCATCACCGGGAGTGGTCCCGATTATTGTCACTTCGGGGTTGCCGGATCATAACACATAGTAGGTGACTATAGACTTGCAAGATAGGATCAAGAACTCACATATATTCGTGAAAACATAATAGGTTCAGATCTGAAATCATGGCACTCGGGCCCTAGTGACAAGCATTAAGCATAGTAAAGTCATAGCAACATCAATCTCAGAACATAATGGATACTGGGGATCAAACCCTAACAAAACTAACTCGATTACATGATAAATCTCATCCAACCCATCACCGTCCAGCAAGCCTACGATGGAATTACTCACGCACGGTGGTGAGCATCATGAAATTAGTGATGGAGGATGGTTGATGATGATGACGGCGACGAATCCCCCTCTCCGGAGCCCCGAACGGACTCCAGATCAACCCTCCCGAGAGGTTTTAGGGCTTGGCGGCGGCTCCGTATCGTAAAACACAATGATTTCTTCTCCATGATTTCTTTTCTCATCGAAACTCAATATATGGAGGTGGAGTTGGAGTCAGAGACGCAACAGGGGGCCCACGAGGTAGGGGCGCACCCTAGGGGGGGGGCACCCTCGTGAGAAGGGTGTGGGCCCCCTGGTCTTCATCTTTGGCGAGGATTTTTTATTGTTTTTCTAAGATGTTCTGTGGAGTTTCAGGTCATTCCGAGAATATTTGTTTTCTACACATAAAACAACACCATGGTAATTCTGCTGAAAACAGCGTCAGTCCGGGTTAGTTCCATTCAAATCATACAAGTTAGAGTCCAAAACAAGGGCAAAAGTGTTTGGAAAAGTAGATACGACGGAGACGTATCACTTCCTCATAGTTCGTAGGTTTGTCATGGTCAAGTAACATGAACTCCAGAATAGGATTACCAAACCACTCTGGTGCGGAACATACTCTGGTTAACCTACAAGGTTCGGTAGTAACTTGATCCGAAGCTTTCATGATCATCATCATTAACTTCCTCACTAATTGGTGTAAGCATCACTGGAACTGATTTCAGTGATGAACTACTTTCCAATTCGGGAGTAGGTACAATTACCTTATCAAGTTCTACTTTCCTCCCACTCACTTCTTTCGAGAGAAACTCCTTCTCTAAAAAGGATCCATTTTTAGCAATGAATATCTTGCCTTCGGATCTGTGATAGAAGGTGTACCCAACAGTAACTTTTGGGTATCCTATGAAGATGCACTTTTCTGACTTGGGTTTGAGCTTATGAGGATGAAACTTTTTCACATAAGCATCGCAACCCCAAACTTTAAGAAACGACAACTTAGGTTTCTTGCCAAACCACAGTTCATATGGTGTCGTCTCAACGGATTTAGATGGTGCCCTATTTAACGTGAATGCAGCTGTCTCTAATGCATAACCCCAAAACGATAGTGTAAATTGGTAAGAGACATCATAGATTGCACCATATCTAATAAAGTACGGTTACGATGTTTGGACACACCATTACGTTGTGGTGTTCCGGGTGGCATGAGTTGCGAAACTATTCCGCATTGTTTCAAATGAAGACCAAACTCACAACTCAAATATTCTCCTCCATGATCAGATCGTAGAAACTTTATTTTCTTGTTATGATGATTTTCCACTTCACTCTGAAATTCTTTGAACTTTTCAAATGTTTCAGACTTATGTTTCTTCAAGTAGATATACCCATATCTGCTCAAATCATCTGTGAAGGTCAAAAAATAACGATACCCGTCGCGAGCCTCAACACTCATCGAACCTCATACATTAGTATGTATTATATCCAATAAGTCAATTGCTCGCTCCATTGTTCCGGAGACCGGAGTCTTAGTCATCTTTGCCCATGAGGCATGGTTCGCAAGCATCTACTGATTCATTAATCAAGTGATTCAAAAAGCCCATCAGTATGGGTTTTCTTCATGCGCTTTACACCAATATGACCTAAACGGCAGTGCCACAAATAAGTTGCACTATCATTATTAACTTTGCATCTTTTGGCTTCAATATTATGAATATGTGTATCACTACGATCGAGATCCAACAAACCATTTTATTGGGTGTATAACCATAGAAGGTTTTATTCATGTAAACAGAATAACAATTATTCTCTAACTTAAATGAATAACCGTATTGCAATAAACATGATCAAATCATATTCTTGCTCAACGCAAACACCTAATAACATTTATTTAGGTTCAACACTGATTACCCACAAGTATAGGGGATCTATCGTAGTCCTTTCGATAAGTAAGAGTGTCGAACCCAACGAGGACCAGAAGGAAATGACAAGCGGTTTTCAGCAAGGTATTCTCTGCAAGCACTGAAATTATAGGTAACAAACAGTTTTGTGATAAGATAATTTGTAACGAGCAACAAGTAACAAAAGTAAATAAAGTGCAGCAAGGTGGCCCAATCCTTTTTGTAGCAAAGGACAAGACTGGACAAACTCTTATATAGAGAAAAGCGCTCCCGAGGACACGTGGGAATTATCATCAAGCTAGTTTTCATCACGATCATATGATTCGCGTTCGGTACTTTGATAATTTGGTATGTGGTGGACAGGTGCTTGGGTGCTGTCCTTACTTGGACAAGCATCCCACTTATGATTAACCTCTATTGCAAGCATCCACAGCTACAACAAAAGTATTAAGGAAACCTAACCATAGCATGAAACATGTGGATCCAAATCAGCCCCTTACGAAGTAATGCATAAACTAGGGTTTAAGCTTCTGTCACTCTAGCAACCCATCATCTACTTATTACTTCCCAATGCCTTCCTCTAGGCCCAAATAATGGTGAAGTGTCATGTAGTTGACGTTGATACGTCTCCAACGTATCTATAATTTTTGATTGCCCCATGCTATATTATCTACTGTTTTGGATGTCTATGGGCTTTATTATACACATTTATATCATTTTTGGGACTAACCTATTAACCCAGAGCCCAGTGCCAGTTTCTGGTTTTTGCCTATTTTAGGGTTTCGAAGAAAAGGAAAATCAAACGGAGTCCAAATGACCTGAAACTTCACGGAACTTATTTTTGGATCCGAAGAAGCCCAGAAGACTTGGAGTCTACGTAAGGGAAGCTTCAAGGAGGCCACGAGGTAGGGGGGCGCGCCCACTGATACGTCTCCAACGTATCTATAATTTTTGATTGTTACATGCTATTATATTATCAACTTTGGATGTTTATGGGCTTTATTATACACTTTCATATCATTTTTGGGACTAACCTATTAACCCAGAGCCCAGTGCCTGTTTCTGTTTTTTTGCCTATTTTAGGGTTTCGAAGAAAAGGAAAATCAAACGGAGTCCAAATGACCTAAAACTTCACGGAACTTATTTTTGGATCAGGAGAAGCCCAGAAGACTTGGAGTCTACGTAAGGGAAGCTTCGAGGAGGCCACGAGGTAGGGGGCGCGCCCACCCCCCTTGGGCGCGCCCTCCACCCTCGTGGGCCCTCGTGGCTCCCCTGACATACTTCTTCTGCCTATATATCTCCATATACCCTAAAACATCAGGGAGCACAATAGATCGGGAGTTCCGCCGCCAGAATCCTCCGTAGCCACCGAAAGCCAATCTAGACCCGTTCCGGCACCCTGCCGGAGGGGGAATCCTTCTCCGGTGGCCATCTTCATCATCCCGGTGCTCTCCATGACGAGGAGGGAGTAGTTCTCCCTCGGGGCTGAGGGTATGTACCAGTAGCTATGTGTTTGATCTCTCTCTCTCTCTCTCGTGTTCTTGATTTGGCACGATCTTGATGTATCGCGAGCTTTGCTATTATAGTTGGATCTTATGTTTCTCCTCCCCCTCTACTCTCTTGTAATGGATTGAGTTTTCCCCTTGAAGTAATCTTATCGGATTGAGTCTTTAAAGATTTGAGAACACTTGACGTATGTCTTGTCGTGCGTATCTGTGGTGACAATGGGATATCACGTGATTCACTTGATGTATGTTCTGGTGATCAACTTGCGGGTTCCTCCCATGAACCTATGCATAGGGGTTGGCACACGTTTTCATCGTGATTCTTCGGTAGAACTTTGGGGCACTCTTTGAGGTCCTTTGTGTTGGTTGAATAGATGAATATGAGATTGTGTGATGCATATCGTATAATCATACCCACGGATACTTGAGGTGACATTGGAGTATCTAGGTGACATTAGGGTTTTGGTTGATTTGTGTCTTAAGGTGTTATTCTAGTACGAACTCTAGGGCTGTTTGTGACACTTATAGGAATAGCCCAACAGATTGATTGGAAAGAATAACTTTGAGGTGGTTTCATACCCTACCATAATCTCTTCGTTTGTTCTCCGCTATTAGTGACTTTGGAGTGACTCCTTGTTGCATGTTGAGGGATAGTTATGTGATCCAGTTATGTTATCATTCTTGAGAGAACTTGCACTAGTGAAAGTATGAACCCTAGGCCTTGTTTCCTAGCATTGCAATATCGTTTGTGCTCACTTTTATCATTAGTTACCTTGCTGTTTTTATGTTTTCAGATTACAAAAACTTATATCTACTATCCATATACCACTTGTATCACCATCTCTTCGCCGAACTAGTGCACCTATACAATTTACCATTGTATTGGGTGTGTTGGGGACACAAGAGACTCTTTGTTATTTGGTTGCAGGGTTGCTTGAGAGAGACCATCTTCATCCTACGCCTCCTATGGATTGATAAACCTTAGGTCATCCACTTGAGGGAAATTTGCTACTGTCCTACAAACCTCTGCACTTGGAGGCCCAACAACGTCTACAAGAAGAAGGTTGTGTAGTAGACATCAAGCTCTTTTCCGGCGCCGTTGCCGGGGAGGTGAGTGCTTGAAGGTATATCTTTAGATCTTGCAATCGAGTCTTTTAGTTTCTTGTTTTGTCACTAGTTTAGTTTATAAAAGAAAACTATAAAAAATGGAATTGAGTTTGTCTCATACGCTTCACCTTTTTAATATCTTTCGTGAGTATGATGGAAAGGGTAATTGTGCTCAAGTGCTAGAAGAAGAAATCTATAAAATGTTTGGCACTAAATCTTTGAATGATGAGCATGATTGCAATGTTGTTAGTATGAACTCCTTGAATACCCATGGTACTAATGATGATTGCACTAGTTATGATGAAAATGCCTCCTATAAACATGTCAATAATTGTGGACTGCATTGGGTTTGTAAGTACACACCAAATAGGGAAGATAGATATTGCAAGAGGCATAAGTACTTAGAAACTAAATTGTTGCAAGAAAGGCTAGATGAATGTGCTGAAAATTTAAATTATCTTGGCCATACTTGTGAGCTTTGCAATGAACATGATCATTTCAGTACCCAATGCAAATTGTTTCATGATTGTATCGTGTCCAAAAATTGTGATGACTTGATTTCCCTTGCACATCATAATGAACTTAGTTTGCTTATGGGTTACGAAGAAATGAAACGTATAACTAATTATCTTCCAGAATTTGCCCTTTATAAACTTCTTGGATTTGATCTAGAGGAAATTTATATGTATTGTGCGGTGAATTGTATTGAAAATCCTTATATTGCCAACTACATAAAGAAAACAAAACAAATAGAGGATGAAGAGAATACTAATGAAAGGGAAGAGACTTCCCAATACCCTCCTATTATTTCTTATGATGAATCAGGTAACGAGGAGGAGCCTCCTATTCAACCAATCTCATTAATAAGGAGCTCCAAAAAAGGATTGAACCCACACATCATGTGGTGAAGAAGAAGAAAAGAAAAAGGAAGAGAGGTAAAAAGATATATCCCCCAAATAATGCTGCTCCTATTACTATTGTGCCTCATGAAAATATAATTGTGGAAGATAATGATACTTCTTATGATCTTGAAAATATTTTTGGCACTTGCTTGGAAGAATATGATAATTGCTATACTATTGGTGATATCCATACTATTAATTATAAGAGTGATTATGCTTATGATATGAAAAGGCCCAAGCTTGGGGATGCTACGTTCAATGAAGATGATATTTTTAGTCTCCCAAGTTTTGATATGCAAATTTATAATGATGATAGCATGCCTCCTACTTATGATGATTATTGTGATGATACTTATGCTATAAAAGTAGTGATTATATTTATAAAAATTGTCATGATTATGATTACCCCTTCTCTTAACATTACTCTTTTAATGTGGAAACAATTTATAGTATTCGAGTCTCTTATGATACTCCCACTATTCCGAATGAGAAGAATTTTGCTTATGTGGAGAGTAATAAAAATTCCATGCTTGTAGATCATGAAAAGAATGCTTTAGGTGTTGGTTATATTGTTGAATTAATTCATTATGCTACTGAAAATTATTATGAGGGAGGAACTTATGCTTGTAGGAATGGCAATAATATCAAGTTTCCTCTCTATGTGCTTAAAGTTTTGAAGTTATGCTTGTTTTACTTTCCTATGCAAGTTGATTCTTGTTCCAATAAGTTGTTTGCTCACAAAATCCCTATGCATAGGAAGTGGGTTAGACTTAAATGTGCTAGTCATATTCTTCATGATGCTCTCTTTATGTTTCAATTATTATCCTTTATGTGAGCATCATTGAAATCATCATGCCTAGCTAGGGGCGTTAAACGATAGCGCTTGTTGGGAGTCAACCCAATTTCTTGTTCCTTGATTTTTGCTCCTGTTTAGTAATAAATAATTCATCTATACTCTGTTTAGATGTGGTTTTATGCTTTTAATTAGTGTTTGTGCCAAGTAGAACCTTTGGGAAGACTTGGGGGAAGTCTTGTTGATCATGCTGTAAAAAACAGAAACTTTAGCGCTCACGAGAATTGCTGCCATTTTTATTTGGAGAGTGATATTTAGTTAATTCTTTTTTCAGATAATTAATAGATAAATTTCTCAGGTCCAGCAATTTATTTTATAATTTTATGATCTCCATAAGTATATGTTTGATTCATATTACTACAAACTGTTCTGTTTTTGACAGATTCTGTTTTCATCGTGTGGTTTGCTTATTTTAATGAATCTATGAGTAGTATCGGAGGGTATGAACCATAGAGAAGTTGGAATACAGTAGATATTACACCAATATGAATTTACAATGAGTTCATTACAGTACCTTATGATGGTGATTTGCTTTCTTATACTAACAGAGCTTACGAGTTTTCTGTTAAGTTTTGTGTTGTGAAGTTTTCAAGTTTTGGGTAAAGATTCGATGGACTATGGAATAAGGAGTGGCAAGAGCCTAAGATTGGGGATGACCAAGGCACCCCAAGGTAATATTCAAGTACAACCAAGAGCCTAAGCTTGGGGATGCCCCGGAAGGCATCCCCTCTTTCGTCTTCGTTCATCGGTAACTTTACTTGGAGCTATATTTTTATTCACCATATGATATGTGTTCTGCTTGGAGAGTCAATTTATTTTGTTTAGATTTGCTTGATGTTATTTATAACAATGTTTTGCATCTTTTATTTCAATAAAATTGGCATTGATAGCCTTTACTATGCCTATTTTACAAGTCTTCATGTTGCTGTTTGAAAACAGAAAGTTTACCGCTGTTGCAATAATTCCCTAGAAAAGTTAGAATGTGATAAAATGTTGAAACCTTTTGCATATTAATCTCTGATAAATTTATTACAGTGGGAATTTTCTTTCATTATTTTTGGATCTAGGGAAGTATGGATGTTGCTGCATTCTTTACAGACTGTCCTGTTCAGGCAGATTGCTGTTATGATTGGATTGTTTGCATATGTTTGCTTCTTTAATTATTCTATTTGAGGATAGGACTATAAAATATGCAGAGGCATTTAGTATGCAATGTTGAATAATAATTTTAGTGATTTTCTACAGTAGAATATGATAAGGTTTTTGCAATGGTTTATACTAACTTATCTCACGAGTCCTTGTTGAGTTTTGTGTGGATGAAACTTTTAAGATTTAGGGAGACCGTGATATGAGAAAAATTAACAAGACACAAAAGATCAAGCTTGGGGATGTCCAAGGCATCCCAAGATAATATTTCAAGAAGTCTCAAGCGTCTAAGCTTGGGGATGCCCCGGTTGGCATCCTACCTTTCTTCTTCAACAACTATCGGTTAGTTTCGGTTGATCCTAAGTTTTTGCTTCTTCACATGATGTTTGCCATTCTTAGAATGTCATTTTATTTTTCTTTTCTTGATGTTTGAATAAAATATAAAGATCTGAAATTATTAAATGTTAGAGAGTATTCACATAGCTACATAATTATTAAAACTACTCATTGATCTTCACTTATATCTTTTGGAGTAGTTTGTCGTTTGCTCTAGTGCTTCACTTATATCTTTTTAGAGCACGGTGGTGGTATTATAGAAATAGATGAACTCTCATGCTTCACTTATATTATTTTGAGAGTCTTTTAGAACAGCATGGTAATTTGCTTTGGTTATGAAACTAGTCCTAATATGATGGGCATTCAAGAGGGATATAATAAAAACTTTCATATATAGTCAATTGAATACTAAGAGAAGTTTGATACTTGATGATTGTTTTGAAATATGAATATGGTGATATTAGAGTCATGCTAGTTGAGTAGTTGTGAATTTGAGAAATACTTGTGTTAAAGTTTGTGATTCCCATAGCATGCACGTATGGTGAACCGTTATGTGATGAAGTCGGAGCATGATTTATTTATTGACTATCTTCCTTATGAGTGGCGGTCGGGGACGAGCGATGGTATTTTCCTACCAATCTATCCCCCTAGGAGCATGCGCGTAGTACTTTGTTTCGATAACTAATAAATTTTTGCAATAAGTATGTGAGTTCTTTATGACTAATGTTGAGTCCATGGGTTATACGCACTCTCACCCTTCCACCATTGTTAGCCTCTCTAATACCGCACACCTTTCGCCGGTATCATACACCCACCATATACCTTCCTCAAAACAGCCAATATACCTACCTATTATGTCATTTCCATAGCCATTCTGAGAAATATTGTCATGCAAATTCCACCATTCCGTTATTATGACACAATTCATCATTGTCATATTGCTTTGCATGATCATGTAGTTGACATTGTATTTGTGGCAAAGCCACCGTTCATAATTCTTTCATACATGTCACTCATGAATCATTGCACATCCCGGTACACCGCCGGAGGCATTCATATATAGTCATATCTTGTTCTAAGTATCGAGTTGTAATTCTTGAGTTGTAAGTAAATAAAAGTGTGATGATCATCATCATTATTAGAGCATTGTCCCAGTGAGGAAAGGATGATGGAGACTATGATCCCCCCATAAGTCGGGATGAGACTCCGGACGAAGAAAAAAAAGAGGCCAAAGAAGCCCAAATAAAAAAAGAGAAAAGAGGCCATAAAAAAGAGAAGGCCCACATAAAAAATAAAAAAGTAAAAATAAAAAAATAAAAATAAAAAAATAAAAAAATAAGAGAAAAAGAGAGAAGGGGCGATGCTACTATCCTTTTACCACACTTGTGCTTCAAAGTAGCACCATGATCTTCATGATAGAGAGTCTCCTATGTTGTCACTTTCATATACTAGTGGGAATCTTTTATTAAAGAACTTGGCTTGTATATTCCAATGATGGGCTTCCTCAAAATGGCCTAGGTCTTCGTGAGCAAGCAAGTTGGATGCACACCCACTAGTTTCTTTTGTTGAGCTTTCATAAATTTATAGCTCTAGTGCATCCGTTGCATGGCAATCCCTACTCATTCACATTGATATCTATTGATGGGCATCTCCATAGCCCGTTGATACGCCTAGTTGATGTGAGACTATCTTCTCCCTTTTTGCCTTCTCCACAGCCACCCTTATATTCCACCTATAGTGCTATATCCATGGCTCACGCTCATATGTTGCATGAAGATTGAAAAAGTTTGAGAACATCAAAAGTATGAAACAATTGCTTGGCCTGTCATCGGGGTTGTGCATGATTTAAATATTTTGTGTGGTGAAGATGGAGCATAGCCAGACTATATGATTTTGTAGGGATAGCTTTCTTTGGCCATGTTATTTTGAGAAGACATGATTGCTTAGTTAGTATGCTTAAAGTATTATTGTTTTTATGTCAATATTAAACTTTTGTCTTGAATCTTATGGATCTGAATATTCTTGCCATAATAAAGAGAACTACATGGATAAATATGCTAGGTAGAATTCCACATCAAAAATTCTGTTTTTATCATTTACCTACTCGAGGACGAGCAGGAATTAAGCTTGGGGATGCTGATACGTCCCCAACGTATCTATAATTTTTTTTGTTCCATGCTATTATTATCAACTTCGGATCTTTATGGGCTTTATTATACACTTTTATATCATTTTTTGGACTAACCTATTAACCCAAAGCCCAGTGCCAGTTTCTGTTTTTTTTGCCTATTTTAGGGTTTCGAAGAAAAGGAAAATCAAACGGAGTCCAAATGACCTGAAACTTCACGGAACTTATTTTTGGATCAGAAGAAGCCCAGAAGACTTGGAGTCTACGTAAGGGAAGCTTCGAGGAGGCCACGAGGTAGGGGGCGCGCCCACCCCCCTTGGGCGCGCCCTCCACCCTCGTGGGCCCCTCGTGGCTCCCCTGACGTACTTCTTCTGCCTATATATCTCCATATACCCTAAAACGTCGGGGAGCACAATAGATCGGGAGTTCCGCCGCCAGAAGCCTCCGTAGCCAGCGAAAGCCAATCTAGACCCGTTCCGGCACCCTGCTGGAGGGGGAATCCTTCTTCGGTGGCCATCTTCATCATCCCGGTGCTCTCCATGACGAGGAGGGAGTAGTTCTCCCTCGGGGCTGAGGGTATGTACCAGTAGCTATGTGTTTGATCTCTCTCTCTCTCACATGTTCTTGAGGTGATACGATCTTGATGTATCACGAGCTTTGCTATTATATTTGGATCCTATGATGTTTCTTCCCCCCCCTCTACTCTCTTGTAATGGATTGAGTTTCCCCTTTGAAGTAATCTTATCGGATTGAGTCTTTAAAGATTTAAGAACACTTGATGTATGTCTTACCGTGCGTACCTATGGTGACAATGGTATACCACATGACTCACTTGATGTATGTTTTGGTGATTAACTTGCGGGTTCTGCCCATGAACCTATGCATAGGGGTTGGCACACGTTTTCGTCGTGATTCTTTGGTAGAAACTTTGGGGCACTCTTTGAGGTTCTATGTGTTGGTTGAATAGATGAATCTGAGATTGTGTGGCGCATATCGTATAATCATACCCACGGATACTTGAGGTGACATTCGAGTATCTAGGTTACATTAGGGTTTTGGTTGATTTGTGTCTTAAGGTGTTATTCTAGTACGAACTCTAGGGCTGTTTGTGACACTAATAGGAATAGCCCAACGGATTGATTGGAAAGAATAACTTTGAGGTGGTTTTTTACCCTACCATAATCTCTTCGTTTGTTCTCCGCTATTAGTGACTTTGGAGTGACTCTTAGTTGCATGTTGAGGGATATTTATGTGATCCATTTATGTTAGTATTGTTGAGGGAACTTGCACTAGCGAAAGTATGAACCCTAGGCCTTGTTTCAGCGCATTGCAATACCGTTTACGCTCACTTTTACCACTTGCTACCTTGCTGTTTTTGTATTTTCATATTACAAAAACTATTATCTACTATCCATATACCACTTGTATCACCATCTCTTCGCCGAACTAGTGCACCTATACAATTTACCATTGTATTAAGTATGTTGGGGACACAAGAGACTCTTTGTTATTTGGTTGCAGGGTTGCTTGAGAGAGACCATCTTCATCCTACGCCTCCTACAGATTGATAAACCTTAGGTCATCCACTTGAGGGAAATTTGCTACTGTCCTACGAACCTCTGCACTTGGAGGCCCAACAGCGTCTACAAGAAGAAGGTTGTGTAGTAGACATCAGACGTTCACATAACACCACTAGAGGAGGGACAACATACATCTCATCTAAATATTGAACGAATACCAAATTCACATGACTACTAATAGCAAGCCTTCTCCCATGTCCTCAGGAACAAACGCAACTACTCCCAAAGCATATTCATGTTCATAATTAGAGGGGTATTAATATGCATATAGGATCTGAACATATGATCTTCCACCAAGTAAACCAACTAGCATCAACTACAAGGAGTAATGAACACTACTAGCAACCCACAGGTACCAATCCCGGACTTAGAGACAAGAATTGGATACAAGAGATGAACTAGGGTTTTGAGACGAGATGGTGCTGGTGAAGATGTTGATGGAGATTGCCCTCTCCCGATGAGAGGAGCGTTGGTGATGATGATGGTGATGATTTCCCCCTCCCGGAGGGAAGTGTCCCCGGCAGAATAGCTCTACCGGAGCCCTAGATTGGTTCTGCCAAGGTTCCGCCTCGTGGTGGCGGAGTCTTGTACGGAAAGATGGCTTATGATTTTTTTCCTCATCGAAACATTCCATATAGCAGAAGATGGGCATCGGAGGGCCACCAGGGGACCCACGAGGCAGGGGGCGCGCCCAAGGGGGTAGGGCGTGCCCCCCACCCTCGTGGGCTGGGTGTGGCCCCCCTCTGGAACTTCTTGCGCTCATTATTTTCTATATATTCTAAAAATGTCTTCCGTGAAGTTTCAGGACTTTTGGAGCTGTGCATAATAGGTCTCTAATATTTGCTCCTTTTCCAGCCCGGAATCCCAGATGCGGGCATTCTCCCTCTTTATGTAAACCTTGTAAAATAAGAGAGAATAGACATAAGTATTGTGACATAATGTGTAATAACAGCCCAGAATGCAATAAATATCGATATAAAAGCATGATGCAAAATGGACGTATCAGCTCCCCCAAGCTTAGACCTAGCTTGTCCTCAAGCGAAAGCCAAAATCGAAAAATATGTCCACATGTTTAGAGATAGAGGTGTCAATAAAAATAAAATACGGACATGAGGGCATCATGATCATTCTTAGAACAACAACTTATATAATTCTTGTCATGTGATCTCTTATGCTAGAGTAACAATTCAATCACAATTTCAAGTATGAATCATAAACTTCATTGAAAACTAACAAACTATAATCTCAGTCATTGGAGCAATTGCAATTTATCATAACATAGGAAAGAGTCAATATATAAGAGCTTTTCAACAAGTCCACATACTCAACTATCATATAGTCTTTCACAATTTCTAACACTCACGCAATACTTATGGGTATGGAGTTTTAATTGGACACAGAGAAAGATAGGGGCGTATAGTTTTGCCTCCCAACGTTTTACCTCAAGGATAATGTCAACAATAATAGTTCATGAAAACTCACATCCAGTTAGCCATATATACCAGGATCTTTCCAACATGTTGTGCTTGCCAAAAGATAAAATGTAAAAAGGAAGGGTGAAGATCACCATGACTCTTATGCAAGGCAGGAGATAAAAGTAAAAGATAGGCCCTTCGCAGAGGGAAGCAGAGGTTGTCATGCGCTTTTATGGTTGGATGCACAAAATCTTAATGCGAAAGAACGCCACTTTATATTGCCACTTGTGATATGGACCTTTATTATGCAGTCCTTCACTTTTATTTCTTCCATATCACATGATCGTATAAAGCTTATTTTCTCCCACACTAATAAGTCATACATATTAAGAGAGCAATTTTTATTGATTACATCGATGACAACTTACTTGGAGGATCTTACTCAATCTATAGGTAGGTATGGTGGACTCTCATGGCAAAACTGGGTTTGGGGATATTTGGAAGCACAAGTAGTATCTCTACTTGGTGCAAAGAATTGGCTAGCATGAGAGGGAAAGGCAAGCTCAACCATGTTGGATGATCCATGACAATATAATTTATGTCAGGTGTAAGAAAACATAACCCATTACGTTGTCTTCCTTGTCCAACGTCAACTCTTTAGCATGTCATATTTTAATGAGTGCTCACAATCATAAAAGATGTCCAAGATAGTATATATGTGAAGACCTCTCTTTCTTTATTACTTCTATTAATTGCAACGATGACCAAAACTATGTTTGTCAACTCTCAACAGCTTTTATTCATCATACTTTTTCTATGTGAGCTCATTACTCTCCATAAGATCCATATGATCTCTTTTATTTCTTTCTATTTTATTTTATTCACTCAATATCATGGCAAAATAATCAAGCCCTTGACTCAACACTAATCTTTGTTATATATAGCTCACGGACTCGATTACATAGAAGGATCATAAAGCAAAACTCACAACTAGATCATACTAAAAACTTTATGCTACTAGATCAAGATATTATCAGAAGAATCGAACTAAGAAAAACGGTAAAGATAAAAGTGATGGTGATACGATACCGGGGCACTCCCCCAAGCTTGGCAGTTGCCAAGGGGAGTGCCCATACCCATGTGATTATGTCTCCTTTGTTGGTGAAGAAGATGGTGGTGATGAAGGGTAGTCGCACATCGAGCGTAGGAGGTCTTCCAACTTGCGGATAATGCCCTTGAGTGCGATGATATGCTCCTTCAACAAAATATTTTCACGTGTGAGATACTTGTTTTGTATACGAGCTAGCTCAGTCATCTTGAAAGCTTCGACCTCAGTTGGGGTAAGAAGATTGTGATCAAGTTGAAAGATGTCTTCTGTTGCCGGAACTTGGTCCTCCGTGGCCTTCTTGATCCCTTCATCCTAGTTGATCTCCATGGGTTCTTCTCTCTTCAGCTCTATCTTCATTAGCCAAGCATCGTTGCCCTCATTGTTGGAGGAGGAGGGAGACAACATGATGCTTGGCTTTGACAACCCTGGCAGAAAACAGCTCGAAACGAGAATAGGAGATTTTTGCGTGATACGGTAGTCAAAACCTGTGGGAGGTTATATAATGAATTTTTACCGACCAAAATACGTGACGTGTAAGAAAACGCAGTCCGGAGAGCACACGAGGTGCCCACGAGGTAGGGGGCGCGCCAGGGGGGTAGGGCGCGCCCTCCACCCTCGTGGAGCCCTCGTGCCTTTCCTGGACTGCTTCTTATTTTTCTATTTTTCTAAATATTCCAAAACGGAAGAAAATTGCCATTAGAACTGTTTTGGAGTCGGTTTACTTACCGTACCACATACCTATTCCTTTTCGGAGTCTGAAACGTTCCGGAAAGTGTCCCTTATGTATTCCTCCGGGGTTATGGTTTCAATAACATTGGTTTCAACATTTACGGGATTACCTGAGATATAATGTTTGATTCTTTGACCGTTCACCACCTTCGGATTTGTGCCTTCGAAATTGTTGATTTTTATGGCACCGGAACGATAGACCTCCTCGATAACGTAAGGGACTTCCCATTTAGAGAGAAGTTTTCCTGCAAAAAATCTTAAACAAGAGTTGTATAGTAATACATAATCACCTACATTAAATCACGCTTTTGTATTCTTTTGTCATGCCATCTTTTAACTTTTTCTTTAAACAACTTGGCATTTTCATAGGCTTGGGTTCTTCATTCATCAAGTGAGCTAATATCAAATAACCTCTTCTCACCGACAAGTTTGAAATCATAATTGAGCTCTTTAATAGCCCAATATGCCTTATGTTCTAGTTCTAGAGGTAAGTGACATGCTTTTCCATAAACCATCTTATACGGAGACATACCCATAGGATTTTTATATGCGGTTCTATAGGCCCATAATGCATCATATTGACAGTCTTTTACGGAGACATACCAATTCTTTCTGGATCTATTGACAGTCTTTTGCAAAATTAATTTGAGCTCTCTATTACTCAATTCTACTTAACCACTAGACTGCGGGTGATACGAAGATGCAATTATATGATTAACACCATACTTAGCAAGCATTTTACGGAAAGCACCATGAATAAAATGTGAACCACCATCAGTCATTAGATATCTAGGGACTCCAAACCTCGGAAAAATAACTTCTTTAAGCATTTTAATAGAAGTGTTATGATCAGCACTACTAGTTGGAATAGTGTGACGCCCCCGATTCAATCGTACACTAATCATACACGCAAACGTGTACGATCAAGATCAGGGACTCACGGGAAGATATAACAACACAACTCTACAAATAAAATAAGTCATACAAGCATCATATTACAAGCCAGGGGCCTCGAGGGCTCGAATACAAGAGCTCGATCATAGACGAGTCAG
Source organism: Triticum urartu (assembly GCF_056163025.1). Taxonomy (NCBI): domain Eukaryota; kingdom Viridiplantae; phylum Streptophyta; class Magnoliopsida; order Poales; family Poaceae; genus Triticum; species Triticum urartu. The sequence continues at coordinate 443,286,125 of NC_141878.1, read as the reverse complement.
CGGAAGCAACAATATCTGAGTACAGACATAAGTTAAACAAGTTTGCCTTAAGAAGGCTAGCACAAACTGGGATACAGATCGAAAGAGGCGCAGGCCTCCTGCCTGGGATCCTCCTAACTACTCCTGGTCGTCGTCAGCGGGCATCACGTAGTAGTAGGCACCGCCGGTGTAGTAGGAGTCGTCGTCGACGGTGGCGTCTGGATCCTGGGCTCCAACATCTGGTTGCGACAACCAGGAAGAAGGAAAGGGGGAAAGGAGGGAGAAAGCAACCGTGAGTACTCATCCAAAGTACTCGCAAGCAAGGAGCTATACAACATATGTATGCATGGGTATCAAATGGAATAAGGGTATCATATGTGGACTGAACTGCAGAAAGCTGGAATAAGGGGGGATAGCTAGTCCTTTCGAAGACTACGCTTCTGGCAGCCTCCGTCTTGCAGCATGTAGGAGAGAGTAGACTGAAGTCCTCCAAGTAGCATCGCATAGCATAATCCTAACCGATGATCCTCCCCTCGTCGCCCTGTGAGAGAGCGATCACCGGTTGTATCTGGCACTTGGAAGGGTGTGTTTTATTACGTATCCGGTTCTAGTTGTCATAAGGTCAAGGTACAACTCCAAGTCGTCCTGTTACCGAAGATCACGGCTATTCGAATAGATTAACTTCCCTGCAGGGGTGCACCACATACCCCAACACGCTTGATCCCATTTGGCCGGACACACTTTCCTGGGTTATGCCCGGCCTCGGAAGATCAACACGTCGCAGCCCCACCTAGGCACAACAGAGAGGTCAGCACGCCGGTCTAAACCTAAGCGCACAGGGGTCTGGGCCCATCGCCCTTAGCACACCTGCACGTTGCGTACGCGGCCGGAAGCAGAACTAGCCCCCTTAATACAAGAGCAGGCTTACGTTCCAATCCGGCGCGCGCCACTCAGTCGCTGACGTCACGAAGGCTTCGGCTGATACCACGACGCCGGGATACCCATAACTACTCCCGGCGTAGATGGTTAGTGCGTATAGACCAAATGGCCAAACTCAGATCAAATACCCAGATCTCGTTAAGCGTGTTAAGTATCCGCGAACGTCGACCAGGGCTAGGCCCACCTCTCTCCTAGGTGGTCGGAACCTGCCCTGTCGCTCCGCCTCAAAGATCCACTCGCGGGTGCTCCTCAAGCCGACCCGTCTTTAGTCACCACATGTATCATGTATAAAGTATATAGTATATACCCGTGATCAACTCCCGAGTGATCACGGCCCGATAGTATAGCATGGCAGACGGACAAGGATGTAGGGCCACTGATGAAAAACTAGCATCCTATACTAAGCATTAGGATTGCAGGTAAGGTAACAACAGTAGTAGCAAGGACAGGCTATGCATCAGTATAGGATTAACGGGAAGCAGTAACATGCTACACTACTCTAATGCAAGCAGTATAGAGAAGAGTAGGCGATATCTGGTGATCAAAGGGGGGGGCTTGCCTGGTTGCTCTGGCAAGAGAGAGGGATCGTCAACTCCGTAGTCGTACTGGGTAGCAGCGGCGTCGCTCGGTGTCTAGCGAGAGGAGAGGGGGGAGAAACAATAAATATTTAAGCAAACAGATGCATAGCGATGCATGACATGACAAGTATCGGTGCTAGGGGTGCCCTATCGCGGTATGAGGTGATACCGGTGAAGGGGGGAAACATCCGGGAAAGTATCCCCGGTGTTTCGCGTTTTCGCACAGATGAAACAGAGGGGGAAAGTTACGTTTTCGCTATGCTAGGGATGCGTGGCGGATAAACGGGCTGCGTATTCAAATTCGTCTCGTCGTTCTGAGCAACTTTCATGTACAAAGTTTTCCATCCGAGCTACGGTTTATTTTATATTAATTTTAAAAGATTTAAATCATTTTTAGGATTTATTTATTTAATTTAATCAACATTATCCAGAATAGTGTCTGCTGACGTCGATGACGTCAGCATGACGTCAGTAGTTGACTTGGTCAACCTGACAGGTGGGTCCCGTTCGTCATACTCTGTTTTAATTAACTAACAGTTAATTAGGTTAATTAGTGATTAGGTTAATCTAATTATAATTAATTAACTTAATTAATTCCTTAATTAATTAATTAATTATTTTTATTATTATATTTTTTTATTCTTTTCTTTTTTAATTAAAACATTCTGGGGCCGGGCCCCACATGTCTGTGGCCCATCGGGGCCTAGGGGGCGCGGGCGAGCGGGTGCGGGCGCTCGCCCGAACGGGGCGCGGGCAAGGCCGTGGCCGGCGATGGCCACCGGAGCGGCGGCGCGGCACCGGCAAGGGGAATGGTGGCCGGCGGAGAGGCGGGGCCGCAAGGGCCACCGCAGGCGCGGCGGGCGCTAGGGAGGCGCTGCGGCAGCAGCGGTGCGCGGCCACGGCGGGGCTCGCGCGGTCGCGGTCGAGGGATAGGGGAGAGGGAGGAGCAGGGCGGCGCGCGCGCGTGCACGCGGTGGCCAGGGGCGACAAGCGGCGGCGCTTCGGGTGGAGGACGCGAGCCTCCGAGCGACGTCGCGGTGCAGTGGCCGGAGTCGGGCGGCGGGTGCAGCGAGCAGGAGGCCGCGGGGCCATGGGCGGGCACTAGCCGGTCGGGAACGTGGCGCGGGCGCGGAGCGCTGAGCGCTGGAGGCTCGGGTGCGGTCTCGAGCGAGCGAGCACGCGTGGGGGAGGAGGAGAGGACGGGGCCTCACCGCGGAAGCGTGGGGACTATGGCAACAGGCTCGACGGAGGTCGGGGAGGTTCGACGAGGTGGCTCCGACGACGGGCGGCGTTCCAGGCAGCAGCGGACGACGGAGGGCGGGCGCAGGGCGTCGGGGGCGATGCGGCAGGCGCGACGAGGGGCGCCGCTGAGAAAGAGGGGACGGGCGCGAGGATGCGGGAGGGGGCCGGCGAGGCGGCGTCAGGGTTCACTCCCCTCGATCCGATCTGGATCGGGGAGGAGGGGGAGAGCGAGTGGGGGGGGGCGAGTGGGGCGACGGGGTGGGGTTAGGGTTTCGGGGGTGTGGGGTTATGGGGGAGTGGGGGCCGGTCTGGGCCAGTGGGCTGGTCCAGTTGGTCCACGGCCCAGGGAGAGGGTTCTTTCACTTCTTCTCTTTTTTTTGTTAGCTTTAGGTTTTAGCTTTTCTGTTTTGTATTTTCTGTTTTGTATTTACTTTCTTTTATTTATTTTCTTTTCTGTTTTTAAATCATTTTAAATTACTTAGGCATTTTATAAAAATGGGTTTGCTGCACCAAAATTACCTTTGTAATATTTGGCGTCCACCGAACATTTTTGCCTCAATTTTGAAGACTTTTATTGTCGACTTTAATTTTAAGTTTGAATTTGACGCGTTTTCGAATTATCCCGAGATTAGTAACAGTAATCGCAGATGACATGGCATCATTAGGAGAGTTTTACTGTAGCCAAATTATCAGGACGTTACAAATCTCCTCCACTACAAGAAATCTCGTCCTGAGATTTAGGAGGTAGAAGGAAACATCGCGGGGTATTCATCGCGAAGACGATCCTCGCGTTCCCAGGTGGCTTCGTCTTCAGAGTGATTCGACCACTGGTCCTTGAGGAACTTGATTGCCTTCTGACGGGTGCGGCGTTCAGTTTGGTCGAGAATGCGGACCGGATGCTCTTTATAGGAGAGGTCCTGTTGCAACTCGAGCACTTCATGGTCCGCTGCTCGGATTGGGTCCTTGAAGCAACGGCGGAGTTGTGACACATGGAACACATCGTGAACCTGAGAAAGGTTCGGCGGAAGCTCAAGTTGATATGCCACCTTTCGACGCCTTTCGAGAATAGTGAAGGGACCGATATAGCGAGGAGCTAGCTTGCCCTTGATCCCGAAGCGGTGAGCACCCTTCATTGGTGTAACTCAAAGATAAGCCTTTTCGCCAGGTTGATAGACCATGTCTTGGTGATGACGGTCATACTGACTTTTCTGACGTGACTGAGCAGTCTTGAGATTCTCGCGAATAATGCGAACTTGTTCTTCGGCCTGTTGGATAATATCCGGACCGAAGAGTGGACGTTCCCCAGTTTCTGACCAGTTCAGAGGGGTTCGACACTTTCGTCCATATAGCACTTCGAAGGGGGACGTCTTCAGACTAGCTTGATAGCTATTATTATAAGAGAACTCGGCATATGGAAGAGATTCCTCCCATTTCTTGCCGAATGAGATTACACAAGCTCGAAGCATGTCTTTGAGAACTTGGTTGACACGTTCAACTTGCCCTTGTGACTGCGGATGAAACGCAGTACTGAAAGATAAGTGAGTCCCCATAGCTTCTTGGAAACTTGCCCAGAATCTTGAAGTGAATAAACTGCCACGGTCTGAACTGATAACCAGTGGGATACCGTGAAGTGAAACAATTTTGGCCATGTAGAGAGTAGCAAGCTGACTAGCAGTGATTGTCTCTTTGACCGCCAGGAAATGGGCAACTTTGGAAAGCCGGTCAATGACGACAAGAATAGCATCATTACCTTTCTGCGATTTGGGAAATCCAGTGACGAAGTCCATCTCAACATGGTCCCATTTCCATTCAGGAATAGAGATAGGTTGCAGAGTTCCAGCAGGCCTTTGATGCTCTGCTTTGATTCGGCGACAAACATCACACTCAGCAACATAACGAGCAATGTCCTGCTTCATATTAGACCACCAGAATCTTTGACGAATATCCTGGTAGATCTTTGTACTACCAGGATGGATGGACAGAGGCGTATCATGGGCTTCTTGCATAACCCTTTTAGTCGTATCCAGGTTTTTCTTCAAACATGGTACCACTAGGCGGCCTTTGAAATACAAGGCGCCATCGTCGGCGATCGTGAAGAATGAGGGCTTTCCTTTTTTTAGGTCGCGCTTAATCTTGAGGACTTCATCGTCACATTTCTGTATCCATTTGATGGTGTCCACAAGATCTGGTTTCGCAACCAGGGTATTGAGAGAACCCTTGGAAACAACATGGAGGTTCTGTTTGGGGAAATCTTCGGGAGGGGGAGCGAGTGATCCCGGAGGAACAATATGGAGGTTCAGCCTTCTAAATTCTTCGGCAAGCGAGGGCTGAACTTTGTAGACCTGGAGGTGGTTCCAGTAAGACTTGCGGCTCAAGGCATCAGCCATTACATTAGCCTTGCCGGGGGTATAGGATATACCCACGTCAAAGTCTGCAATAGTCTCCATCCATCTTTGCTGGCGTAGGTTCAAATCTGGCTGAGTAAACAGATACTTCAGACTTTGATGGTCGGTGAAGATCTCGCAACGATTACCGAGAAGGTAATGTCGCCACTGCTTCAGTGCATGAATGACAGCAGCAAGCTCGAGGTCGTGAACCGGGTAGTTTTCTTCGTGAGGGCGCAGTTGACGAGAGGCATAAGCAATCACTCTATGCTCTTGCATTAGGACACAGCCTAATCCTTGACGGGAAGCGTCGCAGTAAATGATGAAGTCCTTCTTAGTATCAGGTGGAGCAAGTACGGGGGCAGAAGTCAACTTGTCTTTGAGCGCCTGGAAACTTTCCTGACACTTGTCTATCCAGTCAAACTTGACACCCTTATGCAACAAATTAGTCAGAGGTCTGGCAATCTCGGAGAAGTTCTCGACGAATCGACGGCAATAGCTGGCGAGACCAAGAAAACTTTGGACTTGCTTCACATTCTTCGGAGGAGTCCAATCGAGAATAGCTTGAACTCGTTCAGGGTTGACGGCAATACCATCTTTGGAGATGACATGCCCAAGATAGGTTACTTCGGGGAGCCAGAATTCACACTTGGAATACTTAGCATACAGCTGATGTTCCCGAAGCTTTTCCAGCACAAGACGAAGATGTTCAGCATGTTCCGCCTTGTTCTTGGAAAATACAAGGATATCGTCCAAATAAACCACGACGAACTTGTCGAGGTAATCCATGAATATATAATTCATCAGACGAGAGAAGGTGGCTGGAGCATTTGTTAAGCCGAATGACATGACGGTGTACTCGTATGATCCATACCGAGTCACGAAGGCGGTTTTTGGGATGTCCTCTTCACGAACACGGATCTGGTGGTAACCCAACCTCAAGTCGAGTTTGGAGAACACTGACGAGCCAGCCAGCTGATCATAAAGATCATTGATCCGAGGAAGTGGGTATTTATTCTGAATGGTAGCTTGGTTTATAGGATGGTAGTCTTGGACTAATCGGTTTGTCCCATCCTTCTTCTTAACAAAGAGAGAAGGTGCTCCCCAAGGAGAGCAACTTGGGCGAATGAAACCTTTGACAAGAGATTTGTCAATTTCCTCCTTAAGCTCGATGAGTTCATGCGGCGGCATCTTATAGGGTCGTTTAGCTATAGGGGTGGTGCCGGGTTTCAAGTCGATGATGAACTCGACAGCTCTAGCAGGGGGAATCCCTGGAAGTTCTTCTGGGAAGACGTCTTGGAATTCACGAACGACGGGAATGTTTTCAATGCCCTCGAGTGGTGCAGCGTTCAACGCGTTCAAGGCATAAAGTCGTGCCTCGGCGTTCTGAACTAGATGAGCTTGGTAAGCTATTATTTCGTCAGAAGGGTGTAGCAGATGGACGACCTTAGTGGCGCAAACTATAGAAGCAGTATGAGCTTTCAACCAATCCATTCCCAGAATGAGGTCGATGTTAGACGACTTCAGGATAATGGGAGAGGCATAGAATTCCAGTCCTTCGATTTCCACGGGGACATCGATGCCAACCAGTGAGGTTTGACATTGTCCCACGGGGTTTTTTACCAATACCGAAGTGTTCATCTCCTCACATTTAATGTCATGCTTGTATGCAAAATCTTCTGACATGAATGAATGCGATGCCCCTGAATCGAATAAAACAGATGCAGGTACTGAGTTTACGAGGAGTGTACCCATCACGGTAGCAGGCTGGTCTAGAACTTCATTGAGATCAACATGGTTGGCATGAACACGACCATAAGACTTGGCACTGTTGTTGCGAGGCTGGTTGCTTCCACGGCCAGTTGCTGGGAGGGCCAGTTGATTCTGGTTTTGATTGCAATCCCTAGCACGGTGACCTGGCTGACCACACTTGTAGCAGAGGCCATTATTGGGAGTGGGAACAGGAGCTTGTGGTGGTGGAGCTGGAAGTCTTGTCTGCCTAGTTGGAGGAGCAGGCAGACGAGGTGCAGCATAGGACTGCCTTGGGGCAGGTGCATCCGGCTGGTACATGCTGTTGGGGATCCATATCTTGCACTTCTGCGAGGACGGGCCCGAAGATGAGCCCGTGTCACGGCTGCGCTTGTGAGAGCTCTGGTATTCCTGTAGACCAGTTTCGATGTTGATGGCTTTGTTCACCAAGGTGGCGAAATCAGTAAAGTCATGCACTAGAAGTGCGAGCTTGATGTCAGCTTGAAGGCCATCACGGAACTTCTCCTATCTGCGTGCATCAGTTGCAATGTCTTCTTCAGCATAGCGGGACAAGTCCAGGAACTCCCGCTGGTAAGCTTCCACAGTTTTGTTGCCTTGGGTGAGGTTGCGGAACTCACGCTTCTTCCGGTCCATAACTCCCTGAGGAAGGAAGCGAGCACGGAAGGCAGCTTGGAAGTCTGGCCAGGTGATGATTGTTCCAGCTGGCAGAGTACGCCTGTGGCTGTCCCACCATTGAGCTGCGGGTCCTTTCAGGAAGAAGGAAGCAAAGGTGACATAGCTGGCAGGTGCTACATCCGCAGACTCCATCTGATAGGTGATGTCACGGAGCCAGTCATCAGCATCCAGAGGCTGAGTTGAGCCGCGGTACACAGTTGGGTTCAGGCGCATGAAATCCTGCAGAGTCACTTGGGTTGGCTGCTGGTTCATATTGGGGCGAGGAAACTGAGCCATAATATTCTCCATGAACTGACGATTCAGCTCAAACTGTTGCATCATCCCAGCCATGTACTCAGGCGGTGGTGGGGCGTTGCCACCACGACCACGACCACCTGGTCTAACCATCCTGCTAATATACAACAGGGGTAGTTCAGTATTGAGAAATTTGCAAAGACGAGAATCATTCATGATGAAACATGCACAACGAAAGCAGCACGATAGATACTACATAGTAGTCGGCATATCTTATAAAAGAGATCATGCATGGAGTTCGTTACACAGAGTTTGGTACATAGACTAAGACATCATAGGCGGCACGCAGGCTCGCGGCGAATGCATCTAACACTAACAAGCAAGTCTACATCAGTCCCACGCGGTACTGCGGAGGTAGCTGTAGCCTGAAAGCTGGTAGTGTGGCATCGGGTACACCACGTCGGCAACCTGGGGTCCGCGGGTACTCTGGTGCAGAACCTGACGCTCAAGTGGTAGAAGAGGACCAAGTGCGGGAGAGTAGCCTCCCACCTCTGGCCAACCGACACCCTGGGGCATCACGGTCCTGGCTGGGTAGATAGCAGAACGCGACAGCTCCCCAGATCCGACGAAGGGGTGCAACATCGTCAGAGCACGGTAGAGGTGCTGACGAGTGGTGTACAACTCGTGGCGAAGAGCTCGGTTAGCTCGATCCAGCCCATCAGCATGCAGAACCAGGTTCTGATGGTAGAAGGGCTCTCGGGTGACAGTGGAGTAGGCAGCAGTGTAGTAACCCTCCGCACCAACATCGGATGCGATAGCAATGTGCCTGAAGGGGGAGGTATCCAACTCCTGATACTCTCCACGGAGACGTGTCAGAGCAGCATAAGCAGCATTGTGGACCGCCATATCGATAGTCACTCCAACACCATGCGCAGTGTGCAGCACGGTAGTGGAGTCATACTCCCGAGAGTAGAGGTGGACGATGGCACGGTACTGCTCCTGGTTGAAGTCCTGATACTCCTCATAGACAGTGTACTCAGGGTGCCAGCGATAACCCAGATAGGTCATCATCTCAACCAACACAGCAGGTGATCCTGAGGCACCAATGGCCGTCGTGTGGCGCACGACCTGCCTCGTGGGTTCCATCTGAAAACAAAGATGTTTTCACAGGAGTCAAATGACAATGTGGATAATGTTCAAGCACTACTCTAAAGAATAACTAGGGCTTATCCAACTTTGGGGTGAACGTGGTCACGGGATCCTAGTGTTAGAGTTAGTAAAAATCGTTTAACCCGAGTAGAAGAGGGTTCAGAGTCCTAGAGTAAGGATTGAGGAGTAAAAGATCCTAATACCACCCAGATGGTGACGTGGGCCCGTAAGGCACACAGCCATGTTAGTAAAAGGTTTTGTAATGTCTAGACTCGACTTCGGCCAAGGAGTGTGGAAGGGGGATTCCTACAGGCAGTCGGCTCTGATACCAACTTGTGACGCCCCCGATTCAATCGTACACTAATCATACACGCAAACGTGTACGATCAAGACCAGGGACTCACGGGAAGATATCACAACACAACTCTACAAATAAAATAAGTCATACAAGCATCATATTACAAGCCAGGGGCCTCGAGGGCTCGAATACAAGAGCTCGATCATAGACGAGTCAGCGGAAGCAACAATATCTGAGTACAGACATAAGTTAAACAAGTTTGCCTTAAGAAGGCTAGCACAAACTGGGATACAGATCGAAAGAGGCGCAGGCCTCCTGCCTGGGATCCTCCTAACTACTCCTGGTCGTCGTCAGCGGGCATCACGTAGTAGTAGGCACCTCCGGTGTAGTAGGAGTCGTCGTTGACGGTGGCGTCTGGATCCTGGGCTCCAACATCTGGTTGCGACAACCAGGAAGAAGGAAAGGGGGAAAGGAGGGAGAAAGCAACCGTGAGTACTCATCCAAAGTACTCGCAAGCAAGGAGCTATACAACATATGTATGCATGGGTATCAAATGGAATAAGGGTATCATATGTGGACTGAACTGCAGAAAGCCGGAATAAGGGGGGATAGCTAGTCCTTTCGAAGACTACGCTTCTGGCAGCCTCCGTCTTGCAGCATGTAGGAGAGAGTAGACTGAAGTCCTCCAAGTAGCATCGCATAGCATAATCCTAACCGATGATCCTCCCCTCGTCGCCCTGTGAGAGAGCGATCACCGGTTGTATCTGGCACTTGGAAGGGTGTGTTTTATTACGTATCCGGTTCTAGTTGTCATAAGGTCAAGGTACAACTCCAAGTCGTCCTGTTACCGAAGATCACGGCTATTCGAATAGATTAACTTCCCTGCAGGGGTGCACCACATACCCCAACACGCTTGATCCCATTTGGCCGGACACACTTTCCTGGGTTATGCCCGGCCTCGGAAGATCAACACGTCGCAGCCCCACCTAGGCACAACAGAGAGGTCAGCACGCCGGTCTAAACCTAAGCGCACAGGGGTCTGGGCCCATCGCCCTTAGCACACCTGCACGTTGCGTACGCGGCCGGAAGCAGAACTAGCCCCCTTAATACAAGAGCAGGCTTACGTTCCAATCCGGCGCGCGCCACTCAGTCGCTGACGTCACGAAGGCTTCAGCTGATACCACGACGCCGGGATACCCATAACTACTCCCGCGTAGATGGTTAGTGCGTATAGACCAAATGGCCAAACTCAGATCAAATACCCAGATCTCGTTAAGCGTGTTAAGTATCCGCGAACGTCGACCAGGGCCAGGCCCACCTCTCTCCTATGTGGTCGGAACCTGCCCTGTCGCTCCGCCTCAAAGATCCACTCGCGGGTGCTCCTCAAGCCGACCCGTCTTTAGTCACCACATGTATCATGTATAAAGTATATAGTATATACCCGTGATCAACTCCCGAGTGATCACAGCCCGATAGTATAGCATGGCAGACGGACAAGGATGTAGGGCCACTGATGAAAAACTAGCATCCTATACTAAGCATTAGGATTGCAGGTAAGGTAACAACAGTAGTAGCAAGGACAGGCTATGCATCAGTATAGGATTAACGGGAAGCAGTAACATGCTACACTACTCTAATGCAAGCAGTATAGAGAAGAGTAGGCGATATCTGGTGATCAAAGGGGGGGGCTTGCCTGGTTGCTCTGGCAAGAGAGAGGGATCGTCAACTCCGTAGTCGTACTGGGTAGCAGCGGCGTCGGTCTCGGTGTCTAGCGAGAGGAGAGGGGGGAGAAACCATAAATATTTAAGCAAACAGATGCATAGCGATGCATGACATGACAAGTATCGGTGCTAGGGGTGCCCTATCGCGGTATGAGGTGATACCGGTGAAGGGGGGAAACATCCGGGAAAGTATCCCCGGTGTTTCGCGTTTTCGCACAGATGAAACAGAGGGGGAAAGTTGCGTTTTCGCTATGCTAGGGATGCGTGGCGGATAAACGGGCTGCGTATTCAAATTCGTCTCGTCGTTCTGAGCAACTTTCATGTACAAAGTTTTCCATCCGAGCTACGGTTTATTTTATATTAATTTTAAAAGATTTAAATCATTTTTAGGATTTATTTATTTAATTTAATCAACATTATCCAGAATAGTGTCTGCTGACGTCGATGACGTCAGCATGACGTCAGTAGTTGACTTGGTCAACGTGACAGGTGGGTCCCGTTCGTCATACTCTGTTTTAATTAACTAATAGTTAATTAGGTTAATTAGTGATTAGGTTAATCTAATTATAATTAATTAACTTAATTAATTCCTTTCTTTTTTTTAATTAAAACGTTCTGGGGCCGGGCCCCACATGTCTGTGGTCCATCGGGGCCTAGGGGGCGCGGGCGAGCGGGAGCGGGCGCTCGCCCGAACGGGGCGCGGGCAAGGCCGTGGCCGGCGATGGCCACCGGAGCGGCGGCGCGGCACCGGCAAGGGGAATGGTGGCCGGCGGAGAGGCGGGGCCGCAAGGGCCACCGCAGGCGCGGCGGGCGCTAGGGAGGCGCTGCGGCAGCAGCGGTGCGCGGCCACGGCGGGGCTCGCGCGGTCGCGGTCGAGGGATAGGGGAGAGGGAGGAGCAGGGCGGCGCGCGCGCGTGCACGCGGTGGCCAGGGGCGACAAGCGGCGGCACTTCGGGTGGAGGACGCGAGCCTCCGAGCGGCGTCGCGGTGAAGTGGCCGGAGTCGGGCGGCGGGTGCAGCGAGCAGGAGGCCGCGGGGCCGTGGGCGGGCACTAGCCGGTCGGGAACGTGGCGCGGGCGCGGAGCGCTGAGCGCTGGAGGCTCGGGTGCGGTCTCGAGCGAGCGAGCGCGCGTGGGGGAGGAGGAGAGGACGGGGCCTCACCGCGGAAGCGTGGGGACTACGGCAACAGGCTCGACGGAGGTCGGGGGGTCCGACGACGTGGCTCCGACGACGGGCGGCGTTCCAGGCAGCAGCGGACGACGGAGGGCGGGCGCAGGGCGTCGGGGGCGATGCGGCAGGCGCGGCGAGGGGCGCCGCTGATGAAGAGGGGACGGGCGCGAGGATGCGGGAGGGGGCCGGCGAGGCGGCGTCAGGGTTCACTCCCCTCGATCCGATCTGGATCGGGGAGGAGGGGGAGAGCGAGTGGGGGGGCGAGTGGGGCGACGGGGTGGGGTTAGGGTTTCGGGGGTGTGGGGTTATGGGGGAGTGGGGGCCGGTCTGGGCCAGTGGGCTGGTCCAGTTGGGCCACGGCCCAGGCAGAGGGTTCTTTCACTTCTTCTCTTTTTTTTTGTTAGCTTTAGGTTTTAGCTTTTCTGTTTTGTATTTTCTGTTTTGTATTTACTTTCTTTTATTTATTTTCTTTTCTGTTTTTAAATCATTTTAAATTACTTAGGCATTTTATAAAAATGGGTTTGCTGCACCAAAATTACCTTTGTAATATTTGGCGTCCACCGAACATTTTTGCCTCAATTTTGAAGACTTTTATTGTCGACTTTAATTTTAAGTTTGAATTTGACGCGTTTTCGAATTATCCCGAGATTAGTAACAGTAATCGTAGATGACATGGCATCATTAGGAGATTGTTACTGTAGCCAAATTATCCGGATGTTACAAATAGCTTCTACCCACTTAGTAACGTAATCAACAGCAACTAAAAATATGTGTATAACCATTAGAGGCAGGAAAAGGTCCCATATAATCAAAGCCCCAAACATCAAATGGTTCAATAACAAGTGAATAATTCATAGGCATTTCTTGATGTCTACTAATATTACCAATTCTTTGACATTCATCACAAGATAAGACAAACTTACGGGCATCCTTGAAGAGAGTAGGCCAATAAAAACCGGATTCCAATACCTTATGTGTAGTTCTATCTCCAGCGTGGTGTCCTCCATAAGCCTCGGAATGACACTTGCGTAGGATCTATTCCTGTTCATGCTCAGGTACACAACGTCTAATAACACCATCTACTCCTTCTTTATAAAGATGGGGGTCATCCCAAAAGTAATGCCTCAAATCATAGAAAAACTTTTTCTTTTGTTGGTATGTGAAACTAGGTGGTATAAATTTAGCAACAATATAATTTGCATAATCAGCATACCATGGAGTAGTACGAGAAGCATTTATGACATTTAATTGTTCATCTGGAAAGCTATCATCAATAGGTAGTGGGTCATCAAGAACGTTCTCTAACCTAGACAAGTTGTCTGCAACGGGGTTCTCAGCTCCTTTTCTATCAACAATATGCAAATCAAATTCTTGTAGCACGAGAACCCATCTAATAAGTCTAGGCTTAGCATCTTTCTTTTCCATATGATATTTAATAGTAGCATGATCCGTGTGAATAGTTACTTTAGAATCAACAATATAAGGTCTGAACTTATCACAAGCAAATACAACTGCTAAGAATTCTTTTTCAGTAGTAGCATAATTTCTCTGGGCATTATCTAGAGTCTTACTAGCATATTGAATAACATTTAATTTCTTATCAACTCTTTGCCCTAGAACAGCACCTACAGTATAATCACTAGCATCACACATAATTTCAAAAGGTAAATTCCAATCAGGTGGCTGAACAATAGGTGCAGAGATCAATGCTTTCTTAAGTATTTCAAATGCTTCTACACAATCATCATAAAAGACAAATGTTATATCTTTTTGTAATAAATTAGTCAGAGGCCGAGAAATTTTTGAGAAGTCCTTAATGAACCTCCTATAAAAACCGGCATGACCAAGGAAACTTCTTATACCTTTGATGTCCTTGGGACATGGCATCTTTTCAATAGCATCAACCTTGGCTTTATCAGCCTCAATACCTCTTTCAGAAACTTTATGCCCCAAGACAATACCTTCATTAACCATAAAGTGGCACTTTTCCCAATTCAAGACAAGATTAGTTTCTTCACATCTCTGCAAAACTCGGTCAAGGTTGCTTAAGCAATCATCAAAAGAGGATCCATAGACGGAAAAATCGTCCATGAAAACCTCACAAATCTTTTCACAAAAGTCAGAGAATATAGCCATCATGCATCTTTGAAAGGTAGCTGGTGCATTACATAAACCAAAAGGCATACGTCTATAAGCAAAAGTACCAAAAGGGCAAGTAAAAGTAGTCTTTGATTGATCATTGGCTGACACAGGTATTTGAGAGAAACCAGAATAACCATCTAGAAAGCAAAAATGTGTATGTTTGGATAATCATTCTAGCATTTGATCGATAAAAGGTAAGGGGTAATGATCCTTTTTAGTAGCCTTATTTAATTTGTGGAAATCAATTACCATCATATAACATGTAATAATTCTTTGAGGAATCAATTCATCTTTATCATTAGGAACGACAGTAATACCTCCCTTTTTAGGGACACAATGGACAGGACTTACCCACTGACTATCAGCAACGGGATAAATTATACCTGCCTCAAGAAGCTTTAGTATTTCCTTTCTTCATCTTTATCATTAGGAACGACAGTAATACCTCCCTTTTTAGGGACACAATGGACAGGACTTACCCACTGACTATCAGCAACGGGATAAATTATACCTGCCTCAAGAAGCTTTAGTATTTCCTTTCTTACCACTTCCTTCATCTTAGGATTCAGCCGTCGTTGATGATCACGAACTGGTTTGGCATCTTCCTCCAAATTTATTTTGTGTTGACACAGAGTGGGACTAATGCCCTTAAGATCATCAAGAGTATATCCAATAGCAGCACAGTGCTTCTTCAGATTTTTCAATAATCTCTCTTCTTCATTCTCTGAAAGGTTAGCACTAATAATGACAGGATATATCTTTTTCTCATTAGGTAACGGTTTAAGCTCAAACACGGGATCACCCTTGGGTGGAGGATCCCCTAGGATTTCAACAGGAAAATTGTGTTTCAGGATGGGTTCCTATTTAAAGAATACTTCATCTACTTCCCTTCTTTCATTTATAAACATATCATTTTCATGGTCTAGCAAATATTGTTCTAAAGGATCACTAGGAGGCACGGCAATAGAAGCAAGACCAATAATTTCATCTTTACTAGGCAATTCCTCTTCACGGTGTTGTCTACGAAATTTAGAGAAATTAAACTCATGAGACATATCACCTAAACCAATAGTAACAACATCCTTTACGCAGTCTATCTTAGCATTAACAGTGTTCAAGAAGGGTCTACCGAAAATAATGGGACAAAAGCTATCTTGTGGGGAGCCAAGAATAAGAAAATCAGCAGGATATTTAGTTTTCCCACACAAGACTTCAACATCTCTAACAATTCCCATTGGTGAAATAGTATCTCTATTGGCAATTTTAATTATGACATCAATATCTTCTAACTCAGCGGGTGCAATGCCATGCATAATTTCTTTGTATAAGTCAAAAGGTATTGCACTAGCACTAGCACCCATATCACATAAGCCATGATAACAATGATCTCCTATTTTAACTGAAATAACAGGCATGCCTACAAAAAGTCTATGTTTATCTTTAGCACAGGTTTGGCAATTCTAGCGGTTTCATTATAGAAATGAATAACATGCCCATCAATATTATCAGGCAAGAGATCTTTAACAATAGCAATATTAGGTTCAACTTTAATTTGCTCAGGAGGTGTATAAGTTCTAATATTGCTTTTACGAACCACAGTTGAAGCTTTAGCATGATCCTTTATCCTAACAGGGAAAGGTGGTTTCTCAACATAAGAAGTAGGAACAATAGGATCATTATAAGTGATAGTCTTTTATTCAACTTTAATAGGTGCAGCTACTTTTACTTCTATGGGAGGATGATATTTAAACCACTTCTCCTTAGGGATATCGATATGAGCAGCAAAAGATTCACAGAGAGAGGCTACTATCTCAGAGTCAAGTCCATATTTAGTGCTAAATTTACGGAAAACATCGGTATCCATAAAAGATTTAACACTATCATACTTAGGTGTCATATCTGACTCCTTACCTTCGTCGAGGTCCCAATATTTAGAGTTGCATTTAATTCTTTCCAATAAATCCCATTTGAATTCAATAGTCTTCATCATAAAAGAGCCAGCACAAGAAGTATCGAGCATGGTGTGATTGTTATCAGAAAGCCGTGCATAAATTTTTTGAATAATCATTTCTCTTGAGATCTCATGATTGGGGCATGAATATAACATTGATTTAAGCCTCCCCCAAGCTTGAGCAATGCTTTCTCCTTCGCGAGGCCAGAAATTATATATATAATTGCGATCATGATGAACAAGATGCATAGGATAAAACTTCTGATGAAATTCCTATTTCAATCGTTTGTAGTTCCATGACCCCATATCATCACATAGCCTATACCATGTCAATGTATCTCCCTTGAAAGATAAAGGGAAGACCTTCTTCTTAATAACATCTCCAGACACACCTGCAAGCTTAAATAATCCACAAACTTCATCCACATATATTAGGTGCTCATCAGGATGCTTTGTTCCATCTCCTGCAAAAGGATTAGCTAGCAGTTTTTCTAACATACCCGAAGGAATTTCAAAGCAGACATTTTCATTTTCAGTAGGTTCAGTAGGTTGAGGAGCAACTCCTTGCTCTACTGGTAGGGGTGAAGATACCCTGAACAAGCCCCTCAGAGGATTACTTTCCATAGTAACAAGTAACAGTAAATTTCAGCACACTATATAAATTTTTCCTTACCAAATTCCACCTACCAAAGGCGCTTCACTCCCCGGGAACGGTGCCAGAAAAGAGTCTTGATGACCCACAAGTATAGGGGATCTATCGTAGTCCTTTCGATAAGAGTGTCGAACCCAACGAGGAGCAGAAGGAAATGATAAGCGGTTTTCAGCAAGGTATTCTCTGCAAGCACTGAAATTATAGGTAACAAACAGTTTTGTGATAAGATAATTTGTAACGAGCAACAAGTAACAAAAGTAAATGAAGTGCAACAAGGTGGCCAATCCTTCTTGTAGCAAAGGACAAGCCTAGACAAACTCTTATGTAGAGAAAAGCGCTCCCGAGGACACATGGGAATTATCGTCAAGCTAGTTTTCATCACGATCATATGATTCGCGTTCGGTACTTTGATAATTTGGTATGTGGTGGACCGGTGCTTGGGTGTTGTCCTTACTTGGACAAGCATCCCACTTATGATTAACCTCTATTGCAAGCATCCACAGCTACAACAAAAGTATTAAGGTAAACCTAACCATAGCATGAAACATGTGGATCCAAATCAGCCCCTTATGAAGTAACGCATAAACTAGGGTTTAAGCTTCTGTCACTCTAGCAACACATCATCTACTTATTACTTCCCAATGCCTTCCTCTAGGCCCAAATAATGGTGAAGTGTCATGTAGTCGACGTTCACATAACACCACTAGAGGAGAGACAACATACATCTCATCAAAATATCGAACGAATACCAAATTCACATGACTACTAATAGCAAGACTTCTCCCATGTCCTCAGGAACAAACGTAACTACTCACAAAGCATATTCATGTTCATAATCAGAGGGGTATTAATATTCATATAGGATCTGAACATATGATCTTCCACCAAGTAAACCAACTAGCATCAACTACAAGGAGTAATCAACACTACTAGCAACCCAGAGGTACCAATCCCGGACTTAGAGACAAGAATTGGATACAGGAGATGAACTAGGGTTTTGAGAGGAGATGGTGATGGTGAAGATGTTGATGGAGATTGCCCTCTCCCGATAAGAGGAGCGTTGGTGATGATGATGGTGATGATTTCCCCCTCCCGGAGGGAAGTGTCCCCGGCAAAACAGCTCTGCCAGAGCCCTAGACTGGTTCCGCCAAGGTTCCGCCTCGTGGCGGCAGAGTCTCGTCTGGAAAGATGGCTTATGATTTTTTCCTCATCAAAAGACTCCATATAGGAGAAGATGGGCATCGGAGGGCCACTAGGGGACCCACGAGGCAGGGTGCGCGCCCAGGGGGTAGGGCGCGCCCCCACCCTCGTGGGCAGGGTGTGGCCCCCCTCTGGAACTTCTTGCGCTCATTATTTTTTATATATTCTGAAAATGCCTTCCGTGAAGTTTCAGGACTTTTGGAGCTATGCAGAATAGGTCTCTAATATTTGCTCCTTTTCCAGCCCAGAATCCCAGCTGCCGGCATTCTCCCTCTTTATGTAAACCTTGTAAAATAAGAGAGAATAGGCATAAGTATTGTGACATAATGTGTAATAACAGCCCATAATGCAATAAATATTGATATAAAAGCATGATGCAAAATGGACGTATCAAACACTAACCCCGAAAGTATAGGGAGTGTGCGATGATGATCATATCATTCTTGGAACTACTTCCAACACACATCGTCAATTCACCCTTAACTAGTCTCTGTTCATTCTGCAACTCATGTTTCAAGTTACTACTCTTAGCAACTGAACTAGTATCAAATACCGAGGGGTTGCTATAAACACTAGTAAAGTACACATCAATAACATGTACATCCAATATACCTTTGTTCACCTCGCCATCCTTCTTATCCGTCAAATACTTGGGGCAGTTCCGCTTCTAGTGACCAGTCCCTTTGCAGTAGAAGCACTCAGTCTCAGGCTCAGGTCCAGACTTGGGCTTCTTCGCTTGAGCAGCAACTTGCTTGCCGTTCTTCTTGAAGTTCCCCTTCTTCCCTTTGCCCTTTTCTTGAAACTAGTGGTATTTGTCAACCATCAACACTTGATGCTTTTATTGATTTCTACCTTCGTCGATTTCACCATCACGAAGAGCTTGGGAATTACTTTTGTCATCCCTTGCATATTATAGTTCATCACTAAGTTCTAGTAACTCGGTGATAGTGACTAGAGAACTTTGTCAATTACTCTCTTATCTGGAAGATTAACTCCCACTTGATTCAAGAAATTGTAGTACTCATACAATCTGAGCACATGCTCACTGGTTGAGCTTTTCTCCTCCATCTTGTAGGCAAAGTATTGTCAGAGGTATCATACCTCTCGACACGGGCATGAGTATGAAATACCAATTTCAACCCTTGGAACATCTTATATGCTCCATGGCATTCAAAACGTCTTTGAAGCCCCGATTCTAAGCCGTTAAGCATGGTGCACTAAACTATCAAGTAGTCATCATATTGAGCTAGTCAAATGTTCATAACGTCTGCATCTGCTCCTGCAATAGGTCTGTCACCTAGCGGTGCATCAAGGACATAATTCTTCTGTGCAGCAATGAGGATAATCCTTAGATCACGGATCCAATCCGCATCATTGCTACTAACATTTTTCAACATAGTTTTTCTCTAGGAACACAATAAACGGGGAGCAACATCGCGAGCTATTGATCTACAACATAGATATGCTAATACTACCAGGACTAAGTTCATGATGAATTAAAGTTCAACTAATCATATTACTTAAGAACTCCCACTTAGATAGACATCCCTCTAATCATCTAAGTGATCACGTGATCCAAATCAACTAAACCATGTCCGATCATCACGTGAGATGGAGTAGTTTTCAATGGTGAACATCACTATCTTGATCATATCTTCTATATGATTCACGCTCGATCTTTCGGTCTCAGTGTTCCGAGGCCATATCTGCATATGCGAGGCTCGTCAAGTTTAACCTGAGTATTCCGCGTGTGCAACTGTTTTGCACCCGTTGTATTTGAACGTAGAGCCTATCACACCCGATCATCACGTGGTGTCTCAGCACGAAGAACTTTCGCAACGGTGCATACTCAGGGAGAACGCTTATACCTTGAAATTTAGTGAGAGATCATCTTATAAAGCTACCGCCGAAATAAGCAAAATAAGATGTATAAAAGATAAACATCACATGCAATCATAATATCTGACATGATATGGCCATCATCATCTTGTGCCTTTGATCTCCATCTCCAAAGCATCGTCATGATCTCCATAGTCACCAGCATGACACCATTATCTCCATCATCTTGATCTATACCAATGTGTCGTCACATGGTCGTCTCGCCAACTATTGCTCTTGCAACTATTTCTATCGCATGGCGATAAAGTAAATCAATTATTTGGGGCTTGCATCTTATGCAATGGAAAAACAACCATAAGGCTTTTGCCAGTTGTCGATAACTTCAACAAAACATGATCATCTCATACAACAACTTATATCTCATCACGTCTTGACCATATGACATCACAACATGCCCTGCAAAAACAAGTTAGACGTCCTCTACTTTGTTGTTGCGAGTTTTACGTGGCTGCTACGGGCTGAGCAAGAACCGATCTTACCTACGCATCAAAACAAAATGATAGTTCGTCAAGTTAGTGATGTTTTAACCTTCTCAAGGACCGGGCGTAGCCACACTCAGTTCAACTAAAGTTGGAGAAACTGACACCCGCCAGCCACCTGTGTGCAAAGCACATTGGTAGAACCAGTCTCGCGTAAGTGTACGCGTAATGTCGGTCCGGGCCGCTTCATCCAACAATACCGTCGAACCAAAGTATGACATGCTGGTAAGAAGTATGACTTGTATCACCCACAACTCACTTGTGTTCTACTCGTGCATATAACATTTGCGCATAAAACCAGGCTCTGATACCACTGATGGGGAATGTAGTAATTTCAAAAAAATTCCTACACACACAGGATCATGGTGATGCATAACAACGAGAGGGGAGAGTGTTGTCCACGTACCCTTGTAGACCAAAAGTCCAAGCGTTAGCATAACACGGTTGATGTAGTCGTACGTCTTCACGATCCGACCGATCCAAGTACCGAACGTACGGCACCTCCGAGTTCAGCACACGTTCAGCTTGATGACGTCCCATGAACTCCGATCCAGCAGAGCTTCGAGGGAGAGTTCCGTCAGCACGACGGCGTGATGACGGTGATGATGATGCTACCGACGCAGGGCCTCGCCTAAGCACCGCTACGATATGATCGAGTTGAATTATGGTGGAGGGGGGCACCGCACACGGCTGGGAGAGATCAACAGATCAACTTGTGTGTCTAGAGGTGCCCCCTGCCCCCGTATATAAAGGAGGGAGGGAGAGGCCGGCCCTAGAGGGGGCGCGCCAAGTGTGGGGAGTCCTACTAGGACTCCCAAGTCCTAGTAGGATTCCCCTTTCCTTTCCGGAGTAGGAGAGAAGGAAAGAGGGGAGAGGGAAAAGGAAAATGGGGTTGCACCCCATGTCCAATTCGGACCAGAGGGGGGGCGCGCCTCCTTCCTTTTGGCCTCTCTCCTCTATTCCCATATGGCCCAATAAGGCCCAATACTTCTCTCGGTGAATTCCCGTAACCCCCCGGTACTCTGAAAATACCCGAATCACTCGGAACCTTTCCGATGTCCGAATATAGTCGTCCAATATATAGATCTTTACGTCTCGACCATTTTGAGACTCCTCATCATGTCCCCGATCTCATCCGGGACTCCGGACTACCTTTGGTACATCAAATCACATAAACTCATAATACAATCGTCACCGAAACTTTAAGCGTGCGGACCCTACAGGTTCGAGAACTATGTAGACATGACCGAGACACGTCTCCGGCCAATAACCAATAGCGGAACCTGGATGCTCATATTGGCTCCCACATATTCTACGAAGATCTTTATCGGTCAAACCGCATAACAACATACGTTGTTCCCTTTGTCATCGGTATGTTACTTGCCCGAGATTCGATCGTCGGTATCTCAATACCTAGTTCAATCTCGTTACTGGCAAGTCTCTTTACTCGTTCCGTAATACGTCATCCCGTAACTAACTCATTAGTTACAATGCTTGCAAGGCTTATAGTGATGTGCATTACCGAGTGGGCCCCGAGATACCTCTCCGACAATCGGAGTGACAAATCCTAATCTTGAAATACGCCAACCCAACAAGTACCTTTGGAGACACCTGCAGAGCACCTTTATAATCACCCAGTTACGTTGTGACGTTTGGTAGCACACAAAGTGTTCCTCCGGTAAACGGGAGTTGCATAATCTCATAGTCATAGGAACATGTATAAGTCATGAAGAAAGCAATAGCAACATACTAAACGATCAAGTGCTAGGCTAACGGAATGGGTCAAGTCAATCACATCATTCTCCTAATGATGTGATCCCGTTAATCAAATGACAACTCATGTCCATGGCTAGGAAACTCAACCATCTTCGATTAACGAGCTAGTCAAGTAGAGACATACTAGTGACACTCTATTTGTCTATGTATTCACACATGTATTATGTTTCCAGTTAATACAATTCTAGCATGAATAATAAACATTTATCATGAAATAAGGAAATAAATAATAACTTTATTATTGCCTCTAGGGCATATTTCCTTCAGGTACTTGTTGATTTGGCATAAATCAAGATTAGGATTTGTCACTCCGATTGTGGGAGAGGTATCTCTGGGCCCACTCGGTAATTCACATCACTATAAGCCTTGCAAGCATTGTAACTAATGAGTTAGTTGTGGGATGATGTATTACGAAACGAGTAAAGAGACTTGCCAGTAACGAGATTGAACTAGGTATTGAGATACTGATGATCGAATCTCGGGTAAGTAACATACCGATGACAAAGGGAACAACGTATGTTGTTATGCGGTTTGACCGATAAAGATCTTCATAGAATATGTGGGAGCCAATATGAACATCCAGGTTCTGCTATTGGTTATTGACCGGAGACGTGTCTCGATCATGTATACATAGTTCTCGAACCCGTAGGGTCCGCACGCTTAAAGTTTGGTGACGATCGGTATTATGAGTTTTTGTGTTTTGATGTACCAAAGGTAGTTCGGAGTCTTGGATATGATCACAGACATGACGAGGAGTCTCGAAATGGTCGAGACGTAAAGATCGATATATTGGACGACTATATTCGGACACCGGAAGTGTTCCAGATGGTTTCGGAGAAAACCGGAGTGCCGGAGGATTACCGGAACCCCCCCCCCCCCCGAGAGAAATAGTGGGCCTTATGGGTCTTAGTGGAGAGAGAGAGGGCTGGCCTAGGGCAGGCCGCGTGCCCCTCCCCCTCTGGTCCGAATTGGACTAGGAGAGGGGGGCGGCGCCCCCCTTTCCTTCTCCCTCTCCCCCTTCCTTCCCCCTCCTAGTAGGAGTAGGAAAGAGGGGAATCCTACTCCTACTAGTAGGAGGATTCCTCCTCCTGACGTGCGTACAGGGGCCGGCCGCCCCCCCCTTTGCTCCTTTATATACGGGGGCAGGGGGCACCTCTAGACACACAAGTTGATCTATTGATCTATTCCAGCCGTGTGCGGTGCCCCCCTCCACCATAATCCACCTCAATTATATCGTAGCGGTGCTTAGGCGAAGCCCTGCGTCGGTAGCATCATCATCACCGTCATCACGCCGTCGTGCTGACGAAACTCTCCCGTGAAGCTCTGCTGGATCGGAGTTCATGGGACGTCATCGAGCTGAACGTGTGCTGAACTCGGAGGTGTCGTGCGTTCGGTACTTGGATCGGCCGGATCGTGAAGACGTACGACTACATCAACTGTGTTGTGCTAACGCTTCCGCTTTCTGTCTACGAGGGTACGTAGACACACTCTCCCCTCTCGTTGCTATGCATCACCATGATCCTGTGTGTGTGTGCGTAGGAATTTTTTTGAAATTACTACGTTCCCCAACAGTGGCATCCGAGCCAGGTTTATGCGTAGATGTTATATGCATGAGTAGAACACAAGTGAGTTGTGGACGATACAAGTCATACTGCTTACCAGCATGTCACACTTTGGTTCGGCGATATTGTTGGATGAAGCGGCCCGGACCGACATTACGCGTACGCTTACGCGAGACTGGTTCTACTGACGTGCTTTGCACACAGGTGGCTGACGGGTGTCAGTTTCTCCAACTTTAGTTGAATCAAGTGTGGCTACGCCCGGTCCTTGAGAAGGTTAAAACAACACTAACTTGACAAACTATCGTTGTGGTTTTGATTCGTAGGTAAGAATGGTTTTGCTCAGCCCGTAGCAGCCACGTAAAACTTGCAACAACAAAGTAGAGGGTGTCTAACTTGTTTTTGCAGGGCATGTTGTGATGTGATATGGTCAAGACATGATGCTATATTTTATTGTATGAGATGATCATGTTTTGTAACCGAGTTATCGGCAACTGGCAGGAGCCATATGGTTGTCGCTTTATTGTATGCAATGCAATCGCCCTGTAATGGCGTCACTTTATCACTAAGCGGTAGCGATAGTCGTGGAAGCAATATTTGGCGAGATGACAACGATGCTGCGATGAAGATCAAGGTGTCGCACCGGTGACAATGGTGATCATGATGGTGCTTTGGAGATGGAGATCACAAGCACAAGATGATGATGGCCATATCATATCACTTATATTGATTGCATGTGATGTTTATCTTTTATGCATATTATTTTGCTTAGATCGACGGTAGCATTATAAGATGATCGCTCACTAAATTTCAAGATACAAGTGTTCTCCCTGAGTATGTACCATTGCGAAAGTTCATCGTGCCGAGACACCACGTGATGATCGGGTGTGATAAACTCTACGTTCACATACAACGGGTGCAAGCCAGTTTTGCACATGCAAAATACTCGGGTTAAACTTGACGAGCCTAGCATATGCAGATATGGCCTCGGAACACTAGAGACCGAAAGGTCGAGCGTGAATCATATAGAAGATATGATCAACATAGTGATGTTCACCATTGAAAACTACCCCATCTCACGTGATGATCGGACATGGTTTAGTTGATATGGATCACGTAATCACTTAGATGATTAGAGGGATGTCTATCTAAGTGGGGGTTCTTTAATAAATTGATTAACTGAACTTTAATTTATCATGAACTTAGTACCTGATAGTATTTTGCATGTCTATGTTGTTGTAGATAGATGGCCCGTGTTGTTGTTCCGTTGAATTTTAATGTGTTCCTTGAGTAAGCAAAGTTGAAAGATGATGGTAGCAATTACACGGACTGGGTCCCTAACTTGAGGATTATCCTCATTGCTGCATAGAAGAATTACGTCCTGGAAGCACCGCTAGGTGCCAAACCTGCTGCAGGAGCAACACAGATGTTATGAACGTCTGGCAGAGCAAAGCTGATGACTACTCGATAGTTCAGTGTGCCATGCTTTACGGCTTAGAACCGGGACTTCAATGACGTTTTGAACATCATGGAGCATATGAGATGTTCGAGGAGTTGAAGTTAATATTTCAAGCAAATGCCCGGATTGAGAGATATGAAGTCTCCAATAAGTTCTACAGCTACAAGATGGAGGAGAATAGTTCTGTCAGTGAACATATACTCAGAATGTCTGGGTACCATAACCACTTGACCCAGCTGGGAGTTAATCTTCCTGTTGATAGTGGCATTGACAGAGTTCTTCAATCACTGCCACCAAGCTACAAAAGCTTCGTGATGAACTATAACATGCAAGGGATGGATAAGACAATTCCTGAGCTCTTGGCAATGCTAAAGGCTGCGGAGGTAGAAATCAAGAAGGAGCATCAAGTGTTGATGGTTAACAAGACCACCAGTTTCAAGAAAAAGGATAAAGGGAAGAAGAAAGGGAACTTCAAGAAGAACGGCAAACAAGTTGCTGCTCAAGAGAAGAAACCCAAATCTGGACCTAAGTCTGAGACTGAGTGCTTCTACTGCAAACATACTGGTCACTAGAAGCGGAACTGCTCCAACTATTTGGCGGATAAGAAGGATGGCAAGGTGAACAAACGTATATGTGATATACATGTTATTGATGTGTACCTTACTAATTCTCGCAGCAGTGCTTGGGTATTTGATATTGGTTCTGTTGCTAATATTTGCAACTCGAAACAGGGACTACGGATTAAGCGAAGATTGGCAAAGGATGAGGTGACGATGCGCGTGGGAAACGGTTCCAAAGTCGATGTGATCGCGGTCGGCACGCTACCTCTACATCTACCTTCGGGATTAGTTTTAGACCTGAATAATTGTTATTTGGTGCCAGCGTTGAGCATGAACATTATATCTGGATCTTGTTTGATGCGAGACAGTTATTCATTTAAATCGGAGAATAATGGTTGTTCTATTTATATGAGTAATATCTTTTATGGTCATGCACCCTTAAAGAGTGGTCTATTCTTTTTGAATCTCGATAGTGGAGATACACATATTCATAGTATTGAAGCTAAAAGATGCAGAGTTGATAATGATAGTGCAACTTATTTGTGGCACTGAAAGCGCATGAAGAAACTCCATTCTGATGGACTTTTGGAATCACTTGATTATGAATCACTTGGTACTTGCGAACCGTGCCTCATGGGCAAGATGATTAAAACTCCGTTCTCCAGAACTATGGAGCGAGCAATAGAATTGTTGGAAATCATACATACTGATGTATGTGGCCCAATGAATATTGAGGCTCGCGGTGGATATCGTTATTTTCTCACCGTCACAGATGATTTGAGCAGATATGGGTATATCTACTTGATGAAACATAAGTCTGAAACATTTGAAAAGCTGAAAGAATTTCATTGTGAAGTGGAAAATCATCATAACAAGAAAATAAAGTTTCTACAATCTAATCGTAGAGGAGAATATTTGAGTTACGAGTTTAGTCTTCATTTGAAACAACGCAGAATAGTTTCGCAACTCACGCCTCCCGGAACACCACAACGTAATGGTGTGTCCGAACGTCGTAATCGTACTTTACTAGATATGGTGTGATCTATGATGTCTCTTACTGATTTACCGCTATCATTTTGGGGTTATGCTTTAGAGACGACTGCATTCACGTTAAATAGGGCACCATCTAAATCCCTTGAGACGACTCCTTATGAACCGTGGTTTGGCAAGAAACCAAAGTTGTCGTTTCTTAAAGTTTGGGGCTGCGACGCTTATGTGAAAAATCTTCAACCCGATAAGGTCGAACCCAAATCGGAGAAATGTGTCTTCATAGGATACCCAAAAGAAATAGTTGGGTACACCTTCTATCACAGATCCGAAGGCAAGACTTTTGTTGCTAAGAATGGATCCTTTCTAGAGAAGGAGTTTCTCTCGAAAGAAGTGAGTGGGAGGAAAGTAGGACTTGATGAGGTAACTGTACCTGCTCCCTTATTGGAAAGTAGTTCATCACAGAAACCAGTTCCTGTGACACCTACACCAATTAGTGAGGAAGCTAATGATGATGATCATGTAACTTCAGATCAAATTACTATCGAACCTCGTAGGTCAACCAGAGTAAGATCCGCACCAGAGTGGTATGGTAATCCTGTTCTGGAGGTCATGTTACTAGACCATGACGAACCTACGAACTATGGGGAAGCGATGATGAGCCCAGATTCCGAAAAATGGCTAGAGGCCATGAAATCTGAGATGGGATCCATGTATGAGAATAAAGTGTGGACTTTGGTTGACTTGCCTGATGATCGGCAAGCCATCGAGAATAAATGGATCTTCAAGAAGAAGACAGACGATGATGGTAATGTTACTATCTACAAAGCTCGACTTGTTGCGAAAGGTTTTAGACAAGTTCAAGGAGTTGACTACGATGAGACCTTCTCACCCATAGCGATGCTTAAGTCCGTCCGAATCATGTTAGCTGTTGCCGCATTTTATGATTATTAAATTTGGCAAATGGATGTAAAGACTGCATTCCTGAATGGATTTCTGGAAGAAGAGTTGTATATGATGCAACCTGAAGGTTTTATCGATCCAAAGGGTACTAACAAAGTGTGCAAGCTCCAGCGATCGATTTATGGACTAGTGCAAGCCTCTCGGAGTTGGAATAAATGTTTTGATAGTGTGATCAAAGCATATGGTTTTATACAGACTTTTGGAGAAGCATGTATTTACAAGAAAGTGAGTGGGAGATCTATAGCATTTCTAATATTATATGTGGATGACATATTGTTAATTGAAAATTATATGGAATTTCTGGATAGCATAAAAGGATATTTGAATAAGAGTTTCTCAATGAAAGACCTCGGTGAAGCTGCTTACATATTGGGCATCAAGATCTATAGAGATAGATCAAGATGCTTAATTGGACTTTCACAAAGCACATACCTTGACAAAGTTTTGAAGAAGTTCAAAATGGATCAGGCAAAGAAAGGGTTCTTACCTGTGTTACAAGGTGTGAAGTTGAGTAAGACTCAATGCCCGACCACTGCAGAAGATATGGAGAAAATGAAAGATGTTCCCTATGCTTCAGCCATAGGCTCTATCATGTATGAAATGCTGTGTACCAGACCAGATGTGTGCCTTGCTATTAGTTTTGCAGGGAATTACATAAGTGATCCAGGAGTGGATCACTGGACAGCGGTTAAGAACATCCTGAAATACCTGAAAAGGACTAAGGATATGTTTCTTGTTTATGGAGGTGACAAAGAGCTCATCGTAAATGGTTATGTTGATGCAAGCTTTGACGCTGATCTTGACGATTCTAAATAGCAAACCAGATACATATTTATATTGAACGGTGGAGCTGTCAGTTGGAGCAGTTCTAAGCAAAGCGTCATGGCGGGATCTACGTGTGAAGTGGAGTACATTGCTGCTTCAGAAGCAACGAATGAAGGAGTCTGGATGAAGGAGTTCATATCCGATCTAGGTGTCATACCTAGTGCATCGGGTCCAATGAAAATCTTTTGTGACAATACTGGTGCAATTGCCTTGGCAAAGGAATCCAGATTTCACAAGAGAACCAAGCACATCAAGAGACGCTTCAATTCCATCCGCGATCAAGTCCAGGTGGGAGACATAGAGATTTGCAAGATACATACGGATCTGAACGTTGCAGACCCGTTGACTAAGCCTCTTCCACGAGCAAAACATGATCAGCACCAAGACTCCATGGGTGTTAGAATCATTACTGTGTAATCTAGATTATTGACTCTAGTGCAAGTGGGAGACTGAAGGAAATATGCCCTAGAGACACTAATAAAGTTATTATTTATTTCCTCATATCATGATAAATGTTTATTATTCATGCTAGAATTGTATTAACCGGAAACTTAGTACATGTCTGAATACATAGACAATCAAAGTGTCACTAGTATGCCTCTACTTGACTAGATCATTAATCAAAGATGGTTATGTTTCCTAACCATAGACATGAGTTGTCATTTGATTAATGGGATCACATCATTAGGATAATGATGTGATTGACTTGACCCATTCTGTTAGCTTAGCACTTGATCGTTTAGTTTTCTGCTATTGCTTTCTTCATGACTTATACATGTTCCTATGACTATGAGATTATGCAACTCCCGATTACCGGAGGAACACTTTGTGTGCTACCAAACGTCACAACATAACTGGGTGATTATAAAGGTGCTCTGCAGGTGTCTCCGATGGTACTTGTTGAGTTGGCATAAATCAAGATTAGGATTTGTCACTCCGATTGTCAGAGAGGTATCTCTGGGCCCACTCGGTAATGCACATCACTATAAGCCTTGCAAGCATTGTAACTAGTGAGTTAGTTGCGGGATGATATATTACGGAACGAGTAAAGAGAGTTGCCGGTAATGAGATCGAACTAGGTATTGAGATACCGACAATCGAATCTCGGGCAAGTAACATACCGATGACAAAGGGAACAACGTATGTTGTTATGCGGTTTGACCGATAAAGATCTTCGTAGAATATGTGGGAGCCAATATGAACATCCAGGTTCTCCTGTTGGTTATTGACCGGAGACGTGTCTCGGTCATGTCTACATAGTTCTCGAACCCGTAGGGTCCGCACGCTTAAAGTTTGGTGACGATAGGTATTATGAGTTTTTGTGTTTTGATGTACCAAAGGTAGTTTGGAGTCCCGGATATGATCATGGACATGACGAGGAGTCTCAAAATGGTCGAGACGTAAAGATTGATATATTGGACGACTATATTCGGACACCGGAAGTGTTCCGGATGGTTTCGGAGAAAACCGGAGTGCCGCAGGGTTACCGGACCCCCCCCCCGAGAGAAATAGTGGGCCTTATGGGCCTTAGTGGAGAGAGAGATGGCTGGCCTAGGGCAGACCGCGCGCCCATCCCCCTCTGGTCCGAATTGGATTAGGAGAGGGGGGGCGGCGCCCCCCTTTCCCTCTCCCTCTCCCCATTCCTTTCCCCCTCCTAGTAGGAGTAGGAAAGAGGGGAATCCTGCTCCTACTAGGAGGAGGATTCCTCCTCCTGGCGCGCCTACAGGGGCCGCCCGACCTCCCCCCTTTGCTCCTTTATATACAGGGGCGGGGGGCACCTCTAGACACACAAGTTGATCTATTGATCTATTCCAGCCGTGTGCGGTACCCCCCTCCACCATAATCCACCTCGATTATATCGTAGCGGTGCTTAGGCGAAGCCCTGCGTCGATAGCGTCATCATCACCGTCATCACGCCGTCGTGCTGACGAAACTCTCCCGTGAAGCTCTGCTGGATCGGAGTTCATGGGACGTCATCGAGCTGAACGTGTGCTGAACTCGGAGGTGTCGTGCGTTCGGTACTTGGATCAGTCGGATCGTGAAGACATACGACTACATCGACCGCGTTGTGCTAACGCTTCCGCTTTCGGTATACGAGGGTACGTAGACACACTCTCCCCTCTCGTTGCTATGCATCACCATGATCCTATGTGTGTGCGTTGGATTTTTTTGAAATTACTACGTTCCCCAACAATATGCATCACTGTAACTAGTACTCCATCCGTCAATTTATAAGTTGTGCTGCCAGTGTTTGGGGCCGCCGCACAATCACGCACGTTCGTATGCATGCGATTGCACCGGGCGCGGCGCGATGATGCAGTTACCTGCTACAAAAACTGCCATGCAGGGGACGTGGCATTGACCATTGGGCGGCAACAGTCGGTCATCCGGGTGCCTAATAAAGGATGCAAAGAGGGATCCTACAGCAGCAAGGATCAGCTTCCCTATCGATAACTCATCTAACAGAACTCCCAAGTTAAGTGTGCTGAGGGTGGAGTGGTATTAAACATTTAATTGCATCAAATGTATATAGTGCTCCATCATATTAGTTGAATTAACCTTGAGGTCCTTGTTTTGTAATTTTTTACATTTTTTTGTACACATGTTGATTGGCTTGAAGAAGATCTATCTTGTTACTTTTTGATAATTTTTGTTGTTTGAACACATGTTGATTGGCTTGAATGAAGGTCTATCCTGTTATTTTATGACATGTTTCCAAAACATGGACCTTGAGGTTAATTCAACTAATAGGACGGAGCATTATATACATTCAACGCAATTAAATGTTTTCCAAAAAAAGTGATATGATTTGTGTGAAACTTATAAGTTATGTATGTCAAATTAACCTCTGTGTACTTGTTCTCGAATTAACCTCCGGGCCTTTTTGCCGCGTATCACACACATCTTGTTAAGTTGAACCGTTTATGTTCTCTTTCCTAATCTGACTGAACCGTGTGTCGTCTATCACACACACCTTGATCTGACTGGCCGTTTATGTTGCTTTCCCTAATAGCAAATAGTTCATCGGTGCGAACCGTATGCCGTATATCGCACACACATTGATATGGCTGCCCGTTTCTATTGTTCTGTGTAATCGCAAATAGTTTGTCTGGATCAACCGTATGACCTGCTTCGCACACGCAACTAAAATCTGTACCGTGTTTGATGCATCCGTTATCGCAAACGTTTTGCACCTTTTCTGACATTTTTTTACACCACCGTTTGCGATTATGGAATCGCACACAGTTTCGTCGAAGGATCTCTGATCATAGTGTCACGTTAGGAGCATCCTGCAGTAGTGGTGGTTGGCGCATATGTCTGCTCTTTTCTCCAAGGCTCGTGCTTTTCAGCCCATCATGTTGACCGTGGGGCCTTTTGTAGGAGGGGGTCCACAGGTCTGTGGCACCCCTCAGTTTCTTCCGCGTGCTTTCACTGCTCTCTGCTCATTGTAGCCGATGTGAGGCCATGCTGAATAAACGTGTGAGCGCCGCTGTCGGTGTCAGAACCGGCGAATCTCGAGTAGGGGGTCCCGAACTGTGAGTCTAAGGCGGATGGTGACAGAAGGCAGGGGACACGATGTTTTACCCAGGTTCGGGCCCTCTTTATGGAGGTAAAACCCTACGTCCTGCTTGATTATTCTTGATCATATGAGTAGTACAAGAGTTGATCTACCACGAGATCGGAGAGGCTAAACCCTAGAAGCTTGCCTATGGTATGATTGTATGTTGTCCTACGGACGAAAACCCTGCGGTTTATATAGACACCGGAGGAGGCTAGGGTTACAAAGGAGGAGATATGCATATCTGTATTGCCTAGCTTGCCTTCCACGCCAAGTAGAGTCCCATCCGGACACGGGACGAAGTCTTCAATCTCGTATCTTCATAGTCCAACAGTCCGGCCAAAGGATATAGTCCGGCTGTCCGGAGACCCCCTAATCCAGGACTCCCTCAGTAGCCCCTGAACCAGGCTTCAATGACGATGAGTCCGGCGTGCAGTGTTGTCTTCGGCATTGCAAGGCGGGTTCCTCCTCGGAATACACCACGGAAGAGTTTGAATACAAGGATAGTGTCTGACCCTGCAAAATAAGTTCCACATACCACCGTAGAGAGAATAATATTTCCACAAATCTAATCTGCTGACACGTTTTGGCAGCATGACATCACGCCACGGCCCGGCAATTATTTGAACCGTTTTTCTTTAACCAGCCCCACACATAACGCGAGGCGGTTTCTTGACACGTCTTGTCAAAGCAGAGATCGTGTTCCCCTTATCACGGGATTCTCATCAATACAAACGTGGGTAACCCAACCGTGCATGTTGGTATGACTCCTAGATCTTAGGTAAGTCTCGAACAGCCACGAGGAGGACGCCTGATATTCATCCCCTTTATAAAGGGACAAGGCTTTTTCTTTTTTCCCTCCCGCGCTCAATCGAATCCTTCCCCCGCTTCGAGTTCTAACACCCAAAGCCCAGGTTAGGTTCTTCGGACCTTCAATCATGTTCGGATCCAGCCTTCCAGGCTAGTGGATGCCTTCCTCCCTCACGGAGGAGGACATCAAGAAGTTGAGGGAGGCCAGATATCCGACCGCCGAAATTTCGCATAGGCTGCCCGTCCGAGGGCAGGTCGTCCCTACTCCCGAACCCAATGAGAGTGTTGTGTTCGTCTCCCACTTCCTCCGAGGACTAGGCCTCGCTCTGGATCCCTTCGTTAGGGGTCTTATGTTCTATTACGGGCTAGATTTTCACGATCTGGCCCCGGATTCCCTTCTTCACATCTCGTCATTTTATTGTCGTTTGTGAGGCCTTCCTCCGCATTACCCCTCACTTCGGCATGTGGCTCAAGACCTTTGATGTGAAGCCGAAGATGGTCGAGGGGCAGTACGCAGCGTGCGGAGGTGCTCTAATAAGCAAAATTGCTGATGCTCCATGGCCAAAGGGTTCCTTTCCAGAGGTGTCTGGATTGTGGCAACGGGAGTGGTTTTATGTCACAGCTCCCCGAAGTGCCAAGTGGGTAGCTGCCCCCACCTTTCGCTCGGGCCCTCCACCACAACTGATGTCATGGATCAGCAAAGGGCTGAGCTGGGGTCCAGCCAAGGACGTGCCAATACTGCAGAGCCGTATCCGAGATCTCTTCGAGGGAGATTTCAGTCTGGTGATGGTAATGCAAGTTATGCTGGTTCGTCGAGTCCAGCCTTGCAAACGCCGGCCCCTCCGCATGTGGGAATTCAGCCCAGAAGGACCGCGCACTATTCAGAATTTTCTCGGCATGACGCACAAGGAGATGTACAAATCTTTCTTCTGATCCCAAATAGAGTGTCCGGACACTACCGAGGACGTGGGCCTGAGCTGCAACCGCCCCGCCGCCCAAGTAAGTAACCCCATGGCCAAACACACCGTCCTTTTATTTATCATGACATCATTCTGAAGAATCGCTCTTTGACCAAGACTGGATAACAAAGGCGAAGATGATCCGGTGTTCGGCCCCCTTCCTGAAGGCTTGGACAATCTGGTGGTGGAAAAGATGCTCGAGCCATCACCTTGTCTAGTGCCCTCCAAGGAAGATGAAGGGGGGAGTAAAGAGGGCGAAAGCGGGGCTCCATCGCTACCTATTCCAATCGAGGGAATGAGCACCTCCGCGAGGGAGGATAACCAAGGGGAAGAATCTGACATTCTCTCCCCCCCCCCCCCCGAGGAAGGAAGAGGACTACCTCTGAAGATCCGGAAACTAAGGTTTCCAAACGGGAGAAGAAATCTCCGCCAGAGGGTCCTGCCTCGGAGGGTATTCTTGCCGCATAATGTCCGTGCGGGGATCAGCCCTCTACCGAGCTGTAAGTAATCAAAAAGTACTTAATAGTGACGATATCCTACCTTACTTCTGAAGACAATAACTGATGCTTGTAAATTGTAGTCCGGATCGCAGCCCTTCTCGACAGAGTTCATCTTCGGGGGATCTTCTTCCGGAGATGATGGAGAGCGAAACGCCTCCCCCGGACTCCCCAGCTCAAGAAGCGGGCGACCTTGAAGTGTTGTCGTGAAGGGTATCTCCGGATCCAATATCGCCAGAGGATAACCCTTTGGCTGCCCAGCATCCCTAGTATCCGGCTCATGAGGAGAGTGACAGCAAGGGTCCGTACTATGTGCGGTCGGACACGCTGAAGGATCTTCTGGGGAAAGCTGTCGTCTCGGAAGCGCATCGTACGCTAATGGGTACGGTAATTGAAAGGATTTCATCCGCCAAAAGCGGTTTGCACGAAGTTTTTATGAGTCTGCTGAAAGGCTTCGAGGTACGTAAAATAATGTATGCCTTTAATAGTACCGCATACGTTAGGTATGCCTATGCAGATAGTAGCCCCTGAGACTCTGGTTGTCGTCGAGAACGGTGGTAAACAGAGGATCATAGTCCCAGGTAATAACTAGACCGCCTGTATGCGCAGGTGGTTGAAGCTCCGGTGGCTAGCCGGACTGATGGGTTTGCCGAACTAAAGCGGCAGCTAGATGCGGCCGATGCCGACATCGTGCTTGTCAACAAGCGGCTTGACGAGGCATAGGGTAGGTGATTTTTCTGGTGATTGTCACGTAATAAGAGCAGCATGATGCCAGTATCTTTAATATGTTGTGACTGCAGATGGAGCTGCCATCGTGGAGACCCTTCGGGCGGAGCTTGCCCGAGCCAAGGAGCAAGCAAGGAGTAGCAATGCGGACGCTTTAAAGGCGGCCAGAGAGTTAAAGGACGAATAGGCCGCGTATTGCGAGAGCAAGGAAAAAATAGCCAAGATGGCTGTAGAGTTAAAAGATGCTACTAACCGTTACCAGCTTCTTGAAGAAGAAAACCGGGAGAAGGCGACGGACCTGGAAAAGGCCCGGGTGGCTGCCAAGGAAGCCCGCTCCCAAATTAGAGCGACGAAGGAGGAGCTGCATCAAGCTGCAGATATTGTATCCGGGAAGCCCTTCTTGTTGCGGACTAAGTTCGGGGATCCGAAGTATGCACCTCTGGACTGGCTATGGAGTTCTGCGGACGCCTACGTGGATTTGGCTGTAAGTGCGGCTGATGCGGCCGAATACTTCAAGGATCGGAAAGATCACGAAGTGGAAAAACTGTTTTGGTCACAGTTTCATGCTCCAGCCCGTCCGCTGCTGTTGAATGAGCAAATGGCCGAGTGGGCCAAGCTCCATAGATTATCCAGACTTGCCATGAGGTCCGTTGTGGATCATCTGTGGCTGAGAGGGCCAAGGCCGAATAGCTACTTTAGCTTAGTGCAAAAATTCCTTGGTGTTGTGCCACACATCGATGCTGTAAAGAGGTCAGTGAGCATAGAAGGCTCGCGGATGGCCCTTGCCCGTGTCAAAACATACTGGGCGGAGATGGATGCCACCACTGTTGCGGCACAGAGTTCGGCCATTGGCCGAGTGGCTGCCGAGCACTACTTTGAAGAAGTTCTTGAAGGCGCTCGTTCGATAGAGGCTCAGTGCTCAAAGAATATTATGTTTGAGTGACATGTATTCCCATTGTAAAAACAATGTTTTATTTTATCAAGGTTGTATTTATACTTTTGCCGAAGTACTATGATGCCTCCTGTGCTGCCATTTATGTATATATGTATATAACCTGAAAGATGGCAGTCGTCGGCTTCAGCCCCACGCATATAATGTGGGGGTGTTCGCAGAAGACGCATGTTCACACTTGATCCAACGCCTTGGTCCATTAAGGAGGTGATAGCGCAGCGAACTAGGCAATCGGACTATAATGCTTTAACACTTTCACTTAGCCAGAGGAGTTTGACAATGGGGCTACTATATAGCCCCTGGTGGCTCCGCGCTCATCCGAATTTGGGGTGCGTACATGCCTGGCCGGGAAACAGCCCTTCATTAAGGCGGAGGAATCCCAAAGATTCCGCTAGGTCATCGAGTGGTTGGCCAGTCTCACGCTATATCATGACAGTCAGTTTTTGGCTTTCTCTACTGAGGTGCTCGTCCGGATGAACCAGGGCACAATCGTAGTAGTTCTCCTGGTGCCGCCTTAGCCGATAGAGCGGAACATAAGGCAGCAAAACATAGGAGCCGGGCAAACCCAACATTTGACCGAAGACATGATTCGGAGCTGATGCATATAAGGCCAAACTCGTGACGCCGAACACTCCCTAAGGTATTCAGTCTTTATGATGTAAACCGGGCTTAAACAGTGCCCTTTGTAATAAGCCCCTGGTGTCCAGGTACGTGCAATGTCCTGACATGGCCACATGCCAATACGTCAGCATCCTTCTCAATTGTACTGAGAATCCGGGGGATGTGTATCAACAAGAGACAGTAAAAAAGGTTTACGCAGGGTCTTAATCTAAAAAGAATCCTTGGAACGGGTCCCTGCTGCACGTCTGCGCCTGTGTCTCCGTTGTGCCGTGTCCTGGACGGGTGTAGCACGATGGTCATCTGTAAAAGAGAGGAACTTAGTTGAAAAGTTGTCGTGCAAAAAGGTAGGTTATACTAAATAAACTATATACAGTTCAAGATGAGTAAAGTTGAGCCTAATTGCCACTTGTTTGCGTGCGTTGAGCCCCTTGTATTGTAATAGGGGTATAGCCGTCAAACCTGTATCAAGTACATATAGCTGCGCCGGACTCGTCTAACCTCGTCCGTGGTCTTAACGACCTAGCAGATGCATTAGTTGGTGAGGTCGTTTAGTGTGCGGCTGCCAAGGCAGCCGCACGGTCTTCCGCGCGCAGGGAACGCTCAATATTTCCATTTACTGTAATGATGCCATGTGGACCGGGCATTTTAAGCATGAGAGAAGCATAATGCGGTATTGCGTTAAAGCGAGCGAAAGCTTCACGTTCGAGTAGTGCTTGATAGCCACTTTAGAACGGAGCGATGTGGAAGGTTAACTTTTCGCTGCGGAAATTATCGGGAAAGCCGAATATAACATCTAGTAGCAGGGAGCCCGTGCAATGGGCTTCTGGGCCTGGCGTTACTCCTTTAAAGGTAGTATTGCTATGGCTAATTTTTGTTGGGTCTATCCCCATTTTGCGGACTGTGTCTTGATATATCAGGTTTAAACTGCTGCCGCCATCCATCAGGACTCGTGTGAAGTGGTATCCGTCAATTATTGACCAAGGCAGCCCATCCTGCACGCCGGATACTTGCCAAGTAATCCAGATGGTCAAAGGTGATCGGTTGGGACGACCAGTGGCAGAACTCCGCGGTGATAGGCCCTGGGGCATGTGTCTCTAGGAGTGCCGCTTTGTTTCTCCCCTTTATCACGTGTAACACGTTTACTGTTTTGACTTTTGGTGGGAATTTCTTCTGTTCCCCAGTGCTTTGCTTGCGAGGCTCGTCCTCGTCTTCGCTTGGTGTATCCTGCCCCTTATGTTCGGCGTTGAGCTTGCCGGACTGCTTGAAGACCCAACATTCTGTATGGGTATGATTTGCAGGTTTATCGGGGGTGCTATGGATCTGACATATTTGGTCCAGAATCTTGTTTAGGCTGGACAGTTCGTCTCTATTGCCTTTGGAGGACAGCTTTTGCTGACCTGGCCGAGAGCTTCTGAATCTGGCGTTTATCGTCGTACTCTTCGGGTTGTCTTCTTTATTCCGGCACTTGTTTTTGTTGCATCGTGATTTCCCGTTTCCATCCCTGACTTCGGATGTACTTGGGTCGCTGGTGCTGCATCGGGCTAACCAGCTGTCCTCGCCCGCACAAAAGCGGGTCATGAGGCTTGTTAATGCTGCCATTGTTCTCGGCTTTCCTTGGCCGAGGTGTCTGGAAAGCCATTCGTCTCGAATGCTGTGCTTGAAAGCCGTTAAGGCTTCGGCGTCCGGACAATCGACTATTTGGTTCTTTTTAGTGAGGAACCTGTTCCAAAGCTTTCGGGCTGACTCTCCAGGATGTTGAGTTATATGACTTAAATCGTCTGCATCTGGTGGTCGGACATAGGTCCCTTGAAAATTTGCCCGAAAGGCGTCTTCGAGCTCTTCCCAGCTTCCAATGGAGTTTTCGGGGAGGCTTTTAAGCCAGTGCCGAGCTGGCCCTTTGAGCTTGAGGGGTAAGTACTTGATGGCGTGGAGATCGTCTCCTTGAGCCATATGGATATGGAGGATGTAGTCCTCAATCCAGACCCCAGGGCCTGTTGTTCCGCCGTACGCCTCTATGTTTACGGGTTTGAATCCCTCTGGAAATTCATGGTCCAGCACCTCATCGGTGAAACATAGGGGGTGTGCGGCACCCCTGTATTTGGGTGTACCGTGGTGTTGGGATGTTTGTTGTGTTGCATTGCATGCTGGGGCATGCTTGCGTGGCCCGTAGATGGATCTGGTTGCGCCGTCCTTTTGATGGGAGCCCTCACGCGGATCGCGTACTGGCTTATGTGCGGCGTCGTTTGCCGCTCTATGTTGTCCACGAGGTCGTCTATCCGACCGGATGGCCGTTTTGTTTTTTGGTTGCGGGGGATCTAAGGCCTCCTCATCGAATTCAGGTAGCAACTTTCACTTCGGGTAGCTCTTGGTGTGGCGATTACCGCCGTACTTCACTGCAGTGTTGAGTACTTCACTCCATCTGATTCTGAGTGTGTCTTGTGCAACCCTGAGCCTTTGCTTCTGCTTTTTCAGACTCCTCGCAGTGGCAACAAGCCTTTGATGGGCATTCTTTGCTCCGGGTGCATGTCCGGCGTGATGTCGTCCGGACTGTTATCTTCGATGGAGTCGGGTTGTTCGGTTTGATTCTCCATGTTCCGGTGGTCGGGCGATGGTTCACCCTGCTTTATCGCTGGGTCTATATGGTCGCTGTTTCTGCCGAGGCGGGATTTGGAGCGGCGCTTACACCGCCGCTTTGTCTGCTTCTTGAGGGAACAACCCTTCGCTGCGTCCTTCCGTTCCTTGTTGTCGTTTTCTTTGGGTGTGTCCACCATGTATACATCATATGATGAAGTGGGCGTTCAGTGCCCTATGGGCAGTGGTTCCTGTTCATCTCCTGCATCGTTGTCCATACCGTCGATGTCTTCAGAGTGGAAGTCGAGCATGTCGGTCAAATCATGACAGTGGCTACTAAGTGGGTGGTGGGTGGGCAGCGAATTTCTTCGTCATCCACATCCCAATCCTGCCGAACATAGTTCGGCCAGGATTCTCCTAACAGGGAGAGAGACCTTAATGAGCTCAGTATGTCGCCGAAGGGCGAGTGCTGGAAGATATCCGCGGAGTTGAACTCCATGATCGGCGCCCAGCCGGATCCAATAGGCACGGGCACAGGCGGTTCAGAGTCCGTGGCCGGGGAAGAATCCGGCAGTTTGGCGTCACGGCTCTCGTGAAGGGTAAGGTCGATACTCGGCTCGATCACCGCTGGGAATACGGCCTCCGTGGCGGGGTCTATCCACCCGTCCATGGATGGCGCAATTGGCTCCGAATTGAGGGTCGGAGCGGTTGCCGGTGCGGTCTCCTGAACATTGTCCGATGGTAGAGCTAAATCATGCTCATCGTGACCGTGCGGCACACTCGGCAGGGGCTCGAATCCGTCGAAGATCAAATCTCCGCGGATATTGGCCGTGTAGTTTAAGCTTCCAAACCTGACCTGGTGGCCAGGGGCGTAACTCTCGATCTGCTCCAGATGGCCAAGCGAGTTGGCCCGCAGTGCGAAGCCGCCGAATACAAAGATCTGTCCGGGGAGAAAAGTCTCACCCTGGACTGCATCGCTATCGATGATTGAAGGAGCCATCAAGCCTAACGGTGACGACACAGAGGAACTCTCAATGAAAGCACCAATGTCGATGTCAAAACCGGCGGATCTCGGGTAGGGGGTCCCGAACTGTGCGTCTAAGGCGAATGGTGACAGGAGGCAGGGGACACGATGTTTTACCCAGGTTCGGGCCCTCTTGATGGCGGTAAAACCCTACGTCCCGCTTGATTATTCTTGATAATATGAGTAGTACAAGAGTTGATCTACCACGAGATCGGAGAGGCTAAACCCTAGAAGCTTGCCTATGGTATGATTGTATCTTGTCCTACGGATGAAAACCCTTCGGTTTATATAGACACCGGAGGAGGCTAGGGTTACACAAGGTCAGTTACAAAGGAGGAGACATGCATATCCGTATTGCCTAGCTTGCCTTCCACGCCAAGTAGAGTCCCATCCGGACACGGACGAAGTCTTCAATCTCGTATCTTCATAGTCCAACAGTCCGGCCAAAGGATATAGTCCGGCTGTCCGGAGACCCCCTAATTCAGGACTCCCTCAGCCGCGTGGTGGCCCCCCCCCAGGGAGAGGCGTGTGCTTGCTGCTAATGCGGCAGTGAAGAGTGCCTCTTTCTCTTCATTGTTTCCGTTTCTTTCTGCATCAACCAACCTGCAAGTGGAATAGCAGAATAACAAAGGAGAATGAGAAAAAAACGGGAGACCAACATCCAAATGACGCTCCTAGCGACGCCACTACGCGACTACGCACTACTGCCGGATTGTGGCGTGCGTGTCCACGACTCTGGTGACGCCCGGAGGAGCCACATGAATTTTCCATCATTAGTTAGCAATTAATATGCAATTTCCCATCATTTTGTGCTTTCAAGCGCTACTTCCATGAGAAAAATGTCAAAGACACCGGAAGGGGCAAGGGCAAGGCCAGCCGTGGATGATTCATAGCAGTATGTAGATAAAATATGCCAAATTTTAGTAGTCAGATGACATGTGCCAATTTAGCCGGGAGAATTGTGTCACATCGTTTGCGTTGTATGTGTTTGTATGGAGTAGCAAAAGAGCCCATGCGTTGCAAGGGGAGAAAAAACACAACACACACTCTTAACTGAACAACCATCACTCAAGACCACAATAGGTCCATCTCCTTTATTTTAGCGACGCATCATATTTGTCTTGCCGCTTATCCTTCTTCTCACCCTCGCCGGCGATGGCCTTAGTGTTCACACAAACCAAAACGTGTTTGAATATGGTTAATCCTAAGACGTATCTCTTTCCCTCTCTCCTCCCTCTCTCTCTCTCTCACACACACACACTCGTGATGAGAAATCTATTGTTTTCCCCTGCGATGTATTTAGAGGTATGCATGTGTAGTTCTCGATGTTTTCTTTTTCCTATATGACTATAGTGGGTGTTTATTTGCAATCCGGATCGCCGCCTATACGAAAGAAAAATGGATCATGCGCTATAGTTATAAGTTTGCTTCCAAAACAATATCTAAAAAATATTTAACAGGTAAAATTAACATCATATTCAGATTTCACATATTTTTTAATCAAATTTCATATATAACATGTTAAAATCGGAGTTACGG
This sequence comes from Triticum urartu, assembly GCF_056163025.1. NCBI lineage: Eukaryota > Viridiplantae > Streptophyta > Magnoliopsida > Poales > Poaceae > Triticum > Triticum urartu. Next base: position 443,244,276 of record NC_141878.1, on the reverse strand, counting down.
TTTAAAATATCCGTATAATTTAGAAAACCATCACTCAAGACTATAATAGGTCCATCTCCTTTATTTTTGCGAGGCATCATATTTGTGTTGCCGCTTATCCTCCTTCCACCCCTCGCCGGCGATGGCCTCGGTGTTCACACAAAACAACAAAAAACATGTGTTGAATATGGTTAATCCTAAGGCGTCTCTCTCTCCCTCTCTCCTTCCTCCCCCTCTCTCTCTATCTCTCTCTTTCTTTCTCTCTCTCTCTCTCTCTCTCTCTCTCTCTCTCTCTCTCTCTCGCTCGCTCGCTCGCTTTCTCTCACTCTCACGATGAGAAATTTGTTGTTTTCCCCTGCGACATTTTTCACAGGTATGCATGTGTAGTTATTGATGTTTTCTTTTCTCTATATGGTTATAGTGGGGTGTTTATTTGCAATCTGGATCGCCGCTGGTATGAAAAACCCGGATCTTTCGCTATAAATTATAAGTTTGCTTTCATAATAATATTTTAAAAATATTTAACAGGTAAAATTAATATCATATTTAGATTCCGCACATTTTTCTAATAAAATTTCATATATAATATGTTAAAATCGAAGTTACGGTTTAAAAGATACAGATAATTTAGGAAATCATTTGGTTTGACCCAAATATATTTCAAAATAATATTTAAAAATACTTAACAGGTAAAAATAATATCATATTCATATTCTACATAATTTTCTAATCAAATTTCATATATAACATGTTCAAATCGGAGTTACGGTTTAAAAGATATGGATGATTTTAAAAAGCATTTGTTTGACTTAAATATGATCCACGGATGAATTACCTAAAACATCAGGAAGGGTTTCGAAAAATGTAAAATAACGGTTCGGGTGTGACTTAAATCCGGACGGCGGGTTGATTTCAAGAAAAGGCAGGGACTTTTATGTAAAATACGAAAATAACGATTCGTTTTAACTTAAAATAGGACTGCGGGTTGAATTCTCTGAAATAGAGGGGGCTTTTCTGAAAAATGCCATGACGGACGAAAGAAATCTAATTTGCTTTATTATTAGGTAAAGATTTAAGGTTTGCAAATTGAGGTATCCAGTTGTGTGAAAAAAATTAAGATCTGACCGGTCACTGTGCTCGGACGCGTCCAGGCGCGTCCGTGGGCGTTTGAGGGCCCGCATTTGTTGTCCGCGACTGTAGATGTTCTTAGTCACTCCCTTTTGTAATAGAGATTTATTTGCACTGGTTTCATAGCAAAACTTTTTTTTTCACTTCATCCTACTTAATAATTCCCCTTTTCCCTGCACAATCAGATATACTTCTAATCACGTAATATTCAAGATATCAGCCAATCAAAGTCAATATATTTTTAGAATCCAACAAATCAATGAGGCGGTTAAATATAAATATATTTTGTAATGGAAAACATTTTGTTCACCTGTATGGCTCTAATCCTTTCTTTGCCACGTGTTGAAAATTGGCTTACCCCGGTGGTCTGATTTTCTCTATGTTTTGCGTATTGACAAGGTCGTTTTCTCGTGCTAATGAAAGCCATCTTTCTACTAGGAAAGTGCTTTTGCTCTCTCTTACTCTCTTTTTTGAAGTGCTTTTTCTTTCGCAAAGTGTGATGCCCTGCTTCAATATCTCTTTTTTTCTGTCAAGTTAGGCAACCGTTCATTATCTAGAACTGGATTTTTGTTTTAAGGACACCTCAAGAGGGGCAGGAATTCTTGCATTTCATTAAGAAGAAGAGAGGCGATCCAGTTTATAAGAAAAACCAGACCCAAAACCGAACATTTTTCGGTTAATTAAGAAAAACCGAGTAAAAACCCAAAAAACATAGAAAAATACACTAGAGCTTGTGGATAGGGAGGGCAAAGACACGACATTAAGGGACATCGTCAGAGTCAGACACAAGGGCGCCAAGGCCCAAAACCAGTAGCCATGGCTCAAGAGCAACCAAATTAACCACCACGCGCTCGACATATCTTATCCATATCAGGCCTCGTTGCATGGAAACATCATGGGCTCTCATTATCTTGTGGGAAACATCCTACAAGGCTTAGCGTCGACTTCCTTGCAATGACCGCCAATGTGTTCAATGTCGCGATCACTTGCGGCGAAAGCGGTGTTCTGTACATGTCTAGGTAGGCTTTCATCTTTTGCTCAGCACCCTCTGCTTTGTGCACCTTTGGCAACTCGTCAAAAACCTCCAACAACCACTCCGCGTGTTTGGTCGTCGAGATATTGTACGCCATGTTCTTCTTTTCCAGACGCCCGCTACGCTGCTCGGGGCGAGAGGCATCGTCCTTCTCCTTGCGCAAAGGCTTTGGGGTCTCAAGCAAAGAGGGTGGGACCATGCCAGTAACCTTTGCTAAGGAATTCCTTCAAGGATAATGGGGGGGCATCAACCCGAGGCACCCTGGCAACAGCAGTACTCACCTCAACCTGAGTCTAAGACTCAATCAGAACGGCAGGATTGCACTCCATGTAGAAAGCAATTTGCTCCCTCAAGCTTTGAGTCGGACGTGTGAGGAATTGCACACCCGGACGAGGCATCGACACGGACGAGGCAACAGCAGCCATCGGGGCGAGGCATTGACACGGACGCGCCCGGATGCGTCCGGGGATAGTGACTGGTCAGACCTTAATTTTTTTCCACACAATTAGACATCTCAATTAATAAACCTTAAATCCATACAAACACATACAATGCAAACGATGCACACAATTCGTCCGGCTAAATCAACATAATGCACACAATTCGTCCGGCTAAATCAGCACATGTCATCAGACTACCAAAAATTGACATATTCTATCTACATACTGCTATGCATCATCCACGGCTGGCCTTGCCAGCCTTCATTTGATTTGCAGGCATCGATATACATGTGGTTAGCAGCCTCAAATCTCAATGGATCGATCGCCACCTTTATTAAAAGCACATGACACGGCGGAGCGACAACAAAAAAATGCGCTATTTTATCGCGCAGAAAACAGAGATGCGCAGGCGGAATGATTCCAAACTGCCAGTGGCCAATCGGAATTGATATGTCTTTCATGGTGGACGGAGTAGCAAACAAATAGAGTATTACTCAGATGATGGTGGACGGAGCAGAGCAGTTAGCAAATACTCCTAAGATAATGATGATGCATGCTCATTTCCCTGCGTGAACAATGCCGATGTGACGCATGATCCTGATCGGATGGGAAATGGGATGGGCTGGCGAAGCGGCGAGCTCAGATAGGACTAAAGTTAGGTTGAGTTGGCCATGTACGCTAACCACCCACGAAGGGTACTAATGAATGGCGAATCCACTGGAACAAGTTGCTTAATTACTCCTCCTCCCCACTGACTTTGTCGTTAACTGGTGACAATTGATTCAGGTCGATGCTGCCGCTTGGTTTCATCTGGCTAGAGTGCTCCAACAAGAAGATGTTGGTATTTTTTTTAATAAAATTTCCTTTCTCTATATTTTGAGCTTTTTGAATACTTGGATGGCCTTACCACTGCAGAGCGTACTAAAGCCGTAGTTATTTTGTGCCAAAAAACCGTAGTTATGGCTTCTGGCTGCCTTGTGCTTTAGAGCTATCTTTTGTTTGTGACCCTGAGGGTACAATGCAAGCCATTAGCGAGGTGCTTAGTAAAACAAATTGATTTTTTCTTAAACGACAATGCTTGTTTCTACAGAAAAGATGTCCAATTAAGCATCTACTCTCTACAAATAACATCCATGTTTCAGAAAAGAAATGGTTTGTTTTTATATGCACCCCACTAAGCACCTTGCATTGTACTCCGTTTCTTTTTTACTTCACATATGAGATTTTTTGGAAGTCAAACTTCGTAAAGTGTGACCCAACTTACATGAAAGAAAGTCCAAGGCGGCCATGCTTATGCGTGCCGGCAACATTCCAGGCCTCGATGTCCAGAAAGATGGCGTTAATCCCCGCTCGTCCTAGGCCGGCCATGTTTCCGCGGCGGCGGCGGCCGTGGGTTAGGCGTGTGGTCTAAAATCTGCCGCTCCCTGCCTCATCCCTCGGTAGGTTTGAAAGGCCCACTTCCAACTGCTGCCACATGGGGTCCAGGGCATTCGACGACGGTTTTGGAACATGTTTTGGAAAGGTGGAATGGAGGCGGGGCAAAGAGATTTGGGAGGCGTTGGAGAGGGCGACGGGAGGACGCTACATCCGCCATTAAGAGGACACTTTAGGAGGACGTAAGCAGCCATCAAGGGTGCACGCTTCTCAATGAGAAACGCGATCATGCACACACGCCTCTCAGCTGCTCACACGGCACCTCCCCGGCACGCTCACACGCAATTCAAGTCAGGAGGTGATGACACATGAGCTGTTGGGTTTGAAGCGAGTTTCATACCGGCCTTCCACAACCTTCAAATATGAAGTCTGCGGGCTTGTTTATGAAACGAACTTCATAAATTATGGCGATCGAGAGCGATATGACAGCTTTGTTAGAGTCTGATTTTAATCAAAATCATCGGTTATTAGGATGAGCAGGACCACACGGCAACTCTTCTCTTCCACAAAAGCAAAAAGCAAAAAAAAAGAGCCCAACAGTGGATGCCGAAAGATTTGGCCTTTGCTGCCTCTCCCCCGTCGATAAGAGTGAGACTGAACCTGCCGGCCGCTAGACGTCGCGTCTGTCCATTTCCTGCTGCCCTGCTGCATATCATCGGGCGGATCTCTCCACGAGGAACGGCCGCGATCTTCGGATCGCGCGTCCCCGAATCACCACCACCTCTGCGCCAAATGTATATAAAATCGAGTTCCTCGTGCTCAATCCCCAGTAGTGACTAGTGAGTAGTGAGTTGTGACAGACGAAAAGCTAGGTGGCGCTTTGCTTTCCGGGGGAATCTAAGCCGAATTTATCCCAAAAGTAATCTGTCCCCGATGATGGACTTCTCTCGGACGCACGCACGTGTTCCATAGGGATGAAATACATGAGCGTGCACAAACGTTAGGGAAATCAGAGACATCCGGTCGACGAGACGAGAGGAGAGGAGAACCCCATAGCTGACACGTTCGTGCTCGGGCGATGATGAGCACGTAGCACTGACCCGGCCGGCCGGCCGGCTCAACCACCACGTGCGATCTATGGTCCATCCTATGGAGAAGACACTTGAGAGGGTTAGCACAGTTGCCCGCTCTGCTCCATGAGTTAAAAAAGATGGGGGCGCAGCACTTATCACGTGTCAAACTTTGTCTGTCCGGTGCCGATAGGCTGTACAGCAACGGGGCAGGCTCGTGGTCGTGGACGTCTACCGCGCGCGCTATCATGCACGCTTGACGAACCGAGCGACCGCGAATATGGACCAGGAAAGGCGAGATCACGTCACGTCCGCGGACCACCGGATGGCGGGAGATAACGCCGTGATAGGGCCCAGCAGCTCCAGCGACGGCAAAAGACGACGATTGGGGGGCTGTTTGGTTGGAGACTCAAATTGCCACGTCTAAGGTGAGGTACTAGCCACACCTGTGGTTTGTCATAATGTGTGATAAAATCAGACTGTTTGGTTGGTAGCCATGCCTTAGGTTAGGTGTGGCGGATTTTGTGTGGCGTGTGTTTGGATGGCTTCCACAAATGTTTGGCAAAAAATTATGGTTTGTGTTTGGTTTTCTGCCACGGTTTCCTGCCACAGGTGGTTAGAATCACCTTACTGCTAGACTCCACGGTGATGAGATTACTTGCCATTTGTCTCGCAAAGCAATCATACTACAACATGCTCCAGTAAATGTAAGAAGATTTTGTCGCAATAATAATAACCATAAAAAGTAACATGGAGCATTTTCTATTAATCCCATCTGTACAAAATAATTCAAAATGCAAACTCATAATCAAGATAGAAAATAAGATAGATACGTGCAAGTTTCGTCCATCATTATAAAGTCAAGTGATAGTCATTCATAGCAATAACACAAGTTCTGGCCAAGTTAGATTAAAGTGTTTCACCACACATCAAAAGATCTGCTTCCCAAAAGCAGTAGCCGTAGCACAAGTTCATCTCCTAAATACCAAAAGTTGCCATCTTCTAAACTTCACGGGTTGCCAACTTCTAGACATGACAAGTTAGCAACTAGATAACTTCACATGTTGCTATAAACATGATCTTTGTCAGCAAAGAACTTGCAAACCCAAGTTTCAAAAGTTTTTTCACTTGCACTGCATAACCAACCACGCAAACCTTCATTGTCCATGCAAGATAAGTGCACATCAACAGTAATTCTTTGATCTGTGGTAATTGGGAGTTCCTCCAACCTCTTCCATAAACTAGCATAAGGATCAACAACTTGGGGCATTGGAGGAGGAGCGGCAGCAAGGGATTGCTGGAGTGACCTCAATGTAGAGTTGATTTCTTCGGCGGACTCCACGAAACGACTCTTGGTTCTTGGTGGCTTCTTAGTAGGTGACTTGCTACCTCTTGGGCGCTTCTTACCAACTCAGCTAGTGCTAGATGTTGAATTATCACCACCTACAGGTACTGGAGGTCTTTTAGGACAATGTGTTGTTGGCAAAGTGTCAGAATCCTCCTCAAGAGGGCCCTCATACTGTGGATAGCAGTTGAGATCATACAACCCTTCATCATTGTCCGAGTCATCGGAATCAATTGTGCATGTATACTGGTCCATGGCCAAAGAACCATCAGCACTAGTGCCTGTGAATAGCTCCTGCATCTCATAGTAGAACTTGATGGGCTTAGAAAGCAAGCGCCTTGCTCTATCCTGCATTACAAGCACACACACATTAAGATCCTAATTAAATTAGCCATATTAAGTTTTAAAAAGAAACTAAATTATACGTACATTGAGGCAAGACTTTTTAGACTCGGAGATAGTTACCACACATCTAATATCATCGAAAACATTGCCACTCTTGCTAATTGCGGCGGCAATGTACTTCCAATTTTCTTTGTAGTGCCTGAAGTGACGATCAACTTGAGCAAGTGTCACCCTCATAGCAAATTTTCTATTTAAAGCATCAGCACACTTCAAAAGATGATGCTTCCTGAACCTAAATCCCGCATATTGTTCCTTCATGTATTCAATGCACCAATCCAACATAAATTTGGTCTGATCATCAGCCCAGGAAATAGTCCTCTCACGAGAGCACCCATCACCATCAGACTTCCCCTTTCCCTTGGCCATCGCTGTTTCTCATACAGTGAGCCATTTTAATTAAAAGATAATAGGTGAGGCAAATAAGCATGAAACAACCAACAATTTACTAAAGATAAAATAAGTGATATAAGTTTACAGAGGTACAACCAACATAGTTTCACATGAATCACATACATAATGACCAAATGTAACAAAATAGCACTCATGTTTGATACATAGAAATAAGGCAGAACTCTAGTTTCAAACAGACTGAATGGAACCTAAAATAAAACCCATCAACATCAGCCTTACATACTAAATTCTTAATCATCTTGATCTTGAGCTGCTAAATTATCCTCCCACATTTTTTGAGCTAGTACATCCCTTTTGTGTGCCCATGCCTAGCTCTCCTGGTAAACGTCACGACGGTGTCGTCTACTCCGTGGAAGGGCCGAGTACCAAGTAGCATCATCATAGACATACTCATCAGGACCATCATCTAGGATCCAGTTATGGAGCGCACAACAAGCAAACACAATTTTTACTTGTGTTTTTAGAGGGAAGAATGGCTGACTTGCAAATATTTTAAATCGATTCTTCAAGGTACCAAATGCTCTTTCGACGGTTGTTCTAAGTGAGGAATGGCGATGGTTGAATAACTCCCTTGGGTTCTCAGGCTCTCTACTTCCCCTATATTCCTTTAGGTGATATCGGACACCACGATATGGGGATAGTATACCGGGTCTTGCAGCATATCCCGCATCCGCTAGGAAATATTTACCTACATCATGATGATGCTAACACATTAGCTAAGAACTAAAGAAAGTTTCAGTTTGAAGCCATGGGTTAGAATCCCACCTTCTGGTATTTTAAGGCCATTGGGACGTGATAGGGCATCTTGGAGCACATAAGAATCATGAGCCGATCCCTCCCATCCAGCAAGAACATATGTAAATCTTAGGTCAAAATCAACGGCTGCTAGCACATTTTGTGTGGGAAAGGACTTTCTACCCCTAAACCTATCTTGCATGTGGATTGGCACACATGCCGGTATATGAGTACCATCCAGAGCTCCTATGCATCCCTACGAAAAGAGAGAACCAGTTTCAAACAGACTGAATGGAACCTATAAATACATTGCAGATACTTGTGAATAATTTTGGATGTACCTCAAAGTAAGGGTGAAATCTAGAGCTACTTGTTATCTTCGAATGTGTTTCGATGGTTCTGATGCATATGACATCACGAGCAAGGAGACACAGGGCATCTAAAACAGCATTGAAGTACCTACTAACAGTCTCGCCCGATCGATAAAACTCGAAACCAATCGATCTATTTTTCCAGTTATGACCCACAACATGGATGAACATGGCAACTTGCTCCTCCACAGTTACATGGAATGTGTCTACCAGTAGACCACGACGTCTCAGGTTGGCACACAATTTGTGAAAAACAAATTTCCGCATGCGCAGCTCACTTATGCAATTAGCCTCGGTTCCATAATACATACGGTTCAGGCGTGACATCCTTTCAACATCTCGTTCGAACATGGGAGCATAAGTTATAGATTTTCTCTTCCTTTTTCGGACATTAATCTTGTACCAGTACATCCCTAAACACACAATAATGGCAGCAAGCAATCTTCTCCTCCACATGTAGTAGTGATAATAATGCATGTAATACTGTAAGCACAATGTTCTTTGGTCCATCTATGAAACAATAATAGCATTAAAAAATCAGATGACATCAGTGAGTGGAGCTATATATAAATTTTTTATCCAACGCAAATTATACAGAGGACAGTATATTACTCAGACAATAAATTGTACAATACATATCTAAGAAAAGAACACAGAGAGATGTCAAATCTTACATCAACACCACATACTTACAAGAAATTACTAACTTATAATCTCACTCGTACAAGCATGCAACAATTGCAAAGGGGGATTACGGTGTTACCTTTCCTCTTAACAAATAGTTGACCTTTCACTATGAGATGGAAGTTCCTAGTCTGGATGCAACAAGGGCAGGAACAAGCAATGGGAAATCCCACAAATCACGGAAGAAAGCTGGTATTTTTCTCTTGAGAAAATCAAGGACGCCCAGATCTGCATGTATGAGATGAATCTGACGTGATGAGATGGAGGAGATGGAGGAGGTGGAGGAGATAGATGCTGCGGTGATGAGGATTCGTACCAGGGAGGAGCAGATCGAGTGCGGCGGCAAGGTCGTCCTCAGCTGGATCTGGAAGGGGAGAGAGAAGGGCTCTCAGCCATGGGGTCAAGACTGAAGGGGTGGGGGATTTTTGGACTGAGGATGAATAGGGAAGCGGTGACTTTTATCAGTTCGCGGGGATTTTTGTGGCTCAGTTGGCGCGCCGCGGCGAGTGTGGCGGGCGAAACGAGCGCCACACTTTTTGGCGAAATTTCAGCGGCGGACGACCCTTGACGTTGTGGCGAGCCTAACTTTTGTTCAGAACCAAACGCACGCCTAAGGGGCTGTGGCACGCCTCACCTTAGGCGTGGCACGCTTAGGCTGGGATCCAAACAGCCCCTGGATCTGCACGTAGAATCAGAAGCCGAGCAAGAGTTACTTCCTCCCTCCCATAATATAATGGCGTTTTTGACACTAATGGCTTTTAAGTGTGGCCGTATCAACTCAGAACCAGGCAAATGCACGGCAGTGACACGAGACTATTGTGGGGAAGAAGGGAAAGGATGGGCGTGTGTGAGCAAAGGCGCATCAATCCGCACGCAGCCCGGAAACAGGGCTACGATACAGTGTGATTTGGATGTTTCAATCTCTCGATCTCTTTAAGTCCATTGGGTGTCAGGCGTCAACCAGTCTACCTCTTGGTGTCATGGAGCACGGAGTTTTAGATGTTGATGATGATCCCTCGTTTGCGACATGGAGTAGATGATGCCTGTGAGTGACATGACCATTGAGTCAAGTGTGTTGGCACCTACTTCAAATCCAGATGCTCTCTTTGCGAAGGAACTTTGTGACTTACTCGCCAGTGTGGAGGTTGCTAGACCTGCTTTGTGTAGGTCGGCTACTTGCCTCTTGACGGAGACAATAATAAGGGGCAAACAAAAGAAGATGGGCAAACGAAAGAGTGGCACCATGGGCACGGCTCTCTCGCTGCTTGATGGATGACATCCGATCTCTCGGCCTGTCCGTTTTGATTGGGTTGTCATTGAGGGTTGGGAGGTACCTGATGTCTTGTGTCGAGCTGTTTTTATCGGGGGTTTCTTGGCGTAGTTGTAATGTCGGGGTTTGTGGATGTTGTGTATTTAGAGAGTCTTGGAAGGGCCGCATGTGCTGTTGTGATGTTGTGAATCAAGAAGCGGAGCAAGAGTCTTCGTGGCCCAAATTGGCCGGCGGACGGATACCGAGTCTGGCGATACCCGTTCGACCTCCAGCATAGAATTGGCCGGCGGACGGATGAGTTTTGGTGGCCCAAATCATGGAGGGCTATGTTCGGTAGGAGACTCGAGCACCATACCACACATGAGCCTGAATTATGATTGGGCTAGCGTGTGGTTATAGAGTTTGGATGGCGACCGAAACCCGAAAGAAAAGAAACTACTCGGAGAGATCGAGCAGGACTGAGGAAGGCCGGCTTCGGACGGAGTTACTCGGAGCACTGAGAAGAGCCGAATTAACGTTTTTCCCGTGCAGTGGAGCGTGGCCGCTTGTCGTTTGAGCCAGGCAGGCTAGTGCACGCACCGAATTGCCCATTTTCTTATGGATGGATCGGAGAGCGACCTGGATCGATGTCGACGGGGTAACTAAGGTGTCTCTTTTTCTTTGATCTGACACCCGTGGTCCACGTGGATCGCGTGAGCCCACCTCCGGCCCATCCTTGCTTCGGAAAGAAAGTCAGCGTACGTGTTGCAGCACTAGGTAAAAATGTACTGGCATTTCTAAAAGAAAGGGTAAAAATGTAGCACTCGATTTTTTTATTTTTATTTTTGCGAATAAGCACTCGATAGTATTGTGTGAGTGTGGCCCGGATCGCATGTTCCGTCGATCCTCATTTCTTTGCACAAAAGATTATGGAATCAAATCCTCCGAGGGTAGACCCCAGCCATCGCAGTGTCGCACTTGCGCACGCAGCGAGCCAGTGAGTGATATGCTTTCATCTGATTGCTTTTTTTTGGGTGCTGAAACTCAGACCTGCCGCGGCAGGCCACAAATCTTTCCTTTATTTTGCGGGGTATCAGGCAACAGATCGTGGATGACCTTGCACTCGTTTTTTTTATATATTATGTGTAGAGGATGCTTGGATATGTTTTAGTCCCATGACTAAAAATAGTGGAACTAAGGGCCTGTTTGGTTCCAATAAGTCACCTGACTTATAAGTCAGGTGACTTAAAATCAATGATTTATAAGTCACGCTTGTTTGGTTGTCATCTGACTTATAAGTCATCTGAGCACACTTTTCCACCTTGTTTTTTAATGTAAAGGTGATGGGACCCATGTAAAAGGGGTGACTTATAAGTTTTAAGTTAGGGTGGAGCAACTTATGACTTATAAGTTGGGGTGACTTATAAGTTGAGTCCGTTTGGCAAAATAAGTTACCTTTTGCACTTTTCGACTTATAAGTTGGTGACTTATTTGGAATCAAACGGGGCCTAAAACTTGCTAGCCTCACTCATGCTTGGATCCAAATACTAAAGAGACTAAAATCAAGTTATTAAGCATTTGTTATCCTCCAAACCCTCCTATTCAGAACTCGCATGTGTTAAAGGAGAGGTATTAAATGAGGAGAGAGAGGGCTAATACATATTTTAGTAGGTTTTCTATGACTAAAATTTTTTAGTCTCAAGACTAGTCCTAGCCTCTCTTTAGTCAGGAGTGCTTGGAATTTTAGCCTCTAAAAAAGTTCCTTGGATCCAAGCACCCTCGTAGTTTCTTCAGAGCATCTTCAACCGTCTTTGTATATTGAATTGCTAAATGCATGTTATAGCAGAAGGAGAGAGAAGGTTTTACAAAGCCGACATGTTGTTTCTTGGATAGCCTTTGTATATCAGGTTGCTATATTTACACAACACACACGATGACATATGGGGACGATTTATCATAGACACATCACATCTATATTAACACAACTCATGTACACATGTGCACACGCATACACGTACATCCACACACACATACATGTACAAATCGTAGCACAGACGCGTACATGTACACAAACACATACATGTACAAGTACACACGCATGCATCAGACACATATATGCACAGACGACACACACACGTAGCACGCACATACACGTACACATCACACACGAGCCCACTAGTCATTAAGACAAAAATATTTAGCAAGTGTCCACTGGGTTTGCAAATATACAAAGTGGGATGACAGATTTAACAAGCTCTGTAAAAACTTTGGGTGGGGGACCACTTATACAAAAGCTGTTGGAGGAGATTTTTTGTCCAAAGTTACTAAAATAGTGAGTGCAAAAATAGAGAGGCTGTTAGAGATGCTCTTAGTAAAAAATATATTAATAAGGGTGCGCCCTCAGCTCTACGAGAACAAACCAGCTACAGCTCACATCTCGTGATATTTGGGTCGAATGAGACTGGCCTACTACGTCTCGGCCTTGAGGGAGCCTTATTCCGCGCCTACATGTCCCGTTTTAACTTACCCCAGAGACTTTGTGAGTATATCAATTCGCCGCTCGTCGCGGCAAGTTGTCTACGCGACGCACAGGAGGAGACTGACGAGTTCGGATGGCCTGGCCCATTAAATGTTGGCAACTGATACGTGCCGGTCCGCCGGCCGAAAGTTCGGTCAGTCTAAGCGCGCATGTACGATTCGGTTTATAACAACTGCACGATTCCTTTTTTTTTCCAACTGTTTCGCTATTAAAAAACAGCCTGTCAAGTTTATCCCGAGCAGCCCCGTGTTTCTAAATACGTAAGCCAACTCGCCGGCCGTCCATGTCGTGCTGCCCGTTGCTGCCAGCCGCCGCCCTCATTGCCGCCGGCTGACTCCGTCGGTTCCATAGGACGCCGCCTTCGTCGGTGGTGGTCGCCATCGCATCCCCGTCCTCGCCGGTTCCTCGCCTCCACTCGTAGCAAAACGACGCCGTCGTAGTAAAACGCTCGTCGTATCTGTAGTTGCAGCACCTAGTCGTCGTCGTCGTCATAGCACGCCCGTCGCCACACCACCATGCCTCCGACCGCATCACTCAGTGTCGCCGCTCGCACCTAGTGGAAGCTTTGTCTCATGATGGTTGAAGCTTTTCCTCATGTCGGTTGAAGCTTTTTTCCACCCGTCGACGGATGTAGCAAAAGTCTTCGCTGGTGGTAGCGAAACCGAAGTACAGTTGCGGCAAAACGTCATCGCCCCTGTCGCGGGTTGCAGCTAATCCATGAACGGATGTAGCAAAATCCAGCGACAGTTGTAGCAAAAACGCCGCCGCCATCGTCGCACGTCGCAGCTAAGTTGTGAAGCATGTAGCGACACAACGACGCCGGTACTAGCAAAAACCGACAACGGTTGCAGCAAAATGTCGTGGCCGCCGACCCGGGTCACAGCTAATCCACATTGTTTCTAGCAAAAACTCGCCGGTGGTAGCTTTTGCCATAGGCGGTTGCAGCGAAAAAACGCCGTCGCCGTCGTCAGGGTCGCAACATCATCGTGAAGGATGTAGCAAATGCCATCGTCGGTGGTAGCAATTGCAGACATCGGTAGTAGCAAAAACTGATGAAGTTTGCATCAAAAACTATGTCGCTGCCGTCGTGGGTCATGCCCTCGCTCTATTTGGTTGTAGCAAATTCTGCCGCGGGTCGCAGCTCCTTCGTCGCCTGGTTCCAGCATCTCACATCAACGGTCGCAACACCCTCCTCGCGACGTCAGTTGAATCAGTTTCACGCTGGCCATGCACCAGTGTCGCCCGAGCTCGTCGTTTGTAGCAACCATGGTTGCACGCAGTCGTTTCCCGCCCAGCACAGCTGCACAGACAACAAATGGAGCAGGGATGCACAAGGGTGTGCGTGCTTGGGGATGGAGCAGCTTCGGTGAGGGTCCTCTAGGGTGGGCGGAGCTAGGGCCGACGAGGGCCATGGCGGAGGAGTGCGAGCTGTTTGCGGAGGAGCGCGAGGAAGACGAAGACCGTGATGGGAAAGCGAGAAAAGTGCGTGGATGGATAAGAAGTGATTGCGGGTCCGTAAGAAAAAAAAGGTTAGTTGAGCGCAAGTGTGCAACGCGCGATCGTGGAGGATCTCATGGTTGGTGTGCGTCTGGCCGAGCGCTTCGGCCGGCGCGCCGGCTCTAAATGTTTCCCTTAAATGATTGAGCGATTTTGGTTTTCGGAATCTTCTACGTGGTTCATAGCCTGTTTTTCCCGGATTTGGGAACTTTCTAGCAGGTTCCTAAACCGTTTTTTCTTTTTCCCCCTTCTCTTCTTCTATTTCTTTTTTCCTATTTTTTCTTTTTTCTCAATTTTTTCTGTTTGTTTTTCTATCCATCTTATTTGTTTTTCCTTTTTCTCAAGTTTATTTTCTTAACTTAAAGATGTTCATGTTTTCTCAAAATGTTCATACATTTCAAAAAAAAGATTGTATTCCTCATAATTTTTCCAAAACTTTACAAAAATGTTCTTGTTTTTAAATGTTGTTCCTGAAATTAAAAAATGTTTATGAATTTAAAAAATTGTTCCGAATTTAAAAATATGTTCTTGTTTCAATTTTTTGTTCACAGTTTCAAAAATTGTCCGCATATTTGAAAGATTGTTCGCCTTATCCAACTTTTGTTCGGGGTTTCAAAAATTGTTTGGATGTTCAAAAATGGTTCATATTTTTTCAATTTTGTTCAGAATTTTCATAAAAAGTTCGCAAGTTTGAAAGAATGTCCGCTTTTTGTAAATTTCGTTCAGGTTTCGATAAATGTTGAGAAGTTGTAAAATGTCCCCCCTTTTTCCAAAAAAGTTCACAAATTAAAAAAAATTCGTGAATTCGCAAGAAAAAGTGCAAATTTGGAAAATTGTTTGTTTATTTTTCAAATTTTGTTCAGTGTTTCAAAAATTGTTCACATATTCATAAAATGTTCCTACCTTTTTCAGTTTTTCCCACAAATTCAAAAAATGTTCATGATTTTATAAAAAGTTTCCAATTTTTTAAAAAATTGTCCTTTTCAAAATTTTGTTCGGAGTTTTGGAAATTTATTCACGGATGCAAAAGATGTGCACTTTTCAAAAAAAATTAAGAGTTTCAAAAAATGTTCCTTTTTTTAAAAATATTCATGTTTTCAAAAAGATGTTCACGTGTTCAAATTTGTTCAGAAACTCTCCCCTTAAAAAATCGAGATTAAAAAATGTTTGAATTCTCCATAGAATGTTCGTATTTTCAAATAAATTTAAAATTTTGAAATGTTTTTGATTGAATAAGTATACGCTTTCCTAAAAAAATTGCGTTTGAAATTCCCAAAAAATATTTAGATCCATCGTCTCTTTCGTAGTTCTTCTAATCGCTTGCATTTTCAGACAGCAATTATGTTGTGTTCAACTGATTGTGTACCTGTCCCCAGGATGTGTGGAGTTCGATTCCTCGTGCGCTCAACTTTTTTATGAATTTTATGCCACTGGAAATGGTTCTTAAAGCTTACGCAGCTTTTTAATCATGAAAGGTCATTAGCTCAAGCGGCTCGGGATACAATGTCAGGAGTCACGCTTCACGAGTTCAAATCCTCCCTCTAGCATGCGGCGTTTTTCCTTATTTGTTCTGCGCGCTGCAGGGTTCACTACCTAGGCCAGCCCGTTAGTTCGGCACCCTGCGCAAAACTTCGATATTCTATCGCAGAACGCGACAGATAGGATGTCCCTATCAATTCGTTGATTCGTAAATTTTGATGAGGAAACAAGGAAGGTGAGAGAAAACCTAGCTGAGTCTCTTGGAGTGTGATGACTAGACCAAAAATTATGGCGGGCTTGAATTCTGAGATATTGAGATTTTTAACCTTGCATTTTTAGCCCGAGAGTCGTGGTGGGTTCTTACCGATCAAAATTCATTAACCACAAGAATTCCGATGGCAAAGTACTTCGCATAATGTGACTTTCTGGAGGCCGAACTTGGTAGTGCACCATCTAGAATTTGGCCAGCTATAATGGATGGGCGTGACACGATGTCCTAGGGCCTAATTAGGCGCATAGGAGATGGCGAGGCCCTCAAATATGGCACCACAACTTGCTCCCATGAGATTTTAACATGCGTCCAATTGTAAGCCCTGTCACTAATCCCCCATTGTTAGTTTTTTAGTCGATTACAACTAATGTCGAGTGGGAGAATCAAAGAATTTCTGAGGTGTTCTTGCCAACAAATGGCGAAGTAATCATGTCTATACCACTATGCACGCGGCAAGTTGACGTTTTTTGCTCTTGGGTCCATGAAAAGAATGGTGTTTTTACGGTCCGAAGTGCCTACCGCATGTTGGTTGCGACAAAGTTACGCCGCGAAAAAGGCTTGGAGAAATCTCTGGATGGTGGATGTGCCCTCAAGAATCAAAAAATTCTTGTTTGTTCTGCGCGCTGCAGGGTTCACTACCTAGGCCAGCCCGTTAGTTCGGCACCCTGCGCAAAACTTCGATATTCTATCGCAGAACGCGACAGATAGGATGTCCCTATCAATTCGTTGATTCGTAAATTTTGATGAGGAAACAAGGAAGGTGAGAGAAAACCTAGCTGAGTCTCTTGGAGTGTGATGACTAGACCAAAAATTATGGCGGGCTTGGATTCTGAGATATTGAGATTTTTAACCTTGCATTTTTAGCCCGAGAGTCGTGGTGGGTTCTTACCGATCAAAATTCATTAACCACAAGAATTCCGATGGCAAAGTACTTCCCATAATGTGACTTTCTGGAGGCCGAACTTGGTAGTGCACCATCTAGAATTTGGCAAGCTATAATGGATGGGCGTGACACGATGTCCTAGGGCCTAATTAGGCGCATAGGAGATGGCGAGGCCCTCAAATATGGCACCACAACTTGCTCCCATGAGATTTTAACATGCGTCCAATTGTAAGCCCTGTCACTAATCCCCCATTGTTAGTTTTTTAGTCGATTACAACTAATGTCGAGTGGGAGAATCAAAGAATTTCTGAGGTGTTCTTGCCAACAAATGGCGAAGTAATCATGTCTATACCACTATGCACGCGGCAAGTTGACGTTTTTTGCTCTTGGGTCCATGAAAAGAATGGTGTTTTTACGGTCCGAAGTGCCTACCGCATGTTGGTTGCGACAAAGTTACGCCACGAAAAAGGCTTGGAGAAATCTCTGGATGGTGGATGTGCCCTCAAGAATCAAAAAATTCCTATGGTGATTAGCTCAACAGTCCCTACCAACAACTGATTTATTACAATACCAGAACATGACAAAGGTTTCCTCGCACGGCCTGTGTGGTTCACCGGACTCGTGAATGCACTCTCTCCTACACTGTAATATGGCATGATGTGTTTGGGCTTTGGGAGATCCCGATCTAGTTGATGTTCTGAACAGCGACCATGAACCAGAGGGCAAGTGTTGGATATTTCCTTTAATAGTTAGCTTGCCACAATTTGAGTTCACAGAAGTGTTCGTAACGCTTTGGGCTGTATGTCATGCTCGAAGGAAAGCCATACACGAGCAAAACTTCCAAACTCCCCATGCGACCCATCACTTTATTAAGAGCTATGTCCGCAAACTAGACAAATGCAGACCGAAGAAATCAAACTCCACCCCATCGGCTCAGCTAGTTGTTTGCCGCGGTGGTGGTTTCCTTCTCAGCCGGGATTTTGTAAAATTTGAGTAGATGGGGCTATATCACAGACAACAAAATGAAGGCTCTTTTCGCGTTGTTTGTAGGGATGCTACACACAAATATATTGATGCTTCATCAATCAAGTGTTCATGTATTACTGATCCGGCTACACTCGAGGCGCTGGCCTGCAGGGAGGCCCTATCCCTTGTCCTAGACCTCTCACTATTGCATGTTTTAATAGCTTCTGATTGCAAGGAAGTTGTTCTTAACATCAACAAGGGCATAAGAGGACTTTATGCTGGTATTGTGAAGGAGATCAACGCTATGACAACCCAACTAGCTAGGTGTTCCTTCTTTTCGAAGGACCTGAGACAAACTTTGAGGCACCTAGCCTTGCTAAGCACACTTTAGGACTCTCTTTAGGACGCCATGTGTGGCACCTTAATCCTCCCAACTTCAATTCTATCCCCATGTTTTTGGACGTTGAAAGTGTGACTATCTCTGGGTGGTTTTGGTAATTCTTAACAACATATAGCTCATTGAGGTAATGCTATTAGAAAGTAAATATTTCATAAAAGCTCAATGATTGGCATGACATGGATTAGAAAGTCGACCCCTCAAAATGCTAAGGACAAAAGATTGGCTCAAGCTCAAAGCACAAGACTCTACATTTTACATTTAGTGATCCAAGATCACATTGAGTCCATAAGAAAAGCCAATAATATTAAAAGGGGATGAGGTGTTGCTTAATGAGTTACTTGCTCAAAATGCTTAGTGATATGCTCCAAAAACCCTCAACTACTTTCTCATATCCACATATGTCCCAAACCAAAAGTCAAACTCGGACCCACCGAAATCTTCTATCCGGCACCACCGAGTTCACTTGACATAGCCACTGCCACAAAACCCTAGTCACTTTGGTCTCATCGATCGGGATCTCGATCTCACCGAGATGGGATTGCAAACTCTCTGTTTCCCTTCGTAACGTTTCGGTCCAACTGAAATGAGTGATCGGTCCCACCGAGATTGCAATGCAAACTCTCTATTTCCCCTTTGTAACATTTCGGTCTAACCGAGATGAGCGAATCGGTCCCACCGAGTTTGCCTGACCAACTCTCTGTTTGTCTATTACCAAAATCGGTCCCACCGAGTTTGAGTAATCGGTCTCACCGAGATTACATTAGGCCCTAACCCTAATGAAATCGGTCCCATCGAGTTGACATGTCGGTCCCACCGAAATGCCTAATGGTCACATTATGAATCAAATCGGTCTGACCGAGTTTTATGATTCGGTCCCACCGAGTTTGGTGATTTGTGTGTAACGTTTAGATTTTGTGTGGAGGCTATATATTTTGGGTAACGTAGTAATTTCAAAAAAATTCCTCTGCACACGCAAGATCATGGTGATGCATAGCAACGAGAGGGAAGAGTATCGTCCACGTACCCTCGTAGATCGTAAGCGGAAGCGTTATGAGAACGCGGTTGATGTAGTCGTACGTTTTCACGATCCGACCGATCCAAGTACCGAACGTACGACACCTCAGAGTTCAGCACACGTTCAGCTCGATGACGTCCCACGAACTCCGATCCAGCAGAGCTTCACGGGAGAGTTCCGTCAGCACGACGGCGTGATGAAGGTGATGATGTTGCTACCGACGCACGGCTTCACCTAAGCACCGCTACGATATGATCGAGGTGGATTATGGTGGAGGGGGGCACCGCACAAGGCTTGGAACAATCAACTTGTGTGTCCTACGGTGCCCCCTCCCCCGTATATAAAGGAGTGGAGGAGGGGGAGGGTCGGCCCTCTACTATGGTGCGCCCTGGGGAGTCCTACTCCCACCGGGAGTAGGATTCCGCCCCTTCCATGTAGTAGGAGTAGGAGATTAGGAAAGGGAAAAGAGAAGAGAAGGAAGGAGGGGGCGCAGCCCCTCCCCCTAGTCCAATTCGGACTAATACTTGGGGGGCGCGCAGCCTCCCCTCTCTCTTTCCCCTAAAGCCCAATAAGGCCCATATACTCCCCGGCAAATTCCTGTAACTCTCCGGTACTCCGAAAAATACCCGAATCATTCAGAACCTTTCCGATGTCCGAATATAGTCGTCCAATATATCGATCTTTACGTCTCGACCATTTCGAGACTCCTCGTCATGTCCCCGATCTCATCCGGGACTCTGAAATACCTTCGGTACATCAAAACACATAAACTCATATTACCGATCGTCACCGAACGTTAAGCATGCGGACCCTACGGGTTCGAGAACTATGTAGACATGACCGAGACACGTCTCATATTGGCTCCTACACATTCTACGAAGATCTTTATCGGTCAAACCGCATAACAACATACGTTGTTCCCTTTGTCATTGGTATGTTAATTGCCCAAGATTCGATCGTCGGTATCTCAATACCTAGATCAATCTCGTTACCGGCAAGTCTCTTTACTCGTTCTGTAATACATCATCCCACAACTAACTCATTAGTTGCATTGCTTGCAAGGCTTATAGTGATGTGCATTACCGAGAGGGCCCAAAGATACCTTTCCAACAATCGGAGTGACAAATCCTAATCTCGATCTATGCCAACTCAACAAGTACCATCGTAGACACCTGTAGAGCACCTTTATAATCACCTAGTTACGTTGTGACGTTTGGTAGCACACAAAGTGTTCCTCCGGTATTCGGGAGTTGCATAATCTCATAGTCAGAGGAACATGTATAAGTCGTGAAGAAAGCAGTAGCAACAAACTAAACTATCATCGTGCTAAGCTAACGGAATGGGTCAAGTCAATCACATCATTCTCTAATGATGTGATCCCATCAATCAAGTGACAACTCATGTCTATGGCTAGGAAACTTAACCATCTTTGATCCAATGAGCTAGTCAAGTAGAGGCATACTAGTGACACTCTGTTTGTCTATGTATTCACACATGTACTAAGTTTCCGGTTAATACAATTCTAGCATGAATAATAAACATATATCATGATATAAGGAAATAAAGAATAACTTTATTATTGCCTCTAGGGCATATTTCCTTCAGTTTCCCACTTGCACTAGAGTCAATAATCTAGTTCACATCTTTATGTGATTAGTTCACATCTCCATGTGACTAATACCCAAAGGGTTTACTAGAGTCAATAATCTAGTTCACATCGCTATGTGATTAATACCCAAAGAGTGATCATGTTTTGCTTGTGAGAGAAGTTTAGTCCACGGGTCTGCAACATTCAGATCCGTATGTATTTCAGAAATTTCTATGTCTACAATGCTCTGCACGGAGCTACTCTAGCTAATTGCTCCCACTTTCAATATGTATCCAGATCGAGACTTGGAGTCATCTAGATCGATGTAAAAAGCTTGCATCGATGTAACTCTTTACGACGAACTCTTTTATCACCTCCGTAACTGAGAAATATTTCCTTAGTCCTTTAAGGATAATTTTGACCGCTGTCTAGTGATCTACTCCTAGATCAGTATTGTACTCCCTTGCCAAAAAATGCTAAGGTATACAATAGGACTGGTAAACAGCATAGCATACTTTATAGAACCTATGACTGAGGCATAGGAAATGACTTTTCATTCTCTTTATATTTTCTACCGTGGTCGGGTTTTGAGTCTCTACTCAACTTCACACCTTGCAACACATGCAAGAACTCCTTCTTTGACTGTTCCATTTTGAACTACTTCAAAATATTGTCAATGTATGTACTCATTGAAAAAACTTATCAAGTGTCTTGATCTATCTCTATAGATCTTGATGCTCAATGTGTAAGCAGCTTCAACGAGGTCTTTCTTTGAAAAACTCTTTTCAAACACTCCTTTATGCTTTCCAGAAAATTCTACATTATTTCCAATCAACAATATGTCATTCACATATACTTATTAGAAATAATGTAGTGCTCCCACTCACTTTCTTGTAAAAACAGGCTTCACCGCAAGTTTGTATAAAACCATATGCTTTGATCACTTTATCAAAGCATACACTCCAACTCCGAGATGTTTGCACCAATCCATAGATGGATCGCTGGAGCTTGCTCACTTTGTTAGCACCTTTAGGATCGACAAAACCTTCTGGTTGCATCATATACAACTCTTCTTTTAAGAAATCCATGAAGGAATACAGTTTTAACATCCATTTGCCAGATTTCATAACATACGTCAACTGCTAACAAAATTAGGACAGACTTTTAAGCATCGATACGAGTGAGAAAATCTTATCGTAGTCAACACCTTGAACTTGTCAAAAACATTTCGTGACAATTCGAGCTTTGTAGATAGTAACACTACTATCAGCGTCTGTCTTCCTCATGAAGATCCATTTATTCTTAATGACTCACCGATCATCGGGAAAGTCAATCAAAGTCCATACTTTGTTCTCATACATGGATCCCATCTCAGATTTCATGGCCTCAAGCCATTTCGGGGAATCTGGGCTCATCATCGCTTCCTCATAGTTCGTAGGTTCGTCATGGTCTAGTAACATGACTTCCAGAAAGGATTACCGTACCACTCTGGTGCGGACCATACTCTGGTTGTCCTACGAGGTTCGGTAGTAACTTGATCCGAAGTTTCATGATCATCATCATTAGCTTCCTCACTAATTGGTGTAGAGATCACTAGAACTGATTTCTGTGATGAACTACTTTCCAATTCGGGAGAAGGTACAATTATCTCATCAAGTTCTACATTCCTCCCACTCACTTCTTTCGAGAGAAACTCCTTCTCTAGAAAGGATCCACTTTTAGCAACAAAAATATTGCCTTTGGATCTGTGATAGAAGGTGTACCCAACATTTTCCTTTGGGTATTCTATGAAGACACATTTCTCCAATTTGGGTTCGAGCTTATCAGGTTGAAACTTTTTCACATAAGCATCGCAACCCCAAACTTTAAGAAATGACAGCTTAGGTTTCTAGCCAAACCATAGTTCATATGGTGTCGTCTCAACGGATTTAGATGGTGCCCTATTTAACGTGAATGCAGCTGTCTCTAATGCATAACCCCAACATGATAGTGATAAATCGGTAAGAGACATCATAGATCACACCATATCTAATAAAGTACAGTTATGACATTCGGACACACCATTATGCTGTGGTGTTCCAGGTGGCGTGAGTTGCGAAACTATTCCGCTGTAACACCCACGATGCGGCTATATCTCCCACGTGTCGGGGCACAACTTAGAGGCATAATCGCATTATAAGCAATGTCGCAAGTGGGGTAATATTTACACATGCCATGTACTGAATAAGGAAAGAGGTACATAGTTGGCTTACAATCGACCCAACCGGGCTCCACTACTGATCGTCTGGAAAGGAAACATAGTATCGTCATGTGTCCTCATCGAACTCCCACTTGAGCTCAGTCGCATCACCTGGAGCGGTATCATCGGTCCCTGCATCTAGTTTTGAAGTAATCTGTGAGTCACGGGGACTCAGCAATCTCACACCCTCGCGATCAAGACTATTTAAGCTTATAGGTAGGGTAAAAGGTATGAGGTGGAGCTGCAGCAAGCACTAGCATATATGGTGGCTAACATACGCAAATGAGAGCGAGAAGAGAAGGCGAAGCACGTTCGAGAATCTATGATCAAGAAGTGATCCTAGAACAACCTACGTTCAAACATAACACGAGATCGTGTTCTCTTCCCGGACTCCACCGAAAAGAGACCATCACGGCCACACACTCTGTTGATTCAATTTTAATTAAGTTAAGATTCAAGTTTTCTACAACCGGACATTAACAAATTCCCATCTGCCCATAACCGCGGGCACGGCTTTCGAAAGTTCAAATACCTGCAGGGGTGTCCCAACTTAGCCCATCATAAGCTCTCACGGTCAACGAAGGATATTCCTTCTCCCAGGACGGTCCGATCAGACTCGGAATCCCGGTTACAGGACATCTCGACAATGGTAAAACTAAACCAGCAAAGCCGCCCGAATGTGCCGACAAATCCCGATAGGAGCTGCACATATCTCGTTCTCAGGGCATATCGGATGAGTGCTCCGTACAACTAAAACCAAACCTCGAGTTTCCCCGAGGGGGCGCTGTAAAGGGCTCTAGTTTGGACCAACACTCAGAGGAGCACTGGCCCGGGGGTTTAAAATAAAGATGACCCTTGAGTCCGCGGAACCCAAGGGAAAAAGAGGCTAGGTGGCGAATGGAAAACCAAGGTTGGGCATTGCTGGAGGAGTTTTATTCAAGGCGAACTGTCAAGGGGTTCCCATTATCACCCAACCGTGTAAGGAATGCAAAATCAAGGAACATAACACCGGTATGACGGAAACTAGGGCGACAAGAGTGGAACAAAACACCAGGCATAAGGCCGAGCCTTCCACCCTTTACCAAGTATATAGTTGCACTAAAGTAGACAAGATATAATAATGATATCCCAACAATAAACATGTTCCAACTAGGAACAAACTCCAATCTTCACCTGCTACTAGCAACGCTATAAGAGGGGCTGAGCAAAGCGGTAACATAGCCAAACAACGGTTTGCTAGGACAAGGTGGGTTAGAGGTTTGACATGGCAATATGGGAGACATGGTAAAGCATGTGGTAGGTATCGTAGTATAGGCATAGCAATAGAGCGAGCATCTAGCAAGCAAAGATAGAAGTGATTTCGAGGGTATGGTCATCTTGCCTGCAAAGTTCTCCGAGTTGACGTTAGCTTGATCCTCGTAAACGTACTCAACGGGCTCCTCGATCAGGTACTCGTCTCCCGGCTCTACCCAAAGCAAGAACACAAGCAAAGGGAGACACAATCAACCACGGTGCAATGCGCAAGCAACATGATGCAAAACATGGCATGTTATGCGGGATGTGATATGCAATGCATATGCATGCTTCGGAAAGGAAAGATTGAACCTGGCCTCAACTTGGAAAACCAAGAGTGTCGCTGGAGAGATGGGTTGATTTCGGTCGAAAACGATATAAAGATCACCGGAAACAGATGCACGGTTTGCAAATGACAAGCAAAACAAATATGGCACCGATCTGCGATTAACAACACGAGGCCATCAAAATGCATCAAGAACAACAAGCTAATGCACTCTAACATAGCACTCAGACATTCTGAGCACATGCTCACTAGTTGAGCTATTTTCCTCCATTTTGTAGGCAAAGTACTTGTCAAAGGTCTCATACCTTTCGACATGGGCATGAGTCTGAAATACTAATTTCAACTCTTGGAACATCTTATATGCTCCATGGAGTACAAAACATTTTTGAAGTCCCGGTTCTAAGCCGTAAAGCATGGTGCACTAAACTATCAAGTAGTCATCATACCGAGCTTTGCCAAACATTCATAACGTCTGCATATGCTCCTGCAATAGGTCCGTCACCTAGCGGTGCATCAAGGACATAATTCTTCTGTGCAGCAATGAGGATAAACCTCAGATCACGGATCCAATCCGCATCATTGCTACTAACATCTTTCAATTTATTTTTCTCTAGGAACATATCAAAAATAAACGGGGAAGCTATGTGCGAGCTATTGATCTACAACATAGATATGCAAATACTATCAGGACTAAGTTCATGATAAATTTAAGTTCAATTAATCATATTACGTAAGAACTCCCACTTAGATAGACATCCCTCTAGTCATCTAAATGATCACGTGGTCCAAATCAACTAAACCATGTCCGATCATCACGTGAGATGGAGTAGTTTTCAATGGTGAACATCATTATGTTGATCATATCTACTATATGATTCACGCTCGACCTTTCAGTCTCCAGTGTTCCGAGGCCATATCTGCATATGCTAGGCTCGTCAAGTTTAATCCGAGTATTTCTACGTGTGCAAAACTGGCTTACAACTGTTGTATGTGAACGTAGAGCTTATCACATTTGTTCATCACGTGGTGTCTCGGCACGACGAACTTTGGCAATGGTGCATACTCAGGGAGAACACTTGTACCTTGAAATTTATAGTAAGGGATCTTATAAAGCTACTGCCGAACTAAGCAAAATAAGATGTATAAAAGATAAACATCACATGCAATCAAAAATATGTGACATGATATGGCCATCATCATCGTGTGCCTTTGATCTCTCCAAAGTACTGCCATGATCTCCATTGTTATCAGCATGACACCATGATCTCCCATCTTGATCTTTTATCAACGTGTTGTCACATGGTCGTCTCACCAGTTATTGCTTTTGCAACTATTGCTATTGCATAGCGATAAAGTAAAGCAATTACATGGCACTTGCATCTTATGCAATAAAGAGACAACCATAAGGCTCTTGCCAGTTGCCGATAACTTTAACAAAACATGATCATCTCATACAACAATTTATATCTCATCACGTCTTGACCATATCACATCACAACATGCCCTGCAAAAACAAGTTAGACGTCCTCTACTTTGTTGTTGCAAGTTTTACGTGACTGCTACGGGCTGAGCAAGAACCGTTCTTACATACGCTTCAAAAACCACAACATAGTATAGTGATTGCTTTTTGATCTTCAGAAAGAACCTTGTTCATTGAATCCGATTCAACTAAAGTTGGAGAAACAGACACCCACTAGCCACCTGTGTGCGAAGCACGTCGGTAGAACCAGTCTCGCGTAAGCGTACGCGTAATGTCGGTCTGGGCCGCTTCATCCAACAATGCCGTTGAATCAAGAATCAACTAGTGACGGCAAGCAATATGTATATACTCACGCCCACAACTCCTTTGTGTTCTACTCGTGCATATAACATCTATGCATAAACCTAGCTCGGATGCCACTGATGGGTAACGTAGTAATTTCAAAAAAAATCTACGCCCACGCAAGATCAAGGTGATGCATAGCAACGAGAGGGAAGAGTATCATCCACGTACCCTCGTAGACCGTAAGCGGAAGCGTTATGAGAACGCGGTTGATGTAGTCCTACGTCTTCACGATCCGACCCATCCAAGTACCGAATGTACGGCACCTCCGAGTTCAGCACACGTTCAGCTCGATGACGTCCCACGAACTCCGATCCAGCAGAGCTTCACGGGAGAGTTCCGTCAGCACGACGGCGTGATGACGGTAATGATGTTGCTACCGACGCAGGGCTTCACCTAAGCACCGCTACGATATGATCGAGGTGGATTATGGTGGAGGGGGCACCGCACACGGCTTGGAACAATCAACTTGTGTGTCCTAGGGTGCCCCCTCCCCCGTATATAAAGGAGTGGAGGAGGGGGAGGGCCGGCCCTCTACTATGGCGCGCCCTGGGGAGTCCTACTCCCACCGGGAGTAGGATTCCCCCCTTCCATGTAGTAGGAGTAGGAGAGAAGGAAAGGGAAAAGAGAAGAGAAGGAAGGAGGGGGCGCAGCCCCTCCCCCTAGTCCAATTCGGACTAAGCCTTGGTGGGGCGCGCAGCCTCCCCTCTCTCTTCCCCCTAAAGCCCAATAAGGCCCATATACTCCCCGGCGAATTCCCATAATTCTCCGGTACTCCGAAAAATACCCGAATCATTTAGAACCTTTCCGATGTCCGAATATAGTCGTCCAATATATCGATCTTTACGTCTCAACCATTTTGAGACTCCTCGTCATGTCCCCGATCTCATCCAGGACTCCGAACTACCTTCGGTACATAAAAACACATAAACCCATATTACCGATCGTCACCGAACGTTAAGCGTGCGGACCCTACGAGTTCGAGAACTATGTAGACATGACCGAGACACGTCTCCGGTAAATAACCAATAGCGGAACCTGGATGCTCATATTGGCTCATACATATTCTACGAAGATCTTTATCGGTGAAACCGCATACCAACATACGTTGTTCCCTTTGTCATCGGTATGTTAATTGCCCGAGAATCGATCGTCGGTATCTCAATACCTAGCTCATTCTCGTTACTGACAAGTCTCTTTACTCGTTCTGTAATACATCATCCCATAATTACTCATTAGTTGCATTGCTTGCAAGGCTTATAGTGATGTGCATTACCGAGAGGGCCCAGAGATACTTCTCTGACAATCAGAGTGACAAATCCTAATCTCGATCTATGCCAACTCAACAAGTACCATCAGAGACACCTGTAGAGCACCTTTATAATCACCCAGTTACGTTGTGACGTTTGGTAGCACACAAAGTGTTCCTCCGGTATTCGGGAGTTGCATAATCTCATAGTCAGAGGAACATGTATAAGTCATGAAGAAAGCAGTAGCAACAAACTAAACGATCACCGTGCTAAGCTAACAGAATGGGTCAAGTCAATCACATCATTCTCTAATGATGTGATCCCATTAATCAAATGACAACTCATGTCTATGGCTAGGAAACTTAACCATCTTTGATTCAACGAGCTAGTCAAGTAGAGGCATACCAGTGACACCCTGTTTGTCTATGTATTCACACATGTACTAAGTTTCCGGTTAATAAAATTCTAGCATGAATAATAAACATTTATCATGATATAAGTAAATAAAGAATAACTTTATTATTGCCTCTAGGGCATATTTCCTTCAATAAATACCCGTTCACCCACTCTTCATTCGTGGAGAGAGCGATCAGAATATGCCTACACTTCCAGCACACATTTTCTGAGAGAGAACCACCCACACTTGTGTTGAGGTCAATATATTCCATTCCAACCACATAAATCTTGATCTCTAGCCTTCCTCAAGTTGCTTTCCACTCAAATCATCTTTCTACCAAATCCAATCCTATGAGAGAGAGTTGAGTGTTGAGGAGACTATCATTTGAAGCACAAGAGCAAGGAGTTCATCATCAACACACCATCTATTACCTTTTGGAGAGTGGTGTCTCCTAGATTGGTTAGGTGTCACTTGGGAGCCTCCGTCAAGATTGTGGAGTTGAACCAAGGAGTTTGTACGGGCAAGGAGATCGCCTACTTCGTGAAGATCTACCCTAGTGAGGCAAGTCCTTCATGGGCGATGGCCATGGTGGGATAGACAAGGTTGCTTCTTCGTGGACCCTTCGTGGGTGGAGCCCTCCGTGGACTCGCGCAACCATTACCCTTTGTGGGTCGAAGTCTCCATCAACGTGGATGTATGATAGCACCACCTATCGGAACCACGCCAAAAATCTCCGTGTCTACATTGCGTTTGCTCCCTCTAAACTCCTCCCTTTACCTTCATATGCAATTGTTTTACATTCCACTGCTATACTCTTAGAATTGCATGTGTAGGTTGATTACTTGTTTGTGCTAAGTTGGTAAAATCTGCAAAGACTTAAAATTGGGAAAAGGCTAGATTTTTATTTGGTCAAGTAGTCTAATCACCCCCTCTCTAGACATACTTTCGATCCTACAAGTGGTATCAGAGCTTTGGTCTCCATTTGCCTTGATTTCCATAGCTTTTGGTGATCATAGCCTTGGTTTCACAACCTAGGAGAGTATGGCGTCTAGTGAGGGAAATTACCACCGTAGAGGTCCTTACTTTGATGGTACTAATTTTGCTAGTTGGAAGCATAAGATGAAAATGCATATTCTTGGACATAACCCCACCGTTTGGGCTATTGTGTGTATTGGCTTGCAAGGTGAATTCTTTGATGGGAGAGAACCGAACCGTGAAGCTAGCGCAGAAGAGTTGAAGATGCTGCAATACAATGCTCAAGCTTGCGATATTCTCTTCAACGAATTGTGCCCCGAAGAATTCAACAAAATCAGCTGTCTTGAGAATGCAAAGGAAATTTGGGACACTTTGACTGATATGCATGAAGGTACCGACTCCGTCAAGGAATCCAAATTGGATGTGCTTCAAAGTCAACTTGACAAGTTCAAAATGAAGGACGGTGAAGGTGTCGCTGAAATGTACTCTAGGCTTGCTCTCATCACAAATGAGATTGCAGGCTTAGGAAGTGAAGAGATGACTGATAGATTCATCATCAAGAAGATCCTAAGAGCCTTGGATGGGAAATATGATATCGTGTGCACACTGATCCAAATGATGCCCAATTACAAAGATCTCAAGCCAACGGAAGTCACTGGAATGATTGTTGCTCATGAGATGTCACTTAAGGATAAGGAAGAGCTTCACAACAAGTCAAGTGGTGCTTACAAAGCCTCATGTGATACTCCCACATCATCAAGTGAGAAACACACCTTCAACGAAGAGTTGAGCCTAATGGTGAAGAACTTCAACAAGTTTTACAAGAGTAGAAGCAAGGAAAGAAGTTCCAAGTCAAGGTCCTACAATGACAAAAGATCTTCTAGTCATGTGTGCAATTGCTACAATTGTGGTAGACCCGGACACTATTCCAATGAGTGTATGACTCCCTACAAAAGAAGAGAAGATTATCCCAAAAGAAGAAGTAGAAGAGAAGAATCACCACCAAGAGAGAGAAGGAGTAGAGATGGCCGTTATGAACGAAGAACATCATGGAGAAGCAAGGATTCGGGAAGGAAGGACAAGTCATCAAAGATCTACACAAAACGAAGACATCAAGCTCATGTTGGTGAATGGGTATCCGGCTCTGACTCTGAGATCACTCCGAGAGAAGTTATCACTCCGACTCCGAATATACTCAAGATGAAGGTGTTGCCGGTCTAGCACTTGTGTCAACCAACTCCTACGACATATTTGACTCACCAAATGAAGGGATCGGAAGATGCTTCATGGCTAAAGGCCCAAAGGTATCACACCCCGAGTATGTTGATTTCAATAGTGATGAAGATGATTTGCTAGGTGATGATGATTTACTTGTTGACAACTCTAGTTATGAAAACTATGATGAACTTGCTATTAATCATGCTAATAAAGATAAAACGAATGACAATGATAAGAAGGAGATTGAACGTCTAACTAAAGAACTAAACAGTCTTAAGTTAGCTCATGAAACTACCTTGGAAGATCATCGAGAACTTTTAAAGACTCATGAGAAGCTACATTTTGAAAAGCTCAACCTTGAACAAGAGCATGAGTTATTAAAAGCAATCAATGATGGTCTTTGCAACAAAAGTTCTTCTTACATTGCCAAGCGTTTACTCTTGTCCACTTACATGCCACAAGTTAAATCTAGCAACAAGAACAAGAAAGATTCTACTTCTAGTAGTAACAACCATCATGCTAAATCCAATGTTGTTGCTTCTAGTAGTTCTCTTGATTCCACTAACGATTCTCTTAGCCAAGTTACACTTGAGCAAGAAAATATTGAAGGAAATTTGCCCTAGAGGCAATAATAAAGATATTATTTATTTCCTTATATCATGATAAATGTTTATTATTCATGCTAGAATTGTATTAACCGGAAACATGATACATGTGTGAATACATAGACAAAACAGAGTGTCACTAGTATGCCTCTACTTGACTAGCTCGTTGATCAAAGATGGTTATGTTTCCTAACCATAGACATGAGTTGTCATTTGATTAACGGGATCACATCATTAGGAGAATGATGTGATTGACTTGACCCATTCCGTTAGCCTAGCACTTGATCGTTTAGTTTGTTGCTATTGCTTTCTTCATAACTTACACATGTTCCTATAACTATGAGATTATGCAACTCCCGTTTACCAGAGGAACACTTTGTGTGCTACCAAAAGTCACAACGTAACTGGGTGATTATAAAGGTGCTCTATAGGTGTCTCCGAAGGTACTTGTTGGGTTGGCGTATTTCGAGATTAGGATTTGTCACTCCGATTGTCGGAGAGGTATCTCTGGGCCCTCTCGGTAATACACATCACTCAAGCCTTGCAAGCATTGCAACTAATAAGTTAGTTGCGGAATGATGTATTATGGAACGAGTAAAGAGACTTGCCGGTAACGAGATTGAACTAGGTATTGAGATACCGACGATCGAATCTCGGGCAAGTAACATACCGATGACAAAGGGAACAACGTATGTTGTTATGCGGTCTGACCGATAAAGATCTTCGTAGAATATGTAGGAGCCAATATGGGCATCCAGGTCCCTGTTGGAAATATGCCCTAGAGGCAATAATAAATAAGTTATTATTATATTTCCTTGTTCATGATAATCGTTTATTATCCATGCTATAATTGTATTGATAGGAAACTCAGATACATGTGTGGATACATAGACAACACCATGTCCCTAGTAAGCCTCTAGTTGACTAGCTCGTTGATCAATAGATGGTCACGGTTTCCTGACCATGGACATTGGATGTCGTTGATAACGGGATCACATCATTAGGAGAATGATGTGATGGACAAACCCAATCCTAAGCCTAGCACAAGATCGTGTAGTTCGTATGCTAAAGCTTTTCTAATGTCAAGTATCATTTCCTTAGACCATGAGATTGTGCAACTCCCGGATACCGTAGGAATACTTTGGGTGTGCCAAACGTCACAACGTAACTGGGTGACTATAAAGGTGCACTACGGGTATCTCCGAAAGTGTCTGTTGGGTTGGCACGAATCGAGACTGGGATTTGTCACTTCGTGTGACGGAGAGGTATCTCTGGGCCCACTCGGTAGGACATCATCATAATGTGCACAATGTGATCAAGGAGTTGATCACGGGATGATGTGTTATGGAACGAGTAAAGAGACTTGCCGGTAACGAGATTGAACAAGGTATCGGGATACCGACGATCGAATCTCGGGCAAGTATCGTACCGCTAGACAAAGGGAATTGTATACGGGATTGATTAAGTCCTTGAAATCGTGGTTCATCCGATGAGATCATCGTGGAACATGTGGGAGCCAACATGGGTATCCAGATCCCGCTGTTGGTTATTGACCGGAGAGTCATCTCGGTCATGTCTGCATGTCTCCCGAACCCGTAGGGTCTACACACTTAAGGTTCGGTGACGATAGGGTTATAGAGATATTAGTATGTGGTAACCCGAAAGTTGTTCGGAGTCCCGGATGAGATCCCGGACGTCATGAGGAGTTCCGGAATGGTCCGGAGGTAAAGAATTATATATAGGAAGTGCTATTTCGGTCATCGGGACAAGTTTCGGGGTCACCGATATTGTACCGGGACCACCGGAAGGGTCCCGGGGGTCCACCGGGTGGGGCCACCTGCCCCGGGGGCCACATGGACTGTAGGGGGTGCGCCTTGGCCTACATGGGCCAAGGGCACCAGCCCCTAGAGGCCCATGCGCCAAAGGGACAAGAGGAGGGGAGAGTCCTAAAGGGGGAAGGCACCTCCGAGGTGCCTTGGGGAGGATGGACTCCTCCCCCCCCCCTTGGCCGCACCCTTCCTTGGAGGAAGGGGCAAGGCTGCGCCCTCCTCCTCTCCCTTTGCCCTACATATAGTGGGGGGAAGGGAGGGCAACGATACCTAAGCCCTGGCGCCTCCCTCTCCCTCCCATGACACATCTCCCTCCTCCCGCAGCGCTTGGCGAAGCCCTGTTGGAATCCCGCTACTTCCACCACCACGCCGTCGTGTTGCTGGATCTCCATCAACCTCTCCTCCCCCTTGCTGGATCAAGAAGGAGGAGACGTCACTGCTCCGTACGTGTGTTGAACGCGGAGGTGCCGTCTGTTCGGCGCTAGGATCATCGGTGATTTGGATCACGACGAGTACGACTCCATCAACCCCGTTCTCTTGAACGCTTCCGCGCGCGATCTACAAGGGTATGTAGATCCACTCCTCCCTGATTGCTAGATGACTCCATAGATAGATCTTGGTGACACGTAGGAAATTTTTTGAATTTATGCTACGTTCCCCAACAGTCCCGGTATTGGTTATTGACCAAAGAGGTGTCTCGGTCATGTCTACATAGTTCTCGAACCCGTAGGGCCCGCACGCTTAACATTCGTTGACGATATAGTACTATATGAGTTATGTATGTTGATGACCGAATGTTGTTCGAAGTCCGAGATGAGATCACGGACATGACGAGGAACTCTGGAATGGTCCAGAGATAAAGTTTGATATATGGGATAGTAGTGTTTGATCTCCAGAAGGGTTCCGGAATTCACCGGAAGGGGTTCCGGATATTTCCCGAAATGTTTGGGCACGAGAACACTTTATCTGGGCCAAAGGGGAAAGCCCACGAGGCTTTTGGAAAGTGCAAAAGGAAGTTTTGCGGAGACCAGAGGCTAGACGCCAGGAACCCTGGCGTCTAGGGGGTAGACGCCGGGAACCCTGGCGTCTAGCCCTGGAGTTCGAGAAGGACTCTTGCCTTTCGGGTGAAACCGACTTTGAGGAGGCTTTTACTCCAAGTTTCGACCCCAGGGCTCAACATATAAATAGAGGGGTAGGGCTAGCACCAAATACACATCAAGAAACACCAAGCCGTGTGCCGGCAACCCCGTCCCCTCTAGTTTATCCTTCGTCATAGTTTTCGTAGTGCTTAGGCGAAGCCCTACGGAGATTGTTCTTCACTAACACCGTTACCACGCCGTCGTGCTGCCGGAACTCATCTACTACTTCGCCCCTCTTGCTGGATCGAGAAGGAGAGGACATCACCGAGCCGAACGTGTGCAGAACTCGGAGGTGCCGTGCTTTCGGTACTTGGATCGGTCGGACGTGAAGACGTACGACTACATCAACCGTGTTGATACAATGCTTACGCGAACGGTCTATGAGGGTATGTAGACAACACTCTCCCCTCTCGTTGCTATGCATCACTGTCGGTGTCAAAACCGGCGGATCTCGGGCAGGGGGTCCCGAACTGTGCGTCAACGCCGGATGGTAACAGGAGACAAGGGACAAGATGTTTTTTACCCAGGTTCGGGCCCTCTCGATGGAGGTAATACCCTACTCCTGCTTGATTAATATTGATGATATGGGTAGTACAAGAGTAGATCTACCACGAGATCAAGGAGGCTAAACCCTAGAAGCTAGCCTATGGTATGATTGTTGTGTATGGAGTTGATTGCCTACGGACTACAACCCTCCGGTTTATATAGACACCGGATAGGGTTAGGGTTACATAAAGTCGGTTACAATGGTAGGAGATCTTGAATATCCGCATCGCCAAGCTTGCCTTCCACGCCAAGGAAAGTCCCATCCGGACACGGGACGAAGTCTTCAATCTTGTATCTTCATAGTCCAAGAGTCCGGCTGAAGGTATAGTCCGGCTACCCGAACACCCCCTAATCTAGGACTCCCTCAGTAGCCCCTGAACCAGGCTTCAATGTCGACGAGTCCGGCGCACAAATTGTCTTCGGCATTGCAAGGCGGGTTCCTCCTCCAAGTCCTTCGTAGAAGATTGTAAACACCAAGAGTAGTGTCCGCTCTGCAAAATAAGTTTCCACATATTGCCATAGAGAGAATAATATTGACACAAATCAAATCTGCCGACGTATTCCGCAGTGCGTCATCACACTACGGCCAAGTCCTTTACTCGAATCGTTTTTACTTTTCCACCTCAGCATGTTTTGCGAGGCGGTTTCCTTGGCACGTCTTGTCAAAGCAGAGATCGTGTACCCCCTTTACGGGATTCTCATCAATACGGACGTGGGTAACCCAACCACGCCATTTATCACGGCGCTTGGGAGGCAAGCGAGTTTTACTAGGCTGGTGGGGACGCACAACCGCATCCGCCCATATAAGGGGATAAGGATCCACCCTTTTACCTACGCCTTCTTCCTCTTTTGCCTATCCATCTCCTGCGCACTCGAGCTCTAGCGCCCAAGCCCGCACTTCCCACCTCAACCTTCTCCAGCAATGTCCGGAGCGGGAGGCAAGTGGATGGTCTCCTCCGTCACGGAGGGCCATGTCAAAAAGCTAAGGAAGGCCGGATACTTGTCCAAAGACATTGCGCACCGGCTTCCCGAGGAGGGGCAGCTTCTCCCCACCCCAAGGCCCCATGAGAGGGTAGTATTCCTTCCCCACTTCCTCCGCGGACTGGGTTTTCCACTCCACCCATTTGTCCGGGGGCTCATGTTTTACTATGGCCTGGATTTCCACGATCTGGCCCCGAACTTCGTCCTCAACATCTCGGCGTTCATCGTCGTGTGCGAGGCCTTCCTCCGCATCCGCCCCCATTTCGGCCTCTGGCTCAAGACCTTCAACGTCAAGCCCAAGGTGGTGCGCGGCAGTCAGGCGGAATGCGGAGGCGCCATGGCGGGCAAGATGGCCAACGTCCTATGGCTCGAGGGCTCCTTCGTGGAGACCCTGAAGGGGTGGCAATCGTGGTGGTTTTACATCACCGAGCCGCGCGATCCGAAATGGATCGCAACCCTCGAGTTCCGATCCGGACCCCCCATGCGGCTTATGTCCTGGAAAGAGACGGGCCTGTCGTGGGGCGACGAAAAAGAGGTGACCGGACTGCAGACATGCATCCAGTCCCTGGTGAGCAAGTCGATCAAGCTCGTCAATGTAGTCCAGGTTATGCTCGTCCGCCGGATCCTCCCGTGTCAACAAAGGGGCTTTAATCTGTGGGAGTTCAACCCGGCGCAGCACCAAACCCTTAACAGGCTCTTCGACACGACGTATGAAGATGTCTGGAAGGTGCTAACCAAAGGCGCCGAGGCTCCCACATCCGCTTCCGAGGACCGCGGATACAGCTCGCAGCGTCATGCTAGCGAGGTAAGCTATTTTCACCTTTTACAGGATGTTAAGTTTTTTCATAGTTTGACTCTATGCGAGATCTAAGCTCCCTTACCTTTGACAGGCTTGGCAGGCGAAGTCCGGATCAATTAACTGTCTGGCTCCCTTGCCCGAAGACCCAGCCCCCGCTCTACTAGCGAAGCTGCTGGTTTCGGCACCTTATGTGGTGCCGGAGAAGAAGGCCACGGGGACTCGAAAGAGTTCTCGGCATATGGTGGTGTCGGACTCGTCGTCCGACGAGTCCGAGATGCACTCCCCCCGTGAAGACGAGGAGGAGGAAGAAGAAACCTCTCCCCCCCCAGCGGGGGGAGGAGAGAAGAGGAAGGCCGCCCCGACGGGGGAGGCCGAGGGGTCTAGGAAAAGGAAGACCCCTCTGCCGGACTACGCCCCCAACGCCGAAGAGGGCAAAGAGGAGTGGCCAAACAGGGCCAAGCGTCCGGCGAAATCGTAAGTTCGGATATCAGAATAACTCATGATGTTCCTTTGTTGCACAGCTTTCCCTAATGTCGAACATAGTTATGCAGCCCGCCCCGGGCCGAACTCAACGAGTCGTCGAGCGGCTCCCTGGATTCATCGGACGTGAACTCAGTTCCGCCCGCTGTCTCCCCCCGCACTGCGGACGACGCCGAAGTGGCGTCGCAACGAGCTCCGGGGTAGGAGGAGGTGGTCCTGGAGGAGCCGCGGGGCGACCTCCCGGACCCCAGGAGTAAAGGGGACAAGACCCCCCAGGGCTCCAAGTCCGGCTTTGTGCCGGACACCGCGCCGGAATCTTCAACAGTTCCGGACCACGGTAGGCGAACTCCTTCCAAGAGGAGCAAGCCTTCTGAGCCGGCGGCCTCCGTCCAACCGGAGGTGCCGGACAATCTACTCGAGGTGCTTGACGGCGCCTCCATCGATGAGGAGCACCGTACTATTATGAGTACGGTGATCCAGAAGGTTCAGTCCGCCAAGAGCGGACTGAGTGAAGCTTGCGCTAGCCTCCTAACGGGCTTCGAGGTAGTAAAAATATGTAAAAATATAACCGCATAGACAGTAGCCCCTGATGCTCTATTTGGTGTTCGGAAAGAAAAGCCGAATAGAGGATCTAGTAAATTTCGCAGGAGTCTAACAATAAAGAGTCAATATGTGTGTACAGGCTTCGCTGCTATCCACCGCCGTACTGACTGTGGAGGTGGGTGTCCTGAAACAGGACCTCAAGCGGACCGAGCAAGAGCTCGGCCTTGCCAAGCGGCAGCTCGAGGAAAAAGAAGGTAGGAAATACCTTACAGAAAAAGTGCCTATAGAGAGGCGTGATTGCAAAAAATAACAGGATTTCACTGTTGGGGAACGTTGCAAAAAACAAAAAATTTCCTACTCGTTTCACCAAGATCCATCTAGGAGTTCATCTAGCAACGAGCCATCGGATGCATCTACATACCTTTGTAGATCGCGCACGGAAGCATTCAAAGAACGGTGATGATGTAGTCGAACACGACGTGATCCAAATCACCGATGACCAAGCGCCGAACGGACGGCACCTCCGCGTTCAACACACGTACGGGACGGGAGACGTCTCCTCCTTCTTGATCCAGCAAGGGGGAAGGAGAGGTTGATGAAGATCCAACAGCACGACGGCGTGGTGGTGGATGCAGGGCGTCACAGTAGCAGGGCTTCGCCTATGCTACGAGAGAGAGAGACGTAACGGGGAGAGAGGGAGGCGCCAAAGCTCAGGTATGAAGTCCCTCCCTCTCCTCAACTATATATAGGGGTGCCAAGGGGGGGGGGGGGCGCCGGCCCTAGTAGATGGATCTACTAGGGGGGGGGGGCGGCGGCCAAGGGGTGGGGGGCTTGCCCCCCAAGCAAGGGGGCGCCCCCTTTAGGGTTTCCCCCAACCCTAGCCGCATGGGCCCTTGGGGGGTTGGCGCCCCAGCCCACTTTGGGCTGGGTCCCTTCCCACTTCAGCCCATGGGGCCCTCCGGGATAGGTGGCCCCACCCGGTGGACCCCCGGGACCCTTCCGGTGGTCCCGGTACAATACCGGCGACCCCGAAACTTGTCCCGATGGCCGAAACAGCACTTCCTATATATAATTCTTTACCTCCGGACCATTCCGGAACTCCTCGTGACGTCCGGGATCTCATCCAGGACTCCGAACAATATTCGGGTTACTGCATATTCATATCTTCATAACCCTAGCGTCACCGAACCTTAAGTGTGTAGACCCTACGGGTTCGGGAGACAAGCAGACATGACCGAGACGACTCTCCGGTTAATAACCAACAGCGGGATCTGGATACCCATGTTGGCTCCCACATGCTCCATGATGATCTCATCGGATGAACCACGATGTCGAGGATTCAATCAACCCCGTATGCAATTCCCTTTGTCAATCGATATGTTACTTGCCCGAGATTCGATCGTCGGTATCCCAATACCTCGTTCAATCTTGTTATCGGCAAGTCACTTTACTCGTACCGTAATGCATGATCCCGTGACCAGACACTTGGTCACTTTGAGCTCATTATGATGATGCATTACCGAGTGGGCCCAGTGATACCTCTCCGTCATACGGAGTGACAAATCCCAGTCTTGATCCGTGTCAACCCAACAGACACTTTCGGAGATACCCGTAGTCTACCTTTATAGTCACCCAGTTACGTTGTGACGTTTGGTATACCCAAAGCACTCCTACGGTATCCGGGAGTTACACGATCTCATGGTCTAAGGAAAAGATACTTTGACATTGGAAAACTCTAGCAAACGAACTATACGATCTTGTGCTATGTTTAGGATTGGGTCTTGTCCATCACATCATTCTCCTAATGATGTGATCTCGTTATCAATGACATCCAATGTCCATAGTCAGGAAACCATGACTATCTGTTGATCAACGAGCTAGTCAACTAGAGGCTTACTAGGGACATGTTGGTGTCTGTTATTCACACATGTATTACGATTTCCGGATAACACAACTATAGCATGAATAAAGACAATTATCATGAACAAGGAAATATAATAATAATGCTTTTATTATTGCCTCTAGGGCATATTTCCAACAGTCTCCCACTTGCACTAGAGTCAATAATCTAGTTACATTGTGATGAATCGAACACCCATGGAATTCTGGTGTTGATCATGTTTTGCTCTAGGGAGAGGTTTAGTCAACGGATCCGCTACATTCAGGTCCGTATGTACTTTACAAATCTCTATGTCTCCATTTTGAACATTTTCACGAATGGAGTTGAAGCGACGCTTGATGTGCCTTGTCTTCTTGTGAAACCTGGGCTCCTTGGCAAGAGCAATAGCTCCAGTGTTGTCACAGAAGAGCTTGATCGGCCCCGACGCATTGGGTATGACTCCTAGGTCGGTGATGAACTCCTTCACCCATATTGCTTCATGTGCTGCCTCCGAGGCTGCCATGTACTCCGCTTCACTTGTAGATCCCGCCACGACGCTTTGCTTGCAACTGCACCAGCTTACTGCCCCACCATTCAAAATATACACGTATCCGGTTTGTGACTTAGAGTCATCCAGATCTGTGTCGAAGCTAGCGTCGACGTAACCCTTTACGACGAGCTCTTCGTCACCTCCATAAACGAGAAACATTTCCTTAGTCCTTTTCAAGTACTTCAGGATATTCTTGACCGCTGTCCAGTGTTCCTTGCCGGGATTACTTTGGTACCTTCCTACCAAACTTACGGCAAGGTTTACATCAGGTCTGGTACATAGCATGGCATACATAATAGAACCTATGGCTGATGCATAGGGGATGACGCTCATCTCTTCTATATCTTCTGCCGTGGTCGGACATTGAGCTGAGCTCAATTTCACACCTTGTAATACAGGCAAGAACCCCTTCTTAGACTGATCCATATTGAACTTCTTCAATATCTTATCAAGGTATGTACTTTGTGAAAGACCTATGAGGCGTCTTGATCTATCTCTATAGATTTTGATGCCTAATATATAAGCAGCTTCTCCAAGGTCCTTCATTGAAAAACTCTTATTCAAGTAGGCCTTGATGCTGTCCAAGAGTTCTATATCATTTCCCATCAATAGTATGTCATCTACATATAATATGAGAAATGCTACAGAGCTCCCACTCACTTTCTTGTAAACGCAGGCTTCTCCATAAGTCTGTGTAAACCCAAACGCTTTGATCATCTCATCAAAGCGAATGTTCCAACTCCGAGATGCTTGCACCAGCCCATAAATCGAGCGTTGGAGCTTGCACACCTTGTCAGCATTCTTAGGATCGACAAAACCTTCCGGCTGCATCATATACAATTCTTCCTTAAGGAAACCATTAAGGAGTGCCGTTTTGACGTCCATTTGCCAAATTTCATAATCATAAAATGCGGCAATTGCTAACATGATTCGGACGGACTTCAGCTTC
This sequence comes from Triticum urartu, assembly GCF_056163025.1. Taxonomy (NCBI): domain Eukaryota; kingdom Viridiplantae; phylum Streptophyta; class Magnoliopsida; order Poales; family Poaceae; genus Triticum; species Triticum urartu. Next base: position 443,203,634 of record NC_141878.1, on the reverse strand, counting down.
GCTACCGGTGAGAAAGTCTCATCGTAGTCAACCCCTTGAACTTGTCGATAACCCTTAGCGACAAGCCTAGCTTTATAGATGGTCACATTACCATCCGCGTCAGTCTTCCTCTTAAAGATCCATTTATTTTCTATGGCTTGTCGTTCAACGGGCAAGTCAGTCAAAGTCCATACTTCGTTTTCATACATGGATCCTATCTCGGATTTCATGGCCTCTAGCCATTTGTCGGAATCCGGGCCCGCCATCGCTTCTTCATAGTTCGAAGGTTCACCGTTGTCTAACAACATGATTTCCAAGACAGGGTTGCCGTACCACTCTGGTGCGGAACGTGTCCTTGTGGACCTTTGAATTTCAGTAGGAGCTTGATCAGAAGTATCTTGATCATTATCATTAACTTCCTCTCTAGTCGGTGCAGGCACCTCAGGAACATTTTCTTGAGTTGCGCCATTTTCCGGTTCAAGAGGTAATACTTCATCAAGCTCTACTTTCCTCCCACTTACTTCTTTCGAGAGAAACTCTTTCTCTAGAAAGGACCCATTCTTGGCAACAAAGATCTTGCCTTCGGATCTGAGGTAGAAGGTGTACCCAATAGTTTCTTTTGGGTATCCTATGAAGACGCATTTTTCCGACTTGGGTTCGAGCTTTTCAGGTTGAAGTTTCTTGACATAAGCATCGCATCCCCAAACTTTTAGAAACGACAGCTTAGGTTTCTTCCCAAACCATAATTCATACGGTGTCGTCTCAACGGATTTCGACGGAGCCCTATTTAAAGTGAATGCGGCAGTCTCTAAAGCATAGCCCCAAAAAGATAGCGGTAAATCGGTAAGAGACATCATAGATCGCACCATATCTAATAAAGTGCGATTACGACGTTCGGACACACCATTACGCTGTGGTGTTCCAGGCAGCGTGAGTTGTGAAACTATTCCACATTTTCTTAAGTGTGTGACAAATTCGTGACTCAAGTATTCTCCTCCACGATCTGATCGTAGAAACTTGATTTTCCTGTCACGTTGATTCTCAACCTCACTCTGAAATTCCTTGAACTTTTCAAAGGTTTCAGACTTGTGTTTCATTAAGTAGACATACCCATATCTACTCAAATCATCAGTGAGGGTGAGAACATAACGATAGCCACCGCGAGCCTCAACACTCATTGGACCGCACACATCAGTATGTATGATTTCCAATAAGTTGGTTGCTCGCTCCATTGTTCCTGAGAACGGAGTCTTGGTCATCTTACCCATGAGGCATGGTTCGCACGTGTCAAATGATTCATAATCAAGAGACTCTAAAAGTCCATCTACATGGAGCTTCTTCATGCGTTTGACACCTATGTGACCAAGGCGGCAGTGCCACAAGTATGTGGGACTATCATTATCAACCTTACATGTTTTGGTATTCACACTATGAATATGTGTAGCATTACGCTCGAGATTCATTAAGAATAAACCATTCACCATAGGAGCATGACCATAAAACATATCTCTCATATAAATAGAACAACCATTATTCTCGGATTTAAATGAGTAGCCATCTCGAATTAAACGAGATCCCGATACAATGTTCATGCTCAAAGCTGGCACCAAATAACAATTATTAAGGTTTAAAACTAATCCCGAAGGTAGATATAGAGGTAGCGTGCCGACGACGATCACATTGACCTTGCAACCATTCCCGACGCGCATCGTCACCTCGTCCTTTGCCAGTTTCCGCTTATTCCGCAGCCCCTGCTTTGAGTTACAAATGTGAGCAACTGCACCGGTATCAAATACCCAGGAGCTACTACGGACACTAGTAAGGTACACATCAATTACATGTATATCACATATACCTTTTGTTTTGCCGGCCTTCTTGTCTGCTAAGTATTTAGGGCAATTCCGCTTCCAGTGACCGCTTCCCTTGCAATAAAAGCACTCAGTCTCGGGCTTGGGTCCATTCTTTGGCTTCTTCCCAGCAGCTTGCTTGCCGGGCGCGGCAACTTCCTTGCCATCCTTCTTGGAGTTCTTTTTACCCTTGCCTTTCTTGAACTTAGTGGTTTTATTGACCATCAACACTTGATGTTCCTTCTTGACTTCTACCTCCGCTGATTTCAGCATTGAGAACAACTCAGGAATGGTCTTTTGCATCCCCTGCATGTTGAAGTTCATCACAAAGCTCTTGTAGCTTGGTGGAAGCGACTGGAGGATTCTGTCAATGACCGCATCATCCGGGAGATTAACTCCCAGCTGAGACAAGCAGTTATGTAACCCAGACATAGTGAGTATGTGCTCACTGACAGAACTATTTTCCTCCATCTTACAGCTGAAGAACTTATCGGAGACTTCATATCTCTCGATCCGGGCATGAGCTTGAAAAACCATTTTCAGCTCTTCGAACATCTCATATGCTCCATGTCTCTCAAAACGCTTTTGGAGCCCCGGCTCTAAGCTGTAAAGCATGCCGCACTGAACGAGGGAGTAGTCGTCAACACGTGTCTGCCAAGGGTTCATAACGTCTTGGTTCTGTGGGACGGGTGGATCACCTAGCGGTGCTTGTAGGACATAATCTTTCTTGGCAGCTATGAGGATGATCCTCAGGTTCCGGACCCAGTCCGTATAGTTGCTGCCATCGTCTTTCAGCTTGGTTTTCTCTAGGAACGTGTTGAAGTTGAGGACTACGTGGGCCATTTGATCTACAAGACATAGTGTAAAATATTTTAGACTAAGTTCATGATAATTAAGTTCATCTAATCAAATTATTAATGAACTCCCACTTAGATTAGACATCCCTCTAGTCATCTAAGTATTACATGATCCGAGTCAACTAGGCCGTGTCCGATCATCACGTGAGACGGACTAGTCAACATCGGTGAACATCTTCATGTTGATCGTATCTTCTATACGACTCATGCTCGACCTTTCGGTCTTCTGTGTTCCGAGGCCATGTCTGTACATGCTAGGCTCGTCAAGTCAACCTAAGTGTTTGCATGTGTAAATCTGTCTTACACCCGTTGTATGTGAACGTCTGAATAAAACACCCGATCATCACGTGGTGTTTTGAAACAGCGAACTGTCGCAACGGTGCACAGTTAGGGGGAACACTTCTTGAAATTATTATGAGGGATCATCTTATTTACTACCATCATTCTAAGTAAACAAGATGCAAAACATGATAAACATCACATGCAATCAAATAATAAACGTGACATGATATGGCCAGTATCACACAGCTCCTTTGATCTCCATCTTGGGGCTCCATGATCATCTTGTCACCGGCTTGACACCATGATCTCCATCATCATGATCTCCATCATCGTGTCTCCATGAAGTTGCTCGCCAACTATTACTTCTACTACTATGGCTAACGCGTTTAGCAATAAAGTAAAGTAATTTACATGGCGTTTCTCAATGACACACAGGTCATATAAAAGAATAAAGACAACTCCTATGGCTCCTGCCGGTTGTCATACTCATCGACATGCAAGTCGTGATTCCTATTACAATAGCATGAACATCTCATACATCACATATAGATCATTCATCATTCATCACAACTTTGGCCATATCATATCACAAAGCACTTGCTGCAAAAACAAGTTAGACGTCCTCTAATTGTTGTTGCAAGTTTTACGTGGCTGAATTAGGGTTCTAGCAAGAACGTCTTCTTACCTACGTTAAAGCCACAACGTGATTTGTCAACTTCTATTTACCCTTCATAAGGACCCTGTTCATCGAATCCGCTCCAACTAAAGTGGGAGAGACAGACACCCGCCAGCCACCTTATGCAACTAGTGCATGTTAGTCGGTGGAACCGGTCTCACATAAGCGTACGTGTAAGGTTGGTCCGGGCCGCTTCATCCCACAATGCCGTTGAAGCAAGAAAAGACTAGTAGCGGCAAGAAAGTTGACAAATCTACGCCCACAACAAATTGTGTTCTACTCGCGCAAGAAGAACTACGCATAGACCTAGCTCTGATACCACTGTTGGGGAACGTTGTAGAAAACAAAAAATTTCCTAATCGTTTCACCAAGATCCATCTAGGAGTTCATCTAGCAACGAGCCATCGGATGCATCTACATACCTTTGTAGATCGCGCACGGAAGCGTTCAAAGAACGGTGATGATGTAGTCGAACACGACGTGATCCAAATCACCGATGACCAAGCGCCGAACGGACGGCACCTCCGCGTTCAACACACGTACGGGACGGGAGACATCTCCTCCTTCTTGATCCAGCAAGGGGGGAGGAGAGGTTGATGAAGATCCAGCAGCACGACGGCGTGGTGGTGGATGCAGGGCGTCACAGTAGCAGGGCTTCGCCTATGCTACGAGAGAGAGAGACGTAACGGGGAGAGAGGGAGGCGCCAAAGCTCAGGTATGAAGTCCCTCCCTCTCCTCAACTATATATAGGGGTGCCAAGGGGGGGGCACCGGCCCTAGTAGATGGATCTACTAGGGAGGGGGGGGGCGGCGGCCAAGGGGTGGGGGGCTTGCCCCCCAAGCAAGGGGGCGCCCCCTTTAGGGTTTCCCCCAACCCTAGCCGCATGGGCCCTTGGGGGGTTGGCGCCCCAGCCCACTTTGGGCTGGGTCCCTTCCCACTTCAGCCCATGGGGCCCTCCGGGATAGGTGGCCCCACCCGGTGGACCCCCGGGACCCTTCCGGTGGTCCCGGTACAATACCGGCGACCCCGAAACTTGTCCCGATGGCCGAAACAGCACTTCCTATATATAATTCTTTACCTCCGGACCATTCCGGAACTCCTCGTGACGTCCGGGATCTCATCCGGGACTCCGAACAATATTCGGGTTACTGCATATTCATATCTTCATAACCCTAGCGTCACCGAACCTTAAGTGTGTAGACCCTACGGGTTCGGGAGACAAGCAGACATGACCGAGACGACTCTCCGGTTAATAACCAACAGCGGGATCTGGATACCCATGTTGGCTCCCACATGCTCCACGATGATCTCATCGGATGAACCACGATGTCGAGGATTCAATCAACCCCGTATGCAATTCCCTTTGTCAATCGATATGTTACTTGCCCGAGATTCGATCGTCGGTATCCCAATACCTCGTTCAATCTCGTTATCGGCAAGTCACTTTACTCGTACCATAATGCATGATCCCGTGACCAGACACTTGGTCACTTTGAGCTCATTATGATGATGCATTACCGAGTGGGCCCAGTGATACCTCTCCGTCATACGGAGTGACAAATCCCAGTCTTGATCCGTGTCAACCCAACAGACACTTTCGGAGATACCCGTAGTCTACCTTTATAGTCACCCAGTTACGTTGTGACGTTTGGTATACCCAAAGCACTCCTACGGTATCCGGGAGTTACACGATCTCATGGTCTAAGGAAAAGATACTTTGACATTGGAAAACTCTAGCAAACGAACTATACGATCTTGTGCTATGTTTAGGATTGGGTCTTGTCCATCACATCATTCTCCTAATGATGTGATCTCGTTATCAATGACATCCAATGTCCATAGTCAGGAAACCATGACTATCTGTTGATCAACGAGCTAGTCAACTAGAGGCTTACTAGGGACATGTTGGCGTCTGTTATTCACACATGTATTACGATTTCCGGATAACACAATTATAGCATGAATAAAGACAATTATCATGAACAAGGAAATATAATAATAATGCTTTTATTATTGCCTCTAGGGCATATTTCCAACATGCACTGCTTATTATAGGGGCCACGACTGAGATGGCGACCCTCAAGCAGGCGCTGTCCGAGGCCGAAAAGAAAACAGCCGCGGAGCGCACCGAGCGAGAGAAACTTGGGGCTCAGGTCGGCGAGGTGCAGCAAGAGCTTCAGGCTCTCATGAAAAAACATGAGAGTTTGGAGCTTGAGTCAAAGACCCAAGCGTCCGAGCTCGCGGCGGCCCTTGTGACTGCCAAGTCTGCCAAGGCCGAAGCCCAAAAGGCCCTCCAAGAGTTGGAGGAGATTAAGAAGATAGCAGCGGGTAAGGCATTCTTTATGCAAAGCAGAAATATAAAAGTAAACTACTTGTTACTTACCCGAATCCGGAGTTCTCCAGGGGCATTCGCATATCTTCCCCGCAGCGTATCCGACGCCGCCACATTCTACCGAGCTGAAGAGGGCAGCTTGACGGAGAAGGTGTTCTGGTCTCAGTATGCTGAGGCCGGACACCCTGTGCCCTTGAGCGACCAGCTGAAACAGCTGGTCGAGCTCCACAAGGCGGCCGAACAGGCCATGAAGGGCTTCATAGTTCGGCTGTGGCCCGGAGAGGCCCTGCCTGGGAGCTACTTCGGGCTGGTGCGGCGGCTGGTGGAGGCCTGTCCAAGGCTCGAGGTCATCAAGCACTCCGTCTGCATCGAAGGTGCCCGTCGGGCCCTTGCCCGTGCAAAGGTGCACTGGGGTAAGCTGGACGGTGAGAAGCTTGTGAAGGACGGGCCGCCGCCGGGGAAGGAGCATCGCATGCCCGAGAACTATTACAAGGATGTTCTTGCGGGTGCCCGCCTTGTGGCGGATGAATGTACCAAGGATGTAATTTTTGAATAAACTTGCTCGTTTTTATCCCGTGCGCTGAAAACTTGTTCATAGGCGCTTAAGCAATGCTTTTTGAATTTAAAATATTATTTTCTGTGCGGCCGTTTATCAAAAAATTGAGAGATGGCTAGTCATCGGCTTATGCCCCCATGCCACTAGTGCTGGGGTGTTCGGGATAAACCTGAGCGCTCTTTTTCCCATAGTTGGGTCCTTCGAGGGAGGCGCTCAGCACAACGAACCAGGCAATCGGACTATAATGCTTGAACACTCTCACTTAGCCATAGAACTTTATAATTTTAAATTTTGGCGAAGCCCCTAGTTCGGAAGACCGAGTTCGGGGCGCTATCCATGCCTTGGCCGGACAAATCCGGCTCCTCGCTCGAAGCGGCATAAGTCTTTAGGGACTCGAAAAAACCTCTCAAACAGCGACCGGTCTCTCCCCTCATCATGACAGTCAATTTTAGCTTTCTCCACTGAGGTGCTTAACCCAGCTCAACCGGGGCACAATCGCAGTGGTTCTCCTAGTGCTACCTTAGCCGATATAGCGGAACGTAAGGCACCAAAACATAGGAGCCGGGCAAACCCAACTATTGACCCAAATCATGATTCGGAGCCGATGCATATAGTGTTATAAGTTCGGGGTGCCGCACTTGTGAAAGTGTACGGACTTCTCACACCATATTAAAGGGTACTGAAGCCCCTGGCGTACTTGCCGTACCACAGTGTACGGGTGCAACATGTAATTAATTAACATATATAAAAGAGAGTAATGCAGAAAATAGACAAAAGCTATGCATTGTTTATATAAAGGCTATTTATCAAAGCCGAACGATACAAATAGTGCGGTAAGCAAAAGATATTGGACTATTCAGTATGGCCTGACCGGGGGCAGGCCGCGGAATTGTATTTAAAACAGGTATACCGCTCGTAACAGAGACCACCTGGGAGTTCCATAGTGCGGCATGGCTTGTCTGCCTCCCTGGATCTTGCATCGTTTGTGCGGCAGTCGAATTGCCGAACAGGTCATCCGAAGTATGGAGTCCTGAAGGTAAGAAAAAATTAAAAAGAGAATCCGGCAGCCCCTAGTACATTTTAAGCCATATTCTGGGCGTGCCGTTATTGTGCCCCTTCCCCTGTGCCCATGGTATTTCAAGGGCGTAGTTATGTACGCGAGGTACTGGTTTCGCTATGTCGCGATAGCTGGGGTTGGGGCCGCATTGCTACGCTTGCTCAGAGTGTGCCAGGTGGTCCTGCTGTGGGTTACTCCGGGCGCGCTTGGCAGTGTCTGGCTTTTTAATGGCCGGACTGGAGAATTTCCTGAGAAGGCTACTTCGTACCTCCGCTGCAAGAGCCGCCGTATGCTCCTCCGTACGGAGGGAGCGTTCGGTGTTTCCGTTGACCGTAATTACTCCTCGAGGGCCTGGCATCTTGAGCTTGAGATATGCGTAGTGCGGCACCGCATTGAACTTTGCAAATGCGGTTCGTCCGAGCAGGGCGTGATAGCCACTGCGAAACGGGGCTATATCGAAGATTAACTCTTCGCTTCGGAAATTGTCCGGGGATCCGAAGACCACGTCAAGTGTTACTGAGCCTGTACAGTTGGCTTCTACACCTAGTATAACGCCTTTAAAGGTCGTTCTTGTGGGCTTAATCCTTGAGGGATCTATGCCCATTTTCCGCACTGTATCCTAATAAAGCAGGTTCAGGCTACTGCCGCCGTCCATGAGGACTCTTGTGAGATGAAATCCGTCGATGATTCGGTCGAGAACCAATGCGGCAAAGCCGCCATGACGGATGCTAGTGGGATGGTCCCTTCGATCAAAAGTGATCAGGCAGGACGACCATGGGTTGAACTTTGGGGCGACTTGCTCTATCGCGTATACGTCCCGTAGCGCACGCTTCCGCTCCCGCTTGGGAATGTGGGTTGCGTATATCATGTTCACCGTCCGCACTTGTGGGGGAAAGCCCTTCTCTCCATTGTTGTTCGGCGGCTTGGGCTCCTCGTCGTCGCTGTGCAGCCCCTTGTCTCTGTTTTCGGCCCTTAACTTGCCTGCCTGCTTGAACACCCAACAATCCCTGTTAGTGTGATTGGCTGGCCTTTAGGGGGTGCCATGTATCTGGCACAAGCGATCGAGTATTCGGTCCAAACTGGACGGGCCCTGAGTATTCTTTTTGAATGGCTTTTTCCACTGACCGGATTTATAGCCTTTGAATCCGGCATTGACTGTCGTGTCTTCATTGCTGTCGCTGTTAACGCGGCGTTTTTGCTTATTCCGACGTGTCCTGCCACTTTTGTCCTTGGTATCCGAATTACCAGGGTTCTTTGATAAGTTGTTACTGCGAGCTAGCCAGCTGTCTTCTCCCGCGTAAAAGCGGGTCATGAGTGTCGTGAGGGCTGCCATGGATTTCGGCTTTTCCTGTCCCAGGTGCCGGGCAAGCCACTCGTCGCGGATGTTATGCTTGAAGGCTGCTAGGGCCTCTGCGTCCGGACAGTCGACTATTTGGTTTTTCTTTGTTAGGAACCGTTTCCAGAATTGTCTGGCCGATTCCTCTGGCTGCTAAATTATGTGGCTTAAGTCGTCGGCATCCGGCGGTCGCACGTAAGTTCCCTGGAAGTTGTCGAGGAATGCGGCTTCCAGGTTCTCCCAAGAATCGATTGAGTCTGCTGGCAAGCTGTTAAGCCAATGCCGGGCCGGTCCTTTAAGTTTGAGCGGGAGGTATTTGATGGCGTGTAGATCATCGCTGCGTGCCATGTGGATGTGAAGGAGATAATCCTTGATCCATACCGCCGGGTCTGTTGTGCCATCGTATGATTCGACGTTTGCGGGTTTGAAACCCTCTGGGATTTTATGATCCATTACTTCATTCGTGAAGCATAGCGGGTGTGCGGCGCCTCTGTACTGGGCTATATCATGACATAGCTCGAAAGCGCTATGTCTGTTGTGTTCGGCCCGGCCGGATTTGTTGTATCCGGAGTGAAGATCATTGTCACATGCCGTAGGGCGCCTGCGCGATCCGTAAATCGATCTTGTTTGTCTTGCCTTATCCTCCAGTATGTCTCGTAGGCCGGGCGCATTTTCCCGTGCCTTAGTTGAGCGGCGTCGGGGCATGGCTTGGGTGGAGGGCCGAGGGGCCTCTCTGTCGCGGCCGCGAGGTGGCCGGTCTGCCATGTCATGCGCTGGTGATGTAGGTGCTTCCTCCTCTGATCGGGGTAGCGGCCTGCACTTTGGGTAACTCTTGGAGGGGCGTTCGAGTTCATACTCTTCGGCCGTAAGGACTTCAGTCCATCTGTCAGCTAGCAAATCTTGGGCAGCTTTAAGCTGTTGCTGCTTTTTCTTGAGGCTGCTTGCCGTGGCTAAAAGCCTGCGTTTAAAACGCTCTTGTTCGGCGGGGTCTGATGGTATGACGAATTCGTCGTCATCGAGGCTTGCCTCGTCTTCGGAGGGAGGCGTATAGTTATCATCCTCAACCTCTCGGTCTGCCGCTCTCTCATGAGGGCTGGCTTCTCCATCTTCCTGTGCCGAATCTTGCTGAGGTGGGTGTTCTTCGGCGTTATCCGGGGTAGTATTATCTCCCGTGCCGGAATCACCGTTTTTGCTTTGGCGGGATTTAGAGCGGCGCCATTGACGCCGGCGCTTTGGCTGTTTCTTGGGGGCGTCATCCCCCACTGTTCCATCGCCATTTCCATCTTTTGGAGTATCCACCATATATATGTCATATGACGAGGTGGCCTTCCAGCGCCCTACAGGTGCTGGTTCCTGTTCGTCTCCTACATCGTCGTCCATGCCGTCGATATCTTCGGAGCTGAAGTCAAGCATGTCGGTTAGATCATCGACAGTGGCTACAAAGTGGGTGGTGGGTGGGCTTTGAATTTCCTTATCGTCCGTATCCCACCCTCGCTGACCGTAGTCCGGCCAGGGCTCTCCTGATAAAGAGAGAGACTTAAGAGAGTTCAGGATGTCGCCAAAAGACGAATGCTGAAAGATGTCTGTGGCGGTGAACTCCATTATCGGCGCCCAATCGGATTCAATTGGCAGGGGCGCGGGGGGTTCGGAGTCCGGGGAGGAGTCCGGATCCTCGGAGTCACGGGCCATGCGGAGTGCGGGGCTGGAGTTCGGCTCGATCGCCTCTGAGATCACAGCCCCTGAGGCAGCGTCTAATCGCTGATCCTCGATCGGCGCAGTATGCTCCGAATCAATGGTCGAAACCGATGCGTATGCGGCCTCCAAGGCGCTGTTCAGCGGCAGAGCTATATCATGCCCATCGAGACAGTGCGGCGCGCTTGGCTGTGGCTCGAATCCATCGAAGATCAAGTCCCCGTGGATGTCAGCCGTGTAGTTTAGGCTTCCAAACCTGACCTGATGGCCAGGGGCGTAGCTTTCGATCTGCTCCAGGTGGCCGAGTGAATTGGCCCGCAGAGCGAAGCCGCCGAAGACGAAGATCTGTCCGGGAAGAAAAGTTTCACCCTGGACCGTATCGTCATTGATGATCAAAGGAGCCATCGGGCCTAAAGGCGACGACACAGAGGAACTCTCAATGAAAGCACCAATGTCGATGTCAAAACCGGCGGATCTCGGGTAGGGGGTCCCGAATTGTGCGTCAAGGCCGGATGGTAACAGGAGACAAGGGACAAGATGTTTTTTACCCAGGTTCGGGCCCTCTCGATGGAGGTAATACCCTACTCCTACTTGATTAATATTGATGATATGGGTAGTACAAGAGTAGATCTACCACGAGATCAAGGAGGCTAAACCCTAGAAGCTAGCCTATGGTATGATTGTTGTGTATGGAGTTGATTGCCTACGGACTACAACCCTCCGGTTTATATAGACACCGGATAGGGTTAGGGTTACATAAAGTCGGTTACAATGGTAGGAGATCTTGAATATCCGCATCGCCAAGCTTGCCTTCCACGCCAAGGAAAGTCCCATCCGGACACGGGACGAAGTCTTCAATCTTGTATCTTCATAGTCCAGGAGTCCGGCTGAAGGTATAGTCCGGCTACCCGAACACCCCCTAATCCAGGACTTCCTCAATCACCATGATCTTGCGTGTGCATAGGAATTTTTTTGAAATTACTACGTTACCCAACAGTGGCATCCGAGCCTAGGTTTTATGCGTTGATGTTGTGCACGAGTAGAACACAAGTGAGTTGTGGGCGATATAAGTCATACTGCTTACCAGCATGTCATACTTTGGTTCGGGGTATTCTTGGATGAAGCGGCCCGAACCGACATTATGTGTACGCTTACGCGAGACTGGTTCTATCAACGTGCTTTGCACACAGGTGGCTGGCGGGTGTCAGTTTCTCCAACTTTAGTTGAACCAAGTGTGGCTACGCCCGGTCCTTGCGAAGGTTAAAACAGCACCAACTTGACAAACTATCATTGTGGTTTTGATGCGTAGGTAAGAACGGTTCTTGCTAAGCCCGTAGCAGCCACATAAAACTTGCAACAACAAAGTAGAGGACGTCTAACTTGTTTTTGCAGGGCATGTTGTGATGTGATATGGTCAAGACATGATGCTAAATTTTATTGTATGAGATGATCATGTTTTGTAACCGAGTTATCGGCAACTGGCAGGAGCCATATGGTTGTCGTTTTATTGTATGCAATGCAATCACGTTGTAATGCTTTACTTTATCACTAAGCGGTAGCGATAGTCATGGAAGCATAAAATTGGCGAGACGACAACGATGCTACGATGGTGATCAAGGTGTCGCGCCGGTGACGATGGTGATCATGAAGGTGCTTCGGAGATGGAGATCACAAGCACAAGATGATAATGGCCATATCATATCACTTATATTGATTGCATGTGATGTTTATCTTTTATGCATCTTATCTTGCTTTGATTGACGGTAGCATTATAAGATGATCCCTCACTAAATTATCAAAGTATAAGTGTTCTCCCCAAGTATGCACCGTTGCGAAAGTTCTTCGTGCTGAGACACCACGTGATGATCGGGTGTGATAGGCTCTACGTTCAAATACAACGGGTGCAAAACAGTTGCACACGCGGAATACTCAGGTTTAACTTGACGAGCCTAGCATATAACAGATATGGCCTCGGAACACGGAGACCGAAAGGTCGAGCGTGAATCATATAGTAGATATGATCAACATATTAATGTTCACCATTGATACTACTCCATCTCACGTGATGATCGGACATGGTTTAGTTGATTTGGATCACGTGATCACTTAGAGGATTAGAGGGATATCTTTCTAAGTGGGAGTTCTTAAGTAATATGATTAATTGAACTTAAATTTATCATGAACTTAGTACCTGATAGTATCTTGCTTGTCTATGTTTGATTGTAGATAGATGGCTCGTGCTGTTGTTCCGTTGAATTTTAATGCGTTCCTTGAGAAAGCAAAGTTGAAAGATGATGGTAGCAATTACACGGACTGGGTCCGTAACTTGAGGATTATCCTCATTGCTGCACAGAAGAATTACGTCCTGGAAGCATCGCTAAGTGCCAAGCCTGCTGCAGGAGCAACACCAGATGTTATGAACGTCTGGCAGAGCAAAGCTGATGACTACTCGATAGTTCAGTGTGCCATGCTTTACGGCTTAGAACCGGGTCTTCAATGACGTTTTGAACGTCATGGAGCATATGAGATGTTCCAGGAGTTGAAGTTAATATTTCAAGCAAATGCCCGGATTGAGAGATATGAAGTCTCCAATAAGTTCTATAGCTGCAAGATGGAGTAGAATAGTTCTGTCAGTGAACATATACTCAAAATGTCTGGGTATCATAATCACTTGACTCAACTGGGGGTTAATCTTCCTGTTGATAGTGTCATTGACAGAGTTCTTCAATCACTGCCACCAAGCTACAAAAGCTTCGTGATGAACTATAATATGCAAGGGATGAATAAAACTATTCCTGAGCTCTTCGCAATGCTAAAAGCCGCGGAGGTAGAAATCAAGAAGGAGCATCAAGTGTTGATGGTCAATAAGACCACCAGTTTCAAGAAAAAGGGCAAAGGGAAGAAGAAAGGGAACTTCAAGAAGAACAGCAAACAAGTTGCTGCTCAGGAGAAGAAACCCAAGTCTGGACCTAAGCCTGAGACTGAGTGCTTCTACTGCAAGCAGACTGGTCACTGGAAGCGGAACTGCCCCAAGTATTTGGCGGATAAGAAGGATGGCAAAGTGAACAAAGGTATATGTGATATACATGTTATTGATGTGTACCTTACTAATGCTCGCAGTAGCACCTGGGTATTTGATATTGGTTCTGTTGCTAACGTTTGCAACTCGAAACAGGGGCTACGGATTAAGCGAAGATTGGCTAAGGACGAGGTGATGATGCGCGTGGGAAATGGTTCCAAAGTCGATGTGATCGCGGTCGGCACGCTACCTCTACATCTACCTTCGGGATTAGTATTAGACATAAATAATTGTTATTTGGTGCCAGCGTTGAGCATAAACATTATATCTGGATCTTGTTTGATGTGAGACAGTTATTCATTTAAATCAGAGAATAATGGTTGTTCTATTTATATGAGTAATATCTTTTATGGTCATGCACCCTTGAAGAGTGCTCTATTTTTGATGAATCTCGATAGTAGTGATACACATATTCATAATGTTGAAATCAAAAGATGCAGAGTTGATAATGATAGTGCAACTTATTTGTGGCACTGCCGTTTAGGTCATATCGGTGTAAGCGCATGAAGAAACTCCATACTGATGGACTTTTGGAACCACTTGATTATGAATCACTTGGTACTTGCGAACCGTGCTTCATAGGTAAGATGACTAAAATGCCGTTCTCCGGTACTATGGAGAGAGCAACGAATTTGTTGGAGATCGTACATACAGATGTATGTGGTCCAATGAATGTTGAGGCTCGTGGCGGATATCGTTATTTTCTCACCTTCGCAGATGATTTAAGCAGATATGGGTATATCTACTTAATGAAACATAAGTCTGAAACATTTGAAAAGTTCAAAGAATTTCAGAGTGAAGTTGAAAATCATCGTAACAAGAAAATAAAGTTTCTACGATCTGATCGTGGAGGAGAATATTTGAGTTACGAGTTTGGTCTACATTTGAAACAATGCGGAATAGTTTCGCAACTCACGCCACCCGAAACACCACAGCGTAATGGTGTGTCTGAACGTCGCAATCGTACTTTATTAGATATGGTGCGATCTATGATGTCTCTTACTGATTTACCGTTATCATTTTGGGGTTATGCTTTAGAGACGGTTGCATTCACATTAAATAGGACACCATCGAAATCCGTTGAGACGATGCCTTATGAACTGTGGTTTGGCAAGAAACCAAAGTTGTCGTTTCTGAAAGTTTGGGGCTGCGATGCTTATGTGAAAAAGCTTCAACCTGATAAGCTCGAACCCAAATCGGAGAAATGTGTCTTCATAGGATACCCAAAGGAGACTGTTGGGTACACCTTCTATCACAGATCCGAAGGCAAGACTTTTGTTGCTAAATTCGGAGTTTTTCTAGAGAAGGAGTTTCTCTCGAAAGAAGTGAGTGGGAGAAAAGTAGAACTTGATGAGGTAATTGTACCTGCTCCCTTATTGGAAAGTAGTACATCACAGAAACTGGTTTCTGTGACACCTACACCAATTAGTGATGAAGCTAATGATAATGATCATGAAACTTTAGATCAAGTTACTACCGAACCTCGTAGATCAAGCAGAGTAAGATCCGCACCAGAGTGGTACGGTAATCCTGTTCTGGAAGTCATGCTACTAGATCATGATGAACCTACGAACTATGAAGAAGCGATGGTGAGCCTAGATTCCGCAAAATGGCTAGAAGCCATGAAATCTGAGATGGGATCCATGTATGAGAACAAAGTGTGGACTTTGGTTGACTTGCCCGTTGATCGGCAAGCAATTGAGAATAAATGGATCTTCAAGAAGAAGACTGACGCCTACGATAATGTTACTGTCTACAAAGCTCGACTTGTTGCAAAAGGTTTTCGGCAAGTTCAAGGGATTGACTATGATGAGACCTTCTCACCCGTAGCGATGCTTAAGTCTGTCCGAATCATGTTAGCAATTACCGCATTTTATGATTATGAAATTTGGCAAATGGATGTCAAAACTGCATTCCTAAATGGATTTCTGGAAGAAGAGTTGTATATGATGCAACCAGAAGGTTTTGTCGATCCAAAGGGAGCTAACAAAGTGAGCAAGCTCCAGCGATCCATTTATGGACTGGTGCAAGCCTCTCGGAGTTGGAATAAACGCTTTGATAGTGTGATCAAACCATTTGGTTTTGTACAGAGTTTTGGAGAAGCCTGTATTTACAAGAAAGTGAGTGGGAGCTCTATAGCATTTCTGATATTATATGTGGATGACATATTATTGATTGGAAATGATATAGAATTTATGGATAGCATAAAGGGATACTTGAATAAGAGTTTTTCAATGAAGGACCTCGGTGAAGCTGCTTACATATTGGGCATTAAGATCTATAGAGATAGATCAAGACGCTTAATTGGACTTTCACAAAGCCCATACCTTGACAAGGTTTTGAAGAAGTTCAAAATGGATCAAGCAAAGAAAGGGTTCTTGCCTGTGTTACAAGGTGTGAAGTTGAGTAAGACTCAATGTCCGACCACCGCAGAAGATAGAGAGAAAATGAAAGATGTTCCCTATGCTTCAGCCATAGGCTCTATCATGTATGCAATGTTGTGTACCAGACCTGATGTGTGCCTTGCTATAAGTCTAGCAGGGAGGTACCAAAGTAATCCAGGAGTGGATCACTAGACAGCGGTCAAGAACATCCTGAAATACCTGAAAAGGACTAAGGATATGTTTCTCATATATGGAGGTGACAAAGAGCTCATCGTAAATGGTTACGTTGATTCAAGTTTTGACACTGATCCGGACGATTCTAAATCGCAAACCCGATACGTGTTTTTACTGAACGGTGGAGCTGTCAGTTGGTGCAGTTCTAAACAAAGCGTCGTGGCGGGATCTACATGTGAAGCGGAGTACATAGCTACTTCGGAAGCAGCAAATGAAGGAGTTTGTATGAAGGAGTTCATATCCGATCTAGGTGTCATACCTAGTGCATGGGGTCCAATGAAAATCTTTTGTGACAATACGTGCAATTGCCTTGGCGAAGGAATCCAGATTTCACAAGAGAACCAAACACATCAAGAGACGCTTCAATTCCATTCGGGATTTAGTCCAAGTGGGAGACATAGAAATTTGCAAGATACATACGGATCTGAATGCTGCAAACCCGCTGACTAAGCCTCTTCCACGAGCAAAACATGATCAGCACCAAGGCTCCATGGGTGTTAGAATCATTACTGTGTAATCTAGATTATTGACTCTAGTGCAAGTGGGAGACTGAAGGAAATATGCCCTAGAGGCAATAATAAAGATATTATTTATTTCCTTATATCATGATAAATGTTTATTATTCATGCTAGAATTGTATTAACAGGAAACATAATACATGTGTGAATACATAGACAAAACAGAGTGTCACTAGTATGCCTCTACTTGACTAGCTCGTTGATCAAAGATGGTTATGTTTCCTAACCATAGACATGAGTTGTCATTTGATTAACGGGATCACATCATTAGGAGAATGATGTGATTGACTTGACCCATTCCGTTAGCCTAGCACTTGATCGTTTAGTTTGTTGCTATTGCTTTCTTCATAACTTATACATGTTCCTATGACTATGAGATTATGCAACTCCCGTTTACCGGAGGAACACTTTGTGTGCTACCAAAAGTCACAACGTAACTGGGTGATTATAAAGGTGTTCTATAGGTGTCTCCGAAGGTACTTGTTGGGTTGGCGTATTTCGAGATTAGGATTTGTCACTCCGATTGTCGGAGAGGTATCTCTGGGCCCTCTCGGTAATACACACCACTCAAGCCTTGGAAGCATTGCAACTAATAAGTTAGTTGCAGGATGATGTATTACAGAACGAGTAAAGAGACTTGCCGGTAACGAGATTGAACTAGGTATTGAGATACCGACGATCGAATCTCGGGCAAGTAACATACCGATGACAAAGGGAACAGCGTATGTTGTTATACGGTCTGACCGATAAAGATCTTCGTAGAATATGTAGGAGCCAATATGGGCATCCAGGTCCCGGTATTGGTTATTGACCAGAGAGGTGTCTCGGTCATGTCTACATAGTTCTCGAACCCGTAGGGCCCGCACGCTTAACGTTCGTTGACGATATAGTACTATATGAGTTATGTATGTTGATGACCGAATGTTGTTCGGAGTCCGAGATGAGATCACGGACATGACGAGGAACTCCAGAATGGTCCGGAGATAAAGTTTGATATATGGGATAGTAGTGTTTGATCTCCGGATGGGTTCCGGAATTCACCGGAAGGGGTTCCGGATGTTTCCCGAAATGTTTGGGCACGAGAACACTTTATCTGGGCCAAAGGGGAAAGCCCACGAGGCTTTTGGAAAGTGCAAAAGGAAGTTTTGCGGAGACCAGAGGCTAGACGCCAGGAACCCTGGCGTCTAGGGGGTAGATGCCGGGAACCTGGCATCTAGCCCTGGAGTCCGAGAAGGACTCTTGCCTTTCGGGTGAAACCGACTTTGAGGAGGCTTTTACTCCAAGTTTCGACCCTAGGGCTCAACATATAAATAGAGGGGTAGGGTTAGCACCAAAGACACATCAAGAAACACCAAGCCGTGTGCCGGCAACCCCGTCCCCTCTAGTTTATCCTCCGTCATAGTTTTCGTAGTGCTTAAGCGAAGCCCTGCGGAGATTGTTCTTCACCAACACCGTCACCACGCCGTCATGCTGCCGAAACTCATCTACTACTTCACCCCTCTTGCTGGATCGAGAAGGCGAGGACGTCACCGAGCTGAACGTGTGCAGAACTCGGAGGTGTCGTGCTTTCGGTACTTGGATCGGTCGGACGTGAAGACGTACGACTACATCAATCGCGTTGGTATAACGCTTCCGCGAACGGTCTACGAGGGTATGTAGACAACACTCTCCCCTCTCGTTGCTATGCATCACCATGATCTTGCGTGTGCGTAGGAATTTTTTTGAAATTACTACGTTACCCAACAAATATCTTACTGAAGGAAATCATAGAGAAAGGTGTTTACAAGAGCCTTGCCGGAAGTAAGCAATTTGAGGAAATTGTACGCAAGCAAGGAAGACACCGGAAGAATCAAGGTGTTGGTTTTGAACGAAAGTTCAATGCCAATGGAGTTGAGTGGGAAGAAGATCAATACCCCAAGATGAAGTTTGTTCGTCAACAAGAGAAGTATGATCTTACTTCTTTCCAAGGAACACAAGCTCAAGATGATCTTCGACCACAAGACCACAAGCTAAAAGGCAAGGACAAGCTTCAAGAGGAGATTGATGCATTTGAAGAAGCACCTAAGGCCTTGGTCAAGTGGGTTCCCAAGACTACATCAAGTTCCACTTCATCAAGTACGAGTACAACTCCGAGGATTCCCATCAAGATGGTGTGGATCCCTAAGAATAAGAACTAGAGAGTTCTTGAGGGTGACTCCGCCAACATACTTCACTCTTATTATCTTGGCAAGGACAAGTGCAAATGACTTTCATATCTTGCACTAGTTCAAGGAGTCAAGGACAAGGTAACCTAATGCTTCCATGGACATCATCATATGTGAACATCACTCTATGTCTATGGATATCCTTGTTTGTTCCTAGTGGGACTAACCCATGTAGGTATTGAAAGTGCAACTCACTCCAAAAGATTGCTCCGAATGATCTACATCAACATTGAGCATCTACATCTTCAACACCTACATGAAGTCATCATCGACAAAACCCAAGGTTAGTTCATCCCTCTTAGGGGGGATATCACATCTAGGGGGAGCTTTACTCTAATCAATTGAGCTAAAGCAACTCTAGTGATGTGAGCACAACAATGCTTTATGTAAAAGTGGCAACCCCACTTGTGCTTAAACGATGAGTAGTGATCAAATGTTCTCATTTGACTCCTAAGTCAATATACTCATATATAGATGACCTAGTCATCGCCAAATTGCTTGATAGATGCTAGAGTGATTGTGCATGCTTTGTCACATATTTCATTTGTCATTTTATTGTGTGAGCATGTTGGATGCATATTTTACTCATTCGAGGACATCCATTTGTTGCTTTGATTGTTTGGCTTTTTTCTCTTTTGCCAAATGAATGGACAAGAATGCCTAAGAACCTCCTCTAGCTATCTATGCTTTTCTCGTCTCAAACTCTATTCATGCTACATCACAAAGTTTGATCAAGTCAGATTCGAACCACTCTATGTGAGGAGCACTCGGAGTCCCCGATTCGTCATAGACTTAAACTTCCAAAACCTCGTTGTGCATTTCGGCATGACCGAGTCATCCCTTTCGGTCACACCGAGATCACTAAGTGGATCTAGGTTTTCAATCTCGGTGCAACCGTTTAGAACTGTTCGGTCACGCCGAGTTGCAGCAACCGCTTGCGATTCTGCATCTCGGTGCCACCGAGTTGTTCCACTCGGTCACACCGACACGGTCGGGATATATATACCCACGGGTGAGATTTTGGAAATTTCTTCAAAATCTCCCAGCCCGCTCGTGTCCTACTCTGCCGCCTCGGGTCTCCGGATCGTCCTCTCGCCGCCAGCGACCTCCCGCCGCTGGTTTCCATCGCCGTCAACGGATTTCTGCCCCTCCATTGCCGCCGTAGCAAACTCCGCTGAATTATATGAGTTCGATCTTTTGTGCTATTCCTTTAACTCCGATTTGTAGCACATTACTTTGCCATGTTCATGACCACGCATGCAATCAATCTATCCACTGAAAACATCCTCTAGATTAGATTGGATTTGAAAATTTAGGGTTAGGTCTATGCCGAACTCATCTCGGGCCAACCGAATTGTAGAAATCGGTCTCACCGAAAACTGCAAATCGGTGTGACCGAGTTCGATTCTTTGTGAAACCCTAGCAGTCTCGTTTCCACCGAACAGTGACTTGGTCTAACCGAGTTCACTAGTTTAGGTTCCAAAAGATACTTCGGTGTCACCGAGTTTATCAATCGGTAGCTCCGAAATGCTTTCTGTGAAGAACTAAAACTAAGTTTTTAAGTCATCATTTTTGCAAAAACTCTGTGCTTTGTGATGCTCATCCGCTCTACCTCGTCTATATCTATTCACAGGGTGTGCTATCAGTAAGTTTGCAAAGATGTCTGACCAGAGCGACAACCAGAACAAGTCAGAGGAGCATGTGCAATTGAGTGAGGGCACTAGTCCCTCTAGCACTTCTGATGAAGGAAGCAGGAGCACACCCAAAAAACCTCAGATTCTGAAGATGAGGATTATGTGGTTGTTGAGGAGGAAGTCAGCTCCAAGAAGAAGGTGCTGAAGAAAGAGTATGGCACAATTGCATCAACTAAGCCTGGCTTGCACAAGAAGGCCCCTGCCAAGAGGGTGCTAACCTTAAAGGTGAGAGACTCAACTCCTGAAACCTCCAAGCCAACTGAAGAGGTTGCTGGAGAAGGGAAGAAAAGGAAGAAAAGGGTCAAGAAGACCACTGCCAGAGTGCTTGATAGATCATCCATCATGAGAGATCCAGAATAAGAGAAGGAAGAAGAGGATGTTGCACCAGCTCCCAAGTCTCAGAAGCTTATGGGAGATGCAATCAAGTCAGGGGTTGCTCAATCTAAGCCCAAATCTGCTCCCAAGGCTGCTGCTCAGAAACCCCCAATGCCCAAGAGAAACACCAGGAGTATACCTGCTGAGGAGAAGAACAAGGCCCCGGTGCCTGAAGCTGAAGAAGAGGAAGATTATTCTCTTGTTTTGAGGAAGTTGAAGCCCAAAATTCCTGACCACAATGATGCTCATCCAGTCGCTGAGGACATGCACATCAGGAAAGATGTAGGACTGAGATTGTGGAGACAGTCTGATCCAAGGTTGTCAGAATCGCGATTCTGTTATACGATTCTAAGACTCTACGATCCAAACTAACCCCTATGATTCTACAATTTTAGTTCTTAGAATCTACGTTTCTACGATCCTGATAGTGAAGATTCTACGATTTGCGATCCTACCATCGAGGCTCCGATCCGATTCAAAATCGCGATTCTGACAACCTTGGTCTGATCCCTATGCTATTAGGAGGAGGATTGCAGTTGACTACAGGTTCCATACAAAGGAACAACAAGACTTCTATGAGACAATTTTGCTTGACAAGAATCCCATTGTATGTGACATGAAATGGGTCGATTGGGAATACATCCAGGAAAATGAAGATCACTTCCTAGGAGTGTATGACAGCTTTAAGGCTTGTGGAGTAGATGAATTCGTTGGACAAAAGCTCACCAAATGGAATGATGAGTTAATCATGCAGTTTTACTCCACTGCCCACTTCTATCCAGATGGGAGGATAGTATGGATGTCTGAGGGTACCAGATACCAGTCCACAGTTGAAGAGTGGGCCAGGCTAATCAATGCCCCCATAGAACATGAAGATGACTTGGATGTGTATGCCACCAAGAAGAAAGACCATAACTCCATGGCAAACATGTACAAGGAGATCCCTGATAAGGCTTTGGAAACTCACAAGCTTGGATATGTGCATTTCTTGTTGCCTGGTCTGCCTACCATCAACTGGATCTTAAGGCACACATTGCTACCCAAGTCAGGAGATCACAAGATGATCAAAGGACACTCCATCAACATGCTACAGATTTTTTATGTCCCCCCAGAAGTTCAAAGTTATGAGCTTGATTGTAGAAACGATCAAGAGGACTACTGCTGATCAAAAGAGGAGTTGTGGGTATGCTCCACATATTCAGGAGCTCATCAATTCTAAGATGGGCACATGAATTTATTTGCTGGACAAGGAGCATCTACCCCTATATCCTGAATTTGATGATAACACTGTTGTGATGAATGAGGAGGAACCATCATCAGCTCAAGTCCGGGAGAAGAGAGCCAAGGCAAAGGCTGAGAAAGCTGCCCAGATGCCAAGTGTTGAAGAGGCATCTCGAGTCTTCCTGAAAAGAAAGCAAGATAAGTTAGGCTATCTGATTCAAACTACACTGAGGATTGAGAAGAGCTTGGCCACCCTGACTCAGAATCAGGAGAGCCTGAAAAGGATTGTGGAGACAAAATTCTATGATCTTGATCTGAAGGTGACTGAGATTCAGACTGCAGTTGAGCAGGTTCGGGAGGAAGCAGAGGGGAGGAAAGGAAAGGCAACTACTGATGCTTTTCAGCGTGTGCACGGGGTCCAAGGTCTGCTGCAATGCCAGTTTCAGATGCTAGAGCTTTAGTGTCAGCACCAGCAGCTATAGCTCCAGTGCCACCTCCAGCACCCACTCCATCATCTCCAACTACATCATCGGAAGCCTTCGTCCTTGGAGTTCTCTCTACACCACCTCCCGAAGACCAAGCCTGAGAGACGTATATCACTATGCATTTTCAAACTTTTTGGTAACTTGTTGCCAAAGGGGGAGAAATATGTATAGATCATAGGCTTCGAGAGAGAGTGTCTTGTTTTTTATCTCTCTTGCTTTTGGTTGAACTTCTTGTCTTTGTGTGATATACTTATGTGATCATGTGGTTGATCATATGCTACTTTAATGCTTG
This sequence comes from Triticum urartu, assembly GCF_056163025.1. Classification (NCBI taxonomy): domain Eukaryota; kingdom Viridiplantae; phylum Streptophyta; class Magnoliopsida; order Poales; family Poaceae; genus Triticum; species Triticum urartu. Next base: position 443,180,534 of record NC_141878.1, on the reverse strand, counting down.
GTTGAATGATGCTATCTTTTATATCTCATATATGATCATTCACTTTCTTGGTGATGAGTGCATGCTTTTAATTTCTATTATTTTAAGCGCTCCACCAAGATGTATGTGACATGGAAGAGTAACCCATGAACCTAATTGATTGTGCATTTGCACTCAGAAGCAAATTTTAAATAATGCACAAATTTAGGGGGAGCTCTTCCTTATCACATAGTTCTCAAAGTGACGATGTTTTTCAATCTTATGATCATTTATCCAAGCTTTGATTTATATGTTGTCATCAATTAACAAAAAGGGGAGATTGAAAGTGCAACTATTCCTAGGTGGTTTTGGTAATTCTTAACAACATATAGCTCATTGAGCTAATGCTATTTGAAAGTAAATATTTTAGGAAAGCTCAATGATTGTCATGGCATGGATTAAAAAGTGGACCCCTCAAAATGCTAAGAACAAAAGATTGACTCAAGCTCAAAGCACAAGACTCTATATTTTACTTTTAGTGATCCAAGATCACATTGAGTCCATAGGAAACGCCAATACTATTAAAAGGGGATGAGGTGTTGCTTAATGAGTTACTTGCTCAAAATGCTTAGTGATATGCTTCATAAACCCTCAACTACTTTCTCATATCCACATATATCCCAAACCAAAAGTCAAACTCGGCCCCACCGAAATCTTCTATCCGGCGCCACTGAGTTCACTTGACATAGCCACTGCCACAAAACCCTAGTCACTTCGGTCTCACCGATAGGGATCTTGGGCTCACCGAGATGGGATTTCAAACTCTCTATTTCTCTTCATAACGTTTCGGTCCAACCGGAATGAGCGATCAGTCCCATCGAGATTACAATGCAAACTCTCTGATTTCGCTTCGTAACATTTCGGTCTAACCGAGATGAGCGAATCGGTCCCACCGAGTTTTCCTGACCAACTCTCTGTTTGTCTATTACCAAAATCGGTCCCACCGAGTTTGAGTAATCGATCTCACCGAGATTACATTATGCCCTAACCCTAATGAAATCGGTCCCACCGAGTTGACATGTCGGTCCCACTGAAATGCCTAACAGTCACATTATGAATCAAATCAGTCTGACCGAGTTTTATGATTCGGTCCCACCGAGTTTGGTAATTTGTGTGTAACGGTTAGATTTTGTGTGGAGTCTATATATACCCCTTCACCCACTCTTCATTCATGGAGAGAGCCATCAGAATATGCCTACACTTCCAACACACATTTTCTGAGAGAGAACCACCTACACTTGTGTTGAGGTCAAGATTTTTCATTCCAACCACGTAAATCTTGATCTCTAGCCTTCCTCAAGTTGCTTTCCACTCAAATCATCTTTCTACCAAATCCAGTCCTATGAGAGAGAGTTGAGTGTTGAGGAGACTATCATTTGAAGCACAACAGCAAGGAGTCCATCATCAACACACCATCTATTACCTTTTGGAGAGTGGTGTCTCCTAGATTGGTTAGGTGTCACTTGGGAGCGTCCGTCAAGATTATGGAGTTGAACCAAGGAGTTTGTATGAGCAAAGAGATCGCCTACTTCGTGAAGATCTACCCTAGTGAGGCAAGTCCTTCGTGGACGATGGCCATGGTGGGATAAACAAGGTTGCCTCTTCGTGGACCCTTTGTGGGTGGAGCCCTCCGTGGACTCGCGCAATCGTTACCCTTCGTGGGTTGAAGTCTCCATCAACGTGGATGTACGATAGCACCACCTATCGGAACCACGTCAAAAATCTCCGTGTCTACATTGCGTTTGCTCCCTCTAAACTCCTCCCTTTATCTTCATATGCAATTGATTTACATTTCGCTGCTATACTCTTAGAGTTGCATGTGTAGGTTGATTACTTGTTTGTGCTAAGTTGCTAAAATCTGTCAAGACTTAAAATTGAGAAAAGGCTAGATTTTTATTTGGTCAAGTAGTCTAATCACCCCCCTCTAGACATACTTTCGATCCTACACACGTTGACCAATAAATGGAGTGTTTAGACTAAAAAACACTCTAGCGACCTAGCACGTACCGCCTCGTGCGAGTGGACCTCTACTAGCCCATTCCTGGTTCTTTCCCTACCGGTTTTGGGAAGGTTCTAGAGCCTTCCATCAACTATTTTTTTGTTTTTCTTTAGGTTTTTTCTTCTTTATTTCCTTTTTTAGTTTTTCTTTTCTTTTTTCCCATTTTGTTTTTGATGTTCTGAACATCCTTTTTAATTTGTGAACATTTTTATAAAGCACGATCATTTAGTGAAATTCACGAACATATTTTTGAAAACGTGAACATTTTCGAATTCAAGAACATTTTTTATGAAACAATGAACATTTCCACATTGATGAAAGAAATCGCGAACATTTTCACATGGATGAAAGAATTTGCGAACAACTTTTTTGACATTGTGGATTTTTCTTAATTGATGACATATTTATGGATTGGCGATTTTTTTTGAATTGGTGATTTTTATTGAATTGATGAACATTTTTTGAATCGGTCAACATTTTTTAAATTCAAAATTATTTTTTGCGAACATTTTAAAAATCATGAGAATTTTTTGAATTGGCAATGTTTTTTGTTCGAATACAAGAACATTTTTTCAATATGCCGACATTTTTCAAATCATGAACATTTTTTATCCACAATTTATTTATGATTTCAGGAACAATTTTCCAAAGTTCGCATTTAAAAAATAGAACTTTTAATCCAAAATTATTTTACAAAAACTAAAAAAACAAAATGAAAAAAGGAGGAGCCTCCTGGCCTGCTCATGGGCCGGCCCAATAGGACGCACGGGAGGGGGCGACAAGCGCGCTAGCGGCGCGTCACACGCGGTATAGGAGGTCCCTGAAATCACTAGTTGAGGATTACTAGTTGCAAAGATCACTTCAACTCCCTTGGTTGTGGCAAGTGGCGCACATGCAGCGCCACTTGTCCCAATCTGTGAGTTTTTCCTTTTTTCATAGATCCGTTTATTTAAAATGTTTTATCTCTCAAACCATGCATCCAAATCTCGAACCGCTTTCACCGTTGGATTCCTCGCATCGAGATCTTCAAAACTAGATTTCATGTTGATAGGTTTTGATGAACTTTTTTTTCACGAAAAAAAGGACGAAAACCCGAATCGGGAGCATGAGTTTTTTTTCCCTTTTCGAAAGAGGAAAGAGGCATGCCCCTGCCTCTCATGAAATCACAATCATGCCTCTCGCGGAAGCAAAACCGTGACTCTCGCGGAAGGAAACAAAAGAGAAAACGCGTTTTTTTCGTTACCGAGGAGGCACGACCGTGACTCTCGCGAAAGTACAACCGTGCCTCTCGCGGAAGCAAAACCGTGACTCTGGCGAAAGAAAAAAATAAATAGAAAACACGTTTTTTTCGTTTCCGAGAGGCACGACCGTAACTCTCACGAAAGTACAACCGTGCCTCTCGCGGAAGCAAAACCGTGACTCTCGCGAAAGGAAAAAAAACAGAAAACGCATTTTTTTCATTTCCGAAAGGCACGGCCGTGACTCTCGCGAAGCACACCTGTGTCTCTCGCGGAAGCAAAACCATGACTCTCGCGAAAGAAAAAAAACAGGAAACACATTTTTTTTCTGTTTCCGAGAGGCACGGCCGTGACTCTCGTAAAAAAAACTGTGCCTCTCGCGGAAGTAAAACCGTGACTCTTGCGAAAGAAAAAATGCGTTTTTTCGCGCAAAATTTATTTTTTATCGAAAAGCTAAGAAAGACCGGTGAAAAGCCAAAACGTCGAAAAAATCTGAAAAAAACCGTTTAAAAAGCTAAAAACGTGTGCGAAAAAAAATAAAAAAACGAAATCCAAAGGGAGCGTCCAGAGCACGATACATAGCGAATGACTGAGAGCGCGCCAAGTGGCGCTGATCGTTGCAAGACTCCCAAAAAAGCGCTCGTTAATTAGTTACTCTCAGGAGGTTCCTTGCGCATACATTTTTTACATATAGACATGTGTTTTTCATGGGCCATCATTTGTGAAGCTGACTGGATCGGTCTACTAGCCCCTAAGCACACTCAGCTGTATAGGAAGAGTTACTCAAGAAAAAAGTTGTATGGGAAGCGATGTTTGAATTGAAGCCACCAACTACTCCCTCCTTTCTAGTTTATAAAGTTTATCTCAAATTTTTTATTTTTTCAATTTAAAGGGCTCATCTCCATCTCCTTTTAAGATTTCGAGGCGGATTAAATCTTCGCATGCAAGAATTAAAAAGAAACTCACCAATGCATGTAATGTACTACTTATCTAGTGGCCAAGCATGCATGCACTGCAGTTAATCTTAATTAATGCATCAATTTAGTTTGGTTAGTTTTGTAAAGCACGAGATACATTTCATCACTCATCATGTGCCTTGGTTGATGAGATTTCAGATTTGAGCGCTATAAACCGGGAAGGAAGGAGTAACTGACAATTTTTTTGGTGATTAGGGACGTGGGCATGCGTTTGGTTGGTGCCCTGGATTTCAGATCTGTACCAAAATTTTGGCTACGCATTCAATTTCCTGCAAATTTTTGCGCCAATTTTTGGCCATCCAGCTGCGGCGAAATCTTGTGACAAATAATTGGCGAGCCCCCGATTTGGCAGGCTTGCCTTGGCAATATCCAAAGAACCTGTTCATCGCCTGAGCTGAGCGACCGTTTGCGTCAGTTCGTCACGAATAGGTCGGCCCAGGTAGGTTCCGGATTTCCAGGTAAGATCGTCTTTCTCCTGTTTTTCATTCGTTCATTTTTTAGTATTTTATTTTATTATTATTTTGGTAAATATTATAAATATAAATATAAATATATGTTTATATACAACATAAGAAATAGAAAAAATTTAAATTTGAAAAATGTTAACACAATATGAAATAAATGTGCTTACTTGAAAAACAAATGTTGATAGCATGTCAAAAAAATTGTGACATTTAAAATATTTCATGTGTTTCCAAAAGTATATTGGATGTTATAAAAGATGTTAGTCATATATTTGAAAAATATTATATATATATATATAATTTTTCGAATGTAGATAAAAATTGTTGATAGCATAGACGAAAATGTTTGAGAATTTTTAAAATATTCAAGCGTTTCAAAAAAAAATGAATGCCACATTATTAACAAATGTGAATCTTGTATTTGAAAACTCTTAAACCTAAATCATATAAATGTTCTAGATCTTTAAGAAAAATGTACAAGATTTATGAATAAAGTAGACATCAAACATGTATTCGAAAGAAATGTTAATCATTGTATATAATAATACTAATCATGTATTGCAAAATATTAAATGTGTATAGAAAATATTTTAGATATAGAACAAAACTATATACATAAAAGGCATTTATTCTAAAAAAATTATCATGTATAAAAAATGCTTCACATGTACATGAGAAATCTACACAGAAACCGAGGAAAACAATACTAACAACACTTAGAAAATAAAAATTCGAATCAAAAGGTCCTAAAACCAATGAAAACTATAAAGAAAACACATAGAAAGAAGGAAATACACCCAAAGAAACAGTTGAAAAAGAATGAGAAATGAAGAGAACAAAAAAAATCAATGAAAGCCGAAGAAAGAAAGAAAACCAAAGAAAACCGATGAATAAAACCGAAGAACGACAAGTAAAGAAAACCTAATAATAGCAATGAAACCCTAAGAAAGAAACAATGAAACCCAGAGAAAATAGATAGCAAAGAAAATGTTTTGAAAACCGAGAAAAAAATAAAAAAGAAAGAAAAAACCTATGAAATCCAAGAAAAAATAATGAAACCCCGTGACAAACAAAAATAAAATGGAGCTTATAAGGAGGAAAATAGAAATCCGGAAAAAGTAGCAATGAAAAAGAAAAGAAAAAGAAAAAAACTGAGATAATCGGAGCAGAAGGAAGGTACAACGAGAGAACCACAGTGGTCGAATCCCTGTGCAAATGGGCCGGGCCGCCTGTGCTCGCCTGACGCGAGATCTCCTCCCATCTCGATATAAGCGAGATATATCTCTCACTGGCCTTTTAATTATGTTTTTAAATTCAATCTTCTTGATAAAGAAGCCAATAAGCACACCGAATTGTACCAGAAAGGCCTCTTGGGAAGTTTTCCGGGCTTTATATCTTCATCTCCTTATCCGAGACCTCCTATTCCCCACGAGGCCTCCTAGAAAGGGTGGAGGGAAAACCTTATTTGCCGCATTATCCGACAAAATAACATTTCTTCGCATAGGCGCAAACGGCTGATACGGACCGTCCAACACGCACAAGACCCGGTTCTGGGAGGTTTTTTGGTCGGTTTTGGGAACCTTCCAGAAGGTACCTCAACCAGTTTTGTTTTCTTTACTACTACTCCCTCCTATCCAGATGAATTATCGTCGAAACTAATGAATCTAGGCATATTTCAGGGCTAGATACATCAGTTTAAGAGACAACTAGTATGGATCGGATGGAGTAGTTTTTTGGTTTTTTATTTCCCTTTTTCATCTTATGTTATTTTCTTTTTTCTTCTCCTTTTTGCTTTTGTTTTTTCATTTTTATTAAAATATCAGGAAAATTCAAATATTGTTCTACATTTATAAAATTTCATGTTTCCAAAATTTGTTACTCTCCTATTATGGATCATAGGGAGTATTCTTTTTAAATGCCCGCTTATCAGAAAAAGTTCAATTTTTAAAAATGTAGGCATGTTCAAACATATATCTAAATTTTCAAAAATGCCATGCTTTTTAAAATTGTTCTCAAATGAAGAAAATGTTTCAAAAATTCAAAACAAAAAATTGGTTTCAAAATTTAATTGGAATTTCAAAAAGAGTTCAAAAAATAAAAATTTCAAAAGATGTTCAAAGTTTTTGAATTTGTTCCATAATTTTAAACAAGTCATTTTTGGATATTTTTTCACAAATTCAGAAAATGATAGCAATTTTTTAATCACCCGCTGCAGTAATTATGCAATGTTACAGTAACCACGGGGTGCTACTTTTTTAATACTCCCTGTTTTTTTGAGAAATAACACTCCGTGGTTGCTACAGTTTTTGAGCACTGCTAAAACGCCTGCCAATGGGCCAGCCCAAAAGTGATTTGGTTTGTGCATCGCTCCTCCTTACGAGCGCATTTGGGAAAGCCCATTTGCGGGGGAAAATATCTAGTACACCCAGCCATCTTGTGCTACCTGTGCACTAAGTTAATAAAATCCAATTTTTGATCATTTTGAAAAATCACTTTTCATGAGAATATAAAATTTATTTAAAATATTTTTTGTATTCCCAAACATTTTCCAAATTCTTGAATATATTCTCTAAAATTTATGATTTTTTAAATTTCTCGACACTTCTTGAAATTCGCATATTTTGTACCCCATCGTAATTTTTTGAATTCACAAGCATTTTTCATATGTGCACAAAAAATACTGAATACACAAACAAAACTCCAATATATTTCGAATTCACAAACATTTTTAATATTCATTAACAATGTTTGATTTCGTGAATTCTTTTTGAATTTACAATCATTTTTGAGATTCAAGAAGAAAAATTGAATTCATGATTTGCTTATTTCAAATTTACTCACATTTTTAACGTTATGATCATTTTTTAATTTCATAAAATATAAATATAAATTCCTGAGTATTCTAGAAATTTGTGAACATTTTTTGTAATGCACAAGCATTTTTAATTATTTTAAAACAAGAGGGAACCAAAAAAATCGAAAATGGAAATAAAAAACTAAGTGCCTGGTGATCCACACTGGATCGGCCGAAAGTGAGCGGTGGGGGTCTGTTTGTTTACTTGCGCCATGCTTCAATGGGAATCGAGAATCCTTTTCCCCGTGGAACACGGGGATTAATGTGCAAACTCACACCCATCTCAGGCCTCTTTTGGTTCATAGGATAGGATTATCATAAAAATAGGAATTTTGTAGGAAATGAGATGACATGTATCTCAAATCCTATGAGGAGGAATAGGAAACAAGATGTCATTTGGTTGACACCAAAGAAATGTTTCCATTGAGTCTAGGCTCTTTTTTATTTTCCTATGAAATATGGAGGATAGGAACTAATCCTATGTAGGAATAAGAATCCATTCCTATGAACCAAAGGGCTCTAAAGGAAAAAATCCTATAAAAATCCTATCCTCTAGAATTCCTATGAAATTCCTCTAAACCAAAGGAGGCCTCAAAGTGTAGCTCTTGCTCAAAAATGTCAAATTGTAGGCTTCTATGGGTCGGCCGTCCTGGGGTTTCCTTCCCACCAAATTTATCCAGAAGTCAAATGTGTTATTTTCTTTTGTTTATTTTTTCCTTTTTGTTTTTCATTTAATATTAAAATGATATTTGAGAAAGTTATACAAATTCCTTAACATTTTGGGAACAATTTCCAAATTCACAAAAAAATCTTAATTTAGAAATCATTTTGAAATATTAGATTTTTTTCTTAATAATGAATAATTTGTGAAATCCAAAAATATTTTTAAAATTTTCAATATATTTCATGATTTGGGAATAATATTAAAATTTCTGAATATTTCTTAAAAGATGATTATTTTAAATTTCATGTCCATTTTTCAAAACAACAAATATCAAATTTTGAATATGTTTTGGAGGTCGGAAATTTTTTTAATCCAATTTTTTCTGAAATTCTTGAATTATTTCAAATGCGGAAACATATCGAATTGCCGACTATTTTTTTAAATGTGGAATGGAAATAGAAATTCGCGGCTATTTTTTTGGAAAGCGGTTAACATTGTGTGAAATCTTAAACATTTGAAAAAGAGGGATTAAATTACGGTGCCCCGCGTCCGCATTTGGAGATCAGAAAAGAAACGAGGGATTAAAATACGGCGCCCCACGTCTGCAACGGTGATTTGGTGCTACCGGTGCACCTATTTCCATATCTCACATTATAAACATTGAAAAATTATGAAATTTTATGACGGTGTAAGTATGACACATATCTACCGTGGTATAAAATTTTAGATGCAAATTTAACGTACATAGTTAGAAACAAAAAGGAGAAATCATGCTGTGAATAGTACCTAATGCAACCTGGGCTTTGAATTCAGTCCATTTTCTATATCATCGGTGAATTTGTCTTTTTTGCTTCTAATGTTGCGTTTCCAATTTGGATCTCAAATTTTGCAGTACAAATTCTTGTTGCTAGTACAACGTACTTTATGTTCAGACTTTTTTGACATTCCTTTATTTCAAAAAATATTCACAAATTATAAAATAGAAATAGAATATAGAAAGGAAATTAAACATGACAAAATCCTATAGAACCAAAAAGTAAAATAGAAAGAAGAAGACAAACGATTACCATGCTCTTGGATCTGGTTTGTGATCCTCTTCTGTTCAGCACATAGTGCAATGTGCAGCTATTGGGATCGAAAAATGTGTGCATTGAAAAAATGTTCACACAAAGTAAAAATGTTTTAAAATTTCAAAAACATTTGGGGATTGAAAAAATGTTCCAAATTAATAAAAGTCGTGATATTTTTTTTGAAAATATAAAATATATATAGGAAATATAATATCAAAAGAAAACCATCAGAAAGAAACACAAAAAAAAAGTCTAGAAAGGCACATATGTCATGCGGTTTTTTCCATTGGAATATCCTATTATACATTAATTGTTCCAATTTCGGGTGGGAAGCATAGTTACGCGATATTCGTTTTCTCTTGATCGAGGCATATTTTTCTCGGCCAGTTTTCCTTTTTTCTCAACCTTTTTTTGTGAATATTTCCTTTTGGGTTCCATTTTGTAATTTTTTTCTTCATTTAATTTTTTCCTTTTTAATTTCTTCAGGGTTTTCTGGTGATTTTTTTCATCTAGCATTTTTTTTCTATTTCTTGTTTTCCTTTGGTATTCCTTTTTATTTCTTAAATTTATGAAGATTTTCTCAAAACAAATATTTTTTACATCCTTGAACATTTTGAAATTCCTGACCATATTTTAGAAATCATGATTTTCGTTAAGCAAGTGAGCGTTTTTTAAAACCGTGAACATTTTTAAATATGCGAACACATTTCAAATGGTTTTAAATTTTCAAATTAGGGAACACATCTTGGATTTTTTTCTAAAACAATGTGTGTGGCTTTTAAATTATTGAGCATTTTTAATAGTTTGTGAAAAAAAATTCCTTTTGCAACAATACATTTTTTAAATCTGTAAAAAATAGTGAGTTTTTTTACTTAGAGCCAAGGGTTGCTGGCTTTGAGAAAATGAATGCATTTTTTTTCTTGTGCTTAATTAGAGTCACAAGCAAACAACGCCTGCTTTTCTCTCGAGAAGTGGACAGGCGGGATCGCTACTGGCCTGACCCAATTATAGCGCCAATTTGACACTACAGTGGACGGCCAGCGACGAGTGACGCCTGCATCTAAGCTTATGAATAGATCAACTAAAACCCCTTACGATCAGTTCGCGGTGCCATATTCGCCATAATTATGTAGAACTCCAACTCTTCAGTTTGGTGGAGCTGGGCTTCAAGCACTCCTCCTTTTGTGCTAGGAAAGGGATCCTTGCATATCTGAATCTGCGAAGTATGGATGTTCGTCGCGCCTCTGTGTGAGATGTTCACGAAGTGCGGTGCTGAAGTAGTCCGGAATGAGGCCCAAGTCTTGTTTGTCAACGATGAGATGGCACATGAAGTAGACCGCCGCAAGAGTTTGGTAGTAATCTATCCATAAATGCTCACCATGTTGTGATGGAGTTAGAGGTACTACATTTGGTTAACCTGGTGGTGATGGTGGGTAATGGCGGAGGCAGGATTGCCCAGAAATTTATATTGGGGGGGGGGGGGGGGGGGGGGGGGAGGGATAAAAAAACTCTTATTGTTCATACACTGGCCACCTGCCTCTGCCACTGATGGTGGCAAAGGTGGTGGCATGTTCGACACTCTTCTTGCATACTTCCGTACTGAAGTATGTCATAAAAATGGGATTTTTCGGGCAAGTGTGCCGGGCTTTTTGACATATGAGTTTTTTTAACACAATACAGATGCAGACACTTATACATACATACATACACTGACCCTTATAAACGCACGCACACACATTATATCCCTATGAGCACATCGGAGAGACTAAACCGACATATCATCTTGAGATTGACGAAGTCGCCACAGATGCCTTCGTAGTCGACGGGAACGTCTCCTCTCACTGATCTTGAACCCGGATGGGCTAAGGACATCACTATCATCCTAATTATCCAAACAAAGGTTGGTCGCTCGACTGCTGCAGTTGATAGTGTTGTGTTGGTCGTATGCGGTGAAGTGAAGTTGGAATTGCTGGCTTGAGAAAGAGTGATGACGATAAATCTTGCAAGTGAACTTGGCGGTAATCTTCTTCTCGGCGCCATGTAGGTTTGTGTTGGTAGTCAAATTAGTTGATGATGGCCCATGTGGTCATTCCCATGACCATAGTTTTGTGTAAGAGCAACTCTAGCCGATCACCTAAAAGTCTATAGAGAAGTAAAATTTTAGTTTTAACCCTCTAACCGGCACCTAGCCGATCTCCTAAACCGGTTAGAGGAGGAAAAATTTTACCCCTCCGCCTACCCGACCCCTATATTTACTCATCGTGGAGGCGGCCCAGTAAAATTCTTTTTCGCTTCGAAGACGCCCGGCGCCTCCAGTTGTGTCTACGCAGCCATGGCTCAGCCTCGAACTACCGCCGTTACACGCCACCGTGGTCCTCCACTCGTCGAAAATCTCGCCGACGACCTCGCTGGTGTATGGCCTGTGCTCGGCATCATAGTAAGAGCACCGTGTTGATCGGACCTTTGGCACCGCCGATCTATGACCGTATCTTGAGGTAGCACAGGCATGGCAGCAATATAGTCGCCGTACAGCTAAGGGGAATGCCCGTGAGGCCCACGACATAGGTGAAAAAGAGCACATTGTTCTCTTGACAACGCCGAGCGTGCCCTCGGCGGCCTCGATTTAGGGGGCGACCACCAAGGCATACTTGGTGAGCGGGTTCACCAGTGTCGTGTATAAGGCCACCTTGATGGCCACGCTCGCCTACGGGAGGTTGAGGGTGATATGGGAATCGCCATACATCAGGTAACCGACGACGCCCATGAAGTCGTAGTTGAGTGTGTTCACGATGAAGCACATGAACAACACCTACGTGGCGTGGCGTGAAGCAAATGTAAAATATCCGGACATTGATGATTTCATATATCATGGGAAACCTGGCGACGTCGGGCGTGTCCGACGTGCTGACTAGCCTTGCCGGTGTGATCACTATCATTGCAGGGCGCATAACAGGTGTTCGATGAAATATATGAGCCAAAACTAAATTCTATTCCGTTAAATTCAGGGGATCACTTAGGTCTGACCAAAGTTAGTGAAGTAAAATTACTCCGGTAAGCTTTACTTGGCCTGATACTCTTTTTTCAGGGATCGTCTAGAGTTGCTCTAATTCTTTAAGCAATTCTCTCCTTCTCAACTACTGGACAGAGGCATTTGGCCTCCATTCTCTTATGAGTAAGAGCATTCGTCCACAAGTACTGTTCTTGTCAGGCCTGGTTCTTGTGGTCAGCGTGTGCAAAGTGGGAGCACAACGAGAGCCAGGAGACGATATAATGACCTAGTCAAAACATGAATAAGGTTCAAGAACACAGAATAAAACATGAATAAAACATGCATAAGGAGTATCTTTTTTCCTTCTTTTTGCGGGAGACAAGTGTATCAATAATTTCTCAAATGGACCGATAAGTGTCTCTATGGGAGCTGATACAACTACATTTAGTTGGCATTGACAAAAGGAATAAGTTCGCACCTGTCCCTCAACTAAAATAGGGTCCCCTGAACGAGACCATGAGCACGAAAGTCCGGCTTATCGGCCTCGTGAACGCTTGGTCTCGGCGTTCATACTACTTCATGGCCAAAACTTGGTTCACTGCCATTGAACGAAGCAACTCGTTTACCTTTTTCATTTTGCGTATTTGTACGGCCGAGCTAGCGGCACCTGCTAACCCTCCTACCTTGTCCCTGTGGCACTCACTGATGCACTTGTTCGTTTACCTGCCACACGCCCAAGCCGCGCCAGTCAACTCGTCTTTGTGTGGTTGGAATTTTATATAGTAGTATTTTTAGAATTCAAGTGTATTTTTCTGTAAAAAGATATATTTTTGAAAGGAGGAAAAACCTTTGCTTCATCCATCAATTAGGAAGAAGAAAGTTGTCCAGTAAATTATTGAAAAATCGGACGAAAACCCGGCTAAACACCCACTCGAACATTGAATCACATAGAGCCCAAGCCCACACTTGTCAACAACATATCAAAAGACACAACAAACGCTACCACCTAAACGCAAAGCTCATCGTTGAAGAAGTTATCCTTCCACCATTGTCAAAAAGAAGAAGCTTTGTAAATGTTTTCTGGATCCCACAAATGATGTTGCTAAGTATTTATGCATTTTTTACATATGACACTACTAGGAAAAGAGCTATAGATAATATGGACACTAATGACGCACCAGACATGTGGTGCGCCACTACTATATAGCAATGGCGCATCATGTGTTGGTGCGCCATTAGTGTGACAGACACTAATGGCGCACCACACCCATGGTGCGTCACTACTTTTTTTTTCCAAAATACTAATGGCGCTCCGGGGCACAGTGTGCCATTACTAGTTTGTAATGGCGCACCACTCACCCCGTGCGCCACTACTATCATTTTTTTTGCAAAACTATTAATGACGCACCATCAGCTGATGCGTCATTAGTAACCAGGGTTACTAATGACGCATTTGTAGGTGGTGCGCCATTAGTAACCTGGGACCAGCTAGATATTTTGGACAGCCACCTACATACTCACTTTCCCCACTTCATTCTCTCCACCACCTCCTCCAAGCTTGTCTCGGCTGCCTCCTCCTCCTCCTCACCTCATTTGCACCATAGATTCATCCAAATTAAGTGGTTAAATTACCTTTTTTTGATAGGTAAGTAAGGGGAAAGCTTTCTTTATGTTGTAAGTCTATTTTTTTCTCCCTCCAACAACGTGCACATGCACTTTTTATGGCCTAGTTAGATCTATATATGTTTGTGGTGTTGCATATGTTTGTGGTGTTGCATATATGTTTGTGTTTGCAGATACCGGTATTTGAAATGCGATAGTTGCTAATATTTTGCCGGAATGCTGATTCATTTTCGTTTCGGCGAATTTTGGCACTATGCATTCTTTTTGTTCCTATTTTTAGGGAAAGTCATGCCAAATTTTTTCTTGATTCTAAAATATCGTTTTGCTTTACCCCGCAGGCGACCATGGTCCGCACGATGACCGAAGGCATCGTGAATAGGTTTTTGAGCTCCGCGAAGGCCGAGATGCTTCAAAAGAACGAGACGGAGATAAGATGTCCGTGTCAAAGATGCAAGCTGAAGAGCTTTATTGCGAACCCGGATTCCGGGCAGGTGCGGGACCACCTGCTCTTGCATGGTTTCATGGATGCTATCGGTGGCAAGGTGATGAAGATGACTATAAAGTCGTTCATGAGGGTCGGGTAAGAAATGAGGAAGGGCAGCAAGACAACCACCGCGGCGAGGGCGGGCAAGGAGACGAAGAATCTCCAGGACATGATCACGACGGTGATGCTGTACACAGTCATCATGTAGAAGATGTCAGACATGATGATGAGGAAGATCAAGACGAAGGGCATGATCATGAAGATGAAGATGCCGGAGCAGACGATGATGGACCGTCGATGGGCTGGGTGCAGGACCCTCATATTCAAGAGCTGCTTCTCAAGCAGACGGATAACGGAAGAACTGCTGCACGAGAGAAAGCCAAGCTGGATCAACTGGAGATAGACGCGGTTACTCCATTGTATGAAGGATGCAGGCCCGAGGATACCCGCCTGAAAGTAACGCTCATGGCTCTGAAGATGAAGGTAAAACACAAAATGACCGACGCATGCTTTGACGAGAACATGTCATTCTGGCACGAACGTCTTCCCAAGGGAAACAAGTGCCCGACCAGTTTCGAGGAGGCGAAAAAAATCGTGTGTCCTCTAGATTTACCGCACGTGGAATACCATGTGTGCATGAACAATTGCATCATTTATCGAGACGAGCACACGGAGTCTACCATATGTCCGGTCTGCGGCGTCACTCAATACAAGAAGAGGAAGAAAGCTCCTCAAAAAGTGGTGTAGTACTTTCCGATCACTCCTCGTCTGCACCCTCCCCCGCTCCACCGCCATCGACGACCCCCCGCACCCTCCCCCGCTTCACCGCCGCCGACGAACCCCCGCACCCTCCCCCGCTCCACCACCGCATATGACCCCCCGCACCCTCCCCTGTCTCCTCGCTCGGTTCCCGCGAACGGAATCGGCCGAGCGCACCACCCACCCCTCCCCCCGAGCAATACCTAGGGTTAAAGACGCCGCTGCTGGCCCTCCACTAGGCAACAAAAAATCCTAAAAAAAGCAATACTAATGGCGCACCGCTAGGGGTGCGCCATTGCTATCCAATTTTTTTTACTAATGGCGCACCGCTAGGGGGTGCGTCATTGCTATCAAAAAAAAGATTACTAATGGCGCACCTCTAGGGGGTGCGCCATTGCTATCCAAAAAAATCTAATGGCGCACCACTAGGGGGTGCGCCATTGCTAAGCCTCCGCCACTAAAATCCCCAATCCCCTTTCTTCCCCCAATCGATCACATCTCTCTCAGCCCCCCACCCACTGCCCCGACCCACTATGCCGCCGCCGCTGCCCCGACCCACTGCGCCGCAGCCGCCCACGCGCCCCTGTGCTCGCCGTCCCCGGCCGTGCTCGCTGCCCCTGCCGCACCCGACCACCACCGCCCACGCGCCCCCGTGCTCGCCGTCCCCGGCCGTGCTCGCTGCCCCCGCCGCACCCGACCACCACCGCCCCCAACGCCCCGGCGCCTCGCTGCCCGTCGCCCCACCGCCCCCGACGCCCCCGACCCCCACCAGACCGCCGCCGCCCCCAAATCTCTCTATCGCTCCCGGCGGCGGCTGCCTCGTCGGAGCTGCCTCTCGACGGTGGTCAACAGGAGCTTGTGCCGGTCCCGTCAGCGCCCCACTCTGGCGGTTAGTGGCCCACTCCGGCCGCGACCCAGTACGGCGTGAAGGAGACCCGTTCGTCCCCCCTCCCCTCCTCAGTCCGTGGCCATTAGCTCGGCCGACAAGGTGAGCAGCTCCTTCGATTTTGTTCTCAGATTTGCTATGTGGTGCTGCTCATGGATGATTTTATGAACTGCTGCTGATGAACTGCTGCTGTATCCTGTATGATGTATGTGATGCTGCTGATGTATGGTTTTTTATCAAGAGGCCAAACATTCATCTAGTTTTGCTATGAACTGCTGCTAATGTATGATGTTTTCCTATGAATTTGCTATGTGGTGCTGCTTATATATGCTAGAACTAATTTTGATATGGATGTGCTGATTGTGTCAAGTAGTAGTACAAGGTTGTTGCCCTCTGGATGCTACCATTGTATTTGCATGGAGGAAATATTGATGGCCTATCTGTCCTGCATATTGTGCTTTGGATGTGCTTTGGGCTGATTGTTCACAACAATATATATAATGTGGTAATACTAGTGTAGGCTTGCATACTTGTATAGTTTCAGATGTCTCCTGTTTCAGCGGTAACAGTTACAAAGGGTACACCACTAGGGCGGAGGCGAAATCTAGATACGCGCGCTATCTAGCGGGAGAGAGGAGGGAGCGTAGGAGGAACGGGATGAAGACCAGTTTCATCACGATGATGCTCATCGTGATGACCACAGCTCTCTTCTATGTGATGGTAGTTTAGATAATCGATATCGACTTGTAATGTGAAGACAAACTCGCTACTTGCGGTCTCGAGACTTGTAATGTTCTATCTTTGTTCGGTCTTTTGAATTCGGAGACTAATATGATGAATTGTATTCGGAGACTAATCTTCTATTGTATTCGATGAATCTGCTGTTGCTGTGTGGTGCTGTCTATATTCTATCCAGTAATATATTTTGTAACCTGTGCAAATATCAGAAAAGAAAAAAATCCTTAATATTCATACTAGTGGCGCACCACTCAGCACTTTAGTGGCGCACTGCAAAAAGCACACTAGTGGCGCATCATCAACTAGTGCGTCATTAGTAAGCCAGAGCACATGGGTAAATATGCCCCCCTTGGAGGCATACTAATGGCGCACCGTGGGATATACTAATGGCGCGCTGCGTGGTGCGCCATTAGTATACCAGATACTAATGGCGCACCTGTAAAAAATTCTAATGACGTGATGCTAGTGGCGCATCTGTAGTGTGCCATTAGTAGCCAAAACAGGTGCGCCACTAGCAGGCCTTTTTCTAGTAGTGTGACGCTAATTTCTCATATGAAATTCAACATTCAGTCCCACCTTCTTCATCATTCGTTCCTGTAGGATGCGCTGTCGCGCCGAGGCTTGTATTTCATCCATGCAAACGACAATTCTTGTGACTTTTTGTTTTTGGAGAATGACTCGTAATTGTGTGTGCAACCCTTTGTATTAAACTTCCACACGCCAAAAACCTATGTTTTTTTCTTCTGTTGTCATGTCTTTTTTGTTCATCGAAGAAGCTACCAATATATACACATCATATGGTGGCTGTCCGTGGAAGGTGCTTGCGAGTGCATTCTTCTGCAATCATTGTGTCATGATCTGAAATGTTCTTCCGGTGGAAATTGGTTGAAAAATGGATGCAAAATCGGAAGCCTCTTAATATGCACAATATACATGTTTATCTTGTACAAATACATCTTCCAACTGTTCTTGTGCTTACGGCTCATCTCCTCGTTCTGTTCCAGCCGTCCATTTGCAGTGTTTACGTTCTTCTTTTGTGCTCCAGTTTGTTCCACTTCAAGGTGTCAGTACTCTTCTCTTTCGCGCCATTTGTCTTCTTCTTTTCAATCCTTTGATTGTCTTCTTTCTCTATCCGGCTTCCTTCTGTGTAATTTATTTCCTTTACTGATTTGAACTCATTAGTTTGTCTTGTTTTGACACTTTGCAACTTCGTCCCATCGTTTTTCCCATGAATAATTGCTACACTCTTTTTCATAACTTTTTTATTTTCCTCCTTTCCATTAGCCAATTCAATCCTTATACGACCAAAACTCAATTTGTGGGAACGGTCCGATGGCTTTCTTATGATTTTTTCCTTATCAGATACTATTATGATTTTGTTCCTCCAACCACAAAGTATTTTGAACCATTTGATTTCATGTTCACTCCTATGGTTTTAGTTCTCGTTCTGTCAAGTTAGATTGTACGAAACTTACCCATCAATTCAGTTCTCTCCCTTAGAACTTGCGTCAGTTCAGTTTTCTGAAACTTAGCTGGACACCTCCTTCTTTGTCAGTTTTCTTCTCGTGCTTAAATTTGTAATATTTTATCCGCGCGCATTGAATAGGTCATCACCCCGAGTTCCCGAACATTTATTTTCCGCTACGCAGTCCACATGCGTCTCAACTTCTATGTCCCTACTCTCCCCCCTCATTTTCTTCTTGTCTATTGTGATCTTGTAGATCTGCTTTCGTTTGCCTCGCATTGGACCTTGCTCCCACCGGTTGCCAGAAGTCGACGACCCAAGTGTCGACACTGACTACAACTACTCCCGGTGGTCGTCTGCATTACCCTCGCAACTCGTCCTACGCAAGAAAACCTCAATGGACCTCCATCAGTTCATGAAAATGGAGGTAAATTACCACTTCTCCCTCCTAATCTCCTCCAAATCGGGGTCGAATCTTATCCTCCACTAAATTGGTTGTTGGTACTTTTATAGTGCCCAATCTCTTACGACCTCAGAGGCTTGTGAAGCAGTGACAACATTGTGAGGAACAAGTGCTTCTCCCTCTTTATTCCAGCACACTACAAAGAAAGAACGACAAGTTTCATGTAATTATTCAAATCTTGTTCATGAGATTTGTGATTTAACTGTTAGTTCATTATACATTATCCGTAAGTGTGTAGCTGAACAAGATGTTTATCCAACTTATGTCCAACTCAATTCATATGAAGCATTCAATCAAGTCGCATCGGCATAGTTCTTGTTGACTGAACAAGATGTACATCCAACTTATCTCCAATTCAGCTTGGTCTTGCTCACGGTTGCATAATTTTCCTGATTAGTCCAAAACACATTATCTTTTAATATTTACTGATTTCATACAAATTCCAACCGTCAACTCGATCGTACTGACATTTTTCTTACCGCTGCATCAGTACCTAACGATACATCTGAAGGAAATATGCCCTAGAGGCAATAATAAAGTTATTATTTATTTCCTTATATCATGATAAATGTTTATTATTCATGCTAGAATTTTATTAACCGGAAACATAATACATGTGTGAATACATAGACAAACAGAGTGTCACTAGTATGCCTCTACTTGACTAGCTCGTTGAATGGTTATGTTTCCTAACCATAGACATGAGTTGTCATTTGATTAACGGGATCACATCATTAGGAGAATGATGTGATTGACTTGACCCATTCCGTTAGCATAGCACTTGATCGTTTAGTTTGTTGCTATTGCTTTCTTCATGACTTATACATGTTCCTATGACTATGAGATTATGCAACTCCCGTTTACCGGAGGAACACTTTGTGTGCTACCAAAGGTCACAACGTAACTGGGTGATTATAAAGGTGCTCTACAGGTGTCTCCGAAGGTACTTGTTGGGTTGGCGTATTTCGAGATTAGGATTTGTCACTCCGATTGTCGGAGAGGTATCTCTGGGCCCACTCGGTAATGCACATCACTATAAGCCTTGCAAGCATTGCAACTAATGAGTTAGTTGCGGGATGATGTGTTACGGAACGAGTAAAGAGACTTGCCGGTAACGAGATTGAACTAGGTATTGAGATACCGATGATCGAATCTCGGGCAAGTAACATACCGATGACAAAGGGAACAACGTATGTTGTTATGCGGTCTGACCGATAAAGATCTTCGTAGAATATGTAGGAGCCAATATGGGCATCCAGGTCCCGCTATTGGTTATTGACCAGAGAGGTGTCTCGGTCATGTCTACATAGTTCTCGAACCCGTAGGGTCCGCATGCTTAACGTTCGTTGGCGATATAGTACTATATGAGTTATGTATGTTGATGACCGGATGTTGTTTGGAGTCCGAGATGAGATCACAGACATGACGAGGAACTCCGGAATGGTCCGGAGATAAAGTTTGATATATGGGATAGTAGTGTTTGATCTCCGGAAGGGTTCCAGAATTCACCGGAAGGGGTTCTGGATGTTTCCCGAAATGTTTGGGCACGAGAACACTTTATCTGGGCCAAAGGGGAAAGCCCACGAGGCTTTTGAAAAGTGCAAAAGGAAGTTTTGCGGAGACCAGAGGCTAGACGCCAGGAACCCTGGCGTCTAGGGGGTAGACGCCGGGAACCCTGGCGTCTAGCCCTGGAGTCCGAGAAGGACTCTTGCCTTTCGGGTGAAACCGACTTTGAGGAGGCTTTTACTCCAAGTTTCGACCCCATGGCTCAACATATAAATAGAGGGGTAGGGCTAGCACCAAAGACACATCAAGAAACACCAAGGCATGTGCCGGCAACCCTGTCCCCTCTAGTTTATCCTCCGTCATAGTTTTCGTAGTGCTTAGGCGAAGCCCTGCGGAGATTGTTCTTCACCAACACCGTCACCACGCCGTCGTGCTGCCGGAACTCATCTACTACTTCGCCCCTCTTGCTGGATCGAGAAGGCGAGGACGTCACCGAGCCGAATGTGTGCAGAACTCGGAGGTGTCGTGCTTTCGGTACTTGGATCGGTCGGACGTGAAGACATACGACTACATCAACCGCGTTGATATAACGCTTCTGCGAACGGTCTACGAGGGTACGTAGACAACACTCTCCCCTCTCGTTGCTATGCATCACCATGATCTTGCGTGTGCGTAGGAATTTTTTTGAAATTACTACGTTCCACAACAGTGGTATCAGAGCCTAGGTTTTATGCGTTGATGTTGTGCACGAGTAGAACACAAGTGAGTTGTGGGCGATATAAGTCATACTGCTTACTAGCATGTCATACTTTGGTTCGGCGGTATTGTTGGATGAAGCGGCCCAGACCGACATTACGCGTACGCTTACGCGAGACTGGTTCTACCGACGTACTTTGCACACAGGTGGCTGGCGGGTGTCAGTTTTCCAACTTTGGTTGAACCAAGTGTGGCTACGCCCGGTCCTTGCGAAGATTAAAACAGCACCAACTTGACAAACTATCGTTGTGGTTTTGATGCGTAGGTAAGAACGGTTCTTGCTAAGCCCGTAGCAGCCATGTAAAACTTGCAACAACAAAGTAGAGGACGTCTAACTTGTTTTTGCAGGGCATGTTATGATGTGATATGGTCAAGACATGATGCTGAATTTTATTGTATGAGATTATCATGTTTTGTAACCAAGTTATCGGCAACTGGCAGGAGCCATATGGTTGTCGCTTTATTGTATGCAATGCAATCGCGATGTAATGCTTTACTTTATCACTAAGCGGTAGCGATAGTCGTGGAAGTATAAGATTGGCGAGACGACAACGATGCTACGATGGAGATCAAGGTGTCGCGCGGGTGACCATGGTGATCATGACGGTACTTCGAAGATGGAGATCACAAGTACAAGATGATGATGGCCATATCATATCACTTATATTGATTGCATGTGATGTTTATATTTTATGCATCTTATCTTGCTTTGATTGACGGTAGCATTATAAGATGATCCCTCACTAAATTATCAAAGTATAAATGTTCTCCCTGAATATGCACCGTTGCGAAAGTTCTTCGTGCTGAGACACCACATGATGATCGGGTGTGATAGGCTCTACGTTCAAATACAACGGGTGCAAAACAGTTGCACACGCGGAATTCTTAGGTTAAACTTGACGAGCCTAGCATATAACAGATATGGCCTCGGAACACAGAGACTGAAAGGTCGAGCGTGAATCATATAGTAGATATGATCAACATAGTGATATTCACCATTGAAACTACTCCATCTCACGTAATGATCGGACATGGTTTAGTTGATTTGGATCACGTGATCACTTAGAGGATTAGAGGGATGTCTATCTAAGTGAGAGTTCTTAAGTAATATGATTAATTGAACTTTAATTTATCATGAACTTAGTCCTGGTAGTATCAGCATATCTATGTTGTAGATCAATAGCTTGCGTTTAGCTCCCCTGTTTTATTTTTGATATGTTCCTAGAGAAAACTAAGTTGAAAGATGTGGCGACCCGACCCGAATGGATCAAGTCTACTGTGCTCGGGTGTCATCCCTGGATCAGTAATGCTGACACCACACAGTACATCGAAGGATTTATAGCAGAGTGGCAATCACACACTTATTACATCGTTGTCTCAAAGAGAACTTATTACAATAAATATGGCTTAAGGCCATCTAATAACGATAACAGCGGAAGACTCGGAAGATAAATGGGTCCATCAACTCCAACGGCATCACTGAGTATAGAACCACGACCTAAAAGCACCTTACTCGTCGTCTGAAAAGTCTGCAACATGAGAAGTTGCAGCCCGAAAACGGGTCAGCACATGGAATATGCTGGCAATGTAACACATAGAGAGTAATGGAATGAAACAGCTATACTATATGCATATATGGCTGGTGGAAAGCTCTATGGTTACAGTTTTGCGTAAAGCTAGTTTTTCCCTACTGCAAAGGAATAAATTTATTTAACTATCATGGTAGTTGTTAAACATCGAGAATGGTTGACAGCATTCCGATCCCAATTAAGTGAACAGTTAAAACCCAACAACATTAATTAGAAGTAACATGTTGAGATTCACATGATATTCAAGTACTAGATACTCAAGTTGTCCATAACCGGGGACACGGCTAATCATGATTAGTTTGTACACTCTGCAGAGGTTTGCGCACTTTTCCCCACAAGACTCGATCGCCTCCGTTGGATTTCTCGCACTACATGGTGTTTGAGAAGACGGATGACCGAGACATAGCCTTTCAGAAGCGCTAGCACCTTACGATCGGGTAGACCGGTACACCTACATCCCCTATATCTGCTAGTCTACCACTGTAAGAGTTCGCACAACTTAGTCAACTATGCCAGAGCCCATAATGGCTTGTGGCTGCACACGAAAGTTTCTAGCATGAAAGATCTTATGATCCCTTTGAGCCTGGGTGGCGGTCCAAAATAAAACAGGCAAGTCCTGATAGACATCAGGTGCCTCAATCCACCCAGATGTGTGTTTAAGTTGCCACCTTAGATAAACCATTAAAATTATCAACTCACATCTGTCATGGATATCACTCACCCAATCCACGTCTACTAGCATAGCATGGCATAATAAGCAAACGTAGAAGTAACTCCCAAAGGTTTCATAATAATACAGGTAATAGGTACTACCTCATCTACTTCCCATCCCATAATTTAATTAGATCCTAATCATGCAATGTGAGAGGATTGATCTAATGCAATAAAACATGGGTCGTAGAAAAGGTATGATCAAAGTCTTACTTGCCTTGCTGATGATCCGCGAGACCTAGGGAATCGAAGTAACAAGCGGCGCAATCCGGGTGATCTATCGCAGACAAACAACAAGCATACAATAAGTACTCATCTAATGCACAGGAAAAACTCGAACAAGAGAATGAACCAGAAAGTTCAACTTAAGAACTTCAGTTGCAAAGAAAGAAAGAACCGAACAGACGACGGAAAAACAAACGGCGGAAGAAAACAACTCGGTTCTAGCAAGTTGAAACTAGGTCAAATTTTACTGTAGCAAAGGCTTGTTCAAGTTGATTAGACAGAACGGCGGTTTCGAGACGAAACTCCAGGCGCTTGAATCACCTGATTCCGATAAACGAGTGGGAAGAAAGACTAAAACGAGGATCGGATCTGAGATCACGATCGCGGAATAAATCCGACGAAAAGAAAACGAAGAACGGTTAAACGAACGGACGTTCGTTAACCGAGAATAATTGGTGATCACGTTCGTTAGGACGAACGGTCCGAAAGAAGAAAGAAAACCGATCTAGGGAAACCGAAAAAGAAACGGAAAACCGATCTAGGGTTTCGGAAGAAAACCAAAACAAAGCCGGAAGAAAAACGGAAAAGAAAACCGGAACGGTTTCTAGAAGAAAAACCGAACCGAGGAAAAGAAGAGGCGGCGCGGCTACCTCGACGAGGCTCCGGCGAGGGGCTCCGGCGGCGGCGGGATGCAAAGGCGCGGGGCGGCGCGGCTATGGCGGCGGCGGCGCTAGGGCGGCGGTGGTGGCGGCTAGGCGACGGTGGCTTGGGGCTGCGCGCTGCTGCTTGCTGCGGCTTAGGAGGAGAGGGGCTTGGGGTTTTGATGTGAGGAGAGGGGGGGGTAGAGGGGTATATATACTAGGAGGGGGAGGGGTGTGACTTGGCCAAGGGGCAAAAGGGGGGGGGGGCGGCGGCCTAGAGTCCCGCTGGGACTCGGCTTCGCGCGAGGGGCTGGGGGCGGTGGCGGCTGGCTGGGCCTTGGCCCGGCTGGCCTGGCGCGCGGGAGCTGCTCCTTTTTTTTAAATCGGTTTCGCGCGCAGAAAAACAAAAGAAAAACTATCTAAACGAACTCCGAAAAATCTAAAGTAAATTTTCTCCGACTCCTAAAAATGAGTCGAACAAAATGAACTTTACTCCAGGCCTAGAATGCAATTTTCGAAAACTCGCATTTTTCCCTATCCAAAGAAAACAAACAAACTCCGGCAAACAAAATTTGATCTATTTATTAAATCTTCATTTTTCCTCAATCTTGGGAAAGTCATATTATTCCCTCTCTTATATTTTTGATATCGGAAAAATTATTGAAGATGAAATAAATAAATCAAATGATCCTCTTTTCAAATTCGAGAAAACTCTCAAATATGAAAATAACGAAATCTCCAACTCTCTCCGAAGGTCCTTGAGTTGCGTGAAGTTTCTAGGATCAACCAAAATGCATGAAAATATGATATGCATGATGATCTAGTGTATAACATTCCAAATTGCAAATTTGGGATGTTACAAAAGATGTTAGTAGCAATGATGCGGATTGGATCCGTGATCTGAGGTTTATCCTCATTGCTGTATAGAAGAATTATGTCTTTGATGCACCGCTAGGTGAAAAACCTATTGCAGGAGCAGATGCAGATGTTATGAACATTTGGCTAGCTCAATATGATGACTACTTGATAGTTTAGTGCACCATGCTTGAACGGCTTAGAATCGGGATTTCAAAGACGTTTTGAACGTCATGGACCATATGAGATATTCCAGGAGTTGAAGTTAATATTTCAAGCAAATACCCGAGTTGAGAGATATGAAGTCTCCAACAAGTTCTATAGCTAAAAGATGGAGGAGAATAGCTCAAGCAGTGAGCATGTGCTCAGATTGTCTGGGTACTACAATCACTTGAATCAAGTGGGAGTTAATCTTCCAGATAAAATAGTGATTGACAGAATTCTCTAGTCACCATCACCAAGTTAGTAGAACTTCGTGATGAACTATGATATGCAAGGGACAACGGAAACGATTCCCAAGCTCTTCGTAATGCTGAAATCGACGAAGGTAGAAATCAAGAAAAATATCAAGTGTTGATGGTAGACAAGACCACTAGTTTCAAGAAAAGGGAAAAGGGAAGAAGGGGAACTTCAAGTAGAACGGCAAGCAAGTTGCTGCTCAAGTGAAGAAGCCCAAGTCTGGTCCTAAGCCTGAGACTAAGTGCTTCTACTGCAAAGGGACTGGTCACTGGAAGCGGAACTGCCCCAAGTATTTGGCGGATAAGAAGGATGGAAAAGTGAACAAAGGTATATTTGATATACAGATTATTGATGTGTATTTTACTAGTGTTCGTAGCAACCCCTCGGTATTTGATACTGGTTCAGTTGCTAAGTATGGTAACTCGAAACGGGAGTTGCAGAATGAACATAGACTAGTTAAGGGTGAAGTGACGATGTGTGTTGGAAGTGGTTCCAAGATTGATATGATCATCACCGCACACTCCCTATACTTTTGGGATTAGTGTTGAACCTAAATAAGTGTTATTTGGTGTTTGCGTTGAGCATGAATATGATTTGATCATGTTTATTGCAATACGGTTATTCATTTAAGTAACAGAATAAATTGTTGTTCTGTTTACATGAATAAAACCTTATATGGTTACACACCCAATGAAAATGGTCTGTTGGATCTCGATCGTAGTGATACACATATTCATAATATTGAAACCAAAAGATGCAAAGTTAATAATGATGGTGCAACTTATTTGTGGCACTGCCATTTAGGTCATATTGGTGTAAAGCGCATGAAGAAAATCCATGATGATGGGCTTTTGGAATCACTTGATTATGAATCAGTTGATGCTTGCGAACCATGCCTCATGGGCAAGATGACTAAGACTCCGTTCTCCGGAACAATGGAGCGAGCAACAGATTTGTTGGAAATCATACATATTGATGTATGTGGTCCGATGAATATTGAGGCTCGTGGCAGGTATCATTATTTTCTGATCTTCACAGATGATTTGAGCAGATATGAGTATATCTACTTGATGAAACACAAGTCTGAAACATTTGAAAAGTTCAAAGAATTTCAGAGTGAAGTGGAGAATCATCGTAACAAAAATAAAAGTTTCCATGATATGATCGCAGAAGTAAAATATTTGAATTACGAGTTTGGCCTTCAGTTAAAAACAATGTGAAATAGTTTCACTACTCACGCCACTTGGAACACCACAGTGTAATGGTGTGTCCGAACGTCATAATCGTACTTTATTAGATATGGTGCGATCTATGATGTCTCTTACCGATCTACCACTATCGTTTTGGGGTTATACATTAGATACAAATGCATTCACGTTAAATAGGGCACCATCTAAATCCGTTGAGACGACACCATATGAACTATGGTTTGGCAAGAAACCTAAGCTATCGTTTCTTAAAGTTTGAGGTTGCAATGCTTATATGAAAAAGTTTCAACCTGATAAACTCAAACCTAAATCGGAGAAGTGCGTCTTCATAGGATACCCAAAAGAAAATGTTGGGTACACATTCTATCACAGATCCGAAGGCAAGATATTCGTTGCTTTGAATGGATCCTTTCTAGAGAAGGAGTTTCTCTCGAAAGAAGTGACTGGGAGGAAAATAGAACTTGATGAGGTAACTATACCTGCTCCCTTATTGGAAAGTAGTTCATCACAGAAATCTGTTCTTGTGACTACTACACCAATTAGTGAGGAAGCTAATGATGATGATCATGTAACTTCAGATCAAGTTACTACTGAACCTCGTAGGTAAACGAGAGTGAGATCCGCACCAGAGTGGTACGGTAATCCTGTTCTGGAGGTCATGTTACTTGACCATGACGAGCCTACGAACTATGAGGAAGCGATGATGAGCCTAGATTCCGCGAAATGGCTTGAGGCCATGAAATCTGAGATGAGATCCATGTATTAGAACAAAGTATGGAGTTTGATTGACTTGCCCAATGATCGGCGAGCCATTGAGATTAAATGGATCTTCAAGAGGAAGATGGACGCTGATAGTAGTGTTACTATCTACAAAGCTAGAATTGTCGCAAAAGGTTTTCGACAAGTTCAATGTGTTGACTACGATGAGAGTTTCTCACTCGTATCTATGCTTAAGTCTGTCCGAATCATGTTAGCAATTGCCGCATTTTATGAAATCTGGCAAATGGATAAACAAAACTGCATTCTGTAATGGATTTATTAAAGAAGAGTTGTATATGATGCAACTAGAAGGTTTTGTCAATCCTAAAGGTACTAACAAAATATGCAAGCTCTAGCAATCCATCTATGGACTGGTGCAAGCATCTCGGAGTTGGAATATACGCTTTGATAAGTTGATCAAAGCATATAGTTTTATACAGACTTGCGGTGAAGCCTGTATTTACAAGAAAGTGAGTGGGAGCACTACATCATTTCTGATAAGTATATGTGTATGACATATTGTTGATCGAAAATAATGTAGAATTATTCTACAAAGCATAAAGGAGTGTTTGAAAGGAGTTTTTCAAAGAAAGACCTCGGTGAAGCTGCTTACATATTGAGCATCAAGATCTATAGAGATAGATCAAGACGCTTAATAAGTTTTCAATGAGTACATACCTTAACAAGTTTTTGAAGTAGTTCATAATGGAACAGCCAAAGAAAGAGTTCTTGCCTGTGTTACAAGGTGTGAAATTGAGTAAGACTCAAAGCCCGACCACGGCAGAAGATAGAGAGAGAATGAAAGTCATTCCCTATGCCTCAGCCATAGGTTCTATAAAGTATGACATGCTGTGTACCAGACCTATTGTATACCCTGCCCTGAGTTTGGCAAGGGAGTACAATAGTAATCTAGGAGTAGATCACTGGACATTGGTCAAAATTATCCTTAGTGGAATAAGGATATGTTTCTCGATTATGGAGGTGACAAAAGGTTCGCCGTAAAGGGTTACGTCGATGCAAGTTTTGACACTGATCCAGATGACTCAAAATCTCAATCTGGATACATATTTAAAGTGGGAGCAGTTAGCTAGAGTAGCTCCGTGCAGAGCATTGTTGACATAGAAATTTTCAAAATACTTACGGATCTGAATGTGGCAGACCCGTTGACTAAACTTCTCTCACAAGCAAAACATGATCACACCTTAGTACTCTTTGGGTGTTAATCACATAGCGATGTGAACTAGATTATTGACTCTAGTAAACCCTTTGGGTGTTGGTCACATGTCGATGTGAACTATAGGTGTTAATCACATGGTGATGTGAACTATTGGTGTTAAATCACATGGAGATGTGAACTAGAGTATTGACTCTAGTGCAAGTGGGAGACTGAAGGAAATATGCCCTAGAGGCAATAATAAAGTTATTATTTATTTCCTTATATCATGATAAATGTTTATTATTCATGCTAGAATTGTATTAACCGGAAACATAGTACATGTGTGAGTACATAGACAAACAGAGTGTCACTAGTATGCCTTTACTTGACTAGCTCGTTGATCAAAGATGGTTATGTTTCCTAACCATAGACATGAGTTGTCATTTGATTAACGGGATCACATCATTAGGAGAATGATGTGATTGACTTGACCCATTCCGTTAGCATATCACTTGATCGTTTAGTTTGTTGCTATTGCTTTCTTCATGACTTATACATGTTCCTATGACTATGAGATTATGCAACTCCCGTTTACTGGAGGAACACTTTGTGTGCTACCAAAGGTCACAACGTAACTGGGTGATTATAAAGGTGCTCTACAGGTGTCTCCGAAGGTACTTGTTGGGTTGGCGTATTTCGAGATTAGGATTTGTCACTCCGATTGTCAGAGAGGTATCTCTGGGCCCACTTGGTAATGCACATCACTATAAGCATTGCAACTAATGAGTTAGTTGCGGGATGATGTGTTACGGAACGAGTAAAGAGACTTGCCGGTAACGAGATTGAACTAGGTATTGAGATACCGACGATCGAATCTCGGGCAAGTAACATACCGATGACAAAGGGAACAACGTATGTTGTTATGCGGTCTGACCGATAAAGATCTTCGTAGAATATGTAGGAGCCAATATGGGCATCCAGGTCCCGCTATTGGTTATTGACCAGAGAGGTGTCTCGGTCATGTCTACATAGTTCTTGAACCCGTAGGGTCCGCACGCTTAACGTTTGTTGACGATATAGTACTATATGAGTTATGTATGTTGATGACCGAATGTTGTCCGGAGTCCGAGATGAGATCACAGACATGACGAGGAACTCCGGAATGGCCCGGAGATAAAGTTTGATATATGGGATAGTAGTGTTTGATCTTCGGAAGGGTTCCAGAATTCACCGGAAGGGGTTCCGGATGTTTCCCGAAATGTTTGGGCACGAGAACACTTTATCTGGGCCAAAGGGGAAAGCCCACGAGGCTTTTGGAAAGTGCAAAAGGAAGTTTTGCGGAGACCAGAGGCTAGACGCCAGGAACCCTGGCGTCTAGGGGGTAGACGCTGGGAACCCTGGCGTCTAGCCCTGGGGTCCGAGAAGGACTCTTGCCTTTCGGGTGAAACCGACTTTGAGGAGGCTTTTACTCCAAGTTTCGACCCCAGGGCTCAACATATAAATAGAGGGGTAGGGCTAGCACCAAAGACACATCAAGAAACACCAAGCCGTGTGCCGGCAACCCCGTCCCCTCTAGTTTATCCTCCGTCATAGTTTTCGTAGTGCTTAGGCGAAACCCTGCGAAGATTGTTCTTCACCAACACCGTCACCACGTCGTCGTGCTGCCGGAACTCATCTACTACTTCACCCTCTTGCTGGATCGAGAAGGCGAGGACGTCACCGAGCCGAACGTGTGCAGAACTCGGAGGTGCCGTGCTTTTGGTACTTGGATCGGTCGGACGTGAAGACGTACGACTACATCAACTGCGTTGATATAACGCTTCCGCGAATGGTCTACGAGGGTACGTAGACAACACTCTCCCCTCTCATTGCTATGCATCACCATGATCTTGCGCGTGTGTAGGAATTTTTTTGAAATTACTACGTTCCCCAACAACATCAATTCTGTTGTGCATACAAGTCGCATAATTACACTTCTTGCATTTCAAAATTAGTGCTACATATCCTTATCTCAAATGCACTATTTAAAGACAATAATCTCAGTAAGATACAGTGCACTTTCTATAAGAATATTGACTTAATATTCCTCTATGAGAACTCTTCTTTATTTGATTTCATGTTTCTTAGGTCATCCCCTGATTTCTAAGAAATGATTTCTTAAAAAAGAACAATATCACAAAAATATGCCTAATTAACTTAAGTTAAAGCTTTGCTTGAGACAGAAGAAGGGTTCACTTTTGTTGTGGATGTCAGCAACAAACAAGAAAAAAACCTATTTTCACTAGCAAGTCTTGAAAAAGAATTCTTGAAACTGTACCACCTCTGAGATGATAAGGAAATGCATCTCACTTTAGTTGGCGACGCTGATCGCTCCATATCTGTCAAGCTACCTAATGCTCAAGCTATTCATCCATGTATGTACCTTTTTACCGTACTTCTGTATAAAATTTTCCTTTACATCCATCTATGTATAGTATTATAATTACTTACTACTTGTACCGATTCAACATTCATTACTTCTTGCCCTGAACTTGCAACTTAACTTGTAACTAACTTTTCTTATATACATGTCATAGCTTATTTCAAACTGGATACCACACACAAACAAATTGTGAAGAGGATTGATACTACAAATGGCACAAAAATAAATGGGAATACAATGGCCATGCAATTAAGTTTATTAAGCGTATTGAGTGGTTTCTAAACGAATATACCTTTCAATATTCCTATCATCCATATGTTCCACTCCTGCACACTTCGACGGAGTCTAACATTAAGAACAAACTCTTGGTAAGATTTCTATTCAATATTATGTTTTCAACACACTTGTCTTATAGTATATATAAATGTTGCTTTCTTATTGATCTTTTCCTGTAACAGAAACTGCCGAAACGTGGCATGCCTAACCTGATAGATGAAGTAGGTTTGGTCAGGATTATCCTGCATCCCACTATCAAATCACATCTACATACACATCTTCTATGGATGACTGTGTCATCATTAATGGGTGGCCACAAGTATTTATAGACAAAATTCAAATTTAGAGGCAAACTCATGTTCATGAAGAACCAAAATAGTCAAGGGGACTTACTGTTTTTCACTCGAATTGAGCTTGAACTTAATTTTACCTTATGATCTGCCAAGTGTACCTGACCGTGTTGGATCGAGCTGTTCATAGACATGTGTTGCTGATGCAGGGATGCCAGTTTTTCGTCTCCTCTATCACTTCAACAACGGAATTATCATAAAATGCACCAATTCTATCACAACTTTACAGTTGCTCATCTTTCATCTCCTCTAGCTTTGCTTTTCTTCCTAGGTTGACTCCCTTTGCTTAGCAGTGTTGATGCTCCTCCATCCTCTTCACATTGCTCTACTCTAATGCTTTCTTCCTCTATCCATCGATGCTGCTGCACTTTCCCCCTTCCTTTGTGTTCTTTTGCTACTACTAGAGTGCCATAATCAATTAATTAATTAATCACACAGATAGATGACATACTACATAGGAGCCCATCATCTCCATCTATTGCAGGCTAATTCATCATGTATGCTTACTTAGCAACTAAGTAAGTAATAAAGAAACACCAATGTGACGTCTGGCCGACGACCACTAGACTGCTCCAACATGTAATCTCTCTTCCTTGTACCAAAGTAGCCGGCGGCCAACCCCTTTCTTCCTCCCAAATATTAGTCACAAGGAAGTTGGTTTGCTAGCTAGAATGGCCCTTGAAACTCCTCCAACGCAAGAACCCTCCTCCTCTTCATCTTGCTGCTTGCACCAGTGACAGTTTCCTCTTCTCCTGCTTCTTGTGTTGTGCATGTTGTTGTGTGCTCGATTACTCTTAAGAGTGGTTGGGTTCCCCCAAGTGTAAGGGTGATGTAACCGAGCAGTAAGTATTTCCCCCGGTTAGAGAACCAAGGTTAATCGAACCAGTAGGAGTCACCTAGCAAAAAAAGTGAACGGTACCTACACATAAAGCACAAAACACACTTGTCCCCAACATGGAAATAGGGTTGTCAAGCCCCTTGTCTTGCTAGTTAAAAGATTAAGTGCAACTGATAAAGATAGTTGGTAGCAAAGTAAAATAAAAATCAATAGAGCAACAAAGAATATATTTGTTTTCAATAAAGGAGAATAAACCAAGGGGGCATAGATTCACTAGTGGCATCTCTAGCAAACAAGCAAGTGGTGTGGTGAACAAATTATAGTTGGTCGGCAATTAAATTTGAATATTCATATTTATGAATACGGTCATTCATGGAATAATCTCATATAGGCATTACGTCCGTGATAAGTAGACCGTTAATCCAACTTCATCTACTACTAATGCTCCACTCAAAGACCACTATCTAGAATATGCATCCCAAAGTATTAAGTTTACAAGAAATAGTGCATTGCAATAAGCATGATGACATAATGTAGACAACAAAACATTAATAAATATGCCGAGACACCACTGTTTTATCCTCAGTGGCAACCATACAATTAGTGTGTGGGCCCTTATTGTCACTGGGTTAGCGCACTGCAAGATTGAACCCACTACAAAGCACCACTCCTCTTGAAGAAAAACCCATCAAACTTGGCTGTAGCAATAGATAGATAGGAGAGCATGCAAAGCTATTTAATTATACAACAAGAAAACCTCGAAAGATTCAGTTATATTAAGTGAACAATCTAATCATAAAGTGACAATTTTTCATATCCCAACAAACGCATGCATGAATTACGTCGAATTGACCCCGTGAGGTAGCTCACGAGAACATGGTTGAAGATCTAAATGAGAGAGCCATCTAGATACTAATATGGACCCTAAGGTCCTAAGGGAACTACTCACACATGGTCATGCATGCAACAAGGTGAAGAAGCCTCCGCCATGGATTCCCCCTCCGACAAAGTATCGGAACATGCCTCTAGATTGGATCTCCCTTGAATAGAAGCTTGCGGCGGTAGAGAAAATTGAATAAAAATATCTTGGAGGGTGTCTCTATTTATAGGAATTTGTGGCGGTGGAATGGACGAATGGCGGTAAGTGTGGGCCCCACATAGCTAGGGGGTGTGCCCTAGGGCCTGGCGGTGTCAGGTGGCCGTGTGGGCCCCCTTGCATCTTCTTGTTGCCTCCCAATGCTTCCTGAAACCTTCATGCTTTGAAAAAATCATATTAAATTCACACGACATATTGACCTCCGTAGATATGGATTTTCTGTAAAGCAAACATGCAGAGAACAACAAGTGGCACTATGCACTAGATTAATAGGTTAGTCCAAAAAAAGTAATATAAAATGCTATAAAAATACACAAAGTGATAAAATAATATCATGGAACAATAAAAGTTATAGATACATTTGAGATGTATCATTGGGCTCCTCCTTCCTCGTCGTCTCATGAGCTCAGATGCCTGGTCTATTCTTCTTCAACTGCACCCTCTTTCTTGCTTTATTTTGTCTTCAAGCATATCAATTCAATCATTCTTGATGCTTCTGTACGTTTTTGTATGTTCTTGTTCGTTCCCCCTACATGCATGCATCAAGGAGTAAGTATTTCTATTTCATGATTCAAGGACTAATTAGCAATTTTCATGTTTTGTGTACTAGTATCATGTGGCTTGTGATATTCAATTACATTGCATATATATCCATGCTCAACCAAACATGCATCAGTCCAATTCATTAGTGATACATTTTCAATGGAGTAGTATCGGTGCTAAAACCGGCGGATCTCGGGTAGGGAGTCCCGAGGTGTAGGTCTAGGAACAATGGTAACATGGTACGAAGGGAGACGATGTTTACCTAGGTTCAGGCCCTATCGAAGAGGTGAAACCCTATGTCTTGCTTTGATTATATTGACGTGATGGAGTATCAAGTACAAGATGTTCTACCTTATATCATCATAATCTTAGCATAAAGGCTATAAGGAATAATAGTGACAGGAGATCTCAAGTCACGCAAGCCAAAGCAAGATGTGCCTCTGAAGGAACATGATAAGATAGGTTTACTTGAGACCTTGCCTTCTGTGCACCCATTAATATAGGTGGTTGTGTCTTTATCCAATAATATATCATTATCGACTACCGCTTTAGGTACAACAAGCTCCTTGATAATTTTTATATGAGATTTAATTCCACATTGACTCACATTTACCTTCTTCTTGTGCTTTTGCATGATATTATTTCCTTCCCATTGTGTCTTTCTCTGAGAATGCTGAATTTTGGGCGCATCTGAAACATTGCAATTTTTATTTATGAACGACACCAACCTTGCCTCCTTGGCTTTCCTGGTGTAGTGACCCCAATTTTCTTTGGGGACCCGTAAGTGCTTAGAAAAATCTTTATAATCTACAAAACAATGTCAGAGTCCACATGAAAAATCTCCACTCAAGTCTTTTATCTGACCGGATTCAGAGTAAATTTTAACACAACCATAATCGGATCTACTCCTCCTTTACTTGCTTTATCTAAATCCCAAGAGTGTCTACAAAAACCTAAATCCCAAGATTCTTGGTTAATCAAATTCTATCTAACAACCCCTAAGCTTGAGTAAACCCATAAATGGCCCTCCAGATGCAAGGTATATTGTTCCTTTATACTGGCTATCCAAGCTTCCATAATAGAAATGCAGTATCATCCACGGTGGGTAATTACAGTGAGGGCATTGATCAAGAAGATAACACTACGTTAGATAAGCTTTAGAGAAAATTCCTTATTTGACACTGCCTTAAAATCTGGTTCCTTATTTGACACTGGAAAAGTTTTTCTTCCTTATTTGACACTAGTCCTAAATTTTATTCCCTATACGACACTTCCGTTCATTTTGAGTCTAAATGACACCTGAAAAGACGATTTTGCCCCTCATGTGGTATGCGTGCGCGCGTGCGTGTGCTGTTGCGTGTGTGGGTGCAGGCGCACATGTGTGCTGCTGCTGCATGTGTGTGTGCATGTGTGCTGCTGCGTGTGTGTTTGCTACTGCGTGTGTACGTGTGCGTGTGTGTTGTTGCGTGCCTATGTGTTGCCTGCGTGTGTGCTGCTGCGTGTGTGTGTATGTGGGTGTGTGCTGCGTGCGTGTGTGTTGCTGCGTGTGTGTGTGTGTGTGCGTGTGTGTGTGTGCACGCGCGCGTGCGTGTGTGTGCGCGTGCGTGTGTGTTGGTGCATGTGTATGTGTTGATGCGTGTGTGCTTCTGCTTTCGCACTGATGCTGCGTGTGTGCGCTATTGCCCCCCACACACATACCACATGAGGGGCAAAAGAGTCTTTTCAGGTATCATTTAGGCTTAAAATGGACGAAAATGTCATATGGGAAATAAAATTTAGAACTTGTGTCAAATAAAGAAGAAAAACTTTTCCAGTATCAAATAAGGAAGCAGATTTTAAGATAGTGTCGAATAAGGAATTTTCTCTAAGCTTTAACCAAACTTTCACCTGGTTTTCGTAGGAAGTTTCCAATCATGTGTCTTGCTTCATAAGTTTTCCTTTCCGGATAAAAGCGAGCATGGACCGTGCCAGATAATTTCTCCTAGGTGGCAAATGTATCTACAGGGTGAATAAGTAGTCATGCTTTCGTTTTTGTGGTTAGAGTATGACCTAGTAATTTTAGTTTCATTTTATTATAGGTGAAAGTATTAATTAAGTTTAAATGTCCCGCATATCTCATAAAAAACTGCACATGTTGGTATGTTTCTTCTTTACCATCCCCTGTAAATTGTTTAATCTGCAGCAAATTGAGTAAACTTGGGTTGATTTCATAAGTTCACCACTGGGTCTCTGCCCTAGAGATATTAAGTTGTACTTGATAGGTGGCCCTAGTTGCGGCGAGTTGGTACACATGTGCAAACTCGGCCATGGTTGCCTAGACCTACAAATAACTTAGTACACAATAATAAATTACAACTTAAAGTAAAAACCAAAAGCGCCGAGCTACCCGGCAAGGGCACCAGAAAAAAGCTTCATAGCCACAAGTGCACATGGTTTAGTTATAGTTTTTTAAGTAAGAGTATAGATGTCTATAAAGCATTCGTGCAAGTTAGTTAAGGCCTAGAACATAGGGTTGCAGAAGTTTGTAGTTGTAAGGATAAAATGTGACTGTAAAAGTACTTGAGAAAAGTTTGTAGTTGTAAGGATAAAATGTGACTGAAAATCCCCACAAAAAATGTGATTGAAAATAAAAGCACTTGAGAAAGGTAAATGGGTAACTAAGGGTATGGAAATAATGAAATCAACAGTTGGGCTAAAATAAAAGCACTTGAGAATGTGGATTTCTCACTAGTATGTGTCTAACGTAACATATGCTACTGCATAGTTCTAGGTTCAGATAATCAAGCCTCTCGTTGATGTTTATAATGGGCAGAGCCTGGTACAATATATGAGCTACATGTGTACTCTTTTTATCACAGACACCACTATCGTTCCTCCCCACATCCATGTTATGGAAATGATAATTAAGAGTCACCCCATGGACACAACCAATGGTCGGTTCTTTGTTATTCCCCTATCAATTGCAAAGGGGAAGATGAGAGGATATTACTCTCACCTCTTTACCTCCATATCCCTACCTTTACAACAACAGTAATACACTCCATGACCATAAGTCGAGAATGTTGAGTGGGGCCCCTTACGTAACATTCATGAAGGTTATTAACTCAACATACAAATGGGGATTTAATATCCTATCTGCATTCAACACCTATATACATACTAGGGCACCTTCATATCCCCGAGAACTAGGGATAACTCAGACATAACGACAGACAACATCATATGGATAATTGTGGTAATCATGAATGATAGATCAAAGTAATACATCGAGTATGTAGTAGGGTTCAGTATTACAAAGATATGGAGAAGGGATGGTGATGACGATTGTTGATGCCGGACTCTCCTTCAATGAGGTTATGCTGGGTCAGACCCTTCTTGCCGGACCCCCTCCGGATCCCTTTCGGAGGCTAGGGTTCTTTGATCTGATGGAGTTTCTGGCTTCTCTGTATCTCGTATCCCCAATCCGAAGACATGGGGGTCACATAGTCAATCAGGAGGAGAAGGCGACGGTGGTTATGACCGCTCATACCAGATGTTTTCTCCTCTAGATCCGCTATGCAGTAGGTTTTCCTCGTGGTTGCTTGTGGCTTCATATGGTTGGTTCCTATCACGTATATTGACTTGATTTTTACCCCATATTCTTTTACTTTCCTTCTAATGCCTCAAAACTCCTCACAAATAGGATCCTGAAGATGTGCACAAGCGCGAAAAAGTTCCGACAAAACCTAAGTCTATGACACAAATCTCGAAGTAAAAAGTAGTAGGAAATTTGACTCATCAATTTCCCCAAGCTTAGAGTTTTGCTCATCTATGAGCAAATCCCGTAACTTGCAAGAACAAGTTCATCGTGTTCACGAGGTACGGATAAATTAAATGAATCAGTGCATCACAAAGGATCAAAATCCACATAACATACATGATCATGACGGGTATCGTAGCTTCAGCACAAGGATAATAACGAAGGATTCTACACCTTTGCTAATCTATTCATTAATGAATGTATGACAATGTCATGCAATAGATCATTTATCTTTTAACCGAGCAAATAGCAAGGGACTATAAATAACTAAGCTACATCTTAAGATTGATGAAGCCACTACAGACGCCTCGTAGTCGATAGCAACGTCTCCTCTCCACTGAACGAACTTCGTTGAAAAGACTGAAATAAATCTAGAAAAATGTGAGCATCAGTGCCAAGCCTAAGACGTGAACCCTGATGGGCTGATTTCACCATCGAGAATCTAACCATTCGAGTTACGCTTAGCTCGTGATATAGAAGATCTCTCCGCCTCTAGTTTTTGTTGTTGCTAAAACTGACCAAATAATGAGCTAGGGTAACATAAACAGATATTTTTTGACTCAAAAAAGCGTTGACGAGGTGGACTTGGCTAAATCCAAACGCACCGTGGAAGTTCTTGCCCTGGCATTGCTGATACAGGCATTGCTGATACACATTGCCATCGGCGCCCGCAGCATTTAATATTGGAACAATCCAGTCGTATTTACACCATCATATATGATATAAATAGGGGACCTCCTCTGTTCCAGACATCCACCAAGTAGTACAGCAAGCATATCCTTGGACGAGCCGTGAAACCCACCAGGCCACCGCCGTCGAGGCGCACGCAGCCGACCGAGCTCCAAGAATGGCAGCCACGCCGGCGTCGCCACAGGTGCACATCGAGTCCGTGCAGACGGGCTTGCCGACTCGCGTCGTCGAGCCCGACAGGACGCGCGTCATAGCCGTGGCCGCGCCGCCGCTCCCGGCGACCGCGCTGCAGCGGCGCCTCCGTGCGGTCTTCTACTACCGCGGCGACGACGCGCCGCTGGAGGAAGGTATATTGGTAAAGGAGTCCCTGGGCGAGGTGCTGTGCTTCTTCCCGGAGATGGCGGGCAGGCTCCGGCGGCACGCCGACGGGTCGTGGGAGGTGAAGCTGAACGACGCCGGAGTGAGGTTCCAGCAGGCGACGGTGGAGGTGACCATGGAGGACTTCCTGGCGGACAAGGAGCGGGCGCGTAAGGAGGCCGCGCTGGCGCCGTGGGTCGACGTGAGCGCGGAGGATCCTGACATGTGCTCGCTCCTCTTCATGCAGGTATATGCACGCGCACCAGCTTCTGACAATGTCTAAAATTTCGGCTATTTTTCTGAACTGTAAGATCGACGTCTAACCATTATATTGTTCTAATATATGTTTTACAAAAATAGACACAAGCATCTTGCTAGATTTGCACACGTCATTTGGATTTACAAAAACCTTTAGTTCTGAGAATCAGCAAAAATATTTATGATGAAAGGTATTAGCAAAAAAAAATTAGGCCACACAGAAACAAGTTGGGTACGATCCAGGACCGGGTGGTGCCTGGATTACAGGTTGATTGCTAACGTAAACATCACAAACATAAAGGCTCGCAGCCGGAGCTTCCCTTTGAGATAGTGCAACTGAAGGATCAGGAACAAAAGAAAGATACTACAAGTCACTGACAGTCCGGTAACTCGTATACCGGCGTGTACGTAAGAGCAACTCCAATTGGACGACTCAAACGGACACAGATTTTGTCTTTTTTTTATCCGTTTGGGTCGCCTGTCCGTGTGTCCGCATCCGTCTTTTTATTTGGGTCGGTCGGTGTGTCCAACGGGCGCCGGATGCATTTTAGACATGTCATTGTCGTCATTTCGTCGAACACTTGAAAGGCGAGCTCCGGCATCACCTCGCCTGCCGCGCCAGCTCGCCGCTGCTGCCGCAGCTGGCCCACCCCTGCTGCTACCACCCCGCAGCTCTCGCCCGGTCATCCAACGAGCTCCCGCCCCATCCCGGGCGGCCGGGCGCGGCGAGGCGAGGCCGCGCCAAGTCGGGAACGAGCGCGGCGAGGCAAGGCCGCAGGAGTCAAGAACGAGCACTGCCGGGTACGGCGAGGCGAGGACGGGCACGGCCGGGCGCAGTTGAGAGCGGTGAGGCAAGGCCGGGGCGAGGCGACGCCGCGGCGCGTCGACGACGGGCGGAGCGAGGTGACGCCGCGGCGCGTCGACCAGCGGCAGCTGGCTAGCTAGCACGCGCGCGACCAACGGCGGCTGGCAGCAGCACCAGCACGCACGCTGGGCAGCGGCGGCTAGCTAGCTAGCACGCACGATGGGCAGCGGCGGCTAGCTAGCTAGCACGCGTGCCGCGGGCAGCAGCACCAGCATGCAGTATTGACCAACGGCGTACGCGCGCGGCCATCTGCCGATGGTGCGCGTGGTTGTAGGACAGCGACGACGAGCGCTTGGCCGCGCTGCGCCAACAACTGCTTGTGCTTGGCAACGGGAGGAAGAAGCGACGCCTCGCTCGCGATGGAGGCCGAAGCAGCCGGCG
The DNA here is from genome assembly GCF_056163025.1 of Triticum urartu. Classification (NCBI taxonomy): domain Eukaryota; kingdom Viridiplantae; phylum Streptophyta; class Magnoliopsida; order Poales; family Poaceae; genus Triticum; species Triticum urartu. The sequence goes on along the minus strand of NC_141878.1, from coordinate 443,140,103 downwards.
CCATGCCCGCATCTGCAGAGAAAAGGAGGAGAGAGACGGGGGTGGGATGGGTGGGTGGCCCTCAATGACAGATGGGCCAGTGTTCGCATGCAGCGGACGGAGGCGGACAAGGAGGCCACAGAAAGCGTCCGTTTTGTGTCCGTCTCCGTCCCAAATGTATCCCACATTTGAAATGAAAATAGGTCCGAGCAGACTTAAAACGGACAGCGGGCGGACACTGTGTCCGTTTGAGTCGCCCTGTTGGGCCAGCTTTTATATCCGGAAGACCCAAACAGACAAAATGGGTCGCCCCATTAAAGTTGCTCTAAGAGCGCCCGAGTTTCTTTAACCTAGACCAGCCAAGAACTCTTTGGGAATCCTTGCCCAGTTCATGGCGCACCTGATTAAACACCAGTATAAATAGCGATATGACACCAGTACAGTCGGTGAATTCCGAGTGAGGCGTCGCAGAGACCGGGCTTCACGGAGCCCGTTTTACCAAAAAAAATCAAAATATATTTAAAAGTTTAAAAAAAATGCCAATTTTTTTGTACAAATACATATGCATGTTCTTTAAGTTTGTATAAATTTTCAGTAACTAATTTGATCATTTGAATGCTACACAAAAAAGACAAAAATCTGACACAAATACAACAAAGAAAAAGCCTATTTCAATCTGTGTATTTGTCTTTTTTATATACATCACATATGAATACATATGTTTATGAAAAATTGTACATGTATACTTTAAGTATATGTCTATATGAAAGCATTTTTTCAGATTTTTTTGAGTTATGAAAAAGGTATTTTGCTGAGAAATGTATATAGAGCTCAGTGGAGCTCGGCCTCTGCGACCCCTTTTCGGTGAATTCCCCCCTGCCAGACAGAAATGACACCCATTTATTTACCCACCCTACATCTGGGAACCCTAGTAAGTACACATCTGAGGTTCGTGTTCGGCATTTATAGCGGTGTCTGACTGGCTGCTGGGCTAACCAGTCAAATCAATATATACGTACATATGTGTGTGTATTCCGGCCTAACCTAACTACCAAAAATGTTCATCTTCTTTCTTTTCTTTTGTGAACGAATTAAAAAGTTCATCTCTAGCGAGTAGCGACCATCATCACCGTTGGGTAGTATACCTCGATCCTCTTGCTAGAAATGTTTTGTCAGTTAGATGCGGTTGCACGCTTGGTTCTTTTCGGGCAAGAAAATAAAGTGGTCTCAGTAGTTGACAAGTTTGTTAAAAACCGGCTTGCTGTTTGTTGCACATGACGTCTGCTACATGACCTCCTTCTTCCCCTAGCCAAAACCAGCTTACTCTTTCATGGCCGAGTCTTAGACCAAGTAACCACGCATTTATATGGCCGATAAACGTCGACGACCAAGTTAAATATGCCGGTACCAACAACAGAGACATCCATCGGCCGCGGCGGGCGCCATGCATCATGTGAGTGACGTCTGGGGAATGCAACCCATTCAATGGCCAAACCTAATAACAGCCTGACGTGTTGAATGCGATTCATTCAATGCAGTGCACCGTTGAGCGGGCGTGCCCACTCGCCCACGAGCGACACAGTGGGCCTCTATTCCACACTCTACAGTCCAACTACTCCTTTCATTTCATAATATAGTGCTTCCTCTATCCTTGTACTTCAACTTTAACCGTAAATTTAACTATCAAGACCGATTGTGACGGAAGCAAAAAATTATATCAGTGAATTCATATTTGAAATAAGTTTTCAATTATATATATTTTTTTCTTGCCGCAGTTGGTCTCGTTGATTGAATTTATGGTCAAAGTTGAACTCTAAGAAGCGCAGGCACACTGTATTTTAGAATGGAAGGAGTACTAATAAGCCGTCGTAATATTCACTTTTATTCTCGTTTATTCAATTATTATTATCGAAAAAAAGTGCATGTATTCTGGTGGCCTGATCGACCTCGTGTGCATGCGCTGCAGCTGAACCGGTTCCAGGGCGGGGGGTACGCCATCGGCGTCAGCTGCACGGCGCTGCTGTCCGACCCGCTGTCGCTGGCGAGGTTCCTCCGGGCGTGGGCGCGCACGCACGCCGAGATGAAGGAGCAGGGCAAGGTCGCCCCCACGCCCATGATGCAGTACATGGCCTACTTCCAGCGCCCGGAGATCTGCTGCAAGCGCATCCGGTCCTTCCCCGTCCACTCCGTCGCCGCCGACGGCGTCCACGCCCAGACCGTGCTCTTCAGGGCCGCGGCCGGCGACCCCCGCGCGCTCGCGGCGGCCTGCATCGACCGGGCGAGCGAGGAGCTCGGCGCGGACAGGCCGTCGCGCTTCACGCTCGTCGTCGCCCCCGGAGACCCCGCCCGCGGGGCGACGACCGTCGAGACGTCGGTCACGGCGGACGGCCTGAAGAAGGGCGGCGCCGGCCACGCGCTGGAAGCTGCGGAGTGGGGCGAGCTGGGGCTCGAGGAGCTGACCATCAGGGACGTCAAGCCCGTGCATGTGTCGTACAGGATCGTGTCGGGCGGAGACGAAGGGCTCGTCGTCGTCATGCCCGACGGCGATGGTTTCCTCATCACGGCCACTGTTCCGAAGTAGATACGGCAAGACAAGAAATATTTACTGCATGCATATTTGTTCCGGGGACTCAAATAAGCCAATGTTAGCCATCGATATCCACAAAAACTAGTATACTCTACTTCGAACGAATTTCTCGTAGCGAATCCAATATTTTTTTGCGAAATATTATTATTTTTTAACTAGCCAAGTGGCCCTCGCATTATCTTAAATGTGTCGAAACTCGAAAGTGTATACAAATTTCCCGCAAAAAGAAAGTGTACACAGATTGAATTACAATTTGATGGTTCTAATCCCATTTGATTGAACTATATATATTTGATCAGCTTTAATTTGCGGATGCATAATTTGAACGTTCCATTTCCAAAAAGAGTACCACAATTATAAACATGTGTGTTGTATGTACGTGACATTAGATTAGTACACACCAAAAAAAAATTTAGAGCACACGCTTGAGGTTGTTCTTATTTGATGTTAAATTGGTCTATGAAGGCAAAATTCAGATTTGTCGGTTGTTCATAATGTAAAAAGGTGATTTGAAAAATCTATCATTTTCTGGATCTATTAACTAAGAATTTTGTTTTATGTGGGACTTCTAGCTTGATTTTCTTTTTTGGTTGACCATGTGCTTTTACTATAAAATTAATATGGTATATTTGACCATGTGCTTTTACTATAAAATTAATATGGTATGGTATGCCAGGAAAATACTTGAGCCAAATTTATTTATATTTTGAAATGTGGAGCATAACGATTAAAACCACACATCACTATATGAATATTTGTGCCGGTGCTTGTACGTTTGTATAACTGTGACGGTTGCTTTATATAAAAAATATGGCGAAAGCTTAGCTCCAGAGACATATATCCTCCTAGAACCTATATGGGCTTATGTGTGTGTGAATGATTGTTAACAACATCCTCTGATCTTTCTAAGGCATGTTATGCTTATAAGCTTGATCTTTCTAAGGCATGTTATGCTTATAAGCTTGATCTTTGTAAGGCATATGACCGAGTGGATTGAGAGTTTCTGGAGAAGGCTCTACCCAAGTGGGGTTTCTCGCACAAGTGGGTTTTGGATGATGTCGTGTGTGTGCTTAAAGAGATATCCAGTGAAGTTTAATGGGAAGCTCCTGAATTCTTTCTCGCCATCACGAAGGCTTTGTCAAGGTGATCCATTATCTCCGTTTTTGTTTCTCTTTGTGGTTGATGCTCTGTCTGCTCTTGTTAATAAAGCAATTACGGAGGAGAGTTTGGAGGGTGTGAAGATATGTAGACGTTCACATGTGATATCTCATCTATTATTTGCAGATGATTCTTTATTGTTTTTCCAAGCCTCTGAGCAGCAGGCCACGATTGTCAAAGGTTTGTTGAACACGTATGTAGCAACTACGGTCCCACTTCGAAGTGTTTCGTCCTATTTTCTGAAACTGCTCAGAGTCGGTGACAACTAGGATTGGAGGTATTCTGGGTATCACAAAAGAGGTTTTCGAGCCAAAATACTTGGGAGTTCTTGTGCCAGAAGGAAGGATGCATAAAGGGAGAGTTGGAATAACTCAAGCAAGTCTTAGAAAGAGAATGGTCGACTGGAGTGAGTAATTCATTTCTTTAGGTAATAAGGAGATTTTAATTATCTCTGTTGCACACGTGATTCCCATTTATGTTACGAGCGTTTTCAAATTGCCTTTTTCCGTCTGTGATGATCTGACACGTATGATGAGGAAGATTGATGGGGAACTAGGAAAGGAAAGAGGAACATGGCTTGGCTTAGTTGGGATAAGATGCGTCTTCCAAAGTCTAAGGGTGGTATGCGGTTCAGAGATATGCGGGCTTTTAATCAAGCCTTGTTAGCTAAACAAGCTTGGCGATTAATTAAAACTCCGGATAGTTTATGTGCTGGCCCTGCTTCGTGCAAAATATTATTCGAATGGGAATCTTCTAGACACGGTATTTTCGGGTAATTCTTCGCCTGCTTGGAAAGGTATTGAATATGGCCTTCAACTAGTGAAAAATGATTTTATTTGGAGAATTGGTAACGGGTCTATGGTGCGTACATGTAACACCCACGATGCGGCTATATCTCCCACATGTCGGAGCACGACTTAGAGGCATATCCGCATTGTAGGCAATGTCGCAAGAGGGGTAATCTTTACACATCCCATGTACTGAATAAGAAAATGGTACATAGTTGGCTTACACTCGCCATGTCACACGATAACACAAATATATCATTACAATCATCCAGATACAATCAAGGTCCGACTACGGAACCAAAATAAAAACAACCCCAAATACATAATGTCCCCGATCGCCCCAACTGGGCTCCACTACTGATCGTCTGGAAAGGAAACGTAGTATCGTCCTGAGTCCTCATCGAACTCCCACTTGAGCTCAGTCGTGTCTCCTGAAATGGTATCATCAGTCCCTGCATCTGGTTTTGAAGTAATCTGTGAGTCACGGGGACTCAGCAATCTCACACCCTCACGATCAAGACTATTTAAGCTTATAGGTAGGGTAAAAGGTATGAGGTGGAGCTGCAGCAAGCACTAGCATATATGGTGGCTAACATACGCAAATGAGAGCGAGAAGAGAAGGCAAAGCACGTTCGAGAAGCTATGATCAAGAAGTGATCCTAGAACAACCTACGTTCAAGCATAACATGAGACCATGTTCTCTTCCCGGACTCCGCCGAAAAGAGACCATCATGGATACACATGCTGTTGATCCATTTTAATTAAGTTAAGTTTTGGGTTTTCTACAACCGGACATTAACAAATTCCCATCCGCCCATAACCGTAGGCCCGGCTTTCAAAAGTTCAAATCCCTGCAGGGGTGTCCCAACTTAGCCCATCACAAGCTCTCACGGTCAACGAAGAATATTCCTTCTCCTAAGACGGCCCGATCAGACTCGGAATCCCGGTTACAAGACATCTCGACAAAGGTAAAACTAAACCAGCAAAACCGCCCGAATGTGCCGACAAATCCTGATAGGAGCTGCACATATCTCGTTCTCAGGGCACACTCGGATGAGACATCCTACGAGTAAAACTAACCCTCAAGTTGCCCCGAGGTGGCGCCGCAGTATACTCGGTTCGGACCAACACTCAGAGGAGCACTGGCCCAGGGGGGGGGGGTTAAAATAAAGATGACCCTTGAGTCCGCAGAACCCAAGGGAAAAAGAGGCTAGGTGGCAAATGGTAAAACCAAGGTTGGTCCTTGCTGAAGGAGTTTTATTCAAGGCGAACTATCAAGGGGTTCCCATTATAACCCAACCATGTAAGGAACGCAAAATCAAGGAACATAACACCGGTATGACGGAAACTAGGGCGGCAAGAGTGGAGCAAAACACCAGGCATAAGGCCGAGCCTTCCACCCTTTACTAAGTATATAGATGCATTAAAATAGACAATGTATAATAGTGATATCCCAACAATAAACATGTTCCAACAAGGAACAAACTCCAATCTTCACCTGCAACTAGCAACGCTATAAGAGGGGCTGAGCAAAGCGGTAACATAGCCAAACAACGGTTTGCTAGGACAAGGTGGGTTAGAGGTTTGACATGGCAATATGGGAGGCATGATATAGCATGTGGTAGGTATCGTAGCATAGGCATAGCAATAGAGTGAGCATCTAGCAAGCAAAGATAAAAGTGATTTCGAGGGTATGGTCATCTTGCCTGCAAAGTTCTCCGAGTTGACGTTAGCTTGATCCTGGTAAACGTACTCAACGGGTTCCTCGATCATGTACTCATCTCCCGGCTCTACCCAAAGCAAAATCACAAACAAAGGGAACGACAATCAACCATGGTGCAATGCGCAAGCAACATGATGCAAAACATGGCATGATATGCAGGATGTGAAATGCAATGCATATGCGTGCTTCGGAAGGAAAAGATTGAACCAAGCCTCAACTTGGAAAACCAAGGGTGCCGCTGGAAAGATGAGTTGATTTCGGTCGAAATCGATATAAAGATCATCGGAATCGGATGCACGGTTTGCAAATGGCAAACAAAACAATAATGGCACAAAGCTGCGATTAACAACACGAGGCCATCTAAATGCATCAAGAACAACAAGCTACTGCACTCTAACATAACAACAAAGCACATGGCAGTGATCCACTCAAGATGCTTGACAAAATATGAACACTGAGCTACGGCTAAATCACACAATAGTAGGTTCAAACAAGCATGGCAAAAGTGCAAAAGATATCAGGTTCACAGACTTAGTGAAAATAACAACATGGCAGGAATTAACATCAGGAAGCAATGTTTAGAACAAGATAACAACAAGCTACAGGAACATATCATGGCAAAGCAAGGCATGGCATGAAGCTACTCAAAGCATACAACAAAAGTCCCTTACTGACCATAAGCCAAAAGGGATCAAAAGATACAATGGCAACCATGCAAACATAACAAGTTTCGTTAACAGATTCAAACTTAGCAGAAAACTGGAACATGGCAAAACAGATTTACGTATGCATGTTTGCGAGCTCGATGCACTCACCACAAGGCATTGCATGACAAAATAAGCATACACCTAGCAAGTATACATGATGAATAAGCTAACCATGGCAAGAACACTCTCATAGCATGCATGGATAAACTACAACAACCTCGGCAAAATTGCATAACATGTAAACAATCTGCGAGGAACATTTTATAGCAAAAATAGAGCAAGATAGAGTCATGTTAGGGTGCTCCATAATTGCAAACAAAGACATGGATGGATAGAGCATAACAATATCTCAAAATCATCCTTACTGAACATGCTCAAAAGAGGCATGGATCACTCTATAGCAACAAGAATACAAGGCATAAAAATATTATCAGGGAAAAGACTTAGAAGATTTCTAAGTCCCCGAAATCAGCAACATTACGAGAGCTACTTTGCATGCTTGTGCTAGTTACCACAAAGATCACAAAAATACATGGCATACACCCCTGTAAAGATGGCATGGCATACTTCAAAACACATGTAGGGCTCAAGATCATAGGAGGCACACATTAAACATGGCAAAAAATGACAAATGTCCAATATTTGTTAAGAATTTGAAGCTAACATTACATAGCACTCTTGCAACAAAATTTAGGGCATCAATATGAACTCAAATGAACATGGTGCAATGGAATGAAATGAAGTACACATCGAGACAAACAATTTGATACGCTACACGCCCAAAACAGAGCCACGGATGCAAAGTTATGATGCGATGAAGTTGTCTAAAAATATGCAAAACTGGGGACTTAGTAGTAAAATCGACCTTCGGGATCCAGGGTTCGTCCGGGGCACGCGAACCGAGGCATGGCCGGAGCTTCGCCGGAGGAGTGGCCGGAGTCGGCAGGGACGACGAAGGAGGGACGGGGAGGCCGGAGATCGACGGATCCGGGCCGGACCTGCCCGGATCTGGCCGGAGACGAGGCCGGCGGGGGCAGGCGCGGCAGGAGCTTGCGGCGGCGCGACGATGGCAGCGGCGGCCGGCAGCGAAGGAGACGGCGAGGCGGCGCGGGAGGCGACGACCGACGCGGAGGCGCGGGCGGCGGAGCCGCGACGAAGTGGGCGCGGTCGCCACGTGTCGGTGTGGGAGTGGCGGCGGCGATGATGTCTGGCGCGGACCGGACGTGTCCGGCGCGCGGAGGGGAACGGGGCTAGGTTTAGGGTGGAAATGACCCGAGATTTTTGGGGGAGATGCCTTTTTATACATAGGAGGAGCTAGGAGGCTCCAAATTGAGCACGGTTTTCGGCCACGCGATCATGATTGAATGACCGAGACGATGGAGGGGGTTTTGGTTGGGCTTTGGGCCACTTTGGAGAGGTGTTGGGCTGCAACACACACGAGGCCTTTACGGTTCCTCGGTTAACCGTTGGAGTATCAAATGAAGTCCAAATGGCACGAAACTTGACAGGCGGTCTACCGGTAGTAAACCAAGGCCGCTTGGCAAGTCCCGGTCCAATCCGAGAACGTTTAACACCCGCACACGAAAAGAGGCAAAAGGGGACGCTGGAGGACATATAAGCGCCGGAATGCAAAACGGACAACGGGGAAAATGCTCGGATGCATGAAACGAACATGTATGCAAATGTGATGCACATGATGACATGATATGAGATGCATGAAAAAGACAAAAGCAACACGGAGACAAAACCCAACAACGAGGAAATAACATAACTTATTGCCGGAAATGGCAAGAGTTGGAATACAAATATGGCAGGTTACATATGGGGCGTTACAACACTCCACCACTACGAAAGGATCTCGTCCCGAGATCTAAGACTGGAAAAACTCCGGATATTCAGAACGGAGGTGGTCCTCGCGTTCCCAGGTGGCTTCACGGTCGGAATGATGTGACCACTTCACTTTCAGGAATTTGATAGACTTGTTGCGAGTCTTGCGCTCAGTTTCTTCAAGAATATCAACGGGATGCTCATGATAAGACATGTCTTCTTGGAGATCAATCTCTTCGAAGTTGATGGTGCGGTCAGGAGTCTTGAAACACTTGCGGAGCTGAGACACGTGAAACACGTCGTGCACGTTTGCAAAGTTGGATGGAAGCTCAAGTTGATAGGCGAGATCGCCTCTTTTGCCAATGATCTTGAAAGGACCCATGTATCTAGGGGCAAGCTTCCCTTTGATACCGAAGCGACGAGTACCTTTCATTGGAGAGACGCGGAGGTAGACATGGTCTCCGATCTCGAAAGCCAAGTCACGATGCTTGCTATCATAGTAACTCTTCTGGCGCGATTGCACGGCTTTGAGATTTTCACGAATGACTTTGCACATTTCTTCAGCCTCTATGATCAAGTCATTGCCCAGAAGTTGGCGTTCACCAGGCTCTGACCAGTTGAGAGGAGTACAACACTTCCTGCCATAGAGAATCTCGAATGGGGCCTTGCCCGAACTCGCTTGGAAGCTGTTGTTGTAGGAGAACTCGGCACATGGAAGACAATCTTCCCACTTCATACCGAAAGAAATGACACATGCCCTGGGCATATCTTCAAGAATTTGATTGACTCTCTTGACTTGGCCACTAGTTTGAGGATGAAAAGTTGTGCTGAAGCGAATGTTGGTGCCCATGGCCTTCTGAAAAGAATCCCAGAACTTGGAGGTGAAGATGCTTCCACGATCTGAAGATATCAACTGCGGAATGCCGTGCAGAGAGACAATCCTGGAGGTATGTAGCGCTGCCAACTGAGCTGCTGTGTTAGATTCTTTGATAGGAAGAAAATGAGCCACTTTAGTGAGCTTGTCAATGACAACGAAGATAGCATCATTGCCACTCTTGGACTTGGGAAATCCAGTCATGAAGTCCATCTCAATATGGTCAAACTTCCATTCTGGAATGGCAAGAGGTTGGAGGAGACCAGGTGGTCGTTGGTGTTCTGCTTTCACTCTCCTGCAGACATCACATTCGTTCATGAACTGAGCAATCTCGCGCTTCATTCGAGTCCACCAATACGACTGCTTGAGGTCATGGTACATCTTTGTACTTCCAGGGTGAATAGAGAGGAGTGAATTGTGAGCTTCGTTCATAATGACTTTGTGAAGGTCACCCTTAGGAACAACAATGCGATCCTCGAAGAATAGAGTATCCTTGTCATCAAGGCGATAGCACTTGTACTTGGGTTGTCTCTTGGCAATCCCAATCTTCACCTTCTTCACCATAGCATCAAGAAGTTGAGCCTCACGAATCTGATCTTCCAAAGTGGGAGAGACTTGGAGGTTGGCAAGGAATCCTTGAGGAACAACTTGGAGATTAAGTTTGCGGAAAGCTTCACAAAGCTCTGGTTGGTAGGGCTTGAGAATCAAACTGTTGCAGTAAGCCTTCCTGCTCAATGCGTCAGCAATAACATTGGCCTTGCCTGGAGTATATTCAATACTCGGATTATACTCTTGAATCATCTCGACCCAACGAGTCTGCCTGAGGTTGAGGTTGGGCTGAGTGAAGATGTACTTGAGACTCTTATGATCAGTGAAGATGTCCACTTTTCTTCCCAACAAGAGATGTCTCCATGTTAAAAGAGCATGGACAACTGCCGCCAACTCGAGGTCATGAGTGGGGCAGTTCTTTTCGTTGGGCTTCAACTGGCGAGACGTATAGGCCACAACTTTCTTCTCTTGCATCAACACTGCACCGAGACCTTGAAGGGAAGCATCACAGAAAACCTCAAATGGTTTGGATTCATCAGGAGGAGTCAGAACTGGAGCAGTGACTAACTTCTCTTTGAGGGTGTTGAAAGCGATGTCACATTCAGGCGACCAGACATACTTCACATGCTTCTGGAGAAGGTTGGAAAGAGGCTTCACGATCTTAGAGAAATTCTCAACGAACCTTCGACAATAGCTTGCGAGACCAAGGAAGCTGCGGAGTTGCTTCACATTTCGAGGCGGTTCCCAATTCAGAATTGCAGACACCTTCTCAGGATTAACAGCTATGCCCTTGACGGAGATGATATGCCCAAGGTAGAGAACCTCATCGAGCCAAAACTCGCACTTTGAAAACTTCGCATAGAACTGATGTTCTCTGAGTTTATCCAGCACCAATCTCAAGTGCTTGGCATGATCCTCCTTGTTCTTGGAAAAGACCAGAATGTCATCGAGATAGACCAAGACGAAGTCATTTGTGTAGGCGTTGAAGATGAAGTTCATCATGCGAGAGAATGTTGGAGGAGCATTGACAAGGCCGAAAGACATGACAGTGTATTCATATGAACCATAGCTTGTTCTGAATGCTGTCTTGGGTATATCTTCTTCACGAATGCGAATCTGATGAGAGCCCATACGAAGGTCAAGCTTGGAGAATACTTGAGCACCTTTGAGGGAGTCCTGGATTAGGGGGTCTCCAGACAGCCGGACTATATCCATTGGCCGGACTGTTAGACTATGAAGATGCAAGATTGAAGATTTCGTCTCGTGTCCGGATGGGACTCTACTTGGCGTGGAAGGCAAGCTAGGCAACACGGATATGTGTATCTCCTCCTTTGTAACCGACCTTGTGTAACCCTAACCTCTCCGGTGTCTATATAAATCGGAGGGTTTTAGTCCGTAGGACAACATACAATCATACCATAGGCTAGCTTCTAGGGTTTAGCCTCTCTGATCTCATGGTAGATCTACTCTTGTACTACCCATATCATCAATATTAATCAAGCAGGACGTAGGGTTTTACCTCCATCAAGAGGGCCCGAACCTGGGTAAAACATTGTGTCCCCTGCCTCCTGTTACCATCCGCCTTAGACGCATAGTTCGGGACCCCCTACCCGAGATTCGTCGGTTTTGACACCGACATTGGTGCTTTCATTGAGAGTTTCTCTGTGTCGTCGCCGTTAGGCTTGATGGCTCCTACTATCATCGATGGCGATGCAGTCCAGGGTAAGACTTTTCTCCTCGGACAGATCTTCGTGTTCGGCGGCTTTGCACTGCGGGCCAATTCGCTTGGCCATCTGGAGCAGATTGAAAGTTACGCCCCTGGCCATCAGGTCAGGTTTGGAAGCCTAAACTACACGGCCGATATCCGCGGAGACTTGATCTTCGATGGATTCGAGCCTCTGCCTTGTGCATTATGCGGTCACGATGAGTACGATTTAGCTCTACCATCAGACAGCGTTCTAGAGATCGCACCGGCAGCCGCTCCGACCCTCAATTCGGAGCCAGTTGCGCCAACCATGGACGGGGGATGGACCCCGCCATGGAGGCGTTACCCTCAGCGGCGATCGAGCCAAACATCGACCTTACCTTGCCCGAGAGCCGTGTTGTTAAACTGCCGAATTCTTCTCCGGCCACGGACTCTGAACCGCCTGCGCCCGTTCCTATTGAATCTGATTGGGCGCCGATCATGGAGTTTACCTCCGCGGATATCTTTCAGCACTCGCCCTTCGGCGACATACTGAACTCATTAAGGTCTCTCTCCTTGTCAAGAGAGTCCTGGCCGAACTACGTCCGGCAGGACTGGGATGCGGACGACGAAGAAATTCGCGGCCCACCCACCACCCACTTAGTAGCCACTGTCGACGACTTAACCGACATGCTCGACTTCAACTCCGAAGATATCGACGGTATGGACGACGATGCGGGAGACGAAGAGGAATCACTGCCCACAGGGCACTGGACAGCCACCTCATCATACGATATATACATGGTGGATACACCCAAAGAAGGCAATGGCAACGAGACAATGGAGGATGACCCCTCCAAGAAGCAACCCAAGCGCCGACGTCAGCGGCGCCGCTCTAAGTCCCGCCAAAGCAAAAGTGGTGATACCAGCACAGGAGGTAATAACACTCCAGATAGTGCTGAAGAAAACAACAACCCCCTCTAGCAAGATTTAGAGCAGGAGGATGGAGAAGCTAGCCCTCCTGAGAGAGCGGCAGATGGAGAGGCGGAGGATGATAATTACATGCCCCCTCCGAAGACGAGGCAAGCCTCGGCGATGACAAATTCGCCGTGCCAGAGGATCCCGTCGAACAAGAGCGCTTCAAGCGCCGGCTTATGGCCACGACAAATAGCCTTAAGAAAAAGCAGCAGCAGCTTCAAGCTGATCAAGATCTGCTAGCTGAAAGATGGACTGAAGTCCTCGCGGCCGAGGATTATAAACTCGAGCGCCCCTCCAAGAGTTACCCAAAATGGAGGCTGCTACCTCGACTGGAGAAAGAAGCGTATGATGCGGCTGATTGGCCACCTCGTGGCCGTGATAGAGAGGCATTACAGCCAAAAGCTCAGCCCGCACCCCGACGCCATTCAAATAAAAAAGCATGGGGAAACACGCCAAACCTGTGAGACGTATTAGAGGACAAAGCAAAACATGCAAGATCAATCTACGGATCACGAGGGCGCACCACTATGCGAGACGATAAACGTCACGCCAGATACAGTAGAAGTAAATCCGGCCGGGCCGAACACAGCGGGAAAGACCCATTTGAGCTGCGTCGGGATATAGCCCAATACAGAGGCGCCGTACACCCCTTATGCTTCACAGACGAAGTAATGGATCATCAAATCCCAGAAGGTTTCAAACCTGTAAATATTGAATCATACCACGGCACAACAGATCCTGCGGTATGGATCGAGGATTTCCTCCTCCACATCCACATGGCCCGCAGTGATGACTTACACGCCATCAAATACCTCCCACTAAAGCTCAAAGGACCGGCGCGACATTGGCTTAACAGCTTGCCAGCAGAGTCCATCAGCTATTGGGAAGATCTGGAGGCCGCATTCCTCGACAACTTTTAGGGCACTTATGTGCGACCACCAGATGCCGATGACTTGAGTCACATAATTCAGCAGCCAGAAGAATCAGCCAGACAATTCTGGACTCGGTTCCTAACAAAGAAAAATCAAATCGTCCCAGACACTGGGTGTTCAGTCCCAGTATACTGGGCCCAAAAAAACTTCTCCGTCGAGCTTCCATCCTCGGCCCAGTAAAACTTCGCGGCATCAGACACGCTGCGGGGCAAATCTGCGAATGCTCCTGGAGAGCTCCGAATTCGGGTAAGTAATCGGTAATTTACTTTTGCATGCTTTCTTTGCATATAGAATGCCTTACCCACCGCTATCTTCTTCATTGCGTCGATCTCCTGGAGGGCCTTTTGGGCTTCGGCCTTGGCACTTTTTGCGCTCTCAAGGGCCGCGGCAAGCTCAGACTCTCGCGTCTTCGAGTCAAGCTCCAACGCCTCGTGCTTCGTCACGAGAGCCTGGAGCTCTTGCTGCACCTCGCCCACCCGAGCCTCTTGCTTCTCTCGCTCGGTGCGCTCCTTGGCCGCTTTATCTTCGGCCTCAGACAACGCTTGCTTTAGGGTTGCCACTTCGGTCGCGGCCCCTGGCAAATTCATGATGATCCTGTCATTTTGCAATCGCATTCTTTTCATACATATCCATAGACTAGGTACTACTTACCTTTGTTCTCCTCGAGCTGCCTCTTGGTAAGGCCGAGCTCGTCCTGGGACCCTTTAAGGTCCTACTTCAGTACGGCGACCTCCGCAGTCAGTGCGGCGGACGCCAGCAGCGAAGCCTGCATATGCATATTGACATACTCATATTAGACTCCTGCGATATTGTTGGATCCTCTGTTCGGCTTTTCTTTGTGAACACCGAACAGAGCATCAGGGGCTACTGTCTATGCGGTAATATTTTTCCTATATTTTAAATACTTAACTCAAAGCCTGTTAGAAGGCTGGCACAGGCTTCAGTCAATCCGCTCTTAGCGGACTGAACCTTCTGGATCACCGCACTCATAATAGTGCGGTGCTCCTCGTCGATGGAAGCGTTGCGAAGCACTTCCAGCAGATTGTCCGGCGCCTTTGGATGGACAGTGGTCACCGGTGCAGGCGTCTTGCCCCTCTTAGAAGGAGGCCGCCTGCCCGAGTCCAGAACCACTGGAGGTTCCGGCGCGGTGTTCGGCTGAGGGACAAACTCGGAGCCCTCAGGGGCCTTGTCCCCTCTGCTCCCGGAGTCCGGGAAGCCGCTTTGAGGCACCTCCGGGACCGTCTCCCCTCGACCTGGTGCCTCATGAGACAGCACCTCGGCGTTGTCCACAGGATGAGGGGAGGTGGCGGTCGGAACTGGATCGCTATCCATATCCGACGAGCCCAGGGAGCTGTCCGATGATACATCGATACGGGCTCGAGGCGGCCTGCATAATCACATTTCGGCGTTAGGTGAAGTAGTGCAACAAAGGAATGCTATGAGTTACTCTAGTATCCGAACACTTACAACTTCCCCAGGGGCTTGGCCCTGGGCAGCCACTCGTCTTCGCCATCGGCGGCGGTGGTAGAGCTATCCGGAAGGAGAGTTCTCCCCTTCTTGGACCCTTCGGCCTCCCCAGTTGGGGCGGCCTTCCTTTTCTTGTCTCCCCCGTCTGGAGGGCGAGCATCTTCTTCTGCCTCCTCGTCTTCGGGGGAGGATTGCGCCGTGGAGTCCTCGGGCCGTGAGTCCGATGAGGCCTGGCACCGGGAACTCTTTCGGGTTCCCTTGGCCTTCTTGGTCTTCTCCGGCACCGTATAAGGAGCCGGGGTCAGCATCTTCGTCAGAAGAGCGTTTGCTGGGCCTTCGGGCAAAGGAGCCGGACAGTCGATCTGTCCGGCCGTCTCCTGCCAATCCTGTCAAAGGTACGGGAGTTTAGATCCCGCATGGAGTCAAGCTATGAAAAACAAGTATCCTGTAAGAGGTAAAGCAGCTTACCGCACTGGCTTGGCGCTTCGCGCTGAATCCGCGATCCTCAGTAGTGGGAGGGGGGGACCTCGGCGCTCTTGAACAGCACCCTCGAGGCATCTTCGTGAGTTGTGTCGAAGAGCCTATTCAGAGTTCGGTGCTGCACCGGGTCAAACTCCCACAAGTTGAAGGCCCGTTGTTGGCATGGGAGGATCCGGCGGATGAGCATGACCTGGACTACGTTGACGAGTTTGAGCTTCTTGTTGACCATGTTTCGAATACATGTTTGAAGTCCGGTCAGCTCTCCCGAACTACCCCAGGACAGGCCCTTCTCTTGCCAGGAGGTGAGCCATGTGGGGAAGCCAGATCGGAACTCAGGGGCCGCTACCCATGTAGGGTCACGCGGCTCGGTGATGTAGAACCACCCGGACTGCCACCCCTTTATTGTCTCCACGAAGGAGCCCTCGAGCCATGTGACGTCGGGCATCTTGCCCACCATGGCGCCTCCGCACTCCGCCTGATGGCCGCTCACTACCTTCGGCTTGACATTGAAAGTCTTCAGCCATAAGCCGAAGTGGGGCTTGATGCGGAGGAAGGCCTCACACACGACGATAAACGCCGAGATGTTGAGGATGAAGTTCGGGGCCAGATCGTGGAAATCCAGGCCGTAGTAGAACATGAGCCCCAGACAAATGGGTGGAGAGGAAATCCCAGTCTGCGAGGAAATGGGTAAGGAACACCACCCTCTCATGGGGCCTGGGGGTGGGGATGAGCTGCCCCTCCTCTGGGAGCTGGTGCGCGATGTCGTCGGGCAAGTATCTGGGTCTCCTCAGCTTCTTGACGTGTCCCTCCGTGACGGAGGAGACCATCCACCTGCCTCCCACTCCGGACATGGTTGGAGAAGGTCGAGGTGGGGAATGCGAACTTGGGCGCTAGAGCTCGAGTGTGCGAAGGTGGATGAGCAAAGGAGGAAGAAGGCGTGGATGAAAAAGTAAATCCTTATCCCTTTATATGGGCGGACGAAACTATGCGTCCCCACTAGCCTGATAAAACTTGCTCGTCCCCCAAGCGTCGTAATCGATGGCACGGTTGGGTTACCCACACCCGTATTGATGAGAATCCCGTGATAAGGGGACACGATCTCTGCTTTGACAAGACATGTCAAAAAACTGCCTCGCGTTATGTGCGGGGCTAGTTAAAGGAAACGGTTCAAATAATCACCGGGCCGTGACATAATGTCATGTTGCCAAAATAAGTCAGCAAATTAGATTTGTGGAAATACTATTCTCTCTACGGTGGTATGTGGAACTTATTTTGCAGGGTCGGACACTATCCTTGTATTCAAATTCTTCCGTGGTGTATTCGGAGGGGGAACCCGCCTTGCAATGCCGAAGACAACACTGCGCGCCGGACTCATCGTCATTGAAAGCCTGGTTCAGGGGCTACTGAGGGAGTCCTGGATTAGGGGGTCTCCGGACAGCCGGACTATATCCATTGGCCGGACTGTTAGACTATGAAGATGCAAGATTGAAGACTTCGTCTCGTGTCCGGATGGGACTCTACATGGTGTGGAAGGCAAGCTAGGCAATACGGATATGTGTATCTCCTCCTTTGTAACTGACCTTGTGTAACCCTAACCTCTCCGGTGTCTATATAAACCAGAGGGTTTAGTCCGTAGGACAACATACAATCATACCATAGGCTAGCTTCTAGGGTTTAGCCTCTCTGATCTCGTGGTAGATCTACTCTTGTACTACCCATATCATCAATATTAATCAAGCAGGACGTAGGGTTTTACCTCCATCAAGAGGGCCCGAACCTGGGTAACATTGTGTCCCCTGCCTCCTGTTACCATCCGCCTTAGACGCACAGTTCGGGACCCCCTACCCGAGATCCGCCGGTTTTGACACCGACAACCTTTGAGTTGTTCGAAAAGCTCATTGATGTTGGGAAGTGGGTACTTGTTCATTATGGTCTTCTTGTTCAATGGACGGTAGTCGACACAAAGTCGGTCCATTCCATCCTTCTTCTTAACAAAAAGAACACCACAACCCCATGGAGAAGAACTTGGTCGGGTGAGACCCATACGCTCTTGAATATCGAGTTGTTTCTTCAGCTCCTTCAACTCTTCTGGTCCAATCTTGTAAGGACGTTTGCAAACAGGTTCCGTGCCAGGCTCAAGATCGATGACGAATTCAACTGGCCGGTGCGGAGGCATTCCTGGAAGCTCTTCTGGGAAGACGTCTTGATATTCACAAACGACTGGAATCTGAGAGATGGCATCCAACTCGCCCTTCTCGTTGAGAGAAAACAGTCGAATGGTATCATCACGAGCGGCAAAGACAATTACATCCTCAGACGAATGTGTTAATTGAATCTGCCTGGCAGCACAATCAAGCTGAGCCTTGTGCTTAGAAAGCCAGTCCATTCCGAGAATAAGATCAATATCCGAGTTACCAAGGACCACTGGAGAGGACAGAAACTTATAGTCGCCCAACGTGATAGAGACATCGGGAGCAACCAAACTAGAAGTCATAAGCTTTCCGGGAGAAACAACTTGCATGACTTTGGGCAAAACCTCTGTGTCAACATTGTTCTTCAATGCAAAAGGGAATGACAATAAAGAATGCGATGCACCAGTATCAAAAAGAACTCTTGCAGGAATATCGTTAACAGGAAGGTTACCCATGATCACATCTGACGAATCCTCTGCATGAGCTGCGTTCATCAAGTTGACCTTGGCATGCTTGGGATTATGCTTGACCACTGCAGTGCTAGCAGATCTCACAGGAGGAGGAGGAGGAAGATGCCTCTGGTTGAAGCATTTGTTGGCATAGTGACCCTTCTGCTGACACTTGTTGCACGTGACCTCTGAAAGTGGACGGTGATACGGAGCACTTGTTCTTGGAGCATGAGACGAAGTCTTGTTCTGAAAGCCTGGGTTGGGTGGGCGGGAAGATCCATTGCCACCTTTGCTCTTCTGCTGATAAGGCTGACGGAATGGAGGAGGAGGAGGCAACCAATACTTTTGCTGCTTAGCTACCACTTGAGTTGAGGAAGAAGGAGTTGCATCCCTGACTCGCTTCTTGGAAGCATCGCGCTTGAGCTGAGCAGCCTCTTGTTTCAGTGCCATGTTGTAGAACTCATTGTACTTCTTCGGCTCAAAAAGCACAAGAGCTAGTTGGAGATCTTCTCTGAGGCCACCTTTGAACTGATAAATCATGCTCTTCTCGTCAGGGACGTCTTGCTTGGCGAAATGAGCGAGCTTCTGGAACATGATGTTATACTGGTAAACAGACAAGCTGCCTTGCTTCAGATTGCGGAACTCCTCACGCTTGCTCTCAACAACACTCTGAGGAATGTGGTGAGCTTTGAAGTCTTGGCGGAATTCATCCCAGGTAATCACACGACCTCCTCTGGAATCTTTGTATTGCTGATACCACTCTGCAGCTTGGTCTTTGAGTTGGAACGAGGCAAACTTGACAAAGTCCTCAGGCCTGACGTTGTTGCACTCGAAATGCTTGCAGATATCCACGAGCCAATCATCAGCGTCTATGGCCTCGACACAGTTACTGAAGGTCTTTGGCTGGTTTGCGAGGAACTGGTTGAGTGTAGCAAACTGATTCTGATTGTTGCCATGGCCTTGATTTCCTTGGTTAAGCTCTTGCAAGATTTGCATAAGCATCTGCGTGTTGGCATTGGTAGCGGCCATCATAGCTTGCCATGCCTCCGGAGGTGGAGGTGGTGGCGGCAGATCCGGATTCTGACGCGTTGGAGGAGCCATCCTAGAGAGCATCTTGACAGACATATATTCAAGCTGAATCAAATGGATCGAAATTGCAACATATAGCCTTAGCATCCGAACAAGAATGAATGAATTAATTCCAAATTAAATGGTCACACTTCCATAAATTGAGAAGCCACTTAGATAGAGGTAGATGAATAAAACAACAAGGTACGAACATGAACAAATACTTGGTGAGGATTACCCAATCACAAACCAAATATCTGTGGAAGAAATACTAGAGCTACATGAATTCCCACCTATGAAACTCCCGAAATTTTCCCGGTTACGCAATCAGGTGTTGGGGATACAGGGGAGCATAATATCTCACCCAAAGCTAGCAAATCCTACATCTAGCTGTATCCATCCTTCAACACATAACTAAGAAACCTTCAGAAATCATTTACCTCAACCTTCGAAAAGCATCCGTTATACGAGTTATGGCAATACTCCCGAACTCCCGCCCCAGTACTGGGTGGCGTCGAGGTTATCTCACCAACAACTGCATAAAAGATATTTTCGATGTCGGCGAAACTCAGGTATTCCAGAACTGCAACGATAAAATTGTGACGACAACACCTCGGAGCTCAACTCCCCGGGACACTGCCACAACCCCTAAATGTCAGGAGGCACCAAGAACAGTGTTCTCGTCACAAAACCATCGAAACGATTCCAAGATACCCGCGTGATCCTAATTTTTTTTGTGAAATTTGAGAAGAGAAGAGTCAAAACTCTACGTCAGGATGCCTCACCCGAGCGACGAAGGGACTGAGGAGTAAAAAGAATCCTACTCTCCGATATATATAAATCCTAAAAGACTCAAAACATTTTTCTAGACTCAACAACGCCAACGATTCGATCAAGCAGGGGGCTCCTAAGTCGGGGAAGGCTCTGAGTACCAACTTGTAACACCCACGATGCGGCTATATCTCCCACGTGACGGAGCACGACTTAGAAGCATAACCGCATTGTAGGCAATGTCGCAAGAGGGGTAATGTTTACACATTCCATGTACTGAATAAGGAAAGAGGTACATAGTTGGCTTACACTCGCCACGTCACACAATAACATAAATATATCATTACAATCATCCAGATACAATCAAGGTCCGACTATGGAACCAAAATAAAGACAACCCCAAATACATAATGTCCCCGATTGCCCCAACTGGGCTCCACTACTGATCATCTGGAAAGGAAACATAGTATTGTCCTGAGTCCTCATCGAACTCCCACTTGAGCTCAGTTGCGTCTCCTGGAACGGTATCATTGGTCCCTGCATCTGGTTTTGAAGTAATATGTGAGTCACGGGGACTCAGCAATCTCACACCCTCGTGATCAAGACTATTTAAGCTTATAGGTAGGGTAAAAGGTATGAGGTGGAGCTGCAGCAAGCACTAGCATATATGGTGGCTAACATACGCAAATGAGAGCGAGAAGAGAAGGCAAAGGACATTTGAGAAGCTATGATCAAGAAGTGATCCTAGAACAACCTACGTTCAAGCATAACACGAGACCGTGTTCTCTTCCCGGACTCCGCCGAAAAGAGACCATCACGGCTACACACGCTGTTGATCTATTTTAATTAAGTTAAGTTTTGGGTTTTCTACAACCGGACATTAACAAATTCCCATCTGCCCATAACCGCGGGCACGGCTTTCGAAAGTTCAAATCCCTGCAGGGGTGTCCCAACTTAGCCCATCACAAGCTCTCACGGTCAACGAAGGATATTCCTTCTCCCAGGACGGCCCGATCAGACTCGGAATCCCGGTTACAAGACATCTCGACAAAGGTAAAACTAAACCAGCAAAATCGCCCGAATGTGCCAACAAATCCCGATAGGAGCTGCACATATCTCGTTCTCAGGGCACACTCGGATGAGACATCCTACGAGTGAAACCAACCCTCAAGTTGCCCCGAGGTGGCCCCGCGGTCTACTCGGTTCAGACCAACACTCAGAGGAGCACTGGCCCGGGGGGCGGGGGGGGGGTTTAAAATAAAGATGACCCTTGAGTCTGCGGAACCCAAGGGAAAAAGAGGCCAGGTGGCAAATGGTAAAACCAAGGTTGCGCCTTGCTGGAGGAGTTTTATTCAAGGCGAACTATCAAGGGGTTCCCATTATAACTGAACCGTGTAAGGAACGCAAAATCAAGTAACATAACACCGGTATGACGGAAACTAGGGCGGCAAGAGTGGAACAAAACACCAGGCATAAGGCCGAGTGAGGGAGTCCTGGATTAGGGGGTCTCCGGACAGCCGGACTATCTCCATTGGCCGGACTGATAGACTATGAAGATACAAGATTGAAGACGTCGTCTCGTGTCCGGATGGGGCTCTACTTGGCGTGGAAGGCAAGCTAGGCAATACGTATATGGATATCTCCTCCTTTGTAACCGACCTTGTGTAACCCTAACCCTCTCCGGTGTCTATATAAACCGAAGGGTTTTAGTAAGTAGGACAACAATCACAACATACAATCATACCGTAGGCTAGCTTCTAGGGTTTAGCCTCTCTGACATCGTGGTAGATCTACTCTTGTAACACCCATATCATCAATATTAATCAAGCAGGACGTAGGGTTTTACCTCCATCAAGAGGGCCCGAACCTCGGTAAAACTTCGTGTCCCTTGCCTCCTGTTACCATCCGGCCTAGACGCACAGTTCGGGACCCCCTACCCGAGATCCGCTGGTTTTGACACCGACATTGGTACTTTCATTGAGAGTTGCGCTGTGTCGTCGCCACAAGGAAGGATTTCTCATCCCGTCTTTAAAGACGGCACTATCGCTGAGGGAGCTTTGGCTATCCGCCAAACTCTCTGGCTAGGTGGTTTCCTCATGACCGCCTGTTCAGCCGCTGCGCCGACGACGACTTCTCGGGTCATCGAAAGCAATCTTCACATCAACTTGGAACTCGTCGAGCAGTTAGATCCAATGGAGCTCTCTTCCCTGAACGAGCTCTTGGATCGTATCTCAGCCCTGGGAGTCGCTACAGACTACGATCAGATTGGGCCTAAACCCGATCTAAGAGAAATTAACTCTCCCCAGGTCACCCATCACGTTGCAGTGGTGGAAGAACAACGCGGCAAAACTTCATCTATCTTAAGGACTAGCTACGTCCGGATTCCCGATCCCTCCAAGCCGGATACCCGCGGAGGGGAGGATGTCACTCAAAGCCTGAACCCAGAATCAGGCGGCGGGCCAGGTTTACCGGAAAACATCCAAGAATCCAAACTTTCGAGTTCGGAAACTCCTTGGCCACTGAGCCTTAGATTGGGTTAGGATTCGGATTCAATTCCACCCAGCCACCCAAACATACGCGATCTATCCCAAATTAGGCAAGAGCCAGCAGAAACAGTACACCATTACTGGGCCAGATTCCTCCTGGTCAAGAACAGGATAAAGGACTGCCGCGAGGAAGACGCAATTTCACTCTTCTGCAATAATTGCACAGACAAGGGAATCCTCAACGCCATAAGTCGTCGCGAAATTACACGCTTTGCCGACCTGGTATCCATAGTACGAAAGTACTGTGCGATGGAAAGCGCCTGGAAAACCAAAATAAAATTTTGGGATAATCCGGCCCTGAATACAAACCCAGTCCGAAATAAAAGGGTGCATTATCATAATACACCTGGGTTAACTACCAAAAAGCAAAAGCCCTCTACGGGGCAAGGAACCGTACTGGCGGGATGGCTCAACGGACCCTGCAAAATTCATAGTACAACGGATGCGATACCAATGCACAGCCTTAGAGCATGCTGGATACTCCAGCAGGTAGCCAAAAGTGGTGAGGATCTACCCCTCCCAAAAACCACAGAGAACCACCCCGAGGACAACAGTACGGTCCTAACGGTCTTCGAGACCTTCGCGTCAAATAAAAGACGGAAGCGAACACTCCGCAGCACGTCCGAAATCTGCCACATAGCAGAAACAAATCCTTGGAGCGACACGGCTATTACCTTCAATGCCAGTGACGAACCTAAATTCCGAACAGCCCGAGTACCAGCCGCACTGGTCCTCAGTCCAATCATGGACGGATTTCGACTCACCAAGGTACTCATGGACGGCGGCAGCGGATTAGACCTCATCTACGAGGAAACTCTTCAAAAGATGGAAATAGACTGGAGCCGCATTAAGCAAAGCAGCACAACCTTTAGAGGAATCATCCCCAGTCGGGAAGCATGCTGCGCTGGAAAAATCACACTAGACGTGGTATTCGGCACGCGGGATAATTACAGGTCCGAAGAAATTACATTCCAAGTGGCCCCGTTCAGCAGCGGATACCACGCTCTATTAGGGCGGGAGGCATTTACAATCTTCCAAGCCATACCCTATTACGGGTACATGAAGCTCAAAATGCCCTGGCCCAACAGAATCATCACTCTTGTTAGTGATCCGGACATAGCACTCCGCGCCGAAAATAAGACAGCTGCACTGGCCCTTGAGGCACTATCCGAAGCCCTAGCGGCCGAAAAACTAACTGCGCTGCGCTTCACGGTGAACAGGGACGACGTGATACTCGATAAAAGATCCAAGTCCACCTCCTTTAAGCCGGCGGACGAAATAGTCAAATTCCAAGTCCATCCAACGGACCCTACAAAAACAGCTTCCATCGGGGCACAATTAAACCCTGATGTTGACGCCGCACTGCGAGAGTTCCTACGCGAGAACTGGGACATTTTTTCCTGGCACCCTTCAGACATGCCAGGAATCCCACGCAGGCTGGCTGAACACATCCTACATATCCTAAAAGGATTCAAGCCAGTCAAGCAGGCTCTTCGACGTTTCTCCGAGCCTAAAAGACAAGCCATGGGAGAGGAACTAGCCAAGCTATTGGAGGCCGGATTCATCAGAGACATAAAACATTCGGACTGGCTAGCAAACCTGGTGATGGTGCCAAAGAAGGACAAATCCTTGTGCTTGTGCGTCGATTTTAAGGACCTTAATAAGGTCTGCCCAAAGGATCCCTTCCCCCTCCCCCGCATCGATCAAATCATCGATGCTACCGCAGGACACAATTCATTGTGTTTCCTCGACGCATACTCCGGCTACCATCAAATCAAAATGGCAGAGCCAGACCAAGCCGCAACGGCATTCATCACACCATACGGCCCATTCTGCTTCAACACAATGCCCTTCGGGCTAAAAAAACACCGATGCAACATATCAGCGCATGATTCAGACATGCCTGGCAAACCAGATCGACAAAACAATGGAGGCATACGTGGATGACGTGGTCGTTAAAACCAAGCATGTCGAAACCCTAGTAGACGACTTGAGGGTCACATTCGACAATCTCCGAACATATGACATCAAGCTCAATCGGGAAAAATGCGTTTTCGGCGTACCAGCAGGAAAGCTCCTGGGATTCATCGTCTCCAGCAGAAGTGTTGAAGCTAATCCGGCCAAAATCCGAGCGTTGTCACAGTTGGCTACCCCAACTGACCTCAAACAAATACAAAAATTAACTGGATGCGTGGCGGCTCTAAGCCGCTTTATCTCCCGCTTGGGAGAAAAGGCATTACCCCTTTATCGCCTCCTACGGCGCACCGAACACTTCGAGTGGACGGACGCCGCCATGGCCGGACTAAACGAAATAAAATCCATATTGGCAACAAACCCAGTCCTGGCTGCGCCAAACACTGGCGAACCAATGCTATTATACATTGCGGCAACTCATCAAGTAGTAAGCGCAGTGCTTGTCGTCGAGCGAGAAGCGGACGGACACAAATTTCCCCTTCAAAAGCCTGTTTACTACATGTCCATAGTCCTTACCCCATGAAAATCACGGTACCCGCATTATCAAAAGATAGCGTACGTGGTATTTATGGCATCACGGAAGCTGCGAAAATACTTTCAAGAGTGTTCGATAACGGTAGCCTCGGAAGTACCACTTAACGATATTATAAACAACCGCGACGCGACGGGCCAGATTGCCAAATGGGCCATTGAGCTCCTCCCGTTCGACATAACTTACAAACCACGGCGAGCTATTAAATCGCAAGTTTTGGTTGACTACGTCGCTAAATGGACGGAAGCCGAACTCCCTAAAGAGTACGGCACATATTCAAACTGGATCATGCACTTCGACGGCTCCAAAATGTTGGCTGGTCTGGGGGCTGGCGTCATTTTGACGTCCCCAACAGGAGACACCATTCAATATGTACTGCAGATAATGCATACAGACTCCAACAACGCAGCCGAATATGAGGCCCTTCTCCATGGTCTCCGGATGGCACTATCCATGGGGATTCAACGCCTAGAGGCGCGCGGGGATTCAAACCTCGCGATATCCCAAATAAATGGAGACTTTGATGCCAAGGATCCAAAATGGCCGCTTATCGCAATGTCATCCTAAAAATATCAGCTCGGTTCGAAGGGCTCGAATTTCACCATGTGGCTCGGGAAAACAATCAGGCGGCGGATATCCTCGCCCGCATTGGCGCCAAACGCGACGCGGTCTCTCCCAACATTTTTCAGGAAAGGATTTTCAAGCCATCCGTAGCATGGGAAGAGGACACCGGTAACAACAGTCCGGACCCGGCCAAGATACCCGATACCGAACTCCCTGACACAATCGGAGGCTCCGCCACCGAAATAACACAATCAGCCCACGAAATAATGACCATTATTGCCCCGTGGACAGAACCATTCCTGGCCTACTTCACTAGACAGGAACTCCCGAAGGACCAAAATGAGGCACGCTGCATAGTGCGGCGATCAAAGGCCTACAGGGTCCACGAGGGAGAATTGTACAAAAAGAGCGCTACCGGAGTCCTTCAACGGTGCATCTCCGAAGAGGAGGGCCGGAACCTTTTGGCAGAAATTCACGCCGGACTCGGCGGTCATCACGCCGCAGCCCGGGCTCTTGTGAGAAAGGCCTTCCGTACAGGATTCTATTGGCCAACGGCCCGGTAGTCGCACAGGACTTAGTCCAGCGTTGCGCCGGTTGCCAGCTCTTTGCAAATCAAAGCCATATTGCCACCCACCATCCTCCGAACAATCCCCATTACATGGCCCTTTGCGTCTGGGGGCTTGACATGGTTGGACCCCTTAAAGGTGGAACCCACAAGAAAAAATACTTATTGGTCATGGTGGATAAATTCACCAAGTGGATAAAGGCCAAACCGGTTAAAACAGCTGAATCCGGGCCAGTGATAGATTTCATATCCGGGTTTGTACATCGCTACGGCGTCCCCCACAGCATCATCACTGATAACGGCACGAACTTCACGACCGACGAGGTAAAACTCTAGTGCAGCAAAATGGGCATCAAGCTTGATTATGCTTCAGTCTACCACCCACAAACCAATGGTCAAGTCGAACGAGCAAATGGTCTTATAATGAGCGGCATTAAACCCAGACTAGTGCGCTCCTTAACAGAGTCTGACACGCACTAGTAGAGGAGCTCGACTCTGTACTCTGGGGGCTGCGTACCACGCCGAATCATAGTACCGGATACACACCATTTTTATGGTGTACGGCACAGAGGCGGTCCTGCCCCGCGACATAATTCATGACTCACCTCGAGTGTGCATGTACGAAGAAAGAGAAGCCGAGCTCGAACGGCAGGACATATCTGCCACCAGAAGTTTTTACTACGCTTCTTGTCGCGGTCCGGACATGCACTTTAGGGCATGCCTACCCAGGGAAAGGAACCCTTAATGGAACTATTCTCTCTGGAAGATGTTTCTTACTACCCATGTAATATAACATAACTGTTGGGTTTCGTAGTAATTTTAAAAAATTTCCTACGCTCACGCAAGATCATGGTGATGCATAGCAACGAGAGGGGAGAGTATGATCTACATACCCTTTGTAGATCGACAACGGAAGCGTTTGGTTGATGTAGTCGTACGTCTTCACGGCCCGACCGATCAAGCACCGAAACTACGGCACCTCCGAGTTTTAGCACACGTTCAGCTCGATGACAATCCCCGGACTTCGATCCAGCAAAGTGTCGGGGAAGAGTTCCGTCAGCACGACGGTGTGGTGACGATCTTGATGTACTACTGTCGCAGGGGTTCGCCTAAGCACCCCTACAATATTATCGAGGACTATGGTGGCAGGGGACGCCGCACACGGCTAAGAATAAGATCACGTGGATCAACTTGTCTCTCTCTGGGGTGCCCCTGCCTCCGTATAAAGGCTCAAGGGGGGGTGCGGCCGGCCTAGGAGAGGCGCGCCAGGAGGAGTCCTACTCCCTCTGGGAGTAGGATCCCCCCCCCCCAATCCTAGTTGGAATAGGATTCACGGAGGGGGGAAAAGAGAGAGGGGGCCGGCCCCCTCTCCTTGTCCTATTCGGACCAAGGGAGGGGAGGGGCGCGCGGCCCATCTTGGGCTGCCCCTTCTCTTTTCCACTAAGGCCCACTTAGGCCCATATAGCTCCCGGGGGGTTCCGGTAACCTCCCGGTACTCCGGTAAAATCCCGATTTCACCCGGAACACTTCCGATATCCAAACATAGGCTTCCAATATATCAATCTTTATGTCTCGACCATTTCGAGACTCCTCGTCATGTCTGTGATCACATCCGGGACTCCGAACAACCTTCGGTACATCAAAATGTATAAACTCATAATATAACTGTCATCGTAACCTTAGCGTGCGGACCCTACGGGTTCGAGAACAATGTAGACATGACCGAGACACGTCTCCGGTCAATAACCAATAGCGGAACCTGGATGCTCATATTGGCTCCTAGATATTCTACGAAGATCTTTTATCGGTCAGACCGCATAACAACATATGTTGTTCCCTTTGTCATCGGTATGTTACTTGCCCGAGATTCGATCGTCGGTATCCCATACCTAGTTCAATCTCGTTACCGGCAAGTCTCTTTACTCGTTCTATAATACATCATCCCGCAACTAACTCATTAGTTGCAATGCTTGCAAGGCTTAAGTGATGTGCATTACCGAGAGGGCCCAAAGATACCTCTCCGACAATCGGAGTGACAAATCCTAATCTCGAAATATGCCAACCCAACATGTACCTTTGGAGACACCTGTAGAGCTCCTTTATAATCACCCAGTTACGTTGTGACGTTTGGTAGCACACAAAGTGTTCCTCTGGAAAACGGGAGTTGCATAATCTCATAGTCATAGGAACATGTATAAGTCATGAAGAAAGTAATAGCAACATACTAAACGATCGGGTGCTAAGCTAATGGAATGGGTCATGTCAATCAGATCATTCAACTAATGATGTGATCCTGTTAATCAAATGACAACTCTTTGTTCATGGTTAGGAAACATAACCATCTTTGATTAACGAGCTAGTCAAGTAGAGGCATACTAGTGACACTCTGTTTTTTCTATGTATTCACACATGTATTATGTTTCCGGTTAATACAATTCTAGCATGAATAATAAACATTTATCATGAAATAAGGAAATAAATAATAACTTTATTATTGCCTCTAGGGCATATTTCCTTCAGTCTCCCACTTGCACTAGAGTCAATAATCTAGTTCACATCGCCATGTGATTTAATAGCAATAGTTCACATCACCATGTGTTTAACACCCATAGTCCACATCGATATGTGACCAACACCCAATGGGTTTACTAGAGTCAGTAATCTAGTTCACATCGCTATGTGATTAACACCCAAAGAGTACTAAGGTGTGATCATGTTTTGCTTGTGAGATAATTTTAGTCACCGGGTCTGTTATATTCAGATCCGTAAGTATTTTGTAAATATTTATGTCAACAATGCTCTGTACGGAGCTACTCTAGCTAATTGCTCCCACTTTCAATATGTATCTAGATTGAGACTTAGATTCATCTAGATTAATGTCAAAACTTGCATCGGCGTAACCCTTTACGACGAACCTTTTTTCACTTCCATAATCGAGAAACATATCCTTATTCCACTAAGGATAATTTTGACCGCTGTCCAGTGATCTACTCCTAGATCACTATTGTACTACCTTGCCAAAATCAGTGTAGGGTATACAATAGATCTGGTACATAGCATGGCATACTTTATAGAACCTATGGCTGAGGCATAGGGAATGACTTTCATTCTCTTTCTATCTTCTGTCGTGGTCGAGTTTTGAGTCTTACTCAATTTCACACCTTGTAACACAGACAAGAACTCTTTCTTTGACTATTCTATTTTGAACTACTTCAAAATCTTGTCAAGGTATGTACTCATTGAAAAAAAACTTATCAAGCGTCTTGATCTATCTATAGATCTTGATGTTCAATATGTCAGCAGCTTCACCGAGGTCTTTCTTTGGAAAATTCCTTTCAAACACTCCTTTATGCTTTGCAGAATAATTCTACATTATTTCCGATCAACAATATGTTATTCACATATACTTATCAGAAATGTTGTAGTGCTCCCACTCACTTTCTTGTAAATACAGACTTCATCGCAAGTCTGTATAAAATTATATGCTTTGATCAACTTATCAAAGCGTATATTCCAACTCCGAGATGCTTGCACCAGTCCATAGATGGATCGCTGGAGCTTGCATATTTTGTTAGCACCTTTAGGATTGACAAAATCTTCTGGTTGTATCATATACAACTCTTCTTTAATAAATCGATTAAGGAATGCAGTTTTGTTTATCCATTTGCCAGATTTCATAAAATGCGGCAATTGCTAACATGATTCGGACAAACTTAAGCATAGATACGAGTGAGAAACTCTCATCGTAGTCAACACCTTCAACTTGTCGAAAACCTTTTGCGACAATTCTAGCTTTGTAGATAGTAACACTACTATCAGCGTCCGTCTTCCTCTTGAAGATCCATTTGTTCTCAATTGCTTGCCGATCATCGGGCAAGTCAACCAAAGTCCATACTTTGTTCTCTTACATGGATCCTATCTCAGATTTCATGGCCTCAAGCCATTTTGCGGAATCTGGGCTCACCATCGCTTCTTCATAGTTCGTAGGTTCGTCATGGTCAAGTAGTATGACCTCCAGAACAGGATTACTGTACCACTCTGGTGCGGATCTCACTCTGGTTTACCTACGAGATTCGGTAGTAACTTGATCTGAAGTTACATGATCATCATCATTAGCTTCCTCACTAATTGGTGTAGTAGTCACAGGAACAGATTTCTGTGATGAACTATTTTCCAATAAGGGAGAAGGTACAATTACCTTATCAAGTTCTACTTTCCTCCCACTCACTTCTTTTGAGAGAACCTCCTTCTCTACAAAGGATCCATTCTTAGCAACGAATGTCTTGCCTTTGGATCTGTGATAGAAGGTGTACCCAACAGTAACCTTTTGGGTATCCTATGAAGACACACTTTTCCGATTTGGGTTTGCGCTTATCAGGATGAAACTTCTTCACATAAGCATTGCAACCCCAAACTTTAAGAAACGACAACTTTGGTTTCTGGAAAGGATTTTCAAGCCATCCGTAGCATGGGATGACGACACCGGTAACAACAGTCCGGACCCGGCCAAGATACCCGATACCGAACTCCCTGACACAATCGGAGGCTCCGCCACCGAAATAACACAATCAGCCCACGAAATAATGGCCATTATTGCCCCGTGGACAGAACCATTCCTGGCCTACTTCACTAGACAGGAACTCCCGGAGGACCAAAATGAGGCATGCTGCATAGTGCGGCGATCAAAGGCCTACAGGGTCCACGAGGGAGAATTGTACAAAAAGAGCGCTACCGGAGTCCTTCAACGGTGCATCTCCGAAGAGGAGGGCCGGAACCTTTTGGCAGAAATTCACGCCAGACTCGGCGGTCATCACGCCGCAGCCCGGGCTCTTGTGAGCAAGGCCTTCCGTACATGATTCTATTGGCCAACGGCCCAGGAGACGCACAGGACTTAGTCCAGCATTGCGCCGGTTGCCAGCTCTTTGCAAATCAAGCCATATGCCACCCACCACCCTCCGAACAATCCCCATTACATGGCCCTTTGCGGTCTGGGGGCTTGACATGGTTGGACCCCTTAAAGGTGGAACCCACAAGAAAAAATACTTATTGGTCATGGTCGATAAATTCACCAAGTGGATAGAGGCCAAACCGGTTAAAACAGTTGAATCTGGGCCGGTGATAGATTTCATATCCGGGTTTGTACATTGCTACGGCGTCCCCCACAGCATCATCACTGATAACGGCACGAACTTCACGACCGACGAGGTAAAACTCTGGTGCAGCAAAATGGGCATCAAGCTTGATTATGCTTCAATCTACCACCCACAAACCAATGGTCAAGTCGAACGAGCAAATGGTCTTATAATGAGCGGCATTAAACCCAGACTAGTGCGCTCCTTAACAGAGTCTGACACGCACTGGGTAGAGGAGCTCGACTCTGTACTCTGGGGGCTGCGGACCACGCCGAATCGTAGTACCGGATACACACCATTTTTATGGTGTACGGCGCAGAGGCGGTCCTGCCCCGCGACATAATTCATGACTCACCTCGAGTGCACATGTACGAAGAAAGAGAAGCCGAGCTCGAACGGCAGGACAGTCTGGACACCTTGGAGGAAGAGCGCGACGTAGCCAAAGCCCGTTCCGCATTTTACCAGCAACAGGCTCGCAGATACCAAAGCAGAGAAGTACGAGCCAAAACTTATAACGTTGGCGAACTAGTTCTCCGGCTACCGGATAAGAAAAAGAACAAGTTAGAGCCCAAATGGGAAGGTCCCTTCATCATCGACCAAGTTATGACCGGCGGAGCGTACTGACTGTGGGATGCATCGACTAGTCGACTTGAGCCGAACCCATGGAACGCAGCCAGGCTCCGAAGATTCTACGCCTAGCACCGGACTTTATGTTAGTCCCCTCCCTTTGTCCATTTCCTGCATATGCGTCGTCTGTCTTGTTTCCCTTCCTTTCTTTTATTCCTCTAGACCTTCACGGGTCACCTTGTGCCTCACTTGTACATTACAGAGGTGCTAGCCGCACTCTCTACACCTGGGGGCTTCTTTCACAAAAGCTTAAATTATTTACCTGGGCATCACGCCCAACACATGCGTTATACTTCCGCATGCACCTTTTTTCACCATTATATGCATTGATATGACTTAAGTTTTGGCCAAGCTGGGTTGCCTGGCTCTTGTATTTATGCCCTACGTTCCCGTTAATTCGGCTAGGGCATAAGGGGAGCACCTCTGCGATTGTTACCGCCGGGTCAGCCGGACATGTACCTCAGACTGGGTGAAGCCGAAAGCTAGCGTTCTTAAGAGAATATTCGGTCGGTGAACAAAAGATGACTTTTATTTATTAACCATATCTGCCACCAGAAGTTTTTACTACGCTTCTTGTCGCAGGCTGGACATGCACTTTAGGGCATGCCTACCCAGGGAAAGGAACCCTTAACGAAACTATTCTCTCAGGAAGATGTTTCTTACTACCCATGTAATATAACATAACTAGTTGGGCACTTGTCTGATAAAGCACTAATGACCCCTACGCCTGGTCTCCACGCATGCCCCGGTTCTTATATAACCGAGAGGGTATTCGGATACACTCCGGACTGTCGGGTCCTGAGGTTGAAGCGAAAAGGTCCGCCACGACAAACGATCTACAACCCGGCTAGAAGACATCATATATGTCACTTTACAATTACATAGTCAATTTGACTGGTTGAATTCCTCTTCAATGCCCTCCAATAGGCTGTCTAGTCTACAGTCCTGTTGGGAATACTTTTTGGCCAATTCTACTTGGCAGTACACTAAATTCACAGGGATCTCCTTGCCGTCAGGCCCCACAGGTCCGACTTCGGCCATGTGGTTCGGGTCAGCCTTCGTGTACCGTGTCTTCACAATTGCCCAAGCCTCCCTGGCACCCTGACGGCAGGCCGATATCTTCCATAATCGGAAACGCCGCCATACTCCCTTCAACTTTTCTGCAAGCTCTCCAAGGCCTTCGGGTATGGAGACGGACGGCCACAAGGCATGGGCAATGCCTTGCATCACCTGCCGAACCCGTTCGTGCAACTGTGCGAGCTCGGGAAGAAGATCACCCGTTGAACTAGGCATCTCCTCGGCAGGACGTCCTGTTAGCATACCTACAGACATAACTCTGTCAGCCAGCTTCCTCGCCGAACTCTTTTTCAAAGTTCGTTCAAGCACTTACTAAATATGCCACGTCGAAGCCGCCGATTCTCCTTAACAGAATTCGACAGTTGGGCATGAACATCTTTTAGTTCCACGCCCAACTTGGTGTTGGCATCTTGGAGATCATTCTTATCCTGCCTCACCCTCGTTAGCACGCTCTCACCAGCCTTCAGCTGGCGTATGAGCTGCTGCTTATCCGGATTCACTCCAGCGTCATCTGCAATTTTATCGTCAGATTTGCATATAAAGCCGCACTCTAATATGATATTTATCATTTGATGGATATGTTACCAGTGGGGGTCTCCTTGGGCTCCCCTGCGGCGGGCAGTACGGCCTGAAGTTGGGCTTTGCACTCATCCAGCTCCTGGGACAGTTGAGTATTCTTTTCTGTAAGAACCTACATAACAAATGATCCTTAAATCAATTATCCTAACTGTTTCAAGTCCCAGGGGCTACTGGTATATATAATCATCAAATTTTCTCACCTGTATGTCTTTTACATACTGCTCCGTGGCTCTGGCTAGACCATTTTGAGTGGCACAGAGGTGTGCATCTCCCGAGTTGAAGGCATCTAAAGCCTCTTGGGAGAAACAAGCGTCACGAAGAACAGTCCGGCGACACCTATGGTTCATGGCACTTTCCACCTTGGAAGGGGTGGCGGACAGTCTATCCATATCCTCTGTCGGAGGAGCACCCGGTGCACGCCTTGTACTCGTTCCCACCCCTGAGTCCGGCCTTGGAGCCTGGCTTGTGGAGGCGCGGTTGGTAGCCTCTCCGGGCATAGTCCGGCGAGCGCTCTTTCTCCTGAAAAGAAGGCATGGGCGTTAATATGCCTCTGTAAATAATGTCTTGCAATAAAGACGGCGCGCTATACCGCTGCGCCGGTGCCTCAATCCGGACTGTGGATCTTTTCAGCCTGCCCGGCCTAGCGGCCCCTTGTTGGCTAGTTGCCATAGGCTCGGCCTTCTGCCCCGAGGACCTCCCCTGCAAGACACGGCTGTTATACGGCAATGAAAAAAATGAGAGCACAAGGACGGATCCCTTTTTTAGTGCTAGGATTTCGGTCTCAGACACCTGTGAGGTTGGAACTAGCCCAGGGTAATCGGCCGTAATGGCCACCAAGGTATTGTCATTACTCCCTTGGTAAAAAAAAACCCGTCGATCAGCTCCACGGATATGTCCGGATCCTCCTGGGAGGCCGGGTCAAGGGACCATCTAGGGTCCTCGGGCTATGGAGGAGGGCTGTTTATCTCCTTTACTGCCTGGCACAGCTCCTACGATGAAATCGCTAGAATGAATACTTAAACTACGGGAATACGAAACGGATGGGCGAGAAAAAATCTCCGCTTACCCAGCTCGGGGGATTGTACATGGAGAATCCGCCCTGCGGGTTGATACAGAGGAATTCCTCCTCTTCTCCCTTGTACAAAGTGGACAAGATCTTTATTAGATCAGCAGCCGATCCCGGCCCTTTGCGGCCGTGGCGGGTGGCGTCATCCTCCCCGTTGAAGTCCCACATGGGGTGGCCTCTGTACTGGAGCGGCTGCACCCCCCGCATAATGCATATAGCCATGACCTCGATCATGGTCAATCCGGATCGAGCTAAAGAGCTTATCCGGCTCATCAGATAAAGAATGTCCCAGTCGTCTTCCTCTAGGGGGCTCCGTGGACGCCAGCTATGGCGCTTCTTCAAAGGGGCGTTGTCAAACTCAGGAAGGCCGATCCGAATAGGGTCCGGAAGGGGGACATCTTCTATATAAAACCATTCTGAAGACCAGTCTTCAGACGTTTTCTTCGGGGTCCCGGATAGGTATCCGGTCCCAGCGATACGCCACACTTCGGCTCCGCCCACTTGATATATTGATCCCTTCTTAGAATGGGGCACAAGGCAGAACAACTTCTTCCACAGAGCGAAATGAGCCTCACAGCCCAAAAATAACTCGCAAAGGGCTACGAATCCCGCGATGTGCAGCAGGGAGGCAGGCGTAAGGTTGTGCAGCTGAACACCCTGGCTCTTCGCATTCGCTCGACACGTGGAAAGTGGCCATTATTGGGCGTAGAAGCCAAGAAGTACGAACCATCACAAGGAACCGGACATTATTTCGACAGGTACACGGAATTTGGAGAAGGAACCCGCCTTGCAATGCCGAAGACAACCGCGCGCCGGACTCATCGTCATTGAAGCCTGGTTCGGGGGCTACTAAGGGAGTCCTAGATTAGGGGGTCTCCGGACAGCCGGACTATCTCCATTGGCCGGACTGATAGACTATGAAGATACAAGATTGAAGACGTCGTCTCGTGTCCGGATGGGGCTCTACTTGGCGTAGAAGGCAAGCTAGGCAATACGTATATGGATATCTCCTCCTTTGTAACCGACCTTGTGTAACCCTAACCCTCTCCGGTGTCTATATAAACCGAAGGGTTTTAGTCCGTAGGACAACAATCACAACATACAATCATACCGTAGGCTAGCTTCTAGGGTTTAGCCTCTCTGATCTCGTGGTAGATCTACTCTTGTAACACCCATATCATTAATATTAATCAAGCAGGATGTAGGGTTTTACCTCCATCAAGAGGTCCCGAACCTAGGTAAAACTTCGTGTCCCTTGCCTCCTGTTACCATCCGGCCTAGACGCACAGTTTGGGACCCCCTACCCGAGATCCGCCGGTTTTGACACCGACACCGAGCCTTCCACCCTTTACCAAGTATACAGATGCATTAAAATAGACAAGGTATAATAGTGATATCCCAACAATAAACATGTTCCAACAAGGAACAAACTCCAATCTAGCAACGCTATAAGAGGGGCTGAGCAAAGCGGTAACATAGCCAAACAACGGTTTGCTAGGACAAGGTGGGTTAGAGGTTTGACATGGCAATATGGGAGGCATGATATAGCATGTGGTAGGTATCGTAGCATAGGCATAGCAATAGCGTGAGCATCTAGCAAGCAAAGATAGAAGTGATTTTGAGGGTATGGTCATATTGCCTGCAAAGTTCTCCGAGTTGACGTTAGCTTGATCCTCGTAAACGTACTCAACGGGTTCCTCGATCACGTACTCGTCTCGCGGCTCTACCCAAAGCAAAATCACAAACAAAGGGAACCACAATCAACCACGGTGCAATGCACAAGCAACATGATGCAAAACATGGCATGATATGCGGGATGTGAAATGCAATGCATATGCGTGCTTTGGGAGGGAAAGATTGAAACAGGCCTCAACTTGGAAAACCAAGAGTGCCGCTGGAAAGATGAGTTGATTTCGGTCGAAATCAATATAAAGATCACCGGAATCGGATGCACGGTTTGCAAACGGCAAGCAAAACAATAATGGCACAAAGCTGCGATTAACAGCACGAGGCCATCTAAATGCATCAAGAACAACAAGCTACTGCACTCTAACATAACAACAAAGCACATGGCAGTGATCCACTCAAGATGCTTGACAAAATATGAACACCGAGCTACGGCTAAATCACACAATAGCAGGTTCAAACAAGCATGGCAAAAGTGCAAAAGATATCAGGTTCACAGACTTAGTGAAAATAACAACATGGCAGGAATTAACATCAGGAAGCAATGTTTAGAACAAGATAACAACAAGCTACAAGAACATATTATGGCAAAGCAAGGCATGGCATGAAGCTACTCAAAGCATACAACAAAAGTCCCTTACTGACCATAAGCCAAAAGGGATCAGAAGATACAATGGCAACCATGTAAACATAGCAAGTTTCGTTAACAGATTCACACTTAGCAGAAAACTGGAACATGGCAAAACAGATTTACGTAGGCATGTTTGCGAGCTCTATGCACTCACCACAAGGCATTGCATGACAAACTAAGCATAGACCCAACAAGTAGACATGATGAATAAGCTAACCATGGCAAGAACACTCTCATAGCATGCATGGATAAACTACAACAACCTCGGCAAAATTTCTTAACATGTAAACAATCTACCAGGAACATTTTATAGTAAAAGTAGAGCAAGATTGAGTCATGATAGGGTGCTCCATAATTGCAAACAAAGACATGGATGGATAGAGCATAACAATATCTCAAAATCATCCTTACTGAACATACTCAAAAGAGGCATGGATCACTCTGTAGAAACAAGAATACAAGGCATAAAAATATTATCAGGGAAAAGACTTAGAAGATTTCTAAGTCCCTGAAATCAGCAACACTACGAGAGCTACTTTGCATGCTTGTGCTAGTCACCACAAAGATCACAAAAATACATGGCATACATCACTGTAAACATGGTATGGCATACTTCAAAACACATGTAGGGCTCAAGATCATAGGAGGCACCCATTAAACATGGCAAAAAATGACAAATGTCCAATATATGTTAAGAATCTGAAACTAACATTACATAGCACTCTTGCAACAGCATTTAGGGCATCAAGATGAACTCAAATGAACATGGTGCAATGTAATGAAATGAAGTACACATCGAGACAAACAATTTGATATGCTACACGCCCAAAACGGAGCCACAGATGCAAATTTATGGTGCGATGAAGTTGTCTAAAAATATGCAAAACTGGGGACTTGGTAGCAAAATCGACCTTCGGGATCTAGGGTTCGTCCGGGGCACGCGAACCGAGGCGTGGTCGGAGCTTCGCCGGAGGAGTGGCCGGAGTCGGCAGGGACGGCGGAGGAGGGACGGGGAGGCCGGAGATCGACGGATCCGGGCCAGACCTGCCCGGATCTGGTCGGAGACGAGGCCGGCGGGGGCAGGCGCGGCAGGAGTTTGCGGCGGCGCGGCAATGGCGGCGGCGGCCGGCAGCGAAGGAGACGGCGAGGCGGCGCGGGAGGCGACGATCGGGGCGGAGGCGTGGGCGGCGGAGCGGCTGGGCCTCGGGGGCCCGATCCGGGCCTCAGCGGGCCGGGCGGCGGAGCCGTGGCGAAGTGGGCACGGTCGCCACGTGTCGGCGTGGGAGTGGCGGCGGTGATGATGTCCGGCGCGGACCGGACATGTCCGGCGCGCGGAGGGGAACGGGGCTAGGTTTAGGGTGGAAATGACGCGGGATTTTTGGGGGAGATGCCTTTTTATACATAGGAGGAGCTAGGAGGCTCCAAATTGATCACGGTTTTCGGCCACGTGATCGTGATCGAACGACCAAGACGATGGAGGGGGGTTTGGCTGGGCTTTGGGCCACTTTGGAGAGGTGTTGGGCTGCAACACACATGAGGCCTTTACGGTTCCTCGGTTAACCGTTGGAGTATCAAATGAAGTCCAAATGGCACGAAACTTGACAGGCGGTCTACCGGTAGTAAACCAAGGCCGCTTGGCAAGTCTCGGTCCAATCTGAGAACGTTTAACACCCGCACACGAAAAGAGGCAAAAGGGGACGCCGGAGGACATAGAAGCGCCGGAATGCAAAACGGACAACTGGGAAAATGCTCGGATGCATGAAACGAACATGTATGCAAATGTGATGCACATGATGACATGATATGAGATGCATGAAAAAGACAAAAGCAACACGGAGACAAAACCCAACAATTAGGAAATAAAAATAACTTAGTGCCGGAAATGGCAAGAGTTGGAATACAAATATGGCAGGTTACATATGGGGCATTACAGTACATGACGTGATCCTTTGATTCCAAGAGGTAATGATCTTAGACCAATTACTCCGAATAGGAATTGTCAGCTTGATCATGTTTCAGACTTTCTGTTCAACCATGGTGGATGGAACATGGACCGTCTTTAACAACATTTTTGGGATGTAGATGTGCAACAAATTCCAAGAATACGTACATCATCGAGAGGCCGTGAAGATTTTATTGCCTGGTTTCCGGCAAATTCTGGACAGATTACTGTTAAGAGCGCCTACAAACTCGCTTCTAAAGACCATGACGATTCATTTGCAGGAGAGGTTTCAAGTATGTGCCAAGAGGGGGATCGATCCGTATGGAATTGTCGGGTGGTAGGTGCGACATATGCCAACGGGTGGCTTATCATTGTGGGAGCCAGTAAGACGTCGCCGGTGCCTGGAAGCGGGATGAGGCGGAGACATGCACGCCGGCGAATCTTACCCAGCTTCGGGGCTCTCCGTGGAGATAACACCCCTACTGCTGCTCTGTGGGGTCTCCGCATGATCACTAGATGAACAAGTAGCTACACGATGCTCCTTGAGCTGTTTTGTGAGAAGAAGAAGTAGAGCACGGCTAGCCCTCCTCCCCTCTCTATGTGGTGTCTAGAACTAGCTTGGATCGACCCTTTGCATGGGTTTCCCGGGGGGTTTATATAGGCCTACCCCCGGGGGCACAATGGTAATCCGGCTGGGCGTGGGGCCCAGCCGTCCGTGACTACACTCGCCGGCTTCTGCGCCGGCTGCTGGGGCCTGCCGGCTGGTGGGTCCCGCCGGCTGCCGGCTCCTTGGTCGACAGGCAGGCCCCACTGTCCAGGGCCTTGTCGGTGGCTGGTTACTGTTGCTCAATCCTGGTGATGAGGGCTTCGCCGAGGTGGGCGTGGCTATAGTGTCGCCGTCCGGCGGGTGATCGCTGTAGCCTCACCGCGTCTTGTCTCCTTAATGGGGCGTCTCCTTCGAGGGAGGTGGCAAGCCGGCTGTGGAGAGCCGGCTCTGTCTTGGGCCGACTGGGGGAGGCATTGCCGCCTTCGGGTGTCTCTCTGCCCGAAGGGGCCCACCGCCTGTGGGCCGCACTGGCAGCCCGTCGTGGATGACATCAGGGTCAACGTGGCAACAGTGCCGTGCCGGACGGGCCATGGCCACCCGTATGACGCACTGTGCCAGGCGTGCTCCGGGATTCAGGGGTGGCAGGCTTTACTGTAGCCACGCCCCGTCACATCGCTGTTATGTGGATGTAGACTTCGAGGGTACGATCTTGACCGCTTTGTGGCAGCCGGCTTCTTGGAGTCGGCCTTCTCGCGGCCGGCTTCTCGGAGCCGGCCCTCCCGCGGCTTTCTTCATGAGGGCTAAAGTCGGGTCGCCTTCCGATAGCCGGCCTGGGAGACAGCCGGCAAGGGGAAGGCGGCCCCACGTCTTGGATTCTTGAGGGCCGGATCGGCTTGTAATTTTTCAGAAGAGCCAGGGGGTGCCGGCTAGGCTACCCGTGGTCATTTACTCTGACAGGAATTTTGTTTGGTGGGCTAAAGTTCCTCTTAAAATGTGTATTACATCATGGAAGGCCATGTCAGGTGTTCTTGCCACTGATCAAAACAAGTTATACAAACACATTAGTACTACTGATTGCTGCCGGGTGTGCCGCCGGGAGAGGGAAGGTTATTACCATGCCCTAGTTGCATGCCCTCAAGCGCGACTTGTGTGGTAGAGGATGCGAGAGTTATGGCCATTGCCAACTGATGATGTGCTACTAGATAACGGTAAAGAGTGGCTACTGCACGTGCTTGTGGCATGTGATAATAAGGTTCATGTTATGGTCATTCTACTTATAAGGAGAATTTAGCAACTTCGCAATGATGTTGTGCATGGCAAGGAAGTGCCACCGGTTGATGTTATTATGGAATTTCCGGATAGTTATTATAAGCCCCTTGATCTAGCGAGGAATTATAGTCTAGAAGAAATATTAAAAGAGAAGATATTGGCATGGGAGGTTGTTCCTATTAGCATTCGGCCGGCCGCGGCTCCTGTTCCTTGGCCACCACCTTTAGCAAATTGGGTCGTGTTGTCTGTTGATGGGCCTTTCTCATCTCATGATGGCAAGGCAGGTGCTGGTATATATGATCTTACGTCATAGTGATGGCTTTGTTATCTTTGTTGCTTACCGTATTATATACAATTGCAATGAGGTGCTTGAGGCGGAGATACATGCAATAATGCAGGGGATGACCCTTGCTTTACAACATATTGATCGACCCGTTAGGGTGCAATCTGATTTCTATACTGCATTTTTCGATCCTCTCTGGTGAGAGTATGTCCCGATCGACCTATGGTCATCTAGTAGCACAAATTAAATCTTTGATGAACAAGAGGGACTTTGTTCCACAAAAAAACCAGTAGGACTCAAAATAGGGTAGCAGATTGTATGGCAATTTATAGCCGTACCGAGTCATATATTGCGGTATGGATGAGCGGATGTCCTCCATGTTGTGAGGATTTATTGCCTCTCGATTGTAACCCTGTGAGTTTGGAATAAAACTCATGTATTATTTAAAAAAAACTCCTCTGATCTCACAAATAGCACATGAATTACTGTCAGGCACACAGATTCAGATAGCTAGATTACGCGAACAAGCAATGGCCCTGTTTGGACACTCTAACTCAGTTAGAGGTTAGAGTTAGATTTTAACCCTGGACTAACTCTAACAAAAGAGTTGTTTGGACGGTAGGGTTAGATTGACAATAAATATTCTTTCTCAATCATTTGACTATTTTGAACCCTTTTTGGATGGGAGGGGTAACATTTTTTACTATTTTTTCTAGTGGGCCCAGGAGAACTAACCCAAATAAACTCCTCTAGTGTGAGCTAGTTTTTTGGGGTGGGTTAGATCCAACTAACCCAAACTAACCCATCATGTTTGGATACTTTTAGGTTATTTGAGCCCCAACTAACTAAAAGTAACTCTAACTTAGGGATCCAAACAGGGCCAATAAACAAGGGAGTGGGAGGGAAGCTCGGAGAGGAAGTCGTGGTGTTGTTTCAGCTGTGATCCATCTGGATCACAGCAGATCCTATATTACGCCCTTGCGTCCGATCGTAGCTTAGCGAACAACAGGGCGAAACGGGCCAGCCTACTTCGTGAAAGAACCCTGTTTTGGGAACCTTCTAGTAGGTTCCCTGAACCTTTTTTTCATTGGCCGATTTTTCTTTTTTTCCTTTTCTTTCTTTTTGTTTCTGTATTTCTGTTTCTATTTCTTTTCTTTTTTCCTTTTCTTTCATTTGGTCATTTTTTCATTTTTATTTTTATACTTTGTTTTCAATTAAATGCTTTGAAATTTGAATTTTTGTTTGTGCTTTCAATTTTTTTCATGGATTTGAAATTTTGTTCACAATTTAAAATTGTTCAGCGTATATCACAAAATGTTCAACGTGTGTTTAAATGTTTGTCCAGCGTTTACCACAAAAATGTTTAATGTATATTTAAATTTTGTTCATCGTATATCACAAAATGTCTAATGTGTTTTAAATTTTGTTCAGCATATATCACAAAATTTTTCACTGTGTAGTTAAAAATTGTTCAGCATATGTATTACAGAATGTTCGATGGATATTTGTACATTGTTCATCGTATATAATTTTTTTTGATAAATGTTTTGTTTATAAAATCATCTTTTCCATAATGGTTCATGTTTAAAAAAAATCATGTTTCAAAATTTTATACAAGAAAATATTATTCGTTTTTCAAGGAAGATTAAAAAAATAGTCTTCCGTTGTACACAGTACTTTTAGTTCAGTGCGGTTATTAAGACAAACTGAGTGATCCTGCAGAGCTCCTGATCCAGCCCAGTTGTAATTCGGCAGGGCTGCTAACAACGATGCCTACCGCCTCACCTCACCTTACCTTATACCTCACCTAAAGCTAATCAATGATCGGAGGACGAAGATCAAGGTCAATACAAGAAATGCACATGCATGAATTAGAATAATTGGTCTGTTCAACGGTTCAACCAACATTTGCCACCTAGCTGTCTTCTCCTTGTACTTTCTTTGACCTCTTTCGGCTACTGAAAGAGCTTTCTTTCCAAATTATGCACATTTACTACAAACGGTCTATTTGCTATGTCATCTGTTTTGCGTTCCTTGATGTTCTGTTATCAAATTATTACACATGTTTTTTCAGTTTAGACAGTTCTATTAAAAATGGTACCATAGCAAAGGAAATTTACCCTGCTAATTTGCAGTTGCTGATATGTGGGCATTAATTATTTAACTTGTACCAACCTCTAACATGAAATTAGCTGATCAATATGACTATATGAGCGTTGAAGCCAAAAAAAAGTGGCTGTAACGACTGATGAGCATTGCTTTCTTTAGCGCTAACGTATTTGATGTGATAAGTGTGATCAACTAAACCCCATCGGTATCGGTGTAGCCCGCTTGGCACTAGTGATTTGTTCAAGGAATCAGGGTCGGGGGACGGTAGAGTTGTTGACGAGCACAACTAACCCAACTGCACCCGAACAAACCAAACCAAATCGCGTTAGTCAGTGTACTAACTGCACCGCTTCGCTGAGCCTATATAGCCAGTAACCGCGGGTCCATCACCTGCCATCCTTGTACTCACATTCCAGCTCCACAGCAAAGTCTCCAAGAATTCAAAGTCTCCAAGACCTTAACTTGCTATCATGGCTGGGCGTGGACTTTTAGCTGCAGGTTTGGTCCTCCTCCTCGCCGCCGTCGCCCCGGCCTACGCCACGGACTACACCGTCGGCGACTCGTCGGGCTGGGCTAGCGGCGTGGACTACAGCACCTGGGCAAGCGACAAGACCTTCACCGTCGGTGACACGCTCGGTACGTGGCGCAGTACTACGATCATTGCTAGTATCAACGGCGCTCTTAGTGATAGTACTGGACCTCAAGTAGAGCACAGTGCTACCGGCTTGGCAAAATGGTTGGTGTACGTGCCAGCGCAGGCATGACTT
This sequence comes from Triticum urartu, assembly GCF_056163025.1. Taxonomy (NCBI): domain Eukaryota; kingdom Viridiplantae; phylum Streptophyta; class Magnoliopsida; order Poales; family Poaceae; genus Triticum; species Triticum urartu. The sequence continues at coordinate 443,095,994 of NC_141878.1, read as the reverse complement.
GTTCGCCGGTGCACGTATTGTGTAGGCCGGCTTTCGTTGTGTAGGCCGACCTGACTGGTTTCCCATGTGTGCGTGCAGTGTTCCAGTACGGCGCCTCGCACAACGTGGCGGAGGTGGGGTCGTCGGACTACAGCGCCTGCTCGGCCACCAACTCCATCCAGTCGTTCAGCGACCAGGACACCAAGATCACGCTCACCAAGCCCGGCACGCGCTACTTCATCTGCGGCGTCAGCGGCCACTGCTCCGGCGGCATGAAGCTCGCCGTCAAGGTCGCCCCCGCAGCCACCGCCACGCCCACCCCGGCCACCTCGCCGGACGCGCCTTCGGCGACACCCTCCACGCCTTCGGAGACGCCCTCGACGTCCACCACCCCGGCCGGGGCGACAACGGCGCCTTCCTCGTCCAAATCAGCGGACAGCGTTGGCGGGGCCAGCGGTGTCGAGGCCCGCTCCGTGATGGGCTCTCTCGTTGGGGCCGCGGGCCTTGTCGGCCTCGCCCTGATGGGCTAGGCAAGAGGCAGTGCTTTGTTTCCCTTCTCCGAATTGTCCAGTACACGTTTTTTTTCTTCCCGCCGAGTTGCACACTGTGTGCTACTATGGCTCCTCTTTATCTGGGGCCTTTTCATTTGTGCTCTGTTCTGTTCTGTGGTAGATCCTCCGATTCGATCACGACTCGTGCTTGTACGACCACTTTGAAATATAGATTCTCCATCTGTCTGTCTTGTGACGTGTCTTGCCAAATCGTGTTATCGGATGCACGAGTGCATGCTGGCGTGGGGATCCTGCTAAATACTATGTCATTCTCTAAAAAAGATATGTCTTGTCCGTCAACGTGTAAGTTATGTACTTCAGGGAGCTCAGTCTATTGTACAATGGAACCCATCAGGAACAGGGTCTATCTTTCTGACCGAGGTCCCCGGCGTGAACTATAATTCAAATCTATGGTAGATAGTCAGGTACAATTTGAGGACATGATCAATCTCTAAGTTCATTATGCGCCTTCTGAAATTTAAGACAATACACGTTCCCCCTCTTCGATTAGTTTCTGAGTCTTGGCTAACAGCCTCTTTGGAATGACATCCTGGACGCCATCACCCTGCACAGAAAGCATGGAACCTAATTACCGGACAAAAGACATAACAAAAGACCGAACATCCATAGGCTTCAAACGTCAGAGAAAGTAATAAATTCACCAAAGAGATACAAAAAGATGCATGCACGAATTGGCCATACATAGTAACAATAAAGACATGAGCACAAATCAACCCACCTTCTCATTGACCAAAACCAAGTGCACCCATAAGTAAACATAATTTTTTGAGGAAAACAAAAGGATTAATTAGGTGCTTTTGCAAACTATAAAAAATATTCCATCACTCATCATCTACCTTGATTGGTGAGATTTTTGAATTAAGCCTTATAAACCGGAAAGGAGGGAGTATCAAGAAAAGATGAGTCTATAACCTAGTAATAAATTAAGTAATGCATGACACAATACATATGTTACTACCCACTGTGGAGGTTGTAACATAGAGTAGTAATATACGCATGTTATTACTCTAAGTTACTATCCATTGTGACTAGTCTAAGTAAAGGACTGGCTTCACAAGGAATTGGCTACGTTGAAGCACAAACAACCATGTAGGATGATTGCATTTTCCTCGAAATGAGGGAAAACCCTTGGCCATCCAGTGATACAAGCAAGCATCTACGATTGGTTGCTCTGAACCATAGAAAAAAGAACGCACGCCTCCCCCCCCCCCCCCCCCCCACAAAAAAAGACAGAAAGAAAGAGGCCAATGCCCAACCGGTTTGTAGACTGTCCGCCGATCACATCAGTAAAACAGGACTAATTATACAATTACGCGAGAAATGATGAGTGGGAAAAGCACACGCACCACCGCGGAACAAGGGGCGAAACTGACGGAAGGACAACACAGACGGCTAGAACGACGTCATTGATGTCGCTCGTCAAACCAGAAGAAGAAAGTTGGGCCGTAACTAACACCCTAGAGAAATTGTACCGCTGACCACTCCAAACTCTCCGAGTGCACATAGGAAATCTTAGACATGCAACATGCGGCAGGCCAGTTTGGACAGACGGAAGACCGTCCTTCCTCTCACTGACCATCGTAGCAAACAGAGCGATCTCCTCCTCACCAGTGGGCCTTGCCTCACGAGTGCAACCCGAAGCGCTCCTAACTATGTTTCCCAGGAATATAATGTAAGAGGGACTTGTGCCCCCAAAGAAGTTGCATGATGGGAACACACAGCTTGATTGACAACAGGTGGACCGAGGTGTGCGAGACCATACAACCAGTGGACATGAGTGAAACCGATGCTGGATACCATGAATTGGCAACAATCAACTCCGAGAGCTCCAATCCAATGACTATAAGAGATTTACACGCCGCCCAACAATCTCGATCATAAGAGACCAACCCTTGCACCATCAATAACCCCGGCCCACACCACCCAACCTCGTACCATCTAGACATACAACCTAGTCAAAATCGTGCGCAAAATATAAAATTGAACAGCTCAATCAAAATTAGGAAGCATAGTGAATTTAAAAATACACATCGAGAACGGGTGGCACATGGTGCCCCCAACGACCCGGAATCTCATGTGCTGGTATGTCTGTGTGTGATACCACGACCATGAGAGGAGAAAGCAAATCAATATTTTTAATTTGGAAAGAGAAAGCAAATCCATTTTTAACAGAAAGTAAACCATAAAACACGAGTGAAGGCCACAATGACCATATTCGAATCCAAACGGGCCAATCTTTAACTCTAGACGGGGAGGGAGAGTTCGCTATTCTCATGATACATTTGGGTCCATGAATCTTACGTCGCGTGCACTCAAAAACATCATCGGTTTTACGCTGAAAATACTAAATCAATCCTTTTCGCTGAAAAAAATTATATCAATCCCTAGCAGACCTCGCAAGATGGGTTGGCATGGTCCGACCTTGTAACACCCCAGGAGTTAAGCTGCAGTAATCACACACAAATGGTGCCATGTCATCACAATTAATTTGCTAAACCGCACCTTGGTCCAAACTGAGTTCAAATTCAAATTTTAAAGTAAAGTCAAATAAATCATTTATTCAAACTGCAAAACAAAAGTGTTCATAATATTTCAAATAATCCACTGATACTTTTCATGAAGAAACCCCACTTGAGAGAGTTTCTGAAATGCCCCTAACTAATTTTAGAATGTACCAACATCATTTAAAGTGGTCCAATTAAATGCAAACACAATTATAAACTTTTCCAGTTGGCCTCAAACTTTTTAAGAAACCTTAGAATATTCCAAATAATTTATGTACCAATTTTAGTATTTAGAAAAAAAAAATTTTGGACACTCTTTCAATTAGAAAACAGTGGCAATTTTTTTAAAAAAGTAAGAAAACGCTAAAGACCTAGTGTACTAATGGGCCATAAGTGGCTGCAGTAACACGGCCCAGCCCACACAGGCCTCCTTCTACCTCCCGCTAAAGGAGGCAGAGAGGTCGTGGCGCACATCCAGGGCGCCATGCCCATGGATGGCCACCACGTCGCCCCCCTGATGCTATATCTATGTTCCCCGGAAACCCTAGACAACCCTCTTCCATTCCCCCCTCGTTTCCCCTTCGGCCCCTTCCTCTACTACGCGAATTCCACCTCCGAAGTGCGTGCGGTGACCACTACCTCGCCTTCGTTGTCACGGCCACCGACCTCTCCGGTGTGCGGGAACACGTCCAGGAGGTCTGCCGCAGCCGTCTTCGTCCGTTCAGGGGACCAACTCAAGCCGGGATGCCCCTCCTCAACGCTTGCATCGTCTTCCTCCGTCTCGGCCATCGCATCTCGCGTCACCATTGCCGCTGCTCCGAGCCGTTCCCTGTCTCCCCAACCTCGCCGTCGCGCTCTCGGTGAGCAACTCCTCCGGATCCCTCTTCCTCCGCCTCGATCTGTTCTCTGTTTGCCGGCCCCGAGCACACCCGAGCTCCCCTGTACGCGTACGCGTACGTGTGTGTCGCGCTGCTGCTCCTTGCTGCTGTCGCGCTACCACCTCGCGGTGCCTGCCGCCGCTGCTCTGGCTCCGCTGCTACTTGGCCATTGCTGTTGCTCCGCCGCTGCCTACTGCGTCACTGCTCCTCCTCCTGTCGCACGCACTGGCTGGCTGGGCCGCTCTCGCATGCGCCGCGCTACGCCCACCCGCCCCTGGCAAGCCTCGCACTCGGCCGCTGCGCGCCCGTGTGCCTGCGTGCGCACGAGCACATCCGGGCCTTGCCGCCGTGCCTCTGGCCGGTTGGCAAGTTTAGGCCTAATGGCCACTGCTACGTGGGCTCTGTCCTCGGTTAATTAGAGTAGGCCTAATTAACTTAGCCTAAAACCACCCACTCTTAAAAACACACACTCTTTGACCCATTTACATTGTTCACCTTTGACCAGTCAACGCTGACTGGGTTGTTGACTTTGATCCTGGCCCACTGTCAGCCTCCGGTACAGCGTTGGGTGCACTGGACCGGGTGCATCTAGCTTTTTTTTTAATTTATTTGAAATTAAATAAATTCCAGAATTTTAGAAAAGGATTTAAAACTTGAAATATTAATAGAAAAATAAGCCGTAAGTTAGATGGAAAAACTTTGTACATGAAAGTTGCTTAGAACGACGAGACGAATCCGGTTACGCAGCCCGTTCGTTTGCCACACATCCCTAGCATAGCGAACACGCAACTTTCCCCCTCCGGTTCATCTGTCCGAAAACGCGAAACACCGGGGGTATTTTTCCGGATGTTTCCCCCCTTCACCAGTATCACCTCGTACCGCGTCAGGTCACCCCTAGCACAACGTAATGCCGCATCTTGCTTTTTGTTACATTGATTGCTCTGTTATTTATTGTGTTCCCCCTCCGTTACTTCTTTCCGGTAGACCCTGAGACTGCCGGAGACCCCCAGTACGACTACGGTGTTGATGACCCCTCTCTCTTGCCAGAGCAACCAGGCAAGCCCCCCCCCCTTGATCACCAGATATCGCCTACTCTCCTATACTGCTTGCATTAGAGTAGTGTAGCTTGTTACTGTTTTCAGTTAATCCTATACTGTTGCATAGCCTGTCCTTGCTACTACTGTTGTTACCTTTACCTGCTATCCTACTGGTTAGTATAGGATGCTAGTGTTCCATCAGTGACCCTACACTCTTGTCCGTCTGCTATGCTATACTACTGGGCCGTGATCATTTCGGGAGGTGATCACGGGCATATACTATATACTTTACACTGTTACATTACCTGTGGTACTGTTCGGAGTTGGGGGCTGAAGGGGCAGGTGGCTCCATCCCGGTAGAGGTGGGCCTGGGTTCCCGACGGCCCCCGGCTGTTACTTTTGGCGGAGCGACAGGGCAGGTTGAGACCACCTAGGAGAGAGGTGGGCCTGGCCCTGGTCGGCGTTCGCGGATACTTAACACATTTAACGAGATCTTGGTATTTGATCTGAGTCTGGCTACTGGCCTATATGCACTAACCATCTACGCGGGGACAGTTATGGGCACTCGACGTCGTGGTATCAGCCGAAGCCTTCGTGACGTCAGCGACTGAGCGGCGCGCGCCGGGTTGGACCGCGTAACGCAACTTCCTTTGTAATGGAGGTTGCTAGGTCTGCTCACCGGCCGCGTACGCAACGTGCAGGTGTGCAATGGGCGATGGGCCCAGACCCCTGCATCATAGGATTTAGACCGGCGTGCTGACCTCTCTGTTGTGCCTAGGTAGGGCTGCGACGTGTTGATCTTCCAAGGCCGGGCATGACCCAGGAAAGTGTGTCCAGCCAAATGGGATCGAGCATGTTGGGTTATGTGGTGCACCCCTGCAGGGAAGTTGATCTATTCGAATAGTCGTGTCCCTCGGTAAAAGGACGACCCGGAGTTGTACCTTGACCTTATGACAACTAGAACCGGATACTTAATAAAACACACCCTTCTAAGTGCCAGATACAACCGGTGATCGCTCTCTCACATGGCGACGAGGGGAGGATCATCGGTTAGGATTATGCTATGCGATGTTACTTGGTGAACTTACCATCTACTCTCTTCTTCTGCTGCAAGACGGAGGTTACCAGAAGCGTAGTCTTCGACAGGACTAGCTATCCCCCTCTTATTCCGGCATTCTGCAGTTCAGTCCACATATGATACCCTTATTTCATTTGATACCAATGCATACATATGTAGTGTAGCTCTTTGCTTGCGAGTACTTTGGATGAGTACTCACGGTTGCTTTGCTATCTTTTCCCCTTTCCTATACCCGATTGCTGCGACCAGACGTTGGAGCCCAGGAGCTAGACGCCACCGTCGACGACGACTACTACTACTCAGGAGGTGCCTACTACTACGTGCAGCCTGCTAACGACGACCAGGAGTAGTTTAGGAGGATCCCAGGCAGGAGGCCTGCACCTCTTTCGATCTGTATCCCAGTTTGTGCTAGCCTTCTTAAGGCAAACTTGTTTAACTTATGTCTGTACTCAGATATTGTTGCTTCCGCTGACTCGTCTATGATCGAGCTCTTGTATTCGAGCCCTCGAGGCCCCTGGCTTGTAACATGATGCTTGTATGACTTATTTTATTTGTAGAGTTGTGTTGTGTTATCTTCCCGTGAGTCCCTGATCTTGATCATACACGTTTGCGTGTATGATTAGTGTACGGTGAAATCGGAGGCGTCACAAGTTGGTATCAGAGCCGACTGCCTGTAGGAATCCCTCTTCCAACTCCTTGGCCGAAGTTGAGTCTAGTCGATGAAAACTGTTTTACTAACATGGTTGTGCGGCCCATGGACCCACGTCTCTATTGGGTGGTATTAGGATCATTTATTCCTCGTCTATACTCTAGGACTCTGAATCTCTCTTCTATTCGGGTTAAATGATTTTACTAACTCTGACTCTAGGTTCTCGTAACTACTTCCTTCCGGAGAGCCCCTTATTACAGATGATCGCTTGCTGCACCAGAAGGTTCCGAAGATACTCTACGATGTTCTCTTGCGACTTTGTGCCATCGCTTTTGCAATTCCCTTTCATCGATAGACCCCTATGGATAGCGATGTACACTTGCCATTCATACAAGCATCCCCCGTTGATCTTGTTATTACAAGATACCCTGAAATCCTCTCTATTGTTCCGAGAATATTTTGTGCCCACTGCCCTTGCAATTCTTTGCAACCTGAAGACCCCTATGAATACTTTCTCGGACTTATCAAGTATCCGCTCATCCCCAGTGGATACATGTATTCCGCAAAAGACTTCGAAATACTATTTGATCTTTCGAAAATCTTCAACAACCTGTTGTTTTGGGAAATCTTGCATACTTGCATTCCAGTTAATTCCATTGGTCTAGCAATTTACTTTAAAAACCTTGGTGATTGTCATTCTGATCCTTTTGATTCAACATGTGTGTGAATGCACACAATCATCGGTTGTTCCCTGGAATTTATCCTTCCGATTCAAACGTCATTCCGGACATGAGCTGGATCCCAACCAATCAAATTGCCATCGATTATACCTCTAAGGCTATTCAACTTATCCGTCCCTAATCAGAGCATTCCTTCTGATCCCTTGTCTTGGAATTCATAATTCCTTTGCATTTGAGCTTCGAGTTAGTCAGTTGTTTCCATAATCTGATCTCCTTGCATTGTTTCTTCTTCTGATTGTGTGCCGATGCTCACATCAGCACCGTTATGGACCGTCAGATCCTTTGTTGGATTTTATCCGACATCGTCCTTCATATTCAATAAGCCTGTGAGCCTTTCCTCGGATACATAATTCCTTTGGTAAATTGTATCCTCTGCTTTCTCAAGCATGCTCTACTATCGAGCTTGTGTTATTTATTCTTGAAATTTCTGGTATATACTCCTAAGATGCCCCGATGGGTTGAACCTATGCCATCCCCAAACGGTATGAACCCGAAAGTTTTCGCGAGTCATACTCTTCTATTGTTTCGCCAGATAAAAATTCTACACTACAACCTCATCAAAAGCGAGAAGTAAAATGAAAGGTTATGCATTGAAGAAGTGGGAGTCGACCTTGAGCCTTTGCGTTCATGCCCATGGAACCGATGTGGAACTTTTCATCGAAGCTTCTTGTAAATGATAATAATCCCCTTGTTATAAGTTCGTCATGTATCTATGTTTGGTCCTTTGCAATCATGGTACCGACCATATTTTCTCCTTAATACCATTTCTCAGACTAGTTAAAGTACTTGTCTTTTGCAGATCAATACACTTGTCAACCCTCTATTTTGCTCTACCTTTGAGTATTACCCTATGGTATCTCGATTATATCACCAAACCATGTTGCTTATTATGAGCCTTCATCAAGTATTATTCCTCACCGATTCCAATTTTTCCTGGTTCCGAGTTGTTAGTCACTCGAGGACACCGATAACTAAATCGGGTCCGCACCATGATTAAACAACTCTTAGTAATCTCCTTTACTCACGAGTTTGTATTCAACCATGTCATTCCTGGCCTGCTCGGCTATATCATTATCATGTCGATTTTAACCGTGCTACCTGTTCCTTACTTCTGGAGCACAACTTTCGACGATGAGCTAAGCTTATGTCGATTTCCTCGTCTTATCGTTTACCTCGAACAGCAAACTTGATTCCGAGTTTGTGTCGTATCCGTGGTTTCAATAACTTTTCGCTCCATCCTTCCTTTTGCTTGATGTCGTAGGTGAGCGATTATATATTCATGAAACCTCTCGACAAATGTGTCATGATCATCACCAACACTCCGAGCTTCTCAAGGATATCAATTGAATTCATGATGAGAAATACCATCCTTGCCCCTCGATGATTTGTGTTATCATCGACCACTTTATTGCCTTCCGCTCAACACAAACTTGTTCGTGTTTTGTGTTATACCTTGAGATCCTTGCTACCTAGCATTTGTTCTTCTTTACCTTGGAAGTATTACCATCTTTTATGACAAGAAAGTCGTGAGAATTTCACCACCTCTTTAAGAGATCTTGATACAGGTGATACTTCTTGCCATATCCGTTCATTCCTTGGTCCCCATGTTGTTTCGAACCGGAAAACCGACAATTGAACTGTGATGTGCGACTTCAAAACTTCTAGCGACACTATTTCTTTGAAGATAATGGTCGATATTTCATTCTTAGACCATTGGTTATCAAATCACCATTCTAACATTGATCATGCTACCTAAGCCCATATTTCGGCTGCACCTTTCAGCCAATGTTTAATTGTGTATGTTTTTTAGCATACATCATTATGTCATTTGATCCGACAAATGTTATTCCCTTGTTCACATAAGTGTGGAAATCCATCTTTTGAAAATCTCAATGAATTGTCGTTGAGTCAATCAGCCACCTCCTCACCTCTCCTTCATTTAATGATGAGTTCTTGTTTTGGAACTCGCTTCCATAGTTCAATTCCAGAGAATCTTACATTGTCATCTCGACAAATTGTGTTGCACCTTTCTTCTCACGCATCCCGAGTCTGAGTTATCCTGACACCAATCAGATCTGAATCTCGCTCAGATATGATGGTTGGAACATATTCCCAAGTGTTATAACATTGGTCTTTGACCCGATAAGGTGATGTTATGCCTAGCGCACCTGGGCGGAGGACGTCTTGTTATAGTTTCCTTTATAGCAAGCTTAGCGATTCTACCATGAGGAAATTGTAAGACTTACTCTATAAGTTGTTCCTGATTGATCCTTTGCGTATCCAAAGTCCAACCTTTGCTTGAAGACCATGTCAATGCTATCTTGAAGCATGTCTGTGGTACTCCGATTTTCAATAAGAACATTTGAAGCACAATGCTCAATTTTCTTTATCAATTATCCAAACACCGTTGTATGGGTAATGTCATGAAGTTCTCCCCCCTTACCTAAAGAGTTTTCTACTTTATATCCTGTCATGGATATCATGCCCTGCTTGTCCGTGGGAAGGATATACCCCTGGAATATGTGTTTTAACACATTTTTCTTTCCATTGTTCTGTTTAATCTGATAATCATATATTCCTTTCCATTGTTTGGTTTAACCTTTCTTGTGATCTATATGATCTAAGCAGTAATATTCTCCTGCTTATGTAAACACCTTGTTGTATAATTCTGTCAGCAAGACCCTGTTACTATTGTTGATGACATTCCGGTAGCCACCGATGGACGAGAACTTTGCCTATTGGTCTGCCTCGTTCAACAAGCAGGAAAATGGTTCTCTTCGTCCCTCGCCCTTGGTACCGACGTTGTTGCTGACATATAACTAACATGCTACCCTCTGACATGCCTTGCTGTCATGACCGTGCAAGATGTCACCGCCCTTCCTACTTTAACCCACATGGTGGGCCCATAACCCACAAGTCCCGCAGGATCGAAATCCGACTCTCCTGTACACCCTGTTGCCAAAGTTATTCCTCGAGCTTGACTTCGTATGTAATTCATGGGCCACCTGCCTAGTGACCTATTCTTGTATCGGACGCAATATGGATTCTCGTTGCTCTAGACCCCTTTCACACGCTGTTTCAGGCATCGAACGATTGCCTACCCGCTCAAAACTTCTCATGGTACCTTCTTACCTTGCTCTCGATATCTTATTAAGTTTCAATTCGAGAGTTACCTTCCACCACCTTCCCCAATGTTATCTACCAGATAGTTAACCATGCAGAGGCCCGTTCTCCCGGACCCCCCCCCCTTATTCTTCCGTAACTACGATGGAGTTCCTAAAGAAAGGATGCCGACTTCATCATGATGAATCGAAGCATAGAAATGAAGACATCAATGTAATGGATCGACCTCTTCGAGAAGAACAACCAAGACCGAGGACAGTCGCTAGAATTTCGTAACCCAAATCTTCCCCCCTGACTCCACCTCTTGAATCTCGGGACGAGATTTCTTATAGTGGAGGAGATTTGTAACACCCCAGGAGTTAAGCTACAGTAATCACACACAAATGGGGCCATGCCGTCACAATTAATTTGCTAAACCGCACCTTGGTCCAAACCGAGTTCAAATTCAAATTTTAAAGTAAAGTCAAATAAATCATTTATTCAAACTGCAAAACAAAAGTGTTCATAATATTTCAAATAATCCACTGATATTTTTCATGAAGAAACCCCACTTGAGAGAGTTTCTAAAATACCCCTAACTAATTTTAGAATGTACCAACATCATTTAAAGTGGTCCAATTAAATGCAAACGCAATTATAAACTTTTCCAGTTGGCCTCAAACTTTTTGAGCAACCTCAGAATATTCCAAATAATTTATGTACCAAGTTTAGTATTTAGCAAAAAAATGTTTGGACACTCTTTCAATTAGAAAACAGTGGCATTTTTTTAAAAAAGTAAGAAAATGCTAAAGACCTAGTGTACTAATGGGCCATTAGTGGCTGCAGTAACACGGCCCAGCCCACACAGGCCTCCTTCTACCTCCCGCTACAGGAGGCAGAGAGGTCGTGGCGAACATCCAGGGCGCCACGCCCATGGATGGCCCCCACGTCGCCCCCCTGATGCTATATCTATGTTCCCCGGAAACCCTGGACAACCCTCTTCCATTCCCCCTCGTTCCCCCTTCGGCCCCTTCCTCTACTACGCGAATTCCACCTCCAAAGTGCGTGCGGTGACCACTACCTCGCCTTCGTTGTCACGGCCACCGACCTCTCCGGTGTGTGGGAACACGTCCAGGAGGTCTGCCGCAGCCGTCTTCGTCCGTTCAGGGGACCAACTCAAGCCGGGATGCCCCTCCTCAACGCTTGCATCGAATTCCTCCGTCTCGGCCATCGCATCTCACGTCACCATTGCCGCTGCTCCGAGCTGTCCCCTGTCTCCCCAACCTCGTCGTCGCGCTCTCGGTGAGCAACTCCTCCGAATCCCTCTTCCTCCGCCTCGATCTGTTCTCTGTTTTTCGGCCCCGAGCACACCCGAGCTCCCCTGTACGCGTACACGTAGGTGTGTGCCGCGCTGCTGCTCCTTGCTGCTGTCGCGCTTCCACCTTCCTGTGCCTGCCGCCGCTGCTCTGGCTCCGCTGCTACTTGGCCACTGCTGCTGCTCCGCCACTGCCTACTGCGTCGCTGCTCCTCCTCCTGTCGCACGCACTGGCTGGCTGGGCCGCTCTCGCATGCGCCGCGCTACGCCCACCCGCCCCTGGCAAGCCTCGCACTCGGCCGCTGCGCGCCCGTGTGCCTGCGTGCGCACGAGCACATCCGGGCCTTGCCGCCGTGCCTCTGGCCGGTTGGCAAGTTTAGGCCTAATGGCCACTGCTACGTGGGCTCTGTCCCCGGTTAATTAGAGTAGGCCTAATTAACTTAGCCTAAAACCACCCACTCTTAAAAACACACACTCTTTGGTATATCATGTGTCTATTACATGCGGGCCCCATTGCTAAAATAGAAGATTAAATCAATCTATTATTTAGATGATTCCATGACATGTAGGACCCATTTACATTGTTCACCTTTGACCAGTCGACGCTGACTAGGTTGTTGACTTTGACCCTGGCCCACTGTCAGCCTCCGGTACAGCATTGGGTGCACTGGACCAGGTGCACCTAGCTTTTTTTTTTCTTTTAATTTATTTGAAATTAAATAAATTCCAGAATTTTAGAAAAGGATTTAAAACTTGAAATAGTAATAGAAAATAAACCGTAAGTCAGATGGAAAAACTTTGTACATGAAAGTTGCTTAGAACGACGAGACGAATCCGGTTACGCAGCCCGTTCGTCCGCCACGCATCACTAGCATAGCGAACACGCAACTTTCCCCCTCCGGTTCATTTGTCTAAAAATGCGAAACACCGGGGGTATTTTTCCGGATGTTTCCCCCCTTACCGGTATCACCTCGTACCGTGTCAGGTCACCCCTAGCACAACGTAATGCCGCATCTTGCTTTTTGTTACATTGATTGCTCTGTTATTTATTGTGTTCCCCCTTCGTTACTTCTTTCCGGTAGACCCCGAGACTGCCGGAGACCCCCAGTAGGACTACGGTGTTGATGACCCCTCTCTCTTGCCAGAGCAACCAGGCAAGCCCCCCCGCCTTGATCACCAGATATCGCCTACTCTCCTCTATACTGCTTGCATTAGAGTAGTGTAGCTTGTTACTGTTTTCAGTTAATCCTATACTGCTGCATAGCCTGTCCTTGCTACTACTGTTGTTACCTTTACCTGCTATCCTACTGCTTAGTATAGGATGCTAGTGTTCCATCAGTGGCCCTACACTCTTTTCCGTATGCTATGATATACTACTGGGCCGTGATCATTTCGGGAGGTGATCACAGGCATATACTATATACTTTACACTGTTACATTACCTGTGGTACTGTTCGGAGTTGGGGGCTGAAGGGGCAGGTGGCTCCATCCCGGTAGAGGTGGGCCTGGGTTCCCGACGGCCCCCGACTGTTACTTTGTGGTGGAGCGACAGGGCAGGTTGATACCACCTAGGAGAGAGGTGGGCCTGGCCCTGGTCGGCGTTCGCGGATACTTAACACGTTTAATGAGATCTTGGTATTTGATCTGAGTCTGGCTACTGGCCTATACGCACTAGCCATCTACGCGGGGACAGTTATGGGCACACGACGTCGTGGTATCAGCCGAAGCCTTCATGACGCCAGCGACTAAGCGGCGCGCGCCGGGTTGGACCGCGTAACGCAACTTCCTTTGTAATGGAGGTTGCTAGGTCTGCTCACCGGCCGCGTACGCAACATGCAGGTGTGCAATGGGCGATGGGCCCAGACCCCTGCGCCATAGGATTTAGACCGGCGTGCTGACCTCTCTGTTGTGCCTAGGTAGGGCTGCGACGTGTTGATCTTCCGAGGCCGGGCATGACCCAGGAAAGTGTGTCCGGCCAAATGGGATCGAGCATGTTGGGTTATGTGGTGCACCCCTGCAGGGAAGTTGATCTATTCGAATAGTCGTGTCCCTCGGTAAAAGGACGACCCGGAGTTGTACCTTGACCTTATGACAACTAGAACCGGATACTTAATAAAACACACCCTTCCAAGTTCCAGATACAACCGGTGATCGCTCTCTCACAGGGCGACGAGGGGAGGATCATCGGTTAGGATTATGCTATGCGATGTTACTTGGTGAACTTACCATATACTCTCTTCTTCTGCTGCAAGACGGAGGTAACCAGAAGCGTAGTCTTTGACAGGACTAGCTATCCCCCTCTTATTCCGGCATTCTGCAGTTCAGTCCACATATGATACCCTTATTCCATTTGATACCAATGCATACTTATGTAGTGTAGCTCTTTGCTTGCGAGTACTTTGGATGAGTACTCACGGTTGCTTTGCTCTCTTTTCTCCTTTTCTATACCCGATTGCTGCGACCAGACGTTGGAGCCCAGGAGCCAGACGCCACTGTCGACGACGACTACTACTACTCGGGAGGTGCCTACTACTAAGTGTAGCTCGCTGACGACGACCAGGAGTAGTTTAGGAGGATCCCAGGCAGGAGGCCTGCACCTCTTTCAATCTGTATCCCAGTTTGTGCTAGCCTTCTTAAGGCAAACTTGTTTAACTTATGTCTGTACTCAGATATTGTTGCTTCCGCTGACTCGTCTATGATCGAGCTCTTGTATTCGAGCCCTCGAGGCCCCTGGCTTGTAATATGATGCTTGTATGAATTATTTTATTTGTAGAGTTGTGTTGTGATATCTTCCCGTGAGTCCCTGATCTTGATCGTACACGTTTGCGTGTATGATTAGTGTACGGTCAAATCGGGGGCGTCACAGACCTGGCCTAAACGGGCCAGGCACGTCTAATACGCGGGCCATGCCAGGCCAACACTCGTGTCGCGCTCCTTGGCCCAGACAGAACACAACAAGGAAACATGCGGGCCCGCTAGCACATTTAGCCCATCAACCGGGAGATTTGGGGCTGTTTTGGGGGCTAATGCAAAAAAGATATAGAAAAAAGTAAACGGACCATGTTATGCTGATACCCGTGCCCAGCCTAGCGGGCCATGCATGGCCCTAGGCAGGCCACATGCAGGCACAACCTAATTATAAACGTGTTTGGCCAGCCCATCATGGGCTAGGCATGCGGGCTATCGGGCCAGCACACCAGGACCGGCCCATTTGGCCACCTTTAATCCCTGGAATCCTCGACTGTAGCTACATTAACTTTGTACTTATTTCTCAAAAAAAACTTTGTACATTTCCATGGGCACTTTCATTATGAGCCCCCGCTCTGAGTGAGCGCATGCAGAGGAAGATGGAGTGGCCGGCACACAAAGTTAATTGCAGGGAAATACCACACTTGGGGCATCTGTAACGAGTCGGTACCACTATTCAGATTTTTTGCAAGTCAGTACCACGTTTGAGGCTAGTCATTGCAATACGGGCTAAGCCGCGTATAACATAGATATTGACGCTGTATCTGACAACCCTGCCCCACCAGTCAGTTGACCAGCCGCCGAACCGGCTCGGTCGGTCTACCTGGTCGAACCCAACTCCCTCGAACCCAACTCACTCACTCCCCACGAACCCTAGACTTCGCCCCGCTTGAGCTCTCACCCGCCGATTCGCCACCGACCGCCACGCATTCCCCCGCCGCCACCGCGCCATGGTCCATGAGGATGAGAGCAGCGACGACTACTCCAGCCTGCAGTATATGAACTCCTCCGACGACGACAGCATGTTGTACCGGGTTAGTGGTTTAGCTAGGGTTAGGGTTAGTGTTCCTGCTTTGGGGATTTGATCTTTGATTTGGGGGGTTTTGGTTCATTTTGCTACTACAGATCCCTGCCAGCATTGAAGACCAAGACTACATGGGCATTGAGACTGAAACCATTGTTCCCTGCCAGCACCATGGGCTGCCATGTGAGAGGCGTGTAGCCTTTGAGGGATTTGACACGGGCAAGAGGTTCTTAGCCTGTCCTCTGAAAGTAAGATTCTGCACTTTCTATGTTCTGTTTATTAAAATGAGTTGGTAGTAGCCGCACAATATTTTTAATTAGTAGTAGTTTGGTCCAAGTTAGATTATCTTCTTGTGATTGCCATTCTTTATCCAATTACTAGTACTGATGCACTGATGTTGGTCATTGGAGTAGGCATATGTTAATTTAATATGTGGCCAAGAGCTTAGTTTTGAGTGCACAACATTGTTTAAGCTTTGATCCTGATAGTTTAGTGCTTTATGAGTGCTTTATAGTTGATGTACTTTTTGTTATGATTAAATAATGTGGCTATGTGATTTGGTTGCCGTGCACATGCTGTGTTGTTCTTCAGTTAGTTAGTTCTGTTGTTCTTTACTTAAGATCATATTCTTTAATTGTAATATTTAGTGTAGTTGTGATGTTCTTTACAATCAAATCCTTTAACAAATATAGGTGCTGAATATATTGCAGGAAGGTCAGAACTGTGGCTCTGTTGAATGGGTTGACCCAGAGTGGCCTCCCACAATGCAGAATGCATTGTTGAAGCTATGGGAAATGTATCAAGATAGTAGGAGTGATAGGAGGAAGGATAACCTGGAGAGTTCACTCACTATTCACAATTTGATAGAAGAAAAAAATAAACTGGAGGCCAACTATGACAAATTAGTTGAAGATGTTCATCAACTTTTGAATGCCCAAGAGGATAGGGTGCTGGATTTTAGATATTTGCAGTCTAAGATGGAGAGTGCAGAGGAGAGGAAAACTGAGGTGACCAACTCAGTTGTCTCAGATATGAAGACTGAGATGGAGAAGAAAGATGCAGAGATATTCAAGCTGCAAGGGAAGTATGAAGTCCTGATGAACCTGACAAAAGCCCAAGGCACTGTCATCAGGAACATGAAGTTCAACCATTTGAAAAAGAAGGAAGTGCATAGTGCAGCCATGAGGAACTTGCAGTTCCAGGTTGAAGAACTAACTAAGTCTATGGAGAAGCTCAAGCAAGAGAATCTGAAGCTGATGCAGGTTGATGAAGTCACTAAGTCTCAGGAAGAGCTCACCCAAGAGAATCTGAAGCTGAAGGATCACATTGGTGATCTGAAAAAGGGACATGATAAGCTCATCCAAGAGAATCTCCAGTTGAAGGGTCACATGGGTGATCTAAAAAAGGGACACGACAAGCTCACTAAAGACAGGGCTCAGCTCAAGCTTCAGATTGCTGATATGTTGAAGGCAGAGGAGAAGAACAAGCAGAAGATGAAGGGGATCCAGGCCATCTTGGATGAATGAACAAGATGAAGAGGCTGCTTAGCTGAACTTTTGTGAAGTAGTATCAATGGATCTGTTCTGTATGTGTGTATGGTTCTGTAAGAATCTATTAAGTATGTTGAACTCCAGTATGTTGAACTCCAGTTTGAATTATGGGTCTGTTAGAAGTTATGAACTATGTTGAACTCCAGTATGTTGCTGTAAGAATCTATTATGGTTATGTTCTGTGTGGATCTATTAGTTGGAATTATCTTGCTTTCATATATGCTTCATAGAATGGTGAAGTTAAGAAGTTTTCTCATCTTTGTTTCATGGATGTAGATAGATAGATAGGTAGATAGATAGATAGAATGGAAAAGCTATATTGGGTTCCGTCGATGTCGACAACCCCTAAAGTCTAAATTTTGACTATGTTGGGTTCCGTCGACGTCGACAACCCCTAAAGACTACACCTTGGCTATTTTGGGTTCCGTCGACGTCGACAACTCCTAAAGACTAAAACTTTGGCTATATTGGGTTCCGTCAACGTCGACAACCCCTAAAGACTAAAACTTTGGCTATTTTGGGTTCCGTCGACGTCGACAACCCCTAAAGACTACACTATGGCTATTTTGGGTTCCGTCGACGTCGACAACCCCTAAAGACTAAAACTTTGGCTATATTGGGTTCCGTCGACGTCGACAATCCCTAAAGACTAAAACTTTGACTATATTGGGTTCCGTCGATGTCGACAACCCCTAAAGACTAAAACTTTGGCTATGTTGGGTTCCGTCGACGTCGACCACCCCTAAAGACTAAAACTTTGGCTATGTTGGGTTCCGTCGATGCCGACTACCCCTAAAGACTAAAACTTTGGCTATTTTGGGTTCCGTCGACGTCGACAACCCCTAAAGACTACACTTTGGCTATTTTGGGTTCCGTCGACGTCGACAACCCCTAAAGACTAAAACTTTGGCTATATTGGGTTCCGTCGACGTCGACAACCCCTAAAGACTACACTTTGGCTATTTTGGGTTCCGTCGACGTCGATAACCCCTAAAGACTAAAACTTTGGCTATATTGGGTTCCGTCGACGTCGACAACCCCTAAAGACTAAAACTTTGGCTATATTGGGTTCCGTCGACGTCGACAACCCCTAAAGACTAAAACTTTGGCTATGTTGGGTTCCGTCGACGTCGACAACCCCTAAAGACTAAAACTTTGGCTATTTTAGGTTTCGTCGACGTCGACAACCCCTAAAGACTAAATTTTGGCTATGTTGGGTTCCGTCGACGTTGACAACCCCTAAAGACTACACTTTGGCTATTTTGGGTTCCGTCGACGTCGACAATCCCTAAAGACTAAAACTTTGGCTATTTTGGGTTCCGTCGACGTCGACAACCCCTAAAGACTAAATTTTGGCTATGTTGGGTTCCGTCGACGTCGACAACCCCTAAAGACTACACTTTGGCTATTTTGGGTTCCGTCAACGTCGACAACCCCTAAAGACTAAAACTTTGGCTATATTGGGGCATAACTGACATAGTTTAGATTCATGAATAATAACAGATAGAGTACTCTAACAGATAGCATACATAACTTGCCCCTCATCTCTTGGGGCATCACTGATATATTTTAGAAACATGACTCATACATAATAGAAAGAGTACTCCTCCAGAAAGCATGTCAACCCAAAATGATAACTGTTTTGAAACATAAATAACTTACCCCCTCATATCTTGGGCATAATTGACATAGTTTAGAAACATGAGACATGACAGGTAGGTATTTCCACTTGCAGTAAAAAAGGCCATCCATCCAGTATGACTTGTAGGTCCAGCAGAAGTGGAAGCACCAGAAGTGGAAGCCCCAGCAGCAGAACTCCCAGCAGCAGCTCTTGGTGTAGATAATGGCCTTGAATGCCTTGCAGCACCATGCCTTGCATAAGGATGTGCTCTTCCTGGTGAAGCCTGTGCTCTTGCTGGTGCTCTTCCTGGTGCAGCCTGTGCTCTTGCTGGTGCAGCCTGTGCTTTTGCTGGTGCTCTTCCTGGTGCAGCCTGTGCTCTTGCTGGTGCAGCCTCTGCTCTTGCTGGTGCTGCCTGTGCTTCATCAACATTCCTTGATCTTCTACATGCCTTGCAAAAATGAAGGAAACATGAAGAGAAGGAAACATACAATAAATACAAAACATATATAGTACTAGTTAACAAGGTGCTTACCACATGCTTATTTTTTCTCAAAGCCAACTCTGGTTTCAATTGTTTGCTGCAGCTGGTGTATCTATGGCCTTGGAGCCCACATTTGCTGCATGTTATAGTGGCCATTCTTGAACTCTCTTTTGGCTTTGGAACCTCAAATCTGCCCTTTATCCTCTTCTCTTTCCTTCTTCCCTTCTTCACATGAAATTTAGGTGGCTCTATGTCTGGTCCTGTTGTCTTTGTCCAATCATGTTCACCAGGAACAGGATATATCATTGGTTCATATGCTGCTAGGTAAAATGGTTTTTTGAAGAATTTGCACACATAGTCCTCTGGAAACCTTTTTGCCTTGTTAATTGCTGATATTGCATGGTTGCATGGTGTGCCACTCAGGTCCCACTTTCTGCAACCACATGTATGAAGTTCCAAGTTGACAGCATGTGTTTTCTGCCCACTGGTTACTTGCCATAGATTAACACCAGCTTGAATGGGTTTACAGAATCTGGCCCTTTCCTTTTCCACCTCTAACTTCTCAGCATAATGGGGTGTGATCTCCCACAGAGTTGCCTTTCCACTCTCTCTATTCCTATGCCACCTCACCATCTGCTTATTCTTAATACCATCAATCATAGTCCTAATGAGTTTTTTCCTAAAATCAAGGATGTACTTGTTGAACACCTCAGATAGGTTGTTAACAACCAAGTCTGTCTTACAGTTTGTGTCAAAAGCATGCCTAGCCCAGAATCTTGCATGTATTCCACTCAGCCACTTCCAAGCTTCCTCACTCTCATTTTTTAGATCATTCATTGCAATGTCAAACTTGTGTTGGTTATAAGAATAACTAGCATTATCCATGCATTTCTTAAGATCTTCTCCCCTAAACCCAGCATTCTGGAAGTTTGCATACAAGTGCCTAAGGCAAAATCTTTGGTGACAGTTTGGAAATACTTGATTAATTGCATTTAGTAGGCCCTGTTGACATAGCATATCATACTAAGCTACTGACATCATAGTATAAGGACCAAATTTGCATAAAGATAAACAAGGGGATGCATTCATACCTTCTGTCTATCAGACATGATAGTATAAGTTCCAAATTGTCCAACTTCTCCTCCTAGACATATCTTAAGTTGGTGTAGAAACCAACACCAATTTGTTGTATCCTCTTGTCCAACAATACCAAATGCCAGTGGGAAAATGTTGTTGTTGCCATCTCTACCAGTGGCAGCAAGTATTTGAGCTCCAGTGGTGAGCTTAATAAAGCAGCCATCAACACCTATATTGCATTTGTAAGATCAAATTCAGTAACTATATGAAACTATCAAACTATTCTATATATGTCATCTACAAGAATGGATACACAATTCTATACATGTCATATAAAAGCAATGAGCAAGTTCATTCACTATATAACACTACTAAACATACTTAAGCTGTACATGTCACTAACCTACTAAATAAAGCACTAAAATAAAGAATATAAAACATGTCACTAACCTATGAATGGTCTGCATCCACTAAGAAAGCCCTCCCTTGCTCCATTGATGCAGAAGAACATAGCATGAAACCTTGGTCCTGGATGTGGTATTTTTGTAGTAGGTTTTGGAGTTACAGTTGTAACTATAACTCTACTCCCAGGGTTTGTATCCATGATTGTTTGAGCATAGTCCCTCAGCCTGGGATACTGTTTCTTGTGCTCTCCTAAAATAGCCTCTACAGCAAGGTTTTTGGCCCTATAGGCCATGTGCTTGGGCACATCAACACCATACTTCTCATTGCAGTTGTCAATCAGAGTCAAAATACTTGTGTTTGGATCATACCTGAACAGTGACTCATATGTCTGTGCAAGCCACTTTGCACTAACCCTTGATGTCTCTGTACTGCTAGGGCAAGTGTGCTGCAGCCTCATTTTTTATTGAAAATGTCTTCTCCCCTTTGATAACTGCTGCAACTATGAAGAACTGACAATGCTCTTGTTTGCAGCAAACAATTATCCTTTTGTCTGAGTTTCTATGATACCTGAAATTTCTGGCCTGTGTAATGTGCAAGCTCAATAGAGCATCTCTGAATTGTTGCTGAGTTTTGAAACACATGCGCATACATAATTGTTGATGTGGTTGCTCCAATTTTTCATTATACCATATCCTTGCTGGCCTTTTCAATGCCCTACTCTTCCTTCCTTTTGGTAGGACAAATGCTAGTGGCTCAAATTGATCATCTTCACTATCCAATAGCAACCCAGTATCTTCTTCATCCGATGATGGTCTGAAATCTGGTTTCAATTCCTCTAACACATTAGAATGTGTCCTACTGGTGGGCCCTCTCCTAACTGGCAGCTTTTGCCCTTTTTTACCAGCTGCTTTCATGGGTGGTTCCTTCTCCTTCTCAGAATCTTCCTCCTCAATCTCAAACAACTCCTCAACCTCAGTGTCACCCTCATAGTGTAGTTGTTCCTTATTTGAATGTTCATCCGTTTCTTCATCTGAATCTTCATCCTCTTCTAGTTCTTCATCTGCTAGCCTGTTTCCCTCTATTATCTCTGTGTCTTCAGCAATCCTGTACTTCTTCATGCAGAAAGGGTTGTTGTCACCGTCATATGCCCCTTGAGAGTCATCACTACTCTTATATCCCTCCTCTTCCTCTTCTTCCATCACAGATTTGAGCTTTCTTAAGCTGACATTTCTGCTCTCTTGTGTGCACATACCAATAGGTTGTACTAGTGCACTACTGTTGCTTCTTTGACTCTCATAAACAACACCATTATCATTAACAGCAAGCACAAGAGGATCTCTCAGATCATACACAACAGGTTCTTGATATAAAGCCGTGGCTAATTTTTCCTCACTAACATGAGATGCAGTACTGACAAATGATGTGGCCCTAACTAACAAGTTCAGAACTAAACTGTCCTCATTCTGCTTCTTAATTTCCTGCAACTTGATGTTCGTGTCTATCAAATCTAGGCCATGCTCTCTCTGCACCCCTATGCCTGTATTACCCATGTGGTACAATTCATCACTAAAGTTAAATCCTTGTGTTCGCATCAGTGTATACAAATTCAAATATGTGACATCTGAGTTGCATATCTTCCTATCCAAATTATGCTGAGCATCGAAATGAATCCTAACATCCCAAACAGCATCATCCAAACTACAATGGACAACAAAATTGCACATTTTCAGTTCAGTAAACCTAACCCTAGCCCGAATCATGGCACAGAGAGTAGAGAGGGAGAGGAGAGAGCACTTACAGCAGGCCACCCAATCCATGGCTCCAGTGATGTCTCATGGTAGGGTTGGCCACCTAGATCTCAGCCAGCCGCAGCCGCTGCTCCATGGACAGCGGCGCCTCCATGCCCTCGTCGTCATCGCTGTAGTAACCCGACGAACTGGACTCCCCACCCTCGACTTCGATTCCTCTGTGCGCATCGCTCCCGAGTCCGGGGAGGTCTCCGTACCTGCCCACAACGCCACCGCTGCTCCGGCCACCGCCACCGCCGCCGCCGCCGCCCAGACTAGCCATCGCGAGGAGAGGAAGAGGGAGAGGGAGAGGAGAGAACTGCTAGGGTTCGACCGAGCCAAGACCGACCAAGCCGGGTCCGTCCTAGCCAGCCGAGCGACGCACCGGTTCGGCGGCTGG
Source organism: Triticum urartu (assembly GCF_056163025.1). Lineage (NCBI taxonomy): Eukaryota > Viridiplantae > Streptophyta > Magnoliopsida > Poales > Poaceae > Triticum > Triticum urartu. The sequence continues at coordinate 443,073,047 of NC_141878.1, read as the reverse complement.
TCAACCGACTGGTGGGGTTGGGTTGTCAGATACAGCGTCAATACAGAGTTATACGTGGCTTAGCCCGTATTGCAACGACTAGCCTCAAACGTGGTACTGACTTGCAAAAAATCTAAATAGTGATACTGACTCATTACAGCTGCCCCAAGTGTGGTACTTCCCTGCAATTAACTCCCGGCGCACAGGTCTCACCTCACGTGATGGGTATATCAGGGTCACCGGCAATACCTCGCTCGTTGGCTGTGCTCTAGGTAGATGGATTTAACTAGCACCTCACTTAGCTCCGGAGTTTTTCATTCGCCCAGCTGAAGTTACCGTGTTCGCTGTTGTGATACTTTGATTGGCCTATCTTCATTCCACTATTCCAATTCCACAGTACTGTACTGCACAATACCATGGCAAAGGGCGACGAGACCTCCGAAAGGCGGGCGTCCACTATTCCAATACAGGTTTGTGTCACGACAGAAGACTGCGGTTATGTTGGTGCAGACTCGTTGGGGGAATCCAAGACGACTGCATTTTCTGGTAGTGTTGTTTGCTTTCCATCCTCTCTAACCAGTACAAGCAGCTGTTGTTTCTCCAAATATATTATCAAAAATAAAAACGCGCCGCAGCATTATTGATTGCGGCCGGCCTAGACGATGGGCATGCAGGGCCATGGGCCATGGCCCTTCCAACCACACCACCCTGTTCCCTCTTTATGTGCAAAACCAGAGCCAGGCACAAAACGCCTTTCCTATTGTCAAAAAAAAAACCCGCCTTTCCACGACGATGAAAATGACATATTACCGCAAATTAGCTGGCGTCACTTTCCGTCGCTCGTTCAAAGAAGAAAATAACCATGTTAATCAGCCGGAGAGTTTACCCTGTGCTCCATCGGACCCGGAGAACTAGCACCGACGGTAAGAAATGAGGTGGTACCCATGGACTAATGGCGCCAGGCAGGTGATGCCTGAGCAGTCCCGGCGCACGCCTTGCGTGATGCCTACTCGATGGTCTGTGTCTGTCTGAGCTCTGCCATCTCACGCATGGCGTGTCTCCTAAGCGACGCTACTCAATAGAGAGACAGCGAGATCCACGGCCGGCAGTACAACAAATACGTGTCTGTCTCGCGCCCATATCGCTTTTGCTGGTGCAACGGGGTCCATCAGCGGACGATCATTCTCCATTTTCATTTCAAATTTCAGCTGCGCTCGAGTCGACTCGATCACAAATCATTGGCGATGATAACCCCTCCCGACCCCGCGCCCGGCACCTACCTACCGTTGCCTCCGAGCCTTGGCGTCCGGTACATGCGACGCGCTGCTATCGGTACGAGTTGTTTGATTGGGGTTGGTGCGGGCAGATCACGTCCATGCTCCATCGGCGTCGACAAGTCATCCATCCTTTCCTTCTCCTTTCTTTTTGCTACCGATGAAACTCGTAGTACGTACTACCAGATCCAGCTATATGGCCTTCAATGCAATCAATGTAGGTGTATGCGTCACGGACATCGCCTGGGATGCATCAAGAATCGATCTCGAAACTTTTACCGTGTGCCGCGATGCAACACCGTTTTCGTTCACCGATCTAGTGTAGAGTAGTAGTGAAAAACTTTCGGCAGCGGGTGGGTCTGCTTCTGCCTCCTGCTTAAACGGAGAAAAGAGAAAGGCCCAACCAACGAGGCATTGTCTCCTCTCTTTTCCAGAAAGCGTTCCCATCACCTCAAATAAAACTCTCCTTTCTGTCAGCTTTTGTGCGCCTGTGCACCGAATTGCCTTTCCCTCGCTTTTTCGTACGCACCGTCCCAGGCCAGGTGCATGCCAAGATCCCGCGCGCGATCTAAAGCGCCCGTGCTTTTTACTGCTGCACGTGGACGTGGAGTAGGAGACGATCAACCCGTACGTACCGGTCGTGAATTTCAAACGCGTGCCGACCTCCGAGCCACGGCATTTCACCGCTCGTTTATTAATGAGCGACACGGTACACGCCGACCGATCGGATGATGAGCGGCACTTGAGCAGCAGAGAGCGAACACGGGGCGCGGTGAATAAGCTGCGTGGAGAATTTATTGAATGCACGGAAATGATAATGGAGTACGTACACTGAAAATATACACAAAATCCTCTCTATATAACCAAAATGGAGCAGTAACTCACGTACAGTACAGAGCAGAAGTAGAACATGCACTAAACTTAACCAACCACCCCCCGCCGATCATCAAAAGGAAAACGGGACGGGACGGGACGGACAACCAATGCATCATCGTAGCAGTACATCATCAAGAATCGATCGACCGTAGTACCACCGGTAAAAATTAAATAACGACACGAAACAAGAAAAATGCAGCAGCGACGCGCGGGAAGGAGGACACAGGTGCACCGGCCTGCTGCTCAGAGGAAGACGGCGAGGCCCACGCTCGCCAAGGCCACCAGCGCCGCGACGCCGGCCGCGCGCGCGCTGGAGGCGCTGCTGTCCGTCACCGGCGTGCCTGCGGGCGCCAGCGAGGGAGACGAAGTCGGTGAGCTTGTCGGGGAGGTAGTCTTGGGGCTGGTCGGAGACATCGACGGCGTCGCGGTGGGCGATGTCGTCGGGGCGACGGTCGGGGAGGTCGTGGGCGCCATCGCCGGCGGGGTCGCCATCGGAGGAGGTGTGGCGGGTGGTGGCGACATGGGCGGTGATGGCGGCGGGGTGGCGGGCGCTGGAGGCGGGGTGGCCGGGGGCGACGGCGGCGGGGTGGTGGGAGCGGGCGGAGGCTGCGTCGGGGGAGCCGGGGGCGGGGTGGTGGGAGCAGGTGGAGGGGTGGCCGGCGGGGTGGTGGGAGCCGGAGGAGGGGTGGCAGGGGCCTGCGGGGCCGGAGGGGGCGTGGCCGGGGCCTGTGGCGCCTGAGGAGGCGTGGTGGGTGCCGGAGGAGCGCTGGGAGCTGGAGGAGGGTTGCCGGCCGGGGGCGCGGTGGGAGCTGGGGGCGGGTTGCCGGCCGGAGGCGCGTTGGGAGCAGGAGGCGGGTTGCCGGCAGGCGGCGCGTTGGGAGTTGGCGGCGGCTGCACCGGTGGCTGCTGCGCGGCGCAGGAGACGATGAGGACCGCGAGGACCAGCGGGAGGAGCGCCATTTTTGATCTGGTGCCTCTTGATCGGCGCTCTGGAGCAGTGGGAGGAAGCGAGAGCGGAGGAGTGATGCTTATATAGCGTGGTCAGCGAGGGTGGATCTCAGCGAGTGATCGCAGCGAGCTAGCTAACCTCCAGCTCACTGGCCGCACAGCCCACCGATCACGGTGGCATGGCGGAGTAGGCCAGGGGATGTATCTACTTCGTAGTTCGTACACGAGTGGATGGGTCGATCGCTACAAATGTTGTAGAGTGCAACTTCATAGGCAAAAATGCACGGCGGTTTTTTCCATCCCCTCTCGCAAGGTGAGAGCATCAACCGCCCGGCCCCCCAAACCGGCCTCAAACGCCCGAGCGTCGCCCGGTCATCGACTGGTCACAAAATTTTGATCTAGATGAATGTCTTAAACGGTCTCAAACGTTCGGGCTGACCGACATCCCTCATATGCAGTCTAAATATAAGCCGGATATGGAGTGTTCGGGCACGTCTGTTACGTCGGACCTGACAGCCTGACCGCACCGCAAATTACACCAAATCCAACCCAGAACAGCAGGATCCATTTGCTCTCTCCTCTCTTATTCCTCCTCCGTGTCGTTCGTCTCGCAGCTCCGCCACTGCGCGCGCTCCGCAGCCGTTCTTAGCTCTGTGCCGCTAGCTCCGACAGAGCAGTCCTCTCTTCGTACTCGCCGTATGGGACATCGTCGCCGGTCCAGATGCCAGCGCGGTAGGTCCAACAACTCTTTGGCTCCGCCTTGCGCTTGAAGTGTTTCACACATTATCTGACCAGAATTTTTGTGTGATTTTATTAGGAAAAACGATGGATTTTGATGCTTCGTTGGACGAGAAGTATGGACCCACGGAGCTTGATCAAATGATTCAAGATGAGTTCTTCGGTTTCTCGGATTTGGACCAAGAAGTGGACATGATCATGTTCATGAGAATGCAAGAGGAAATGGACCGGCAAGTGGAGCATATTCTCAACTTTAAGGGCTCAATCACAGGGAGAAGAGTGATCAATCAGGATAGGTTGTCTGAAGCTCGGCTATTGCAAAGGCCAAGGGGACTACTTTGCTCCGAAGCCTACTTTCTGAGACGATCCATGGTTTCGTCGTAATTTTTGGATGCGGAAACCATTGTTTTGCGCATTGTGGAGGCACACGATGACTGCTTCAAGTTCACAAAGGATTGTTGCGGTCACATCTTTTTCTCTGCCAAGCAGAAGTGCACAGCTACTTTGAGGATGCTTGCACTTGGTACTGCTGCAGATGCCGCCGGTGAGATGGCTAGGATGGGGGCGAGCACATGCCCGAAGACTACTGTCAAGATTGCCCGCGCCGTCTTGGAGGTGTTTGGACCTGAGTATCTCAGAGAACTAAATGCGCATGACTCGGAGAAGTTCTTGGCTATTGGAGAGGCCAGGGGATTTCCAGAAATTCTCGGGTCAATTGATTGCATGCATTGGCAATGAAAGAACTACCCTAAAGATTTGTGGGGAATGTATCAAGGTCACACCAAAGATGCCACCATCATACTAGAAGCGGTGGCATAACATGACTTATGGATTTGACATGCTTTCTTTAGAATGTTGGGTTCTCATACTTCATGCTTTCTTATGGATTTGACATGCCACCATCAACGTACTTCAACGATCTCCGGTGTCTAGGAGGCTTTGCAATGGGGAATCACCGCCGTGCAACTACACCGTCAACGGCTGAGACTACAACATGAGATACTATCTTACCCATGGCATCTATCTTCAGTGGGTGGCATTTGTGAAGACCACATCCGAACCGCATGGCACTAAACAGAGCCACTTTGTAACAATGCAGGAAGCGGCTAGGAAGGATGTGGACAGGGCATTTGGTGTGCTTCAAGCTCGTTGAGGAATTATTCATGTGTCCGCAATGATGTGGGAATCAGAAACTTTGTGCCATCTCATGACATGTTGTGTTATTTTGCACAACATGATTGTCGAGGATGAGGGTGATGGTGTAGCCCAAACCGATGATTTTGAAGCACCCGGAGAACAAGTTGAAATCCCGGAAGATCAAAATGAAACTCAGTTTATGAACTTTATGCAAATGCATTAGAATCTTCGAGATCACCATGTGCACGCGCAGCTACTCAACGATCTTGTGGAGCATCTGTGGACCCGTAATGGAAATGAAAGAGCTGATGTTTGAGTTGTGCACTTAAAATAAATTTGATGTAAACACTATTTATGTCGGCACCAACATTTGTTATTTATGTGCGATACTGGCTTGTATGATCGACGTCCATGGATTTGAGAGTACATATTTGACATATGTAGATGCCGGAAGCGAAATATGATGGCCCGTCCGGATGCGTCCGCGGGCGTACCCGGGCACATCTACGGACGTATAAGGGGCGGATTTGCCAAGTCCGGTTGTAGATGCTCTGACTAGAGAACCCCCCCCCCCCTCGATCTCCGTCAGCGAGCCCATTGGTTCACCTCTCCTCCGCCTACCACTTCGGTGGCTGTTGGTGGGGAGAGGATTTTTGGTGTTTCCATTGGGGCTAGTAGATAGGTAGGGTTCTAGTCCTCGCAGGAGCAACGTTTGGATGGATTACGATGCTTCTTCTTCGAGCCAGTCTTTCAAGTTTCGATCCTCCTCAAGTTCGTCCATTGGAACAAATTAGACAGAGCTCAAACGTAGATTTTTGCCAGCTCTTCGTGGCGGCGAGTGTTGGGGAACGCAATATTTCAAAAAAGTTCCTATGATCACGCAAGGTCTATCTAGGAGAAGCATAGCAACGAGCGGGGAGAGTGTGTCCACGTACCCTCGTAGACCGAAAGCGGAAGCATTTAGTAATGCGGTTGATGTAGTCGAACGTCTTCGCAATCCAACCGATCCAAGTACCGAATGTACGGCACCTCCGTGTTCAGCACATGTTCAGCTCGATGACGTCCCTCAAACTCTTGATCTAGTTGAGGCCGAGGCAGATTTCCGTCAGCACAACGGCGTGGTGACGGTGATGATGAAGTTACCGACGCATGGCTTTGCCTAAGCACTACGACAATATGACCGAGACAGAAATCTGTGGAGGGGGGCACCGCACACGGCTAAAAAAATCAACTTGTGTGTCTATGGGGTGCCCCCTCCCCCGTATATAAAGGAGGGGAGGAGGAGGAGGGCCGGCCACAAGGGGCGCGCCCTAAGGGGGGATTCCTACTCCTAGTAGGAGTAGGTTTCCCCCTTTCCTACTCCAAGTAGGAGAGAAAGGAAGGAGAGGAAGAAGAGAAGGAAAAGGGGGCCGGCTGATAACCCACAAGTATAGGGGATCGCAACAGTTTTCGAGGGTAGAGTATTCAACCCAAATTTATTGATTCGACACAAAGGGAGCCAAAGAATATTCTCAAGTATTAGCAGCTGAGCTGTCAATTCAACCACACCTGGAAACTTAATATCTGCAGCAAAGTATTTAGTAGCAAAGTAATATGATAGTAGTGGTAACGATAGCAAAAGTAATGGTAGCAAAAATAATGTTTTTGGTATTTTGTAGTGATGATAACAATAACAACGGAAAAGTAAATAAGCGAAGAACAATATATGGAAAACTCGTAGGCAATGGATCGGTGATAGAGAATTATGCCGAATGCAGCTCATCATGTAACAGTCATAACCTAGGGTGACACAGAACTAGCACCAATTCATCAATGTAATGTAGGCATGTATTCCGAATATAGTCATACGTGCTTATGGAAAAGAACTTGCATCACATCTTTTGTCCTACCCTCCCGTGGCAGCGGGGTCCTAGCGGAAACTAAGGGATATTAAGGCCTCCTTTCAATAGAGTACTGGACCAAAGCATTAACACATAGTGAATACATGAACTCCTCAAACTACGGTCATCACCGGAAATGGTCCCGATTACTGTCATTTCGGGGTTGCCGGATCATAACACATAGTAGGTGACTATAGACTTGCAAGATAGGATCAAGAACTCACATATATTCATGAAAACATAATAGGTTCAGATCTGAAATCATGACACTCGGGCCCTAGTGACAAGCATTAAGCATAGCAAAATCATAGCAACATCAATTTCAGAACATAGTGGATACTAGGGATCAAACCCTAACAAAACTAACTTGATTACATGATAAATCTCATCCAACCCATCACCGTCCAGCAAGCCTATGATGGAATTTCTCACGCACAGCGGTGAGCATCATGAAATTGGTGATGCAGGATGGTTGATGATGACGGCGACGATGGGTTCCCCTCTCCAGAGCCCCGAACGGACTCCAGATCAGCCCTCCCGAGAGAGTTTAGGGCTTGGCAGCGGCTCCGTATCGGAAAACGTGATGAATCCTTCTCTCTGATTTTTTCTCTCCGAACACGAATATATAGAGTTGGATTTGAGGTCGGAGGAGCTCCAGGGGGCCAACGAGGTAGGGGGCGCGCCCAGGGGGGCAGGCGCGCCCCCACCCTCGTGGCTAGGGTGTGGGCCCCCTGGTCTTGATCTTTTGCCAGGATTTTTTTATTATTTCCAAAAATAATCTCTGTGAAGTTTCAGGTCATTCCGAGAACTTTTATTTCTGCACATAAATAACACCATGGCAATTCTGCTGAAAACATCGTCAATTCGGGTTAGTTCCATTCAAATCATGCAACTTAGAGTCCAAAACAAGGGCAAAAGTGTTTGGAAAAGTAGATACGACGGAGATGTATCAACTCCCCAAGCTTAAACCTTTGCTTGTCCTCAAGCAATTCAGTTGATAAACTGAAAGTGATAAAGTAAAACTTTTACAAACTCTGTTTGCTCTTGTTGTTGTAAATATGTAAAGCCAGCATTCAAGTTTTCAGCAAAGATTATGAACTAACCATATTCTCAATAACTCTCAGGTCTCATGTTTACTCATATCAATGGCATAATCAACTAGCGAGCAATAATAATAAATCTCGGGTGACAACACTTTCTCAAAACAATCATAATATGATATAACATGATGGTATCTCGCTAGCCCTTTCTGAGACCCCAAAACATAAATGTAGAGCACCTTTAAAGATCAAGGACTGACTAGACATTGTAATTCATGGTAAAAGAGATCCAGTAAAGTCATACTCAATGTAAACTAACAGTAATGAATGCAAATGACAGAGGTGCTCTCCAGCGGGTGCTTTTTAATAAGAAGATGATGACTCAACATGAAAGTAAATAGATAGGCCCTTCGCAGAGGGAAGCAGGGATTTGTAGAGGTGCCAGAGCTCGGTTTTGAAATAGAGATGAATAATATTTTGAGCGGTATACTTTCATTGTCAACATAACAACCAAGAGATGGCGATATCTTCCATGCTACTCACATTATAGGCGGTTCCCAAACAAAATGGTAAAGTTTATACTCCCCCTCCACCAACAAGCATCAATCCATGGCTTGCTCGAAACAACGAGTGCCTCCAACTAACAAGAGTCCCGGGGGAGTTTTGTTTGCAATTATTTTGATTTGATTTGCATAAAGCAAGTGATTGGGCATCCCGGTGACTAGCCATTTTCTCGTGAGTGAGGAGCGGAGTCCACTCCTCTTGAGAATAACCCGCCTAACATGGAAGATATGGACAACCCTAGTTGATACATGAGCTATTTGAGTATACAAAACAGGATATTTATTTGAAGGTTTAGAGTTTGGCACCTGGCACTATTGGGTATCGTGGGCGTCTCATCCCTTGGAGGTTAGGGTATTGAAAACACATTGAATAGAGATCCGAATCGAATACAAAAGATCGGAAATGTCCGTTCGTTCTTCTCCACCTGATGACGAAGTGCCCGGTCTCAAATGTAAGTGCTTTCTGGCTAATATAGATAGCCGCCTAAAAAGCACATACAAATTTACTTGGAACGGCAGGTAGATACCGTATATAGGTAGGTATGGTGGACTCATATGGCATAACTTTGGGGTTTATGGAATTGGATGCACAAGCAGTATTCCCGCTTAGTACAGGTGAAAGCTAGAAAAAGATTGGGAAGCGACCAGCTGGAGAGCGACAACAATCATGAACATGCATTAAAATTAATCAACACCGAATGCAAGCATGAGTAGGATATAATGCATCATGAACATAAATATCGTAGAGGCTATGTTGATTTTGTTTCAACTACATGCATGAACATGTGCCAAGTCAAGCCACTCGAATCATTCAAAAGAGGATACCACCCTATCATACCACATCACAACCATTTTAATAGCATGTTGGCACGCAAGGTAAACCATTATAAGCTCCTAGCCAATTAAGCATGGCATAAGAAACTATGATCTCTAATTGGCATCGCAAACATGTTTATTCATAATAGGTTGAATCAGGAACGATGAACTAATCACATTTACAAAAACAAGAGAGGTCGAGTTCAAACCAGCTTCTCCCATCTCAATCAGTCCATCATATATCGTCATAATTGCCTTTCACTTGCACGACCGAATGATGTGAATAATAATAATAATAGTAATAGTGCGCGTGCATTGGACTAAGCTGGAATCCGCAAGCATTCAATAAACAGGAGAAGACAAGGCAATATGGGCTCTTTTGTCAGATCAACAATAATGCATATAAGAGCCACTTCAACAATTTAATCATGGTCTTCTCCTATCGACCCCCCCCCCCCCCCCGAAAAAGAAAAGAAATAGAACTATTTACACGGGAAAGCTCCCAATAAGCAAAAAGAAGAACAGGAAATATTTTTGGATTTTCTTTTTAATTACTATTACAAGCATGGAGATTAAAACTAACTAAAAGCTACAACTGTTTTTTTGTTTTTCTTAATGTTTATTAAACACACAACAAGAAAGCATAAAAAGAGAAAATAAACTAGCATTGATATTACAATGAAAAAGTATGAGCACCGACATCTAGCAATGAGTGTGTGAGCATAAATGTAATGTCAGTGGGAAATACATACTCCCCCAAACTTAGGCTTTTGGCCTAAGTTGGTCTAATGCCACGGATGGCCTGGCGGATATCCAAAGTTGTAGTTGGGGTCGTACTGAGATGCAGCAGTCATTGCATTGTGGGATGCAGCTTGGAGGCGAGCTATCTCAACCCTCCTCTTATACTCTTTCGCCTCCTCTCTGGCTATAAAATATCTCCCTTTTGCCTGAAAGTCAAAGAAAGTAGAAGCAGGGAGAGCGACATGATAGGTGTGTCGTCTGTCAAAGATTAGTCAGTACTGGAGGAACTGATCGTTCCTCTCAACAAAATGATGACGAACCATAGCCTCATAATCCAAATAAGCAGGAGGCAACTCAATATCATCCTCACATATGGTTATACCAAGAAAATTAGCTATACGGGTTGCATAAATTCCACCGAAGAAATCTCCATTAAATCTATTATGATGCAACCTACGTGCAACAATGGCTCCCAAATTATAAGATTTATCTCCTAACACAACACTTTTAAGAATGCTGAGGTCAGGGACACACATATGACATGCTTCATCTTTACCCTTTATGCACCTACCTATGAAAGAGCAAAATAATGTATAGCAGGAAAATGAATGCTCCCTATGGTAGCTTGTGCTATATCTCTAGATTCCCCCACAGTTATACTAGCAAGAAAATCTCTAAATTCAGATTTGCGAGGTTCACTAGCACTACCCTATTGTGGAAGTTTGCAAGCAGTGGTAAAGTCCTCTAAGTCCATAGTGTTAGAATTTTCATAAAGATCAAACAGGACAATTTGAGAATTGCGTGAAGATGAAAATTCAAACCTCCTCACAAAGGAACTAGTGAGATAGTGGTACTGACGGTACTTTTCTGCCTCGAAACTCACAAGATCAGCATTACGCAAATATGCGTTAAATTCTTCCTTAATTCCTGCTCGATCCATGAAGTCCTCTGAAGGCCATTCACAAGGCCGCACTAGAGCGTCCCTTGGTGGCTCATCATCAACATCACGCATTGCAAGCCTGGGTCCTTGTTTCCTTGAAGAACCACCTTGGTACATTTTCCTAAACATATTTCTTTCTTTGAAAAATTTCTGAAATTTTAGTAACTTCAAAATAAAAGTGAACCAAACTCAACAAAATTGATAGCAACTACTCCTATAAGTGACTAGAGCCTATATCATGCATCAAAACTACTTGGAACCACATAAATTTGACATGCAAGCTCAAGAACAGGGTCACCTAAGCAGCAAAAATATGCAATGAATAAAGCACTAGAACAAAAACTAATTGGGCCATTGGAGGAGTCACATACCAAGGAACAATCCCCCAAAGCAGTTTCGTGAGAGGTGCTTTGAGCGAGGAGATCGAAAATCGCGGCAAAATGAGCTAGAACTCGTGCCTGAGCTGGATAATGGTGTTTGTGGGAGGAAGAAGGAGTCTGTGGGTGTAGGAATAAGTGGAGGAGGGCCACCATGGGCCCACAAGGCAGGGGGTGCGCCCAGGGGGTAGGGCGCGCCCTCCACCCTTGTGGCCAGGTGGACGCCCCCCTAATGTGTTCTCAGTGCCAAATATTCTCAAATATTTCAGAAAAAAATCATATTTAAATTTCAGGGCATTTGGAGAACTTTTATTTTTAGGGTATTTTTATATTGCACGGATAATCAGAAAATAGACAGAAATTACTATTTTTGCTTTATTTAATATAAATAACAGAAAGTAGAAAGAGGGTACAGAGAGTTGTGTTTTCTAAATTCATCCATCTCATGATCATCAAAAGGAATCCATTAACAAGGTTGATCGAGTCTTGTTAACAAACTCATTCCGAATAACATGGAACCGGAGAATTTTCGAATAACACTAGGTTACCTCAACGGGGATATGCACATCCCCAACAATAAGAATATCATATTTCTTCTTGACAGTAGGAAGAGGAAATTCAAAACCTCCAAAAATAGTCGATGGAATTTTTCCAGTAGAATTGATACTGTGGACTGATAACCCACAAGTATAGGGGATCGCAACAGTTTTCGAGGGTAAAGTATTCAAGCCAAATTTATTGATTCGACACAAGGGGAGCCAAAGAATATTCTCAAGTATTAGCAGTTGAGTTGTCAATTCAACCACACCTGGAAACTTAGTATCTGCAGCAAAGTATTTAGTAGCAAAGTAATATGATAGTAGTGGTAATGGTAGCAAAAGGTAACAATAGTAAAAGTAATGTTTTGGTATTTTGTAGTGATGATAGCAATATCAACGGAAAAGTAAATAAGCGAAGAACAATATATGGAAAGCTCGTAGGCAATGGATCAATGATGGAGAATTATGCCGGATGCGGTTCATCATGTAACAGTCATAACCTAGGGTGACACAGAACTAGCTCCAGTTCATCAATGTAATATAGGCATGTATTTTGAATATAGTCATACGTGCTTATGGAAAAGAACTTGCATGACATCTTTTGTCCTACCCTCCCGTGGCAGTGGGGTCCTTACGAAAACTAAGGGATATTAAGGCCTCCTTTTAATAGAGTGCCGGAACAAAGCATTAACACATAGTGAATACATGAACTCCTCAAACTACGGTCATCACCGGTAAGTATCCCGATTATTGTCACTTCAGGGTTAACGGATCATAACACATAATAGGTGACTATAGACTTGCAAGATAGGATCAAGAACTCTCATATATTTATGAAAACATAATAGGTTCAGATCTGAAATCATGGCACCTGGGCCCTAGTGACAAGCATTAAGCATAGCAAAGTCATAGCAACATCAATCTCAGAACATAGTGGATACTAGGGATCAAACCCTAACAAAACTAACTCGATTACATGATAGATCTCATCCAACCCATCACCGTCCAGCAAGCCTACGATGGAATTACTCATGCACGGTGGTGAGCATCATGAAATTGGTGATGGAGGATGATTGATGATGACGATGGCGACGAATTCCTCTCTCCGGAGCCCCGAACGAACTCCAGATCAGCCCTCCCGATAGGTTTTAGGGCTTGGCGGCGGCTCAGTATCGTAAAACGCGATGAACTATTCTCCCTAATTTTTTTTCTCCCTGAAACACAATATATAGAGTTGGAGTTGGAGTCGGAGGAGCTCCAAGGGGCCCACGAGGTAGGGGGCGCGCCCCCACCCTCGTGGACAGGTGGTGGGCCCCCTGGCCTTCATATTTTACAAGGATTTTTTATATTTTCCGAAAAGTTGTTCCGTGAAGTTTCAGGTCATTCCAAGAACTTTTGTTTCTGCACATAAATAACACCATGGTAATTCTGCTGAAAATAGCGCTAGTCCGGGTTAGTTCCATTCAAATCATGCAAGTTATAGTCCAAAACAAGGGCAAAAGTGTTTGGAAAAGTAGATACGACGGAGACGTATCAACTCCCCCAAGATTAAACCTTTGCTTGTCCTCAAGCAATTCAGTTGATAAACTGAAAGTGATAAAGAAAAACTTTTACAAACTCCGTTTGCTCTTGTTGTTGTAAATATGTAAAGCCATCATTCAAGTTTTTAGCAAAGATTATAACTAACCACATTCGCAATAATGCTTAGGTCTCAAGTTTACTCATATCAATGGCATAATCAACTAGCGAGCAATAATAATAAATCTCGGATGACAACACTTTCTCAAAACAATCATAATATGATATAACAAGATGGTATCTCGCTAGCCCTTTCTGAGACCGCAAAACATAAATGCAGAGCACCTTTAAAGATCAAGGACCAACTAGACATTGTAATTCATGGTAAAAGAGATCCAGTCAAGTCATACCCAATGTAAACTAACAATAATGAATGCAAATTATAGCATTTCTCTCCAACTGGTGCTTTTTAATAAGAGGATGATGACTCAGCATAAAAGTAAATAGATAGGCCCTTCGCAGAGGGAAGCAGGGATTTGTAGAGGTGCCAGAGCTCGGTTTTGAAACAGAGATGCATAATATTTTGAGCGGTATACTTTCATTGTCAACATAAAAACCAAGAGATGGCAATATCTTCCATGCTACACACATTATAGGTGGTTCCCAAACAGAATGGTAATGTTTATACTCCCCCTTCCACCAACAAGCATCAATCCATGGCTTGCTCGAAACAACGAGTGCCTCCAACTAACAAGAGTCCCAGGGGGAGTTTTGTTTGCAATTATTTTGATTTAGTTTGCATAAAGCATGGGACTAGGCATCCCGGTGACCAGCCATTTATCTCGTGAGTGAGGAGCGGAGTCCACTCCTCTTGAGAATAACCCGCCTAACATGGAAGATACGGACAGCCCTAGTTGATACATGAGCTATTCGAGCATACAAAATAGGATATTTATTTGAAGGCTTAGAGGTTGGCACATACAAATTTACTTGGAACGGCAGGTAGATACCGTATATAGGTAGGTATGGTGGACTCATATGGAATAACTTTGGGGTTTATAGAGTTGGATGCACAAGCAATATTCCCGCTTAGTACAGGTGAAGGCTAGCAAAAGACTAGGAAGCGACCAACTAGAGAGTGACAACAGTCATGAACATGCATTAAAATTAATCAACACCGAATGCAAGCATGAGTAGGATATAATCCACGATGAACATAAATATCGTGAAGGCCATGTTGATTTTGTTTCAACTACATGCGTGAACATGCGCCAAGTCAAGTCACTTAAATCATTCAGAGGAGGATACCACCCTATCATACCAGATCACAACCATTTTAATAGCATGTTGGCACGCAAGGTAAACCATTATAACTCAGAGCTAATCAAGCATGGCACAAGAATCTATGATCTCTAGTTGTCATTGCAAACATGTTTATTCATAATAGGCTGAATCCGGAATGATGAACTAATCATATTTACAAAAACAAAAGAGGCCAAGTTCATACCAGTTTTTCTCATCTCAGTCAGTCCATCATATATCATCATAATTGCCTTTCACTTGCACGACCGAACGATGTGAATAATAATTATAGTGCACGTGCATTGGACTAAGCTGGAATCTACAAGCATTCAATAAATAGGAGAAGACAAGGCAATATGGGCTCTTTTGTCAGATCAACAATAATGCATATAAGAGCCACTTCAATAATTTAATTATGGTCTTCTCCTATCAACCCCAAAGAAAAGAAAAGAAATAAAACTATTTACACTGGAGAGCTCCCAATAAGTAAAAGAAGAACATGAATTTCTTTGGGGTTTTCTTTTTAATTACTACTACAAGCATGGAAAGTAAACTATTTAAAGGCTACAACTATTTTTTTTGGTTTTTCTTAAAGTTTGTCAAACACACAAGAAGAAAGCATAAAAGGAAAATAAACTAGCATGGATGGTACAATGAAAAAGTATGAGCACCGACCTCTAGCAATGAGTGTGTGAACATATATGTAATGTCGGTGAGAAATACGTACTCCCCCAAGCTTAGGCTTTTGGCCTAAGTTGGTCTATGGCCACGGCTGGCCTGGCGGATATCCATAATAATTGTTGGGGTCGTACTGTGAAGAAGAAGAAGACTCCGATTGCCACTGGTTGGCAATCATCTCCAGATCACACTGGTAATTAGACTGTCGTGGAGGATCAACTTGTGGTTCCGGCTCCGGCTCTGTGGCTGATGTAGGGTTCCAATAGGCGTGAATAGCCTCTAACGGAACAAGGTACTGGCCTGCAGATAAATCAAACAAGGAAGGAGCAGGCAGGGTAATAGTCTCAGGATGATGTTTATCAATGAACAATTTGTATTTAAGCTCTCCTTCCCTATTCTTAACAATAAAATCATGTGCTACCATACTCTTATAATCTAAATAAACATGAGGCAACACTTTTTCTTCCTTTTCATAATGCCTAATAGGTATATTAAAATGTGCATCTAGGTGTGAAGCATAGATGCCTCCAAAGACGAGGCCCTTTGTACGGTTCAGACTTAACCGTTTAGCAATAATGCTGCCCATACTAACAGAGTTATCACTGAATAAACCGTGGAGCAAAATAATAATATCAGAAACACTAAGGTTTCCACAGTTTCCGCGACCAATTAAGCAACGACTAGCAAATAATGCAAAATAGCGTAAAACAGGAAAATGTATGCTAGTGATTCGTGCATCGGAAACCTTCCTCGTTTCCCCTACAGTGATGATATCAATAAACCCATCCACATCACTGTGATGTGGTTCCTCTGTCATGCCCTCGAAAGGGACCAAACAAACCCGACAAAAATCATAAAGTGACATCTCCTTATGCTCATAATATAAATAAAACTCCACCATAGGTGGTGAGCTCCAAGAATGGAAATGAAAGTTTTGCACAAAGATATTTATGAGTAAGAGATACTGATCGCGTTGGTCGTGGAGGAAAACGGTGAGGCCTGCACTCTTAGCCAATTCATAAAAATCTTCATAAATCCCGGTTGCTCTCAAGAAATCATCGAAAGGCCATTCACATGACCGAACCTCCGCGGTGCGAGGCAGATTATACTTGGGCTTCTGTGCCTTTTCCTTCGAGCTTCGGCTCGATGAGCCCCTCAAAAGTCTCTTCATCATTTTTTGAAAAATTCTGAAATTTTTAGTAACTTCAAAATAAGAGTAAACCAAACTCAATAATATTGAAAGCAACTACTCCTACAAGTGCCTAGAGCCTATATCATGCATCAAAACTACTTGAAACCATATAAATTTGACATGCAAGCTCAAGAACATGGTCACCTAGGTAGCAAAAATTTGCAATGAATAAAGCACTAGAACAAAAACTAATTGGACCAATGGAGGAGTCACATACCAAGGAACAATCTCCCGAAGCAGTTTTGTGAGAGGTGCTTTGAGCAAGCATATCGAAATTGGCAGCAAAATGAGCTTGGACTCGGGTTTGAGCTGGATATTCGTGTTTGGGGGAGGAAGAAGGAGTGTGTGGATGAAAGGATAAGTGGAGGAGGGCCACCGTGGGCCCATGAGGCAGGGGGCGCGCCCAGGGGGGTAGGGCGCGCCCTCCACCCTCGTGGGCAGGTGGGTGACCCCCCTGCTGTGTTCTGAGTGCCAAATATTCTTAAATATTCCAGAAAAAATCATATTTAAATTTCAGGGCATTTGGAGAACTTTTATTTTCGGGGTATTTTTATATTGCATGGATAATCAGATAACAGACAGAAAAATACTATTTTTATTTTATTTAATATAAATAACAGAAAGTAAAGGTGGGGTACAGAAGGTTGTGTCTTCTAGTTTCATCCATCTCATGATCATCAAAAGGAATCCACTAACAAGGTTGATCAAGTCTTGTTAACGAACTCATTCCCAATAACATGGAACCGGAGAAATTTCGAATAACACTATGTTACCTCAACGGGGATATGAACATCCCCAATAATAAGAATATCATATTTTTTCTTGACAGTAGGAAGAGGAAATTCAAAACCACCAAATATAATCGATGGAATTTTCCAATAGAGTTGATACTATGAACTTGAGGTTGTTTCCTCGGAAAGTGTACCGTATGCTCATTACCATTAACATGAAAAGTGACATTGCCTTTAGTGCAATCAATAACAGCCCCTGCAGTATTCAAAAAGGGTATTCCAAGAATAATAGACATACTATCATCCTCGGGAATATCAAGAATAACAAAGTCCGTTAAAATAGTAACGTTTGCAACTACAACAGTCGCATCCTCACAAATACCGACAGGTATAGCAGTTGATTTATCAGCCATCTACAAAGATGTTTCAGTAGGTGTCAACTTATTCAAATCAAGTTTACGATATAAAGAGAGAGGCATAACACTAACACCGGCTCCAAGATCACATAAAACAGTTTTAACATAGTTTCTTTTAATGGAGCATGGTATAGTTGGTACACCGGGATCTCCAAGTTTCTTTGGTATTCCACCCTTAAAAGTATAATTAGCAAGCATGGTAGAAATTTTAGCTTCCGGTATCTTTCTTTTATTTGTAACAATTTCTTTCATATACTTAGCATAAGGATTCATTTTGAGCATATCATTTAATCGCATACGCAAAAAGATAGGTCTAATCATTTCAACAAAGCGCTCAAAATCCTCATCATCCTTCTTCTTGGATGGTTTGGGAGGAAAAGGCATGGGTTTCTGAACCCATGGTTCTCTTTCTTTACCGTGTTTCCTAGCAACAAAGTCTTTCTTATCATAACGTTGATTCTTTGATTGTGGGTTATCAAGATCAACAGCAGGTTCAATTTCTATATCATTATCATTGCTAGGTTGAGCATCAACATGAACATTATCATTAACATTATCACTAGTTTCAGGTTCATTACCAGATTGTGTTTCAGTAATAGGTTCACTAGAAGCATGCAAAGTCCTATCATTTTTCTTTTTCTTCCTTTTAGAAGGACTAGGTGCATCTATATTATTTCTCTGAGAATCTTGCTCAATTCTCTTGGGGTGGCCTTCAGGATACAAAGGTTCCTGAGTCATTTTACCACCTCTAGTCATAACTCTAATAGCATTATCATTATCCTTACTATTCAATTCATTGAGCAAATCATTTTGAGCTTTAAGTACTTGTTCTACTTGAGTGGTAACCATAGAAGCATGTTTACTAATAAGTTTATGTTCACCTTTGACATTAGCCATATAATCACCCAAGTGTTCAAGCATATTTGAATTGTATTTCAATTGTCAACCTAAATAAGCATTGAAGTCTTCTTGCTTAACCATAAATTTATCAAACTCATCTAAGCATGGGCTAGCAAACTTAGTGTCGGTGTCAAAACCGGCGGATCTTGGGTAGGGGGTCCTGAACTATGCGTCTAGGCCGGATGGTAACAGGAGGCAGGGGACACGATGTTTTACCCAGGTTCGGGCCCTCTTGATGGAGGTAAAACCCTACATCCTGCTTGATTAATATTGATGATATGGGTAGTACAAGAGTAGATCTACCACGAGATCAGAGAGGCTAAACCCTAGAAGCTAGCCTATGGTATGATTGTCTGTTTTTCTACGGACTAAAACCCTTTGGTTTATATAGACACCGGAGGGGGCTAGGGTTACACAAGGTCGGTTACAAAGGAGGAGATATACATATCCGTATTGCCTAAGCTTGCCTTCCACGCCAAGTAGAGTCCCATCCGGACACGAGACGAAGTCTTCAATCTTGTATCTTCATAGTCTAACAGTCCGGCCAAAGGATATAGTCCGGCTGTCCGGAGACCCCCTAATCCAAGACTCCCTCAGTATCCCCCGAACCAGGCTTCAATGACGATGAGTCCGGTGCGCAGTATTGTCTTCGGCATTGCAGGGCGGGTTCCTCTCCAAATTCCATGTACCTGTCGAAATAGTGTCCGGCCTCTTATGAATGTTACACTCCTTGGCTTCCACGCCCAATAATGGCCACTTTCCACATGTCGAGCGAATGTGAAGAGCCAGGGTGTTTTTACATTTACCCCCCTAGCTGTGTGAATAAGCTGCCTATTAAAAAGACGAGGATTCAGATCCACATCACACCATCCTCCCTTGGCGAGCCTTCATCGGAGCACATTCGACAGAGATCCATTCCATCATGGCCGGTCGACGCAGCTCCTCCACTCGCTCCCCTAACCCCAAGCCTGGAGATTGGGAGAGATGTTCTGTCCCGCACAGCAAATTAGTGATGCTTCAGACCAAGGGATTTCTTCCCCCAGCGTACATGGTCCCGGTTCAAGCCGGGCTTGCCACCTATAATGGCGGAGAGCAAGCGGAGAGCCTTCCCAATCCCTCCAAGGGAGAGCGGGTATGCCTTGTCCCTTATTTGGTAAGAGGGCTTAGATTTCCAATTCATCTGTTTCTCCGGGGGCTCCTGGAGTTCTACGGCCTCCAGTTGCATAACCTTACGCCTGCCTCCATGCTGCATATCGCGAGATTCGTAGCCCTTTGCGAGTTGTTTTTGGGCTGTGAGGCTCATTTTGCTCTATGGAAGAAGTTGTTCTGCCTTGTGCCCCATTCTCAGAAGGGGTCAATATATCAAGTGGGCGGAGCCGAAGTGTGGCGTATTGCCGGGACCGGATACCTGTCCGGAACCCCAAAGAAGACGTCCGAAGACTGGCCTTCAGAATGGTTTTATATAGAAGACGTCCCCCTCTCGGATCCTATTAGAATCGGCCTTCCTGAGTTCGACAACGCCCCTTTGAAGAAGCACCGGAGCTGGCGTCCATGGAGCTCCCTGGAGGAAGATGACAGGGACGTTCTTTACCTGATGAGCCGGATAAGTTTTTTAGCTCGATCCGGATTGACCATGATCGAGGTCATGGCCATATGTATTATGCGGGGGGTGCAGCCACTTCAGTATAGAGGCCACCCCATGTGGGATTTCAACGGGGAGGATGACGCCACCGCCACGGCCGCAAAGGGCCGGGATTAGTTGCTGATCTAATAAAGATCTTATCCACTTTGTACAAGGGAGAAGAGGAGGAATTCCTTCGTGTCAACCCACAGGGCAGATTTTCTATGTACAATCCTCCGAGCTGGGTAAGCGGAGACTTTTTCTCGCCCACCCGTTTCGTATTTCCGTAGTTAAGTATTCAGTCTAGCGATTTCATTGCAGGAGCTGCGCCAGGCTGTAAAGGAGATAAACAACCCCCCTCCACAACCCGAGGACCCTGGACGGTCCCTTGACCCGGCCTCCCAGGAGGATCCGGACATATCTGTGGAGCTGATCGATGGGGTATTCTACCAATTGAGTAATGACAACGCTTTGGTGGCCATTATGGCCGATTACCCTGGGCTACTTCCAGCCTCACAGGTGACTGAGACCGAAGTCCCAGCACTTCGAAAGGGGATCCGTCCTTGCGTGTTTTTGATTGCCGTATAACAGCCGTGTTTTGCAGGGGAGGTCCTTGAGGCGGAAGGCCGAGCCTGTGGCGACTAGCCAACAAGGGGCCGCGAGCCCAAGCAGGCTGAAAAGACCCGCAGTCTGGATTGAGACACCGGCGCAGCGGTACGGCGCGCCGTTTTTATTGCAAGACATTATTCTCAGCGGCATACTAACGCCCATGCCTTCTTTTCAGGAAAAAGAGCGCTCGCCGGACTATACCCGGAGAGGCTACCAATCACGCCTCCACCAGCCGGGCTCCAAGATCGGATTCGGAGGCAGGAACGAATGCGAGGCGTGCGCCGGGCGCTCCTCCGACAGAGGATGCGGATAAACTGTTCGCCACCAATTCCGAGGTGGAAAGTGCCATGAACCTCAGGCGTCACTAGACTATTCTTCGTGACGCTTGTTTCTCCCAAGAGGCATTGGATGCCTTCAACTCGGGGGACGCGTACCTCCGTGCCGCTCAAAATGGTCTAGCCAGAGCCACGGAGCAGTATGTAAAAGACATACGGGTGAGAAAATTTGGTGATTATATATATTAGTAGCCGCTGAGACTTGAAACAGTTAAGATAAATGATTTAAGTTTCATTTGTTATGCAGGTTCTTACAGAAAAGAATACTCAACTATCCCAGGAGCTGGAAGAGTGCAAAGCCCAACTTCACGCCACATTGGCCGCAGCAGGGGAGACCAAAGACACCCCCTCTGGTAACATATCCTTCGAATGATAAGTATCATATATAATGCGGCGTATATGCAGATCTGACGATAAAATTGCAGATGACGCTGGAGTAAATCCGGATAAGCAACAACTCTTACGCCAGCTGAAGGCCGGTGAGAGCGTGCTTACGAGGGTGAGGCAGGAGAAGAATGATCTCCTAGATGCCAACACCAAGCTGGGCGTGGAACTAAAAGATGTTCGTGCCCAACTGTCTGACTCTGTTAAGGAGAATCGGCGGCTTCGACGCGGCATATTTAGTAAGTGCTTGAACGAACTTTGAAAAAGAGTTCGGCGAGGAAGCTGGCTGACAGAGTTATGCCTGTAGGTATGCTAACAGATCGTCCTGCCGAGGAAATGCTCGGTTCAACGGGTGACCTTCTTCCCGAGCTCTCACAGCTGCACGAACGAGTTCGGCAGGTGATGCAAGGCGTCGCCCAGGCCTTGTGGCCATTCGTCTCCATACCCGAAGGCCTTGGAGAGCTTGCAGAAAAGCTGAAGGGAGCGCGGCGGCGCTTCTGATTATGGAAGATATCGGCCTGCCGTCAGGGCGCCAGGGAAGCCTGGGCAATGGTGAAGACACGGTACACGAAGGCTGACCCGAACCACATGGCCGAAGTCAGACCTGTGGGGCCTGATGGGAAGGAGATCCCTGTGAGCTTAGTGTACGGCCAATTACAATTGGCCGCAAAGTATTCTCGACAGGACTGTAGACTAGACAGCCTACTGGATGGTATTGAAGAGGAATTCAACCAGTCAAATTGACTATGTAATTTTAAAGTGACATGTATAATGCCTTCTAGCCGGATTGTAGATCGTTTGTCGTGGCGGACCTTTTCGCTTCAACCTCGTGACCCGACGGTCTGGAGTGTATCCGAATACCCTCTCGGTTATGTAAGAACCGGGGCATGCGTGGAGACCAGGCGTAGGGGTCATTAGTGCTTTATCAGACAAGTGCCCAACTAGTTATGTTATATTACATGGTTAGTAAGAAACATCTTCCAGGGAGAATAGTTCCGTCAAGGGTTCCTTTCCCTGGGTAAGCATGCCCTAAAGTGCATGTCCGGACTGCGATAAGAAGCGCAGAAAAAGCATCTGGGGGCAGATATGGATAATAAATAAAAGTCATCTTTTGTTCACCGACCGAATATTCCCTTAAGAACGCTAGCTTTCGGCTTCCCCCAGTCTGAGGTACACGTCCGGCTGACTCGGCGGTAACAATCGCAAAGGTACTCCCCTTATGCCCTAGCCAAATTAACGGGAACGTAGGGCATAAATACAAGAGCCAGGCAACCCATCTTGGCCAAAACTTAAGTCATATCGATGCATATAATGGTGAAAAAAATGTACATGCAGAAGTATAACACATGTGTTGGGCGTGAGGCCCAGGTAAATAATTTAAGCTTCTGTGAAAGAAGCCCCCAGGTATGAAGAGTGCGGCTAGCGCATCTGTAATGTACGAGTGAGGCGCAAGGTGACCCTTGAAGGCCTAGAGAAATAAAATAAAGAAAGGGAAACAAGACAGATGATGCATATGCAGAAAATGGACAAAGGGAGGGGACTAACATAGAGTCCGGTGCCAGGCGTAGAATCTTCGAAGCCTGGCTGCGTTCCATGGGTTCGGCTCGAGTTGACTAGTCGATGCATCCCGCAGTCGGTATGCTCCACCGGTCAGAACTTGGTCGATAATGAAGGGACCTTCCCATTTGGGCTCGAGCTTGTTCTTTTTCTTATCCGGCAGTCGTAGAACTAGTTCGCCAACGTTATAAATTTTGGCCCGTACTTCTCTACTTTGGTATCTGCAAGCCTGTTGCTGGTAAAATGCGGAACGGGCTTTGGCTATGTCGCGCTCTTCCTCCAAGGTGTCCAGACTGTCCTGCCGATCGAGCTCGGCTTCTCTTTCTTCGTACATGCGCACACGAGGTGAGTCATGAATTATGTCACAGGGCAGGACTGCCTCTGCGCCGTACACCATAAAAACGGTGTATTTCCGGTACTACGATTCGGCGTGGTCCGCAGCCCCCAGAGTACGGAGTCGAGCTCCTCTACCCAATGCGTGTCAGACTCCGTTAAGGAGCGCACTAATCTGGGTTTAATGCCGCTCATTATAAGACCATTTGCTCGTTCGACTTGACCGTTGGTTTGTGGGTGATAGACTGAAGCATAATCGAGCTTGATGCCCATTTTGCTGCACCAGAGTTTTACCTCGTCGGCCGTGAAGTTCGTGCCATTATCAGTGATGATGCAGTGGGGGACGCCGTAACGGTGTACAACCCCGGATATGAAATCTATCACCGGTCCGGATTCGGCTGTTTTAACCGGTTTAGCCTCTATCCATTTGGTGAATTTATCCACCATGACCAATAAGTATTTTTTTTCTTGTGGGTTCCCCCTTTAAGGGGTCCAACCATGTCAAGCCCCCAGACCGCGAAGGGCCATGTAATGGGGATTGTTTGGAGGGCGGTGGGTGGCATGTGGCTTTGATTTGCAAAGAGCTGGCAACCGGCGCAATGTTGGACCAAGTCCTGTGCATCTGCCCGGGCCGTTGGCCAATAGAATCCTGTACGGAAGGCCTTGCTTACAAGAGCCCGGGCTCCGGCGTGATGACCGCTGAGTCCTGCGTGAATTTCTGCCAAAAGGTTCCGCCCTTCCTCTTCGGAGATGCACCTTTGAAGGACTCCGGTAGCGCTTTTTTTGTACAATTCTCCCTCATGGACCCTGTAGGCCTTGGATCGCCGCACTATGCATCGAGCCTCTAGGCGTTGAATGCCCATGGATACTGCCATCCGGAGACCATGTAGAAGGGCCTCATATTTGGCTGCGTTGTTGGAGTCCGTATACATTATCTGTAGTACGTATTGAACTGAATCTCCTGTTGGGGACGTCAAAACGACGCCAGCCCCCAGACCAGCCAACATTTTGGAGCCGTCGAAGTGCATGATCCAGTTTGAATATGTGCCGTACTCCTTAGGGAGTTCGGCTTCCGTCCACTCGGCGACGAAGTCAGCCAAAACTTGCGATTTAATAGCTCACCGTGGCTTGTAAGTTATGTCGAACAGGAGGAGCTCAATGGCCCATTTGGCAATCCGGCCCGTCGCGTCGCGGTTGTTTATAATATCATTAAGTGGTACTTCCAAGGCTACCGTTATCGAACACTCTTGAAAGTAGTGTCGCAGCTTCCGGGATGCCATAAATACCGCGTACGCTATCTTTTGATAATGCGGGTACCGTGATTTGCATGGAGTAAGGACAGTGGACACATAGTAAACCGGCTTTTGAAGGGGGAATTTGTGTCCGTCCGCTTCTTGTTCGACGACGAGCACTGCGCTAACTACTTGATGAGTTGCCGCAATGTATAATAGCATTGGTTCGCCAATGTTTGGCGCGGCCAGGACTGGGTTTGTTGCCAATATGGCTTTTATTTTGTCGAGTCCGGCCGTGGCGGCATCCGTCCACTCGAAGTGTTCCGTGCGCCGGAGGAGGCGATAAAGGGGTAATGCCTTTTCTCCCAAGCGGGAGATAAAGCGGCTTAGAGCCGCCACGCATCCAGTCAATTTTTGTATTTGTTTGAGATCTGTTGGGGTAGCCAACTGTGACAACGCTCGGATTTTGGCCGGATTAGCTTCAATACCTCTACTGGAGACAATGAATCCCAGGAGCTTTCCGGCTGGTATGCTGGAAACGCATTTTTCCGGATTGAGCTTGATGTCATATGTTCGGAGGTTATCGAATGTGAGCCTCAAGTTGGCTACTAGAGTTTCGACATGTTTGGTTTTAACGACCACGTCATCTACATATGCCTCCACTGTTTTGCTGATCTAGTTTGCCAGACATGTCTGAATCATGCGCTGATATGTTGCGCCAGTGTTTTTGAGCCCGAAGGGCATTGTGTTGAAGCAGAATGGGCCGTATGGTGTGATGAATGCCGTTGCGGCTTGGTCTGGCTCTGCCATTTTAATTTGATGGTAGCCGGAGTATGCGTCGAGGAAACGCAATGAATCGTGTCCTGCGGTAGCATCGATGATTTAATCGATGCGGGGGAGGGGGAAGGGATCCTTTGGGCAGGCCTTGTTAAGGTCCTTAAAATCAACACACAAGCGCCAGGATTTGTCCTTCTTTGGTACCATCACCAGGTTTGCTAGCCAGTCCGGATGTTTTATGTCTCTGATGA
The DNA here is from genome assembly GCF_056163025.1 of Triticum urartu. NCBI lineage: Eukaryota > Viridiplantae > Streptophyta > Magnoliopsida > Poales > Poaceae > Triticum > Triticum urartu. Next base: position 443,047,363 of record NC_141878.1, on the reverse strand, counting down.
ATCCGGCCTCCAATATCTTGGCTAGTTCCTCTCCCATGGCTTGTCTCTTAGGTTCGGAGAAACGCCGAAGAGCCTGCTTGACTGGCTTGAATCCTTTTAGGATATTTAGGCTGTGCTCGGCCAGCCTGGTGGGATTCCTGGCATGTCTGAAGGGTGCCAGGCAAAAATGTCCCAATTCTCGCGTAGGAACTCTCGCAGTGCGGCGTCGACATCAGGGTTTAATTGTGCCCCGATGGAAGTTGTTTTTGTAGGGTCCGTTGGATGGACTTGGAATTTGACTATTTCGTCCGCCGGTTTAAAGGAGGTGGACTTGGATCTTTTATCGAGTATCACGTCATCCCTGTTCACCGTGGAGCGCAGCGCAGTTAGTTCCTCGGCCACTAGGGCTTCGGATAGTGCCTCAAGGGCCAGTGCGGCTGTCTTATTTTCGGCGCGAAGTGCTATGTCCGGATCACTAGCAAGAGTGATGATTCCGTTGGTCCCGGGCATTTTGAGCTTCATGTACCCGTAATGGGGTATGGCTTGGAAGATTGTCAATGCCTCCCGCCCTAATAGAGCATGGTATCCGCTGCTGTACGGGGCCACTTGGAATGTAATTTCTTCGGACCTGTAATTATCTGGCGTGCCGAATACCACATCTAGTGTGATTTTCCCAGCACAGCGTGCTTCGCGACTGGGGATGATTCCTCTAAAGGTTGTGCTACTTTGCTCAATGCGGCTCCAGTCTATTTCCATCTTTCGAAGAGTTTCCTCATAGATGAGGTTTAATCCGCTGCCGCCGTCCATGAGTACCTTATGAGTCGAAAGCCGCCCACGATTGGACTGAGGACCAGTGCGGCTGGTGCTTGGGCTGTTCGGAATTTAGGTTCGTCACTGGCATTGAAGGTAATAGCCGTGTCACTCCAAGGATTTATTTCTGCTATGTGGCAGATTTCGGCCATGCTGCGGAGTGTTCGCTTGCGTCTATTATTTGACGCGAAGGTCTCAAAGACCGTTAACACCGTATTGTTGTTCACGGGATGGTGCTCTGTGGTATTTGGGAGGAGTAGATCCTCACCACTTTTGGCCACTTGCCGGAGTATCCAACATGCTCTAAGGCTGTGCGTTGGTATTGCATCCGCTGTACTATGAATTTTGCAGGGTCCGTTGAGCCATCCCTCCAGTACGGTTCCTTGCCCCGTAGAGGGCTTTTGCTTTTTGGTAGTTAACCCAGGTGTATTGTGATAATGCACCCTTTTATTTCGGACTGGGTTTGTATTCAGGGCCGGATTATCCCAAAACTTTATTTCGGTTTTCCAGGTGATGAAGCTATGTACCTAGGGTAGGGTCATGGACCTGTCCCAACTGCCCTACCCAAGGACATCTCTAGAAGAAATCACCTTTCAATCGACTTGGAGGTGTTCCACTCGACAGACTCGAAGACACTCGACCAAGAAGCAATCACTCGACCAAGATCCAACCACTCGACAGCCAGGAGACCTAAAGTCGCTCCGCACGCTAACGGTCGGTCATTAAGTAGCTTTTATGGTCATCATAGCACTTTATTAGGGGCGTTACCAGTAACGCCCGACCTTAATGTATTTAAAACCCTGCATAACTGAGGGCCGGAGGGGTCCGGCGAACTCTATATAAGCCACCCCTCCTCAGTGTAAAGGGTTTGCACCCCTGTAATTCATACATGCATAATCCAGTCGACCGCCTCCGGGCTCCGAGACGTAGGGCTATTACTTCCTCCAAGAAGGGCCTGAACTCGTAAACCTCTTGTGCTTACAACTACTCCATAGCTAAGATCTTGCCTCTCCATACCTACCCCCCTACATTACTGTCAGACTTAGAACCACGACAGTTGGCGCCGATCGTGGGGCAGGTGTATAGCGATTTGTTGGAGGAGTTGCGATCTTTTCCGATCCAAATCATCATGGTTTCTGGCGGAGTTTTGGTGGAGGGCCGCGAGATCCGTCTCGGCGCGCTCACGTTCATCGCCGACGACTCCGCTTGGCTTCAGGAGGCTCCGCTCAACGTGGACGCACTCCCTGTCCGTGGGGCAACGCACTTTCGCGCATGCGTCCGCGGCGTCCTCTTGCGGCAACCGTCGACCCATTATTGGTCGGCTCCTGTGTTGTCCTCCCTCCCTGTTTCCCGCCGGCGCAAGCGCTCCGGTCGGTCGAGACTTCAGCGGTGGGTGAGACACGCGGTGGCACGCCAGTCGGCCACCCCTCAAGTTGCGGTGATCAAGCCCGACGAATCCCTCTACGGCATGTTCGACTGGCTCCGCAGAGACTGCATCCGAGTGCGACAACAGTGATCCGGCGGCGGAGGTTCTGATGGTCGATGGACCGCCCAGTCCTCCCGGTTTTCCCCGCACCGACGGAGGCGCAGGTGGAGGCGATCCGTCGCGTCCCCATGAGGAATATCTCCCTGAGCCTCTCACGTCACTGCAGAGAGAAGATCTTCATCGCCGGAACATGGATGCACTGCACACTCCTATCGTTGGAGAAACCCCCGAGGCTCATGCCTTGGAGGACGCGCGCCTGGCAAACTTGGCCGAGCACACTCGACTGGAGAACCTCCAGCGAGCACTCGACGAGCGTGCGTGACAACGGGTTCCAAAATCCAGTCGATGTCAGCTCTTTCCGCCCCCGCAGGTATATCGAACTCCGATTCATAATTTAGCAGCTGCAGCCCGTATAGCAGAGTCGATTCAGCCTTCCCAGTCAGAGGCTGGCAGAGGCTTGATGCAGACCGGAGCATTACTCCGGGCAGCAGGAGACCATAATTCCACTGTTTCTCAGTCGTGGAACAGGATTCATAGCAGATCCATTGCTGCAGACACAGTCCAGTCGGCTCATAGCCCAAGATCGCCCCCAAGGCATGATCAGTACGGGAACCGTGAGCAGTATGATCACCAATTCGATCGTGACGATCGACGTCGAGTGCCCACCCCTCCCCTGAGGAGTGGATCGTATGTGCCTCGACAGCAGGATGACAGGCGCCCTCATAGTGTTGGGCGAAGGTTTCCAGTCGACCCCAGGGAACCAGGCTTTGATGCGAGATCCATTCTTGTTCAAGGTTTGGTCGATAGGAACAGAGCTCACCGAGAAGGTCACGACAGAGATGCACCTACCAGCAGCAGAGTACATGTTCCGGGGCCAGAGTGCTTTAGTAGAGCCATCAGGGCCGCTATGATTCCTCCCAACTTCAGGTTGGCGACTGGAGTCAGTAAGTTCACTGGTGAGTCCAAGCCCGATACTTGGCTTGAAGACTACCGAGTGGCTGTCCAGATTGGCGGTGGCAATGATGAAGTGGCCATGAAGCACCTGCCACTCATGTTGGAGGGTTCGGCCAGAGCGTGGCTGAATCAGTTAGCACCCAGCAGCATTTACACTTGGGAAGATCTCGCCCGAGTGTTTGTCACCACGTATGAAGGAACATGCAAGCGACCAGCAGGACTGATGGAACTGCGGTCTTGTGTGCAGAAGCCGAATGAAACTTTGAGGGATTACATCCAGAGATGGATCACGCTACATCACACGGTAGAGAATGTACCTGATCACCAAGCAGTCTGTGCCTTCAAAGAAGGCGTCAAGTATAGAGAACTGAATCTGAAATTCGGACGAACCGGAGACATGTCTTTGAATCAGATGATGGAGATTGCCACCAAGTACGCTAATGGTGAAGATGAGGATCGACTCCGGAGTGGCAAACACAAGTCAGTCGCCCAAGAAACCGGAGGAGGAAATTCCAATCGAAAACAGAAGCGGAAAGCCGAGCCAGCTGCTCCTGGGGAGGCCTTGGCTGTGACTCAAGGAAAGTTTAAGGGGAAACCCAAAGGGCCTTGGAACCCCAAGAAAGTTAAAGACCAAGACGGAAATGATGTGTTGGATTTGCCATGTCACATCCACACCAAGAAAGATGAAGAGGGTAAGTTCATTTACCCGAAACATACCACTCGACAGTGTCGGCTCTTGATCTAGCAGTTCCAGGGCAAACAGCCCAAAGATAAGGAAAAGGAGTCGGACAAAGTTGAGGACAAGGAAGACAGTGATGATGGATACCCCCAGGTCAATTCCACCTTGATGATTTTTGCTGATGTTGAAAGCAAAATTCGACTGAAAGTTATCAACCATGAGGTGAATATGGTTGCTCCGGCGACACCCAATTATCTGAAGTGGTCTCAAACTACCATCACATTCGACCAGCCCGATCACCCAACGCACATTGCCACCCCTGGGAGCAAAGCTTTGGTGGTCGACCCAGTTGTTGAAGGCACTCGACTGACCAAAGTCTTGATGGACGGTGGCAGTGGTTTGAACATACTATATGCTGAGACGCTGAAAGGGATGGGCATTCCGATGTCCATACTCAGTACCAGCAACATGAGTTTCCATGGAGTCATTCCTGGGAAGAAGGCTGAGTCGCTCAGCCAAATTGCTCTTGATGTGGTTTTCGGTGATTCCAAGAATTACCGCAAAGAAAAGTTGACGTTCGAGGTTGTGGATTTCCAGAGTGCTTATCACGCTATTTTGGGCAGGCCGGCTTATGCATGCTTCATGGATCGACCATGTTATGTTTATCTCAAATTGAAGATGCATGGTCCCAAAGGTGTGATCACTGTTACGGGCAATCGGAAGAAAGCAGAAGAGTGTTTTCATAAAGGTTCAAAGATCGTTGATGCTCAGATGGCAGTGGTGGAGCTGCAGGAATACCAGAAGACTGCAGACCCGAGTGATTTGTTGCGAGCCAAGAAGCCCGCTACAGAATCAGCTTTTCAGTCATCCGGCGAAAGGAAGCCAGCTCACATTCACCCGACCAATCCCAGTGCTGCTCCGACTCATATCTCAACAACACTCGACTCCAAATAGGAAGAAGCGCTCATCCAGTTCCTCCGTGAGAACTGGGACATTTTCGCATGGAAGCCTTCTGACATGCCGGGTGTTCCCAGGGGGCTGTCTGAGCACCGCCTACGAGTCGACTCAAAAGTAAAACCTGTCAAAGAACATCTCCGACGGTCCGCCATCCAGAAGAGAAAGGCTATTGGTGAGGAGGTGGCTCGGCTCTTAGCAGCGGAGTTCATCCGAGAGATCTACCACTCCGAGTGGCTCACCAACGTTGTCATGGTCCCCAAGAAGGAAAAGTCACTTCGCATGTGCATTGACTTTAAGCATATCAATCGGGCCTGCCCGAAAGATCATTTTCCTCTCCCCCGCATTGACCAGATAGTCGACTCGACTGCGGGATGTGAGCGACTGTCTTTTTAGACGCCTATTCCGGGTACCATCAGATCCGTCTGTATGGACCTGACGAGATCAAAACAGCTTTCATCACTCCATTCGGGTGCTTCTATTATGTTACCATGCCGTTCGGCCTCAAGAATGCCGGAGCCACATTCATGAGGATGATTCAGAAGTGTTTGCTCACTCAAATCAGTCGGAATGTGGAAGCATACATGGATGATATTGTGGTCAAGTCACGGAGAGGTTCCAACCTGCTGACTGACCTTGCTGAAACCTTCGCCAACCTCAGGAGGTATGATATCAAGCTTAATCCATCAAAGTGCACATTCGGAGTTCCTGGCGGAAAGTTACTCGGTTTTCTCGTTTCCGAACGGGGAATCGACGCCAATCCAGAAAAAGTCGATACTATACTCCGAATGAAAAGTCCTGTGCGAGTGCACGACGTCCAGAAGCTTACTGGTTGCTTGGCCGCTTTAAGTCAATTCATCTCTCATCTCGGTGAAAAGGCATTGCCTCTTTACCGATTGATGAAGAAGTCAGACAAGTTCGAGTGGACTCCTGAAGATGATGCAGCGTTTGCAGAGCTCAAAGCTCTGCTCTCCACCCAGCCGGTGCTTGCTTCCCTGATCAGCAAAGAGCCTTTGCTGCTTTACATCGCAGCCACGGGACAAGTCGTCAGTACAGTACTTACAGTCGAGCGGGAAGAAGAAGGAAAAGCCTTCAAAGTTCAGCGCCCAGTATATTATATTTCTGAAGTCTTGACCCCGTCGAAGCAAAGATATCCTCATTATCAGAAGCTTGTATATGGGATTTATATGACCACGAAGAAGGTTGCACATTACTTCTCTGACCATTCCATTACAGTCGTCAGCGACGCTCCATTGTCAGAGATTCTGCACAACAGAGATGCAACTGGTCAAGTGGCAAAATGGGCGATTGAACTCCTTCCTCTAGATATCAAGTTTGAGGCAAAGAAAGCTATCAAGTCCCAAGCAATAGCAGATTTTGTTGCCGAGTGGATTGAACAACAACTGCCGACTCAGGTTTACTCAGAGCATTGGACCATGTTCTTTGACGGTTCCAAAATGCTGAATGGTTCCGGTGCCGGGGTAGTTTTGGTCTCCCCCTGAGGAGATAAGCTCAGTTATGTTCTTCAAATCCACTTTGATTCCTCCAATAACGAGGCAGAATATGAAGCACTTTTATATGGGTTGCGCATGGCCATTTCACTCGGCGTCCGTCGCCTCATGGTCTATGGCGACTCAGATTTGGTGGTTAATCAAGTGATGAAGGAGTGTGACATCAGAAGTCCGGCCATGACTGGTTATTGCAATGCAGTGAGAAAGCTGGAGAATAAATTCGAGGGGTTAGAACTTCATCACATACCCCGACTGAAAAATCAAGCAGCTGATGATTTGGCGAAAATAGGTTCCAAAAGAGAAGCCATCCCCAACAATGTGTTTTTGGAACACATCCACACACCATCAGTTCAGGAGGATCCCTTCACTGAAGAAGCCCCGCAGCCAAAAAGTGCCACGGATCCGATTGAAGTTGAAGTTCCAGCTGTGGTCGACCTGATCATGGAAGTTTTGGTCATCACTCCCGACTGGACGGTACCGTACATCGCGTACATCCTAAGGAAAGAACTCCCAGGAGACAAAGAAGAGGCTCGACAGATCGTCCGTCGATCCAAGGCCTTTACAGTCATAAAGGGACAGTTGTATAGAGAAAGTGCGACTGGAGTCAGTCAGAAGTGTATAACACCGGAAGAAGGTCAGATAATCCTTGATGATATCCACTCGGGGACCTGTGGTCATCATGCGTCCTCTCGGACCATTGTGGCTAAAGCATACCGAGCGGGATTCTACTGGCCAAGGGCGAATGAAATGGCGAAAGAGATAGTCGACAAATGTGAAGGATGTCAGTTTTACTCCAATATGTCGCACAAACCCGCGTCAGCCCTGAAAACCATTCCACTCATCTGGCCCTTCGCTGTTTGGGGATTGGACATGGTTGGACCACTGAGAACGGGCAGAAGCGGTTTCACTCATGTGCTAGTGGCAGTCGACAAGTTCACCAAATGGATCGAAGCTAAGCCTATCAAGAATGTTGATGCTTGCATTGCTATCAGTTTCATCAGAGAGTTGATATTCAGATATGGAGTTCCGCACAGCATCATCACTGACAATGGGTCAAACTTCGATTCTGACAAACTCAGAGCCTTTTGCGCCTCTCAAGGCACACGAATCGACTACGCTTCAGTCGCTCACCCCCAGTCGAATGGACAAGCGGAAAGATCAAACAGCTTAATTCTCAAAGGACTGAAATCCCGACTGATGCGTGATCTCAAGCACGCAGCAGGTGCATGGGTCGACGAGCTTCCATCAGTTCTTTGGGGATTGAGGACAACCCTGAACCGATCGACTGGAAGAACCCCATTCTTTCTGGTCCACGGAGCTGAAGCAGTTTTGCCGAGTGACCTGCTTCACAACGCACCCCGAGTCGAGCTCTACTCTGATGATGAAGCAGAACAAGCCCGGCAGGACGCAGTCGACCTCCTGGAAGAAGAAAGAGAAATGGCCATGATCCGACCGACCATCTATCAGCAAGACTTGCGTCGATTCCATGCTAGAAATGTGAAGAGTCGAGCCTTCCAAGAAGGAGACTTGGTCCTCCGAGTGGATCAGCAGAAACCACACAAACTCGCTCCTACTTGGGAAGGTCCCTTCATAGTCACCAGAGTCTCCACAATGGATCATATCACCTTTATAATGTCGATCGCCAGATTGATGAGCCACGAGCCTGGAATGCGGAGCTGCTCCGCCCCTTTTATACTTGAATTCTCACTCGGATGAGATGTAATAAGAAAAACTCCTGTAGTTTATTTATCAAAGACAAGAGCGTTGTAATTTTCCTAGTGATTGTTATCGTTTTTGTTTGCATGAGAAATCCCCTAGTGGGTGGCTTAGCCGCGAATCCGTTTTGCCTAAGTTTGTAAAATAATTTCCTGCCGAGTGGTGAGCCAGCCTCCCACTCGGGGGCTTAGCTGTGAACCCGTTTCGCCTAAGTGTTTGAAAATCCTACCGAGTGGTGAGCCAGCCTCTCACTCGGGGGGCTTAGCTGCAATCCAGTACTCGCCTAAGTATTTGAAAATCCTACCGAGTGGTGAGCCAGCCTCTCACTCAGGGGCTTAGCTGTAGTCCAGTACTCGCCTAAGTATTTGAAAATCCTACCGAGTGGTGAGCCAGCCTCTCACTCGGGGGCTTAGCTGCAGTCCAGTACTCGCCTAAGTATTTGGAAATCCTACTGAGTAGTGAGCCAGCCTCTCACTCTGGGGCTTAGCTGCAGTCCAGTACTCGCCTAAGTATTTGAAAATCCTACCGAGTGGTGAGCCAGCCTCTCACTCGGGGGCTTAGCTGCAGTCCAGTACTCGCCTAAGTTTGAAAAATCCTACCGAGTGGAGAGCGACCGTCCCACTCGGGGGCTTAGCTGCAGTCCAGTACTCGCCTAAGTTTGAAAAATCCTACCGAGTGGAGAGCGACCCTCCCACTCGGGGGCTTAGCTACAGTCCAATACCCGCCTAAGTTTGAAAAATCCTACCGACTGGAGAGCGACCCTCCCACTCGGGGGCTTAGCTGCAGTCCAGTACTTGCCTAAGTTTGAAAAATCCTACCGAGTGGAGAGCGACCCTCCCACTCGGGGGCTTAGCTGCAGTCCAGTACTTGCCTAAGTTTGAAAATCCTACCGAGTGGAGAGCGACCCTCCCACTCGGGGGCTTAGCTGCAGTCCAGTACTCGCCTAAGTTTGAAAAATCCTACCGAGTGGAGAGCAACCCTCCCACTCGGAGGCTTAGCTACAGTCCAGTACTCGCCTAAGTATGAAACACATCCTACTCCGCAAGGACGACGAGGTGCAGGTCGACTGCCACCTTCTCCTTGGGAGCTTCGCCACAAATACAACGTGCGCTCCATCCTACTCCGCAAGGACGACGAGGTGCAGGTCGACTGCCACCTTCTCCTTGGGAGCTTCGCCACAAATACAACGTGCGCTCGATCCTACTCCGCAAGGACGACGAGGTGCAGGTCGACTGCTACCTTCTCCTTCGAAGCTACGCCGCAAATACAAAAAGTTGTCTCGAGTGAAGAACGAGTTCCACTCGACGGAGAATTCATGAAGATATTCAACGATAAACCAAGTTCAGATCAAATCCTAAAGGGTCCAGACCACAGATCAAAGTGCCCAGGCATTCAGCCCGAAAGAGTTTAACGGTTACAAAACCCACCCAGCATTCCGAGGCAAATTTAAGGTGGGGCATAAAAGTTTGTTCACTCCGCAGGAGGAGGACTGGTAGGCTCGACGAACTCGTCCAGGTCGACGCCGTCGGCGATCCGGGTGGCTGCAGCAATAAAAGTCTCCATAAAAGATCGAAAGTCATGCCTCTGGGTGTTGGCGACCTTGATTGCTGCCAGCTTATCTTGTCGCACCTCCGTGCAGTGGACACGAACCAAAGACAGAGCCACATCAGCACCACACCGGGCAGAAGATTTCTTCCACTCCTGCACTTGACCAGGGATCTCGTTAAGTCAAGTGATCAGGGACTCGAGATCATTCTGGAGCGTGGCCCCCGGCCAAAGTGCCGTGTCAATCCGTGACGCGGCGACCTTCAGTCGAGCCAAGTAGTCCACAACACCGTCGATGCGGGATTCCAGTCGGAGCAGATTCATGGCAGTGTCGTCTTTCACGGGAAAGTTGATGGGGTCCAAACCTGGCTCAATCCGCCTAGTCTCCTCCTTGAAGTTCTGGCAAAACTCTACATTCACGATCCAAGGATAAGTCAGTTTTCGTATGCTGAGTCGACAGAACAAAAAAATGTATACCTTCAAGCTTGATGAACAACTTCTTGGCAAGGCTCCTCAGATAGCTCTCCAGATCGTCCCTCCTGCGAGCGATGCCTTCCATCTTCTCGTACAGGTTGAGATTGTCCTTCTTCAAGTGCGTGCACTCCTTGTTGGCTTCGTTCAGAGCATATTTCATCTTGGTGTTCTCTTCTTCCAATTGGCCGACTGAAGCCAGTTTCTGTTTAGCCAGAGCGGTTCTGTCGTCAGCTTCCTTTTGAGCAGCAGCCAAATCCTGATCCTTCTTCGCCAGAGCTTCTCTCAGTTTTTCTGCAAAGAAATGGTGCTTGATTCAGAAAGAGCAGAAGGGTACTCAAGCCTAAGACAAACCAGTCGACAAGCTCGTCTTACCATTAGCGTCATCCTTGGCCTTTTGTAGCTCTGTCTTGGCCAATTCCAAGTCAAGGTTTAGTTGGATCTGCTGTTTCTCCAAGTCAGCAAAGCGAGCTCCAAGATCACAAGATTTCTGCAATCAGGGAGGAGAAGTTATTTTACAGTGAAAAACGACAAAGACAATAAATACTAAGACTACGGTCGACTGCCCGCAGTCCACCATAGTCTCGGGGACTACACCCAGTGGGTGCACTTTGCGTGCCCCCACCGGTTCTGATCCCAGTCGACCGGCCCGCCGGAGTCGAGTGCAGGGAGTAAAAAAAAAGAGAGAAAGAAGAACTCAGACCATAGAACTCAGACCACAGTCGATTGCCAGCAGTCGACCGCGGTCTCGGGGACTACACCCAGTGGGTGCACTTGGCGTGCCCCCACCGGTTCTGATCCCACTCGCCCAGACCGAGTAGAAGAGACAAACTACCGGTTCGGTTTACACTCGACGCGGCCAGACCAGATCAAGCGAAAGAATCAAAATACAAAGACTACAGTCGACTGCCAGCAGTCCACCGTAGTTTCGGGGACTACACCCAGTGGGTGCACTCAGCGTGCCCCCACTAGTTCAAAAATTCAATCGACGCACCCAGTGGGTGTACAGATGCAAAGATTTTCGGAAAGAGAGTCTTCAGATAGCATATCCTAACAGAACAAGCGGTGACCAACTAACCTGAGCATTGCTTTGGAGAGCTGAGCTGGCGTCGTAGGCGGCCTGACTGGCGTCCCGCACCGTCTTCATCTTCTCCATCATAATGCCCGCCTGGCGTATGGCTTCCTTGGCAGCATTCACTTCGTCCTCTGGGACATGATGTGTTGCAAAAACTGAAGGTGGGTCGGCAGGGGCCTGAGCAGTCGACGAAGAAGGCAAGGCAATCGATGATGATACGGCGAAGGTAACAGAACCCCGATTGGCATCACCAGCGTCCTGAATGACTGGTTCCGCCCTCGGCGTCGACTGTGGCACCTTGCTTGCAGGAGCTTGCCTATTTTTCCTCATCAAAGGCCTCTCAGGCTCTTCGTCATCATCATCGGGGAGGTCAATAATGTTAGGAGCTGTTCAAAGATCAATCGCCAAAATCACATCACCCAATGGTACACAGTGCAGTTGAGTCGACCAAATAAAGCCAGAATGTCAGAAATCATACCCAGATTGGAAGTGACCACATCCTCCATTACCTCATCCTCGTCCCTGTAAGCTGAGGTCCCGGAAGTAGCAGCGCTGCCAGTTCCAAAGTTCGTCTGGTTAAATCAAGAAAAAACAAACAGCACGGGGCGTCGAGTGAATACAAAGGGAGACACTCATGCAGAAGCGACGGGGATGTCAATCTTAATCTTCGGCAACGCCTTCCGAGGCTTCTACTCTGCAACTTTGGGATGCTTTGACGCTTTTTCAGTTGGGGTTGGTGAAGAGGTCCGAGGACGCTTTGAAGACTGACCAGCCTGAGCAATCGCCTTTTCACGGGCGCTCGGTCGTTCTTGGTCAAGCTTGGATCACCTCTCCCTGCAAGGAGGCGACTCGACTTCTTCTTCATCACTTGGGTCGTCACTTTCTTCGTCCCCTTCACCGTCAGAATACCATTCGCCACTGTCACCGCCGCTCGCCTCTCCTTCCAGGTCTTGCTCTTGCTCTCCATTGGGCATTGAATACATTTCGATAAGGGCCTGAAAGAAGGCAGGAAGAATAAAGTCAGTCGATGCAGTATAGACAGTTGCGCGAGTGAATTCAGATTACAATCAAAAGCTCAGAATCGGACCTTTTCTGGTTCATGGGACTGGTCGAATGGAGGAACTCTCCTAGCTCCCCTGGGGTTGTCCTTGTTTCCGGTGATGCCCGACGGCCACTTCTCCAGTGTGTCATCATCGACCTCCTCCGGGTGAATCCGAGTGGTGTCGTCAAGACCCGAATACATCCACATCGGATGGTATCGGGCTTGAAGAGGCTGGATGCGCCACCGAAGGAAAACCTCCAAGAGATCCATACAGGTGACCCCGTCACGGATAAGCTGGACCACTCGTTCGACCAGCACCCTAACCTACGCCTTCTCCTCCGGGAGCACCTTCAAAGAGGAGGGTTTCCTCACTCGGTCCATGGTAAAAGGAGGGAGGCTAGTCGACTGCCCTGGCGTCGGCTGGTCTTTCCAGTAAAACCAGGTCGACTGCCATCCGCGAACCGAGTCGGGAAGAATCATGGCTGGAAAGGAACTTTTCCCTCTCATCTGAACACCAAGACCCCCGCACATCTGAATCACTTGTGGTCTCTCTTCACTTGGATTGGCCTTTTTCACTGTCTGAGAACGACAGGTGAAAATGTGCTTGAAAAGACCCTAGTGAGGCTGACAACCCAAGAAATTCTCGCACAAAGACACGAAAGCAGCGAGATACACGATTGTGTTGGGAGTGAAGTGGTGGAGTTGTGCCCCAAAGAAATTCAGAAATCCCCGAAAGAAAGGGTGAGGAAGCAAGGAAAATCCGCAGTCGACGTGGGTGGCAAGGAGAACGCGCTCACCCTCCCGAGGTTGCGGCTCGGATTCCTTCCCCGGAAGCCACGCCAATCCATGGGGGATCAGCCCTCCGTCGGCTAGGTCGTCGAGGTCTTCTTGGCGGATCGCCGAGCGGATCCAATCGCCCTGGATCCAGCCCTTCGGCAGGCCGGCTCGGGAGGAAGATCCACCCCGACTGGTTGCCTTCCCCTTCGCCTTTGCCGTCGCCTTCTTCGCCGGCTCCAGAGCCGCCGTCTTCTCCTTCCCCATCGTCGCCGGCGAGACGCGTACGGAGCGGCAGCGTTGGGGCGAGAGCGAGCGCGACGAAGAAGCCTGAAGAGGAGAAGAGGAAATGAGAACACACTGTTCAAGAAACCCCGGTCCGACGCCTTATATGAGGTCGCTTCCGAGTGGCTGACTGGTAGGCCCGGACGGTCCTGTCAAATCCCGTAACAATTGCGCGCGCGGTACGTGGCGAAAAAGGTGGCACGGATATCGAGGTGGCTTTGCCCTATCCCATCCGATTACTGTGGCCTCCCCCGTCCCGCGCGCTTCCCAAAATTCAAATCCCGTGAAATCTACGGGCAGCAGAACAACTTGTCAGACGGAAGATCTCCTCCACACCGTCACTCGGAGCTTTTCAAGTAAAGAAACTCACTCGACAAAAAACTAAGAATGGATCAAGGCGACTGAAAAGGAAGTTGCTGTCATCACTCAGGTTCATTCATCCGAAACAAGATATGCTCATGACATGAAAAATGAGTCGGAGAAGTTCTCAACTCCTTCCCCACTCAAACCTCGATCCATTCGGGGGCTAATGATGAAGCTATGTACCTAGGGTAGGGTCATGGACCTGTCCCAACTGCCCTACCCAAGGACATCTCTAGAAGAAATCACCTTTCAATCGACTTGGAGGTGTTCCACTCGACAGACTCGAAGACACTCGACCAAGAAGCAATCACTCGACCAAGATCCAACCACTCGACGGCCAGGAGACCTAAAGTCGCTCCGCACGCTAATGGTCAGTCATTAAGTAGCTTTTATGGTCATCATAGCACTTTATTAGGGGCGTTACCAGTAACGCCCGACCTTAATGTATTTAAAACCCTGCATAACTGAGGGCCGGAGGGGTCCGGCGAACTCTATATAAGCCACCCCCCTCCTCAATGTAAAGGGTTCGCACCCCTGTAATTCATACACGCATAATCCAGTCGACCGCCTTCGGGCTCCGTGACGTAGGGCTATTACTTCCTCTGAGAAGGGCCTGAACTCGTAAACCTCTTGTGCTTACAACTACTCCATAGCTAAGATCTCGCCTCTCGATACCTACCCCCTACATTACTGTCAGACTTAGAACCACGACACCAGGCACTTTCCATCGCACGGTACTTTTGTACTATGGACACCAAGTCGGCAAAGCGTGTAATTTCGCGGTGACTTATGGCGTCGAGGATTCCCTTGTCTGTGCGCCAAATTATATATATCCCTTAAAGCAGCTTGTTTCTTATGAGCAGGGAGATATTTAGCAGTGAAGTAATAAATCATATCCTAGGGACTACGCACACAACCAGGATCAAGAGAATTAAACCATATCTTGGCATCACCCTTTAATGAGAACGGAAATATTTGAAGGATATAAAAGTAATGAGTTCTCTCATCTTTAGTGAACAGGGTAGATATATCATTTAATTTAGTAAGGTGTGCCACAACAGTTTCAGATTCATAGCCATGAAAAGGATCGGATTCAACCAAAGTAATTATATCAGTATCAACAGAGAATTCATAACCCTTATCAGTAACACAGATAGGTGACGTAGCAAAAGCAGGGTCAGGTTTCATCCTAGCATTTAGAGATTGCTTATTCCATTTAGCTAATAACCTCTTGAGTTCGTATCTATCTTTGCAAGCTAAAATAGCTAAAGAAGCTTCTTTATCAAAAACATAACCCTCGGGAATAACAGGTGAGTCTTCATCATCACTTTCATCAGTATTATCGGATTTAATAATTTCATTCTCTCTAGCCCTAGCAAGTTGTTCATCAATAAATTCACCAAGTGGCACAGTAGTACCAAGCATAGAAGTAGTTTCATCATAAGTATCATGTATAGCAGAAGTGGCATCATCAATAACATGTGACATATCAGAACGAATAGCAGAAGCAGGTTTAGGTGTCGCAAACTTACTCAAAACAGAAGGTGAATCAAGTGCGGAGCTAGATGGCAGTTCCTTACCTCCCCTCGTAGTTGAGGGATAAATCTTGGTTCTTGGATCTTTCAAGTTCTTCATAAGGATAAGAAGATATATATCCCAAGTGACTCAAAGAATAGAGCTATGCTCCCCGGGAACGGCGCCAGAAAACAGTCTTGATAACCCACAAGTATAGGGGATCGCAACAGTTTTTGAGGGTAAAGTATTCAACCCAAATTTATTGATTCGACACAAGGGGAGCCAAAGAATATTCTCAAGTATTAGCAGCTGAGTTGTCAATTCAACCACACCTGGAAACTAAGTATCTGCAGCAAAGTATTTAGTAGCAAAGTAATATGATAGTAGTGGTAATGGTAGCAAAAGGTAACAATAGTAAAAGTAATGTTTTGGTATTTTGTAGTGATGATAGCAATATCAACGGAAAAGTAAATAAGCGAAGAACAATATATGGAAAGCTCGTAGGCAATGGATCAATGATGGAGAATTATGCCGGATGCGGTTCATCATGTAACAGTCATAACCTAGGGTGACACAGAACTAGCTCCAGTTCATCAATGTAATGTAGGCATGTATTTCGAATATAGTCATACGTGCTTATGGAAAAGAACTTGCATGACATCTTTTGTCCTACCCTCCCGTGGTAGTGGGGTCCTTACGAAAACTAAGGGATATTAAGGCCTCCTTTTAATAGAGTGCCGGAACAAAGCATTAACACATAGTGAATACATGAACTCCTCAAACTACGGTCATCACCGGTAAGTATCCCGATTATTGTCACTTCGGGGTTAACGGATCATAACACATAATAGGTGACTATAGACTTGCAAGATAGGATCAAGAACTCTCATATATTGATGAAAACATAATAGGTTCAGATCTGAGATCATGGCACTCGGGCCCTAGTGACAAGCATTAAGCATAGCAAAGTCATGGCAACATCAATCTCAGAACATAGTGGATACTAGGGATCAAACCCTAACAAAACTAACTCGATTACATAATAGATCTCATCCAACCCATCACCGTCCAACAAGCCTACGATGGAATTACTCACGCACGGTGGTGAGCATCATGAAATTGGTGATGGAGGATGGTTGATGATGACGATGGCGACAGATTCCCCTCTCCGGAGCCCCGAACAGACTCCAGATCAGCCCTCCCGAGAGGTTTTAGGGCTTGGCGGCGGCTCCGTATCGTAAAACGCAATGAATTCTTCTCTCTGATTTTTTTCTCCCCGAAACACAATATATAGAGTTGGAGTTGGTGTTGGAGGAGCTCTAGGGGGCCCACGAGGTAGGGGGCATGCCCCCACCCTCATGGACAGGTGGTGGGCCTGAAGGAAATATTCCCTAGAGGCAATAATAAATTTATTATTTATTTCCTTATAATCATGATAAATGTTTATTATTCATGCTAGAATTGTATTAACCGGAAACATAATACATGTGTGAATACATAGACAAACAAAGTGTCACTAGTATGCCTCTACTTGACTAGCTCATTAATCAAAGATGGTTATGTTTCCTAACCATGAACAATGAGTTGTTATTTGATTAACGAGGTCACATCATTAGTTGAATGATCTGATTGACATGACCCATTCCATTAGCTTAGCACCCGATCGTTTAGTATGTTGCTATTGCTTTCTTCATGACTTATACATGTTCCTATAACTATGAGATTATGCAACTCCCGTTTGCCGGAGGAACACTTTGGGTGCTACCAAATGTCACAACGGAACTGGGTGATTATAAAGGAGCATTACAGGTGTCTCCAAAGGTAGATGTTGGGTTGGCGTATTTCGAGATTAGGATTTGTCACACCGATTGTCGGAGAGGTATCTCTGGGCCCTCTCGGTAATGCACATCACATAAGCCTTGCAAGCATTGCAACTAATGAGTTAGTTGCGAGATGATGAATTACAGAACGAGTAAAGAGACTTGCCGGTAACGAGATTGAACTAGGTATTGGATACCGACGATCGAATCTCGGGCAAGTAACATACCGATGACAAAGGGAACAACGTATGTTGTTATGTGGTCTGACCGATAAAGATCTTCGTAGAATATGTAGGAGCAAATATGGGCATCCAGGTCCCGCTATTGGTTATTGACCGGAGACGTGTCTTGGTCATGTCTACATTGTTCTCGAACCCGTAGGGTCCGCACGCTTAAGGTTACGATGACAGTTATATTATGAGTTTATGCATTTTGATGTACCGAAGGTTGTTCGGAGTCCCGGATGTGATCACGGACATGACGAGGAGTCTCGAAATGGTCGAGACGTAAAGATTGATATATTGGAAGCCTATGTTTGGATATCGGAAGTGTTCCGGGTGAAATCGGGATTTTACCGGAGTACCGGGAGGTTACCGGAACCCCCCGGGAACCATATGGGCCTAGATGGGCTTTAGTGGAAAGGAGAAAGTGTTGGGGAACGTAGCAGAAATTCAAAATTTTCCTACGTGTCACCAAGATCTATCTACGGAGAGACTAGCAACGAGGGGAAGGAGAGTGCATCTACATACCCTTGTAGATCACTAAGCGGAAGCGTTCAAGAGAACGGGGTTGATGGAGTCGTACTCGTCGTGATCCAAATCACCGGAGATCCTAGTGCCGAACGGACGGCACCTCCGCGTTCAACACACGTACAGCCTGACGAAGTCTCCCACGCCTTGATCCAGCAAGGAGAGAGGGAGAGGTTGAGGAAGACTCCATCCAGCAGCAGCACAACGGTGTGGTGGTGGTGGAGGAGCGTGGCAATCCTGCAGGGCTTCGCCAAGCACCACGGGAGAGGAGAAGTACTTGGGAGAAGGGGAGGGCTGCACCAGAACATTGGTATGGCTGCCCTCCCACCCCCTACATATATATAGGGGCAAGGGAGAGGGGGGAGGCGCAGCCTTGGCCCTTCCTCCAAGGAAGGGTGCGGCTAGGAGGAGTCCCTCCTCCCCAAGGCACCTCGGAGGTGCCTTCCCCCTTTAGGACTCTTCCTTTCCTTATCCTTTGGCGCATGCGCCTCTTGGGGCTGGTGCCCTTGGCCCATATAGGACAAGGTGCACACCCCTACAGCCCATGTGGCTCCCCGGGGCAGGTGGCCCCACCCGGTGGACCCCCGGGACCCTTCCGGTGGTCCCGGTACAATACCGGTGACCCCGAAACTTGTCCGGTGACCAAAACAGGACTTCCCATATATAAATCTTTACCTCCGGACCATTCCGGAACTCCTCGTGACGTCCGGGATCTCATCCGGGACTCCGAACAACATTCGGTAACCACACACAAACTTCCTTTATAACCCTGGCGTCATCGAACCTTAAGTGTGTAGACCCTACGGGTTCGGGAGACATGCAGACATGATCGAGACGTTCTCCGGTCAATAACCAACAGCGGGATCTGGATACCCATGTTGGCTCCCACATGTTCCACGATGATCTCATCGGATGAACCACGATGTCAAGGACTTAATTAATCCCGTATACAATTCCCTTTGTCTAGCGGTATTGTACTTGCCCGAGATTCGATCGTCGGTATCCCTATACCTTGTTCAATCTCGTTACCGGCAAGTCTCTTTACTCGTTCCGTAACACATCATCCCGTGATCAACTCCTTGATCACATTGTGCACATTATGATGATGTCCTACCGAGTGGGCCCAGAGATACCTCTCCGCTTACACGGAGTGACAAATCCCAGTCTCGATTCGTGCTAACCCAACAGACACTTTCGGAGATACCTGTAGTGCACCTTTATAGTCACCCAGTTACGTTGTGACGTTTGGTACACCCAAAGCATTCCTACGGTATCCGGGAGTTGCACAATCTCATGGTCTAAGGAAATGATACTTGACATTAGAAAAGCTTTAGCATACGAACTACACGATCTTTGTGCTAGGCTTAGGATTGGGTCTTGTCCATAACATCATTCTCCTAATGATGTGATCCCGTTATCAATGACATCCAATGTCCATGGTCAGGAAACCGTAACCATCTATTGATCAACGAGCTAGTCAACTAGAGGCTTACTAGGGACATGGTGTTGTCTATGTATCCACACATGTATATGAGTTTCCTTTCAATACAATTATAGCATGGATAATAAACGATTATCATGAACAAGGAAATATAATAATAACTAATTTATTATTGCCTCTAGGGCATATTTCCAACAGAAAGGGGCAGCCCAAGGTGGCCGCGCGCCTCCCCCCTCCCCCTAGTCCTATTAGGACTAGGAGAGGTGGCCGGCCCCCCTTCTCTCTCTTTCCCGCTCGGGGAATTCTAGTCCAACTAGGATTGGGGGGGGGGAGTCCTACTCCCGGAAGGAGAAGGACTCCTCCTGCGCCCTCCTCCTGGCCGGCGCCCCCCTCCCCCTTGGCTCCTTTATATACTGAGGCAGAGGCACCCAAAAAACACACAAGTTGATCCACGTGATCTATTCCTTAGCCGTGTGCGGTGCCCCCAGCCACCATATTCCTCGATAATACTGTAGCGGAGTTTAGGCGAAGCCCTGCTGCTGTAGTGCATCAAGATCGTCACCACGCCGTCGTGCTGATGGAATTCTTCCCCGACACTTTGCTGGATCGGAGTCCGGGGATCGTCATCGAGCTGAACGTGTGCTCGAACTCGGAGGTGCCGTAGTTTCGGTGCTTGATCGGTTGGATCACGAAGACGTACGACTACTTCCTCTACGTTGTGTCAATGCTTCCGCAGTCGGTCTGCGTGGGTACGTAGACAGCACTCTCCCCTCTCGTTGCTATGCATCACCATGATCTTGCGTGTGCATAGGAATTTTTTTGAAATTACTACGAAACCCAACAGTGGTATCAGAGCCAGGTTATTTATGTTGATGTTATATGCACGAGTAGAACACAAGTGAGTTGTGGGCGATATAAGTCATACTGCCTACCAGCATGTCATACTTTGGTTCGGCGGCATTGTTGGACGAGACGACCCGGACCAACCTTACGCGTACGCTTACGCGAGACCGGTTCCCCCGACGTGCTTTGCACACAGGTGGCTTGCGGGTGACTGTCTCTCCAACTTTAGTTGAACCAAGTATGGCTACGCCCGGTCCTTGCGAAGGTTAAAACGGAGTCTATTTGACAAACTATCGTTGTGGTTTTGATGCGTAGGTGAGATTGGTTCTTGCTTAAGCCCGTAGCAGCCACGTAAAACTTGCAACAACAAAGTAGAGGACGTCTAACTTGTTTTTGCAGGGCATGTTGTGATGCGATATGGTCAAGACATGATGCTGAATTTTATTGTATGAGATGATCATGTTTTGTAACCGAGTTATCGGCAACTGGCAGGAGCCTTATGGTTGTCGTTTTATTGTATGCAATGCAATCGCGATGTAATGCTTTACTTTATTACTAAGCGGTAGTGATAGTCGTAGAAGCATAAGCTTGGCGAGACGACAACGATGCTACGATGGAGATCAAGGTGTCACGCCGGTGACGATGGTGATCACGACGGTGCTTCGGAGATGGAGATCACAAGCACAAGATGATGATGGCCATATCATATCACTTATATTGATTGCATGTGATGTTTATCAATTTATGCATCTTATCTTGCTTTGATTGACGGTAGCATTATAAGATGATCTCTCGCTAAATTATCAAGAAGTGTTCTCCCTGAGTATGCACCGTTGCGAAAGTTCTTCGTGCTGAGACACCACATGATGATCGGGTGTGATAGGTTCTACGTTCGAATACAACGGGTGCAAAACAGTTGCACACGCGGAATACTCAGGTTATACTTGACGAGCCAAGCATATACAGATATGGCCTCGGAACACGGAGACCAAAAGGTCGAGCGTGAATCATATAGTAGATATGATCAACATAACGATGTTCACCATTTAAAACTACTCCATCTCATGTGATGATCGGTTATGGTTTAGTTGATTTGGATCACGTAATCACTTAGAGGATTAGAGGGATATCTATCTAAGTGGGAGTTCTTTAATTAATTTGATTAGCTGAACTTAAATTTATCATGAAACTTAGTACCTGATTAGTATCTTGCTTGTTTATGTTTGATTGTAGATAGATGGCTCATGCTGTTGTTCCGTTGAATTTTAATGCGTTCCTTGAGAAAGCAAAGTTGAAAGATGATGGTAGCAATTACACGGACTGGGTCCGTCACTTGAGGATTATCCTCATTGCTGCACAGAAGAATTACGTCCTGGAAGCACCGCTGGGTGCCAGGCCTGCTGCAGGAGCAACGCCGGATGTTATGAACGTCTGGCAGAGCAAAGCTGATGACTACTCGATAGTTCAGTGTGCCATGCTTTACGGCTTAGAATCGGGTCTTCAACGACGTTTTGAACGTCATGGAGCATATGAGATGTTCCAGGAGTTGAAGTTAATATTTCAAGCAAATGTCCGGATTGAGAGATATGAAGTCTCCAATAAGTTCTATAGCTGCAAGATGGAGGAGAACAATTCTGTCAGTGAGCATATACTCAAAATGTCTGGGTATAATAATCACTTGATTCAATTGGGAGTTAATCTTCCAGATGATTGCGTCATTGACAGAATTCTTCAATCACTGCCACCAAGCTACAAGAGCTTCGTGATGAACTATAATATGCAAGGGATGAACAAGACTATTCCCTAGCTCTTCGCAATGCTGAAAGCTGCGGAGGTAGAAATCAAGAAGGAGCATCAAGTGTTGATGGTCAACAAGACCACTAGTTTCAAGAAAAAGGGCAAAGGGAAGAAGAAGGGAAACTTCAAAAAGAACGGCAAGCAAGTTGCTACTCAAGAGAAGAAACCTAAACCTGGACCTAAGCCTGAAACTAAGTGTTTCTATTGCAATCAGACTGGTCACTGGAAGCGGAACTGCCCCAAGTATTTGGCGGATAAGAAGGATGGCAAGGTGAACAAAGGTATATGTGATATACATGTTATTGATGTGTACCTTACTAATGCTCGCAGTAGCACCTGGGTATTTGATACTGGTTCTGTTGCTAATATTTGCAACTCGAAACAGGGACTACGGATCAAGCGAAGATTGGTTAAGGACGAGGTGACGATGCGCGTGGGAAACGGTTCCAAAGTCGATGTGATCGCAGTCGGCACACTACCTCTACATCTACCGTCGGGATTAGTATTAGACCTAAATAATTGTTATTTGGTGCCAGCGTTAAGCATGAACATTATATCTGGATCTTGTTTAATGCGAGACGGTTATTCATTTAAATCAGAGAATAATGGTTGTTCTATTTATATGAGTAATATCTTTTATGGTCATGCACCCTTGAAGAGTGGTCTATTCTTGTTGAATCTCGATAGTAGTAACACACATATTCATAATGTTGAAGCCAAAAGATGCAGAGTTGATAATGAGAGTGCAACTTATTTGTGGCACTGCCGTTTAGGTCATATCGGTGTAAAGCGCATGAAGAAACTCCATTCTGATGGACTTTTGGAACCACTTGATTATGAATCACTTGGTACTTGCGAACCATGCCTCATGGGCAAGATGACCAAAACACCGTTCTCCGGTACTGTGGAGAGAGCAACAGATTTGTTGGAAATCATACATACAGATGTATGTGGTCCGATGAATATTGAGGCTTGTGGCGGATATCGTTATTTTCTCACCTTCACAAATGATTTAAGCAGATATGGGTATATCTACTTAATGAAACATAAGTCTGAAACATTTGAAAAGTTCAAGGAATTTCAGAGTGAAGTTGAAAATCATCGTAACAAGAAAATAAAGTTTCTACGATCTGATCGTGGAGGAGAATATTTGAGTTACGAGTTTGGTGTACATTTGAAAAATTGTGGAATAGTTTCGCAACTCACGCCACCCGGAACACCACAGCGTAATGGTGTGTCCGAACGTCGTAATCATACTTTACTAGATATGGTTCGATCTATGATGTCTCTTACTGATTTACCGCTATCGTTTTGGGGATACGCTCTAGAGACGGCCGCATTCACGTTAAATAGGGCACCATCAAAATCCGTTGAGACGACGCCTTATGAACTATGGTTTGGCAAGAAACCAAAGTTGTCGTTTCTAAAAGTTTGGGGCTGCGATGCTTATGTGAAAAAGCTTCAACCTGATAAGCTCGAACCCAAATCGGAGAAATGTGTCTTCATAGGATATCCAAAGGAAACTATTGGATACACCTTCTATCACAGATCCGATGGCAACACTTTTGTTGCTAAATTCGGAAACTTTCTAGAGAAGGAGTTTCTCTTGAAAGAAGTGAGTGGGAGGAAAGTAGAACTTGACGAGGTAACTGTACCTGCTCCCTTACTGGAAAGTAGTACATCACAGAAAACTGTTCCAGTGACACCTACACCAGTTAGTGAGGAAGCTAATGATAATGATCATGAAACTTCAGATCAAGATACTACTGAACCTCGTAGATCAACCAGAGTGAGATCCGCGCCAGAGTGGTACGGTAATCCTGTTCTAGAAGTCATGCTACTAGATCATGATGAACCTACGAACTATTAAGAAGCGATGGTGAGCCCAGATTCCGCAAAGTGGCTTGAAGCCATGAAATCTGAGATGGGATCCATGTATGAGAACAAAGTATGGACTTTGGTTGACTTACCCGATGATCGGCAAGCAATTGAGAATAAATGGATCTTCAAGAAGAAGACTGACGCTGACGGTAATGTTACTGTCTACAAAGCTCGACTTGTCGCAAAAGGTTTTCGACAAGTTCAAGGGGTTGACTACGATGAGACCTTCTCACCCGTAGCGATGCTTAAGTCTGTCCGAATCATGTTAGCAATTGCCGCATTATATGATTATGAAATTTGGCAGATGTCAAAACTGCATTCCTGAATGGATTTCTGGAAGAAGAATTGTATATGATGCAACCAGAAGGTTTTCTCGATCCAAAGGGAGCTAACAAAGTGTGCAAGCTCCAGCGATCCATTTATGGACTGGTGCAAGCCTCTCGGAGTTGGAATAAACGCTTTGATAGTGTGATCAAAGCATTTGGTTTTATACAGACTTTCGGAGAAGCCTGTATTTACAAGAAAGTGAGTGGGAGCTCTGTAGCATTTCTGATATTATATGTGGATGACATATTACTGATTGGAAATGATATAGAATTTCTGGATAGCATAAAGGGATACTTGAATAAGAGTTTTTCAATGAAAGACCTCGGTGAAGCTGCTTACATATTAGGCATAAAGATCTATAGAGATAGATCAAAACGCTTAATTGGACTTTCACAAACAACATACCTTGACAAAATTTTGAAGAAGTTCAAAATGGATCAAGCAAAGAAAGGATTCTTGCCTGTGTTACAAGGTGTGAAATTGAGTAAGACTCAATGCCCGACCACTGCAGAAGATAGAGAGAATATGAAAGATGTTCCCTATGCATCAGCGATAGGATCTATCATGTATGCAATGCTGTGTACCAGACCTGATGTGTGCCTTGCTATAAGTCTAGCAGGGAGGTACCAAAGTAATCCAGGAGTGGATCACTGGACAGCGGTCAAGAACATCCTGAAATACGTGAAAATGACTAAGGATATGTTTCTCGTATATGGAGGTGACAAAGAGCTCGTCGTAAATGGTTACGTTGATGCAAGCTTTGACACTGATCCGGACGATTCTAAATCGCAAACCGGATACGTGTTTACATTAAACGGTGGAGCTGTCAGTTGGTGTAGTTCTAAACAAAGCGTCGTAGCGGGATCTACATGTGAAGCGGAGTACATAGCTGCTTCGGAAGCAGCGAACGAAGGAGTCTGGATGAAGGAGTTCATATCCGATCTAGGTGTCATACCTAGTGCATCGGGTCCAATGAAAATCTTTTGTGACAATACTGGTGCAATTGCCTTGGCAAAGGAATCCAGATTTCACAAGAGAACCAAGCACATCAAGAGATGCTTCAATTCCATCCGGGATCTAGTCCAGGTGGGAGACATAGAGATTTGCAAGATACATACGGATCTGAATGTTGCAGACCCGTTGACTAAGCCTCTTCCACGAGCAAAACATGATCAGCACCAAGGCTCCATGGGTGTTAGAATCATTACAGTGTAATCTAGATTATTGACTCTAGTGCAAGTGGGAGACTGAAGGAAATATGCCCTAGAGGCAATAATAAAGTTATTATTTATTTCCTTATAATCATGATAAATGTTTATTATTCATGCTAGAATTGTATTAACCGGAAACATAATACATGTGTGAATACATAGACAAACAAAGTGTCACTAGTATGCCTCTACTTGACTAGCTTGTTAATCAAAGATGGTTATGTTTCCTAACCATGAACAATGAGTTGTTATTTGATTAATGAGGTCACATCATTAGTTGAATGATCTGATTGACATGACCCATTCCATTAGCTTAGCACCCGATCGTTTAGTATGTTGCTATTGCTTTCTTCATGACTTATACATGTTCCTATAACTATGAGATTATGCAACTCCCGTTTGCCGGAGGAACACTTTGGGTGCTACCAAATGTCACAACGTAACTGGGTGATTATGAAGGAGCATTACAGGTGTCTCCAAAGGTAGATGTTGGGTTGGCGTATTTCGAGATTAGGATTTGTCACTCCGATTGTCGGAGAGGTATGTCTGGGCCCTCTCGGTAATGCACATCACATAAGCCTTGCAAGCATTGCAACTAATGAGTTAGTTGCGAGATGATGTATTACAGAACGAGTAAAGAGACTTGCCGGTAACGAGATTGAACTAGGTATTGGATACCGACGATCGAATCTCGGGCAAGTAACATACCGATGACAAAGGGAACAACGTATGTTGTTATGCGGTCTGACCGATAAAGATCTTCGTAGAATATGTAGGAGCCAATATGGGCATCCAGGTTCCGCTATTGGTTATTGACCGGAGACGTGTCTCGGTCATGTCTACATTGTTCTCGAACCCGTAGGGTCCGCACGCTTAAGGTTACGATGACAATTATATTATGAGTTTATGCATTTTGATGTACCGAAGGTTGTTCGGAGTCCCGGATGTGATCACGGACATGACGAGGAGTCTCGAAATGGTCGAGACGTAAAGATTGATATATTGGAAGCTAATGTTTGGATATCGGAAGTGTTCCGGGTGAAATCGGGATTTTGCCGGAGTACCGGGAGGTTACCGGAACCCCCCGGGAACCATATGGGCCTAGATGGGCTTTAGTGGAAAGGAGAAAGGGGCAGCCCAAGGTGGCCGCGCGCCTCCCCCCTCCCCCTAGTCCTATTAGGACTAGGAGAGGTGGCCGGCCCCCCTTCTCTCTCTTTCCCCCTCGGGGAATCCTAGTCCAACTAGGATTGGGGGGGAGTCCTACTCCCGGAAGGAGAAGGACTCCTCCTGCGCCCTCCTCCTGGACGGCGCCCCCCTCCCCCTTGGCTCCTTTATATACTGAGGCAGAGGCACCCCAGAAGCACACAAGTTGATCCACGTGATCTATTCCTTAGCCGTGTGCGGTGCCCCCAGCCACCATATTCCTCGATAATACTGTAGCGGAGTTTAGGCGAAGCCCTGCTGCTGTAGTGCATCAAGATCGTCACCACGCCGTCGTGCTGATGGAATTCTTCCCCGACACTTTGCTGGATCGGAGTCCGGGGATCGTCATCGAGCTGAACGTGTGCTCGAACTCGGAGGTGCCGTAGTTTCGGTGCTTGATCGGTTGGATCGCGAAGACGTACGACTACTTCCTCTACGTTGTGTCAACGCTTCCGCAGTCGGTCTGCGTGGGTACGTAGACAGCACTCTCCCCTCTCGTTGCTATGCATCACCATGATCTTGCGTGTGCGTAGGAATTTTTTTGAAATTACTACGAAACCCAACAGGGCCCCCTAGCCTTCATCTTTTGCAAGGTTTTTTTATATTTTCCGAAAAGTTCTTCCGTGAAGTTTCAGGTCATTCCAAGAACTTTTGTTTCTGCACATAAATAACACCATGGTAATTCTGCTGAAAACAGCATCAGTCCGGGTTAGTTCCATTCAAATCATGCAAGTTAGAGTCCAAAACAAGGGCAAAAGTGTTTGGAAAAGTAGATACGACGGAGACGTAACATGGACTTGAGGTTGTTTCCTCGGAAAGTGTATCGTATGCTCATTACCATTAACATGAAAAGTGACATTGCCTTTGGTGCAATCAATAATAGCCCCTGCAGTATTCAAAAAGGGTCTTTCAAGAATAATAGACATACCATCATCCTCGGGAATATCAAGAATAACAAAGTTCGTTAAAATAGTAACGTTAGCAACCACAACAGGCACATCCTCACAAATACCGACATGTATAACAGTTGATTTATCAGCCATTTGCAAAGATATTTCAGTAGGTGTCAACTTATTCAAATCAAGTCTACGATTTAAAGAGAGAGGCATAACACTAACACCGGCTCCAAGATCACATAAAGCAGTTTTAACATAGTTTCTTTTAATGGAGCATGGTATAGCGGGTACTCCTGGATCTCCAAGTTTCTTTGGTATTCCACCTTTAAGAGTATAATTAGCAAGCATGGTGGAAGTTTCAGCTTCCGGTATCTTTCTTTTATAAGTAACAATATCTTTCATATACTTAGCATAAGGATTCATTTTGAGCATATCAGTTAATCGCATACGTAAAAAGATAGGTCTAATCATTTCAGCAAAGCGCTCAAAATCCTCATCATCCTTTTTCTTGGATGGTTTGGGAGGAAAAGGCATGGGGTTTTGAACCCAAGGCTCTCTTTCCTTACCGTGTTTCCTAGCAACAAAGTCTTTCTTATCATAACGTTGATTCTTTGATTGTGGGTTATCAAGATCAACAGCAGGTTCAATTTCTATATCATTATCATTACTAGGTTGAGCATCAACATGAACATTATCACTAGTTTCATGTTCATTACCAGATTGTGTTTCAGCATCAAAAATAGAAATATCATTTGGATTCTCAGGTGTTTCAACAATAGGTTCACTAGAAGCATGCAAAGTCCTATCATTTTTCTTTTTCTTCCTTTTAGAAGGACTAGGTGCATCTATATTATTTCTCTGAGAATCTTGCTCAATTCTCTTAGGGTGGCCTTCAGGATACAAAGGTTCCTAAGTCATTTTGCCAGTTCTAGTAGCCACTCTAACAACATAGTCCTTATTCTTTCTATTCAATTCATTGAGCAAATCATTTTGAGCTTTAAGTACTTGTTCTACTTGAGTGGTAACCATAGAAGCATGTTTACTAATAAGTTTAAGTTCACCTTTGACATTAGCCATATAATCACCCAAGTGTTCAAGCATATCAACACTACGTTTTAATTCTCTACCAAAATAAGCATTGAAGTCTTCTTGCTTAACCATAAATTTATCAAACTCATCTAAGCATGGGCTAGCAAACATAGTAAATGGGATTTCAGCTTTATCATATCTATAGAGAGAATTTACCTTTACTATCTGTGTTGGGTTATCAAGACCATGTGTTTCTTTAATAGGTGATGGATTAAAACCATATATTTCTTCAACATGCGATAAATTAAGACCATGTATTTCTTCAATAGGAGGTAAATTCTTAACATCCTCAGCTTTAATACCCTTTTCTTTCATGGATTTCTTTGCCTCTTGCATATCTTCGGGACTGAGAAATAGAACACCCCTTTTCTTCGGAGTTGGTTTAGGAATAGGCTCAGGAGTTGGCTCAGGAAGTGTCCAATTATTTTCATTTGTCAACATATTATTCAATAGAATTTCAGCTTCATTCGGTGTTCTTTCCCTGAAAACAGAACCATCACAACTATGCAGGTAATCTCTGGAAGCATCGTTTAGTCCATTATAAAAGATATCACGTATTTCATTTTTCTTAAGAGGGTGATCAGGCAAAGCATTAAGTAATTGGAGAAGCCTCCCCCAAGCTTGTGGGAGACTCTCTTCTTCAATTTGCACAAAATTATATATACCCCTTAAGGCAGCTTGTTTCTTATGAGCAAGGAAATATTTAGCAGAGAAGTAATAAATCATATCCTGGGGACTACGCACACAACCAGGATCAAGAGAATTAAACCATATCTTAGCATCACCCTTTAATGAGAACAGGAATATTTTAAGGATATAAAAGTAGCGAGTTCTCTCATGATTAGTGAACATGGTGGCTATATCATTTAATTTAGTAAGATGTGCCACAATAGTTTTAGATTCATAGCCATAAAAAGGATCAGATTCAACCAAAGTAATTATCTCAGGATCAATAGAGAATTCATAATCTTTATCAGTAACAAAGATAGGTGAAGTAGCATAAGCAGGATCATATTTCATTCTAGCATTAAGAGTTTTTTGTTTAAGCTTAGCTAATAATTTCTTAAGATCACTTCTATCATTGCAAGCAAGAAAGTCTTTTTAGTTTCTTCATCCATAGCATAGCCCTCATGCACAACAGTTAATTCATATTTATTAGGAGAACCTTCATAATCACTTTTATCAGTATTATCAGTTTCAATAATTTCATTCTCTCTAGCCCTAGCAAGTTGTTCATCAAGATATTCACCAAGTGGCAGCGGGGTCCTAGCAGAAACTAAGGGATGTTAAGGCCTCCTTTTAATAGAGTACCAGACCAAAGGATTAACACATAGTGAATACATGAACTCCTCAAACTACGGTCATCACCGGAAGTGGTCCCGATTATTGTCACTTCGGGGTTGCCGGATCATAACACATAGTAGGTGACTATAGACTTGCAAGATAGGATCAAGAACTCACATATATTCATGAAAACATAATAGGTTCAGATTTGAAATCATGGCACTCGAGCCTTAGTGACAAGAATTAAGCATAGCAAAGTCATAGCAACATCAATCTCAGAACATAGTGGATACTAGGGATCAAACCCTAACAAAACTAACTCGATTACATGATAAATCTCATCCAACCCATCACCGTCCAGCAAGCCTACGATGGAATTACTCATGCACGGAGGCAAGCATCATGAAATTGGTGATGGAGGATGGTTGATGATGACGACGGCGACGGATTCCCCTCTCCGGAGCCCTGAACGGACTCCAGATCAGCCCTCCCAAGAGAGTTTAGGGCTTGGCGGCGGCTCCGTATTGTAAAACGTGATGAATCCTTCTCTCTGATTTTTTTCTCTCTGAACAGGAATATATAGAGTTGGAGTTGAGGTCGGAAAAGCTCCAGGGGGCCCACAAGATAGGGGGCGCGCCCAGGGGGGCAGGCGCGTCCCCCACCCTCGTGAGTAGGGTGTGGGCCCCCTGGTCTTGATATTTTGCCAGTATTTTTTATTATTTCCAAAAATAATCTCCGTGAAGTTTCAGGTCATTCCGAGAATTTTTGTTTCTACACATAAATAACACCATGGCAATTCTACTGAAAACAGCGTCAGTCCGGGTTAGTTCCATTCAAATCATGTAAGTTAGAGTCCAAAACAAGGGCAAAATTGTTTGGAAAAGTAGATACGACGGAGTCGTATCACCGGCCCCCTAGTACAATTCGGTTTGGGCTAGGGGGGTGCGTGCCCCACCTTGGCCTGCTTCCTCTCTTCCACTACTAGGCCCATGAACGCCCAATACTTCCCCCGGCGAATACCCGTAACTCTCTAGTACTCCGAAAAATACCCGAACCACTCGGAACCTTTCCGATGTCCGAATATAGCCTTCCAATATATCGATCTTTACGTCTCAACCATTTCGAGACTCCTCGTCATGCCCGTGATCTCATCCGGGACTCCGAACAAACTTTGGTCATCAAATCACATAACTCATAATACAAATCGTCATCGAGCGTTAAGCTTGCGGACCCTACGGGTTCGAGAACTATGTAGACATGACCGAGACACATTTCCGGTTAATAACTAATAGCGGAACCTGGATGCTCATATTGGCCCCTACATATTCAACGAAGATCTTTATCAGTCAAACCGCACAACAACATACGTTGTTCTCTTTGTCATCGGTATGTTACTTGCCCGAGATTCGATCGTCGGTATCACCATACCTAGTTCAATCTCGTTACCAGCAAGTATCTTTACTCATTCCATAATGCATCATCCCGCAACTAACTCATTAGTCACATTGCTTGCAAGGCTTATAGTGATGTGCATTACCGAGAGGGCCCAGAGATACCTCTCCGACAATCGGAGTGACAAATCCTAATCTCGATCCATGCCAACTCAACAAACACCTTCGGAGACACCTGTAGAGAATATTTATAATCACCCAGTTACGTTGTGACGTTTGATAGCACACAAGGTGTTCCTCTGGTATTTGGGAGTTGCATAATCTCATAGTCAGAGGAACATGTAAAAGTCATGAAGAAAGCAATAGAAATAAAACTCAACGATCATAATGCTAAGCTAACGGATGGGTCTTGTCCATCACATCATTCTCCTAGTGATGTGATCTCGTTCATCAAATGACAACACATGTCTATGGTTAGGAAACTTAACCATCTTTGATTAACAAGCTAGTCTAGTAGAGGCATAGTAGGGACATTTTGTTTTTGTCTATGTATTCACACATGTATCAAGTTTCCGGTTAATACAATTCTAGCATGAATAATAAACATTTATCATGATATAAGGAAATATAAATAACAACTTTATTATTGCCTCTAGGGCATATTTCCTTCAGTCTCCCACTTGCACTAGAGTCAATAATCTAGTTCACATCGCCATGTGATTTAACACTAATAGTTCACATCACCATGTGATTAACACCCATAGTTCACATCGACATGTGACCAACACTCAAAGGGTTTACTAGATTCAGTAATCTAGTTCACATCGCCGTGTGATTAATACCCAAGAACATTAAGGTGTGATCATGTTTTGCTTGTGAGATAAGTTATAGTCTACGGGTCTGCAACATTCAGATCCGTATGTATTTTGCAAATTTCTATGTCTACAATACTCTGCACAGAGCTACTCTAGCTAATTGCTCCCACTTTCAATATGTATCCAGATCGAGACTTAGAGTCATCCAGATTAGTGTCAAAGCTTGCATCGACATAACTCTTTACGACAAACTCTTTGTCACCTCCATAACCGAGAAACATATCCTTATTCTACTAAGGATAATTTTGACCGCTGTCCAGTGATCCACTCCTGGATCACTATTGTACCCTCTTGCCAAACTCATGGTGAGGTACACAATAGGTCTGGTACACAGCATAGCATACTTTATAGAACTTATGACTCAGGCATAGGGATTGACTTTCATTCTCTTTCTATTTTCTATCGTGGTCTGGTTTTGAGTCTTTACTCAACTTCACACCCTACAACTCAGGCAAGAACTCCTTCTTTGACTAATCCATTTTGAACTCCTTCAAAATCTTATCAAGGTATGTATTCATCGAAAGTCTTATCAAGTGTCTTGATCTATCTTTATAGATCTTGATCCCCAATATGTAAGCAGCTTCACCGAGGTCTTTCATTGAAAAATTATTATTCAAGTATCCTTTTATGCTATTTAGAAATTCAGTATCATTTCCGATCAACAATATGTCATCCACATATAATATCAGAAATGTTACAGAGCTCCCACTCACTTTCTTATAAATAAAGGCTTCTCCAAAAGTCTGTATAAAACCATATGCTTTGATCACACTATCAAAGCATATATTCCAACTCCGAGATGCTTGCACCACTCCATAGATGGATCGCTGGAGCGTGCACACTTTGTTAGCACTTTTAGGATTGACAAAACCTTCTGGTTGCATCATATACAAACTTTTTTAAGAAATCCATTAAGGAATGCAGTTTTGACATCCATTTGCCAGATTTTATAAAATGTGGCAATTGCTAACATGATTTGGACAGACTTTAAGCATCGCTACGAGTGATAAAATCTTATTGTAGTCAACATCTTGAACTTGTCAAAAAAACCTTTTTCAACAAGTCGAGCTTTGTAGATAGTAACACTACTATCAGCGTCCGTCTTCCTCTTGAAGATCCATTTATTCTCAATGGCTTACCGATCATCGAGAAAGTCCACCAAAGTCCACACTTTGTCCTCACACATGGATTCTATCTCAGATTTCATGGCTTCAAGCCATCTGTCAGAATCTGGGCTCATCATCCCTTCCTCATAGTTCGTAGGTTCATCATGGTCTAGTAACATGACTTCCAGAACAGGATTACCATACCTCTCTGGTGCGAATCGTACTCTTGTTGACCTACGAGGTTCGGCAGTAACTTGATCTGAAGTTTCATGATTATCATTATTAATTTCCTCACTAATTGGTGTAGGCATCACTGGAACCAATTTCAGTGATGAGTTACTTTCCAATTTGAGAGAAGGTACAATTACCTCATCAAGTTCTACTTTCCTCCCACTCACTTCTTTCAAGAGAAACTCCTTCTCTAGAAAGGATTCACTCTTTAGCAACAAAGATCTTGCCTTCTGATCTGTGATAGAAGGTGTACCCAACAGTTTCTTTTGGGTATCCTATGAAGACACACTTCTCCGATTTGGGTTTGAGCTTATCAGGCTGAAACCTTTTCACATAAGCATCGCAACCCCAAACTTTATGAAATGACAACTAAGGTTTCTTGCTAAACCACAGTTCATACGGTGTCGTCTCAACGGATTTTTAGATGGTGCCATATTTAACATGAATGCAGCTGTCTCTAATGCATAACCCCAAAACGATAGTGGTAAATCGGTAAGAGACATCATAGGTCGCACCATATCTAATAAAGTACGGTTACAACGTTTGGACACACCATTACGCTGTGGTGTTCTGATGTCTACTAAACAACCATCTTCTTGTAGATGTTGTTCGGCCTCCAAGTGCAGAGGTTTGTAGGACAGTAGCAAATTTCCGTCAAGTGGATGACCTAAGGTTTATAAATTCGTGGGAGGCGTAGGATGAAGATGGTCTCTCTCAAACAACCCTGCAACCAAATAACAAAGAGTCTCTCATGTCCCCAACACACCCAATACAATGGTAAATTGTATAGGTGCACTAGTTCGGCGAAGAGATGATGATACAAGTGCAATATGGATGGTAGATATAGGTTTTTGTAATCTGAAAATATAAAAACAGCAAGGTAACTAATGATAAAAGTGAGCACAAACGGTATTGCAATGCGTTGAAACAAGGCCTAGGGTTCATTCTTTCACTAGTGCAAGTTCTCTGAACAATAATAACATAATTGGATCATATAACAATCCGTCAACATGCAACAAAGAGTCACTCCAAAGTCACTAATAGCGGAGAACAAACAAAAAGATTATTGTAGGGTACGAAACCACCTCAAAGTTATCCTTTCTGATTGATCTATTCAAGAGTCCGTAGTAAAATAACATGAAGCTATTCTTTTCGTTCAATCTATCCTAGAGTTCGTACTAGAATAACACATTGAGACACAAATCAACCAAAACCCTAATGTCACCTAGATACTCCAATGTCACCTCAAGTATCCGTGCGTATGATTATACAATATGCATCACACAATCTCAAATTCATCTATTAAACCAACACAAAGAACTTCAAAGAGTGCCCCAAAGTTTCTATCGGAGAGTCAAGACGGAAACGTGTGCCAACCCATATGCATAAGTTCACAAGGTCACGGAACTCGCAAGTTGATCACCAAAACATACATCAAGTGGATCACATGAATATCCCATTGTCACCACATATAAGCACATGCAAGACATACATCAAGTGTTCTCAAATCCTTAAAGACGCAATCCGATAATATAACTTCAAAGGGAAAACAAAATCCATTACAAGAGAGTAGAGGGGGAGAAACATCACAAGATCCAACTATCATAGCAAAGCTCACGATACATCAAGATCATGCCGAATCAAGAACACGAGAGAGAGAGAGAGAGAGATCAAACACATAGCTACTGGTACATACCCTCAGCCCCGAGGGTGAACTATTCCCTCCTCATCATGGAGAGCGCCGGGATGATGAAGATGGCCAGCGGAGAGGGATTCCCCCCCTCTGGCAGGGTGCCGAACGGGTCTGGATTGGTTTTCGGTGGCTACAGAGGCTTGCGGCGGCGGAACTCCCGATCTAGGTTTCTTTCTAGAAGTTTGGGGTTATATTAGAGGCGTTGGGTCGGTAACAAGTCAGGGGGTCCACGAGGCAGCCACGAGATAGGGGGCGCGCCCAGGGGGGTAGGGCGCGCCCCCACCCTGGTGGTGGCCTCGGGACTCTTCTGTTCCATCTCCGGTACTCCGTGGGCTTCTTCTGGTCCAAAAACAATCTCCGTAAATTTTCAGGTCAATTGGACTCCGTTTGATATTCCTTTTCTGCGATACTCAAAAGCAAGAAAAAAGCAGAAAACTGGCATTGGGCTCTAGGTTAATAGGTTAGTCCCAAAAATCATATAAAATAGCATATAAATGCATATAAAACATCCTAGATTGATAATATAATAGCATGGAACAATCAAAAATTATAGATACGTTGGAGACGTATCAAGCATCCCCAAGATTAATTCCTGCTCGTCCTCGAGTAGGTAAATGATAAAAACAGAATTTTTGATGTGGAATGCTACCTAACATATTTATCCATGTAATTCTCTTTATTTTGGCAAGAATATTCATCTCCAAAAGATTCAAGATAAAAATTTAATATTGACATAAAACAATAATACTTCAAGCATACTAACCAAGCAATTATGTCTTCTCAAAATAACATGGCCAAAGAAAGCTATCCCTACAAAATCATATAGTCTGGCTATGCTCTATCTTCATCACACAAAATATTTAAATCATGCACAACCCCGATGACAAGCCAAGCAATTGTTTCATACTTTTGATGTTCTCAAACTTTTTCAATCTTCACGCAATATATGAGCGTGAGCCATGGACATAGCACTATGGGTGGAATAGAATGGTGGTTGTGGAGATGACAAAAAGGGAGAAGATAGTCTCACATCAACTAGGCGTATCTACGGGCTATGGAGATGCCCATCAATAGATATCAATGTGAGTGAGTAGGGATTGCCATGCAACGGATGCACTAGAGTTATAAGTGTATGAATGCTCAAAAAGAAACTAAGTGGGTGTGCATCCAACTCGCTTGCTCACGAAGACCTAGGGCATTTTGAGGAAGCCCATCATTGGAATATACAAGCCAAGTTCTATAATGAAAAATTCCCACTAGTATATGAAAGTGACAAAATAGGAGACTCTCTATCATGAAGATCATGGTGCTACTTTGAAGCACAACTGTGTAAAAAGGATAGTAGCATTGCCCCTTCTCTCTTTTTCTCTCATTTCCCCCCTTTTTTATTTGGGCCTTTTCTCTCTTTTTTATGGCCTCTTTTTTATTTTTTTTATTTTTCATCCGGAGTCTCATCCCGACTTGTGGGGGAATCATAGTCTCCATCATCCTTTCCTCACATGGGACAATGCTCTAATAATGATGATCATCACACTTTTATTTACTTACAACTCAAGAATTACAACTCGATACTTAGAACAAAATATGACTCTATGTGAATGCCTCCGGCGGTGTACCGGGATGTGCAATGAATCAAGAGTGACATGTATGAAAGAATTATGAATGGTGGCTTTGCCACAAATACGATGTCAACTACATGATCATGCAAAGCAATATCACAATGATGAAGCGTGTCATAATAAATGGAACGGTGGAAACTTGCATGGCAATATATCTCGAAATGGCTATGGAAATGCCAGAATAGGTAGGTATGGTGGCTGTTTTGAGGAAGGTAATGGTGGGTGTATGGTACCGGCGAAAGTTGCGCGGCACAAGAGAGGCTAGCAATGGTGGAAGGGTGAGAGTGCGTATAATCCATGGACTCAACATTAGTCATAAAGAACTCACATACTTATTGCAAAAAACTATTAGTTATCGAAACGAAGTACTACGCGCATGCTCCTAGGGGGATAGATTGGTAGGAAAATACCATTGCTTGTCCCCGACCAGCACTCATAAGGAAGACAATCAATAAATAAATCATGCTCCGACTTCATCACATAACATTTCACCATACGTGCATGCTACGTGAATCACAAACTTTAACACAAGTATTTCTCAAATTCACAACTACTCACTAGCATGACTCTAATATCACCATCTTCATATCTCAAAACAATCATCAAGTATCAAACTTCTCATAGTATTCAATGCACTTTATATGAAATTTTTTATTATACCCATCTGGGATGCCTATCATATCAGGACTAATTTCATAACCAAAGCAAATTACCATGCTATTCTAAAAGACTTTCAAAATAGTATAAGTGAAGCATGAGAGATCAATACTTTCTATAAAATAAAACCACCACCATTCTCTAAGAAGATATAAGTGAAGCACTAGAGCAAACGACAAACTACTCCGAAAGATATAAGTGAAGATCAATGAGTAGTTGAATAATTATGTAACTATGTGAATACTCTCTACCATTTAAGAATTCTAGATCTTGGTACATTATTATAACAGCAAGCTAAACAAAAGAAAATAAAATGATGCTCCAACCAAAACACATATCATGTGGTGAATAAAAATATAGCTCCAAGTAAAGTTACCGATGAACGAAGACAAAAGAGGGGATGCCATCCGGGGCATCCCCAAGCTTAGACTCTTGGTTGTCCTTGAATATTACCTTGGGGTGACTTGGGCATCCCCAAGCTTAGGCTCTTGCCACTCCGTATTCCATAGTCCATCGAATCTTTACCCAAAACTTGAAAACTTCACAACACAAAACTTAACAGAAAACTCGTAAGCTCCGTTAGTATAAGAAAATAAATCACCACTTAGGTACCGTTTTGAACTCATTCTAATTTATATTGGTGTAATATCTAATGTATTACAACTTCTCTATGGTTCATACCCTCCGATACTACTCATAGATTCATCAAAATAAGCAAACAACACAATGAAAACAGAATCTGTCAAAAACAGAACAGTATGTAGTAATCTGGAGAATTCGAATACTTCTGTAACTCCAAAATTCTGAAATATTAGGACGACCTAAATAATTTGTATATTGATCTACTGCAATTGGAATTGGTATTTTATCGCTCACTGGTAAAACATGAAAACTATTCTCGTGAGCGCATACTTTTTGTTTTTTTCCAGCAAGATCAAACAATAATCACCGAAGAAGATCCTAAAGGCTTTACTTGGCACAAACACTAATTAAACATAAAAACACAATCATAACAGAGGCTAGATGAATTATTTATTACTAAACAGGAACAAAAAGTTAATAACAAAATTGGGTTGCCTCCCAACAAGCGCTATCGTTTTAACGCCCCTAGCTAGGCATGATGATTTCAATGATGCTCACATAAAAGATAAGAATTGAAACATAAAGAGAGCATCATGAATAATATGACTAGTAAATTTAAGTCTAACCCACTTCCTATGCATAGGGATTTTGTGAGCAAACAACTTATGGGAACAATAATCAACTAGCATAGGAAGGCAAAACAAGCATAACTTTAAAACTTTAATCACATAGAGAGGAAACTTGATATTATTGCAATTCCTACAAGCATATATTCCTCCATCATAATAAATTTCAGTAGAATCATGAATGAATTCGACAATATAACCATCACATGAAACATTATTTTCATGATCTACAAGCATAGAAAATTTACTATTCTCCACATAAGAAAAATTCTTCTCATTCGGAATAGTGGGAGTATCATAAGAAACTCGAATACTATAAATTGTTTCCACATTAAAAGAGTAATGTTCAGAAAAAGGGTAATCATAATCATGACAAGTTCTGTAAATATAATCATCACTACTTTTTATAGCATAAGTTTCATCACAATAATCATCATAAGTAGCAACTTTGTTCTCATCATAATCAATTGAAACCTCTTCCAAGATAGTGGAATCATTACTAAATAAAGTCATGACCTCTCCAAATCCACTTTTATAATTATCACAATAAGATTCAACATCCTCCAAAATAGTGGGATCATTAGTTCCTAAAGTTTACACTCTTCCAAACCCACTTTCATCAATATAATCATCATAAATAGAAGACATGCTATCATCATAGTAAATTTGCTCATCAAAAATTGGGAGACTAAAAATATCATCTTCATTAATCATAGCATCCCCAAGCTTGGGACAAACATTAATTGCAGCAAATAAATTCTCAAACATGTCATTCTCATCAAACATAGCATCCCCAACCTTGGGCCTTTGCATATCATAAGCATAATCACTCTCATCATTAATAGTATGTATAGCACCAATAGTATGCAATTATCATCATCACAATGAGTAATAGGAGCAACATCATTTGGGAGGGATACCTTTTTACCTTAGCTTTGTCGTCTTTTCTTTTTCTTCTTCACATTATGTGTGGGTTTAATCCTCTTTTTGGAGCTCCTTATTAATGAGATTGGTTGAATATAAGGCTCCTCCTCATTACCTGATTCATCATAAGAAATAATAGGAGGATCTTGGGAAGTCTCTTCCCTTTCATTAGTATTCTCTTCATCTTCTATTTGTCTTCTTGTCTTTATGTAATTGGCAATATAAGGATTTTCAATGCAATTCACCGCACAATACATATAAATTTCCTCTAGATCAAAATCAAGAACTTTATCAAGGACAAACTCTGGAAGATCCTTAGTTATACGTTTCATTTCTTCATAACCCACAAGCAAACTAAGTAAATTATGATGCGCAAGGGAAATCAAGTCATCATAATTTTTGGACACGATTCGATCATGAAACAATTTGCATTGGATATTTAAATGACCATGTTCATTGCAAATTTCACAAGGGTGGCTAAGAAAATTTAAATTTTCAGCACAAACATCTAGCCTTTCTTGCAACCATTTAGTTTCTAAATACTTATGACTCTTGCAAAATCTATCTTCCCTATTTGGTGTGTACTTGCAAACTCTATGCACTCCACAAAAATTGACATGCTTATAAGATACATTTTCATCATGACTAGTGCAATCATCATTAGTACTATGGATATTCAAAGAGTTCGTACTGACAACATTGCAATCATGCTCATCATTCAAAGATTTAGTGCCAAACATTTTAATGCATTCTTCTTCCAGCATTTTGGCACAATTATCGGAATCCTTATTTTCACGAAAGATATTAAAAAGATTAAGCATATGAGTCAACCTTAATTCCATTTGTTTGTAGTTTTCTTTTATAGACTAAACTAGTGATAAAACACGAAACAAAAAGATTCGATTGCAAGATCTAAAGATATACCTTCAAGCTCTAACCTCCCTGGCAACGGCACCAGAAAAGAGCTTCGTTGACGGGGTGTTAGTGCCGCTTTCCTCGCCTCCCCGGCAATGGCGCCAGAAAAGAGCTTGACATCTACTACACAACCTTCTTGTAGACGTTGTTGGGCCTCCAAGTGCAGAGGTTTGTAAGACAGTAGCAAATTTGCCTCAAGTGGATGACCTAAGGATTATCAATCTGTGGGAGGCATAGGATGAAGGTGGTCTCTCTCAAACAACCCTGCAACCAAATAACAAAGAGTCTCTTGTGTCCCCAACACACCCAATACAATGGTAAATTGTATAGGTGCACTACTTCGGCGAAGAGATGGTGATACAAGTGCAATATGGATGGTAGATATAGGTTTTTGTAATATGAAAATATGAAAACAGCAAGGTAACTAATGATAAAAGTGAGCACAAACGGTATTGCAATGCGTTGAAACAAGGCCTAGGGTTCATACTTTCACTAGTGCAAGTTCTCTCAACAATAATAACATAATTGGATCATATAACAATCCCTCAACATGCAACAAAGAGTCACTCCAAAGTCACTAATAGCGGAGAACAAACGAAGAGATTATTGTAGGGTACGAAACCACCACAAAGTTATCCTTTCTGATCGATCTATTCAGGAGTCTGTAGTAAAATATCATGAATCAGCCAAAACCCTAATGTCACCTAGATACTCCAATGTCACCTCAAGTATCCGTGGGTATGATTACACGATATGCATCATGATAACCCACAAGTATAGGGGATCGCAACAGTTTTCGAGGGTAGAGTATTCAACCCAAATTTATTGATTCGACACAAGGGGAGCAAAAGAATATTCTCAAGTATTAGGAGCTAAGTTGTCAATTCAACCAGACCTGGAAACTTAATATCTGCAGCAAAGTATTTAGTAGCAAAGTAATATGATAGTAACGGTAATGGTAACAAAAGTAATAGTTTTGGTTTTATAGTGATTGTAACAGTAGCAACGGGAAAGTAAATAAGCGAAGAACAATATGTGAAAAGCTCGTAGGCAATGGATCAGTGATGGATAATTATGTCAGATGCGATTCCTCATGCAATAGTTATAACATAGGGTGACACAGAACTAGCTCCAGTTCATCAATGTAATGTAGGCATGTATTCCGAATATAGTCATACATGCTTATGGAAAATAACTTGCATGACATATTTTGTCCTACCCTCCCGTGGCGGCGGGGTCCTATTGGAAACTAATGGATATTAAGTGAAAGTGCTAGTGATCGACTAGAGGGGGGGTGAATAGGCGATTTTTATGGAAGTCTTCAAAACATGGAAGTTTCGAAGACAAACGATAGAAATAAACCCATTACCATGCAGTGGAAGGTAGACTACACTAGGCAAACCATAGTCAAGTATTCAATGGAGTGAAAGCACAATGACTAATAGCAGCTAGGCAGTAAAGATCAGGTAGGAAGATATTGTGAAGCCAATCAGAACAAGCAGTAACTCAGTGAAGACAAAAGATAAAGCAATCATACAATGACTTCACAAGGACCAACAGTAAGTAAAGGGAAGGGAAGGATGAAACCAGTGACATGTTGAAGACAATGATTTGTTGGACCAGTTCCAGTTGCTGTGACAACTGTATGTCTGGTTAGGGAGGCTGAGATTCAACTCAGAAGACCTCGTCTTCACCTTATTCCCCTTGAGCTAAGGACACCCAGTCCTCGCCCAATCACTCTGGTAAGTCTTCAAGGTAGACTTCCAAACCTTCACAGACTTCGTTCACCGGTGATCCACAATGACTCTTGGATGCTCAGAACGCGACGCCTAACCGGCTGGAGGATTCACAGTCCTCAAGTGTAATAAGTCTTCAGATCACACAGACAGGAAGACTTAAGTGATGCCTAACACTCTTTGGCTCTGGGTGTTTAGGGCTTTATCCTCGTAAGGAATTCTCTCTCAAGGGCTTCGAGGTGGGTTGCTCTCAATCGACAAAAGCTGTGCACTAACTCTGAGCAGCCAACCGTTTATAGCCACTAGGCAACCCGACCTGATTTGTCCGAAATGACCCTTGGTCACTAAGGAACTGACACGTGTTCCAACGGTCAGATTTCAAACACACACGATAACTTTACTTGAGCTACAAGCAAAGCTGGCTTATCCAACTCTGGACAAGATTTGCTCTCATAGTCTTCACTCGAAGACATAGGATTTTGGTTAAGCATCACTTCAGTCATTCTGACTGGTTCACATGGACCCCACTTAACAGTACGGTGGTTCCTATGACTCAACAAAGAAGAAAAAGAACGACGAAAGAACTAAGTCTTCGCGCTCCATAGTCTTCATGCGATGTCTTCTCTTGTCATAGTCTTCAATGTGAATGTCTTCACATACCACCTTTGACTTCAATGTCTTCTTACATTTTTAGGGGTCATCTCTAGTAGGAAAACCGAATCAATGAGGGACTTCTACCTGTGTTATCCTGCAATTCTCACAAACACATTAGTCCCTCAACTAGGTTTGTCGTCAATACTCCAAAACCAACTAGGGGTGGCACTAGATGCACTTACAATCTCCCCCTTTTTGGTGATTGATGACAAACTAGTTGAAGTTTTCAACGGGGAATAAAATATGTGAAATTGTAAAGGATAGGGGATTGTCATCATAAGTGGCAAAGGCTTCCCCTGAAGATGTGCATATAAGTAATTTGCTTTTGGTATGCAAATGCACATGGCAGGTTGTACTTGTGGAGATCCTCTTCAACTTATGATGACAATTCATCATGCAAGAAAAGTATGTGAAGATAATGACATGCATAATGAAAAACGGACGTCTGCAAAATGATCTAAGTGCAAAATTTATCGTTGCACATGCGGAATTTATCATCGCATCACAGAATAGCAAATAAGTAGCAGACGACCATCGAGTTTGAGCGTTACAACTCAAAGAACCAAATGTATCGAAAACGAGAGTTGTAAGCACTTGGCAACAGTAGCAAAAAGTAAAGCAACCACCCATATGGACCCGCTTGAATACTATCAACTCATATGCTTCTCCCCCTTTTGTCAGTGAGGACCAAAAAGGTTTGAAGACATAGAGCGCCTACTCGTTCCCATGAGGTGCAGGCGAGGCAGCAGGGTCGTCGGTGAGATCCGGTGGTGCAGAGGAACTTGGTGCAGTGTCGTCACGCGCTGAAGTTGGAGGAGGTGAAGTTGCATCATCTTGGTCATTGATGACTCTGGCATTTACGGTCGCAGCTGAGGACGAGTATTCAGAGTCTTCAAGTGAGGGAGTCCGACGCAAGTGAGCATTTCTGGGAGGAGTTGAGTCAAACTTGAAGCGTTCGGTGAAGCCATCGTCATGCAGATCAGCTTCAGCACTCAGTAGGGTCAAACTCTTCCACGACCTCCGACAG
This sequence comes from Triticum urartu, assembly GCF_056163025.1. Taxonomy (NCBI): domain Eukaryota; kingdom Viridiplantae; phylum Streptophyta; class Magnoliopsida; order Poales; family Poaceae; genus Triticum; species Triticum urartu. Next base: position 443,003,627 of record NC_141878.1, on the reverse strand, counting down.
GTTTCATGAGTGACAAAGGCATTCTTGGTGGCAAGATTGCGAATGCGGTTGACATCTACCAAGAGGCTTTGCATCTGATGCTTAAGCCAGTCGTGATGTTTTTTCTGTTTCTGATGCAGCGCGACGAGAAGCTCTCGGTCATTGAGGACACGAGATCGTCTTTGAGGCCTTTGCGCAATGGTGCTACCAGTGGCATCAGTTTGAGCACGAGGGGCACGTGTGTTTCCAGCAAGGGGATAAACACGAGACACTGCTGGAATTCCTTCAATGGGCTGGGTGAAGCTTTGGTTATCAGCATTGTGAAGATAAATGGGATCCTTAGCAGGCTCTGGGTAAATGGCTTCAACTGACAGATCAACCTCGGGCAAGAATATAAGATGATTGCGCGCAGACGGCTGATAGTTGAAGGCTGAGTGACGCTTGATCAGACGCATGACCCATGGAGCATAGAATTTCAACCCAAAGATGTCGGAGCCAGACGCAGCCAACTGCCTGATGAAGAAGTCTTGAGCATTGAAGCTGATGCCATTGAAGATATAGAAAACCAAAGTCTTCATTGCTCCTTCAAGCTTCGCTGCAGATGAGTGTCCTTTGACAGGCCATAGAGTCTTCCTGATGATGTGGTAAATGGTGCGAGGCAGGTACTCTAGGTCTTCAACAAAGAACTCAGATGGGTATTCAGCGTCGTGAGGCAGAGGCTTCATCATGCTCAGCATTTGACTCATGTTGGGTTCTAGCTTCTGAAAGATGCTTTCCAAGGCATTTTGATGTTGTTGACAACCTGGTTCATAGTATTCACCAGGAGTGTGCAGGCTTGTGAGCTCAATGATATCAAGAGCTTTAGCTTCATGATGGACATTGCCTGTCATCCACTCAAGGACCCAAGTCTTTGGATCCCTGTTGTAGCCTCGAATATGAAGAGTGGCATGGAATTGAAGCAACAATTCTTCATTCCAGTGCTCCTTGTCAGTGATGAACTGCAACAGACCAACATCTCGGAAACAGTCCAATGCTTCTTTGAGGCAGGGCAGACCAGCTATAGCTTCAGAGTCGAGGCGCATATGTGGAAATATGCGCCCTTGATTGTATAGGACACAGGAATAGTAGCTGCGCTGCTGATAGCTCCAGAACCGATCTGAGGAAATGTGTGGTCTGGTATAAGGGTTCTTGGAGCTGTTGAAGAAGGTATTATGTGCCATGAAGCCATTCGCATTGAAGACCCCAGGTGAAGTGGCAGTGCCTGGGAAACGTGGAAGTCTTGGCTTGGGCTTTTGGACTTGGGGCCTGTGCTCGACGTGGTACTCAAATTGTGGACCAACAGCAGGCAGAGGAGTCAGAATGGGCCATCGAACCATAACTGGCTGACCACGATCAAATGCCAGCTCCATCGTGTGAGGTCTTGGAGGGAGAACAGGGGCATTGGCATTGTCTTCATGGGCTTCAGGGGCCACATGTGCTTCAGGTACTTGGACCTCAGGTGCTGCAGCATTGACTTCAGGTGTTGCAACATTGACTTATGGTGCCTCATTGGCTTCCGGCACCATATTGGCATCAACCATGACAACGTCATTGGCGTCAGCAGTGATGTTGGTGGTTACTTCAGGGTTGTTAACCTCCACTTCAGAAGCTGGAGGGTCGGTCACATTCTCCTCGAGAACAACATCTTGGTGAGACGGGGGTGTAGCAACTCTTGTGTCTCTTGGGGCTTCTTCTTCATCTTCTTCTTCATCGGCTGATGCAGCCGGAATGTCTTCAGCCATTTTGGCTTCGGGTTCAGACACATGCATTGTGGGAGTGACTTGGGGCCTTGGTCCTTTGCGAAGCCTGCATAATGCGGGCGACGCTTGTGGAGATGGAGTGTGCTGGGCCACAAAGTCATCATCATCTTGCACTGTTGGGGTAGCTTGCGGTTGGAGAGAGCTTGGAGTGTCTTGTCTCTGTGGGTGATCAGCCCACGATGCATCCTGAGCAGTTGGCGTCAGAGGACGACCAATGCTGATGAGTTCGCTGTGCGTAAGCACAGGCGATGATACCAATTGGTGCTCGATCTGAGGAAAGACTTCATCATCTTCAACATTGTCATGGTGACCAATGTTTTCAGCAGCGGTGGGGTCAACTGCTGGAATGTCTTCAGCTTCAGGAGCCTCTGTGGAAGCAGACTCATGAATTACCATCCGTCGTTCTTGATGCGAAGAGGCAGGACGAGCAACCGAGATGGGCTCGATAATAAGGGGCTCTGTGGGAGCAGCCCGATCTTTCTTGGCTTTGCGCTTCTTCTTGGAGGGAGTGACATCAGAAGCTTCAGGATGTTTCCTCTTTCTGGCTTCAGCCTCAGCAACCCTTGTCTTCTTTAATTCTGAAGCCACTGTGGGGACCTTAGGCTTCGAGCCTGTCATACAGGCTGGGAAGACAATGGGATGTGCTTCCTGCCTTGTTGCTTTGGGTTCGGCCACAGCGGCTTCTTCTTCTGCTTTGCAGCCATCCTGGGATCGATGCCAGGACGCCCAAGAGCCTTGTGCTTTTCAGCTTCATTGTAGGCTTGCATGCACTTGTCAGCTAGACTCTTCATGCGCTCACGAGAACCTTGAGCATCTTCGCGTTTCTTGAGAAAGGCTTCCTTGAGCTCGTGCAGCATAGTCTTGAAGTTCTTGACATCTTGCACGCCGAGCTTTGCCATGTGCTGCTTGAATTGAGCTTTCTCATAGTCGATCTTTTGCTTTAGTTCAACGATGCGCTGAGCTAGAGCTAGCTCAGAAGCAATGGCGCCAGTGAAAGCGACGCTGAGGCCAATTGGAAGTTGCAGATCATCAAAGCTGAGATTAGGGGTTTCAAACCACTCATCAATGAAGTTGTGAAGGATTCCTACGTCAAAGAGAGGCAAATCATTGAAGATTTCTGCTTCTTCTTTGCTCTTGATCAGTTTCTCAAGAGCGTCATCTGCAAGATCTTCATCGCTGGACAGATCAATGGCGTCGTTGCGCAGAATAGCAGCAGCAGTCAGTTCTTGGCTGGTGGGTTGCAAGGGCATATTTACTCTCGAGGGCTTGGAGATGCGTGACAAATCTTCAGACTGCACACTGTGTTCAGGAGGTGCAGTGGCCAGAGGCTTCGCCTATGCAGGAGCAGGCTTTGAAGCTTTAGGCTTCTTCAGTTTCTTTGGCTTCGGCGGTGCAGGCACTTCATCAGATTCAGCGTCATCTGCAGGCTCATCCACGGCTGTCCCTTGAACCATGCTATGAGTGATGAGACCTTCCAGGTTGTAGAAGGGCCCAACAAGATTGGGTTCAGCTTCGCGTGTGCCATCAGCACGAGGAGCAGAGGGGCCTGGATTGAAGTCTAAGCCTCGTGACTTCTTGTTCTCTTTGGCCGAGTTCCTGGCAAACTGAAGGTTGCGCTTGAACAGATTATCATCGCGGCAGCACAGTAATGAAGATGGGTCTGCATCCGCAGGCTGCGGTCCACGGACCATGCAAGGATAGAAGCCTTGTTCAATGGCTTCAGCTCTGGACTTGGGTTGAAGATTTCTGTATAGAATGTCTCCCCATGGTCGTTTGATGGCATTCTTCTCAGCATACTCCTGGGTCACAAACCTGTACTTGAACCACTGTTCTGCCCAATATCTTCGAATCCATTGGATTCGAGTTTTTCGTTGATTGTAGTCCTCCTCTGGATCTGTCTTGTACAACTCATAGAGGTCAGGAGGCAAATCTCTTGAGGTGTTGCCACGACGCTGTCTGCCACCCTTTCTTGTAGGTTTCTCTGGTGCCATGAAGCTTAAACTGAAGGGCTTCAACACATTTAAAGGCTTCAAAGGCTTCCACTTTCTGGTCAAACAGGAACTGGCTTCAGGGGAGTTAATGTGATGCTGTAAGAATTCTGCAAACGAATGCAGACTATGAGAACCAAGGGATTCTCCCACGAACATGTACCTGTGACAGCATTAAGGTGCGAGGGAAGGGGAAGAGGTCATATGCGTTCTCAGAAGATTTTGAAGATAAATCAGTTTAGAGGACATTGACCTCATAGTGCGAAGACATTCACTCATAGATAGAGAGTTGGTTCCAGATTTGTACGAATCCACGAATAAGTACAAGTGGGGAATCTAACTACTTTGTGAAGCATAAGTGAACATACTAGGCATATTATGAGATGCAGTATGAAATAGATCCAACTTGTGTGAACAGAAACTGCTTGTGGTAGAAAGTGATGAATCTATAGGATCAAAGGGGCCGTAAAAAGGAAGTTTTATTTACCACACGAAGAACTGCTAGACAGAGTGGGAGAGGAGGCCGAGCAGTTCGATCGTCCGTGCCCTAACTTGGCGACGGAGGACACCTATGGCGACGGCGGAGAAGACGATGTCCGCGGCCGGTGTGAAGACGGCGTCGGTGAGGTCGCGGCAGCTAAGCGCTTCGTCGCTGGTGTCGTCGAGGGCTAGCAGTGGCGCTAGGGTTTGTGCGAGAGTGGAAAAAAAGGATAATGACTGTGGTGAGGCGTGTATCTATAGGGACAGGGACGACACAGTGTTATTACACAGGTGCCCCTGGTGATTCACATCTGAAGGACACGTGGCCATCATGCAACATATTGGAGGTTGTTCCACGTTCCCACACACGCCTGGATTGTCGGGTGGTCGTTCCCACTTCTCCGGGTTTCAGGTGAAGGAATTAGCATTGAAAATGGACTTAATGTTTTTCTATGTATCTTCTGCTGACTAGGACGCAGAGAAGACATTCGACAGTTTCAATAGAATGCATATGATTTGGACAGATAGAGTTTGAATTAGAAAGCATAGAGAGATTAGGGTCCGATCACATTCACTTAGTTCAAAAGATTCAACAAGGAAGACATAGCTATAAGTGAATGTTGTAGAGGACAGAACACTAGTATGTATATATCAGAAGACAATCAAGTCAACATAGTGAAGATAATCATGAAGACAAGTTGAAAATGAAGACAAACAAAATGTGAAGACATAGCACATGTAACGCCATGGGTAAAACACTTCAAACAGAAGAATTTGGTGGTGGCGTTACCCACCATATAGGAAGTATTAGACCCAGACACGGCGCACAATTATCGTGGCGCTCCAAAGTCAAATTCCACGTTAATGTATTCACACTCAGGATGTAAGTCTTCATTGATTGAAGATATACTTTACTTCGTGTGTTGCACATCTAAGTCATCAACATGCATAAGTGTTAGGATGTGTGCCTGATCACAGGACATTTGAGGATTCCAAGATATTTAGCTCACACCGTAACTTGCAAAACCTCTTCTCATCCAAGGGCTTGGTGAAGATATCTACCAATTGCTCTTCAGTGTTGACGTGTATGATATCAATATCTTCCTTCACAACATGATCTCTGAGAAAGTGATGACGAATTTCAATGTGCTTTGTCTTCGAGTGTTGAACTGGGTTGTTGGCAATCTTGATGGCGCTTTCGTTGTCGCAGTAGAGTGGTACTTGCTTCAGGTGAATGCCATAGTCTTTGAGTGTTTGCTTCATCCATAGAAGCTGAGCACAGCAAGATCCAGCAGCAATGTATTCAGATTCAGCAGTGGAGAGAGATACACAGTTCTGCTTCTTTGAAGACCAACCTACAAGTGATTGTCCCAGAAAATGACATGTGCCTGATGTAGACTTGCGATCCACCTTGTCACCAGCATAATCAGCATCCGAGAATCCAACTAGATCAAACTCTGAGCCCTTTGGATACCATAATCCTAGTGTTGGGGTGTGAGCCAAATATCTGAGAATTCGCTTCACAGCTAAGTGATGCGATTCTTTTGGTGCCGCTTGGAACCGGGCACACATGCAAACACTAAGCATGATATCTGGCCTAGATGCACATAAATAAAGTAAGGAACCAATCATGGAGCGGTATACCTTTTGATCGAACTCTTTACCATTATCGTCGGGACCCAGATGATGTTTGGCTGGCATTGGCGTCGTGTAGCCTTTGCAATCTTGCATTCCAAATTTCCTCAGGCAATCTTTGAGGTATTTCTCTTGAGATATAAAGATGTCATTGCGTTGCTGATGTATTTGAAGACCAAGGAAGAACTTCAGCTCACCCATCATGGACATCTGATATTGCTCTTGCATCATATATCCAAACTCGTCAGTGTATTTCTGATTGGTGCAGCCGAAGATAATGCCATCCACATATATTTGGCACATAAATAGTTCACCATCATATGTCTTCGTCAAGAGAGTGGGGTCGAGGGAACCAGGTTTGAAGCCTTTGCTCTTCAGGAAGTCTTTGAGTGTGTCATACCAAGCCCTAGGGGCTTGTTTGAGGCCTTACAGTGCCTTGTTGAGCTTGTACACCATATCAAGATGTTTTGGATCTTCAAAGCCAAGCGGTTGTGCAACATACACTTCTTCGTCAATCTTGCATTGAGAAAAGCGCTCTTCACATCCATTTGATGCAGAAGAATGTTATGATGATTTGCATAGGCCAGCAGTATGTGTATGGCTTCAAGTCTAGCCATAGGAGCAAATGTCTCATCGAAGTCAATCCCTTCAACTTGAGTATATCCTTGAGCAACGAGACGAGCTTTGTTTCTGACAACTTGACCATGCTCATCTTGCTTGTTGCGATATATCCATTTGGTGCCTATTATATTGTGCTTGCAAGTATCAGGACACTTAACCAGTTCCCATACATTATTCAGCTCAAACTGTTGAAGCTCTTCTTGCATAGCTTGAATCCATTCAGGTTCCATGAAGGCTTCATCAACTTTCTTGGGTTCAGATATTGAGACAAATGCAAAGTGCCCACAGAAATTTGCTAGCTGTGTTGCCCTTGAACGAGTGAGTGGACCTGGTGCATTGATGCTATCAATTATTCTCTCAATCTGTACTTCATTTGCAACACGAGGATGTACAGGACGAAGATTTTGCTCTTGCTAATCATTGTCATCGTTAGAAGGATTGTCTTCAGGCTGAGCTTTGTCTTCAGGTTGATCATTGTCTTCAGGTTGATCGGGTGCGGAGACGATAAGTTCCTCTTCAGGCTGAGCTTCAGAAGGTATGATTTCTCCAGTTCCCATAAGTTTGATTGATTCACTGGATGGAACTTCATCTAGCACATTTGGCAGGTGCTCTCTTTGCGAGCCGTTAGTCTCATCGAACCGCACATCCACAGCTTCAACCACTTTATAGTGAAAGAGGTTGAAGACTCTGTAGGAGTGCGAATCCTTTCCATATCCAAGCATAAAACCTTCATGTGCTTTTGGTGCAAATTTTGAAGTGTGATGTGGATCCTTGATCCAGCACCTGGCACCAAATACTCTGAAGTAACTGACATTTGGCTTCTTGCCAGTAAGGAGCTCATAGGATGTCTTGTTCAGAAGCTTGTGAAGATAAACACGGTTGATGATATGGCATGCAGTATCAATGGCTTTAGGCCAGAATTTTCTTGGAGTCTTGTATTCATCAAGCATCGTCCGAGCCATCTCAATAAGTGTTCTGTTCTTGCGTTCGACGACGCCATTCTGCTGTGGCGTGTATGGAGCTGAGAATTCATGTGTGATGCCCAAAGTATCAAGATATGTATCTAGGCCAGTGTTCTTGAATTCAGTGCCATTGTCACTTCTGATGTGCTTTATCTTGACGCCATAGTTGTTCATTGCTCGATTGGCGAAGCGTCTGAAGACATCCTGCACTTCAGTCTTGTAGAGGATTATATGCACCCAAGTATATCTTGAATAATCATCAACAATGATAAAGCCATAGAGACAAGCAGTAGTAGTAAGAGTTGAGTAATGAGTGGGACCAAAAAGATCCATGTGGAGCAGTTCGAAGGGTTGAGTCGTTGTCATGATTGTCTTCGAGAGATGCTTGGCCTCGTCATCTTTCCTGCTTCACAGGCACCGCGTAAGTGATCCTTCTTGAACTTGACACCCTCGATGCCTATGACATGCTTCTTTCTTGCAAGAGTGTGCAAGTTCCTCATGCCAGCATGCCCTAGCCTCCGATGCCAGAGCCAGCATTCTGAAGCTTTTGCTAGAAGACATACGGCAAGCTGTGGTCCTGCTGAGAAATTACCACGTACAAATCATCTTTCCGATACCCTTCAAACACTAGAGACTTGTCAGATTCCATTAGAACAAGGCAACGATATTTTCCAAACATCACAATCATGTTTAAATCGCAAAGCATTGAGACAGACATTAAGTTGAAACCAAGGGATTCAACAAGCATGACTTTATCCATGTGTTGATCCTTTGAGATTGCAACTCTACCTAGACCCAATACCTTACTTTTACCAGTGTCAGCAAATGTGATGTGACTTTTTTCAGATGGACGTAAGGTTGAGTCCATAAGAAGGCTTCGCTTGCTAGTCATGTGATTGGTACACCCACTATCAATAATCCATTCTGAAGCAGCTGGTGTCGTACCCTATAGTGCAGTTAGGGGATAGGCTTCACGAAGAGAATTGTGAAGCAAAAACATTTGACGAGCCAGTGGATTATGAAAGCTTAGATCGAGATTAGGACTGATAGGGCAAGTAGCAAGCGACTCAGGAACAAAGTACATAATAAGACCATTTGGGCATTTGATCTTGCACCCTACAAGATGTTTAAGGTCCCCAGCAATAGCTTCAGACAATTTTGGTTTTCGGCTGGAGACCTTTCCCTGCAAAAGAGAGTTAAGCTTTCTTAGCCACCCGCATCTTCAAGGGTGGCTTCGAAGCAATGAGTCTAAGTGCAGCATCTGAGAACTTTGGCTTTGGAGCCCTAGCAAAAAGTCTTGCAGGTGGACAATAGTACTCATAAGAATAAGCAGAATAGTTCTTGGTCTTATGAACATGGAGGTTTGATGAAACGTGCTCATATTCACAGGCCTGAGTATGGCTTCCCTGCAAAACATTTGCGTTAGTGCGACTCAGGTGAGTCCTCTGTCTATATGAAGCCTTTGGACCGTATGAAGCCTGTGGTCTAGGGTTTGTCTTCTTCATCTGTGGTGTCATGATGACATTACAGGAAGATTCTCCAAACACCTTTTCGGCACCCAGACGTTCTTCATAGGCGGTCCATTCCTGCAGTTAGAACCAATATACCTGGCAAACACTTCACCCTTCCGATTCTTAAACAGTTTATAGTTTGCATCAAAGGATTCATCAATAACAATGGGATTAGCACAAGTGAAGCCAGATAGGGTGGATGGATCCACTGAAGGTCCCTTTGCAGCAACCCATGTGGTTTTGGGGTACTGCTCTGGTTTCCAGTAAGAGCCATCAGCATTCATTTTCCTTTCGAACCCAACACCCTCTTTCCTAGGGTTTCGGTTCAGGATCTGCCTTTTGAGGACATCACATAGTGTATGATGCCCTTTGAGGCTTTTGAACATCCCTGTTTCAAGCAATGTCTTCAACCTAGCATTCTCATCAGCAATAGCAGTGGCATCCTCAGCAGAGGGGTTAGTTGGCACATCAGCAGTTGAAGATATTGCAATAGTAGCAGCAGTAGAACAACCAGCAACAGAAGTAGCATTGTCATGCTCAATACATTTAATATATGGTGGTTCAAATCCTTCCTGAGCTGAACTGATCTGTTTGGCACGAAGTGGCTCGTTTTCCTTTTGAAGATCTTCATGAGCCGCTCTCAATTTCTCAAGATCTTGCTTCCTTTGAAGATAATCATAGGAAAGCTTCTCATGAGTTGTTGAGAGCGTTTCATGACGACTTTCAAGTTCCTCATACTTAACGTGAAGATTTTTATGTCTTCAATTAAGGACTGAGATCAAGTCATTTCAGCGTCTAACAGGTCATCGCTTTTGTTTAATAGTTTTTGAATATGTTCCATAGCTTTCTGTTGTTCAGTTGCAATTTTAGCAAGTGTTTTGTAGCTGGGTTTGGAACCACAATCAGAGTCATCTTCACTGGAAGTTTGATAGTGAGTAGTGTGTGTGTTTACCTTGGCACCGCGTGCCATGAAGCAGTAGGTAGGAGCGGAGTAGTCCTTGTCATTTGCATCGGTGTCAGTGACGGAGTCATTGTCTTCAGTGTTGAAGATGGACTTGGCAACGTATGCTGTAGCCAGACTCGCAACGCCAGAATCGGACTCCTCCTCAGACTCCACCTCCGCCTCCTCAGAAGCGGACTCCTCCTCTGAATCCATTTCCTTGCCAACAAACGCACGTGCCTTGCCAGATGAGCTCTTCTTGTGTGATGAAGACTTTGAGGAGGACTTGGAAGAAGACTTTGAGTATTTCTTCTTCTTCTTGTCATTAGAATCATACTCCTTGCTCTTCTTTTTCTTCTTATTCTCATTGTCCCACCGCGGACACTCAGAGATGTAGTGACCAGGTTTCTTGCACTTGTGGCATGTTCACTTCTTGTAGTCATGAGCAGAAGCTTCATCATTCCTTGAGCTTGATCGTGAGGACTTTCTGAAGCCTTTCTTCTTGGTGGATTTTTGGAACTTCTTCACAAGCATAGCAAGCTCCTTTCCCATGTCTTCAGGATCATCAGAATTGCTGTCAGACTCTTCTTCAGATGAGGAGATAGCTTTTGCCTTCAAGGCACGAGTTTGCCCATAGTTGGGACCGTAGATGTCTCTTTTCTCAGAAAGCTGAAACTCGTGTGTGCTGAGCCTCTCAAGTATGTCAGACGGATCGAGTGTTTTGAAGTCAGGACGTTCTTGAATCATCAGGGCTAGGGTGTCAAACGAGCTGTCAAGTGATCTCAGGAGTGTCTTGACAAATTCATGCTTGGTGATCTCAGTGGCGCCGAGGGCTTGAAGCTCATTTGTGATGTCAGTGAGTCGATCAAATGTGAGCTGAACATTCTCATTGTCATTTCTCTTGAAACGGTTGAAGAGGTTGCGAAGGACACTGATTCTCTGATCTCTCTGGGTTGAGACGCCTTCGTTGACCTTGGAGAGCCAGTCCCAGACTAGCTTAGATGTTTCCAAAGCACTCGCACGGCCATACTGTCCTTTGGTCAGATGACCACAGATGATGTTCTTGGCAGTGGAGTCCAGTTGAACGAACTTCTTGACATCAGCAGCGGTGACACCTTCACCAGCCTTGGGAATGCCATTCTTGACGACATACCATAGGTCAACATCAATGGCTTCAAGATGCATGCGCATCTTATTCTTCCAGTAGGGATATTCAGTTCCATCGAAGACTGGGTATGCAGCGGAGACTTTGATTATCCCTGTAGCCGACATAGCTAAAACTCCAGGTGGTTAAACCGAATCACACAGAACAAGGGAGTACCTCGCTCTGGTACCAATTGAAAGTGCTAGTAATCGACTAGAGGGGGGGTGAATAGGCGATTTTTATGAAAGTCTTCAAAACATGGAAGTTTCCAAGACAAATAATAGAAATAAACCTATTACCATGCAGCGGAAGGTAGACTACACTAGGTAAACCATAGTCTAGTATTCAATGGAGTGAAAGCACAACGACTAATAGCAGCTAAGCAGTAAAGATCAGGTAGGAAGGTATTGTGAAGCCAATCAGAACAAGCAGTCACTCAGTGAAGACAAAAGATAAATCAATCATATAATGACTTCACAAGGACCAACAGTAAGTAAAGGGAAGGGAAGGATGAAACCAATGACACGTTGAAGACAATGATTTGTTGGACCAGTTCCAGTTGCTGTGACAACTGTACGTCTGGTTAGGGAGGCTGAGATTCAACTTAGAAGACCTCGTCTTCACCTTATTCCCCTTGAGCTAAGGACACCCAGTCCTCGCCCAATCACTCTGGTAAGTCTTCAAGGTAGACATCCAAACCTTCACAGACTTTGTTCACCGGAGATCCACAATGACTCTTGGATGCTCAGAACGCGACGCCTAACCGGCTGGAGGACTCACAGTCCTCAAGTGTAATAAGTCTTCAGATCACACAGACAGGAAGACTTAAGTGATGCCTAACACTCTTTGGCTCTGGGTGTTTAGGGCTTTATCCTCGCAAGGAATTCTCTCTCAAGGGCTTCGAGGTGGGTTGCTCTCAAACGACAAAATCCGTGCACTAACTCTGAGCAGCCAACCGTTTATGGTTGTAGGGGGTGGGCTATTTATAGCCACTAGGCAACCCGACCTGATTTGTCCGAGATGACCCTTGGTCACTAAGGAACTGACACGTGTTCCAACGGTCAGATTTCAAACACACGGCAACTTTACTTGAGCTACAAGCAAAGCTGACTTATCCAACTCTGGACAAGATTTGCTCTCATAGTCTTCACTCGAAGACATAGAATTTTGGTTAAGCATCACTTCAGTCATTCTGACTGGTTCACTTGGACCCCACTTAACAGTACGGTGGTTCCTATGACTCAACAAAGAAGAAAAAGAACGACGAAAGAACTAAGTTTTCGCGCTCCATAGTCTTCATGCGATGTCTTCTCTAGTCATAGTCTTCAATGTGAATGTCTTCACATACCACCTTTGACTTCAATGTCTTGTTACATTTTTAGGGGTCATCTCTGGTAGAAAATCCGAATCAATGAGGGACTTCTACCTGTGTTATCCTGCAATTCTCAAAAACACATTAGTCCCTCAACTAGGTTTGTCATCAATACTCCAAAACCAACTAGGGGTGGCACTAGATGCACTTACATTAAGGCCTCCTTTTAATAGAGTACCGGACCAGAGGATTAACACATAGTGAATACATGAACTCCTCAAACTACGGTCATCACCGTAAGTACCCCGATTATTGTCACTTCGGGGTTAACAGATCATAACACATAATAGGTGACTATAGACTTGCAAGATAGGATCAAGAACTCACATATATTCATGAAAATATAATAGGTTCAGATCTGAAATCATGGCACTCGGGCCCTAGTAAGAAGCATTAAGCATAGCAAAGTCATAGCAACATCAATCTCAGAACATAGTGGATACTAGGGATTAAACCCTAACAAAACTAACTTGATTACATGATAAATCTCATCCAACCCATCACCGTCCAGAAAGCCTACGATGGAATTACTCACGCACGGCGGTGAGCATCATGAAATTGGTGATGGAGGATGGTTGATGATGACGATGGCGATGGATTCCCCTCTCCGGAGCCCCGAACGGACTCCAGATCAGCCCTCCGAGAGGTTTTTGGGCTTGGCGGCGGCTCCGTATTGTAAAACACGATGAATTCTTCTCTCTGATTTTTCTCTCCCCGAAACACAATATATGGAGTTCGAGTCGGAGAGGCACCAGGGGGCCCACGAGGTAGGGGGCGCGCCCCCACCCTCGTGGACAGGTGGTGGGCCCCCTGGCCTTCATCTTCTGCAGATATTTTTCATATTTTCCAAAAAGTTGCTCCGTGAAGGTTGATGATGACGATGGCGACGGATTCCCCTCTCCGGAGCCCCGAACGGACTCCAGATCAGCCCTCCCGAGAGAGATTAGGGCTTGGCGGCGGCTCAGTATCTTGGTTCTTGGATCTTTCAAGTTCTTCATAGTGATAAGTAGATAAAAATCCCAAGTGATTCAAAGAATAGAGCTATCCTCCCCGGCAACGGCGCCAGAAAATAGTCTTGATAACCCACAAGTACAGGGGATCGCAACAGTTTTCGAGGGTAGAGTATTCAACCCAAATTTATTGATTCGACACAATGGGAGTCAAAGAATATTCTCAAGTATTAGCAGTTGAGTTGTCAATTCAACCACAGCTGGAAACTTAATATCTGAAGCAAAGTGTTTAGTAGCAAAGTAATATGATAGTAGCAGTAACGGTAGCAAAAGTAATGTTTTTGGGTTTTATAGTGATTGTAGCAGTAGCAACGGGAAAGTAAATAAGCGAAGAACAATATGTGAAAAGCTCGTAGGCATTGGATCCGTGATGGATAATTATGTCAGAATGCGATTCCTCATGCAATAGTTATAACATAGGGTGACACAGAACTAGCTCCAGTTCATCAATGTAATGTAGGCATGTATTCCGAATATAGTCATACGTGCTTATGGAAAAGACTTGCATGACATCTTTTGTCCTACCCTCCCGTGGCAGCGGGGTCCTATTGGAAACTAAGGGATATTAAGGCCTCCTTTTAATAGAGTACCTGACCAAAGCATTAACACATAGTGAATACATGAACTCCCCAAACTACGATCATCAGCGGTAATGGTCCCGATTATTGTCACTTCAGGGTTAACGGATCATAACACATAATAGGTGACTATAGACTTGCAAGATAGGATCAAGAACTCACATATATTCATGAAAACATAATAGGTTCAGATCTGAAATCATGGCACTCGGGCCCTAGTGACAAGCATTAAGCATAGCAAAGTCATAGCAACATCAATCTCAGAACATAGTGGATAATAGGGATCAAACCCTAACAAAACTAACTCGATTACATGATAAATCTCATCCAACCCATCACCGTCCAGCAAGCCTATGATGGAATTACTCACGCACGGTGGTGAGCATCATGAAATTGGTGATGGAGGATGGTTGATGATGACGATGGCGACGGATTCCGCTCTCCGGAGCCCCGAACGGACTCCATATCAGCCCTCCCGAGAGAGATTAGGGCTTGGCGGCGGCTCCGTATCGTAAAACGCGATGAATCCTTCTCTCTGGTTTTTTCTCCCCAAACACGAATATATAGAGTTAGAGTTGAGGTTGGACGAGCACCAGGGGGCCCACGAGGCAGGGGGCGTTCCCCCTAGCCCAAACCAAATTGGACTCCTACCATAAAGAGACATCCATAAGGTTCCTGCCAGTTGCCGATAACTTTAACAAAACAAGATCATCTCATACAACAATTTATATCTCATCACGTCTTGACCATATCACATCACAACATGCCCTGCAAAAACAAGTTAGACGTTCTCTACTTTGTTGTTGCAAGTTTTACGTGGCTACTACGGGCTTCTAGCAAGAACCGTACTTACCTACGCATCAAAACCACAACGATTTTTCGTCAAGCATGCTGTTTTAACCTTCAACAAGGACCGGGCGCAGTCACACTCGATTCAACTAAAGTTGGAGAAACAGACACGCACTAGCCACCTGTTGTGAAGCACGTCGGTAGAACCAGTCTCATGAACGTGGTCATGTAATGTCGGTCTAGGCCGCTTCATCCAACAATACCGCGGAATCAAAGTATGACATGCTGGTATGCAGTATGACTATTATCGCCCACAACTCTTTGTGTTCTACTCGTGCATATAACATCTACGCATAGACCTGGTCGGATGCCACTGTTGGGGAACACAGTATTTCAAAAAAATTCCTACGATCACGCAAGGTCTATCTAGGAGAAGCATAGCAACGAGCGGGGAGAGTGTGTCCACGTACCCTCGTAGACCGAAAGCGGAAGCGTTTAGTAATGTGGTTGATCTAGTCGAATGTCTTCTAGATCCAACCGATCCAAGTACCGAATGTACGGCACCTTCGTGTTCAACACACGTTCAGCTCGATGACGTCCCACGAACTCTTGATCTAGTTGAGGCCGAGGGAGAGTTCCGTCAGCACGACGGGGTTGTGACGATGATGATGAAGTTACTGACGCAGGGCTTCGCCTAAGCACTACGACAATATGACCGAGGTGGAAATCTGTGGAGGGGGGCATCGCACACGACTAAGAAATCAACTTGTGTGTCTATGGGGTGCCCCTCCCCCGTATATAAAGGAGGGGAGGAGGAGGAGGAGGGCCGGCCACAAGGGGTGCGCCCTAAGGGGGGATTCCTACTCCTAGTAGCAGTAGGTTTCCCCCTTTTCTAGTCCAAGTAGGAGAGAAAGGAAGGAGAGGAAGATGAGAAGGAAAAGGGGGGCCAGCCCCCTAGTCCAATTCGGTTTGGGCTTGGGGGGCCACCTTGGCCTGCCTCCTCTCTTCCACTACTAGGCCCATGAAGGCCAAATACTCCCCCCAGCGAATACCCGTAACTCTCTGGTACTCCGAAAAAAACCCGAACCACTCAGAACCTTTCCGATGTCCGAATATAGCCTTCCAATATATTGATCTTTACATCTCGACCATTTCGAGACTCCTCGTCATGTCCGTGATCTCATCCGGGACTCCGAACAAACTTTGGTCATCAAATCACATAACTCATGATACAAATCGTCATCGAACATTAAGCATGCGGACCCTACGGGTTCGAGAACTATGTAGACATGACTGAGACACATTTTCGGTCAATAACCAATAGCGGAACCTGGATGCTCATATTGGCTCCTACATATTTTACGAAGATCTTTATCGGTCAAACCGCACAACAACATACGTTGTTCCCTTTGTCATCGATATGTTACTTGCCCGAGATTCAATCGTCGGTATCACCATACCTAGTTCAATCTCGTTACCGGCAAGTCTCTTTACTCGTTCTGTAATGCATCATCCCGCAACTAACTCATTAGTCACATTGCTTGCAAGGCTTATAGTGATGTGCATTACCGAGAGGGCCCAGAGATACCTATCCGACAATCGGAGTGACAAATCCTAATCTCGATCTATGCCAACTCAACAAACACCATCGGAGACACCTGTAGAGCATCTTTATAATCACCCAGTTACGTTGTGACGTTTGATAGCACACAAGGTGTTTCTCCGGTATTCGGGAGTTGCATAATCTCATAGTCAGAGGAACATGTATAAGTCATGAAGAAAGCAATAGTAATAAAACTCAACGATCATAATGCTAAGCTAACGGATGGGTCTTGCCCATCACATCATTCTCCTAATGATGTGATCCCGTTCATCAAATGACAACACATGTCTATGGTCAGGAAACTTAACCATCTTTGATTAACGAGCTAGTCTAGTAGAGGCATACTAGGGACACTTTGTTTTGTCTATGTATTCACACATGTATCAAGTTTCCGGTTAATACAATTCTAGCATGAATAATAAACATTTATCATGATATAAGGAAATATAAATAACAACTTTATTATTGCCTCTAGGGCATATTTCGTTCAGCGAGGTTAGGGTTTCTTGCCGTATGTACGCAACTACGATATTTGATGCCAGGTTTTTCAGATCTATTCAAGTATTCAATGGTGACGATTCCAGCTTCGGGGCGCTAGTCCTTAAGGGCACGTGCACAAAGACTTCCCGGTTGTCATCGATAAGGTCAGGCCGGCTCTTGTATGGGAGCGGTGATATCGGCGCATCGGCGGCTAGTTCTGACAGCGGCAAAGGTAGTTCTATGGTCCATGGACCTCGATGCGATTTTTATTATGTTTGATTCCGGTGAATCTATATAATAGATCTGATCTTTTCGCAAAAAAAAAATGCATGACGACTTTGGTCTATGGGTGTATACACACTCTATGGGGAAAATAGTAATTAAATGAAAAATCAAAAAAATATTTTTGAAAAAAACTTGACCTTCCATTGTATTTGTGAATAAAAATCCACAAAGAAAACCCCCTTTGACTTCTTTTCAAAAAGGATATTTTCTCGTCAAAATAGTGTGAATAGTGACCTATAATAGTAAACAATTTTTGATTTTTTGCCCTCAAGACAATGCTAGTTTTTTATTCATGAAAGTGTATATACTAATGCAGAAAAAGGTCAAGTTTATTCTAAAAAACTTTGGACTATTTTAAATTTTGTTTATAATTATTAATATTTTTCTTTCTCCATATAGAATGTAGATACAACCAGAAACCAAGGGTTATTTTCCATGGCGGCTTATCGTTGTATCGGTTGGTTGCAGATGCTAGCTAGGTCGCCTTTTCAGCCATGAGAGGCTGATGAGGCGTCAGTTGTCCAGCTAATTAACTGTAGTGTGTGAGACAACTTTTAACAAAACCAACTAGTATGTAATAATTCAACTTACTATATGTACATGTATCAACTTAGTGTACTGAACATTGACTAACTATCAGTTCATATATAGCTTGTGCAAACATGGCCTTACACCGATACAAATCAAGGGAATCTCTAGCGAATTCTTAAAAGCTACTCAGCTATGAGCTAGCATGTCCCAAAAAAGTTTAGTGTCTTATATTTAGTTTTTTCCCTTAGATTTTTTTCTTCCTCCCGGCCATCTAGGACGGGCACTTCTGAGTAAAAATGAGGGACAAATAATGCCACCCATGGCCATTGCAGTCGTCGGGCACCCCTGGGGCCCACCCCGCCTCCCTTCCGCGCCATCTCCAACAAGATTATGGTGAACTTTTTCCTTCATTTTCTCGTCATCTCCGGCCACGATGGCGCTTCTCCTCGACATCCCTGGCCCAGCGGTGCTTCTTCGCATCTTTCCCGGCCACGAGCAAAGCTGTGCCAAGCGGCGGAGGAGTAACGGTTCAATGGATAAAGATCTTTGTAGAATATGTAGGAGCCAATATGAGCATCCAGGTTCCGCTATTGGTTATTGACCGGAGAGGTGTCTCGGTCATTTCTATATAGTTCTCGAACCCGTAAGGTCCACACACTTAACGTTCGATGACGATTTAGTATTATATGAGTTATGTGATTTGGTAACCGAATGTTGTTCGGAGTCCGAATGAGATCACGAACATGCCAAGGAGTCTCTAAATGGTCGATAGGTAAAGATTGCTATATATCAATCTGATTAACAAGTTAACTTGCCGATTAATCCCTACTCATAGGGTCACCGAGTAGCCGATAAACTGATAAATTGTCCGATTAATTGATTAAATGGCCGATTAACTTGCCGATTAGCCTATTAGTCCCCTACTCGCCGGCCAACCGAGCAATTACCAGTTAACGATTTCCTCAACAATGATATATAGGATGATAGTATTCGGACACCGAAAGTATTCCAGATAATATCGGGTATTTATCGGAGTACCGGGGGGGGGGGGGGGTTACCAGAACCCTCGGAGGAAATATGGGCCATAAGAGGGGAGCACACCAGCCCACAAGAGGTGGCGCCCCCCCCCTTAGGTTGGAGGCCGAATTGGAGAAGGAAGAGGGGGTTCGCCCTCCTTTTCTTCCTCCCTTCCCTCTTCCCTTTCCCCCCTCCAGAAATAAGGAAAGGGGGAGGCTGAATTGGGGAGGACCCCAAGTAGGATTCCTCCTACTTGGGGCACCCCATGGCTGCCTCTCCTCCCCTCCCACCTATATATACGTGGGGAGGGGGCGCCTAGAACGCACAACAACAATCGTTAGCCGTGTGTGGCGCCTCCCTCCATAGTTTACACCCCCGATCATAGTTTTGCGGTGCTTAGGCGAAGCCCTGCGAGAATCACTTCACCATCACCGTCACCACGCCGTCATGTTGACGGAACTCATCTACTTCCTCAACACCTTGTTGGATCAAAAAGGCGAGGGACATCATCGCGCTGAACGTGTGCAGAACTCGGAGGTGCCGTACATTCGATGCTTGATTGGTCGGAGCTAGAAGAAGTTCGACTACATCAACAATGTTGTCAAACGCTTCCGCTTTCAAGTCTACGAGGATACGTGGACACACTTTTCCACTCTTGTTGCTATGCATCTCCTAGATAGATCTTGCATGAGCGTAGGATTTTTTTTTCAAATTGCATGCTACGTTTCCCAAGAAGTTCTTCATAAATGAATTTGATGAAGCCCTTTCATATATACCTCAGCTATTGAAAGATTTTATCTAAACATATGTTATAGAGTCTAGGAATGTGATGCTGGAGGTTCTTGTCTCCTAACCACTAATCTTCCCTGAACCTGACATTTTCCCCATTCCCCACAGTGAATTTACAAAGGGGGAGAAGTGGTTTTTGACTTTCAGCAAGCTCTGCCAAAATTGTGAATCGCCTTGTGTAGGTTTTATTCCCGCCAGACTTTGATTTCTTTGATATTTCTTAGTTAGAATTTCCTGCCAAAGTCATTCCGAGTTATAAATTTTCGACCACCATTTGCAAAGTACTGATTGATTCATCACAACAAGATTCTGGAGTCCTAAGCATCCCAAGTCTTTAGGTCTTCTTATCTTCTTCTTGTCAGAGTAATGTGGCTCTGAAAAATTCCATTCTCTTATTCACACCCCTGGCATTCCATAAAAGGACATCATGAAATTTGGGATCCCAGTAAGAGATGACTGAATCATAGTCTCTATACTGTCACTAGGTAAGAGTCTCCCTTGCCAGGTACTACATTTTTTCTCCATCTTATCCTCGCAAGGTTTCTGATGTTTATTTTGAATTCTTATATTCATATATAGGCATGCTTAAATATTTCAAAGGGGGGCCATCCCACGAGGCAAGTAAAAATATTTGCAAAATATGCTTCTTTATCTTTTGCTCCTCCAAATAAAAATTACTCACTCTCATGGATATTTATTTCAAGACAAGACATCTGCTTAAAAAGGCATAGTATGAATTTAAGGTTACGAGAACTCTCAAAATCATCTTGCAACATGAAAATTGTAGCATATTAACACCATTTTTAGTATATTCAGACAGAACCCGTTTAATTAAGCCAATATCTTTTGCATTGTTCATAGGAATTGCCAGTGCATCAGCAGCAAGGTCAAAACGTAAAAGGAGATAAAGCATCTCCTTGTCTTCATCCTTTATGAGTGGGAAAATAAGGTCCTACATGATCATTAACTTTGATACCTACATTTCCCCCTCTAATAGTTTGCGTCACCCAATCAATCCATTGGTCGGGAAAACCTTTAACTTTCAACATTTGCATAATAAAAGAACATTTAATTTAGTATAAGCTTTCTTAGAATCAACTTTAAAAATCAAAGGACTTTGCTTTTTGTGTCAATACTATTTAAAGCCTCATGCAAAATCATCACTCCCTTGATAATATGTCTCCCTTTAACGAAGTCTGTGTGGATTGGGGAAATAACCTCCCCAGCCACTCCATTCAGCAAAGGTGCAACTATGGAGGAAAAACTCATTTCCATGAAGAAAAGATACAAAGAAAAGTGACCGGTGGCCGCCATCGCTGATTCAGAAGAATCGTTGCATTCCAAACAATGTCATCGCACCACTAGGAGAAGGATGAGGAAAAAAAGCCCTTCAGACCAAAAAGCACCAAAACCGTGGTCTGTGGAGGTCAGATTTCACAAACATTCTCGACTCCTTCGTCGCATGTGTACGTCCCACTTGGTGAGCCTCTATCAAATTACTATTGTGGATCATCTATCCTAGGCTCCAACTAGCTCATGAACATCATCTAAGGCCGAGCAAATGACGTTGGCCGTGTGAAAGGAAGAAGAAAGAAAGAAGAAAAAGATGAAGAGAGTCTTCCATGTGGGTGAAATTGATTCGAGGGATTTGGTTTGAGGGATTTGCTAGGTGAAGAAAAGTTCAATCCCTAAAAAATAGGTTTTTAGAGAATGAGCATAGGATGAAGGTTTTATATTTTGAGGGATGCGCTAGAGATGTCCTAAATCCACTGGACAAAATGACTACTAGTATTTTTCATCAGCTAGCCATCTCACGTAAAAAATCTTTGGGAGACAAAACCTTGAAATGGAACTGATCCCATGTGATAGCTGTCTAAGGTTAATGCAGGGACAACAAAGACAATGTTACCCGTCAGCTAATAATTAAAGAAGGAAAGGGGGCTACTAACTAAAGGTGAAGGTAAAGCAACCAAAACTTTGCTACTAGTTTATTTCTGAAAAGGTAAGGATTTTTGACAAACTTAGGTATGATCTGCATGGCATCAACACCATTCGTACATATTGATTATGTCTCTTGCAGTAATCATAGCATGTCATTTCAATCCTTTCCTTAGCTAATGGGTTGTGAAGCTGGCATCAAGAACTCAAGCAAGCTAGGTAGTACTGTACTAGCCAGTAGCCCCCAGTTGGCATCGCACCAGTAACGATCATGAATGATTAAGGTTGCAGCGATTGGAGTAAACTAATCAGAAGCATTGGTTGGCAATGGCATACAGCCAGGGTGTGGTGATTTGAACCGCCAACAAGAATCGTCTTAAGTCTTAACAGCAATGCAAAAACTGAGAGAACAGAGGACTGGTGTAGGCTTCTTGTGGTGCTTGCAGATGCAGCCTATCTCTTGGACCGATTACCAAGAGTAGACAAGCGATCTTATGCTCCGTGGTGAAGCAACTTCAGGCAGCAGACCAGCCACTGAACTCTCAGCACTTGGACACTTCGACCCGCTGCCACTGGCCATGCACCCACCATGCCATTCCGGAGCATCCGGATTGCCCATGCAGCTCTGCAAACACCATATGGCGCTGTTGGTAACCAGACATGGCATGATCCTCAGTTCAGGAATCAGAAACAGAGACCAGTCGTCGTCCGTGGCACTGTGAGATCATCTCATCTCCGCTGGAGTGGTTGCTAAGCCGCAACATCACGGCGATGCGGCGATGCCAGAACGCAGGCAGGCACGTAGTTTTCACAAGATCTGATGCATCCTCCTACCAACCAAGAGGCGGGCAACAGCAACAGCCGCCGCTGTTCACCGCAATTACAGGCCGACAGGGACTCGCAAGCAAAGCGATTGGATCGACGACGATGAGTCGACTGATGCTGGTCCATGCCACCAACAGTTGTGGGTCTCCCTCTCCTCAATGAGGCCGCTTCATCTTTCCCTGCGCTAGGGCCTTCTGCCGGCTCACGCGGGCTGTTCATTCACGGTCCGCCCGCCGCTCCAGTACAATCAATCATTAATAATGAGCCACCGCGGGGGCGGGGTTGATCGGGGAATCCAGGCAGTCCCGGGACGGCAGAAATACGAAATCAATTCCCCTCCCTTCGATCCTGACACCAACGTGGGGGTGAGTGATGACAGGATTTGGAGGGTGGGGTGGGGTGCATTGCAAGTGAAGCAAAAGCCCACCGTCCCGTCCGTCGCCTTTTCCCCTCCCAACCACCGCCGTGACCATCGTTTCTTCCACAGCGAATTCACGGTGCACTCACTCGCTAGTCAATTGAGTGAGTTGTTTCGTTCTAGATCGCCGGCAAATAGCCGGCTTAGCGCTCCACCTGCTGTAGTTGTTAAGTGCGGTGTAGTCGTGTAGATTGTAGAAGGTGAGATGTATGCTTTGCTGCAATGTAAAGGTAAAACCGAAAAAAAGTTCTTGTTGAAAACGGTGCCTTTTCCGTGCTGTTAATTAGAGTTCACCGGTCGAAAAAGCATGAGCACCAGCTACTCACCTATTACTTATTAAGTTTTGTTGAACTGGCTCATAGAAGTCTGGTCGGGATGAGGTAATCAGATGTGCTCCACCATATCATAGAAAACTATACAATTCTAGTACAAGATGATGGATTCTTAGGATTAGCGAGTGCGTAAAATGATGTGTAGGTGCCCCGACACATCCACAGTTCTTCTCGAAAACGGATCATGCTCTACGACGATCAGCAACGCCCTGTGCTGTTAACAATTTCATCTAATGTCCCAATCAACCCACACTCTTCGCCACTGAGATAGCACCACTGAAAAGCCCATATTATGTAAGTGCCATAAATCTGTTTAGAGAACTTCTATGGAACATCGATTTGATGCTAGTAACATAAATATCACAGAACACCTTGGAGATGACATTTATATACATACAGCGTCCTAGAGAGATCGGCATAGTTTGCTGCAAGATCATGCGATCTGTGCTACTACGCTAACGACGACCGCGCGACCTGGTTCATGATTTGTGAATGCTCGGCTGGCAGCATAACGGACGGCTGCGGGTAAGAGCATCTACAACCAGACTTGCCAATAGTAGGATACCATTTTTTTAGAAAAACCTTTGGGCCTATTCATCATCTGTTAAGTCAGTACAAAGAACAATAAAAATGAAAATTATATCTAGATCCATAGACAACCTAACAACAATTACAAGCACTAGAGAGAGCCGAAGATATGCCGCCGTCATTGCCCTTCCATCACCAGAGCCGGGAAAACCTTGTTGTAATAGATAGTCGGAAAGTTGTCGTGCTAAGACCCAATAGGACCAGCACTCCAGAATAGCAACCGCCACTGATGAGGAGAATCATAGATCGAAAGGATTCAAGCTGAAGATACACGAACACAAACGAACAAAAACCGGATCCAAGTGAATCCGCGAAGACAAACACCGACCGAATCCGACGAGATCCGCCAGAGACAAATATCCACATGCTCTCTGATAACGCTAGACGCACCAGCAAAACAGAGCCTAGACGAAAAGAACCTTAATCCAACTTCAGAAAGCCGCCGCCATCTTGTCTTTCTAAATAGGACACAAACCCTAAACAAACATAAAAAAAACACCTAAAAACAAAGCAAGAGCCTTCCCACTAACAAAGACGAAGATTCACCACGCCTCTATGGCCTAAGATGAC
Organism: Triticum urartu; assembly: GCF_056163025.1. NCBI lineage: Eukaryota > Viridiplantae > Streptophyta > Magnoliopsida > Poales > Poaceae > Triticum > Triticum urartu. Next base: position 442,979,443 of record NC_141878.1, on the reverse strand, counting down.
GGAAGCTAGCTCCGCTACATAGCTAGCTCCGCTCTCCCTCCGCGCCATCGGCCACTCCGGCCGCGGCGGCTACCCACCCGGCCTGCGCCGGCCGCCCCCGCGCCGTTGGCCAACCCGGCCGCGGCGGCCACTGTCCTCTGGCAGTCAGTTGCCTCCAGGCTGGCGTTATGGGCCGGCCGCGCTCCCGTAGATCTAGTGCTAGTAGTGGCCACCGCGTAGCTTCGCCTGCCTCCTCTTCGCCCTCCGGTCCATCCATGGTGTCGGATTCGCAACTGCCCTGTGGCATCAATGCGCGAGATCCCGGATCCCCGCCTCGGATCCTGCTGCGTGGGGAGTGCTCCACCGCTGCACCCCTGCTCCGCCCATCAGATCCGGCAGTGAATCCTTCGCCCTTGCCATTTTTGGAGCGACCAAGGCTTCAATCCATTGTGGTTGCCCCTGTTGATGGCGCCATCTCCTCCGCCTCGGGCGGGGCTGGGGGATGGACCGTGGTCTCATCCCTAAAAGACTGGCGCCCCCGCTCTGGCTCCACGGGTAATAGGTCGCGCCCCCGTCCTGCCCACACCGTCCGTCGTTCGGCTTTCAATGCTACTGCTGGCCGGGCGGCCTTCTTAAGCCAGTTCAGGGGGAAGTGCTTCCTCTGCCTCAGCAAAAATCATCGTAGGAAGGACTGCCGCGATCCGCTTTGCTGCATTATCTGCAACCTCTCCGGCCACTTTGGCCGGGAGTGTCCTCAGAACCCAAAGCGCAACCCTGCCGCGGCTGCCGCTAGGGTGCCGGCGAGGGATAGGCTTAGCTACACCTTTGCTCCCGTCTCCGCCGCCCCGCCGCCGGCCGTCCCCCCGCCCCCGTCTCCTGCCATGGATGACATGCACGTCGCCGACCCCGCGCGCCGCCCGCGGCACAGCTGCAAGGTGGTCATGTCCACCCCCGCCCTGGAGCACGCCATCTTCGTCCTCAAGCGCCAGGCGGTGCTGCTCACGGCCGCGGACGCGAGGCGGACGTCCAGCGCCATGGAGATTGGCCACGAGCTCGACGCTCGGCTGCACATCCAGCCGCACCAGTTGAGGATTACCTGCCACGACCCTGAAGACTACCTCATCATCTTCGACCTGCCGATCCACCAAGAGCAAGTGGTCAAGCTGGGCTCCCTGACGGTGGATGGCGCCAAGTTCTTCATCAAGCGCTGGCATGAAGACGACCACGCGGTGGTGCAGCCTTTCAACCACCACGTCAGGGTTGTCATCGAGAAGATGCCCCAACACTTCTGGTCGGTGGAGGGGGCTGAGGAGGCGCTTGGCTGCCGGGTCGACAGGCTCGATAGCCACACCTTCGAGCGCAGCCACACCAAGCACTTCGCCTGCTGGGTCTGGGTATGGGACGTTGCTCTCATCCCGACCAAGCACACGTTCTGGCTGATGCAGCGTGGTGCTGGGCGGGTCGAGGAGATGCTGGGCTTCTCTTCGCCAGGCGCGCCGTCGCTGCGCCGCCGTCTGCAAGCCGCCATGAAGTCCTCATCCACGTGGACCGCATCGAGGACTGGATTACGTACGAGCCACGGTCGCTGCGCTCTGCGCAGAGTGGCCTGCCCTCCTCGGACTCCGACGATGACGACAGACCGATGCCAAGGATCATCCCCGCTGGCTCCTGGAAGAAAGGAGTGGAAGATGGCCAGCATGACCCGCAACAGCGCCGCTAGCTCACGCCTGTGGCGGACCTGGGGTGCCGTGGCGGCGCCCGTGGAGCCGGTGGCCGCAAGGATGATGACGATGACGACCACGGCGGGCGTAGGTCTTGGAAGGACACGCTCCTTGGTCGGAGTCGCGCGGGCAAGGAGAAGATGCCGGACCAGGATGCTTCATCACGCCTTCGCAGCCGCTCCCCTCTGGGCCAGCGTCGCTCTGAGAGCTCGCGTGGCCGCCACAACTTCGGTCGCCGCCGCTCGGACGGGGCTGGGGCCGCGCTCCTCCAACCTCCGCGTCCCCTCCCCCCGCTGGCATGCGTGGATGCCGCCCCGTCCCTGACCCGATCGCTGCTTTCTTCGCTGGTGCCAAGAGCCTGCTCCCACCCCCACCTGCCTTCGACTGCATGGCTGCCGAGCTGGAGGCTCACGTGGCAGCTGCAGTGTCTGAGCCGCTGCAGTTCAATGACCAGATCAACACCAACAACTCCATCGCCGCGGCGGGTGGCTTGCCCGACGTTTTCGGCCCAACCCTGGCCGGCCCAAGCGTCACGGTGGGCCATCTGAACTGCAAGGAGGCCGCCAGGCTCACGGTGGTCGAGATGCAGTTGGGCGCAGTTACCCGCCAGGTCTGTAGCCTCCAGATCGATGCAGAGGGCGAGGCTGCAGATCCGGCCGCTGCCCCGCTGCGCCTCTTCCAGGGCACGAAGCCGCCGCTAGTCCCTGCTGCCCCGGTGCGCCACTCATCGCCCCCCCCAAGACCCGTACCGCACCAGCTCCGGTGCGCCACAGCGCAAGGCAGGCGGCCAACCCGTCGTCGGTGCCCGTTGCGCAGAGGGGAACGCTGCGGCTGGTGCGTGAGCTCGGGCTGCTTGGCCCCAAGGAGAAGATGACCGCCAAGACGGCGGAGAATCTGATGCGCAAGTTTGATGAGCCGCTTACCGACGACGACATCGCCTGCATTGCCAAGCTCACTCGCCTTAACAAGAAGGCGCTGCGAGTTGCGGCTGCGATGGCCGGTGCGGATGGAGCCGCCGAGGAGGCCACCGTGTGATCATGTTAGTATCCACTATCTGTTCTCTCCAACGGCGCCTGGCCTTAAGCTGGGTTGAGTTAGGTTTAGTTGTAGTCATTGTGAGGTTAGCTGTTAGGTGTTGCTGTCGCTGGTGCATCTTGGGGCCTATTGGTGGGCACCAGCGTCCCCCGGATCGTGGTCGTCCGTCCCCGTTGTTATCGTTGTTCCTTCCATGGATCAATAGAATGTGTAGCTGTTGGAGTTCATCGATGTTTCCATATGGATGACACCCGATGCCCCATTCTTAGTTGGAATGTGAGAGGGCTCAACATGCCTGCGAAGCGTGATGCAGTCTCTGAAGTTGTGGCAGCCCATCGTCCCGCGATTCTTTGTCTCCAGGAAACAAACATCGAGAGCTGGTCGCCGGCCTTAGTCAGGGACATAGGAGGAGCTAGATTAGCTGATTGCATAGTGCTACCTACGTTTGGCACTAGGGGCGGGGTGGCCATCTTCTGGGACCATCAGGTCGTTTCGATCGCCTCCCATGCCATTGGAGAGTTCGCCATCACTACAAAGGTCACTGTCAACAGTTCAGCCACCTCTTTCTGGACCACCTCTGTCTACGGGCCGACGGATGAGGCTAGGAAGGAGGTTTTCCTGCTCGAATTAGCTAGATCAGCCCCGCCCTCTAGCGAGCCATGGCTTCTCACAGGAGATTTCAAGGTCATTTACGAGGCTAGGGATAAGAACAACCTTAATCTGAACCGGCGCGTTATGGGTAGATTTAGAGATGCCATCGATGCGGCTGGCTTGCGGGAGATCAAGTGTAGAAATAGATGCTTCACTTGGAGCAACGAGCGGCAAAACCCCACCCTAGTTAGCATAGATAAATTCTTCTGCAATGTTAGTTGGGAACTCCTTTTCCCCGCCTACGGCCTGATGGCCTGTGGCAACGGCATGCTCTGACCACTGCTCGTTGATCCTAGCGCCGTGTGACGCCCGGGTCCGTCGTGCACGCTTCCGTTTCGAGTCTTTCTGGCCAAAGTTCCCGCACTTCCACACGACGGTCGAGCGGGCATGGAATCGCCCGGTGCGCCAGCGTTGCACTTTTGCAAGGCTTCAGACCAAGTTAACAAGGACAACCCACGACCTGAAGATCTGGAGTAGGTCGCTTTTCAGTGATGCCAAGACTCAGTTCCACATTGCCAATGAGGTGATTCTGCGGCTCGACGTGGCGCAGGAGACTAGGTCGCTGTCAGCCGCCGAGTTCAATCTGCGCAAGATGCTGAAGCTGCGGCTTCTTGGTTTAGCGGCGATCGAGAAGGCCAGAAGGCGGCAGGCCTCCAGAGTGCTCTGGTTACGCGCGGGAGACGCCAACACCAAGTTTTTCCATGCCAAGTGTTGTTCCAGAAAACGCAAGAACCTCATCCACACAATCTAGGGTGATGATCAGATTGCCACAACGCATAGCGACAAGGCACAACTCATTTATGATCATTTCAGCAAGGCAATGGCGGCTGACACGGGCAGAAGGGTCACCCTCAACTGGAATTTGCTGCGGCTACCAAGGATACAAGCAGTTGGACTGGATAACCCTTTTACAGAAGCTGAAGTGTGGGTGGCAGTGATGCAATCACCGGCAGAGAAGGCACCAGGCCCCGACGGTTTCATCGGCTGCTTTTTCCGTGCCTGCTGGCCGATCATCAGTGGAGATGTCATGGAGGCTTTCAGCAGTTTCTACAGGCTTGCTGGCGGAAACCTTGCTGCGCTGAACACTGCTTTTGTTGCTCTGTTACCAAAGAAAGATGGTGCCGCTAGATTGGCAGATTACCGCCCAATAAGTCTGATCCACTCCTTTGCGAAGCTCGTAACTAAGGTGCTGTTTATCAGGCTGTCCAAGGTGATTGGCACGATCGTCTCACCCGCGTAATCTGCTTTCCTGAAAACTAGATGCATACAAGACAGTTTCTTGTATGTCCAGAACGGCATCCGAGCGCTGCACAGAAGCAACACGCCTGCGCTGCTGCTGAAATTGGATATATCCAAAGCCTTTGACAGTGTGTCCTGGGATTACCTGCTCGAGCTGTTGCAGGAGCTGGGTTTTAGTGCCAGGTGGAGGGATTGGATCGCCTGGCTGCTATCGACCTCAAGCTCGGAGTTCCTCCTCAACAGTACACCGGCTAGCAAAATTCAACATCAAAAAGGCCTGCGCCAGGGTGATCCGCTCTCACCATTGTTGTTTATTCTTGCGATCGACCCGTTGCAATGGCTGCTAGATGAGGCCACTTTACAACAAATGATTCAGCCTCTGCCGAGGAGAGAGCTTAAGCTTCGGATCAGTCTCTATGCTGACGATGTTGTCATCTTCATGAATCCGGACAAGAACGAGATGGAAGCCCTGGTGACCATTCTGAATCTGTTTGGCGAAGCAACGGGCCTGAAGATCAATCGGCAGAATTCCACAGTTACACCAATTAGATGTGACAACATAGATACGCAGCAAGTTTTGCAATGTTTTGGAGGAATTGCCTCCATTTTTCCGCTCAAATACTTGGGGCTCCCTCTCATACTGTCAAGAACCAGGCTGGTGCACCTCTAGTTCGTGCTTGACAGGATCAGAGCAAGATTGGCTGGCTGGAAGGGCAGGCTGCTGAGCATAGCGGGGCGATGTGTGCTGGTCAGGGCGGTGCTCACTGCCATCCCAACGTTTTCCATGACCGTGCTACGTATGCCTAAGAAGTTTTTCAAGGAAATTGACAAAGTGCGATGTCGCTTTCTCTGGGCGCACGACGAAGAGCTGTCAGGAGGCAAATGCAAAGTGAATTGGGCCAAGGTTTGCTCCCCGCTAGATAGAGGAGGGCTTGGTGTTCTGGACATAGAGCGCTTTGGACGCGCGATGCGTCAAAGATGGCTGTGGTTGGCCTGGAAACACCCGGAACGGCCCTGGGTGGGAATGGAGGTGCCATGTTCGGAGGCAGACAAGGATTTCTTCAGCGCAGCAACTTCTGTCACTATCAGCAACGGACAGACCGCAAGATTCTGGACCTGCTCCTGGCTGGGGGAAGGCACTCTCAAACTGTTGTTCCCAGACCTGTACAAGCACTTGAGGAGGAAGGCCAGGACAGTCGCCGATGCCCTGCGAGATGATCGCTGGCTACTTGATCTCGCACATGGACTGATGGATCAAGTGGTGCATGATTGTGTGATGCTAGCTAGGCTGCTGCGTTCGGCGGAGATCAGCATAAACCCACAGGCCAGCGACAGCATCAGGTGGAACTTGGAGGCCAATGGCTGCTACACCTCCTCATCTGCCTACACGGCGCAGTTCCAAGCAAATCACTACTCCGTTTTTAGGCGCATCATATGGAAGACTTGGGCACTCAGAAAGCTTAAGATGTTCTTCTGGCTCTTGCTGCTGAACAGGTTGTGTTGCAACGACCGGCTCCAACGACGAGGTTGGCCGAACTCCTACTTCTGCCAACTCTGTCTCAGAAGCCTGGAGACTGCTGATCACCTCTTCTGGTCTTGCCCATTCGCTCAGGCTCTCTGGGCCAACCTGTCGACTTGGAATGGCTGTGAGGCCTTGAAACTGCAAGCGGACAACAACGGCCTGGACGGGGCGGACCGCCTGCTCAAGGTTGTAGAAAGCACCAAACCTGAGCTCAGAAAGGGGATCAAATCCGTGACACTACTTGCGTTGTGGGAATTGTGGAGGCACCGAAACGACTGCACTTTCAGAGGGCACGCGGCCTCTTCGAGTGAGGTGATATAGGCGATCAGACGGGCTATCGAGCTGTGGCAACAGGCAGGTGCATCTTGCCTGCTGCATCCTTTCACCTTGCCACCATAAGGGATAGGCTGACGAGCGAAACGTGGATGTTTTTGCCTTAGTGCTGGGATCTTTTCCAATTTCTTTGCTTTTCTCTCAAGTTTATCTATTTTGATCCTAGGATCAATCACCATGTATCATTTTTCCCATTGCTCCCTGCTATGATCAATATGAAAAGCCAGCAGTTTGCTGGATCTTTCAAAAAAATCGCGGCAGTGTTGGCAGGAGGTGTGGATCCCTAATTAATCGCCCTCATGCGAGCGCACGAGGTGATGGAGCAAGACACATACGTGTTTTGGCTCTCGTTCTCACCAGAGTTGTAGGATCCTCCATATGTGTGTGGATACGTTTGGATGCATTCATAAATAGAAGTCGGCTACCCTTTTTTTAACACAGTACATACGTAAGCGTTTATATACACACGCATATGTTTACCTCTATGAACGGACACACGCATGAGTCATTAATTAATAATTAACGGACGCGTTAATTACTGAACCGTTTCTGATTCTTTTGAATCGTGACGACTCGGACGTGAGGTTTACTCCCACGACCTATCCGGCCCGCACTATATAGTCAGGCAGACGTCTATCTTAGCCGCCGCCGCTTCGTATGGTTTCTCACCACCGTTCCAGATCATTGCGCCACCAAGTAAGTCTTCTCCATCCCTCTTTTCAGCATGCACCGGGAGAAGGGACAGCAGGCCTCCGGAACCCCGCCTCTCGTGATCTTGTACAGGAGAGGGGCGATCAGGTTTTTGGGGAGCGCACTCGCGCGAATGCTGGCAGCGGCGACTTCGCGAACGACGACTTCTTCCCCGACCTCGGCAACCTCATCCTCGACGACATGGGCGACAACGTCAACGCCGGCGGTGCTGCTCCTGCTGCACCGTATGTGATTTTATTCTTCCTGTTCGAGATCGTGGTAGAATTCATGTTTTTAATATGTGCCCTAGATGTGATCTGTTCATCTACTATGCTAGCTCGCATGATTAGTTTAATCTCTGCTATTCCTGTCATGATTTATCTTTTGTTCATTCGGATTAAATCTCGTAGTAATTTGCTCATATTTCCAACAATCCAAAAATCTGATTATAGGCAATTTACTCCGAGTGGTTGCTGCGCATCTGAAGCCGCCTGCCTTTAAGGGGGCGCAATATAAGAGGTGGCGCACGAGAGCAGTCTACTGGTTTCAGACCATGGGCTGCTATGACGCCACCAAGGGCAAGCCTGAGGGCGATCTTAATCCAGCACAGCTGGAAGCTTTTGAGAAGATTGACACTCTCTTTAAAGGCACTCTTCTGAGTGTTCTTCATGACTCTATTGTGGATTCGTATATGTCGTTTGACAACGGCAAGGACATGTGGGCTGCGCTCGAGGTAAAGTTTGGTGCCTCGGACGCCGGCAGCGAGTTGTACGTTATGGAGCAATTCTATGACTACAAGATGACTGATGAGCGCTCTGTTGTACAATAGGCTCATGAGATACAGTCGCTCACAAAAGAACTTGAGTACTTCAAGTGTGTGTTGCCGGACAAGTTTGTTGCCAGACAAGTTTGTCGCCGGAGGCATCATTGCCAAGCTTCCACCTTCGTGGAACAATTTTGCTACTTCCCTGAAACACAAGAGACAGGAGTTTTCCGTTGCGGATCTCATTGGTACTCTTGATGTTGAAGAGAAGGAGAGAGAAAAGGACACACATGCTCGAGTTGCTGAGGGAGCTTCTAGTGCCCACATGATACAGAAGAAGAACTTCCAGCCCAACAAGTTCAAAAACAACAATAACAAAACTCAGGGCAAAGGCAAGTTTGATACAAAGAACAAGCCGTCACATTCTATCAACTTCAAGAAGAATTCTCATAAGAAAGGGAAGGGACTTTGCCATGTTTGCTGTGATCCTAATCACTGGGCTCCGAAGTGTCCTAACCACTTTAAGGAGCGCGAACATGAGAAGAGCGGCAAGTCCGCTAATGTTGTCATCGGTGATACTAATATGAAGGAATCTGGGTACGGTATTCTTCCAACCATCCTTTCAGTATTTCAATCTCCTGATTGGTTAATTGACACCGGTGCCAATGTACATGTTTGTGCTGATGCCTCCATGTTTTCTTCTTACCAGGTCACAGGGACTTCTCCCATGCTGATGGGGAACGGGTCACATGCCATCGTTCGAGGTGTTGGTACGGTCGATCTGAAGTTTACTTCGAGAAAGACCGTGCGTCTGAAGAACGTTCATCATGTGTCGTCCATCAATAAAAATCTCGTTAGCGGTTTCCGTTTATGTCAAGATGGTTTTAAGTTGGTTTTCGAATCCAATAAAGTGGTAATTTCTAAGTATGGACAATTTGTTGAAAAAGGCTATGAGAGCGGAGGCTTGTTCCGCCTGTCTTTGTCAGATATTTGCACTAATAATAATGTTTGCCACAATAATGAGTCTGATATTTGGCATTCACTACTTTGTCACATTAACTTTGGTTGCATGACGCGGCTAGCCAATATGAATTTAATTTCAAAAATCTCTACTGTCAAAGGCTCCAAGTGCCAAGTATGTGTGCAAGCTAAGCAACCTCGCAATTCCCATAAGACTGCAGAGACAAGAGACTTGGCGCCACTAGAGCTAATACATTCTGATCTTTGTGAGATGAATGGCATGTTAACAAAAGGTGGAAAGAGATACTTCATGACGTTGATTGATGACTCCACTAGATATTTTACGTGTATCTTCTGAAATCAAAAGATGAGGCTTTAACTTTTTTCAAAAACTATAAAGCTGAAGCAGAGAACCAACTTGATCGAAAAATTAAACGGCTTAGGTATGATCGTGGTGGAGAGTATTTTTCCAACGAATTTGATTTTTTTTGTGTGTAACATGGTATAATCCATGAGAGGATGCCTTCATACTCACCCCAGTCAAATAGGGTAGCCGAAAGAAAGAACCGAACTCTAACTGATATGGTTAACACCATGTTAGACACTTCGGGTCTCTCCAAGGAATGGTGGGGGGAGGCGCTAACGATTGCATGTCATGTCCTAAACTGAGTTCCCACAAAGCATAAGACCATGACTCCATTTGAGGAATGGGAAAGAAAAAGATTGAAACTCTCTTACCTACGTACTTGGGGTTGAAAGTCAATATACCAATTACCAAGAAGCGCAAGCTTGGACCAAAAACCGTGGATTGTGTTCTTTTGGGCTATGCTTTTCATAGCATCGGATATAGATTTTTGATAATAAAATCTGAGGTATCCGACATGCATGTTGGTATGATTATGGAGTCGAATGATGCAACTTTCTTTGAGGACATATTTCCTATGAAGGATATGTCGAGTTCATCAAATCAGGAGATACCTACTCCATCTAGTGAGAAATTCGATGTAATTCCTGAACCCACCATTGCGATGGAACACGTTGAGAATCCTGTTGAGGGTGACAATGGAACTCCTGTGAGGAGTAAGAGGCAGAGGATTGCAAAGTCCTTTGGTGATGATTTCATTGTGTACCTCGTGGATGACACACCCAGGACTACTTCAGAAGCCTATGCATCTCCTGATGCTGACTACTGGAAGGAAGTTGTACGTAGCGAGATGGATTCCATCTCAGCTAACGGAACCTGGGAGATCACTGACCGTCCTTATGGGTGCAAACCCGTAGGATGTAAGTGGGGGTGTTCAAGAAGAAGCTTAGACCTGATGGTATGATTGAAAAGTACAAGGCACGGCTTGTGTCTAAGGGTTATACCTAGAAAAAAGGTGAAGAATTCTTTGATACTTACTCACCCGTGGCTAGACTGACCACAATTCGGGTGCTACTATCACTAGCTACCTCACATGGTCTTCTCGTTCATCAAATGGACGTTAAGACAGCTTTCCTCAATGGAGAGTTGAAGGAGGAAATTTACATGGATCAGCCAGATGGTTTTATAGTACCTGGTCAGGAAGGAAAGGTGTGCAAGTTATTAAAGTCTTTATATGACCTTAAACAAGCTCCTAAGGAGTGGCATGAGAAGTTTGAAAGAATATTAACTGCTGTCGGCTTTGTAGTAAACGATGGTGACAAATGTGTGTACTATCGTCATGGTGGGGGCGAAGGAGTTATTCTTTGTTTGTATGTCGACGACATACTGATCTTTGGAACCAAACTTGATTTACTCAAGGAGGTTAAGGGTTTCTTATCTCGCTGCTTTCAGATGAAGGATCTAGGAGTAGCTGATGTTATCTTAAACATCAAGCTGTTGAGAGATGAGAATGGTGGGATCACACTGCTTCAATCTCACTATGTGGAAAATATCTTGAGTCATTTTGGGTATAGCGACTGCACGCCTTCTCTAACTCCATATAATGCTAGTGTGTTGCTTCGAAAGAATCGATGGATTGCTAGAGATCAACTGAGGTATTCCTAGATTATTGGCTCGCTTATGTATTTGGCGAGTGCCACGAGGCCTGACATCTCTTTTGCTGTGAGCAAGCCGAGTCGGTTTGTGTCAAAACCGAGAGATGATCATTGGCATGCGCTTGAGGGAGTTATGCGCTATTTGAAAGGCACCGCGAGCTATGGGATTCACTACACCGGGTATCCAAGGGTACTGGAGGGTTATAGTGACTCAAACTGGATATCTGATGCTGATGAGATTAAGGCCACAAGTGGTTATGTTTTTACACTTGGTGGTGGCGCTGTTTCCTGGAAGTCTTGCAAGCAGACCATCTTAACGAGGTCAACTATGAAATCAGAACTCACTGCATTAGACACTGCCACTATTGAAGCAGAGTGGCTTCGTGAGCTCTTGATGGACTTACCTATGGTTGAAAAACCAATACCCCCTATCCTGATGAATTGTGATAATCAAACTGTGATCGTCAAGATAAACAGTTCTAAGGACAATATGAAGTCCTCAAGGCATGTGAAGAGGAGACTAAAATCTGTTAGAAAATTGAGGAACTCCGGAGTTATTACAATGGATTATATCCAAACCTTGAAACACTTGGCAGATCCCTTCACAAAGGGTCTATCACGCAACGTGATAGATAATGCATCGATGGAGATGGGCTTGAGACCCACCGCATGAGTTGTCCATAGTGGTAACCCACTCTATGTGATCAGAGATCTTGTGAAATAGAAGTGGGAGACAAGTTGTTGGTCAGCTGAGAGGAGATTATCCCTATTTTAATTATCCCACTCCATGAAGATGCAATACTCTCCTGATCTGCATGGCAGGTTGATATTTATCTTAATGTGTTCCAAATGGCTTATTTGAGTAAGCAGAGATGTTGTACTGCAGAGCATCTCTTGAGGAACACACCTATATGAATTTGACTGTTAACGTCGCAGTCTGTGAGAATTGGATACTCTCTAATAAATTCATGAAAGGCCCTGGAGTATGATATATATGCTCCACCCGTGGGGAAGCCTTGCGGCAGCCCAATATCGGTCAAGAATTTGTGTGAAACTAGTTTTGCAGAAAACTTGTAGTTTAAGGCATAATCCATTATTGAAGTTGTGATCTAGTGTAGCATAAAACTCTAAGTGGGAGTTCAACTTCACAGCCTCCACTAAGCACCGGTATATAAACAATGTTTTGGAACTAAATGATGAGATGTGCCAATGAGACTTTGTGGGGGATTGTTGATATTTTGCTAGTAGGCCTTTGGCCCAAAGCCCGACTAAAATTCTGAAATTCTCTTGGCCCATTCATGCACACATGCGAGTGAAGTGAGTGAGACTAAAGTTTAGTCCCACCCCGGAAGTTGAGAGAGGGTTGCACCTCTTTATAAGGTGAGCTCTTCTACCACTTGTACGAGCATGAGAAGAGGAGACCTACATGCGCGCTCCTCCTCCTCGCTCGCCTCGCCATGCTATGCCTTGTCACAACGCGCCGCGGGTTGCGGGATTGAGCCGAGCCGAGGACAGAGCTATGCACGTTGTCTATATTTTTGCTGCTCGAGAAAAAAAATTAATGAGTCATTAATTAATAATTAACGGACGCGTTAATTACTAAACCGTTTCCAATTCTTTTGGATCGTGACGACTCGGACGTGGAGTTTACTCCCACGACCTACCCGGCCCGCACTATATAGTCAGACAGACGTCTTCCCTAGCCGCCGCTGCCGCTTTGTATGATTTCTCACCATCGTTCCAGATCATTGCCTCGCCAAGCAAGTCTTCTCCATCCCTCCTTTCAGCGTGCACCGGGAGAAGGGACATCAGGCCTCCGGAACCCCGCCTCTCATGATCCAGTACGGGAGAGGGGCGATCAGATTTTTGGGGAGCGCACTCGTGCGACTGCTGGCAGCGACAACTTCGCGAACGACGACTTCTTCCTCGACCACGGCAACCTCATCCTCGACGACATGGGCGACAACATCAACGCCGGCGGTGCTGCTCCCGCTGCACCGTATGTGATTCTATCCTTCCTGTTCAAGATCATGGTAGAATTCATGTTTCTAGTATGTACCCTGGATGTGATCTATTCATCTACTATGCTAGTTCGCATGATAAGTTTAATCTCTGCTATTGCTGTCATGATTTATCTTTTGTTCATTCAGATTAAATCTCGTAGTAATTTGCTCATATTTCCAACACGCACACCCTACCCCTATGAGCACCTACGAAAGACTCAACTGGCATATCATGTTGAAATTTACAAAGTCACCGTAGGCACCTTGTCGTCGATGAGAACGTCTTCTCCAACTAAATGTGCATCGCCAGAAATCTTGAAATAAATCCAAGAATAAATGTAAGCACCAAAATTTGAAGCCTGGTGAGCTGGAGATATTTGCTTGCCCGTGCGGCCATGGCATCATTTTTTTGTGGCATCCATGACACCTACTTTACGAACCCTTGAAACCATACAAAGATATGCAACATACAGAAGACTTCATACATCATCGTAGATAAAGAAATACTAAAGTTGCTCTGAGTCCAATGTGATTGGGGTGACGCCGGAGTTGCTGGCCTAGTGGTCATTGGCCGCGGGTGGCGTCTCGTCATCCTCATCTGCAAAGGTCTTCTCCCGTTCGTTGTCGTAGATGAAGATCGTGCGGTAGTTGGCCATCACCACTTGTTCATCCTCGATGGACTCGAGGATGGCACGGTTTTCCACATAGAAGTCGGGGGTGGCGTAGAGCTTGGTGAGGACGACAGCGTCCGCGCACTGGGCGTCAAGCCGCTCCTCTGCCACAAGGTGCTCCGTGATACGTCTCCAACGTATCTATAATTTTTGATTGTTCCATGCTATTATATTATCAACCTTGGATGTTTTATATGCATTTGTATGCTATTTTATATGATTTTTGGGACTAACCTATTAACCCAGAGCCCAGTGCCACTTTCTGTTTTTTCCTTGTTTTAGAGTACCACAGAAAAGGAAAATCAAACGGAGTCCAATTGACCTGAAACTTCACGGAACTTATTTTTGGAACGGAAGCAATCCAGAAGAGTTGGGGTGCACATAAGAGAAGCAACGAGGAAGGCACGAGGTTGGGGGCGCGCCCACCCCTCTGGGCGCGCCCTCCACCTCGTGGGCCCCTCGTGGCTCCCCTGATGTACTTCTTCCTCCTATATATATATATCCATATACCCTAAAAACATCCGTAAGCACAATAGATCGGGAGTTCCGCCGCCAGAAGCCTCCGTAGCCACCGAAACCCAATCTAGACCCGTTCCGGCACCCTGCCGGAGGGGGAATCCCTCTCCGGTGGCCATCTCCATCATCCCGGCGCTCTCCATGATGAGGAGGGAGTAGTTCTCCCTCGGGGCTGAGGGTATGTACCAGTAGCTATGTGTTTGATCTCTCTCTCTCTCGTGTTCTTGAGGTGGTACGATCTTGATGTATCGCGAGCTTTGCTATTATAGTTGGATCTTATGATGTTTCTCCCCCTCTACTCTCTTGTAACGGATTTAGTTTTCTCTTTGAAGTTATCTTATCGGATTGAGTCTTTAAGGATTTGAGAACACTTGATGTATGTCTTGTGTGGGATAACCGTGGTGACAATGGGTTATTCTATTGATCCACTTGATGTATGTTTTGGTGATCAACTTGCGGGTTCCGCCCATGAACCTATGCATAGGGGTTGGCACACGTTTTCATCTTGCCTCTCCTGTAGAATCTTTGGTGCACTCTTTGAGGTTCTATGTGTTGGTTGAATAGATGAATCTGAGATTGTGTGATGCATATCGTATAATCATACCTACGGATACTTGTGGTGACATTGGAGTATCTAGGTGACATTAGGGTTTTGGTTGATTTGTGTCTTAAGGTGTTATTCTAGTACGAACTCTAGGGTTGTTTGTGACACTTATAGGAATAGCCCAACGGATTGATTGGAAAGAATAACCTTGAGGTGGTTTCGTACCCTACCATAATCTCTTCGTTTGTTCTCCGCTATTAGTGACTTTGGAGTGACTCTTTGTTGCATGTTGAGGGATAGTTATATGATCCAATTATGTTATTATTGTTGAGGGAACTTGCAGTAGTGAAAGTATGAACCCTAGGCCTTGTTTCAACGCATTGCAATACCGTTTACGCTCACTTTTATCATTAGTTACCTTGCTATTTTTATATTTTCAGATTACAAAAACTATTATCTACTATCCATATTGCACTTGTATCACCATCTCTTCGCCGAACTAGTGCACCTATACAATTTACCATTGTATTGGGTGTGTTGGGGACACAAGAGACTCTTTGTTATTTGGCTGCAGGGTTGCTTGAGAGAGACCATCTTCATCCTACGCCTCCTACGGATTGATAAACCTTAGGTCATCTACTTGAGGAAAATTTGCTACTGTCCTACAAACCTCTGCAATTGGAGGCCCAACAACGTCTACAAGAAGAAGGTTTTGTAGTAGACATCAAGCTCTTTTCTGGCGCCGTTGCCGGAGAGGTTAGTGCTTGAAGGTATATCTTTAGATCTTGCAATCGAATCTTTTTGTTTCTTGTTTTAGCACAAGTTTAGTTTATAAAAGAAAATTATAAAAAATGGAATTAAGAGTACCTCATATGCTTCATCTTTTTAAATATCTATCATGAAAATAAGGATTCCGATAATTGTGCTCAAGCGTTAGAAGAAGAATGCATTAGAATGTTTGGCACTAAATCCTTGAATGATGAGCATGATTGCAATGTTGTTAGTATGAATTCCTTGAACATCTATGATGCTAATGATATGCAAAGCCACAAGCTTGAGGAAGCTATGTTTGATGAAGATGATATTTTTTGTCCCCAAAGTTTTGATGAGCAAATTTATTATGATGAAAGCATGCCTCCTATTTGTGATGATTATATTGATGAAAGTGGATTTGGAGAGGTCATGACTTTATTTTGTGATGAATCCACTATTTCGAAAGAGGTTCCAATTGATTATGAGAACAAAGTTGTTATCTATGATGATTATTGTGATGATATGTATGCTATAAAGAATAATGATAACCATGAAACTTGTCATCACGATTTTAGTTTTCAATTGGATTATGCCTCACATGATAGTTATTTTGTTGAGTTTGCTCCCACTATTATGAATGAGAAGAATTTTGCCTATGTGGAGAGTAGCAAATTTCCTATGCTTGTAGATCATGAAACAATGCTTTATGTGATATTTATATTGTTGAATTCATTCATGATGCTACTGAAAATTATTATGAGGGAGGAATATATGCTTGTAGGAATTGCAATAATATCAAGTTTCCTCTCTATGTGCTTAAAGTTTTGAAATTATGCTTGTTTTGCCTTCCTATGCTAGTTGATTATTGTTCCCATAAATTGTTTGATCACAAAATCCCTATGCATAGGAAGTGGGTTAGACTTAAAGGTGCTAGTCATATTCTTCATGATGCTATCTTTATGTTACAATTCTTATCTTTTATGTGAGCATCATTGAAATCATCATGCCTAGCTAGGGGCGTTAAACGACAGCGCTTATTGGGAGGCAGCCCAATTTTATTTTTGTTCCTTGCTTTTTGCTCCTGTTTAGCAATAAATAATTTATCTAGACTTTGTTATTATTGAGCTTCTATGTTTTAATTAGTGTTTGTGCCAAGTAGAACCATTGGGAAGACTTGGGGAAAGTCTTGTTGATCATGCTGTAAAAAACAGAAACTTTAGCGCACACGAGATTTGCTGCCATTTTTTATTGGAGAGTGATATTTAGTTAATTCTTTTTGAAGATGATTAATAGATAAATTCCTCACGTACAGCAATTTATTTTAGAATTTTTGAGGTTCCAGAAGGTTGCGTTAGTTACAGATTACTACAGACTGTTCTGTTTTTGACAGATTCTGTTTTTCATGTGATGTTTACTTATTTTGATGAATCTATGGCTAGCAAAAGAGTTTATAAACCATAGAGAAGTTGGAATACAGTAGGTTTAACACCAATATAAATAAAGAATGAGTTCATTACAGTACCTTGAAGTGGTGTTTTGTTTTCTTTCGCTAACGGAGCTTACGAGTTTTCTGCTAAGTTTTGTGTTGTGAAGTTTTCAAGTTTTGGGTAAAGATTCGATGGACTACGGAATAAGGAGTGGCAAGAGCCTAAGAGTGGGTATGCCCAAGGCACCCCAAGGTAAAATTCAAGGACAAGCAAAAGCCTAAGCTTGGGGATGCCCCGGAAGGCATCCCCTCTTTCGTCTTCATTCATCGGTAACTTTACTTGGAGCTATATTTTTATTTGCCACATGATATGTGTTTTTCTTGGAGCGTCATTTTATTTACTTTTGTTTTGCTTGCTGTTTCAATAAAATACCAAGATCTGAAATTCTTAAATGTTAGAGAGTCTTCACATAGTTGCATAATTATTCGACTACTCGTTGATCTTCACTTATATCTTTCGGAGTAGTTTGTCATTTGCTCTAGTGCTTCACTTATATCTTTTTAGAGCATGGTGGTGGTTTTATTTTGAATAAATAGATGAACTCTCATGCTTCACTTATATTATTTCGATAGTCTTTAAAACAACATGGTAGTTTGCTTTGGTTATGAAACTAGTCCTAATATGATGGGCATCCAAGAGGGATATAATAAAAACTTTCATATAAAGTGCATTGAATACTATGAGAAGTTTGATACTTGATGATTATTTGAGATATGAGGATGGTAATATTAAAGTCATGCTAGTGAGTAGTTGTGAATTTGAGAGATACTTGTGTTAAAGTTTGTGATTCCCTTAGCATGCACATATGGTGAACCGTTTTGTGATGAAGTCGGAGCATGATTTATTTATTGATTGTCTTCCTTATGAGTGGCGGTTGGGAACGAGTGATGGTCTTTTCCTACCAATCTATCCCCCTAGGAGCATGCGCGTAGTACTTTGTTTCGATACTAATAGATTTTTGCAATAAGTACGTGAGTTCTTTATGACTAATGTTGAGTCCATGGATTATACGCACTCTCACCCTTCCACCATTGCTAGCCTCTCTAGTACCGCGCAACTTTCGCCGGTACCATAAACACACCATATATCTTCCTCAAAATAACTACCATATCTACCTATTATGACATGCTTCATCATTGTCATATTGCTTTGCATGATCATGTAGTTGACATCGTATTTGTGGTAAAGCCACCGTTCATAATTGTTTCATATATGTCACTCATGAGTCATTGCACATCCCGGCACACCGCCGGAGGCATTCATATAGAGTCATATTTTGTTCTAAGTATCGAGTTGTAATTCTTGAGTTGTAAGTAAATAAAAGTGTGATTACCATCATTATTAGAGCATTGTCCCAGTGAGGAAAGGATGATGGAGACTATGATTCCCCCATAAGTCGGGATGAGACTCCAGACAAAAAAAGAGATAAAAGGGAGGCCATAAAAAAGGCTCAAATAAAAAATAAAAAAATGAGAGAAAAAGAGAGAAGGGGCAATGCTACTATCCTTTTACCACACTTGTGCTTCAAAGTAGCACCATGATCTTCATGATAGAGAGTCTCATGTGTTGTCACTTTCATATACTAGTGGGAATCTTTCATTATAGAACTTGGCTTGTATATTCCAATGATGGGCTTCCTCAAAATGCCCTAGGTTTTCGTGAACAATCAAGTTGGATGCACACCCACTAGTTTCTTTTATTGAGCTTTCATACACTTATAGCTCTAGTGCATCCGTTGCATGGCAATCCCTACTCACTCACATTGATATCTATTAATGGGCATCTCCATAGCCCGTTGATACGCCTAGTTGATGTGAGACTATCTTCTTCTTTTTGTCTTCTCCACAACCACCATTCTATTCCACCTATAGTGCTATGTCCATGGCTCACGCTCATGTATTGCGTGAAGATTGAAAAAGTTTGAGAACACCAAAAGTATGAAACAATTGCTTGGCTTGTCATCGGGGTTGTGCATGATTTGAATACGTTGTGTGGTGAAGATGGAGCATAGCCAGACTATATGATTTTGTAGGGATAACTTTCTTTGGCCATGTTATTTTGAAGGGACATAATTGCTTGGTTAGTATGCTTGAAGTATTATTAATTTTATGTCAATATTAAACATTTGTCTTGAATCTTATGGATCTGAATATTCTTGCCACAATAAAGAGAATTACATGGATAAATATGTTAGGTAGCATTCCACATCAAAAATTTTGTTTTTATCATTTACCTACTCGAGGACGAGCAGGAATTAAGCTTGGGGATGCTGATGCGTCTCCAACGTATCTATAATTTTTATTATTCCATGCTATTATATTATCATCCTTGGATGTATTGTATGCATTTATATGTTATTTTATATGATTTTTGGGACTAACCTATTAACCTAGAGCCCAGTGTCAGTTTCTCTTTTTTCCTTGTTTTAGAGTATCGCATAAAAGGAAAATCAAACGGAGTCCAATTGACCTAAAACTTCACGGAACTTATTTTTGGAACGGAAGCAATCCAGAAGACTTGGGGTGCATGTACGGGAAGCAACGGGGAAGGCACGAGGTAGGGGGGCGCGCCCTCCATCCTCATGGGCCCCTCGTGGCTCCCCTGACGTACTTCTTCCTCCTATATATATATATCCATATACCCTAAAAACATCCGGGAGCACAAGAGATCGGGAGTTCCGCCGCCAGAAGCCTTCGTAGCCACCGAAACACAATCTAGACCCGTTCCGGCACACTGTCGGAGGAGGAATCCCTCTCCGGTGGCCATCTCCATCATCCCGGCGCTCTCCATGATGAGGAGGGAGTAGTTCTCCTCGGGGCTCAGGGTATGTACCAGTAGCTATGTGTTTGATCTCTCTCTCTCGTGTTCTTGAGGTGGTACGATCTTGATGTATCGCGAGCTTTGCTATTATAGTTGGATCTTATGATGTTTCTCCCCCTCTACTCTCTTGTAATGGATTTAGTTTTCTCTTTGAAGTTATCTTATCGGATTGAGTCTTTAAGGATTTGAGAACACTTGATGTATGTCTTGCGTGGGATAACCGTGGTGACAATGGGTTATTCTATTGATCCACTTGATGTATGTTTTGGTGATCAACTTGCAGGTTCCGCCCATGAACCTATGCATAGGGTTGGCACACGTTTTCGTCTTGACTCTCCGGTAGAATCTTTGGGGCACTCTTTGAGGTTCTATGTGTTGGTTGAATAGATGAATCTGAGATTGTGTGATGCATATTGTATAATCATACCCACGGATACTTGAGGTGACATTGGTGTATCTAGGTGACATTGGGGTTTTGGTTGATTTGTGTCTTAAGGTGTTATTCTAGTACATACTCTAGGGTTGTTTGTGACACTTATAGGAATAGCCCAACGGATTGATTGGAAAGAATAACCTTGAGGTGGTTTCGTACCCTACCATAATCTCTTCGTTTGTTCTCCGCTATTAGTGACTTTGGAGTGACTCTTTGTTGCATGTTGAGGGATAATTATATGATCCAATTATGTTATTATTGTTGAGGGAACTTGCAGTAGTGAAAGTATGAACCCTAGGCCTTGTTTCAACGCATTGCAATACCGTTTACGCTCACTTTTATCATTAGTTACCTTGCTGTTTTTATATTTTCAGATTACAAAAACTATTATCTACTATCCATATTGCATTTGTATCACCATCTCTTCGCCGAACTAGTGCACCTATACAATTTACCATTGTATTGGGTGTGTTGGGGACACAAGAGACTCTTTGTTATTTGGCTGCAGGGTTGCTTGAGAGAGACCATCTTCATCCTACGCCTCCTACGAATTGATAAACCTTAGGTCATCTACTTGAGGGAAATTTGCTACTGTCCTACAAATCTCTGCACTTGGAGGCCCAACAACGTCTACAAGAAGAAGGTTGTGTAGTAGACATCACTCCGCCTCCATGCCAAGACAGAATTTCTTCCTCGCCTCCTCCATCGAGTGGTGAGGTACGACATCGTCGCCGCCGGTGATGTTTGCCTTCTCCAACTTGAAGGCAACATGGTTAACTTGCGAATGCCTTTTCCGAGCGCGTGGCTCCCCCCCCCCCTCGTGCGAGCTCAGAAGAAGGTTGGCCACAACGCGGGCCACGGGTGTGGCCTCCATGACGCGGACCACCGCCATGATCTGGGAGTAGCGCTCCAGCTTCAAATAATTGAACCATGGCGGACGGCGAACACCAAGATTGAACGCGGATATGACGGGGCTGGGACGTGGTCTGACGACGCGGGCGGGAAAGAGGAAGGGAGAAAATATTGAGGGCGAATAGGGTTTGGGTCATCACCTGGCTTAAATAGCCAGGTTTGACCCCTCGGGTGGCATGCTGGAGAGGTGCCACAAATGCGAGCAGCAAACTAGTGAGATCTGGGACGAACATCTGGGTTTTGTCGTGGGTCCATCGGTCAGTCTGGTATGGTAGACTTGTTGGAATGTGTGTGGGGCAGTCAAAAATCTGCCCCATTTATGGCTGAGTTTGAGAGGTGTGTCGGACAACCCATACATCGAGGCTCAATATGAGAGTATCGTTGGGTAGCTTTTTTTTATTTGGGCCGTGTCTGGGTTGTTCACCCATTAGAGATGCTCTATACCCATTATTACTTATTCATAGATATCCCTAAAAAAACTTGTCCATAGATCGCCAACCCAGATAAATGCACGAATAGCCATTTCTCAAAGTTTTGGGAAGGGCCTTGGTTGGGTCTCTTGACGAGAGCCCCTATCACCCAGAACCTTTCCTTCGTGTGGGGCGGTGCACAAAGAATTCTTATTCCCGTGTAGGTTGACACTTGTCTACCAAACGCGTACTCCCAAAGGCACTGCATCCTACATGCCCGGCCCAATACTCACGGTTTTTATTTTTTTTCTACATTATTCTTTTGATTTTTCCATTTTTAAATTTGTAAATTTTTAAAATCTAATTTATTTTTAATTCGTGAACATTTTAAAATTTTGTAAACACATTTTGAATTCAAGAATTTTTCAAATCCACGAACATCTTTTAAAATATACGAACATTTCCTCATTTCTGAATTTATTTAAAAATAAAAATATTTTTAAAATTCATGAATATTTTTTTCAAATTCATGAACATTTTCCAAAAAAATGTGAATATGTTTTTAAATTCATGAACATTTAAAATTTCCCAAGTAATTTTTAAAATTAGTAAGTATCTTTAATAGAAAACGCAGAAATGAAATACCTCTCCGATAAAAAGCTGACCTATCACTATGAGGACCGCATATGCGGCGGCTCATAGGAGCACTGCATGGGCTGAGGGGTGCATGTCTGGACGACTGCCAATGCCCTACACGCATAATAATGAAATCACTAGTTAAGGGGAACCGCTTGTAAACGTCACTCCTCCTCTGCTGGTCACTAGTGGTGCACTGCATGTGCAACACTTGTCACAGTTTTGGAGTTTTGTGTTTTTTTCATAGACTCATCTTTTAAAACGTTTATCTCTCGAAACATGCGTTCAATTCATGAACCATTTTTCACTGTTACGTTTTTCGTGTCAAGATATTTAACACTAGATCCCAAGTATTAGCTTTAAACAAACTTTTCTAAAAAAAACAGAAACATAACTGGAGAAAAAAGTCGGGAAAAATGAAAAGCTTAAAAACTGAAAACCCTAAAAAACTGGAAACAAAAAACCAAAATCCCAAAAAATAGAAACAAAAAAAAACTGGAAACAAGAACTACAACTGTGCTCCACATGGAAGCCCATTTTAGGCTTCACTTTTTTTGCGGAGCAAAGTTTGGGCTTTTAACATTTCGGAAGCAGAAGTTATGTTTCACATGGTGCACAAATGGGAAAAACCTATTCGCCGCTCGCTGCGGCAAGATGTCGCTGTTTCGCACAGGCAATCGAGGGATCGTTCGGATTTGGGCCGGCCCGTTTAAGTGGTTTCCACGTTCCGGTTTTGGGAACCTTCTCCAAGGTCCCAGCTGGTTTTTTACGGTTTTGGAAAACTTCTAGAAGGTTCCTAAACCGGATTTTTTTTCTATTCTGCTTCTCTTTTATTTATTTTCCCTGTTTCTTCTTTTCCTTTTCTCTCCTTTATTCCTTTTTCTCTTTGTTTACTTTACATTTTTTTCATTTTTTTTGTTTTCTTTTTTTTCCTTTTCATTCTCTTTCTCAAATTTTCTTTTACAAAAATGTTCGAATTTTCAAATTTTTTTCAGTTTATAGAAAATGTTCGAGTTTTCAAATTTGTTCATAAATTCCGAAGGAAAACAAAATTTCAAAATTTGTTTGCTTCGTTCCAGAAAATGTTCGGACATTCAAAAAATGTTCACCTTTCAAAATTTTGTGTACAAACCAAAAAAATTCGTTTTCACAAAACTTCCCATTTAAAAAATTTGTTTGTAAATTCCAAAAGTGTTCACATGTTTAATTGTTGTTCACAAATTCAAATATGTTTTGGGAATTTAAAAAAAAATGTTCCTAGTTAAGAATAATGACAAATTGAAAAAGGTTCCGGAATTTTAATAATTCTTTCCATTTTGCGAATTCCAAAAATACATATTGTTTTCAAAATTTGTTCACATATTAAAAAATGTTAAGATTTCAAAATTTGTTCACAAATTCAAAAAAAGTATTGCATGTTTAGCTTTTGTTCCCAAATTAAAAAATTGAAATTTGAAAAATGTTCCTGTTTTTCAAAATTGTTCGCATATTCTAAAAATGCTATAGTTTTCAAATTTTGTTCCTAAATTCAAAAATTATTCAGCTATTTAAATTTTTGTTCACAAATTCAGAAATTTATTGGAATTTAAAAAATGGTCATGTTTCCTGATTTTTTCACTAATTCAAAAATTATTCACCTGTTTAAAATTTTGTTCGTAAATTAAAAATGTTTGGGAATTTCAAAAAATGTTTATGTTTCTACATGTTTTTGACAAAACTAAAAATGTTATGGGATTTTCAAAATTCATTCCATTTTGAAAATTTTGAACATTCAAAAAATATTTGTTTTCATGTTTCAAAATTTGTTCACCAATTCAAAACAATTCTACATTGTTTACTTTTTGTTCAGAAATTTAAAAAAAATGAGAATTTTAAAAAATGTTCCTGTTTTCCAAAATTGTTCACATATTCTAAGAGTGCTATAATTCTCAAATTTTGTTGACAAATTAAAAAAATGTTCGGCTTTCAAAATTTATTCGTGAAGTCAAGAAATCATTGAGTTTCTGTAAAATTGTTTAATTTTGAAAAAAATTCAGTTTTTCAATTTTCGTTATTGTTTTTTAAAATATGTTTTGCATTTATGAAAAGTACTTCGTAACTTCGAAAAAATTCCTGCATGAAATTTTTCGTTCCTATTTGTTTGCAAAAATTTCGAGTGCCCTAATAATGTTTGCGTTTCAAAAAAAAATCTTGCAAGTTTTATTTTTTGGAATTTGGAGAACTGGTTTTTATTTTTTGCCGCTACGAGCAGTTTGTTTTAAGCGTGGTGCTGCCAATGATGCCGAGTAGCTTGCCTGTCCTGGTGGCTAGCCCGTCGTGCGTGTAAGAAGCAGGTCATGGGTTCAATTACTAGCAGTAACCTGATCTTCTTTTTTGCGAATTTTACGTTCCGCGCGAGACAGCTAATGGGCCGGCCCAGTCGCGCGCCCCCTGTGCGTCGCGTGAGCTATTCGCCGCAAAATGCGGCGTGTAGGAGCTCCCGCACAAATGTGCTTTCACATGGTATGCTTCACGGGGGAAAAGCACCCATATAGAAACCTGAAAAAACAAAAAAGAATCAAGAGAAACCAAGGAAAGACTATGATAAAAAGCGCGTACCAAAAAAAGTGCTTCCACGGGATATGCACAATGCATGGCACATGGCGGCGGCTTGGCACACCAGCAGCCGTTGCGTCCCAATGTTCTATTGCTTCTTCCTCGCAAGAGCTACCCCTTTGTTAGTTCATACCGTCATAATAGGAGCACCCAGCGGGCGACCAAATGTGCACCACGCGCGTTTGGGTTAGCCCATTGCGGGATGAATGGTTTTTTTCAATCGTTTCAAACACCTTTTTTGTTGTCTCAAAAAAGTCACTTTTTTGTTTTTCATTTTGTTTTTCCAATCTTTATTATTTCAACAAAATTCAAAAAAAATTGTTATTTTTGAAAAATCACAAATAGAAAAATCCATGAATTTTAAAAATATTTGGGATTTATAGATGTCCTCAAATTCTTTCTTGAATATCAAAAAATATTCCAGATTTAGAAATGTTTGTGAATTTTTAAAAAGGTTCAACAATTTAATTTGTCTCTTATTTCAAACTTTTCCCTAATTTTAACTTTCTTAACAAGTACATTTAATTTAAGAAAGTCACAAATCTGAAAATATTCCCAGTTTTAAAAGTTTGCAGATGAAAAATGTTTCTACAATTTTATATTTGTTTAGGAACAAAAAAAGTTGCCTAATTTCAAAAATGTTCACATATATGAAAAATATTTTCGAGTTCAATAAATGTTCCTGAAATGTCACTAATTTTTAATGAATACCAGATTAAAAAATGTTAACGAATTTTGAAAATAAAAATGAAAAGGAAAAAGGCCGGGAGTAACCTGGCATAAGAGATCATAGAATATTTCGATACCAGGAAAATCGTTTGAATAGATAAAGAAAATGATGAATTGAGCCAACCTATGGAGCGATTTAACGTGATGGGGTGCATGGTCGGTTTTTTTTCTTTTGAGGCAATGGTCGGGTTTTTTTTTGACACGGGATGTATGGCCGTTAGTCGTTAGCCAACAGCAACACACGGAATAAGGTCCTTCCCAATGTTCCACCTTGTACATGTGCTAAGGTTGCCATGTAGGCAAAAAATCTGATGTGGCAACGTAATAAAGAGGAGAGATGTGAGTTTGGTGACCCCAGAAAGAATCAATGCTAAGCACATAAACCTAGGCAAAAGCAATTAAATGAAAGAAACCCACCAATACATGAAATAGTTTAGTTGCTAAAGCATTAAATGAGGAGAGCTTAGCACTAACAAGTGAAGCACCTATGCATTGTGGACATTAGAGCATCTCCAGCTGGTGAGCCCCCAGGAGGCATTTTTTCGCCTCCAGGGGGGCTGCCGGCGAGAACTTCGGCCTGGGAGTGGGAATTTTTCCACTCGTTGCGCCCCCAGGAGCAGTATTGGCGAGAAGCGGGGGGGGGGGGGGGGGGGGACGAGGACGAGCGGGTGCTGGTGATCAGCGGACGAGGGAGGAGAAGGACCAGGCTCCTCGCCGGCGTGCACCTCCCCTACCTGGCCGCAGCGCGCACCCCTGGACGCCCACCCTGGGCGCCGCGCGTGCCTCGCCCCGCCGACGCAGTTGGAGCAGAAGGCGTGGCTGGACGAGACGACGCTGAACTTGAGGATGCCGGGCACCGTCTCCATGCAGAAACACCATGCCTTTGCTCGCCTGTAGGAGATGCTCCAGGTGTAGGCGCGCGCGCCCTCCGGCATTCGCAGTGGCGCGGACTGGCGTGCTGACGCCGGTGACGGCACTGAGCCCGCGCCGTTGAGCAGCAGCGCCCCCGGCAGAGACAGGTCATCGTCGAGGCACACGGCGAAAGGGGCCGCGTCGACGGCCGCCTCGGCCGGCTGGAGCGGGGGCGCCGAGGTGAGCCGGCCCGAGGCCGGCGTGCGGAGGCGGGATGGCCGGCCGGCCACCCGGAGCAGGGGCGGGGAGAGCTCGGCGGCGGCGCGGTAGAGCTCGGCGAGGAGAAACGAGGAGAAGGTGGGGCGCTGCGAGGAGAAGGTGGGGCGCTGCGAGGATCGAGAGGGGAGCAGGGAGGCGTGGGGTAGGTGAAAAGAAAGGAGAGAGAGGGAAAAAGTGGCTAACTGCGGGCCAGATGCATGCCAAAAAGTAGTGCCGGCGCCCCCAGCTTGCCCCTAGCGCGTTGGGTTTTGTCATGCCAGCGCCGGCCGTAACTTTCCTCAAATCCGGCGAAAAATGTGGTCTTGGGTGCATGGCTGGGTCGATTTTTTTACCACCGGCGCAAAAAAAGTGGTCTTGAGAGGGCTGTTGGGGGGCCTAGTGGAGATGCTCTTAGTTGCTAGACTTTTTAATATACTTAGCACCTCATCTAAGCACTCATGCATTGGAAGTAGCCTAAAATTCTCACTGACCGGTCCAGTCAATGTTTGGTCTCTGTTCGTTACTGAGTGCCCGAGTGCTCCTTCCCTAGGTTTTCAAGTGATTTGTTTTGGAATTCTCAAAAAAGAAAGTGATTTGTTTTGGATTCCCTATATGATTTGTTGTCCTTTTTGTTTTTTAAGGTGAACATCTCATTTATAATTAGATTACTATTTTTTAAAGTGTGGGAATGTTTCTTAAAATTGCTTGTTGTTTCAAATTCTTTTTAGAAACGTGTTAACATTTTTAAAATTGCATAAATATTTAAAAATGTTCACAATGCATTTTCAAAAAATATCCATACTATATTTTGGAAAAAAGTTCTTGTGCACAAAAGAACTTTTACTTTTGCATATGAAATAAGAAAATTTTAAATTGGGACAAAATACAAATCCAGAAAGTAAAACGAATATGCAAACCGAACACACAAAAACAGTGCCCCGCGCGCGGGTGGGGGGTATAAGATTGTTGGAATTTGTTAGTAGGCCTTTGGCTCAAAGCCTAGCTAAAAATCTAAAATTCTCATGGCCCATTTATGCATGGCTGTGAGTGGTGTGAGTGGGACTAAAGTTTAGTCCCACTCTGGAAATTGAGTGGGAGTTGCACAGGTGAGCTCTTTTACCATTTGTATGAGCATGAAAACATGAGGCCTACGCGAGCTCCTCCTCCTCCTCCTCCTTGCTCGCCACGCCGGGCCGGGCGGGGCTTGGGTTTGAGCTGAGGACAAAGCTATGCAAGTTGTCTATATTTTTGTTGCTCGAAAAATTAATGAGTCATTAATTAGTAATTCCGATTCTTTTCGATCGCGACTTGGACGTGGACCTATCCGAACCACATTATATAATCAGGCAAACATCTATCCTAGCCGATGTTGCATCATATGGTTTCGCACCATTCCAGATCATTGTGCCGCCACACAAGTCTTCTCCAAGCCTCCGGAACCCCGCGCTCTCATGATCCTGTGCGGGAGAGGGGCGATCTGGTTTTTGGGGAGCGCATTCACGCGACTGCTGGCAAAGACGACTTCGCCAACGACAACTTCTTTCCTAACCTGGCAACCTCTTCCTCAACGACATGGGCGACAACACCAACACCAACGGTTCTGCTCCCGTTGCACCGTATGTGATTCTATCCTTCTTGTTCAAGATCGTGGTAGTTCGTGTTTCTAGTCTATGCTTTAGGTTCGATCTGTTCATCTCCTATACTAGTCCGCATGATTAGTTCAATCTCTGTTATTGCCGTCATGATTTATTGTGTGTTTATTCGGATTAAATCTCGTAGTCGGCGGCGAGTTACTTCGAGTGGTTTTGATGCGCATTTGAAGCCACCTACCTTTAAGGGGATGCAATATGAGAGGTGGCGCACAAGAGCAGTCTACTGGTTTCAGACCATGTACTGCTATGACGCCACTAAGGGCAAGCCTGAGGGTGATCTTAATCCTGCACAGCAGGAAGCTTTTGAGAAGATGGATACCCTCTTTAAGGGCGCCCTTTCTGAGTGTTCTTGATAATTCCATTGTGGATTCGTATATGTCGTTTGACAACAGCAAATACATGTGGGATGCGCTCGAGGCGAAGTTTGGGGCCTCGGACGCCTGTGGCGAGTTATGCGTCATGGAGCAATTTTATGACTACAAGATGATCGATGAGTGCTCTATTGTTCAGCAAGGTCATGAGATATAGTCGCTCGCAAGGGAATTTGAGTACTTCAAGTGTGTGTTGCCAAACAAATTTGTTGTCGGAGACATCATTGCCAAGCTTCCACCTTCGTGGAACAATTTTGCTACTTCTCTGAAACACAAGAGATAGAAGTTTTCCGTTTCGGATCTCATTGGTACTCTTGATGTTGAAGAGAATGCGGGAGTAAAATACACACGTGCTTGAGTTACTGAAGGAGCTTCTAGTGCCCATGTGGTACAGAAGAAGAACTTCCAGCCCAACAAGTTAAAAAACAACAAGAACAAATCTCAGGGCAAAGGCAAGTTTGATGCAAAGAACAAGACGTCACATTCTACCAACTTTAAAAAGAATTCTCATAAGAAGGGGAAGGGACTATACCATGTCTGTGGTGATCCTAATCACTGGGCTCCGAGATGTTCTAACCACTTTGAGGAGCGTGAACTTGAGAAGAGCGACAAGACCACTAATGTTGTCATCGGTGATACTGATATGAAGGAATCTGGGCACAGTATTTTTCCTACCATCCTTTCAGTACTTCATTCTCCTGATTGGTTGATTGACACCGGTGCCAATGTACATGTTTGTGCAGATGCCTACATGTTTTCTTCTTATCAGTGAAGGAAATATGCCCTAGAGGCAATAATAAAGTTGTTATTTATATTTCCTTATATCATGATAATTCATGCTAGAATTCTATTAACCGGAAACTTAGTACATGTGTGAATACATAGACAAAACAGAGTGTTCCTAGTATGCCTCTACTTGACTAGCTCGTTAATCAAAGATGGTTATGTTTCCTGACCATAGACATGTGTTGTCATTTGATAAACGGGATCACATCATTAGAGAATGATGTGATTGTGGTGCCCCGAGTCCGATGCGACAGGTGTCTTCCAGTTATTCGCCGTCATTGCCATATCTTTTCTTGCGTGTTGCATCTTGCCATGTCATCATATGCATTGCATCATCATATTTTCAAAACTTGCATCCGTCCGGGTCTCTCAGTTCTTTTCGTTGTCCGCTCTGAGCCCATCCACACTCGCACACGTCCGCGGCACGTTCGAAATATTATTTTATAAGTGGCCAGAAAATGTACTCAGAATGGGATGAAAGTTGGCGTGTGGTGTTGTTATGTTGTCAGTAGGCCGCCTGCCAAGTTTCATCGCATTCGGAGCTTGTTTGATAGCCCAACCGTTAAGCATACAACCGCAATATAGTCGGTTTATTCGTCGGACGTTTCGGTCCCTGAAACTGTTGTCAGGCCTCTCTTCTATTCTCTCCCTAGCCACTCTACACAGCCCACTAGCCCACCTACTCTACCCCTCCGTTCCGAACCATCCGATGTCGACCGAATGGCTCCGAAACGGAATAAAACCCCCTAACCCTAGCTCCTACCTTATATAAACCCCCTCCCTTCCAAATTTGGTCTACCCTAGCCTCCACCTACCTCTAGCCTCCCTCCTCCTCAGAATCCGCGCCGCTCCAGCCTCTGGCCGCCACTTGTCGCCGCCGCCGCCGCGTCTCCAGCCAATCCCCGCGTGCCACCTTACTACCCAGCGCCTCCTCAGCCAACGCCACGCCTCCACGTCGCACCTGGTCTCACCGCGCTGCCGCGAAGCCCGTGGGCCCACTAGGACCCGAATCGGGCCCTGGGAAGTCCATCGGGGCCCGAGCGCTCCACCGCCGCTCCCCTGGCTCCTCCTTGAGCTACCGAACCGCCCAACCTACTCCAGCGTCGCCCCAACCTCGTCGTTGATTGTCGTCTTCGCCGGACCTGCCGCCGCCAGCGACCATCGCCGCCTTGGTGAGCTCGCCCAGGCCACCTGCCTTCCCTTCCCCTCCTCTCTCTCGCCCGAGCTCCCTCCCTCTTCTTTGCAGGATCTCGCCAGCCTCGAGATCCTCCGTCGCCGAATCTCACGGCTCCGGCCAGATCCGGGATGACGTTGCCCGGATCCGTCCATCCCCGCCGGATCCTCGTCGCCACCGCCGTTCCAAGCCCCGCCCTCGCCGGAGCCTCCTAGCGCCGACGCCACTTCCCTCCTGCTCGTGAGCCAGGCACGAGCAGGGCGACAAGCACGTTGACCGCGCGTGGTCTGCGCGTGTGTAACATCCCAAAATTCTAAATTTTGGAATGTTATATTAAATAGATAGTTTTGATTGATTGATTGCTTGAGTGAAATTTGAAACTTTTGAAAGTAGAATGAGAGGGAATAAAAGGACTTTTCCAAACTTTCATTTTTGCATTTCTGATCTCCATGAATTAAAATACTTTTCAAATACAAAACCCTGGAGTGAAGATAATATGACTTCTTCCATTTTAAATAAATGAAAAGGGTTTTGAAAAGATTTGAATTCCATTTGGAACTATTTCAAATTCAGAAACTTTAAGCAACTCAATGATTTTCATGAGAGAAGATAAAATGACTTCTTCAAAACATATGAAATATGAGTTGAAAGTTTCAAAGAATTCAAATTTAAAGTCCATTTGAAATTATTCTCAATTTGGAGTGTTTGGGTTTTATTCAAATTAATTTTCTCCAAAAACAATATACGAAAATTAGGGTAAAATGATTCCCTTAACAATAGAAAATTGGAGAGAAATAAATTTGAAATAATTTTGGTATTTTTAAAATGATTTTTTATTGGGCTTTATTGCATCAGCAGCACTCTTTGCTTTAGAATAATTTTGATTTTTTAAAATAATTTTTGGATTCTATTTGGCACTAGGAAAATGTTCATGCTGTAGAAAATCTTTTTCTGAAAATTCTGATATATAATATGCCTATATAAATTTTATTTTATTTGTCGTTATTCGGTTTTCCTTCTGTTAAATTAAAATAAAAACTGTATGTATGGCCCATAATTATTTGTAGCGCACACGCGTATCATAGTACGAGCGGGCGCCCTATTTTTTTTTTCTATATGGGCCAGGCCCAGCCGGCCATATTCCTCTCCATATTTTTTCCATAGTTTTTTTCTTTTTCTTTCTTTTCAATTGCTCAAAACAAAACTGCAGTGCACGCGGCCGGCCGAACCGCCTAAAGCCTTTAGGCCCATGCGAGACGCCTCTTTTTTTCTTTTCGTCTATATTTAGTCCCACATTGCCTAGTCTTTAACTTCTAAACCTCTTCTCCATCTATAAATATAGACACATAAAACTTTTAAAAATCATCTGATTCAGATTAAATCAATATTTTGGTTTGACTAGATTCATTAAAGGAAAAAATATTTTTCTCCTCTTCGACGGAACTTCTGAAAATTGTCTACTCTCTTCGAAGTCATTTTTTTCTCTACCTTATAAAGGTATATTTCTTTGTTTTCTTTTTATACTTCCATAGTTTATTATTTCTAGACTAGTACAATAGAATAATTGGATTATAATTAGTCTATGTATTTATACATTAGACCCAGAATTCCTTTAGCCGTAGCTATTTTTCCTTCCGTAAAACAGCTTGACCCTGATTTTTTAAATAGCAATAACTTTTTATTCGTTCATCCAAATTAGATGAAACTAGCGCCTATAGTTTTGTCTTGTTTTCACTTATCCAATGAACGTGTCACATCAACTTTTTGAAATTTTTAAAATTCAAAATTTGTTCAGATTCATATTCAAACTTCTTTTGATCATAACTTGAGTTTTCTAACTCCGATTTAATTGATACTTTTTGCAAATCGAAGCTCTTGACCTAAATTGTCTGATAAGGCCAAATTCACATAATTTTAGTATTGTTAGAAATTGTTTTATGTTACAAGAGTTAATTGCTTGTTTTTGGAGTTTTTCGAGATCTTTTCTCCGATTCTTTTGCATGATTGCTTATGTGTGATTGCTATTGCTTGCTCACGATAGATTGAAACGAGGTGTGAGGAGTAGAACTATCAGGAGTTATGAGTGCGAATCATCTTCATCAATAGTACAAGGCAAGTTCACACTTTGATCATATCCCTTTCATACCCAGTTTTATGCATTAGTTTCACCCTCAAACATTGCATGAGTAGGATTGATGACATGTGGGTATTGGGAAGTAGTTGATGAGGTAGGAACCTATTGTCCTGCATTCAAACCTTGGGAGTTACTACTACGTTGTGCTTATACTGCTATGCTATGCTCGTAGATGTGGATTGGTTTGAGAGAATTCATGAAAGATGTGAGAGATTATTGTTAACTAAGGGTTAACTTAAGGTGGCTACTCTAATACACATCTGGGTGGATTGGTAGGGGCACCCTGGAGCACCCTGTGGTTTTCCCGGCACCTGAAGAACTCAGTGCTTGCCCAAGGGGATCCCGGAGGACCCGTGTGATCATCCTATGGAATGCCACCCAGGCTCAAAGGGATCATAAGATTATTCATGCTAGAAACTTCCGTGTGCAGCCACAAACCATTATGGGCTCTGGCATAGTTAAGTAAGTTGTGTGAGCTCTTGAAGAGGTGGACTAGCAGATGTAGGGGGATTGTAGGTGTACCGGTCTGCCCGGAGTAAAGAGTTAATGCTTCTGAAAGACCGTGTATCAGTCATTCGTTTCTCAAACATCATGTAGTGCGAGAAATCCAACGGAGGAGATCGAGTCTTGTGGGGAAAAGTGTGCAAACCTCTGCAGAGTGTACAAACTAATCATGATTAGCCGTGTCCCCGGTTATGGACATCTTGAGTATCTGGTTCTTGGATTATCATATTGATGTCATCACGTTACTTAAATAATTTGTTGGGTTATTGATGTTAATTTGGGATTGAGTTGGAGGAACCTTCTCAATATTTTCAACCAACTTTGTAGTTAAATCAAATATATTCCTTTGATGTAGGGAAAAATTGGCTTTTCGCAAAACATTATAACCATAGAGCTTTTCCACCAGCCAAATATGCATGTAGTGATAGCCTTTATTCATTATTATCCTATGGTGTGAGTTTGCCAGTACATTCATTGTACTGACCCTTTGTGGCTGCAACGTCTCATGTTGCAAGATCTTACGACGAGTAAGTGATACGTTAGGGTTACGATTTCTACACTCAACATTGCCGTTGGTGTTGATGGGAATCCACAACCTTATTGTTACTTCCGCTATTTGGATTGAGGTAATAGTATTTACATTACTTTATACATGTGATTTTACCTCTGTTATAAATCCTTGAGTACTGTGTGTGTCAGCATACCGATCCAGGGATGACACTTAAGCACAGAGACTTGACCGTCTGAGGTCGGGTCGCTATAAGATGGTATCAGAGCACATATTGACTGTAGAACGTGACCCCTATAAACTAGCAAGCCCATACAAAAGATTTTCTCTAAACCTTATTTTCAAAAAGATCTTTTACCTCTCTTCTCTTCTGAACTTATTCAAATATTCCCTTTTAGTGAGACCAAATACCTTTTCCCCCTTTTTGACCACACAAAGATTCGACTGATGAGACCACTCCAGAAGTACAAGATATTGGACAACTAAGACCACATCTGAATCAAGAGGATTTTACTGGGCATTAGAATAATGGAAACTACAACGGTTGAAGACTCCGAAGACTAGGAAAATTTGAAGGCTGTGAAGAATTCCCAGTTTGTGTGACCTGAGAAGGCTACCCTTTTGGAACTTGGCAGACTATTGAAGTTGTCAATACCCGAGATCAAGGTGTGTTGGAGAAAGACCGGAACATGGAGAGTTAAAAACTCGAAGTTTTTGTTAGGAAAAACCCTAAGGCAAGAGATATCAACTATGGATGATAGCTCATGGCAATGACAAGGGCAGAAACACGGTTATCCGTGATGTCATCGCCACTGATGCTATGGTCACCATGTTGAGTTAAACATACATTTCTTCGGAATGACTGAATGGTAGAAGGCTGAAGGATCATTTGTCAGCAAAGGATGCAGATTTAGCCTTAGCCGGTGTATCACCAGGATCTGGAGTATTACAACAAGAATTTAAGATGGACCTTCAGGAAGCTGTATTTGACAGGGAAGCATTTCGTGAAAAACTTAGGACCCAGAAGCTGAAAGTAGCCAAGCTGGTAGAGCAAAACCCCGAGACACCGGAGATTCGTCAGGAACTGAAGGACAGTAGGACCATGGTTCATGCCAAGGATGTTGAAACCTAGAAGTTTGGAACGCAACTCGAGGAATATTAAAGGACGTCATGAGAGACTTCGCGTCAACAGAGATGATCTGGCAAAAGAACTTGAGAAGGACAAGCATGATCGGAAGAAGCCATCGAAGACATGAACAAGGCTTGAAGAGTTTGGCAACTTTGAAGATTTATTGACCTTTAGACGACCAAACCCCAGTTATATACCTACCTTAGATGCGACGTTTGTGAGCTGTCATTTGTTTGATGTTTTTCCGACAGCCACAAATAAAAATCTGTCTTTTTAAAACTATTGTTTGTATCGTGTGCATCCCTCTCTATCTCTCTCATCTCACCCCAAACCCACATGGACCCAATAGAGGATGAATGGAGATGAGCTTGTGTTTTCTGGACCGATGAGTCAGTTGGAGACAGATTGATGGATTCAGAACATGGAGGATCACGTGGAGAACAACCCTATAGCCGGAAATGATATGAACAATCATGCTCTTCAGTGCTTTGAAAGAGGTGCTGCTACTTGGTGGAGGATGTACCAAACCATCAATGGATGGCAAAGAGTAACCACTTGGAAAGAATTTAAGTTGACTTTGCTAAAGTCTCGGGTTGTGTCCCAGAAATTGAAGCCTTATGGAAGTAATATGAAGAAACCTTGTGCATGCAAGCTTTGTGGAGAAATATGACACAACCATAAAGAACACAAGGATGGATGCCCTAATTGTGAAGGAAGTCACCCAGCTGAAGAATGCCCAACTAGGCAGATCACTTGTTTCATGTGTGAAGGGACTACCCACTACCCTGCTCAGTGTCACATTTACCCCATGGTACAACGAACCATCCAACAGAAGAAAGAAGCAATGAAAGGATCCCTCATGGAAATTTTAGAAGAAACTGTGATGAAGGAAGAGGTGGAGGACACACCTAAAGAAGACCCGAGTAAACCCTGCACTAAGTCTTGCTATTCATGTGGAGAAGGAGGACACATCTCCCAAAATTGTCTGAATGGGGATCTAGTAGAATTCCCGACAGAGGAAGTAGAATATGACCCACAGGAAATAGAAGCCCTGATTGGAATGGAAAAGTCCAGGAAGAGAAACATATTGGAGTTCAGGAAGGACCTGAGTCATAGCACCTGTTACAGGTGCAAGGAGTCAGTGTCGTGGTTCTAAGTATGACAGTAGAATGGGGGGTTGGAATGTAGAGGCAAGATCCTAGCTATGGAGGAGTTTTACACATGAGTTTTACGAGTTTAGGCCCTTCTCAGAGGAAGTAACAGCCCTACATCTCGGAGCCCGGAGGCGGTCGACTGGATTATGCGCGTGAGTGTTACAGGGGGTGCGAACCCTTGTCACTGAGGAGGGGGGTGGCTTATATAGAGTTCGCCAGACCCCTCCCGCCCTCAGTTACAAAGGGTTTAAGGTACATAAAGGCAGAGACGTTACTGGTAACGCCTGTAATAAAAGTACATAAATGACCATTAAAGCTATGACTTAAATCCCGACCGTTGCAGAGTGAGTGACTCTTAGTCTTCTGGTAGTCGAGTGGTTCTTAGTCTTCTAGTAGTCGAGTGGTTGTTTGTATGGTCGAGTGTCTTCAAGACTGTCGAGTGGGACATGGCTTTATGGTCGAGTGGACGATGATTTTTCTTCGACTACTTCTGGTTCTTTAAGGGATGACCTTGGGGAGGGTATCTTGATCAGATCCATGACCCTACCCTAGGTACATAGCTTCGTCATTAGCCCCTGAATGGATCAGGATTTGAGTGAGGAAGGAGTTGAGAACACTTCCGACTCATGTTCGCGCTATGAGTATATCTTGCTCTGGATCAATGAACTGAGGGGATAACATCAACTTCTTTTTCAGTCGCCTTGGTCCATTCTTAGTTTTTGTCGAGTGAATTTTCACGATAGAGTTCTGAATGACGATGTGGAGGATGTTTTCCGCCTGGCGAGTTGCTTTGCTCTCCGCAGATTTCACGGGATTCGAATTTTGGGAAGCGCGCCGGACGGGCGCGGCCGTGGTAATCGGGACGGATTAGGCAGGTTGCCTCGATCCCCGTGCCACCTTTTTCGCCACGTATCACGCGCGCGACTGTTGCGGGATTTGTTTAGATCGTCTGGGCCTACAAGTCAGTCACTCGAGAATGACCTTATAAAAGACACCGGACCGGGCCTTTGAGCTGTGCGCTCTCATTCTCTTCCTTCTTCCTCAGACTTCCCCGCCGTGCCCGCTTCCGTTCTCGGCGTCGCAACCACCCTCGGGCTCGATCCACCGCCATAGGAAAAGAGAAGACGATGGCGTTGGAGCGCGTGAAGAAGGCCACCGCGAAGGCGAAGGGTAAGAGGACCAGCCGGGGCAGATCCTCGTCAAGATCCGGCCTGCCGCCGGGCTGGATCCAGGGCGACTGGATCCGCTTGACGATCAGCCAGGATGACCTCGACGACCTGGTGGAGGGGGGACTGATCCCCCACGAATCGGCGCGGCTCCCGGGGAACGAGACCGAGCCACAGCCGCGGGAGGGTGAGTGCGTTCTCCTCGCTACTCACGTCGACCGCGGGTTTTCTTTGCCTCCCCATCCTTTCTTTCGTGGCTTTTTGAACTTCTTTGGGGCTCAACTCCACCACTTCACTCCAAACACCATAGTTTATCTGGCTGCCTTTGTGTCAATGTGCAAAAATTTCTTGGGCTGTCGACCGCACTGGGGTCTCTTCAAACACATATTCACCTGTCGCTCCCAGTCGGTCAAGAAGACCAATCCGAGTGATGAGAGGATGCACATGATCCAGATGTGCGGGGGCCTTGGGATCCAGATGAGGAACAAGAGTACCTTCCCAGCGATGATCCTTCCCGACTCGGTCCGGGGCTGGCAGTCGACTTGGTTTTACTGTAAGGACTAGCCGACCCCGGGTCAGTCGACTGGACTTCCCCCCTTTTCCCTGGCTCGAGTGGAGAAGCCCTCCTCCTTGAGGGTGATCCCAGAAGAGAAGGCGCAGGTCAAGGCGTTGGTCGAGCGGGTCGTCCAACTTGTCCGTGACTGGGTGACTAGGATGGACCTACCGGAGGTCTTTCTCAGTCTACGCATCCAACCGCTTCAGGCCCGTGACCATCCGATGTGGATGTACTCGGGACTCGAGGACTCCACTCGGATCCACCCGGAGGACGTCAGCAAAGACATGGTGGAGAAGTGGCTGAGGGGAATCACTAGCAACAAAGACAATCCCAGGGGGTCTAGGAGGGTGATTCCATTCGACCACTCGCGCCAGCCGGAACAGGTATGATTCTGCTTTGTCAAGTATCTTCTCGATTCACTGTGTGACACCTTGTTGATGGTCGAATGTATTTATTTTGCTCGTTGTTCTTTCAGGTCTCATTGATATGTACTCGATGCCCAATGGAGTGCAGGAGCTAGACGTCGAGGAAGGAGCGAGCGGGGGCGAGAGTGGCGAGTGGCACTCAGACGCTGAGGAGGACGAGGAGAGCGACAACTCGAGTGATGACGAAGAGGTCGACTCGCCTCCTCGCAGAGAGAGGAGATCCAAGAACGCTCACGACCCGGCGGGCACCCCGGTCCTGGCGACCGTGCCTACTGGGAAAACTTCGAAGCGCCCCCGGACGTCTTCCCCGGCGCCGATTGAGAAGGCTCCGAAGCAACTCAAGGCCGCGCCACCTCCTGCGCCAAAAGCATCGAAGGCCACCTCCTCCAAACCACCAAAGGATTTGCCCAGAATCAAAGTGACCATCCCCACCATCTCTGGGTAATCATCTGACCTGTTCTTTTCGTTGATTCGAGCAACAGAACATAACCGACTGAGTGCGGGCATTTGCAGTGCTGCTACATCAGGAACCTCCTCCTACAAGTACCGAGACGAGGAGATGGAAGATGCGGTTACCTCCAACCCAGGTAAAAACTCTTATGATCTTGTTCTTGATTACTTGGTCGATTGAATTCTAGAAGTTCACTTGGGGTCGACTGAACTTCTCTGCAGCTCCACCCAACGTCATCGATCTCCCAGATGACGACAAAGACATGGCTCCCAGGCCCAGAAAGAGCAAAAAGGCAGTGGCTGGTAGGACGTCTCAGCAGGGACCAACGACAACACCAACCATCCGTCAATCTGAAGACACGGGCGGGGCCTCTGTAACCTTCGCTGTACCCTTGTCGAGTGAGCGCCCCGCACCGTCGACTGTACCGGTGTTCCCTTCAGTCGTCCAATCTCCCACCCCGGAGCTCCAAGCTGCTGCACCTGGGTTGTCTGTCCCCTTCTTCACCAGCTACCCTGTTCCGGAAAGCCAGTCAGATGCGGCTACGGAAGCCATCCGTCAGGATGACGTGATGATGGAGCGGATGAAGACGGTGCACGAGAATAGCCAGGCTGCTTACGACGCCTGCGCTGCTCTCCGGGGCAATGTCCAAGTAAGTAGACTTTCGACTGACCTTGTTCTATTAGGATATGCTACCCGAAATATCTTCTTCCATACAATCTCCTGTTGTTTGCGTCGAATCTGTACACCCACTGGGTGTTTTGTTGTTTTTTGTAGTTGCGTTCTTCCACTCGGTCTGGGCGAGTAGGATCTGAACCGGTGGGGGCACGCTAAGTGCACCCACTGGGTGTAGTCCCCGAGACCGCAGTCGACTGCTGGCAGTCGACTGGGGTCTGAATAGTTTTTTTTGACTAGACCCGGGCGGACCGGTCGATTTGTGTCTGAATCAGCAGGGGCACGCCAAGTGCACCCGCTGGGTGTAGTCCCCGAGACCGCAGTCGACTGTGTGCAGTCGGCTGGGGTCTAAGTGAACTCCTTAAGTTTTATTCACTCGAAAGTAAATAACCTTTGATCTTGTGGATTGACACGTCTTTTGCCTCCTGCAGAAATCTTGTACTCTCATTTCCAAGTTTGCTGAACTTGAGGAGAAGCAGAGGCAACTCAACCTCGACTTGGAGCTGGCCCAACAGAATTTGAAGAAAGCTCAAGATGAAGCTGCTGGTATGGAAGGTAACTGCCTGTCGACTGTCCACGTCGATCGTCTTTTACAATATTTCTTCGATCTCTTGTTTGATCCGATTGCTTCTTTTGCAGAGAAAATGAAGTTGGCTCTGGAGAAAGGGGACTCGGACCTCGCAGCAGCGCAGAAGGAAGCCCAGGATAAGATTGCCCTTGCAGACCAGAAGCTGGCTTCAGTCGGAGCGTTGGAAGGGGAGGTGAACAAGCTGAAGTCATGTCTCAATGAGTCTAACCGAGAAGTGAGTCGTCTGAAGAAGGATAAAATTGCCCTGAATGAAAAGCTAGAGTCTGCGGTCCACAAGAGGAATGGCACGGAAGCTTATATGACTCTTGCCAAGAAGCTCTATCTTATGCTGGAAGGTACTCCTTTTAAACCGATTGTGCTGATGCTTGCAAATGAATCTTGTCTAGTCGACACACTATTTTTTTTATTTTTTTGTACTGCAGAATTCTGTCGAGACTTTGACGAGGAAACCGGAAGGGTCGAGACGGGTCTGGACCCTATCGCTTCTCCAGTTTGTGACGAAACTGCCATGAACGTGCTCCGACTGGAGTCTCATGTCACCAGCGTCACAAGTTACCTAGTGCGTCTGAAGGTGGCGGTCTCACGAGTCGACTCATTGCTCCGGCCAAGGGTGACGCTTCAAAATGACCTGGAATCTCTGATGGCTCGACTCGAGGAGATCCCTGATCGAGTGCAAGAATGGAAGAAGTCCTCCGCCCGGTGTGGAGCTGACGTGGCGCTGTCCTTGGTACGAGTCCACTGCAAGGAGGCCCGTGAAGACAAACTGGCGGCGATCAAGGTTGCCAACACCAAAAGGCATGACTTCCAGTCCTTCATGGAGACTTTCATCGCTGCTGCCACTCGGATCGCGGATGGGATCGACTTGGACGAATTCGTCGAACCTGCCAGCCCTCCTCCTGCCGAGTGAACAAACTTATGAAATTTGAATCTGTCTTAAATTTGCCTCGGAATGCCGAGTGATTGCTGTAACCGTTAAACTCCTTCGGGCTTGATGCTCGAATACTTTTGATTTGCTGCTTGGAACTTTAGGATTTATCCGAATTGCTTTTGGGCATACTTGCGATTGCTTTTGAGATCTACTCCATTGTGTTTGTGGCGTATCTCGGAGGAGAAGGTTGCAGTCGACCTGCGCATTATCGTCCTTGCGGACAAGGATGGAGCGTACATTGTATTTGTGGCGTAGCTCAGAGAAGAGGTCCGCGGTCGACTTGCACCTCGTCATCCTTGCAGACAAGGATGGAGCGTACGTTGTATTTGTGGCGTAGCTCGGAGAAGAGGGCCGCGGTCGACCTGCACCTCATCATCCTTGCAGGCAAGGATGGAGCGTACGTTGTATTTGTGGCGTAGCTCCGAGAAGAGGGCCACGGTCGACCTGCACCTCATCATCCTTGCGGATTTTATGAACTTAGGCGAGCGCTGGATTTCAGCTGAGCCCCCGAGTGGGAGGATTGCTCACCACTCGGTAGGATTTTACAAACTTAGGCGAGTACTAGACTGCTGCTAAGCCCCCGAGTGGGAGGATTGCTCGCCACTCGGTAGGATTTTACAAAACTTAGGCGAGTACTGGACTGCAGCTAAGCCCCCGAGTGGGAGGATTTCTCTCCACTCAGTAGGATTTTACAAACTTAGGCGAGTACTGGACTGCAGCTAAGCCCCCGAGTGGGAGGATTGCTCTCCACTAGGTAGGATTTTACGAACTTAGGCAAGTACTGGACTGCAGCTAAGCCCCCGAGTGGGAGGATTGCTCTCCACTCGGTAGGATTTTACAAACTTAGGCGAGTACTGGACTGCAGCTAAGCCCCCGAGTGGGAGGATTGCTCTCCACTCGGTAGGATTTTCTTTCGAGCTTAGGCGAAACGGATTCGCGGCTAAGCCTCCCGAGTGAGAGGATTGCTCTCCACTCGGTTGGATTTTACAAACTTAGGCGAGTACTAGACTGCAGCTAAGCCCCCGAGTGGCAGGATTGCTCGCCACTCGGTAGGATTTTACAAACTTAGGCGAGTACTGGACTGCAGCTAAGCCCCCAAGTGGGAGGATTGCTCTCCACTCGGTAGGATTTTACAAACTTAGGCGAGTACTGGACTGCAGCTAAGCCATCGAGTGGGAGGATTGCTCTCCACTCGGTAGGATTTTACGAACTTAGGCGAGTACTGGACTGCAGCTAAGCCCCCGAGTGGGAGGATTGCTCTCCACTCGGTAGGATTTTACAAACTTAGGCGAGTACTGGACTGCAGCTAAGCCCCCGAGTGGGAGGATTGCTCTCCACGCGGTAGGATTTTCTTTCGAGCTTAGGCGAAATGGATTCGCGGCTAAGCCTCCCGAGTGAGAGGATTGCTCTCCACTCGGTAGGATTTTACAAACTTAGGCGAGTACTGGACTGCAGCTAAGCCCCCGAGTGGGAGTATTACTCTCCACTTGGTAGGATTTTATGAACTTAGGCGAGTACTGGACTGCAGCTAAGCCCCCGAGTGGGAGGATTGCTCTCCACTCGGTAGGATTTTACAAACTTAGGCGAGTACTGGACTGCAGCTAAGCCCCCGAGTGGGAGGATTGCTCTCCACTCGGTAGGATTTTCTTTCGAGCTTAGGCGAAATGGATTCGCGGCTAAGCCTCCCGAGTGAGAGGATTGCTCTCCACTCGGTAGGATTTTACAAACTTAGGCGAGTACTGGACTGCAGCTAAGCCCCCGAGTGGGAGGATTGCTCTCCACTCGGTAGGATTTTACGAACTTAGGTGAGTACTGGACTGCAGCTAAGCCCCCGAGTGGTAGGATTGCTCTCCACTCGGTAGGATTTTACAAACTTAGGCGAGTACTAGACTGCAGCTAAGTCCCCAAGTGGGAGGATTGCTCTCCACTCGGTAGGATTTTCTTTCGAGCTTAGGCAAAACAGATTCGCGGCTAAGCCTCCCGAGTGAGTGGATTGCTCTCCACTCGGTAGGATTTTACAAACTTAGGAGAGTACTGTACTGCAGCTAAGCCCCCGAGGGGGAGGATTGCTCTCCACTCGGTAGGATTTTACAAACTTAGGCGAGTACTGGACTGCAGCTAAGCCTCCGAGTGGGAGGATTGCTCTCCACTCGGTTGGATTTTACAAACTTAGGCGAGTATTGGACTGCAGCTAAGCCCCCGAGTGGGAGGATTGCTCTCCACTCGGTAGGATTTTACAAACTTAGGCGAGTACTGGACTGCAGCTATGCCCCCGAGTGGGAGGATTGCTCTCCACTTGGTAGGATTTTACAAACTTAGGCGAGTACTGGACTGCAGCTAAGCCCCCGAGTGGGAGGATTGCTCTCCAGTCGGTAGGATTTTACAAATTTGGCGAGTAATGTACTGCAGCTAAGCCTCCGAGTGGCAGGATTGCTCACCACTCAGTAGGATTTTACAAACTTAGGCGAGTACTGGACTGCAGCTAAGCCCCCGAGTGGGAGGATTGCTCTCCACTCGGTAGGGTTTTCTTTCGAGCTTAGGCGAAACGGATTCGCGTCTAAGCCTCCCGAGTGAGAGGCTTGCTCATCACTCGGTAATATTTTCTTTCAAACTTAGGCGAAACGGATTCGCAGCTAAGCCCACCCATTGGGGGATTTCGGAGGTAAATAAAAACAACAACAATCGTGCGAGAAGACCGAAAAGCTCTTGTCTTTGACGAACAAATTACAAAGGTACTTCTTATTACATTTTATTCGAACAAGTGCTTAAGTGTAAAAGGGGCGAAGCAGCTCTGTGTTCCAAGCTCGTGGCTTGTCTTTCTGATGCTCAACACTGTAAAGATGGTATGCTCCATTGTGGAGAACTTTGGTGACGATGAAGGGGCCTTCCCAAGCCGAGGCGAGCTTGTGTGGTTTCTGTTGATCCACTCGAAGAACCAGGTCTCCTTCTTGAAAGGTTCGACCCCTCACGTTTCTGGCGTGGAATCGACGCAAGTCTTGCTAATAAATGGTCGACCGGATCAAGGCCATCTCTCTTTCCTCCTCTAAGAGGTCGACTGAATCCTGCCAGGCCTGCTCTGCTTCCTCTTCAGAGAAGAGCTCGACTCGGGGT
The DNA here is from genome assembly GCF_056163025.1 of Triticum urartu. Taxonomy (NCBI): domain Eukaryota; kingdom Viridiplantae; phylum Streptophyta; class Magnoliopsida; order Poales; family Poaceae; genus Triticum; species Triticum urartu. The sequence continues at coordinate 442,935,602 of NC_141878.1, read as the reverse complement.
GCGTTGTGGAGCAGGTCACTTGGCAGAATAGCTTCGGCTCCGTAGACCAAAAAGAAAGGAGTTCGTCCAGTCAATCGATTGGGAGTTGTCCTCAAACCCCAAAGAACCGACGGATGTTCATCGACCCAAGCGCCTGCTGCATGTTTGAGATCACGCATCAGCCGGGGTTTCAGTCCTTTGAGAATTAGGCCATTCGCTCTTTCTGCTTGTCCGTTTGACTGCGGGTGAGCGACTGAAGCATAGTCGACTCGTGTGCCTTGAGAAGCGCAGAAAGCTCTAAACTCATCAGAATCGAAGTTCGACCCGTTGTCCGTGATGATGCTGTGTGGAACTCCATATCTGAATGTCAATTCTCTGATAAACCTGACAACAGTGCTGGCTTCAAGACTCTTGATAAGTTTAGCTTCGATCCATTTGGTAAACTTGTCGACCGCCACGAGCATGTAAGTGAAGCCGCTCCTACCAGTTCTCAGTGGTCCAACCATATCCAATCCCCAAACAGCAAAGGGCCAGACGAGGGGGATGGTCTTCAGGGCTGACGCTGGCTTGTGAGACATGTCCGAGTAAAACTGGCAGCCTTCACATCTGTTGACTATATCTTTCGCCATTTCATTTGCTCGTGGCCAATAGAATCCGTCTCGGTATGCTTTGGCCACGATGGCCCGAGAGGACGCATGGTGACCACAGGTCCCCGAGTGGATGTCGTTGAGGATCATTCGACCTTCTTATGGCGTTATGCATCTCTGATCGACTCCAGTCACGCTTTCCCTGAACAATTGTCCTCTTATCACAGTAAAGGCCTTGGATCGACGGACGATCTGCAGAGCCTCTTCTTCGTCCTCTGGGAGTTCCTTTCTGAGGATGTATGCAATGTACGGCACTGTCCAGTCGGGAGTGATGACCAGAACCTCCATGATTAGGTCGACCATGGCTGGGACCTCGACTTCAGTCGGATCTGTGGCGCTCTTAGGCTGCGGGGGCTCTTCAGTAAAAGGATCTTATTGAACTGTCGGTGTGTGAATATGTTCCAAAAACACATTGCTAGGAATGGCTTCTCTCTTGGAACCTATCTTTGCCAAGTCATCGGCTGCTTGTTTTTTTAGACGGGGTATGTGATGGAGCTCTAACCCCTCAAACTTCTTTTCCAACTTCCTCACCCATTGCAGTAACCAGTCATGGCTAGGCTTCTAACGTCCCATTCTTTCATCACCTGATTGACCACCAAATCTGAGTCACCGTAAACCATAAGGCGACAGACGCCGAGTGAAATGGCCATACGTAACCCATATAGGAGTGCTTCATATTCTGCTTCGTTATTGGAGGAATCGAAGTGAATCTGGAGGACGTATCTAAGCTTGTCTCCTCGGGGGATACCGGTACCACCCCGGCACCAGAACCATTCAACATTTTGGACCCATCAAAGAACATGGTCCAGTGCTCCGAGTGAACTTGAGTCGGCAGTTGCTGTTCGATCCACTCGGCGAGGAAATCTGCTATTGCTTGGGACTTGATAGCTTTCTTTGCCTCAAACTTGACATCTAAGGGAAGGAGTTCAATCACCCACTTTGCCACTTGACCAGTTGCATCTCTGTTGTGCAGAATCTCCAACAATGGAGCGTCGCTGACGACTATAACAGAGTGATCAGAGAAATAGTGTGCAACCTTCTTCGTGGTCATGTAAATCCCATAAACAAGCTTCTGATAGTGTGGATATCTCTGCTTTGATGGAGTCAGAACTTCAGAAATATAATAAACCGGGCGCTGAACTTTATAAGCTTTTCCCTCTTCTTCCCACTCGACCGTAAGTACTGTACTAGCGACTTGTCCAGTGGCTACTATATAAAGCAGTAAAGGCTCTTTGCTGATTGGGGCAGCAAGCACCGGCTGGGTGGAAAGTAGGGCTTTTAGCTCTACAAATGCTGCATCAGCTTCGGGAGTCCAGTCGAACTTATCTGATTTCTTCATCAGTCGGTAAAGAGGCAGTGCATTTTCACCGAGGCGAGAAATGAATCGACTTAGGGCGGCCAAACAACCAGTAAGCTTCTGGATGTCATGCACACGCACAGGGCGTTTCATCCGGAGTATAGCACCCACTTTCTCTGGGTTAGCATCGATCCCTCGTTCGGAAACGAGAAAACCGAGTAATTTTCCGCCCGGAACTCCAAACGTGCACTTTGATGGATTAAGCTTGATATCATACCTTCTGAGGTTGGCAAAGGTTTCAGCAAGGTCAGTCAGTAGGTCGGAACCTTTACGTGACTTGACCACAATGTCATCCATGTATGCTTCCACATTCCGACTGATCTGAGTGAGCAGGCACTTCTGAATCATCCGCATGAATGTGGCTCCAGCGTTCTTCAAACCGAATGGCATAGTGACATAATAGAAGCACCCAAATGGGGTGATGAAAGCTGTTTTTATCTCGTCGGGTCCGTACAGACGGATCTGGTGGTACCCGGAGTAGGCGTCCAAAAAGGACAAACGCTCACACCCCGCAGTCGAGTTGACTATTTGGTCGATGCGAGGGAGAGGAAAGTGATCTTTCGGGCAGGCCCGATTGATATGTTTGAAGTCGATGCACATGCGAAGTGAGTCGTCCTTCTTTGGGACCATCACAACATTGGCTAACCACTCGGAGTGGTAAATCTCACGGATAAACTCAGCTGCCAAAAGCCGAGCCACCTCTTACCGATTGCCTTCCTCTTCTATACAGTGGACCGTTGAAGATGTTCTTTGACTGGTTTCACTTTTGGGTCGACTCGCAAATGGTGCTCAGCCAGTCCCCTGGGAACACCTGGCATGTCTGAAGGTTTCCATGGAAAGATGTCCCAATTCTCACGGAGGAACTGGGTGAGCGCTTCTTCCTATTTGGAGTCGAGTGTCGTTGAAATGTGAGTCGGAGCAGCATTGGGATCCGTCGGGTGAATGTGAATCAACTTTGTTTCGCAAGACGACTGGAATGCTGAATCCGTGGTGGGCTTCTTGGCTCGCAACAAATCACTCGGATCTGCATTTTTTTATATATTCTTGCAATTCTACTATGGCCATCTGTGCATCAGCGATCTTTGAGCCCTTTTGGAAGCACTCTTCCGCCTTCTTCCGACTACCAGTGATAGTGATCACCCCTTTGGGACCAGGCATCTTCAATTTGAGGTACATGTAACATGGTCGAGCCATAAAGCGTGCATAAGCCGGCCTGCCAAGAATAGCATGATAGGCACTCTGGATCCACAACCTCAAATGTCAACTTTTCTCTGCGGTAATTCTTGGAATCACCGAAAACCACGTCAAGAGCAATCTGGCCGAGTGATGCAGCCTTCTTGCCAGGAATGACCCCATGGAAACTCATATTACTTTCACTGAGTCTGGACATCAGAATGCCCATTCCTTTCAACGTCTCTGCATACAGTATATTCAGGCCACTGCCACCATCCATCAGAACTTTAGTTAGTTGAGTGCCTTCGACTACTGGGTCGACCACCAACACTTGCCTCCCAAGGGTGGCTATGTGCGCTGGGTGATCGGACTGGTCGAATGTAATGGCAGTCTAGGACCACTTCAAATAACTGGGTGTCATCGGAGCGACCATGTTCACTTCTCTGTTGATGACTTTCAATCGACTTTTACTCTCAACGTCAGTGAAAATCATCAGAGTGGAATTCACATGGGGATAACCATCGTCATCCTCTTCCTCATCCTCAACCTTGTCTGCTTCTTTCTCCTTTTCCTTGGGCTGTTTCTCTCGGAATTGTTGGATTAGGAGTCGACACTACCGACTGGTATACTTCGGGTAAATGAAATTACCCTCTTCATCTTTTTTGGTGTGGATGTGGCATGGCAAATCCAGCACATCATTTCCATCTTGATCTTTTACTTTCTTGGGGTTCCACGGTCCCTTGGGCTTCCCCTTGAACTTTCCTTAAGTCACGACTAAGGCTTCACCAGGAGCAGCTGGCTAGGCTTTGCGCTTCTGCTTCCGACTGGAGTTTCCTCCTCCGGTTTCGTGGGCGACTGTTTTGTGCTTGCCACTCCGGAGTCGGTCTTCTTCTTCACCGTTGGCATATTTGGTGGCAATTTCCATCATCCGAGTCAGAGTCATATCTCCTATCCGACCAAATTTCATATTCAACTCCCGATACTTGACGCCTTCTTTAAAGGCACAAATTGCCTGATGATCAGACACATTCTCCACCGTGTGATGCAATGTGATCCATCTCTGGATATAATCCCTCAAAGACTCATTCGGTTTCTGAATGCAACACTGTAATTCGGTCAGCCCTGCCGGCCGTTTGCAAGTACCTTCGAATGTTCTGACAAATACTCGGGCTCCCAAATATAAATACTGCTTGGTGCTAACTGATTCAGCCATGCTCTAGCCGAGCCCCCAGCATTAGAGGAAGGTGTTTCATGGCCACTTCATCATTGCCGCCACTAATCTGGACAGCCACTCGGTAGTCTTCAAGCCAAGTATTAGGCTTGGACTCACCAGTGAACTTGCTGACTCCAATCGCCAACCTGAAGTTGGGGGGAATCACTGCAGCCCTGATGGCTCTGCTGAAGCACTCCGGACCTGAGACATGCACTCTGCTGCTGGTTGGTAGATCTCTGTCATGACCCTCTCGGTAAGCTCTGTTTCTGTCGACCAAGCCCTGAACGAGAATAGATCTCGCATCAAAGCCCGACTCTCTAGGGTCGACTGGAATCCCTCGCCCCATACCGTGAGGGCGCCTGTCATCGTGTTGCTAAGGCACGTACGACCCACTCCTTGGGGGGTGTGGGCACTCGACGACGATCATCGCGATCGACTCGGTGGTCATACTGCCCACGGTTTCTGTACTGATCTCGTCGGTCTCCACGTCCCTCACGCCTCGGGGGCGATCTTGGGCTGTGAGCCGACTGAACTGTGTCTGCAACCGCGGACCTGCTATGGATCCTATTCCGGGACTGAGATACTGCTGTATTCTGCTCTCCTGCCGCACGGAGCAAAGCTCGGATCTGCACCAGACCTCGACCAGCTTCTGACTGGGAAGGTTGGATCGACTCCGCTATCCGGGCTGTAGCTACAAGATTCTGGATCGGAGTTCGGTATACCTGAGTCGGAGGCGGAAAGAGTTGACGTCGACTGGATTCAGGAGCACGCTGTCAAGCACGCTCGTCGAGTGCATGCTAGAGATTCTCCAGTCGAGTGCGCTTAGCCAAGTTGGCCAGGCGCGCCTCCTCGAAGGCCTGGGCCTCAGGGGTTTCTCCAACGAGAGGAGCGTGAAGTGCATCCATGTTCCGGCGGCGAAGTTCTTCTCTCCGGTGCGAGGAGAGGGGTTCAGGGCGGTACTCTTCATGAATACACGACGGATCGCCGCCCCCATCGCCTCCATCTTCACGGGTGAAGCCAGGAGGACTGCGCGGTCCATTGGCCATCAAAACTTCTGCCGCGGGGTCGCTGCTATCGCACTCAGATGCAGTCTCTACGGAGCCAGTCGATAGATTGAACAGGCCATAGAGGGTTTCGTCGGGCTCGATTGCCGCGACTTGAGGGGAGGCCGACTGGCGAGCCACCGCATGCTTCACCCACCGCTGAATCCTCGATCGACCGGAACGTTTGCTCCGGCGGGCCGCAGGGAGGGGGGAAGCCATAGGAGCCGACCGATACTGGGTCGACGGCTGCCGCAGGAGGACGCCGCGGACGCATGCGCGAAAGTGCGTTGCCCCGCGGACGGGGAGTGCATCGACGTCGAGTGGAGCCTCCTGAAGCCAAGCGGAGTCGTCGGCGACACACGAGCGCGTCGAGACAGATCTCGCGGCCCTCAGCCAAACCTTCGCCTGAAACCATGATGACGGGGATCGGAAAAATTGCAACTTCTCCAAAAAGTCGCTAAGACACCTGCCCCACTGTGGGCGCCAATTGTCGTGGTTCTAAGTATGACAGTAGAATGGGGGGTAGGAATGTAGAGGCAAGATCCTAGCTATGGAGGAGTTGTACACACGAGTTTTACGAGTTCAGGCCCTTCTCGGAGGAAGTAACAACCCTACGTCTCAGAGCCCGGAGGTGGTGGACTGGATTATGCGCGTGAGTGTTACAGGGGGTGCGAACCCTTGTCACTGAGGAGGGGGGTGGCTTATACAGAGTTCGCCAGACCCCTCCCGCCCTTAGTTACAAAGCGTTTAAGGTACATAAAGGCAGGGACGTTACTGGTAACGCCTGTAATAAAACTGCATAAATGACCATTAAAGCTATGACTTAAATCCCGATCATTGCAAAGTGAGTGACTCTTAGTCTTCTGGTAGTCGAGTGGTTCTTAGTCTTCTGGTAGTCGAGTGGTTGTTTGTATGGTCGAGTGTCTTCAAGACTGTCGAGTGGGACATGGCTTTATGGTCGAGTGGACGATGATTTTTCTTTGACTGCTTCTGGTTCTTTAAGGGATGACCTTGGGGAGGGTATCTTGACCAGATCCATGACCCTACCCTAGGTACATAGCTTCATCAGTCAAGGCACTACCTTAGCAGTTGCCTAGAAAAGAAGCCAAGGACCCAGGGAGGCTATATAATCACAAGGAAACCTCGGGACTTGTCAGAAGTAATATGTTTTTGTTGTAATGAAGCAGGGCACTTTGCCAGAGATTGTCCCAAGGAGAAGGAGACTTGTGATAATTAGTTGAGTTTGCAACAAAAGAAATATAGTAGTAGAAGTGGGAACGACTTTTATTATTGAGGTGTTGAGTTGAGTCATGTAATGGAAATGTAGGAGATGGTAATAATTTGAGGATCAATAAAGTTAGTATCATGGGTACTGATTTGGAATTTATGAGTGCTACTCTATGAAGAAGGATTTTGACCATTTTCGAGGATATGAGAAATATGGTCTATGGATGAATTTGTGCATTTCAAGGGTGGTAGTACCCTGTGAGGACCCTTGACCCCTGGAAAAGATAAGGATATTCCACAGAGTGGAGTTCGGACAAAATAAGTACGAGTTTTGTCTCGATATATGGGATACGCCAAGAGTATGAGGGGATGAAGTAACATTGGATATAAAGGAGATATAATGTTGGTAATATGGAGCAATTGTAACTCCAGGATGAGTCTGAGTAATCACGTCTTAGTTTGGTGCAAATAGAAGGAAGAAAGACAGTACAATTGGATGGATTTAAGAATGCTAGGAAGCTAGATGTTGGAATAGTGATCAGTTGCCCCGATGATGAGTTCAAGGATTTCAAGTGATGAGGTGGGCCCATAACCCACAGGCCCCAGGACCTGCCAAGAAGCAAGCACACTCTTGCTGAAGGAAAAACCCTGCAAGAGGATATGCCTTTATCAACAGACGATCTTATCGGAGGTACGCTAAACCAGAGAGTTGTGAAGGAATGATAGATGTTTGTTTGGCTTGCAGAATAAATGGATACATCCGAACTTGGTTCGTCGACAAGAGAAAATTCCGCAATGCTTGTGAGGATGACCGAGTGTTAGAATGCGAGATTCGCTAAACCATATATAGGGTAATGATTTGGGTGCGGGATGGATTGATCACCATACTGACTTACTCTTATTATTCGCCTTGCTATGTGGGATGGTAAATCTGAGTGACTTGCCTATAGTAGAGATACGGAGATATTAAACCTTGTTTGAACCTTAGAATGGTATAAGTATTTTGCCTTGTACACGACAGTTGTTGCCAACCATAGTTTATACGGTGAGGTTCAACCCAGACCCATTCCCTGCAGGAGAAACCATAAATTGTTGACCACCATGAGATATCGATAGTTTTTTTAGTATTGGCGCCAGACCCGTCAGCTACGAAGACCCAATCTCAGAATAACCTTACCAAGATGAAAGGACAGAAGAATTGCTGTAAAGGTTATGCCACTACCGGAAGAGCCCAGGGAAGGAATTTTCCCGAGAATCTGAGAAGACCGGCCCTGTCAAGAATAAGGATGGAGTATATGAGTATTGATGGGACCGTAATGATGTTTCTAAGAGCGGTAGCACCCCAGACCCCCTGTGATGATCGATGGATTTTGAGAAGACCCCCGACCCTAACCTATTTCTTTCTAGCCTCTCCAAATCTCGAGCACGAGATTCATTTTAAGGGTGGTAGGTTTGTAACATCCCTAAATTCTAAATTTTGGAATGTTATATTAAATAGATAGTTTTGATTGATTGATTGCTTGAGTGAAATTTGAAACTTTTGAAAGTTGAATGAGAGGAAATAAAAGGACTTTTCCAAACTTTCATTTTTGCATTTCTGATCTTCACGAATTCAAATACTTTTCAAATACAAAACCCTGGAGTGAAGATAATATGACTTCTTCCATTTTAAATAAATTAAAAGGGTTTTGAAAAGATTTGAATTCCATTTGGAACTATTTCAAATTCAGAAAGTTTAAGCAACTCAATGATTTTCATGAGAGAAGATAAAATGACTTCTTCAAAACATATGAAATATGAGTTGAAAGTTTCAAAGAATTCAAATTTAAAGTCCCTTTGAAATTATTTTCAATTTGGAGTATTTGGGTTTTATTCAAATTATTTTTCTCCAAAAACAATATACGGAAATTAGGGTAAAATGATTCCCTACAATAGAAAATTGGAGAGAAATAAATTTGAAATCATTTTGGTATTTTTAAAATGATTTTTTATTAGGTTTTATTGCATCAGCAGCACTCTTTGCTTTATCTAATTGTTTCTGGATTTTATTTGGCACTAGGAAAATGTCCATGCTGTAGAAATTGTTTTATGAAAATTTTGATATATAATATGCCTATGTAAAACTTTATTTTATTTGTCGTTATTCGGTTTTCCTTTTGTTACATTAAAAAAACTGTATGTACGGCCATAATTATTTGTCACGCACACGCGTATCATAGTAAGAGCGGGCGCCCCATTTTTTTTCTTTTTCTATATGGGCCAGGCCCAGCCGGCCATATTCCTCTCCATATTTTTTCCAAAGTTTTTCTTTTCTTTCTTTTCAATTGCTCAAAAAAACCTGCAGTGCGCGCGGCCGGCCGAACCGCCTAAGGCCGGCGCCTTTTTTTCCGGTCTATGTTTAGTTCCACGTTGCCTAGTGTTTAACCCCTAAACGTCGTTTCCATCTATAAATATAAACATATAAAGTCTTCAAAAATCATCTGATTCGAGTTAAATCAGTATTTTGGTTTGACTAGATTCATTAAAAAAAATATTTTTCTCCTCTTCGACAGAACTTCTGGAAATTGTCTCCTCTCTCCAAAGTCATTTTTTTCTCTAGCTTATAAAGGTATCTTCCTTCGTTTTCTTTTTATACTTTCGTAGTTTATTATTTCTAGACTAATATGATAGAATAATTAGATTATCAATTAGTCTATGTATTTATACATTAGACCTAGAATTTGTTAGCCGTAGCTATTTTTTCTTCCATAAAACAGTTTGGTCGTGATTTTTCTAATAGCCATAACTTTTTACTCGTTCATCAAAATTAGATGAAACCAACGCCTATAGTTTTGTCTTGTTTTCACCTATCCAGTGAATGTGTCACATCAACCTTTTGAAATTTTCAAAATTCGAAATTTGTTCAGATTCATATTCAAACTTCTTTTGATCATAACTTGAGTTTTATAACTCTGATTTAATTGATTCTTTTTGCAAATCGAAGCTCTTGACCTAAACTTTCTGATAAGGCCAAATTCACATAATTTTGGTACTGTTAGAAATTGTTTTATGTTATAAGAGTTAATTGCTTGTTTTTGGAGTTTTTCGAGATCTTTTCTCTGATTCTTTTGCATGATTGCTTATGTGTGATTGCTATTGCTTGCTCACGATAGATTGAAACAAGGTGTGACGAGTGGAACTATCAGGAGTTATGAGTGCGAATCATCTTCATCAACAGTACAAGGAAAGTTCACACTTTGATCATATCCCTTTCATACCCAGTTTTATGCATTAGTTTCACCCTCAAACATTGCATGAGTAGGATTGATGACATGTGGGTATTGGGAAGTAGTTGATGAGGTAGGAACCTATTGTCCCACATTCAAACCTTGGGAGTTACTACTACGTTGTGCTTATACTGCTATGCTATGTTCGTAGACATGGATTGGTTTGAGAGAATTCATGAAAGATGTGAGAGATTATTGTTAACTAAGGGTTAACTTAAGGTGGCTACTCTAATACACATCTGGGTGGACTGGTAGGGGCACCCTGGAGCACCCAGCGGTTTGCCCGGGCACCTGGAGAACCCAGTGCTTGCCCAAGGGGATCCCGGAGGACCTGTGTGATCATCCTATGGAATGCTACACAGGCTCAAAGGGATCATAATATTATTCATGCTAGAAACTTCCGTGTGCAGCCACAAACCATTATGGGCTCTGGCATAGTTAAGGAAGTTGCGTGAGCTCTTGAAGAGGTGGACTAGCAGATGTAGGGGGATTGTAGGTGTACCGGTCTGCCCGGAGTAAAGAGTTAATGCTTCTGAAAGACCGTGTCTCGGTCATTTGTTTCTCAAACATCATGTAGTGCGAGAAATCCAACGGAGGAGATCGAGTCTTGTGGGGAAAAGTGCGCAAACCTCTACAGAGTGTACAAACTAATCATGATTAGCCTTGTCCCCGGTTATGGACATCTTGAGTATCTGGTTCTTGGATTATCATATTGATGTCCTCACGTTACTTAAATAATTTGTTGGGTTATTGATGTTAATTTGGGATTGAGTTGGAGGAACCTTCTCAATATTTTCAACCAACTTTGTAGTTAAATAAAATACATTCCTTTGATGTAGGGAAAAATTGGCTTTTCGCAAAAACATTATAACCATAGAGCTTTTCCACCAGCCAAATATGCATGTAGTGATAGCCTTTATTCATCATTATCCCATGGTGTGAATTTGCCAGTACATTCATTGTACTGACCCTTTGTGGCTGCAACTTCTCATGTTGCAGGATCTAACGACAAGTAAGTGATACGTTAGGGTTACGATTTCTACACTCAACATTGCCGTTGGTGTTGATGGGAATCCACAACCTTGTTGTTACTTTCGCTATTTGGATTGAGGTAATAGTATTTACGTTACTTTATACATGTGATTTTACCTCTGTTATAAATCCTCTGCGGTACTGATAGATCTCACAGGAGGAGGAGAAGGAAGACGCCTCTGATTGAAGCATTTGTTGGCATAATGACCCTTCTGTTGGCACTTGTTGCATGTGACCTCCGAGAGCGGACGGTGATACGGAGCACTTGATCTTGGAGCTTCAGACGAAGTCTTGTTCTGAAAGCCAGGGTTGGGTGGGTGGGAAGATCCATTGCCACCTTTGCTCTTCTGCTGATAAGGCTGACGGAACGGAGGAGGAGGAAGCCAAAACTTTTGCTGCTTAGCCACTTGAGTTGAGGAAGAAGGAGTTGCATCTCTAACTCGCTTCTTGGAAGCATCGCACTTCAGTTGGGCAGCCTCTTGCTTCATTGCCATGTTGTAAAACTCATCGTAGTTCTTGGGCTAAAAAAGGACGAGAGCTAGCTGGAGTTCTTCTCTGAGACCACCCCTGAACTGGTATATCATGCTCTTCTCGTCAGGGATGTCTTGCTTAGCGAAATGGGCGAGCTTCTAAAACATGATGTTGTACTGGTAAACAGACATAGTGCCTTGCTTCAGGTTGCGGAATTCCTCACGCTTGCTTACAACAACACTCTGAGGAATGTGATTAGCTTTGTAGTCTTGATGGAATTCATCCCAGGTAATCACACGGCCTCCTCTGGAATCTTTGTGCTGCTGAAACCATTCTGCAGCTTGGTCTTTGAGTTGGAAGGAGGCAAACTTGACAAAGTCCTCAGGCCTGACGTTGCTGCACTCGAAATGCTTGTATATGTCCACGAGCCAATCATCAGCGTCTGAGGCCTCGACACAGTTGCTGAAGGTCTTTGGCTGGTTAGCAAGGAACTAGTTGAGTGTAGCAAACTGATTCTGATTGTTGCCATGGCCCTAGTTGCGCTCTTGCACAATTTGCATGATCAGCTGCGTGTTTGCATTGGTAGCGGCCATCACAGCTTGCCATGCCTCCGGAGGTGGAGGTGGTGGTGGCGGATCAGGATTCGGAGTCGTGCGCGTTGGAGGAGCCATCCTAAAGAGGTTGACATTCGTTAGCATCATGACAGACATATATTTGAGCTGAATCAAACGAATTGAAATTGCAACATAAAGTCTTCACACCCGAACAAAATGAACGAATGCATTCCAATCGAAATGGTCACATTTCCATAAACTGAGAAGCCACTAGATAGAGGTAGAAGAAAAACAACAAGGTACGGACAAGAGCAAATACTTAGTGAGGATTACCCAATCCCAAACCAGATATCCGCGGAAGAAGAACTAGAGCTACAAGAATTCCCACCTATGAAACTCCCGAACCATTCCGGTTATGCAATCAGGTGTTGGGGATACAGGGGAAGCATAATATCTCACCCAAATCTAGCAAATCCTACATCCAGCTGTATCCATCCCTCAACACATAACCAAGAAACCTTCGGAAATCATTTACCTCAACCTTCAAAAAGCATCCGTTATACAAGTTATGGCAATACTCCCGAACTCGCGCCCCAGTACTGGGTGGCGTCGAGGTTATCTCACCAACAACTGCATAAAAGAGATTTCGATGTCGGCGAAACTCAGGTATTCCAGAACCTCAACGATAAAATTGTGACGACAACACCTCGGAGCTCAACTCCCTAGGACACTGCCACAACCCCTAAATGACAGGAGGCACCAAGAACAATGTTCTCATCACAAAACCATCGGAACGACTCCAAGATACCCGCATGATCCTAAAAAAATTAGTGAAAATTTGAGAAGAGAAGAGTCAAAACTCTACGTCAGGATGCCTCACCAGAGCGACGAAGGGACTGAGGAGTAAAAAGAATTCCTAACTCTCCGATATATATAATCCTAAATGACTCAAAACATTTTTCTAGACTCAACAACGCCAACGATTCGATCAAGCAGGGGGCTCCTAAGGTCGGGGAAGGCTCTGATTACCAACTTGTAACGCCCTCGATGCGGCTATATCTCCTACGTGTCGAAGCACGACTTAGAGGCATAACCGCATTGAAAGCAATGTCGCAAGTGAGATAATCTTCACAACAACCCATGTAAATAAATAAAGGGGAAAAGTACATAGTTGGCTTACACTCGCCACGTCACATAAATACATAAATAAGTCATTACATTCATCCAATACACTTAGGGTCTGACTATGGTACCAAAATAAAGATCAACCCCCAAATGTGACAAAGTCCCCGATCACCCCAACTGGGCACCACTATTGATCATCTTGGAAAGACATGTAGTAAAGGCGAGAGTCTTCATCGAACTCCCACTTGAGCTCGGTCATATCATCTGGAACGGTATCATCGGTCCCTGCATCTGGTTTTGGAAGTAATCTGTGAGTCACGGGGACTCAGCAATCTCGCACCCTCGTGATCAAGACTATTTAAGCTTATAGGTAAGGTAAGGTATGATGTGGAGCTGTAACAAGCAACTAGCATATATGGTGGCTAACATATAAGAAAAAGAGAGCGAGAGGAGAAGGCAAAAGCACGGTCGAACAACTATGATCAAGAAGTGATCCTAGAACAACCTACCTCAAACATTACTCCAACGCCGTGTTCACTTCCCGGACTCCGCCGAGAAGAGACCATCACGGTTACACACGCGGTTGGTGCATTTTAATTAAGTTAAGTTCAAGTCTTCTACAACCAGACATTAACAAATTCCCATCTGCCCATAACCGCGGGCACGGCTTTCAAAAGTTCAAATCCCTGGAGGGGTGTCCCAACTTAGCCCATCACAAGCTCTCACGGTCAACGAAGGATATTCCTTCTCCCAAGATAATCCGATCAGACTCGGCATCCTGGTTAGAAGACATCCTTGACAATGGTAAAACAAGTCCAGCAAGACCACCCGCTATGACGACAAATCCCGATAGGAGCTGCACATATCTCGTTCTCAGGGCACACCAGATAAGCTAAGCGTACGGGAGCCAACTTAACCCAAGTTGCCAAGGGACGGCCCCGCACGGTGCTCTGGGTTGGACCAACACTTAGAGAAGCACTGGCCCGGGGGTTTAAAATAAAGATGACCCTTGAGTCCGCGAAACCCAAGGGAAAATGCTAGGTGGCGAATGGTAAAACCAAGGTCGGGCCTTGCTGGAGGAGTTTTATTCAAGGCGAACTGTCAAGGGGTTCCCATTATAACCCAACCGTGTAAGGAACGCAAAATCCGGGAACATAACACCGATATGACGGAAAACTAGGGCGGCAAGAGTGGAACAAAACACTAGGCAAAAGGCCGAGCCTTCCACCCTTTACCAAGTATATAGGTGCATTAAGATAAACAAGATAATATTGTGATATCCCAACAAATAAACATGTTCCAACAAGGAACGATCTCCAATCTTCACCTGCAACTAGCAACGCTATAAGAGGGGCTGAGCAAAGCGGTAACATAGCCAAACAACGGTTTGCTAGGACATGGTGGATTAGAGGTTTGACATGGCAATATGGGAGGCATGATAAGAAAGTGGTAGGCATCGTAGCATAGGCATAGAAAAAGAGCGAGCATCTAGCAAGCAAAGATAGAAGTGATTTCGAGGGTATGGTCATCTTGCCTGCAAAGGTCTCAGAGTTGCCTTGATCCTCGTAAGCGAACTCAACGGGCTCCTCGTTCACGAACTCGTCTCCCGGCTCTACCCAAACAAGAACAACAAGCAAAAGGAGCACAATAAACCACGTGCAAGGCTCAAGCAACATGATGCAAACCATGGTATGATATGCAGGATGCGGTATGTGATGCATATGCATGATTTGACAAGGAATAATTGAACCTGGCCTCAACTTGGAAATCCAAGAGTGCCACTGGAAAGGTGAGATGATTTTGGTTGAAAACGATATAAAGATCACCGGAATCGGATGCACGGTTTGGAAATGGCAAGCAAAACAAATATGGCACCGGTCTGCGATAAACAGCAAGTAGCCATCTAAATGCATCAAGATAAATATGCTACAACACTCAAACATGTCAACAAAATACATGTAAGGGATCCACTCATGATGCTTGACAAAAGATTAACATTGAGCTGCGGCTAATTCATCTATTAACAGGTTCAAACAAGCATGGCAAAAGTGCAAATGATAACAGGTTTCAGACTTAGTGAAATTAACACAAGTCTGGAATTTATCATCGGAAAGCACACTTTAGAGCATGAAAACAACATGCTACAGGAACATATCATGGCAAAGAAAGGCATGGCATGAAGCTACTCTAAGCATATAACAAAAGTCCCTTAGTGACCATGAGCCAAAAGGATCATAAAATACAATTGCAAGCATGTGAACATAGCAAAAACACAAACAAATTCAGACTTAGTGAAAAACTGGAGCATGCAAAACAGTTAACAAGTAGGCATGTTTACGAGCTCGATGCACTCACTACAGAGCATGGCATGAAAAACTAAGCATACACCCATGAATAAGACATGGCATAGAAGCTAGACATGGCAAGAACAACAACATAGCATGCACGGATCAATAGTAACATCCTCGGTAAAATCGCTAAAAATGTCAACAATCTGCCAGGAACATTTTATAGCAAAAGTAGAGCTCGATTGACTCAAGCTAGGATGCTCCATAATTTCAAACAAAGACATGGATGGATAGAGCACCACAATATTAATAAAACATCCTTATTGATCATCCTCAAAAGAGGCACGGATCACTAGGAAACAACATGAACATATGGCATAAAAACAATATCAGGACAAGGACTTGGTGAAATTCTAAGTCCCTGAAATCAACATCAACGATTACGCTACTTTGCATGCTTGTGCTAGTCACCAACACAAAAATACATGGCATACACCCCTGTAAAGATGGCATGGCATTCATCAAAACACATGTAGAGCTCGGGATCATATCATGCACACATTAATCATGGCAAAAATGACAAAATGCCATTTGCTGAAACAGATCTGACATATTCCTCACATATCCCTCTTCCAACGACATTTTGGGCATCAAGATGAGCTCAAATGAAAATGATGCAATGAGATGAAATGATGTACTCGTCGAGACGAACATTTTGATATGCTACACGCACGAATCGAAGCTACGGATGCAGAGTTATGGCATGTCAAAGATAGCAAAAATCTAGGGTTTCGGGGAGGAAAAAGTCAACCGATCTCCCAGATCCAGATCTGGATCCAGTCGTTACTGTAGCAGCGCGGTGCTTGAGGTTCACCGGAGGGGATCGCCGGAGACGAGGGAGAGGACGAGGCGGCCGACGAGGAAGTCGGGCATCGCCGGAGCGGGGTCCTGCCGGCGCGGCGAGGCGGCCACCAGCGACGAGGCGAAGGGACGGCGAGCTTGGTGGCGGCGAGCCGGAGCGGCGTGGGGCGGCGTCCCCCGGTGACGAGGCGGCGACAGGGCGCTGGGCGGCGAGGTGGCGGAGCCGGCGACGTGCTCGGGCGGCGCGGGCGTGGAGGAGAGGTGAGGAGGCGCGGATGGCTGGATGGGCCGCGGGGGCCTCCTGCGGGCCGAGCGGGCCGGGCGGCGGCGTAGCGAAGTGGGGCTCCCACGCGCCACGTGTCAGCTTCCGGTTGGGGTGGCGGCGATGTCCGGCGCGCTACGGGGAAAAATATCTAGGGTTAGGGGGAAGGAGACCCGGGATTTCGTGGAGGGATCTATTTATAGAGGTATAGGGAGCTAGGAAGCTCCAAATGAGATGCGGTTTTCGGCCACGCGATCGTGATCAAACTCTCTAGATGATAGAAGGGGTTTAGGTGGGTTTTGGGCCAGTTTGGAGAGGTGTTGGGCTGCAACACACACGAGGCCTTATTGGTCCCTTGGTTAACCGTTGGAGTATCAAACGAAGTCCAAATGGTACGAAACTTGACAGGCGGTCTACCGGTAGTAAACCAAGGCCGCATGACAAGTATCGGTCCAATCCGAAACCGTTTAACCCCCACACACGAAAAGAGGTAGAAAGGACCACCGGAGGACATAGGAGCGCCGGAAAGCAAAACGGACAACGGGGAAAATGCTCGGATGCATGAGACGAACATGTATGCAAATGGAATGCACATGATGACATGATATGAGATGCATGACAAAGACAATAACACACGGAGACAAAAACCCGACAACGAGGAAATAGAATAACTTAGTGCCGGAAATGGCAAGAGTTGGAATACATATAAGGTAAATTACATTCGCGGTGTTACAACACTCCACCACTACGAAAGGATCTCGTCCCGAGATCTAGGACTGGAAAAACTCCGGGTACTCAGAACGGAGGTGATCCTTGCATTCTCAGGTGGCTTCACGGTCGGAATGGTGTGACCACTTGACTTTGAGGAATCTGATTGACTTGTTGCGAGTCTTGCGCTCAGTTTCTTCAAGGATAGCAACTGGGTGCTCACGATAAGAAAGGTCTTCTTGGAGATCAATGTCTTCGAAGTTGACGGTGCAGTCAGGGGTCTTGAAGCACTTGCGGAGTTGAGACACGTGGAACACGTCATGCACGTTTGCAAAGTTGGAGGGAAGCTCAAGTTGATAGGCGAGATCGCCTCTCTTGCTGACGATCTTGAAAGGACCCACGTATCTAGGGGCAAGCTTCCCTTTGATACCGAAGCGACGAGTACCTTTCATTGGAGAGACGCAGAGGTAAACATGGTCTCCGATCTCGAAAGCCAAATCACGATGCTTACTATCATAGTAGCTCTTCTGGCGCGATTGCGCGGCTTTGAGGTTCTCGCGAATGACTTCGCACATCTCTTCTGCCTCTGTGATCAAGTCATTGCCAAGAAGTTGACGTTCACCAGTCTCTGACCAGTTAAGAGGAGTACGACACTTCCTGCCATAGAGATTTTCAAATGGGGCCTTGCCCGAACTCGCTTGGAAGCTGTTGTTGTAGGAGGACACGACATATGGAAGACAATCTTCCCACTTCATACCGAAAGAGATAACACAAGCCCTGAGCATATCTTCAAGAATCTGATTGACATGCTCGACTTGGCCACTAGTTTGGGGATGAAAAGTTGTGCTGAAACGGATGTTGGTGCCCATGGCCTTCTGAAAAGAATCCCAAAACTTGGAGATGAAGATGCTGCCATGATCTGAAGAAATCAACTGCGGAATGCCGTGTAGAGAGACAATCCGGGAGGTATAAAGCTCTGCCAATTGAGCTGCTAAGATGGATTCTTTGATAGGAAGGAAATGAGCCACTTTAGTGAGTTTGTCGATGACAACGAAGATAGCATCATTGCCACGCTTGGACTTTGGAAATCCAATCATGAAGTCCATCTCAATGTGGTCAAACTTCCATTCTGGAATGGCAAGAGGTTGGAGGAGACCAGCTGGTCGTTGGTGTTCTGCCTTCACTCTTCTGCAGACATCACATTCATTCACGAACTGAGCAATCTCGCGCTTCATTCGAGTCCACCAATACGACTGCTTGAGGTCATGGTACATCTTTGTACTCCCAGGGTGGATGGAGAGGAGTGAATTGTGAGCCTCATTCATAATGACTTTACGAAGGTCACCTTTAGGCATAACAATGCGATCCTCAAAGAATAGAGTATCCTTGTCATCAAGGCGATAGCACTTGTACTTAGGTTGACTCTTGGCAATCCCAATCTTCACCTTCTTCACCATAGCATCAAGAAGTTGAGCCTCGCGAATCTGATCTTCCAAAGTAGGAGAGACTTGGAGGTTTGCGAGAAATCCTTGAGGAACAACTTGCAGATTGAGTTTGCGGAAAGCTTCACAAAGCTCGGGTTGGTAAGGCTTGAGAATCAAACTGTTGTAGTAAGCCTTCCTGCTCAATGCGTCAGCAATTACATTGGCCTTGCCTGGAGTATATTTGATACTCGTATTATACTCTTTAATCATTTTGACCCAACGAGTCTGCCTGAGGTTGAGATTAGGCTGAGTGAAGATGTACTTGAGACTCTTGTGGTCAGTGAAGATGTCCACTTTTCTTCCTAATAAGAGATGTCTCCAAGTCAAAAGAGCATGCACAACTGCCGCCAACTCGAGGTCATGAGTGGGGTAGTTCTTCTCATTGGGCTTCAACTGGCGAGAAGTATAAGCCACAACTTTCTTCTCTTGCATCAACACTGCACCAAGGCCTTGAAGGGAAGCATCACAAAAGACCTCGAACGGTTTGGATTCATCAAGAGGAGTTAGAACTAGAGCAGTGACTAATTTCTCTTTCAGGGTGTTGAAAGCGATGTCACATTCAGGAGACCAAATGTACTTCACATGCTTCTGGAGAAGGTTGGAGAGAGACTTCACGATCTTTGAAAAGTTCTCAACGAACCTTCGACAATAGCTTGCGAGCCCAAGGAAAATGCGGAGTTGCTTCACGTTCTGAGGTGGTTCCCAATTCACAATTGCAGACACCTTCTCAGGATTAACCGCTATGCCCTTGGCAGAGATGATATGCACAAGGTAGAGAACCTCATCGAGCCAAAACTCACACTTTGAAAACTTGGCATAGAACTGATGTTCTCTGAGCTTATCCAGCACCAAACGCAAGTGCTTGGCATGATCTTCCTTGTTCTTGGAAAAGACCAAAATGTCATCGAGGTAGATCAAGATGAAGTCATTTGTGTAGGGGTTGAAGATGAAGTTCATCATGCGAGAGAATGTTGGCGGAGCATTGACGAGGCCGAAAGACATGACAATGTATTCATATGACCCATAGCTTGTTCTGAAAGCTGTCTTGGGGATATCTTCTTCACGAATGCGAATCTGATGATATCCCATACGGAGATCAAGCTTGGAGAATACTTGAGCACCTTTGAGTTGTTCAAATAGCTCATTGATGTTGGGAAGTGGGTACTTGTTCTTTATAGTCTTCTCGTTCAATGGACGGTAGTCAACACAGAGTTGGTCCATTCCATCCTTCTTCTTCACAAAAAGAACTCCACAACCCCACGGAGAAGAACTAGGTCGGATGAGACCCATACGCTCTTGTTCATCGAGTTGCTTCTTCAGCTCCTTCAACTCTTTAGGTCCTAGCTTTTAAGGACGTTTGCAAACAAGTTCCGTGCCAGGCTCAAGATCGATGACGAATTCAACTGGCCGGTGCGGAGGCATTCCTGGAAGCTCTTCTGGAAAGACGTCTTGATATTCGCAAACGACTGGAATTTGAGAGATGGCATCCAGCTCATCCTTCTCATTGAGAGAAAACAGTTGAATGGTATCATCATTAGCGGCAAAGACAATTACATCCTCAGACGAATGAGTCAATTGAATCTGCCTGGCGGCACAATCAAGATGAGCCTTGTGTTTAGAAAGCCAGTCCATTCCGAGAATAAGATCAATATCCGAGTTACCAAGGACCATTGGAGAAGCCAGAAACTTGAAGTCGCCCATCATGATAGAAACATCCGGGACTATTGAAGTAGCCCTCATAGACTTAGCCGGAGAAACCACTCCCATAGGTTTACCCAACATTTGCGAAACGAAGTCATGCTTGGAAACAAATGATCTTGACATGAAACAATGCGATGCACCAGTGTCAAAAAGAACTTTTGCAGGAGTAGAGTTAACTGGAAAGTTACCCATAATCACATCTGACGAGTCCTCTTCCTGAGCTGCGTTCAACAAGTTGACCTTGGCATGCTTGGGGTTATGCTTGACCACTGCGGTACTGACAGATCTCACAAGAGGAGGAGGAGGAAGACGCCTCTGATTGAAACATTTGTTGGCATAGTGACCCTTCTGTTGGCACTTGTTGCACGTGACCTCCGAGAGCGGACGGTGATACAGAGCACTTGATCTTGGAGCTTGAGATGGAGTCTTGTTCTGAAAGCCAGGGTTGGGTGGGTGGGAAGATCCATTGCCACCTTTGCTCTTTTGCTGATAAGGCTGACGGAACGGAGGAGGAGGAAGCCGAAACTTTTGCTGCTTAGCCACTTGAGTTGAGGAAGAAGGAGTTGCATCTCTGACTCGCTTCTTGGAAGCATCGCACTTCAGTTGGACAGCCTCTTGCTTCATTGCCATGTTGTAAAACTCATCGTGGTTCTTGGGCTCAAAAAGGACGAGAGCTAGCTGGAGTTCTTCTCTGAGACCACCCCTGAACTGGTATATCATGCTCTTCTCGTCAGGGACGTCTTGCTTAGCGAAACGGGCGAGCTTCTGAAACATGATGTTGTACTGGTAAACAGACATAGTGCCTTGCTTCAGGTTGCAGAATTCCTCACGCTTGCTTTCAACAACACTTTGAGGAATGTGATGAGCTTTGAATTCTTGACGGAATTCATCCCAGGTAATCACACGGCCTCCTCTGGAATGTTTGTACTACTGAAACCATTCTGCAGCTTGGTCTTTGAGTTGGAAGGAGGCAAACTTGACAAAGTCCTCAGGCCTGGCGTTGCTACACTCGAAATGCTTGCATATGTCCACGAGCCAATCATCAGCGTCTGAGGCCTCGACACAGTTGCTGAAGGTCTTTGGCTGGTTAGCAAGGAACTAGTTGAGTGTAGCAAACTGATTCCGATTGTTTCCATGGCCCTGGTTGCGCTCTTGCAGAATTTGCATGATCAGATGCGTGTTTGCATTGGTAGCGGCCATCACAGCTTGCCATGCCTCTGGAGGTGGAGGTGGTGGTGGCGGATCAGGATTCAGAGTCGTGCACGTTGGAGGAGCCATCCTGAAGAGGTTGACATCTGTTAGCATCATGACAGACATATATTTGAGCTGAATCAAATGGATTGAAATTGCAACATAAAGTCTTCACATCCGAACAAAATGAACAAATGCATTCCAATCGAAATGGTCACATTTCCATAAATTGAGAAGCCACTAGATAGAGGTATAAGAAAAACAACAAGGTACGGACAAGAGCAAATACTTGGTGAGGATTACCCAATCCCAAACCAGATATCCGCGGAAGAAGAACTAGAGCTACAAGAATTCCCACCTATGAAACTCCTGAACCTTTCCGGTTATGCAATCAGGTGTTGGGGATACATGGGAAGCATAATATCTCACCCAAATCTAGCAAATCCTACATCCAGCTGTATCCATCCTTCAACACATAACCAAGAAACCTTCGGAAATTATTTACCTCAACCTTCGAAAAGCATCCGTTATACAAGTTATGGCAATACTCCTGAACTCGCGCCCCAGTACTGGGTGGCGTCGAGGTTATCTCACCAACAACTGCATAAAAGAGATTTTCGATGTCGGCGAAACTCAGGTATTCCAGAACCTCAACGATAAAATTGTGATGATAACACCTCGGAGCTCAACTCCCCGGGACACTGCCACAACCCCTAAATGATAGGAGGCACCAAGAACAATGTTCTCGTCACAAAACCATCAGAACGACTCCAAGATACCCGCGTGATCCTAAAAAAAATTAGTGAAAATTTGAGAAGATAAGAGTCAAAACTCTACGTCAGGATGCCTCACCAGAGCGACGAAGGGACTGAGGAGTAAAAAGAATTCCTAACTCTCCGATATATATAATCCTAAATGACTCAAAACATTTTTCTAGACTCAACAACGCCAACGATTCGATCAAGTAAGGGGCTCCTAAGGTCAGGGAAGGCTCTGATTACCAACTTGTAACGCCCTCGATGCGGCTATATCTCCTACATGTCGAAGCACGACTTACAGGCATAACCGCATTGAAAGCAATGTCGCAAGTGAGGTAATCTTCACAACAACCCATGTTAATAAATAAAGGGGAAAAGTACATAGTTGGCTTACACTCGCCACATCACATAAATACATAAATAAGTCATTACATTCATCCAATACACTCAGGGTCCGACTATGGTACCAAAATAAAGATCAACCCCCAAATGCGACAAAGTCCCCAATCGCCCCAACTGGGCACCACTATTGATCATCTGGGAAAGACACGTAGTAACGGCGAGAGTCTTCATCGAACTCCCACTTGAGCTCGGTCATATCATCTGGAACGGTATCATCGGTCCCTGCATCTGGTTTTGGAAGTAATCTGTGAGTCACGGGGACTCAGCAATCTCGCACCCTCGTGATCAAGACTATTTAAGCTTATAGGTAAGGTAAGGTATGATGTGGAGCTGTAACAAGCAACTAGCATATATGGTGGCTAACATATAAGAAAAAGAGAGCGAGAGGAGAAGGCAAAAGCACGGTCGAACAACTATGATCAAGAAGTGATCCTAGAACAACCTACCTCAAACATTACTCCAACGCCGTGTTCACTTCCCGGACTCCGCCGAGAAGAGACCATCACGGTTACACACGCGGTTGGTGCATTTTAATTAAGTTAAGTTCAAGTCTTCTACAACCAGACATTAACAAATTCCCATCTGCCCATAACCGCGGGCACGGCTTTCAAAAGTTCAAATCCCTGGAGGGGTGTCCCAACTTAGCCCATCACAAGCTCTCACGGTCAACGAAGGATATTCCTTCTCCCAAGATAATCCGATCAGACTCGGCATCCTGGTTAGAAGACATCCTTGACAATGGTAAAACAAGTCCAGCAAGACCACCCGCTATGACGACAAATCCCGATAGGAGCTGCACATATCTCGTTCTCAGGGCACACCAGATAAGCTAAGCGTACGGGAGCCAACTTAACCCAAGTTGCCAAGGGACGGCCCCGCACGGTGCTCTGGGTTGGACCAACACTTAGAGAAGCACTGGCCCGGGGGTTTAAAATAAAGATGACCCTTGAGTCCGCGAAACCCAAGGGAAAATGCTAGGTGGCGAATGGTAAAACCAAGGTCGGGCCTTGCTGGAGGAGTTTTATTCAAGGCGAACTGTCAAGGGGTTCCCATTATAACCCAACCGTGTAAGGAACGCAAAATCCGGGAACATAACACCGATATGACGGAAAACTAGGGCGGCAAGAGTGGAACAAAACACTAGGCAAAAGGCCGAGCCTTCCACCCTTTACCAAGTATATAGGTGCATTAAGATAAACAAGATAATATTGTGATATCCCAACAAATAAACATGTTCCAACAAGGAACGATCTCCAATCTTCACCTGCAACTAGCAACGCTATAAGAGGGGCTGAGCAAAGCGGTAACATAGCCAAACAACGGTTTGCTAGGACATGGTGGATTAGAGGTTTGACATGGCAATATGGGAGGCATGATAAGAAAGTGGTAGGCATCGTAGCATAGGCATAGAAAAAGAGCGAGCATCTAGCAAGCAAAGATAGAAGTGATTTCGAGGGTATGGTCATCTTGCCTGCAAAGGTCTCAGAGTTGCCTTGATCTTCGTAAGCGAACTCAACGGGCTCCTCGTTCACGAACTCGTCTCCCTGCTCTACCCAAACAAGAACAACAAGCAAAAGGAGCACAATCAACCACATGCAAGGCTCAAGCAACATGATGCAAAACATGGTATGATATGCGGGATGCGGTATGTGATGCATATGCATGATTTGACAAGGAATGATTGAACCTGGCCTCAACATGGAAATCCAAGAGTGCCACTAGAAAGTTGAGATGATTTTGGTTGAAAATGATATAAAGATCACCGGAATCGGATGCACGGTTTGGAAATGGCAAGCAAAACAAATATGGCACCGGTCTGCGATAAACAATAAGTAGCCATCTAAATGCATCAAGATAAATATGCTACAACACTCAAACATGGCAACAAAATACATGGCAGGGATCTACTCATGATGCTTGACAAAATATGAACATTGAGCTACGGCTAATTCATCTATTAACAGGTTCAAACAAGCATGGAAAAAATGCAAATGATAACAGGTTTTCAGACTTGGTGAAATTAACACAAGTCTGGAATTTATCATCAGGAAGCACACTTTAGAGCATGAAAACTACATGCTACAGGAACATATCATGGCAAATAAAGGCATGGCATGAAGCTACTCTAAGCATATAACAAAAGTCCCTTAGTGACCTTGAGCCAAAAGGGATCAGAAAATACAATTGCAAGCATGTGAACATAGCAAAAACACAAACAAATTCAGACTTAGTGAAAAATTGGAGCATGCAAAACAGTTAACAGGTAGGCATGTTTACGAGCTCGATGCACTCACTACAGAGCATGGCATGAAAAACTAAGCATACACCCATGAAGAAGACATGGGATAGAAGCTAGACATGGCAAGAACAACAATATAGCATGCACGGATCAATAGCAACATCCTCGGTAAAATCGCTAAACATGTCAACAATCTGCCAGGAACATTTTATAGCAAAAGTAGAGCTCGATTGACTCAAGATAGGATGCTCCATAATTGCAAACAAAGACATGGATGGATAGAGCACCACAATATTAACAAAACATCCTTACTGATCATCCTCAAAAGAGGCACGGATCACTAGGAAACAACATGAACATATGGCATAAAAACAATATCAGGACAAGGACTTGGTGAAATTCTAAGTTCCTGAAATCAACATCAACGATTACGCTACTTTGCATGCTTGTGCTAGTCACCACAAATATCACAAAAATACATGGCATACACCCCTGTAAAGATGGCATGGCATTCATCAAAACACATGTAGAGCTCGGGATCATAGCATGCACACATTAATCATGGCAAAAATGACAAAAGGCCATTTGCTGAAAAAGATCTGACATATTCCTCACATAGCCCTCTTCCAACGACATTTCGGGCATCAAGATGAGCTCAAATGAAAATGATGCAATGAGATGAAATGATGTACTCGTCGAGACGAACATTTTGATATGCTACACGCACGAATCGCAGCTACAGAGTTATGGCATGTCAAAGATAGCAAAAATCTAGGGTTTCGGGGAGGAAAAAGTCAACCGATCTCCCAGATCCAGATCTGGATCCAGTCGTTACTGTAGCAGTGCGGCGCTCGAGGTTCGCCGGAGGGGATCGCTGGAGACGAGGGAGAGGACGAGGCGGCCAACGAGGAAGTCGGGCGTCACTGGAGCGGGGTCCTAACGGCGCGGCGAGGGGGCCACCGGCGATGAGGCGAAGGGACGGAGAGCTTGGTGGCGGCGAGCCGGAGCGGCGCGGGGCGGTGGGCCCCGGCGACGAGGCGGCGGCAGGGCGCCGGGCGGCGAGGCGGCGGAGCCCGCGACGTGCTCGGGCGGCGCGGGCGTGGAGGAGAGGCGAGGAGGCGCGGCTGGCCGGATGGGCTGCGGGGGCCTCACGCGGGCCAAGCGGGCCGGTTCCGGCGCAGCGAAGTGGGGCTCCCGCGCGCCACGTCTCAGCTTCCGGTTGGGGCGGCGGCAATGTCCGGCGCGCCCGGACGTTGTCCGGCGCGCTGCGGGGAAAATATCTAGGGTTAGGGGGAAGGAGACCCGGGATTTCATGGAGGGATCTATTTATAGAGGTAGAGGGAGCTAGGAAGCTCCAAATGAGGTGCGGTTTTCGGCCACACGATCGTGATCGAACACTCTAGATGATAGAAGGGGTTTAGGTGGGTTGTGGGCCAGTTTGGAGAGGTGTTGGGCTGCAACACACACGAGCCCTTATCGGTCCCTCGGTTAACCGTTGGAGTATCAAACGAAGTCCAAATGGTACGAAACTTGACAGGCGGTCTACCGGTAGTAAACCAAGGCCGCATGACAAGTATCGGTCCAATCCGAAACCGTTTAACCCCCACACACGAAAAGAGGTAGAAACGACCACCGGAGGACATAGGAGTGCCGGAATGCAAAACGGACAACGGGGAAAATGCTCGGATGCATGAGACGAACACGTATGCAAATGCAATGCACATGATGACATGATATGAGATGCATGACAAAGACAACAACACACGGAGACAAAAACCCGACAACGAGGAAATATAATAACTTAGTGCCGGAAATGGCAAGAGTTGGAATACATATAAGGTAAATTACATCCGGGGTGTTACAAATGCATAGTTTAACATGGTGGCATTACATTGCATGTTTAATAACTCTAAAATTGTGTTTAGAGCAGAATAGTGCCATATCCAAAGTATGCACATGGGGATTTTCCGGATTTGTTGGTTGTTGTTTCTGGCCTCATTTAAACTTGCCTAAATAGTTAGCTTACTTATGCTTCACCTCTTGCCATGTCTAACAACATTTAATATTATTGAGTACATAACCGAGAGAGAACTAAATAAGTCATGTGGTGTTTCGTCAATATGCAACTCATTGCATATTGAGCTCCACTTAACTTGTAGTATTGTTTGTTGCACTTTGCCTTGCCATGCCATGCCTCTTTAAACCGGACATGCATCATACTTGGTTGCGCATCATGTCATGTTCATGTGATGGTTGTTTACCATGTTGTTTCCTTCTTTCTGGTGTTGCTTCTTCTTGATAGTTCTGGTAACGTTGCGTTTGTGAGGATCCGTTCGACTACGTCCGTTTATCTTCTTCATGGTCTCATTCTTCTTCCTTGCGGGATTGCAGGCAAGATGACCATACCCTCGATATCACTTCTATCTTTGCTTGCTAGTTGTTCATTCTATTGCTATGTCACGCTACCTACCACTTGTTATATCATGCCTCCCATATTTCCATGTCAAGCCTCTAACCCACCTTCCTAGCAAACCGTTGTTTGGCTATATTATCGCTTTTGCTCGGCCGTTCTTATAGCATTGTTAGTTGCAGGTGAAGTTGAAGTTGCTCCATGTTGGAACATGTTTATGTTGGGATATCACAATATCTCTTATATTAATTAATGCATCTATATACTTGGTAAAGAGTGGAAGGCTCGGCCTTTTGCCTGGTGTTTTGTTCCACTCTTGCCGCCTTAGTTTCCGTCATACCGGTGTTATGTTCCTTGATTTTGCGTTCCTTACGCGGTTGGGGTTATGGGACCCCCTTGACAGTTCGCTTTGAATAAAACTCCTCCAGCAGGCCCAACCTTGGTTTTACCATTTGCCTACCTACCACATATACCTTTCCCTTGGGTTCTGCAGACTCAAGGGTCATCTTTATTTTAAACCCCCCGGGCCAGTGCTCCTCTGAGTGTTGGTCCGAACCGGGCAACCTACAGGGCCACCTCGGGGAAACTTGAGGGCTGGTTTTACTCGTAGCTTGTCCCATCCGGCGTGCCCTGAGAACGAGATACGTGTGACTCCTATCGGGATTTGTCGGCACATTGGGCGGTTTTGTTGGTCTTGTTTTACCATTGATGAAATGTCTTGTAACCGGGATTCCGAGTCTGATCGGGTCTTCCTGGGAGAAGGAATATCCTTCGTTGATTGTGAGAGCTTGTGATGGGCTAAGTTGGGACACCCCTGCAGGGTATAAACTTTTGAGAGCCGTGCCCGTGGTTATGTGGCAGATGGGAATTTGTTAATATCCGATTGTAGAGAACTTGACAGTTGACTTAATTAAAATGAATCAACCACGTGTGTAGCCATGATGGTCTCTTTTCGGCGGAGTCCGGGAAGTGAACACGGTCTTGTGTTATGCTTGAACGTAAGTAGTTTCAGGATCACTTCTAGCTTCACAACCGTTGTGTAGCTTCTCATCTTAGTCTTATTTGCGTATGTTAGGCACCATATTTTCTTAGCGCTTGCTGCTACTCCACCTCATTACCTTGCCATACCCATAAGCTTAAATAGTCTTGATCTCGCGGGTGTGAGATTGTTGAGTCCTCGTGACTCACGGATACTTCCAAAACAGTTGCAGGTGCCGACGTACCAGTGCAGATGATGCTACCGAACTCAAGTGGGAGTTCGACGAGGACCTTGGTTGTTTCTATGTGTATTTCCTGATGATCAGTAGTGGAGCCCAGTTGGGATGATTGGGGATCTAGCATTTGGGGTTATCTTCCTTTTTCATTTGGATTTGACCGTAGTCGGTCTATGAGTGTATTTGGATGATGTATGAATTATTTATGTATTGTGTGACGTGGCGAGTGTAAGACAACTCTTTTTATCCCTATCTTGTTTATTACATGGGATGTCTGTGAAGATGACCCTTTTTGCGACAAAACCACTATGCGGTTATGCCTCTAAGTCATGCTTCGACGCGTGGGAGCTATAGACGCATCGTGGGCGTTATAGTGATGGACAAGACCCATCCTTTAGCTTAGCATAATGATCGTTTAGTTTTTATTGCTATTGCTTTCTTCATGAATTATACATGTTCCTATGTCTATGAGATTATGCAACTCCCGAATACCGGAGGAACACCTTGTGTGCTAGCAAACGTCACAATGTAACTGGGTGATTATAAAGATGCTCTATAGGTGTCTCCGATGGTGTTTGTTGAGTTGGCATAGACCGAGATTAAGATTTGTCACTCTGAGTATCGGAGAGGTATCTTTGGGCCCTCTCGGTAATGCACATCACTATGAGCCTTGAAAGCAATGTGACTAATGAATTAGTTATGGGATGATGCATTACGGAATGAGTAAGAGACTTTCTGGTGACAAGATTGAACTAGGTATGATTATACCGACAATCGAATCTCACGCAAGTAACATATCGATGACAAAGGGAACAACGTATGTTGTTATGCGGTTTAACCGATAAAGATCTTCGTAGAATATGTAGGAGCCAATATGATCATCCAGGTTCCACTATTGGTTATTGACCGGAGATGTGTCTTGCTCATGTCTACATAGTTCTCGAACCCGCAGGGTCCGCACGCTTAATGTTCGATGACGATTTGTATTATGAGTTATGTGATCTGATGACCGAAGTTTGTTCGGAGTCCCGGATGAGATCACGGACATGACGAGGAGTCTCGAAATGGTCGAGAGGTAAATATCGATATATTGGAAGGCTATATTCGGACATCGGAATGGTTCCGAGTGATTCGGGTATTTTTCGGAGTACCGGAGAGTTACGGGAATTCGCTGGAGGAAGTAATGGGCCTTATTGGGCCATGGGAGAGAAGAGGGGACAGCCCACAAGGGGGAGCCCTCCCTCCCAAGTGGAGCCTGAATAGGAAGGGGAGGGGGCGCGGCCCCCCTTTCCCTCTTCCCCTCATTTCCTTCCCTCTTTCCCCCTCTCCGAAAAGGAAAGGGAGTCCAACTAGGATTGGGAGTCCTAGTTGGACTCCCCTCTATGGCGCGCCCCCTAGGCCGGCCTCCTCCTCCCTCCCTCCTTTATATACGGGGTAGGGGGCACCCCAAAGGCACACCAAGTCTTCTCTTAGCCGTGTGCGGTGCCCCCCTCCACAGTTACACATCTTGGTCATATCATCGTAGTGCTTAGGCGAATCCCTACGTCGGTAACTTCATCACCACCGTCGCCATGTCCTCGTGCTGACGGAACTCTCCCTCGTCCTCAACTGGATCAAGAGATCGAGGGACGTCCTCAAGGTGAACGTGTGCTGAACGGGGAGGTGCCGTACGTTCGGTACTTGGATCAGTTGGATCGCGAAGACGTTCAACTACATCAACCGCGTTACTAAACGCTTCCGCTTTCGGTCTACAAGGGCACATGGACATACCCTCCCCTCTCGTAGCTATGCATCTTCTAGATAGATCTTGCGTGATCGTAGGTAAATTTTTTGAAATACTGCGTTCCCAAACAGTGGCATCCGAGCCAGGTCTATGCGTAGATGTTATATGCATGAGTAGGACACAAAGAGTTGTGGACAATAATAGTCATACTGCTTACTAGCAACGTCTTACTTTGATTTGGCGGTATTGTTGGATGAAGCGGCCCGGACCGACATTACATGACCGCGTTCATGAAACTGGTTCTACCGACGTGCTTTGCACATAGGTGGCTGGCGGGTGTCTGTTTCTCCAACTTTAGTTGAATCGAGTTTGACTACGCCCGGTCCTTGTTTCTCCAACTTTAGTTGAATCGAGTTTGACTACGCCTGGTCCTTATTCAAGGTTAAAACAGCACACTTGACGAAAAATTGTTTTGGTTTTCATGCTTAGGTAAGAACGGTTCTTGCTAGCAGCCCGTAGCATCCACGTAAAACTTGCAACAACAAAGTAGAGGACGTCTAACTTGTTTTTGCAGGGCATGTTGTGATGTGATATGGTCAAGACGTGATGTGATATAAATTGTTGTATGAGATTATCATGTTTTGTTAAAGTTATCGACAACTGGCAGGAGCCTTATGGTTGTGTTTTTATTGCATAAGATGCAAGCGCCATATAATTGCTTTACTTTATCGCTATGCGATAGCAATAGTTGCAAAATCAATAGTTGGCGAGACGACCATGTGATGACACGTTGATAAAAGATCAAGATGATGGAGATCATGGTGTCATGCCAGTGACGATGGAGATCATGATGGTACTTTGGAGATGGAGATCAAAGGCACAAGATGATGATGGCCATATCATGTCACATATTTTGATTGCATGTGATGTTTATCTTTTATGCATCTTATTTTACTTAGTACGACAGTAGCATTATGAGATGATCCCTTACTAAAATTTCAAGGTATAAGTGTTCTCCCTGAGTATGCACCGTTGTGACAGTTCTTCGTGCTGAGACACCACGTGATGATCGGGTGTGATAAGCTCTACGTTCACATACAATGGGTGCAAGCCAGTTTTGCACATGCAGAATACTCGGGTTAAACTTGACGAGCCTAGCATATGCAGATATGGCCTTGGAACACTGAGACCGAAAGGTCGAACGTGAATCATATAGTAGATATGATCAACATAGTGATGTTCACCATTGAAAGCTACTCCATCTCACGTGATGATCAGACATGGTTTAGTTGATATGGATCACGTGATCATTTAGATGACTAGAGGGATGTCTATCTAAGTGTGAGTTCTTAAGTAATATGATTAACTGAACTTAAATTTATCATGAACTTAGTCCTGATAATATTTGCATATCTATGTTGTAGATCAATTGCTCGCATATAGCTTCCTCGTTTTATTTATGATATGTTCCTAGAGAAAACTAAGTTGAAAGTTGATAGTAGCAAAGATGCAGACTAGGTCCGTGATCTGAGGATTATCCTCATTGCTGCACAGAAGAATTATGTCCTTGATGCACCGCTAGGTGACAGAACTATTGCAGGAGCAAAAGCAGACTACTTGAAATTTTTAGTGCACCATGATTTAAGGCTTAGAACCGGGACTTCAAAAATGTTTTGAAATGCCGTGGAGCATATGAGATGTTCCAAGAGTTGAAATTGGTATTTCAGACTCATGCCCGAGTCAAGAGGTATGAGACCTCTAACAAGTACTTTGCCTACAAGATGGAGGAGAATAGCTCAACCAGTGAGCATGTGCTTAGAATGCCTGAGTACTACAATCTCTTGAATCAAGTGGGAATTAATCTTCCAGATAAGATAGTGATTGACAATGTTCTCTAGTCACTATCACCAAGTTACTGGAACTTCGTGATGAACTATAATATGCAAGGGATGATGAAAATGATTCCCAAGCTCTTCGCGATCTGAAATCGGCGATGGTAGAAATCAAGAAAGAGCATCAAGTGTTGATGGTTGACAAGACCACTAGTTTCAAGTAAAAGGGCAAGGGAAAGAAAAGGGAACTTCAAGAAGAATGGCAAGCAATTTGCCACTCCCGTGAAGAAGCCCAATGCTTAGACCCAAGCCTGAAACTGAGTGCTTATGTTGCAAAGGAAATGGTCATTGGAAGTGGAACCGCCCCAAACATTTGGCGGATAAGAAGGATGGCAAAGTGAACAAAGGTATATTTGATATACAGATTATTGATGTGTACTTTACTAGTGTTCTAGTAACCCCTAGGTATTTGATACCGGTTCAGTTGATATGATTAGTAACTCGAAACAGGAGTTACAAAATGAACAGAGACTAGTGAGGGAAAAGTGACGATGTGTGTTGGAAGAGATTCCAAGGTTGATAATATCAACATCGCATACTCCCTCTACCTTCGGGATTAGTGTTGGACCTAAATAAATGTTATTTGGTGTTTGCGTTGAGCATGGATATGATTGGATCATGTTTATTGCAATACGGTTATTCATTTAAGTCAGAGTTGGTCTGTCTACATGAATAATGCCTTCTATGGTCATAAACCCAATATAATGGTTTATTGAATCTCGATCGTAGTGATACACATATTCATAATATTGAAGCCAAAAGATGCAAAGTGAATAATGATAGTGCAACTTATTTGTGGCACTGCCGTTTAGGTCATATTGGTGTAAAGCACATGAAGAAACTCCATGCTGATGAGCTTTTTGGAATTACTTGATTATGAATCACTTGATACTTGCGAACCATGCCTCATGGGCAAGATGACTAAAAACTCCATTCTTCAGAACAATAGAGCGAGCCACTGACTTATTGGAAATAACACATACTGATATATGCGGTCCAATGAGTGTTGAGGCTTGCGGTGGGTATCATTATTTTCTGACCTTCACAGATGATTTGAGCAGATATGGGTATATCTACTTAATGAAACATAAGTCTGAAACATTTGAAAAGTTCAAAGAATTTCAAAGTGAAGTGGAAAATCATGGTAACAAGAAAATAAAGTTTCTACGATCTGATCGCGGAGGCGAATATTTGAGTTACGAGTTTGGTCTTCATTTGAAACAATGTGGAATAGTCTCGCAACTCACGCCACCTGGAACACTACAGCGTAATGGTGTGTCCGAACGTCATAACTGTACTTTATTAGATATAGTGCGATCTATGATGTCTCTTACAAATTTACCACTATCGTTTTGGGGCTTATGCATTAGAGACAGCTGCATTCATGTTAAATAGGGAACCATCTAAATCCGTTGACACGACACCGTATGAACTATGGTTTGGCAAGAAACCAAAGCTGTCGTTTCTTAAAGTTTGGGGTTGCGATGCTTATGTGAAAAAGTTTCAACCTGATAAGCTCGAACCCAAATCGGAGAAATATGTCTTCATAGGATACCCAAAATAAACTGCTAGGTACACCTTCTATCACAGATCCGAAGGCAAGATATTTGTTGCTAAGAATGGATCCTTTCTAGAGAAGTAGTTTCTCTCGAAAGAAGTGAGTGGGAGGAAAGTAGAACTTGATGAGGTAATTGTACCTTCTCCCGAATTGGAAAGTAGTTCATCACAGAAATTAGTTCCAGTGATTCCTACACCAACTAGTGAGGAAGCTAATGATAATGATCATGAAACTTTAGATCAAGTTACTACCAAACCTCGTAGGTCAACTAGAGTACGGTCCGCACCAGAGTGGTACGACAATCCTGTTCTGGAAGTCATGTTACTAGACCATGACAAACCTACGAACTATGAGGGAGCGACGATGAGCCCAGATTCCGCGAAATGGCTTGAGGCCATGAAATCTGAGATGGGATCCATGTATGAGAATAAAGTATGGACTTTGATTGACTTTCTCGATGATCGGCAAGCCATTGATAATAAATGGATCTTCAAGAGGAAGACGGACGCCGATAGTAGTGTTACTATCTACAAAGCTCGAATTGTCGCAAAAAGGTTTTCGACAAGTTCAAGGTGTTGACTACGATAAGATTTTCTCACTCGTAGCGATGCTTAAGTCTGTCCGAATCATGTTAGCAATTGCCACATTTTATGAAATCTGGCAAATGGATGTCAAAACTACATTCCTTAATGGATTTCTTAAAGAAGAGCTGTATATGATGCAACAAGAAGGTTTTTTCAATCCTAAAGGTGCTAACAAAGTGTGCAAGCTCCAGCGATCCATCTATGGACTGGTGCAAGCATCTCGGAGTTGAAATATACGCTTTGATAAGGTGATCAAAGCATATAGTTTTATATAGACTTTTGGTGAAGTCTGTATTTACAAGAAAGTGAATTGGAGCACTACACCCTTTCTGATAAGTATATGTGAATGACATATTGTTGATCAGAAATGATGTAGAATTTTCTAGAAAGCATAAAGGAGTGTTTGAAAAGAGTTTTTCAAAGAAAGACCTCGGTGAAGTTGCTTACATATTGAGCATCAAGATCTATAGATATAGATCAAGACGCTTGATAAGTTTTTTTCCAATGAGTACATACCTTGACAAGTTTTCGAAATAGTTCAAAATGGAACAGTCAAAGAAGGAGTTCTTGCCTGTGTTGCAAGGTGTGAAATTGAGTAAAGACTCAAAACACGACCATGGCAGAAAATAGAAAGAGAATGAAAGTCATTCCCTATGCCTCAGCCATAGGTTCTATAAAGTATGCTATGATGTGTACCAAACCTATTGTGTACCTTGTCGTGAGTTTGGCAAGGGGTACGATATTGATCCATGAGTGGATCACTTGACAGCGGTCAAAATTATCCTTAGAAGACTAAGGAGATATTTCTCGGTTATGGAGGTGATAAAGAGTTCATCGTAAAGAGTTATGCCGATGCAAGCTTTTACACCGATCCGGATGACTCTGAGTCTCAATCTGGATACATATTGAAAGTGGGAGCAATTAGCTAGAGTAGCTCCATGCAGATCATTGTAGACATAGAAAATTTGCAAAATACATACGGCTCTGAATGTGACAGACCCATTGACTAAGCTTCTCTCACAAGCAAAACATGATCACACCTTAGTACTCTTTAGGTGTTAATCACATAGAGATGTGAAATAGATTATTGACTCTAGTAAAACCCTTTGGGTATTAGTCACATGGCGATCTGAACTAATCACATGGTGATGTGAACTATTGGTGTTAAATCACAGGGCGATGTGAACTAGATTATTGACTCTAGTGCAAGTGGGATACTGAAGGAAATATGCCCTAGAGGCAATAATAAAGTTGTTATTTATATTTCCTTATATCATGATAAATTTTTATTATTCATGCTAGAATTGTATTAACCGCAAACTTAGTACATGTGTGAATACAGAGACAAAACAGAGTGTCCCTACTTGATTAGCTCGTTAATCAAAGATGGTTATTTTTCCTGACCATAGACATGTGTTGTCATTTGATGAATGAGATCACATCATTAGAGAATGATTTGATGGAAAAGACCCATCTGTTAGCTTAGCATAATGATTGTTTAGTTTTATTGCTATTGCTTTCTTCATGACTTAACATGTTCCTCTGACTATAAGATTATGCAACTCCCGAATACCAGAGGAACACCTTGTGTGCTATCAAACGTCACAATGTAACTGGGTGATTATAAAGATTCTCTACAGGTGTCTCCGATGGTGTTTGTTGAGTTGGCATAGATCGAGATTAGGATTTGTCACTCCGAGTATCGGAGAGGTATCTCTGGGCCCTCTCGGTAATGCACATCACTATGAGCCTTGCAAGCAATGTGACTAATGAGTTTGTTACGGGATGATGCATTACAGAATGAGTAAAGAGACTTGTCGGCGACGAGATTGAACTAGGTATGATGATACCGATGATCGAATCTCAGGCAAGTAACATATCGATGACAAAGGGAACAACATATGTTGTTATGCGGTTTAACCGATAAAGATCTTCATAGAATATGTAGGAGCCAATATGAGCATCCAGGCTCTGCTATTGTTTATTGACTGGAGATGTGTCTCGGTCATGTCTACATAGTTCTCGAACCCGTAGGGTCCGCACGCTTAACATTCAATGACAATTTGTATTATGAGTTATGTGATTTGATGACCGAAGTTTGTTCAGAGTCCCGGATGAGATCACAAACATGACTAGGAGTCTCGAAATGGTCGAGAGGTAAAGATCAATATATTGGAAGGCTATATTCGGATATCGGAATGGTTCCGAGTGATTCGGGTATTTTTCGGAGTACCGGAGAGTTACAGGAATTCGCCGGAGGAAGTAATGGGCCTTATTGGGCCATGGGAGAGAAGCGGGGACAGCCCACAAGGGGGAGCCCCCCCCCCCAAGTGGAGTCCTAATAGGAAGGGGAGGGGTGCGGCCCCCTTTCCCTCTTCCCCTCCTCTCCTTCCCTCTTTCACCCTCTCCGAAAAGGAAACGGAGTCCAACTAGGATTGGGAGTCCTAGTTGGACGTTGGACTCCCCTCTATGGCGTGCCCCCTAGGCCGGCCACCTCCTCCCTCCCTCCTTTATATACAGGGGAGGGGCACCCTAAAGGCACACCAAGTCTTCTCTTAGCCGTGTGCGGTGCCCCCTTCGCAGTTACACACCTCGGTCATATTGTTGTAGTGCTTAGGCGAAGGCCTGTGCTGGTAACTTCATCATCACCATCGCCACACCGTCGTGCTGACGGAACTCTCCCTCGTCCTCAACTGGATCAAGAGATTGAGGGACGTCATCGAGCTGAACGTGTGCTGAACGCGGAGGTGCCGTACGTTCGGTGCTTGGATTGGTTGGATCGCGAAGACGTTCGACTACATCAACCGCGTTACTAAACGATTCCGCTTTCGGTCTACGAGGGTACGTGGACATACTCTCCCCTCTCGTAGCTATGCATCTTCTAGATAGATCTTGCGTGATCGTTTGTAATTTTTTTTGAAATATTGCGTTCCCCAACAATCAGGTCATAGGGACTTCTCTCGTGCTGATGGGGAATGGGTCACATGCCATTGTTCAAGGTGTTGGTACGATCTATCTGAAGTTTACTTCGGGGAAGATCATGCGCCTGAAAAACGTTCATCATGTGCCCTCCATCAATAAAAATCCTACACATTAGTCCTAGGTCTTAGCCTTAGCGACCCTGGAGGCGGTTGGAGCAGCGGGTGCCCTTGCCCTTTTTCTTCTCCATGAGCTGCACCACCATCTCTCTTCTTCCTCTCCAGGGTCCAGCTCGATTGGCATACTTTGGTGTCCTGGCTCCAACACCCTTACAGCCATCGCCACCGCAACTTCTTCCACCTCCATCGCCACCGCTTCTTGTTCCTCCTCCACCACCACTACAGTCCTTGTCGTGAAGTACGTTGCGGCACGATGGTCATGAGGACGCCTATACTCTCTGTACTTGGCCCACCTTGCCCTCTGTTGAGCATCGCCGAACTCAGCATCTTCAATTCCTCTGGCGTCGCCTTATTCACCACAGCGGCCGACTCATTTTGCATGTCTGCCATGCTGCTGAAGTTAGTGCAGACTTCCATGGTGTTCTCGAACTTGGTGCGGTTACTGAACGAGCACCCGAGGAACATCCAATGCCCCAACGAAGGGGGTTGGGGATGGGGTTGGAGTTGCTGCTGGAGTTTATGGCGATGGATAGGAGGAACAGTGAGAGACAGAGAGATAACTGAGTGAGATGGTGGGTAAGTAGTGACCATAAGGATGGGTAAATAAAGGGGTTATGGATGATAGGTTTTACTAGCGATCAACTTGGGAACTTTGTGCTCTTCATAATGCGTGCCCTTCGTAATGTAGATCAACATGGAGAATAAGGACAAAGAGGTGGTGCCGCCCATGGAGGTTGTGCTGACCACCCTGAGGACGTGGCCACGGATGACGACGTGGTGCTGGAGGAGCCCCCTAGCAGGAAGCGCCGAAACTACGGGCACTACCATGAGGAGGGTGGCCCAACCCACTTTTGCAAGGTGATCCTTGCCCCTCATCTTGAGTGCATCCCGATGCCACTGGACTTCACCAAGCACTTCCCGGCCATGCTGATAGTGTTCAAGCTCAGGATGAACACAGGCTGCTCATGGAGGGTCACTGTCCGGCTGATGGACGACGGGGTCACCCTAGATCAAGGTTGGCCCCCCTTTGTCGCCATCCATCAGATCAAGATTGGCTACATGGTGACGTTCAAGCTACTCACTCCCGACACGCTCAAGGTCATCGTCTTCAACGAAGACAGCATTGAAGTGGTGACCAAGTGTGGGAGGCACGACGACGTCTTCGTCGTGAATGTCTAGGATAGCCCTTCCTATACTCTAGTTGTTTAGTTTCTTATCATACTACTTTGCGTTTGAACTGATATGTTTAAGTGTGGCACTGTATTTAAAACTGTGGCTTGGTATAGTTTACAACTATCTTCTGTTGTGTGTGTATGACTTATTCTTCACACTGTTGTGTGTTGGTAACCTCACCACCTGGCCGAAGAGGTTACTAGACAACATGTGTTGCATGGAACCAAACACCATGTAACTACGTGAGCCGAGCCTATGCGGGCAATCAAACGCTATGGCAAAATTGCTCCCCTAATGCAAGAGGACTAAATGCAGGCAACCAAACGAAGTGCAGATGTTAGTTTTCTGCCTATTTTACCTCAGCCAAGCTTCATTGAGTCAGGCTCCACAGGCCAGGCTCGCTTGGGAAGGCTACCAAACAGGCCCTTTGTGTTCTCCGTGTAGTGCACTATTGTTTCTCGCCTAGTGCACATCTTTTTCATGGTGAAGCACAGCTATGCTTTTCCGCATACTCCACCCATGGTCCCCATGCAGTGCACTTGTGCTATGTGCATAGCACACATGTGCTTCCCAGTGGAGCACACCTGTGCTTCACGGCGAAATCACGCATCGGGCACACATGCTTTTTCGAGGAGGATATCTGTGCTTCGCAGCGAAACACAGCTGGACTCATCGTTAGATACAAGATGTACTTTGTGTTCACGTAGACACACGCTCAGGCACTCTGTAGTATATTTTTCGCTGGCAGAAGAAAATAACTATACATTGTGGCAATTCGTTCTTTTTTCTCTCGGGCTGGCGACTAGAAACCCTAGCCGCCAGGAGAGTCCCTCCGCCTCGTTCCCCCATCGGCTCCCCTCCACCGGCAACCTCAGTCATCGATGGTGAGGGGGGTCGCCAGATCTACACGTGTGGATCGTGTAGCTTTAGGTTAGGCCCTAGTAGATTTGGTTTTTCGGCCATTGCTACCTCTTGAGCACTGCGTTGGTTTTCCCTTGAAGAGGAAAGGGTGATGCAGAAAAGTAGCGTAAGTATTTCCCCCAGTTTTTGAGAACCAAGGAATCAATCCAGTAGTAGATCATGCTCGAGTCCCACGCACCTACACAAACAAATAAGAACCTCGCAACCAACATGATAAAGGGGTTGTCAATCCCTTCACGGTCACTTACGAGAGTGAGATCTGATAGATATGATACGATAATATTTTTGGTATTTTTATGATAAAGAGAAATAAAGATGCAAAGTAAAATAAACGGCAATAAAAATAGCTAAGTGTTGGAAGATTAATATGATGGAAGATAGACCCAGGGGCCATAGGTTTCACTAGTGGCTTCTCTCAAGAGCATAAGTATTACGGTGGGTAAACGAATTACCGTCGAGCAATTGATAGAATTGAGCATAGTTATGAGAATATCTAGGTATGATCATGTATATAGGCATCACTTCCGTGACAAGTAGACCGAAATGATTCTGCATCTACTACTATTACTCCACACATCGACCGCTATCCAACATGCATCTAGAGTATGAAGTTCATAAGAATAGAGTAATGCTTTAAGTAAGATGACATGATGTAGAGGGATAAACTCATGCAATATGATATAAACCCCATCTTTTTATCCTCGATGGCAACAATACAATACGTGCCTTGCTGCCCTTGCTGTCACTGGGAAAGGACACCACAAGATTGAACCCAAAGCTAAGCACTTCTCCCATTGCAAGAAAGATCAATCTAGTAGGCCAAACCAAACTGATAATTCAAAGAGACTTGCAAAGATAACCAATCATACATAAAAGAATTCAGAGGAGATTCAAATATTGTTCATAGATAAACTTGATCATAAACCCACAATTCATCGGATCTCGACAAACACACCGTAAAAGAAGATTACATCGAATAGATCTCCAAGAAAATCGAGGAGAACTTTGTATTGAGATTCAAAGAGAGAGAAGAAGCCATCTAGCTAATAACTATGGACCCGAAGGGCTGAAGTAAACTACTCACACATCACCGGAGAGGCCATGGAGTTGATGTAGAGGCCCTCCGCGATCAATGCCCCCTCCGGCGGAGCTTTGGAAAAGGCCCCAAGATGGGATCTCTCGGGTACAGAAGGTTGCGGCGGTGGAATTAGGTTTTCGTGGTGCTCCTGGTTGTTTGCGGGGTACGTGGACATATATAGGAGGAAGAAGTAGGTCGGTGGAGCAACGAGGGGCCCACGAGGGTGGAGGGCATGCCCAGGGGGGGTAGGCGTGCCCCCCTACCTCGTGGCCTCCTCGATTTTTTCTTGACGCCCACTCCAAGTCTCCTGGATCACGTTTGTTGAGAAAATCACGTTCCCGAAGGTTTCATTCCGTTTGGACTTCGTTTGATATTCCTTTTCTGCGAAACGCTGAAATAGGCAAAAAAACAGCAATTTGGGCTGGGCCTCCGGTTAATAGGTTAGTCCCAAAAATAATGTAAAAGTGTAAAATAAAGTCCATTAACATCCAAAACAGATAATATAATAGCATGGAGCAATCAAAAATTATAGATACGTTGGAGACGTATCAAGCATCCCCAAGCATAATTCCTGCTCGTCCTCGAGTAGGTAAATGATAAAAACAGAATTTTTGATGTGGAATGCTACTTAGCATAATTTTCAATGTAATTCTCTTATTTGTGGTATGAATATTCAGATCCGAAAGATTCAAGACAAAAGTTTAATATTGACATAAAAATAATAATACTTAAAGCATACTAACTAAGCAATTATGTCTTCTCAAAATAACATGGACAAAGAAAATTATCCCTACAAAATCATATAGTCTGGCTATGCTCTATCTTCATCACACACAATATTTAAATCATGCACAACCCCGATGACAAGCTAAGCAATTGTTTCATACTTTTGATGTTCTCAAACTTTTTCAATCTTCACGCAATACATGAGCGTGAGCCATGGACATAGCACTATATGTGGAATAGAATGGTGGTTGTGGAGAAGACAAAAAAAGGAGAAGATAGTCTCACATCAACTAGGCGTATCAACGGGCTATGGAGATGCCCATCAATAGATATCAATGTGAGTGAGTAGGGATTGACATGCAACGGATGCACTAGAGCTATAAGTATATGAAAGCTCAACAAAAGAAACTAAGTGAGTGTGCATCCAACTCGCTTGCTCATGGAGACCTAGGGCATTTTGAGGAAGCTCATCATTGGAATATACAAGCCAAGTTCTATAATGAAAAATTCCCACTAGTATATGAAAGTGATATCATAGGAGACTCTCTATCATGAAGATCATGGTGCTACTTTGAAGCACAAGTGTGGAAATAGGATAGTAGCATTGTCCCTTCTCTCTTTTTCTCTCATTTTTTTGGAGATTCATCCCGACTTTTGGGGGAATCATAGTCTCCATCATCCTTTCCTCACTTGGGACAATGCTCTAATAATGATGATCATCACACTTTATTTACTTACAACTCAATACTTAGAACAAAACATGACTCTATGTGAATGCCTCCGGTGCTGTACCGGGATGTGCAATGATGCATGAGTGACATGTATGAAGAATTATGAACGGTCGCTTTGCCACAAATATGATGTCAACTACATGATCATGCAAGCAATATGACAATGATGAAGCATGTCATAATAAACGAAACGGTGGTAAGTTGCATGGCAATATATCTCGGAATGGCTATGGAAATGCCATGATAGGTAGGTATGGTGGCTGTTTTGAGGAAGGTATATGGTGGGTGTATGATACCGGCGAAAAGTGCGCGGTATTAGAGAGGCTAGCAATGGTGGAAGGATGAGAGTGTGTATAATCCATGGACTCAACATTAGTCATAAAGAACTCATATACTTGTTGCAAAAATCTACAAGTTATCAAAGCAAAGTATTACACACATTCTCCTAGGGGGATAGATTGGTAGAAAAATACCATCGCTCGTCCCCGACCGCCACTCATAAGGAAGACAATCAATAAATAAATCATGCTCCGACTTCATCACATAACGGTTCACCATACGTGCATGCTACGGGAATCACAAACTTTAACACAAGTATTTCTAAAATTCATAACCACTCAACTAGCATGACTCTAATATCACCATCTTCATATCTCAAAACAATTATCAAGCATCAAACTTCTCATAGTATTCAACACACTCATAAGAATTTATTTATTTTTACTAATCTTGGATGCCTATCACTTTAGGACTAATTTTTATGATTAGAGCAAATTACCATGCTGTTTTGTAGGACTCTCAAGATAATATAAGTGAAGCATGATAGAACAATAGTTTCTATAAAACAAATCCACCACCGTGCTCTAAAAGATATAAGTGAAGCACCAGAGCAAAAACTATATAGCTCAAAAGATATAAGTGAAGCACATAGAGTATTCTAATAAATTTCGAATCATGTGTGTCTCTCTCAAAAGGTGTGTGAAGCAAGGATGATTGTGGTAAACTAAAAAGCAAAGACTCAAATCATACAAGACGCTCCAAGCAAAACACATATCATGTGGTGAATAAAAATATAGCTCCAAGTAAAGTTACCGATGGACGAAGACGAAAGAGGGGATGCCTTCCGGGACATCCCCAAGCTTTGGCTTTTTGGTGTCCTTAGATTACCTTGGGGTGCCATGGGCATCCCCAATCTTAGGCTCTTGCCACTCTTTGTTTCATAATCCATCAAATCTTTACCCAAAACTTGAAAACTTCACAACACAAAACTCAACAGAAAATCTCATGAGCTCTGTTAGCGAAAGAAAACAAAACACCACTTCAAGGTACTGTATTGAACTCATTATTTATTTATATTGGTGTTAAACCTATTGTATTCCAACTTCTCCATGGTTTATAAACTCTTTTACTAGCCATAGATTCATCAAAATAAGTAAACAACGCACGAAAAACAGAATCTGTCAAAAACACAATAGTCTGTAGTAATCTGTAGCTAACGCAAACTTCTGGAACCCCAAAAATTCTAAAATAAATTTCTGGACGTGAGGAATTTATCTATTAATCATTTGCAAAAAGAATTAACTAAATAGCACTCTCCAAATAAAAATAGCACTCTCTCAAAAAGACTTTCCCCAAGTCTTCCCAACGGTTCTACTTGGCACAAACACTAATTAAACACAAAAACACAACCAAAATAGAGGCTAGATAAATTATTTATTAATAAACAGGAGCAAAAATCAAGTAATAAAAAGAAAATTGGGTTGCCTCCCAACAAGCGCTATCGTTTAATGCGCCTAGCTAGGCATAAAAGCAAGGATAGATCTAGGTATTGCCATCTTTGGTTTTAGGGAAGAAAAGAGCAAAATTATTATCTATGGCATTAATATTTCTTTTTTGATAACGCACACGGCTGTTAGTGGTAGAATAAATATTAAGCATTTTACGGAAATTTGCATCTAAGCTAGCTTTAATCTCTTTGATAGATTCATTTTGGTAGGAGAGCAAAAGAGATGTGGATTCAACCTTCTCATTCATGGGGTGCCTAAATATGGTTTTCATCTTTTAATAAGTATCTACGGCATACCCTTCAAGAAAACCTTCGTCAAATATAGAATCTAAGACGTGCTTAAACGAAGAAGGTAGGGAAACATAAAAGCTCTTTAAGTAAATTTCAATTTGGTATTGGGCACATAGCTGGCCCAGATCCTTAATAGTATATCCCAAGCATCTTTCAAAGATTCATCGAGTAAATAACGAAAAATTCCGGAATCATCTTCATCAAAATTATTAAGATTCTCATTGATAACTCCGGTAGGTCTTTCCATAGCATCATTATTTATGATTTTAGAGAGAATATAAGGATTGTCCAAAGTACTAAAACTCGGGAGA
Organism: Triticum urartu; assembly: GCF_056163025.1. Taxonomy (NCBI): domain Eukaryota; kingdom Viridiplantae; phylum Streptophyta; class Magnoliopsida; order Poales; family Poaceae; genus Triticum; species Triticum urartu. The sequence goes on along the minus strand of NC_141878.1, from coordinate 442,891,125 downwards.
GAACCCCCAACCCTTTTGATTCCGACATGGCGAAAGAAAGGTGAGCGGAAAAGAGAGGGCGAATAAAACGGCAAGGGTCAAGTGGGGAGAGGAAAACGAGAGGCAAATGGCAAATAATGTAATGCGGAGGATAAGAGTTTGTGATGGGTACTTGGTATGTCTTGACTTGTGCGTAGACTCCCCGGCAACGGCGCTAGAAATGGCTCGTTGTCGGGAGTCAAATCTTGACTTGACTTGGCGCGAATCTCCCCGGCAACGGCGCCAGAAATCCTTCTTGCTACCTCTTGAGCACCGCGTTCGTTTTCCCTTGAAGAGGAAAGGGTGATGCAGTAAAGTAGCGTAAGTATTTCCCTCAGTTTTTGAGAACCAAGGTATCAATCCAGTAGGAGATCATGCTCGAGACCCACGCACCTACACAAACAAATAAGAACCTCGCAACCAACGCGATAAAGGGGTTGTCAATCCCTTCACGGTCACTTACGAGAGTGAGATCTGATAGATATGATAAGATAATATTTTTGGTATTTTTATGATAAAGAGAAATAAAGATGTAAAGTAAAATAAATGGAAATAAAAATAGCGAAGTGTTGGAAGATTAATATGATGGAAGATAGACCCGGGGGCCATAGGTTTCACTAGTGGCTTCTCTCAAGAGCATAAGTATTATGGTGGGTAAACGAATTACTGTCGAGTGATACGTCTCCGTTGTATCTACTTTTACAAACACTTTTGCCCTTGTTTTGGACTCTAACTTGCATGATTTGAATGGAACTAACCCGGACTGGCGCTGTTTTCAGCAGAATTGCCATGGTGTTATTTATGTGCAGAAACAAAAGTTCTCGGAATGACCTGAAACTTCACGGAACATATTTTTGGAAATAATAAAAAATCCTTGCAAAAGATGAAGACGAGGGGGCCCACACCCTAGCCATGAGGGTGGGGGGCGCGCCCCCTACCTCGTGGGCCCCCTGGAGCTCCTCCGACCTCAACTCCAACTCTATATATTTGCTTTCGGGGAGAAAAAAAATAAAGGAGAAGGATTCATCACGTATTATGATACGGAGCCGCCGCCAAGCCCTAAAACCTCTCGGGAAGGCTGATCTGGAGTCCGTTCGGGGCTCCAGAGAGGGGAATCCGTCGCCATCGTCATCATCAACCATCCTCCATCACCAATTTCATGATGCTCACCTCCGTGCGTGAGTAATTCCATCGTAGGCTTGCTGGACGGTGATGGGTTGGATGAGATTTATCATGTAATCGAGTTAGTTTTGTTAGGGTTTGATCCCTAGTATCCACTATGTTCTGAGATTGATGTTGCTATGACTTTGCTATGCTTAATGCTTGTCACTAGGGCCCGAGTGCCATGATTTCATATCTGAACCTATTATGTTTTCATGAATATATGAGAGTTCTTGATCCTATCTTGCAAGTCTATAGTCACCTACTATGTGTTATGATCCGGCAACCCCGAAGTGACAATAATCGGGACCACTCCCGGTGATGAACGTAGTTTGAGGAGTTCATGTATTCACTATGTGTTAATGCTTTGGTCCGGTACTCTATTAAAAGGAGGCCTTAATATCCCTTAGTTTCCGCTAGGACCCCGCTGCCACGGGAGGGTAGGACAAAAGATGCCATGCAAGTTCTTTTCCATAAGCACGTATGACTATATTCGGAATACATGCCTACATTACATTGATAAATTGGAGCTAGTTCTTTGTCACCCTAGGTTATTACTGTTACATGATGAACCGCATCTGGCATAATTCTCTATCACCGATCCATTGCCTAAGAGCTTTCCATATATTGTTCTTCGCTTATTTACTTTTCCGTTGCTATTGTTATCATCACTACAAAATACCAAAAACACTACTTTTGCTACAATTACCTTTTGCTATTGTTACCACTACTATCATATTACTTTCCTACTAAATACTTTGCTGTAGATATTAAATTTCCAGGTGTGGTTGAATTGACAACTCAGCTGCTAATACTTGAGAATATTCTTTGGCCCCCCTTGTGTCGAATCAATAAATTTGGGTTGAATACTCTACCCTCGAAAACTGTTGCGATCCCCTATACTTGTAGGTTATTAAGACTATTTTCTGGCGCCGTTGCCGGGGAGCATAGCTCTATTCTTTGAGTCACTTGGGATTTATATCTGCTTATCATTATGAAGAACTTGAGAGATCCAAAAACCAAGATTTATCCCTCAACTCCGAGGGGAGGTAAGGAACTGCCATCTAGCTCTGCACTTGATTCACCTTATGTTTTGAGTAAGCTTGCGACACCTAAACCTGCTTCTGCTATTGATTCTGATATGTCGCATGTTATTGATGATGCCACTTCTGCTATGCATGATACTTATGATGAAACTACTTCTACGCTTGATACTACTATGCCACTTGGTGAATTTCTTGATGAACAACTTGCTAGGGTTAGAGAGAATGAAATTATTGAAACTAATAATATTGATGAAAGTGATGATGAAGACTCTCGCCCTAATAAATATGAATTGCATGTTGTTCCTGAGGGTTATGTTCTGGATGAAGAATCTGCTACAGCTATTTTAGCTTGCAATGATAGATATGATCTAAAGAGGTTATTAGCTAAATGGAAGCAGCAATCCCTTAATGCTAGAATGAAACCTGACCCTGCTTTTGCTACTTCACCTATCTATGTTACTGATAAGGATTATGAATTCTCTATTGATCCTGATATAATTACTTTGGTTGAATCTGATCCTTTTTATGGCTATGAATCTGAAACTGTTGTGGCACATCTTACTAAATTAAATGATATAGCCTCCTTGTTCACTAATGATGAGAGAACTCGCTACTTTTATATCCTTAAAATATTTCCGTTTCATTAAAGGGTGATGCTAAGATATGGTTTAATTCTCTTGATCCTGGTTGTGTGCGTAGTCCCCAGGATATAATTTATTACTTCTCTGCTAAATATTTCCCTGCTCATAAGAAACAAGCTGCCTTAAGGGATATATACAATTTTGTGCAAATTGGAGAAGAGAGTCTCCCACAAACTTGGGGGAAGCTTCTCCAATTACTTAATGCTTTGCCTGATCATCCTTTTAAGAAAAATGAAATACTTGATATCTTTTACAATGGACTAACCGATGGTTCCAGAGATTACCTGGATAGTTGTGTTGGTTTTGTTTTCAGGGAAAGAACACCGGATGAAGCTGAAATTCTATTAAATAATATGTTGACTAATGAAAATAATTGGACACTTCCTGAGCCTATTCCTAAACCAACTCCGAAGAAGAGAGGTGTTCTATTTCTCAGTCCTGAAGATATGCAAGAGGCAAAGAAATCCATGAAAGAAAAGGGTATTAGAGCTGAAGATGTTAAGAATTTACCTCCTATTGAAGAAATACATGGTCTTAATTTACCGCCTGTCGAAGAAATGCATAATTTTAATCCATCTCCTATTGAAGAAATATATGGTCTTGATAACCCCCCACAGGTAGTAAAGGTAAATTCTCTCTATAGATATGATAAAGCTGAAATCCCATTTACTAAGTTTGCTAGCCCATGCTTAGATGAGTTTGATAAATTTATGGTTAAGCAAGAAGACTTCAATGCTTATTTTGGTAGAGAATTAAAATGCAATGCTGGTATGCTTGAACACTTGGATGATTATATGGCTAATGTCAAAGGTGAACTTAAATTTATTAGTAAACATGCTTCTATGGTTACTACTCAAGTAGAACAAGTACTTAAAGCTCAAAATGATTTGCTCAGTGAACTGAATAGCAAGAATAATGATAATGTTGTTAGAGTTATGACTAGAGGTGGTAAAATGACTCAGGGACCTTTGTATCCTGAAGGCCATCCTAAGAGAATTGAGCAAGATTCTCAGAGAAATAATATAGATGCACCTAGTCCTTCTAAAAGGAAGAAAAAGAAGAATGATAGGACTTTGCATGCTTCTAGTGAACCTATTGCTGAAACACCTGAGAATCCAAATGATATTTCTATTTCTGATACTGAAACACAATCTGGTAATGAACCTGAAACTAGTGATAATGTTAATGATAATGTTCATGTTGATGTTCAACCTAGCAATGATAATGATATAGAAATTGAACCTGATGTTGATCTTAATAACCCACAATCAAAGAATCAACGTTATGATAAGAGAGACTTTGTTGCTAGGAAAGATGGTAAATAAAGAGAACCATGGGTTCAGAAACCCATCCCTTTTCCTCCCAAACCATCCAAGAAAAAGGATGATGAGGATTTTGAGCGCTTTGCTGAAATGATTAGACCTATCTTTTTGCATATGCGATTAACTGATATGCTTAAAATGAATCATTATGCTAAGTACATGAAAGAAATTGTTACTAATAAAAAAAAGATACCGGAAGCTAAAATTTCCACCATGCTTGCTAATTATACTTTTAAGGGTGGAATACAAAAGAAACTTGGAGATCCAGGAGTACCCACTATACCATGCTCCATTAAAAGAAACTATGTTCAGACTACTCTATGTGATCTTGGAGCCGGTGTTAGTGTTATGCCTCTCTCTTTATATCGTAGACTTGATTTGAATAAGTTGACACCTACTGAAATATCTTTGCAAATGGCTGATAATCAACTGCTATACCTATCGGTATTTGTGAGGATGTGCCTGTTGTGGTTGCAAACATTACTATTTTAACGGACTTTGTTATTCTTGATATTCCTGAAGACGATAGTATGTCTATTATTCTTGGAAGACCCTTTTTGAATACTGCAGAGGCTGTTATTGATTGCAACAAAGGCAATGTCACTTTTCATGTTAATGGTAATGAGCATACGATACACTTTCCAAGGAAACAACCTCAAGTCCACAGTATCAATTCTATTGGAAAAATTCCATCAATTATTTTTGGAGGTTTTGAATTTCCTCTTCCTACTGTAAAGAAGAAATATGATATTCTTATTGTTGGGGATGTGCATATCCCCGTTGAGGTAACTTAGTGTTATTCGAAAATTCTCCGGTTCCATGTTATTCAGAATGAGTTTGTTAACAAGACTTGATCAACCTTGTTAATGGATTCCTTTTGATGATCATGAGATGGATGAATTTAGAAAACACAACTCTCTGTACCCTCCTTTTACTTTATGTTATGTATATTAAATAAAATAAAAATAAGTATTTTCCGTCTGTTATCTGATTTATCCGTGCAATATAAAAATACCCGAAAATAAAAGTTCTCCAAATGCCCTAAAATTTAAATATGATTTTTTCCAGAATATTTGAGAATATTTGGCACTAAGAACACAACACGGGGGGCATCCACCTGGCCACGAGGGTGGAGGGCGTGCCCTACCCCCTGGGCGTGCCCCCTGCCTCGTGGGCCCACGGTGGCCCTCCTCTACTTATTCCTGCACCCACACACTCCTTCTTCCTCCCACAAACACGATTATCCAGTTCAAACCCGAGTCCAAGCTCATTTTGCTGCCATTTTTTATCTCCTTGCTCAAATCACCTCTCACAAAACTGCTTGGGGGGATTGTTCCTTGGTATGTGACTCCTCCATTGGTCCAATTAGTTTTTGTTCTAGTGCTTTATTCATTGCAAATTTGTGCTGCCTAGGTGACCCTGTTCTTGAGCCTGCATGTCAAATTTATATGGTTCCAAGTAGTTTTGATGCATGATATAGGCTCTAGGCACTTGTAGGAGTAGTTGCTATCAATTTTGTTGAGTTTTGTCTACTTTTATTTTGAAGTTACTAAAAATTTCAGAATTTTTCAGAAAATAATGAAGAGATTTTTGAGGGGCTCATCGAGCCGAAGCTCGAAGGAAAAGCAGAATGAAAAAGCATAGAGGCCCAAATATAATCTGCCTCGCGCCACGGAGGTTCGACCGTGTGAATGGCCTTCCGATGGTTTGTTGAGAGCGACCGGGATTTATGATGATTTTTATGAATTTGCTGAGAATGCAGGCCTCACCGCTTTCCTCCACGACCAACGCGAACAGTATCTCTTACTCACCAATATCTTTGTGCAAAACTTTCATTTCCATGCTAGGAGCTCACCACCTACGGTGGAGTTTTATTTATATGATGAGCATAAGGAGATGTCACTTTATGATTTTTGTCGGGTTTGTTTGATCCTTTTCGAGGGCACAATAGAGGAACCACATCGCGGCGATGTGGATGGGTTTATTGCTACCATCACTGTAGGGGAAACGAGGAAGGTTTCCGATGCACGAATCACTAGCATACATTTTCCTGTTTTACGCTACTTTACAATATTTGCTAGTCGTTGCTTAATTGGTCGCGGAAACTGTGGAAACCTTAGTGTTCCTGATATTATTATTTTGTTCCACGGTTTATTCTGTGATAACTCTGTTAGTATGGGCGGTATTATTGCTAAACGGTTAAGTCTAAACCATACAAAGGGCCCCATCTTTGGAGGCATCTATGTTTCACGCCTAGCTGCACATTTTAACATACCTATTAGGCATTATGAGAAGGAAAAAAAATTATTGCCTCCTGTTTATTTAGATTATAAGAGTATGGTGGCACACGATTTTATTGTTAAGAATAGGGAAGGGGGGCTTAAATACAAATTGTTCTTTGATAAACATCATCCTGAGACTATTACCCTACCTGCTCCTTGTTTGATTTATCTGCAGGCAAGTACCTTGTTCCGTTAGAGGCTATTCACACCTACTGGAACCCTACAAAAGTCATAGAGCCAGAGTCGGAACCACAAGTTGATCCTCCACGACAGTCTAATTACCAGTGGGATCCGGAGATGATTGCCAACCAGTGGCAATCAGAGTCTTCTTCTTCGTAGTACGACCCCAACTATTACTATGGATATCCGCCAGGCCAACCGTGGCCATAGACCAACTTAGGCCAAAAGCCTAAGCTTGGGGGAGTACGTATTTCTCACCGACATTATATTCATGTTCACACACTCATTGCTAGATGTCGGTGCTCATACTTTTTCATTGTATCATCCATGCTAGTTTATTTCCTTTTTATGCTTTCTTCTTGTGTGCTTAATAAACCTTAAGAAAAAAAATATTTGTAGCTTTTAGCTAGTTTTAATTTCCATGCTTGTAGTAGTAATTAAAAAGAAAACCCTAAAAAGATTTCCTGTTCTTCCTTTTTTTGCTTGTTGGGAGCTTTCCCGTGTAAATAGTTTTATTTCTTTTCTTTTCTTTGGGGGTCGATAGGAGAAGACCATAATTAAATTATTGAAGTGGCTCTTATATGCATTATCGTTGATCTGACAAAAGAGCCCATATTGCCTTGTCTTCTCCTGTTTATTGAATGCTTGCAGATTCCAGCTTAGTCCAATGCACGTGCACTATTATTATTATCCACATCATTCGGTCGTGCAAGTGAAAGGCAATTATGACGATATATGATAGACTGACCGAGATGAGAAAAGCTGGTATGAACTCGACCTCTCTTGTTTTTGTAAATATGATTAGTTCATCATTCCTGATTCAGCCTATTATGAATAAACATGTTTGCAATGACATCTAGAGATCATAGTTTCTTGTGCCATGCTTAATTAGCTAGGAGCTTATAATGGTTTACCTTGCGTGCCAACATGCTATTAAAATGGTTGCGATGTGGTATGATAGGGTGGTATCCTCCTCTGAATGATTTAAGTGACTTGACTTGGCACATGTTCACGCATGTAGTTGAAACAAAATCAACATAGCCTTCACGATATTTATGTTCATGGTAAATTATATCCTACTCATGCTTGCATTCGGTGTTGATTAATTTTAATGCATATTCATGACTGTTGTCGCTCTCTAGCTGGTCACTTCCCAGTCTTTTTCTAGCCTTCACCTGTACTAAGTGGGAATACTTCTTGTGCATCCAATCCCATAAACCCCAAGTAAATTTGTATGTGCCAAACTCTAAACCTTCAAATAAATATCCTGTTTTGTATGCTTGAATAGCTCATGTATCAACTAGGGTTGTTCGTATCTTCCATTTAGGCGGGTTATTCTCAAGAGGGGTGGACTCCGCAACTCACTCACGAGAAAATGGCTGGTCACCGGGATGCCCAGTCCCATGCTTTATGCAAATCAAATCAAAATAATTGCAAACAAAACTCCCCCTGGGACTCTTGTTAGTTGGAGGCACTCGTTGTTTCGAGAAAGCCATGGATTGATGCTTGTTGGTGGAGGGGGAGTATAAACTTTACCATTCTGTTTGGGAACCGCCTATAATGTGTGTAGCATGGAAGATATCGCCATCTCTTGCTTGTTATGTTGACAACGAAAGTATACCGCTCAAAACATTATTCACCTCTATTTCAAAACCGAGCTCTGGCACCTCTACAAATCCCTGCTTCCCTCTGCGAAGGGCCTATCTATTTACTTTCATGTTGAGTCATCATCCTCTTATTAAAAAGCACCAGTTGGAGAGCACCGCTGTCATTTGCATTCATTACTGTTAGTTTACATTGAGTATGACTTGACTGGATCTCTTTTACCATGAATTACAATGTCTAGTCAGTCCTTGATCTTTAAAGGTGCTCTGCATTTATGTTTTGCGGTCTCAGAAAGGGCTAGCGAGATACCATCTTGTTATATCATATTATGATTGTTTTGAGAAAGTTTTGTCATCTGAGATTTATTATTATTGCTCGCTAGTTGATTATGCCATTGATATGAGTAAACATGAGACCTAAGCGTTATTGTGAATATGGTTAGTGTAGCGACCAGACCTCAAATGGTCCAATCTCTGTGCTCTGGTGTCATCCCTGGATCAGTAATGCTGACACCACACAGTACTTGAAGGATTTATAACAGAGTAGCAATCACACACTTATTACATCGAGTGTCTCAAAAGAGAACTTATTACAATAAATATGGCTTAAGGCCATCTAATAACGATAACAGCGGAAGGCTTGGAAGATAAGTGAGTCCATCAACTCCAACGACATCACTGAGTATAGAACCACGACCTAAAACTCCTTAATTGTCGTCTGAAAAGTCTGCAACATTAACGTTGCAACCCGAAAACGGGTCAGCACATGGAATATGCTGGCAATGTAACACATAGAGAGTAATGGAAAGAAACAGCTATTCTACATGCATATTTGGCTGGTGGAAAGCTCTATGGTTACAGTTTTTGCGAAAATCTATTTTTTCCCTACTGCAAAGGAATAAACTTATTTAACTATCATGGTGGTTGTTAAACATTGAGAATGGTTGACAGCATCCTCAATCCCAATTAAGCATCATCATTAAACAAACCCATCAAAATTAAACTTCATAGTAACATGTTGAGATTCACATGATAATCCAGGTACTAGATACTCAAGATGTCCATAATCGGGGACACGGCTAACCATGATTAGTTTATACACTCTGCAGAGGTTTGCGCACTTTTCCCCACAAGACTCGATCTCCTCCGTTGGATTTCTCGCACTACATGGTGTTTGAGAAACGGATGACCGAGACATAGTCTTTCAGAAGTGCTAGCACCTTACGATGGGTAGACCGTACCACCTACATCCCCTACATCTGCTAGTCTACCACTGTAAGAGTTCGCACTACTTAGTCGACTATGCTAGAGCCCATAATAGCTTGTGGCTGCACACGGAAGTTTCTAGCATGAAAAATCTCATGATCCCTTTGAGTCTGGGTGGCGGTCCAAAAGAAAACAGGCAATCCTGGAATACCCAGGTACCTCAATCCACCCAGATGTGTGTTTAAGTTGCCACCTTAAGTAAACCATTAATTAACAATCTGACATCTGTCATGGATACTGTTATAGCGCTGCAAGAAGGAGGGCGCGAGAGGGCCGGCCGGGGGCCTTTTTGCCCACGGCCGGGCAAGAGGGAAGTGATTTCCTTCTTAATTCTTGCTTGATTAGATTGATACATCTCCTCTTTTTATATAGAGAGGTTTACTTGACTCCCAAGCAAGGCTTACTTGACCCCTAAGCAAGCGACCCTTATCTCTAATTAACCCTAAGACTAATGGGCCCATTAGGCCCATTACGTACTCTAACACTACACCCCACCTGGACATGCAGCTTGTCCTCGAGCTGCAGCCTAACCAACTTATAACCATGACTTGATGCAACAAAAACCTAACACCTAAAAACAAGCCTTTTACATCTCGGCTTGTTTTATTATTGCCAACCTGAAATGGACTGGGACGCTTTATTTTGGACCCCTTAACAAAAAGTGGACACCATCCGCACGTCGGACGTGCACGTGTACAGCCACCTGGATCCCATGGACACCACCTGGACAAAAGGAGTGCATGTGTATGACCACCTGGAAGTGGTCGCAAGAGTGACCAGCAGAGGCGCCCTCGCGGTGGCCGGTGGCGGAATGCAGTGGTGCTACACGGTGCGCTGCTGTCGGTGACACCATGCCTTCTCCCTGCCGGGCGGCTGTTGGTTTGCACCGCACAGGGAAGAGTGGAGGGCTTGCGATGGAGAATGAAAAGGAGGGGTGCGCCCCCCAAACCGCCGATGTCGCAGACTTTGAGGTCGTCGCCCGCGGGGAAAACAGCATGCCCGCCGCTCGTGGGGGAAACCGCATGCCCAAGATCCTCGACGCACCGGATGAGATCGAGGTCCTTTGCGCAGCAAAGGGCAACTTGGAGGAGCGGCAGCTGCAGTAGACGCATCTCTCGCACACGCCGACGCGCTAGGAGGCCGCGCGCAGCGGCCTGCAGCCTCACCGCCGCTGACACGTGGCGGGTAGCGATCCAAGACGAAAACGGTGACGGCGACGGCGGGGACTGGACTTGGTGAAGTGGGACTCCCGCCGGTGCGGTCGATGCGGGACCGGAGCTGACCGGCGGTGGCTGCTACGGCTGCTGCGGTGGCACACCGGGCAGCGGCAGCGGCTGCTGTGGTGGAGCGCCAGGCGCGGCGGAGGCCACCAGGAGCGGCGGTTGCCACTGTAGCCAGGGCTGGGCGGTGGTGGCGATGGATGGCAGCTGCAGCGGCTGCTGCAGTGGCCCGGCGAGCGCAGCGAAGGCCGCTTGGTGCGGCGGCTGCCACGACAGCCACAGTGGTGCGGGGGTGGAGATGGGCGCTGGAGGCGCGGCGGGAGCCGGCGCCGGCCACTGCGGCCACTGTGGGGTGGCGGCGGGCGGCGGCGGCAGCTACAACTGGGGCTGCAGCGTCCCAGTGAACGCCGCGGAGGCCCCTGGATGTGGCGAGTACCACAGCAGGGTCGGCGGCCCGGTGGCGGCGGTCGGTGGCAGGGGAGGCAGCGGCCCATAGGGGCTGGCCAGGTATAGCCGGATCCCCTGAACGGCTGTGACGAGGTCGTTGAGGACCCAGGTGATCTCCTCCGGGGTGTAGGCGGTGGCCGGTGGTGCGGTGGAGGGCGCTGGCATCTGGGCGGTGGCGGCGCCGGAGGATGCGACCAGCGGTGCAGACGGGGAGGGGAGCGGCGCGGTGTAGATGGCCAGCGGCATGGTGGTGACGGTTGGTAGCGGAAGCAACGGGGTGGGCGGAGGCGAAGGCATGATCGGAACTGAGCTACCTGATACCAAATTGTTATAGCGCTACTAGAAGGAGGGCGCGAGAGGGCCGGCCGGGGGCCTTTTTGCCCACGGCCGGGCAAGAGGGAAGGAATTTCCTTCTTAATTCTTGCTTGATTAGATTGATACATCTCCTCTCTTTATATAGAGAGGTTTACTTGACTCCCAAGCAAGGCTTACTTGACCCCTAAGCAAGCGATCCTTATCTCTAATTAACCCTAAGACTAATGGGCCCATTAGGCCCATTACGTACTCTAACAGATACACTCACCCAATCCACGTCTACTAGCATAGCATGGCATAATAAGCAACGTAGAAGTAACTCCCAAAGGTTTGATAATAAACAGGTAATAGGTACTACCTCAACTACTTCCCAAACCCACAATTTAATTAGATCCTAATCATGCAATGTGTAAGGATTGATCTAATGCAATAAAACTGGGTAGTAGGAGGTATGATCAAAGTGTTACTTGCCTTGCTGATGATCCGGGAAACCAAGCGATTCAAAGTAACAAGCGGCGCACTCCGGGTACTCTATCGCAAACAAACAAGCACACAATAAGTACTCAATTGATGCACAGGTAAAACTCAAATAAGAGATCTAACCAGAAGGTTCAACTTAAGAACTCCGGTTGGCAAAAAGAATCAAATCGAAGGAAGCAACGAAAGGCAAACAGCAAAAGAAACAAGCTTCGTTTACTATTCTGGATCTAAGGCAATTTTTACAGAAGCAAAAACTTGTTTAAGTTGGTTAAACGGAAAGAGGGTTTCGAGACGAAACTCCAGACGCTTGAATCGCCTGATTCCGATAAACGAGCGAAAAGTTAAACTAAAACGAAAATCGGATCAGAAATCGCGATCAGAAATAATCGCGGAAAATCTGAGAAAAAGAAAAACGATGAACAGATTAACGAACGAACGTTCATTACCTGGATCTAAACGACAAACACGTTCGTTAAAACGAACGAACGAGTGAACGCTCGCTAAATAAACTAAACCGTAAAAAACCGATCTAATAAAAAACGGATCTAAAAAAACCGTGGTTTTTTTTTAAAAACGGGCAGTTTTCTGAGGAAAACCGCTGGCGACGGCGGCTACCTCGGGCGGCGGGACGGCGCGGCGGGGCGGCGGCGACGCTAGGGTTTCGGCGGGCGGGCTGGTGGGCTTCGGCGGCTCGGCGGGGTCGGCTTATAAAGGCCCCCCGGGCGGAGTCCCGTTCGGGTACGGCCCGGAGTCGGTTCGGATTTTTTTTAAAATTAATTGCGCGCAGAAAAACTAACGAAAGAAATACTAAACGGACTCCAAAAATCTCGAAATAAATTTTCCCCGACTTCTAGAATCAAGCCGGACAAAGTGAACATTTATTTGGGGCCTAAATGCAATTTTGAAAAATGCACATTTTTTCCTAAATTCAAATAAAATAGAAAATAAAACCAAATAAAATATTATTTGATTTTATTATTAAACCCTCAATATTTCTTTATTTTGGGAAAGTCATTTTATTCCCTCTCTCATTTTTTTGTAACAGAAATAATTGAAGATAAAATAAATAAAATCAAATGATCCTATTTTCAAAATTTGAGACAACTCAAATATGAAAATAACGAAATCCCCAACTCTCTCCGGGGGTCCTTGAGTTTCATGAAATTTCTAGGATCAACCAAAATGCAATAAATATGGCATGCAATGATGATCTAGTGTATAACATTCCAAATTGAAAATTTGGGATGTTACAAACCTACCCCCTTAAGATGAATCTCGCCCTCGAGATTCTGGTTGGCTAGAAAATAGGTGAGGGTGGTCCTTCAGCAAATCTTCCTCTCGTTCCCAAATGGCTTCATCCTCCGTGTGGTGGTTCCACTGAACCTTGCAAAATTTCATAACCTTGCTGCGGGTGACTCTACTAGCATATTCTAGAATCTTAACTGGTTTCTCCTTATAGGTCAAATCACTGTCCAACTGAATTGCTTCCAGTGGTACCGTATCTCTCAGCGGTATGTCAGCCATCTCTGCGTGGCACTTCTTCAACTGGGATACATGAAACACGTCGCGAACTCCTGACAGTCCTTCGGGTAATTCCAACTTGTAGGCTACTTCTCCCATACGTTCCAAAACTTTGTATGAGCCTACAAAACGTGGCGCTAGTTTTCCCTTAACTCCAAAGCGCTTAACTCCTCGAAGTGGTGATACTCGAAGATAAACTCGGTCTCCAACTCCGTAAACTGTCTCCTTGCGTTTAGAATCTGCATAACTCTTCTGCCTGGATTGAGCTACCTTTAGCCTGTCGCGAATTAATTTCACTTTCTGTTCAGACTCCTTTATCAGATCCGGTCCAAACAACTGGCGATCTCCAACTTCATCCCAGGACAATGGGGTCCTGCACCTCCTTCCGTACAAGGCTTCGAAAGGGGCCATCTTCAAACTAGATTGATAGCTGTTGTTCTAAGAGAACTCTGCATACGGCAAATTCTCGTCCCAACTGGATCCGTAATCTAGCGCACAAGCTCTTAGCATATCCTCCAAAATCTGATTGACTCTCTCGGTCTGTCCATCTGTCTGCGGGTGGAAAGCTGTGCTAAACTCCACTCTGGTACCCAAGGTTTCATGCAACTGATTCCAGAACTTTGAGGTAAATTGGGTTCCTCTATCTGATACTATGCTCCTTGGAACTCCATGCAGACATACGATCCTGGTCATGTATATCTTTGCCAACTTTGCACTGGTATAGGTAGTCTTCACTGGAATGAAATGAGCTACCTTTGTCAAACGATCGACTACAACCCATATTGAGTCATAGCCTGAACGTGTTCTGGGAAATCCTGTAATGAAATCCATGCCTATCTTATCCCACTTCCATTCGGGTATCGACAATGGTTGTAGCAATCCTACTGGCTTCTGATGCTCTGCCTTCACTCTCTGACATACATCACAAACTGCTACATACTCCGCAATATCCTTCTTCATTCCGGTCCACCAGAAAATATCCTTCAAATCCAAATACATCTTGGTATTTCCTGGGTGAATCGAGTATGGTGAGTCATGGGCCTCTTGCAGAATTAGCTTCCTGATCTCCGAATCATTTGGTACATAAACACGGTCTTCAAACCATATGGTATCGTGCTCATCCTCACGAAATCCCTTAGCTTTTCCTTTGCTAATTTTCTCCTTAATAGAAGCAATCTCCTTGTCAGTCCTTTGGGCTTCTCTGATTTTATCCATCAATGTAGACTGAATCTCCAATGCTGCTACATAGCCTCTCGGGACTATTTCTAAACATAGCTCTCGAAGATTTTCGGCTAACTCCCTTGGTAAATCTCCCGTCATTAAGGTGTTGATGTGGCTCTTACGGCTCAACGCGCCAGCTACTACGTTAGCCTTTCCCGGGTGATAATGCAATCTCATATCATAATCCTTGATGAGCTCCAACCATCTCCTTTGTCTGAGATTCAACTCCTTCTGTGTGAAAATATACTTCAGACTCTTATGATCTGTATACACTTCACAATGGTTTCCAATCAGAAAATGTCTCCAAGTTTTCAGTGCATGCACTACGGCTACTAACTCCAAATCATGCGTAGCATAATTCAACTCATGAGGCTTAAGCTGTCGTGAGGCATATGAAACAACTCTTCCTTCCTGCATAAGCATTGCTCCAAGTCCTCGACGTGAAGCGTCACAATACACCTCATAATCCTTGGTCTGATCCGGTAAAATTAACACTGGTGAGGTAACCAAACGTTTCTTCAACTCCTGAAAACTAGCCTCACATTCATTCGTCCATATGAACTTGGTATCCTTCTTCAACAACTCCGTCATAGGCTTCGCAATCTTTGAGAAATTCTCAATAAACCTCCAGTAGTATCCTGTCCAAGAAAACTCCGGATCTCTCCCACGGTGGTTGGTGCTTCCCACTTGGTCACGGTATCAACTTTAGTGGGATCTACTGCTATACCTTCTCCGGATATAACGTGTCCGAGAAATCCAACTTCCTTCAACCAAAACTCACATTTGCTAAACTTGGCATATAATTGATGTTCTCTGAGCTTTCCAAGAACCAAACGCAAATGTTCCTTATGCTCCGCTTCATTCTTTGAGTAAACCAGGATATCATCAATGAACACTATGACGAACTTATCCAAGAACTCCATAAACACTTTGTTCATCATGTTCATAAAATATGCAGGTGCGTTAGTCAGACCAAATGACATAATGGTATACTCGTACAGCCCATACCTGGTGGTAAAAGCCGTCTTGGGTATATCCTGTTCCCGAATCTTCAACTGGTGGTATCCTGATCGCAGATCGATTTTGGAAAATACCTTAGCTCCTTGCAATCGATCAAACAGATCATTGATCATCGGTAGTGGGTACTTGTTCTTGATGGTTACTTCATTCAATCCTCGATAATCGACAACCATCCTTAACGATCCATCCTTCTTTTCTACTAGAAGTACTGGCGATCCCCAAGGTGAAGAACTTGGGCGAATATATTCTTTATCCAGTAACTCCTTAATTTGCTTCTTAATTTCCACCAAATCTTTTGCAAGCATCCTATATGGTCTCTTTGATATTGGCCCTATGCCTGGCAATAGTTCAATCAAAAACTCAATATCTCTATCCGGTGGCATGCCTGGCAACTCTTCTGGAAATACTTCGGGGAAATCCTTCACTACTGGTACTTCCTCCTGCACAACTCCGGTTAAACAATTTATTTGAGTCCTCTTTGGCACATGTCGGGATACATACTTGATCCTTCTCCCTTCTGGGGTGGTAAGAAAAATTGACTTACTGGCACATTCAATATTCCCTTCATACTTTGACAACCAATCCATGCCTAATATCACATCCAATCCTTGGGATTCCAATACTATTAGGTCCGAGGGAAAAACATAGTTACCAATCCTTAATGGTAACCGATCACACCATAGACTAGCCATATATTCTGCTCCAGGCGAGGTTACTAACATGGGCGACCTAAGGGCTTGGGTTGGCAGTTTATACTTATCCACAAATCCCCTTGATATGTATGAATGCGATGCACCAGTATCAAAAAGAACAAGTGCAGTAAATGACTTAACCAAAAACTTACCGATTACTGCATCCGGCTACTCTTCAACCTCCTCCACGTTAATGTGGTTCACCTGTCCCTTGTTGAAAGGGTCCGGCTTCTTCCCAGAGCTTCCATTGCCATTTCCATTCTGTGATTCAGGACATTCATTGGCATAATGTCCGGTCTTCTGGCACTTAAAGCAAGTGACTTGGCTCAGGTCTTTCTTGGCTGGGGTTGATGGGTTGGTGCGGTTCTGGCCGTTGCTTCCTCCATTCCCATTACCATTCTTGGGGCCATTGTGATTGTGCGAGCTACCTCCTCCATGGGTATGCTGAAAATGTCCTCCCGGCCTAGGGGTAAACCGTGGCTTCTGCTGAGCTCCTGAATTGTACTTTCCTTGTGCATACTTCCTCTTGCGATTCTCAATTTGTTGCTGCTTCTCTTCAATCATGAGAGCACGATCTACCAACTCCTGGTAGTTGTTGAAGGTTGCTACCATCAACTGCATGCTCAACTCATCATTCAGTCCTTCCAGAAATTTCTCCTGCTTAGCTGCGTCCGTAGCAATGTCATCTGGGGCATAACGTGCTAGCTTACTAAAGTCCTCCACATACTGGCCAACTGTCCGTCCTCCTTGGCAAGTTGTGAAACTCTCGCTTCTTCATGGCCATAGCTCCTGCTGAAACATGGGTAGTTCAAAAAGCCTGCTGAAACTGGTCCCATGTGATAGTATCGACAAGGAAAGTGGCTGTGAAATTCTCCCGCCATGATGCTGCGGGTCCTTCAAGCTGATGTGCGGCAAACTTCACCTTTTTCGCATCCGTACATCCTGCTGTGGTCAACTCCCTAGCTGTCTTGCGGAGCCAATCATCTGCTACTATCGGCTCGGTGCTACTGGAAAACACCATCGAATTCAGCCTAAGAAAACGGGCTGAGTGATCAACAGGTGGTGGTGGTGGTGGGTTGTTGTTGTTGTTCCCTTGATTCTGATTCTGGACTAGCAACTGCATCAATGTGTTCTGCTGCTGGATCAACTGGGTGAGCTCCGGTGGGAAGGTAAATCCGGGGTCACGTCTCGGAGGCATCTGAGGGTTTAGAAAAGATGAGATTTAAGAATAGAGAGGGGTCTATAGAGAAAACACTACCCGTATGCACATGAGGCAAAACAAACAATTCACTTCATTCAAACAATCAAACAAGGGCATACAAACGATCTAACTATCGCAAAAGTGATCGGACTACTATATTTACATGGTGGACTACTACTACTGATGGGGTGGTCTACAAGAAATATTCTTCGGTTGCAGACTCCATTATATCTGCTCCTGCTTCATCAACATAGTCATCATCGCTATCATCTGGATCCGAGTCGGTGTCGTCGATGATGATGTAGTCTTCCGGGCGAATCTCCTTGGGTTCTTCGTCTTCCTCTACTGGTGTAGGGCCTCCCATAAATATTCCAATCTTCATTGTTAGGTCGGCATTCTTATCCACTAATACTTCAATTTGTTATTCATAATCTTCACGTGTAGCCTTGAGTTCTTCCTCCAGTTCCTTGATTCTTGTCTTTGCCTTCTTCAGGTCTATCATGTCGGCGCACATCTGGTTCTCCTGACGTCGAATGTGCTGGTTTAACTCCTGGATAAAAACTGCAACTGATCTATCCTTTCTGGTGCTGATCATCTCCCAATGCTCATCTCGGCGCCCACAAATCTGGTAGATAGTATCCTTGAGATCATTGCGGTAGACTTCTCCAATGCGTCCCATGGCGATGTGAGCTGCCATGCTCTTTCCTAGACTCCAAGTTGGTGCATCAAAAGAAAACTCTATGGGCTCAGTGACTGGCATGAACGTCCTCCCTGGAATTTGAACTTGAATCATCCAACGCTCTTCTTCAGGTAAAGTGGCGTTGTAGGTTCCGATGAAACTTGGTACTCCTATGTTCAGATATCTAGTGACTTCCTTCAAGTGACGTCCAAAGGGTGTATCTTCATCCGGTTGCGTGAATTTGTTCCTTGCATCCGCCATCCTAAAAGAGTAGAAAAGATGAGAAGTCAGAAAAGAGAAGAGAGTGAGTAGTGATCTAGATCTTTAGCTTAGTGGTCGTGTCCTACAGTTAGCGTGTGCTCTGATATCATCTTGTAGCAACCAGACCTCAAACGGTCCAATCTCTGTGCTCCAGTGTCATCCCTGGATCAGTAATGCTGACACCACACAGTACTTGAAGGATTTATAACAGAGTAGCAATCACACACTTATTACATCGAGTGTCTCAAAAGAGAACTTATTACAATAAATATGGCTTAAGGCCATCTAATAACGATAACAGCAGAAGGCTTGGAAGATAAGTGAGTCCATCAACTCCAACGACATCACTGAGTATAGAACCACGACCTAAAACTCCTTAATCATCGTCTCAAAAGTCTGCAACATTAATGTTGCAGCCCGAAACCGGGTCAGCACATGGAATATGGTGGCAATGTAACACATAGAGAGTAATGGAAAGAAACATCTATTCTACATGCATATTTGGCTGGTGGAAAGCTCTATGGTTACAGTTTTTGCGAAAAGCTAATTTTTCCCTACTGCAAAGGAATAAACTTATTTAACTATCATGGTGGTTGTTAAACATTGAGAATGGTTGACAGCATCCTCAATCCCAATTAAGCATCATCATTAAACAAACCCATCAAAATTAAACTTCATAGTAACATGTTGAGATTCACATGATAATCCAGGTACTAGATACTCAAGATGTCCATAACCGGGGACACGGATAACCATGATTAGTTTATACACTCTGCAGAGGTTTGCGCACTTTTCCCCACAAGACTCGATCTCCTCCGTTGGATTTCTCGCACTACATGGTGTTTGAGAAACGGATGACCGAGACATAGTCTTTCAGAAGCGCTAGCACCTTACGATGGGTAGACCGTACCACCTACATCCCCTACATCTGCTAGTCTACCACTGTAAGAGTTCGCATGACTTAGTCGACTATGCTAGAGCCCATAATAGCTTGTGGCTGCACACGGAAGTTTCTAGCATGACATGATCCCTTTGAGCGTGGGTGGCGGTCCAAAAGAAAACAGGCAATCCTGGAATACCCAGGTACCTCAATCCACCTAGATGTGTTTAAGTTGCCACCTTAAGTAAACCATTAATTAACAATCTCACGTCTGTCATGGATACACTCACCCAATCCACGTCTATTAGCATAGCTTAGCATAATAAGCAACGTAGAAGTAACTCCCAAAGGTTTGATAATAAACAGGTAATAGGTACTACCTCAACTACTTCCCAAACCCACAATTTAATTAGATCCTAATCATGAAATGTGTAAGGATTGATCTAATGCAATAAAACTGGGTAGTAGGAGGTATGATCAAAGTGTTACTTGCCTTGCTGATGATCCGGGAAACCTAGCGATTCGAAGTAACAAGCGGCGCACTTCGGGTACTCTATCGCAAACAAACAAGCACACAATAAGTACTCAACTGATGCATAGGTAATACTCAAATAAGAGATCTAACCAGAAGGTTCAACTTAAGAACTCCGGTTGGCAAAAAGAATCAAATCGAACGAAGCAACGAAAGGCAAACGGCAAAAGAAACAAGCTTCGTTTACTATTATGGATCTAAGGCAATTTTTACAGAAGCAAAAACATGTTTAAGTTGGTTAAATGGAAAGAGGGTTTCGAGACGAAACTCCAGGCGCTTGAATCGCCTGATTCCGATAAATGAGCGAAAAGTTAAACTAAAACGAAAATCGGATCAGAAATCGCGATCACAAATAATCGCGGAAAATCCGAGAAAAAGAAAAACGACGAACAGATTAACGAACAAACGTTCGTTATCTGGATCTAAACGACGAACACGTTCATTAAAACGAATGAACGAGCGAACGCTCACTAAATAAACTAAACCGTAAAAAACCGATCTAATAAAAAACGGATCTAAAAAACCGTGGTTTTTTTTTTAAAACCGGGCGGTTTTTTGAGGAAAACCACCGGCGACGGCGGCTACCTCAGGCGGCGGGACGGCGGCGAGGCGGCGGCGGGGCGGCGGCGAGGCGGCACGGCGCGGGCGGCGGCGAAGCTAGGGTTTCGACAGGCGGGCTGGTGGGCTTCGGCGGCTCGGCGGGGTCGGCTTATAAAGGCCCCCCGGGCGGAGTCCCGCTCGGGTATGGCCCGGAGTCGGTTCGGATTTTTTTTTAAATTAATTCCGCGCAGAAAAACTAACGAAAGAAATACTAAACGGACTCCAAAAATCCCGAAATAAATTTTCCCCGACTTCTAAAATCAAGCCGGACAAAGTGAACATTTATTTGGGGCCTAAATGCAATTTTGAAAAACGCACATTTTTTCCTAAATTCAAATAAAATAGCAAATAAAACCAAATAAAATCTTATTTGATTTTATTATTAAACCCTCAATATTTCTTTATTTTGGGAAAGTCATTTTACTCCCTCTCTCATTTTTTGTAATAGAAATAATTGAAGATAAAATAAATAAAATCAAATGATCCTATTTTCAAAATTTGAGACAACTCAAATATGAAAATAACGAAATCCCCAACTCCCTCCGAGGGTCCTTGAGTTGCGTGAAATTTTTAGGATCAATCAAAATGCAATAAATATGGTATGCAATGATGATCTAGTGTATAACATTCCAAATTGAAAATTTGGGATGTTACAGTTAGTTTATAATCTTTGCTAAAATGAATGATGGCTTTACATATTTACAACAACAAGAGCACACAGAGTTTGTAAAAGTTTTTCTTTATCACTTTCAGTTTGTCAACTGAATTGCTTGAGGACAAGCAAAGGTTTAAGCTTCGGGGAGTTGATACGTCTCCGTCGTATCTACTTTTCCAAACACTTTTGCCCTTGTTTTGGACTCTAACTTGCATGATTTGAATGGAACTAACTCGGACTGACGCTGTTTTCAGCAGAATTGCCATGGTGTTATTTATGTGCAGAAACAAAAGTTCTCAGAAGAACCTGAAACTTCACGGAACATCTTTTTGGAAAAAATAAAAATTCCTTGCAAAAGACGAAGACCAGGGGGCCAACACCCTAGCCACGAGGGTGGGGGCGCGCCCCCTACCTCGTGGGCCCCCTGGAGCTCCTCCGACCTCAACTCCAACTCTATATATTTGCTTTCAGGGAGAAAAAAATAAAGGAGAAGGATTCATCGCGTTTTACGATACGGAGCCGCCGCCAAGCCCTAAAACCTCTCGGGAGGGCTGATCTGGAGTCCGTTCGGGGCTCCAGAGAGGGGAATCCGTCGCCATCGTCATCATCAACCATCCTCCATCACCAATTTCATGATGCTCACCGCCGTGCATGAGTAATTCCATCATAGGCTTGCTGGACGGTGATGGGTTGGATGAGATTTATCATGTAATCGAGTTAGTTTTGTTAGGATTTGATCCCTAGTATCCACTATGTTCTGAGATTGATGTTGCTATGACTTTGCTGTGCTTAATGCTTTTCACTAGGGCCCGAGTGCCATGATTTCAGACCTGAACCTATTATGTTTTCATGAATATATGAGAGTTCTTGATCCTATCTTGCAAGTCTATAGTCACCTACTATGTGTTATGATCCGACAACCCCGAAGTGACAATAATCGGGACCACTCTCGGTGATGACCATAGTTTGAGGAGTTCATGTATTCACTATGTGCTAATGCTTTGGTCCGGTACTCTATTAAAAGGAGGCCTTAATATCCCTTAGTTTCCGCTAGGACCCCGCTGCCACGGGAGGGTAGGACAAAAGATGTCATGCAAGTCTTTTCCATAAGCACGTATGACTATATTCGGAATACATGCCTACATTACATTGATGAATTGGAGCTAGTTCTTTGTCACCCTAGGTTATGACTGTTACATGATGAACCGCATCCGGCATAATTCTCTATCACCGATCCATTCCCTACGAGCTTTCCATATATTGTTCTTCCCTTATTTAGTTTTCCGTTGCTATTGTTATCATCACTACAAAATACCAAAAACACTACTTTTGCTACCATTACCTTTTGCTATTGTTACCACTACTATCATATTACTTTGCTACTAAATTCTTTACTGTAGATATTAAGTTTCCAGGTGTGGTTGAATTGACACTCAACTGCTAATACTTGAGAATATTCTTTGGCTCCCCTTGTGTCGAATCAATAAATTTGGGTTGAATACTCTACCCTCGGAAACTGTTGCGATCCCCTATACTTGTGGGTTATCATCGAGCAATTGATAGAATTGAGCATAGTTATGAGAATATCTAGGTATGATCATGTATATAGGCATCACGTCCATGACAAGTAGACTGAAACGATTCTGCATCTACTACTATTACTCCACACATTGACCGCTATCCAACATGCATCTAGAGTATTAAGTTCATAAGAACAGAGTAATGCTTTAAGTAAGATGACATGATGTAGAGAGATAAACTCATGCAATATTATATAAACCCCATCTTTTTATCCTCGATGGCAACAATACAATACGTGCCTTGCTGCCCCTGCTGTCACTAGGAAAGGACACCGCAAGATTGAACCCAAAGCTAAGCACTTCTCCCATTGCAAGAAAGATTAATCTAGTAGGCCAAACCAAACTGATAATTCGAAGAGACTTGCATAACCAATCATACATAAAAGAATTCAGTGGAGATTTAGATATTGTTCATAGATAAACTTGCTCATAAACCCACAATTCACCAGATCTCGACAAACACACCGCAAAAGAAGATTACATCGAATAGATCTTCAAGAAAATCGAGGAGAACTTTGTATTGAGATTCAAAGAGAGAGAAGAAGCCATCTAGCTAATAACTATGGACCCGAAGGTCTGAAGTAAACTACTCACACATCACCGGAGAGGCCATGGAGTTGATGTAGAGGCCCTCCATGATCAATGCCCCCTCTGGGGGAGCTCCGGAAAAGGCCCCAAGATGGGATATCTCGGGTACAGAAGATTGCAGCGGTGGAATTAGGTTTTCGTGGTGCTCCTGGTTGTTTGCGGGATACGCGGACTTATATAGGAGGAAGAAGTAGGTCGGTGGAGCAAAGAGGGGCCCATGAGGGTGGAGGGCGCACCCAGGGGGTAGGCGTGCCCCCTGCCTCGTGGCCTCCTCGATTGTTTTTTGATGCCCACTCCAAGTCTCCTGGATCATGTTTGTTGAGAAAATCACGTTCCCGAAGGTTTCATTCTGTTTGGACTTCGTCTGTGTCGGATTTCGGGTTCTGGCAGACCCTTGAGGTTCGAACACTGGGGTGCGCGCGGAGATTTCGCCTTCTACCTACCTGCACCCCTCCGCCTCACTGAGATCTAAGCTATGGGAAGAACAGCACAAGAGACACAGGGTTTATACTGGTTCGGGCCACCATTGTGGTGTAATACCCTACTCCAGTGTGTGGTGTGGTGGATTGCCCCTTGGGCTGATGATGATGAGCAATACAAGGAAGAACAGCCTCGCGAGGGTCTGTTCTTGGTTGGGAGGATGAACTGCTAGGGGGAGTTCAGTCACCCTTCTCTCTCTCTCTTCTCGATTCTCTCTCTGATTTCCGATCTCCCATTTCCGATCCTTGATCCTCGATGCTCGATCTCCAACCTCCTCTCCCTGTGGGTGGCTGGTCCTATTTATATGCAAAGGCCCTGGGCCTCTTCCCAAATATTGAGCGGGAAGGGCGCCAACAATTGGCCATTTTGAAGGGGAACATCTAGTACACTTATCCTGACTAAAGTTGGTCCTCGCCTACACAAAGCTCTGGTGGTGACGCCGTCTTGGGCTCCACGATGACCTCCATCCTGCAGTCCTCCTGGTCTTGATCTTGTTGCACCGAAATGGCAACCTTTGCCTGATGCCTCGGTACCCCGCGGTTGCGCTTGCCCCCTTTGCACCAAAGGGGAAAGGAGGACACTGCGCGGGCTGGCACCCGCCTTGCGCCCTTGGTCATCATGGCTTGCATCACAGGCACCTCGTGAGGTACCCCGCCTTGATCTCTCCGCCTCCTCGCGAGCCAGCCTGGTGAGGCCGTGCCTGAGGAAGCTCCGTGTCATCCGCCCCGCGAGGCTTGGCCCCTCGCGAGGGTCTTGGGTCTGTGTTGATGAAGATGGGCCGTGCTGGGCCCCCCTTTGAGCCACGCCGCAGGCCGCAGGCAGGCAAGTCTGGGGACCCCCGTTCCCAGAACGCCGACAGTAGCCCCCGGGCCCAAGGCGCGCCCGGACTTGGCCATGCAGGGAGGCGAAAGGGCAAGGGCGAGGCGCCGTGGGCCCTAACAGCCTGCGGCCTCGGGCGCTGCATGGTGGTTGATTGGACGTGGGCGCCTCAGCAACCGCGCGAGTTGATAAAGGAGCGGCATCTACCCAGGCTTTGCTTTTTTCTTTCTCCGGTTGCTGCTCAGATCCCCTTTCTTGCGCCTCTCCTTCCTTCCTCTAAAATTTCTAGATCTACTCCAACCGCGTGACCTAGGAAGCCATGGCGCCTCGTCAGTCCCCGGCCGGAGCTTGGTACTCGTCTGCCTTGGACTCGCCGAATGTGTCGGAGGCGAGCCTCACCCGGTTGCGCCGGATGGCGGCGGCGCAGGGCATCGACGGGGCGAAGGTGTTCAAGGCCGGCTCCGCCACCCCTGAGGGCCAACGGAGCACCTTCTATCCGTTCTTTGTAAGCACCATTGCTGCTGGCCTGGTGCCTCCCTTCTCCGAGTTCTTCTTCTCTGTCCCCCGCCATTATAAGCTACAGGCTCTGCATCTCCACCCCAACTCCGTCCTTCTCCTGGCAATCTTCGCCTATTACTGCGAGGCTCGCGTAGGGGTGCAGCCCTCGGTGGCATTGCTGCGCCACTATTTCTACCTCCGGACCTCTCGCGGTCCTGCTTCCGCGTGCGCGAGCTTCATCGCGTACGGCGGCGCCATTGCCATTTCGAACCCCGGGAAAAGGATTGAGGGCTTCAGGAGCAAGTGGGTCTTGGCGAATGCTGGGCGCATCCACCCTCGGCTGATCTTTCCCATGGAGCAACCCACGAGCTCCACCGATTGGGGTCGAGCAGAGCTCGCGGACCCCCGCGCGAAGCTGGTGTTGGAGAAGATGGACGCGGATCTGAGGCCGGCCAACATGGCGGCGGCGAAGCTGACCGGCGCGTCGCTGCTGAGGGAATTCCTGGAGCACCAGCTGGCTCCGCTTCGGCAGTACTCACTTCTGATGTGGAGGCCCCATCCGAGCCCCGCGGCCTTGGCCGACGGAGATCTGGCTGCGGTCCTCCAATCTCCGGTCGGGGGCGATGTGGCGAGGTTGGAGGGCGCTCCTACGCCCTTGTTCCTCCGCGACGACTGGGAGCAGGTAGTGGAGTCCATGCCCGTCTTCAACGGGGACGGGCCCGTGCCCATGGAAACTCCCGAGGAACCGGTGGACGTGCCCTCCGACGACTCCAGCGAAGAGGAGAGAGGAGGGGAGCGGGAAAAAGGGCCTGACTCTGAGGCGACTGACGGAGAGTCGAGGGCTCCCTTCCCCCGGCACAGGTCCCGCATTCTCCGCCTCTCTCCGAGCGATGACGACGAGGATGATGACGAGCAGGACGGCGGGAGCTTGCCCCTGATCCCGAAGAAGGATAGGACCGGGCCGATCTCCCGCGGGTCTGCCCCAGCCCCGAGGCGGACCGCAGACGTACCTTCCGCTTCCAAGCTTCCCGAGGTTGACCCTTCTAGCCGGCTTTCGGGCTTCAAATTTGGCCGGAGGCCGCTTGAGCTCACTGGCGACGACCCATAAGCGCTTGATTCTTATCTTTATTTCTTGTTCTGCTTCTGAGGCTTGACGTCCGCATCTCTTGGATAGGGTGGTGCCTGCAGCAAAGAAGCCAAAGGGAGCTCCTGAGGTTCCATCCGTGGCAGCGCCTCTGCCCGCGAAGGAGGGTGACCGCGACGCACGGGCTTCTCCTGCCCGGTCGTCCTCGCGAGGCCTGGCTGAGCCGGCGGGGGCGAGCTCAGCCCCCATGGCCCAAGTGACTCCCGAGGTGCCTTTGCCTGCTGCCGCCACTGCAGCCGTTGGGGCGCAGCAGACTCCGCCTCAGGATGTTGTGGCCGCGCTGCCGCCTTCTCCTTCTACTCCACCGACTGCTATCTCTCCGACTCCTCCTGCCGTTCTGGATCGTGCTGCTGCTAAGCTGGACCGGCTGCGGCAGGATCTTCTTGGCGCCGACCCTCGCTTGGTGGTCGGGCGCTTGGAGCTGGCTTCAGGATGGATTCGCTCCGACGCTTCGATTCAGGCGGCGTTGGTCTAGGCCTCGACGGCTTGCGATGAGGAGAAGCAGGCCGTCCTTGAGGCAAAGGCTGCTCGTGACGCAGCCCTGGGGGAGGTGGTCGACGTCCATGGTCGCTGCAAGGCGTTGGAGGACGAGCTGCAAGGCCTGCAGGACCAGCTCGCGAAAGAGGTCCGCCTTCGCCAAGAGCAGGAAGAAGGCGTGAAGGCTCGCGAGGCGGCCGTCGAGGGCCGGGAGGCCAAGATCAGGAAGCGCCGCGACCGCCTAGGCGCGCTGGAGCAGGACTTGGGGGCGACGAAGGTCGAGCTGGACGACAAGGCCCAGGTTCTTGCCGAGGACCGCGTGGCCTTCGCGGAGATGGAGGCGAAGGCTCGCTCCTCGTTGAGGATGCTTTACGACAGCGGCCTGGAGAGCCCGCTGGCTGGCGCCGAGGACGGCCCCGCCAAGCTGCTTCCCTTCCTGGTTCGCGCTCTTGAAGATGTCGCCCTTGGCCTTGGCCCCATGGCCGAGGCCGAGGCGCGTGTCCTGTCTTTTGCAGCGCTGACGCGGGTCCTCACCCACATCTACCTTCGCGATCCCGGCGTCGACCTCGATAGCCTACTGGAGCCAGTAAGTGGCGAGCGTGCCGCTGCCGCTGCCGAGGCCGTGAAGGGTCGTGCGGAGGCTCTACTGGGGAAGTTCCGGGCCTTCAGCACTAAGCCGAACCAAGGCATTGCCGACCCCGCTGCTCCATGAGGCGAACCCACTCCGCGCTGCTCCACCGCCGACAAGTGACTCCGTTGTGGCTCCTGTCCTGCCTTTAATTCCTGCACATGTATCATGCCTCGGGGAGGCGTTTAAACTTGCGTTTGGCATTGAGATAACAGTGTGGACTGTAATATTTGCTTTTGAATTCCTTGAAATTTGTGATTTTCCTTCCTACTTGCTTATGTTCTACGCCGGCAGAGCCCGGCCCTACGCATACCTCACCTAGCGTTAGTCCCGACCGGAAACCAGGACGGGGCCAAGGAGTGAGGGGCTACGTGACAAGTTAGGCTCCTGAGTCGCGATGCTCAGGAGTCCCCCTTGGCGCACGAACAGCAAGTAGGGAGGTATGATGTGGGTGGATCTACCATTCTACGTCTGCAGAGCCCGGCCGCGTGCATACCTCAACCGCCGTTAGCCTTTCGGAACTAAGGAGTGAGGGGCTACGTGACCAGTTAGGCTCCTGAGTCGTGATGCTCAGGAGTCCCCCTTGACGCTCAAACGGCCTTCGTACCTTGGCTCCGCTCGGGGAGAGACGCGCGACGAACCAGGCCCGGGGGGGCCTGGCTGGGTGGCGTGCGTCTGGGCGTGACCCAGGCGCAGCCCCGTGCCCAGCCCCCTCGCGTGGCACTCCCGAGGGGAGGCGTTACGATGAGGCTAGACACTGAGCTCTGGGCTCCCTGAGGTTGATGCGGCCCGGGGGTCACCCTCAGTTGTTTATCACCAGCGCGGAGCATAGCGCTTCTGTATGTGTACGGGCCTAGCCGCTCCTCGACAGTGTCGTCAGCCAGCGCGGAGCATGGTGCTTCCACTGGTACGTGGGAGGGGGCCCCCTCCAGGAGGAGCCCCCGGGGCGTGTACAGCCCCGCCCTGACACGTGGCTGGCACGGTAGGGCCTGGCGAGGTCTATCTGGGCACCCGTGAGCCAGCGCGGGACTCACGGGGCCTTACCTCTAGGCGGGTTGCGCCTGGCACTGGGCCTTATATTGTGATGTGTCCCTGCAAATTTAGTTAGATGCCGGCACTCTACGTCCTCGGGTCCCGGCCCTCGAGCTGGTCTCAGCCGTCGCTGGTATGCCAGGTCACGATGCCGTGGACAAGGCCAGAGGGTGAGGGCTGGAGAGCCAGTAAGAGTCCTGAGTCGCGATGCTCAGGTACCCCCCCTTTAACGTGCAAGTGGTCGGCATGGAGAAGAAGAGGTGCCGTGGACCGGCATCAAATAATCAAGCATGGTGGGTCGAACGCATAACCAGAAATAAACGCAAAAGGGATACATGCCGCTGGGTCTGGCCCGAGCGACTTGGGGATGATGCAGCCCGAGGGGCGCCCCCAACAAGGTAAGCTAACAACATGAAATAAAAGGGATACATGCCGCAGGGACGGACCCACGCAGCCTGGGAATAATGCAGCCCTGGGGGGGCGCTCCTAGTTGGAAATGAAACTTGAAAGATGTCACCTGATGATGTTGAGGACGAAGGACTGTTGGTGTAGCAGACTCGGTGGGCTGCGGAAGCCGATCCTCACGAGCCCCCAGGCCTAGGGGCCTCGGGAGGCTCCGGAGGCGCTGGTGGCTCCTCGCGGACCATCTCCATCTCCGCCAGGGCTGCAGAACGCCTGGCCTCTTGTGCCTCCATGATGCCCCTCATGAGGCGCTGGTACGTGGCAGCCGCGTTCGGCAAGCCGTAAGGCATGCGAACGTAGCTATGGGGTGGACCTCCGCAGTGCCCCACTTGCGAGGGCCAGAGACGCTCCAGAAAGGCGACTCAATTGAGCCCTGGTATGTCAATGCAGACGCGCAGCCCACCATCCTCACCTGGATGGGGAGCCACAGCTGGTAGGCGGCGGCCGCCTCTCATGACTCTTGACTCCTGTAGCTCCTGAATGGCCTTGCTGACGAACTCCTGAGGGTCTGGCTCTCCTTGCTTTGCTCCTTCCTGAGGGAAACGTGCTTCAAAACACGCCTCCATGTGGTGCCCAAGCGCCTCCCTCGTGACCTTAGCCAGGTCGGTGGTCCTCCAGGGGAGAGCCCCCGAGCCCTGCCTGAGGAGGGCGCCGGGCGCGCTTTCCTATGCGATGGAAGGAGGTTCCCCCTGGGCAGGCGCGGGCCCTGAGGGGCCTGCCTCCTGAGGGGCCGGGCCGGACGATGTCTTCTTCTTCTTGGGGGCGGTCTCGGGAAGCCTCCTGCTTCCGCGATCCGGGTCTTCCAGTGACGCGGCCTGAAAGGCTCGTTCCAGGGAACACACCGCGTCCTTCTCTTCCTAGGGCACCGTGATGACTCCGCCACTTCCTGGCATCTTGAGGACGTTGTAGCCGTGGTGAGTTACGGCCATGAACTTGGCCAGCGCTGGGTACCCAAGGATGGCGTTGTACAGCAGGCGAATGTGAGCGACGTCGAAGTCGATGAGCTCGGTGCGGTAGTTGTCGCGTGCCCCGAAGGTGACTGGGAGGCGGACCTGCCCAATCGGGACCGTGGAGCCGTCGGTGACTCCGGAGAAAGGCTTGGTCGGCTGAAGCTGGTTGTAGGGCACTTGGAGATTGTTGAATGTTTCCACGGACAGGACGTTGAGCCCTGCCCCACCATCGATGAGGCTCCTGGTGACCACCACGTTGCTGATAATTGGGAACAAAGCATCGGGAGGACTCCGGCTGTAGCTGCACACTTGAGCTGAACGTGATAGCGCACGCCGACCATCTGAGAGGGCGCGTGGCTTCCAGCTTGGGGAGGACTGCATTCACTTCGCGGGTGAACTGCTTGAAGATGCGTTGAGAGGCCGGGGCTTGAGCCCCGCCCAGGATGCAGGCGATCACGCGCGGCTCCTGGAAGCCCCCAGCCCCCTCGTCCTGATGGCGGTCCTCGTTTCTCCTTGGTTGCGGCGGCAGCGGAGGGAGGCCTGCGTTGCCTTGCGGGCGATCCTCGCGAGGCTGATCCCTCCAGTCTCCCTCGCGAGGCGGGTCTTGCCAACGATCCTCGCGAGGTTGATCGCGCCACCCTTGGCGCGGGCCACAGTCTTCCCAGCGTCCTACATTCCTTCCTCCTCCTCGACCGTAGCCCCGATCACCGCAGTCGGGGCGACGGCCGATCCTTCCTTCTCGCACGGCTCGGAGCTCTTGACATTCGTTGGTGTTGTGGGTGTGGAGGTCGTGGTACACACAGTACCGACTGCCCTTGGAAGGTTCGGGCTGATCTCTGCCCCGCTTGGTGTCTGGTTCTGCCACGAGCACGACAGCGCCCTTGCGCTTCACATCCTTGGCCTTTGGCTTCTTCTCTTCTGGGTCTGTGGAAGGCAGCTCGAGGAGGGAGAGACGCCTTTCCTCAGCCCTGGCGCACTTGGTTGCCAAGTTGAACAACTCCAAGGAAGTGCACAGGTCTTCATGCATCGCCAGCTCCTCCTTCATCTTGACATCGCGCACGCCGTCGGAGAAGGCTGAGATGATGGCCTCCTCAGTCACCTTGGGAATCTTGAGGCGTGCGTTGTTGAAGCGCTGGATGTACTTCTGCAGGGTCTCCCCGGGTTGTTGCTTGATGCGGCGCATGTCGCTCACGGCGGGTGGCCGGTCGCGAGTACCTTGGAAGTTGGCGATGAAGCGGGTGCGCATCTCGTCCCAGGAGGAGATTGTGCCTGGAGCCAGGTCCAGGAGCCAGGTGCGGGCCCCGTCCTTGAGCGCCATGGGAAACCAGTTCACCATGACCTTCTCGTCTCCGTTGGCAGCTTCGATGCCCAGCTCATAGAGCTGGAGGAACTCCGCAGGGTCGGCCGTGTCGTCGTAACAAGGAGGCAGGTCTGGCTTGAACTTGTCGGGCCACGCGACGCTGCGTAGCTCGGTGGTGAAGGCACGGCAGCCTGCTGTGGCCACGGGAGGCCTTGGGTGATGGAGAGCTTGGTCTTGCATGTCCCCACGCGTTGCAGCTGGGAGCAGTGCGGGGTCTTGGCGTGCGGGAGCAGGAGCATGGTCGCGACGTGCTGGAGCAGGGAGCGCCCGAGCAGCTTCTTGCGGGCGAGGGACTTCTTGGCAGCTCTGCTCTTGCCGCGTTGGCACCTGACGGAGCGGGTTCCGTCCAGGGGCCACGCGCCTTGGAGCCATGGCGCCTTCTTGAGGAGGAGGCGGCCGGGGCGCCGCCGGAGCTTCGTCGCCCGCGCAGGGCGGGGTGTGGTGCAGCGGAACAGACGGCGTAGGAGAGCCCCCTGCGGCGCGGACGAGCTCGGCGACGCGGTCGAGCCATTCTTCGTAGACGTCATCGACGGGACGGTAGCGCAGGAGCTCGTTTGCCGCGATGAGCGCAGCTCGAGCCTCCATGGGTGCGCGGAGCGCGCGGGACGAAGAACCAGCTGGGGTGAGCAAGGGAGTAGCGGTGCGGCCGTCTTGCCGCACGGACGGATGCTGAGACGACGCTTGCTGCTCGTCCCCCGCCGGGCCGGTGGCGGTGTTGACGGCAGGTGACGGGGAACGGCGAGGACGCCCGCCGACAGGAGCCGTCTGGGTGACACGGGAAGCGAGAGCGGCCCGGCGCTCGGCGCGGGCCCGACGAGCGTAAGACATGGACGCGATGGTCGGAGGAGAACGGGGTGGTGGGAGACGAATTCCGGCGCACCCCTACCTGGCGCGCCAAATGTCGGATTTCGGGTTCCGGCAGACCCCTGAGGTTCGAACACTGGGGTGCGCGCGGAGATTTCGCCTTCTACCTACCTGCACCCCTCCGCCTCGCTGAGATCTAAGCTATGGGAAGAACAGCACAAGAGACACAGGGTTTATACTGGTTCGGGCCACCATTGTGGTGTAATACCCTACTCCAGTGTGTGGTGTGGTGGATTGCCCCTTGGGCTGATGATGATGAGCAATACAAGGAAGAACAGCCTCGCAAGGGTCTATTCTTGGATGGGAGGATGAACTGCTAGGGGGAGTTCAGTCACCCTTCTCTCTCTCTTCTCGATTCTCTCTCTAATTTCCGATCTCTCATTTCCGATCCTTGATCCTCGATGCTCGATCTCCAACCTCCTCTCCCTGTGGGTGGCTGGTCCTATTTATATGCAAAGGCCCTGGGCCTCTTCCCAAATATTGAGCAGGAAGGGCGCCAACAATTGGCCATTTTGAAGGGGAACATCTAGTACACTTATCCTGACTAAAGTTGGTCCTCGCCTGCACAAAGCTCTGGTGGTGACGCCGTCTTGGGCTCCACAATGACCTCCGTCCTGCAGTCCTCCTGGTCTTGATCTTGTTGCACCGAAATGGCAACATTTACCTGATGCCTCGGTACCCCGCGGCTGCGCTTGCCCCCTTTGCACCAAAGGGGAAAGGAGGACACTGCGCGGGCTGGCGCCCGCCTGGCGCCCTTGGTCATCATGGCTTGCGTCACGGGCACCTCGTGAGGTACCCCGCCTTGATCTCTCCGCCTCCTTGCGAGCCAGCTTGATGAGGCCGTGCCTGAGGAAGCTCCGTGTCGTCCGCCCCGCGAGGCTTGGCCCCTCGCGAGGGTCTTGGGTCTGTGTTGATGAAGATGGGCCGTGCTGGGCCCCCCTTTGAGCCACGCCGCAGGCCGCAGGCAGGCAAGTCTGAGGACCCCCGTTCCTAGAACGCCGACAGTCTGATATTCCTTTTCTGCGAAACACTGAAATAGGCAAAAAAACAGCAATTTGGGCTGGGCCTCCGGTTAATAGGTTAGTCCCAAAAATAATATAAAAGTGTAAAATAAAACCCATTGACATCCAAAACAGATAATATAATAGCATGGAGCAAACAAAAATTATAGATACGTTGGAGACGTATCAGCCGTTCATCATCTTCACTTCAGAGGAGGCGATGGCGGCGCTGAATAAAGAAGGTTCGTATCTGTCCCCAACGAGGCAATGGGTCCTATGGTTAGGGATGGATTTGGAAATCAGTCTGTTCAAGCAAGGATGGTCTGGCGACGGCATCATCCTCGTGGTGGACCAGTGTCCTCGGCCTCTGTCGTTGCCATGACGTGTGCTCCAACGCCGGTGTGGAGTTTGGGAGGTAGTCCAGGAGCGGATGCAGATTGTGGTCTGCATCGACGACATCTGGAAGACGGATCGTGTGCGAGGTTCGTGGTTGATGGATGGCAGGTATGGTTTCCTCTTTCGATGTCTTAGTCATGGTGGGGTACCAGATCTGGAGTTCGACGACGTGTCCGAGGTGTTGCCCCGGTCTGATTCGTTCAACGGTAATGGCTTTAATTTTGATGAGCCATCTTGAAGGTCCGCAAAGCTGCTTATCAGCGATGGAGCCGCGTCAAGGTCGGGTGAGGAGGTGATCCGTCATTTTTCCTTTGGTGGCTATTGTGGTGGCACCGGAGACAGATGACGAGAGTTGGTGTTAAGTTCAACAATGTTGTGCTATCTTTTCAGTTTTGTCATGTCAGTCTTTACATGACCTGTATTCTGTTTTTATGATATAAATGAGACATATTACCATGGGAAAAAAAGCAAAATCGATAAAAAAATTAAAACCAAAGGGAACAACCTGCAGCTACGCAAGCATGCTACTCAAGCGCCCCACCTCCACCTTTCCTGGGGAAGCCCTCCCATGGGGCACCTGGCCGCTGGTTAGAACATCTTCAATGGATGCCCTAAACTAGTAAATGATTGACTTTACATCACCAGAGACTAAAAAAATCTCTCCAACAACAGCCCGTGATGTAAAAATGGGCAATTTTTTTACATCATAATGTAAATTTTAGCTACGGTGATGTAAATATACATCACCTGCCCGTGCCCAAAAATCCACACGCCCTCGCGCACGTGCAACTGCCGCACGAAACCTTCCGCACGCTCCGGCCGCTTCGCCTTCACGCCCCCCCGACACAACGCTTCGACGAAATCCGTCGGCCCGCCACCCCAAACGCCGCATCCATCCCATCCCCTCGCCGTCCAACTGCCGCCACACCAAATCCCGCCACCGCCACACCGAATCCCACTGTCGCCTCCAAATCGCCACCGTCGCTGCGCTTCAATCCGCCCCCACCCATCACCCCCTGCCGTCAACGACACCAGCAGCTGTCGCTGGTACGCCTTCGTCCCCAAATCCATCTGTTGTTGCCATCGTCGTGCGCTCCCGCCGCGCCCTTGTCGCCAACCTAACATGGAAGAAGAGTACCAAGAACAAGACCAGCTACAAGGGTGTGCGGTTGCATGAGTCCGGCCGTACGCTGTCGAGCTGCAGTACGAGCGGGATTTCTTCTGGAAGCGCGACCTCAAGAGGAAGAAGATGGAGTCCCGAGCTGGACCCTATTTTACATCACCTGTTGGAGTTGGTCGTTCTCGGTGTCCTAAAAAATATGTTTTTGGTGATGTATATTTTACATCACCCTATTTTTCGGCTGCTATTTTAGAGCACCTATTGGAGATGCTCTTAGTTGCTCCCATTTGACGCATTTTGCAGCAAGTAGTCAACCTTTCACACAGGGAGCGCTCAGGCAGGCTGGCCCACTAAGCACTCAACATTGTAGGGAGTGATTCCTTTGATTGTATTACTAATTTTTGGTGTGTGTCTAAAAAAACTAATTTTTGGTGTTCTTAACAAATACTAGTTTTTGTTTTTTGTTTGTTTTATAGAAAAAATGAATACTTGTTTACTTTCTAGAATAAATTTTTTTAGAAAAAATTGGGAGCACTTGAAAAAATATGAACATTTTCTAAAATTGATTTTTTTAATAAATTGTGGATTTTTTAATATACATGAATATTTTTGGAAATTTTAAACATTAAAAACATGAAGATTTTTAAAATTATGGGATATTTTTTGGAAAAGAAAACCCAAACCCTGCTAAAACCCAAGGGAAAAATAACACAAAATGGAGAAACCGGCAAAAACTTTCTAGAAGCTTCATAAAACTGAAAAGGCCAGATCTACAACTTTCCCAAAATCGGAATCTCTCGACACCAGTAACTAGTTAATTGGACCGGTACATTTGCTCGCCCAGTTTGCTCCTTGGATGCGATTGCTCGGCTATTTCGCGCGAGGAGCATCAAATAGTATCACCCTTTGTAGCCAGCAAGAACCAACTTATATATGGGTTGGTATTTGATGCGGCCCATTTATAGAGTATTTTTTCTATATTTAAATTAAAGTTCAAATAACCAAAAATAGTCCCACTATATCTGTTTGAGGAGGGGTAGGATCACGATCGGTTAGGGTCTCCCGTTCTCGTGCCGCCGCCGTCGCCAAGTGAGAAATTTAGGTCCCCTCGCCTTCGGCTGCCATCTTGGCGCTGAGAGGTGAGGGGACCTCGGATCTTCAAAACCTCTATGCTTGTCGTCAACGTGTAGTGATCATCATAGTTTTGTGAGAATAAACTTTCTCTCGTTTCTTTGGCGGTGCCATGAGGTTCGAGAGTTTTCTGTCCTCGCATATCCGATTATTCGGATCTGATGAGTTTATGTTGCCGTGTCAAGCTTTTTTTGTTGGTCTGATTCTTTGTGGAGGTGAAATCTTTTATCAACACCATGATGAAGATATAGCGATTCGACGGACTGCACTTCTAGTGGATCATCCCCGGTCCAAGTACGTACATCGATCAAGGCTTCCCATCTTTTTGGATGGGCGACTCAAGACGCTTTTAAAAATTATTCTTGGCAATATTCATGCGGGTGAAAGAGTGACAACATCGTTGCTCCAGTCCAATTGCAGCCTCTTTATCGAAGTCTTTGGAGTATTTTTTTGAGCAGAGATTGATACCGTGAAGAAGATGTTTTTAAGAGATTTCATTGTAATTCTTAGTCATAGGAGTTACTTTGTATTTTTTGGATCTTAGGTCAAAATTAGTGTACCTGTAATTGGTAATTGTTATGAGTATGAATAAAGTTTCAGGTGTTTCTAGAAAAAGAAAATCTGTTTGAGGAAGGAGCCACTAAATGGCATTTATATATAATTGTTTGGTAAAGTTACAAAATAAATGGGCTATAGCCACAATATAGTTGTTTGAGCAGGATTCTCCTATTTAAAACTGTGATAAAAATAGAAAATCACTAAGTGAAGGGTATTCCTTGCAAATGTTATTTTCAATCTCTCCATCAGAGTTTTGGTGGCATTTTTTTTTTTGCAAGAGGGTGTGTGGTTTGCATATACGTGTTCTGTAGCTGGATCTGTTTTTTCAAAAAAAAAAGATCTCTTTTGAATTGAGCGTTCAAATTATGAACCGCTTTCAATCCTTGTATTACTCACGTTGAGATATTGGAACCTAGCACCACCGGTGATAGATTTCATGATTTTATTTCCAGGAACAACCATTACTCCCGCTGAAAACTAACATATATTCCCCGAATTAAACTATGTGTACTCTATGTGTTTATATACTTGTTCTCTCCCACAAGCTAGTGTACTCCCTTCGCGACGGAGCCCGCCTATGTGTCACGGCACATCACACATGTGCTCCCGCTATGCATTACACAAGAAAAGCATGAAAAATGGGGGAAACCCCAAACGAAACCCCATCGAAAACCAGGGGAAATCACATGCGCTCCTCACATGTGCCCCTCGCTCCCCATCGCTCCCATTTAAATATCAAAATATCCTTATGAAAATCTGTATATATAATTTTATCAATGTTTTATATCTATATAGCCAGTCTCCCGTCGAAAATGGTCTTTGGTGGCCGGTATCAGCCTCGTCAGTGCTCGTCGCGATCGGTGCCAAGTGGGTATCCAGCTACTGTATCTTCTATATCTAAATAGCTAACCCCCACTAACATATTTCTCTCAACATGTAAGCATGCCACATCATCAAGCAACAAGCATGGCAAAAAGCTCACCACAACATGCATTCATGCACATGAAAATGTCCACCTCAACATGCAAACATATATTAGATATTTTACAATACATTAATCAAACACAATAAAGCATATGGATTTGCAATTTTAGTTTTCGTAGTATCACTATTCACGTTCTATAGAAATCACGTATCATCGAAATGTATTGCAAATAATCCCGCAACAACGTGCGGGGTATCATCTAGTTTTGTAAAAGAGGCCGCTGCACGGTTTCGGTATTTGCTAGCAAATAAAAAGTGCGGGTTGACGTATACTAGCAGGCACAAGTGTTGCACAGTTGCATGTCTTGTCACACGCGCACCATACCAGAGACACATGTACAAGGCATGGGATTGACTCCGTCAACATATGCCAGGTTAACAATGTCCTTTTTTAAAACTATGGCTTGGTGAATATTTTTGTCCCTGCACTATTTACCCACCGCACCAATTTCGTGTCTCATTCGTATCTTAACCGAACAGAATCCCGGCTCATTCTACGCTGGAAAAGCACAACCGAGTAAAACTGGTCAACCCAAGATAGCCCACACATTTTTTCTTCACTGTTTTCGAATTTAGCATGCTCCATTTACACTTTATGATGTACTAATTGAATGCCCATGCGTTGACACGAGAAAATAAATTTAGATTGTACAAAAATACCAATTTAAATAAACTATTATGGACACTTTTATTAAGGTATTTCATCTCGTCCCATTTTTTTTTAGCAATTTGCACTTGAAATGTGGTCATGTGTCTCTCCCTCCATTCCAAAATAAGTGTCGTGGTGTTAGTTCAAAACATCTCTTTCGGTAAGAATTTTTCACGCAAAGATTATGGGTGCAGATAGAAATCATCAACATTTAGTGATCCATAAATATTCTTAGTGGCTGCAGATTGGCTCAGGTTAAAAAACAATGCACAAACCTTAAGATCACTCACGCAATACGATTCCATGATGGTTACGAAATCCTTGTATTTGATGTTTTTGTCAACGTTCTCCTTTGACAAAAGTGTCCTTAATCTCTTTGCACTCTTGAGTTGGAAGGCCAACCATGATTATGTTTAGGGTGACGGAAATAAAAAATAATTAGCATTTGAACTGACCTTCATTCTTTCTTCTTCTTTTTTTGCGAAAAAACCGACCTTCATTCGAATCTCCTAATGATGGCTTCATCAAGGTCAAACGGTCTATTTGTCGTGGCAAGAATGAGTATCCTTATCATCAGAATGACTAATGATCAAGATAGTTGATAAGAAACAAAATGATTTAAGGACACATGAGGATATGATAAGAGGAAGTGGTAAAAATATATCTCGAATAAGCCAGACTTCTTTAGTGCTTGCGCCCATCAAACAGGATTTTAGTATCGCACCAGCCACCAGCCCAACCCACCGCTAGCTGCATGTGCTTTTTTCAAACCAGCCCAGCAGGCACATTACGTGCTTGCGCAGCCATGTGCACCGAGGCCCACGTACAATGGTGGCACACCAGCCCATGGCACCTGTGTATTTCAACTTACCGGCCAGCGTATAAACGCAGGGAAACAGACCAGCACACATCGCGCCGCTACATTGCAAGGCGCCAGATTCCGGCCTGCAGGTAGCTCGGCCACCAAAACGCCACTCTCGTCTCCCCTACTAAATTTCTTTGCACATATGGGTGTTCACATCAGCTCAACTATTGATAGCCATCCATCCGGACGAAATTATATGACATTAGCAAGTTGTACATGTACTCATATGTTACAATTTTTTAAGATTAATAGAGTATATTCTTGCAAAGGATATCACCTTATCAAGTCATGCATGTCATTTTTTCAGAAGGAATCAAGTGATGCATTTCAAGTTCAACTTCATTTTTTCACGTTACTTTGTGCGTTCATACATAGTACATCTGTTAGACTTTAAGAGCCACCCATATAGTTCATGCTTCACATTTTTGTTATAGATGATGTTGTGCTAAGTTCAGAAGTTTTTATCTTTTTATACATCATTTGGTCACGTACTCTCTTATATTTTTATTTTTTTCGTTGTTTTTAAGCACCTATTTAATGCATTTGTTTTAACACGATTCCCACAACAACGCATGATGCATCATCTAATCTTATATGATCAGTTTAATAACTAGAAACTGTTTGTCCATTGTAAAAAGAGAAATATCAACTTATTAAAATGCATGTATTGTTAAGCCATTAGTATACTTGAAAAAAATTGTCGTAAAATATATGTTCTCATGTTTAAAATAAATTCACATGTATTAAAACACATTTTTAAGACAAACAAATATACCTATGTTGCATCAAGAAGTATTCCTATATACCCCAAAAAAGTTTGCAAGCATAAAAAAATTCATGCGTTCTTCAAACATACTCCCTCCGTTTCTAAATATTTGTCTTTTTAGAGATTTCAAATAGACTACCACATACGGATGTATATAGACATATTTTAAAGTATAGATTCACTCATTTTGCTTCGTATGTAGTCACTTGTTGAAATCTCTAGGAAGACAAATATTTAGGAACGGAGGGAGTATTTGAAAAAGGAAAGATCATATATGTTAATAAAGATATGTTCATGTTTTGAAAAGAAAATGTTTTATGTTTTTTCAGAACAGCTGTTTGTTGTATCTCATAACAAAATGTATGTATTTACCACAGAAATAAGAGCGCAAAATATATAAATAGAAAAGAGAAAAAGAAAACCAGAAGAAATAAATACTTCACACGAAAAGAGAGATACTGATGCTGATTCAAAGTGTTCGCCAGAGATACTATTCAGCCAACATTGACAGTAAAAATATATACAGTGCAAACACTATGCATAAAAATGGCCAGAGTTCAGACTTACTTCAGACTTGGAAGTCACTTGACTCTTTCATGTTCATCTATGAGAAAGGACAGGGGTCCTACAGTAGATTCATACATTACAAGATGTTACAGGAGGTGTATATACTATACTATCCTGTGACACAGAGAAGACAACAGATGCTATCTCAACCATATTTGCGTGGTATCATCTTCAGCACCAACATATTGAATGCCTTCGTCAACTATGACAACATTACAAAAATGTATACCACATTCCCACCACACCTGCGCCAAAACTGCCTCGCCCTCAACTACTCCCCTCTAAAAGCGGTTGAGCACCAGGATCTATGAGATAAAGAGGAAGGCAACATCAGCGTAACAGATAAGACACTACATTTTGCCATCTCTATAATGAAGATAAATGCAAGCTGAGCATCTTTATCATTACCCGCAGTTCCATTCGGCGTGTTACCTGAGCGATTCCTCCAGTTTTGAATAATCTCCTGAATCTCTGATTTCACAAGACCTGATAAACACGCACCGGCAATCAATGCACAAAGTATAAGCATCGTGAACACTGAATCCCATCCAGCTTTTGAGATGAAGCCCGTCAAAAATGGCCCCAAGGCAGCACCAAGCGATCCTGTCCCGTCTATGATTGCTGTGACAGTGGCCAACGCACGGGAATCTCCTTTGAGAGATTTGTGAGTCCCCAGATCAGCAGACACTGCAGTTGTTATCAGAGCATAAGGTCCATTGACAAACAAGCCACTGATCATCATCAGGGCAATGTTTGTCACTTTTGAAGTACTGCCATATGCATGAAAGGCGTAAAGAGATGGAATCGCCAGATACATAAACATTGCTGCAGTAGTGGCCCTAGCATCGAGCTGATCAGACATGAACCCAGCAAGAATTCCACCAACGATTCCTCCTACATCGAACAGAACTGATAGATAACCAGCATCCGTGACCGACATGTACTCGCCTCCAATAGCTAGAAATATAAAAGGGCGTAAGTAGAACCGTAAAAGGATTTAAAATTCAGTATCCTCAAAGGCACGTAAGAGTGGATGAATATAGGACAGATCTACTAAAGTTGCAGCCTTTTATGGTACCAGCAATATAAGAAGGCAGTTAGAAGAAACAGGTCAAACAAATTACTATGCAGTACTTTTAGTAATGGATGGAAGAGAACAACCCAGGCCTCTACCAAATAGTGCACATAACCAAAGCTACTGTACCCTTGAGTAAATTGTATCTGGTCTGAAAAAGCAAAATACTACAGTTGGATCAGATAAACAGGCCAACAATGTGAACATGTGATTCATGTTAGCATTATTCTGTTCAAAGCCAGAGTTAAGATACGGCATGAATAATCTGGCATGACATTAGTTCCTGTTACAATTTGCTTGGTGTCTATTGTGCACAGGATATACCAAAATGCACATTATTACAGCATATCAAAGGCAATTACTGCAGCACCTTCAAGACAATGGTGGCAATTACTACAACAACCTACATCAACATCTGGAATTCTGAAACCAGAGTTCAATAACAATGCACTGTTAATTCTGAAACCAGAGTTCAATAACAATGCACTGTTAATTCTGAAACCTCATAGTCAACTACATCAAAGTCAATTCTGAAACCAGAATTCAGTAACAGGATATAGATGCACTGTTAATCATACCAATAAATCTCCTGCGCAGCTGGAAGATGGCAATTCAGATAAATCTAATGTCATAACGTGCATCGCTGCGCCTGGTGAAGTCGCAACAGGTGGGCGTACCAGTTTGGGTCAAGTAGAAGGGGAGCCAGTACAAGAAGGTGTAGGCGACCAGCTTCGCAAAGAAGAGGCAGGTCGCGAAGGTGAGCACCCCCGGGATAGAAAATGCCTTCAAAATCCCTACGGCATCCCTCCTGTCCTCTTCCCCGGCCGTGCTGGTGCTGCTGTCCTCCTCGTCGGTGCTCGCTCCACTGGCCTGCTTGGGGGGCCACGAAGCGAAGCCAACGTCCTCCGGGTAAGGCGCTAGGAAGAAAAACACGAGAACGCCACCGAGCGCCATGAGCCCGCCGGGGACCACAAACGACCAGCCCCACCCGTATCGCAGCACGGCGGCGGCGATGATCGAGCCGCTGATGTTCCCGACGGAGGTGTGCGCGTTCCATATGCCCATTATGAGGCCGCGCCTCCGGCCGGCGAACCAATTGCCGACGACGGCGACGACCGAGGGCCAGCCGGTGGACTGCAGCAGGCCCGCGATTGCCTGGGCGAAGACGTAGAACGCGAGGGAGTGCAGGGAGAGGAAGTACCCGGCGCCGAAGAAGGCGACGGCGGCGCCGCTCCCGACCATTCCGGCGGCGAGGAAGAGGCGGAGATCGAGGCGATCGCCGAGGTGGCCGGCGCCGAACATGCCGAGGGAGTAGAAGGCGAGGAACGCGACGTCGGTCTCGCCGAGGAGGGCGGGGTCGTGGAAGGGCGGCCACGACTTGGAGAGCGCGCGCTTCACGATGCTGGGTGGCTTGCGGGAGGCGTGGTAGAGGGCGTAGGCGAGGAAGGTGAGCCCGAGGACGAGGCCGCGGTGGGCGTTGTAGGAGAAGGCGGGCAGGGCGCAGAGGCCCGGCGGCGCGTGGTGGTGCCGCGGCCGCGCCCGCGGCGATGACTTCGGCATGGGCGTTGAGGG
Source organism: Triticum urartu (assembly GCF_056163025.1). Classification (NCBI taxonomy): domain Eukaryota; kingdom Viridiplantae; phylum Streptophyta; class Magnoliopsida; order Poales; family Poaceae; genus Triticum; species Triticum urartu. The sequence continues at coordinate 442,848,315 of NC_141878.1, read as the reverse complement.
TGGAGGTGGCGGTGGCTCCGCCATGTCCGTGAGAGGGGAGGGGAGGGGAAATGGAGTGGGGGCCGGCGGTGAGGACGTGGCGGGGTAACCGGGCCCGTGCACGACACGCGGCCGAGACGGTTATGGACCAGACTTTGAATTGTGTTGCCCTTTTGCTTTCGTTTCTTTATACACGGTCTTTCTCCAGGTTCTCTTTGCTCCGGGTAATCGCTATATCAATCTTCTCTTTTTTTCTATAAAAAAATAGGGTCACGCTACGTGTCGGGCGCCGCCGCTCCCTGCGTCATTGGATGAGCTATGAATGGACGCAAGATCTCTCAAATGAGGTGCCTCTGAAATTGCAATAAGGTAGATGTTGCCTAACTCGCATTGCAACAATTACTTTGTTGCAAAACAACCGAAGCGTTATTTTTGTCAGAATATTTTTATTTTGTCTTCAGGATTTTTTGCAACATAGATGATGTTGTAGGAGGACTTTTGCAATAATAGTGGTGTTGCAGAATTAATTTTTTTTTCTTCTTCACCTTTTTTGCAACATAGATGTTGTTGCCGGAGGACTTTTGCAACATGGATAATGTTGCAGAAATTTTTTCACTAAAAAGATGACGACGTTTGCGGTGTGAATCAAGAAATTTTTGCAGCATAGATGTTGCGGGAGGGCTTTTGCAACAAACCCGTTGTTGTGAAAAGTATAAAAAAAAGCATCCCGACCGGAGCAACGACGGACAGCGAGAGGGGAGTCTGGAGCGGCGCAACTATGCTAATGGTGACCGGAGCAGAGCTCGGGCGTGCGCGCTTGAGCAGCAGCCATGGCTGCGAGCGGGCGTAAGGAGACGAAAAATACATAAGGAAAGGATAAGAGGATAAGGACACGTGATGGACATATGAGGTGCTTGACGCAGTGTGTGTTATCCGCCGGCTGAACAATAGCATTTTCCCAGAAAAAATCCATTTCTTTTCTTTTGTGAGAAAGTAGAGATTTCATTGTTTAATGATGGTGGATACAATCATTCGGATATAACATACACCATATATCAGTGTGCATGATTTGGTGTCTGAACTGGGCGAGCCAATGAGGCGTGCTATTATGGGCGCAATATATCAGAGAAACAGAGTACCAACGGCCCTGTTGAAGTAGTCGTTTTATATTGCCTGTGTTGGCTGGATTAGTCGATCTCTATTCGTGGATGATCATATTGGCCTCATCCTTGACAGTCGTCATCACGATAAAGGGTGTTGTACTCCTTTTAAGGCAAGGGCAATGCTCTTCATGCATCCAAGCAACTTCGCCTCTGGTGCATTATCTGAAAAAAATATGCCCTAGAGGCAATAATAAAGTTATTATTTATTTCCTTATATCATGATAAATGTTTATTATTCATGCTAGAATTGTATTAACCGGAAACATAATACATGTGTGAATACATAGACAAACAGAGTGTCACTAGTATGCCTCTACTTGACTAGCTTGTTAATCAAAGATGGTTATGTTCCCTAACCATGAACAAGGAGTTGTTATTTGATTAACGGGATCACATCATTAGATGAATGATCTGATTGACATTACCCATTCCATTAGCTTAGCACCCGATCGTTTAGTATGTTGCTATTGCTTTCTTCATGACTTATACATGTTCCTATGACTATGAGATTATGCAACTCCCGTTTGCCGGAGGAACACTTTGTGTGCTACGAAACGTCACAACGTAAATGGGTGATTATAAAGGTGCTCTACAGGTGTCTCCAAAGGTACATGTTGGGTTGGCGTATTTCGAGATTAGGATTTGTCACTCCGATTATCGGAGAGGTATCTCTGGGCCCTCTCGGTAATGCACATCACATAAGCCTTGCAAGCATTGCAACTAATGAGTTAGTTGCGAGATGATGTATTACGGAACGAGTAAGGAGACTTGCCGGTAACGAGATTGAACTAGGTATTGAGATACCGACGATCGAATCTCGGGCAAGTAACATACCGATGACAAAGGGAACAACGTATGTTGTTATGCGGTCTGACCGATAAAGATCTTCGTAGAATATGTAGGAGCCAATATGAGCATCCAGGTTCCGCTATTGGTTATTGACCGGAGACGTGTCTCGGTCATGTCTACATTGTTCTCGAACCCGTAGGGTCCGCACGCTTAAGGTTTCGATGACAGTTATATTATGAGTTTATGAGTTTTGATGTACCGAAGTTAGTTCGGAGTCCCGGATGTGATCACGGACATAACGAGGAGTCTCGAAATGGTCGAGACATAAAGATTGATATATTGGACGGCTTTATTCGGACACCGGAAGTGTTCCGGGTGATTTCGGAGAAAACCGGAGAGCCGGAGGGTTACCGGAAACCCCCCGGGAGAAGTAATGGGCCATATGGGCCTTAGTGCAGAGAGAGAGGGCCAGCCAAAGGTGGGCCGCGCGCCTCCTCCCCCCTGGTCCGAATTGGACTAGGAGAGGGGGGCGGCGCCCCCCTTTCCCTCTCCCTCCCCACTTCTTTCCCCCTCCTAGTAGGAGTCCTACTCCTACTAGGAGGAGGACTCCTCCTTGGCGCGCCATAGAGGGCCGGCCGGCCTCCTCCCCTTGATCCTTTATATACGGGGGCAGGGGGCACCCCTTGACACACAAGTTGATCCACGTGATCATATTCTTAGCCGTGTGCGGTGCCCCCTTCCACCATAGTCCTCGATAATATTGTAGCGGTGCTTAGGCGAAGCTCTGCGACGGTAGTGCATCAAGATCGTCACCACGCCGTCGTGCTGACGGAACTCTTCCCCGACACTTTACTGGATCGGAGTCCGGGGATCGTCATCGAGCTGAACGTGTGCTAGAACTCGGAGGTGCCGTAGTTTCGGTGCTTGATCGGTCGTGCCGTGGAGACGTACGACTACATCAACCAAACGCTTCCGTTGTCGATCTACAAGGGTACGTAGATCACACTCTCCCCTCTCATTGCTATGCATCACCATGATCTTGCGTGTGCGTAGGAATTTTTTTGAAATTACTACGTTCCCCAACAGTGGCATCCGAGCCTAGGTTTTATATGTTGATGTTATATGCACGAGTAGAACACAAGTGAGTTGTGGGCGATATAAGTCATACTGCTTACTAGCATGTCATACTTTGGTTCGGCGGTATTGTTGGACGAAGCGGCCCGGACTGGCATTACGCGTACGCTTACGCGAGACCGGTTCTCCCGACGTGCTTTGCACATAGGTGGCTTGCGGGTGACAGTTTCTCCAACTTTAGTTGAACCGAGTGTGGCTACGCCCGGTCCTTGCGAAGGTTAAAACAGCACCAACTTGACAAACTATCGTTGTGGTTTTGATGCGTAGGTAAGATTGGTTCTTGCTTAAGCCCGTAGCAGCCACGTAAAACTTGCAACAACGAAGTAGAGGACGTCTAACTTGTTTTTGCAGGGCATGTTGTGATGTGATATGGTCAAGACATGAAGCTAAATTTTATTGTATGAGATGATCATGTTTTGTAACCGAGTTATCGGCAACTGGCAGGAGCCATATGGTTGTCGCTTTATTGTATGCAATGCAATCGCGCTGTAATGCTTTACTTTATCACTAAGTGGTAGCGATAGTCGTGGAAGCATAAGATTGGCGAGACGACAACGATGCTACAATGGAGATCAAGGTGTCGCGCCGGTGACGATGGTGATCACGACGGTGCTTCGAAGATGGAGATCACAAGCACAAGATGATGATGGCCATATCATATCACTTATATTGATTGCATGTGATGTTTATCTTTTATGCATCTTATCTTGCTTTGATTGACGGTAGCATTATAAGATGATCTCTCACTAATTATCAAGAAGTGTTCTCCCTGAGTATGCACCGTTGCGAAAGTTCTTCGTGCTGAGACACCATGTGATGATCGGGTGTGATAGGCTCTACATTCAAATACAACGGGTGCAAAACAGTTGCACACGCGGAATACTCAGGTTATACTTGACGAGCCAAGCATATACACATATGGCCTCGGAACACGGAGACCGAAAGGTCGAGCATGAATCATATAGTAGATATGATCAACATAGTGATGTTCACCAATGAAACTACTCCATCTCACGTGATGATCGGACATGGTTTAGTTGATTTGGATCACGTAATCACTTAGAGGATTAGAGGGATGTCTATCTAAGTGGGAGTTCTTTAAGTAAATTAATTGAACCTAAATTTATCATGAAACTTAGTACCTGATAGTATCTTGCTTGTTTATGCTTGATTGTAGATAGATGGCTCGTGCTGTTGTTCCATTGAATTTTAATGCGTTCCTTGAGAAAGCAAAGTTGAAAGATGATGGTAGCAATTACACGGACTGGGTCCGTAACTTGAGGATTATCCTCATTGCTGCACAGAAGAATTACGTCCTGGAAGCACCGCTGGGTGCCAGGCCTGCTGCTGGAGCAACACCAGATGTTATGAACGTCTAGCAGAGCAAAGCTGATGACTACTCGATAGTTCAGTGTGCCATGCTTTACGGATTAGAATCGGGATTTCAACGACGTTTTGAACGTCATGGAGCATATGAGATGTTTCAGGAGTTGAAGTTAATATTTCAAGAAAATGCCCGGATTGAGAGATATGAAGTCTCCAATAAGTTCTATAGCTGCAAGATGGAGGAGAACAGTTCTGTCAGTGAGCATATACTCAAAATGTCTGGGTATAATAATCACTTGATTCAATTGGGAGTTAATCTTCCAGGTGATTGCGTCATTGACAGAATTCTCCAATCACTGCCACCAAGCTACAAGAGCTTCGTGATGAACTATAATATGCAAGGGATGAATAAGATTATTCCCGAGCTCTTCGCAATGCTAAAAGCCGCGGAGGTAGAAATCAAGAAGGAGCATCAAGTGTTGATGGTCAACAAGACCACTAGTTTCAAGAAAAAGGGCAAAGGGAAGAAGAAGGGGAACTTCAAAAAGAACGGCAAGCAAGTTGCTGCTCAAGAGAAGAAACCCAAACCTGGACCTAAGCCTGAAACTGAGTGCTTCTACTGCAAGCAGACTGGTCACTGGAAGCGGAACTGCCCCTAGTATTTGGCGGATAAGAAGGATGGCAAGGTGAACAAAGGTATATGTGATATACATGTTATTGATGTGTACCTTACTAATGCTCGCAGTAGCACCTGGGTATTTGATACTGATTCTGTTGCTAATATTTTCAACTCGAAACAGGGACTACGGATTAAGCGAAGATTGGCTAAGGACGAGGTGACGATGCGCGTGGGAAACGGTTCCAAAGTCGATGTGATCGCAGTCGGCACGCTACCTCTACATCTACCTTCAGGATTAATATTAGACCTAAATAATTGTTATTTGGTGCCAGCGTTAAGCATGAACATTATATCTGGATCTTGTTTGATGCGAGACGGTTATTCATTTAAATCTGAGAATAATGGTTGTTCTATTTATATGAGTAATATCTTTTATGGTCATGCACCCTTAAAGAGTGGTCTATTTTTGTTGAATCTCGATAGTAGTGACACACACATTCATAGTGTTGAAGCCAAAAGATGCAGAGTTGATAATGATAGTGCAACTTATTTGTGGCACTGCCGTTTAGGTCATATCGGTGTAAAGAGCATGAAGAAACTCCATACTGATGGACTTTTGGAACCACTTGATTATGAATCACTTGGTACTTGCGAACCGTGCCTCATGGGCAAGATGACTAAAACACCGTTCTCCGGTACTATGGAGAGAGCAACAGATTTGTTGGAAATCATACATACAGATGTATGTGGTCCGATGAATATTGAGGCTCGTGGCGGATATCGTTATTTTCTCACCTTCACAAATGACTTAAGCAGATATGGGTATATCTACTTAATGAAACATAAGTCTGAAACGTTTGAAAAGTTCAAAGAATTTCAGAGTGAAGTTGAAAATCATCGTAACAAGAAAATAAAGTTTCTACGATCTGATCGTGGAGGAGAATATTTGAGTTACGAGTTTGGTGTACATTTGAAACAATGCGGAATAGTTTTGCAACTCACGCCACCCGGAACACCACAGCGCAATGGTGTGTCCGAACGTCGTAACCGTACTTTACTAGATATGGTGCGATCTATGATGTCTCTTACTGATTTACCGCTATCGTTTTGGGGTTATGCTTTGGAGACGGCCGCATTCACGTTAAATAAGGCACCATCAAAATCCGTTGAGACGGCACCTTATGAACTATGGTTTGGCAAGAAACCAAAGTTGTTGTTTCTGAAAGTTTGGGGCTGCGATGCTTATGTGAAAAAGGTTTAACCTGATAAGCTCGAACCCAAATCGGAGAAGTGTGTCTTCATAGGATATCCAAAGGAGACTATTGGATACACCTTCTATCACAGATCCGAAGGCAAGACTTTTGTTGCGAAGTTCGGAAACTTTCTGGAGAAGGAGTTTCTCTCGAAAGAAGTGAGTGGGAGGAAAGTAGAACTTGACGAGGTAACTGTACCTGCTCCCTTATTGGAAAGTAGTGCATCATAGAAAACTGTTTCAGTGACACCTACACCAGTCAGTGAGGAAGCTAATGATGATGATCATGAAACTTCAGAACAAGATACTACTGAACCTCATAGATCAACCAGAGTGAGATCCGCGCCAGAGTGGTACGGTAATCCTGTTCTGGAAGTCATGCTACTAGATCATGATGAACCTACGAACTATGAAGAAGCGATGGTGAGCCCAGATTCCGCAAAATGGCTTGAAGCCATGAAATCTGAGATGGGATCCATGTATGATAACAAAGTATGGACTTTGGTTGATTTGCCCGGTGATCGGCAAGCAATTGAGAATAAATGGATCTTCAAGAAGAAGACTGACACTGACGGTAATATTACTGTCTACAAAGCTCGACTTGTCGCAAAAGGTTTTTGGCAAGTTCAAGGAATTGACTACGATGAGACCTTCTCACCCGTAGCGATGCTTAAGTCTGTCCGAATCATGTTAGCAATTGCCGCATTTTATGATTATGAAATTTGGCAGATGGATGTCAAAACTGCATTCCTGAACGGATTTCTGGAAGAAGAGTTGTATATGATGCAACCAGAAGGTTTTGTCGATCCAAAGGGAGCTAACAAAGTGTGCAAGCTCCAGCGATCCATTTATGGACTGGTGCAAGCCTCTCGGAGTTGGAATAAACGCTTTGATAGTGTGATCAAAGCATTTGGTTTTATACAGACTTTTGGAGAAGCCTGTATTTACAAGAAAGTGAGTGGGAGCTCTGTAGCATTTCTGATATTATATGTGGATGACATATTACTAATTGGAAATGATATAGAATTTCTGGATAGCATAAAGGGATACTTGAATAAGAGTTTTTCAATGAAAGACCTCGGTGAAGCTGCTTACATATTAGGCATTAAGATCTATAGAGATAGATCAAGACGCTTAATTGGACTTTCACAAAGCACATACCTTGACAAAGTTTTGAAGAAGTTCAAAATGGATCAAGCAAAGAAAGGGTTCTTGCCTATGTTACAAGGTGTGAAGTTGAGCAAGACTCAATGCCCGACCACTGCAGAAGATGGAGAGAAAATGAAAGATGTTCCCTATGCTTCAGCCATAGGCTCTATCATGTATGCAATGCTGTGTACCAGACCTGATGTGTGCCTTGCTATAAGTCTAGCGGGGAGGTACCAAAGTGATCCAGGAGTGGAACACTGGACAGCGGTCAAGAACATCCTGAAATACCTGAAAAGGACTAAGGATATGTTTCTCATATATGGAGGTGACAAAGAGCTCATCGTAAAAGGTTACATTGATGCAAGCTTTGACACTGATCCGGATGATTCTAAATCGCAAACCGGATACGTGTTTACATTAAACGGTGGAGCCGTCAGTTGGTGCAGTTCTAAACAAAGTGTTGTAGCGGGATCTACATGTGAAGCAGAGTACATAGCTGCTTCGGAAGCAGCAAATGAAGGAGTCTGGATGAAGGAGTTCATATCCGATCTAGGTGTCATACCTAGTGCATCGGGTCCAATGAAAATCTTTTGTGACAATACTGGTGCAATTGCCTTAGCAAAGGAATCCAGATTTCACAAGAGAACCAAGCACATCAAGAGACGCTTCAATTCCATCCAGGATCTAGTCCAGGTGGGAGACATAGAGATTTGCAAGATACATATGGATCTGAATGTTGCAGACCCGTTGACTAAGCCTCTTCCACGAGCAAAACATGATCAGCACCAAGGCTCCATGGGTGTTAGAATCATTACTGTGTAATCTAGATTATTGACTCTAGTGCAAGTGGGAGACTGAAGGAAATATGCCCTAGAGGCAATAATAAAGTTATTATTTATTTCCTTATATCATGATAAATGTTTATTATTCATGCTAGAATTGTATTAACCGGAAACATAATACATGTGTGAATACATAGACAAACAGAGTGTCACTAGTATGCCTCTACTTGACTAGCTCGTTAATCAAAGATGGTTATGTTTCCTAACAATGAACAAGGAGTTGTTATTTGATTAACGGGATCACATCATTAGGTGAATGATCTGATTGACATGATCCATTCCATTACCTTAGCACCCGATCGTTTAGTATGTTGCTATTGCTTTCTTCATGACTTATACATGTTCCTATGACTATGAGATTATGCAACTCCCGTTTGCCGGAGCAACACTTTGTGTGCTACGAAACGTCACAACGTAAATGGGTGATTATAAAGGTGCTCTACAGGTGTCTCCAAAGGTACATGTTGGGTTGGCGTATTTCGAGATTAGGATTTGTCACTCCGATTGTCGGAGAGGTATCTCTGGGCCCTCTCGGTAATGCACATCACATAAGCCTTGCAAGCATTGCAACTAATGAGTTAGTTGCGAGATGATGTATTACGGAACGAGTAAAGAGACTTGCCGGTAACGAGATTGAACTAGGTATTGAGATACCGACGATCGAATCTCGGGCAAGTAACATACCGATGACAAAGGGAACAACGTATGTTGTTATGCGGTCTGACCGATAAAGATCTTCGTAGAATATGTAGGAGCCAATATGAGCATCCAGGTTCCGCTATTGGTTATTGATCGGAGACGTGTCTCGGTCATGTCTACATTGTTCTCGAACCCGTAGGGTCCGCACGCTTAAGGTTTCGATGACAGTTATATTATGAGTTTATGAGTTTTGATGTACCGAAGTTAGTTCGGAGTCCCGGATGTGATCACGGACATAATGAGGAGTCTCGAAATGGTCGAGACATAAAGATTGATATATTGGACGGCTTTATTCGGACACCGGAAGTGTTCCGGGTGATTTCGGAGAAAACCGGAGAGCCGGAGGGTTACCGGAAACCCCCCGGGAGAAGTAATGGGCCATATGGGCCTTAGTGGAGAGAGAGGGGCAGCCAAAGGTGGGCCGCGCGCCTCCTCCCCCCTGGTCCGAATTGGACTAGGAGAGGGGGGGGGCGCCCCCCTTTCCCTCTCCCTCCCCACTTCTTTCCCCCTCCTAGTAGGAGTCCTACTCCTACTAGGAGGAGGACTCCTCCTTGGCGCGCCATAGAGGGCCGACCGGCCTCCTCCCCTTGATCCTTTATATACGGGGGCAGGGGGCACCCCTTGACACACAAGTTGATCCACGTGATCGTATTCTTAGCCGTGTGCGGTGCCCCCTTCCACCATAGTCCTCGATAATATTGTAGCGGTGCTTAGGCGAAGCTTTGCGACGGTAGTGCATCAAGATCGTCACCACGCCGTCGTGCTGACGGAACTCTTCCCCGACACTTTGCTGGATCGGAGTCCGGGGATCGTCATCGAGCTGAACGTGTGCTAGAACTCGGAGGTGCCGTAGTTTCGGTGCTTGATCGGTCGGGCCGTGGAGACGTACGACTACATCAACCAAACGCTTCCGTTGTCGATCTACAAGGGTACGTAGATCACACTCTCCCGTCTCATTGCTATGCATCACCATGATCTTGCATGTGCGTAGGAATTTTTTTGAAATTACTACGTTCCCCAACAGTGGCATCCGAGCCTAGGTTTTATATGTTGATGTTATATGCACGAGTAGAACACAAGTGAGTTGTGGGCGATATAAGTCATACTGCTTACTAGCATGTCATACTTTGGTTCGGCGGTATTGTTGGACGAAGCGGCCCGGACTGACATTACGCGTACGCTTACGCGAGACCGGTTCTCCCGACGTGCTTTGCACATAGGTGGCTTGCGGGTGACAGTTTCTCCAACTTTAGTTGAACCGAGTGTGGCTACGCCCGGTCCTTGCGAAGGTTAAAACAACACCAACTTGACAAACTATCATTGTGGTTTTGATGCGTAGGTAAGATTGGTTCTTGCTTAAGCCTGTAGCAGCCACGTAAAACTTGCAACAACAAAGTAGAGGACGTCTAACTTGTTTTTGCAGGGCATGTTGTGATGTGATATGGTCAAGACATGAAGCTAAATTTTATTGTATGAGATGATCATGTTTTGTAACCGAGTTATCGGCAACTGGCAGGAGCCATATGGTTGTCGCTTTATTGTATGCAATGCAATCGTGCTGTAATGCTTTACTTTATCACTAAGCGGTAGCGATAGTCGTGGAAGCATAAGATTGGCGAGACGACAACGATGCTACAATGGAGATCAAGGTGTCGCGCCGGTGACGATGGTGATCACGACGGTGCTTCGAAGATGGAGATCACAAGCACAAGATGATGATGGCCATATCATATCACTTATATTGATTGCATGTGATGTTTATCTTTTATGCATCTTATCTTGCTTTGATTGACGGTAGCATTAGAAGATGATCTCTCACTAATTATCAAGAAGTGTTCTCCCTGAGTATGCACCGTTGCGAAAGTTCTTCGTGCTGAGACACCACGTGATGATTGGGTGTGATAGGCTCTACGTTCAAATACAACGGGTGCAAAACAGTTGCACACGCGGAATACTCAGGTTATACTTGACGAGCCAAGCATATACACATATGGCCTCGGAACACGGAGACCGAAAGGTCGAGCGTGAATCATATAGTAGATATGATCAACATAGTGATGTTCACCAATGAAACTACTCCATCTCACGTGATGATCGGACATGGTTTAGTTGATTTGGATCACGTAATCACTTAGAGGATTAGAGGGATGTCTATCTAAGTGGGAGTTCTTTAAGTAAATTAATTGAACCTAAATTTATCATGAAACTTAGTACCTGATAGTATCTTGCTTGTTTATGCTTGATTGTAGATAGATGGCTCGTGCTGTTGTTCCATTGAATTTTAATGCGTTCCTTGAGAAAGCAAAGTTGAAAGATGATGGTAGCAATTACACGGACTGGGTCCGTAACTTGAGGATTATCCTCATTGCTGCACAGAAGAATTACGTCCTGGAAGCACCGCTGGGTGCCAGGCCTGCTGCTGGAGCAACACCAGATGTTATGAACGTCTAGCAGAGCAAAGCTGATGACTACTCGATAGTTCAGTGTGCCATGCTTTACGGATTAGAATCGGGATTTCAACGACGTTTTGAACGTCATGGAGCATATGAGATGTTTCAGGAGTTGAAGTTAATATTTCAAGAAAATGCCCGGATTGAGAGATATGAAGTCTCCAATAAGTTCTATAGCTGCAAGATGGAGGAGAACAGTTCTGTCAGTAAGCATATACTCAAAATGTCTGGGTATAATAATCACTTGATTCAATTGGGAGTTAATCTTCCAGGTGATTGCGTCATTGACAGAATTCTCCAATCACTGCCACCAAGCTACAAGAGCTTCGTGATGAACTATAATATGCAAGGGATGAATAAGATTATTCCCGAGCTCTTCGCAATGCTAAAAGCCGCGGAGGTAGAAATCAAGAAGGAGCATCAAGTGTTGATGGTCAACAAGACCACTAGTTTCAAGAAAAAGGGCAAAGGGAAGAAGAAGGGGAACTTCAAAAAGAACGGCAAGCAAGTTGCTGCTCAAGAGAAGAAACCCAAACCTGGACCTAAGCCTGAAACTGAGTGTTTCTACTGCAAGAAGACTGGTCACTGGAAGCGGAACTGCCCCAAGTATTTGGCGGATAAGAAGGATGACAAGGTGAACAAAGGTATATGTGATATACATGTTATTGATGTGTACCTTACTAATGCTCGCAGTAGCACCTGGGTATTTGATACTGGTTCTGTTGCTAATATTTTCAACTCGAAATAGGGACTACGGATTAAGCGAAGATTGGCTAAGGACGAGGTGATGATGCGCGTGGGAAACGGTTCCAAAGTCGATGTGATCGCAGTCGGCACGCTACCTCTACATCTACCTTCAGGATTAATATTAGACCTAAATAATTGTTATTTGGTGCCAGCGTTAAGCATGAACATTATATCTGGATCTTGTTTGATGCGAGACGGTTATTCATATAAATCTGAGAATAATGGTTGTTCTATTTATATGAGTAATATCTTTTATGGTCATGCACCCTTAAAGAGTGGTCTATTTTTGTTGAATCTCGATAGTGTTGGGGAACGTATCAATAATTAAAAAATTTCCTACGTGTTACCAAGATCTATCTATGGAGTCATCTAGCAACGAGGGAGGAGTGGATCTACATACCCTTGTAGATCGCGCGCGGAAGCGTTCAAGAGAACGGGGTTGATGGAGTCGTACTCGTCGTGATCCAAATCACCGATGATCCTAGCGCCGAACGGACGGCACCTCCGCGTTCAACACACGTACGGAGCAGCGACGTCTCCTCCTTCTTGATCCAGCAAGGGGGAAGGAGAGGTTGATGGAGATCCAGCAGCACGATGGCGTGGTGGAAGTAGCGGGATTCCAACAGGGCTTTGCCAAGCGCTGCGGGAGGAGGGAGATGTGTCATGGGAGGGAGAGGGAGGCGCCAGGGCTTAGGTATGGTCGCCCTCCCTTCCCCCCACTATATATAGGGCCAAGGGAGAGGGGGGAGGCGCAGCCTTGGCCCTTCCTCCAAGGAAGGGTGCGCCAGGGAGGAGTCCCTCCTCCCCAAGGCACCTCGGAGGTGCCTTCCCCCTTTAGGACTCTTCCTTCTCTCATCTCTTGGTGCATGGGCCTCTTGGGGCTGGTGCCCTTGGCCCATATAGGCCAAGGCGCACCCCCTACAGCCCATGTGCCCCCCCCGGGGCAGGTGGCCCCACCTGGTGGACCCCCGGGACCCTTCCGGTGGTCCCGGTACAATACCGATGACACCGAAACTTGTCCCGATGGCCGAAATAGCACTTCCTATATATAATTCTTTACCTCCGGACCATTCCGGAACTCCTCGTGACGTCCGGGATCTCATCCGAGACTCCGAACAACTTTGGGGTTACCGCATACTAATATCTCTATAACCCTAGAGTCACCGAACCTTAAGTGTGTAGACCCTACGGGTTCGGGAGACATGCAGACATGACCGAGATGACTCTCCGGTCAATAACCAACAGCGGGATCTGGATACCCATGTTGGCTCCCACATGTTCCACGATGATCTCATCGGATGAACCACGATGTCAAGGACTTAATCAATCCCGTATACAATTCCCTTTGTCTAGCGGTACGATACTTGCCCGAGATTCGATCGTCGGTATCCCGATACCTTGTTCAATCTCGTTACCGGCAAGTCTCTTTACTCGTTTCGTAACACATCATCCCGTGATCAACTCCTTGATCACATTGTGCACATTATGATGATGTCCTACCGAGTGGGCCCAGAGATACCTCCCCGTCACACGGAGTGACAAATCCCAGTCTCGATTCGTGCCAACCCAACAGACACTTTCAGAGATACCTGTAGTGTACCTTTATAGCCACCCAGTTACGTTGTGACGTTTGGCACACCCAAAGCACTCCTACGGTATCCGGGAGTTGCACAATCTCATGGTCTAAGGAAATGATACTTGACATTAGAAAAGCTTTAGCATACGAACTACACGATCTAGTGCTATGCTTAGGATTGGGTCTTGTCCATCACATCATTCTCCTAATGATGTGATCCCGTTATCAACGACATCAAATGTCCATGGTCAGGAAACCGTAACCATCTATTGATCAACGAGCTAGTCAACTAGAGGCTTACTAGGGACATGGTGTTGTCTATGTATCCACACATGTATCTGAGTTTCCTATCAATACAATTCTAGCATGGATAATAAACGATTATCATGAACAAGGAAATATAATAATAACTAATTTATTATTGCCTCTAGGGCATATTTCCAACAGTCTCCCACTTGCACCAGAGTCAATAATCTAGTTCACATCGCCATGTGATTAACACTCACAGGTCACATCGCCATGTGACCAACATCCAAAGAGTTTACTAGAGTCAATAATCTAGTTCACATCACTATGTGATTAACACTCAATGAGTTCTGGGTTTGATCATGTTGCTTGTGAGAGAGGTTTTAGTCAACGGGTCTGAACCTTTCAGATCCGTGTGTGCTTTACAAATCTCTATGTCATCTCCTAGATGTAGCTACCACGTTCTATTTGGAGCTATTCCAAATAACTGTTCTACTTGGAGCTATTCTAAATTGTTGCTCCATTATACGTATCCGGTATCTCTAGTCAGAGCTATCCGAATAGGTGTTAAGCTTGCATCGACGTAACCCTTTACGACGAACTCTTTTACCACCTCCATAATCGAGAAAATTCCTTAGTCCACTAGTTACTAAGGATAACTTTGACCGCTGTCTTGTGATCCATTCTTGGATCACTCTTGTACCCCTTGACTGACTCATGGCAAGGCACACTTCAGGTGCGGTACACAGCATAGCATACTGTAGAGCCTACGTCTTAAGCATAGGGGACGACCTTCGTCCTTTCTCTCTATTCTGCCGTGGTTGAGCTTTAAGTCTTAACTTCATACCTTACAACTCAGGCAAGAACTCCTTCTTTGACTGATCCATCTTGAACACCTTCAAGATCATGTCAAGGTATGTGCTCATTTGAAAGTACTATTAAGCGTTTTGATCTATCCTTATAGATCTTGATGCTCAATGTTCAAGTAGCTTAATCCAGGCTTTCCATTGAAAAACACTTTCCAAATAACCCTATATGCTTTCCAGAAATTCTACGTCATTTCTGATCAACAATATGTCAACAACATATACTCATCAGAAATTCTATAGTGCTCCCACTCACTTCTTTGGAAATACAAGTTTCTCATAAACTTTGTATACACCCAAAATCTTTGATCATCTCATCAAAGCATACATTCCAACTCCGAGATGCTTACTCCAGTCCTTAGAAGGATTGCTGGAGCTTTGCATACTTATCAGCATCTTTCAGGATTGACAAAACCTTCCGGTTGTATCACATACAACCTTTCCTCAAGAA
Source organism: Triticum urartu (assembly GCF_056163025.1). Taxonomy (NCBI): domain Eukaryota; kingdom Viridiplantae; phylum Streptophyta; class Magnoliopsida; order Poales; family Poaceae; genus Triticum; species Triticum urartu. Next base: position 442,833,027 of record NC_141878.1, on the reverse strand, counting down.
AATCGTCGAGGAAACAATGTTTTGACATCCTATCTGCAAGATTTCATAAATAATGCAGTAATCGCTAATATAATTCCAACAGACTCTTAGCATCGCTACGAGTGAGAAAGTCTCATCATAGTCAACTCCTTGAACTTGTCGAAAAACATCTTAACGACAAGTCGAGCTTTCTTAATGGTGACATTTACCATCATTGTCCGTCTTCCTTTTAAAATCCATCTGTACTCAATAGCCTTACGACCATCGAGCCGTTCTGCCAAAGTCTACACTTTGTTTTCATATATGGATCCTCTCTCGGATTATATGGCCTCGAGCCATTTATCGGAATCCAGGCCCACCACCGCTTCTCCATAGCTCGTAGGTTCATTGTTGTCTAGCAACATGACTTCCAAGACAGGATTACGTACCACTCTGAAGTAGTACGCATCCTTGTCATCCCACGAGGTTTGTTAGTGACTTGATCTGAAGTTTCATGATCACTATCATAAGCTTCCACTTCAATTGGTGTAGGTGCCACAGGAACAACTTCCTGTGCCCTGCCAGACACTAGTTGAAGAGACGGTTCAATAACCTCATCAAGTCTCCACCATCCTCCCACTCAATTCTTTTGAGAGAAACTTTTCCTCGAGAAAGGACCCGATTCTAGAAACAATCCCTTATTGCTTTCGGATCTGAGACAGGAGGTATACCCAACTATTTTGGGTGTCCTATGAAGATGCATTTATCCACTTTGGGTTCGAGCTTATCAGCCTGAAACTTTTTCACATAAGCGTCGCAGCCCCAAACTTCTAAGAAATGACAGCTTAGGTTTCTCTAAACCATAGTTCATACGGTGTCATCTCATCGGAATTACGTGGTGCCCTATTTAAAGTGAATGTGGTTGTCTCTAATGCCTAACCCATAAACTATTGTGGTAATTCGATAAGAGACATCATGGTATGCATCATATCCAATAGGGTGCAGTTATGATGTTCGGACACACCATCACACTATGGTGTTCCAGGCTGTATTAGTTGTGAAACAATTTCCACAATGTCTTAATTCTATGCCAAACTCGTAATTCAGATATTCATCTCTATGATCATATCATAGATATTTTACCCTCTTGTCACGATGATCTTTCAACTTCACCTTGAAATTACTTGAACCTTTCAGTAATTCAGACTCGTGATTCATCAAGTAAATATACTCAACATCTACTCAAATCATCTGTGAAGTAAGAACATAACGATATCCACTACATGCCTCAGCACTCATTGGATTGCACACATCAAAATGTATTACTTCCAACAAGTTGCTTTCTAGTTCCATTTTACTGAAACCGAGGCTTTCAGTCATCTTGCCCATGTGGTATGATTTGCATGTCTCAAGTGATTCAAAATCAAGTGAGTTCAAACGGTCCATTTGCATGGAGTTTCTTCATGCATATACACCAATACACATGGTTCGCATGTCTCAAACTTTTCAAAAACGAGTGAGCCCAAAGATCCATCAACATGGAGCTTCTTCATGCGTTTTATACCGATATGACTTACGTGGCAGTGCCACAAGTAGGTGGTACTATCATTACTATCCTATATCTTTTGGCATGAACATGTGTATCACTACGATCGGGATTCAATAAACCATTCATTTTAGGTGTAAGACCATTGAAGGTATTATTCAAATAAACAGAGTAACCATTATTCTCCTTAAATGAATAACCGTATTGTGATAGACATAATCCAATCATGTCTATGCTCAACGCAAACACCAAATAACAATTATTTAGGTTTTAATACCAATCTCGATGGTAGAGGGAGCATGCGATGCTTGATCATATCAACCTTGGAAACACTTCCAACACATATCGTCAGCTCACCTTTAGCTAGTCTCCGTTTATTCCGTAGCTTTTATTTCGAGTTACCAACATTTAGCAACCGAACTAGTATCTAATACCCTGGTGCTACTAGGAGTACTAGTAAAGTACACATTAACACAATGTATATCCAATATACTTCTATCGACTTTGCCAGCCTTCTCATCTACCAAGTATCTAGGGTAATTCTGCTCCAGTGGCTGTTCCCCTTATTACAGAAGCACTTAGTCTCGGGTTTGGGTTCAACCTTGGGTCTCTTCACTAGAGCAGCAGCTGAATTTCCGTTTCATGAAGTATCCCTTCTTGCCCTTGCCCTTCTTGAAACTAGTGGTTTCACCAACCATCAACAATTGATGCTCCTTCTTGATTTCTACTTTGGTGTCAAACATCGTGAATATCTCAAGGATCATCATATATGTCCCTGATATATTATAGTTCATCACGAAGCTCTAGCAGCTTGGTGGTAATGACTTCGGAGAAACATTACTATCTCATCTGGAAGATCAACTCCCACTTGATTCAAGCGATTGTTGTACTCAGACAATCTGAGCACAAGTTCAACAATTGAGCTTTTCTCCTTAGTTTGTAGGCTAAGAAAATCGTCGGAGGTCTTATACCTCTTGACGTGGGCACGAGCCTGAAATCCCAATTTCAGCCCTCGAAACATCTCATATGTTCCGCGACGTTTCAAAAAACATCTTTGGTGCCTCAATTCTAAACCATTTAGCATTACGCACTGAACTATCATGTAGTCATCAAAACGTGTATGTCAGATGTTCGCAACATCCACAGACGACGTTCGAGGTTCAGCACACTGAGCAGTGCATTAAGGACATAAGCCTTCTATGAAGCAATGAGGACAATCCTCAGTTTACGGACCTAGTCCGCATAATTGCTACTATCAACTTTCAACTAAATTTCTCTAGGAACATAACTAAACAGTAGAACTGAAGCGCGAGCTACGACATAATTTGCGAAGACCTTCTGACTATGTTCAGGATAATTAAGTTCATCTTATGAACTCCCACTCAGATAGACATCCCTCTAGTCATCTAAGTGATTACATGATCCGAGTCAACTAGGCCGTGTCCGATCATCACGTGAGACGGACTAGTCAACATCGGTGAACATCTTCATGTTGATCGTATCTACCATACGACTCATGCTCGACCTTTCGGTCTTCTGTGTTCCGAGGCCATGTCTGTACACATGCTAGGCTCGTCAAGTCAACCTAAGTGTTTGCATGTGTAAATCTATCTTACACCCGTTGTATGTGAATGTTGGAATCAAACACCCGATCATCACGTGGTGCTTTGAAACAACGAACTGTCGCAACGGTGCACAGTTAGGGGAAACACCTTCTTGAAATTTTAATGAGGGATCATCTTATTTACTACCGTCGTTCTAAGTAAACAAGATGTATAAACATGATAAACATCACATGCAATCAAATAATAGTGGCATGATATGGCCAATATCATATAGCTCCTTTGATCCCCATCTTGGGGCTCCATGATCATCTTGTCACCGGCATGACACCATGATCTCCATCATCATGATCTCCATCATCATGTCTTCATGAAGTTGTCACGTCATCTATTACTTCTACTACTATGGCTAACGGTTTAGCAATAAAGTAAAGTAATTACATGACGTTTATGTTGACACGCAGGTCATAAATAAATTAAGACAACTCCTATGGCTCTTGCCGGTTGTCATACTCATCGACATGCAAGTCGTGATTCCTATTACAAGAACATGATCAATCTCATACATCACATATATCATTCATCACATCCTTTGGCCATATCACATCACATAGCATACCCTGCAAAAACAAGTTAGACGTCCTCTAATTGTTGTTGCATGTTTTATGTGGCTGCTATGGGTTTCTAGCAAGAACGTTTCTTACCTACGCAAAAACCACAACGTAATATGCCAATTGCTATTTACCCTTCATAAGGACCCTTTTCATCGAATCCGATCCGACTAAAGTGGGAGAGACAGACACCCGCCAGCCACCTTATGCAACTAGTGCATGTTTGTCGGTGGAACCAGTCTCACGTACGAGTACGTGTAAGGTCGGTCCGGCCCGCTTCATCCCACGATGCCGCCGAATCAAGATAAGACTAGTAACGGCAAGATAATTGACAATATCGATGCCCACAACTACTTTGTGTTCTACTCGTGCATAGAAACTACGCATAGACCTAGCTCATGATGCCACTGTTGGGGAACGTAGCAATAATTCAAAATTTTCCTACGTGTCACCAAGATCTATCTATGGAGTCATCTAGCAACGAGGGAGGAGTGGATCTACATACCCTTGTAGATCGCGCGCGGAAGCGTTCAAGAGAACGGGGTTGATGGAGTCGTACTCGTCGTGATCCAAATCACCGATGATCCTAGCGCCGAACGGACGGCACCTCCGCGTTCAACACACGTACGGAGCAGCGACGTCTCCTCCTTCTTGATCCAGCAAGGGGGAAGGAGAGTTTGATGGAGATCCAGCAGCACGACGGCGTGGTGGAAGTAGCGGGATTCCAACAGGGCTTCGCCAAGCGCTGCGGGAGGAGGGAGATGTGTCATGGGAGGGAGAGGGAGGCGCCAGGGCTTAGGTATGGTTGCCCTCCCTTCCCCCCACTATATATAGGGCCAAGGGAGAGGGGGGAGGCGCAGCCTTGGCCCTTCCTCCAAGGAAGGGTGCGCCAGGGAGGAGTCCCTCCTCCCCAAGGCACCTCGGAGGTGCCTTCCCCCTTTAGGACTCTTCCTTCTCTCATCTCTTGGCGCATGGGCCTCTTGGGGCTGGTGACCTTGGCCCATATAGGCCAAGGTGCACCCCCTATAGCCCATGTGGCCCCCCGGGGCAGGTGGCCCCACCCGGTGGAGCCCCGGGACCCTTCCGGTGGTCTCGGTACAATACCGGTGACCCCGAAACTTGTCCCGATGGCCGAAATAGCACTTCCTATATATAATTCTTTACCTCCGGACCATTCCGGAACTCCTCGTGACGTCCGGGATCTCATCCGGGACTCCGAACAACTTTTGGGTTACCGCATACTAATATCTCTATAACCCTAGCGTCACCGAACCTTAAGTGTGTAGACCCTACGGGTTCGGGAGACATGCAGACATGACCGAGATGACTCTCCGGTCAATAACCAACAGCGGGATCTGGATACCCATGTTGGCTCCCACATGTTCCACGATGATCTCATCGGATGAACCACGATGTCAAGGACTTAATCAATCCCGTATACAATTCCCTTTGTCTAGCGGTACGATACTTGCCCGAGATTCGATCGTCGGTATCCCGATACCTTGTTCAATCTCGTTACCGACAAGTCTCTTTACTCATTTCGTAACACATCATCCCGTGATCAACTCCTTGATCACATTGTGCACATTATGATGATGTCCTACCGAGTGGGCCCAGAGATACCTCTCCGTCACACGGAGTGACAAATCCCAGTCTCGATTCGTGCCAACCCAACAGACACTTTCGGAGATACCTGTAGTGTACCTTTATAGCCACCCAGTTACGTTGTGACGTTTGGCACACCCAAAGCACTCCTACGGTATCTGGGAGTTGCACAATCTCATGGTCTAAGGAAATGATACTTGACATTAGAAAAGCTTTAGCATACGAACTACACGATCTAGTGCTATGCTTAGGATTGGGTCTTGTCCATCACATCATTCTCCTAATGATGTGATCCCGTTATCAACGACATCCAATCTCCATGGTCAGGAAACCGTAACCATCTATTGATCAACGAGCAAGTCAACTAGAGGCTTACTAGGGACATGGTGTTGTCTATGTATCCACACATGTATCTGAGTTTCCTATCAATACAATTCTAGCATGGATAATAAACGATTATCAAGAACAAGGAAATATAATAATAACTAATTTATTATTGCCTCTAGGGCATATTTCCAACAGATAGTAGTGACACACATATTCATAGTGTTGAAGCCAAAAGATGCAGAGTTGATAATGATAGTGCAACTTATTTGTGGCACTGCCGTTTAGGTCATATCGGTGTAAAGCGCATGAAGAAACTCCATACCGATGGACTTTTGGAACCACTTGATTATGAATCACTTGGTACTTGCGAACCGTGCCTCATGGGCAAGATGACTAAAACACCGTTCTCCAGTACTATGGAGAGAGCAACAGATTTGTTGGAAATCATACATATAGATGTATGTGGTCCGATGAATATTGAGGCTCGTGGTGGATATCGTTATTTTCTCACCTTCACAGATGACTTAAGCAGATATGGGTATATCTACTTAATGAAACATAAGTCTGAAACGTTTGAAAAGTTCAAAGAATTTCAGAGTGAAGTTGAAAATCATCGTAACAAGAAAATAAAGTTTCTACGATCTGATCGTGGAGGAGAATATTTGAGTTACGAGTTTGGTGTACATTTGAAACAATGCGGAATAGTTTCGCAACTCACGCCACCCGGAACACCACAGCGCAATGGTGTGTCCGGACGTCGTAATCGTACTTTACTAGATATGGTGCGATCTATGATGTCTCTTACTAATTTACCGCTATCGTTTTGGGGTTATGCTTTGGAGACGGCCGCATTCACGTTAAATAGGGCACCATCAAAATCCGTTGAGACGACACCTTATGAACTATGGTTTGGCAAGAAACCAAAGTTGTCATTTCTGAAAGTTTGGGGCTGCGATGCTTATGTGAAAAAGCTTTAACCTGATAAGCTCGAACCCAAATCGGAGAAGTGTGTCTTCATAGGATATCCAAAGGAGACTATTGGATACACCTTTTATCACAGATCCGAAGGCAAGACTTTTGTTGCTAAGTTCGGAAACTTTCTGGAGAAGGAGTTTCTCTCGAAAGAAGTGAGTGGGAGCAAAGTAGAACTTGACGAGGTAACTGTACCTGCTCCCTTATTGGAAAGTAGTGCATCACAGAAAACTGTTTCAGTGACACCTACACCAGTCAGTGAGGAAGCTAATGATGATGATCATGAAACTTCAGAACAAGATACTACTGAACCTCGTAGATCAACCAGAGTGAGATCCGCGCCAAAGTGGTACGGTAATCCTGTTCTGGAAGTCATGCTACTAGATCATGATGAACCTACGAACTATGAAGAAGCAATGGTGAGCCCAGATTCCGCAAAATGGCTTGAAGCCATGAAATCTGAGTTGGGATCCATGTATGATAACAAAGTATGGACTTTGGTTGATTTGCCCGGTGATCGGCAAGCAATTGAGAATAAATGGATCTTCAAGAAGAAGACTGACGCTGACGGTAATATTACTGTCTACAAAGCTCGACTTCTCGCAAAAGGTTTTCGGCAAGTTCAAGGAATTGACTACGATGAGACCTTCTCACCCGTAGCGATGCTTAAGTCTGTCTGAATCATGTTAGCAATTGCCGCATTTTATGATTATGAAATTTGGCAGATGGATGTCAAAACTGCATTCCTGAATGGATTTCTGGAAGAAGAGTTGTATATGATGCAACCAGAAGGTTTTGTCGATCCAAAGGGAGCTAACAAAGTGTGCAAGCTCCAGCAATCCATTTATGGACTGGTGCAAGCCTCTCGGAGTTGGAATAAATGCTTTGATAGTGTGATCAAAGCATTTGGTTTTATACAGACTTTTGGAGAAGCCTGTATTTACAAGAAAGTGAGTGGGAGCTCTGTAGCATTTCTGATATTATATGTGGATGACATATTACTAATTGGAAATGATATAGAATTTCTGGATAGCATAAAGGGATACTTGAATAAGAGTTTTTCAATGAAAGACCTCGGTGAAGCTGCTTACATATTAGGCATTAAGATCTATAGAGATAGATCAAGACGCTTAATTGGACTTTCACAAAGCACATACCTTGACAAAGTTTTGAAGAAGTTCAAAATGGATCAAGCAAAGAAAGGGTTCTTGCCTGTGTTACAAGGTGTGAAGTTGAGCAAGACTCAATGCCCGACCACTGCAGAAGATAGAGAGAAAATGAAAGATGTTCCCTATGCTTCAGCCATAGGCTCTATCATGTATGCAATGCTGTGTACCAGACCTGATGTGTGCCTTGCTATAAGTCTAGCGGGGAGGTACCAAAGTGATCCAGGAGTGGAACACTGGATAGCGGTCAAGAACATCCTGAAATACCTGAAAAGGAGTAAGGATATGTTTCTCATATATGGAGGTGACAAAGAGCTCATCGTAAAAGGTTACATTGATGCAAGCTTTGACACTGATCCGGACGATTCTAAATCGCAAACCGGATACGTGTTTACATTAAACGGTGGAGCTGTCAGTTGGTTCAATTCTAAACAAAGCGTTGTAGCGGGATCTACATGTGAAGCGGAGTACATAGCTGCTTCGGAAGCAGCAAATGAAGGAGTCTGGATGAAGGAGTTCATATCCGATCTAGGTGTCATACCTAGTGCATCGGGTCCAATGAAAATCTTTTGTGACAATACTGGTGCAATTGCCTTGGCAAAGGAATCCAGATTTCACAAGAGAACCAAGCACATCAAGAGACGCTTCAATTCCATCCGGGATCTAGTCCAGGTGGGAGACATAGAGATTTGCAAGATACATACGGATCTGAATGTTGCAGACCAGTTGACTAAGCCTCTTCCACGAGCAAAACATGATCAGCACCAAGGCTCCATGGGTGTTAGAATCATTACTGTGTAATCTAGATTATTGACTCTAGTGCAAGTGGGAGACTGAAGGAAATATGCCCTAGAGGCAATAATAAAGTTATTATTTATTTCCTTATATCATGATAAATGTTTATTATTCATGCTAGAATTGTATTAACCGGAAACATAATACATGTGTGAATACATAGACAAACAGAGTGTCACTAGCATGCCTCTACTTGACTAGCTCGTTAATCAAAGATGGTTATGTTTCCTAACCATGAACAAGGAGTTGTTATTTGATTAATGGGATCACATCATTAGGTGAATGATCTGATTGACATGATCCATTCCATTAGCTTAGCACCTGATCGTTTAGTATGTTGCTATTGCTTTCTTCATGACTTATACATGTTCCTATGACTATGAGATTATGCAACTCCCGTTTGCCGGAGCAACACTTTGTGTGCTACCAAATGTCACAACGTAAATGGGTGATTATAAAGGTGCTCTACAGGTGTCTCCAAAGGTACATGTTGGGTTGGCGTATTTCGAGATTAGGATTTGTCACTCCGATTGTCGGAGAGGTATCTCTGGGCCCTCTCGGTAATGCACATCACATAAGCCTTGCAAGCATTGCAACTAATGAGTTAGTTGCGAGATGATGTATTACGGAACGAGTAAAGAGACTTGCCGGTAACGAGATTGAACTAGGTATTGAGATACCGACGATCGAATCTCGGGCAAGTAACATACCGATGACAAAGGGAACAACGTATGTTGTTATGCGGTCTGACCGATAAAGATCTTCGTAGAATATGTAGGAGCCAATATGAGCATCCAGGTTCCGCTATTGGTTATTGACCGGAGACGTGTCTCGTCATGTCTACATTGTTCTCGAACCCGTAGGGTCCGCACGCTTAAGGTTTCGATGACAGTTATATTATGAGTTTATGAGTTTTGATGTACCGAAGTTAGTTCGGAGTCCCGGATGTCATCACGGACATAACGAGGAGTCTCAAAATGGTCGAGACATAAAGATTGATATATTGGACGGCTTTATTCAGACACCGGAAGTGTTCCGGGTGATTTCGGAGAAAACCGGAGAGCCGGAGGGTTACCGGAAACCCCCCGGGAGAAGTAATGGGCCATATGGGCCTTAGTGGAGAGAGAGGGGCAGCCAAAGGTGGGCCGCGCGCCTCCTCCCCCTGGTCCGAACTGGACTAGGAGAGGGGGGGCGGCGCCCCCCTTTCCCTCTCCCTCCCCACTTCTTTCCCCCTCCTAGTAGGAGTCCTACTCCTACTAGGAGGAGGACTCCTCCTTGGCGCGCCATAGAGGGCCGGCTGGCCTCCTCCCCTTGATCCTTTATATACGGGGGCAGGAGGCACCCCTTGACACACAAGTTGATCCACGTGATCATATTCTTAGCCGTGTGTGGTGCCCCCGTCCACCATAGTCCTCGATAATATTGTAGCGGTGCTTAGGCGAAGCCCTGCGACGGTAGTGCATCAAGATCGTCACCACGCCGTCGTGCTGACGGAACTCTTCCCCGACACTTTGCTGGATCGGAGTCCGGGGATCGTCATCGAGCTGAACGTGTGCTAGAACTCAGAGGTGCCGTAGTTTCGGTGCTTGATCGGTCGGGCCGTGGAGACGTACGACTACATCAACCAAACACTTCCGTTGTCGATCTACAAGGGTACGTAGATCACACTCTCCCCTCTCGTTGCTATGCATCACCATGATCTTGCGTGTGCGTAGGAAATTTTTTGAAATTACTACGTTCCCCAACATTATCATGTGTGTGTACAAACCGACACGGAGAGATGATGATTCCCCCACGATCGTCTTGAAGGATGATACTACACCACTTCTGCCAGCTTCCTCTATGAAAGCCATGGCAACCTTTAGCTTTTTACAGCTAGATGGTGGTGCCAACTAGTGGTCAGGTGGCCAGCCTGATCCGCAACCACTATGCTTCTCCTTCCTCTATGCAACATGGCCACGAGTAATCACCATGTTCCCTCTGTCGGTGTCTCCCGTAGGATGTTGATTGATTGCAAGGAGCGAGACGATGTAGCTGCAGCTGAAGCGTTTGGACGCGTCCGTTGACGGTGGTGGCTTGTGGTGTGTAAGCTCGTTTCATACGTGCCAAATCCACCAAAAGTGTCACCGAGAGCGGAAGGCGTTCGTACTCGCCGCAGTTGTATAGGAAGTGGAGCAACTAGTCTGTTCCTCTCTCTTGTACCTCTTCAACACTTGGCATCTGGAATTCTTCACGCAAAGCTCCACATAGACTTACATCACGAGGTCATATGCAAAACATATGGAATGTATCCTCTCGATCCATTTCACATACAAGACACATGTTAGATTTTCCGAGCTTGAAAGTGACTTTATTTTCCATCGTAGGCAAGGCATTACTGGCGAGTTTCCAAGCGAACACTTATACCTTTGGGGGAGCAGGGCACTGAGGGAGTCCTGGATTAGGGGGTCCCCGGGCGTCCGGGCTATGTGGTATGGGCCGGACCGATGGGCCAAGAAGATACAAGATAGAAGGCCTTCCCCCGTGTCCGGATGGGACTCTCCTTTGCGTGGATGGCAAGCTTGGCGTTCAGATGTGAAGATTCATTTCTCTGTAAATCGACTCTATACAACCCTAGGCCCCTCTGGTGTCTATATAAACTAGAGGGTTTAGTCCGTAGAGGCGGTCATAATCATACAGGCTAGACATCTAGGATTTAGCCATTACGATCTCGAGGTAGATCAACTCTTGTAACCCCTATACTCATCAAAGTCAATCAAGCAGGAAGTAGGGTATTACCTCCATCAAGAGGGCCCGAACCTAGGTAAACATCGTGTCCCCTGCCTCCTGTTACCTTCGATTCTCAGACACACAGTTCGGGACCCTCTACCCGAGATCGGCCGGTTTTGACACCGACATTGGTGCTTTCATTGAGAGTTCCTCTGTGCTGTCGATAGAAGGTTTGATGGCTCGTTCGATCATCCACAACGATGCTGTCTCGGGGGAGACTTTCCTCCCCAGCCAAATTTTCGTATTCGGCGGCTGCGCACTGCGTGCCAACTCGACTGGCCACCTTGAGCAGATCGACAGCTACGCCCCTGGTCATCAGATCGGTTTTGGAAATCTGAACTATGTCGCTGATATCCGAGGATACTTGATCTTTGAAGGGTTCGTGGCCCCGACCGCTGCTCTGGCCTTAGATCCAGAGCAGACTACCAGGTCCGAAGACGGGAGTTTAGAGCGCGCCAGACTCCCTGCAATTATGGAAATTGCTGCCGAAGATCTGGAAGGGATTGCGTCTTCGGCAAACCCGAAGATGAACCGGGCTCCCCTTGTCACTAAAGTGCCAGACCCCCCCTCGGACTCCAGACCCGAATTCTCGAGGTCCGCGTCAAGCGAGTGTGGCAAGGAGGCTCTCACCTCGGCCGCCCTCGCGGACTCTCGCTTCCCTGTCCAAACCTCGCTCCTAAACAAGGCTCTGGACTTAATGCGATCCCTCGCCATTACAGAGGAATCGCTTCCGAATTACGCCCAGCCCGGACTAGGTGCTGAGAGCGGGGAATTTTACGTCCCACCCACCACCCACTTCATAGCCACTGTCGAAGACTTAACCGACATGTTGGACTACGCCTCCGAAGACATCGACGACATGGACGACGATGCCGGAGACGAACAAGGCCAAGACCCTCCGTTTACCTGACATTGGACGACCACCTCCACATACGACGTGTACATGGTAGACATGCCCAAAGAGGATGACGACGATGGCAAGAAGGATCCGGTTGAGGACAAACCTGCTGAAGCACCTCCAAAGCATCGACGTCAACGGCGCCGCTCAAAATCGCATCGCAAAAAAGACAGCAATACCGGCACCGACAACAATAACACTCAGGAGAATGCCGAAGATCCTAAAGCCCCCGTTGAGCCAACATCCGAATAGGATGATTGGGAGGATCGACAAGTTAACCCAGACGATCCAGCCGGGAACAAGGACTCGGAGGATAGTAACTACCTACCGATCTCTAAAAAGGACGTGAGCCTCGGTGACGAAGACTTTATCATGCTAGAGGAACCCCTCGAACAAGAGCGCTTTAAGCGCCGGCTAATAGCCAATGTGAGAAGCCTAAAAAGAAGCAGCAACAACTCCAAGCCGAACAGGATACGCTCAATGACACATGGACTAAAGTCCTGGCAGCCGAGGAATATGGCCTCGAACGCCCAATCAAGAGCTACCCGGAGCGCAAGCTGCTACCACAATTTGACGATGAGGCCCTTGAGCCAACACCGCCAAAGTATAAACCTGCTGACGAACCTGACCAACCACCACGTGGACAGGATAGACCGGCCACTTACGCCGAACACCAGCCCGCGCCACCCCGTCGTCGAGGCAGTGAGGCAGCGGCCCCGGGCTATACCTATGACCTACGCAAGGACCTGGACAATAGAGCCGGTCAGACAAGATCAATCTATGGGTCAAGGGGGCGTGCTCCAACGCGAGAGGACGGCCATCAGGCCTGGCGTGACAGGCATAACTCCACCCGGGCCGAAAACCGCATTCGGACTTCATCCGAGCTGCGCCGCGACATCGCCCGATACAAAGGCACCGCACACCCCTTGTGCTTCACCGATGAGGTGATGGAGCACCAGTTCTTCGAAGGGTTTAAACCCATGAACATTGAATCATACGATGGTACTACAGATCCCGCAGTATGGATCGGAGATTTTCTTCTCCATATTCACATGGCCCGCAGCGATGATCTCCATGCCATCAAATACCTCCCGCTAAAATTAAAAGGACCAGCACGACACTGGTTAAACAACCTCCCAGAAAACTCTATCAGCGGCTGGGAAGACTTGGAGGATGCCTTTAGAGACAACTTCCAAGGAACCTATGTTCGGTCTCCAGACACCGATGGCCTTAGTCACATAGTCCAGCAACCCGGAGAATCAGCCCGGAAACTATGGACCAGGTTCTTAATTAAAAAGACCCAAATTGTGGACTGTCCGGACCCCGAAGCCTTCGCGGCCTTTAAACACAGCGTCCGAGATGAGTGGCTCGCCCTACACCTCGGCCAAGAAAAGCCGAAGTCCATGTCACCCTTACCGTACTTATGATCCGTTTTTGCGCGGGAGAAGATAGCTGGCTAGCTCACAGAAGCAATAGCACCAGCGACCCTGGCACCTCCGAAGCCAGGGATGGCAACGACAAGCCACGACACAACAAACACAAGCATCGAAGCAATAACGAAGATATCGAAGACACGGCGGTCAACGCCGAATTCAGTGGCTGTAAACCCAGTCAGCGGAAGAAGCCATTCAAAGGAAACAAGGATAGTCCATCTAGTTTGGACAGAATACTTGGTCGGCCTTGCCAGATTCATGGCACCCCTGATAAACCTGCTGATCATACCAACAGGAATTGTTGGGTCTTTAAACAGGCCAGCATGCTAAACGTCGAACATAAGGGGAAGGGGCCGCCCAACGAGGACGACGATGAAGAGCCTCGCCCATCGAACACAAGGGGGAAAAAGAAATTTCCCCTCGAGGTAAAAACGGTGAATATGATATATGCTACACATATCCCCAAAAGGGAGCGCAAGCCCGCACTAAGGGACGTCTATGCCATAGAGATAGTCGCCCGGAAATTCAATCCATGGTCAGCCTGTCTGATCACTTTCGATCACAGAGACCATCCGACCAGTATCCGTCATGGAGGTTCGGCAGCATTGGTCCTCGACCCAATTATCGACGGATTCCATCTCACGCGAGTCCTTATGGATGGCGACATCAGCCTTAACCTGCTTTATCTGGACACCGTCTGCAAAATGGGCATCGATTCATCAAGAATCAAGGCCACCAAAACCACCTTTAAAGGAGTAATACCTGGCGTTGAAGCCTGCTGCACGGGCTCAGTAACATTGGAAGTGGTCTTCGGTTCGCCGGACAACTTCTGAAGCAAAGAGTTGATCTTTGATGTTGTCCCTTTTCGCAGCGGTTATCATGCACTGCTCGGAAGAACCGCCTTCGCCCGCTTCAATGCGGTCCCGCATTATGCTTACCTAAAGCTCAAAATGCCTGGACCTCGTGGCATTATTACAGTCAATGGAAACATGGAGCGCTCCCTTCATACTGAGGAGCATACCGTGGCTCTCGCAGCTGAAGCACAGGGTGGCCTTATCAAGCCAAATATTACCCTGGCAGTTAAGCCCCCGAACACTATCAAACGAGTGCGGTCTACCCCATAGAACAACAGCCCGGCTCGTCCAGAGCTAAATTAGCAATCCGGCCTCCATCACAACCCCAACTGGATGGCGGCATATGTACTGCGCGTACGTAACTACGCACTAAAGATACCATGGGCACAGACGGAGTCATACGGAAAACACGATCCACGACACGGCTCGACCCTATCCGGACCTTTATATTCTTCCATCTTTTTCTCCTTGTTTTTCCTTTTCAGGTTCTTGACAACCCACACTGCTCTTCGATGGTACTTAGGGTCCTTTTTCAGGCCCCTCATATACACTCGATCGTTGATCCTCTCAAAGGACCATACACTGGGCAAAGGCGGCACATATATGTGGCAGAGTGTCCAAAGAATTTTCAAGACCATCTTTTCCAATTCAGGATCTGTATACAGCTTTCCCTTGTTCTCGGCATGTAAAATGGCCTTGATGCTTATGGCATCTCCTATAAAAATACGTTTCGACGTACCAATCAGACTATAATGGAAACAGTTTCACCCAACCTTGTTCGGTATTGGCTTATTTCTTAATCTGTTTTCCCACTCTATATCCGAATTGGCATATACACCTTGGTACAAGTTAAATCGCCAGGGGCTCTATGTCAAGCCATATATATATTCTCAACAATAGAAAGTCCGAACACTCTCAGAGTATACTTCGGCGTCTCGAATACTGCATTATATGCATCGGCTCCGAATCACGTCTTTGGTCAATAGTTGGGTTGCCCGGCTCCTGTGCTTCCTACCTTACGTTCCATTTTTTCGGCTAAGGTAGTAAAGGGAGAACTACTGCAATTGTGTTTCCGGCTGGCCCGGTCAAACACCTCAGTAGAGAAAACTGAAAACTAACTATCGTGATGCGGCGAGAGCCGGTCAGCAATTCGGTGACTTACTAAATCTCTAGCGATTTCTTCCGTATTACACGAAGGGCTGGCTTTTTTCCAGCCAAGCATTTAAGGCATCCAAGTTCGATATCCGCATACGCACCAGGGGCTACCCTACAGTCCCATTGTCAAAACTCCTATAGCTAAGTGAGAATGATAAAAATGTATAGTTCGATTGCCTGGTTCGCCGCACTGCCACCTCCTTTACGGACCAAGACGTTGGGTCAAGTGTGGTCACGCGCTATTCTGAACACCCCCGTAGTATCTACGTGGGGGCTGAAGCCGACAACTGGTAAAATCTCAAGAATTAAAAACGGCTGTACAGGGGGAATAACACTTTAAGATAAAGGCATACAATATATTTACACAGCCTGGGTTTATAATACATTGTCCGGGTAGCCCAGATACATTTACTCGAACATGATATCCTTCGAGCATTGACCCTCTATCAAACGGGCACACTCGAGGACGTCTTCAAAATAGCACTCTGGCTTGCGGTGGTCCTTGCCTCCAGGCGGACCCTCAACCGCCATGATAGCGGCCTTCATCTTTGCCCAGTGCATCTTAACATGGGAAAAGGCCATCTGCGCACCTTCTATACACGTTGAGCGCTTTACGGCCTCTACTCGGGGCAAGGCGTCGCCAAGCCGCTTGACCAAGCCGAAGTAGCTGCTTGAAATGGGTCTGGGTGGCCATAACCGGACTACGATGTCCCTCATGGCCAAACTAGACATCCTATGCAGCTCTACCAGCTGCATCATCTGATTGTTCAGCAGTGCTAGTCGCTCCGGCGCCAAGTACTGCGACCAGAAGAGCTTCTCCGTCGCTTTCCCTTCTTGGGCCCGGAAATACTGGGAGGCGTCGATAGCACTCCTCGGGAGATCCGCAAAAGCGTTTGGAGCACTCCACAGTCGATTTAGCAAAGCATATCTTCGACTGCCGAATATACTATGCAAAAGAAAAGGCTTACCAGCCGCTATCTGTCCGCCTTGCTTGATCTCCTCGTGAGCCGCCCGGGACTCGGACCGAACGTCCTTCGCAGCTTGAAGAGCCTTGGTGAGTTCGACCGCTTGGGCCTTGTTACTCTCCTCCAAGGACTCACACTTGTTGGCGGCTTCCTGGAGCGCTTGCTCTACTTCGGTCACCCTCGCCTCATACTGAAGGCGGGCGGCCTTTTTGACCTCTATATCCGCAATCACTTTCTCTGTGGTTGCTTTGCTTGCCCTAGCCTCCTCCTTGGCTTCGGCAAGGGCACTCTTGAGGGCCTCGACCTCGGTCGCGTTGGCTACAATCATTTACATAGCAGAACATGAGCTTAAAACTCTGAGTTTGCATTATAATTTAGGCTTGTAAAGGGGTCTTTTAAAAAAAATCATACCCCGGGCCTCATCGAACCGCTTGTTAATACGGTCGATCTCATCGTCAGCCAGCTTCAGTTTCCACTAGAGTTCGGACACTTTAGCATCCTTAGCTGAAGCCGCCAACAGTGAAGCCTGTTTATCAAAATAGATGAATGCTTTATCTCCGGCGACTATTTGATTCTCTATCCGGATTTTTTTCAAAGACCCAAATAGAGTCTCAGGAGCTACGATCTATATACACGCATATTCTTCCAATACGAAAAGCGGCTAAAGCATGTTATATCACTTACCTCAAAACCTGTTAATAGGCTAGTGAAAGCTTCGTTCAGACCGCTTTTAGCGGACTGAACCTTCTCAGCCACCGTACCCATCAGGGTACGGTGCTCTTCCATGACGGAAGCATGTTGAAGTGCTTCCCTCAACATATCCGGCGCCTCCGGATGGATAGAGGTCGCTGGTGGAGTCGACACTCCCCCTTCCCTTGAAGGGGGCTGCTCGCTCGACTCTAGAGCCACGTGGGTCTCCAGCGTAGTATTCGGCTGGGGGCCGGACTGATCCAGGCCCCCATCGTCAGTTTCAATGGGGGTAGTATCCCCCATGTTTTCGGCAGCCGAGGCATCACCCTCTGGCGCCGTTTCAGCGGCCTTCCGCACCTCCCCTTGGCCCGGAGAAGTCCTTTGGGACAACACCTTGGTTCGTGGAGGTGTTTCGCTCTCCATCATCTCCGGCGCCAATGAGTTTCCCGAAGACGACGATTGTTTGGGGAGATCATGGGCCGGACTGAAAATACGCAAATGAAATTCTATCCTATGATATGTAAAATGCCAGATGTATGTATAGTATCTTTAAATACTTACGATTCGGCCGAGGGCTTCGGCATGAGGTGCCGCTCGGGGATGACTTCGGTGTCCGAATCTGAATCATCCGAACGGGAAATCTTTCCCTTCTTGGACGCCTCCGCTTCTAGGTCTGTGGACGCCACCCTTTTCTTCTCTCCCTTGAGGGGAGAATTGCTCTCCTCCTCTTCCTCTTCATCTTCATCTCCCTCATGGGAGGAGAGAACCTCGGTGTCTTCGGACACGATGTCTGAAGTACCTTTATGACAAAGGCCACTTCTGGCCTCCTTGCCTTTATTCTTGGCCTTCTTCTCCGACGCCTGGTACAGCGCCAGAACCAGCATCTTTGTTAGCAGAGGGATAGCTGGGTCTTCGGGCAGCGGAGCCGGACATTTGATCTGCTCCACTTTCTTCATCCAGACCTGAAGGAGAAAAGGAAGACTTAGCATACTCCTCGAATCTACAAGTAGAGGTTATGTTTGGAAATCTGAAAACTTACTGGAGTGGCCGGATGAGCGCAGTCGAGGCCGAGGTCTTCAGTCGTTCCCGGCCACAACTTCTGGGCCTTGAAAAGCAGCTTCCAGATTTCTTCGTGCATCGTGCCGAAGAAGTGTTGCAGGGTCCGAGGGCCAGCCGGATTGAATTTCCACATATGGAGAGTCCGGCGCTGGCAGGGGAGAATCCGGCAAAAAAGCATCACCTGGATCACATCGGCGAGGCTGGTGTTCTTCTCTATCACGCCCTTGACGCGCTTCTGCAGCATCATCACCTCGTTGGACGATGCCCAGTCCAGGCCCTTTTCAACCCATGATGTGAGCCGCATTGGAGGCCCAGATTTGAACTCAGGAGCGGCGGACCATGTGGCGTCGCAAGGTTCAGTGACATAGAACCACTCCTGCTGCCATCCCTTCATGGTCTCCACGAAGGCCCCCTGGGGCCAACTGACGTTGGGGAGCTTGCCCACCATGGCGCCGCCGTACTCCGCGTGTTGACCGTCGACCACTTTCGGCTTCACATTGAAGACCTTGAGACATAATCCGAAGTGGGGGGATGCGGAGGAACGCCTCACACACGACGATGAACGTCGAGATGTGGAGGAAGGAATTTGGGGCTAGATCGTGAAAGTCTAGCCCATAATAGAACATGAGCCCGTGGACAAAAGGGTGGAGAGGAAACCCTAGTCCGAGGACAAAGTGGGGGATAAATACTACCCTCTCATTGGATTCCGGAGTGGGGATGATCTGCTTTTTGGCACGAAGCCGATGGGCGATTTCCGCGGCCAAGTACCCTGCTTCCCGGAGTTCCTTGATGTTCTCCTCCATGACAGAGGAGGCCATCCACTTGCCCTGAGCGCGAGATCTAGACACGGGTGGAGTGTTTGCTGGGGATGGAAAGAATTGAGGGCGCTGGAGCTCGAGGGCGGATGGGCTGAGGAGGAAGAAGGCGTGGGGTAAAAAGATGGGTTCTTATCTTCTTATAAAGGCAGTGAATATCAAGCGTCCCCACCACGAGCCTTAAAGCTCGCCTATTCCCAAGGGGTCGTGCAAACGGCACGGTTGGATTACCCAAACCCGTATTGATGAGAATCCCGTAATAAAGGGACACAATCTCTGCTTTTACAAGACGTGTCAATGAGGATTGCGCCTCGAAATGCGAAGCAGGAGGCTGAAAAATGGTTCAAACTAATAATAAGGCCAGAACATAACGTCTCGCCGAAAAGGCTGTCAGTAGACACGACTTATTTTGTTTAAGTATTTTTTCCCTTGTGGTTCAGGGTTGTGACGGTTATACAGAGCCGAACATAGTTCTTTTGACCAACTGCTTTAGAGTATTCGGAGGAGGAACCCGCCTTGCAATGCCGGAGACAAATCTGCACGTCGGACACATCGTCATTGAAGCCTGGTTTAGGGGCTACTGAGGGAGTCCTAGATTAGGGGGTCCCCAGGCGTCCGGGCTATGTGATATGGACCGGACTAATGGGCCAAGAAGACACACGATAGAAGGCCTTCCCCCGTGTCCGGATGGGACTCTCCTTTGCGTGGATGGCAAGCTTGGCTTTCGGATGTGAAGATTCCTTTCTCTGTAAACCGACTCTGTACAACCCTACGCCCCTCCGATGTCTATATAAATCGGAGGGTTTAGTCCATAGAGGCAATCATAATCATACATGCTAGACATCTAGGATTTAGCCATTACGATCTCGAGGTAGATCAACTCTTGTAACCCCTATACTCATCAAAGTCAATCAAGCAGGAAGTAGGGTATTACCTCCATCAAGAGGGACCGAACCTGGGTAAACATCGTGTCCCTTCCTCCTGTTACCTTCGATCCTCAGACACACAGTTCGAGACCCCCTACCCGAGATCGGCCGGTTTTGACACCGACAGGCACCCCCATCATGTATTTCAGATGCGTATCAACTATCCAATACCGTGTCATCGTACTAGCTTGCTCATCGAGGGCGAGGTGCAGATATGCAGATCACATGCTGAACACACCTCGTGGCTCCGAAGCCCATGCGAGGACGGTGCTGAGCTGTGTCAAGGACACCTAATCCTTAATATATCTGGAACATCCATAGGCAGGAAGTGTTGGTGCAACAACTCCTGGTTCAACCACACACATGCTACCTCTTGAGCACTGCGTTGGTTTTCCCTGAAGAGGAAGGGATGATGCAGCAAAGTAGCGTAAGTATTTCCCTCAGTTTTTGAGAACCAAGGTATCAATCTAGTAGGAGGCTACGCGCGAGTCCCTCGTACCTGCACAAAACAAATAAATCCTTGCAACCAACGCAAATAGGGGTTGTCAATCCCTATAAGGCCACTTACGAGAGTGAGATCTGATAGATATGATAAGATACTATTTTTGGTATTTTTGTGATAAAGATGCAAAGTAAAATAAAGGTAAAGTAAATAGCAAAGGAAATAACTAAGTAGTAGGAGATCAATATGATAAAGATAGACCCGGGGGCCATAGGTTTCACTAGTGGCTTCTCTCAAGAGCATAAGTATTCTACGGTGGGTGAACAAATTACTGTTGAGCAATTGACAGAATTGAGCATAGTTATGAGAATATCTAGGTATGATCATGTATATAGGCATCACATCCAAGACAAGTAGACCGACTCCTGCCTGCATCTACTACTATTACTCCACTCATCGACTGCTATCCAGCATGCATCTAGAGTATTAAGTTAAAAACAGAGTAACGCCTTAAGCAAGATGACATGATGTAGAGGGATAGACTCATGCAATATGAAGAAAACCCCATCTTGTTATCCTCGATGGCAACAATACAATACATGCCTTGCTGCCCCTACTGTCACTGGGAAAGGACACCGCAAGATTGAACCCAAAGCTAAGCACTTCTCCCATTGCAAGAAAGATCAATCTAGTAGGCCAAACAAAACTGATAATTCGAAGAGACTTGCAAAGATAACCAATCATACATAAAATAATTCAGAGAAGATTCAAATATTGTTCATAGATAGACTTGATCATAAACCCACAATTCATCGGTCTCAACAAACACCGCAAAAAGAAGATTACATCGAATAGTTCTCCACAAGAGAGGGGGAGAACGTTGTATTGAGATCCAAAAAGAGAGAAGAAGCCATCTAGCTACTAACTATGGACCCGTAGGTCTGAGGTAAACTACTCACACTTCATCGGAGGGGCTATGGTGTTGATGTAGAAGCCCTCCATGATCGATGCCCCCTCCGGCGGAGATCTGGAACAGGCCCCAAGATGGGAACTCGTGGATACAGAAAGTTACGGCAGTGGAATTAGGGTTTTGGCTCCGTATCTGATCGTTTGGGGGTACGTGGATATATATAGGAGGAAGGAGTACGTCGGTGGAGCAACAGGGGGCCCACGAGGGTGGAGGGCGCGCCCCCCTACCTCATGGCCTCCTCTTTTATTTCTTGATGTAGGGTCCAAGTCTCCAGGGTCTTGTTCGTTGAGAAAATCACGTTCCCAAAGGTTTCATTCCGTTTGGACTCCGTTTGATATTCCTTTTCTTCGAAACCCTAAAACAGGCAAAAAACAACAATTCTGGGCTGGGCCTCCGGTTAATAGGTTAGTCCCAAAAATAATATAAAAGTGTATAATAAAGCCCAATAATGTCCAAAACAGTAGATAATATAGCATGGAGCAATCAAAAATTATAGATATGTTGGAGACGTATCAAGCATCCCCAAGCTTAATTCCTGCTCGTCCTCGAGTAGGTAAATGATAAAAACAGAATTTTTGATGTGGAGTGCTACTTGGCATAATTTTAATGTAATTCTTCTTAATTGTGGTATGAATATTCAGATCCGAAAGATTCAAGACAAAAGTTCATATTGACATAAAAATAATAATACTTCAAGCATACTAACTAAGCAATTATGTCCTCTCAAAATAACATGGCCATAGAAAGTTCATCCCTACAAAATCATATAGTTTAGTCATGTTTCATTTTCGTCACACAAGAATGCTCTCATCATGCACAACCCCGATGACGAGCCAAGCAATTGTTTCATACTTTAGAAATCTCAAACCTATAAACTTTCACGCAATATATGAGCGCGAGCCATGGACATAGCACTATGGGTGGAATAGAATATAATGAGGGGGGTTATGTGGAGAAGACAAAAAAAGGAGAAAGTCTCACATCAATGAGGCTAATCAATGGGCTATGGAGATGCCCACCGATTGATGTTAATGCGAGGAGTAGGGATTGCCATGCAACGGATGCACTAGAGCTATAAATGTATGAAAGCTCAACAAAAGAAACTAGTGGGTGTGCATCCAACTTTCTTGCTCATGAAGACCTAGGGCACTTGAGGAGGCCCATTGTTGGAATATACAATCCAAGTTCTATAATGAAAAATTCCCACTAGTATATGAAAGTGACAAAACAAGAGACTCTCTATCATTAAGATTACGGTGCTACTTTGAAGCACAAGTGTGGCAAAGGATAGTAACATTGTCCGTTCCCTCTTTTCCTCTCATTTTTCTTCTTTTTTATGGCCTTTCTCTTTTTTTGGGCCTTATCTTTTTTATGGTCTTTTTTTATATTCCTCACTTGGGACAATGCTCTAGAAAATGATGATCATCACACTTCTATTTATTTACAACTCAATGATTACAACTCGATACTAGAACAAAGATGACTCTATATGAATGCCTCCGGCGGTGTACCAGGATATGCAATGGACCAAGAGTGACATGTATGAAAGAATTATGAACGGTGGCTTTGCCACAAATACTATGTCAACTACATGATCATGCTAAGCAATATGACAATAATGAATGTGTCATGATGAACGGAATGATGGAAAGTTGCATGGCAATATATCTCGGAATGGCTATGGAAATGCCATAATAGGTAGGTATGGTGGCTGTTTTGACGAAGATATAAGGAGGTTTATGTGTGAAAGAGCATATCATATCACGGGGTTTGGATGCACCGACGAAGTTTGCGCCAACTCTCAATGTGAGAAAGGGCAATGCACGGTACCGAAGAGGCTAGCAAGGATGGAAGGGTGAGAGTGCGTATAATCCATGGACTCAACATTAGTCATAAAGAACTCACATACTTATTGCAAAAATCTACAAGTCATCAAAAACCTCGGTACTATGCGCATGCTCCTAGGGGGATAGATTGGTAGGAAAAGACCATCGCTCGTCCCCGACCGCCACTCATAAGGAAGACAATCAAATAACACCTCATGTTTCAAATTTGTTGCATAACATTTACCATACGTGCATGCTATGGACTTGCAAACTTCAACACAAGTATTTCTCAATTTCACAACTACTCAACTAGCATGACTTTGATATTATTATCTCTATATCTCAAAATAATCATCAAGCATCAAACTTCTCTTAGTATTCAAAACACTCTTAAGAAAATTTTACTAACTTTGAATACCTAGCATATTAGGATTTCAAGCAAATTACCATGCTATTAAGACTCTCAAAATAATCTAAGTGAAGCATGAGAGATCAATAGTTTCTATAAAACAAATCCACCACCGTGCTCTAAAAGATATAAGTGAAGTACTAGAGCAAAATTATATAACTCAAAAGATATAAGCGAAGCACATAGAGTATTCTAACAAATTCCAAATCATGTATGGCTCTATAAAAAGGTGTGTACAGAAAGGATGATTGTGGTAAACTAAAAGGCAAAGACTCAAATAATACAAGACGCTCCAAGCAAAACACATATCATGTGGCAAATAAAAATATAGCCCCAAGTAAAGTTACCGATAGAAGTAGACGAAAGAGGGGATGCCTTCCGGGGCATCCCCAAGATTTGGCTTTTAGGTGTCCTTAGATTATCTTGGGGGTGCCATGGGCTTCCCCAAGCTTAGGCTCTTGCCACTCCTTGTTCCATAATCCATCAAATCTTTACCCAAAACTTGAAAACTTCACAACACAAAACTTAAAGTAGAAAATCTCGTGAGCTCCGTTAGCGAAAGAAAATAAAAGACCACTTCAAGGTACTGTAATGAACTCATTCTTTATTTATATTGGTGTTATACCTACTGTATTCCAACTTCTCTATGGTTTATAAACTATTTTACTAGCCATAGATTCATCAAAATAAGCAAACAACACACGAAAAACAGAATCTGGCAAAAACAGAACAGTCTGTAGTAATATGTAGCTAGCGCAAGATCTGGAACCACAAAAATTCTAAAATAAATTTCTGGACGTTAGGAATTTATCTATTAATCATCTTAAAAAAGAATTAACTAAATATCACTCTCTAAATAAAAATTACAGCAGTTCTCGTGAGCGCTAAAGTTTCTGTTTTTTACAGCAAGTTCAACTAGACTTTCCCCAAGTCTTCCCAACGGTTCTACTTGGCACAAACACTAATTAAACACAAAAAACACAACCGAAACAGAGGATAGATAAATTATTTATTACTAAACAGGAGCAAAAAGCAAGGAATAAAAATAAAATTGGGTTGCCTCCCAACAAGCGCTATCGTTTAACGCCCCTAGCTAGGCATAACATGCAAGAATAGATCTAGGTATTGCCATCTTTGGTTGGCAATCCATAAGTGGCTCTCATAATAGATTCATAAGGTAATTTAATTTTCTTTCTAGGAAAGTGTTCCATGCCTTTCCTTAATGGAAATTAGAATCTAATATTTCCTTCCTTCATATCAATAATTGCACCAATCGTTCTAAGGAAAGGTCTACCAAGAATAATAGGACATGAAGGATTGCAATCTATGTCAAGAAAAATAAAATCTATGGGCACATAATTCCTATTTGCAACAATAAGAACATCATTAATTATTCCCATAGGTTTCTTAATAGTGGAATCCGCAAGATGCAAGTTTACAGAGCAATCATCAAAATCACGGAAACCTAACAAATCACACAAAGTCTTTGGAATCGTGGAAACACTAGCACCCAAATCACATAAAGCATAGCATTCATGATCTTTAATTTTAATTTTAATAGTTGGTTCCCACTCATCATAAAGTTTTCTAGGGATATAAACTTCCAATTCAAGTTTTTCTTCATAAGATTGCATCAAGGCATCAACGATATGTTTAGTAAACGCTTTATTTTGACTATAAGCATGATGAGAATTTAGCACGGATTGCAACAAAGAAATACAATCAATCAAAGAGCAATTTTCATAGTTAAATTCCTTGAAATCCACAATAGTGGGTTTAGCAACATCTAGGGTTTTGATTTCTTCAATCCCACTTTTATCAAATTTAGCATCAAGATCAACAAATTCCAAATTCTTGGAACGCCTTCTAGGTAAAGGTGGATCATATTCAGTCCCATCATTATCAAGATTCATATTGCAAAACAAAGATTTAATAGGGGACACATCAATAAATTTTAGATCTTCATCTTTATTTTCATAAGAACTAGAAGAACACGATCTTATAAAGGCATCTTTCTTAGCACGCATCCTAGCGGTTCTTTCTTTGCACTCATCAATGGAAATTCTCATGGCTTTGAGAGACTCATAGATATCATGCTTAGGAGGAATAGATCTAAGTTTCAAAGAATCAACATCAAGAGCAATTCTATCAACGTTTCTAGCCAAATCATCAATCTTGAGCAATTTTTCTTCAATCATAGCATTAAAATTCTTTTGCGAGGTAATAAATTCTTTAATATTAGATTCAAAATCAGAGGGAATCTTATTATAATTTCCATAAGAATTGTTGTAGGAATTACCATAATTATTAGAGGAATTACTAGGATAAGGCCTAGAGTTGAAATTTCCTCTATACGCGTTGTTACCAAAATTGTTCCTACCAACAAAATTCACATCCATAGATTCATTATTATTCTCAGTAGACAAGGGCATATCATTAGGATCAGAAGAAACACTCTTATTAGTAAATAATTTCATAAGTTCATCCATCTTTCCACTCAAAACATTAATTTCTTCTATCGCATGCACCTTTTTATTAGTAGATCTTTCAGCATGCCATTGAGAATAATTAACCATAATATTATCTAGGAGTTTAGTAGCTTCTCCTAAAGTGATTTTCATAAAAGTGCCTCCCGCTGCCGAATCTAAAAGATTTCTAGAAGCAAAATTCAATCCGGCATAAAACTTTTATATAATCATCCACAAATTTAAACCATGAGTAGGTCAATTATGTAACATTAGTTTCATTCTCTCCCAAGCTTGTGCAACATGTTCATGATCAAGTTGCTTAAAATTCATAATATCGTTTCTAAGAGAGATGATCTTAGCGGGAGGAAAATACTTAGTGATAAAAGCATCTTTGCACTTGTTCCATGAATCAATACTATTTTTAGGCAAAGACGAAAACCAAGATTTAGCATGATCTCTAAGCGAAAAAGGAAATAGCTTCAATTTAACAATATCATTATCCACATCTTCCTTCTTTTGCATGTCACACAAATCAACGAAGCTATTTAGATGGGTAGCGGCATCTTCACTAGGAAGGCCGGAAAACGGATCTTTCATGACAAGATTCAGCAAAGCAGTATTAATTTCACAAGATTCAGCATCGGTAAGAGGAGCAATCGGAGTGCTAATAAAATCATTGTTGTTGGTATTGGTGAAGTCACACAATTTAGTATTATCTTGAGCCATCGTGACAAGCAAGCAAACTAACACATAAGCAAACAAAAAGCAAGCGGGCAAAAAGAGGCAAATAGGGAAAGAGAGGGAGGATAGAGAGAGAGAGGGCGAATAAAACGGCAAGGGTGAAGTGGGGGAGATGAAAATGAGAGGCAAATGGAAAATAATGTAATGCGGGAGATAAGGGTATGTGATGGGTACTTGGTATGTTGACTTTTGCGTAAACCTCCCCGGCAACGGCGCCAGAAATCCTTCTTGCTACCTCTTGAGCACTGCGTTGGTTTTCCCCGAAGAGGAAGGGATGATGCAACAAAGTAGCGTAAGTATTTCCCTAAGTTTTTTAGAACCAAGGTATCAATCCAGTAGGAGGCTACACGCGAGTCCCTCGTACCTACACAAAACAAATAAATCCTCGCAACCAACGCAAATAGGGGTTGTCAATCCCGATAAGGCCACTTACGAGAGTGAGATCTGATAGATATGATAAGATAATATTTTTGGTATATTTGTGATAAAATGCAAAGTAAAATAAAGGTAAAGTAAATAGCAAAGGAAATAACTAAGTAGTAGGAGATCAATATGATAAAGATAGACCCGGGGGCCATAGGTTTCACTAGTGGCTTCTCTCGAGAGCATAAGTATTCTACGGTGGGTGAACAAATTACTGTTGAGCAATTGACAGAATTGAGCATAGTTATGAGAATATCTAGGTATGATCATGTATATAGGCATCATGTCTGAGACAAGTAGACCGACTCCTGCCTGCATCTACTACTATTACTCCCCTCATCGACCGCTATCCAGCATGCATCTAGAGTATTAAGTTAAAAACAGAGTAACGCCTTAAGCAAGATGACATGATGTAGAGGGATAGACTCATGCAATATGAAGAAAACCCCATCTTGTTATCCTCGATGGCAACAATACAATACATGCCTTTCTGCCCCTACTGTCACTGGGAAAGGACACCACAAGATTGAACCCAAAGCTAAGCACTTCTCCCATTGCAAGAAAGATCAATCTAGTAGGCCAAACCAAACTGATAATTCGAAGAGACTTGCAAAGATAACCAATCATACATAAAAGAATTCAGAGAAGATTCAAATATTGTTCATAGATAGACTTGATCATAAACCCATAATTCATCGGTCTCAACAAACACACCGCAAAAAGAAGATTACATCGAATAGTTCTCCACAAGAGAGGGGGAGAACGTTGTATTGAGATCCAAAAAGAGAGAAGAAGCCATCTAGCTACTAACTATGGACCCGTAGGTCTGAGGTAAACTACTCACACTTCATCGGAGGGGCTATGGTGTTGATGTAGAAGCACTCCGTGATCGATGCCCCCTCCGGCGGAGGTCCGGAACAGGCCCCAAGATGGGATCTCATGGATACAGACAGTTATGACGGTGGAATTAGGGTTTTGGCTCCGTATTTGATCGTTTGGGAGTACGTGGATATATATAGGAGGAAGGAGTATGTCGGTGGAGCAGCAGGGGGCCCACGAGGGTGGAGGGCGCGCCTGGGGTAGGCAGGCGCGCCCCCTACCTCATGGCTTCCTATTTTCTTTCTTGACGCAGGGTCCAAGTCTCCCGGGTCTTGTTCGTTGAGAAAATCACGTTCCTGAAGGTTTCATTCTGTTTGGACTCCGTTTGATATTCCTTTTCTTCGAAACCCTAAAATAGGCAAAAAAACAGCAATTCTGGGCTGGGCCTCCGGTTAATAGGTTAGTCCCAAAAATAATATAAAAGTGGATAATAAAGCCCAATAATGTCCAAAACAGTAGATAATATAGCATGGAGCAATCAAAAATTATAGATATGTTGGAGATGTATCAACACACTACAAAAAACACTTCCATGATGATACGTGTTTTTCACAGTAGGTCACATTTTCTGTCACAATAGGTCACTAAAGAATTTGTGATCTACTTTCTGAAGAACTTGAACTAAAGACTTTCATCATGCTGTTTTCAATTTCTTCAATTCATCTCCTCATGCTTGTATGTCTATATGATTGCATGTTCTTCACCTGTATGTATCTTGTATGCATGCTTTTCGTTTCTGTGATGATTTAGTTCCCTCGCGTTTCTATTTGTTCACTCTGATCTTCGTCAAATTCATCAGAGTTTGATGAACTTCTAAAATATCTGCCATTCACCCCCTCTGGGAGTAAACCTGCGCTTTCAGCGCTACAATGGCAGGACCTTTGATGTCCTGTTTTTGTGATATGCTTCTTTGTTGCGCTTTATGATCACTGGTGGCGAACTTTGGTGCCCATTTGATGTAAGATACCCTTAATCCTTTATTATATAGTGTAGGTTTATTTTAAGTTACTGTGTCGTAATCTCTTTATTGTATATGATATGTTTGTTCTTAATTCTTTGTTACCGTATATGCCATCATTCACTATCAGAAAAAAATGACGGAAATCTGATGGAGGCGGTTGTGCCGAAACATTCGCCCCTAAGTGGCCTAAATTTTAGCGGGCCATAATTGGTTCGCCCGCAATAGTCTTTACTTGGGCCTGCACGGACCTGTCATATGGGTCGTTCATGGACACAATTCGCCAGGCCCATAACTCACATGGGCCTTTAGTGGGCCAAAAGTTTAGTTGGGCCCATGTAGCTTTGGGCCATTAATAGGCTGAATATTCTGCTCGCCTGTTATGGCCCAGAAGACACCATGGGCCTTTAGTGGGTCGAAAAGCATGTTGGGCCTCAATTTTCAAAAGTCGTCCACGGGCCTTTAGCAAGCTTGAATATACCTCGGGCCATTATTAGCCTAGTTATATAACGGGCCATTATTAGGCCGAAACATATCTCGGGCCTTGGTTGGCCCACTGAGATCGTGGGCCTTTAATAGGCCTAAAGCTTAGTAGATGCATCAATGGGCCGAATTGTACGGCAAGCCTTTAATAGGGCCAATGTCAGGTTGGGCTGAACTGTTGCCACCAAGAACACGGGCTGTTAATGGGCTGAATGTCGCGTCGGACCATATATGGCCAGGCCGAAAGACGCACTGGGCTGAAATCGGCCCAGGTCTACATCAGGCCTCTAATAGGCCGAAAACTCATCGGGCCTTAATGGGCCTAAAGACTGAGGAACAATTAACGGGCCCGATCTGGCGGTGGGCCATACATGGGCCATGTTTAAGCAGGTCGTTAGTGGGTCAGCCCACTAATACATGAGTACATCATATGGGCCTTTGACTGGGCTGACCATTTTAACCTATATGGGCCTCTGTTGGGCCGTGCCACATGCCGAGTTATCATAGGCATGTCTCATCCATTGGATGGATGACATCTGTCCCAACGCGGAACTGATACGTGGTTCTTTCGGCCAATGAGAATTTTACACGTGGAAAATTGCCAATCTCCTCGTGGCTGTTACCGGGTTATCAGACCCAAAACCAGACCCAATAGCTTAACGACGACCCGTTATGGTGGATGCCACGTGTTGGTTACCCTTGACGAAAACACTTCCATGTCGCGACATTTATCGTCATGGAAGTGGACACTTCCGTGATGATAAATTGAGTATTGTCATGGAACACTTCTACGACAACACATGTATGACTACTTTCATTCTATCATAAAATCGTCACGGATGTACATGCATGACAGAAAGTGTGACCTACTATGACAAACACGTATCATCACAGAAGTGTTTTTTTGTAGTGACGTTCTTCATGATTCGGCAGCGCTTCGCCATCCAGAGCTAATCGTCATCGGAGAATTAGAGGGAGGGTATTAGAACCACACTGGGCTTCTAATTATGTGGATTAGAGGATCTAGGTCAAGCCCTAATTGATCAACTAGAACTAGAACTAGAGGAACTAGAGGAGGCTCCAAAACTTGTGTGTTCAAAAGAGCTCAATACCTCAAGTATATATATAGTGTTTCTTTTAGAAAAGGTATATATAGGTTGGAGGGGAGGAGGGGCTCCACAAGGGGGCAGGATTCCTTCGCCCGTCACCCCAATTCAGCCTCCCTAGGAGGAAAGAGGGGTGCCTCCCCTATTGGGCCTTGGTGCCCTAATTCTTCCTCCACCACTTGGCCTTTTAAGGCCCACTGATATTAAATTAAATATAAAAGGCCTCTAACCATTACTAGAGCATATTATATATAATTTAACATCACTGAAAACATTTTCCACATGTATATTAATTATTAGTAATACCCAGTACTAGTATAGCTAGATAAACTCAGAAACCCTTCAGGTGATCCCGAAGCACTTCCGGTTCCTCTTGGGACTATTCTGAATATTATGAAACAATTCCACAAATAAATCCTCGATACTCTCCTCTTACTAACAATCACCAGATCATGATTACCTTAAGCTTGTGCCCCATAGGTTCAGTAAATCATAGACATGAACGAAACCCCTTCGTTCAACGACCGATAGCAGAACCGAGGACGTCCATATCGATCCCTATTATTACACGAATGACATTCAAGTGAACCTTTGGTTATTGTGTGATGTCCCCTTTGCTTCACAATACTTTACAAAACCCGTGGTGCATCAGTATCCTCCTAAGTGATGCACATGCTCACTATACCGTTGATCACGTAGCCGGTTTTGCTCTTCTTTCTCGTTGAAGTGTTCTGGCATCCCCGTGAAATAGTCACCTGCGTCTGGCCAGACGGTGATGGATGTCATCACACCGAGAGGGCCCTAAGAATATCTCTCCATCATCGGAGGAGAAAATCCCACTCTTGAGCTATCTAGTTCTTGTCAAACTCTTCAATGAACCAGTAAGTTATTGTTATGAGCACCGTTTTACTGATGACGTTTGAGCAACCCCAAAGTACACCGTACAGTAGGAAGTGACTATGTACTCTCATGGTCAGAGGAACTAAAACACATGCTAACACTCTGTGTATATAACAATTAACTTCAGACGATATTACCTCAAAGTATAACAAATAAGATTGGGTCGATTCAATATAATCGTTCTTCTAACATTATACTCTCAATGTTGTTTCAGGACTATTGTTATAGTTAACGATATCCTGAGATCCATAAAACATGATCACTAACCAACACTTGAGCCAGTCTTAAAGCCATGACCGGGAACCAATACTTTACCGTTTGTCATTTCACACGTGAATATGAGTTTTCCACTTAATCACATATTGCAGTATCAAAACAATTATAGCATGAAATATAAACTCTTAATTTATACATATGGAAATATAATAATACAGTATTATTGCCTATAGGGCATATTTCCAACACATCTTCCATTGCCAATGCATCTAATCAATTGATCTGAGCATTCCTATAAACCTCCTGGCCTCTCCAATAGCCAACAACTTTTCTATGTCCTGCGCATTTGGTTCTCTCATATACTCTGCTCCAAACACATGCACCACGGCGCGGGCAAACTTGAGAGTAGTCTTCAGGCATGTGCTCTCCCCCATCCTAACCATCTCACCAACGGCGGTACCAACTACAAGCGTCCTCAGAGCAGTCGTGCACTTCTTCTTAGCAAATACAGAAAGTTGGCTGCATCAATCCCTTTTCGCTTCAGGTAGTCACCGTGTGCCTCTACTCCCTCCACAATGCGCAAAACAATGGTTTCTGCATGCGAAAATGGCGACGAGACCATGGATCCTCCAGGAAAGTTGGGTTCGGAGCAAAGTAGTCCCTCAGCAGTAGTCGTGCTCTGGACACCCTATCCCGATTGATCACTCTTCTTCCTTTGATTGAGCTCTTGAAGTTGAGAATATGCTCCACCTGCCGGTCCATTTCCTCTTGCATGCTCATGTTCGCTTCTTCGTCTGAATCTGAGGAATAGAAGAACTCATCTTGAATCATTTGATCAAGCTCCGTTGGTGCATACTCCTTGTCCGATGAAGGATCAAATTCATCGTCTTCCCTAATAAAATCACAAAAAACCAGGTCTGACAATGTGCCGAACACATAGAGCACAAGGCAGAGAGACAAAGAGTTGCCGGACGTACCGCAGTGGCGTCTGCTACTTCTTGAGCTTGTGTTGGTTTTTCCCTTGAAGAGGAAAGGGTGATGCTGCAAAGTAGAGATAAGTATTTCCCTCAGTTAAGAACCAAGGTATCAATCCAGTAGGAGGAACACCCAAGTCTCAATAGTTGCACCTACACAAACAAACAAATACTTGCACCCAACGCAAAAAGGGGTTGTCAACCCCTTCACGGTTAATTGCAAGGATGAGATCTGATAGAGATATGTATAAAAGATAGATAAAAGTGCAAAATAAAGTAAAGGTAAATAAATCGCAGCAAGGTATTTTTGGTTTTTGGTTTATAAATCTGAAAATATATGATGAGAAATAGACCCACGGGCCATAGTTTTCAATAGAGGCTTCTCTCTTGAAAGAACACATACGGTGGGTAAACAAATTACTGTTGAGCAATTGATAGAAAAGTGCAAAGTTATGATGATATCCAAGGCAATGATCATGAATATAGGCATGATGACCCACAAGTATAGGGGATCAATCGTAGTCCTTTCGATAAGTAAGAGTGTCAAACCCAACGAGGAGCAGAAGGAAATGACAAGTGGTTTTCAGCAAGGTATTGTCTGCAAGCACTGAAATTATAAGTAATGAGTAGTTTGATAACAAGATAAATGGTAACGAGCAAGTAACGATAATAGTGACAAAAGTGTAGCAAGGTATCCCAATACTTTTGAGGCAAAGGACATGCCAAAACGGTCTCTTATGTTAAGCAAAGCGTTCTTGAGGGTACACGAGAATTTCATCTAGTCACTTTCATCATGTTGATTTGATTGATGTTTGCTACTTTGATAATTTGATATGTGGGTGGACCGGTGCTTAGGTGTTGTTCTCACTTGAACAAACCTCCTACTTATGATTAACCCCTCGCGAGCATCCGCAACTACGAGAAACGTATTAAGAATAAATCTAACCATAGCATTAAACTTTTGGATCCAAATCAGCCCCTTATGGAATAGCTGTGACGCCCGGATAATTAGACTACAGTAATTCCCTGCTAATGATGCCACGTCACCTTTGTCACCGTAGATAATCTCGGGTTAGTTCTAAAAACCAATTCCAATTCAAAATTGAATTAAAGGCAAACGACAAAAGTTTTCAAACTTTAAAACTAAAATGTCCGGGTTGTGCCAAGTAATGCAAAGTTAATTGTGGTGAAGAAACCCCACTTTTATAAAATGTTTTAATACTCTAAAATGATTAAAACGGTAGTTGAAACGATTGAAAAAGTGCCTTTGATATTTTATAAAATGATAAACTATTTTATTTTGAGGTAAATTTTTTTAGGGTAGTGGGTTATTTTGAAACACTATTTTTGAAGCTATTGTCATATTTTACTAAAATGAAAATACAGTGTAACTAAAATTAAAACAGAAAAGAAATTAAACAAAGCAAAAAAAAGACCCCTCCCCACCAGGCCTCGGCCCAGCTGGCCATCGGGCCAACCAGGACGACCCACTGGCCCAACCGGCCGCCCCCACTCCCCTTATTCCCCTCCCGAAACCCTAACCGCTCCCCAACCCCCACTCCCCACGCGCTCCACTCCCTCCCCCGATTCCCCTGGACCGGGATCGATCCCCCACTCTCCCCTCACGCCTCGCTCCTCTCGCTCCCTCCCGATCCGGTTCGGGGCGCAACGGCGCCCCCTCGCCGCCGCTCCGCTGAGGCAGCGCCCCGCTGCCCACCTCGGTCGGCGCCTCCCGTCTTCGCCACCAGGCTGGCGCCCCTCGCCGAGCCCACCTCTTCGCCGGACCATGCCGGCAGGGTCCTGCCGGCGCGCACCGAACCCTGCCACGGCCGCTCCCGGCGAGTCGACCCACCTCTCCGACGCCGACGTCCCGGAGCGCCTTCGCCGGACCTCGTCGCCGCCTCACCGTCCTCCTCCTCATCTCCTCCTCGCCGGACCACCCCGCGCATGCTGCCCAAACCCTACGGCCCTAGTGAGCGCCTCCCCCTATTCTCTCGGTCTCCCTCGCGCAGCTCACGCGCCTCGTTGCGCCCGTCGCGTCAACGCCGTGCTCGCTACCCCATGTACTGCTATAGCTGCTGCCGGCCGCGGCCTCCCCTGCACGCGCCTGGCCGTGGTCGCCAACACCCGCGGCCTCGCCCACGTCGGCCACCCTACCCTCACACACGCGTCGTGCCCCGCTCCACCTCTGACCTCGCCGGCTCCGCCTGCCGCTGGCGCCCGGCCATGGCCGTAGCCCCCCCACTGCCGCGCCATCGTTCCCCCTGCTCTCACTCCGCCACGCACCACCCTGCCGTCGCAACCTCACGCTGGCCTGCGCCCGTCGCCGGCGGCCCCCACCATTCGCCTGGGCCAGTGCCCAATCAGGTTGGGGCTTCGCCCGCAGCGCCCGAAACCACTTTGGCCATGGGCCAATGACACAAGGGGCCCACGCCCCTGGAACGATTTTTTTAAAGAGGAGTTAATAAAGTAAATAAAGTAAATAAATAAATAATTATTAATTGATTAGTTGGTTAATTAAGTTAATAATCCTATTTAACTAAACTAATTAAATGGGTTAACCTAATCTAGTAATTAAGCTAATTAACACTGTTTAGTTAGTGTGAGCCTATGACGAATGGGACCCACCGTCAATTTGGCCTACTCCACCTTTGTCCCTGCTAACTTCATGATGACATCACGCTGACATCAGAATTGCTTTTTCTAATTAAATTAATAAGATAATTCCAAATATGATTTAAATCTTTTAAAATTAATAAAATAAACCGTAGCTCGGTTGGGAAAACTTTGTACATGAAAGTTGCTCAGAATGACGAGACGAATCCGGATACGCAACCTGTTCGTCCGCCACGCATCCCTAGCATACCGAACACGCAACTTTCCCCCTCCGGTTCATCTGTCCAAAAACGCGAAACACCGGGAATACTTTCCCGGATGTTTTCCCCCTTCACCGGTACCACCTCGTACCGCGTTAGGGCATGCCTAGCATCACGCTTTGTCATGTCATGCATCGTCATGCATTTGTTTGCATTATATTTATTGTCTCTTCCCCCTCTTCTCTCGCTAGACATCGAGACCGACGCCGCTGCTACCCAGTACGACTACGGTGTTGACGACCCCTCTCTCTTACCAGAGCAACCAGGCAAGCCCCCCCTTTGATCACCAGATATCGCCTACTCTTCTCTCTACTGCTTGCATTAGAGTAGTGTAGCATGTTACTGCTTTCCGTTAATCCTATTCCGATGCATAGCCTGTCATTGTTGCTCCAGCTGTTGATACCTTACCTGCAATCCTAAATGCTTAGTATAGGATGCTAGTTTACCATCAATGGCCCTACATTCTTGTCTGTCTGCCATGCTATACTATCGGGCCGTGATCACCTGGGAGGTGGTCACGGGTATATACTTATACTTAATATATGATACTTGTGGTGATTAAAGTCGGGTCGGCTCGTAGGAGAGAGGTGGGCCTGGCCCTGGTCGGCGTCCGTGGTTATTTCAAAATAACACGCTTAACGAGATCTTGGTATTTGATCTGAGTCTGGCCACTGGCCTATACGCACT
Organism: Triticum urartu; assembly: GCF_056163025.1. Classification (NCBI taxonomy): domain Eukaryota; kingdom Viridiplantae; phylum Streptophyta; class Magnoliopsida; order Poales; family Poaceae; genus Triticum; species Triticum urartu. Next base: position 442,796,563 of record NC_141878.1, on the reverse strand, counting down.
AACCATCTACGCAGGGACAGTTATGGGCACTCGACGTCATGGTATCAGCCGAAGCCTTCGTGACGTCAGCGACTGAGCGGCGCGCGCCGGGTTGGACCACGTAATGCAACTTCCTTTGTAATGGAGGTTGCTAGGTCTGCTCTCCGGCTGCGTACGCAATGTGCAGGTGTGCAATGGGTGATGGGCCCAGACCCCTGCGCCATAGGATTTAGACCGGCGTGCTGACCTCTCTGTTGTGCCTAGGTAGGGCTGCGACGTGTTGATCTTCCGAGGCCGGGCATGACCCAGGAAAGTGTGTCCGGCCAAATGGGATCGAGCGTGTTGGGTTATATGGTGCACCCCTGCAGGGAAGTTAATCTATTCGAATATCCGTGATCTTCGGTAACATGACGACTTGGAGTTGTACCTTGACCTTATGACAACTAGAACCAGATACTTAATGAAACACACCCTTCCAAGTGCCAGATACAACCGGTGATCGCTCTCTAACAGGGCGACGATGAGAGGATCGCCGGGTAGGATTATGCTATGCGATGCTACTTGGAGGACTTCAGTCTGCTCTCTTCTACATGCTGCAAGACGGGGGTTGCCAGAAGCGTAGTCTTCGACAGGATTAGCTATCCCCCTCTTATTCCGGCATTCTGCAGTTCAGTTCACATAAGATACCTTTTTTCCATTTGATACCAATGCATACATATGTAGTGTAGCTCCTTGCTTGCGAGTACTTTGGATGAGTATTCACGATTGCTTTTCTCCCCCTTTTCCCCTTTCCTATATCTGATTACTGCAACCAGACGTTGGAGTCTAGGAGCCCGACGCCACCGTCGACGACGACTACTACTCGGGAGGTGCCTACTACTATGTGCAGCCCGCTGATGGCGACCAGGAGTAGTTTAGGAGGATCCCAGGAAGGAGGCCTGCGCCTCTTTCGATTTGTATCCCAGTTTGTGTTAGCCTTCTTAAGGCAAACTTGTTTAACTTATGTCTGTACTCAGATATTGTTGCTTCCGCTGACTCGTCTATGATCGAGCTCTCGTATTCGAGCCTTCGAGTCCCCTGGCTTGTAATATGATGCTTGTATGACTTATATTATTTCTAGAGTTGTGTTGTGATATCTTCCCGTGAGTCCCTGATCTTTATCATACACGTTTGCGTGTATGATTAGTGTACGGTCAAATCGGGGGCGTCACAAGTTGGTATCAGAGCCGACTGCCTGTAGGAATCCCCCTTCCACACTCCTTGGCCGAAGTCGAGTCTAGGCATTACAAAACTTTTACTAACATGGTTGTGTGCCTTGCGGGCCCACATCGTCATTTGGGTGGTCTTAGGATATTTTACTCCTCGATCTTTACTCTGGGACTCTGAACTCTCTTCTACTCGGGTTAAACGAATTTGCTAACTCTAACTCTAGGTTCTCGTAATTACTTCCTTTTGGAGAGCCCCTTATTACAGATGATCGCCTGCTACACCAGTAGATTCAGAAGATACTCTCCGATGTTATCCCGAGAGCTTGTGCTCATTGTGTTTGCAATTCCCTTCCACCGTCAAACCCTATAGATAACTACATGCACTTGCCATTCTTACCTTAGTCCCCAGTTGCTCTTGTTATTAGAAGAAACCCTGAAATACTCATTGTTGTTCCGAGAATCCTTGTGCCTACTGCCTTGCAGTTCCTTGTCACCTGGATACACCTATAAATTAATCCTCACACACACACCGAGGATTTGTTTCTCCCCAGTGGTTCATGTGTTTCACCAAAGTCTTCGAAATACTATTTGACCTTCCGAAAATCCTTAGCAGCCTTTGGCTCTTGAAATTCTTGCTTGCATTATGGATAATCCCATAAGTCTCATAATCATATTGGCATCCCTTGCCATTATCATTTTGAGTCCGTTGATTCAATATGTTGCGAATGCTCACAATCCTCAATCAGATCCTAGAAGTCATCCTTCTGGCTCAGACGTCGTTTTAAACACGAGCTGGATCTCGACCAATCAAGTTGCCATCGATTGTAACACTAAGGCTATTCCATTTATCCATCCCTAATCAGAGCATTGCTCCTGATCCCTTGTCTTGGAATTCATAACTCCTTTGCATTTGAGCTTTGAGTTAGTCAGTTGTTTCTATAGTCTGATCTCCTTGCCTTCCTTCTTCCTCTGGTTGAGTACCGATGCTCACATCAGCTCCGCTATGGACCGTCAGATCCTTTATTGGATTATTATTCGACAGTGTCCTCCGTATTCAATAACCTTGTGAGCCTTTCCTCGGATACATAATGCTTTTGCTAAATTGTATCCTCTTTTTTCTCAACCATGCTCTGTTTTCGAACTGGTGGTATTTACGATTGAAGCTTGTGGTATATGTTTCCACGATACCCTGACGGGTTGAACCTATGCCTTCCCTAATCTGTGTGAACCCAAAATATTTCACGGGTCATACTTATCTAGTATTGCACCAGGTAAAACTTTCAACAACTAATGTCTTTTTCGAAAAGCGAGAGGTGAATGGAAGGTTATACCTTGAAGAAGTGGGAGTCGACCTTGAACCTTGTGTTCATGCCCATGGACACGATGTAGATCCTATCATGGAAGCTTCTTGTAACTATTTCCTTGATATAATATCCATTGGTATCAGTGAATTGATCCTTTGCAATCGTGGTTCCGACCATGTTTCTCCTTGATTCCATTTCTCTTAAAAGTTTGATCACTTGTCTTCTGCAGAGCATTACCCTAGTCCAACGTCTACTTTGATCTGTCGTCGAGTATTACCCCCCTGGTATCTCGAGATTATCATGGAACTGCATAACCTCTTACGAGTTCTTCATCAGGTGCTACCTTCTCATTGATTCCAATTTTTCATGGGCTTTGAGTTCCTAAACACTCAAAGACACCGATAACTGACTCAAGTCCGCACCACGATTAAAAAACTCTTGATAACCTTCATTACTTACGAGTTTGAACTCGATCACGTCATTCCTAGCCTGCTTGGCTATATCCTTGTCGTGCCGATTTTAACTGTGCTACCTGGTCCTTCTTCCCGGAGCACAATTTTTGATGATGAGCTAAGCTTACATCGATTTTCCTCATCATATCATTTCTCCTTGGACAACAATCTTGATTTCAAGTTTGTGTCGTATATGTGGTTCCAATAATCTTTCGCTGCATCAGTCATGTTGCTTGATGTAGTCGTTGTTTGATTGCTTCCTCGTGGAGCCTCTTGACAAAATTTGTCATGATCATTATCAACATCTTGACTCCTTCCAGGATATCAATCGAATTCATGATGAGAAATACCATCCTTGCCCTCGATGATTCGTGTTATCATCAACCACTTTATTGTCTTCTGTTCAACACAAACTTGTTCGTGTTTTGTGTTATACCTTGAGATCATGCTACCTAAGCCCATATTTCGGGGGAACCTTTCAATAAATGATTAAATGTGTATGTTTTCCTCGAGCATACCTCATTATATCATTTGATTTGACAAATGTTATCTCCTTGTTCACATAGTTGTGGAAATCCATCATTTTTGGAAATGTCAATGGTTTGTCGCTGAGTCAATTAGTTACCTCCTCACCTCTCCTTGATTTAATGATGAACTCTTGTTTCGGAACTCGCTTCCATGGTTTAATTCCCGAGAATCATACAATGTCACCTCAACAATTTGTGTTGCACCTTTCTTGTCAGGCATCCCGATTCTCAGGTATCTTGACACCAATCGGATCTGAATCTCGGTCAGATATGATGGTTGGAACACATTTTCAAGAGCTATAACATTGGTCCCTATATGCCCCCGGTAAGGTGATGTCATGCCTAGCACGCCTGACCAGAGAACCTATTGTTATCAGTTTCCTATTTAGCAAGGTTAACCATTCTTCCATGAGGAAATCGTAAGACTTATTCTATATGTTGTTCCTGATGAATCCTTTGTGTATCCAAGTTCGATCTTTGCTTGAAGACCATGTCAATGCTATCTCGAAGCATGTCTGTGGTACTCCGATTTTCAATAAGAACATTTTCACCACAATGCTAAATGTTTCTTACTAAATTATCCAAACACCGTTGTATGGGTAATGTCATGATACTCTCTCCCCTTTCCTAAAGGGTTTTCTACGTTGTATCCTGTCATAGATATCATGCTCTGCTTGTCCTTGGGAAGGATATACCACTGAATGTGTTTAAACACATTTTTCCTTTCCATTGTTCTGTTTAACCTGATGATCACGTTTTTCCTTTCCATTGGTTTGTTTGACCTTTCTGGTGATCATTATGATCTAAGCAGTATTAATTCACTGCTTATGTTAACACCTCAGTGTACAATTCTGTCAGTAAGACCCTGTTGTTTTTGTTGATGACATTCTGGTAACCACCGATGGACGAGAACCTTGCCTATTGGTCCGCCTTGTTCAACGAGCAGGAAAATGGTTCTCTTCGTCCCCCACCCTGTTGGGGAACGTTGCAGAAAAACAAAAAATTTCCTATGGTTTCACCAAGATCCATCTATGAGTTCATCTAGCAACGAGTGATCGGATGCATCTACATACCTTTGTAGATCGCGAGCGGAAGCGTTCAAAGAACGGGGTTGAGGTAGTCGAACACGACGTGATCCAAATCACTGGAGATCCTAGCACCGAACGGACGGCACCTCCGCGTTCAACACACGTACGGTCAGGATAACGTCTCCTTCTTCTTGATCCAGCAAGAGGGAAGGAGAGGTTGAGGAAGATGGCTCCAGCAGCAGCACGACGGCGTGGTGGTGATGGAGCTGCAGTACTCCGTCAGGGCTTCGCCAAGCGCTATGGAGGAGGAGGAGGTGTTGGAGAGGGAGAAGGAGGCAACCAAAGGCGTGGATCAAAAAGCCCTCCTTCCCCCACTATATATAGGAGGGCCTAGGGGGGGGGGGCGCCGGCCCTAGGAGATCCAATCTCCTAGGGGGGCGGCGGCCAAGGGAGGTTTCCCTCCCCCCCAAGGCACCTAGGGGTGCCTTCCACTTGTGGGACTCTTCCCCTTTGGAAACCCTAGGCGCATGGGCCCCTTGGGGCTGGTGCCCTTGGCCCATGTAGGCTAAGGCGCATCCCCTTACAGCCCATGTGGCCCCCGGGGCAGGTGGACCCACCCTGTGGACCCCCGGGACCCTTCCGGTGGTCCCGGTACAATACCGATAACCCCGAAACTTGTCCCGATGGCCAAAATAGCACTTCCTATATATAATTCTTTACCTCCGGACCATTCCGGAACTCCTCGTGATGTCCGGGATCTCATCCGGGACTCCGAACAACATTCGGGTTACTGCATATACATATCTCTACAACCCTAGCGTCACCGAACCTTAAGTGTGTAGACCCTACGGGTTCGGGAGACATGCAGACATGACCGAGACGACTCTCCGGTCAATAACCAACAGCGGGATCTGGATACCCATGTTGGCTCCCACATGCTCCACGATGATCTCAACGGATGAACCACGATTCGAGGATTCAAGCAACCCCGTATGCAATTCCCTTTGTCAATCGATATGTTACTTGCCCGAGATTCGATCGTCGGTATTCCCATACCTCGTTCAATCTCGTTACCGGCAAGTCACTTTACTCGTACCGTGATGCATGATCCCGTGACCAGACACTTGGTCACTTTGAGCTCATAATGATGATGCATTACCGAGTGGGCCCAGTGATACCTCTCCGTCATACGAAGTGACAAATCCCAGTCTTGATCCATGTCAACCCAACAGACACTTTCAGAGATACCCGTAGTATACCTTTATAGTCACCCAGTTACGTTGTGACGTTTGGTACACCCAAAGCACTCCTACGGTATCCGGGAGTTACACGATCTCATGGTCTAAGGAAAAGATACTTGACATTGGAAAACTCTAGCAAACGAACTATACGATCTTATGCTATGTTTAGGATTGGGTCTTGTCCATCACATCATTCTCCTAATGATGCGATCTCGTTATCAATGACATCCAATGTCCATAGTCAGGAAACCATGACTATCTGTTGATCAACGAGCTAGTCAACTAGAGGCTTACTAGGGACATGTTGGTGTCTATTATTCACACATGTATCACGATCTCCGGATAATACAATTATAGCATGAATAAAGACAATTATCATGAACAAGGAAATATAATAATAATGCTTTTATTATTACCTCTAGGGCATATTTCCAACAGTCTCCCACTTGCACTAGAGTCAATAATCTAGTTACATTGTGATGAATCGAACACCCATGGAATTCTAGTGTTGATCATGTTTTGCTCCAAGGAGAGGTTTAGTCAACGGATCTGCTACATTCAGGTCCGTATGTACTTTACAAATCTCTATGTCTCCATCTTGAACATTTTCACGAATGGAGTTGAAGCGACGCTTGATGTGCCTTGTCTTCTTGTGAAACCTGGGCTCCTTGGCAAGAGCAATAGCTCCAGTGTTGTCACAGAAGAGCTTGATCGGCCCCGACGCATTGGGTATGACTCCTAGGTCGGTGATGAACTCCTTCACCCAAATTGCTTCATGCGCTGCCTCCGAGGCTTCCATGTACTCTGTTTCACATGTAGATCCCGCCACGATGCTCTGCTTGCAACTGCACCAGCTTACTGCCCCACCATTCAAAATATACACGTATCCGGTTTGTGACTTAGAGTCATCCAGATCTGTGTCGAAGCTAGCGTCGACGTAACCTTTTACGACGAGCTCTTCGTCACCTCCATAAACGAGAAACATTTCCTTAGTCCTTTTCAGGTACTTCAGGATATTCTTGACCGCTGTCCAGTGTTCCTTGCCGGGATTACTTTGGTACCTTCCTACCAAACTTACGGCAAGGTTTACATCAGGTCTGGTACACAGCATGGCATACATAATAGAACCTACGGCTGAGGCATAGGGGATGACACTCATCTCTTCTATATCTTCTGTCGTGGTCGGACATTGAGCTGAGCTCAATTTCACACCTTGCAGCATAGGCAAGAACCCCTTCTTAGACTGATCCATATTGAACTTCTTCAATATCTTATCAAGGTATGTGCTTTGTGAAAGACCTATGAGGCGTCTTGATCTATCTCTATAGATCTTGATTCCTAATATGTAAGCAGCTTCACCAAGGTCCTTCATTGAAAAACTCTTATTCAAGTTGGCCTTGATGCTGTCCAAGAGTTCTATATCATTTCCCATCAAAAGTATGTCATCTACATATAATATGAGAAATGCTACAGAGCTCCCACTCACTTTCTTGTAAACACAGGCTTCTCCATAAGTCTGTGTAAACCCAAACGCTTTGATCATCTCATCAAAGCGAATGTTCCAACTCCGAGATGCTTGCACCAGCCCATAAATCGAGCGTTGGAGCTTGCACACCTTGTCAGCATTCTTAGGATCGACAAAACCTTCCGGCTGCATCATATACAATTCTTCCTTAAGGAAACCATTAAGGAATGCCGTTTTGACGTCCATTTGCCATATTTCATAATCATAGAATGCGGCAATCGCTAACATGATTCGGACGGACTTCAGCTTCGCTACCGGTGAGAAAGTCTCATCGTAGTCAACCCCTTGAACTTGTCGATAACCCTTAGCGACAAGCCGAGCTTTATAGATGGTCACATTACCATCCACGTCTGTCTTCTTCTTAAAGATCCATTTATTTTCTATGGCTCGCCGTTCAACGGGCAAGTCAGTCAAAGTCCATACTTCGTTTTCATACATGGATCCTATCTCGGATTTCATGGCTTCTAGCCATTTGTCGGAATCCGGGCCCGCCATCGCTTCTTCATAGTTCGAAGGTTCACCGTTGTCTAACAACATGATTTCCAAGACAGGGTTGCCGTACCACTCTGGTGCAGAACATGTCCTTGTGGACCTTCGAATTTCAGTAGGAGCTTGATCAGAAGCATCTTGATCATCATCAATAACTTCCTCTCTAGTTGGTGCAGACACCTCAGGAACATTTTCTTGAGTTGTGCCATTTTCCGGTTCAAGAGGTAATACTTCATCAAGTTCTACTTTCCTCCCACTTACTTCTTTCAAGAGAAACTCTTTCTCTAGAAAGAATCCATTCTTGGCAACAAAGATCTTGCCTTCGGATCTGAGGTAGAAGGTATACCCAACAGTTTCTTTAGGGTATCCTATGAAGACGCATTTTTCCGACTTGGGTTCGAGCTTTTCAGGTTGAAGTTTCTTGACATAAGCATCGCATCCCCAAACTTTTAGAAACGACATCTTAGGTTTCTTCCCAAACCATAATTCAAACAGTGTCGTCTCAACGGATTTCGACGGAGCCCTAGTTAAAGTGAACGCGGCAGTCTCTAAAGCATAGCCCCAAAAAGATAGCGGTAAATTGGTAAGAGACATCATAGATCGTACCATATCTAATAGAGTGCGATTACGACGTTCGGACACACCATTACGCTGAGGTGTTCCAGGCGGCGTGAGTTGTGAAACTATTCCACATTTTCTTAAGTGTGTGCCAAATTCGTGACTCAAGTATTCTCCTCCACGATCTGATCGTAGAAACTTGATCTTCCTGTCACGTTGATTTTCAACCTCACTCTGAAATTCCTTGAACTTTTCAAAGGTTTCAGACTTGTGTTTCATTAAGTAGATATACCCATATCTACTTAAATCATCAGTGAGGGTGAGAACATAACGATAGCCACCGTGAGCCTCAACACTCATTGGACCGCACACATCAGTATGTATGATTTCCAATAAGTTGGTTGCTCGCTCCATTGTTCCTGAGAACGGAGTCTTGGTCATCTTACCCATGAGGCATGGTTCGCACGTGTCAAATGATTCGTAATCAAGAGACTCTAAAAGTCCATCCGCATGGAGCTTCTTCATGCGTTTGACACCTATGTGACCAAGGCGGCAGTGCCACAAGTATGTGGGACTATCATTATCAACTTTACATCTTTTGGTACTCACACTATGAATATGTGTAGCATTACGCTCGAGATTCATTAAGAATAAACCATTCACCATAGGAGCATGACCATAAAACATATCTCTCATATAAATAGAACAACCATTATTCCTGGATTTAAATGAGTAGCCATCTCGAATTAAACGAGATCCCGATACAATGTTCATGCTCAAAGCTGGCACTAAATAACAATTATTAAGGTTTAAAACTAATCCCGAAGGTAAATGTAGAGGTAGCGTGCCGACGGCGATCACATTGACCTTGGAACCATTCCCGACACGCATCGCCACCTCGTCCTGTGCCAGTCTCCGCTTATTCCGCAGCCCCTGCTTTGAGTTACAAATGTGAGCAACTGCACCGGTATCAAATACCCAGGAGCTACTACGGGTACTAGTAAGGTACACATCAATTACATGTATATCATATATACCTTTTGTTTTGCCGGCCTTCTTGTCCGCTAAGTATTTGGGGCAGTTCCGCTTCCAGTGACCACTTCCCTTGTAATAAAAGCACTCAGTCTCGGGCTTGGGTCCATTCTTTGGCTTCTTCCCGGCAGCTTGCTTGCCGGGCGCAGCAACTCCCTTGCCGTCCTTCTTGAAGTTCTTTTTACCTTTGCCCTTCTTGAACTTAGTGGTTTTATTGACCATCAACACTTGATGTTCCTTCTTGACTTCTACCTCTGCTGATTTCAGCATAGCAAATACTTCAGGAATGGTCTTTTCCATCCCCTGCATATTGAAGTTCATCACAAAGCTCTTGTAGCTCGGTGGAAGCGACTGGAGGATTGTGTCAATGACCGCATCATCCGGGAGATTAACTCCCAGCTGAGTCAAGCGGTTATGTAACCCAGACATAGTGAGTATGTGCTCACTGACAGAACTATTTTCCTCCATCTTGATCGTATCTTCTATACGACTCATGCTCGACCTTTCGGTCTTCTGTGTTCCGAGGCCATGTCTATACACATGCTAGGCTCATCAAGTCAACCTAAGTGTTTGCATGTGTAAATCTGTCTTACACCCGTTGTATGTGAACGTTTGAATCAAACACCCGATCATCACGTGGTGCATTGAAACAACGAACTGTCGCAACAGTGCACAGTTAGGGGGAACACTTTCTTGAAATTATTATGAGGGATCATCTTATTTACTACCGTCGTTCTAAGTAAACAAGATGCAAAACATGATAAACATCAAATGCAATCAAATAATAACAGTGACATGATATGGCCAATATCACATAGCTCCTTTTGATATCCATCTTGGGGCTCCATGATCATCTTGTCACCGGCTTGACACCATGATCTCCATCATCATGATCCCCATCATCGTGTCTCCATGAAGTTGCTCGCCAACTATTACTTCTACTACTATGGCTAACGCGTTTAGCAATAAAGTAAAGTAATTTACATGGCGTTTCTCAATGACACGCAGGTCATACAAAAAATAAACACAACTCCTATGGCTCCTGCCGGTTGTCATACTCATCGACATGCAAGTCGTGATTCCTATTACAATAGCATGAACAACTCATACATCACAACTTTGGCCATATCATATCACAAAGCACTTGCTGCAAAAACAAGTTAGACGTCCTCTAATTGTTGTTGCAAGTTTTACGTGGCTGAAGTAGGGTTCTAGCAAGAACGTTTTCTTACCTACGTGAAAGCCACAACGTGATTTGTCAACTTCTATTTACCCTTCATAAGGACCCTTTTCATCGAATCCGCTCCAACTAAAGTAGGAGAGACAGACACCCGCCAGCCACCTTATGCAACTAGTGCATGTTAGTTGGTGGAACCGGTCTCACGTAAGCGTACGTGTAAGGTTGGTCCAGGCCGCTTCATCCCACAATACCATTGAAGCAAGATAAGACTAGTAACGACAAGAAAGCTGACAACATCTACGCCCACAACAAATTGTGTTCTACTCGCGCAAGAAGAACTATGCATAGACCTAGCTCTGATACCACTGTTGGGGAACGTTGCAGAAAAACAAAAATTTTCCTACGGTTTCACCAAGATCCATCTATGAGTTCATCTAGCAACGAGTGATCGGATGCATCTACATACCTTTGTAGATCGCGAGCGGAAGTGTTCAAAGAACGGGGTTGAGGTAGTCGAACACGACGTGATCCAAATCACTGGAGATCCTAGCACCGAACGGACGGCACCTCCGCGTTCAACACACGTACGGTCAGCGTAACATCTCCTTCTTCTTGATCCAGCAAGGGGGAAGGAGAGGTTGAGGAAGATGGCTCCAGCAGCAGCACGACGGTGTGGTGGTGATGGAGCTGCAGTACTCCGTCAGGGCTTCGCCAAGCGCTATGGAGGAGGAGGAGGTGTTGGAGAGGGAGAAGGAGGCAACCAAAGGCGTGGATCAAAAAGCCCTCCTTCCCCCACTATATATAGGAGGGCCTAGGGGGGGGGGGGCGCCGGCCCTAGGAGATCCAATCTCCTAGGGGGGGGGGCGGCCAAGGAAGGTTTCCCTCCCCCCCAAGGCACCTAGGGGTGCCTTCCACTTGTGGGACTCTTCCCCTTTGGAAACCCTAGGCGCATGGGCCCCTTGGGGCTGGTGCCCTTGGCCCATGTAGGCCAAGGCGCATCCCCTTACAGCCCATGTGGCCCCCGGGGCAGGTGGACCCACCCGGTGGACCCCCGGGACCCTTCCGGTGGTCCCGGTACAATACCGATAACCCCGAAACTTGTCCCGATGGCCAAAATAGCACTTCCTATATATAATTATTTACCTCCGGACCATTCCGGAACTCCTCGTGATGTCCGGGATCTCATCCGGGACTCCGAACAACATTCGGGTTACTGCATATACATATCCCTACAACCCTAGCATCACCGAACCTTAAGTGTGTAGACCCTACGGGTTCGGGAGACATGCAGACATGACCGAGGGGACTCTCCGATCAATAACCAACAACGGGATCTGGATACCCATGTTGGCTCCCACATGCTCCACGATGATCTCATCGGATGAACCACGATTCTAGGATTCAAGCAACCTCGTATGCAATTCCCTTTGTCAATCGATATGTTACTTGCCCGAGATTCGATCGTCGGTATCCCCATACCTCGTTCAATCTCGTTACCGGCAAGTCACTTTACTCGTACCGTAATGCATGATCCCGTGACCAGACACTTGGTCACTTTGAGCTCATAATGATGATGCATTACCGAGTGGGCCCAGTGATACCTCTCCGTCATACGGAGTGACAAATCCCAGTCTTGATTCGTGTCAACCCAACAGACACTTTCGGAGATACCCGTAGTATACCTTTATAGTCACCCAGTTACGTTGTGACGTTTGGTACACCCAAAGCACTCCTACGGTATCCGGGAGTTACACGATCTCATGGTCTAAGGAAAAGATACTTGACATTGGAAAACTCTAGCAAACGAACTATACGATCTTATGCTATGTTTAGGATTGGGTCTTGTCCATCACATCATTCTCCTAATGATGCGATCTCGTTATCAATGACATCCAATGTCCATAGTCAGGAAACCATGACTATCTGTTGATCAACGAGCTAGTCAACTAGAGGCTTACTAGGGACATGTTGGTGTCTATTATTCACACATGTATTACGATCTCCGGATAATACAATTATAGCATGAATAAAGACAATTATCATGAACAAGGAAATATAATAATAATGCTTTTATTATTACCTCTAGGGCATATTTCCAACACACCCTTGGTACCGACGCTGCTGCCGACATAACCGACAGGTTATGGTCTAACCTGCATGGTTATCATAACCGTGCAAGATGACACCACTCTTTCTGTCTTTAACCCACATGGTGGGCCCATAACGAACAGGTCCCAGGATCGAAACCTGACTCTCCTGAACACCCTGTTGCCAAAGATATTCCTCGCGCTTGACTTGATATGTAATTCGCGAGCCATCTTCCTAGTGATCTACTCTGGTATCAGGCGCAATACTTATTCTCGTGCCCTAAAACCCTTTCACCTTCTAATTGGGCATCGAACGATTGCCTATCCGCTTGATACTTCTTACTATACCTTCTTGCTTGGCTCTCGATGTGTTTGATTTGACCAACTTGAGAGATACCCCTGTGTTCATTCATGGGATAACCCCCGATGGTTAACCCTTATAGCATTCAATCATTGTTGAACTGTCCCTTACCTATTCGTAAGTACGAGACAGACCCCAAAGAAAGGAGGCGACTTCGTCAAGATGACCTGAAGTATGAAGACATCAACGACAGGGATCAACATCTTCGCGAAGAGCAAGCCAGGATGAGAAGACCCGCTAGATTCATAACCAAAACCATTCCCCCTTTCACTACCTCTTAAATCTTGGGACGAGATTTCTTGTAGTGGAGGAGAATTGTGACACCCGGATAATTAGACTACAGTAATTCCCTGCTAATGATGCCACATCACCTTTGTCACCGTAGATAATCTCGGGTTAGTTCTAAAAACCGATTCCAATTCAAAATTGAATTAAAGGCAAACAACAAAAGTTTTCAAACTTTAAAACTAAAATGCCCGGGTTGTGCCAAGTAATGCAAAGTTAATTGTCGTGAAGAAACCCCACTTTTATAAAATGTTTTAATACTCTAAAATGATTAAAACGGTAGTTGAAACGATTGAAAAAGTGCCTTTGATATTTTATAAAATGATAAACTATTTTGTTTTGAGGTAAAACTTTTTAGGGTAGTGGGTTATTTTGAAACACTATTTTTGAAGCTATTGTCATATTTTACTAAAATGAAAATACAGTGTAACTAAAATTAAACCAGAAAATAAAAATAAAGAAAAGAAATTAAACAAAGCAAAAAAAGACCCCTCCCCACCAGGCCTCGGCCCAGCTGGCCATCGGGCCAACCAAGCCGACCCACTGGCCCAACCGGCCGCCCCCACTCCCCTTATTCCCCTCCCGAAACCCTAACCGCTCCCCAACCCCCACTCCCCACATGCTCCACTCCCTCCCCTGATTCCCCTGGATCGGGATCGATCCCCCACTCTCCCCTCATGCCTCGCTCCTCTCGCTCCCTCCCGATCCGGATCAGGGCGCAACGGCGCCCCCTCGCCGTCGCTCCGCTGAGGCAGCGCCCCGCTGCCCACCTCGGCCGGCGCCTCCCGTCTTCGCCACCAGGCTGGCGCCCCTCGCCGAGCCCACCTCTTCGCAGGACCATGCCGGCAGGGTCCCGCCGGCGCGCACCGAACCCTGCCGCGGCCGCTCCCGGCGAGTCGACCCACCTCTCCGACGCCGACGTCTCGGAGCGCCTTCGCCGGACCTCGTCGTCGCCTCACCGTCCTCCTCCTCATCTCCTCCTCGCCGGACCACCCCGCGCACGCTGCCCGAACCCTACGGCCCCAATGAGCGCCTCCCCCTATCCTCTCGATCTCCCTCGCGCAGCTCACGCGCCTCGTCGCGCCCGTCGCGTCAACGCCATGCTCGCTACCCCGTGTACTGCTGTAGCTGCTGCCGGCCGCGGCCTCCCCTGCGCGCGCCTGGCCGTGGTCGCCAACGCCCGCGGCCTCACCCACGTCGGCCACCCTACCCTCACACCCGCGCCGTGCCCCGCTCCACCTCTGACCTCGCCGGCTCCGCCTGCCGCTGGCGCCCGGCCATGGCCGTAGCCCCCCACTGCCACGCCATCGTTCCTCCTGCTCTCACTCCGCCACGCACCGCCCTGCCGTCGCAACCTCACGCCGGCCTGCGCCCGTCGCCGGCGCCCCCCACCATTCACCTGGGCCAGTGCCCAATCAGGTTGGGGCTTCGCCCGTAGCGCCCGAAACCACTTTGGCCATGGGCCAATGACACAAGGGGCCCACACCCCTGGAACTATTTTTTTAAAGAGGAGTTAATAATGTAAATAAATAAATAATTAATTAGTTGGTTAATTAAGTTAATAATCCTGTTTAACTAAACTAATTAAATGGGTTAACCTAATCTAGTAATTAAGCTAATTAACACTGTTTAGTTAGTCTGAGCCTATGACGAATGGGACCCACATGTCATTTTGACCTAGTCCACCTTTGTCCCTGCTGACTTCATGATGACATCATGCTGACATCAGAATTGCTTTTTCTAATTAAATTAATAAGATAATTCCAAATATGATTTAAATCTTTTAAAATTAATAAAATAAACCGTAGCTCGGTTGGGAAAACTTTTTACATGAAAGTTGCTCAGAACGACGAGAGGAATCCGGATACGCAACCCATTCGTCCGCCACGCATCCCTAGCATACCGAACATGCAACTTTCCCCCTCCGGTTCATCTGTCCAAAAACACGAAACACCGGGAATACTTTCCCGGATGTTTTCCCCCTTCACCGGTACCACCTCGTACCGCGTTTGGGCATGCCTAGCATCACGCTTTGTCATGTCATGCATCGTCATGCATTTGTTTGCATTATATTTATTGTCTCTTCCCCCTCTTCTCTCGCTAGACATCGAGACCGATGCCGCTGCTACCCAGTACGACTACGGTGTTGACGACCCCTCTCTCTTACCAGAGCAACCAGGCAAGCCCTCCTTTGATCACCAGATATCGCCTACTCTTCTCTCTACTGCTTGCATTAGAGTAGTGTAGCATGTTACTGCTTTCCTTAATCCTATTCCGATGCATAGCCTGTCATTGTTGCTCCAGCTATTGATACCTTACCTGCAATCCTAAATGCTTAGTATAGGATGCTAGTTTACCATCAGTGGCCCTACATTCTTGTCTGTCTGCCATGCTATACTATCGGGCCGTGATCACCTGGGAGGTGGTCACGGGTATATACTTATACTTAATATATGATACTTGTGGTGATTAAAGTCGGGTCGGCTCGTAGGAGTACCCGCGAGTGATTCCGATGTTGGGGGCTGAAGGGGCAGGTGGCTCCATCCCGGTAGAGGTGGGCCTGAGTTCCTGAAGGCCCCCGACGGTTACTTTGTGGCGGAGCGATAGGGCAGGTTGAGACCACCTAGGAGAGAGGTGGGCCTGGCCCTGGTCGGCGTCCGTGGTTATTTCAAAATAACACGCTTAACGAGATCTTGGTATTTGATCTGAGTCTGGCCACTGGCCTATACGCACTAACCATCTACGCGGGGACAGTTATGGGCACTCAACGTCATGGTATCAGCCGAAGCCTTCGTGACGTCAGCGACTGAGCGGCGCGCGCCGAGTTGGACCACGTAACACAACTTCCTTTGTAATGGAGGTTGCTAGGTCTGCTCTCCGGCCGCGTACGCAATGTGCAGGTGTGCAATGAGCGATGGGCCCAAACCCCTGCGCCATAGGATTTAGACCGGCGTGCTGACCTCTCTGTTGTGCCTAGGTAGGGCTGCGACGTGTTGATCTTCCGAGGCCGGGCATGACCCAGGAAAGTGTGTCCGGCCAAATGGGATCGAGCGTGTTGGGTTATGTGGTGCACCCCTGCAGGGAAGTTAATCTATTCGAATAGCCGTGATCTTCGGTAACATGACGACTTGGAGTTGTACCTTGACCTTATGACAACTAGAACCGGATACTTAATGAAACACACCCTTCCAAGTGCCAGATACAACCGGTGATCGCTCTCTAACAGGGCGATGAGGAGAGGATCGCTGGGTAGGATTATGCTATGCGATGCTACTTGGAGGACTTCAGTCTGCTCTCTTCTACATGCTGCAAGACGGGGGCTGCCAGAAGCGTAGTCTTCGACAGGACTAGCTATTCCCCTCTTATTCCGGCATTCTGCAGTTCAGTTCACATAAGATACCCTTTTTCCATTTGATACCAATGCATACATATGTAGTGTAGCTCCTTGCTTGCGAGTACTTTGGATGAGTATTCACGATTGCTTTTCTCCCCCTTTTACCCTTTCCTATATCTGATTACTGCAACCAGACGTTGGAGTCCAGGAGCCCGACGCCACCGTCGACGACGACTACTACTCGGGAGGTGCCTACTACTACGTGCAGCCCGCTGATGGCGACCAGGAGTAGTTTAGGAGGATCCCAGGCAGGAGGCCTGCACCTCTTTCGATCTGTATCCCAGTTTGTGTTAGACTTCTTAAGGCAAACTTGTTTAACTTATGTCTGTACTCAGATATTGTTGCTTCCGCTGACTCGTCTATGATCGAGCTCTTGTATTCGAGCCTTCGAGGCCCCTGGCTTGTAATATGATGCTTGTATGACTTATTTTATTTGCAGGGTTGTGTTGTGATATCTTCCCATGAGTCCCTGATCTTGATCGTACACGTTTGTGTGTATGATTAGTGTACGGTCAAATCGGGGGCGTCACAATAGCGCACAAACTAGGGTTTAAGATTTTGTCACTCTCACAACCAATCATCTAATAACTACTCCACAATGCATTCCCTTAGGCCCATATATGGTGAAGTGTCATGTAGTCGACGTTCACATGACACCACTAAGGGAATCACAACATACATACCATCAAAATATCGAACACATATCAAGTTCACATGATTACTTGCTACAAGATCTCTCCCATGACCTCAAGAACAAAAGTAACTACTCACAAATGATAATCATGCTCAAGATCAGAGGGGTATTAAATAGCATATTGGATCTAAACATATAATCTTCCACCAAATAAACCATATAGTAATCAACTACAAGATGTAATCAACACTACTAGTCACCCACAAGCACCAATCTATAGTTCTAGTGCAAAGATTTAACACAACAGATGAACTAGGGTTTGAGAGGAGATGGTGTTGTTGAAGATGTTGATGAAGATTTCCCTCCCCAAGATGGGATAGTTGTTGGTGATGATGATCACTGGTGCGCGTCGGTGCTATACAAACGATTTTAAACCCCTTTCCACGATGACATTTGGAACCATCGCCAAGTGAGTGTGGGAAATAGGGGGTCCTTCCCACACGACCCAGAAACCATCAGGGATAGGGAGCCAAGATGCATGTACAGTACTCCTGCTCATTTGTGCTTGCATTGCCATCGCAGTTGGTATTCTGTGGTGCTACGTTTATGATGCGCCGCCCATCACAAATGGTTCACTATTATAGAACGTGTATGATAAGCATACAATCACACACATTCACTTTTCCCAAACCATATACGATAATTAATTAAGAAGATTATCTAATTGTCGTACGAGTGTCGTACAGGATTACGAAATGTCGGACTGTTGTAACATCGTCATACACGACAACTATCGCACACACTATTCTGTGGTGCAACATTTACGATGCATACTTCATTAGAAACAGTTCATGGTTGCGAATCGTTTACGATAAGGCAACTATCACAAATGTTTAGTTTGCCCGCACCGTTTGTGATATTGTCTGACGTCACACACGCTTTGAAAACGGCAACTGTGTGCATGCTTGCACACGTTTCCTCTCTGTGAACCATGTCGGATTATGGTGTATATCGCAAACGTTTGTGTTTTACCAACCGTGTGTGCCATAACAACCTGGAGGGTGTAATTTCCCCGTAATTTAATTGCTGCTATTTCAAATTGTATCGGATTTGAATTTGAATTTGAATGTATGCTATAGCTTTATTCATATCCATCAGGTTCAAACAACCAATGCATTATTTGATTCATAGGTACATATGTTCAAGAATTACATAAGAACCAAATAAAGAATGATGAAGCACAGTTATATACTTGTACTATTAAAGACAGTAAAGAAAGAGGAAAAATACATTCGGGTTGCTGAACAAGGTGAAGCGGAATGCCCATATTGTGCCCTCCTCCATGCAGAAGGCACGCACGACTCTAGTCCAACCCCCTGTGATGGCCGACCGCCCATCCTTCATGGTCTTCATGAAAACATCTATATAATCATCGTGTTCTGGTAGAAATACTTTAACCTTTGCATGCCCACCAATCATGTAGTTTGAGAGGTAATCTTGAGTAAACTGATTTGGCAACCACGGTAAAGGAAAAATATTTAGACATTTTCATCTAACACAACTCATTATGGGCAGTAAAAAGAAGGATGCAGAATTCTTACTTGCCATCCTGCAGTTCACTGTTGTCTTGGATAAAGTGTAAACAAGTAGTTTAATTGCCATATTTTAACCCATTTTACTAACAATCTTTATCAGCTTCCTCACTTGATGCCGGTTCATTGACATCTCATTGCCCCATACACAGAAAGGGTCGAAGCGCGGATCTTTACCAATGAAATATGTACCTAAAAGCACCGAGTTAATATTAGAAGCTAAACAACAATTGCACAATGATGTAGTACAACACTCTTTTATAATATCTTATAACATCCAATACTCACATATTAGATGAATTAACATCTTATATTATGGGCCGGAAGGAGTTTATTGCATTCTTACAAATTACCGGCTGATTAACTGCTGCTGTATCCATGGGTTAGAGTTAGTTTGAGCTAGTTCGGGCTCAAATAGCCCTAAA
Organism: Triticum urartu; assembly: GCF_056163025.1. Classification (NCBI taxonomy): domain Eukaryota; kingdom Viridiplantae; phylum Streptophyta; class Magnoliopsida; order Poales; family Poaceae; genus Triticum; species Triticum urartu. Next base: position 442,777,262 of record NC_141878.1, on the reverse strand, counting down.
GTATATCCAAACATGAGGGCTAGTTTGAGCTAGTTGCATCTAACCCACCCAAAAAAACTATCCAACCCAAGAGGTGCTAATTGGAGCTAGTTCTCATAGTGCATTTATTGGCAATCTAACCCTGTCATCCAAACAACTTTTTGGATGGAGTTAGTTTAGGGTTAGTCATGAGCAAGAAACTAACTCTAACCTCTAGCTAAGTTGAGTATCCAAACAGGGTTGTGTTGTTGTTGTTGCTGCTGCTGCTGCTGCTCTTCTACGTATATCTAGACATCATCAGAACATTAAGGTAACACTCTTGTTGCTATGTAGCCTAGGATTGCATATTTAGACATTAAGTACAGTGCGTGTTGCTATGAGCCTCTGATATATTACATATGGCCCTAGTTAACCTAACGATAAATGGGTTACAGATATATTCAATTAAAAGTCTGATTCATCGATTAGTCCCTTATCAGTCCCCGGACTATATGGTACCAGCTACCGATATCCTGAATAGTAAGTATATATAAGCCATGGGATGAAACTAACCTCGATGGACAACAGCAGTCGTTCCCAAAATTGTCCTGTGTAGGTACATCGAGAGGCATGTTAAGCACAACAGACTAAACATCAACCAAAATTATCCATGACAGACAAAATAATCTCCAAAAGATAGCTTCAGTGTGCAGGTTTAAGCATGCTAGTAAAGCAAAACAAGTGGAAAGGTGGGTTAACTACAACAGGCCTAACATTTAACAACAAGCAAACATAGTCATTCAAACTGGTATTGTGCCGGTCTAAGTACGTGTTGGAAATATGCCCTAGAGGCAATAATAAAATGATTATTATATTTCCTTGTTCATGATAATTGTCTATTATTCATGCTATAATTGTATTATCCGGAAATCGTAATACATGTGTGAATACATAGACCACAATGTGTCCCTAGTGAGCCTCTAGTTGACTAGCTCGTTGATCAACAGATAGTCATGGTTTCCTCGCTATGGACATGGGGATGTCATTGATAACGGGATCACATCATTAGGAGAATGATGTGATGGACAAGACCCAAACCTAAGCATAGCACAAAGATCGTGTAGTTCGTTTGCTGTAGCTTTTCTGGATGTCAAGTATCATTTCCTTAGACCATGAGATTGTGCAACTCCCGGATACCGTAGGAGTGCCTTGGGTGTGCCAAACGTCACAACGTAACTGGGTGACTATAAAGGTACATTACAGGTATCTCCGAAAGTGTCTGTTGGGTTGGCACGAATCGAAACTGGGATTTGTCACTCCGTATGACGGAGAGGTATCTCTGGGCCCACTCGGTAATGCATCATCATAATGAGCTCAATGTGATCAAGTGGTTGATCACGGGATCATGCATTACGGTACGAGTAAAGTGACTTGCCGGTAACGAGACTGAACAAGGTATTGGGATACCGACGATCGAGTCTCGAGCAAGTAACGTACCGATTGACAAAGGGAATTGAGTACGGGATTGATTAGGTCCTCGACATCGTGGTTCATCCGATGAGATCATCGAGGAGCATGTGGGAGCCAACATGGGTATCCAGATCCCGCTGTTGGTTATTGACCAGAGAGTCGTCTCGGTCATGTCTGCTTGTCTCCCGAACCCGTAGGGTCTACACACTTAAGGTTCGGTGACGCTAGGGTTGTATAGATATGAGTATGCAGTAATCCGAAAGTTGTTCGGAGTCCCGGATGAGATCCTGGATGTCACGAGGAGTTCCGGAATTGTCCGGAGGTGAAGAATTATATATAGGAAGTGTAGTTTCGGCCATCGGGAAAGTTTCGGGGTCACCGGTATTGTACCGGGACCACCGGATGGGTCCCGGGGGTCCACCGGGTGGGGCCACCCATCCCGGAGGGCCCCATGGGCTGAAGTGGGAAGGGGAACCAGCCCATAGTGGGCTGATGCACCCCCCCCTTGGGCCCCCCATGCGCCTAGGGTTGGGAACCCTAGGGGAGGGGGCGCCTCCACTTGCCTTGGGGGGGTACTCCACCCCCTTGGCCGCCGCCCCCCTAGGAGATCCCATATCCTAGGGCCGGCGCACCCCCCTAGGGGGCCTATATAAAGGAGGGGGGAGGGAGGGCAGCAACACCTCAAGCCTTGGCGCCTCCCTCTCCCCTGCTACACCTCTCCCTCTCGTAGAAGCTCGGCGAAGCCCAGCTGCGATCACTGTTGCATCCACCACCACGCCGTCGTGCTGCTGGATCTTCATCAACCTATCCTTCCCCCTTGCTGGATCAAGAAGGAGGAGATGTCATCCGCTCCGTACGTGTGTTGAACGCGGAGGTGTCGTCTGTTCGGCACTTGGTCATCGGTGATTTGGATCACGGCGAGTACGAATCCATGATCCCCATTCTCTTGAACGCTTCCACGCGCGATCTACAAGGGTATGTAGATGCACTCTCCTCTCGTTGCTAGTTGACTCCATAGATTGATCTTGGTGAAACGTAGGATTTTTTTTTGTTTTCTGCTACAATCTCCAACAGTGGCATCATGAGCTAGGTCTATGCGTAGTTACTATGCACGAGTAGAACACAAAGTAGTTGTGGGCGTCGATATTGTCAATTTGCTTGCCGTTACTAGTCTTATCTTGATTCGGCGGCATCGTGGGATGAAGCGGCCCGGACCAACCTTACACGTACGCTTACGTGAGACCGGTTCCACCGACTGACATGCACTAGTTGCATAAGGTGGCTGGCGGGTGTCTGTCTCTCCCACTTTAGTCGGATCGGATTCGATGAATAGGGTCCTTATGAAGGGTAAATAGAAATTGGCAATTCACGTTGTGGTTTTGGCGTAGGTAAGAAACGTTCTTGCTAGAAACCTATAGCAGCCACGTAAAAACTTGCAACAACAATTAGAGGACGTCTAACTTGTTTTTGCAGCAAGTGTTTTGTGATGTGATATGGCCAAAGGTTGTGATGAATGATGAATGATATATGTGATGTATGAGATTGATCATGTTCTTGTAATAGGAATCACGACTTGCATGTCGATGAGTATGAAAACCGGCAGGAGCCATAGGAGTTGTCTTTATTTATTTATGACCTGCGTGTCAACATAAACGTCATGTAATTACTTTACTTTATTGCTAAAGCGTTAGCCATAGTAGTAGAAGTAATAGATGACGAGACAACTTCAAGAAGACACGATGATGGAGATCATGATGATGGAGATCATGGTGTCATGCCGGTGACAAGATGATCATGGAGCCCCAAGATGGAGATCAAAGGAGCTATATGATATTGGCCATATCATGTCACTATTATTTGATTGCATGTGATGTCTATCATGTTTTTGCAGCTTGTTTACTTAGAACGATGGTAGTAAATAAGATGATCCCTCATAATAATTTCAAGAAAGTGTTCCCCCTAACTGTGCGCCGTTGTGACAGTTCGTTGTTTCGAAGCACCACGTGATGATCGGGTGTGATAGATTCCAACGTTCACATACAACAGGTGTAAGACAGATTTACACACGCAATACACTTAGGTTGACTTGACGAGCCTAGCATGTACAGACATGGCCTCGGAACACAGAAGACCAAAAGGTCGAGCATGAGTCGTATAGAAGATACGATCAACATGAAGATGTTCACCGATGTTGACTAGTCCGTCTCACGTGATGATCGGACACGGCCTAGTCAACTCGGATCATGTTATACTTAGATGACTGGAGGGATGTTTATGTAAGTGGGAGTTCATTGCATAATTTGATTAGATGAACTTAATTATCATGAACTTAGTCTAAAATCTTTACAATATGTCTTGTAGATCAAATGGCCAACGTTGTCCTCAACTTCAACGCGTTCCTAGAGAAAACCAAGCTGAAAGACGATGGCAGCAACTATACGGACTGGGTCCGAAACCTGAGGATCATCCTCATAGCTGCCAAGAAAGATTATGTCCTAGAAGCACCGCTAGGTGACGCACCCGTCCCACAGAACCAAGATGTTATGAACGCTTGGCAGACACGTGCTGATGATTACTCCCTCGTTCAGTGCGGCATGCTTTACAGCTTAGAACCGGGGCTCCAAAAGCGTTTTGAGCGACACGGAGCATATGAGATGTTCGAAGAGCTGAAAATGGTTTTCCAAGCTCATGCCCGGGTCGAGAGATATGAAGTCTCTGACATGTTCTTCAGCTGTAAGATGGAGGAAAATAGTTCTGTCAGTGAGCACATACTCAAAATGTCTGGGTTGCATAACCGCTTGACTCAGCTGGGAGTTAATCTCCCGGATGACGCGGTCATTGACAGAATCCTTCAGTCGCTTCCACCAAGCTACAAGAGCTTTGTGATGAACTTCAATATGCAGGGGATGGAAAAGACCATTCCTGAAGTATTTGCAATGCTGAAATCCGCAGAGGTAGAAGTCAAAAAGGAACATCAAGTGTTGATGGTGAATAAAACCACTAAGTTCAAGAAAGGCAAGGGTAAGAAGAACTTCAAGAAGGACGGCAAGGGAGTTGCCGCGCCCGGTAAGCAAGCCGCCAGGAAGAAGCCGAAGAATGGACCCAAGCCCGAGACTGAGTGCTTTTATTGCAAGGGAAGTGGTCACTGGAAGCGGAACTGCCCCAAATACTTAGCGGACAAGAAGGCCGGCATCACAAATGGTATATGTGATAGAGAGGCGAATTTATGTGCATGGTGGTAGCTGTGCACCGGGGGGTGGCAGCTACGCATGCAGCAACTGCCGTTCGATTCGCCCCATCGTGCATTGCACTTTTTGGCAGAGTCCTGCCTGCGCCTGTGATTGCCAGGCTATCATATTCCTGCCACAACCTAGCTACTAGCTGACCTGTAAAGTTCCCCTTGGGCTTGAACATGATGGTGGGCTGGTAGTTGGGCTTGTGGGCTTTTGGTATGCATTTGTTGCTGGACAGGATGCACATATGGTGGTAGTTTATTCAGTCTACCCATCCCTAGCCCTATATAACCTCCCCAATCCACACACTCTTCCATTCACTCTTTGCGCTCCTTCTCTTCTTTGCATGCACAGATGGCCCCTCCCTCTAGAGCAGCTTTGAAGGTTTGCTTCCTTCGTGTGTGCGAACACTTTATTTTCACCCCGCCAAACAAAAAAATCGTTTACTTAATTTTGTTCCTTGTTTTTTCGTTGCTCCAGCGCCCCATGGACAGCGATGAAGACAATGTTGTTCTCACCAGGTTTGTCCTTACTACCATTGGAGATGTTTTTCACGCAACCTTTTTTTGCTAACTTTATAGTTTGTCACTAATGCAGGTCGGCTAGAGCTAAGAAGGCAAGGAACTCGTCAACTCCTTCAGCGCCTGTCCCCCTGCCGCTCCTACGTCACCCTCACCCCCTGCGGACGATGATGTCGTTGTCGATGCAGCCAAAGCATTGCGCATCTTCTTCAACGTCGTTGATTCTGTCCCAGCTCAGAATCTCCTAAGGCTCCACTTCGCTTCTGAGATAGCTATTTGTGGCAAGCTCTTCATGGCTACGACTGCTCTCATGGCTTTGCTCGGCCACAAGCGCTACGACATATCAGAGAGCCCCGCCGGTGTTATGTATGTTTCTACTAGAAGCATCGAGGACGCCGCGATGCTCGAATCGCAAGTGCATGCTGCGTTCGGTATCATACTGTCCTTCCATCGCGTGTCTACGGTCGACCGCGAGTTTTGTTATGCACGCGGCGACGCTGCTGCGTTCAAGCTGTATGAGCACGACCGTTTCTGATGTGCGCCTGCTGATGTGGCTTGTGGGTTCGGCATTTTGTATCCTGTTTCCGTTTCTGAAGTGTGCCTGCTGATGTGGCTTCGGCAATCTGTATCGTGTTTTTATTTACATGTTATGTTTCAAGAGCTTGTCTCTAAAAATAATATTATCTCGTGTTCTATCTCATTACCTTGTCTGTTATGGCTTGTATATTGTATGACTGTTGCAAGAAATGTGTTGCTGAAATTAGCGTTGCAAGTAGTGCGTCTTTTCGCACAGTCCTTCGGTTTTTTAATGTTTTAAGATAGTACCTTTCTGCGCCTGTGAAAAAATCATCTGCTTTCTCGCCTAGTCTGTGCCGTCTAGCCCATTTTCTCTTTGACGGTGTTGGCTGCTGCGTGCGTACTATCTGTTTTCCTTTGCTAAACGCTACTGTCTCCGTCGTAATAGATTAGACAGGGCAGTGTATCATTCTTTTGGGTCGTGCCAGCTGCCACTTGTCAAAGCGGTATTTGTCATTTTTCGTATCGTAACATCTGCCTTTGCCCAATGTTTCCGGATGGCCTATCTTATTTCTCTATGTAGCTTCCTATAGCTGCATGGACAAATGGTGCGTGTCGATTCTTCGGTGGTCCGCATGTCATGCGTCTCCCCTTTATATTTTAATATAAGCGCGTTCGAATCTCTGGCTTGTCCGTGCACACCCCTAGGCACTAGGCACGTACTTTGCATGGGCTACGCATGCCTAGTAAAAAAATGTAGGCTGCATGCCTACTGCCACTTGTCGACACATCATTGGCGTGCCCCCCTCCTTATGGGTTTCCATACGTATCGTAGCGCTAGCTTCATGGCTATTGCCATGTGGCGAAACTTTATTGGCCTGCATGTCCAATTCATATATTTTATACAGACCATGTTGCCACCAGCTTTCTTCATTGGCTGCATGGGTCCCATACATTATCTTGTCTCGTTTCCTGGTAGTCTTGTCGTCCTTTCTTCTCTCCCCAGCAACCACCTCATTTGCATTACGTATGTGTTCTTCGACCTCTCTTCGCGCCAAGTAGTAATGTGCGCGCCTTTATTGCGCGGGAGCGACGTTTCCGGCCAACTCTTCCCGCCAAGTTCGGTTTTCCCTCCCCCTATATAATCGCCACCTTTGTATGCTAGCTCGAATCATCCATTGCTAGCTCAGCGCCTGCATCCAAGTCCCAAACTCGAGATCACCCCCATGGTTCCTCCTGTATCCGATCCTAGTGGTGCCTTTCAGTCCAGGAGCATCCCCGACAGGTATTTTTTTGCTCCCTGGGCAACTGTGATTGTTATTTTAGCGGATAGCATTGTTTTTATCTCTACCTAGATAACGTTTAGTATTTTTTTAATTGTCCCTCTAGGCGCGTAGTTGGTCCTCGCTTACCCACAACTTGGAACTATGGTGCCGTCGAACGCGCATTGCGTGAAGCTTCTGGTCGTGGCGAGCGTTGCATATTCGAGCCTACTGAGGGGTTCGTATTTGAGTCTGCTGAAGAAGCGTACGAGTTCTACAACATGTTTTCCTGGGAGCAGGGCTTCGGGATACGGTACGGATGAAGTCGATGCGGCAAGTCTGGCCGCAAAACAAGACAGGACATCGTATGCGCTTGCGAGGTTTTTTCCAACTGCTGTGCGATTTGCTTTAGTTTGTTTAACATATTTTTGTTGTGTCTAGCCTTTTCATTTCTTTCACATTTTGTGTTGAACCAGGGTCGGGACTCTAGCGATTGTTCACGTACCACTCGTACTGGGTGCTTGTCGCGCTTGACCTTGTTGCGCGCGGATGATGATTCTTGGTATGTCCGTAAGTTTATTGACGACCACAACCATCCTCTTTTTGTTAGTTGCGGTGAGAAAAGACAGTGGAACTCCCGTAGTCGCATAGATCAGATGACTAGGGAGCTAGTGCGCCATCTTAGACTTAACAATGTCCAAATATCTCGTGTTTGTTCCATTGTTGGTTCCATGCAAGGCGATACTGGATATGTTCCATTTAGCAGACAGTCTGTTAGATCTTTATGCGGCCGTTTGGCGCAAGAATCTATAGTCGAAGATATGTCTAAAACTTTGGAGATCTTCGCTAACATGAAGAATAGCGACCCTGGGCTTGTTATTGAGATGGACTTGGATGAGAAGGGGCGTATAAAGTCTTTGTTTTGGGTGCACGGGTCTAGCCGTGCTGATTACGAAGCTTTTGGCGATGTTGTAACTTTCGACACCACTTATCGCACCAATTTGTACAATCTTCAATTCAGGCTTTTTGTGGGAGTCAATAACCATTTCCAAAGTATTATGTTTGGGGCTGTTCTTCTCACCGAAGAGACCATAGAAGCTTTCCGTTGGTGCTTCAGGGTTTTTGCTCACTCTATGGGTGGGAAGAAACCTGTTACTGTGCTTACAGGTATTTTGTCTTCTTTTAATATTTTTATCTAATTTATATATTTTGTTGCCCTGTGTTTGATCATTTTTTGTACACTTTTTTAGATCAATGCCATCAGATGAGGGTTGCCATTGAGCAAGAGTACCCCGACACCCGGCACCGCTGGTGCAAGTGGCACATCCTTAAGAAGGCCAAGGAGTCTTTGGGCCCTGTGTACACCAAGGATAATGCATTCAAGGCTCAGCTCCATTGCCTGCTCGATGAGATTGTTTCTGTTGAAGAGTTTGAGATGCGTTGGGCTGAACTTATATCCTCTTATTCCTTGACTGATAATGAGTTCCTCCAGCGAGCTTATGATAATAGGGAAATGTGGGCAAAGCCATACTTCACCGAGACTTTTTGTGCTAGGATGACTAGCACACAGCGTAGCGAAAGCGCTAACCATCTTCTGAAGACGTATATTGCTCCTTCGTCCCCAATGCACCACTTTGTTTCGCAGTACAATAGGCTCATCGCGGACCGTGTCGCCGACGAGGCAAAAGAATCACATGCGACTAAGCAGGTATCAACCTGAAAACCATTATGTTTGCTATTTTTGGTATGTTAATTAGAATCTGAAGAAGTTTTTTCCTCTTTCAGACCTTGCGCCACCTGAACGTTGGTGTCCCCCTAGAAAGGCATGCTGCTAAGATATACACTCGTGCCCTTTTTTCCCGGTTTGATCGGGAGCTATACCGGGCTGGCTCGTTTGTGTGTCGTCGTGACGATGAGAAGAATGGCATATTTTCTGCTGTTCTCCTTAGTCGTCCAGGTTATTCAGATGGTGGGACAACAGAATTCCAGGTCACTCGTAGTGAATCTGGTCAAACTTATTTTTGCGCATGCAAGATGTTTGAGCATTCAGGCATGCCTTGTCGTCACATCCTTGCTGTGCGTTTCTCTGCCCGCGTGTAATTCTTTTTTTATTTTTTAAGACTTCATATTCGTTGCCTAATTTTGTGTACTTCACCCATCGTAGGTTCTTGTTGGCCTTGGAGTCGTTCAACTCCCATTTGGTTTGGTGCTGAAGAGGTGGACCAGGGAAGCTCGAGACGGCATACCCATCGGGTCTGATGCTTATGTTCAGGCCCACGGTGATTCGTCAGACAAAGCTGCTATGCATTGCTTTATATATGCTTCTGCCATGGAGTTGGTTGCCATCGCCACCAAATCTCGTCCAGCTTTTGAGCTTGCAGTCGATTATGTTAATCGTGCAAAGCTGGCCGTTTCTGCGATGACTGTTGTACCTTCAACCATTGCTGATCAGGACGCACATGACGATGCTCCAGCTCTGGAAGCATCTCCTGATTTGGCTATTGGTGTTGTACTCATGCCTCCATGTATTCGTTCCCATGGGCGTCCCAAGAAAACAAGATTCAAGTCGCCCATCGAGAGCCCTGGGGCTCGCAAGAAGCGCAAGCCAACGAAGCCGCTGGCCGGTGCTCCTCCTCCCCGCAGATCGCGCAGGAATCCCGGGACACAACCTGTTTCTAACGCTCCTCCTAAGTGTCGTACTTGCGGTTCTTTGGAGCACTACGCTAATAAATGCCCTCTGAACAACATTGCTCAGCCTCGTGGATCGTCAGCGCGCAAGTGCACCAGCTGCGGCTGCACCGGACACAACAGGAGTACGTGTGGGCGTAAGTCATCCTACGGCCGGGTTCACCCTTGAAATGGTGCCCTGCGTGGCCTATCACCGCCCCACCCCCCGGCGCACGTTTTAGACTGCAGTTGTCGTAATCTCTTTTTTATAAGTTGATCAGTTGTTGTTGTGCTTCCTATCAGTTTGTCGATGTACTTTCCTCTAGGGCGAGTGGGTGTTTTAATAAAATAAAGTTAAGCTTGTATTGGTATGTTGCCTATCACTTCCTCTGTTTTTACAGGCGCATGTGTAACTTCCCTACTCGCCATGTGTTGCATGCCCATCAGTACACAAACATCCCTTTATCCTGCGTTCTGTTCCAATTTTTGTGCTTTGTCCTTCGGGTAATGTCCATTTGTTTTGTCCACCATGTTAAAAGAATCTCTTACAGCTGTCTCCCTCTTGTTTCAAATTTTGAATTGTTTTGTACACTCCCGCCCGCCAACTACCAATTCCTCGGCTCGGCAAAAGCCCATCCTCTCTGGCTTTGCCTTTAAATATGGCACTATGCTCCTGTAGGTTGTTCACACTTCATCTCTTGGCTCTATCTTATCCTTCTCGGCTTGGTACTTAGTCTCTTCACTCTTTTCTCCATGTCTCAGTCTTCTTGTGCCTGGCGTTCAAAGTCTAAGCGTTCTACTCGTGATCTCTCCATCCCAAATATTACTACTCATTTGCTTTCCGAAGATGTTCGATATCCTTCAATATCTGGTTTCAACTCTCTTGTATCTCGTTTTTCGGACGAACATAGGGATGTTATCGCTTCTTGTGGATTTGGTTCTTTCTCGTGCGGCATAGATATTCTTGGGGTTGATAATTCTTTTACCCTGTGGGTTGTTTCCAAGCTGGACGTGATGCAACGTTCTCTCAAATTGTCTACCGATGTTCGTATTTCTCTGTTCCCCGAGTACGTTAACACTGTTTTTGGTCTTCCATGTTCTGGTAAAGAAGTTTGGGACTCGTCCTTGGACAAATCTCAGTCCGCTTATGATCGTCTGGGGCAAGATTTGTCTTTCAGGGCAGGGGCCGAAAACCCGGCAGATGCTGCCGGTCGTGTCATGGAGTCCATTATTACGAATTCCGATGGGAAACCCTTCGATCCAGACACTTTCATAAAATGCTTTATCGTTTATCTCATGGCTTTGTTGGTTGAGATCGACTCCTCGTCTATTCCTCATTCTACTAACTTTTGGCCAGCTCTTGCGAGCAGCGAACCCATCTCTGTTTTCAACTGGGGGTCCTATTTTTTGGAGTCTGTTGTATCTGCTTGCATTGATGCCAGGCGTGCAATTAGAGCCAAGCAAGACGTGCAGGTTCCTGTTGGTGTTGCTATATTCCTACAGGTAAAACGATCTAATCCATCACCGCTAACTTAGTTTGTTTATTGGCTTTTTACTGATATATTCAAAAAAATTCAGATACTTTACCTTGACAGCATGGACTTCCTCGATAGTTCTCCTTGTCAAGATGTCCGACCACGAATTGCTATTTATGATGGTCCTTTAATTTCCAAGCTAATAATGGCCGACACTGTTGGTTTGAGAGGGTCCACCCCTACTCGCATCTTTGGCGCCGCAAAGGTTAACAAAAATGCGTTTCATTTTATGTTAATTCTCTTGTTAAATTTCTCTTTTTAATTTTAACACACTTTTTCTCTCTTTTGTCCGCTTTTTTATAGCCTCGCCTGTTGGAGTTGTCTGTATTTAAGAGGGAAACACCTTCCTGGCTCCTTACCCTTGGCAAGACTCAGCAGAAAAAACATACGTCAAGAACTGGAGCCAAAGACAAACAATCTGAGAACGTCATCGGCCCATCTAGTTCTGGCAAACATCCTTCTACTATTCTCGAAAGCAAAGCCCACGCGGTAGGCCCGTCTATCCCTCCAGACACATTGGTAGCTGCACCCTCGACCGTTTTACCCGATTTTTCTGTCTCCCTGGACGGAAATTCGATCGTAAAGCTGTGTGCCATTTATGTTGCCGGGTCAGCAAAATCTTCCTTCTCTCCCGCGTCCTCTCCATCTGTCTGTGTCTCCCAAGCTCACTCTCTCGGAAGCTGTCATCAACTAAATTATGATGATGTTAAGGTGTGGGTCTACGTGTTTAATAATATTCATTTTTATTTTGTACGATGTTTTGGTTTATTTTTTTAGTGTGTATTTGTTGTTGCAGCTTGATGTCCTGCTGGCTGCTAAGAGGCATAGAGCTCGTTGCTTGAAAATTCTAACTTCAGCTCGGCTCCAAATTGAAGCTGAAACCAATATTCTTATGAGAGCAATGATTGGTTCGAGCTCTTCCCCTGTTACCGACTCTCTGTCGACCACGCCAGTTTCCGGTCATTGTCCTTACTCATCCATTCTTTAAAAAAAACGTGTCTATATTTTCCTAGTGTTCTTTTGCTCTTATTTTGTATTTAGAAAACTCATATATTCCTGCAGGCACAGGAAGTGAATCTGATACTATTGATAGCTCACCGTCCTTCGAACTTACCCCTTATTGGCCTTCTCAACCCAACTTTGTTCCTCCTAAAAAAACTACTGATTCTGCCCCTTCGCGCATTTGCACCCCTTTTCAGCTTAAGTCGTCTCGTTTGTCTCCCACACCTTTTGTTAATGCTAAGCGTGCTATTGAATCTATTGATCTCAATCTAGATGCTTCCACACATGGCAATGTTATTCCCCCACCGTCCAAACGTAAATATCGTCGTGCCAAGTTTTGTGACGATCCTTGGGTCCTTGGAATTCAGAAATACTCCCACGACATTTCCATTGCTATGGCATTCTATCGATGGGTCACTTGCTCTTCTTCTGTTTTAGTCGGGTTAGTTTTGCTCTCTTATACTCTGGTAATTTTTGTTTGCTTTCTGTGATGCATTGTCACTTATCATCATTAAAAGAACCATCTTTTTTGTAGGTGCTGGGTCTGCCACGACCTCCCTACCAGGCTTGAGGTTAACGGCGATGTGTTGCGTGTGCAGTTCTCGTCATACGGAGAACTGGGAGATATTGTATGTGACTTGTTGTATCGTGCTTTCGGCCTTTTAGACTCTAGGTTGTACGTCAGTTTGTCAGCTTTTCGTTGGCGTCATTTTATTGGCTCTGCTTTCGCTGTGAGTGAAAATTTATTTTTTTCCATATTATCCCGTTCTCTTTTTCTCCCTTGCTTCCGACTTAACTTTTTTTATATAATTTATTTTCTCCTTCAGATCAAAGTTCTCACGGACGAGAACTACATTAAATCATCTTCCCTCCGCGAGCAATTTGTAGGCCCTCATATAAAATATGATGTCAGCCGCTGTCAGATGGTAAATCTCATGTAAAAAGTTAGGTTGTTTCGTTAAATTTCCTGTACTGTTTCTACTTTACTAAATGTGTTTTTTTATCTGCTAGTTTATTTGCGCTGCTCATGTTTCTCAAAACATGACGGCCTTCGCTTGGGATATGAAGCATAAACAAATCACAATTTACGGAGTACCTTCGATGGCCTCCTGCTCGGATCCTTGGTCGTGCCATGCAAAGGTTGCCCAAGTTCTTCACTTGGCTCTGGTTCAATGCTCTTCTACTTTTTTTGAAGATTGGCTTGTTGATGTTGACGGTTGGTCCTATGTTTACATTGATGCCGGTTGTAGGCGATCTTTCCCATCTTCAGCGACTAACAAGTGGTTCGTTTTGCTTTTTTCCTCTCCTTCTTTTGTACAAATATTTCCTCCGTGTATTTCCCTTACCTAAACTTTGTTTCTTAATTTTCAGGTCGGAGTCGAGTGTGCAGGCCATGGAGTTCTCGCGTACTTGGGACGGGGTGAAGCATGGTGCTTTGGCTGTTGACCCTGAGCACCACACTAAGCTCAGGGCGTCCCTTTTGTACGTGTTGATGCATATAGCTGAAAACCGTGGGAGCCCACCCAAGGAATTCGTTCAAGACATTGACTACTAGTCTTTAAGAGTTGAGCAAAATTTGTATCTGGTAACTAGTTGTTTTCCTTGTAGCTGAATAAAATTTTGCAGTGGGAAACCATGTATCCATTGATAATAACAAATTCAGTACATCCTTAGAGGGGAAAAAAGCTATGGACATTCTCTTTTCTTACTGATTGGGCTAAACTACAGAGAATGAATCGTTTGCTCTAGCAACTTCCACTGCTTGCTCGTCTACACTAGCGTATTCGCTTGCAAGGCTCGTGTGTGAGTACACTGTGTACCCTGCCGCTAGTGAAGCTATTCCATAACAACAAACCCATAGACCTTCCCCTACTTTTGCTTCCATGTACAGCTGTGTCCAGAATAGAGTCGTCGTCGCCATGAACAAACTGCAGGCCACCCTGCGATGCCGACGTCTTGCTTCGAATGTGTTCTTCGGTTCCCTTGCTTCCATTATGTACCACATCTGTAGGCAAGCTGAAGATGTCATGGACCCCAAGAGGAGTGCCATTGTAGCGCTTGTTCCCACAGATCTTGCCGTCAGCGTTGCTGCCGCTGTAAGTAGCATGGCTGTTGCTGGCATCATTCCTGCTCCCATCTTCTTCCCTGACATATGTATAAACTAACATTTCATCCTGCTTTTGGGATGTTTCCATGAAAAAAAACGAGCTGAAATCCTTACCTTTTCTCAAGATCAGCCCGCCTTCTTCCCCCTTCGCTACTTGTTATTGACTAAGCTTGACTTTTGGTTGAAGTTTCTTTTTGTGGTTTCCTTGCTCCTTGCTATCTCTCTCAGCCCCCTTTGCTATTCCCTTTGTTCTCATATATAGACGGCATCAACCGTTTTTACTTATAAGCCCCCCCTCCTCTGGTCTAGATTTCCATTTTCCTATATAGTAGTGGTGTATGAGGATATGACCACATGCTTTTAGCCAGTAACACCCCTTCCCCCAGCACGCACGCGCGCATTGCTCTAGATTTTCCCCCTTCATCCCTTTTGGGATCCAGCCCCCACCCCGACTCCACCTACTCTCTCTCTCTGTCTCCCATGGCTTCTTCTTCTTCTTGCAATGACCCACCGTTTTGTTCCAAGCTTGGAGATGTAGCACCCGTGATAAACCCCCAGACTGCCGTCCAGGTATCTGCTATGCTTCAAACGTTTTCTGAATGTTAAGCTTTACACTACTTCCTTTTTGTTCTTTTGTAACTTCCCTCCTGTTATTAGGTTTCCTATCGGATTCACCCGCTTGTTCGAGACGACATAGCTCCGAGGCAGTCCTCTAGCCTCATGCCTCTTACTGTTAAGATGATATATGATGGTCTTTCTCTCGACCATCATTTGGGTTTGGTCGTCAGCAACACTGTCATCTCCAATGTGTGTTTTTATTATTCCCTAAGTAACAACACACACAAAATCTTGTTCCCTCATTCCTATTCCCCTCATGCTTTCCTCTTTGGCAGGTTAAGCTAGTTGGTCGAATCTTGAACCGCTCCATCTCTGATGAAAAGGCTACGTTTGATATTTCTGATGGCACCGGCTCTATGAAGTGTTCTATATGGTTCGCTTCCTGCTGCTGTTTGGTAAATATACTGACCATTTAGAACACCGTTATTTTTTTAATTTGTTTATAATGCCTTATTTTAGGTTTGCTGATGACGGCAATCTTAGCTCTCAGTTTAGTTCCATCAGGTATTTTTCTTCTCATTTTTAACGATGAATACCATATGTAAAGAATGATTACGTTCTAAAAATCCATTAAAAATTCATTTTGCAGTGATGGTTCTTATGGGGCGATCGTCGGCCGTGTGTATAGGAAGTCTAACAATGTTGAACTTAACGCTTACTCCTGCAGGTTGGTAGGCAACCACTCGTATTCTTTTATGTTTTTCTTTACTCGATGCTCACTCTTCCCCTTTTAGAAAAAGTTTATTGAACAACAAAAAGAATTCCCCTTTAACGGAGCTGGTAGATATTTTATAAAACTCTTCTTCTCGTCCTATTCGCAGGCGGATTACTGACTTCAACGAGATAACTTTGCACTTCCTAAGTGCTATAAGGGCACATGTTGACCTGATGGGCCTAAAGGTATTAAATAAGTGCGCATCTTGTTAATCCTCATTTTATAACTGTTTCCCCTAATTTTGCTATAAAAATATAGTTCTTATGATTTTCTTGTTCATGAAAAAAAAATGTTCAGGTTTCTGTTCCGAACAATGTTGTTTCTGCTAAAAATGTGCCTCCTGAAACTCTTATCACCAACAAGGTGGCCAACTTGGATCCTGTTCCAATTGCCGTCGCACGGCCAAGTGGATTTGTTTACCCATATGCCCCGGATTCACCCTCGCCATCTCCTGTACGTCCCTTTTCTAAATTATGCTTGTTTTCATTTTTCAGTTCGTAAAAAAGGTCTTGTTAATGTTTGTTTCTTAATTTTTTGGCATGATTTGCAAGCCTGTGTCGCTGGGTACTCCTATATCACGAGCCGTGCTTGACGCTTTTCGTGGGTTGTCCAGCAGGTGTGAATTGAAAACTGTTGTCACCATTCTTGTTATTGAAAAAGTTACATTCTAGTGTTAATTTCTGTGTTGTTCTATCCTCGCAGCTCTGGCCACGTCGGAACCCATATAAATGATATATGTTCGTTGCTTGTTACCACTCTGGAGGCCATAAGGTGATTTTCTTTTTATTTCAAAATTCGGTTTGTATAGACTCGTTCCATTGATCTTTTTTTGTGCAGACCCTTTTTGATGGACCTGGCAAGCGTTGGCGAGGTTTACATGACTATTGACAGCAACCATTTCAAGGAAACTTGACACCTCTACCCCCCTTGTTTACTTCATCAGCGCGCGGCGTGCGTTAGTCGTTAATGTGGATTTCCTCTTTTAATGCTAAGTATTGTTTTCGGGACGACTTTGTCATTTGCAGTACTCCTTGTATTGTGTGATTTATCTTCTTTTGTGTAGGTGTGTATCCTAATATCTTCTGTGCCGCAAAAATGGTATGGGTCGAAAAAACCCTAATATTGTAGTCGCGAGTCGCCCACTATAACCCAACCCCCTACCCCTCGCTCATGGCCTCCCTACCACAGGAATGATCTCGCCCACCTGCCACCTTCGACCCTTACCATAACTTTATACCGTCCATTGTGTAGCCCCAGTCGACATTTGACTTTGATTCTCTTTAGTGTCCGTCTCCAATGAGCCTTGTTGTAACTGTATGTCGTCCCATTGCACCGCCCTCGTCAATCTTCTGACAACGACCTTGCTATCACTATATGTCGTCCACTCCCCCCACCCCCCGATCGCTCTGCCGCACCCCCCCCCCCCAATGCCCTAATATCTTCTGTGCCGCAAAATGGTAGGGGTCAAAAAACCCTAATATTGTAGTCGCTAGTCGCCCACTATAACCCCACCCCCTACCCCTCGCTCGTGGCCTCCCTACCACCGGAATGATCTTGCCCACCTGCCACCTTCGACCCTTACCATAACTTTATACCGTCCCGTTGCGTAGCCCCAGTTGACATTTGACTTTGATTCTCTTTAGTGTCCGTCTCTAATGAGCCTTGCTGTAACTGTATGTCGTCCCGTTGCACCGCCCTCGCCGCTCTTGTCACAATGACCTTGCTATCACTATATGTCATCCCCCTCCCCCCACCCCCCTCCCCCCGATCGCTCTGCCCGCACCCCCCCCCATTGTCGTCCTGTTGAGCCTTGATTCAACTATATGTCGTCCCATTGTGCAACCCTCGTCAATATTCTGACAACGACCTTGCTATCACGATATGTCGTCCCCCCCACCCCCCCAAAGTCGTTTATTGTTCTCTCGTCTTGTTTGCAGGCTAATTTTTCTTCGGTGTAGGTGTGGCACAAAAATGGTAGTGGTCAAAAAACCTGCTATTATAGTCGTGGATCGGCCACTATAAACCCACCCCCTCCGATCGTTCTGGCCGCGCCCTCCCTCCTACCCTTGCCTTTCGGTACACCGTCTGGCCGCGCCCTCCCTCCTACCCTTTTCTGTGAGCAACCATCCCCTTCCCGCCCGGCCGCCATTCGACGATTGTCGCCTTCGTAGTAGTTTCTTCCGGTGCATAAAAAAAGCAATCATTTTCCTTTTTTTGGAAATTAACCGCAAAAGATGTGATGTACGTAAGCACTATTTTTTTCCTTCCTCTCGTTTGGAATACAGTGTTGATGCATTGAAGAAAATATACTCGTATATATATATTTTTCTGCTCTCTGATTGGCTCGTTTAAGCCTGCCTGCTATCGTTGTGTGACAGTTCCCTACGAGGCCTATTTGTCCTTTCCCATGTTATATAAATATATATCTTCATTTCATCTCTCTAGTTGCCTACACTGTGGCCTGCTAGCTCCTTTTACTACCGCTACTAACCTAGATGGTACTATTTCACATTTCTTATTAGCTGTTGCATGTCGCGTGAGTCTTGCTTTGGCCAATGTCTTTTAGGCCGTATCTCGCGTGGTCGTCTGGTTTAAAAATAGTCAGCTGCCTGTATCGTCGTGGCTGGTATGGGCTTCCGTCTGCAGGAGCTTCTTATTGGCTGGTCTCTCTTCGCGCGACCAGTAGTAGTCTGCTTGGCCACCCAATTGCTCCCCGACCTGCTCCAAAAGCATCAGTCAAATCGCTGCTGTCATTCATCCCTTGCTATCATTTTCCTTTGAAAAAAAGTGGCCGGTTGTACCGGTGCCGGAGAGTTCCTTCTAGCCCGTTTGCCTCTGAGTTCACCTTTCTGTGGGTCCTTACTTGAAAGTCTCATCCTCCCCTTTCTTCTCTGTCCCCACTTTCTTCTTCTCTGCTTGCTTCCAAATATCCACTTTACTCATCATCCGCATCCCTCCGCCTCCTCATAGCTCCCTCCTAGTTTGCATGCTCCGTTTCATTCTCCATTCTCACTCCCCCTAGCTCTCATCATGGAAACCGCTCCCCTTGCCGATACTAGCGCCCTTGCTCCATTGCCATCCACAGTTGGAGACTGCTCTTTCGGCACCATGTTTGGCAATGTGAATGTCGGCTGTCTTCTTGGCGATGTTGTCAATCGCGCCGCCATCGCTCATGCAGTAAGTTCTCTTGTCTCTGAGCATTTATTTCTCGTTAGACCTCATTTAATTCTTGTCCTTGCTTGAACTGCTAGTTCTTGTTCTTCACATTTAGTTCACATTCTCCCTCCCCCCCGGCTGGTGGCCTCTCTGTAACAGTGCATTCATTTTTTGGCAGACTGCTAGCGCAGGCGATGCACCTACTTCCTGGGAACACTATGGAATGGACTCTAGTTCTTTCCAGGTTTCTTTCTCCTCCACTTATTTTGGTTGTTTTTCCCGTGCTACTACTGTTCATTCATTTTTTGGTTCTGGCGGTCTGTCCATGTTGAAAGCCTGAACTGTTTTGCTTTGTTTTACTCAAATAGGCCTTGGAGAATCTCATAGAATGTGTGAATGTTGGTCCTGTCTCTGTTGGTAGCAGCACCGATATGAATGTCCCTTTGGAGCAGGTACTAGCTGTTGTTCTATGCTCCTGTGTTGGCTACCTCTATTTTGCATGTGCAAAAAAATGTTCTAAAAAGAAAAAAAATGTTGACCCTAAAAATACTTTTATCCTTGTGGCCCCCAGAGGTGTAGCTTGAAGTAATTTTGTCCGGACTTCTTTTTTGTGTATGCCAGAAAACTGTTGGTTCTCTGACTTGCAGGTCGTAATGTTGCCTTTATCAAAAAAATAAAAAAAATAAAAAAACGACCCCCTGGTAGGGTGGTGGTGGGGGGTGGCTCCATTATTAAAAGGCATCCCCGTCCTACCCCCCATCATCCTCCCCCCGGCTCTCCCCCCTCCCCCGGCTCTTCTTCCTTGCTCTCCCTCTCTCTCTCTCATCGCCTTCTCGTGAAAAAAATGGTATCCGATTTGAAACGTGCTAGATCTCCCTTAGCTACCGTTAGCGGTACTGGTAGCGAGCATATTGAGGTCTTTTTCTCTTCTTTTTCATCCCTTTTACTGATTTTTCGTCGCTCCCTAGCTATTAGCAATGACGTTTTTATCTGTTGCTTCTTTTAGTATCACTTCTTTATCTGGCAAAAACTGATATTTTTACTATTTGTAGGGAGACCCTGTCGATGCTGTTGTTCCACCTCTACGTGAGTCTGCGCCTGAAATCGTTGCTGCTAAGGGTTCTGAAGGTGTCAACGAGATTGCTATCTTAGAGATCCGTGGTGACATTGCTGATATCCGTGCCACCATGTCGAGACTGAGCAGTGACATTGCCGAGATTGCTAAGCTGCTCAAGGGTGGCTCTGCTCCGCCTGCAAACTTTCTTAGGTCGTGCATGGAAGCAAAAGCCGCGTGTTCTATTGCGCGTGGTGTCGTCAAGCTCCCTATCACTAGGTGTGTGTTTTCACCTTGAAAAATTAGGTTGTTCCTCCCTGCCTTCTTATTCTTATTGAAAACTGACATTTTTTGTTACTTATATCTACAGTTTTGAGGGCTTTGAGGCTGCGCTTGATGCTGCTATCTTGGCTGGTAGGGCGCCCGTGCAGTCGTTTCAACCCAACCAAGTCAATCATCAGCTATCTTCTGGGCCAGGCTCGTCTTTGCCTATTTTCCGTGCTAATTTCAAACGCAGCGCTATTGAGATTTCTGCCTTTGAGCATCCTGGCTTCTCTCTTGATGGTCATATGTCTACTACGGCTAACATCACTGTTGCGTGGCTTGTGAATGACGTGCCCAAAACCTTGCTATCAACGTAAAAATCTATGCACGAATATTTATTCTTCATTTTTTTCATTCTTATTTATGTGACATGTTTCGGTTTAGTTGGTAAAAAATGTTAAGAAATTTTTTAAAAAATGCATATATGGCATGCTTTTAATCACGTCGTCTTTAACAAAAAATGTAGGTATTGGGTTGAGATGAAAGGTCATCCTGTTGTCGGTATTTCTGGGACAGCCTTGAGTGATTTTTGTATGCTTCAAGTTGACCTTGATAAGAATATTTGTGACGGAGTGACTCGTTCCCTTAATCAAGCTGAAGCCGTTAGGGTGGAAACTCATCGTTCGCCGCGCCATTACTTATCAGCCTCGTTTGTGGTATGATGACATTGTTAGATTTCCTATCCATTGCTTCGTTTCTTCTTACGTTTTTGGTTCATTGTTCTCACCTTGTTTGTTTCTTGTTTAACTCAGCTTGCTTGCCTTGGGAAAAACACCTCTGTTGCTTCTTTGGTTGAGATGCTTTCGACTGCAAATATTGGGTATGACGTCCGCGAAAGCCATGAGGTGTGTTTTTCCGCATAAACGGTGTGTGCCATTGTGTTCTTTCTCTTGAAAAAAACACTTATATATCTCTCTATCTTTTTTTAGTTTGTTGCTGTGGTGTCAGTCAACAACTCTTGGGCATGCTATTCTTGGGATTTCTATAAGACGCATTTTACCATTGCTGATCCAGTGGAGTATGGTAGTAGTGTCCAGCGCATAGAGGACAAGCACAAAAATCCCTCTTTTGCCATAAACTCACATCTCAGGGACGCTCTTTGCCAGATACACAATAATAAGTTATATGGCTTTGGCCATTGGACTACCTTGGCGCATGATTGCCTCGGGATCAACATCCAAGGGTGTGTTTTCCTCATTGTTTTTTACAAAAATCTTCTTATATCCTAGTATTTGAGTGATGTTTACTAGCACGGCTGATGATTTTTTTGGTTTGTGTCTTAGGAACTCGAGCGGAGTCTACTCACTTACTTGCGCTCGCGTGGTTGATTGCGCGTCAGGGTCAACTGCTCCCAACTCTTTCTGCATGTACCAGACCACCAAGGATCTCGTTTACAAGGTTCTCACTAGCCCACTGAACATTGGCTACTACAAGGCTTGTGTCGATGCATCCAATGCCAAGAAGAGGTGCAGGGCCATCGCTCCCAAGCCCCAGTGATTGCTGCCGCGTGGAAACGACGGATGTCACGCTGTTGCTTACCTATCTGTCTTTAGCTTGCGTGACCTGTTGGTGTTTACTTTTGGGTTGCTATCGGTATTTTTCTATTTGTGGCCAACACTATTAGTTTGCAGTGTGTTGCTCCTTGAACTATTCTCTTGTATCGTGATGCTTGACTTTAGCTGCTTATGTAATCCCCCCCTATCATGGTTGCACTTTGGGGTGATCTTTCTTTTGTTGTTGTGCGATCACGCATCACCGCCCCCCTCCCGCCCCGGTTCCCTGTTTGGCCTTCCTCGGCTTTCTTGGACACCAAGTCTAGCGTGTTAAAAACGGGTTTCAAACTACTTGGCATACTGTGTTCAGTTATTGTCTCTTATTGGTTTGCATTGTAGTAGGTTTCTATCCTAGAACCGGCACGTCGGGCGACGGGGTTTGTGTCGTTCATGCGCGAGGGGGGGGGGGGGGTTCTATCCTACTTGGATGTATTTTGCCATGGCCCGTGTGGCCGTCGTGGTTGTCGTTGATCGGCGAGAGAGGGGGGTTTTGGTTGCGTTTCCCCCTCCTCCTAGTCGTTCGTCCCGGTTTTACATTTCTGAGCTTTCCGCACGCGTGCCGACTCCATGGTAGGGTAGGCGAAATAGCCATCCTCATTTTGCGGGCACGTAGATATGGTCCGATGTGGCGGTTTGGGTGGGGGGTGGCGCCTCCGACATATGGTAACCGACCACCATTCCGGATTCGCCTGGGACATGGGCTTGTTTTCGGTGTGTGTGTGGGGGGGAGGGGGCATTCTACCCTGCATTTAGATCGATTTAAAGGTTCCGACATATGGTTGTTTCAGATGCAGATGGTTAGTGTTCTCTATCTGGCTTGGTACATGGCGGCTGTGGCTGGAGGCCGCGCGCATCGTTCCCCTTCATGAAAATGGTGTGCCGCTAAAAATGGTTCCCCTTTGTGAAAAGTTATGTCACAACGGCGGGCTGGCGGGCTAGGGTTTACAAACTCCCCTCCCAGCACCACCAGATAGTCATCCCCCTCCCCCCCGGTGGGGGGCTGATCCTCTCCAGCTGCCACTTTTGCGGCGTTTGTGATTAGGAGAATGTCAGGTGCACCTTCTCTGGCTTATAGATTAGATGTGGTGTCCATTACTTAAGATCGATTTAAGGTTCAACGGTGACGATCGATTGCGTCTCCAAGGGTGCTGGTCCTTGACAGGGCGTGCACAGAGACTTCTCAACTGTCAGCGAGATTGTGTCTCCAAGGGTGCTGGTCCTTCACAGGGCGTGCACGGGGACTTCTCAACTGTCAGAGAAAAATCAGGCGTGCTCCGGTAAAGAGAAGGAACAGTACGATAGTGGCGTGTCCACCGCATGATTTAAATTTTTATGTATGCTTGTGATGCTTTGCACTTCAGGTGAACTTGGGTGTAGAACGTTCTGTTTGGTTTTTTCCCAAAAAAGTTGTGTGTTCGTGTATTCCTCATCGGTTTGAGACTTGTTCTTTTTGTGTAATCCTTGGCTTTTTGAAAGCGCTCGAAAGTACATGTGGTGTAAAAAATATAATACTGGTTATGTCGAAAAAGATAATGTGGAAATTCTGGTATTGCCATGCTAATTAAGCTCGTGAAGAAAAACATTCTATTTTTATGAAGAATAAAGATTCTACTTATGAAATAAGATGCAAAAATGATACATGTTTCCGCTGAGGGGAACAGAAAATGAATGCTTTCCCACAAGACTCTTATTTATTCGTGCGATGTCGTTCATTCCTAGTCTTCTCCCATGGTGAACCTGCCGATTTTGATTCCTAGTAGAGATGCCCTGAGGTCTGCATCAGAAAGCTTGTTCACTTCAAAAACATCCTTGGCGAACTGGTCTATAACCTCCGCCAACACCCACACATCACATGCCAAGTGCTGGGAAAAATGTTTTTCAGTGGATAACAATTAGTATAAAACGTCATAGAAAAGAAAGCCACTATAAAAACTGTTGAATGGGTTAGGGGAAAATGAAACATTACTCTTTCCCAGCTTGGATCCTCCGTGTCGGTGTCCAAGTCGGTTATGTTGTTCTCCACATAGCCAACGTCGCAACGGTAGAACTGCTTCCCTTCATGTTTCCCCGAGCAAGACACCCTCTTCGCCGCTGGCATGCCGCATGCGCACTTGAACACCGGGGTCACCAAGGCAAGGTCGTTTAGGCCGACCTCGATGTTCAGTATCACTCCCATTTTTTTCGCAAACGAAAAAAGGTTGATTCACGTAAGAGTGTGTGTGTTGTTGTGTGTGCTTGGCTGCTTGCTTCCTGCTTCCGAATGGTGGTTATAACATGTCCTGAGCGCTTGCGTGCGTGTTCGCGACAGCCTGTATAAAAGATTGTCTAGATTTATTATTTACTTTTCTTGGGATTCCTTTCTTCTTGTGTTGCTTATCAGTTTGTGTTGGTTTTCAGTTCCTCTAGTCTCGTCATGTCTCTCTCGCGTGCAACCATTGGTTCTTGGGATGGCCTCCTTTCCATTGGTCGACCTGGTTTTGTACAATGGATACTCCGAGGCACCTGCCTATAGTATAGCTGTTGGCAGCATAGGATGGCGCTTAGGGTATAGCTGTATGGATGGGGCACGATGGATAGTTCGGCAGGTTCGTATTTTCTACCCCGCATAGAAAATGTTAGATTCTCCTTTCCCATCGTGCTGAGCAGCTTTGTAACCCAGCCAATGGGGGGGTGTTAGTACGATCAGCTTCTTCTTCCCGTATATCCCGTACGAACAGCCAATGGGGGGTGGGTGTGTTAGTACTATCTTTTTTCCTTGATAAAAGCTACTGTCTCCGTCGTAATAGATGAGACGGGGCAGTGTATCATCCGTTTGGGTCGTGGCAGCTGCCACTTGTCAAAGTGGTATTTGTCATTTTCGTATCGTAACATCTGCCTTTGCCCATTGTTTCCGGATGGCCTATCTTATTTCTCTACATAGCTTCCTATAGCTGCATGGCCAAATGGTGCGTGTCGATTCCTCAGTGGTCTGCGTGTCATGCGTCTCCCCTTTATATTTTTATATAACGAGCGTTTCAATCTCTGGCTTGTCCGTGCTTCCCATTGATCGACCTGACCCTAGGCAGCTACTAACAATTGTATATGGACTCTACATGGGCTACGCGTGCCTAATAAAACTGTAGGCTGCATGTCTACTGCATGAGTGACTTCACAAAACAAAAGCAAATAAAAGGGACGTGGTTGTGCGTCCCATCTATATAGCTGTTGCAGCGTTGTAAAAAACAAATCGGCCAATGGGTGCAGCTTTGTAACCCAGCCAATGGGAGTGGGGTGTTAGTACAATCGGCTTCTTTTTCCCATGTCTCGCGTGCTACCCGTTACTAGTCAGCTTGTTTGCGAGATGGGTCCGTTACTTGGCCGTCTTGGGGTCACATGCTTATTTATAGCATCAGCCTCTCAGATGTTGGGTGCTTGTTTGATTAATGGGCCTGGCCTATTAAGATGATGGGTTTGAGTATCCTGGATGGGAGATGGTTTGGGCCTTGCGTCTAGCTGGGCTTGTGGGCTCAATTTGTTACTCCTGGTTCCTAGGCTGTACCCGTTCTGACATATCTATGACACACCGTACTTTGTGTCAATAGCCACCAGGTAAGTGCATGTGTGTCAGGGCCATGTGTCAGCCGTTGCATGCATGCGTAGCTACCACCATGGGTAGCAAATTATTTTCAATATGTGATATACATGTAATTGATGTGTACCTTACCAGTACTCGTAGTAGCTCCTGGGTATTTGATACCGGTGCGGTTGCTCACATTTGTAACTCAAAGCAGGAGCTGCGAAATAAGCGGAGACTGGCGAAGGACGAGGTGACGATGCACGTCGGGAATGGTTCCAAGGTCGATGTGATCGCCGTCGGCACGCTACCTCTACATTTACCTACGGGATTAGTTTTAAACCTCAATAATTGTTATTTAGTGCCAGCTTTGAGCATGAACATTGTATCAGGATCTCGTTTAATACGAGATGGCTACTCATTTAAATCCGAGAATAATGGTTGTTCTATTTATATGAGAGATATGTTTTATGGTCATGCTCCGATGGTGAATGGTTTATTCTTAATGAATCTCGAGCGTAATGCTACAAAATTCATAGTGTGAATACCAAAAGATGTAAGGTTGATAATGATAGTCCCACATACTTGTGGCACTGCCGCCTTGGTCACATAGGTGTCAAACGCATGAAGAAGCTCCATGCAGATGGACTTTTAGAGTCTCTTGATTACGAATCATTTGACACGTGCGAACCATGCCTCATGGGTAAAATGACCAAGACTCCATTCTCAGGAACAATGGAGCGAGCAACCAACTTATTGGAAATCATACATATTGATGTGTGCGGTCCAATGAGTGTTGAGGCTCGCGGTGGCTATCGTTATGTTCTCACCCTCACTGATGACTTGAGTAGATATGGGTATGTCTACTTAATGAAACACAAGTCTGAGACCTTTGAAAAGTTCAAGGAATTTCAGAGTGAGGTTGAGAATCAACATGACAGGAAAATCAAGTTCTTGCGATCAGATCGTGCGGGAGAATACTTGAGTCATGAATTTGTCACACACTTAAGAAAATGTGGAATAGTTTCACAACTCACGCCGCCTGGAACACCTCAGCGTAATGGTGTGTCCGAATGTCGTAATCGCACTCTATTAGATATGGTGCGATCTATGATGTCTCTTACCGATTTACCGCTATCATTTTGGGGCTATGCTTTAGAGACTGCCGCATTCACTTTAAATAGGGCTCTGTCGAAATCCGTTGAGACGACACCGTATGAATTATGGTTTGGGAAGAAACCTAAGCTGTCGTTTCTAAAAGTTTGGGGATGCGATGCTTATGTCAAGAAACTTCAACCTGAAAAGCTCGAACCCAAGTCGGAAAAATGCGTCTTCATAGGATACCCTAAAGAAATTGTTGGGTATACCTTCTACCTCGGATCGAAGGCAAGATCTTTGTTGCCAAGAATGGGTCCTTTCTAGAGAAAGAGTTTCTCTCGAAAGAAATAAGTGGGAGGAAGGTAGAACTTGATGAAGTATTACCTCTTGAACCGGTAAGTGGCGCAGCTCAAGAAAATGTTCCTGAGGTGCCTACACCGACTAGAGAGGAAGTTGTTGATGATGATCATGAAACTTCAGATCAAGTTGCTACTGAACTTCGTAGGTCCACAAGGACACGTTCCGCACCAGAGTGGTACGGCAACCCTATCTTGGAAATCATGTTGTTATACAACAGTGAACCTTCGAACTATGAAGAAGCGATGGCGGGCCCGGATTCCGACAAATGGCTGCAAGCCATGAAATCCGAGATAGGATCCATGTACGAAAACGAAGTATGGACTTTGACTGACTTGCCCGTTGATCGGCGAGCCATAGAAAATAAATGGATCTTTAAGAAGACAGACGCGGATGGTAATGTGACCATCTATAAAGCTCGGCTTGTCGCTAAAGGGTTATCGACAAGTTCAAGGGGTTGACTACGATGAGACTTTCTCACCCGTAGCGAAGCTGAAGTCCGTCCGAATCATGTTAGCAATTGCCGCATTCTATGATTATGAGATATGGCAAATGGACGTCAAAACGACATTCCTTAATGGTTTCCTTAAGGAAGAATTGTATATGATGCAGCCGGAAGGTTTTGTCGATCCTAAGAATGCTGACAAGGTGTGCAAGCTCCAACGCTCAATTTATGGGCTGGTGCAAGCATCTCGGAGTTGGAACATTCGCTTTGATGAGATGATCAAAGCGTTTGGGTTTATGCAGACTTATGGAGAAGCCTGCATTTACAAGAAAGTGAGTGGGAGCTCTATAGCATTTCTCATATTGTATGTGGATGACATACTGTTGATGGGAAATGATATAGAATTCTTGGAAAGCATAAAGGCCTATTTGAACAAGTGTTTTTCAATGAAGGACCTTGGAGAAGCTGCTTATATATTAGGCATCAAGATCTATAGAGATAGATCGAGACGCCTCATTGGTCTTTCACAGAGTATGTACCTTGACAAGATATTGAAGAAGTTCAAAATGGATCAGTCAAAGAAGGGGTTCTTGCCTGTATTGCAAGGTACGAGATTGATCTTGGCTCAATGCCCGACCACGGCAGAAGATAGAGAAAAGATGAGTGTCATCCCCTATGCCTCGGCCATAGGGTCTATCATGTATGCTATGCTGTGTACCAGACCTGATGTAAACCTTGCCATGAGTTTGGTAGGAAGGTACCAAAGTAATCCCGGCATGGAACACTAGACAGCGGTCAAAAATATCCTGAAGTACCTGAAAAGGACTAAGGAAATGTTTCTCATTTATGGAGGTGACGAAGAGCTCGTCGTAAAGGGTTACGTCGATGCTAGATTCGACACAGATCTGGATGACTCTAAGTCACAAACCGGATACGTGTATATTTTGAATGGTGGGGCAGTAAGCTAGTGCAGTTGCAAGCAAAGCGTTGTGGCGGGATCTACATGTGAAGCGGAGTACATGGCAGCCTCGGAGGCAGCACACGAAGCAGTCTAGGTGAAGGAGTTCATTACCGACCTAGGAGTCATACCCAATGTGTCGGGCCCGATGACTCTCTTCTGACAACATTGGAGCTATTGCCCTTGCCAAGGAGCCCAGGTTTCACAGGAAGACCAGGCATATCAAGCGTCGCTTCAACTCCATTCGTGAAAGTGTTCAAAATGGAGACATAGAGATTTGTAAAGTACATACGGACCGGAATGTAGCAGATCCGTTGACTAAACCTCTCCCTAGAGCAAAACATGATCAACACCAGAATTCCATGGGTGTTTGATTCATCACAATGTAACTAGATGATTGACTCTAGTGCAAGTGGGAGACTATTGGAAATATGCCCTAGAGGCAATAATAAAATGATTATTATATTTCCTTCTTCATGATAATTGTCTATTATTCATGCTATAATTGTATTATCCGGAAATCGTAATACATGTGTGAATACATAGACCACAATGTGTCCCTAGTGAGCCTCTAGTTGACTAGCTCGTTGATCAACAGATAGTCATGGTTTCCTGGCTATGGACATGGGGATGTCATTGATAACGGGATCACATCATTAGGAGAACGATGTGATGGACAAGACCCAAACCTAAGCATAGCACAAAGATCGTGTAGTTCGTTTGCTGTAGCTTTTCTGGATGTCAAGTATCATTTCCTTAGACCATGAGATTGTGCAACTCCCGGATACCGTAGGAGTGCCTTGGGTGTGCCAAACATCACAACGTAACTGGGTGACTATAAAGGTACATTATAGGTATCTCCGAAAGTGTCTGTTGGGTTGGCACGAATCGAAACTGGGATTTGTCACTCCGTATGACGGAGAGGTATCTCTGGGCCCACTCGGTAATGCATCATCATAATGAGCTCAATGTGATCAAGTGGTTGATCACGGGATCATGCATTACGGTACGAGTAAAGTGACTTGCCGGTAACGAGACTGAACAAGGTATTGGGATACCGACGATCGAGTCTCGAGAAAGTAACGTACCGATTGACAAAGGGAATTGAGTACGGGATTGATTAGGTCCTCGACATCGTGGTTCATCCGATGAGATCATCGAGGAGCATGTGGGAGCCAACATGGGTATCCAGATCCCGCTGTTGGTTATTGACCAGAGAGTCGTCTCGGTCATGTCTGCTTGTCTCCCGAACCCGTAGGGTCTACACACTTAAGGTTCAGTGACGCTAGGGTTGTATAGATATGAGTATGCAGTAATCCAAAAGTTGTTCGGAGTCCCGGATGCGATCCTGGACGTCACGAGGAGTTCCGGAATTGTCCGGAGGTGAAGAATTATATATAGGAAGTGTAGTTTCGGCCATCGGGAAAGTTTCGGGGTCACCGGTGTTGTACCGGGACCACCGGATGGGTCCCGGGGGTCCACCGGGTGGGGCCACCCATCCCGGAGGGCCCCATGGGCTGAAGTGGGGAGGGGAACCAGCCCATAGTGGGCTGATGCACCCCCCCCCTTGGGCCCCCCATGCGCCTAGGGTTGGGAACCCTAGGGGAGGGGGCGCCTCCACTTGCCTTGGGGGGGTACTCCACCCCCTTGGCCGCCGCCCCCCTAGGAGATCCCATATCCTAGGGCCGGCGCACCCCCCTAGGGGGCCTATATAAAGGAGGGGGGAGGGAGGGAAGCAACACCTCAAGCCTTGGCGCCTCCCTCTCCCCTGCTACACCTCTCCCTCTCGTAGAAGCTCGGCGAAGCCCAGCTGCGATCACTGTTGCATCCACCACCACGCCGTCGTGCTGCTGGATCTTCATCAACCTATCCTTCCCCCTTGCTGGATCAAGAAGGAGGAGATGTCATCCGCTCCGTACGTGTGTTGAACGCGGAGGTGTCGTCTGTTCGGCACTTGGTCATCGGTGATTTGGATCACGGCGAGTACGAATCCATGATCCCCATTCTCTTGAACGCTTCCACGCGCGATCTACAAGGGTATGTAGATGCACTCTCCTCTCGTTGCTAGTTGACTCCATAGATTGATCTTGGTGAAACGTAGGAATTTTTTTTGTTTTCTGCTACGATCTCCAACAGTACACTGGTTATTGTTAAATAAAAATGAAAATGTGTGTTAACTACTAGATGTAGCAACCAAATGTAGTCATTCATAGTAGTATTGTTGAAACTGGTACTGATGAAATTGAACTGCATAGTTGATACTTGCACATATAGACCATCACGTTGTGAATAACTGGAATAAACAAGGCATACTACGAACAACCAAAGATAGCATTTGAAATTGGACATATGCTAACTACAAACAACCGAACGATCAAAAAACTTTAAAAGAGGCATATACTAGCTATAACAGGCTTAACAGCAAGCAAATATATGCATTCCTATCGGTATGTTTAAAACTGGATTGATAAAATATACTACACAGTAAATAATTGCACATATAGAGCATCACATTGTGAACAGCTGAAATAAACAAGACATACTGCAAACAACCAAATTATAGTAATTAAAACTGGACATATTCTCACTACACTACAAAAGGGAACCAACAAAACAAATCATGGGTTTCCCCCTGTGAAGAGTCTGGCAAAACAAATCATGGGTTTCCTCACTTGTCACAGATGGGCTCGTTCCTGTGGGAAGAGCACGGACCCTGGATGCGCTCCATGTTGTCGCAGATGGGCTCCTTCCCCTTGGAAGAGCATGGCTGTAGGGTGCCCTCCTTGATGTCGCAGACGGGCTATTTCCCCTTGGAAGAGCCGGAGAGGGTGCCCTCCTCGTGGTCGCCGTCGATGAGGTCTGACTTGGAAGCTGTGGATACCAAGCCAGCGCCGCAGAACGTGTCCTTCAGAAATGACAAAAGGGGCTCGATGGCGATGTAGGATGGCAAATTATTGACAGCGAGCTAGAGGAGATCAGCGACGGGGCCATGCATGAGATCTACGGCGGTTGATCCCGATGGGTTGGGGGTGGGCCACTTAACCTGTGACATAGCCCGCCTCAAGCCGTCGCTGTCGATGACCTCGATGTCGTAGCCGGCGTCCGAGACATACCCGCATACTCTAGCCCGCTGCTTGAGTGCCTGCGGCCAGTAATGGTCGTCAGCTTCCTCGGCGACGTCAGGCGAACAAACCGCGATACACCTATTTTGGGCTAGTCGCTCCTCGAGCTCCACGGGAAGCGTAGCCGGGCTTAGGCAGCGACGCTCTGGAGTGGGGGATGGGGCCGGGGATGGGGATCTGTGGGAAAGCGGGCGTTTGGCAGGCGTCATCTAAGAAACTCAGGGCGACCTGGGTATGGAGATCGGTGGGTAATCTGCACGGGCAAACCGGCAGATGTTGATAATGGACGCCTTGTGGCGGCGGTAGCGGCGGGGACCTTGCTAGGGTTTCGAGCGAGGGAGGGTGTGTGTGTGCGCGCGCCCGAGGAGGTTTTGGTATGTGTGTGTAGGGGGGAGGGGGGTGTGTTTGAGGAAATGACGCCGGTACTGAAATTTTTACTACTATAACATCCCAAAATTCTAAATTTTGGAATGTTATATTAATTAAGTAATATTGATTGCTTGTGTGATTTGTGGTGTAAAATTGAGTGGAAATTTGAAACTTTTGAAAGTTGAATCAGAGGGAGTAAAATGACCTTCCCAAAACTTTCACCTTGCATTTATGATCTCCATGAATTCAACTTCATTTCATCACAAACCCCTGGAGTGAAGATGATATGACTTCTTCCATTTCAATAAATGAAAAGGGTTTAAAAAGATTTGAATTCCATTTGGAACTATTTCAAATTCGGAAACTTTATGCAACTCAATGAGTTTCATGAGAGAAAATAAAATGACTTCTTCAAATGCTAAGAAAGAGAGTTGGAAGTTTCAAAGAATCAAATTGAAAGTCCTTTGAAGTTATTTTGAAACTCATTTTTCAATTTGGAGTTATTTGGTTTTTATTCAAATTATTTTCTCCAAAAATAAAATAAATGGAAATAAGGATAAAATTATTCCCTTCAATGTAAAATTAGGAGAAAATAAATTTGAAATCAATTTGGTATTTAAAAAATTATTTTTATTGGGTTTTATTGCAACAGTAGCACTGTTTGTTTTATTTAAATATTTGCGGAATTTATTTGCCACTGAAAATATGTTCATGTTTTAGAAAATCGTTTTCTGAATTTTTTTATATATAATATGTCTATATAAAATTTTATTTTATTTTGGTTATTCCGTTTTCCTTTCTGTTTCTATTTAAAAAAACTAGACATGCATACCATAATTATTTGTCGACCACATGCGTAGTATCGTGGCAGCGGGTGTCCCATCTTTTTTTCCTACATGGGCCAGGTCCAGCCAGCCATTTTTTCTTCTCAGTTTTTTTCCTTTTTCCACTTTGGCCGAAATAATAATCTTTATCTTTACATAATATTAAAAGGAGGATTGTTTCTCCACTTTTTTTGGTGTATGGTGGGACCAAATTAAGTTTTGGTCTGTCAACACGATTTCTCATCTCGATCTCCTGATTTGTTTCCGTAAAAAAACGTAGGACGCACAGGCCATCATGGGCCAGCCCATTAGCGTACCAACTACTCACGCCAGTAAAAATGTCCAAGGGAAATATAGTAAGTTGTGAGGAATCAAACCCGGGCGCTCACACTAAACCGCTAGGAATGCCACCCACCAGGCTAAGCAAGACTTGGTGTTTAGTGGCAGCGCAACGTCTTAAATTAAGATAATAGTCGCGGCAGACAACAAGATATTTAATTTAGAAAAAGTGAATATATTTTTGAACGCGAATATTTTGCAAATCTTTGAATAAAATTTGAAACTCGAACATTTTTTAGAAAAAGAACAATATTTCTTTTTTATCTTTTTGAGACCTGAATATTATTGAACACGAACAATTTCTGAAAACTAGGAGGTACTGTACTGTTTTTTTAATTGCGAACATTTTTCTAGAACACATTTTTTTTCTGAACTTCCAATTTGAAAAGGCAAACATTCTACAAGACATGCTTATTTTTGAAAAACTGGGAGGTACTGTAGCTAACATTTTTTCTAAATCTATACCTATGAAAAACTAGGTGGATTTTTGAAATATGCCTACGAATGCATTGTTTTAGTTCATTTTATTAAACTAGGGATATGAAAGAAATCTTTGTCTCCATCGTGTCTTCACGTACGACCAGCCTCGCTCGGCCCAGTCACACGCGTCAAAATGAATGAGGAGCCCAACTAAGATTTCATGATCTATCTGATGCAAACTACTCAATTTACATGATAATAACACAGACATATGTTATATGCATTGGTTTTCCCTGTATATTAGCCGGATGATAAAAAATCTTTGTTCAACATTCTTGATCTCGCCGGACACGAAGGGGGCTCAACGATCCAGCTATTGGATCTCGCCAACCTTGGTTAGTGAGAACTGGTACCGCGACCACTGATACAAGGACGACAAAGAGGACAAGCTGAAACATGGGCCTGGTGTTATATTAAAATAGAGGATGTGAACCTGAAGATGAGGTATTAATTATGTTTATTATATTAGGGGCATGAGGGCGAGGTCTTTAGCCATGCTCAGTGGCAAGGACGTGTGAGGGTTGGTGTTCTCCCATTGCAACGCACAAACATGTTTGCTAGTAATAATAATAAACCGTAGCGGGGGTGCGTGCGCATGGTCGGCCGAACCTTTTGGCCCATGGTGCGCCTTTTCTCTCTTTTCTATATTTCGTCTACGTTTAATCCCACATTGTCTAGCTTTTGACCCCTAAGCCTCTCTGTCATCTATAAATATAGACACATAGAGCCTCCAAAAATCATCCGACTCGGATTAAATCAATATTTTGGTTTGACTAGATTCACTAAAGAAAAATATATTTTTTCTCTCCGATGAAACTTCTAGAAGTTGTCTCTTCTCTCTGAAGTCGCCTTTTCTCTATTTTATAAAGATATATTCCTTCGTGTTTTTTTATAGTTTCATAGCTTATTATTTTTATACTAGTGTACGGTAGAATAATTAATTACTCTTTGTATTTATACATTAGACTTAGAATTCTTTTAGTTATAACTATTTTTCTTCCGTAAAACAGTTTGGCCCTGATTTTTTACATAGCCATAACTTTTTACTCGTTCATCCAAATTAGATAAAACCAACGCCTATAGTTTTGCCTTGATTCCACCTATCCAGTGAACCTATCCCATCAACTTTTTAAAATTTTCAAATTTCAAATATTTGTTCAGATTCATATTCAAACTTCTTTTTATCATATCTTTTTATTCGCAACTCCGTTTGCGATGAATCCAATTGCGTTGCATTCGTATCAAAGAAATCTTTTTGTTCAGACATCTTTTCAGCATATAATTTTGATCATAGTCAGATTATTATACTAGTCCACAAAGAGTTATCAACAAAATTCTAAGCAGATTCAATGCTATGTTGAATTACTTGTATCTTTTGATCCGTTATTTCCAATCTAGTAATTCTTCTACAGCATCATTAGTTTCAACTTTTGAACCTTTCAGACTATTCGAACCTTCATTTGATCATATCTTGTAAACTGTAGCGCATTTTCAACTGATTCCTTTTGCAATTGAATCCCTAGACGTAATCTATGATCTTGAGCCATCACCACACATTTTCAATGAAATTAGGATATGATCTTGTAAAATAATTTGATTTGGTTCGTTTGGAGTTTTTTCAATGTTTCTTTGCCTTTTCTTTTGGATATTTGAGTGATTGCTTATGTGTGGTTATAATTGCTTACTCACGATAGATTGAACGGAGTGTGACGAGTAGAACTATCAGGAATTATGAGTGCAAAGAATCTTTATCAACAGTACAAGGCAAGCTCACACTTTGATCATACTTTTCTTATACCTAGTTTTACTTGCATTAGATACACCCTTCAAATATTGCATGAGTAGGATTGGGAACATTTGGTTATTGCTATGTAGTTCATGAGGTAGGAACCTATGATCCTTGAAACAACCCAGGATTATTCGTTGTGTCATATATTGTTTAGCCATGCTCGTATACGTGGATTGGTATGTGAGATTCATGAAAGTTGCAAGATTTATAATAATTAAGGGAAACTTAAGGTGGCTACTTTAATACACATCTAGGTGGAATGGTTGGGGCACCCTGGAGAACCCACTGGCTTGCCCGGGCACCTAGAGAACCCAGTGCTTGCCCAAGGGGAACCCGGAGTACCCGTGTGATCACCCTATGGAATGCCACCCAGGCTCAAAGGGATCATAAGATTATTCATGCTAGAAACTTCCGTCTGCAGCCACAAGCCATTATGGGCTCTAGCATAGTTGAGTAAGTTGTGTGACCTCTTTCAGTGGTAGGCTAGCAGATGTAGGGGAAAGTAGATGGTACTGTCTACCCAGAGTAAAGAGTTAATGCTTCAGAAAGACTATGTCTCGATCTTCCAATCATGGATGTGGTCGAGTCTTGTGGGGAGAAGTGCGCAAACCTCTGTAGAGTGTATAAACTAATCATGATTAGCTGTGTCCCCGGTAATGGACATCTTGAGTGTCTAGTATTTGAACTATTGGTTGATCTCATTACTCTATTTAATGAAATTGTTGGGTTATTAATGATTTGGTAATTTTGGGATTGAGTTGGGGAAACCTTCTCAATAATGGCATAAACTTGGTAGTTAAATAAAATTTATTCCTTTGTTGTAGGGAAAAATTAGCTTTATGCAAAATTAAACTTAAAGCCTCCACCAGCCAAATATGCATGTAGAGATAGGTATTCTCCTTATTATTCTATGGTGGGAAATTGCCAGTACATTCAATGTACTGACCTACATGGCTGCAACATCTCATGTTGTAGGGTTCTTATGACGAGTAAGTGATACATTAGGGTTACAATGTCTACACTCAATTTTGTTGTTGGTGTTGTTGGGAACTCCACAACTTTGTTGTTACTTCTGCTATATGGATTGAGGTAATAATATTTACCTTACTTTATACATGTGATTTACCTCTGTTATAAATCCTCGTGTATTGTGTGTGTCAGCATACCGACCCAAGGATGACACTTAAGCATAGAGACTTCGATCCATTCGGGCCAGGTCGCTACAACTACGCGGGAGTCAAATGCGGGAGTCAAATGCCGGGGCTATTGAAAATTTTGATGCTGGTGCATTGCACACGGTCCGAAGATAACAACCGTGTGTTATGAAATAGAAAAACCCTCGAGGCGGGCAGATATTTTCGAGGGATGCAGGCGGGATTGGGAACAAGAAACATCACACACGGTCGAAACACAATAAGTGTGTGTTATCAAACAGAAAAAAGCTGCAGGCGGGTAGATATTTTTGAGAAGGGAAGCCTCGTGCCCTCATGGAGCCCAATGTATTGTGTGGATGTGTGTGTGACAGGGGCACTGGCGTGGCACACGATTAGTTTGAGTGAACCGTGTCTGTTGCATCATCCGACTTGTCTAATGTTCATAAATTTGGCAAAAAATGACGCGTTAGAGGGTCAGAACACAAACACGCTTGCATGTGGACCAAATTTATGTATGAAAAGGGTGGTTTGATGTTTAAATACCAAATGCAACTTCGATGTGACACCTATCTAGCAAAGCGCATGGTATTGCTTGCGCCCCTCATGTCGACATGAAGGGAATTCTAAGCTATGAATGCATGCCCCCCCAATCGAGGTTCACCTAGTAAAGTGTGAAGTAGCTAGCAGCCCCCCTCGTGTCGGCATGAAGGGAATCCTAAGCTATGAATGCATGCCCCCAACCGAGGTTCACCTAGCAAAGTGCGAAGTAGCTAGCAGCCCCCCTCGTGTCGGTACAAAGGGAATCCTAAGCTATGAATGCATGCCCCCCAACCGAGGTTCACCTAGCAAAGTGCAAAGTAGCAGCCCCCCCTAACCGTTTACAAGCAAAAATAATAATCCCTCCTAAGTCAAATTAACCTCTCTCATTGTCAGGCAAAAAGTAGTGATGGACCAAGCGGGCCCATAGATGGAAAGCATCGATATCGCTGATAACCGCTTAAGTGGGTGTGAGAGGACAACCACCATCGCTTTGCATGTGGGCCTAACATATGTTGAATACCCAAAATGCACAACTTTGATGTGCCACATGCCTCAAAAACTGTAAACCCCCCACACAGAGCAAGGTTCATGAAGCATACTAAATATGATGGTCCCCTTCCCCCTATTCGACGCATACTATATGCTCCTACCGTAATACAACCCAAAAAAGAATCCTCCTTGATGGTGAAATTAATTAACCTCTCCCGATGTAGGTCAGAGTGATGCATGCATCGATGATGGCCTCGTGGGCCCACAGATGGAAGCGTCACACGTGAGTGTCCTAGCTAGGATAACCACAGCCTGCATGCATGTGGGCCAAAGTGGTGTTGTGTGATGTTTGAATAGCCAATTTCACAACTTTGATGTGGCACGTGCCTCGGAAACCAAAAAGTCTCAACACTGAGTGAGCTGTACTTGTTCACGGACGCGTATGTATAGTATATTTGCTAGTCCCCTCCCATCTCTTCGACGCGTACTATATACCACCATAACACAAACAAATAATATTCTACCTTGTTGGTCAAATTAACCTCACTGCCGGCTGGTCGTCAAAGTGATGGACGACGCCCTTGCAGGCCCACAGAAAGCGTCACACGCGAGTATAGAGTGTCGTGTAGGAGAACCATCGACTGCATGTGGCCAAAACATGTATGTACGAAAGGGTTGTGTAATGTTTTAAATAACGAATTCACGACTCTGATGTGGCACATGCCTAATAAAATGGCCAACCCACACGGTGGCTCACAACTCATAGTGTACTCTGAGCCACCCACCACCCCCAGACACACACACCGCGAATCCACCACAACTACAATGCATGTTAAATTATCCTGCGGTGAACATATGTTACCAAAGGAGGGACATTTTAATTTCAAAAAAATAGAGATCATTAAGACATTTTAGTACATTAATTGATCGATTTTCTACGGGTATAATGTGCAAAAATCAAATTTGAGCTACATGCACACGTGACAGTGCACCTAAATGGATTGCAAAAACACATGTGTCTCACTGGGTGCATGTTTTACTCCCCGTGCAAGAAATTACAAACATTGAGAATCTTGATTTTTTAATTCTAATACATCCAAAACTTATTTGAAGTTCATGAAACTTATCATGTTGTCATATGGACACCAATACAAAGTGGCATTGTACTTTATTTTTGTCAAATTTGAGACCAGTTTTGATGTAATCTTTATCTAATTACAAACGGGAGATTATTAATAAGTGGGAACCAATATCCCAAATGGATTATTTATTCGAACCGTGAGCATTATACCAACAATGGATATGTGCCATGCCTCGGTTAAGCAATAAAGCGGCAGCATTAATCATCCAAATAGAAAAAACAATATACGTGCCGCCACGCGACCCGTGTGCCGTGCGAGCAGGCGTGAGTTGACGGGACGCATGGGAGTGGTCCACCGCGCAGGCAGACCGGGAGATGTGTGTGTGTAGGTGTGTGAATTGACGGAGGCGTGCACGTTATGCAGTGTCATCGGAAGGCGCGCGAGTAGCTGTGTGAAATGATGGTAGGCATGCCAGCAGTCCGGTGCACAGGCTCACCGGGAAGCGAGCCAGCGGTTTGACCGCCACCCGCCTCTCTCCCACTACTACATATTAATGGTGCGCCCGAGCGGCCGCCCCCTTCCCCCACATCCTCGCCGCACACACAATCCTCTCTCTCTCTCTGCTTGCATCCTCGACGCCGCTCTCAGTCCTCAAAGCCGTCAGTGTATGAGGATGCCGCCGAAGCGCCCCATCGGAGGGAGTGGCAACGCCGGGGCTGCTGAAGCACCGGAGCATGGCGTGGAGATGGAGACAGATGTTGCGGTCACCGGAGGTGAGTTATCGCTGCACCCTAACGTCATCGAGCTTCCACAGCCGAAGGCGGAGTTCCACACCAACTCTGGTGATGACTCCGACGATGACCCCGACGACGATTCTGACAACCACTCCAACGACGACTCTGACGACGGCAGACAACTGATTAGTCATCTTTAACCATTTATGTGTCAAATAGATCCTAGGGTTTCTCTCGTTACTCCTGCCTCCCCCTTTTTGGAATAGAAATCCTATGGTTATGTTCCCCCAAACATGAAATCTGAGTAAGTTTTGTTAGATCAGTGTAGTGTATTGATTGTTTGAATGGTACAAGTGATAAGTGATTAGCTGTTTCATCTGTCCAAATGATTTCTGCTAGTAATTCGACTAGGGTTAGTGTTCGTGCTAATAGTTCCTAGTGAGGGCTTGACAATTGATTTTGAATGACCTACATATGTTTGTGCCATTATTTTCTTCAAGATTGGTCTGTACATAGAAGACTATGCTTAAAATCGAACCATAATATCTGGATATGTATAAATAAGTAGCCATAAATTCCTAATCCTACTTCACGACATGTAAACATGCATTGATTTGATGCCAAATTTGTTTTACTATTTGTGTAGGTGCTGTCTGACGATGTGGACAACGAGGATGAAGATGGCCAGAGGAGGTACAAGAGGCAAATCATGAGGGAGCTTTATGTGGGAAAGCATAACATGCGTATTAGGACCTGGAACGACGGCTATCGATACCCATTTTACAACCACAAGCTTCATGACGCGTATCTAAGTGTTCCGGCGCATGCAAGAGGATGGGCCGTTGGCTCCTTCAAGCAGAAGTATTCTCGCAGGGTGGCACACGACGCGTACGCCGAGTACCTGGAGAAGCTTCAGGATCGTGCCGACATGTGAGATGAGATGTGGGATCGAACTATGTACGCTTGAGTATGCTTAATGACGGTTGAACTATGTACTTGTGGTTGAACTGTGTTTTTGTACGTGTACGCTTATTATCTATGTCTGAGTATTTTTAATGTATGTTTACTTATGTCTAACCATGGGATATTGATGAAATCAGTTCGGTTGATGGAATCTACCTCCTTCTTGGTTTATTGGTCCCCTTTGTAATTTGTGTTAAATTTTGACCAAAGGTTTAACTGACAAAATGTTAGTGCAGGCCAGGAAAAATTATATCGTTGGATGGGTATTTGAGCATAGTGTTCAATGATATAATTTTTTGATGACATGCATAAACATTTCTTAGTTAAATATTTGGTCAAAATTTGGTAAAAATTAAAAAGGGGACCAATAAACCTGGACGGAGGTAGTACGTCAATCACACACGGTTCCCAAAATTGGAACCGTGTGCAATGACTTTCATTTTGCCTGTTGCGTCAATCACACACGGTTGGCTCTAGCAAACCGCCGCCTCCGAAATTCTTTGTGGGACAGAAAACCCTCACCACCCAATTCAAAAATGAAAAAAGAAAAACCCCACCATCCCCACGTCACAAAACCCTCACCCCGCCCGTCACTCCCTCCGGTCCCCATTCACACCTGCACATGCTCCTCCGTGTCCATGCATGGCACTGCCTATCATGGCAGTAACCACTTAGCTCGACGCCTGCACCGCTGCCAGGCTGCCGGCAAAGCCCACCGCATTTCGCCACTTCCACTTGCCACCACCTATCGCCATCGACTTTCTCAACGCTAGTCGCGGTCGACCTAGCTCCGCTCGGTTGGGGAATCTGTTGTACTGAGGGTTCTTTCTCATGGACAACAAGGTAACTAATTTAATGAGATATTATATCACCTCTTATCCCAGTTCATCTGCCTCCTTTAATCACCCGGCCGAAATCGCCGTGAATTCATTTTTATTCGAGCTGATTTGAGGGTTTTCTTCCATTCATAGAGTGTACAGTGCGCAGACACATTAGGACTTTGCGGCCTCCGCTAGACATTCCATCTCACCGTACCAGATGACTTGAGGATGCGCGCAGTATGTTCAATCTCACCCTAAATCGGTTGGCATGGACTACTTTCCTGAACATATTCTAAATATTGCTACATTTGAATAAAAGGTGCCACATGCACCATATACGTTAAAGGGGAATTTCCCCCCTCTTCTTTCTATATTAGGCAAATTAATGATGTATTGTTCTTTCGATTCCTCTCATATTTCCGTGACATCATGTTTACCCTATCTGTTTAATTATAGATTTTTGTCCTTCGATTTCAACTATTGTACAGTTCTTTCAATTTGGGCCCATATTTGCATGTTACCATATTTTCTTTAACAATCCTACCATTTTCTATAGTGCGTCCCTGGCTATGCAACAGAATCTGTAGTGCACAATCTTTTCCTTTACATAAATCAAGACTGCAGGGATGTCATACTGAACACAAACCATGGATTTACAATCGTTACTACTATAAGACTTGATGAACGTGGTGACTCCTATTTTGGCACTGGCCTCTGGAAATAAATTTCTAAGTTTTATGTACTAAAAGCTAGCACTATAATTGCACTGCACATAAAAGGGCCTGGTCATGAGATATATGCTAACTTCCCCGACGATATCATCCGTCCAGACTTGTTTGTAGTAAGTTTTCTTTTCAAGTATCTGCATGCTGACTTACCCAGCAATATCAAATGAATTGTGTAGTATTTAAGCAACCAATTGTTATTCCCTTTTCTTACTATATTACTACCTAATAACTTCTAGTTACCAATACACTTTTCTATTGCCCTGTTTTAACTAAATATTCCCTGTACTCCACTTCTATCAGAAATCGCCGCTGACAAGGAGACTCCAGAGGTGGAGAACGGGGCTACCAACAAGCGGAGGCAGGGCGAGCAAGAACTGCAAGTGACTCCAGTAGGCCTAGACATCATCAGCAGCCTCCCTGATGATATGTTGACAGTCACCATCTCCCTCCTCCCAATCAAATATGGGGCGCGGACAACCGTCCTTTCCCAGTAGTGGCGCCCCCTATGGAACTCCACCCCTCTCAACCTGATCGACACCCACGAGCTCTGCCATGGTTATCGCAAAAGCTTGGATGCATTCTCCAAGATCCTCGGCAGTCACCTTGGCCCAACCAGAGGCCATAGAATGGGCAAGTTCCCTTCCAATAGCAAGGACCGAGCCAAGCTTAGTGACTGGTTCCGATCCCCCGCCCTAGATCAGCTCGAGGAGCTCACTTTTGATGGTGGGCATATGCGCTCGCTGCCAACGTCCGTGCTCCGCCTCGCGCCCACATTGTGCGTCGCCAAGTTCAGGAACTGCCATTCCCCCTCCCTTAATGACGCGCCCGCTATTATTCTACCACGACTGAAGCACCTCGAGCTCGTCGTCATCTGCCTCCCAAATGGTGACAAGGAGCGCCTGCTCCGTGGCTGTACTGCACTCAAGTACCTTCGTCTTCAGGTGATCAATGGGTTGAGTAGCTTCCACATCACCTCCATGACTCTTCGGACTATTTATGTGTGTTGCTGGTGCGGCAGGAAGACATCACAAGATGTGTACCACGGTATTGTCATTGAGGACACACCTGCACTTGAGAGATTACTTGTAGTTGATCAAGAAGGTCCAACAAGAATCAATGTCATTTCTGCGCCGAAATTGATAGTGGTGGGCTACTCATCTGACAAATACTCTGAACTTGTTATTGGATCCACACCCGTTCAGGTACAACAATCATCTTCTACCTCTCCTTCTACAAATTAACATTATTTATAATTTTGAAGATGTTTGTTCGTCTGTCATCCAGAAAATGATTCCGACAAGCTTGACCCCGAAACTGCGCACAGTGAAGGTCTTGGCACTAGAATCTATCGGCCCCAACCTGGAGCAAGTTGTCAGTTTCCTGAGATGCTCTTCGTGCCTGGAGAAGTGATACGTCTCCAACGTATCTATAATTTTTGATTGTTCCATGCTATTATATTATCTGTTTTGGATGTTAATGGGCCTTATTTTACACTTTTATATTATTTTTGGGACTAACCTATTAACCGAAGGCCCGGCCCAAATTGCTGTTTTTGCCTATTTCAGTGTTTCGTAGAAAAGGAATATCAAACAGAGTCCAAACGGAACGAAACCTTCGAGAACGTGATTTTTGGAACAAATGTGATCCAGAGGACTTGGAGTGGACATCAAGAAACGAACGAGGCGGCCACGAGGCAGGGGGCGCACCTACCCCCTGGGCACGCCCTCCCCCCTCGTGGGCCCCTCGTAGCTCCACTGACCTACTTCTTCCTCCTATATATGTTCACATACCCCGCAAACATCCAGGAGCACCACGAAACCCTATTTCCACTGCTGCAACCTTCTGTACCCAAGAGATCCCATCTTGGGGCCTTTTCCGGAGCTCCACCGGAGGGGCCATTGATCACGGAGGGCCTCTACATCAACTCCATGGCCCCTCTGATGATGTGTGAGTAGTTTACCTCAGACCTACGGGTCCATAGCTGAGGCGACCATTCTGATACATCAGATGAGGCACACAATCCATCGGGATTTTCTGTTGAAAAACATAGTAATAACTTTGTAGTTAGCAATGTTGTACTAGTTTTAAAAGTATGCAAAAGATGCACGGATGTCGTAATAGTAAAAAATCTTACCAGGGTATCTCCATAGAAGTTACCGTGGTTCAACACATGCACTAGTGGCACGTATTCACCATAATTTAGAGGAGTTCGATAATAGGTATTGTAATTCTCAAGATAAGTACAATAAGCAATCAGATGACTTTTCTCCTTATAAGTTAATTCGGAGCCATCAGTCTAGTGGGTTTTGTCTATCATCTTCTGCACATTCTTTGAAGATTCAAAATAAGCTGTCAATGGAAATAAGCTGTCAACTATTTTGAAATAAACAATATAAATTAGTTAATAACTATGTTTGAGAAACTCACATTGTGGTAGAATTGGAAGCGTATCAACAAGGACCCAAATGTCCATATTGTCTTGCTTGATGTCAGGATCACCAAGATCCATCGTGACAATCATACACTCATAAAAACCATACATTTTGCAAAGTGCTTCCCAATTTTGGCAACCAAAATGGGTTACGCTCTGAGAATTGTACAGGTTTACTTCAAAATCGATATCATGATGGGTCCTTAGGTGTATTTTCTTTGTTTGAAAATTTTCATGGTCTTCAAAAC
This sequence comes from Triticum urartu, assembly GCF_056163025.1. Taxonomy (NCBI): domain Eukaryota; kingdom Viridiplantae; phylum Streptophyta; class Magnoliopsida; order Poales; family Poaceae; genus Triticum; species Triticum urartu. The sequence goes on along the minus strand of NC_141878.1, from coordinate 442,733,047 downwards.
CCATCCTCTCCAAGACATAGCGTCTTGCATGGCATGGGATAAGCTAGTCGAATTGTAAAAGATGAAAATTAGGCGTTGAAATAGTTGAAGTCATGCTTAATTACGAAAAAAACACATGTCGTTGTTGCGTACCGTTTCAACATCGAAGGTCTCCTCGAGCTTAATGCTGAAGCACCGATCTTCGTTCAGCTCAACGAACATGTCGCACATACCTCGATCGTCGTGGCACCAGCTGCACTCCCCCGGGAGACTGTCGTCGTCCGAGTACGACATTTCCTACGTTCATAATTCAAAGATTAAACTTGTACAATTAAATATATGTACTAAAAAACCTAAATTAGATCATTATTTTTCGAGAAAATCCAGGCCACTCGATATTTCCTACATATTCTAGCACAAGTCATGCCAGAATTCATGGAAAAATCCGGCATGACCTTTGCTAAAAAGGACATATCGAGCGCCTGAAATTTGCCGGAACGGAAATTAATCAACACTCCGGCAAAACATAGGCCACTCGGAGGTGTAAACTGAACATGAACGGCCACTTGGGAAACCACATATCCTATTTGAGCAAATATGACATGTTCAACTAGTTTTATTAATTCAACTAGTTCTTACTAAATATAAACTTACTATAAATAAAAAACTAGTTCTTTCTAAAAATAAAGTAGTTCAACTAGTTATATTAATTATCTTACTAAAAATACATTAGTTCTATTAATTCAACTAGTTCAACTAGTTTATTAATTTACTTACTAAACTAGTTCGACTACAACTAAAGTAGTTTAACTAGTTTATTAATTTACTTACTAAAAATAAAATAGTTGCTTTAACTAAAAAAATAAACTAGTTCTATTAATTTTCATACAAAAAATAAAATAGTTGTATTAACTCAACTAGTTCAATTAAGCACTTACTATGAATAAAAATAAACTAGTTTTTACTAAAAATAAACTAGTTCAACTAGTTATATTAATTTTCTTACTAATTCTATTAAACACTTACTAGAATTTAACCCCAACTAATTTGATGAACTCTAAAATTTAATCCTAACTAATTCGATGAACTCTAAAACTAATTCTACTTAACAACTACCGCCATAATTAGCATCTAATTTGATGAACCCTAACTAATTAGATGAACTCTGAAATTTAACCCTAAGAACCCTAGCTAGGCAGAGGTAGGGGAGGAGGAGGAGGGCGTGCTCACCTCTGGCGCCGGCGGAGTTAGGGAGAGGGGCACGCGGCGTCGAGGTTGGGGACGGGGTCGGGGCGGTGGGCGCACGGCGGAGGGTGGCGGTGTAGGGGGGGTTGTCGAGGTCGGGGTCGGGGCAGCGTCGAGGTCGCGGTCAGGGGCGGGGGCGGCGTCAAAGGTGTGCGGAGAGCGACGGGTCGCGCGCGGCGGCCGACGATGATGCAGGGCGGCGACAGCGGAGGAGTAGGGATTTGGGGTAAGTCGCCGTGGGGGAAGAACGAACCGTGCGGTTAAGTTAAAAGTTGCAGTAGCGCGTTCCAGGAAGTGCGCTGCTGCTACGGTAGCTATAGCGCATTTCTTAACAAGCGCTACTGCTATTCCTTCACATTTTTATTTGCTTTCCATTTAATTTTATTTTCATTAGCAGTAGCGCCTTTGTTCGTAAACGCGCTGCTACAAAACAAGTAGCGGTAGCGCGGTTCCACGTAGATCGCTACTACTATTTGTAGCCTATCGGCTAAGCCGTGGGAATTTTAGTAGTAGCGCTTTTGTACTCGGGCGCGCTACTGCTATAATTGTATCTGTAGCACGGTTTCAAAATACCACGTTGCTGCTAATTAGCACCAGCGTGCGTTTTTATCCCGCGCTACTACTAATGTTCTGTGTATAAGGTTTTCCCTAGTAGTGCTACTACAAGCATGGAAATTAAAACTAGCTAAAAGCTACAACTAATTTCTTTCTTCTTAAGGTTTATTAAGCACACAAGAAGAAAGCATAAGAAGGAAATAAACTAGCATGGATATTACAATGAAAAAGTATGAGCACCGACATCTAGCAATGAGTGTGTGAACATAAATGTAATGTCGGTGAGAAATACGTACTCCCCCAAGCTTAGGCTTTTGGCCTAAGTTGGTCTATGACCACGGTTGGCCTGGCGGATATCCATAGTAATAGTTGGGGTCGTACTGCGAAGAAGAAGACTCTGATTGCCACTGGTTGGCAATCATCTCCGGATCCCACTGGTAATTAGACTGTCGTGGAGGATCAACTTGTGGTTCCGACTCCAGCTCTGTGGCTGATGTAGGGTTCCGGTAAGCGTGAATGTCCTCCGGCAAGACGAGGTACTGTCCTGTAGATAAATCAAACAAGGAAGGAGCAGGCAAGGTGATAGTCTCAGGATGACGTTTATCAAAGAACAATTTGTATTTCAGCTCCCCTTCCCTATTCTTTATAATAAAATCATGAGCTACCATACTCTTATAATCTAAATAAACAGTAGGCAACAATTTTTCTTCTTTTTCATAGTGCCTAATAGGTATGTTATAGTGTGCAGCAAGGCGTGAAGCATAGATACCACCAAAGATGGGTCCTTTTGTACGGTTCAGACTTAACCGTTTAGCAATAATACCGCCCATACTAACAGAGTCGTCATGGAATAAACCATGGAACAAAATAAAAATATCAGGGACACTAAGGTTTCCACAGTTTCCGCGACCAATTAAGCAATGACTAGCAAACATTGCAAAGTAGCGTAAAACAGGAAAATGTATGCTAGTGATTCTTGCATCGGAAACCTTCCTAGTTTCCCTTACAGTGATAGTGTCAATAAACCCATCCACATCTTTACGATGTGGTTCCTCTAAGCTACCCTCGAAAGGTATTTTGCAAACCCTACAAAATTCATATAGTGACATCTTCTTAACCACATCATATAAATGAAACTCTACTGAAGGAGGTGATTCCCTAGGATAATAGTAGAAGTTTTGCACAAAACTATTGGTGAGTAAGAGATACTGTTCGCGTTGGTCGCGGAGGAAGTCGGTGAGGCCTGCATTCTTAGCCAATTCATAAAAATCCTCATAAATCCCGATAGCTCTCAAGAAATCATCGAAGGGCCATTCACACGGCCTAACCTCCGCGGTGCGAGGCAGATTATACTTGGGCTTCTTTGCTTCTTCATTTTGCTTTTCCTTCGAGCTTCGGCTCGATGAGCCCCGCAAAAATCTCTTCATTATTTTCTGAAAAAATATGAAATTTTTAGTAACTTCAAAATAAAAGTGAACCAAACTCAACAAAATTGATAGCAACTACTCCTACAAGTGCCTAGAGCCTATATCATGCATCAAAACTACTTGGAACCACATAAATTTGACATGCAAGCTCAAGAACAGGGTCACCTAAGCAGCAAAACTATGCAATGAATAAAGCACTAGAACAAAAACTAATTGGACCAATGGAGGAGTCACATACCAAGGAACAATCCCCCCCAAGCAGTTTTGTGAGAGGTGCTTTGAGAAAGGAGATCGAAAATGGCAGCAAAATGAGCTTGGACTCGGGTTTGAACTGGATAATGGTGTTTGTGGGAGGAAGAAGAAGTATGTGGGTGTAGGAATAAGTGGAGGAGGGCCACCGTGGGCCCACGAGGCAAGGGGCGCGCCCAGGGGGGTAGGGCGTGCCCTCCACCCTCGTGGCTAGGTGGATGCCCTCCGTGTTGTGTTCTCAGTGCCAAATATTCTCAAATATTCTAGAAAAAATCGTATTTAAATTTCAGGGCATTTGGAGAACTTTTATTTTCGGGGTATTTTTATATTGCACGGATAATTCAGATAACAGACAGAAAATACTATTTTTATTTTATTTAATATAAATAACAAAAAGTAAAAGGAGGGTACAGAGAGTTGTGTTTTCTAACTTCATCCATCTCATGATCATCAAAAGGAATCCACTAACAAGGTTGATCAAGTCTTGTTAACAAACTCATTACGAGTAACATGGAACTGGAGAAATTTTGAATAACACTAGGTTACCTCAACGGGGATATGCACATCCCCAACAATAAGAATATCATATTTCTTCTTGACAGTAGGAAGAGGAAATTCAAAACCTCCAAAAATAATTGATGGATTTTTTCCAATAGAATTAATACAATGAACTTGAGGTTGTTTCCTCAGAAAGTGTACCATATGCTCATTACCATTAACATGAAAAGTGACATTGCCTTTGTTGCAATCAATAACAGCCCCTGCAGTATTCAAAAAGGGTCTTCCAAGAATAATAGACATACTATCATCCTTGGGAATATCAAGGATAACAAAGTCCGTTAAAATAGTAACGTTTGCAACCACAACAGGCACATCCTCACAAATACCGAAAGGGATTGCAGTTGATTTATCAGCCATTTGCAAAGATATTTCAGTAGGTGTCAACTTATTCAAATCAAGTATATGATATAAAGAGAGAGGCATGACACTAACACCGGCTCCAAGATCACATAAAGTAGTTTTAACGTAGTTTCTTTTAATGGAGCATGGTATAGTGGGTACTCCTGGATCTCCTAACTTCTTAGGTATTCCACCTTTAAAAGTATAATTAGCAAGCATGGTGGAAATTTCAGCTTTCGGTATCTTTCTTTTATTATTGACAATTTCTTTCATATACTTAGCATAAGGATTCATTTTAAGCATATCAGCTAATCGCATACGCAAAAAGATAGGTCTAATCATTTTAGCAAAGCGCTCAAAATCCTCATCATCCTTTTTCTTGGATGGTTTGGGAGGAAAAGGCATGGGTTTCTGAACCCATGGTTCTCTTTCTTTACCATGTTTCCTAGCAACAAAGTCTCTCTTATCATAACATTGATTCTTTGATTGTGGGTTATCAAGATCAACAATAGGCTCAATTTCTATATCATTATCATTGCTAGGTTGAGCATTATCATGAACATTATCATTAACATTATCACTAGTTTCAGGTTCATTACCAGATTGAGTTTCAGCATCAGAAATAGAAATATCATTTGGATTCTCAGGTGTTTCAGTAATAGGCTCACTAGAAGCATGCAAAGTCATATCATTTTTTTTCTTCCTTTTAGAAGGGCTAGGTGCATCTATATTATTTCTCTGAGAATCTTGCTCAATTCTCTTAGGGTGGCCTTCAGGATACAAAGGTTCCTGAGTCGTTTTACCAATTCTAGTAGCCACTCTAACAGCAAAATCATTATTCTTACTATTCAATTCATTGAGAAAATCATTTTGAGCTTTAAGTACTTGTTCTACTTGAGTAGTAACCATAGAAGCATGTTTACTAATAATTTTAAGTTCACCTTTGACATTAGACATATAATCACCCAAGTGTTCAAGCATATCAGCACTTCGTTTTGATTCTCTACCAAAATAAGCATTGAAGTCTTCTTGCTTAACCATAAATTTATCAAACTCATCTAAGCATGGGCTAGCAAACTTAGTAAATGGGATTTCAGCTTTATCATATATATAGAGAATTTACCTTTACTACCTGTGTCGGGTTATCAAGACCATGTATTTCTTCAAGAGGAGATGGATTAAAATTATGCATTTCTTCGACAGACGGTAAATTAAGACCATGTATTTCTTCAATAGGAGGTAAATTCTTAACATCTTCAGCTTTAATACCCTTTTCTTCCATGGATTTCTTTGCCTCTTGCATATCTTCAGGACTGAGAAATAGAATACCCCTTCTCTTCAGAGTTGGTTTAGGAATAGGCTCAGGAAGTTTCAAATTATTTTCATTTGTCAACATATTATTCAATAGAATTTCAGCTTCATCCGGTGTTCTTTCCCTGAAAATAGATCCAGACAACTATCTAGGTAATCTCTGGAAGCATCGGCTAGTCCATTATAAAAGATATCAAGTATTTCATTTTTCTTAAGAGGATGATCAGGCAAAGCATTAAGTAATTGGAGAAGCCTCCCCCAAGCTTGTGCGAGACTCTCTTCTTCAATTTGCACAAAATTATATATATCCCTTAAGGCAGCTTGTTTCTTATGAGCAGGGAAATATTTAGCAGAGATGTAATAAATCATATCCTGGGGACTACGCACACAACCAGGATCAAGAGAATTAAACCATATCTTAGCATCACCCTTTAATGAGAACGGAAATATTTTAAGGATATAAAAGTAGCGAGTTCTCTCGTCTTTAGTGAATAGGGTGGCTATATCATTTAATTTAGTATGATGTGCCACAACAGTTTCAGATTCATAGCCATAAAAAGGATCAGATTCAACGAAAGTAATTATATCAGGATCAACAGAGAATTCATAATCCTTATCGGTAACACAGATAGGTCAAGTAGCAAAAGCAGGGTCAGGTTTCATTCTAGCATTAAGGGATTGCTGCTTCCATTTAGCTAATAACCTCTTTAGATCATGTCTATCATTGCAAGCTAAAATAGCTCTAGCAGATTCTTCATTCAGAACATAACCCTCAGGAACAACAAGCAATTCATATTTATTAGGGGGAGAGTCGTCATCATCACTTTCATCAATATTATCAGTTTGAATAATTTCATTCTCTCTAACCCTAGCAAGTTGTTCATCAATAAATTCACCAAGTGGCATAGTAATATCAAGCATAGAAGTAGTTTCATCATAAGTATCATGCATAGCAGAAGTGGCATCATCAATAACATGCGACATATCAGAATGAATAGCAAAAGCAGGTTTACATGTCGCAAGCTTACTCAAAACAGAAGGTGAATCAAGTGCAGAGCTAGATGGCAGTTCCTTACCTCCCCTCGTAGTTGAGGGATAAATCTTGGTTTTTGGATCTCTCAAGTTCTTCATCATGATAAGTAGAGATAAATCCCAAGTGACTCAAAGAATAGAGCTATGCTCCCCGGCAACGGCGCCAGAAAATAGTCTTGATAACCCACAAGTATAGGGGATAGCAACAGTTTTCGAGGATAGAGTATTCAACCCAAATTTATTGATTCGACACAAGGGGAGCCAAAGAATATTCTCAAGTATTAGCAGCTGAGTTGTCAATTCAACCACACTTGGAAACTTAGTATCTGCAGCAAAGTGTTTAGTAGCAAAGTAATATGATAGTAGTGGTAACATTAGCAAAAGTAACGGTAGCAAAAGTAATGTTTTTGGTATTTTGTGGTGATTGTAACAATAGCAACGGAAAAGTAAATAAGCGAAGAACAATATATGGAAAGCTCATAGGCAATGGATCGGTGATAGAGAATTATGCCGGATGCGGTTCATCATGTAATAGTCATAACCTAGGGTGACACAGAACTAGCTCCAATTCATCAATGTAATGTAGGCATGTATTCCGAATATAGTCATGCGTGCTTATGGAAACGAACTTGCATGACATCTTTTGTCCTACCCTCCCGTGGCAGCGGGGTCCTAATGGAAACTAAGGGATATTAAGGCCTCCTTTTAATAGAGTACCGGACCAAAGCATTAACACATAGTGAATACATGAACTCCTCAAACTACGGTCATCACCAGGAGTGGTCCCGATTATTGTCACTTCGGGGTTGCCGGATCATAACACATAGTAGGTGACTATAGACTTGCAAGATAGGATCGAGAACACTCATATATTGATGAAAACATAATAGGTTCAGATCTGAAATCATGGCACTCGGGCCCTAGTGACAAGCATTAAGCATAGCAAAGTCATAGCAACATCAATCTTAGAACATAGTGGATACTAGGGATCAAACCCTAACAAAACTAACTCGATTACATGATAGATCTCATCCAACCCATCACCGTCCAGCAAGCCTGTGATGGAATTACTCACGCACGGTGGTGAGCATCATGAAATTGGTGATGGAGGATGGTTGATGATGACGACGACGACGGATTCCTCTCTCCGGAGCCCCGAACGGACTCCAGATCAGCCCTCCCGAGAGGTTTTAGGGCTTGGCGGCGGCTCCGTATCGTAAAACGCGATGAATCCTCTCCTCGATTTTTTTCTCCCCGAAAGAGAATATATAGAGTTGGAGTTGAGGTCGGAGGAGCTCCAGGGGGCCCACGAGGTAGGGGGCGCGCCTAGGGGGTAAGCGCGCCCCCCACCCTCATGGCTAGGGTGTGGGCCCCCTAGCCTTGATCTTTTGCCAGTATTTTTCATTATTTCCAAAAAGATGCTCTGTGGAGTTTCAGGTCATTCCGAGAACTTTTGTTTCTGCACATAAATAACACCATGGCAATTCTGCTGAAAACAACGTCAGTCCGGGTTAGTTCCATCCAAATCATGCAAGTTAGAGTCCAAAACAAGGGCAAAAGTGTTTGCAAAAGTAGATACGATGGAGACGTATCAGTCACGGAACTCGCAAGTTGATCACCAAAACATACATCAAGTGGATCACGTGATATCCCATTGTCACCACAGATAAGCACTTGCAAGACATACATCAAGTGTTCTCAAATCCTTAAAGACTCAATCCGATAAGATAACTTCAAAGGGAAAACTCAATTCATCACAAGAGAGTAGAGGGGGAGAAACATCATAAGATCCAAATATAATATCAAAGCTCACGATACATCAAGATCGTGGCGACTCAAGAACACGAGAGAGAGAGATATCAAACACATAGCTACTGTACATACCCTTATCCCCAAGGGTGAACTACTCCCTCCTCATCATGGAGAGCGCCGGGATGATGAAGATGGCCACGGAGAGGGATTCCCCCCTCTGGCAGGGTGCCGGAACGGGTCTAGATTGGTTTTCGGTGGCTACGGGGGCTTCTGGCGGCGGAACTCCCGATCTAGGTTATGTTCTGGAGGTTTCAGTATATATAAGAGGTTTTGGCATCGAGAACAAGTCACGAGGGTCTCCAGGCTATCGACAAGGTAGGGAGGCACGCCCAGGGGGTGGGCGCCCCCCCCCCCCACCCTCGTGGGCATCCCGGGACTCTTCTAGCCCAACTCTTTTACTCTATGTCCTTCTTCTGGTCCAAAAATAAGTTCCGTGAAATTTCAGGTCAATTGGACTCCGTTTGGTTTTCCTTTTCCGTGAAACTCAAAAACAAGGAGAAAACATAAACTGGCACTGGGCTCTAGGTTAATAGGTTAGTCCCAAAAATCATATAAAATAGCATATAAATGCATATAAAACATCCAAGGTTGATAATACAATAGCATGGAACAATCAAAAATTATAGATACGTTGGAGACATATCAGGAGACAACCCAGAAGTTTTAGAGAGTCATTTATTTCTGTTGTGTTCTTTTATAAAGTTTAAAAACAAAAATAATGTGCCAAGATTTGCCTTTAGGATGTTTACATCGCTTGTTGGTTTGTGCGGTGCAAAACAGAAACTTTGGCTGTAGTGCGTGATTTTACATTTTTTACTGGAACGTTAAACGCTTCTGAAACCTTTTTCACTGTCTTTCTATACAATTTTTTTATTTTTCCTAATTGTTTCAGAATTTTTGGAGTAACATAAGTATGGTGAATGTTCAGATTACTACAGACTGTCCTGTTTAAGACAGATTCTGTTTTTGATGCATAGTTTGCTTGTTTTGATGAAACTATCAATTTCTATTAGTGGATTAAGCCATGGAAAATTTATATTACAGTAGATACAATGCAAAAACAAAATATGAATTTGTTTGCAACAGTACTTAGAGTAGTGATTTGCTTTATTATACTAACGGATCTTACCGAGTTTTCTGTTGAGTTTTGTGTGGATGAAGTGTTCGAAGATCGAGGAGGTCTCGATGTGAGTAGAAGGAGGAGAGGCAAGAGCTCAAGCTTGGGGATTCCCAAGGCACCCCAAGTAAATATTCAAGGAGACTCAAGCGTCTAAGCTTGGGGATGCCCCAGAAGGCATCCCATCTTTCTTCAACAAGTATCGGTATGTTTTCGGATTCGTTTCGTTCATGCAACATGTGCAAATCTTGGAGCGTCTTTTGCATTTAGTTTTCATTTTTTATTTTATGCACCATGCTGGTATGAGATAGTCCATGGTTGATTTATAGAATGCTCATTGCACTTCACTTATATCTTTTGAGTATGGCTTAATAGAATGCTTCATGTGCTTCACTTATATCTTTTGAAGTTTGGGTTGCGTGTTTCTCTTCACATAGAAAACCGCCATTTGTAGAATGATCTTTTGCTTCACTTATATTTGTTAGAGCGTGGGCATATATTTTGTAGAAAGAATTAAACTCTCTTGCTTCACTTGTATCTATTTAGAGAGATGACAGGAATTGGTTATTCACATGGTTAGTCATAAAATCCTACATAAAACTTGTAGATCACTGAATATGATATGTTTGATTCCTTGGAATAGTTTTGCGATATAAATATGGTGATACTAGAGTCATGCTAGTGGGTAGTTGTGGATTGTAGAAATACTTGTGTTGAAGTTTGTGATTCTCGTAGCATGCACATATGGTGAACCGTTATGTAACGAAGTTGGAGCATGAGGTATTTATTGATTGTCTTCCTTATGAGTGGCGGTCGGGGACGAGCGATGGTATTTTCCTACCAATCTATCCCCCTAGGAGCATGCGCCTAGTACTCTGTTTCGATGACTAATAGATTTTTGCAATAAGTATGTGAGTTCTTTATGACTAATGTTGAGTCCACGGATTATATGCACTCTCACCCTTACATCATTGCTAGCCTCTTCGGTACCGTGCGTTGCCCTTTCTCACCTCAAGAGTTGGTGCAAACTTCGCCGGTGCATCCAAACCCCGTGATATGATAAGCTCTATCACACATAAGCCTCCTTATATCTTCCTCAAAACAGCCACCAAACCTACCTATTATGGCATTTCCATAGCCATTCTGAGATATATTGCCATGCAACTTCCATCATCATCATATACATGACTTGAGCATTCATTATCATATTGCTTTGCATGATCGTAAGATAGCTAGCATGATGTTTTCATGGCTTGTCCGTTTTTTGATGTCATTGCTATGCTAGATCATTGCACATCCCAGTACACCGCCAGAGGCATTCATATAGAGTCATACTTTGTTCTAGACATTGAGTTGTCATATTGAGCTGTAAGTAAATAAAAGTGTGATGATCATCATTATTAGAGCATTGCCCTAGTGAGGAAAGGATGATGGATACTATGATTCCCCAGCAAGTTGGGATGAGACTCCGGACTTTAAAAAAAAGAGGCCAAAGAAGCTCAAATAAAAAAGAGAGGCCAAAGAAGCTCAAATAAAAAAGAGAGGCTAAAGAAGCCCACCAAAAAAATAAAAAATAAAAAATGAGAGAAAAGAGAGAATGGACAATGTTACTATCCTTTTACCACACTTGTGCTTGAGAGTAGCACCATGTTCTTCATATAGAGAGTCTCTTGAGTTATCACTTTCATATACTAGTGGGAATTTTCATTATAGAACTTGGCTTGTATATTCCAACGATGGGCTTCCTCAAGTGCCCTAGGTCTTCATGAGCAAGCAAGTTGGATGCACACCCACTTAGTTTCAGTTTGAGCTTTCATACACTTATAGCTCTAGTGCATCTGTTGCATGGCAATCCCTACTCCTCGCATTGACATCAATTGATGGGCATCTCCATAGCCGGTTGATTAGCCGCGTCGATGTGAGACTTTCTCCTTTTTGTCTTCTCCACACAACCTCTACCATCATATTCTATTCCACCTATAGTGTTATGTCCATGGCTCATGCTCATGTATTGCGTGAAAGTTGAAAAGGTTTGAGAACGTCAAAAGTATGAAACAATTGCTTGGCTTGTCATCGGGGTTGTGCATGATTTGAATATTTTGTGTGATGAAGATGGAACATAGCCAGACCATATGATTTTGTAGGGATAACTTTCTTTGGCCATGTTATTTTGAAAAGACATGATTGCTTTATTAGTATGCTTGAAGTATTATTGTCTTAATGCCAAATGATAGACTATTGCTTTCAATCATTTGTGTCTTAATATTCATGCCATGATTAGATTACATGATCAAGATTATGCTAGGTAGCATTCCACATCAAAAATTATCTTTTTGTTCATTTACCTACTCGAGGACGAGCGGGAATTAAGCTTGGGGATGCTGATACGTCTCCATCGTATCTATAATTTTTGATTGTTCCATGCCAATATTCTACAACTTTCATATACTTTTGGCAACTTTTTATACTATTTTTGGGACTAACATATTGATCCAGTGCCCAGTGTCAGTTCCTGTTTGTTGCATGTTTTTTGTTTCGCAGAAAATCCATATCAAACGGAGTCCAAACGGGATAAAAACTGACGGAGATTTTTTTGGAATATATGTGATTTTTGGGAAGAAGAATCAACGCGAGACGATGCCCGAGGGGGCCACGAGGCAGGGGGCGCGCCCCAGGCCCTCGTGGCCACCCCGTAAGGCAGTTGATGCCCTTCTTTCGCCGAAAGAAAGATAATATCTGGATAAAAATCGTGTCCAAATTTCAGCACAATCGGAGTTACGAATCTCCGGGAATTTAAGAAACGATGAAAGGGAAGAATCAGGAGCGCAGAAACAGAGAGAGACAGATCCAATCTCGGAGGGGCTCTCGCCCCTCCGCCGCCATGGAGGCCATGGACCAGAGGGGAAACCCTTCTCCCATCTAGGGAGAAGGTCAAGGAATAAGAAGAAGAATGGGGGCTCTCTCCCCCCTCTCCCGGTGGCCCAGAACACCACCGGGGCCATCATCATGTGACGGCGATCTACACCAACACCTCTGTCATCTTCGCCAACATCTTCATCACCTTCCCCCATCTATCTACAGCAGTCCACTCTCCCGCAACCCACTGTACCCTCTACTTGAACATGGTGCTTTATGCTTCATATTATTATCCAATGATGTGTTGCCATCCTATGATGTCTGAGTAGATTTTCATTGTCCTATCAGTAATTGGTGAATTGCTATGATTGGTTTAATTTGCTTGTGGTTATGTTGCTGTCCTTTGGTGCCCATCATATGAACGCGCGCGTGGATCACACCATAGGGTTAGTTGTATGTTGATAGGACTATGTATTGGAGGGCAAGAGTGAAAGAAGCTTCAACCTAGCATAGAAATTGATGCATACGGGGTTGAAGGGGGACCAATATATCTTAATGCTATGGTTGGTGTCGGTGTCAAAACCGGCGGATCTCGGGTAGGGGGTCCCGAACTGTGCGTCTAGGCGGATGGTAACAGGAGGCATGGGACACGATGTTTTACCCAGGTTCGGGCCCTCTTGATGGAGGTAAAACCCTACATCATGCTTGATTAATATTGATGATATGGGTAGTACAAGAGTAGATCTACCTCAAGATCAGAGAGGCTAAACCCTAGAAGCTAGACTATGGTATGATTGTTGTTTGTCCTACGGACTAAAACCCTCCGGTTTATATAGACACCGGAGAGGGCTAGGGTTACACAGAGTCGGTTACAATGGTAGGAGATCTACATATCCGTATCGCCAAGCTTGCCTTCCACGCCAAGGAAAGTACCTTCCGGACACGGGACGAAGACTTCAATCTTGTATCTTCATAGTCCAGGAGTCCGGCCGAAGGTATAGTCCGGCTATCCGGACACCCCCTAATCTAGGACTCCCTCAGTAGCCCCTAAACCAGGCTTCAATGAAGACGAGTCCGGCGCACAGATTGTCTTCGGCATTTCAAGGCGGGTTCCTCCTCCAAGTACTTCGTAGAAGATTTTGAACACAAAGGTAGTGTCCGACTCTGCAAAATAAGTTTCCACATATTGCCATAGAGAGAATAATATTTACACAAATCTAATCTGCTGACGTATTCGTAGCATAACATCACACCACGGCCAAGTCTTTATTCGAATCGTTTTACTGTTCTACCTCAGCACGTTTAGCGAGGCGGTTTCCTTGGCACGTATTGTCAAAGCAGAGATCGTGTCCCCTTATTCCGGGATTCTCATCAATACGGGCGTGGGTAACCCAACCGCGCCATTGATTACGGCGCTTGGGAGATAAGCGAGTTTTACCAGGCTGGTGGGGACGCATAGTCGCGTCCACCCATATAAGGGGATAAGGATCCACCTTTTCATCCACGCCTTCTTCCTCCTTTGCCTATCCATTTCCGCGCACTCGAGCTCCAGCGCCCAAGTCCGCACACCCCACCTCAACCTTCTCTAGCCATGTCCGGAGCGGAAGGCAAGTGGATGGTCTCCTCCGTCATGGAGGGACACATCAAAAGACTGGGGAAGGCCGGATACTTGTCTAACGACATTGCGCATCGGCTTCCTGAGGAGGGGCAGCTCATCCCCACCCCTAGGCCCCATGAGAGGGTGGTGTTCCTCCCTCATTTCCTCCGCGGACTGGGCTTCTCTCTCCACCCATTTGTCCGGGGGCTCATGTTCTACTATGGCCTGGATTTCCACGATCTGGCCCCGAACTTTGTCCTCAACATCTCGGCGTTCATCGTCGTGTGCGAGGCTTTCTTCCGCATCCGCCCCCATTTCGGCCTATGGCTCAAGACTTTCAATGTCAAGCCGAAGGTGGTGCGCGGCACCCAGGCGGAGTGCGGAGGCGCCATGGTGGGCAAGATGCCCAACGTCCTATGGCTCGAGGGCTCCTTCGTGGAGTCCCTAAAGGGGTGGCAATCGGGGTGGTTTTACATCACCGAGCCGCGCGACCCTGAATGGGTCGCAGCCCCCGAGTTCCGATCCGGACCCCTACGCGGCTCGCCTCCTGGAAAGAGACGGGCCTGTTGCGGGTAAAAAAGGAGAGCTGACCGGACTCCAAACCTGCGTCCAAACCCTGGTGGACAAGAAGCTCAAACTTGTCAACGTAGTCCAGGTTATGCTCATCCGCCGGATCCTCCCGTGTCAACAACGGGCCTTCAACCTGTGGGAGTTCGACCCGGCGCGGCACCGAACTCTGAGCAGGCTCTTCGACACGACGTACGAAGATTCCTGGAAGGTGCTTTTCAAGGGCGCCGAGGCCCCCGCATCCGCTACCGAGGATCGCGGATTCAGCACGCAGCGTCACGATCGCGCGGTAAGCTGTTTTTACCTTTTACAGGGTATTTAATTTTTCATAGTTTGACTCCATGCGGGATCTAAGCTCTCTTACCTTTGACAGGATTGGCAGGAGACGTCCGGACAGATCAACTATCCGGCTCCTTTGCCCGAAGGCCCAGCTGACGCTCGTTTGGCGAAGCTGCTGGTTCCGGCACCCTATGTGGTGCCAGAGAAGAAGGCCAAGAAGAAGGCCACGGGGACTCGAAAGAGTGCCTGGCGCCAGGAGGTGTCGGATTCATCATCCGACGACTCCAAGGCGCACTCCTCCCATGAAGACGAGGAGGAGGAAGAAGAGACCTCTCCTCCTCCAGCGGGGGGAGGGAAGAAAAGGAAGGCCGCCCCAACTGGGGAGGCCGAAGGGTCCAAGAAGGGCAAGACCCCTCCTCCGGACTACTCCACCAACGCCGACGACGGCGAAGAGGAGTGGCCGCACAGGGCCAAGCCCCTGGCGAGATCGTAAGTATCCGGATACCAGAGTGATTCATAGTATTCCCTCATTGCATAGATTTTCCTTACGTCGAACATGTTTATGCAGTCCACCCAAAGACCGGCTTGACGTGTCGTCGAGCGGTTCCCTGGATTTGTCGGATGTAAATTCGCTTCCGACGGCTACCTCCCCCCATCCTACGGACGATGCCGAGGCGGCGCCGCAAGGCGACCTCCCGGACTCCAGGCGCGAAGGGGATAGAACCCCCAAGTGTTCCAAGTCTGGCTTTGTGCCGGACACCGCGCTGGAACCTTCAATGGTTCCGGACTCCGGTAGGCAGCCTCCTTTCAAGAGGAGCAAGCCTACTGAGCTGGTGACCTCCATCCAACCGGAGGCACCGGACAATTTGCTGGAGGTGCTTAACGGCGCCTCCATCGACGAGGAGCACCGCACTATTATGAGTGCGGTGATCCAGAAGGTTCAGTCCGCCAAGAGCGGACTGACTGAAGCCTGTGCCAGCCTTCTAATAGGCTTCGAGGTAAGTAAACAATATGTAAAATATTACCGCATAGACAGTAGCCCCTGATGCTCTGTTCGGCGTTCGGAAAGAAAAGCCGAATAGAGGATCTAATAACGTTCGCATGAGTCTAACAAAAGTAAGTCAATATGCGTATGCAGGCTTCGCTGCTAGCATCTGCCGCACTGACTGCGGAGGTGGGCACGCTGAAGCAGAACCTCGAGCGGTCCGAGAACGAGCTCGGCCATGCCAAGAGGCAACTCGAGGAGACGGAAGGTAAGAAATACCTTATTGAAATATGTGAAAGGTGCAATTGCAAAAAGTGATAGGATTAACGCGGCTATTGTAGGGGCCACAACTGAGGTGGCGACCCTTAAGCAAGCGCTGTCCCAGGCCGAGAAGAGGGCGGCCACGGAGCGCACCGAACGGGAGAAGCATGAGACGCAGGTTGGCGAGGTGCGGCAAGAGCTCCAGGCTCTCATGAAAAAACATGAGAGTTTGGAGCTTGACTCGAAGACGCGAGAGTCTGAGCTCGCGGCGGCCATTGAAGATGCCAAGTCTACCAAGGCCGAAGACCAGAAGGCCCTCCAGGAGGTCGAGGCAATAAAAAAGATAGCGGCGGGTAAGGCATTCTTTATGCAAAGCAAACACATAAAAGTGAATTACTTGTTACTTACCCGAATCCGAAGCTCTCTAGGAGCATTCGCAGACTTGCCCCGTAGCGTGTCGGATGCCGCCGCCTTCTACCGAGCCGAGGAGGGGAGCTCGACGGAGAAGGTGTTCTGGTCTCAGTATGCTGAGGCCGAA
Organism: Triticum urartu; assembly: GCF_056163025.1. NCBI lineage: Eukaryota > Viridiplantae > Streptophyta > Magnoliopsida > Poales > Poaceae > Triticum > Triticum urartu. Next base: position 442,716,337 of record NC_141878.1, on the reverse strand, counting down.
CACCCGGTGCCCTTAAGCGACCAGCTGAAACAGCTGGTCGAGCTCCATAAGGTGGCCGAACAGGCCATGAAGGGCCTCATAGTCCGGCTGTGGCCTGGAGAGGCCATGCCTGGGAGCTACTTCGGGCTGGTGAGGCGGCTGGTGGAGGCCTGTCCAAGGCTCGAAGTCATCAAGCGCTCCGTATGCATCGAGGGTGCCCGTAGGGCGCTTGCCCGTGCGAAGGTGCACTGGGCAAGCTGGATGCTGAGAAGCTTGTGAAGGACGGGCCACCGCCGGGCAAGGAGCATCGCAAGCCCGAGATGTATTATGAGGGCGTTTTGAAGGGTGCCCGCCTTGTGGCGGATGAATGTTCCATGGATGTAATTTTTCAGTAAACTCGCTCGTTTTGTCTTGTGCGCTGAAAACTTGTTCATGTGCGCTAAGCAATGCTTTTTGAATTTAAAATATTACCTTATGTGCATCCGTTTATCAAATTTGAGAGATGGCGAGTCGTCGGCTTCTGCCCCCATGGCACGAGTGCTGGGGTGTTTGGGATAAACATGAGCGCTCTTTTTCCCATTCTTGGGTCCTTCGAGGGAGGCGCTCAACACAACGAACAAGGCAATCAGACTATAATGCTCGAACACTCTCACTTAGCCATAGAATTCTATAATTTTAAATTTCGGCGAAGCCCCTAGTGTTCAAAAGACCGAGTTCGGGGCGCTATCCACGCCTAGGTCGGACAAAGACGACTCCTCGCTCTAAGCGGCATAAGTCTTTAGGGACTCGAAAACCTCTCGAACAGCGACCAGCTCTCGCCTCATCATGACGGTCAGTTTTAGCTTTCTCTACTGAGGTGCTTAGCCCAGCTCAACTGGGGCACAATTGCAGCAGTTCTCCTAGTGCTACCTTAGCCGATATAACGGAACGTAAGGTACCAAAACATAGGAGCCGGGCAAACCCAACTATTGACCCAAGACATGATTCGGAGCCGATGCATATAATGTTATAAGTTCGGGGTGCCGCACTTGTGAAGGTGTTCGAACTTCTCACACTGTATTGTGGGGTACTTAAGCCCCTGGCGTATTGGCCGTACCAAAGTGTACGGGTGCAACATGTCATTAATGAACATATATTCGTAAAAAAGGGGTAATGCAATAATAGACGGAAGCTATGCGTTGTTTATTTAAAAAAGCTGCGATCAAAGCAGAACGATACAAATACTGCAATAAGCAAAAGATGGGACTATTTAACATGTCCTTTCCAGGGGCAAGCTGCGGAATGTTATGTGAAACAGGTATACTGCTCGTTATAGAGACCACCTTAGAGTTCCATAGTGCGGCGTAGTTTTCTGCTTCCCGGGTTGTATCGTTTGTGCGGCAATTGTACTGCTGGACAAGCCTTCCGAAGAATGGAGTCCTGAAAATAAGAGAAAATTAAGAAATCGGCAGCCCCTAGTGCGGTTTAAGCCGCGTTTCGGGCGTGCCGTGATGGTGCCCCTCCCCTTTTGCCCATGGTATTTCCAGAGCGTAGTTATGTACGCGCAACACTGGTTTCGCAAGTTCGCGAGGGCTGGGGTTGGGGCCGCATTGCTACGCTTGTTCGGAACATGCCCAGCGGTCTTGTTGTAGGTTACTCCGGGCGCGCTTGACGGTGTCCAGACGTTTAATTGCCGGACTGGAGAATTGCCTTGAGAGGCTGCTTTGTACTTCCGCTGTGAAAGTGCAACTATCCCTAGGTGGTTTTGGTAATTCATAACAACATATAGCTCATTGAGCTAATGTTATTCCAAGATGATTATTTCAGGAAAGCTCAATGATTGGCATGGCATGGATGTGAAAGTGGAACCCTCAAAATGCTAAGGACAAAGGATTGGCTCAAGCTCAAAAGCTCAAGATTCTTCATTTTATATTTTAGTGATCCAAGATCACATTGAGTCTTTAGGAAAAGCCAATACTATCAAGGAGGGATGAGGTGTTGCTTAATGAGCCTCTTGCTTCATGTGCTTAGTGATATGCTCCAAAACCCTCAACTACTTTCCCATATCCACATATGACCTAAACCCTAAGCCAAACTCGGTCCTACCGATTCTTCCTATCCGGCGCCACCGAGTTTCACTTGTCATAAGCCACTGCCAAACCCTAGCAATTCGGTTCTACCGATAGGGATCTCGGTCTCACCGAGATGGGATTGCAAACTCTCTGTTTCCCTTTCGTAACTTTTCGGTCTCACCGAAAGAGCGAATCGGTCCCACCAAGATTGCAATGTAAATTCAGTGTTTCCCTATTGTAACTTTTCGGTCTCACCGAAAGAGCAAATAGGTCCCACCGAGTTTGCCTGACCAACTCTCTGGTTAGCTAATTACCAAATTCGGTCTCACCGAGTTTGTGTAATCGGTCTCACCGAGATTACGTTATGCCCAAAACCCTAACCATATCGGTCCCACCGAGTTGCATGTCAGTCCCACCGAAAATCTCTAACGATCACTAGGTTTACACTTTAGGTCCGACCGAGTTTGTTGATTCGGTCCCACCGAGATTGGAAAACTGTGTGTAACGGTTGGATTTTGTGTGGAGGCTATATATACCCCTCCACCTCCTCTTCATTCGTGGAGAGAGCCATCAGAACACATACACAATTCCAACTCTTATGTTCTGAGAGAGAACCACCTACTCATGTGTTGAGACCAAGATATTCCATTCCTACCATATGAATCTTGATCTCTAGCCTTCCCAAGTTGCTTTCCACTCAAATCTTCTTTCCACAAAATCCAAATCCTATGAGAGATAGTTGAGTGTTTGGGAGACTATCATTTGAAGCACAAGAGCAAGGAGTTCATTACCTACACACCATTTGTTACTTCTTGGAGAGTGGTGTCTCCTAGATTGGCTAGGTGTCACTTGGGAGCCTCCGACAAGATTGTGGAGTTGAACCAAGGAGTTTGTAAGGTCAAGGAGATCGCCTACTTTGTGAAGATCTACCGCTAGTGAGGGAAGTCCTGTGTGGGCGATGGCCATGGTGGGATAGACAAGGTTGCTTCTTCGTGGACCCTTTGTGGGTGGTTGCTTCTTCATGGACCCTTCGTGGGTGGAGCCCTTTGTGGACTCGCGCAACCGTTACCCTTTGTGGGTGGAGCCCTTTGTGGACTCGCGCAACCGTTACCCTTTGTGGGTTGAAGTCTCCATCAACGTGGATGTAGGATAGCACCACCTATCCGAACCACGGGAAAAACATCCGTGTCTCCAATTGCGTTTGAACTCTCCAAACCCTTCCCTTTACATTCTTGCAAGTTGCATGCTTTACTTTCCGCTGCCAATATACTCTTTGCATGCTTGCTTGAATTGCGTGATGATTGCTTGACTTGTCCTACAATAGCTAAAATCTGCCAAGAACTAAAATTGGGAAAAGGTTAAGTTTTTATTTGGTCAAGTAGTCTAATCACCCCCCTCTAGACATACTTTCGATCCTACAAGTGGTATCAGAGCTTTGGTCTCCATTTGCTTTGATCTCCATAGCTTTTGGTGGTCATAGCCTTGGTTTCACAACCTAGGAGAGTATGGCGTCTAGCGAGGGAAATTATCACCGTAGAGGTGCTTACTTTGATGGTACTAATTTTGCTAGTTGGAAGCATAAAATGAAAATGCATATTCTTGGACATAACCCCGCCGTTTGGGCTATTGTGTGTGTTGGTTTGCAAGGTGACTTCTTTGATGGGAAAGAACCAAACCGTGAGGCTACCGCGGATGAGTTGAAGATGTTGCAATACAATGCTCAAGCTTGCGATATTCTCTTCAACGGATTGTGCCCCGAAGAATTCAACAAAATCAGCCGTCTTGAGAATGCAAAGGAAATTTGGGACACTTTGATTGATATGCACGAAGGTACCGACTCCGTCAAGGAATCCAAGTTGGATGTGCTTCAAAGTCAACTTGACAAGTTCAAGATGAAGGATGGTGAAGGTGTCGCTGAAATGTACTCTAGGCTTGCTCTCATCACAAATGAGATTGCCGGCTTAGGAAGCGAAGAGATGACCGATAGATTCATCATCAAGAAGATTCTAAGAGCCTTGGATGGAAAATATGATACCGTGTGCACATTGATCCAAACGATGCCCAATTACAAAGATCTCAAGCCAACGGAGGTGATTGGAAGAATTGTTGCTCATGAGATGTCACTTAAGGATAAAGAGGAACTTCACAACAAATCAAGTGGTGCCTACAAAGCCTCATGTGAAGCTCCTACATCATCAAGTGAGAAGCAAAACTTCAATGAAGAATTGAGCTTAATGGTGAAGAACTTCAACAAGTTCTACAAGAGTAGAAGCAAAGATAGAAGCTTCAAGTCAAGGTCCTACAGTGAAAAAAGATCTTCTAGTCGAGAGCGAAACTGCTACAGTTGTGGAAGACCCGGACACTATTCCAATGAGTGTACGGCTCCCTACAAGAGAAGAGAAGATTCTCCAAAAAGAAGAAGCAAAGAATCACCACCAAGAGAGAGAAGGAGTAGAGATGATCGTTATGAACGAAGATACTCATGGAGAAGCAAGGATTCAGAAAGGAAGGAAAAATCATCAAGGAGCTACAAAAAACGAAGACATCAAGCTCATGTTGGTGAATGGGTATCCGGCTCCGACTCCGACAGCCACTCCGAGAGAAGTTATCACTCCGACTCCGAAGATACTCAAGATGAAGGTGTTGCCGGTCTAGCACTTGTGTCAACCAACTCCTACGACATATTTGACTCACCAAATGAAGGAATTGGAAGATGCTTCATGGCCAAAGGTCCTAAGGTAACACACCCCGAGTATGTTGATTTCAATAGTGATGAAGATGACTTGTTAGGTGATGATTTGCTTGTTGACAACTCTAGTGATGAATACTATGATGAAACGTCAATTAAACATGCTAATCAAGATAAAACGAATGACAATGATAAGGAGAATATTGAGGCCCTAACTAAAGAACTAAACACTCTTAAGTTAGCTCATGAAACTATCATCGAAGATCATCGAGAACTTTTAAGAGCTCACGAGAAATTACGCTTTGAAAAGCTCAATCTTGAGCAAGAGCATGAGTTCTTAAAAGCAATCAATGATGATCTCCGCAAGAAAAGTTCTTCTCACATTGCCAAGCGTTTACTCTTATCCACTTACATGCCTCAAGTCAAGTCTAGTAACAAGAACAAGAAAGACTCTTCCTCTAGTAGTAACAATGATCATGCTAAATCCAATATTGTTGCTTCTAGTAGTTCTCTTGATTCCACTAATGATTCTCTTAGCCAAATTACACTTGAGCAAGAAAATAGCTTATCGAAGGGAATTATAGAGAAAGGAGAGTACAAAAGCCTTGCCGGGACTAAGCAATTCGAGGAAATTGTGCACAAGCAAGGAATGCACCGGAAGAATCAAGGTGTTGGTTTTGAACGAAAGTTCAACGCCAATGGAGTTGAGTGGGAAGAAGATCAATACCCCAAGACAAAGTTTGTTCCTCAACAAGAGAAGTATGATACTTCTTTCAAGGGAACACAAGCTCAAGATGATCTTCCACCACAAGACTACGAGCAAAAAGGCAAGGACAAGCTTCAAGAGGAAATTGATGCATTTGAAGAAGCTCCTAAGACCTTGGTCAAGTGGATTCCCAAGACTACTTCAAGTTCCACTTCATCAAGTATGACTACAACTCCAAGGATTCCCATCAAGATGGTGTGGATCCAAAAGAAGAAGAACTAGAGAGTTCTTGAGGGTGACTCCGCCAACATACTTCACTCTTATCATTTTGGCAAGAACAAGTGCAATCAACTTCCACATCTTGCACTAGTTCAAGGAGTCACGAACCCTCTTGTTGGTAAGACAAAGGACAAGGTAACCTAAAAGTTTTCATGGACATCATCTTGTGTGTGCATCACTCTATGTCTATGGATATCCTTGTTTGTTCCTTGTGGGACTAACCCATGTAGGTATTGAAAGTGCAATTCACTCAACTGGATAGCTCCAAGTGATCTACTTCAACATTGAGCATCCACATCTTCAACATCTACATGAAGTCATCATCGACAAAACCCAAGGTTAGTTCATCCCTCTAAGGGGGGATATCACATCTAGGGGGAGCTTTACTCTAAGACTTGAGCTAAAGCAACTCTAAAGATGTGAACACAACAATGCTTTATGTAAAAGTGGTAACCCCACTTGAGCTTAAACGATGAGTATGACCTATGATCAAGTGCTCTCACTTGACTCCTAAGTCAATATACTCATATATAGATGACCTTGTCATCGCAAATTGCATGATAGATGCTACAATTGGTTGTGTATGCCTTGCCACATATTTCATTTGCCATCTTATTGTGTGAGCATGCTGATTGCACATTTTACTCATTCGAGGACATCCACTTGTTGTTTTGATTGTTTGGTTTTATTTTCTTTTGCCAAGTGGATGGACAAGAATGCCTAAGAACCTCCTCTAGCTATCTATGCTTTTCTCGTCTCAAACTCTATTCATGCTACATCACAAAATTTGATCAAGTCAGATTCGAACCACTCTGTGTGAGGAGCGCTCGGAGTCCCCGATTCGTCATAGACTTAAACTGCCAAAACCTCTTTATGATTCTTGGTATGACCGATACCCCACTTTCGGTCCTACCGAGATCATTAAGTTGATCTAGGTTTTCGATCTCGGTGCAACCGATTTGAACCTTTCGGTCACACCGAGTTTCAGTAACTGCTTGCAGTTATGAATCTCGGTGCCACCGAGTTGTTCCACTCGGTCACACCGACAGGGTCGGGCTATATATAGTCATGGGCAAAATTTGGAAATTTCTCCGAACCCCTTCGCCCGCGCGATAGCCTGCTCTGCCAACATGGTCTCCGGATCGTCTCCTCGCCGCCAGCCGCCTCCAGTCGCTAGTCTCCGTCGCCGTCAACAGAATTCTACCCCGCCGTTGCTGCCGTAGCGAGTCTCCGCCGAACTAGGGTATGGACTCGATCTTTGTGCTATTCTCCAATCTGATTCCTAGCACATTGTGATCATCATGATTCTTGCCATGATTGAAACACTCCTATTCAGTCAATGCGCCCGTAGATTAGCTTTGATTCGAAAATTTTAGGGTTAGGTTTCCGCCGAAACCATCTCGGACCCACCGAGTTGAAAAACTCGGTCCCACCGATTTGGCTTATGCCATTGCACAAGTGAGACTCGGTCTGACTGAGAATTACTTATAAGTGTGACCGATTTTGGAACTCTGTGAAACCCTAGCAGTCTCGGTGCCACCGAACTGTGACTCGGTCCAACCGAGTTCACTAGTTTAGGTTCCAAAACTGCTTCGGTATCACCGAGTTTAAAAATCGGTAGATCCGAGATGTTTTCAGTGGGAAACTAAAACTAAGTTTTTGGATCATTCTTTGGCAAAAATCTCTGCATTTTGTGATGCTCATCTATTCTACCTCATCTATAAACTATTCACAGGTCAGCAGTCAGCTTGTTCATCATGTCAGACCAGAGTGACAGCCAGAATGTGTCAGAACAGCAGGTGCACATGAGTGAGGGCACTAGTCCCTCCAGCTCTTCAGATGAGGGCAGCAGGAGCACCCCTAGCAACTTGCCAAAAGCTGCCACCAGACAGAGGAAGAAGAGAACTTCAGATTCTGAAGATGAAGATTATGTGGCAGAGGAAGAGGCCACTTCCAAGAGAGTTGAGCCAGCACAGGGCACAAAGCCAGGTTTAAAAATCAAAAGGCCAGCAGGCAGGCAGCCTATGTCAAAGGCTAGAGCTTCAACTGAGAAGCCTGCACCCAAAGAGCCAGTTGCTACTGAAGGCAAGAAGAGGAAGGAAAGGGTCAAGAAGACCGTAGCCAGAGTGCTTGGAAAGGCTTCCATCATGGAAGAGGAAGAGGAAGAAGAGGTTGCTGCACCAGCACCTAAGGCACCTAAGCTTATGGGTGATGCTATTAGGACAGGGGCTGCTGCATCTAAGCCCAAAGAAGCACCCAAAGCTGCCTCCAAGCCAAAACCAAAGAGAAATACAAAGAGCATACCTGCTGCTGAGAAGAACAAGGCCCCAGTGCCTGAGACTGTTGCTGAAGAAGAAGATGAAGAGCAAGTTCTAAGAAAGCTCAAGCCCAAGATCCCAGACCACAATGATGCTCATCCTGTGGCTGAGGACATGAAGCTCAGGAGAGACACAGGGCTGAGGAAGTGGAGAGAAGCAGATCCGTATGCTTCAAGGAGGAGGACTGCTGTGGATTACAGATTTCACACCAAGGAGCAGCAAGATTTTTATGCGACAGTGCTGCTTGACAAGAAGCCAATAGTCTGTGACATGAGATGGGTCGATTGGCAATACATCAAGGACAACGAAGAGTACTACCCTGGAGTACAGGACAGCTTCAAGGCATGTGGAGTAGAGGACTTTATTGGGCAGAAGCTCACAAAGTGGAACGAGGAACTCATCATGCAGTTCTACTCCACAGCCCACTTTTATCCAGATGGTAGGATAACTTGGATGTCTGAGGGTACGAGGTACCAATCTACAGTTGCTGAATGGGCTCAGTTGATCAATGCCCCAGAGGAGCAAGCAGATGACTTGGATATCTATGCCAAGAAGAAAATGGACCACAACTCAATGTCCAATATGTATAAGGAAATTCCCAATGAAGCTCTTGACACTTTCAAATTTGGCTCAGTGCATTATCTTCTGTCAGGGCTACCAACTATAAATTGGATATTGAGGCACACTCTCTTGCCCAAGTCTGGAGATCACAAGATGATCAGAGGCCATGCAATCAACTTGCTTCACGTATTTGATGTGCCACAGAAGTTCAAGGTCATGAGCCTCATAGTAGAGACTATCAAGAGGACTGCAGCAGATCAGAAGAGGAGCTGTGGATATGCCCCTCAAATTCAGGAGCTCATCAACTCCAAGATGGGCACGGGCATATACTTGTTGGACAAGGAACACCTGCCCATCCGTCCAGATTTTGAGGACAATCAAGTTGTCATGACTGAGAATGAGCCATCATCTGCCCAAGCACAAGCAAAGAAGGAGAAGGCAAGGAAGGAGAAAGCTGCCAAGATGCCAACTCAAGAGGAGGCATCTGAGTATTTCTTGAAAACCAAACAAGAGTAGCTTGGTTACCTGATTGCATCCACCCTGCGGATTGAGCAAGGACTAGCCACCCTAACTCAAAACCAGGCAAGCTTAGAGAGGATCATGGAACAAAAGTTCTATGACTTGGATGTCAAGGTGACAGAAATTCAGACTGCAGTGGAGCAGCTTCAAGATGATATGCAGGAGAGGAAAGGGAAGACAACCACTGATGCCTTTGCCAGAGTGCCACGAGGTCCGAGGTCGTCTACAGTGCCAGTTCCTGACACAAGAGCAACTGCCTCAGCTCCAGCCATAGCACCAGCCCAACCAGCTCCAGCATCTACTTCAGCTCCAACACCAGCGTCTACTTCAGCGTCTACAGAAGCCTTCGTCCTTGGAGTGATCCGGACTCCACCACCACCTGAAGATCAAGCCTGAGCGTCGATCTAGCACTATGCATTTTCTAGGAACTTTTTGGTAACTTGTTGCCAAAGGGGGAGAAAATGTATAGATCATAGGCTTCGAGAGAGAGAGTGTTGCTTTTTTCTCTCTTGCTTTTATTTGGTGGTTTTTCAAACTTTGTTTGCTTTTGAGTGCTTGAGATACTACGTCATTATCTGTGAGACATTGATGATCATGTGTTTGATCATAAGCTACACTTAATGTTTGCTTGGTGAATGATATTATCTTATCTATCTTATGTGATCATTCACTATTCTTGGTGATGAGTGCATGTATTTCATTCCTATCATTTTAAGCGCTCCACCAAGATGTATGTGACATGGAAGAGTAACCCATGACTCTAACTCTTTGTGCATTTGCAGTCCAAAGCAAATTTTAAATATGCACAAATTTAGGGGGAGCTCTTACTTGTCACGTACTTCTCAAAGCGACGATATATTTCATGCTTATTATCATTTGTCGAAGCTTTGATCTATATGTTGTCATCAATTACCAAAAAGGGGGAGATTGAAAGTGCAACTATCCCTAGGTGGTTTTGGTAATTCATAACAACATATAGCTCATTGAGCTAATGTTATTCCAAGATGATTATTTCAGGAAAGCTCAATGATTGGCATGGCATGGATGTGAAAGTGGAACCCTCAAAATGCTAAGGACAAAGGATTGGCTCAAGCTCAAAAGCTCAAGACTCTTCATTTTATATTTTAGTGATCCAAGATCACATTGAGTCTTTAGGAAAAGCCAATACTATCAAGGAGGGATGAGGTGTTGCTTAATGAGCCTCTTGCTTCATGTGCTTAGTGATATGCTCCAAAACCGTCAACTACTTTCCCATATCCACATATGACCTAAACCCTAAGCCAAACTCGGTCCTACCGATTCTTCCTATCCGGCGCCACCGAGTTTCACTTGTCATAAGCCACTGCCAAACCCTAGCAATTCGGTTCTACCGATAGGGATCTCGGTCTCACCGAGATGGGATTGCAAACTCTCTGTTTCCCTTTCGTAACTTTTCGGTCTCACCGAAAGAGCGAATCGGTCCCACCAAGATTGCAATGTAAATTCAGTGTTTCCCTTTTGTAACTTTTCGGTCTCACCGAAAGAGCAAATCGGTCCCACCGAGTTTGCCTCACCAACTCTCTGGTTAGCTAATTACCAAATTCGGTCTCACCGAGTTTGTGCAATCGGTCTCACCAAGATTACGTTATGCCCAAAACCCTAACCATATCGGTCCCACCGAGTTGCATGTCAGTCCCACGGAAAATCTCTAACGGTCACTAGGTTTACACTTTCGGTCCGACCGAGTTTGTTGATTCGGTCCACCGAGATTGGAAAATTGTGTGTAACGGTTGGATTTTGTGTGGAGGCTATATATACCCCTCCACCTCCTCTTCATTCATGGAGAGAGCCATCAGAACACATACACAATTCCAACTCTTATGTTCTGAGAGAGAACCACCTACTCATGTGTTGAGACCAAGATATTCCATTCCTACCATATGAATCTTGATCTCTATCCTTCCCAAGTTGCTTTCCACTCAAATCTTCTTTCCACAAAATCCAAATCCTATGAGAGAGAGTTGAGTGTTGGGGAGACTATCATTTGAAGCACAAGAGCAAGGAGTTCATTACCTACACACCATTTGTTACTTCTTGGAGAGTGGTGTCTCCTAGATTGGCTAGGTGTCACTTGGGAGCCTCCGACAAGATTGTGGAGTTGAACCAAGGAGTTTGTAAGGTCAAGGAGATCGCCTACTTCGTGAAGATCTACCGCTAGTGAGGGAAGTCCTGTGTGGGCGATGGCCATGGTGGGATAGACAAGGTTGCTTCTTCGTGGACCCTTTGTGGGTGGTTGCTTCTTCGTGGACCCTTCGTGGGTGGAGCCCTTTGTGGACTCGCGCAACCGTTACCCTTTGTGGGTGGAGCCCTTTGTGGACTCGCGCAACCGTTACCCTTTGTGGGTTGAAGTCTCCATCAACGTGGATGTAGGATAGCACCACCTATCCGAACCACGGGAAAAACATCCGTGTCTCCAATTGCGTTTGAACTCTCCAAACCCTTCCCTTTACATTCTTGCAAGTTGCATGCTTTACTTTCCGCTGCCAATATACTCTTTGCATGCTTGCTTGAATTGCGTGATGATTGCTTGACTTGTCCTACAATAGCTAAAATCTGCCAAGAACTAAAATTGGGAAAAGTTCAAGTTTTTATTTGGTCAAGTAGTCTAATCACCCCCCTCTAGACATACTTTTGATCCTACACGCTGCGATAGCCGCCGTATGCTCCTCCGTTCGGAGAGAGTGTTCGGTGTTTCCATTGACCATGATGACTCCTTGAGGGCCTGGCATCTTGAGCTTGAGGTATTCGTAGTGCGGCACCGCATTGAACTTGGCAAATGCGGTTCGCCTGAGCAGTGCGTGATAGCCACTGCGGAACGGGACTATGTCGAAGATTAACTCCTCGCTTCGGAAATTATCCGGAGATCCGAAGACCACTTCAAGTGTAACTGAGCCTGTACAGTTGGCCTCTACACATGGTATGACGCCTTTAAAGGTCGTTTTAGTGGGTTTAATCCTCGAGGGATCGATGCCCATTTTCCGCACTGTATCCTGGTAAAGCAGGTTCAGGCTGTTGCCGCCGTCCATAAGGACTCTAATGAGGTGAAATCCGTCAATAATTGGGTCTAGAACCAATGCGGCGAATCCGCCATGACGGGTGCTAGTGGGGTGGTCCCTTCGATCAAAAGTGATCGGGCAGGAAGACCATGGGTTGAACTTTGGGGCGACTGGCTCCATCGCGTATACGTCCCTTAGCGCACGCTTCCGCTCCCTCTTGGGGATGTGGGTTGCGTATATCATGTTCACCGTCCGCACTTGTGGGGGAAAACCTTTCTGTCCACTGTTGTTCGGCGGCCGGGGCTCCTCCTCGTCATCGCTATGCAGTCCCTTGTCTCTGCTTTCGGCATTTAACTTGCCCGCCTACTTGAACACCCAACAATCCCTGTTGGTGTGATTGGCTGGTTTTTCGGGGGTGCCATGTATCTGGCATGAGTGGTCAAGTATTCGGTCCAAACTGGACGGGCCCAGAGTATTTCTTTTGAATGGCTTTTTTCACTGACCGGGTTTAGAGCCTCTAAATCCGGCATTAACTGCCATATCCTCAGCATTGTCACCGTTAATGTGGCACTTTTTCTTGTTGCGACGCGACCTGCCACTGCTGTCCTTGGTATCCGAATTACCAAGGCTCTTGGTCATGTTATTGTTGCGAGCTAGCCAGCTGTCTTCTCCCGCGCAAAAGCGGGTCATAAGTGTCGTGAGGGCTCCCATAGATTTCGGCTTTTCCTGTCCTAGGTGCCGTGCAAGACACTCGTCGCGGATGTTATGCTTGAAGGCTGCTAGGGCCTCTGCGTCCGGACAGTCGACGATTTGATTTTTCTTGGTTAGGAACCGTGTCCAGAATTGTCTGGCCGATTCCTCTGGTTGTTGAATTATGTGGCTAAGGTCATCGGCGTCTGGTGGTCGCACATAAGTGCCCTGGAAATTGTCAAGGAATGCGGCTTCCAGGTCCTCCCAGCAACCAATTGATTCTGCTGGCAAGCTGTTAAGCCAATGCCGAGCTGGTCCTTTAAGTTTGAGTGGGAGGTATTTGATGGCGTTTAGGTCATCACCGCGGGCCATGTGGATATGAAGGAGATAGTCCTCGATCCATATCGCGGGATCTGTTGTGCCATCATATGATTCGATGTTCACAGGTTTGAAACCCTCAGGGATTTGATGATCCATTACTTCATCTGTGAAGCATAGTGGGTGTGCAGCGCCTCTGTATTGGGCTATGTCACGACGCAGCTCAAATGAGCTTTGTCTACTGTGTTCGGCCCGGCCGGATTGACTGTATCCGGAGTGACGATTATCGTCTCGTGCCGTGGGGCGCCCACACGATCCGTAGATCGATCTTGTTTGCCTTGCCTTGTCCTCCAATATATCTCGCATGTCTGGCGCATTTTCCCATGCCTTGGTATTTTTTGAGCGGCGTCGGGGTGCGGCTTGAGAGGCTTCTCTGTCACGGCCACGGAGTGGCTGATCGGCCGCATCGTGCGCTGGTGATGTAGGTTTAGGTGCTTCCTCCTCTAGTCGGGGTAGCAACCTGCGCTTTGGGTAGCTCTTGGAGGGGCGTTCGAGTTCATACTCTTCGGCCACAAGGACTTCAGTCCATCTGTCGGCTAGAAAATCTTGATCAGCTCTAAGCTGTTGCTGTTTTTTCTTGAGGCTGCTCGCCGTGGCCATAAGCCTGCGTTTGAAACGCTCTTGTTCGACGGGATCCTCCGGCACGACAAATTCGTCGTCGTCGAGGCTTGCCTCGTCTTCGGAGGGAGGCATATAATTATCATCCTCGACCTCTCTGTCTGGCGCTCTCTCATGAGGGCTGGCTTCTCCATCCTCCTGTGCTGAATCTTGCTGGAGGTGGTTGTCTTCGGCACTGTCCGGGGTGTTATTATCTCCCGTGCCGGAATCACCGTTTTTGCTTTGGCGGGATTTAGAGCGGCGCCGCTGACGCCGGCGCTTAGGCTGCTTCTTGGAGGGCTCATCCTCCGCTGTTCCATCGCCATTGCCTTCTTTTGGGGTGTCCACCATGTATATATCATACGACGAGGTGGCTTTCCAGTGCCCTATAGGCGCTGGTTCTTGATCGTCTCCTGCATCGACGTCCATACCGTCGATGTCTTCGGAGTCGAAGTCGATCATGTCGGTTAAATCATCGACAGTGGCTACGAACTGGGTGGTGGGTGGGCTTTGAATTTCTTCATCATCCTCATCCCAACCTTGCTGACCATAGTCCGGCCAGGGCTCTCCTAAAGAGAGAGACTTTAGTGACTTCAGAATATCGCCGAAGGGCGAGTGCTGAAAGATGTTCGCGGCGATGAACTCCATGATAGGCGCCCAATCGGGTTCGATCGGTAGGGGCACGGAGGGCTCAGAGTCTGGAGAGGAGTCCGGCTCCTTGGAGTCACGGGCTTCGCAGAGAATAGGGCTGGTGTTCGGCTCGATCGCCGTAGAGATTTCAGCCCCCGAGGCGGTGTCCAACCACCCATCCTCAATTGGCGCAGTTGGCTCCGAATTAAGGGTCGGAGCTGATGCGGGTGCGGCCTCCAGGGCACTGTTCGGCGGCAGAGCTAGATCATGCCCATCGTGACAGTGCGGCGCGCTCGGCTGCGGCTCAAATCCGTCGAAGATCAAGTCTCCGCGGAGGTCCACTGTGTAGTTTAAACTTCCAAACCTGACCTGGCGGCCAGGGGCGTAGCTTTCGATCTGCTCCAGATGGCCAAGCGAATTGGCCCGCAGTGCAAAGCCGCCGAATACGAAGATCTGTCCAGGGAGAAAGGTCTCACTCTGGATCGCATCGCTGTTAATGATCGGAGAAGCCATCGGGCCTAAAAGTGACGACATAGAGGAACTCTTAATAAAAGCACCAATGTCGGTGTCAAAACCGGCGGATCTCGGGTAGGGGGTCCTGAACTGTGCGTCTAGGCGGATGGTAACAGGAGGCAGGGGACACGATGTTTTACCCAGGTTCGGGCCCTCTTGATGGAGGTAAAACCCTATGTCCTGCTTGATTAATATTGATGATATGGGTAGTACAAGAGTAGATCTACCACGAGATCAGAGAGGCTAAACCCTAGAAGCTAGCCTATGGTATGATTGTTGTTCGTCCTACGGACTAAAACCCTCCGGTTTATATAGACACCGGAGAGGGCTAGGGTTACACAGAGTCGGTTACAATGGTAGGAGATCTACATATCCGTATTGCCAAGATTGCCTTCCACGCCAAGGAAAGTCCCTTCCGGACACGGGACGAAGTCTTCAATCTTGTATCTTCATAGTCCAGGAGTCCGGCCGAAGGTATAGTCCGGCTATCTGGACACCCCCTAATCCAGGACTCCCTCAGTTGGGTTTTACCTTAATGAACGTTAGTAGTTGCGAATGCTTGCTAATAGTTCCAATCATAAGTGCATAGAATTCCAAGTCAGGGATGACATGCTAGCAGTGGCATCTCCCACATAAAACTTGCTATCGGTCTAGTAACGTAGTCAATTGCTTAGGGACAATTTCGCAACTCCTACCACCACTTTTCCACACTCGCTATACTAACTTTATTGCTTCTTTACCTAAAACAGCCCCTAGTTTTTATTTGTGTGCTCTTTATATTCTTGCAAACCTATCCCGTTACTCCTACAAAGTACTTCTAGTTTTATACTTGTTCTAGGTAAAGCGAACTTTAAGCGTGAGTAGAGTTGTATCGGTGGTCAATAGAACTTGAGGGAATATTTGTTCTACCTTTAGCTCCTCATTGGGTTTGACACTCTTACTTATCGAAAGAGGCTACAATTGATCCCCTATACTTGTGGGTTATCAGCAACGCCCGGAGCTCGTGGAGGCGGAGCAGGCGATCTTTGCCGGCGCGGAGGACGGTGAGGTTTTCGCGCTCTCCTCCGATGACGAGGTCGAAGGCGGCAAGGACGGTGGCGCAGAGGGCTGCAAGGTTATCGCGCTCTCCTTCGATGACGAGGTCGAAGGCGGCGGCGGCGCGGAGGGCGTCGAGGTGGGCCCCGAGGACGAGGAGATCGACGTCGATGAGTGGAGGAGTGCCTTCCTCAACGACCCCGATGACGGTACCGGCCCGTACCCGGCTCGTGGCACACCGTACATGACGAGGAAGGATTGGCTCGTCCTCTATTTCGACTGTAAGTAGTTTAGCTTAGTTTAAATTTATGTTTTATGTTCGGTTATGCAAAACTATCTATGTTTATGTTTGAATGCATGCTACTTTTGGTTGAACCTGCTTTGAACTTGATCAAATTGAAGTTTACAACCTTAAGTTTAGGGGATCGACTAGAAAAGGCCAAAAATGGCTGGAGTATATATATATATATCCACTAAGGGTTAGTCCTTTAACTTTTTAAGGATCGCCTAGAGATGTCCTTATGACTTGTTTATTTCAGTTCTTCATAATGTGATGCTCTATATGTGCAACTATTTGCCGTGCAATTCAATTTCATCAATAGCAGTTTCAACAATACCACTATGAATTACGATATTTGGTTGTTGTTAAGGATATTGAAGTTAACATGCCTTTTCGTTTTTCAATTGTTGTTTAGCGACATGCATTGTACTGAATGACTAAATATGCAATCCCAGGCTACATAGCAATAAGGAAGAGTGTTACCTTAAGGTTCTGATGATGTCTAGATATACATGTAATAAAATCTTATATAATGGGATGGATGGAGTGTTGTACTACATCATTTTTCAATTTTTGTTTAGCTTCTAATATTAACTTGGTGCTTTTAGGTACATATATCAATGCCAAAGATCGACATTTCGACCCTTTATGCGTATGGGGCAATGAGATATTCATGAACGAGCATCAAGTGAGGAAATTGATAAAGATTATTATTAAAATGGGTCAAAATATGCCAATCGAACTATTTGTTTACACTTTATGCAAGACAACAGTGAACCGCAGGATGGTAAGTAAGAACCCTGTAGCCTTCTTTTTACTGCCCGTAATGAGTTGTGTTAGATGACAATATCTAAATCGTTTTTCTTTTGCAGTGGATCCTGAAGTAGTTATCTAAAGATTACCTCTCAAACTCCATGATTGGTGGCCGGCCATCACAAGGGGTTGGACTAGAGTCCTGCATGACTTCTGCATCCAGGAGAGCACAATAGGGCCATTCCGCTTCACCTTGTTCAACAACTGGAACGTCTGTTGCCTCTTTCTTTACCATCTATAATAGTACAAGTATAGAACCCTGGTACATCATTCTTTATTTGGCGCTTATGTAATTCTTAAACATATGTGTCTGTGAATCGAATAATGCATTGGTTGTTTGAACCTGATGGATATGAGTAAAGCTATAGCCTACTTTCAAGTTTAAATTAGGTACAACTTTAAATAGCAGCAATTAAATTAGGGCGAAATTACGTTGTGCAGGTCATTACGGCACACACAGTTGGTAAAACACAAATGTTTGCGATATACAGCATAATCCGAGATGGTTCACAGAGAGGAAACATGTGCAAGCATGCACATAGTTGCCATTTGCAAAGCGTGTGTGATGTCAAACACTATCACATACAGTGCGGGAAAACTAAATGTGTGTGATTGTCTACCTATCGTACACGGTTTATAATCATGAACTGTTTGTGATGTGCCAGGCATCATAAAACTCCCGTGCCTAGAATCTGCCTAGAAAACTCCTATGCTTGGAATCTGCCTGGTTTTAGGCAAAACGGCAAAACTCCGACTGCGATGGCAATGCGAGCACAAACGAGTAGCAAGGATGAAGCGTTTGGGATATTCAAGATATCAGAAATGGTTATATAGGGACAACTGTATGCATCAAGGCTCCCTATCCCCGACGGTTTCTGGGTCGTGTGGGAAGGACCCCCCTATCGCCCACACTCACTTGGCGACGGTTCTAAATGCCGTCGTGGAAAGGGGTTAAAAACTGTTTGTATAGCACCGACGCCCACCAGTGGGTCCTAGATTTTATTAACCATTCTCGAATCTGTTTACCTTGTCAATCTCACAGCACATGATCTGTATAGCTAACTCGACTGCGATCTTTGACATTATTGCACACAGTTGGTTTCTTCAACCATGTGCCCTATAGAGCATAGAATTAATTATCGCACTCGAGTGTCCATCATCACCCTTCTTGTAACTTTGACCTCATCACCCACGGGTAAAATTATGACCGAAGTCATTCCACACACTTCGTTTTTACAAAGTTTTTTGCCAATAAACGCCCACGATTTGTCCCCCTTCTAGCCAAGGCATGGCCAAACAAGCCGGGCGGGAAGCCAGCGCGGTAAACTGCGCGGTAGCGCGGGAACAGGCTCACCGACGATAAATTTGCCGCCATTGCAAGAAGCACACCCACCACGAGAAATTCTTAGAGGTTATCCTGCGTGGCTCCAATGGCGCTCCGAGCGGCCGCCGCCGACGAGCAGCAATTCACCATGCATGTCGTGGTGGACACCCATAGAAGGTGCACGGACCTCTCGGTGGTGTACACCAACGGCCCGGTCTGGGTGGAGCACTTGTGACGCCCTCGATTCAATCGTACACTAATCATACACGCAAATGTGTACGATCAAGATCAAGGACTTACGGGAAGATATCACGACACAACTCTAGACACAAATTAAAATAATACAAGCTTTATATTACAAGCCAGGGGCCTCGAGGGCTCGAATACATCAGCTCAAATACACAAGAGTCAGCGGAAGCAACAATATTTGAGTACAAACATAAGTTAAACAAGTCTGCCTTAAGAAGGCTAGCACAAAAGTAACAACGACCAAAAAGGCAAGGCCTCCTGCCTGGGAGCCTCCTAACTACTCCAGGTCGTCAGCGGCCATGACGTAGTAGTAGGCACCCTCGGGGTAGTAATAGTCATCACTGGTGTCGTCTGGCTCCTGGGATCCGTCAACTGGTCGCAACAATTGGGTATGGGGCAAAAAGAGGTAGCAAAGCAACCGTGAGTACTCATCCAAATTACTCGCAAGACTTACATCAGATCTAAACTAAGTATGCATCTGTATCAAAGGAAATGGGTTGTATCTGTGGACTAAACTGCAGAATGCTAGAAGAGAAGGGGAAAGCCTAGCCTATCGAAGACTAGCATCTTCAAGCATCTTGCAGCATTTAGAAGAGTACAGATCAACATAATGTAAAGTAGTAGTAGTGTTATCAACCTCGGCCAGAGATCCTTTCTCAACTCCCTCCGAGAAAGCAATCCCAGAGCCATACTATCCACTATTCACCTCAAGTATCCAGTTCTAGTTGTATCGATCGGGATACAACTCCAAGTGTCCGTTACCGTAGGATAGGCTATCGATAGATGTTTTCTTCCCTACAGGGGTGCACCAACTTACCCACCACGCTCGGTTAACTCCGGCCGGACACACTTTCCTGGGTTATGCCCGGCCTCGGCAAAACAATACGCCGCAACCCGACCTAGGCTTAATAGAGAGGTCATCTCGCCAGACTAAACCTATGCCCCCAGGGGTCATGGGCCATCCCCCCGGGAACTCCTGCATGTTGCGAACGCGGCCGGTGAGCAGACCTAGCTATCTCCTTAAAAAGGCAGGTGCTTACGCAGTCCAACCCGGCGCACTCCGCTCAGTCGCTGACGTCTATTAAGCTTCGGTTGATGTATACGACACAGAACGCCCATACTATGCCCACGTGATGGTTAGTGCTATCAGGCCAGAGGCCCCTCGGATCAAATATCCAAATCGTTAGAGTGTTCGTAGTGTGGTCGCGAGTAGAGACTCACGAAATATATGACCCCGTCGCCCCGTCTCGAG
Organism: Triticum urartu; assembly: GCF_056163025.1. Classification (NCBI taxonomy): domain Eukaryota; kingdom Viridiplantae; phylum Streptophyta; class Magnoliopsida; order Poales; family Poaceae; genus Triticum; species Triticum urartu. The sequence continues at coordinate 442,696,439 of NC_141878.1, read as the reverse complement.
TACTTGCGGTAAGGGCTAAGAATGCCCGACCATGCCTCGTAAGTATCTCGCGAGCACCTTCCAGGTCAACCCGACTCCACATATCTCGCAATTAAGCTCGCGCGGGTACCCCTCAGGGCCGACCCGTCTTTAGTAACATGGTTCAGTGTAAAGTCATAGTAACCATAGTAACTACGTATCTAACACCAAGGGAAACCCTGAGGAACCACCCTCGGTGGATTCCACTCGATATAATCATCAAGGTGAACATAAGAGGAACCACCCTCGAGGTTCACACTTGAGGGGTTGCACGCCAGAGTCGTATCGGAAGTGGTTAAGGAGGAAATCACCCTCGATGACCACGACCGAATAGCTACACTACAGAGATCTCATCGGGAGTAATGTATGAGGTGTCACCCTCGGCACTCGATAGTAACTCTGTAGAGTCATACAACTAGGGGGGTTGATTTGCGGTGTCGGGGCCTGGACGTCAATCATGTTGATCGAGTCATCAAACATAAAGCGGGGCAACAAGGACAAGGTGGGGGTCACTGATGGATCACTAACCAACCTTTACTAAGCAGTTTAGGATAAGCAGGTAGGTAACAATAAGCAGGTAACAAAAACAAGCTATGCATCAGAGTAGGATCATACAGAAAGCAGTAGCAGTTCTAATGCAAGCATGATAGGGAAAGAAATGGGTGATATCGGAATGCTCAAGGGGGGTTTGCTTGCCTGAAAGATCTGCTGAAAATGAAGTGTCGTCGACGTAGTCGATCACAGGGGCGGCATCGGTCTCGGGGTCTACCGGAGAGAAGAGGGGGAAGAAACAGTAAATACAGAGCAAACAGAGGTACCACTAAGCATGACATGACGAAAAGCAGAACTAGGGTCGACCTAACGTACTACTGCATGATATAGGTGAAGGGAGGATTCAACCGGGAATGTTTTCCTGGTTCCGGACCTGTGTCAGATAGATAACCGGAGGGGGAAAGTTCCAAGTTCAGATAGTTAGAAGCATCTGACAAGTAACGGACTGCGTGTTCGGACTCGTCTCGTCGTTCTGAGCAACTTTCATGTACAAAGTATTTTCATCCGAGCTACGGATTATTTTCTATGATTTTTCAAAGATTTAAACAAAATCCTGGAAATCCTTGAAACTTTGCTAAGTCTGTGAATTCAACAGTTTTAAACATCTTTTAGCTGTTTTCAAAACGCTACAACTATTGATCTATACATCCTATGATCTTGTGCCTTATATTAATTTTGAGCATGCTCTGTGATCTCCAAGACAGTAGCACTCTCATCCAAATTAGAGTTCATTTGCTTGATCAACAACAGCTCTAAAGTAGCTATGAAAATAAAGCTGTTTTTGGTTTTTTCTATTAACAGAACATACCACTTTGCGATTTTCATAGGATTTAATCCATGCATCGAAAAGATTTGGTCCAGTGGGATAAAAAGGAGTTTGTCATGTATACTTTCTACTCATATTATTTTCACTCATGTTGACAACTGTTTAACCACAGTTTAGAGATTGTTTAGAGGGTTAGTCATTGTAGATTTAGCAAAGCTAGCTAGCAGGTTAATTGATGAACAGTAGCCACAACGTACAATACGTGTCTCGCCGGAACCAGCTCTAGTTGATTTCGATCAACTCGACAGAGCAGAACAAGTCATCGTGGTTTATTCCAACACAAGTAGCAGTGCGCAACTGCAGTAGAGACATAGCGGCGCGCGGGCGGCAGCGGCGACGAGCGAGCGCTGGCGCCGGTCGCAGTGCGGGTGAGCAGCAGCGATGGTAGCACAGCGGCAGCAAGGATCAGCAGTCGTGGGCGGCGTCTGCAGCGAACAGCGGGAGCAAGGGCGGGGCCTGTCGTGGTTCTAACTCTGAAAGTGATGTAGGGGGGTATGTATGGAGAGGCTAGATCTCAGCTATTGGGAAGTCGTAAACACACCAAGATGTACGAGTTCAGGCCCTTCGCGGAGGAAGTAACAGCCCTACGTGTCGGTGCCCGGAGGCGGTCGACTGGATTACTGGCGTGTGAAGAACAGGGGTGCGAACCCTTCATACTGAGGAGGGGGTGGCTTATATAGAGTTCGCCGGCCCTCTCCTGCCCTCAGTAATGCAGGGTTTAAGGTACATTTAAGGTTGGGCGTTACTGGTAACGCCCCTAATAGAGTGCTACAATGACCATAAAGACTACTTAATAGCCGACCGTTTGCCTGCGGAGTGACTTCAGATCTCCTGGCGGTCGAGTGGCTAGCTTCACGGTCGAGTGGTAGCTTCTTGGTCGAGTGTCTTGAACCCGTCGAGTGAGATACCTTCAAGTCGATTGAAAGGTGACTTCTTCTAGGGATGTCCTTGGGTAGGGCTCTTTGGACGGGTCCGTGCCCCTACCCTAGGTACATAGTTTCATCATTAGCCCCCGAATGGATCGAGGTTAGAGTGGGGAAAGAGTTGGGGATCTTCCCGACTGGTTCTTTGGGCTACACGAGTGCCTCGTTTTGGGCCAATCGTCACGGATGACGTTATCAACCTCTTTCAGTCGCCTTGATCCATTCCAGGCCTATCGTCGAGTGAATTTCTTTACTTGTGACATACTGAGCGCCGGCGCGATCGGGGTCTCCTGTTTTGACAAGTTGTTCTGTGGCCCGCGGATGTCGCAGGATTCGGATTTTGGGAAGCGCGCGGGACGGGAGCGGCCATAGTAATCGAAAGCGATAAAGCGGAAGCTCCTCGATCCCCGCGTCGCCTTTTTTGCCACGTACTGCGCGCGCGTCTGCTGCGGGATTTGACTGGATAGCCTGGGCCTACCAGTCAGCCACTCGGAAGCGGCCCCTTATAAGTTGCCGGCTCGGGGTTTCCAAACAGTGCGCTCCCTTCTGCTTTCTTCTTCCTCTCTCCCTTTGCAAGTCCTTCCGCCACCTCCGTTCTCACCCTAGCGCCGCAAGCCCGTTCGAGATTTCGCCGGCGATGATGGTGAAGGGCAAGACGACTGCTCTGGAGCGCGCGAAGAAGGCGGCGGCGGCGGGGAAAGGGAAGAGGTCTGCTCGGGGCGGATCTTCCTCTAGGACCGCTCTGCCCAAAGGTTGGATCCAGGGCGATTGGATGCCGTCGGTGCTCCGGCAAGAGGATCTCGACGACATGGTCGAGGGGGGAGTCATTCCCCACGAAGCCGCGCGTCTTCCGGGGGGAGAGATCGAACCTCAACCCCGCGACGGTGAGTGCGTGCTCCTAGCCACCCACATCGACCGAGGGTTTTCTCTGCCGCCCCATCCTTTTTTCCGAAGCTTCTTGAACTTCTTCGGAGCGCAGCTCCACCACTTTACTCCCAACTCCATTGTATACCTTACCGCTTTTATTTCCATGTGTGAGGCTTTCTTGGGTTGCCGCCCCCATTGGGGACTTTTCAAGCACATCTTTACCTGCCGTTCTCAATCGGTCAAGAAGGCCAAGTCGAGTGACGAGAGGACGCAGGTGATCCAGTTGTGCAGGGGCTTGGCGATCCAGACGAGGGGGAAGAGCTGTTTTCCATCCATTACTTTCCCGGAGTCGGTCCATGGTTGGCAGGCGACCTGGTTCTACTGTCAGGACCAGGCAACCCCAGGACAGTCGACTGGTCTTCCTCCTTTCTCCCTCGACCGAGCTGAAAAACCCGCTTCTCTGAAAGTGATGCCGGAGGAAAGGGCCCAAGTCAAAGTGTTGGCCGGTCGAGTGGTCGAGCTTGTCCGTGAGGGTGTGACTGAGATGGACCTGCTGGCGGTCTTCCTCCAGAGGCGCATCCAACCGCTCCAGGCCCGTGACCACCCGATGTGGTTGTACTCGGGTCTCGATGACACCACTCGGATCCACCCGGAGGAGGTCACCGACGAGATGCTAGAGGGGTGGCTGTCGAGCATCACGGGGAACAAAGACAACCCCCGAGGAGCCAGGAGGGTAACTCCACTCGACAACTCGTATGAAGTGGACCAGGTATGTCTTTATGCTCCCGACTGAAATCTTGTTTTCTGCATTGGTCTTCTTTGAGTTGGTCGATTGACTTTCGTCTTGTCTATTTCTTTCCAGGCGACCACCGAGATGTACTCGACGCCCAACGGGGCTCAGGAGCCAACTGAGGAAGGGGAGGCGAGCGGAGGCGAGAGTGGGGACGACCAAGGTGAGTGGGAGTCCGACGGTGAAGGAGAGGGAGACGACAACGTCGACTCCAGCGAAGAGGAGGAGGAGGAGGTCGAACCTCCTCGCCCAGAGGGGCGGTCCAAGCACACACACGACCCAGCGCGGGAACGTGGCAAGGCGACTGCTTCTGTTGGGCAGTCGTCGAAACGCCCTCGGACCTCTTCTCCTACGCCGACTGGGAAGGTTCCCAAGCACCCACGCACGACGCTGTCCAAGCCGCCCAAGGCTCTGCCCAAGATGAAGATAGCCGTCCCTACCATTTCCGGGTAATAATAAAACTTGCTTTCCTTCGTCGACCATGGAGAGATCCTTGGTCGATTCATTGAGCCAACTGACTGACTTTCGAGATTTGCAGTGCTGCTACTTCTGAGGTCTCCGCCAAGGATGACGACCAAGAGATGGAGGATGCTGTTACCTCCAACCCTGGTACGATTACTGACGTTCTGCTTTGAGTCGACTGATCATTTAGTGCAACTCTGGTCGATTGAATGTCTCTCTTGCAGCCCCTCCTCATGTTATCGACCTTCCGGATGACGACGACAACGAACCGCTGAGAATGAGAAGGAACAAGAGATCGTCGGCTGGCAAGACCCCCCAACCTGCTCCGGCGTCTGAGGCCATGGCTCGGGATGGTGGTGACACCACTCGGGCTTCTGTGACTTTCGCCATTCCTCTGACGAGCGTGCGGCCTTCGGCGTCGACTGTGGATCCACCTTCGCTTTTTGCTGCGTACCCCGTCCTTGAGGACCAAGCGGCTGCTGCAAAGGAGGCTATACGCCAGGCGGGGATCATGATGGAGCAAGTGAAGATGGCTCGGGAGGCCAGCCAAGCAGCCTATGACGCGAGTTCGGCTCTTCAGAGCAACGTCCAGGTCAGTCGACTCAACACTTGGTCTGTTATGATATGCTGTTTGAAGAGTCTCTTTTCCGAAGATCTTTTGTATCTGTATCTGTACACCCACTGGGTGTGTCTGCCAATCCTTGGACGAGTGGGGGCACGCTAAGTGCACCCACTGGGTGTAGTCCCCGAGACTACGGTGGACTGCTGGCAGTCGACTGTAGTCTTTACATTGTGTTGTTGTAGCTGTATTTCTTCACTCGGTTTGGTCGGGCCAGGTCGAGTGGAACTGTATCCGGTCGACTGCGGGCAGTCGACTTTTTCTCTCTTTCTCTTTTTTTTTGGTCGAACCAGTGGGGGCACGCTGAGTGCACCCACTGGGTGTAGTCCCCGAGACTACTGTCGAATGTTTTTGGTTCGGCTGTGGTCTTAGAAACGTCGTCATTGTCTCTTAGTTACTCGGAAGCAACTTATCTTGGACGTCTGTCGACTGATTTTGCTTTTATAGAAATCCTGCGAACTTGTAGCTCGCTATACTGAGTTGGAGAAGCAGAAGATTCAACTGAACCTTGATCTGGAGCTGGCCAGAACAGAGCTGCAGAAGGTCAGAGACGGCGCCGCAGGTAAGACGACTTTGTCGACTGGTTAGTTTTTAGGCTTGAGTACCCTTTTGCTATTTCTGATTCAATCATCATTTCTTCGCAGAAAAACTGAACGAAGCTCTGGCGAAGAAGGATTAGGACTTGGCTGCTGCCCGTAAGGAGGCTGATGACAAGACCGCTCTGGCCGTACAGAAGCTGGCTTTGGTCGACCACTTAGAAGAAGAGAATACCAAGCTGAAGACCGCTCTGAATGAAGCCAATAGGGAGTGTTCATGTTGGAAGAAGGAGAACCTCACCCTGAACGAGAAGATGGAAGGCGTTGCTCGCAGGAGGGACGACCTGGAGAGCTACTTGAGGAGCCTCGCCAAGAAGTTGTACATCAACCTTGAAGGTGCACATTCAGTTCTGACTGGTTTTTCTTGTGTCGACTCAGTCTATGAAAATTGACTTATCCTTGGATCGTGTATGCAGAGCTTTGTCAGAACTTTGAAGAGGAGACTGGGCGGATCGAAACAGGTTTGGATCCAATCAACTCTCCCGTGAAAGATGAAGCTGCCATGAATCTGCTCCGACTGGAATCTCGCATTGACGGCGTCATGGACTACTTGGCTCGACTGAAGGTTGCCATGTCACGAATCGACCCGGCACTTTGGCCAGAGGCTACGCTCCAAAACGATCTCGAGTCTCTGATGACTTGACTTAACGGAATCCCTAACCAAGTGCAGGAGTGGAAGAAGTCTTCTGCTCGGTGTGGCGCTGATGTGGCTCTGTCTCTGGTCCGCGTCCATTGCAAGGAGGCGCGAGAAGAGAAGCTGGCCGCCATCCAAGTTGCCAATACCAGGAAGCACAACTTTCAAGATTTCATGGAGACTTTCATCGCTGCTGCCACCCGTATTGCAGACGGGATCGACTTGGACGAGTTCGTCGCCCCTTCCAGTCCTCCACCTGAGGAGTAAAAAACTTTTGAGCTCCACTTTAAATTTGCCTCGGAATGCCGAGTGGATTTTGTAACCGTTAAACTCCGTCGAGCTGAGGGCTCGATTGCTTTGGCCTGAGGTCTGGGACCTTTAGGTCTTATCTGAATTGGATTTATCGTTGAATATCTTCATGGATGATCCGTCGAGTGGAACTCGATCTTCACTCGAAATAACTTTTGTATTTGTGGTGCAGCTCCGAAGGAGAAGGTAGCAGTTGATTTGCACCTCGTCGTCCTTGCGGATTGGGTTGTGTCTTGTACTTAGGCAAGCGCTGGTCTGCAGCTAAGCCCCCGAGTAGGAGGTTTGCTCTCACTCGGTAGGATTTTTAAACACTTAGGCGAGCGCTGGGCTGCAGCTAAGCCCCCGAGTGGGAGGTTTGCTCTCCACTCAGTAGGATTTTTTCAAACTTAGGCGAGTGCCTGACTGCAGCTAAGTCTCTAAGCGGGAGAACTTAGGCGAGTACTGGCCTGCAGCTAAGCCCCCGAGTGGGAGTATTGCTCTCCACTCGGTAGGATTTTTTCAAACTTAGGCGAGTGCCTGACTGCAGCTAAGTCTCTAAGTGAGAGAACTTAGGCGAGTGCTGGACTGCAGCTAAGCCCCCGAGTGGGAGGATCGCTCTCCACTCGGTAGGATTTTTTCAAACTTAGGCGAGTGCTGGACTGCAGCTAAGTCTCTAAGTGAGAGAACTTAGGCGAGTGCTGGACTGCAGCTAAGCCCCCGAGTGGGAGGATCGCTCTCCACTCGGTAGGATTTTTTCAAACTTAGGCGAGTGCCGGACTGCAGCTAAGTCTCTAAGTGAGAGAACTTAGGCGAGTGCTGGACTGCAACTAAGCCCCCGAGTGGGAGGATCGCTCCCCACTCAGTAGGATTTTTTCAAACTTAGGCGAGTGCCGGACTGCAGCTAAGTCTCTAAGTGAGAGAACTTAGGCGAGTGCTGGACTGCAGCTAAGCCCCCGAGTGGGAGGATCGCTCTCCACTCGGTAGGATTTTTTCAAACTTAGGCGAGTGCCGGACTACAGCTAAGTCTCTAAGTGAGAGAACTTAGGCGAGTGCTGGACTGCAGCTAAGCCCCCGAGTGGGAGGATCGCTCTCCACTCGGTAGGATTTTTTCAAACTTAGGCGAGTGCCGGACTGCAGCTAAGTCTCTAAGTGAGAGAACTTAGGCGAGTGCTGGACTGCAGCTAAGCCCCCGAGTGGGAGGATCGCTCTCCACTCGGTAGGATTTTTCAAACTTAGGCGAAACGGATTCACAGCTAAGTCAACCACTGAGGGATTTCGCACGCAAACAAAAGTGACAGCAATTATTGGAACACTCTTGTCTTTGATAAAAATGAACTGCGGATTTTTTTTCTTATTACATCCCGTCCAACGGAGAACTCAAGTGTAAAAGGGGCGGAGTAGTTCCGCATTCCAAGCTCGTGGCTCGTCGATCTGGCGATCAACATTGCAGAGGTGATACGCTCCATTGTGGAGGACTTTGGTGACGATGAAGGGGCCTTCCCAAGTAGGAGCAAGCTTGTGTGGTTTCTGTTGATCCACTCGGAGGACCAAATCTCCTTCTTGGAAGGCTCGACTCTTCACATTCTGGGCATGGAATCGACGCAAGTCTTGCTGATAAATGGTCGATCTGATCATGGCCATCTCCCTCTCTTCTTCTAGGAGGTCGACTGCGTCTTGCCGGGCCTGTTCTGCTTCGTCTTTGGTGTAAAGCTCGACTCGGGGCGCGTTGTGAAGAAGATCACTTGGCAGAACTGCTTCGGCTCCATAAACCAGAAAGAATGGAATTCTTCCAGTCGACCGGTTAGGGGTGGTCCTCAATCCCCACAGAACTGACGGAAGCTCGTCGACCCAAGCACCTGCCGCGTGCTTGAGATCACGCATCAGTCGAGGCTTTAGTCCTTTGAGAATCAGACCATTTGCTCTTTCATCTTGTCCATTCGACTGGGGATGGGCGACCGATGCGTAGTCGACTCGAGTGCCTTGAGAGGCGCAAAAAGCTTTGAACTTGTCCGAATCGAAATTTGACCCATTGTCAGTGATGATGCTATGCGGGACTCCATATCTGAATGTTAGCCCTCTGACGAAGCTGATAGCAGTGCAAGCATCAAGATTCTTGATAGGCTTCGCTTCAATCCATTTGGTAAACTTGTCGACTGCCACAAGCACATGAGTGAAACCACTTCTGCCTGTTCTCAATGGACCAACCATGTCTAGTCCCCAGACAGCAAAGGGCCAGATGAGTGGAATGGTCTTCCGGGCTGATGCAGGCTTGTGTGACATGTTGGAGTAGAACTGGCACCCTCCACATTTGTCGACTATCTCTTTTGCCATCTCATTTCCTCTAGGCCAGTAAAATCCCGCTCAGTATGCTTTAGCCACAATGGTCCGAGAGGACGCATGGTGACCACAGGTCCCCGAGTGGATATCATCAAGGATTATCTGACCCTCTTCTGGTGTTATGCACTTCTGACCAATTCCAATTGTGCTTTCTCTATACAACTGCCCCTTTATGACTGTGAAGGCCTTGGATCGGCGGACGATCTGTCGAGCCTCTTCCTCGTCCTCTGGGAGTTCTTTCCTTAGGATATACGCGATGTACGGTATCGTCCAGTCCGGAGTGATTGCCAAGACTTCCATGATTAGGTCGACCACAGCAGGAACTTCGACTTCAGTCGGATTTGTGGCACTTTTCGGCTACGGGGCTTCTTCTGTAAAAGGATCTTCTTGGACCGACGGCGAGCGAATGTGCTCCAGGAACACGTTGCTGGGAATGGCTTCTCTCTTGGAGCCTATCTTTGCCAAATCGTCAGCTGCCTGATTTTTCAGTCGGGGGATGTGATGAAGCTCCAACCCCTCGAATTTCTTTTCTAGCTTTCTCACTGCATTGCAATAACCAGTCATAGCCGGACTTCTGACGTCCCACTCCTTCATCACCTGATTAACCACCAAATCTGAGTCGCCATAGACCATGAGGCGACGGACGCCGAGTGAAATGGCCATGCGCAACCTGTACAAAAGTGCTTCATATTCTGCTTCATTATTGGAGGAATCGAAGTGAATCTAGAGAACATATCTGAGCTTATCTCCTCGGGGGGAGACTAGAACTACCCCAGCACCGGAACCATTCAGCATCTTAGATCCATCAAAGAACATGGTACAGTGCTCCGAGTGAACTTGAGTCGGAAGTTGCTGTTCAATCCACTCGGCGATGAAATCTACGATTGCTTGGGACTTGATAGCCTTCTTTGCTTCAAACTTGATATCTAAGGGAAGGAGTTCAATTGCCCACTTGGCCACTCGACCAGTTGCATCTCTGTTATGCAGAATCTCTGACAGTGGGGCGTCACTGACGACTGTAATGGAGTGGTTAGAGAAGTAATGTGCAACCTTCTTCGTGGTCATGTAAATCCCATATACAAGCTTATGATAGTGAGGGTATCTTTGTTTTGAAGGGGTCAAAACTTCAGACAGATAATAGACTGGGCGCTGAACTCTGAAGTCCTTTCCTTCTTCTTCCCGCTCGACCGTAAGTACTGTACTGACAACTTGTCCTGTGGCTGCAATGTAAAGCAGCAGAGGCTCTTTGCTGATTGGGGCAGCAAGCACCGGCTGGGTGGAGAGCAGAGCTTTGAGCTCTGCAAATGCTGCGTCAGCTTCTGGAGTCCACTCGAACTTGTCAGACTTCTTCATCAGTCGGTAAAGAGGCAACGCCTTTTCACCGAGACGAGAAATGAATCGACTTAGAGAGGCCAAGCAGCCTGTAAGCTTTTGGACATCGTGCACGCGTACAGGACGCTTCATCCGGAGTATGGTGCTAACTTTTTCAGGATTGGCATCGATCCCCCGTTCGGAAACGAGAAAACCGAGTAACTTTCCACCTGGAACTCCGAACGTGCACTTCGATGGATTGAGCTTGATATCATACCTCCTGAGGTTGGCGAAGGTTTCAGCAAGGTCAGCCCGCAGGTCGGAACCTTTTCGTGACTTGACCACAATATCATCCATGTATGCCTCCACATTCCGACTGATTTGAGTGAGTAGACACTTCTGAATCATTCTCATGAACGTGGCTCCGGCGTTCTTGAGGCCAAACGGCATGGTGACGTAACAGAAGCATCTGAATGGAGTGATGAAAGCTGTTTTGATCTCGTCGGGTCCATACAGACAGATCTGATGGTACCCGGAATAGGCATCTAGAAAAGACAATCTCTCGCACCCTGCAGTCGAGTCGACTATTTGGTCGATGCGAGGGAGAGGAAAATGATCTTTCGGGCAGGCCCGATTGATATGTTTGAAATCAATGCACATGCAAAGTGACTTGTCCTTCTTGGGGACCATGACGACATTGGCGAGCCACTCGGAGTGGTAAATCTCTCGGATGAACTCCGCTGCTAAGAGCCGAGCTACCTCCTCGCCAATGGCTTGCTTCTTCTGGACGGCGGACCGTCGAAGATGTTCCTTCACAGGCTTGAATTTTGGGTCGACTCGTAGATGGTGCTCAGCCAGCCCTCTGGGAACTCCAGGCATGTCAGAGGGCTTCCATGCGAAGATGTCCCAGTTCTCGCGGAGGAGCTGGATGAGCGCTTCTTCCTATTTGGAGTCGAGCGTCGTTGAGATGTGAGTCGGGGCAGCATCGGGGTCGGTCGGGTGAATGTGGACTGGCTTTGTTTCACCGGACGACTGAAAAGCTGATTCTGAAGCAGGCTTCTTGGCTCGTAGCAATTCACTCGGATCGGCAGTCTTTTGGTACTCTTGCAGCTCGACCACTGCCATCTGAGCATCAGCGATCTTTGAGCCTTTCTGAAAACACTCTTCTGCTTTCTTTCGGTTGCCTGTAACAGTGATTACACCTTTAGGGCCAGGCATCTTCAGTTTGAGGTACACGTAACATGGTCGAGCCATGAAGCGTGCGTAAGCTGGCCTGCCCAAAATGGCATGGTAAGCACTTTGGAAGTCCACAACCTCGAATGTCAACTTTTCCTTGCGGTAATTCTTTGAATCGCCGAAAACCACATCAAGAGCAATCTGGCCGAGTGATTCGGCTTTCTTGCCAGGAATGACTCCGTGGAAGCTCATGTTACTGGTACTTAGTCTGGACATCAGAATGCCCATTCCTTTCAAAGTTTCGGCGTACAGTATGTTCAGGCCACTGCCACCATCCATCAAGACTTTGGTCAGTCGAGTGCCTTCAACAATTGGATCGACCACCAAAGCTTGCCTCCCAGGGGTGGCAATGTGCGTAGGGTGATCAGACTGGTCGAACGTGATGGCAGTCTGAGACCACTTTAGATAACTGGGTATTGTCGGAGCAACCATATTCACCTCACGGTTAATGACTTTCAGTCGACTTTTGCTTTCGATATCAGCAAAAATCAACAGGGTGGAATTGACTTGGGGGTATCCATCGTCACCGTCTTCCTTGTCCTCGACTCTGTCCGACTCTTTTTCCTTATCCTTGGACTGTTTGCCTTGAAACTGCTGGATTAGGAGCCGGCACTGTCGAGTGGTATGCTTTGGGTAAATGAAATTACCCTCTTCATCTTTCTTGGTGTGGATGTGACATGGCAGATCCAAAACATCATTTCCATCTTGATCCTTGACTTTCTTGGGCTTCCAGGTGCCCTTGGGTTTTCCCTTGAAGTTTCCCTGGGCTACGGCCAGGGCCTCCCCAGGAGCGGCTGGCTCGGCCTTCCGCTTCTGTTTCTGACTGGAGTTTCCTCCAGTTTCTTGGGCGACTGCCTTGTGCTTGCCACTCCGGAGTCGGTCCTCGTCTTCACCATTAGCGTACTTGGTGGCAATCTCCATCATCCGATTCAGAGACATCTCTCCAGTTCGACCGAACTTCAGATTCAACTCTCTGTATTTAACGCCTTCCTTGAAGGCACAAACTGCTTGATGGTCTGGCACATTCTCAACCGAGTGATGCAGTGTGATCCACCTCTGGATGTATTCCCTCGGAGTTTCATTCGGCTTCTGCACGCAAGACCGCAACTCTGTAAGGCCTGCAGGTCGCTTGCATGTTCCTTCAAAGGTTGTGATAAACACTCGGGAGAGGTCCTCCCAAGTGTAAATGCTGCTGGGTGCCAACTGATTTAGCCACGCTCTGGCTGAGCCCTCTAACATGAGAGGCAAATGCTTCATGGCCACCTCATCATTGCCACCGCCAATCTGTACAGCCACTCGGTAATCTTCGAGCCAAGTGTCAGGCTTAGATTCACCGGTGAACTTGCTGATTCCAGTCGCCAGCCTGAAATTGGGAGGAATCACTGCGGCTCTGATGGCTCGACTGAAACACTCTGGCCCTGAAGCATGTACTCCGCTGCTGGCAGGCGCACCTCTGTTGTGGCCTTCTCGATGAGCTCTGTTCCTGTCAACCAAACCTTGAACAAGGATGGATCTCGCATCAAAGCCTGGGTCCCTGGGGTCGACTGGATCCTCTGCCCAACACTATGAGGGCGTCTGTCATCTCGATGTCGAGGCGCATATGACCCACTCCTCGGGGGAGGGGTTGGCACTCAACGTCGATCATCATGATCGGATCGGTGATCATACTGCTCATTCCTTCTGTACTGATCATGCCGGTCGCCACGTCCCTCACGCCTCGAGGGCGACCACGGGCTGTGAGCCGACTGGACTGTATCTGTTGCAACGGATCGACTGTGGATCCTAGTCTGCGACTGAGAAACATCGGAATTCTGGTTTCCCGCCGCCCGGAGCAACGCTCTGATCTGTAACAAGCCCCTGCCAGCCTCCGACTGGGAGGGCTGAATCGATTCTGCTATACGGGCCGCGGCGGCCAAATTCTGAACTGGGGTTCGGTATACCTGCGTCGGCGGGAAGAGCTGGCGTCGACTAGACTCGGGAGCCCGCTGACGTGCTTGCTCGTCGAGTGCTCGCTGGAGATTCTCCAGTCGAGTGCGCTCGGCCAAATTAGCCAAGCGCACGTCCTCCAAGGCTCGGGCCTCGGGGGACTCTCCGGCGATAGGAGTGCGGAGTGCGTTCGTGTTCCGGCGGCGAAGCTCCTCTCGCTGTAATGACGTGAGAGGTTCGGGGAGATACTCATCGTGGGGACGCGACGGGTCGCCCCCACCCACGCCTCCATCAGCGCGAGGGAAACCGGGAGGACTGTGCGTTCCATCGACCGCCAGGATCTCAGCCGCTGGGTTGCTGCTATTGCACTCGGATGCGGTCTCCGCGGAGCCAGTCGAACAGGCCGCAGAGGGATTCGTCGGGCTCGATTGCCGCGACTTGCGGGGCGGCCGACTGGCGAGCCACGGCGTGCCTCACCCACCTCTGAAGTCTCGACCGACCGGAGCGCTTGCGCCGGTGGGAGACAGAGCGGGGAGACGATACGGGGGCCGACCGATACTGGGTCGACGGCTGCCGCAGGAGGACGCCATGAACGCATGCGCGGAAATGCATCGCACCACGGACGGGGAGCGCGTCAACGTCGAGTGGCGCCTCCTGAAGCCAGGCGGAGTCGTCGGCGATGAACGTGAGCACGCCGAGGCGGATCTCGCGGCCCTCCACCAAAACTCTGCACGAAACCATGATCAAAGGGATCGGAAAAATCACAACTTCTCCAATCAGGCGCTAAGATTCCCACCCCACGGTGGGCGCCAACTATCGTGGTTCTAACTCTGACAGTGATGTAGGGGGTATGTATGGAGAGGCTAGATCTCAGCTATTGGGAAGTCGTAAACACACCAAGATGTACGAGTTCAGGCCCTTCGCGGAGGAAGTAACAGCCCTACGTCTCGGTGCCCAGAGGCGGTCGACTGGATTACTGGCGTGTGAAGAACAGGGGTGCGAACCCTTCATACTGAGGAGGGGGTGGCTTATATAGAGTTCGCCGGCCCTCTCCTGCCCTCAGTAATGCAGGGTTTAAGGTACATTTAAGGTTGGGCGTTACTGGTAACGCCCCTAATAGAGTGCTACAATGACCATAAAGACTACTTAATAGCCGACCATTTGCCTGCGGAGTGACTTCAGATCTCCTGGCGGTCGAGTGGCTAGCTTCACGGTCGAGTGGTAGCTTCTTGGTCGAGTGTCTTGAACCCGTCGAGTGAGATACCTTCAAGTCGATTGAAAGGTGACTTCTTCTAGGGATGTCCTTGGGTAGGGCTCTTTGGACGGGTCCGTGCCCCTACCCTAGGTACATAGTTTCATCAGGGCCCGATGGATGCGGCATCGCCACGGGGAGCGCGGCAGGGCGCGCGGACAGCACGGGGTGCAGGCGGGCGAGTCAGTGGCTCGCGGCGAGCGTCGCCGAAGGGCGCGGGCGCGTGGATGTGAGCTTTGGCCACGACGATTTTGGCGGCCATACGATGGAGAAAGTGTAGAGGAGGAGAGGGGAATCGTCGGTGGAGCTCACCACGAGCTCACGGGAGAGCTCAGTTCGGCCGGGGGTGGCTCAACGGCGACGTGCGCAACGATGGCATCCGGCGGCCGCGCTCGGAGAAGATGGCGAGATGTGGGGGCGCCCGGCTTGTCCTTGTGCTCTAGGAGGATGAAGGCGAAGACAGCGGTTCCCCTGGACGTCCCCAGGCGGCGCGGGGAGGCTCCTGGCTACACGGTTGACGACGGCGTTGCGCCAGATGCGTACGGGAGGGAGGGGACGGCGATGCAGAGCAAATGGGGAGGGGGTCTAGGGGCAGCTAGGGTTCAGGAGGCTCGGGGTGGTCCTAATCCTCGCGGGGACCCGATGGATGTCCGGCACGTCGTCCTGGCGCGGCCATGGCCGGCCGTTGGCCGCCACGCACACTCTGCCGGAAATCCCTATTCACCGCTTGCTGCGGCAAAATGTCGGGCTACCGCACAGGGCAGCGCAGTTAGCAACAAACCTGGGCCAGCCCACCTATACATAATGCGTCCAACCGGTTTTGGGAACCTTCTAGAAGGTTCCCTGAACCGGGTTTTTTTCTGTATCGTTTTTTTTGGTTCTTTTTCGGCTTTCTATTGTTTTTCCATTTCTCATTTATCGTTTCAGTTTTTTTTACTTTTTTGTTTTTTGTTTCATTTTCTTTTTCAAGTTTATTTTTCTTTCTCAGAACTTGTTCACAATTTTACAAAATGTTTACGGTTTTCTTTTTTATTTCTTTTTCTTTTCTTCTCTTTTTAAAAAAATCAAAAAAATAATTTTTGTTCGTGTTTCCAAAAACTGTTCTCAAAATTCAAAATTGTTCTTGTTACACAAAAAAGTACAAAACTTTCGAAATTCAGAAAATGTACCAGATTTCAATTTTGTGTTCACATATTAAAAAAATGTTCGTGCTTCCAAATTTGTTCGGGATTTTTCAAAATTGTTCTCCGTTTTAAAATATGTTCTCAAAATTCAAAAAATGTTCGTACTTTAAAAAATTGTTTGCGCCTCCAAGTTTGTTCAGGATTTTTCAAAAATGTTCTCTGTTTCAAAATTTGTTCTCAAGATTCAAAAAATGTTTGGAAATTGAAGAAAATATTCCAGCTTTCCTAATTTGTTCACAAATTCAATAATAGTTCATGTTTTTAATTTTGTTCACAAATTCAAAAAATGTTCTGGAAGTTTATAAAAGTAAACATTTTTATTTTTTGTTCACAAATTCAAGAAATGTTCCCCTTTTTCAAATTTGTTTACATCATCAAAATGTCCTTGTTTTACAAATTTGTACGAAAATTCGAAAAATGTTTTTATTTTGAAGAAAGTATTCATAATTTCGAAAAATGGGCTGTAGTTTTTTGGATTTTTTGCGAATTAATGTTTAACATTAGTCTCTCTCGTATACGTCTTTAACTGTCCGGCTGCTAAGTGAACATGAGATGGTCTTCGTCGCGGTAGTTAGCACGGCAGGCCAATTGGTGCGAAGTCGCGTGTTCGAGTTACAGCGCTAGCGCAATTTTCTTTTTTTGCGATTTTTTCATCTAGGGAAGGTGCCGTCAGGTGCCACTGTAAATGGGCCGGCCCAACGCTAGCCGGTCCTGTGCAAAGCACCGGCACTTTGCCGCAGCGAGCGGCCTATAGGAGCTCCCCACTCTGCCTCCTGTAGAAGGAGGTGCGAGATGAGCTGTTGGGCTGGGCCGGCCATTGAGGCAAGGTGGGCCAAGGTGCGAGTAGAATAGGCCCCTTTCCTCTTTTTTTATTCTGTCAAAAAAATTTCTCAGTTTTGCATTTAATTAAAATAGCAAACAATTTTTGTTTGAGTTAAAACTTGGCACATAATTAGTAGGTAGTGTTTTCAACTAGCACACCAAGTCTCAAGTCATTTTGAAAAGTAAAACCATTTGTTTAAAAGAATTGGCTCAACTAATAGTTGCTGGTTCACCTTTTGTTAGTTTAAGGGCAGTTCAGATAACCAATTTTATGTTGAAAACTTTAAGATAATTTTTTAGTGAATATTTTCAACACTACGAACATTTTTATTTTGCCGTTTGAAGAAATATATTTTTACTTTATTTTAAATTTGAGTTTGACTGGAATTTTGATCAAGTGACATTTGACTTAGCAAAAAGGTGATGACATGGCACCATTAGGGTGAGGTTACTGAAGCTTAATTATCCAGGCGTCACAATTGAGCACTCCATCCACATCATGGAGTTGTTGCTTGCCGAGGATAAGTACAAGGTGGTCAGATTCGACCTCGAGTACACCCACGCTCGTGTCGGGTCTCGTCCCAAGGTCGATGTTGTCCAGATGTGCGTGCGCCACCAAGTCCTCGTCTACCACTACTGCCTGGCCACAAGGCCTTGCGAGCATTTTGCCAGGTTTGTCAATAGCCCCCACTACATGTTCGCTGCGGTGGACATCACCAAGGATGTAAAGGCGCTCGAGAATTCGGGCATCACCTGCCAAAATCTTGTCGACATCCAGTGCCAATACAAGATATGAGGGAGCAAGGAGCGCGAGAAGGACTCACTGGTTCACCTCGCCGAAGCCATCATCGACCCCTACTACAGAGACATGAAGGATTCCTGCAATAAGGACAAGCGTTCCTGGCACTCGGCCTGGATGGAGATACTCGACAAAGCTCACGTCATGTATGCGGCCAAGGAGGCGTAAACGAGCTACGACATGTATAGGCGGATCGTTGACATGAGGGAGTGCCTCCTTCCCCAAAACGGCCAGGGATCCAGCCGGAAGCAGAGCAATGGCAAGTGTCATCTGATAACCCACAAGTATAGGGGATCGCAACAGTTTTTGAGGGTAGAGTATTCAACCCAAATTTATTGATTCGACACAAGGGGAGCCAAAGAATATTCTCAAGTATTAGCAGCTGAGTTGTCAATTCAACCACACCTGGAAACTTAATATCTGCAGGAAAGTATTTAGTAGCAAAGTAATATGATAGTAGTTGTAACGGTAGCAAAAGGTAATAGTAGCAAAAGTAATGTTTTGGTATTTTGTAGTGATGATAGCAATAGCAACGGAAAAGTAAATAAGCGAAGAACAATATATGGAAAGCTCGTAGGCAATGGATCGGTGATGGAGAATTATGCCGGATGCGGTCCATCATGTAACAATCATAACATAGGGTGACACAGAACTAGCTCCAATTCATCAATATAATGTAGGCATGTATTCCGAATATAGTCATACGTGCTTATGGAAAAGAACTTGCATGACATCTTTTGTCCTACCCTCCCGTGGCAGCGGGGTCCTAATGGAAACTAAGGGATATTAAGGCCTCCTTTTAATAGAGTACCGAAACAAAGCATTAGCACATAGTGAATACATGAACTCCTCAAACTATGGTCATCACCGGTAAGTATCCCGATTATTGTCACTTCGGGGTTAACGGATCATAACACATAATAGGTGACTGTAGACTTGCAAGATAGGATCAAGAACTCTCATATATTGATGAAAACATAATAGGTTCAGATCTGATATCATGGCACTCGGGCCCTAGTGACAAGCATTAAGCATAGCAAAGTCATAGCAACATCAATCTCAGAACATAGTGGATACTAGGGATCAAACCCTAACAAAACTAACTCGATTACATGATAGATCTCATCCAACCCATCACCGTCCAGCAAGCCTATGATGGAATTACGCATGCACGGCGGTGAGCATCATGAAATTGATGATGGAGGATGGTGTATGATGACGATGGTGACGGATTCCCCTCTCTGGAGCCCCGAACGGACTCCAGATCAGCCCTCCCGAGAGGTTTTAGGGCTTGGCGGAGGCTCCGTATCGTAAAACGTGATGAATTCTTCTCTCTGATTTTTTTCTCCCCGAAAGGAAATAAATAGAGTTGGAGTTGAGGTCGGAGGAGCTCCAAGGGGCCCGCGAGGTAGGGGGCGCGCCCTAGGGGGGCAGGCGCGCGCCCCACCCTCGTGGACAGGTGGTGGGCCCCCTGGTCTTCATCTTTTGCAAGGATTTTTTATTATTTCCGAATAGATGTTCCGTGAAGTTTCAGGTCATTCTGAGAACTTTTGTTTCTGCACATAAATAACACCATAGCAATTCTGCTGAAAACAGCGTCAGCCCGGGTTAGTTCCATTCAAATCATACAAGTTAGAGTCCAAAACAAGGGCAAAAGTGTTTGGAAAAGTAGATACGACGGAGACGTATCAACTCCCCAAAGCTTAAACCTTTGCTTGTCCTCAAGCAATTGAGTTGACAAACTGAAAGTGATAAAGAAAAACTTCTACAAACTCGGTTTGCTCTTGTTGTTGTAAATATGTAAAGCCAGCATTCAAGTTTTCAACAAAGATTGTGAACTAACCACATTCACAATAACGCATAGGTCTCATGTTTACTCATATCAATGGCATAATAAACTAGCAAGCAATAATAATAAATCTCGGATGACAACACTTTCTCAAAACAATCATAATATGATATAACAAGATGGTATCTCGCTAGCCCTTTCTGAGACCGCAAAACATAAAGAAACAATTCCTTATTTAACACTATCTTAAATTTTGTTTTCTTATTTAACACTGAAAAACTTTTTCTTCCCTATCTAACAACGAGTCTAAAATTTATGCCCTTTATAACACTTTCTTCCATTTTAAGACTAAATGACACCTGAAAAGACCCTTTTGCCCTTCATGTGATATGTATGTGTGCGGGACAGTAGCACACACACACACGCAATATCAGTACAGGGCAGTAGCAAACACACAGCGGCAACACATACACACGCACGCAACACGCACACACGCAGCGGCAGCACATACACACGCACACAGCACACACACGCGCGCATCACACAACAACACACACCCACGCATCAGCACACACACAGCAGCATGTACGCACACACAAACACGCAGTCATGCGACAGCACACACCGAGCAACACACGCAGCAGCATACACATGCACGCACACACAAGCACGCAGGCACGCAGCAGCACATACACACACGCACACACACGCAACATCAGCAGCACACACACGCACGCACACACACGCAACATCAGCAGCACACACGCGCGCACAAACATAAAACATGAGGGGCAAAGGGGTCTTTTCAGTTGTCATTGAGGCTCAAAATAGACAAAAGTGTCATAAAAGGCATAAAATTTAAACTCTTTGTTAGATAGGGAAGAAATCGTTTGTTGATGTTAAATAGGGCATAAAATTTAGACACGGGGTTAAATAAGGAATTCTCTCAAACATAAAAGCAGAGCACCTTTAAAGATCCAGGACTGACTAGACATTGTAATTCATGGTAAAAGAGATCCAGTCAAGTCATACTCAATGTAAACTAACAGTAATGAATGCAAATGACAGCGGTGCTCTCCAACTGGTGCTTTTTAATAAGAAGATGATGACTCAACATGAAAGTAAATAGATAGGCACTTTGTAGAGGGAAGCAGGGATTTGTAGAGGTGCCAGAGCTCGATTTTGAAATAGAGGTGAATAATATTTTGAGCGGTATACTTTCATTGTCAACATAACAACCAAGAGATGGCGATATCTTCCATGCTACACACATTATACGCGGTTCCCAAACAGAATGGTAAAGTTTATACTCCCCCTCCACCAACAAGCATCAATCCATGGCTTGCTCGAAACAACGAGTGCCTCCAACTAACAAGAGGCCCAGGGGGAGTTTTGTTTGCAATTATTTTGATTTGATTTGCATAAAGCATGGGACTGGGCATCCCGGTGACCAGCCATTTTCTCGTGAGTGAGGAGCGGAGTCCACTCCTCTTGAGAATAACCCGCCTAACATGGAAGATACGGACAGCCCTAGTTGATACATGAGCTATTCGAGCATACAAAACAGGATATTTATTTGAAGGTTTAGAGTTTGGCACATACAAATTTACTTGGAACGGCAGGTAGATACCGTATATAGGTAGGTATGGTGGACTCATATGGAATAACTTTGGGGTTTATGGAGTTGGATGCACAAGCAGTATTCCCGCTTAGTACAGGTGAAGGCTAGCAAAAGACTGGGAAACGACCATCTAGAGAGCGACAACAGTCATGAATATGCATTAAAATTAATCAACACCGAATGCAAGCATGAGTAGGATATAATCCACCATGAACATAAACATCGTGAAGGCTATGTTGATTTTCTTTCAACTACATGCGTGAACATGCGTCAAGTCAAGTCACTTAAATCATTCAGAGGAGGATACCACACTATCATACCACATCACAACCATTTTAATAGCATGTTGGCACGCAAGGTAAACCATTATAAGCTCCTAGATAATCAAGCATGGCACAAGAAACTATGATCTCTAGTTGTCATTGCAAACATGTTTATTCATAATAGGCTGAATCAGGAACGATGAACTAATCATATTTACAAAAACAAGAGAGGTCGAGTTCATACCAGCTTTTCTCATGTCAGTCCATCATATATCATCATAATTGCCTTTCACTTGCACGACCGAATAGTGTGAATAATAATAATAATAGTGCACGTGCATTGGACTAAGCTGAAATTTGCAACCATTCAATAAACAGGAGAAGACAAGGCAACATGGGCTCTTTTGTTAGATCAACAATAATGCATATAAGAGCTACTTCAACAATTTAATTATGGTCTTCTCCTATTGACCCCCAAAGAAAAGAAAAGAAATAAAACTATTTACACGGGAAAGCTCCCAACAAGCAAGAGAAGAACATGAAATCTTTTTGGGTTTTCTTTTTTAATTACTACTACAAGCATGGAAAGTAAACTAATTAAAAGGTACAACTATTTTTTTTGGTTTTTCTTAAGGTTTATTAAACACACAAGAAGAAAGCATAAAAGGAAATAAACTAGCATGGATGATACAATGAAAAAGTATGAGCACCGACATCTAGCAATGAGTGTGTGAACATGAATATAATGTCGGTGAGAAATGCGTACTCCCCCAAGCTTAGGCTTTTGGCCTAAGTTGGTCTATGGCCGCGGTTGGCCTGGCGGATATCCATAATAATAGTTGGGGTCGTACTGAGATGCAGCGGCTATCGCCTCCTGAGCTGCAGCGTGGCGACGAGCGGCCTCAGCCCTCCTCTCGTACTCATCTGCCTCCTCTCTGGTAATAACATATCTTCCTTTTGCCTGATAGTCAAAGAAGGCAGGAGCAGGGAGAGTAATACGGACAGCACGACGTCTATCAAAGATTAAACGATACTGGAGAGGTGATTCATCCCTCTCGACAAACTGGTGGTGAACCATAGCATTAAGGTCTAGGTAAGCAGGAGGTAATTCAATATCATCATTACGTATAGTTACACCAAGAAAATCAGCTAAGCGGGTTGCATAAATTCCACCAAAGAAATCTCCATTAAATCTATTAAGATGCAACCTACGCGCAACAACGGCTCCCAAATTATAAGATTTATCTCCTAACACAGCACTCCTAAGAATACCGAGGTCAGGGACACACATGTGACATGCCTCATCTTTACCATTAATGCATCTACCTATGAAGAGAGCAAAATAATGTATAGCAGGAAAGTGAATGCTCCCTATGGTAGCTTGTGTTATATCTCTAGATTCCCCCATAGTTATACTAGCAAGAAAATCTCTAAATTCAGATTTGCGAGGTTCCCTGATACTACCCCATTGTGGAAGTTTGCAAGCAGTGGTAAAATCCTCTAAGTCCATAGTGTAAGAATTTTCATAAAGATCAAACGGGACAGTTGGAGAATTACGTGAAGAAGGAAATTCAAACCTCCTCGCAAAGGAACTAGTGAGATAGTGGTACTGACAGCATTTTTCTTCCTCGAAGTTCACAAGATCAGCGTTACGCAGATATGCATTATATTCTTCCTTAATTCCCGCTCGATCCATAAAGTTTTCTGAAGGCCATTCACAAGGACGCACTAGAGCGTTTCTTGGTGGCTCATCATCAGCATCACACATTGCAAGCCTGGGCTCTTGTTTCCTTGAAGGGCCCCCTTGGTACATTTTCCTAAACATATTTCTTCCTCTGAGAAATTTCTGAAATTTTTAGTAACTTCAAAATAAAAGTGAACCAAACTCAATAAAATTGATAGCCACTACTCCTACAAGTGCCTAGAGCCTATATCATGCATCAAAACTACTTTTGACCATATAAATTTGACATGCAAGCTCAAGAACAGGGTCACCTAAGCAGCACAAATTTGCAATGAATAAAGCACTAGAACAAAAATTAATTGGACCAATGGAGGAGTCACATACCAAGGAACAATCTCCTCAAGCCGTTTTGTGAGAGGTGCTTTGAGCAAGGAGATCGAAAATGGCAGCAAAATGAGCTTGGACTCGGGTTTGAGCTGGATATTCGTGTTTGTGGGAGGAAGGAGTGTGTGGGTGCAGGAATAAGTGGAGGAGGGCCACCGTAGGCCCATGAGGCAGGGGGCACGCCGAGGGGGGTAGGGCGCGCCCCTGACCCTCGTGGCCAGGTGCCAACTCCTCCTGCTGTGTTCTCAGTGCCAAATATTATCAAATATTCCAGAAAAAATCATATTTAAATTTCAGGGCATTTGGAGAACTTTTATGTTCGGGGTATTTTTCTATTGCACGGATAAATCAGATAACAGACAGAAAAATACTATTTTATTTTATTTAATATAAATAACAGAAAGTAAGAGGAGGGTATAGCAGGTTGTGCCTTCTAGTTTCATCCATCTCATGATCATCAAAAGGAATCCACTAACAAGGTTGATCAAGTCTTGTTAACGAACTCATTCCGAATAATATGGAACCGGAGAAATTTCGAATAACACTATGTTACCTCAACGGGGATATGCACATCCCCAATAATAAGAATATCATATTTCTTCTTGACAGTAGGAAGAGGAAATTCAAAACCTCCAAATATAATCGATGGAATTTTTCCAATAGAGTTGATACTATGAACTTGAGGTTGTTTCCTCGGAAAGTGTATCGTATGCTCATTACCATTAACATGAAAAGTGACATTGCCTTTAGTGCAATCAATAACAGCCCCTGTAGTATTCAAAAAGGGTCTTCCAAGAATAATAGACATATTATCATCCTCGGGAATATCAAGAATAACAAAGTCTATTAAAATAGTAACGTTTGCAACCACAACAGGCACATCCTCACAAATACCGACAAGTATAGCAGTTGATTTATCAGCCATGTGCAAAGATATTTCAGTAGGTGTCAACTTATTCAAATCAAGTCTACGATATAAAGAGAGAGGCATAACACTAGTTTTAACATAGTTTCTTTTAATGGAGCATGGTATAGCTGGTACACCGGGATCTCCAAGTTTATTTGGTATTCCACCCTTAAAAGTATAATTAGCAAGCATGGTGGAAATTTCAGCTTCCGGTATCTTTCTTTTATTTGTAACAATATCTTTCATATACTTAGCATAAGGATTCATTTTGAGCATATCAGTTAATCGCATACGCAAAAAGATAGGTCTAATCATTTCAGCAAAGCGCTCAAAATCCTCATCATCCTTTTTCTTGGATGGTTTGGGAGGAAAAGGCATGGGTTTCTGAACCCAAGGCTCTCTTTCCTTACCGTGTTTCCTTTCAACAAAGTCTTTCTTATCATAACATTGATTCTTTGATTGTGGGTTATCAAGATCAACAACAGCTTCAATTTCTATATCATTATCATTACTAGGTTGAGCATCGTCATGAACATTATCATTAACATTATCACTAGTTTTAGGTTCATTACCAGATTGTGTTTCAGCATCAGAGATAGAAATATCATTTGGATCCTCAGGTGTTTCAGTAATAGGTTCACTAGAAGCGTGCAAAGTCCTGTCATTTTTCTTTTTCTTCCTATTAGAAGGACTAGGTGCATCCACATTATTTATCTGAGAATCTTGCTCAATTCTCTTAGGATGGCCTTCAGGATACAGAGGTTCCTGAGTCATTCTACCACCTCTAGTCATAACTCTAACAGTGTTATCATTATTCTTACTATTCAATTCACTGAGCAAATCATTTTGAGATTTAAGTACTTGTTCTACTTGAGTGGTAACCATAGAAGCATGTTTACTAATAAGTTTAAGTTCACCTTTGACATTAGACATAATTACCCAAGTGTTCAAGCATATCTGAATTGTATTTCAATTGTCTACCAAAATAAGCATTGAAGTCTTCTTGCTTAACCATAAATTTATCAAACTCATCTAAGCATGGTCTAGCAAACTTAGTAAATGGGATTTCAGCTTTATCATATCTATAGAGAGAATTTACCCTTACTACCTGTGTCGGGTTATCAAGACCATGTAGTTCTTCAATAGGTAATGGATTAAGATCATATGTTTCTTCACCAGGCGGTAAATTAAGACCGTGTATTTCTTCAATAGGAGGTAAATTATTAACATCTTCAGCTTTAATACCTTTTTCTTTCATAGATTTCTTTTCCTCTTGCATATCTTCAGGACTGAGAAATAGAATACCCCTCTTCTTCGGAGTTGGTTTAGGAATAGGCTCAGGAGCTGGCTCAGGAAGTGTTCAATTATTTTCATTTGTCAACATATTATTCAATAGAATTTCAGCTTCATCCGGCGTTCTTTCCCTAAAAACAGAACCAGCACAACTATCCAGGTAATCTCTGGAGGCATCGGTTAGTCCATTATAAAAGATATCAAGTATTTCATTTTTCTTAAGAGAATGATCAGGCAAAGCATTAAGTAATTGGAGAAGCCTCCCCCAAGCTTGTGGGAGACTCTCTTCTTCAATTTGCACAAAATTATATATATCCCTTAAAGCAACTTGTTTCTTATGAGCAGGGAAATATTTAGCAGAGAAGTAATAAATCATATCCTAGGGACTATGCACACAACCAGGATCAAGAGAATTAAACCATATCTTAGCATCACCCTTTAATGAGAACGGACATATTTTAAGGATATAAAAGTAATGAGTTCTCTCATTAGTGAACAGGGTGGCTATATCATTTAATTTAGTAAGACGTGCCACAGCAGTTTCAGATTCATAGCCATGAAAAAGATCACATTCAACCAAAGTAATTATATCAGGGTCAACAGAGAATTCATAATCCTTATCAGTAACAAAGATAGGTGAAGTAGCAAAAGCAGGGTCAGGTTTCATCCTAGCATTTAGAGATTGCTTATTCCATTTAGCTAATAACCTCTTAAGTTCATAACTATCTTTGCAAGCTAAAATAGCTAAAGAAGCTTCTTTATCAAAAACATAACCCTTAGGAATAACGGACAAGTCTTCATCGTCACTTTCATCAATATTATCAGATTCAATATTTTCATTCTCTCTAACCCTAGATAGTTGTTCATCAAGAAATTCACCAAGTGGCACAGTAGTATCAAGCATAGAAGTTGTTTCATCATAAGTATAATGCATAGCAGAAGTGGCATCATCAATAACATGCGACATATCAGAACGAATAGCAGAAGCAGGTTTAGGTGTCGCAAGCTTACTCAAAACAGAAGGTGAATCAAGTGCGGAGCTAGATGGCAGTTCCTTACCTCCCCTCATAGTTGAGGGATAAATCTTGGTTTTTGGATATCTCAAGTTCTTCATAATGATAAGCAGATATAAATCCCAAGTGACTCAAAGGATAGAGCTATGCTCCCTGGCAACGGCGCCAGAAAATAGTCTTGATAACCCACAAGTATAGGGGATCGCAACAGTTTTCGAGGGTAGAGTATTCAACCCAAATTTATTGATTCAACACAAGGGGAGCCAAAGAATATTCTCAAGTATTAGCAACTGAGTTGTCAATTCAACCACACCTGGAAACTTAATATCTGCAGCAAAGTATTTAGTAGTAAAGTAATATGATAGTAGTGGTAACGGTAGTAAAAGGTAACGGTAGCAAAAGTAATATTTTTGGTATTTTGTAGTGATGATAGCAATAGCAACGGAAAAGTAAATAAGCGAAGAACAATATATGGAAAGCTCCTAGGCAATGGATCGGTGATGGAGAATCATGCCGGATGCGGTTCATCATGTAACAATCATAACATAGCGTGACACAGAACTAGCTCCAATTCATCAATGTAATGTAGGCATGTATTCCGAATATAGTCATACGTGCTTGTGGAAAAGAACTTGCATGACATCTTTTGTCCTACCCTCCCGTGGCAGTGGGGTCCTAATGGAAACTAAGGGATATTAAGGCCTCCTTTTAATAGAGTACCGAAACAAAGCATTATCACATAGTGAAAACATGAACTCCTCAAACTATGGTCATCACCGGTAAGTATCCCGATTATTTTCACTTCGGGGTTAACGGATCATAACACATAATAGGTGACTATAGACTTGCAAGATAGGATCAAGAACTCTCATATATTGATGAAAATATAATAGGTTCAGATCTGAAATCATGGCACTCGGGCCCTAGTGACAAGCATTAAGCATAGCAAAGTCATAGCAACATCAATCTCAGAACATAGTGGATACTAGGGATCAAACCCTAACAAAACTAACTCGATTACATTATAGATCTCATCCAACCCATCACCGTCCAGCAAGTCTACGATGGAATTACTCACGCACGGCGGTGAGTATCATGAAATTGGTGATGGAGGATGGTTGATGATGACGATGGCGACGGATTCCCCTCTTCGGAGCCCCGAACGGACTCCAGATCAGCCCTCCCGAGAGGTTTCAGGGCTTGGCGGCGGCTCTGTATCGTAAAACACGATGAATTCTTCTCTCTGATTTTTTTCTCCCCGAAAGCAAATATATAGAGTTGAAGTTGAGGTCGGAGGAGCTCCAGGGGGCCCACGAGGTAGGGGGCGCGCCCTAGGGGGGCAGGCACGCCCCCCACCCTCGTGGACTGGTGGTGGGCCCCTGGTCTTCATCTTTTGCAAGGATTTTTTATTATTTCCGAATAGATGTTCCGTGAAGTTTCAGGTCATTCCGAGAACTTTTGTTTCTGCACATAAATAACACCATAGCAATTCTACTGAAAACAGCGTCAGTCCGGGTTAGTTCCATTCAAATCATGCAAGTTAGAATCCAAAACAAGGGCAAAAGTGTTTGGAAAAGTAGATACGACGGAGATGTATCATCATCGCAACAATGAGTAGATGGTTAGATCCTTGTTTTTCCTAGTTTAGTATGCATGTAATTGCTTACTTTGGTGTGTGGAAATGTTATGTGTGTAGTCACTTGTGTAATTGTATGCTTAATTTGGTTATGCAATGTTGTCTTTTTAAGTATATATGTTGATGCTCTGTAGACAGAGCGTAGATGTTGTGCGGACAAAGAAAATCACATCGCACACGGACTAAATGATGGAACCCGTCAGTGATGTTTTCATTAATCACTCACAATTGTATACCAGCAATCGTTTGCTCACAACACACATGGCTTGTTAACAGGAATCGTCTGTGTTGTTATCGGTCTTCCCACGTTTCCGATTACAGACTTGTTTGTCGCGTATCACACACATCTTGTTAAGTTGAACCATTTCTGTTCTCTTGGCTCAACGCAAACAATTCGTCTGAGTGAACTGTATGTCGTATATCGCACACACCTTGATCTGGCTAACCGTTTCTTCTGTGTTGCCTAATCACAAATAGTTCATCCGAGTGAACCGTATGATGTGTATTGCACACACCTTCATCTGGTTGTCCGTTTCTTTTATTCCGCCTCATCGCAAACAGTTCATTAAACTGAACCGTATGCCCCTCATCCCACACGCAACTAAATTATGAACCGTGTTTGATGCATCCATCATAGCAAACATGCATCTTGTTTGACTTTTTTTACACCACCGTTTGCGATTATTGCATCACACACAGTTTCGTCGAAGGGTCTTTGATCGTAGTGTCGCGTTAGCAGCAACCTGTAGTAGTGGATGACGATGATTTCCCCCTCCGGGAGGGAAGTTCCCCTGGCGGAATCACTCCACCAGAGGGCAAAACTGCTCCTTCCCAAGTTCCGCCTCGAGACGGTGGCTCTTTGTCCCGAAAGTCCTCTCCTTATTTATTTTTCTAGGTCAAAATGACTTATATACTAGAAGAGGGGCACCGGAGGTGGGCCAAGGAGGGCACAACCCACCAGGCCGCACCTGTACTCCCTGGCGCGCCAAGGTGGGTTGTGCCCACCTGGTGGCCCCCCTTTGATACTTATTAGCTCCAATATTTCTTATATATTCCATAAAAAATCCCCGTAAAGTTTCAGCTCATTTGGAGTTGTGCAGAATAGGTAGCCTGGCGTAGCTTTTTCAGGTCCAGATTTCCAGCTACCAGAATTCTCCCTCTTTGTGTGTACCTTACATATTATGAGAGAAAAGGCATTATAATTACTCCAAAAAGCATTATTATGGATAAAAACAATATAAATAACAGTAGGAAAACATGATGCAAAATGGACGTATCAAGGCATCACGTCCATGATAAGTAGACCGACTCCTGCCTGCATTTGCTACTATTAGTCCACACATCGACCGCTATCCAACATGTATCTAGTGTATTAAGGGACTATTTGGTTTCTAGCCATAGTTTGCCACACCTCACCTTAGGCAAGTTTGACCAAGTTAGGTGGGTGTTTAGTTCTAGCCACACCTAAGGCAAGAATTCTTATATGAGAAGTAAACCCCACATGTCATAGATAGAAAAAGTGTGGCAAGATTCCCTTAGGCAAGCCAAAGTGTGGCTCACAATTTGAGCAACTAAAGTTAGGCAAGTGTGGCAAAAATAATGTGGCAATATATGGCAAACATAGTCACAATCCAAACAGCCCCTAAGTTAACAAGAACGGAGTAACGCCTTAAGCAAGATGGCATGATGTAGAGGGATAGATCCAAGCAATATGGTATAAACCCCATCTTTTTATCCTTAATGATAACAATACAAATACGTGCCTCGCTACCTCTACTGTCACTAGGTGAGGACATCACAAGATTGAACCCATCACAAAGCACCTCTCCCATTGCAAGATAAATCAATCTAGTTGGCCAAACCAAATCAATAGATCGGAGAGAAATACAAAGCTATCTTAATCATGCATAAAAGAGTTCAGAGAAGACTCAAATAATGTTCATAGATAATCTGATCATAAATCCACAATTCATCGGATCTCAACAAACGCACCGCAAAAGAAGATTAGATCAGATAAAACTCCAAGAACATCCAGGAGAACATTGTATTGAAGATCAAAGAGAGAGAAGAAGCCATCTAGCTACTGGCTATGGACCCGTAGGTCTGTGGTAAACTAGTCACACATCATCGAAAGGTCAACAAGGTTGATGTAGAAGCCCTCCATGATCGGATCCCTCTCCGGCAGAGTGCCGAAAAAGGCCCCAAGATGGGTCTCACGAGAACAGAAGCTTACAACAGTGGAAAAGTATTTTTGTTGTGCCCTCTGGTATATGAGGAATATTTGGGTATTTATGGATCTGAGATTAGGGTTAGAGGTGCCACGCTAGGCCCACAAGCTCATAGGGCGCCCCTAGGGCGCACCTGGTGAGCTTGTGGCCCAACCGTGGCTCTTCTGGTCTCCTCCCGAAGCTTCCTGGGTGTCTTCTGGTCCAAGAAAAATCATCAAAAAGTTTCGTTCCGTTTGGTATTGATTTTTTGTAGAAGTCAAAAACAAGGGAAAACAACAAATGGCACTCGGCACTAGGCTAATAGGTTAGTCCCAAAAAATGATATAAAATACCATAATAATGCATATAACACATCCAAGATGGATAATATAATAGCATGGAACAATAAAAATTTATAGATACCTTGGAGACGTATCAAGCATCCCCATGCTTAATTCCTACTCGTCCTCGAGTAGGTAAATGATAAAAACAATTTTTTTGATGTGGAATGCTACCTAACATGTTTATCATGTAATCTTTTCTTTATGTGGCATGAATATTCAAATCCATAAAATTCAAAACAAAATTTTAAGACATAATAATAATAATAATACTTTAAGCATACTAATAAAGCAATCATGTCTTCTCAAAATATCATGGCTAAAGAAAGTTATCCCTACAAAATCATATAATCTTTTCATGCTCTATCTTCATCACACAAAGTATTTATCATGCACAACCCCGATGACAAGACAATCAATTGGTTCATAATTTTAACGTTCTTAAGCTCTTTCAACTCTCATGTAATACATGAGCGTGAGTCATGGATATAGCATTATAGGTGGAATAGAATATGGTGGAGGTTGTGTGGAGAAGACAAAAAAGGAGAAAGTCTCACATCAACTAGGCAAATTAATAGGCTATGGAGATGCCCATCAATTGATATTGATGTGAGTGAGTAGGGATTGCCATGCAACGGATGCACTAGAGCTATAAGTGTATGAAAGCCCAAAAGAAAACTAAGTGGGTGTGCATCCAACTCACTTGCTCATGAAGACCTAGGGCAATTTGAGGAAGCCCATCATTGTAATATACAAGCCAAGTTCTATAATGAAAAATTCCCAGTAGTAATATATGGAAGTGATAAAATAGGAGCCTCTCTATCATGAAGAACATGGTGCTACTTTGAAGCACAAGTGTGGAAAAGGATAGTAACATTGTCTCTTCTCTCTTTTTCTCTCATTTCTTTTTTTCCTCTTTTTTTGGGCTCTTTGGCCTCTTTTTTTGGACTCTTTGGCCTCTTTTTATTTATTTCAAGTCCAGAGTCTCATCCCGGCTTGTGGGGGAATCATAGTCTTGGTCATCCTTTCATCACATGGGACAATGCTCTAATAATGATGATCATTACACTTTTATTTACTTACAACTCAAGAATTACAACTCGATACTAGAACAAAAATATGACTCTATATGAATGCCTCATGTATGATCATGAAAAGCAATATGACAATGATGGTGTGTGTCATAATAAAACGGAATGGTGGAGGTTGCATGGCAATATATCTAGGAATGGCTAAGGAAATGCCATAATAGGTAGGTATGGTGGCTGTTTTGAGGAAATGTATAAGGTGGGTTTAATGCACTGGCGAAATTTGTGCGGTACTAGAGTGGCTAGAAAAAGATGGAAGGGTGAGAGCATGTATAATCCATGGACTCAACATTAGTCATAAAGAACTCACATACATATTGCAAATGTTTATTAGCCATCAAAACAAAGTACTAATACGCATACTCCTAGGGGGATATATTGGTAGGAAAAGACCATCGCTGATCCCCGATTGCCACTCATAAGGAAGACAATCACAAATAAATCATGCTCTAACTTCATTGCATAATGGGAGACCATACGTGCATGCTTCAGGAATCACCAATATTAACACAAATATTCTTACTAATCCAAAATTACTCACTAGCATGACTCTAAGATCACCATCTTTATATGTCAAAACAAATGCAAGGAATCAAACTTCTCGTATATTCAATGATCTTCATGAAAGTTATTATTATATCCCTCTTGAATACCCATCATATTAGGACAAAATTCATAACCTAAGAAAATTGCCATACTATTTTTAAGACTCTCAAAATAATATAAGTGAAGCATGAGAGTTCTTCAATTTCTTCAAAATAAAACCATCGTTGTGCTCTAAAAATATATAATTAAGTGAAGCACTATACCAACTGCCTAGCTCAAAAGATATAAGTGAAGCACATAGAGTATTGTAATAAATTCATGATTAATGTGCGTCCCTCTCAAAAGGTGTGTACAGCAAGGATGATTGTGGCAAACTAAAAAGCAAATAAAGTAAAGACTCATATAATACAAGATGCTCCATGCAAAACACATATCATGTGGTGAATAAAAATATAGCCTCAAGTAACTTTACCGATGTATTGAAGACAAAAGAGGGGATGCCATCCGGGGCATCCCCAAGCTTAGATGCTTGGTTGTCCTTGAATATTACCTTTGGGTGCCTTGGGCATCCCCAATCTTAGGCTCTTGCCACTCCTTATTCCGTAGTACATCAAAACTTTACCAAAAACTTGAAAACTTCACAATAGAAAACTCGTAAGCTCCGTTAGTATAATAAAGCAAATCACAACTTAGGTACTATTGTGAACTTATTCTAAATTTATATTGGTGTTATATCTACTGTATTCTAACTTCTCCATGATTCATACCCCCCGATACTACCCATAGATTCATCAAAATAAGCAAACAACACATAGAAAACAGAATCTGTCAAAAATAGAACAGTCTGCAGCAATCTGGAAATTTCGTATACTTCTATAAATCTAAAAATTCTGAAAATTGACAACCTGGGAAATTTGTATATCAATCTTATGTAAAATAATTATCACTAGCACCTAAATTAATACTTTTAAATATACTACTACGACATTAATTCTCAACCCAAATTAAAATAGTTTAATATTTTATAAAATTCAAAAGGCATTTATTTTAATGTTTAAACCTCTATTTTAATTATTTGAACACTTAAATTTTTTATTAAATTTAGGTTTCTCCACCATTATTACCCATGATTTAGTTAATACCTTTACAACATTTTAGTTTTTGACTTTTGAAAACTTTTATTGTTTGCCTCTATTTTAAATTTAAATTTGTATCGATTTTGAACCATCGCGAGATCGACAATAGTATACATGGTGACGTGGCATCATTAGCAGGGAATTACTGTAGCTTAATTATTCGGGCGTCACACATGTGCTTATTTGTGGTGACAATGGGATATTCACGTGATCTACTTGATATATGTTTTGGTGATCAACTTGTGGGTTCTGTGACCTTGTGAACTTATGCATAGGGGTTGGCACACGTTTTCGTCTTGACTCTCTGGTAGAAACTTTGGGGCACTCTTTGAAGTTCTTTGTGTTGGTTTGAATAGATGAATCTGAGATTGTTTGATGCATATCGTATAATCAAACCCGCGGACACTTGTGGTGACATTGGAGTATCTAGGTGACAATAGGGTTTTGGTTGATGTGTGTCTTAAGGTGTGTTATTTTAGTACAAACTCTAGGGCTATTTGTGACACTCTTATAGGAATAGCCCAATAGATCGATCAAAAAGAATAACTTTGAGGTGGTTTCGTACCCTACAATAATCTCTTTGTTTATTCTGCGCTATTAGTGACTTTGGAGTGACTCTTTGTTGCACATTGAGAGATTGTTATATGATCTAATTATGTTATCATTGCTGAGAGAACTTGCACTAGTGAAAGTATGAAGCCTAGGCCTTGTTTCCAAGCATTGCAATACCGTTTTTCTCACTTTTGTTACTTGCTACCTTGTTGTTTTTATATTTTCGGATTACAAAAACATATATCTACCATCCATATTGCACTTGTATCACCATCTCTTCGCCGAACTAGTGCACCTATACAATTTATCATTGTATTGGGTGTGTTGGGGACACAAGAGACTCTTTGTTATTTAGTTGTAGGGTTGTTTGAGAGAGACCATCTTCATCCTACGCCTCCCACGGATTGATAAACCTTAGGTCATCCACTTGAGGGAAATTTGCTATTGTCATACAAAACTCTGCGCTTGGAGGCCCAACACAAGTCTATAAGAAGAAGGTTGCGTAGTAGACATCAGTACCGAAGGTTGCGGCGGCGGAAAAGTGTTTTCATGGCTCCCCCTGAGGGCTTTGGAATATATGGGAATTTATAGGACGGAGAGGTAGGTCAGGAGATACCCGAAGGGGCCACAAGGCAGCCCCGCCCTAGGGCGCGCCCTCCACCCTTGTTGCCGCCTCCTAGCTCTATGGCTTGGACTCCAAGTCCTTCGGGTGTCTTCTGGTCTAAGAAAAATCATCGCAAATTTTTATTCTATTTGGACTCCGTTTGATATTTCTTTTCTGCGAAACTCAAAAACAAGGAAAAAACAGAAACTGGCATTGGGCTCTGGGTTAATAAGTTAGTCCCAAACATAATATAAAATAGCATATTCATGCATATAAAACATCCAAAATAGCTAATATAATAGCATGGAACAATAAAAAATTATAGATACGTTGGAGACGTATCAGGTAGGTAAACAAATTACCATTGAGCAATTGATAGAAAAGCGCAAAGTTATGACGATATCCAAGGCAATGATCATGAATATAGGCATCACATCTGTGACAAGTAGACCGCTCCTGCTTGCATCTACTACTATTACTCCACACATCAACCGCTATCCAACATCCATCTAGTGTATTAAGTTAACAAGAACGGAGTAACGCCTTAAGCAAGATGGCATGATGTAGAGGGATGGATCCAAGCAATATGGTATAAAACCCATCTTTTTATCCTTAATGGAAACAATCCAAATACGTGCCTCGCTACTATTGGGAAACGTAGCATGCAATTTCCAAAAAAAAGCCTACGCTCACGCAAGATCTATCTAGGATATGCATAGCAATGAGAGGGGGAGAGTGTGTCCAGGCACCCTCGTAAACCGAAAGCGGAAGCGTTTGATAACACGGTTGATGTAGTTGAACTTCTTGTTCCGACCGATCAAGCATCGAACGTACGACACCTCCGAGTTCTGCACACGTTCAGCTCGATGACATCCCTCAAACTCTTGATCCAGCAAAGTGTCGAGGGAGAGTTCCGTCAGCACGACGGCATTGTGACGGTGATGGTGAAGTGATCCGCGTAGGGCTTCGCCTAAGCACTACGAAGATATGACCGGAGGCATAAACTGTGGAGGGGGGCGCCGCACACGGCTAACAATTGTTGGTGTGTGTTCTAGGCGCCCCCTCCCCACGTATATATAGGTGTGAGGGGGAGGGGGATTGGGGCTGCCTTGGGGCGCCCCAGGTAGGAGGAATCCTACTTGGGGCTCTAGTGCAATTCGCCCCCCCCCTTCCTTTTACCGGAGGGGGGAAAAGGGAAGAGAGGGGGGAGGAAGGAAAGGGGGCCGAACCCCCTCCTCCTTCTCCTATTCGGCCTCCTTCCTTAGGGGGGGTGCACCACCCCTTGTGGGCGGGTGTGCTCCCCTCCTATGGCCCATAATGCCCATTAATCCCCCGGGGGTTTCCAGTACTCCGATATGTACCCGGTACACCCCGAAACACTTCCGGTGTCTGAATATCATCGTCCTATATATGAATATTTACCTCTCGACCATTTCAAGACTCCTCGTCATGTTTGTGATCTCATCCAGGACTCTAAACAACATTCGGTCACCAAATCACATAACTCATATAATACAAAATTATCATCGAACGTTAAGTGTGCAGACCCTACGGGTTCGACAACTATGTAGACATGACCGAGACACCTCTTCGGTCAATAACCAATAGCGGAACCCGGATGCTCATATTGGTTCCCACATATTCTACGAAGATCTTTATCGGTCGTACCATAATGAAAACATACATTATTCCCTTTGTCATCGGTATGTTACTTGCCCGAGATTCGGTCGTTGGTATCTTCATACCTAGTTCGATCTTGTTACCGGAAAGTCTCTTTACTCATTCCATAATACATCATCCCGTAACTAACTCATTAGTCACATTGTTTGCAAGGCTTCATATGATGTGCATTACCGAGAGGGCCCAGAGATACCTCTCCGATATTCGGAGTGACAAATCCTAATCTCGATCTATGCCAACCCAACAAACACCTTCGGAGATACCTATGACACGTCTCCAATGTATCTATATTTTTTATTGTTCCATGCTGTTATATTATCATTCTTGGATGTTTTACAATCATTTTATAGCCATTTTATATCTTTTTTGGTACTAACCTATTGACATAGTGCCCAGTGCCAGTTGCTATTTGCTGCATGTTTTTTACATCGCAGGAAATCAATACCAAATGGAGTCCAAACGCAGTGAAACTTTTTGTGGATTTTTGAAAGTGCAACTATCCCTAGGTGGTTTTGGTAATTCATAACAACATATAGCTCATTGAGCTAATACTATTCCAAGATGATTATTTTAGGAAAGCTCAATGATTGGCATGGCATGGATGTGAAAGTGGAACCCTCAAAATGCTAAGGACAAAGGATTGGCTCAAGCTCAAAAGCTCAAGACTCTTCATTTTATATTTTAGTGATCCAAGATCACATTGAGTCTTTAGGAAAAGCCAATACTATCAAGGAGGGATGAGGTGTTGCTTAATGAGCCTCTTGCTTCATGTGCTTAGTGATATGCTCCAAAACCCTCAACTACTTTCCCATATCCACATATGACCTAAACCCTAAGACAAACTCGGTCCTACCAATTCTTCCTATCCGGCGCCACCGAGTTTCACTTGTCATAAGCCACTGCCAAACCCTAGCAATTCGGTCCTACCGATAGGGATCTCGGTCTCACCGAGATGGGGTTGCAAACTCTCTGTTTCCCTTTCGTAACTTTTCGGTCCCACCGAAAGAGCGAATCGGTCCCACCGAGATTGCAATGTAAACTCAGTGTTTCCCCTTTGTAACTTTTTGGTCTCACCGAGTTCCACTCGGTCTCACCGAAAGAGCAAATCGGTCCCACCGAGTTTGCCTGACCAACTCTCTGGTTAGCTAATTACCAAATTCGGTCTCACTCGGTCTCACCGAGATTACGTTATACCCAAACCCTAACCATATCGGTCCTACCGAGTTGCATGTCAGTCCCACCGAAAATCACTAACGGTCACTAGGTTTACTTTTTCGGTCCGACCGAGTTTATTGATTCGGTCCCACCGAGATTGGAAAACTGTGTTACAGTTGGATTTTGTGTGGAGGCTATATATACCCCTCCACCTCCTTCTCATTCGAGAAGAGAGCCATCAGAATACACACACCATTCCAACTCATATGTTCTGAGAAAGAACCACCTACTCATGTGTTGAGACCAAGACATTCCATTCCTACCATATGAATCTTGATCTCTAGCCTTCCCAAGTTGCTTTCCACTCAAATCCTCTTTCAACCAAATACAAATCCTATGAGAGAGAGTTGAGTGTTGGGGAGACTATCATTTGAAGCACAAGAGCAAGGAGTTCATTACCTACACACCATTTGTTACTTCTTGGAGAGTGGTGTCTCCTAGATTGGCTAGGTGTCACTTGGGAGCCTCCGACAAGATTGTGGAGTTGAACCAAGGAGTTTGTAAGGGCAAGGAGATCGCCTACTTCGTGAAGATCTACCGCTAGTGAGGCAAGTCCTGTGTGGGCGATGGCCATGGTGGGATAGACAAGGTTGCTTCTTCGTGGACCCTTTGTGGGTGGTTGCTTCTTCATGGACCCTTCGTGCGTGGAGCCCTGTGTGGACTCGCGCAACCGTTACCCTTGGGTGGAGCCCTGTGTGGACTCACGCAACCGTTACCCTTCGTGGGTTGAAGTCTCCATCAACGTGGATGTAGGATAGCACCACCTATCCGAACCACGGGAAAAACATCCGTGTCTCCAATAGCGTTTGAATTCTCCAAACCCTTCCCTTTACATTCTTGCAAGTTGCATGCTTTACTTTCCGCTGCCAATATACTCTTTGCATGCTTGCTTGAATCATGTGATGATTGCTTGACTTGTCCTAAATTAGCTAAAATCTGCCAAGAACTAAAGTTGGGAAAAGGTTAAGTTTTTATTTGGTCAAGTAGTCTAATCACCCCCCTCTAGACATACTTTCGATCCTACAAGTGGTATCAGAGCTTTGGTCTCCATTTGCTTTGATCTCCATAGCTTTTGGTGGTCATAGCCTTGGTTTCACAACCTAGGAGAGTATGGCGTCTAGTGAGGGAAATTATCACCGTAGAGGTCCTTACTTTGATGGTACTAATTTTGCTAGTTGGAAGCATAAAATGAAAATGCATATTCTTGGACATAACCCCGCCGTTTGGGCTATTGTGTGTGTTGGTTTGCAAGGTGACTTCTTTGATGGGAGAGAACCGAACCGTGAAGCTACCGCGGATGAGTTGAAGATGTTGCAATACAATGCTCAAGCTTGTGATATTCTCTTCAACGGATTGTGCCCCGAAGAATTCAACAAAATCAGCCGCCTTGAGAATGCGAAGGAAATTTGGGACACTTTGATTGATATGCACGAAGGTACCGACTCCGTCAAGGAATCCAAGTTGGATGTGCTTCAAAGCCAACTTGACAAGTTCAAGATGAAGGATGGTGAAGGTGTCGTTGAAATGTACTCTAGGCTTGCTCTCATCACAAATGAGATTGCCGGCTTAGGAAGTGAAGAGATGACCGATAAATTCATCATCAAGAAGATTCTAAGAGCCTTGGATGGAAAATATGATACCGTGTGCACATTGATCCAAATGATGCCCAATTACAAAGATCTCAAGCCAACGGAGGTGATTGGAAGAATTGTTGCTCATGAGATGTCACTTAAGGATAAAGAGGAACTTCACAACAAATCAAGTGGTGCCTATAAAGCCTCATGTGAAGCCCCTACATCATCAAGTGAGAAACAAGACTTCAATGAAGAATTGAGCTTAATGGTGAAGAACTTCAACAAGTTCTACAAGAGTAGAAGCAAAGATAGAAGCTTCAAGTCAAGGTCCTACAATGACAAAAGATCTTCTAGTCGAGAGCGAAAGTGCTACAATTGTGGAAGACCCGGACACTATTCCAATGAGTGTACGGCTCCCTACAAGAGAAGAGAAGATTCTCCAAAAAGAAGAAGCAAAGGATCACCACCAAGAGAGAGAAGGAGTAGAGATGATCGTTATGAACGAAGATACTCACGGAGAAGCAAGGATTTGGAAAGGAAGGAAAAATCATCAAGGAGCTACACAAGACGAAGACATCAAGCTCATGTTGGTGAATGGGTATCCGGCTCCGACTCCGACAGCCACTCCGAGAGAAGTTATTACTCCGGCTCTGAAGATACTCAAGATGAAGGTGTTGCCGGTCTAGCACTTGTGTCAACCAACTCCTACGACATATTTAACTCACCAAATGAAGGAATTGGGAGATGCTTCATGGCCAAAGGTCCTAAGGTAACACACCCCGAGTATGTTGATTTCAATAGTGATGAAGATGACTTGTTAGGTGATGATTTGCTTGTTGACAACTTTAGTGATAAATACTATGATGAAATGTCAATTAAACATGCTAATCAAGATAAAACGAATGACAATGATAAGGAGAAGATTGAGGCCCTAACTAAAGAACTAAACACTCTTAAGTTAGCTCATGAAACCATCTTCGAAGATCATCGAGAACTTTTAAGAGCTCATGAGAAATTACGCTTTGAGAAGCTCAATCTTGAGCAAGAGCATGAGTTCTTAAAAGCAATCAATGATGATCTCCGCAAGAAAAGTTCTTCTTACATTGCCAAGCGTTTACTCTTATCTACTTACATGCCTCAAGTCAAGTCTAGTAACAAGAAAGATTCTTCCTCTAGCAGTAACAATGATCATGTTAAATCCAATATTGTTGCTTCTAGTAGTTCTCTTGATTCCACTAATGATTCTCTTAGCCAAGTTACACTTGAGCAAGAAAATAGCTTATTGAAGGGAATTATAGAGAAAGGAGTGTACAAAAGCCTTGCCGGGAGTAAGCAATTCGAGGAAATTGTGCGCAAGCAAGGAATGCACCGGAAGAATCAAGGTGTTGGTTTTGAACGAAAGTTCAATGCCAATGGAGTTGAGTGGGAAGAAGATCAATACCCCAAGACAAAGTTTGTCCCTCAACAAGAGAAGTATGCTTCTTTCAAGGGGACACAAGCTCAAGATGATCTTCCACCACAAGACTACGAGCAAAAAGGCAAGGACAAGCTTCAAGAGGAAATTGATGCATTTGAAGAAGCTCCTAAGACCTTAGTCAAGTGGATTCCCAAGACTACTTCAAGTTCCACTTCATCAAGTATGACTACAACTCCAAGGATTCCCATCAAGATGATGTGGATCCAAAAGAATAAGAACTAGAGAGTTCTTGAGGGTGACTCTGCCAACATACTTCACTCTTATCATTTTGGCAAGAACAAGTGCAATCAACTTCCACATCTTTCACTAGTTCAAGGAGTCACAAACCCTCTTGTTGGTAAAAAAGGGACGAGGTAACCTAAAAAGTTTTCATGGACATCATCTTTTGTGTGCATCACTCTATGTCTATGGATATCCTTGCTTGTTCCTTGTGGGACTAACCCATGTAGGTATTGAAAGTGCAATTCACTCAAATGGATAGCTCCAAGTGATCTACATCAACATTGAGCATCCACATCTTCAACATCTACATGAAGTCATCATCG
The DNA here is from genome assembly GCF_056163025.1 of Triticum urartu. Taxonomy (NCBI): domain Eukaryota; kingdom Viridiplantae; phylum Streptophyta; class Magnoliopsida; order Poales; family Poaceae; genus Triticum; species Triticum urartu. Next base: position 442,655,442 of record NC_141878.1, on the reverse strand, counting down.
ACAAAACCCAAGGTTAGTTCATCCCTCTTAGGGGGGATATCACATCTAGGGGGAGCTTTACTCTAAGACTTGAGCTAAAGCAACTCTAAAGATGTGAACAAAACAATGCTTTATGTAAAAGTGGTAACCCCACTTGAGCTTAAACGATGAGTATGACCTATGATCAAGTGTTCTCATTTGACTCCTAAGTCAATATACTCATATATAGATGACCTAGTCATCGCAAATTGCTTGATAGATGCTAGAATTGGTTGTGCATGCCTTGCCACATATTTCATTTGCCATCTTATTGTGTGAGCATGCTGGTTGCATATTTTACTCATTCGAGGACATCCACTTGTTGTTTTGATTGTTTGGTTTTATCGTCTTTTGCCAAGTGGATGGACAAGAATGCCTAAGAACCCCCTCTAGCTATCTATGCTTTTCTCGTCTCAAACTCTATTCATGTTGCATCACAAAATTTGATCAAGTCAGATTCGAACCACTCTGTGTGAGGAGCGCTCGGAGTCCCCGATTCGTCATAGACTTAAACTTCCAAAACCTCTTTATGATTCTCGGTCTGACCGATACTCCACCTTCGGTCCAACCGAGATCATTAAGTTGATCTAGGTTTTCGATCTCGGTGCAACCGATTTGAACCTTTCGGTCACACCGAGTTTCGGTAACTGCTTGCAGTTATGAATCTCGGTGCCACCGAGTTGTTCCACTCGGTCACACCGACAGGGTCGGGCTATATATAGTCACGGGCAAAATTTTGGAAATTTCTCCGAACCCCTTCGCCCGCGCGATAGCCTGCTCTGCCCTCGTGGTCTCCGGATCGTATTCTCGCCGCCAGCAGCCTCCAGTCGCTGGTCTCCGTCGCCGTCAACGGGAATTCTGCCCCGCCGTTGCCGCCGTAGCAAGTCTCCGCCGAACTAGGGTATGGACTTGATCACAGTGCTATTCCCCGTCCAATTCCTAGCACATTGTGTTCTTCATGATTCTTGCCACGATTGAAACACTCCTATCCAGTCAAAATGCCCGTAGATTAGGTTTGATTCGAAAATTTTAGGGTTAGGTTTCCGCCGAAACCATCTCGGACCCACCGAGTTGAAAAACTCAGTCCCACCGATTTGGCTCTTGCCATTGCACAAGTGAGACTCGGTCTGACCGAGAGTTACTTATCGGTGTGACCGATTTTTGAACTCAGTGAAACCCTAGCAGTCTCGGTGCCACCGAACTGTGACTCGGTCCTACCGAGTTCACTAGTTTAGGTTCCAAAAGTGCTTCGGTATCACCGAGTTTGAAAATCGGTAGATCCGAGATGATTTCAGTGGGAAACTAAAACTAAGTTTTTGGATCATTCTTTTGCAAAAAAAATCTCTGCATTTTGTGATGCTCATCTTTTCTATCTCATCTATAATCTATTCACAGGGTCAGCAGTCAGTTTGCAGCATGTCTGATCAAAGTGATAGCCAAAATATGTTAGAGCAGCAAGTGGTGATGAGTGAGGGCACTAGTCCCTCCAGTTCATCTGATGAAGGCAGCAGGAGCACTCCTAGCAATTTGCCAAAGGCTTCCACGAGACAAAGGAAGAAGAGGACTTCAGATTCCGAAGATGAGGACTATGTGGCAGAGGAAGAGGCCACTTCCAAGAGAGTTGAGCCAGCTCAAGGCACTAAGCCAGGTCTGAAAATCAAAAGGCCAGCAGGCAGGCAGCCCATGTCAAAGGCAAGAGCCTCAACTGAGAAGCCCACTCCCCAAGAGCCAGTTGCAGCTGAGGGTAAGAAAAGAAAGGAAAGGGTGAAGAAGACTGTGGCTAGAGTGCTTGGCAAAGCTTCCATCATGGAAGAAGAGGAAGAAGAGGTAGCTGCACCAGTGCCCAAGGCACCCAAGCTAATGGGAGATGCCATAAAATCAGGGGGAGCTGCTTCCAAGGCCAAGTCAGCTCCAAAGCCAAAGCCTAAGAGAAATACAAGGAGCATTCCTGCAGCTGAGAAGAACAAGGCCCCAGTGCCTGAGACTGTTGCTGAAGAAGAGGAAGAGAATGTCCTGAGAAAGCTAAAGCCCAAGATCCCAGACCACAACGATGCTCATCCTGTGGCTGAGGATACGAAGCTCAGGAGAGATTCAGGGCTGAGGAAGTGGAGAGAAGCAGACCCATATGCTTCAAGAAGAAGGACTGCCGTGGACTACATGTTTCACACCAAGGAGCGGCAGGATTTTTATGGGACAGTGCTGCTAGATAAGAAGCCAATTGTCTGTGACATGAGATGGGTTGACTGGACCTACATGAGGGAGAAGGAGGAACACTACCCAGGAGTATATGATAGCTTTAATGCTTGTGGAGTAGCTGACTTTGTTGGGCAGAAGCTCACAAAGTGGAACGAGGAACTGATCATGCAATTCTACTCCACGGCACACTTTTATCCAGATGGGAGGATCACATGGATGTCTGAGGGTACAAGGTACCAATCCACAGTTGCTGAGTGGGCACAGATCATTAATGCCCCAGAGGAGCAAGATGATGACTTGGATATCTATGCCAAGAAGAAGATGGACCATAACTCCATGTCCAATATGTACAAGGAAATTCCCAATGAAGCTCTTGACACCTTCAAATTTGGGTCTGTGCATTACCTTCTGTCAGGACTGCCTACGATCAATTGGATACTAAGGCACACCTTACAGCCCAAGTCTAGAGATCACAAGATGATCAGAGGCCATGCTATCAACTTGCTACATGTGTTTGATGTGCCTCAGAAGTTCAAGGTGATGAGCCTCATAGTGGAAACAATCAAGAGGACTGCAGCATATCAGAAGAGGAGTTGCGGATATGCCCCTCAAATTCAGGAGCTCATCAACTCCAAGATGGGCACGGGCATATATCTATTGGATAAGGAACACCTGCCCATCCGTCCAGATTTCGAGGACAATCAAGTTGTCATGACTGAGAACAAGCCATCATCTGCCCAAGCATACGCGAAGAAGGAGAAGGCGAGGAAGGAGAAAGCTGCCAAGATGCCTACTCAAGAGGAGGCATCTGAGTATTTCTTGAAGACTAAACAAGAGCAGCTTGGTTACTTGATTGCATCCACGCTGAGGATTGAGCAAAGTCTGGCCACCCTCACTCAGAATCAGCAGAGCCTAGAGAGAATCATGGAACAGAAGTTCTATGACTTGGATGTCAAAGTAACGGAAGTTCAGTCTGCAGTGGAGCAGCTCCAGGAGGACATGCAGGAGAGGAGAGGCAGGACTACCACTCATGCCTTTGCCAGAGTGCCATGAGGCCCGAGGTCATCTGCCGTGCCAGTTGCTGACACAAGAGCCACCACCTCAGCACCAGCCACAGCCTCAGTTCCACCAGCTCCAGCATCTACTTCAGCTCCAACTCCAGCGACTACTTCAGCATCTACCGAAGCCTTCGTCCTTGGAGTGATCCGGACTCCACCACCACCTGAAGATCAAGCCTGAGCGTCGATCTAGTGCTATGCATTTTCTAGGAACTTTTTGGTAACTTGTTGCCAAAGGGGGAGAAGATGTATAGATCATAGGCTTCGAGAGAGAGAGAGTGTTTCTTTTCTCTCTTGCTTTATTTGGTGGTTTTTCGAACTTGTTTGCTTTTGAGTGCCTGAGATACTACGTCATTATTTGTGAGACATTGATGATCATGTGTTTGATCATAAGCTACACTTAATGCTTGCTTAATACTATTATCCTATCAATCTTGTGTGATCATTCACTTTTCTTGGTGATGAGTGCATGTATTTCATTCTTATCATTTTGAGCGCTCCACCAAGATGTATGTGACATGGAAGAGTAACCCATGACTCTAACTCTTTGTGCATTTGCAGTCCAAAGCAAATTTTAAATATGCACAAATTTAGGGGGAGCTCTTACTTATCACATACTTCTCAAAGCGACGATATATTTCTTGCTTATTATCATTTGTCGAAGCTTTGATCTATATGTTGTCATCAATTACCAAAAAGGGGGAGATTGAAAGTGCAACTATCCCTAGGTGGTTTTGGTAATTCATAACAACATATAGCTCATTGAGCTAATACTATTCCAAGATGATTATTTCAGGAAAGCTCAATGATTGGCATGGCATGGATGTGAAAGTGGAACCCTCAAAATGCTAAGGACAAAGGATTGGCTCAAGCTCAAAAGCTCAAGACTCTTCATTTTATATTTTAGTGATCCAAGATCACATTGAGTCTTTAGGAAAAGCCAATACTATCAAGGAGGGATGAGGTGTTGCTTAATGAGCCTCTTGCTTCATGTGCTTAGTGATATGCTCCAAAACCCTCAACTACTTTCCCATATCCACATATGACCTAAACCCTAAGCCAAACTCGGTCCTACCGATTCTTCCTATCCGGCGCCACCGAGTTTCACTTGTCATAAGCCACTGCCAAACCCTAGAAATTCGGTCTTACCGATAGGGATCTCAGTCTCACCGAGATGGGGTTGCAAACTCTCTGTTTCCCTTTCGTAACTTTTCGGTCCCACCGAAAGAGCGAATCGGTCCCACCGAGATTGCAATGTAAACTCAGTGTTTCCCCTTTGTAACTTTTCGGTCTCACCGAGTTCCACTCGGTCTCACCGAAAGAGCAAATCGGTCCCACCGAGTTTGCCTGACCAACTCTCTGGTTAGCTAATTACCAAATTCGGTCTCACCGAGTTTGTGTAATCGGTCTCACCGAGATTACGTTATGCCCAAACCCTAACCATATCGGTCCTACCGAATTGCATGTCAGTCCCACCGAAAATCACTAACGGTCACTAGGTTTACTTTTTCGGTCCGACCAAGTTTATTGATTCGGTCCCACCGAGATTGGAAAACTGTGTAACGGTTGGATTTTGTGTGGAGGCTATATATACCCCTCCACCTCCTTCTCATTCGAGAAGAGAGCCATCAGAACACACACACCATTCCAACTCATATGTTCTGAGAAAGAACCACCTACTCATGTGTTGAGACCAAGACATTCCATTCCTACCATATGAATCTTGATCTCTAGCCTTCCCAAGTTGCTTTCCACTCAAATCCTCTTTCAACCAAATCCAAATCCTACGAGAGAGAGTTGAGTGTTGGGGAGACTATCATTTGAAGCACAAGAGCAAGGAGTTCATTACCTACACACCATTTGTTACTTCTTGGAGAGTGGTGTCTCCTAGATTGGCTAGGTGTCACTTGGGAGCCTCCGACAAGATTGTGGAGTTGAACCAAGGAGTTTGTAAGGGCGAGGAGATCGCCTACTTCGTGAAGATCTACCGCTAGTGAGGCAAGTCCTGTGTGGGCGATGGCCATGGTGGGATAGACAAGGTTGCTTCTTCGTGGACCCTTTGTGGGTGGTTGCTTCTTCGTGGACCCTTCGTGGGTGGAGCCCTGTGTGGACTCGCGCAACCGTTACCCTTGGGTGGAGCCCTGTGTGGACTCACGCAACCGTTACCCTTCGTGGGTTGAAGTCTCCATCAACGTGGATGTAGGATAGCACCACCTATCCGAACCACGGGAAAAACAGCCGTGTCTCCAATAGCGTTTGAATTCTCCAAACCCTTCCCTTTACATTCTTGCAAGTTGCATGCTTTACTTTCCGCTGCCAATATACTCTTTGCATGCTTGCTTGAATCATGTGATGATTGCTTGACTTGTCCTAAATTAGCTAAAATCTGCCAAGAACTAAAATTGGGAAAAGGTTAAGTTTTTATTTGGTCAAGTAGTCTAATCACCCCCCCTCTAGACATACTTTCGATCCTACAATTTTTTTGGACCAGAAGACATCCAGTGGGCCAAAGAAGTACCGAAGAGGGAGCCCGAGGTGAGCACAAGACACCAGGGCACGCTTGGAGGCCCAGGCGCGCCCTGGTAGGTTGTGCCCACCTCGGTGGCCTCCCGAACCGCCTCATTGCTCTATAAATACCCCAATATTCCAGAAACCCTAGGGGAGTCGACGAAAATCAATTCCAGTCGCCGCAAGTTCCAGAACCACCAGATCCAATCTAGACACCATCACGGAGGGGTTGATCATGTCCATTGGTGCCTCTCCGATGATGCATTAGTAGTCTTTTGTAGACCTTCGGGTCCGTAGTTAGTAGCTAGATGGCTTCCTCTCTCTCTCTCTTTTGATTCTCAATACAATGGTCTCTTGGAGATCCATATGATGTAACTCTTTTTGCGGTGTGTTTGTTGGGATCTGATGAACTTTGAGTTTATGATCAGATCTATATTTTTATCCATGAAAGTTATTTGAGTCTTCTTTGATCTCTTGTATGCATGATTGCTTATAGCCTCGTATTTGTTCTCCAATATTTGGGTTTTGTTTGGCCAACTTGATCTATTTATCTTGCAATGGAAGAGGTGCTTTGTGATGGGTTCGATCTTACGGTGCTTGATCCCAGTGACAGAAGGGGAATTGACACGTATGTATCGTTGCCATTAAGGATAACAAGATGGGGCCTATTTCTACATAAATAGATATTGTCTACATCATGTCATCATTCTTATTGCATTACTCCGTTTCTCCATGAACTTAATACACTAGATGCATGCTGGATAGTGGTCGATGTGTGGAGTAATAGTAGCAGATACAGACATGAGTCGGTCTACTAATCTTGGATGTGATGCCTATATAATGATCATTGGTTGGATATCGTCATGATTATTTGAAGTTCTATCAATTTCCCAGTAGTAATTCGTTTACCCACCGTTTGCTAGTTTTCACGAGAGAAGCCACTAGTGAAACCTACGGCCCCCGGGTCCCTTCTTTATTATATTTGCCTTTGCGATCTATTTTATTTGCTTTTATTTTCAGATCTATTAAACCAAAAATACAAAAATACCTTGCTGCAATTTATTCTTATTTATTTTATCTTGCATTCCCGCGAGATCTGTTTATCCAATCTATCATATTGTTATCTTGTCCTTTTGCCAATTTCTGGCGTCGTTACCCGAAAGGGATTGACAACCCCTTTAATACATCAGGTTGCGAGTATTTGTTATTTGTGTGCAGGTGCCATTCACGTAGTGTTGCGTGATTCTCCTACTAGTTCGGTAACCTTGATCTCACCACTGAGGGAAATACCTACCGTTATTGTGCTGCATCATCCCTTCCCTTTTGGAAATACCGATGTAGTTCAAGCAAACATCAACCTATAGAGCATCTTTATAATCACCTAGTTATGTTGTGACGTTTGATAGCACACAAGGTATTCCTCCGGTATCCGGGAGTTGCATAATCTCATAGTCAAAGGAATATGTATATGACATGAAGAAAGCAATAGCAATAAAACTTAATGATCAATATGCTAAGCTAACGGATGGGTCTTGTTCATCACATCATTCTCCTAATGATGTGATCTCATTCATCAAATGACAACACATGTCTATGGTTAGGAAACTTAACCATCTTTCATTAACGAGCTAGTCTAGTAGAGGCTCACTAGGGACACTGTGTTTTGTCTATGTATCCACACATCTATCAAGTTTCCGGTTAATAAAATTCTAGCACGAATAATAAACATTTATCATGATATAAGGAAATATAAAATAACAACTTTATTATTGCCTCTAGGGCCTATTTCCTTTAGTCTCCCACTTGCACTAGAGTCAATAATCTAGATTACACTGTAATGATTCTGACACCCATGGAGTCTTGGTGTTGATCATGTTTTGCTCGTGGAAGAGGCTTAGTCAATGGTTCTGCCACATTCAGATCCATATGTATTTTGCAAATCTCTATGTCTCCCTCCTTGACACGGATGGAGTTGAAGTGTCTCTTGATGTGTTTGGTTCTTTTATGAAATCTGGACTCCTTCGCCAAGGCAACTGCTCCATTATTGTCATAAAAGATTTTCATTGGACCCGATGCACTAGGTATTACAATAGATCGGATATGAACTCCTTCATCCAAACTCCTTCGTTCGCTGCTTTCGAAGCAGCTATGTACTCCGCTTCACACATAGATCCTGCCACGACGCTTTGCTTGGAACTACACCAACTGACAGCTCCACCATTCAATACAAATACGTATCTGGTTCGTGACTTAGAGTCATCCGGATCAGTTTCAAAGCTAGCATCAACGTAACCATTTACGACGAGCTCTTTGTCACCTCCATAAACGAGAAACATATCCTTAGTCTTTTTCAGGTACTTCAGGATGTTCTTGACCGTTGTCCAGTGATTCACTCCTGGATTACTTTGGTACCTTCCTGCTAAACTTATAGCAAGGTACACATCAGGTCTGGTACACATCATAGCATACATGATAGAACCTATGGCTGAAGAATAGGGAATGACTTTCATTTTTCTCTATCTTCTGCAGTGGTCGGCATTGAGTCTGACTCAATTTCACACCTTGTAACACAGGCAAGAACCCTTTCTTTGACTGATCCATTTTGAACTTCTTCAAAACTTTATCAAGGTATGTGCTTTGTGAAAGTCCAATTAAGCATCTTGATCTATCTCTATAGATCTTGATACCCAATATATAAGCAACTTCACCAAGGTCTTTCATTGAAAAACTCTTATTCAAGTATCCTTTTATGCTATCCAGAAATTCTATATCATTTCCAATCAACAATATGTCATCCACATATAATGTTAGAAATGCTACAGAGCTCCCACTCACTTTTTTGTAAATACAGGCTTCTCCAAAAGTCTGTATAAAACCATATGCTTTCATCACCTCATCAAAGTGTATATTCCAACTCCGAGATGCTTGCACCAGTCCGTAAATGGATCGCTGGAGCTTGCACACTTTGTTAGCACCTTTAGGATCGACAAAACCTTCTAGTTGCATCATATACAACTCTTCTTTAAGAAACCCATTAAGGAATGCAGTTTTGACGTCCATTTGCCAAATTTCATAATCATAAAATGCAGGAATTGCTAACATGATTCGGACAGACTTAAGCATCGCTATCGGTGAGAAGGTCTCATCGCAGTTAACTCCTTGAACTTGTCGAAACCCTTTTGCAACAAGTCAAGCTTTGTAGACAGTAATATTACCATTAGTGTCAGTCTTATTCTTGGAGATCCATTTATTCTCTATGGCTCACTGATCATCGAGCAAGTCAACCAAAGTCCACACTTTGTTCTCATACATGGATCCTATCTCATATTTCATGGCCTCAAGCCATTTATCGGAATCTGGGCTCATCATCGCTTCTTCATAGTTCGTAGGTTCATCATGGTCTAGTAACATGACTTCCAGAACAGGATTATCGTACCACTCTGGTGCGGAACGCACTCTGGTTGACCTATGAGGTTCGGTAGTAACTTGATTGAAGTTTCATGATCATTATCATTAGCTTCCTCTCTAGTTGGTGTAGGCATCATTGGAACAGTTTTCTGTGATGAGCTACTTTCCAATTTGAGAGAAGGTACAATTACCTCATCAAGTTCTACTTTCCTCCCACTCACTTCTTTCGAGAGAAACTCCTTCTCTAGAAAGGATCCATTCTTAGCAAAAAAATCTTGCCTCCGGATCTGTGATAGAAGGTGTACCCAACAGTTTCTTTTTGGGTATCCTATGAAGACGCATTTCTCTGATTTGGGTTCGAGCTTATCAGGCTGAAGCTTTTTCACATAAGCATCGCAACCCCAAACTTTAAGAAACGACAGCTTAGGTTTCTTGCCAAACCACAATTCATATGGTGTCGTCTCAATGGATTTAGATGGTGCCCTATTTAAAGTGAATGCAGCTGTCTCTAATGCATAACCCCAAAATGATAGCGGTAAATCGGTAAGAGACATCATAGATCGCACCATATCTAATAAAGTATGGTTACGACGTTCAGACACACCATTACGTTGTGGTGTTCCAGGTGGCGTGAGTTGTGAAACTATTCCACATTGTTTTAAATGAAGGCCAAACTCATAACTCAAATATTTGCCTCCGCGATCGGATCATAGAAACTTTATTTTCTTGTTACGATGATTGTCCACTTCACTCTGAAATTCTTTAAACTTTTCAAATGTTTCAGACTTGTGTTTCATTAAGTAGATATACCCATATCTGCTCAAATCATCTGTGAAGGTCAGAAAATAATGATACCCGCCGCGAGCCTCAACACTCATCGGACCGCATACATCGGTATGTATTATTTCCAATAAGTCAGTGGCTCGCTCCATTGTTCCGGAGAATGGAGTTATAGTCATCTTGCCCATGAGGCATGGTTCGCAAGCATCAAATGATTCATAATCAAGCGATTTCAAAAGTCCGTCTGCATGGAGTTTCTTCATGCGCTTTACACCAATATGACCTAAACGGCAATGCCACAAATATGTTGCACTATCATTATCAACTTTGCATCTTTTGGCATCAATATTATGAATATGTGTATCACCACAATCGAGATTTAATAAAAATAGACCACTTTTCAAGGGTGCATGACCATAAAAGATATTTACTCATATAAATAGAACAACCATTATTCTCTGATTTAAATGAATAACCGTCTCGCATCAAACAAGATCCAGATATAATGTTCATGCTCAATGCTAGCACCAAATAACAATTATTCAGGTCTAAAACTAATCCCGAAGGTAGATGTAGAGGTAGCGTGCCGACGGCGATCACATCGACCTTGGAACCATTCCCGACGCGCGTCGTCACCTCGTCCTTAGACAATCTTCGTTTAATCAGTAGCCCATGTTTCGAGTTACAAATATGAGCAACCGAACCAATATCAAATACCCAGGCGCTACTACGAGCATTAGTAAGGTACACATCAATAACATGTATATCAAATATACCTTTGTTCACTTTGCTATCCTTCTTATCCGCCAAATACTTGGGGCAGTTCCGCTTCGAGTGACCAGTCCCTTTGTAGTAGAAGCACTCAGTTTCAGGCTTAGGTCCAGACTTGGGCTTCTTCCCGGAAGTGACAACTTGCTTGCCATTCTTCTTGAAGTTCCCCTGCTTTCCCTTGCCCTTTTTCTTGAAAATAGTGGTCTTGTTAACCATCAACAGTTGATGCTCCTTCTTGATTTCTACCTCCGCAGCTTTGAGCATAGCGAAGAGCTCGGGAATTGTCGTATCCATCCCTTGCATATTATAGTTCATCACGAAGCCTTTGTAGCTTGGTGGTAGTGATTGAAGAACTCTTTCAATAACACTATCATCTGGAAGATTAACTCCTAGCTGAGTCAAGTGATTATGATACCGAGACATTTTGACTATGTGTTCACTGATAGAATTGTTCTCTTCCATCTTACAGCTATAGAACTTGTTGGAGACTTCATATCTCTCAACTCGGGCATTTGCTTGAAATATTAACTTCAACTCCTGAAACATCTCATATGGTCCATGACGTTCAAAACGTCTTTGAAGTCCCGATTCTAAGTCGTAAAGCATGGCACACTGAACTATCAAGTAGTCATCAACACGTGACTGACAGGCATTCACAACGTCCACAGTTGCTGGAGGGGGTGGCACACCTAGCGGTGCATCAAGGACATAATTTTTGTGTGCAGCAATGAGGATAATCCTCAAGTTACGGACCCAGTCTGTGTAGCTGCTACCATCATCTTTCAACTTAGCTTTCTCTAGGAACGCATTAAAATTCAAGGGAACGGTAGCACGGGCCATTGATCTACAACATAGATATATGCAAAAACTATCAGGACTAAGTTCACGATAAATTAAGTTCAATTAATCATATTACTTAAGAACTCCCACTTAGATAGACATCTCTCGAGTCATCTAAGTGATTACGTGATCCAAATCAACTAAACCATGTCCGATCATCACGTGAGATGGAGTAGTCATCAATGGTGAACATCTTTATGTTGATCATATCTACTATATGATTCACGTTCGACCTTTCGGTCTCCAGTGTTCCAAGGCCATGTCTGTACATGCTAGGCTCGTCAAGTTTAACCCGAGTATTCTGCATGTGCAAAACTGTCTTGCACCCATTGTATGCGAACGTAGAGCTTATCACACCCGATCATCACGTGGTGTCTCAACACGACGAATTGTCGCAATGGTGCAAACTCAGGGAGAACACTTATACGTTGAAATTTTAGTGAGGGGTCATATTATAATGCTACCACTGTTCTAAGCAAAATAAGATGCATAAAAGATAAACATCACATTCAATCAAAATATGTGACATGATATGGCCATCATCATCTTGTGCCTTTGATCTCCATCTCCAAAGCACCGTCATGATCTCCATCGTCACCGGCTTGACACCTTGATCTCCATTGTAGTGTTGTGGTCGTCTCGCCAACTATTGCTTCTACAACTATCGCTAACGCATAGTGATAAAGTAAAGCAATTACATGGTGTTTGCATTTCATACAATAAAGAGACAACCATAAGGCTCTTGCCGGTTGCTAGTGACTTTTACAAAACATGATCATCTCATACAACAATTTATATCACATCATGTCTTGACCATATCACATCACAACATGCCCTGCAAAAAAGCTAGACATCCTCTACTTTGTTATTGCAAGTTTTACGTGGCTGCTACGGGCTTCTAGCAAGAACCGTTCTTACCTACGCATCAAAACCAGGATGGTGATTTATCAAGTTTGCTGTTTTAACCTTCAACAAGGACCGGCCGCAGTCAAATCCAATTCAACTAAAGTAGGAGAAACAGACACCCGTCAACCACCTTTATGCAAAACTAGTTGCATGTCTGTCGGTGGAATCGGTCTCATGAACGTGGTCATGTAAGGTTGGTCCGGGCCGCTTCATCCAACAATGCCGCCGAATCAAAATAAGACATTGGTGGTAAGCAGTATGAAGATCACCACTCACAACTCTTTGTGTTCTACTCGTGCATAACATCTACGCATATACCTGGCTCGGATGCCACTGTTGGGAAACGTAGCATGCAATTTCAAAAAAAAATCCTACGCTCATGCAAGATTTATCTAGGAGATGCATAGCAACAAGAGGGGGAGAGTGTGTCCACGTACCCTCGTAGACCGAAAGCGGAAGCGTTTGATAACGCGATTGATGTAGTCGAACTTCTTCTCATTCCGAGCGTTCAAGCACCGAACGTACGACACCTCCGAGTTCTGCACACGTTCAGCTCGATGATTTCTCTCGAAGTCTTGATCCAGCAAAGTGTCGAGGGAGAGTTATGTCAGCATGACGGCGTGGTGACGGTGATGGTGAAGTGATCCACGCAGGGCTTCGCCTAAGCACTACGAAGATATGACCGGAGGCGTAAACTGTGGAGGGGGGCGCCGCACATGGCTAACAATTGTTGGTGTGTGTTCTAGGCGCCCCCTCCCCACGTATATATAGGTGGGGGGAGGGGACTGCCTTGGGGCACCCCAAGTCCAATTCCCCCCCCCCTTTCCTTTTACCAGAGGGGGAAAAAGGGAAGAGAGGGGGGATGAAGGAAAGGGGGGCGAACCCCCTCCTCCTTCTCCTATTCAGCGTCCTTCCTTAGGGGGCGCACCACCCCTTGTGGGCTGGTGTGCTCCCCTCCTATGGCCCATAAGGCCCATTAATCCCCCGGGGCTTCCGGTAACCCCCCCGGTACTCCGATATGTACCCGGTATACCCCGAAACACTTCCGGTGTCCGAATATCATCGTCCTATATATGAATCTTTACCTCTCGACCATCTCGAGACTCCTCGTCATGTCTGTGATCTCATCCAGGACTCCGAACGACATTCGGTCACCAAATCACATAACTCATATAATACAAAATCGTCATCGAACGTTAAACATGCATACCCTACGGGTTCGAGAACTATGTAGACATGACCGAGACACCTCTCCGGTCGATAACCAATAGTGGAACCTGGATGCTCATATCGGTTCCCATATTCTACGAAGATCTTTATCGGCCGTACCATAATAACAACATACGTTATTCCCTTTGTCATCGGTATGTTACTTGCTTGAGATTCGATCGTCGGTATCTTCATACCTAGTTCAATATCATCACCGGCAAGTCTCTTTACTCGTTCCGTAATACACCATCCTGTAACTAACTCATTAGTCACATTACTTGCAAGGCTTCTTATGATGTGCATTACCGAGAGAGCCCAGAGATACCTCTCTGATATCCAGAGTGACAAATCCTAATCTCGATCTATGCCAACCTAACAAAAAACCTTTAGAGATACCTATAGAGCATCTTTATAATCACCCAGTTACGTTGTGAAGTTTGATAGCACATAAGGTATTCCTCCGGTATCCGGGAGTTGCATAATCTCATAGGCAAAGGAATATGTATATGACATGAATAAAGCAATAGCAATAAAACTTAACAATCAATATGCTAAGCTAACGGATGGGTCTTGTCCATCACATCATTCTCCTAATGATGTGATCTTGTTCATCAAATGACACACATGTCTATGGTTAGGAAACTTAACCATCTTTGATTAGCGAGCTAATCTAGTAGAGGCTCACTAGGGACACGGTGTTTTGTCTATGTATCCACACATGTATCAAGTTTCTGGATAATACAATTCTAGCATGAATAATAAACATTTATCATGATATAAGGAAATATAAAATAACAACTTTATTATTGCCTCTAGGGAATATTTCCTTTAGCTACCCCTACTGTCACTGGGTGAGGACACCGCAAGATTGAACCCATCACAAAGCACCTCTCCCATTGCAAGATAAATCATTCTAGTTGGCCAAACCAAATCAATAGATTGGAGAGAAATACAAAGCTATCTTAATCATGCATAAAAGAGTTCAGAGAAGAATCAAATAATATTCATAGATAATCTGATCATAAATCCACAATTCATCGGATCTCAACAAACGCACTGCAAAAGAAGAATAGATCTGATAGAACTCCAAGAACATCGAGGAGAACATTGTATTGAAGATCAAAGAGAGAGAGAGAGAAGCCATCTAGCTACTAGCTATGGACCCGTAGGTCTATGGTAAACTACTCACACATCATCGGAAGGGCAGCAAGGTTGATGTAGAAGCCCTCCTTGATCGAATCCCCCTCCGGCAGAGTGCCGGAAAAGGCCCCAAGATGGGATCTCACGAGAACATAAGCTTGCGGCGGCAGAAAAGTATTTGTGGTGTGCCCTCTAGTATACGGGGAATATTTGGGTATTTGTGGAGCTAAGATTAGGGTTAGAGGTGCCACGACAGGCCCACAAGCTCATAGGGCACGCCTGGTGAGCTTATGGCCCAACCGTGGCTCTTCTAGCATCCTCAAAGCTTCCTGGGTGTCTTCTGGTCCAAGAAAAATCGTCAAAAAGTTTTGTTCCGTTTAGTATTGATTTTCTGTAGAAGTCAAAAATAAGGAAAAACAGCAACTGGCACTGGGCACTAGGTTAATAGGTTAGTCCCAAAAATGATATAAAGTAGCATAATAATGCATATAAACATCCAAGATGTATAATATAATAGCATGGAACAATAAAAATTATAGGTACATTGGAGACGTATCAACGTCCGGGCCGGCGACGATGTCCCTGGCGGTGAGGACATGAGAGAAGACTGTTGTGTCGGTGCTGGCGGTGCGGAGGCTAGGAACGACAGCGGAGCGTGCATGGCGGTGGAGCAACGAGACGGACGTCGCGAAGGAGGAAGAAGATAGGAGAGAGCAAATGGATCCGATATGTCAAGGAGGTGGATTTGGTGCATTTTGAGGTGGGATCTAGCTATCGGGTCCTACGTGGCACATGCGCTCCGGCGCTCCATATCCGCCCTATATTCGTACTGGATATGAGGGGTGCCGGTCAGCCTGGACGTTTAAGGCCCGTTTGAGGCGCCCATCTGGGTCGATTTTTCATGACCGGTCAATGACCGGGCCGTCCGCTTGGGCGTTTGAGGTGGGTTATCTACTGACCGGTCACGAAAAATCGACCTAGATGGGCGTCTCAAACGAGTCTCAAACGTCCGGGTGGACCGACACCCCTCGTATCCAGCCCAAATATGGGGTGAATATGAGGGCGCCCGGGCGCGTCCGCCATGTTGGACCTGGCCCATTGGCCCACTCGACCCCACATATATTCCTTCCCATCCGCTCACCAGACCAAACCCTAGTCACTTCACTCCACTCCTTCCTCCCCCCGCCACCCAAGCTCCCGTCCGGTGAGTTCCGGACTTCTTCGACATGACGGGTAGCGGATCTGAGTCCTTCACCTCCAGATCCATCGACCCCGAGGTCATCCCACACAACCCTAAGGAGGAGATGGTCGTCCAGCTTGCGCTCCATCGCTCCCGGGAGGAGGCCCGTGCAAGGTAGCGCTCGGACTCCTTCCGTCGGGAGTCTAGTGTGTCCGCCCAAATGGAGTATGGATCTGGCGTTAGGTGTGTCGTTGCTGCCTCACCGAAGATGATGCAGTCCATATAGCGTCCGAACACGACGGTGAACGCGCAACCCCTCCATTGGAGCACCGAGGCCAGTGACGCACCATGGGCTCGTCCGACGCAAACATGGTGCGGCGTACCCGTCGTGCGAGGCAGCGGGTGCGGGAGGCGACGGTGGCGGAGTCGCATTCTCCGGCACCCTGTATGGTGCAGAAGTCCGGGCGACCGCGTCGCGGTGGATGTCGCCGGCTCGTTCCAAGAAGGATCCATCATCGATCTGACGTCCACCGACACTGTTCGGGTTTCGGGCTCCGATGAGCAAGAGTAGGGCATGGGAGATGGCGGCGCCTTGAGTCTCGTGAGCCGACTTGTGTCCCACACCCTACTCTACCTTTGTAGGTGATCAGACCAACACTCTAGGGAACGCAGTCGGCCGCCGGACATGGGCACGGCGGAACCAGACGAGCTCCGTTTAAAGATATGTTTTATGTTGCTTGTAATAATATGGATTTGAGGTTTCTAATTTAAAATATCCAATTGTAGAATCAAATATTTAAGACATGGTCGGTCATTATCTGCTGACGCGCATAAGCGCGTTCACGAGCGTTTAAGAGGTCGAATTTGCAAGTCCAGGTGTAGACGCTCTAACCCGCACCCGAACACAGCGGGTGGCACGGTGAGAATTTTTTTTTACGCCAATTGTCATCAGCTTTAGTACAATGGATGGTTCAGATCGTTTACGACCTCTGGATAGAACGTGGGCCTACATTCAGCGGCACTGCCCTTCCAACAAAAAGGATAACGTTCATCCCCCAATCCTCCCCCGCCCCCGTCCGGCACCTCTCTCGCTTCTTCCTCCGGCCCATGCGACGGCATTGACATCTTTGCCCGCCTGACCTTTCGATGGCCGCCGCCGCCACCGCCGCCGCCGCAACCGGCACACTTCTTCCCCACGCACTATTGAATCACCGCTCGCCTCCACCGCCACAGCTCCTCGCGCTTTCCTCCTCCTTCCGCCGCCTCTCCTTATCCACCTCCCATCGCCGGAACACCCATTTAGTCGCCCATGCAGACGCCGGTGCCGCAGAGCCGGAGCCCGCGACGGAGCCTGCTCCTGAGGGCGAGCCTGTCGCTGCCTCTGCTGACTCCGAGGAGGGGGAGGCGGAGGGGGCTGTCGCATTGGCGGAGGAAGAGGAGGAGCCGGCGCCGAGGCCCAAGCCGATTAAGTTCGGCGAGATCATCGGGGTAAGCATCACTTCCCCATACATTGCCTCTTCGGTTTGTAGAAATGCAAGCCGCCGGTCAAGTTAGGCTGAATTGTTGGCGGTGGAGAAATGCAGGTAACGAAACAGCATGCCATCGAGGGGTATCATTTCTTAGCTTAATATGCAAAATTGTAATCTCGATATGAATAGTTTTGAGTTGTCTGTTGAGTTGCTAGGAGCATAGTCTCTCGAGCACCATCGCATTAGGTTGTACTAACATATATTGTGAATTTAGCAACGCAAATATAACTGTTTTTTCTTGCTGAGGTTCAGATAGGAGAAGATGTGTCTTGCTAAAATAAGTTTCATGATTGCATTAGCATGCGTGAATGGAGTCTGGTCGTTCTTTGGATTTCTGTATGCTTTTACTTGTTACATCCAAGACCATTTTGGTTTTTTGGAGCGCTTGACGTGTGATATACTATTCCCTGAATTATTTGGTACCATAGATTCTGAACAAGCAGTTCATCGAGGAGGCTGAGAAGGTGAAAGTGCTTCCGGATTTGAAGCCCGGTGACATCATCGAGCTTAGAATGGTGAGATTGTTTGCTACTCTTGAATGTGGTTTTATTTTCTTATTTGGGGGTTATTGATGTCCTAAGCAAATGTTGTTGCAGCAACGTCCCAACAAGAGGAGATTGTCTCTCTTTAAGGGTATAATCATTGCAAAGCACAAATCTGGTGTTCACACCACGATCCGCGTCAGGAGGATTATTGCCGGTGTTGGAGTTGAAATTACATTCCCCATGTAAGTTGAGTTTACTTAATTTACCGAGTTTTTCATTTAATGTGGATACCCTCCCATGTATCAAATGGTGACAGTGAGTTTGTATTGAATCTATATTGCAAAACATTTATGTGTATCTTTTGTTCCCTTCAACAAGAAATTTGGACTATGCACATGTCTTTCTACCGGCATACTAACCTTAGTTATATCAACATGTGTATATGAAACTTTTGAGTTCGTTGGCCTTCACATACTTGGTCTCAGGTACTTTAGGTTTTCTAATGTCCACCTTAAAATGGTTGAATGGCTATTTGTATCAATTTTACAATGAATTGAGCACCCAAGATACTTTTCTCACGATCTGTTTGGTCTAAGATACTAGTGCGTAGGTTAATTTGGAATTTCCCTTTGAATGTTTGAAGAGAGAAGTGCATATTACACCCCTCAACTCTAGCCCTAGTCTAATATACAACCTCCAACTCCAAAACCGTCTAATCTGCAACCTCCAACTCTTAAAACCGGCCAAAATTCAACCCTCCTCTCCCCTTGACCGGTTTTGACCGGGTCCGACCCATTGACTGATGAACAGTAAATTTGAAAATAATGGAAAATTCAGAAAAATAAAAAAAATTGTAAATTCAAGAAATAGTTGGGAACAAAATTTTAAAAATAATTTCGACTTTTCCACCGTGCGAACAGTAATTCAAAAAAAGTTTGAACTTTTGGAACGAAAATTTTCCCTCGGTCACTGTTCACGCAGTGAAAAAATGATTTTCCTGATATTTTTTTACTTTTTTGAATACTGTTCATGCTGTTTACAGTAATTCAAAAAACAAATCCCGGTGAATTTTGTTTCCAATTTATTACCTCCGGGTACATGTAAAAAAAACTGAATTTTTAATACTGTTCACCGGTGAAAAGTCGAATTTACTTTTTTAAAAATTCTGTTCCCAATTTTTTTTTTGAAATACTGTTCATCCGGAGGCAAAAAATGCTTTCTAAAATTTTATTTTTCTGAATTTTCATTTTTTTCCGAACTTACTGTTCATCAATCAATGGGTCAAAACCGGTCAAGGGGAGGGGAGGGTTGAATTTTGGCCGGTTTTAAGAGTTGGAGGTTGCAGATTAGACGGTTTTGGAGTTGGGGGTTGTATATTAGACTAGGGCTAGAGTTGAGGGGTGTAATATGCACTTCTCTCATGTTTGAAAGGTGTGAAGCATTATTGCTCAAAATGCATTACTTACGTCCGTACAGAAGAGGCAAATTTACGAAACCAGTTAATTGATGCAACTTGGAATTTTCTATGAAGGATTGGATAGCTATCAAGTAGGAGTTGAATTCAATTAATCGCCGATATAGTCCTTTCGTACTTAAACAGCTCATTGCGGAATTCTGTTTGGCATTGACATTGTTGCACTATCATGAATGTGAAACTTTGGATTAAGCAAGTACTTCTCCGTTACTCTTATTCTACTCACTACTCAGATGGGGTTATCCAACTTACAAATGCTCTCATTTCTGAAAATAAAATAGAAGAGTCTATTTGCAACACTTTGCATATTGCTGCTGTTGAATGTGTTTATTTGCACACATCTTCCGTAGTAACGAGAAAACAGCTGGCCCATCGTCTCATGTGTAAAAATTGAAATCATATGAGCAGTGGCCCTTTATTTGTGCTAAATATCATGTTTTGCTTTGCGTGCACCCGGAAATAGAAATGCTTGAAGACCAAACACTGTCCAGACTGGATCCCTGCAACAGAATGATACTTACTGAGCCTATACATTCCATTGCAGATACTCACCAAGGATCAAGGAGATCAAAGTAATCAGACACAAGAAGGTGAGGAGGGCAAAGTTGTACTACCTGAAGTACAAGCTTCCCCGTTTCTCAACCTTCAAGTGAGATTAGACTCGCAGCTTCTCACACTAGCATGTCGATTTCTCCTTGACAAACGAGTTTTCACAATCATGTTCAGATCTGTGCATCCACTGTAATGATCTCTGAACCTCAAGTTGCATAATCTTACATCTTTTTTCGATTGACATATATTTCGTCTTGCGGTGGAGGAGTGTACTTGTGAGTGTATAAAATTCCTACCAGCGCTCCGGTATGAATATGATGATGTTTATTGCGCCCTTTCCTTGCTCCCAGCTACCCACCAGAGTCCCAACTGTTCTTTTTTTGAAAGGCACCAGAGTCCCAACTGTTGGTTAACAGTACGTAACGCTGCTGTTATGAAAGAAGAACAGTGGTTACGAAATAGTAGGTCTGGGCTCTTATGTACTCCTATATAATGAAGAAGGGTTGAAGTTTTCTGCAGTACCGCTGGTTGGTTTGATGGTGAGTCATGTCGTATCAATTTTCTCTCCAGCTTAGGAAACTTGCACCTAGGGGTTAGACGACATTGGGTGTCTATGTGCCCGTGGCATTGCTGCCCTGGAAACTCACATTGCTTGCTCACTCCAGAAACACAATAAAGTTTCACTTAGCTAGATATATGTATGGCATGGAGGTTTCATGCTATTGCTATGCTAGGTGTAGTTTTTATATTTATTTTTTGCTGGACCATCTATGATTTTCGTACTGGAGTCTGGAGGGTTAAGCCTACTTGGTAGCATCATCCAGGACCAAGTTTTAAGTTAGGGAAAGTTTAGCTCTTAAGCTAAGGCAAAGATTAGCTCTTGTTTCATTAAAGCAAGCAATAACTGGGTCCTACGTTGCTGATTTTCTCGTGTCTTATCGCTAACGGCGAAAATGATTGAAAACCTCGTCAGCTACTACAAGCAATTTTTGTTGTGTAGGGCGCCTACCGTGAGTACAATAAGAGCAACAAATACTGCGATTATTCGTTGGGAAGAGTACCGAACGAAAGGGCAAATTATTATAATCGGACAAGAATATCCTTCCGATCCCCTTTTTGTACTTCTTAATTAGTAATGTGCAATGTAGGAGTATTTAATCACTATGGCCTTTTACGTTTTCTCAGTGGGCAAAGGCAAGTGGCAACATGATCTCACTGTCTCTCTTACGCTCGAATTTTTCTGGTGATTTATTACATCAAACATGTAAGAGAAATGTACTACTACAGTATATAGATTTGCTTGAGAGAGCAAGCGATTCATCTCCAGTGCATCCGGGTAAAAGTTGCTCCCGAAACATGATAAAAAATCACATGCCAAGTGGCCTTGACAAGAGCACACGGAAAAAGTAGTAGCATAAAATCACCAACCACCAATAAAAAAATGATTAGATAAAGGAGGAGTGCTGTTCACTCGCGGGAAAAAAGGGGGGAGAGGAAAACGCAAACTGCCAGCCACGGGCCCAAGAAGTGAGTGCTGCCCCGTCAATGTCGCCGGGAGGCCAAGAAAGGCAAAGCGAACCCATTCATTTCCCTCTTTCTTCCTCCCCTCCGTCCTCCCTCCCTCCCCATTTCTCCCCCGAATCGCTGCTCGTCGTCGATTTCCGCTCCGGCCCGGCTCCTGCCTTCCTGGAGAGAAAGGTTGGGACGATCCTCCTCTGAACCAGCAGAAACCACCTCCTCCTATGTCTCTTCCAATGCAAACGATTCACGAGTGTGGTGGTTTCTTCCCCGTTTCCCGCGTCAGGTTCAGGCGCCGCAATGGTGGGAGGGGCGCTGATCTCGGTCTACCCGGACGACCTCACCTTCCTCTGTAAGTTGTTCCTGAGATTTTTCTCCGCATTCTGCGAAATAAAAAACCTCCGTGGTTTTCTCTCCGTTGGTTGAACTGAATTCTTGTGCCTAGTCGAGCTGGACAAGCCGTGCTACTGCAATCTCAAGGTGGTGAACAACAGCGAGCACCATGTCGCCTTCAAGGTTCGTGCCATTTCCATTCCACGGCGCGGGACGGACTCTGGTTTTCCGCCGTGCGTTCCGGTGAAGCTCTTGGAGAAGATCGAGGTTCAGGTTTGATCAGAATTCGTTCGTTTTTCAGGTCAAGACGACGTCTCCGAGGAAGTACTTCGTCCGGCCGAACGCCAGCGTCGTCCAGCCGTGGGATTCTTGCACGATAACAAGTAAGAATGCATACATGCATACATACTCCAGGATTCTTCATTTGGTTCTGATGTGCGCGCATCTGCCTTCTTGTTTTGGGTTATAGTTACCCTACAGTCACAGAAAGAGTACCCTCCAGATATGCAATCCAAGGATAAATTCTTGATTCAGAGCACCAGGGTGGCTGCCAGCACCGACATGGATGAAATCCCCCCTGACACTGTGAGCATAAATAAAACTCATAATCACTGGTTTCTATGATCTAGCATCGCAATGTCATCAGAATAAAATGATTGGGATTCCACCAACTATATTCCACCTTTGTATGTATTCCTCAGTTCAACAAGGAGACTGATAAGGTGATTGAGGAAATGAAGCTCAAGGTTGTCTACACATTGCCCAGTGGAAGCTCGGACGACTCTGGTGTTACATCTTCAGCAAATAGGAGCTTCAAGCAGGGCGGCGACGATCTCTCGGTGAGATTGGCTAGCTCTATCATCTACGTAGGAAACATATGTTGGATCTGCTAATAAAAATTTAGTACAAAGGCTAACTGTATTTCACATGTTTATGCTTTACCTTGCAGATGCTGAAGAATGCGAGCATTGAAGAGGTAACCCGCTCTATCCAAACAGAAATTTCGCATGTTTATTTAGAAACCTGACCAAAAAACTGCTAGCAAAGACATTTCCCCTGATGAGTTCTGAGAAAGAATTATTCTACCATTTAGACTTGACAGACTTGAAGCCTCTACCAAACTCTGTAATATTGCGCTGCGCACTTCCAAAAAATATACATTACATTCATCTTAGGATCTTTTTAATACTTTGCAGTACGTTTTTGCACTGAGGTAGTTGCTGTAGTCTTGCAAATACTATTTCTCTCTTAGATTCTTAAATGCAGAAGAAAATACACGCTACCTTTTCTTATATAAAATTGTGAAAAGAGCAAATATTGGAAATAGGACAATGTTCAAGCACCATCAAATCATTGTTGAAATCAGCGTAAAGTTGATCGAGCGTGAGAAAAGGTACCTATGCTTCCAGGCCGGTGTCATAATTGAGGTAGGAAGGGATGCCCAGAAGCCCACGGGCATGTTGCCCTATGTACATAGTTAATTGTGCAATGGGACCAGAATTCGGAATTTTTTACCCACTTTTGTTCATCTGGACCAGAGTATCTTCCTTTATCCTGATTGACATATTCCAACTCAAACTTTTTTTCCCAAAAATCATGATTCTAAAGTGTGTCCTGGATGAGATATGCTCACTGTGCAGCAATTAACTTTTATGATCAAGCTGTTACTAATAAAAAAACATATTATGCGAACCTTTTGTCCTTTTTACTCAGTAAATTGTTCCTTTCCTTTTATCCAGATCCAGACAATACAGCGTCTGAAGGACGAAAGGGATAACAATCTTCAGCAAAATCAACAAATGCAACGTGAACTGGTGCTGTACATTGACCTTTTCACACTTCATGTCGTTTCTACTCACTGTTTTAGTTCAGTTCAGCTCCTAGTTTGCTTAAGCATATTAACATTTGGATTTTGATGCTTTTTCTTGTTTCTCGTTGTTTGAATCCATAACTAAATATGTAAAAGGCAGATAATGATAAATATTATTTTATAAAAAAGTATGACCTTTGAGCAAATGCAAAAGAATATGTTGGTCCTTGATGAGTAACAAGTTTTTTGTTTTGCAATGTGTCATTAATCACATTTCATTTTTATAAATATAAAAAATTGGCTTGATTACCATTTTTCCCTTGCCATAAGTTACTTTGTGGATGTTTTAGCAGAAACAAAGTCAAAGCACTATATTATTTTGTCCTTTGTCCTACTAGATCATTTATTTATCGAGAGGACACAGACTAAGAGCTGGACCTTGGAAATGGGAAACCAAGTCACTATGGCGTTAGCTCAATTTTGGAGTGAAACTAGATTGCCAAAGGGTAGTGGGCCAGTTAAATCAGACTTGATACTATGGATATGCCATGGTGCCTACTGTTTCGTTCTTTTTCTGCCAGCAGTTAATATGGTCACTTTAGACGTTGATATAACAGAAAATGAACAGAAATGTGAGGTGCCACCTGCCAATCATGCTAAGTTTATTTCCATATTTTTATTACTTTTGACTCTAAAATGTAGATTGGCGGTTGATATCGAAGTACTAAACCTAGGTTAACTTCTGCATGAAATGCTGATTGCCTACATATACGTCCTCGCTTATATTGGATTTATCCCTAAATATAAAAAAATTAACATTTCAGGACATGCTGAGGAGGCGTAGAAGCCGCAAAGGTGATGCTGGTTTCTCTTTGACATTTGCTGCTTTTGCTGGGATCATAGGTCTCCTGGTTGGGCTGTTGATGAGCCTCATCTTCTCTTCCCCTCCAGCGACTGCTTAGATGCCAAGATTGAAGCCTAGAGTAACAGTATTCAGCTCAGTTTCCAGATGCTTGGGGAGAAAGATTAAAAGTTATATTACTCTAGTCTCAACTATCATTCTTTGTTCTTTGCATTGTAGGTATACATGCCTTATCACAACGGGCTTGCAATGTTTAGCCCGTGTTTGCTTCGTCTTCCATTTGTATTTATATTCCTCTACTGTGTATTTTTTTCTGTATAATTAGTTTGGCATATATCAGGAAGACAAATGTATGCATTCACCTATTAGAAATGTAAAGGCTGAAAAGGAAGCATGTGTTATCTATCCTAGTGACCCTCTTTCAAAATGTAGGGCATATTTTGTTCCTAGACTTTGATCAATAGTATGTAATTTGTTTTATACAAAAATTGATAGAAACACGTGTTCAAAAACATATTTTCCATCTCATAACAATTACAGAATATAATATACAAAAATTACGGTCAAAATACAAACTTAGAAAACCAAAATATGAATATGCCACATATCTGACTTGGGGGAGTAACTTTAAGAAAACATGTTTGATAATCGAATGAACTAGCTGACGCATGGACCATTCTTATGTTTAGAGCCTCATTTATTTAGTGGATTATAAAACATGGGAATAGGAAAAACTTAGACTTTAATATCATGAGATGGGAAACACAAAAATATGCAACTAAAGTTGTTTGATCACGCCACAAGAACAATGCACAAATTACTTTGAAGAATTAGGTGTTCTTTTTTTTTGAAACAAGGCAAAAGACTTGCCATTTTCATTTAATAAGAAGAGGTTAACAGACATCGCCAAGCGGCGGAAAAGCAAAACAATTACTCTCGCGGTATTACATTACGCAAATGCTTAGCGCCTGCAGTGGTCCAAATCGAAACTTCATCTTTGATGCGTCGCATGACAATCGCCACCGGCGCCGCTTTGCTCACGAAGACACGAGCATTCCTTTCATTCCATATCTCCCATCCCACAAGAAGTAACAGGGAAGATAGGGCCTTCATCGGGAGTGTATTATCAGAGAGAACCGCATCCCACCAAGATTTCACCGAATCGAACAGGAGCCACGGAGCCGTGGGGATAGCAAGCCCGAGCCATGAGAAGACCGCATTCCAAATCCGAACAGAGAAACGACACTTGAAGATCAGGTGTGCTGCAGATTCTTGCACCTGACTGCAGAGTGGGCATTTGTCACAATTTGGCCATCCTCTCCTCTGAAGCCTATCAGCCGTCCAAACTCTGTTGTGGATAACGAGCCACGCGAAAAATTTGCATTTGGGGGGAGCTCACGCCTTCCAAACCGCAGCAGCCAAACTTGAGAGCGGGAGGTCATGAAACTGCGCCAAATAAGCAGACTTTGCAGAGTACTGCCCATCATTAGGTGTTCACTATAGTTGTTATAGAAACATATAAATGCTTCCATGAGGTTGTACTCACTCAAAAAAATTCCTTTGAATTACATGCAAATTAGTTTATAGGAAAATAGAAAGACCTAAAAATGCATTCCTCTAATTTCCTATTAAACAAAGAGACACTTGCTTATTATTATGCTCATGACAGTATTAGTTTGCAGTCGGCTCCTCTAAATAAGGACTTGCAAAAAGGTCTCGATTGCACTTCTCGAGCAAGAGTTTGCTTTTGAGAAGATTTCTTGCCTTTTCTTCTTTCAAATTTCTATTTCTAAGTCATGTGAGAAATAATTATTTGTATATCGACCAAGTTGCACATCTTGAAACATGCATGTGTTTATTTAGGGTGATCCAAAAGATCTTGTATTAGTTTACAGATGGTGTACATAATTGTCGTCCTAGAAACAAAAAAAAAGGACAACAGATAATCTTTTTTTAGAATCATTGAAAACCTTTTTAAATATGAATCCAATAATATAAGATTTTTGACACGTAATTTATATTTTGTTTGTCAAATTTATAATCAAAATTTAGTATATACAAGATACAAAGGGACAAATAAACCCAAGCGGAGATGGTATGCTCCACGTAATAGCATTTTTTTTTAGTCCATGCTACACGTATAGCAGCCCGCAATCTCTAGCAGTAGGCTTGCAGCCCATGGCGCATGCCCGGGGGCGAACGAACGATACCCAGGGAAGCCCATAGGCCCCGTGAGGCACCCCAGTAGAAACGGCCTTTTTCTCAAAAAAGAAGAGAGAAAGAGCATAAACGGCCTTCTCTTCTAAAAAAAGAAAAACAGAGACGGCCTAAACGGCCTCTTCGCGGGGACGGCACCTCAACAAAAAAAAAAGCAAACCACTTTCACCGTGCGTCCTGCCACCGCCGCCGCCCGCGTTCCAGTGCTCTACCGCCACGCCAGGCACGGCAAATTAGGCGGGCTCTGTTTCCACGCGGGCATGTGTCCGTCGCTAACGGGCCTCGTCGTCTCATCGTCGGGACAGTTCCTAGTGGGATCGCTTGAATGCGTGCCATCAGACCCGTACAGCACCGGAGCTCGCGGCCTGATCCCCAGGGCGCGGGAGGAGCAGAGCTCGCCGATCCCGAACCTCCATCGGAGACCCCCGTCTCGGTGCGCCGTATCCAGCGCGCGCGCCATGCCGCTGTCTCCAGGACGAAAGCGAACGTGCCGATACAATGTCCACGCACCGCCGCATTACTCTGTGCCTGCGACGATCGCGATGCGCTATCCGTGCGACCATGCCTTTGTTTAATGTGCTCGTCACGCGCGCCGCACGCACCGGTCACCGGTGTGTCGGCCGGTGGCATGGAAAGGCATCCCCCATGTCTTGGAGAGCGGAGATCGGTCTGCCTGCACGGCAGCGATCGATCGCACCGAGGCATCCGCCGCATGCATGTGCGTCGCCGTGTTCCCATGCTCCGGATGACTCGGCACCAAGCTACTGTATTATCTAGGTCGACTTATCACCATCCGCAGTTAATTAATTAAGTGTGCGCTGCTGAGAATCTGTGGGGGGAACGCACGCACGCTTTGCAGTACAGTCCCAGTAAGTACACTCTCGAGATCCAGGTGGTCAACATCAATGGCCCAAAGTCTGCACTGCACACATCAACGTTCAACAATGCCCATGTTCAGCACTGTTGCTCTTGTCGACGGTTTGCCTCCTAGCAGTTGGGTGTTCCTGCTGCCACTTCCTCTCTGTAACTTGCACTGCTACTGAATGATGTGCTATCTGGGATGTAGTACTCCTAACATGACTTTCAGGTAATTCCGAGATCTAGCCACGAGCTAGTAAATGGCAATTATTCTGGAAATACGAATAGGTATGGGGTCAGCCGACTGATTGTTTTCCCAGTCGATTTGTTTGAGCCGTTCGATGCAAAACACACGGCCGAATGGCCTTCTTCTACATAATAACCAGCCCAAATATGAAGCCAATATGCCGCGGTCCGGGCGCGCCCGCCACATGGGCTTGGCCCAGTCTGGCCTATGCCTGCCCACAAATATCCCAGTCCGGAAAACCCTAGATCGTAGTCAATTCAAACTCCACCTCACTTCACTTTCCGCCCACTCCACTTCCGATCCCCTCTAAACCCATTCGATGGTCGGCGACCGAAGCAGCATCACCTTCGGTGGGGACTCCGGCTCAGACGACGATTGGCCTAGCCTGCTGCGCGCAGCGGAGCCCAACAATGTGGAGGAGGTCGCCCTCCGCATCGCATTAAGGCGTTCGATCATCGATCAAGACGGATCCGGCAGCGGCTGATCCACTTCGTCAGCGCCCGGCACTTGTCGACGCAGCGCCGACGACGTCGCCAGCCTTTTCCGCCTGGCGCGCAACTCTAACCACTCTCCTCCGCTTCTCCAGGTACGCCGCCCACCCCCACCACCCTCTGCTCCGAAGGTGGTGCCCGGCCATCGCTGGGTCCTCATGCCCGCGCCGGGGCCGACGCGCACTCGGAGGCACGAGCAGCCCAGCGCTAGCGGCAGCGGGCGAGGTAGAGGGCAGCGGCGTTCGAGTCGATGTCCGCGCGCCGTCCGCGGGCGAGCATGCCGGTCGATTCTAAGGTAGCGCTCCTCGCGTGTGTCCTCCGCCACTCTCTCACGACGGCGGAGCTGGATGCGCAGCGCCTCCGCCGCGAGAATGCCAAGGCGCTCGAGTCTCCATCGAGTTATCGGAGTGCGAGACAACAAAGGAGGTGGCGGCGAAGGCGAAGGCGACCCGCAATCTCTGTTGGAAAAGGCAGTGCCTAGGAGGCGCTTAGGCACGCCTAGGTGCTAGGCAGTGGCCAAACGCCTCGCCTAGGGCATAAATGGAGGTCTAGACAGGGCAAGCAAAGAATTATCTACCCAAGTAAGAAATCATGCCACATACCGCACTAATATGCAAAACGGATTATATTCCAATGGCAGTAGATGGTAATCAACCTATTTATATGCCCTAAACTAATATCAACACCCATATAATAATCATAAAGACACTATGAGTAAAAATTATATTACCGCCTAGGCCACGCCTAGGGCGCTTAGGCACTGCCTAGGCACTAGGCGAAGGCCAACCGCCTCACTTACGCCTACCGCTTTTTCCAACCTTGCCCGCAATGCGAAGGAGCAGAACCGCCTGCTCCGCAGGCTGTCGGGCATGAGGTGCAGCTCTGACTCGGATCTGACAGACGGCTCCACCTCCAGCTCCGACTACGATGTGCCTCCGCACGTCGACGGCCGGAAGGGGAAGGGGACGGCGAGGAAATGGTGATTTCCTCCGCCCTTCCTTGTTCTCTTTATATTTTATCTAGGTTTCATAAGTAGTTTGTAGTATGGATTTGCACTGTCCACCATTGAACTCCCATGAATTATGTTCCTTTTGTCCAGCTATCCAATAAACTGCCGCTTTGATCATGTGTTTTGCGTAGCGTTGCATAAATTGTATGGTTTTGAGATTTTGGATATGAGGGATGCGAGTGGGAAAGTATATAGTGCTCCCAGGTTTAGGGTGCTCCCGGTGCTTCAAATGTCCGAAAAACATTTTTAGAATGTTCAAAAAATTCTGAAAAAAATGCAGCACATCGACGGAACATCAATGTCTCTTGTCACAAAATTTCAAATCAAAATTCGAAACATTTCTTGAGATACAAAAATGACAATTTTTTGTACATAACATAAGTTGGACTTTAGTTTTGACCCATTATCACATTGATGTCAAATTTGTCATTTTTGTATCTCGAGCAATGTTTTGAATTTTGATTTGAAATTTTATGACAAGAGACATCGATGTTCCGTCGATGTGCTGCATTTTTTTCAGAATTTTTTGAACATTTTAAAAAATGTTTTTCGCATCGGAGCACCGGGAGCACCCTAGGCCTGGGAGCACTAGATACTTTCCCGGACGCGAGTGTGGAAGACAAAATAAAAGACGTGCCCGAACAATGCCCGCAGAAGCGCTCGGACGCGTCCGCGAACGCTTGAGAGGTCGGATTTTCCCATCACGGCTGTAGATGCTCTAAGTACGGGGAAGAGTAGAATATATCGGTGTTGCTAAATCTTAGTTAATTGAGACTTAGTTATATCTCAATTGACACTATATTCGTGAGATGTTACAACGAGATTTATGCCCTTTTGTTTTTTAGATTTTTTTACTTTATATATTACGTCACTTGACTGAGACTTAATCTAGTCACACTCAAAATATATAGGAAACAAACACATAGAGATCTGACCGGTTTGTAGAGGAAATCCTAAATGGTCGTTCATTTCGGATTCATTGGGACATACTCGCTCCAGTCTTCTCAGTTTCAAAGGTATTTTTTATATTGGAGTTTCTTAATTTATTTTTCAAATGGATTCTTAGAGCATCTACAGTCAAGGGTCTCAAACCCGCCTTATACATCCGAGCTTGCCGCCCGGTCACTATCCTATCACGTTTTTTTGACCTAGATGTCCCTCTCAAATGGTCCTCAAACTTTCAGGCTGATCGGCACTCCTCATATCCAACCCAAATATGAAGCGGATATGGGGTGCCCGGGCACGTCCAGACACTCCCGTCACGTCGGACCCGGCCCACGCTGGCTCATCTGACATCACATAACTTTCTCCCCATCCGCTCACGGGACCAAACCCTAACCACTTCACTCCCCTCTCCTTCACTCCCCACCCACCCAAACTCGTCTCCGGCTCCTTCCGGCCGTCTCCGGCATGGCGGGCAGCGAATTCGAGTCCTTCACCTCTAGATCCGTCGACCCCGAGCTCATCACACGCGGCCCCGAGGAGGAGATGGTTGTCCGGCTTGAGCTCCGCCGCGCCTGAGAGGAGGCCCGTGCACGGCTACGCTCAGACTCCATCCGTCGGGAATCCATCGTATTCGCCCAAATGGTGCATGGATCCAGCGCTAGGCCAGCCGTAACTGCCTCGCCGGAGGCCGTGCGGTCCGTCTGGCGTCCGAACGCGCAACCCATCCGTTGGCACGTCGAGCATCGGGACACACCATGGGCCTCGTCGGGCGAGGCCATGGCACGGCGTGCCTGTCGTGCAAGGCACTGGGCGAGGGAGGTGGCGGCAACCCTCATGGCGGTGGACGTCGACGAGACGGAGTCGCATTCTCCGACGTCTCGTATGGCGCATCAGTCCAGGCGCCGCAAAACGCATCGTGGTGGAAGTCGGTGGCTCGTCCCCAAATGGATCCGTCATCGATCTGACGCCCACAGGCACCCAATGAATTCCGGGCTCCGGCGAGGAAGAGTAGGGCATGGAAGATTGCGGCCGCCTTGAGTCCCGTGAGCCGGCTCGTGTCACATACCCTAGTACTCTATCTTGCGGGCGACCGACCAACACTTTGAGGAGAGCAGCCAGTCGTCGGACATGGCCACGGCAACCAGACAAGCTCTGCTTAAAGATCGCTACGTTGCATGTAATAATATGGATTTGAGATTTCTAATTTGAGGTATTCGGATGTGAAATGCATTTTTTGAGATGTGACCGGTCACTGTCCATGCCCGCACATGTCCGTGGACGTTTGAAGGATCGGAGTTGTCAAGTCCAGCTTAGACGCTCTTACAAGATGAATCCTGGCTGAAAAAGAAAGGGGATGCGATCCGATCGATTGCCTTCAATAGACGGACTTGCTGCTAATTTATAAGTACAATAGATACCTTTAGTTCATTAACTAGGTGTTAAGTATAAGTATGAAGCTTGAGCATGCATGGGAGGAAGCCTGTCATTTCAAAAAAGTATTCAGTGGTGGCTTTACAACCTTAAACCATGATTACACAGACAGGAGAGTGGATGGCGTACTTCATGAAAAGAAGCGCCACGAAAAGATGAGCTTGCTAAAAGTCATCCTCATAATGTTTCTCTAATATTTATTCTTTTCGAGTAAAAGTCCTCCTACTTAATCCTCAAATGATGGCCTCGCCTGATCTAATCATTTCAGTTCACTCTTCTGACGTGATGATCTTTTCACCAGCTAATCCGATATAGGATCAGTAAGCACCGTCACCTAATTAAATACTCGAAGAAACGTCGTGCCTACAACTTCGTATGCCTGCCACTGCCAGTTACCTATGCCGATCATTTTATAAGTCCCAGCATAATACAGTGACATTTCCTCTCTGTTTTCATGGACAAGAACACTTTGCCTAGCTATCAACTCCCTTTTTCTCCCGACAGACGATCTCATTGAGCTGTTGGCAGAGCAAGTAAAATCACGCTTTGTGTATTCAGAAAAAAGAAACGCAGATTTCATCGACACTTTCGTTGTCATCACACAAGCGCCACAGTTCCGTGGATTCCAGTATTCCCTTCCAAGCACAAAATTCCATTCTGGAACTACACCCATCGTCGGCCCCCCCTGCTTACGTGACCGCAACCATCCACCCATCCATCGACGCGACCGATGCACCGGAAGGCCGGGCCGCACATCACATCCCATCCCCACGTTCGAGCGGATACAACGTACGCACGCACGCGAGCGCGCAGCGCACGTACACGTCCCGCGCCAGCACCGCCCCGACAGGTTGGTTGCCTGCCGGCGGAGCCAGTGGCCGTCGCCGTCGCCCCGGGCTCGGCAGCGCGCGTCGCGACGCCAGCGGTCTCCCTAGCCCCCCGCCCGGCCGTGATCGGTCGTTCTCCCTCGGCGGCCACGGGGAGCGGGCGCAGGGCGAGCCCAGCGAAGCGAGGCCGTGCGAGTCGTCCGCGTCGTCTGTGCGCCCCACGCGTCCGCCCGTCCGGCCGGCGCGCGCGTGCCCACCGCCACCGGCTGGGGTGGGGTGGCGTGGCGCCGGCCTAACAGCGGAGCGGGACGTCTCACCGTTGCACATGCGTGCCGCTGCCGTCCCGAGGAGAGGAGCTGCCATTATAGCACGGCGTTGCGGCTGATCACAGCCAGTATCTTTCCAGCCTGGGTAACCAGCTACTACTAGCAGATTTCGTCGACGTCCTTTTTGTTCGTGCCGTAAAACCAATGGGCCGAGTACTCCAGGGGCGATTCGCTCGTGCCGCGCCCGCACGCGTTGTCTCCGCACGGCGCTCGCTCGTAGGCGTATACGGCAAGCGCTGCTCATATTTCCGTCTGTCTTCGGCAAGATCTAGGCAATTACTTTGTCAGCTGCGGACTGGCGGTGAAATATTTGGTTGCGCTAGCTGTTCTAATTGACAGCCACTGCTACTGCTATGTTATACAGCACATCTTCTGAGCAGAGGCGACATCAAGGGAACACGTAGCGGGGATGAAAGGTGTCGTTTTTTATAGTAGGAGATGAAAGGTGTCGCTGAATTTATTTATTATTTGGGGACGAAAGTAGCAGGCAGGGGAGCATCACGCATGATTAGCCTGGCCGATTCCATGCCTTTTGAAGAGGAGCAGATGGGATTGGGTCAGTGGACAGCAACGCACAGCATATGATGCGCGCTCGTTTGTTCGGTGCAGATCCACTGCTCCAATATTGAATTTGAAGTCATCCGTCATCAAACCAAACTGCTGTCTGGAAGTCTGATGCAATGGTGATGGGGCTGACTCCGCCAAAGAAATGCACACGCATGAAAATCAATAAATAACAACTCGAGTCGTGCAGCTTTTCTGGAAGTTCCTTGGGTGGTTGAAGCAGACCACCTATACCTACAGGGTGCTGATTACATAAATAAATATCTGTACTAGTAAAAATCATTTTTTATGATGCCGTACATATCTGGATAGAATAACACAAAATATCAAAATTAAACCAGAACCATTTTATACGTCATAGTTTTGCAAATAGAGGATCAGGAAAAACATATGATTTGTATGTCAAGTTGAAGAGGTAGGTTTAGGGTTTTGCGTGGGTGACTAATATTCAGCCTCACGTCTCAATATATACATGATTAGAATACAATTACATACATATATAAATATGTGTACATGTACAATATGCTAGACCCTATTTTACATGCCCCTTAATCTGAACTACATACAATCTCAATGTATTTGGTCCGAACATGAAACACTGGATTCGCCGTCAGGTAAGTTGCCCCTAAGTTATCACACCATAATATGGGTGTGCGCTGCCGTGTGACTCCAAGTTCTGTGAGAACTGTGTCTATCCAAATGGCTTCGTTTGCGCCATTAGCTAATGCCTTATACTCTGCCTCGGTGCTAGACCTCGAGACTGTAGGCTGCTTCTTGGAACTCCAAGATGGGTCCAACAAATACAGCAAAGCCATCAGTGGACCGCATGTCATCAACACAACCTGCCCAGTCTGCATCGGTGAATATACTGACTCCAGTAAATCTGGACTTACGAATCCATAATCCCGTGTCTAGCGTACCTTTGACATACCTCAGAATACGCTTAACTGCTTCCCAATGAACCTCCGTAGGCTGAGACAGGAACTAGCACACTTTGTTCACGGCAAAGGAGATGTCTGGACGAGTGAGTGTCAGATACTGAAGTGCTCCAACTACACTGCGATACCTAAAAGAATCATCGGTACTCAGCAATGCACCACTATGATGCGAGAGGCTCTCGGATGTGGCAGGAGGAGTGGAAGTGGACTTGCAGTTCTCCATATTGACGCGATGAAGGAGATCAAGTGCATACTTCTTCTACGTCAATGTCATGCCCATGAATGAAAGGACGCTTCCAGTCCAAGAAAGTACTCCAGTCGGCCCAAGTCTTTGATGGGAAAACTCGTAGACAAGGACTGCACAAGGCGATCCACCACAGTAGGTGTAGAACCAGCAATTACAATATCATCAACATACACTAGCATGTATATCTAGATAGCACCATGTGAAAAGATAAACAAGGACCCATCTGCCTTGGAGGGAACAAAACCAAGCTGTGAGAGACGCTGACACAGCCAAGCATACCAGGCACGCGGCGACTATTTAAACCCGTAGATAGACCTCTGGAGTTTGCAGACATGTGAGGGATAACGAGCATCCTCAAAACCAGGGGGCTGCTGCATGTAGACATCTTCAGCCAAAAAATCATGGAGAAAAGCATTACTCACATCAATCTGTCGAAGACTCCACCCGCGAGAGACAGCAAGAGAGAGGACCAGACGAACCATGGCAGGCTTCACCACGGGGCTGAAAGTATCTCCATAGTCGATCCCTTGTTGTTGAGTAAAACCACGAGCAACAAGGCAAGCTTTGTGCTTGTCAACAGAACCATTCGGTCGATGCTTGGTCTTAAAGATCCACTTGCAGCCGACAACATTAACACCAGGAGGCCGAGGCACCAACACCCATGTGTGCGTATGACAAAGGGCAGCAAATTCCTCAGACATGGCGGCCCGCCAAGCCGGTTCACCAAGAGCATCACGATGAGAAGTGGGTGCGGCGAAGAATGCACGCAGACGAGTGTCGTACCGCACCGTGCCATCCGTGTATGTCTTGCGCTTACGCGTATGATCGCGGTGACGGGTGACCATAATGTGCCCGGGAGTGGCATCATTGGTAGATGGTGGCGGCAAGGACGGAGACCTGACCAGTGGTGTCGCGGCTGAACGATCTTCAGTAGTAGGCGACACGGGCCAGGGAGACGCGTCGGGCTGGGCCGGACCAGGCAACGACGGAGAGCCAGGCAGAGACAACAACCCAGGGGACGCAGCCGGCGACCCGACGGCGACGGGCGAGGCGGGCCGGGCCGACCCAGGCGAGGCGGGAAATGCAGCGGGCAACTCAATCGGGCCCGCGATGGCGCTGACGGTCGAGGCAGACTGGGCCGCGGACGCGCCAGCGGGCGATGCCGATGAGGCTGCTTGGGGAGGCGTGGCATGCACGTCGGGGCCATGCACGTCGATCATGCCGGCGGATGCAGGTGCGGCGACGGGTTCCTGGGAAGAAATTAGAGTAGTATCTGCAGAAAACAAGTCAGGTGACAAATATGACATGTCGTATTTCCGCACATGGACATCTGAAACCGGTTCATTAGATGGAAAAGTGAGGGCATGCTCAATAGAAGCAATGTCAACCGAGACACCTGGTCTAGAGTAAGGTAAAACTGACTCGTCGAAAACAACATCACGAGAGATATATATCCTACTCGAGGTGCGATCAAGACACTTATAGCCCTTATGCAGAGGGCTATAGCCAAGGAAAACACACATCTTGGAACAAAACTCCAGCTTGTGAGCATTATACTTGCGGAGATTAGGCCAGCAAGCACACCCAAAAATCCTAAGAGAAGAATAATTGGGCTGAACATGAAACAGGCGGAACAGGGGTGTGTCCCTGTTGAGAACCGGAGTGGGCATACAATTGATGAGATAGCATGCCGTAAGAAAGGCCTCATCCCAAAACCGGAGTGGGAGAGACGAATGCACCAGTAAGGCGAGGCCGGTCTCGACCAAATGACGGTGTTTGCGCTCGGAAATACCGTTCTGCTGAGATGTATGTGGACATGACACACGGTGGGAGATGCCCGTGCGTTGAAAATAGCGATGGAGTTTGTGGTATTCACCACCCCAGTCGGACTGAACGACCTTGATTTTGCAATCCAAAAAGCGTTCGACATGAGCCTGAAAGTTATAGAAGACTTGCTCAACATCAGACTTATATTTAAGCAAATAAATCCAAGTGAAGCGCGTGTAGTCATCAACAAAGCTAACATAATACTTGTACCCCCCCCCGAAGACGCAATAGCGGGACCCAAACATCTGAATGAATCAATTCAGGAGGTACAGTAGTGACATGATAAGACGTAGAATACGGTAGTTGATGACTCTTAGCACGCTGACATGCATCACGCACTAATAGTGAAGTATTTGAAGTAGAACATGGAAGGTCATGGCTCCGAACAATGAAGGTGACCACATTATTGGTAGGGTGACCAAGACGTTGATGCCATTGCAAAGACGAAACTCGGACACTGGATGAAGCATGGCGAGATGACGAGGACGATGCACGAGCAAAGGGAATCGGATAGACCCCTCCCCGACCCCTACCTTGAAGAATGATGCGCCTGGTTGCTTTGTCCTTAACAAAGAGAAGACGACTGTGAAACTCAACAAACACGTCATTATCACAAACAAGGCGATAGACAAAAAGAAGATGCTGTCTGATGTGTGGAACATGCAGGATGTTGCGCAGTTTAAGAGATGAACCGAGTAAACGGGAATGACCAATGTGTGAAATAGACAAACCTGCACCATTGGCCACTTGAACCTGGTCCTTGCCATCTGCTACCTCTTGAGCACTGCGTTGGATTTCCCCGAAGAGGAGAGGATGATGCAGTAAAGTAGCGTAAGTATTTCCCTCAGTTTTTGAGAACCAAGGTATCAATCTAGTAGGAGGCTATGCTCAAGTCCCTTGTACCTACACAAAAACAATAGCTCAACGCAACCAACGCGCTTAGGGGTTGTCAATCCCTTCACGGTCACTTACGGAAGTGAGATCTGATAGAGATGATAAATAATATTTTTGGTATTTTTCGTATAGAGATGCAAAGTAAAAAGTAAAAGGCAAAGTAAAGGCAAAGAAATAATAAAGTGATGGAGATTAATATGATGAGAAAGAGACCCGGGGGCCATAGGTTTCACTAGTGGCTTCTCTCAAGAGCATAAGTATTCTACGGTGGGTGAACAAATTACTGTTGAGCAATTGACAAAATTGAGCATAGTTATGAGAATATCTAGGTATGATCATGTATATAGGCATCACGTCCGAGACAAGTAGACCGAAACGATTCTGCATCTACTACTATTACTCCACTCATCGACCG
This sequence comes from Triticum urartu, assembly GCF_056163025.1. NCBI lineage: Eukaryota > Viridiplantae > Streptophyta > Magnoliopsida > Poales > Poaceae > Triticum > Triticum urartu. Next base: position 442,617,629 of record NC_141878.1, on the reverse strand, counting down.
CTATCCAGCATGCATCTAGAGTATTAAGTTAAAAACAGAGTAACGCCTTAAGCAAGATGACATGATGTAGAGGGATAGTTTCATACAATATGATTAAAAAAAACATCTTGTTATCCTCAATGGCAACGATACAATACGTGCCTTACTGCCCCTTCTCTCACTGGGAAAGGACACCGCAAGATCGAACCCAAAGCTAAGCACTTCTCCCATGGCAAGAACAACCAATCTAGTAGGCCAAACCAAACTAATAATTCGAAGAGACTTGCAAAGATAACCAATCATACATAAAAGAATTCAGAGAAGATTCAAATATTATTCATAGATAGACTTGATCATAAACCCACAATTCATCGGTCTCAACAAACACACCGCAAAAAGAAGATTACATCGAATAGATCTCCACAAGAGAGGGGGAGAACATTGTATTGAGATCCAAAAAGAGAGAAGAAGCCATCTAGCTACTAACTATGGACCCGTAGGTCTGAGGTGAACTACTCACACTTCATCGGAGAGGCTTGGATGATGATGTAGAAGCCCTCCATGATCGATGCCCCCTCCGGCGGAGCTCCAGAACAGTCCCCAAGATGGGATCTCGTGGATACAGAAAGTTACGCCGGTGGAATTAGGTTTTTGGCTCCATATCTGATTGTTTGGGGGTACGTGGATATATATAGGAGGAAGAAGTACGTCGGTGGAGCAATAGGGGGCCCACAAGGGTGGGGGCGCGCCTGGGGGGGCAGGTGTGCCCCCTACCTCGTGACCTCCTGTTAATTGTCTTGACATAGGGTCCAAGTCTCCTGAGTTGTATTCGGTGAGAAAATCACGTTCCCGAAGGTTTCATTCCGTTTGGACTCCGTTTGATATTCCTTTTCTCCGAAACCATAAAACAGGCAAAAAATAGCAATTCTGGGCAAGGCCTCCGGTTAATAGGTTAGTCCCAAAAACAATATAAAAGTGGAAAATAAAGCCCAATATAGTCCAAAACAGTAGATAATATAGCATGGAGCAATCAAAAATTATAGATACGTTGGAGACGTATCAAGCATCCCCAAGCTTAATTCCTGCTCGTCCTCGAGTAGGTAAATGATAAAAACAGAATTTTTGATGCGGAGTGCTACTTGGCATAATTTCAATGTAAATCTTCTTAATTGTGGTATGAATATTCAGATCCAAAAGATTCAAGACAAAAGTTCATGTTGACATAAAAATAATAATATTTCAAGCATACTAACAAAGCAATTATGTCTTCTCAAAATAACATGGCCAAAGAAAGCCATCCCTACAAAATCATATAGTCTGGCTATGCTCTATCTTCACCACACAAAGTATTTAAATCATGCACAACCCCGATGACAAGCCAAGCAATTGTTTCATACTTTTGACATTTTCAAAACTTTTTCGATCTTCACGCAATATATGAGCGTGAGCCATGGATGTAGCACTATATGTGGAATAGAATGGTGGTTGTGGAGAAGACAAAAAGAGGTAAAGATAGTCTCACATCAACTAGGCATATCAACGGCTATGGAGATGCCCATCAATAGACATCAATGTGAGTGAGTAGGGATTGCCATGCAACGGATGCACTAGAGCTATAAGTATATGAAAGCTCAACAAAAGAAACTAAGTGGGTGTGCATCCAACTCGCCTGCTCACGAAGACCTAGGGCATTTTGAGGAAGCCCATGATTGGAATATACAAGCCAAGTTCTATAATGAAAAATTCCCACTAGTATATGAAAATGATAACATGAGAGAATCTCTACTATGAAGATCATGGTGCTATTTTGAAGCACAAGTGTGGTAAAAGGATAGTAACATTGTCCCTTCTCTCTTTTTCTCTTATTTTTTTGGGCCTTCTCTTTTTTTTGTGGCCTCTTTTTTTCGTCCGGAGTCTCATCCCGACTTGTGGGGGAATCATAGTCTCCATCATCCTTTTCCTCACTTGGGACAATGCTCTAAAAATGATGATCATCACACTTTTTATTTTTCTTACAACTCAACAATTACAACTCAATTCTTAGAACAATGTATGACTCTATATGAATGCCTCCGGCGGTGTACCGGGATATGCAATGAATCAAGAGTGACATGTATGAAAGAATTATGAACGGTGGCTTTGCCACAAATACGATGTCAACTACATGATCATGCTAGCAATATGACAATGATGGAGTGTGTCATAGGAACGGTGGAAAGTTGCATGGCAATATATCTCGGAATGGCTATGAAAATGCCATGATAGGTAGGTATGGTGGCTGTTTTGAGGAAGGTATATGGTGGGTGTATGATACCGGCGAAAGGTGCATGGTATTAGAGAGGCTAGCAATGGTGGAAGGAAGGAAAGTGCGTATAATCCATGGACTCAACATTAGTCATAAAGAACTCATGTACTTATTGCAAAAATCTAGAAGTTATCAAAGCAAAGTATTACGCGCATGCTCCTAGGGGGATAGATTGGTAGGAAAAGACCATCGCTCGTCCCCGACCGCCACTCATAAGGAAGACAATCAATAAATAAATCATGCTCCGACTTCATCACATAACGGTTCACCATACGTGCATGCTACGGGAATCACAAACTGTAACACAAGTATTTCTCAATTTCACAACTACTCAACTAGCATGACTCTAATATCACCATCTTCATATCTCAAAACAGTTATCAAGCATCAATATTTTCTTAGTATTCAACGCACTCAAAAGAAAGTTCTACAAATCTTGAATACCAAGCATATTATTATTAAGCAAATTTCCATGCTATTAAAGACTCTCAAAATAATCTAAGTGAAGCATGAGAGATCAAATAGTTTCTATAAAAGAAATCCACCACCGTGCTCTAAAAGATATAAGTGAAGCACTAGAGAAAAGCTATAAAGCTCAAAAGATATAAGTGAAGCACATAGAGTAAAACTATAAAGCTCAAAAGATATAAGTGAAGCACATAGAGTATTCTATCAAATTCCATATTATATATGGCTCTCTCAAAAGGTGTGTACAGAAAGGATGATTGTGGTAGATTAACAAGCAAAGACTCAAATCATAAAAGACGCTCCAAGTAAAACACATATCATGTGGTGAATAAAAATATAGCTTCAAGTAAAGTTACCGATAGAAGTAGACGAAAGAGGGGATGTCTTCCGGGGCATTCCCAAACTTTGGCTTTTAGATGTCCTTAGATTATCTTGGGGGTGCCATGGGCATCCCCAAGCTTAGGATCTTACCACTCCTTGTTCCATGATCCATCAAATCTTTACCCAAAACTTGAAAACTTCACAACACAAACTTAAAGTAGAAAATCTCGCGAGCTCCGTTAGCGAAAGAAAACAAAAGACCACTTCAAGGTACTGTAATGAACTCATTCTTTATTTATATTGGTGTTAAACCTACTGTATTCCAACTTCTCTATGGATTATAAACTATTTTACTAGCCATAGATTCATCAAAATAAGCAAACAACACACGAAAAACAGAATCTGTCAAAAACAGAACAGTCTATAGTAATCTGTAGCTAGCGCAAGATATGGAACCCCAAAAATTCTAAAATAAATTTCTGGACGTGAGGAATTTATCTATTAATCATCTGAAAAAATAATTAACTAAATAGCACTCTTCAAATAAAAATGACAGCAGTTCTCATGAGCGCTAAAGTTTCTGTTTTTTACAGCAAGTTCAACAAGACTTTCCCCAAGTCTTCCCAACGGTTCTACTTGGCACAAACACTAATTAAACACAAAAAACACAACCAAAACAGAGGCTAAATAAATTATTTATTACTAAACAGGAGCAAAAAGCAAGGAATAAAAATAAAATTGGGTTGCCTCCCAACAAGCGCTATCGTTAAACGCCCCTAGCTAGGCATAACAAGCAAGAATAGATATAGGTATTGCCATCTTTGGTAGGCAATCCATAAGTGGCTCTCATAATAGATTCATATGGCAATTTTATTTTCTTTCTAGGGAAGTGTTCCATGCCCCTTTTTAACAGAAATTGAAATCTAATATTCCCTTCCTTCATATCAATAATTGCACCAATCGTTCTAAGGAAAGGTCTACCAAGAATAATAGGACATGAAGGATTGCAATCTATATCAAGAACGATAAAATCTACGGGCACATAATTCCTATTTACAAAAATAAGAACATTATTAATTCTTCCCATAGGTTTCTTAATAGTGGAATCCAGATGCAAGTTTAGAGAGCAATCATCAAAATCACGGAAACCTAACAAATCACACAAAGTCTTTGGAATCGTGGAAACACTAGCACCCAAATCACACAAAGCATAAAACTCATGATCTTTAATTTTAATTTTAATAGTCGGTTCCCACTCATCATAAAGTTTTCTAGTGATAGAAACTTCCAATTCAAGTTTTTCTTCATAAGATTGCATCAAGGCATCAACGATATGTTTAGTAAACGCTTTATTTTGACTATAAGCATGAGGAGAATTTAGCACGGATTGCAACAAGGAAACACAATCAATCAAAGAGCAATTTTCGTAGTTAAATTCCTTGAAGTCCATAATAGTGGGTTTAGCAACATCTAGGGTTTTAATTTCTTTAATCCCACTTTTGTCAAATTTAGCATCAAGATCAAAAGATTCAGAATTCTTAAAACGCCTTCTAGGTAAAGGTGGATTATATTCAGTCCCATCATTATCAAGATTCATATTGCAAAGCAAAGATTTAATAGGGGACACATCAATAACTTTTAGATCTTCATCATTATTTTCATAGCAATCCGGTTTAGCGGCCATCTTATTGACTAAGGTAGCTTGCATATCCGAAATTTCAGCAGTTAATTTTTCAAGATGAGCAATTTGGGATCTTATACCTTCAAATTCTTTAGACATATCATCGAGCTCTTTACTCATATAATTCATGAAACTTTTTTGTTCTTTAAGCTCATTTCTAAAGAAATTATTATGCTCAAATTGCAAAACCATAAACTTCCTGACGTTGTTTTCGATCTCCTCTAACCTTTTAAGGTGAAGACCATCAAATCTAGGTAGAGCCATCGCGACAAACAAGCAATCCAACACACGAGCAAACAAACGAGCAAAAGAGGCAAATAGAGAGGGAGGATAGAGAGAGAGAGGACGAATAAAACGGCAAGGGTGAAGTGGGGGAGAGGAAAACGAGAGGCAAATGGCAAATAGTGTAATGCGGGAGATAGGGATTGTGATGGGTACTTGGTATGTTGACTTTTGCACAGACTCGCCGGCAACGGCGCCAGAAATTCTTCTTGCTACCTCTTGAGCACCGCGTTGGATTTCTCCGAAGAGGAGAGGATGATGCAGTAAAGTAGCGTAAGTATTTCCCTCAGTTTTTGAGAACCAAGGTACCAATCCAGTAGGAGGCTACGCTCAAGTCCCTTGTACCTACACAAAAGCAATAGCTCAACGCAACCAACGCGCTTAGGGGTTGTCAATCCCTTCACGGTCACTTACGAAAGTGAGATCTGATAGAGATGATAAATAATATTTTTGGTATTTTTGGTATAGAGATGCAAAGTAAAAAGTAAAAGGCAAAGTAAAGGCAAAGCAATAATAAAGTGATGGAGATTAATATGATGAGAAAGAGACCCGGGGGCCATAGGTTTCACTAGTGGCTTCTCTCAAGAGCATAAGTATTCTACGGTGGGTGAACAAATTACTGTTGAGCAATTGACAGAATTGAGCATAGTTATGAGAATATCTAGGTATGATCATGTATATAGGCATCACGTCCGAGACAAGTAGACCGAAATGATTCTGCATCTACTACTATTACTCCACTCATCGACCGCTATCCAGCATGCATCTAGAGTATTAAGTTAAAAACATAGTAACGCCTTAAGCAAGATGACATGATGTAGAGGGATAGTTTCATGCAATATGATAAAAAAACCCATCTTGTTATCCTCGATGACAATGATACAATACGTGCCTTACTGCCCCTTCTCTCACTGGGAAAGGACACCGCAAGATCAAACCCAAAGCTAAGCACTTCTCCCATGGCAAGAACAACCAATCTAGTAGGCCAAACCAAACTGATAATTCGAAGAGACTTGCAAAGATAACCAATCATACATAAAAGAATTCAGAGAAGATTCAAATATTATTCATAGATAGACTTGATCATAAACCCACAATTCATCGGTCTCAACAAACACACTGCAAAAAGAAGATTACATCGAATAGATCTCCACAAGAGAGGGGGAGAACATTGTATTGAGATCCAAAAAGAGAGAAGAAGCCATCTAGCTACTAACTATGGACCCGTAGGTCTGAGGTGAACTACTCACACTTCATCGGAGAGGCTTGGATGATGATGTAGAAGCCCTCCGTGATCGATGCCCCCTCCGGCGGAGCTCCGGAACAGGCCCCAAGATGGGATCTCGTGGATACAGAAAGTTGCGCCGGTGGAATTAGGTTTTTGGCTCCGTATCTGATCGTTTGGGGGTACGTGGATATATAAAGGAGGAAGAAGTACATCGGTGGAGCAATAGGGGGCCCACGAGGGTGGGGGGCGCGCCTGGGGGGCAGGTGTGCCCCCTATCTCGTGACCTCCTGTTAATTGTCTTGACGTAGGGTCCAAGTCTCCTGAGTTGTATTCGGTGAGAAAATCACGTTCCCGAAGGTTTCATTCCGTTTGGACTCCATTTGATATTCCTTTTCTTCGAAACCCTAAAACAGGCAAAAAACAGCAATTCTGGGCAAGGACTCCGGTTAATAGGTTAGTCCCAAAAATAATATAAAAGTGGAAAATAAAGCCCAATATAGTCCAAAACAATAGATAATATAGCATGGAGCAATCAAAAATTATAGATACGTTGGAGACGTATCACCATCATAGCACTCGTGAACCTGGATACATTCAAGATCGCTTGTCAGGTGATCCGTAGCCCCGGTGTCCAGTACCCAAGGATACTCGACGGTGTTGGTGGAGGCCGAGTTGGCAGAGTGAGTAGTGTTGTCCTGGTCATAGCGCTTGCGACAATCATCAGCCTCATGCCCCTAGTTATTTTTACAAATTTGACCCCGGGGGCTCCAGCTATTGTTGCGAAGGCCATCGCCACCATTGTTGCCGCCGTTACCCCCGCCACCTTGCCGACCATTGTCCGCGTAGGAGGGGTTGCGGTCGCGGCCACCGTTGCCGCCTTGGCGGCCGTGCCCGGGTTGGCCGTTGCCATCAGCCGGGCGACCCCCACCCTGGGAGGGGTAGGGCTCCGAGTAGGGAGCGCGTCCGCCCTGGACGTAGGGGCCGGAGCGAGTCATGACATTGGCCGAGGGAGTCCACCCCTCCGACACACTCTGCTGAGACTACAACGCTTCGAACGACAAGACGAGCGAGTAGAAGCTGGTGTAGGGCATAGGTGCGTTACTCACACCCAGGGAGGCAGCAATGGGGTTGTAGGCGGAGCCGAGTCCTGTGAGGATGTGATCAATGAGCTCATCATCACGAATCGGAGAGCCGGCAGCAGCCATGGTGTCAGCGAGGGCCTTCACCTTGTGCATGTACTCAGCCACGGACGTCTGCTCCTTCCTCAGCGTCTGAAGTTGACGCCGGATGTGATGGACATTAGCGTGACTCTGCGTGCCGTACATGGCAACGACGGCCGTCCATACCGCATACGTCGTCTCGCAACTGATGAGCTGGCAGGCGATGTCCTCATCCATAGAGGTGAGAAGGAGACCCTTGACCTTCTGACCCTGAGTCCACCAATGGTGGTACGCCGGGTTAGTGGAGGTCGTCGCGGCATCACCAGTCCCGACGGCGATGGTCTTGTCGGGTGCCGCCGTGGTTCCGTTCAGGTAGCCATGGAGGTTGGCGCCGGCTAAGACGGTGCCGACGATGCCTCCCCACAGCATGACGTTGTGGCGGCCAAGGCGGACGGAGATCGCTAGAACGGCGAGGGCTACGGGAATGGTGGCAGCCGCGGGTGAGGTGATGGTGCCAACGCTGTTGGAGAGCGAAAGGGCGGCAGACGACATCGCGGCGGCACGGAGGAGGACGGCGCGCGGTGGCAGCGGCTCGGAAGGGCGCCGCGCGGCGGCGGCGGCGGATGGATCGGGCGGCGGCGTAGGGTTCGCGCGGTGGCCCGGTGGCTATCTGATACCAAGTTGAAGAGGTAGGTTTAGGGTTTTTGCATGGGTGGCTAACATCGAGCCTCACATCTCAATATATAGATGATCAGAATACAATTACATACGTATACAAATACGTGTACATGTACAATATCCTGGACCCTATTTTACATGTCATAGCTTATTGAATCCTTGATAAAACAAAAAATAAAAAGATACATGCAACTAGGGTTTTCGTATGTGAAACCGCTGCGAGTGGCCCCCCTTGCCTCCGGGTGCCTTCAAGCGCCGGCAAAGTCAGGGCAACCCTAGTTTGGGAATTGGTTGTAGAGTTTGTGTCGTCCTAGCCATGACTAGAGTTTAGGCTATGCTACCTCTTGAGCACTGCGTTGGTTTTTTCTTGAAGAGGAAATGGTGATGCAGCAAAGCAGCGTAAGTATTTCCTTCAGTTTTTTAAGAACCAAGGTATCAATCCAGTAGGAGACCACGCGCGAGTCACCTCGTACCTACACAAACAAATAAGAACCTCGCAACCAACGCGATAAACGGGTTGTCAATCCCTTCACGGCCACTTGCAAGAGTGAGATCTGATAGAGATAATAATAATAAGATAAATATTTTTGATATTTTTATGATATAGATTGAAAGTAAAGATTTCAAAATAAAATAGATTGGAAACTTGTATGATGGAAAATAGACCCGGGGGGCATAGGTTTCACTAGTGGCTTCTCTCAAGATAGCATAAGTATTATGGTGGGTAAACAAATTACTGTCGAGCAATTGATAGAAAAGTGAATAATTATGAGAATATCTAGGCATGATCATGTATATAGGCATCACGTCCGCGACAAGTAGACCGAAACGATTCTGCATCTACTACTATTACTCCACACATCGACTGCTATCCAGCATGCATCTAGAGTATTAAGTTCATAAGAACAGAGTAACGCCTTAAGCAAGATGACATAATGTAGAGGGATAAACTCATGCAATATGATATAAACCCCATCTTTTTATCCTCGATGGCAACAATACAATACGTGTCATTTCCCCTACTGTCACTGGGATCGAGCACCGCAAGATTGAACCCAAAGCTAAGCACTTCTCCCATTGCAAGAAAGATCAATATAGTAGGCCAAACCAAACTAATAATTCAAAGAGACTTGCAAAGATAAACCAATCATACATAAAAGAATTCAGAGAAGAATCAAATATTGTTCATAGATAATCTGGATCATAAACCCACATTCATCGGATCCCGACAAACACACCACAAAAGAAGATTACATCGAATAGATCTCCAAGAGAATCGAGGAGAACTCTGTATTGAGATCCAAAGAGAGAGAAGAAGCCATCTAGCTACTAGCTATGGACCCGAAGGTCTGAAGTAAACTACTCACACATCACTAGAGAGGACATGGAGTTGATGTAGAGGCCCTCCGTGATCTATGCCCCCTCCGGCGGAGCTCCGGAAAAGGCCCCAAGATGGGATCTCTCGGGTACAGAAGGTTGCGGCAGTGGAATTAGGTTTTCGTGGTGCTCCTGGATGTTTGCGGGGTACGTGGACTTATATAGGAGGAAGAAGTAGACCGGTGGAGCAACGAGGGGCCCACGAGGGTGGAGGGTGCGCCCCCTGCCTCGTGGCCTCCTCGATTGTTTCTTGATGCCCACTCCAAGTCTCCTGGATCACGTTTGTTGAGAAAATCACGTTCCCGAAGGTTTCATTCCGTTTGGACTTCGTTTGATATTCCTTTTCCGTGAAACACTGAAATAGGCAAAAAAACAGCAATTTGGGCTGGGCCTCCGGTTAATAGGTTAGTCCCAAAAATGATATAAAAGTGTAAAATAAAGCCCATTAACATCCAAAACAGATAATATAATAGCATGAAGCAATCAAAAATTATAGATACGTTGGAGACGTATCAGGCTACATCTATTGCCGGCGGTGGCGAGACGATGACGTCACTATCGGAGTGGAAATATATATAAAAAATCCATCATGTCATCCTTTCGGATATGTTGGTTGGCGTTGATGGAGGGTGTGTGAAGCTTTGCTGATTTGGCGCATCATGTCCTCCTTCGGCTGAAAAGCACTGCTGACTTGTCCCAGTTACTGGCCTACACTCGTTCAACATGGCAATGCTTTCCCGTCAGTGCTGGATTCGCTTTGTGCGCGAGTGTAACATGTCAAATACTTCCTCGAGGGTGATGTTCTGAAGGCAACTAGCCACCCTGGTATGAGCTATGGGTGGATGAGCCTACTTCAAGGAGTGGAGGTGGCAGGTATTATCTCGAGGGTGGGTTCGGGTGGGCACATTAACATCTAGTCGGATCACTGGTTGCCTTCAAATGATACAAGGCAACCTAGGACCTTGCAAGGAGCCAACATTCTGACAAAGGTGTCTGAGCTCTTGGACCCTGTAACAAACACATGGGATGCCCAACTTGTTCGCCAATCTTTTTGTCAAATGGATGCATCAACAATCATGAGCATTTCGATTTGTGATCAATATGATGATTTTGTGGCTTGGTATTTTGACCCAAAAATAATGTTCTCAGTACGGTCTGCGTACAGGGTGTACGCGGATATACAGTCAAGAAAATGAGTGCAACATGTGTGTGGGTGAGGGGGAGCTTGTCGGGTTCAAAGGAAATCAAAAGGTTCTAGAAAGCTTATGGATGGTTCCATGCCCGGGGAGAGTTCACCATTTCATGTGGCATCTTGCACGTAATAGTCACCCTATGTTATGAAATGTGGAACACACCCGAGTGGAATTGGATACTAAGTGCGTGATTTGCGAATGCCTACCTCAAGGCGGTGCACATTTGTTCATGCGGTGCAAGGAGGTTAAAAAGGTCTGAAGAGGAGGTGGTCTGGAGCTGATCCGCCAAAAACTTCTTTACATGCCAAACACCTAAGGAAATGCTTGCGGCCATTTTCAAGCTCCCGAAGGACAAGAAGTTGCGGGCTATCTGCCTTTTTTAGAACCAACAACATACACTTTATGCGCTGGTGTTAGTACAATCCGACAACATGGTTTTCCTCACATTTGCGTGCACATCCGCTATCAGGTAATGATCACCTGAACCTCTCGCCATCGCTGCGATTTCATGGGCCACTTTGTTCAGTGCCCTTCCAACAATATTCACCTCCACTGTAAGAAATGCCTTCAACTGGTTTCCAATGTCCTTCATTACCGCAAACCAGGGTGATTTGCATATATCCTTGGATAGCACCTCACGTCCACCTGTAGAGTTGTCCACCTCCACAACAACATGGCCATTAAAAAGTCTAGCCAAATCCGCTAGTCCCATCGAGACAACTGACGCTTCTGCTTCCTTAGGGGAACTACACTAACGCAGTTGTCGTCCAGCAGAGAAGAGAGGGTGCCCCCTATGGTCCCGCGCGATGGCCCCTCCCCATGTATCGCGTGTCTCCTGCATAAAGGTTGCATCACAGTTCAGTTTAACTGATCCGAAAGGAGGTGTTAGCCAGTGCATGGATGCAGGCCTCACTGGAGCCTGAATCAGGTCTTCCTGTGCCTGACTAGTGCACTGACTAGCAGATGTGACTGTTGCGTGTGCTGCAAGTGCCAGTTCCTCACCCAATCTAATTAACTCATGCACAGCTCCGGTTACAGTATCTTTCCCATCCCCATGAATCACGTTATTCCTTAACTGCCAGGCTTTCCACAGAATCATGAGGATATTATTCTTGATATGCATTGGGTGTGAAGTGAGTAGCATCTGCGACCAATCTTCACCCATCATTCTGAATGCCGATTCTTTTGGAATTTTCTAGTTTGCTCTCATGGCATCTCTCAACGCTTTGCTGCGAGTACACGAAATGACTGCATGAAATTCATCCTCCCTCTCCCTTCCACATATATCACATACATCCTCCTTTACTATGGTTCTAATGAAGGTATTGTGTTTTGTAGCAAGGGACTTGGTAGCCACTCTCCAAGCGAAGACTTTAATCCTTTTCGGTATGTTTGCCTTCCAAATCACATCCCAGATTTTCCTATCCCCCGGATCACTGGTTGAGCTAGTCGGCAACAGTGTTCCTTTTCTTTTCAGAGAACCCACAAGCTTGTAAGCACTATTAACAGTGAATATACCGTTTTTCTCGTAGTGCCATGCCACACAATCCTCCACCTGTTCCAAAACTAAACGGATTTTGCAAATTTCATCTGCATCAAAGGGGTGAAATATTGCCTAATGAGATCCGTGTTCCACTCATTTGAGTCATGGGACACCAGTTGACTGACCCATCGTAGTCGAGTTCTCTGAATAAAATTCGCTGTTTTGAGGCCTTCTTTTCTGGATCCATTGATCTCTTGTAATCTGGATTCTCCTTCTATTACCCACTCGCCATATCAGACCTTCTTTGAGTAACCCAAGACCAAATTCGATCCCTCTCCACACCGGTGAAGCATCGGTGGTGAACACCGTGTTGATCAAATCACAAGCAACCGAGATTAATGTTGGCCATGAAATTGCTGAATGGCAGGAGTTCTTGGGCAGTAAGACAACAAAACAGACCAAGCCCAATCACAAGTGGTGGCTGCCCCTCCCCCCATTGTGCAATTTTATGAAGATAAACTTCGACACAACCTACAAGACAAAGGCGGGAGAGGGGGGGTTGGGGAGCCATTGCCACTGCCGGACGGTGTGGCTATCCTCACTGCTGCTGGGGAGATCATCAACAAAGTGCTGCTCTACACGCAGAAACAAAAGCTCTCAAGCTATTCGGCCAGCTGAAACACAAGGTATGGGGCGTCTGTTTTTTGAGATGGATTGCTTGACCCTGCAACAGGCTACATCCTCTCCTTCCCAGGATCATGGACCTCTGGGTGTATTATTCCATGGAGCTATGTGCTATCCTCATTTATGTAATCTCCCAGCGCATGTGTTGGCTGCTATTGGGTCGAGTGGAGCTCTCAAAAGCCTGCATGTCTGACAATCGAACTTTCTGGACGATGTAATTCGTGCTGTGACTGTCGATTTGATCGGTCCCTCGTAATTGTAATTCAAGGTGTTCCATTTAAAAAATAAAGTAGAAAACCTTTGGTGCGATCTAAGAGTATCTATAGTCGAACTCCTCAAACGCTCCCTATACATCCGGGAGGACGGCCCGGTCGATGATCAGTCACAAAATCTCAACTAGTCGCACCACTTATATCGCCCATATACTTTCGAGCTGAGCAGCATCACTCATATCCCTCCAGCCCTAAACAACTAAAATACCCCTTAAGAGTAACTCCAATGGGGCGACCCATTTTGTCTGCGGCCGTCTGTTTGGGTCGGTGCGGACACAAAAAGCGGCCCAACGCGCCGACCGAAATGGACGCACGTCCGTTTTTCGTCCGCGGGTGACCCATTCCCGGCCCATTTTGAGCCGGATTTGCGTCGGTCGGACACGCGACGGACGCACGCGCTCACCTGCTCCTGTCCCCGGGCCCGTTGGTCTGTGGCACATTGGCCTCCCCTCTCACCCCTCGGCCAACAAGCAACCCTCGCCCGCCTCCTCCGTCGCCGACGCCGCCACCCATTTTTGTCGGCGACTCTTCCAGCTGCCGCCGCCTCCACATCCGCCCAACAACGCCGCCGCTCCCTCCCGTCGCCCTCTGTCGCCGTTTTGCCGCCAGGGAGCAAACTGCTTCCCACCGTCGCTTCCCCCCACTGCACAACTGCCCGCGACCAAGAAGCCGCCTCGCCGCCCCTGCCACATCCGACCGGCATGCTCGTCGGATGCCGTCACACTCGTTGGACGCCGGCAGGGCAGCTAGCTGGTCTATGGGCGCCACGACTGCCCTCGCCGGCCGTCTCCTTCTTCAACGCCCACAAGCTGTTTGACAGTTTGCCAAGGTACAAAATGGACTCCGCCGACGAGTTCCTTTTTCACAATTTCCTTTGCGACTCCGACGATTCGTCGTCCGACGAGGAGGAGGAGATATTGGCTGCCGTGTTGGTCCATCACCACCTCAACAGCCAGCGGCCGTTGTTCCGTGGCTCCATTCCGGGCCACCTTCCGGCGTTGAATCGCAACCGAGAGAGCGGGCATTTCCTTCTCTGGAAGGACTACTTTGATACAACAAACCTGTTGTTCAAACATCACAAATTCCGCCACCGTTTCCGTATGAGTAGGCATGTTTTCAAGCGTATTAGAGAGGGAGTGGTCGGCTATGATGACTACTTCGAGTGCAAAGAGGATGCCGTCGGCAAGATTGGTTTCTCCTCTTATCAGAAATGCACTGCCGCCATCCGAATGCTTGCATACGGAGTGCCCGGTGATCTCATTGACGAGTACGTCTGTATGAGTGAGTCTACATGCCTAGAGTCCCTGTATAAGTTCTGCAAGACTGTTATTGCTGTGTTTGGCCCTGAGTACTTGAGAGAGCCGACAACTGAAGATATAGCCCGTTTGTTGGCGATGAATGCTAGCAGGGGCTTCCCGAGGATGCTTGGCAGCATAGACTGCATGCACTGGGAGTGGAAGAACTGCCCTTCTGCTTGGCAAGGGCAGTATAAGGGACATGTCAGGGCTTGCACTGTCATACTAGAGGCCGTGGCGTCTCAAGATCTCTGAATCTAGCACTCTTTCTTTAGCATGGCTGGATCACACAATGATATCATCGTGCTTCAGCGCTCGCCGGTGTTTGCTAGGCTTGCCGAAGGCAACAACCCACCGGTGAACTTTACTGTCAACGGCCACAACTACGACAAAGGGTACCATCTGGGTGACAGTATCTATCCTCAGTGGACCACTATTGTCAAGACAATACCCAACCCTGTTGGAGAGAAAAATAAAAGATTTGCCCAAGAGCAAGAAATGCTAGGAAGGATGTCGAGCGTGCCTTTAGTGTTTTGCAATCTCGATGGGGCATCGTTCAGTATCCTGCTAATATTTGGAGCAAGTAGAAACTGTGGGAGGTGATGACTGCTTGTGTGATCATGCACAATATGATCGTAGAAGACGAGCGCCCGGAACGTCTGTACGATCAAGGCTTTCAGTTCAGGGTGAGAATGTTGTACCTGAACATGGAGTAGCGGCAACATTTGAGCACTTCACTCAATTTCATGAAGACATGCGTGATTGGGAAACTCACGTGCAACTGCAAAATGATTTGGTTGAGCATATGTGGGTTCATGTTGACAACCAATAGATGTATCTTCTTTTATTCGTTTGCAAAACTATGTGAAACATTTTTATTTGTATTTGGCTTATGAAACTATACTATTTATTTGGGCGGTCAAACTATTTTGCTTGTAAAACATTTTCATTTGACAATATGTTAAATGCAAATCAATGCAAAATTGAGCGGCCAGCCGGCCACGCCGGCACATATGGATCGACGCGTTGGACGCGCTGCCGACCCATATCAAAAATAGGACGGACGCCGGGCGGTCGGCCGACCCAAACCGAAGAATAACATAAAGATTTGCATCTACAAAAGCATCCTGTTTATACGCCCTTAAAAAAAATACTCAGTACTATTCAAACACAAATACCCCGAATCAGATCATAGAAAAAAAAGGAGCGAATCAAAGAGAAGCATGGCACGCTGGGATGGATTATTCATTTATTTGCAGCATCGCTGCCACCACCAGCAGTTCACCAGCGCAGCAGCAGCGGAGCGCCCCCAACCAGAAAGAGAAAGAGGCAGGCAGCACAGCCGAGCCAACCAACTAACCAACGGACGGAAGAGACCGCCGCGAAGCCTCGCCAATCCGGCCCCCTTCCCTCCTTTTCCTCTCCCGCCTACTTGGGATCCGCTCGCGCGATCCCGCCGCCGAGACTCGAGCTCCGGCCGGCGCATGGACCCCCGCCGTCGCGCGGATCGCTCCGAGTAGCGGGAGGTAGAGGTGGCAGAGACGCCGGCGCCAAGGGGCGAGGCGGGCATGGACACCAACGCCGGCTCCTTCGTCGCCGTCCGGCGGCTCGTCGGCTCCGACCGCGCGGCCGGCGCCGTCGCGTTCCATCACTCGTCCTCAGGTTGGCCCTTCTCCGACTTCTCTGTCTCCTCTTCGCCAATGGATGCTTACCTTACGCTTCGAGTGTTCGCGTGCGCTGCTGCAGCGGAGGTCGTGACCGGCTCGACGGCGTGGATAGGGAGGGGGCTCTCCTGCGTCTGTGTGCAGAGTAGGGACAGCGACGCCCGCCTTTCCTTCGATTTGACTCCCGTTCAGGTGAACATAGCTTAGCTCCCCCTTCAGCCATTTGATCCCCAGGTTTGCCTCTCTGGTGTCAATGTTGCGCCAGAATTTGGAGAACGATCGCGAGCTTGTAATTTTTTGGCTTAGCGTCCCCGAAGCTCATCTCGTGTTTGCTAACCCACACCCGGATCTCGCATTGCTTTATGCACTTTTATGCTTACATACTGCAGTGCAACTAACTGGCTTTCATGCTACTTTGAACACACTTCAGTTTTTCTCGACTAATTTTGTGCGTTTCTCGTGTTAACCACAGGATATTAAAGTTTTCCATGGAAGTAATATCTTTGCCTTTTGCCTTGCCTGTTCCAGGAAGAGAGCCTACTGAGGTTACAGAACCGGATAGAAATTCAGTATGATAGTTCAAACATAGAGCATCAGGTACCTGCGTTTTCTTGATATTGCCACCGAACTGTTCATACATGGATCGTAGTTGAGTACTTATATTCCATATTGTTCTGTTCAGAAGTGGGCGAGTGCCACTTTTGCCAAATTTCCTCAACTAATCTCTTGGTACAAGATGACTCTTGAAAGTGGAGTTAGTTACTAAGTTAGGTAGTTCTGGTAGTCCATATTGTTTCTTTATGAAGTGGGGGCGCACTATATCTTGCAAGCTTCAATACAAAATGACCCTTCATAAATTGGAACTATTTATTAAGCCGTGACCTCATTTTTCGCTCTATCAGGAAGAACTGAAGGCCCTTTGGTGCGCCTCCTTTCCTGGAACTGAGCTTAGGGGCCTAATATCGGAACAATGGAAAGAGATGGGCTGGCAAGGGAAAGATCCATCCACGGATTTTAGGTATTGTATTTATCATTCATTCCAGTTACTACGCTCCATGTCAGTATTCTGTCGCTAAACTACAGAACTTGAGATGTATGATTTTTTGCCGTGTTTGCATTACAGAGGTGGAGGCTTCATCTCCTTGGAGAATTTATTGTTCTTCGCCAGGAACTATCCGGTGAGTGTAGTTGTCAATTCCAAGGATATGTGTATCCTATGATTCATTTAGTCACTGTTTACAGGATGAAGTTCTGACAAAGTCTTCACTCTTTAGCAGTTAACACTTATGTTTGAACACAATAGGCATAATATAGATGGCTTTGCAATGCTGCAGTGCTAAATATGAAATGTGGCACTGTTTGCTCTTACTGGATGTAGGGCATGTAGTATTCCTCTGATAATTGCCTTAATGTAGAAAAGTAAAGAAGAAAATGTAAAGTGTATCCAGTAGACTAAATAAAGCGAATCCAAGGTACACCTTACAGAATAAAATGCAGAAATAGTCCAGTTTTACCTTTAATGTTGCTCAATATGACACTGAAACAGTAATCTCGTACCCTTATTTTTTTTCTTTTTATGGTCATCACACTAAGCAATGCATGCCCTATACAGAAATCTTTTCAGGAACTTCTTCGTAAGCAGAATGGTGACCGTGCAATTTGGGAGTATCCATTTGCGGTAGCTGGTGTAAATATTACATTCATGCTCATTCAGATGCTTGATCTACAAGCAGGTTTTGTTGCCAAAAGTTTTGTGCTTATCATTGTTTACCAGATAATACTAGTTCCTGCAGTGAAATGTGGAGTATCCATTTTCATGTTGAACTGACACTTGATCTTTGTTTCCTCTGCAGTCAAACCAAGGTCATTGTTGGGAGCTGTTTTCCTAAAGCTACTTTCAGGTACAGTCTTTCTTTCCTCTTTCCTTTTATGGAGAGCAGTTGAGAATCTACAAGAGCTGCTTACGATTAGGTTTTTTCCACGGCAGCTGAACAATATATGCTTGTGATGACTACAAGTGCATTAACAGTTCTTACCACTTACCGATAATTTTTCATTATTAAATTGATAAGGAGTGTTCTCTGAATTCTCCTTTATGGCCCAAAGCCAGCATATCATACTTTTTAGTTATAGTACTTCTTAAAAGTAGACACCACATACTACTAATACTCCTGATGCTGATTTCTCATTTATTTATTTTTGTAATTCAGAAAATGATCGAGCCTTTGATATCCTGTACTGCATAACCTTCAAGCTGATGGATCAGCAATGGCTTGACATGCATGCTACTTACATGGACTTCAATGTATGATGCCGTTCTACCCAAATTCTTGCAACCAGGAATATTTCTCCCCTATCAGGGCCTGTTTGGAACAAATACCGACACTTCACCAAGAAATGCCACTGTTCCAGACAGGCCCTTAACCTTAACACTTTTTGAACAGCTTCATGTATTCGAACTTAAGAGTCCTTCCTGACCTGATTACACTACTAAAATTGCAGACAGTCATGAAATCCACACGACGGCAGCTAGAAAGGGAGCTGTTGATTGAAGATATTCAGCGGGTTGAGGATATGCCATCGTACAAGCTTCTAGCCCGCTAGCTAGTAACTGAAACCTTAACATGGCTTACATGTCGCCGCGAGGCTTGAATCGCTGAACGATGCAGCCAGTGTCCTTATACAGCGAGAGAATTCCAAGATGTAGATGCCCCTGTATCTTGTTGCGTTTTAGGTACTCTGATAACCCGGGCTCTCATGTATTTACATAGTAGGGTTTTCTTGGCCAGCATGTCACGTAGGGTGACTCCAGTATCCGACCAACTACCAGGAGGGCAGAGTATTTGTAGGGTGTGTGTGTGTGTGTGTGTGTGTGTGTGCTGTTAAAGTTTGGTTATTGCCCATAATACCACGGAATGTAGTCCTTGTCTCTGTCCTTGTAACCAGGAGCCTCTTGTGAAAGCTAATCTGAGTGCGCAGCAACTACCATAGCTGTTGTTGCTAGTCTCCAGCTGATACAGATCCGATGTTTTCTTCATTGCTTTCCATGACAGGGATTTTCAACAGTTGTTGGTCGATGCTGGGATTGTGCAAGGCTCTCTTCCCTGCCAATACTTGGGATTGCCCCTTGGGATTCGAAAACCAAAGAGAGTTGAGATTCAACCGCTGATTGATAAAATGGCCGGAAAAATTTCGTTGAGGAAAGGCAGAATGCTTAATAGGAGAGGAAGATTAGTGTACATCAACTCGGTGGTCACGGCAACGGCAGCTTACTTCTTGACAGCCTTTGCCCCGGATAAGTGGTTTATTAAGAAGGTGGATAAGTTGAGAAGAAACTTTGTTTGGGAGGTCGCAACTGGAAGCAAGTTTGCTCCCCAATAAGATGTGGTGGGCTAGGGGTCAAAAACATTGACTGCTTCAGCCGTGTTCTCCGTCTAAGGTGGGAATGGTTTCGATGGGAAGATGAGGATAGGCCATGGAAGGGATCGCTGACGCCTTGTGATGAGATGGATAAGCAGTTGTTTACGAGCTGCGCGTCGATTTAGTTGGGAGACGGCAACATTGCGGCGTTCTGGAGGGACCGATGGCTAAACGGGGAGGCCTCATGTCTTATGTATCCTGAACTATACCAACTGGCCAGATTCAAGAAGATGTCGGTTAGAGAGGCGCTCCACAATGGAAGATGGATGCTTGGGTTACAGAGAATGACAACGGAAGGGCAGCTCAATCAGTTCGTCCGGCTTTGGGAGGAACTTCAATCGATCCAGCTCACGGACAGCAAAGACAAGATCCTCTGGAACCTGATTGCTAATCGAAAATACTCTGCCGTCTCTGCTTATGACACCCACTTTGTGGCAAGGATAAACAAGCCTGGGCTGGCCCAAGTGTGGAGGGGCAAGATGAAAGGAAAAGTTAAATTCTACTTATGGTTGTTGCTGCAAAACAGAAATTAGACGGCCGAACACATCACCCTGGCCTGCTGCTTTGCGGAAGAGGTTTGGCTCCAGTTCCAGCAACCTGACGACATGATGGGCATGTTGGCCTCCTCGACAACCTCCATTGGAGAGTGGTGGTCTCGGCTATGCACATGTGATGGAACCAAGGACAAGAACAAAGATGAAATCACACTCGCTGCTTACATAGTGTGGAACCTGTGGAAAGAAAGAAACCGTAGGGTCTTTGAGCAGAAGGAGCTGACGCCGACTGCACTTGCTGGACTGATAAGAGAAGACGTCAAGATTTTCTACAAGGCCACCAAAGCGGCGGGCACTAGGGACACATAAAAACACATGACATCTTTTCATATTTTTTTTGGAAATGGAGATAAGCCCATGGCCTCTGCATCATGATGATGCATGTGGCCCTTTTATTAAAAATTCAGAAAGTATCATCATAAAGGTCTTACAGCTCGCAAACACATAAAAAGGCACTGGGGACACATAAAAACACATGGCGTCTTTTCATATTCTTTTTCTTTGTCTTTCTCCTGTCAATACTCTCTGACCAAAGGCCGGGCTCTTGGCCTGGATTTGTCCGAATTGTGTAAAACTTCTATTCTTTTTTAATGCCAAAGCAGAGCTCCTGCTGTTCACGTCAAAGATGCATGAACCTTGTTCCAAATGCAGACCATTTTGCGGTATGTGGCCTAGCTGCAGCTCAGAACCTACACCCTCGGTCCCATAATAAGAGCGTTTTTGACACTAGTGTACTAGGCAAGTATACCTGCCTGTTCAACCAAATTACTAAAAAATGAGTTATTTAACAATATAGAGAAAAGGGAGTCTGAAGTCTGAACAATGGTTACAGGCTTACAGCAGCCCCAGGGGTGGTGGTGGTGCTTGCTTGCTGTCTGGGTCAGGTGGCTTCCACTATTTTTTCTTTGATGTATACTTCCTTTTTTCTCTTTCATGAACTACTTTTGTACCTTTTATTTGAAATTTAATAAAAATACGCAGCAGAGTCCTGTTGTTTCCCTAAAAAAACCCAACAAGCGGCTGGCTGATACTGCACCCTCAAAAGGTGATGCGTAGAATTGGCACCGCACCGCACGCTATTGTTTGGGTCGTGCAAGTATGATGATCTTACTTACTATCGATGGATTTTCAATTGGGCAATCAATCGATGAACACATCCTTCAGTTATGCTCGCCGTTGTCTGCAACTGGTTAAACCCTCTTACCACGTGTGGGTAAGGGTCTAGGACCGATTGCTAGAGAGATATAGAGGTTCCGACCAAATGAACACGCTACCGCTTTGGTTCTCTAGGCTCTGTAGGCCGACGCCTTGCCATCCCTTTTGGGGATCAAAATGGGAGTAGGGTTGTCATGGTGTATTTGACATGTGTGCAACCGTGCAGTCGCCGAGATCAGAGAAGATCTGCCCATGTTCATTCATCTATCTAGTACCTGGCATGAAGCTGTCGAGGACACACGAAAGGCATCATCATAGGAGGAATCCTGATGGGGCGTTAGATTTCACCCGTCCTATCATATTATCGATCTGGGGTGGGGATACCGATTGCCTCGGAGAGCACTCAGTCTTGCCAACCCTGTACTGTATTGAAACTTCAACGGGTCTGATCAAGTATCCTGCCACCTTGTGCCTACATACGGGCCTTGTCGGTATGTTGATCAATATATGATCCTCTTAGCCGTATATGAACGAGTTTTTGTTTGAAGCAACGGGCTTGCAATCCTCCTTGTAGCCGGCGCAATCCTCCTTGTTCGTGGAATAGATGTAAAAGCAAGGTGAAACTGAGGAAAATATATTCATCAACATCCTGCAATCCTCCTTCTAGTCGGCGCCCATCCATGTTTGTGAGTAAAAGCATCTCGAATCACCATCTTGATCAGGTTGACTCCTTCAAGATCTTTTCGCCTGGGTTTCTTCCGCAACATCGCCCAAAAATTGGTGTAATTACACATCGTAAAAACCACATTAGCAGGATCATTAGAGAATTTTTGTCGGAAGCAAGCAACATTGTGTGTCTTCCATATTGTCCACACTACAACCGCTGCCTCACAAAGTAGCGGGTTGCGTGGCTTCACTCGAAATGAAAAAGATCCCTTGTGTCAGTATAGGAGATCTACGGAGATTCAGAGCAGACAACACCACTTGCTAGATAAATCTAGCTACAGAACATATAAATAAAAGGTGATCTACATTTCCATCCTCGGAGCAGAAATGACTTTGCTTATTTCCTGCCCACCCATCCTTCGTTGGTATGCTGTTCTTCAGCAGCAACCAAAATGAAAATCTTGATCTCCAAGGGCATTTTGATTTTTCACAAGTTGTTGTAATGGACCACTGCCACTGTCTTGAGCCGTAAAAACTATAGTTGAGACTTTTTTTAGATGAAAACTAGTTGAGACAAGAGATGGCCTCCTGCTACACGTACCAACAACGAGTTCTTCTTCTACCCCTAAAAAAACCCCGAGTTCTTCTCATGTCCGCCCGTGCGCGCTTGCGCGTTTGTCTCCGAAGTGGCACGATTTTCCTATGGGTTAGAGCAACTCAAACGTGCCGAGTCAAATCGACAGCTATTTTGTCTGTTTTTTTATCTGTTTGGGTTGGTCGCCTACTCGGCGTCCGTCCTATTTTTTTGGATTGGTTGTACGTCCAACGTCCACGACTCATTTCATGTCCGACCACAAATTTGAAAGGCCCGCGGTCATAGATCATGCCAATGGCCATGCTGTCGTCCAAAGTTCACGCCGACACCATGCCAGCGGCCGGCATACAATGTCAGCCTTCAAAAAACCCACCACACAGTTCATACTAGCGCACTTGTCAGCGGCCGCACACATGCCAACACATAGAAAGGGGGCGGGAAGTCGACCACGCCATCTCGACTGTGGTCATGCCATCACACTTGCCGGAATACAAAAAAGGGACAACGCTTGCCGTCATAGTTCACTCGTCATCAAACTTGAGCATGTCAGCCTTCATCTTCTCGAACCATGGCCTGTTCCTCGGCAACACGGTTTTGAGGTCCACCTTCATGATCTCCACCCCGTCATCATGCTAGCGAGCGTCACTTCTTTCGCTTTGGTCTTGGCATTGGCGGCCTCCATCTCAAGCATCTTGGCTTGCTTCTCGTCGTCCATCTCAAGCCTCCTCCTTTGGATCTCCATGAAGGCGTTCATTTGCTCTCCCTTGTCTTGCCGGCGCTTCTTCTCCCTTGAGTCCTTTTTGCTCATCATGCCCTCCACGATTGCAAGCAAGGTGATCGACGCCGCATCCCGCTTGTCCTCCTTCTTGGAGTTAGTCTTCCCCCGCGTCCGTGGCTTTTCTCCCTCCCCAACGACCCAACCTCCTCCACGGCTTTCTTCCCCCCATGCGCCATGAGGGTGACATTGCGCCTTGAACTTCTCCTCCCCATTCATGACCATCCAACAATGGGAGAGGTTGAAGGACTTGCCCTCATGTTGGGCCTTGAATGCCTCCAAAGCTTAGAATGCGTACAAATGAATAGCATGCAAGCATATGGGCAAATGGATATGCAAATGGACATGCAAGCATAACGGGAATGGAAATGAAGAGGGGTGCATGTATACCATATCTTGCATGCTGATGGCGCTCATGGGGCGTGCCTTGATGCTCTCAAGGGTGGCACAAAACTTGTTGCACTCTTATTGTATCACCCTCCATTGCTTCGAAATGGACACCCACCCATGCATGCTATGCATTTGGTAGGACGGAAACTTCTCGCGTTCATGAAACTCACGATGGACACGAATCCAAAAGGTTGATGCCTTTTGTTCGGCGCCGACCTTGGGTCTTGCCAATGTCCCTCCAACATTCAAAAAGGAGTTTGTTCTCGGACAACGTGTATGCCTTTGTCCGCTTGCTCTTGCGCTTCGGCTTCGCCCCAGCGGCTTGGTTGGCGAGCTCGTCCTCTAACAAAGGCTCCCCGTCGATGTCCATTTCATCCTCTTCCTCGAGGTTGTAGTCCTTCGGGAACTCGTGGTCGAGCGGGAAGCCGTCCGGGCCGACCTAATCTTCCATCAAGGTGTCATGCATGTCAGCTTGATCATAGGTCGCCATTGTGAATGGCGTTCGCTCGTCTTGGCTTTGGGTCAAATTGGGATCGTAGGCAGCCACGGCGGAACTACCATCGGAGCCAGCGGCCGCCGCACCACCTTCGAAGATGATGTTCTCCATGATGAAACGGTTGGCCATTTCCTCGTCGCCGGCCGTCGGCATTCTGTCGAACAGGTTGTGGGCGCCGGGGAGCACGTCGGCTGGCATCTCCAACGGGCGTTTCCTCACCCCTCCGGTTGATGATGCACCGACCACCAGCGTGGCGTTGATGTTGATGGGCATGGGCGCAGGCGTGAAAGGCGCCACCACGCTCACCTCCGGCGAGCATTCCCTGACGAGTCGAGAGGCTTGTGGATAGACGTGGAAGCTGGGAATCGGGAGCGTGGCAGACGCGCGCGACGACTCTGGGAGCACCATCTGAGGAAACACGGACGAGCTCATGCTAGCCGTGGCCCCGGCGACGGTGACGAGCCCGTGCTGGTTAAGGTTTAACCCTAGGTAGATCAAGGTCTCCCTCATTTCCGCCACCACTCAGGCGTTGGTTTCCTCCTGCTGTACAGCGGCGGTGAGGGCAGCCACGGCCGCTGCTTTGTCCCTTGCGTCCACCGCGTGCCTCTGACTGTTTCTCTTGGCCGACTGCATGACCCGCTCCTCGAGTGTCAGCTGCTTCTTCTTCTTTGGCGGCGTAGCGGTCTTGCGGGGACGTGGGGCTTGCCTTTGAAGCGTGGGGAGGGGGGGTGGCGGAGGTGAGGCCGGATGAGGTGAGGGAGGCGAGGCCAGCAGCGGCATAGAGGGCGTCGTCCATGGCGAGCGGGCGGGAGGTTTTGGGATATTGGAGGGAAATGCTGGTCGCTTTGCCATTGACTGGCGGGCCAAGGGAGGAGTAGGTGCATGCCGCGCGCATCCGCCTCGTGTCCGCGCCGATGCAATGAGCCTAAAAATTGGGTTGGGAATGGGTCGGTAGGAGGATGAAAAGCGGACGCGCTTCCGTTTGGATTGACGCGTTGGGCTGACTATTCTATCCACGACGACCAAAATGGACACGCGCGGACGAAATGAGCCAGCATGTTGGAGTTGCTCTTAGAGCATCTACAACCGATATGTCAAATATGACCCCTCAAATGCCCACAGACGCGTCCGGGAGCGTCCGCGGGCAGTGACCGGGTACACCTCAAATTTCATTAGTTCTATCTGGATATCTCATACTAGATTCTTAAATCCATACAAAGACATCCAAACGAAATAGACCTACTTACTACGTTGATCACCTAGCTACTCATCGTCGGAGATGTGGGCGATCTCCGTGACCGGCTCCGGCAGTATTGGCGGCAGCTGTAGCTCTGCCTCCGTCGGTGCCTCCGGCTGCTCCGCTCCGGCCTCCTTCGCCTCTATCTCCACGTCGAGTTCGACGAACAGCGCGTCGGACGCTGCCTGCTCCTGCCGGAGGAACGCCCATAGGCCTCATCCTGGATGGACTCCAGGATGGCCTGTTGCTCCGCCATCTCGTCGCACTAGGCGATGGCAAACTCCGCCTCCGCCTGGTCCATGTGGAAGCCCGACAGCTGCTGCTCCTCCGCATCCTCCCCCTTCATCGCAGCTAGCTCCTCCTCCTCCTCCTCTTCCCCCGGCTGCTCATCCTTTTCCTCCGGCTCTGGCAAGTCAGAAGGCAGCCCGACAACAATGCGGGCAGCGCACACGGCTTGTCTAGTGGATCTCGTAGCGGTGCTCCTACGTAAGCATTGTGTAGTATGTTATCTTCCTTCGGACCATGACGGAGCGCCGGAACATGGGCAGAGCACCGGAGCAGGAGAGGAAGGAGGTGGATGGGCTCGGACTGGAGGTACGGAGAGGGGGAAGGTGGGTGGACTAGGGTTGCGGGACTTCGGCCGAGTTAAATAGGCGGATTTGCTCTCGAGCGGCGAGCCAAAGCGGCGCCACACGATGTTCACACCGCGACGACGGAGGAGGCGTTCGTCGGACTGTCGGGTTTCCGGGCGAGTCCGCGTGGGACCCCTTCAACAGTCCTACGTGGCGGGCGTTCCGAACGCGCCCAGCCATCCCCGATCCGCCCCATATTTGGGCCGGATATGAGGGGTGCCGGTCAACCCGGACGTTTGAGCCCCGTTTGGAGGGGCCATCTAGGCCAGAAAATCGTGACAGGTGAATGATCGGGCGGCACACTCCGACGTATGAGGTGAGTTTGAGACACCCAAGTGTAGATGCTCTTATTTGGAAATCTTGTTTTTATGCATGTGGCCAAATTTGGATCAAATTGTTTGTATCATACACATGTGGACCTAATCCATTGTGTGGCAAATGTATAAATCTTGGTGCCAATCACATGCTGCAGTTGGAGGCACTGTTACAATCTGCATGTTGGTGCGTCGTTTCTTTTTTTTATGGATTTTTTTTGATCTATTCATCTCCGATCATATGGTGGTACACTGATCGTCAGAAATAATAAAAATTACATTCAAATTATAGACCATCTAGCGACGACTACAAAAACTGAAGCGAACCAAAGGCACGCTGCTGTCATCGTCCCTCCCTCGTTTGAGCCGGCAAAACTTATTGTAGTAGACAGTCGGAAAGTCGTCGTGTTAAGGCCCCATAGGACCAGCGCACCAGAATAGTAACCGCCGCCGATGAAGAGTTGCATATATTGGAAGGATCCAAACTGAAGACACAAACGTATACGAACGACAAACAGAATCGAGCAGATCCACCAAAGATAGATCCGCCAGATACACATCTCTACACACCCACCGACTATGCTAGACGCACCACCGGAAATAGAGCTAGGCGGGGAGAACCTTATTCCATCTTCAGAGAGCCGCCGCCATCTCGCCTTCTTGAATAGGCCACAAACCCTAATAAATCACAAAGCAACATCTAAAAACGGAGCCCCCCCCAATCGGTAAGGGCCGAGATCCACTGTTCCTCCATGGCCCTAAGTCCACCGGAGACGAGGTGGACCGGCGATGGTGCCGGCGGGAGGTAAAGAAAACCTAAACTTGGAAGAGGTGGTAGCTACGTTGGTGCATCGTCTCATCATCCCCTTCTTGTGTGTAGCCAGATTCATTGGTTATACTCCCTCCGTAAACTTACTTTAGTGATCTAAACGATCTTATAGAAGTTTACAATGAGGGTATGCGTCAAAAGTTATTGGGTTTGGGTATTCCCCGACATAGTCTAATGCAATTTTGACCAATAATATCTACTTCAATGTAAAATAAAATGATTGTTATATTGTAAAGTATTTTTAGGAAAATCTAAACATGTGTCTCTCACACATCAACAAATATATTGTTGGACAAAGTTTAAAGGCTTGACTAAGAGCCTGTTTGATTCGCAGGGTTCTGAAAAAATAAGAGTAGGATAAATATATGATTAGAGTAGCATATCCACTTAAATGCCATATGATTAGCAAGGAGTGTTTGATGCCAAAGAAAAAACAAAGGAATTGTAAAAAGAGATTGGAGTGGACATTAGATTTTCTATAAAATTTAGTATAAGAGATTTCATAGGAAAAATTTCAATGCAATCCAATCCTATAAATCAAAGGACCAAGGTAGGAAAAAATTCTAAGGATTTCAATCCTCCAAAAATTCTATAGAATTCTTTTGAATCAAAGGACCCTAAACATTTTTCGAATATGCCACTTTTGCTATGAAATGAAGGTGTGGCCTTTCTGACTTATTATATAACACAAAAATGCCTTAGGGCATCTCCAATGTTGACCCCTAAATCGGACACTGTTTCCATGGAGAGCAGTCTATGGACAGTGATACGGGAGCCGGCTATCCAACCATGCTCGCATACATTTCAAACTGCATTTTAACAAACCAGATGAATTTTATCGAACACGACATAATTCAACATAGTTCAAACATAATTTACATAAGACAGATGGTATTTTATCCGTTTAACTAAAACCAAGCCCGCAACACTCAAAGTAATTATAGAAAATAGCACAATTTAATATATATATATATATATATATATATATATATATATATATATATATAGTATAACAATAGTTCAAATTCAACGAGATAACCAGATATACAACAAAGCTTTCAAAATCATCTATTCCAAATGCAACGACACTAGAGCCAGAACCGACACATCTCATCCCACACACACTGCCCCTTGAGCTTCATCCAACTATATGTGCACGAATGGCCTGCTCGGTCATGTAGTACGTCGTGGCAGCGCATGCATGCTATACAATGTGTACATCAACATTGAGTGAATGAATGGATTAACGAACATCAAGAGTGACAAGAAGCAACAATTACGATCTCCATGGTTGACAAGCCCAATGGTCACCTTGTCTCCACTTGGTGAATCGCACCGCAAAACTTCACGACATAGTTGCAGACAGTGTACCACCGACGCCTTAGCGACTTCACATTGGGTGCATGGATGCCATGCATGTCGTAGGGCGCAAAGTTCTTTCACTCATGAAACAAAGTATGCAAGCTTTGCCAAAAGGCTGGCCCTTGTTCATGCCTACAAAGTCCTTAGAAACGGCTAACCACACATGGCACATCAACTCATCCTCGAACACCGAAAACCCCGCCATCGTGCTTCTTGAGAAAACAACAAGAAGTTCAAAAAAGCTCAATGCCATTGGACAGAATACCTGCCGGGCGCGGTGTCCACCATGGACGGTGTTGGCAGAGATGCAGAGAGGGACTCCTAGGTGGACAATGGCGTAGTCCAAGGAGGGCAATCACATGGGTGAGGGCGTCCAAGGATGCCTGGGCGGCGACCGGAGAGGTACAACGGCAACGACGGATGACGAGGGTGTGAATGAAAAGAAGAGGGGTGAGGGGTGGAGTGAAAGAAAAAGGGACAGGGAGGGGGATTTCGGTTGGGCGGGGGTGTCGAAGTCCTACGTGGCTAGTGTCTGGAGTCCTGCAAAGCGCCGCTCCCCGAGTTTGCATCTAGTTTGCTAGAAAAAGGATGTCTGGACCAGCCCGCGGACAGATACATACCCGTGTTGGATGACAAAACACGTTCGGACCGCACAGTCTGGACGGATGCACGTGGTTTGAGGGTCCGGTTTGGAGATGTTCTTAGTGCAAAATCTGTATGCATGGTGATTTACTCTAATCATCCTTATCATCCTTGGAGCTGATGAAGGGTAGACGTCCAATATGATCAGGTAGGGTTCCTTTACCTCCCGCCGATGTTGCCACTGGCCCGCCTTGTCTCCAGTGGCCTTGGAGCCATGGGGGCGCGGTGGATTTTGGCCCTTGCCAATTGGAGGGCTCCGTTTTTAGATGTTCCTTAGAGTTTTGTTAGGGTTTATGTCCTGCTCAGGAACGCAAGATGGCGACGGTCTGAAGATGGAATAAAGTTGTCCCCGCCTAGCTCTGTTCAGTGATGCGTCTAGCATCGTCGGTGGACGTGTGCAGGTGTGTCTTCAGCAGATCTGTTTTTGATGGATTTGCTTAGATTTGGTCGCCATTCGTCTACGTTCGTGTGTGGATCCTTCCGATGTACGCTACTCTTCATCGGTGACAGTTGCTGTTCTGATGCACTGGTCCTATGGGGCCTTAGCACGACGACTTCCTGCCTGTCTACTACAACAAGTTTTGCCGGGCTCCAACGAGGGAGGGGCGATGACGGCGGCGCGCCTTCAACTCGCTCAGTGCTTTCAATCGTCACTAGGTGATCTACATATATGGATATAATTTTTATTACTTTTAGTGTTTGTTGTACTGTCATTATTGAAGTGGAAGATGAGAAGTTTTTCTAAAAAAAATATGATCAATGATTTCCCGGGAACACGGAAAAGAAACATCGAAAGTTTGTGATGAGAAAGAGCACCATAGCTATGAGGCTATGAAACGCATGGGCGGATCCCCAGTACCATAGTTAGCTTGTCTTGTTAATCGGTGCCATGCTCTCGATGAGCAAACATTGCGCAATAGTATGCCTAAGCTACATCCACGAGACACGTCCACCAGCCACCAGCTGCCGCACAATGATGGCTATTTGTTTGTCCCCATGGACGAGGGGCTGCAGGACGCGGATGGCACCGGAAGGCAGGCGACACCGACGAGGCTATGCAAAGGCGAGGAGGGGAAAGAAATGACAGCAAGAAAGATGATGATTCGTTCGTGCGCGGTGCAAGCATGCGCATGCATGCACGCACGTATGCAGGAGTAGTGTAGCTAGCTGGTACCCCTTGTCTCCTTGCCGTTGCTCCTTCTCCACGTACGTACGTATTCCTGGTCTGGGTCGGCACGCACGGCGCTGGCTACCACGGCGACACCGGCCGCCACTTTGGGGTTTCTATTCTTTTCTTGCCGCTGCGGCCGCCGTTTCCTGTGCCTGCCTATGCCAACTCTTTGTGCCTCGCCGTTTCCGGCCCGCCATCCGAGCTCTCTTGGATTCTGCACGTTAGCCCAGCAGCGGTAGTGGCGCTCACGTGCATGTATGATGCACCCCCTGCCTAGCAAAGTGCCTGCTCCATGTTCACGGACCAACCATTTCGTCGTACATACAGCAGTATTGAACATGTACTGTACTGCTTGATCGGATCAATGCATGTACGTACATTCACCACGCAGATGATAAACGCAGTAGTACTTGCATACGCATGGATCTTGCACCTTAATTCGAATTAATTGGAGATCATGCACATGCATGCATGATGGATTTAGTGGCAGAGATGTGTGCGCATTGAGGGAGAAGTGGCCAAGGAGAGCAGGGCCTGAAGAAGAGGCTTTTGCCGCAGCTGCAATGATAGGAAAATCCCCCCTTGTCTGCCGCAGCCCGTGGCTCAATCTGGAAGCATCAATGGGCGTGGTGAGTGCCTGCACCGCCTGCTACCTGCAATGTGTTTGGTTCCCCAATATCTATGTATCTTCGCAGCCCCACTGCCGCAACAAAGTGAAATGCCCTATAGTTATGAATGAGTATATCTTGCAAATACTCCCTTCATCATTTCTTAATTATAAGACATTTTGGTAGTTCAGGTTAAATTGCCAAAATGTCTTTATATTTAGAAATAGAGGGAGTAGATAAGGGCATCTCCAACGCTGACCCACAAATTTACTCCAGCATCCGTCTACGGACATGGATAAGGAAGGCGGCCATCGAACGCTGTCTGAATACATTTGAAGCCGGGTTTGAACTAACCGGACGAATTCCTCGAACAATGAAACCTAGTTCTGTCGTTGCCTTGGTACTTCCGAAATTATCAACTCGGTAATTCCGAAATGTTTTATGTGAAAACCTAAACTGAAGTTTGAACTTATTTTATTTAAAAAACCTGTTGTGTTTTGTGATACTCATCCATTTCACTCTACTCATTCTACTTCACAGGGTCAGTGTTCAACATGTCAGATTGAGAGGACAGTCAGAACATGTCTGCAGAGGCCAGTGTTGACTTGGATGCAGACACTAGTCCAGAAGGAAGCTTTGAGGACACATACACTCCCAGTTCTCACAGTCTTCCTAAGACGACAACTAGGGCTAGGAAGAAGAACTCAGATGAGGAAGATGAAGACTTCCAGCCAGAGGAGGCCACCTTAAAGAAGAAGAATGTTGTAGTTGCCAAGGAGTATGACAATGCTCAAAAGGAGAGACCAATTTTTTTTTTGAGATTGTAGCTAGCTCAAAGCAGGGTCAAGGCAAATCTATAGCCAAAGTGGCCGGGAGGAAAAGAGAGAGAAAGCAAATTGCTCATCCGGTGTTCAAGCAAACATCAATGAGAAGAGAGGAGATGGATGATGCAAAGCTGCATTCTAGTAGTGACGATGAGCACCAGGGCATAGGTCTTCCTACTACTGCTACTGCTACTGCTACTGCTACTGCTACTGCTACTGCTACTGCTACTGCTGCTACTACTACTGTTGCTACTACTACTACTACTACTCAGTTTCACACGATACCTAGGTCAGCAACCATGCCAGTCACCGACACCAGAGCCACAATCTCAGCTCTAGCTGCTGCACCTTCAGTTGCTCCCACAGTCCCTCCAGCTGTTTCCACTCCACTAGTTCAACAGACATCATCTGAGATCTTTGCAGACACACTTCTCTCTACTCCAACAACGTCTACGCACACCAGAGCTGCAAGTTAGAGGACTTCTCCATCAGGAGCTGCCGGAGATCGAGCCAAGAACGACATTTAGCTCTTCACTCATTCAAACTTTTTGGTACTTGTTGCCAAAGGGGGACAATTAGTATAGATCATTAGGGCTGAGAGGGAGAGAGAGAGAGAGATTTTCTTTGCTTGTTTGATTGTCATTGAGTTTTTGCTACTTCGTGATACATTGTTTGATGCTTGTATGAGACCGTGCTACGTTTGTGCTTGATCATACCATACTTCGATGGTGTGCATGTTTATCTATCTATCTATATGCTTTTTGTATGATCATTCATGTGTATGCTTGGTGATGAGTGCTTGTTACATTTCATTCATATAATTTTGAGCGCTCCACAAAGATGTATGTGACATGGAAGAGTGACCATGAACCTAATCGATTGTGCATTTGCATTCAAATGCAATTTTTTTAAAATGCACAAATTTAGGGGGAGCTCTTTCTTATCACATACTTCTCAAAGCGGCGATATTTTTCATTGATTATATCATTTGTTAAAGCTTTGATCTATGTTTTCAACAATTACCAAAAAGGAGGAGATTGAAAGTGCTCCTAATCCCCGGGTGGTTTTGGTAATTCATAACAACATATATGTCATTGAACTAATGCTTTTCAAGATAGATTTCAAAAACTTCCAATGATTGGCATGGCAAGGACATGAGAACGTGGAACCCTCAAAATGCTAAGGACATGGATTGGCAAAGCTTCAAGATTCTAATTTTTTTAAGTGATCCAAGATCACGTTGAGTCCATAGGAAAACCAATACTATTAAAAGGGGATGAGGTTTTGATCATGACTCAATTTCTCAAGTGCTTGAAAACATCGCTCCAAAAACCCTCAACCACCTTCTCAACATCATATCTGTCCAAACCCTTAAAACCCAACTCGGTCCCATCAAAATCACCACATCCGGACCCACCAAGTTGATCCTATACTTTGCCATACCCAAACCCTAGAGTTTCGGTCTCACCGAGATGACGATTGGTCCTACCGATTTGCACTGACCAAGTTTTTGTAACCCAATTGATTCACTTCAGAATTATCGAGTTGAACCGATAAGAATTACTGAAATGCAGTCTCGCTTAGGTTGTCACATATTGGTCTGTTCGGGGTTCTTTGTTTGGTCCCACCAAAAAGCCCAACGTTTAAATCTTTTACATAGGTCAGTCTCGCCGAATTTTTGGTTCCATGTTACCTAGTTGAGTCAAAAGGTTGTAATGGTTGGATTTTGGGTGAAGGCTATTTATACCCCTCTGCCCCACTCACTCTCTAGGAGAGCCATCAGGACCAAACTACACTTCCACCATTCATTTTTTGAGAGAGAATCACCTACTGATGTGTTGAGATCAAGGCATTCCAATCCAACCATTTGAACCTTCATTTCTAGCCTCTTCAAGTTGCTTTCCACTCCAATCCTTCTCCTACCAAAGCCGATCTATGAGTCTTCTTTGTCCAATTGGATGAGTAGATATTCAGAGGGAGTGGTGCATAGTAGTGGGTTCAATCTTGTGGTTAGCCTTACTTTGTGACATGAGGAGCTAGGGCACGTATTGTATTGTTTCTACTAAGTATAAAATGATGGGGTTCGAACATATTGCTTGGTCTTACTTTGTCTGCATTATATCGTGTTGCTTAATGTGTTACTCTGTTTGTATGAACTTAATACTTTGAGATGCATGTTGTATAGCGGTCTTAGGGTGGATTAATAGTAGTAGATGCAGTTGGATTAACGGTCTACTTGTCATGGACGTAATGCCTATATATGAATCATGCCATGAAGAATCATAATCATAACCATGAGTAATTCTGTCAAATTGCCCAATAGTAATTTTTCTACCCACCGATGCTATGCTTATGAGAGAGATGCCTCTAGTGAACCTATCGCCCCCGAGTCCATTTTCCCTTATTACTAAAAATCCTACAATTGCTTGTTGTTTTTATTTGCTTTATTTTGTTTTGTTTGATTACCTATCACTATCAGATTTAATCTTTGCAATTGGCGAGAACAAGGGGATTGATAACCCCCTTGCCTTCATTGGGTGCAAGCATTGCTTTGCTTGTGTGTAGGTATTTTTTTACGTTGTTTGTTGTAGGATCGAAAGTATGTCTAGAGGGGGGGGAGTGATTAGACTACTTGACCAAATAAAAATCTAGCCTTTTCTGAATTTTAGTTCTTGGCAGATTTTAGCTATCTTAGCACAGTCAAGCAATCTCCACACAATTCAAGCAAGCATGCAAAAGAGTATATGAGCAGCGGAAAGTAAAGCATGCAACTTGCAAGAATGTAAAGGGAAGGGTTTGGAGGATTCAAACGCAATTGGAGACACGGATGTTTTTGTTGTGGTTCCGATAGGTGGTGCTATCGTACATCCACGTTGATGGAGACTTCAACCCACGGAGGGTAACGGTTGCGTGAGTCCACGGAGGGCTCCACCCACGAAGGGTCCACGAAGAAGCAACCTTGTCTATTCCATCACGGCCGTCGCCCACGAAGGACTTGCCTCACTAGCGATAGATCTTCACGAAGGAGGCGATCTCCTTGCCCTTACAAACTCCTTGGTTCAACTCCACAATCTTGTCGGAGTCTCCCAAGTGACACCTAGCCAATCTAGAAGACACCACTCTTCAAGAAGTAACAAATGGTGTGTTGATGATGAACTCCTTGCTCTTGTGCTTCAAATGATAGTCTCCCCAACACTCAACTCTCTCTCACAGGATTTGGATTTGGTGGAAAAAGGATTTGAGTGGAAAGCAACTTGGGGAAGGTTAGAGATCAAGATTCATATGGTTGGAATGGAATATCTTGACCTCAACACAAGTGTAGGTGGTTCTCTCTCAGAAAATGTGTGTTGGAAGTGTAGGTATGTTCTGATGGTGTCTCCATCAATGAAGAGTGGGTGGAGGGGTATATATAGCCTCCACACAGAATCTAACCGTTACACACAATTTGCCAAACTCGGTGGGACCGAATGGTTAAACTCGGTCGGACCGATTCAGCAAACCTAGTGACCGTTAGGATTTTCGGTGGGACTGAGATGCAACTCGGTAGGACCAATTTTTGGGGAACGTGGTAATTTCAAAAAATTTCCTACGCACACGCAAGATCATGGTGATGCATAGCAACGAGAGGGGAGAGTGTGATCTACGTACCCTTGTAGACCGACAGCGGAAGCGTTCGCACAACGCGGTTGATGTAGTCGTACGTCTTCACGGCCCGACCGATCAAGCACCGAAACTACGACACCTCCGAGTTCTAGCACACGTTCAGCTCGATGACGATCCCCGGACTCTGATCCAGCAAAGTGTCGGGGAAGAGTTCTGTCAGCACGACGGCGTGGTGACGATCTTGATGTACAACCGTCGCAGGGCTTCGCCTAAGCACCGCTACAATATTATCGAGTACTATGGTGGAAGGGGGCACCGCACACGGTTAAGAATATGATCACACGGATCAACTTGTGTGTCTAGGGGTGCCCCTTGCCTCCGTATATAAAGGATCAAAGGGGGGGTGCGGCCGGCCAGGAGGAGGGCGCGCCAGGAGGAGTCCTACTCCCACCGGGAGTAGGATTCCCCCCTTTCCTAGTTGGAATAGGATTCGGGAAGGGGGAAAGAGGAGAGAGAGAAGGAAGGGGGGCGCTGCCCCCCTCTCCTTGTCCTATTCGGACTAGGGGGGAGGGGAGGGGCGCGCGGCCCAGCCCTGGCCACCTCTCCTCTCTTCCACTAAAGCCCACTAAGGCCCATATACCTCCTGGGGAGGGGGGGTCCGGTAACCTCTCGGTACTCCGGTAAAATCCCGATTTCACCCGGAACACTTCCGATATCCAAATATAGGCTTCCAATATATCAATATTTATGTCTCGACCATTTCGAGACTCCTCGTCATGTCCGTGATCACATCCGGGACTCCGAACAAACTTCGGTACATCAAAATGCATAAACTCATAATATAACTGTCATCGAAACCTTAAGCGTGCGGACCCTATGGGTTCGAGAACAATGTAGACATGACCGAGACATGTCTCCGGTCAATAACCAATAGAGGAACCTGGATGCTCATATTGGCTCCTACATATTCTACGAAGATCTTTTATCGGTCAGACCGCATAACAACATACGTTGTTCCCTTTGTCATCGGTATGTTACTTGCCCGAGATTCGATCGTCGGTATCTCAATACCTAGTTCAATCTCGTTACCGGCAAGTCTCTTTACTCGTTACTTAATACATCATCTCACAACTAACTCATTAGTTGCAATGCTTGCAAGGCTTATGTGATGTGCATTACCGAGAGGGCCCAGAGATACCTCTCCGACAATCGGAGTGACAAATCCTAATCTTGAAATACGCCAACCCAACATGTACCTTTGGAGACACCTGTAGAGCACCTTTATAATCACCCAGTTACATTGTGACGTTTGGTAGCACACAAAGTGTTCCTCCGGAAAACGGGAGTTGCATAATCTCATAGTCATAGGAACATGTATAAGTCATGAAGAAAGCAATAGCAACATACTAAACGATCGGGTGCTAAGCTAATGGAATGGGTCATGTCAATCAGATCATTCATCTAATGATGTGATCCCGTTAATCAAATAACAACTCTTTGTCCATGGTTAGGAAACATAACCATCTTTGGTTAACGAGCTAGTCAAGTAGAGGCATACTAGTGACACTCTGTTTGTCTATGTATTCACACATGTATTATGTTTCCGGTTAATACAATTCTAGCATGAATAATAAACATTTATCATGATATAAGGAAATAAATAATAACTTTATTATTGCCTCTAGGGAATATTTCCTTCAGTCTCCCACTTGCACTAGAGTCAATAATCTAGATTACACAGTAATGATTCTAACACGCATGGAGCCTTGGTGATGATCATGTTTTGCTTGTGGAAGAGGCTTAGTCAACGGGTCTGCTACATTCAGATCCGTATGTATCTTGCAAATCTCTATGTCTCCCACCTGGACTAGATCCCGGATGGAATTGAAGCGTCTCTTGATGTGCTTGGTTCTCTTGTGAAATCTGGATTCCTTTGCCAAGGCAATTGCACCAGTATTGTCACAAAAAATTTTCATTGGACCCGATGCACTAGGTATGACACCTAGATCGGATATGAACTCCTTCATCCAGACTCCTTCATTTGCTGCTTCCGAAGCAGCTATGTATTCCGCTTCACACGTAGATCCCGCCACGACGCTTTGTTTAGAACTGCACCAACTGACAGCTCCACCGTTTAATGTAAACACATATCCGTTTTGCGATTTAGAATCGTCCGGATCAGTGTCAAAGCTCGCATCAACGTAACCATTTACGATGAGCTCTTTGTCACCTCCATAAATGAGAAACATATCCTTAGTCCTTTTCAGGTATTTCAGGATGTTCTTGACCGCTGTTCAGTGATCCACCCCTGGATTACTTTGGTACCTCCCTGCTAGACTTATAGCAAGGCACACATCAGGTCTGGTACACAGCATTGCATACATGATAGAGCCTATGGCTGAAGCATAGGGAACATCTTTCATTTTCTCTCTATCTTCTGCAGTGGTCGGGCATTGAGTCTTACTCAACTTCACACCCTGTAACACAGGCAAGAACCCTTTCTTTGCTTGATCCATTTTGAACTTCTTCAAAACTTTGTCAAGGTATGTGCTTTGTGAAAGTCCAATTAAGCGTCTTGATCTATCTCTATAGATCTTAATGCCTAATATGTAAGCAGCTTCACCGAGGTCTTTCATTGAAAAACTCTTATTCAAGTATCCCTTTATGCTATCCAGAAATTCTATATCATTTCCAATTAGTAATATGTCATCCACATATAATATCAGAAATGCTACAGAGCTCCCACTCACTTTCTTGTAAATACAGGCTTCTCCAAAAGTCTGTATAAAACCAAATGCTTTGATCACACTATCAAAGCGTTTATTCCAACTCCGAGAGTCTTGCACCAGTCCATAAATGGATCGCTGGAGCTTGCACACTTTGTTAGCTCCCTTTGGATCGACAAAACCTTCTGGTTGCATCATATACAACTCTTCTTCCAGAAATCCATTCAGGAATGCAGTTTTGACATCCATCTGCCAAATTTCATAATCATAAAATGCGGCAATTGCTAACATGATTCGGACAGACTTAAGAATCGCTACGGGTGAGAAGGTCTCATCGTAGCCAATCCCTTAAACTTGCCGGAAACCTTTTGCGACAAGTCGAGCTTTGTAGACAGTAATATTACCGTCAGCGTCAGTCTTCTTCTTGAAGATCCATTTATTCTCAATTGCTTGCCGATCATTGGGCAAGTCAACCAAAGTCCATACTTTGTTCTCATACATGGATCCAATCTCAGATTTCATGGCTTCAAGCCATTTTGCGGAATCTGGGCTCACCATCGCTTCTTCATAGTTCGTAGGTTCATCATGATCTAGTAGCATGACTTCCAGAACAGGATTACCGTACCACTCTGGCGCGGATCTCATTCTGGTTGATCTACGAGGTTCAGTAGTATTTTGTTCTGAAGTTTCATAATCATTATCATTAGCTTCCTCACTAATTGGTGTAGGTGTCGCAGAAACAGGTTTCTGTGATGTACTACTTTCCAATAAGGGAGTAGGTATAGTTACCTCGTCAAGTTCTACTTTCCTCCCACTCACTTCTTTCGAGAGAAACTCCTTCTCCAGAAAGTTTCCGAATTTAGCAACAAAAGTCTTGCCTTCGGATCTATGATAGAAGGTGTATCCAATAGTTTCCTTTGGATAACCTATGAAGACACATTTCTCCGATTTGGGTTCGAGCTTATCAGGTTGAAGCTTTTTCACATAAGCATCGCAACCCCAAACTTTCAAAAACGACAACTTTGGTTTCTTGCCAAACCACAATTCATAAGGCGTCGTCTCAACGGATTTTGATGGTGCCCTATTTAACGTGAACGCGACCGTCTCTAGAGCATATCCCCAAAACGATAGTGGTAAATCAGTAAGAGACATCATACATCGCACCATATCTAGTAAAGTACGATTACGACGTTCGGACACACCATTACGCTGTGGTGTTCCGGGTGGCGTGAGTTGCGAAACTATTCCACATTGTTTCAAATGTACACCAAACTCGTAACTCAAATATTCTCCTCCACGATCAGATCGTAGGAATTTTATTTTTTTGTTACGATGATTTTCAACTTCACTCTGAAATTCTTTGAACTTTTCAAACGTTTCAGACTTGTGTTTCATTAAGTAGATATACCCATATCTGCTTAAGTCATCTGTGAAGGTGAGAAAATAACGATATCCGCCACGAGCCTCAATATTCATCGGACCACATACATCTGTATGTATGATTTCCAACAAATCTGTTGCTCTCTCCATAGAATCGGAGAACGGTGTTTTTGTCATCTTACCCATAAGGCACGGTTCGCAAGTACCAAATGATTCATAATCAAGTGGTTCCAAAAGCCCATCAGTATGGAGTTTCTTCATGCGCTTTATACCGATATGACCCAAACGGCAGTGCCACAAATAAGTTGCACTATCATTATCAACTCTGCATCTTTTGGCTTCAACACTATGAATATGTGTGTCACTACTATCGAGATTTAATAACAATAGACCACTCCTTAAGGGTGCATGACCATAAAAGATATTACTCATGTAAATAGAACAACCATTATTCTCTGATTTAAATGAATAACTGTCTCGCATCAAACAAGATCCAGATATAATGTTCATGCTTAACGCTGGCACCAAATAACAATTATTTAGGTCTAATACTAATCCCGAAGGTAGATGTAGAGGTAGTGTGCCGACTGCGATCACATCGACTTTGAAACCGTTTCCCACGCGCATCGTCACCTCCTCCTTAGCCAATCTTCGCTTAATCCGTAGTCCCTGTTTCGAGTTGCAAATATTAGCAACAGAACCAGTATCAAATACCCAGGTGCTACTGCGAGCATTAGTAAGGTACACATCAATAACATGTATATCACATATACCTTTGTTCACCTTGCCATCCTTCTTATCCGCCAAATACTTGGGGCAGTTCTCCTTCCAGTGACCAGTCTGCTTGCAGTAGAAGCACTCAGTTTTAGGCTTAGGTCCAGGTTTGGGTTTCTTCTCTTGAGTAGCAACTTGCTTGCTGTTCCTTTTGAAGTTCCCCTTCTTCTTCCCTTTGCCCTTTTTCTTGAAACTAGTGGTCTTGTTGACCATCAACACTTGATGCTCCTTCTTGATTTCTACCTCCGCAGCTTTCAGCATTGCAAAGAGCTCGGGAATAGTCTTATTCATCCCTTGCATATTATAGTTCATCACGAAGCTCTTGTAGCTTGGTGGCAGTGATTGGAGAATTCTGTCAATGACGCAATCATCTGGAAGATTAACTCCCAATTGAATCAAGTGATCATTATACCCAGACATTTTTGAGTATATGCTCACTGACAGAACTGTTCTCCTCCATCTTGCAGCTATAGAATTTATTGGAGACTTCATATCTCTCAATCCGGGCATTTGCTTGAAATATTAACTTCAACTCCTGGAACATCTCATATGCTCCATGACGTTCAAAACGTCGTTGAAGTCCCAATTCTAAGCCGTAAAGCATGGCACACTGAACTATCGAGTAGTCATCAGCTTTGCTCTGCCAGATGTTCATAACATCTGGTGTTGCTCCAGCAGCAGGCCTGGCACCCAGCGGTGCTTTCATGACGTAATTCTTCTGTGCAGCAATGAGGATAATCCTCAAGTTACGGACCCAGTCCGTGTAATTGCTACCATCATCTTTCAACTTTGCTTTCTCAAGGAATGCATTAAAATTCAACGGAACAACAGCACGGGCCATCTATCTACAATCAAACATACATAAGCAAGATACTATCAGGTACTAAGTTCATGATAAATTTAGGTTCAATTAATCATATTACTTAAAGAACTCCCACTTAGATAGACATCCCTCTAATCCTCTAAGTGATTACGTGATCCAAATCAACTAAACCATGTCCGATCATCACGTGAGATGGAGTAGTTTCATTGGTGAACATCACTATGTTGATCATATCTACTATATGATTCACGCTCGACCTTTCGGTCTCCGTGTTCCGAGGCCATATCTGTATATGCTTGGCTCGTCAAGTATAACCTGAGTATTCTGCATGTGCAACTGTTTTGTACCCGTTGTATTTGAACGTAGAGCCTATCACACCCGATCATCATGTGGTGTCTCAGCACGAAGAACTTTCGCAACGGTGCATACTCAGGGAGAACACTTCTTGATAATTAGTGAGAGATCATCTTATAATGCTACCGTCAATCAAAGCAAGATAAGATGCATAAAAGATAAACATCACATGCAATCAATATAAGTGATATGATGGCCATTATCATCTTGTGCTTGTGATCTCCATCTTCGAAACACCGTCGTGATCACCATCGTCACCGGCGTGACACCTTGATCTCCATCGTACCATCGTTGTCGTCTCACCAATCTTATGCTTCCACGACTATCGCTACCGCTTAGTGATAAAGTAAAGCATTACAGCGCGATTGCATTGCATACAATAAAGTGACAACCATATGGCTCCTGCCAGTTGCCGATAACTCGGTTACAAAACATGATCATCTCATAAAATAAAATTTAGCATCATGTCTTGACCATATCACATCACAACATGCCCTGCAAAAACAAGTTAGACGTCCTCTACTTGGTTGTTGCAAGTTTTACGTGGCTGCTACGGGCTTAAGCAAGAACCAATCTTACCTACGCATCAAAACTACAATGATAGTTTGTCAAGTTGGTGCTGTTTTAACCTTCGCAAGGACCGGGCGTAGCCACACTTGGTTCAACTAAAGTTGGAGAAACTGTCACCCGCTAGCCAACTTTGTGCAAAGCACGTCGGGAGAACCGGTCTCGCGTAAGCGTACGCGTAATGTCGGTCCGGGCCGCTTCGTCCAACAATACCGCCGAACCAAAGTATGACATGCTGGTAAGCAGTATGACTTATATCGCCCACAACTCACTTGTGTTCTACTCGTGCATATAACATCAACACATAAAACCTAGGCTCGGATGCCACTTTTGGGGAACGTGGTAATTTCAAAAAAATTCCTACGCACACGCAAGATCATGGTGATGCATAGCAACGAGAGGGGAGAGTGTGATCTACGTACCCTTGTAGACTGACAGCGGAAGCGTTAGCACAACGCGGTTGATGTAGTCGTACGTCTTCACGGCCCGACCGATCAAGCACCGAATCTACGACACCTCCGAGTTCTAGCACACGTTCAGCTCGATGACGATCCCCGGACTCCGATCCAGCAAAGTGTCGGGGAAGAGTTCCGTCAGCACGACGGCGTGGTGACGATCTTGATGTACTACCGTCGTAGGGCTTCGCCTAAGCACCGCTACAATATTATCGAGTACTATGGTGGAAGGGGGCACCGCACACGGTTAAGAATATGATCACACAGATCAACTTGTGTGTCTAGGGGTGCCCCTTGCCTCCGTATATAAAGGATCAAAGGGGGGTGCGGCCGGTCAGGAGGAGGGCGCGCCAGGAGGAGTCCTACTCCCACCGGGAGTAGGATTCCCCCCCTTTCCTAGTTGGAATAGGATTTGGGAAGGGGGAAAGAGGAGAGAGAGAAGGAAGGGGGGGCGCCGCCCCCCTCTCCTTGTCCTATTCGGACTAGAGGGGGGAGGGGCGCGCGTCCCAGCCCTGGCCACCTCTCCTCTCTTCCACTAAAGCCCACTAAGGCCCATATACCTCCCCGGGGGGGGGGGGTCCGGTAACCTCCCGGTACTCCGGTAAAATCCCGATTTCACCCGGAACACTTCCGATATCCAAATATAGGCTTCCAATATATCAATATTTATGTCTCGACCATTTCGAGACTCCTCGTCATGTCCGTGATCACATCCGGGACTCCGAACAAACTTCGGTACATCAAATGCATAAACTCATAATATAACTGTCATCGAAACCTTAAGCGTGCGGACCCTACGGGTTCGAGAACAATGTAGACATGACCGAGACATGTCTCCGGTCAATAACCAATAGAGGAACCTGGATGCTCATATTGGCTCCTACATATTCTACGAAGATCTTTTATCGGTCAGACCGCATAACAACATACGTTGTTCCCTTTGTCATCGGTATGGTACTTGCCCGAGATTCGATCGTCGGTATCTCAATACCTAGTTCAATCTCGTTACCGGCAAGTCTCTTTACTCGTTACTTAATACATCATCTCACAACTAACTCATTAGTTGCAATGCTTGCAAGGCTTATGTGATGTGCATTACCGAGAGGGCCCAGAGATACCTCTCCGACAATCGGAGTGACAAATCCTAATCTTGAAATACGCCAACCCAACATGTACCTTTGGAGACACCTGTAGAGCACCTTTATAATCACCCAGTTACGTTGTGACGTTTGGTAGCACACAAAGTGT
Source organism: Triticum urartu (assembly GCF_056163025.1). Classification (NCBI taxonomy): domain Eukaryota; kingdom Viridiplantae; phylum Streptophyta; class Magnoliopsida; order Poales; family Poaceae; genus Triticum; species Triticum urartu. The sequence continues at coordinate 442,573,959 of NC_141878.1, read as the reverse complement.
TCCTCCGGCAAACAGGAGTTGCATAATCTCATAGTCATAGGAACATGTATAAGTCATGAAGAAAGCAATAGCAACATACTAAACGATCGGGTGCTAAGCTAATGGAATGGGTCATGTCAATCATATCATTCATCTAATGATGTGATCCCGTTAATCAAATAACAACTCTTTGTCCATGGTTAGGAAACATAACCATGTTTGATTAACGAGCTAGTCAAGTAGAGGCATACTAGTGACACTCTGTTTGTCTATGTATTCACACATGTATTACGTTTCCGGTTAATACAATTCTAGCATGAATAATAAACATTTATCATGATATAAGGAAATAAATAATAACTTTATTATTGCCTCTAGGGCATATTTCCTTCACCGATATGGTTAGGGTTAGGGCATAACGTAATCTCGGTGTGATCGATTACACAAACTCGGTGGGACCGATTTTGGTAATAAGCTAACCAGAGAGTTGGTCAGGTAAACTCGGTGGGACCGATTCGCTCATCTCGGTGAGACCGAAATGTTACAAAAGGGAAACAGAGAGTTTACATTGCAATCTTGGTGGGACCGATCGCTCATCTCAGTAAGACCGAAACGTTACGAGGGGAAACAGAGAGATTACAATCCCATCTCGGTGAGACCGAGATCCCTATCGGTGAGACCGATTTGCCTAGGGTTTGTGGCAGTGGCTATGACATTTGAAACTCGGTGGCGCCGGATAGAAAGAATCGGTGGGGCCGAGTTTGACTTTTGGTTTAGGTCATATGTGGATGTGGGAGAGTATTTGAGGATTTTGGAGCATATCACTAAGCACTTTGAGCAAGCAAGCCATTAAGCAACACCTCATCCCTCCTTGATAGTATTGGCTTTTCCTATAGACTCAATGTGATCTTGGATCACTAAAATATAAAATGTAGAGTCTTGATTTTGAAGCTTGAGCCAAATTTTTTGTCCTTAGAATTTTGAGGGATCCACTTTCCTCATCCATGCCATGCCATTCATTGAGCTTTTCCTGAAATATTAATCTTGGAATAATGTTAGCTCAATGAGCTATATGTTGTTAGGAATTACCAAAACCACCCAGGGATAGTTGCACTTTCAATCTCCCCCTTTTTGGTAATTGATGACAACATATAGATCAAAGCTTCGACAAATGATAATAAGAGTGAAAGATATTGTCGCTTTGAGAAGTATGTGAAAAGCAAGAGCTCCCCCTAAATTTGTGCATATCTTAAGATTTGCTTTGGACTGCAAATGCACAATGAGTTAGGATCATGGGTTACTCTTCCATGTCACATACATCTTGGTGGAGCGCTCAAAATGATAAGAATTAAATACATGCACTCATCACCAAGCAAAGTGAATGATCATATAAGGATAAGTAAGATAATATCATCTAACAAGCATAAGTGTAGCTTATGATCAACCACATGATCATCAATGTCTCACAGATAATAGCATAGTATCTCAAGCAATCAAAAGACAAACAAAGTTCAACCACCAAAGCAAGAGAGAATAAAAAGCAACGCTCTCTCTCGAAGCCTATGATCTATACATTTTTCTCCCCCTTTGGCAACAAGTTACCAAAAAGTTCATAGAAAATGCATAGCACTAAAACGTCTCTCAAGCTTGGTCTTCAGGTGGTGGTGTCCGGAGAACGCCAAGGACGAAGGCTTCAGTCGAAGTAGATGGAGCTGATGGAGTTGGTGCTGGAGCTGGTTGCGCTGGAGTTGTAGCTGGTGCAGATGAAGTGACTCTAGTGTCTGGAACAGGCACTTCAACAGATCTCTGAGCTCGAGGCACTCTGGCAAATGCATCAGTGGTTGTCTTTGTAACGCCCTCGATGCGGCTATATCTCCCACGTGTCGAGGCACGACTTAGAGGCATAACCGCATTGAAAGCAATGTCGCAAGTCAGGAAATCATCACACATCCCATGTACATAAATAATATAAAGGGGAGGTACATAGTTGGCTTACACTCGCCACGTCACATCAAAGTACATAAATAACATCCATCATACAAATCACTCATGGCCCGACTATGGTGCCAAAATAGAAAAGATCCCCAACATGCGACAAGGCCCTGAATCGATAACCCCAACTAGGCACCACTACTGATCATTCGGAAAAGACACGTAGTATCGCTGAGATTCCTCGTCGAACTCCCACTTGAGCTCGTAATCGTCATCTGGAGCGGGAACACCTGGACCTGCATCTGGAGTTGTAGTATCTGTGAGCCACAGGGACTCAGCAATCTCACACCCACGCGGTCAAGACTATTTAAGCTTATAGGAAGGTTAAGGCAAGTGTAGGTGGAGCTGCAGCAAGCGACTAGCATATATGGTGGCTAGCTTATACTCAAAAGAGAGCGAGAAGAGAAAGCGAAGCACGAGCGAGAGTCTAGAAGAACAGCCTACGCAACCATTACTCCAACACCGTGTCCACTTCCCGAACTCCGCCGAGAAGGGGCCATCACGGTAACACACACGGTTGATTCATTTTAATTAAGTTTAGTTAAAGTTATCTACAACCGAACATTAACAAATTCCCATCTGCCCATAACCGCGGGCACGGCTTTCGAAAGATCAATCCCTGTAGGGGGGTCCCAACTTAGCCCATGACAAGCTCTCACGGTCAACGGAGGAATAGACCTCCACCCAAGACACACCGATTAGACTCGGTATCCCGGTACAACAAGATGATTCGACAGGTTAAAACAAGTCCAGCAACACCGCCCGAATGTGCCGACAAATCCCGATAGGAGCTGCACATATCTCTTTCTCAGGGCACGCTCGGATAGGTCAAGCTACGAATAAAACCAACCCTCGAGTTTCCCCGAGGTGGCCCCGCAGGCTGCCTGGTTCGGACCAACACTCAGAGGAGCACTGGCCCGGGGGGGGGGGGTTAAAATAAGATGACCCTCGGGCTCCGGAAAACCCAGGGGAAAAGAGGCTAGGTGGCAAATGGTAAAACCAATGTTGGGCATTGCTGGAAAAGCTTTAATCAAGGCGAACTATCAAGGGGTTCCCATTATAGCCCAACCGCGTAAGGGACGCAACAATCCGGGAACATAACACCGATATGACGAAAACTAGGGCGGCAAGAGTGGAACAAAACACTAGGCGAGAGGCCGAGCCTTCCACCCTTTACCAAGTATATAGATGCATTAAGATAACATAGCAATTTAATGATATCCCAACAAGTAAACAAATGTTCCAACAAGGAGCGGCTCCAATCTTCACCTGCAACTAACAACGCTATAAGAAGGGCTGAGCAAAGCGGTAACATAGCCAATCAACGGTTTGCTAGGACAATGGTGGGTTAGAGGTTCGACATGGCAATTGGGAGGCTGACAAGCAAAAGGTAGGCATCGTAGCATTGGCATAGCAAGAGCGAGCAAACTAGCATAGCAAAGATAGTAGTGATTTCGAGGGTATGATCATCTTGCCTGCAAAGCTGTCAGAGTTGACTGGATCCTCAAAAACACACTCAACGGGCTCCTCGTTAGCGAACTCGTCTCCCGGCTCTACCCAACAACACAAACAAGCAACAAGGATACAATCAACCACGTGCAAGGGCAACAATAATATGCAAAGACGGTATGCTATGCGGGATGCAAAATGCAAGACGTGACAGAAAATGCATGAATCTGGCCTCATCTTGGAAAACCAAGTGTGCCACTGGATAGAGGGGAAGAAATCACCTGAAAACAATATAAAGATCATAGGAATCGGAGCTACGGTTTGGAAATGGCGAGCGTTTTACGAAACGAACCGATCTGCGATATACAGCAAGTAGGCTCCTAAATGCAATGAAATGAACATGCTACAGCCACCAAACATGAAAACAAAATACATGGCAGTGATGTACACAAGATGCTTAACAAAACACTAGCACTGAGCCATAGGCAAATTCATCCATTAAGAGGTTCAAACAAGCATGGCAAAAACGCAAACGCAAAACAGATTCCAGACTTTGTGAAAGTAGCCGGAGCGGGGAGGGGGGGCCGGACGGCGAGGAGGAAGCGGCGCGGCAGGCGGTCGCCGGAGCCGGGAGCTCCTCTCCCTGGCGCGGGCGTTGGCGAGGGCTTGGGGCGGCGGGGCGAGGTGCTCCGGGCGGCGGCCGGCAATGGCGCCGCGGCGGCCGGAGCGGGCGAGCGTCGCCGGGCTCGGGGGCGGCGACTGGAGGAGGAGGCGGGTGGCGGAGCGGGCCGGGAGGGCCCCGCACGGGCCTCGCGGGCCCGCGGGCGGCGGCGAACTGGGGACCGGCCCCGGGACACGTGGCGGCGGCGGATTCGTCCCGCGGAGCCGGGCGGACACGTCCGGCGCGCGATTTTTTTGTCCGGCGGCGGCGGGAGGAGTTGAATCTAGGGTTAGGGGGGAGAAGAACCGTGGATTTCGGAGGGGGGGTGTATATATAGGCATAGAGGGAGTTAGGAGAGTCCAAATGAGGTGCGGTTTTCGCCCACGCGATCGTGATCGAACGCTCTAGGACATGGAGCAGAGTTTGGTGGGTTTTGGGCCAAATTTGGGGGTGTTGGGCTGCAACACACACGAGGCCTTTTCGGTCCCTCGGTTAACCGTAGGAGTATCAAACGAAGTCCAAATGACCCGAAACTTGACAGGCGGTCTACCGGTAGTAAACCAAGGCCGCATGGCAAGTCTCGGTCCAATCCGGAAATGTTTGAACCCCGCACACGAAAGAAAGTTAGAAATGGCCACCGGAGGAGAACGAAGCGCCGGAATGCAAAACGGACAACGGGGAAAATGCTCGAATGCATGAGATGAACATGTATGCAAATGCAATGCACGAGATGACATGATAAGAGATGCACGAAAAAGAAAAACAACACACGGAGACAAAGACCCGAACCCGAGAAATAAATATAACTTAGCGCCGGAGACGGCAAGAGTTGGATACAAATATGGAAAGTATATCTGGGGCGTTACAACACTCCACCACTACGAAAAGATCTCGTCCCGAGATCTAGGACTGAAAGAACTCCAGGTACTCAGAACGGAGGTGATCCTCGCGTTCCCAGGTAGCTTCACGGTCGGAATGGTGTGACCACTTGACTTTGAGAAATTTGATTGACTTGTTGCGAGTTCTGCGTTCAGTTTCTTCAAGAATGGCAACTGGGTGCTCACGATAGGAGAGATCTTCTTGGAGCTCAATGTCCTCGAAGTTGACGGTGCGGTCAGGCGTCTTGAAGCACTTTCGGAGTTGGGAGACATGGAACACATCATGAACATTGGCAAAGTTTGAAGGTAGCTCGAGCTGATAGGCGAGGTCGCCTCTCTTGCTGACAATCTTGAAAGGTCCGACATATCTGGGGGCAAGCTTCCCTTTAATGCCGAAGCGACGAGTACCTTTCATAGGAGAGACACGGAGGTAAACGTGATCTCCGATCTCGAAAACCAAATCACGGTGCTTACTATCATAGTAGCTCTTCTGGCGGGATTGGGCTGCTTTGAGGTTATCACGAATGACCTTGCACATTTCTTCTGCCTCTGTGATCAGGTCAGTACCCAGCAGCTGACGTTCACCGGTTTCAGACCAGTTGAGAGGGGTACGGCACTTCCTGCCATACATAATTTCAAAGGGGGCCTTGCCCGAACTTGCTTGAAAACTGTTGTTGTATGAGAATTCAGCATAAGGAAGACAGTCCTCCCACTTCATGCCGAAAGAGATTATGCAAGCCCTGAGCATATCCTCAAGAATCTGGTTGACACGCTCGACTTGACCGCTCGTTTGAGGATGGAAAGCAGTGCTGAAGCGAATGCTGGTGCCCATGGCCTTCTGGAAAGAATCCCAAAACTTGGAGGTAAAGATGCTGCCACGGTCTGAAGATATCACTTGAGGAATACCGTGCAGAGAGACAATGCGAGAGGTATAGAGTTCCGCCAATTGAGCTGCAGTGATAGACTCTTTGATAGGCAGAAAGTGAGCCACTTTGGTGAGCTTGTCGATGACAACGAATATAGCATCATTGCCACGCTTGGACTTTGGAAACCCAGTCACGAAGTCCATTTCGATGTGGTCAAACTTCCATTCTGGAATGGCAAGAGGTTGGAGGAGACCTGCTGGCCTTTGGTGTTCTGCCTTCACTCTTCTGCAGACATCACACTCGTTCACGAATTGAGCGATCTCGCGCTTCATTCGAGTCCACCAATAAGCTTGCTTGAGATCCTGATACATCTTCGTACTACCAGGGTGGATGGAGAGGAGAGAGTTGTGAGCCTCGTTCATGATCACTTTACGAAGTTCACCTTTGGGCACAACAATTCGATCCTCGAAGAAGAGAGTGTCCTTGTCATCAAGTCGATAGCACTTGTACTTGGACTGACTCTTTGCAATACCAATCTTCACCTTTTTCACCATAGCATCAAGAAGCTGGGCTTGGCGAATCTGGTCTTCCAAGGTAGGAGAAACTTGAAGGTTGGCGAGGAAACCTTGAGGAACAATTTGCAGATTAAGTTTGCGGAAAGCTTCACAAAGCTCGGGTTGATAAGGCTTCAGAATCAGACTGTTGCAATATGCTTTCCTGCTCAAAGCGTCAGCAATCACATTAGCCTTGCCTGGAGTATACTCAATACTCGGATTGTACTCTTGAATCATTTCGACCCATCGAGTCTGCCTGAGGTTGAGATTAGGCTGAGTGAAGATGTACTTGAGACTCTTGTGATCAGTGAAAATGTCCACTTTCCTTCCCAATAGAAGATGTCTCCAAGTCAACAAAGCGTGCACAACTGCCGCCAACTCGAGATCATGAGTGGGGTAGTTCTTCTCATTAGGCTTCAACTGGCGAGAGGTATAAGCAACAACTTTCTTCTCTTGCATCAAAACTGCACCGAGACCTTGGCGAGAGGCATCACAAAAGACCTCGTACGGCTTGGTTTCATCAGGCGGAGTCAGAACTGGAGCAGTGATCAACTTCTCTTTCAAAGTGTTGAAAGCAATATCACACTCCGGAGACCAAACGCACTTGACGTGCTTCTGAAGAAGATTTGAGAGAGGCTTCGCGATCATAGACAAGTTTTCAACGAATCTTCGACAATAGCTTGCGAGACCGAGGAAACTGCGGAGTTGCTTCACGTTCTGAGGAGGTTCCCAATTAACAATTGCAGACACCTTCTCAGGATTCACGGCAATGCCCTTGGCCGAGATGATATGGCCAAGATAAAGGACCTCATCGAGCCAAAATTCACACTTGGAGAACTTGGCGTAGAACTGATGTTCCCTGAGCTTGTCAAGAACCAAACGCAAGTGCTTGGCATGATCTTCCTTGTTCTTCGAGAAAACCAGAATGTCGTCGAGATAGACCAAAACGAAGTCATTGGTGTAGGGGTTGAAGATGAAGTTCATCATGCGAGAGAACGTCGGAGGAGCGTTGGCGAGGCCAAAAGACATGACGGTGTATTCATATGAACCAAAGCTTGTCCTGAACGCCGTCTTGGGAATATCTTGTTCACGAATACGAATCTGATGATAACCCATACGGAGATCAAGCTTGGAGAATACTTGAGCACCCTTGAGTTGTTCGAACAGCTCATTGATGTTGGGAAGTGGGTATTTGTTCTTGATGGTCTTCTTATTCACTGGACGGTAATCAACACAAAGTCGGCTCGATCCATCCTTCTTCTTCACAAAAAGAACACCACAACCCCACGGAGAAGTACTAGGCCGGATAAGACCCAATCTTTCTTGCTCATCGAGTTGTTTCTTCAACTCCTTCAACTCTTCAGGGCCGAGCTTGTAGGGACGTTTGCACACAGGTTCCGTACCGGGCTCAAGTTCAATAACAAATTCAACGGGCCGGTTTGGAGGCATCCCTGGGAGTTCTTCTGGGAAGACGTCTTGATACTCACAAACAACCGGAATCTGCGAAATAGCATACAATTCACCCTTCTCATTGAGAGAAAACAACCGGATGGTATTATCCCGAGCGGCAAAGACAATGACATCCTCAGACGAATGAGTCAGTTGAATCTGCCTGGCTGCACAATCAAGCTGAGCTTTATGCTTAGAGAGCGAGTCCATCCCGAGAATAAGATCGATATCCGAGTTACCAAGAACCATAGGAGAAGCAAGAAACTTGAAATCACCCATCGTGATAGAGACATCTGGCACCTCCAGACTTGCACTCAAACGTTTGCCAGGAGAAACGATATCCATTTGTTTACCCAAATGAGAAGAAACGAACTCATGCTTGGTAAAAAATGGCTTTGACATGAAACAATGCGATGCACCCGTGTCAAAAAGAACTTTTGCAGGAATATCATTAACAGGAAGGTTACCCATGATGACATCTGAAGAATCCTCAGCCTGAGCTGCATTCACCATATTGACCTTGGCGTGCTTGGGATTATGCTTGACCATAGCTGTACTTGCCGATCTGACAGGAGGAGGAGGAGGAAGACGCCTCTGGTTGGTACACTTGTTGGCATAGTGACCCTTCTGTTGGCACTTGTTGCACGTGACCTCTGAAAGCGGACGGTGATACGGAGCACTCGATCTTGGAGCTTGAGACGAAGTCTTGTTCTAAAAACCTGGGTTGGGTGGGTGGGAGAAACCACTGCCACCTTTGCTCTTCTGCTGATACGGCTGACGGAACGGAGGAGGAGGAAGCCAATACTTCTGCTGCTTGACCACTTGAGTAGAGGAAGAAGGAGTAACATCTCTGGCACGCTTCCTGGAAGCATCACACCTCAACTGAGCAGCCTCTTGTTTCAGTGCCATGTTGTAGAACTCATCGTATCTCAACGGCTCGAAGAGGACAAGAGCGAGCTGAATTTCCTCACGAAGACCACCTCTGAACTGATAGATCATGCTCTTCTCATCAGGAACATCCTGCTTGGCAAAACGGGCGAGCTTCTGGAACAACTTGTTGTAGTCATAGACAGACAAAGAGCCTTGCTTCAGATTGCGGAATTCCTGACGCTTACTTTCAACCACACTTTGAGGAATGTGATGAGCGCGGAAATCTTGACGGAAATCATCCCAAGTGATCAAACGTCCACCTCTGGAATCCTTGTACTGCTGGAACCACTCTGCAGCCTGATCTTTGAGCTGGAAAGAAGCGAACTTGACGAAATCTTCAGGTCTGACGTTGCTGCATTCAAAATGCTTGCCCAGATCCACTAGCCAATCGTCAGCATCGGTAGCCTCAACACAACTGCTGAACGTCTTTGGACCATTTGCGAGGAACTGGTTCAGAGTAGCAAAGTGGTGCTGATTATGGCCTTGATTCCCTTGACTGCCTTGATTGCGCTCTTGGAGAATTTGCATGATCAACTGTGTGTTTGCATTAGTAGCGGCCATCACAGCTTGCCATGCTTCCGGAGGAGGCGGAGGTGGAGGTGGGTCAGGATTCGGAGTCGTGCGCGTTGGAGGAGCCATCCTGAAGAGGTTGACCACCATTAGCACATGATAGACAAATATAGAAGCTGAATCCAACGGAATGAAAATTGCAACATAAGTCTTCACATCCGAACAAACTGAACGAATGCACTTCTCTTGAAGTGGTCACATATTCCTAAATTGCGAAGCCACGAAGAATCAGGTAGAAGTGGTACAACAACGAGGGATGGAATCAACATATGACGTCGAAGCAAAACGAATGCCACAACTCGAAATAAAACCAAGGGTTGGCTTGCGGAATAAGCCGGAACAAATACATGATAGAAATTTCGTCCGAAGTTTTTGTGGTGGGACCTACACGGGCTCGATCGTACAGCACCATCATGTACAAGGCAGTGCACATGACATACGAAGCGTCCCCGAGTCAGCATAGCCAAGGACTCTTTAGGACACAACGAGACCACTGTAAAATCGACCGTGAATAGGCGAACCACTAGACGTCGAACCCCAATTTCATATCATACATCTGTCGGAAAGATATCCTAAGGCTACTTGAATTCCCACCTATGAAATTCCCGAAATTTTCCCGGTTATGCAATCAGGTGTTGGGGATACAGGGGAGCATAATATCTCACTCAAGCTAACAAATCCTACATTCCGCTGTATCCATCCTTCAACACATAACCAAGAAACCTTCGGAAACCCATCTATCTCAACCTTCGAAAAGCATCCGTTATACAAGTTATGGCGATACTCCCGAACTCCCGCCCCAGTACTGGGTGGCATCGAGGTTATCTCACCAACGAACTGCATAAAGGAGTTTTTCGATGTCGCACACATATCTCAAGTATACCAGAATTGCAACGATAAAATTGTGACGACAACACCTCGGAGCTCAACTCCCCGGGACACTGCCACAACCCCTAAAGACAGGAGGCACCAAGAACAATGTTCTTGTCACAAAACCATCGGAACAAAACCAAGATACTCGCGTGATCCTAATTTTTTTTTGTGAAATTTGAGAAGAGAAGAGTCAAAACTCTACGTCAGGATGCCTTACCAGAGCGATGAGGAGGCTGGGAAGTAAAAAGAATTCCTAAGCTCTCCGATATATAATTCCTAAGGACTCAAAACATCTTTTTTTTTCTAGACACAACACGGCTGCTAAAACGATCAAGCAATGGGGCTCCTAAGGTCGGGGAAGGCTCTGATACCAACTTGTAACGCCCTCGATGCGGCTATATCTCCCACGTGTCGAGGCACGACTTAGAGGCATAACCGCATTGAAAGCAATGTCGCAAGTCAGGAAATCATCACACATCCCATGTGCATAAATAATATAAAAGGGAGGTACATAGTTGGCTTACACTCGCCACGTCACATCAAAGTACATAAATAACATCCATCATACAAATCACTCATGGCCCGACTATGGTGCCAAAATAGAAAAGACCCCCAACATGCGACAAGGCCCTGAATTGATAACCCCAACTAGGCACCACTACTGATCATCCGGAAAAGACACGTAGTATCGCTGAGATTCCTCGTCGAACTCCCACTTGAGCTCGTAATCGTCATCTGGAGCGGGAACACCTGGACCTGCATCTGGAGTTGTAGTATCTGTGAGCCACAGGGACTCAGCAATCTCACACCCACGCGGTCAAGACTATTTAAGCTTATAGGAAGGTTAAGGCAAGTGTAGGTGGAGCTGCAGCAAGCGACTAGCATATATGGTGGCTAGCTTATACGCAAAAGAGAGCGAGAAGAGAAAGCGAAGCACGAGCGAGAGTCTAGAAGAACAGCCTACGCAAGCATTACTCCAACACCGTGTCCACTTCCCGAACTCCGCCGAGAAGGGGCCATCACGGTAACACACACGGTTGATTCATTTTAATTAAGTTTAGTTAAAGTTATCTACAACCGGACATTAACAAATTCCCATCTGCCCATAACCGCGGGCACGGCTTTCGAAAGATCAATCCCTGCAGGGGGGTCCCAACTTAGCCCATGACAAGCTCTCACGGTCAACGGAGGAATAGACCTCCACCCAAGACACACCGATCAGACTCGGTATCCCGGTACAACAAGATGATTCGACAGGTTAAAACAAGTCCAGCAACACCGCCCGAATGTGCTGACAAATCCCGATAGGAGCTGCACATATCTCTTTCTCAGGGCACGCTCGGATAGGTCAAGCTACGAATAAAACCAACCCTCGAGTTTCCCCGAGGTGGCCCCGCAAGCTGCCTGGTTCGGACCAACACTCAGAGGAGCACTGGCCCGGGGGGGGGGGGGGGTTAAAATAAGATGACCCTCGGGCTCCGGAAAACCCAGGGGAAAAGAGGCTAGGTGGCAAATGGTAAAACCAATGTTGGGCATTGCTGGAAAAGCTTTAATCAAGGCGAACTATCAAGGGGTTCCCATTATAGCCCAACCGCATAAGGGACGCAACAATCCGGGAACATAACACCGATATGACGGAAACTAGGGCGGCAAGAGTGGAACAAAACACTAGGCGAGAGGCCGAGCCTTCCACCCTTTACCAAGTATATAGATGCATTAAGATAACATAGCAATTTAATGATATCCCAACAAGTAAACAAATGTTCCAACAAGGAGCGGCTCCAATCTTCACCTGCAACTAACAACGCTATAAGAAGGGCTGAGCAAAGCGGTAACATAGCCAATCAACGGTTTGCTAGGACAATGGTGGGTTAGAGGTTCGACATGGCAATTGGGAGGCTGACAAGCAAAAGGTAGGCATCGTAGCATTGGCATAGCAAGAGCGAGCAAACTAGCATAGCAAAGATAGTAGTGATTTCGAGGGTATGATCATCTTGCCTGCAAAGCTGTCAGAGTTGACTGGATCCTCAAAAACACACTCAACGGGCTCCTCGTTAGCGAACTCGTCTCCCGGCTCTACCCAACAACACAAACAAGCAACAAGGATACAATCAACCACGTGCAAGGGCAACAATAATATGCAAAGACGGTATGCTATGCGGGATGCGATGCGGGATGCAAAATGCAAGACGTGACAGAAAATGCATGAATCTGGCCTCAAAATGGAAAACCAAGTGTGCCACTGGATAGAGGGGAAGAAATCACCTGAAAACAATATAAAGATCATAGGAATCGGAGCTACGGTTTGGAAATGGCGAGCGTTTTACGAAACGAACCGATCTGCGATATACAGCAAGTAGGCTCCTAAATGCAATGAAATGAACATGCTACAACCACCAAACATGAAAACAAAATACATGGCAGTGATGTACACAAGATTCTTAACAAAACACTAGCACTGAGCCATAGGCAAATTCATCCATTAAGAGGTTCAAACAAGCATGGCAAAAACGCAAACGCAAAACAGATTCCAGACTTTGTGAAATTAACACTAGCCTGAAATTTCAGATCACGAAGCCCTCTTCGGAGCAGCAAAACAACATGATAGAAAACCTGAACATGAAAAGTAAGAACATGGCATGGAGCTACTCAACAAGATTAACAAAACACCCAAAGTGACCTGGGGCCAAAAGGGTTCACAAAATACTCTACCGAGCACACGAACATAGCTCGAACACAATCAGTTTTCAGACTGTGAAAACTGAGACATGCAGAAATTTAACTCGCGAAGGCATGTAAACGAGCTCGATGCACTCACTACGGTGCAAGTCATGGCAAGGCAAGCATATATCCAGCAAGAAGGCACAATATTCTAGCTACACATGTCAAGAACAAAGGCATAGCATGCATGGATCACTAACAATAGCACCGGCAAAATCGCAAACGAGTTGACGATCTGCCCAGATTAACAACGAAGCAAAAGTTGAGCTCGATTGAGTCAACCTAGAGCACTCCATATATGCAAACAAAGACATGGATGGATATAGCATAACATAAATATCAAAACTCCCTTACTGATCATCCTCAAAAGAGGCACGGATCACTAGGAAACAAGCTGGACATATGGCATCATGAACTAAAATATCCCAGACTTAGTGAAAATCACTAAGTCCCTGAAATCTGCAATCTCAGGTGCCTCTCTTTGCAAGCTTGCACAAGACAACACACACATCCTAAAAATGCATGGGTGACACCTCTGGAAAGAAGACAAAATGCTTAACAATACATCCCAAAGGGGCACAGGCATATCATGCACGGATTAAACATGGAATGAAATGATGCAATGGAATGAAATGATGTACATGTCAAGGCGAAGATTTTGATATATAATATGCCCAAATCGGAGTTACGGATGCGGAGATACGGGTCCTCGAACAGGAGCATATGGAGTAAAAATCTAGGGACTTAGTGAAAAAAAACTACCCCAGGATCCAGATCTAGGGTTCGGGCACGCGGCCCGATACGGCGGCGGATCTCGCCGGGATTCCTGTAGACGACGGCGGCGGCCGGAGAGGAAGTAGCCGGAGCGGGGAGGGGGGGCCGGACGGCGAGGAGGAAGCGGCGCGGCGGGCGGTCGCCGGAGCCGGGAGCTCCTCTCCCTGGCGCGGGCGCTGGCGAGGGCTTGGGGCGGCGGGGCGAGGTGCTCCGGGCGGCGGCCGGCAATGGCGCCGCGGCGGCCGGAGCGGGCGAGCGTCGCCGGGCTCGGGGGCGGCGACTGGAGGAGGAGGCGGGCGGCGGAGCGGGCCGGGAGGGCCCCGCACGGGCCTCGCGGGCCCGCGGGCGGCGGCGAACTGGGGACCGGCCCCGGGACACGTGGCGGCGGCGGATTCGTCCCGCGGAGCCGGGCGGACACATCCGGCGCGCGATTTTTTTGTCCGGGGGCGGCGGGAGGAGTTGGATCTAGGGTTAGGGGGGAGAAGAACCGTGGATTTCGGAGGGGGGTGTATATATAGGCATAGAGGGAGTTAGGAGAGTCCAAATGAGGTGCGGTTTTCGCCCACGCGATCGTGATCGAACGCTCTAGGACATGGAGCAGAGTTTGGTGGGTTTTGGGCCAAATTTGGGGGTGTTGGGCTGCAACACACACGAGGCCTTTTCGGTCCCTCGGTTAACCGTAGGAGTATCAAACGAAGTCCAAATGACCCGAAACTTGACAGGCGGTCTACCGGTAGTAAACCAAGGCCGCATGGCAAGTCTCGGTCCAATCCGGAAATGTTTGAACCCCGCACACGAAAGAAAGTTAGAAATGGCCACCGGAGGAGAACGAAGCGCCGGAATGCAAAACGGACAACGGGGAAAATGCTCGAATGCATGAGATGAACATGTATGCAAATGCAATGCACGAGATGACATGATAAGAGATGCACGAAAAAGAAAAACAACACATGAAGACAAAGACCCGAACCCGAGAAATAAATATAACTTAGCGCCGGAGACGGCAAGAGTTGGATACAAATATGGAAAGTATATCTAGGGCGTTACAGTCTTGCCCTTTCTCTCCCGCATGTCATCCTGTAGCTGCTCCACAACAGACTGAATCTCAGTTACTTTGACATCTAAATCATAGAATTTTTGTTCTACGATTCTTTCCAGGTTCTCCTGGTTTTGAGTTAGGGTGGCCAACCCCTTCTCAATCCTCAGAGTTGATGCTATCAAATAACCAAGCTGGTCCTGCTTGCTTTTCAAAAAGTACTCAGATGCCTCCTCTTGAGTTGGCATCTTGGCAGCCTTCTCTTTCTTTGCTTTCTCCTTATTCTCTTGAGCTTGTACTGATGATGGTTCATTCTCATTCATCACAACTCGATTGTCCTCAAAGTCAGGATAGATAGGCAAGTATTCCTTATCCAACAAGTATGTGCCTGTGCCCATCTTTGAGTTTATCAACTCCTAAATCTGTGGGGCATATCCACAACTTCTTTTCTGGTCAGCTGCAGTCCTCTTGATAGTCTCAACTATAAGGCTTATGACCTTGAACTTCTGTGGCACATCAAATATATGTAGCAAGTTAATTGCATGGCCTCTGATCATTCTATGATCACCATACTTGGGCAAGAGAGTGTGCCTAAGGATCCAATTGATTGTAGGCAGCCCTGACAGCAAGTGTTTTACTGACCCAAACTGGTGAGCCTCAAGATCATCTTCAGGAATCTCCTTGTACATGTTTGCCATAGAGTTGTGATTCATCTTCTTCTTGGCATAGACATCAAAGTCATCTTCTTCTTTCTTAGGAGCATTGATCAGATTTGCCCATTCCTCAATATTTGAGTGGTACCTTGGCATCCATACTATCCTGCCATCTGGATAGAAGTGTGATGTGGAGTAGAATTGCATTATGAGCTCCTCATTCCACTTTGTGAGCTTCTGCCCGACAAAGTCTGCAACTCCACAAGCACTGAAGCTGTCAAACACACCAGGATAGTGTTCCTCATTTTCCTTGATGTACTTCCAGTCGACCCACCTCATTTCACACACTATAGGCTTCTTGTCCAACAATACTGTCTCATAGAAGTCCTGCTATTCCTTTGTGTGGAACCTGTAATCAACAACAGTCCTTCTCCTGGTAGCATATGGATCGGTCTCTCTCCATAGCCTCAACCCTGAGTCTCTCCTGATCTTCATGTTCTCATCCATAGGATGAGCATCATTGTGGTCTGGAATTTTTGGCTTCAATTTTCTCAGAACATGCTCTTCATTTCCTTCTTCTTCAGCAATAGTCTCAGGCACTGGGGCCTTGTTCTTCTCAGCTGCAGGGATGTTTCTGGTATTTCTCTTTGGTGCAGTCTTGGGCTTGGAGGCAACTTTGGGTGCTTCTTTAGGCTTTGATGAAGCAGCCCCTGTCCTGATAGCATCACCCATAAGCTTCTGGGCCTTAGGTGCTGGTGCAGCAACCTCTTCTTCCTCTTCCTCTTCAGAATCTCTCATGATTGAGGATCTCCCAAGCACTCTAGCAGTGGTCTTTTTGATCCTCTCCTTCCTCTTCTTCCCTTCTGCAGCAGCCTCTTTGGGTTGAGGTTCCAAAGATGCTTGAGAGGATGCTCTGGCCTTAGACATTGGAATTCTCTTTGCAGGAACCTTTTGCTTCATGCCTGGCTTGGTGGCAGCAGTGCTATATTCCTTCTTAACCACTTTCTTCTTGGAAGTGGCCTCATCCTCAACTGCCACATAGTCTTCATCCTCAGACTCTGAAGTTTTCTTCTTCCTTGTTCTGGTGGCAGCTTTGGGCAAGTTGCTGGGAGTGCTCATGCTACCATCATCTGAACTGCTAGAGGGACTAGTGCCCTCACTCAGGTGAACCTGCTCCTCTGACCTGTTCTGGCTGTCACACTGATCAGACATATTGCAAACACTGACAGCAGACCCTGTGAATAGATATAGATGAGATAGAGTGGATGAGCATCACAAAATGCAGAGGTTTTTGCAAAATAATGAGTCAAAAACTTAGTTTTAGTTTTCCACAGAAAGCATTTCGGATCAACCGATTTGTAAACTCGGTGATACCGAAGCAGCTGTTGGAACCTACACTAGTGAACTCGGTCAGACCGAGTCACAATTCGGTGGCACCGAGACTGCTAGGGTTTCACAAAGTCTTGAACTCGGTCACACCGATTTGCAATTCTCGGTCAGACCGAAAATTACATGTGCAATGGCCTGAGCCGAATCGGTGGTACCGAGTTCCACAACTCAGTGGGTCCGAGATGGTTTCGGCGGAAACCTAACCCTAAATTTTCAATTCAACTCTAATCTACGGAGTGTTTTGACTGGATAAGATTGTTTCAATCATGGTAAGAATCATAATGAACACAATGTGCTAGGAATCGGACGGGGATAGCACTGTGATCGAGTCCATACCCTAGTTCGGCGATGAACTCGCTACGGCGGCAACGGCGGGGAAGAATTCCGTTGACAGCGGCAGGAGGCGGCTGGCGATGAGGAGGACGATCCGGAGACCCAGGCGGCAGAGGCAGAGCGAGCTATGCGCGGGCGAAGGGGTTTCGGAGAAATTTTCAAAAAAATTCCCGTGAGTATATATAGCCCGACCCTGTCGGTGTGACCGAGTGGAACAACTCGGTGGCACCGAGATTCATAACTACAAGCAGTTACTGAAACTCGGTGTGACCGAAAGGTTCAAATCAGTTGCACCGAGATTGAAAACCTAGATCGACTTAGTGATCTCGATATGACCGAAATGGAGGAATCGGTCAGACCGAAAAACACAAAGAAGTTTTGGAAGTTTAAGTCTATGACGAATCGGGGACTCCGAGTGCTCCTCACACAGAGTGGTTCGAATCTGACTTGATCAAATTTTGTGATGTAGCATGAATAGAGTTTGAGACGAGAAAAGCATAGATAGCTAGAGAGGGTTCTTAGGCATTCTTGTCCATCCACTTGGCAAAAGAAAAGAAAACCAATCAATTAAAAAAACAAATGGATGTCCTCGAATGCATAAAATATGCAATTAACATGCTCACACAATAAAATGGCAATTGAAATATGTGGCAAAGCATGCACAACCAATTCTAGCATCTATCAAACAATTGGCGATGACTAGGTCATCTATATATGAGTATATTGACTTAGAAGTCAAATGATAACATTTGATCATAGGTCATACTCATCGTTTAAGCACAAGTGGGGTTACCACTTTTACATAAAGCATTGTTGTGTTCACACCATTAGAGTTGCTTTAGCTCAATTCTTAGAGTAAAGCTCCCCCTAGATGTGAGATCCCCCCTAAGAGGGATGAACTAACCTTGGGTTTTGTCGATGATGACTTCATGTAGATGTTGAAGATGTGGATACTCAATATTTATGTAGATCATTTGAAGCTATCCATTGGAGTGAGTTGCACTTTCAATACCTACACGGGTTAGTCCCATAAGGAACAAACAAGGATATCCATAGACATAGAGTGATGCACACACAAGATGATGTCTATGAAAGCTTTTAGGTTACCTTGTCCCTTGTCTTACCAACAAGAGGGTTTGTGACTCCTTGAACTAGTGCAAGATGTGGAAGTTGATTGCACTTGTTCTTGCCAAGATGATAAGAGTGAAGTATGTTGGCGGAGTCACCCTCAAGAACTCTCTAGTTCTTTTTCTTCGGGATCCACACCATCTTAATGGGAATCCTCGGTGTTGTAGTTGTACTTGATGAAGTGGAACTTGAAGTAGTCTTGGGAACCCACTTGACCAAGGCCTTAGGAGCTTCTTCAAATGCATCAATTTCCTCTTGAAGCTTGTCCTTGCCTTTTTTGCTTGTGGTCTTGTGGTGGAAGATTATCTTGAGCTTGTGTCCCTTTGAGAGAAGTAGGATCATACTTCTCTTGTTGAGGAACAAACTTCGTCTTGGGGTATTGATCTTCTTCCCACTCAACTCCATTGGCATTGAACTTTCGTTCAAAACCAACACCTTGATTCTTCCGGTGCCTTCCTTGCATGCGTACAATTTCCTCGAATTGCTTACTTCCGGCAAGGCTCTTGTAAACACCTTTCTCTATAATTCCCTTCAATAAGCTATTTTCTTGCTCAAGTGTAACTTGGCTAAGAGAATCATTAGTGGAATCAAGAGAACTACTAGAAGCAACAATATTGGATTTAGCATGATTATTGTTACTACTAGAGGAAGAATCTTTCTTGTTCTTGTTACTAGACTTGACTTGAGGCATGTAAGTGGATAAGAGTAAACGCTTGGCAATGTAAGAAGAACTTTTCTTACGAAGATCATCATTGATTGCTTTTAAGAACTCATGCTCTTGCTCAAGGTTGAGCTTTTCAAAGTGTAATTTCTCATGAGTCCTTAAAAGTTCTCGATGATCTCCTAAGATAGTTTCATGAGCTAACTTAAGAGTGTTTAGTTCTTTAGTTAGAGACTCAATCTTCTCCTTATCATTTTCATTCGTTTTATCTTGATTAGCATGATTAATTGACGTTTTATCATAGTATTCATCACTAGAGTTGTCAACAAGTAAATCATCATCACCTAACAAGTCATCTTCATCACTATTGAAATCAACATACTCAGGGTGTGATACCTTTGGGCCTTTAGCCATGAAGCATGTTCCAACTCCTTCATTTGGTGAGTCAAATATGTCGTAGGAGTTGGTTGTCACAAGTGCTAGACCGGCAACACCTTCATCTTGAGTATATTCGGAGTCGGAGTGATAGCTTCTCTCGGAGTGGTTGTCGGAGTCGGAGCTGGATACCCATTCACCAACATGAGCTTGATGTCTTCGTTTTGTGTAGCTCCTTGATGACTTGTCCTTTCTTTCCGAATCCTTGCTTCTCCGTGAGGGTCTTCGTTCATAACGATCATCTCAACTCCTTCTTTCTCTAGATGGTGATTCTTCTCTTCTACTTCTTCTCTTGGGAGAATCTTCTCTTCTCTTGTAGGGGGCCGTACACTCATTGGAATAGTGTCCTAGCATTCCACAATTGTAGCAGTTTCGCTCTCGACTAGAAGATCTTTTGTCATTGTAGGACCTTGACTTGGAGCTTCTCTCTTTGCTTCAGCTCTTGTAGAACTTGTTGAAGTTCTTCACCATTAAGTTCAATTCTTCATTGAAGGTTTGTTTCTCACTCGATGATGTGGGGGCTTCACATGAGGCTTTGTAAGCACCACTTGATTTGTTGTGAAGTTCCTCTTTATCCTTGAGTGACATCTCATGAGCAACAATTCTCCCGATGACTTCCGCTGACTTGAGATCTTTGTAATTTGGCATCATTTGGATCAATGTGCACATGGTATCATATTTTCCATCCAAGGCTCTTAGGATCTTCTTGATGATGAATCTATCAGTCATCTCTTCACTCCCTAAGCCAGCAATATCATTTGTGATAAGAGCAAGCCTAGAGTACATTTCAGCGACACCTTCATCATCCTTCATTTTGAACTTGTCAAGTTGACTTTGAAGCACATCTAATTTGGATCCCTTGACGGAGTCGGTACCTTCGTGCATATCAATCAAAGTATCCCAAATTTCCTTTGCATTCTCAAGACGGCTAATTTTGTTGAATTCTTCGGGGCACAATCCATTGAAGAGGATATCACAAGCTTGAGCGTTGTATTGCAGCATCTTCAACTCTTCCGTGGTAGCTTCACGGTTCGGTTCTTTCCCATCAAAGAATTCACCTTGCAAGCCAATACACACAATAGCCCAAACGGCAGGGTTATGTCCAAGAATATGCATTTTCATCTTATGCTTTCAACTAGCAAAATTAGTACCATCAAAGTAAGACCTCTACGGTGATAATTTCCCTCGCTAGACGCCATACTCTCCTAGGTTGTGAAACCAAGGCTATGACCACCAAAAGCTATGGAAATCAAAGCAAATGGAGACCAAAGCTCTGATATCACTTGTAGGATCGAAAGTATGTCTAGAGGGGGGGTGATTAGACTACTTGACCAAATAAAAATCTAGTCTTTTCCCAATTTTAGTTCTTGACAGATTTTAGCTATCTTAGCACAAGTCAAGCAATCTCCACACAATTCAAGCAAGCATGCAAAAGAGTATATGAGCAGCGGAAAGTAAAGCATGCAACTTGCAAGAATGTAAAGGGAAGGGTTTGGAGGATTCAAACGCAATTAGAGACACAGATGTTTTTGTCGTGGTTCCGATAGGTGGTGCTATCGTACATCCACATTGATGGAGACTTCAACCAACGGAGGGTAACGGTTGCGCGAGTCCACGGAGGGCTCCACCCACGAAGGGTCCACGAAGAAGCAACCTTGTCTATTCCATCACGGCCGTTGCCCACGAAGGACTTGCCTCACTAGCGGTAGATCTTCACGAAGTAGGCGATCTCCTTGACCTTACAAACTCCTTGGTTCAACTCCACAATCTTGTCGGAGGCTCCCAAGTGACACCTAGCCAATCTAGGAGACACCACTCTCCAAGAAGTAACAAATGGTGTGTTGATGATGAACTCCTTGCTCTTGTGCTTCAAATGATAGTCTCCCCAACACTCAACTCTCTCTCACAGGATTTGGATTTGGTGAAAAAAGGATTTGAGTGGAAAGCAACTTGGGGAAGGCTAGAGATCAAGATTCATATGGTTGGAATGGAATATCTTGACCTCAACACAAGTGTAGGTGGTTCTCTCTCAGAAAATGTGTGTTGGAAGTGTAGGTATGTTCTGATGTCTCTCTCCACGAATGAAGAGTGGGTGGAGGGGTATATATAGCCTCCACACAGAATCTAACCATTACACACAATTTGCCAAACTCGGTGGGACCGAATGGTTAATCTCGGTCGGACCGATTCAGCAAACCTAGTGACCGTTAGGATTTTCGGTGGGACTGAGATGCAACTCGGTAGGACCAATATGGTTAGGGTTAGGGCATAACGTAATCTCGGTGTGACCGATTACACAAACTCAGTGGGACCGATTTTGGTTATAAGCTAACCAGAGAGTTGGTCAGGTAAACTCGATGGGACCGATTCGCTCATCTCGGTGAGACCGAAATATTACAAAAGGGAAACAGAGAGTTTACATTGCAATCTCGGTGGGACCGATCGCTCATCTCGATAAGACCGAAACGTTACGAAGGGAAACAGAGAGATTACAATCCCATCTCGGTGAGACCGAGATCCCTATCGGTGAGACCGATTTGCCTAGGGTTTGTGGCAGTGGCTATGACATTTGAAACTCTGTGGCGCCGGATAGAAAGAATCGGTGGGGTCGAATTTGACTTTTGGTTTAGGTCATATGTGGATGTGGGAGAGTAGTTGAGGATTTTGGAGCATATCACTAAGCACTTTGAGCAAGCAAGCCATTAAGCAACACCTCATCCCTCCTTGATAGTATTGGCTTTTCCTATAGACTCAATGTGATCTTGGATCACTAAAATATAAAATGTAGAGTCTTGATTTTGAAGCTTGAGCCAACCTTTTTGTCCTTAGAATTTTGAGGGATCCACTTTCCTCATCCATGCCATGCCATTCATTGAGCTTTTCCTGAAATATTAATCTTGGAATAATGTTAGCTCAATGAGCTATATGTTGTTAGGAATTACCAAAACCACCTTGGGATAATTGCACTTTCATTTGTGTGTCGTCTCGTTCTGGTTTGATAATGGTTCTTAACTGAGGGAAATACTATCTGCTACTATACTATCTCACCCTTCCTCTTCAGGAAATCCCAACAACTGTGTAGAGAGCAGTAGTAGCAGGTGCTTTAAAACAAGGCAAGAGTTCTAGAATGATTTTCCACCAACATGAGCCTTCTAGTTTGTCAAGAGTTGCCCAAAGCTATAGTATTTTTCTCATATCAGCTTCATCTAAGGAAGTTCTTATTTATTAAAGAACTTATGCAGATACTTGAGGAGGAGAGAATTTTTGTGGGTGGTGACATCCAGGATACCTAAACCACATTGATTCTTTGGCCTAGAAACCCTTTCCCATGCAATCAGAGTAGGACCCTTATCCTCCATCCAAAATTTCTCCAAAGGGAATGTCTTAAATATTTATTAATTTTATTGACTACTGTCATAGGCAATACAAGAGTGCGCATGAAGAAGGTGGGCAGAGAAGAGAAAATTGATTTGATCGAAATAATTCTTCCATCATATGAAAGCATTGTAGATCACCCAGATAGCCTTCTCTCAATCCTCTGCATTATGTTTTGGCTTAGATCTTCAATTTTGGTTTAGATGTCCCATAGGTAAGTCAAGATAGGTGAAGGGAATGAGCCCTATTGGCATCCCAAAATTGATGTCAATTTGACTAGTCTTTTGGCAAGTAAATTAATTAGAACCAATACAAACCTATTGTAGTTGAGTTTTAAACCAGTATGAGCTTCAAAGTGTAATAACAGATTCTTGATTTGGCATAGTTGAGGCTCTTCAGCAGGGAGGATCACACAGTATCATCAACATACTAATAAATGGGAAATGAGGGCATGCATGAACTTGCAATGGAGCTTGAGTGATATTTGTGTGCATGACTTCATCAAAAAATGTCTAAAGGAGGTCGGAAGCCAGAACAAAGAGAAGTGGGGACAATGGATCACCTTGCCCGGCATCTCTTTTACATTGGAACTGCTTTTGAGGGATGCCATTAAGTAGGAAAGAGGAGGTGCGAGAAGAGAAGATCATTTGCATCCATAACATCCTTCTATTCCAAAACCTTTTGCCCCGAAATATCCAAAATGATATTGCGCTCAGTCAGATCAAATGCATTTTAAAAGTCTAACCTTAGTACTAGAATTTGCTTCTTGGAATGATGACATAGATGAAGATATTCAAATGTCCAGTCAAGCCAGTCCTGAGTGGTCCTTCTTTTGATAAAGCCATACTAATTAATATGAACTAGCTTAAGAATGACAGCCTGGAACCGATTGGCCAGAAAGTAATAATCTTGATGGTGCAAGAAAAGATATAGGTCTGAAGTCACTAGCAGTCATAAGGGTGTCTTCCTTTGAATCAGGGTAATATATGATGCAATGATACTATGCAAGTAAACCCTACCATGGTAAAAATCTTCAAAGAGTCTGTATAAATCCACACAAATAATGCTCCAGCAAGCTTTAATGAATGCACCATTAAATCCATCAGGCCAGAAGCCTTGTCCACCTGCATTAACCTAATAACCTCATCAATCTCATTTTCAAAAAAGGGGACTTCATGACAGTAAAGATCATCACACATTGGAATTAGAGGGTTCAGACCCAACAGGGAGGATGTTTCCATTGGAGTGCCAAGTTTATCTTTGAAAGCTCTCGAGAGCAGAGCAACTTTAGGCTGGTGGTCATGAAATTCAGTACCGGAATCATCTTTCAGAACATATATCTTATTGTGTCTATATTGTTGGTGGCTTTAGCTTGAAATAACTTTGAATTTTCATCTCGTAATGGTTGTATTTCACTACGAATTGAACGTCGGATTTTTAGCATGACAAATTATACAACCGAGAGGGGGCAATTTCCTTTAGCAAGCATGGCAAATCCTCGCCATGTTTATTTTTTTTTGCCAGGAATCACCATACTTGCTAAAAGAAATTGCTATCCTCTCATTAACATATTTTGCCATAAAAAGTTTTATTTACTATGCTTAAAAATCTGATCATTCCCGATTTTAATATATGACCTTGTCCTTCTAAAAAAAGTTGTCTATATGTTTACCTCGTCACCCATCAGGCGGGTTGGGTGGTCAAAGAAAATAGAGGGTTGGTAGAGATACGCGTTCAGAACAAGTAACCTAGATATATACCAAGAAAGAAACGAGGTGATGATTCAAGAATAGACTAGGCGCACATACGTGTGCGTTTCAGAAGACTGAAACGAGTGGCCTTCTGTGCAATGAAAAGGATATCTAACGAGCAATCACAGGGAACAAAAGGTACAATCAGTGCTATCCTGTTCGCGGAACAATCGCTGCAATAATGTCTGCCCCACCTGAAAAAGCTCTGCTGATCGACCAAAAGATTCAAAGTGGCGGCAAGTTTCTCGTTGAATCAACGCTGAAGCTGCAACCAGGAAAGCTGGCATACGAACATAATTAACCGACGATTCACGTGGGTCAATGAACGATTAATTAGTTGCATGTAACAACCGAATGCGTTGTTTTCTTCCACTGCAAATTTGCCAAAGCATGTTAGCAACACCGCTGCCCTTCCTGGACACGCTCCTACCTAATCTGCAATGGTTCCGTCAGGAAGGAATGCTTCTTTGCTTTGGGCTATTTGGAACAGTGGAAACGAAAATAGACAGGTGAATATGGGATTGAGATCCAGTGACATGCCATGAGCATGTCACCGGTAAACAGTATGGTGACAATGGCCATGTTACGCGGTGACATGCTGTGGGCATGTCACTGAATCCCTGTCCGCGAATATGGTTTCATGTGTATCCGTATGAATATTAAATTTTTCAATACTAGAGAACTAACTAAAAATCAGAATTTTTTAGTTATGTATGATGCTTTATGAAGGAATGACAAGCAAGGTACTACCTTACTATTCGGTAGTGAAGAAACTACAATCCAACCTTGCTACTCCTTGAAAAAGTGTTTTTAAAATACAATTCAATTTTGTCATTTTCCTCAAAATACCACGGATATTATTTCTTCGTGAAACTTCATATGCGAGTATACTAGTTGACCATGTATATTACCCAAAAAAATCAATTTTTTAACCTTTTCTAGTATTATTTTCAAATTTACTATTCATAAGGAGTTCCCATGGAACCATGTTCCACAAATCCATATCCCACCAGAAATGCATACATCATTAAAGGAATTCAGCCCAATCTTGACGATGTAGGAGAAAACTAGAAAGGCATCAAAGGGAAATCACTTGGACCAAAAGTTCGTCCCAACGCACCCACCCCCCCTCGCGTGCCTCCTCCTCTTCTCCCTCCCTCACCGGACAAAGCCCGTCGACACAGGCGGCGGTGGTGTCCACTTGCCTTCTTGGGACGCAACTCTAGTGTGGGTCGTGCGGTCAAGCTAGGATGCGGCGCTAGGTGCCGGGCGTGGTGGCATGCCGGAGCAGTACTGCGACATCGGTGTGACGTCGTGTAACGCATGACATGGTGGTGGTGCGGGTTGGGTGTTGGGGAACGTAGTAATTTCAAAAAATTTCCTACGCACACGCAAGATCATGGTGATGCATAGCAACGAGAGGGGAGAGTGTGATCTACGTACCTTTGTAGATCGAGAACGGAAGCGTTTGGTTGATGTAGTCGTACGTCTCCACGGCCCGACCGATCAAGCACCGAAACTACGGCACCTCCGAGTTCTAGCACACGTTCAGCTCGATGACGATCCCCGGACTCCGATCCAGCAAAGTGTCGGGGAAGAGTTCCGTCAGCACGACGGCGTGGTGACGATCTTGATGCAGTACCGTCGCAGGGCTTCGCCTAAGCACCGCTACAATATTATCGAGGACTATGGTGGAAGGGGGCACCGCACACGACTAAGAATATGATCACGTGGATCAACTTGTGTGTCAAGGGGTGCCCCCTGCCCCCGTATATAAAGGATCAAGGGGAGGAGGCCGGCCGGCCCTCTATGGCGCGCCAAGGAGGAGTCCTCCTCCTAGTAGGAGTAGGACTCCTACTAGGAGGGGGAAAGAAGTGGGGAGGGAGAGGGAAAGGGGGGCGCCGCCCCCCCTCTCCTAGTCCAATTCGGACCAGGGGAGGAGGCGCGCGGCCCACCTTTGGCTGCCCCTCTCTCTCCACTAAGGCCCATATGGCCCATTACTTCTCCCGGGGGGGTTCCGGTAACCCTCCGGCTCTCCGGTTTTCTCCGAAATCACCCGGAACACTTCCGGTGTTCGAATAAAGCCGTCCAATATATCAATCTTTATGTCTCGACCATTCCGAGACTCCTCGTTATGTCCGTGATCACATCCGGGACTCCGAACTAACTTCGGTACATCAAAACTCATAAACTCATAATATAACTGTCATCGAAACCTTAAGCGTGCGGACCCTACGGGTTCGAGAACAATGTAGACATGACCGAGACACGTCTCCGGTCAATAACCAATAGCGGAACCTGGATGCTCATATTGGCTCCTACATATTCTACGAAGATCTTTATCGGTCAGACCGCATAACAACATACGTTGTTCCCTTTGTCATCGGTATGTTACTTGCCCGAGATTCGATCGTCGGTATCTCAATACCTAGTTCAATCTCGTTACCGGCAAGTCTCTTTACTCGTTCCGTAATACATCATCTCGCAACTAACTCATTAGTTGCAATGCTTGCAAGGCTTATGTGATGTGCATTACCGAGAGGGCCCAGAGATACCTCTCCGACAATCGGAGTGACAAATCCTAATCTGGAAATACGCCAACCCAACATGTACCTTTGGAGACACCTGTAGAGCACCTTTATAATCACCCATTTACGTTGTGACGTTTGGTAGCACACAAAGTGTTCCTCCGGCAAACGGGAGTTGCATAATCTCATAGTCATAGGAACATGTATAAGTCATGAAGAAAACAATAGCAACATACTAAACGATCGGGTGCTAAGCTAATGGAATGGGTCATGTCAATCAGATCATTCACCTAATGATGTGATCTCGTTAATCAAATAACAACTCCTTGTTCATGGTTAGGAAACATAACCATCTTTGATTAACGAGCTAGTCAAGTAGAGGCATACTAGTGACACTCTGTTTGTCTATGTATTCACACATGTATTATGTTTCCGGTTAATACAATTCTAGCATGAATAATAAACATTTATCATGATATAAGGAAATAAATAATAACTTTATTATTGCCTATAGGGCATATTTCCTTCATTGGGGATCGGGGATGGCGACGCAACTGGTTGTGAGGCGGCTTGGTTAAATCTGGCCCTGCAACGACGCGGGCCATGGGCGGCTGCCTTTGTCGTGGCCATCTTGGCTGGCGGAGGTGGCGGTGCAGTGGTGGTTGTTCGGCTCCCCCTCCTCCTCTGCTCATGGTGTGCTCGGATCTGCAGCTGGAGGCGAGCCTTGGATGTGGGGAACGACTACTCGACGCGTTGCGCACCCATGGATGGACGGAGGTGGCAGGGGCGTTATGGTGAGGGGGGCCGGGGTGTCTCTCGGCATTGCCGTCGCCATGATTTGGTGGTGACAACGGCTCTGGTCCCTGGTTTGTGTGGCGGGGTTTCTGCGGTGTTACTTGCAGCCGCCGCCGACCTTGCCCACTGCCCAGTTCCGGCCCGCTGGGCCTCCTTCTTGCCAAAGGGATCGTTTTGGGGTCGAAGGAGGGGCCTTCCACTACCCCACCCTCAAAAAAAGGTGGGGCCTTCTACCCCTTTACCGATTGGCGGCATCTGTAGACAGTGGCAAAGCTGGTGGGTGGTCTTGCATGTCAGGGCATCGACCCTGGTGGTTGGAGACACGATACTCGTGGGAGGGGCGCACGGCTCAGGTGCTGGCGACCAACGTGTGGTGGTGTTGGTGCGGCAACCTGTCCATACCACATTTTGGGAGCGGTAAGGGTTAGCCGGGGTGAACTTTTTTTCAAGCTTTGGCCAGGCCAACGGTGGTGGCGCCCATGGGCGTTGTCGCCTTGAAGGCATCGTCATGGCTGCTCATTTCCCTTTGAGGCACTCTGGGTGAAAACCATGATCCTGTGGATTGGGCGGTGGCGACGCTTCGACGTCGTGTCTTTTTTGAAGGCGCCGCTTTGGAGGCCCTGTCTTGTTGATGTTCGGCTTCATCTCCTCGCGGTGACTCTTTCATAGTCGAGGGCTCCTTCGACCTCTAGTGGTGCTATATTTTCTATGTCGTTTTTGTGGAGTCATTTGGAGCGATGTAGGCGTTCTTTAGCACCTTTGTATCCGGCTTTGTATGTGTGTGTTGTGTGTTTGTATAATTGTATCCACTGGGTTATATGTTGGTCGTTGCTTTATCTATAAAGCGGGGTGAAATCCACCGACTTCCAGTCATGGATGGTTAGTTTCATGTAGGTTTTCTCTGAGATTTCTTCTCTGTTTTTGTATGTACAGCTGTAACAGAACACTTTTTTTTCTTTTAGAAAGGATGATAACCCTGGCCTATGTGACAAAACAAAATATAAAGGCATGCGGTAGCTAGAATGCTACTGTTTTACGTAAGAAAAATAATAATAAAAGGCATCTGTGTATTGAGCTAGAAAGTCATACCCGATATCTAGCTAAGAGGTGGTGAATTAGCAGCCAGTAGCTAGCTATCAAGAAGGCAAACAGCTGCTACTGAAGTAAGTACTGTACCCACGACACAACTTGAGCCAAAAAGGCCCTTTAAAAGGGGGCAGCTTAGACCAGCGCCCAGAGCACCATAGCCCACCACTTCAAACCTAGAGACATCAACCCTATCAGAATTTGACACGAAAAAATAAGAGAGAGAGGTCTCTCAGGAGAGAGAGAGAGAGAGAGAGAGAGAGAGAGAGAGAGAGAGATTGACAAGTCTATCTCAAGAATTCTGTGCCCCCAAGAACCACCTTGTGTTCAGTACGCCACGATCTACATGCATATATGCATGGATCAAGGGAGCCAATTGGGGATGGCTTACTGTCTTCCTAACCTCAGTGTGCCAGATCACTACTACACCACACCTGTTCCTCTTTCTCCACTTCAACTACCCTTCCATCCCAAGCCTCTCCAGATGCCATTCGACCAGGAAGAAGCCTTGATGCTCTCTTCTGACCATTGTGGGCTATACCCGCTGCCGGCGCTTCCGCTCGGCAGCGGCCACTCCGCCGGCGCGCCTGCCATCGTCTGCGAGAAGCCCACGGTCGGTTTCATGCCTAATATTGGAGCTGAGGAGGTATGCTCTTTGCTAGCTTCATAATCATATATAGAGAATTACAAAGATGATCAATTACATATTGATGCCTTTAATTTGATGTCTCTTCCTGATCAGGTGGGCACGTCGGTGACGGCAAGAGTTGGCTATGAGGGTGCCACTGCCTGTAATGGTTATTCTAGTAATACATGGTATGTGAGTCAGTGAGCGAGAGCATGTTACGGGATGCGTTTGTACCTAGCTAATGTTGCTATGTTCATGAGATTTAACTGCATGTTTAGCGTTTGATGCCATTGTGGTGTGCGTGTGAGCGTACAGGTGGAGGGGCTCGACGATGTTGGCGGGGGAGAAGGGGAAGATGAAGGTGAGGAGGAAGATGAGGGAGCCGAGGTTTTGCTTCCAGACCAGAAGCGACGTGGATGTACTTGACGATGGCTACAAGTGGAGGAAATACGGGCAGAAGGTTGTCAAGAACAGTCTGCATCCCAGGTACTTCGGTTCTATAAGCAATTAAGAACCCTAACCTATTTCCATTTTTACCTGTTATCTATGAACTCCTGAAGAACTTTGCCCGTGTCTCTGCTATTTTCTACGAACTCCTCATGACCTTTGCCCGTCTCTGCTAGGATCGAGTACAAGCTCGTACAGATTGTTTGAAAGGGTCAGTTTTATGTGGTAGTGGTAGGTTAATCTTTTGCCTTGAGAGCTAGCAGCTTCAGAAGTAACTAGGTTAGAGAGATATCGATCTATTTGCTTCAGTTAATGATCTATTTGCTTCAATTAAATTGTGGCTAACAGATCCAGGGGGGACCTGATTTGAGATTAATTAGCCTGCAACAATACCGCAGTACGTAGTACGTGCAAGCTGTTTTTATGGGTACATATCTGAGAATACTTAATAGCCTGATGTACTCTGAGCGCAAAGTAATATACATGAAACACGCTCTCAACATAGAATAAAGAAAGTTCTCTTTTTTTTAACACGGTACAAATGCAAGCGTTCATACATACACGCATACACTCATCGCCATGAACGCACAGGCGCACACCCTATCCCTATGAGCACCTTCGAGAGACCGAGATGACATATCATCTTGAGATTTACGAAGTCACCGTAGGCGCCTCGTCGTCGACGGAAACGTCCCCTCCTATTAAAAGTGCTTCGCCGGAAATCTTGAAATAAATCCAGGAATAATGCGAGCATCAGGACTTGAACGCTTGCAGGCTGGGGATACCACTGTTCCTCTAACAATCCAACCACAAGTTGGTTCGTTAAAGGAAGTTCTCTTAATTTGTGGTTTTGAGGTATACTTCATAAGAAAAAAAATGCTTTCATTGGATACACAGGCGCTTAACTAGTCCATACATATAGTTCAGTTGTTTCGAATCACCTGGGTCTCGATCGTGTGCTTCTTCAGATAAATACAGAAGGCCTAAGAGAGTTCTCTTCTATTATCTGAAAAAAAGAATCTTCCAAACCATCTACCGGTGCTAATTTATTCTTATTAGACTAGTAGAACGGGTGAACTAAGGAGTACTTATTGTCACACAGTAAAGTTTCTAAAAGAACAGCAGGGGCGTGTGGAAAGGCAGTGGCATTATGACAGAGGAGATTGTAGAAGGGATATCATCTTGCACACGAACAAATATATGGCTGAGAAGTAGCATGCGATAAAGCTGCACGGATCACTAGCGGTGGTATATATAATTTAGGCACCTCTACCTAGCTATATATATATATGCATATATACCGAAAAAAGCTCTCGTGTATATATATGCATATACACGAGACAAAATGAGATACTTCATTGTATCTATGTTTAAAGTTAGTTTTCAACTAGTGTGTCCCATTCATTAAACATGTTTGGTTCATGGAGTACTAACTGTTATCTATATATGCATCTAGAAATTTTATATTCTTTTCCAAATTACAACGCATTATTTTCCCACGTTTTATACTGATTTCATAGTTGTTATCCTTTGATCAATGTAGCAAAAGAAGAATAGAAAAAAAAATCGTGATAGGGCAAATACTACTAGGATATAGTAGACGCCCATGCATGCATTGCCTCCTGCATATATGCGTCAGGACAAATGGAACGGACATTTTAAGATGATTGTGCTTCTTCAAAGAGTCTGAGACTTCAGACGACAGCTAGCTAGGTCAGTCAGTGCGCCATATATAGGTCTGGCAGCTTGGTTTTCAGCAAACTGTGTACTGGCTAATGATTTGTCTGCTCTGCTGAAGAATAGATATATTCTGATCTCCTTTAGAAGTGGTTCTGGAGTAGTAGTAGTACTACCACCTAAAGCGGGGCACATATACCCCATAGTGTAAACATCATAGTAAAAAAACACATCATGCATACTGTAAACATTTTGTTGGCCTTGGCCATGCAGGAGCTACTTCAGGTGCACGCACAGCAACTGCCGCGTGAAGAAGCGCGTGGAGCGGCTGTCGACGGACTGCCGCATGGTGATCACCACGTACGAGGGCCGCCACACGCACCCCCCCTGCGACGACAACTCCTCCTCCTCCGGCGACAACACCACCACCTGCTTCTGATCACCTGCTCCGATCCGTCCATCGTAGCCATGCAAGTGCTCGATCGATCGAGCGAGCGAGCAAAGTGCATCCACCGATCCACTTTTTGATCGATCGATCCGCTCCTTATATTTTGAAGGGTGAACGATGAGACGGCTCCTTATACTTGTACGATCGATGTACTGCAGATATATGTTCACTCGATCTATGCACGTACCAGTACTGCATGTGCATGCATGCATGCATTTCTTTCCCGTAGGCAATAGAGATACTAGTACTGTACTTTCTATGTACGAGTATCTGTGCATGTGATGGACTTAGCTACACTAACGCGTGGTAGCAGCAGCAGCGCGCAGCAACTACTCAAACCGGTGCCCACTGTGCATGCGCAGGTGATCTGGCCGGGCGTATGCATGCATGCGCTAATGTACACTGCGCAGACGGCCGGGCCTGACACAACATGTACACGCGAAGGAGTTACAGAGACGACGGTGTGCACATCAGGCATGCATGCTAATGATTGCGCAACGTGCCACAGCTGTGGCGCCGAAACGAACACGGGCTCCCGACCAAAACCGCCATTAATTCCGGCGTTGTATCCTCAGGCTCATCAGGATGAGATTCAGAGGTTACTCCATCACAGGTCAAAGCAGCGGTCACGCAGCGTGAATGGACAATGATCATCTTCTACGACGACCTCAGGTCGATGAGGTCCCGGAATCATTGCGAGATCGACCGTGTCACCGGTTAAAGGAGTATCACGGGGTGTGAGCTTTGGGTGTGAGAAAATTAGTAGTGCACCAGTCCCCGCAGTGCACTAAACTACCAGTTTAGCATTAAAATGTCTTTTGAAACTGAACTCTCTAATCAAGTTTTGTTCCAACATGCATCTATCATGCCACGACTTTTGGATCCAAGTTAGATGCACATCTCAAGGAAAAAGGAAACCACAAATTCTACTGTTAGTACTACTATACCAATATTTTTTTTTGAGAAGGAGGATCACACCCCTAACCTCTGCATCCGACAGATGCATGCGGCCATATTATTAAACGGAAACGTTAACGCCCACACGTGTGGGCGTTTGCATCTCGCCCACACGCGTGGATCCGCGTCCGTTCATGAGCGCACGAATCTTGACATGTTTCTAGTGCCACGTAAGACTGGCCTGGTGTGTGGGCGTGCAGCCGGTCGCCCACACGGTCGTTTCACCACATAGGAGGGGCTGGTGTGTGGGCGTTCAACAGTTCGCCCACACGCCACTTTGCACGCACACACAAGGGCTAGTGTGTGGGCATTTGGCATCTTGCCCGCACGCCCTTCTCCTCTCCCACACCCAAGCTGCTAGTTGCTATGTGTTTTTGCACTGCACATGGCAACTGCCCCTAATGTGCTTTTATAAGCAGGTGGCAACTCTCTTTTTTTACCCGAGTTTGCCATGTGTTTTGCAGGGTACACGGCAACTGCCTAGTGTGCACGTAAGCAGATGGCAACTCTCTTTTACCGAGTTGCTATATGTTTTTGCATGGTACATGGCAACTGCCCTAACGTGCATGTACATGGCAACTACCCTAACGTGCACGTAAGCAGATGTCAACTCTTTCTTTTTACATGGCAACTGCCCTAGCATGCTTGTAAGCACATGGCAACTCTCTCAACTGCCTAGTGTTAGTATGTGGCAACTCCTAAAGTTATGAAATCATGGCAACTACATTAGATCAGACCATACATGGCAACTGCAGTTGAGCAACTATGGCAACTGCAGTTGTCCGACATGGCATCCGTAGTTCAGCGACATGGCAACTGCAATTAAACGAACATGGACGAGGGTCTGGACCATGGCAACTGCGGGCGCGCGGTGACCGTCACGCGTGGCGTGCGGGACCAAGAGGTACGAGGCCTGACATACGGGCGTGTGGGCGTTATCAACTTCGCCCACACGCACGCATGTGAGAGGGATCGGGAGGGAAAAAAAGAGGTGTGTGGGCGCTAATTGTTTTGCCCACACGTAGGTGTGTGGGCTGTTCCTCTTATACACCACACAAAATGTGTGGACGGACTCCCTAACGCCCACACATGTGGCACTTATCGACGTCCTTATTAAAAGGTGCCAACGAAATACAAAGTCTGTAATCCAGTACAACTCGCAAACGGGGCAAAAGAAAATTAAGCCACAACCGGCATAAAAACATGATGAGATGACTAAACACATATCCTAATAATGGGTCGCCATCCAAACCGGTTGAAGATACCCCACGCTACCATCTCCCAACGATTGCACCCAGTAGCCAAATGCTCACTGGAGTCCGTAAGAGTGAGTAACGACGCTAGTAGAAAACAGGGCACTAGTCCCGGTTCTGCAACCG
Source organism: Triticum urartu (assembly GCF_056163025.1). Taxonomy (NCBI): domain Eukaryota; kingdom Viridiplantae; phylum Streptophyta; class Magnoliopsida; order Poales; family Poaceae; genus Triticum; species Triticum urartu. The sequence goes on along the minus strand of NC_141878.1, from coordinate 442,539,557 downwards.
GGACAAAACGATACAGACTAATGCCCTTTCCTTTTAGTCCCGGTTGGCTTACAAACCGAGACTAAAGGTGCTCCACGTGGTCGCTGTGGGGCGCCCAGACATGAGGACCTGGTTGGTAACACCAACCGGGACTAAAAGGCAACTATGCGTCAACAGCTCCCGGGCTCTGCGGTTTTTGTTTTTTTAAGGGGGGGGGGGTAGGGGTTTTGGAGGGCTTAGGGGTTTCATATTGTGTTAGCTAGCTACTACATATAGAGAGAAAGTGACCTCTCTTTCTCCGTGCTTGGTTGAACAATAAGTTTTCGTAGATCTATCCTACGCTACTATATATATACAATATAACATCTCTTACGTTCCCTGACATCATCTACCAACATTGTGCAATTCCATATGGTATTCTCCATGTTGAGGTATGATGTGGTCAAGAAAAAATTCCGTCCATTCCTCTTGAATTGCTCGTATGCGATCATGGAGTTCATCCCGCATCTTCCAGATCTAATTTAAAGAAGGGGGTCAATATATATATATATATATATATATATATATATATATATATATATAGTGTTACTATTCATCACCCAGGGTGCAGAATAGGTTATTCTTCACCCGAGGTAATCTTACGATCATTTCATAATTAAATTACGTTTCGAATTCAAATAGTTACATTCCTATTGATTCACTACGTAAAATTTGACATAAGAAAAATAAAAATATATGTCATAAGACAAGAAAATTTGCAGTTTATGTGTATTTTAGACTATGTTTTTACGTTTGTAATTTTACATAACATAAAATATTTTTTACGGCGATTATATATTTTCTTACGGTCCCTTTTTACATCGGAAATAAGACAAAACTTATGGAACGTAAAATTACAGTGCATTGATGGTAAAATAGGGGGGGGGATGAAGAATAACTATTCCTCACCCAGGGTGACGAATAGCGCGACCCTATATATATATATATATGACAACACTATTCTAATCCCAGGATTAGAATAGTTATTTGGATCACAGAACGGCTATATAGGGGCCGAGCGGATGCTCCCGGGATCCCGAGCAGAGAAAAAAAAATAGTCCGAACAGCCCATTACAACAGCCCACGACCTTCTCCTCCCTGTGCAAGCCACCGCACTACCCCTCCCCGCCGGCACCGCACCGCCCCTCCAAGCCCGTCCAGCGCGCCGCCTGGATCTTGTCACCACCGGTCGCCCACGCCATCTGCCCCGACCACCTCCATCGCCGCCGTCCTCCCGTCGATGACTTCCGCCGCCATCCTCCCCTCGACCACCTCCGGCGCCGCCATCCTTGCCCCAATCACCTCCATCGCCGCCCTGGGCCCCACCTCCGTGTCCATCCATCGCCCCAGCCTCGTCCGTCCTCGCCCACAACCACCTCCCCGACCACCTCCACCATCGTCCTCTGCCCCGACCACCTCCCTTCCACCCGCCCCAACTTCCCCTCCGGTTGACCTTCCCCGCACTCCCCCGCGACCTTCCCTCCCCTCCGACACGGCCTGCCCTCTGCCACTGTTTCTTCCACCGTGCCGCCGTCCCCACTTGCAGATCGAGCCATGGCCGGCGAGATCTATCATGGCTCCCCTACAGCTCCCTGTCTTTCCTCGTCCTCGTCACCTGCTGTTGCTCCTGGGTGCTAGTGCGCTCTCCCTGCTTAGCCGCCATGGCGAGCCTCCTGGATGGAGCTCGCGCGCCTCCCCAACTGCAGCGTCAAAGGTCGTTCAATGCTGCAATAGAAGGCCGTTCAACGCCGCAATCCCATTGCGTTCAACTCCCCCGATCTCCCTCTTACATAACTCTCGAGAGCAGCACCACTGCCCCACCTCCTCTGAATCCAACTGGTGAAGTCCCCCTTTTGCGCCTCCACCTCTCACGGCTAGCCCTGACCACCATGCTCCTTTTCTCTTCCTCTCTCTAAAATTCTTATAAACTATGTTCGTTTGATGAGGTGATTTGTCCATGAATAGAACAATTACGTGTCACCGACGCTGATCTGCACCATCCTAATACCTGACCTCCAGGGGGTGCTAGTGGTGGCCTTCATCGCTGCCCCATGCTGATGCAGGCTATCTCCCGATCCGCTGTTGTGCATAGCCCGAGCAACGGCGCAACCATCACACCCAAGCTACTATCAAGTACAGGGACGGCGGTAGTGGGGCCTCCACCGCTCCAGGGACATCTAGGCACAGCCTAACGCGTCGCTGCATGTGAAAAACAAAAAATGGCACTGTCCAAGTTGTGTTCTTTGCCATTTCTGTACTCAACCACTTTGGTTCATTGTTTCGCTTTAGGAGTCACTATGAAAGGAATTTATTTTTGATCTGGTCGTTTATGCAGTGCAAATCACCTATTTGTTTTTACGCTTATGTAAACTATTAATTTTGTTCATCTTAGTCCGGTCATAGCATGGCTGCAATTAATTACAAAAAAATTCAAGAGAAGCATTATAGAGTAGACAAAAAGAATATGGTCGAGAAGTTCAAATTAAAGTAACACAGAAGTTCAAAGTATGTTAAAACCTACTAGGATTTAGACGCTCAAAAAACAAAAACAAAAAACAATGCCATTTTGGGTATTTTTTCAATACTAAAGATTAAAACCAAGAAGTTTAATTTTAAAAAACAGAGTAGCTCAATGGATGTAAAAAACTCAGGTTTTCTCGTTACTAGAGAATAAAACCAAGAAGTTCAATTGGAAACAGCGAAGCAGTTTGATATTTATTTGAAAAAATGGATTTTTTTCCAGTTATGAAAGAATAAAACCAATAAGTTCAATTTGAAATAATGAAGAAGTTCAATTTTTCTAACCAAACTCCAATCTTCATATTTCCTAAAATACACAAAAGAAGTTCAAAGAAAAAAGTTAGAGCGGTTTGATGTTAATACAAAATCAGATTGTTTTTTCTGTTATTAAAGTGAAACAGATAGAAGTCCAAATTGCTAACTACCGGAAGTTGACATATTGCATGGTGTGCATTTCGTGTGAGACAAAAAATAATAAAAAGGCAAAGCCTACAAATTTTGTTTGCTAGATGTTCAAGTGCTTGGCCCGGGGAGTTAAAAAAATACTTGTGAGAGAGGTTCACCGTGTATTTACATGTGCAAAAAGCGCAAAAAAATGTTGTTTTGCGAATTAAAATAATTCTCAATCCATCAAAAATTTGAAATAAAAATGCTCTGCGTTAAAAAGTTTCTCCTATTGAACAACTTTTCAAGGTGTATAAAATATTCTTATTCTGAAAAATGGTTAAAACAAAATTATAAAAAAGCTTTCCTCGTTTCTAGAAAAATCCTATAGGTTTAAATTAAAAATATGAAGAAGTTAAATGCTTGTTACAAACCCAAAGAAGGTCATTAAAAAAGGCATCTCAAACAATTTCATAAAAAAAGATTTTCTCTGTTAAAATAAACCTAGAAGTTCAAATTTAAAAATGGAGCAGATCGATATCTATCAAAAAGTAGGATTTTCTGTTACTAAAAGAAATAAAATCAGGAAGTCCAAATTAAAAAGATGGAGAAGTTCAATGATTATATAAAACTCAGATTTTCCTTGTTATTAAAAGAATGAAACACAAGAAGTTCAAAAATAAAATAACAAGAAGTTCAACTTTTAAAAATAGAGCGCTTCAAAATTTCATAAAAAGATTAAGAAATAAAAACAAGGAAGTCCATATTAAAAAGATGGAGAAGTTCGATGATTATAGAAAACTCAGATTTTCCTTGTTATTAAAGAATGGAAACAAGAAGTTCAAAAATAAAATAACAAGAAGTTCAACTTTTAAAAATAGAGCGCTTCAAAATTTTCTAAAAAAAGATTAAGAAATAAAACCAGGAAGTCCATATTAAAAAGATGGAGAAGTTCGATGATTATAGAAAACTCAGATTTTCCTCGTTATTAAAGAATGGAAACAAGAAGTTCAAAAATAAAATAACAAGAAGTTAAACTTTTTAAAATAGAGCGCTTTAGAATTTCGTAAAAAACAATAAGAAATTCAAATTAATATTCATAAAAAACTCAGATATTTTCATGTAACTGAGAGAAGTTTAGATTGATAACTACCAGAAGTTCACGTACTACACGGTGTGAATTTTGTATTAAAAAGAATAAAAAAGCAAAGACTAAAAGTTTTGTTGTTATAAGTTCAAGTCCTCGGTCGGATGAAAAATTATTGTGAGATAGGTTGTACAAAAGAAATATCATTCGTGTAACATTAACGAATGGATGAGAAAATTAGAAATGAAAATATGTCACAGAAGTTCAACGTGAAAACAACAGGAAGTTCAACTACTACGCTGAATGAATTTCAGATAAAAAACTTTTAAAATCGTTGCGAGTATGAAAAATGAACAACACTGGAAAGTTGCGTGTTTACAACAGCTTTCCATCGGTATATCACTTGCTCAATTCCGGTGAGTGGATGGAGAGCTACTAGCAGTTGATGGAGATCTACGAGCAAAAAAATCACGTAAAAAATAGCGTGAAGTTCAAGTAGATATGCCAAGAAGTTCAGGTTCTTCACGTGGTGCATTTTCGAAGAATATGTTTCGCGATAAAGGCAGAATGAATGATCTCGCCATTTTCAAAATTACTTGAAAATGGCTAGGAATCACAGAAAAATGTCAACATGAAAAAGTTTCGCATTTTCCTTAGCTTTTCAACGGTATACTATTTGCCCCATTCTGATAAAGTTTTTACAAATTACGGCGAAAATACGTTTTAGCTATTTTTAAAATTGACTTAAAACAGTAAGGAATTGGGAGAAATAATATATACCAAAAAGTTTCGCATTTCCTCAAGCTTTCCAACGCCGTATCATTTGCTGCATTCGTACATATGGTTAAAAAAATAGATCGAAAATACAAACTCGGTGGAACTTGTACCATTTTCTAAATTACTCTTAAACCGTTCAAAATTAGAAAAAACTTTCTACATGAAAAAGTAGCATATTTTCATAAGCTTTCCAACGCCATATCATTTGCCTCAATTGGATTAGCTGTTTAGAAATGACATCAAAAATATGAACTCGGATGTTCAGTTTGCAAAATTTTACGATTTTCCAAATTACTCTTTAACCGTAGGGAATTAGAGAAAACTTTAAACATGTGGAAGGAGCGGTTTTGCAGCAGCTTTCCAACGCCATATTATTTGCCTCATTTCGATAAACGGTTCAGAAATGTGATCGAAAATACGATTCATGTTTTTTGTATGAAGAAAAAACGGTTTTCAAAACTGCTCTTAAACCGCTTACATTTTTTCCAAAAATTCAACTTTGGTCATGATACTGGTGTTCATAGCTTTCCAATGGTATATCGCAAGCCCCATTTGGGCAATGTTGGCGGAAGTTCAACCTAGCACTGGGAGAAGTTCAGGTCAAACAACTGAGGCAGTAAAATTGCAAAAAACACAATTTCATCATGACCCAAGAGCAAATCTACCAACGAGAGAGATTCCTATTTAAAACCGGTATTTAGTTGCTAAAAAACGTTTCTAGATTACACTAACATCATATAGAACACGACTAACAAGAATAATTCGCGGGGGAAGCCACGGTTGCGAAGATAGCCCGAAGGTCGGGTTCGTACAGAGGGAAGTTTAGGCGCGTTAGTCAGGCAGTTCAGGTTGTGATCAGAATATATGAATGAAACTCAACACAATTTATGGTAATAAAAAATTGTGAATATTGTTTACATACTTCAAATTATTTTGAACTTATGCCCCACTCAAGGATCGAGTTGCGAATGAACTTAAAAACGTAGTATCCACATAAATTATTTCCGGGTGCCTGCCACAAGCACTTTACGAGAATAGAGTTCAATCAAGCTGATAATCAAGCATGAGAATGGTATTGAAGAAACTAGAATCAATGAGAGATGCACGGAACTAGCTAGTACTACTTACTTTGGAGTGTTTAAATTGCAACTCCTTCTTCAAACCTGAGACCATTCCGGTGAACGTTTTCCAAACCCTGCCCGACAAAGAAAATGATTGCTTGATATTAGAAAATGAACAAAAGTTGCCGATATGGTGCGATAATGATTGAACTTGCCTTTGGAGCATTTCACTCATGTCCGCCCACTCCTTTTGCTCTTTATGTCTCGAGTCTAAGACAATTACTACTGCCCCATCAAGCTTTATGGATAGCAGAACAAAGTGGAACCTGTGCACGCATAACTCATCAATTACACTTAACCGCGAGTAAGTGAAACCGAATATGCACAAGACAGTAACACTCACTGGAAGTTGTAAGGAAAGAGTATTTCCCTTTTGTTTTGATGTCGAAGGAACACATTTAGCAAGTTTTTCTCAGTATCTTCAGCTCACTTTTGTACTGACCATTCATTTACAATATTTGGGCTAATGAACCCAATGTCATAGATTTGTCCTCTTTTGCATTCGACGATCTTCAATCTGCATAATATATATAGTGAGGATAATTATATAATGAGCTGAGCTAGAGACTTAATTACAGAAATAATACTTACAGACAGTAGCAAGTCATGAGTTGTTTGTCGAGGGCTTGTTGATTGAATAACTGAAATAATTCCACAAATTCAACAGGCGTCAGGTCGACTCCAATGAAGTCGTGCTCATCTCTAATTTCCAGCATCATACTGTCAGTCCCAGACTTCCTGCAGGTTTCGGAAGGAAATATGCCCTAGAGGAAATAATAAAGTTGTCATTTATATTTCCTTATATCATGATAAATGTTTATTATTTATGCTAGAATTGTATTAACCGGAAACTTAGTACATGTGTGAATACATAGACAAACAGAATGTCACTAGTATGCCTCTACTTGACTAGCTCGTTGAATCAATGATGGTTATGTTTCCTAACCATAGACATGAGTTGTCATTTGATTAACGAGATCACATCATTAGAGAATGATGTGATTGACTTGACCCATCCGTTAGCTTAGCACGATGATCGTTTAGTTTGTTTCTATTGCTTTCTCCATAACTTATACATGTTCTTATGACTATGAGATCATGCAACTCCCGAATACCGGAGGAACACTTAGTGTGCTATCAAACGTCACAACGTAACTGGGTGACTATAAAGATGCTCTACAGGTGTCTCTGATGGTGTTTGTTGAGTTGGCATAGATCGAGATTAGGGTTTGTCACTCCGAGTATCGGAGAGGTATCTCTAGGCCCTCTCGGTAATGCACATCACTGTAAGCCTTGCAAGCAATGTGACTAATGAGTTAGTCACGGGATGATGCATTACAAAACGAGTAAATAGACTTGCCGGTAACGAGATTGAACTAGGTATTGAGATACCAACGATCGAATCTTGGGCAAGTAACATACCGATGACAAAGGGAACAACGTATATTGTTAGGCGGTTTGGCCGTTAAAGATATTCGTAGAATATGTAGGAGTCAATATGAACATCCAGGTTCCGCTATTGGTTATTGACCGAAAATGTGTCTAGGTCATGTCTACATAGTTCTCGAACCTGTAGGGTCCGCACGCTTAACGTTCGGTGAAGATCGGTATTATGAGTTTATATGTTTTGATGAACCAAAGATAGTTAGGAGTCCCGGATGTGATCATGGACATGACGAGGAGTCTCGAAATGGTCGAGACATAAATATTAATATATTGGATGACTATATTCGGACACCGGGTGAGTTCCGGGGGTCACCGGATAAATATCGGAGTTTCGGGGGGTTATCGGAACCCCCGGGGGATCTAATGGGCCAACATGGGCCTTGTGTGTGAGAGAGAAGAGGAGGCCTTAGGGTTGGCCGCGCGCCCCCCTTGAGGAGTCCGAATTGGACAAGGAGGGGGGAGGCGCCCCCTCTTTCCCTCCCTTTCTCCCTCTCCTTCCTTCCCCCTTCCTCCTCCTAGTTGGACTAGGAAAGGGGGAGTCCTACTTCTACTAGGAGGAGGAGGACTCCCCTCCTTTGCGCGCCCAAGGGCCGGCCGGCCTCCCCCTTGCTCCTTTATATACGGGGGCAGGGGGCACCCTAGAACACACAAGTTGATTGCTTTTAGCCGTGTGCGGTGGCCCCCTCCACCATAATCCTCCTCGGTCATATCGTCGTAGTGCTTAGGCGAAGCCCTGTGCCGGTAGATTCATCATCACCGTCATCACACCGTCGTGCTAATGAAGCTCCCCCTCGACACTCAGCTGGATCGACAGTTTGTGGGACATCACCGAGCTGAACGTGTGCAGATGGCGGAGGTGCCGTACTTTCGGTACTAGGATTGGTCGGATCGTGAAGACGTATGACTACATCAACCGCGTTGTCATAATGCTTCCTCTTACGATCTACGAGGGTACGTGGACAACACTCTTCCGCTCTCATTGCTATGCATCACGTCGGTAGAGCAAAGCTGATGACTACTCGATAGTTCAGTGTGCTATGCTTTACAACTTAGACCCGGGACTTCAACGACATTTTGAACGTCATGGAGCATATGAGATGTTCCAGGAGTTGAAGTTAATATTTCAAGCAAATTCCCGGATTGAGAGATATGAAGTCTCCAATAAGTTCTATAGCTACAAAATGGAGGAGAATAGTTCTATCAGTGAACATATACTTAGAATGTCTGGGTACCACAACCACTTGACTTAGCTGGGATTTAATCTTCCTGATGATAGTGTCATTGACAGAGTTCTTCAATCACTGCCACCAAGCTACAAGAGCTTCGTGATGAACTATAATATGCAAGGGATGGACAAGAGGATTCCTGAGATCTTCGCAATGCTAAAGGCTGCGGAGGTAGAAATTAAGAAGGAGCATCAAGTGTTGATGGTCAACAAGACCACCAGTTTCAAGAAAAAGGTAAAGGGAAGAAGGGGAACTTCAAGAAGAACAGAAAGCCAGTTGCTGCTCAAGTGCAGAAACCCAAGTCTGGACCTAAGCCTGACACTGAGTGCTTCTACTACAAAGGGACTGGTCACTGGAAGCGGAACTGCCCCAAGTATTTGGCGGAGAAGAAGGATGGCAAAGTGAAAGGTATATTTGATATACATGTTATTGATGTGTACCTTACTAATGCTCGCAGTAGCGCCTGGGTATTTGATACTGGTTATGTTGCTAATATTTGCAACTCGAAACAGGGGCTACTGGTCAAGCAAAGATTGGCTAAGGACGAGGTGACGATGCACGTGGGAAATTGTTCCAAAGTCGATGTGATCGCCATCAGCATGCTACCTCTACATCTACCTTCGAGATTAGACCTAAATAATTGTTATTTGGTGCCAGCATTGAGCATGAAAATTATATCTGGATCTTGTTTGATGCGAGATGGTTATTCATTTAAATCAGAGAATAATGGTTGTTCTGTTTATATGAATAAAATCTTTTATGGTCATGCACCCTTGATGAGTGGTCTATTTTTACTAAATCTTGATAGTAGTGATATAGATGTTCATAGTATTGAAGACAAAAGATGGAGAGTTGATAATCATAGTGCAACTTATTTGCGGCACTGCCGTTTGGGTCATATTGGTGTAAAGTGCATGAAGAAACTCCATTCTGATGGACTTCTGGAATCACTTGATTATGAATCACTTGTTACTTGCGAACCATGCCTCATGGGCAAGATGACTAAAACTCCGTTCTCCAGAACAATGGAGCGAGCAATAGAGTTATTGGAAATCATACATACTGATGTATATGATCCAATGAACATTAAAGCTCGTGGCGGATATCATTATTTTCACACCTTCACAGTTTATTTGAACAGATATGGGTATATCTACTTAATGAAACATAAGTCTGAAACATTTGAAAAGTTCGAAGAATTTCAGAGTGAAGTGGAAAATCATCGTAACAAGAAAATAAAGTTTCTACGATCCGATCGTGGAGGAGAATATTTGAGTTACGAGTTTGGTCTTCATTTGAAACAATGTGGAATAGTTTCGCAACTCACGCCAGCCGGAACACCACATCGTAATGGTGTGTCTGAACGTTGTAATCGTACTTTACTAGATATGGTGCGATCTATGATGTATCTTACTGATTTACCGCTATCATTTTGGGGTTATGCTTTAGAGACGGCTACATTCACGTTAAATAGGGCACCATCTAAATCCATTAAGACGACACCTTATGAACTGTGGTTTGGCAAGAAACCCAAGTTGTCATTTCTTAAAGTTTGGGGTTGCGATGCTTATGTGCAAAAGCTTCAACCTGATAAGCTCGAACCCAAATCGGAGAAATGTGTCTTTGATACGTCTCCAACGTATCTATAATTTTTGATTGTTCCATGCTATTATATTATTAACCTTGGATGTTTTGTATGCATTTATATGCTATTTTATATGATTTTTGAGACTAACCTATTAACCTAGAGCCCAGTGCCAGTTTCTGTTTTTTCGTTGTTTTTGAGTATCGTAGAAAAGGAAAACCAAACAGAGTCTAATTGACCTGAAACTTCACGGAACTTATTTTTGGACCAGAAGAGGGCCAGGAAGTAAAATAATTGGGCCAGAAGAGTCTCGGGCTGCCCACGAGGGTGGGGGGCACGCCCACCCCCTGGGCACGCCCCCCTGCCTCATGGACAGCCCGGAGACCCCCCTGCCTTGTTCCCGAATCCAACACCTCTTATATAACCCAAAACTTGCAGAAAGAAACCTATATCAGGAGTTCCATCGCCAGAAGCCTCCGTAGCCACTGAAAACCAATCTAGACCCGTTCCGGCACCCTACCGGATGGGGGAATCCCTCTCCGGTGGCCATCTTCATCATCCCAGTGCTCTCCATGATGAGGAGGTAGTAGTTCACCCTCGGGGTTGAGGGTATGTACCAGTAGCTATGTGTTTGATCTCTCTCTCTCTCTCTCGTGTTCTTGAGTCGGCACGATCTTGATGTATCGCGAGCTTTGCTATTATATTTGGATCTTATGATGTTTCTCCCCCTCTACTCTCTTGTGATGAATTGAGTATTCCCTTTGAAGTTATCTTATCGGATTAAGTCTTTAAGGAGTTGAGAACATTTGATGTATGTCTTGCATGTGCTTTTCTATGGTGACAATGGGATATCACGTGATCCACTTGATGTATGTTTTGGTGATCAACTTGCGAGTTCCGTGACCTCGTGAACTTATGCATAGGGGTTGGCACATGTTTTCGTCTTGACTCTCCGGTAGAAACTTTGGGGCACTCTTTGAAGTTCTTTGTGTTGGTTGAATAGATGAACCTGAGATTGTGTGATGCATATCGTATAATCATACCCACGGATACTTGAGGTGACATTGGAGTATCTAGGTGACATTAGGGTTTTGGTTGATTTGTGTCTTAAGGTGTTATTCTAGTACGAACTCTTGAATAGATTGATCAGAAAGAATAACTTTGAGGTGGTTTCGTACCCTACAATAATCTCTTCGTTTGTTCTCCGCTATTAGCGACTTTGAAGTGATTCTTTGTTGCATGTTGAGGGACCGTTATGTGATCCAATTATGTTATTATTGTTGAGAGAACTTGCACTAGTGAAAGTATGAACCCTAGGCCCTGTTTCCTAGCATTGCAATACCGTTTGTGCTCACTTTTATCATTAGTTACCTTGCTGTTTTTATATTTTCAGATTACAAAAACCTATATCTACCATCCATATTGCACTTGTATCACCATCTCTTCGCCGAACTAGTGCACCTATACAATTTACCATTGTATTGGGTGTGTTGGGGACACAAGATACTCTCTGTTATTTGGTTGCAGGGTTGTTTGAGAGAGACCATCTTCATCCTACGCCTCACACGGATTGATAAACCTTAGGTCATCCACTTGAGGGAAATTTGCTGCTGTCCTACAAATCTGTGCACTTGGAGGCCCAACAACGTCTACAAGAAGAAGGTTGTGTAGTAGACATCAGTCTTCATAGGATACCCAAAGGAGACTGTTGGGTACACCTTCTATCATAGATCCGAAGGAAAGATATTCGTTGCTAAGAATGGATCCTTTCTAGAGAAGGAGTTTCTCTCGAAAGAAGTGAGTGAGAGGAAAGTAGAACTTGATGAGGTAATTGTACCTGCTCCCTTATTGGAAAGTAGTTCATCACTAAAATCAGTTCCAGTGATTCCTACACCAGTAAGTGAGGAAGCTAATGATGATGATCATGAAACTTCTGATCAAGTTACTACCGAACCTTGTAGGTCAACCAGAGTAAGATCCGCACCAGAGTGGTACGGTAATCCTGTTCTGGAGGTCATGTTACTTAACCATGATGAACCTATGAACTATGAGGAAGCGATGATGAGCCAAGATTCTGAAAAATGGCTTGAGGCCATGAAATCTGAGATGAGATCCATGTATGAGAACAAAGTGTGGACTTTGGTTGACTTGCCTGATGATCAGCAGGCCATAGAGAATAAATGGATCTTCAAGAAGAAGACTGATGCTGATGGTAATGTTACTGTCTACAAAGCTCGACTTGTTGCAAAAGGTTTTCGACAAGTTCAAGGAGTTGACTATGATGAGACCTTCTCACCCGTAGCAATGCTTAAGTCCGTCCGAATCATGTTAGCAATTGCCACATTTTATGATTATGAAATTTGGCAAATGGATGTCAAAACTGCATTCCTTAATGGATATATTAAAGAAGAGTTGTATATGATGCAACCAGAAGGTTTTGTCGATCCAAAAGGTGCTAACAAAGTGTGCAAGCTCCAGCGACCCATTTATGGACTGGTGCAAGCCTCTCAGAGTTGGAATATATGCTTTGATAGTGTGATCAAAGCATATGGTTTTATACAGACTTTTGGAGAAGTCTGTATTTACAAGAAAGTGAGTGGGAGCTTTGTAGCATTTCTGATATTATATTAGATGACATATTGTTGATCAAAAATGATACTAAATTTCTGAATAGCATAAAAGGATACTTGAATAAGAATTTTTCAATGAAATACCTCGGTGAAGCTGCTTATATATTGGGCGACAAGATCTATAGAGATAGATCAAGATGCTTAATTGGACTTTCACAAAACACATACCTTGATAAAGTTTTGAAGAAGTTCAAAATGGATCAGGCAAAGAAAGGGTTCTTGCCTGTGTTACAAGGTGTGAAGTTGAGTCAGACTCAATGCCCGACCACTGTAGAAAATAGAGAGAAAATGAAAGTCATTCCCTATGCTTTAGCCATAGGTTCTATCATGTATGCAATGCTGTGTACCAGACTTGATGTGTGCCTTGCTATTAGTTTAGCAGGGAGGTAACAAAGTAATCCAGGAGTGGATCACTGGACAACGGTCAAGAACATCCTGAAATACCTAAAAAGGACTAAGGATATGTTTCTCGTATATGGAGGTGACAAAGAGTGTAGTGATCCGACCTCACACAGTCAAATCTCCGTGTTCAGTGTCATCCCTAGACCGGTAATGCTGACACACACAGTACTTCGAAGGATTTATAACAGAGTAGCAATCACGCACTTATTACATCGAATGTCTCAAAAGAGAACTTATTACAATAAATATGGCTTAAGGCCATCTAATTCGATAACAGCGGAAGGCTTGGAAGATAAAGTGAGTCCATCAACTCCAACGACATAGCTGAGTGCATGACAAACAACCTAGCGCACCTTACTCCTCATTTGAAAAGTCTGCAACATGATACGTTGCAGCCCAAAAATGGGCCAGCACATGGAATATGCCAGCAATATAACACAGTACAGCAATGAACAGACAAATGCTATCACTACATGCATATTTGGCTGGTGGAGGCTCTACGGTTATATTGTTTTCCGAAAAGCCAATTTTTTCCTACAACAAAGGAATATATTTTATTTAGCTATCATGGTAGTTGAACATTGATAATGGTACCCCCATCTCAATCCCAATTAAAAAGGTAATCATTAACAACCCAACAAATTAATTTAGAGTGATGAGATCAACATGATAATTCAAGAACCCGATACTCAAGATGTCCATAACCGGGGACACGGCTAATCATGATTAGTTTGTACACTCTACAGAGGTTTGCGCACTTTCCCCCACAAGACTTGATCTCCTCCATTGGATTTCTCGCACTACATGGTGTTTGAGAAAGGGATGATCGAGGCACAGTCTTTCAGAAGCATTAACTCTAACTCCGGGTAGACCGTACCAACCTACATCCCCTACATCTACTAGCCTACCACTGGAAGAGGTCATGCAATATACTCAACTATGCCAGATCCCATAATGGCTTGTGGATGCACACGGAAGTTTCTAGCATGAATAATCTTATGGTCCCTTTGAGCCTGGGTGGCGGACCATAGGAGGATCACACGGTATAACCCCGGGATCTCCTAGGACAACACTGGCATAACCCCAGGTGCCCAAAACCAACAATCCACCCAGATGTGTATTAATGTTGCCACCTTAAATTAAACCATTAATTAACAACTCACATCTGTCATGGATACACTCAAACCCAATCCACGTCTACGAGCATAGCATAGCGATAAAAGCATAACGTAGAAGTAACTCCCAAGGGTTTGATAATAAAACAGGTAATAGGTTCTACCTCATCATCTTCTTCCCAATACCCACAAGTTAATCACATCCTAATCATGAAGTGTTTGGGGATTGTAACTAATGCATAAAACTGGGTATGAAAGGGGTATGATCAATGTGTTACTTGCCTTGCTGACGATCCGCAAAACCTAGGGACTCGTAGTAGCACGCTTCGTACTCCGGGTGTTCTATCGCAAACAAACAATTGCATACATAAGCAATCAAGCAAAGATGCACGGATAAAACTCAAATAATAGGATCTAAACAAAAAGTTCAACTTAAGAACTCCGGTTTGCAAAAAGGATCAAATCAAACGGAGCAACGAAACTCAAACTGCGAAAGAAACAAGGTTCGATTACCAATCTGGACTGTAGTCAAATTTTACAGTACCAAAATCTTGTTCAAGTTGGTTAAACAGAAAGAGGGTTTCGAGACGAAGATCTCGGCGTTTGAATCGCCTGATTCCGATAAACGAGCGAAAAGATAAACTAAAACGAAAATCAGGGCATAAATCGCAATCGGAAATAATCGCGGAAAAACCCTGGAAAAAGAAAAACTGACGAACAGGCTAACGAACGAACATACGGACACCGTTCGTTAAAATGAACGTACGGACGAACGCCCGCTATTTAACTAAACTGGGAAAAACGGAAACAAAACTGATCTAAAATAAAAAACGAGATCTAGGGTTTTCGAAATAAAACCGATCGATTTTCTCGTCAAAACCGGCGGCGGCGGCGGCTACCTCTGGCGACGGTCGGCAAGGCAGCGGCGGGACGGCGGTGCGGCTCCGCGCAACTCTGACGGGGCGGCTCCAGCGGCGGCGGGGGGGTCACGGCGGGATGGTGCGGTGGCGGCGACGCGAGGCGGCGGCGAGATGGCGCTGCGGCGGCGCGGGACGCGGCAGCGCGGATCGGGCTAGGGTTTGGGGTTCGGTGGGGGGGGGGGGCTGGCGGCTCGGGGCTGCGGCTCTTAAAGGGCCGGCCGGGTCAGTGTCCCAGGCGGACACGGCCCGGTAAGGCGGTTCGTTTTTAAAAAAAAATTCTGATGCGCAGAGAAATGATTAAAAGAAATACTAAAGTGTCTCCAAAAGTCCTGAAATAAATTTTCCCCGTCCTCTAAAAATATAGCGGACAAAGTGAACATTTATTTGGGCCTCTAATGCAATTTTGAAAAACACATTTTTTTCCTAATTCAAATAAAATTGCAATAAAATCCAAATAAAAATTATTTATTTGATTTTAATATTTTTCCTCCAATATTTCATTTATTTTGGATAAGTCATTTTATCTCCTCTCATATATTTTAATATGAAATATTTACGGAGAGAAAAATTAATTAAAACCAAAATGATCCTTGTTTCAATATTTGATAAAATTCAAATATGAAAAACGTGAAATCCCCAACTCTCTCCGTGGTTCCTTGAGTTGCTTAGAATTTTGAGGATCGTGAAACGAAATGCAATAAAATATGATATGCATGAATGACCTATGCATAACATTCCAAATTGAAAATTTGGGATGTTACAAAGAGCCCGTCGTAAACGGTTACATCGATGCAAGCTTTGACACTGATCCGGATGACTCTAAGTCACAAACCAGATACATATTTTCATTAAATGGTGGAGCTGTCAGTTGGTGCAGTTCCAAGCAGAGCGTCCTGGCGGGATCTACGTGTGAAGCGGAGTACATAGCTACTTCGGAAGCAGCAAATGAGGGAGTCTGGATGAAGGAGTTCATATCCGATCTAGGTGTCATACCTAGTGCATCGGGTCCAATGAAAATCTTTTCTGACAACACAGGTGCAATTGCCTTGGCAAAGGAATCCAGATTTCACAAAAGAACCAAGCACATCAAGAGACGCTTCAATTCCATCCGCGATCAAGTCAAGGAGGGAGACATAGAGATTTGCAAGATACATACGGATCTGAATGTTGTAGACCCGTTGACTAAGCCTCTCTCACGAGCAAAACATGATCAACACCAAGACTCCATGGGTGTTAGAATCATTACAATATAATCTAGATTATTGACTCTAGTGCAAGTGGGAGACTGAAGGAAATATGCCCTAGAGGCGATAATAAAGTTGTTATTTATATTTCCTTATATCATGATAAATGTTTATTATTCATGCTAGAATTGTATTAACCGGAAACTTAGTACATGTGTGAATACATAGACAAACAGAATGTCACTAGTATGCCTCTACTTGACTAGCTCGTTGAATCAATGATGGTTATGTTTCCTAACCATAGACATGAGTTGTCATTTTATTAACGAGATCACATCATTAGAGAATGATGTGATTGACTTGACCCATCCATTAGCTTAGCACGATGATCATTTAGTTTGTTGCTATTGCTTTCTCCATAACTTATACATGTTCCTATGACTATGAGATCATGCAACTCCCGAATACCGGAGGAACACTTAGTGTGCTATCAAACGTCACAACGTAACTGGGTGACTATAAAGATGCTCTACGGGTGTCTCCAATGGTGTCTGTTGAGTTGGCATAGATCGAGATTAGGATTTGTCACTCCGAGTATCGGAGAGGTATCTCTAGGCCCTCTCGGTAATGCACATCACTATAAGCCTTGCAAGCAATGTGACTAAGGAGTTAGTTACAGGATGATGCATTACGGAACGAGTAAAGAGACTTGCTGGTAATGAGATTGAATTAGGTATTGAGATACCGACGATCGAATCCCGGGCAAGTAACATACCGATGACAAAGGGAACAACGTATGTCGTTATGCGGTTTGACCGATAAAGATCTTTGTAGAATATGTAGGAGCCAATACGAACATCCAGGTTCCGCTATTGGTTATTGATCGGAGACGTGACTAGGTCATGTCTACATAGTTCTCGAACCCATAGGGTCCGCACGCTTAACGTTCAGTGACGATCGGTATTACGAGTTTATGAGTTTTGATGTACTAAAGATAGTTCGGAGTCCCGGATGTGATCACGGACATGACGGGGAGTCTCGAAATGGTCGAGACATAAAGATTAATATATTGGATGACTATATTCGGACACCGGATGAGTTTCGGGGGTCACTGATACGTCTCCAACGTATCTATAATTTTTGATTGCTCCATGCTATATTATCTTCTGTTTTGGATGTTTATGGGCTTTATTATACACTTTTATATCATTTTTGGGACTAACCTATTAACCCAGAGCCCAGTGCCAGTTTCTGTTTTTACCTTGTTTTAGAGTATCGCAGAAAAGGAAAATCAAACGGAGTCCAATTGACCTGAAACTTCACGAAACTTATTTTTGGAAGGAAAGAAGCCCAGAAGACTTGGAGTGCTCGTTAGGGGACCTACGAGGAGGCCACGAGGCAGGGGGCGCACCCTCCACCCTCGTGGGCCCCTCGTGGCCCCCCTGACGCACTTCTTCCTCCTATATATCTCCATATACCTAAAACGATCGGGGAGCACAATAGATCGGGAGTTCCGCCGCCAGAAGCCTCCGTAGCCACCGAAAGCCAATCTAGACCCGTTCCGACACCCTGCCGGAGGGGGCAATCCCTCTCCGGTGGCTTTCTTCATCATCCCGGTGCTCTCCATGACGAGGAGCGAGTAGTTCTCCCTCGGGGCTGAGGGTATGTACCAGTAGCTATGTGTTAGATCTCTCTCTCTCTCTCTCTCTCTCTCTCTCGTGTTCATGAGATGATACGATCTTGATGTATCGCGAGCTTTGCTATTTTATTTGGATCCTATGATGTTTTCTCCCCCCTCTACTCTCTTGTAATGGATTGAGTTTCCCCATTGAAGTTATCTTATCGGATTGAGTCTTTATAGATTTGAGAACACTTGATGTATGTCTTGCCATGCGTATCTGTGGTGACAATGGGATATCACGTGATTCACTTGATGTATGTTTTGGTGATCAACTTGCGGGTTCTGCCCATGAACCTATGCATAGGGGTTGGCACACGTTTTCGTCGTGATTCTCCGGTAGAAACTTTGGGGCACTCTTTGAGGTCCTATGTGTTGGTTGAATAGATGAATCTGAGATTGTGTGATGCATATCATATAATCATACCCATGGATACTTGAGGTGACATTGGAGTATCTAGGTGACATTAGGGTTTTGGTTGATTTGTGTCTTAAGGTGTTATTCTAGTACGAACTCTAGGGCTGTTTGTGACACTTATAGGAATAGCCCAACGGACTGATTGGAAAGAATAACTTTGAGGTGGTTTCTTACCCTACCATAATCTCTTCGTTCGTTCTCCGCTATTAGTGACTTTGGAGTGACTCTTTGTTGCATGTTGAGGGATAGTTATGTGATCCAATTATGTTAGTATTGTTGAGGGAACTTGCACTAGTGAAAGTATGAACCCTAGGCCTTATTTCCTATCATTGCAATACCGTTTATGCTCACTTTTATCACTTGCTACCTTGCTGTTTTCATAATTTCAGATTACAAATGCCTTTATCTACTATCCATATACCACTTGTATCACCATCTCTTCGCCGAACTAGTGCACCTATACAATTTACCATTGTATTGGGTGTGTTGGGGACATAAGAGACTCTTTGTTATTTGGTTGAAGGGTTGCTTGAGAGAGACCATCTTCATCCTACGCCTCCTACGGATTGATAAACCTTAGTTCATCCACTTGAGGGAAATTTGCTACTGTTCTACAAACCTCTGCACTTGGAGGCCCAACAACGTCTACAAGAAGAAGGTTGTGTAGTAGACATCAAGCTCTTTTCTGGCGCCGTTGCCGGGGAGGTTAGCGCTTGAAGGTATATCTTTAGATCTTGCAATCGAGTCTTTTAGTTTCTTGTTTTATTACTAGTTTATTTTATAGAACAAAACTATAAAAAATGGAATTGAGTTTTCCTCGTACGCTTCATCTTTTTAATATCTTTCGTGAGTATGATGGAAAGGATAATTGTGCTCGAGTGCTAGAAGAAGAAATCTATAAAATGTTTGGCACTAAATATTTTAATGATGAGCATGATTGCAATGTTGTTTGTACGAATTCTTTGAATATCCATGATGCTAATGATATGCAAAGCCACAAGCTTGGGGAAGCTATATTTGATGAAGACGATATTTTTTGTCCCCCAAGTTTTGATGAGAAAATTTATTATGATGAAAGAATGCCTCGTATATATGATGATTATTGTGATGACACGTATGCTTTAAAGAATAATAATAACAATTAACCTTGTCATCTTGATCTTAATTTTCAATCACATGATAGTTATTTTGTTGAGTTTGCTCCCACTATTATTCATGAGAAGAATTTTGCTTGTGTGGAGAGTAGTAAAATTTCTATGCTTGTAGATCATGAAAACAATGCTTTAGGTGTTGGTTATATTGTTGAATTCATTCATGATGCTACTGAAAATTATTATGAGGGTGGAACATATGCTTGTGGGAATTGCAATAATATCAAGTTTCCTCTCTATGTGCTTAAAGTTTTGAAGTTATGCTTGTTTTTCCCTCCTATGCTAGTTGATTATTGTTCCCACAAGTTGTTTTCTCACAAAATCCCTATGCATAGGAAGTGGGTTAGACTTAAATGTGCTAGTCATATTCTTCATGATGCTCTCTTTATGTTTCAGTTCTTATCTTTTATGTGAGCATTATTGAAATCATCATGCCTAGCTAGGGGCGTTAAACGATAGCGCTTATTGGGAGGCAACCCAATTTTATTTTAGCAACATGATTTTTGTTCCTGTTTAGTAATAAATAATTCATATATACTCTGTTGGTTTTATGCTTTTAATTAGTGTTTGTGCCAAGTAGAACATTTGGGAAGACTTGGGGAAAGTCTTGTTGATCATGCTGTAAAAACAGAAACTTTAGCGCTCACGAGAATTGCTGCCATTTTTATTTGGAGAGTGCTATTTAGTTAATTATTTTTGCAGATTATTAATAGACAAATTCCTCAGGTCCATCAATTTATTTGAGAATTGTATGAGTTCCATAAGTATACGTTTGATCCAGATTACTACATACTGTTCTGTTTTTGACAGATTCTGTTTTTCATGTGTTGTTTACTTATTTTGATGAATCTATGGCTAGTAAAATAGTTTATAAACCATAGAGAAGTTGGAATACATTAGGTTTAACACCAATATAAATAAAGAATGAGTTCATTGCAGTACCTTGAAGTGGTGATTTATTTTCTTATACTAACGGAGCTTACGAGTTTTCTGTTAAGTTTTGTGTTGTGAAGTTTTCAAGTTTTGGGTAAGGATTCGATGGTCTATGGAATAAGGAGTGGAAAGAGCCTAATATTGGGGATGCCCAAGGCACACCAAGGTAATATTCAAGGATAGCCAAGAGCCTAAGCTTGGGGATGCCCCGGAAGGCATCCCCTCTTTCGTCTACTTTCATCGGTAACTTTACTTGGAGCTATATTTTTATTTATCACATGATATGTGTTTTGCTTGGAGCGTCAATTTATTTTGTTAGGATTTGCTTTATGTTATTTATAACAATGTTTTGCATCTTTTATTTCAATAAAAGTGGCATTGATAGCCTTTACTATGCCTATTTTAGAAGTCCACATATTTCTGTTTGAAAACAGAAAGTTTACCGCTGTTGCAATAATTCCCTAGAAAAGTCAGTATGTGATAAAATGTTGAAACCTTTTGCATATTAAGCTCTGATAAATTTATTACAGTGGGAATTTTATTTCATAATTTTTGGATCTAGGGAAGTATGGATCTTGCTGCACTCTTTACAGACTGTACTGTTTAGGCAGATTGCTGTTATGTTTGCATTGTTTGCATATGTTTGCTTCTTTAATTATTCTATTTAAGGATAGGACTATTAAATATGCAGATGCATTTAGTATGAAATGTTGAATAATAATTTTAGTGATTTTATAGAGTAGAGTATGATAAGGTTTTTCAATTGATTTATACTAACTTATCTCACGAGTCCTTGTTGAGTTTTGTGTGGATGAAGCTTTTGAGATTTAGGGAGACCGTGATATGAGAGGAATTAAGGAGACACAAAAGCTCAATCTTGGGGATGCCCAAGGCATCCCAAGATAATATTTCAAGAAGTCTCAAGCATCTAAGCTTCGGGATGCCCCGATTGGCATCCCACCTTTCTTCTTCAACAACTATCGGTAAGTTTCGGTTGATCCTAAGTTTTTGCTTCTTCACATGATGTTTGCTATCCTTAGAATGTCATTTTCTTTTGCTTTGCTTGCTGTTTGAATAAAATACCAAGATCTGAAATTATTAAATGTTAGAGAGTCTTCACATAGTTGCATAATTATTCGACTACTCATTGATCTTCACTTATATCTTTCAGAGTAGTTTGTCATTTGCTCTAGTGCTTCACTTATATCTTTTTAGAGCACGGTGGTGGTTTTATTTTGTAGAAATAGATGAACTCTCATGCGTAACTTATATCATTTTGAGAGTCCTAAACAGCATGGTAATTTGCTTTGGTTATGAAACTAGTCCTAATATGATGGGCATCCAAGAGGGATATAATAAAAACTTCCATATAAAGTGCATTGAATACTATGAGAAGTTTGATACTTGATGATTGTTTTGAGATATGAAGATGGTGATATTAGAGTCATGCTAGTTGAGTAGTTTTCAATTTGAGAAATACTTGTGTTGAAGTTTGTGATTCCCGTAGCATGCACGTATGGTGAACCGTTATGTGATGAAGTCGGAGCATGATTTATTCATTGACTATCTTCCTTATGAGTGGCGGTCGGGGACAAGCGATGGTCTTTTCCTACCAGTCTATCCCCCTAGGAGCATGCGCGTAGTACTTTGCTTTGATAACTAATAGATTTTTGCAATAAGTATGTGAGTTCTTTATGACTAATGTTGAGTCCGTGGATTATACGCACTCTCACCCTTCCACCATTGCTAGCCTCTCTAATACCGCGCACCTTTCGTCGGTATCGTACACCCACCATATACCTTCCTCAAAACAGCCACCATACCTACCTATTATGGATTTCCATAGCCATTCCGAGATATATTCCCATGCAACTTTCCACCGTTCTGTTTATTATGACACGCTTCATCATTGTCATATTGCTATGCATGATCATGTAGTTGACATTGTATTTGTGGCAAAGCCACCGTTCATAATTCTTTCATACATGTCACTCATGCATCATTGCACAACCCGGTACACTGCCGGAGGCATTCATATAGAGTCATATCTTGTTCTAAGTATCGAGTTGTAATTCTTGAGTTGTAAGTAAATAAAAGTGTGATGATCATCATTATTAGAGCATTGTCCCAGTGAGGAAAGGATGATGGAGACTATGATTCCCCCATAAGTCGGGATGAGACTCTGGACGAAAATAAATAAATAAAAGAGGCCAAAGAAGCCCAAATAAAAATAAGAAAAAAAGAGTCCATAAAAAAAGAGAAGGCCCAAATAAAAAAATAAAAAAATGAGAGAAAAAGAGAGAAGGGGCAATGCTACTATCCTTTTACCACACTTGTGCTTGAAAGTAGCACCATGATCTTCATGATAGAGAGTCTCATATGTTGTCACTTTCATATACTAGTGGGAATCTTTCATTATAGAACTTGGCTTGTATATTCCAATGATGGGCTTCCTCAAAATGCCCTAGGTCTTCGTGAGCAAGCAAGTTGGATGCACACCCACTTAGTTTCTTTTTGAGCCTTCATATACTTGTAGCTCTAGTGCATCCGTTGCATGGCAATCCCTACTCACTCACATTGATATCTATTGATGGGCATCTCCATAGCCCGTTGATATGCCTAGTTGATGTGAGACTATCTTCTCCTTTTTGTCTTCTCCACAACCACCATTCTATTCCACCTATAGTGCTATGTCCATGGCTCACGCTCATGTATTGCGTGAAGATTGAAAAAGTTAGAGAACATCAAAAGTATGAAACAATTGCTTGGCTTGTCATCGGGGTTGTGCATGATTTAAATATTTTGTGTGGTGAAGATAGAGCATAGCCAGACTATATGATTTTGTAGGGATAGCTTTCTTTGGCCATGTTATTTTGAGAAGACATGATTACTTGGTTAGTATGCTTGAAGTATTATTATTTTTATGTCAATATAAACTTTTATCTTGAATCTTTTGGATCTGAATATTCATGCCACAATTAAGAAGAATTACATTGAAATTATGCCAAGTAGCACTCTGCATCAAAAATTCTGTTTTTATCATTTACTTACTCGAGGACGAGCAGGAATTAAGCTTGGGGATGCTAATATGTCTCCAACGTATCTATAATTTTTGATTGCTCCATGCTATATTATCTTCTATTTTGGATGTTTATAGGCTTTATTATACACTTTTATATCATTTTTGGGACTAACCTATTAACCCAGAGCCCAGTGCCAGTTTCTGTTTTTACCTTGTTTTAGAGTATCACAGAAAAGGATAATCAAACAGAGTCCAATTGACCCAAAACTTCACGGAACTTACTTTTGGAAGGAAAGAAGCCCAGAAGACTTGGAGTGCACGTCAGGGGGCCTACGAGGAGGCCACGAGGCAGGGGCGCGCCCACCCCCTAGGGCGCGCCCTCCACCCTCGTGGGCCCCTCGCGGCCCCCTAACACACTTCTTCCTCCTATATATCTCCATATACCCTAAAACGATCGGGGAGCACAGTAGATCAGGAGTTCCGCCGCCAGAAGCCTCCATAGCCACCGAAAGCCAATCTAGTCCCGTTCCGGCACCCTGTCAGAGGGGGCAATCCCTCTCCGGTGGCCATCTTCATCATCCCGGTGCTCTCCATGACGAGGAGGGAGTAGTTCTCCCTCGGGGCTGAGGGTATGTACCAGTAGCTATGTGTTTGATCTCTCTCTCTCTCTCTCTCTCTCGTGTTCTTGAGATGATACGATCTTGATGTATCGCGAGCTTTGCTATTATATTTGGATCCTATGATGTTTTCTCCCCCCTCTACTCTCTTGTAATGGATTGAGTTTCCCCTTTGAAGTTATCTTATCGGATTGAGTCTTTATAGATTTGAGAACACTTGATGTATGTCTTGCCGTGCGTATCTGTGGTGACAATGGGATATCACGTGATTCACTTGATGTATGTTTTGGTGATCAACTTGCGGGTTCCGCCCATGAACCTATGCATAGGGGTTGGCACACGTTTTCGTCGTGATTCTCCGGTAGAAACTTTGGGGCACTCTTTGAGGTCCTATGTGTTGGTTGAATAGATGAATCTGAGATTGTGTGATGCATATCGTATAATCATACCCACGGATACTTGAGGTGACATTGGAGTATCTAGGTGACATTAGGGTTTTGGTTGATTTGTGTCTTAAGGTGTTATTCTAGTACGAACTCTAGGGCTGTTTGTGACACTTATAGGAATAGCCCAACATATTGATTGGAAAGAATAACTTTGAGGTGGATTCGTACCCTACCATAATCTCTTCATTCGTTCTCTGCTATTAGTGACTTTGGAGTGACTCTATGTTGCATGTTGAGGGATAGTTATGTGATCCAATTATGTTAGTATTGTTGAGGGAACTTGCACTAGTGAAAGTATGAACCCTAGGCCTTATTTCCTATCATTGCAATACCGTTTATGCTCACTTTTATCACTTGCTACCTTGCTGTTTTTATAATTTCAGATTACAAATACCTTTATCTACTATCCATATACCACTTGTATCACCATGTCTTCGCCGAACTAGTGCACCTATACAATTTACCATTGTATTGGGTGTGTTGGGGACACAAGAGACTCTTTGTTATTTGGTTGCAGGGTTGCTTGAGAGAGACCATCTTCATCCTACGCCTCCTACGGATTGATAAACCTTAGGTCATCCACTTGAGGGAAATTTGCTACTGTTCTACAAAGCTCTGCACTTGGAGGCCCAACAACATCTACAAGAAGAAGGTTGTGTTGTAGACATCAGTCACCGGATAATTATCGGAGTGCCGGGGGGTTATCGGAACCCCAAGGGGATCTAATAGGCCAACAGGGCCTTGTGTGTGTGAGAGAGAGAGGAGGGGGCCTTAGGGCTGGCCGCCCCCCTTGAGGAGTCCGAACTGGACAAGGAGGGGGGTGGGCGGCTCCCCCTCTTTCCCTCCCTTTCTCCCTCTCCTTCCTTCCCCCTTCCTCCTCCTAGTTGGACTAGGAAAGGAGGAGTCCTACTCCTACTAGGAGGAGGACTCCTCCCCTCCTTGGCGCGCCCCAAGGGCCGGCCGGCCTCCCCCTTGCACCTTTATATACAGGGGCAGGGGCATCCTAGAACACACAGGTTGATTGCTTTTAGCCGTGTGCGGTGGCCCCCTCCACCATAATCCACCTCGGTCATATCATCGTAGTGCTTAGGCGGAGCCCTGCGCCAGTAGCTTCATCATGAACATCATCACACCTTCGTGCTGACGAAGCTCTCCCTCGACACTCAACTAGATCGACAGTTTGTGGGACATCACCGAGCTGAACGTGTGCAGATCGCGGAGGTGCCGTACTTTCGGTACTAGGATCGGTCGGATCGTACGACTACATCAACCGCGTTGTCATAACGCTTCTACGGTCTACGAGGGTACGTGGACAACACTCTTCTCCTCTCGTTGCTATGCATCACCTAGATAGATCTTGCGTGTGCGTAGGAAAATTTTGAAATTACTGCGTTCCCCAACAGTTTCCAAGTAGCAGTCATGCAATCTTCGCATCATCGTTGGTAGATGCGGGAGCTGATCAGGTATGACGAGAGGCTTCCCGTGCTCGTATCTAAATTCCTCTACCACCTTAGGCATTTCCAATTGTACATCATCACCCATGTAATCACCATGAGTGGTACCAGGCAGTAGCCCCGGATGATTAGCGATATCGCTAGACACCTTGAGCGGGGGGCACAATTGCTTCTCCTGTTCGCCGAGCTGAGGAATTTTTTCCACTTCATCTTGCAGCACTGGTAGTACTTCCTGGCCCTCGTTCTTCATCATATGACTTTCCAATACAGTGATCATAGTGTGATTGCGGCGGACTTGTTGGTGGTCACTTAAGGGCATACAGAGTGCACTTCGCTCTCACCGGATCTATTGTTTCCTTCGGAGGTGGACGTTTCCGTTCAAAATGGGCCTGCACTTCAGCAGCCACGATTTCCATGTTTTCCTTGTCAGTCCTCTCATATGGTAACTTTGGAGGAGCCTTGAGGCTTGGAACAAATTTGAATTTCTTCCCGCCTGTTGTACTGCTAGCCGTCGGAGCGGCGGCAGCTCTCTTCCGTCGTTGCTGAGGTGGCAGAGTTCATTGACGTGCCGGAGGAGGTGGAGTCCACTGAAGCGCCGGAGACAGCTAAGGTGGAAGAGGACTCTGCTGAGGGGCCTCCTCTGCTGTTGCTGAGGCAGCGGAGGTAGCTCACGTGCCAAAGATGACTCATGCAGCTGAGATGGCCGAGCTGGACTGTGAGGAGTCTGTCGAGGGGTCTCCACTGGCTTAGTCTGCTAAGGCGGCGGCCAATTTGGAAGCTTGATGATCTCATTTCTCCATAGACAGGTACTCCTTAAAGCATTTTCTAGAAGAATATCCCCTTCACCTGTAGGGTAGTCAAGCGCCAGCCCCTCAAATCCCTCCATTATTTCATTCATCACGACAATAGCATAGCCATGTGGAATCGGACAACAATGGAAAGTTCCCTCAGCTTGAGGAGGTACAACAGAGCCAACCGCCGCCTTCAAGGTCAGGTTCTGGCATTTCGCCATTAGCACACAATGTTCAGTCTTCATGATACTATCCACAGGGTAGTGAGGAGCCGTGAAATCAGGCTGAACGAGCTCCGTGGAAGCCACACTGCTTCTCCACTGAGATGGTGGGGTAGCTTCGAGGGAGTTTCGAAGGAAGGATCTTCGTGCCATTGAGATGGTTGGTCGGTAGCTCGCTGGCTCTCAAGTTCCTTTAGTTTCGCTAATCCTGAGCTGACCTTCTGCATTTCACTTGCTTCCTGTTTCTTCTTTCTCTCTCGGCTTCTATAACCACCGTTGTCGGGAAACCCATGCACCCACGAAATAGAGCCTGATGTGCCTCGTGTTTGTCCAGGGTGTTCAGGATTCCCGAGGGCCTCTATCAGCTTGTCCTTCTCTCTGTCGGGAATGAACCTCCCTTCCTGCGCTGCCTTGATTGCTTCCTCAAGCTTCGTGACAGGTATTGCAAGTTGAGTGTTCGTCCAAACACACTTCCCAGTTTCTGGGTCCAAAGTTCCCCAACCCCGAAGAACCAAGTCCTTGACCTATCTGGCTAGTGCAATGTCGCTGGTTGGACCCCTTTAGCAAGCAGGTCTTGCTCAACTTTGTCCCACGTAGGCCGGGATTTGCTGTAGCCACCTGACCTTGTAGTATGGTGATACTTCTTCTTGGGGAAAATGGCGATCGACGGTGGTGAGGACAGGGAGGGGACGGACCGCCAAACCTAGATAAATCTTGGGGAAAATGGAGCTTGGAGGTCGAGCTTGGAGAGGAGAAAGCTTAAGTGTGGCTCAGGAATTTCATTGAACACCTCATGTGCATGCTTCTTCTCGAGGAGGAAGATTTTAGGAGAAGCGCCGCTGTCTCAAGGCGGAACCTGGGTAGAACCAATCTAGGGCTCCGGCGGAGCTATTCTGTCAGGGAAACTTCCCTCCGGGAGCGGAAAATCGAAGCCATCGTTGATACGTCTCCATCGTATCTACTTTTCCAAACACTTTTGCCCTTGTTTTGGACTCTAACTTGCATGATTTGAATGGAACTAACCCGAACTGACGCTGTTTTCAGCAGAATTGACATGGTGTTATTTTTGTGCAAAAATAAAAGTTCTTAGAATGACCTGAAAATCAACGGACATTATTTTTGAAATATATAAAAAAATACTAGAAGAAGAATCCATGTCAGGGGGCCCACACCCTGTCCACGAGGGTGGGTGGCGTGCCTACCCCCCTAGGCGCCCCCTGCCTCGTGGGCCCCCTGACTCTCCACTAACCTCAACTCCAACTCCATATATTCGTGTTCGGGGAGAAAAAAAATAAGAGAAGGATTCATCGCGTTTTACGATATGGAGCCGCCGCCAAGCCCTAAACTCTCTCGGGAGGGCTGATCTGGAGTCCGTTCGGGGCTCTAGAGAGGGGAATCCATCGCCATCGTCATCATCAATCTTCCACCATCACCAATTTCATGATGCTCACCGCCGTGCGTGAGTAATTCCATCGTAGGCTTGCTGTACGGTGATGGGTTGGATGAGATTTATCATGTAATCGAGTTAGTTTTGTTAGGGTTTGATCCCTTGTATCCACTATGTTCTGAGATTGATGTTGCTATGACTTTGCTATGCTTAATGCTTGTCACTAGGGCCCGGGTGCCATGATTTCAGATCTGAACCTATTATGTTTTCATGAATATATGTGAGTTCTTGATCCATCTTGCAATTCTATAGTCACCTACTATGTGTTATGATCCGGCAACCCCGAAGTGACAATAAGCGGGACCACTCCCGGTGATGACCGTACTTTGAGGAGTTCATGTATTCACTATGTGTTAATGCTTTGGTCCGGTACTCTATTAAAAGGAGGCCTTAATATCCCTTTGTTTCCAATAGGACCCCGCTGCCACGGGAGGGTAGGACAAGAGATGTCATGCAAGTTCTTTTCCATAAGCACGTATGACTATATTCGGAATACATGCCTACATTACATTGATGAACTGGAGCTAGTTTTGTGTCACCCTATGTTATGACTGCTACATGATCGATCGCATCCGGCATAATTCTCCATCACCGATCCAATGCCTACGAGCTTTTCCATATATTGTTCTTCGCTTATTTACTTTTCCGCTGCTAGTGTTACAATCACTAGAAAACCCAAAAATATTACTTCTGCTACTGTTACCACTACTATCATATTACTTTGCTATAGATATTAAGTTTCCAGGTGTGGTTGAATTGACAACTCAGCTGCTAATACTTGAGATTATTCTTTGGCTCCCCTTGTGTCGACTCAATAAAGTTGGGTTGAACACTCTACCCTCGAAAACTGTTGCGATCCCCTATACTTGTGGGTTATCAAGACAATTTTCTGGCGCCGTTGCTGGGGAGCATAGCTCTATTCCTTGAGTCACTTAGGATTTATATCTACTTATCACTATGAAGAACTTGAAAGATCAAAGAACCAAGATTTTTCCCTCAACTACGAGGGTAGGTAAGGAACTGCCATCTAGCTCTGCACTTGATTCACCTTTTTTTGAGTCAACTTGAGATACCTACACATGCTATTGATTCTGATAGGTCGCATGTTATTGATGATGCCACTTCTGCTTTGCATGATACTTATGATGAAACTACTTCTATGCTTGATACTACTGTGCCACTTGGTGAATTTCTTGATGAACAACTCGCTAGGGCTAGAAAGAATGAAATTATTGAAACTGATAATATTGATGAAAGTGATGATGAAGATTCTCCCCCTAGATATGAATTGCCTGTTGTGCCTGAGGGTTATGTTATCGATGAAGAAACTGCTAGAGACTTTCTTGCCTGCAATGATAGAAGTGATCTTAAGAAATTATTAGGTAAGCTGAAAGAAAATTCTCTGAATGCTAGAATGAAATATGATCCTTCTTATGCTACTTCAACTATCTTTATTACTGATAAGGATTATGATTTCTCTGTTGTTCCTGAGATAATTACTTTGGTTGAATCTGATCCTTTTTATGGCTATGAATCTAAAACTGTTGTGGCACATCTTACTAAATTAAATGATATAGCTACCCTGTTCACTAAAGATGAGAAAACTCGCTACTATTATATCCTTAAATTATTTCCGTTCTCATTAAAGGGTGATGCTAAGATATGGTTTAATTCTCTTGATCCTGGTTGTGTGCGTAGTCCCCAGGATATGATTTACTACTTCTCTGCTAAATATTTCCCCGCTCATAAGAAACAAGCTGCCTTAAGGGAAATATATAACTTTGTGCAAATTGAAGAAGCGAGTCTTCCACAAGCTTGGGAGAGGCTTCTCCAATTACTAAATGCTTTGTGTGATCATCTTCTCGAGAAAAATGAAATACTCGATATCTTTAATAATGGACTAACCAATGCTTCCAGAGATTACCTGGATAGTTGTGCTGGTTGTGTTTTTAGGGAAAGAACTGTTGATCAAGCTGAATTGCTATTGAATAATATGTTGACTAATGAAAATAATTGGACACTTCCTGAACCAACTCCTAAGCCAACTCCGAAGAAAAGGGGTATTCTATTTCTCAGTCCTGAAGATATGCAAGAGGCAAAGAAATCTATCAAAGAAAAAGGTATTAAAGCTGAAGATGTTAAGAATTTACCTCAAGTTGAAGAAATACATGATCTTAATTCATCACCTATTGAAGAAACACACAGTCTCGATAACCCGGCATAGGTAGTAAAGGTAAAATCTCTATAAATATGATAAAGCTGAAATCCCTCCTGCTAAGTTTGCTAGCCAATGTTTGGATGAATTTGATAACTTTATGGTTAAGCAAGAAAACTTTAATGCTTATTTTGGTAAACAATTGAAACATAATGCTTATATGATTGAACACTTGAGTGATTATATGGCTAGTGTTAAAGGTGAACTTAAACTTATTAGTAAACATGCTTCTATGGTTACCACTCAAGTAGAACAAGTACTTAAAGCTCGGAATGATTTGCTCATTGAATTAAACAATAAGAATGATAATGCTATTAGAGTTATGACTAGAGGTGGTAAAATGACTCAGGAGCCTTTGTATCCTGAGGGCCACCCTAAGAGAATTGAGCAAGATTCTCAGAGAACTACTATAGATGCACCTAGTCCTTCTAAAAGGAAGAGAAAGAAAAATGATAGGACTTTGCATGCTTCTAGTGAACCTATTGTAGACACACCTGAGAATCCTAATGATATTTCTATCTCTGATGCTGAAACACAATCTGGTAATGAACATGAACCTAGTGATAATGTTAATGATGATGTTCATGTTGATGCTCAACCTAGAAATAGTAATGATGTAGAAATTGAACCTGCTGTTGATCTTGATAACCCACAATCAAAGAATCAACGTTATGATAAGAGAGACTTTGTTGCTAGGAAGCACGGTAAAGAAAGAGAACCATGGGTTCAGAAACCCATGACTTTTCCTCCTAAACCATCAAGAAAAAGGATGATGAGGATTTTGAGCGCTTTGCTGAAATGATTAGACCTATCTTTTTGCGTATGCGTTTGACTGATATGCTTAAAATGAATCCTTATGCTAAGTATATGAAGGATATTGTTACAAATAAGAGAAAGATTCCGGAAGATGAAATTTCCACCATGCTTGCTAATTATACTTTTAAGGGTGGAATACCAAAGAAACTAGGAGATCCTGGAGTACCAACTGTACCATGCTCCATTAAAAGAAACTATGTTAAAACTGCTTTATGTGATCTTGGAGCCGGTGTTAGTGTTATGCCTCTCTCTTTATATCGTAGACTTGATTTGAATAAGTTGACACCTACTGAAATATCTTTGCAAATGGCTGACAAATCAACTGCTATACCTGTCGGTATTTGTGAGGATGTGCCTGTTGTGGTTGCAAACGTTACTATTTTAACGGACTTTGTTATTCTTGATATTCCCGAGGACGATAGTATGTCTATTATTCTTGGAAGACCCTTTTTGAATACTGCATCGACTCTTACTGATTGCACCAAAGGCAATGTCACTTTTCATGTTAATGGTAATGAGCATACGGTACACTTTCCGAGGAAACAACCTCAAGTCCACAGTATCAATTCTATTGGAAAATTTTCAACAATTACTATCGGAGGTTTTGAATTTCCTCTTCCTACTATCAAGAAGAAATATGATATTCTTATTGTTGGGAATGTGCATATCCCCGTTGAGGTAACCTAGTGTTATTCAAAATTTCTCCAGTTTCATGTTATTCGAAATGAGTTTGTTAACAAGCCCTGATCAACCCTGTTAGTGGATTCCTTTTGATGAGCATGAGATGGATGAATTTAGAAAACACAACTTTCTGTACCCTCCTTTTACTTTCTGTTATTTATATTAAATAAAGAAAAATAATATTTTCTGTCTGTTTTCTGAATTATTCATGCAGTAAAAAATAACTTGAAAATAAAAGTCATCCAAATGCCCTGAAAATTTAATATGATTTTTTCTGGAATATTCGAGAATATCTGGCACTGAGAACACATCAGGGGGAGCCAGCACCTGGCCACGAGGGTCCAAGGCACGCCCTACCCCCTGGGCGTGCCCCCTGCCTCATGGACCCCACGTGGGTCCCCTCCACTTGTTCCAGCCACCACAAACTCCTTCTTCCTCCCAAAAATATCACCAACCAGCTCAAGCATGAGTTCTAGCTCATCTTGCTGCCATTTTCGATCTCCTAGCTTAAAGCCCCATTCACAAAACTGCTTTGGGGGATTGTTCTTTGGTATGTGACTCCTCCAATGGTCCAATTAGTTTTTGTTCTAGTGCTTTATTCATTGCAAATTTTTGCTGGTTAGGTTCTTGAGCTTGCATGTCAAATTTATGTGGTCAAAAGTAGTTGTAATGCATGATATGGCCTCTAGGCACTTGTAGGAGTAGTTGCTATCAATTTTGTTGAGTTTGGTTCACTTTTATTTTAAAGTTACTAAAAATTTCAGAAATTTTCAGAAAATGATGAAGAGATTATTGAGGGGCTCTTCGAGCCGGAGTTCGAAGGATAAGAAAAGTGAGGAAGAAGAGAGACCCAAATATAATATCCCTCGCACCGCGGAGGTTCGGCCTTGTGAATGGCCTTGTGATGATTTCTTGAGAGCAGCCGGGATTTATGATGATTTCTATGAGTTGGCTGAGAATGCAGGCCTCACCGACTTCCTCCGTGACCAACGCGAACAGTATCTCCTACTCACTAATATTTTTGTGCAAAATTTTCATTTCCATGCTAAGAGATCACCACCTCCGGTGGATTTCTATTTATATGATGAGTATAAGGATATGTCCCTCTATGAATTTTGTGAGGTCTGCAAGTTGCCCTTTTCAGGCAGCGTAGAGGAACCAGATCATAATGATGTGGAAGGGTTTATTGATACAATTGCTGTAGGGGAAACGAGGAAGGTTTCCGATGCAAGAATTACTAGCATACATTTTCCTGTTCTACGTTACTTTGCAATATTTGCTAGTAGATGCTTGATTGGTCGCGGAAACTGTGGCAACCTTAGTGCCCTTGATATTGTTACTTTGTTCCATGCCTTGTTCCATGATGACACATTTAGTATGGGTGCTATTGTTGCGAAGCAGTTAAATCTTAACCGTACTAAGGGCCCCATCTTGGGAGGTATCTTCGCCTCACGCCTCGCTGCACATTTTAACATACCTATTAGGCTTTATGAGAAAGAAGAAAAGTTGCCGCCTCCTGTTTTTCTAGACTATAAGAGTATGGTAGCTGCTACGTCTCGAGATAGCGTTGGTTTTCCCCGAAGAGGAGGGGGTGATGCAGCACAGTAGCGTAAGTATTTCCCTCAGTTTTTGAGAACCAAGGTATCAATCCAGTAGGAGGTCACGGGCAAGTCCCTCGTACCTGCACAAAACGGTAGCAACTCGCAACCAACGCTTAGAGGTTGTCAATCCCTTCACTTACGAGAGTGAGATATGATAGAGATAATATTTTTGGTATTTTTGGTATAAAGATGCAAAGTGAAAAGTAAAAGCAAAACAAGTAAAATAAAGTAATGGAGATTGATATGATGAGAATAGACCCGGGGGCCATAGGTTTCACTAGTGGCTTCTCTCAAGAGCATAGATATTCTACGGTGGGTGAACAAATTACTGTTGAGCAATTGATAGAATTGAGCATAGTTATGAGGTTATCTACATATGATCATGTATATAGGCATCACGTCCGTGACAAGTAGACCGACTCCTGCCTGCATCTACTACTATTAATCCACTCATCGACCGCTATCCAGCATGCATCTAGAGTATTAAGTTAAAAACAGAGTAACGCCTTAAGCAAGATGACATGATGTAGAGGAATAAATTCATGCAATATGATAAATACCCCATCTTGTTATCCTCGATGGCAACAATACAATAAGTGCCTTGCAACTCTTTCTGTCACTGAGTAAGGACACCGCAGGATTGAACCCAAAGCTAAGCACTTCTCCCATTGCAAGAACTACCAATCTAGTTGGCCAAACCAAACCGATAATTCGAAGAGACTTGCAAAGATAACTCAATCATACATAAAAGAATTCAGAGAAGATTCAAATATTATTCATAGATAAGTTGCATCATAAACCCACAATTCATCGGTCTCAACAGACACACCGCAAAAAGAAGATTACATCGAATAGATCTCCACGAGAGAGGGGGAGAACATTGTATTGAGATCCAAAAAGAGAGAAGAAGCCATCTAGCTACTAGCTATGGACCCGAAGGTCTGAAGTAAACTACTCACACTTCATCGGAAGGGCTATGGTGTTGATGTAGAAGCCCTCCGTGATGGATGCCCTCTCCGGCGGAGCTCCAGAACAGGCCCCAAGATGGGATCTCATGGATATAGGAAGTTGCGGCGGTGGAATTAGGTTTTTGGCTCCCCTGGTCTAATGGGGGTACGTAGGTATATATAGGAGGAAGGAGCACGTCAGTGGAGCTCCGAGGGGCCCACGAGGCAGGGGGCGCGCCCAGGGGGGCGCGCCCTCCACCCTCGTGACCTTCCCGGAAACTTCTTGGAGTTGGGTCCAAGTCTCCTGGATCACGTTCGGTGAGAAGATCACGTTCCCGAAGGTTTCATTCCGTTTGGACTCCGTTTGATATTCTGTTTCCTCGAAATACTGAAATAGGAAAAAACAGCAATTCTGGGCTGGGCCTCCGGTTAATAGGTTAGTCCCAAAAATAATATAAAAGTGGAAAATAAAGCCCAATATAGTCCAAAACAGTAGATAAAGTAGCATGGAGCAATCAAAAATTATAGATACGTTGGAGACGTATCAGGCATCCCCCAGCTTAATTCCTGCTCGTCCTCGAGTAGGTAAATGATAAAAAGAGAATTTTTGATGCGGAGTGATACTTTGGCATAATTTCAATGTAAATCTTCTTAATCATGGTATGAATATTCAGATCTGAAAGGTTCAAGACAAAAGTTCATATTGACATAAAAATGATAATACTTCAAGCATACTAATCAAACAATTATGTCATCTCAAAATAACATGGCCAAAGGAAGTTCATCCCTACAAAATCATATAGTTAGGCTATGCTTCATTTTCGTCACACAAAGATGTTCCCAACTTCTATACCCCCGATGACAAGCCAAGCAATTGTTTCGTACTCAAATAATCTCAAACTTTTTCAACCTTTACGCAATACATGAGCGCGAGCCATGGACATAGCACTATGGGTGGTATAGAATATGATGATGGGGATTGTGTGGAGAAGACAAAAAGGAGAAAGTCTCAAATCATTGAGGCTAATCAGTGAGCTATGGAGATGCCCATCAATTGAAGTTAATGCAAGGAGTAGGTATTGCCATGCAACGGATGCACTAGAGATAAGAATGCTCAACAAAAGAAAACTAGTGGGTGTGCATCCAACTTGCTTGCTCATGAAGACCTAGGGCATTTTGAGGAAGCCCATCGTTGGAATATACAAGCCAAGTTCTATAATGAAAAATTCCCACTAGTATGAACAAGACAACTTATGAGACTCACTATATGAAAATCATGGTGCTACTTTGAAGCACAATATATGAGCCACACTACATGAAGATCAAGGTGCTACTTTGAAGCACAAGTGTGGAAAAAGAGATAGTAGCATTGCCCTTTTTATTTTCTCTCTTTTTTTGGGCCTTTCTTTTTTCTTTTTGGTCTTTCTCCCTTTTTTGATTGGGCAATGCTCTAATAATGATGATCATCACACTTCTATTGATTACAACATAATGATTACAACTCAATACTAGAACAAGATATGACTCTATATGAATGCCTCCGGCGGTGTACCGGGATGGTGCAATGAATCAAGAGTGACATGTATGAAAAATAATGCATGGTGGCTTTGCCACAAATACGATGTCAACTACAAGACCATGCAATGGCAATATGACAAAAGTAAAGCATGTCATGATGATGATGATGATGATGATGGTGGAAGTTGCATGGCAATATATCTCGGAATGGCTATGGAAATGCCATGATAGATAGGTGTGGTGGCTGTTTTGAGGAAGATATAGGGAGGTTTATGTGTGAAAGAGCGTATTATATCACGGGGTTTGGATGCACCGGCGAAGTTTGCACCAACTCTCAATGTGAGAAAGGGCAATGCACGGTACCGAAGAGGCTAGCAAATGGCGGAAAGGTAAAAGTGCGTATAATCCATGGACTCAACATTAGTCAAAAGAACTCCTATACTTATTGCAAAAATTTAGAAGTCATCAAAAATCAAGTACTATGCGCATGCTCCCAGGGGGATAGATTGGTAGGAAAAGACCATCGCTCGTCCCCGATCGCCACTCATAAGGATGCACAAGCCAGGTACACTTCATGCTTCAAATTTGTTACACAACTTTAACCATACGTGCATGCTACAGGACTTGCTAACTTTAACACAAGTATTTCTCAAATTCACAACTACTCAACTAGAACGACTATGATATTATCACCTCCATATCTCAAAACAATTATCAAGCATCAAACTTATCTTAGTATTCAGCCCACTAAAAAGAAAGTTTCACATATCTTGAATACCAAGTATATTAACATTAAGCAAATTACCATGCTATTAACGACTCTCAAAATAATCTAAGTGAAGCATGAGAGATCAAGTTTCTTTAAAACAAACCACCACCGTGCTCTAAAAGATCTAAGTGAAGCACTAGAGAAAAAATTATCACGCTCAAAAAGATATAAGTGAAGCACATAGAGTAAACTATCAAGCTCAAAAGATATAAGTGAAGCACATAGAGAATTCTAACAAATTTCAATTCATACATGGCTCTCTCAAAAGGTGTGTACAGAAAGGATGATTGTGCTAGACTAACAAGCAAAGACACAAATAATACAAGACGCTCCAAGCAAAACACATATCATATGGTGAATAAAAATATAGCTCCAAGTAAATTACCGATGGAAGTGGACGAAAGAGGGGATGCCTTCCGGGGCATCCCCAAGCTTTGACTTTTTGGTGTCCTTGGATTATCTTGGGGGTGCCATGGGCATCCCCAAGCTTAGGCTCTTGCCACTCCTTGTTCCATAATCCATCAAAAGAATTCACCCAAAACTTGAAAACTTCACAACACAAAACTCAATAGAAATTTCGTGAGCTCCGTTAGAGAAAGAAAACAAAAGACTACTTTAAGGTACTGTAGTGAACTTGTTATTTATTTGTATTGGTATTGAACCTAATGTATTCCAACTTCTCTATGGTTTATAAACTATTTTACTAGCCATAGATTCATCAAAATAAGCAAACAACACACGCAAAACATAATCTGTCAAAAACAGAACAGTCTATAGTAACCTGTTACTAACGCAAACTTCTGGAACCCAAAAAATTCTACCAAAATTAGACGACCTGGGAAATTTGTTTATTGATCAGCAGCAACTGGAATCACTATTTTATCACGTTCTGGTGATTTTTGACAATTCGGGCACTGAGCGCAAAGATTCTGGAAATTACAGCAAGATCAAATAACTATCTTCCAAGAAGATCTAATAGGTTTAACTTGGCACAAACACTAATTAAAAGATAAAATCACATCTAAGCAGAATATATATGGATTATTTATTCCTAAACAGAACCAAAAACAAAAAACACAAAATAAAATTGGGTTGCCTCCCAACAAGCGCTATCGTTTAACGCCCCTAGCTAGGCATAAAAGCAAGGATAGATTTAGGTATTGCCATCTTTGGTAGGCAATCCATAAGTGGCTCTCATGATAGATTCATATGGTAATTTTATTTTCTTTCTAGGAAAGTGTTCCATGCCCTTCTTTAAGGGAAATTGGAATTTAATATTCCCTTCCTTCATATCAATAATTGCACCAATCGTTGTAAGGAAAGGTCTACCAAGAATAATAGGACATGAAGGATTGCAATCTATATCAAGAACGATAAAATCTACGGGCACATAATTCCTATTTGCAACAATAAGAACATCATTAATTCTTCCCATAGGCTTTTTAACAGTGGAATCCGCAAGATGCAAGTTTAGAGAGCAATCATCAAAGTCACGGAAATCTAGCAAATCACACAAAGCTTTGGGGATAGTAGAGACACTAGCACACAAATCACACAAAGCATAAAACTCGTAATTTTTAATTTTAATCTTAATTGTAGGTTCCCACTCATCATGGAGTTTTCTAGGGATAGAAACTTTCAACTCAAGCATTTCTTCATAAGATTGCATTAAGGCGTCAACAATGTGTTCGGTAAAGGCCTTATTTCGACTATAAGCATGAGGAGAATTTAACACGGATTGCAACAAGGAAATACAATCAATTAAAGGGCAATTTTCATAGTTAAATTCCTTGAGATCCAAAATAGTGGGTTTAGCAATATCTAGATTTTTATTTCTTTCAATCCCTTTTTTATCAATTTCATCATCAGGATCTAAAAACTCAGAATTCTTAGAACGCCTTCTAGGTAAGGGAAGATCATAATCAGATCCATCAAGATTCACATTGCAAAACAACGATTTAATAGGGGACACATCAATAACTTTTAGATCTTCATCTTGATTCTCATAGTTATTAGAAGAACACGCTTTAATAAAGGCATCTTTGTAAGCACGCATCCTAGCGGTTCTTTCTTTGCACTCATCAATGGAAATTCTCATGGCTTTGAGAGACTCATTGATATCATGCTTAGGAGGAATAGATCTAAGCTTTAAAGAATCAACCTCAAGAGAAATTCTATCAACGTTCCTAGCCAAATCATCAACTTTAAGCAATTTCTCTTCAAGCAAAGCATTGAAATTCTTTTGCGAATTCATAAACTCTTTAACACTACTCTCAAATTCAGAGGGCATCTTATTAAAATTTCCATAAGAGTTGTTGTAGGAATTTCCATAATTATTAGAAGGATTACTAGGATAAGGCCTAGAATTAAAATTCCCTCTATACGCGTTGTTACCAAAACTATTCCTACCAACAAAATTCACATCCATAGATTCATTATTATTCTCAAGCAAAGTAGAAAAGGCATATTATTGGGATCAGAAGAAACACTCTTAACAAATAAATTCCTAAGTTCATCCATCTTTTCACTCAAAACATTGATTTCTTCTATAGCATGCACTTTTTTATTAGTAGATCTTTCAATATGCCATTGAGAATAATTGACCATAATATTATCTAGGAGTTTAGTAGCATCTCCTAAAGTGATTTCCATAAAAGTGCCTCCCGCGGCCGAATCTAAAAGATTTCTAGAAGCAAAATTCAATCCAGCATAAAATTTTTGTATAATCATCCATAAGTTCAAACCATGAGTAGGACAATTACGTAGCATTAATTTCATTCTCTCCCAAGCTTGTGCAACATGTTCATGATCAAGTTGCTTAAAATTCATAATATCGTTCCTAAGAGAGATAATCTTAGCGGGAGGAAAATACTTAGAGATAAAAGCATCTTTGCACTTGTTCCAAGAATCAATACTATTTTTAGGCAAAGATGAAAACCACGCTTTAGCACGACCTCTAAGCGAAAAAGGAAATAGCTTCAATTTAACGACATCATTATCGACATCCTTTTCTTTTGCATATCACATAAATCAACAAAGCCATTTAGATGAGTAGCGGCATCTTCACTAGGAAGGCCGGCGAATTGATCTTTCATAACAAGATTCAACAAAGCAGTATTGATTTCACAAGATTTAGTATTGGCAAGAGGAGCAATCGGAGTGCTAAGGAAATCATTGTTATTGATATTGGTGAAGTCACACAATTTGGTAGCATCTTGGGCCATCATGACAAGCAAGCAAACTAACACACGAGCAAACAAAAGGCAAAGGGAAAGAGAGGGCAAATAAAACGGCAAGGGTGAAGTGGGGGAGAGGAAAACAAGAGGCAAA
Organism: Triticum urartu; assembly: GCF_056163025.1. Taxonomy (NCBI): domain Eukaryota; kingdom Viridiplantae; phylum Streptophyta; class Magnoliopsida; order Poales; family Poaceae; genus Triticum; species Triticum urartu. The sequence goes on along the minus strand of NC_141878.1, from coordinate 442,499,087 downwards.
TGGCAAATAATGTAGTGCGAGAGATAGAGATTGTGATGGGTACTTGGTATGTTGACTTTTGCGTAGGCTTCCCCGGCAATGGCGCCAGAAATGGCTCGTTGACGGGAGAGTAAATCTTGACTTGACTTGCCGTAGGCCTCCCCGGCAACGGCGCCAGAAATCCTTCTTGCTACGTCTCGAGCTAGCGTTGGTTTTCCCCGAAGAGGAGGGGGTGATGCAGCACAGTAGCGTAAGTATTTCCCTCAGTTTTTGAGAACCAAGGTATCAATCCAGTAGGAGGTCACGCGCAAGTCCCTCGTACCTGCACAAAACGGTAGCAACTCGCAACCAACACTTAGGGGTTGTCAATCCCTTCACGATCACTTACGAGAGTGAGATCTGATAGAGATAATATTTTTGGTATTTTGGTATAAAGATGCAAAGTGAAAAGTAAAAGCAAAACAAGTAAAATAAAGTAATGGAGATTGATATGATGAGAATAGACCCGGGGGCCATAGGTTTCACTAGTGGCTTCTCTCAAGAGCATAGATATTCTACGGTGGGTGAACAAATTACTGTTGAGCAATTGATAGAATTGAGCATCGTTATGAGGTTATCTAGGTATGATCATGTATATAGGCATCACGTCCGTGACAAGTAGACCGACTCCTGCCTGCATCTACTGCTATTACTCCACTCATCGACCGCTATCCAACATGCATCTAGAGTATTAAGTTAAAAACAGAGTAATGCCTTAAGCAAGATGGCATGATGTAGAGAGATAAATTCATGCATCATGAAATAAACCCCATCTTGTTATCCTCGATGGCAACGATGCAATACGTGCCTTGCAACTCTTTCTGTCACTGAGTAAGGACACCACAAGATTGAACCCAAAGCTAAGCACTTCTCCCATTGCAAGAACTACCAATCTAGTTGGCCAAACCAAACCGATAATTCGAAGAGACTTGCAAAGATAACTCAATCATACATAAAAGAATTCAGAGAAGATTCAAATATTATTCATAGATAAGTTGGATCATAAACCCACAATTCATCGGTCTCAACAAACACACCGCAAAAAGAAGATTACATCGAATAGATCTCCACGAGAGAGGGGGGGAACATTGTATTGAGATCCAAAAAGAGAGAAGAAGCCATCTAGCTACTAGCTATGGACCCGAAGGTCTGAAGTAAACTACTCACACTTCATCGGAAGGGCTATGGTGTTGATGTAGAAGCCCTCCGTGATGGATGCCCTCTCCGGCGGAGCTCCGGAACAGGCCCCAAGATGGGATCTTGTGGATATAGGAAGTTGCGGCGGTGGAATTAGGTTTTTGGCTCCCCCTGGTCTAATGGGGGTACGTAGGTATATATAGGAGGAAGGAGCACGTCGGTGGAGCTCCGAGGGGCCCACGAGGCAGGGGGGCGCGCCTAGGGGGGAGCGCCCTCCGCCCTCGTGACCTTCCCGGAAACTTCTTGGAGTAGGGTCCAAGTCTCCTAGATCACGTTCGGTGAGAAGATCACGTTCCCGAAGGTTTCATTCTGTTTGGACTCCGTTTGATATTCTGTTTCCTCGAAATACTGAAATAGGCAAAAAAACAACAATTCTGGGCTGGGCCTCCAGTTAATAGGTTAGTCCCAAAAATAATATAAAAGTGGAAAATAAAGCCCAATATAGTCCAAAACAGTAGATAAAGTAGCATGGAGCAATCAAAAATTATAGATACGTTGGAGACGTATCAGTAGCACATGATTTTATCGTTAAGAATAAGGAAAAGATGCTTAAGTACAAGTTGATATTTGATAAAAATCACCCTGAGACTATTACTTTGCCTGCTCCTTCCTTGTTTGACTTATCTGCAGGCAAGTACCTTGTTCCACCGGAGGCCATTCACGACTACCGAAACCCCACACCAGCTACAGAGCCAGAGCCGGAACCATAATTTGATCCTCACCGGCAGTCTGTTTATCAGTGGAATCCGGAAGAGATCGCCAACCAGTGGCACCAGGAGGATCCTTCTCAGTACGACCCCAACTATAACTTTGGATATCCGCCAGGCCAGCCGTGGCCATAGACCAACTTAGGACAAAAGCCTAAGCTTGGGGGAGTACATATTTCTCACTGACATTACATTCATGTTCACACACTCATGCTAGTTGTCGGTGCTCATACTTTTTCATTGTAATATCCATGCTAGTTTATTTCCCTTTTTATGCTTTCTTCTTGTGTGTTTGATAAACCTTAAGAAAAAACCAAAAATAATAATTAGTTGTAGCTTCTAGTTAGTTTACTTTCCATGCCTGTAGTAGTAGTAGTAGTAGTAATTAAAAAGAAAACCTAAAAAAATTTCTCGTTCTTCTTTTGCTTGTTGGGAGCTTTCCCGTGTAAATAGTTTCTTTTCTTTCTTTGGGGGTCGAGAGGAGAAGACCATAATGAAAATGTTGAGTGGCGCTCATATGCATTATTGTTGATCTAACAAAGAGCCCATATTACCTTGTCTTCTCTCTTAAATTGAATGCTTGCAGATTCCAGCTTAGTCCAATGCAAGTGCACTATTATTATTATCCACACTATTCGGTCGTGCATGTGAAAGGCAATAATGATGATTATATGATGAACTTATTGAGATGAGAAAAGCTGGTATGAACTCGACCTCTCTTGTTTTTGTAAATATGATTAGTTCCTCGTTCCGGATTCAGCCTATTATGAAAGAAACATGTATGCAATGGTAATTAGAGATTGTAGTTACGAGAGAGTGGGATTGTATCGGAATGAACAAGGGGGTTTTGCTTGCCTGGCACTTCTGAAGATAGTAAAACTCTTCATCGGTGTCATCGAAATCATCGCTGGATCAATGTCTACTGAGGGGGGACAAACACCGGCAAATGAGAAAGAACACAATCAACACATGGCGATATGCAACAATATGATGCATGCTATGACATGGCAATATGAATGTGTTTTGGGCTAATGCAACAGAAAGTCATTTTAATTGAAGTGGAATTCAAAACTATATCAAATTCCAACTCCAAACCTATTATGAAATTTTCCCTAATCATGTTTCATCCTAAATAGTGAGGTTAACTTGCTCAAACATGCATGAAAATGGTACAGATGGATTCCTTGAATTTTTCTGATAATTTTTCATGTATAATTTATTTCATTTGGAGCTATAGATTAATTTCTATGATTTTTCAAAGTTTTGGATATTTTCTGGAATTTACTGACTATTAATAAATGCAGAAAATGTATTACTGCGTTAGCATTGGGTCATGCTGACGTCAGCAGGTCAACAGGAGTCGTACAGGTCAAACCTTACCAGTGGGGCCCACTGGTCAGTGACTAACTAACTAACCTATGTTAATTAGAGCCTGGGCCCGCATGTCAGTGTCTAATCTACTTAACTAAGTTAATTAGTACTAACTAAATCTAACACTAATTAAAAAGGGGCCTGGCCCACACGTCAGTCAGCCAGGGGAGGTCAAACCCCTGGTCAGCGGGTTCAAACCCGCCGGACTTGGTCCATGGCTCGACGCCGGCGACGGCAGACGCGGCGGAGGGCGTCGGGTTTTGTCGTCCGGTGACCAAACAAGCGGCGGAGAGGCTCTACGCGTAGCTGGCGTTCTCCTGCATCCAACGGGGCTGAAGTCAGCGGCTGGGGTGGCCAGAAACGGCGGCGGCGACCTCAACGGCGGCGACCGGAGCTTGGGCAACGACAGCTGTGGCGCTACGATGCACGGCAAGGCGATCTAGTGGCCGCGTTCGTCTCCTAGGAGCAACCCGAGCACGATGACAAGCTCAGGTGCAAGCCATGGTGTCCCTAGCCACGACGGCGATGAATCACAGCGCCTGCGAGCTTGGAAGCTCATGGGGGCGACGTCTACGGCGAGGGATAGACCACAGGGTCAGGGGAAAACGGTGGCAGAGCTCACCGCGGTTCATATGAGCAGACCGGCGAGGTCGAGGAAGCGCGGACGATGGCGAATCGACGATGAAGTTGTCGCCGGCCGAAGATTGAGGATGAGCTCGGGGACGATGCTACAGGGCTCCCGCGGTCGAGTGGGTTGGTGTAGACGACGCAGAAGGCGATGGCGGTTCCTCTGGACGTGTCGGCAAGGCGAGGGGGGGCAGTGGACCCGGTGATGCTTGCCGGCGGCGACGGCGGCGCTCGGACCATGCGAGAGAGAGATCAGAGGAGGGGGTGAGCTCGAGGGAGTGAGTGAGAGGGACCAGGGGGGCTGCGCGGCGCCTCTAGGCGCTCGGTCGAGGGCGGGGGGGGGGGGGGGGGGTTGGGGGGAGGAAGCAGGAGGTGGCGTCTGGTGCGCGCGCGGGTGACATGCCTCTGCCTTCTGGCAGAGGTGGGAGACGACTGGCAATTGCCAGCGGGCTGGGCCGGCTGGAGGAGCTGGGCCAGGTAAGTGGCCAGGTACTAACTCTCTCTCTCTCTCTCTCTCTCTCTCTCTCTTTTCCATTTCTGTTTCAGTTTTTCTATTACTTTTATTCTGTTTTGAATTAGTAAAAATACCAATTCATTTTGAAAAATCTTGAAAATGATTGTGGCATATGTTTGGATTATTTCCAACAACCTTAAAATACTTTCAAGATTATCTGGACATTTAAAATTATTTATAGGATTTAAATGTCCAAATGCAAATACTTATGATTTAATTCAAAAATCCATAAATGACCTAGAAAGGTGTGCACCATTTTTGTCAGAGGTTCTAGACCAATTCAAAAATGATGAACTTTTCTAAAGAGCATTCTGGGTTCTTGAAAATGTTTTTAAGTTGAACCTATTTGACTTAATTTTAGTGCTAGGCTTTGTCATCCCCATTTCAACTTTAATTGAAAAATAAACATGATGCATGGATGCTTTAAGGCAACTAATGGCAAGCAAAATCTAGGGCTGTGACAACTCACCCCCACTAAAACAAGAATCTCGTCCCGAGATTCAAGACGTGAGGTAAGAAATCAGAGGGGACACAAAGCTAACACGATCTTCATGATCCAACTGCCCTTCTCGGAGATGTTGATCCGCTACATCATATTGATTATGACGTCCTTTCCTTCGAGAACTTCATCCAACATGGCGACAAGAGAGCATGACAACCTCACAAGACTGGATCATTGATCTTAATGAACACAAGATCAACTCACGGAATGAGACGTAGAAACATCCCTTGAGGTGAGATGCAGAACACACATCAGAGATGATGGATGAGACACATATGACAAAGGTTCAAATTGGTAGGCAACAATTCGACGCTTAAATAGATGGTGAGGGGGTTTCAAAGTAGTGAGGAGTTAAGTTGCCCACGATACCATAACGGGACACCTTAGGGAAAGGTGACTCGTAGAGCATTTCCCTTAAGTGGCAAAAAGAATTACTTTTGATACAAAGATCATTGAAACTCTTTATACCAGCCTGAGGTAATCACAATCGATCGTTGGAAGGGGTTCGAAAGAATGGCATACTCCGACTAGGATGGATGATGTGGACTACCTTGTTGAAGACAATGCAATGGATGATTTTTAGCTTATCATCGGAAATGGATGGGACCCATGGTAAGTCCACTTTTGAAGATGATCCTGAACAACAATTGCTGGGGTGCAAGCTGGGAACAGAATGCAAATACTGGGAACGTTTCAACCATCATATCTGCCCAAGATTTAGATCTGGTTGGTAACAGGATATTTCAGGCAGCATGTCTGACAAGGAAAAGTTGCAACACAAATCGACAGGATGATGTTGCGAGAATCTCGGGAGATGGACTATGGTAGTAAGCTCTAGAACATGAGCAGGTTTTGCTACAACACATGAACACGCTGTCCCAGACAAGCATGGCCACGTAGTAGTCTTATATTAAACACTACCGAGTTCAGTTGGGGGAACCATCATCGAGGATATCGAAGCCTTTTCATTAGTCCGGATTAGCTCTTATGAAGGGACTCCTTCTCCTTGAGCAAATCAGTCAGTGGCTTGGGGTGATAGGAACACATATGGGGTGGAGGCGGCCAACCTATCAAACCATAGAGCACTTCGCACGTGCATGACTGACTTGGGATGGTGCCATCGGAAACAAAACAATCTTCCTTGAACTCACGGCGGCAACTTGCACCAAATGCACGTGAATCAGAGAAAGTCACTTCTTCCATCCAAGCATAAGCTTCATGAACGGAACACGAAGGCATTGCTTACAAAGTTTCCAATACTAGGTTGATGTTCAACATGAATCATGGAGGAGACAAAATGCTGCTGATGGGTTCAACAGCAACTCATTGGAATTTCCATATCACTGGACTTCCACCATCGTGTGAACACGGTGATAGCATTGGTCAGACCCAAAGGATGTAATGGTGTATGCTCGAGGGACCAACCACGAGTAAGACAACATTACAAACATCGTTGGTTCTGATTTGATTTGACGATAGCCCATACTCAAATCAAAGTTGATAAGACAATAGGTCCAGTAACTGATTATAGGGACCAATCGATGAAGATATCACCTTTCTTCAACACACACACACACAAAGATATCCCTTATCATGAACTAAGTCAGACAAGCTTCCATCTTCCAACTCTCCAAGTTGTTGTTTAGCTTAACCAACTAGCTCGGGGGTATCCAACACAGATTCTTGGAGAACGGATGGTTTAGAGAAAAACCAACATGATCACAAACTCAACATAGCGATCAGGGAACAACCTGGTAATACTTCCGAGAAGATATTCGGAAAATCACAAACCACCGATATGTTACTTAGCTCGAGCACAATCTTGCTTTTCAGGGCAAGACGATATGATCAAGGGAGCGAGGGATTGACACAATCCTAACTCATAGATCGAAGAGTGCACCAGGAAATATGGACTAGGTAGCACGATCAATCTTAGGATGATGATCCGATAACCAGCACGCTAAGAATGAGATTATTGTCCATTTACTACCAAGCAACGAGGTTGCTAGGAGTATTGATTTCACACATCACAATTCACTTGTCGGTATTCCGGTTGCGACAACACGACACCGAGGAATGAATAAGGATGGCTAGAAGTATCACTACGTCAAGAATTCATAAGGGAAGGTGCAATTCTCATGACATTCTTGACATAAATATGGTAACACTCCAAGGTAGAACAGAGCAAAAGCTAGGTTCGCATTTTGATCTGTGGAATACAACTACTTTGACCCAATCCTAGAAATGGATGAGGTACTGGAGTTTGTTTCTCCTAGTCATTCCAGAATAGAATGGCTTGACAGACCACAAGAATAAGAGGTATCGATGAGCATGAATGCAAGACATGTTCTTAACTATAAAGTGATAGACGGAGATCATGATACCACTAAAGAGAGGGACAACTCAAAGGAACATATATCTTTCTGGGTTGTAGATGCATAGATTAGCATGTCGAACGAGTTCAACATAATTCTTCCAGATAACCCATGCAGAAAGGTAGAACTGGCAGAATCACAATTATGAATGGAGAACTCCTCAAGAGTACTCTGATTGTGTTCTTTTGATCCAACAAACTTCTGCCATAAGTGGTTCATAGTATTTGGAAGAAGGAAATACCATAGACCTCGAGGACTAATGCAAAGGTTAATAATAACCTAAAGGAACGAGCAAACACTATCAACATGAAGTAAGTAGGGTGAATCTCGGGTTCAAAACCCAGGAATAGAATGCCTACTAACTAAATGGCATCACGGGATGCTTTCAAGAATAACGGCCAGAATCATCACACTGGGAACGCAAAACATGGTTCGATTACTAGGTGGCACTCCTCGATGAATCAGACCTAACTCAACTCTAAGAAGTAGCAGGCATGACAAACAAACATGAATGAGTGGGCACATCAGGGATCAAACAACTCCTACTCATGCTAGTGGGTTTCATCTATTTACTGTGACAATGACAGGTCATGCAGAGGAAAGGGGTTCAGCTACCGCAACATGTAACAGTTGAAACGTTGTTGTCCTAATGCAGTAAAAGAGAGCAGGAGCGAGAGAGTGGGATTGTATCGTAATGAACAAGGGGGTTTTGCTTGCCTGGCACTTCTGAAGATAGTAAAACTCTTCATCGGTGTCATCGAAATCATCGCTGGATCAATGTCTACTGACGGGGGACAAACACCGGCAACTAAGAAAGAACACAATCAACACATGGTGATATGCAACAATATGATGCATCCTATGATATGGCAATATGAATGTGTTTTGGTCTAATGCAACAGAAAGTCATTTTAATTGAAGTGGAATTCAAAACTATATCAAATTCCAACTCCAAACCTATTATGAAATTTGCCCTAATCATGTTTCATCCTAAACAGTGAGGTTAACTTGCTAAAACATGCATGAAAATGGTACAGATGGATTCCTTGAATTTTTTTGATAATTTTTCATATATAATTTATTTCATTTGGAGCTATAAATTAATTTCTATGATTTTTCAAAGTTTTGGATATTTTCTGGAATTTACTGATTATTAATAAATCTAGAAAATGTATTACTGCGTCAGCATTGGGTCATGCTGACGTCCGCAGGTCAACAGGAGTCGTCCAGGTCAAACCTGACAAGTGGGGCCCACTGGTCAGTGACTAACTAACTAACCTATGTTAATTAGAGCCTGGGCCCGCATGTCAGTGTCTAATCTACTTAACTAAGTTAATTAGTACTAACTAAATCTAACACTAATTAAAAAGGGGCCTGGCCCACACGTCAGTCAGCCAGGGGAGGTCAAACCCCTGGTCAGCGGGTTCAAACCCGCTGGACTTGGTCCACGGCTCGACGCCGGCGACGACAGACGCGGCGGAGGGCGTCGAGTTTTGTCGTCCGGTGACCAAACAAGCGGCGGAGAGGCTCACGCGTAGCTGGCGTTCTTCCGCATCCAACAGGGCTGAAGTCAGCGGCTGGGGCGGCTAGAAACGGCGGCGGCGACCTCAACGGCGGCGGCCGGAGCTTGGGCAACGACAGCTGTGGCGCTATGATGGCAAGGCGATCTAGTGGCCGCGTTCGTCTCCTAGGAGCAACCCGAGCACGATGACGAGCTCAGGTGCAAGCCATGGTGTCCCTAGCCACGATGGCGATGAATCACAGCACCGACGAGCTTCGGAGCTCATGGGGGTGACGTCTACAGCGAGGGATAGACCACAGGGTCAGGGGGAAACGGTGGCAGAGCTCACCGCGGTTCATACGAGCAGACCGGCGAGGTCGGGGAAGCGCGGACGGCGGCGAATCAACGATGAAGTTTTCGGCGGCCGAAGATTGAGGATGAGCTCGGGGACGATGCTACAGGGCTCCTGCGGTTGAGTGGGTTGGTGTAGACGACGTAGAAGGCGATGGCGGTTCCTCTGGACGCGTCGGCAAGGCGAGGGGGAGGCAGTGGACGCGGTGATGCTTGTCGGCGGCGACGGCGGCGCTCGGACCGTGCGAGAGAGAGAACAGAGGAGGGGGTGAGCTCGAGGGAGTGAGTGAGAGGGACCAGGGGGGCTGCGCGGCGCCTCCAGGCGCTCGGTCGAGGGCGGGAGGGGGGAGGAAGCAGGAGGTGGCGTCTGGTGCGCGCGCGGGCGACACGCCTCTGCCTTCTGGCAGAGGTGGGAGACAACTAGCAATTGCCAGTGGGCTGGGCCGGCTGGAGGAGCTGGGCCAGGTAAGTGGCCAGGTACTAACTCTCTCTCTCTCTCTCTCTCTCTCTCTTTTCCATTTCTGTTTCAGTTTTTCTATTACTTTTATTCTGTTTTGAATTAGTCAAAATACCAATTCATTTTGAAAAATCTTGAAAATGATTGTGGCATATGTTTGGATTATTTCCAACAACCTTAAAATACTTTCAAGATTATCTGGACATTTAAAATTATTTATAGGATTTCAATGTCCAAATGCAAATACTTATGATTTAATTCAAAAATCCATAAATGACCTAGAGAGGTGTGCACCATTTTTGTCAGAGGTTCTAGACCAATTCAAAAATGATGAACTTTTCTAAAGAGCATTCTGGGTTCTTGAAAATGTTTTTAAGTTGAACTTATTTGACTTAATTTTGGTGCAAGGGTTTGTCATCCCCATTTCAACTTTAATTGAAACATAAACATGATGCATGGATGCTTTAAGGCAACTAATGGCAAGCAAAATCTAGGGCTGTGACCATTATATCCTACTCATGCTTGCATTCGGTGTTGATTAATTTTAATGCATGTTCATGACTGTTGTCGCTCTCTAGTTGGTCGCTTCCTAGTCTTTTTGTAGCCTTCACTTGTACTAAGCGGGAATACTGCTTGTGCACCCAATTCCATAAAACCCAAAGTTATTCCATATGAGTCCACCATACCTACCTATACACGGTACCTACATGCCGTTCCAAGTAAATTTTTATGTGCCAAACTCTAAACCTTCGAATAAACATTTTGTTTTGTATGCTCGAATAACTCATTTATCAACTAGGGCTGTCTGTATCCCCCATGCTAGGCGGGTTATTCTCAAGAGGAGTGGACTCCGCTCCTCTCTCACGAGAAAATGGCTGGTCACCGGGATGCCAGTCCCATGCTTTATGCAAATCAAATCAAAATAACTGCAAACAAAACTCCCCCGGGCCTCTTGTTAGTTGGAGGCACTCGTTGTTTCGAGCAAGCCATGGATTGATGCTTGTTGGTGGAGGGGGAGTATAAACTTTACCATTCTGTTTGGGAACCACCTATAATGTGTGTAGCATGGAAGATATCGAGATCTCTCGGTTGTTATGTTGACAATGAAAGTATACCGCTCAAAATATTATTCATATCTATTTCAAAACTGAGCTCTGGCACCTCTACAAATCCCTGCTTCCCTCTGCGAAGGGCCTATCTATTTACTTTTATGTTGAGTCATCATACTCTTATTAAAAAGCACTAGTTGGAGAGCACCGCTGTCATTTGCATCCATTACTATTAGTTTACATTGAGTATGACTTGACTGGATCTCTGTTACCATGAATTACAATGTCTAGTCAGTCCTTGATCTTTAAAGGTGCTCTGCATTTATGTTTTGCGGTCTCAGAAAGGGCCAGCGAGATACCATCTTATTATATCATATTATGATTGTTTTGAGAAAGTGTTGTCATCCAAGATTTATTATTATTGCTCGCTAGTTGATTATGCCATTGATATGAGTAAACATGCGACCTAAATGTTATTGGTTATGTGGTTAGTTCATAATCTTTGCTGAAAACTTGAATGCTGGCTTTACATATTTACAACAACAAGAGCAAACAGAGTTTGTAAAAGTTTTTCTTTATCACTTTCAGTTTATCAACTGAATTGCTTGAGGACAGGCAAAGGTTTAATCTTGGGGGAGTTGATACATCTCCGTCGTATCTACTTTTCCAAACACTTTTTCCCTTGTTTTGGACTCTTAACTTGCATGATTTGAATGGAACTAACCCGGACTGATGTTGTTTTCAGCAGAATTGCCATGGTGTTATTTTTGTGCAGAAATAAAAGTTCTCGGAATGACCCAAAAATCAACGGACATTATTTTTGGAATATATAAAAATACTGGAAGAAGAATCCACGTCAGGGGGCCCACACCCTGTCCACGAGGGTGGCGGCGCGCCTACCCCCTGGGCGCGCGCCCTGCCTCGTGGGCCCCCTGATGCTCCACCGACCTCAACTCCAACTCCATATATTCGTGTTCGGGGAGAAAAAAATAAGAGAGAAAGATTCATCATGTTTTACGATATGGAGCCGCCACCAAGCCCTAAACTCTCTCGGGAGGGCTGATCTGGAATCCGTTCGGGGCTCCGGAGAGGGGAATCCGTCGCCATCGTCATCATCAACCTTCCTCCATCACCAATTTCATGATGCTCACCGCCGTGCGTGAGTAATTCCATCGTAGGCTTGCTGGACGGTGATGGCTTGGATGATATTTATCATGTAACCGAGTTAGTTTTGTTAGGGTTTGATCCCTAGTATCCACTATGTTCTGAGATTGATGTTGCTATGACTTTGCTATGCTTAATGCTTGTCACTAGGGCCCGAGTGCCATGATTTCAGATCTGAACCTATTATGTTTTCATGAATATATGTGAGTTCTTGATCCTATCTTGCAAGTCTATAGTCACCTACTATGTGTTATGATCCGGCAACCACGAAGTGTCAATAATCGGGACCACTCCCGGTGATGACCGTACTTTGAGGAGTTCATGTATTCACTATGTGTTAATGCTTTGGTCCGGTACTCTATTAAAAGGAGGCCTTAATATCCCTTAGTTTCCAATAGGACCCCGCTTCCACGGGAAGGTAGGACAAAAGATGTCACGCAAGTTCTTTTCCATAAGCACGTATGACTATATTCGGAATACATACCTACATTACATTGATGAACTGGAGCTAGTTCTGTGTCACCCTATGTTATGACTGTTACATGATTGATCGCATCTGGCATAATTCTCCATCACCGATCCAGTGCCTACGAGCTTTTCCATATATTGTTCTTCGCTTATTTACTTTTCCGCTGCTACTGTTACCATCACTACAAAACCCAAAAATATTACTTCTGCTATCGTTACCACTACTATCATATTACTTTGCTACTAAATACTTTGCTGCAGGTATTAAGTTTCCAAGTGTGGTTGAATTGACAACTCAACTGCTAATACTTGAGAATATTCTTTGGCTCCCCTTGTGCCGAATCAATAAATTTGGGTTGAATACTCTACCCTCGAAAACTGTTGCGATCCCCTATACTTGTGGGTTATCAATCGTCATCACCAATGATCCTCTCATCGAGAGGGGGTCAATATCCATCAACATCTTCACCAGCACCATCTCGTCTCAAACCCTAGTTTATCTCTTGTATCCGACCTCTGTTTCAAAACCTCAGAGTGGTACCTGTGGGTTGCTAGTAGTGTTGATTACTCCTTGTAGTTGATGCTAGTTGGTTTCTCCAGTGGAAGATTATATTTTCTGATACTTAATGATAACTAATACTCCTCTCATCTTGATTATGAATATGCTTTGTGAGTAGTTATGTTTGTTCCCGAGGACATGAGAGAAGACTTGTTGTAAGTAATCATGTGAATTTGGTATTCGTTCGATATTTTGATGAGATGTATGTTGTCTCTCCTCTATTGGTATTATGTGAACGTTGACTACATGACACTTCACCATTATTTGGGCCTAGGGGAAGGCATTGGGAAGTAATAAGTAGATGATGGGTTTCTAGAGTAACAGAAGCTTAAACCCTAGTTTATGCGTTGCTTCGTAAGGGACTGATTTGGATCCATATGTTTCATGCTATGGTTAGGTTTACCTTAATTCTTCTTTCGTAGTTGTCGATGCTTGTGAGAGGGGTTAATCATAAGTGGGAGGCTTGTCCAAGGAAGGGCAGCACCAAAGGACTGGTCCACCCACATATCAAATTATCAAAGTAACGAACGCGAATCATATGAGCATGATGAAAACTAACTTGACAACAATTCCCATGTGTCCTCAGGAGCGCCTTGCTTTATATAAGAGTTCGTCCAGGCTTGTCCTTTGCTACAAAAAGGATTGGGACACCTTGCTGCACCTTAGTTACTTTTATTACTTGTTACCCGTTACGAATTATCTTATCACACGACTATCTATTATCGATAATTTTAGTGCTTGCAGAGAATACCTTGCTGAAAACCGCTTGTCATTTCCTTCTGCTCCTCATTTGGTTCGACACTCTTACTTATCGAAAGGACTACAATAGGTCCCCTATACTTGTGGGTCATCAAGAATCTTTTCTGGCTCCGTTGCTGGGGAGTGAAGCGCCTTTGCTAAGTGGAATTTGGTAAGGAAACATTTATATAGTGTGCTGAAATTAACTCTCACTTGTTACTATGGAAAAGAATCCTTTGAGGGCCTTGTTCGGGGTATCTTCACCTCGACTGGAAGAGTAAAGAGTTGCTCCTCAACCTACATTGACCTACTGAAAATATTTATTATGAAATTCCTTCGGGTCTGATAGAGAAACTGCTAGCTAATCCTTTTGCAGGAGATAGAACATTACATCCTGATATGCACCTAATCTATGTGGATGAAGTTGGTGGATTATTTAAGCTTGCAGGTATGCCCGAGGATGTTGTCAAGAAGAAGGTCTTCACTTTATCTTTGAAGGGAAAGGCATTGACATGGTATAGGGTATGTGTTGATATTGGATCATGGAACTACAACTGATTGAAATTGGAATTTCATTAGAAGTTTTATCCTATGCATCTGGTTCATCATGATCGGAATTATATATAATTTTTGGCCTCGTGAAGGAGAAAGTATCACTCAAGCTTGGGGGAGGCTTAAGTCAATGTTATATTCATGCCCAAATCATGACCTCTCAAGAGAAATTATTATTCAAAACTTTTATGCTCGGCTTTCTCATAATGATCGATCCATGCTCGATACTTCTTGTACTGGTTCTTTTATGAAGAAGGATATTGAATTCAAATGGAATTTATTAGAAAGAATTAAAGGCAACTCTAAAGATTGGGAACTCGACGAAGGTAAGGAGTCGGGTATAAACCTTAAGTTTGATTGTGTTAAATCTTTTATGGATACCGATGCTTTTCGTGAATTTAGCACTAAATATGGACTTGACTCTGAGATAGTAGCTTCTTTTTGTGAATCATTTTCTACTCATGTTGATCTCACTAAAGAGAAGTGGTTTAAATATCATCCTTCCATTGAAGTTAAAGTAGTTGAACCTATTAAAGTTGAAGAAGAAACTATTACTTATAATATTGATCATATTGTTCCTACTGCTTATATTGAGAAACCACCTTTTGCTGTTAGAATAAAGGATCATGCTAAAGCTTCAACTGTGGTTCGTAAGAGTTATACTAGAGCACTTACACCCCGTGAGCAAATTAAAGTTGAATCTAGTATTGCTATGATTAAGGATATCCTGGTTGACAATATTGAAGGGCACACTATTTATTTCTGTGATGAAGCTGCTAGGATTGCTAAACCTGATACTATAGATAAACATAGACCTGTTGTTGGCATGCCTGTTGTTTCTGTTAAAATAGGAGATCATTGTTATCATGGCTTATGTGATGTGGGTGCTAGTGTGAGTGCAATTCCTTATTCCTTATATAAAGAATGATATTGCACCTACTGAGATAGAAGATATTGATGTTACTATTAAGCTTGCCAACAGAGATACTATATCACTAATTGGGATTGTTAGAGATGTTGAAGTCTTGTGCAGGAAGATAAAATATCCTACTGATTTTCTTGCTCTTACTTCCCCACAAGATGATTTTTGTCCCATTATATTTGGTAGACCTTTCTTGAATATTGTTAATGCTAAGATAGACTGCGAGAAAGATATTGTTACTGTTGGTTTAGGGGATATGTCTCATGATTTTAATTTCTCTAAATTTCGTAGACAACCCCATGATAAAGAATTGCCTAGTAAGGATGAAATTATTGGTCTTGCTTCTATTGTCGTGCCTCCTACTGATCACTTAGAACAATATTTGTTAGACCATGAAACTGATATGTTCAGGAATGAAACAAGGGAAATAGATGAAATATTCTTTAATCAAGGGCCCATTTTGAAAGACAATTTTCCTGTTGAAACCCTTGGGGATCCTCCTCCACCTAAGGGTGATCCCGTGTTTGAGCTTAAGTAATTACCTGATACTTTGAAATATGCTTATCTTGATGAAAAGATGATATATCCTGTTATTATCAGTGCTAACCTTTCAGAGCATGAAGAAGATAAATTATTGAAAACTATGAAGAAGCACCGTGCCTCTATTGGATATACTCTTGATGATCTTAAGGGCATTAGTCCCACTCTGTGTCAGCACAAAATTAATTTGGAGTGTGATGCTAAACCAGTTGTTTATCACCAACGACGAGTATATCCTAAGATGAAAGAAGTGGTAAGAAATGAAATACTAAAGCTTCTAGAGGCAGGTATAAATTATCCTATTGCTGATAGTCAATGGGTAAGTCATGTTCATTGTGTCCCTAAGAAAGGAAGTATTACTATTGTTCCTAATGATAAGAACGAATTGATTCCACAAAGAATTGTTACAGGTTACAGAATTGGTAATTGATTTCTGCAAATTAAACGAAGCTACTAGAAAAGATCATTACCCTCTACCTGTAGCGACCCGACCTCAGACGGTCAAGCCTTTGTGTATCTGTGCCATCCCTGGATCGGTATGCTGACACACACAGTACATCAATGTATATATCAAAGTGCAATCACATGTATAAATAACGTAAAACTGATATATACCTCATAAGTCTCAGCGGAAACAAACAATCGGGTGTGGAGTCCCATCAACACCATCGACAAGTTGAGTATAGACCTTAACCCTGTATCGTAACTCTTACTCGTCAAAGAAATATCTGCAACATGATACGTTGCAGCCGTGTAGGTCAGTACATTGAATGTACCGGCAAGATCACAATAAGAGAAAACAAATGATAAACTATACTATATGCAATATGGCTTTGTGGCTCTGTATCTGAGTTTTGTTTGCATAAAAGCTGGTTTTATTTTCCATACATCAAAGGAATTAACCGGAGTCTGTACTACGGAGTTTTCTATCATGACATGGTTTCGCCAACCGATGTCTCATAGCCCAAATCATCATAAGTTGCCCACAATTAAGTTATCAGTCCGGTGTTCAGAGTTCCGAGATAGATCCAAGTCCAGAGGCTCAAATTGTCCGTAACCGGGGACATGGCTAATTGATTAGGTTTTAACCCTCTGCAAAGGTTTGAACACTTTACCCACAAGATTCGATCCCTCTCTTTACATTCTCGCACTCCAGGGTGTTTGAGAACAAGATGACCGAAACATGGTCTTCCGAAGAGTTCCTCTGACCACTGTCCGGTGCTCATCCAATCCTACCGTAGTTCTACATCTGCTAGCACCGTCCCAGCCAGAGTCACAACTAAGGTCAACCAAGCCAGAGCCCATAGTGACTTGCGGTTGCACAGGTAAGCTTCCGGGCATGAAGTATTCTTCCGTCTCTTTGAGTCTGGGTGAAGCTTTCCGCAAGATGTCATGGCGCTTCTCCATGCATCCCGACCAACCACTGGTTTCTCCAGGGTGCCCGTCAACCGTCCTTCACCCAGTAGTGTGTATTGAATTCTTGTCTCGAGTCTCGAAATCTTGAGGAGTCCGGAAGATGAAGTCCTTGCCGGTGCCATCATGAAGTTGTCACCATTGACGTAGAGTCCTCCTTCTTCACACGACTCTCATGCACTCATACCAAACCCCGTCTACTATAGTGTAGCATTAAAACTATATAACGTCCCGGGTTTGGTAACTGGGAGATGGGTTTCTACCTCATGCATTCTACTCAACTACAAGATTCAATAACACTACTGGAGAGATTGTTGAAAGCATGCTACTACATGCAAATAAACATAGGTATGGAAAACATGGTCAAGGTGAACTTGCCTGGTATTACTTGATGAAGATAACAACACTCTCAGAATAAAGACTTGGTAGAACTATTCGTCACTCCGTTGTAAATCTATATAGTCAAACATAGCATTCATATAAGCAAACATACTAGCAAGCAATTCTAACACTCATAATAAACCAACAAATAAATTGCAAAACAACAAGGGACACCAAATAAGAACAAAGGAAAACTACACAGCAAAACTACTAAAAAAACTCTAAGACATAACACAAAACAGTTTTGTCCTAAGTAAAAACTTAATCAACAATTGAAACACTAAACTAATAAATTAACAGAAAATACAAAGTAAAACAACTAAGTTAACAGAAGGAATTTTTCATAAAATTTTATTTGCAAAAAGAACAAATAAAAAGCTTTTATGAAACACTAACTATGAGCTAAACAAGTTTTCATACAAAACTAAGCAAAAATAAATTTTTTAAAATAAAAAAAATTCTTTTGTTGACTAACAGAAACAAAACTAAAAATTTTCAAGAGTGACAAAAAGAAATAATTTGAAACTAATAAAAACAATAAAGAAAAGACTAAAACAAAACTATAACTAAACAGTACTGTTTTGCTAAAAACGTAATTTAATATAAACTAAAAATAAATAACTATAAGCTACTGGATAGACAAAACAATAACAAAACAGTAGCAAAAAGCAAAAATATTTCATAAAACTCAAGATACAGGCAAAATAGTGATTTGAACAAATTTCATCAAACTCAAAATTTAAACTACTCAAACTTGATAACTAAATATACAAACGGAAACTTCAAGAAATTTTGAATCTAATGCAAAAAGAATCACTCAATTTGGATCTAAAACATAAAAGTTATAAGCAATATGAAATCAGAACTATTCTGTTTTTAAAACAGAAACGAAAAAAAACTAAACGAGCTAATGTGCCGAATAGTGAGTGTTTTAAAACTAACCAGCGCCTAAGTGTTTAATAAACCAATGGGTGTGCGTAAAAAAATAAAAAAATAAATCGGCGAGCCGGATCGATCTAAACCGAAAAAAACCCGGTTCACTAAACAAAAACCTACCGCTTCGTTAGATCTAATCTAGGGCGTTAAAAACAGATCGGACGGCGGCGATGGCTTACAGCGGAGGAAGAGCAGCTCCGGCGAGGCACCGGCGACAGCCGCGGCTCAGGGTCGATGCAGGCGATGTCTCCCATGGGTCTCCGGCGATGGGGAGAGCTCCGTTCGATGCAGAAGACGACGGCGATCACGAGGATGGTCGGTGGAGAGCTCGGGGACGACGGAGTCGAGCAGGGCAAGATCGACGGTGGCGGTGGCAGCTCGGGTGTCGTCGGGGAGGGGGCTCCGGTGGGTTTAGGGCTCGGGAGAGTGCACGGGGAGGTGCGGTAGAGTGAAGGGGATGCGGTGGTGGGTTCAGGCAGCGATGAGGTGGTCGTAGAGGAGGGCTAGGGCGATAATGGCGCGCGGCGGCGCTCGGGTTCCGGCAAGGAATCGGGGAGGTAGCGGAGGTTCTTGGTGCGGGGAAAGGAGGGGAACGGGTTGAGGGAGAGGGGTATTTATAGGGGGAGGAGTTCTTGGAGGAGGGGGCGAGGGAATTCGTGATCCCGGGAAGATCGGGATTCCGGTGGTGGCGCGACTTGGCGTGGGGAGGAAGAAGACGGCGGGCGAGAGCGATAGGGCAGTGGGGCCCTGCGGTCAGTGGCACAGGGGCGAGCGAGAGGGGAGCGGGCGACCGAGGCGAAGGGGCTCCGGGTGTGCGCGTGGCTGCTGGGCTAGCCTGGCGCGTAGATGGGCCGAGGGAGAGAGAGAAGTGGGCCTGGTGGCAACAGAGGGCTTTGGCCATTTGTTTTTTTTCTTCATATAAAGCACACACAATAAAAACAACACAAAAAAATAATAAAATTAATATATTATATAGGCATATAATATATCAAAATCTTAAGGGAAAAAATCCTAAAACATGAACATATTATTAGAGGCAAATAAAATACACAACCATGCACAAAAGTCAAATAGTGCTGTTAATGCAATGAAATCCAACAAAAATCATTTTTAAAATACCAAAATGATTTCGAATTTATTTTCTCCTAATTTTCCATTAAAGGGAATCATTTTACCCTTATTTCTCTTTATTTAATTTTAGGAGAAAAATAATTTGATTAAAAGTCAAATAACTCCTAAATGGTTTTGAAATTGAAATTCAAACAACTTCCAAATCTTTTCTGTTTTTCCTCATTCAAATATATTTCAAATTTGCCCCTGGTTTGGAGTGTCATATTACTCCTCTCTTTATTTTGCAATGGGTCAGAGGAATTTGAAACTATTCAAATGGGAAGTATTCCAAATGGAATTTTAAAAGTGGTCTAACTCCCCACTCTCTTTCATTTAGACTTTGGAGAAGTCATTTCATCTCCTCTCTTGAAAGTCCTTGAGTGGCATAAAGTTTGCAGTACATTTCAAATGAGGTTTCGAATTATTTCAGATGGAAACACTTTTGGGAAAGTCCTTTTATTCCCTCTCATTCAACTTTCAAAAAGTTTCAAATTGCACTCAATTTCACCCAATCATTCACACAACAATCAAGCCAACAATCAAAACTATTTATTTAATATAACATTTGTTACAAACCTACCACACTTAAAATGAATCTCGTCCTCGAGATTCGAAGAGGCTAGCAAGAAAAGGTTAGGGTTTGGGGGTCTTCTAGCAAATCCATTGATCGGTATGGTCTAGTGTGCTACCACACTTAGAAACATGCTTACGGTTCCAACATAACCCATGTACTTCATCTTTTTGGGTTGACGGTGTCAGTCTTTTCTTATTCTCCGAAATAATTCTTTCACTGATGCTCTTCCGGTAAGGGCATAACCTTTTCCTCAAACACGTGTCCTTTCATCCTGGTGACGTTCTTCCAAGACTAGGTCTTCTTAGCTGACTGGTCTGTCGCCAATACTAAATAACTATTGAAATTCTCATGGTGGTCAACCATGTATGGTTTCTCCTGTAGGAAAATGGGTTTGGTTGAATCTCACCGTATATCCTACGATTGTCATCGGTTGCCTGTAAAGGGTTTCATCGTCCTACCATTCTATGGTTTTATGGCTTGACGTGTCGACACTCTTCTAAGGTTTTCAAGGCTCTCTGATTTTCCATCAACATATGATAGTTCGTGATAGAAGTCTCCGGTATGGGGGCCAATCCATCCCGTACTTAAACCATTACTACATATGCAGACATCGAATCACGTATTCTAACACTTGGGCATACTCACAAGCATTGCAGAATTTCTCTTGTCGACAAACTGAGTTCGAATAAATCCATTGTTTCTGCAAGCTGAACAAGACATCTAACGTTTCTTCACAACTCTCGGGTTTTCGTATCCTCCTAAAAATGTCAGCTGATTAACTCAGGGTTTTCTTCCGAAATATCTTTCTTCAGCAAGAGTGTGCTTGCTTCTTATTAACTCCTGGGCCTGTGGGTTATGGCCCACTTCAACTCTTGTACAAGTTTAACTCATCCTTCTGAGGATTATCATTACATCTCCTTTAAATCCAATAGTACTTCTTCCTTCATACCCTTGTGGTGACGATCATACAAAACTCCAACTTATTTGTTCCAGCTCCCTTCTATGGACTGTCATGAATAACCAATTTCTTTCTGCATTGATCATGTGGCTTTACGGAGTACTACCACACCAAACAAATGCACTAGTTTATCCATAAATCATATTATTATCAAATCTTTTATTACATCCTTAACCATTTTTCGTAAATCCAAATTCCAAAAGTACTTTATTACAAATGCTGCCACCCACATGGTTTGGTATGGTCAGGCATTACGTCCAACTTTATTAATTTTTTCTCCTTGAGGATTCTTCAGTCCCACTGGAATTGTGCGACATGCGCCTTGAAATCATCAATCTTCTATTTCATCATGGTGGCCTTGAGCTTCATCTCCATCATCTCTGCATGCACTTCTCTTAGGTATTCCTGAGTATACCGGAGTCTTGCTTCAAGTATTTCTCCGATCTGGCGTATGGCTTCCATGGCTGCTTCACGAACAGCGTCAAAGAAAGTTGCTTGTGGTACACATGAGATGAAAAAGTACTGTCCCATCGTCTTTGGGCAAACTCCTTTCATACAGTGGAGGTGTACCTCCACATACCAAAGTTCCACTCCCTTTTGCATGAAGGGGTAGCCTTTGTAGACTGCATCTCCTTCAAGGTGAATATGCTTCATCATGTCCTTCAGGATCTTCGGGTAATCATGATCACTTGTCAGGGTCATGATCGTTTCCGGGCCCTTAAGGAAAGACTCATAAAGGGTCGTCATCTGCAGTTGTAAAACAAAAATGGTGCTCAGAATAAGATACATATCTCCTTGGGTACACATTCATATCATCCAAACAAAACTTCAAACTCAATTTCCAATATCCAGTTTATGCATCACAACTCATTTTCTTCCATGTTCACCCAGAATATTAATTTCCAAGATAAAACATAACAACTCCTTAAAGCCTTTCAACATATGACATATCAACTTTATTGAGTCATGAATTATTACAATCTCTGAGTAATCTATTACATAACTCAACCCCGCATTCTCATGAAAAAGTGTTTTCCATACTACCCTTATTACTTATATCAACATCTCCACTACTCAGCTCAAGCTTTCTCATGATTTGAACAATCCCTAGCAAAATGTCCTGCTTCCTTGCAACGAAAACAAATAACTTCCGGCATGTCTCTAGGCTTCTTGGTGATGGTGCATGCTCCTTGAGTTCCTTGCTTCCTTTCGAGACCATCATTGGCATAATGCCCGACGTCCTTACATTCAAAACAGGTAATATGACTCTTGTCCCTCTTTGCAGAAATTGGGTTGTTCTGAGGGTGTCTTTGTTTTCTCTTCCTGGTTTTCTTCGTTCTGAACAAACATTCTATTCCCTGTGGATCAAACTCCACTGCTTCTGTCGGGAAGTATCCCAGATACTCTTTTCTTTCCTTGGTGCAATACTGTGAAAAATGTCCTTCTTCTCCACATGAATAACAGGCATTGGAGTAAAATCTGTTGAGGCTTTCTCCATCAGGGTCTTCAACACTTTCCTTAATCATAGGTTCTTTCATAACTTCTCAGAGGGCTTCTTTCATTCCTTCTTCCTGCTTCTGAATAGTTTGTTGCACCATGGGGTAAATGTGACACTGAGCTGGGTAGTGGGTGGTTCCTTCACACAAGAAACAAGTCACCTGTCTAGTTGGGCATTCCTCCGCTGGGTGTTTCTCCTCACAACGAGGGCATCCATCCTTGTGTTCCTCCTGGGTGTGTCCTATTTCTCCGCAAATCTTGCAGGCACAAGGTTTATTTCTTGGGGTATCATGGTGCTTCCGGATAAGACGGGATCTTGTCAGAGTCTTCTTGAATTCTTCCCAAGTCCTTGCTCCATTCCATCCCTGTATAGCTTGATGCATCTGCCACCATGTTGCAGCACTTCCTTCAAAGTACTGAAGAGCGTACGATACTTCATTCTTCCTTGAAACCAAATTGCTCCCGACGTGATTCTCCATGTTCTGAATACATAGCTCTGCCTCCGGCTGGGTTTTTGGTCCAGAGAATACCAGTCCAACTTCATTCATCATCTACTGGGTCCAAGGGTTTTAGGGTGAGATAAGAGAGAGGTGGGGAGGGATACACACAAGACAAATAATAGTTTTGAAGAAACGAGTTTTGTTTTGTGGCTGTCGGAAAACATCAAACAAATGATAGCTCACAAATCGTCGCATCTAACGTAAGTGTATAACAGGGGTTTGGTCTTCTAAAGGTCAAATAATTATTCAGATTCTTCAAGTCTTCGGAGTCCTCAACTGTTGTAGCTTCAACTCTTCTAATGCATGGTGAAATCCTCTTTACTCTGAAATGGTCATCGGTTGTCTGATATCTTGTCCTTCTTGGAGCGGCTTCAGTTGATCCTCCGTGTGGTCAAAAAGGAAAAGGGGTATATTCTAACTATTTGAGGTAAGAGAGGATATTTTATAAAATCAGAAAAGATAAGAAGTAAGGGATGTTTTTTGGAAAATAAATTTTTTGAGATTTCCTGTCCCGGGGCTTTCCGATTTCTCGGGTCACGTCCTACAGTCAACATGTGCTCTGATACCATATCTGTAGTGACCCGACCTCAGACGGTCAAGCCTCTATGTATCTGTGCCATCCCTGGATCGGTATGCTGACACACACAGTACATCAATGTATATATCAAAGTGCAATCACATGTATAAATAACGTAAAACTGATATATACCTCATAAGTCTTAGCGGAAACAAACAATCGGGTGTGGAGTCCCATCAACGCCATTGGCAAGTTGAGTATAGACCGTAACCCTGTATCGTAACTCTTACTCATCGAAGAAATATCTGCAACATGATACGTTGCAGCCGTGTAGGTCAGTACATTGAATGTACCGGCAAGATCACAATAAGAGAAAACAAATGATAAACTATACTATATGCAATATGGCTTTGTGGCTCTGTATCTGAGTTTTGTTTGCATAAAAGCTGGTTTTATTTTCCCTACATCAAAGTAATTAACCGGAGTCTGTACTACGGAGTTTTCTATCATGACATGGTTTCACCAACCGATGTCTCATAGCCCAAATCATCATAAGTTGCCGACAATTAAGTTATCAGTCCGGTGTTGAGAGTTCCGAGATAGATCCAAGTCCAGAGGCTCAAATTGTCCGTAACCGGGGACACGGCTAATCGATTAGGTTTTAACCCTCTGCAGAGGATTGCACACTTTACCCGCAAGATTCGATTCCTCTCTTTACATTCTCGCACTCCAGGGTGTTTGAGAACAAGATGACCGAAACATGGTCTTCCAAAGAGTTCCTTTGACCACTGTCCGGTGCTCATCCAATCCTACCACAATTCTACATCTGCTAGCACCGTCCCAGCCAGAGTCACAACTAAGGTCAACCAAGCCAGAACCCATAGTGACTTGAAGTTGCACAGGTAAGCTTCCGAGCATGAAGTATTCTTCCGTCTCTTTGAGTCTGGGTGAAGCTTTCCGCAAGATGTCAGGGCGCTTCTCCATGCATCCCGGCCAACCATTGGTTTCTCCAGGGTGCCCGTCAACCGTCCTTCACCCAGTAGTGTGTACTGAATTCTTGTCTCGAGTCTCGAAATCTTGAGGAGTCCGGAAGATGCAGTCCTTGCCTGTGCCATCATGAAGTTGTCACCATTGACGTGGAGTCCTCCTTCTTCACACGACTCTCATGCACTCATACCAAACCCCGTCTACTATAGGGTAGCATTAAAACTATATAACGTCCCGGGTTTGGTAACTGGGAGATGGGTTTCTACCTCATGCATTCTACTCAACTACAAGATTCAATAACACTATTGGAGAGATTGTTGAAAGGGTGCTACTAGATGCAAATAAACATAGGTATGGAAAACATGGTCAAAGTGAACTTGCCTGGTATTACTTGATGAAGATAACAACGCTCTCAGAATAAAGACTTGGTAGAACAATTCGTCACTCCGTTGAAAATCTATATAGTCAAACATAGAATTCATATAAGCAAACATACTAGCAAGCAATTCTAACACTCATAATAAACCAACAAATAAATTGCAAAACAACAAGGGACGCCGAATAAGAACAAAGGAAAACTACACAGCAAAACTACTAAATAAAACTCTAAGACATAACACAAAACAGTTTTTTCCTAAGTAAAAACTTAATCAAAAACTAAAACACTAAACTAATAAATTAACAGAAAATACAAAGTAAAACAACTAAGTTAACAGAAAGTATTTTTCATAAAATTTTATTTGCAAAAAGAACAAATAAAAAGCTTTTATGAAACACTAACTATGACCTAAACAAGTTTTCATACAAAACTAAGCAAAAATAATTTTTTTAAAATAAAAACAAAATTTTATTTTGTTGACTAACAGAAAAAAAACTAAAAATTTTCAAGAGTGACAAATAGAAATAATTTGAAACTAATAAAAACAATAAAGAAAATAGTAAAACAAAACTATAATTAAAACAATACTGTTTTGCTATAAACTTAATTTAAAATAAACTAAAAATAAATAACTATAAGCTACTGGATAGACAAAACAGTAGCAAAAAGAATCAATCAAAAATATTTCACTAAATCAAGATACTGCCAAAATAGTGATTTGAACAAATTTCATCAAACTCAAAATTTAAACTACTCAAACTTGATAACTAAAGACACAAACAGAAACTTCAAGAAATTTTGAATCTAATGCAATAAGAATCACTCAATTTGGATCTAAAACATAGAAGTTATAGGCAATATGAAATCAGAACTATTTTGTTTTTAAAACAGAAATGAAAAAAAACTAAACGAGTTAACGGGTCGAACAGTGAGCGTTTTAAAACTAACTAGCGCCTAAGCGTTTAATAAACCAATGCGTGTGCGTAAAAAACTAAAAAAATAAACCGGCGAGCCGGTTTGATCTAAACCGAAAAAAAACCCGGTTCACTAAACAAAAACCTACCGCTTCGTTAAATCTAATCTAGGGCGTTAAAAACAGATCGGACGGTGCCGATGGCTTACAGCGCAGGAAGAGCAGCAACGGCGAGGCTACGGCGACGGCCGCGGCTCAGGGTCGATGCAGGCGACGTCTCCAGTGGGTCTCCGGCGATGGGGAGAGCTCCGTTCGATGCGGAAGACGACGACGATCACGGGGATGGTCGGTGGAGAGCTCGGGGACGACGGAGTCGAGCAGGGCGAGATCGATGGCGGCGGTGGCAGCTCGGGTGTCGTCGGGGAGGGGGCTCCGGTGGGTTTAGGGCTCGGAAGAGTGCGCGGGGAGGTGCGGTGGAGTGAAGGGGATGCGGTGGTGGGTTCAGGCGGCGATGAGGTGGTCGTAGAGGAGGGCTAGGGCGATAATGGCGTGCGGCGGCGCTCGGGTTCCGGCGAGGAATCGGGGAGGCAGCGGAGGTTCTTGGTGCGGGGAAAGGAGGGGAACGGGTCAAGGAAGAGGGGTATTTATAGGGGGAGGAGTT
Source organism: Triticum urartu (assembly GCF_056163025.1). Lineage (NCBI taxonomy): Eukaryota > Viridiplantae > Streptophyta > Magnoliopsida > Poales > Poaceae > Triticum > Triticum urartu. The sequence goes on along the minus strand of NC_141878.1, from coordinate 442,472,649 downwards.
CTTGGAGGAGGGGGCGAGGGAATTCGTGATCCCGGGAAGATCGGGATTTCGGCGGCGGCGCGACTTGGCGTGGGGAGGAAGAAGACGGCGGGCGAGAGCGATCGGGCAGTGGGGCCCTCCGGTCAGTGGCACAGGGGCGAGCGAGAGGGGAGCGGGCGACCGAGGCGAAGGGGCTTTGGGTGTGCGCGTGGCTGCTAGGCCAGCCTGGCGCGTAGATGGGCCGAGGGAGAGAGAGAGGTGGGCCTGGTGGCAACAGAGGGCTTTGGCCATTTGTTTTTTTTCATATAAAGCACACACTATAAAACCAACACAAATAAATAAATAAAATTAATATATTATATAGGCATATAATATATCAAAATCTTCAGGAAAAAAATCCTAAAACATGAACATATTATTAGAGGCAAGTAAAATACAGAACCATTCACAAAAGTCAAATAGTGCTGTTAATGCAATAAAATCCAACAAAAATCATTTTTAAAATACCAAAATGATTTCAAATTTATTTTCTCCTAATTTTCCATTGAAGGGAATCATTTTACCCTTATTTCCCTTTATTTAATTTTAGGAGAAAAATAATTTGATTAAAAGTCAAATAACTCCTAAATGGTTTTGAAATTGAAATTCAAACCTCTTCCAAATCTGTTCTGTTTTTCCTCATTCAAATATATTTCAAATTTGCCCCTGGTTTGGAGTGTCATATTACTCCTCTCTTTATTTTTCAATGGGTCAGAGGAATTTGAAACTATTCAAATGGGAAGGATTCCAAATGGAATTTCAAAAGTGGTCTAAGTCCCCACTCTCTTTCATTTAAACTTTGGAGAAGTCATTTCATCTCCTCTCTTGAAAGTCCTTGAGTGGCATGAAGTTTGCAGTACATTTCAAATGAGGTTTCAAATCATTTCAGATGGAAACACTTTTGGGAAAGTCCTTTTATTCCCTCTCATTCAACTTTCAAAAAGTTTCAAATTGCACTCAATTTCACCCAATCATTCACACAACAATCAAGCAAACAATCAAAACTATTTATTTAATATAAAATTCCAAAATTTAGAATTTTGGGATGTTACACTACCTTTTATTGATCAAATGCTAGAAAGATTATCCCAGCATACACATTTTTCTTTCTAGATGGTTATTCTGGTTTCTCTCAAATACTAAAAGACGATCAAGAGAAAACCACTTTTACTTGTCCTTTTGGTACCTTTGCTTATAGACGTATGCCTTCTAGTTTATGCAATGCACCTGCTAGCTTGCAAAGATGTATGACTACTATATTCTCTGACTTTTGTGAAAAGATTGTTGAGGTTTTCATGGATGATTTCTCCGTTAACAGAACTTCTTTTGATGATTGCTTAAGCAAGCTTGATCGAGTTTTGTAGAGATGTGAAGAAACTAATATTGTCTTGAATTGGGACAAGTGCTACTTTATGGTTAATGAAGGTATTGTCTTGGGGCATGAAATTTCTGAAAGAGGTATTGAAGTTGATAAAGCTAAAGTAGATGCTATGGAAAAGATGTCGGGTCCTAAAGACATCAAAGGTATAAGAAGCTTTCTTGGTCATGTTGGTTTCTATAGGAGGTTCATTAAATATTTATCTAAAATTTCTAGGCCTATCACTAATCTCTTGCAAAAAGATGTTCCGTTTGTTTTTGATGATGATTGTGTAGAAGCATTTGAAATACTTAAGAAAGCCTTGATTTCTACACCTATTGTTCGGCCGCCTGATTGGAATTTACCCTTTGAAATTACGGTCGATGCTAGTGATTATGTTGTTGGTGATGTCCAAGGGCAAAGAGTTGATAAGAAATTAAATGTTATTCATTATGCTAGTAAAACTCTAGACAGTGCCCAAAGAAACTATGCTACTACTGAAAAAGAATTTTTAGCAGTTGTATTTGCTTGTGATAAGTTCAGATCTTATATTGTTGATTCCAAAATAACTGTTCACACTGATCATGCTACTATTAAATGTCTTATGGAAAAGGAAGATGCTAAACCTAGACTTATTAGATGGGTTCTCTTGTTACAAGAATTTGATTTGCATATTGTTGATAGAAAGGGAGCTGAGAACCCCGTTGCTGCCAACTTGTCTAGGTCAGAAAATGTTCTTGATGACCCACTGCCTATTGATGATGGTTTTCCTAATGAACAATTAGCTGCCGTAAATGTTTCTCGTAGTACTCCATAGTATGCCGATTATGCTAATTACATTGTTGCTAAATTTATACCACCTAGTTTCACATACCAGCAAAAGAAAATGTTTTTCTATGATTTAAGACATTACTTTTGGGATGACCCACACCTTTATAGTGGTCTTGCTAAAAAATTCTTATATTAAATCTTTCCAATGTTATGATAAATTGCAATTGCTTCAATGACTGAGATCATAGTTTGGTAGTTTTCAATGAAGTTTCTGATTCATGATGGACGAATTGTTACTTTAGCATAAGAAATTACATGACAATATATGTTGCTGTCCTAAAGATAATCATGATGCCCTCATGTCTGTATTTTATTTTATTGACACCTCTATCTCTAAACATGTGGACATATTTTTCAATATTGGCTTTCGCTTGAGGACAAGCGTGGTCTAAGCTTGGGGGAGTTGATACATCCATTTTGCATCATGATTTTATATCAATATTTATTGCATTATGGGATGTTATTACACATTATATCGCAATCGTTATGCTCTTACTCTCTTATTTTATAAGGTTTACATGAAGAGGGAGAATGCCGGCAGCTGGAATTCTGAACTGGAAAGGGAGCAAATATTATAGTCCTATTCTGCACAACTCCAAAACTCCTGAAACTTCGCGGAGAATATTTTTGGAATATATAAAAAAAATTGGGCGAAGAAAGCACCAGAGGGGGCCACCAGCCAGCCACAAGGGTGGAAGGCGCACCCTACCCCCTGGGCGCGCCCCCATCCTTGTGGGCCCCCTGGTAGGCCTCCGACACCCATCTTCTTCTATATGGTGTGTTTCAACCTGGAAAAAAATCAAAAGGAAGCTTTCGGAACGAAGCGCCGCCGTCTCGAGGCGGAACCTGGGCAGAACCAATCTAGGGCTCCGGCGGAGCTGTTCTGCCGGGGAAACTTCCCTCCGGGAGGGGGAAATCGAAGCCATCATCATCACCACCGCTCCTCTCATAGAGAGGGGGTCAATCTCCATAAACATCTTCACTAGAACCATCTCCTCTCAACCCTAGTTCATCTCTTGTATCCGATCTCTGTCTCAAAACCTCAGAGTGGTACCTGTGGGTTGCTAGTTGGTTTATTGGATGGAAGATTATATTTTCAGATCCTTAATGATAATTAATACTCCTTTGATCTTGATTTTGAATATGCTTTGTGAGTAGTTACGTTTGTTCCTGAGGACAAGGGAGAAGTCTTGTTATAAGTAATCATGTGAATTTGGTATTCGTTCGATATTTTGATAAGATGTATGTTGTCTCTCCTCTAGTGGTGTCATGTGAACGTCGACTACATGACACTTCACCATTATTTGGGCCTAGGGGAAGGCATTGGGAAGTAAGAAGTAGATGATGCGTTGCTAGAGTGACAGAAGCTTAAACCCTAGTTTATGTGTTGCTTCATAAGGGGCTGATTTGGATCCATATGTTTCATGCTATGGTTAGGTTTACCTTAATTCTTCTTTCGTAGTTGCCGATGCTTGCAAGAGGGTTAATCATAAGTGGGAGGCTTGTCCAAGGAATGGCAGCACCCAAGCACCGGTCCACCCACATATCAAATTATCAAAGTAATGAACGCGAATCATATGAGCATGATGAAAACTAACTTGACAACAATTCCCATGTGTCCTCGGGAGCACCTTGCTTTATATAAGAGTTCGTCTAGGCTTGTCCTTTGCTACAAAAAGGATATGGCCACCTTGCTGCACCTTAGTTAATTTTATTACTTGTTACCCGTTACGAATTATCTTATCACACAACTATCTGTTACCGATAATTTCAGTGCTTGTAGAGAATACCTTGCAGAAAACCACTTGTCATTTCCTTCTGCTCCTCATTGGGTTCGACACTCTTACTTATCGAAAGGACTACGATAGATCTCCTATACTTGTGGGTCATCACTCTATATGAATGCCTCCGGCGGTGTACCGGGATGTGCGATAATCAAGAGTGACATGTATAAAAATTTGTGAACTGTGGCCTTGCCAGAAATACTATGGCTAGTACATGATCATCCAAAGCAATATGACAATGTGATACGTCTCCAACGTATCTATAAATTTTTGATTGTTCCATGCGATTATATTATCTGTTTTGGATGTTTAATAGGCTTTAATATGCACTTTTATATTTTTTTGGGACTAACCTATTAACCGAAGGCCCGGTGCAAATTGCTGTTTTTTTGCCTATTTCAGTGTTTCGCAGAAAAGGAATATCAAATGGAACGAAACCTTCATGAGGATCTTTCTGGGAACAAACGCAACCCAGGAGACTTGGAGTACAAGTCTGGAAGTATACGAAGCTTCCACGAGGCAGGGGGCGCGCCTAGGGGGGTAGGCGTGCCCCCACCCTCATGGGCCCCACGGAGCTCCACCGACGTACTTCTTTTGCCTAAATATACCCATGTACCCTAAAAACATCCAGGGAGACATGAAACCACTTTTCCACCGCCGCCACCTTCTGTACCCGTGAGATCCCATCTGGGGCCTTTTCCAGCGATCTGCTGGAGGGGGATTCGATCAAGGAGGGCTTCTACATCAACACCACAGCCTCTTCGATGATGTGTGAGTAGTTTACCATAGACCTTCGGGTCCATAGTTATTAGCTAGATGGATTCTTCTCTCTCTTTGGTTCTCAATACAAAGTTCTCCTCGATGTTCTTGGAGATCTATTCGATATAATTCTTTTTGCGGTGTGTTTGCCGAGATCCGATGAATTGTGGGTTTATGATCAATATTATCTATGAACAATATTTGGTTATTCTCTGAATTCTTATATGCATGATTTGATATCTTTGCAAGTCTCTTTGAATTATCGGTTTAGTTTGGCCTACTAGATTGATCTTTCTTGCAATGGAGATGTGCTTAGCTTTGGGTTCAATCTTGCGGTGTCCTTTCCTATTGACAGTAGGGGCAGCAAGGCACGTACTGTATTGTTGCCATCGAGGATAAAAAGATGGGGTTTATATCATATTGCTTGAGTTTATCCCTCTACATCATGTCATCTTGCCTAATCCATTACTCTGTTCTTATGAACTTAATACTCTAGATGCATGCTCGATAGCGGTCGATGTGTGGAGTAATAGTAGTAGATGTAGAATCGTTTCGGTCTACTTGACACATACGTGATGCCTATGTTCATGATCATGCCTAGATATTCTCATAACTATGCGCTTTTCTATCAATTGCTCGGCAGTAATTTGTTCACCCATCGTAATACATGCTATCATGAGAGAAGCCACTAGTGAAACCTATGGCCCCCGGGTCTCTTTACATCATATAAGTTTCCGATCTATAATTCTAGTTTACTATTTATTTTGCAATCTTTATTTTCCAATCTATACAATGAAAATACCAAAAATATTTATCTTATTATCTCTATCAGATCTCACTTTCGCAAGTGGCCGTGAAGGGATTGACAACCCCTTTATTGTGTTGGTTGCAAGGTTCTTAATTGTTTGTGCAGGTACTAGGCGACTTGCGTGTAGTCTCCTACTGGATTGATACCTTGGTTCTCAAAAACTAAGAGAAATATTTATGCTACTTTGCTGCATCATCCTTTCCTCTTCAAGGGAAAACTAAGAGAAATACTTATGCTCAAGAGGTAGCACAATGAAATGGTGGAAGTTGCATGGGAATATATCTCGGAATGTCTATGGAAATGCCATAATATGTAGGTATGGGGACTCTTTTGAGGAAGGGTAAATGGTGGGTTTAATGCACCGACGAAAGTTGCGCCATACTAGAGAGGCTAGCAATGGTGAAAGGGTGAGAGTGCGTATAATCCATAGACTCAACATTAGTCATAAAGAACTCACATACTTATTGCAAAAATTATTAGTCATCGAAACAAAGTACTACACGCATGCTCCTAGGGGGATAGATTGGTAGGAAAAGACCATCGCTTGTCCCCGACTGTGATACATCTCCGACGTATCTACTTTTCCAAACACTTTTGCCCTTGTTTTGGACTCTAACTTGCATGATTTGAATGGAACTAACCCGCACTGACGCTGTTTTCAGCAAAATTGCTATGGTGTTATTTATGTGTAGAAACAAAAGTTCTCAGAATGACCTGAAACTTCACGGGACACCTTTTCGGAAAATATAAAAAATCCTTGAAAAGATGAAGACCAGGGGACCCAACACCTGTCCACGAGGGTGGGGGGCGTGCCTGCCCCCCTAGGGCGCGCCCCTACCTCGTGGGCCCCATGGAGCTCCTCCGACCTCAACCCCAACTCTACATATTTGCTTTCAGGGAGAAAAAAATCAGGGAGAAGAAATCATCACGTTTTACGATACGGAGCCACCGCCAAGCCCTAAAACCTCTCGGGAGGGCTGATCTGGAGTCCGTTCGGGGCTCCAGAGAGGGGAATCCATCGCCATCGTCATCATCCATAACGTCCCAAATTTTCAATTTGGAATGTTATACAATATATCATCATTGCATGTCATATTTATTTGCATTTTGGTTGATCCTAGAAATTTCACGCAACTCAAGGACCCTCGGAGAGAGTTGGGGATTTCGTTATTTTCATATTTGAGTTGTCTCAAATTTTGAAAATAGGATCATTTGATTTTATTGATTTTATCTTCAATTATTTCTATTATAAAAATTATGAGAGAGGGAATAAAATGACTTTCCCAAAATAAAGAAATATTGAGGATTTAAAAAAAATCAAATAAGATTTTCTTGGTTTTATTTGCTATTTTATTTGAATTCAGGAAAAATTGCACATTTTCAAAAATTGCATTTAGGGCCAAGAAAATGTTCATCCTGTTCTAAATTTTATTTAGACGGTGAAATTTTGTTTTGGCATTTTTAGAATTTTATTTATTTTTCTAGAATTTTTTTAGTTGCAGCGTTATTGTTTTAAAAAAAGAGAGACCCCGCGCGCGACTGGGCCAAGGGCCCAGCCGAGCCAGGCTGCCCAGCCTGCCACCGCCTCCCGCCCGGGTCGGGACAGGAGTCCCGACCGCCCCTGCCTCCGAGTCCAGGATGGACACGCCTCCCGAGGCCGCCCCCTTCCCCCAGTCCGCTCGACCCCCCCCCCTTTATAACCCCGCCAGACCGCCCCTTGCAGCCCCACACCGCCGCCGCCTCCCCATGCCGCCCGCGCCGCCGCCCCGCGCCGCCTCCTGCCGCCGCCGCACGCCGCAGGCGCCGCCCGTGCCGCTTGCCGCCCCTGCCGCCTGGAGCCGCCGCCCCGCACCACCCGCCGCCGCCCGGAGCCCCGCCGGAGCCTCGCCGGAGCCCCGAGCTGAGGTTGCCGCCGCCCCGGTTTTCTGAGAAAAGCCGTTTCTTTTTTTTAGAAAACCCTAGTTTATGTTTTTTAAAATAGATCGGTTTTTCCGGTTTATTTATTTAGCGAGCGTTCGCTCGTTCGTTCGTTTCAACGAACGCGTTCATCGTTTAGTTCCAATTAACAAACGTTCGTTAGTTAACCTATTCATCGTTTTTCTTTTCTTGGATTAAATCCGCAATTTTTCTGATCGCGATTTCTGATCCGATGTTCGTTTTAGTTTAACTTTTCGCTCGTTTATCGGAATCAGGCGATTCAAGCGCCCGGAGTTTCATCTTGAAACCCTCTTTCCGTTTAACCAACTCAAACAAGTTTTTGCCTCTGTAAAAAATTTCCCTAAATCTAGAATAGTAAACGAAGCCTGTGTCTTTTGCCATTTGTCTTTCGTTGCGTCGTTCGATTTGGTTCTTTTGCCAACCGGAGTTCTTAAGTTGAACTTTCTGGTTAGATCTTTTATTCGAGTTTTACCTGTGCATTAGTTGAGTACTTATTGTATGCTTGTTTGTTTGCGATAGAGTACCCAGATTGTGCCGCTTGCTTCTTCGAATCGCTAGGTTTCACGGATCATCAACAAGGCAAGTAACACTTTGACCATACCTGTTTACTACCCAGTTTTATTGCATTAGATCAACCCTCACACATTGCATGAATAGGATCTAAATAAATTGTGGGATTGGGAAGTAGTTGAGGTAGTACCTATTACCTGTTTATTATCAAACCTTTGGGAGTTACTTCTACGTTTGCTTATTATGCCATGCTATGCTAGTAGACGTGGATTGGGTGAGTGAAATCCATGACAGATGTGAGATTGATAATTTAATGGTTTATCTAACGTGGCAACTTAAACACACATCTCGGTGGATTGAGGCACCTGGGTATTCCAGCGATTGCCTGTTTTTCTTTTGGACCACCACCCAGGCTCAAAGGGATCATGAGATTATTCATACTAGAAACTTCCATCTGCAGCCACAAGCTACTATGGGCTCTAGCATAGTTGACTAAGTCGTGCGAACTCTTACAGTGGTAGACTAGCAGATGTAGGGGATGTAGGTTGGTACGGTCTACCCGATCGTAAGGTGCTAGCGCTTCTGAAAGACTATGTCTCGGTCATCCGTTTCTCAAACACCATGTAGTGCGAGAATCCTAACGGAGGAGATCGAGTCTTGTGGGGAAAAGTTCGCAAACCTCTACAGAGTGTATAAACTAATCATGGTTAGCCGTGTCCACGGTTATGGACATCTTGAGTATCTAGTACTTGGATTATCATGTGAATCTCATCATGTTACTCTAATTAATTTTGTTGGGTTTTAATGACGATGCTTAATTTGGGATTGAGAATGCTGTCAACCATTCTCAATGTTTAACAACTACCATGATAGTTAAATAAAATTTATTCCTTTGCAGTAGGGAAAAATTGGCTTTACGCAAAACTGTAACCATAGAGCTTTCCACCAGCCAAATATGCATGTAGTATAGCCTATTTCTTTCATTGCTCTCTATGTGTTACATTGCCAGCATATTCCATGTGCTGACCCGTTTCGGGCTGCAACGTTCATGTTGTAGACTTTTCAGACGACAAGTAAGGTGCCTTTTAGGTCGTGGTTCTATACTCAGTGATGCCGTTGGAGTTGATGGACTCACTTATCTTCCAAGCCTTCCGCTGTTATCGTTATTAGATGGCCTTAAGCCATATTTATTGTAATAAGTTCTCTTTTGAGACTCTTGATGTAATAAGTGTGTGATTGCCACTTTGTTATAAATCCTTCAAGTACTGTGTGATGTCAGCATTACTGATCCAGGGATGACACCTGAGCACAGAGATTGGACCGTTTGAGGTCTGGTCGCTCAAGATGGTAACCGAGCACACGCTGACTGTAGGACACGACCACTAAGCTAAAGCCCTAGATCACTACTCTCTCTTCTCTTTCTGACCTCTCCTCTTTTCTACTCTTTTAGAATGGCGGATGCAAGGAACAAGTTCACATAGCCGGATGAAGATACACCCTTTGGACGTCACTTGAAGGAAGTCACTAGGTATCTGAACATAGGAGTACCAAGCTTCACTGGGACCTACAACTCCCCAATACATGAAGAAGAGCGCTGGATGATTCAAGTTCAAGTTCCAGGAAGGACGTTCATGCCAGTGACTGAGCCCATAGAGTTTTCATTTGATGCACCCACATGGAGTCTAGGAAAGAGCATGGCAGCTCACATCGCCATGGGACGCATTGGAGAAGCTTACCGCAATGATCTCAAGGATACTATCTACCAGATTTGTGGGCGTCGAGATGAGCACTGGGAGATGATCAGCACCAGGAAGGATAGATCAATTGCAGCTTTTATCCGGGAGTTAAACCAGCACATTCAACGTCAGGAGAACCAGATGTGCGCAAACATGATAGATTTGAAGAAGGCAAGGACAAGAATCAAGGAATTGGAGGAAGAACTCAAGGCTACAAGTGAAGATTATGAAGAGGAAATCGAAGTATTAGTGGAGAAGAATGACGATCTGATCAAGAAGATTGGAATATTTATGGGAGACCCTACACCAGTAGAGGAAGACGAAGAACCCAAGGAGATTCGCCCAAAAGACTACATCATCATCGACGACACCGACTCGGATCCAGATGATAGCGATGATGACTATGTTGATGAAGCTGGAGCAGATATCATGGAGTCTGCAACTGAAGAATATTTCTAGTAGACCACCCCAATAATAGTAGTAGTCCACCATGTAAATATAGTAGTCCGAGCACTTTTGCGATAGTTAGACCGATCGTATGCCCTTGTTTGATTGAATGAAGTGAATTGTTTGTTTTTGCCTCATGTGCATATGGGTAGTGTTTTCTCTCTAGACCCCTCTCTATTCTTAAATCTCATCTTTTGTAAACCCTCAGATGCCTCCGAGACGTGACCCCGGATTTACCTTCCCACTGGAGCTCACTCAGTTGATCCAGCAACAGAACACGTTGATGCAATTGCTAGTCCAGAATCAGAATCAGGGGAACAACAACAACCCACCACCACCACCACCCGTTGATCACTTAGCCCGTTTTCTTAGGCTGAATCCGCTGGTGTTTTCCAGTAGCACCGAGCCGATAGTAGCAGATGATTGACTCCGCAAGACAGCAAGGGAGTTGACCACGGCAGGATGCACAGATGCGGAAAAGGTGAAGTTTGCCGCACACCAGCTTGAAGGACCCGCAGCATCATGGTGGGTGAATTTCACAACCACTTTCCCTGACGACACTGTCACATGGGACCAGTTTCAGCAGGCTTTCCGTACTGCCCATATTTTCGCAGGAGCTATGGCCATGAAGAAGCGAGAGTTTCGCAACTTGCGCCAAGGAGGACAGACAGTTGGCCAATATGTGGAGGACTTTAGTAAGCTAGCACGTTATGCCCCAGATGACGTTGCTACAGATGCAGCTAAGTAGGAGAAGTTTCTGGAAAGACTGAATGATGAGTTGAGCATGCAGTTGATGGTAGCAACCTTCAACAACTACCACGAGTTGGTAGATCATGCTCTCATGATTGAAGGGAAGCAGCAACAAATTGTGAACCGCAAGAGGAAGTATGGACAAGGGAAGTACAATTCTGGAGCTCAGCAGAAGCCACGTTTTACCCCTAGACCGGGAGGACTATTTCAGCATACCCATGGAGGAGGTAGCTCGCACAATCATAATGGCACCAAGAATGGTAATGGGAATGGAGGAAGCAACCACCAAAACCGTACAAACCCATCAACCCCAGCCAAGAGAGACCTGAGCCAAGTCACTTGCTTTAAGTGCCAGAAGACCGGACATTATGCCAATGAATGTCCTGAAGCCAAGAATGGAAATGGCAATAGAAGCTCTGGGAAGAAGCCGAACCCTTTCAACAGGGGACAGGTGAACCACGTAAATGTGGAGGAAGTTGAAGCCCAGCCCGATGCAGTAATAGGTAAGTTTTTCATTAAGTCATTTACTGCACTCGTTCTTTTTAATACTAGTGCATCGCATTCATACATATCAAGGGGATTTGTGGATAAGTATAAATTGCCAACCCAAGCCCTTAGGTCACCCATGTTAGTAACCTCGCCTGGAGCAGAGTATATGGCTAGTCTATGGTGTGATCGGTTACCATTAAGGATTGGTAACTACGTATTTCCATCAGACCTAATAGTATTGGAATCTCAAGGATTGGATGTGATATTAGGCATGGATTGGTTATCAAAGTATGAAGGGAACATTGAATGTGTCAGTAAGTCAATTTTGCTTACCACCCCAAAAGGGAGAAGGATCAAGTATGTATCCTGGCATGTGTCGAAAAGGACTCAAGTAAATTGCCTAACAGGAGTTGTGCAGGAGGAAGTACCAGTAGTGAAGGATTTCCCTGATGTATTTCCAGAAGACTTGCCAGGCATGTCACCGGATAGAGATATTGAGTTTTTGACTGAGCTTTTGCCAGGCACAGGGCCAATATCTAAGAGACCATATAGAACGCCCGCAAAGGATTTGGAAGAGATTAAGAAGCAGATTAAGGAGTTACTAGATAAAGGATATATCCGCCCAAGTTCTTCACCTTGGGGATCGCCAGTACTTCTAGTAGAGAAGAAGGATGGATCGTTAAGGATGGTTGTTGATTATCGAGGATTGAATGAAGTAACCATCAAGAACAAGTACCCACTACCGATGATCAATGATCCGTTTGATCGATTGCAAGGAGCTAAGGTATTTTCCAAGATCGGTCTGCCATCAGGATACCATCAGTTGAAGATTCGAGAATAGGATATACCTAAAACGGCTTTTACCACCAAGTATGGGTTGTACGAGTATACCGTTATGTCATTTGGCCTGACTAACGCACCTGCATATTTCATGAACATGATGAACAAAGTATTTATGGAGTTTTTGGATAAGTTCGTCGTAGTGTTCATTGATGATATCCTGGTTTACTCGAAAAATGAAAAGGAGCATAAGGAGCATTTGCGTTTGGTACTTGGTAAGCTCAGAGAACATCAGTTATATGCCAAGTTTTGCAAATGTGAGTTTTGGTTGAAATAAGTTGGATTCCTTGGACACGTTATATCTGGAGAAGGTATAGCAGTAGATCGCACTAAGGTTGACACTATGACAAATTGGGAAACCCCAACAACAGTTGGGGAGATCCGGAGTTTTCTGGAACTAGCAGGATACTAACGGAGATTCATTGAAAATTTCCCGAAGATTGCAAAGCCTATGACGGATTTATTGAAGAAGGATACCAAGTTCATATGGACCGAGGAGTGTGAGGCCAGTTTCCAGGAGTTGAAGAAACGCTTGGTTACATCACCAGTGTAGATTTTGCCAGATCAGACCAAGGATTTTGAGGTGTATTGCAACGCTTCACATCGAGGACTTGGAGAAGTACTTATGCAAGAAGGAAGAGTTGTTTCCTATGCCTCACGACAGCTTAAGCCTCATGAGTTGAATTATGCTACGCATGATTTGGAGTTAGCAGCCGTAGTGCATGCATTGAAGACTTGGAGAAATTTTCTCATTGGAAACCATTGTGAGGTGTACACCGATCACAAGAGTTTGAAGTATATTTTCACACAGAAGGAGTTGAATCTCAGACAAAGGAGATGGTTGGAACTCATCAAGGATTATGATATGAGATTGCATTATCACCCTGGAAAGGCTAACGTAGTAGCTGACGCTTTGAGCCGTAAAAGTCATGTCAACACCTTAATGACGGGAGGTTTACCAAGGGAGATAGCCGAGAATCTTCGTGAGCTATGTTTGGAGATTGTTCCGAGAGGCTATGTAGCAGCATTGGAGATTCAATCTACTTTGATGGATAAGATCAGAGAAGCCCAGAGGACAGACAAGGAGATTCCTTCTATTAAGGAGAAAATAATCAAAGGAAAAGCTAAAGGATTTCATGAGGATGAACATGATACCTTATGGTTTGAAGACCGTGTTTATGTGCCTAATGATTCGGGCAGTCCAGGCAGAAGAGCTATGCAGATTCAAAACACAAGGAGACAGTTTACGAAGTCGGAGACCGGGTTTATCTTCGAGTATCTCCACTTCGAGGAGTTAAGCGCTTTGGAGTTAAGGGAAAGTTAGCGCCACGTTTTGTAGGACCATACAAGGTTTTGGAGCGTATGGGAGAAGTAGCTTATAAGTTGGAATTGCCTGAAGGATTGTCAGGAGTTCACGACGTGTTCCATGTTTCCCAATTAAAGAAGTGCCACACAGAGATGGCTGATATACCGCTAAGGGATACAGTGCCGCTGGAAGCGATTCAGTTGGACAGTGATTTGACCTATGAAGAGAAACCAGTCAAAACTCTTGAGTATGCGAGCCGAGTCACCCGCAGCAAGGTTATCAAGTTTGGTAAAGTTTAGTGGAGCCACCACACGGAAGATGAAGCCACCCGGGAATGAGAGGAAGATCTGTTGAAGGACCACCCTCACCTATTTTCTAGCCAACCCGAATCTCGAGGGCGAGATTCATCTTAAGGGGGGTAGGTTTGTAACATCCCAAATTTTCAATTTGGAATATTATACAATAGATCATCATTGCATGTCATATTTATTTGCATTTTGGTTGATCCTAGAAATTTCACGCAACTCAAGGACCCTCGGAGAGAGTTGGGGATTTCGTTATTTTCATATTTGAATTGTCCCAAATTTTGAAAATAGGATCATTTGATTTGATTTATTTTATCTTCAATTATTTCTATTAAAAAATTATGAGAGAGAGAATAAAATGACTTTCCCAAAATAAAGAAATATTGAGGATTTAATAAAAAAAATCAAATAAGATTTTCTTGGTTTTATTTGCTATTTCATTTGAATTCAGGAAAAATTGCATGTTTTCAAAAATTGCATTTAGGGCCTAGAAAATGTTCATCCTGTTCTAAATATTTTATTTAGACGGTGAAAATTTGTTTTGGCATTTTTAGAATTTTATTTATTTTTCTAGAATTTTTTTAGTTGCATCGTTATTGTTTTTTTTAAAGAGAGACCCCGCGCCCGACTGGGCCAAGGGCCCAGCCGAGCCAGGCCGACCTAGCCTGCCGCCGCCTCCCGCCCGGGTTGGGACAGGAGTCCCGACCGCCGCCGCCACCGAGTCCGGGGAGGACACGCCTCCCGAGGCCGCCCCCTTCCCCAAGTCCGCCGGACCCCCCTGCAGCCCCACACCGCCGCCGCCTCCCCACGCCGCCCGCGCCGCAGCCGCCGCCCGCGCCGCTTGCCGCCTCTGCCGCCGCCCGGAGCCGCCGCCCCGCACCACCCGCCGCAGCCCGGAGCCCCGCCGAAGCCTCGTCGGAGCCCCGAGCCGAGGTAGCTGCCAACCCGGTTTTCTGAGAAAAGTCGTTTCATTTTTTTAGAAAACCCTAGTTTTCGTTTTTTCAAATAGATCGGTTTTTCCGGTTTATTTATTTAGCGAGCATTCGGTTGTTCGTTCGTTTTAACGAACACGTTCATCGTTTAGTTCCAGTTAACGAACGTTCGTTCGTTAACCTGTTCGTCGTTTTTCTTTTCTCGGATTAAATCCGTGATTTTTCTGATCACGATTTCTAATCCGATGTTCGTTTTAGTTTAACTATTCGCTCGTTTATCGGAATCAGGCGATTCAAGCACCTGGAGTTTCATCTCGAAACCCTCTTTCCGTTTAACCAACTCAAACAAGTTTTGCCTTTGTAAAAAATTGCCCTAGATCTAGAATAGTAAACGAAGCCTGTGTCTTTTGCCGTTTGTCTTTCGTTGCTTCGTTCGATTTGGTTCTTTTGCCAACCGGAGTTCTTAAGTTGAACTTTCTAGTTAGATCTTTTATTCGAGTTTTACCTGTGCATTAGTTGATTACTTATTGTATGCTTGTTTGTTTGCGATAGAGTACCCGAATTGTGCCGCTTGCTACTTCGAATCGCTAGGTTTCATGGATCATCAGCAAGGCAAGTAACACTTTGATCATACCTCTTTACTACCTAGTTTTATTGCATTAGATCAACCCTCACACATTGCATGATTAGGATCTAAATAAATTGTGGGTTTGGGAAGTAGTTAAGGTAGTACCTATTACCTGTTTATTATCAAACCTTTGGGAGTTACTTCTACGTTTGCTTATTATGCCATGCTATGCTAGTAGACGTGGATTGGGTGAGTGAAATCCATGACAGATGTGAGATTGATAATTTAATGGTTTATCTAAGGTGGCAACTTAAACACACATCTGGGTGGATTGAGGCACCTGGGTATTCCAGCGATTGCCTGTTTTTCTTTTGGACCGCCACCCAGGCTCAAAGGGATCATGAGATTATTCATACTAGAAACTTCCATCTGCAGCCACAAGCTACTATGGGCTCTAGCATAGTTGACTAAGTCGTGCGAACTCTTACAGTGGTAGACTAGCAGATGTAGGGGATGTAGGTTGGTACGGTCTACCCGATCATAAGGTGCTAGCGCTTCTGAAAGACTATGTCTCGGTCATCCGTTTCTCAAACACCATGTAGTGCGAGAATCCTAACGGAGGAGATCAACTCTTGTGGGGAAAAGTGCGCAAACCTCTGCAGAGTGTATAAACTAATCATGGTTAGCCGTGTCCCCGGTTATGGACATCTTGAGTATCTAGTACTTGGATTATCAAGTGAATCTCATCATGTTACTCTAATTAATTTTGCTGGGTTTTAATGATGATGCTTAATTTGGGATTGAGAATGCTGTCAACCATTCTCAATGTTTAACAACTACCATGATAGTTAAATAAAATTTATTCCTTTGCAGTAGGGAAAAGTTGGCTTTACGCAAAACTATAACCACAGAGCTTTCCACCAGCCAAATATGCATGTAGTATAGCCTATTTCTTTCATTGCTCTCTATGTGTTACATTGCCAGCATATTCCATGTGCTGACCCGTTTCGGGCTGCAACGTTCATGTTGTAGACTTTTCAGACGACAAGTAAGGTGCCTTTTAGGTCGTGGTTCTATACTCAGTGATGCCGTTGGAGTTGATGGACTCACTTATCTTCCAAGCCTTTCGCTGTTATCGTTATTAGATATCCTTAAGCCATATTTATTGTAATAAGTTCTCTTTTGAGACTCTTGATGTAATAAGTGTGTGATTGCCACTTTGTTATAAATCCTTCAAGTACTGTGTGGTGTCAGCATTACTGATCCAGGAATGACACCTGAGCACAGAGATTGGACCGTTTGAGGTCTGGTCGCTACAAGATGGTATCCGAGCACACGCTGACTGTAGGACACGACCACTAAGCTAAAGCCCTAGATCACTACTCTCTCTCCTCTTTCTGACCTCTCATCTTTTCTACTCTTTTAGGATGGTGGATGCAAGGAACAAGTTCACATAGCCGGATGAAGATACACCCTTTGGACGTCACTTGAAGGAAGTCACTAGGTATCTGAACATAGGAGTACCAAGCTTCACTGGGACCTACAACGCCACATTACCTGAAGAAGAGCGCTGGATGATTCAAGTTCAAGTTCCAGGAAGGACGTTCATACCAGTCGCTGAGCCCATAGAGTTTTCATTTGATGCACCCACATGGAGTCTAGGAAAGAGCATGGCAGCTCACATCGCCATGGGACGCATTGGAGAAGCTTACCGCAATGATCTCAAGGATACTATCTACCAGATTTGTGGGCGCCGAGATGAGCACTGGGAGATGATCAGCACCAGGAAGGATAGATCAATTGCAGCTTTTATCCGGGAGTTAAACCAGCACATTCGACGTCAGGAGAACCAGATGTGCGCAGATATGATAGATCTAAAGAAGGCAAGGACAAGAATCAAGGAATTGGAGGAAGAACTCAAGGCTACACGTGAAGATTATGAAGAGGAAATCGAAGTATTAGTGGAGAAGAATGACGATCTGATCAAGAAGATTGGAATATTTATGGGAGACCCTACACAAGTAGAGGAAGATGAAGAACCCAAGGAGATTCACCCGGAAGACTACATCATCATCGACGACACCGACTCGGATCCAGATGATAGCGATGATGACTATGTAGATGAAGCTGGAGCAGATATCATGGAGTCTGCAACCGAAGAATATTTCTAGTAGACCGCCCCAATAGTAGTAGTAGTCCACCATGTAAATATAGTAGTCCGAGAACTTTTGCGATAGTTAGACCGATTGTGTGCCCTTGTTTAATTGAATGAAGTGAATTGTTTGTTTTTGCCTCATGTGCATATGGGTAGTGTTTTCTCTCTAGACCCCTCTCTATTCTTAAATCTCATCTTTTCTAAACCCTCATATGTCTCCGAGACGTGACCCCGGATATACCTTCCCACCGGAGCTCACTCAGTTGATCCAGCAACAGAACACATTGATGCAGTTGCTAGTCCAGAATCAGAATCAGGGGAACAACAACAACCCACCACCACCACCACCACCACCCGTTGATCACTTAGCCCGTTTTCTTAGGATGAATCCGCCGGTGTTTTCCAGTAGCACCGAGCCGATAGTAGAAGATGATTGGCTCCGCAAGACAGCAAGGGAGTTGACCACGGCAGGATGCACAGATGCGGAAAAGGTGAAGTTTGCCGCACACCAGCTTGAAGGACCCGCAGCATCATGGTGGGTGAATTTCACAACCACTTTCCCTGACGACACTGTCACATGGGACCAGTTTCAGCAGGCTTTCCGTACTGCCCATGTTTTCGCAGGAGCTATGGCCATGAAGAAGCGAGAGTTTCGCAACTTGCGCCAAGGAGGACAGACAGTTGGCCAATATGTGGAGGACTTTAGTAAGCTAGCACGTTATGCCCCAGATGACGTTGCTACAGATGCAGCTAAGTAGGAGAAGTTTCTGGAAGGACTGAATGATGAGTTGAGCATGCAGTTGATGGTAGCAACCTTCAACAACTACCACGAGTTGGTAGATTGTGCTCTCATGATTGAAGGGAAGCAGCAACAAATTGTGAACCGCAAGAGGAAGTATGGACAAGGGAAGTACAATTCTGGAGCTCAGCAGAAGCCACGTTTTACCCCTAGACCGGGAGGACTATTTCAGCATACCCATGGAGGAGGTAGCTCGCACAATCATAATGGCACCAAGAATGGTAATGGGAATGGAGGAAGCAACCGCCAGAACCGTACAAACCCATCAACCCCAGCCAAGAGAGACCTGAGCCAAGTCACTTGCTTTAAGTGCCAGAAGACCGGACATTATGCCAATGAATGTCCTGAAGCCAAGAATGGAAATGGCAATAGAAGCTCTGGGAAGAAGCCGAACCCTTTCAACAGGGGACAGGTGAACCACGTAAATGTGGAGGAAGTTGAAGCCCAGCCCGATGCAGTAATAGGTAAGTTTTTCATTAAGTCATTTACTGCACTCGTTCTTTTTAATACTAGTGCATCGCATTCATACATATCAAGGGGATTTGTGGATAAGTATAAATTGCCAACCCAAGCCCTTAGGTCACCCATGTTAGTAACCTCGCCTGGAGCAGAGTATATGGCTAGTCTATGGTGTGATCGGTTACCATTAAGGATTGGTAACTACGTATTTCCATCAGACCTAATAGTATTGGAATCTCAAGGATTGGATGTGATATTAGGCATGGATTGGTTATCAAAGTATGAAGGGAACATTGAATGTGCCAGTAAGTCCATTTTGCTTACCACCCCAGAAGGGAGAAGGATCAAGTATGTATCCCGGCATGTGTCGAAAAGGACTCAAGTAAATTGCCTAACAGGAGTTGTGCAGGAGGAAGTACCAGTAGTGAAGGATTTCCCTGATGTATTTCCAGAAGAGTTGCCAGGCATGTCACCGGATAGAGATATTGAGTTTTTGACTGAGCTTTTGCCAGGCAGAGGGCCAATATCTAAGAGACCATATAGAATGCCCGCAAAGGATTTGGAAGAGATTAAGTAGCAGATTAAGGAGTTACTAGATAAAGGATACATCCGCCCAAGTTCTTCACCTTGGGGATCGCCAGTACTTCTAGTAGAGAAGAAGGATGGATCGTTAAGGATGGTTGTTGATTATCGAGGATTGAATGAAGTAACCATCAAGAACAAGTACCCACTACCGATGATCAATGATCTGTTTGATCGATTGCAAGGAGCTAAGGTATTTTCCAAGATCGTTCTACCATCAGGATACCATCAGTTGAAGATTCGAGAACAGGATATACCTAAAACGGCTTTTACCACCAGGTATGGGTTGTACGAGTATACCATTATGTCATTTGGCCTGACTAACGCACCTGCATATTTCATGAACATGATGAACAAAGTATTTATGGAGTTTTTGGATAAGTTCGTCGTAGTGTTCATTGATGATATCCTGGTTTACTCGAAAAATGAAGAGGATCATAAGGAGTATTTGCGTTTGGTACTTGGTAAGCTCAGAGAACATCAGTTATATGCCAAGTTTAGCAAATTGTGAGTTTTGGTTGAAAGAAGTTGGATTCCTTGGACACGTTATATCTGGAGAAGGTATAGCAGTAGATCGCACTAAGGTTGACACTATGACAAATTGGGAAGCCCCAACAACAGTTGGAGAGATCCGGAGTTTTCTTGGACTAGCAGGATACTAACGGAGATTCATTGAAAATTTCTTGAAGATTGCAAAGCCTATGACAGAGTTATTGAAGAAGGATACCAAGTTCATATGGACCGAGGAGTGTGAGGCCAGTTTCCAGGAGTTGAAGAAATGCTTGGTTACATCACCAGTGTTGATTTTGCCAGATCAGACCAAGGATTTTGAGGTGTATTGCGACGCTTCACGTCGAGGACTTGGAGCAGTACTTATGCAAGAAGGAAGAGTTGTTTCCTATGCCTCACGACAGCTTAAGCCTCATGAGTTGAATTATGCTACGCATGATTTGGAGTTAGCAGCCGTAGTGCATGCATTGAAGACTTGGAGACATTTTCTCATTGGAAACCATTGTGAGGTGTACACGGATCACAAGAGTTTGAAGTATATTTTCACACAGAAGGAGTTGAATCTCAGACAAAGGAGATGGTTGGAACTCATCAAGGATTATGATATGAGATTGCATTATCACCCCGGAAAGGCTAACGTAGTAGCTGACGCGTTGAGCCGTAAAAGTCATGTCAACACCTTAATGACGGGAGGTTTACCAAGGGAGTTAGCCGAGAATCTTCGTGAGCTATGTTTGGAGATGGTTCCGAGAGGCTATGTAGCAGCATTGGAGATTCAATCTACTTTGATGGATAAGATCAGAGAAGCCCAGAAGACTGACAAGGAGATTGCTTCTATTAAGGAGAAAATAATCAAAGGAAAAGCTAAAGGATTTCGTGAGGATGAACACGATACCTTATGGTTTGAAGACCGTGTTTATGTGCCTAATGATTCGGAGATCGGGAAGTTAATTCTGCAAGAGGCCCATGATTCACCATATTCGATTCACCCAGGAAATACCAAGATGTATTTGGATTTGAAGGATATTTCTAGTGGACAGGAATGAAGAAGGATATTGCGGAATATGTAGCCGTTTGTGATGTATGTGAGAGAGTAAAGGCAGAGCATCAGAAGCTAGCAGGATTGCTACATTCATTGCCGATACCCAAATGGAAGTGGGATAAGCTAGGCATGGATTTTATCACCGGACTGCCCAGAACTCGTTCAGGCTATGACTTGATTTGGGTTGTAGTCGATCGTTTGACAAAGGTAGCTCATTTCATTCTAGTGAAGACTACCTATACCAGTGCCAAGTTAGCAAAGATATACATGACCAGAATCGTTTGTCTGCACGGAGTTCCAAGGAGCATTGTATCAGATAGAGGAACCCAGTTTACCTCAAAGTTCTGGAATCAGTTGCACGAAACATAGGGTACCAGGCTAGAGTTCATTACAGCTTTCCATCCACAGATAGATGGACAGACCGAGAGAGTCAATCAGATTTTGGAGGATATGCTGAGAGCTTGTGCGCTAGATTATGGATCTAGCTAGGACGAGAATTTGCCATACGCAGAGTTCTCCTATAACAACAGTTATCAATCCAGTTTGAAGATAGCCCCTTTCGAAGCCTTGTATGGAAGGAGGTGCAGGACCCCGTTGTCATGGGATGAAGTTGGAGACCGCCAGTTGTTTGGACCAGATCTGATTAAGGAGTCTATACAGAACGTAAAATTGATTCGCGATAGGCTCAAGGTAGCCCAGTCCAGGCAGAAGAGCTACGCAGATTCAAAACGCAAGGAGACAGTTTACAAAGTCGGAGACCGGGTTTATCTTCGAGTATCTCCACTTCGAGGAGTTAAGCGCTTTGGAGTTAAGGGAAAGTTAGCGCCACGTTTTGTAGGACCATACAAGGTTTTGGAGCGTATGGGAGAAGTAGCTTATAAGTTGGAATTGCCTGAAGGATTGTCAGGAGTTCACGACGTGTTCCATGTTTCCCAATTAAAGAAGTGCCACGCAGAGATGGCTGATATACCGCTAAGGGATACAGTGCCGCTGGAAGCGATTTAGTTGGATAGTGATTTGACCTATGAAGAGAAACCAGTCAAAATTCTTGAGTATGCCAGCCGAGTCACCCACAGCAAGGTTATCAAGTTTTGCAAAGTTCAATGGAGCCACCACACGGAAGATGAAGCCACCTGGGAACGAGAGGAAGATCTGTTGAAGGACCACCCTCACCTATTTTCTACCCAACCCGAATCTCGAGGGCGAGATTCATCTTAAGGGGGTAGGTTTTTAGCATCCCAAATTTTCAATTTGGAATGTTATACAATAGATCATCATTGCATGTCATATTTATTTGCATTTTGGTTGATCCTAGAAATTTCACACAGCTCAAGGACCCTCGGAGAGAGTTGGGGATTTCGTTACTTTCATATTTGAGTTGTCTCAAATTTTGAAAATAGGATCATTTGATTTTATTTATTTTATCTTCAATTATTTCTATTATAAAAAATGTGAGAGAGGGAATAAAATGACTTTCCCAAAATAAAGAAATATTGAGGATTTAATAAAAAAATCAAATAAGATTTTCTTGGTTTTATTTGCTATTTTATTTGAATTCAGGAAAAATTGCACGTTTTCAAAAATTGCGTTTAGGGCCAAGAAAATGTTCATCCTGTTCTAAATATTTTATTTAGACAGTGAAAATTTGTTTTGGCATTTTTAGAATTTTATTTATTTTTCTAGAATTTTTTTTAGTTGCAGCGTTATTGTTTAAAAAAAAGAGATCCCGCGCCCGACTGGGCCAAGGGCGCAGCCGAGCCAGGCCGGCCCAGCCTGCTGCCGCCTCCCGCCCGGGTCGGGACAGGAGTCCCGACCGCCGCCCCCGCCGAGTCCGGGGAGGACACGCCTCCCGAGGCCGCCCCCTTCCCCAAGTCCGCCGGACCCCTCTGCAGCCCGACACCTTCGCCGCCTCCCCACGCCGCCCGCGCCGCCGCAGCCGCCGCCCCGCGCCGCCTGCCGCACGCCGCAGCCGCCGCCCGCGCCGCTTGCCGCCGCCCGGAGCCGCCGCCCCACCGCCCCGCACCACCCGCCGCCGCCCGGAGCCCCGCCAGAGCCTCGCCAGAGCCCCGAGCCGAGGTAGCCGCCACCCCGGTTTTCTGAGAAAAGTCGTTTCGGTTTTTTTAGAAAACCCTAATTTTCGTTTTTTAAATAGATCGGTTTCTCCGGTTTATTTATTTAGCGAGTGTTCGCTCGTTCGTTCATTTTAACGAACGTGTTCATCGTTTAGTTCCAGTTAACGAACGTTCGTTCTTTAACCTATTCGTCATTTTTCTTTTCTCGGATTAAATCCCCGATTATTCTGATCGCGATTTCTGATCCGATGTTCGTTTTAGTTTAACTTTTCACTCGTTTATCGGAATCAGGCGATTCAAGCGCCTGGAGTTTCGTCTCGAAACCCTCTTTCCGTTTAACCAACTCAAACAAGTTTTTGCCTCTGTAAAAAATTGCCCTAGATCCAGAATAGTAAACGAAGCCTGTGTCTTTTGACGTTTGTCTTTCGTTGCTTCATTCGATTTGGTTCTTTTGCCAATCAGAGTTCTTAAGTTGAACTTTTTGGTTAGATCTTTTATTCGAGTTTTACCTGTGCATTACTTGAGTACTTATTGTATGCTTGTTTGTTTGCGATAGAGTACCCAAATTGTGCCGCTTGCTACTTCGAATCGCTAGGTTTCACGGATCATCAGCAAGGCAAGTAACACTTTGATCATACCTCTTTACTACCCAGTTTTATTGCATTAGATCAACCCTCACACATTGCATGAATAGGATCTAAATAAATTGTGGGTTTGGGAAGTAGTTGAGGTAGTACCTATTACCTATTTATTATCAAACCTTTGGGAGTTACTTCTACGTTTGCTTATTATGCCATGCTATGCTAGTAGACGTGGATTGGGTGAGTGAAATCCATGACAGATGTGAGATTGATAATTTAATGGTTTATCTAAGGTGGCAACTTAAACACACATCTGGGTGGATTGAGGCACCTGGGTATTCCAGCGATTGCCTGTTTTTCTTTTGGACCGCCACCCAGGCTCAAAGGGATCATGAGATTATTCATACTAGAAACTTCCGTGTGCAGCCACAAGCTACTATGGGCTCTAGCATAGTTGACTAAGTCATGCGAACTCTTACAGTGGTAGACTAGTAGATGTAGGGGATGTAGGTTGGTACGGTCTACCCGATCGTAAGGTTCTAGCGCTTCTAAAAGACTATGTCTCGGTCATCCGTTTCTCAAACACCATGTAGTGCGAGAATCCTAACGGAGGAGATCGAGTCTTGTGGGGAAAAGTGCGCAAACCTCTGCAGAGTGTATAAACTAATCATGGTTAGCCATGTCCCCGGTTATGGACATCTTGAGTATCTAGTACTTGGATTATCATGTGAATCTCATCATGTTACTCTAATTACTTTTCCTGGGTTTTAGTGATGATGCTTAATTTGGGATTGAGAATGCTGTCAACCATTCTCAATGTTTAACAACTACCATGATAGTTAAATAAAATTTACTCCTTTGCAGTAGGGAAAAATTGGCTTTACGCAAAACTGTAACCATAGAGCTTTCCACCAGCCAAATATGCATGTAGTATAGCCTATTTCTTTCATTGCTCTCTATGTGTTACATTGCCAGCATATTCCATGTGCTGACCCGTTTCGGGTTGCAATATTCATGTTGTAGACTTTTCAAACGACGAGTAAGGTGCCTTTTAGGTCGTGGTTCTATACTCAGTGATGCCGTTGGAGTTGATGGACTCACTTATCTTCCAAGCCTTCCGCTGTTATCGTTATTAGATGGCCTTAAGCCATATTTATTGTAATAAGTTCTCTTTTGAGACTCTCGATGTAATAAGTGTGTGATTGCCACTCTGTTATAAATCCTTCAAGTACTGTGTGATGTCAGTATTACTGATCCAGGGAAGACACCTGAGCACAGAGATTGGACCGTTTGAGGTCTGGTCGCTACATCATCAACCATCCTCCATCACCAATTTCATGATGCTCATCGCTGTGCGTGAGTAATTCCATCGTAGGCTTGCTGGACGATGATGGGTTGGATGGGATCTATCATGTAATCGAGTTAGTTTTGTTAGGGTTTGATCCCTAGTATCCACTATGTTCTGAGATTAATGTTGCTATGACTTTGCTATGCTTAATGCTTGTCACTAGGGCCCAAGTGCCATGATTTCAGATCTGAACCTATTATGTTTTCATCAATATATGAGAGTTCTTGATCCTATCTTGCAAGTCTATAGTCACCTATTATGTTTTATGATCCGTTAACCCCGAAGTGACAATAATCGGGATACTTACCGGTGATGACCGTAGTTTGAGGAGTTCATGTATTCACTATGTGTCGTGGAATTGTCACGGCAGATGTCCTAGTGTGAGGACTTAGTTGTGAGGCCAACGCATCTATGTGGTAGCTTGAGAGGGGTTGAGTGGAATCGAGAGACGCAAAACAAGACAAAGGTTTAGACAGCTTCGGGCCCCGGGAAACATCATCCGGTAACAACCCTACTTGCTGTTTGAGGCTATCTCTCATTATGATCATGAGGAAGTCACCGTAAACCGGCTCTCCCAGTTAACCCTAACCCTTTTAGATTGTTTCTTCTTCCTCGTCTCTCTTTGGGGAGCCCTACCCCTCCTTATATATGTTGAAGGGGTGGGTTACATGTAGAGTCCAACTCGGACTTAAGACTTAACTATTATGACTTCTCTTCTTGGGCTTCTTAACATCTTGGGCTTCATAACATCTCGGGCTTCATAACTCCTGGCAACCCAGTTACCACTGCCTGCCGGGAGTTAACTGGTGCCGTTTTAAGATAGTCTGCCGAGAGTTAACTGGTGCCGGTTTAAGATGGTCTGCCGGTTTAAGAATGTCTGCTGAGTTATCATCTGACTTAACTCCTGTCTTAACTGTCAGCCGGTTTAACAACCTGCCGGTTTACCGTCTGAGTTAACTGTCTGTTTTACCTCTCCATGTTAACTCTCAGCCGGTTTAACAACCTACCGGTTTACCGTCTGACTTAACACCAACCGGTTTACCACCTGCCTTAACACCTGCCGGTTTACTAAGTCCCAGATGGGTTATAACTCCGGCCGGATCATACCGCGGGGTATATCCCCGACATTAGCCCCTAGTTTAATTTGGATTTGTCCATGTTAAACTGATCATGATCATCCTTAAGTCCTTGTCACTTCCTTCTTCTGTAAAATCCGAGTCAATAGACCAGCTTCATAATCAATTTGCTGACATTGGTTTATCACAGAGAAATATTGTGAAGAATAACTCCTTTGACTTCAGCTCCCAATGCTTAACAAAAATATTGGCCTTTGAAATACTCATTTGACCTTCAGCCGGTTTAAGAATATAGAACTTGCCGGTTTAACAATGTAAAACTTTACCGGTTTACCATTGCCAAAATTGCCGGTTTAAGAATATTGATGGCACCGGATCAGAACTGTTTGTTAACATTAGTTTTGAATATATACCTCTTATATGCCTATCACTTGTAGCCCCCAAGTCTTAAGAAGGTAGCATAGCAACAACTTTAAGACTTGCTTCAATATGAATGTCACAAGCTTGAAGAAATCTAGGTTGTTCATCTCAATCACTAGTCAGAACGGAGTATTCCACATATGTAGCCCCCAAGTACCGGGTTGTCATGCTTGCAGCAACCTGGGACTTGAAATTGCCTTATGCTTATAAAAACTTCAACCAGTGTAGCCCTCAAGGGCCGGGTCATTATGCAATAAGGAGCATGGACTTTATAGATATGATCATGTAGACTTGAACAGCAACGTGTAGCCCCCAAGGGCCGGCTCAGTAAGATAATATTGAGCTGATACTTTATATATACTTCATTGAGAATAAACTTATACGATGTAACCCACATCATGGGGCTTGAACCCACGTCCACAAGGTTGAGAGCTTTGTGCTTTACCAACTGAGTAGTGGATCCTTCAATAATAGATGAAAATTTGTGTACCTTGATTTGTTGACAGGAAAAATTGGTTGCCCCCAAGGGCCGGCTCATTACGATGTGATGAGTCGGGTCTTCAATAAGTGAGCAAACAATGACTTTGCATTAGCCCCCAAGTGTCATGGTGCATGCTTGCAGCGACATGAGACTTGTGTATTTTATGTAATCCCAACTTGAATAAGGTGGCCCCCAAGTACCGGGTCGTAAGCCTGCAGCGACTCGGGACTATTCCTTCAATTGTAGAATAAATCATATCTATTGATAATATGATAGTCATTGCGCTAAAGCGACTTTGAAAACCTTAATCATAATACTAGTTATTGATAAATCCAGCCATGTTGGCTATTAAAGATTTGAATAATATGACCTGGTTTGAAAACCGATTCCTTCCCTATAAGCCGGTATATCCATGCACATATGATACATGCTATGATGATGTAATGATGATGCATGATGTAGTATATGATGATGTATATGTATGATCAAGAGGGTTTAAGCTATGGTTCGGATACGACCAGAGCCCCCATGTAGTCATAATTATGGCATTGCGCCGATCAAGAGGTGTAGCTATGGTTCGAATATGACCAAGCCCCCAAGTGATTTCCCTAGTGCCCTTATGCCTATCAAGAGGTGTAACTATGGTTCGAACCCATAGCCCCCAAATGATTTCCCTGATGGCCTTATGCCTATCAAGAGGTGTAGCTATGGTTCGGATACGACCAAGCCCCCAAATGATTTTCCTGGTGCACTTATGCTTATCAAGAGGGTATAAGCTATGGTTTGGATATGACCAGAGCCCCCAAGTGATTTCCCTAGTGGCTTTAAGCCTATCAAGAGGGTATAAGCTATGGTTCGGATACGATCAGAGCCCCCAAGTGATTTCCCTGGTGGCTTTAAGCCTATCAAGAGGTGTGACTATGGTTCGAACATAGCTCCCAAGTGATATTGTGAGTTGTGCTCAAGGGATACCCATGTTTGAGCTGTGCTGTGCAGCAGACTCTCTTTGGCCCCTTATGATAATATTGGCTTGATAGCCGGATTACCGAAATAACCAGAGCTGTGCTCTTATGATAATATTGGCTTGATAGCCGGATCAAGAGGTGTAGCTATGGTTCGAATACGACCAAGACCCCAAATGATACTGTGAGCTGTGCTCAAGGGGTACCTATGTTTGAGTTGTGCTGTGCAGCGGACTCTCTTTGGTCCTTTTAATTTTTCTGAGAATTCGAACTTGCGAGAGATGAATTCTTTTTAACGGGAATTTCGAACCGGATATTGAGGGCTTCAAAGCTTTGTGGGAGATAGCTTTCCCTTGAGCCGGAATTTAAACCGGAATCCTTCTTTTTAAGCCGGAAATTTTTTGACGGCATTTAAATTTGCACCAATTTGGCGGTTTAAGGTCCTGCATTAAATAACTTTGCGAGCCGGAGTAATTGCTCTTTTTAAAGAAAGCAAAATATAAAAATATATTGGATGGATGTCACCTGATATGTTAGGCCAGAAATTATCCACCGTGGAGTTGATGATCACCCCGGTAAAGCTGAAATCAATCACGGCCGAGCCGGCAGTGGGAATAGACAAATGAATCGGCTGCGACATTGTAAACCGGTGCGGACGAGCAAGTTGTCCTCCGCGTTGTAAACCAGTGCGGACGCGTGAACCGACCGTCCGTTCATCGGGTAATGTGACACGGAGGAGAACGCCATTGTAGAACGTTTCCAGTGCGTGCTTTATACCCGCAGTATAACAATAATTTTACTTGTATATAAAAACACCAACAGGGCAGTGTAATAGTGCTCAGAGGAATAAAAATGTACTGATAAAATATATAAAAAAGATAACACCTGGTATTTTTTGTTGGACGATACTGATGGCGCAAACCAAGTTTAAATAACTAGACCGATCAGACATCAAGATTTATGCTTATTGCCGCTTTCCGTTGGACAACTCAATGCGGGCAAACATTTGGGGCGGCCTCCGATTTGTTGATTGAACCATATAGCAATAATTTTATCCGGGTCCGCCGGATAACCTGATGTGTTCATGCAAACCGGACTCCCCGTTTAACAATTCAGTGTGTGTCATCCAGGGATCCAGTACGTTGCGAGCGCTGGTACAACCTCTGTGTGCTTGCCTTACTGCTCTGTCTCTACGATCTTTCTTTGGACGGATTATGCCATTACACACGTAATGACCTCTGGGCTTATCGATCCCGAGATTGCAACTATTCATCGCACGGGCGGCGGCCATTGAAAAATTATGACATGTTGGTCTGCGACTGATTCCAACTCTTGCAGTAGTAGTTGTGGCTGGCCTGTACGCATCTCCATTATTTTAACATCGCATGCTCCTCCTGTGTTTTGATTTGCACCAGGTCATTAGATGCAGCTTGCGCGTCAACCCCTCAGGCAGACCACACACATCCTGGTAGGGCCCGCTCATTGGCAGCTTTATAACATGTTCTTATCTCCTGCGAGGGCCACTTGCTTGACCAATATTTCCATGGCAGCCGACCCGGCGAGTTAGCAGAGGATTTGACGCGGAGGCCGGGTAAACCGCCCGGCGGCTTGGAAGACGAGCCCACGGGAACTGCGACCGGCGGCGGGTTGGAGCCCGCGGGCGAGCGGTGAGTCGAACGGGTCAGCAAGCCCCGTCGAGGGCCGGTCCACAGAGGCAGATGCGAACGGTGGTTGTAGACGAGCATAGAAACAGAGACGACGGCTCGTGGAGACCAGCGGAGACGGCGCTAACGACGAACCGGTGCGTGGGCGGATCCGCGAGCCGGCGAGCGCGGGAAACAAGCGTGGCCGACGGGGCAGCGGATTCAGGCGTACAAGAGTGGCGGATGATAGCGCCGGGCTATAGCTCTCCATTGACGACTTGACGAGGCGGAAGCGGCCGCAGCGTCGGAGGTAACCCGACAACAGCAGAGGCGCGGGGTAAAGGAAAGCGGCCGCGACAACCCCGACGAGTTGGCAAAGCAGATTGCTGCAGAGGCCACACGGCCGGGTTAGCTCGGCGGCACGAGGAGTCCTCTGGAGATTCGAGATGGCTCAACTCCTGGCGAGTCACCCCGGGCGCAGCTGTGGAAGTTGGTGCAGGGCAGTTCGCGGAACAGAGGCAAAGAAAACGGCCACGGGGCAGCCTGCGGAGCAGATGCTGTCTAGCAACGGCCGGCTTACGGCGAGGCGATGGGTTGCTAGAGGTAGCGGAGGCTTAGGCAAGCCACTCGGAGGTGCGGCAGAAGAGGCCGGCTCAGTGCGGTACAGCGCGGGCGATGCTTCAAGGCAGGGGCGACGCAACAGAAGCGGGTTGAGGCAGAGGCGGCTGCAGCCCGGGCACAACAGGAGCAGAGTGAGGCGGCCCGCACCAGCAGCCAAGGCCGGTGACAACAACTGGATGACACGGCGATCCGACTCGACGAGGGCTCAAGTTGAAGGCGGCTCGACCAGGGGGGCCAAGGCAGACGGCGAGGCCGATAAGGTGCGCTGGTGACGCGGAGATGAGGCGTACCAGCGGGTCCGAGGCAGATGGAGGCGGCGACTTGCGGAGTGGCAGTGGCTAGTTGCGGAGGGTAGGGCCGGCCACGGAGGTGGCGTCTTGCGGCCGCGGCCGCGGCCACGCACGGCGGTGGTTCAGGTAAAACGCAAGGTAACTTAGAAGCACTGCGATGAGCCGGCGATGTGCAGACCATATGGAGGGGCTCGGCGACTCACCCGAGAGACCGCACCGGCAGGGGTAACCCAAGGCGGCTCAAGGCCGGACCACCACCGGAGGCGGCTCAACGCAGCGGCGGCGGAGCTGTACCGGCTGTTAGATAATAAAGAGAAATAAACGAAACAAAAAGACACATATTTTATGTGAAACCCTTATGGGAGAAAACCACGAACGCACGAAGGCACAATCACTATGAGGAGGAGTATTAGAAGCACGAGACGACAGGCCGTCTGAGGTGCGACTACATGGGGTATATATGAGGGGCAACACATAGGAGTCCTTGTAGGACAAGTAAACGAGTTGTACTCGTACGCGTCGGTACCAACGCAAAAGGCCTACCCCGTATGTACTACGTCTAGTCCAATACGGTACTAGAATTTAGATCACAATTTAACAATCTCCACCTTGAGCCAAATTCCCTCCAGTAGTCGAAGAGAGTGAATAACTCCATCCAAATCAGCTTAAACACTTTGTGCGTCAAAGTCCATAGGATTAGTGAGAAACACCAACTAAGCCTGAGCAAAGCTCAAACTTATTGGTCGGAACTGGCTTTGTCATCATATCAGCAGGATTATCATGAGTACTTATCTTGCATACCTTCAAATCACCTTCAGCAACAATATCTCGAATATAGTGATATCTGACATCAATGTGCTTTGTTCTCTCATGATACATTGGATTCTTTGTAAGATATATAGCACTTTGACTGTCACTAAATACGACAGGGCAAGATGAATCTCCACAAAGCTCAGAATACAAACCTCTCAACCAGATAGCTTCTTTGCATGCCTCAGAAATAGCCATATACTCGGCATCAATAGTGGAACAAGCCACAATAGACTGCAAAGTTGCTCTCCAACTCACAGCACAACCACCAATGGTAAAAACATAACCTGTGAGTGATCTTCTCTTATCCAAATCACCAGCAAAATCAGAATCAACAAAACCAACAAGTCCATCTCTAGTTTTCCCAAACTGTAAATAAGCATTAGAAGTACCACACAGGTATCTGAAAATCCACTGAACTACTTTCCAATGCTCTTTTCCAGGATTAGCCATGTATCTACTGACAACACTCAATGCATATGATAAATCAGGACGAGAACAAACCATGGCATACATAAGTGAACCAACTGCAGTCGAATAGGGAACTCTAGACATGTACTCAATATCTGCATCTGACTTAGGAAATAAGGCTGATGATAATTTGAAGTGTGCAGCTAACGGAGTACCTACTGGCTTGGCATTATGCATATTAAAACGACGAAGAACTTTATCAATATATCCTCTCTGACTTAGATATACTTTTCCAGATGGTCTATCTCTAGATATTTCCATGCCAAGTATTTTCTTTGCTGCACCCAAATCCTTCATCTCAAATTCATTACTCAATTGCTTCTTTAGTTCATTAATATCTGACATACTCTTTGCAGCAATAAGCATATCATCAACATAAAGGAGCAAATAAATAATTGAACCTTTGACAGTTTTCAAATAAACACAACTATCATAATTAGACCTTTTGAAACCTTGAGAGAGCATAAAGGTGTCAAATCTCTTGTACCACTGTCTAGTGGATTGCTTCAATCCATAAAGAGATTTCTTTAACTTACAGACAAGCTTTTCTTTTCCAGGAATAACAAAACCTTCAGGTTGTTCCATATAAATATCCTTTTCCAATTCTCCATGTAAGAATGCAGTTTTAACATCTAGTTGTTCAAGCTCAAGATCATGCATGGCAACAATACTGAGTAAAGTGCGAATAGAGCTATGCTTCAGAACAGGAGAAAAGACTTCGTTATAGTCAATACCTGGAATCTGACTGTAACCTTTAGCAACTAACCTTGCTTTATATCTTGTCTCATCATTTGGAGAAACACCTTCTTTCCTTTTGAAAACCCACTTGCAACGAATAGGTTTCTTCTCTCTAGGTAATTTTACTAAATCCCAAGTGCCATTCTTTTCAAGTGATTCCATCTCATCATGCATGGCGGTCATCCACTTATTACTATCACTAGAAATAATAGCCTCGGAATATGAAGAAGGCTCAGCATTACCTTCAATTTCTTCTGCAACAGATAAAGCAAAAGAAACAATATTGCACTCTTCAATTAACCTGTCAGGTTTATTACTTCCCTGTCTAACTCTGTCACGTGCAAGATTCCAACTGGGTGGAACTATAGGCTGATTTGGAGTGGGAGTGACATGATCATCATTAACGACGGGTTCATCATGTGCATCAACAATTTCATTACGAGATGTATCACCTGAATCAATAACATGCTCCACCTGAACAGTAGACTCCTGAATAATAGGCTGCTGTTCACTCTCAACGGGAACATTAGTAGATGAAACATCATGTAATATAGCAGATTCATTAAAGATAACATTTCTGCTAATAACAACCTTCTGGGTTTCAGGATTCCATAATTTAAAACCTTTAACACCAGACTTATAACCAAGAAAGATGCACTTAACAGCCCTAGACTCCAACTTTCCATTATCAACATGAGCATAAGCAGTGCAACCAAAAACTCTCAATTGTGAATAATCAGCAGGTGAACCAGACCAAACCTCAATTGGAGTTTTCTTATTAAGAGCAATAGATGGTGAACGGTTAATGAGATAACAAGCAGTGGAAGCGGACTCAGCCCAAAAACGCCTATGCAAACCTGCATTGGACAACATGCAACGGGCTCTGGAAATAATGGTCCTGTTCATGCGCTCAGCAACACCGTTTTGTTGAGGAGTATAAGGAATGGTGTAATGTCTGACAATGCCTTCAGACTTGCAATAATTCTTAAATTGCTTAGAACAGAATTCCATACCATTATCAGTGTGAAGTATCTTTACCTTCTTTTCAGTTTGTCTTTCAATCATAATCTTCCACTCCTTAAATGTTGAGAATGCTTCATATTTATGCTTCCAGAAATAAGGCTAAACTTTTCTCGAATAATCATCAATAATAGTCAGCATGTAACTAGCACCACCTAGTGACTTCTTGCGAGATGGTCCCCATAAATCAGAATGCACATAACCAAGAATACCTTCGGTTGTATGAGTCGAAGTATTGAACTTCACCCTCTTGTGCTTGCCGAAGATACAATGCTCACAAAATTTCAATTTACCAGGTTCATATCCATCAAGAAGACCTCTCTTATTTAACTCTGCTAAACCAAGTTCACTCATATGCCCAAGACGCATATGCCAAAGATTAGCAGCATCACAATAAGAATTCCTTGAAATAATTGGAGTAGCGTTACCTGAAACGGTAGAACCTGGAAGGTAATAAAGACCATTGGTCGAACTTAAGTCACCTTTCATCACAACAAGGGAACCTTTGGTGACCTTCAAAACACTATCTTCACCTGAATATTTGTACCCCTTTGGATCAAGGGCACTCATAGAAATAAGATTTCTCTTCATCTTCGGAATATACCGAACATCTGTCAAAGTTCTGATTATGCCATCAAACATCTTGATTCGAATAGAACCTATGCCTTCAATCTTGCATGGTGAATTATCAAAACCCAAAACGGAACCAGCAGAAGTAGTGGAATCAAAAGTATTAAACCAATCTCTATGTGGACACATATGAAAAGTACATGCAGTATCAAGTACCCACTCATCATTGGTCTCAGCACATCCAGCAATAACAACAAGAGCATCATAGGAACTATCATCACGAGCAACGTTAGCAGAATTTTCACCTTGTTTGTTACCTTTCCTCTTTTCCTTGTTCTGCAACTTGAAACACTCAGAGATGTCATGCCCGTCTTTCTTGCAATACCTGCAATAATTCTTGTCTCTGGATTGCGACCGGCCCCTGTAGCCCGTTCTTACTTTTGCCTCTATTTCCATTATGTGAGTTCTTCTCCTTTGTCCTGCCACGAACAGATAATCCCTCTGCTTGGGATGAACTTGAACCATCATGAGGCACCATTAGTTTCATCTTCTCCTTAGAGTTCAAAGCTTCATAAACTTCATTAAGTGTGAGAGTATCACGACTGTATAATATGGTGTCTCTAAAATTGGTATAAGAACTTGGGAGTGAACAAAGTAACATTAAAGCAGTATCTTCCTCTTCATACTTAACCTCCATTGCAGCTAGATCAGATATGATCTCTTTAAATTCTAAAATATGATTCAAAACATTACCTCCCTTGGGTAACCTGTGCAGGAATAATTTTTGCTTCAGATGCATCTTGCTGGTGAGATCTTTAGTCATGCAAATCCCTTCCAGCTTTAACCATAGAGTGGCGGCAGTTTTCTCGCTCAAAACTTCCTGCAAAATATTATTATGCAAATGGAGTTGAATTTGTGACAAAGCCTTACAATCAATTCTTTTCTCCTCATCAGTCCAGCCCTGAATTCTGTTCTTCCCAAAACTATCCAATGCTTCATCATAGTCGGACTGTGCCAACAACGCCCGCATCTTGACTTGCCATAGGGTAAACCTTGTGTCACGGTCCAGCAGCGGAAGATCGTACTTCATGGATGCCATGAGTCGATAAAACTGTGTACACAAAGTAGTACAAGTCGAAAGAAATAATTCTTCAAAGAATTAATTTGCGGACCAAACCAAATAGGATAAATAGCACCTAGTAGATATTGAGCAATGGACGTAGCAAACAAACAACAAAGCAATTCATGACAATCAGCCAATTAGTACTAGTACTCCTGTAGTCGTGAACAAGCAGTCAACTAGTACTTGACCGAAAGTTGCTTCGCCTGAGTAGTAGTTGTAGCAGCAACGATCGATCCAATCTCCTCGGGACTTGAACCTTCACGGGGAGCAGAAGCAACACGAACGCGGCGACTTGGCGATTGGCGGCTGCAGCGTGGTTTGCCTCCGATCCCGAAAACGAGACTAGGCTTCGGTGGATATTTGCAGCGGTGCAAAGCGAGTCTCCTTGTCGGTCTCGGCTTCATAGCAGCAGAAATCGATCCGGCTTCGGATCAACGGATCGCCAGACACGTGCGGCGGTGCACACGGGAACCCTGATCCTCCCGTCTCAAATCTCGTATCTGAAACTTGGCTCTATATACCACTTGTTAGATAATAACGAGAAATAAACGAGACAAAGAGACATAGATTTTTCGTGGAAACCCTTGCGGGAGAAAACCACAAATGCACGAAGGCGCAATCACTATGAGGAGGAGTATTACAAGCACGAGACGACAGGCCATCTGAGGTGCGACTACATGGGGTATATATGAGGGGCAACACATAGGAGTCCTTGTAGGACAAGTAAACGAGTTGTACTCATACGCGTCGGTACCAACGCAAAAGGCCCACACCGTATGTACTACGTCTAGTCCAATACGGTACTAGAATTTGGATCACAATTTAACACCGGCCATGTGAGGCCACAACAGCGGAAGTGAAGACGGAGGTGAATCGTTCAGCCGGGCCAGTTTAGTACGGCTGCAGGTGAACAGACCCCCGGCGACTCAAGTTTAGTAGCTCTGGAGGCGTTTTGGCTGGGTCAACTCAGAACAGTCGTCAGCTTAATCGGCAGAAACGACGGTTTATCGGCCGTGTCGAATGCGAGGTAGGGCCCATGCCGAGGAATCCGATTTACTGTCTTATCCGTTTCTAGGTCGTAGACTTGTAGCTACACCTGTAGCTTATAATAGCAACTTGTGGTAAAAAAGCAATACTTGGACCATCCATCGTGGCAGTAGTATAGAGTCGACGGTTTGTGCCAGCTCGTCCGATGCTTTTTTAATTTCTCTTGATTTTTGCAAAACCCGTGGTCAGCAGATTGGACGGACCTTGTCATATCCCGGGAGTAGTAGCTGTTCCGGTTTATTGAAAATCAGGTGGCCTCTTTGAGACTTGAACCAGCGGCAGGGGAACTTTGGTGAATCCGACCATGTAGCAGATCAACTCTTTGTCAACCTCGGACTCAACGTAGAATCGGTTTCGGCGGATCACCTCGTCATGTTTAGCGGTGCAGAGGACGGAGCCCTAACCTCTTGATTTCAAAACCCCTCATGCTGTAAACTCCAAAGTTAGTCATGATTTTGACCATCAAACCATCCTTTCCTCATTTGACCAATCACGAGCTTCTCGATCCCTGAAAAGTGATCCCTCCAAGAACTCAACACCACCGTATGCTGAGCCCCACGGTGGGCGCCAACTGTCTTGGAATTGTCATGGCAGATGTCCTAGTGTGAGGACTTAGTTGTGAGGCCAACACATCTATGTGGTAGCTTGAGAGGAGTTGAGTGGAATCGAGAGACGCAACACAAGACAAAGGTTTAGACAGCTTCGGGCCCCGGGAAACATCATCCGGTAACAACCCTACATGCTGTTTGAGGCTATCTCTCATTATGATCATGAGGAAGTCGCCGTAAAGCGGCTCTCCCAGTTAACCCTAACCCTTTAAGATTGTTTCTTCTTCCTCGTCCCTCTTTGGGGAGCCCTACCCCTCCTTATATATGTTGAAGGGGCGGGTTACATGTAGAGTCCAACTCGCACTTAAGACTTAACTATTATGACTTCTCTTCTTGGGCTTCTTAACATCTTGGGCTTCATAACGTCTCGGGCTTCATAACTCCTGGCAACCCAGTTACCACTGCCTGCCAGGAGTTAACTGGTGCCGGTTTAAGATAGTCTGTCGGGAGTTAACTGGTGCCGGTTTAAGATGGTCTGCCGGTTTAAGAATGTCTGCTGAGTTATCATGTGACTTAACTCCTGTCTTAACTGTCAGCCGGTTTAACAACCTACCGGTTTACCGTCTGAGTTAACTGTCTGTTTTACCTATCTGTCTTAACTGTCAGCCGGTTTAACAACCTGCCAGTTTACCGTCTGACTTAACACCAACCGGTTTACCACCTGCCTTAACACCTGCCGGTTTACTAAGTCCCGGACGGGTTATAACTCTGGCCGGATCATACTGCGGGGTATATCCCTGACACTATGTGTTAATGCTTTGTTCCGGTACTCTATTAAAAGGCGGCCTTAATATCCCTTTGTTTCTGTAAGGACCCCGCTGCCACGGGAGGGTAGGACAAAAGATGTCATGCAAGTTCTTTTCCATAAGCACGTATGACTATATTCGGAATACATGCCTACATTACATTGATGAACTGGAGCTAGTTCTGTGTCACCCTATCTTATGACTGTTACATGATGAACCACATCCGGCATAATTCTCCATCACTGATCCATTGCCTATGGGCTTTCCATATATTGTTCTTCGCTTATTTACTTTTCCGTTGCTATTGCTATCATCACTACAAAATACCAAAAAACATTACTTTTGCTACTATTACCTGTTGCTACCGTTACAACTACTATCATATTACTTTGCTACTAAATACTTTGCTACAGATATTAAGTTTCCAGGTGTGGTTGAATTGACAACTCAGCTGCTAATACATGAGAATATTCTTTGGCTCCCCTTGTGTCGAATCAATAAATTTGGGTTGAATACTCTACCCTCGAAAATTGTTGCGATCCCCTATACTTGTGGGTTATCAAGACTATTTTCTGGCACCGTTGCCGGAGAGCATAGCTCTATCCTTTGAGTCACTTAGGATTTATATCTTCTTATCATTATGAAGAACTTGAGAGATCCAAAAAACCAAGATTTATCCCTCAACTACGAGGGGAGGTAAGGAACTGCCATCTAGCTCTGCACTTGATTCACCTTCTGTTTTGAGTAAGCTTGCGACACCTAAACCTGCTTCTGCTATTCATTCTGATATGTCGCATGTTATTGATGATGCCACTTCTGCTATGCATGATACTTATGATGAAACTACTTCTATGCTTGATACTACTGTGCCACTTGGTGAATTTCTTGATGAACAACTTGCTAGGGTTAGAGAGAGTGAAAATATTGAATCTGATAATACTGATGAAAGTGATGATGAAGACTTGCCTGTTATTCCTAAGGGTTATGTTTTTGATAAATACGCTTCTTTAGCTATTTTAGCTTGCAAAGATAGATACAAACTTAAAAGGTTATTAGCTAAATGGAATAAGCAATCTCTAAATGCAAGGATGAAACCTGACCCTTCTTTTGCCACTTCACCTATCTATGTTACCAATAAGGATTATGAATTCTCTATTGATCCTGATATAATTACTTTGGTTGAGAATGATCCTTTTCATGGCTATGAATCTGAAACTGTTGTGGCACATCTTACTAAATTAAATGATATTGCCACCCTGTTCACTAAAGATGAGAGAACACACTACTTTTATATCCTTAAAATATTTCTGTTCTCATTAAAGGGTGATGCTAAGATATGGTTTAATTCTCTTGATCCTGGTTGTGTGCGTAGTCCCCAGGATATGATTTATTACTTCTCTGCTAAATATTTCCCTACTCATAAGAAACAAGCTGCTTTAAGGGATATATATAATTTTGTGCAAATTGAAGAAGAGAGTCTCCCACAAGCTTGGGGAGGCTTCTCAAGTTACTTAATGCTTTTCCTGATCATCCTCTTAAGAAAAATGAAATACTTGATATCTTTTATAATGGACTAACCGATGCCTCCAGAGATTACCTAGATAGTTGTGCTGGTTCTGTTTTCAGGGAAAGAACACCGGATGAAGCTGAAATTCTATTGAATAATACGTTGACAAATGAAAATAATTGGACACTTCCTGAACCAGTTCCTGAGCCAGTTCCTGGACCAACTCCTAAGCCTATTCCTAAACCAACTCCAAAGAAGAGGGGTATTCTATTTCTCAGTCCTGAAGATATGCAAGAGGCAAAGAAATCTATGAAAGAAAAAGGCATTAAAGCTGAAGATGTTAAGAATTTACCTCCTATTGAAGAAATACATGGTCTTAATTTACCGCCTGTTGAAGAAACATATGATCTTAATCCATTACCTATTGAAGAAACTTATGGTCTTGATAACCCGACACAGGTAGTAAAGGTAAATACTCTCTATTGATATGATAAAGCTGAAATCCCATTTACTAAGTTTGCTAGCCCATGCTTAGATGAGTTTGATAAATTTATGGCTAAGCAAGAAGACTTTAATGCTTATTTTGGTAGACAATTGAAATACAATTCAAATATGCTTGAACACTTGGGTGATTATATGGCCAATGTTAAAGGTGAACCTAAACTTATTAGTAAACATGCTTGTATGGTTACCACTCAAGTAGAACAAGTACTTAAAGCTCAAAATGATTTTCTTAATGAATTGAATAGTAATAATAATGATAACGCTGTTAGAGTTATGACTAGAGGTGGTAAAATGACTCAGGAACCTTTGTATCCTGAAGGCCATCCTAAGAGAATTGAGCAAGATTCTCAGAGAAATAATATAGATGCACCTAGTCCTTCTAAAAGGAAGAAAAAGAAAAATGATCGGACTTTGCATGCTTCTAGTGAACCTATTGCTGAAACACCTGAGAATCCAAATGATATTTCTATTTCTGATGCCGAAACACAATCTGGTAATGAACCTGATACTAGTGATAATATTAACGATAATGTCCATGATGATACTCAACCTAGTAATGATAATGATATACAAATTGAACCTGGTGTTGATCTTGATAAACCACAATCAAAGAATCAACGTTATGATAAGAAAGACTTTGTTGCTAGGAAACACGGTAAGGAAAGAGAGCCTTGGGTTCAGAAACCCATGCCTTTTCCTCCCAAACCATCCAAGAAAAAGGATGATGAGGATTTTGAGCGCTTTGCTGAAATGATTAGACCTATCTTTTTGCGTATGCGATTAACTGATATGCTCAAAATGAATCCTTATGCTAAGTACATGAAAGAAATTTTTACAAATAAGAGAAAGATACTGGAAGCTGAAATTTCCACCATGCTTGCTAATTATACTTTTGAGGGTGGAATACCAAAGAAACTAGGAGATCCCGGTGTACCCACTATACCACGCTCCATTAAAAGAAACTATGTTAAAACTGCTTTATGCGATCTTGGAGCCGGTGTTAGTGTTATGCCTCTCTCTTTATATCGTAGACTTGATTTGAATAAGTTGACATCTACTGAAATATCTTTGCAAATGGCTGATAAATAAACTGCTATACATGTCGGTATTTGTGAGGATGTGCCTGTTGTAGTTGCAAACGTTACTATTTTAACGGACTTTGTTATTCTTGATATTCCCAAGGACGATAGTATGTCTATTATTCTTGGAAGACCCTTTTTTAATACTGCAGGGGCTGTTATCGATTGCTCTAAAGGCAATGTCACTTTTCATGTTAATGGTAATGAGCATACGGTACACTTTCCGAGGGAACAATCTCAAGTTCATAGTATCAACTCTATTGGAAAAATTTCATCGATTATATTTGGAGGTTCTGAATTTCCTCTTCCTACTGTCAAGAAGAAATATGATGTTCTTATTATTGGGGATGTGCATATCCTCGTTGAGGTAACACAGTGTTATTCGAAATTTCTCCGGTTCCATGTTATTCGGAATGAGTTCGTTAACAAGACTTGATCAACCTTGTTAGTGGATTCCTTTTGATGAGCATGAGATGGATGAAACTACAAGGCACAACCTTCTGTACCCCACTTTTACTTTCTGTTATTTATATTAAATAAAATAAAAACAACATTTTCTGTCTGTTATCTGAATTATCCATGCAATATAAAAATACCCCGAAAATAAAAGTTCTCCAAATGCCCTGAAATTTAAATATGATTTTTTTCTGGAATATTTGAGAATATTTGGCACTGAGAACACAGCAGGAGGAGCTGGCACCTGGCCACGAGGGTCAGGGGCGCGCCCTACCCCCCTGGGCGCACCCCCTGCCTCGTGGGCCCACGGTGGCCCTCCTCCACTTATCCTTTCACCCACACACTCCTTCTTCCTCCCACAAACACGAATATCCAGCTCAAGCACGACTTCTAGCTCATTTTGCTGCCATTTTCAATCTCCTTGCTCAAAGCACCTCTCACAAAACTGCTTGGGGAGATTGTTTCCTTGGTATGTGACTCCTCCATTGGTCCAATTAGTTTTTGTTCTAGTGCTTTATTCATTGCAAATTTGTGCTGCGTAGGTGACGATGTTCTTGAGCTTGCATGTCAAATTTATATGGTTCCAAGTACTTTTGATGCATGACATAGGCTCTAGGCACTTGTATGAGTAGTTGCTATCAATATTATTGAGTTTGGTTTACTTTTATTTTGAAGTTACTAGAAATTTCAGAATTTCTCAGAAAATGATGAAGAGATTTTTGAGGGGCTCATCGAGCCGAAGCTCAAGGGAAAAGCAAAATGAAGAGGCAGAGAAGCCCAAGTATAATCTGCCTCGCACCGCGGAGGTTAGGCCGTGTGAATGGCCCTCCGATGAATTCTTGAGAGCAACCAGGATTAATGAGGATTTTTATGAATTGGCTAAGAATGCAGGCCTCACCGACTTCCTCCACGACCAACGAGAACAGTA
The DNA here is from genome assembly GCF_056163025.1 of Triticum urartu. Taxonomy (NCBI): domain Eukaryota; kingdom Viridiplantae; phylum Streptophyta; class Magnoliopsida; order Poales; family Poaceae; genus Triticum; species Triticum urartu. The sequence continues at coordinate 442,430,623 of NC_141878.1, read as the reverse complement.
TCTCTTACTCACCAATACTTTTGTGCAAAACTTCTACTATTATCCTAGGGAATCACCCCCTTCAGTAGAGTTTCATTTATATGATGTGGTTAAGAAGATGTCACTTTATGATTTTTGTTGAGTTTGCTTGATCCCTTTCGAGGGAAAAATAGAGGAACCACATCGTGACGATGTGGATGGGTTTATTGATACCATCACCGTAGGGGAAACGAGGAAGGTTTCCGATGCATGAATCACTAGCATACATTTTCCTGTTTTACGCTACTTTGCAATATTTGCTAGTTGTTGCTTAATTGGTCACGGAAACTGTGGAAACCTTAGTGTTCCTGATATTATTATTTTGTTCCACGGGTTATTCTATGATAACTCTGTGAGTATGGGCGGTATTATTGCTAAACGGTTGAGTCTGAACCGTACAAAGGGCCCCATGTTGGTGGTATCTATGCTTCACGCCTAGCTGCACATTTTAATATACCTATTAGGCATTATGAGAAGGAAGAAAAATTGCTGCCTCGTGTTTATTTAGATTATAAGAGTATGGTAGCACATGATTTCATTATAAAGAATAGGGAAGGGGAGCTTAAATACAAATTGTTCTTTGATAAACATCATCCGGAGACTATTACCTTGCCTGCTCCTTCCTTGTTTGATTTATCTGCAGGCCAGTACCTCGTCTCGCTGGACGACATTCACGCCTACTGGAACCCTCCACCAGCCACAGAGCCAGAGTCGGAACCACCAGTTGATCCTCCACGACAGTCTAATTACAAGTGGGATCTGGAGATGATTGCCAACCAGTGGCAGTCAGAGCCTTCTTCATCGCAGTACGACCCTAACTACTATTATGGATATCCGCCAGGCCAGCCGTGGCCATAGACCAACGTAGGCCAAAAGCCTAAGCTTGGGGGAGTATGTATTTCCCACCGACATTATATTCATGTTCACACACTCATTGCTAGATGTCGGTGCTCATACTTTTTCATTGTATCATCCATGCTAGTTTATTTCCTTTTTATGCTTTCTTCTTGTGTGTTTAATAAACCTTAAGAAAAACCAAAAAATTAGTTGTATCTTTCAGCTAGTTTTAATTTCCATGCTTGTAGTAGTAATTAAAAAGAAAACCCAAAAAAATTTCCTATTCTTCTTTTGCTTGTTGGGAGCTTTCCCATGTAAATAGTTTTATTTCTTTTCTTTGGGGGTCGATAGGAGAAGACCATAATTAAACTGTTGAAGTGGCTCTAATATGCATAATTGTTGATCTGACAAAAGAGCCCATATTGCCTTGTCTTCTCCTGTTTATTGAATGCTCGCAGATTCCAGCTTAGTCCAATGCACGTGCACTATTATTATTATTCACATCGTTCGGTCGTGCAAGTGGAAGGCAATTATGACGATATATGATGGACTGACTGAGATGAGAAAAGATGGTATGAACTCGACCTCTTTTGTTTTTGTAAATATGATTAGTTCATCGTTCCTGATTCGGCCTATTATGAATAAACATGTTTGCAATGACAACTAGAGATTATAGTTGCTTATGCCATGCTTAATTATCTAGGAGCTTATAATGGTTTACCTTGCGTGCCAACATGCTATTAAAATGGTTATGATGTGGTATGATAGGGTGGTATCCTCCTCTGAATGAGTTAAGTGACTTGACTTGGCGCATGTTCACGCATGTAGTTGAAACAAAATCAACATAGCCTTCACGATATTTATGTTCATGGTGGATTATATCCTACTCATGCTTGCATTCGGTGTTGATTAATTTTAATGCATGTTCATGACTGTTGTCGCTCTCTAGCTGGTCGCTTCCCAGTCTTTTGCTAGCCTTCACCTGTACTAAGCGGCAATACTGCTTGTGCATCCAACTGCATAAACCCCAAAGTTATTCCATATGAGTCCACCATACCTACCTATATACGGTATCTACCTGCCGTTCCAAGTAAATTTGTATGTGTCAACCTCTAAACCTTCAAATAAATATCCTGTTTTGTATGCTCGAATATCTCATGTATCAACTAGGGCTGTCCGTATCTTCCATGTTAGGCAGGTTATTCTCAAGAGGAGTGGACTCCGCTCCTCACTCACGAGAAAAATGGCTGGTCACCGGGATGCCCAGTCCCATGCTTTATGCAAACTAAATCAAAATAATTGCAAAAAAACTCCCCCGGGGACTCTTGTTAGTTGGAGGCACTCGTTGTTTCGAGCAAGCCATGGATTGATGCTTGTTGGTGGAGGGGGAGTATAAACTTTACCATTCTGTTTGGGAACCGCCTATAATGTGTGTAGCATGGAAGATATCGCCATCTCTTGGTTGTTATGTTGACAATGAAAGTATACCGCTCAAAATAGTATTCATCTCTATTTCAAAATCGAGCTCTAGCACCTCTACAAATCCCTGCTTCCCTCTGCAAAGGGCTTATCTATTTACTTTTATGCTGAGTCATCATCCTCTTATTAAAAAGCACCAGTTGGAGAGCACTGTTGTCATTTGCATTCATTACTATTAGTTTACATTGAGTATGATTTGACTGGATCTCTTTTACCATGAATTACAATGTCTAGTCAGTCCTTGATCTTTAAAGGTGCTCTACATTTATGTTTTGCGGTCTCAAAAAGGGCTATTGAGATACCATCTTGTTATATCATATTATGATTGTTTTGAGAAAGTGTTGTCATCCGAGATTTATTATTATTGCTCGCTAGTTGATTATGCCATTGATATGAGTAAACTTGAGACATAAGCGTTATTGTGAATGTGGTTAGTTATAATCTTTGCTGAAAACTTGAATGCTGGCTTTACATATTTACAACAAGAGCAAACAGAGTTTGTAAAAGTTTTTCTTTATCACTTTCAGTTTGTCAACTGAATTGCTTGAGGACAAGCAAAGGTTTAAGCTTGGGGGAGTTGATACGTCTCCGACGTATCTACTTTTCCAAACACTTTTGCCCTTGTTTTGGACTCTAACTTGCATGATTTGAATGGAACTAACCCGGACTGACGCTGTTTTCAGCAGAATTGCTATGGTGTTATTTATGTGCAGAAACAATAGTTTCTGGAATGACCTGAAACTTCACGGAACACCTTTTCGGAAAATATAAAAAATCCTTGCAAAAGATGAAGACCAGGGGGCCCACCACCTGTCCACAAGGGTGGGGGCGCACCTGCCCCCCTAGGGCGCGCCCCCTACCTCATGGCCCCCATGGAGCTCCTCCGACCTCAACCCAAACTCTATATATTTGCTTTCGGGGAGAAAAACCAGGGAGAAGAAATCATCGCGTTTTACGATACAGAGCCACCGCCAAGCCCTAAAACCTCTCGGGAGGGCTGATCTGGAGTCCGTTCGGGGCTCCGGAGAGGGGAATCCGTCGCCATCGTCATCATCAACCATCCTCCATCACCAATTTCATGATGCTCACCGCCGTGCGTGAGTAATTCCATCGTAGGCTTGCTGGATGGCGATGGGTTGGATGGGATCAATCATGTAATCGAGTTAGTTTTGTTAGGGTTTGATCCCTAGTATCCACTATGTTCTGAGATTGATGTTGCTATGACTTTGCTATGCTTAATGCTTGTCACTAGGGCCCGAGTGCCATGATTTCATATCTGAACCTATTATGTTTTCATCAATATATGAGAGTTCTTGATCCTATCTTGCAAGTCTATAGTCACCTATTATGTGTTATGATCCGTTAACCCCGAAGTGACAATAATCGGGATACTTACCGGTGATGACCGTAGTTTGAGGAGTTCATGTATTCACTATGTGTTAATGCTTTGTTCCGGTACTCTATTAAAAGGAGGCCTTAATATCCCTTAGTTTCCGTAAGGACCCCGCTGCCACGGGAGGGTAGGACAAAATATGTCATGCAAGTTCTTTTCCATAAGCATGTATGACTATATTCGGAATACATGCCTACATTACATTGATGAACTGGAGCTAGTTCTGTGTCACCCTATGTTATGACTGTTACATGATGAATCGCATCCGGCATAATTCTCCATCACTGATCCATTGCCTACGAGCTTTCCATATATTGTTCTTCGCTTATTTACTTTTCCGTTGCTATTGCTATCATCACTACAAAATACCAAAAACATTACTTTTGCTACTATTACCTTTTGCTACCATTACAACTACTATCATATTACTTTGCTACTAAATACTTTGCTGCAGATATTAAGTTTCCAGGTGTGGTTGAATTGACAACTCAGCTGCTAATACTTGAGAATATTCTTTGGCTCCCCTTGTGTCGAATCAATAAATTTTGGTTGAATACTCTACCCTCGAAACCTGTTGTGATCCCCTATAGTTGTGGGTCATCAGACCGCCACTCATAAGGAAGACAATCAAAAAATAAATCATGCTCCGACTTCATCACATAACGGTTCACCATATGTGCATGCTACGAGAATCACAAACTTTAAGACAAGTATTTCTACCAATCCACAATTACTCACTAGCATGAATCTAATATCACCATCTTTATATCTCAAAACAAATGCAAGGAATAAAACTTCTCATAGTATTTAATACACTTTATATGAAAGTTTTTATTATATCCCTCTTGGATGCCCATCATATTAGGACTAAATTCATAACCTAAGAAAATCACCATGTTGTTTAAAGAATATAAAAATAATATAAATGAAGCATGAGAGTTTATAAATTTCTATAAAATAAAACCACCGCTATGATCTAAAAATATATAAGTGAAGCACTAGAGCAAACTACCTAGCTCAAAAGATATAAGTGAAGCACATAGAGTATTCTAATAAATTCACGATTAATGCATGTCCCTCTCAAAATGTGTGTACATCCAGGATGATTGTGGAAAACTAAAAAGCAAAAACTCATATCATACAAGACGCTCCAAGCAAAACGCATATCATGTGGTGAATAAAATATAGCCTCAAGTAAATTTACCGATGGATTGAAGACAAAAGAGGGGATGACGTACGGGGCATCCCAAAGCTTAGATGCTTGATTGTCCTTGAATATTACCTTGGGGTGCCTTGGGAATCCCCAAGCTTAGGCTCTTGCCACTCCTTATTCCATAGTCCATCAAATCTTTACCCAAAACTTGAAAACTTCACAACACAAAACTCAACAGAAAACTCATAAGCTCCGTTAGTATAACAAAATAAATCACCACTTAGGTATTGTTGTGAACTCATTATAAATTTATATTGGTGTAATATCTACTGTATTCCAACTTCTCCATGGTACATAACCCCCCCCCCCCCCCGCCCCGATACTACCCATAGATTCATCAAAATAAGCAAACAACACATAGAAAACAGAATCTGTCAAAAACAGAACATTCTATAGCAATCTGGAAACTTCGTATACTTTTATAACTCTAAACATGATGAAATATTAGGACAATCTAGGAAATTTGTATATCAATCTTGTGTAAAAAATTTAGATCAAAAGCATGTTTCTATGATTTCTCAAAATTCTGGCAATGAGCACAAAAATTTCTATGTTTCAGCAAGATCAAATCAACTATCACCGTAGACCATCTGACCATCCCAAAGGTCTTACTTGGCTAAAACACTAATTAAAACACCAAAACACAATTAATACAAAACTAATAATGTGTATTTATTGAAAAACAGAACCAAAAACAAAAAACACAAAATAAAATTGGGTTGCCTCCCAACAAGCGCTATTGTTTAACGCCCCTAGCTAGGCATAAAACATAGATCTAGGTATTGTCCTCTTTGGTATTAAATCCATAAGTAGCCCTCATAATAAATTCATATGGTAACTTAATTTTCTTTCTTCGAAAGTGTTCCATTCCCTTCTTTAATGTAAACTGAAATATAATATTTCCTTCTTACATATCAATAATTGCACCAGTCGTTCTAAGGAAATGTCTAGCAAGAATAATATGACATGTAGGATTGCAGTTTATATCAAGCACAATAAAATATGCGGGCACATAATTCCTATTTGCAACAATAAGAACATCATTAATCCTTCCAATAGGTTTCTTAATAGTGGAATCTGCTAGATACAAATTCAAAGAACAATCATCAAGTTTATGGAAACCTAGCTCATCACATAAAGTTCTTGGAATCATGGAAACACTAGCACCCAAATCACACAAAACATTGCACTCATAATCATTAATTTTAATCTTAATTGTAGGTTCCCACTCATCATAAATCTTTCTAGGGATAGAAAATTCCAACTCAAGTTTTTTTTTCAAAAGATTTCATCATAGCATCAACGATATGTTTAGTAAAAGCTTTATTTTGATTATAAACATGAGGTGAATTTAGCATGGATTGCAACAAGGAAATACAATCTATCAAAGAACAATTATCATAATTAAAATCTTTGAAATCCAAATAGTGGGTTCATCGCTACTTAAAGTTTTGACCTCTCCAATCCCACTTTTAACAAATTTTTTTGTTAAGGTCTTTAAACTCCAAATCATTGGGAGACCTTCTAGCTAAAGTTGACTCATCTCTAGTCCCATATTTATCAAGATTTATATTAACAAACAAAGATTCAATAGGAGTCACACCAATCACTTTAAGATCTCCATCATTATTTTCACAAGAAATAGAAGAACACACTTTTACAAACCAATCTCGCTTAGCACGTATACTAGTGGTTCTTTCTTTAAATTCATCCATAGTAATTTTAATAGCTTTTAGAGTCTCATTAATATCAATATTGGTTGGTGTATATCTAACCTTTAAAGAATCAATCTCAAGAGGAATTCTATCAACGTTCCTAGACAAATCATCAATCTTAAGCAATTTTTCTTCTACCATAGGAATGAAATTATTTTGAGAATTAAGGAAATCTTTAATATTGTTCTCGAGATCATAGGGTATTTTATTGTAATTTCCATAATTATTAGAGGAATTACTAGGAAACGTCCTAGGGTTGAAATTACCTCTATATGCGTTACAACCAAAATTACTCCTACCAACAAAATTCACGTCCATAGATTCATTATTATTCTCAATAAAAGTGGACAAAGAAATATCATTAGGATCAATAGGAGCACTCTTACTAGAAATCAATTTCATAAATTCATCCATCTTTCCACTCAAAGTATTAATTTCTTCAATCACCTGCACTTTTTTTACTAGTAGAAGATCTTTCGATATGCCATTGAAAGTAATAGGCATAATATTATCTAGGAGTTTATTAGCTTCTCCTAATGTAATTTCCATAAAATTACCTCCCATGGGATAATTAAAAAGATTTCTAGATGCAAAATTCAATCCAGCATAAAAAATTGTATGATCATCCATAAACTTATACCATGAGTAGGATAATCTCTTATCATCAATTTCATCCTGTCCCAAGATTGTGCAACATGTTCATGATCAAGTTCCTGAAAATTCATTATATCTTTCCTAAGGGACATGATCTTAGCAGGAGGAAAATACTTGGAAATACAAGCATCTTTACACTTATTCCATGAATCAATACTATTTTTAGGCAAAGATGAAAACCAAGTTTTAGAACGATCTCGTAATGGAAACGGAAATAGCTTCAATTTAACAATATCATTATCCACATCTTTCTTCATTTTCATATCACACAATTCAACGAAAGTATTTAGATGGGATATGACATCTTCACTAGGAAGACCAGAAAATTGTTCTTTCGTAATAAGATTCAAGAAAGCGGCATTAATTTCATAAGATTCTGCACTAGTGGCGGGAGCAATTGGAGTACTAAAAAAATCATTATTATTAATGTTGGAAAAGTTACGCAACTTGGTATTTTCTCGAGACATCGTGACAAAGCAAGAAACCTAGCACACAAGCAAATAGAAAGCAACGAAAAAGACGAACAAAAGAAGGGCGAATAAAAAGACAAATATTTTTGTGTTTTTTTGAAAAGATTTTAGAAGTGGGGGAGAGGAAAACAAGAGGCAAATTCCAAATAATGTAAGTGCAAGAGATGAGATTTTATGATGGGTACTTGGTAGGATTGATGTAGAACCTCCCGAGCAATGGCGCCAGAAATTCTTCCTGCTATTTCTTAAGCTTGCGCTCATTTTTCCCATGAAGAGGAAAGGGTGATGCTGCAAAGTAGAGATAAGTATTTTTCCTCAGTTAGGAACCAAGGTATCAATCTAGTAGGAGGCACAAGCAAGGCCCCCAATATATGCACCTGCACAAACTAACAAGCACTTGCACACAACGCGAAAAAGGGGTTGTCAATCCCTTCATGGTCGCGAACAAGAGTGAGATCTGATGGAGAAATGTACAAAAGATAATTAAAAGAGAAAAATAAAGTAAATATAAATAAATTGCAGCAAGATATTGCTACCTCTTGCACACTTGCGTTTGTTTTCCCTTGAAGAGGAAAGGGTGGTGCAGCAAAGTAGCATAGGTATTTCCCTCAGTTTTTGAGAACCAAGGTATCAATCCAGTAGGAGGCTGCGCGCGAGTCCCTCACACCTACACAAAACAAATAAATCCTCGCAACCAACACGATAAGGGGTTGTTAATCCCTACACGGTCACTTACGAGAGTGAGATCTGATAGATATGATAAGATAATATTTTTGCTATTTTTATGATAAAGATGCAAAGTAAAATAAAAGCAATGAAAATAACTGAGTATTGGAAGATTAATATGATAGAGATAGACCCGGGGGGCCATAGGTTTCACTAGTGGCTTCTCTCAAGAGCATAGGTATTTTACGGTGGGTGTACAAATTACTGTTGAGCAATTGACAGAATTGAGCATAGTTATGAGAATATCTAGGTATGATCATGTATATAGGCATCACGTCTAAGACAAGTAGACCGACTCCTGCCTGCATCTACTACTATTACTCCACACATCGACCGCTATCCAACATGCAACTAGAGTATTAAGTTCAAGAGAACAGAGTAACACTTTAAGCAAGATGACATGATGTAGAGGGATAAACTCATGCAATACGATGAAAACCCCATCTTGTTATCCTCGATGGCAACAATACAATATGTGCCTTGCTGCCCCTACTGTCACTGGGAAAGCACACCGCAAGATTGAACCCAAAGCTAAGCACTTCTCCCATTGCAAGAAAGATCAATCTAGTAGGCTAAACCAAACTGATAATTCGAAGAGACTTCCAAAGATAACCAATCATACATAAAAGAATTCAGAGAAGATTCAAATATTGTTCATAGATAAACTTGATCATAAACCCACAATTCATCGCTCTCAACAAACACACCGCAAAAGAAGATTACATCGAATAGATCTCCACAGGAGAGGGGGAGAACTTTGTATTGAGATCCAAAAAGAGAGAAGAAGCCATCTAGCTAATAACTATGGACCCGTAGGTCTGAGGTAAACTACTCACACTTCATCGAAGAGGCTATGGTGTTGATGTAGAAGCCCTCCATGATCGATGCCCCCTCCGGCGGAGCTCCGGAACAGGCCCCAAGATGGGATCTCATGGATACAGAAAGTTACGGCGGTGGAATTAGGGTTTTGGCTCCGTATCTGATCGTTTGGGGGTACGTAGGTATATATAGGAGGAAGAAGTACATCGGTGGAGCAACAGGGGGCCCACGAGGGTGGAGGGCGCGCCTGGGGGGGGGGGGGGTTGGCGCGCCCCCTACCTCGTGGCCTCCCTGTTTGTTGCTTCACATAGGGTCCAAGTCTCTTGGATCTTGTTCGGTGAGAAAATCACGTTCCCGAAGGTTTCATTCCGTTTGGACTCCGTTTGATATTCCTTTTCTTCGAAACCCTAGAATAGGAAAAAAACAACAATTCTGGGCTGGGCCTCCGGTTAATAGGTTAGTCCCAAAAATAATATAAAAGTGGATAATAAAGCCCAATAATGTCCAAAACAGTAGATAATATAGCATGGAGCAATCAAAAATTATAGATACGTTGGAGACGTATCAAGCATCCCCAAGCTTAATTCCCGCTCGTCCTCGAGTAGGTAAATGATAAAACAGAAATTTTGATGTGGAATGCTACTTGGCATATTTTCAATGTAATTCTTCTTAATTGTGGTATGAATATTCAGATCCAAAAGATTCAAGACAAAAGTTTAATATTGACATAGAAATAATAATACTTCAAGCATACTAACTAAGCAATTATGTCTCTTCAAAATAACATGGCCAAAGAAAGTTATCCCTACAAAATCATATAGTCTGGCTATGCTCTATCATCACCACACAAAGTATTTAAATCATGCACAACCCCGATGACAAGCCAAGCAATTGTTTCATACTTTTGACATTCTTAAACTTTTTCAATCTTCACGCAATACATGAGCGTGAGCCATGGACATAGCACTTTAGGTGGAATAGAATGGTGGTTGTGGAGGAGACAAAAAGGGAGAAGATAGTCTCACATCAACTAGGCGTATCAACGGGCTATGGAGATGCCCATCAATAGATATCAATGTGAGTGAGTAGGGATTGCCATGCAACGGGTGCACTAGAGCTATAAGTATATGAAAGCTCAAAAAGAAACTAAATGGGTGAATCCAACTTGCTTGCTCACGAAGACCTAGGGCGTTTTGAGGAAGCCCATCATTGGAATATGCAAGCCAAGTTCTATAATGAAAAATTCCCACTAGTAAATGAAAGTGATAACAAAGGAGACTCTCTATCATGAATATCATGGTGCTACTTTGAAACACAAGTGTGGTAAAAGGATAGTAGCATTATCCCTTCTCTCTTTTTCTCTCATTTTTTTATTTGGGCCTTTTCTCTTTTTTTATGGCCTCTTTTTTTGTCCGGAGTCTCATCCCGACTTGTGGGGGAATGATAGTCTCCATCATCCTTTGCTCACTGGTACAATGCTCTAATAATGATGATCATCACACTTTTATTTTCTTAAAACTCAAGAATTACAACTCGATACTTAGAACAAAATATGACTCTATATGAATGCCTCCGGCGGTGTACCAGGATATGCAATGAATCAAGAGTGACATGTATGAAAGAATTATGAATGGTGGCTTTGCCACAAATACAATGTCAACTACATGATCATGCAAAGCAATATGACAATGATGAAGTGTGTCATAGTAAATGGAACAGTGGAAAGTTGCATGGAAATATATCTCGGAATGGCTATGGAAATGCCATGATAGGTAGCTATGGTGGCTGTTTTGAGGAAGGTATATGGTGGGTGTATGATACCGGCGAAAGGTGCGCGGTATTAGAGAGGCTAGCAATGGTGGAAGGGTGAGAGAGCGTATGATCCATGGACTCAACATTAGTTATAAAGAACTCATATACTTATTGAAAAAATCTACAAGTTATCAAAGCAAAGTATTACGCGCATGCTCCTAGGGGGATAGATTGGTAGGAAAAGACCATCGCTCGTCCCCGACCGCCACTCATAAGGAAGACAATCAATAAATAAATCATGCTCCGACTTCATCACATAATGGTTCACCATACGTGCATGCTACAGGAATCACAAACTTTAACACAAGTATTTATAAAATTCACAACTACTCAACTAGCATGACTGTAATATCACCATCTCCATATCTCAAAACAATTATCAAGTATCAAACTTCTCATAGTATTCAACACACTCATAAAAGAATTTTATTATTAATCTTGTATACCTAGCATATTAGGATTATTTAAGCAAATTACCATGCTATTTAAGACTCTAAAAATAATCTAAGTGAATCATGAGACATCAATAGTTTCTATAAAACAAATCCACCACTGTGCTCTAAAAGATATAAGTGAAGTACTAGAGCAAAACTATATAACTCAAAAGATATAAGTGAAGCACATAGAGTATTCTAATAATTTCTGAATCATGTGTGTTTCTATCAAAAGGTGTGTACAGCAAAGATGATTATGGTAAAATAAAAAGCAAAGACTCAAATCATACAAGACGCTCCAAGCAAAACACATATCATGTGGTGAATAAAAATATAGCTCCAAGTAAAGTTACCGATGGAAGTAGACGAAAGAGGGGATGCCTTCCGGGGCATCCCCAAGCTTTGCCTTTTTGGTGTCCTTAGATTATCTTGGGGGTGCCATGGGCATACGCAATCTTAGGCTCTTGCCACTCCTTGTTCCATAGTCCATCAAATCCTTACCCAAAACTTGAAACCTTCACAACACAAAACTTAAAGTAGAAAATCTCGTGAGCTCCGTTAGCGAAAGAAAACAAAAGACCACTTCAAGTTACTGTAATGAGCTCATTCTTTATTTATATTGGTGTTAAACCTACTTTATTCCTACTTCTCTGTGGTTTATAAACTATTTTACTAGCCATAGATTCATCAAAATAAGCAAACAACACATGAAATACAGAATCTGTCAAAAACAGAACAGTCTGTAGTAATCTGTAGCTAGAGCAACATCTGGAACCCCAAAAATTCTAAACTAAACTGATGGACGTGAGGAATTTATCTATTAATCATCTTCAAAAATAATTAACTAAATAGCACTTTCCAAATAAAAATGGCAGCAGTTCTCGTGAGCGCTAAAGTTTCTGTTTTTTACAACAAGATTAACAAGACTTTCCCCAAGTCTTCCCAACGGTTCTACTTGGCACAAACACTAATTAAACACAAAAAACACAACCAAAACAGAAGATAGATAAATTATTTATTACTAAACAGGAGTAAAAATTAGGGAATAAAATTAAAATTGGGTTGCCTCCCAACAAGCGCTATCGTTTAACGCCCCTAGCTAGGCATAAAAAGCAAGGATAGATCTAGGTATTGCCATCTTTGGTAAGCAATCCATAAGTGGATCTCATAATAGATTCATAAGGTAATTTAATTTTCTTTCTAGGAAAGTGTTCCATGCATTTCCTTAACGGAAATTGGAATCTAATATTTCCTTCCTTCATATCAATAATTGCATCAATCGTTCTAAGGAAAGGTCTACCAAGAATAATAGGACATGAAGGCTTGCAATCTATGTCAAGAACAATAAAATCTATGGGCACATAGTTCCTATTTGCAACAATAAGAACATCATTAATTCTTCCCATAGGTTTCTTAATAGTGGAATCCGCAAGGTGCAAGTTTAAAGAGCAATCATCAAAATCACAGAAACCTAACAAATCACACAAAGTCTTTGGAATCGTGGAAATACTAGCACCCAAATCACACAAAGCATAGCATTATGATCTTTAATTTTAATTTTAATAGTAGGTTACCACTCATCATAAAGTTTTCTAGGGATAGAAACTTCCAACTCAAGTTTTTCTTCATAAGATTGCATCAAAGCATCAACGATATGTTTGGTAAAAGCTTTATTTTGGCTATAAGCATGAGGAGAATTTAGCACGGATTGCAACAAGGAAATACAATCTATCAAAGAGCAATTATCATAATTAAATTCCTTGAAATCCAAAATAGTAGGTTCATTAACATCTAGAGTTTTGATCTCCTCAATCCTACTTTTATCAATTTTAGCATCAAGATCTAAAAACTCCGAATTTTTAGAACGCCTTCTAGGTAAAGGTGGATCATATTCAGTCCCATCATTATCAAGATTCATATTGCAAAACAAAGATTTAATAGGGGACACATCAATAACTTTTAGATCTTCATCTTTATTATCATGGAAACTAGAAGAACACGCTCTTATAAAGGAATCTTTCTTAGCACGCATCCTAGCGGTTCTTTCTTTGCACTCATCAATGGAAATTCTCATGGCTTTGAGAGACTCATTGATATCACGCTTAGGAGGAATAGATCTAATTTTCGAAGAATCAACATCAAGAGAAATTCTATCAACGTTCCTAGCCAACTCATCAATCTTAAGCAGTTTCTCTTCAATCAAAGCATTGAAATTCTTTCGCGAAGTAATAAATTCTTTAATATTAGATTCAAAATCAGAGGGCATCTTATTAACTAAGGTAGCCTGCTTATCCGAAACTTCAGCTATTAACTTCTCAAGACAAGCAATTTGGGATCTCAAACCATCAAATTCTTTAGACAAATCATCGAGCTCTTTATTCATATAACTCATAAAGCTTTATTGTTCCTTAAGCTCGTTTCTAAAGAAACTATTATGCTCAAATTGCAAGACCATAAAACTCCTAACGTTGCTTCCGATTTCTTCTAACCTTTTAAGGTGAAGATCACCAAATCGGGGAAGAGCCATCATGACAAGCAAGCAATCCAACACACAAGCAAACAAGAAACGGGCAAAAAGAGGCAAATAGAGAAAGAGAGGGAGGATAGAGAGAGAGGGTGAATAAAACGGCAAGGGTGAAGTGGGGGAGAGGAAAACGAGAGGCAAATGGCAAATAATGTAATGCAGGAGATAAGGGTTTGTGATGGGTACTTGGTATGTTTGACTTTTGCGTAGACCTCCCCGGGAACGGCGCCAGAAATGGCTCGTTGTCGGGAGTCAAAACTTGAATTGCGCGAACCTCCCCGGCAATGGCGCCAGAAATGGCTCGTTGTCGGGAGTCAAATCTTGACTTGCGCGAACCTCCCCGGCAACGGCGCCAGAAATCCTTCTTGCTACCTCTTGAGCACTTGCGTTGGTTTTCCCTTGAAGAGGAAAGGGTGGTGCAGCAAAGTAGCGTAAGTATTTCCCTCAGTTTTTGAGAACCATGGTATCAATCCAGTAGGAGGTTGCGCGCGAGTCCCTCGCACCTACACAAAACAAATAAATCCTCGCAACCAACGCGATAAGGGGTTGTCAATCCCTACATGGTCACTTACGAGAGTGAGATCTGATAGATATGATAAGATAATATTTTTGATATTTTTATGATAAATATGCAAAGTAAAATAAAAGCAATTAAAATAACTAAGTATTTGAAGATTAATATGATAGAGATAGACCTGGGGGCCATAGGTTTCACTAGTGGCTTCTCTCAAGAGCATAGGTATTTTACGGTGGGCGAACAAATTACTGTTGAGCAATTGACAGAATTGAGCATAGTTATGAGAATATCTAGGTATGATCATGTATATAGGCATCACGTCCAAGACAAGTAGACCGACTCCTGCCTGCATCTACTACTATTACTCCACACATCGACCGCTATCCAGCATGCATCTAGAGTATTAAGTTCAAGAGAACAGAGTAACGCTTTAAGCAAGATGACATGATGTAGAGGGATAAATTCATGCAATATGATGAAAACCCCATCTTGTTATCCTCGATGGCAACAATACAATACATGCCTTGCTGCCCCTACTGTGTGACGCCCGGGTAATTAAGCTACAGTGCTCCTCTGCTAATGATGCCACGTCACCTCAATTATAGTTGCTAATCTCGAGTTAGTTCGAAACCGATTCAAATTCAAATTCAAAATCAGGCAAACGATAAAAGTTTTCAAATATTAAAACTAAAATGTTCGGAGTGAACCAAATAATGCATAGATAATTATGATGGGAAAACCGCACATTTATATAATGTTTAAATACTATGAGATAAATAAAACAGTAGCAAAACGATTAATTAAATACCTTTTATAATTAATAAAATGTCAAACTAAGTTATTTGGGGTCTAGATTTTTTTGTGTGACTATGGACTAAGTTGAAATACTAAGTGTATATTTTACTAAATTAAAATGCAACTAAAATAAAGAAAGAAAGAAATAATAAAAGAAAACAGAAAACAAACAAAAGGAAAAAAAGGAAAAGAGAGAAAGGCCCCCCCACTGGGCTTCGGCCCAGCAGGCCGACCCGTTCGGCCACCGGCCCAACCGGCCACACCCCTCACTCCCATAATCCCCTCTCCCCCGAAACCCTAATCCAACCACCCCACACTCCCCCCCCACATCTCTCTCCCCGATCCAGATCAGGATCGGGGGAACGAACCAACGTCGCCCCCGACGCCAGCGCCGCCCGGATCGACACCACGCCGGCGCCCCTCGCCGGATCGCTCCCTCGACGCTAACGCCGCCTCCCCGTCGCCTGCAGCACAGGCGCCTGCCCCCTCAACCCGAGCTAAATCGGGGGCTCGGCCCCGCGGCGCCCCGAGCCTCGGCGCTGCTCCCCACCGCCGTCATCGCCTCGCCTCCTCACCTCTCCCTCGCACTACTCCGGCCACCCCGAGCCTCCCCGAGCACGCTAACCAAACCCCTACGACCCTCGTGAGCTCTCCCTCTACTCCTCTTTCCTGCGCGTGCACACGCTCGCCGTGCTTGACCGCGCGCGCCGTCGCCGCGCTGCTCGCCCGCCTCCCCCGCGCGTCGTCCTCGCGCTGGTTGCCCCGTCGCCGCGCCTCTCGCCCGCCTGTTGCCGCACACGCGCACCCGAGCCCCACCTCGCCCCTATCGCTGCCAAGCGAGGCCAGCGTCGCCTCGCCCTCCCTGCTCGCCCGCGCGCGTTCGCGCTTTCCGCTGCCGCGGCCATGCCGCGCCCGCGCCCTAGCCTCTCCTCCTGCTGTCTGCTGCTGCTCTGCACCGGCAGCCCCACGCGGCCCCACTCGCCCTCGCTACATCGCCGCGGCCTGCCCCGGCCTCCTCTGCCGTGCGCCCGCGCGCTCACCGCGCCCGCGCTCGGTTCGGACGACCGCCCCCCCGCTCGTGCCCCTCGCCCCACGGCCCCGCTCCGCCCTGCCACCCGCATCCCCCTGCTGTAGCTGCGCCGCACCACCGCGCCCGTGGCCGCGCTGCCCGGGCCTCGAATCCGTCGCCGGCGACCTCGCCTCGCACCGGGCGGGTTGCACCCCAGCGCCTGGATGCGCCCCGCCCGGGCGCCCGTTGCACCAGATCGGGCTGCGCCCTGTGCCTGCTAAGGCCAGGGGCCAATGACATGTGGGGCCTAGCCCCTGGAACGTTTATAAAAAAAGATTAAAAGAAATAATAAAAATATTAATTAATTAATTGGTTAATTAAATTAATTAACTTAACTAATCCTGATTAGATTAACCTAATTACTAATTAAACTAATTAACCTGTTTTAGTTAATCTCAGACAATGACGAACGGGACCCACACGTCAGTTGACCAGTCAACTCCCTGTTGACTGCTGACGTCATGCTGACGTCCTGATGACGTAAGCATGCACTATTCTGGATAAGGTTAGAATTAAATAATTAAATAAATTCTAAAAATGATTAAAACTTTAGAAAATCATATAAAATAAACCGTAGCTCAGATGAAAATACGTTCTACATGAAAGTTGCTCAGAACGACGAGACGAACCCGGATACGCAGCCCGTTCGTCCGCCACGCATCCCTAGCATAGCAAACTCGCAACTTTCCCCCTCCGGCTCCTCTGCCCGAAAACGCAAAACACCGGGATACTTTCCCGGATGTTTCCCCCCTTCACCGGTATCACCTCATACCGCGTTAGAGCACCTCTAGCACCGATACTTGTCATGTCATGCATCGCTATCCATCTGCTTGCTTAACTATTTATTGTTTCTTCCCCCTCTTCTCTCGCTAGACACTGAGACCGACGCCGCTGCTACCCAGTACGACTACGGAGTTGACGACCCCTCTCTCTTGCCAGAGCAACCAGGAAAGCCCCCCCCCCCTTGATCACCAGATATCGCCTACTCTCCTCTATACTGCTTGCATTAGAGTAGTGTAGCATGTTACTACTTTCCGTTATTCCTATCCTGATGCATAGCGTGTCCTTGCTACTACTGTTGTTACCATTACCTGCTATCCTACTGCTTAGTATAGGATGCTAGTGTTCCATCAGTGGCCCTACACTCTTGTCCGTCTGCCATGCTATACTACTGGGCCGTGATCACTTCGGGAGGTGATCACGGGCACATACAATATACTTTACACAGTTACCTTACCTGTGATACTGTTCGGAGATGGGGGATGAAGGGGCAGGTGGCTCCATCCAGGTAGTGGTGGGCCTGGGTTCCCGACGGCCCCCGACTGTTACTTTGAGGCGGAGCGACAGGGCAGGTTGAGACCACCTAGGAGAGAGGTGGGCCTGGCCCTAGTCGGCGTTCGCCGATACTTAACACGTTTAACGAGATCTTGGTATTTGATCTGAGTCTGGCTACTGGCCTATACGCACTAACCATCTACGCGGGGACAGTTATGGGCACTCGACGTCGTGGTATCAGCCAAAGCCTTCGTGACGTCAGCAACGGAGCGGCGCGCGCTGGATTGGACTGGAACGCCTACTAGGCTAGGTCTGCTTCCGGCCGCCCACGCAACGTGCATGTGTGCTAAGGGCGATGGGCCCAGACCCCTGGGCGCTTAGGTTTAGACCGGCGTGCTGACCTCTCTGTTGGTCTAGGTGGGGCTACGACGTGTTGATCTTCCGAGGCCGGGCATGACCCAGGAAAGTGTGTCCGGCCAAATGGGATCGAGCGTGTTGGGTTATGTGGTGCACCCCTGCAGGGAAGTTAATCTATTCGAATAGCCGTGATCTTCGGTAACAGGACGACTTGGAGTTGTACCTTGACCTTATGACAACTAGAACCGGATACTTAATAAAACACACCCTTCCAAGTGCCAGATACAACCGGTGATCGCTCTCTCACAGGGCGACGAGGGGAGGATCATCGGTTAGGATTATGCTATGCGATGCTACTTGGAGGACTTCAGTCTACTCTCTTCTACATGCTGCAAGACGGAGGCTGCCAGAAGCGTAGTCTTCGAAAGGACTAGTTATCCCCCCTTATTCCGGCTTTCTGCAGTTCAGTCCACATATGATTCCCTTAATCCATTTGATACCAATGCATACATATGTAGTATAGCTTCTTGCTTGCGAGTACTTTGGATGAGTACTCACGGTTGCTTTCTCCCTCTTTTCCCCCTATCCCTTCTATCTGGTTGTTGCAACCAGATGTTGGAGCCCAGGAGCTAGATGCCATCTTCGACGACGACTCCTACTACACCGGAGGTGCCTACTACTACGTGCTGCCCGCTGACGATGAATAGGAGTAGTTAGGAGGATCCCAGGCAGGAGGCCTGCGCCTCTTTCGATCTGTATCCCAGTTTGTGCTAGCCTTCTTAAGGAAAACTTGTTTAACTTATGTCTGTACTCAGATATTGTTGCTTCCGCTGACTCGTCTATCATCGATCTCTTGTATTCGAGCCCTCGAGGCCCCTGGCTTGTAATATGATGCTTGTATGACTTATTTTATTTGTAGAGTTGTGTTGTGATATCTTCCCGTAAGTCCCTGATCTTGATCGTACACGTTTGCGTGTATGATTAGTGTACGATTAAATCGGGGGCGTCACAAGTTGGTATCAGAGCCGACTGCCTGTAGGAATCCCCCTTCCACACTCCTTGGCCAAAGTCGAGTCTAGACATTGCAAAAACTTTTACTAACATGGCTGTGTGGCCCATGGGCCCACGTCGCCATTGGGTGGTACTAGGATCTTTTACTCCTTGACCTTTACTTTGGGACTCTGATCTCTCTTCTATACGGGTTAAATGAATTTTGCTAAATCTAACATTAGGATCTCGTTATCACTTTCACCCGGAGAGCCCCTTATTACTGAGGATCGTCTGCTGCACATGAAGACCCTTAAGATACTCTCTGCGGTTAACCCGAGAACTTGTCTTCATCGCGTTTGCAATTCCCCTTCCACCGTCAACCCTTATGGATAACTACTTGCAGTTGTTATTCTTACATTCATCCCCAGTTGGTCTTGTTATTACAAGATACCCCGAAATACTCGTCGTTGTTTCCATAATCCTTTGAGCTTATTGCCCTGCTGTTCTTTGTCACCTGAATACCCCTATGGATAATACTCACTAGGAAAGGACACCGCAAGATTGAACCCAAAGCTAAGCACTTCTCCCATTGCAAGAAAGATCAATCTAGTAGGCCAAACCAAACTGATAATTCGAAGAGACTTGCAAAGATAACCAATCATAAATAAAAGAATTCAGAGAAGATTCAAATATTGTTCATAGATAAACTTGATCATAAACCCACAATTCATCGGTCTCAACAAACACACCGTAAAAGAAGATTACATCGAATAGATCTCCACAAGAGAGGGGGAGAAGTTTGTATTGAGATCCAAAAAGAGAGAAGAATCCATCTAGCTAATAACTATGGACCTGTAGGTCTGAGGTAAACTACTCACACTTCATCGGAGAGGCTATGGTGTTGATGTAGAAGCCCTCCATGATCGTTGCCCCCTCCGGCGGAGCTCCGGAACAGGCCCCAAGATGGGATCTTGTGGATACAGAAAGTTACAGCGGTGGAATTAGGGTTTTGGCTCCGTATCTGATCGTTTGGGGGTACGTAGGTATATATAGGAGGAAGAAGTACGTCGGTGGAGCAACAGGGGGCCCACGAGGGTGGAGGGCGTGCCTGGGGGGTAGGCGCCCCCCCTCCCTCGTGGCCTCCCTGTTGGTTGCTTGACGTAGGGTCCAAGTCTCCTGGATCTTGTTCGGTGAGAAAATCACGTTCCCGAAGGTTTCATTCTGTTTGGACTCGTTTGATATTCCTTTTCTTCGAAACCCTAAAATAGGCAAAAAAACATCAATTCTGGGCTGGGCCTCCGGTTAATAGGTTAGTCCCAAAAATAATATAAAAGTGAGGCCCAATAATGTCCAAAACAGTAGATAATATAGCATGGAGCAATCAAAAATTATAGATACATTGGAGACATATCAGGTATTTTTGGGTTCTTTGGTTTACAGATTTGAAAATATATGATGGAAAATAGACCCGGGGTCCATAGGTTTCACTAGAGGCTTCTCTCTTGAAAGAAAACACATGGTGGGTAACAAATTACTGTCGAGCAATTGATAGAAAAGCGCATAGTTATGACGATATCTAAGGCAATGATCATGAATATAGGCATCACATCTGTGACAAGTAGACCGACTCCTTCCTGCATCTACTACTATTACTCCACACATCGACCGCTATCTAGCATGCATCTAGAGTATTAAGTTCATAAGAACAGAGTAACACTTTAAGTAAGATGACATGATGTAGAGGGATAAACTCAAGCAATATGATATCCTTGATGAAAACAATGCAATATGTGCCTCGCTACCCCTTTTGTCACTGGATGAGGACATCGCAAGATTGAACCCAAAACTAAGCACCTCTCCCATTGCAAGAAAAACCAATCTAGTTGGCCAAACCAAACCGATAGTTCGAAGAGAAATACAATGATATCTTAATCGTGCATAAAAGTTTTCATAGAAGACTCAAATAATATTCATAGATAAACTGATCATAAATCCAGAATTCATCGGATCTCGACAAACACATCGCAAAAAAATATTACATCAGATAGAGCTCCAAGAACATCGAGGAGAACATTATATTGATGATCAAAGAGAGAGAAGAAATCATCTAGCTACAAGTTGTGGATCCTTAGTTCTGTGGTAAACTACTCACCCATCATTGGAAGGCCAGCAAGGTTGATGTAGAGGCCCTCCGTGATCGAATCCCCCTCCGGCAGGATGCCGAAAAAGGCCCCAATATGGGTTCTCATGGGAACAGAGGCTTGCGGCGGTGAAAAAGTATTTTTGTGGATGCTTCTGATGTTGGGGGAATACTTTGGAATTTATATTGCAAAGATTAGGGTTGGGGGACTCCCGAGGGGTCCACAAGCAAGGGGGAGCACCTTGAGAGCTTGTGGGCTCCTCGTGAGTCTTTTGACCCCCTTCCCAGGTCTCCTGGGTGTCTTTTGGTCCAAGAAAAATCATCGCAAAAGTTTTATTCCGTTTGGACTCCGTTTGATATTCCTTTTCTATAGAACTCAAAAACAAGAAAAAAAACAGAAACTGGCACTAGGCTCTTGGTTAATAGGTTAGTTCCAAAAATAGTATAAAATAGCATATTAATGCATATAAAACATCCAGGACAGATATAGAATGGCATGGAACGATAAAAAGATTAGATACATTGGAGACGTATCACCCCTGGTCCTTGGGTCTGCAAATAACATCCCATCTTGCCAAGCGGTATTTTGATTTAACTTCATCAGATTGCCAGAAGAATCGAGACCGATAAAAATCTAACCTCTGCCGTACCCCTTTGGGTACTTCAAAGAAAGATAATAGGAACATCGGCATGCCGGTAAGTACTGAGTTAATCAACACCAGCCGACCTCCATAGGACGTAAGCTTACACTTCCAACAACTTAGTTTTTTCTAAAATCGGTCTTCTGTGCATTTCCATTCTTTATTAGTAAGTTTATGGTGAATCAGGATCCCTAGATAACTGAAAGGTAAGGATCCCATTTCGCACCCAAACAAATGTCTATACGCCTCTTGCTCCTCTTTGGCCCTACCAAAGCAGAACAATTCGCTCTTGTGAAAATTAATCTTAAGCCCCGACATTTGTTCGAAGAGACAAATCACTAGTTTCATATTCCTAGCCTTTGCAATATCATGTTCCATGAGTATGATAGTACCATCGACATATTGTAAGATGGAGACCCCACCATCAACTAGATGGGGAACTAGTCCACCTACTAGGCCATTCTCTTGGCCCTGCCTATAAGCACGGCTAACATATCAACCACGATATTAAAAAGAATAGGAGACATTGGACCTCCTTGTCTTAATCCTTTGTGAGTTTGGAAATAATGACCCACGTCATCATTCACCTTAATCCCGAAACTGCCCTTTTGAATGAAGGAACCCACCTGCTTCCTCCATTTTTCATCAAACCCTTTCATGCGCATGGCCTGCTATAAGAAAGGCCATTTGACCTTGTCATATGCCTGCTCAAAATCCACCTTGAAGATCACCCCATCTAGTTTCTTCGAGTGGATTCCATGAAGAGTTTCATGTAAGACAACAACCCCTTCCAGGATGTGTCTCCCAGGCATGAAGGCCTTCTGACTCGGTTGCACCATCGAGCGGGCAATTTGTGTCAATCTATTGGTGCCGACTTTCATGAAAATTTTGAAACTCACATTCAAAAAACATGTTGGTCGAAACTGTTCAATACGAACTGCTCCTTCTTTCTTTGGCAACAACGTTATTGTTCCAAAGTTAAGATGGAAGAGTTGTAGGTGGCCATTGAACAGGTCCTGGAACATGGGTCGAAGGTCTCCCTTTATGATATGCCAACATTTCTTATAGAATTCGACAAGATCCCATCTGGTCCCGGGCAGGGGCGGGCTCAGGATTTGAAGAGTGTGTATTCAAAATTTTGAAGGCAGTTTTTCGAAAGCCTAGCGCTTTGTTTCAGCTTGTACAACCGAAGCATCAATTTATAAAAAATGATAATACATAAAACAAATATAACATAATATAATGGAATCACATAACTGATCATGACTTAAAATTGTTCAATATATAGAAATTCTAATTTCTCAACATTGATCTACCGGTATTCTTCTTCCTCGCGCTTTAGAAATAGCAAAATAAAAATTGCTCAAGTTTCAGATTACTAATTTATATAAACAGTGCTGACTGTAAAAAAATTCACAACTTAGAAATTCGGTTAACACCAGGGGCCAAAATTGTCTTTGCATGTGCCAGTCAACACCTCTAGATGGAAAAATGGATGAAAGTGTCACATAAGGCGCAAAATGAAGTTTGGGTTTCAAATAGGAAAGGAAAAAGTTTATTGGGGCCAAAAAGGGAACCAAATTTTAAAAAAGGGCCAAATAAGGATTTCTCTCTTACAAATTCACATGAAAAATTGCAAATTTTCATGTCCAAGCAATTCATAACTGACTGCAAACAATAATCAAATTTCACTATTTATTAAAATAGGAAGGCAACTAGTCAAACTAACTTACTTCCATGTGGCTCACATAGTCTGCAACCTGTTGGACAGTTGGAGAAGAAGAAAACTAGATGACACCTGCAGGCTGCAGCGATAATAAACGAATTTAGTTCAGCTAGGAATCGTCACGAGGGGAGCGAGTCCACTTTTAAAATTCGGAGGATTAATGCATCAGACATATGAACACATCTGTAATTAGCAGTTAGGCCTTGAATAGTTAAACATGTGGGATGTGGCTTTGAAATTGAAGACCTCTGTTTCTGGGCGAAATGCTCAGCAAGCACGTTTTATTCTGCCAGTTTTCATTTTTCCTTGTATACATACCCATATGTACACTATGTATACCTAGTTTCTCGGCAAAAGTAATGGGTATTCTACTGAATACCCATGAATTGAAGTGGGCCCGCCCTGGTCCCGGTGCCTTGTTCATTTTATTTTCGAAATCGCCTCAAACACCTCTTTCTCTGAAAATGGTGAAGATAAAATCTCATTTTTCATCTGACCGAAGCTGAGGAATATCCTCAACTACGAGCTCTACTATACCAAAGTGGCATCATTATACTCCATATATGTTACAAAATACATGTCGATGTTTGACCAACTTCATAGAAGGAACTTTCAATGTCTACAATATCAAATAAATGAAATATGAAAGTACAATTCGTGATGGATCTAATGATACTAAATTTGGTATCATGGATGTTGATTTTTTCTATATAAACTAATATGTGTTATATTTTGAGGCGGATGCAATACTAAGATGAATTTTGTGTTTTAATTTTACACTATTCACAACCTAGCTACTTTTGTCATTTTCTTGTGGATTGGGTTTGGATTCGTAAGAGCAACTCGATCTAGCATACTCCCTTAAAGGGCTCCCACAAAAATGGTTCTAAAGGTTCTCGAGTCTTGTGCTTTTTTGTATTCCCTAAAACTACAAATTATATATTTATTTTCTATTCTGTTTATCATATCTATGTCTATATAAATTATATCATAACTTGTATTTCGCATCAATATAATTCAATATTTTCATGTTTCAACATCACACAATTTAACAACATACTAAATCCATAATTTTGAGTCTAAATTCAAAACTAACATAGGTCGAAATGCAAATAATTGATGCTCATTAAACATCAATAAATATGATAAAATACCACGAAACTATTGCCCATATAGCTTGCATTGATAATTAACATGTTCTTCCTAAGGCTGGTCATGTGAACACCAGTCATCAATCCCCTAGTATACTTCAAGAAACGCCTTGAAGCCGGTCCACATTCCTTCGAGGTGTTGCAGTTGGCCCACGTAGCCATACGCGTAGTCTACCTTGGTGTCCCTCGCATCCTCTACAATATGTTGCGGGGGATCACAGAAGTTTTCATGATATTGCCCAAAGTCCTCTTGTGGAAAAAGCGGGCGAGACCTTGGAAAATTCCAAACTGAACGTGCAACCCACCAAAAGCTCATCCACTTTCTTTTCAACAAGCTTCTGGAGGTCATCATCAGCGAGGGGAGAATGGAGGAGGTCCGTAGGCACGGGGTGGGGTGGGGATGAGAGGGGCTGCATGTGAAAGTGCATCTATTAGATAACCATATTGGTTTTTGACAAATAATGACAAACCAATTGAGAGGTCTAGCTACCTACCAAGTTCATTTCAGGAAACTTAATCCTCAAGATTGAGTCTAACATCAATGTTGCTTGTCTACTCTAACATGTGTTTTATAGTTTTTTTGGTAAATATAAGATTTAATTGAGTTTAAGAACAATTGCACAATCAAGAGGGTCTCAAGCAAAATATCTTCGGTTGAACTCCAAAATTAGGTCCTCTACCAAAATTATGTATCATTCCACTCCTGCTACTCAGTTCATATGTTTATATTGTCCTCATACATCACACTTCTTTCCCTATTGTGTGAATAGCACATCAAGGTGACATGATTCAAACATAGGGCCCTCTATGAGTTACCTTGCCAAGATAAACCTTTTCCTTCAGCATGGAACTCATGTGAAACCTTTTAGATACTACACACCAAGATTTGTTTTGTTTGAGACCATATCTATTAGCTCTGGAACCTCTGAGCATAAGATTTCTATCTAGTACTTTGAAGACCTTTCGACTTGCTTCTGCTTCATATTGTCAGTATTGGTCTAGTACTTCTGTTTAGATAATTCCAGAACCTCTGATCTGGGACTTAGGCTTTTGTACAAAGATTTCATTTGTGAACTACTTTGTTGAACTGGATACCTCTGAGATTTCATATGTCTGGTACTTTTAAGGTAGTTTAATCTCTCGTAGAAAATAGCCACCTTTTTTTGGATGCCTCCACTTCTCTTTTTATGGTACTTTTGACTATTGTGTCCAAATAGGTGGTTCTGTATGTTCAAATTTTGAATGCGTTGGGTGCTTCTAAGAACATTTTGTTTAGAACATGCAGGCAAGTTTTTGAGTAAAGACCAGGTTTTTGTTCTCTCTATAACTAGAACCACACACCCTTTTGCTTTGGAAAGTCAAGTCATTCCACCCTTTTGCTGGTTCTATATGTGTGAGTTCTTGTGAGCTTTGAAGCCTAGTTCTTTCAAGAAGATAGGAAGATTGCTTAGGGTGATGCCAAGCATCTTGCTCGAATCATGAAGGTTGAGAACCTCCATTTCTTGTACCCCTACTGCTAACTGTTAATCGCTCTTGCTTCCTATCCTATCCACTGAGAAACGTAGGTCCCATGGATTCTTGAGAGTACTTTGATTGATGATCTTTTGAGGAGTTCATGAAAGTGACTATTATTTGTTTGTTACCCTTGGAGGGTGTGTGCCTCTTAGACAAATAGATGATACTCCATGCGTTCTAGTGGGAATCGGTTGCAATATGTTTCAGGCCTTCTTTGGTTCATAGGATAGGAATTTTATAGGAATAGAAAAATAATAGGAAGTAAGATGACATTCATGTCAATTCTTACAGAGAAAAAGATGCCATTTCGTGCATATGATAGGATATTTTTTCCATTGGGTCTAGGCTAATACTTTTCTCTCTCCAAAATATGAAGGATTGATTCCTATCCTACATAGGAACAGGAATAAATTCCTACAAAACAAAGTGCTTCAAAGGAATTTTTCCTTTACAAATCCTATCCTACAAAATTCCTACAAACCAAAAAAGGCCTTAATAAGATTTAATTATGTTGAATATAAATATTAAGATTAATAACACGTGAACTAAAATTTAAAATATACACGACGTATTATATTTTATTATCTATAGTTGTAAAATATTTATTGAATATAAGTATAATAATAGAATGCAAGAAACAATCCCATGCATGGTTACAACTAGATGTGGGTCTTTTCTCATGCATGGTTGCATGTTGAGGTGTGCCTTATTCCATCCATAATTGTATGATGATGTGGTATGCTTACATGTTGAGATAAATAAATTAGCAGGGATCACTCTCCTAGGTATATAAGATTAGGAGTTACTTGAGATCCTTCAACCTCCGTATGTGCACACTAGTAGAAAAACGGGCATTAGCGGTGGGCACCAAAAGCGATTATGGCAAGGTGATACAAAGTCGCATGTCAAAAATTAGCAGAGGCACTTATCTTTGTGCTGGATGCGGGTGGAAATTCAAAACCTCCTATAATTTTTTGGAGGTGGTTTGTAGTTACAAACTGCCTGTTAGTTTGGAAGTACACGAGGCGGTTTCGTTTGCGGAACTATTGCACTCTTTGAACTCCTATGTATTCAGCCCTACCCCCGTTCCTCACCCCATAGCCTTGCACCATGGAGTGTTAGGTCTCACACTGCCAAGCCTCTCCGTTATAGGCTTGTTGCCGTGGTCTACCATGTGGCCCACGCGATCGCCATAGTCTAGTGTTGCACCTCGCAGCACCTCGTTGCGCCTCATGCCTCAAGCTCGCTCCAGGAGGCAATGTTAGGGCATCTCAAAAACATTCCCCATTTTTCCCATTTTCAAATGAGGCAGTGAGTGGTGGTCGGAAGTGGAGGAGTCTAGGGTGGGGGAAGGGGTTTTAATCACATTGGGAAGCAAAGGGTTCCAAGGGGAGGGGGTTAATCCCATTGTGAAGCGGAGGGGTTTGGTGCGAGGGGGTGGTGGGGGGGTGAGGAGTGCGCGTGTTGGAAGGGCATGGGGAGGGGAGGATTCTGTGCAGCGGACGCAAGGTTGAGGTTTTCTGTGCAACTGGTGCCTTAGCTTCCCCACTTCCCACACTGCTCCCACAAAAGGTGCTTCATTTCCCTCTCTTCTCCTCCTGTTTTCTGCTTCCGTCTTCTCCCTCGCATATGCTCCTCTCTTTCTAACTCTTCTTCAGATTAGTTCATGAGAGAGTTTCCAAGGTAGGATCCTTAGATATTTGATTGAGTCCAGGACAACATTTGCTTGTTAGTTTTGTACTTTTTTTTATTTTAAGTAAACATTTCCATCAAATCTCTGCGATTATAATCAAGATAGCATGGATTCCAGCAAGACCCCTTGTAGTTAGAACGAGAAGGCTAAGGTCATTATGTTTAATTATTTCCTATGCTAGCTCATTTAAATGATATAGTTAATATTAATTTGATTCATAGGAAATGTATGTGAAAAACATAGGAGTAGGAAATTTTCCTATGTTGATACTCATCCGCTTGATTCAAAAGGAAAAGACCATAGGAAATTAGATGTTTTTTTCTTTGAAATGAGTTTCCTATCCATACCTTCCAAGTTCAAATATGTTCATTTCCTATGCTACCTAGTTTGAGAAAGACATGGTCTCTTAATTTGATTCATATGAATGTATAGAACCATCATAGGAGTAGATTTTTTTCTGATGCTGTCATTACTCATAAGTTTGATTCAAAGCAAAAAGACCGTAGGAAATCAAATGAATTCCCCATTTGGATTTAGTTTCCTATCCATGCCCTTCCCAGTTCAATTATGCTCATTTCCTCCGCTATTTCAACAATATAGGGTTTGTTAATTTGATTGTAGGTAATGTATAAGGAAATCATAGGAGTAGGAAATTTTCCTATGTTAGACACTACTCATAGGAAATGTATAGGAAAATCATCTCTTTTGCACATGTCAATCAGGGAAGAAGTCTTAGTAGGTCAACTGATGATGTCACAACTAGAAGCAAGCGCCCTAAGAATGAAGAAGACGAAGAGGCAAATTTATCGTTTTTATTAGTTTGTACTAAATGTTGACATTTACATGTACAAATTTTTGATGCTCTTAGGTGAACAACAAAACAAAAGGTTATTAGATTTGGTAATGTCCTAAAACTTGCTTTAGGACCAGATGTGCTGTTTTTGATTTCGGTCGGTGCATGTAATATGCAAATGTTAGTTGACTATCAACACTACTGATATCCTAAACAATAATTAGAACATTTAACTTGCTTTAAGACTAGATGTGCTACTTTGCCTTTCGGTGCTTTGTTTAAATCGTTGGTTGTTTGCATTTTAGGTGTATGTTCATGCTCCTAAAACTGTATACCAAAATCGAAGAGCCAGCGGTGATGCAGAACGAAGTGGTGCTTTAGTGGAGTCCTAGGTTGTATGTGTTTTATGGAACCTCTATGATCGGTTCCCATGTTGAACTATGTTAAACTTTGTTTTCTATGTGTGATGTGTGTATGTTGAATAGTAATGTTGTTTTACATGAATTTTAGTGTGTATGCTAATTTGTTGTCACATACACTAGTTTCTTGTTTTATGTGAATATTAGTAGTAGGACTAATTACCCAAATCGAAGAAATAGAAATGACACTCTGAGCATTCTAGGAGGCTAGTAATAAGAATCTATCTTAGCTACTGCGAGCATTCAAGGCGGCTTTAAAATAACAAACCACCTGCGGTGCTGTGAGCATTCAAGGCGGATTTAAAATACGCCGCGTTGTGCCGAGTATTAGCGACACCGTCTTTGAGGCCGATTTTTTAACCACCGACATTCCTTGTAAAAACCGCATGCAATGCCCGATTCTCTACCAGCGGAAGGAATCAAGAGTTTGTATCGGAGATCACCTTTATTTATTTATTAATTTATTATGATCTACCCCGAGTGAGGCTTGACCTTTATGCTCTCTAAGCCATAGTGGAATAGATGGGCATGCACTAAATGGGATATTCGTCCTGGAGTCTTTGCTGTAAGAACCTTCATGAACAAGAAGTAGGATAACGCCAACTATCTGAACCTCGATATGACATCATCGAGTCCCTCTATATTTGCATCTCCTTCTCTACTCCTTAGTTTCATGCAATGTATTGTTTCCTCTCTCTATCTTATTGATTACTTGTGTGTTAGCGAAACTATAGCAAATGTGCCATATCGGCCCGACCGCCATTATAATTGCCCCTATGACAGTTGCGGCCGAAATGGGGGTGGGGTGAGTGGGTCTACCAGACTCGCCAGATGCCCTTAGGCCTACATATGTATGGAGGCCACTCCAAATTGAGCCCGCGAGCTTCAATATTTGGAGGCTGGGGGCACTGATATAGAGCGGCCTCCAAAAGCAACCGCTCGCGAGGGAGGGAAGTTTTAGTCCGACCTCTTCCTCCGGCACGCAGTTCGGCCAATGGTGCTGCCATCCGTACAACTACCGCTTCCACCCCTGCCAATGGTGTAGCTGATTTTCCACGGGGAATAACACCTTTATTGGTTGTCACGGCATTTTGCACTCGTTTCCCACCCGCACACGCCAAATCTGGCCCCGTTTCTCACCCCAGCGGCCCATTCACGGTCATATAAACCGAGCCATCAAGCTCGACGGCACCACTCCTCACCCATCTGCCCCCTTCACCAGTGCCACTCCTCACCTATATCTTCCCTTCCCCATCGCCGCCAGAATCACCCTGATCGGACATTTCACGAGGTTGTGCCCTCCTGACGGACCTTCCCTCAGTGAGACCAAAGAGGAACGCATTGAGAGAAAGTTGTAGGAGGAGCGGTTGTACGTACCCTAAATGGTTAAGAAGGATACTTTCCATAAGGCTGGATTAGCTGTCGGCGAGTGCCTCCCCGCCGCCCACTACTACTTTGCATGCATATCGGCAATCGCCTTGGCAGAAATAGATGCTCATGGAGGGCTATAAAGTCTTGGCCTTCTCCCACATGAAGGACACACGTGCGTTTGTCGACTGTGTGATCACGGAAGTTGCGACAACCGTAGCATCCCTTTCTGCTAGGTCACATCCAGACAACCAATGGGTCCATTGTTCAATATCGTTGTAAAAATCATAGTAAGGAATCCTTGTTAAAATAGTAGTTCAAATGGTTGTTCAAATCCTAGTTGTAATTGTTATTGAAATCCTTATTGACATCAAGTGCGAAAAAACTTCCATTGTTGTTCGATGAGATGGGAGGAAGAGGTCTTGTTAGCCAATGACCAACGGGTCTCACATGGATTTCTAGGCTCTATTTACGACGACTCTGTGTTTGTGTATCGCCTTGGCGGCCTCCCCAATATTATAGAGTGTGCTCCATACACGTCATGGAGGCTGCCATTATGGGGACTCTGCTAAAGTTGCTCTTAGTATCTCTAAGCAGCTTGTAATGTGTAGCCTATAAACAACCAACTTTAAAACTTGAAGTATAATTTTTTATAATGTCTATTCACCGCTTCACTAGGCTATAGACTCGACCCTCTTCAGTGTGGTACTAGAGCGACCGACATATTATTAAGATAATAACATGTAGGCCTTCAACATATTGCAAGTGAAGTGAGGTTTCTCGAACAATATGTTGATCAGAGTATTACAAGAGAAGTATTGCATCGGTCTTATCATTATTACAAACAACTATTATAAAATGAGAAACAAGCTGCAACCAAAGCTCTGGTAGCAAGCTGCAAGAAGAAGTTCAAAAGTTCAAAAAAAAATTAAAGCAAACTTTATCTTACAACAAAAGATGTCTCACACCACCCTCAGCTGATATGAGAAGTGCATGAATGAAACCAGGTACATATGAACCCACTTTGGAAAACACATTTCTAGATTCTAAAAATATCTGGAAAAAAAATTGCACGGCTACGTCTCCATGTTCTATGTGCGTGCATGAAGTTTCACGAGAAAATAACTTATTTTGGCCTGTGCAAAAAAGACAAAAAAAATTATATCACGGAATACTATTTAGATGCATTGAAATTTGTCTTTTTTGTGGAGGCAAAACAGACAAACATTTTTTCATAAAAATTTGTGCCGCGTACACATATTTGCGAACATGTGTGCGTGACATTTTCTTTTGAATTTTTTTAACATTTAAAACATGCTTAAAATGCATTTTATGAAAAATGGGTGTATATACCCATGAGTTCAGATGATGCCCTCTCCAGCTGATATGCCCTAATTTACCACATCTACTGAGAAAACCTAGATTTCTCATTGACGACTAGATAGTAATTGACGCCTTCCTCTCCTTTGGTAGGTGCCTGCCCATCGTGCTCCTCCTCTTGGACTTTTGGGTACTCTGCTCTAGCATCCACCGGCTCACAATCTGGCAAGGAAGGTTTTATATACGAGATGAGTACAGGAGGTACTCAGAGCAACTCTAGCGGATCCCGCATCTCGTCGGCCCGTAAAACACGTTTGTAGTTCGTGCAAAACCGCTTTTGCAGGCCGGCGCGGACGGCCGTAAATGCAGACCCGGCATAATGATTTTGTAAAAAAAGATATTCGCGAAATATGTTTTTTTACGGGTCGGTTTTACGGGGTCTGATCTGGCGCAGCTCGTCCTGACCTGAAAAATCTAAATTTGCACCTTAATTTGATTCAACATAATGCATTTCTTTGTTTTTTCAACAACATTGGATAGATAAGACATCATCAAATCTTTGCTAGAATAGTAAGACCAAAGAAAACAAGAACCACAAGTATGTATTTTAGAAGATTTCCAACTTTCATAACTGCTCCCACTAGTTGGACTAATATCTTCTTCATGCATTCATTGTTAATCTGCGGATTCTTGATTTTACATTCTTCTTTCTTCATCTTTGGTTCGAAAGAAGTAGACGCTGCTTCCCCTCTAATTGCACATGCAGCCACATCATTGCCTTCGATTCTTCTAAGGAGTGTGTCAACGTCTATTATGTTTCTTTCTATCAACAAATCAATGTATTCGTCTTTCCAAAACCAAAATGAACATTCATCTTCCTACACACATGAGTGAGTATGTTCAAAATGAGCTACCGCAATTGAACCAAATAATGAGCTATCAAAATGAGCTACGCAAGTGCACGTACCCCGTCGTTTTCGCATTTGAAGAACACCCATCCGGGGTGCTTCGGCGTGCCCGAAGTGAGCCGCAGCACTTTCCGCGTGCAGTCGTCGCACTCTATGAGCGGCATCGGCAAGCCACAAAGACGTTGCGCGAGCGCCGAGCCCGGTGGACGGCCGGACGAATCCATGCCCGCAAACCTTCGACGGCGGCGGGCGGACGAAGCAGTACCTGCATGCGGCGATGCGCCTTTGCCTGGGCTGCGGGAGAGACTCCCCGACCACTCCATCGCTTGGGGCAGCAACAGGCGGCCGGAAAAGCCAAATCCGGCAGCCCGCGATGAAGTGCCGCAGATTTGCAAAATCCGGCGGCCCGCCGACGCGAGGGGGGGGGGAGGGAGGGGAGGCCCCGTGCGCGTGGCGGCCTTCCGGCGTGCTCCTGCCGGCTGCTTTCGCCGGAATCTTGGGGGGCGGCCGGCGATGGCGCGAGGGAGGATAGGAGGGGTGGTTGGTGAAAGAAAGCGCGGGATGAAATGTCTCCCTCACTAACCGCTCCCACTTATATGCAGGGCACTACAAAACCCGCATTTTCCCGGGTTGGGCTCGGAATTTTGCCACGCCCCCTAAAATTTTTTGCAGGCCGGGGCGGGATGCAGGGTCTGATCGGGCTGGTTTTTTTTGTCCCGACCTGCATTTTGACGGTTATTTTACGGGTCAGAGCGGGATGCGGGGTCTGCTAGAGTTGCTCTCAACAAGTCCAGGATAGTAGATATTGGTTGTATGCACTATCAGCTACTAGGAAGTATGGTCCCAAACCCAAAGTTCAACGCATTTTCCAAAACTTTTTACAGGAAAGAGTGTCAAGTTTTATTTGTAAAATCTATGTTCTTGTTGTCTCACGGGCTGCTAGAATACCCTGTGGATTCCTTTCCTGTCACGCTCGCAATTTCTACCGTGAACAACCAGTGACAAGTCGCGATTCATTACACTCTGCAGACGTGCCTTACTTTACCCACAGACGCCCATAGTCGTGTGTCGTCAAGGGTTACAAGTCTCATTCACACTCCCATGGTCACAAAGCTTTTTCACCTATCCCATCTCTCATGCCTCACCCGCACAATATAGTGTAATGCCTATAGTAGGATGGCATTACTTCAGCTCAGCCCCGCCCATATAGGGTAATGTGGTCAACGCGCTTGCTACGGAGCTTGAGCACAAGTTGGCATTTTGTTAATTGAATCACAATGATGGCATCGACGTGTAGTGGAACCCGCCTTCCATGGCTTGACAGCCGCCAACCAGGTTATCTACCAGACGTCTACCATGACTTGGACAATCTTCCATGGCTTGACTGTGTTTAACAGGAACAACATCACAAACTTTTTGCACGCTATCAACCAGGCATCTAGTTAGATCCGTAGGTCATTACTATCCCATGCAGAGTGAGGGAGCTTATGACCTTTGGGTGCAATTCGATGGGAGACAATAGCACGAGCTACATACAACAGGTTTGGATGGCGGTCCTCCAGTCCTCGCTTACTGGCGTTGCTGGACGCCGTCGCCCCTGTACCCCCGTGTGGTTTTGCCTCGTCGCCCGCCCTACTCAGTACGCCTCAAAGCTGATCCTACGCTCGTGGATTCAGAGGGGGTGCCACCCTCCGACGGCAGGTTCAGCCCCGCCAGCCCCTTCCTGACATGGTGGTTCCGACTAGCGTTGGCCTCCCCATCTAAGTTTTCGGATTCGGCGGCTATGGGATCGCTCAGCTATAGGCCAGGGAGAGATCCCTGCTCGGCTTGCCGGTGCTGGCAGTGACGGCGCCTACGTGTGTCGTGTCCTTTTTGGAGGCTTCAGCTTAGCCTCTCTTTGAGCTCAGGGGAAACCCTAGGTCCGAGTACCCCAGACCAGATAGTGGCGGTGTCCCGGTGTCATCTTCCTTCCTGAAGGCACTATCTTACTCGCTCGCGGTGTCCCCGGTTTCGGCTTGGACGATGGTGGAATTCTCGTTGGTTTGGCATTACCATTCTTGGCTCGGGTCTGGTTGATTTAGCTGTGATGTATCCTCTCATCCCTTGTCTCTCTGCTCTGGGCGTCATGTACACGTCTTCATGCGTTCGTGTTATGTGTTGTACCTTCTTTGTACTCATTCTACTTCTTCTATCAATGCAATGATACGCAAGCGTTGCGTATTTGCGGAAAAAAAAGGTTTGGATGACGGTTCAATAATATGATAGGTGTTTAGGCACGCTGTCCTATTTTTGCCGGTTGGCTAATTGTTTTGTTTACTTTATATCATGTTTACATACTTGAAATGTTATCCGTACTTTGATACATTTTTTTTTTAATAAATAGCTATGTGCATGCACTTGATGCAGAGACTAGGGGTAATCCTCTTTTTTGGAAAAAGCCTTCAACCAGATTTCAACTACTAGCTATAATAGAGATAATGGAAAGCGATCCATTGGATCATTGAAGGTTCATTCAGTTTAGAAAATATATCTTTCTTTGATGCAAGTAATAACACAATAATAGATTACAAGTACTTTGGTAAAAATAATCAAGCAGAGGTGGACAACATCTCTCACAAATGTTCACTTTCAGGTCATGCACAGATTGTAGTTCATATGGTTCAGCACAACGATATCTTAAATTGAGTTTTAATTTTCCTTTGTTTTCTTTGAAGATTATTGAATAAAGGGATCATATAAGTTGTTCTATTTGTCTAGCTAAGAGTATCTCCAGCCGCGCCCACAACACGCCCCTTAGGCGATTTTTTCGCGCCGGTGCCCAAAAATCGGCCCAGTCGCGCCCCCGGAAACCCGTCCTTCGCCGGCTTGAGCCGAAATTGGCGCCGGCGGACCCAGACCGAACCCCACGCGCTGGGGACGCCCGCGGGCGCCGGGGCAATCGTTTTTGGCGTGAAAGAATGACGGGCCTGCCGAGTCAGCGACCCCCGCGCCTCGTCGTTCTCATCGCCTCGGCTTCCCGGGGGGATCAATGCCAAGGCTGCTGCCGGTCAGCCTTCCATTGATTCCTCACGGACGGCGCTTCCTCACGGGCGGCGGGGCGACGCCCTCTCTCCCGCCACGCGTACACACGACGACGGGCCGCTATAAAAGCAAGGCCTCCCCCTCGCCTCTGGCCACACCCGCCTGCAGCCGCCGTGCTCTGCCTCTCACTCCCCGTGCTCTGCCTCTCTCTGCCCGACGCCGACATTCCTCCCCTATCTCCCCAAGCGGTTCTTCGGCGATGGGCGAGCGATTCCCCGGCGATGGGGCGGCGGCCAACGGCTTCGGCCACCGCTCGCTGCACGAGTGGGAGGCGCACTTGCTCTTCGAGGCCAACATTTCGGCGCCTCCCGACATGCACGTAGGGCCGGGGGAGGGGGGTGGAGGCTCAGCGCCGGCGGCGTCCCCATTCCTCCGCTGCCCGACGTCAACGGGCGTGCTGACTACTTCGCTGACGAGGTCGACCGCGTGCGGGCGTCGCTAGGAGCAGCGCGCCCTCCCGCAGTACGCCGCCGACAACCATGAGGCGTGGGTGGCGTACTTCCAGCACTGACAGGCGCAGCGGCTGGCCTCCACCAACGGGGCGCCGATGGTACGGGGCACCAAGAACAGCGAGGGGCGCCGCCTGTTGTGGGGCGCCCCCGGCCGCTCGCTTCACGCCGTTCTCGAGTACCTCGAGGGCGGCAACGACCCGCCCTTGAAGTACCCAGCCGCCCCGGCTCGGGGCGGCGGCCAATGGCTGCCGAGGAGGACGGAGTCATCTTCTTCCTCCCCCTCCCGCTCCTCCTCCTCTGGGTCGCCGGCGCTGTTCAGCGTCAAGGCCGAGCCCGCGGAGACGCCACTCAACCGGCGCACCTCCTCCTCGACTCCTCCCCGCTTCGTCAACCCGAAGACGGAGCCGGGGCTCGCCGCTGTGAAGACGGAGCCCGGGCTCGCGACCGTGAAGACGGAGCCGGGGCTCGCCGCCGTGAAGACGGAGCCGGGGCTCTCTAACGAGGCGGCCTTGAAGTGGGCGAGCGAAGACTGGGAACGGACGGAGCTAGAGCGGTAGTGTCGCGCCCTAGAGCAGTTCGCCGCTCGGCGCCGTGGCCGCGACGAGGGAGGCATCGTCGTTCTTGATGACGACAACGACGACGACGCGCCGCCACCGGTCCACCAGGGCGACCCCGGGCAGGGGTCCAGCAGGGGAGGCTGCGTCAAGGAGGAGAAGGACGACGAGCACGACAGTGGCGGCGACGGCGGCGACTTCGGCGCGCTGAGTGTGTTATTCCTGTAGTCTAGGGCTTTGTTTTTTATTTTATTAAACTTTAAATTTATTATGTAAAAACTGTTTAATCGCTGAAGTTTAAGCCTGTTTGCTGAATAAAAAAGTCGAATGTCTTTTAAAAATGCCTTCTGGGGCGACCCTGAGGCCGACGGCTGGGAACCCATTCAGCCCTAGGACAATTTTATCACCAGGTCGCCCTCAGGCCGCGAATTTTCGAGCCCCCTGAAGGGCCAACGGCTGAAGATGCTCTACATCAGTTGTAACATTCTGGTTATGATGCTTATGAGAGAAAGAGGCAAAGTCTAACCAGTACGTTCAAATTAGTTCTTAATATACCAACTAAAGATCTGCTACATTAGTGATTCTTGGGTCAAGTCTACAAGAACTAACTCTGAACCAGACTAAAATGGTCACAAGACGATCATTTTATTTTGTTTTTCATCAAATTGTCTCATGTAAACTCTCCCAAACCTAACTTAGTTGAAGACTTAATCATGTGTAGCTTATACACTAAACAAAGTGGAATGATCCAATATCAGATCAGGTTTCAAGGACTTTAGGAATTTTTTTTTCAATTTTTTCGGATTTTACTACACTTCGATAGATGCTACTGAAGCATAGGTGCCTCTCTGAATATAATGGTTCAGTGCAAACTGAACTGTGTACAGCTAATTTATTTGACAACGGCTCCTGTACATGGCTATTCCCTGGTCCTACAATATCTCGACTGCATTTATCTCCTCATTTCTAGAAGCGTACAACGAGACACTCACAAACAGAGCAGCAGACAAGTTCCAAGTTTCAGGAGAGGTTCACACTTGTCTGAATGTACAAGTGGTTTTGTGTTTCTAACAATTTGGTATAGTCAAATGACCAGAACTGCGCGTGTGCTGCCACAGCACACATACTTTGTGAAAAATGTTCAAGTTTATCTCTAAACTGATATTATGGTTCAGTTTAGCTTCTACCTACACTCCTGAATGAAACCAGCAGGTGAGCATGTCCTTTGTATACAAAGCAACACCACAACAACCTAATTTGTCAAGAGCAAGAGCCTAATATAATGTTAGAGATATATAGTTCAGATTGTGCAGTCAGCAACCAGAAATAGATTTGCCTACAGCTCTGTATGTTCTGTTAGCCCTAACAACGAGTAGCTAGCTCTCACTTATAAGTTCAAAAAAAAAAAAGCTAGCTCACTTATACTCTAACAGAGGAAGCCTAACTAACCAGCGGCTGCACACAAGCTGCTCTCACCGACGAACCGATGAACTCGAACACACACATGTGCTAGGAGTGGAGCTCACGAACTACTAGTTGTGAAGCTGAAAGTGACTCGTTGCCTTGTATTAGCGTTGGATGGAGTGAGATGTTACAAAGGAGCACAGGTCCTTATATAGGCTACAGACCAGCCCTGCTCAAGCTAAAAGTCAAGCTAAGTAAACTCCTAGGGACCTACTAGGAAACTAGCACGTACTACACGTCTACACTTGCATGCACAGCTAAGAGCATCCACTGCCGGGCGCCTCAAACCCTCCTCAAACCCTCCTCAAACGTCCGGGCAGACCGTCCAGATACGGACTGGTCACGTTTTTTAGACCCAGACGGACGTCTCAACGGGCCTCAAACGCCCGAGCTGACCGGCACCCCTCATATCCAGCACAAATATGGGCGGATATAGAGGCGCCCGGACGACTGACGAAGGGGTCCTAGCCGGAAACGCCCTGAAATCCGGTGATTCGAAGCTCGTCCCCTTCATCGGACCGGTGGCGCCGCGTGACGCAGCTCTGGCGGGCCGTGTAGTGCCTAGCGCGGCTATTTAAGTCGACGGGCGACACCGAAACCCTACCATCCGTCTACATTTTCCTCCTCTTGTCTGCCGCCGTCGCCACTTTTCACTCCACCCATCCGCCTAGTAGCCATGCACCCATGCCGCCGGGTGAGGAGCAAGCCATTTCTGACGCCGTAGCGCTGGCTCGAGCTCCTTGAGCAGATCCGGGCCAGGTGCGAAGCCCGGATCGCCGCAAGGCTACCTCCGGATGTAGTGGATCCGGAAAAGGAGGAGGAGGAGGAGGAGGAGGACAAGGAAGAGGACTTTGAGGAGGAGGAGGAGGAGGATGTGGGGGACGCTGGTGTCGGTGTCAAAATCGACGGATCTCGCGTAGGGGGTCCCGTACTGTGCGTCTAAGGTCGATGGTAATAGGAGACAATGGACACAATGTTTACCCAGGTTCGGGCCCTCTCTATGGAGGTAATACCCTACTTCCTGCTTGACTGATACTGATGAATATGAGTATTTCAAGAGTTGATCTACCACGAGATCGTAATGGCTAAAACCTATAAGTCTAGCTTGTATGATTGTCATAATGATGTATCGACTAGCTTGGCCTTGGCTTAGATAATGCACCAGAGGACTAGGATAACAAGAGTCCTAGCCGAATACGTTGGTGGAGAGAAGTCCTTGTCTTGATCATCAAGTCTTGTGGAATACTTCTTGTATGCGGCATGGGTTGCCCGAAGTGGCCCATGAATGAACCGCCGTGGGGGTCCTCGGCCCGATCCAGCTGGT
The DNA here is from genome assembly GCF_056163025.1 of Triticum urartu. Lineage (NCBI taxonomy): Eukaryota > Viridiplantae > Streptophyta > Magnoliopsida > Poales > Poaceae > Triticum > Triticum urartu. The sequence goes on along the minus strand of NC_141878.1, from coordinate 442,390,977 downwards.
CGGGTGACGACGTGGTGAGTACCCCCTAGTCCATGACACCGTCAGTAGCCCCCTGAACCGTTCTTCAAGTTGGGGACTCTCCTCGATTCTTCCGAACCGTTCTTCATCTTCGATCGTCAGTCTTGAAAACTGATTCAACAAATCTTCTCATCTTCGATCTTGAGGATCGCCGAAGTGCATCCGAAGAGTTTACACATCGGGTATCCGAGGAGCCTCTTTAAGTTTCCGGCCTTTGTTAATGCCTTGTTATTTTTATGCCACACGTCGGGTTTGAAGTTGTTCCCGCGCGGTGGTGTCCTCTTGTGTCCGAGCTCCAACGCCAGACTGCATTCGAGGTATCTTTTGCAGCCAAGCACCAACGCCGAACTGCATCCGAGCTCCAGCGCCGGACTGTGTCCGAGCTCCAACGCCGAACTATGTCCAAGCTCCGACACCGGACTGTATCCGAGGTGTCATAGATCATCTTGGTTCAAAAAAGTTGAAGGGGTTTAGCCGAGCTCAATGCCGGAAATGCCCTCTATGGAGTCAGCCACTGGCGCCAGAGCTTTATGCCGGACTGCTTCCGATGTGGTCAACCACCCCGACTGCGGGCCGGTTTTTTGTCAATATTTTTGATTGGTGCAATTTATTCTCTGCCGAGATATATAGCTAGTATATGTATATTCAGTAGCCCTCAAGGTGTGTGTCAGTCTAAAACCCGAGATGCACTTGAAGGAAAACATAAAACTGTTGATCCTAGTAGCCCCTGAGACTCAGGTCGATTTGCAAAATTTGCCTGAGGATCAACTCCTAGCTCGGCAGCATACGTAGGAATAGAAACACAGTGTATTATATTAGAGGTAATAGTGATTGGCGGACGGGCCCCTGAGAGTGGGTCGTGAGAAGCCGCCGCGATATATCAGCTTGATGTCGGATAAGTCCCAGACGGTACTTATTATTGTCCGAAGACAGGCTTGTCCATAGTTCGGTCATGCCGAACACTATGCACTTTGAATTTTCTGCATTGGATAGGCAATGCAATAGCCCCCGAGCCACTGGTCAGGTGGCAACACCAGATCAGGGATTGATGTGCCCCTTTAATATTTATAAATAATGAGCGCGAAGCCCAGTAGCCCCCGAGCCTTATGGTGGGCACATGTGGCCGAATTAAGGATCGATATCTGGAGTAAAATCACAAATTATGTGTAATGATTCTATGCATCCAAGTACTCTATATCATTAATGCTCGGATCCGCATTGTACAAAATTTTGGTGACCGACCATCGGCTTCCACCTCCTCGGCCAGCAGCTGGGGAGTGTTTGTCCTTCTTTATAAAGTCGTCATGAGAGCAAATATTTACGACAAACAAGGCAATCCAGTCATACGGTTTGATAAATAAAGATACGCGGAGAGATATGTTATATTAAGAAACATCTTTCAAGGAAAATAGTCCCGCTATCGGTTCCTTTCTTTGGGTCGTCATGCTTATCATGATCATGAAACCTCACCTCCGATCAATGTGGGAGGAAATATTGAGAATTTAGTTCGGGGAAAGTTCCCGAACTCTATGGTATTAATGAACCAACATTTTCGCTTCCGTCGTTGCCGACCAACGTGATCCTTTAAGATCGCTAGCTTTTGGCTTCACCCAGTCTGAGGTACTAACTCGGATGACCCGGTAGTAACAATCACAGAGGTGCTTCTTTTACCGCCTAGCCGAACAATCGGGAACGTAGGCATAAGCACAGGAACCAGCAACCTAGCTTGGCAAAAATCTTAAGTCAAATTGATGCATATTTATGGCTTTATAACGATGATTATGGAAGGCAGCCCTTGTATATTAAATACGAATGACAATGATATGTTTATTTTGACTCCGTTGCGACCGTTTATCAATTGAAAGTGGCCCATCGTCGGCTTCTACACCTTCGTAGATACTACGCAGGGTGTCTCCGCAATAACAAGACAACCCTTAGCCGACGTCTCGGTGCTCGCAGGCGGTTGTGTTAGCGGAAACGAGGCAATCAGATATGCGGGCTTTATTACTTTCACTTAGTCATAGGAGTTTTAAACTAGGGAAGCTAGCTACGAGCCCCTGGTTAGTGTTCGGCGACAGCCGAGGTCAAGCCGTAAACCCTTCGGCCAATGTTATGAACGGCCTGTCATTTAACATAGTCATTGGATCGCTGACCAGTTTACGCTTATTGTGACAGTCAGTTTTCGACTTTCTCCACTGAGGTGCTTAACTATGCGAGCTGGAAGCACAATCGAAGTGGTTCTCCCTTTGCACACCTAGCCAAACAGAGCAGAACGTAGGAGGCAAGCACAGGAGCCGGGCAACCCAACTATTTGACCAAAGACACAATTTGAAACCGATGCATATATAGCAATATCCGAGAATGTTTTTGCCGAATCTCTAAAGGTGTCCGGCGTTGCACTGCGAGACTTATGCTGGAGACACACAAATAGTTTAAAAGTGCCATAAGCTTGAAAAACCAAAAAATGTCAGTAAAAACTTAACGTCCGAACAAGATCAAGTGTTCGGTGCCAATCCGAAAATTGGAAAAGAAATTGTGCTTCTGTCATGCTTTAACATGCCACATCCGATCTCAAGACTTCACGCGGGTCAGCCTACGGCTTCAAGCTCCTTATCCCAAAGGTGGAGTACTTCTCCAAGGTCTGTTTAGCAAACTAAACTTGAGCGGCTTTTAGAGAGAAGGCAGGCTATCCGGCTATTGACCATACACTCGAGTCGAAAAAGGGGCGGTAGAAAAAGACTTTGCAACGACCAAGAAGAAAACACATTTACTACAAAACAACTCATATAAATTTTAAGAGCCCCCAAGTGACTTGGGTAAAAGAATTTTATGTATAATGATTGTATGTACCGAAATACTTATATCATATTTGTGTTCACCCGAACTTTAAACGCGTCTTAACTGACCGTCGGCTTCTCCCTCACCGGTCAAGGGCCGAAAAGTGTTATGTACTTCACCTGTCGAGAATATCGACGATGTTTCTGATAACTAGGCAATCAGGCCATAAGGCTGTAACAGACAAAGCGCACACAGGGAACTTATGCTATATTACTGACAAAGTGTAAGAAGCATCTTCGAAGAAAATAGTACCCCCACCGATACCTTTCTTCAGTTGCTCACTATTACTATGAGACTTGTGCAACAGATTTTTTGTACTCATGAGTTCCGTTGTGTGCCGACCATGATTGAAAACAATAAGAGCGCTAGCTTTCGGCTTCACCTAGTCCGAGGTACTAACTCGAATGACCTGGTAGTAACAATCACAGAGGTGCTCCCTTTACCGCCTAGCCGAACAATCGGGAACGTAGGGGTAAGCACAGGAGCCAGGCAACCCAGCTTGTGAAACACTTAACTCAACATGGTGCATATTGTGGCGTAATACACGAACAAGGAACGAAACCATACAAGTATAATCATATGCAAGAGGAAAGGCTTCATAGAGGAAGCCCCTAAATAAACGGGGTATTTAAATTTGTGTGTCACAAACAAAGTTTTGACAAGGAATTTTGTCACAAACAACTTTTTGCCAAAAATTATAATGCTTGGTCGAACCGAACAAAATTCAAAACTGAAAGTTTTTTAGCATGAAAGCGACTTAGCTGGTTAATGTGCTCGGTGTTGATGACGCGCTTCGGGCTTGTGGCGGGGCGAAGACGCCCATTGATCTGTGACAGATCCCGACAAGGTTCGCAGTCCTCGGCATGGACGAGGTCCCAGACTCCAAGCCCGAGGTGTCCGAGCAAGGAGTTCGGCACTCCGAGGTAGTGACACGGCTCGGCCAATGCAGGCCAGCAGAGTGACGCCGAAGTGCCTGGCGTGGGTTAATGAAGTGATGGCGAAGCCCCCAGTCCAGCCAAGGTGACAGTGCTGCCCAATCCGGATCATTTACCTGTGCACAGAAGATAGCGCAAGCCGAAGATAACAGTAATAAAAAGGTTGCATGATTAATAATTCATGCAAAGTGAGTAATAAAAGAAATATGTCCCGTGCGCCAAACACCCGACGAGGTAGGACCCTCTTGATGATGCCGAAGTCCCCAAGGAAACCAAACATGTCGGTATGGCAATTCAATCAACAAGATGATCATGCGAGCTGATTTATACCAATTGGGACAATGACGTTGGCTTGCCGAAGTGACTGTGCGACGCAGTCGAAGTCGATCACCTACACACATAAAACAGTGCGGTCCAAAACGAATAATATAAATATATATAAAATCCTTGCGTAATTGCTTTTCGCAAAAATAATTATTAAAAGATATGTGGCCTGGCGCCGAAGTCAATGTCGATGCAGGGCGTCGGCATGATGCGGTAAAGGCGTGGCAAAGCCGAATTCACAGGTCAGTCCGAGCTCCGGATGCTGCGTTCGCCGAACTATGTGTGGAAACTGACCAAACCACCACGCGACCATCGTTAATGCGGCCACCATTTGATAGACCTGTGTACAGATGATGAAACAAACCAGAGTAATAATTCCTTGGAAAAGATAAATCCAAACAAACAAAAATTGCTAGGATTAATAAAACCTGGTTTATTTGTTGTAGCAGTCCGAAGAAAGGTTACTCCCAAAATTGGGACTCGATCCGCACACCCATTGCCTGATGGGTGATGAAGCGACGGCATGGCGATGCTGGCAAAGATTGTCTCGCCGAGGCAAAGCCCCCGGTCCAGCTAACGTAACGAAGCTGGTCGGCTGGTGACGCCGAAGTCTCCGGGGTAGGTTGACGAAGAAATAGCGGAGCCCCCGGTCCAGCTGAGGTGTCGAAGTAGGTCGGCGTGATGGACATCGGCTTGAAGAAGCAACAATGCGGCCATGCCGATGCAGGTCATATCTCGTGACATGGTCAATGCGGGCTTGATGAAGTGACCGTGCGGCGATGCCGGCGTGCCCGCTCCGTGTAGTCCGTGGGGCGGCGATGTTGGTGATGATTTATCCTGCGCGATGTCGAACTCTTTTTCGGATCGCAGAGATGATGATCCGAAGAAGTTGAGGTCGGCTCAACAAAGCGACGACGTGTCTAGCGCAGGTCGGCAGTCATAGAGCAACGTTGTCGGGCTGGTTTGACACCGGCGCGATGGTGAAGATCATATTGGAAAAGACTTTAAATTTAGCGGGATGTCTTTGGGAACAAAACACAATACCCCATACAAAACTTCCTTCAAAAAGGATGTCCAAAATCCCGTTCATAAAAAAGATGAACTCAGGTTGGATTCGTTCTCGCGAAAAAAAACAGATCTGAGAAGTGATGCACTAATCGGAAGGTTCCCGGAGTTTGGACGGTCGGATTGAGCTGAAATTTTGAGGGGTGGTAGATATGGGAATTCCGCAGAAGTTGAACGCTTGGATCTTCCAAAGGACCTCCGAACTGGGTTGTGGTGATCACGCCCTAAACTTGTCCAGATTCCCGTCCAGATTTGACAGGGCTCCGGTATATCGTAGATTGCCAGATATTCCTCCATCGGAACTCGACGAAATTTTCCATGGTTGGTGTAGACTCAATTCCACGCAATTCCACCGAAGAAATCGTTAAAATGACACTCGAGGAGGCGGTGGCAGCGGATACAAGTTCGATGTCCAGAAAAACAGCACGGTCGCCCGAGGGCAATGTTGACGTTGAGTCCCCGAGCTCCATGGATGATTTCTCCATGATCTTGATAGAGATCAGGAGTTGATGTTGATGAAGGCCCTCATCCGAACATGACGATCGGAGGTAGGGCGCAGTCCTCGGTCAAGCCAAGGTGACCAGTCGAGCCGGCGACAAAGATGCCGACATCGCAGTTGATCTGCAGTCGAACCATTGATCCTTTGCCGATCACACAGCGGAACACTCAATGAAAACACCAATGTCGGTGTCAAAACCGGCGGATCTCAGGTAGGGGGTCCCGAACTGTGCATCTAAGGTCGATGGTAATAGGAGACAGGGGACACCATGTTTACCCAGGTTCGGGCCCTCTCTATGGAGGTAATACCCTACTTCCTGGTTGATTGATCTTGATGAATATAAGTATTACAAGAGTTGATCTACCACGAGATCATAATGGCTAAACCCTAGAAGTATAGCTTGTATGATTGTCATAATGATCTATCGACTAGCCTGGCCTTGGCTTATATAATGCACTAGAGGCCTAGGATAACAAGAGTCCTAGCCGAATACGTTGGTGGAGAGGAGTCCTTGTCTCGATCACCAAGTCTTGTGGAATACTCCTTGTATGCGGCATGGGCTGCCCGAAGTGGCCCATGAATGAACCGCCGTGGGGGTCCTCGGCCCCATCCAGCTGGTCGGGTGACGACATGGTGAGTACTACCTAGTCCATGACACCGTCAGCTAGCGACGGGGATCTGCAGGCGGAGTAGCAGGCCATTCTCGGTCCCCTCTAGTCGGAGTCGGTTGCAGAGGCCAGACGCCGTCGCCGGCAGGAGATGGAGGCGCACCAGGCCGCGAAGGAGGCGGAGATTCTCGCCTACATGGATGAGGTCGAGCAGAAGGAGGATGAGTCAGAGCCCTCCTACCCACTCGTCCAGCCGGCGCCCGGCACCGTCGTCGTGGACATCTCCAATGACGAAGCATAGCTAGGATAGTACGTAGATGAAGTACGTAGGATTTATTTTCCGTGCTTTGTATGGATCTAGGGGATGAAATATGAGAGAGGCGGATGCAAAGTGGCTAATATGATGAGTGACGGTCACTGTCCACGGACGCGCCCGGTCACGACCGCGGGCGTTTGAGGGGCCGAATTTGCAAAGTTTTGTTGTAGATGCTCTAAGGAGACCTTCGGTCAAATTCCTTACACTAGCTAACGAAACTACTAGGTTACTTTCAGTTCCATGCAATTACTTAGAGACAGGGGGTGAAGCCCGCAATCTCCCCCCTCAACCCTGTCGAATGGGTTGGATGTTGACGATCCAGACCTTGTCGCGCAACTCCTAAAACCATACGTGGCCAAGAGTCTTTGTCAGGATGTCCGCCTTCTACTCATCAGTCCTGATGAACTGCACGACCACCGTGCCCTTGTCGACACGGTCACATATGAAGTGATAGTGGAGGTCGATGTGCTTGCCGCGATCGTGAAGCACTGGGTTTTGCAGAGGGAAAATGCTGATTTGTTGTCGATGAAGATGAGCACGGGGGCGGTATCTTGTTCAGCATCTCGCCGACAAGGCGAGCCAGCTAGATTCTCTGAAATGCCGGTGTACCTGCCGCGATGTATTCCGCCTCACACGAAGAAGCAGCAAACCTTCTGCCTCACTATCGGTGGTAGATCTGGCATATCTCGAGGTAGGGGTCCTATACTAGGCATCTTGGAGCGATGGTAACATGCACACGGGATTTTACCCAGGTTCGGGCTCTCTCGAAGAGATAATGCCCTACGTCCTGCTTTTGATTGAATTCATATGGGGGATAGTACATAGTACAGGTATCTACCACGAGATTGTCGTGTATGATTCTAAGATGATCTATTGACTAGTTTGGCCTCTGTTTATATAATGCACCGGAGGCCTAGGATTTAGAAGAGTCCTCGTATTGTGCACCAAGTCTTGGAGACTCTTCCTTGTATGCGTCATGAGCTGCCCCAAGTGGCCCATGAATGAACTGCGATGGAGGTCCTCGGCTCGATCCACCTGGTCGAAAACGACATGATGAGTGCCCCATAGTCTAGAACACTGTCTTCAAATTGGGGACCTCTCGGTTCTTCCGAACTGTTCTTCACCTTCGGCCATCATTCTTGAAAGCTGGTTCAATAAATATTCCCATCTTCGATCTTGAGGATCGCGGAGGTGAATCCAAAGAGTTCACATGTCGAGTATCCGAGGAGTTCACACGTCGGGTATCCGAGGGCCCCCTTTTAAGGTTTCGACCTTTATTAATGTCTTGTTATTTTTATGCCACACCTCCGGTTCTAAGTTTTTCCCCTGCGACAGTGTCCTGTTGCATCCGAGCTCCAATGCTGGCCAGCATCCGAGGTGTATTTTTGTAGCTGAGCCCCAACGCTGGTCGGCATCCGAGGTGTTACCTTAGTCTTGCAAAAGTTGAAAGGGTTCAACCGAGCTTAATGCCGGAAAGTCCTCTAGGGAGCCGGCCACTCGCATCCGAGCGCTATGCCAGAGTGCTTCTGAGGTGGTGCAATTTATTCTCTGCCGAGATGTATAGCCAGTAGCCCTCCAGGTGTGTGCTGACTCAAAGCTCCGGTATGCACTTGAAGGACAGCATAAACCGCTGATCCCAGTAGCCCCTGAGACTCAGGGCGATTCACAAAATCAGCCCGAGGATCAAATCCTTGCTCCACAATATACTTTTAGGAACAGAAACACGGTGCGCAATAGCTTCTAATACCCAGGTTGGGTGCGGCTTACCAACCTGAAGATCGTAATCACCTCGGAAACTATTTTGCACTTTTAATTTGTACATTGAATTGTCAATGCAGTAGCCCCTGAGCCACTGGTCGGGTGGTAACACCAGATTAGGGGATCGATGTGCCCCTTTGATGGCTTTTAGTTGAGAATTGCAAAGCCCAGTAGCCCCAGAGCCTTAATTTGGGCACCGGTGGCCGAATTAAGGATCGATATCCGTTTGACACAAAATTCTGTTACGTTTGAGACAGTCTTCTCGGCAAAATAATAAAGATCTCTTAAAGTAGATGGAGCTAGCGAAAGACGAGCTTGCCAAGGTCGGCCCCAAGGGGCTTAATAGAAAGGAAATGAAAGCCAATGGGAATTATGAGAGTGTTATGTCGGCTGCTCGGTTGTCTCAGCGATACTGTGCTCTTAACTCCTCAATAGATCGGTTGTAGTAAATTGACTTTAATCATAATTTATGTGTAATGATTTTATGTATCCAAGTACTTTACATCATTAACGCTCGGATCTGCATTTTAAAAACTTTGTTGACGGACAATTGGCTTCAACCTCCTCGGCTAGTAACCAGCGAGTGTTTTCCTACTTTATAAAGCCTTTATGAGGGCAAAGATTTATGGAAAACAAGGCAATCCAGACATTCGGTTTTATAAACAAAGGTACGTGGAGAGATCTATTATATTACTATTTAAGTTAATCTTCTGGGGAAAATAATTCCTTTATAAGTTCCTTTTCCAAAGCTATCATGTTGACCATGATCATGAAATCTCACTTCTGATCAATGTGGGAGGAAAATATTGAGGATTTAGTTTGGGAAATTTCCCGAACTCTTTGGTCTTTAATGAACCTAAATTTTCACTTTCGTGGTTGACGACCAATTACATTCTTAAGACAACTAGCTTTAGGTTTCAACCATCTGAGGTACAAACCCGGATGGCCCGGTAGTAATAATCACAGAGGTGCTCTCTTTACCCCCTAGCCGAACCAAACGTAAGGGGTAAGCACGGGAGTTAGGCAACCCAGCTTGGCCAAAATCTTAAGTCAAATTGATGCATATTTATGGCTTTATAACGATGATTACGGAAGGTAGTGGTCGTATATGAATACAAACATTGAGTATACATTGTGATAGTCAGCTTTTGAGCTGTACTTTGTAGTTTTATGCTACATGTTTATTTTGACTCTGTTGCGATCGTTTATCATTTGAAAGTGGCCCATCATCGACTTCCACCCCTTCGTAGATGCTACGTAGGGTGTTTCCGAGGTAACAAGACAACCCTTAGCCGACGTCTCAGTGCTTGGAGGCGGTTGTGTTAGCGGAAATGAGGTAATTAGATATGCAAGCTTTCTAACTTTTGGTTAGTCATAGGAGCTTAAAATTGGGAGGCCAGTTACTAGCCCCCGGTTAGTGTTCAGAGTCAAATGAGGTCAAGCCATTAACAATTCAGCTAATTTCATGAAAGGTCCATCATTTAACCCAGGGTAACCTCTATTGATCTATAGTTTGACACAGTCATCGGATCGCTGGCCAGTTTAAGCTCATTGTGACAGTCAGTTTTTGGCTTTCTCCACTGAAGTACTTGGCCAATTAAACTGAAAGTACAATCGCAGTGGTTCTTGATACGTCCATTTTGCATCATGTTTTCCTACTATTATTTGTGATGTTTTTATCCATAATAATGTTTTTTGGAGTAATTCTAATGCCTTTTCTCTCATAATATGCAAGGTATACACAAAGAGGGAGAATTCCGTCAGCTGGAAATCTGGACCTGGAAAAGCTACGTCAAGCTAACTATTCTACACAACTCCAAACAAGCTGAAACTTCACGAAGAATGTTTATGGAATATATGAAGAATATTGGAGCAAATAAGTACCAGAGGAGGCCCGCCAGGTGGGCACAACCCACCTGGGCGCGCCCTGGTGGGTTGTGCTCACCCAAGCTCACCTCTGGTGCCCATCTTCTAGTATATAAGTCATTTTGACCTAGAAAAAAAATAAGGAGAGGACTTTCGGGAAGGAGCGCCGCCGTCTCGAGGCGGAACTTGGGCAGGAGCACTTTTGCCCTCCGACGGAGCGATTCCGCCAGGGGAAGATCCCTCCCAGAGGGAGAAATCATCGTCATCATCATCATCACCAACAACTCTTCCATCTTGGGGAGGGCAATCTCCACCAACATCTTCAACAACACCATCTCATCTCAAACCCTAGTTCATCTCTTGTGTTCAATCTTGTTACCGGAACTATAGATTGGTGCTTGTGGGTGACTAGTAGTGTTGATTACATCTTGTAGTTGATTACTATATGGTTTATTTGGTGGAAGATTATATGTTCAGATCCAATATGCAATTTAATACCCCTCTGATCTTGAGCATGATTATCATTTGTGAGTAGTTACTTTTGTTCTTGAGGTCACGGGAGAAATCATGTTGCAAGTAATCATGTGAACTTGATATGTGTTCGATATTTTGATCGTATGTATGTTGTGATTCCCTTAGTGGTGTCATGTGAACGTCGACTACATGAAACTTCACCATATTTGGGCCTAAGGGAATGCATTATGGAGTAGCAATTAGATGATGGGTTGCGAGAGTGACAGAAGTTTAAACCCTAGTTTATGCGCTATTTCGTAAGGGACCGATTGGATCCAAAAGTTTAATGCTATGGTTAGAATTTATTCTTAATACTTTTCTCATAGTTGCGGATGCTTGCAGGAGGGTTAATCATAAGTAGGTGGTTTGTTCAAGTAAGAACAGCACCTAAGCACCGGTCCACCCACATATCAAATTATCAAAGTACCGAACACAAATCAAACCAACATGGTGAAAGTGACTAGATGAAAATCCTGTGTATGCTCAAGAACGCTTTGCTTATCATAAGAAACCATTCTGGCCCGTCCTTTGCCTCAAAAGCATTGGGCTACCTTGCTGCACTTTTGCTACTATTATCGTTACTTGCTCATTACAAATTATCTTGCTATCAAACTACTTGTCTACTTACAATTTCAGCACTTGCAAACATTACCTTGCTGAAAACCACTTGTCATTTCCTTCTGTTCCTCGTTGGGTTCGACACACTTACTTATCGAAAAGATCTACAATTGATCCCCTATACATGTGGGTCATCAAGGATATTTTTTGGTGCCGTTGCCGGGGAGTGAAGCGCCTTTGGTAAGGAAACATTTATATAGTGTGCTGAAATTTATTGTCACTTGTTACTATGGAAAACAATCATTTGAGGGGTTTGTTTGGGGTATATCTTCACCTCGACCAGAACCACAATTAGCTACCGCTCAACCTACTGCATCTACTGAAAATATTGAATATGAAATTCCTCCGGGTATGATAGAGCAACTGCTAGCTAATCCTTATGCAGGAGACGGAACCGAACATCCTGATATGCACTTGATATATGTAGAACAAATTTCTGGATTGTTCAAGCTTGCAGGTTTACCCGGAGATGAAGTTATGAGGAAGGTTTTCCATTTATCTTTGAGGGAAAATCATTGGCATGGTATAGGCTATGCGATGATATTGGATCCTAGAATTGGAATCGATTGAAATTGGAGTTTCATCAGAAAAAATTATCCTATGCATCTAGTTCATTGTAATCGGAGTTATATATATAATTTTTGGCCTTGTGAAGGAGAAATTATTGCTCTAGCTTGGGGGAGGCTGAAGTCAATGTTATACTCATGCCCCAATCATGAGCTCTCAAGATAAATTATTACCCAGAATTTTTATGCTCGGCTTTCTTGTAATGATCAAACCATGCTTAATACTTCTTGTGCTAGTTCTTTTATGAAGAAGACTATTGAATTCCGGTGGGATATTTTGGAAAGAATTAAATGCAACTCTGAAGATTGGGAACTCGATGAAGGTAAATAGTCAGGTATTAAACTTAAGTAGGATTGTGTTAAATCTTTTATGAATACCGATGCTTTTAAAAAAATTAGCACTAAATATGGACTTGATTATGAGATAGTAGGTTCCTTTTGTGAATCATTTGCTACTCATGTTGATCTCCCTAAAAAGAAGTGGTTTAAATATCACCCACCTATTAAATAAGAAATTAAATAACCGGTACCAGTTAAAGAAGAAATTGTACTCTACAGTGTTGATCCAGTTGTTCCTACTGCTTATATTGAGAAACCACCTTTCCCTGTTAGGATAAAGGAACATGCTAAAGTTTCAACTATGGTCAACAAAAGCTATATTAGAGAACCTAAACCTGATGAACAAATTAAAGTAGATCGTAGTATTGCTATGGTTAAGGATCTCTTGGAAGAAAATGTAGATGGGCATGTTATTTACTTCTACGAAGAAGCTGCTAGAATTGCCAAACCTGATAAAAAGGATAAACATAGACCTGTTGTTGGCATGCCCGTTGTCTCAGTTAAAATAGGAGATCACTGTTATCATGGTTTATGTGACATAGGTGCTAGAGTGACTGCTACTCCTTATTCCTTATATCAAGAAATTATGAATGACATAGCACCCGCAGAGATAGAAGACATAGATGTTACTATTATATCACCAATTGGGAGTGTTAGAGATGTTGAAGACTTGTGTGGGAAAATGAAATACCCTACTGATTTTCTTGTTCTTGGTTCCCCACAAGATGACTTCTATCCCATTATATTTGGTAGACCTTTCTTGAACACCGTTAATGCTAGAATAGACTGTGAGAAACAAACTGTCGGTGTTAGTTTTGGTGATGAGTCTTGATACGTCTCCAACGTATCTATAATTTTTGATTGCTCCATGCTATATCATCTACTGTTTTGGATGTTTATGGGCTTTATTATACACTTTTATATCATTTTTGGGACTAACCAATTAACCCAGAGCCCAGTGCCAGTTTCTGTTTTTACCTTGTTTTAGGGTTTCGAAGAAAAGGAGAACCAAACGGAGTCCAATTGACCTGAAACTTCACGGAACCCATTTTTGGAAGGAAAGAAGCCCATAAGACTTGAAGTGCACGTAAGGGAAGCTTCGAGGAGGCCACGAGGTAGGGGGCGCGCCCACCCCCTGGGCGCGCCCTCCACCCTCGTGGGCCCCTCATGGCTCCCCTGACGTACTTCTTCTGCCTATATATCTCCATATACCCTAAAACGATCGGAGAGCACAATAGATCGGGAGTTCCGCTGCCAGAGGCCTCCGTAACCACCGAAAGCCAATCTAGACCCATTCCGGCACCCTGCCGGAGGGGGCAATCCCTCTCTGGTGGCCATCTTCATCATCCCGGTGCTCTCCATGACGAGGAGGGAGTAGTTCTCCCTCGGGGCTGAGGGTATGTACTAGTAGCTATGTGTTTGATCTCTCTCTCTCTCTCTCTCTCTCTCGTGTTCTTGATTTGGCACAATCTTGATGTATCGTGAGCTTTGCTATTATAGTTGGATCATATGTTTCTCCTCCCCCTCTACTCTCTTGTAATGGATTGAGTTTCCCCTTTGAAGTTATCTTATCGGATTGAGTCTTTAAAGATTTGAGAACACTTGATGTATGTCTTGCCGTGCATATCTGTGGTGACAATGGGATACCACGTGATTCACTTGATGTATGTTTTGGTGATCAACTTGCGGGTTCCGCCCATGAACCTATGCATAGGGGTTGGCACACGTTTTCTTCATGATTCAACGGTAGAACTTTGGGTCACTCTTTGAGGTCCTTTGTGTTGGTTGAATAGATGAATCTGAGATTGTGTGATGCATATCGTATAATCATACCCATGGATACTTGAGGTGACATTGGAGTATCTAGGTGACATTAGGGTTTTGGTTGATTTGTGTCTTAAGGTGTTATTCTAGTACGAACTCTAGGGCTGTTTGTGACACTTATAGGAATATCCCAACGGATTGATTGAAAAGATTACTTTGAGGTGGTTTCGTACCCTACCATAATCTCTTCGTTTGTTCTCCGCTATTAGTGACTTTGGAGTGACTCTTTGTTGCATGTTGAGGGATAGTTATATGATCCAATTATGCTATTATTGTTGAGGGAACTTGCACTAGCGAAAGTATGAACCCTAGGCCTTGTTTCAACACATTGCAATACAGTTTACGCTCACTTTTATCATTACTTACCTTGCTGTTTTTATATTTTTCAGATTACAAAAACTATTATCTACTATCCATATTGCACTTGTATCACCATCTCTTCGTCGAACTAGTGCACCTATACAATTTACCATTGTATTGGGTGTGTTGGGGACACAAGAGACTCTTTGCTATTTGGTTGCACGGTTGCTTGAGAGAGACCATCTTCATCCTACGCCTCCTACAGATTGATAAATCTTAGGTCATCCACTTGAGGGAAATTTGCTACTGTCCTACAAACCTCTGCATTTGGAGGCCCAACAACGTCTACAAGAAGAAGGTTGTGTAGTAGACATCAAGCTCTTTTCTAGCACCGTTGCCGGGGAGGCGAGTGCTTGAAGGTATAACTTTAGATCTTGCAATCGAGTCTTTTAGTTTCTTGTTTTATCACTAGTTTAGTTTATAAAATAAAATTACAAAAATATGGAATTGAGTTTGTCTCATATGCTTCACCTTTTTAATATCTTTCGTGAGTATGATGGAAAGGATAATTGTGCTCAAGTGCTAGAAGAAGGAATCTATAAAATGTTTGGCACTAAATTTTTGAATGATGAGCATGATTGCAATGTTGTTAGTATGAATTCCTTGAATATCCATGATGCTAATGATATGCAAAGCCACAAGCTTGGGGAAGCTATGTTTGATGAAGATGATATTTTTTGTCCCCCAAGTTTTGATAAGCAAATTTATTATGATGAAAGAATGCCTCCTATTTATGATGATTATATTGATGAAAGTGGATTTGGAGAGGTCATGACTTTATTTAGTAATGATTCCACTATTCCGGAAGAGGTTCCAATTGATTATGAGAATAAAGTTGCTATCTATGATGATTATTGTGATGGCTTGTATGCTATAAAGAATAATGATATCCTTGAAACTTGTCATCATGATTTTAGTTTTCAATTGGATTATGCCTCACATGATAGTTATTTTGTTGAGTTTGCTCCCACTACTATTCATGAGAAGAAATTTGCTTATGTGGAGAGTATAAAAATTCTATGCTTGTAGATCATGAAAAGGATGCTTTAGGTGCTGGTTTTATTGTTGAATTCATTCATGATGCTACTAAAAATTATTATGAGGGAGGAATATATGCTTGTAGGAATTGCAATAATATCAAGTTTCCTCTCTTTGTGCTTAAAGTTTTGAAGTTATGCTTGTTTTACCTTCCTATGCAAGTTGATTCTTGTTCCCATAAGTTGTTTTCTCACAAAATCCCTATGCATAGGAAGTATGTTAGACTTAAATGTGCTAGTCATATTCTTCATGATGCTCTCTTTATGTTTCAATTCTTATCCTTTATGTGAGCATCGTTGAAATCATCATGCCTAGCTAGGAGCGTCAAACGATAGCGCTTGTTGCGAGGCAACCCAAGTTTATTTTTGTTCCTTGCTTTTTTGCTTCTGTTTAGTAATAAATAATTTATATAGACTCTGTTATGATTGAGTTTTTATGTTTTACTTAGTGTTTGTGCCAAGTAGAACCTTTGGGAAGACTTGGGTGAAGTCTTTATGACCATGCTGTAAAAAACAGAAACTTTAGCGCTCACGAGAATTGCTGCCATGTTTATTTGGAGAGTTATATTTAGTTAATTATTTTTGAAGATGATTAATAGATAAATTCCTCAGGTCCATCAATTTATTTGAGAATTTTATGAGTTCCATAAGTATACGTTTGATCCAGATTACTACAGACTGTTCTGTTTTTAACAGATTCTGTTTTTCATGTGTTGTTTACTTATTTTGATGAATCTATGGCTAGTAAAAGAGTTTATAAACCATAGAGAAGTTGGAATACAGTAGGTTTAACACCAATATAAATAAATAATGAGTTCATTACAGTACCTTGAAGTGGTGTTTTGTTTTCTTTCGCTAACGGAGCTTACGAGTTTTCTGTGAAGTTTTGTGTTGTGAAGTTTTCAAGTTTTGGGTAAAGATTCGATGGACTATGGAATAAGGAGTGGCAAGATCCTAAGATTGGGGATGCCCAAGGAACCCCAAGGTAATATTCAAGAACAACCAAGAGCCTAAGCTTGGGGATGCCCCGGAAGGCATCCCCTCTTTCGTCTTCGTTCATCGGTAACTTTATTTGGAGCTATATTTTTATTCACCACATGATATGTGTTTTGCTTGGAGCGTCAATTTATTTTGTTAAGATTTGCTTGCTGTTATTTAGAACAATGTTTTGCATCTTTTATTTCAATAAAAGTGGCATTGATAGCCTTTACTATGCCTATTTTAGAAGTCCACATGTTGCTGTTTGAAAATAGAAAGTTTACCGCTGTTGCAATAATTCCCTAGAAAAGTCAGAATGTGATAAAATGTTGAAACGTTTTGAATATTAAGCTCTGATAAATTTACTACAGTGGGAATTTTCTTTCATAATTTTTGGAGCTAGGGAAGTATGGATGTTGTTGCATTCTTTACAGACTGTCCTGTTTAGGCAGATTGTTTTTATGTTTGCATTGTTTGCATATGTTTGCTTCTTTAATGATTCTATTTGAGGATAGGACTATTACATATGCAGAGGCATTTAGTATGCAATGTTGAATAATAATTTTAGTTATTTGCTACAGTATAGTATGATAAGGTTTTGGCAATGGTTTATACTAACTTATCTCACGAGTCCTTGTTGAGTTTTGTGTGGATGAAGCTTTTGGGATTTAGGGAGACCGTGATATGAGAGGAATTAAGGAGACACAAAAGCTCAAGCTTGGGGATTCCCAAGGCATCCCAAGATAATATTTCAAGAAGTCTCAAGCATCTAAGCTTGGGGATGCCCCGGTTGGCATCCCACCTTTCTTCTTCAACAACTACCGGTTAGTATCGGTTGATCCTAAGTTTTTGCTTCTTCACATGATGTTTGCTATTCTTAGATGTCATTTTATTTTGCTTTGCTTTCTGTTTGAATAAATTATCAAGATATGAAATTATTAAATGAGAGAGAGTCTTCACATAGTTGCATAATTATTCGACTACTCATTGATCTTCACTTATATCTTTCGGAGTAGTTTGTCATTTTCTCTAGTGCTTCACTTATATCTTTTAGAGCATGGTGGTAGTTTTATTTTGAATAAATAGATGAACTCTCATGCTTCACTTAGATTATTTTGAGAGTCTTAATAGCATGGTAATTTTCTTAAAATCCTAATATGCTAGGTATTCAAGATTAGTAAAATCTTCTTCTGAGTGTTTTGAATACTAAGAGAAGTTTGATGCTTGATGATTGTTTTGAGATATGGAGGTAATAATATCAAAGTCGTGCTAATTGAGTAGTTGTGAATTTGAGAAATGCTTGTGTTGAAGTTTTCAAGTCCCGTAGCATGCACGTATGGTAAACATTATGTAACAAATTTGAAACATGAGGTGTTATTTGATTGTCTTCCTTATGAGTGGCGGTCGGGGACGAGCGATGGTATTTTCCTACCAATCTACCCCCCTAGGAGCATGCGTGTAGTGCCGAGGTTTTTGATGACTTGTAGATTTTTGCAATAAGTATGTGAGTTCTTTATGACTAATTTTGAGTCCATGGATTATACGCACTCTCACCCTTCCATCCTTGCTAGCCTCTTCGGTACCGTGCATTGCCCTTTCTCACATTGAGAGTTGGTGCAAACTTCGCCGGTGCATCCAAACCCCGTGATACGATACGCTCTTTCACACATAAACCTCCTTATATCTTCCTCAAAACAGCCACCATACCTACCTATTATGGCAGTTCCGTAGCCATTCCGAGATATATTGTCATGCAACTTTCCACCATTCCGTTTATCATGACACATTCATCATTGTCATATTGCTTTGCATGATCATGTAGTTGACATCGTATTTGTGGCAAAGCCACCATTCATAATTCTTTCATACATGTCACTCATGAGTCATCGCACATCCCGGTACCCCGCCGGAGGCATTCATATAGAGTCATACTTTGTTCTAGTATCGAGTTGTAATCATTGAGTTGTAAATAAATAGAAGTGTGATGATCACCATTTTTTTAGAGCATTGTCCCAAGTGAGGAATAAAAAAAGAGAAAGGCCATAAAAAAGGAGAAGGCCCAAAAAAGAGAAAGGCCATAAAAAAGAGAAGGCCCAAAAAAATAAAAAAAATGAAAATGAGAGAAAAAGAGAGAAGGGACAATACTACTATCCTTTGCCACACTTGTGCTTCAAAGTAGCACAATGATCTTCATGATAGAGAGTCTCTTGTTTTGTCACTTTCATATACTAGTGGGAAATTTTCATTATAGAACTTGGCTTGTATATTCCAACAATGGGCCTCCTCAAGTGCCCTAGGTCTTCGTGAGCAAGCAAGTTGGATGCACACCCACTTAGTTTCTTTTGTTGATCTTCCATACATTTATAGCTCTAGTGCATCCGTTGCATGGCAATCTCTACTCCTTGCATTAACATCAATCGGTGAGCATCTCCATAGCCCATTGATTAGCCTTGTTGATGTGAGACTTTCTCCTTTTTGTCTTCTCCACATAACCCCCTCATTATTCTATTCCACCCATAGTGCTATATCCATGGCCCGTGCTCATGTATTGCGTGAAAGTTTATAGGTTTGAGATTACTAAAGTATGAAACAATTGCTTGGCTTGTCATCGGGGTTGTGCATGATGAGAGCATTCTTGTGTGACGAAAATGGAGCATGACTAAACTATATGATTTTGTAGGGATGAACTTTCTTTGGCCATGTTATTTTGATAAGACATAATTTCTTAGTTAGTATGCTTGAAGTATTATCATTTTTATGTCAATATGAACTTTTGTCTTGAATCTTTCGGATCTGAATATTCATGCCACAATTAAGAAGAATTACATTGAAATTATGCCAAGTAGCACTCCGCATCAAAAATTCTGTTTTTATCATTTACCTACTCGAGGACGAGCAGGAATTAAGCTTGGGGATGCTGATACGTCTCCAATGTATCTATAATTTTTGATTGCTCCATGCTATATTATCTACTGTTTTGGATGTTTATGGGATTTATTATACACTTTTATACCATTTTCGGGACTAACCTATTAACCCAGAGCCCAGTGCCAGTTTCTGTTTTTACCTTGTTTTAGGGTTTCGAAGAAAGGGAGAACCAAACGGAGTCCAATTGACCTGAAACTTCACGGAACCCATTTTTGGAAGGAAAGAAACCCAGAAGACTTGAAGTGCACGTAAGGGAAGCTTCGAGGAGGCCACGAGGTAGGGGGGCGCGCCCACCCCCCTGGGCGCGCCCTCCACCCTCGTGGCTCCCCTGACGTACTTCTTCTGCCTATATATCTCCATATACCCTAAAACGATCGGAGAGCAAAATAGATCGGGAGTTCCGCCGCCAGAAGCCTCCGTAGCCACCGAAAGCCAATCTAGACCCATTCCGGCACCCTGTCAGAGGGGGCAATCCCTCTCCGGTGGCCATCTTCATCATCCCGGTGCTCTCCATGACGAGGAGGGAGTAGTTCTCCCTCGGGGCTGAGGGTATGTACCAGTAGCTATGTGTTTGATCTCTCTCTCTCTCTCGTGTTCTTGATTTGGCACGATCTTGATGTATCACGAGCTTTGCTATTATAGTTGGATCTTATGTTTCTCCTCCCCCTCTACTCTCTTGTAATGGATTGAGTTTCCCCTTTGAAGTTATCTTATCGGATTGAGTCTTTAAAGATTTGAGAACACTTGATGTATGTCTTGCCGTGCGTATCTGTGGTGACAATGGGATACCACGTGAATCACTTGATGTATGTTTTGGTGATCAACTTGCGGGTTCCGCCCATGAACCTATGCATAGGAGTTGGCACACGTTTTCGTCGTGATTCTCCGGTAGAACTTTGGGGCACTCTTTGAGGTCCTTTGTGTTGGTTGAATAGATGAATCTGAGATTGTGTGATGCATATCATATAATCATACCCATGGATACTTGAGGTGACATTGGAGTATCTAGGTGACATTAGGGTTTTGGTTGATTTGTGTCTTAAGGTGTTATTCTAGTACGAACTCTAGGGCTGTTTGTGACACTTATAGGAATAGCCCAAGGGATTGATTGGAAAGAATAACTTTGAGGTGGTTTCGTACCCTACCATAATCTCTTCGTTTGTTCTCCGCTATTAGTGACTTTGGAGTGACTCTTTGTTGCATGATGAGGGATAGTTATATGATCCAATTATGTTATTATTGTTGAGGGAACTTGCACTAGCGGAAGTATGAACCCCAGGCCTTGTTTCAACACATTGCAATACAGTTTACGCTCACTTTTATCATTAGTTACCTTGCTGTTTTTATATTTTCAGATTACAAAAACTATTATCTACTATCCATATTGCACTTGTATCACCATCTCTTCGCCGAACTAGTGCACCTATACAATTTACCATTGTATTGGGTGTGTTGGGGACACAAGATACTCTTTGTTATTTGGTTGGAGGGTTGCTTGAGAGAGACCATCTTCATCCTACGCCTCCTACGGATTGATAAACCTTAGATCATCCACTTGAGGGAAATTTGCAACTGTCCTACAAACCTCTGCACTTGGAGGCCCAACAATGTCTAAAAGAAGAAGGTTGTGTAGTAGACATCAAGTCTCATGATTTTAATTTTTCCAAGTTTAGTAGAAAGCTTCATGAAAAAGAATTGCCTAGTGAGGATTAAATAATTGGTCTTGCTTCTATTGTTGTGCCTCCTACTGATGCACTAGAACAATATTTGCTAGACCATGAAAATGATTTACATATGCATGAAAGAAATGAAATAGATAAGATTTTCTTTGAACAACGTCCTCTGCTTAAACACAATTTGCCTATTGAAACTCTAGGAGGTCCTCCTCCACCTAAAGGTGATCCTTGTTTGAATTAAAACAATTCCCAAACACTTTGAAATATGCTTATCTTGATGAAATTAAGATATATCATGTTATTATTAGTGCTAACCTTTCAGAACATGAAGAAGAAAGATTATAGAAAGTTCTAAGGAAGCACCGAGCTGCTATTGGATATACTCTTGATGATTTAAAGGGCGTTAGTCCCACTCTATGTCAGCACAAGATTAGTATGGAACCTGATGCTAAACTCGTTGTTGATCACCAATGTCGGTTAAATCCAAAGATGAAAGAAGTGGTAAGAACGGAAATATTAAAACTTCTGGAAGCAAGTATAACTATCCCATAGCTGATAGTAGATGGGTAAGTCCTGTTCATTCTATCCCTAAAAAGGGAGGTATTACTGTTGTTCCTAATGATAAGAATGAACTTATTCCACAAAGAATTGTTACAGGTTATAAAATGGTAATTGATTTAAACAAAGCAACTAGAAAATATCATTACCCTCTACCTTTTATTGATCAAATGCTAGAAAGATTATCAAAGCACACATATTTTTTCTTCCTTGATGGATATTCTCATTTTTCACAAATACCTGTTTCTCAACCTGATCAAGAAAAGACCACTTTTACTTGTCCCTTTGGAACTTATGCTTATATGCTTATGCCTTTTTTTTATGCAATGCATGCTACCTTTCAAAGATGTATGACTGCTATATTCTCTGACTTTTGTGAAAAGATTGTTGAGGTTTTCATGGATGATTTCTCTGTTTATGGGAAGTCCTTTGATGATTGTTTAAGCAATCTTGACAGAGTTTTGCAGAGATGCGAGCAAACAAATCTTGTCTTGAATTGGGAAAAGTGCCACTTTATGGTTAATGAAGGTATTGTCTTGGGCCATAAAATTTCTGAAAGAGGTATTGAAGTGGAGAAAGCTAAAGTTGATGCAATTGAGAAAATGCCATGTCCTAAAGATATCAAAGGTATTCGTAGTTTCCTAGGTCATGCTGGTTTCTATAGGATATTTATCAAAGACTTTTCTAAAATTTCTAGGCCTCTTACGAATCGTTGGCAAAAGGGCATTCCTTTTGTTTTTGATGATGATTATTTAGAAGCCTTTGAAATACTCAAGAAAGCCTTAATTTCTGCACCTATTGTTCAACCACCTGACAGGAACTTGCCTTTTGAAATTATGTGTGATGCTAGTGATTATGCTATTGGTGTTGTTCTAGTAGAAAGAGTTATTAAGAAACCGAATGTTATTCATTATGCTAGTAAAACTCTAGATAGTGCTCAATGAAATTATGCTACTACTGAAAAAGAACTCTTAGCAATGGTGTTTGCTTGTGATAAATTTAGATCTTATATTGTTGATTCAAAAGTAATTGTTCACACCGATCATGTTGCTATTAAATATCTAATGGAAAAGAAAGGTGCTAAACCTAGACTTATTTGATGGGTTCTCTTGCTACAAGAATTTGATTTACATATCACTGATAGAAAAAGGAGCTGAGAACCCAGTAGCTGATAACTTATCTAGGCTTGAAAATATGCTTGATGACCCACTACCTATTGATGATAGTTTTCCTGATGAGCAGTTAGCTGCAATAAATGGTGCTCATAATACTCCTTGGTATGATGACTATGCTAATTACATTGTTGCTAAATATTTACCACCTAGCTTTACATATCAACAAAATAAAAAAATTCTTCTATGATTTAAGACACTACTTTTGGGATGACCCACATCTTTATAAAGAAGGAGTAGATGGTATTATTAGACGTTGTGTACCTGAGCATGAATATGGACAAATCCTACAGAGATGTTACTCCGAAGCTTATGGAGGGCATCATGCTGGAGATAGAACTGCTCACAAGGTATTGCAATCTGGATTTTATTGGCCTACTCTCTTCAAGGATGCCCGTAAGTTTGTCTTATCTTGTGATGAATGCCAAATAATAGGTAATATTGGTAAGTGTCAAGAAATGCCTATGAATTATTCAATTGCTGTTGAACCATTTGATGTTTGGGGATTTGATTACATGGGACTTTTTCCTTCCTATAATGGGTATACACATATTTTGCTTGTTGTTGATTATGTTACTAAATGGGTAGAAGCTATTCCAACCAGTAGTGCTGATCACAACACCTCCATTAAAATGCTTAAGGAAGTTATTTTCCCAAAGTTTGGAGTCCCTAGATATTTAATGACTGATGGTGGTTCACACTTCATTCATGGTTCTTTCTGTAAAATGCTTGCCAAGTATGATGTTAACCATAGAATTGCATCACCTTATCATCCTCGGTCTAGTGGTCAAGTTGAACTTAGCAATAGAGAAATAAAATTAATCTTGTAAAAGATTGTCAATAGGTCCCGAAAGAATTGGTCTAAGAAATTAGATGATGCACTTTGGGCTTATAGAACAGCATACAAAAATCCCATGGGTATGTCTCCTTATAAAATGGTTTATGGAAAAGCTTTTCATTTGCCTCTAGAGTTAGAGCATAAAGCATATTGGGCAATACAAAGAACTCAACTATGATTTCAAACTTGCCGGTGAAAAGAGGTTATTTGATATTAGCTCATTAGATGAATGGAGAACCCAAGCTTATGAAAATTCCAAGTTGTTTAAAGAAAAAGTCAAAAGATGGCATGATAAGAGAATCCAAAAGCATGAGTTTAAAGTAGGAGAATATGTTCTTTTGTACAACTCTCGTTTCACATTCTTTGCAGGGAAACTCCTCTCAAAATGGGAAGGCCCCTATGTCATCTAGGAGGTTTATCATTCTGGAGCCATCAGAATAAATAATGCCGAAGGTACTAACCCGAAGGTTGTTAACGGGCAACGAATAAAACATTATATCTCAGGTACGCCCATTAATGTTGAAAGTAATATTATCCAAACTTTGACACCAGAAGAACATATAAAAGAGTCCTTCCAGAACACTCCAGAATCATGAAAATAAGGAGTACATGATACGGTAAGTAAACGGACTCCGAAAAATCCGCAAAAATATATTTTTGTTAGTTTTGGAATATTTAGAAAAATAGGAAAATAAGAAACTTCCAGGAAGCGTACCCTGGTGGGCACAAGACACCAGGGCGCGCCTACCAAGCCAAGCGCACCCAGGTGGGTTGTGCCCACCTGGAGTACCTTCCGGACTCCGTTTTTCTACAGCTTGCTTGTTTCCCAAGATAAAAAATCTTTATATACCCCCCGAACCTATTGACCATCATATCACGGAGAAATCTTTTGTTTTCTTTTTTGCTATTTTTTGTCAGATCCCATCTACCATGACCGCTTCAAGCTCCTCCAAGCACAAGTTCTTCAAGAACGTCATCGACCCATATTTGCGGGAGGTGGTGCAGCACCCTCAAGTCATCCAAATGCATGAGGGGGTACTTCACCTCCGCAATGTGCCCGGTCCTAAGGGGACGGGAACCGTGGAGGCCAAGCTTGAAGCTATGGAACAAGATGTGTTCTGCTGCAAGGGGATGGTGGAGCGTGGACTCAATGCCAATCACCTCATGATCGCGGACCTTTCCCGTGATCTCAAGGTGGATGGCAAGCCCATGAAGGACATCGTCTTCACCCTCAAGGAGCAAATCAACTTCCTCCAAAGCCAAATTTACGATCTCCAAAACCAAGTCTTTGAATATGAGGCAAGGTTTAAAGGTATGAGTTTGGATGCTGGTTGCAGGACCCGTGAGACTCACTCTTCCTCTTATGATGGTGGACCTCTGCTATGGAAACCCGAGGACAAGATCCCTTCTTCATCACTACCACCTTCTTCTTCATCACCAAAAGAGAATTGAGTATCGGGTATGGGCACTCCCCTTGGCTTCCGCCAAGCTTGTGGGATGTTCCCCGGTATTGTATCATCCCCACTATCTTTTGCCTTTACTTATTTTAGTTCGATCTTTTGCTTTAGATGAATAAAAGTTTAGCTCGGTCCTTTCTTTCTAAGAGTTTGCTTAGTGACCTATCCTTGTAATCGTGTGCGAGATATATAATAAAGTTTAGTTTGAGTTTTTGCTTTCTTTATTTTCATGTTGTAATAAAAATAAAGGAAATAAATGAAAGAAAGGATATAAATGAAAAAGATCATATGCTAATCTTTTGGTAGGTGATGACACCACATAAGGAAAAGTATAAGTAGAAAATTTTATTAGAGATTGACAAACATAGCATTAGTCAATGATGCAACTCATGAAAGAATTAATAAGGGAAGAGAAGACTCACATATAAATATACTATCCTAGAAATTGTTTGTGATTGTGAGCCCTCGTCAAAATACTACATGCCAAAATTGTTGACGTTGGACAAGGAAGACAACCTAATGGCTCATGTTTGTTTATATTCACATAGAAGTCATATTGTCATAGATCCTTTAACATGTGGTGCTTGCCCCCTACCTTTGCTAGCCAAAAATTCCGCACTAAGTAGAGATACTACTTGTGCATCCAAAAACCCTTAAACCCAAATCTTATTTTCAAGAGTCCACCATACCTACATAGGGATTGAGCAAGATCCCTCAAGTAAGTTGTCATCGGTGCAAAAAGGCAATAAAAATTGCTTCTAAAAGTGTGAGATCATTTAGTGTAAGAGAATATTGAGCGTTGCACGGACTTGTGATGGTGAAGGATAAAAGCGACAGACTACATAATAAAGGTCGCTATCACAAGGGGCAATGCAACTTGACGTTCTTTTGCATTAAGGGGTTGAGAATACAAACAAATAAGCACATGGCAACCTCTGTTCCCTCTGCGAAGGGCCTATCTTTTACTTTTATGTATTTACTTTTATGCAAAGAGTCAAAGTTTTCCCTCTATTCCTTTTTATTTTTCTCGTTTGGCAAGCCTCATGTGGTGAGGAAAGATCTAGGCATATATGTTCAGCTAAATATAGATAGCATGAGCTATTATTGTTGACATCGCCCTTGAGGTGAATATGTTGGGAGGCGAAACTATAGACCCCTATCTTTCTATGTGTCCGGTTGAAATGTTTGCTCATGAGTACGCGGTGAGTGTTAGCAATCATGGAAGACTATATGATGGTTGAGTATGTGGACTTGCCTAATGGCTCTGATATGTGACCCTTCCTAAAAAGATGATGAATTGTAGTTGCAAAGTTGACTGCGAACATAGTTTGTTGGTTTCTAATAGAGTTTTTGCTTTATGCTTCAATAGTGTGATGAATTGTCACTTATTCATGAGAAGTCTATGATAAAAGTTATATGATAAGAGTCTTATGTTTAAGTTTGTTGCTATTATAATAATGAACATGATGCTTCTATGTCCGTATTTTGTTTTTATCGACACCTCTTTCTCTCTCTCTCTAAGCATGTGGACATGTTTTTCGATTTCGGATTTCGCCCGAGGACAAGCGAGGTCTAAGCTTGGGGGAGTTGATACGTCCATTTTGCATCATGTTTTCCTACTGTTATTTATGATGTTTTTATCCATAATAATGCTTATTGGAGTAATTCTAATGCCTTTTCTCTCATAATATGCAAGGTATACACAAAGGAGGAGAATTCCGGCAGCTGGAAATCTGGACCTGGAAAAGCTACATCAAGCTACCTATTCTGCACAACTCCAAACAAGCTGAAACTTCACGGAGAATTTTTATGGAATATATGAAGAATATTGGAGCAAATAAGTACCAGAGGAGGCCCACCAGGTGGGCACAACCCACCTGGGCGCTCCCTGGTGGGTTGTGCTCACCCAGGCTGACCTCCGGTGCCCATCTTCTGGTATATAAGTCATTTTGACCTAGAAAAAAATAAGGAGTGGAATTTTGGGATGGAGTGCCACAGTCTCGAGGCAGAACTTGGGCAAGAGCACTTTTTCCCTCCGGCGGAGTGATTCCGCTGTGGGAACTTCCCTCCCGGAGGGGGAAATCATCGCCATCATCATCATCACCAACAACTCTCCCATCTTGGGGGCGGGGGGAAATCTCCATCAACATCTTCAATAGCACCATCTCATCTCAAACCCTAGTTCATCTCTTGTGTTCAATCTTGTTATCAGAACTATAGATTGGTGCTTGTGGGTGATTAGTAGTGTTGATTACATCTTGCAGTTGATTACTATATGGTTTATTTGGTGGAAGATTATATGTTTAGATCCAATATGCTATTTAATGCCCATATGATCTTGAGCATGATTATCATTTGTGAGTAGTTACTTTTGTTCTTGGGGTCACGGGAGAAATCATGTTGCAAGTAATTATGTGAACTTGATATGTGTTTGATATTTTGATAGTATGTGTGTTGTGATTCCCTTAGTGGTGTCGTGTGAACATCGACTACATGACACTTCACCATATTTGGGCCTAAGGGAATGCATTGTGGAGTAGCAATTAGATGATGGGTTGCGAGAGTGATAGAAGCTTAAACCCTAGTTTATGCGTTATTTCGTAAGGGAACGATTGGATCCAAAAGTTTAATGCTATGGTTAGAATTTATTCTTAATACTTTTCTCATAGTTGCGGATGCTTGCGGGAGGGTTAATCATAAGTAGGAGGTTTGTTCAAGTAAGAACATCACCTAAGAACTGGTCCACCAACATATCAAATTATCAAAGTACCGAACACGAATCAAACCAACATGGTGAAAGTGACTAGATGAAAATCCCGTGTACGCTCAAGAACGCTTTGTTCATCATAAGAAACCATTTTGGCCTGTCCTTTGACTCAAAAGGATTGGGCTACCTTGCTGCACTTTTGCTACTATTATCGTTACTTGCTCGTTACAGATTAGCTTGCTATCAAACTACTCATCTACTTACAATTTCATCACTTGCAGGCATTACCTTGTTGAAAACCACTTGTCATTTCCTTCCGCTCCTCGTTGGGTTCAATGGTCCTACTTATCGAAAAGAGCTACAATTGATCCCATATACTTGTGGGTCATCATTTCTCCCTTTACCCTTAGCCGAACAATCGAGAACGTAAAGAGTAAGCTTAGGAGCAGGGCAACCCAACTATTGACCGAAGACACAATTTGAAACCGATGCATATAAAGCAATATCCAAGAATGTTTTGCCAAGGACTCCACGGAGTACCATGGCTTTGGGTGGGTTCGGCTCTAGTCGCGGCTCCCCATTAATATTGTTGTTGCTTTAAAGGCATCTCGTGTTGCACTGCGAAAGTTATGCGCAAAAAAACAAAAAACTTCACGTCTAAATTAACTGGTCAAGTTTCTAGTGCCAGTCCGGAATTGGTCTTAAAATTGATTTGAGATTGTGTCGTGCTTTTAACATGGTACGTCCGATCTCCAGACTTCAAGTGGGTCAGCTGCTACTTCTTGATCTTGAGTTGGTTTTTCCTTGAAGAGGAAAGGGTGATGCAGCAAAGTAGAGTTAAGTATATCCCTCAGTTTGAGAACCAAGGTATCAATCCAGTAGGAGACAACGCACAAATCACCTAATACCTGCACAAACAATCAAACAACTAGCACCCAACGCGATAAAGGGGTTGTCAATCCCTTCACGGTTACTTGCAAAAGTGAGGTATGATAGAGATAAATAAACGGTAAAGTAAATATTTTTGGTATTTTTGGTTTATAGATCGGAAAGTAAAAATTTGCAAAAGAGTAGATCGGAAGCTTATATGATGGAAAATAGACCCGGGGGCCATAGGTTTCACTAGAGGATTCTCTCATGATAGCAAATAATACAGTGGGTGAACAAATTATTGCCGAGCAATTGATAGAAAAGCGCAAAGTTATGACGATATCTAAGGCAATGATCATGAATATAGGCATCACGTCTGTGTCAAGTACGATTCTACATCTACTACTATTACTCCACACATCGACCCACCCCTGCCTGCATCTAGAGTATTAAGTTCATGAAGAACAGAGTAACGCATTAAGTAAGATGACATGATGTAGAGGAATTAACTCAAGCAATATGATGAAAACCCCATCTTTTTATCCTTGATGGCAACAATACACAATATGTGCCTTGCTGCCCCTACTATCACTGGGAAAGGACACCGCAAGATTGAACCCAAAGCTAAGCACTTCTCCCATTACAAGAAAAACCAATCTAGTTGGCAAAAAAAACCGATAGTTCGAAGAAAATTACAAAGATACCAAATCATGCATATAAGAATTCAGATAAGATTCAAATAATATTCATAGATAAGCTGATCATAAATCCACAATTCATCGGATCTCGGCAAACACACTGCAAAAGAATATTACATCGGATAGATCTCCAAGAACATCGAGGAGAACGTGGTATTGAGAATCAAAGAGAGAGAAGAAGCCATCTGGCTACTAGTTATGGACCCATAGGTCTGAGGTAAACTACTCACGCTTCATCGAAAGGGCAATAGAGTTGATGTAGAAGCCCTCCGTGATCGAATCCCCCTCCGTCAGGGTGCCAGAAAACGTCCCTAGATGGGATCTCACGGGTACAGAAGGTTGCGGCAGTGGAAAATGTTTTCATGGATGCTTTTGGAGGTTTGGGAATATATGTGAATATATAGGCGAAGGAATTAGGTTAGGGGAGTCATGAGGGGCCCACAAGGGTGGAGTGCGCGCCCTAGCCCCCTGTGCGCGCCCTCCGTCCTTGTGGCCGCCTTGTGGCTCTTCCGACTTGATCTCCAAGTCTTTGGTGTGTCTTCTGGTCCAAGAAATATCATCGCAAAGGTTTCATTCCGTTTGGACTCCGTTTGGTATTCCTTTTTCGCGAAACTCAAAAACAAGAAAAAAAATAGAAACTGGCACTGAGCTCTAGGTTAATAGGTTAGTCCCAAAAATAATATAAAATAGCATATTAATGCATATGGAACATCCAAAATAGATAATATAATAGCATGGAACAATAAAAAGTTATAGATACGTTGGAGACATATCATCAGCCTTCAGTTGCAATCTCCCTTTCCGAAGGCTGAGTATTTCTCATAGGCCAGTTTAGCGAATTAGACTCGAGCGGCTTTAGAGGGAAACCAGGCCATCCGAAAATTGACCACACACTTGAGTCAAGAAAGATGTGGTAGAAAAAAACTTTGCAATGACTTAGAAGAAAACATTTATTATAAAATGGCTCATATAAATTTAAGAGCCCCCAATTAACATATGGGAAAAAGAGGTATTTTTAACAAACTAAGTTTTTAACAAACGAGTTTTTTGTCTAAGACAAGTATAACGCTTGGTTGAACCGAACAAAAATTGATTTTTTTAAAAAAAATGGGCATGAAAGCAACTTAGTTGGTTAATGTGGTCGGCGTTGATGACGTGGTCCGGGCTTGTGGTGGGACGAGGACGCCCAACGAACTTTCAAATATCCGATATGGTGCGTAGTCCTCGAATTGACCGAGGTCCCAGACCCCAAGCCTGAGGTAACTGAGCGAAGAGCTTGGCTTGACGAAGTGGTGACCCAGCACGGTCAATGTGGCGAGGCGAAGCCCCAGTCCAGCTGTCGTGACGAAGCTGGTCGGCTGGTGATGCTGAATTTCTCAGAGTAGGTTGACGAAGAGATGGCGAAGCCCCCGGCCCAGCCAAGTTGACAGAGCAGGTCGCGGGGCGACACCATAGCCCCCACGTTAGCCGATGTGTCAAAAAACAGGTCGGCGATGTGGACATCGGTTTTGTTGCTTGGACCTTGTGCATGTACTTTGTCCATCGTTTAGATCGATCTCATGCCAAGTTGCCATGGCCAATACAATAAACTTCCGCGTGCATGTTAGCTTGGTTTGGCTCCCTTGCCTGCAATAGAGACCATCGGTGGTTAGTCGAAGAGATGGCTATGGAAGAAATTGATCTTCGGATCAGGTCGATTTCCCGACGTTACGACGCCTCTAAAATATTCTTCCGAGCTTGATGTACGAATAAAGTTTGACGATCCAACAATGATAAGGCTCAATGAAAAAATATTTTATGCAACGAATCTAACTGAAATAATAGCACCTGATTTGGCTTCGGTAGAAAATCCCATCGCACCGTGACGACACCTAGTAGGACCTGTATGGGACACCAATGGCGGTTCTAAATCCAGCATATCTCAAGGTAGGAGTCCTATGCTAGGAATCTTGGAGCGATTGTAACATGGACACCGGATTTTACCCAGGTTCAGGCTCTCTCAAAGAGATAATACCCTATGTCCTGCTTTTGATTGTATTCATATGGGTGATAGTATAGAGTATAGGAATCTGCCACGAGATTGTTGTGTATAATTGTAAGATGATCTATTGACTAGCCTGGCCTCGGTTTGTATAATGCATCGGAGGCCTAGGATTTGGAAGAGTCCTCGTCTTGTGTACTGATACGTCTCCAACATATCTATAATTTTTTATTGTTCCATGCTCTTATATATCAATCTTGGATGTTTTATATCCAATTATATATCATTTTTGGGACTAACCAATTGACCTAGTGCCAAGTGCTAGTTGTTGTTTTTTTGCCTGTTTTTCGTTTTCTAGGAAATCAGTACCAAACGAAGTCCAAATGCTACGAAACTTTTTGGTGATTTTTTCTGGACAAAAGAGGCCCTAGAAGCTTTGGGAGGAGGCCAGAAGGCAAGGAAGAAGATGGCAAGGCAACAAGTTGTGCCCAGGGGGTAGGCGTGCCCTGGTGCCTTGTGGGCCCCACATGGCTCATTCTGACCTAATCCCCCCTCTCTAAATTCTCTAAAATCGGGAAACCAATAGAGAGCCACATAATAATACTTTTTCCGCTGCCGCAAGTTTCTGTTCTTCCGTGATCCCATCTGGAGGCCTTTTCTGGTACTCTGTCGGAGGGCTTCTACATCAACCTTGCTGCCCTTCCGATGATGTGTGAGTAGTTTACCATTGACATATGGGTCCATAGCTAGTAGCTAGATGGCTTCATCTCTCTCTTTGATCTTCAATACAATGTTCTCCTCAATGTTCTTGGAGATCTATTCAATGGAATCTTCTTTTACGGTGTGTTTGTTTGGATGTGATGAATTGTGGGTTTATGATCAGATTATTCATGCATATTAATTGAGTCTACTATGAATTCTTTGATGCATGATTATTATAGCTTTGTATTTATCTCCAATCTATCTGTTTGGTTTGGCCAACTAGATTGATTTATCTTGCAATGAGAGAGGTGCTTTGTAATGGGTTCAATCTTGCGGTGCTCAACCCCAGTGACATAAGGGGACATGACACGTATTTGTATTGTTTCCATTAAGGGGGAAATGACGGGGTTTATTCATATTGGTTGGATTTACTTTGTCTACATCATGTCATCTTGCTTAAGGCGTTACTCCTTTTTTCATAAACTTAATACTCTAGATGCATGCTGGATAGTGATCGATGGGTGGAGTAATAGTTGTACATGCAGGCTGGATTCGGTCTACTTGTCTCGGACGTGATGCTTATATACATGATCATTGCCTTGAATATTGTCATAACTATGCGCTTTTCTATCAATTTCCCAACAGTAATTTGTTTACCCACTGTATGCTTTTGTTCGAGAGAGAAGCCTCTAGTGAAAACTATGCCCCTCGGGTCTACCTTTATCATATATTAAATCCAAAAATACCTTGCTGCAATTCATTTGCCATTATTTTTATTTTTGTGTTTTATTTATCTATTTATCACTATCAGATTTGATCCTTGCAAATAACTGCCAAGGGGATTGACAACCCCCTTGATCGCGCTGGGTGCAAGTATTTGCTCTTTTGCGTGTAGGTGTTGCTAACGAGGTTTCGCATGGTTCTCCTACTGGATTGATAACCTTGGTTCTTAATCGGGGGAAATACTTATCTCTACTGTTCTGCATCATCCTCTCCTCTTTGAGGAAATCCCAACGCAGCTCACAAGTAGCATGTGCCAAGTCTTGGGGAGTCTTGTATGCGTCATGGGTTGCCCAGAGTGGCCCGTGAATGAACCGCCATGGGGATCCTTGGCTTGATTCATCTGGTCGGGAAACATCATGATGAGTACCCCTAGTCCAGGACACCATCACTAACAGATTGCCAACTGATGGGACTGCTCCCGAGGAAGAACGACACGCCAAAGGTGCTCTTCCCCGAGTTCACGTCACCAGCATGGTCAAAGTCGTTGTAGCTGATCAAGTTCTTGCGGTCACCACCGTGATAGACACAACCATGTGTGGTCGTTCCTGCAATGTACCGGAGCAGGTGCTTGACCAGCACGAGATGATCGCTAGTGGGAGCTTCCATGAACTTGCCCGGGAACCCGACGGTGAATGAGATATCTGGCCGGGTGTGCACAAGATACCTCAGGCTGCTGATGACACTTCGATAAAAAGTTGCATCCACCGGCTTCTTGGGGCTCTCCTTGCTAAGCTTGAGTCGTGCATCTATCGGGGCTTTCACGGTGTGGCAGTCTTTCATGACTGCTCGCTCAAGCATCTGGGTGGCGTAGGCCGCCTGGGTGATTGTCGTGCGACAATGCTCCTAGTTCACCTCCAGCCCAAGGTAGTACCGAAGCACCCCGAAGTCGCTCATGCTGAAGAGTCGCTTCATCTCCTCAAAGCGGAGCACAACTTAGTGTGCTCGGAACCAACGATGACGAGGTCGTCGGCGTAGATGTCGATGATGAGAAGCGTGTCCCCAGTTACATGAGCGTAAAATCCGTTCTTGGAGGCACTACAAGTGAAGCCGAGCGAGGCCAAGCTCGCATCCAGCTTGGTGTTCCATGCCCTCGGTACTTGGAGGAGACCATACAAGGCCTTGTGTAGCTTGTACACGCCCTGCTCGCATCCTTCGGCGATGAAACCAGGTGGCTGGGAGATGTAGACCTCCTCTTCGAGGTTTCTATTGAGTAACACCGACTTGACGTCTTTGTGGTGGACCTCCCAGCCTTGATGTGCTACCAGGGTAAGGATTAGTCGAACGGACTCGAGCCTTGCCACGGGTGCGAAGACTTCCTCGAAGTCCACCTTTGCATGTTGCACATATCCTTTTGCGATGAGTTGGGCCTTGTGCTTGATGATGGTGCCAAGATGATCATCCTTCTTTACCTTGAACACCCACTTGACGGGGGTGATGACGACCCCGACAACAATGACTACGACTCGGGGCCCGAGGAGGAGTGTGCCCTCGACCCCGAAGAATACGACGTTTTCGAGCAGCCCATTGAGGCACCTCAGCTCGAGAACATGCGACAATGATTGTCCAGCACGGCCAAGAGCATCGAAAACAAAACTCGGCGTCTTAAAGACGAAGAGAAGAACATAAACGTCTGATGGACCGAGCTCCTACTTGCTGAGCAGGCGCTCGAGGACAAGCTCCGTCAAACTGGTGTTGATCAGTTTTATCCCTGTAGGAACTTGTTGGCCGAGCTCGATGAAGAGGTCGAGGATAGCGTGTTGTCTAAGCACGAGTGGGCAGATAAACCTGACCACCCTCCTCAGGACCGACATCGGCCGATGGGTGAAAACAAGCATGTCCCCAAGGCCACGTGGCGCAAAGGTAGAGTAAATCCACCATGGGCACCTACGAAGAACTACCTAAAGGAGAAGAGGTCATTAGGATACGAGGTCCAACCTCGGTCACTCAAAAAATATCTATGTACGCGACTACACATGAGCGCAACGTGATAGTATCTGACATACGCCAACCAACAACTCGGGTCTGAGGAGTTGCGCATCCTCAGTGCTTTACAGACAAGTTTATGCAACACCAGTTCCCTGAGGGGTTTAAACCCATGAACATGGAGCAATACGACGGAAGAACAGACCCCACCGTATGGATTGTGGACTTCCTCATGGCAATACATATGGCAAGTCGATATGACCTCTACGCCATTAAGTACCTGCCTCTCAAGTTCAACCACCTTACATCGTCCGACCAGACAAGGACAAAATGAACACAACTCCATGCATCCACCAGCCGGACAGAAAGAACACAACTCCACATAGCCACCTATCAGATAGGCCGAACCGGATAGGCATGAGGGAAGCAAACCCACCTCAGGGAAACAACTGAGCACAAATGAAAGGAGAGAATAAATCATATCCGCCCGGCAAGATGGCGACTCCGCACCGTCTTCCAACCCTCCTCAAAACCAGCCGGGTGTTTGGTGCGATAGCCATATGGGGTCCGGGCACGATGGTTGCCTCCAAACACCAGATGCCGCCACCAACCGCCCGGCAAGATGTCGACTCCACATCGTCTTCCAACGTCCCCGCCCCACGAACAATCAGTCGGGTTTGGGCACGATAGCAAGATGGGGTCCGAGCATGATGGTCGCCTTTGCGTGGTGGCCCAAACATTAGAGGCCCCCAGCCATTCATCAGGCGGCACCCACAAGGATAGCCGGGTGGGGCCCGCACATGATGATCTTCTCTAACGGGTAGCCCAAACATTAGACACCCCCCACTGAAGCGAACGAAATGACACACACAGTGCGAGGGAAACGATCGCCAGACGAGTTGGTCCGGGGCATGCCCCTAGGCCACGCGTCATGAACACCAAGACGGCCGGCTCGGAGAGGAATGGTTGGGACCAATCGCGTGGTGGGGAAGACGAAACACAGGTAAGGACACGAGATGCGTGCGAGCGTGAGCACGGATGTCTTTAAAAGACGAATACTCCATGGTCATCCTTCAAAGGAGTAATGCATCGAACTTTTTCTTACATGCAGCGGAGAGAGGAGTACGCAATCAAGCCTTTGCGCCATGAAGCTCAGATGTGAGGTTTACACGTAAGTTTTACAAAAGTACACAGGATGAATACCTGGCCATGTGCAGCCGGTCCCGAAAATCCCGGGCCGAACCGACCGGGTCGTGCTTTTCGAGCTTAAGCCCTATTTGTTAGGCCCGACGGTCGGGTCGGGCCAGACACAAGTCTAGGTTTTCACCGGGCTTTTTTGTGGCCCTGCCCGACAAATGGGTAAGCATGACCACGTTTCTAGAAATTTGAGCGGTTTGACTTTAACCAACTGCTATACTATCCCCTCCGTATAAAAAATGATGCTTTCTGATACTATTTTCTTTAACACAGTACAAACGCAAGCAACTGGC
Source organism: Triticum urartu (assembly GCF_056163025.1). Lineage (NCBI taxonomy): Eukaryota > Viridiplantae > Streptophyta > Magnoliopsida > Poales > Poaceae > Triticum > Triticum urartu. The sequence goes on along the minus strand of NC_141878.1, from coordinate 442,354,732 downwards.
ATATCATTTTGAAATTTAAAAAGTTATCATAGACATCCTGAAATAAATCCAAAAATAAATGCGAGCAGTAGGACTTGAACCCTGATGGGCTAAGGATAAACAGTCCCTCTAACCATCCAATTACCGGTTGGTTCGCGCTTTCTAATACTATTCAATATGTCAAAAAAAATGTCTTATATTTTGATTCAGACGGAGTACTACTACCTAACTTCTATCCACTAAAGTACGCTTAACCCTAACGGTTTTCCATGGCGCAAATCTCCAATGAAAGTTCTCCCCTTCCTTTTCTGTACCTACATGAGCATATCCCATCTCCCAACACTGGAGTACCAGATTAACTAACAGAAAAAATAAATTAACCGCCTTCCTTCTCCATCCCCTCTCCGTCCTACATAACGGACCCCGTGCATTTTCTCCCCACCTGTTCTCCATCGACCCCAAGGAGTTCGACACGTGCACCGCCTCCGTATGCCAGAGGCCATGGCCGAGGCCGGGGAGCTGGTGGTGAGCAGCGCCCAGCAGGACGACATGCTGCGGGTGGTGGCCGCCCTGGCCGGCATCCTGGAGCGCGTCGCGGAGCGCAACGACGCGGTGGCCACGCCCGGGGAGGCGGCGCCGGCGTCGGCGTTCCGGGCGACGACCAAGCCGGGCATCTCGGTGCGCGCGTACGTGGCGCGCATCGCGCGGTTCGCCGGGTGCAGCCCCGCGTGCTACGTCGTCGCCTACATCTACCTCGACCGGCTGCTGCAGCGCGCCCGCGGCTTCGCCCTCGCCGTGGACTCCTACAGCGTGCACCGTCTCCTCATCACGACCGTGCTCGCCGCCGTCAAGTTCATGGATGACGTGTGAGTTCCCCTTAATGCTAAATTAATCCAACAGCTCAACCAGTTAATTTGTACTGTACCTCTGTACATGATCATCTTCGTCTTGGTGGCGTGATTCGAATTATGCCAATTAGCTCGCTTTGCACTTAACTCAATAGTCACCGTGTTGTTGGCAATCGTCATGCTCTACTTGGTTAACAATCTCACAACACCAATATTCAGACCTCTGGATGGTAATACTGCCGAGGGATGCATTACTTGGAGTTGGACCACCTGAATTTTGGTTCTCTGTTCTTTGGATTTAGCTTGCTGGTTCGAACACCTGAGATTCTTGTGCCAAGAGTAGCGAGCTGTGACAAAGTGCTTTGCTCTTCTTCTACTCTGACAACTAGGAATAGGTTGAGACTTGGGAGTGCCTTCGAAGTAACTCCAGCATCATTCCACTTGCATTTCCAGAATTGTGCTGCCATTTGCTTTGGACATAGCATTATCAGCTCCTAGCTAGTAACTGTCGGTGCAGACTGCAGGCATAGATAGTTAAGGTTTTTCTTCCGGTCAGTTCAGTTCAGACCTCAATTCACAAAATATCAGTAGTAGTAGTAATCATTGGCACATGTGCAGTCCTGTGCTAATAATGCACCGGAGAGGGCAATCAGTGGGTAGGTGCCTACATTTAACTACGGTGTCAAGCTAGGATTTGCACTAGGCACTGTGTACACTGTACACAGAGTGATTTGTCCTTGCGAATTAAAGCAGGCGGTATACGGCAAAGTTATGCCTGTGGAGTGAGCGGAGCAGAAAAGACGTAGTATGTGGTGGCTGCTCCTTCCACCAAACCACACGCATCAAGCGTGGACCCGAGGACATGGACTAGAACCCGGCCCTGCCCACTCGCCTTTTTGTTAGGAACTTAATCCAGTGCCAGTTGTGGCGGATCGCGACTGGTAACTTGCCATCTCTGCTGATGCTTGCTGCTCAATTTCCCCCCAGAGTCTTCGCTGAGATTGATATACTTAATTGGCCCAACTTGGCATCCTTAAAAGAAACGTTTTGGACTTTCGTGCCTAGTTGGTAATTCTGGTTGTGCTTTGTTGGGCTGCTTGATTGATCCTTTTGACTGCAAAACTCTAACACCATCCTCCCTGTAAAAAAAACAGTTGAATGAGTTGAACAAATTGTATGAAAAAATAATGGAAGTACAGTGACACGGTGTTCCCCTCTTGAAAGGCCTGTGTTTCCCTGTATGCAGATGCTACAACAACGCCTACTTTGCCAAGGTCGGGGGCATCAGCCTGGTCGAGATGAACTACCTGGAGGTCGACTTCCTGTTCGGCGTCGGGTTCGACCTCAACGTCACGCCGGAGACATTCGGCCACTACTGCGCCGTGCTCCAGTCCGAGATGCTCTGCGCGGAGGCTGCTTCTGCGCCGCCGAGGCTGCAGCACTGCTGCCTCTCTGAATCCGAGGACGATGCCGCCAGCTGCGGCAGCCAGCAGCAGCTGGCGGCATGAAGCCGCCGGCCGGCCAGCACCGCGCTTGGAAGCAAGTTGGCATCACATGGCCGGTTGCATGATGCATGCATTTCTGTTAGTCTGTGTGTTTAAATTTGTAGTGCTAGTTAGCTAGCTAGGTGGTCGTCGCCTTCCTACATGCCTTGCTGCATGATGCTTGCAACAATGCTTTCACGTAGTGCACTCGTCCTTAGTTTTCGTTTGTTGTGGTGGTGTATGTAGGTAAGTGAAACACTAGCGTGCTCCGCTTTGTCGGATTTTCTCTTGTGAAACAGATTGTACAGTCTTGAACCTGTTGGTAACTTTAGCATTCCATATGTATATATTTTCACATTGGGTTATAGTGATACTGATGCCAGAAGTGAATCGCAGCAGTGAGGCGTTTTCATTCAATCGATATATCAAGACAATATAGTTGCAGTGTGTGAGTGGCTGGCCTCTGCATGATATGATGCACATGGTCAACACGTCCAACACAATCAAACAGAAAAGTCCAGCCTAAGATGAGATAGGTACTATCCGGAGATTACAATGTCATTCATAGTGGGAGAAACCCTATTTATGGCTCCTTTGATACAAAGAAATTTCATAGGATTTTTACAGGATTTGGATCCTTAGGATTTTTTTCTGTGTTGCTCGTTTCATTTGTAGTAGGATTGAAATCCTTAGGATTTTCTTCATTGGATTCATTTGTACTACACTAGCAAGATGCCCGTGCGTTGCACGGAACATCAAGATGTATTTGTATGAGTAGTTTATTTTGTGAGAGAAAAGAATGAACGAGGGAAGACCTTATTTGCAAATGTGGAGAGGGGTGTGGGTATCTTTTTGCAAAATTGTCATAGTTTCCTTCCTATCCGTAAGATATAAATCAGGCGGCCTATATTACAGGATGGCAGGCACACCATCATCACCAACTCTGTTTTTTTATAAGAATAGAGATTTTGAAGAAAACTTTCTATCCACTCAAACTTCTTTGTAGAATTCCTTTGTTTTTCCTGTGCTATTAAACACTTCTTCAAATCCTATAGGAAAAATGTAGGAATAGAGAAGAAAAAGGAGGAGGAGGAGAAGAAGAAGAAGAAGAAGAAGAAGAAGAAGAAGAAGAATGATGATGAGAAGAAGAAGAAGGAAAGTTGCCATCCTCGCGCCACTAAACTTGACACCAAAACATCCGGAGATTCCTTCATCATCATCATCTTCTCCTCCTCCTCCTCCTCCTTCTTCTTCTCCTTCTTCTTCTTCTTCCGCCTCTTCTCCTCCTCCTCCTCCTCCTCGTCTTCTCTGTCTCCTCCTCCTCCTCCTCCTCCTCCTCCTCGACATCAAAAACATCTGGATATGCCTTCTTCTCCTCCTCCTCCTCCTCCTCCTCAAAAACGACAGGAGGAGGAGGAGAAGAAGAGGACGATGTGGTGGTGGTGGTGAAGAAGAAGAAGAAGAAGAAGAAGGCATCTTCGGACGTTTTTGATGTCAAGTTTAGTGACGCGAAGATGGCAACTTCATTTGTGAAGCATGACAACTTTCTTTTTCGGATGGCAAGGTTTAGTTTTTTTATTTGTTTTTCTTTCCGGATGGCAACTTTAGTTGTAAAAAATGTCAGGGTCGGATTATTTCGTGTCACACGTATGACACTTATCATTTGGGTAGTTTACTTTTTTTACCTAAATGAATCATTATCCAACAGGGGATCTGTTGTTGTTTTTACATATTTGCTTCTTGTTTTGGTAAACGTAAGCACAACAGTACCCTATATCGCAGTCCATTTCCGATCCATTTCACTCTAAATTTTTTTTGAGAACACAATACAGACGCGGGTGCTCATTTATAGCATACACTCATTTATATGAACACACGCGCAGACCCTATTCCTATAAGCACCCTGAGAGACTGAGCTATCATATCATCTTAAGATTGACGAAGTCACCACAGGCGCCTTGTAATCGACGTGAACATCTCCTTGTAATGAATTCGCATTGCCGGATATTCTGAAAATAAAACCAAGAATAATGCGAGCACTAGAATTTGAACACTGATGGGTCAGGGTCCTCCTAACCATCCAATCACAGGTTGGTTGGAATTTTCACTCCTACTAATAGAATGCCCGTGCGTTGCCACATGCTTTTCAAATATTTTAGGGAGTTATGTAAACAATTATTATGTACAATTTCACATGTGGAGAAAAGATAGTACAATCACAATCGTATAAGAGTTAAAACCACTCCCCTTGCAACGTAAATTGATAAAAAAAAGGCAATTTGACAATGAATACAATATAGAATGATGATCCAATTAAAAATTGGTTACAAATTAAGATCTATTTGATGCTCTAAGAAATTATTGCACAATATATGAAATGTTGACTTTATTCATTGGCACAATATTTGAGCAAGTATAATAAAAATGTCTTCCTCAACTCATACGTGTCATGCACAAGCAATATATGCAGTTGGCACGAATAATTCACGTCGAAGGTCTTAAAATGTACTCCCTCCGTCCCAAAATTCTTGTCTTAGATTAGTCTAAATACGGATGTATCTAATACCAAAATGTGACTTGATACATCCGTATTTAGACAAATCTAAGACAAAATTTTTGGGACGGAGGGAGTATAACAGAGAATACTCGTCGTACAAATTGGGTTTACTAATTCTTTACCATTCCACGTGAGCATAAAAAAGGAGCCAGACAAATCTCTCCAATTTTGTAAATTAATGTTATCTCGAATATACTGATAATACAAATAAAATGTATTAGTATGGTCCCAATGCATGGAAATTCGAAAGGAGTGCCTAAGCGAACTAAAAAGAAATTTATGTTTTAGTCAAACTCGCTTGCCGCTGTTCTTTCTCCAAATGTTTTCCTTCTTTCTTCATCCGTTGATCCAACCACCTCCACTACACCCCACCTGAGAGTATCTACATCAGGAGCACCCCAAACCGCCCTATAAGACTGGTTGCATGGCTCAGTCACTAACGGGTCAAAAAAAATGACGCTGACCGATGCCTCATAACAACCCTATATGCCTGGCAGTCCCGCATCCATCATATCCAACCCAAATCTGGGAAAAATATAGGGAGGCCTGGGCGCACCCAGACGTGTACACCACATCAGCCCAGTCCACATTGGCCCACACCGACTCCACTCCGTCCCACTAAAATCCCCTCCCGGAACAAATCCTAGTTTCACTTCACTTTCGATCCACACTCCATTGATTCCCCTCCAGCCCATGTCCATCCCGTTGTCCTTCCTAATGTCGAGCATCGGCGGTATTGGAGGCGACAGATCTGCCAAAGAGGACGACTGGGAACGCCTTCATTTGCGAGACGGAGGGCGACATGGGCGGCAGCTCGGGCTCAACTCCACCACCTGTTACCCGCCATTTTAGCGTGGATGCCAGCACGGGCCCGTTCGGCACCGCGCAGAGCTTCACGCGCTCATCCAGCTCCGCGCCATTGGACCGCCGCCCTCCTAATCCTCATCTCCATAGCTCCTAAAGGTTATCAGTGGGTGCTCGTTCTCGCCCCACCGGCGACACGCACGCGGATGTCCGAAAAAGAGGCACCAGCAGCCTGCCGCGAGAGGCAACGTGCAAGGGAGAGGCCGCCGGCATAGGAGGCGGTCGCATAGTCCTCTCGATGTCGTCGTCGATTGTCAGTGATGACCGATGAAGAGTAGCTCCTCACAGATATCTAGAAACAGCTCCCTGCTGACGGCAGAGATAGACGCCCGCCGGATCCATCGAAAGAACGGAAAGGCCCTCCGCCTCGAGCTCGAGCAGTCGGTGTGCGAGGCGAAGAAGAGGGCGGCAGCGGATGCGAAAGCGGCGAAGCTCGTGAGGCAGAAAAACCGCGTCGTTCGAAGGATGGTTGGCTAGATTGACTCCCCCAATATCATCGACGGCTGCGAGGCCCCCCTCTCCTACCACGGACTACATTGACGGCTACATCCGTAGCAACGAGGAAGTGGCAAAGAAATGTGTCCTTCTCTTCTACTTTGTTACAATTTTTAGTAACATTTGTTTAGAACTATGTTCATCGGCTAACTGTGGTGCTCTTTTGATCTATGTTAGATTATGTGGAGATCTATGTCCCGATTATGTAGATTTATATGTCTGTTTGTTTCGTTGATGGTCAAAGTAGTTTGTTTCATGTTGCATGCATAGTATGGATTTGGGGTATCATATATGAAGATTGAGGCTATGGACGCGACGATTCGAGGGGTGACCTGTCATTGTCCAGGACACGCCCATGGACGTATAGCGTGCCTAATTTGATGACCCCTGCAACCCATAGTTGAACCCACCAACCCCCTGCATTGCTTCTCCTCCACTCGGCATTTCCAGACTCTTCTTGATAAATGTTGATCCCGTTAATCATTGATGGTTTTAATTGAAGAGCTAAAGATGCAAAGTTCACGAACTAATCTTTCCTCAAGATGTCTTGAACCAAGTATCGAGAGCACTCATAATTGTAAATGTATGTTATACTATATCAATGCCAACATCGTCCTTCAGAACATTGGGAAGAACAAAATACATATTTGATCCTTTTAGAAGAAATGAAAAAGATTACAAAATATATGTCCCATGTAGTCAAGAACTGCAAATTTTGAATAAGCTTGTGCTTGTACTCATCTTTCACTGCTATATGATGAGCCATAATAACTAACCATCCTCCATCACCTCTTGCAAATCTCTGAACCTCCCATCCTTGATGCGCTAAACTGACTTTCAACATGACCAGTTCTGTCCCTCACCACCCTGCTCAGATGAAATGGAGACTGAAAAGAACACGATATAAGTACATCAAGCAATCAGATGAGGCTATTGACAATCCATAAATCCCGAGTCCTACTGGTGGTATACATGAATAACCAAATGCCATTTACAATTATCCTGAAGGTGGCTAAATAGAAGGGTTACTGCTGGTACTAATTATTCTGTTGTTGGTAGAAAATCCTTTGGGAGTTCATGGATGACTAACACGATGTTGCAATCAATATAGGCTGGCGTATATGGAAAATCAAAGCTAAAAATGACTCATTAAGTTAGGGATACATAAAAAATATTGTAAAAAGTGATAAAAACAAATCTGCAGCAACTCGCGACCCCACGAACTCGTATTCGCAGTGAGCAAGTTAGTGAGGCCACCACGGTAGGCTAGCACCAAGGGACAAGGGCAACAACCGCCTTCCCATCCAACCTACTGATTCTGTTGGCGCTACTTTCATCCTAAGCCCATCAGTACCGCTAGTGTGTTGGCACATACAGAGAAACTATGAATTGAAATTTTCATCCAAAGCATGAAAAATGTTAATGTTCCTCTCCTCTTCCATCCCTCGTGTGAACATACCCAATTCGTGGTTGCCTCACTACATTCAGCGTACCTCTGATGTGCAATGTTGTCTCCTCCAACTCTTAACAAATTCATTGTAGCTCACAACTGGATGGGCCTTGCGGGTTGAAGAAAATCCAAACCTAAATAGAAGCAACAAAATGAGGACAACTTATAAGAAAGGGAAAAGCGAGGAAGCACACACCTACATGCCCAAACAAAATATAAGATGCAACTACACTATGATTTACTCATTAAAGAGAGTTAAAAAAGCACACCAATCAGTTAAAAGAGGCATCATTCCCTGTTCAAGTCTTTAATGTAATTTAGATTCGACAATAATAATGCAAACCTTTACATTGAATTTATGGTATTGAGACAAAATAATATGCACTAATAACTGCTAATTATATCCATATATTGTATTATTAGCATGCAAAAGCAAAATCACTCGACTATACAGAAGCCTCGAGTAACATCCTCCGGGACTGGACCTTCAAAAATGATTACTACACCAACAAACATAAGCATCAAACAGTAAGCTATTCAGTAATAGGATTTTCATACTATAGCGGTGTTGGGGGTGGGAGAGAGAGCTCCAGGAGGCATCCTTTGTGGAGAAATCATTAGAGTGTTGCCCCAGGTTGGCATAATTAGTACTTACACAACTCCTGATAAAGCACACGATAATGTGTAATCCAATCCAATTCATTTCATAATGGGCGGTGGCTCTATCAAGCAATATCGTCCCTGTTCCAGGTGTGCCATAGAGCAGAACGCACATGAATGAGTATAGTAGTTAGGAGGGCATCTCAGGATGGTGATAACCGTATCGTTGCATCCCTGAGCTAACTGCATAATATGGTACTTCAAAGCACATTTTTCTTGAAACTTCCCAGGCGGCTTAATACTAACACGAAGAAATAGTTACAGATAAAGCAGAGGCGTAAATTCACCTTCTCCGCGATGATCCTTCACCATAAAAGGTTCAGTTTTTACTTCCCGGACTCTAGCACCATTAAAAACATTTCTTGAACCTAGGTACTATGACAATCGCATACATGTAGCAGAGAGGTATATTCTCAATGATCAGTACCAATGCTCCTATGAAACACCATATAAACTTGACTATCTTTTGTACGGAAGATTCAGACACTTGAAATCTGAAAAGAAAAGTAGTGTAGTCCAGAAAAGAAAGGCACTGAAATGTACATCTATATATGATATATAGAGAACTCAAAAATAGTAAATTACTGCATGGTTGGTTGCAGGAGGTTGATATTTTCCTCACTATACTCTAAATAGAGAAATAGGCGGCAGTGCGATTAAAAAGACAATATATCAAGTCACCAGTACAACATGGACATGATTTTTTTAGTTGTTCCAACTAACAAAAAATGAGCTTCTTGAATAGGTGAAGAATTTATGACAGAAAAGGAGATAAGGACAAAGCAAACTGGAATGAGCCTTGATTAGGCAGAAGGAAACCCCAAACAGAGTTGCTACAATCTGAAAAGGCTCTAGGTTGGCACAATCCTATTTAGATACCGGGACCAACTTGCGAGGATTCACCTATCTGGATATATATCGCATAAAACATTAACTACATGATTATTTTCCCATGAAGTTCTGTACACAGCTTACAATAAAATAGCTTGGTTCATCTACACTAATTTTTGCTCAGGTCGATGGCGGCATGTGACAGAATGGTACACGTAGCCTAAGCAAGAGGATTGAGAAATCCAAAGTGGAAGGCAATACACCAACCATCAATCAACCAAGAATAGTCAAAAAATTAAGAGCATGTGCCATACTCATACCAAATGGAGAAAGATTCAAATGAGAAAATGTTTTTCCATGAAGGAACAAAATTAAGACAACATGAATGGATAAAGTAAGAGGATTGGTCCTTTGTAAAGAAGAACTGGGAAGGAAGTACAAATCTAACCTTGGAATGAGGATTGATTATTCTTGTCTATCATCCCAACAAAGCATTTTCTCAAAGCTTTCTCTGCAATGTAGCGTGCTAGCACTCTACAATGCAAAAAAAATCATGAATATATTAGTATGTCAATGTGAATAAGATAAATAATATGAAGTCATGTATATGCATTAGATACTTGCTAGTGCCTGTGCCACCATCACCAGAATCCTTTAGTTAGGTTCAGAATATTTACTTTGAGTTGTAGCAGTCATCATCTATGCATAACCCAGTTTTAGGGGAAATACTTAAGAATGATGAGGAAATATATATATATATATATATATATATATATATATATATATATATATATATATAAGTAGCTCACATTTTAAAGCAGGTAGGCACACCTATTCCACAGCGGTTTAGTTTTAGGGAGCTTGTAAAACTAAAAGACATAAACTATTTTAAACATGTACTGTCTTTGGGAAGCTTTAGGAATGTAGTGTATTAAGTAAGAGGCAAGAGTTGTGGATGTTTGAAAAGTAACCCCTGAAAAAAATATGTGTCTAAAAAGATAGGAAATCAAGGTGCTCATGTTACCTTTTGAAGGTAGAAAATCACATGTAAAGCAAGAAGTGAGATATAAGGGATCATATGCATTGATGCTTTTTTTATAGGGTGCACTACTAAAATACTATGGTATAGTGTGTACGCAAGTAATGGGCATAAACAATTGATACATGTAGATTATTATGTTAGAAGTATTTAGTATAATCAACCCACACAAAGTTACTGTTTTCTATCTAGTATAATGTCATACATGGAAACATGAAACTGGTATGGCTACAATCATTTAGACCTCTCTCTCTCCCTCTCCATGGCCCCTGATCTCTTTCTCATCATTGCTGATACAACATAAAGAGAAAAGAGAGACTAAAACACATGAGAGCTAGAGGATATACATTTTATCTACATTTTAAATATGTATAGAGAAGTAACTGTGGATGTCAATGTTAATGCAACAAGGAATCTAATGGTTTTCCAATGCATATAAGTAGCCTGATCAACATAGTCTCTGAATATATATATGTAACTCATTTTATTGATTAGAGTAGCCATTGTATCAGGCAGTTTTGGATCTTCTAAATCTCAAGCAAAAAGATTGAAAACCAACTATTTCCTAAAATTACATATCAAAGAATATCCTATTTCAAATATAGATACAGTAACATGCCAAAGCAAGCAAATTTAATAAATATGGGAGATTATTTATTTCCACAAGCTGAATCGAGCTCTCGACCAGCATTTTCTTACCATATAAGGAAGCTCATGTCTAGAGCCGCGGAAGTGCAAACGTCCAAAGATATAATATTGCGCAAAAGCGGCTAGGCAAGCTTTCATGGAGTACTCGGCGTTTCAGTTGTTCAGAGATGAGACATCCAAATCTGGACATCGCGTCAGTATTATCTCAGCCTGCATAAAATGAATTAAAATGTATGAGAAAGATAAAATATTCCTGAGTTTTAGGAAGCTAAGAACCAATTAATATATTTTTAGGCAAGAAAGAAGTGTATAAAATTAGAATAACAGGGTGTAGTACAATCTCAATAAATAATTTAAGCTAGGAAAAAAAGAGTACATAATTCAGTCTGGTATTTTTATTTCCATTCACAATTCATTGACATCAATTTATCTTCTCTCTTCCTTTGTGCGAGACTGCAGCTACATATTTAAGTCACATATGTACATGAGCTTTTTTACGCACATAACTAAACTAAGATCATGCTTTCGCTTTTAAATCCTGATTGGATGCTAGCATTTATTCCATGGCTCCAACATCAGTTAACCAGAAGGTTTGATACAATACAATCCATCATCGCTGCAGCAGCCGATACAATCAATTGATAATGTAAAATGGATGGATCAAGCACAAAAAGGCCATGAAAGTACACACATGCATAGATTCACCACCATTTGGAGAAGAAAAATTCATCCACCACTCTCTGGAAAATTCCTTACTTACCGCGGCTTAGTGGTGACGAACACTTCCGGCCTTGGACATCCTCCAACTCAGATGTGACAAAAGACCGGCTCATTGTGGAACCGTCGCTCCCAATAGCACAGGAGCTTCTGCGACTCCATCCCCCTCCTGTAGAGTCGTTGTTCTTGAGCGGGCCCAAGTTGGCGGCAGCCCCATCACCTAAACAAATTGAACTGTTAATGATCCAAATCATAGGTACCAATAGTAACTCAAAATGGCAGTAACGAACGCACTGGTGAATCTGAAGCCATTGAAAGAAATTAGTGAAATTCAAAAGAATAAATCTGGGACATCTCTCTGAAGTATCTTAGTATGATCCAGAATGTTTGAGAACAAAAACAATGTTGAAATGGAAATTACCCCAAATCTGCAGGTACATGTTGCTAACAACAAATTGCATGACTTATAAAATACATCAATTATGTCACAAGCTATCAGGACTTCCGAATCATAATGAGTTTCACATTTAGTGTACATGAAGAGTCCAACCAATTAATATATGATCTAGAAAAGTATACATGCACATTAACTTCAGTACTCTCAATCAAACTAAGCAATTGACTTCACAAACATGGGATTATAGAGAACACGGCAATAATAAAGAATGTTTCGGGTTTAAAAATAAGGATGATCAGGACTAACCTGCGTAAACACGTTTTAGAATGTGTCTTAGTGTCTGAGTATATTCATCTTTGGACATCTCCTTGATAGTTTCCAAATTTCCCGTGCATCGCCTAGACAGAGCTTGGGGGAGGCTCTCTTCCTCTCATATGCATCTCTTTCCTGATGAAATTATGAAAGCATATGATAAAACAATGTTAAGAAAATAAAACATTTGCAGACGTCTTTTGTGCAAGTATCTCAACTGTAACTAAGGGTGAGTTGGAAACAACATGTCTCTTACCTTGTTGTCAGGGATAGCTAGCGCCTAGTAAACAAAAATGATTTCAGTTGGAAAACATAATTTCTGGGGAAGTAGCATGATATTTGCAACCAGTCTGATTTGCTTCTATGTATTTTATTGAAGAAGAAAATCTACACCAGCACCAACCAGAACGTGGGAACGAAAAAGAAAACGCAAAACTGTGTTGGTCATTGCCATAGCTGCAAGTCAATGAATTCTAAGATATTCTCCAACTCAAGAGGTACACCACCGTACATGCAATGCAAGCTACAATCATTATCATCTCTGAATGATCTTAATTCACAAAAGGAGTCTATTCACCATTAGTCAGTAGAAAGGAGATACAAGTCTTATGCGTAAGTAACATGATGGAAAATTAGATGCCAACCATTTATGTGATATTCAAACTTACTATATATTCCAAATTGCAAAAGAAAAAACTTTAGACAAAAGCCTGCACGATTACCGTCTAGATCTCATATAAGAATTTATTCAGAAGCCTAGAGCGGTGATTATTGAATAGTACTAATGCTAGTGTAGAGAGTATTAACTTGTTGTGAAAAGCGGAAGAGGATATGGCCAAGAGTTTGTTGCGCCCAAAGGGTATGGCATCCTTCCGTGGCCGACAGCGACGTGCAGCGCCCTGGATCCACCATCCATAGCGACCTCCTTGACGCGACAGTTCCCACCGTCCAGCGCGCGCTCAATGCCTGGGAAAAAAAATCCCGCCCAAATCAGGATCTAGCGCAAAAAAAACAGACTCCCAAATCAGAGGCATGCAGGGCAAAATCCATGATGCGGCCGTGGCGGCACCAATCTCTGCCGGGGAAGAAAAGAACGGCGCAATCGCTTAAGAAGGGCCAGCCGCTTGACCCGATGCCTGCGAGGTCGTCGCTTTCCTCGACGCGACCCTCCATGCGATTAACGCGACCATGCCCTGCTGCGGCGTCCGTGGGAATCCGCCATGGTCGGGAGCCAACGGTGGCGCCGCGTACTCGAGGGGATCGAGAGGACGGCGGCGGCGACGGGAGGGGATCGAGAGGAACGGCGTTCCTCCTGCGGGGTGGTTTTCTTGGGGTGCGTGCGTGGGGTGAGGAGGTGACGAAAAAACCCAGCGAAAAAACGGACGAAAAAAAATCGTCTTTGATGGAACGAAAATTGACCGGCGGAGACTATCAACTGCTTCATTAGAAGTAGAGATTGGTTGATATGTATCGGTCTACAATATCGTGGAAGAGATCTCTTCCTTAGTCCCGTAAGCTTAGCAGCCACAACCGACAATTCACGGATCTGACTAAGCAGCACTCCAAGCCTCCAATGATTTTTTTGAATAACTCCTAGCCTCCAATTCCCACGTCAAAAAACCAGCACTGCCACACTCCATAGCTCGTGGCCACACCACCCTGCTGGAAACTATAGACATGGATTTTGCGTCCTCCTCTGTGTCCTTCAGGTACATCGTGGCGGCGGGGTCCCGTCTGACGCTCCCTGGCTCCCGTAGTTCAGCCCCCCTCAATTTTCTTTGACGCCTCAATGTGTGTAGGTATGTTGCTTTGATCTTGACCGTGCGAGCTATGGTGCAGGGCGAGCAGTGAGGCAGGGCTGCACTTTCGATACACTTTTGCGGTCCCGATGGTAGCTTGGAAGGCCCCCATGATGACGTGGCTGCAATCCTACATCATGTTTGTTGTATTGACTGTGGAAGGGTACAAAGTACAGGTGATATACCACGAGATCTAATGTGAATGATTTGTTCGTCTACATCCCTGGTCCTAGTTTATATAGACACCGAGGATACCTAGGGTTTACATAAGGTTGGTTACATAGCGTGCTGAGGAATACTTCTACATCTTGGGGTGCACGCCAAGTATTTAGGCGATTTCTCCTCGAACGTTCTGGATCCGACGAACAAGGCCCACCCGTGACAGGATTGGAGGGATCAACGGCCCAACCCAGAGGACGGGCATTCACCTAGTAAGATTAAAAGCAAATAGAGATAGGTAGTGGTAAAATAGTATGGCAAATAAAAGAGCAAATTGTGTAGAAGAATTTATTAATGGAGAATAGTCTAGGGGCCATATTTTCACTAGTGGCCTCTCTCTCCAAAACAGCAAATAGAATGGTAAATAAATTACAGTTGGGCAATTGAGTGAATTTTATTTAAGACTATGATTATTTATGGCTCAATTTCATATAGGTATTACATCCATGATAAGTACATCGTTATCTAACTACCTCTACTATTAATACTCCACACCAAAAACCAGTATCCAGCATCATCTCAAGGTATTAAGTTTAGAGACCTTTTACGGTGCATCTAGTCTATTTGGGCCGTCCATTTATGTGGTTGAAGGGCCCAGATAAGCCAATACTACAACAGATTTTTGGTAGTATATTCATTAATTAGGGGCATTATAGGCAGTTCACTGTTTATCTATTTGTTTATATCAATCTTTAGGAGGAACTAAACACCGCTGCTTGCCGCGTTCTTGTGTGATGTGGCCTGAGGTGAGCCGTAGTCGAAGTCGATTTCAAGCATATCGCCGTGACATCGCGAGTTCCTGGTTCAAGGCCACACACTAGCTTGGCGTCAATCTCCAGCTTGACCACTGAGCTTGACTTGCCCTGTCGTCTACTCGTCCATCAGCTCGATGAGGCCCAACGCCTTCATACAAAACAGTTCCTCCTTGTTACCGTCATTCATGTCCGGCCTGCCAAAAAGCGTCTCTATGTCAACAGAGAATACCATGAGCCGTGCAGGCTGAAGCTTAGTACGTTGCCGGGGAAGAACGGAATGATAGCGCAGGCCCCGGCTCACATCACAGGTCTCATCAAGGAACGCGTGAACGAAGAGCGACATAAATACACAAAGGTTGAGCGGGTTGATTGAGATCTTCGAGAAACTAGCACGCATGCACATAGAGAGCTAACCTCTCCAGCGACCTGGCTGCTGGATGGATTCTTCCGAAGGACAAGCACGTACGCACTACACATCTGAATCGATTCCGCCGGCCGGAGATGCGAGAGAGACGTACGCGAACCCACTCATCTGATGTGAACACACGCACACCGGCGTCGGATGCGATGGGATTAATCTAATTAATTAGATTATCATCATTAAAGAACAAATCTACCTCTAATAGGGAATTACCAATATATCCTAAAGAAAAAAAAATAACCGATCCATACTGACCGTTGGATCAACTAAATACTACTCACTATTTCAGGTAGTATGATGTACCGTAAAAACTCTCTAAGTTTACAAGAAATAGAGTATCGCAATAAGTAAGATGGCATAATATAGAAAGGAAGAAGTCAATCAATATGACAAAACCCCATCATTTTATGCTTAGTGGCAATAATACAATACGTGTCTTGACCATTATTGTCTATGGGTTAGAGCACCGCAACATTGAACCCACAACAAAATACAACTCCCTAAAAAGATAAACCCGTCAAACTTGGCCAAAGAAGATAGATAGATCGGAGAACATAGAAAGCTATTTAATTATGCAGCAACAAAAACCTCAATATATTCAGTCAATAAGTAATCTGGTCATAAAGTGACAATTCATCATGTCCCAATAAACACAGCACAAAATTACATCGGATTGACCTCGATTAAGAACGAGAATATGGTATTGAACATCCAAAAAGAGAGAGAACCATCTAGCTACTATTATTAACATGTATGTCATGTGGAACTACTCACACGTGGTCATGGAGGCAGCAAGATTGATGAAGACAACTCTGGTAATGGCTTCCCCCTTAGGCAGGGCTCTGGAAAAAGCCTCAAGGTGGGTTTTCCGTGGAACGGTGGCTTGCGGCGGCGATAAATTTCTTCCGAAGGCACGACAAATAGTATTGGTATTTATAGGGAATTATGGCGGAGGAATCAGGTCAAGGCAGTGTCAGGGGGCCCACACGCGTAGGGGCACAACCACCCCCATTGGCCGCGTCGGGCCCCGTGTGGGCCCCTGGCAGCTCCTCTGAAGGTGTCCCGAAGCTTCGTCTTTTCATTGTTGCCCAAAAATCATATTAAATCGGCAATGTATTTTGACCTTCATAGATATTGATTTTCTGCGAAACCAAGAGCAAGTGGAAGACATGAATTGACACTAGGCACTAAATTAATAGGTTAGTCAAAATAATGATATAAATTGTTATAAACATGCATAGAAATGATAGTATAATAGCATAAAACAATCAATAACTATAGATACGTTTGAGACGTATCAACACCTAACAGGCCACAACCCTCCTGACTGGGCTGCCGTTGTGGGAGAAGCTGCCGATGGAGCCGAACGCTCCTGGGATCGCTACCTGAAGCTAGAAGCGAGGAGAAGTTGAATATGTGGAGTTTTGTAAAGCCGGAGAGGATTTGAACACGCCGTAAAAAATACTCTGGGACTCTCAATGTGTGAAACGTGATTCCACGAAATTACCTCATGAACAACCATAATCAACACACACCTAGCTGCAGCCTCCAGAAAATATCCTAAGGTTTTTCACCCTCCCGCCGGTTCCAGGCCGGTCTGCCTTGTCTCTAGTTGTCCTAGGGCCATGAGGTGTGGTGGATCCCGACAATTACCGATGGGAGGGCTTGGTTTTTAGATGTTTTTCCTGAGTTTTGTTAGGCTTTGTGTCCGGTTCAGGAAGGGGAGATGGTGGCAGCTCTCTGAAGTTGGAATCAGGTCCTCCCTGCCTAGCCCCCGTCCGGTGGTGCATCTAGCATCGTCGGAGAGCGTGCGGAGATATGTCTTCGAAGGATCTTGCGCGTTTCGGTCGGTGGTTGTCTTTTGTGGATCTACTCGGATCCGGTGTTCGTTTGTCTATGTTCTTATGTCTTTAAGTTGGATCCTTCCGATCTATGCATCTCTTCATAAACACTTGTTGTTGTTCCGGACAACTTTTTGACTGACTACTACAACAAGTTTTGCGCGGCTCCAGCGAGGGATGGGCGATAACGGCGGCGCGCCTTTGGCTCGGTTCAGTGCTTGTACTCATCACGAGGTGGTGTACGGATCTGGATGTAATTTTTTATTATTTTTTGTATTCATTGTACTGTGATGATTGAAAATGAATAGATTGAAAGATTTCTCGCTAAGAGCATCTACAGTTAAAATTACCAAATCTGGCGCCCTATACGTTTGTGGACATGCCCGAGTGCGTCCGCGGACAATGACCGGTCAGACCTCAAATTCTTGCTCTTACCCGTGTACCTTATATCTGGCACCCTAAATGCATACTATCCATGCAACGTGAAACTAGTGTACATAGATCATCAACGAAACAGAGGAACTTTCAAACAACACACATAAAAATCAACAACAAACGGACACCGAAATGCACATAATCCACTTTACATCATCCACAATATTACCACAGTTCATTGCTAGACAGGTTCTAAAGTAAAACAACTAAAAACGAAAATATAAAACGGATAGGCAGAGCTTCTTCACCACTTCCTGGCTGACCCTTTGCCATTCTGGTTGCCGATTTAGTTGTAGGCATTTGCGGCAGCTGGTGGATCGCCAGAACCGAAGTCGTGGTCGTCGTTGTCGGTGCTAAAGTCTCGGTCGTCGTCGGAGGAGGAATCATAGATGACGACGGGGCCCTTCCTCCGCCGGACGGCCCGATCCTGTTGTCGCTTCAGCTCGGCCACCCTCGCCACATCCGCCGCTGTCTCCGCCGCCCTCGCGCTTGGACTGCTCAGTGGCTAGCCAGAACACCTTGGCGTTCTTTCTTCGGAGCTGGCGAGCACCCATCTTCGCTGTCGTAAGTGATCGATGGTAGACCCAAGCAAGGAGCCGCTCCTCCTCGTCGGGCACCATTGGCAACCCACGACGGCGGCAAACGGATTGCTCCGCCGCCTCCCTCTCCCTTGCCTGCTGCCCCTCGCGACGCGCGCGTCTGCGAAGCCAGCGGAATGGGCACTAGAACCTAACGCTGCCCTTGCGGAGCAGTGGCAGACGGGGGAGGTGGACGACGAAGGGGCAGCGTGGATTGACCAGCCCTCGAGGAGCTGCGCGCGGCCGGAAGGGGCCCACTCCGGCGTCTGTGCTGCGTCAGCGGGCAAGCGGGGACGAAGCAGATCCGGAGCTGCCCCCCTCCCTCCCTCGTGTCCACCCACGACCGCTCCAGCGCAATGCGGAGGGCCAGTTCCTCGTCGACATCGATGGCGTCGTCGTTGGAGTGGTTGTCGGAGCTTGGCATGCTCACCGGAGCCATCAGATTAAATCAAAATAGGAGAAACTAGAGAAGGGGCGAAGAAGAGACAGAGCTTAAGTGAAGTAAAGTGAACTAGAATTTTTGAATTGGGATATTTTATGAGGACAACCGTGGGTTATGCTGACATGGCAAACCCATCCGGTCGCACTCGGGGTCACCTCATATCCGCCTACATCTTTGCAGGTTATGAGGCCGATTTGAGGTGCTCGGATAGGTTGTTTTTTAGATCGAACGGTGATCGATCCGCCCGTCCAGACGATTTAAGGCTGTTCGAGGCGCCCGCTCTAAGCACCTTTACTTAACCTCGTCGAGTCGTCGATTATATTGTGCGATTGGCATCAGGCAGAGAAAAAAACGAAGCGAAGTGATATATACATGCATCAGCACATCGACCCCTGATACGGATCGGGTCGAGACTGAGAGAACATGCAACAATCATATACACCATTCATAGGGTTCAACCGTACAAGTACACCATACAACCGTACAAGTACACCATCGTCTATAGATATATAGACTGCTTTAGCTATATTAGCATTATGATTTCTGCCATGACGTATACTGATCGCATCTCTGCATGGCTTAAGAGTGTAATAACGACGCAGGCGGCTTCAGTTTTTACCGCCACCGTCCTGCTTCTTCTCCGTCCCTCCACCGCGGAATCCACCGCGCTTGTTCCAGCCAGCGCCACCATCTTCGCCGCCAAACGCGCCTTCCCCATTATAACCACCAGCACCGTTGCCACCATAGCCACCGGGATGTCCTCCGTATCCCCGATCGCGTGGACCAAACGTTCTTCCGCTTCCTCCGCCACCGCCTCTCCCACTGCCACCACCTTCGGCCCCGCCGCCTGCATCACCGCTGCCACCGTAACCGTAACCGGAGCCCTTTCCACCAGGCCCAGCAGACCATCCCCACTCGTACTTCCAGGTGGAACCGTCAGGGTTGGACCCCTGGGCGGACCCCGAGTCGCCGGTCCACCCAGGCGGAACCGGCGGCACAGTCTTCCCCGGCGACGCCAGCCCGTCCTTCTCGCCGTCGGCCTCGGCGCCCGCGCACTGCACCAACGCAGGCGCAAAGAGGAGGAACGCGAGCGCGAGCCCCGCCAGCTGCGCTTGCCATTGCTTACGGCCGCACTCCATGGTATCTTCCTTGAGCTCTCCACTGTCTGGGTTCGTCCTGTGTTGTGCTTGCAGTGGATGCCCCGTGCCCTATTTATAGCGCTTGATCATTGGGCTGGTGGTCCGGAGCAATCGATCACGCACTACCGTCCCATTCCTGGGAGGATTTACCCTCTTCGCTGCGGATTTTTGTGCCGACTTACTAAAGTCTCTGAGAAAAGCAGCTTATATCGCCGGGCGTCATGTGCTCGCGCCGCACTGGATTGCACGAAAAGAAAATGCGAGCTGTTATTGGTTAATCTTGTTCCTATGCCGAGAGTCCCGTGACTGAAGAATCTGGTAGCTGCCGGAGCTGGGCAAATTCTGATGCCACGGCTTGACCATGTCCATCCGTTCCCACCTACAAAGATCGTCGGTTAGCAAGATTGCCATGGCACGGAAATATCTGGGCACATCGCGCGCCCGTGAGCATACAGAGTGCCGGTAAAAGGAAAGGGAGAAAACGATATGGAATTGAACACGGGTGCAGTCCATTTCAATCCTGCACTAATTCAGGCTGTCGACCCCAATTAGATGGCAGTGTTGGCGTGTATGAAGGTCGTAATCAAGTGGCCAGGATATCTCTGCTTTTGCACGCTGCAAGGCCACGATAACCGGCATCAAAGTTAGTGGTGCCGATAACTTTGACCTTTGTATATCGTCCTGTAGCGAAATCCAAGAGATATTCCATTCCATGCTCTCTTCCACTCTCGAGCACTCCTGTTCGCAACAGACTTCTTTATTTTGACAGCCAAAACGGGGTAGATTAGCTATTTTATTGGAGTAAATTGTAAAAAACCACCATAATTGGGGACCCTAATTCACAAAACCATCATCTTTCGTTTTTTTTTAAAAACCACCACCATTATGCTGACAGTTTTCAGAAAACACTGAACAAGCAATTAGAGTTGTTTGAGTGAAAATCTGACCAGTGGGTCCCAATGACAGGTGCCACGTGGCCCGGTAAAGACGGTGCTCGTTACACGCCGTTAGAAAGTTTCGCTCCATGTTAAGTTAGACGTAGGACCCACCCATCAATGTGCTTGCTCCTTCCTCTTTTTTCAAGCATTCTTACAAACACCTCCCGTGCACCGCCGTCGTCGTCTCCATATCACGGAGCTCGAGCTGCTCATCCAGGGGTTCGGGCAAAGCTGGCATCGGTGCGGAGTCCTCGCCGACTGATGGCGTCGGACACAGCGCGAGGTGGCGGCGCAGCCATGGCCGTAGCCGGCAAGGTGGCTGGTCGTGGCACAGCCGGGTCATGCGCGCGGCTCCGTCCGTAGGCGGCGGCGAGTGGAGCGTGGAGCAGGATACATGAGGAGGAGGGGAAGCGCGCGGGGACGAGCTGGAGGTGGCTTGCCACAGCCGGCGAGGTGGGTAGTCGTGGCCGAGCCGAGCGGCATGGTGCGGTAGGACGCCCCCGGAGAGCACTGCCTTGCTACCGCGTTGCCACTGCTAACGAATCGCCGCCAGACCATGTCCATGAGCTCCGCCTCCTCGCGCTGATATCCCTGGCCGACGGATTCGAGCAGGGACGCCCGGAGACGACCGAATCGAGCTTTTCTCCGCTGCTTGCACCGGCCGCTCCTCGCCATCAATTCGCCGCCTCCAAGCCTTCCCAGTACCCACTGAGCTCTCCCGCCGCATCGAAGTGAGCTGCTCTCAGTTTCCCCCCATCTTCTCTACTCTATTTCGCGCCGTAGCGCCATCCCCCAAGAGCTCCGAGCACGACCACCGCCATGGCCGACGAACTCAAGCATGTCGTGCTTCCCTGCCTAGTCCTGTAGTCCAGTAGCATGCGCAGGCTCTAGGAGCTCCTTCGATTCCCCTGAGAACCTCTTCGTCTCACCCCCGTCGTGGTCTGCTCCCGGCGGCCTCCTGCAGTCCGACGATGGCTGCTTCATCGGCCCGAGGCCCGTACAAGAACAAGAGCTTTTGGGCATGTCCTGCATCCATATTCAGCTTGTGGCCGGAGGCCATGGCAAGCGGCCGAGCGTGCTGCTGCGTGGCGCAGGAGCTAGCGGTGCTGGGAGGCTCGTCGGCCGGCAGCCTGGCTGGCCGAAGCCGCAGGGTGTGCATGTACACGGAAGCGCTAGGTACTCCTCGTCTGCTGGCTGCTGCGCGTGGGGAAAAGTCAGGGGGAGGACGGGGACGGGGTTGACCAGTTGTGCCGTCTATCCTCCGTCACGTGGATATGTCATCAGGACCCACTGGTCAGATTTTCACTTAAACAGTTCTAATTGAGCGATTAGCGTTTTCTGAAAACTGTCAGTACAATGGTGGTGGGTTTTTGAAAAAAAACGAAAGGTGGTGGTTTTGTGAATTAGGGTCCCCAATTGTGGTGGTTTTCTGCAATTTACTCTATTTTATTGCCCTGGGAAGAGAGGAAGCAAAAGGCTTGCTTTCCGGTTCATAATGAAGAAGTTTTTGCAATTCAGAAGCATATAGACACACCGTATGCAGTTTATATTGAAATATCTGAAACATCTAATATTTGTGAACGGAGGTACTATCCTATGTTCAGTCACACCAGACAATTAAGAGTTGTTTTCATGCAGAAGTGAAGTGTGGGAGTCAATACGTTAACTGATCTTCATCCCTTTCCAAGATGAAAAAATCCTAGGTAGAAGAGGGCATGTACAATGGTTAATAAGATAGTCTAATCTTAAATCTTGCATGTAATTTTAAAATGACAAAAAAAATTATCTACAATGGGTCATTTCTTAGACTTATCTTTAATAAGTAGCTATTCCTAAAAACGTGGTGAGACATATTGTGCTAAAAGATCATCTCTTATCTTCTCTTAAATAAGATAAGACAAGCATTTTTCTTATGATTTCTCTCTCCTTCACTTCATCATTTATTCCTACATGACACTTCTAAGATAGCACCATTATACATGCTCTACGTATTGACCCTGAGGTTTCATGTGAAAGCTCCGAATCATACTTCGAGTGGCCCGAAAGCTCCGGATGGCATTTCGGCTGGCACTCTTTGCCGGTATGATTAACTGGGAGGTCCGACCAGAAACAGCCCGAAACTCTGGTTCTGGTATTCTGGATAATCTCAGGGGAGACATAACCAGTAGATTTTGAATGGATCATAAATAAGCCATCCTCTTCTTCCCTGAAGGGGCACAAGAACTGATTTGCACACTCTCACATCCATTGTTGACACCCAAAAGCCATCCGCTTCTTCCTTTAGTGGTTGTCTAGATAATGTGGTTATAAAAACCTAACTTCCCTTAAATCCAATTATGTTACGACACCTAAATCTTGTTTGGATTATCTAACCAATATGTGGGTTTATAGAATGAGTTCAAGGACATCTCCAACGCTGAACCGCAAAACAGACACGACATCCGTCAACGGACCGAGGGAACCAGTCCACAGATACGGATGCAGGAGCTGTCCATCCAACTTTATCCGCATACATTTCAAACACTATTTCAACAAAACCGGACGAAATTCATACAAACCTGTTAGGACTAAGAGTATATCGACCAGAGGGGGGGGGGGTGAATGGGAGATACAAATTTTCTTTTGAAAGTTTTGAAACAAAACCCAATCAAAGCAGCAGAATGGAGTATCGAAGGAAATAGACCAAATCAATCTTCTTCGTCAGAGGCATATTCATCGATGATGGCATTGAAAACAATACGAGCATAATATATCACAGGTTTAGCTATGATGAGAGTAATACAACATGCAAACAGATGAAGCAGAATGAGACATAACATGGCATGCATGAATACAAATACCGTCAAGAAATTACACAGGCGAATGCTAAGGACAAGATGGATCCGAATGAATACTGACGAAGACAATGAAACTGAAATACAAGTAGATGACAATGAGCAAAATGATCAAGTAAACTATCAGCACAGAGAACAGATAAGAATTACTAAAAGTAATGCAGTAGAGTAAATGGAACCAGTGGTGCTCAATGGCGACAGAGAGATTTGGTAGACCAGTTCACCCTTCTGGCAAAGGGCCACGTCTAGTTGGAGGGGATGTGACTTAACACGGAAGATACAATCTCTTCACCCTATTCTCCTTCAATGCTGAGCTGATCAGACTCAGGTTGATTTCACTCGTGGTAGACCCTTGTTGGCGATCTCCAAACCTTCGGCCGACCTTCGCGAACCACAATCACTCTTGGTTGCTGAAGATCAGGCTCGGTGAAGACAACATCTCTTCAACACTCAAAGCCGAAACCTATCTGTCTAGAGAGTGCGCAGCTCTCAAGAGTAATAGGTACAAGAACTCTCACTCAGAACTACTATGATGCTAAACCACTGTCTAAGTTTGGGCTCTTGGTTTTTCTATCGGTGGATCTTAAACTCAAATCACTCGGAGAGGGGTTGCTCAAATCAATCTTCTCAGAAATCTCAAGTGGAGCAGCCAACCAATAAAGTTGGAGCTGGTGGCTATTTATAGTTGTAGCCTTCCCGGATGGGAAATGACCAAATTAGACATCGGGCTCAGCCAATGGCCGAACGACGTGATTCTAACGGTCGGATTTGAGCACAACTGTAACATTACTTGAGGAGCAAGTAATGCTAACTCCTCAGTCCGAGTCAAATCTCTCACAACGAAGAAGATCACAGTCTCTTGCTGGCAAGTATTTGCTCGGAGCACAAAGAGACTTCTCTCGTATCTTTCATAGGTTATGGTTAAGCATCACAGCGGATCTAAGCATCGAGAATCTATACCCCTCTTAGTAGTGCGGAAGTCCTATGACTGGAAAGAATGAAAGAAGAACAACGAAATGAATGCTACATCTTCACTCTGTCTTCAACTTCCATCGCTGCAGTCAATTTCTTCGGATGACAATAATGAAACAAAAGCTTTTCTTCAGCAGTAAATCTTCGAGGGGTCGATTTCTTCACATCAATCTTCTTGACTCTATCACTTCAACAAATATCGCTCGTTCTTCTCTGCAACGCAGATGTACCTCGGTGAAGTTCCTCGAACTCAGCACCGGAGACAGCATTCTCTTCGGTTGTGTATGGACTTTTTCTCTATGTATGCACTAGCAAACAAATCAGTCCATACTTGTTCCTGTCAATAATCTCCAAAACACAAGGTAGGCAGATATTGCACCAACAATCTCTCCCTTTTTGGATGATTGTTAACAAAACAGATCACATCAAATGATAGATAATGAATGGAATGTAATGCGAAGAATAATGAAAGTCGAGAGATGATTACGAAGATAAGATATTCTCCCCCTTAATTTATGCTTCATATCATGAGGAGCTGGAGGAACAATATTTCTCTTCGTATGAGTGACATTGACAAAATATCTTACTCTTTCAATGCACTCGACGGTGCCTGAGGTGGTTCCTGTCACAAAATCTTCGAAGAAAGTTATGTAAAATAAGAGTTAATTGATCTATGACAAGGATATATCATGAAGATTTTCTCAGAGCACAATTTGAATCCACACGAGATGTAGTTTTCCTGCATGTTAGGCATTCGACAAGATCAGAGCAAGATAGAATAAAAATATGTTGCTCGGAGTGGATATTGAAAGTGCGTTATATCGACTAGAGGGGGGGTGAATAGGCGATTTTTATGAAAGTCTTCAAAACGTGGAAGTTTCGAAGACAAACGATAGAAATAAACCTATTACCATGCAGCGGAAGGTAGACTACACTAGGCAAACCATAGTCAAGTATTCAATAAAGTGAAAGCACAATGACTAGTAGCAGCAATGTAGTGAGGATCAGGTAGGAAGATATTATGAAGCCAAACAGAACACACAGTCACTTAGTGAAGACAAAAGATAGTGCAATCATACAATGACTTCACAAGGACCAACAGTAAGTAAAGGGAAGGGAAGGATGAAACCAGTGACTCGTTGAAGACAATGATTTGTTGGACCAGTTCCAGTTGCTGTGACAACTGTACGTCTGGTTAGGGCGGCTAGGTATTTAAACCTTAGGACACACAGTCCCGGACACCCAGTCCTGAACACGCAGCTCAGGACACCCAGTCCTCACCGTATTCCCCTTGAGCTAAGGTCACACAGACCTCGCCCAATCACTCTGGTAAGTCTTCAAGGTAGACTCCCAAACCTTCACAGACTTCGTTCAACGGCGATCCATAATGTCTCTTGGATGCTCAGAACGCGACGCCTAACCGGCTGGAGGATTCACAGTCCTCAAGTGTAATAAGTCTTCAGATCACACAGACAAGAAGACTTAAGTGATGCCTAACACTCTTTGGCTCTGGGTGGTTAGGGCTTTATCCTCGCAAGGAATTCTCTCTCAATGGCTTCGAGGTGGGTTGCTCTCAAATGACAAAAGTCATACTCTAACTCTGAGCAGCCAATCGTTTATGGTTGTAGGGGGTGGGCTATTTATAGCCACTAGGCAACCCGACCTGATTTGTCCGAAATGACCCTGGGTCACTAAGGAACTGACACGTGTTCCAACGGTCAGATTTCAAAATCACACGACAACTTTACTTGGGCTACAAGTAAAGCTGACTTGTCCGACTATGGACAAGATTTGCTCTCATAGTCTTCACTCGAAGACATAGGTTTTGGTTAAGCATCACTTCAGTCATTCTGACTGGTTCTCTTGGACCCCACTTAACAGTACGGTGGTTCCTATGACTCAATAAAGAAGAAACAGAACTACGAAAGATCTAAGTCTTCGAGCTCCATAGGCTTCATGCGATGTCTTCTCTTGTCATAGTCTTCAATGAGAATATCTTCATAAACCACCTTTGACATCAATGTCTTCATACATTTTAGGGGTCATCTCTGGTAGGAAAACCGAATCAATGAGGGGCTTCTACCTGTGTTATCCTGCAATTCTCACAAACACATTAGTCCCTCAACTAGGTTTGTCGTCAATACTCCAAAACCAACTAGGGGTGGCACTAGATGCACTTACAATCTCCCCATTTTTGGTGATTTATGACAAACTAGTTGAAGTTTTCAACAGGGAATATAATATGTGAAATTGTAAGAGGATTGGGAATTGTCTTCATAAGCTGTGAGGGCTCCCCCTGAAGATGTGCATATAAGTAATTTGCTTTTGGAATGCAAATGCACATGGCAGGTTGTGCTTGTGGAGATCCTCTTCAACTTATGATGACAATCCATTATGCATGTGAAGGTATGTGAAGATAATGATATGCATACTGGAAAATGGACGTCTGCAAAATGATCTAAGTGCGGAATTTATCGTCGCACATGCGGAATTTATCATCGCATCATAAAGTGGCAAATAAGTAGCAGACGACCATCGAGTTTAAGTGTTACAACTCAAAGAACCAAATGTATCAAAACGAGAGTTGTAAACACGAAGCAAAATATAAAGCACCCGCCCATATGGACCCGCTTGAAGACTATCAAACTCATATGCTTCTCCCCCTTTTGTCAGTAAGGACCAAAAAGGTTTGAAGACATAGAGCATCTACTCGTTCCCATGAAGAGTAGGTGAAGCAGCACGGTCGTCGGTGATGTTCGGCGGTGCAGAAGAACTTGGGGCAGTGTCGAAGTGTGCTGAAGGAGGTGGCGGTGAAGTAGCATCGTCTTCATCCTCGATCACTCTGGCATTCACAGTTGCAGTAGAGGAAGAGAACTCAGAGTCTTCAAGAGATGGAGTTCGTCGCAGTACTGCCCTTCGAGGAGGTGTGGAGTCAAACTTGAAGCGTTCAGAGAAGCCATCCTCTTGAAGATCATCTTCAGAGCACATCAGTGTCAGCCCTTTCCATGTTCGTCGAGAGTTTTCATGGGCAACAAAGGCATTCTTGGTGGCAAGATTGCGAATGCGGTTGACGTCCACCAAGAGGCTTTGCATTTGGCGCTTCAGCCAGTCATGATGCCTATCCTGTTTCTAATGAAGAGCCACCAGAAGCTCTCGGTCATTGAGAACATGAGTGTGCTTCTTGGGTCATTGGGCAATTGTGCTATCGGTGACTTCAGTAAGGGCAGGATGTGGTGCACGTGTAGTTCCAGCCAAAGGATACACACGAGTGACTGCCTCAACTCCTTCAATGTTCTGAGAAAAACTTTGATGCTCCGCATTCTGAAGACTTAGAGGTTCCTTGGTAGGCTCAGGATAAATGGCTTCAATAGACATATCCACATCAGGCAGAAAGATCCGATGATTGCGAGCAGATGGCTGATATGAGATAGCGGAGTGGAGTTTGATCAGCCGCATTATCCATGGGGCGTAGAACTTCAAGACAAAAAGATCAAAGCCTGATGCAGCAAGTTGGCGGATGAAGAAGTCCTGTGCATTGAAGCATTTGCCATGAAGAATATAGAAGACCAAAGTCTTCATTGCACCTTCCAGCTTGGCATGTGGAAAATGTCCTTTGATGGGCCAGAGAGTTCGCCGTATGATGTGATAAATAGTTCTTGGCAGATACTCAAGGTCTTCAACAAAGAACTCCTTGAGATATGCAGCATCTTAGGGCAATGGCTTCATCATACTGAGCATCTGACTCATGTTTGGTTCAGGCTTCTGAAAGATGCTCTCCATAGCTTCACTGTGAAGCTGACAGCCAGGTTCATAGAGATCGCCAGGAGTGGGCAGACCAGTGAGCTCAATGATATCAAAGGCTTTGGCTTCGTGATGAACATTTCCTGTCATCCACTCCAGGACCCAAGTCTTTGGATCTCTGTTGTACCCACGGATGTGAAGTGTGGCATAGAATTGGAGCAACAACTCTTCATTCCAATGCTCTTGGTCGGTGACGAACGGCAGCAATCCAACCTCTTTGAAGCAATCCAGAGCTTCTTCCAGACAGGGCAGGCCAGCTATTGCTTCAATGTCAAGATGCTTATGTGGGAAGATGCGACCTTGATTGTATAGAATGCAGGAGTAATAGCTTCGCTGCAGATAGCTCCAGAACCGATCAGAAGATATTCTTTCCCTTGAGTAGGGGTTCCTGGAGCTATTGAAGAAAGTGTTGTCTTCTTTGAAGCCATTAACATTGAAGGATCCAGGTGCTGATGCAGGACCTGGAAACCTGGGCAATCTGGGGATTGGCTTCTGTACCTAAGGCCTATGCTCAACATGATAGTCGAACTGAGGACTAGCAGCAGGCGCAGGAGCAGAAGCAGCGGGATCAGTGGCTTCGCTGACTTCTGGTGTTTGGGTTGGTGAAGGCTCCACATTGGCTTCAGCCATGACAGTGTCATTGGCGTCGGTGGCAGCCTCAAAATTCTCAACCTCCACTTGAGGAGCTGGAGGGTCGGTCACAGTCACGTTCTCCTCGAGAACAACTTCTTGGTGAGACGGGGGTGTAGCAGCGCTTGGGGTTTCTTCTTCATCGGCTGATGCAGCCGGAATGTCTTCAGCAGCTTTAGCTTCAGACTCAGAGACTGGAGGCCTTGGTCCTTTGCGAAGCTTGCGTAACGCTGGCGACGCCTGTTGAGTTGGAGTTGGCTGGGCCTCAAAGTCTTCTTCCTCTTGTGCTTGTGGGTGATCAGCCCATGATGCATCCTGAGCAATTGGCGTCAGAGGACGACCAATGCTGATGAGTTCGTTGTGCATTAGCACAGGTGATGATACCTGTTGGTGCTCGAGCTGAGGAAGAACTGCATCATCTTCAACATGATCATTGCGACCAATGTCTTCAGCAGCGATGGGATCAGCTGCTGGAAAGTCTTCAGCTTCATGAGCCTCTGTGAAAGCATGCTCATGGACAGTCAGTTGGCGCTCCTGAGGTTCAGCGTCAGGGCGAACCATGGAGATGGGTTCAACAATCAGGGGCTCTGTGGGAGCAGCCCGTTCCTTCTTGGTCTTCCGCTTCTTCTTGGAGGGAGCAGTAGCAGAGGCTTTAGGATGTTTCCTCTTTCTGGCTTCAGCCTTAGCAGTCCTCGTCTTCTTCAGCTCTGAAGCGGTTGACCGGGACTTTGGCTTCGAGCCAGTCATGCTAGTTGGGAAGACAATGGGATCTTCTTCCTGCCTTGGTGCGTCGGGTTCGGCCATAGCGGGCTTCTTCTTCTTCTTCTTTGCAGCCATCCTGGGGTCGATGCCAGGACGCCCAAGGGCCTTGCGCTTCTCAACCTCATTGTAGGCTTGCACACACTTGTCAGCCAGGGTCTTCATGCGCTCACGAGAGCCTTGAGCTTCTTCACGCTTCTTGAGAAAGGCTTCTTTAAGCTCGTGCATCATGAGCTTGAAGTTCTTGACCTCTTGTACACTGAGCTTGGCCATATGCTTCTTGAACTGAGCCTTTTCATAGTCAATCTTTTGCTTCAGTTCGATGATGCGCTGAGCGAGAGCTAGCTCTGAAGCAATGGCGCCATGGAAGGCGACACTGAGACCAATGGGAAGTTGCAGGTCTTCGAAGCTGAGGTTGGGCGTTTCAAACCACTCATCAATGAAGTCGTGGATGATTGCCACGTCAAAGAGAGGCAAATTGTTGAAGATTTCTGCTTCTTCTTTGCTCTTGATCAGCTGCTCAAGAGCGTCATCTGCAAGATCTTCATCACTGGACAGATCAATGGCATCGTTGCACAGAATAGCAGCAGCTGTCAGTTCTTGGCCGGTGTGTGGCAGAGGCATCTTGACCTTCTGGGGCTTGGAGATGCGTGACAAATCTTCAGACTGCACACTGTCTTCAGGAGGTGCAGTGGCCAATGGCTTCGCTCGTGATATTTTTGGTGCAGAGGAAGGCTTGGAAGCTTTTGGCTGCTTCAGTTTCTTTGGCTTCGGCGCTGCAGGCGCTTCATCTGAGTCAGCGTCATCTGCAGGCTCATTCACGGCAGTCCCTTGAACCACGATATGGGTGATGAGACCTTCAAGGTTGTAGAAGGGCCCAAGAAGATTGGGTTCAGCTTCGCGAGTTCCATCGGCACGGGGAGCAGAGGGACCAGGGTTGAAGTCTAATCCCAAAGACTTCTTGTTCTGCTTCGCTGAGTTCTTGGCAAACTGGAAGTTGCGCTTGAACAGATTGTCGTCACGGCACCATAGTAGTGACGATGGGTGTGCATCTGCAGGCTGTGGCCCACGGACCATGCAGGGATAGAAGCCTTGTTCAATGGCTTCTTCTCTGGACCTAGGTTGAAGATTCTTGTATAGCATGTCTCCCCACGGTCGCTTGATGGCATTTTTCTCAGCATATTCTTGGGTCACAAACCGGTATTTGAACCATTGTTCTGCCCAATATCTTCGAATCCACTGGATTCGGGTCTTGCGCTGATTATAATCCTCTTCAGGATCTGTCTTGTAAAGTTCTGAGAGGTCATCAGGCAGATCTCTTGATGTTCCGCCATGACGCTGTCTGCCTCCCTTCCTTGCAGATTTCTCTGAAGCCATGAATTTTAAACTGAAAGGCTTCAATACGTTCAAAGGCTTCAAAGGTTTTCGCTTGCTGGACAAACAGGAACTGGCTTCGGGAGAATTTATATGATGCTGTAAGAATTCTGCAAATGAATGCAGACTATGAGAACCAAGGGATTCTCCCACGGACATGTACCTGTGACAGCATTAAGGTGCGAGGGAAGGGGAAGAGGTCATATGCATTCTCAGAAGATTTTGAAGATAAATCAGTTTAGAAGACATTGACCTCATCGTGCAAAGACATTCACTCATAGATAAGGAGTTGGTTCCAGGTTTGTACGAATCCAGAGATCAGTACAAGTGAGGAATCTAACTACTTTGTGAAGCATAAGTGAATATACTAGGCATGTTATGAGATGCAGTATGAAGGAGATCCAACTTGTGTGAATAGAAACTGCTTGTGGTAGAAAGTGACAAAGCTATAGGATCAAGGGGGCCGTAAAAAGGAGGTTTTATTTACCACATGAAGAACTGCTAGATGGAGTGGAAGAGGAGGCCGAGCAGTTCGATCTTCCGTGCCCTAACTTGGTGACGAAGGACACCTATGGCGACGGCGGAGAAGACGATGTCCGCGGTCGGCGTGAAGACGGCGTCGGAGAGGTTGCGACAGCGAAGCGCTTCTTCGCCGGCTTCGTCGAGGGCTAGCGGTGGCGCTAGGGTTCGTGCGAGAGTGGAAGAAGAGATAATGACTGCTGTGAGGCGTGTATTTATAGGTATAGGGGCGGCACTGCGTTATTACACAGGTGCCCCTGGCGATTCACATCTGAGGAACACGTGGCTATCATGCAGCATATCGGGGGTTGTTCCACGTCCCACGCACGCCTGGATTGTCGGGTGGTCGTTCCCACTTCTCCGGGTTTCAGGTGAAGGAATGAGCATTGAAAACGGACTTAATGTTTGTCTCTGTATCTTCTGCTGACAAGGACGCAGAGAAGACATTCGACAGTTTCAATAGAATGCATATGATTTGGAGAGATAGAGTTTGAGATAGAAAGCATAGAGAGGTTAGGGTCCGATCACATTCACTTAGTTCAAAAGATCAACAAGAAGACATAGCTATAAGTGAATGCTGTAGAGGACAAAACACTAGTATATATATATATATATATATATATATTCAACATAGTGAAGATAATCATGAAGACATGTTGAGATTGAAGACAAACCAAATGTGAAGACATAGCAAATGTAACGCCATGAGTGAAACACCTCGAACAGAACCATTGGTGGTGGCGTTACCCACCGTATAGGAAGTATTAGACCCAGACACGGCGCACAATTATCGTGGCGCTCCGAAGTCAAATTCCACATTAATGTATTCACACTTAGAATGTATGTCTTCATTGATTGAAGATATACTTTACTTCGTGTGTTGCACATCTAAGTCGTCAATATGCATAAGTGTTAGGATGTGTGCCTGATCACAGGACATTTGAGGATTCCAAGATATTTAGCTCACACCATAACTTGCAAAATCTCTTCTCATCCAAGGGCTTGGTGAAGATATCTGCCAATTGTTCTTCAGTGTTGACGTGTATGATATCAATATCTTCCTTCACAACATGATCTCTGAGAAAGTGATGACGAATTTCAATGTGCTTTGTCTTCGAGTGCTGAACTGGGTTGTTGGCAATCTTGATGGCGCTTTCGTTGTCGCAGTAGAGTGGCACTTGCTTCAGATGAATGCCATAGTCCTTGAGTGTTTGCTTCATCCACAGAAGCTGAGCGCAGCAAGATCCAGCAGCAATGTATTCAGATTCAGCAGTGGAGAGAGATACATAGTTCTGCTTCTTTGAAGACTAACATACAAGTGATCGTCCCAGAAAATGACAGGTGCCTGATGTGGAATTGCGATCCACCTTGTCACCAGCATAATCAGCATCCGAGAATCCAACCAGATCAAACTCCGAGCCCTTTGGATACCATAATCCTAGAGTTAGGGTGTGATCCAAATATCGAAGAATTCGCTTCATAGCTAAGTGATGCGACTCCTTTGTGGCCGCTTGGAATCGAGCACACATGCAAACACTAAGCATAATATCTGGCCTAGATGCACATAGATAAAGTAAAGAACCAATCATGGAGCGGTATACCTTTTGATCGAACTCTTTACCATTGTCGTCGGGACCCAGATGATGTTTGGCTGGCATTGGTGTCATGAAGCCTTTGCAGTCTTGCATACCGAACTTTTCCAGGCAATCTTTGAGATACTTCTCTTGAGATATGAAGATGCCGTTGCGTTGCTGTCGTATTTGAAGACCGAGGAAGAACTTCAGCTCTCCCATCATGGACATCTGATGTTGCTCTTGCATCATATATCCAAACTCTTCACTGTACTTCTGATTGGTGCAGCCGAAGTTGATGTCATCCACATATATTTGGCACACAAACAGTTCACCATCATATGTCTTCGTGAAGAGAGTGGGGTCGAGGGAACCAGGTATGAAGCCTTTGCTCTTCAGGAAGTATTTGAGTGTGTCATACCAAGCCCGAGGGGCTTGTTTGAGGCCATACAGTGCCTTGTTGAGCTTGTATACCATGTCAGGATGTTTTGGATCTTCAAAGCCAGGCGGTTGTGCAACATACACTTGTTCTTCAATCTTGCCATTGAGAAAAGCGCTCTTCACATCCATTTGATATAGAAGTATGTTATGATGATTTGCATAGGCCAGGAGTATGCGTATGGCTTCAAGTCGAGCCATAGGAGCAAATGTTTCATCGAAGTCAATGGCTTCCACTTGAGTATATCCTTGAGCAACGAGAAGAGCTTTGTTTCTGACAACTTGACCGTGCTCATCTTGCTTGTTGCGGTATATCCATTTGGTGCCTATTATGTTGTGCTTCCAAGGATCAGGACGCTCAACCAGTTCCCATACATTATTCAGCTCAAACTGTTGAAGCTCTTCTTGCATAGCTTGAATCCATTTAGGTTCCATGAAGGCTTCTTCAACTTTCTTGGGTTCTGTTATTGAGACGAATGCGAAGTGCCCACAGAAATTTGCTAGATGAGTTGCCCTTGAACGAGTGACCGGACCAGGTGCATTGATTCTATAATTATTCTCTCAATCTGCACTTCATTGGCAACACGAGGATGTACAGGGCGAAGATTTTGCTCTTGCTGATCATTGTCATTGTTAGTGGGATTGTCTTCAGGCTGAGCATTGTCTTCAGGTTGATCAGGTGCGGAGATGATAAGTTCCTCTTCAGGTTGAGCTTCAGAGGGTATGATTTCTCCAGTTCCCATTAGCTTGATTGATTCGCTGGATGGAACTTCATCTAGCACATTTGGCAGGTGCTCTCTTTGTGAACCGTTAGTCTCATCAAACCGCACATCCACTGTTTCAACCACTTTATAATGAAAGAGATTGAAGACTCTGTAGGAGTGCGAATCCTTTCCATATCCAAGCATAAAACCCTCATGTGCTTTTGCTGCAAATTTTAAAGTGTGATGTGGATACTTGATCCAGCACCTGGCACCAAATACTCTGAAGTAACTGACATTTGGCTTCTTGCCAGTAAGGAGCTCATAGGATGTCTTGTTCAGAAGCTTGTGAAGATAAACACGATTTATTGTATGGCATGCAGTATCAATGGCTTCAGGCCAGAATTTTCTTGGAGTCTTGTATTCATCTAGCATCGTTCGGGCCATCTCAATGAGTGTTCTGTTCTTGCGTTCGACGACGCCATTCTGCTGTGGCGTGTACGGAGCTGAGAATTCATGTGTGATGCCCAAAGTATCAAGATATGTATCAAGGCCAGTGTTCTTGAATTCAGTGCCATTGTCACTTCTGATGTGCTTTATCTTGGCTCCATAGTTGTTCATTGCTCGATTGGCGAAGTGTCTGAAGACATCCTGCACTTCAGTCTTGTAGAGGATTATGTGCACCCAAGTATATCTAGAATAATCATCAACAATGACAAAGCCATAGAGACAAGCAGTAGGAAGAGTTGAGTAATGAGTAGGACCGAAAAGATCCATGTGGAGCAGTTCGAAGGGTCGAGTAGTTGTCATGATTGTCTTCGAGGGATGTTTGGCCCTCGTCATCTTTCCTGCTTCACAGGCACCGCATAAGTGATCTTTCTTGAACTTGACGCCCTCGATGCCTATGACATGCTTCTTCTTTGCAAGGGTGTGGAGGTTCCTCATGCCAGCATGCCCTAGCCTCCGATGCCAGAGCCAGCATTCTGAAGCTTTTGCTAGAAGACATACGGCAAGCTGTGGTCCTGCTGAGAAATCTACCACGTACAAATCATCTTTCCGATACCCTTCAAACACTAGAGACTTGTCAGATTCCATTAGAACAAGGCAACGATATTTTCCAAACATTACGATCGTGTTCAAATCGCAAAGCATTGAGACAGACATTAAGTTGAAGCCAATGGATTCAACAAGCATGACTTTATCCATGTGTTGATCCTTTGAGATTGCAACTCTACCTAGACCCAATACCTTACTTTTACCAGTGTCAGCAAATGTGATGTGACTCTTGTCGGATGGACGTAAGGTTGAGTCCATAAGAAGGCTTCTTTTGCCAGTCATATGATTGGTACACCCACTATCAATAATCCATTCTGAAGGCGCTGGTGTCGTACCCTACAGTGCAGTTAGGGGGATAGGCTTCACGGAGAGAATTGTGAAGCAAAAACATTTGACGAACCACTGGGTTATGAAAGCTTAGATCCAGATTAGGACTGATAGGGAGAGTAGCAAGCGATTCAGGAACGAAGTACATAGTAAGACCATTCGGGCATTTGATCTTGCGCCCTACAAGATGTTTAAGGTCCCCAGCAATAGCGTCAGACGATTTTGGTTTTCTGCTGGGGACCCTTCCCTGCAAAAGAGAGTTAAGCTTTCTTAGCCACCCACATCTTCAAGGGTGACTTAGAAGCAATAAGTCTAAGTGCAGCGTCTGAGAACTTTGGCTTTGGAGCCCTAGCAAAAAGTCTTGCTGGCGGACAATAGTACTCATAAGAATAAGCAGAATAGTTCTTGGTCTTATGAACATGGCAGTTCGATGAACCGCGCTCATATTAATAGGCCTGAGTATGGTTTCCCTGCAAAACATTTGCGTTAGTGCGACTCAGGTGAGTCCTCTGTCTGTATGAAGCCTTTGGACCGTATGAAGCCTGTGGTCTGGGGTTTGTCTTCTTCACCTGTGGTGTCATGATGACATTCACAGGAAGATTTTCCACCCACTTTTTCGGCACCTAGATCTTCTTCATAGGCGGTCCATTCCTACAGTTAGTACCAATGTACCTGGCAAACACTTCATCATTCTGATTCTTAAACAGTTTATAGTTTGCATCAAAGGATTCATCAATGACAATGGGGTTAGCACAAGTGAAGCCAGATAGAGTGGATGGATCTGCTGAAGATTGCTTTGCAGCAACCCATGTGGTTTTGGGGTACTGCTCAGGTTTCCAGTAAGAGCCATCAGCATTCATTTTCCTTACGAACCCAACACCCTCTTTCCTAGGGTTTCGGTTCAGGATCTGCCTTTTGAGGACATCACATAGTGTCTGATGCCCTTTGAGACTTTTGTACATCCCTGTTTCAAGCAATGTCTTCAACCTAGCATTCTCATCAGCAATAGCAGTGGTATCCTCAGCAGAGGGGTTAGTTACCACATCAACAGTTGAAGATATTGCAACAGTAGCAGCAGTAGAACATTCAGCAACAGAAGTAGCATTATCACGCTCAATGCATTTAAGACATGGTGGTTCAAATCCTTCCTGAGCGGAGCTGATCTGTTCAGCGCGAAGTGACTCGTTTTCCTTTTGAAGATATTCATGAGCCGCTCTCAATTTCTCAAGATCTTGCTTCCTTTGAAGATAATCATAGGAAAGCTTTTCATGAGTTGTTGAGAGCGTTTCATGACGACTTTCGAGTTCCTCATACTTAACGTGAAGATTTTTTATGTCTACAATTAAGGACTTAGATCGAGTCATTTCAGCGCCTAACAGATCATCGCTTTTGTCTAACAGTTTTTGAATATGTTCCATAGCTTTCTGTTGTTCAGTTGCAATTTTAGCAAGTGTTTTGTAGCTGGGTCTTGAACCACAATCAGAGTCATCTTCACTAGATGTTTGATAGTGAGTAGTGCGTGTGTTTACCTTGGCACCGCGTGCCATGAAGCAGTAGGTAGGAGCGGAGTAGTCCTTGTCATTTGCATCGGTGTCGGTGATGAAGTCATTGTCTTCAGTGTTGAAGATGGACTTGGCAACGTATGCTGTAGCCAGACTTGCAACGCCAGAATTGGACTCCTCCTCAGACTCCACCTCCGCCTCCTCAGAAGCGGACTCCTCCTCTGAATCCATTTCCTTGCCAACAAACGCACGTGCCTTGCCAGATGAGCTCTTCTTGTGTGATGAAGACTTTGAGGAAGACTTGGAAGAAGACTTTGAGTATTTCTTCTTCTTCTTGTCGTTAGAGTCATATTCCTTGCTCTTCTTCTTCTTTTTGTTCTCATTGTCCCACTGTGGACACTCAAATATGAAGTGGCCAGGTTTCTTGCACTTGTGACATGTTTTCTTCTTGTAGTCATGAGCAGAAACTTCATCATTCCTTGAGCTTGATCGTGAAGACTTTCTGAAACCTTTCTTCTTGGTGAATTTTTGGAACTTCTTCACAAGCATAGCAAGTTCCTTTCCAATGTCTTTAGGATCATCAGAACTGCTGTCAGATTCTTCTTCAGATGAGGAGACAGCTTTTGCCTTCAAGGCACGAGTTCGGCCATAGTTTGGACCGTAGATATCTCTTTTCTCAGAAAGCTGAAACTCATATGTGTTGAGCCTCTCAAGTATGTCAGACGGATCGAGTGTCTTGAAATCAGGACGTTCTTGAATCATCAGGGCTAGGGTGTCAAACGAACTGTCAAGTGATCTCAGTAGTGTCTTGACGACTTCATGCTTGGTGATCTCAGTAGCGCCGAGGGCTTGAAGCTCATTTATGATGTCAGTGAGTCGATCAAATGTGAGCTGGACATTCTCATTGTCATTTTGCTTGAAGTGGTTGAAGAGGTTGCAAAGAACACTGATTCTCTGATCTCTCTGGGTTGAGACGCCTTCGTTGACCTTGGAGAGCCAGTCCCAGACTAGCTTAGATGTTTCCAAAGCACTCACACGGCCATACTGTCCTTTGGTCAGATGACCACAGATGATATTCTTGGCAGTAGAGTCCAGTTGAATGAACTTCTAGACATCAGCAGCAGTGACACCTTCTCCAGCCTTGGAAACGCCGTTCTTGACGACATACCATAGGTCGACGTCAATGGCTTCAAGATGCATGCGCATCTTATTCTTCTAGTAGGGATATTCAGTTCCATCGAAGACGGGGCACACAACGGAGACTTTAATTATCCCTGTAGTCGACATAGCTAAAACTCCAGGTGGTTAAACCGAATCACACAGAACAAGGGAGTACCTTGCTCTGATACCAATTGAAAGTGTGTTATATCGACTAGAGGGGGGGTGAATAGGCGATTTTTATGAAAGTCTTCAAAACGTGGAAGTTTCGAAGACAAACGATAGAAATAAACCTATTACCATGCAGCGGAAGGTAGACTACACTAGGCAAACCATAGTCAAGTATTCAATGAAGTGAAAGCACAATGACTAATAGCAGCAATGTAGTGAGGATCAGGTAGGAAGATATAATGAAGCCAAACAGAACATTCAGTCACTTAGTGAAGACAAAAGATAGTGCAATCATACAAGGACTTCACAAGGACCAACAATAAGTAAAGGGAAGGGAAGGATGAAACCAGTGACTCGTTGAAGACAATGATTTGTTGGACCAGTTCCAGTTGCTGTGACAACTGTACGTCTGGTTAGGGCGGCTAGGTATTTAAACCTTAGGACACACAGTCCCGGACACCCAGTCCTGAACACGCAGCTCAGGACACCCAGTCCTCACCGTATTCCCCTTGAGCTAAGGTCACACAGACCTCGCCCAATCACTCTGGTAAGTCTTCAAGGTAGACTCCCAAACCTTCACAGACTTCGTTCACCGGCGATCCACAATGTCTCTTGGACGCTCAGAACACGATGCCTAACCGGCTGGAGGATTCACAGTCCTCAAGTGTAATAAGTCTTCAGATCACACAGACAAGAAGACTTAAGTGATGCCTAACACTCTTTGGCTCTGGGTGGTTAGGGCTTTATCTTCGCAAGGAATTCTCTCTCAAAGGCTTCGAGGTGGGTTGCTCTCAAACGACAAAAGCCGTACTCTAACTCTGAGCAGCCAACCGTTTATGGTTGTAGGGGGTGGGCTATTTATAGCCACTAGGCAACCCGACCTGATTTGTCCGAAATGACCCTGGGTCACTAAGGAACTGACACGTGTTCCAACGGTCAGATTTCAAACTCACACGGCAACTTTACTTGGGCTACAAGTAAAGCTGACTTGTCCGACTCTGGACAAGATTTGATCTCATAGTCTTCACTCGAAGACATAGGTTTTGGTTAAGCATCACTTCAGTCATTCTGACTAGTTCTCTTGGACCCCACTTAACAGTACGGTGGTTCCTATGACTCAATAAAGAAGAAACAGAACTACGAAAGATCTAAGTCTTCGAGCTCCATAGGCTTCATGCGATGTCTTCTCTTGTCATAGTCTTCAATGAGAATATCTTCATAAACCACCTTTGACATCAATGTCTTCATACATTTTTAGGGGTCATCTCTGGTAGGAAAACCGAATCAATGAGGGACTTCTACCTGTGTTATCCTGCAATTCTCACAAACACATTAGTCCCTCAGCTAGGTTTGTCGTCAATACTCCAAAACCAACTAGGGGTGGCACTAGATGCACTTACAGATATGCTTTGGTGTGTTTTCCTTCAACATAGATGATGCAAATGATATTTGTGAGGAAAAACACGTTGTCAGTTATATAGATAGCCTTCAATAAGGCATTTGTGCATAGACTGACTTTATCTTCATGCGGGGTTAGATAATAAGAGATAGCAATCAGAGCATATCCAACCACAATAGTTACAGTTCATTTAGTACTTGAAGTACTTCTCCAATATGGTGTCATCACTTGATGATTCTCCGTTCTTCTTCGAGGAGCAGATAGATGTCCCTGTAAGATAGATAATCGTCGATGAAAAACATTCACAGGAAAAAAATATTCGAAGGTACCTGTAGACAAATAGTACGAAGCAAATGATATTGCAGGCAGTGGTTATTATCGTTACATGACGATCGAGTGTTTCACCACCACATGCGGTGCGATAAGTTCTTGAAGCAAATTATTCAAGGGAAAACCAAATAGCGAAAAAACACCTGCAAACCCCGAAACTATCACTCGATGTAATTCCCCCCTTTTTGTCAACAAGTGTCAAAAAGGAACGAGAGGATAATCGAGGAATTACTCCGTGGGACAATCACTACTACAGGTTGTTGCTAACACGATACTATGATCAGCGACCCTTTGACGAAACTGTATGTGATGAATTAATCGCAAACGGTGGTGTAAAAAACCCGTCAAAAAAGGTGCAAAAAATATGCGATGACGGATGCATCAAACACGGTTTAGATTTTAGTGGCGTGTGAGATGCAGGGCATATGGTTCAGTTCAATTAACTGTTTGCGATGTGGCAGAACAAAAGAAACGGGCAGCCAGATGAAGGCGTGTGCGATATATAGCTTACGGTTCGCTCGGATGAACTATTTGTGATTAGGCAACACAATAGAAACGGTCAGCCAGATCAAGGTGTGTGCGATATACAGCATACGGTTTACTCGGATGAACTGTTTTTGATTAGGCAACGCAACAGAAACGGTTCAACCAGATCAAGGTGTGTGCAATGGAGGGCATATAGTTCATTTCGATAAATTGTTTGTGTTGAGTCAAGAGAACAGAAACGTTTCACATAAACAAGATGTGTGTAATACGCGGCAAACATCCAATTACATAGGTGGGTAGTACACACATGACATTTCCACACACCAAAGTAAACTATTACATGCATAATTAACTAGGATAAACGATCATCTGATCATTATCTACTTCTTGTGCTAGCTCGATGTTCCTTCTATTCTAAGTTTCCATTAATTGATGGCATTTTATGAACACGTCACCATTTCCCACCATTTCCTCACCGGTTTCCCGCCAACCAGCGATATTGCGCATACACCTAGGCGGCACGCGACCCATGGAGGCAACAAGCGCAACCTCTAGCACATCCACCTTTTCCAAGCATGACAACCCACCAAAGCTCCGCCTCTGCCATCAACCTCGTCGACGAGGAAAACGAGCAGGCGCCACGGCCCATCGAGGCCGAGGCGCTCCCCGTCAACGCGATGGACGACGCCATGATGCGCGTCATTGCCAGGGTTGAGCAGACCCTTGGCGCATGGCGCTTCAGCGCCGCTGATCAAGATAGGCATGTCAGCGCTCAGAGGCTGCAGCTCGCCGCACAACATGATCGATGGCGCGCTGCAGAGCAAGCTACACGCGTTCGCGCTGATAGGCTGCGGCTCGCCGCACGGCGAGATCGTTGGAGTGCCGCAGAGTGAGAGGCGCGGCGCGCCGCACAGCAAGAGCGGATCCATCGGCGCTTACCTATTGTCGACAGGGCGTCGCGGCTGGGTACACATCCCATCAGTACCCCCATTCCTCGCCAGGAGTGGGCAGAGGCTCTCTGCGCTGTACTTGCACTAGAGGCCGGCCGCGCCGTACTTGTACCGGACGCCCGCTGCGCCGTTCGCATGGGTCGCGCTGTTCGCCTTGTCTGCGGCTCGCTCGATGCCAATGCGCTGGTCGGTAGGCTCGACCGCCTCCTTGGCCCAGGTTTCCACCTCGGGATAGTAGAGGAACATGGCCATCGCATCCTCGAGCTGGTGATCTCGGTTGAAATAGCCAACTTGGAGCTCGAGATCGCGCTCCAGATGTACCGCGCGCGTGTCGACCGCTTGGACGTACGCCTGCACGAGTTCAGGCGGAGCCAAGAGCTACCGTTGGCAAGGGCTGCTAGTCATGGTCTCATGGACGCGTTTTATTTTGTTGAGTCATTTCAACGTGGATAGCTATGTATTCACAACAATCATAGTATTGCTTTGTTTATTGCTCTGTTTCAATGTGTGTACTCTGTTTTCTATTCTTATATGTTCTGTTTCAATGTGCGCATATACACTTTTCATTCTGTATATGTGGCTGATAACAACTAGATTCAAATTAATATACAAAAACAGATAGAAAATGGAATTCGTAATATATATATATGTATTAATTGTTCATTAGTTCATCACAGAATATATATAATATTGTCACATATACGTGATGATCTTAACTACTTGGTACAATGGATAAAATTGAAGAGGAACAATACTAAAACTAATAATCCCTCATGGGGCCAGTATTCCGGCAGCCCCTCACCAGCAGCTCTCTGGTGCGCGGCGTCTTCCCAGTGCGGAGGCAGTACTCCGCCTCCTTGGCCTCGCAGCGCTTGACGTACTGATCTGCCTCTTGCTGGCGGACGAGCGCGAACGACCTTACCATTTCGTTGGACGCCCACCGGAGCTCCTTGTCGGTGGTACGCTGGAGCTTATCGGCCCACCTCCACACAGCGATGAGGCGCCTAGCGCCTTTGACCTTCCTCGCGAAGTATCCGTCTTCGTACACCTTCTCCGCATGATGACGCGCCCACCCCCAAAGCTTCCGCCGCTTCCTTTTTCTAGGAGGCATCACGGGCTTCACAGGCCTCCTGGTACCTGGCTTCCTCCTCCGCCATCTCCTTCTTGAACACCACTTGCCTGGCTCTCGCAGCCGGCGGTAGCAACTTCCACAGACAAAGATTGTACTGGCCCAAAAACCAATCCAAAGTTGGGGAGTCCGGCGCAACCTCGTCCGGCGGAGCGTAGGGGTCCTCGTCGCTGCTATTGGAGTGAGCGTACTCGGGGGGCGGCGACTCCTCATTGGTGCGTGGGCAAACCGGCGGTGCCATCGCAGAGATTTGAGAGAGAGAGAGAGGGGAGGATGTCGATGAGAATGCAGGCGGGACGGCGTGAGCAAGGTAGTATTTATTAGCGGCCGGAATCTAGATCGACGGGAACAGTACACACGCTGATCGCCAGAATTTACGAGCACTGTAGTTTGAATTACACACGATTCCCACAACAAAATCCGTGTGTGAACTTAATAGCCGATGGTTTCCAATACAGAACCATGTCTGATTAATGACCCCCGCCACTCACCTACCAAACCTCGAACCACGAAATAGTGCCAATCGTGTGGGGCCGGTTGTCTTGCCAGATCTTTACATTTTCTTTTTTGAACACCAGATATTTACATCGTCTAGTGATTTTTAACTCGCACACAAGTACACAAAAAAATGATTTTTCAAATAGTTATGGTTAGCAGTTGCATGTAGATGTAGTTCAAATTTGAATTACGGTCATTAAATAGCTAGAAAATCACTTCAATGTCTTTAAAAGGTCAAATGACCCCTGGATTTTTCGAATTGTCACATGACAGTTGTATTAGTGCACGTTAAACGTAGAAAAAATTTGAAGGCCATAAGAGGAAGTTATCTCCCGTTTGTCATCAAACATGCATTTTTCCCTCTCGGAACCACGAGCCTTCTAGTGAGTTGCTCCGGTTTGTGAGGGGTGTGTGTCCGAACTATCGTCAAACATGCCTTTTTTACCACATCATCTTGGTGGCATGATATTACATCAAGCAAGGTTTCATATTTTTCTGATCATTTTTTAATTTTTTGGAATTAAAATGCCATGGAACACCATGCATGTGTCCATGCCGTGAGACCAATATGTTTGAAAATTCCTTCTAATTTACTGCACATGGAATTAACTAGCACACAAGTTGTAACACCCTCGATGCGACTATAGCTCCCACGTGTCGAGGCACGACTTAGAGACATAATCGCATTGAAGGAATATGTCGCAAGTTAGGCAATCTTCACAACATCCCAT
Organism: Triticum urartu; assembly: GCF_056163025.1. Taxonomy (NCBI): domain Eukaryota; kingdom Viridiplantae; phylum Streptophyta; class Magnoliopsida; order Poales; family Poaceae; genus Triticum; species Triticum urartu. The sequence goes on along the minus strand of NC_141878.1, from coordinate 442,310,548 downwards.
GTAATATGAATAATAAAGGGGAGAACATAGTTGGCTTACACTCGCCACGTTAATCAAGAACATAAATAACATTACATCATCCAAACACTCATGGCCCAACTACAGTGCCAAAATAAAAGAGAACCCAACATGCGACAACGGTCCCGTTCACCCCCAACTGGGCGAGTGTAAGGAAACATAGTATCGTTGAGAGTCTTCGTTGAACTCCCACTTGAGCTCGTACACGTCACCTGGAGCGGAATCATCAGGCCCTGCATCTGGTGTAATAGTAATCTGTGAGCCACAGGGACTCAGCAATCTCGCACCCTCGCGATCAAGACTATTTAAGCTTATAGGTATGGCAAGGTAAATATAAGTGGAGCTGCAGCAAGCGACTAGCATATATGGTGGCTAACTTATTCGTAAAAGAGAGCGAGAAGAGGAGGCAAGGCGCGAACGAGAAACCAGAGAACAACCTGCGCAAACATTACTCCAACACCGTGTCCACTTCCCGGACTCCGCCGAGAAGAGGCCATCACGGTAACACACTCAGTTGATTCATTTTAATTGAATTAAGGTTCAAGTTATGTACAACCGGACATTAACAAATTCCCATTTGCCCATAAACGCGGGCACGGCTTTCGAAAGTTCAATCCCTGCAGGGGAGTCCCAACTTAGCCCATGACAAGCTCTCACGTTCAACGAAGGAATAGACCTCCTCCCAAGACGTTCTGATCAGACTCGGTATCTCGGTAACTCAAGACACTTCGACAGGTTAAAACAAGACCAGCAACACCGCCCGAATGTGCCGACAAATCCCGATAGGACCTGCACATATCTCTTTCTCAGGGCACACTCAGTTGAGACATCCTACGAGTAAAACCAACCCTCAAGTTGCCCCAAGGTGGCCCCGTAGTCTACTCGGTCGGACCAACACTCAGAGGAGCACTGGCCCGGGGGGGGGGGTTAAAATAAGATGACCCGCGGGCTCCGAAAACCCGAGGGAAAAAGAGGGTAGGTGGCAAATGGTAAGACCAAGGTTGGGCATTGCTGGAAAAGCTTTAATCAAGGCGAAATATCAAGGGGTTCCCATTATAACCCAACCGCGTAAGGAACGCAAAATCCGGGAACATAACACCGATATGACGGAAACTAGGGCGGCAAGAGTGGAACAAAATACTAGGCGAGAGGCCGAGCCTTCCACCCTTTACCAAGTATATAGATGCATTAAGATAACATAGCAATATAATGATATCCCAACAAGTAAATAAAAGATGTTCCAACAAGGAACGGCCTCCAATCTTCACCTACAACTAGCAACGCTATAAGAGGGGCTGAGCAAAGCGGTAACATAGCCAATCAACGGTTTGCTAGGACATGGTGGGTTAGAGGTTTGACATGGCAATTAGGAGGCTGACAAGCAAAAGGTAGGCATCGTAGCATTGGCATAGCAAAAGAGCGAGCAAACTAGCATAGCAAAGATAGTAGTGATTTCGAGGGTATGATCATCTTGCCTGCACAGCTGTCAGAGTTGACTGGATCCTCAAAAGCAAACTCAACGGGCTCCTCGTTAGCGAACTCATCTCCCGGCTCTACCCAAACAAGACAAACAAGAAACAAGGATACAATCAACCACGTGCAAGGATCAAGCGATATGATGCAATGATGATATGCTATGCGGGATGCGATGCGGGATGCAAAATGCAAGATATGACAGGAAATGCATGAACCTGGCCTCAACTTGGAATTCAAAGGGTGCCACTAGAAAGATGAGATGAAATCGCTTGAAAACGATATAAAGAACGCCGGAATCGGAGTTACGGTTTGAAAATGGCAAGCGTTTCAAAAATGACAACGGTGTGCGATTTACAGCAAGTAGGCATCTAAATGCAGTGAGATAAACATGCTACAGCACCCAAACATGACAACAAAATACATGGCAGGGATGCACACAAGATGCTTAACAAAAGTCTAGCACTGAGCTACGGCCAAATCATCCGTTAACAGGTTCAAACAAGCATGGAAAAAACGCAAATGGATAACAGATCTCAGACTTAGTGAAATTAACACTTGTCTGGAATTTCAGATCATGAAGCCCTCTTCGGAGCAGCAAAACAACATGCCACAGGACCTTATTAAGACAAAGAAGAACATGTCATGGAGCTACTCAACAAGATTAACAAAAGACCCTTAGTGACCTTGAGCCAAAAGGGATCACAAAATATACTAACAAGCACACGAACATAGCAAAAACATAATCAGTTTTCAGACTTAGTGAAAACTGAGACATGCTGAAATATAACTCACGAAGGCATGTTTACGAGCTCGATGCACTCACTACGGTGCAAGTCATGGCAAGAAAAGCATACATCCCTTAAGAAGGCACAAGATAAAAGCTAGAAATGGCAAGAACAATGGCATAGCATGCACGGACCAACTACAATAACATCGGCAAAATCGCAAACAAGTTGACGATCTGCCCAGATTCACAACGAAGCAAAAGTAGAGCTCGATTGACTCAAGGTAGGGTGCTCCATAATTGCAAACAAAAACATGGATGGATAGAGCATAACAAAATTAACAAAACTCCTTTACTGATCATCCTCAAAAGAGGCACGAATCACTAGGAAATAGCATGAACATATGGCATCATGAACTAAACAATCCCAGGACAGTGAAATCACTAAGTCCCTGAAAACAGAATTAGCAAGTGCACCACGTTGCAAGCTTGCACAAGTCACCACACACATCCTAAAAATACATGGGTTGCACCTCTGGATAGATGACAAAACCCTTAACAAAACATATGTAGAACTCACGGGCATAGCATGCACACAATAATCATGGCAAAAATGACAAAAGTCTAAGATGAACTAGCAGATCTGACAATTAACTCATGAAGCCTCCTTCTAACAGCATTTCGGGCATCAAGATGCACTCTAATGAAAATGATGCAATGGAATGAAATGATGTACTCATCAAGGCGAACATTTTGATATGCTCTATGCCCAAATCGGAGCTACGGATGCGGAGATATCACAGGTCAAAGTATGCACAAAAATTAGGGTTCGGAGGGGAAAAGTCAACCGTTCGGGATCCCAGATCCAGATCTGAATGGCACGCGGATCGAGGTCGCCGGATTTTACTGTTTACCGTCGGAGAAGAGGCTCGCCGGCGGAGGGGGCTCGCCGGAGTGGAGAGGAGAGGCCGGGGCCGGGCGGCGCCGGCCAGTGGAGACGCGGGGCGGCCGCGGTGGTGCGGTGGTGGCCTGCGGCAGTGGCGCGTGGAGGCGGCGGGGAACGCCGGCGGCTCGGGCGACCGGAGCACCGGCGGCCGGAGATGGCGGGGCGGCGGCGCCGGCCACCGGGCGTGAGGACGAGGGCGGAGGGGGCGCGGCGCCGGGCGGCGGAGGCTTCGGGCTCGCGGGGGCCCGATCCGGGCCTCCCGGGCCGGAGCGGCGGCGAGCGGCGGAAGGCCACGTGGCAGGCGGCGACAGGCGGAGGCGGATCCGAACGTTGTCCGGCGCGGGTCGGACACGTCCGGCGGCGGCGGGGATCTTTTTTTTAGGGTTTCGTGGGAGGAGAAGATCCGAAAACGGGGGGTCTATTTATAGGCATAAGTGGAGCTAGGAGAGTCCAAATGAGGTGCGATTTTCGGCCACGCGATCGTGATCGAACGCTCTAGGACATGGAGCAGAGTTTGGTGGGTTTTGGGCCAAGTTGGAGGGGTGTTGGGCTGCAACACACACGAGGCCTTTTCGGTCCCTCGGTTAACCGTTGGAGTATCAAACGAAGTCCAAATGGTACGAAACTTGACAGGCGGTCTACCGGTAGTTAACCAAGGACGCTTGGCAAGTCTCGGTCCAATCCGGAAATGTTTAATCCCCACACACGAAAGAAAGCTAGAAATGGCCACAGGAGGAGAACGAAGCGCCGGAATGCAAAACGGACAACGGGGAAAATGCTCGAATGCATGAGACGAACACGTATGAAAATGCAATGCACATGATGACATGATATGATATGCATGACAACGATAACAACACACGGAGACAAAGACCCGAACCCGAGGAAATAAATATAACTTAACGCCGGAAACGGCAAGAGTTGGAGTATAATTAGGGAAAGTTACATCCGGGGTGTTACAACACTCCACCACTACGAAAAGATCTCGTCCCGAGATCTAGGACTGAAAGAACACCGGGTATTCAGAACGGAGGTGATCCTCGCGTTCCCAGGTAGCTTCACGGTCGGAATGGTGTGACCACTTGACTTTGAGAAATTTGATTGACTTGTTGTGAGTCTTGCGTTCAGTCTCTTCAAGAATAGCAACTGGGTGCTCACGATAAGAGAGATCTTCTTGGAGCTCAATGTCCTCGAAGTTGACGGTGCGGTCAGGAGTCTTGAAGCACTTTCGAAGCTGAGAGACATGGAACACGTCATGAACATTTGCAAAGTTTGAAGGAAGCTCGAGTTGATAGGCGAGGTCGCCTCTCGTGCTGACAATCTTGAAAGGTCCCACGTATCTGGGGGCAAGCTTCCCTTTGATACCGAAGCGACGAGTACCTTTCATAGGAGAGACACGGAGGTAAACATGATCTCCAATCTCAAAAGCCAAATCACGGTGCTTACTATCATAGTAGCTCTTCTGGCGGGATTGGGCTGCTTTGAGGTTATCACGAATGACTTTGCACATTTCTTCTGCTTCTGTGATTAAGTCATTACCCAAAAGCTGACGTTCACCGGTTTCAGACCAGTTGAGAGGGGTACGGCACTTCCTGCCATACAGAATTTCAAAAGGGGCCTTGCCCGAACTTGCTTGAAAACTATTGTTGTAGGAGAATTCAACATAAGGAAGACAATCCTCCCACTTCAGGCCGAAGGAGATCACACAAGCCCTGAGCATATCTTCAAGAATCTGGTTGACACGCTCGACTTGACTGCTTGTTTGAGGATGGAAAGCTGTGCTGAAGCGGATGTTAGTGCCCATGGCCTTCTGAAAAGAATCCCAAAACTTGGAGGTAAAGATGCTGCCACGGTCTGAAGAGATCACTTGAGGAATACCGTGCAGAGAGACAATGCGAGAGGTATAGAGTTCCGCCAATTGAGCTGCAGTGATCGACTCTTTGATAGGCAAATGAGCCACTTTGGTGAGTTTGTCGATGACAACGAATATAGCATCATTGCCACGCTTGGACTTTGGAAACCCAGTCACGAAGTCCATTTCAATGTGGTCAAACTTCCATTCTGGAATGGCAAGAGGTTGGAGGAGACCTGCTGGCCTTTGGTGTTCTGCCTTCACTCTTCTGCAGACATCACATTCATTCACGAATTGAGCGATCTCACGCTTCATTCGAGTCCACCAATAAGCTTTCTTGAGGTCCTGACACATCTTCGTGCTTCCAGGGTGGATGGAGAGGAGAGAATTGTGAGTCTTGTTCATGATCACTTTACGAAGTTCACCTTTGGGCACAACAATACGATCCTCGAAGAAAAGAGTGTCCTTGTCATCAAGGCGGTAGCACTTGTACTTGGACTGACTCTTGGCAATCCCAATCTTCACCTTTTTCACCATAGCATCAAGAAGCTGGGCTTGGCGAATCTGGTCTTCTAAGGTAGGAGAGACTTGAAGGTTGGCAAGGAAACCTTGAGGAACAACTTGCAGATTAAGTTTGCGGAAAGCTTCACAAAGCTCGGGTTGATAAGGCTTAAGAATCAGACTGTTGCAGTAAGCTTTCCTGCTCAAAGCGTCAACAATCACATTGGCCTTGCCTGGAGTATACTCGATACTCGGATTATACTCTTGAATCATTTTGACCCATCGAGTTTGCCTGAGGTTGAGATTAGGCTGAGTGAAGATGTACTTGAGACTCTTGTGATCAGTGAAAATGTCCACTTTTCTTCCCAATAGAAGATGTCTCCAAGTCAAAAGAGCATGCACAACTGCCGCCAACTCGAGATCATGAGTGGGGTAGTTCTTCTCATTAGGCTTCAACTGGCGAGATGTATAAGCAACAACTTTCTTCTCTTGCATCAAAACTGCGCCAAGACCTTGGAGAGAGGCATCACAAAAGACCTCGTACGGCTTGGATTCATCAGGTGGAGTCAGAACTGGAGCAGTGATCAATTTCTCTTTCAAAGTGTTGAAAGCAATGTCACACTCCGGAGACCAAATGTACTTGACGTGCTTCTGAAGAAGATTTGAGAGAGGCCTCACGATCTTGGAAAAGTTTTCAACGAATCTTCGGCAATAGCTTGCGAGACCGAGAAAACTGCGGAGTTGCTTCACATTCTGAGGAGGTCCCCAATTCACAATTGCAGACACCTTCTCAGGATTCACGGCAATGCCCTTGGCAGAGATGATATGACCAAGATAAAGAACCTCATCGAGCCAAAATTCACACTTGGAGAACTTGGCGTAGAACTGATGTTCCCTGAGCTTATCAAGAACCAAACGCAAGTGCTTGGCATGATCTTCCTTATTCTTGGAGAAAACCAGAATGTCGTCGAGATAGACCAATACGAAGTCATTGGTGTAGGCGTTGAAGATGAAATTCATCATGCGAGAGAACGTTGGAGGAGCGTTGGTGAGGCCAAAAGACATGATAGTGTATTCATATGAACCAAAGCTTGTTCTGAATGCTGTCTTGGGAATATCTTCTTCACGAATGCGAATCTGGTGATAACCCATACGGAGATCAAGCTTGGAGAATACTTGGGCACCTTTGAGTTGTTCGAACAACTCATTGATGTTGGGAAGTGGGTATTTGTTCTTGATGGTCTTCTTGTTCACTGGACGGTAATCAACACAAAGTCGGTCCGTTCCATCCTTCTTCTTCACAAAAAGAACACCACAACCCCACGGAGAAGAACTAGGCCGGATGAGACCCATTTTCTCTTGCTCATCGAGTTGCTTCTTCAGCTCCTTCAACTCTTCAGGTCCGAGCTTGTAAGGACGTTTGCACACAGGTTCCGTACCAGGCTCAAGATCAATAACGAATTCAACTGGCCGGTGCGGAGGCATTCCTGGGAGCTCTTCTGGAAAGACGTCTTGATATTCACAAACGACTGGAATTTGAGAGATGGCATCCAATTCACCCTTCTCATTGAGAGAAAATAGACGAATGGTATCATCACGAGCGGCAAAGACAATTACATCCTCAGACGAATGAGTCAATTGAATCTGCCTGGCTGCACAATCAAGCTGAGCCTTGTGCTTAGAAAGCCAATCCATTCCGAGAATAAGATCAATATCTGAGTTACCAAGAACCACCGGAGAAGAGAGAAACTTGTAATCACCCAATGTGATAGAGATATCGGGAGCAACCAAACTAGAAGTCAAAAGCTTGCCGGGAGAAACAACTTGCATGACTTTGGGCATAATCTCGGTATTAACATTGTGCTTCAGTGCAAAAGGGCATGACAAAAAGGAATGCGATGCACCAGTGTCAAAATGAACTTTTGCAGGAACATCGTTAACAGGAAGGTTACCCATTATCACATCTGACGAGTCCTCTTCCTGAGCTGCATTCATCAAATTGACCTTGGCATGCTTGGGGTTATGCTTGACCACAGCTGTACTTGCCGATCTGACAGGAGGAGGAGGAAGATGCCTCTGGTTGAGACACTTGTTGGCATAGTGACCCTTCTGTTGGCACTTGTTGCACGTGACCTCTGAAAGCGGACGGTGATACGGAGCACTCGATCTTGGAGCTTGAGACGAAGTCTTGTTCTGAAAGCCAGGGTTGGGTGGGTGGGAAGAACCACTGCCACCTTTGCTCTTCTGCTGAAACGGCTGACGGAACGGAGGAGGAGGAAGCCAAAACTTCTGCTGCTTGGCCACTTTAGTAGAGGAAGAAGGAGTAGCATCTCTGACTCGCTTCTTGGAAGCATCACACCTCAACTGAGCAGCCTCTTGCTTCAGTGCCATGTTGTAGAACTCATCGTATCTCAAGGGCTCGAAGAGGACAAGAGCTAGCTGAATTTCTTCTCTGAGACCACCCCTGAACTGATATATCATGCTCTTCTCATCAGGCACGTCCTGCTTGGCAAAGCGGGCAAGCTTCTGGAATAACTTGTTGTAGTCATAGACAGACAAAGAGCCTTGCTTCAGATTGCGGAATTCCTCATGCTTGCTTTCAACCATGCTCTGCGGAATATGATGAGCTCGGAAATCTCGACGGAAATCATCCCAAGTGATAACACGTCCACCTCTGGAGTCCTTGTACTGCTGGAACCATTCTGCAGCTTGATCTTTGAGTTGGAAGGAAGCGAACTTGACAAAGTCCTCAGGCCTGACGTTACTCCACTCGAAATGCTTACACAGATCCACAAGCCAATCGTCAGCATCGGTTGCCTCAACACAGTTGCTGAAAGTCTTTGGCCCGTTAGCAAGGAACTGGTTGAGTGTAGCAAAGTGACTCTGATTGCTGCCTTGATTCCCTTAACTGCCTTGATTGCGCTCTTGAAGAATTTGCATGATCAACTGTGTATTTGCATTGGTTGCGGCCATCACAGCTTGCCACGCCTCTGGAGGAGGTGGAGGTGGTGGCGGATCAGGATTCGGAGTCATGCGCGTTGGAGGAGCCATCCTGAAGAGGTTGACCACCATTAGCACATTGACAGATAAATATTGAAGCTGAATCCAACGGAATGAAAATTGCAACACATAGTCTTCACATCCGAACAAAATGAACGAATGCATTCCTCTTGAAATGGTCACATATCCATAAATTGAGAAGCCACGTAGAATTAAGGTAGAGAAATAAATCAACAAGGTACAGATCAAGAACGAATAATCGGTAAGAAATCCCAATCTCAAACCAATATCCGTGGAAGAAGAACTAGAGCTACTAGAATTCCCACCTATGAAACTCAGGAACCTTTCCGGTTATGCAATCAGGTGTTGGGGATACAGGGGAAGCATAATATCTCACCCAAACTAGCAAATCCTACATCCAGCTGTATCCATCCTTCAACACATAACCAAGAAACCTTCGGAAACCATCTACCTCAACCTTCGAAAAGCATCCGTTATACTAGTTATGGCGATACTCCCGAACTCCCGCCCCAGTACTGGGTGGCGTCGAGGTTATCTCACCAACGAGCTGCATAAAAGAGATTTTCGATGTCGGCGTACTAAACTCAGGTATTCCAGAACTATAACGATAAAATTATGATGACAACACCTCAGAGCTCAACTCCCCGGGAAACTTCCACTAAACCCCTGATAGGAGGCACCAAGTCAATGTTCTCATCATAAAACCATCGGAACGATTCCAAGATACCCGCGTGATCCTAAATTTTTTTAGTGAAATTTGAGAAGAGAAGAGTCAAAACTCTACGTCAGGATGCCTTACCAGAGCGATGAGGAGACTGGGAAGTAAAAATAATTCCTAAACTCTCCGATATATAATTCCTAAATGACTCAAAACATTTTTCTAGACACAACTCGGCCGCTAAAAACGATCAAGCAATGGGGCTCCTAAGGTCGGGGAAGGCTCTGATTACCAACTTGTAACACCCTCGATGCGACTATAGCTCCCACGTGTCGAGGCACGACTTAGAGACATAATCGCATTGAAGGCATATGTCGCAAGTTAGGCAATCTTCACAACATCCCATGTAATATGAATAATAAAGGGGAGAACATAGTTGGCTTACACTCGCCACGTCAATCAAGAACATAAATAACATTACATCATCCAAACACTCATGGCCCGACTACGACGCCAAAATGAAAGAGAACCCAACATGCGACAACGGTCCCGTTCACCCCCAACTGGGCACCACTACTAATCTTCGGGAAAGGAAACATAGTATCGTTGAGAGTCTTCGTCGAACTCCCACTTGAGCTCGTACGCATCACCTGGAGCGGAATCATCAGGCCCTGCATATGGTGTAATAGTAATCTGTGAGCCACAGGGACTCAGCAATCTCGCACCCTCGCGATCAAGACTATTTACGCTTATAGGTATGGCAAGGTAAATATAAGTGGAGCTGCAGCAAGCAACTAGCATATATGGTGGCTAACTTATTCGTAAAAGAGAGCGAGAAGAGGAGGCAAGGCGTGAACGAGAAACTAGAGAACAACCTGCGCAAACATTACTCCAACACCGTGTCCACTTCCCGGACTCCGCCGAGAAGAGGACATCACGGTAACACACTCAGTTGATTCATTTTAATTGAATTAAGGTTCAAGTTATGTACAACCGGACATTAACAAATTCCCATCTGCCCATAACCGCGGGCACGGCTTTCGAAAGTTCAATCCCTGCAGGGGAGTCCCAACTTAGCCCATGACAAGCTCTCACGGTCAACGAAGGAATAGACCTCCTCCCAAGACGTTCTGATCAGACTCGGTATCTCGGTAACTCAAGACACTTCGACAGGTTAAAACAAGACCAGCAACACTGCCCGAATGTGCCGACAAATCCCGATAGGAGCTGCACATATCTCTTTCTCAGGGCACACTCAGATGAGACATCCTACGAGTAAAACCAACCCTCAAGTTGCCCCGAGGTGGCCCCGCAGTCTACTCGGTCGGACCAACACTCAGAGGAGCACTGGCCCGGGGGGGGGGGGAGGGTTAAAATAAGATGACCCGCGGGCTCCAGAAACCCGAGGGAAAAAGAGGCTAGGTGGCAAATGGTAAGACCAAGGTTGGGCATTGCTGGAAAAGCTTTAATCAAGGCGAAATATCAAGGGGTTCCCATTATAACCCAACCGCGTAAGGAACGCAAAATCCGGGAACATAACACCGATATGACAGAAACTAGGGCGGCAAGAGTGGAACAAAACACTAGGCGAGAGGCCGAGCCTTCCACCCTTTACCAAGTATATAGATGCATTAAGATAACATAGCAATATAATGATATCCCAACAAGTAAATAAAAGATGTTCCAACAAGGAACGGCCTCCAATCTTCACCTACAACTAGCAACGCTATAAGAGGGGCTGAGCAAAGCGGTAACATAGCCAATCAACGGTTTGCTAGGACATGGTGGGTTAGAGGTTTGACATGGCAATTAGGAGGCTGACAAGCAAAAGGTAGGCATCGTAGCATTGGCATAGCAAAAGAGCGAGCAAACTAGCATAGCAAAGATAGTAGTGATTTCGAGGGTATGATCATCTTGCCTGCACAGCTGTCAGAGTTGACTGGATCCTCAAAAGCAAACTCAACGGGCTCCTCGTTAGCGAACTCATCTCCCGGCTCTACCCAAACAAGACAAACAAGAAACAAGGATACAATCAACCACGTGCAAGGATCAAGCGATATGATGCAATGATGATATGCTATGCGGGATGCGATGCGGGATGCAAAATGCAAGATATGACAGGAAATGCATGAACCTGGCCTCAACTTGGAATTCAAAGGGTGCCACTAGAAAGATGAGATGAAATCGCTTGAAAACGATATAAAGAACGCCGGAATCGGAGTTACGGTTTGAAAATGGCAAGCGTTTCAAAAATGACAACGGTGTGCGATTTACAGCAAGTAGGCATCTAAATGCAGTGAGATAAACATGCTACAGCACCCAAACATGACAACAAAATACATGGCAGGGATGCACACAAGATGCTTAACAAAAGTCTAGCACTGAGCTACGGCCAAATCATCCGTTAACAGGTTCAAACAAGCATGGAAAAAACGCAAATGGATAACAGATCTCAGACTTAGTGAAATTAACACTTGTCTGGAATTTCAGATCATGAAGCCCTCTTCGGAGCAGCAAAACAACATGCCACAGGACCTTATTAAGACAAAGAAGAACACGGCATGGAGCTACTCAACAAGCTTAACAAAAAACCCTTAGTGACCTTGAGCCAAAAGGGATGACAAAATATACTAACAAGCACACGAACATAGCAAAAACATAATCAGTTTTGAGACTTAGTGAAAACTGAGACATGCTGAAATATAACTCACGAAGGCATGTTTACGAGCTCGATGCACTCACTATGGTGCAATTCATGGCAAGACAAGCATACATCCCTTAATAAGGCACACGATACAAGCTAGACATGGCAAGAACAATGGCATAGCATGCATGGACCAACTACAATAACATCGGCAAAATCGCAAACAAGTTGACGATCTGCCCAGATTCACAACGAAGCAAAAGTTGAGATCGATTGACTCAAGCTAGGGTGCTACATAATTGCAAACAAAGACATGGATGGATAGAGCATAACAAGATTAACAAAACGCCTTTACTGATCATCCTCAAAAGAGGCACGAATCACTAGGAAATAGCATGAACATATGGCATCATGAACTAAACAATCCCAGGACTTAGTGAAATCACTAAGTCCCTGAAAACAGAATTAGCAAGTGCACCACTTTGCAAGCTTGCACAAGTCACCACACACATCCTAAAAATACATGGGTTACACCTCTGGATAGATGACAAAACCCTTAACAAAACATATGTAGACCTCACGGGCATAGCATGCACACAATAATCATGGTAAAAATGTCAAAAGTCTAAGATGAACTAGCAGATCTGACAATTAACTCACGAAGCCTCCTTCTAACAGCATTTCGGGCATCAAGATGCACTCAAATGAAAATGATGCAATGGAATGAAATGATGTACTCATCGAGACGAACATTTTGATATGCTATATGCCCAAATCGGAGCTACGGATGCGGAAATATCACAGGTCAAATTATGCACAAAAATTAGGGTTCGGAGGGGAAAAGTCAACCGTTCGGGATCCCAGATCCAGATCTGAATGGCACGCGGATCAAGGTCACCGGATTTTACTGTTCACTGCCGGAGAAGAGGCTCGCCGGCGGAGGGGGCTCGCTGGAGTGGAGAGGAGAGGCCGGGGCCGGCGGCGCCAGCCGGTGGAGACGCGGGGCGGCCGCGGTGGTGCGTTGGTGGCCCGCGGCGGTGACGCGTGGAGGCGGCGGGGAACGCCGGCGGCTGGGGCGACCGGAGCTCCGGCGGCCGGAGATGGCGGGGCGGCGGCGCCGGCCACCGAGCGCGAGGACGAGGGCGGAGGGGGCGCGGCGCTGGGCGGCGGAGGCTTCGGGCTCGCGGGGGCCCGATCCGGGCCTCCCGGGCCGGAGCGGCGGCAAGCGGCGGAAGGCCACGTGGCAGGCGGCGACAGGCGGAGGCGGATCCGGACGTTGTCCGGCGCGGGTCGGACACGTCCGGCGGCGGCGGGGATCTTTTTTTTAGGGTTTCGTGGGAGGAGAAGATCCGAAAACGGGGGGGGGGGGGTCTATTTATAGGCATAAGTGGAGCTAGGAGAGTCCAAATGAGGTGCGATTTTCGGTCACGCGATTATGATCGAACGCTCTAGGACATGGAGCAGAGTTTGGTGGGTTTTGGGCCAAGTTGGAGGGGTGTTGGGCTGCAACACACACGAGGCCTTTTCGGTCCCTCGGTTAACCGTTGGAGTATCAAACGAAGTCCAAATGGTACGAAACTTGACAGGCGGTCTACCGGTAGTTAACCAAGGCCGCTTGGCAAGTCTCGGTCCAATCCGGAAATGTTTAATCCCCACACATGAAAGAAAGCTAGAAATGGCCACCGGAGGAGAACGAAGCGCCAGAATGCAAAACGGACAACGGGGAAAATGCTCGAATGCATGAGACGAACACGTATGCAAATGCAATGCACATGATGACATGATATGATATGCATGACAACGATAACAACACACGGAGACAAAGACCCGAACCCGAGGAAATAAATATAACTTAACGCCGGAAACAGCAAGAGTTGGAGTACAATTAGGGAAAGTTACATCCGGGGTGTTACACAAGTACACAAATATGATTTTTCAAACCGTTATGGTTAGCCATTGCATCTAGATGTAGTTCAAATTTGAATTACGGTCATTAAATGGCTACAAAATCACTTAAATATCTTTAAAAGGTCAAATGACCCCTGAAATTTTCCAAATTTTCGCATGACAGTTGTATTAGTGCACGTGAAACGTAGCAAAAAATTTGAAGGCCGTAAGAGGAAGTTATCTCTCGTTCGTCATCAAACATGCATTGTTACCTCTTGGTACCACGAGCCTTCTAGTGAGTTGCTCCGGTTTTTACCACATCATCTTGGTGGCATGACATTACATCAAGCAAAGTTTCATGTGTTTCTGATCATTTTTTAATTTTTTGGAATTAAAATGCCATGGCTCCATGCATGTGTCCATGCCGTGAAACCAATATGTTTGAAAATTCCTTCTAATTTACTGCACAAGGAATTGATACGTCTCCAATGTATCTATAATTTTTGATTGTTCCGTGCTATTATATTATCAACCTTGGATGTTTTATATGCATTTATATGCGATTTTATATGATTTTTGGGACTAACCTATTAACCTAGAGCCCAGTGCCAGTTTCTGTTTTTCCTTGTTTTAGAGTATCGCAGAAAAGGAAAACCAAACGGAGTCCAATTGACCTGAAACTTGACGGAGCTTATTTTTGGACCAGAAAAAGGCCATGGAGTAAAAAAGTTGGGCCAAAAGAGTCCTCGGCTGCCCACGAGGGTGGGAGGTGCGCCCACCCCCTGGGCGCGCCCCCCTACCTCGTGGACAGCCCGGAGACCCCCCTGACTTGTTATCGACGCCAAAACCTCTTATATATACAAAAACTTCCAGAAAGAAGCCTAGATCGGGAGTTCCGCCGCTAAAATCCTCCGTAGCCACCGAAAACCAATCTAAACCCATTCCGGCACCCTGCCGAAGGGGGGAATCCCTCTCTGGTGGCCATTTTCATCATCCCGGCGCTCTCCATGACGAGGAGGGAGTAGTTCTCCCTCGGGGCTGAGGGTATGTACCAGTAGCTATGTGTTTGATCTCTCTCTCTCTCGTGTTCTTGAGTCGACACGATCTTGATGTATCGTGAGCTTTTCTATTATATTTGGATCTTATGATATTTCTCCCCCTCTACTCTCTTGTGATGAATTGAGTTTTCCCTTTGAAGTTATCTTATCGGATTGAGTCTTTAAGGATTTGAGAACACTCGATGTATGTCTTGCATGTGCTTATCTGTGGCGACAATGGGATATCACGTGATCCACTTGATGTATGTTTTGGTGATCAACTTGCGAGTTCCCTAACATCATGAACTTATGCATAGGGGTTGGCAAACGTTTTCGTCTTGATTCTCTGGTAGAAACTTTGGGGCACTCTTTGAAGTTCTTTGTGTTGGTTGAATAGATGAATCTGATATTGTGTGATGCATATCGTATAATCATACCCATGGATACTTGAGGTGACATTGGAGTATCTACGTGACATTAGGGTTTTGGTTGATTTGTGTCTTAAGGTGTTATTCTAGTACGAACTCTATGATAGATCGATCAGAAAGGATAACTTTGAGGTGGTTTCGTACCCTACCATAATCTCTTCGTTTGTTCTCTGCTATTAGTGACTTTGGAGTGACTCTTTGTTGCATGTTGAGGGATAGTTATATGATCCAATTATGTTATTATTTTTGAGAGAACTTGCACTAGTGAAAGAATGAACCCTAGGCCTCGTTTCCTAGCATTGCAATAGCGTTTGTGATCACTTTTACCACTTGCTACCTTGCTGTTTTTATATTTTCAGATTACAAAAACCATTATCTACTATCCATATTGCACTTGTATCACCATCTCTTCGCTGAACTAGTGCACCTATACAATTTACCATTGTATTGGGTGTGTTGGGGACACAAGAGACTCTTTGTTATTTGGTTGCAGGGTTGCTTGAGAGAGACCATCTTCATCCTACGCCTCCCATGAATTGATAAACCTTAGGTCATCCACTTGAGGGAAATTTGCTACTGTCCTACAAACCTCTGCACTTGGAGGCCCAACAACGTCTACAAGAAGAAGGTTGTGTAGTAGACATCATGCTCTTTTCTGGCGGCGTTGCCGGGGAGGTTAGCGCTTGAAGGTATATCTTTGGATCTTGCAATCGAATCTTTTTGTTTCTTGTTTTATCACTAATTTAGTCTATAAAAGAAAACTACAAAAAATGGAACTAAGGTTGCCTCATATGCTTCATCTTTTTAATGTCTTTCATGAAAATAAGGATTCCGATAATTGTGCCAAAGTGTTAGAAGAAGAATGTATTAAAATGTTTGGCACTAAATCTTTGGATGATGAGCATGATTGCAATGTTGTTAGTATGAATTCTTTGAATATCCATGATGCTAATGATATGCAAATCCACAAGCTTGGGGATGCTACATTTGATGAAGATGATATTTTTTGTCCCCCAAGTTTTGATGAGCTAATTTATTTTGATGATTGCATGCCTCCTATTTATGATGATTATATTGATGAAAGTGGGTTTGGAAGAGTGTCAACTTTAGGAAGTAATGATCCCACTATTTTGGAGGATGTTGAATATTATTGTGATAATTATGAAAGTGTATTTGGAGAGGTCATGACTTTATTTAGTAATGATTCCACTATCTTGGAAGAGGTTTCAATCAATTATGATGAGAACAAAGTTGCTACTTATGATAATTATTGTGATGATACGTATGCTATAAAAAGTAGTGATGATTATATTAAAACTTGTCATGATTATGATTACCCTTTTTCTAAACATTACTCTTTTAATGTGGAAACAATTTATATTATTCTGGTTTCTTATGATACTCCCACTATTCCGAATAAGAATTTTGCTTATGTGGAGAGTAGTAAATTTTCTATGCTTGTAGATCATGAAAAGAATGATTTATGTGATGGTTATATTGTTGAATTCATTCATGATGCTACTGAAAATTATTATGAGGGAGGAATATATGCTTGTAGGATTTGCAATAATATCAAGTTTCCTCTCTATGTGTTGAAAATCTTGAAGATTTTCTTGTTTTACCTTCCTATGCAAGTTGATTCTTGTTCCCACAAGTTGTTTGCTCACAAAATCCCTATGCATAGTAGGTGGGTTAGAATTAAATGTGCTAGTCATATTCTTCATGATGCTCTCTTTATGTTACAATTCTTATCTTTTATGTGAGCATCATTGAAATCATCATGCCTAGCTAGGGGCGTTAAACGTTAGCGCTTGTTGGGAGGCAACCCAATTTTATTTTTGTTCTTTGCTTTTTGATCCTGTTTAGTAATAAAAAAATCATATAGCCTCTTCTTAGATGTGGTTTTATGTTTTAATTAGTGTTTGTGCCAAGTAGAACCTTTGGGAAGACTTGGGTGAAGTCTTTGCGATCTTGCTGTAAAAAACAGAAACTTTTGTGCTCACGAGATTAGCTGCCATTTTTTACTGGAGAGTGCGGCTAGGTTGATTCTTTTTGCAGATGATTAATAGACAATTTCCTCAGCTCCAAAAATTTATTTCAGAATTTTTGGAGTGATAGAAGTATTCTAAACCTCCAGATTGCTACAGACTATTCTGTTTGTCGGTGTCAAAACCGGCGGATCTCGGGTAGGGGGTCCCGAACTGTGCGTCTAAGGCAGATGGTAACAGGAGACGGGGGACACGGTGTTTACCCAGGTTCGGGACCTCTCGATGGAGGTAATACCCTACGTCCTTCTTGATTGATCTTGATGATATGAGTATTACAAGAATTGATCTACCACGAGATTGTAGAGGCTAAACCCTAGAAGCTAGCCTATGATTATGATTGTTGTTGTCCTACGGACTAAACCCTTCGGTTTATATAGACACCGGAGGGGGCTAGGGTTACACATAGTCGGTTACAAGGGAGGAGATCTACATAACCGGATTGCCAAGCTTGCCTTCCACGCAAAGGAGAGTCCCACCCGGACACGAGACGAAGTCTTCAATCTTGTATCTTCATAGTCCAAAAGTCCGGCCAAAGTATATAGTCCGGCTGTCCGAGGACCCCCTAATCCAGGGCTCCCTCAGTAGCCCCCGAACCAGGCTTCAATGACGATGAGTCCGACGCGCAGATTTTCTTCAGCATTGCAAGGCGGGTTCTTCTCCAAATTCCGAATACCTGTCGAGTAGTGTTCGACTTCCCATAAATGTTGCACTCCTCGGCTTCTGCACCTTAATAATGGCTATCTTCCACGTGTCAAGTGAATGTGAGAAGTTGGGGCATTTTTACATTCGCCACCCTAACCCTATGAGTAAATCGCCTATTTAAAGAGACGGGAATCCTCAGATCCAGATCACACCATCCTCCCACAGGGAGTATCCATCGGAGCGCACCCGGAAAAAGCCCATCCCATCGTGGCCGGCCATCGCAGCTCCTCCTCTCGCTCCCGTAGTGCTAAGCCAGGCAATTGGGAGAAGTGTTCCGTCCCTCACAGCCAATTAGTAGAGTTACAGACCCAGGGGTTTCTCCCTCCTACATATATGGTCCCCGTCCGAGCCGGACTAGCCACTTATAACGGCGGGGAGCAAGTGGAGAGCTTCCCCAACCCGTCCATGGGGGAACGGGTATGGATTGTCCCTTACTTATTGAGGGGACTTGGATTTCCAATCCATCCGTTCCTCAGCGGGCTCCTGGAGTTCTACGGCCTCCAGCTGCATAACTTTACTCCTGCCTCCATATTACACATCACCGGCTACGTTGCATTTTGCGAGCTGTTTCTGGGTTGCGAAGCTCATTTCGAGCTATGGAAAAGGCTATTCTGCCTCATACCCCGTACACAGAAGGAGTCAATATATCAAGTGGGCGGAGCCGAAATATGGCGCATCTCCGGGACCGGATACCTATCCGGTACCCCGAAGAAGACATCCGAAGACTGGCCTTCGGAGTGGTTTTATATAGAGGACGTCCCCCTTCCGGACCCTATTCGGATGGGCCTTCCTGAGTTCAATAATGCCCCTTTGAAGAAACGCCGCAGCTGGCGTCCTCGGAGCCACCAGGAGGAAGATAACAGAGAGGTCCTTTACCTGATGGGTAGGATAGAAACGCTGGCCAAATCAGGACTAACAATAATCGAGGTTATGTCAATATGTATAATGCGGGGGGTGCAGCCACTTCAGTATCGGGGGGAACCCATGTGTCACTTCAATGGAGAAGACGATGCCACCCGCTGCGGCCGTAAAGGTCCGGACTCCGCCGCCGCTCTAGCGAAAGTACTGTCCGATTTATACAAACGAGAGGAAGAGGAGTTCATCCGTATTAAGCCACGGGATGGATTCTCCATGTAAAATCCCCCAAACTGGGTGAGCTGCTACCTTTTACTCCAGATCTTCCCGCATTCTTCATTATAAGTATTTACCTTGCTATTTCATAGCAGGAACTGCGAAAAGCTGTGAGGGAGGTCCATAGCCCGTCTCCACAGCCAGAGGACCCTGTCCGGGCCCTCGACCCCGGACTCGAAGAAGATCCGGACATATTTGTGGAACTCATCGACAGTACGTTCTATCAGTTGAGCTGCAACGGTGCTTGGTGGCTATTGCTACCTCTTGAGCACTGTGTTGTTTTTCCCCGAAGAGGAGAGGATGATGCAGCAAAGTAGCATAAGTATTTCCCTCAGTTTTTGAGAACCAAGGTATCAATCTAGTAGGAGGCTACGCTCGAGTCCCTCGTACCTACACAAAAACAATAGCTCAACGCAACCAGCGCGCTTAGGGGTTGTCAATCCCTTCACGGTCACTTACGAAAGTGAGATCTGATAGAGATGATAAATAATATTTTTTGGTATTTTTGGTATAGATATGCAAAGTAAAAAGTAAAAGCAAAGTAAAAGCAAAGCAATAATAAAGTGATGGAGATTGATATGATGAGAAAGAGACCCCGGGGCCATAGGTTTCACTAGTGGCTTCTCTCAAGAGCATAAGTATTCTACGGTGGGTGAACAAATTACTGTTGAGTAATTGACAGAATTGAGCATAGTTATGAGAATATCTAGGTATGATCATGTATATAGGCATCACGTCCGAGACAAGTAGACTGACTCCTGCCTGCATCTACCACTATTACTCCACTCATCGACCGCTATCCAGCATGCATCTAGAGTATTAAGTTAAAAACAGAGTAACGCCTTAAGCAAGATGACATGATGTAGAGGGATAATTTCATGCAATATGATAAAAAAAGCATCTTGTTATCCTCGATGGCAACAATACAATACATGCCTTGCTGCCCCTTCTGTCATTGGGAAAGGACACCGCAAGATCGAACCTAAAGCTAAGCACTTCTCCCATGGCAAGAAAAACCAATCTAGTAGGCCAAACCAAACTGATAATTCGAAGAGACTTGCAAAGATTACCAATCATACATAAAAGAATTCAGAGAAGATTCAAATATTATTCATAGATAGACTTGATCATAAACCCACAATTCATCGGTCTCAACAAACACACCGCAAAAAGAAGATTACATCGAATAGATCTCCACAAGAGAGTGGGAGAACATTGTATTGAGATCCAAAAAGAGAGAAGAAGCCATCTAGCTACTAACTATGGACCCGTAGGTCTGAGGTGAACTACTCACACTTCATCGGAGAGGCTTGGATGATGATGTAGAAGCCCTCCATGATCGATGCCCCCTCCGGCGGAGCTCCGGAACAGGCCCCAAGATGGGATCTCGTGGATACAGAAAGTTGCGCCGGTGGAATTAGGTTTTTGGCTCCGTATCTGATCGTTTGGGGGTACGTAGGTATATATAGGATGAAGAAGTACGTCGGTGGAGCTTCGAGGGGCCCACGAGGCAGGGGGCGCGCCCTAGGGGGGGGGAGCCCTCCACCCTCGTGAACCCTCGTGGCTTTCTTGACGGAGGGTCCAAGTCTCCTGGATCTTATCTGATGAGAAGATCACGTTTCAGAAGGTTTCATTTCGTTTGGACTCCGTTTGATATTCTATTTCTCCGAAACACTGAAATAGGCAAAAAACATCAATTCTAGGCTGGGCCTCCGGTTAATAGGTTAGTCCCAAAAATAATATAAAAGTGGAAAATAAAGCCCAATATAGTCTAAAACAGTAGATAATATAGCATGGAGCAATCAAAAATTATAGATACGTTGGAGACATATCAGCTATCGTAGCCGATTATCCGGGCCTGCTCCCTGCATCGCATGTAAGTAAAACCGGAGTCCGAACTTCCGAGAAGGATCCCTTTTTTACACTTCACCCATCACACACCACTGGTAGAAAAAGGGCCTATAGTCCCGGTTCGTAAGGGCCTTTAGTCCCGGTTCAGGAACCGGGACTAAAGTGTCGGTACTAATACCTCCCCCCTTTAGTCCCGGTTCAATCCAGAACCGGGACTAAAGGCCCTCCACGTGGGCAGAGCGCAGAGCCCAGCCAGGAGACCCTTTGGTCCCGGTTGGTGGCACCAACCGGGACCAATAGGCATCCACGCGTCAGCACTTCTGTGGCTGGGGTTTTTGTTTTTTTTTTTGAAAGGGGGGGGGGGGTTTGGGGGTTTTGGGGGGTTAATTTAGGTGTTTCATATATTGTGTTAGCTAGTTATAATTAATAGAGAGAAGTGTCCTCTGTTATGTCCGTGCTTGGTCGACGCTACGTACTATACATATGTATATAGAGAGGACTAGACACGCTAGCTAGCTAGTAATTAAGCAAATGAAGGAAACAGAAAGATCGTCATGAACATATATGCATATATACAGAGAGAAGTGATATCGACCACCTCTCCTTCTCCGAGAGATTGGTCGAACAACAAGTTCTCGTATATCTATCTGACACTACCGGCTACATATATACAATAATTATCTCTTACAAATATAATCATACGGACTCAGGGTCCACATAGAATTCTCCGTCTTCAGGGATCACGTGGTCAAGAAAGAATGCCGCCAATTCCTCTTGAATTCCTCGCATGCGAGCTGGTGCTAGGAGTTCATCCCGCTTCTGAAACATCTAATTTAAAGAAGGGGGTCAATACATATATATATATGAATGAATGAAACTCAACACAAATGATGGTAATAAAATAAAATTGTGAATGTTGTTATTTACGTACTTCATATTGTTCGTCAGTGTAGCCCCGCTCACAGGTCGTGTGGCGGATGGACTCGCAAACATAGTATCCACAGAAATCATTCCCTTGTTCCTGCCACAACCACTTTACAAGAAATAGAGGTTAATCAAACTGATAAGCAAGAATTCCAAATGGTATTGATGAATCTAGTGCTTGAATGACTAGTAGATGCGCTTAAAATGCTACTATAGCTAGTACTTACTTTCGGGTGTCTAAATTGCAGCTCCTTCGGCAGTCCCGGAGCTTTTCTGGTGAATTTTCTCCAAACCCTGCCGGACAAAGAAAACAATTACTTGATATATCAGAAAATGAACAAAGTTGCTGATATGGTGGATAATGATCGATTTAACTTACTTCTCGAGTATTTGAGTCATGTCTGCATAGTCCTTGGGATCTTTTTGTCTTGAGTCTAAGACGGTTACTAGTCCCTGCTCAAGCTTAATATGTAGGAGAATATAGTGGAAACTGCACGCGCATGCATAACTCATCAATTACATTACTATAACCTTGACTAATATATAAGGGAAACCGAATACGCACAAGACAGTAACACTCACTTGAAGTTGTAAGGAAAGAGTAATATATCTTTGTTTTGATTTATTATCAACGATCGTAGCATGCTGGCCTCGGTTTCTGCGGCATGAAGTTTAACCTGAGTTGCATCTATGAGATATGTGTTAATGAACCCAATATCACCGACTTGTCTTTTCTTCAATTCGACGATCTTCAATCTGCATAATATAGTGAGGATGATTATAAATACATGCAATGAAAGAGCTAAGCTATATAGAGAAACTTAATGACAGAAGTAGTACTACTTACAGACAGTAGCAGGCGACCGTTGTTTTATCGAGGGCCAATTGATTGAAAAACTGATAGAACTCATCAAATGGAACAGACAACAGATCAATTCCAACGAGGTCATGCTCCTTTTTAACTTTCACATACAAAGTACTCCTCCCCCCAGAGTCTCTGCAGATTTTCAAGTACCAATCATGCAATCTTCGCATCATCGTTGATAGAGATCTTTCATCTTTGACGAGAGGCTTCCCGTACTCGTATCTTTGTATCTGCATCTCCATGGGTTCATAATGTACTTCGTCGGGCAGGTAATCTGCAAGATTGCTATAATCGGGCACCATCCTCGGATCATTATCGACGTTGTGGCTAGGCACCTTGAGTGGGGGGCACGATTGCTTCGCTTGTTCGCCGAGCTGGGCAATTTGTTTCCCAGCTCGTCGTTCTTTCAGCCTTTGATCACTGACAGTACTTCCCGACCACTCCGCTTCGGCAAATTCCTTTCCAATAATGCGGTCATAGTTTCCTTTCGGCGGATCAGACTTCGGTGGTTTTGTCAGGGCAGCCAGAGTGCGCTTCACTTTCACCCGATCTACCTTCTCCTCCGGAGGTGGATGTTTCTTTGCTTTCACCCCTTCAAAGAATTTCTTCACTTCTTCTCGCGCGATCTCGGCGTTCTCCTCCTGGGTCCTCTCGTATGGTAACTTCTCTGGAGTCTTCAGAGAAGGACCGAATCTATATGTCCTCCCGCCTCTGGTTGTACTGCTAGACGCCGACCGAGCAGACGTAGCGGTTGTCTTCTTTACTTGCTTAAGAGGCGGAGGAGAAGGACTACGACGCGCCGGAGCAGCTGGAGCAGCGGCAGGTCTCTTCCGCCCTTGCTGACGTGGCAGAGAAGGAGGAGGCTGGCTGCTCAGGCGCGTCGGCGCAGGCGGAGAAGGAGGCGGAGTGCCGCCACGCGCCGGAGAAGGAGCCGACCGAGGGCCCTGATCGTCACTCGCCGGAGGAGGAGGCGGTGGAGGCGGAGTGCCCTGACTCGCCGGAGGAGGAGGAGGCGGTGGCATCCAGTTCGGAAGGTTGATGAGCTCCTTCCGCCATAGGCATGGAGTCTTCAAAGCAGACCCCAGCCGAGTCTCCCCTTCACCGGTAGGGTGGTCAAGCTGGAGGTCCTCAAATCCCTCCGTTATCTCATCCACCATCACCCTAGCATATCCTTCTGGAATCGGCCGGCAGTGAAAAGTTGCGCCGGGTTCAGTAGGATAAACAGAGCCAACAGCCGCCTTGACCTTCAAATTCATCCATTGCGTCATAAGGTGGCAATTTTGAGACTCCGTTATAGCATCCACGGGATAGCTGGCAGGAGCCGTCAAGGCATGCTCCGGCTGAAGCAGCTCGGTGGAAGCCACGCTGCTTCTGCGCTGAGATGGCGGGGTAGCTTCGGGGGAGGCTTCGGCAGTACATTTGCTGCGATTTGCTTCTCGTTCCTCTATCGCGTCTACCCTTGCTTGTAGCGCCTGCATTTGGGTCTGCTGCACTTTTTTCCTCCTCTCATGGGATTTGTAACCGCCTGCGTCCGGAAATCCAACCTTCCACGGAATGGAGCCTGGCATGCCTCGTGTCCGTCCAGGGTGCTCAGGATTCCCGAGGTCCATTGTGAGCTCGTCGTTCTCTCTGTCTGGAAAGAACGTCCCTTCATGCGCTGCTTCGATATACTGCTTAAGCTTACTGACTGGTATGTCCATTTGATCGTTCGTCCAAATGCACTTCCCTGTTACAGGGTCCAGTGTTCTGCCAGCCCCGAAGAACCAAGTCCGGCAATGGTCTGGCCAGTTAATTGTCTCTGGTTCGATCCCTTTATGAACCAGATCATTCTCAGTCTTGGACCACTTAGGCCGGGCTACGAGGTAGCCACCTGACCCCGTGCGATGGTGAAGCTTCTTCTTCGCAGCATTTTGCTTGTTTGTCGCTGACATCTTCTGACTCTTTTCCGATGTCTTGTTGGACACAAATGCGGGCCAGTGATCTCTGATATTCTCATATCTGCCCTTGAATTCTGGTGTCTCGTTATTTTCGACAAACTTATTCAGCTCTTTCTTCCACCTCCTGAATAGTTCTGCCATCCTCTTCAGAGCAAAAGACTTGACTAATTTCTCTTTAACTGGGTTCTCTGGATTATCCTCAGGCGGTAGGGTGAAATTTGACTTCAGCTCAGTCCAAAGATCATTTTTCTGCATATCATTGACATAAGACACCTCAGGGTCTTCTGTAGCCGGCTTAAACCATTGCTGGATGCTTATCGGGATCTTGTCCCTAACCAGAACCCCGCAGTGAGCAACAAATGCGCTCTTTGTCCGGAGGGGTTCAATAGGTTGGCCGTCGGGCGCGATTGCTATGATCTCAAACTTTTCATCCGAGCTCAACTTTTTCTTCGGGCCTCATCTCTTTACCGAAGTTGTGCTCGATCCGGAGGGCTAGAAAAAAGAACAAAGACTTAATTAATATGTGTACATACCAAAACAATGAATGCATCAATCAGCTAGTCAGCATAGGCTTAACTAATATATATACCTGGCCGGACTCGGTTCGGTCACCGGAGCCGTCATCACGGTCTCCTTCTTGCACCGGCATTGGGTCACCGGAGCCGTCCTCATGTTCTTCTTCTTGCACCGGCATTAGGTCACCGTAGCCAGCTTGTTCACCCTCTCCTTCCAGACCATCGGTTTCGTTGAGAAACAACGAGATGGCATCACTTCCTTCTGCGATTAGGTCCCTCAACAACGCTTCTTTTGTTGCTTCGTCTAGGGCGGTGTCCATAGTTTCTACAAATATTTACAACATGGCAATTATTATTCAAACATGACAGATGGATATATTAGTGCCAAACGTAGAACTAGCTACCTAATCATAGTAAGCTATCGGGAGGGGGTATATATCGACAACGACGACACTACATCTATGTCCCTCGACGACCCTCGTTCCCGATAAAAAAAAGAGGAGGAAGAAGAAAAATAAGAGGAGAAGAAAGAATAGAGGAGAAGATCTCCTCTATTCTTTCTTCTCCTCTTTTTTTTCTTCTTCCTCTTCTTTTTTATCCTCTTCTTCCTCTCATGTTCGATAGGATCGCCGAGGGGTCGGGAGGTTGCCTAGTGTCAAGGGATTCAACAAAACCATGTCTTCATCATTAGGCGAAAGTAACATGTGCATGATGGTACGAAGCTCTTCAAAGTTGTTCTAGAACGGACTCCCAGATAGGATAATCCGCCTTTTGGTACAAAGTTCAGCAAGAGCCTTCCGAATATCGCTATTTGGAAGGCCTTTGCTGAATTGGTACCAAAAGGCGGATTATTCTATCCGGAACTCCATTCAAAACAACTTTGCAGAACTTCGTACCAACATGCCCTGGTTACTTCCGGCTAATGATGAAGGCATGGATTTCTTCAATACTTTGACACTAGGAAACCTCTCTCTACTTCCGGCTAATAAGAATAAGAAGAAGAAGAAGAATAAGAAGAAGAAAAGAAGAAAAAAAAGAGGAGAAGAAGAAAGGAATAGTGGAGAAGAAGAGAAAATAGAATAGCTAGCAAGTATCGTGGGTGTGAGATACATGTGGCCTTCGGTGTCGGACACTACATCCACGTCCCACAAGTGACGTGGGCGTCGAAGCCCGCGCCACTTGTGGGATGTGGGTGTAGTGTCCGACACCGACGGTACATGTATCTCACACCGACGATACTTTCTATTTAGGGTTTCTCCTCTACCGCTCCTCGACCTCTCAATGACCCTCGTTCCCGATAAAATAAAGAGGAAGAAGAAGAAGAAAAAAGAAGAAAAGAAAGAATAGAGGAGAAGACTTCCTCTTCTTCCTCTCCTCTTCTTCTCCCTCTTCTTCCCCTTCTTTTTTCTTCTTCTTATTTATTTATCCTCTTCTTCCTCTCCTCTTCTTCTTCTTATTTAGTTCTCTCGACCCCTCATCCCTCTCTCGACCCCTCGATGACCCTCGTCCCTGATAACATATTTTTTCTCCCCTCGACACCTCTCGACCTCTCGTCCCACTCTCGACCCCTCATCATCATCTATCACCCCCCTCGTTTTCTTTAGCATATATCCATGAACAAACTAGAGGAGAAGATCGAAGAAAAAAAAGAAGCCTTCCTCTTCTTATTTTCCTTTCTCCACTCCCTTTTCTTCTTCTTCTTCTTCCTTCTTCCTCTTTTCTTCCTTTTCCTTATTTTACTTTTTCCTCTACACTAACCTAAAATCGATATCTACTAATTAACAACCTAAATAAAAAAATGAATACATATATGAAAAAAAACATCATATAAAAAAACATTTTTGACATATTTAGCATATTCTGATCCATAGTTCAAAATTTTCAAATTTCATTCAAATGAAATTTGAATCGGATTCAAATAACTTGTTGAAAACCTATTCTAAACCTCTCCAAAAATTCTGAAATTTTGCCATCGCCTTTGTCTTGCATCAGTACCTCACCACAATTTTTTTAAAAAAATTCCAAAAATGCCCAAAGCCATCTAGTATTTCATCAAACACCTTCTATATGGACAAAAAAATTCCTCCTGTTCCAAAAAATTCAGAAAAGTGGACAGCGCGTTGCTGCTGCTCCACTTCTCCTCTCCTCTACTTCTCCTCGGGCGCTCGGGGCCGGCGGAGCAGGGGCGGAGCAAGGGCGCAGGGGCGGAGCCGGGGCGCTCGGGCGGCGGCGACCATGGAGCAGGGGCGGAGCAAGGGCGCTCGGGCGGCGCAAGAGTGGCACTCGAGAGGGGGGCTCACTTTGAGGGGGGCGGCGACGGCTGGAGTCCGGCGACGAGGACGGCGGGCTCGGACGCGGTGACGGGACGGTAGCTGGGGCGGCGGGCGTCGGGCAAGGGGCTGGCGCGGGCGACGGCGAGGGAGGGACGGGGCGGTGCGCGTCGGGGCAGGGACGAGGGCGACAGCGACGGGGGCGTGCCGTGGCGACGCGCGTCGCGGGCGACGGTGACGATGGGGGCGGGCGGCGTCAGGGCAGCCTGGCGGCGTCAGGGGCGGCAACTACAAGATGAGAATGAAAAATTCCAAAGTGTGGCCTTATATAGAAGAGGCTTTAGTCTCGGTTCATGGCAGCAACCGGGACTAAAGGTGGGCATTAGTCCCGGTTGGTGCCACAAACCGAGACCAATGGCCTCTTTTCGGCAGCCCAAAGGGCAGGAAGCGAAGCCCATTGGTCCCGGTTGGTGGCACCAACCGGGACTAAAGGGGGGCATTGGTCACGGTTGGTGGCACCAACCGGGACCAATGCCTCCTTTAGTCCCGGTTAGGGCCACCAACCGGGACCAATACCCTTGTGCTGCCCTGCGCCCATAAGTTTAGTCCCACATCGCTAGTTGACAGTGCCCAACACCAGTTTATAAGCTCTGCTGCCTCCTCCCTCTCGAACTCCTCTGAACAGCAGGCCTATGGGCCTAATTTGACACTGCTTTGCCTGTGGGCCTATTGGGCCTTCTGCGGGCCTGAATCCTGGCCCATGTAGGGTTTCTAGTCGTATTCAGGCCGTGGAGGCCCAGTAGGTGGCATTTTTTTTGGTTTTTTCTTTTTTATTTCTACATTTTTTATTTTTTTATTTTTTTTATTTCTACTTAAAACTAAATACTTACAGTTTTTTAGTGATTTCTTTTTGCTTTTAGGTCACAAAAATTATAAACTTTCTGTTAGTGCCATTAGTTTTAAATTTTAAATAGTTTAAATTTGAATTTTTAAAAATTTGTGTGAATCACTAGTTTATGAATAACTTTACTATAAAATTAGAATTTTTTTTCTATTTATTTTTTATTTCTACTTAAAACTAAATACTTACAGTTTTTTAGTGATTTCTTTTTGCTTTTAGGTCACAAAAATTATAAACTTTCTGTTAGTGCCATTAGTTTTAAATTTTAAATAGTTTAAATTTGAATTTTTAAAAATTTGTGTGAATCACTAGTTTATGAATAACTTTACTATAAAATTAGAATTTTTTCTTCTTTGCTATTTATTTTTTATTTATACTTACAATTAAATACTTATAGTTTGATTTTAGGTCAAACAAATTATATTCTTTTTGCTATTGAAGAATATTATAGTTTTATTTTAGTTGATCATAACATAATATTTTAATTGATTGTTTTTATTTTCATAAAAGTTTTGTAGTTCATTTTGTTTGCTATTAATTCATTCTTTGAGCTAAATGACTCTGAAATTGGAAAGCATTTCAAAATGAACTTTGAAAAGGTTGAAAGTTGGCATGGTATCATCATTTCACCCACATAGCATGTTCCAAAAAGTAGAGAGGGTTACGACAAAAACTTGATGCACTTCGTGTACAAAATGGACAATCACTTTCGAAGTATCAAAGTTTCGAACCATAAGACATGAAAGCATTTCAAATGAACTCTGAAAAAGTTGAAAGTTGGGATGGTATCATAATTTCACCCACATAGCATTTGCTTATTGCGGGAGAAAGTCTTCACTTTTTCTTCGCTTGTGTCATTTGCTTATTGCGCCGTAACCATGGATAATCTTCATTGTTTATCAGGATGCTTGGGTCAGCCTTGACATTGAAGGGAGGAATTTCATGAAACTTTTCATAATCTTCAGACATGTCTGTCTTGCCGTCCACTCCCAGGATGTCCCTTTTTCCTGAAAGAACTATGTGGCGCTTTGGCTCATCATATGATGTATTCGCTTCCTTATCTTTTCTTTTTCTCGGTTTGGTAGACATGTCCTTCACATAGATAACCTGTGCCACATCATTGGCTAGGACGAACGGTTCATCAGTGTACCCAAGATTTTTCAGATCCACTGTTGTCATTCCATACTGTGGGTCTACCTGTACCCCGCCGCCTAACAGATTGACCCATTTGCACTTAAACAAAGGGACCTTAAAATCAGGTCCGTAGTCAAGTTCCCATATGTCCACTATGTAACCATAATATGTGTCCTTTCCGCTCTCGGTTGCTGCATCAAAGCAGACACCGCTGTTTTGGTTGGTGCTCTTCTGATCTTGGGCGATCGTGTAAAATGTATTCCCATTTATCTCGTATCCTTTGTAAGTCAATACAGTCAAAGATGGTCCCCTGGACAACAAGTACAACTCATCACAAACAGTGTTGTCACCTCTGAGACGTGTTTCCAACCAACTGCTGAAAGTCCTGATGTGTTCACATGTAATCCAGTCGTCGCACTGCTCCGGGTGTTTGGAGCGCAGACTGTTCTTGTGTTCATCGACATACGGGGTCACCAAGGTAGAGTTCTGTAGAACTGTGTAGTGTGCTTGAGACCAAGAATATCCGTCCCTGCATATTATTGAGTCTCTTCCCAGAGTGCCTTTTCCAGTCAGTCTCCCCTCATACCGCGATTTAGGGAGACCTATCTTGTTAAGGCCAGGAATGAAGTCAACACAAAACCCGATAACATCCTCTGTTTGATGGCCCATGGAGATGCTTCCTTCTGGCCTAGCGCGGTTACGGACATATTTCTTTAGGACTCCCATGAACCTCTCAAAGGGGAACATATTGTGTAGAAATACGGGCCCTAGGATGACAATCTCGTCGACTAGATGAACTAGGACGTGCGTCATGATATTGAAGAAGGATGGTGGGAACACCAGCTCGAAACTGACAAGACATTGCGCCACATCACTCCTTAGCCTTGGTACGATTTCTGGATCGATCACCTTCTGAGAGATTGCATTGAGGAATGCACATAGCTTCACAATGGCTAATCGAACGTTTTCCGGTAGAAGCCCCCTCAATGCAACCGGAAGCAGTTGTGTCATAATGACGTGGTAGTCATGAGACTTTAGGTTCTGAAACTTTTTCTCTGGCATATTTATTATTCCCTTTATATTCGACGAGAAGCCAGTCGTGACCTTCATACTGAGCAGGCATTCAAAGAAGATTTCTTTCTCTTCTTTCGTAAGAGCGTAGCTGGCAGGACCTTTATACTGCTTCGGAGGCATGCCGTCGTTTTCGTGCAAACGTTGCAGGTCCTCTCGTGCCTCGGGTGTATCTTTTGTCTTCCCATACACGCCCAAGAAGCCTAGCAGGTTCATGCAAAGGTTCTTCGTCACGTGCATCACGTCGATTGAGGAGCGGACCTCTAGGTCTTTCCAGTAGGGTAGGTCCCAAAATATAGATTTCTTCTTCCACATGGGTGCGTGTCCCTCAGCGTCATTCGGAACAGCTAGTCCACCGGGACCCTTTCCAAAGATTACGTAGTGTAAATCATTGATCATAGCAAGCACGTGATCACCAGTGCGCATGGCGGGCTTCTTCCGGTGATCTGCCTCGCCTTTGAAATGCTTGCCTTTCTTTCGACATTGATGGTTGGTCGGAAGAAATCGACGATGGCCCAGGTACACATTCTTCCTGCATTTGTCCAGGTATATACTTTCAGTGTCATCTAAATAGTGCATGCATGTGTGGTATCCTTTGTTTGTCTGTCCTGAAAGGTTACTGAGAGCGGGCCAATCGTTGATGGTCACGAACAGCAACGCCTTAAGGTTAAATTCCTCCTGTCTGTGCTCATCCCACGTACGTACACCGTTTCTATTCCACAGCTGTAAAAGTTCTTCAACTAATGGCCTTAGGTACACATCAATTTCGTTGCCGGGTTGCTTAGGGCCTTGGATGAGAACTGGCATCATAATGAACTTCCGCTTCATGCACATCCAAGGAGGAAGGTTATACATACATAGAGTCACGGGCCAGGTGCTGTGATTGCTGCTCTGCTCCCCGAAAGGATTAATGCCATCCACGCTTAAAGCAAACCATACATTCCTTGGGTCCTTTGCAAACTCATCCCAGTACTTTCTCTTGATTTTTCTCCACTGCGACCCGTCAGCGGTGCTCTCAACTTCCCATCTTTCTTTCGGTTCTCACTGTGCCATCGCATCAACTTGGCATGCTCTTCGTTTCTGAACAGATGTTTCAACCGTGGTATTATAGGAGCATACCACATCACCTTCGCAGGAACCCTCTTCCTGAGGGGCTCACCATCAACATCACCAGGGTCATCTCGTCTGATCTTATACCGCAACGCACCGCATACCGGGCATGCGTTCAGATCCTTGTATGCATCGCGGTAGAGGATGCAGTCATTAGGGCATGCATGTATCTTCTCCACCTCCAATCCTAGAGGGCATACGACCTTCTTTGCTGCGTATGTACTGTCGGGCAATTCGTTATCGTTTGGAAGCTTCTTCTTCAATATTTTCAGTAGCTTCTCAAATCCTTTGTCAGCCACAGCATTTTCTGCCTTCCACTGCAGCAATTCCAGTACGGTACCGAGCTTTGTGTTGCCATCTTCGCAATTGGGGTATAACCCTTTTTTGTGATCCTCTAACATGCGATCGAACTTCAGCTTCTCCTTTTGACTAATGCATTGCGTCCTTGCATCGACAATGACCCGGCGGAGATCATCATCATCGGGCACACCGTCTGGTTCCTCTTGATCTTCAGCAGCTTCACCCGTGGCAGCATCATTGGGCACATCGTCTGGTTCCTCTTGATCTTCACCAGCTCCCCCCGTTGCAGCATCACCGTATTCAGGGGGCACATAGTTGTCATCGTACTTTTCTTCTTCGCCGTCTTCCATCATAACCCCTATTTCTCCGTGCCTCGTCCAAACATTATAGTGTGGCATGAAACCCTTGTAAAGCAGGTGGGAGTGAAGGATTTTCCGGTTAGAGTAAGACCTCGTATTCCAACATTGAGTGCATGGACAACACATAAAACCATTCTGCTTGTTTGCCTCAGCCGCATCAAGAAACTCATGCACGCCCTTAATGTACTCGCGGGTGTGTCTGTCACCGTACATCCATTGCCGGTTCATCTGCGTGCATTATATATAATTAAGTGTCCAAATTAATAGAAGTTCATCATCACATTAAAACCAAAGTGCATACATAGTTCTCATCTAACAACATATAGCTCTCCAGAGCATCTAATTAATTAAACCATACATTGAAACTATGTAAAACATTTCAATGCGAAAACAAATGCGATCATAATCGCAACCAAGGTAACAATTGATCCAACGGCATAATGATACCAAGCCTCGGTATGAATGGCATATTTTCTAATCTTTCTAATCTTCAAGCGCATTGCATCCATCTTGATCTTGTGATCATCGACGACATCCGCAACATGCAACTCCAATATCATCTTCTCCTCCTCAATTTTTTTTATTTTTTCCTTCAACAAATTGTTTTCTTCTTCAACTAAATTTAACCTCTCAACAATAGAGTCGGTTGGCATTTCCGATTCACATACATCCTAGATAAATAAAATCTATGTCACGTTGGTCGGCATAATTTTCATAAACAATAAATGAACCAATAGTTATAAAGATAATATACATACCAAATCCGAATCATAGACAGGACGAGGGCCGACGGGGGCGGATACCAAAACCATCGCACTATATAAGATGCAATAATAAATGTAAGAAAATGATACAAATATCTATCTAAACATACAAGTAAGAATATTTTTCCTTTCAGAAAGAAGATAAGAACAAGAGGCTCACCACGGTGGTGTCGGTGATGAGATCGGCGCGGGTGATCGACGGCGGTGAAGACGGGGACGGGGCGTGACGGACCGCTAAATCTAGACAAATCTCAAGGAAAATGGAGCTTGGAGGTCGAGCTTCGAGAGGAGAAAGCTTAAGTAGTGTGGCTCGGGCATTCCATCGAACACCTCATGTGCATAGGAGGTGAGCTAGAGCAGCACAAAGCCCTCTCCCCCTCGGCCAGAAAAAACAAAGCACTGTGCTCTGCTCTTGCGCGAGGGGGTATATATAGGCACCTCATTGGTCCCGGTTGATGACATGAACCGGGACTAAAGGGAAGCCTTTGGTCCCAGTTCAAGCCACCAACCGGGACCAATGGTGGTGGGCCAGGAGCGAGGCCCATTGGTCCCGGTTCGTCCCACCAACCGGGACCAAAAGGTCCATACGAACCGGGACCAATGGCCCACATGGCCCGGCCGGCCCCCTGGGCTCACGAACCGGGACCAATGCCCACATTGGTCCCGGTTCTACACTGAACCGGGACTAATGGGCTGATGCGGCCTGGACCATAGCCCTGTTTTCTACTAGTGCACACACATGGTGTCCTACAGGGAAGGCCCTTAGGACGCCACGCCGAACCCGCGGTGACTCACCAGCAAGGGGCACCGAAGCCGGATAGGCTTAAAAGGTACGCGGTCAGGACTGAGACGCCTTCGCAGAGGTATGAAAAAAAACCCTGGTCCATGGTTTGTTGTTTGTAAAATATAATAACGTCCATGGTTTCTGGCAGAAAAAACGCTCGCCGGACCGTGCCCGGAGAGTTTGCCGGCCATGCCTCCACCAGCCGGATTCCAAAGCTGGACTTAGGGGCAGATGCTAACGTGGGGACAACACCGGACGTTCCTCCTATAGAGGATGCGGATAGGCTGTCCGCTACGAATTCCGAAGTGGACAGTGCCATGAGTCACAGGCGCCGCTAGGCCGTACTCCATGGCCCTGGTTTCTCCGAAGAGGCGTTCGTTGCCTTCAACTCAGGAGACGCGTACATCCGAGCTGCGCAAAATGGTCTTGCCAGAGCCATGGACCAGTATGTAAAGGATATACGGGTAAGAAAATCTGATAATTATATGTACCAGTATCCCCTGAGACTTGAAACAGTTGACACAACTGATTTAAGGATCATTATTTGTGTAGGATCTTATGGAGAAGAATACCCAGTTGTCTCAGGAGCTAGAGGAGTGCAAAGCCCAGCTGCGGGCCGCAGTTGCCTCAATGAAGGAGTCCGCGAAGGCCCCATCTGGTAACACTTGCTTCTATCGAAAAGAAGGATATGTACCGGTTAGTATTCGGCATGTATGCAAATCTAACAATAGATTCTGCAGATGACACCGGAGTGAATCCGGAGGTCGTGCGAGGGGATGAGCAACATGCTCAAAGACAGCTAGAGGCTGGCAAGTGTGTGCTGACGCGGGTTAGGAAGGAGAAAATGATCTCCAAGATGCCAATACCCAGCTGGGCGTTGAACTGAAAGACGTTCGGGCCCAGCTAGCTGACTCCGTAAAGGAGAAAAAGAGGCTTCAATGCGGCATTTTTAGTAAGTGCTTGAATGAACTTTTTATAGAGTTCGGCGAAGAAATCGACTAACAGAGTTATGTTTGTAGGTATGCTGACGAGTCGTCTTGAAGAGGAGATGCCCGGATCTGCGGGCAATCTTCTACCAGAGCTCTTACAGTTGCACGAACAAGTTCGGCAGGTGATGCAGGACATTGCCCAAGCCTTGTGACCATCCACCTCCCTTCCAGGAGGCATGGGGGAGCTTGTAGAGATGGTCAAGGGAGCACGGTGGCGCTTCCGATTATGGAAGATATCAGCCTACCGACAAGGTGCAAGGGAAGCCTGGGCCATGGTGAAGACGTGATATACCAAGGCTGATCCAAACCACATGGCCGAGGTCGGACCTATGGGGTCTGATGGGAAAGAGATCCCCGTAAGTTTAGTGTATGACCAGGTGAAACTAGCCGCAAAGTATTCCCAACAGGATTGTAGGATAGACAGCCTATTGGATGGTATAGAAGAAGAATTTAGTCAGTCTAAGTGACTGTGTACTTCAAGTGACATATATTGTCCCTAGCCGGATTGTAAATCATTTGTCATGGTGGACCTTTTCGCTTTAACCTCCGGACCCGATAGTCCGGAGTGTATCCGAATACCCGCTCAGTTATGTAAAAACCGGGGTACGTGTGGAAACCAGGCGTAGGGGTCATTAGTGCTTGAACAGACAAGTACCCAACTAGCTATGTTATATTACATGGATAGTAAGAAACATCTTCCAGGGAGAATAGTTCCGTTAAGGGTTCCTTTCCCTGGGTACGCATGCATTAATGTGCATGTCCTAACTGCGAGAAGAGACACATGATATAAACATCTAGGGGCATGTATTGCAATAATTATAGTCATCTTTTGTTCACCGACCGAATAACCCTTAAGAACGCTAGCTTTCGGCTTCACCCAGTCTGAGGTACACATTCGGCTGACCTGGCAGTAACAATCGCAGAGGTGCTCCCCTTATGCCCTAGCCGAATTAACGGGAACGTAGGGCATAAACACAAGAGCCAGGCAATGCAGCTTGGCCAAAACTTAAGTCATATCGATGCAAATAATGGCGAAGAAAAGGTACATGTGGAAAAGCAACACATGTGCGGGGGCATAGAGCCCGGAACATAGTTATATTAAGCTTCTGTATAAGAAGCCCCCAGGTATAATGAGCATGCCTAGCGTGTCAATATTGTGTAGTCAAGACACAGTTTAACCTTTTAAGGCTGTGGAGAAAAAGGGAAGAAAGAAAGAAAAGACAAATAACGGATATATAAAAAATTGACGGAGGTAAGGAGACGAACACAGAGTCCGGCACTAGGCGTAGAACCTTCGGAGTCTGGCTGCGTTCCATGGGTTTGGCTCGAGTCAATTGTCCGATGCATCCCGCAGACGGTACGCTCCACCGGTCAGAACTTTGTCAATAACGAAGGGACCTTCCCATTTGGGCTTGAGCTTGTCCTTTTTCTTCTCTGGTAGGCGCATAATGAGTTCGCCAACGTTATAAGTTTTGGCATATACTTCTCTGCTTTGATACCGCTGAGCCTGTTGCTGATAGAATGCAGAGCGGGCTTTTGCCACATCACACTCCTCCTCCAGGGCTTCCAAACTGTCCTGCCGATCAAGCTTGGCTTCTTTCTCTTTGTACATGCGCACTCGAGGTGAGTTACCGCCTCTGCGCCGTACACCATAAAGAACGGTGTATATCCGGTAGTGCAATTCGGCGTGGTCCGCAACCCCCATAGTATGGAGTCAAGCTCCTCCATGTAGTGCGTATTTGACTCCTTCAAGGATCACACTAATCTGGGTTTAATGCCGCTCATGATAAGACCATTTGCTCGCTCGACTTGTCCGTTAGTTTGCGGGTGATAGACAGAGGCATAATCGAGCTTAATGCCCATTTTGCTGCACCAAGTTTTTACATTGTCAGCTGTAAAGTTCGAGCCATTATCGGTGATGATGTTGTGAGGGATGCCATAATGGTGTACAACCCCGGATATGAAGTCTATCAGTGGTCTGGACTCGGTCGTTTTAACTGGTTTGGCTTCTATCCATTTGGTGAATTTATCCACCATGACCAATAGGTATTTTTTTCTTGTGGCTTCCCCCTTTAAGGGGTCCGACAATGTCAAGGCCCCAGACCGCGAAGGGCCAAGTAATGGGGATTGTTTGGAGAGCGGTGGGTGGAATATGGCTTTGGTTTGCGAAAAGCTGGCAACCGACGCAACGTTGAACGAGGTCCTGTGCATCTTCTCGGGCCGTCGGCCAGTAAAAACTTGTACGGAAGGCCTTGCTTACAAGGGCCCGAGCTGCGGCATGGTGGCCGCCAAGTCCAGCATGAATTTCTGCCAAAAGTTGTCGTCCTTCCTATTCGGAGATGCACCTTTGAAGTACTCCGGTAGCGCTTTTCTTATAAAGCTCTCCCTCGTGGACCTTGAAGGCTTTAGACCGCTACACAATGCAACGTGCCTCGTTTGGGTCATTGGGGAGTTCTGGCCTAATTAGGTAAGCCAAGAAGGGTTCTGTCCATGGGGCGATGACAACCATAATCACGTGGGCTGAAGGTGTTATTTCAGTGGCAGAGCCTCCAATTACGTCAGAGTGTTCGGTATCTGGCGTTGTGGTCGGGTCCGAACTGTTGTTGCCGGTCTCTCCTTCCCATACCACGGATGGCTTAAACAGCATGTCCAAGAAGATGTTAGGTGGGACAGGGTCGCGCTTAGTGCCGATGCGGGCGACGATATCCGCCGCTTGATTGTTTTCCCGGACCACATGGTTGAATTTAAGCCCCTCGAACCGAGCTGACATTTTGAGGACGGCATTGCGGTAAGCCGCCATTTTTGGGCCCTTGGCAACAAAGTCTCCATTTATTTGAGATATTGCAAGGTTCGAATCCCCACGCACCTCTAGGCATTGAATGCCCATGGAGACTGCCATCCGGAGACCATGCAACAGGGCCTCATATTCTGCTGCATTGTTGGAGTCTGTGTATAATATTTGGAGTACGTATTGGACTGTATCTCCGGTGGGGGATGTTAGGACGACGCCTGCCCCCAGACCAGCCAGCATCTTAGAGCCGTCGAAGTGCATGATCCAATTGGAGTACGCACTGTCCTCTTTAGGGAGTTCGGCTTCCGTCCATTCAGCGACGAAATCAGCCAGTACTTGCAACTTAATGGCTCGCCATGGTTTGTATGTTATGTCGAACGGGGGGAGCTCGATAGCCCATTTAGCAATCCGGCCCGTGGCATCGCAGTTATTTATTATGTCGTTGAGTGGTACTTCGGAGGCCACCGTAATTGAACACTCTTGAAAGTAGTGTCGTAGTTTCCGGGATGCCATGAAGACCACGTATGCTATCTTTTGATAATGTGGGTACCGTGATTTGCATGGAGTGAGGATAGTGGATACATAGTATACCGGCTTTTGAAGTGGGAACTTTTGTCCGTCCGTCTCTTGTTCGACGACGAGCACTACACTTACAACTTGGTGTGTTGCCGCTATATATAACAGCATTGGTTCACCGACATTTGGCGCGGCCAAGATTGGGTTGGTGGCCAATACGGCTTTTATTTCTTCCAATCCGGCCGTGGCCGCATCCGTCCACTCGAAGTATTCAGTGCATCAAAGAAGGCGATAAAGAGGTAGTGCCTTTTCTCCTAATCGGGAGATAAAGCGGCTTAAGGCAGCCACACATCCAGTTAACTTCTGGATTTGCTTGAGGTCTATTGGGATAGCCAACTGTGACAAAGCTCGGATTTTAGCCGGATTTATTTCAATTCCTCTACTCGAAACGATGAAGCCCAAGAGCTTTCCGGCGGGCACGCCGAAAACGCATTTTTCTGGATTGAGCGTGATGCCATATGTTCGGAGGTTGTCGAACGTGAGCCTCAAGTCGTCTATTAAGGATTCGACGTGTCTTGTTTTAATGACCACGTCGTCTACGTATGCCTCCACTGTTTTGCCGATTTGTGTTTCTAGGCATGTCTGAATCATGCGTTGATAGGTTGCAACGCCGTTTTTGAGCCCGAAAGGCATGGTGTTAAAATAGAAGGGGCCGTATGGAGTGATGAATGCCGTTGCAGCTTGATCGGGCTCCACCATCTTAATTTGATGGTATCCGGAGTATGCTCGGGGAAGCACAATGAGTCATGTCCTGCGGTAGCGTCGATAAGTTGATCGATGCGGGGGAGTGGGAAGGGATCCTTGGGGCAAGCCTTGTTAAGGTCCTTGAAATCGACACATAGGTGCCAGGATTTGTCCTTCTTTGGTACCATCACCAGGTTTGCTAGCCAGTCCGGATGTTTTATTTCTCTAATGAATCCGGCCTCGAGTAACTTGGCTAGCTCTTCTCCCATAGCTTGCCGCTTGGGCTCAGAGAAACGCCGAAGAGTCTGCTTGACCGACTTGAACCCTTTTAGAATGTTAAGGCTATGCTCGGCCAACCTGCGTGGGATTCCTGGAATGTCTTAAGGATGCCAGGCAAAGATGTCCCAATTCTCACGCAAGAACTCCCGCAGTGCGGCGTCTATTGTGGGGTTCAGCTGTGCCCCAATGGATGATGTTTTTGTAGGGTCAGTTGGGTGCACCTGGAATTTGACTATTTCGTCCGCTGGTTTAAAAGAGGTGGACTTGGGTCTTTTGTCGAGTATCACGTCGTCCCTGTCCACTTTGGAGCGCAGCGCAGTTAGTTCTTCGGCCGCCAGGGCTTCGGATAACGCCTCGAGGGCTAGTGCGGTGGCTTTATTTTCGGCGCGGAGTGCTATGTCCGGATCACTAGCCAGAGTGATTATTCCATTGGGCCCGGGCATTTTGAGCTTCATGTACCCGTAATGGGGTATTGCTTGGAAGATCGCGAATGTCTCCCGCCCTAAAAGTGTGTGGTATCCACTACTAAACGGGGCCACTTGGAATGTGATTTCTTCGGACCTATAGTTCTCCGGCATGCCGAATACCATTTCTAGTGTGATTTTTACCGCACATCATGCCTCCTGACTAGGGATGATTCCTCTGAAGGTCGTGCTGCTTTGCTCAATGCGGTCTTGTCTATTTCCATATTGCTAAGAGTTTCCTCATAGATGAGGTTTATTCCGCTGCCACCGTCCATGAGCACTTTAGTAACCCGGAAGCCGTCCACAGTTGGACTAAGGACCAAAGCGGTTGGTGTTTGGGCTGTTCGGAATTGAGGTTCGTCACTGGCATTGAAGGTTATGGCCGTGTCGTTCCATGGATTTATTGCTGCAACATGGCAGACATCGGCAAGGCTGCGGAGTGTTCGCTTGCGCCTATTATTTGAGGCGAAGGTCTCGAAGACTGTCAATACTGTATTGTTATTTTCCACAGGATGGTGCTCTGTTGTATTGTTGGTGAGGATATCCTCGCCGCTCTTGGCCACCTGCCGGAGTATCCAGCATGCTCTAAGGCTGTGCGTTGGCATGGTATCCGCTGTACTGTGAATTTTGCATGGCCCATTGAGCCATCCCTCCAATACAGTTCCACGCCCTGTAGTGGGCTTTGGTTTCTTTGTAATTGGATCGGGTGACTTACGAGAGTAAACCCTTTTAGTTCGGACGGGGGGTTTAGTGAGAGCCGGAGGGTCCTAGAATTTTGTTTGGGTTTTCCAGGCGCTTTCCATCGCATAGTACTTCCGTACTATGGCCGCCAAGTCAGCAAAGTGTGCTATGTCATGGCGACTTATGGCGTTGAGGATTCCCTTGTCCGTGCAATTTTTGCAAAAAAAATTGAAATTGTGTCTTCCTCGCGACAGTCCTTGACCTTGCTCATTACAAGGAGGAATCTGACCCAATAGTGATGTACTGTCTCTTGGGGCTCTTGTGTAATGTGGGAAAGATCACTTGAGTCTGGGTGGGTGGGTATATTTAGGTTCGAACCCTGACCAGATCTGAGGCCCAAGGGCGGAGGAGTCCCCGAGCTTAACAGTTCGGGCTCTGGGATGCTGCCAAATAGTCATGGCCCGCTGTCTAATTCTAGGTTCGAAGCTTGGGACATGTCCTCCCGTGGACGGGTTTCCGGCTCGGAGAGCTCGGAAATCCGGACATAGTTTGTCCTCAAAATAGAGGAAGAATCGCTACATTGCTCCTCCACCACCGCTATCTGATGGGTGACCGGCGGAGAGTTAATCTCCCTTTGGTCGGGTTTAAGCCCGATCCTATCGTAGTCCGTAGCAACTCCCAGGGCGGTGATGCGATCCAAGAGCTCGTTCAAGGAAGAGAGCTCTATTGGATCCATCTGCTCGGCGAATACTAAGCCGACGCCGAGGTTGTTTTTGATGACCCGAGAATTCATCGTCGGCGCGACGATCGAAAGGGCGGTCATGACGAAGCCGCCTACTCGGAGGGTTTGGCCTACAGCCAGGGCTCCCCCTGAGGTGATGTTGTCCTTCACAACAAGATGAGCCATCCAGCGTTATCGTGACGGCACAGTGGAACTCTCAATGAAAGCACCAATGTCGGTGTCAAAACCGGCGGATCTCGGGTAGGTGGTCCCAAACTGTGCGTCTAAGGCGGATGGTAACAGGAGACGGGGGACACGGTGTTTACCCAGGTTCGGGCCCTCTCGATGGAGGTAATACCCTACGTCCTGCTTGATTGATCTTGATGATATGAGTATTACAAGAGTTGATCTACCACGAGATCATAGAGGCTAAACCCTAGAAGCTAGCCTATGATTATGATTGTTGTTGTCCTACGGACTAAACCCTCTGATTTATATAGACACCGGAGGGGGCTAGGGTTACACAGAGTCGGCTACAAGGGAGGAGATCTACATATCCGAATTGCCAAGCTTGCCTTCCACGCAAAGGAGAGTCCCACCCGGACACGAGACAAAGTCTTCAATCTTGTATCTTCATAGTCCAACAGTCCGGCCAAAGTATATAGTCCGGCTGTTTGAGGATCCCCTAATCC
Organism: Triticum urartu; assembly: GCF_056163025.1. Classification (NCBI taxonomy): domain Eukaryota; kingdom Viridiplantae; phylum Streptophyta; class Magnoliopsida; order Poales; family Poaceae; genus Triticum; species Triticum urartu. The sequence goes on along the minus strand of NC_141878.1, from coordinate 442,268,813 downwards.
AGGACTCCCTCACTGTTTTTGACAGATTCTGTTTTCATTGTGTTGTTTGCTTATTTTGATGAATCTATGAGTAGTATCGGATGGTACGAACCATAGAGAAGTTGGAATACAGTAGATATTACACCAATATAAATAAAGAATTAGTTCACAATAGTACCAAAAGTGGTGATTTTATTTTCTTATACTAACGGAGCTTACGAGTTTTCTGTTGAGTTTTGTGTTGTGAAGTTTTCAAGTTTTGGGTAAAGATTCGATGGACTTTGGAATAAGGAGTGGCAAGAGCTTAAGCTTGGGGATGCCCAAGGCACCCCAAGGTAATATTCAAGGACAACAAAGAGCATAAGCTTGGGGATGCCCCGGATGGCATCCCCTCTTTCGTCTTGGTTCATCGGTAACTTTACTTGGAGCTATATTTTTATTCACCAGATGATATGTGTTTTCTTGGAGCATTATTTTATTTTCTTTTGTTTTGCTTGATGTTTGAATAAAATACCAAGATCTGAAATTATTAAATATTAGAGAGTCTTCACATAATTGCATAATTATTCGACTACTCATTGATCTTCACTTATATCTTTCGGAGTAGTTTGTCATTTGCTCTAGTGGTTCGCTTATATATTTTAGAGCACGGTGGGGGTTCTATTTTATAGAAATAATTGATTTCTCTTGCTTCACTTATATTATTTTGGGAGTCCTTTAGAACAGCATGGTAATTTACTTTGGTTATAAAATTAGTCCTAATATGATAGGCATCCAAGATAAAAACCTTAAAGTGCATTAAATACTAAGATAAGTTGGAAACTTGATAGTTGTTTTGAGATACAAAGGTGGTAATATTAGAGGTGTGCTAGTTGAGTAATTGTGAAATTGAGAAATACTTGTGTTGAAGTTTGCAAGTCTCGTAGCATGCACGTATGGTAAACGTTGTGTGACAAATTTGAAGCATGCGGTGTTCTTTGATTGCTTTCCTTATGAGTGGCGGTCGGGGACGAGCGATGATCTTTTCCTACCAATCTATCCCCCTAGGAGCATGGCGTAGTGCTTGGTTTTGATGACTTGTTGTCGGCGTTCTGGGAACGGGGGTCCCCAGACTTGCCTGCCTGCGGCCTGCGGCGTGGCTTGAGTGGGGGCCCAGTGCGGCCCAGCTTCACCAGCTCAAGCTCAAGACCCTCGCAAGTGGACAAGCCTTGCGGGGGTGGGGGGGACGGCAGGAGGCTTCCTTAGGAGCAGCCTCATCAGGCAGGCTCGCGAGGAGGCGGAGAGATCAAGGCTGGGGTGCCTCGCGAGGAGCCCGTGACGCAAGCCATGGCGATCAAGATTAGGCGGGCGCCGGCCTGTGCAGTGTCCTTGTTTCCCCTTTGGTGCAAAGTGAACAAGCACAGTCCAAGGCATTGGGCAAAGGTTACCATTCCGGTGCAATGAGACCAAGACCAGCAGAGCGGCAGGACGGAGGTCACCGTGGAGCCCAAGACGGCGTCATCACCAGTGCTTTTGACGGCCAAAGACCACCTTTGGTCAGGATAACTTGTACTAGATGTTCCCCTTCAAAATGGCCAATTGTTGGCGCCCTTCCCGCTCATTATTTGGGAAGAGGACCAGGGCCTCTATAAATAGGACTAACCACCATAGGGAAGAGAAAAGGGGAGAAGGAGAGAGGGGAGGCGAGAAAAAGAAGAGAAAGAGAGAGAGAGATCCAGACCGAGTAGAACACACCGCACCAGCTCAAGAACACCTCTCATGAGGCCGTTCTTCCCCCTATATTGTTCATCATCAGCCCCTGAGGCAATCTACCACACCACACACTAGAGTAGGGTATTACACCACATCGGTGGCCCGAACCAGTATAAACCTCGTGTCCCTTGAGTGTTCTTCTTCCCGGCCGAGATTTCTTGCAAGCCATAGAAGCACTAGTTGGTAGGGGAAAGATCAACGTGCGCACCCCAGAGTTCGAACCTTAAGGATCTGCCGGAACCCGAAATCCGACAATTGGCACGCCAGGTAGGGGTGCGCCGGAATCCTTCTTCCTCCGCATAGCGTTCCGTCGCCTCGCCATTCAGATGTCAAGCGACCCGGCTGCCAACGCCGACCGCTGGGCGGCGTGGCCCGCCAATGCCGTGTCGCCGGCTCAGGGCGACCTCAACCTTGCGCCTCAGGCAGCCCGCGCTCCGCAGGGCGCTGCGGGGCGCGGGCGACGGGGCCAGACGCCGCCTGCCCTCACACCCCGGCAGGTGCGGGCCGCAGCAAGGGCCTCAAACCACGCCGCGGCCACAGCGCCGCACACCCGATGGGAACAGGCGAACTCCAGGGCCGCGCTCACGGTGGCCCGAGAGCTGCAACGGTGCCGGCTGCTGGAGGGCGGCCGCGGCGTGTTGTTGGAGCGAGTAGCCGAGCTCCTGGACGCCGCCTCCTCAGGAGCACCTCCTTTCTGCGTCCAGCTGCCGCCCCAGATCCAGGGCAGGCCGTATGGCGGCATTATACGCGCTCACGCAACTTCAAGCGGACTCCAGGGCCTGTTCAGCGCCAACGCCTCCATCACCCCCAAGTCGCGCCGGCCCCATCTCTGGCCAGCGAAGGGGTGCACGCCGCGGCCTTCGGCTTCGGCGGACCGCCGCGCCATCACCCCCAAGACAACGCTCCAAGCCTAACTGCGTGGCATGCGGGGTGCTACGGTGAGGCCCCCGAGGCGGTGGCCCCAGAAGCTTATGTGCCCCGCATGGTGGATCAGGGGTGCGCACTGGAAGAAGATCATGGCTCATTCCTCGGGCCAGGCTGGGACGAGGAGGCTCCATAAGCTGAGCTCTTTCAGCAACCCCAAGAGAGCCTCCACAACCGCACCGGCGGCAGCAACTATCGGATACCACTCATTCCTCACGAGCAAGCTTATCCTAACCATGGGTCGCAGGAGATACAGGTCGCCGCAGGAGATGGCTGCCCCAATGCTGCAGCCTCCTATCCCTCAGGAGGAGGGCGTAGGGGGCTGCAGGAGAGGGGCCGAGATCCGGGTTCGCCCCCGCGGCGGTCGGAGCAAGGCGCTCTCAGGAGGTAGGCCCTCTGCCGGGGAGGTGCCCCAGGGCCTGCCCCCGGTAGAGGACCCATGGTCGTCGGGGGAACCGCTGGCGACCGCTCTACCCCATTGGCGTCATCCTTGGTCTCCGGCCGCCGTCAATGGCGGTAGATTGAGGCACAAGGCAGGCCCCTCGTCAGGCGATATGAAGTAAGGCTGGTACATGTGAAGAAGGCCCAGTGCCTGTGAAGCTCGCCGCCCATGACACTCTCACGTAATAATGAGTGGGGCTGTACACGCCCTGGAGTCTCCGGAGAGCCGCCCTCGGGCCTCGGGGGCTCCCGCCCACGCCCAGTGGCAGCACTTAGCTCCGCGCTGGTGAGAAGACGTCGAAGACTAGACTAGGTGCCGGACGCGGCCTTTTGCTTTTCGCTTCTTCCTTGTTGACAAGTTTCTTCGGTTTTAGATTTAAGTTGGATTTGAGCTCGAGACTTGCGTGTGCTTGGGGAAGGCATGTTTAGTCTCGTTCGAGCAATCTCTCGTGTTCTGATTTCGGCTTTGCGTCCAAAGTTAGCGTCGGCTGCCCCCCTCACGAGCTCCTCGTGAGCCGGGCCGGGCCAGGCACGTCTACAGACGAGACTGCTATCACCGCACCCTCTCCGGAGGTTCTCATCACAGGATCAATAGGATAATCAGAAGACACCCAAGGCGCGGTGGCCCCCGCAGGCCCACTCGGGACTCGTCCGAGTCAAAAGGTAAACAAGTCGGCTAACCCATCACCGGGCTAGCAGCTAAGCTCACACGCAACATTATGTTTACCAGGATACTGATCGCAAACCTTTACATGAGGGGCCTCTCCTCCCAAAATGCTCTTACATTCTTCAGGGCCGAGCCCGAACCTTCTTCGTGTAGGGTAAACAGCAGCGACATACGGTCAGTCGGACATATCACTCACCACGTCTTCTGGGGTACCCCCGGAGGCATCACTGGCATCGCTGACATCGTCGCCGCCACTGCCAACACCTCTGACAGTGCCAGGCTCGTCCACAAAGCTCGCCTCAAGATCCCCAGGGTGACTGAGGAAGCCATTATCTCAGCCTTCTCCGATGGCGTGCGCGACATCAAGATGAAGGAGGAGCTGGAAATCCATGAGGACCTGTGCACATCCCTAGAGCTGTTCAACTTGGCGGCCAAGTGCGCTAGGGCTAAGGAAGGGCGCCTCTCCCTCCTCGAGCTCCCGGCTGCCGACCCAGAAGAGAAAAAGCCCAAGGCCAAGGACGTGAAGCATAAGGGAGCTGCCATGATCGCAGCGGAACCAGACACCAAGCGAGGCAGGGATCAGCCTGAGTCATCCAAGGGCAGCCGATACTGCATGTACCACGACCTCCACACCCACAACACCAATGAATGCCAAGAGCTCAGGGCCGTGCGAGATGGGCGTATCGGCCGACGCCCCGAGCGCAACGACAGGGGCTATGGCCGAGGAGGAGGAAGAGGTGGAGGACGATGGGAAGACCGTGGCCCTCGCCAAGGGTGGCGTGACCGACCTCGCGAGGATCGCTGGCAGGACCAGCCTCGCGAGGGAGGCTGGAGGGATCAGCCTCGTGAGGATCGCCCGCACGGCAACGCAGGCCTCCCTCCTCTACCGCGACCACCAAGAAGGAACGAAGACCAACATCAAGACGAGGGGGCTGGGGGCTTCCAGGAGCCGCACGCAATCGCTTGCATCTTGGGTGGCGCCCAGGCCCCAGCATCACAGTGCATCTTCAAGTAGTTTGCTCGCGAGGTGAATGCAGTCCTCCCCAAGCTTGAGGCCACACGCCCTCTTAGGTGGTCTGCGTGCGCCATCACGTTTAGCTCAGCGGATCAGCTCAAGTGCGCGGCGACGGCCGGAGTCCTCCCGATGCTTTGCTCCCCATTCATCAGCAATGTGCAGGTCACCAGGACCCTCATTGATGGCGGAGCAGGACTCAACGTCCTGTCCGTCGAGACGTTCAACAATCTCCATGTGCCGTATGATCAGCTCCAGCCGACCAAGCCTTTCTCAGGAGTCACTGATGGTTCCACTGTTCTGATAGGGCAAGTTCGCCTGCCAGTCACCTTCGGGCAGCGCAACAACTACCGCACCGAGCTCATCGACTTTGACGTCGCCCACATTCTCCTGCCATACAACTCCATCCTCGGGTACCCAGCCCTAGCCAAGTTCATGGCAGTGACTCACCATGGCTACAATGTCCTCAAGATGCCAGGAAGCGGTGGAGTCATCACCGTACCATGTGAGGAAAGGGACACGGTGTGTTCACTTGAGCGTGTGTTCCAAGCCGCAGCAATCGAAGACCCAGATCACAGGAGCGGAAGACTTCCCGAGGCGACCCTTAAGAAGAAGAAGGCTTCGCCTGGCCCAAGCCATAAGGAGGCAGGCGCCTCCGGAGGCGTTGCATCAGGATTCACGCCCGTTCAGGGAGCGCCACCCTCTGTCGCATAGGAAAGCGCGCCCGGCGCCCTCCTCAGGCAGGGCTCGGGGGCTCTTTCTTGGAGAGCCACCAACTTTGCCAAGGTCACGAGGGAGGCGCTCGGGAACCACTTGGAGGGGTGCTTCCAGGCACGTTTCCCTCAGGAAGGTACGAGGCAAGGAAGACCAAACCCTCAGGAGTTCATCGCAGGAAACACCCAGGAGCTACAGGAGTCGAGAGTCATGCGCGACAGCCGCTGCTTGCCCGCCGTGGCCCCACATCCAGGCGAGGATGGTAGGCTACGCGTCTGCATCGACGTGCCAGGGCTCAACTGAACCGCGTCTCAGGAGCGCCTCTAGCCTTCGCGCGTGGGGCGTTGCGAGGGTCCACCTCACAGCTACGTTCGCATGCCTTTCGGCTTGCCGAACGCGGTCGCCGCTCATCAGCGCCTGCTGAGGAGAATTCTGGAGGCTCGGGAGGTCAGGCATTGTGCGGTCCTGGCGTAGGTGGAGATGGCCCTCGAAGACCCACCCGTGCCCCCGGAGCCTCCCGAGGCTCCAGGGCCTGGGGGCTCGTGAGGGTCGACGTCTTCACCGCGCGTCGCCCACTTCTTCGGCATCACTTCATCTTCAACGGCATCAGGGAACAAAAGGTGCTAATCCTTAGGTACGCTAATTGCCCGCGCCTCCACAAGCGACGCCATCATCAACAGTGGACTACCCGGCACCGGCGCCAACCTCACCCAGATCAGTGGCGTCGGCGGCCCGATGCAGTTGCCCTACAACGAGCATGCCGCGAGCTCAGAGGCTCGTAGCTGTCGTCGCTCGTCTCCGGAGTCAGGAGAAGCTCGGGGGAGCCGCTGGATTCCCCAGCTCCTCCGCTGCCGCCTGAAGAGCTGCTGGAGGGCCGATGGGCAGGCTAGGTCCTCGCCAGTCCGATGCCCCTGCTGCTTTCCCTAGGGCAGCACTCCAACCAGCGTCCTTCAGCATCGAAGACCTTGAAGAACATAAGGGAGTCGCCGTCGTATTCAAGATGAATTACGAGGGCACCCTCCGTCCGGCAGACCCGGGCGATCTCACCCCAGCCCTGGGTCATGTTGACCTTGCCCGGAGCGACAACCACAACCTCTGCTCCGGTCGCGAGGGTGCTGCAGTCGGCGTGCTGTAGCCAGAGCTCCAGAGACCCGCTCGGCGGCATCTCGAAGGAGAAGGAGGGAGGAAGGCGGATCCAAGAGCATGGGGGCATGGCAGCGTGAAGCACGAGCTCACAGGAGGAGCCCTCGGCGTGGACTCCAGGAGGAACGACGCGCACCGCCATGACTCGCCGGCGTCGGCGGCGACACCGTCGGTGTCGCTCGACGCCCTCTTCCCCAGGGCCCTCGATTCGGGCGTACAAGGGCAGTGGAAACCCAGGCGGCGTTCGCTCGTACTAGGGCCTCGACGCCTCCTGCCAAGCACCCTCATCCCGGCGGCAGGGGACTAGCCGTTTCTTCGGTGAAAGAGGGTCAGGACCTTCCCGGCGGGGCCTTTCCCTTCTCTTCTGTAGAAAACCGGCGGATTGGTGGCAATGGCGTAAGGAGAAGCAAGGACAAGGAAGAGGAAGGAAAGGAGTAGCAGGAAGGGATAAGCTAACAAGGCTCACGCGGCCCCGTACTTATAGCCGGAGAAGGCCAACCGCCGGCCACCACGATCGCAGGTAATCATGACCATTTCTCTGCATGCAGGGACGTGTCAAGTCGATCAGTTGCCGAGGCGTCGTGGGGAAGCGTCCAATCAATCGCCATGCGGCGCCGAAGGCCGCAGGCTATTGGGGCCCGTGGCACTTTGCGCTTGCCCCTTCGCTTCTCTGCTAATCCAAGCCCGGGTGCGCCTTGGGCCCGGGGGCTACTGTCGGCGTTCTGGGAACGGGGGTCCCCAGACTTGCCTGCCTGTGGCCTGCGGCGTGGCTCGAGTGGGGGCCCAATGCGGCCCAGCTTCACCAGCTCAAGCTCAAGACCCTCGCAAGGGGCCAAGCCTTATGGGGCGGACGACAGGAGGCTTCCTTAGGAGCAGCCTCATCAGGCAGGCTCGCGAGGAGCCGGAGAGATCAAGGCAGGAGTGCCTCGCGAGGAGCCCGTGACGCAAGCCATGACGATCGAGATTAGGCGGGCGCCAGGCGGGCGCCGGCTTGTGCAGTGTCCTTGTTTCCCCTTCGATGCAAAGGGAACAAGCACAGTCCAAGGCATCGGGCAAAGGTTACCATTCCGGTGCAACGAGACCAAGACCAGCAGAGCGGCAGGACGGAGGTCACCGTGGAGCCCAAGACAGTGTCATCACCAGTGCTTTTGACAGCCGAAGACCACCTTTGGTCAGGATAACTTGTACTAGATGTTCCCCTTCAAAATGGCCAATTGTTGGCGCCCTTCCCGCTTATTATGTGGGAAGAGGACCAGGGCCTCTATAAATAGGACTAACCACCATAGGGAAGAGAAAAGGGGAGAAGGAGAGAGGGGAGGCGAGAAAAAGAAGAGAAATAGAGAGAGATCCAGACCGAGTAGAACACACCGCACCAGCTCAAGAACACCTCTCGCGAGGCCATTCTTCCCCCTGTATTGTTCATCATCAGCCCCTGAGGCAATCTAACACACCACACTGGAGTAGGGTATTACACCACATCGGTGGCCCGAACCAGTATAAACCTCGTGTGCCTTGAGTGTTCTTCTTCCCGGCCGAGATTTCTTGCGAGCCATAGAAGCGCGAGTCGGTAGGGGAAAGATCTCCGTGTGCACCCTAGAGTTCGAACCTTAAGGGTCTGCCGGAACCCAAAATCCGACACATGTAGATTTTTGCAATAAGTATGTGAGTTCTTTATGACTAATGTTGAGTCCATGGATTATACGCACTCTTACCCTTCCATCATTGCTAGCCTCTTTGGTACCGTGCACTGCCCTTTCTCACCTTGAGAGTTGGTGCAAACTTCGCCGGTGCATCCAAACCCCGTGATATGATACGCTCTATCACACATAAGCCTCCTTATATCTTCCTCAAAACATCCACCATACCTACCTATTATGGCATTTCCATAGCCATTCTGAGATATATTGCCATGCAAATTTCCACCGTTCCATTTATTATGGCACGCATCATCATTGTCATATTTCCTTGCATGATCATGTACTTGACATCGTATTTGTGGCAAAGACACCATGCTTAATTTTTCATACATGTCACTCTTGATTCATCGCACATCCCGGTACACCGCCGGAGGCATTCACATAGAGTCATATTTTGTTCTAAGTATCGAGTTGTAATTCTTGAGTTGTATGTAAATAAAAGTGTGATGATCATCATTAGAGCATTGTCCCATGTGAGGAAAGGATTATGGAGACTATGATTCCCCCACAAGTCGGGATGAGACTCCGGACAAAAAAAAGAGACCAAGAAAAAGCAGAGAAAAAAAAGAAGGCCCGAATAAAAAAAGAGAAAAGAGAGAAGGGACAATGTTACTATCATTTTTGCACACTTGTGCTTCAAAGTAGCACCATGATCTTCATGATAGAGAGTCTCTTATTTTGTCACTTTCATATACTAGTGGGAATTTTTCATTATAGAACTTGGCTTGTATATTCCAATGATGGGCTTCCTCAAATGCCCTAGGTCTTCGTGAGCAAGCAAGTTGGATGCACACCCACTTAGTTTCTTTGATGAGCTTTCATATATTTATAGCTCTAGTGCATCCGTTGCATGGCAGTCCCTACTCCTTGCATTGACATCAATCGGTGGGCATCTCCATAGCCCATTGATTAGCCGCGTCAATGTGAGACTTTCTCCTTTTTTGTCTTCTCACACAACCTCAATCATTATATTCTATTCCACCCATAGTGTTATGTCCATGGCTCGCGCTCATATATTGCGTAAAAGTTGAAAGAGTTTGAAAAGGCTAAGTATGGAACAATTTATTGGCTTGTCATCAGGGTTGTGCATGATGAGAGCATTTTGTGTGACGAAAATGAAGCATGGCCAAACTATATGATTTTGTAGGGCTAAGATTTCTTTGGCTATGTTATTTTGATAAGACATAATTGCTTGGTTAGCATGCTTGAAGTATTATTATTTTGATGTCAACATTAAACTTTTATCTTGAATCTTTCGGATCTGAATATTCATGCCACAATAAATAAAATTACATTGAAGAATATTCATGCCACAATAAATAAAATTTCATACGATTTTTGGGACTAACCTATTAACCTAGAGCCCAGTGCCAGTTTCTGTTTTTTCCTTGTTTTAGAGTATCACAGAAAAGGAAAACCAAACAGAGTCCAGTTGACCTGAAACTTGGCGGAGCTTATTTTTGGACCAGAAGAAGGCCATAGAGTAAAAGAGTTGGGCCAGAAGAGTCACGGGCTGCCCACGAGAGTGGGAGGCGCGCCCCCTACCTCGTGGACAGCCCGGAGACCCCCCTGACTTATTCTCGACGCCAAAACCTCTTATATATATAGAAACTTCCAGAAAGAAACCTAGATCAGGAGTTCCGCCGCTAGAAGCCTCCGTAGCCACCGAAAACCAATCTAGACCCGTTCCGGCACCCTACCGGAGGGGGGAATCCCTCTCCGGTGGCCATCTACATCATCCCGGCGCTCTCCATGACGAGGAGGGAGTAGTTCTCCCTCGGGGCTGAGGGTATGTATCAGGAGTTGTGTGTTTGATCTCTCTCTCTCTCATGTTCTTGAGTCGGCACGATCTTGATGTATCGCGAGCTTTGCTATTATATTTGGATCTTATGATGTTTCTCCCCCTCTACTCTCTTTTGATGAATTGAGTTTTCCCTTTGAAGTTATCTTATCGGATTGAGTCTTTAAGGATTTGAGAACATTTGATGTATGTCTTGCATGTGCTTATCTGTGGTGACAATGGGATATCACATGATCCACTTGATGTATGTTTTGGTGATCAACTTGCGAGTTCCGTGACCTCGTGAACTTATGCATAGGGGTTGGCACACGTTTTCATCTTAACTCTCAGGTAGAAACTTTGGGGCACTCTTTGAAGTTCTATGTGTTAGTTGAATAGATGAATCCGAGATTGTGTGATGCGTCTCGTATAATCATACCCAAAGGTACTTGAGGTGACATTGGAGTATCTAGGTGACATTAGGGTTTTGGTTGATTTGTGTCTTAAGGTGTTATTCTAGTATGAACTCTATGATAGATCGATCAGAAAGGATAACTTTGAGGTGGTTTCGTACCCTACCATAATCTCTTCGTTTGTTCTCCGCTATTAGTGACTTTGGAGTGACTCTTTGTTGCATGTTGAGGGATAGTTATATGACCCAATTATGTTATTATTGTTGAGAGAACTTGCACTAGTGAAAGTATGAACCCTAGGCCTTGTTTCCTAGCATTGAAATACCGTTTGTGCTCACTTTTACCACTTGCTACCTTGCTGTTTTATATTTTCAGATTACAAAAACCATTATCTACTATCCATATTGCACTTGTATCACCATCTCTTCGCCGAACTAGTGCACCTATACAATTTACCATTGTATTGGGTGTGTTGGGGACACAAGAGACTCTTTGTTATTTGGTTGCAGGGTTGCTTGAGAGAGACCATCTTCATCCTACGCCTCCCACGGATTGTAAAACCTTAGGTCATCCACTTGAGGGAAATTTGCTACTGTCCTACAAACCTCTGCACTTGGAGGCCCAACAACATCTACAAGAAGAAGGCTGCATAGTAGACATCAGGAATTAACTCGCACACAAGTACACAAACATGATTTTTCAAACCGTTATGGTTAGCTGTTGCATGTAGATGTAGTTCAAATTTTAATTACGATCATTAAATGGCTAGAAAATCACTTAAATGTCTTTAAAAGGTCAAATCACCCCTGAAATTTTCGAATTTTTCACATGACAGTTGTATTAGTGCACGTTAATAAACATAGAAAAAATTTGAAGGCCGTAAGCGGAAGCTATTTCCCGTTCGTCATCAAACAAGCATTGTTCCCTCTCGGAACCACGAGCCTTCTAGTGAGTTGCTCCGGTTTGTGAGGGGTTTGTGTCCAAACTTTCATCAAACAGGCCCATTTTTTTACCAAATTATCTTGGTGGCATGACATTACATCAAGCAAGGTTTCATGTTTTTTTGATCATTTTTGAAAGTGCGTTATATCGACTAGAGGGGGGTGAATAGGCGATTTTTACAAATTCGTCACTAATGAATTTCAAGATGAGGAAATTCCTAAGCAACAAACTACTTAGCAGTGCAATAAGTACTCAGATGCAAGCATAACAGAGTGGTAGCACATTCGTCATGATGAAATGTAAACAAGAACATAGTACAAGTAGTGTAAGCATAGTCATCATGATGAAGTGTAAACAAGCACAGAGTACAAGTAGCGTAAGCACAGGATAAGCAGGCTGAAGACAAAGTGACTAAAGAATTAGGATTGGGGAAATTGAGAAAGTCTTCAGTCAAAATCTTCAAACAGTAACGATCAAGTACTACTACACAGAAATGAGGAAATAAAAGGGTTGAGGAAATAGAACCAGTAGCCTGGTGAAGATAGTGATTTGGTAGACTAGTTCCAACTGCTCTGACAGTCGTACGTCTGGTTGGAGCGGCTAGGTATTTAAACCTGAGGACACACAGTCCTCATCGTATTCTCCTTGAGCTAAGGTCACACAGACCTCGCCCAATCACTCGTGGTAAGTCTTCAGGTGACTTCCAAACCTTCACAGACTCGGTCACTCGGTGATCCACAATTTCCTCTTGGATGCTCTAGACCATGATGCCTAACCGTCTGGAGTATGCACAGTCCTCAAAGGTAACAAGCGTCGGTTCCACACGGGAACAATCTCTTCAGTGATGCTCAATCACATTGGGTTTGTAGGTGTTTGGGTTTGTGTTTTTCCTCACTTGATGATTTTCTCTCAAAGTCCTCGGAGGATGGGATGCTCTCAATGACAAGTGTCAGTTTCTCACGGAGCAGCCAACTAGCTAGTGGTTGTAGGGGGGGCTACTTATAGCCTAGGGAGAAGCCCAACATGATAAGACATAAATGCCCTTCAATGATATGACCATTAGGTGGGTAGATATTTTGGGACAGCTAGCGCATAGCACAGCAACGGTCAGAAATTTGACTATCAAATTCCTTAGGGCTATCATGTTCCTCACTTGTAGGCAATCCGCACTGGCGAATTCCTAACTCCTCAGTCAGAACAAATTTCTCAGAGACCAGAAGATCTTCGTCTCTGTCACTGAAGAAATTGACTGAACTGTATGAAATTTCTAATGGCTTCACTTGAAAGGATTGGTAGGTGTAGGATTTTGAGATGAGCATCACTTGGTAACTTTTCCTTAGTTTTACCTCGACCCCCTTTAACAGTATGGTGTTTCCTATGACTCAAGAAAGAGAAAATGAAACTATGAAAACAAAAGTCTTCATGCTTCATATTCCTCGTAGGAATACCAAGTCTTCAAGGTCACACCAATTTCTTCACATTCAAAGTCTTCAGAAAGCCAAAGTCTTCAGTTGAAGACATTCATATTTAGGGGTCGTCTTTCTCTGTAAATATCAAACTCCTCATAGACTTATAGACCTGTGTACACTCACAAACACATTAGTCCCTTAACCTGTAAGTCTCCAATACACCAAAATCACTAAGGGGCACTAGATGCACTTACAATCTCCCCCTTTTTGGTGATTGATGACAATATAGGTTAAGTTTTCAACGGGGATAAAAATATGAAGTGTAAATACTAATATTGAGGAATTTGATTACAAGATATAGAAGAAATCCCCCTGAAGATGTGCACATGTGAAGAATTTGCTTTGAGTAGCAAATGCACATTATGGAGATCTCCCCTATATCTTGTAATTCATACACACATTTAACATATGATATGAGGAATTTGAAATGCATGATGAAATATGGTGACTGATGTAATTCAACATGCGTGCATTAACATATCTGAGGAAATGGCATGCAGAAAAATAGAGCAAAAGTATCAGACCACCATCAACTTAAGTTTACAACTCGATCCAACAAATACTTCAGAAGAACGAGAGTTGTAACTTAGTAAAAAAATGGCCATATATAGAGACCCGCTTGAAGACTAACTCAAATTTCTCACCCTTTGTCATCGAATGACCAAAAGGGATGAAAAATGAGGACTAACGCCTCTGAAGAATATCATCACGATGTCGTTGGAGGAGCGCCAGCGTTGTTGGGGTCGTCCGTTGCAGTAGGGCCTGCCGCAGTGTCATTCAAGTCTTCGGCTCCATCCATCTCACGCAATGAAGAATATGAACTGGCAACTAGCTGAGGAACTTTGACCTTCTTGAATTTCTTTGAAGGTGGCTGTGCCCAGTCAAAGTCCTATTGAAATTCCATTTCCTTGAGATCTTCAGCACTGTAGAGGTTAGACAGAATAGCCCAGGTGGAGTCAAAGACTTCATGTAGATAGTAGTGATTCTTCCTCACAGTATTTTGAGTGACTTTCATGTTATGAAGAATAGCACCAAACTGACGCTTGACCCACTTGTGATTTCTATCAACTTTCTAATGTAGACTGAGGAGAAGCTCACGGTCAGTCATCACTCTTGGAGCAGTGGCTTGAGGATATTGCTTTGAAGCATTTGAGACAGTGTCATGGGTGGGAGAGTCATCATTGGTGGAGTAAGATGCAGCTTCGCGAAACTGTCCATCCAATGGATGAATGCCTTCATCTATAACAGCAGCCTTGCCCTTCTCATCAGCTGAGGAAATAGTCCTTTTGAGGACTTCAATTGGGGCAAGTAGCTGATATGGAATTGACAATCAGCCTTGTAGTTTATTGAAGACCTTGATCTGATGAATCTCATGATCCAGGGAGCGTAAGGCTTCAATTTAAATGGTGATAGAGCTACATTGGCCAAAGTCCTCATGAAGAAATCGTGGTAATTGATAGGAATACCATGTATGATGTTGAAAAGCAGATTCTTCATGATGCCAATAAGTTCTCCATCATCAGAGTTGTGGCCCTTTATCGGACTGAGGGTTTTGGTCAATATCATGTATATAGTCCTTGGCACATAGAGCAATTCCTTGATGAGGACTTTGGTCCTTGGAGCTTGGCCTGGCTTCAAAGGCTTCATCAGAACTTGCATCAGATGGTTTGAAAGTTCAGGTTCATCATAGATGCGCCTTGCACCTTCAGTGGGAGGACTGACTGGGACGACATGAAGCAATTCAGAGGGCGTTGCTTTGTAGTGAGTATTTTCAGTCATCCAGTCCAATACCCATGAATTCACATCTTTAACGTTGACAGTAATATGCAACGTGGCATAGAACTCAAGAATGAGTTATTCGTTCCAGTCGCAGATGTCGGCGCAGAAGTTGAGCAGCCCAGCGTCGTGAAGAACACTGAGGATTGGGGTGAAGCACGGTAGAGACTCCATGTCCACATGAGGAAATTGCTCATGGTCAAAGATCTTGTCTTTATCAAACAGCAGTGAGGAATAGAAGTTCATCTGGCTAGCAGTACAAAAGCGCTTACGTCGAAGACGAGCAGAGTCATATGGATTATAGTCAGTGAATAAAATGCGCTCAGCAAAGAAGTGATCAGCCTTGAACTTATGCTTCTTGGTGAGATGATTCAGTGGCTTAGGCTGAAGATTAGCAGTCGAAGTCTTCACAGCCTCTTGAATCACAGACTCTGGAGCCACAAGCTAAGGAATTTCAGGAGCAATGTCATCAGCAGCCTAGGTCTCCATTTCTTCAGCAACATTTACATCAGCACTAATGGCTGGAACTTCTTCAGGAATAGTGAGAAGAGAAGCTTGACGTTCTTCAGAGCCCGTATGAATTTCTTCAGTTGGACTGGGCACTGAGGAATCTGTTGCAGAGGGGTGTAGAGTGGAGAATTGGGGTGATGACTTTCCCAGTAGTCATCATTCAAAATAGGAGTTGTACACCCAATGTCCACATCTTCATCTTCTTCATCAATTTTTTGGATGCCTGCCTCTTCAGCTGTGTATTGAGGCATGGGCGATGATACCAGTGGAGTTGAAGGGATGTTATCCGCTTCAATTTCTTCATCAATCTGCTCTGACGCAGCAGTAGAAGGATCTTCTTCATCCGATTTACTTGGAATCACATATTCGTCACCAAAGGGAACAATATCCTTTGATGGCATGCTTGATATAGGAACAACATCTATGGGATTTGCATAGGAGCTTGTCAAAGTCTTCACTTTCTTAGGAGCTGAAGACTCTGAGGAAGCAGATGCTTTCCTTTTCTTCACAGCTGCTCACTCTGTAGCTTTGGTCTTCTTCACTTCTGATGCAGAAGGAAGGTTAGAACTTGTTGCCTATGCATGAGGAGTAGAGGACATTTGTGCAATTTCTTCATGCGCAACTGATGCAGTTACCCTGGCTGGTTTAGTTTCTTCACGCGCAGTAGCATGCAGATGCTTCAACTGGCTTGGCTTGTTATTCAGGCGCAACACTAGAGGTTTCCCCGGTAGTTTCTTCAGCGGCTGGAATTTCTTCAGCAGCCCTGGTGCTTTCATTTTCTTAAGCAGCCTGATTTTCATCAGCGGTGCTGGCATGCTCTTCAGTAGGCTGAGCGGATGCTTTAGCCTGAGGAATTTCATGTTGCGATGGGGCTGCAACATTTGAGGTGAATCCGTTGGTCAGCTTGACGAATCTGACTTTGGCTCCCAGCCAATCAGCATAGTATCGGTTAAATTCATCACTCTTAGACCCTTGATCTCTCTTTGTAGAGATACAAGTTCATCAGGTGATAGCTTCAGAACATTTTGCTTTAGAAAGCGCTCTTTCTTGTACTAAGCTTTCTTCACCTTCGTCCCCTGTTCAAATTTCCATTTTTCCTTATCAATGAAGGCTGTCAACACATGACTTTGGCCAGGAGTGAGGTTTAGCTCAAGTAAAGGAGTATTGGGGTCCTTGTGCCATAGGTCAATGAAGCCGAGGATCAACTTTGGATCCAGCATCATTGGCACATTACTGCCTTTGGCTCTAGCGGCCCTTTTGCTGTTTGTCTTTGATGATTTCTGCTAATACCTCATCATCAGCTTTGTCTTCACTAGATGACACTTGGAAGGCAACCTGCTTCTTGTGAGGACTTGGCCTGGTGCCTCGTCCAGCAGTGGCCTTTTTCTTCGCCAAAGTTGGGCCTGTTGAGGACTGAGGAGAAGCTAAAGAACTTGCAGAAGCTCCTGAGACAATAGAGATGCATGTGGTCCTTTGGCAAGAGGCGAGATGCGCAGGTGCCGAGGACTTTGCAGCAGTAGCTGAAGCTTTTGTAATAGTAGGAACTAGAGCTGCTTGAGGAATATGTCGTGAGGTGTTTGATGAGCTTGGCCTGTGTGTAGGCTTCTTGGGCATAGCCTTCTTGGGCTTGCTAGGAGAGGCCTCGGTAGCAGCAGCAGCAGAATCTTCATTGAATTTCCTTACTACTTCTTTGGCCATTTTGGCCAACTTGGCTTGCCCCTTGGCCCATTCATCTGGAAAATCCTCACCATGCTTGAGGCTAGTGGGACCAGCAACTTGGCCAGGTGCCAATGGAGGTCTTGGATAAGGAGAGTGTAATGCAAATTTCATCATGTACTAAGGAGTGACATATCTGTACTCCCTCCATTCCCGTGCCCATCGCCTCTCTATCCTATGTATGCGCACCTTGCGCTGATTCTTGTTCAACTTTCCATGTTTGGCTTTATCAGGAGTGCAATAGTCCTCATAAATGTCATCAGGGATCTCAAAAGCTGTATTCACTTCTTGTCGCTTGCCTCCCTTCTGAGGTCTCTTGCCATCAGCCATTTTCTTCAGTTGAGAATTTTGAACAATTGAATTATCTGACGAGGTATACAATTTGTATTCGAGGAATGCTATAAATGAGTTAAGTTGATGAGAACCTAGAGATTCAGCGGCAGACATGTGTACCTGTGAACAGAGTATAGGTGCGAAGAATTTGGAAATGTCATATGCGTTCTCAGATGTTTTTCAAAATGAACAAGTTTGAGGAATTTGACCAGGAGTGTCTTGAGGAATTTCATTAAGCGTTCTTTGACTTAGGTTCCAGAGTTGTATAGATTGAATTTCCACACAATTGAGGAATCTTGAAGAAAAATGTTGCTTAGAGAAATAGATCAAGCATGTGAGGTGTTTTAACAGTGTGGAAGTTGAAGAATAAACACCTTTTGAGGATTTTTTGGAAATCATTAGAATCAACAAGGGCAGTAAAAATAGATTTTATTTACCCTTGATGAAGAGCACGACGAACTGGGAGTAGGAGTTGAGAAGTTCGTCCGTTCAGATCTTCCACGCCCTAACTTGGTGGTGGAAGACAGCGACGGCAGCGGTAGAGTGAAGATTTCCGCGGCCGGCGCAAGTACGATGGCGAAGAGGTTGAGGCAGTGAAGCTCTTCCTCACCGGCGACGATGGAAGTAGCGGCGGCACTAGGTCATAGAGCTCAAGCGAGGGGAGTGAGGTCGAGCGGGGTAAATACGGTCTGAGGAGGGTGAGGGGTATTTATAGCCAAGGTGAAAAACTGTTCGTCCGAAGAAAATGGACGAACGTGCCCGTGACCCTTCTCATCCCATCGACATGTGTCACCCATGTACAGTGAGGTGGAGATCGTGGGTGAATAGAATAATCATATCACGGGATGTGGAACGGTTTGAGCGGCAAAAGCCAAAAATTCAGATAAGAAAATTAAGTTTCATTCGCAAATTCTTCAGCTGAGAAGGACATAGTGAAGATTTTGAACGGGTTTCAAATAAAACGCACATGAAGAATTTGTGAACAGACTGGGTTGAGTTTAGCATAGAGGGGGAAGGGTCCGATCACATTCACTTAGCAGAAAAGTCAACTTGAAGAATTAGCAATAAGTGAATGTTGTAGAGGACTGAAAACTCAAATATATAGTCAATGAAGAATGGAGTCAGAAAGAGTGAAGACTTGCAAAGTCTAAGAATTTGAACAAGTGAGGAATTTCAATACCAAAAAAAACTCAAATTGAAGATTTTCAACTTTTGTTGGTGGCATGACCCACCATATAAGAATGATAATTTCAGATGCCGCGTACAATTGTCGTAGGGCTCTGAGAATCAAATTCTTCATTAATTTCTTCACACTTAGAGGGTTAGTCTTCATTGATTGAAGAAAAATGTTACTTCGTGTGTTGCACATCTAAATCATCAATTTTGCATAAGTGTTAGGATGTGTGTCCTTTTCAGAGAACATTCAAAGATTCTAAGATATTTAGCTCACACCGCAACTTGCTAAATCTCTTCTCATCCAAGGGCTTTGTGAAGATATCGGCTAGCAGTTCTTTAGTCTTCACGTGCTCGATAGAGATGTTGCCCTTCAACACATGATCTCGAAGAAAATGATGACGGATCTGGATGTGCTCTGTCTTCGAGTGCCGAACTGGGTTATGAGCAATCTTGATGGCACTCTCATTGTCACAGAAGAGTGGCACATTCTTCACATTGATGCCATAGTCCTTGAGGGTTTTGTTCATCCATAGCAATTGAGCACAACATGAACCAGCAACAATGTACTCAGCTTCAATAGTGGAGAGTGATACACAGTTCTGCTTCTTCGAGGACCAACATACTAAGGATCGTCCGAGGAAATGGCTTGTGCCTGATGTTGACTTGCGGTCCACACGATCACCAGCATAGTCAAAGTCTGAATATCCAATGAGATCAAAAGCCGATCCCTTGGGATACCATAATCCAAGTGTTGGAGTGTGAGCTAGATATCGAAGAATATGCTTCACAACCTTATGGTGTGATTCCTTCGGTGTAGCTTGAAAGCGGGCACACATGCAAACACCAAGAATAATATCTGGCCTAGATGCACATAGATACAATAAAGAGCCAATCATGGAGCGGTATACTTTTTGATCGAAGTCAGTACAATTTTCAGCAGTGCATAGATGGCCATTTGTGGGCATAGGGATTTTGACGCCTTTGCAATCTTGCATGCCGAACTTCCTCAACACATCCTTGAGATATTTCTCTTGAGATATGAAGATGCCCTTGCGTTGTTGATGAATTTGAAGACTTAAGAAGAATTTCGATTCTCCCATCATAGACATTTGAAATTCCTCACTCATCATATAGGCAAATTTGTCATTGTAATGTTGGTTAGTGCATCCAAAGATAATATCATCAACATATATTTAGCAAACGATAATTCATCATCATAGGTTTTGGTGAAAAGATTTGGGTCAAGTGAAGTGGGTTTGAAGCCCTTCTTCATGAGGAATTCCTTCAAAGTATCATACCACGCCCGAGGGGCCTGCTTGAGGCCATAAAGGGCCTTATTGAGTCTAAAGACTTTGTCAGGATGCTTTGGATCTTCAAAACCTGGGGGTTGAGCAACATATACTTCTTCCTCAAGCTTACCATCGAGGAATGCACTTTTCACATCCATTTGATATAAGATGATATTATGATGGTTAGCATAAGCAAGCAATATGCGAATAGCCTCAAGTCTATCAACAGGTACAAAAGTTTCACCAAAATCAATTCCTTCAACCTGTGTGTAGCCTTGAGCTACAAGCCGTGCCTTATTCCTCACCACAAGGCCATTTTCATCTTGCTTGTTGCGGTAGATCCATTTGGTGCTGATGATATTGTGCTTGCATGGGCCTCGTCGCTTAACAAGTTCCCAGACATTGTTGAGCTCGAACTGATGTTATTCCTCTTGCATCGCTTGAATCCACTCAGGCTCCAGAAATGCCTCATCTACTTTGTTGGGCTCTGTGATAGAGACAAAAGCAAAGTGCCCACAAAAGTTAGACAAATGTGAAGCCTTTGAGCATGTGAGAGGACCTGGTGCTTTGATGTTGTTGATGTTTCTTTCAATCTGCACTTCATTTGCGACGTGAGGATGAGCGGGTTGATGACGTTGAGTGGGCTCAGCATTTTCTTCAGAACCATTTTCCTTAGGTGCACCAGCATGATGTTCTTCACGTTCTGTAATGACTTCTTCAGCAAATTCTTTAGTAGGAATGGCATCCTCAGTAGCCTTGAACTTAATGGATTCCTTAGGTGACATTTCATGTGGCACAGGAGGTAGGTTCTCTCGATGCGAGCGATTAGTTTCATTGAACCGCACATCTACAGTTTCAACAACCTTGTAGTGATATGTGTTGAAGACTCTGTAGGTGTGCGAGTCCTTTTCGTAACCAAGCATAAAACCTTCATGTGCTTTTGGTGCAAATTTGGAATTGTGATGAGGATCTCTAATCCAACATTTAGCACCGAAGACTTTGAAATAACTCACATTGGGTTTTTTGTCAGTGAGGAGTTCATATGAGGTCTTTTTGAAGAATTTTGTGAAGATATACCCTGTTGATGATGTGGCATGTGGTATCAATTGCCTCAGGCCAGAAGCGAGGAGGCATCTTGTATTCATCAAGCATAGTGCGAGCCATCTCAACAAGAGTCCTATTCTTGCGCTCCACGATGCCATTCTGCTGAGGAGTATAGGAGTAGATAAATCGTGAGTAATACCAAGTTCATCAAGATAGTCATCAAGACCAGTATTCTTGAACTCGGTCCCATTGTCACTTCTAATGTGCTTGATCATCACACCAAAGTTTGTTGAAGCCCTCGAGAAAATCGTTTGAAGACTTCCTGCACTTCAGTTTTGTAAGTGATGATATGCACCCATGTGTAACGAGAATAGACATCAACAATAACAAAGCCATATAAAGATGCAGCATTAGTGAATGTGGCATAATGAGTAGGGCCGAAAATATCCATGTGAAGCAATTCAAATGGACGAGTGGTAGTCATGATAGTCCTTGAGGGATGCTTGGCCTTGGTCATCTTTCCAGCTTCACAAGCTCCACATAGGTGATCCTTGAGGAATTTGACGCCCTCAATGCCAATGACATGCTTCTTCTTCGCGAGCGTGTACAAGTTCCTCATGCCAGCATGACCAAGTCGTCAATGCCATAGCCAGGCTTCTAAAGCTTTTGCAAGTAGACATGTAGCAGGTTGTGGTCCTGTAGAGAAATCAACAATATACAGGTCTCCTCTCCTAAAGCCTTTGAAGACTTTCGAATTGCCAGCTTCTATGATCACAACACAATGATACTTGCCAAAGATAACAACCATATCAAGATCACAAAACATTGAGACATACATGAGGTTGAATCTTAAGGACTCGACAAGCATGAATTTGTCCATGTGTCGATCCTTTGAGATCGCAACCTTACCTAGACCCAATACCTCGCTTTTGCCTTTGTCAACTTAGGTGATATGCTTCAGATGTGATGGAGACAAGATAGTGTTCATCAATAAGTTCCTGTCACCAGTCATGTGATTTGTACATCCACTGTCGAGGACCCACTCTGTAGCTTTGGGTAGATCATCCTGCAGATGAATTAGTGCATTTTACGAACTCATATACTTCAGTAGTGAAGAATATGTCATCAAATTCATCAGATAAATTTCATCAAGCAATAGAACACATATAGCAGTATGAGGACATGAGAAATGAAAATTCATTTCTTCATGATTAGCTTGCATCCTTTCAATCATATTCAGGTCTCCAGCAAATTTATTAGACGTTCAAGTTCGTATGGAGACCTAACCCTGCATAAGAGATTAGTTCTTTTTCTTCACCACCCACATCTGGAGGGGTGGCAAAGAGTTCATCATTCCGCGAGCTCCATAAGAGAAAGGTGGCTGTCGGCGTTCTGGGAACGGGGGTCCCCAGACTTGCCTGCCTGCGGCTTGCGGCGTGGCTCAAAGGGGGGCCTAGCACGGCCCATCTTCACCAACACAAAACCAAGACCCTCGCGAGGGGCCAAGCCTCGCGAGGCGGACGATGCGAAGCTTCCTCAGGCACGGCCTCGTCAGGCTGGCTCACGAGGAGGCGGAGAGATCAAGGCGGGGTACCTCACGAGGAGCCCGTGACGCAAGCCATGACAACTCAGGGCGCCAGGCGGGTGCCAGCCCGCGCAGCGTCCTCCTTTCCTCTTTGGTGCAAAGGGGGCAAGCGCAGCCGTGGAGTACCGAGGCATCAGGCAAAGGTTGCCATTTCGGTGCAACGAGACCAAGACCAGGAGGACTACGAGATGGAGGTCACCGTGGAGCCCAAGACGGCGTCATCACCAGAGCTTTGCGTAGGCGAAGACTACTTTTGTCAGGATAGCTGATACTTTCTTTCCCCTTCAAATTAGCCCGCCATTGTTGGCTCCTTCCCGCTCAATATTTTGGAAGAGGACCAGGGCCTCTATAAATAGGACCAGCCACCCACACAACAAGAGGAGGTAGGTCAGAGAGGGGGTAGGTCAGAGAGAGGGTAGGTCAGAGAAAGAGAGAGCGGGAGAGAGAGAGAAGGGTGGTTGAACTCCTCCCAGCAGTTCATCGCCTCAGCCAAGAACAGACCCTCGCGAGGCTATTCTTCCTTGTATTGTTCATCATCACCAGCCCAAGAGGCAATCCACACGCCACACACTGGATTAGGGTATTACACCACAACGGTGGCCCGAACTAGTATAAAACC
The DNA here is from genome assembly GCF_056163025.1 of Triticum urartu. Taxonomy (NCBI): domain Eukaryota; kingdom Viridiplantae; phylum Streptophyta; class Magnoliopsida; order Poales; family Poaceae; genus Triticum; species Triticum urartu. The sequence continues at coordinate 442,245,832 of NC_141878.1, read as the reverse complement.
TGTGTCTGTTGTGTTGTTCTTTCCTTAGTTTAGATCTTAGCATGGCAGAGGGGTGCAGGTAGGTAGGAGGCGAAATCTCCACGCGCACCCCAGTGTTCGAACCTCAAGGGTCTGCCGGAACCCAAAATCCGACATTTGGCACGCCAGGTAGGGGTGCGCCGGAATTCGTCTTCCACCGCCCCGTTCTCCTCCGACCATCACGCCCATGTCTGACGCTCGTCGGGCCCGCGCCCAGTGCCAGGCCGCACTCGCTTCCCGCGTTGCCCAGACGGCCCCTGTCGGCGGGCATCCACGCCGTTCCCTGTCACCTGCCGTCAACGCCGCCACCGGCCCGGCAGGGGACGAGCGGCAAGCATCGTCCCAGCATCCGTCCGTGCGGCAAGACGGCCGCACCGCAACCCCCTCGCTTGCCCCAGCTGGATCTTCATCCCACGCGCTCCGCGCGCCCATGGAGGCTCAGGCTGCACTCATCGCGGCAAACGAGCTCCTGCGCTACCGTCAGCGCTGCAGGGGGCTCTTCCGCGCCGTCCGTTCCGCTGCACCGCACCCCGCCCCGCGTGGGCGAAGAGGCTCCGGCGGCGCCCCGGCCGCCTCCTCCTCAAGAAGACGCCATGGCTCTAAGGCGCATGGCCCCTGGGCGGAACCTGCTCCATCAGGTGCCAGCGCAGCAAGAACAGAGCTGCCAAGAAGTCCCTCGCCCGCCAGAAGCTGCCCGGGCGCTCCTTGCTCCAACACGCCGCGACCATCCCCGTGCTCCAGCGCATGGGGACATGCAAGACCAGGCTCTCCGTCACCTAAGGCCTCCCGTGGCCACAGCAGGCTGCCGCGCCTACACCACCGAACTACGCAGCGTCGCGTGGCCGGGCAAGTTCAAACCAGACCTGCCTCCTCGCTACGACGGCACGGCTGACCCTGCGGAGTTCCTCTAGCTCTACGAGCTGGGCATCGAAGCTGCCAACAGAGACGAGAAGGTCATGGCGAACTGGTTTCCCATGGCGCTCAAGGACGGGGCCCGCACCTAGCTCCTGAACCTGGCTCCAGGCACAATCTCCTCCTAGGAAGAGATGCGCACCCGCTTCATCGCCAACTTCCAAGGTACTCGCGACCGGCCCCCCGCCGTGAGCGAGATGCGCCGCATCAAGCAACAACCCGGGGAGACCCTGCAGAAGTACATCCAATGCTTCAACAACACACGCCTCAAGATCCCCAAGGTGACTGAGGAGGACATCATCTCAGCTTTCTCCGACGGAGTGTGTGACGTCAAGATGAAGGAGGAGCTGGCGATGCATGAAGACCTGTGCACTTCCTTGGAGCTGTTCAACTTGGCAAACAAGTGCGCCAGGGCTGAGGAGGGGCGTCTCTCCCTCCTCGAGCTGCCTGCCGCAGACCCAGAAGAGAAGAAGCTCAAGGCCAAGGATGTGAAGCGCAAGGGGGCTGCAGTGCTCGCGGCAGAACCAGACACCAAGCGGGGCAGAGATCAGCCCGAACCTCCCAACGGCAGCCGGTACTGTGTGTACCGCGACCTCCACACCCACAACACCAACGAATGCCAAGAACTCCGAGCCGTGAAGGAAGGATCGGCCATCGCCCCGACCACGGTGACCAGGGCTACGGTCGAGGAGGAGGAAGAAACGCAGGACGCTGGGAAGACCGTGGGCCGTGCCAAGGGTGGCACGATCAACCTCGCGAGGATCTCTGGCAAGACCCGCCTCGCGAGAGAGGATGGAGGGATCAGCCTCGCGAGGGAGACTGGAGGGATCAGCCTCGCGAGGATCGCCCGCTAGGCAACGCAGGCCTCCCACCACTGTCGCCGCAGCCAAGGAGAAACGATGACCGCCATCAGGACGAGGAGGCTGGGGGCTTTCAGGAGCCGCGCACGATCGCCTGCATCTTGGGCGGAGCACAAGCCCCAGCCTCTTAGCGCATCTTCAAGCAGTTCGCCCGCGAAGTGAACGCAATACTCCCCAGACTCGAAGCCACACGCCCTCTCAGGTGGTCGGCGTGCGCCATCACGTTCAGCTCAACAGATCAGCTCAAGTGTGCGGTAACCGCCGGAGTCCTCCCGATGCTTTGTTCCCCAATCATCAGCAACGTGGTGGTCACCAAGACCCTCATCGATGGCGGGGCAGGGCTCAATGTCCTGTCCATGGAGACGTTCAACAACCTCCAAGTGCCCTACAGCCAGCTTCAGCCGACCAAGCCCTTCTCCGGTATCACTAACGGCTCCACGGTCCCGATTGGGCAGGTCCGCCTCCTTGTCACCTTCGGGGCACGCGACAACTACCGCACCGAGCTCATCAACTTCGACGTCGCTCACATTCGCCTGCCGTACAACACCATCCTTGGGTACCCAGCGCTGGCCAAGTTCATGGCCGTAACTCACCACGGCTAGAACGTCCTCAAGATGCCAGGAAGCGGCGGAGTCATCACGGTGCCCTGTGAAGAGAAGGACGTGGTGTGTTCCCTGGAACGAGCCTTTCAGGCCGCATCACTGGAAGACCCGGATCGCGGAAGCAGGAGGCTTCCCGAGACCACCCCCAAGAAGAAGAAGACATCGTCCGGCTCGACCACTCAGGAGGCAGGCCCCTCTGGGCCCGCGTCTGCCCAGGGGGAGCCTCCCTCCATTGCATAGGAAAGCGCGCCCGGCGCCCCCCTCAGGCAGGGCTCGGGGGCTCTCCCCTGGAGGGCCACCGACCTAGCTAGGGTCACGAGGGAGGCGCTTGGGCACCACATGGAGGCGTGTTTTGAAGCACGTTTCCCTCAAGAAGGAGCAAGGCAAGGAGATCCAGACCCACAGGAGTTCGTCAGCAAGGCCATTCAGGAGCTACAAGAGTCAAGAGTCATGAGAGGCGCCCGCTGCCTACCAGCAGTGCCCCCCATCCAGGCGAGGATGGTGGGCTGCGCGTCTACATTGACATACCAGGGCTCAATCGAGTCATCTCTCTGGAGCGCCTCTGGCCCTCGCGAGTGGGGCGCTGCGGAGGTCCACCCCACAGCTACGTTCACATGCCTTACGGCTTGCTGAACACGGCTGACGCGCACCAGCGCCTCATGAGGGGCTTCACGGAGGTACGAGAGGCCAGGCGTTCCGCAGCCCTGGCAGAGATGGAGATGGCCCGCGAGGAGTCGCCAGCGCCTCCGGGGCCTCCCTAGGCCCCTGGGCCTAGGGGCTCATGAGGATCGGCTCCCGCAGCCCCCCGAGCCTGCTACACCGACACCCCTTCGTCCTCAACATCATCAGGTGACATCTTTCGAGTTTTACTTCCAGCTGGGAGCGCCCCCAGGGCTGCATTATTCCCAGGCCGCGTGGGTCCGTCCCTGCGGCGTGTATCCCTTTTATTTCGCGTCGATTAGCTTACCTTGTTGGGGGCGCCCCTCAGGCTCCATGATCCCCAAGCCGCTCGGGCCAGGCCCAGTGGCATGTATCCCATTTGCGTTTATTTCCGATTATGTGTTAGACCCACCATGCTTGATTATTTGATGCCGGTCTGCGGCTCCTCTTCTCCTCCATGCCGACTACTTGCACGTTAAGGGGGGGGGGCACCTGAGCATCGCGACTCAGGGCTCTTACTGGCTCTCCAGCCCTCACCCTCTAGCCTTGTCCATGGCATCGCGACCTGGCATACCAGTGACGGCTGAGACCAGCTCGAGGGCCGGGACCCGAGGACGTAGAGTGTCGACATCTAACCAGATTTGCAGGGACACATCACAAGATAAGGCCCAGTGCCAGGCGCAACCCGCCTAGAGGTAGGGCCCCGTGAGTCCTGCCTTGGCTCACGGGTGCCCAGATACACCTCGCCAGGCCCTACCGTGCCAGCCACGTGTCAGGGCGGGGCTGTACACGCCCCGGGGGCTCCTCCCGGAGGGGGCCCCCTCCCACGTACCAGTGGAAGCACCATGCTCCGTGCTGGCTGACGACACTGCCGAGGAGCGGCTATGCCCGTACACATATGGTAGCACTATGCTCCGCGCTGGTGATAAACAACTGAGGGTGGCCCCCGGGCCGCATCAACCTCAGGGAGCCCAGAGCTCAGTGTCTAGCCTCATCGTAACGCCTCCCCTCGGGAGTGCCGCGCGAGGGGGCTAGGCACGGGGGCTGCGCCTGGGTCACACCCAGACGCACGCCGCCCGGCCAGGTCCCCCGGGCCTGGTTCGTCACGCGTCTCTCCCCGAGCGGAGACAAGGTACGAAGGCCGTTTGAGCGTCAAGGGGGACTCCTGAGCATCGCGACTTAGGAGCCTAACTGGTCACGTAGCCCCTCACTCCGTGGCCCCGTCCTGGTTTCCGGTCGGGACCATCGCTGGGTGAGGCACGCGCGCGGCCGGGCCCTGCAGACGTAGAACGGTGGATCCACCCGCATCACACCTCCCTACTTGCTGTTCGTGCGCCAAGGGGGACTCCTGAGCATCGAGACTCAGGAGCCTAACTTGTCACGTAGCCCCTCACTCCTTGGTCCCATCCTGGTTTCCGGTCGGGACAACTGCTGGGTGAGGTACGCGCGGGGCCGGGCTCTGCCGGTGTAGAACGTAAGCAAGTAGGAAGGAAAAACGCTAATTTCAAGGAATTCAAAAGCAAATATTACAGTCCACACTGTTATTTCAATGCCAAACGCAAGTTTAAACGCCTCCCCGAGGCATGATACGTGTGCAGGAATTAAAAGCAGGACATGAGCCACGACGGAGTCACTTGGCGGCGGGGGAGCAGCACGGAGCGGGTTCGCCTCACGGAGCAGCAGGGTCGGCAGCGCCTTGCTCCGGCTTGGTGCAGAAGGCCCAGAACTTCCCCAGCAGAACCTCCGCGCGACCCTTCACGGCCTCGGTAGCGGCAGCGGCATGCTCACCGCTCACTGGCTCCAGCAGGCTATCGAGGTCGACACCGGGATCGCGAAGGTAGATGTGGGTGAGGACCCGCATCAGTGCTGGAGAAGACAGGACACGCGCCTCGGCCTCGGCCGTGGGGCCAAGGGCAAGGGAGACATCTTTAAGAGCGTGAACCAGGAAGGGAAGCAGCTTGGCGGGGCCGTCCTCAGCGCCAGCCAGTGGGCTCTCCAGGCCGCTGTCGTAAAGCATCCTCAGCGAGGAGCGAGCCTTCGCCTCCAACTCCATGAAGGCCGCACGGTCCTCGGCAAGAACCAGGGCCTTGCCATCCAGCTCGGCCTTCCTCGCCCCCAACTCCTGCTCCAGCGCGCCTAGGCGGTCGCGGCGCTTCCAGAGCTTGGCCTCCCGGCCCTCGACGGCTGCCTCGCGAGCCTTCACGCCTTCTTCCTGCTCTTGGCGAAGGCGGACCTCTTCCGTGAGCCGATTCCGCAGGCCTTGCAGCTCGCCCTCCAGCGCCTTGCAGCGACCGCGGACGTCGACCACCTCCCCCAAGGCTGCATCACGGGCAGCCTTCGCCTCCAGGACGGCCTGCTGCTCCTCGTCGCATGCCGTCGAGGCCTGGACCAGCGCCGCCCGAATCGAGGCGTCGGAGCGAACCCATCGAGAAGCCAGCTCCAAACGCCCAGCCACCAAGTGGGGGTCGGCGCCAAGAAGATCCTGCCGCAGTCGGTCCAGCTCAGCAACAGCACGATCCAGAACGGCGGAAGGAGTCGGAGGGACAGCGGCTGGTGGAGTAGGAGGAGAAGGCGGCAGTGCAGCCGCAGCATCCTGAGGCAGAATCTGCCGCGCCCCGACAGCTATAGTGGCGGCGGCAGGCAAGAGCACCTTGAGAGCCACATGGGCCGTGGGGGCTGAGCTCGCCCCAGCCGGCTCAGCCAAACCTCGCGAGGACGACCGGGTAGGAGAAGCCTGTGCGTCGCGGTCACCTTCCTTCGCAGGCAGAAGCGCCGCCACAGATGGGACCACGGGAGCCCCCTTCGGCTTCTTTGCTGCGGGCGCCAACCTACCCAAAGATGCGGACGTCAAGCCTCAGAAGCAGAGCAAGAGATAAAGAAAAGGATCGAATGCTTACGGGTCGTCGCCAGTGAGCTCAAGCGGCCTCCGGCCAAATGTGAAGCCTGAAAGTCGGCTGGAAGGGTCAACCTCGGGAAGCTCAGAGGCAGAAGGTGTGTCTGCGGTTCGCCCCGGGGCCGGGGGAGACCCGCGGGAGATCAGCCTGGTCCTGTCCTTCTTCGGGATCGGGGGCGAGCTCCCGCCATCCTGCTAGTCATCGTCTACGTCGTCATCCTCGTCGTCATCATTCGGAGAGAGGCGGAGAACGCGGGACCTGCGCCGGGGGAGGGGAGCCCTCGACTCTCCGTCAGTTGCCTCGGAGTCAGGCCCCTTTCCGCACTCCCCTCCCTCTTCCTCTTCGCTGGAGTCGCCGGAGGGCACATCCACCGGTTCCTCGGGAGCTTCCAGGGGCACTGGCCCATCCCCGTTGAAGACGGGCATGGACTTCACCATCTGCTCCCAGTCATTGCGGAGGAACAAGGGCGTAGGTGCGCCCTCCAGCCTCGCCACATTGCCCCCGACCAGAGATTGGAGAACAGCAGCCAGGTCTCCGGCGGCCAAGGCCGCGGGGTTCGGATGGGTCCTCCACATTGGAAGCGAGTACTGCCGAAGCGGAGCCAGCCGGTGCTCCAGGAACTCCCTCAGCAGCGACGCGCCGGTCAGCTTCGCCGCCGCCATGTCGGCCGGCCTCAGATCCGCGTCCATCTTCTCCAACACCATCTTCGCGCAGGCATCCGTGAGCTCCGCTCGACCCCAGTCGCTAGAGCTCGTGGGCTGCTCCGTGGGCAAGATCAGCCGAGGGTGGATGCGCCCAGCATCCACCAAGATCCACTTGCTCCTGAAGCCCTCAATCCTCTTCCCAGAGTTCGAGATGGCAATGGCGCTACCGGACGCGACGAAGCTCGCGCACGCGGAAGCGGTCCCGTGAGAGGTCCGGAGGTAGAAGTAGTGGCGCAGCAAGGCCACTGAGGGCTGCACCCCAACATGTGCTTCGCAATAATAAGCAAAGATTGCCAGGAGAAGGACGGAGTTGGGATGGAGATGCAGAGCCTGTAGCTTGTAATGGCGGAGGACAGAGAAGAAGAACTCGGAGAAGGGAGGCACCAGGCCAGCAACAATGGCACTTACGAAGAGCGGATAGAAGGTGCTCCCTTGACCTTCAGGGGTGGCGAAACCGGCCTTGAACACCTTCTTCCCGTCGATGCCCCATGCCATCGCCATCCGGCGCAACCGGGCAAGGCCCGCCTCCAACACGTTCGGCGAGTCCAGGGCGGACGAGTACCAAGCTGCGGCCGAGGGCTGATGAGGCGCCATGGCTCCCTAGGCCGCGCGGTCAGAGCAGATCTGGAAATCTCGGAGGAAGGAAGGAGAGGCGCAAGAAAGGGGATATGAGCAGCAGCTGGAGAAAGCAAGAAGCAGGGCCTAGGCGGATGCCACTCCTTTATCAACTCGCGCGGTTGCTGAGGCGCCCACGTCCACTCAACCGCCATGCGGCGCCCAAGGACGCGGGCTATTAGGGCCTGCGGCGCTTCGCTCCTGCCCTTCCGCCTCCCTGCACGGCCAGGTCCGGGCGCGCCTTGGGCCCGGGGGCTACTGTCGGTGTTTTGGGAACGGGGGTCCCCAGACTTGCCTGCCTGCTGCCTGCGGCGTGGCTCAAAGGGGGGCCCAGCACGGCCCATCTTCACCAACACAAACCCAAGACCCTCGCGAGGGGCCAAGCCTCGCGAGGCGGACAACGCGAAGCTTCCTCAGGCACGGCCTCGTCAGGCTGGCTCACGAGGAGGCGAAGAGATCAAGGCGGGGTACCTCACGAGGAGCCCGTGACGCAAGACATGACAACTCAGGGCGCCAGGCGGGTGCCAGCCCGCGCAGCATCCTCCTTTCCTCTTTGGTGCAAAGGGGGCAAGCATAGCCGCGGAGTACCGAGGCATCAGGCAAAGGTTGCCATTTCGGTGCAACTAGACCAAGACCAGGAGTACTACGAGATGGAGGTCACCGTGGAGCCCAAGACGGCGTCATCACCAGAGCTTTGCGCAGGCGAAGACTACTTTTGTCAGGATAGCTGATACTTGCTGTCCCCCTTCAAATTAGCCCGCCATTGTTGGCTCCCTTCCCGCTCAATATTTGGGAAGAGGACCAGGGCCTCTATAAATAGGACCTGCCACCCACACGGTAAGAGGAGGTAGGTCAGAGAGGGGGTAGGTCAGAGAGAGGGTAGGTCAGAGAAAGAGAGAGCGGGAGAGAGAGAGAGAGAAGGGTTGTTGAACTCCTCCCAGCAGTTCATCGCCTCAGCCAAGAACAGACCCTCGCGAGGCTGTTCTTCATTGTATTGTTCATCATCACCAGCCCAAGAGGCAATCCACACACCACACACTGGAGTAGGGTATTACACCACAACGGTGGACCGAACCAGTATAAACCCTGTGTCTCTTGTGTTGTTCTTTCCTTAGTTTAGATCTTAGCATGGCGGAGGGGTGCAGGTAGGTAGGAGGCGAAATCTCCGCACGCACCCCAGTGTTCGAACCTCAAGGGTCTACCAGAACCCAAAATCCGACAGTGGCATAGAAGCCAGTCCACTTCGTTTCACATAAGAGGGGTTAGAGTAGCCATATGAATAAGCAGAGAAATTCTTGAACATAATGGTTTGAAGAATAGTGCACATATTAATAGCCCTTAGGCTTTCCCTGCGAAATAGAAGTGTTAGCACGATGATGTTCATATGAGGACTTTGATCCACATGAGGAATTTTATCCATGTGAGGAATGTGGTCCATATGAGGACTTGGATCGATATGAAGACTTTGGTCCATATGAAGAATTCAATCCGAGTTTCCTATTCTTCACACATGGTGTCATGATGACATTCACTTAAAGACTTTCAAGGAACCTTTTGGGAACCCAGATTTTCTTCATAGGGGGACCGTTCCTGCAGTTAGTGCCAACATATCTAGCAAATACTTCACCATTCTGATTTTTGAATAGTTTATAGTTGGAGTCAAATGACTCATCAGAAGAATATGAAGATTCACATGTAAAGCCAGATAAAGTGGATGGATCTATGGGAGGTCCTTTGGCAACAACCCATGAGGTTTTGGGATACTACTCAGGTTTCCAGTAGGTCCCATCAGCATTGAGTTTCCTCTCAAAGGAAATAAACTCTTTCCTAGGGTTCTTGTTGAGGATCTGCTTTTTTAGCACATCACAAAGGGCCTGATGCCCTTTGAGGATTTTGTACATGCCTGTCACATACAATTCCTTCAGCACTGCATGTCAGTGATACTAGTAGCATCCTCGGATGAGGAATTTGTGATAGCAGAGATAGTTGAAGAATTTGCAGCAACAGAAGCATTTGAACTTTCAGGTGAAGAATTAGCAAATTCTCGTTCAATGCATTTCAAACATGGTGGAATGAATTAAACCTGAGCGGAACTGATCTGTTGAGCAAGCAATGAATCACGCTCTTTCAGAAGATCTTCATAACTCACTCTTAGCTTTTCAAGATCCTGCTTTCTTTGAAGAAATTCATAGGAAAGCTTCTCATGATCAGATAAGAGAGTGTTATGATGACTTTGAAGGTTGTCAAACCTAGACTGGAGTCTCTAAAGATTACTATCCGGGGTTTGAGTTCGATCCATTTCTTCACCCAACATATCATTGCTTTCATCTAGCATGTTTTGAACTTTTTCCAAAGCTCTTTGTTGTTTAGTGGCAAGGGAAGCAAGTTTGATATAGTTGGGTCCAAATTCATCGCCAGATTCATACTTAGATAGGTAGCATTCAGTTACCTTGGCACCTTTTGCCATAAGGCATGGTGCAGAGGATGATGATTCAGGATCGTAAGTCATCGTTTTGAGTTATTCCTTGAATTCCTCAAACCAAGGTTCATGACAAGTTCGATGACCTTCATAGACATCAGAGAGTCAGTCCTAGATAAGCTTTGCATGGCAGAGATGCTTGATGTTCCTGAAATGGTTTCGGGATAAGCAGGAGCAGATGACATCCTTCGCTATGATGTCAAGTCGAGTGTACTTGCGATTATCATCAGCTTCCGCCATCTTGCAGAGATCAGTAACACCAATCTGAGTGACGGTCCACAGCTTGCTGTCCATTGCCATGAGACACTTCTTCATCATGGCCTTCCACTTGGGATAATCATGACCACCAAATATCGGGCAAGCCACTTTCTTCAATCCAGCGGTCAACATAACTAAAAATCCAGGCGGTTAAACCAAAATCACACAGAACAAGGGGGTACCTTGCTCTGATACCAATTGAAAGTGCATTATATCGACTAGAGGGGGTGAATAGGCGATTTTTACAAATTTGTCACTGAGGAATTTCAAGATGAGGAAAGTCCTAGGTAACGAACTACTTAGCAGCGGAATAAGTACTGAGATGCAAGCATAACAGAGTGGTAGCACAATCATCATGATGAAATGTAAACAAGCACAGAGTACAAGTAGCGTAAGCACGGTCATCATGATGAAATGTAAACAAGCAGAGAGTACAAGTAGTGTAAACATAGGATAAGCAGGCTGGAGACAAAGTGACTGAAGAATTAGGATTGAGGAAATTGAGAAAGTCTTCAGTCAAAGTCTTCAAACAGTAACGATCAAGTACTACTACACAAAAATGAGGAAATGAAAGGGTTGAGGAAATAGAACTAGTAGCTTGGTGAAGTCAGTGATTTGGTAGACCATTTCCAACTGCTGTCTGAGTCGTACATCTGGTTGGAGTGGCTAGATAATTAAACCCGAGGACACACAATCCTCACCGTATTCTCCTTGAGCTAAGGTCACACAGACCTTTCCCAATCACTCGTGGTAAGTCTTCAGGTGACTTCCAAACCTTCATAGACTCGGTCACTCGGTGATCCACAATTCCTCTTGGATGCTCTAGACCATGACGCCTAATAGTCTGGAGGATGCACAGTCCTCAAAGGTAACAAGCGTCAGTTCCACACAGGAACAATCTCTTCAGTGATGCTCAATCACTTTGGGTTTCTAGGTGTTTGGGTATGGGTTTTTCCTCACTTGATGATTTTCGCTCAAAGTCATCGGAGGATGGGATGCTCTCGATGACAAGTGTCTGTTTCTCGCAGAGCAGCCAACCAACTAGTGGTTGTAGGGGCGGCTATTTATAGCCTAGGGAGCAGCCCGACATGATAAGACATAAACGCCCTTCAATGATATGACCGTTAGGTGGGTAGATATTTTGGGACAGCTGGCACATAGCACAACAACGGTCGGAAATTTGACTATCAAATTCCTCAGGGTTATCATGTTCCTCACTTGTAGTCAATCCGCACTGGCGAATTCCTAACTCCTCAGTCAAAACAAATTCCTTAGATACTAGAAGATCTTCGTCTTTGTCACTGAAGAAATTGAATGAACTTTATGAGATTTGCAATGGCTTCACTCGAAAGGATTGGTAGGTGTAGGATTTTGAGATGAGCATCACTTGGAAACTTTTCCTTAGTTTTACCTCGACCTCCTTTAACAGTACGTTGTTTCCTATGACTCAAGAAAGAGAAAATGAAACTACAAAAACAAAAGTCTTCACGCTTCATATTCCTCGTATGAATACCAAGTCTTCAAGGTCACACCAATTTCTTCACTTTCAAAGTCTTCAGAAAGCCAAAGTCTTCAGTTGAAGACATTCATTTTTAGGGGTCGACTTTCTCTATAAATATCAAACTCCTCATAGACTTATAGACTTGTGTACACTCACAAACGCATTAGTCCCTTAACCTATAAGTCTTTAATACACCAAAATCACTAAGGGGCACTAGATGCACTTACATTTTTTTAATTTTTTGGAATTAAAATGCCATGGCACTCCATGCATGTGTCCATGCCGTGAGACCAATATGTTTGAAAATTCCTTCTAATTTACTGCATATGGAATTAACTCACACACAAGTACACAAATATGATTTTTCAAACCATTATGGTTAGCTGTTGCATGTAGATTTAGTTCAAATTTGAATTACGGTCATTAAATGGCTACAAAATCACTTAAATGTCTTTAAAAGGTCAAATGACCCCTGAAATTTTCCAAATTTTCACATGACAGTTGTATTAGTGCATGTTAAACGTAGAAACAATTTGAAGGCCGTAATAGGAAGTTATCTCCCGTTCGTCATCAAACATGTATTGTTCCCTCTCGGAACCACGAGCCTTCTAGTGAGGTTCTCCTGTTTGTGAGGGGTGTATGTCCAAACTATTGTCAAACAGGTCAATTTTTTTACCACATTATCTTGGTGGCATGACATTATATCAAGCAAAGTTTCATGAGACCAATATGATTTTTCAAACCGTTATGGTTAGCCGTTGCATGTAGATGTAGTTCAAATTTGAAGTATGGTCATTAAATAGCTAGAAAATCACTTAAATGTCTTTAAAAGGTCAAATCACCCCTGAAATTTTTGAATTTTTCACATGACAGTTGTATTAGTGCATGTTAATAAACATATAAAAAATTTGAAGGCCGTAAGAGCAAGCTATTTCCTGTTCGTCATCAAACATGCATTGTTCCCTCTCAGAACCACGAGCCTTCTAGTGAGTTGCTTCGGTTTGTGAGGGGTGTGTGTCCAAAATTTCGTCAAACATGCCAATTTTTTTTCCACATCATCTTGGTGGCATGACATTACATCAAGCAAGGTTTCAGGTGTTTCTGGTCTTTTAAAAAAATGGAATTTAAATGCCATGGCACTCCATGCTTAAATGTGTCATAGCCGTTAGACCAGTATGTTTGAAAATTCCTTCTAATTTACTGCACATGGAATTAAATCACACACAAGTACACAAAATATGACTTTTCAAACCGTTATGGTTAGTTGTTGCATGTACATGTGGTTCAAATTTGAATTGCAGTCATTAAATGGCTAGAAAAGCACTTAAATGTCTTAACAGGTCAAATGACCCCTGAAACTTTCCAAAATTTGACATGACAGTTGTATTAGTACTACAAATTTTCTCATACATTTAAAACACCACCCGTTGCCACTTCAATCCAAATTTGTCTTTCACAACTAAGAAAAAATATCCACAACATCACACACAATTTTTTTTGTAGGAACCGTTTGCGATGAAAATTTTCGAGCCTATTTAAGTATTCCTCCTTAAGCTTCGACGGCAATCCCCGAATCCAAGAATCCTGATCCCCATTCCTTCACCCCCTTCATGCAAATATGACACCATGGAAACGCTTTGTGAAGGCCCGTACGATGGTCGCGTCCTCCCCGAGCGCCACCGCCTACCCCAAGAGCGCGGCCGCCTACGCCGAGAGTGTCGCCGCATCCGCATTGAGCATCGCCGCATCCTCCTAGAGGACAGCTGCTGCAGCTGAGACGACTGGAGCTGCTGCTGCGACGGTAGCTGCAAACGCCAAGAGTGCTCGAGCTGCCGTCCGTGCCGCCGATGTCGCCCTAGTCCGGATAGAGGCCATCCACACCAAGATTGAGGACACACACACCAAGATATTCCAGGCCACCTCGGAATCCAGCATGCAACCCACATACGAAATGGTGGCGGTGGCCATGGAGCACCTGCTTCCTCATGAGATCTCCGAGCGGGAGCTCGAGATGCAAGAGGCGGCGGAGATCGAGGAGCGCCGGGTGGAGGAGTTGCGCGTGGCCGAGGTCGAGGTAGAGAAGAGTCTGTCTGTCGAGGAATCGGGGGTGGAGTACTAACGCGAGCTCTGGCGCATCCACTACTATGAGTACTACAACCTTGAGGACGGCGTCGAGGACGAGGATGCGGTCGACTTCAGCAGGGGGACGCAGAGTCCACCAACGGCGACATTTCGCTAGGACAAGTCATCGACGTCTCATCTCACACCGGTGATGCATAGGCCGGCGCGGCGCCGGATTTATTAAAATTATGCATACTTACGCTTTGTTTTTAATGCTGGTAATTTTCAGAGAAATGTTTAGGTCAACTGGCTCTGTTTAATTACTAAAATTGCTCTATTCAGTAAGTGCGGTCTGAGTGCTGTACGCTCTTTTGTGTGCCCAAATTAGCAAGCAATGTTAAATTATGCAATGACGTACCTAGGGAAACTTCCACCAAAATTTGAATTATCAAACTCATCCCATGCGCGTAAAGCAGAAGAATCGTTTGTGATGCACACAATCGTTCAAAGTGAATGGTGTCTGACGGCACCTGATACGTCTCTGATACGTCTCCAACGTATCTATAATTTTTTATTGTTCCATTCTATTATATTATCTGTTTTGGATGTTTAATGGGATTTATTATACACTTTGATATTATTTTTGGGACTAACCTACTAACCCAAGGCCCAGTGCAAATTGATGTTTTTTTGCCTATTCTAGTGTTTCGCAGAAAAGGAAATCAAACGGAATGAAACCTTTTGGAGAGTTATTTTTGGAACAAACATGATCCAGGGGACTTGGAGTAGACGTCAAGAAAGGAGCGAGGATGCCACGAGGCAGAGAGGCGCGCCTGCCCCCCTGGCTGCGCCCCCACCCTCGTGGGCCCCTCGCAGCTCCACCGACCTACTTCTTCCTCCTATAGATATCCATATACCCCGAAAACATCTAGGAGCACCACGAAACCCTATTTCCACCACCGCAACCTTCTGTACCCAAGAGATCCCATCTTGGGGCCTTTTCCGGAGCTCTGCCGGAGGGGGAATCGATCACGAAGGGCTTCTACATCAACACCATAGCCTCTCTGATGATGTGTGAGTAGTTTACTACAGACCTTCGGATCTATAGTTATTAGCTAGATGGCTTCTTATCTCTTTTTGGATCTCAATACAAAGTTCACCTTGATCTTCTTGGAGATCTATTCGATGTAATTCTTTTTGTGGTGTGTTTGTCGAGATCCGGTGAATTGTGGGTTTATGATCAAGATTATCTATGAAAAATATTTGATTCTTCTCTGAAATCTTTTATGTATGATTTGTTATCTTTGCAAGTCTCTTCGAATTATCAGTTTGGTTTGGCCTACTAGATTGATCTTTCTTGCAACGGGAGAAGTGCTTAGCTTTGGGTTCAATCTTGCAGTGTCCTTTCCGAGTGACAGCAGGGGCAGCAAGGCACGTATTGTATTATTGCCATCGAGGATAAAAAGATGGGGTTTATATCATATTGCTTGAGTTTATCCCTCTACATCATGTCATCTTTCCTAATGTGTTACTCTGTTCTTATGAACTTAATACTCTAGATGCATGCTGGATAGCGGTCGATGTGTGGAGTAATAGTAGTAGATGCAGAATCGTTTCGGTCTACTTGTCTTGGATGTGATGCCTATATACATGACCATTCCTAGATATTCTCATAATTATGCACTTTTCTATCAATTGCTCGACAGTAATTTGTTCACCCACCGTAATACTAATGCTATCTTGAGAGAAGCCACTAGTGAAACCTATGGCCCCCGGGTCTATCTTTTATCATATAAGTTTCCCATCTATTTTACTTTGCAATCTTTACTTTCAATCTATATCAGAAAAATACCAAAAATATTTATCTTATTATCTCTATCAGATCTCACTCTCGTAAGTGGCCATGAAGGGATTGACAACCCCTTTATCACGTTGGTTGCGAGGTTCTTATTTGTTTGTGTAGGTGCGAGGTGACTTGCGTGTAGTCTCCTACAGGATTGATACCTTGGTTCTCAAAAACTGAGGGAAATACATACGCTACTTTGCTGCATCACCTTTTCCTCTTCAAGGGAAAACCAACACAGTGCTCAATAGGTATCAAGAAGAATTTATGGCGCTGTTGCCAGGGAGATCTACGCACAAGTCAAGACATACCAAGTACCCATCACAAACTCTTATCCCTCGCATTACATTATTTGCCATTTGCCTCTCGTTTTCCTCTCTCCCACTTCACCTTTTCATTTGCCTTTGCCTTTTCTTCACCTTCTTCCCGTATGTATTTTTTGTTTGTGTTTCCACATGCCTTCTATTTGCTTGCATCTTTGCTCACTAAAAATCTATTGATATGGATCCACTTAAAGTGTTCTATTTGGATCATCTTCGGTCCTTATGCACTCGTGCTGAAACCCCAACTAGCCTAGTTGATGGGAAATCTTTAGATGAGCATGCTTGTTTTGCGCGTCACCATTTGTCTGAAAAAGGGAAACTCTTATGGGATCAAATAAATAGATTGTTGTGTTATGCTTGGAATCTTTGTGAAATTTGTGATTTTACTTGTTGCTCTAAGAACCCTAAAAAACACCTTCCCTACCTATGTGAGTTTAATGAAAATGAAATCTTGTCTTCTTATGCAAAGGGTGTTTATAGTTACTATGATATTGAACAAATTGAAGAATTTGTTGCTTTTAAGGGTGCTTATGAAGTTGCTTCTTTGATTGAAAAGTATGATATTACTCTCTACGAATATGAAAATCTTGACATACTTAAATATTGCTATGAAAACTATGCTCATAATGTCTATGCCAAAGAATTTATTGAAAGAATGACCGCTGCTTTGGAAGAAAATAATGATATGCATGAATCTATAGATAATAATGATTCCAATGATTTGATTGAAATATCCCTTGATGAACATGATGCTTGCTATTCTTGTGGCCACGATGCCAATATTTATGAAGATGAATTTGCTATAGTTCCTTATGTTAAACATGAGATCGTTGCTATTGCACCCATACTTGATGGTTCCTTTGATGAAAAGCATGATTGCAGTGATGTTATTATAAATTCTATTAACGTCAGTTGTGCTAATAATATGCAAAACCCTAAGCTTGGGGATGCTAGTTTCGCTATAACTACTATTTGTTGCAATGATCATGATTGGGGTGATTCTTCTTTTGATCTTGAAAATTTATTTAATCCCCATGATGAATATGAGATTTATAATAGTGTTTGCAATATTATTGAAAGTGGGTTTGGAAGAGTGTCAACTTTAGGTCCCGCGTATTTGGAGAATGTTCAATCTTATGAATTTTTTGATAAAAGTGGGTTTGGAGAGGTCATGACTTTAGTTAATGTCAATCCCATTGTTTTGGACGAGTGTCAAATTTGCATGCATGTGGATCGTGTTGAAAATATTTTATGGTCCCACATGTAATTATTATGAGAGAGGAAAATATGATTTTAGAAATTTTCATGTTACTAAATTACCTCTCGTTATGTTGAGATTGCTATTGTTTCTTTCCACTTCCTTGCATATGCTAGTTTTTGCCTGCTATGATAATTTGTTTGCCTATAAGATGCCTATGCATAGGAAGTATGTTAGACATAGATGTGTTTGTCACGCGTTTTATGATGCTCTCTTTTGTGCTTCAATTCTTGTCTTTCATGTGAGCATCATTGAATTTATCAATGCCTAGCTAGGGGCGTTAAACGATAGCGCTGTTGGGAGGCAACCCAATTTTATTTATTTTTCTTGCCTTTTGGTTTTGTTTAGTAATAAATAATTCATCTAGCCTCTGTTTAGATGTGGTTTTATGCTTTTAATTAGTGTTTGTGCCAAGTAGAACCTTTGGGAAGACTTGGGGGAAGTTTTTGCGATCTTGCTGGAAAAATAGAAACTTTAGCGCTCACGAGATTTGCTGCCATTTTTTACTAGAGAGTGCGATTAGGTTGATTCTTCTTGCAGATGATCAATAGACAAATTTCTCACGTCCAAAAATTTATTTCAGAATTTTTGGGGTTACATAAGTATTCGAAACCTACAGATTACTACAGACTGTTCTTTCTTTGACAGATTCTGTTTTTCGTGTGTTGTTTGCTTATTTTGATTAATCTATGCCTAGTATCGGAGGGTATGAACCATAAAGAAGTTGGAATACAGTAGGTTTAACACCAATTTAAATAAATAATGAGTTCATTATAGTACCTTAAGTGGTGGTTTGTTTTCTTATACTAACGGAGCTCATGAGATTTTCTGTTGAGTTTTGTGTTGTGAAGTTTTAAAGTTTTGGGTAAAGATTTGATGGATTATGGAACAAGGAGTGGCAAGATCCTAAGCTTGGGGATTCCCAAGGCACCTCAAGGTAAAATTAAAGGACAACCAAAAGCCTAAGCTTGGGGATGCCCCAGAAGGCATCCTCTCTTTCGTCTTCGTCCATCGGTAACTTTACTTGAGGCTATATTTTTATTCACCACATGATATGTCTTTTGCTTGGAGCGTCTTGTATGATTTGAGGCTTTGGTTTTTAGTTTAACACAATCATCCTTTCTGTCCACACCTTTTAGGAGAGACACACATGAGTCAGAATTTATTAGAATACTCTATGTGCTTCACTTATATCTCTTGAGCTAGATAATTTTGTTCTAGTACTTCACTTATATCTTTTAGAGCACGGTGGTGCTTTTATTTTATAGAAATTATTGATCTCTCATGCTTCACTTATATTATTTTGAGAGTCCTTTAGAATAGCATGGTAATTTGCTTTGGTTATAAAATTGGTCCTAATATGATAGGCATCCAATATTGGTATAATAAAAACTTTCATAAAAAGGTGCATTGAATACTATGAGAAGTTTGATACTTGATAATTGTTTTGAGATATAAAGATGGTGATATTAGAGTTGTACTAGTTGAGTTGTGAATTTGATAAATACTTGTGTTGAACATTGCAAGTCCCGTATCATGCACGTATGGTAACCGTTGTGTAACAAATTTGAAGCATGAGGTGTTCTTTGATTGTCTTCCTTACGAGTGGCTGTCGGGGACGAGCGATGGTCTTTTCCTACCAATCTATCCCCCCTAGGAGCATGCGCGTAATGCTTGGTTTTTGATGACTTGCATATTTTGCCAATAAGTATGTGAGTTCTTTATGACTAATGTTGAGTCCATGGATTATACGCACTCTCACCTTTCCATCATTGCTAGCCTCTTCGGTACCGTGCATTGCCCTTTCTCACCTTGAGAGTTGGTGCAAACTTCGCCGGTGCATCCAAACCCCGTGACATGATACACTCTATCACACATAAACCTCCTTATATCTTCCTCAAAACAGCCACCATACCTACATATTATGGCATTTCTATAGCCATTCCGAGATATATTGCATGGAACTTTCCACCGTTTCATTTATGACACGCTTCATCATTGTCATATTTCCGTGCATAATCATGTAGTTGACATCGTATTTGTGGCAAAGCCACCATGCATAATTTATCATACATGTCACTCTTGATCCACTGCCCTTCCCGGTACACCACCGGAGGCATTCATATAGAGTCATATTTTGTTCTAGTATCGAGTTGTAATCCCTGAGTTGTAAATAAATAGAAGTGTGATGATCATCATTAATAGAGCATTGTCCCAAAAAAGGAAGGGGCTTTTGGATACGAAGAAGGTTTTCACGTCTTGCTTTGGGTGGTATGCTTCCTCACTGTTGCTATTCTGCCCTTTCCCGGTAGTCAACCACCAATGAACGCAAGGAGATCTGGACCTGCATGTAATGTTTTTTTTGCCTATACTCTAAAGCAGCTTCCTTACATCAACATGGCCAAAAAAAGGAAAGGCCAAATAAAAAAATATAAAATAAGAAGGGACAATGCTACTATCCTTTTTCCACACTTGTGCTTCAAAGTAGCACCATGATCTTTATGATAGAGAGTCTCTTGTTTCGTCACTTTCATATACTTGTGGGAATATTTCATTATAGAACTTGGCTTGAATATTCCAATAACGGGCTTCCTCAAATGCCCTAGGTCTTCGTGAGCAAGCAAGTTGGATGCACACCCACTTAGTTTCTTTTGTTGAGCTTTCATACATTTATAGCTCTAGTGCATCCATTGCATGGCAATCCCTACTACTTGCATTGACATCAATTGTTGGGCATCTCCCTTGCCCGTTGATTAGCCGCGTCAATGTGAGACTTTCTCCTTTTTTGTCTTTTCCACATAACCCCCATCATTATATTCTATTCCACCCATAGTGCTATATCCATGGCTCATGCTCATGTATTGCATGAAAATTGAAAAAAGATTGAGATTACTAAAGTATGAAACAATTGCTTGGCTTGTTATCAGGGTTGTGCATGATGAGAGCATTCTTGTGTGATGAAAATGGAGCATGACCAAACTATATGATTTTGTAGGGATGAACTTTCTTTGGCCATGTCATTTTGAGAATACATGATTTCTTAGTTAGTATGCTTGAAGTATTATTATTTTTATGTCAATATTAAACTTTTTTTATTGAATCTCTCGGATCTGAATATTCATGCCACAATAAAGAAAATTACATTGAGAATTATGCTAGGTAGCATTCCACATCAAAAGTTCTGTTTTTTATCATTTACCTACTTGAGGACGAGCAGGAATTAAGCTTGGGGATGCTTGATACGTCTCCAACGTATCTATAATTTTTTATTGTTCCATGCTATTACATTATCTGTTTTGGATGTTTAATGGGATTTATTATACACTTTTATATTATTTTTGGGACTAACTTACTAACCCAAGGCCCAGTGCAAATTGCTGTTTTTGCCTATTTCAGTGTTTCGCAGAAAAGGAATATCAAACGGAATCCAAACGGAATGAAACCTTCGGGAGAGTTATTTTTGGAACAAATGTGATCCAGGGGACTTGGAGTAGACGTCAAGAAAGGAGCGAGGAGGCCACGAGGTAGGGAGGCGCGCTTGCCCCTTGGGCACGCCCCCACCCTCGTGGGCCCCTCGCAGCTCCACCGACCTACTTCTTCCTCCTATATATATATATATATATATATCCATATACCCCGAAAACATCCAAGAGCACCACGAAACCCTATTTCCATCGCCGCAACCTTCTGTACCCAAGAGATCCAATCTTGGGGCCTTTTCCGGAGGTTCGCCGGAGGGGGAATCGATCACGGAGGGCTTCTACATCAACACCATAGCCTCTCTGATGATGTGTGAGTAGTTTACCACAGACCTTCGGGTCCATAGTCATTAGGTAGATGACTTCTTCTCTCTTTTTGGATCTCAATACAAAGTTCTCCTCGATCTTCTTGGAAATCTATTCGATGTAATTCTTTTTGCGGTGTGTTTGTTGAGATCCGATGAATTGTGGGTTTATGATCAAGATTATCTATGAACAATATTTGATTCTTCTCTAAAATCTTTTATGTATTATTTTTTATCTTTGCAAGTCTCTTTGAATTATCAGTTTGGTTTGGCCTACTACATTGATCTTTCTTGTAATGGAGAAGTGCTTAGCTTTGGGTTCAATCTTGCGGTGTCCTTTCCCAGTGATAGCAGGGGCAGCAAGGCCCGTATTGTATTGTTGCCATCGAGGATAAAAATGGGGTTTATATCATATTGCTTGAGTTTATCCCTCTACATCATGTCATCTTGCCTAATGCGTTGCTTTGTTCTTATGAACTTAATACTCTAGATGCATGCTGGATAGCGGTCGATGTCGGTGTCAAAACCGGCGGATCTTGGGTAGGGGGTCCCGAACTGTGCGTCTAAGGTCGATGGTAACAGGAGACAAGGGACACGATGTTTACCCAGGTTCGGGCCCTCTCTATGGAGGTAATACCCTACGTCTTGCTTGATTGATATTGATGAATATGAGTATTACAAGAGTTGATCTACCTCGAAATCGTAATGGCTAAACCCTAGAGGTCTAGCTTGTATGGCTATGATAATGAGTCTCTTATCGGACTAAGTCCTCCAGTTTATATAGACACCGGGAGGATCTAGGGTTTCACAAGGTCGGTTACAAAGAAGGGAATCTACATATCCGGTCGTCAAGCTTTCCTTCCACGCCAAGGAGAGTACCATCCGGACACGGTTGCAGTCTTCGTTCTTCGTATCTTCACAGCCCATCAGTCATGCCCATGGCTAATAGGCCGGACGCCCGAGGACCCCTTAGTCCAGGACTCCCTCAGTAGCCCCCGAACCAGGATTCAATGATGAGGTGTTCGGCGCGCAGACTGTCTTCGGCATTGCAAGGCGTGTTCCTCCTCCAACGTCTTCCAAGTAATGTGTTCGGCTTTCAATTCAATGACGCACCCCTCGGCTTCTGTGCATTTATGACTTCATCCTCCACGTGTTGGGTGAATGTGGGTGGTCAGGGTATTTTTTTGAAAATAACACCCTAGCCCTGCAAGAAAGAATGTCTATTTAAAGGGATTGGATCTCAGATCCTTTCGGCATCACGTGGTGAAAATCCTCAGATACTGCCAGGCCAAACCATTCCAACATGGCCAACATTCCCAGCTCCTCTTCCCGTTCCAACCTAGAAAGAGGTGAGTGGAAGAGGTGCTCCGTGCCCCACAACCAATTGGTGAAGCTGCAAACGCAGGGATTTCTCCCTCCTGCAGATCTGGTCCCTGTTCGAGCAGGACTGGCCTCCTTCAACGGCAAAACCCAGGCGGAGGATTTCCCCAATCCGTCTGCGGGAGAACAAGTGTGCTTCGTCCCCTATCTGCCGAGGGGTGTGGGATTTCCAATTCACCCATTCCTCCGAGGGCTTCTGGAGTACTACGGCCTCCAGCTGCATAATTTTAACCCGGCCTCCGTCCTGCACATCGCGGGTTATGTCGCTTTATGTGAACTATTCCTGGGATGCGAGGTCCATTTATTTTTGTGGAGAAGACTGTTCTGCCTCGTCCCTCGCAATCAAGGTGGGTCAATTTTTGAAGTGGGAGGAGCCGAAGTGCGGCGCATCGCCGGGACCAGATACCTGTCCGGCACGCTGAAGAAACACTACAAAAAAAGATACATCCGTAACATTTTGGGCCAATTTTTTTTCCTGTCATACTTATGACACTTCTCTGGCGATAATTGTGACAAAACCCGGTATCATCGTAGATGTGGTGGGGTCCTACTTCTATGACAAAGAATCATGACAGAAAATAGGATTTTCATCATGGGAGGGCCAGAGATGCAGCTGCATGACATTCTTTAGGCCGTCCATGACGGAAAAAACTGTGATAGAAGCGAGGGCGAGGACAATATCGGGGTGTTCCCGGTTACGGTGGGTGGTCGGGGCCGAGCGATGCACGTTTCTCTCGTACACGCACACGCGTGGGTGCGAGGCGGTGGGCTCTAACTGAACCCGAGCAAGGCGTTGGGCTCTAACTGAACCCGAGCAAGGTGTTGGGCTCTAACTGAACCCGAACGATTGCACTGCAGGCTACGCATTACTGAACCTGAGCGATCGATCGATGGCTGTTAACTGAACCTGATCGAGCGATTCCTTCGCTACTACTGCTATCTGAAGCCGATCGATGCTGCCTCTGGATGAACAGTGAGCATTGCTGGGGGGGTTTGGATGAACAGTTCCCGTTGGGGTGGATGAACAGGACCCCGTGGTGTTGCCTCTGGATGAACAGTGAGCGTTGCTGGGGGGTTTGGATGAACAGTTCCCGGTGGGGGTGGATGAACAGGACCCCGCGGTGTTGCCTCTGGATGAACAGGACCCCGATCGATCGAGCCGGTTGGGGCTGGATGAACAGGACCCCGTGGAGGGCTGGATGAACATGACCACCCCATGGAGGGCAGGATGAACAGTAGATGATGGAGGGCTGGATGAACAGTAGCCCGTGGACGGGTGGTTGAACAGGAGCCCGTGGAGAGGGTTGGTTGAACAGTAGCCGGTGGAGTAGCGCGCGGTGGAGGCTGGATGAACAGGAGCCCGTGGATGAACAGTCACAGGTGGAGGCTGGAGGAGGTCGACGGTGGATGAACAGTAGCCGTTGGAGGTTGGAGGGGGTCGACGGTGGAGATGAACAGTATCCCGTGGAGTCCCGTTTTGTGGTACGCCACACCCCTCCCAATGAACATGACCCCCGTTTCGACCGTAGCGCTCCAACACAAGTCCATTTCCTCCGTTTTGCGGTACGCCACACCCCTCCCGATCAATAGGACCCCCGTTTCGACCGTAGGAGGACCATTTCCTCCGTTTTGCGGTATGCCAGACCCCTCCCGATGAACAGGATCCCGTTTCGAACATGGCCGCTCGAACACAAGGTCGTTTCCTCTGTTCTGCGGTACGCCAGGCCTCGTTCCCATCGGCTGTTCCATCCAAGACGGTTGGCTCCCACGCGTTCCATTGCCTCCTGATGAACACGACGCATTCCATTGCCTCCCCATGAACACGACGATGATATAGTTTCTCCATTCCGACCTAGCCATGTACACGAGCCCTAGCCGTACGTACACGCGAGTAGGCGTTCGAGACCCCTCCTATATGTACGTACGTGGCCATATTTACTTTGTTGCACCCTGGCTGATGTACGTACGTGTACATGCTACGTGCGCGCCTCTACTACGACACGTGCGCGCCTCTACATCGACCAGTATGTACGTACATGTTCGCGGCCAGAATAACAACGCTACGTACAATTCGACCAGGTGGGTCCCAACTACCAGGCACTTCCTTGCGTGCGAAGATGTAGCTGGTGGGTCCCAGCAGTCAGGGGGGCGAATCGTTGTTTTTGCCCGACCGTACTTCCTTGCATGCGAAGATGTAGCTGGTGGGCCCCAATAGTTAGGGGGAAATGTTTTTTTGCGAAATACGGTGGCCCGTCCGGCGGGTCCCCGCTGTCAGGTGGAGGAATAATTATTTTGCGCGTAATAAGGTGGCACTTCCTTGCTGCGGCCGTGGACCAGCTGTCAGCCTCTCCACGTACAGTACTCTTCCGATGGAAGTCGTTCCTTAACCACGTTGACCATGCCGCGCCGAGAGCACTAGGGCGGTGGACGACGGCGAGGCCTAGGAAGGGGACGACACGGAGCCGGGGAAGACGTGGTAGTGGAAGCCCACGCGGAGAGGAGTACGAGGGTTCACTGGTTTGGCTGTGGTGTGAGGCTGCCGTCGCCGCAGGTCCTGGCCAGCAGTGGGAATAGTAGGGGGCGGTGAGGCCTCTGCGGCAGCACAGCCGGCCATGGGAGGCAGGAGCATACGGCAGGACCGGCGCTGCTTTGGGCGGCTGGAGCAAGAAGACCAGAGGTTGAAGAAGCACTACGGCCGTTGGATGGACATCGTACGGTCACTAGAGCTAGAATCGTTCATACTGACTAAGTTGACAAAGCACTCCGTCCCCGTCAACTTAGTAGGCCCACAAGTCAGCCACCCACCAAGGTGGGTCCCAACTAGCAGGGGGAGTATTCATTTTTTTGCGCGTAATAAGGTGGCACTTCCGGTGGGTCTGAGCTGGCAGCGGGGGGAACATTTTTTTCTCGAAATACGGTGGCCCGTCCGGTGGGTCCCAGCAGTTAGGGGGGAAACGTTTTTTCGCCAAATACAGTGGCCCGTCCGGTGGGTCCCTGCTGTCAGGTGGAGGAATAGCTATTTTCCGCGTAATAAGGAGGCACTACCTTGCGGCTACCATGGACCCAGCTGTCAGCCTCTCCACGTACAGTACTCTTCCGATGGAAGTCGTTCCTTGACCACGTTGACCACGCCGCACCGAGAGCACCAGGGCGGTGGACGACGGCGAGGCCTAGGAAGGGGACGACGCGGAGCCAGGGAAGACGCAGTAGTGGATGCCCATGCGTAGATGAGTATGAGGGTTCACTAGTTCGCTGCGGTGTGAGGATGCCGTCGCTGCATAATAACAGGGGGTATGTGTGAGTAGAGGGATGACCTGGCCAGCGGTGGGAGTAGTAGGGGGCGGTGAGGCCTCCGCCGCATCACAGCCGGCCACGGGAGGCAGGAGCATGAGGCACGACCGGCGCTGGTTTGGGCGGCTGGAGCAAGAAGACCAGAGGTTGAAGAAGCACTACGGCCGTTGGATGGACATCGTACGGTTGATAACCCACAAGTATAGGGGATCGCAAAAGCTTTCGAGGGTAGAGTATTCAACCCAAATTTATTGATTTGACACAAGGGGAGCCAAAGAATATTCTCAAGTATTAGCAGCTGAGTTGTCAATTCAACCACACCTGGAAACTTAGTATCTGCAGCAAAGTGTTTAGTAGCAAAGTAATATGATAGTGATGGTAACGGTAACAAAAGAGTAACGAAAGCAGAGTAATGTTTTTGGTATTTTGTAGTGATTGTAACAATAGCAACGGGAAAGTAAATAAGTGTAAACTAGTATATGGAAAGCTCGTAGGCATCAGAAAAATGATGGATAATTATGCCGGATGCGGTTCATCATGAAATAGTCATAACATAGGGTGACACATAACTAGCTCCAATTCGTCAATGTAATGTAGGCATGTATTCCGAATATAGTCATACGTGCTTATGGAAAAGAACTTGCATGCCATCTTTTGTCCTACCCTCCCGTGGCAGCGGGGTACTAATGGAAACTAAGGGATATCAGGGCCTCCTTTTAATAGAGATCCGGAACAAAGCATTAGCACATAGTGAATACATGAACTCCTCAAACTACGGTCATCACCGGTAAGTATCCCGATTATTGTGACTTAGGGGTTAACTGATCATAACACATAATAGGTGACTATAGACTTGCAAGATAGGATCAAGAACTCTCATATATTGATGAAAACATAATAGGTCCAGATCTGAAATCATGGCACTCGGGCCCTAGTGACAAGCATTAAGCATAGCAAAGTCATAGCAACATCAATATCAGAACATAGTGGATACTAGGGATCAAACCCTAACAAAACTAACTCGATTACATGGTAAATATCATCCAACCCATCACCGTCCAGCAAGCCTACGATGGAATTACTCATGCACGGCGGTGAGCATCATGAAATTGGTGATGGAGGATGGTTGATGATGACGACGGCGACGAATCCCCCTCTCCGGAGCCTCAAATGGACTCCAGATCAGCCCTCCCGAGAGGTTTTAGGGCTTGGCGGCGGCTCCTTATCGTAAAACACGATTATTTCTTCTCTCCTATTTTTTCCCCGAAAGCAGTTATATAGTGTTGGAGTTGGAGTCAGGAGGTCTCCAAGGAGTTTGGATGCACAAGCAGTATTCCCGCTTAGTACAGGTGAAGGCTAGCAAAAAACTGGGAATCGACCAACTAGAGAGCGACAACAGCCATGTACATGCATTAAAATTAATAAACATTGGATGCAAGCATGAGTAGGATATAATCCACCATGAACATAAATATCATGAAGGCTATGTTGATTTGTTTCAACTACATGCGTGAACATGTGCCAAGTCAAGTCACTTAAATCATTCAGAGGAGGATACCACCCTATCATACCACATCATAACCATTTTAATAGCATGTTGGCATGCAAGGTAAACCATTATAACTCATAGCTAATCAAGCATGGCACAAGCAACTATGATCTCTAATTGTCATTGCAAACATGTTTATTCATAACAAGCTGAATCAAGAATGATGAACTCATCATATTTACAAAAACAAAAGAGGTCGAGTTCGTACCGGCTTTTCTCATCTCAGTCAGTCCATCATATATCATCATAATTGCCTTTCACTTGCACGACCGAACGATGTGAATAATAATAAGAGTGCACGTGCATTGGACTAAGCTGGAATCTGCGAGTATTCAATAAACAGGAGAAGACAAAGCAATATGGGCTCTTGGTTAAATCAACAATAAAGCATATATGAGCCACTTCAACAATTTAATCATGGTCTTCTCCTACTGACCCCCAAAGAAAAGAAAATAAATAAAACTATTTACACGGGAAAGCTCCCAACAAGCAAAAGAAGAACAGGAAATCTTTTTGGGTTTTCTTTTTTAATTACTACTACAAGCATGGAAATTAAATTAATTAAAAGCTACAACTAATTTTTTGTTTTTCTTAAGGTTTATTAAACACACAAGAAGAAAGCATAAAAGGAAATAAACTAGCATGGATGATACAAGAAAAAGTATGAGCACCGACATCTAGCAATGAGTGTGTGTGAACATAAATGTAATGTCGGTGAGAAATACGTACTCCCCCAAGCTTAGGCTCTTGGCCTAAGTTGGTCTATGGCCACGACTGGCCTGGCTGATATCCATAATAATAGTTGGGGTCGTACTGCGATGCAGCGGCTATCGCCTCCTGAGCTGCAGCGTGGCGGCCTCCGCTCTCCTCTCGTACTCATCTGCCTCCTCTCTGGTAATAGTATATCCTCCTCTTGCCTGATAATCAAAGAAAGCAAGAGCAGGGAGAGTAATATGGACATCACGGCGTCTGTCAAACATTAGTCGGTACTGGAGAGGCGATTCGTTCCTCTCGACAAAATGGTGAGAAACCATAGATCAAAATCTAAATAAGCAGGAGGCAACTCCATGTCTCCTTCATGAACGTCTATCTCAAGAAATTTAGCTAAGCGGGTTGCATAAATTCCTCCAAAGAAATCTCCATTATATCTATTATGATGCAACCTACGAGCTACAATGGCTCCCATATGATAAGATTGGTCTCCTGACACAGCACTCCTGAGAATGCTAAGGTCAGGGACACACATGTGACATGCTTCATCCTTAGCATTTATGCACCTACCTATGAAGAGAGCAAAATAATGTATAGCAGGAAAGTGAATGCTCCCTATGGTAGCTTGCGTTATATCTCTAGATTCCCCTACAGTTATACTAGCAAGAAAGTTTCTAAATTCAGATTTAGGGTTATCCCCAACACTACCCCATTGTGGAAGTTTGCAAGCAAAAGTGAAATCCTCTAAGTCCATGGTATAAGATTTGTCATAAAGATCAAACATGATTGAAGGAGAATTACGCGAAGATGACTACTCAAACCTCCTCACAAAAGAGTTTGTGAGATCATGATACTGGGGGCATTTGTCAGCCTCAAAGTCCTCAAGACCGGCATTACACAAATATGCGTTAAATTCTTCTTTAGTTCCCACTCGATCCATAAAATTTTTAGAAGGCCACTCACAAGGACGCACTGGAGCGTCTCTTGGTGGCTCTTCGTCAGCATCACGCATTGCAAGCCTGGGTCCTTGCTTCCTTGAAGAACCGCCTTGGAACATTTTCCTAAGCATATTTCTTCCTCTGAAAAATTCTGAAATTTTTTTAGTAACTTCAAAATAAAAGTAAACCAAACTCAATAATATTGATAGCAACCACTCCTACAAGTGCCTAGAACCTATATCATGCATCAAAACTACTTGGAACCTTATAAATTTGACATGCAAGCTCAAGAATAGGGTCACCTAAGTAGCACAAATTTTCAATGAATAAAGCACTAGAACAAAAACTAATTGGACCAATGGAGGAGTCACATACCAAGGAACAATCTCCCCAAGCAGTTTTGTGAGAGGTGCTTTGAGCAAGGAGATCGAAAATGGCAGCAAAACGAGCTTGGACTCGGGCTTGAGTTGGTTTTTCGTGTTTGGGGGAGGAAGAAGGAGTGTGTGGGTGAAAGAATAAGTGGAGGAGGGCCACCGTGGGCCCACGAGGTAGGGGGGCGCGCCCTACGGGGATGGGCGCGCCCTCCACCCTCGTGGCAAGGTGGTTGGCCCCCCTGGTATGTTCTTTGTTCCATAAATCCTCAAATATTCTAGAAAAAATCATATTTAATTTTCAGGGCATTTGGAGAACTTTTATTTTCGAGGTATTTTTATATTGCACGGATAATCAGATAACAGACAGAACATTATTTATTTTTACTTTATTTCAACTAAATAATAGAAAGTATAGAGAGGGTACAGAAGGTTGTGCTTCTAGTTTCAGCCATCTCATGCTCATCAAAAGGAATCCACTAACAAGGTTGATCAAGTCTTGTTAACAAACTCATTCCGATTAACATAAAACCGGAGAAATTTCGAATAACACTAGGTTACCTCAACAGGGATATGCACATCCCCAATAATAAGTATATCATATTTCTTCTTGACAGTAGGAAGAGGAAATTCAAAACCTCCAAATATAATCGATGTAATTTTCCGATAGAATTGATACTATGAACTTGAGGTTGTTTCCTCGAAAAATGTACCGTATGCTCATTATCATTAACATGAAAAGTGACATTGCCTTTGTTGCAATCAATAACAGCCCCTGCAGTATTAAGAAAAGGTCTTCCAAGAATAATAGACATACTATCGTCCTCAGGAATATCAGGAATAACAAAGTCCGTTAAAATAGTAACGTTTGCAACCACAACAGGCACATCCTCACAAATACCGACAGGTATAGCAGTTAATTTATCAGCCATTTGCAAAGATATTTCAGTAGGTGTCAACTTATTCAAATCAAGTCTACGATATAAAGAGAGAGGCATAACACTAGCATCGGCTCCAAGATCACATAAAGCAGTTTTAACATAGTTTCTTTTAATGGAGCATGGTATAGTAGGTACTCTTGGATCTCCAAGTTTCTTTGGTATTCCACCCTTAAAAGTATAATTAGCAAGCATGGTGGAAATTTCAGCTTCTGTATCTTTCTTTTATTTGTAACAATATCTTTCATGTACTTAGCATAAGGATTCATTTTGAGCATATCAGTCAATCACATACGCAAAAAGATAGGTCTAATCATTTCAGCAAAGCGCTCAAAATCCTCATCATCCTTTTTCTTGGATGGTTTGGGAGGAAAAGGCATGGGTTTCTGAAGCCAAGGCTCTCTTTCTTTGCCATGTTTCCTAGCAACAAAGTCTTTCTTATCATAACGTTGATTCTTTGATGGGTCGCTATATCATTTAATTTAGTAAGATGTGCCACAACAGTTTCAGATTCATAGCCATGAAAAGGATCAGATTCAACCAAAGTAATTATATCAGGATCAACAAAGAATTCATAATCCTTATCAGCAACACAGATAGGTGAAGTAGCAAAAGCAGGGTCAGGTCTCATCCTAGCATTTAGAGATTGCTTATTCCATTTAGCTAATAACCTTTTGAGTTCATATCTATCTTTGCAAGCTAAAATAGCTAAAGAAGCTTCTTGATCAAATAAATAACCCTCAGGAATAACAAGTGATTCTTCATCATCACTTTCATCTTCATAATCAGATTCAATATTTTCAATCTCTCTAGCCCTAGCAAGTCGTTCCTCGAGAAAATCACTAATTGGCACAGTAGTATCAGGCATAGAGGTAGTTTCATCATAAGTATCATGCATAGCAGAAGTGGCATCATCAATAACATGCGACATATTAGAACGAATAGCAGAAGTAGGTTTAGGTGTCGCAAGCTTACTCATAATAGAAGGTGAATCAAGTGCAGAGCTAGATGGCAGTTCCTTACCTCCCCTCGTAGTTGAGGCATAAATTGTTGTCTTAGCGTCTTTCAATCTCTTCATAGTGTCCAACAGATATAAATCCCAAGTGACTCAAAGAATAGAGCTATGCTCCCCGGCAACGGCGCCAGAAATTAATCTTGATAACCCACAAGTATAGGGGATCGCAATAGCTTTCGAGGGTAGAGTATTCAACCCAAATTTATTGATTTGACATAAGGGGATCCAAAGAATATTCTCAAGTATTAGCAGCTGAGTTGTCAATTCAACCACACCTGGAAACTTAGTATCTGCAGCAAAGTGTTTAGTAGCAAAGTAATATGATAGTGATGGTAACGGTAACAAAAGAGTAACGAAAGCAGAGTAATGTTTTTGGTATTTTGTAGTGATTGTAACAATAGCAACGGGAAAGTAAATAAGTGTAAACCAATATATGGAAAGCTCGTAGGCATCGGATCAATGATGATAATTATGCCGGATGCGGTTCATCATGAAACAGTCATAATATAGGGTGACACATAACTAGCTCCAATTCGTCAATGTAATGTAGGCATGTATTCCGAATATAGTCATACGTGCTTATGGAAAAGAACTTGCATGACATCTTTTGTCCTACCCTCCCGTGGCAGTGGGGTCCTAATGGAAACTAAGGGATATTAAGGCCTCCTTTTAATAGAGAACCGGAACAAAGCATTAGCACATAGTGAATACATGAACTCCTCAAACTACGGTCATCACCGGTAAGTATGCCGATTATTGTCACTTCGGGGTTAACGGATCATAACACATAATAGGTGACTATAGACTTGCAAGATAGGATCAAGAACTCTCATATATTGATGAAAACATAATAGGTTCAGATCTGAAATCATGGCACTCGGGCCCTAGTGACAAGCATTAAGCATAGCAAAGTCATAGCAACATCAATCTCAGAACATAGTGGATACTAGGGATCAAACCCTAACAAAACTAACTCGATTACATGGTAAATCTCATCCAACCCATCACCGTCCATCAAACCTACGATGGAATTACTCACGCGCGGCGGTGAGCATCATGAAATTGATGATGGAGGATGGTTGATGATTATGACGGCGACGAATCCCCCTCTCTGGAGACCAGAACGGACTCCAGATCAACCCTCCCGAGAGGTTTCAGGGCTTGGCGGCGGCTCTGTATCGTAAAACGCGATGATTTCTTCTCTCCTATGTTTTTCTCCCCAAAAGCAGTTATATAGAGTTGGAGTTGGAGTTGGGAGGTCTCCAGGGGGCCCACGAGGTATGGGGGCCCGCCCTAGGGGGGGCGCCCCCCACCCTCGTGACAAGGGTGTGGGCCCCCTGGTCTTCATGTTTGGTGAGGATTTTTTATTATTTATTGTAAGATATTCCACAGAGTTTCAGGTCATTCCGAGAACTTTTGTTTTCTGCACATAAAACAACATCATGGCAATTCTGCAGAAAACAGCGTTAGTCCGGGTTAGTTCCATTCAAATCATACAAGTTAGAGTCCAAAACAAGGGCAAAAGTGTTTGGAAAAGTAGATACGACGGAGACGTATCAACGGTCACTGGAGCTAGAACCGTGCATATTGACTAAGTTGACAAAGCCCTCCGTCCCCGTCAATTTAGTAGGCCCACAAGTCAGCCTGCCACTGTACTGGGTCCCAGCTAGCAGGGGGAGTATTCAATTTTTTGTGCATAATAAGGACGCACTTCCTTGCGTGCGAAGATATAGCTGGTGGGTCCGAGCTGTTAGCGGCGGTAACGTTTTTTTCGCGAAATACAGAGGCCCTTTCGGTGGGTCCCAGATGTCAGTTGGAGGAATCATTATTTTGCGCGTAATAAGGAGGAATTTCCTTGCGTGCGGCCATGGACCCAGCTGTCAGCCTCTCCACGTACAGTCCACTTCAGATGCATGTCGATCGTTGACCAAGTTGACCAGGCAGCACCGAGAGCACCAGCGCGGTGGACGACGGCGAGGCCTAGGAAGGGAACGACACGAAGGCAGGGAAGACTCGGAAGTTGTTTCCCACGCGGAGGGGAGTACGATTGTATGAGGGTGTACTAGTTCGTCTGCCGTCGCCGGAGAATAACAGAAGGTGTGGGTGAGTAGAGGGATGGCTAGGCCTGCGATGGGAGTACGGTGGGACGGTGAGGCCTGCGCAGCAGCACAGCCGGCCACGAGGAGGAGGGAGCAGGCAGTCCCGCCGGTGCTTGTTTGAGCGGCTGGAGTAGGAAGAGCAGAGATTGAAGAAGCATGACGGCCGTTCGATGGACATCCAACAGTCACTGCTTGTGCGTCAACCTTTTTTTAGGGAAGCCTCAAATCTGTGGAAAACAGCATACATCCCATCTGCCATTATTCCTAATAATTTACAGCCCATTTGCTCATTCTTAAGGTTTTTTTGGAGCCCATATTCTTTTTGTTAGCAGTACAACCCATATTGTGGCCATGGTTAAAAAATTATACGAAATTTTGCATATTTCGATGCGGTCCGAACTGTTTTTAATCCCAAAATTTCGAGTCACATTCAAATTGATTTAAAAAATAAATGTATATCAATATAAAATCCAACAAATTTTCCATGCATAAAAATTAATGCAATTTAAAATCTCGAAATCAAAAAAAGAAATTTGGAACTAATTGCCGGTTTGATGTGTTTTAAAAATGTACAACCCCTTTCTCATTACCGATAGGCCATTTTCTCGTCCACCCGAATGAAGCTCTCCTCGTCTTGAATGATTTGCAGCCCAATAGGCCTGACAAAGCGACTTACTTGGAAAATCACAAAAAACTAGGCTAGCCATTTTCAGAAAGAAAAAAACTATTGGGCTGGTCTGTGGTAAACATAAAAGAGAAGGCTGTCTAGACATGCCAGAGTGCCCCGCACAGCCCAGTTGACACCCTGTTTCCATCTCAAAAACAAATTAGATAAATGCCACTCCAATTATGGCGATTCATAAAAATGCCACTGTAATTTCCAAACTTTGGAAAATGCCACTGCAATTTTTGCAAACTTTGGAAAACGCCACTGCAATTTGAAAACTTTGAAAAATGCCACTCCAGACTTCGAAAAATGCCACTGGAAATGGCATGAAATGGCATTTTTCAAAGTTTGGAAATTGTAGTGGCATTTCTCAGAAACACCAGATTTGGAATGGCATTTATCAAATTAACCAGAAACAAAAATAACTGGGCGAGCTGCTGGGTCCCTTGTGTCAGCCGCTCGTTGTGCAATTCTCTCGTTTATTGACTACGTTGACAATGGCATGGGACCCAGATGTCAGAAATCCATTAGGAGGAGCCATTTTTTTATTGGCTTGAAATAAGGAGGCACTTGCTTGCGTACTGCCATGACCTTGGCGGGTCCCTGTTGTCATCCTCTCCACGTACAATCATCTCGTGTGTACGCGTCAACTTGGTAGGCCCACAAGTCAGCCTCTAAACCTGTGGAGGACAAATACAACCCATTTAAAAAAAATAATAGCCCATTCCATACGGTTCAAACAGAAAGTTCAACATTCAGAGAAAAGTAACAGGTCTGATCCACATATAGAGTACTGAACTTCCACGTTGATAACCATCATAGCCAAGTTAACTATCTACTCCCACTAATACTCTAGTAGCGTACACGTACTAACTTACTCTTAGCTAACTAGACGATGCCGGCCACCATCTGTGGAACACGCTAAATGCCGGCACCGGCGTCCTCCGCCTCGCCTCGGACTTGCCAAAGGTGCGATAGGGCGCGTTGCTCGCGCGCATTAGCCCTTTCCATGCCAGCGTGGTCCACCGAAGCTTCGGCTTCTAAGCGGGAAACCCACTTGACGAGCTGGTAGTAAAGATCAGCATCACGAATGCGTGCGTGCCCGACAGCCTCCAGGGCTATTTGCCGGTCGCCGGTCTCCACGTAGTCGGCCCAGTTGCGGGTGCTCTGCTCGCGACTCAGAGCATCGGTGCGCTGCTGCTCCATGTCCCGCTGGCGGCGCAAATCGGCGATACGCTGCTCCTCCGCCAAGCGGTCGCGCTCCAACAACTCCTGCTCCTCCGCCAGGCGGTCGCGCTCCAACAAGTCCTCGATCTCCGCATTGCCATCTAAAGAACGATAGAATTCCTCCTCCCTCCATCTGCCTTCTGGTGAAACACTGAACACTAGTTCCGGTGGTGACCGCCTCCGGCCTCGCCTATCACGGAAGAGCGGGGGCATGGCGGACGTGGCGAGAGCAAGGATAAGTAGCGAGCGACGTCGAGCCGGTGGGGGCTTATGAGGATAGGGCGAGTTGGGTCACGGTGCCACCATAGAAGGACGGGAAACAGTACTTATAGGCGGAAGGTAGCACGACAGTCATCGGAATCCAATGCATAATTAAGCAGGCATGTCTTAGCACGCTAGCTTGCCGTGGAAAACTAGAGAAACTGAAATTCTGACTGTGCCGTCCCATCCGTGCTGGGTCGCACGCCGTCATGACGGTCAAACGAGTGCACTCGAATCATCTCCCTCCTTGCCAATAATGATTCCACGAATTTAAAAGGCCCGCAACAATTAAAGCGCATCTTTTTTCGCATCAGTTAGTTTCCTTAATTACGGTCGGTTGCATGCAGGCACTCAAAATCGCTCGCAGCCAGTACGCGAAGCAGCATGCAACGAGTTACAGCCGAGGGCATTAGTTGATGAACTTTAGCTGGGAGATAAGGCATTTGCGAATGTTTTCGCTGGCAGTTTCTTCAGATTCGCATGGCATTTTCTTCAGAGCGGCTTGTCAGTTTCTTCAGAGGTAGGCATTTTTATTCAAAAAACTGTCATTTCGGATCTTGCGTCGCAACTAAAACTGCTAGGAGCGTATTAGTAGGCTAGCTAGTGATCGATCAGTAACTTGTAAACACTGAGCGAACAGATATAAGGAACTGTTAATGCATCCCAATGATTCACAGATCATATACAAATATGTAGTTCCAAAAGCAAAGATCAGCCACAACTAAAACCAACTAGTATGATTCCCATACATAAGATCAACATGTTAATGCATCTCAATGATTCACAGATCATATACAAATATGTAGCTCCAAAAGCAAAGATCTAGAAAAAACATATGTTCTTCCTACTAACATGGATGCTTCTCTTGGCCAACATTCAGTACAGACTGAAACAATTTTTTTTTGTGAAGTAGACAATTCCTCTTGCAAACGTAAGTGGTTTCACCAACAGCTGGAACCATGAGAATGAACCACACATGATGGAGGAACATACACTGCAATTTAATTTGGTCTTCTCTTGATCACACGGCGAGACTATTTTTGGAATACAAACTTTAACTTAGGCAAAATGATGCCCATTGTATAATCAGACCAAAGCAATGAAGCACCTAGTTTTGGCCAATAAATAGTATAGTACTACTTTTCTACAGTCCATGAAGTGACTATCCAATGTTTCTGTGTCTATTTTCAAATGGCATTGCATGCAGTGACTATACTATTCTCTTGTGCAGTTCAACCAAAATTGTGGTCACTTTGTGTGTTTGGCAAATAGCAATGGGCAGACATCTCTGTCTGCACAAATATCAAGCAGCTAGTAAACATATACCCCACCTTGTATTTCCGATTTAAACATGTCTCTTCCGCTTAGCATCTGTCATGTTTTGCACTGGACAATTTGATACAGTCATGTTTTGCCCTGGACAATTTCATACTGAATTGATTAGCTTGTTCAGAGAAGAAATATAGCGCCTATTCTTCATCATACCAAGGATATCCATGTTCACAGTGATGGAAGAGGTGAAATCGATACAACTGAAATTGAGCATCCAATCATTGAATCCTGTCCTGCACCTCCAATGTAGGTCCACCCTGCCAATAAATTGACATGCAAACCACTAGTATTACTATCTAAT
The DNA here is from genome assembly GCF_056163025.1 of Triticum urartu. Lineage (NCBI taxonomy): Eukaryota > Viridiplantae > Streptophyta > Magnoliopsida > Poales > Poaceae > Triticum > Triticum urartu. Next base: position 442,208,980 of record NC_141878.1, on the reverse strand, counting down.
GACAGTACAAAAAGAGTAGCAAGATAGTATCAAACCATGTACCTTCTTAATGAACAGCTCATAGTGCCACCAATTGGATATAAAGGTTTGGAAGAAAACATGCTCCTGATGTTGAACCAGTTAGACTTTTTGTGCAGTTCCACTAAAATCGAGCATCCCTGTTTGCATAGATATTGAAAGTGTGATTACTATAAAAGTGGCACTAGTTGAAGCATAGACTCACAAATATAAGCATTCCAATTTCTTAATGGGAAAAGGTAGCAAGACTGTTTCTAACCACCCATTTGAAGGAATAAATAAGGCAACAGCGGCTGATGTCAGAAAGGCATATATAGTTCTTTCTGAAAGAATGATCGATTCCTGACCTTTCCTATTCTTTTAAGCATATTTTGTGCAGTTCAACTAAAATAAAATGCCATCACCGCCTTGACAATTCAGTGACACTATACAAAAGGAAATGACTTAACATTACATCATGATGTCAAGTATGTAGTCGACAGGCATTAGAGACAAACTTACAAACCTCCTCCGATAACATAATGAACATTAATTTTAACAAAGCTGTGACTAGCTTTACCGGGATAATTTGAGTGAACTCTACACCCTCTGTTCCTTAATATAAGACGTTTCCGCGGTTCAGTTTAAAGTACCCAAACGTCTAGTATTTAGAAAAATAGGTAGTAGTTCTCTTGAGCACATATCTGGGAAAGCTTGCCACACTATATTTATGTCCATACTCTAATACAACACCATTCAAAATTTTGAATACTACAAATATACACTAATCCAGTGGCTAGTGCAACAGTAGAGTAGTTATTTTATTACAGGGTACAGTACAATGGTTTTACTAAACATATTTCAATAAACTCTGGCACTAGAAGATTTCTATAAGAATTAACAATACAAAATGTAAAGGTAACATGTTTCAGCATTGGTATACTACGTGTGCATGAGCATTAAACCAAATACAAAAGTCTGAAGGTAACTAGCATTATTAACTAATGACAGTATAAAAAATTGCAAACCATGTACCTCTAAGGTAAATATCATTTCGAACTCGGGGGGACCTTAAAAATTGCTATCCCAATCTTGATAATCGATCAAACACAAAAACTTGATCGATCGAATCAAGAGAACGACCATTATTAACTAATGACAGCATAAAAAAATTGCAAACCATGTACCTCCAAGGTAAATATCATTTCGAACTCGGGGGGACCTTAAAAATTGCTATCCCAATCTTGATAATCGATCAAACATAAAAACTTGATCGATCCAATCGAGAGAACAACCGGAGGAGGAGGTGCCCACTTTTGACCTTTCCTCTTGTCTTCATAATTTTCTGTGCAGTTTAACCAAAATAAAATGACATCAGTGCCTTGGCATTTTGGTGCCACTGTACAAAAAAATTAACTTATCTCATGAAAGTGAGGTATGTAATCTATAAGCATTGACAGTGCAAAAATCTGAAGGTAGTAACAAGTTTCATCGTTGGTATACTGGCTGTGCAACAACATTAGAATGCCTTAGCTGAAAAATCTATAATACATCCACAATCAACAGCTAACCCTGAAATAATCCAGTGACATTAAATGGCATTGCTTAAATTTATCGGTGGCATTAGACTGAGTGCGACATTAGTTAAATGTGGCATCACTTTAGCAATAGCATTGCTTGACTTGCCTGGTGGCATTATACTAATAGCAAAAAAGTGATAATAATACCATGGGAGGCCCATTCAGACAGTGGGCGCACCAGTACAATGTACCTTCACGGACGCATAGAGTGTTGAGGGAGGTATGGTTGCCCAGAGCAACAAATATCGAGGCAGCATATGTGGATTACGTCCCATTTTTCTTATGTTTAGCCACCTTTTTCCTATGCGAGGACAACAAACCGATCGACCTGGTCATTCTCTATTGCGTTGTCATGCCTTTCTACCCTTCTTCAACCAAGAGACACGAGACTCGTTCCTTAGCTACCGATTTTCCCCTTTTCAACCTAGATGCGGGTTCGATGTCTACTCTCTTGGACTGTACAGTCTCCCTTCCTTTCCTTATTCAACCCAGACATGGATTAGTCTGCATGAAGTAGGGTTTCCTTTAATAGTGCAAATTAAGGTTTTCGTTTGCATGACCAGTAGAGCAGAGGATAGCAAATTGGGAAGATGGTGGAGTGGAAAAAGATCCACATGCAGCGACATGGCAGATGGGGCAATAGAACAAGGGTATGGTTCGAAAAGAGGTAGCATACCTGAGGGTCGGCGGGAAGTGGCTTCGCTCGTGGTCGTCGTCCTTCGCACGCACTACGGCAGCGAGCTTGGGGACGGAGGCCATCTCGCACTGGCGCTAGGTCTGAGAGGACGGCCTTGTTGTCAGTGCGTGACCTTGCTCGCCAACAATGAGTGCATCAACACTGCACGTCCTTTTCTTCCCTGGCGGATCTATGACCACTGGTGAGGAGGGAGAGAGATGCCTTCTTTTTTAGATCTGGAGAGAGGGTGATAGTGTGAGAAGCAAGTGGGCAGCCCTTAGCAAGAAAGCTCTGAAGCTCCAACCTATATATCTTTTTTATACTACTAGTACTAGAGGTGGAGTAGTGGTAGAGTAGTTTATATTTTCTCTGCAAATAGTACCAGTTAGTCGTGCTTCAAAACTGAACGGCACGCCATTAAAAAAATAAAGTCAAGAAATAATACGACACTTCAGGCCAATGCGGCCAGATCACATTTTGCACGAGAAATTACACACCATGTTTCGTTGACATGTGGTCCCGTTCCAACATGTCAGTGAGACGACGGCGAGTCCTTTTGTACAATTTCCGAAAGGACGTGTAGGCCGGGGCGCCTCTTCGTGTACCGTGGCAAACTGGCAACCGTCCACCGACTCTTCACCTTTCCCTCTCGATTTGGAAATGTTGTCGCACGCTCTTCCTCCCTCCTCCATTTGCCTTCAGCCTTCCTTCTGCCATTGTTCGATCGTCTTCTCCATGGAGGGAACAAGCCGGAAACGACCCCGTTATTCTTGTCCCGATCTGAAAGATGACGTGGTGGGGGAACTCATTGATTGGTGCGACATCATCACCTCGGCTAGCATGGCAGGTTCGTTCAAGATCATTCTCGACTCAACTAATAACATCATTACAAGGAACCCAAGGGTCCAGGAGCGGTTTGATCTCCCTTATCTTCTTCGCTATAAGCCTGTTCGCATGGGCGCGGGCGACGGAGGCCTCGCCTTGTGCAAGTTGATGCTGCTTGATAATGATACGTGTGATGTCAAGATGCCATCGCTTAAGGGTAAGGCCTGGGCTGGCGCAAATGGAGATTGGGATGTTTATATTGGGTACAATTGTGAGTGGGAACTTGTGAATGTGTACACTCGTCAGCGGGTTCCACTTCCAAAAATCTCAGAGTGCTCTGTGGTTGAGCACACAGATGATCTACGTACGTTCAAGTACGATCATGCTGGCTGTCGTCTACAAAAGGTAGCAATTTGTCGAGTTCCCAACCGCTCTTGGAATTACGAGAACTATGAAGTTGTTGCTGTATTTGACAAGCTTGTTGCCGTCGTTACTGATTCCACGGTTCGTCCATGGACATTGCTCAAAATATGAGGATCTTGTGTTTGCTTCCACCACTCGTGGCATTGTTTTTGCATGGGATCCTCGTTGTTTCCGTACGTTTGTCTTCCACCGTAATTATAATTGTTTCATCCACGTGCATGCGGGTTAGCAAGTTTCCCTTTACTAATTAACCGTCTTCTTGTGTTTCCAAGGTCCTGTGAACATTCCACCACCTATACTTGAAGATTTTTATAACCAAGGGGGAGATGACGATGGTGATGATCACGATCATGAGGACAAGCACGACTTATATACTCAGTGGTGGCTGGCAACTAATTCCGATGGATCACCTCTTCTTGTTTGTATACAGTGCACTGAGATTGTTACTACTGAGGGAGCACGTGTTGTCTCCCAATGTCGCCCTCTCCGGACCTATTCCAACACCCATTGCAGGGTATTCGAGATGGATACTGGTGTGCTAGCACCAACACCTTCTCCCTGGTACAATATTGATAGTCTTGGAGCAAATCGCTCTTCCTTGGACCAAACTATCCAATGATGGTTAAAGGCGATCCAACTGCTGTTGACACAACATTTCTACCATTTATGAGAAGCAACTATATCTATACCTCAGACATTGCGGTGGTTCCCTACCCTGCTCCTGATATATGCCGCTTTAGCCTGGATGATCAGTCCTATGTTGCTCTCGATATTGACAATAGCTGGCCCTTCCCAGAGCACCTATGGTTCAAAGCAAGCGTTTCCAACGCCAAGGATTGGTTGAGTTGAAGTTTATTTCATTGCTTGTTATTTGTTGTGTGATCAAAACTTCAGTATTTACTAGAATGTTTTGTTGGAAATAATCTATAATCCAACATGTATCATCGTTGTCGTTGTGTGTTGATGACTTGTTGTATGTAATGAATGGTACATTTACAAATGCGTGTCAGAGACTAAATTTATGAATGGTTTTCGAGTCACTTCTTGGAGTGTGAGTACCGTAGTAGTATAGCCAGCATCCGGTCAGTATATGAATTTGCCACATCACATAGAGCCAACCTAATGTTACTACTTCTGGCAATTTGACACCAAATGAACTGCTGCAGTCCACCGCTTGTAAGCAAAAGTTTCTCCTCGTGCTGCGAGCCACCGCGCACGCGTTGGCGAGGGAGAAGGCGTAGTAACCAAGCTTCTCGTCGTTTTGCGAGTTGACGAGACACATCAAAGTTACATATTTATTAGTACTCTCTTCAAAAAGGGCCCACCGTGTCCATGGCTACCATCCCGTGCTCTGTCATTGAGTATGTGCACTATTCATGTGCCATCGAGGAGAAAAAATATTGCATAGTACTAGGTGCCATCGAAGTGCACGACTCACTTACGCACTGCATATCTCCATTTTCTTGCATGACACGCCACCTTGATGCTAGATGTCCCGCGTGTCATGGAGGCATATAGTATGATTTTGTAAAATGGAGGCATATAGATGTCCCGTGTGCCAGCAACAGTATGAACAAAGCTCATGTCTTAAACGAAAGAGTGGAAGAACATAGATTCCCAACGACCGAGAAGGAGCTACAAACCTCGGGGTGGAGCGTCTGCACTCATAATATGTTATATTATTCAGCGATATAAAATCAACCAAATCTCTCCATGTTCCTATACCATTCTATAGTACTATGAGAATAACTTTGAACGTAAGCCATTGATTCACTGTATCCAATGGTCATAGTTGGAAAATCCAAACAAAACCAAGCATTGGATCAACTCTTTTTTTGAGATCAACTCTTTTAGCACTTAGATTGTTGCTACCTGCCCACCTAGCCCACCTATATATTTACTCACGTGTGATGACCACAGGAGCTATCCACTCAGATTGTATGTTAAAAAAATAAAGGTCGATAACTAATGCGGCACCTCAGGCCAACGCGTCCAAATCGCATTTTGCATGATAAATTACACACCATGTTTCGTTGACATGTGGTACCGTTCCAAAATGTCAGTGAGACGACGGCGAGTCCTTTTGTACAATTTCCGAAAGGACGTGTAGGACAGGGTGCCTCTTCGTGTCCCGTGGCAAACTGGCAACCGTCCACCGACTCTTCGCCTTTCCCTCTCGATTTGGATCTATTGTTGCACGCTCTTCCTCCCTCCTCCATTTGCCTTCACCCTTCCTTCTGTCATTTTTCGATCGTCTTCTCCATGGAGGGAACAAGTCGGAAATGACCCCAAAATTCTTGTCCCGATCTGAAAGATGACATGGTGGGGGAAATCATTGATCGGTGCGATGTCATCACCTCGGCTAGCATGGCAGGTTCGTTCAAGAACATTCTCGACTCAACTAATAACATTATTAAAAGGAACTGAAGGGTCCAGGAGCGGTTTGATCTCCCCTATCTTCTTCGCGTGACCCTGCTAACTGGCGCGGGGACGAGGGGAGCCTCGCCTTGTGCAAGTTGATGCCGCTTGATAATGATATGTATGATGTTAAGATGCCATCGCTTGAGGGCAAGGCTTGGGCAGGAGAAAATGGGGATTGGGTTGTTTATATTGGGTACAATTGCGAGTGGGAACTTGTGAATGTGTACACTCGTCAGCGGATTCCACTTCCAAAAATCTCTGAGTGCCCTGAGATTGAGCACACATATGATCTACGTACGTTCAGATATGATCATGGTGACTGTCGTCTATGGAAGATAGCAATTTCTCGAGTTCCCAACCGCTCTTGGAATTACAAGAACTATCAAGTTGTTGCTATCTTCGACAAGTTTGTTGCCGTCCATCATGGTTCTACTGGATGGATGTTGCTCAAAAATAAGTTTCTATACACGAATGTGTACTGTGATGCAATTGAATACGAGGGTCTTGTGTTTGCTGCCACCACTTGTGGCACTGTTTTTGCATGGGATCCTTGTAGTTTCGGCACGTTTGTCTTCCACAGTAATTATAATTGTTTCATCCACATGCATGCGAGTTAGCAAGTTTCCCTTCTCTACTAATTAACCTTCTTGTGTTTCCAAGGTCCTGCGAACATTCCACCACTTGTACTTGAAAAATTTTATAACCAAGGGAGAGATGACGATGGTGATGATCACGAGCATGAGGACGAGGAGGGCCCATATACTCAGTGGCGCCTGGCAACTTCCGATGGATCACCCCTTCTTATCTGTATACAACCCACTGATGATGTTACTATTAAGGAAGTAGGTGTTTTCTCCCATGGTCGCACTCTCCGGACCTATTCCAACACCCGTTGCATGGTATTCGGGATGGATACTACTATGCTAGCGCCAACACCTTCTCTCTGGTACATTATTGATAGTCTTGGAGCAAACTCGCTCTTCCTTGGACAAAACTATCCAATGATGGTGAAAGGATATCCAACTGCTGTTGACACAACATTACTACCATTTATGAGAAGCAACTGTATCTATACGTCGGACATTGTGGTGGTTCCCTACCCTGGTCGTGATATAGTAGGTCGCTTCAGCCTGGATGATCAGTCCTGCATTGGTCTCGAGATTGACAGTAGCTGGCCATTCCCAGAGAATCACTTGTGGTTCAAAGCAAGTGTTTTCAACGCCGGGGATTGGTTGAGTTGAAGTTCATTTCATTGCTTGTTATTTGTTGTGTGATGAAAACTTTAGTATTCATAATGTATCCTCGTTGTCTTTGTGGGTTGATGACCTGTTGTATGTAATAAAATGATATGCCTATGATAAACTTACTAAATTTATGAATGGCTTTTGAGTCGCTTCTTTGAGTGGGTGCTGCGACGAGGCAAAAAAATATTTTCCGAATACATAATTGTACGTGCATTGCAACAGGTTATCGGATGAGGCCAATCAACAATAGTACACTATTTGTACAAGCTTCACATGCTGCACTATCACTATGTCTACGTACGTAATACAACAAGTTTTAAACTTGAGACCAGCCACCCATCCTCACAAAGAACACTTTTAACCTAGCACAAACTCTAGGAAATTTGGCCACAGTGTGAGGTGGGCCATATGTTAATGTGTTCGTTGTACGTAACCAGCACCTCGAATCCTCGATACTACTACTATAAGTAGTAGGAGTAGTAGGGTGGCATGGGCCAGAACAAGCATTCACGTCCGGGAGTACGGCACACGCCACCAGCACGACTTCCATGTGACACCATATTTGTTGGATTCCGTGCTACAGCAATCTCTTCAACCTCGTCATTTCTCTAACTCAGCCATCGCATGGCGGGCGAGGTGGGGGTTTGCCGATAGTCGGTTTCCTCAACTGTGGTCCCACTTGTAAGGCCAACTCAAACGCACGACCCCAAACGGACCTCCGTTTTTCCCGGATTCTGTCCATTTGGGTAGGGCAATGGGGTCATGTCCGGGCCATTTCTCGGATGCGGTGGTCGTGCGCCGGACGCGCGGTCGCATCCCGGCCGCGTACATTTTTCTTTGCAAACACATATCTTTTTTTCATCATTGATTTTTTGGTACATGGAAATACATCACCAAAATTTTGACTAGAAAAACAAGAACCACAAGAATCCATTTTAGAAGATATCCAGCTTCCATAACTGCTCCTATAAGTTGGATTAGTGCCTTCTCGATGCATTCATTGTTGATCTGCGGAGGCTCGATCATCGTGCTTCTTTCTTCTTCGAGTGTAAAGAAGTAGACGTGTATAGCCTCTATTCTATCAACAAGTGCACTAGTCTCATCTCTAGCTAAAAGTGCTAGAACATCTACTAAATTGCGCTCTATCAATATATCATTGTACTCTTCTTACCAATACCAAAACTTGCATCCAATCTACACAATAAAATTTTATGTTAGCACAACTAGTCTAACCCGAGAGCACAACTGAAGATTTGGTCGAGTTCTTCCACCTTTTGTCGACACGTGGGACATCCAGCATCCAGGTCGTGTCATGTAAGAAAATGGAGTGGTAGTTGAAGCCACGTGATGTGCATATTGGGTTAAACTGTAAATAGAATCTTACTACTCTTGAGTAACTCCAAAAGCGGCCACCGAAGATCTTTATTGGATTTGTTTTTCATCACCAACACGTCAAGGTGAAAGATGTGCAGGTTCAGTGGGTCCTCTTGTGTTTTCATTGACATGTGGGACCGCATATGAGCAAACAGACGATGGGTTCCATGCATCTGCTGGCTGGCTGAGAAGACAGATAGAGGAGGGCTAAGCACGGACTCCAAGAAATTTGTTCTACGTAACCTGCACCTCGATATAGTGGGGTGGCATGGGCCATAACTAGCATTCATGTCTAGCAGTACGACACATGCCACCCGCATGAGTCCCATCCGACACCAATTTTCATGGAGTCCGTGCGACAACCATCCCTTCTCCCTCCAGTTTTATCAGCCATCGTGCGGTGGGCGGGGTGGGGGTTTGCCGATAGTCGGTTTGCTCAACTGTGGTCCCACTTGTAAGTGAAAATGCAACACAGCACGCATTCCTCCTTGAGCGGCGTGCCGGACCAGCCATGTGGGGGTGCGACGCGAACACGGCAGGCTTTTCCTTTTGAACTTGTAACTTGTAAAATTTGGTTATGCTCCATGGCGCGACTGATATATAGAAATAATGATTTTCACTAGAGTAATGAGAAGTTTGGTTCTGGCGCGGTTCATGCATGGAGTATGTAGGAAAATTATGAAGTTGATGCGAAAGTTAAGATAATTACTAGTAGTACCATATACTACTACATGGATTTGACTGAAAGATAAAGATACATACAGATCCATCAATGACATCCTCACGCCCTAGTGCATCAGGTCACCAACCGACGTGTGAGGAGCAGCGGCGTTGGCGGCAAGCTCAACGTGCTTCTGAACAATTCCGTCCAAGGTTGCCCTGCAGTCCAATAAGGCCAACGTCCTATCATCCTCCTCTTGCATGTAGTAGTACTTGTGGATGATTTGCGTGTAAACGTGGGTGATTATCTCGATGGTGTCTTGCTGCACCAGGCGCTGCACAGCGAGCGCAACCCCGAGGTGGACATTCTCCGGCGCGACGACGGGCAGTCGCAGGGCCACCAGTGCGTCAAAGAGGTTGTCACCATAGAGGCCATTGAGGGTGGCAGGCATCACAGAGCCTGGGCACGTGGGCTGGAGGCGTACGTCAAGGTCATCTGTGAGCTTCTTGATGATGGTGAACTTGTCGAGGAAGCCGACGAGGACCTCGTCGAACAAGGAGACGAAGCTGTCGTCCAAGAGGCCCCTCGCCCTGGCGACCTCAAGCACTACCTGGAGACATTCCTCGATGTCGATCCGCAGGCCGGCGTCGTGGACCATCTGGCACAGCCGGTTGATGCTCGCCCTCATCGCCTCCAAGGGTCTAGCTTCTAGTCAACTGATCTTGCGACTGGAGTGATAACTCTTGCCCTTGGGTGCGTAGGTGCGTAGGATTTCGTAGATTAGACTGGCGGGAGCCTTTATATGAGAAGTGCAGAATGCATTGAATTCACGTGCGTGTTGGCCATCTACTCCTTGCATCTCTACTGCACCTACCTTTGGTTGTATGACAGGTTGGCCAGCCACCCATTGGGCCCACGTGTCATACCCAAAGGCAGGTGCAGTAAGTCAATGAAGTTGCGTCCCCCTCCGTGCCCGTGCATGCTTTCAATGACTTGAGACTACCAAACATCACATGCAGTGGTTAGTTCATTGCATGTAATCCTATTAAGTAGCAAAAAGACATTAAATTATCTCGCCGATAGGAATAAAAAATACACCATGTATTTATTTACAGAGGGAGTAGTACATATTTTGTGACATGCATTACTAGATATTGCTAGTCAAATACTAAATCCAGATGGACGTGGTAGTACTACTAAATCCAGACGGTGGTGATAGTACTAGTAGTAGTACTACCAATGTAGTAGCACTGTACTACCCGTTGGTCAAATTATTACGTGCTGCTCCTCACAGTGAAGTGACAAGACCCTACGCCGAAGATGACACCTGAGTATAGGCGCCGTGTTCGGCATACCATAGTCAGCCTCACCGTCTGCAGTCACTATCATCATGGCTGTAGACCTAGCCTGCTTACAACTAGTCGTGTTCGACATAATTTCCCATGCGTAGATGCCCGTGCATTGCACGGAACACCAAGATTGGGGGGTGGACGGCGCCGGTAGCGGCCATCGCGCCAGATTTTTCCATGGCCTTCTAGATGTGGTGGGGAGGAGATAAGGTTGATTGTGAGAGACAAGGAGTTGTTTGTAAATAGGGAACAAGTGCGGGCATCTTTTCACAAAACTAGAGATTTTTGGTTTGTATGCGTCAGATCTAGATCCGACGGCTATTGGTGAAAGATGGCAGGCACAACATCATCACCAACTCAGGACATGTTTGATTTGCAGGATTTTGAAAACGCGGGAATAGGACATGCCAATATTCCAAGTTTCAAACTAATATTAAAAATGTTAGGAGTAATGTTGCACCTATGAAGAGGGAATTACTAGGAAGTTTACGTAAGAACTTTCGTTACTTTAGGTGGATGCAGCATTATCGTACAAACTAAAATCCACCACCCTGACAAGTCACTAATGGGAAAAATAAGTTTTCGAGTCTCTGGCCACTTGATGTTTCAAAAACAAATTCAGCTTCTGCGGGGACTTTGTCATTTAGGCATAGATGCTTGCGGTGATCAGCACACCATACATTGTTGCGCCAGAGAACGCCAAACCTCATTACCATGAGCACACTTGCCTCCAGAACAAAGAACCTGGCCAATTTAATCTCAGATGTGCTGCCTCTATAGTCCATCAAATCAATTTCTTTAAGATGGAGATCAAGGCATTCGATGAGATTGTTATAGTGCAGCACATTTTTCACTTTTGGGTCTTCTTTATCTGCAAAAGAAGAGAATATATTAGAGCAGCTGGCTGTATAAGATTGCTGTGTCATCAAGAGGTACCAATATCATTCTCTCATACGATAGGGTTGGCTGGCTAGTGATATTTTTTTACTCTCTCTCTCTCTCTCTCTCTCTCTCTTTCTTTCTCTTTCCTCTCATTTACCTAGGAGTACGTGAAGAGCTTGGGCATTTGTTGCCTTCCACTATGTGGCCGATGCCGTATTTCGCAAAAGTATGCCACATAATGCGCATCGATGTCAAATCAAAAGATTTTGGCACCGCTCTCACGATGTGAGAGAGTTGGCACCGCTGTGCACACAGACCCACATGTATAAACAAATCAATCAAGCCAACTACACCAGCCTCTCACTCTCCCAAACAAGTGTTTTTATTGCCTCAGTCCTCTCTCTCTCCCACGCAAGTGTTTTTTCATTGCGTGAGTTAATTTGGCACCGGAGAAAAGTAGGTGATCCAGATTGGGGCACCAGGTGAGCAATGGAGGGGCATCGATGCCAAATGTATCACAAGTGAATTTGGCACGTGTTTTGGCCTACATAGTGGAGGGCCGTTATAGCCCACTTTTGTACTACCTCTTATTTAGTATAAAATTTTGATCATAGATTTACGTAAGAAAATGCCAATGCATGTCACTAAAAATTACACCATTTGAAATTATGTTCAAATACGAATCCAACAATATAGTTCTTAGTGACATGCATTAACATTTTGTCAATTAAATCTATGGTCAAATTTTGATACTACAAAATAGGAAGAGTAAACCAGGACGGAGGTAGTACTTGCTCTTAGGATAACCATATAGAGTTACTGGAGTAGTCTAAGGTACTTTCCACTATGACTAGCCTAGGCTACTATAGTAGTACAACAAAAAAACGATGCAGGTGATCACGTGAGAAAAAATACTAAAAACATTTCTTTCGGTGCAGTGCGTAGATGCAGTTTTGAACACTACAGGTGATTACCGTTTACTAATAGGAAAGAAGTTTCACCTCGATGAGTAGCTTCTCCGTGCACAGAAAGCATGTAAGGAATCCAACAACTTGATCCAAATTGGGGCCGGTAGATTTTATTGCCAAGATCTTCACTGTGCGCATAGACTGGGTCAAGCTTGCGGGAATCATTTTCTGTAAGACGGTCGTAAGTACATCAAGAAGAGATTTAAAAATGTGAATTTCAAGAAGACGCAGAAGAAGATGAGTGATGTACCTGAACGATTACGGATCCAATAAAGAGTTTGAAGAATTTGGCAGACGAGTGCACCAACACTGTCAATTTTGGTGCGTCAATGACCCTGATTTTTGTTGGACCTTCTAGATCTGATACAAGCAAGCTCTCAAGGAAAGGCACATTCTCAATGACCATAACATGGAATAACTGGAGTGATCTCTTCCCAATTGATGTCTTGTTGCGGGGCCAGGAAGACACATAAATCCATCGGAGATTCGCCGAGGCGATGTCAAGGCTAATGAACCCGTGGATCTGCTCAAGACGAAGGTACTCGAGCGCAGTACAGCTGTGGAGCAGGTGCTCCATAGCCTTCTTCGAGATGACAACGTCGAAGAGGTCGAGCTGCTTGAGTTGAGGGAGAATAAGGGCGGGCGCGACATTAATCTCGGGAAGATAGCAGGAGCTGAAGCTGGTGCGGTGCAGCATTGGCGCGAGGCGGAGCGCAGACGGCGACAGAGAGCGACATCGTCCAGCTTCAAAGCTGAGCTCCTCGAGCTGATCTAGGGCGGGGGATAAGAACCACTCGTCGAACTTGGGTTGGACCTTGCAGTTGGTACTGAACTTGCGGATGTCAAGGCGTCTGGCTGGCCCAGGGTGCGATGAAAGGATCTTGGAGACTGCAACCATGCGTTTGCAATCCCCATCGCAGAGGCAGCTGTCGACGGTGAGGTTGAGGGGGACGCGGCGCCAGAGGGGGCGCCACCGCCGGGAGAGCAGGGCGGTCCGCATGGCAGATTTGGTGGGGAGGAGGCCGATGATGACGAGCAGCATGTAGTCGGTGAGGCTGCTGATGAAGTCCAGGCTCGCCGGATGCGGTTTTGGCTCGAGCCGCCTCTGCTTGTTGTCTGCCTTGCCATCCATCTCAACCAGCGGCGACGCCGGTGTACACGTGTGCTGGTGTGTGTTGTGTGCTGGGTGTGCGTGAGTGCGTTCTTCTGTGCATGCCGCCGCGCAGTGGTGAATTGTGCGCGAGTGCATCCTCCACGCGAAAGAAGTGTGTCTTCAATGCACCCTCAATTTACTAGCGTGCGGGGTGCTTCCCCGAGTGGTTTCAACTTTGTTTACTTCACCGCTTGTCAGATGGGCCTCTACTTTACTTATTTTCACCCACTGCCACATGGGCCAGCACACGAAGATACAGAACACGAGCTGACAAGGCAACATGTGGACTGGTTGACCGGTCAACTAAACAATATATGGAGCTATACGCTAACACAGTGAGCGTATAATCCGTCGGTATATAGTGTTCATGTGAGAGGGGAGGCCCGTTAGAGATAGCAGAGAGAGAGAGAAAGAGCTACTCCCTCCGTTCGATAATGTAGTTCCAACATTTTTTTAAAAGTCAAACTTTTGAAACTTTGACCAAGTTTATAAAGAAATTACTCATATCCACAATACGAATGATAAATGATAGTATGAAGTAAGTACATGTTGTGATGAATCTAATGATCTTTCCAGATGTAAATGTTTTTCTCCACATATACCTGGTCAAACTTTTCTGAGGTTTGACTTTTCAAAACATCCATATGCTTATGGACATGAGAGAGTCCCTAACTAGAGATAGAGAGTGAAATAGAAAGATTGAGTGAAAAAAGTGTGTGTGTGTGTGTGTGTGTTTGAAAGAGACATGGACAACACTCGATAAAAGTCGAGAAAAAATGTGTGTGTCTTATGCAAACATATCACACATGCATATTTGACAACGGAAGCAAGGTGAGGAGATAGTGTGTGGTTGTTTTCAACCGAGAGAGCAAGACCCCTAGCACGTGGCCAAGAGGGGTCTAACAAACAAGGGAGAGAGGTCGAGAGAGACGTACGAAGAAAATGCAGACATGGGGAGGAGAGAGTGTATGTTTGTCATAGAGAGATCCCCTGGAGATTGTGATGGGACTACATGGGTGGGAGATTGAGTGACAAGGTGTGTGCGCGATAGAAGATACCCCGAGAGATATCGAGATAGACGTATGGATGGAAGGAGACAATACGTGTGTTCCTGATGGCTAGTGAGAGATAATCATACTTAGGGGGGAGTGCTTGCGCCTATGATGGAGTGAGGGATTATGGTACTTATTAGGGGGGTGCGTGTCGCATAGAGAGAGAACAAGGGCGGAGAGTGTTGGATGGGTCTACATGTATAGCGCGAGTGAGACATGTGTATGTGTGAACTAGGGAGATATAAAGTTTGAGAGAGATTGAGGAGCCCCGATAAGGCTGAGTGGTGCGTCAGATAGCTGAGAGGGGGAAAGAGATATTCCATCCGCTCGATAATGCAGTGCATGTAATTTTTTTAGAAGTCAAACTTTGGAAACTTTGATCAGGTTTACACAAGTGTTATTTATATCTTCAATACCTAAGATACATTATACAAAACTACATTTCATGGTGAATCTAATGGTATATGTTTACCATTCCAGATGTAATTGTTTTTCTCCACGTACATGGTCAAACTTTGTCATGTTTGACTTTTCAATAAATCAATATGCTATGGACCGAGGAGTGTGCCTAAGTCGAGAGGGATCAAGTGCGTGTTAAGGAGAATGAGTAAGTGTGCAAAAAGAGTATGTGTGTGAAAGAGAAAGTGACAACAAACGTTAAATTAGAGAGAGAGTGTGTGTTTTTCGTTTCTTAGGCAAACATATCATGCATGCATCTCCGAGATAGAAAAGCGAGGCGAGGAGATACACGAAGATAGCTAGTGTGTGATTGTTTGCAACGGAGAGAGACACCCCTATAGCACATGTCCAATAGAGGTCTGGCCAATAAGGAACAAAGGTCGAGAGGGACACATGGAGAACATGGACGCATGGGGAGGGCAAGAGGGTGTGTTTGTGATAGAGAGACCCCCTCGAGATCGTGAGGGGACTATATGGGTGGAAATCGAGGGAGGTGCATGCGCGATAGAAAGATGCCCCGAGAGAAATCGGGATAGATCATGCACATGTTTGTGATGGAGACTAAGATTAGCTAGTCATATACATATAGGGGGGACTGCGTGTGCCTACAATTGAGTGAGAGACCATCATACTTGGCTAGCTAGGCATGAGATTGTGTGTGTGCGTGTGATATGGAGAGAGAACAAGGGAGAGAGATAGAGTTTTAGATGGGCCTATCGAGTGCGAGTGAGATATGCATGTGTATTTGTGACCCAGGTAGATGGAGAGTTTGAGAGAGAGGAGGAAGAGCTCCAAGACGACAGAGTGGTGCGTGAGAGAGTTACGGGCAACGAGCCAAGGAATTTGTGTGTGTATGATGAGTGCACCCAAGATATCTAGCTTGGACTAGAGAATCATACATAGTGTGCAAGAGAGACCTATAGATGGAGTATATATGCATGCGAACTAGAAAGACCCCCCCCATGCACACACACAAAGAGAGAGAGAGGGGGGGAGAGAGAGATGGAGAGAAAGAGAGAGGACCAACAAGGTTTGTGTGTTGGATGCGTGCGACAGAATTGAAGTTTGTCGGCGAGAGAGAGAGAGTGTGAAGGAGTCCGGGAGAGGGGGAGGTCGCGTTTTATGCATCAAAGACTAATATAAACCATGTTTTGATATAAACTTGCATTCAAATATTTAAATTGGAGAACATGTTGTCTGCAATCCACACATGATGGATATATGCGTATATCAAACAAGTTCATTAATTTGACCTTCAACATGTTCATGGAGTACTATAATACTGTACAACATGCTGTTCGATTGAGGTGTTCAATTTTAGATTTAGTTCACTATTTTGACCTGGTGAACGAGCTATTTCATTAAATCGAGATATTTCATTTTGGGTTTGATTCCTGTTTTTGAGTGGGTCAACTATTTGTCATATAGTAAATCGCTAGCAACGAGCATGTAAAAACACATTACTCCCGAGCATCATCTCTCCATCTAAAAAAGAAGTGGCAATCTAATATTTCTAAATTTGATTCTAATCGACTTGGTAAGGTGGACGTGGATGCTCGTTCTCCCAAATTTTGAACGAATCATTAAACATCCTCTGCTCGGTGGAATTCGCCCGAGCAAATAAATGGGAGATGCGAAATTACCGTCCTATGTGGGAGACGCATTAATTGGCCTGTTGTGCATCGAGGGTAGGTTCGTAACTTCATCCAAGCGTGCCTTCTCCTCGGCCGGAATGACATTTGCCGAATAATTCATAAACCATGGTCGGCAAAACACGCTCTCCTTGCCCGAAATAGCTCGCGCCCACTATTTCAAAACACGCTCTCCTCGCCCGAAATCGCTCGCGCCCACTATATTTCAAAACACGCCCTCCTCGCCCGAAATCGCTCCAGCCCACTATTTGGGGAGAAGCCAAGTTACTCTACTATCCCCGACCCTCAGTACACAGACCCAAGCCGAGAAGCCTAAAGGCAGGGGTAGAACTGTAACTCCCCCTCACATTTCAGACAAATGCGTCCGTAAAACATGGTTCCACTCCCCTCCCAATTCCCCCCATTCATACCTCGTGGCCGCCGAATCACCTTCTCCCCAGAAGCTCCCTTCTCCCGAGCCGCGAAACCTCAGCCCCTCCTCCACGACGCCCCCACCGCACCAATTTCACAACCGCCCTCCTCCCTAATGCCGGAGACATTGTCCATTTGCCGTCGTGCACTGGGCCGTGTGCCTCTTACTCCGTGCTGCTGGAGCTACATCGACGACGGCCGCGTGAACCGTACCGGAGCCGATTCATCCCCGCCGTTGTTCACGGTGCCGGAGCGGCTCCAACTTTGGATCCGTCCAAAGTCCCGGTGCTGCTTCCCCATAGCAGTCGACCGTCGCGACATCGCTGGTTCCCTGCCGCCGGTGGCCACCGCAACCGCGCCGGCCTCACCGACTCGGCAGCTGGACCTGCCTACTTCACCATGCCGCCAGATAGGTCGCACCCTCATCTCAAATCACTTTATTTAGGCGTCAGTTGTCTGAATTTTTATTTTGGGCCAATCGATTCCCAATGGTAAGCAGCACCCCTCGAGGCGGCGGAGCTCTTAGGCTGCCGGTTGGCTGGTGTCTAACGTAAGGGTGCAGGGCCGCAAGTTCGCCGTGGAAGCATCTCTTAGATGGCTATCTTAGAGTTGCGTGGGTTCAAGGTACTGCCGCCGCCAGATCTGGATGACTGGGAGTCTTTGTGGATTGGCCCGGGGCGGCGCAACCACGGCAGTGCGGTGGGGCGGGGAACAGGGTTTTGGCCGGGGCCACGGACGGCGGAGGCAAGCTGCTCAGCCGTTGGTCGCTGGCTCTTCGGGGAAGATTCCTAACAGTGTCAGCCGGGAGGCACAAGACGGCCATCAAGCCATCCGACGTAGATCAGACAGTACCAAAAAATCGTGTGACCCCAATTTAGTCTCAGTCAACAGACGTGTGACCACTCTCATACCTTGCTGTTGATCTCTTAGTGTATTTCTTCAGATCAAAGAGATGTGTCATTCTTAACATTATGTGTTATCTGCATCTTCAACCACACCGTCTTCCGACGCGCCGCAGTTGCTCCAACAAGGGAAGCATACACCAGAAGGGAGCTATAGTCCCCACTCAATAGTTCCCTACATCGAATGCGCGTGCCCGACATGCACAACCACAACAACTGCAGGGCCATCGACAAGTCAGCACATGATGCTCACTCCTATGGATGGCGGCCAGATAGGTTGTACCCTCATCTTACTTGTGTGCAACTTTATGGCTTTGTTATTCACACTACTAGGAAAAGGCCTACTAATGGCACACCAGTTTTGCCTACTAATGGCGCACTACTGGTGCGCCATTAGTAGCACGCCACTAGTATTTTTTACTAATGGCGCACCACTGGTGCGCCATTAGTATACCAGATACTAATGGCGCACCAGTAGTGCACCGCACCAGTAGTGCACCATTAGTATGCCTAGAGGTGCGCCATTACTATCTGAGTTAGTAATGCACATAGAAGTGTGCCATTAGTAATAATTTTTTTTCATTTTTTTTAAAAATTCAAATTTTTTTTCATTTTTAAAAAAAATCAAATTTTTTTATTTTTTTCTTAATCTCGAGTCACTATGGCTTAATCTCAGGTCAAATCGCACTCTGTGGTCAAACTTCCCAAAAGGTCACCCATCCTCACACTACTCCAGCCCAAGCACGCTTAACTGCATAGTTCTATCCAACCCTAGCACCACCTCACTTCACAGGCACTTGTTGATATATCTATCATATCAATCCTATTAAACCTTGCTGATGTCTAGGACTTTGTTCATGTTCATGAGTATGATGAAATTTTGAAAAAATATTTCAAACTTCCCGATCATATTACGTATCATATTTTGAAAATAATTCAATTTTTTTTTCAAAACCAATTTTTTTCTGTTACTAGTGGCGCACCTAGCATACGGTGCGCCACTAGTAAGTTTGAAATTTTTTGAATTTTTTTGCCTCCGGATCTTAGAAGCCCCGTAACTTTTTTCTGTTAGGTTTTTTTGGGGATTTTGAAAATGTTTAATGGGGTTCCCCTAGTTAAATTCGGATGTAACTTTTCGAGTAGATGATTTTTCATATAAAAAACTTTTTCATCCGAGTTCGTACGCAAAAGTTATGCCCATTTTTACAAATTCTCGAGAGATTTTGCAAAAAATTCGAAAATTCATGTTTGTAAATTTTGCTAACAACTAGACCACATATCACATGGGAATCTTATTTTCTTTTATTTTTTTGACATTTCTATCATCTTCTTTTATTTTTTTTTGAAACTAAAAAGGCGGTCCACCAGGGGGGGGGTGCATTCGGGCGAATGTTTGGGCCAAGTTAGTAATGGCGCACCGTGGGAGTGGTGCGCAATTACTAGTTCAACTAGTAATGGCGCACCACCCCCACGGTATGCCATTAGTAGTTTTGAAAAAAAGAAAAAAAAATTTACTAATGGCGCACCGTGGGAGTGGTGCGCCATTACTAGTTCAACTAGTAATGGCGCACCACTCCCACGGTGCGCCATTAGTAGTTTTGAAAAGAATTAAAAAAAATTTACTAAATTTTTACTAATGGCGCACCGTGGGAGTGGTGCGCCATTACTAGTTGAACTAGTAATGGCGCACCGCTCCCACGGTGCGCCATTAGTAGTTTTGAAAAAATTAAAAAAAATTGTTACTAATGGCCCACCATAGATGTGGTGCGCTAATAGTATTTGGACACTAATGGCGCACCAACACATGGTGCACCATTAGTATATACTAATGGCGCACCACATGTCTGGTGCGCCATTAGTGTCATTTCCATCTATAGCCCTTTTCCTAGTAGTGTCATCTAAGCATGGAAAATAGATTATCACATTTCACTGTATATTCATGCTGGTCTCTTACGGGTCTTGTTCAGGAGTTAACGTTGTTCCATAGTTCAGCTAAGATACTTGTTCTTTAGGTAACGCTGTTCCATAGTTATCATCCATCAGCCAATGCTATCCCACATGCTGGTGATTATAGTATTATACCACTTCTAGTATTACCTATGTTGTTCTTTAATACTTTTGTGTGCCATCTAATTAATCTCGAGTACAAATGATACATATTCTATAGCTTTCATCTGTGTTCTCCCTTTAGTTTTTGAGACCTGTTGCTGCTAGTTAACCCCAGTCCTACTATTTATGTCGTCTCCTATAGGCACTCATTACATAAATCTAAGTACTAGTTGTCTTCCATGCATGTCAGATATAATTGCACACGCTGATATATCCACAAGAACCTCACGGAGCAATGTAAAGGCCAATAAACTTGATGTCAATGATACCCAATATGATGGAACATGTAAAGGCAGTTCTTCAGAAGACTTGCAGAAAGATGTTGAATCCTCTTCACCCCACAAGGTCCTTGCTCTAACTTGGCCTGTGATATGGGTACAACATGCTTATAATGTCCTGGAGTGTATCTACTCTGTTGCAATGCCATGTGCTTAGCATGCTGATCATTCATGTAAATATGTCATGCCTTCCTGTTTTTCAGTAACTATTCCATTCATGATAACATGTTTTCAAATTCAAGTACTGTCATTCTACTCTATCGCAATGCCATCTGCTTAATTTGGACATCATGCTTCTAAATATCTTATGCATTGTTATTCATCAGTATGTACTTCATCTGTCTACCATACCATGTTTTTTACATTGAACTGTTGTTCTAGTTCTCTATTGCAATGCCATCTTAGTTTCCCAATCATACACGGGTATGTTGCCTTAGTTTTTTCTGTACGTATTCCGCTAGCATACAGTTTTACATTCAACTAGTGTTTTTTTACCGTGTTGTCCTATCGTATCCCTAGCTCTTACACCATAGTCCCTCTGTCCGGATTACATGTTGCCGAAATGGATAAAAAGGATGTATCTAGAACTGAAATACGCCTAGACCCATCCTTTTTTTCGGATGGAGGGAATACATGTCAATATCTCATGCCTTTCTATTCTTCAGTACCTATTCCATCTCTCTGCTGTAGCATGTTTTATAATTGAAGCACCATTCTTCTATACAAGGCATGCAAGGGGAAGACGACTATGTTAGAATCTGAAGGGTTACAAAATAGGTCTTTGCAAAAGATCCAAACGCCAGGAGATAATAAACCAACACCAGTTTTTATAGATACTGCTCCGTCACAGAGAAACCCAACTCCTACTGATAATAAGCGGATTCCAGTGGCCAAAGAACTAGACAGCTCCAGTCCAGCAAAAATATATCAACTCCATTCTAAGAAGCGTGTGCGTATCCTTGCATCATGAAATTTTATAGCATGCTGATCATATTTTCTACATGTTTCTTACCCATCTCTCTTTTAGAAAATAATCTTAACAGATAGAAGAATTTCTGCACTGGTATCATCAGTGAGGAAAGATTCTTGCAGGAATTCTCTGTACTCCAATGCAGATGTAAGTACCTGTTGTACATCACTATATTTTTACATCAGCATGTATTTTGTTAATTGACGTGAATCCAAACTTTATCTGATCTAAATTTAGTTGTAGCAAAATGTATGATTAAAGGCCACAATGTTGATTTTTGTAAGGAAAACTGCCTGGTAGTTTTGCATCCTGAGCTGCATGAGTGTACTATCTCATATTAGTGGGTTTGATTACTTTGGTTCTGCAGTGGGTTTTTAGTGTTTTTTAATGTGTTGTCCTATCGTATCCCTAGCTCTTACATCATACTCCCTCCATCCGGATTACATGTCGTAGAAATGGATAAAACTGGATGTATCTAGAACTGAAATACGCCTAGACCCATCCATTTATTTCCGGATGGAGGGAATACATGTCAATATGTCATGCCTTTCTATTTTCCAGTACCTATTCCATCTCTGCTGTAGCATGTTTTATAATTGAAGAACCATTCTTCTATATAAGGCATGCAAGGGGAAGATGGCTATGTTAGAATCTAAAGGGTTACAGACCAGATCTTTGCAAAAGATCCAAACGCCAGGAGATAATAAACCAACTCCATTTTTCATAGATACTGCTCCAACACAGAGAAACACAACTCCCACTGTTAATAAGCAGATTCCAGTGAACAAAGAACTAGTCCGCTCCAGTCCAGCAAAAGAATGTCAACTCCATTCTAAGAAGCGTGTGCGTATCCTCGCATCATGAAATTTTATAGCATTCTGATCATATTTTCTACATGTTTCTTACCCATCTCTCTTTTAGAAAATAAGGTTAAATGATAGAAGATTTCCTTCATTGGGATTGTATTCGAGGAAAATATCTTGCGGGAATTCTCTATGCTCCAATGCCGATGTAAGTACCTGTTGTATATCACTATATTTTTACATCAGCATGTATTTTGTTAATCGACGTGAATCCAACCTTTGTCTGATCTAAAATTAGTTGTAGAAAAATGTTAAAGGCGCTAATGTTGATTTTTGTAAAGAAAACTGCCTGGTAGTTTTGCACATTGAGCTGCATGAGTGTACTATCTCATATCATGCACATTACTGAATTGTAGTGCTGCTCTGGTTGCCCATTCATTCATTGTGTCAATGTTGCTTTCGTATTACCTTACCTGGCTGATGATAGCTGTGACATATTGTATTAATTTGGTGTTGGCTAGTTGCCCAAATGTTCGTTGTGCCAATGTTGCTTTCCTATTATCTGACTTGGCCAATGATAGCAATGCTAGTGTCTTAATTTGGTGGAGGTTGCTGAAGATAAGAAGACAAACTCTGAAAATAGCAAGGCAACCCCATTGTTTCTTTCCAATAAATCTAGGCTAGGTAATATGCCAATAACTCATGATTAATCTGTTTGGTTCCCCTCCTAATTTATGTTATGATGCTGTGGTCGAGACACTCTCCACTATCAATAATACAAGCCTGCCAAAATCGCCATCTGAATCTGTTCAGTATCCTCTGTCTCGAATGCAACGCAAAAAATGTATGTTTGTGAACCAATTAGTGGCTGAAGGAATGATGTAAATGGTGGAGGAATCAGAGGTGCAGAGTCGTGTGACACAACAACTGATCAATGTTTTCAGAGACAGTGTAGCAAAGCAGCAAGAACTTGCCCACATGCTTATGGGCGTCATCCGTGCTGAGGTTGCAGATTGTGACGTTGTAGATCGTTAGGTTCTGTTCATTTATTTGCACTGGCAACAATCCTTGATTGCCCAGTGGATGTAATTTCCTATAATATATGCTGGATGTGCAACGTTTTTCCCTGTATGCCGTACCTTTGCTTGATCGGTTTTGGTCCTGTGCATAATTGCTCGTCGTAATGGGCTCAAATTATCTAATTTGGCCTAAAGACATGTACGAACTTTAGTGGGCCCATTAAGTTGATGGGTCGTTACCAGGCCGAAAGTTAATGGTCATCCCTCTTAACTCCCGGGTCGTTAACAGGCTGACATCGAAGCGGGAAAGAGGTGGGCCCAATTGATTTCACAGGCCGTTAACAAGCCGTTACTAAGTTCGGGCTACATATGGCCCAACTATACTGTGGGCCTTTAGTAGGCCGAAAGAGACAGCGGGCTTTTACTGAACTATGAAGAGCATGGGATGCTAATAGGCCGAAAGTTAGGTCGTATTGTAAATGGCCCAACTGTGTTGTGGGCCTTTAGCAGGCCAAAAGAGAAACCGGGCTGGTATTGGACCATGAAGGGCATGGGTCGTTAAACGGCCAAAACTCAGGTCCGACTACAAATGGCCCAACTCATTTATGGTCCGCTAACAGGCTGAAAGGCACACAGGGCCGGGAATTGGCCAAACACTTAAATGGGTCGCTAAAAGGCCAAAACTCAGGTCCGACTACAAATGGCCCAACAGATATATGGGCCGTCACCAAGTTGAAAGACACACCGGGCTAGAAATTGGCCCAACACTTAAATGGGTCGCTAAAAGGCCAAAACTCAGGTCCGACTACAAATGGACCAACTGATTTATGGGCTGTCAACAGGCTGAAAGACACACCGGGCCGGAAATTAGCCCAATATTTAAATGGGTCACTAAAAGGCCGAAAGATGTACATCGTGAAAATTGGCCCATCCACTGAATGGGCCGTTAACAGGCCGGAATCTCATCGGGCCGATATTGAGTCCAAATATATAGCGGGCTGTTAACGGGCTCAAACTGACGATGGGCTGCAATGGTGTCAAATCTTTAATGGGCCGTTGACGAGCTGAATTGGCACATCTCGTATGGGCCATGGGCTAAAATGGACCTGACACAAGTAGGCCTTATATGGGCCGGCCTGCTATTTTTTACTGGGCCGACCTTTTTCACCAGAATGGGCCACAGTTGGGCCGTGCCACGTGTCGACCTATCATAGGCGCCTCCTTTCCAATGAGTGGATGACATCTATCCCAACGGTGAGGCAACACATGTTTCCTCTGGCCAATGATGATTTTACACATGGAAAATCCCCATTGGTCTGGGATGTTAACGGGTTATCGGATCCAAAACCGGACCCGATGGCTTAACGGCGTACCGTTACGGTGGATGCCATGTGTTGGTCACCCTTGACGAAAGCACTTCTGTGACACGTGATTTATCGTCATGGAAGTGGACACTTCCATGATGATAATTTTGGTAATGTCATGGAACACTTCTACGACAGCACAGGTATGACTATCTTGATTCTGTCATAATTTTATCATGGATGTACATGCATGACAGAAAACATGACCTACTGTGACAAACACGTATCATCACGGAAGTGTATTTTTTGTAGTGAAAGCTCCTGAAGAGTGGCCTTCCGAATGGTTCTACATTGACGACGTCGCTCTACCCGACCCTGTTCGCATGGGCCTCCCCGAGTTTTCAAATGCTCCGCTGAAGAAACGCCATTGCTGGCGTCCTCGGAGCCTCGAGGAAGAGGATAGTGCAGAGATCAGCCTGCTGATGGGCAAGATTAAGATGCGGATTGTCAATAGCCGAGGTGATGGCGATTTCGATAACGTGTGGGGTCCAGCCACTTCAATACAGAGGGATGCCCACGTGGAATTATAACGGAGAAGACGATGCCTCACGCTATGGCCGAAAGGGCCCGAAGACTCCTGGCTCCCTAGCCAAAATACTGGCCGAGCTGTATAAAGGGGAGAAGGAGGAGTTCACCCGTCTCCAAATTCGAGACGGGTTTTCCTTGTATAATCCTCCCAGCTGGGTAAGGCTCAGCTCCACAATTTTATTCTTGTCCCTGAATCATTCTTGACAGGCAGCATCTTATCTTGCTCATAACAGGAATGGCGAAAGGCTATTGAGGGGATCTATGACCCTGCCCCTCAGCCGGAGAATCGCAACCGGGATCTTGACCCCGGATATGAGGAAGATCCGCACATATTTGTGGAGCTTGAGGAGGGAACATTCTATCATATGAGCTACGATGGTACATATGTACCCATTATCGCCGATTACCCTGGCCTCCTTCCTGCTTCACGTGTAAGTATTCCGAAGACACCTTATCCAAAAGAGTTTTCTCATTCCTCCTTACCCACCGCACTGTCCTGTGCTTTAGAAGGGGAAGCGTTCGGCGCGCCATGCTGCCCCGGGAGCATCTCCGAAGAGAGCGTCCCCCATACTAGGCAAGCCTTCTAAGAGGAAGACAAACGAAGATACGGCCAAGCCTTCATCAAAGAGGTATGAATTTGCAAGTATGCACTTTTGCAGTCATGTCCAACTGTGACCTTTCCGTTTACCCTGTATCGGGAAAAAGATGTGTCGGACTATACCCGGGGGTCCAGCCGGTCATACTTCCCGCAGGCAGGATTCAAATCTTGCTGTGAAGACGGGTGCTGATGCGGGGGTGACGCCAGACTGTCCTCCAGCCAAGGACTCGGATGATGTATCCGTCACCAACTCGGAAGTGGAGAGCGCCATGAATCATCGGCGCCGCAGGGCCGTTTTACGAGACCCTGGATTTTTAGAAGAGTCATTTAGCGCCTTCAGCTCGGTCGATGCATATATCCGAGATGCTCTAGATGGGCTTAATAGAGCCACAAAAAACATTTAAAAGATGTGAAGGTAAGTTTGTTTTGTCTGACTATGATAACCATATGCCAGTAGCCCCCGAGACTTAAAGTAGTTTAAACAACTGATTTAAGGATCAGTACAACCAGGTGCTTACGGAGAAGAACACCATGTTAACTCAGGAACTAGAACAGTGTCAGTGCCAGCTGTCTGCTGCTAATGCCAAACTGGAGAAATCCAAGAAGGCATCCCCCGGTAATGTTCCCCTCCATTAAGAAATCATAATTGTACACTAACAATGCTAATCTGGTTCCTTATCATCGTACTGGATCGTTAGACCAACTGCGGGAGCAGCTGGACGCCGCTCGAGGCGAAGAACACGAAGCCAAAAAACTGCTAGCAGCGGGCGAGCGTGTGTTAACAAAAGTCGTTCAGGAGAAAAAGAAGCTCTAGGATTCGAACACCAAACTGGGCAAAGAACTAAAAGACGTGTGAGCTCAGCTAGCTGACTTCGTGAAGGAGAACAAAAAACTCTGAGGCGGCATATTCGGTATGTGGCCACATTTATCTTATAACAGTTTGGAAGTAACCGCAGCTGATATAGCTGTGATTGCAGGTGTATTGACGGGCCGCCCTGAAGAGGAGGTGTTCGGATCATCTAGTGATCTTCTGCAAGAGCTGTTGTAGTTGCACGAGCAAGCTCGGCAGGCAATGCAGAGTGTAGCCAAGGCCTTATTGCCATCCGACTCCCCTCCAGGGAGTATGGAGAAGCTTGTAGAGCTGTTTAAGGGAGCGTGGCGGCATATCCGACTGTGGAAGATATCGGCCTGCCGAGAGGGTACGCGAGAAGCCTGGGCCATGATAAAAACGCGGTATAGCAAGCTGCATCCAAATCACATGGCCCGGGTCGGATCGCTAGGGTCAAATGGGGAATAAATTCCCATTAGTTTAGTATATGGCCAAGTTGAGGTGGCTGCAAGATACTCACAACAGGATTGTAAGTTAGACCGCCCGTTGGGCGGTATAGAGGAGGAAGTTTTTGAATCCTAAGTGACTATGTACTTTCCTTCTATCTGGATAATAAAAACAATTGTCATGGTCAACCTTTTCGCTTCAACCTCTGGACCCGAAGGTGCGGAGTGTTTCCAAATACCCTAACGATAGAATATACCGGGGCATGCATGGGAACCAGGCGTAGGGGTCATTGTTGCTTGAACATACAATGTGTATCTGGCTAGTTATGTTATATTACATTATGTAAGAAACATCTTCCAGAGAGAAAAGTTTCGTTAAGGGTTCCTTTTCCTGGGTGTGCATGCGTTTGATGTGCATGTCCGAATTGTGATTGAAAAAATCACAGAGTAAGTAACTTCTGGGGTTTCATAATGGAATGAATGCAGGGACATCTTTAATTCGTCGACCGAATATTCCCTTAAGAATGCTAGCTTTCGGCTTCACCAAGTCTGAGGTACACATTCGGATGACCCGACAGTAACAATTGCAGAGGTGGTCCCTTTATGCCCTAGCCGAACTAACGTGAACGTAGGGCATAAGCACAGGAGCCAGGCAACCCAGCTTGGCCAAAACTTAAGTCATATCGATGCATATAATGGCGAAGAAAATGTACGTATGGAAAAACGCATATGTGGTGAGCTTGATGCTCAAAGGATAATAGCAAGCTTCTGTATGAGAAGCCCCCCAGGTATAATGAACGTACATATGCAGAGATGTATGCATCAGGTAAGGACGGTCTAGCCGTACTGAAATCGTAAGGATAAACAGCAAAACGAAAGAAAAAGATAAAAATCCGAAAAGAGAGAGAAAATAACATTAATAACAGGAGGGAGGAGACGAACACAGAGTTCGGCACTAGGCATAAAATCATCGTAGTCTGGCTACATTCCAAGAGTTCGGCTCTAGGTGATTGTCTGACGCATCACACAGGCGGTACGCTCCTCCGGTGAGAACTTCGTCGATGATGAAGGGACCCTCCCACTTGGGCTTGAGTTTGTCCTTTTTTCTTCTCCGGCAGGCGTAGAACGAGTTCACCAACGTTATAAGTCTTAGCCCGCACTTCTCTGCTTTGATACCTGCGAGCCTGCTGTTGATAACATGCGGAACGAGCTTTTGCGACATCTTGCTCCTCCTCCAAGGCATCTAGGCTGTCCTGCCGGTCAAGCTCGGCTTCTCTCTCTTCGTACATGCGCACTCGAGGTGAGTCATGAACAATATCGCAGGGTAACACTTCTTCCGCATCGTACACCACGAAGAAAGGTGTATATACAGTAGTGCGGTTGGGCGTGGTCGGCAGCTCCCAGAGTACGGAGTCAAGTTCCTCCACCCAGTGCTTTTCTGATTCTTTCAAAGACCACACTAGTCTAGGTTTGATGTCGCTCATAATAAGACCATTAGCCCGTTTGACTTGACCGTTTGTCTGCGGGTGATAGACTGAGGCGTAATCGAGTTTAATACCTAGATTAGCACACCAAGTTTTCACTTCATCAGCTATGAAATTAGAGACATTATCGGTTATTATGCTGTGTGGGATACCATAACGGTGTACCACGCTGGATATGTAATCTATTACCGGCCCCGATTCGGCCATTTTGACTGGTTTGGCCTCTATCCACTTAGTGAATTTATCCACCATGACCAGCAGGTACTTTCTCTTATGGCTTCCTCCTTTAAGGGGTCCGACCATATCGAGTCCCCAGACCGCAAAAGGCCAAGTGATGGGGATTGTTTGTAAGGCAGTGGGGGGCATATGGCTCTGGTTGGCGAAGAGTTGGCATCCGACGCAATGTTGGACAAGGTCCCGTGCATCTACTCGGGACGTCGGCCAATAAAACCTTGTATGGAAGGCCTTTCTAACAAGGGCCTGAGCTGCGGCGTCATGACCGCCGAGCCTGGCTTGAATCTCGGCCAAGAGCTTCCGCCCCTCTTCCTCGGAGATACATCTTTGAAGAACTCCGGTAGCGCTTTTCTTATAGAGCTCTCCGTCATGACCCTTGTAGGCCTTCGAACGCTGGACAATGCAGCGAGCCTCATTCTGGTCCTCAGGAAGCTCCTTCCTGTTAAGGTAGGCCAGGAAGGGCTCGGTCCATGGGGCAATGACTGCCATGATGAGATGCGCCGACAGTGTTATTTCGGTGGCCGAGCCTCTGATGATGTCGGTGTTTTCGGAATCTGGGGTTATGTTCGGATCCGGACTAGTGTTGTCGTTTTCCCCCTGCTACACCACGAATGGCTTAAAAAGCCTTTCCAGAAAGATATTAGGTGGGACCGGGTCATGCTTATCACCGATAAGAGCAAGAATGTCCCCCGCTTGATTACTTTCTCGAGCCACATGATGGAACTCGAGCCCCTCGAACCTGGCTGACATTTTTATGACTGTGTTATGATAAGCTGCCATCTTCGATCTTTGGCGTCGAAGTCTCCATTTATTTGAGATATTGCGAGGTTTGAGTCCCCGCGCACTTCTAGGCATTGTATGCCCATGGAGACAGCCATCCGGAGACCATGCAATAAGGCCTCGTATTCGGCTGCGTTATTGGAGTCTATGTACAGTATTTGGAGTACGTACTAAACAACGTCTCCAGTAGGGGAAGTTAAAACGATGCCCGCTCCTAGCCCTGCCAGCATTTTGGAGCCATCGAAATATATAACCCAATTGGAATATGTGCCATACTTTTAGGGAGTTCGGCCTCTGTCCGTTCAGCGACGAAGTCAGCCAGTACTTGGGATTTAATAGCTCGACGTGGTTTGTATGTAATATCAAATGGACGGAGCTCAATGGCCCATTTGGCAATCCGTCCTGTGGCATCGTGGTTGTTTATAATGTCATTGAGTGGTACTTCGGAAGCCACCGTGATCGAACACTCCTGGAAGTAGTGACAGAGCTTTCAGGATGCCATGAAGACCGCGTATGCTATCTTTTGATAATGGGGGTACCGGGATTTGCATGGTGTAAGGACAGTGGATACGTAGTATACTGGCTTCTGAAGCGGGAATTTGTGTCCGTCTTGTTCTCGTTCGACGACAAGCACGACGCTCACCACCTCATGTGTTGCCGATATGCATAACTACATTGGTTCGCCGACGTTTGGCGCGGCCAGGATTGGGTTGCTTGCAAGAAGGGTTTTTATTTCCTCCAGTCTGGATGTTGCCGCGTTCGTCCACTCGAAGTGATCGGTTCGTCGTAGAAAACGATAGAGTGGCAGTGCCTTTTCTCCCAATCTGGAGATAAAGCTGCTTAGAGCTGCCACGCAATCCATGAGCTTTTGGACTTGTTTAAGGTCTGTCGGCGTAGCCAATTGTGACAGAGCTCATATTTTGGTTGGATTTGCTTCAATTCCTCTTTCGGAAACGATGAAGCCCAGCAGTTTTCCGGCGGGGACGCTGAAAACACACTTTTCAGGATTGAGCTTGATGTCATACGCGCGGAGGTTATTGAATGTGAGACGTAAATCATCTATTAATGTTTTGACGCGCCTGGTTTTGATGACGACGTCGTCCACATAAACTTCAACTGTCTTGCCGATCTGCTTCTCCAGGCATGTTTGAATCATGCGTTGGTATGTGGCGCCGGCGTTCTTGAGCCTGAAGGGCATGGTGTTGAAGCAGAATGGCCCATATGGGGTAATGAATGTTGTTGCAGCTTGATCGGACTCCTTCATTTTGATTTGATGGTATCCGGAATATGCATCCAGGAAACACAGTGAGTCGTGTCCTGCGGTAGCATCAATGATTTGATAAATGCAGGGGAGGGGGAAGGGGTCCTTAGGGCAAGCCTTATTGAGGTCTTTGAAATCGACGCATAACCGCCAGGATTTGTCCTTCTTTGGTACCATCACCAGGTTTTCCAGCCAGTCCGGATGTTTTATTTCTCTGATGAATCCAGCCTCAATTAACTTGGCTAGCTCCTTGCTACATCTTGAGCTTGCGTTGGTTTTCCCCGAAGAGGAAGGGATGATGCAGCAGAGTAGCGTAAGTATTTCCCTCAGTTTTTGAGAACCAAGGTATCAATCCAGTAGGAGCCCACGCTCAAGTCCCTCGTACCTGCACAAAGCGATAGCTACTCGCAACCAACGCGATTAGGGGTTGTCAAGCCCTTCACGGTCACTTACGAGAGTGAGATCTGATAGATAGAATATTTTTGGTATTTTTGATATAAAGATGCAAAGTAAAAAGTAAAGGCAAAGTAAATAGCAAAACAATATTAAAGTGATGGAGATTGATATGATGAGAATAGACCCGGGGGCCATAGGTTTCACTAGTGGCTTCTCTCAAGAGCATACGTATTCTACGGTGGGTGAACAAATTACTGTTGAGCAATTGATAGAATTGAGCATAGTTATGAGAATATCAAGGCATGATCATGTATATAGGCATCACGTCCGTGACAAGTAGACCGAAACGATTCTGCATCTACTACTATTACTCCACTCATCGACCGCTATCCAGCATGCATCTAGAGTATTAAGTTAAAAACAGAGTAACGCCTTAAGCAAGATGACATGATGTAGAGAGATAAATTCATGCAATATGAAATAAACCCCATCTTGTTATCCTTGATGGCAACGATGCGATACGTGCCTTGCTGCCCCTTCTGTCACTGGGTAAGGACACCGCAAGATCGAACCCAAAGCTAAGCACTTCTCCCATGGCAAGAACTACCAATCTAGTTGGACAAACCAAATGGATAATTCGAAGATACTTTCAAAGATAACCAATCATGCATAAAAGAATTCAGAGAAGATTCAAATATTATTCATAGATAGACTTGATCATAAACCCACAATTCATCGGTCTCAACAAACACACCGCGAAAAGAAGATTACATCGAATAGATCTCCACGAGAGAGGGGGAGAACTTTGTATTGAGATTCAAAGAGAGAGAAGAAGCCATCTAGCTACTAACTATGGACCCGAAGGTCTGAGGTAAAGTACTCACACTTCATCGGAGGGGCTAGGATGATGTAGAAGCCCTCCATGATGACGGCCCTCTCTCGGCGGAGCTCCGGAACAGGTCCCAAGATGGGATCTCGTGGATACAGAAAGTTGCGGTGGAGGAATTAGGTTTTTGGCTCCTGTTCTGATTGTTTGGGGGTACGTGTGTATATATAGGAGGAAGGAGTACGTCGGTGGAGCACCAAGGGGCCCACGAGGCAGGGGGCGCGCCCTAGGGGGGGCGCCCCCCACCCTCATGACCTCCTCTTTGATCCCTTGCAGTAGGGTCCAAGTGGTGGTGGTGGAGTCCGGATCACTCCAAGGACGAAGGCTTCGGTAGATGCTGAAGGAGTCACTGGAGTTGGAGCTGAAGTAGATGCTGGAGCTGGTGGAACTAAGGCTGTGGCTGGTGCTGAGGTGGTGGCTCTTGTGTCAGCAACTGGCACGACAGATGACCTCGGGCCTCGTGGCACTCTGGCAAAGGCATGAGTAGTGGTCCTGCCTCTCCTCTCCTGCATGTCCTCCTGGAGCTGCTCCACTGCAGACTGAACTTCCGTTACCTTGACATCCAAGTCATAGAACTTCCGTTCCATGATTCTCTCTAGGCTCTGCTGATTCTGAGTAAGGGTGGCCAGACTTTGCTCAATCCTCAGCGTGGATGCAATCAAGTAACCAAGCTGCTCTTGTTTGGTCTTCAAGAAGTATTCAGATGCCTCCTCTTGAGTAGGCATCTTGGCAGCTTTCTCCTTCCTCGCCTTCTCCTTCTTTGCATATGCTTGTGCAGACGATGGCTCGTTCTCAGTCATCACAACTTCATTGTTCTCAAAATCTGGACGGATGGGCAAATGTTCCTTGTCCAATAGATATATGCCCATGCCCATCTTGGAGTTGATGAGCCCCTGAATTTGAGGGGCATATCCGCAGCTCCTCTTCTGATCTGCCGCAGTCCTCTTGATTGTTTCCACTATGAGGCTCATCACCTTGAACTTCTGAGGCACATCAAACACATGTAGCAAGTTGATAGCATGGCCTCTGATCATCTTGTGATCTCTAGACTTAGGTAATAAGGTGTGCCTTAGTATCCAATTGATCGTAGGCAGTCCTGACAAGAGGTAATGCACAGAGCCAAACTTGAAGGTGTCAAGAGCTTCATTGGGAATCTCCTTGTACATATTGGACATGGAGTTATGGTCCATCTTCTTCTTGGCATAGATATCCAAGTCTTCATCTTGCTCCTCTGGGGCATTTATGATCTGTGCCCACTCAGCCACTGTAGATT
Organism: Triticum urartu; assembly: GCF_056163025.1. Taxonomy (NCBI): domain Eukaryota; kingdom Viridiplantae; phylum Streptophyta; class Magnoliopsida; order Poales; family Poaceae; genus Triticum; species Triticum urartu. The sequence goes on along the minus strand of NC_141878.1, from coordinate 442,175,693 downwards.
GGTACCTTGTACCCTCAGACATCCATGTGATCCTCCCATCTGGATAAAAGTGAGCCGTGGAGTAGAACTGCATGATAAGCTCCTCGTTCCACTTTGTGAGCTTCTGCCCAACAAAGTCAACTACTCCACAAGCATTAAAGCTGTCATATACTCCTGGGTAGTGCTCCTCCTTCTCCTTGATGTATGTCCAATCAACCCATCTCCTGTCACAGGCAATTGGCTTCTTATCTAGCAAAACAGTCTCATAGAAATCTTGCTGCTCCTTGGTGTGAAATTTGTAGTCCACGGCAGTCCTTCTCCTTGAAGCATACGGGTCTGCTTCTCTCCATTTTCCTTAGCCCTGAATCTCTCCTGAGCTTCATGTCCTCAGCCACAGGATGAGCATCGTTGTGGTCTGGGATCTTGGGCTTTAGCTTCCTCAGGACATTTTCTTCCTCTTCTTCAGCAATAGTCTCAGGCACTGGGGCCTTGTTCTTTTCAGCTGCAGGAATGCTCCATGTATTTCTCTTAGGCTTTGGCTTTGGAGCTGACTTGGCCTTGGAAGCAGCTCCCCCTGATTTTATGGCATCTCCCATTAGCTTGGGTGCCTTGGGCGTTGGTGCAGCTGCATCTTCTTCTTCTTCCTCTTCCATGATGGAAGCTTTGCCAAGCACTCTAGCCACAGTCTTCTTCACCCTTTCCTTTCTTTTCTTGCCTTTTGCAGCAACTGGCTCTTGAGGAGTGGGCTTCTCAGTTGAGGCTCTTGCTTTGGACATGGGCTGCCTGCCTGCTGGCCTTTTGATTTTCAGGCCTGGCTTAGTGCCTTGAGCTGGCTCAACTCTCTTGGAAGTGGCCTCTTCCTCTGCCACATAGTCCTCATCTTCGGAATCTGAAGTCCTCTTCTTCCTTTGTCTCGTGGCAGCCTTTGGCAAGTTGCTAGGAGTGCTCCTGCTGCCTTCATCAGATGAACTGGAGGGACTAGTGCCCTCACTCATCACTACTTGCTGCTCTGACATGTTTTGGCTATCACTCTGGTCTGACATACTGCAAACTGACTGCTGACCCTGTGAATAGATTATAGAAGAGATAGAGTGGATGAGCATCACAAAATGCAGAGATTTTTGCAAAAGAATGATCCAAAAACTTAGTTTTAGTTTCCCACTGAAATCATCTCGGATCTACCGATTTTCAAACTCGGTGATACCGAAGCAGTTTTGGAACCTAAACAAGTGAAATCATCTCGGATCTACCGATTTTCAAACTCGGTGATACCGAAGCAGTTTCCCACTGGATAGAAGTTTATCAAATGTGGCTAGAATCAATATGATCACAATGTGCTAGGAATCAGATTGAGGAATAGCACAAAGATCAAGTCCATACCCTAGTTCGGCGGGGACTTGCTACGGCGGCAACGGCGGGGCAGAATTCCTGTTGACAGCGATGGAGACCAGCGACTGGAGGCTGGTGGCGGCGAGAAGATGATCCGGAGACCACGAGGGCAGAGCAGGCTATCGCGCGGGCGAAGGAGTTCGGAGAAATTTCCAAATTTTGCCCGTGACTATATATAGCCCGACCCTGTCGGTGTGACCGAGTGGAACAACTCGGTGGCACCGAGATTCATAACTGTGTGCAGTTACTGAAACTCGGTGTGACCGAAAGGTTCAAATCGGTTGCACCGAGATCGAAAACCTAGATCAACTTAATGATCTCGGTAGGACCGAAAGTGGAGTATCGGTCAGACCGAGAATCATAAAGAGGTTTTGGAAGTTTAAGTCTATGACGAATCGGGGACTCCGAGCGCTCCTCACACAGAGTGGTTCGAATCTGACTTGATCAAATTTTGTGATGCGGCATGAATAGAGTTTGAGATGAGAAAAGCATAGATAGCTAGAGGAGGTTCTTAGGCATTCTTGTCCATCCACTTGGCAAAAAGAAATAAAGCCGAACAATCAAAACAACAAGTGGATGTCCTCGAATGAGTAAAATATGCAATCAGCATGCTCACACAATAAGATGGCAAATGAAATATGTGACAAGGCATGCACAACCAATTCTAGCATCTATCAAGCAATTTGCGATGACTAGGTCATCTATATATGAGTATATTGACTTAGGAGTCAAGTGAGATCACTTGATCATAGGTCATACTCATCGTTTAAGCTCAAGTGGGGTTACCACTTTTACATAAAGCATTGTTGTGTTCACATCTTTAGAGTTGCTTTAGCTCAAGTCTTAGAGTAAAGCTCCCCCTAGATGTGATATCCCCCCTAAGAGGGATGAACTAACCTTGGGTTTTGTCGATGATGACTTCATGTAGATATTGAAGATGTGGATGCTCAATGTTGATATAGATCTCTTGGAGCTATCCATTTGAGTGAATTGCACTTTCAATATCTACATGGGTTAGTCCCACAAGGAACAAACAAGGATATCCATAGACATAGAGTGATGCACACAAAAGATGATGTCCATGAAAACTTTTAGGTTACCTTGTCCCTTGTCTTACCAACAAGAGGGTTTGTGACTCCTTGAACTAGTGCAAGATGTGGAAGTTGATTGCACTTGTTCTTGCCAAAATGATAAGAGTGAAGTATGTTGGCAGAGTCACCCTCAAGAACTCTCTAGTTCTTCTTCTTTTGGATCCACATCATCTTGATGGGAATCCTCGGAGTTGTATTTGTACTTGATGAAGTGGAACTTGAAGTAGTCTTGGGAATCCACTTGACTAAGGTCTTAGGAGCTTCTTCAAATGCATCAATTTCCTCTTGAAGCTTGTCCTTGCCTTTTTGCTCGTAGTCTTGTGGTGGAAGATCATCTTGAGCTTGTGTCCCCTTGAAAGAAGTATGCTTCTCTTGTTGAGGGACAAACTTTGTCTTGGGGTATTGATCTTCTTCCCACTCAACTCCATTGGCATTGAACTTTCGCTCAAAACCAACACCTTGATTCTTCAGGTGCATTCCTTGCTTGCGCACAATTTCCTCGAATTGCTTACTCCCGGCAAGGCTTTTGTACACTCCTTTCTCTATAATTCCCTTCAATAAGCTATTTTCTTGCTCAAGTGTAACTTGGCTAAGAGAATCATTAGTGGAATCAAGAGAGCTACTAGAAGTAACAATATTGGATTTAACATGATCATTGTTACTGTTAGAGGAAGAATCTTTCTTGTTACTAGACTTGACTTGAGGCATGTAAGTAGATAAGAGTAAACGCTTGGCAATGTAAGAAGAACTTTTCTTGCGGAGATCATCATTGATTGCCTTTAAGAACTCATGCTCTTGCTCAAGATTGAGCTTCTCAAAGCGTAATTTCTCATGAGCTCTTAAAAGTTCTCGATGATCTTCGAAGATGGTTTCATGAGCTAACTTAAGAGTGTTTAGTTCTTTAGTTAGGGCCTCAATCTTCTCCTTATCATTGTCATTCGTTTTATCTTGATTAGCATGTTTAATTGACATTTCATCATAGTATTCATCACTAGAGTTGTCACCAAGCAAATCATCACCTAACAAGTCATCTTCATCACTATTGAAATCAACATACTTGGGGTGTGTTACCTTAGGACCTTTGGCCATGAAACATCTTCCAATTCCCTCATTTGGTGAGTCAAATATGTCGTAGGAGTTGGTTGACACAAGTGCTAGACCGGCAACACCTTCATCTTGAGTATCTTCGGAGTCGGAGTGATAACTTCTCTCAGAGTGGCTATCGGAGTCGGAGCCGGATACCCATTCACCAACATGAGCTTGATGTCTTCGTCTTGTGTAGCTCCTTGATGATTTTTCCTTCCTTTCCGAATCCTTGCTTCTCCGTGAGTATCTTCGTTCATAACGATCTTTTCTACTCCTTCTCTCTCTTGGTGGTGATCCTTTGCTTCTTCTTTTTGGAGAATCTTCTCTTCTCTTGTAGGGAGCCGTACACTCATTGGAATAGTGTCCGGGTCTTCCACAATTGTAGCAGTTTCGCTCTCGACTAGAAGATCTTTTGTCATTGTAGGACCTTGACTTGAAGCTTCTATCTTTGCTTCTATTCTTGTAGAACTTGTTGAAGTTCTTCACCATTAAGCTCAATTCTTCATTGAAGTCTTGCTTCTCACTTGATGATGTAGGGGCTTCACATGAGGCTTTATAGGCACCACTTGATTTGTTGTGAAGTTCCTCTTTATCCTTAAGTGACATCTCATGAGCAACAATTCTTCCAATCACCTCCGTTGGCTTGAGATCTTTGTAATTGGGCATCATTTGGATCAATGTGCACACGGTATCATATTTTCCATCCAAGGCTCTTAGAATCTTCTTAATGATGAATCTATCGGTCATCTCTTCACTTCCTAAGCCAGCAATCTCATTTTTGATGAGAGCAAGCCTAGAGTACATTTCGGCGACACCTTCACCATCCTTCATCTTGAACTTGTCAAGTTGGCTTTGAAGCACATCCAACTTGGATTCCTTGACGGAGTCGGTACCTTCGTGCATATCAATCAAAGTGTCCCAAATTTCCTTTGCATTCTCAAGGTGGCTGATTTTGTTGAATTCTTCGGGGCACAATCCGTTGAAGAGAATATCACAAGCTTGAGCATTGTATTGCAACATCTTCAATTCATCCGCGGTAGCTTCACGGTTTGGTTCTTTCCCATCAAAGAAGTCACCTTGCAAACCAACACACACAATAGCCCAAATGGCGGGGTTATGTCCAAGAATATGCATTTTCATTTTGTGCTTCCAACTAGCAAAATTAGTACCATCAAAGTAAGGACCTCTACGGTGATAATTTCCCTCGCTAGACGCCATACTCTCCTAGGTTGTGAAACCAAGGCTATGACCACCAAAAGCTATGGAGATCAAGCAAATGGAGACCAAAGCTCTGATACCACTTGTAGGATCGAAAGTATGTCTAGAGGGGGGGTGATTAGACTACTTGACCAGATAAAAACTTAACCTTTTCCCAATTTTAGTTCTTGGCAGATTTTAGCTATTTTAGAACAAGTCAAGCAATCATCACATAATTCAAGCAAGCATGCAAACAGTATATAGGCAGCGGAAAGTAAAGCATGCAACTTGCAAGAATGTAAAGGGAAGGGTTTGGAGAATTCAAACGCTATTGGAGACACGGATGTTTTTCCCGTGGTTCGGATAGGTGGTGCTATCCTACATCCACGTTGATGGAGACTTCAACCCACGAAGGGTAAAGGTTGCGCGAGTCCACAAAGGGCTCCACCCAAGGGCAACGGTTGCGCGAGTCCACACAGGGCTCTATCCACGAAGGTTCCACGAAGAAGCAACCACCCACAAAGGGTCCACAAAGAAGCAACCTTGTCTATCCCACCATGGCCAACGCCCACACAGGACTTGCCTCACTAGCGGTAGATCTTCACGAAGTAGGCGATCTCCTTGCCCTTACAAACTCCTTGGTTCAACTCCACAATCTTGTCGGAGGCTCCCAAGTGACACCTAGCCAATCTAGGAGACACCACTCTCCGAGAAGTAACAAATGGTGTAGGTAATGAACTCCTTGCTCTTGTGCTTCAAATGATAGTCTCCCCAACACTCAACTCTCTCTCATAGGATTTGGATTTGGTAGAAAGAAGATTTGAGTGGAAAGCAACTTGGGAAGGCTAGAGATCAAGATTCATATGGTAGGAATGGAATGTCTTGGTCTCAACACATGAGTAGGTGGTTCTCTCTCAGAACATATGAGTTGGAATGGTGTGTGTGTTCTGATGGCTCTCTCATCGAATGAGAAGGAGGTGGAGGGGTATATATAGCCTCCACACAAAATCCAACCGTTACACAGTTTTCCAATCTCGGTGGGACCGAATCAATAAACTCGGTCGGACCGAAAATGTAAACCTAGTGACCGTTAGTGATTTTCGGTGGGACTGACATGCAACTCGGTAGGACCGATATAGTTAGGGTTTGGGCATAACGTAATCTCGGTGAGACCGATTACACAAACTCGGTGAGACCGAATTTGGTAATTAGCTAACCAGAGAGTTGGTCAGGCAAACTCGGTGGGACCGATTTGCTCTTTCGGTGAGACCGAGTGGAACTCGGTGAGACCGAAAAGTTACAAAGGGGAAACACTGAGTTTACATTGCAATCTCGGTGGGACCGATTCGCTCTTTCGGTGGGACCAAAAAGTTACGAAAGGGAAACAGAGAGTTTGCAACCCCATCTCGGTGAGACTGAGATCCTTATCGGTAGAACCAAATTGCTAGGGTTTGGCAGTGGCTAATGACAAGTGAAACTCGGTGGCGCCGGATAGGAAGAATCGGTAGGACCGAGTTTGGCTTAGGGTTTAGGTCATATGTGGATATGGGAAAGTAGTTGAGGGTTTTGGAGCATATCACTAAGCACATGAAGCAAGAGGCTCATTAAGCAACACCTCATCCCTTCTTAATAGTATTGGCTTTTCCTATGGACTCAATGTGATCTTGGATCACTAAAATGTAAAATGAAGAGTCTTGAGCTTTTGAGCTTGAGCCAATCCTTTGTCCTTAGCATTTTGAGGGTTCCACTTTCACATCCATGCCATGCCAATCATTGAGCTATCCTGAAATAATCATCTTGGAATAGCATTAGCTCAATGAGCTATATGTTGTTATGAATTACCAAAACCACCTAGGGATAGTTGCACTTTCATCCGGCCCATGGCTAACAGGCCGGACGCCCGAGGACCCCTTAGTCCAGGACTCCCTAAGTCGATGTGTGGAGTAATAGTAGTAGATGCAGAATTGTTTCGCTCTACTTGTCGCGGACGTGATGCCTATATACATGATCATGCCCAGATATTCTCATAATTATGCACTTTTCTATCAATTGCTTGACAGTAATTTGTTGATCCACCGTAATACTTATGCTATATTGAGAGAAGCCACTAGTGAAACCTATGGCCCCCGGGTCTATCTTTTATCATATAAGTTTCCCATCTATTTTACTTTGCAATCTTTACTTTCAATCTATATCATAAAAATACCAAAAATATTTATCTTATTATCTCTATCAGATCTCACTCTCGTAAGTGACCGTGAAGGGATTGACAACCCATTTATCGTGTTGGTTGTGATGTTCTTATTAGTTTGTGCAGGTGCGAGGTGACTTGCGTGTAGTATCCTACTGGATTGATACCTTGGTTCTCAAAAACTGAGGGAAATACTTACGCTACTTTGCTGCACCACCCTTTCCTCTTCAAGGGAAAACCAACACTGTGCTCAAGAGGTAGCATTCTCCAACATATCTATAATTTTTTATTGTTCCATGCTGTTATATTATCAATCTTGGATGTTTTATAATCATTTTATAGTCATTTTTTGGTACTAAACTATTGACATAGTGCCAAGTGTCAGTTGCTGTTTTTTTCCATGTTTTTTACATCAAAGAAAATCAATATCAAACAGAGTCCAAATGCCACGAAACTTTACGAAGATTTTTTATGGACCAAAAGGAACATAATGGGCCCTGGCTGCACCTGGGGGGTGCTCCAAGGAGAGCACAACCCACCAGGGTGTGTCAGGAGGCCCAGGAGCGCCTTGGTGGGTTGTGCCCACCTCGGGTGCCCCTCGGACCGCCTCTTTGCTCTATAAATACCCCAATATTCCTGAAACCCTAGGGGAATCGACGAAATATTGATCCATCCGCCGTAGAGTCCAGAACCACCAGATCCAATCTAGACACCATCTCGGATGGGGTTCACCACCTCCATTAGTGCCTCTCCGATGATGCGTGAGTAGTTCTTTGTAGACCTTCGGGTCCGTAGTTAGTAGCTAGATGGCTTCCTCTCTCTCTTGATTCTCAATACAATGGTCTCTTAGAGATCCATATGATGTAACTCTTTTGCGGTGTGTTTGTTGGGATCCGATGAACTTTGAGTTTATGATCAGATCTATCTCTTTTTATATCCATAGTATTTGAGTTTCTTTGATCTCTTTTATGCATGATTGCTTATAGCCTTGTATTTCTTCTCCGATATTTGGGTTTTGTTTGGCCAACTTGATCTATTTATCTTGCAATGGGAAGAGGTGCTTTGTAGTGGGTTCGGTCTTATGGTGCTTGTTCCTAGTGACAGAAGGGGAACCGACACATATGTATCGTTGCTACTAAGGATAAAATGACGGGGTCTATCTCTACATAGATAGATCTTGTCTACATCATGTCATCATTCTTATTGCATTACTCCGTTTCTCCATGAACTTAATACACTAGATGCATGCTGGATAGCGGTCGATGTCTGGAGTAATAGTAGTAGATGCAGGCAGGAGTCGGTCTACTAATATTGGATGTGATGCCTATGTAATGATCATTGCCTGGATATCGTCATGAGTATTTGAAGATCTATCAATTGCCCAAGAGTAATTTGTTCACCCACCGTTTTGCTATTTTTCTCGAGAGAAGCCACTAGTGAAACCTGCGGCCCCCGGGTCTCTTTCTCATATTATTTGCCTTTGCGATCTACTTTTCCTTTGCTTTTATTTTCAAATCTACTAAACCAAAAACCCAAAAATACCTTGCTGCAACTTATTCTTATTTATTTTATTTGGCGTTCGATCTATCAATCTACTACAAATTTACCTCACGTTTGTTTGCCTATATTGAGGTGCTGTACCCCGGAAGGGATTGACAACCCCTTTAACAGGTCGGTTTGCGAGGAGTTGTTATTTGTGTGCAGGTGTTGTTTACATTGTGTTGCTTGGTTCTCCTATTGGTTTGATAACCTTGGTTTCACATCTGAGGGAAATACCTACCGCCGTTGTGTTGCATCATCCCTTCCTCTTTGGGGAAATACCGATGTAGCTTCAAGCGACACCAGCACCACGCGAAAAGTTTCCCTCCACATTTCCAAAATTTTTGCCTACCGCCAAAATATCTACCCCGCCCCCCTCCCCCCTTACCCATCCCCTTTTCTCCCCGACCACAAGTCACATTTACCCTATTTCCTCCTTCCTTCCTAAGCTATAGCCGCTTCCTTGCTTGCTTCCTCGCTCTCGCCGTCTCTCATCCTACCGCCAGGGTCGCCATGGTCTTCTTCAATGACCTCTCCAGCGGTTCCTCCTCCGACGACGACTCATTCACCACCCGGGTATGCTTCTCTTCTCTCTCTCGAGCTATGACTTGGAATGAAGGATTTTAACCCGGCGGTCGATTTGAGTCATTTCTTCCTCTTGTACCTCCCTAGGACCATTAGTTCCAACAAATGGAGCGGGGTGGCTGAAGATCTATCTGCTCGTTGTCACCATCAATCTCCATGCATGAAGCTAGTTGCATTTGAATCTGTGGACAGTGGGAGGAAGTTTCCGGCATGTGCAGAGAAGGTTAGACCCTCTTTCGTTGTTACAAATAAGTTGTTAGATATGATTCAGACAATGTCACGGTCCCAACCCATTCATACCACACCTTCAACCAAACGCATCCTAAGACAGTGTCACTGTCGGTGTCAAAACCGGCGGATCTCGGGTAGGGGGTCCCGAACTGTGCGTCTAAGGCGGATGGTTACAGGAGGCAGGGGACACAATGTTTACCCAGGTTCGGGCCCTCTTGATGGAGGTAATACCCTACGTCCTTCTTGATTGTTCTTGATGATATGAGTATTACAAGAGTTGATCTACCACGAGATCAAAGAGGCTAAACCCTAGAAGCTAGCCTATGGTATGACTGTCTGTTGTCCTACAGACTAAACCCTTCGGTTTATATAGACACTTGAGGGGGCTAGGGTTACACAAGGTCGGTTACAAAGGAGGAGATATTCATATCCATATTGCCTAGCTTGCCTTCCACGCCAAGTAGAGTCCCATCTGGACACGGGACAAAGTCTTCAGTCTCGTATCTTCATAGTCCAACAGTCCGGACAAAGGATATAGTCCGGCTGTCCGGAGACCCCCCAATCCAGGACTCCCTCAATAGCCCCTGAACCAGGCTTCAATGACGATGAGTCCGGCGCGCAGTATTGTGTTCGGCATTGCAAGGCGGGTTCCTCCTCCGAATACACCATGGAAGAGTTTGAAATACAAGGATAGTGTCCGGCCCTGCAAAATAAGTACCACATACCACCGTAGAGAGAATAATATTTCCACAAATCTAATCTGCTGGCACGTTTTGACAGCATGACATCATGCCCTGGCCCAGTCATTATTCGAACCGTTTTTCTTAACCAGCTCCGCACATAACGCGAGGCGGTTTTCTTGACACGTCTTGTCAAAGCAGAGATCGTGTCCCCCTTATCACCGGATTCTCATCAATACAAATGCGGGTAACCCAACCGTGCATGTTGGTATGACTCCTAGCTCTTAGGTAAGTCCCAAATGGCCACGAGGAGGATGCCTGATATTCACCCTCTTTATAAAGGGGACAAGGATTTTTCTTTCTTCCCTCCCGCGCTCAATCGAATCCTCCCCCCGCCTCGAGTTCTAACACCCAAAGCTCAGGTCAGGTGCTTCGGACCTTCAACTATGTCCGGATCCAACCTTCAAGGTTGGTGGATGCCTTCCTCCATCACAGAGGAGGACATCAAGAAGTTGAGAGAGGCCAGACATCTGACCGCCGAAATTTCGCATAGGCTGCCAGCCCGAGGGCAGGTTGTCCCTACTCCCAAACCCAACGAGAGCATTGTGTTCATCTCCCACTTCCTCCGAGGACTAGGCCTCACTCTAGATTATGGGCTGGATTTTCACGATCTGGACCCGGATTCCCTTCTTCACATCTCGTCATTTATTGTCGTATGTGAGGCCTTCCTCTGCATTACCCCTCACTTCGGCATGCGGCTCAAGACATTCGATGTGAAGCCGAAGATGATCGAAGGGCAGCACGCAGCGTGCGGATGTGCTTTAATAAGCAAAATCGCTGACGCGCCATGGCCAGAGGGTTCCTTCCCAGAGGTGTCCGGATTGTGGCAGCGAGAGTGGTTTTACATCACAGCTCCCCGAAGTGCCAAGTGGGTGGCTGCCCCTACCTTTCGCTCGGGCCCCCCACCACAACTGATGTCATGGATCAGCAGGGGGCTGAGCTGGGGTCCAGCTAAGGACGTGCCAATACTGCAAAGCCGTATCCGAGATCTCTTTGAGAGAGATTTCAGTCTGGTTATGGTAATGCAAGTTATGCTAGTTCGTCGAGTCCAGCCTTGCAAACGCCGGCCCCTCCATATGTGGGAATTCAACCCGGAAGGACCGCGAGCTATTCAGCATTTCCTCGGTATGACGCACAAAGAGATGTACAAATCGTTCTTCGGACCCTGAATAGAGTGTCCGGACACCACCGAGGCCGTGGGCCTGAGCTGCAACCGCCCCGCTACCCAAGTAAGTAATCCCATGTCGAACCTGTTATCCTTTTATTTATCATGGCATCATTCTGAAGAGCCGCTCTTTGACCAGGACTGGATAACAAAGGCGATGATGATCAGGTGTTCGGCCCCCCTTCCTGAGGGCTTGGACAATCTGGTACTGGACAAGATGCTTGAGCCGGCGCCTTATCTAGTGCCCTCAAAGGAAGATGATGGGGGGAATAGAGAGGGCGAAAGCGGGCCTCACTCGCTACTCATTCCAACTGGGGGAATGAAGGACTCCACGAGGGAGGACAACCATAGGGAAGAATCTGACATTCTCGCTCCCTGGGGAAGGAAGAGGACTACCTCTGAAGATCCGGAAACTAAGGTTTCCAAACGGGGGAAGAAATCTTCATCAGAGGGTCCTGCCTCGGAGGGTATTCTTGCCACACAATGTCCGCGCGGGGATCAGCCCTCTACCGAGCTATAAGTAGTAGAAAAGTACTTAATAGTGGAAATATCCTACCTTACTTCCGAAGACAATAACCAGTGCTTATAAATTCTAGTCCGGATCGTAGCCTGTCTCGACAGAGTTCATCTTCAAGGAATCTTCTTCCGGAGATGATGGAGAGCGAAATGCCTCCCCCCGACACCCCGCCTCATGAAGCGGGCGACCTTGAAGTGTCGTCGCGAAGAGTATCTCCGGATCCACTAAGGCCAGAGGATAACCCTTTGGCTACCCAGGATCCCCAGTATCCGGATCCTAAGGAGGGCAGCAAGGGTCCGTACAGAGTGCGGTCGGACGCGATGATGGATCTTCTGGGGTAAGCGGCCGTCTCGGAAGCGCATCGTACGCTAATGGGTACGGTAATTGAAAGGATTTCATCCGCTGAAAGCGGTTTGCATGAAGCCTTTATGAGTCTGCTGAAAGGCTTCGAGGTACGTGAAATAATGTATGTTTTTAACAGTACCGCACCCGTTAGGTGTGCTCTATGCAGATAGTAGCCCCTGAGACTCTGGTTGTCGTTGAAAATGGCGGCAAACAGAGGATCATAGTCACAGGTAATAACCAGACCGCCTTTATGTGCAGGTGGCTGAAGCTCCGGTGGTTAGTCGAACTGATGGGTTTGCCGAGCTAAAGCGGCAACTTGATGTGGCAGATGCTGACATCGTGCTTGTCAACAAGCGGCTTGACGAGGCACAGGGTGAGTGATTTCTCTGGTGATTGTCACATAATAAGAGTAGCATGATGCCAGTATCTTTAATATGTTGTGACTGCAGATGGAGCTGCCACCGTGGAGACCCTTCGGGCGGAGCTTGCCCGAGCCAAGGAGTAAGCAAGGAGTAGCAATGCGGCCGCTCTAAAGGCGGCTGAAGGGTTAAGGGCCAAACAGGCCATGCATTGCGAGAGCAAGGAAAAAATAGCCAAGATGGCTGTAGAGTTAAAAGATGCCGCTGACCGTTACCAGCTTCTTGAAGAAGAAAACCGGGCGAAGGCGACGGACCTGGAGAAGGCCCTGGTGGCTGCCAAGGAAGCCCGCTCCAAAGTTAGAGCGATGAAGGAGGAGCTGAATCAAGCTGCAGATATCGTGTCTGGGAAGCCCTTCTTGTTGTGGATTAAGTTCGGAGATCCGAAGTATGCTCCTCTGGACCGGCTATGGAGTTCTGTGGACGCCTACATGGATTTGGCTGCAAGTGCTGCTGATGCGGCCGAGTACTTCATGGATCAGAAAGGTCCCGAAGTGGAAAAGCTATTATGGTCATAGTTTTGCGCTCCAGCCCGTCCGTTGCTGTTGAATGAGCGATTGGTTGAGTGGTCCGAGCTCCATAGGTTGTCCGGACTTGCCATGAGGTCCGTTGTGGATCACCTGTGGCCGGGAGGGCCAAGGCCGAATAGCTACTTTAGTTTAGTGCAACAATTCCTTCGTGTTGTGCCACGCATCGATGCTGTAAAGAGATCGGCGTGCATAGAGGGTGTGCGGATGGCCTTTGCCCGTGTCAAGACATACTGCGCGGAGATGGAGGCCACCACTGTTGCGACACAGGGTTCAGCCGTAGGCTGAGTGGCTGCCGAGCACTACTTTGAAGAAGTCCTTGAAGGCGCTCGTTCGATAGAGGCTCAGTGCTCGAAGAATATTATGTTCTAGTGACATGTATTCCCATTGTAAAAACAATGTTTTATTGAATTATCAAGGTTTTATTTATGCTTTTGCCCGAAAGTACTATGATGCCTCCTGTGCGCCCGTTTATGTATATATGTATATAACCTAAAAGTTTGCAGTTGTCAGCTTCCGCCCCCACGCATATAATGTTCGCAAAAAATGCATATCCACACTTGATCCAACGTCTTGTTCCGTTAAGGAGGTGATAGCACAGCGAACGAGGCAATCAGACTATATTGCTTTAACACTTTCACTTAGCCATAGGAGTTTGACAGTGGGGCTACTATATAGCCCCTGGTACTTCTGCGCTCGTCCGAATACGGGGCGCGTACGTACATGACCGGGAAACGGACCTTCGTTAATGCGGAGGAATCTTGAAGATTCCGATGAGTCATCGAGTGGTTGACCAGTCTCTCGCTATATCATGACAGTCAGTTTTCGGCTTTCTCTACTGAGGTGCTCATCTAGATGAACCAGGGCACAATCGCAGTAGTTCTCCCAGTGCTACCTTAGCCGATATAACGGAACGTAAGGTACGAAAACGTTGGAGCCGGGCAAACCCAACATTTGACCAAAGACATGATTCGGAGCTGATGCATATAGGGCCTAACTCGCGACGCCGAACACTCCCTAAGGTTTTCAGTCTTTATAACATATACTGGGCTAAACAATGCTTTTAATAAGAAGCCCCATATGTCCGGGTATGTGCAAAATCCTGGCGTGGCCACATGCCAATAACGCCAGCATCCTTCTCGGTTGTGTGGAGTATCCGGAGGATATGAGCAACAAGAGACACTAAAAAAGGATTACGCAGGGTCTTAATCTAAAAAGAAACCTTTGTGCGGGTCCCTGCTGCACGTCTGCGCCTGTGTCTCCATTGTGTCGTGTCCTGGACAGGTGTAGCACGATTGTCATCTGCAAAAGGAAAGAACTTAGGTGAAAGTTGCCGTGCCAAAAAGAAGAGTTGGTTATTATCAATGAACTGTCAAAATTCAAGAGAAGCCAAGTTGAGCCGGGCTGGCCTTGATTACATGTGGGAAGCCCCTGGTATTGTTTATGAGGGTTTGATCATCAAGCCAATCTCATGTATATATGATGGAATGCCGGATTCATTTGACCGTGTTTGTGGTCTTGATGACCTGCCATTTTTTCTAGTTGGTGAGGCCGTCTAGTTCGCGGCTGTTAGAACCGCCGCGTCCTCTTCCGTACGTAAAAAACGTTCGGTATTTCCGCTAACTGAGATGATGCCAGGTGAACCGGGCATCTTGAGCTTGAGAAAAGCATAATGCAGTATTGCGTTAAAACGAGCGAAAGTCGTTCTTCCGAGTAGTGCTTGATAGCCACTTCAGAATGGGGCAATGTGAAAAGTTAACCTTTAACTTCGAAAGTTATCGGGAGAACCGAATACCACCTCTAGTAGTAGAGAGCCCGCATAGCGGGCCTCTTGGCCTGGTATTACTCCCTTGAAGGTAGTATTACTGTGTCTTATTTGTGTCGGGTCTATCCCCATTTTGCGGACTGTGTCCTGATATATCAGATTTAGATCACTGCCGCCGTCCATGAGGACTCGTGTGAAATGGTACCCATTTATTATTGGGTCTAACACCAAGCCCGTTAGTCCTTCATGTCGGATATTTGTCTCGTGATCCCTACGATCAAAAGTGATCGGGCAGGCCAACCAGGGGTTGAACCTAGGGGTGACGGGCTGTATGGCGCATGTGCCTCGGAGTGCATGCTTGCTTCTCCTCTTTGTCACATGGATCACGTTTACTATTTTAACCTCTAGTGGGAACTTTTTTTCCTTCGGCGCTTTGCTGGCGAGGCTCATCCTCGTCTTCGCTTGGTGTCTCTTCCCCTTTGTGTTCGGCGTTTAGCTTACCGGCCTGCTTGAAGACCCAACATTCTCTGTGGGTATGATTTGCAAGTTTGTCTAGGTGCCCTGAATCTGACAAAGTTTGTCATGAATTTTGTTTAGGCCAGATTGTCTTTCTCTGCTGCCT
This sequence comes from Triticum urartu, assembly GCF_056163025.1. NCBI lineage: Eukaryota > Viridiplantae > Streptophyta > Magnoliopsida > Poales > Poaceae > Triticum > Triticum urartu. The sequence goes on along the minus strand of NC_141878.1, from coordinate 442,160,308 downwards.
TTGAAAGGCTTTTTCCGCTGACTTGGTCGGGAGCCCCTGAATCCGGCGTTTACCGTTGTGTTATCTGGGCTACCTTCTTTATTTCGACGCTTGTTTTTGTTGTGTCGTGGTTTACCATTGCCATCCCTGACTTCGGATGTGCTTGGGTCGCTGGTGCTGCTACGGGCCAACCAGCCGTCCTCGCATGCACAAAAGCGGGTCATGAGGCTTGTTAGGGCTGCCCTTGTTCTCGGTTTTTCTTGACCGAGGTGTCTGGCGAGCCATTCGTCTCGGGCGTTGTGTTTAAAAGCTGCTAAGGCTTTGGTGTCCGGATAGTCGACGATTTGGTTTTTCTTGGTGAGGAACCTGTTCCAAAACTTTCGGGCAGACTCTCCGGACTGTTGGATTATATGACTTAAATCGTCTGCATCTGGAGGTCGGATATAAGTCCCTTGAAAATTGGCCCGAAAAGCATCCTCGAGCTCCTCCCAACTTCCAATTGAGTTTTCGGGGAGGCTTTTCAGCCAGTGTCGAGCTGGCCCTTTAAGCTTGAGGGGCAAGTATTTAATGGCATGGAGATCGTCTCCACAAGCCATGTGAATATGGAGGATGAAGTCCTCTATCCAGACTCTAGGGTCTATGGTTCCGTCGTATGCCTCTATGTTCACCGGTTTGAATCCCTCTGGGAATTCATGATCCAGCACCGCATCAGTGAAACATAAGGGGTGTGCGGCACCCCTGTATTGGGATGCGCCATGGTGTTCGGACGGTTGTAGTATTCTGTGTTGGTTTTGTACCGTAGCGCGCTTCCTAGATCCATAGATAGATCTGGTCGCGCCGGATTTTTGATGCAAGTTCTCACGTAGATCATGTGTTAACTTATGCACGACTTTGTTAGCCGCTCTATCGCGTTCACAAGGTGGTGGATCCGGCCAGTTGGCCATATCACTCTTCGGCTGTATGGGCTCTAAGGCCGTATCATCGAATTCCGGTAATAGCTTGCGCTTTGGATAGCTATTTTTATGGTAACTTCCACCATACTTTGTTACTTTGTTCCACTTGCTGTTAAGCGTATCTTGTGCGACCTTGAGCCTTTGCTTCTATTTCTTCAGGCTCCTCGCTGTGGCAATAAGCCTTCTGCGGAGGTTTTCTTGCTCCAAGTGCGTTTCCGGGATGATGTGTGCATCTTCGTCCGGACTGTTTTCTTCCCCAGACGGGGTTTGATTATCACAGCCCTAGAATTTGCTCGCCATTAGTTGCCTTAAAGCATCCATGCATCATGTTAACTTTTCAATTAAAGTTGAAATGGGGATGTTGAAACCCTAGCACTAAATGAATTCAACTAGGCTTAAATAAACAATATTTTCAATGAACCCAAAATGCCTTTGAAAATGTTCATGATTTTTGATAAAGGTGAAAACCTCTGCCAAAAATGATGCCAATATTTTTAGGCCATTCTGGATTTTCGAATAACCCATATCGTATTTGAATTGGGGCAGTTAAATACTATTAATATTTTTAAATGCTCCAACAATTCTGAAAATAGTTAAGGGCCTCTGTAATAATTAACTTAATGCCCACAATTATTTTCAGGATTTATTAAAATGATTTGGGTTATAAACTAAATCAAAACAAAATAACAAGAATAGAAAACAGAACATAAATTATGAAAATACAAAAACCTCACCTGGGCTTCTTAAGTGTAGAAGCAGCCCACCTGGCCAGGCCACCTGCCGGCCCAGTTGGCTAGCCCAGCCCAGCCAGCACTGGCCACCATCTTTAACCTCCTGCCAGTAGGCAGGAGGGCATGTGCTCGCTGCGCGCCGGCACGCGCCGGCCACCTCCTACTTCCGCCGCTGCCCCAACGCGTCTGGATGACACCACGCATCACCCCGGACTCTCTCACCCACTCCCGCTCGTCCTCATCCCCTCCCCCGCTCGCTTCTCTGCTCACCGAGAGGAGGCCGTCGCCGCCGCTCGCCGTAGATGCAACCACCGTGTTCCCCTTGCCTCTCCGTGCTGTCCAAGACCTCCGCCGCGACGCCCTCGACCTCCTCACTGAGCCACGCTTCGCCTGAGGCCCTGCATCACTGCCATCTGGTCGTCTTCAACCTCGGTACCCGCCAGACGCTGTTCGCCGATTCGCCCCCCTCCGGTCGTCCCCGAGCCCACTGATCTGCGCATCGACCCCCAGTGAGCTCCGTCGTCATTTCCCCTACTCCCCTGGTCACGCTCGTCCGCTATCTGACCTCGTCGTCCTGCCCGCCAGCTCCTGCCGCCGCGTTTGTCGCCGCCGTCATGGTAGGTCACCGACCTCGCGTCCAAGCACGACCCTGGGCTCGTGGAGCTCCCAGGAGCCCGCCCAGCCTCTCAGCTCACTCGCTAGCCAAGCGTAGCCCCGCGCCCATGCTGGCCCGAGTTCCGGCCGCCGCCAAGGCCGCCGTAGTCGTCGCCCCGGACCACCACAGCTCCAACCGCAGCCAGCGTTGGACGCACCGTGTCGCGGCCGTTCCAACGGGATCAGCCCCGCTCGCTCCCGTCGCTGGAATCGCCGGAACGGCGAACGTAGCCGTGCCTGGGTTAGCCCCGGCGTTAACCGCCGTCGTGGCTGGCTTAATTAGGCCCTAATGGGCTAGTTAATTAACTTTGGTGACACAGACAGGTGGGCCCCACGCCCATATTTAACCACACATATTAAATCATGTTTAGTTTTAGTTAAACACAGTGGCCCCACGCGTCAGGGTTGACCTTGCTGACGTGGCCCTTGACCGGTCCCACCTATCATCCACCCAACCCAGCTCGATAAGACTGACCAGTGGGACCCACTGGTCAGCTTTGACCTGGACCTGGCGTGTTGACCTGCTGATGTCACACTGATGTCATGGTGACGCAATAAGCTATTTTCTAGATTTAATTTAATTCAGGAAATTCCAGAAAATGTTTAAAACTTTAAAAATTCATATAAAATCAACCGTAGCTCAGAATGACATAAATTATATTTGAAAAATGATCAGAAAAATCCAAAGACTTTGTTTATGGCATTTGCATGCATGTTAGAGCAACTTATATCCTCTGTTTAGGACAATTCAATTAAGGGACAATTACATTTCTGCCCCTAACTAGAACCCACTACTCAAATTTGCCGCTAATTTCAATATGTGCTCAAATTTGCCCCTCTGCCGTTAGTTGCCCTTATAGAAATGCCCTTCTGCGCCGTTACCGTCCGGTCAAACAACTTTGACCATCTCGAAAAAAATAGTAAAAAATCAAAAAAATCTGAAATTTTGTGGGATTGGAGCTACTCATGTGCGCAAGGTGCGTGCAAATTTTCGTGCTATTTAGACATACCAGGAGCTCGTGGCAAAGGAAAACAATAAATTTGTACATCTTTGAATAGTAAATTCAAAAAATAGCAAGAAAATTCAAAAACATATGAAATTTTTTGGCTCAAAGATGCTCAGGGGCACAAGGCGTGTGCAAAATTTTGTTATCAAATGACATGCGAGGAGCTCTCGCAAAAAAACAAAAATAGTGTATTTTTTACAAGTTTTTTCTGAGACAAATTTTGTTTTTTTCTCCACGAGCTCCTACAATGTCCAAACACAAAAAAAATTTGCACACACCTTCCACACCTAAGCATCTTGGATGCCAAAAGAATTCATATTTTTTTGAATTTTTTTTGCTATATTTTTTGAATTTACGGTTCACACGCGTACATATTTACTGTTTTTCCTTCGCCACGAGCTCCTAGAATGTCCAAACAACTTGAAAATTTGCACGCACCTTGCGAACCTGAGTACCTTCGATCCCACAAAATTTCAGATTTTTTTTGACTTTTTTTGCTATTTTTTCGAGATGGTCAAAGCTGTTTGACCAGACGATAATGGCGCAGAAGGGCATTTCTATAAGGGCAACTAACGGCAGAGGGGCAAATTTGAGCACACATTGAAATTAGAGGCAAATTTGAGTAGTGGGTTCTAGTTAGGGGCAGAAATGGATTTGTCCCGTCAATTAAATGGCATTTAAGAAAGCACATATGGGGTTTGAATTTGAACCTAGGGTTCAAACCAACTTCATTTAATATGGTTGCTAGTTGCATTAGTTCAATCAACAGCATAATGACATGTCATGAGCATGCATCATATTGTTGCATTGCATTGATTGTGTTTCTTCCTTGTTTGCCGGTATTGTTCCCTCTCGGTAAACGTGGTTCCGACGATGAGTTCGATGACACCGATGAAGAGCTATTGCTATCTTCAGAAGTGCCAGGCAAGCAAAAACCCCTTGTTCATTTCGATACAATCCCACTCTCTCGCTCCTGCTCTCTTTTACTGCATTAGGACAACAACGATTCAACTGTTACATGCTGCGGTAGTTGAACCACTTTCCTCTGCATGACCTATCATTGCCACAGTAAATAGATGAAACCCACTAGCATGAGTAGGAGTTGTTTGAGCCCTGATGTGCCTACTCATTCATGCTTGTTTGTCATGCCTGCTATTGCATAGAGTTTTGTCGGGTCTGATTCATCGGGAATGAATTGGAATGGTGATGAACATGTCCTACTGTGTGTGAGCCAAGTGTGTGAACATGATTTGGTAAAGGTAGCGGTGAGAGGCCATGTAGGAGTACATGGTGGGTTGTCTCATTGAAACCGTTCTTAGGAACTGAGTTCTGTGTCTGTGATCCATGAACAACTACTACCACTCATTGGGATCCTTAATTGACCCTCTCGGCTTCTTAATCACCCTAGTCCTCTGTCCAGGAGTTGCAACTAGTTTCTGGTGTTTGTAGGATATGTGTTGGCGGCCGTGCGTAGCGCTGACCCCAGGGGTGGGCTATGTTGCGGTAGATACACCATGGCCGGGCATGCCGGGCGCCCGTTTGGTGTCTCGGAACCCTGTACACATCGTTCGGGGCCGTATGTGGAAACCTCGACCGGACTCCCTGCGGATGGAACCTGGATAGGTGATAAACCTGGACTAGAGACTTGAGTGTTTAGGTAGGCCATGGCCGACACCCTCATTGGGCTTCCGCTTGAAGGTTGCCGAGTACATGTCGTGTAAACGACGGTAAGTGGTGGGAGCGTGTGTGAAGAAGTACACCCCTGCAGGGTTATCATTATCTATTCGAATAGCCGGATTCCTCGGATATGGAAACTTGGACCCCTTGCATAGTTCATATACAAGTGAAAGTGGATACTCTAAAACTCGCAAGATAAGCGTGAGCGCTATGGATGGTCTTCTCGTAGGGAGACAGGAGCGGATCCATAGTGGTGTATTGATATGGTGAATATGTGGAATCGTGTGCGCCAGCTCAAAAGAGTTGCTTGCAGTCGTAGTTCAGGTAACCACTGAGTCAAAGCTGGCTTGCTGCAGTTAAACTCCACCACCCCCTTTATTGATACCTATGCATATGTAGATAGTTCTGATGTAAGTCTTGCTGGGTACATTTGTACTCACGTTTGCCTATTTTATGTTTTGTAGAGAGACGTCAGTCTCCCTAGTAGTTCTGTGTGGACTTCGACGTTTAGCTTGATACCTCAGCTACGATCATGTGTCCTCGGTGAGGGAGTCCTGGATTAGGGGGTGTCCGGGTAGCCGGACTATACCTTCAGCCGGACTCCAGGACTATGAAGATACAAGATTGAAGACTTCGTCCCGTGTCTGGATGGGACTTTCCTTGGAGTGGAAGACAAGCTTGGCGATGGGGATATTCAAGATCTCCTACCATTGTAACCGACTTTGTGTAACCCTAACCCTCTCCGGTGTCTATATAAACCGGAGGGTTTTAGTCTGTAGGACAACTTCATCATACAACAATCATACCATAGGCTAGCTTTTAGGGTTTAGCCTCCTTGATCTCGTGGTAGATCTACTCTTGTACTACCCATATCATCAATATTAATCAAGCAGGACATAGGGTTTTACCTCCATCAAGAGGGCCCGAACTGGTAAAACATCATGTTCCTTGCCACCTGTTACCATCTGGCCTAGACGCACAGTTCAGGACCCCCTACCCGAGATCCGTCGGTTTTGACACCGACATTGGTGCTTTCATTGAGAGTTCCTCTGTGCCGTCGCAATCTGGAAGGATGCCTCTTCCCGTCTTTAAAGATGGCGCCGTTACTAAGGGAGCCTTGGCTGTCGGCCAAACTCTCCGGCTAGGCGGTTTTCTCATGACCGCCTGTTCGGCCGTTGCGCCGACGGTGACCTCTCGGGTCATCAAAAGCAATCTTCACGTCAGCTCAGAACTCGTCGAGCAGTTAGATCCAATGGAGCTCTCCTCCGTAAACGAGCTCTTGGATCGCATTGCCGCCTTGGGGGTCACTGCGGATTATGACCAGGTTGGGCTTAAACCCGATCTAAGAGAAATTAATTCTCCCCAAGTCACCCATCACGTTGCCGTGGTAGAGGCACAGTGCGGCGACTCTTCATCTATCTTAAGGACTAGCTACGTCCGGATTCCCGATCCCTCCAAGCCGGATACCCGTGGAGGGGAGGATGTAACTCAAGACCTGAACTTAGAATCAGGCAACGGGCTAGATTCACTGGACAACATCCAAGAATCCAAACTTCAGAGTTCGGAAACTCCTTGGCCTCTGAGTCTTAGATTGGGTGAAGTTCCAGATTTAATTCCACCCACCCACCGGAACATAAGCGATCTATCCCAAATCAGGCAAAAGCCCAAAGAAATAGTACATCATTACTGGGCAAGGTTCCTCCTGGTTATGAACAAGATAAAGGACTGCCGCGAGGAAGGCGCAATCTTAATCTTTTGCAATAATTGCACGGACAAGGGAATCCTCAATGCCACAGGTCGTCGTGATATTACACGCTTCTCTGACTTGGCGTCCATAGTACAAAAGTACCGTGCGATGGAAAGCGCCTAGAAAACCGAAACTAAATTTTGGGACAATCCGGCCCTGAATAGAAACCTCGTCCGAAATAAAAGGGTGCATCATCATCAGACACCCGGGTTAAAAACCAAAAAACCAAAACCCTCTACAGGGCATGGAACCGTACTGGAGGGATGGCTTAATGGACCCTGTAAAATTCATAGTATAGAGGACGCCACACCAACTCATAGCCTTAGAGCATGTTGGATACTCTGGCAGGTGGCCAAAAGGGGCGAAGATCTCCTAATTCCGGAGGCTGCAGAAAACCACCTCAGGGACTTCAGTATAGTCTTAACAGTCTTCGAGACTTTCGCATCAAATAATATGCGAAAAAGAACACTCCACAGCCTCGCCGAAGTCTATCAAGTAGCAACAATAAACACATGGAATGACACGGCTATTACTTTTAATGCCAGTGATGAACCTAAAATCTGAACAGCTCGAACACCAGCCGCATTGGTACTCAGTCCTATAGTGGACGGCTTTCACCTCACCACGGTACTCATGGACGGAGGCAGCGGATTGAACCTCATTTATGAGGAAACCCTTCAAAAAAAGGAAATAGACTGGAACCGCATTGAGAGAAGCAGCACAACCTTTAGAGGAATAATCCCCAGTCGGGAAGCGCGTTGTGCAGGAAAAATCACACTAGATGTGGTGTTCGGCACGCCGGATAATTATAGGTCCGAAGAGGTCACATTCCAAGTGGCCCCATTCAGTAGCGGATACCACGCTTTGCTGGGGCGGGAAGCGTTTACAATCTTCCAAGCAATACCCCATTACGGGTACATGAAGCTCAAGATGCCCGGGCCGAACGGAATCATCCCTCTCGCTAGTGATCCGGACATAGCACTCCGCGCCGAAAACAAGACAGCCGCATTGGCCCTTGAGGCACTGTCCGAAGCCCTAGCGGCTGAGGAACTGACTACGCTGCGCTCCACGATAAATAGGGACGATGTGATACTCGATAAAAGATCCAAGTCCACCTCCTTTAAACCAGCGGATGAAATAGTCAAATTCCAGGTCCATCCAACGGACCCCAATAAAACAGCTTCCATCGGGGCACGATTAAACCCTGATGTAGACGCTGCACTGCGAGAATTCCTACGGGAGAACTGGGACATTTTGCCTGGCACCCTTTAGACATGCCAGGAATCCCACGCAGGCTGGCCGAACACAGTTTAAATATCCTAAAAATATTCAAACCTGTCAAACAAGCCCTTCGGCGTTACTCTGAGCCCAAGAGACAGGCAATGGGAGAGGAGGTAGCCAAACTATTGGACGCCGGATTCATCAGAGATATAAAACATCCGGACTGGCTAGCAAACTTGGTGATGGTACCAAAGAAGGACAAATCCTGGCGCCTGTGCGTTGACTTCAAAGACCTTAACAAGGCTTGCCCAAAGGATCCCTTCCCGCTCCCCCGCATCGATCAAATTATCGACGCCACTGCAGGACACGATTCGTTGTGCTTCCTCGACGCATACTCCGGTTACCATCAAATCAAGATGGCCGAGTCAGACCAAGCCGCAACGGCATTCATCACCCCATACGACCCATTCTGCTTCAACACAATGCCTTTCGGGCTCAAAAACGCCGGCGCAACATATCAGCGCATGATTCAGGCATGTCTGGCAAACCAGATCGGCAAAACAGTAGAAGCATACGTGGATGATGTGGTCATAAAAACAAGACATGTCGAATCTCTAGTAGACGACTTGAGGCTTACATTTGACAACCTCCGAGCATATGACATCAAGCTAAATCCGGAAAAATGCGTTTTCGGCGTTCCAGCCGGAAAGCTCTTGGGCTTCATTGTATCCGGTAGAGGAATCAAAGCAAATCCAGCCAAGATCCGAGCTTTGTCACAATTGGATATCCCAAAGGACCTCAAACAAATACAAAAATTAACCGGATGCGTGGCGGCTCTAAGCCGCTTTATCTCCCGGTTGGGAGAAAAGGCGCTACCCTTCTATCGCCTCCTTCGGCGCACCGAACACTTCGAGTGGACGGATGCCACCATGGCCGGACTCGAGGAAATAAAAGCCATATTGGCAACAAACCCCATCCTGGCCGCACCAAACATCAGCGAACCAATGCTATTGTACATTGCAGCAACCCATCAAGTTGTCAATGCAGTACTCATCGTCGAGCGGGAAACGGACGGACACAAATTCCCCCTTCAAAAGCCGGTTTACTATGTGTCCACTGTCCTCACCCCATGCAAATCACGGTACCCACATTATCAAAAGATTGCATATGCGGTATTCATGGCATCCCAGAAGCTACGACACTACTTTCAAGAGTGCTCAATCACAGTAGCATCAGAAGTACCACTCAACGATATTATAAACAACCGTGACGCAACGGGCCGGATTGCAAAATGGGCCATCGAGCTCCTCCCGTTCGACATAACTTATAGGGCACGACGAGCTATCAAGTCGCAAGTTTTGGCCGACTTCGTCGCAGAATGGACGGGGGCCAAACTCCCTAAAGAGTACGACACATATTCAAACTAGATCATGCACTTCGACGGTTCCAAAATGTTGGCCGGACTAGGGGCCGGTGTCGTTTTGACGTCCCCCACAGGAGACACAGTTCAATATGTACTCCAGATTATGTACACGGACTCCAACAATGCAGCCGAATATGAGGCCCTTTTACATGGTCTCCGGATGGCAGTATCCATGGGCATTCAACGCCTAGAGGTGCGCGGGGATTCGAACCTCGCGATATCCCAAATAAATGGAGACTTCGATGCCAAGGATCCAAAAATGGCAGCTTACCGCAACGCCGTCCTCAAAATGTCAGCTCGGTTTGAGGGGCTCGAATTTCACCATATAGCCCGAGAAAACAATCAGGCGGCAGACGTCCTGGCGTGCATCGGCGCAAAACGCGATGCGGTCCCCCCAACATCTTCCTGGAAAGGCTGTTCAAGCCATCTGTAGTATGGAAAGGGGAACATGGCAATATTAGCCCGGACCCAACCGCACTGTCCGACGCCGAACAATCTGACATAATTGGAGGCTCTGCCAATGAAATCACAACCTCAGCCCACGTACTAATGGCCGTTATCGCCTTGTGGACAGAACCATTCCTAGCCTACCTTACTAGGCAGGAACTCCTAGAGGACCAAAACGAGGCACGCTGTATAGTGCGGCGATCTAAAGCCTATAAAGTCCATGAGGGAGAACTTTATAAGAAAAGCACTACCGGAGTCCTTCAAAGGTGCATCTCCGAAGAGGAAGGGCGGAACCTGCTGGCTGAAATTCATGCCGGACACGGTGGCCATCACGCCGCAGCTCGGTCCCTTGTAAGCAAGGCTTTCCATACAGGCTTTTATTGGCCGACGGCCCTGGCGGACGCTCAGGAATTGGTCCAACGATGCGCCGGTTGCCAGCTTTTTGCAAACCAAAGCATATGCCACCCACCGCCCTCCAAACTATCCCCATCACTTGGCCTTTCGCGGTCTGGGGGCTTGACATGGTGGGACCCCTTAAAGGCGGAACCCACAAGAAAAAATACTTACTGGTCATGGTGGATAAGTTCACCAAATGGATAGAAGCCAAGCCTGTTAAGACGGCCGAATCTGGACCTGTGATAGACTTTATATCCGGGGTCGTACACCGTTATGGCGTCCCCCACAGCATCATCACCGATAACGGCATGAACTTTACGGCCGATGAGGTAAAACTCTGGTGCAAAAACATGGGCATCAAGCTCGATTATGCTTCCGTCTATCACCCACAAACTAACGGTCAGGTCGAACGTGCAAATGGTCTCATCATGAGCGGCATCAAACCCAGATTAGTGCGATCCCTCAAGGAATCTAACACGCACTGGGTAGAGGAGCTCGACTCCGTACTCTGGGGGCTGCGGACCACGCCGAATTGCACCAACGGATACACACAATTTTTTATGGTGTACGGCGCAGAGGCAGTCTTGCCCTGCGACATAATTCATGACTCACCTCGAGTGCGCATGTACGAAGAAAGGGAAGCCGAGCTCGATCAGCAGGACGGTTTGGACGCCTTAGAGGAGGAGTGCGACGTGGCAAAAGCCCGTTCCGCATTCTATCAACAGCAGGCTTGAAGATATCAAAGCAAAGAAGTGCGGGCCAAAAACTACAACGTTGGCGAATTAGTTCTACGCCTGCCGGAAAAGAAAAAGGACAAGCTGAAGCCCAAGTGGGAAGGTCCCTTCATAATCGACCAAGTCCTGACTGGTGGAGCATACCGCCTGTGAGATGCGTCGGATAACCGACTCGAGCCGAACCCATGGAACGCAGCCCGTCTCCGAAGATTCTACGCCTAGCGCCGGACTCTGTGTTTGTCTCCTTCCTCTGTCCATTTTTTACATTTTCTATCTTACATTTCTCTCCTTCCCCTCTTTTCTTTTATAGCCCTTAAAGGCTCCTCAAGTGACGTGCTACTCGCGCTCATTAAACCTGGGGGCTTCTTTAACAGAAGCTTATTTATACGGGCTTCACGCCCACCACATGTGTCAAACTTCCGCATGTACCTTTTCTTCACCATTATATGCATCGATATGACTTAAGTTTTGGCCAAGCTGGGTTGCCTGGCTCCTGTGCTTACCCCTACGTTCCCGATTGTTCGGCTAGGTGGTAAAGGGAGCACCTCTGCGATTGTTACTGCCGGATCAGCCAGATGTGTACCTCAGACTGGGTGAAGCCGAAAGCTAGCGTTCTTAAGGGAATATTCGGTCGGTGAACTAAAAGATGACCTTTTTTACTTATTTATATATATGCCCCTAGATGATTTTCCTGCGTTTGCAGTCCGGACATGCACTTTAGGGCATGCCTCCCAGAGAAAGGAACCCCTAACGGAACTATTCTCTCTGGAAGATGTTTCTTACTAACCATGTAATATAACATAACTAGTTGGGCACTTGTCTGATAAAGCACTAATGACCCCTACGCCTGGTCTCCATGCATACCCCGGTTCTTACATAACCGGTAGGGTATTCGGACACATTCCGGACCGTCAGGTCTTGAGGTTGAAGCGAAAAGGTCGGCAACGACAAACGATCTACAATCTGGCTAGAAGGCATTACACATGTCAATTAAAAATTACATAGTCACTCTGAGTGATTGTATTCCTCTTCAATACCATCTAATAGGCTGTCTAACTTACAGTCCTGCTGGGAATACTTTGCGGCCAATTCTACTTGGCCGTACACTAAGCTTACAGGGATCTCCTTCCCGTCAGGCCCCACAGGTCCGACCTCGGCCATGTGGTTTGGGTCAGACTTCGTGTACCGCGTCTTCACCATGGCCCAGGCCTCCCTAGCGCCTTGTCGGTAGGCCAATATCTTCCACAACCGGAAGCGCCGCCGAGTTCCCTTAAGTTTCTCCGAAAGCTCTCCAAGGCCCTCGGGCATGGAGTGGGAAGGCCATAAGGCTCGGGCAATGCCTCGCATCGCCTGCCGAACTCGCTCGTGCAGTTGCGAGAGCTCGAGAAGAAGGTCACCCGTAGAACCGGGCATCTCCTCTGCAGGACGACCCATTAGCATACCTACAGACATTACTCTGTTAGTCGACTTCCTCGCCGAACTCTTTTCTTTCAAAGATTCACTTAAGCACTTACTAAATATGCCGCGTCGAAGCTGCTGATTCTCCTTAGTAGAGTCCGACAGCTGGCCACGAACATCTTTAAGTTCAACGTCCCGCTTGGTGTTGGCATCCTGAAGATCATTCTTCTCCCGCCTCACCCTTGTCAACATACTCTCATCGGCCTTTAGCCGGCGCAAGAGTTGTTGCCTCTCCGGATCTAGTCCAGCGCCATCTGCAATATGATTTGTCAGATTTACACCCACGCCGCACTTCGCAAGATACTAATCTTTCAAAGTGTATCTTACCAGAGGGGGTCTCTTTGGGCTCCCCTGCCGCGGCTAGTGCGGCCTCCAGTTGGGCTTTGCACTCTTCCAGCTCCTAGGACAGTACGGTATTCTTCTCTGTAAGAACCTGCATAACAAATGATCCTTAAATCAATTACCCTAACTGTTTCAAGTCTCGGGGGCTACTGGTATATATATATATATACCAAAATTTTCTTACCCGTATGTCTTTTACATATTGCTCCGTGGCTCTGGCTAAACCATTTTGAGCGGCACGGAGATACGCATCTCCCGAATTGAAGGCATCTAATGCCTGTTGGGAGAAACAAGCGTCGCGAAGAACTGTCCGGCGACGCCTATGGTTCATGGCACTCTCCACCTCGGAATTGGTGGCAGACAGCCTATTCGCATCCTCTGTCGGAGGAGCGTCCGGTGCGCGCCTTGTGTTCGCTTCCGCTTCCGGGCCAGGCGTTGGAGCCTGGCTGGTGGGGGCGCGATTGGCAACCTCTCCGGATGTAGTCCGGCGAGGTCTCTTCGTCCTGAAGACAGCACGAACGTTAATATGCCCTGAAGGAATAACACCAGGGAAAAAGAGGGTGCGCTATACCTTTGTGACGGCGTCTCAGTCCGGACTACATTCCTTTTTACCCCACGGGGCCCTGCGGCCCCTTGTTGGCTAGCCGCCGCAGGTTCGGCCTCCCGCCTCGGAAACCTCCCCTGCAAAACACGGCCGTTGTCAGGAAAACTGAAATGCGTGAGAATGGATTCCTTCTCAAGGGGATGAGACTCCGCTCTCTGTTACCTGGGAGGCCGGGATTAACCCTGGGTAATCAGCCGTAATGGCCACCAAGGTATTATCCTTGCTTAGCTGATGAAACACCCCGTCAATCAGCTCCACCGATATGTCCGAATCCTCTTCGGAGTCCGGATCGAGGGACCGTTCTGGATCCTCGGGCTGTGGGGGACGGCTGTTTATATCCTTTACTTCCTGACGCAGTTCCTGCGTTGAAATCGGAAGACTACATATTTAATCATGGGAATATAAAACGGATGGGCAAGCACAATTGTCCACTTACCCAACTCGGAGGGTTGTACATAGAAAATCCGCCCTGCGGGTTGACGCGGAGGAATTCCTCCTCTTCTCCCTTGTACAAAGAGGATAAGATCTTTACTAGAGCGGCAGCTGAGGCTGGCCCCTAACGACCGTAATCGGTGGTGTCATCCTCCCCGTTAAAATCCCACATGGGGTGGCCTCTATATTGAAGCGGCTGCACCCCCCGCATAATGCATGCGGCCATGACTTCAATCATGGTTAGTCCGGAATGAGCCAATAGTCTTATCCGACCCATCAGGTGAAGGACGTTCCTGTCGCCTTCTCTCTGAGAGCTCCGCGGACGCCAGCTTATGCGTTTCTTTAAGGGAGCACTGTTGAATTCGGGGAGACCGGCCCGGATAGGATCCGGCAGCGGGACATCATCTATATAAAACCATTCCGAAGGCCAGTCCTCGGACGCCTTCTTTGGGGTTCCGGATAGATATCCGGTCCCAGCGATACGCCACACGTCAGCTCCGCCCACTTGATATATAGACCCCTCTTGAGAGCAGGGCACCAGGCAGAATAACCTCTTCCACAGCACGAAATGAGCCTCAACACCTAGGAATAGCTCGCAAAGGGCGACGAAGCCCGCGATATGCAATATAGAGGCGGGCGTGAGATTGTGCAGCTGGAGGCCGTAGAACTCCAGAAGCCCATGGAGAAATGGATGAATTGGAAATCCAAGTCCTCTTACTAGATAAGGGATGAGGCACACCCGCTCTCCTTTGGAGGGATTGGGGGTGCTCTCCGCTTGCTCTCCGCCATTAAAGGTGGCGAGTCCGGCTCGGACCGGGACCATATAGGCCTGAGGGAGAAATCCCTTGGCCTGAAGCGACACTAGCTCGCTGTGCGGAATGGAGCACCTCTCCCAGTCTCCAGGTTTAGGACTGGAAGGGCAAGAGGAGGAGCTGCGACGGCTGGCCATGTTTGAATGGACCTTTGCTGGAGGCGCTCTGATGATTACTCGTGGAGAGGAGAAGGTGTGATTTGGATCTGAATCCCCATCCCATTAAATAGGCGGCTCGTTTATGCGGCTAGGGGTGTGAATGTAGAAACACCCTGACTTTTCGCATTCGTTTAACACGTGGAAGACGGCCATTATTGGGCGTGGAAGCCAAGGTGCGCTACATTACGAAAATCGGATATTATTCAGCAGGTACACGGAATTTGGAGAAGAACCCGCCTTGCAATGCCGAAGACAATATGCGCGCCGGACTCGTCGTCATTGAAGCCTGGTTCGGGGGCTACTAAGGGAGTCCTGGATTAGGGGGTGTCCGGGTAGCCGGACTATACCTTCAGCCGGACTCCAGGACTATGAAGATACAAGATTGAAGACTTCGTCCCGTGTCCGTATGGGACTTTCCTTGGCTTGGAAGGCAAGCTTGGCGATGGGGATATTCAAGATCTCCTACCATTGTAACCGACTTTGTGTAACCCTAACCCTCTCCGGTGTCTATATAAACCAGAGGGTTTTAGTCCGTAGGACAACTTCATCATACAACAATCATACCATAGGCTAGCTTTTAGGGTTTAGCCTCCTTGATCTCATGGTAGATCTACTCTTGTACTACCCATATCATCAATATTAATCAAGCAGGACATAGGGTTTTACCTCCATCAAGAGGGCCCAAACCTGGGTAAAACATCGTGTTCCTTGCCTCCTGTTACCATCTGGCCTAGACGCACAGTTCGGGACCCCCTACCCGAGATTCGCCGGTTTTAACACCGACACTCGGTAGGATCTGGTAGATAGTCACGCTTCTCAGCCTTTTTCATTTGTAGATGTCTGTACTCAGACATGTTAAGCTTCCGCATGTATTTGACTTGTATGCTTTGAATGTTGGGTCATGAGACCCATGTTTGTAATATCTCGCTCCTCTGAGCCTAATGAATAAATACTTTGAGTCGTACAGTTATGTTGTGATGCCATGTTGTATTTGCACATATCGAGCATATTGTGTGTATGATTGAAATGCTTGGTATGTGTGGGATCCGACAACCTAGTGGTTTATCCTTGGTAGCCTCTCTTATGGGGAAATGTAGTCTTGTGCTTCCATGAGCCATAGTAGTCCGCTACAGCCCGGTAAACCGGAGTCCTGCTAGCCCAGCACTACTGCTCAGGACACTTGACTGGCCGGCATGTGTTTCACTTCGTTCCTGTGTCTGTCCCTTCGGGGAAATGTCACGCGGTGACATCCGGAGTCCTGCCTAGCCTGCTACAGCCCGGGTTACCGGAGTCCTGTTAGCCCAGTGCTACAGCCCGAATTCACACGCTGCTGACCGACATGCTCGAAGTTGATTCATGTATGCTTGTCCCCATGGGTTAGTGCCACTTTGGGTTCACGACTAGCCATGTCGGCCCGGGTTCTCTATCATTTGGATGCTAGCGACACTATCATATACGTGAGCCAAAAGGCGCAAATGGTCCCGGGCCATGGTAAGGCGACACTCATGGGAATACCGTGCGTGAGGACGCAAAGTGATATCAGGTGTTACCAGCTAGATCGATGTGACTTGGAATCGGGGTCCTGACAGCGTTGGTATCAGAGCCTGACTGCCCGTAGGATTACCAAGCCAAACTGGTCGAAGTTGAGTCTAGAAATGCTTTAGTTATATACGGGAATTGATTGTGGAAGGGAATGTAAGGCTCTCTTTGCTCCTTATACCTTATGCCTTCTGATCTGAGTCACCCTCTTCTCTTCTATGGGGATTAAGAACTAGGCTTCTCTTCGATCTCTCAAGATCACGTGGTACTAATCCGTAGATTCGTAGGATTGTTGGTCTCAAGCCTCAGTTTAGTTTCTACTACTCCAGTGTGTTGTTAAATGGCCTCACAACCTTGATATGATGTTGTTGAGTGGTTATTCCACCATTTTGCAGGATGTCTCAAATATTTTTGAGCATTTACAGCCATTATGCTGTCCGAGTCATCCCAGGTCTCTACATAGTCTGATGCATTTGCAAATCCATTCTTTCTATTCCCGATGTCCCTTGGGGCCAGTTCAACCACACTAATCGGTGAGTTGAGGTACTTTGTTGCCTCGACATATATGTTGGAGCTATTTTTATGGCCCTAGGTGTTTTAGGGAGTCACCTAGTGATCTAGCCATGTTTTGTATCCCCAGTGTGTGATTCTGGCCATTATTTTCGAAAGCATCCCGTGATGCCATGTAGTAGTAGGTATTCTATTCATGGGTTCTTGAACCCGAGATTCACCCTAATTACCTCATGTTGATAGTGTTGCTAGTTCCTTTAGGATATTAGTAACCTTTGCGATAGTCCTCAAGTTTCGTGGTACATCCTTCTTCCAATTATCATGAACCATTCTTGGCAGGAGTTCTTTTGAACCAAAAGGTCACGACAGAGTGCTCCTGATGAGTTCTCCATTCTATGTTGTGACTCTGCCAACCCTACCTTTCTGCATGGGTTATCTGGAAGACATATGTTGAATTCGTTCGACATACTAATCTATGCATCCACAACTCAGAAATTTATATGTTCCTTTCATTTGTCCCCCTTCCGTTATATTCCGACCTTCATCCATCAATTGATAGTCAAGAGTATGTGAGAATTCGTTCATCGGTGCCTATTATTCTTATGGTCCGTCGAGCCTTTCTATTTCGGAATGACTAGGAGAAACAAACTCCAGTACCTCATCCATTTCTAGGATTGGGTCAAAATAGTTGTAATCTACAAATCAAATGCCAATCCAGCTTTTGATTATGTTCTACCTTGGAGTATTACCATCTTTATATCAAGAATGTCATGGAAATTGCACACCATCCTATGAACTCTTGATACAATGATACTTCTTGCCATCATTATTCATTCCTTGGTCCCCATGTTATCCGACAAGTGAATCGTGATGCGTGAAATCTATACTCCTAGCAACTCCGTTGATTGGTAGTTAATGGACAATAATTTCATTCTTAGTGTGTTGGTTACTGAATCATCATCCTAAGATTGATCGTGCTACCTAGCTTTATTCCGAGTGCACTTTTCGATAAATGAGTTAGGATTGTGTCAATCCCTTGCTCTTTTGATCATATCTTCTTGCCTCGAAAGCAAGATTGCTCCCGAGCTTAATAACATTTCGGTGGTTCGTGATTTTCCAAATATCTTCTCGGAAGTGTTACCAGGTTGTCACCTAACTGCTATGTTGAGTTCGTGATCAAGTTGGTTTTCTTGTAAACCGCTCCTTCTCCAATAATCCGTGTTGGATACCTCGAAACTAGTTGGTTGAGCTAAACAACAACTTGGAGAGTTGGAAGATAAAAGCTTGCCAGATTAGTTCATTTCAAGGGATATATTTGCGTGTGTTGAAGATAGATGATATCTTCATCGATTGGTCCCTGTGATCAGTTGTTGGATCTATTGTCGTATCAAAACTTTGATATGAGTATGGGCTATCATCAAATCAAATCAGAACCAATGATGTTCATAATGTTGTCTTACTCGTGGTTGATCCCTCGGGCATACACCATTACATCCTTTGGTATGACCAATGCTATCACCTTGTTCACTTAATTGTGGAATTCCATCTATATGGAAGCCTTGATGGTTTGTTGTTGAGCCCATTGACAACAATTTCATCATGTCCATGATTCATGTTGAACATGTAAATTAGTGTTGGAAACTTTGTAAGCAATGCTTCGTGTTCCGTTCATGAAGCTTATGCTTGGATGGAAGAAGTGACTTCCTCGAATTCATGCGCATTCTATGCAAGTTGCCGCCGTGAATATGAGAAAGATTGTTTTTGCTTCCTCTGGAATCATCCCAAGTTAGTCGCGCATGTGCGAAGTACTCTATGGTTTGATAGGTTGGCCGCCTCCATTCTATATGTGTTTCCTAGCACACCAAGCCACTGAATGACTTGTTCAAGGAGAAGAAGTTCCTTCTTAAGAGCATGTCTTATGCAAGGACTTTGATATCCTCGACGATGGTTCTCCACCTGAACTCGGTAGTGTTTTATTATAAGACCACTACGTGGTCATGCTTGTCTGGGACAGCTTGTTCACATGTGTGTAGCAGAACCTGCTCATGTTTTGGAGCTTGCTATCGTAGTTCATTCCCGAGAATCTCGCAACGTTATCTCGTCGATTTGTGTTGCAACTTTTCTTTTTCAGACATGTTGAGTCTGAAGTATCCTGTAACTGACCAGATCTGAATCTCAGGCAGATATGATGGTTGGAACATTCCCAACATTTGCATTTTGTTCCCAGCTTGCACCGCCACTGTGTCATCCTACTATGGACTGCCCTTCTTAGCAGTTGCTGTTCAGGATCATCTTCAAAAGTGGTCCTACCATGGATCCCATCTATTTCCGATGATAAGCAAAAATCATCCATTGTGTTGTCTTCAACAAGGTAGTCCACATCATCCATTCTAGTCAGGGTATGTCATTCTTTTGAACTCCTTCAAACGATTGCTCGAGATTTTCCCTAGGCTGGTATAGGGAATTTTATTGATCTCTGGATCAAAAGTAATTCTTTTTGCCACTTAAGGGATAATTCTACGAGCCATCCTTCTCTAGGGTGTCTCGTTATGGTATCATGGCAACTCAAATCCTCGCTACATTGACAACCGTTCACCACCCTCTTGGGTGTGGAATTGTTGTCTACCTAGTGAACCGTCATCATCTGTTCCACTCCACCCCTCTAGATGTGTACTTCGTGTCTCAGCTCGAGAGATTTTTCAATGTCTCACTCTGTGAGTTGAACCTGAGTTGTTCGATCTTCGATAAGATCGATCCTTCTAGAGTTTTCTCTTTCCTCTCATTGTCATGTTAGTTGGAGTTTCCGAAGCAAGACGTCAGAACAAAGATGGTGACAAATCAACATTCTTACGAAGTGCAACCTGGATCGTGAAGATTGTGTTAGCTAGGTGTTCCCTCTGTCTTCTTACCCCACGCCTTGAATCTCGGGACGAGATTCTTGTTTAGTAGGGGTGAGTTGTCACAGCCCTAGAATTTGCTTGCCATTAGTTGCCTTAAAGCATCCATGCATCATGTTAACTTTTCAATTAAAGTTGAAATGGGGATGTTGAAACCCTAGCACTAAATGAATTCAACTAGGTTCAAATAAACAATATTTTCAATGAACCCGAAATGCCTTTGAAAATGTTCATGATTTTTGATAAAGGTGAAAACCTCTGCCAAAAATGATGCCAATATTTTTAGGCCATTCTGGATTTTTGAATAACCCATATTGTATCTGAATTGGGGCAGTTAAATACTATTAATATTTTTAAATTCTCCAACAATTTTGAAAATAGTTAAGGGCCTCTGTAATAATTAACTTAATGCCCACAATTATTTTCAGGATTTATTAAAATGATTTGGGTTATAAACTAAATCAAAACAAAATAACAAGAATAGAAAACAGAACAGAATTTATGAAAAGACAGAAACCTCACCCGGGCTTCTTACCTGTAGCAGCAGCCCACCTGGCCAGGCCACCTGGCGGCCCAGTTGGCTGGCCCAGCCCAGCCAGCGCTGGCCACCATCTTCAACCTCCTGCAAAGTAGGCAGGAGGGCGTGGGCTCGCCGCGCGCCGGCACGCGCCGGCCACCTCCTGCTTCCGCCGCTGCCCCGACGCGTCTGGATGACGCCACGCATCACCCCGGACTCTCTCACCCACTCCCGCTCGTCCTCATCCCCTCCCCTCTTCGCTTCTCTGCTCACCGAGAGGAGGCCGTCGTCGCCGCTCGCCGTAGATGCAACCACCGTGTTCCCCTTGCCTCTCCGTGCTGTCCATGACCTCTGCCGCGACGCCCTCGACCTCCTCACTGAGCCACGCTTCGCCGGAGGCCCTGCATCGCTCCCATCTAGTCGTCTTCAACCTCGATACCTGTCGGACGCCGTTCGCCGATTCGCCCCCCTCCGGTCGTCCCCGAGCCCACTGATCTGCGCATCGACCCCCAGTGAGCTCCGTCGCCGTTTCCCCCTACTCCCCTAGTCACGCTCGTCCGCTATCTGACCTCGTCGTCCTGCCCGCAAGCTCCCGCCGCCGCGTTTGTCGCCGCCGTCGTGGTAGATCACCGAACTCGCGTCCAAGCACGGCCCTGGGCTCGTGGAGCTCCCAGGAGCCCGCCCAGCCTCTCAGCTCGCTCGCTAGCCAAGCGTAGCCCCGCGCCCGCGCTGGCCCGAGTTTCGGCCGCCGCCAAGGCCGCCATACTCGTCGCCCCCGGCCACCACAACTCCAGCCGCAGCCACCGTTGGACGCACCGCGTCGCGGCCGTTCCAACGGGATCAGCCCCACTCTCTCCCGTCGCCGGAATCGCCGGAACGGTGAACGTAGTCGTGCCTGGGTTAGCCCCGGCGTTAACCGTCGATGTGGCCGGCTTAATTAGGCCCTAATGGGCTAGTTAATTAACTTTGGTGACACAGAGAGGTGGGCCCCACGCCCATATTTAACCACACAGATTAAATCATGTTTAGTTTTAGTTAAACACAGTGGCCCCACATGTTAGGGTTGACCTTGTTGATGTGGCCCTTGACCGGTCCCACCTGTCATCCACCCAACCCAGCTCTGTGAGACTGACCAGTGGACCCACTGGTCAGGTTTGACCTGGACCTGGGGTGCTGACCTGCTGATGTCACACTGATGTCATGCTGATGCAATCAGCTATTTTCTGGATTTAATTTAATTCAGGAAATTCCAGAAAATGTTTAAAACTTTAAAAATTCATAGAAAATCAACCGTAGCTCAGAATGAAATAAATTATATATGAAAAATGATTAGAAAAATCCAAAGAATCTGTTTATGGCCTTTGCATGCATGTTAGAGCCACTTATATCCTCTATTTAGGACAATTCAATTAAATGGCATTTAAGAAAGCACATATGGGGTTTGAATTTGAACCTAGGGTTCAAACCAACTTCATTTAATATGGTTGCTAGTTGCATTAGTTCAATCAATAGCATATTTCCATGTCGTGAGCATGCATCATATTGTTGCATTGCATTGATTGTGTTTGTTCCTTGTTTGCCGGTATTGTCCCCTCTCGGTAAACGTGGTTCCGACGATGAGTTCGATGACATCGATGAAGAGCTATTTCTATCTTCAGAAGTGCCAGGCAAGCAAAACCCCCTTGTTCATTCCGATACAATCCCACTCTCTCGCTCCTACTCTCTTTTACTGCATTAGGACAACAACGATTCAACTGTTACATGCTCCGGTAGTTGAACCCCTTTCCTCTGCATGACCTGTCATTACCACAGTAAATAGATGAAACCCACTCACATGAGTAGGAGTTGTTTGAGCCCTGATGTGCCTACTCATTCATGCTTGTTTGTCATGCCTGCTATTGCATAGAGTTGTGTCAGGTCTGATTCCTCGGGAATGAATTGGAATGGTGATGAACATGTCCTACTATGTGTGAGCTAAGTGTGTGAACACGATTTGGTAAAGGTAGCGGCGAGAGGCCATTTAGGAGTACATGGTGGGTTGTCTCATTGAAACCGTTCTTAGGAACTGAGTTCTGTGTCTGTGATCTATGAACAGCTACTACCACTCATTGGGATCCTTAATTGACCCTCTTGGCTTCTTAATCACCCTAGTCCTCTGTCCAGGAGTTGCAACTAGTTTCTGGTGTTTGTAGGATATGTGTTGGCGGTCGTGCATAGCGCTGACCCCAGGGGTGGGCTATGTTGTGGTAGATACACCGTGGCCGGGCATGCCGGGCGCCCGTTTGGTGTCTCGGAACCCTGTACACATCGTTTGGGACCGTATATGGAAACCTCGGCCGGACTCCCTGCGGATGGAACCTGGATAGGCGATAAACCTGGACTAGAGACTTGAGTGTTTAGGTAGGCCGTGGCCGACACCCTCATTGGGCTTCCGCTTGAAGGTTGCCGAGTACATGCCGTGTAAACGACGGTAAGTGGTGGGAGCGTGTGTGAAGAAGTACACCCCTGTAGGGTTATCATTATCTATTCGAATAGTCGGATTCCTTGGATATGGAAACTTGGACCCCTTGCATAGTTCATAGACAAGTGAAAGTGGATACTCTAAAACTCGCAAGATAAGCATGAGTGCTATGGATGGCCTTCTCGTAGGGAGACGGGAGCGGATCCATAGTGGTGTATTGATATGGTGAATATGTGCACTTGTGTGCGCCACCTCAAAAGAGTTGCTTGCAGTCGTAGTTCAAGTTAGCCACTGAGTCAAAGCTGGCTTGCTGCAGTTAAACTCCACCACCCCCTTTATTGATACATATGCATATGTAGATAGTTCTGATGTAAGTCTTGTTGGGTACATTTGTACTCACGTTTGCCTATTTTATGTTTTGCAGAGAGACGTTAGTCTTGCTAGTAGTTCCGTGTGGACTTCGACGTTTTGCTTGATACCTCAGCTACGATCCTGTGTCCTAGGCAGGATCTGGTAGATAGTCAGGCTTCGCAGCCTTTTTCATTTGTAGATGTCTGTACTCAGACATGTTAAGCTTCCGCATGTGTTTGAAATGTATGCTCTGAATGTTGGGTCATGAGACCCATATTTGTAATATCTCGCTCCACGGAGCCTAATGAATAAATACTTTGAGTCGTAGAGTTATGTTGTGATGCCATGTTGTATTTGCACATATCGAGCATATTGTGTGTATGATTGAAATGCTTGGTATGTGTGGGATCCGACAACCTAGTGGTTTATCCTTGGTAGCCTCTCTTATGGGGAAATGCAGTCTTGTGCTTCCATGAGCCATAGTAGTCCGCTACCGCCCGGTTCACCGGAGTCCTGCTAGCCCAGCACTACTGCTCAGGACACTTGACTGGCCGGCATGTGTTTCACTTCATTCATGTGTCTGTCCCTTCGGGGAAATGTCACGCGGTGACATCCAGAGTCCTGCCTAGCCTGCTACAGCCCGGGTTACCGGAGTCCTGTTAGCCCAGTGCTACAGCCCAGATTCACACGCTGCTGACTGACATGCTCGAAGTTGATTCATGTATGCCTGTCCCCATGGGTTAGTGCCGCTTTGGGGTCACGACTAGCCATGTCGGCCCAGGTTCTCTGACATATGGATGCTAGCGACACTATCATATACGTGAGCCAAAAGGCGCAAACGGCCCCGGGCCATGGTAAGGCGACACCCGTGGGAATACCGTGCATGAGGCCACAAAGTGATATGAGGTGTTACCAGCTAGACCGATGTCACTTGGAATCGGGGTCCTGACATTGATGAGGCTTATCCTTGGCGTCGTCGTGGTTGGATGTCGAATCCGTACTATGTTTGCAGTTTGCATCTTGATCGTGCTCTGTCACCGGGGTGGTGCATTCGTCGTTTCTTCTAGAGTCGACTAGACTGTTATTTCTTCTTTGCGCTGTTATCGTTGTTTTTGCTATGGCGGGACATAGAGCGGCGCCGCTGACGTCGGCGCCTGGGTTGCTTGGAGGGGGCATCCTCCGCCATCTCTTTGCCATTGCCCTCTCTGGGTGTATCCACCATGTATACGTCATGTAATGAAGTGGCGGTCCAGCGCCCTGTGGGCGGTGGTTCCTATATGTCTGCTACATCGTCGTCCATACCATCGATGTCTTCGGAGTCGAAGTCGAGCATGTCGGTTAAGTCGTCGACAGTGGCTACTAAGTGGGTGGTGGGTGAGCAGCGAATTTCTTCGTCGTCCGCATCCCATTCTAGCCGGACATAGTTTGGCCAAGGTTCTCCTGACAGGGAGAGAGACCTTAATGAATTTAGCACATCTCTGAAAGGTGAGTGCTGAAAGATATCTACGGAGGTGAACTCCATGATTGGCGCCCCGTCAGATTCGACAGGCACGGATGTAGGCGGCTCGGAATCCGTGGCCGGGGATAAACCAGTGGTTCAGCGACGCGGCTCTCGAAAGGGGTGAAGTCAGTATCTGGCTCTATCGCCGCTGAGAGTGTGGCCTCCATGGCGGGGTCTATCCCTCCGCTCTCGGATGGCGCGATTTTTTCCGGATTAACGGCCGGAGTAGCTGCGGATGCGATCTCCCGAACACTGTTCGATGGCAGAATTACGTCTTGCTCGTCGCGACTGTGCGGCGCGTCCGGCATGGGCTCGAATCCATCGAAGATCAAGTCTCCGTGGATGTCGACCGTGTAGTTCATGTTTCCAAATCTGACATGATGGCCAGGGGCGTAGCTTTCGATCTGCTCCAGATGGCCAAGCGAATTGGCCCGCAGTGCGAAGCCGCCGAATACGAAGATCTGTCTGGGGAGGAAAGCCTCACCCTAGACCACATCGCTAGCGATGATTGAGGGAGCCATCAAGCCTTATGGTGACGACACAGTGGAACTCTCAATGAAAGCACCAATGTCAGTGTCAAAACCAGTGGATCTCGGGTAGGGGGTCCCGAACTGTGCGTCTAAGGCCGATGGTAACAGGAGGCAGGGGACACGATGTTTACCCAGTTTCGGGCCCTCTTGATGGAGGTAATACCCTACGTCCTGCTTGATTGTTCTTGATGATATGAGTATTACAAGAGTTGATCTACCACGAGATCAAAGAGACTAAACCCTAGAAGCTAGCCTATGGTATGATTGTCTGTTGTCCAACGGACTAAACCCTCCGGTTTATATTGACACCGGAGGGGGCTAGGGTTACACAAGGTCGGTAACAAAGGAGGAGATATTCATATCTGTGTTGCCTAGATTGCCTTCCACGCCAAGTAGAGTCCCATCCAGACACGGGACGAAGTCTTCAATCTCGTATCTTCATAGTCCAACAGTCCGGCCAAAGGATATAGTCCGGCTGTCCGGAGACCCCCCAATCCAGGACCCCCTCAGTCACAATTTGTACCTAGTATCTAAAAATGTTGCCATCTCATCAGCGGTGCCATTAGAAAATTATTTGGCACCGCTTCAGTAGTTTGTGCAGCCAACTTTGGTCCACACATCCGGACAGCCAAGCAGTAAAATACTAAATATTTATGGCACGAAGGAACTGGCATCGTAGCAACTAGGTGCTCCGGAGTCCGGGTCCCTGATTTTTTTCGCTGCATCGGCTCGCCTGTGCAGGGCACCGGTGCGAGGTGTAGCAACAGTTGTCTTTACACTAGTTTTGGCATACATAGTGGACGACATTAGTTCTATGTAACTAAATTTGTGCATGTACACACCTGTTAGTATCAATTTGCGGTCATCCAAACACTGTCTCTATATTGTTACAGTTATATTTATCTTCCTCATAAAATGTTCAATTTGTTATTTATAGTACATGAGTAAGAACTTGTAGCATTGTTGTAGTTAATTATAGCTTCTGATGTTTCAGAATTTGGTTGTTGTCTCAGTAGCAATTAATTCATTTGCACATTGATCTTTTTGAGAAGATATATCGTAATTAACCTGTTTCTTCAGTTTTTCAAAATAAGTATTGGTGATTTTCTATGTTGCTATAAGCCTATTTTCCCTACAATTGTTATTGATCTAGTTTTAAATATTATAGGATGAATGGAAGTGTTCTTACTTGGAGTGGGTTGATCAAGGGTCGCCTGTGACGCCTCGAGACCGTTGCGCCAGGTGTCTTCCAGTTATTCGCTGTTATTGCCTTGCCATTTGCTTGCGTGTTGCATCTTTCCATGTCATCAGGTGCATTGCATCATCATGTTTTCAAAACTTGCATCCGTCCTGGTCTCCCCGTTCCTTCCATTGTCCGTTCTTAGCCCAGACACACTTGCATGCGCCCGCAGCATGTCTGAAATATTATTTTATAAGTGGCCGGAAAATATTCTCGGAATGGGTTGAAAGTTGGCGTGTGGTCTTGTTATGTTGTAGGTAGGGCGCCTGCCAAGTTTCATCGCATTCGGAGCTCGTTTGATAGCCCAACCGTTAAACTTATAGCGGCATTATAGCCGGTCAAACGCCGGACGTTTTCGGTGTCCGGAAACAGACGCCGAGCCTCCCTCTCTCTTCTCTCGTCTCACCCGAGGCCTTCTGCATAGCCCATAAGCTCCAACCTACCCGTCCTCGCGGCCGGAGCCATCAGATCGCGATCGGAGGCTTCGAAAACCCCCTCGAACTCCAATCCTAGCCATTTTTGCTATAAAAGGGAACCCCCTTCCTAATTTGGACATTCCTTCCCCTCCTCCTCGTTTTTCGCGCCCCCTAATCATCAGTCGCCGCCGCCTTCCTCATTTTAAGCGCCAGCATGCTCCCCTGCCGCCACTTGTCGCCGCCAGCACCACCCAGTGTCGACGCCACGTCAGCAGCGTCGCCGCGCGCAGCCAACCCCTATGCGCCACGTCACCCTGCCTCCCTCCACCTCCCGCAGGGCTCGCTGAAGCCCATCTCAGGCCCGCCCCCGGCCGATTTGGGCCCGAGGAGCCCGCGCGCGCCCGCTCCCTGCCGCCAACGCAGCTGCCGCCCCGCCGCCGTTCTGTGCCGCCTCCGCCTCGGCTTACCCGTGCCTCCCGCCGGCGACCGACCTCGCCGCTGCTGCAGTCACCGCCGGCGACCTCCAGGTCGCCCTGTCGGCTCCCCTCCCCTCTTTCTCCGAGCTCTCTCTGCTCCCTAACCTCATCTCTCTCTCTCTCTCTCTCTCTAAAGGAATGACCATGGAAGTAGCCCCGCTACTGGAGATGACTGGTGTCGGCCTGTCCCCACTGGATCCATGCAACCGCCGCCCCGGATCCGGTCCCTACCGCCGTCCCAAGCCCCGCCGGAGCCGGAGCTCGAAGGTCGTGCCACCCCTGCCTTCCCTAGATCCTCTCTGGATCGAGGAGGAGGAGGACGACAGGCGCCGCTGGCCACGTGGGCCACGGCCTGGCCAGCTGGCTCGCTTCCCCAGCCCACCGCCGCTGGCCTCTGTTGCCAGCTGGGCCTGGCCCATGGGTGAGCCCCGAGCGCCCCTCCTTTTTTCCTACCGCTGGCCAACATGCTTCAGATTCGGCCCATTGGTGTTTTTTTAGTGCGGTGATTTTCCTTTTATTCCAGCGAATTACCAATTTTACAGAAAACCCCTTCAGGATCATGCATTTAATAACGCCACAACCGTGCATCAGATTAAAATGATTTATATATGAAAATTGACTAGAATTTCATCTAGTTTCACAATATCCAACTTTCATGCATGTGTGACATGCTTAAATTATTGTTTGCTTTAATTTGCTCGAATGCCATGCTAAAATGATTTAATTCATAACCAAATAACCGTAGCTCCAAACCTAACAAACTTTATATGTAAATGGTTAGAAAAATGCATAGTTTTACATGGCGGCATTACTTTGCATATTTAATAACTCTAAAATTGTGTTTAGGGCAGATCAGTACCAAATTCACATATTGGATGTGGGGATTTATCGGAATTGTTTTTTTATTTCCGGACTCATTTAAACTTGCCTAGATAGGTAGTTTTCATATGCTTCACCTCTTGCCATGTTTAACAACATTTAATATTGTTGAGTACCTAACCGGGAGTGAACTAAATAAGTCATGTGGTGTTCCGTCAATATGCAACTCGTTGCATATTGAGCTCCACTTAATTTGTAGGATTGTTTGTGCAATTTGACATGCCATGCATCATTAAACCGGACATGCATCATACTTGGTTGTGCATCATGCCATGTTTATGTGATGGTTGTTTACTATGTTGTTTTCTTCTTTCCGGTGTTGCTTCTTCGGGTTAGTTCCGATAATGTCGCGATTGTGAGGATCCGTTCGACTACGTCCGTTTGTCTTCTTCATGGACTCGTTCTTCTTTCTTGCGGGATCTCAGGCAAGATAACCATACCCTCGAAATCACTTCTATCTTTGCTTGCTAGTTGATCGCTCTATTGCTATGCCACGCTACCTACCACTTGCTATATCATGCCTCCCATATCTCCATGCCAAGCCTCTAACCCACTTTTCCTAACAAACCGTTGTTTGGCTATGTTACCGCTTTTGCTCATGCCCTCCTATAGCGTTGCTAGTTGCAGGTGAAGATGAAGTTTATTCCATGTTGGAACATGGATTTGTTGGGATATCATTATTATCTCTTATTTACTTTAATGCACCTATATACTTGGTAAAGGGTGGAAGGCTCGGCCTTATGCCTGGTGTTTTGTTCCACTCTTGCCGCCCTAGTTTCCGTCATACCGGTGTTATGTTCCTTGATTTTGCGTTCCTTACACGGTTGGGTGTTATGGGGACCCCTTGACAGTTTGCTTTGAATAAAACTCCTCCAGCAAGACCAAACCTTGGTTTTACATTTGCCTCACCTAGCCTTTTTCCCTTGGTTTTCCAGAGCCCGAGGGTCATCTTTATTTAACCCCCCGGGCCAGTGCTTCTCTAAGTGTTGGTCCAACCTGAGCGATGTACGGCACCCCCTGGGCAACCAGGGTCTATGCCAACCCAACGTCTGGCTCATCCGGTGTGCCCTGAGAACAAGATATGTGCAGCTCCTATCGGGATTTGTCGGCACATCAGGGCGGCTTTGTTGGTCTTGTTTTACCATTGTCGAAATGTCTTGTAACCGAGATTCCGAGTCTGATCGGGTCTTCCCGGGAGAAGGAATATCCTTCGTTGACCGTGAGAGCTTGTGTTGGGCTAAGTTGGGACACCCCTGCAAGATATTGAACTTTCGAAAGCCATGCCCGCGGTTATGGGTAGATGGGAATTTGTTAATATCCGGTTGTAGAAAACTTGACACTTAACTTAATTAAAATGAATCAACCGTGTGTGTAGCCGTGATGGTCTCTTCTCGGTGGTGTCCGGGAAGTGAACACGGTTCTTGGGTTATGCTTGAACGTAAGTAGTTTCCGGATCACTTCTTGATCATCTTTAGCTTCTCGACCGTGCTTTTCTTCTCTTCTCGCTCTATTTTGCTTAAGTTAGCCACCATATATGCTAGTGCTTCCTGCAGCTCCACCTCACTACCCCTTTCCCACCTTAAGCTTAAATAGTCTTGATCTCGCGGTGTGAGATTGCTGAGTCCTCGTGGCTCACAGATACTTCCAAACAGTTGCAGGTGCCGATGATGTCAGTGCAGGTGACGCAACCGAGTTCAAGTGGGAGCTCGATGAAGCTCTTGATCGTTGTCTTGTTTCTTTTCCAGATGATCAGTAGAGGAGCCCAGTTGGGACGATCGGGCATCTAGCCTTTGGGGTTGTCTTCTTTTACTTTGGTTCCTTAGTCGGACCTTGATTGTATTCTGGATGATGTATGTTAAACTTGTATTTGTGTGAAGTGGCGATTGTAAGCCAACACTTTATCCCTTTCTTATTCAGTACATGGGGATGTGTAAATATTACCCCTCTTGCGATATGCCTACCATGCGGTTATCCCTCTAAGTCGTGTTCCGACACGTGGGAGATATAGCCGCATCGTGGGTCTTACAAGTTGGTAATCAGAGCCTTCCCCGACTTAGGAGCCCCCTGCTTGATCGAATTGCTGACGTTGTTGAGTCTAGAACAAAAAAAAATAGTCTTAGGATCATATATATCGGAGAGTAGGATTCTTTTACTCCTTAGTCCCTTCGTCGCTCTGGTGAGGCCTCCTGACGTAGAGTTTTGACTCTTCTCTTCTCAAATTTCACGAATTTTTTTTAGGATCACGCGGGTATCTTGGAATCGTTCTGATGGTTTTGTGACGAGAACATTGTTCTTGGTGCCTCCTGACATTTAGGGGTAGTGGCAGTGTCCCGAGAGTTGAGCTCTGAGGTGTTGTCATCACAATTTTATCATTGCAGTTCCGGAATACCTGAGTTCACCGACATCGAAAATCTCTTTTATGCAGTTGGTGGTGAGATAACCTCGACGCCACCTAGTACTGGGGCGGGAGTTCGGGAGTATTGCCATAACTCATATAACGGATGCTTTTCGAAGGTTGAGGTACATGATTTCCGAAGGTTTCTTGGTTATGTGTTGAAGGATGGATATAGTTGGATGTAGGAATTGTTAGTTTGGGTGACATATTATGCTTCCTCTGTATCCCCAACACCTGATTGCATAACCAGAAAGTTTCGGGAGCTTATAAGTGGGAATTCAAGTAGCTCCTAGGATATCTTTCCGATAGATGCATGATATGAGATTGGGGTTCGACGTCTAGTGGTCCGCCTATCCACGGTTGGTTTTACAGTGGTCTCGTTCTGTCTTAAAGAGTCCTTGGCTATGCTGACCCGGGGACGCTTCATATGTCATGTGCACTGCCTTGTACATGATGGTGCTGTATGATCGAGCCTGTGTGGGCCCCACCATGAAAACTTCGGACGAAATCTCTATCATATGTTTGTTCCGGCTCATTCTACAAGCCAATCCTTTGTTTTGTTTTGAGTTGTGGTATTCAAGTTGCTTCAAAGTCAAATGTTGATTCCATACCTTTTCCTAAGCGGTGTTCTCATATTCCTATGTGAATACAAATACTTTTTTATCATCGAGGTTGTCATGCCAATTCTTTCCAACCGGTGTGATTCTCTTCAAGATGATCATATCATTTTTCCCATTCGCAAGATCCAATCTCAGTTTTCCTCAATGGTGTTTGTTTCATCCATCTCCAAGTTGCCTTTGTTTTCCCACCCACCCACCCCCTTTTTCTTCAAGGACTCAGATTTCTTAATCAAATATCCTTTTTATTGATGTGAAACCTCTCCATTCTTTTCCATCAATGTTCTTATCCGGTGATTCTCATGAAGATTCTAACGGAGCTTCAAGTTCATCATTCGTCATTCTATTCTTCTCCGGTGGATTCAATTCAAGCTTTGGTATTGAGCATAGTCCTTTCATTTTGTCCAATGCTTTCTTATGAAGATGCACCTCTTAATCAATCACTTCTCGCTATTCATTGTTCCAGAGTGCTGAAGATATCTCGAAGATTCGTGTTTCCACTCTGCATTTCATTCAAGCTCTTTCGAGGATGTTATCTCTTTTGATCCATTTAATTCAACCAGCGCAATCTCCCTTTCAACTAATCGTTCAACGGTGTATCTTTTAGTGGGCCCTAACCCACAGGTCTTTTCCCAGGATCTTACCTAACTCTTCTAATTTTTTCAGAGTTACTCTCAAATTCTTCTCCAAGTTTGACGTAAGAATGAATTATCATCAGCCATATGTCTTCCTCCAAGATCTTTCAAATTCTTTCATCGTTGGCTCAACCACTTTGCTTTTGATTCTTCCGGAGTGTCTAAACAATTCTTTGTGGTGGTTCTTGTCATCATTCTCAACATTGGAAGACCGAAGAATATTTTCTATTAAATCTTGCTTCGTTCTCTTGAAGATGCGTAGTTCAAGCTTGATGCCATCCTTTCATAGTTGTTTTCGATTGTGAGAATTCTTTTCACCCATTCAGAGCAATTCAAGAGTCTTTCAGTTTGATTCTCCAAAGGCCATCATTTCGGGACTATTCATTCTAGCTTTCAGCTCTCGTTCTCCAAATCTTACCGGTGCATCATTCAAATTTCTCTAATATGCTCGGGATCTCTTCGTTCACTTGTATCTAAATCCCCTTAAGTATCTTCATTCGTTCTCTAATTCTTCTTGGTGTTTCTTTATTTTTCTTCATTCTTTTTCAATTCTTACGGCGGTGTGTTCAAGTTTCTTCTTCCTTCGTTTTCATATCAATTTATTCGTTGTTTCCAAGTCCTACCGGTGGTTTGTTGAAGGCCTCTTCAAGTTGGCGCTATATCTATCTTAATCCTTTCTACGAGAATAAGTAGTATGCAAAAATCCGTTGCTTGTCATTAATTTAAATTGGTGAAGGATAAGCTTAATGTAATTCTTATTCTTGTTCCATCGAGTAAATTCAATTCATTATTCCGGAGGCTCATCAAGTTCTCGGTTTTCAATTGTTTCATCTTTTCTTTCCCGGAGTTCCAAGCTCCCGCAATTATATCACCACGGAGATCCATCTAAATCATTATAAGGCTTCACCTTGTGTTGTCAACTTCTCTTTCTTTTTATCATCATTTTGTTACCAGAGTTCTTCATGGAGGCTCTACATGGTGGTTCATCAAGGATTCCTTTCATTCTTCAGTTGTTCGTCAAAATTTCCCTCGAAGTTTTGATCTGCCAAGATACACTCTAAAATAAACATGGTGTTCAACACATGTCTTGTTTTGAGGAGTTCAAGCTCTCTTCATCTTGCATTCCGAAGTGCAATTCGTTCTACCTTATCTTTTGAGGTGGTGTTATGTCACTCTTGACAATTTTTCCCTTAGTGTTTCATGATTCACAAGTTTTCTAGAGTGACATATCTAAATCCATCATTTTCTCTTCGCTCAAGACATCTTTTGAATCCATCAATCTCTTCATTGTAGTTATATTGGGTTATATTTCACCTAAAGCTTTCCCTAAGGATTGTTGCTATTTATGGTGCTCATAAATGAACCAAGTTCTTCATTTATCCTCCCGGCAAAATAAGTTTCTCGTCTCCTTTTTCATATCAACCCAACCTATCGTTTTTCGTATGTGGCAGAATTTCACCTCAAGATTTCGAGATGTTTTCCATAAGCCCACAACAAGCTTACTCTTTTCGTTGTTGGTTTTCCAACAACTCCGTTATAACCTTCTTGTAAGGGTGCCTTCCAAGCTCATTTGTGGCAGAAGTTGGCATTTGCAACTCCATTCTTTTATCCAAACAATCTAGCTTCTATTCTTTTGTTCCGGAGGCTTTGTGATGTTGCTCTCTTCACTCATCATCCCGAATTGTGAGGACCGTGTTCTTTTCGTGCTTATCCATTCAACCGGAGTGTCGTGTCCTCCATTCAAGTTCTCTCATCTTATCAAGTTTTACCTCCCATCTCAACCGGAGTGCTGCCTGAAATCTTTCTTACCCATTGTGCCATTCTTTCAGTAGTTCCAGAGGCAATGTGTTGTTGATTTCATCAAGAATCCTCTCATCTTGTCAAGTTCATGTTCAATTCCTTCCATTTTCAGTCGGAGTGCTGCCCAAATTATATCATTATTATTCCTTCTCTAACCGGAGTCTCATCCAAGTGCTTTCATATTGCAAAGCTCATATTCTTTACCTTCCATTTCCAACCGGAGTGTTGTCGTAATTGATCTTTACCGTTCTGTGTACATCTCATTTCAACCGGAGTGGATGCATGTACTTCTTGTCCATTGCAACCCTTTTGTTATGACTTTCAATCTACAAGGTTCTAGTAATGTTCTTTGTTCCTCTTTTCTAACGAAGTGTTTTCAACTTTGTTCATCTTTGTTGTATTCTTTGTTTCAATTTGTTCAACCTCGCAAGGTTCTTTGGTTTCACTCATTTGTCAAAAAAGCAACTTAGTTTCACCTCACCTCTTCCTTTTCCGTTTCTCTTCGGTGCCATCACTAGGATCTCGGGTCGAGATCCTCTTGTAGTGCTGGAGTGTTGTGACGCCTCGAGACCGTTGCGCCAGGTGTCTTCCAGTTATTCGCTGTTGTTGCCTTGTCATTTGCTTGCATGTTGCATCTTTCCATGTCATCATGTGCATTGCATCATCATATTTTCAAAACTTGCATCCATCCCAGTCTCCCCATTCCTTCTGTTGTCCATTCTGAGCCCAGACACACTTGCATGTGCCCGCGGCACATCCGAAATATTATTTTATAAGTGGCCGGAAAATGTTCTCGGAATGGGTTGAAAGTTAGCATGTGGTCTTGTTATGCTGTAGGTAGGCCGCCTCCCAAGTTTCATCGCATTCAGAGCTCGTTTGATAGCCCAAACCTTAAACTTATAGCGGCATTATAGCCGGTCAAACGTCGGACGTTTTCGATATCCTGAAACAGATGTTGGGCCTCCCTCTCTCTTCTCTCGTCTCAGCCTGAGGCCTTCCGCACAGCCCACAAGCTCCAACCTACCCCTCCTCGCGTCAGGAGCCGTCGGATCGTGATCAGAGGCCCCGAAAACCCCCTAGAACCCCAACACTAGCCATTTTTGCTATAAAAGGGAACCCCCCCTTCCTAATCTGGACATTCCTTCCCCTACTCCTCGTTTTCCGCGCCCCCTAATCATCAGCCGCCGCCTTCCTCGTTTTCAGCGCCGGCATGCTCCCCCGCCGCCAATTGTCGCCGCCAGCACCACCCAGCGCCGCCACCATGTCATCAGCGTCGCCGCACGCAGCCAACCCCTATGCGCCACATCGCCCCTGCCTCCCTCCACCTCCCGCAGGGCCCGCTGAAGCCCATCTCAGGGCCTCCCCGGGCCGATCTAGGCCCGAGGAGCCCGCGCGCGCCCGCTCCCCGCCGCCCCGCAGCTGTTCTGTGCCGCCTCCGCCTCGGCTTCCCCGCCGCCCGCTCCCCGCCGCCCCGCAGCAGCGGCGAGGTCGGTCACCGCCCTGTCGGCTCCCCTCCCCTCTTTCTCACAGCTCTCTCTGCTCCCTAACCACATCTCTCTCTCTCTCTCTATCTATCTATCTCTCTCCCTCTCAAGGAATGACCATGGAAGTCGCCTCGCTGCCGGAGATGACTGGTGCCGGCCCGTCCCCGCCGGATCCGCACAACCACCGCCCCGGATCCGGTCCCTGCCGCCATCCCAAGCCCCGCCGGAGCCGGAGCTCAAAGGCTGTGCCGCCCCTGCCTTCCCTCGATCCCCTCTGGATTGAGGAGGAGGACGACGACAGGCGCCGTCGGCCACGTGGGCCCCAGCCTGGCCAGCTGGCCCGCTTCCCCAGCCCAGCGCCGCTGGCCTCCGTTGCCAGCTGTTCCTGGCCCATGGGTGAGCCCCCAGTGCCCCTCCTTTTTTCCTACCGCTGGCCAACATGCTTCAGAGCCGGCCCATTGGTGTTTTTTCCAGTGCGGCAATTTTCCTTGTATTCTAGCGAATTACCAGTTTTACAAAAAACCCATCATGATCATGCATTTAACAACGCCACAACCGTGCATCGGATTAAAATGATTTATATATGAAAATTTACTAGAATTTCATCTAGTTTCACAATATCCAGCTTTCATGCATGTGTGACATGTTTAAATTGTTGCTTGCTTTAATTTGTTCCAATGCCATGCTAAAATGATTTAATTCATAACTAAATAACCGTAGCTCCAAACATAACAAACTTTATATGTAAATGGGGTAGAAAAATGCATAGTTTTACTTGGTGGCATTACATTTTATGTTTAATAACTCTAAAATTGTGTTTAGGGCAGATCAGTACCAAATTCAAATATTTCATGTGGGGATTTACCGGAATTGTTGTTTGTCATTTCCGGACTCATTTAAACTTTTCTAGATAGGTAGTTTTCATATGCTTCACCTCTTACCATGTTTAACAACATTTAATATTGTTGAGTACCTAACCGGGAGTGAACTAAATAAGTCATGTGGTGTTCCATCAATATGCAACTCGTTGCATATTGAGCTCCACTTAATTTGTAGGATTGTTTGTGCACTTTGCCATGCCATGCATCATTAAACCAGACATGCATCATACTTGGTTATGCATCATGCCATGTTTATGTGATGGTTGTTTACTATGTTGTTTGCTTCTTTCCAGTGTTGCTTCTTCGGGTTAGTTCCGATAACGTCGCGTTTGTGAGGATCCATTCGACTACGTCCGTTTGTCTTCTTTATGGACTCGTTCTTCTTCCTTTCGGGATCTCAGGCAAGATGACCATACCCTCAAAATCACTTCTATCTTTGCTTGCTAGTTGATCGCTCTATTGCTATGCCGCGCTACCTACCACTTGCTATATCATGCCTCCCATATCGCCATGCCAAGCCTCTAACACACCTTTTCTAGCAAACCGTTGTGTGGCTATGTTACCGCTTTTGCTCAGCCCCTCTTATAGTGTTGCTAGTTGCAGGTGAAGATGAAGTTTATTCCATGGTGGAACATGGATTTGTTGGGATAGCAGTATTATCTCTTATTTACTTTAATGCGCCTATATACTTGGTAAAGGGTGGAAGGCTCGGCCTTATGCCTGGTGTTTTGTTCCACTCTTGCCGCCCTAGTTTCCGTCATACCGGTGTCATGTTCCTTGATTTTGCATTCCTTACGTGGTTGGGTGTTATGGGGACCCCTTGACAGTAGCCCAGTTGGGACGATCGGGGATCTAGCATTTGGGGTTGTCTTTTTTTACTTTGGTTCCATAGTCGGACCTTGATTGTATTCTGGATGATGTATGTTAAACTTCTATTGGTGTGAAGTGGCGATTGTAAGCCAACTCTTTATCCCTTTCTTATTCAGTACATGGGATGTGTAACGATTACCCCTCTTGTGATATGCCTACCATGCGGTTATGCCTCTAAGTCGTGCTCCGACACGTGGGAGATATAGCCGAATCGTGGGTGTTACATCACCACAGTCTTTGAAGAGGTGCCTAGCAAACCTCTGGAGCATGTATGAGGAAGTGAATAGAGGTAGGCTTAGAGAAAATGTTGTCAACGCTGAAGAATATTTGAAGATGCGGGATAAAAAGAGGAAGGTGGAGAATGAGCTCAATTTTTTTAAATCAGACTTTACTAAGATGGTGTTGGCGAAGGAGGAGGCACTTTCCCAGTTGGACAGTGCACAACAGGTTCTTACTAAAATGAAAGCAGAGGTGGATAAGACATACCTGGATGATCTTGATTAGGGAAATGTATATGTTGTTCTTATGAAGTTGAACTAACTATATGTTGTACTATGCTATTTTCAGGTAGCTATCGTACTATGATGTTAAAATATATTTATGTGCCTGATGTGAAATTGGCAAACAGCTGTTCAATATGAAATGTGAATTTACGTAATACTGGAATTATTAATTGTAAACTAATAAACCTGCTAAATGGGTCATGGAACTTTGCAAACGGTTCTAGTAGTAAAAGCGCTTGTGATGGATAGCCCAATGCCACACAGTTTTCGTCATTAAAACGTGTGTGATGTAGTAGATAAAAGCAAATAGTTAACCAAGGCAGAGCGTGTGTGATAATTACACCTTTCACACACGAGCCTATACATAAAACTATGTGGGATGTACATATGAACATAAACGTTTTCCCTGGATTGACTGTGTGGGATGTACATAAGAACGGAAACGTATTCCTTGGATTGACAGTGTGTGATATACATACGAACGGAAATGTTTTTTCTGGGATTCACCGTGTGGGATGTACATACGAACGGAAATGATTGGGTTATGATGCCTCACCCGTTCGCACACGAGCTCATTTTTCCCCAGACTATGTGCCAGAAGGGCCTATCCCCGACGGTTTCTGGGTTATGTGGGAAGGACCACCCTATCGCCCACACTCACTTGGAGACGGTTCCAAATGCCATCGCAGGAAGGGGTTAAAAACCGTTTGTATAGCACCGACGCATACCAGTGAATCTTCTGAATCCAAATTAAAACCACGCGAAGAATCAGAGTTAGAAGAATGTGGAATGGTTGAAGCGGAAGCAGGAGTAGTAGCCTGGGCCTTGGAAGACTTGGAGCGATGAACATCTGGCTTGTAAACAAGAGTGTCGGCAGTGTCTGCAATTTCAACATCATGATTGACAAACAACAGATCCGTTGAAGCAGAACAATGTGGGAGCATTGGAGTTTGTCTTTGGATGCGCGGTACAACAAGCAAGTCCAGGTAGTCATATTCCTTGAAGAGGACCTTCTTAGCTAGATCCTTGCGAGAGTAATGCTTCCTCAGCAAGGTCCATGATCGCTTCCTTGCATCCTTCTCATGTAGAAGAATTTGACGAATGTGATTATGAATCAGATTCAGCTCAGTCATCAATTCCACTTTTTCCTTATCTTGATGTTGTTGGGGAACGTAGCATCCAATGTTAAGAAATTTCCTACGCTCACGCAAGATCTATCTAGGAGATGCATAGCAACAAGACAAGGAGAGTGTGTCCATGTACTTTCGTAGACCGAAAGCGGAAGCGTTTGACAACGCGGTTGATGTAGTCGAACTTCTTCTCGTTCCGACCAATCAACCACCGAATGTATGGCACCTCCGAGTTCCGTACATGTTTAGCTCGATGACGTCCCTCGAACTCTTGATCCAGAAAAGTGTCAAGGGAGAGTTTCGTCAGCACGACGACATGGTGATGGTGGTGGTGAAGTGATCCGCGCAGGGCTTCGCCTAAGCACTATGACAATATGACCGGAGGCGTAAACTATGGAGGGGGGCACCGCACCCGGCTAAAAATTGTTGGTGTGTGTTCTAGCGGTGCCCCCTCCACATATATATAGGTTGGAGGGTAGGAGAGGCGGCCAAGGGGGCGCCCCAAGTAGGAGCAATCCTAATTAGGGTCCTCCCCAATCCGCCCCCTTGTCGGATTTTGGGTTCCCGCAAAAACCCTTGAGGTTCGAACACTGGGGTATGCACGAAGATCTCCCCCCTCTCTAGCTTGCACACTCAACGATCTCACGGCCTCGCTCGACAAACCCAAAGAACACGAGACACAAGATTTATACTAGTTCGGGCCACCGTTGTGGTGTAATACCCTACTCTAGTGTGGTGTGGTGGATTGCCTCTTGGGCGGTGGATGAACAGTTATAGGAGAAGAACAGCCTCTTGAGGAGAGGTGTTCTTGTGCTTGGTGAGGTTGTGTGAGGCTAAGGATGGAATGGCTCCGATCCAAGATCAGATGCCTCCGTATGGCGGGGGCTAGTCCTATTTATAGAGGCCCTGGTCCTCTTCCCAAATATTGAGCGGGAAGGGATCCCACAACGGCCAAATTCGTAGGGAGACAACTAGTACAAGTTATCCTGACAAAAGTAGTGTTCGCCTGCCAAAGGCTCTGGTGGTGACGCCGTCTTGGGCTCCATGGTGACCTCTGTCCTGCCGTCCTGCTAGTCTTGGTCTTGTTGCACCGATATGAAACCTTTGCCTGATGCCTTGGAACTCCTCGCCTACGCTTGCCTCCTTAACACCAAAGAGGAAACGAGGACACTCTGCGCCCTGGCGCCCGCCTGGTCTTGATCGTCACGGCTTGCATCATTGGAAACTCGCGAGGTTCGCCTTGCTTTGATCTCTCCGCCCCTCATGAGCCAGCCTGGTGAGGCCGCCCCTGAGGAGGTCTTGCGTCGTCCGCCTCGCGAGGGTCTTGGGGGTTTGCTGGTGAAGATGGGCCTGATGACCCACAAGTGTAGGGGATCTATCGCAGCATTTTCGATAAGTAAGAGTGTCGAACCCAACGAGGAGCAGAAGGAAATGATAAGCAGTTTTCTCTAAGGTATTCTCTGCAAACACTGAAATTATCGGTAAGAGATAGTTTTGTGATAAGGTAATTTGTAACGAGTAGCAAGTAATAAAAGTAAATAAGGTGCAACAAGATGGCCCAATCCTTTTTGTAGCAAAGTACAAGCCTGGACAAACTCTTATATGAAGGAAAGCGCTCCCGAGGACAAATGGGAATTATCGTCAAGCTAGTTTTCATCACGTTCATATGATTCGCATTCGGTACTTTGATAATTTGATATGTGGGTGGACCGGTGCTTGGGTACTGTCCTTACTTGGACAAGCATCCCACTTATGATTAACCCCCATTGCAAGCATCCACAACTACAACAGAAGTATTAAGGTAAACCTACCCATAGCATGAAACATATGGATCCAAATCAGCCCCTTACGAAGCGACGCATAAACTAGGGTTTAAGATTCTGTCACTCTAGCAACCCATCATCTACTTATTACTTCCCAATGCCTCCCTCTAGGCCCAAACAATGGTGAAGTGTCATGTGGTCGACATTCACATAACACCACTAGAGTGATGACAACATACTTCTCATCAAAATATCGAACGAATACTAGATTCACAAGACTACTTATAGCAAGACTTCTCCCATGTCCCCAGGAACAAATGTAACAACTCACAAAGCATATTCATGTTCATAATCAGAGGGGTATTAATATGCATAATGGATCTGAACATATGATCTTCCACCAAGTAAACCAACTATCATCAACTACAAGGAGTAATCAACTTTACTAGCAACCCACAAGTACCAATCTGAGATTTGGATACAAACATTGGATACAAGAGATGAACTAGGGTTTGAGATGAGATGGTGCTGGTGAAGATGTGAAAGTGCAACTATCCCTGGGTGGTTTTGGTAATTCCTAACAATATATAGCTCATTGAGCTAACATTATTCCAAGATTAATATTTCAGGAAAAGCTCAATGAATGGCATGGCATGGATGAGGAAAGTGGATCCCTCAAATTTCTAAGGACAAAATTTTTGGCTCAAGCTTGAAGATCAAGACTCTACATTTTATATTTTAGTGATCCAAGATCACATTGAGTCTATAGAAAAAGCCAATACTATCAAGGAGGGATGAGGTGTTGCTTAATGGCTTGCTTGCTCAAAGTGCTTAGTGATATGCTCCAAAACCCTCAACTACCTTCCCACATCCACATATGACCTAAACCAAAAGTCAAACTCGGCCCCACCGATTCTATCTATCCGGCGCCATCGAGTTTCAAATGTCATAGCCACTGCCACAAACCCTAGGAAAATCGGTCTCACCGATAGGGATCTCGGTCTCACCGAGATGGGATTGTAATCTCTCTGTTTCCCTTCGTAACGTTTCGGTCTTACCGAGGTGAGCGATCGGTCCCACCGAGATTGCAATGTAAACTCTCTGTTTCCCTTTTGTAACATTTCGGTCTCACCGAGATGAGCGAATCGGTCCCACCGAGTTTACCTGACCAACTCTCTAGTTAGCTTATTACGAAAATCGGTCCCACCGAGTTTGTGTAATCGGTCACACCGAGATTACGTTATGCCCTAACCCTAACCATATCAGTCCTACTGAGTTGCATCTCAGTCCCACCGAAAATCCTAACGGTCACTAGGTTTGCTGAATCGGTCCGACCGAGTTTAACCATTCGGTACCACCGAGTTTGGCAAATTGTGTGTAACAGTTAGATTCTGTGTGGAGGCTATATATACCCCTCCACCCACTCTTCATTCATGGAGAGAGCCATCAGAACATACCTACACTTCCAATACACATTTTCTGAGAGAGAACCACCTACACTTGTGTTGAGGTCAAGATATTCCATTCCAACCATATGAATCTTGCTCTCTAGCCTTCCCCAAGTTGCTTTCCACTCAAATCTTCTTTCCACCAAATCCAAATCCTGTGAGAGAGAGTTGAGTGTTGGGGAGACTATCATTTGAAGCACAAGAGCAAGGAGTTCATCATCAACACACCATTTGTTACTTCTTGGAGAGTGGTGTCTCCTAGATTGGCTAGGTGTCACTTGGGAGCCTCCGACAAGATTGTGGAGTTGAACCAAGGAGTTTGTAAGGGCAAGGAGATCGCCTACTTCGTGAAGATCTACCGCTAGTGAGGCAAGTCCTTCGTGGGCGACGGCCATGATGGAATAGACAAGGTTGCTTCTTCGTGGACCCTTCGTGGGTGGAGCTCTCCATGGACTCGCGCAACCGTTACCCTCCTTGGGTTGAATTCTCCATCAACGTGGATGTATGATAGCACCACCTATCGGAACCACGACAAAAACATCCGTGTCTCCAATTGCGTTTGAATCCTCCAAACCCTTCCCTTTACATTCTTGCAAGTTGCATGCTTTACTTTCTGCTGCTCATATACTCTTTTGCATGCTTTCTTGAATTGTGTGAAGATTTCTTGACTTGTGCTAAGATAGCTTAAATCTGCCAAGAACTAAAATTGGGAAAAGGCTAGATTTTTATTTGGTCAAGTAGTCTAATCACCTCCCCTCTAGACATACTTTCGATCCTACAAGTGGTATCAGAGCTTTGGTCTCCATTTGCTTTGATTTCCATAGCTTTTGGTGGTCATAGCCTTGGTTTCACAACCTAGGAGAGTATGGCGTCTAGCGAGGGAAATTATCACCGTAGAGGTCCTTACTTTGATGGTACTAATTTTCCTAGTTGGAAGCATAAGATGAAAATGCATATTCTTGGACATAACCCCGCCATTTGGGCTATTGTGTGTGTTGGCTTGCAAGGTGAATTCTTTGATGGGAAAGAACCAAATTGTGATGCTACCCGGATGAGTTGAAGATGCTATAATACAATGCTCAAGCTTGTGATATCCTCTTCAACGGATTGTGCCCCGAAGAATTCAACAGAATCAGCCGTCTTGAGAATGCAAAGGAAATTTGGGATACTTTGATTGACATGCATGAAGGTACCGACTCCGTCAAGGCATCCAAGTTGGATGTGCTTCAAAGTCAACTTGACAAGTTCAAAATGAAGGATGGTGAAGGTGTCGCTGAAATGTACTCTAGGCTTGCTCTTATCACAAATGAGATTGCCGGCTTAGGGAGTGAAGAGATGACCGATAGATTCATCATCAAGAAGATCCTAAGAGCCTTGGATGGAAAATATGATACCGTGTGCATATTGATCCAAATGATGCCCAATTACAAAGATCTCAAGCCAACGGAAGTCATCGGAAGAATTGTTGCTCATGAGATGTCACTCAAGGATAAAGAGGAACTTCACAACAAATCAAGTGGTGCTTACAAAGCCTCATGTGAAGCCCCTACATCATCGAGTGAGAAACAAACCTTCAATGAAGAATTGAGCTTAATGGTGAAGAACTTCAACAAGTTCTACAAGAGTAGGAGCAAAGAGAGAAGCTCCAAGTCAAGGTCCTACAATGACAAAAGGTCTTCTAGTCGAGAGAGAAACTGCTACAATTGTAGAAGGCTCGGACACTATTCCAATGAGTGTACGGCCCCCTACAAGAGAAGAGAAGATTCTCCCAAGAGAAGAAGTAGAAGAGAAGAATCACCATCTAGAGAAAGAAGGAGTAGAGATGATCGTTATGAACGAAGACCCTCACGGAGAAGCAAGGATTCGGAAAGAAAGGACAAGAAGACATCAAGCTCATGTTGGTGAATGGGTATCCGGCTCTGACTCCGACGACCACTCCGAGAGAAGCTATCACTCCGACTCCGAATATACTCAAGATGAAGGTGTTGCCGGTCTAGCACTTGTGACAACCAACTCCTACGACATATTTGACTCACCAAATGAAGGAGTTGGAACATGCTTCATGGCTAAAGGCCCAAAGGTATCACACCCCGAGTATGTTGATTTCAATAGTGATGAAGATGACTTGTTAGGTGATGATGATTTACTTGTTGACAACTCTAGTGATGAATACTATGATGAAACGTCAATTTAATCATGCTAATCAAGATAAAATGAATGACAATGATAAGGAGAAGATTGAGTCTCTAACTAAAGAACTAAACACTCTAAAGTTAGCTCATGAAACTATCTTAGGAGATCATCGAGAACTTTTAAGGACTCTTGAGAAATTGCGCTTTGAAAAGCTCAAGCTTGAGCAAGAGCATGAGTTCTTAAAAGCAATCAATGATGATCTTCGCAAGAAAAGTTCTTCTTACATTGCCAAGTGTTTACTCTTATCCACTTGCATGCCTCAAGTCAAGTCTAGTAACAAGAACAAGAAAGATTCTTCCTCTAGTAGTAACAATAATCATGCTAAATCCAATATTGTTGCTTCTAGTATTTCTCTTGATTCCACTAATGATTCTCTTAGCCAAGTTACACTTGAGCAAGAAAATAGCTTATTGAAGGGAATTATAGAGAAAGGTGTTTACAAGAGCCTTGCCGGAAGTAAGCAATTCAAGGAAATTGTACGCAAGCAAGGAAGGCACCGTAAGAATCAAGGTGTTGGTTTTGAACGGAAGTTCAATGCCAATGGAGTTGAGTGGGAAGAAGATCAATACCCCAAGACGAAGTTTGTTCCTCAACAAGAGAAGTATGATCCTACTTCTCTCAAAGGGACACAAGATTAAGATGATCTTCCACCACAAGACCACAAGCAAAAAGGCAAGGACAAGCTTCAAGAGGAAATTGATGCATTTGAAGAAGCT
This sequence comes from Triticum urartu, assembly GCF_056163025.1. NCBI lineage: Eukaryota > Viridiplantae > Streptophyta > Magnoliopsida > Poales > Poaceae > Triticum > Triticum urartu. The sequence continues at coordinate 442,115,781 of NC_141878.1, read as the reverse complement.
CCTAAGGCCTTGGTCAAGTGGGTTCCCAAGACTACTTCAAGTTCCACTTCATCAAGTACAACTAAACACCGAGGATTCCCATCAAGATGGTGTGGATCCCGAAGAAAAAGAACTAGAGAGTTCTTGAGGGTGACTCCGCCAACATACTTCACTCTTATCATCTTGGCAAGAACAAGTGCAATCAACTTCCACATCTTGCACTAGTTCAAGGAGTCACAAACCCTCTTGTTGGTAAGACAATGGACAAGGTAACCTAAAATCTTTCATAGACATCATCTTGTGTGTGCATCACTCTATGTCTATGGATATCCTTGTTTGTTCCTTGTGGGACTAACCCGTGTAGGTATTCAAAGTGCAACTCACTCCAATGGATAGCTCCAAATGATCTACATCAACATTGAGCATGCACATCTTCAACATCTACATGAAGTCATCATCGACAAAACCCAAGGTTAGTTCATCCCTCTTAGGGGGGATCTCACATCTAGGGGGAGCTTTACTCTAAGAATTGAGCTAAAGAAACTCTAATGGTGTGAACACAACAATGCTTTATGAAAAAGTGGTAACCCCACTTGTGATTAAACGATGAGTATGACCTATGATCAAATGTTCTCATTTGACTCCTAAGTCAATATACTCATATATAGATGACCTAGTCATCGCAAATTGTTTGATAGATGCTAGAATTGGTTGTGCATGCTTTGCCACATATTTCAATTGCCATTTTATTGTGTGAGCATGTTGATTGCATATTTTACTCATTCGAGGAGATCCACATGATGTTTTGATTGATTGGTTTTCTTTTCTTTTGCCAAGTGGATGGACAAGAATGCCTAAGAACCCTCTCTAGCTGTCTATGCTTTTCTCGTCTCAAACTCTATTCATGCTACATCACAAAATTTGATCAAGTCAGATTCGAACCACTCTGTGTGAGGAGCACTCGGAGTCCCCGATTCGTCATAGACTTAAACTTCCAAAACTTCTTTGTGCGTTTTGATCTGACCGATTCATCCACTTTGGTCATACCGAGATCACTAAGTCGATCTAGGTTTTCAATCTCGGTGCAACCGATTTGAACTTTTCGGTCACACCGAGTTGCTGTAATTGTCAACAGTTATGCATCTCGGTGCCACCTAGTTGTTCCACTCAGTCACACCGACAGGGTCAGGCTATATATACTCACGGGCAAAATTTTGGAAATTTCTCCGAAACCCCTTTGCCCGTGCATAGCTCGCTCTGCCTCCTGGGTCTCCGGATCGTCCTCCTCGTCGCCAGCCACCTCCTGTCGCTGGTCTCCGCCGCCGTCAACGGAATTCTTCCCCGCCGTTGCCGCCGTAGCAAGCTCATCGCCGAACTAGGGTATGGACTCGATCACAGTGCTATCCCCGTCCGATTCCTAGCACATTGTGTTCATTATGATTCTTACCACGATTGAAACACTTCTATCCAGTCAAAACACTCTGTGGATTAGAGTTGAATCAAAAATTTAGGGTTAGGTTTCCGCCGAAACCATCTCGGACCCACCGGGTTGTAGAACTCGGTTCCACCGATTCGGCCAAGGCCATTGCACATGTGGTTCTCGGTCTGACCAAGAATTGCAAATCGGTGTGACCGAGTTCAGGACTTTGTGAAACCCTAGCAGTCTCGGTGCCACTGAACTGTGACTCGGTCTGACCGAGTTCACTAGTTTAGGTTCCAACAGCTTCTTCGGTATCACCGAGTTTGCAAATTGGTTGATCCGAAATGCTTTCCGTGGAAAACTAAAACTAAGTTTTTGACTCATTCTTTTGCAAAAATCTCTATATTTTGTGATGCTCATCCCCTCTATCTCATCTACAATCTATTCACAGGGTCTGAAGTTAGTGTTTGCAACATGTCTGACCAGAGTGACAGCCAGAATAGGTCAGAGGAGCAGGTTCACCTGGGTGAGGGCACTAGTCCCTCTAGCAGTTCAGATGATGGTAGCAGGAGCACCCCAAGCAATTTGCCAAAGGCTGCCACTAGAGCAAGAAAGAAGAAAACTTCAGAGTCTGAGGATGAATACTATGTGGCCACTGAGGATGAGGCTACATCAAAGAAGAAAGTGGTTAAGAAGCAGTATAGCTCAGTTGTAGTTAAGCCAGGAATGAAGATCAAAAGGCCAGCAGGAAGACAACCAATGTCTAAGGCCAGAGCATCCTCTCAAGCATCTTTGGAATCTCAACCCAAAGATCTTGCTGCAGAAGGAAAGAAAAGAAAGGAAAGGGTCAAGAAGACCATGGCCAGAGTGATTGGAAAGGCTTCCATGATGGAAGAAGAAGAGGAAGAAGAGGTTGCTGCACCAGCACCCAAGGCACAGAAGCTTATGGGTGATGCTATCAGGACAGGGGCTGCATCATCAAAGCGCAAAGAAGCACCCAAAGCTGCCTCCAAGCCCAAGACTGCACCAAAGAGAAATACCAGAAACATACCAGCTGCTGAGAAGAACAAGGCCCCAGTGCCTGAGACTGTTGCTGAAGAAGAAGATGAAGAGCATGTTCGGAGAAAATTGAAGCCAAAAATTCCAGACCACAATGATGCTCATCCTGTGGCTGAGAACATGAAGATCAGGAGAGACTCAGGACTGAGGAAATGGAGAGAGACAGATCCATATGCTACCAGGAGAAGGACTGCTGTTGATTACAGGTTCCACACAAAGGAACAGCAAGATTTCTATGAGACAGTGTTGTTGGACAAGAAGCCTATAGTGTGTGAAATGAGATGGGTCGACTGGAAGTATATCAAGGAAAATGAGGAACACTATCCTGGTGTGTTTGACAGCTTCAGTGCTTGTGGAGTTGCAGACTTTGTTGGGCAGAAGCTCACAAAGTGGAATGAGGAGCTCATAATGCAATTCTACTCCACAGCACACTTCTATCCAGATGGCGGGATAGTATGGATGTCTGAAGGTACAAGGTACCACTCAAGTATTGCGGAATGGGCAAATCTGATCAATGCTCCTAAGGAAAAAGAAGATGACTTGGATGTCTATGCCAAGAAGAAGATGGATCACAACTCTATGGCAAATATGTACAAAGAGATTCCTGAAGATGATCTTGAGACTCACCAGTTTGGGTCGGTAAAACACTTGCTGTCAGGGCTGCCTAAAATCAATTGGATCCTTAGGCACACTCTCTTGCCCAAGTCTGGTGATCACAGAATGATCAGAGGCCATGCAATTAACTTGCTACATATATTTGATGTGCCACACAAGTTCAAGGTCATGAGCCTTATAGTTGAGTCTATCAAGAGGACTGCAGATGACCAGAAAAGAAGTTGTGGATATGCCCCATAGATCCAGGAGTTGATAAACTCAAAGATGGGCACAGGCACATACTTGTTGGATAAGGAACACTTGCCTATCTATCCTGACTTCGAGGACAACCAAGTTGTGATGAATGAAGATGAACCCTCCTCAGTGCAAGCACAAGCAAAGAGGGAGAAGGCAAAGATGGAGAAGGCTGCCAAGATGCCAACTCAAGAGGAGGCATCTGAGTACTTTTTGAAAAGCAAGCAGGACCAGCTTGGTTACTTGATAGCATCATCTCTGAGGATTGAGAAGGGGTTGTCCATCCTAACTCAAAACCAGGAGAGCCTGGAAAGAATCGTGGAACAAAAATTCTATGATTTAGATGTCAAAGTAATTGAGATTCAGTCTGTTGTGGAGCAGCTACAGGATGACATGCAGGAGAGGAAGGGCAAGACAACCACTGATGCATTTGCCAGAGTGCCTCGAGCTCAGAGATCTGCTACAGTGCCTGTACCAGACACTAGAGTCACTTCATCTGCACCAGCTACAGCTCCAGCGCAACCAGCTCCAGCACCTACCCCAGCAGCTCCATCTACTTCAACTGAAGCCTTCATCATTGGCGTTCTCCGGACACCACCACCTGAAGACCAAGCCTGAGAGACGCTCTAGTGCTATGCATTTTCTATGAACTTTTTGGTAACTTGTTGCCAAAGGGGGAGAAAAATGTATATATCATAGGCTTCGAGAGAGAGCGTTGCTTTTTATTCTCTCTTGCTTTGGTGGTTGAACTTTGTTTGTCTTTTGATTTCTTGAGATACTACGCTATTATCTGTGAGACATTGATGATCATGTGGTTGATCATAAGCTACACTTATGCTTGTTAGATGATATTATCTTACTTATCCTTATATGATCATTCACTTTGCTTGGTGATGAGTGCATGTATTTAATTCTTATAATTTTGAGCGCTCCACCAAGATGTATGTGACATGGAAGAGTAACCCATGATCCTAACTCATTGTGCATTTGCAGTCCGAAGCAAATCTTAAGATATGCAAAAATTTAGGGGGAGCTCTTGCTTTTCACATACTACTCAAAGCGACAATATCTTTCACTCTTATTATCATTTGTCGAAGCTTCGATCTATATGTTGTCATCAATTACCAAAAAGGGGGAGATTGAAAGTGCAACTATCCCTGGGTGGTTTTGTTAATTCCTAACAACATATATCTCATTGAGCTAACATTATTCCAAGATTAATATTTCAGGAAAAGCTCAATGAATGGCATGGCATGGATGAGGAAAGTGGATCCCTCAAAATTCTAAGGACAAAAAGTTTGGCTCAAGCTTCAAGATCAAGACTCTACATTTTATATTTTAGTGATCCAAGATCACATTGAGTCTATAGGAAAAGCCAATACTATCAAGGAGGGATGAGGTGTTTCTTAATGGCTTGCTTGCTCAAAGTGCTTAGTGATATGCTCCAAAGCCCTCAACTACCTTCCCACATCCACATATGACCTAAACCAAAAGTCAAACTCAGCCCCACCGATTCTATCTATCCGGCGCCATCGAGTTTCAAATGTCATAGCCACTGCCAAAAACCCTTGGCAAATCGGTCTCACCGATAGGGATCTCGGTCTCACCGAGATGGGATTGTAATATCTCTGTTTCCCTTCGTAACGTTTCGGTCTTACCGAGGTGAGCGATCGGTCCCACCGAGATTGCAATGTAAACTTTCTGTTTCCCTTTTGTAACATTTCGGTCTCACCGAGATGAGTGAATCGGTCCCACCGAGTTTACCTGACCAACTCTCTAGTTAGCTTATTACCAAAATCGGTCCCACCGAGTTTGTGTAATCGGTCACACCGAGATTACATTATGCCCTAACCCTAACCATATCGGTCCTACCGAGTTGCATCTCAGTCCCACCGAAAATCCTAACGGTCACTAGGTTTGCTGAATCGGTCCGACCGAGTTTAACCATTCAGTACCACCGAGTTTGGCAAATTGTGTGCAACGATTAAATTCTATGTGGAGGCTATATATACCCCTCCACCCACTCTTCGTTCGTGGAGAGAGCCATCAGAACATACCTACACTTCCAATACACATTTTCTGAGAGAGAACCACCTACACTTGTGTTGAGGTCAAGATATTCCATTCCAACCATATGAATCTTGATCTCTAGCCTTCCCCAAGTTGCTTTCCACTCAAATCTTCTTTCCACGAAATCCAAATCCTGTGAGAGAGAGTTGAGTGTTGGGGAGACTATCATTTGAAGCACAAGAGCAAGGAGTTCATCATCAACACACCATTTGTTACCTCTTGGAGAGTGGTGTCTCCTGGATTGGCTAGGTGTCACTTGGGAGCCTCCGACAAGATTGTGGAGTTGAACCAAGGAGTTTGTAAGGGCAAGGAGATCGCTACTTCATGAAGATCTACCGCTAGTGAGGCAAGTCCTTCGTGGGCGACGGCCATGATGGAATAGACAAGGTTGCTTCTTCATGGACCCTTCGTGGTTGGAGCCCTCCGTGGACTCGCGCAACCGTTACCCTCCGTGGGTTGAAGTCTCCATCAACGTGGATGTACGATAGCACCACCTATCGGAACCACGACAAAAACATTCGTGTCTCCAATTGCGTTTGAATCCTCCAAACCCTTCCCTTTACATTCTTGCAAGTTGCATGCTTTACTTTCCGTTGCTCATATACTCTTTTGCATGCTTGCTTGAATTGTGTGAAGATTGCTTGACTTGTCCTAAGATAGCTAAAATCTGCCAAGAACTAAAATTGGGAAAAGGCTAGATTTTTATTTGGTCAAGTAGTCTAATCACCCCCCTCTAGACATGCTTTCAATCCTACAAGATGTTGATGGAGATTGACCCCCTCCCGATGAGAGGATCGTTGGTGATGACGATGGTGATGATTTCCCCCTCCCGGAGGGAAGTTTCCCCTGGAGAACAGCTCTTCCGGAGCCCTAGATTGGTTCCGCCAAGGTTCCACCTCGTGGCGGCGGAGTTTCTTCCCGAAAACTTGCTTATGATTTTTTCCTCGACGAAAGACTCCATATAGCCAAAGATGGGCATCAGAGGGCCACCAGGGGGCCCACGAGGCAGGGGGCGTGCCCCACCCTCGTGGCCAGGGTGTGGGCCCCCTCTGGTACTTTCTTCACTCAGTATTTTTTATATATTCTGAAAATAACTCCCGTGGAGTTCCAGGACTTTTGGAGATATGCAGAATAGGTCTCTAATATTTGCTCCTTTTCCAGCCCAGAATTCCAGCTGCCAACATTCCCCCTCTTCATGTAAACCTTGTAAAATAAGAGAGAATAGGCATAAGTATTGTGACATAATGTGTAATAACAGCCCATAATGCAATAAATATTGATATAAAAGCATGATGCAAAATGGACATATCAACTCCCCCAAGCTTAGACCTCGCTTGTCCTCAAGCGAAAGCCGATATCAAAAAATATGTCCACATGTTTAGAGATAGCGGTGTCGATAAAATAAAATACGGACATGAGGGCATCATGATCATTCTTAGAACAACAACATATATATATATATATTGTCATATGATCTCTTATGCTAAAGTAACAATTCAATCACAATTTCAAGTATGAATCATAAACTTCATTGAGAACCAACAAACTCTAATCTCAGTCATTGAGGCAATTGCAATTTATCATAACATAGGAAAGAGTCGATATAAGAGCTTTTCAGCAAGTCCACATACTCAACTATCATTTAGTCTTTCACAATTGCTAACACTCACAGAATATTTATGGGTATGAAGTTCTAATCGGACACATAGAAAGATAGGGGCTTATAGTTTTGCCTCCCAACTTTTTACCTCAAGGGTAATGTCAACAATAATAGTTCATGAAAACTCACATCCAATTAGCTATATCTATCAGGATCTTTCCAACACATTGTGCTTGCCAAAGGATAAAATGTAAAAAGGAAAGTTGAATATCACCATGACTCTTATATAAGGTAGAAGATAAAAGTAAAAGATAGGCCCTTCACAGAGGGATGCAGAGGTTGTCATGCGCTTTTATGGTTGGATGCAAAAAATCTTAATGCAAAAGAACGTCACTTTATATTGCCACTTGTGATATGGACCTTTATTATGCAGTCCGTCGCACTTATTTCTGCCACATCACAAGATCGTATAAAGCTTATTTTCTCCACATTAATAGATCATACATATTTAGAGAGCAATTTTTATTGCGTGCACGGATGACAACTTCCTTGAAGGATCTTACTCAATCCATAGGTAGGTATGGTGGACTCTCATGGCAAAGACGGGTTTAGGGGTATTTGGAAGCACAAGTAGTATCTCTACTTGGTGCAAAGAAATTTTCTAGCAAGAGAGGTAAAGGCAGGCTCAACATGTTGGATGATCCATGACAATATAATTTATCTCAGATGTAAGAAAACATAACCCATTACGTTGTCTTCCTTGTCCAACGTCAACTCTTTAGCATATCATACTTTAATGAGTGCTCACAATTATAAAAAGATGTCCAAGATAGTATATTTATATGTGAAAACCTCTCTTTCTTTATTACTTCCTACTAATTGCAATGATGACCAAAACTATGTTTGTCAACTCTCAACAACTTTTATTCATCATACTCTTATATGTGAAGTCATTACTCTCCATAAGATCCTTATGATCTCTTTATTTCTTTCTATTTCATTTTATTTTATTTTATTCCCTCAAGATCATAGCAAAATAATCAAGCCCTTGACTCAACACTAATCTTTATTATATATAGCTCACGGACTCGATTACATAAGAAGATCATAAAGCAAAACTCACAACTAGATCATACTAAAACTTTATTCTACTAGATCAAGATATTATCAAAAGGATCGAACTAAGAAAAACGGTAAAGATAAAAGTGATGGTGATATGATACCGGGGCACCCCCCCCCCCAAGCTTGGCAGTTGCCAAGGGGAGTGCCCATACCCATGTGATTATATCTCTTTTGCCGGTGAAGGAGATGGAGTTGTTGATGATGTAGGCTTGTCGTCCCTCTTCCATGGCATAGGCTCACCATCATAGAAGGATGATCGAGTCTCTGGGATCCTTAAATCTGCAGCCAAACTCATCCTCTTGAATCTATATTCATACTCACAGTTTTGATTTTGCAGGTCATAGATCAGGGCTTGGAGGTGCTCGATTTTCTCATGAAGCTTGAAGATGGCCTCCCCAATGTCCTTGGCGTCCAGCTTGTGGTTGTTTGTGAACTCCATGATCATTATGTGATTGGAGTCGAGTCCACGCTCCACCATCTCCTGACACTTGAAAACTTGTTGCTCCATTGCCTCGAGCCTTGTCTCCACGATTCCGGTCCTCCTTGGTCCCTCAACATCGCGGATGTGCAGCAACCCCTCACGCATCTCAATGGTTTGAGGATGTTGCAGCACTTCCGTGAGGTAGGTGTTGATGACCTTCTCGAAGAACTTGTCCTTGGGGGCACTTGGAGACGTCATGGTGATCTATATCTGTCAGAAAAACAGCTCGAAACAAGAACAAGAGATTTTTGCGTGATACGGAGGTCAAAACCTTTGGGAGATTATATAATGAATTTTTACTAACTAAAATAAGTATCGTGCAAGAAAACGGAGTCCGGAGAGCGCACGAGGTGCCCACGAGGCAGGGGGTGCACCCAGGGGGGTAGGGCGCGCCCTCCACCCTCGTGGACGCCTCGTGTCCTTCCCGGACTACTTCTTATTTTCCTATTTTCTTAAATATTCCAAAACAGAGAAAAATTGCCATTAGAACTGTTTTGGAGTCGGTTTACTTACCATACCACATACCTATTCCTTTTCGAAGTCTGAAACATTCTGGAAAGTGTCTCTTATGTATTCCTCCGGGGTTACGGTTTCAATAACATTGGTTTCAACATTTAGAGGATTACCTGAGATATAATGTTTGATTCTTTGACCGTTCACCACCTTCGTATTTGTGCCTTCGAAGTTGTTGATTTTGATGGCACCGGAACGATAGACCTCCTCGATAATGTAAGGACCTTCCCATTTAGAGAGAAGTTTACCTGCAAAAATGTTAAACGAGAGTTGAATAGAAACACATAATCACCTACGTTAAACTCACGCTTTTGTATCCTTTTGTCATGCCATCTTTTAACTTTTTCTTTAAACAGTTTGGCATTCTCATAAGCCTGGGTTCTCCATTCATCAAGTGAGCTAATGTCAAAAAGCCTCTTCTCACCGGCAAGTTTGAAGTCATAGTTGAGTTCTTTAATATCCCAATATGCCTTATGTTCTAATTCAAGAGGTAGGTGACATGCTTTTCCATAAACCATTTTATACGGAGACATACCCATAGGATTTTTATATGCAGTTCTATAAGCCCATAATACATCATCAAGTTTCTTGGACCAATTCTTTCTAGATCTATTAACAGTCTTTTGCAAAATTAATTTGAGCTCTCTGTTACTCAATTCTACTTGACCACTAGACTGCGGGTGATATGGAGATGCAATTCTATGATTAACATCATACTTGGCAAGCATTTTACGAAAGGCTCCATGAATAAAATGTAAACCACCATCAGTTATTAAATATCTAGGGACTCCAAACCTCGGAAAAATAACTTCTTTAAGCATCTTAATAGAGGTGTTATGATCAGCACTACTAGTTGGAATAGCTTCTACCCACTTAGTAACGTAATCAACAACAACTAAAATATGTGTTTATCCATTAGAGGAAGGAAACGGTCCCATATAATCGAAGCCCCAAACATCAAATGGTTCAATAACAAGTGAATAATTCATAGGCATTTCTTGACGTCTACTAATATTACCAATTCTTGGACATTCATCACAAGATAAGACAAACTTACGAGCATCCTTGGAGAGAGTAGGCCAATAAAAACCGGATTGCAATACCTTGTGTGCAGTTCTATCTCCAGCGTGGTGTCCTCCATAAGCCTCGGAGTGACACTTGCATAAGATCTCTTCCAGTTCATGCTCAGGTATACAACGTATAATAACACCATCTACCCCTTCTTTATAAAGGTGTGGGTCATCCCAGAAGTAATGTCTTAAATCATAGAAAAACTTTTTCTTTTGCTGGTATGTGAAACTAGGTGGTATAAATTTAGCAACAATGTAATTAGCATAATCAGCATACCATGGAGCAGTACGAGAAGTATTTATGACATTTAATTGTTCATGAGGAAGGCTATCATCAATAGGTAGTGGGTCATCAAGAACATTCCCTAACCTAGACAAGTTGTCTGCAACGGGATTCTCAGCTCCCTTTCTATCAATAATATGCAAATCAAATTCTTGTAGCAAGAGAACCCATCTAATAAGTCTAGGTGTAGCATGTTTCTTTTCCATAAGATACTTAATAGCAGCATGATCAGTGTGAATAGTTACTTTAGAATCAACAATATAAGGTCTGAACTTATCACAAGCAAATACAACTGCTAAGAATTCCGTTTTAGTAGTAACATAATTTCTCTGGGCATTGTCTAGAGTCTTACTAGAATATTAAATAAAATTTAATTTTTTATCAACTCTTTGTCCTAGAACAGCACCTACAGCATAGTCACTAGCATCACACATCATTTCAAAGGGTAAATTCCAATCAGGTGGCTGAACAATAGGTGCAGAAATCAAGGCTTTCTTAATTATTTCAAATGCTTCTACACAATCATCATCAAAGACAAAAGGAATATCTTTTTTATAATAGGTTAGTCATAGGCCGGGAAATTTTCGAGAAGTCCTTAATGAACCTCCTCTAAAAACCGGCATGGCCAATGAAACTTCTTATACCTTTGATGTCCTTGGGACACGACATCTTTTCAATAGCATCAACTTTAGCTTTGTCAACATCAATACCTCTTTCAGAAATTTTATGCCCCAAGACAATACCTTCATTAACCATAAAGTGGCACTTCTCCCAATTCAAGACAAGGATAGTTTCTTCACATCTCTGCAAAACTCGATCAAAGTTGCTCAAGCAATCATCAAAAGAGGATCCATAAACAGAGAAATCATCCATGAAAACTTCACAAATCTTTTCACAAAAGTTAGAGAATATAGCCATCATGCATCTTTGAAAGGTAGCAGGTGCATTACATAAACCAAAAGGCATAGGTCTATAAGCAAAGGTACCGAAAGGGCAAGTAGAAGTAGTCTTTTCTTGATCATCAACTGACACAGGTATTTGAGAGAAACCAGAGTAACCATCTAGAAAGCAAAAATGTGTATGTTTGGATAATCTTTCTAGCATTTGATCAATGAAAGGCAAAGGGTAATTATCTTTTTTAGTAGCTTTATTTAATTTACATAAATCAATCACCATCCTATAACTTGTAATAATTCTTTGCGGAATCAACTCATCTTTATCATTAGGAACGACAGTAATACCTCCCTTCTTAGGGACACAATGGACAGGGCTTACCCACTGACTATCAGCAACGGGATAAATTATACCTGCTTCAAGGAGCTTTAATATTTCCTTTCTTACCACTTCTTTCATCTTAGGATTTAGCCGTCGTTGGTGATCAATAACTGGTTTGGCGTCTTTCTCCAAATTTATTTTGTGTTGACATAGAGTGGGACTAATGCCCTTAAGATCATTAAGAGTATATCCAATAGCAACATGGTGCTTCTTCAGAGTTTTCAATAATTTATCTTCTTCATGCTCTGAAAGGTTAGCACTAATAATAACAGGATATATCATCTTTTCATCAAGATAAGCATATTTAAGAGTATCAGGCAATGGTTTAAGCTCAAACACGGGATCAACCTTAGGTGGGGGAGGATCCCCTAGGATTTCGACAGGCAAGTTGTGTTTCAAAATAGGTCCCTGTTTAAAGAATACTTCATCTATTTCCCTTCTTTCATTCATATACATATCATTTTCATGGTCTAGCAAATATTGTTCTAAAGGATCATTAGGAGGCACGACAATAGAAGCAAGACCAATAATTTCATCTCTACAAGGCAATTCTCATCACGGGGTTGTCTACTAAATTTAGGAAAATTAAACTCATGAGACATATCCCCTAAACCAACAGAAACAATATCCTTATTGCAGTCTATCTTAGCATTAACAGTATTCAAGAAGGGTCTACCAAATATAATGGGACAAAAGTCATCTTTTGGGGAACCAAGAACAAGAAAATCAGCAGGATATTTAACTTTCCCACACAAGACTTCAACATCTCTAACAATCCCAACTGGTGAAATGGTATCTCTGTAGGCAAACTTAATTGTAACATCTATCTCTTCTATCTCAGTAGGTGCAATATCATGCATAATTTCTTTGTATAAGGAATGAGGTATTGCACTTGCACTAGCACCCATATCACATAAGCCATGATAACAATGATCTCCTATTTTAACAGAAATAACATGCATGCCTACAATAGGTCTATGTTTATTTTTAGAATCAGGTCTAGCAATTCTAGCAGCTTCATTGCAGAAGTAAATAACATGCCCACCAATATTATCGGCCAAGAGATCTTTAACCATAGCAATTTTAGGTTCAACTTTAACTTGCTCGGGGGTTTTATGTGTCCTAATATTACTTTTGTTGAGTACAGTTGAAGCTTTAGTATGATCCTTTATTCTAACAGGGAAAGGTGGTTTCTCAATATAAGCAGTAGGAACAACAGGATCATTATAAGTGATAGTCTTTTCTTCAACTTTAATAGGTCCAATTACATTTACTTCAGTGGGAGGATTATATTTAAACCACTTCTCCTTTGGGAGATCAACATGAGTAGCAAAGGATTCACAGAAAGAAGCTACTACCTCAGAGTCAAGTCCATATTTAGTGCTAAATTCACGGAAAGCATCGGTATCCATAAAAGATTTAACACAATCAAACTTAGGTGTTATAGCTGACTCCTTACCTTCATCGAGGTACCAATCTTCAGAGTTGCGTTTAATTCTTTCCAATAAATCCCATTTGAATTAAATAGTCTTCATCATAAAAGATCCAGTACAAGAAGTATCGAGCATGGAGCGATTACTGAGAGAAAGCCGAGCATAAAGTTTTTTAATAATCATTTCTTTTGAGAGCTCGTGATTGGGGCATGAATATAATATTGACTTAAGCCTCCCCCAATCTTGAGCAATGCTATCTCCTTCACGAGGCCAAAAATTATATATATAATTACGATCACGATGAACATGATGCATATGATAAAACTTCTGATGAAATTCCAATTTCAATCGTTTGTAGTTCCATGATCCCATATCATCACATAGCCTATACCATGTCGATGCCTCTCCCTTCAAAGATAAAGGGATTACCTTCTTCTTGATAACATCATCGGGCATACCTGCGAGCTTAAATAATCCACAAACTTCATCCACATAGATTAGGTGCAAATCGGGATGTAATGTTCCATCACCTGTGAAAGGATTAGCTAGCAGTTTCTCTATCATACCCGAAGGAATTTCAAACTAAACATTTTCAGTGGGTTCAGTAGGTTGAGGAGCAACTCTTTTCTCTACTGGTCGGGGTGAAGATACCCCGAAAAAGCCCCTCAAAGGATTATGTTCCATAGTAACAAGTGACAGTAAACTTCATCACACTATATAAACTTTTCTTTACCAAATCCCACCTACCAAAGGCGCTTCACTCCCCGGCAACGGCGCCAGAAAAGAGTCTTGATGACCCACAAATGTAGGGGATTTATCGTATCCTTTTCGATAAGTAAGAGTGTCGAACCCAATGAGGAGCAGAAGGAAATGATAAGCAGATTTCAGTAAGGTATTCTCTAAAAGCACTGAAATTATCGGTAACAGATAGTTTTGTGATAAGGTAATTTGTAACGAGTAGAAAGTAATAAAAGTAAATAAGGTGCACCAAGATGGCCCAATCCCTTTTGTAGCAAAGGAAAAGCCTGGACAAACTCTTATATGAAGGAAAGCACTCCCGAGGACACATGGGAATTATCGTCAAGCTAGTTTTCATCACGTTCATATGATTCGCGTTCGGTACTTTGATAATTTGATATGTGGGTGGACCGGTGCTTGGGTACTATGCTTACTTGGACAAGCATCCCATTTATGATTAACCCCCATTGCAAGCATCCGCAACTACAACAGAAGTATTAAGGTAAACCTAACCATAGCACAAAACATATGGATCCAAATCAGCCCCTCACGAAGCAATGCATAACCTAGGGTTTAAGCTTCTGTCACTCTACCAACCCATAATCTACTTATAACTTCCCAATGCCTCCCTCTAGGCCCAAACAATGGTGAAGTGTCATGTAGTCGATGTTCACATGACACCACTAGAGGGATGACAACATACATCTCATCAAAATATCGAACGAATACCAGATTCACATGACTACTTATAGCAAGACTTCTCCCATGTCCTCAGGAACAAACGTAACTACTCACAAAGCATATTCATGTTCATAATCATAGGGGTATTAATATGCATAATGGATGCAAACATATGATTTTCCACCAAGTAAACCAACTAGCATCAACTACAAGGAGTAATCAACACTATTAGCAACCCACAGGTACCAATCTGAGGTTTGGATACAAAGATTGGATACAAGAGATGAACTAGGGTTTGAGATGAGATGGTGCTGGTGAAGATGTTGATGGAGATTGACCCCCTCCCGATGAGAGGATCGTTGGTGATGACGATGGTGATGATTCCCCCCTCCCGGAGGGAAGTTTCCCCGGCAGAACAGCTGTGCCGGAGCCCTAGATTGGTTCCGCCAAGGTTCCACCTCGTGGCGGCGGAGTTTCTTCCCGAAAGCTTGCTTATGATTTTTTCCTCGACAAAAGACTCCATATAGCCAAAGATGGGCATCAGAGGGCCACCAGGGGGCCCATGAGGCAGGGGGCGCACCCAGGGGGTAGGGCGCACCCCCACCCTCGTGGCCAGGGTGTGGGCCCCCTCTGGTACTTTCTTCGCTCAGTATTTTTTATATATTCAGAAAATAACTCCCATGGAGTTTCAGGACTTTTGGAGATGTGCAGAATAGGTCTCTAATATTTGCTCCTTTTCCAGCCCAGAATTCCAACTGTCGGCATTCCCCCTCTTCATGTAAACCTTGTAAAATAAGAGAGAATAGGCATAAGTATTATGACATAATGTGTAATAACAGCCCATAATGCAATAAATATTGTTATAAAAGCATGATGCAAAATAGACGTATCAGGGCCGTTGGAGGAGCCACGCTGCGGGCCGCAGGCAGGCAAGTCTGGGGACCCCCGTTCCCAGAATCCTGACAGTAGCCCCCGAGCCCAAGGTGCGCTCGGGCTTGGCTTCCAGGTGAAGCCAAAGGGCAAGTGCAGCGCGCCATGGGCCCCAGCAGCCTATGGCCTTGGTCGACGCGTGGTGACTGATTGGACATGGGCATCTCCGCTTCCCCATGCAGCCTCGACAACTGCCCGATTTGACGAAAAGACGGGCCCGGGCTGCGCTCGTCTTCATTGCGTTCCTTCGCCTTGGTCCAGATCCCCTTTCTCGCCCCTTGCTTCTGAAACCTCCAGATCTGCTCTGATATCCCTCCAAGCTTCCGTCCCATGGCGCCCCGAAAGACCAAGATTGACTCGTCACCCGCCTGGTACGAGCCGGGCCTAGAGGCGCCCAATGTCTCGGCGAAAAACCTTGCCGTCACGCAGCTGCTGACGGTGGGGGAGAACAACGATAAGGGGGAGACCACGCTCCGGGCAGGCTCCACAGTGCCCGAAGCTCTGAAGAGCTCCTACTACCCCTTCTTCATGGGCAGCATCGTCGCCGGCCTCATTCCCCTTCTCCGACTTCTTCTACGCAGTCCTCCAGCACTACGGGTTGCAGGCTCTTCATCTCCATCCCAACTCCGTTCTTCTCTTGTCCATCTTTGCCTTCTACTGTGAGGCGTACGTCGAGGTGATGCCGTCCATGGCATTGCCGCGCCACTTCTTCTTCATTTGGATCAATGAAGGCCACACCACGAGGTGCGCCAACTTCATCGCAGCCGACAAGGCCAACGCGATTTCGAAGACCGGGAAGAAGGCCGATGGCTTCAGGAGCAAGTGGGTTATGATAGATGCCAAGTGTGTCCACCCACGGCTGAAGCTGCCGACGGGGATGCCCCGCCCTGATGAGGGGTGCTCCTGCGCGAAGCTTACCGACGAGGGGGCTAAATTGGTGCTCGAGAAGATGAACGACGACCTGAGGCCAGGCAACGCGAAGGCGGCGAAACTGACGGGGGCCATGCTCCTGAAGGAATTCTTGGCGATGCGGGTGGCTCCTCTCCAAGCGTGCACACGCCCCCTGTGGATGGTTGTGGATGGAGAAGACATGCTCCGCTTGAGCCCGAAGGCCTTGTTCTACGAGGAGCTGGCCCTGGTCCTTCGTCTCCTGGTCGGAGACGACCAAGAGTATCCGCCGAATCCCCACGCTCCCTTGTTCCTCCAGAAGGACGGGGCGCAAGTCGTGGCTGCCATGCCCACTTTTGACGGGCGCGGCCTAGTGCCGCTGGCGCCTTCTAAGGTCCCGGTGGTGACGGCAATGGTGGACGTATCTTCTGGTGACGGGGAGGAAGGAGAGGAGGAGGAGGAGCACGTCTCAAAGACAACCCCCGAGGAGATGGGAGAGACCTCCCCCTTGCACAAGGCCGATATCCTCCGCCTCCCGCCTAACGATGATGGCGAGGATGACATCCTTCTGGAGAAGGGGGAGCCGCCCGTGGTTCCGATGAAGAGTAGGTCGGCGCTGCTCCCCCAGGACGGCGCTCCTGCCTTGCCATCGCCTGGAGCCACTTTTGGCTCAGCTGCTGCTCCTGCTTCTGCTGCCGGAGCTGGCGCGCCCACGCCTCGGGTCGCGAAGCTCTCCGGCTTCAAGCTCCCGACGCGGAGGGACTACGGCGTGGTGGATCAGTAAGTGTTCTCGTCCTGCCTTGCTCTTGCTGCTGATGCTTGTTTCTGACTATTCTTTCTCGTTGTGTAACTAGGCCGACGCCTGCGGTGAAGAGGAGAAGGGAGGGCGAGGTGGTGCTGCTTGAGCCTAGGTCACCGCCTGCGGCTGTGCCCCTCTCCATGAGTAAAGGTGGAGATGGTGCTCATGCTTCTCCAGCCCGATCATCCTCGCGAGGCTGGGTGGAGCATCCTCGGGAGAAGTCAGCCCCCGAGGCCCCGCTGACTCGGGAGGTGCCAGAGTCCGGCTCGGGTGCTGAGGTCTAAGAGGATCAAGAGCCTCCAGCCTCCAAGGCCATGGTGATGATGACGCCTCTTCCTCCTCCTTCTGCCGTGTTGCTGACCCCAGGTTCCCCTGCTTCTCCTAACGTCCTGGAGCGGGCCCTTTTCTGAGATTGCCCGACTGCAAGAAGATCTTCAGAGCGCCGAACTCCTCCTGGCAGCTGGGCGCCTGGAGCTGGTCTCTGGCTGGCTTCATTCTGACGCGTCCGTTCAGGCGGCGCTGAGCCTGGCTGCAGCGACCCCTGAGGGGGAGAAGCGAGCCGCAACTCAGGCAACAGTTGCTCACGAGGCGGCACTGAAGGACGCTGAGGCCACCCAAGGTCGCTGCCAGGTGCTGGAGGCCGAGCTGAAGATCCTACGTGAAGAGCGTGCAGAAGATGCTCGTGGCTGTAAGGCGAAGGAAGAGAGGATGAAGGCCTGGGAGGACGCCATCAAGGGTCGCGACTCCGAGCTGGAGCAGTTGGCGCAGGCGCAGGCCGCTGAGTGCAGCTGGCTGGAGGAGCTGGAGCGAGGGGTGCAGGCGGAGAAAGCCAAACTTGACGCCAAGGGGAAGGTTCTGGCCGAGGACCGCGCCGCATTGGCACTCCTCGAGGAGAGGGGCCGTGATGCGCTGAAGACACTTTATGAGAAGGGCATGGAGAAGCCGCTGGCCACCGATGGAAACTGCCCCACCCAGTTGCTTCCCTACTTGGTCGAGGCGCTTGAGGAAGTCATGAGCGAGATCGGCCCCATGGCAGAGGAGGAGGCTCGCGTCCTTTCTCCCGCCGTGCTGACGTGCGTCTTCAGCCACCATCATCTTCGCGATCCTGTCGCCCGCCTTGATGAGCTGCTGGAGCCTGTGGACGATGAGCGCTACGCAGCTGCCGCTGCAGCCATGAAGGGTCAGGTGGAGGCCCTGATGCAGAAGTTCCATGCCTTTGCCCCCGCTCCTTCAACCGGTGGTACAGGCGAAGGCACCGCCACCCAGGAGGGGGCGCCTCTTGCGGGTGCTGGCGGCGTCCAGGGATGACTTGCTTGCGACTCCTTTCCTGTTTAAACTCCTGCAGCTTGTACCGTGCCTTGTGGAGGCGTTTAAACTTGTGTTTGATACTCGGGGAACAATATGTGTTGTAATATTTGCTTTGAGATTTTGCGCTTTCCTTCCCATTTGCTTTATGTCCTACGTCGGCAGAGCCCGACCCCGCGCATACCTCAGCCGCTGTTGGGCCGACCGGATCACCAGGACGGACCAAGGAGTGAGGGGCTACGTGGTCAGTTAGGCTCCTGAGTCGCGATGCTCAGGAGTCCCCCTTGACGTACAAACAGCTTGTGGAAAGGAGATGCAAGGGTAGGTCTAGTGTTCTACGTCGGCAGGGCCCGACCCCGCACATACCTCAGCCGCCATTGGGCTGACCGGATCACCAGGACGGACCAAGGAGTGAGGGGCTACGTGGTCAGTTAGGCTCCTGAGTCGCGATGCTCAGGAGTCCCCCTTGACGTCAAACGACCTTCATACCTTAGCTCCGCTTGGGAGGGCGCTGATGACTGGGTCCACGGGACCTGGCAGGGTGGCGTACGCTTGGACATGACCCGAGCGCAGCCCCCTCGCGTGGCTCTCCCGAGGGGAGGCCTTGCGATGAGGATAGACACCGAGCCCGGAGGCTCCCTGAGGTTGATACGGCCGTGAGGCCGCCCTCAGTTGTTTATCACCAGGACGGACCATGGCGCTTACGCACTTGCACGGGCATAGCCGCTCCTCGGCAGTGTCGACTGCCAGCGCGGAGCATGGTGCTTCCACTGGTACGTGGGAGGGGGCTCCCTCTGAGTGGAGCCCCCGGGGCGTGTACAGCCCCGCCCTGACACGTGGCTTGCACGGTAGGGCTGGAGGAGATATAACTGGGCACTCATGAGCCAGCACGGGACTAACGAGGCACTACGTCAAGGCGGGTTGCGCCTGGTCTTGGTTTTTGATAGCTGTGGCAAACCTGCGAGATGGTTAGACAACCCACGCCGAGTGGATTTCCTGAGGCTATCCCACGAGAAGGCCAAGCACCAACGACCCCAGGAGGTGACGTGAACGGGGCCGGCCCGCCAGACAGAGCTCAGCCGTTGGATTTATCAACGCTACAGGGACGGGCCCGAGCACAGACGCTATCCCTAGCCTTCTAATGCGAAGGATCCTGAAGAAAGACAATCGGCCCGCGGCTCCCATGGTAGGTGTCAATCAAGCAGGTGATAGCCATAGATAGATTATGCATGAGAAGCAAACTGGCTCAGATAAACACAGGAACGATACATGACACTGGGTCAGACCCGAGCATCTTGGGGATGATGCAGCCTGAGGGGCGCTCCCCGCAGAGTGAATTGAAGATGCAAGCAGATACACGCAGCAGGGATGGACCCACGCGGCCTGGGGATGATGCAGCCCAAGGGGCGCTCCCAGCAAAATGAACTTGGAGAGATGTCACCTGGTTTGGTTGCTGAAGGAGTGTTGGGCTAGCTGAAAGCGCGTAGCGAAGCAGTCACCCCTCATGAGCCGTCGGGGCCCTGAGCCTCGGGAGACTCTAGAGGCTCAGGCGGCCTCCTGAGGACCGTCTCCATCTCCGCCAGGACTGCGTGGTGTCTGGCCTCCTGACCTGCCATGACGCTCTGCAGGTGGCGCTAGAAGGCAGCGGCCCCGCTCGGCAGGCCCAACGGCATGCAAACGTAGCTTTGAGGTGGACCCTCACAGCGTCCAACACGCGAAGGCCAGAAGCGCTCCTGAGATGCGGCCCGATTGAGCCCTGGGATGTTGATGCAGACGCGCAGCTCACCACCCTTGCCGGGGTGGGGAGCAGCGCCAGGTGGGCGGCGGTCGCCGCGAATTGCTCTTGCTTCCTGAAGCTCTTGAGTGGCTTCATCGACGAACTCCTGAGCGCCAGGTGCTCTTCGCCTGGTGCCCTCCCGAGGGAAACGTGTCATGAAGCACGCCTCCACGTGGTGCCTAAGCGCTTCCCTCATGATGCTGGCCAGGTCTGAGGCCCTCCAAAAGAGAGCCCCCGAGCCCTGCCTGAGGACGGCGCTAGGCGCACCTCCCTATGTGTGGGAGGGAGGCGCCCCAGGCGCTGGCGCGGATCCTTAAGTGGTGCCGCTGGAGGTGTCGCTTCCTTGAGATCCAGTGTGGAGCAACTGCTTATTTTTCTTGGGATTGGTCTCAGGAGGGTACTGCGCTGCGTTGCTGTCGGGGTCTTCGAGTGATGCAGCTTGGAAGGCGTGCTCGAGGGAGCACATCGCATCTCTTTCTTCACAGGGGATGGTGATGATTCCGCCACTTCCAGGGATCTTGAGGACATTGTAGCCGTGGTGGGCATCTTGAGGACATTGTAGCACTGGGTACCCGAGGATGGCATTGTACGGCAGACGGATGTGGGCGACATCAAAGTCGATGAGCTCGGTGTGGTAGTTGTCACGCTGACCAAAGGTGACAGGGAGACGAACTTGCCCTATCGGGGTGGTAGAGCCGTCAGTCACTCCTGAGAAAGACTTGGTAGGCTAGAGCTGATCGTATGGTACTTGAAGGCTGTCGAAAGTCTCGACGGACATGACATTAAGCCCTGCGCCGCCGTCGATGAGGGTCTTTGTGACTTGGACATTGCTGATGATGAGTGAACAAAGCAATGCGAGAACGCCGACAGTTGCCGCACACTTGAGCTGGTCTGCCGAGCTAAAGGTGATGGCATAGTTGGACCATCCGAGCGGGCGTGTGGCCTCGATCCTGGGGAGGACTGCATTCACTTCGTGAGCAAACTGCTTGAAGACTCGCTGAGAGGCTGGGGCTTGAGATCCGCCCAAGATGCAGGCGATAGCTCGCGGCTCTTGGAATCCCACAGCCCCCTCGTCCAGCTGGTGGTCGTCGTTCCTTCTTGGCGGCGGCAGCGGAGGGAGACCAGGGTTGCCCCGAGGACGGTCCTCACGAAGGTGGTCCCTCCAGGTGCCCTC
This sequence comes from Triticum urartu, assembly GCF_056163025.1. Taxonomy (NCBI): domain Eukaryota; kingdom Viridiplantae; phylum Streptophyta; class Magnoliopsida; order Poales; family Poaceae; genus Triticum; species Triticum urartu. The sequence goes on along the minus strand of NC_141878.1, from coordinate 442,094,335 downwards.
ATGAGGTTGGTCCTGCCAACGATCCTCGCGAGGTTGATCACGCCACTCCTGGAGGGGCCCATGGTCATCCCAACGTCCTCCACCACGTCCACCTCCTCGGCCGTAGCCCCGGTCGTTGCGCTCGGGGCGTTGCTACCACTTGAGCATGCATTGGTTTTCCCTTGAAGAGGAAAGGGTGATGCAGCAAAGCAGTGTAAGTCTTTCCCTCAGTTTTTGAGAACCAAGGTATATATCAATCCAGTAGGAGACCACACGTGAGTCACCTCGTACCTACACAAACAAATAAGAACCTCGCAACCAACGCGATAAAGGGGTTGTCAATCGCTTCACGGCCACTTGCAAGAGCGAGATCTGATAGAGATAATAATAATAAGATAAATATTTTTGGTATTTTTATGATATAAATTGAAAGTAAAGATTGCAAAATAAAATAGATTGTAAACTTGTACGATGGAAAATAGACCCGGGGGCCATAGGTTTCACTAGTGGCTTCTCTCAAGATAGCATAAGTATTACGGTGGGTGAACAAATTACTGTCGAGCAATTGATAGAATTGAGCATAGTTATGAGAATATCTAGGTATGATCATGTATATAGGCATCACGTCCGTGACAAGTAGACCGACTCCTGCGGGCATCTACTACTATTACTCCACACATCGCCCGCTATCCAGCATGCATCTAGAGTATTAAGTTCATAAGAACGGAGTAATGCTTTAAGAAATATGACATGATGTAGAGGGATAAACTCATGCAATATGATATAAACCCCATATTTTTATCCTTGATGGCAACAATACAATACGTGTCGTTTCCCCTACTGTCACTGGGATTGAGCACGGCAAGATTGAACCAAAAGCTAAGCACTTCTCCCATTGCAAGAAAGATCAATCTAGTAGGCCAAACCAAACTCATAATTCGAAGTGACTTGCAAAGATAACGAATCATAGATAAAAGATTCAAATATTGTTCATAGAAAATCTTGATCATAAACCCACAATTCATCGGATCTCGACAAACACACCGCAAAAAGAGTTACATCAAATAGATCTCCAAGAAGATCGAGGAGAACTTTGTATTGAGATCCAAAGAGAGAGAAGAAGCCATCTAGCTAATAACTATGGACCCGAAGGTCTGAGGTAACTACTCACACATCATCGGAGAGGCTATGGTGTTGACGTAGAAGCCCTCCGTGATCAATGCCCCCTCCGGCGGAGCGCCAGACAAGGCCCCAAGATGGGATCTCACGGGTACAGAAGGTTGTGGCGGTGGAATTAGGTTTTCATGGTGCTCTCTGATGGTTTGGGGGTACGTAGGTATATATAGGAGGAAGAAGTAGGACGGTGGAGCCACGAGGGGGCCACGAGGGTGGAGGGCGCGCCCCTGCCTCGTGGCCTCCTCATTGATTGCTTGACGTCCACTCCAAGTCCTATGGATCATGTTTGTTCCAAAAATCATGCTCCCAGAGGTTTCATTCCATTTGGACTCCGTTTGATATTCTTTTTCTATGGAACACTGAAATAGGCAAAAAGAGCAATTTGGGCTAGGCCTCCGGTTAATAGGTTAGTCCCAAAAATAATATAAAAGGGTATAAATAAGCCCAGTAACCATCCAAAACAGAATATATAATACCATGGAACGATCAAAAATTATAGATACGTCGGAGACGTATCAAGCATCCCCAAGCTTAATTCCGGCTCATCCTCGAGTAGGTAAATGATAAAAACAGAATTTTTTATGTGGAATGCTTCCTAACATATTTCTCAATGTAATTTTCTTTATTGTGGCTTGAATGTTCAGATCCGAAAGATTCAAGATAAAAGTTTAATATTGACATAAAAATAATAATACTTCAAGCATACTAACTAAGCAATCATGTCTTCTCAAAATAACATGGACAAAGAAAGTTATCCCTACAAAATCTTATAGTCTAGCTATGCTCTATCTTCATCAAACAAAATATTAAATCATGCACAACCCCGATGATAAGCCAAGCAATTGTTTCATACTTTTGATGTTCTCAAACTTTTTCAACTTTCACACAATACATGAGCGTGAGCCATGGACATAGCACTATAGGTGGAATAGAATGGTGGTTGTGGAGAAGACAAAAGGAAAAGATAGTCTCACATCAACTAGGCGTATCAACGGGCTATGGAGATGCCCATCAATATATATCAATGTGAGTGAGTAGGGATTGCCATGCAACAGATGCACTAGAGCTATAAGTGTATGAAAGCTCAACAAAAGAAACTAAGTGGGTGTGCATCCAACTTGCTTGCTCACGAAAACCTAGGGCAATTTGAGGAAGCCCATCATTGGAATATACAAGCCAAGTTCTATAATGTAAAACTCCCACTAGTTTATGAAAGTGACAACATAGGAGACTCTCTATCATGAAGATCAGGGTGCTACTTTGAAGCACAAGTGTGGAAAAAGGATAGTAACATTGTCCCTTCTCTCTTTTTCTCTCATTTTTTTATTTGGGACTTCTTTCTTTCTTTTTTCTTTTGGCCTCTTTTCTTTTTTTGCGTCTGGAGTCTCATCCCGACTTGTGGGGGAATCATAGTCTCCATCATCCTTTCCTCACTGGGACAATGCTCTAATAATGATGATCATCACACTTCTTTTTACTTACAACTCAATACTTAGAAAAAAATATGACTCTATGTGAATGACTCCGGCAGTGTACCAGGATATGCAATGTGTCGGATCACGGGTTCCGGAAAAACCCTCACGGTTTGAACACTGGGGTGCGCGCGAAGATCTCTCCCTACTGATCCACGTCCTAACTTCGCTAAGATCTCACGGGCTAACTCGATGAACTCGCAACACAAAGGACACAAGATTTATATTGGTTCGGGTCACCGTTGTGGTGTAATACCATACTGCAGTGTGGTGGTGGTGGATTGCCTCTTGGGCTGAGGATGAACAGTACAAGGGGAAGAACAGCCTCCTAAGGAGAGGTGTTCTTGTGCTCGGTGAACTTGTGGTAGTTCTGGTCTCTCTCGATCCGTCCGATCGATCCCCCTAGCTATGGTGGTGGCTAGTCCTATTTATAGAGGCCCTGGTCCTCTCCCCAAATATTGAGTGGGAAGGGAGCTAACAACGGCCAATTTGAAAGGGGACAGCTAGTACAGCTTATCCTGACAAAAGCAGTCTTCGCCTGCAAAAGGCTCTGGTGGTGACGCCGTCTTGGGCTCCATGGTGACCTCCGTCTTGCCATCCTTCTGGTCTTGGTCTCATTGCACCGATATGGAAACCTTTGCTTGACGCCTCGGTACTCCGCGACTGCGCTTGCTTCCTTAGCACCAAAGAGGAAACAAGGATGTTGTGTGCGCTGGCGCCTGCCTGCCGACCGCCTAGCCTTGGTCGTCATGGCTTACGTCACTGGGACCTCGCGAGGTTTGTCTTGCCTTGAACTCTCCTCCCCTCACGAGCCAGCCTGATGAGGCCGCTCCTAAGGAGGTCTTGTGTCGTCCGCCTCGTGAGGCTTGGCCCCTCGCGAGGGTCTTAAAATCTTGTTAGTGAAGATGGGCCATGCGGGCCCGCTCGCAGAGCCACGCCGTGGGCCGCAGGCAGGCAAGTCTGGGGACCCTCATTCCCAGAACGTCGACAGTAGCCCCCGGGCCTAAGGCGCACTCGGGCTTGGCTTCGAGGCAAAGACAAGGGGCAAGTGTGGAGCGCTGTGGGCCCCAATAGCCTGCGGCCTTGGTCGACGCATGGTGGTTGATTGGACGTGGGTGTCTCCACTTTCGCATGCTGCCTTCGAATCTGCCTGGCTATGCGGCCACCGCAACCTACACAGTTATTCCTCCATCGCCTGTGCTATCCTCCTCCAATTCCTCTACTTCCCCCGGACTCCGCTCCTCTTTCTAATCTGACCTGAGCTCTGCTCACTCCATCGCCATGGCGCCGACACAAGCGGATAAGGGGAAGAAACCTCTGCCTTTGACTAGTGCGCCTCCGGCCGCTGAGCCCGCTGTTGGCCGATCGCTGGTGCTCAATGATGAGGCCATGGGCAAGGTACGTCACATGCTCGCCTCCGGCTTCAATGAGTGGGGAAAGATGGTGGCTTGGCCTGCGTCTCGTGCTCGCATTGACCGGGAAGCCACCGAGGTCCCATTCTTCATCGACGCCCTTTGGGCCGGCCTGGTCCCTCCTTTCTCCGCCTTCTTCAATGTTGTGCTTGCGCATTATCAGATCCACATGCTACACCTTGATCCTCAATTAGTGACCCTTCTCGCCGTCTTCGCCTTTGTTTGTGAGGCCATGGTAGGCATTGCCCCTTCAGTGGCCCTTCTCCGCCACTTCTTCTCACTCCACCTGGTTGATCCCCGACAGAGCTCAGGATGCCTGAGCTTTCAGGCCGTGGCGGAGACGGTCGGCGCGGGGTTTGACTTCGAGCTCCCACCATCCATGAGCGGGTTTCGGACATGGTGGGTATTTGTTGATGTCGGAGTGCTCAGCCCCCTGCTCTCTTCTTCGTCAGCGCCCGCTATTCCCAGCTCCGGTTGGTGCCATCAGAGGCTCACTGATTCGTGCCTTGCCCCTGTCTGGCTCAGGCTGAGGTGGCTTAAGGACCATGATGTGACTGCACCTATGGTGGTGAAGGAGTTCATCCGGCGCGTAATCGCTCCGTTTCAACGCCATTCTCAACCAATGTGGGCCTTGCTGAATAGCAAGGACCACATGAGACTTCAAGAGTCTGGGCTCCCCCCCCCCCCCGAGGCGTGGCGAACGATGCTCGAGGTCCTGACGGGTGTCCCGTTGCCAGACGACGTGCCAAGGAAGAGTTGCCTTCTGTACGGCTGCTTGAACAAGGCGACAGTCGTGGAGCAGATGTCCGCCTTTGATGAGTGGGGGCTGCGCCCAGTCGGCCTCGTGGGGCCTCGTGAGAACCCCATCATTGTGGTTCCTCTTCCTGCTGCTGGCGCCGAGCTCGCCCCGAGTGTGGATGCAGGGGGGCGAGCACCGCTGGGGGCCGATGGCGAAGGTGCCGAGATGCTGATGCCGCCCAGGGCTCCTGAGGCGTCATCCTCAGGAACCCGCGACTCTTGCCCTGGGGCGGCGGTTGAGGAGGCGACACAGCCCACGTCTCCCGAGGCCGGGGCTCCTGAGACCTTGACAGGTCGCTGTGAGGGAGAGCCTGGTGGCTCCCCTCAGCTTGGCGCTCCTGAGACTGCCCCTTCGAGCGCTTCTCCAGTTGCGCCTCGTGTGGGCCGCCATATCCAGTGCTTCGGTCGGCTCTGCGTGGACTTCGAAGAGCTCCGCAAGAGGAAGGGGTCCCCAAGCAGTGGCACATTCGGGCCGTTAAAACAGAGAGAGTACATTGCTGTTGATGAGTAAGTACCTTATATTGGTGATTCTCCATGTGTTGCTTCCTTTCCTGACGATATCTCTTCCGGATTCCTTCTGCCAAGGTCGCAAGATCTCCTGGGAAGCAGCCTCCTCTCACCTCGCTTCTCCCTCTAGACCCAAGCACTTCAAGCCCACGCTCTGCTCACGGTGTGGAGCCAACCGGGGAAGCCGGCCCATCAACAAGGTGTCTTGAGCTCGCGCCTTCGCCATCTTTTCTTCGCGGCCTTGTTCGGAGCACAGCAAGCATGCCAAGGGTTCCTCCTCTGGTCATGGGAAGTGACTGGTTGGCTTCGATCCTGGGGTCTTCTTCAAGCAGCGGGCCTTCACTCGTTTGGGCCCCTCGTGAGGCCCGTCCCGCAAATGGGCGGGCACCAACCCCCAGCCCCCTGCCGAAAGGGGGCGAGTCGCTTCGGGCCCCATTCGCGGTTCCCACGGCGGAGGATGAAGTCAGCATCATCCTCAAGTTGGTGCAAGAAAGGAGCGTCGTTCGCCACGAGCTCTTTCAGGAGGCGATGGGCGCGATGAACCAGCTTGGTGAAGAGCTCGTGGATGTGGACGCGCGCCTCGTGGCCGAGGGTCTTCGGCTGGTGGAGGAGCGACATAAGCTGAAGGTGGCTATCAACCTCGGGCGCCACCAGCGCGAGCTCGATAATGCAAAGGCTGAGGCTTCCCTCGCAGCCTCTCGTGAGGCCTGCTCCCGAGCTCTAGAAGAGGCTCGGGAAGCTGACCACCATCGCGAGGTCGCGGAGAAGCGTGCGTTGGAGCTCCAAGCCTGGAGCGCTGTCTTGGATCAGCAAGTGGATGCACGCAGGTCCGCCCTTATGTCGTTGAGGGGGACGCCCGCGGAAGAGGAAGAGATCCTGAAGCGTGAGGAGGCGGTGGCACTGGAAGCCGTGGAGCATAGCCTTGAGCTCGAACGACTAGAGACGAGGGAGCATCAAGTTGCCCTGGCGGAGGATGAAGTTGGCGTGCGCGAGGCCAGGCCCCAAGAGGAGGTTGATCGCTTGGTGGCCGAGGCTTGCGCGGATCTCGAGAGTCGGTACGACCTGAAGCTGAAGCTCGTGGAAGCTGGGGCCGCCATTAGGACTGCTGCCCTCAAGTCCAGGTTGACCGAGGTGGAGCGACGCGAGGAAGCCACCGCAGCCGCTCTGGTCTCGACGCAGGTCGAACTGGCCTCTGCCCTCGCCGAGCTGATCCCTCTTCAGCAGCGGGTTGCTGACGCCGAGTCCGTCGCGGCAGAACAAGGAGGAACTGCTTCAGTGGCAAACGCTAGAGCGCATGCATGCCCCCATGCTCCGGGACCTCGGGAACAGGGCCAACGTCGCCCTGGGCCACATCTGTGATGAGAATGCTCCTCATCCCCATGCGAACGACTACGCCAGCCACCTCCGCTTCTTTACCGACATGGTGATGCGCCTGGAGAACCATTCCAAGAGGGCTTGCCAACTTATTGAAGAGAGGATCCGCGGCTTGCTCGGGCGTGCATTCTCCCGCATCTTCAGCCATCTCCAGAACGCCGACCCCAACTTCGACTATGACGCCGCCATCGCTTCCGTACCCGAGGCCATCCGGGGCAACCTGTCACGATGGGTAGAAGAAAATGTGGACACTCTGGTCAGCGCCTTCACTTCCGATGATGATGGGGTGCTGGTCGCGGCGGACGCGGGTGACGTGGTCGACGACGGTGACGGTGGTGCTGGTGGAGGTCATGGTGATGCCAGCGATGGTGGCAGCGATGCCAGCGACACGTCTAAGGGTGATCCTGGGGACGCGGCGAGCGACATGTCTGACTGATCCCGTGTTTCCCAGCTGTTTGTCCTGCACACAGAAGCTCAGGCGTAGCCCTTGAAGTTGTAAGAGCATTTTTTGGAGGGGAAGCCCCTCATGTAAATTTTCTACTGCCTTTATCTTGTTAGGTGGAGTCGAATATGTGTCTTCGTGAACTCACGTATCCTGGGGCAAATTTGTTGTTGCGGTTTACCTTAGCCTGGACGAGCCCAAACCGGCTCGTGAGGTTGTAAGCTCCTGAGGAACTCATCGAGACGCCCGAGGGGGCCGTGTGATAAGCAAGTGCTAGTCGTGGCGCGGCGTGCACGTGACGCGTGTGCGTCTTGCTCAGCCCCGCTCGTGAGGGGCCCGCGAGGGGGAAGCAAAAGGCGCGAACTCCGAAATAAGGCAAGAACCAGTCAGCAAGAAATCACTCGAACGAGAAAAGGTACCCCCGCACGCATCAATGAAAATTCAACTTCAACTCAAATCCAAATCCAGAAGGCAAGGCTACAAAAAAGGGATCCAAAGCAAATGCTTGCGTCCGGCACCTAGTCTAGTCTTCTTGTCTTCAAGTCTTCTCACCAGTGCGGAGCTAAGTGCTGCCACTAGGACGTGGGAGGGAGCCCCCGAGGCCCGAGGGCGGCACTCCTGAGACTCCGGGGCATGTACAGCCCCACTCATTATTACATGAGAGTGTCATGGGCAGTGATCTTCACAGGCGTGAGCCTTACTTCATATCGCCAGACGAGGGCCCTGCCTTGTGCCGCCCCTATGACCATTGGGATGACCGGAGACCAGGATGGCACCAACAAGGCCAGAGGGGACGCCAACGGCGCCCTCGGTGACCACGGGTCCTCTGCCAGGGGAAGGCTCTGTAGCACCTCCCCGGCAGAGGGCCTACCACCGGGGGACGCCTTGTTTCACGCGGCGCTGGGGAGGGCCTTTGTCCTGGCTTCCTTCCTGCAGCCCCCAGCGTGCCCCTGGCGGGAGGGAGGCCGACGATCCGGGACCGCCATCTCCTGCTGCGACCTAACCCCCCTACGCACCATGGTTAGCGTAAGCCTGCTCCTGAGGAATTAGTGGTACCCTGTAGCTGTTGTCGCCAGCGCGGTTGGCGAGGCTTTCGGAGGGGTCTTGAAAGACACCGACCTCTAGCAACTCCTCCTCCCAGCCCGGCTCGAGGAACAAGCCAGGGTCGTCTTCCAGCACGTACTCCTGGTCCACCATGCGGGGCACGTAGGTCTCTGAGGCCTCCGCCTCAAAGACCTCGCCGTAGTGCCCCACATTCCACGTCCCCGACCTAGCGTGCCGCCTCGATGATGGTAGGGTTGCATCCCGCCCGGACCATAGGTGGCGGCGCTCGTGCCCGCGCCCAGCGGAGGTGGCGCGGGCGTGAGCGGGCGTGCAGCTCGGTTTGTCGCGCTCCATGCGACCCGGCCGCAGCTTGTGGCGTGAGCAGAGAACAGAAGGGCGGCGCTCCTGAAGCCGCGATGTCTAGTAGCTCGGCGACGCATTCCAGCAGTGCATCCCAGCCGCTCTCCATCAGCCGGCACTATAGCAGCTCCCGTGCCACCGTGAGTGCAGCTCGCATGTTTGCCTGCTCCCTCCGGGTGTGCGGCGCCATTGCCGCGGCGTGGCTTGCGGCCCTTGCAGCAGCTCGCGCCTATCGTGGGGTGAGGGTCGATGGCGCCTGGCCGCGCCGCCCGCGCCCTACAGTGTTAGGTGGCGCTCGTGCCGCCTACAGCACGGGGTTGAGGTCTTCCTGGGCAGGCGGCGCCGCACAGGCTGGCCAGGCTGCGCAGCGGTCGGCGTTGGTCCTTGAGTCGCCGGACATTTGAACTGTGCAGCGTCGGTGAATCGACTGGCGGGAGAGAGGCTCTAGCGCACCCCTACCTAGCGCGCCAAATGTCGGATCACGGGTTCCAGCAAAACCCTCAAGGTTCGAACACTAGGGTGCGCGCGAAGATCTCCCCCTACCGATCCACGTCCTAACTTCGCTAAGATCTCACGGGCTAACTCGATGAACTCGCAACACAAAGGACACAAGATTTATACTAGTTCGGGCCACTGTTGTGGTGTAATACCCTACTCCAGTGTGGTGGTGGTGGATTGCCTCTTGGGCTGAGGATGAAAAGTACAAGGGGGAGAACGGCCTCCTGAGGAGAGGTGTTCTTGTGCTCGGTGAACTTGTGGTAGTTCTGGTCTCTCTCGATCCATCCGATCGATCCCCCTAGCTATGGTGGCGTCTAGTCCTGTTTATAGAGGCCCTGGTCCTCTCCCCAAATATTGAGTGGGAAGGGAGCCAACAACGGCCAATTTGAAAGGGGACAGCTAGTACAGCTTATCCTAACAAAAGCAGTCTTCGCCTGCAAAAGGCTCTGGTGGTGACGCCGTCTTGGGCTCCATGGTGACCTCCATCTTGCCGTCCTTCTGGTCATGGTCTCGTTGCACCGATATGGAAACATATGCTTGACGCCTTGGTATTCCGCGCCTGCGCTTGCTTCATTAGCACCAAAGAGGAAGCAAGGACGTTGGGCGCGTTGGCGCCCACCTGGCCTTGGTCGTCATGGCTTATGTCATTGGGCCTCGCGAGGTTTGTCTTGCCTTGAACTCTCCGCCCCTCGCGAGCCAGCTTGGTGAGGCCGCTCCTGAGGAGGTCTTGTCTCGTCCGCCTCGCGAGGCTTGGCCCCTCGCGAGGGTCTTAAAAGTTTGTTGGTGAAGATGGGTCGTACGGGCCCGCTCGCAGAGCCACATCATGGGCCGCAGGCAGGCAAGTCTAGGGATCCCCATTCCCAGAACGCCGACACAATGAATCAAGAGTGACATGTATGAAATATGCCCTAGAGGCAATAATAAAGTTATTATTTATTTCCTTATATCATGATAAATGTTTATTATTCATGCTAGAATTGTATTAAACGGAAACGTCACACTTGTGTGAATACATAGACAAACAAAGTGTCACTAGTATGCCTCTACTTGACTAGCTCGTTAATCGAATATGGTTATGTTTCCTAACCATAGACATGAGTTGTCATTTGATTAACGGGATCACATCATTAGGAGAATGATGTGATTGACATGACCCATTCCATTAGCTTAGCACCCGATCGTTTAGTATGTTGCTATTGCTTTCTTCATGACTTATACATGTTCCTATGACTATGAGATTATGCAACTCCCGTTTACCAGAGGAACACTTTGTGTGCTACCAAACGTCACAACGTAACTTGGTGATTATAAAGGTGCTCTACAGGTGTCTCCAAAGGTACATGTTGGGTTGGCATATTTCGAGATTAGGATTTGTCACTCCGATTGTTGGAGAGGTATCTCTGGGCCCTCTTAGTAATGCACATCACTTAAGCCTTGAAAGCAATGCAACTAATAAGTTATTTGCAAGATGATGTATTACAGAACGAGTCAAGAGACTTGCCGGTAACGAGATTGAACTAGGTATTGAGATACAGACGATCGAATCTTGGGCAAGTAACATACCGATGACAAAGGGAACAAACGTATGTTGTTATGCGGTCTGACCGATAAAGATCTTCGTAGAATATGTAGGAGCCAATATGAGCATCCAGGTTCCGCTATTGGTTATTGACCGGAGACATGTCTCGGTCATGTCTACATTGTTCTCGAACCCGTAGTGTCCGCACGCTTAACGTTACGATGACAGTTTCATTATGAGTTTATATATTTTGATGTACCGAAGGTTGTTCGGAGTCCCGGATGTGATCATGGACTTGACGAGGAGTCTCGAAATGGTTCCAGGTGAGATTGGGACAATACCGGATCACCGGGAGGTTATCGGAACCCCCCCGGGAGGTATATGGGCCTTATTGGGCCTTAGTGGAAAGGAGGGGAAAGGAGCAAGGGAGGGGGCACCCCCCCAAGCCCAATCCGAATTGGGAGGGGGCCGGCCCCCCTTTCCTTCCTCCCTCCTTCCTCTTCCTTCCCTCTCCCACTCCTAATAGGAAAAAGGGGAGTCCTACTCCCGATGGGAGTTGGACTCCCCCTAGGGCGCGCCACCCTCCTTGGCCGGCCCCCTCCTCCACTCCTTTATATACGGGGGCAGGTGGCAACCCACAGACACAACAGTTGATCATTGATCTCTTAGCCGTGTGCGGTGCCCCCCTCCACCATAGTCCTCGATAATATTGTAGCAGTGCTTAGGAGAAGCCCTGCGAGGGTAAAACATCAAGATCGTCACCACGCCGTCGTGCTGACGGAACTCATCCCCGACACTTTGCTGGATCGGAGTCCGGGGATCGTCATCGAGCTGAACGTGTGCTAGAACTCGGAGGTGCCGTAGTTTCGGTGCTTGATCGGTTGGGCCGTGAAGACATACGACTACATCAACCACATTGTGCTAACGCTTCTGCTTCCGGTCTACGAGGGTACATAGACTACACTCTCCCCTCTCGTTGCTATGCATCACCATGATCTTGCGTGTGCGTAGGAAAATTTTGAAATTACTACGTTCCCCAACAGTGGCATCCGAGCCTAGTTTTTATGCGTTGATGTTATATGCATGAGTAGAAACAAGTGAGTTGTGGGCGATATAAGTCATACTGCTTACCAGCATGTCATACTTTGGTTCGGCGATATTGTTGGATGAAGCGGCTCGAACCGACATTACGCGTACGCTTACGCGAGACTGGTTCTACCGACGTGCTTTGCACACAGGTGGCTGGCGGGTGTTAGTTTCTCCAACTTTAGTTGAACCGAGTGTGGCTACGCCCGGTCCTTGCGAAGGTTAAAACAGCACCAACTTGACAAACTATCGTTGTGGTTTTGATGTGTAGGTAAGAACGGTTCTTGCTAAGCCCGTAGCAGCCACGTAAAACTTGCAACAACAAAGTAGAGGACGTCTAACTTGTTTTTGCAGGGCATGTTGTGATGTGGTATGGTCAAGACATGATGCTAAATTTTATTGTATGAGATGATCATGTTTTGTAACCGAGTTATCGGCAACTGGCAGGAGCCATATGGTTGTCGCTTTATTGTATGCAATGCAATCACGCTGTAATGCTTTACTTTATCACTAAGCGGTAGCGATAGTCGTGGAAGCATAAGATTGGCGAGACGACAACGATTCTACGATGGAGATCAAGGTGTCACGCCGGTGACGATGGTGATCATGACGATGCTTCGGAGATGGAGATCACAAGCACAAGATGATGATGGCCATATCATATCACTTATATTGATTGCATGTGATGTTTATCTTTTATGCATCTTATCTTGCTTTGATTGACGGTAGCATTATAAGATGATCTCTCACTAAATTTCAACATAAAAGTGTTCTCCCTGAGTATGCACCGTCGCCAAAGTTCGTCGTGCCCAGACACCACATGATGATCAGGTGTGATAAGCTCTACGTCCATCTACAACGGGTGCAAACCAGTTTTGCACACGCAGAATACTCAGGTTAAACTTGACGAGCCTAGCATATGCAGATATGGCCTCGGAACACTGAGACCAAAAGGTCGAGCATGAATCATATAGTAGATATGATCAACATAGTGATGTTCACCATTGAAAACTACTCCATTTCATGTGATGATCGGCTATGATTTAGTTGATTTGGATCACGTGATCACTTAGAAGATTAGAGGGATGTCTTTCTAAGTGGGAGTTCTTAAGTAATATGATTAATTGAACTTAAATTTATCATGAACTTAGTACCTGATAGTATCTTGCTTGTTTATGTTTGATTGTAGATAGATGGCCCGTGTTGTTGTTCCGTTGAATTTTAATGCGTTCCTTGAGAAAGCAAAGTTGAAAGATGATGGTAGCAATTATACGGACTGGGTCCGTAACTTGAGGATTATCCTCATTGCTGCACAGAAGAATTACGTCCTGGAAGCACCGCTGGGTGCCAGGCCTGCTGCTGGAGCAACACCAGATGTTATGAATGTCTGGCAGAGCAAAGCTGATGACTACTCGATAGTTCAGTGTGCCATGCTTTACGGCTTAGAATTGGGACTTCAACAACGTTTTGAACGTCATGGAGCATATGAGATGTTCCAGGAGTTGAAGCTAATATTTCAAGCAAATGCCCGAATTGAGAGATATGAAGTCTCCAATAAGTTCTATAGCTGCAAGATGGAGGAGAACAGTTCTGTCAGTGAGCATATACTCAAAATGTCTGGGTATAATAATCACTTAATTCAACTAGGAGTTAATCTTCCAGATGATTGCGTCATTGACAGAATTCTCCAATCACTTCCACCTAGCTACAAGAGCTTCGTGCTGAACTATAATATACAAGGGATGGATAAGACAATTCCCGAGCTCTTCACAATGCTAAAAGCTGCGGAGGTAGAAATCAAGAAAGAGCATCAAGTGTTGATGGTCAACAAGACCACTAGTTTCATGAAAAAGGGCAAGGGGAAGAAGAAGGGGAACTTCAGGAAGAACAGCAAGCAAGTTGCTGCTCAGGAGAAGAAACCCAAGTCTGGACCTAAGCCTGAAACTGAGTGCTTCTACTGCAAGCAGACTGGTCACTGGAGGCGGAACTGCCCCAAGTATTTGGCGGATAAGAAGGATGGCAAGGTGAACAAAGGTATATGTGATATACATGTTATTGATGTGTACCTTACTAGAGCTCGCAGTAGCACCTGGGTATTTGATACTGGTTCTATTGCTAATATTTGCAACTCGAAACAGGGACTACGGATTAAGCGAACACTAGCGAAGGACGAGGTCACAATGCGCGTGGGAAATGGTTCCAAAGTCGATGTGATCGCGGTCGGCACGCTACCTCTACATCTACCATCGGGATTAGTATTAGACCTAAATAATTGTTATTTGGTGCCAGCGTTGAGCATGAACATTATATATAGATCTTGTTTGATGCGAGGCGGTTATTCATTTAAATCAGAGAATAATGGTTGTTCTATTTATATGAGTAATATCTTTTATGGTCATGCACCCTTGAAGAGTGGTCTATTTTTGATGAATCTCGATAGTAGTGATACACATATTCATAATGTTGAAGCCAAAAGATGCAGAGTTGATAATGATAGTGCAACTTATCTGTGGCACTACCGTTTAGGTCATACCGGTGTAAAGCGCATGAAGAAACTCCATACTGATGGACTTTTGGAACCACTTGATTATGAATCACTTGGTACTTGCGAACCATGCCTCATGGGCAAGATGAGTAAAACGTCGTTCTCCGGTACTATGGAGAGAGCAACAGATTTGTTGGAAATCATACATACAAATGTATGTGGTCCAATGAATGTTGAAGCTCGTGGTGGATTTCATTATTTTCTCACCTTCACAGATGATTTAAGCATATATGGGTATATCTACTTAATGAAACATAAGTCTGAAACATTTGAAAAGTTCAAAGAATTTCAGAGTGAAGTTGAAAATCATCGTAACAAGAAAATAAAGTTTCTACGATCTGATCGTGGAGGAGAATATTTGAGTTACGTGTTTGGTTTACATTTGAAGCAATGCGGAATAGTTTCGCAACTCACGCCACCCGGAACACCACAGCGTAATGGTGTGTCCGAACGTCGTAATCGTACTTTACTTGATATGGTGCGATCTATGATGTCTCTTACAGAGTTACCGCTATCATTTTGGGGTTATGCTTTAGAGACGGCCGCATTCACGTTAAATAGGGCACCATCAAAATCCATTGAGACGACGCCTTATGAACTATGGTTTGGCAAGAAACCAAAGTTGTCATTTCTGAAAGTTTGGGGCTGCGATGCTTATGTGAAAAAACTTCAACCTAATAAGCTCGAACCCAAATCGGAGAAATGTGTCTTCATAGGATACCCAAAGGAGACTATTGGGTACACCTTCTATCACAGATCCGAAGGCAAGACATTTGTTGCTAAGAATGGATCCTTTCTAGAGAAGGAGTTTCTCTCGAAAGAAGTGAGTGGGAGGAAAGTAGAACTTGATGAGGTAACTATACCTACTCCCTTATTGGAAAGTAGTACATCACAGAAACCGGTTTCTGTGACACCTACACCAATTAGTGATGAAGCTAATGATGATGATCATGAAACTTCAAAACAAGTTACTACTGAACCTCGTAGATCAACCAGAGTAAGATCCGCACCAGAGTGGTACGGTAATCCTGTTCTGGAAGTCATGCTACTAGATCATGATGAACCTACGAACTATGAAGAAGCGATGGTGAGCCCAGATTCCGCAAAATGGCTTGAAGCCATGAAATCTGAGATGGGATCCATGTATGAGAACAAAGTGTGGACTTTGGTTGACTTGCCCAATGATCGGCAAGCAATTGAGAATAAATGGATCTTCAAGAAGAAGACTGACGTTGACGATAATGTTACTGTCTACAAAGCTCGACTTGTCGCAAAAGGTTTTCGACAAGTTCAAGGGATTGACTACGATGAGACCTTCTCACCCGTAGCGATGCTTAAGTCTGTCCGAATCATGTTAGCAATTGCTGCATTTTATGATTATGAAATTTGGTAGATTGATGTCAAAACTGCATTCCTGAATGGATTTTTGGAAGAAGAGTTGTATATGATGCAGCCGGAAGGTTTTGTCGATCCAAAGGGAGCTAACAAAGTGTGCAAGCTCTAGCGATCCATTTATGTACTGGTGCAAGCATCTCGGAGTTGGGATAAACGCTTTGATAGTGTGATCAAAGCATTTGGTTTTATACAGACTTTTGGAGAAGCCTGTATTTACAAGAAAGTGAGTGGGAGCTCTATAGCATTTCTGATATTATATGTGGATGCCATATTGCTAATCGGAAATGATATAGAATTTTTGGATAGCATAAAGGGATACTTGAATAAGAGTTTTCCAATGAAAGACCTCGGTGAAGCTACTTACATATTGGGCATTAAGATCTATAGAGATAGATTAAGACGCTTAATTGGACTTTCACAAAGCACATACCTTGACAAAGTTTTGAAGAAGTTCAAAATGGATCAAGCAAAGAAAGGATTATTGCCTGTGTTACAAGGTGTGAAGTTGAGGAAGACTCAATGCCCGACCACTGCGGAAGATAGAGAGAAAAATGAAAGATGTTCCCTATGCTTCAGCCATAGGCTCTATCATGTATGCAATGCTATGTACCAGACCTGATGTGTGCTTTGCTATAAGTCTAGCAGGGAGGTACCAAAGTAATCCAGGAGTGGATCACTGGACAGCGGTCAAGAACATCCTAAAATACCTGAAAAGGACTAAGGATATGTTTCTCGTATATGGAGGTGACAAAGAGCTCATCGTAAATGGTTACGTTGATGCAAGCTTTGACACTGATCCGGACGATTCTAAATCGCAAACCGGACACGTATTTACATTAAACGGTGGAACTGTCAGTTGGTGCAGTTCTAAACAAAGCGTCATGGCGGGATCTACATGTGAAGCGGAGTACATAGCTGCTTCGGAAGCAGCAAACGAAGGAGTCTGGATGAAGGAGTTCATATCTGATCTAGGTGTCATACCTAGTGCATCGGGTCCAATGAAAATCTTTTGTGACAATACTGGTGCAATTGCCTTGGCAAAGGAATCCAGAGTTCACAAGAGAACCAAGCACATCAAGAGACGCTTCAATTCCATCCGGGATCTAGACCAGGTGGGAGACATACAGATTTGCAAGATACATATGGATCTGAATGTAGCAGACCCATTGACAAAGCCTCTTCCATGAGCAAAACATGATCAGCACCAAGGCTCCATGGGTGTTAGAATCATTACTGTGTAATCTAGATTATTGACTCTAGTGCAAGTGGGAGACTGAAGGAAATATGCCCTAGAGGCAATAATAAAGTTATTATTTATTTCCTTATATCATGATAAATGTTTATTATTCATGCTAGAATTGTATTAACCGGAAACGTAATACTTGTGTGAATACATAGACAAACAAAGTGTCACTAGTATGCCTCTACTTGACTAGCTCGTTAATCGAAGATGGTTATGTTTCCTAACCATAGACATGAGTTGTCATTTGATTAACGGGATCACATCATTAGGAGAATGATGTGATTGACATGACCCATTCCATTAGCTTAGCACCCGATCGTTTAGTATGTTGCTATTGCTTTCTTCATGACTTATACATGTTCCTATGACTATGAGATTATGCAACTCCCGTTTACCAGAGGAACACTTTGTGTGCTACAAACGTCACAACGTAACTGGGTGATTATAAAGGTGCTCTAAAGGTGTCTCCAAAGGTACATGTTGGGTTGGCATATTTCGAGATTAGGATTTGTCACTCCGATTGTCGGAGAGGTATCTCTGGGCCCTCTCGGTAATGCACATCACTTAAGCCTTGCAAGCCATGCAACTAATAAGTTAGTTGCAAGATGATGTATTACAAAATGAGTAAAGAGACTTGCCGGTAACGATATTGAACTAGGTATTGAGATACCGACGATCGAATCTCGGGTAAGTAACATACAGATGACAAAGGGAACAAACGTATGTTGGTATGCGGTCTGACCGATAAAGATCTTCGTAGAATATGTAGGAGCCAATATGAGCATCCAGGTTCCGCTATTGGTTATTGACCGGAGACGTGTCTCGGTCATGTCTACATTTTTCTCGAACCCGTAGGGTCCGCACGCTTAATGTTACTATGACAGTTTCATTATGAGTTTATATATTTTGATGTACCGAAGGTTGTTCGGAGTCCCGGATGTGATCACGGACTTGACGAGGAGTCTCGAAATGGTTGAGACATAAAGATCGATATATTGGACGACTATATTTGGACACCGAAAAGGTTCCGGGAGAGATTGGGACAATACCTGATCACCGGGAGGTTATCGGAACCCCCCCCCCCCCGGGAGGTATATGGGCCTTATTGGGACTTAGTTGAAAGGAGGGGAAAGTAGCAAGGGAGGGGGCGCCCCCCCAAGCCCAATCCGAATTGGGAGGGGGGCCGCGCCCCCCCCCCTTTCCTTCCTCCCTCCTTCCTCTTCCTTCCCTCTCCCACTCCTAATAGGAAAAAGGGGAGTCCTACTCCCGGTGGGAGTTGGACTCCCCCCTAGGGCGCGCCACCCTCCTTGGTTGGCCCCCTCCTCCACTCCTTTATATACGGGGGCAGGGCACCCCATAGACACAATCGTTGATCATTGATCTCTTAGCCGTGTGCGGTGCCCCCTTCCACCATAGTCCTCGATAATATTGTGGCAGTGCTTAGGCGAAGTCCTACGACGGTAAAACATCAAGATCGTCACAATGCCGTCGTGCTGACGGAACTCATCCTCGACACTTTGCTGGATCGGAGTACGGGGATCATCATCGAGCTGAACGTGTGCTAGAACTCGGAGGTGCCGTAGTTTCGGTGCTTGATCGGTCGGGCCGTGAAGACGTACGACTACATCAACCGCGTTGTGCTAACGCTTCCGCTTCCGGTCTACGAGGGTACGTAGACTACACTCTCCCCTCTCGTTGCTATGCATCACCATGATCTTGCGTGTGCGTAGGAAAATTTTGAAATTACTACATTCCCCAACAGAAGCGTGTCATAACAAACGGAACGGTGGAAGGTTGCATGGCAATATATCTCGGAATGGCTATGGAAATGCCATAATAGGTAGGTATGGTGGCTGTTTTGAGGAAGGTATATGGTGGGTGTATGATACCGGCGAAAACTGCGTGGTAATAGAGAGGCTAGAAAATGAGGAAGAGTGAGAGTGCGTATAATCCATGGAGTCAACATTAGTCATAAAGAACACACATACTTATTGCAAAAATCTATTAGTTATCGAAACAAAGTACTACGCACATGCTTCGAGGGGGATAGATTGGTAGGAAAAGACCATCGCTCGTCCCCGACCGCCACTCATAAGGAAGACAATCAATAAATAAATCATGCTCCAACTTCATCACATAACGGTTCACCATACGTGCATGCTACGGGAATCACAAACTTCAACACAAGTATTTCTCAAATTCACAACTACTCAACTAGCATGACTCTAATATCACCATCTCCATATCTCAAAACAATTATCAAGTATCAAACTTCTCATAGTATCCAATGCACTTATATGAAAGTTTTTGTTATGTCTAAAAGCAAATTACCATGCTGTTCTAAAGGACTCTCAAAATAATATAAGTGAAGCATGAGAGATCAATTATTTCTATAAAATAAAACCACCACCGTGCTCTAAAAGATATAAGTGAAGCACTAGAGCAAAAACTATATAGCTCAAAAGATATAAGTGAAGCTCATAGAGTATTCTAATAAATTCCAATTCATGTGTGTGTCTCTCAAAAGGTGTGTAAAGCAAGGATGATTGTGGTAAACTAAAAAGCAAATACTCAAATCATACAAGACGCTCGAAGCAAAACACATATCATGTGGTGAATAAAAATATAGCTCCAAGTAAAGTTACCGATGAACAAAGACAAAAGAGGGGATGCCTTCCGGGGCATCCCAAAGCTTAGGCTTTTTGGTGTCCTTGGATTTTAGCTTGTGGTGCCTTGGGCATCCCCAAGCTTAGGCTCTTGCCACTCCTTGTTCCATAATCCATCAAATCTTTACCCTAAACTTGAAAACTTCACAACACAAAACTTAACAGAAAATCTCGTGAGCTCCGTTAGCGAAAGAAAACAAAACACCACTTAAAGGTACTGTAATGAACTCATTATTTATTTATATTGGTGTTAAACCTACTGTATTACAACTTTTGTATGGTTTTAAAGCTCCATTACTAGCCATAGATTCATCAAAATAAGCAAAGAACACACGAAAAACAGAATCTGTCAAAAACATAATAGTCTGTAGTAATATGTAGGTTTCGACTACTTATGGAACCCCAAAAATTCTAAAATAAATTTATGGACGTGAGAAATTTATCTATTAATCATCTTCAAAAAGAATTAACTAAATATCACTCTCCAGTAAAAAGTTGTAGCTAATCCTGTGAGCGCTAAAGTTTCTGTTTTTTACAGCAAGATCACAAAGACTTTCCCCAAGTCTTCCCAAAGGTTCTACTTGGAACAAACACTAATTAAAAGCATAAAACCACATCTAAACAGAGGCTAGATGAATTATTTATTAATAAACAGAATCAAAAAGCAAGGAACAAAAATAGAATTGGGTTGCCTCCCAACAAGCGCTATCGTTTAACGCCCCTAGCTAGGCATAAAAGCAAGGATAGATCTAGGTATTGCCATCTTTGGTATTAGGAAAGAAAAGAGAAAATTTCTTTTCTATAGCATTTATCTTTCTATTTTGAGATAGCACGTGGCCATTGATAGTGGAATAAAGATTAAGTACATTACGAAAATTGGCATCTAAGATAGCCCTCATTTCTTTGATAATTTCATTTTGATAAAAGCACAAAAGAGAGGTAGATTCAACCTTCTCACTCATGGGGTGCCCAAATATAGTTTTCATCCTTTCATAAGTATCAATGGGATCCCCCTCAAGAAAACCTTCTTCAAAGATAGAATCTAGAACTTGCATGAATGAAGAGGGTAAACCAATATAAAAGCTTTTCAGGTAAACCTCAATTTGATATTGGGGCACATAGGTAGCTCGGATCCTTAATAGCCTATCCCAAGCGTCTTTCAAAGATTCATCAAGTAAATAACGAAAAATTCCGGGATCATCTACATAGAAATTATTCAAACTCTCATTGATAACCCAGTAGGTCTCTCCATAGCATCATTATTTATGAGCTTAGAGAGGATAGAGGGACTATCCAAGGTAATACCCGGGAGAGAACCCTTAGCCCTTTTTGAATCGGCCATGGTACAAGAAAACAAATGGGAAAGAGGCGAATAAAATGGCAACTGTGAAGTGGGGGAGAGGAAAACGAGAGGCAAATGGCAAATAATGTAATGCGAGGTATAAGAGTTTGTGATGGGTACTTGGTATGTCTTGACTTGGCGTAGATCTCCCCGGCAACGGAGCCAGAAATCCTTCTTGCTACCTCTTGAGCATGTGTTGGTTTTCCCTTGAAGAGGAAAGGGTGATGCAGCAAAGCAGCGTAAGTATTTCCCTCAGTTTTTGAGAACCAAGGTATCAATCCAGTAGGAGACCACGCGTGAGTCACCTCGTACCTACACAAACAAATAAGAACCTCGCAACCAACGCGGTAAAGGGGTTGTCAATCCCTTCACGGCCACTTGCAAGAGTGAGATCTGATAGAGATAATAATAATAATAATAATAATAATAATAATAATAATAAGATAAATATTTTTGGTATTTTTATGATATAAATTGAAAGTAAAGATTGCAAAATAAAATAGATTGTAAACTTGTATGATGGAAAATAGACCCGAGGGGCATAGGTTTCACTAGTGGCTTCTCTCAAGATAGCATAACTATTACGGTGGGTGAACAAATTACTGTTGAGCAATTGATATAATTGAGCATAGTTATGAGAATATCTAGTTATGATCATATATATAGGCATCACGTCCGTGACAAGTAGACCGACTCCTGCGTGCATCTACTACTATTACTCCACACATCGACCGCTATCCAGCATGCATCTAGAGTATTAAGTTCATAAGAACGGAGTAACGCTTTAAGCAAGATGACATGATGTAGAGGGATAAACTCATGCAATATGATATAAACCCCATCTTTTTATCCTTGATGGCAACAATACAATACGTGTCGTTTCCCCTACTATCACTGGGATCAAGCACCGCAAGATTGATCCCAAAGCTAAGCACTTCTCCCATTCCAAGAGAGATCAATCTAGTAGGCCAAACCAAACTGATAATTCAAAGAGACTTCCAAAGATAACCAATCATACATAAAATAATTCAGAGAAGATTTAAATATTTTTCATAGATAATCTTGATCATAAACCCACAATTCATCGGATCTCGACAAACACACCGCAAAAAGAGTTACATCGAATAGATCTCCAAGAAGATCGAGGAGAACTTTGTATTGAGATCCAAAGAGAGAGAAGAAGCCATCTAGCTAATAACTATGGACCTGAAGGTCTGAGGTAAACTACTCACACATCATCGGAGAGGCTATGGTGTTGATGTAGAAGCCCTCCATGATCAATGCCCCCTCCGGCGGAGCGCCAAAAAAGGCCCGAAGATGGGATCTCACGGTACAGAAGGTTGCGGCGGTGGAATTAGGTTTTCATGGTGCTCTCTGATGGTTTGGGGGTACGTAGGTATATATAGGAGGAAGAAGTAGGTCGGTGGAGCCACGAGGGGCCCACGAGGGTGGAGGGCACGCTCAGGGGGGTAGGCACGCTCCCCTGCCTCGTGGCCTCCTAGTTGATTGCTTGATGTCCACTCCAAGTCCTCTGGATCATGTTTGTTCCAAAAATCACGCTCCCGAAGGTTTCATTCTGTTTGGACTCCGTTTGATATTCTTTTTCTGCGAAACACTGAAATAGGCAAAAAAACAGCAATTTGGGCTGGGCCTCCGGTTAATAGGTTAGTCCCAAAAATAATATAAAAGTGTATAAATAAGCCCATTAAACATCCAAAACAGAATATATAATAGCATGAAACAATAAAAAATTATATATACGTCGGAGACGTATTAGGCGTCGACTGAAGCGTCCATCTCGAATGGCCCTGAGCTCCTGACAGTCGTTGGTGTTGTGCGTGCACACATTGTGGAAGGCGCAGAACGTGCGGCTGCCCTTGGACGACTCGGGAAGATCTCGGCCGCGCTTGGCGTCTGGTTCCGCTGCGAGCACGGCCACTCCTTTGCGCTTCACGTCCTTGGCCTTGGCCTTCTTCTCTTCTGGATCCGCAGCAGGGAGCTCGAGGAGGGAGAGGCGCCCCTCCTCAGCTCTTGCACACTTGCTCGCGATGTTGAACAGCTCCAAGGTCGTGCACAACTCTTCATGGATGGCGAGCTCCTCCTTCATCTTGACATTGCGGACGCCATCGGAGAATGTTGAGATGATGGCCTCCTCCGTCACCTTGGGCATCTTGATTCATGCGTTGTTGAAGCGTTGGATGTATTTCTGCAGGGTTTCTCCTGGTTGTTGCCTGGTGCGGCGCAGGTCACCAGCGACAGGGGGGCGGTCGCGAGTGCCTTGGAAGTTGGCGATGAAGTGGCTGTGCATCTCGTCCCAGGAGGAAATCGAGCCAGGAGGCAGGTTTAAGAGCCATGAGTGGGTATCGGTTTCAAAACCGGCGGATCTCGGGTAGGGGGTCCCGAACTGTGCGTCTAGGATTGATGGTAACAGGAGACGGGGGACACAATGTTTTACCCAGGTTCGGGCCCTCTCTATGGAGGTAATACCCTGTGTCCTGCTTAATTGATCTTGATGAATATGAGTATTACAAGAGTTGTTCTACCACAAGATCGTAATGACTAAACCCTAAAAGGCTAGTCTGACTATGATTATGAGGATTCGGCCTATCTGTGGACCTAGCCCTCCGGTTTATATAGACACGGGAGGGATATAGGGTTACACAAGGTCGGTTACAGAGAAAGGAACCTTCATAGTTGGTCGCCAAGCTTGCCTTCCATGCCAAGGAGAGTCCTATCCGGACACAGGTAGAGTCTTTGGTCTTCGTATCCTTACGGCCCATCAGTCTGGCCCATGGCTAACAGGCCAGACGTCCGAGGACCCCTTAGTCCAGGACTCCCTCAATAGCCCCTGAACCAGACTTCAATGACGATGTGTCCGGCGCGCAGATTGTCTTCGGCATTGCAAGGCGGGTTCTACTTTCCGAATACTCCAGGATAGTCTTCGGATAAAACGAAGGTGTCCAGATCTGCAACACAAGTACCACACACAACCGCAAGGACTATAATATTTCACGAGTCCCATCTGCTGACAACGTTTTGCAAGATGACATCACATCTATTCGGTCACTATATCAAACCGTTTTTGTCTGCTGTTCCGCGCTTTGAGATGCGGTTTCCATTGGCACGTCTTGTCAAAGCAGAGATCGTGTCCCCTTATTGCAGGGTTTTCACCAATGCGGGCATGGGTAACCCAACCGTGTCATTTACACAACCCTTGGGAATAGGCAAGTTTTAAGGCGAGTGGCGAGGCGTTCGATATTCACTGCCTTTATAAGGGGATAAGGATTCCCCCTTCTTCAACCACGCCTTCTCTCTTCCTCTGCCCTTCCACTCTTGAGCTCCAGTGCCCAAGTTCTCATCTCCTTCCCACTCAAGCTAGCACTCAACCATGTCCGGATCCGTAGGTCAAGGCAAGTGGATGGTCTCCTCCGTTAAGGAGAAGGACATTACTGAGCTTCGGGCGACCGGGTACTTGGCGAAGGAAATCGCCCACCGTCTTCCAGCCCAGGGGCAAGTCGTCCCCACACCGAAGCCCAATGAGAGGGTGGTATTCATCCCTCATTTCCTCCGCAGGCTAGGGTTTCCACTCCACCTTTTCATCCACGGGCTGATGTACTATTACGGGATAGACTTCCATGATCTATCCCCGAACTCTTTCCTCAACATCTCGGCATTCATCGTCGTGTGTGAGGCCTTCCTCTGCATCCAACCCTACTTCGGGTTGTGGCTCAAGGTCTTCAACGTGAAGCCGAAGGTGGTGTATGGCCAGCACGCGGAGTGCGGGGGCTCCATGGTGAGCAAGCTGACCAATGTCTCCTGGCCGAAAGGCACTTTCGTGGAGACTGTCAAGGAATGGCAAAAACAATGGTTCTACATCACAGAACCCCGCGGCGCAAACTAGGCCGCAGTTGCCGAATTCAACTCCGGCGCTCCAATGCGGCTCACCTCCTGGGTCGAGTAGAGCCTGAACTGGTGTTCGCCAGATGAGCTGATAGCACTACAGACACGCGTTCAAAGTATGGTGGACAAAGATATCAAGCTTGTCGATATAATCCAGGTGATGCTAGTTCACCGAATTCTCCCATGCCAAAGCGGAAGGCACGCTCTATGGGAGCTCAATCCGAAGAAGCACCATACCCTGAAGAGGCTCTTCGAAACAACTCACGAAGACGCCTGGAAGTTGCTCTTCAAGGGCAAAGAGACACCGCCAGCCACAGATTCGGACCGCGGGCACGACATTAACCACCTTGCCAACGAGGTATGTTATTTTTAATGCATCCCCAACTTGCTTGTTTCAAGGATAATGTCGGTGTCAAAACCGGTGGATCTCGGGTAGGGGGTCCCGAACTGTGAGTCTAAGGCGGATGGTAACAGGAGGCAGGGGACACGATGTTTTACCCAGGTTCGGGCCCTCTTGATGGAGGTAAAACCCTATGTCCTGCTTGATTTATTCTTGATGATATGAGTATTACAAGAGTTGATCTACCACGATATCGGAGAGGCTAAACCCTAGAAGCTAGCCTATGGTATGATTGTATGTTGTCCTACGAAATAAAACCCTCCGGTTTATATAGACACCGGAGGGGGTTAGGGTTACACAAGGTCGGTTACAAAGGAGGAGATATCCATATCCGTACAGCCTAGCTTGCCTTCCACGCCAAGTAGAGTCCCATCCGGACACGAGACGAAGTCTTCAATCTTGTATCTTCATAGTCCAATAGTCCGGCTATCTGAAGACCCCCTAATCCAGGACTCCCTCAATAGCCCCTAAACCAGGCTTCAATGACGATGAGTCCGGCGCGCAGTGTTGTCTTCGGCATTGCAAGGCGGGTTCCTCCTCCGGATACACCATAGAAGAGTTCGAATAAAAGGATAGTGTCCGACCCTGCAAAATAAGTTCCACATACCACCGTAGAGAGAATAATATTTCCACCAATCTAATCTGCTGACACGTTTTGGCAACATGACATCATGCCATGGCTCGGCATTATTCGAACCATTTTTCTTTAACTAGCCCCGCGCATAACGCGAGGTAGTTTCTTGACATGTCTTGTCAAAGCAGAGATCGTGTCCCCCTTATTACGGGATTCTCATCAATACGGGCGTGGGTAACCCAACCGCGCCATCAATTGCGGCGTTTGGGGGATAAGCGAGTTTCACCAGGCTAGTGGGGGCACATAGTTTCGTCCGCCCTTATAAAGGGATAAGGTTTTACCTTTTTCTACCCACGCCTTCGTCCTCCTTGCTCATCCGTTCTCGCGCACTCGAGCTCCAACGTCCAAGTCCACATCCTTCTCCTCAACCTTCCCCAAACATGTCTGGAGCGGGAGGCAACTGGATGGCTTCCTCTGTTACGGAGGGACACATCAAAAAGCTGCGCGGAGCCGGATACTTATCCGCGAATATCGTGCATCGGCTGCCCACTGCGGGGCAGATCGTCCCCACCTCGGAACCTCACGAGAGGGTAGTCTTCCTCCACCACTTCCTCCGCGGACTGGGGTTTCCCCTCCATCCATTCGACCGTGGTCTTATGTTCTACTATGGGCTGGACTTTCATGATCTGTCCCCGAACTTCATCCTCAACATTTCGGTGTTCATCGTCGTTTGTGAGGCTTTCCTCTGCATCCGCCCCCACTTCGGTCTATGGCTGAAGACCTTTAATATCAAGCCGAAGGTGGTGGGCGGCCAACAAGCGGAATGCGGCGGAGCCATGGTGGATAAGATGCCCAATGTTATATGGCTCGAGGGCTCCTTCGTGGAGACCATAAAGGGGTGGCAATCGGCCTGGTTCTCGTCACCGAGCCGCGGGACACCAACTGGGTGGCGGCCCCCGAGTTTCGATCCAGATTCCCTACGCGGCTCACCTCCTGGAAAGAGAAGGGCATGTCCTGGGGTTCATCGGTGGAGCTGGTCGGACTCCAGAAATGTATCCGGAACATGGCAAGCAAGAAACTTAAGCTTGTCAACATAGTCCAAGTCATGCTCTTCCGCCGGATCCTCCCGTGCCAACAACGGGATTTCAATTTATGGGAGTTCGACCCGGCCCGGCACCAGACTCTCGGCAAGCTCTTCGACACGACGCACAAGGACGTCTGGAGGGTTCTATTCAAGGGCGTCGAGGTCCCTCCCTCTCTCACCGAGGACCGAGGACCGTCGGCTAAGCGCGAAGCGCCTAGCGCATTCGGTGAGTTCTGTACATCCGGTAGGATATTTATTTCCCCTGGCTTAACCACGTGCGGGGTCTGAGCTCCATGCCTTTGACAGGACTAGGTGGAGACGTCGGGGCAGATTAACTATCCGGCCCCTCTGCCCGAAGACACTGCGGACGCTCTCCTGACGGAGATGCTGACTCTGGCTCCCTGCAAGGTGCCGGAGAAGACCAAGAAGGACAAGGGAACCTGAAAGAGTTCCCGGCGCCAGGTGGTATCGGACTCATCGTCCGATGACTCCGCGACGCACTCCTCCTCCGAAGACGAGGAGGAAGATGAATATGCTCCCCCTCCAGTCGGGGGAGACAAGAAAAGGAAGGCCGCCCCAACCGGGGGGCGAAGGGTCCAAGAAGGGAAGTACTCTCCTTCCGGACTACTCCACCACCGCCGCTGAAGGCGAAGACGAGTGGCTGCTCAGGGCCAAGCCCCTGACGAAGTCGTAAGTATTCGGATACCAGAGTAACTCATAGCATGCCTTTGTCGCACTGCTTCTCCTAACACCGAATTATGATTATGCAGACCGCCCTGGGCCCGTATCGACGTATCCTCGTCGGATGGCCCCCTGGACTCGTCGGATATGGATATTGATCCACTTCCGACCGCCACCTCCCCTTGCCCTACGGATAATGCCGAGGTATTGTCTCAAGAGGCACCGGGTCGAGGGGAGACAGTCCCGGAGGTGCCTCAAGGCGACCATCCGGACTCCGGGAGCAGGGGGAGCAAGGCTCCCGAGGGCTCTGAGTTCGGCCCTCAGTTGAACACCGCGCCGGAACCTCCAGTGGTTCCGGACTCGGGCAGGCGGCCTCCTTCCAAAAGGGGCAAGACCTGTGCCGGTGACCTCTGTCCATCCGGAGGCACCGGTCAATCTGCTGGGAGCACTTCGCAGCGCTTCCATCGACGAAGAGCACCGCACTATTATGAGTGCAGTGGTCCAGAAGGTTCAGTCCGCCAAGAGCGGACTGACTGAAGCCTATGCCAGCCTTCTAACAGGCTTTGAGGTAAGTATTTGAAATATAGGAAAAATATTACCGCATAGATAGTAGCCCCTGATGCTCTGTTTGGTGTTCAAAAAGAAAAGCCGAATAGAGGATCAATTAATATCTACAGGAGTCTAATATAAGTATGTCTATATGCATATGCAGGCTTCGCTGCTGACCTCTGCCGCACTGACTGCGGAGGTTGTTGTATTGAAGCAGGACCTCGAAGGGTCCAAGAAAGAGCTCGGCCTTGCTAAGAGGCAGCTCGAGGAGAACAAAGGTAAGTAGTACCTAGTCTATGGATATATATAAAAAGAATGCGATTGCAAAATGATAGGATCATCATAAACTTGGCAGGGGCCATGACCGAGGTGGCGACCCTGAAGCAAGCGCTATCCAAGGCCGAAAACAAAGCGGCTAAGGAGTGCACCGAGCGGGAAAGGCAGGAGGCACAGGTGGGCGAGGTGCAGCAAGAGCTCCAGGATCTCGTGACGAAGCATGAGGCGTTGGAGCTTGACTCGAAGACACGAGAGTCCGAGCTTGCCGCGGCCCTCGAGAGCGCAAAGAATGCCAAGGACGAAGCCCAAAAGGCCCGCTAGGAGATTGATGCGATGAGGAAGATAGCGGAGGGTAAGGTATTCAATATGCAGAGCAAGCATGTGAAAGTAAATTACTTGTTACTTACCCGAGTTCGGAGCTCTCCAGGAGCATTCGCAGATTTGCCCCGCAGCGTGTCGGATGCCGCGAAATTTTACTGGGCCGAGGAGGGAAGCTTGACGGAGAAGTTGTTCTGGGCCCAGTATACTGGGACCGAACACCCGGTGCCTATGAGCGACCAGCTAAAGCAGCTGGTCGAGCTACACAAGGCGGCCGAACAGTCCATGAAGGGCTTGATAGTCCGGATGTGGCCTGGCGACGCCCTTCCCAATAGCTACTTCGGCCTGGTGAGGCGGCTTGTGGATGCCTGCCCACGGCTTGAAGTCATCAAGCGGTCCGTCTGCATCGAAGGTGCTCGCCGGGCTTTCGCCCGTGCGAAGGTGCACTGGGCCAAGATGGACGTCGTGAAGCTGGTGAAGGAGGGGCCGCCGCAGGGCAAGGAGCATCGCAACCCCGAGATGTACTACGAGGGTGTCCTAAAGGGTGCCCATCTTGTCGCGGACGAGTGTGCAAAAGATGTAATATTTGAGTAAACTTGCTTGTGTAATCCTGTATTTATGAAAACTTGTTCATATGCGCTATGCAACGCTTGTTTGAATTTGAAATATTACCTTCTGTTCGGCTGTTTATCAAATCTGAGAGATGGCTAGTCGTCGGCTTCTGCCCCCATGCCACGAGTGCTGGGGTGTTCGGGATAAACCTGAGCACTCTTGTTCCCATTTTTGGGTCCTTCGAGGGAGGTGCTCAGCACAACGAACAAGGCAATCGGACTATAATGCGTTATCACTCTCACTTAGCCATAGAATTCTATAATTTTAAATTTCGGCGAAGCCCCTAGTATTTGGAAGGCCGAATTCGGGGCGCTATACACGCCTTAAGCTGGACAGGGTCGACTCCTTGCTCTAAGCGGCATATGTCTTTAGGGGCTTGAAACCTCTCGAACAGCGACCAGTCTCTCGCCTTATCATGACAGTCAATTTTAGCTTTCTCTACTGAGGTGCTTAGCCCAGTAGAAACCGGGGCACAATCGCAGTAGTTCTCCCAGTGCTACCTTAGCTAATATAGCAGAACGTAAGGTACCAAAACATGGGAGCCAGGCAAACCCAACTATTGACCCAAGACATGATTCGGAGCTGATGCATATAATGCTATAAGTTCGGGGTGCCGCACTATCGAAAGTGTTCGGACTTCTCACGCCGTATTATGGGGTATGCTTAAGCCCCTAGCGTATTGGTCGTACCAGAGTGTACGGGTGTTGGATGTCATGAATGAACATATATATATATAAGAAGAATGCAATAATAGTTTTAATGCTATGCATTGTTTATTCAAAAAGGTGCACTAAAGCAGAATGATACAGGTAGTGTGATAAGCAAAAAGTAGGATTATGTCCCCTCCAAGGGCAAGCTGAGGAATAGTATTAAAGCAAGTATTTCACTCATTATCGTAATCCACCTGGGAGTTCTGTGGTGTGACGTAGCTTTTTGCCTCCTTGGTTGCTGCATCATGTCTTCGGCAATCATGCTGCCGGACAGGGTTTCCAGAGATTAACGTCCTGAAAGAGAAAAATAACAAAGCGGGAAGCCCCTAGTGTGGTTTAAGCCGCGTCTTGGAGCGTGCCGCAGTCATGCCCCCTCCCCACCTATTCCCATGGTATTTTTAATGCGTAATTATGTACGCGTGGCACGGATTTTGCCGTTTGGCTAGGACCGGGGTGGGGGCCGCATTGCTATGCGAGCTCGGAACGTGCCAGGCGGTCCAATTGCCGATTACTCTGGGCGCGCTTGAAGTTGTCCGGGTCCTTAATCGCCGAACTAGTGGATTGCCTTAAGAGGCTGCTTTGCGCTTCTGTTGCGAGGGCCGCAGTGTGCTCCTCCGTTCGGAGAGAGTGCTCTGTGTTTCCATTAACTGTAATGACCCCCCGAGGTCCTGGCATCTTGAGCTTGAGGTATGCATAATGCGGTACCACATTGAATCTCGCAAATGCGGTTCGCCCGAGCAGTGCATGATAGCCACTGCGGAATGGGACTATATCGAAGATTAACTCTTCGCTTCGGAAATTATCCGGGGATCCGAAGACCACTTCCAGTGTGACTGAACCTGTGCAGTGGGGCTCTACACCTGGTATGACGCCTTTAAAGGTCGTTTTTGTGGGTTTGATCCTTGAGGGGTCTATACCCATTTTGCGCACTAGGTCCTGATAAAGCAGGTTCAGGCTACTGCCGCCATCCATAAGGACTCGAGTGAGGTGAAATCCATCAATGATTGGGTCTAGGACCAATGCGGCGAATCCGCCATGACGGATACTAGTAGGGTGGTCCCTGCGATCAAAGGTGATCGGACAGGAAGACCATGGGTTGAACTTTGGGGCGACTGGCTCCAATGCATATAAATCCCTGAGCGCACGCTTCCGCTCCCTCTTGGGATGTGGGTTGCGTATATCATGTTCACCGTCCGCACTTGTGGGGGGAACCTCTTCTGTCCTCCGGTGTTCGGCTGCCGGGGCTCCTCCTCGTCATCGCTATGTGACCCCTTATCTTTGTTTTCGGCATTTATCTTGCCGGCCTCCTTGAACACCCAACAATCCATGTTGGTGTGGTTGGCTGGCTTGTCGGGGGTGCCGTTTATTTGGCATGAGCGATCGAGTATGCTGTCCAAACTGGACGGGCCCGGAGTGCTTTTGAATGGCTTTTTCCGCTGACCGGGTTTAGAGCCTTTGAATCTGGCATTCACTGTCGTATCCTCGGTAATGTCGCTATTAATGTGGCGCTTATGTTTGTTGCGACGTGACCTGCCATTGCCATCCTTGGTATCCGAAGTATCATTGTTTTTTGATATGTTATTGCTGCGAGCCAGCCAGCTATCTTCTCCCGCACAAAAGCGGGTCATGAGTGTCGTGAGGGCTGCCGTAGATTTCGGCTTTTCCTGACCAAGGTGCTGGGCGAGCCACTCATCGCGGACGTTGTGCTTAAAAGCTGCTAGGGCCTCCGCATCCGGATAGTCGACGATTTTATTTTTCTTTGTTAGGAACCGTGTCCAGAATTGCCAGGCCGATTCCTCTGGCTGCTGAATTATGTGGCTCAAGTCATCGGCATCTGGTGGTCGCACATAAGTGCCCTGAAAGTTGTCGAGGAATGCGGCTTCCAGATCTTCCCAATAGCCAATGGACTCTGCTGGCAAGCTGTTGAGCCAATGCCGAGCTGGTCCTTTGAGTTTGAGTGGGAGGTATTTGATTGCGTGTAGGTCATCACCGCGGGCCATGTGGATGTGCAGGAGGAAATCCTCGATCCATACTGCATGATCTGTTGTGCCATCGTATGATTCTATATTTACGGGTTTGAAACCCTCTGGGATTTGATGATCCTTTACTTCGTCTGTGAAGCATAAGGGGTGTGCGGCGCCTCTGTACTGGGCTATATCGCGACGCGGCTCAAATGAGTCTTGCCCGCTGTGTTCGGCCCGGCCGGACTTACTTTTACTATATCCGGCGTGACGATTATCGTCTCGCATAGTGGCGCACCCTCGTGATCCGTAGATCGATCTTGCATGTTTTGCTTTGTCCTCCAATACGTCTCGCAGGTCTGGCGTATTTCCCCATACCTTTTTATTTGAATGGCGTCGGGGTGCGGGCTGAGCTTTTGACTGGAATGCCTCTCTGTCTCGGCCACGAGGTGGCCGCTCAGCCGCGTCATACGCCGGAGATGTTGGTTTTGGTGCTTCCTCCTCCAGTCAGGGTAGCAACCTGCATTTTGGGTAACTCTTGGAGGGGCGTTCGAGTTTATATTCCTCGGCCGCAAGGATTTGAGTCCATCTGTCAGCTAGCAAATCTTGATCAGCTTGAAGCTGCTGCTGCTTTTTCTTAAGGCTATTTGTCGTGGCTATAAGCCGGCGCTTGAAGCGCTCTTGTTCGACGGGATCCTCTGGCACGATGAATTCGTCATCGTCAAGGCTTGCCTCGTCTTCGGAGGGAGGCATGTAATTATCATCCTCCGCCTCTCCATCTGCCGCTCTATCAGGAGGGCTGGCTTCTCCATCCTCCTGCTCTAAATCTTGCTGGAGGGGATTGTTGGCGTCTTTCGCACTGTCCGGAGTGCTATAGTGCCGGTATCACCACTTTTGCCTTGGCGGGACTTAGAGCGGCGCCGCTGACGTCGGCGCTTGGGTTGCTTCTCGGAGGGGTCATTGTAGGTGTCAAAACCGGCGGATCTCGGGTAGGGGGTCCCGAACTGTGCATCTAGGCCGGATGGTAACAGGAGGCGAGGGACACGAAGTTTTACCCAGGTTCGGGCGCTCCCGATGGAGGTAAAACCCTACGTCCTGCTTGATTAATATTGATGATATGGGTAGTACAAGAGTAGATCTACCACAAGATTGGAGAGGCTACACCCTAGAAGCTAGCCTATGTTATGATTGTTGTTGTGTATGTTGTCCTACGGACTAAAACCCTCCGGTTTATATAGACACCGGAGAGGGCTAGGGTTACACAAAGTCGGTTACAATGGTAGTAGATCTACATATCCGTATCGCCAAGCTTGCCTTCCACGCCAAGGAAAGTCCCTTCCGGACACGGGATGGAGTCTTCAATCTTGTATCTTCATAGTCCAGGAGTCCGGCCAAAGGTATAGTCCGGCCATCCGGACACCCCCTAATCCAGGACTCCCTCAATAGCCCCCGAACCAGGCTTCAATGACGATGAGTCCGGCGCGCAAATTGTCTTCGGCATTGCAAGGCGGGTTCTCCTCCAAATTCCGTGTACCTGTTGAATAAAGTCCGGTTTCTTGTAGATGTTGCGCTCCTTTGCTTCTACGCTCAATAATGGCCGCTTCCCACATGTCAAACGAATATGAAAAGTCTGAGTGTTTTTACATTCACACCCCTAGCCGCGTAAATGAGCTGACCTATTTAAGGGGACGAGGATTTAGATCCAAACCACATCTTCCACCCTTCGCAAGTGTTCATTAGAGCGCATCCGACAAAGGTCCATTCCACCATGGCCAGCCATCGCGACTCCTCCTCTCGCCCTTCCAGCCCTCAGCCTGGATATTGGGAGAGATGCTCCATCCCGCATAGAGAGCTAGTGACGCTCCAGACCAAGGGATTTCTTCTCCCGGCCTATATGGTCCCGGTTCGAGCCAGCCTTGCCATCTATAATGGCGGAGAGCAAGCGGAGAGTGCCCCTGATCCCTCCAAAGGAGAGTGGGTGTGCCTCGTCCCTTATTTAATAAGGGGCTTGGATTTCCATTCCATCCATTTCTCCGGGGGCTCCTGGAGTTCTATGGCCTCCAGCTACACAATCTCACGCCTGCCTCCGTAATGCATATCGCGGGCTTCGTAGCCCTCTGCGAGCTGTTTTTGGGTATCGAGGCTCATTTCGGGCTATGGAAAAGGTTATTCTGCCTTGTGCCCCGCTCTAAGGAGGGGTCAATGTATCAAGTGGGCGGAGCTGAAGTGTGGTGCATCGCCGGGACCGGATATCTATCCGGAACCCCAAAGAAGGCGTCCGAAGACTGGCCCTCGGAATGGTTTTATATAGAAGACGTCCTGCTGCCGAATCCTGTCCGGATCGGCCTCCCTGAATTCGACAGTGCTCCCTTAAAGAAGCGCCTAAGCTGGCGTCCACGGACCCTCAGAGGGAAAGTGACAGGGACATCATTTACCTGATGGGCTGAATAAGATTGTTAGCCCATTCCGGACTAACCATGATCGGGGGTTATGGCCGAATACATTATGCGGGGGGTGCAACCGCTTCAGTATGGAAGCCACCCCATGTGGGACTTCAACGGGGAGGACGACGCCACCCGCTACAGCCATAAGGGGCCGGATTCAAGTGCCGCTCTACTAAAGATCTTGTCCACTTTGTATAAGGGAGAAGAGGAGGAATTTCTCCACGTCAACCCACAGGGTGGATTCTCTATGCACAATCCCCCAAGCTGGGTAAGCGGTCGTATTTACTTGCCCATCCGTTTTGTATTCCCATTATTAAATATTCAGTCTGACGACTTCAACGCAGGAACTGCGCCGGGCTGTTAAGGAAATAAGCAACCCTCCTCCACAACCCGAGGACCCAGGACGGTCCCTCGACCCGGCCTCTCAAGAGGATCCGGACATATCTGTGGAGCTGATTGATGGAGTGCTCCAGCAATTGAGCAAGGACAACGCCTTGGTGGCTATTACGGCTGATTATCCAGG
The DNA here is from genome assembly GCF_056163025.1 of Triticum urartu. Taxonomy (NCBI): domain Eukaryota; kingdom Viridiplantae; phylum Streptophyta; class Magnoliopsida; order Poales; family Poaceae; genus Triticum; species Triticum urartu. The sequence goes on along the minus strand of NC_141878.1, from coordinate 442,059,445 downwards.
ACTAATCCCGGCCTCCTAGGTAACTGAGATCGAAGTCCCAGTACCCCGAATAGGTGTCTGCCCTCTCGTGTTTTCAGTTTCCTGATTACAACCGAACTTTGCAGGGGAGGTTTTTAAGGCGGAAGGCCGAACCTGTGGCGACAAGCCAATGAGGGGCCGCAGGGCCCCGTGGGCAGAAAAGGAGTGCAGTCCGGACCGAGGCGTCAACGAAAGGTATGGCGCGCCCCCTTATCCCAGGTGTTATACCTTCGAGGCACATTGACACTCCTGCTCTCTTCAGGACAAAGAGACCTCGCCGGACTATATCCGGAGAGGCTGCCAATCGCGCCTCCACCAGCCAGGCTCCAAAGCCTGGTCCGGAGGTGGAGGCGAACGTAAGGCGCGCGCCAGACGCTCCTCCGACGGAGGATGTGGACGGGTTGTCTACCACCCACTCTGAGGTGGAGAGTGCCATGAACCACAGGCGTTGTCGGACAATTCTTCGCGACACTTGTTTCTCCCAAGGGGCGTTAGATGCCTTCAACTCGGGAGATGCGTACCTCCGTGCCGCTCAAAATGGTCTAGCCAGAGCCACGGAGCAATATGTAAAAGACATACGGGTAAGAAAATTTTGGTAATTATATATATACCAGTAGCCCCCGAGACTTGAAACAGTTAGAATAACTGATTTAAGGATCATTTGTTATGCAGGTTCTTACAGAAAAGAATTCCCTACTGTCCAAGGAGCTGGAAGAGTGCAAAGCCCAACTTGAGGCCGCACTAGCCGCGGCAGGGGAGCCCAAGGAGACCCCCTCTGGTAATATACACTTCGAAAGATAAGTATTTTGCGAAGCACGGCATGGGTGCGAATCTGACAAATGAAATTGTAGATGGCGCCGGATTGAATCCGGAAAGGCAACACCTCCTACGTCAGCTAAAGGCTGGTGAGAAGGTGCTGACAAAGGTGAGGCAGGAGAAGAACGATCTCCAAGATTCCAACACCAAGCTGGGCGTCGAGCTAAAAGATGTTCATGCCCGGCTGTCAGACTCCGTGAAGGAGAATCAGCGACTTCGGTGCGGCATATTTAGTAAGTGCTTGAACGAACCTTTGAAAGAAAGTTCGGCAGGGAAGTCGACTAACAGAGCAATGTCTGTAGGTGTGCTAACAGGTCGTCCTGCAGACGAGATGCCCGGTTCTATGGGTGACCTTCTTCCTGAGCTCTCGCAACTGCTCGATCGAGTTCGGTAGGCGATGCAAGGCCTCGCCCAGGCCCTGTGGCCATCCATCTCCATGCCCGAAGGTCTTGGAGAGCTTGCGGAGAAGCTAAAAGGAGCACGGTGGCGCTTCCGAATGTGGAAGATATCGGCCTGCCGTCAAGGCGCTAGGGAGGCCTGGGCAATGGTGAAGACGCGGTACACAAAGGCTAACCCCAACCATATGGCCGAGGTCGGTCCTGTAGGGCCCGATGGGAAGGAGATCCATGTAAGCTTAGTATACGGCCAAGTAGAGTTGGCTGCAAAGTATTCCCAGCAGGACAGTAAATTAGACAGCCTGTTAGATGGTATTGAAGAGGAATACAATCAGTCAAAATGACTATGTAATTTAATTGACATTTATAATGCCTTCCAGCCGGATTGTAGATCATTTGTCATGGCCGACCTTTTCGCTTCAGCCTCGGGACTTGACGGTCCGGAGTGTGTCCGAATTCTCAGGCGGTTATATAGGAACCGGGGAATGCATGGAGACCAGGCGTAGGGGTCATTAGTGCGTGAACAGACAAGTGCCCGACTAGTTATGTTATATTACATGGTTAGTAAGAAACATCTTCCAGGGAGAATAGTTCCGTTAGGGGTTCCTTTCCCTGGGAGGCATGCCCTAAAGTGCATGTCCATGCTGCGAAAAGAAATGCAGGAAAAACATCTGGAGCATATAGATAAATAAAAAAAAGATCATCTTTAGTTCAGCGACCAAATATTCCCTTAAGAACGCTAGCTTTCGGCTTCACCCAGTCTGAGGTACACGTCCGGCTGACCCGGCAGTAACAATCGCAGAGGTGCTCCGTTTACCACCTAGCCGAACAATCGGGAACGTAGGGGTAAGCACAGGAGCTAGGCAACCCAGCTTGGCCAAAACTTAAGTCATATCGATGCATATAATGGTGAATAAAAGGTACATGCGGAAGTGTGACACATGTGTTGGGCATGAAGCCCGTATAAATAAGCTTCTGTTTAAAGAAGCCCCCAGGTTTAATGAGCACGGATAGCGCGTCACTTTATGAGCTTTTAAAGGCTATAAGAGAGAGAGAGAGAGAGAGAAGAAGAGGAATGTAAGACAGAAAGTATATAAAAAATGGACAAAGGAAGGAGACGAACAAAGAGTCCGGCGCTAGGCATAGAATCTTCGGAGACGGGATGCGTTCCATGGGTTCGGCTCGAGTTGGTTATCCGATGCATTTCGCAGGCGGTACGCTCCACCAGTTAGGACTTGGTCAATTATGAAGGGACCTTCCCACTTAGGCTTGAGTTTGTCCTTTTTCTTGTCCGGTAGTCGTAGAACTAATTCGCCAACGTTGTAATTTTTGGCCCGTACTTCTCTGCTTTGGTATCTTCGAGCCTGCTGTTGATAGAATGCGGAACGGGCTTTTGCCACGTCACACTCCTCCTCCAATGCGTCCAAGCTGTCCTGCCAATCGGGCTCGGCTTCTCTTTCTTCGTACATGCGCACTCGAGGTGAGTCATGAATTATGTCGCAAGGCAAAACTGCCTCTGCGCCGTACACCATAAAGAATGGTGTGTATCCGGTGGTGCGATTCGGTGTGGTCAGCAGCCCCCAGAGTACGGAGTCGAGCTCCTCTACCCAGTGCGTGTTAGATTCCTTGAGGGACCGCACTAATCTGGGTTTGATGCCTCTCATGATAAGACCATTTGCATGTTCGACCTGGACGTTAGTTTGTGGATGATAGACGGAAGCATAATCGAGCTTGATGCCCATGTTTTTGCACCAGAGTTTTACCTCGTCGGCCGTGAAGTTCGTGCCGTTATCAGTGATGATGCTGTGGACGATGCCATAACGGTGTACGACCCCGGATATGAAGTCTATCACCGGTCCGGATTCGGCCGTCTTAACAGGCTTGGCTTCTATCCATTTGGTGAACTTATCCACCATGACCAGTAAGTATTTTTGCTTGTGGGTTCCGCCTTTAAGGGGTCCAACCATGTCAAGCCCCCAGACCGCGAAGGGCCAAGTAATGGGGATAGTTTGGAGGGCGGTGGGTGGCATGTGGCTTTGGTTTGCGAAGAGCTGGCAACCGGTGCATCGTTGGACTAAGTCCTGAGCGTCTGCCGGGGCCGTCGGCCAATAAAAGCCTGTACGGAAGGCCTTGCTTACAAGGGACCGAGCTGCAGCGTGATGACCGCCGAGTCCGGCATGAATTTCAGCCAGGAGGTTCTGCCCCTCCTCTTCGGAGATGCACCTTTGAAGGACTCCGGTAGTGCTTTTCTTATAAAGCTCTCCCTTGTGGACTCTGTAGGCTTTGGATCGCCGCACTATGCAGCGTGCCTCATTTTGGTCCTCGGGGAGTTCCTGCCTAGTAAGGTAGGTGAGGAATGGTTCTGTCCATGGGGCGATGACAGCCATTATTACGTGGGCTGAAGGTGTTATTTCATTGGCAGAGCCTCCAATTGTGTCAGAATGTTCGCTGTCAGGCAGTGCGGTTGGGTCCGGGCTGTTATTGTTCGGCTCCCCTTCCCATACTACGGATGGCTTGAACAGCCTTTCCAAGAAGATGTTGGGGGGGGACTACATCGCGTTTTGTGCCGATGCGTGCCAGACATCTGCCGCTTGATTATTTTCCCGGGCTATATGGTGAAATTCAAGCCCCTCGAACCGAGCTGACATTTTTAGGACGACATTGCGGTAAGCTGCCATTTTTGGATCCTTGGCATCGAAGTCTCCATTTATTTGGGATATTGCGAGGTTCGAGTCCCCGCGCACCTCTAGGCGTTGAATGCCCATGGATACTGCCATCCGGAGACCATGTAAAAGGGCCTCATATTCGGCTGCATTGTTGTAGTCCGTGTACATAATCTGGAGTACGTATTGAACTGTGTCTCCTGTGGGGGACGTCAAAATGACGCCAGCCCCCAGTCCGGCCAACATCTTGGAGCCGTCGAAATGCATGATCCAATTTGAATATGTGTCGTACTCTTTAGGGAGTTCGGCCTCCGTCCATTCTGCGACGAAGTCAGCCAAGACTTGCGACTTGATGGCTCGTCGTGGCTTATAAGTTATGTCGAATGGGAGGAGCTCAATGGCCCATTTTGCAATCCGGCCCGTTGCGTCACGGTTGTTTATAATATTGTTAAGTGGTACTTCTGAGGCTACTCTTATTGAACACTCTTGAAAGTAGTGTCGTAGCTTCCGGGATGCCATGAATACCGCGTACGCAATCTTTTGATAATGCGGGTACCGTGATTTGCAGGGAGTGAGGACAGTGGACACATAATAGACCGGCTTTTGAAGGGGGAATTTGAGTCCGTCCGCTTCTCGTTCCACGACGAGCACTACGCTTACAACCTGATGTGTTGCTGCAATGTATAACAGCATTGGTTCGCCAATGTTTGGTGCGGCCAGGACTGGGTTTGTTGCCAGTATGGCTTTTATTTCGTCGAGTCCGGCCGTGGCTACATCCGTCCATTTGAAGTGTTCAGTGCGCCGAAGGAGGCGGTAAAGGGGTAGGGCCTTTTCTCCCAAGCGGGAGATAAAGCGGCTTAGAGCCGCCACGCATCCGGTTAACTTTTGTATTTGTTTGAGGTCCTTTGGGATATCCAGTTGCGACAGAGCTCGGATCTTGGCTGGATTTGCTTCAATTCCTCTACCGGATACAATGAAGCCCAAGAGCTTTCCGGCCGGAACGCCGAAAACGCATTTTTCCGGGTTGAGCTTGATGTCGTATGTTCGGAGGTTATCAAATGTGAGCCTCAAGTCATCTACTAGAGATTCAACATGTCTTGTTTTGACGACCACATCATCTACATATGCCTCCACTGTTTTGCCGATCTGGCTTGCCGGACATGTCTGAATCATGCACTGATATGTTGCGCCGGCGTTTTTGAGCCCGAAGGGCATCGTGTTGAAGCAGAATGGGTCGTATGGTGTGATAAATGCCGTTGCGGCTTGGTCTGGTTCTGCCATCTTGATTTGATGGTAGCCAAAATATGCGTCGAGGAAACACAACGGATCATGTCCTGCGGTAGCGTCGGTAATTTGATCGATGCGGGGGAGGGGGAAGGGATCCTTTGGGAAAGCCTTGTTAAGGTCTTTAAAATCAACACACAGGCGCCAGGATTTGTCCTTCTTTGGTACCATCACCAGGTTTGCTAGCCAGTCCGGATGTTTTATATCTCTGATCAATCCGGCCTCCAATAGCTTTGCTAGATCCTCTCCCATGGCCTGTCTCTTAGGTTCGGAAAAATGCCGAAGAGCCTGTTTGACAGGTTTGAATCCTGTTTGGATATTTAAGTTGTGCTCGGCCAGCCTGCATGGGATTCCTGGCATGTCTGAAGGGTGCCAAGAGAAAATGTCCCAGTTCTCTCGTAGGAACTCTCGTAGTGCGGCGTCTACATCAGGTTTTAACTGTGCCCCGATGGAAGCTGTTTTATTGGGGTCCGTTGGATGGACTTGGAATTTGACTATTTTGTCCGCCGGTTTAAAGGAGGTGGACTTGGATCTTTTGTCGAGTACCACATCGTTATTCACCGTAGAGCGCAGCACAGTCAGTTCCTCAGCCGCTAGGGCTTCGGATAGTGCCTCGAGGGCCAGTGCGGCTGTCTTGTTTTCGGCGCGGAGTGCTATGTCCGGATCACTAGCGAGAGTGATGATCCCGTTAGGCACGGGCATCTTGAGCTTCATGTACCCGTAATGGTGTATTGCTTGGAAGATTGTAAATGCTTCCCGCCCTAGCAGAGCGTGATAACCGCTGCTGAACGGAGCCACATGGAACATGACTTCTTCGGACCTGTAATTATCCGGCGTGCCGAACACCACATCTAGTGTGATTTTTACTGTACAGCGTGCTTCCCGACTGGGGATTATTCCTCTAAAGGTTGTGCTGCTTCGCTCAATGCGGTTCCAGTCTATTTCCATTTTTGAAGGGTTTCCTCATAAATGAGGTTCAATCCGCTGCCGCCGTCCATGAGTACCTTGGTAAGACGAAAGCCATCCACTATTGGACTGAGGACCAATGCGGCTAGTGCTCGGGCTGTTCGGAATTTAGGTTCATCACTGGCGTTAAAGGTAATAGCCGTGTCACTCCATGGGTTTATTGTTGCTACTTGGTAGACTTCGGCAAGGCTGCGGAGTGTCCTTTTTCGCATATTATTTGATGCGAAAGTCTCGAAGACTGTTAATACCGTATTGGTGTCTCTGGGGTGGCTTTCTGTGGCCTCCGGAATTAGGAGATTTTCATCAATTTTGGCCACCTGCCGGAGTATCCAACATGCTCTGAGGCTGTGAGTTGGTGTGGCGTCCTCTGTACTATGAATTTTACAGGGTCCATTAAGCCATCCTTCCAGTACAGTTCCATGCCCTGTAGAGGGTTTTTGCTTTTTAGTGCTTGACCCGAGTGTCTGGTGATGATGCACCCTTTTATTTCGAACTGGGTTTGTATTCAGGGCCGGATTGTGCCAAAATTTTATTTTGGTTTTCCAGGCGCTTTCCATCACACAGTACTTTCGTACAATGGACGCCAAGTCAGCGAAGCGTGTAATATCACGGTGACATATGGCATTGAGTATTCCCTTGTCCGTGCAATTATTGCAGAAGATTGAGATTGCGTCTTCCTCGCGGCAGTCCCTTAGCCTGTTCTTAACCAGGAGGAATCTGGCCCAGTAATGATGTACTGTTTCATCGGGTTCTTGCCTGATTTTGGATAGATCGCTTATGTTGGGGTGGGTGGGTGGAATTAAATCCGAAGCCTCACCCCATCTGAGGCTCAGAGGCCGAGGAATTTCCGAACTCGAAAATTTGGATTCCTGGATGTTTTCCAATGAATCCAGCCCGTCGCCTGACTCTAAGTTCAGGTCTTGAGTGATATCCTCCCCTCCGCGGGTATCCGGCTTGGAGGGATCGGGAATCCAGACGTAGCGAGTCCTTAAGATAGATGGAGGGTCGCCGCACTGTCCCTCTACCACAGCAACATGATGGGTGACTTGGGGAGAGTTAATCTCTCTCAGATCGGGTTTAGGCCCAATCTGGTCGTAATCCGTAGCGACTCCCAGGGCAGCGAAGCGATCCAAGAGCTCGTTTATGGAAGAGAGCTCCATTGGATCTAACTGCTCGGCGAGTTCCGAGCTGACATGAAGATTGTTTCGATGGCTCGAGAGGTCATCGTCGGTGCAGAAGTCGAACAGGCGGTCATAAGAAAACCACCTAGCCGGAGGGTTTGGCCGACAGCCAAAGCTCCCTTAGCAACGGTGCCGTCTTTAAAGACGGGGCGAGGCATCCTTCCTGATGGCGATGACACAGAGGAACTCTCAATGAAAGCACCAATGTTGGTGTCAAAACCGGCGGATCTCGGGTAGGGGGTCCCGAACTGTTCGTCTAGGCCGGATGGTAACAGGAGGCGAGGGACACGAAGTTTTACCCAGGTTCGGGCCCTCTCGATGGAGGTAAAACCCTACGTCCTGCTTGATTAATATTGATGATATGGGTAGTACAAGAGTAGATCTACCACGAGATTGGAGAGGCTAAACCCTAGAAGCTAGCCTATGGTATGATTGTTGTTGTGTATGTTGTCCTACGGACTAAAACCATCCGGTTTATATAGACACCGGAGAGGGCTAGGGTTACACAAAGTCAGTTACAATCGTAGGAGATCTACATATCCGTATCGCCAAGCTTGCCTTCCACGCCAAGGAAAGTCCCTTTCGGACACGGGACGGAGTCTTCAATCTTGTATCTTCATAGTCGAGGAGTCCGGCCAAAGGTATAGTCCGGCCATCCGGACACCCCCTAATCCAGGACTCCCTCAGTCATCCTCCATTGTCTCGTTGCCATTGCCTTCTTTGGGTGTGTCAACCATTTATATATCGTATGATGAGGTGGCTGTCCAGTGCCCTGTGGGCAGTGGTTCCACTTTGTCTCCCGCATCGTCATCCATACCGTTGATGTCATCGGAGTCGAAGTCGAGCATGTCGGTTAAGTCGTCGACAGTGGCTACTAAGTGGGTGGTGGGTGGGTGGCGAATTTCTTCGTCATCCGCATCCCAATCCTGCCGGACATAGTTCGGCCAGGATCCTCCTGACAAGGAGAGAGACCTTAAGGAGTTCAGTATGTCGCCGAAGGGCGAGTGCTGAAAAATATCTGCGGAGGTAAACTCCATGATCGGCGCCCAATCGGATTCGATGGGAATGGGCGCATGCTGTTCGGGGTCCGTGGCCGGAGAAGGATCCGACAGTTTGACAACATGGCTCTCGTGAAAGGTAAGGTCGATATTCGGCTCGATCGCCGCTGAGGATACGGACTCTGTGATGGGGTCTATCCACCCATCCATGGATGACGCAACTGGCTCCGAATTGAGGCTCGGAGCGGCTGCCAGTGCGATCTCCTGAACACGATCCGATGGCAGAGCTAAATCGTACTCATCGTGACCGCGTGGCGCACAAGGCAAGGGCTCGAATCCGTCGAAGATCAAGTCTCCGCGGACATCGGCTTTGTAATTTAAGCTTCCAAACCTGACCTGGTGGCCAGGGGCGTAACTTTCGATCTGCTCCAGATGGCCAAGCGAGTTGGCCCGCAGTGCGAAGCCACCGAACACAAAGATCTGTCCGGGGAGAAAAGTCTCACCCTGGACTGCATCGCTGTCGATGATAGTAGGAGCCATCAAGCCTAACGGCGACGTCACAGAGGAACTCTCAATGAAAGCACCAATGTCGGTGTCAAAACCAGCGGATCTCGGGTAGGGGGTCCTGAACTGTGCGTCTAAGGCGGATGGTAACAGGAGGCAAGGGACACTATGTTTCACCCAGGTTCGGGCCCTCTTGATGGAGGTAAAACCCTACGTCCTGCTTGATTTATTCTTGATGATATGAGTATTACAAGAGTTGATCTACCACGAGATCAGAGAGGCTAAACCCTAGAAGCTAGCCTATGGTATGATTGTATGTTGTCCTACGGACTAAAACCCTCCGGTTTATATAGACACCGGAGGGGGTTAGGGTTACACAAGGTCGGTTACAAAAGAGGAGATATCCATATCTGTACTGCCTAGCTTGCCTTCCACACCAAGTAGAGTCCCATCCGGACACGAGACAAAGTCTTCAATCTTGTATCTTCATAGTCCAATAGTCCAGCCAAAGGATATAGTCCGGCTGTCCGGAGACCCCCTAATCCAGGACTCCCTCAGATGATATCTAAGCTTTTATTATCATTGCTTCTTCAGGACTGGATGGAGAGGGCGAAGCAGATCCAATGTCCGGCTCCGCTGCCCGAAGAACCGGTCATCCCGCGTCTAGCAAAGATGCTGGTACCGGTGCCCTATAAGGCGCCGGAGAAGAAGGCCATGGGGAAGGCCAAGGGGGTCCGGAGCGGACCCCGCCGCAAGGTCACTTCGGACATGTCCGAAGACAAGACCCATTCCTCCACCGCCAAAGACGGCGACAACGAGGAGGAGGAGGAGGAGAGCGACTCTCCCCCTGATAGGGGGAGAAAGAAGAGGGCGGCCGCCACAAATCTGGAGGCGGAGGCGCCCAAGAGGGGGGGAAGGCCCCCTAGTGGATAACTCTGCATGGGACGTCGACAACAGCTCGGAGCGAAGCCCCTGGACTAAGCCCCTGGCAGCATCGTGAGTACTAAGAACCCACACTCGTTTATTTATCCGGCCTCTTCACTCTATGGCATTAATATGGTTAATCATGTTATTGCAGTCCAGCCCATGACAGTCCCTCAGCGGGCACCGTCCTTGAGAGCCATGGGAAACCAGTTCACCATGACCTTTTCGTCGTCGTTGGCCGCTTTGATGCTCAGTTCGTAGAGCTGTAGAAACTCCGCAGGGTCGGGGTTGCCGTCGTAGCGAGGAGGCAGATCTGGCTTGAACATGCCCCGTCAGACGACGCAACGCAACTCCAGAGTGAAGGCGTGGCAGCCCGCCGTGGCTGCCGCAGGTCGTCATGGAGGCAGAGCTTGGTCGTGGTGCCCCTGCGTCGCTGCGGCATGCGGCGCATGGACCTGTCACATCAAGCAATCCTGGTGCAGCGGAGCTGGGAGTGGTGGAGTGTTTCCTTGTGGACGGGGAATCCCTTGGCAGCTTCTTTCTTTGTGCGCGTGCATCTTGGAGCAAGGATGCCGTCTTGACGCAGGGGAGGCTGAGGTGCTCCCTGAGTAGCATGCCATGGTGCAAGGGTGACATCTTGTTGCGGAGGGGGCAGAGGCGCTTCGTGAGCCACGTCGCCCGCAGCTGGGGGCAGGCGAGGCAGCGAGAGGGACGATGCAGGAGAGCCTCCCGTGGCGCTGACGAGCTCCGTGATGCAGTCCAGCCAGTCCTCGTAGAGGTCGTCGACTGGATGGTAGTGCAGGAGCTCACGTGCCATGAGCAGCGCGGCCTGCGCATTCGTGGGCGTGCGGTGAGCGTGAGATGACGAGCCCGCCGGAGTCAGCGATGGGGTGGCGGTGTGGCAGTCACGGCGCACAGAGGGATACAGCGAAGAGGCTTGCTGCTCGTTTGCCGCCGGAGCAGTGACGGCGTTGGCGGCGGGTGACGGAGAACGACGGGGAGGCCTTCCTACTGGGGCCGTCTGAGCGACACGGGCGGCGATAGAGGCCCGGTGCTCCGCGCGAGCCCAGCGATCGTCGGCCATGAGCTTGGTGGAGTGACAAAGCATGGGTCGATGAAGAAGAAGGCCTCGGTGCACCCCTACCTGGCGCGCCAAATGTCGGATTTCGGGTTCCGGCAAAAACCCTTGAGGTTCGAACACTGGGGTGTGCATGAAGATCTCCCCCCTCTGTAGCTCGCACACTCAATGATCTCACGGCCTCTCTCGATGAACCCAAAGAACACAAGACACAAGATTTATACTGGTTCGGGCCACCGTTGTGGTGTAGTACCCCACTCCAGTGTGGTGTGGTGGATTGCCTCTTGGGCGGTGGATGAACAGTTACAAGGGAAGAACAGCCTCCTAAGGAGAGGTGTTCTTGTGCTTGGTGAGCTTGTGTGAGGCTAAGGATGGAATGGCTCCGATCCTAGATCAGATGCCTCCCTATGGTTGGGGCTAGTCCTATTTATAGAGGCCCTGGTCCTCTTCCCAAATATTGAGTGGGAAGGGATCCCACAATGGCCAAATTCGAAGGGAGACAACTAGTACAAGTTATCCTGACAAAAGTAGTCTTCGCCTGCCAAAGGCTCTGGTGGTGACGCCGTCTTGGGCTCCATGGTGACCTCCGTCCTACCGTCCTGCTGGTCTTGGTCTTGTTGCACCGATATGGAAACCTTTCTCTAATGCCTTGGAACTCCTCACCTGCGCTTGCCTCCTTAACACCAAAGAGGAAACAAGGACGCTGTGGGTGCTAGCGCCCGCCTGGCTCCCGCCTGGTCTTGATCGTCACAGCTTGCGTCATTGGAACCTCGCGAGGTTCGCCTTGCCTTGATCTCTCCACCCCTTGCGAGCCAGCCTGGTGAGGCCGCCCCTGAGGAGGTATTGCGTCGTCCGCCTCGCGAGGCTTGGCCCCTCGCGAGGATCTTGGGTGTTTGCTGGTGAAGATGGGCCGTACAGGGCCGCTGGGGGAGCCACACCGCGGGCCGCAGGCAGGCAAGTCTGGGGACCCCCATTCCCAGAATGCCGACACCCCCCTCCTTATTAACCAGAGGGGAAAGGAAAGAGAGAGGGGGAGGGAAGTAAGGGGGAGGCCAAATCCTCCCCTTTCCTTCTCCCTTCCCCTCTTTCCTTCTACTCCTATTTCGGCCTATATGGGGGCGCACCAGCCCCTTGTGGGCTGGTCTGTCCCTCTCTTGGTCGGGGGGTTTTCAAGGTGGTTTCGTTAACAATCACTCTACCTGTTTTTCAGGACCCACATGCAGCTCTCCCTTGGTTTTTGGCATATTAAATATCATGTTGCTTATCACACTACTTGTATCAATGCGCCTCGACGTATTAATGAAATTACAATGAAAACAATTCGCGGCTGGAGCTTTAAAGACCAAGTTTATCACCTTTGCACCTTTTCTGTTTTCTTTCTTTCCTTTTTTCTTCTGTTTCTTCCTCCCCTGTGGGTAACCCTATCAGGTAGCACCCGTACAATTTGGTACGTTTGATGTTTGCTAGGGGCTTCATAGCACCCCACACTACGGCAACAAAATTCCAAACACTTTTTATAAGTATAATTCGGCACCCCGAATTTAGTATTATATGCATTGGCTTCGAATCATGTCTTTGGTCAATAGTTGGGTTGCCCGGCTCCTGTGCTTGCTACCTTACGTTCCGCTATATTGGCTAAGGTAGTAAAGGGAGAACTACTGCAATTGTGCCTTGGTTTATCCAAAGGAGCACCTCAGCAAAAAAGGCCGAAAACTGACTATCATGATGCCGCGAGAGTCGGTCAGCTGTTCGGAGGTTGCAAATCGTTGGAGATTTCTTCTGCATCACGTGAAGGATCGATACTTCCCGATTAGATGCTTGCAACACTCTAGCTCGGATACTAGGGGCTGCGCCCATGTTTTTATTGTCAAACTCCTATGGCTAAGTGCTACCTCTTGAGCACTGCGTTGGTTTTCCCTTGAAGAGGAAAGGTTGATGCAGCAAAGTAGCATAAGTATTTCCCTCAGTTTTTGAGAACCAACGTATCAATCCAGTAGGAGGCTACGCGCGAGTCCCTCGCACCTACACAAAACAAATAAATCCTCGCAACCAACGCGATAACGGGTTGTCAATCCCTACACGGTCACTTACGAGAGTGAGATCTGATAGATATGGTAAGATAATATTTTGGGTATTTTTATGATAAAGATGCAAAATAAAATAAAAGCAAAGGAAATAACTAACTGTTGGGAGATTAATATGATGAAGATAGACCCGGGGGCCATAGGTTTCACTAGTGGCTTCTCTCAAGAGCATAGATATTTTATGGTGGGTGAACAAATTATTGTTGAGCAATTGACAGAATTGAGCATAGTTATGAGAATATCTAGGTATGATCATGTATATAGGCATCATGTCCAAGACAAGTAGACCGACTGCTGCCTGCATCTACTACTATTACTCCACACATCGACCGCTATCCAGCATGCATCTAGAGTATTAAGTTCAAGAGAACAGAGTAACGCTTTAAGCAAGATGACATGATGTAGAGGGATAAATTCATGCAATATGATAAAAAAAACCATCTTGTTATCCTCGATGGCAATAATACAATACGTGCCTTGCTGCCCCTACTGTCACTGGGAAAGGACGCCACAAGATTGAACCCAAAGCTAAGCACTTCTCCCATTGCAAGAAAGATCAATCTAGTAGGCCAAACCAAACTGATAATTCGAAGAGACTTGCAAAGATAACCAATCATACATAAAAGAATTCAGAGAAGATTCAAATATTGTTCATAGATAAACTTGATCATAAACCCACAATTCATCAATCTCAACAAACACACCGCAAAAGAAGATTACATCGAATAGATCTCCACAAGAGAGGGATGCTTGATGTAGAAGCCCTCCATGATCGATGCCCCCTCCAGCGGAGCTCCGGAACAGGCCCCAAGATGGGATCTCGTGGATAAGAAAGTTACGACAATGGAATTAGGGTTTTGGCTCCGTATTTGATCGTTTGGGGGTACGTAGGTATATATAGGAGGAAGAAGTACGTCGGTGGAGCAACAGGGGGGCCACGAGGATGGAGGGCGCTCCTGGGGGGTAGGCGCGCCCCCTACCTCGTGGCTTCCCTGTTGGTTGCTCGACGTAGGGTCCAAGTCTCCTGGATCTTGTTCGTTCCGAAAATCACGTTCCCGAAGGTTTCATTCTATTTGGACTCCGTTTGATATTCCTTTTCTTCGAAACCCTAAAATAGGCAAAAAACAGCAATTCTGGGCTGGGCCTCCGGTTAATAGGTTAGTCCCAAATATAGTATAAAAGTGGATAATAAATCCCAATAATGTCCAAAACGGAAGATAATATAGCATGGAGCAATCAAAAATTATAGATACGTTGGAGATGTATCAAGCATCTCCAAGCTTAATTCCTGCTCGTCCTCGAGTAGGTAAATGACAAAAAACAGAATTTTTGATGTAGAATGCTACTAGGCATAATTTCAATGTAATTCTTCTTAATTGTGGCATGAATATTCAGATCCGAAAGATTCAAGACAAAAGTTTAATATTGACATAAAAATAATAATACTTCAAGCATACTAACGAAGCAATTATGTCTTCTCAAAATAACATGGACAAAGAAAGTTATCCCTACAAAATCATATAGTCTGGCTATGCTCCATCTTCACCACACAAAGTATACGAATCATGCACAACCCCGATAACAAGCCAAGCAATTGTTTCATACTTTTAATGTTCTCAAACTTTTTCAATCTTCACGCAATACATGAGCGTGAGCCATGGACATAGCACTATAGGTGGAATAGAATGGTGGTTGTGGAGAAGACAAAAAGGGAGAAGATAGTCTCACATCAACTAGGCGTATCAACGGGCTATGGATATGCCCATCAATAGATATCAATGTGAGTGAGTACTGATTGCCATGCAACGGATGCACTAGAGCTATAAGTACATGAAAGCTCAAAAAGAAACTAAGTGGGTGTGCATCCAAGTTGCTTGCTCACAAAGACCTAGGGCATTTTGAGGAAGCCCATCATTGGAATATACAAGCCAAGTTCTATAATGAAAAATTCCCACTAGTATATGAAAGTGATAACATAGAAGACTCTCTATCATGAAGATCATGGTGCTACTTTGAAGCACAAGTGTGGTAAAAGGATAGTAGCATTGTCACTTCTCTCTTTTTCTCTCATTTTTTTATTTGGGCCTTTTCTCTCTCTTTTTTATGGCCTCTTTTTTTATTTTTATTTTTATTTTTCGTCCGGAGTCTCATCCCGACTTGTGGGGGAATCATAGTCTCCATCATCCTTTCCTCACTGGGACAATGCTCTAATAATGATGATCATCACACTTTTATTTTCTTACAACTCACGAATTACAACTCGATACTTAGAACAAGATATGACTCTATATGAATGCCTCTGGTGGTGTACCGGGATATGCAATGACTCATGAGTGACATGTATGAAAGAATTATGAATGGTGGTGAGGGAGTCCTGGATTAGGGGGTGTTCGGGTAGCCAGACTATACCTTCAGCCGGACTCCTGGACTATGAAGATACAAGATTGAAGACTTCGTCCTGTGTCCGGATGGGACTTTCCTTGGCGTGGAAGGCAAGCTTGGCGATGCGGATATTCAAGATCTCCTACCATTGTAACCGACTTTATGTAACCCTAACCCTATCCGGTGTCTATATAAACCGGAGGGTTGTAGTCCGTAGGCAATCAACTCCATACACAACAATCATACCATAGGCTAGCTTCTAGGGTTTAGCATCCTTGATCTCGTGGTAGATCTACTCTTGTACTACCCATATCATCAATATTAATCAAGCAGGAGTAGGGTATTACCTCCATCGAGAGGGCCCAAACCTGGGTAAAACAAAGTGTTCCCTGCCTCCTGTTACCATCCGGCCTAGACGCACAGTTCGGGACCCCATACCCGAGATCTGCCGGTTTTGACACCGACATTGGTGCTTTCATTGAGAGTTCCTCTGTGTCGTCGCCTTTAGGCCCGATGGCTCCTTTGATCATCAACAATGATGCGGTCCAGGGTGAGACTTTTCTCCCTCGACAGATCTTCGTCCTCGGCGGCTTCGCTCTGCGGGCCAACTTACTCGGCCACCTGGAGCAGATCGAAAGCTATGCCCCTGGCCATCAAGTCAGGTTTGGAAGTTTAAACTACACGGCTGACATCCGCGGGGACTTGATCTTCGACGGGTTCGAGCCACAGCCAAGCGCGCCGCACTATCTCGAGGGGCATGATCTAGTTCTACCCCCGGACAGTGTCCTGGAGGCCGCACACGCATCGGTTCCGACCCCTAACGTGGAGCCTATTGCGCCAATTGAGGATGAGCGGTTGGACGTCACCTCGGAGGCTACGATCCCGAAAGCGATCGAGCCAAACGCTAGCCCCGCACTCTGCACGACCTGTGACTCCGAGGATCCGGACTCCTCCCCGGACTCCGAACCCCCCGCGCCCCTGCCAATCGAATCCGATTGGGCTCCGATAATGGAGTTCACCGCCGCAGACATCTTTCAGCACTCGCCTTGTGGCGACATCCTGAACTCTCTCAAGTCTCTCTCCTTATCAGAAGAGCCCTGGCCGAACTACGGTCATCGAGGATGGGATACGGACGACGAAGAAATTCAAAGCCCACCCACCACCCACTTGGTAGCCACTGTCGACAATTTAAACGACGTGCTCAACTTCGACTCCGGAGACATCGACAGCATGGATGATGATGCACGAGTTATCGACGAACCAACGCCCATAGGGCATTGGATAGCCACCTCATCTCACGATGTGTACATGGTGGATACCCCTAAAGGAAGCGATAGTGAGGAAAAAGGGGATGGGACGGGAGATCTACCCCTCGAAAAGCAATCAAAGCGTCGACGTAAACGCCGACCCAAGCCCCGCCTCAACAAAAACCCAGCCATAGAGCAGGACGAGGCAGTAGACGACGAGCAGGCCTTAGAGCAACCGTCCGAACAGGGCAACACGGATAGAGAAACCGAACATCCCTCCTCCGGCGAAAACGGCATTCCGGATGACCTCATGCCGAATAAACCTATGGAGCAGAAGAATCTCCACGAGAGGCTCGTTGCAACTACACGCGGCCTAAAAAAGCAGAAGCGGAAGCTAAAAACAGCGGAAGATGCACTCCGGATTAGATGGAGCAAAGTAATCAATACCACAGATAAGTACGGCGACAGTCGCCGCACTAAAAGCTATCCGAAAAGAAAGCTACTGCCTGAATTCGACGAAGAGGCCCTAGAGCCCTCGCATTCAAAAAATGAAAAAGCCACACGGTCGGATAGACGACCCGATAAAGCGACAAGCGGCGCCGCACCTAAATCGGCATGCGACCCACTTAAGGATTCGCATCATGGCCCAGTCAGGTCCATTTATGGGCCAAGAAAGCAAGCTCTCGTAAGCAACGCTAAGAAGCCATCATCAGAATCTGGCACACCCAAATACAGGGGCGCCGCTCAACCCCTATGTTTCACCGATGAGGTCCTGGACTATGAATTCCTAGAGGGATTCAAACCCGTAAACATAGAGGCATATGATGGAACAATAGACCCTGGAGTTTGGATCAAGGACTATATCCTCCACATACACATGGCTAGAGGAGATGATCTCCACGCCATAAAATATTTACCCCTTAAGCTTAAAGGGCCAGCCCGGCATTGGCTTAAAAGCCTTCCCGAAAACACAATTGGAAGCTGGGAAGAGCTTGAAGATGCTTTCCGAGCAAACTTTCAAGGGACCTATGTCCGCCCTCCGGATGCAGACGATCTTAGTCACATAACTCAACAACCCGGAGAATCAGCTCGGCACTTCTGGAATAGATTCCTCACTAAAAAGAATCAGATAGTCGACTGTTCGGACGCCGAAGCCTTAGCAGCTTTCAGGCATAACGTCCGAGACAAATGGCTCGCCAGACACCTCGGCCAAGAAAAGCCAAGAACAATGGCCGCACTAACAAGCCTCATGACCCGCTTTTGTGCAGGGGAGGACAGCTGGTTGGCAAGGTGCAGCCCCAGCAACCCAAGTACATCCGAAACTAGGGATGGAAATGGAAAACCGCGACGCAACAAGGACCGTCGCTGGACTAAGGACAAAATTCCGAAGAGCACGGCAGTCAATGCCGGATTCAAAGGCTCGCGACAAAATCAGGAAAAATCCCCCCCCCCCCAGGATAACAGGGACGATCCATCCAACCTAAATAAAATCCTGGACAGGATATGTCAGATACACAGTACTCCCGGGAAGCCTGCTAACCATACCCACAGAGACTGTTGGGTTTTCAAACAATCCGGCAGACTCAATGCCGAACACAAGGGGCTCGACACACCAAGCGAAGACGAGGACGAACCCCAAAAGCAGGGCACCAGGAAACAAAAGAACTTCCCACAAGAAGTAAAAACAGTGAACTCACTTCACATAACAAAACGTGCAGCGCCCGTAAAGGTACGCACCACACGGCCCATCCCCCAAAGGGTCCTGCCACTGGTTGTCATAACCGATCATCTTCGATCATCTAGATTATTCTAGGAATATCAAGAATGTAGGCTAGACTGCCTTGATACTCGATCCAATAATTGGCGGACTCCAGTTTTCAAATGTCCTTATGGACGGCGACAGTGGACTAAACCTGATATATCAGGATACAATCCAGCACATGGGGATAAACCCAGCAAGAATCCGCCGCAGCAAAACCTCCTTTCAAGGGGTAATACCGGGTCCGGACACCCATTGTATGGGTTTTCTCCGGCTCGAAGTCATATTCGGCTCTGCCGATAACCTTCGCCACGAAAAGCTGACCTTCCATATCATCCCGTTCTCAAGTCGCTATCAAGCACTACTGGGACGCGAAGCTTTCGCTCGCTTTAACGCAATATCGCATTATGCATCTCTTACGCTTAAGATGCCCGGTCCACGAGGCATCATCTCTTTGAAGGAGAAGCACTAAAGTGCGCCTCCCCAAGCGGAGGACTGTGCGGCCGCTTTGACAGCCCCACAGCAAAATGGCCTCACTAGCCAAAAAACTTCGAAATAGGTCATTCAAGACCACGAACACGGATAGACAAGTTCGGTGCAAAATTATCATTGATGCAGGCCTAGAAGACATATACCCCCGCACTAGGGGCTCCACGCATATACAATAAGAGACAATAAAGCTCAATCTTATATATCTTACTTTATACTTTGCTTATTTTAAACTTTTTCGGCATGACCCATTTTCAACTCAGTTCCTCTCTTTTACAGATGAACGTCGTGCGGCGCCCGTCCAGGATTCGGCACAACGGAGACACAGGCGCAGACGTGCAGTAGGGACCTGTCCTAAAGGATTCTTTTCAGATTAAGACCCTGCGTAAACCTTTTTTACTGTCTCTTGTTGCTACACATCCCCTGGTTTTTTCCTTTCTGATATAACCAAGGAGGAGGCTAGCATCTTGGCATGTGGCCACGTCAGAATTTTTGCACGTGCCTGGACACTAGGGGCTTATTTTTAATAAAGAGTGTTGTTTCGCCCGCACTCATAAAGACCGAACACCTTAGGGAGTGTTCGGCGTCGCGAGTTTTGGCATTATATGCATCAGCTCCGAATCATGTCTTTGGTCAAATGTTGGGTTGCCCGGCTCCTGAGTTCGGCTACCTTACGTTCCGCTCTATCGGCTAAGGTAGCACCAGGAGAACTACTGCGATTGTGCCCCCAGTTCAGCCGGGCGAGCACCTCAGTAGAGAAAGCCGAAAACTGACTGTCATGATGTAGCGTGAGACTGGTCAGGCACTCGATGACCTATCGGAATCTATCGGATTCCTCCGCTTTAACAAAGGGCCGCTTCCTGGTCAGGCACATATGCGCCCCGAATTCGGACGAGTGCAGTTGCCACCAAGGAGCTACCTAAAGAGTCTCATTGTCAAACTCCTATGGCTAAGTGAAAGTGTTAAAGCATTATAGTCCAGTTGCCTGGCCCGCTGCGCTATCACCTCCTTTGTAGGACCAAGACGTTGGGTTAAGTGTGAAAATGCGTCTTCTGCGAGCACCCCCGCACTATGTGCGTGGGGGCTAAAGCCAACGACTGCCATCTTTCAGATTCTGTACATATATATATATATATATATATATATATATATATATATATCTTAAAACGGCCGCACAGGAGGTGTTCCCAATACTTGGAGGCACAAGTATAAAAAAGGCCACTACAGTTTATCAAAATATTACTTTATAATTACATATGCTATCATAACATAGCATCTTTCGGGCACTGCGTCTCTATTATACAAGCGCCTTCAAGAACTTCATGAAAATAGTGCTCGGAGGGTACTCGGCTTTTGTCCGAATCTCGGGACGCAACAACGGTGGTCTCCATCTCTGCCCAGTATGTCTTAACACGGGCAAGAGCCATCCTAGCGCCCTCTATGCATGCTGACCTCTTCATTGCATTTATACGCAGCACCGCGTCAAGGAATTGCTGCACCAAGCTGAAATAACTCTTCGGCTTCGATCTCCCCGGCCACAGGTGACCCACGACGTACTTCATGGCGAGTCCACACGACCTATTCAGTTCGGCCCATTGAGCCAAACGATCATCCACTATCAGTGGACGCTCTGGATTGTGAAACTGCGACCAGAAAAGCTTTTCCACTTCACGATCTTTCTAATCTCGAAAGTGTTCGGTCGCATCAGCAGCACTCGCTGCCAAATCCAGATAGGTATCCTCCACACTCCACATCCGGTCCAACGGAGCAAACTTCGGATCACAAAACTTCCTCCGCATCATAAAGGGCTTTCCAGCCACAATATGTTCGGCCTGACGCAGCTCCTCCTTCGCAGCTCTCATCGCAGAGCGAGCGTCCTTGGCATCGGCAACGGCCTTCTCTAAGTCCGTCTATCTTGCCCGGTCTTCTTTCTCAAGAAGTTTGCAATGGTCTGCAGCGCTCTTTAACTTCTCGGCCATCTCTTCTTTTGCTTCGGTAGTGAGAAGCCTGTTTGGCTCTCAGCTCTTCAAGGGCCTACTCGGCAGCCGCATCGCTTTTTATGGCTTGCTCCTTAGCTCGGGCAAGTTCTGCCCTAAGATTCTCCACGGCGGCCGTACCATCTGCGTCAAGCACACACATTGTAAGACACTGGCATGAAGCTCCTCTTACCTGATGCCGCCCGAAGAATTACATACCTTGAGCCTCATCAAGCCGCTTGTTGACAAGCGCGATGTCGGCATCTGCCACGTCCAGTTGCCGGTTTAGTTCGGCCACATCATCAGTTCGGCTTGATTCCGGACACCTCGCCACCTACATTCAAAGGCGACATCTTAGACCTGGGATTATGATCCTCTGCGTGCCGTCATTTCTGGACAACGTGCAGAGTCTCAGGGGCTACTATCTACACAGGGCGCATCTTACTTATGCGCAACTGACAAAAGTGTACATTATCTAACGTACCTCAAAACCCGTCAGTAAATTTTTGACGGCCTCATGCAATCCGCTTTCTGCGGATGAAATCCTTTCAATCACCGTGCCCATCAATGCACAGTGCTCCTCTGAGATAGAAGCTCGCCCCAGCAGAATCTTTAGCTCCTCCGGCCGAGCACTAGACGGTGCCGAACTTGTCCTATGGCCTCTTTCGAAGGCCGGACACGGAGAACCTCGGGGGGCCGCACAGCCACCTTCCGCCCCTGCCAGATTTGGAGAAACCCTCCACGACGACACCTCAGGGTCGCCCACCTCGCTAGGCGGCACGGCAGGGGGAGGCGTCCCGCTCTCCATCATCTCCGAAGGAGATCCCCCGAAGACGAGCTCTGCTGAGAAGGGCTGAGGTCCGAGCTACAAGATAAAGGTTTGGTTAATCTTCTCAGACATAAATCAAGGACTTCCCTCATCCCTCAAAAGGAAAATCTTTTCTCCACTTACGGCTCGCTGGAGGGATGATCCCCTTGAGGGCGTAGTCCGGCCGAGGAACTACCCGGCGTCGGACCCTCTGACGAGGATTTTCTCCCCCGTTTTGAGGCCATGGTTTCCGGGTCGTCAGCGGCGGCTCTCTTCTTCCCCTTAGGAGAGGAATTGTCGGTTCCTCCCTTCGGAGCAGCCTCCTTTGAGGAGGCCATAGCTTCCTTGTCCTCCCCCTCCAAAGGCATTATCACCAGCATCCTGACCAGCACGGGATCCGGCCTGGTTTCAGGAAGGGGAGCCGGACACCTGATCAGCTTTGCCTTCGCTATCCACTCCTGTTTAAAAGGACGGCTCTTTTAGGGGCAAGTTTATGACAATTATACGGATAGAAGGTCCGGGCACAAGGTTGCTTACTTGAGTATCCGGGCGATTGCAGCTTAGGCCTGCGTCCTTGGTCAAATCCGGACACATCATTTGTGATCCGAAGAACAGTTTATACATCTCCACGGGCGTTGCGCCCATAAAATGTTGGAGAGCTCGTGGTCCCTCTGGATTAAACTCACACAGACGAAGGGAGCGACGTTTGCCGGGCAGTGTTCGGCGAATCAGCATGACCTGCGTCACCGTGACCAGGTTGAGGTCTCTTTCTAAGAGATCCCTGATGCGGCCCTGCAACAAGGGCACGTCTTTGGATAACCCCCAATCTAATCCTTTGTTGACCCATGACGCTAGCCGTGATGGGGGACCCGAGCGAAAGGCAGGAGGCGCCACCCACTTGGCGCTCCTGGGAGCGGTGATATAGAACCATTCTCGTTGCCACAAGCCGAGCTCCTCTTGAAAGGAGCCCTCGGGCCATGGAGCATCAGCATTCTTACTTATGACAGCGCCTCCGCACTCTACATGCCGTCCCTCGATCATCTTCGGCTCCACTCCAAAAGTCTTGAGCCATAATCCGAAGTCAGGAGTAACACGGAGGAACGCTTCGCACACAACGATGAATGAGGAAATGTGGAGGATGGACTCCGGAGCTAAGTCATGAAATTCTAGCCCGTAATAAAATAGCAGCCCCCTCACGAAGGGATCCATCGGGAAGCCTAACCCCCGAAGGAAGTGAGACATGAACACTACGCTCTCACCGGGCTGGGGACTGGGAATAGCCTGCCTTTGAGCAGGCAACCTATGCGGAATTTCGGCGGTCAAGAACTTAGCCTCTCTCAACTTTAGCACATCCTCCTCCGTGACGGAGGAGGGCATCCATCGGCCTTGAAGGTTGGAACCGGACACTGTCGAAGGTCCGAAGCGCCTGGAATCTGGAGCCTAGGGTGTTGGAACTCGAGGCGACGAGCGAACTCGTTTGAGATTGAAAAAAAAGGAGTAAGGCCTTGGTCTCTTTATAAGAGGTTGAATACCAGGAGCCCTCCCCGTAACCGTTTGGGACTCGCCTTTAATCAAGAAAACATGCTACGGGCACGATTGGGTTACCCACGTCTGTATTGATGAGAATCCCGTAAAAGGGGGGCACACGATCTCTGCTTTGACAAGACGTGCCAGGGAAACCGCCTCGCAAAACATGCTGAGGTGGAAAAGTAAAAACGATTCGAGTGAAGGACTTGGCCGTAGTGTGATGACGCACTGCGGAATACGTCGGCAGATTTGATTTGTGTTTATATCATTCTCTCTATGGCAATATGTGGAAGCTTATTTTGCAGAGCCGGACACTACTATTGGTGTTAACAATCTTCTATGAAGGACTTGGAGGAGGAACCCGCCTTGCAATGCTGAAGACAATTTGCGCATGTAACATCCCAAAATTCTAAATTTTGGAATGTTATAATAAATAGATAGATTTGACTGATTGTTTGATTGATTGTCTGAAAGTGAGTGAATTCGAAACTTTTGAAAGTTAAATGAGAGGGAATAAAAGGACTTTGCCAAACTTTCATTTTGTCTTTATGCTCTCCGTGAATTCAAATACTTTTTCATCACGAAACCCTGGAGAGAAGATGACATGACTTCTTCCATTTAATTAAATGACAAGGGATGTTGAAAATATTTGAATTTCATTTGAGAATATTTTTCAATTCTGAAACTTTATGCAAATCAATGATTTTCATGAGAGAAGATAAAATGACTTTTTCAAATTATATGAAATACGAGTTGGGAGTTCGAAGAAATTAAATTCAAAGTTCTTTTGAATTTATTTTCAATTTGGAATGTTATGCATTAGATCATCATGCATATCTTATCTTCTTGTATTTTTGGTCGATCCTAGAAATTTCACGCAACTCAAGGACCTTCGGAGAGAGTTGGAGATTTCGTTATTTTCATATTTGAGAGTTTTCTCGAATTTGAAAAAAAAGGGATCATTTGATTTATTTAGTTTTTCTTCAATAATTTTTCTGTTATCAAAAATATAAGAGAGGGAATAATATGACTTTCCCAAAATTGAGGAAAAATGAAGATTTAATAAATAGATCAAATTTTGGTTTTGCCGGAGTTTTGTTTGCATTTTATTTGGATAGGGAAAAATGCGTGTTTTCAAAACTTGCATTTTAGGTCCGGAGAAAAGTTTATTTTGTTCGACTCATTTTTAGGAGTCGGGGAAAATTTACTTTAGAATTTTTGGAGCCCGTTTAGATTTTCTTTTCTGTGTTTTTCTGCACGGAACTATTTAAAAAAAAGGGAACTTTTCCGCCAGGCCAGCCGGGCCTAAGGCCCAGCCAGCCGGCCACCTCAGCCGCGCGTGCGCGCGCCAGTGCAGGCAGGCGCCAGCCGCCGCCTCTTGCTAGGCCAAGTCCGGCTAGGACTTTAGCCCCTTTTCCTTTATTCCGTTTTTCTTTTTCTTTTCTTTTAGGACTCTTTTTCCTAATCCTAGTCTATTTCTTGTCCCCTACCCCAAGTAAACCCCCTCCCCTCACCTATATAAATACCCCCACACCCCCCCTCTCCTCACACCAAAAACCCAAAGCCCCTCTCCTCCCCAAGCCGCGCCGCGCCACCCCACACCCGCGCCGCCGCACCTTGCCCGCGCCGCCGCACCTTGCCCGCGCCGTCGCCGCCGCCGTTCGCCAGAGCCCCTCGCCAAGGTTGCCCCGCGTCTCTTTTCCTCGGATCATTTTCTTCTAATCGTTCCGATTCTTTTCTTCTCTTCCGACTCATTTTCTTTCCGGTTCTTCTCTAAGCCGTTCCGGTTTTCTAGATCGGTTTTTCGTTCGGTTTTCTTTTCCAAAACCCTAGATCGGTTTTTCTTTCGGACCATTCATCTCAACGAACGTGATCACCGATTATTCCCGGTTAACGACGCCCGTTCGTTTAACCGTTCGTCTCTTTCTTTCCGTCGGATTTATTCCGCGATCGCAATCTCAGATCCGATCTTCGTTCTAGTTTTTCTTCTCGCTCGTTTATCGGAATCAGGTGATTCAAGCGCCTGGAGTTTCGTCTCGAAACCGCCGTTCCGTCTAATCTACTTGAACAAGGTTTTGCTACAGTAAAATTTGACCTAGTTTCAACTTGCTAGAACCGAGTTGTTTTCTTCCTCCGTTTGTTTTCCGTCGTTTGTTTGGTTCGTTCTTTCTTTGCAACCGGAGTTCTTAAGTTGAACCTTCTGGTTCGTTCTCTCGTTCGAGTTTTACTGGTGCATTAGATGAGTACTTATTGTGTGGTTACTACTGTTTGCTTACGATAGATTAACCGGAGTGTGACGAGTAGATCTATCAAGAGTTTTAAGTGCGAATCATCTTCATCAACATTGCAGGCAAGTTCACACTTTGATCATATCTTTTCTACAACCCAGTTTTATTGCATTACATCAATCCTCACACATTGCATGATTAGGATCTAATTAAATTGTGGGATGGGAAGTAGATGAGGTAGTACCTATTACCTGTATTACTATGAAACCTTTGGGAGTTACTTCTACGTTCGCTTATTATGCCATGCTATGCTAGTAGATGTGGATTGGGTGAGTGATATCCATGACAGATGTGAGATTGATAATTTTAATGGTTTATCTAAGGTGGCAACTTAAACACACATCTGGGTGGATTGGGGCACCTGATGTCTATCAGGACTTGCCTGTTTTTTTGGACCGCCACCGAGGCTCAAAGGGATCATAAGATCTTTCATGCTACAAACTTACGTGTGCAGCCACAAGCCATTATGGGATCTGGCATAGTTGACTAAGTCGTGCGAACTCTTATAGGGGTAGACTAGCAGATGTAGGGGTTATAGATGGTACGGTCTACTCCATCGTAAGGTGCTAGCGCTTCTGAAAGACTATGTCTCGGTCATCCGTTTCTCAGACACCATGTAGTGCGAGAAACCAAACGGAGGCGATCGAGTCTTGTGGGGAAAAGTGCGCAAACCTCTGCAGAGTGTACAAACTAATCATGATTAGCCGTGTCCCCGGTTATGGACAACTTGAGTATCTAGTACTTGAATATCATTGTGAATCTCAACATGTTACCTCTAATTAATGTTGTTGGGTTGTAATTACTTAATTGGGATTGAGAATGCTGTCAACCATTCTCAATGTTTCACAACCACCATGATAGTTAAATAAATTTATTCCTTTGCAGTAGGGAAAAATTGGCTTTACGCAAAAACCTTATAACCATAGAGCTTTTCCACCAGCCATATATGCATATAGTGATAGCCATTGTTCATCATTTTCTCTATGGTGTGAATTTGCCAGTACATTCAATGTACTGACCCGTTTCGGGCTGCAACGTCTCATGTTGCAGGTTTCTTACGACGAGTAAGTGATACGTTAGGGTTACGGTTTCTACACTCAACTTTGCCATTGGTGTTGATGGGAAACCACAACCTTGTTGCTTCCGCTATTGGATTGAGGTAATAGTATTTACGTTACTTTATATGTGATTTACCTCTGTTATAAATCCTTCGAGTACTGTGTGTGTCAGCATACTGATCCAGGGATGACACATAAGCACAGAGACTTGATCCATTCGGGTCGGGTCGCTACAAGATGGTATCAGAGCACATGTTGACTGTAGGACGTGACCCTAGAAACTGGCAAGCCCATAGCAAAGATTTTTCTCTACAACTTTCCCTTTCAAAAGGATCTTTTCCCTCTCTTCTCTTCTGAGCTTATTCAAAAAATTCTTTTTTTTAGTGAGACCATACCCCTTTCCCCTTTTGACCACTCGAAGATTCGACTGATGAGACCACTCCAGGAAGTACAGGATATGAAGAGGATTTTACCATACGTTATGATAATGGAAACTACAACGGCTGAAGACCAAAGACAAGTAGAAATTGAAGGCTCTGAAGAATTCCCAGATTTGTATGACCTAGGAATGGCTACCCTTATGGAACTTGACAGATTATGGAAGTTGTCAATACCTGAGATCAAGGTGTGTTGGAGAAAGACCGGAGCATGTAGAGTTAAGAACTCAAGGATTTGTCAAGAAAACCCTAAGGCAGGAGATATCAACTATGGAATGATAGCTCATGGAAAAGACAAGGGCAGAAACACGGTTATCCGTGATGTCATCGCCGCTGATGCTATTGTCACCGTGCTGAGTTAAGGATGCATTTCTTCAGAATGGATTTGATGGAAGAAGGCTGATGGAGCACCTATCATAAGATGAAGTTTTAACCTTAGCCGGTGTATCACCAGGATCTGGAGTAGTACATAAAGAAGTTTAAGGTGGAGCTCCATGAAAGCATATTAGACAAGGAAGCATTTCGTGAAGAACTCAGGAACCAAAAGCTGAAAGTAGCCAAGATGGAGGAGCTACAACCTCGAGATACTGGAGAATTGTCAAGAACTGAAGGACAATATGACCATGGTTCATGTGAAGGATGTTGAAACCAGAAGTTTGAAATGCAACTCCGGAATATTAAAGGATGTCACGAGAGATTTCACGTCAACAGAAAGGATCTGACGAAAGAACTTGAGAAAGACAAGCATGATCGGAAGAAGCCATTGGAGGCATGAACAAGGCTTGAAGAGTTTGGAGACGTTGAAGGTTTATTGACCTTACAAGACCAAACCCCTGTTATATACCTACGTTAGATGCGACGTTTGTGAGCTGTCATTCGTTTGATGTTTTCCCGACGGCCACAAATAAAATCTGTCTTTTCAAAACTTTTGTTTGTATTGTGTGTATCCCTCCCTATCCCTCTTATCTCACCCCAAAACCCATGGACCCAATAGAGGATGAATGGAGATGAGCTTGTATTTTCGGGACCGATGAGTCAATTGGAGACCGACCGATGGATTCAGAACATGGAGGATCACTTGGAGAATAACCCTATAGTTGGACATGATATGACCCAGCATGCTCTTCAGTGCTTTGAAAGAGATGCTGCTACTTGGTGGAGGATGTACCAAACCATCAATGGATGGCAAGGAGTAACCACTTGGAAAGAATTTAAGTTGACTTTGCTAAAGTCTTAGTTTGTGTCCTAGAAGTTGAAGCCTTATGGAAAGGACATGAAGAAACCTTGTGCATGCAAGATTTGTGGAGAAATCGGACACAACCATAAAGAACACAAGGATGAATGCCCTAATTGTGAAGGAAGTCACCCAGTTGAAGAATGCCTAGTTAGGCAAATTACTTGTTTCTTGTGTGAAGGGACTACCCACTATCCTGCTCAGTGTCACATTTACCCCATGGTACAACGAACCATCCAGCAGAAGAAAGAAGAAACGAAAGGAGCCCTCATGGAAATTTTAGAAGAAACTGTGATGAAGGAGGACACATCTAAAGAGAACTAAGTAAACCCTGCGTCAAATCTTGCTATTCATGTGGAGAAGAAGGACACATTTCCCAAAATTGTTTGAATGGGGATCTAGTAGAATTCCCGACGGAGGAAGTAGCGTATGACCCACAGGAAATAGAAGCCCTGATTGGAATGGAAAAGTCCAGAAAGAGAAGTAGATTGGATTCCAGGAAGGACCTGAGTCATATCATCTGTTACCGATGCAAGGAGTCAGGGCACTACCTCCACAGTTTCCCAAAAAGGAAGCCAAGAACCCAAGGAGGCTGTATAATCACAAGAAAACCTCGAATCTTCCCAGAAGTAATATGTTTCCGTTGTAATGAAGCAAGGCACTTTGCCAGAGATTGTCCGAAGGAGAAGGAGACTTGTGAAAAATAGTTGAGTTTGTAACAGAAGTAATATAGTAGTAGTAGTGTGAACATTTTCCTTTAAATTTAGTTGTTGGGTTGAGGCATGTAATGGAAAAATAGGAGATTGTAATGATTTGAGAAGCAATAAAGTTAGCACCGTTGGTAAAGATATGGATTTTATGAGTTGTTACTCTATGAAGAAGAATTTTGGCCATTTTGAGGATAAGAGAAATATGGTCTATGGAAGTTTTGTGCATTTTAAGGGTGGTAGTACCCTGTAAGAACCATTGACCCCTGGAAAAGATAAGGATACTCCACTGAGTGGATTTCGGACAAAAATGAATATGAGTTTTGTCTTGATATGTGTGATGCCCCAAGAGTATGTGGGATGAAGTTGGAGACCGTCAGTTGTTTGGACCAAATGTGATTAAGGAGTCAGAGGAGAATGTTAAGTTGATTCGAGATAGACTGAAGGTAGCTCAGTCCAGGCAGAAGAGTTATGTAGACTCAAAAACTCAAGGAGGTAGTCTATGAAATTGGAGATAGAGCATGTCTTCATGTGTTCCCTCTGCGAGGAGTTAAACGAATTGGAGTTAAGCTAAAGTTAGCCCCGAGATTTGTAGGACCATACCGAGTTTTGGAGCGTATGAGAGAAGTGGCCAACAAGTTGGATTCACCCGAAGGACTGTCGGGAGTTCAAGATGTGTTTCACGTTTCCCAGTTGAAGAAGTGCCATGCAGAGATGGCCAATATTCCCCTGTAAGGACGCTTGACCCTGGAAAGGATATTGATGTTCCACGAAGTGGAATATGGACTTCATAAGTATAAGTTTTTATCTCGGTATGTGGGAAATCCCACGAGGATGAAGAGATGAAGTACTATTGGATAAAAGAGGTATGATGGAGCAATGGCAACCCCATGACAAGTCTGAGTACTCACGTCTTGGTTTGGTGCCAATAGAAGGAAGGAAGACAGTACAATTGGATGGATTTAAGAATACTAGGAAGTTGGAACAATGATCAGTTGCCCGATGATAAGTTCAAGGACTACAAGTGATGAGATGGGCCATAACCCACAGGCCTCAGTACCTGCCAAGAAGCAAGCACATTCTTGCTGAAGGAAAAACCCTGAAAGAAGTTACGATTTTATCGACAGACGATCTTATAGGAGTTACGCAAAACCCGAGAGTTGTGAAGGAACGATAGATGGTTGTTTGGCTTGCAGAATCCATGGATTTATCCGAACTTGGTTCGTCGACAAGAGAAATTCTGCAACGCTTGTGAGGATGACCAAGTGTTAGAATGCGACATTCGCTAAACTGTATACAAGGTAATGATTTGGGTGCAGGATGGATTGATCACCATACCGACTTACTCTTATTATTCGCCCTGCTATATGGAATGGTAAATCTGAGTGACTTACCTATAGTAGAGAGACGACGATCAAAACCTTGTTTAAGCCTTAGAATGGTATAAGAATTTTCCCTTGTACACGGCAACCTTTTTTGCCAACCGTAGGTTATACGGTGAGGATCAACCCAGACCCATTTCCTGCAGGAGAAACCATAAATTGTTAACCGCCATGAGATATCGATAGTTGTTTAGTTTTGGCGCCAGACCGTCAGCTACGAAGACCCAGTCGCGGAATAACCTTATCAAGATGAAAGGATAGAAGAATTGTGGTAAAGGTTATGCCACTACCGGAAGAGCCCAGATAAGGAATTATCCTGAAGATCTAAGAAGACCGACACTATCAAGAGTAAGGATCGAGTATATGAGTTTTGATAGAACCGTAACGATGTTTCTAAGGGTGGTAGCATCCCAGACCCCGGAGACGATTGATGGATTTTGAGGAGACCCCAAACCCTAACCTTTCTCTTGCTAGCCTCTCCGAATCTCGAGGACAAGATTACGAGATTCATTTCAAGGGTGGTAGGTTTGTAACATCCCAAAATTCTAAATTTTGGAATGTTATAATAAATAGATAGATTTGACTGATTGTTTGATTGATTGTCTGAAAGTGAGTGAATTCGAAACTTTTGAAAGTTAAATGAGAGGGAATAAAAGGACTTTCCCAAACTTTCATTTTGTCTTTATGCTCTCCGTGAATTCAAATACTTTTTCATCACGAAACCCTGGAGAGAAGATGACATGACTTCTTCCATTTAATTAAATGACAAGGGGTGTTGAAAATATTTGAATTTCATTTGAGAATATTTTTCAATTCTGAAACTTTATGCAACTCAATGATTTTCATGAGAGAAGATAAAATGACTTCTTCAAATTATATGAAATATGAGTTGGGAGTTCAAAGAAATTAAATTCAAAGTTCTTTTGAATTTATTTTCAATTTGGAATGTTATGCATTAGATCATCATGCATATCTTATCTTCTTGTATTTTTGGTCGATCCTAGAAATTTCACGCAACTCGAGGACCTTCAGAGAGAGTTGGAGATTTCGTTATTTTCATATTTGAGAGTTTTCTTGAATTTGAAAAAAAGGGATCATTTGATTTATTTAGTTTTTCTTCAATAATTTTTCCATTATCAAAAATATAAGAGAGGGAATAATATGACTTTCCCAAAATTGAGGAAAAATGGAGATTTAATAAATAGATCAAATTTTGGTTTTGCCGAAGTTTTGTTTGCATTTTATTTGGATAGGGAAAAATGCGTGTTTTCAAAACTTGCATTTTAGGTCCGGAGAAAAGTTTATTTTGTTCGACTCATTTTTAGGAGTCGGGGAAAATTTACTTTAGAATTTTTGGAGCCCGTTTAGATTTTCTTTTCTGTGTTTTTCTGCGCGGAACTATTAAAAAAAAGGGAACTTTTCCGCCAGGCCAGCCGGGCCTAAGGCCCAGCCAGACGGCCACCTCAGCCGCGCGTGCGCGCGCCAGCGCAGGCAGGCGCCAGCCGCCGCCTCTTGCTAGGCCAAGTCCGGCTAGGACTTTAGCCCCTTTTCCTTTATTCCGTTTTTCTTTTTTTTTCTTTTAGGACTCTTTTTCCTAATCCTAGTCTATTTCTTGTCCCCTACCCCAAGTAAACCCCCTCCCCTCACCTATATAAATACCCCCACACCCCCTCTCCTCACACCAAACACCCAAACCCCCTCTCCTCCCCAAGCCGCGCCGCGCCACCCCACACCCGCGCCGCCGCACCTTGACCGCGCCACCGCACCTTGCCCGTGCCGCCGCCGCACCTTGCCCGCGCCATCGCCGCCGCCGTTCGCCGGAGCCCCTCGCCAAGGTTGCCCCACGTCTCTTTTCCTCGGATCGTTTTCTTCTAATCGTTCTGATTCTTTTCTTCTCTTCCCACTCGTTTTCTTTCCGGTTCTTCTCTAAACCGTTCCGATTTTCTAGATCGGTTTTTCGTTCGGTTTTCTTTTCCAAAACCCTAGATCGGTTTTTCTTTTGGACCGTTCGTCTCAATGAACGTGATCACCGATTATTCCCGGTTAACGATGCCCGTTCGTTTAACCGTTCGTCTCTTTCCTTTCGTCGGATTTATTCCGCGATCGCGATCTCAGATCCGATCTTTGTTCTAGTTTTTCTTCTCGCTCGTTTATCGGAATCAGGTGATTCAAGCGCCTGGAGTTTCGTCTCGAAACCGCCGTTCCGTCTAATCAACTTGAACAAGTTTTTGCTACAGTAAAATTTGACCTAGTTTCAACTTGCTAGAACCGAGTTGTTTTCTTCCGCCGTTTGTTTTCCGTCGTTTGTTCGGTTCGTTCTTTCTTTGCAACCGGAGTTCTTAAGTTGAACCTTCTGGTTCGTTCTCTCGTTCGAGTTTTACTGGTGCATTAGATGAGTACTTATTGTGTGGTTACTACTGGTTGCTTACGATAGATTAACCGGAGTGTGACGAGTAGATCTATCAAGAGATTTAAGTGCGAATCATCTTCATCAACATTGCAGGAAAGTTCACACTTTGATCATATCTTTTCGACAACCCAGTTTTATTGCATTAGATCAATCCTCACACATTGCATGATTAGGATCTAATTAAATTGTGGAATGGGAAGTAGATGAGGTAGTACCTATTACCTGTATTACTATGAAACCTTTGGGAGTTACTTCTATGTTTGCTTATTATGCCATGCTATGCTAGTAGACGTGGATTGGGTAAGTGATATCCATGACAGATGTGAGATTGATAATTTTAATGGTTTATCTAAGGTGGCAACTTATACACACATCTGGGTGGATTGAGGCACCTGATGTCTATCAGGACATGCCTGTTTTTTTTGGACCGCCACCCAGGCTCAAAGGGATCATAAGATCTTTCATGCTAGAAACTTACGTGTGCAGCCACAAGCCATTATGGGCTCTGGCATAGTTGACTAAGTCGTGCGAACTCTTACAGGGGTAGACTAGCAGATGTAGGGGTTATAGGTGGTACGGTCTACTCCATCGTAAGGTGCTAGCGCTTCTGAAAGACTATGTCTCGGTCATCCGTTTCTCAAACACCATGTAGTGCGAGAAACCAAACGGAGGCGATCGAGTCTTGTGGGGAAAAGTGCGCAAACCTCTGCAGAGTGTACAAACTAATCATGATTAGCCGTGTCCCCGGTTATGGACAACTTGAGTATCTAGTACTTGAATATCATTGTGAATCTCAACATGTTACCTCTAATTAATGTTGTTGGGTTGTAATTACTTAATTGGGATTGAGAATGCTGTCAACCATTCTCAATGTTTCACAACCACCATGATAGTTAAATAAATTTATTCCTTTGCAGTAGGGAAAAATTGGCTTTACGCAGAAACCTTATAACCATAGAGCTTTTCCACCAGCCATATATGCATATAGAGATAGCCATTGTTCATCATTTTCTCTATGGTGTGAATTTGCCGGTACATTCAATGTACTGACCCGTTTCGGGCTGCAACATCTCATGTTGCAGGTTTCTTACGACGAGTAAGTGATATGTTAGGGTTACGGTTTCTACACTCAATTTTGCCGTTGGTGTTGATGGGAAACCACAACCTTGTTGCTTCCGCTATTGGATTGAGGTAATAGTATTTACGTTACTTTATACATGTGATTTACCTCTGTTATAAATCCTTCGAGTACTGTGTGTGTCAGCATACTGATCCAGGGATGACACATAAGCACAGAGACTTGATCCATTCGGGTCGGGTCGCTACAGCGCACCGGACTCGTCGTCATTGAAGCCTGGTTCAGGGGCTACTGAGGGAGTCCTGGATTAGGGGGTGTTGAGGTAGCCGGACTATACCTTCAGCCGGACTCCTGGACTATGAAGATACAAGATTGAAGACTTCATCCCGTGTCCGGATGGGACTTTCCTTGGCGTGGAAGGCAAGCTTGGCGATGCGGATATTCAAGATCTCCTACAATTGTAACCGACTTTATGTAACCCTAACCCTATCCGGTGTCTATATAAACCGGAGGGTTGTAGTCCGTAGGCAATCAACTCCATACACAACAATCATACCATAGGCTAGCTTCTAGGGTTTAGCCTCCTTGATCTCGTGGTAGATCTACTCTTGTACTACCCATATCATCAATATTAATCAAGCAGGAGTAGGGTATTACCTCCATCGAGAGGGCCCGAACCTGGGTAAAACAAAGTGTTCCCTGCCTCCTGTTACCATCCGACCTAGACGCACAGTTCGGGACCCCCTACCCGAGATCCGCCGGTTTTGACACCGACAGGTGGCTTTGCCACAAATACAATGTCAACTACATGATCATGCAAAGCAATATGACAATGATGAAGTGTGTCATGATAAACGGAATGGTGGAAAGTTGCATGGCAATATATCTCGGAATGGCTATGGAAATGCCATAATAGGTAGGTATGGTGGCTATTTTGAGGAAGGTATATGGTGGGTGTATGATACCGGCGAAGGGTGCGTGGTATTAGAGAGGCTAGCAATGGTGGAAGGGTGAGAGTGCGTATAATCCATGGACTCAACATTAGTCATAAAGTACTCATATACTTATTGCAAAAATCTACAAGTTAGCAAAGCAAAGTATTATGTGCATGCTCCTAGGGGGATATATTGGTAGGAAAAGACCATCGCTCGTCCCCGACCTCCACTCATAAGGAAGACAATCAATAAATAAATCATGCTCCGACTTCATCACATAACGGTTCACCATATGTGCTTGCTACGGGAATCACAAACTTCAACACAAGCATTTCTCAAATTCACAACTACTCAACTAGCACAACTTTAATATCACTACCTCCATATCTCAAAACAATTATCAAGTTTCAAACTTCTCATAGTATTCAACACACTCATAAGAGAATTTTATTATTAATCTTGTATACCTAGAATATTAGAATTATTTAAGCAAATTACCATGCTATTTAAGACTCTAAAAATAATCTAAGTGAAGCATGAGAGATCAGTAGTTTCTATAAAACAAATCCACCGACGTGCTCTAAAAGATATAAGTGAAGTACTAGAGCAAAACTATATAACTCAAAAGATATAAGTGAAGCACATAGAGTATTCTAATAATTTCCGAATCATGTGTGTGTGTCTCTCAAAATGTGTGTACAGCAAAGATGATTGTGGTAAAATAAAAAATAAAGACTCAAATCATACAAGACGCTCCAAGCAAAACACATATCATGTGGTGAATAAAAATATAGCTCCAAGTAAAGTTACCGATAGAAGTAGACGAAAGAGGGGATGCCTTCCGGGGCATCCCCAAGCTTTGGCTTTTAGGTGTCCTTAGATTATCTTGGGGGTGCCATGGGCATCCCCAAGCTTAGGCTCTTGCCACTCCTTGTTCCATAATCCATCAAATCCTTACCCAAAACATGAAAACTTCACAACACAAAACTTAAAGTAGAAAATCTCGTGAGCTCCGTTAGCGAAAGAAAACAAAACACCACTTCAAGGTACTGTAATGAACTCATTATTTATTTATACTGGTGTTAAACATACTGTATTCCAACTTCGCTATGGTTTATAAACTATTTTACTAGCCATAGATTCATCAAAATAAGCAAACAACACACGAAAAACAGAATCTGTCAAAAACAGAACAGTCTGAAGTAATCTGTAGCTAGCGCAAGATCTGGAACCCCAAAAATTCTAAAATAAATTTCTGGACGTGAGGAATTTATCTATTAATCATCTTCAAAAAGAATTAACTAAATATCACTTTTCAAATAAAAATGGCAGCAGTTCTTGTGAGCGCTAAAGTTTCTGTTTTTTACAGCAAGATTAACAAGACTTTCCCCAAGTCTTCCCAACGGTTCTACTTGGCACAAACACTAATTTAAACACAAAAAACACAACCAAAACAAAGGTCCCACCACTTGTCCACGAGGGTGGGGGCGCGCCTGCCCCCCTAGGGCGCGCCCCTACCTCGTGGGCCCCCTGGTGCCTCTCCAACTCTATATATTGTGTTTCGGGGAGAAAAAAAATCAGAGAGAAGGATTCATCACGTTTTACGATACGGAGCCGCCACCAAGCCCTAAAACATCTCGGGAGGGCTGATCTAGAGTCCGTTCGGGGCTCCAGAGAGGGGAATCCGTCGCCATCGTCATCATCAACCATCCTCCATCACCAATTTCATGGTGCTCACCGTCGTGCGTGAGTAATTCCATCGTAGGCTTGCTGGACGGTGATGGGTTGGATGAGATTTAACATGTAATCGAGTTAGTTTTGTTAGGGTTTGATCCCTAGTATCCACTATGTTCTGAGATTGATGTTGCTATGACTTTGCTATGCTTAATGCTTGTCACTAGGGCCCGAGTGCCATGATTTCAGATCTGAACCTATTATGTTTTCATCAATATACGAGAGTTCTTGATCCTATCTTGCAAGTCTATAGTCACCTATTATGTGTTATGACCCGTTAACCCCGAAGTGACAATAATCGGGATACTTACCGGTGATGACCGTAGTTTGAGGAGTTTATGTATTCACTATGTGTTAATGCTTTGGTCCGGTACTCTATTAAAAGGAGGCCTTAACATCCCTTAGTTTCCGCTAGGACCCCGCTGCCACGGGAGGGTAGGACAAAAGATGTCATGCAAGTTCTTTTCCATAAGCATGTATGACTATATTCGGAACACATGCCTACATTACATTAATGAATTCGAGCTAGTTCTGTGTCACCCTAGGTTATGACTGTTACATGATGAACCGCATCCGACATAATTCTCTATCACTGATCCATTGCCTACGAGCTTTCCATATATTGTTCTTCGCTTATTTACTCTTCCGTTGCTATTGCTATCATCACTACAAAATACCAAAAACACTACTTTTGCTACCATTACCACTACTATCATATTACTTTGCTACTAAATACTTTGCTGCAGATATTAAGTTTCCAGGTGTGGTTGAATTGACAACTCAGCTACTAATACTTGAGAATATTCTTTGGCTCCCCTTGTGTCAAATCAATAAATTTGGGTTGAATACTCTACCCTCGAAAACTGTTGCGATCCCCTATACTTGTGGGTTATCGAGACTATTTTCTGGCGCCGTTGCCGGGGAGCATAGCTCTATTCTTTGAGTCACTTGGGATTTATATCTGCTTATCATTATGAAGAACTTGAGAGATCCAAAAACCAAGATTTATCCCTCAACTACGAGGGGAGGTAAGGAACTGCCATCTAGCTCTGCACTTGATTCACCTTCTGTTTTGAGTAAGCTTGTGACACCTAAACCTGCTTCTGCTATTTTTTTTGATGTGTCGCATGTTATTGATGATGCCACTTCTGCTATGCATGATACTTATGATGAAACTACTTCTATGTTTGATACTACTGTGCCACTTGGTGAATTTCTTGATGAACAACTTGCTAGGGTTAGAGAGAATGAAAATATTGAATCTGATAATATTGATGAAAGTGATGATGAAGACTCTCCCTCTAATGAATATGAATCACCTGTTATTCCTGAGGGTTATGTTTTTGAAAAAGAAGCTGCTTTAGCTATTTTAGCTTGCAAAGATAGATACGAACTCAAGAGGTTATTAGCTAAATGGAAGCAGCAATCTCTTAATGCTAGAATGAAACCTGACCCTGCTTTTGCTACTTCATCTATCTGTGTTACTGATAAGAATTATGAATTCTCTGTTGATCCTGATATAATTACTTTGGTTGAATCTGATCCTTTTCATGGCTATGAATCTGAAACTGTTGTGGCACATCTTACTAAATTAAATGATATAGCCATCCTGTTCACTAATGATGAGAGAACTCGCTACTTTTATATCCTTAAAATATTTCCGTTCTCATTAAAGGGTGATGCTAAGATATGGTTTAATTCTCTTGATCCTGGTTGTGTGTGTAGTCCCCAGGATATGATTTATTACTTCTCTGCTAAATATTTCCCTGCTCATAAGAAACAAGTTGCCTTAAGGGATATATATAATTTTCTGCAAATTGAAGAAGAGAGTCTCCCACAAGCTTGGGGGAGGCTTCTCAAGTTACTTAATGCTTTGCCTGATCATCCTCTTAAGAAAAATGAAATACTTGATATCTTTTATAATGGACTAACCGATGCTTCCAGAGATTACCTGGATAGTTGTGTTGGTTCTGTTTTCAGGGAAAGAACACCGGATGAAGCTGAAATTCTATTGAATAATATGTTGACAAATGAAAATAACTGGACACTTCCTGAGCCTATTCCTAAACCAACTCCGAAGAAGAGAGGTGTTCTATTTCTCAGTCCTGAAGATATGCAAGAGGCAAAGAAATCTATGAAAGAGAAGGGTATTAAAGCTGAAGATGTTAATAATTTACCTCCTTTTGAAGAAATACATGGTCTTAATTTACCTCTTATTGAAGAAACATATGATCTTAATCCATTACCTATTGAAGAAATACATGGTCTTGATAACCCGACACAGGTAGTAAAGGTAAATTCTCTCTATATATATGATAAGGCTGAAATCCCATTTACTAAGTTTGCTAGCCCATGCTTAGATGAGTTTGATAAATTTATGGTTAAGCAAGAAGACTTCAATGCTTATTTTGGTAGACAATTGAAATACAATTCAAATATGCTTGAACACTTGGGTGATTATATGGCTAATGTCAAAGGTGAACTTAAACTTATTAGTAAACATGCTTCTATGGTTACCACTCAAGTAGAACAAGTACTTAAGGCTCAAAATGATTTACTCAATCAATTGAATAGTAAGGATAATGGTAATGCTGTTAGAGTTATGACTAGAGGTGGTAAAATGAATCAGGAACCTTTGTATCCTGAAGGCCACCCTAAGAGAATTGAGCAAGATTCTCAGAGAAATAATATAGATGCACTTAGTCCTTCTAAAAGGAAGAAAAAGAAAAATGATAGGACTTTGCATGCTCCTAGGGAACCTATTGATGATACACCTGAGAATCCAAATGATATTTCTATTTCTGATGCTGAAACACAATCTGGTAATGAACCTGAAACTAGTGATAATGTTAATGATAATGTTCATGATGATGCTCAGCCTAGTAATGATAATGATATAGAAATTGAACATGTTGTTGATCTTGATAACCCACAATCAAAGAATCAACGTTATGATAAGGAAGACTTTGTTTCTAGGAAACATGGTAAAGAAAGAGAACCATGGGTTCAGAAACCCATGCCTTTTCCTCCCAAACCATCCAAGAAAAAGGATGATGAGGATTTTGAGCGCTTTGCTGAAATGATTAGACCTATCTTTTTGCGTATGCGATTAACTGATATGCTTAAAATGAATCCTTATGCTAAGTACATGAAAGATATTGTTACAAATAAGAGAAAGATACCAGAAGATGAAATTTCCACCATGCTTGCTAATTATACTTTTAAGGGTGGAATACCAAAGAAACTTGGAGATCCAGGAGTACCCACTATACCATGCTCCATTAAAAGAAACTATGTTAAAACTGCTTTATGTGATCTTGGAGCCGGTGTTAGTGTTATGCCTCTCTCTTTATATCGTATACTTGATTTGAATAAGTTGACACCTACTGAAATATCTTTGCAAATGGCTAATAAATCAACTGCTATACCTGTCGGTATTTGTGAGGATGTGCCTGTTGTGGTTGCAAACGTTACTATTTTAACAAACTTTGTTATTCTTGATATTCCCGAGGAGGATAGTTGATGACCCACAAGTATAGGAGATCTATCGTAGCCCTTTTGATAAGTAAGAGTGTCGAACCCAACAAGGAGCAGAAGGAAATGATAAGCGGTTTTCAGCAAGGTATTCTCTGCAAGTACTGAAATAAGTGGTAACAGATAGTTTTGTGATAAGATAATTTGTAACGAGCAACAAGTAACAAAAGTAAATAAAGTGCAGCAAGGTGGCCCAATCCTTTTTGTAGCAAAGGACAAGCCTGGACAAACTCTTATATAAGGAAAAGTGCTCCCGAGGACACATGGGGGTATCGTCAAGCTAGTTTTCATCACATTCATATTTCGCGTTCGGTATTTTGATAATTTGACATGTGGGTGGACCGGTGTTTGGGTGTTATTCTTACTTGAACAAGCATCCCACTTATGATTAACCTCTATTGCAAGCATCCACAACTACAACATAAGTATTAAGGTAAACCTAACCATAGCATGAAACATATGGATCCAAATCAGCCCCTTACGAAGCAACGCATAAACTAGGGTTTAAGCTTCTGTCACTCTAGCAACCCATCATCTACTTATTACTTCCCAATGCCTTCCTCTAGGCCCAAATAATGGTGAAGTGTTATGTAGTCGACGTTCACATAACACCACTATAGGCTAGACAACATACATCTCATCAAAATATCGAACGAATACCAAATTCACATGACTACTAATAGCAAGACTTCTCCCTTGTCCTCAGGAACAAACGTAACTACTCACAAAGCATATTCATGTTCATAATCAGAGGGGTAATAATATGCATAAAGGATCTGAACATATGATCTTCCACCAATTAAACCAACTAGCATCAACTACTATGAGTAATTAACACTACTAGCAGCCTACTAGCACCAATCCCGGACTTGGAGACAAGAATTGGATACAAGAGATGAACTAGGGTTTTGAGATGAGATGGTGCTGATGAAGATGTTGATGGAGATTGCCCTCTCCCAATGAGAGGAGCATTGGTGATGACGATGGCGATGATTTCCCCCTCCGGGAGGGAAGTTTCCCCGGCAAAACAGCTCTGCCGGAGCTCTAGATTGGATCCGCCAAGGTTCCGCCTCGTGGCGGCGGAGTTTCGTCCCGAAAGGTTGCTTCTGATTTTTTTATCGAGGAAAGACTTCATATAGCAGAAGATGGTCATCGGAGAGCCACCAGGGGGCCCATGAGGTAGGGGGCGCGCCCCCCACCCTCGTGGAAAGGGTGTGGACCCCCTGGTCTTCATCTTTGGCGAGGATTTTTCATTATTTATTATAAGGTATTCTGTGGAGTTTCAGGAATTTTGGAGTTGTGCAGAATAGGTCTCTAATATTTGCTCCTTTTCCAGGCCAGAATTCCAGCTGCCGGCATTCTCCCTCCTTATGTAAACCTTGTAAAATAAGAGAGAATAGCCATAAGTATTGTGACATAATGTGAAATAGCACCCCATAATGCAATGAATATCGATATAAAAGCATGATCCAAAATGGACGTATCAACTCCCCCAAGCTTAGACCTCGCTTGTCCTCAAGCGAAAGCCGATAACAATAAATATGTCCCCATGTTTAGAGGTAGAGACGTCGATAAAAATAAAATACGGACATGAGGGCATCATGATTATTCTCATAACAGCAACATACGTAGATATTGTCATATGATTACTTATGTTCAAGTAATGATCTATTCACAATGCAAAAGTGTGAATCAGAAACCTTATTGAGAACCAACAAACTATAACCTCAGTCATTGAAGCAATTGCAATTTATCATAACATCAGAAAGAGTCTATGTCAGAGCTAAAAAGCAAGTCCACATACTCAACTATCATCTAGTCCTTCATAATTGCTAAAACTCGCGCAATACTTGTGGTTACGGAGTTTTAATCGGACACAGAGAAAGATAGGGGCTTATAGTTTTGCCCCACAACCTTTTACCTCGAGGGTAATGTCAACAATAATAACTCATGCACCCCTACATCCAATTAGATATATATATCAGGCTCTTTCCAACATGCTGGGCTTGCCAAAGGATAAAATGAAAAAGGGAGAGGTGAAGATCACCATGACACTTGCATAAGGTAGAAGATAATAATAAAAGATAGGCCCTTCGCAGAGGGAAGCAGAGGTTGCCATGCACTTTTATGGTTGGATGCACAAAATCTTAATGTGAAAGAACATCACTTTATATTGCCCCTTGTGATATGAACCTTTATTATGCAGTCCGTCGCTTTTATTACTTCCACATCACAAGATCGTATAAAGCTTATTTCTCCCACACTAATCATACATATTTAGAGCAATTTTTATTTCTTTGCACCGATGACAACTTACTTGAAGGATCTTACTCAATCCATAGGTAGATATGGTGGACTCTAATGGCAAAACTGGTTTAAGGGTATTTGGAAGCACAAGTAGTATCTCTACTTGGTGCTGAGAATTTGGCTAGCATGAGGGGGAAAGGCAAGCTCAACATGTTGGATGATCCATGACAACATACTTTATCTCAGATATAAGAAAACATAACCGGTTACGTTGTCTTCCTTGTCCAACATCAACTCTTTAGCATGTCATATTTTGATGAGTGCTCCCAATCATAAAACATGTCAATAATAGTATATTTATATGTGAAACCTCTCTTTCCTTATTACTTCCTATTAATTGCAACGATGACCAAAGCTATGTCTGCCAACTCCCAACAACTTTTAATCATCACACTCTTTCTATGTGAAGTCATTACTATCAATAAGATAAATATGAACTTTTGTTTCTTCTTATTCTTTTTCTCTTTTCTTTTATTCACCCAAGATCATAGCAAGAAAATCAATCCCTTGACTCAACACTAATCTTTATTATATAGCTCACGGACTCGATTACATAGGGAGATCATAAGGCAAAACTCAAAACTAGATCATGCCATAAACTTTATTCTACTAGATCAAAATACTACTAATAGGATCGAACTAAGGAAAATGGTAAAGATAGGAGTTGTGATTGTGATACGATACCGGGGCACCTCCCCCAAGCTTGGATGTTGCCAAGGGGAGTGCCCATACCCATGTTATTATGTCTCCTTCTTTGTTGTTGGTGAAATATTCTTGGCGATGATTCCTCTCAGGATACGATTCTCCTCCTCGAGCTTGTTGACTTGCTGCTTGAGGTCCATTGTTTCCTTACAAAGCTTTCCTGTGACGGCTAAAGCTCCTTGCACCCAAGGGTGTTTCATAGCTGCGGGAGAAAAAGTGACACTCCTCTTCATATTTTCATAAGAAATAAATCTAACATTGGAAGGGATAACCGAGTTTGGAATAGCTGAGCTCTGTAGTTCCCCCATCGTGAAACCAGCTCGGAAGCGAGAGGTGACTTCTTGATCCTCCATGGCATCTACCCTCATTAAGTCAGCCTCAATCTCTTCCTCCGTTGCTGGCCCAAAGTGGTTAGGGTCGCTGTTTGCCCTTGGTTTCGGTGCCGGATTAGATACCCGGCTCTCCCCGACTGACTCTTGAGAAGACATCTTGCTCTAATCTGCAGCAGCAATAGCTCGAAACAAAAACAAAGGATATTTGCGTGATACGGGAGTCAAAACCTTCAGGAGAATATATAGTGAATTTTTACCTACAAAAATACGTATCATGCAAG
This sequence comes from Triticum urartu, assembly GCF_056163025.1. Taxonomy (NCBI): domain Eukaryota; kingdom Viridiplantae; phylum Streptophyta; class Magnoliopsida; order Poales; family Poaceae; genus Triticum; species Triticum urartu. The sequence continues at coordinate 442,015,927 of NC_141878.1, read as the reverse complement.
AAAACGGAGTCCGGAAGGCACACGAGGTGCTCATGAGGTAGGGGGGCACGCCCAGGGGGGTAGGGCACGCCCTCCACCCTCGTGGGGCCCTCGTGTCCTTCCCGGACTACTACTTAATTTTCTATTTTTCTAAATATTCCAAAACGGAGAAATATTGTCTTAAAAATTGTTTTGGAGTCGGTTTACTTACTGTACCACATACATATTCCTTTCCGGAGTCTGAAACGTTCTGGAAAGTGTCCCTTATGTATTCCTCCAGGGTTACGGTTTCAATAATATTGGTTTCAATATTTATGGGATTACCTGAGATATAATGTTTCATTCTTTGACCGTTTACCACCTTCGAAGTTGTTGATTTTTATGGCACCGGAATGATAGACCTCCTCAATAACATAGGGGCCTTCCCATTTAGAGAGAAGTTTTCCTGCAAAAAATCTTAAACAAGAGTTGTATAACAGTACATAATCAGCTACATTAAACTCACACTTTTGTATCCTTTTGTCATGCCATCTTTTAACCTTTTCTTTAAACAACTTGGCATTTTCATAAGCTTGGGTTCTCCATTCATCAAGTGAACTAATATCAAATAACCTCTTTTCACCGGCAAGTTTGAAATCATAGTTGAGTTCTTTAATAGCCCAATATGCCTTATGTTCTAGTTCGAGAGGTAAGTGACATGCTTTTCCATATACCATTTTATACGGAGACATACCCATAGGATTTTCATATGCAGTTCTATAGGCCCACAATGCATCATCAAGTTTCTTGGACCAATTCTCTAGACCAATTGACAGTCTTTTGCAAAATTAATTTAAGTTCTCTATTACTCAATTCTACTTGACCACTAGACTGTCGGTGATACGGAGATGCAATTCTATGATTGACGTCATATTTAGCAAGCATTTTACGGAAAGCACCATGAATAAAATGTGAACCACCATCAGTCATTAAATATCTAGGGACTCCAAACCTCGGAAAAATAACTTCTTTAAGCATCTTAATAGAGGTGTTATGATTAGCACTACTAGTTGGAATAGCTTCTACCCACTTAGTAACGTAATCAACAACAACCAAAATATGTGTTTATCCATTAGAGGAAGGAAACGGTCCCATATAATCGAAGCCCCAAACATCAAATGGTTCAATAACAAGTGAATAATTCATAGGCATTTCTTAACGTCTACTAATATTACCAATTCTTTGACATTCATCACAAGATAGGACAAACTTACGGGCATCCTTGAAGAGATTAGGCCAGTAAAAACCGGATTGCAATACCTTATGTGCAATTCTATCTCCCGCGTGGTGTCCTCCATAAGTTTTGGAGTGGCACTTGCGTAGGATCTGTTCCTGTTCATGCTCAGGTACACAACGTCTAATAACACCATCTACTCCTTCTTTATAAAGATGTGGGTCATCCCAAAAGTAATGTCTCAAATCATAGAAGAACTTTTTCTTTTGTTGGTATGTGAAGCTATGTGGTATGAATTTAGCAACAATGTAATTAGCATAATCAACATACCAAGGAGTACTACGAGAAGTACTTATGACATTTAATTGTTCATCAGGAAAGCTATCATCGATAGGTGGTGGGTCATCAAGAACATTCTCAAACCTAGATAAGTTGTCTGCAACGGGGTTCTCAGCTCCTCTTCTATCAACAATATGCAAATCAAATTCTTGTAGCAAGAGAACCCATCTAATAAGTCTAGGTTTAGCATCTATCTTCTCCATAAGATATTTAATAGCAGCATGATCAGTGTGGATAGTTACTTTAGAATCAACAATATAAGTTCTGAACTTATCACAAGCAAATACAACTGCTAAAAGTTCTTTTTCAGTAGTAGCATAATTTCATTGAGCATTGTCTAGAGTCTTACTAGCATAATGGATAACATTTAATTTCTTATCAACTCTTTGCCCTAGAACAGCACCTACAGCATAATCGCTAGCATCACACATAATTTCAAACGGTAAATTCCAATCAGGTGGTTGAACAATAGGTGCAGAGACTAATGCTTTCTTAAGTATTTCAAATGCTTCTACACAATCATCATCAATGACAAATGGTATGTCTTTTTGTAATAAATTAGTCAGAGGCCGAGAAATTTTTGAGAAGTCCTTAATGAACCTCCTATAAAATCCAGCGTGACCAAGGAAACTTCTTATACCATTGATGTCCTTGGGACACGGCATCTTTTCAATAGCATCAACCTTGGCTTTATCAACTTCAATACCTCTTTCAGAAACTTTATGCCCCAAGACAATACCCTCATTAACCATAAAGTGGCACTTTTCCCAATTCAAGAAAAGATTAGTTTCTTCACATCTCTGCAAAACTCGATCAAGATTGCTTAAGCAATCATCAAAAGAAGATCCATAGACGGAAAATTCATCCATGAAAACCTCACAAATCTTTTCACAAAAGTCAGAGAATATAGCCATCATGCATCTTTGAAAGGTAGCAGGTGCATTACATAAACCAAAAGGCATACGTCTATAAGCAAAAGTACCAAAAGGGGATGTAAAAGTAGTCTTTGATTGATCTTTAGCCGACACAGGTATTTGAGAGAAACCAGAATAACAATCTAGAAAGCAGTAATGTGTACGTTTGCATAATATTTCTAGCATTTGATCGATAAAAGGTAGGGGTAATGATCTTTCTTAGTAGCCTTATTTAATTTGCGGAAATCAATTACCATCCTATAACCTATAATAATTCTGCGTGGAATCAATTCATCTTTATCATTAGGAACAACAATAATACCTCCCTTCTTAGGGACACAATAAACAGGACTTACCCACTGACTATCAGCAATGGGATAAATTATACCTGCCTCCAGAAGCTTTAGTATTTCTTTTCTTACCACTTCTTTCATTTTAGGATTCAGACGTCATTGAGGATCACGAACTGGTTTGGCGTCTGCTTCCAAATTTATTTTATGTTGACATAGAGTGGGACTAATGCCCTTAAGATCATCAAGAGTATATCCAATAGCAGTGCGGTGCTTCTTCAGAGTTTTCAATAATCTTTCTTCTTCATGCTCTGAAAGGTTAGCACTAATAATAACAGGATATATCTTCTTTTCATCAAGATAAGCATATTTAAGATTATCAAGTAACGGTTTAAGCTCAAACACGGGATCACCCTTAGGTGGAGGGGGATCCCCTAGGATTTCAATAGGCAAATTGTGTTTCAGAATAGGTTCCTGTTTAAAGAATACTTCATCTATTTTCCTTCTTTCATTCATAAACATATCATTCTCATGGTCTAGCAAATATTTTTCTAAAGGATCACTAGGAGGTATGGCAATAGAAGCAAGACCAATAATTTCATCCTTACTAGGCAATTCTTCTTCACGGTGTTGTTTACTAAATTTAGATAAATTAAATTCATGAGTCATATCATCCAAGCCAATAGTAACAACATTCTTTTCATAGTCTATCTTAGCATTAACAGTGTTCAAGAAGGGTCTACCAAATATAATGGGACAAAAGCTATCTTGTGGGGAACTAAGAACAAGAAAATCAGCAGGATATTTAGTTTTCCCGCACAAGACTTCAACATCTCTAACAATTCCCACTGCTGAAATAGTATCTCTATTAGCAAGTTTAATTGTGACATCAATATCTTCTAACTCAGCAGGTGCAATTTCATGCTTGATTTCTTTATACAAGTCATGAGGTATAACACTAGCACTAGCACCCATATCACATAAGCCATGATAACAATGTTCTCCTATTTTAACAGAAATAACAGGCACGCCTACCACAGGTCTATGTTTACCTTTAGCACAAGGTTTAGCAATCCTAGAAGTTTCACCGCAGAACTGAATAACATGCCCATCAATATTATCAGACAAGAGATCTTTAACAATAGCAATATTAGGTTCTACTTTAACTTGCTCAGGAGGTGTATATGTTTTAATATTGCTTTTACGAACCATAGTTGAAGCTTTAGCATGATCCTTTATCCTAACAGGGAAAGGTGGTTTCTCAACATAACAAGTAGGAACAACAGGATCATTATAAGTGACAGTCTTTTCTTTGACTTTAATTGGTGCAGCTACTTTTACTTCTATGGGAGGATGATATTTAAACCACTTCTCCTTAGGGAGATCAACAGAAGTAGCAAAAGATTCACAGAAAGAAGCTACTATCTCAAAATCAAGTCCATATTTAGTGCTAAACTTACGGAAAATATCGGTATCCATAAAAGATTTAACACAATCAAACTTAGGTGTCATACCTGACTCCTTACCTTTGTCAAGATCCCAATCTTCAGAGTTGCGTTTAATTCTATCCAATAAATCCCATCTAAATCCAATAGTCTTCATCATAAAAGAGCCAGCACAAGAAGTATCGAGCATGGTGTGATTATTTTCAGAAAGCCGAGCATAAAATTTTTGAAGGATTGTTTCTCTTGGGATCTCATGATTGGGGCATGAATATAACATCGATTTAAGCCTCCCCCAAGCTTGAGCGATGCTTTATCCTTCGCAAGGCCAAAAATTATATATATAATTGCGGTCACGATGAACAAGATGCATAGGGTAATACTTTTGATGAAATTCCAATTTCAATCTTCTATAGTTCCATGATCTCGTATCATCACATAGCCTATACCATGTCAATGTGTCTCCATTCAAAGATAAAGGGAAGACCTTCTTCTTAGCAACATCATCGGGTATACCTGCAAGCTTAAATAATCCACAAACTTCATCCACATATATTAGGTGTTCATCAGGATGCTTTGTTCCATCTCCTGTAAAAGGATTAGCTAACAGTTTTTCTATCATACCCGAAGGATACTCATAAGGAATTTCATTTTCAATAGGTTCAGTAGGTTGAGGAGCAACCCTTTGATCTACTGGTCGGGGTGAAGATACCCCGAACAAGCCCCTCAGAGGATTACTTTCCATAGTAACAAGTGACAGTAAATTTCAGCACACTATATAAATTTTTCCTTACCAAACTCCACCTACCAAAGGCGCTTCACTCCCCGGCAACGGCGCCAGAAAAGAGTCTTGATGACCCACAAGTATAGGGAATCTATCGTAGTCCTTTCAATAAGTAAGAATGTCGAACCCAACGAGGAGCAGAAGGAAATGATAAGCGGTTTTCAGCAAGGTATTCTCTGCAAGTACTAAAATAAGTGGTAACAGATAGTTTTGCGATAAGATAATTTGTAACGAGCAACAAGTAAAAAAAGTAAATAAAGTGCAGCAAGGTGGCCCAATCTTTTTGTAGCAAAGGACAATCCTGGACAAACTCTTATATAAGGAAAAGCGCTCCCGAGGACACATGGGATTATCGTCAAGCTAGTTTTCATCACGTTCATATGATTCGCGTTCAGTACTTTGATAATTTGACATGTGGGTGGACCGGTGCTTGGGTGTTGTTCTTACTTGAACAAGCATCCCACTTATGATTAACCTCTATTGCAAGCATCCGCAACTACAACAAAAGTATTAAGGTAAACCTAACCATAGCATGAAACATATGTATCCAAATCAGCCCCTTACGAAGCAACGCATAAACTAGGGTTTAAGCTTCTGTCACTCTAGCAACCCATCATCTACTTATTACTTCCCAATGCCTTCCTCTAGGCCCAAATAATGGTGAAGTGTTATGTAGTCGACGTTCACATAACACCACTATAGGCTAGACAACATACATCTCATCAAAATATCGAACGAATACCAAATTCACATGACTACTAATAGCAAGACTTCTCCCTTGTCCTCAGGAACAAACGTAACTACTCACAAAGCATATTCATGTTCATAATTAGAGGGGTAATAATATGCATAAAGGATCTGAACATATGATCTTCCACCAATTAAACCAACTAGTATCAACTACAAGGAGTAATTAACACTACTAGCAACCTACTAGCACTAATCCCGGACTTGGAGACAAGAATTGGATACAAGAGATGAACTAGGGTTTTGAGATGAGATGGTGCTGATGAAGATGTTGATGGAGATCACCCTCTCCCGATGAGAGGAGCGTTGGTGATGACGATGGCGATGATTTCCCCCTCCGGGAGGAAAGTTTCCCTGGCACAACAGCTCTGCCGGAGCTCTAGATTGGATCCGCCAAGGTTCTGCCTCGTGGCGGCGGAATTTCGTCCTGAAAGGTTGCTTCTAATTTTTTTTCTAGAAGAAAGACTTCATATAGCAGAAGATGGTCATCGGAGAGCCACCAGGGGGCCCACGAGGTAGGGGCGCGCCCTAGGGGGGCCACCCTCGTGGAAAGGGTGTGGCCCCCTGGTCTTCATCTTTGGCAAGGATTTTTCATTATTTATTATAAGGTATTCCGTGGAGTTTCATGACTTTTGGAGTTGTGCAGAATAGGTCTCTAATATTTGCTCCTTTTCCAGCCCAGAATTCCAGCTGCCGGCATTCTCCCTCCTTATGTAAACGTTGTAAAATAAGAGAGAATAGCCATAAGTATTGTGACATAATGTGAAATAACAGCCCATAATGCAATGAATATCGATATAAAAGCATGATGCAAAATGGACGTATCAATAGTATGTCTATTATTCTTGGAAGACCCTTTCTGAATACTGCAGCGGCTGTTATTGATTGCACTAAAGGCAATGTCACTTTTCATGTTAATGGTAATGAGCATACGGTACACTTTCTGAGGAAACGACCTCAAGTTCATAGTATCAACTCTATTGGAAAAATTCCATCGATTATATTTGGAGGTTTTGAATGTCCTCTTCTTACTGTCAAGAAGAAATGTGATATTCTTATTATTGGGGATGTGCATATCCCCGTTGAGGTAACATAGTGTTATTCGAAATTTCTCCGGTTCCATGTTATTCGGAATGATTTCGTTAACAAGACTTGATCAACCTTGTTAGTGGATTCCTTTTGATGAGCATGAGATGGATGAAACTAGAAGGCACAACCTTCTGTACCCTCCTCTTACTTTTTGTTATTTATATTAAATAAAATAAAAATAGTGCTTTTTGTCTGTTATCTGAATTATCCGTGCAATATAAAAATACCCCGAAAATAAAAGTTCTCCAAATGGCCTGAAATTTAAATATGATTTTTTTCTGGAGTATTTGAGAATATTTGGCACTGAGAACACAACAGGAGGGGCATCCACCTGGCCATGAGGGTGGAGGGCGCGCCCTACCCCCCTGGGCGAGCCCCCTGCCTCGTGGGCCCATGGTGGCCCTCCTCCACTTATTCCTGCACCCACACACTTCTTCTTCCTCCCACAAACACGAATATCTAGCTTAAGCACGAGTTCTAGCTCATTTTGCTGCGATTTTTGATCTCCTTGCTCAAAGCACCTCTCACAAAACTGCTTGGGGAGATTGATCATTGGTTTGTGACTCCTCCATTGGTCCAATTAGTTTTTGTTCTAGTGCTTTATTCATTGCAAATTTGTGCTGCCTAGGTGACCATGTTCTTGAGCTTGCATGTCAAATTTATATGGTCAAAAGTAGTTCTAATGCATGATATAGGCTCTAGGCACTTGTAGGAGTTGTTGCTATCAATTTTGTTGAGCTTGGTTCACTTTTGTTTGAAGTTACTAAAAATTTCATAATTTTTCAGAAAATAATGAAGAGATTTTTGAGGGGCTCATCGAGCCGAAGCTCGAAGGAAAAGCAAAATGAAAAAGCAGAGAGGCCCAAATATAATCTGCCTCGCACCGTGGAGGTTCGGCCATGTGAATGGCCTTCCGATGATTTCTTGAGGGCAGCCGGGATTTATGATGATTCTTATGAATTGGCTGAGAATGCAGGCCTCACCGCCTTCCTCCACGACCAACACGCATAGTATCTCTTACTCACCAATATCTTTGTGCAAAACTTTCATTTCCATGCTAGGAGCTCACCACCTACGGTGGAGTTTTATTTATATGATGAGCATAAGGAGATGTCACTTTACGATTTTTGTCGGGTTTGTTTGATCCCTTTCAAGGGCACAATAGAGGAACCACATTGCGGCGATGTGGATGGGTTTATTGATACCATCACTGTTGGGGAAACGAGGAAGGTTTCCGATGCACGAATCACTAGCATACATTTTCCTGTTTTACGCTACTTTGCAATATTTGCTAGTCGTTGCTTAATTGGTCATGGAAACTGTGGAAACCTTAGTGTTCCTGATATTACTATTTTGTTCCACGGTTTATTATGTGATAACTCTGTTAGTATGGGCGGTATTATTGCTAAACGGTTAAGTCTGAACCGTACAAAGGGCCCCATCTTTGGAGGCATCTATAATTCACGCCTAGCTGCACATTTTAACATACCTATTAGGCATTATGAGAAGGAAGAAAAATTGCTTCCTCCTATTTATTTAGATTATAAGAGTATGGTGGCACACGACTTTATTGTTAAGAATAGGGAAGGGGAGCTTAAATACAAATTGTTCTTTCATAAACATCATCCTGAGACTATTACCATGCCTGCTCCTTCCTTGTTTGATTTATCTGCAGGCCAGTACCTTGTTCCGTTAGAGGCTATTCACGCCTACCGGAACCCTACATCAGCCACAGAGCCAGAGCCGGAACCACAAGTTGATCCTCCACGACAGCCTAATTACCATTGGGATCCGGAAATGATTGCCAACCAGTGGCAGCCGGAGTCTTCTTCTTCTCAGTACGGCCCCAACTCTTATTATGGATATCCGCCAGGCTAGCCGTGGCCATAGACCAACTTAGGCCAAAAGCCTAAGCTTGGAGGAGTACGTATTTCCCACCGACATTATATTCATGTTCACACACTCATTGGTAGATGTCGGTGCTCATACTTTATCATTGTATCATCCATGCTAGTTTATTTTCCCTTTTATGCTTTCTTCTTGTGTGTTTATTAAACCTTAAGAAAAACCAAAAAAATAGTTATAGCTTTTAATTAGTTTACTTTCCATGCTTGTAGTAGTAATTAAAAAGAAAACCCAAAAAGATTTCATGTTCTTCATTTGCTTGTTGGGAGCTTTCCTGTGTAAATAGTTTTATTTCTTTTCTTTGGGGGTCGATAGGAGAAGACCATAATTAAATTGTTGCAGCAGCTCTTATATGCATTATTGTTGATCTGACAAAAGAGCCCATATTGCCTTGTCTTCTCCTGTTTATTGAATGCTTGCAGATTCCAGCTTAGTTCAATGCACGTGCACTATTATTATTATCCACATTGTTCAGTCGTGCTAGTGAAAGGCAATTATGACGATATATGATGGACTGACTGAGATGAGAAAAGCTGGTATGAACTCGACCTCTCTTGTTTTTGTAAATATGATTAGTTCAACGTTTCTGATTCAACCTATTATGAATAAACATGTTTGCAATGACAACTAGAGATCATAGTTTCTTGTGCCATGCTTGATTAGCTAGGAGCTTATAATGGTTTACCTTGCGTGCCAACATGCTATTAAAATGGTTGTGATGTGGTATGATAGGGTGCTATCCTCCTCTGAATGATTTAATTGACTTGACTTGGCACATGTTCACACATGTAGTTGAAACAAAATCAACATAGCCTTCACGATATTTATGTTCATGGTGGATTATATCCTACTCATGCTTGCATTCGGTGTTGATTAATTTTAATGCATGTTCATGATTGTTGTCGCTCTCTAGCTGGTCGCTTCCCAGTCTTTTACTAGCCTTCACCTGTACTAAGCGGGAATACTGCTTGTGCATCCAATCCCATAAACCTCAAAGTTGTTCCATATGAGTCCACCATACCTACCTATATACGATATCTACCTGCCGTTCCAAGTAAATTTGTATGTGCCAAACTCTAAACCTTCAAATAAACATTCTGTTTTGTATGCTTGAATAGCTCATGTATCAACTAGGGGTGTCCGTATCTTCCATATTAGGCAGGTTATTCTCAAGAGGAGTGGACTCTGCTCCTCACTCACGAGAAAATGGCTGGTCACCCGGATGCCCAGTCCCATGCTTTATGCAAACTAAATCAAAATAATTGCAAACAAAACTCCCCCTGGGACTCTTGTTAGTTGGAGGCACTCATTGTTTCGAGCAAGCCATGGATTGATGCTTGTTGGTGGAGGGGGAGTATAAACTTTACCATTCTGTTTGGGAACCGCCTATAATGTGTGTAGCATGGAAGACATCGCCATCTCTTGGTTGTTATGTTGACAATGAAAGTATACCGCTCAAAATATTATTCACCTCTATTTCAAAACCGAGTTCTGGCACCTATACAATGTCTAGTCAGTCCTTGATCTTTAAAGGTGCTCTGCATTTATGTTTTGTTGTCTCAGAAAGGGCTAGCGAGATACCATCTTGTTATATCATATTATGATTGTTTTGAGAAAGTGTTGTCATCCAAGATTTATTATTATTGCTCGCTAGTTGATTATGCCATTGATATGAGTAAACATGAGACCTAAGCGTTATTGTGAATATGGTTAGTTTATAATCTTTGCTGAAAACTCGAATGCTGGCTTTACATATTTACAACAACAAGAGCAAACAGAGTTTGTAAAAAAATTTCTTTATCACTTTCAGTTTGTCAACTGAATTGCTCGAGGACAAGCAAAGGTTTAAGCTTGGGGGAGTTGATACATCTCCGTCGTATCTACTTTTCCAAACACTTTTGCCCTTGTTTTGGACTCTAACTTGCATGATGTGAATGGAACTAACCCGGACTGATGTTGTTTTCAGCAGAATTGCCATGGTGTTATTTATGTGCAGAAACAAAAGTTCTTGGAATGACCTGAAACTTCACGGAACGTCTATTTGGAAATAATAAAAAATCCTTGCAAAAGATGAAGACCAGGGGGCCCACACCCTAGCCACGAGGGTGGGGGGCGCACCCCCTACCTCGTGGGCCCCCTGGAGCTCCTCCGACCTCAACTCCAACTCTATATATTTGCTTTCGGGGACAAAAAAAATCAGAGAGAAGGATTCTTTGCGTTTTATGATACAGAGCCGCCGCCAAGCCCTAAAACCTCTCGGGAGGGCTGATCTGGAGTGTGTTCGGGGCTCCGGAGAGGGGAATCCGTCGCCATCGTCATCATCAACCATCCTCCATCACCAATTTCATGATGCTCATCGCCGTGCGTGAGTAATTCCATCGTAGGCTTCCTGGACGGTGATGGGTTGGATGAGATTTGTCATGTAATCGAGTTAGTTTTGTTAGGGTTTGATCCCTAGTATCCACTATGTGTTAATGCTTTGTTCAGGTACTCTATTAAAAAGAGGCATTAATATCCCTTAGTTTCCGTAAGGACCCCGCTACCACGGGAGGGTAGGACAAAAGATGTCATGCAAGTTCTTTTCCATAAGCACGTATGACTATATTAGGAATACATGCCTACATTACATTGATGAATTGGAGCTAGTTTTATGTCAACCTAGGTTATGAATGTTACATGATGAACCGCATCTGGCATAATTCTCTATCACCAATCCATTGCCTACGAGCTTTCCATATATTGTTCTTCGCTTATTTACTTTTCCGTTGCTATTGCTATCATCACTACAAAATACCAAAAACACTACTTTTACTACCATTACCTTTTGCTACCGTTACCACTACTATCATATTACTTTGCTGCTAAATACTTTGCTGCAGATATTAAGTTTCTAGGTGTGGTTGAATTGACAACTCAGCTGCTAATACTTGAGAATATTCTTTGGCTCCCCTTGTGTCGAATCAATAAATTTGGGTTGAATACTCTACCCTCGAAAACTGTTGCGATCCCCTATACTTGTGGGTTTCAGGGGCCATAGGTTTCACTAGTGGCTTCTCTCAAGAGCATAGATATTTTACGGTGGGTGAACAAATTACTGTTGAGCAATTGACAGAATTGAGCACAGTTATGAGAATATCTAGTTATGATCATGTATATAGGCATCACGTCCAAGACAAGTAGACCGACTCCTGCCTGCATCTACTACTATTACTCCACACATTGACCGCTATCCAGCATGCATCTAGAGTATTAAGTTCAAGAGAACAGAGTAACGCTTTAAGCAAGATGACATGATGTAGAGGGATAAATTCATGCAATATGATAAAAAAAACTATCTTGTTATCCTCGATGGCAACAATACAATACGTGCCTTGCTGCCCCTACTGTCACTGGGAAAGGACACCGCAAGATTGAACCCAAAGCTAAGCACTTCTCCCATTGCAAGAAAGATCAATCTAGTAGGCCAAACCAAACTGATAATTCGAAGAGACTTGCAAAGATAACCAATCATACATAAAAGAATTCAGAGAAGATTCAAATATTGTTCATAGATAAACTTGATCATAAACCCACAATTCATCGATCTCAACAAACACACCGCAAAAGAAGATTACATCGAATAGATCTCCACAAGAGAGGGGGAGAACTTTGTATTGATATCCAAAAAGAGAGAGCCATCTAGCTAATAACTATGGACCCAAAGGTCTGAGGTAAACTACTCACACTTCATCGGAGAGGCTATTGTGTTGATGTAGAAGCCCTCCGTGATCGATGCCCCCTCCGGCGGAGCTCCGGGACAGGCCCCAAGATGGGATCTCGTGGATACAGACAGTTACGGTGGTGGAATTAGGGTTTTGGCTCCGTATTTGATCGTTTGGGGGTATGTAGGTATATATAGGAGGAAGAAGTACATCGGTGGAGCAACAGGGGGGCCATGAGGGTGGAGGGCACGCCTGGGGGGTAGGCGCGCCCCCCTACCTCGTGGCTTCCCTGTTGGTTCCTTGACGTAGGGTCCAAGTCTCCTGGATCTTGTTCGTTTCAAAAATCACGTTCCCGAAGGTTTCATTCCGTTTGGACTCCGTTTGATATTCCTTTTCTTCGAAACCCTAAAATAGGCAAAAAAAACAGCAATTCTGGGCTGGGCCTCCGGTTAATAGGTTAGTCCCAAAAATAATATAAAAGTGGATAATAAAGCCCAATAATGTCCAAAACAGAAGATAATATAGCATGGAGCAATCAAAAATTATAGATACGTTGGAGACGTATCACTAAGTGAGGGCGTTAACGCTGCATAGTCTGATTGCCTGGTTCGTTGCGCTAAACAACTCCTTCAAGGATCATATAATTGGATCAAGATTGTTTAGATTCCATCCCGAACACCTCCGTAATACCTATGTGGGGGAAGAAGCCGACGACTGGAAACCCCTCAGATTTCACATAACACGGCCGCACAGGAGGAAAAATTTAAAAACATAACAAGCATTATATTGCAAACCCACTTTGTTCTATCATACAAGGTAGAAGGAACTTGAATACATTCATTCAAAGATAGTGTCATGCGCACACTATGTTGCTACAATGCAAGACCCCTCTAGGACATCTGCAAAATAGAGCACGGGTGTGCGGTTCTCCTTGCCCTCCGGCGGCCCCTTGGTCAGCTCGACGGCGTCCATCTTCGCCCACCACATCTTGCAGCGGGCGAAGGCCATGCATGCACCTTCAATGCAGGCCGATCGCTTGACGACATCCAGCCGAGGACAGGCGTTCACCAGCCACTTCATGAGCCCGAAGTAGCTGATGGGCATAGCTTCCGCTGGCCATAGCCGGATTATCAAATCCTTCATGGCTAGCTCGGCCACCTTATGCAGCTCCACGAGCTGTTTCAGCTGATTGGTGAAGGGAACGGGATGCTCTCGCGCAAGATACTGCGACCAGAACAATTTCTCCGTGGAGCTCCCTTCTTTGGGTCGAAAGAACTCTGCGGCGTTGGACACACTGCTATAACGCCCTCGATGCGGCTATATCCCCTACGTGTCGAGGCACGACTTAGAGGCATAACCGCATTGAAAGCAATGTCGCAAGTTAGGCAATCTTCACAACATCCCATGTAATATATAGATAATAAAAGGGGAGATACATAGTTGGCTTACACTCGCCACGTTAATCAAAGTACATAAATAGCATTACATCAACCAAACACTCATGGACCGACTACGGCGCCAAAATAAAAGAACAACCCAACATGCGACACGGTCCCGATCGCCCCAACTGGGCACCACTAATGATCATCAGGGAAAGACACATAGTAACGGCGTGAGTCCTCGTCGAACTCCCACTTGAGCTCAAGCGCGTCATCTGGAACAGAGTCATCAGGCCCTGCATCTGGTTTGGAAGTAATCTGTGAGCCACAAGGACTCAACAATCTCGCACCCTCGCGATCAAGACTACTTAAGCTTATAGGTAAGGCAAGGTACAATATGTGGAGCTGCAGCAAGCGACTAGCATATATGGTGGCTAAGCTGTTCCCAAAAGAGAGCGAGAAGAGAAAGCGAAGCACGAACGAATAGCTAGAGAACAACCTGCGGCAAGCATTACTCCAACACCGTGTTCGCTTACCGGACACCGCCGAGAAGAGACCATCATGGTAACTCACACAGTTGATTCATTTTAATTAAGTTAAGGTTCAAGTTATCTACAACCGGACATTAACAAATTCCCATCTGCCCATAACCGCGGGCACGGCTTTCGAAAGTTCAAATCCCTGCAGGGGAGTCCCAACTTAGCCCATGACAAGCTCTCATGGTCAACGAAGGAATAGACCTCCTCCCGAGACATTCCGATCAGACTCGGTATCCCGGTTCTACAAGACACTTCGACAGGTTAAAACAAATCCAGCAACACCGCCCGAATGTGCCGACAAATCCCGATAGGAGCTGCACATATCTCATTCTCAGGGCACACTCAGATGAGCGCTCCATACAACTAAAACCAAACCTCGAGTTTCCCCGAGGGGGCGCTGCACACGACTCTAGTTTGGGCCAACACTCAGAGGAGCACTGGCCCGGGGGGGAGGGGGTTTAAATAAGATGACCCTCGGGCTCCGGAGACCCAAGGGAAAAAGAGGCTAGGTGGCAAATGGTAAAACCAAGGTTGGGCATTGCTGGAAAAGTTTTAATCAAGGCGAACTATCAAGGGGTTCCCATTATCACCCAACCGCGTAAGGAACGCAAAATCCGGGAACATAACACCGATATGACGGAAACTAGGGCGGCAAGAGTGGAACAAAACACTAGGCGAGAGGCCAAGCCTTCCACCCTTTACCAAGTATATAGATGCATTAAGATAACAAGATAATATAATGATATCCCAACAATAAAATAATGTTCCAACAAGGAACGGTCTCCAATCTTCACCTGCAACTAGCAACGCTATAAGAGGGGCTGAGCAAAGCGGTAACATAGTCAATCAACGGTTTGCTAGGGCATGGTGGGTTAGAGGTTTGACATGGCAATTTGGGAGGCATGATAAGCAAGTGGTAGGCATCGTAGCATAGGCATAGCAAAAGAGCGAGCATATAGCAAAGCAAAGATAGAAGTGATTTCGAGGGTATGATCATCTTGCCTACAAAGTTGTCAGAGTTGACTGGATCCTCGAAAGCAAACTCAACGGGCTCCTCGTTAGCGAACTCATCTCCCGGCTCTACCCAAACAAGACAAACAAGCAACAAGGACACAATCACCCACGTGCAAAGCTCAAACAATATGATGCAAACATGGTATGCTATGCGGGATGCGATATGTGATGCATATGCAAGATTTGACAAGGAATGAAATAACCTGGCCTCAACATGGAAATCCAAGTGCGCCACTGGAAAGGTGAGATGAAATCGCTTAAAAACGATATAAAGAACGCCGGAATCGGAGTCACAGTTTGGAAATGGCAAGCAATTCAAATATGACACCGGTCTGCGATATACGGCAAGTAGCCATCTAAATGCAACAAGATGAACATGCTACAGCACTCAAACATGGCATCAAAATACATGGCAAGGATCCATTCATGATGCTTAACAAAAGATGAACACTGAGCTACGGCCAATTCATCCATTAACAGGTTCAAACAAGCATGGCAAAAATGCATTTGGTAAACAGATTTCAGACTTAGTGAAATTAACACTTGTCTGGAATTTCAGATCGGGTAGCACACTTTGGAGCATGAAAACTATATGCTACAGGACCTGAACATGGCAAAGTAAAGCATGGAATGGAGCTACTCAAAGATCTTAACAAAAGTCCCTTAGTGGCCTTGAGCCAAAAGGAATGAGAAAATACATTTGCAAGCATGTGAACATGGCAAAAACATAATCAGATCACAGACTTAGTGAAAAACTGGAGCATGCAAATCAGATACCAAGTAGGCTTGTTTACGAGCTCGATGCACTCACTACAGAGCAAGTCATGACAAACTAAGCATACACCCATCAAGAATGCACATTATACAAGCTAGACATGGCAAGAACAATAGCATAGCATGCACGGATCAACTACAACATCCTCGGCAAAATCGCTAACAAGTAGAAAATCTGCCCAGATTCACGAAATAGCAAAAGTAGAGCTCGATTTACTCAAGCTAGGGTGCTCCATAATTGCAAACAAAGACATGGATGGATAGAGCACTACAAGATTAACAAAACATCCTTACTAATCATTCTCAAAAGAGGCACGGATCACTAGGAAACAACATGAACATATGGCATATGGAGATAAACAGATCAAGGACTTGGTGGAATTGGTAAGTCCCTGAAATCAGCATTAACGAATGCACCACTTTGCAAGCTTGTGCTAGTCACCACACACATCACAAAAATACGTGGGTTGCACCTCTGGAAAGATGGCAAAACATATAACAAAACTCATGTAGAGCTCAGGGGCATATCATGCACACAATAATCATGGCAAAATGACAAATATCTAATTGGAGCAGGAGATCTGATGATTATCTCAAATAGCACTCTTCCAACAGCATTTCGGCCATCAAGATGAACTCAAATGAAAATGATGCAATGAGATGAAATGATGTACTCTCTGAGACGAACATTTTGATATGCTATATGACCAAAACGAAGCTACGGATGCAAAGTTACGACACGACAAACATAGCAAAACAGTTAGGGTTTCGGGGCAAAAGTCAACCGAGATGTTTAGATCTGAGATTTGCACGCTTCTCGAGGATCATCCTCGAGCTCGCCGGAGACAAAGTTGGCCGCCGGAGTGGCCGGAGTCGGACTTGCCAGGGCGGAGGATGTGCGGCGGACGACGAGGGGACGACGAGGTAAACATGATCTCCGATCTCGAAAGCCAAATCACGGTGCTTACTATCATAGTAGCTCTTCTGGCGGGATTGGGCTGCTTTGAGGTTATCTCGAATGACTTTGCACATTTCCTCTGCCTCTGTGATTAAGTCATTACCGAGAAGCTGACGTTCACCGGTTTCAGACCAGTTGAGGGGGGTACAGCACTTCCTGCCATACAGAATTTCAAATGGGGCCTTGCCCGAACATGCTTGAAAACTTTTGTTGTAGGAGAATTCAGCATATGGAAGACAATCCTCCCACTTCATGCCGAAGGAGATCACACAAGCCCTGAGCATATCTTCAAGAATCTGATTAACACAATCGACTTGACAGCTAGTTTGTGGATAGAAAGCTGTGCTGAAGCGGATGTTGGTGCCCATGGCCTTCTGAAAAGAATCCCAAAACTTGGAGGTAAAGATGCTGCCACGGTCTGAAGAGATCACTTGTGGAATACCGTGCAAAGAGACAATTCGAGAGGTATACAGCTCCGCCAGTTGAGCTGCAATGATAGACTCTTTGATAGGCAGAAAGTGAGCCACTTTAGTGAGTTTGTCGATGACAACGAATATAGCATCATTGCCACGTTTGGACTTTGGAAACCCAGTCACGAAGTCCATCTCAATGTGGTCAAACTTCCATTCTGGAATGGCAAGAGGTTGGAGGAGACCCGCTGGCCTTTGATGTTCTGCCTTCACTCTTCTGCAGACATCACACCCATTCACGAACTGAGCGATCTCGCGCTTCATTCGAGTCCACCAATAAGCCTGCTTGAGGTCCTGATACATCTTCGTGCTCCCAGGGTGGATGGAGAGGAGAGAATTGTGAGCCTCGTTCATGATCACTTTATGAAGGTCACCTTTGGGCACGACAATACGATCCTCGAAGAAGAGAGTATCCTTGTCATCAAGGCGGTAGCACTTGTACTTGGGTTGACTCTTGGCAATCTCAATCTTCACCTTTTTCACCATAGCATCAAGAAGTTGAGCTTGGCGAATCTGGTCTTCCAAGGTAGGAGAGACTTGAAGGTTGGCGAGGAAACCTTGAGGAACAACTTGCAGATTAAGTTTGCGGAAAGCTTCACAAAGCTCGGGTTGATAAGGCTTGAGAATCAGACTGTTGCAATAAGCCTTCCTGCTCAATGCGTCAGCAATCACATTGGCCTTGCTTGGAGTATACTCGATACTCGGATTATACTCTTGAATCATTTCGACCCATCAAGTTTGCCTGAGGTTGAGATTTGGCTGAGTGAAGATGTACTTGAGACTCTTGTGGTCAGTGAAGATGTCCACTTTTCTTCCCAATAATAGATGTCTCCATGTCAAAAGAGCATGCACAACTGCCGCCAACTCAAGGTCATGAGTGGGGTAGTTCTTCTTGTTGGGCTTCAACTGGCGAGAGGTATAAGCCACAACTTTCTTCTCTTGCATCAACACTGCGCCAAGACCTTGGAGAGAGGCATCGCAAAAGACCTCGTACGGCTTGGATTCATCAGGAGGAGTCAGAACTGGAGCAGTGACCAATTTCTCTTTCAAAGTGTTGAAAGCAATGTCACACTCCGGAGACCAAACGTACTTGACGTGTTTCTGGAGAAGATTTGAGAGAGGCTTCGCGATCTTAGAAAAGTTTTCAACGAATCTTCGACAGTAGCTTGCGAGACCGAGGAAGCTACGGAGTTGCTTCACGTTCTGAGGTGGTTCCCAATTCACAATTGCAGACACCTTCTCAGGATTCACCGCAATGCCCTTGGCAGAGATGATATGCCCAATATAAAGAACCTCATTGAGCCAAAATTCGCACTTGGAGAACTTGGCGTAGAACTGTTGTTCCCTGAGCTTATTGAGTACCAAACGCAAGTGCTTGGCATGATCTTCCTTGTTCTTCGAAAAGACCAGAATGTCGTCGAGATAGACCAAAACGAAGTCATTGGTGTAGGCGTTGAAGATGAAGTTCATCATGCGAGAGAAAGTCGGAGGAGCGTTGACGAGGCCAAAAGACATGACAGTGTATTCATATGAACCAAAGCTTGTCCTGAAAGCCGTCTTGGGAATATCTTGCTCACGGATTCGAATCTGATGATAACCCATACGGAGATCAAGCTTGGAGAATACTTGGGCGCCTTTGAGTTGTTCGAACAGCTCATTGATGTTGGGAAGTGGGTATTTGTTCTTGATGGTCTTCTTGTTCAATGGAAGGTAATCAACACAAAGTCGGTCCGTTCCATCCTTCTTCTTCACAAAAAGAACACCACAACCCCACGGAGAAGAACTAGGTCGTATGAGACCCATTCTCTCTTGAATATCGAGTTGCTTCTTCAGCTCCTTCAACTCTTCAGGTCCGAGCTTGTAAGGACGCTTGCACACTGGTTCCGTACCAGGCTCAAGATCGATGACGAATTCAACTGGCCGGTGCGGAGGCATTCCTAGAAGCTCTTCTGGAAAGATGTCTTGATATTCGCAAACGACTGGAATTTGCGAGATAGCATCCAGTTCACCCTTCTCATTGAGAGAGAACAGACGGATGGTATCATCACGAGCGGCAAAGACAATTACATCCTCAGACGAATGAGTCAATTGAATCTGCCTGGCTACACAATCAAGGTGCGCCTTGTGCTTAGAAAGCCAATCCATTCCGAGAATAAGATCAATATCCGAGTCGCCCAGAACAATAGGAGAAGCTAGAAACTTGTAGTCGCCCAACGTGATAGTAATATCCGGAACGCAGATATTAGCTGTCATTTGCTTGCCCGGTGACACAATTTGCAAGGAACTTTGCATATACTGATAATCGCACTCATACTTTGATGCAAAAGGTTTGGAAATGAAACAATGCGATGCACCAGTGTCAAAAAGAACTTTTGCAGGGATATCGTTAACAGGAAGGTTACCCATGATGACATCTGACGAGTCCTCTTCCTGAGCTGCATTCAGCATGTTGACCTTGGCGTGCTTGGGGTTATGCTTGACCACAGCTGTACTTGCCGATCTCACAGGAGGAGGAGGAGGGAGGCGCCTCTGATCGAAGCATTTGTTGGCATAGTGACCCTTCTGTTGGCACTTGTTGCACGTGACCTCTAAAAGCGGACGGTGGTACGGAGCACTCGATCTTGGAGCTTGAGACGAAGTCTTGTTCTGAAAGCCAGGGTTGGGTGGGTGGGAAGATCCACTGCCACCTTTGCTCTTCTACTGATACGGCTGACGGAATGGAGGAGGAGGAAGCCAATACTTCTGCTGCTTGGCCACTTGAATAGAGGAAGAAGGAGTAGCATCTCTGACTCACTTCTTGGAAGCATCACACCTCAGTTGAGCAGCCTCTTGCTTCAATGCCATGTTGTAGAACTCATCGTACCTCAAGGGCTCAAAGAGAACAAGAGCTAGCTGGATTTCTTCTCTGAGACCACCCCTGAACTGGTATATCATGCTCTTCTCGTCAGGGACGTCCTGCTTAGCAAAGCGGGCGAGCTTCTGAAACAACTTGTTGTAGTCATAGACAGACAAAGAGCCTTGCTTCAGGTTGCGGAATTCCTCATGCTTGCTTTCAACCACGCTCTGAGGAATATGATGAGCTTTGAAATCTTGACGGAATTCATCCCAAGTAATCACACGGCCTCCTCTTGAATCCTTGTACTGCTGGAACCGTTCTGCAGCTTGGTCTTTGAGTTGGAAGGAAGCGAACTTGACAAAGTCCTCAGGCCTGACGTTACTGCACCCGAAATGCTTGCACAGATCCACGAGCCAATCGTCAACATCAGTTGCCTCAACACAATTGCTGAAAGTCTTTGGCCCCTTAGCAAGGAAATGGTTGAGTGTAGCAAAGTGATTCTGATTGTTGCCTTGGTTGCCTTGGTTCGCTTGATTGCGCTCTTGAAGAATTTGCGTGATCAACTGCGTGTTTGCATTGGTTGCGGCCATCACAGCTAGCCATGCCTCCGGAGGAGGTGGAGATGGTGGCGGATCCTGATTCTGATTTTGATTGCTGCTCTTAGCGGGAGCCATCCTGAAGAGGGTGACAACCGTTAGCACATTGATAGATAAAATGAAGCTGAATCAAGCGGGTTGAAATTGCAACATAAGGTCTTCACATCCGAACATAAGAACGAATGCACTCCACTTGAAATGGTCACATATCCATCAATTGAGAAGCCACTTAGAATTTAGGTAGAGGAATAAATCAACAAGGTACAGATCAAGAACGAATACTCGGTAAGAAATCCCAATCTCAAACCAAATATCCGTGGAAGAAGTACTAGAGCTACAAGAATTCCCACCTATGAAACTCCCGAACCTTTCCGGTTATGCAATCAGGTGTTGGGGATACAGGGGAAGCATAATATCTCACCCAAATCTAGCAAATCCTACATCCAGCTGTATCCATCCTTCAACACATAACCGAGAAAACTTCGGAAACCATCTACCTCAACCTTCGAAAAGCATCCGTTATACAAGTTATGGCAATACTCGCGAACTCCCGCCCCAGTACTGGGTGGCGTCGAGGTTATCTCACCAACGAACTGCAAAAGAGATTTTTGATGACGGCGTACTAATCTCAGGTATTCCAGAACTGCAACGATAAAATTGTGACGACAACACCTCAGAGCTCAACTCCCCGGGACACTGCCACAACCCCTAAAGACAGGAGGCACCAAGAACAATGTTCTCGTCACAAAACCATCGGAACGATTCCAAGATACCTGTGTGATCCTAAAAAAAATTAGTGAAATTTGAGAAGAGAAGAGTGAAAACTCTACATCAGGATGCCTTACCAGAGCGATGAGGAGACTGGGGAGAAAAAAGAATTCCTAAACTCTCCGATATATAATTCCTAAATGACTCAAAAACATTTTTCTAGACTCAACAACGGATGCTAAAAACGATCAATCAGTGGGGGCTCCTAAGGTCGGGGAAGGCTCTGATTACCAACTTATAATGCCCTCGATGCGGCTATATCTCCTACGTGTCGAGGCACGACTTAGAGGCATAACCGCATTGAAAGCAATGTCGCAAGTTAGGCAATCTTCAAAACATCCCATGTAATATATAGATAATAAAAGGGGAGATACATAGTTGGCTTACACTCGCCACGTCAATCAAAGTACATAAATAGCATTACATCAACCAAAAACTCATGGCCCGACTACGGCGCCAAAATAAAAGAACAACCCAACATGCGACACGGTCCCGATCACCCCAACTGGGCACCACTACTGATCATCAGGGAAAGACACATAGTAACGGCGTGAGTCCTCGTCGAACTCCCACTTGAGCTCAAGCGCGTCATCTGGAACGGAGTCATCAGGCCCTGCATCTGGTTTGGAAGTAATCTGTGAGCCACAAGGACTCAGCAATCTCGCACCCTCGTGATCAAGACTATTTAAGCTTATAGGTAAGGCAAGGTACAATGTGTGGAGCTGCAGCAAGCGACTAGCATATATGGTGGCTAACCTGTTCGCAAAAGAGAGCGAGAAGAGAAAGCGAAGCGCGAACGAATAGCTAGAGAACAACCTGCGGCAAGCATTACTCCAACACCGTGTTCGCTTCCTGGACTCCGCCGAGAAGATACCATCATGGTAACTCACACAGTTGATTCATTTTAATTAAGTTAAGGTTCAAGTTATCTACAACCGGACATTAACAAATTCACATCTGCCCATAACCGCGGGCACGGCTTTCGAAAGTTCAAATCCCTGCAGGGGAGTCCCAACTTAGCCCATGACAAGCTCTCATGGTCAACGAAGGAATAGACCTCCTCCCGAGACGTTCCAATCAGACTCGGTATCCCGGTTCTACAAGACACTTCGACAGGTTAAAACAAATCCAGCAACACCGCCCGAATGTGCCGACAAATCCCGATAGGAGCTGCACATATCTCATTCTCAGGGCACACTCAGATGAGCGCTCCATACAACTAAAACCAAACCTCGAGTTTCCCCGAGGGGGCGCTGCACACGACTCTAGTTTGGGCCAACACTCAGAGGAGCACTGGCCCGGGGGGGAGGGGGTTTAAATAAGATGACCCTCGGGCTCCGGAAACCCAAGGGAAAAAGAGGCTAGGTGGCAAATGGTAACACCAAGGTTGGGCATTGCTGGAAAAGTTTTAATCAAGGCGAACTATCAAGGGATTCCCATTATCACCCAACCGCGTAAGGAACGCAAAATCCGGGAACATAACACCGATATGACGGAAACTAGGGTGGCAAGAGTGCAACAAAACACTAGGCGAGAGGCCAAGCCTTCCACCCTTTACCAAGTATATAGATGCATTAAGATAACAAGATAATATAATGATATCCCAACAATAAAATAATGTTCCAACAAGGAACGGTCTCCAATCTTCACCTGCAACTAGCAACGCTATAAGAGGGGCTGAGCAAAGCGGTAACATAGTCAATCAACGGTTTGCTAGGGCATGGTGGGTTAGAGGTTTGACATGGCAATTTGGGAGGCATGATAAGCAAGTGGTAGGCATCGTAGCATAGGCATAGCAAAAGAGCGAGCATATAGCAAAGCAAAGATAGAAGTGATTTTGAGGGTATGATCATCTTGCCTACAAAGTTGTCAGAGTTGACTGGATCCTTGAAAGCAAACTCAACGGGCTCCTCGTTAGCGAACTCATCTCCCGGCTCTACCCAAACAAGACAAACAAGCAACAAGGACACAATCACCCACGTGCAAAGCTCAAACAATATGATGCAAACATGGTATGCAATGCAGGATGCGATATGTGATGCATATGCAAGATTTGACAAGGAATGAAAGAACCTGGCCTCAACTTGGAAATCCAAGTGTTCCACTGTAAAGGTGAGATGAAATCGCTTGAAAACGATATAAAGAACGCCGGAATCGGAGTCACGGTTTGCAAATGGCAAGCAATTCAAATATGACACCGGTCTGCGATATACAGCAAGTAGCCATCTAAATGCAACAAGATGAACATGCTACAACACTCAAACATGGCATCAAAATACATGGCAGGGATCCATTCATGATGCTTAACAAAAGATGAACACTGAGCTACGGCCAATTCATCCATTAACAGGTTCAAACAAGCATGGAAAAAATGCATTTGGTAAACAGATTTCAGACTTAGTGAAATTAACACTTGTCTGGAATTTCAGATCGGGTAGCACACTTTGGAGCATGAAAACTATATGCTACAGGACCTGAACATGGCAAAGTAAAGCATGGCATGGAGCTACTCAAAGATCTTAACAAAAGTTCCTTAGTGACCTTGAGCCAAAAGGGATCAAAAAATACATTTGCAAGCATCTGAACATGGCAAAAACATAATCAGATCACAGACTTGGTGAAAAACTGGAGCATACAAATCACATACCAAGTAGGCATGTTTACGAGCTCGATGCACTCACTACAGAGCAAGTCATGACAAACTAAGCATACACCCATCAAGAATACACATTATACAAGCTAGACATGGCAAGAACAATAGCATAGCATGCACGGATCAACTACAACATCCTCGGCAAAATCGCTAACAAGTAGACAATCTGCCCAGATTCACGAAATAGCAAAAGTAGAGCTCGATTGACTCAAGCTAGGGTGCTCCATAATTGCAAACAAAGACATGGATGGATAGAGCACTACAAGATTAACAAAACATCCTTACTAATCATTCTCAAAAGAGGCACGGATCACTAGGAAACAACATGAACATATGGCATATGGAGATAAACAGATCAAGGACTTGGTGGAATTGGTAAGTCCCTGAAATCAGCATTAACGAATGCACCACTTTGCAAGCTTGTGCTAGTCACCACACACATCACAAAAATACGTGGGTTGCACCTCTGGAAAGATGGCAAAACATATAACAAAACTCATGTAGAGCTCAGGGGCATATCATGCACACAATAATCATGGCAAAATGACAAATATCTAATTGGAGCAGGAGATCTGATGATTATCTTAAATAGCACTCTTCCAACAGCATTTCGGGCATCAAGATGAACTAAAATGAAAATGATGCAATGAATTGAAATGATGTACTCTCTGAGACGAACATTTTGATATGCTATATGACCAAAACGAAGCTACGGATGCAAAGTTACGACACGAAAACATAGCAAAACAGTTAGGGTTTCGGGGCAAAAGTCAACCGAGATGTTTAGATCTGAGATTTGCACGCTTCCCGAGGATCGTCCTCGAGCTCGCCGGAGATGAAGTTGGCCGCCGGAGTGGCCGGAGTCGGACTTGCCAGGGCGGAGGATGTGCGGCGGACGACGAGGGGGCGGCGGAGTGAGGCGGAGCCGGCCGGTGGCGGCGGGACGGCGGTGCGGTGGTGGCGCCGGGCGGCGGTGTCTCGCCGGAGCGGCGAGGCTGGCGATGGCGGGCGGCGGCACCGGGCACCGGGCGCGGGGAAGGAGAAGGGCGCGGGGCGGCACCGGATCTGGCCCGCGGGAGGCGGCGGCTTGGGCCGGGGGGGGCCCGCCTGGGCCCGGGCGGGCCGGCGGCGATGTGGTCTCCCCGGGACAGGTGGCGGCACCGGGTTGGTCGGCGGAGGCGGCGGACGTGTCCGGTTGCGGCCGGACGTGTCCGATGCGCGCGAGGTGGGTGGATCTAGGGTTTCGGGGGGAGGAGAAAGAGAATTTCGGAGGGGTCTTTAAATAGGCATAGAGGGAGCTAGGAGAGTCCAAATGAGGTGCAGTTTTTGGCCACGCGATCGTGATCGAACGCTCTAGATGATGGAGAGGGTTTTGGTGGGTTTTGGGCCAAATTGGAGGGGTGTTGGGCTGCATCACACACGCGGCCTTCTCGGTCCCTCGGTTAACCGTTGGAGCATCAAACGAAGTCCAAATGGTACGAAACTTGATAGAAGGTCTACCGGTAGTAAACCAAGGCCGCCTGGCAAGTCTCGGTCCAATCCGGAAATGTTTAATCCCCACACATGAAAGAAAGGTAGAAATGACCACCGGAGGAGAACGGAGCGCCGGAATGCAAAACGGACAACGGGGAAAAGCTCGAATGCATGAGACGAACACGTATGCAAATGCAATGCACATGATGACATGATATGAGATGCATGACAACGACAACAACACACGGAGACAAAAAAACCCGAACCCGAGAAAATAAAATAACTTAAAGCCAGAAACGGCAAGAGTTGGATTACATATTAGGTAAATCATATACGGGGTGTTACAACAATCCACCACTACGAAAGGATCTCGTCCCGAGATCTAGGACTGGAAGAACACCGGGTACTCAGAACGGAGGTGATCCTCTCGTTCCCAGGTAGCTTCACGGTTGGAATGGTGTGACCATTTGACTTTGAGGAATTTGATTGACTTGTTGCGAGTCTTGCGTTCAGTCTCTTCAAGAATAGCAACGGGGTGCTCACGATAAGAGAGATCTTCTTGGAGCTCAATGTCTTCTAAGTTGACGGTGCGGTCAGGAGTCTTGAAGCACTTTCGGAGCTGAGAGACATGGAACACGTCATGCACATATGCAAAGTTTGAAGGAAGCTCGAGTTGATAGGCGAGATCGCCTCTCTTGCTGACAATCTTGAAAGGTCCCACGTATCTAGGGGCAAGATTCCCTTTGATACCGAAGCGACGAGTACCTTTCATAGGAGAGACACGGAGGTAAACATGATATCCGATCTCGAAAGCCAAATCACGGTGCTTACTATCATAGTAGCTCTTCTGGCGGGATTGGGCTGCTTTGAGGTTATCTCAAATGACTTTGCACATTTCCTCTGCCTCTGTGATTAAGTCATTACCGAGAAGCTGACGTTCACCGGTTTCAGACCAGTTGAGAGGGGTACAGCACTTCCTGCCATACAGAATTTCAAATGGGGCCTTGCCCAAACTTGCTTGAAAACTGTTGTTGTAGGAGAATTCAGCATATGGAAGACAATCCTCCCACTTCATGCCGAAGGAGATCACACAAGCCCTGAGCATATCTTCAAGAATCTGATTGACACAATCGACTTGACAGCTAGCTTGAGGATAGAAAGCTGTGCTGAAGCGGATGTTGGTGCCCATGGCCTTCTGAAAAGAATCCCAAAACTTGGAGGTAAAGATGCTGCCACGGTCTGAAGAGATCACTTGTGGAATACCGTGCAAAGAGACAATTCAAGAGGTATACAGCTCCGCCAATTGAGCTGCAGTGATAGACTCTTTGATAGGCAGAAAGTGAGCCACTTTAGTGAGTTTGTCGATGACAACGAATATAGCATCATTGCCACGTTTGGACTTTGGAAACCCAGTCACGAAGTCCATCTCAATGTGGTCAAACTTCCATTCTGGAATGGCAAGAGGTTGGAGGAGACCCGCTGGCCTTTGGTGTTCTGCCTTCACTCTTCTGCAGACATCACACTCATTCACGAACTGAGCGATCTCGCGCTTCATTCGAGTCCACCAATAAGCCTGCTTGAGGTCCTGATACATCTTCGTGCTCCCAGGGTGGATGGAGAGGAGAGAATTGTGAGCCTCGTTCATGATCACTTTACGAAGGTCACCTTTGGGCACGACAATACGATCCTCGAAGAAGAGAGTATCCTTGTCATCAAGGCGGTAGCACTTGTACTTGGGTTGACTCTTGGCAATCTCAATCTTCACCTTTTTCACCATAGCATCAAGAAGTTGAGCTTGGCGAATCTGGTCTTCCAAGGTAGGAGAGACTTGAAGGTTGGCGAGGAAACCTTGAGGAACAACTTGCAGATTAAGTTTGCGGAAAGCTTCACAAAGCTCGGGTTGATAAGGCTTGAGAATCAGACTGTTGCAATAAGCCTTCCTGCTCAATGCGTCAGCAATCACATTGGCCTTGCTTGGAGTATACTCGATACTCGGATTATACTCTTGGATCATTTCGACCCATCGAGTTTGCCTCAGGTTGAGATTTGGCTGAGTGAAGATGTACTTGAGACTCTTGTGGTCAGTGAAGATGTCCACTTTTCTTCCCAATAATAGATGTCTCCAAGTCAAAAGAGCATGCACAACTGCTGCCAACTCAAGGTCATGAGTGGGGTAGTTCTTCTCGTTGGGCTTCAACTGGCGAGAGGTATAAGCCACAACTTTCTTCTCTTGCATCAACACTGCGCCAAGACCTTGGAGAGAGGCATCGCAAAAGACCACGTACGGCTTGGATTCATCAGGAGGAGTCAGAACTAGAGCAGTGACCAATTTCTCTTTCAAAGTGTTGAAAGCAATGTCACACTCCGGAGACCAAACGTACTTGACGTGTTTCTGGAGAAGATTTGAGAGAGGCTTTGCGATCTTAGAAAAGTTTTGAACGAATCTTCGACAGTAGCTTGCGAGACCGAGGATGCTACGGAGTTGCTTCACGTTCTGAGGTGGTTCCCAATTCACAATTGCAGACACCTTCTCAGGATTCACCGCAATGCCCTTGGCAGAGATGATATGCCCAAGATAAAGAACCTCATCGAGCCAAAATTCGCACTTGGAGAACTTGGCGTAGAACTGGTGTTCCCTGAGCTTATTGAGTACCAAACGCAAGTGCTTGGCATGATCTTCCTTGTTCTTCGAAAAGACCAGAATGTCGTCGAGATAGACCAAAACGAAGTCATTGGTGTAGGCGTTGAAGATGAAGTTCATCATGCGAGAGAAAGTCGGAGGAGCGTTGACGAGGCCAAAAGACATGACAGTGTATTCATATGAACCAAAGCATGTCCTGAAAGCCGTCTTGGGAATATCTTGCTCACGGATTCGAATCTGATGATAACCCATACGGAGATCAAGCTTGGAGAATACTTGGGCGCCTTTGAGTTGTTCGACCAGCTCATTGATGTTGGGAAGTGGGTATTTGTTCTTGATGGTCTTCTTGTTCAATGGAAGGTAATCAACACAAAGTCGGTCCGTTCCATCCTTCTTCTTCACAAAAAGAACACCACAACCCCACGGAGAAGAACTAGGTCGTATGAGACCCATTCTCTCTTGAATATCGAGTTGCTTCTTTAGCTCCTTCAACTCTTCAGGTCCGAGCTTGTAAGGACGCTTGCACACTGGTTCCGTACCAGGCTCAAGATCGATGACGAATTCAACTGGCCGGTGCGGAGGCATTCCTGGAAGCTCTTCTGGAAAGATGTCTTGATATTCACAAACGACTGGAATTTGGGAGATAGCATCCAGTTCACCCTTCTCATTGAGAGAGAACAGATGGATGGTATCATCACGAGCGGCAAAGACAATTACATCCTCAGACGAATGAGTCAATTGAATCTGCCTGGCTGCACAATCAAGGTGCACCTTGTGCTTAGAAAGCCAATCCATTCCGAGAATAAGATCAATATCCGAGTCGCCCAGAACAATAGGAGAAGCTAGAAATTTGTAGTCGCCCAACGTGATAGTAATATCCGGAACGCAGATATTAGCTGTCATTTGCTTGCCCGGTGACACAATTTGCAAGGAACTTTGCAGATACTGATAATCGCACTCATACTTTGATGCAAAAGGTTTGGAAATGAAACAATGCGATGCACCAGTGTCAAAAAGAACTTTTGCAGGGATATCGTTAGCAGGAAGGTTACCCATGATGACATCTGACGAGTCCTCTGCCTGAGCTGCATTCAGCATGTTGACCTTGGCGTGCTTGGGGTTATGCTTGACCACAGCTGTACTTGCCGATCTCACAGGAGGAGGAGGAGGGAGGCGCCTCTGATCGAAGCATTTGTTGGCATAGTGACCCTTCTGTTGGCACTTGTTGCACGTGACCTCTAAAAGCGGACGGTGGTACGGAGCACTCGATCTTGGAGCTTGAGACAAAGTCTTGTTCTGAAAGCCAGGGTTGGGTGGGTGGGAAGATCCACTGCCACCTTTGCTCTTCTACTGATACGGCTGACGGAATGGAGGAGGAGGAAGCCAATACTTCTGCTGCTTGGCCACTTGAATAGAGGAAGAAGGAGTAGCATCTCTGACTCGCTTCTTGGAAGCATCACACCTCAGTTGAGCAGCCTCTTGCTTCAATGCCATGTTGTAGAACTCATCGTACCTCAAGGGCTCAAAGAGAACAAGAGCTAGCTGGATTTCTTCTCTGAGACCACCCCTGAACTGGTATATCATGCTCTTCTCGTCGGGGACGTCCTGCTTAGCAAAGCGGGCGAGCTTCTGAAACAACTTGTTGTAGTCATAGACAGACAAAGAGCCTTGCTTCAGGTTGCGGAATTCCTCATGCTTGCTTTCAACCATGCTCTGAGGAATATGATGAGCATTGAAATCTTGACGGAATTCATCCCAAGTAATCACACGGCCTCCTCTTGAATCCTTGTACTGCTGGAACCATTCTGCAGCTTGGTCTTTGAGTTGGAAGGAAGCGAACTTGACAAAGTCCTCAGGCCTGATGTTACTGCACCCGAAATGCTTGCACAGATCCACGAGCCAATCGTCAGCATCAGTTGCCTCAACACAATTGCTGAAAGTCTTTGGCCCGTTAGCAAGGAACTGGTTGAGTGTAGCAAAGTGATTCTGATTGTTGCCTTGGTTGCCTTGGTTCGCTTGATTGCGCTCTTGAAGAATTTGCATGATCAACTGCGTGTTTGCATTGGTTGCGGCCATCACAGCTTGCCATGCCTCCGGAGGAGGTGGAGGTGGCGGGTCCTGATTCTGATTTTGATTGCTGCTCTTAGCGGGATCCATCCTGAAGAGGGTGACAATCGTTAGCACATTGATAGATAAAATGAAGCTGAATCAAGCGGGTTGAAATTGCAACATAAGGTCTTCACATCCGAACATAAGAACGAATGCATTCCACTTGAAATGGTCACATATCCATCAATTGAGAAGCCACTTAGAATTTAGGTAGAGGAATAAATCAACAAGGTACGGATCAAGAACGAATACTCGGTAAGAAATCCCAATCTCAAACCAAATATTCGTGGAAGAAGTACTAGAGCTACAAGAATTCCCACCTATGAAACTCCCGAACCTTTCCGGTTATGCAATCAGGTGTTGGGGATACAGGGGAAGCATAATATCTCACCCAAATCTAGCAAATCCTACATCCATCTGTATCCATCCTTCAACACATAACCGAGAAAACTTCGGAAACCATCTACCTCAACCTTCGAAAAGCATCCGTTATACAAGTTATGGCAATACTCGCGAACTCCCGCCCCAATACTGGGTGGCGTCGAGGTTATCTCACCAACGAACTGTAAAAGAGATTTTCGATGACGGCGTACTAATCTCAGGTATTCCAGAAATCCAACGATAAAATTGTGACGACAACACCTCAGAGCTCAACTCCCCGGGACACTGCCACAACCCCTAAAGACAGGAGGCACCAAGAACAATGTTCTCGTCACAAAACCATCGGAACGATTCCAAGATACCTGCGTGATCCTAAAAAAAATTTAGTGAAATTTGAGAAGAGAAGAGTCAAAACTCTACATCAGGATGCCTTACCAGAGCGATGAGGAGACTGGGGAGAAAAAAGAATTCCTAAACTCTCCGATATATAATTCCTAAATGACTCAAAAACATTTTTCTAGACTCAACAACGGATGCTAAAAACGATCAATCAGTGGGGGCTCCTAAGGTCGGGGAAGGCTCTGATTACCAACTTATAATGCCCTCGATGCGGCTATATCTCCTACGTGTCGAGGCACGACTTAGAGGCATAACCGCATTGAAAGCACTGTCGCAAGTTAGGCAATCTTCACAACATCCCATGTAATATATAGATAATAAAAGGGGAGATACATAGTTGGCTTACACTCGCCACGTCAATCAAAGTACATAAATAGCATTACATCAACCAAACACTCATGGCCCGACTACGGCGCCAAAATAAAAGAACAACCCAACATGCGACACGGTCCCGATCGCCCCAACTGGGAACCACTACTGATCATCAGGGAAAGACACATAGTAACGGCGTGAGTCCTCGTCGAACTCCCACTTGAGCTCAAGCATGTCATCTAGAATGGAGTCATCAGGCCCTGCATCTGGTTTGGAAGTAATCTGTGAGCCACAAGGACTCAGCAATCTCGCACCCTCGCGATCAAGACTATTTAAGCTTATAGGTAAGGCAAGGTACAATATGTGGAGCTGCAGCAAGCGACTAGCATATATGGTGCCTAACCTGTTCGCAAAAGAGAGCGAGAAGAGAAAGCAAAGCGCGAACGAATAGCTAGAGAACAACCTACGGCAAGCATTACTCCAACACCGTGTTCGCTTCCCGGACTCCGCCGAGAAGAGACCATCATGGTAACTCACATAGTTGATTCATTTTAATTAAGTTAAGGTTCAAGTTATCTACAACCGGACATTAACAAATTCACATCTGCCCATAACCGCGGGCACGGCTTTCGAAAGATCAAATCCCTACAGGGGAGTCCCAACTTAGCCCATGACAAGCTCTCATGGTCAACGAAGGAATAGACCTCCTCCCGAGACGTTCCGATCAGACTGGGTATCCCGGTTCTACAAGACACTTCGACAGGTTAAAACAAATCCAGCAACACCGCCCGAATGTGCCGACAAATCCCGATAGGAGCTGCACATATCTCATTCTCAGGGCACACTCAGATGAGCGCTCCATACAACTAAAACCAAACCTCGAGTTTCCCCGAGGGGGCGCTGCACACGACTCTAGTTTGGGCCAACACTTAGAGGAGCACTGGCCCGGGGGGGAGGGGGTTTAAATAAGATGACCCTCGGGCTCCGGAAACCCAAGGGAAAAAGAGGCTAGGTGGCAAATGGTAACACCAAGGTTGGGCATTGCTGGAAAAGTTTTAATCAAGGCGAACTATCAAGGGATTCCCATTATCACCCAACCGCGTAAGGAACGCAAAATCCGGGAACATAACACCGATATGACGGAAACTAGGGCGGCAAGAGTGCAACAAAACACTAGGCGAGAGGCCAAGCCTTCCACCCTTTACCAAGTATATAGATGCATTAAGATAACAAGATAATATAATGATATCCCAACAATAAAATAATGTTCCAACAAGGAACGGTCTCCAATCTTCACCTGCAACTAGCAACGCTATAAGAGGGGCTGAGCAAAGCGGTAACATAGTCAATCAACGGTTTGCTAGGGCATGGTGGGTTAGAGGTTTGACATGGCAATTTGGGAGGCATGATAAGCAAGTGGTAGGCATCGTAGCATAGGCATAGCAAAAGAGCGAGCATATAGCAAAGCAAAGATAGAAGTGATTTTGAGGGTATGATCATCTTGCCTACAAAGTTGTCAGAGTTGACTGGATCCTTGAAAGCAAACTCAACGGGCTCCTCGTTAGCGAACTCATCTCCCGGCTCTACCCAAACAAGACAAACAAGCAACAAGGACACAATCACCCACGTGCAAAGCTCAAACAATATGATGCAAACATGGTATGCAATGCAGGATGCGATATGTGATGCATATGCAAGATTTGACAAGGAATGAAAGAACCTGGCCTCAACTTGGAAATCCAAGTGTTCCACTGTAAAGGTGAGATGAAATCGCTTGAAAACGATATAAAGAACGCCGGAATCGGAGTCACGGTTTGCAAATGGCAAGCAATTCAAATATGACACCGGTCTGCGATATACAGCAAGTAGCCATCTAAATGCAACAAGATGAACATGCTACAACACTCAAACATGGCATCAAAATACATGGCAGGGATCCATTCATGATGCTTAACAAAAGATGAACACTGAGCTACGGCCAATTCATCCATTAACAGGTTCAAACAAGCATGGAAAAAATGCATTTGGTAAACAGATTTCAGACTTAGTGAAATTAACACTTGTCTGGAATTTCAGATCGGGTAGCACACTTTGGAGCATGAAAACTATATGCTACAGGACCTGAACATGGCAAAGTAAAGCATGGCATGGAGCTACTCAAAGATCTTAACAAAAGTTCCTTAGTGACCTTGAGCCAAAAGGGATCAAAAAATACATTTGCAAGCATCTGAACATGGCAAAAACATAATCAGATCACAGACTTGGTGAAAAACTGGAGCATACAAATCACATACCAAGTAGGCATGTTTACGAGCTCGATGCACTCACTACAGAGCAAGTCATGACAAACTAAGCATACACCCATCAAGAATACACATTATACAAGCTAGACATGGCAAGAACAATAGCATAGCATGCACGGATCAACTACAACATCCTCGGCAAAATCGCTAACAAGTAGACAATCTGCCCAGATTCACGAAATAGCAAAAGTAGAGCTCGATTGACTCAAGCTAGGGTGCTCCATAATTGCAAACAAAGACATGGATGGATAGAGCACTACAAGATTAACAAAACATCCTTACTAATCATTCTCAAAAGAGGCATGGATCACTAGGAAACAACATGAACATATGGCATATGGAGATAAACAGATCAAGGACTTGGTGGAATTGGTAAGTCCCTGAAATCAGCATTAACGAATGCACCACTTTGCAAGCTTGTGCTAGTCACCACACACATCACAAAAATACGTGGGTTGCACCTCTGGAAAGATGGAAAAACATATAACAAAACTCATGTAGAGCTCAGGGGCATATCATGCACACAATAATCATGGCAAAATGACAAATATCTAATTGGAGCAGGAGATCTGATGATTATCTTAAATAGCACTCTTCCAACAGCATTTCGGGCATCAAGATGAACTAAAATGAAAATGATGCAATGAGATGAAATGATGTACTCTCTGAGACGAACATTTTGATATGCTATATGACCAAAACGAAGCTACGGATGCAAAGTTACGACACGAAAACATAGCAAAACAGTTAGGGTTTCGGGGCAAAAGTCAACCGAGATGTTTAGATCTGAGATTTGCACGCTTCCCGAGGATCGTCCTTGAGCTCGCCGGAGACGAAGTTGGCCGCCGGAGTGGCCGGAGTCGGACTTGCCAGGGCGGAGGATGTGCGGCGGATGACGAGGGGGCGGCGGAGTGAGGCGGAGCCGGCCGGTGGCGGCGGGACGGCGGTGCGGTGGTGGCGCCGGGCGGCGGTGTCTCGCCGGAGCGGCGAGGCTGGCGATGGTGGGCGGCGGCACCGGGCACCGGGCGCGGGGAAGGAGAAGGGCGCGGGGCGGCACCGGATCTGGCCCGCGGGAGGCGGCGGCTTGGGCCGGGGGGGGCCCCGCCTGGGCCCGGGCGGGCCGGCGGCGATGTGGTCTCCCCGGGACAGGTGGCGGCACCGGGTTGGTCGGCGGAGGCGGCGGACGTGTCCGGTTGCGGCCGGACATGTCCGATGCGCGCGAGGTGGGTGGATCTAGGGTTTCGAGGGGAGGAGAAGGAGAATTTCGGAGGGGTCTTTAAATAGGCATAGAGGGAGCTAGGAGAGTCCAAATGAGGTGCAGTTTTTGGCCACGCGATCGTGATCGAACGCTCTAGATGATGGAGAGGGTTTTGGTGGGTTTTGGGCAAAATTGGAGGGGTGTTGGGCTGCATCACACACGAGGCCTTTTCGGTCCCTCGGTTAACCGTTGGAGCATCAAACGAAGTCCAAATGGTACGAAACTTGATAGGAGGTCTACCGGTAGTAAACCAAGGCCGCTTGGCATGTCTCGGTCCAATCCGGAAATGTTTAATCCCCACACACGAAAGAAAGGTAGAAATGACCACCGGAGGAGAACGGAGCGCCGGAATGCAAAACGGACAACGGGGAAAAGCTCGAATGCATGAGACGAACACGTATGCAAATGCAATGCACATGATGACATGATATGAGATGCATGACAACAACAACAACAACACACGGAGACAAAGAAAACCCGAACCCGAGAAAATAAAATAACTTAACGCCAGAAACGGCAAGATTTCGATTACATATTAGGTAAATCATATCCGGGGTGTTATAACAATCCACCACTATGAAAGGATCTCGTCCCGAGATCTAGGACTGGAAGAACACCGGGTACTTAGAACGGAGGTGATCCTCGCGTTCCCAGGTAGCTTCACAGTTGGAATGGTGTGACCATTTGACTTTGAGGAATTTGATTGACTTGTTGCGAGTCTTGCGTTCAGTCTCTTCAAGAATAGCAACGGGGTGCTCACGATAAGAGAGATCTTCTTGGAGCTCAATGTCTTCTAAGTTGACGGTGCGGTCAGGAGTCTTGAAGCACTTTCGGAGCTGAGAGACATGGAACACGTCATGCACATTTGCAAAGTTTGAAGGAAGCTCGAGTTGATAGGCGAGATCGCCTCTCTTGCTGACAATCTTGAAAGGTCCCACGTATCTAGGGGCAAGATTCCCTTTGATACCGAAGCGACGAGTACCTTTCATAGGAGAGACGTGGAGGTAAACATGATCTCCGATCTCGAAAGCCTAATCACGGTGCTTACTATCATAGTAGCTCTTCTGGCGGGATTGGGCTGCTTTGAGGTTATCTCGAATGACTTTGCACATTTCCTCTGCCTCTGTGATTAAGTCATTACCGAGAAGCTGACGTTCACCGGTATCAGACCAGTTAAGAGGGGTACAGCACTTCCTGCCATACAGAATTTCAAATGGGGCCTTGCCCGAACTTGCTTGAAAACTGTTGTTGTAGGAGAATTCAGCATATGGAAGACAATCCTCCCACTTCATGCCGAAGGAGATCACACAAGCCCTGAGCATATCTTCAAGAATCTGATTGACACAATCGACTTGACAGCTAGTTTGAGGATAGAAAGCTGTGCTGAAGCGGATGTTGGTGCCCATGGCCTTCTGAAAAGAATCCCAAAACTTGGAGGTAAAGATGCTGCCACGGTCTGAAGAGATCACTTGTGGAATACCGTGCAAAGAGACAATTCGAGAGGTATACAGCTCCGCCAATTGAGCTGCAGTGATAGACTCTTTGATAGGCAGAAAGTGAGCCACTTTAGTGAGTTTGTCGATGACAACGAATATAGCATCATTGCCACGTTTGGACTTTGGAAACCCAGTCACGAAGTCCATCTCAATGTGGTCAAACTTCCATTCTGGAATGGCAAGAGGTTGGAGGAGACCCGCTGGCCTTTGGTGTTCTGCCTTCACTCTTCTGCAGACATCACACTCATTCACGAAATGAGCGATCTCGCGCTTCATTCGAGTCCACCAATAAGCCTGCTTGAGGTCCTGATACATCTTCGTGCTCCCAGGGTGGATGGAGAGGAGAGAATTGTGAGCCTCGTTCATGATCACTTTACGAAGGTCACCTTTGGGCACGACAATACGATCCTCGAAGAAGAGAGTATCCTTGTCATCAAGGCGGTAGCACTTGTACTTGGGTTGACTCTTGGCAATCTCAATCTTCACCTTTTTCACCATAGCATCAAGAAGTTGAGCTTGGCGAATCTGGTCTTCCAAGGTAGGAGAGACTTGAAGGTTGGCGAGGAAACCTTGAGGAACAACTTGCAGATTAAGTTTGCGGAAAGCTTCACAAAGCTCGGGTTGATAAGGCTTGAGAATCAGACTGTTGCAATAAGCCTTCCTGCTCAATGCGTCAGCAATCACATTGGCCTTGCTTGGAGTATACTCGATACTCGGATTATACTCTTGAATCATTTCGACCCATCGAGTTTGCCTCAGGTTGAGATTTGGCTGAGTGAAGATGTACTTGAGACTCTTGTGGTCAGTGAAGATGTCCACTTTTCTTCCCAATAATAGATGTCTCCAAGTCAAAAGAGCATGCACAACTGCCGCCAACTCAAGGTCATGAGTGGGGTAGTTCTTCTCGTTGGGCTTCAACTGGCGGAGGATGTGCGGTGGACGACGAGGGGGCGGCGGAGTGAGGCGGAGCCGGCCGGTGGCGGCGGGACGGCGGTGCGGTGGTGGCGCCGGGCGGCGGTGTCTCGCCGGAGCGGCGAGGCCGGCTATGGCGGGCGATGGCGCCGGGCACCGGGCGCGGGGAAGGAGAAGGGCGCGGGGCGCCGCCGGATCTGGCCCGCGGGAGGCGGCGGCTCGGGCCGGGGGGGCCCTCCTGGGCCCGGACGGGCCGGCGGCGATGTTGTCTCCCCGGGACAGGTGGCGGCACCGGGTTGGTCGGCAGAGGCGGCGGACGTGTCCGGTTGCGACCGGACGTGTCCGATGCGCGCGAGGTGGGTGGATCTAGGGTTTCGGGGGATAGGAGAAGGAGAATTTCGGAGGGGTCTTTAAATAGGCATAGAGGGAGCTAGGAGAGTCCAAATGAGGTGCGGTTTTCGGCCACGCGATCGTGATCGAACGCTCTAGATGATGGAGAGGGTTTTGGTGGGTTTTGGGCCAAATTGGAGGGTTGTTGGGCTGCATCACACACGAGGCCTTTTCGGTCCCTCGGTTAACCGTTGGAGCATCAAACGAAGTCCAAATGGTACGGAACTTGACAGGAGGTCTACCGGTAGTAAACCAAGGCCGCTTGGCAAGTCTCGGTCCAATCCGGAAATGTTTAATCCGCACACACGAAAGAAAGGTAGAAATGACCACCTGAGGAGAACGGAGCGCCAGAATGCAAAGCGGACAACGAGGAAAAAACTCGAATGCATGAGACGAACATGTATGCAAATGCAATGCACATGTTGACATGATATGAGATGCATGACAACGACAACAACACACGGAGACAAAAAACCCCGAACCCAAGAAAATAAAATAACTTAACGCCGGAAACGGCAAGAGTTGGATTACATATTAGGTAAATCATATCCGGGGTGTTACAACAGCGCGGCAGATCTGCGAAGGCCCTTGGAGAACTCCGAATCCGAGTTAGTAAGAAATATTTCTTGTTTATATATTTGCTTTGATTGATAAATGCCTTACCCGTCGTGATCTTCCTGGCCTCTTGGATTTCCTGGAGGGCACCCTGGGCTTCAATCTGGGTCGCTTCCGCGCTTTGACGAGCATTGGAGAGTTCGGTCTCTCGAGCCGAAACATCGCCCTCCAGGGTCTCATACTTCTTCACCGTGTCCTGGAGCTCTTGCTGGACCTCATTCAGCCGGGCCTTCAGCTTCTTACGAGCGGCCTGCTCCTTGACGGCTCTCTCCTCGACTTCGGCCAAGGCCGTTTTCAGGGCCTCGACCTCGGTCGTCACCCCTACACATATAATGACACTATGGTCAGTATACATCATTTACTCTTTCCGAATATATAGCAAGCCATTGCATACCTTGCTGGTCTTCCAGCTCCTTCCTCACATGGCCAAGCTCTTCTTCGGCCTGCTCTAGTTTTTGCTTTAGTCCGAAGAATTCGGCAGCATGAGAAGTCGCAGCCAGCAGCGATGCCTGCTTATTAACATCAGAGACACTTGGTTAGTTTCCTGCGAAATTTAATTGATCATCTGTCTGGCTTGTCTTTCCGAACACCAGACAGTGTCTTAGGGGCTACTGTCTATGTGGAGATTTTCTCGGTTAAACGCCGCTTACCTCAAAACCTGTCAGCAAGCCGCTACAGGCTTCGGTCGGTCCTCTCTTGATGGACTGAACCTTCTCAATCACCGTACCCATAAGTATACGGTGTTCTTCCACAATGGAAGCGCCTCATAGCACTTCCAACAGATTATCCGGCGCCTCTAGTTGGACAGAGGTCGCCGATGGGACGGGCGCGCCTCCTTCTCTTTATGGAGGCTGCTTGTCGGACTCCGGGGCCATATGGGTCTCCGGATCCATTCCCAGATGGGGGCCGAATCGAGTATGGCCCCCATCGTCAGTCTCCATGGGGGCTTGTTCCCCATGTGTCCGGCGGCCGAGGTATCGCCCTCGGGCGCCGCCTTGACGGCCTCCCGAACCTCTCCCTGGCCTGGGAAGGTCCTTTGGGACAGCACCTCGACGTCTCCCTGGGCCTTGGGAGAGTAAGCAGCCGGCGGTGTCTCACTGGCCATCTCCTTTGAGTCCAATGAGCCTCTTGATGAGGATCGCTGGGAGCTGTCATGGGCCGAACTGCAATAGCATAATTAATCATGTCAATACGACAAAGAGGAGAGGATAGATTTATGGGCATGTAAGAGTCTTAGCACTTACGATGCGGCCCGAGGCTAAGTGCGGGGGCGTCGCTCCGGACTGCTATCGACGTCCCATGCGGAGCTGCCCGTGAGCGGGCCTTTCCCCTTCTTGGGCACCTCCGCCTCCAGAATTGTGGAGGCCGCCCTCTTCTTCCTCCCTCCATCAGAGGGAGAGTCGCTCTTCTCCTCCTCATCGTCGTTGTCTTCGGTGACGGAGGAACGGGTCTTGTCTTCGGACGTCGCGCCCGAAGCGCCCTTGCGGCGGGGGCCACTCCGGACCCCCTTGGCCTTCCTTGTGGCCTTCTTCACCGGCGCCGTATAGGGCGCCGGCACCAGCATCTTCGCTAAACGCAGAATGACTGGTTC
The DNA here is from genome assembly GCF_056163025.1 of Triticum urartu. Taxonomy (NCBI): domain Eukaryota; kingdom Viridiplantae; phylum Streptophyta; class Magnoliopsida; order Poales; family Poaceae; genus Triticum; species Triticum urartu. Next base: position 441,975,657 of record NC_141878.1, on the reverse strand, counting down.
TTCAAGCAGCGGAGCCAGACACCGGATCTGCTTCGGCCTCTCCATCCAGTCCTGAAGAAGCAATGATAATAATAGCGTAGATAGCATCCTTGAAACAAGCAAGTAGGGATGCGTTAAAAATAACATACCTCGTTGGCGAGGTGATTGATGTCGTGCCCGCGGTCTGAATCCGTGGCCGGTGGTGTCTCGTTGCCCTTGAAGAGCAACTTCCAGGCGTCTTCGTGAGAAGTTTCGAAGAGCCTCTTCAGGGTATGGTGCTTCTTCGGATTAAACTCCCATAGAGGGTGGCTTCGGCTTTGGCACGGGAGGATCCAGCGAACTAGTATCACCTGGATTATATCGACAAGCTTGATATCCTTGTCCACCATACTTTGAATGCGCGTCTGCAGTGCTATCAGCTCATATGACGATGACCAATTCGGGATCTTCTCAACCCAGGAGGTGAGTCACATTGGAGCGCCGGAGTTGAATTCGGCAGCGGCGGCCCAGCTTGCGCCGCGTGGTTCTGTGATGTAGAACCATTGTTTCTGCCATTCCTTGATAGTCTCCACGAAAGTGCCTTTCGGCCAGGAGACATTAGTCAGCTTGCTCACCATGGTGCCTCCGCACTTCGCGTTTGGCCATCCACCACCTTCGGCTTCACATTGAAGACCTTGAGCCATATCCCGAAGTGGGGTTGGATGCGGAGGAAGGCCTCACACACGACGGTGAACGCCGAGATGTTGAGGAAGGAGTTCGGGGATAGATCATGGAAGTTTATCCCGTAATAGTACATCATCCCGGGGACAAAAGGGTGGAGTGGAAACCCTAGCCCGTGGAGGAAATGAGGGATGAATACCACCCTCTCATTGGGCTTCAGTGTGGGGACGACTTGCCCCTGGGCTGGAGACGGTGGGTGATTTCCTTCGTCAGGTACCCAACCGCCCGAAGCTCAGTAATGTCCTCCTCCTTGACGGAGGAGACCATCCACTTGCCTTGACCTCCGGATCCGGACATGGTTGAGTGCTAGCTTGAGTGGGAAGAAGATGAGAGCTTGGGCGCTGGAGCTCAAGAGTGGAAGGGCAGAGGAAGAGAGAAGGTGTGGGAGTAGAAAGGGGATTCTTATATCCTTATAAGGGCAGTGAATATTGAACGCCTCCCCACTCGCCTTAGAATTCGCCTACTCCTAAGGGTTGTGTAAACGGCACGGTTGGGTTACCCACGCCCGTATTGATGAGAATCTCGCAATAAGGGGACACGATATCTGCTTTGACAAGACATGCTAATGGCAACCGCGTCTCGAAACATGGAGCGGCAGACGAAAAATGGTTCGAAATTATGACGAGGCAGACGTAATGTCATGTTGAAAATGTGGTCAGCAGATTGGACTCATGGGTTATTATATTCTCTCTGCGGTTGTGTGTGGTGTGTGTGTGTTTGTTACAGGTCCGGACACGATCAATACGTCCGAAGACTATCTTGGAGTTCGGAAGGAGGAACCCGCCTTGCAATGCCGAAGACAGATCTACGCGTCGGATACTTTGTCATTGAAGCCAGGTTCAGGGGCTACTGAGGGAGTCCTGGACTAAGGGGTCCTCGGGCGTTCGGCCTGTTAGCCATGGGCCGGACTGATGGGCTATGAAGATACGAAGACTGCACCCGTGTCCGGATGGGACTCTCCTTGGCGTGGAAGGCAAGCTTGGCGACCAAATATGTAGATTCCTTTCTTTGTAACCGACCTTGTGTAACCCTAGATCCTCCCGGTGTCTATATAAACCGGAGGGCTTAGTCCGGAGGGGAGAGATATTCATTATCATAGTCATACATGCTAGACCTCTAGGGTTTAGCCATTATGATCTCATGGTAGATCAACTCTTGTAATACTCATATTCATCAAGATCAATCAAGCAGGACGTAGGGTATTACCTCCATAGAGAGGGCCCGAACCTGGGCAAACATCGTGTCCCCTGTCTCCTATTATCATCACCCTTAGGCGCACAATTTGGGACCCCCTACCCGAGATCCACCGGTTTTGACACCGACACCCGGAACCCCTTCCGGTGACCTGATATGTACCTGATACCCTCCGGAACACTTCCGGTGTCTGAATACTATCGTCCTATATATCAATCTTTACCTCTCGAACATTTCGAGACTACTCTTCATGTCTGTGATCTCATCCGGGACTCCGAACAACATTCGGTGACCAAATCACAAAACTCGTATATTACAAAATCATCATCGAACGTTAAGCGTGCGGACCCTATGGGTTCGAGAACTATGTAGACATGACCAAGACACCTCTCCTGTCAGTAACCAATAGCAGAACCTGGATGCTCATATTGGATCCTACATATTCTACGAAGATCTTTATCAGTCCAACCGTTATGACAACATACGTTATTCCCTTTGTCATTGGTATGTTACTTTCCCAAGATTCGATCGTCGGTATCTTCATACCTAGTTAAATCTCGTTACCGGCAAGTCTCTTTACTTGTTCCTTAATACCTCATCCGCAACTAACTCATTAGTCTCATATCTTGCAAGGCTTCTTATGATGTGTATTACCGAGAGGGCCCAGAGATACCTCTCCGATACTCGAAGTGACAAATCCTAATCTCAATCTATGCCAACCCAACAAACACCTTCGGAGATACCTATAACACATCTTTATAATCACCCAATTACGTTGTGACATTTAATAGCACACAAGGTATTCCTCTAGTGTCCAGGGGTTGCATAATCTCATAGTCAAAGGAATATGTATATGACATGAAGAAAGCAATAGTAATAAAACTAAACGATCAAAAGCTAACAGATGGGTCTTGTCCATCACATCATTCTCCTAATGATGTGATCCCGTTATCAAATGACAGCTCATGTCTATGGTTAGGAAACTTAACCATCTTTGATTAGCGAGCTAGTCTAATAGAGGCTTACTAGGGACACTGTGTTTTGTCTATGTATCCACACATGTATCAAGTTTCTGGTTAATACAATTCTAGCATGAATAAGAAACATTTATCATGATATAAGGAAATATAAAATAACAACTTTATTATTGCCTCTAGGGCATATTTGCGATCTTGTCAAACGTTCATAATGCCTGCATCTGCTCCTACAACAGGTCTGTCACCTAGCGGTGCATTAAGGACCTAATTCTTCTATGTAGCAATGAGGATAATCCTCAGATCACGGACCCAGTCTGCATCATTTCTACTATCATCTTTCAACTTAGTTTTCTCTAGGAACATAAAAATAAAACAGGGGAGCTATACGTGAGCTATTGATCTACAACTTAGATATGCAGATACTATCAGGACTAAGTTCATGATAAATTAAGTTCAATTAATCAAATTACTTAAGAACTCCTCTTAGATAGACATCCCTCGAGTCATATAAATGATTACATGATCCAAATCAACTAAACCATGTCTGATCATCACATGAGATGGAGTGGTCATCAATGGTGACATCTCTATGTTGATCATATCTACTATATGATTCACGTTCGACCTTTCGGTCTCCAGTGTTCCAAGGCCATGTCTGTACATGCTGGGCTCGTCAAGTTTAACCCGAGTATTCCGCATGTGCAAAACTTTCTTGCACTCGTTGTATGTGAACGTAGAGCCTATCACACCCAATCATCACGTGGTATCTCAGCACGATGAACTATCACAACGGTGCATACTCAGGGAGAACACTTATACCTTGAAATTTTAGTCAGAGATCATCTTATAATGCTACCGCCATACTAAGCAAAGGCACAGCAATAGAAGAAAGACCAATAATTTCATCTTTACTAGGTAATTCTTTATCATGGGGTTATCTACGGAATTTAGCAAAATTAAATTCATGAGACATATCCCCTAAACCACCAGATACAATATCCTTATTGCAGTCTATCTTAGCATTAATAGTATTCAAGAAGCGTCTACCAAATATAATGGGACAAAAGTTATCTTGTGGGGAACCAAGAACAAGAAAATCAGCAGGATATTTAACTTTCCCACACAAGACTTCGACATCTCTAACAATCCCAACTGGGGAAATAGTGTCTCTATTGGCAAGTTTAATAGTAACATCAATTTCCTCTATCTCAGCAGGTGCATATCATGCATAATTTCTTTATATAAGGAATGAGGTATTGCACTTGCACTAGCACCCATATCACATAAGCCATGATAGCAATGATCTCCTATTTTAACAGAAATAACAGGCATGCCTACAACATGTCTATGTTTATTTTTAGTATCGGGTCTAGCAATTCAAGCAGATTCATCACAGAAGTAAATAACATGCCCATCAATATTATCGGCCAAGAGATCTTTAACCACAGCAACACTAGGTTCAACTTTAATTTGCTCAGAGGGTGTAGGTGTTACAGTATTACTCTTACGAACCACAGTTGAAGCTTTAGCATGATCCTTTATTCTAACAGGGAAAGGTGGTTTCTCAATATAAGCAGTAGGAACAACAGGATCATTATAAGTGATAATCTTTTCTTCAACTTTAATAAGTGCAACTACTTTTACTTCAATGGGAGGATTATATTTAAACCACTTCTCCTTAGGGAGATCAACATGAGTAGCAAAGGATTCACAGAAAGAAGCTACTATCTCAGAGTCAAGTCCATATTTAGTGCTAAATTCACGAAAAGCATCGATATCCCTAAAAGATTTAACACAATCAAACTTAGGTGTTATACCTGACTCCTTACCTTCGTCGAGATCCCAATCTTCAGAGTTGCATTTAATTCTCTCCAATAAATCCCCATTTGAATTCAATAGTCTTCATCATAAAAGAACCAGTACAAGAAGTATCGAGCATGGAGCGATTACTGAGAGAAAGTCGAGTAGAAATTTTTTGAATAATCATTTCTTCTGAGAGATCATGATTGGGGCATGAGTATAACATTGAATTAAGCCTCCCCCAAGCTTGAGCGATGCTTTATCCTTCGCGAGGCCAAAAATTTTATATATAATTACGATCACGATGAACAGGATGCATAGGATAAAACTTCTGATGAAATTCCAATTTCAATCGGTTGTAGTTCCATGATCCCATATCATCACATAGCCTAAACCATGTCAATGTCTTTCCCTTCAAAGATAAAGGGAAAACCTTCTTCTTAATAACATCCTCGTGCATACCTGCAAGCTTAAATAATCCACAAACTTAATCCACATAGATTAGGTGCAAGTCGGGATGCAATGTTCCATCTCCTGTAAAAGGATTAGCTAGCAGTTTCTCTATCATACCCAAAAGAATTTCAAAGTAAAATATTTCAGTAGGTTCAGTAGGTTGAGGAGCAACTCTTTGCTCTACTGGTCGGGGCGAAGATACCCCGAACAAGCCCCTCAAAGGATTATGTTCCATAGCAACAAGTGACAGTAAATTTCAGCACACTATATAAATTTTTCCTTGCCAAACTCCACCTACCAAAGGCGCTTCACTCCCCGGGAACGGCGCAAGAAAAGAGTCTTGATGATCCACAAGTGTAGAGGATCTATCGTAGCCTTTTAGATATGTAAGAGTGTCGAACCCAACGAGGAGCAGAAGGAAATGATAAGCGGTTTTCAGCAAGGTATTCTCTGCAAGCACTAAAATTATCGGTAACAGATAGTTTTGTGGTAAGGTAATTTGTAGCGAGTAACAAGTAATAAAAGTAAATAAGGTGCAGCAAGATGGCCCAATCCTTTTTGTATCAAAGGACAAGCCTAGACAAACTCTTATATAAAGGAAAGCACTCCCGAGGACACATGGGAATTATCGCCAAGCTAGTTTTCATCACGCTCATATGATTCGCGTTCAGTACTTTGATAATTTGATATGTGGGTGGACCGGTGCTTGGGTACTGTCCTTCCTTGGACAATCATCCCACTTATGATTAACCCCTATTGCAAGCATCCGCAACTGCAACAGAAGTATTAAGGTAAACCTAACCATAGCATGAAACATATGGATCCAAATCAGCCCCTTATGAAGCAACGCATAAACTAGGGTTTAAGCTTCTGTCACTCTAGCAACCCATCATCTACTTATTACTTCCCAATGCCTCCCTCTAGGCCTAAACAATGGTGTAGTGTCATTTAGTTGATGTTCACATGACACCACTAGAGGAAAGACAACATACATCTCATCAAAATATCGAACGAATACCAAATTCACATGACTACTTATAGCAAGACTTCTCCCATGTCCTCAGGAACAAACGTAACTACTCACAAATCATATTCATGTTCATAATCAGAGGGGTATTAATATGCATAATGGATCTGAACCTATGATCTTCCACCAATTAAACCAACTAGCATCAACTACAAGGAGTAATCAACGCTGCTAGCAACCCACAGGTACCAATCTGAGGCTTTGGGGCAAAGATTGGATACAAGAGATGAACTAGGGTTTGAGAGGAGATGGTGCTGGTGAAGATGTTGATGGAGATTGACCCCCTCCTGATGAGAGGATCAATGGTGATGACGTCGGTGACGATTTCCCCCTCCCAGAGGAAGTTTCCCCGGCAGAACAGCTCCGCTGGAGCCCTAGATTGATTCTGCCAAGGTTCCGCCTCGTGGAGGCAGAGTTTCTTCCTGAAAGCTTGCTTATGATTTTTTCCTCGACAAAAGACTCCATATAGACAAAGATGGGCATCAGAGGGCTGCCAGGGGGGCCACGAGGCGGGGGGCGCGCCCAGGGGGTAGGGCGCGCCCCCCACCCTCATGGACGGTGGGTGGCCCCCTTCTGGTACTTCCTTCGCCCAATATTTTTGTATATTCACGAAACATGCTCCTGTGAAGTTCCAGGGCTTTTGGAGATATGCAGAATAGGTCTCTAATATTTGCTCCTTTTCCAGCCCAGAATTCCAGCTACCGGCTCCCCCCTCTTCATGTAAACATTGTAAAATAAGAGAGAATAGGCATAAGTATTGTGACATAATGTGTAATAATAGCCCATAATGCAATAAATATCGATATAAAAGCATGATGCAAAATGGACGTATCAGGTCCTCCCCAATACACCCCCTTCCTTATGAACCGGAGGGAAAAGGAAAGAGAGAGGGGGAGGGAAGGAAGGGGGAGGCCGAATCCACCCCTTTCCTTCTCCCTTTCCCTCTTTCCTTCTCCTCCTATTTCGGCCTATATGGGGGTGCACCAGCCACTTGTGGGCTGGTCTGTCCCTCTCTTGGCCCATAAGGCCCATATCTTTGTCGGGGGTGCCCGGGACCCCTTCTGGTGACCCGAATGTACCCGATACCCTCCAGAACACTTCCGATGTTCGAATACTATCGTCCTATATATCAATCTTTACCTCTCGACCATTTCGAGACTCCTCGTCATATATGTGATCTCATATGGGACTCCGAACAACATTCGGTCACCAAATCACAAAACTCATATATGTCAGGACCCCGATTCCAAGTCACATCGATCTAGCCGGTAACACCTCATATCACTATGCGGCCTCACACACGGTATCCCCACGGGTGTCGCCTTACCATGGCCCACGACCGTTCGCGCCTTTTGGCTCACGTATATGATAGTGTCGCTAGCATCCATATGACAGAGAACCCGGGCCGACATGGCTTGTTGTGAACCCAAAGCGGCAGTAACCTATGGGGACAGGCATACATGAATCACATCGAGCATGTCGGTCAACAGTGTGTGAATCCGGGCTGTAGCACTGGGCTAACAGGACTCTGGGGAACCCGGGCTGTAGCAGGCTAGGCAGGACTCCGGATGTCACCGCGTGACATTTCCCCGAAGGGACAGACATAGGAACGAAGTGAAACACATGCCGGCCAGTCAAGTGTCATGAGCAGTAGTGCTGGGCTAGCAGGACTCCGGTGAACCGGGCTGTAGCGGACTACTATGGCTCAAGGAGGCACTAGACTACATTTCCCCATGAGAGAGGCTGCCAAGGATAAACAACTATATTGTCGGATCCCACACATACCAAGCATTTCAATCATACACACAATATGCTCGATATGTGTAAATACAACATGGCATCACAACAAAACTCTACAACTCAAGTACTTTATTTAAAGGCTCCGGAGAACCATACATAACATGTTCATACAGGTAGGGGTCACATGACCCGACACTCAAGTCATACAAGCATACAAGCACATGCGGAAGCAAATAAGTCTGAGTACAGACACTAGAAAGAAACAAGGCTTGACGAAACCTATCTATCTACATCGGGCCCTCCATGGCCAGAATCACCACCTGGGTGGCAAGTCACTCATCAACGTCGAGGTCTACGTAAAACCCGTAGGAGGGGGCGGTGTTGTCGTCTGAAAACAGTAATTAAAGCAACATGAGTACAAACGTACTCAGCAAGTCTTACAACAGATCCTACTATACATGCTCATTCTCAAGAAGGTGGTGGAGTTAATGCAGCAAGCCAACTTTGACTCTTGGCTAAGCTATCCTACGAGACACCACTTGTAAAATAGTTTTCGCACACGAGTCCACTAATCACCAACACAATACTCCAGCGGGGATCCTCCCTCGTCATCCTACGAGAGGGCCATCCTCGGTACTCACACTTATCTTGAGTCTTTTAGTAGTAACCATTAACTTGTCTATGAACTATATAGGCAACCAAGTAGTCCTTTACCGCGGACGCGTCTATTCGAATAGATGATGTTAACCCTGCAGGGGTGTAATTCTTCATACACGCTCTCACCACTTATCGTCGTTTACACGACATGTACTCGGCAACCTTCAAGCGGAAGCCCAACGAGGGTGTCGGCCACGGCCTACCTAAACACTCAAGTCTCTAGTCCAGGTTTATCGCCTATCCAGGTTCCATCCGCAGGGAGTCCGGCCGAGGTTTTCACATATGGCCCCAAACGATGTGAACAGGGTTCCCGAGGCACCAAACGGGTGACTCGGTACACCGTGCCACGGTGTATCTACCGCATCATAGCCCACCCCTAGGGTCAGCGCTACGCACGGCCGCCAACACATAACCTACAAACACCAGAAACTAGTTGCAACTCCTGGCCAGAGTACTAGGGTGGTTAAGAAGCTGAGAGGGTCAATTAAGGATCCCAATGCATGGTAGTAACTGATTCTTAAATCACACATACATATCTTAGTTCTTAGGGACGGCCTCAATGAAACAACCCACCATGTACTCCTACATGGCATCTCATCGATACCTTTACCAAAACATGTTCAACACATCCCTCACATTACCAACGTAATCATTTCACTCTAGCCCATCACCCAGATGAACCAGACCTGACACAACTCTAAGCATAGCAGGCATAGCAAGGTAGGAAACACATACATGGCTCAATCAACTCCTACACATGCTAGTGGGTTTCATCTAGTTACTGTGGCAATGACAGGTCATGCAGAGGATAAGGGTTCAACTACCGCAGCACACAGCAGTTTGAAACATTGTTGTCTTAATGCAGTAAATGAGAGCAGGAGCGAGAACATGGGATTGTATCGATATGATCAATGCGGTTGCTTGCCTGATGGAGTAGTAGTAGGGTACAGCCCTTCAGTTGGATACTCGTGAATATCCTCAGAGGCAGAACCTACCACGAAAGACACCACAGAACACAATCATCACATGGCAATATGCAACAATATGATGCATGCTATGACATGGCGATATGAGGTGTCCTGCCTAATGCATTGTAAAACAAGCTGGTTTGAGTATATTTGAATCAAGGATTCAAATGAAAGCTTATGTTCTTAAGTCATCTAAGTGCATTAGCTTGTTTCACCTAAACAGCAAGGTTACAGTGTTTTGTCATGCATGAAACCATTACAGATGGAAAGATTGATTTTTCTGATCAAATTTCATATATAAATCTTTGCATTTGGAGTTACAGGTTAAAAGTTATGAATTTTTGAAGTTTGTAATATTTTTTGGAATTTCCTATATAAGAATAATTCCAGTAATTGATTTATTGCGTCAGCATAGCGTCAGGGTGACGTCAGCGGTCAACGGAGCCGGTCCAGGTCAAACCTGACCAGTGGGACCCGCATGTCACTAGTTAATTAACTAACTAAATTTAGTTAGTGTTAATCTAAGTTAATTAGCAGGGCGGTCCCACTTGTCATAGACTCAGGGGGAGTCAACCTGGGCCCACGCGGGGTCAAACAGGGTCAAACTCGCCGGCGTTTAGCCACCGGCGAGGCCAGACGCGGCGGAGCGATGCGAGTTTCGTGCTCCGGCGACCAAAACGACGGCGGAGCACATCTACGTGATGCAGGGAGTGAGCCGCGTCGAGTGGTGGCAGTGGGTGGAGCTGGGGTGGCCGGAGACGTCGCCGGCGACGAGCTATGCGGCTGCCGGAGCTCGAGTGAGGTCGAACCCGAGGCTACGGGGCACGGCGAGGCGCATGGAGAGGTGTTATGGGCTCCTGCGAGTGCGGTGAGTGCGTTGGTCACGGTGGTGTGGCCGGTGGGTGGCCGGAGTCACGTCGGTGATGAGCTCGGTGGCGGCGGGTGCTCGGGTGAGCGTGGTGCGGTGCACACGGTGCAGGAGGGAGTTAATGGAGAGGGGGAGGACGGAGTTGGGCTCACGGCGATTGCAGCAAGCGTCGAAGCGGGCTCGGGGAAGGCCGGAGCTGAGCGGGGCGACGATGGTGATCTCGGCGGCTAGAGTTGGGGGAGACGGGGTCAGCGGCAACTCCAGAGCGGGCGAGCGCTCGGGGCTCGGCCTGCTTGACGTAGTCGACGACGGCGGAGCTCGTGGACTTGGTGACGCGGCACGGGGACGATGACGGATGCGGTTATCATGGTGGCGCGGGCGCGGCAGCATCGACCATGGTGGGAGAGGGCGAGGGAGAGAGGCAGAGGAGTGAGCGAGGTGTCTGCGGGGTCGGGGCGGCGACGTGGAGCTCGCCCAGGTGTCCAGGGGCGAGGGCGGCAAGCAGCTGACGCGCTGGCGAGCTCATGCACACCGGCGTCACCTCCCTGCCTGCCTGGCGGGGACGAAGCAGCTGGCTAGCACGGGCCAGCACAGTGCTGGGCCGCCAGGTGGGCCGGCTGGTGGCTTTGCCAGGTTAGTTTCCTTTCTCTCTCTCTTTTCTGTTTTCTATTTATTCTGTTTTGTGTTTTGAAATAGTAAAAATACTTTTCCATTTAGGAAAAACCTGAAAATACTCAGAGGCACATTTGAAAATATTCTCAACAGCCTAAAAATACTTTCAGGATTATTTGGGCATTTTAAAATATTTATAGGATTTAAATTGCCCAAATGCAATTAGTAATGATTTAATCCAATGACCTTATGATGTCGTGGAAAAGTGTGCACCATTTTTGTCAAAGGTTTTAACCCAAAACAAAAAGGGTGGGCTTTTTAGAAGGGCATTTCAGGTTCATTGAAAAGTTTTTTAGTAAACCCTAGTTGTTCCAGGGGGGCTGGGGGTTCTGTCATCCCCATTTAATCTTTCTGGGAAAATTAAACATGATGCAATCACTCTAACGCATGAACTTGCTAGGGTGTGACAACTCCCGAGATTTAGGATCTGTTGGGAAGAAGGTGGGGTACTCAAGTCGAAGTCGATCCTCCCTTTCCCAAGTGGCTTCTTTCTTGGAATGGTGTGACCATTGAACCTTGAGAAACTTGATGTTATGGCGTCGAGTGGTACGCTCGGCTTGATCAAGGATACGAACGGGATATTCCCGGTATGTGAGATTATCTTGGAGATCAAGCATTTCGTGGTCCACTCCACGTATAGGATCCGCGAAGCAATGCCTGAGTTGAGAAATGTGGAAGACATCGTGAACTCTGGAAAGATGCGGAGGTAGTTCCAATTGGTAGGCAACTTCTCCTTGTTTGGCAAGAATGCGAAAGGGTCCAATGTAACGAGGAGCCAATTTGCCTTTGATACTGAAACGATGGGTTCCCTTTAACGGAGTAACCCGAAGGTAAGCCTTCTCGCCGACTTCATAAGTCATGAGCTTATATTTACGGTCATATTGGCTCTTTGGCAAGATTGGGCTGTTTTCAATTTCTCACGAATAACGCGAACCTGCTCTTCTACTTCCTAAATCATATCCGGGCCAAAGAGTTGTCTTTCCCCGGTTTCTGACCAGTTAAGAGGCGTTCGACAATTTCGTCCATAGAGAACTTCGAAAGGAGCTTTGCCCAAGCTAGCTTGATAACTATTGTTATAAGCGAACTCCGCGAATGGAAGGCATTTCTCCCAATCCATTCTGAATGAGATGACCGAAGCTCGGAGCATATCCTCTAGAATTTGATTGACCCGCTCTACTTGACCACTTGATTGGGGGTGGAAGGCGGTGCTAAAAGAGAGACGAGTTCCCATAGATTTTTGGAAACTTTCCCAAAATCGAGAGGTGAAGAGACTCCCACGGTCTGAGTTAATTTCCAATGGGACACCATGAAGAGACACTATTTGGGAGATGTATAGGTCAGCTAGCTGGCTAGCGGTGATACTCTCACGAACAGGTAGGAAGTGGGCTACTTTGGAAAGACGATCGATCACGACGAAGATAGCATTATTCCCACTCTTGGTCCTGGGAAACCCGGTAATGAAATCCATACTGATTTTATCCCATTTCCATTCAGGAATAGCCAAAGGTTGAAGGGTGCCGGCAGGCCATTGATGCTCTGCTTTAACACGACGACAAACGTCGCAGTTAGCAATGTATTGAGCAATTTATCTCTTCATCCTAGTCCACCAAAACCTCTGGCGTAGGTCTTGATACATCTTAGTACTATCGGGATGAATGGTGAGAGGGGATTCATGAGCTTCCTTAAGGATCAGTTGCCATAGTTGTTGTTTCTTGGCAACCACCAGGCGGTTCTCAAAGAAGACAACACCTTGATCATTCACAGAGAAACACGTAGCAGCTCCGCTAGCGATGTTCTGCTTGATCCGAGATATCCCCTTGTCATACCGCTGGGCGGTTATGATCTGATCCATAAGGGTCGGTTTTACCACCAAGGTAGATAGGAATCCCTGAGGAACAATGTGAAGATTAAGCTTCCGAAATTCCTCATGGAGAAGTGGTTGACCTTGTTGTAACATCTGGTTGCTACAATAGGATTTACGACTTAGTGCATCAGCCATAACATTGGCTTTTCCCGGGGTGTAGGTTATCCCTAAGTCGTAATCTGAGATCAACTCGACCCAACGTCTTTGCCTGAGATTTAAATCTGGTTGGGTGAAGATATATTTCAGACTTTGGTGATCAGTGAAGATCTCGCAATGATTACCGAGAAGGTAATGTCACCAAGTTTTAAGTGCATGGACTACAGCTACAAGCTCTAGATCATGTATGGGATAGTTTTCCTCATGTGGGTGTAATTGCCGTGAAGCATAGGCAATTACCTGACGATCTTGCATGAGTATGCAACCTAGTCCTTGTCGCGAGGCGTCGCAATAGATAATAAAGTCCTTGGAGAAATCTGGTGGTACCAGTACGGGAGCAGATGTCAGGCGTCTTTTCAATTCCTGAAAGCTGAACTCACACTGTGAGGTCCACTCGAACTTTTTATCTTTCTTGAGGAGTTCAGTTAGAGGTTTAGCAACCTTGGAGAAATTCTCGACGAAGCAGCGACAATAGCTCGCTAAGCCAAGGAAGCTCTAAACTTGCTTGACCGTTTCAGGTGGAGTTCAATCAAGGACGGCTTGAACTCGCTCGGGATTGACAGCAATACCCTTACCAGAGATTACATGGCCTAGATAGGTCACTTCTGGCAACCAAAATTCACACTTGGAGAATTTGGCATAAAGGCGATGCTCTCGAAGTTTCGTCAATACCAGCCTTAGATGTTCGGCATGTTCTTCCTCACTCTTGGAGTAGATGAGTATATCATCGAGGTATACTATGACGAATTTATCCAAATACTCCATGAAGACCGAGTTCATTAACCGAGAGAAGGTGGCTGGGGCATTGGTTAAACCGAAGGACATAACGGTGTACTTGTATTGGCCATAATGAGTAACAAAGGCCGTTTTGGGAATGTCCCCGTTTTTTATTTTGATTTGATGGTAGCCCAACCTCAAATCCATTTTGGAGAAGACTGAGGATCCAGCGAGCTGATCATACAGATCGTTGATCCTGGGGAGCGGATACTTGTTATTGATAGTGACCAAGTTGACAGGTCGGTAATCTACAACCATCCGATCCGTTCCATCCTTCTTCTTGATGAAGAGGACGGGGCAAGCCCAAGGAGAAGAACTAGGATGGATGAAACCCTTTTTCAAGGACTCATCGAGTTGTTTCTTAAGCTCGGCTAGTTCTAAGGATGCCATCTTATAGGGTCTTCTAGAAATTGGGACGGTTCCTGGAACAAGGTCTATCATTAACTCGACATCCCTGTCAGGTGGAACACCTGGCAGTTCTTTTGGAAAGACATCTGGGAAGTCTCGGACTACTGGAATATCTTCAAGGTCTGGAAGGGGGTTGGCATTTAGGGAGTAAAGCTGGCGCTTGGCCACTCGAGTTAAGACATTGACTGTCTTGCCCGATGGGTGAGTAAGTTGAACGGTTCTAGTGGCACAATCAATCTTAGCATAATGAGCTGACATCCAGTCCATACCCAAGACGATATTTATGTCCGAGGACTTGAGAGCTATTAAGGATGCAAGGAAGACAATTCTATCGACAAGAATTTCATTCCCATGCCTTACTCTAGAAGTTTTCCACTTGGAACCCAGAGTTTGAATTACCATGGAAGTGGGCATGTCACAGAATGTCGTGTTATGCAATCGAGCATAGCTCTCAGATATGAATGAATGAGATGCTCCAGTATCGAAAAGAACAGATGTGGATGGCAATTAACAAGGAGCGTACCAATGACGATGTTAGGATCATCATGAGCCTCCTCAGCTGAGACATAGTTGACATGGCCACGTGTAGTGGTGGCTAGCTTGGCGTAGAATGTCTTTCCCGCTGGCTTACCACGGCCAACGGACTTTCCAAACTAGTTGGGGTTGTTGTTCTAAGGACACTCTCGACTGTAGTGACTCAGCTCTCCACACTTGAAACATGTCACAACATTGGGGCGTGGAGCAGCATTAGCAGCGGGGCCACCATAGGGCTTACGCGGTGCAAACTACTGGTTGGGGCGAGGCACCTCAAAGGATGGCCTCGGAATGAACCTGGGTGGCAGTGATGTGCTTGGAATCCACACCCGGAGCTTCTGAGATCCAGAGTCGGATGAAGAACCAAAATCACGAGAGTGCTTGAGTGAAGCGTCATAGTCAGTCTGGCCTGTCTCAGCACTGATGGCCTTATTGACCAACTTCTGGAAGGAGGTGCACTCGTGCAGACGAAGATCGCGGCGAAGCTCGGGGCTAAGTCCCTTGCGGAACCTTGTCTGCTTCTTAGCGTCGGTGGATACCTCTTCAGGAGCATAATGTGCCAGATTTCCAAACTCACGACTATAAGCATCCAAAGTCAGTCTGCCTTGGGTGAAATTGCAGAACTCTTCCCTCTTACGATCCATGAGACCTTCCGGGATGTGATGCTCACAGAAAGCCTCACTGAATTCAGCCCAAGTAGTGATTTGGCCGACCGGGCGCATAGCCTCAAAGTTTTCCCACCAAAGGCTAGCAGGGCCATCGAAGTGATAGGCAGCATAGGTAACCTTATCAGCTTCGGCTACGTTGGCAGAACGTAGCTTGTGGGTGATGCTGCGAAGCCAGTCATCCATGTCGAGGGGCTCGACGGAATGATTAAACTTTGGTGGGTACAACTTGATAAAGTCATTGATTGGCACCAAGTCGTTTCGCTGATGACGTGCAGTGTTCTGCTCAATCCGCTCCAACAAGCGGTTAGTCTCATGCTTGTTTCTTTCAGCCTCTAGCATAACTTCGGCCAGAGAAGGCGGGTGAGACAGATTCTCATCCCTAGCTACACTGGCTTCCCCCTGCTTCGGGGCCGCAGGGTTGCTGCGGGTGTTGACCATCCTAGGAAAAACAAGACAATGGTTTAGACAAGGATGGCACAACTAAGGAAGTGCAGAATGTAATGGATAACATGGAATGCTGAGATGTTCATTGCACGACATGGTAATATAGAAACTGCCATATATATACCATCGGTCGTACACACCGTACATAGTTTAGTACAAGCCCAGGCTAGAGTACAACTATAGTGAAAGATGTTACATCTCATCGGAGGCATTCCAAGCTCCTATACATTATTTTCTACACCTCCGGAGCGTGATACACACCAAGTCATATCCCATGGGTCATGCAGGACTGTGGAGAATACAACTATTACAGTACTAGTGAAACTACTACTAGCTTAGGCGGCTCCGTAGTAATCCTCATAAAAGTCACTAGCAAAACCTAGAAGCGGAACATGATCATATGGGAATAGACGGTCCTGTGGAGCTTGTGGTCCAAAGGGACTCGGATGTGGCCTTGGTCCCACAAATGGTGGCAGACGGGGACCACGAGGAGGGGTGATGCCTCCTACATCACGCCAGTCCATACAATCTGGCAATCCAGACCGTACGGGGTACAAGTCCCTCATGTCCATGTATCCCGCCTGCACAGCAAGTGCAAACCGAGTCAAAGTGGCCCAGTGATCAGAACGAGAGTTGAAGAGCTCCATCTGCAAGGCCTGATTTTCACGGTGCTTGTCCTCGAGCATCTCGGCAGTGGTGTGGAGTAATGAGTCCTCATGTGTAGAGTCATAGTACAAAGCCTGATAGTACCCCTGTGCTCCAGGGAGTGAGGCTGGCATGTAGCGGAAATCGGTGTTCTAAAGCAAGGCAGTTCTGGCTCAAATGATAGTCATCATTGAGTAAGCTGCATCCTGCACAGACATCTCAATAGTAACCCCAAGCCCATAAGAGCGGTGGAGGGGTTCAGTGGCTCCAGGATAAGAGGGATATATCCTGACGATACAAAGGTACTGGCTCTGGTTGAAGTCTCGGAACTGCTCCTTGACGGTATATTACGGATACCATCGATAGCCTGTCTCGACCATCACTCGAACCAACATGGCCGTGTGACCGGGTACATCGAGGCACCAGGTCAGACGAACCACTTGGTTCTGGGAACGGGTGGCCATCTGGAAGCACGGAATAATGCAAAGGCATTAGCATTTTCTAGGAGAAATCAGACAGCATAACGGTTGTAAATGCTCAGAAAAAGATTTGATACATTCACAACAGTTTGCAAAACCACTCAACATTGTCAACAACATCATATCAAGGTTCTGGTTCAACTGACAACATACTAAAAGTAGTAGAAACTGAACTGAGGCTTGTAACAACAATCCTATAAGCTACTACGGATTAGTAACACGTGAACCTGATAGAGAGAAGAGAGCCTAGTCCTTAACCCACGTAGAATGAGAAGAGAATGACTCAGATCAGAGGGCATAAGGTAAAGGACTAAAAGAGCCTTACGTTCCCTTCCACAATCAATTCCCCTACATATAACTAAAGCATTTCTAGACTCGACATCGACCAGTTTGGCTCAACGAACCTACAGGCAGTCCGTCTCTGATGCCAACACTGTCAGGACCCCGATTCCAAGTCACATTGATCTAGCCGGTAACACCTCATATCACTTTGCGGCCTCACACACGGTATCCCCATGGGTGTCACCTTACCATGGCCCGGGACCGTTTGCGCCTTTTGGCTCACGTATATGATAGTGTCGCTAGCATCCATATGACAGAGAACCCGGGCCGACATGGCTAGTCGTGAACCCAAAGCGGCACTAACCTATGGGGACAGGCATACATGAATCACATCGAGCATGTCGGTCAACAGCATGTGAATCCAGGCTATAGCACTGGGCTAATAGGACTCCGGGGAACCCGGGCTGTAGCAGGCTAGGCAGGACTCCGGATGTCACCGCGTGACATTTCCCCGAAGGGACAGACATAGGAACGAAGTGAAACACATGCCAGCCAGTCAAGTGTCCTGAGCAGTAGTGCTGGGCTAGCAGGACTCCGGTGAACCGGGCTGTAGCGGACTACTATGGCTCAAAGAGGCACTAGACTAAATTTCCCCATAAGAGAGGCTGCCAAGGATAAACAACTAGATTGTCGGATCCCACACATACCAAGCATTTCAATCATACACACAATATGCTCGACATGTGTAAATACGACATGGCATCACAAAAAAACTCTACAACTCAAGTACTTTATTTAAAGGCTCCGGAGAGCCATACATAACATGTTCATACAGGTAGGGGTCACATGACCCAACACTCAAGTCATACAAGCATACAAGCACATGCGGAAGCAAATAAGTCTGAGTACAGACACTATAAAGAAACAAGGCTTGACGAAGCCTATCTATCTACATCGGGCCCTCCATGGCCAGAATCACCACCTAGGTGGCAAGTCACTCATCGACGTCGAGGTCTACGTAAAACCCGTCGGAGTGGGCGGTGTTGTCGTCTGAAAACAGTAATTAAAGCAACATGAGTACAAAGGTACTCAGCAAGTCTTACAACAAATCCTACTATACATGCTCATTCTCAAGAAGGTGGTGGAGTTAATGCAGCAAGCCAGCTTTGACTCTTGGCTAAGCTATCCTACGAGACACCACTTGTAAAATAGTTTTCGCACACGAGTCCACTAATCACCAACACAATACTCCACCGGGGATCCTCCCTCGTCATCCTACGAGAGGGCCATCCTCGGTACTCACACTTATCTTGAGTCTTTTAGTAGTAACCATTAACTTGTCTATGAACTGTACAGGCAACCAAGTAGTCCTTTACCGCGGACGCGGCTATTCGAATAGATGATGTTAACCCTGCAGGGGTGTACTTCTTCATACACGATCTCAGCACTTATCGTCGTTTACACAACATGTACTCGGCAACCTTCAAGCGAAAGCCCAACGAGGGTGTCGGCCACGGCCTACCTAAACACTCAAGTCTCTAGTCCAGGTTTATCGCCTATCCAGGTTCCATCCGCAGGGAGTCCGGCCAAGGTTTCCACATACGGCCCTGAATGATGTGAACAGGGTTCCCGAGGCACCAAACGGGTGACTCGGTACACCGTGCCACGGTGTATCTACCGCATCATAGCCCACCCCTAGGGTCAGCGCTACGCACGGCCGCCAACACATAACCTACAAACACCAGAAACTAGTTGCAACTCCTGGACAGAGTACTAGGGTGGTTAAGAAGCTGAGAGGGTCAATTAAGGATCCCAATGCATGGTAGTAACTGATTCTTAAATCACACATACATATCTTAGTTCTTAGGGACGGCCTCAATGAAACAACCCACCATGTACTCCTACATGGCCTCTCATCGATACCTTTACCAAAACATGTTCAACACATCCCTCACATTACCGACGTAATCATTTCACTCTAGCCCATCACCCAGATGAACCAGACCTGGCACAACTCTAAGCATAGTAGGCATAGCAAGGTATGAAACACATACATGGCTCGATAAACTCCTACACATGCTAGTGGGTTTCATCTAGTTACTGTAGCAATGACAGGTCATGCAGAGGATAAGGATTCAACTACCGCAGCACACAGCAGTTTGAAACGTTGTTGTCTTAATGCAGTAAATGAGAGCAGGAGCGAGAACATGAGATTGTATCGATATGATCAATGGGGTTGCTTGCCTGATGGAGTAGTAGTAGGGTACTGCCCTTCAGTTGGATACTCGCTAATATCCTCGGAGGCAGAACCTACCACGAAAGACACCACGGAACACAATCATCACATGGCAATATGCAACAATATGATGCATGCTATGACATGGCAATATGAGGTGTCCTGCCTAATGCATTGTGAAACAAGCTGGTTTGAGTCTATTTGAATCAAGGATTCAAATGAAAGCTTATGTTCTTAAGTCATATAAGTGCATTAGCTTGTTTCACCTAAACAGCAAGGTTACAGTGTTTTGTCATGCATGAAACCATTACAAATGGAAAGATTGAATTTTTCTGATCAAATTTCATATATAAATCTTTGCATTTGGAGTTACAGGTTAAAAGTTATGAATTTTTGAAGTTTGTAATATTTTCTAGAATTTCCTGTATAAGAATAATTGCAGTAATTGATTTATTGCGTCAGCATAGCGTCGGGGTGACGTCAGCGGTCAACGGAGCCGGTCCAGGTCAAACCTGACCAGTGGGACCCGCATGTCACTAGTTAATGAACTAACTAAATTTATTTAGTGTTAATCTAAGTTAATTAGCAGGGCGATCCCACTTGTCATAGACTCAGGGGGAGTCAACCTGGGCCCACGCGGGGTCAAACAGGGTCAAACTCGCCAGCGTTTAGCCGCCGGCGAGGCCAGACGCGGCGGAGCGATGCGGGTTTCGTGCTCCGGCGACCAAAACGATGGTGGAGCACATCTACGTGATGCGGGGAGTGAGCCGCGTCGAGTGGTGGCAGTGGGTGGAGCTGGGGTCACCGGAGACGTTGCCGGCGATGAGCTATGCGGCTGCCGGAGCTCGGGTGAGGTCGAACCCGAGGCTACGGGGCACGGCGAGGCGCGTGGAGAGGTGCTATGGGCTCCTGCGAGTGCGGTGAGTGCGTTGGTCACGGTGGTGTGGCCGGTGGGTGGCCGGAGTCACGTCGGCGACGAGCTCGGCGGTGGCGGGTGCTCGGGTGAGCGTGGTGCGGTGCACACGGTGCAGGAGGGAGTTAGTGGAGAGGGGGAGGACGGAGCTGGGCTCACGGCGATTGCAGCAAGCGTCAAAGTGGGCTCGGGGAAGGCCGGAGCTGAGCGGGGCGACGATGGCGATCTCGGCGGCTAGAGTTGTGGAGACGGGGTCAGCGGCGACTCCAGAGCAGACGAGCACTCAGGGCTCGGCCTGCTCGACGTAGTCGACGACGGCGGAGCTCGTGGACACGGTGACGCGGCACGGGGACGACGACGGACGCGGTTATCACAGTGGCGCGGGCGCGGCAGCGTCGGCCATGGTGGGAGAGGGCGAGGGAGAGAGGCAGAGGAGTAAGCGAGGTGTCTGCGGGGTCGGGGCGGCGACGTGGAGCTCACCCAGGTGTCCAGGGGCGAGGGCGGCAAGCAGCTGACGCGCTGGTGAGCTCACGCACGCCGGTGTCACCTCCATGCCTGCATGGCGGGGACGAAGCAGCTGGCTGGCACGGGCCAGCACAGTGC
Source organism: Triticum urartu (assembly GCF_056163025.1). Taxonomy (NCBI): domain Eukaryota; kingdom Viridiplantae; phylum Streptophyta; class Magnoliopsida; order Poales; family Poaceae; genus Triticum; species Triticum urartu. The sequence continues at coordinate 441,954,593 of NC_141878.1, read as the reverse complement.
TGGGCTGCCAGGTGGGCCGGCTGGTGGCTTTGCCAGGTTAGTTTCCTTTCTCTCTCTTTTCTGTTTTCTATTTATTCTGTTTTGTGTTTTGAAATAGTAAAATTCTATTCCATTTAGGAAAAACCTAAAAATATTCAGAGGCACATTTGAAAATATTCTCAACAGCCTAAAAATACTTTTAGGATTATTTGGGCATTTTAAAATATATATAGGATTTAAATTGCCCAATTGCAATTAGTAATGATTTAATCCAATGACCTTATGATGTCCTGGAAAAGTGTGCACCATTTTTTTCAAAGGTTTTAACCCAAAACAAAAAGGGTGGACTTTTTAGAAGGGCATTTCAGGTTCATTGAAAAAGTTTTAGTAAACCCTAGTTATTTCCAGTGGGTGTTGGGGGTTCTGTCATCCCCATTTCAGTTTTCTGGAAAATAAGACATGATGCAACACTCTAATGCATGAACTAGCTTGGGTGTGACAATATAATACAAAATCGTCATCGAACGTTAAGTGTGCGGACCCTACGGGTTCGAGAACTATGTAGACATGACCGAGACACCTCTCCGTTCAATAACCAATAGCGGAACCTGGATGCTCATATTAGCTCCTACATATTCTACAAAGATTTTTATCGGTCGAACCGTTATGACAACATACGTTATTCCCTTTGTCATCGGTATGTTACTTGCCCGAGATTCGGTCAAAGGTATCTTCATACCTAGTTCAATCTCGTTACCGACAAGTCTCTTTACTCGTTCCGTAACACATCATCCCGCAACTAACTCATTAGTCACATTTCTTGCAAGGCTTCTTATGATGTGTATTACCGAGAGGGCCTAGAGATACCTCTCCGATACTCGGAGTGACAAATCCTAATCTTGATCTATGCCAACCAAACAAACACCTTCGGAGATACCTGTAGAGCATCTTTATAATCACCCAGTTACGTTGTGACGTTTGATAGCATGCAAGTTATTCCTCCGGTGTCCGGGAGTTGCATAATCTCATAGTCAAAGGAATATGTACATGACATGAAGAAAGCAAGAGCAATAAAACTGAATGATCAATATGCTAAGCTAACGGATGGGTCTTGTCCATCACATCATTCTCCTAATGATGTGATCCTGTTATCAAATGACAACTCATGTCTATGGTTAGGAAACTTAACCATCTTTGATTAAGAAGCTAGTCTAGTGGAGGCTTACTAGGGACACGGTGTTTTGTCTATGTATACACACATGTATCAAGTTTTCGGTTAATACGATTCTAGCATGAATAATAAACATTTATCATGACATAAGGAAATATAAAATAACAACTTTATTATTGCCTCTAAGGCATATTTCCTTCATATGTGTCTTTCCAGAGTCTGCTGCAAGCGAATGGAAATCTCATAGAGTGATGGATTTTCTCTGCGAGGGATTTCCACCCTAGCTTCCTTAACCATCGGAGCATTTTTAGACGCAGAAGCAGTTGCAACAGCATCAATAGGTTCGTTTCTTTGATGTTATCCTTCACAATGCGCAGAGTGTCTCTAACTGGTGGCATGAATACCTTCGGTATGTAAGCCCGAAATAATTGCTCATTTGTAAGATGCTCGATGGAACATGATCAATGTAGCATAGGGCTTTAAAGACTGAGGGCTATCTACAGCACATGTTGGGTTCCAAATAAAAAGGTCAGGAATGTCAAACTTAACTCCTTGAGATATTTCCATAGGTGCATTTCCCACGATGCCTTTTATGGAGTTTGGTCTATGAGTTGGCGTGATGGTATTGCACAGAATGTGAAATAGCACTTTGTTATCATAATCCAATCTCTTGGGATCAACATCAATGTATTCGTCGCCCACCATGGTGGGATCCACCAGGACGTGGAGTTGTGCTTCGGACACTTCCCGGAAATGCAGCTTGTGATCTCTATCCTTATCAAACCCACATTGCGGAATATTTATTAGGGCCAGAAAATGATCTATCGAACATTTGATTCTTTCTCTGCCAGTCATCCACTCAAGCGTCCAGGTTGATGTGTCTCCAATCTCTCCTGAGATGTATGGTGTGGCATAAAACTGAAGAATAACTTCCTTGTTCTAGCCATGATTGAAACGCATGAATCCCTTCAGAAGAGCATGTTCAATGTGCTCAATTGCATTGTGGAAGCATGGCATTTCTTCGAGCTTGGCGAACTTTAACATCTTATGATTGAAAATTTTGTGCTTGCCAAATAAGATCCGAGCATAATAGACTGCTTGCTCTTCTGTCCAGAACCTTGGTGACAATGAAGTCCTTTCCCCTTCAAAAGGACTCACCCCAAACAATGCAAGCTTTGATGAGTGAACCTGTTCATTGATTGCAGGCCATTGGGCCATACTCAACTGGAAATAGAGGAAATGACTCCTAAGGATTTTTCCGAAATTCTTCCTCGCTAATTTCCATCTGCTGAACATCTTCAGAAGCCGACACATTTTCATTGTTGGGCTTCAATGGAGCAAGAGGGCTTAAAAATTTCTCTGGCTGATGGCATGGGATCACTAGACTAACCGTCATTTTCCTTCGCTCGAAATCCTTCAGCGGCTTTCTCAAACTCAGGCACTAGGGCCTTTTCTTTCGGTGAGTTCTCAATAGTGGGTGGTGTTGCCACGCGAAATCACCGCGCAACACCAGGATATTTGCCGTGCTTTCGTGACGACGAATGATTGCTTTACGAGCAAAGAAACAAAGATTTCCTTGCTTTCGTGGAGAAGAACCGGCCGCTTTTCAGCGCAAAACGGCAAAGATCACCAAACCCTAGGGCTACTAGGGATCGGCAAGAAGTAACGACAAAATAGACGTACGTATAAATAAATTTTGTATTGATAGATTGATTGTTTGGTCTTTTTCAATCGATCGTGGCCTATATAAGGCACGCGGGACTTGGCGTACACGGTGACTTGCCGTACAGGAGTACAACTCCAAAACCAGAACTAAATTGGACTTGATTCGGTTACCATGTGGTACACACGCCTACAGAATCTATATGCTATCGTATTAGGCCATATACACGTACAAGGACTCTTGGATATACGAATAAAATATTCCGACCATGTCGCTATCACACAAGATAATTATGATTAATAATTCTCCTTATGTTGTTGCACCTTCACGTCCATTACATGATCGCTCATGCCCAAGACTTATCCTCAGTAAATATCTTTACTAGCCTGATCTGCATCTTCAGCATATGTACTATACTATGATCCAAGCCTGCATTTTAAACTAGATAGTAAGTGCAAAATATTTGTGTCAGCCAATAATCTAACCATAGTCATTTAAATTAATTTGGCCCATAAAATACCTAGTAGCCAAATTATACATTCAACACATGCCCCCTGTTTTTGTTACAATTGTATTTATCAAGAACACCATAACAAATACTTGTGGGCGATGTTGATCAATTCACCGGCCATATGATTTATTAGGGCAATGTCCAAAGTATACATCGGCCAAATGTTCCTTAGGGCGATATCTTAAACAATATATCAGCCAAATGTGCTCAAGCCTCCTGCCACATGTTAGGATAGTACTTCTTCAAATATTTTCCGTTGAGAGCTTTGGACAACTTCTCTCCCTGCAAAGATTGTACAAAATATGAATTTCCAGGAACGGTCTCCGTAACTTTATATGGGCCTTCCCAACTCGGCGACCATTTGCCGAATTTCCTATCTTTAGCTTCAATAGGTAAAATCGTTTTCCACGCTAAATCTCCTATTTGAAACGATTTCTCCCTCTACTCTTAATTTCTCCTTCTCAATTTCCCGTAGAGCTCTTAATCTCTCTTCTGAAATGTCATCTATCTTATTCATCATCAAATCATTATAATCTACAGCCAACAAGTCATTCTGTCTGGCCACTCTAAGAGCTTGTAAATTAACCTCTACAGGTAATACCGCCTCTTGACCATATACTAGATCATACGGTGCTACTTGAGTCGCTCCGTGTTTAGATATCCGATGGGCCCATAAAGCTTCCGAAAGTACCTCATGCCATCTTTTTGGATGCTCCTCAATTTTCTTCTGTACAAGCTTAATTGAAGTTTTATTCCTAGATTCGGCCTGTCCATTAGCTTGAGCATAATAAGGCAACGAATTTAACAATTTAATTCCTAAAGATTCGGCAAATTCGCGAAATTGATGAGACATAAAAGAAGCACCTTGATCGGTAGTTAAAGTTTGAGGAATACCGAATCTATGAATAATATGCTCTAAAACAAAACTGATAACCTCTTTATGGGTCATGTTTTTCAAAGGAACTGCTTCTGTCCATTTAGTAAAATAATCTATGGCTACTAGGACGAAGCGATGTCTTTTAGAAGACGAAGGATGTATTTCACCAATAAAATCTAAGCCTCATCCTCTAAATGGCCACGGCCTAATTATAGGATTTAACATAGCTACGGGAGCTAACTGTATATTCCCAAATTTTTGACATGCCTCACAACCTTTATAGTACCGAAAACAATCCTCTAGCAAAGTCGGCCAATAAAAACCTGCTCTTTTTAATAACTATTGCATTTTGTGAGCCGACTGATGTGTCCCACATATTCCTTCGTGCACTTCATCCATAGCTACTCTAGATTGATCAGAATCCAAGCACTTTAAAAATAACCCATCTATTGTTCGGCGATACAACTCATTGTTAAACAAAGTATATTTTAAAGCTTGTCGCCGAATTTTCCGAGCTCTTGTTTGACTTGGATCCTTTAAGTGATTAACCAAAGAAACTTTCAAATCACTTGGTTCTAAATTATTTGCTAATTCGGTTATTTGTAAATCATGCACCAAATCTACAGTACATTGTACAGCTAGTTGTTCAACTATCCTAGGCCCAACTACACCATGTGGCAAAGTACCCAATATTATAGACTCACCATGCATCGGTTTGTCTAATATAAAAAACATTCCTTTACTAATGTGATAACCAGATGCTTGTTGTGCTAAACAATTAGCTCTAGAATTTTGTTCTCTAGGTATATGATGGATGGTGAACGTATCTAGAGACTTAATTATGTCTAAACATCAGTCCAAATAACTATTTAATAACCCATCAAAACATTAAAATTCGCATTTAAGTTGTTGTACTATCAGAGGCGAATCCCCAAAAGCATATACATCCTTTACGCCCATATCAACTAAAGTTTGTAAACCAAACAGTAAAGCTTCATACTCAATTTGGTTATTAGTGCAAGGATATTTCAAGCGGGCCGATGTATCATAAAAAGCATTATTATGTGAAATTAAAACATTACCGACGCCTTGCCCTTCCCTACAAACCGATCCATCAAAATAAAGCTTCCATGGCATACACTAACATAATTAATATTTTCATCATCCTTAATCCTATGATCAACAATAAAATCGGCGATAACTTGACCCCTCATAGCACGCAACGATTCATATGTTAAATCATATTCTATTAGCGTGTAAGCCCACTTTCCAATCCTACCACTAAGAATCTGTTGTTGCAACATGTACTTAATGACGTCGGCCTGTCAAACTACCACACATGTACTAGAAAGAAGATAAGGCCGAAATTTGGTACATGCATAGTATAAAGATAAGCATAACTTTTCAATAAACATGTACCGACTTTTGGCGTCGAGCAAATGTCGACTTAAGTATGAAATGATGTATTCTTTCCTGCTGACCTCTTGCGCCAACACCGCACCGATCATCATATCTTGTGCAGCAATGTACAACCTGAACGGCGCACCGGACTTGGGCGCCCACAATATTGGAGGATTCCACAAGCATCGCTTTATATTATTAAAAGCATCTCATTGCTCTTCCCCCAAGTAAATTCGGCTTTTTTCTTTAGCCGAAGTAGAGGAACAAACGATTCAATTTTCCATACAAGGTTAGATATGAATCATCTCAAGTAATTAATTTTTCCTAATAACTTTTGCACATCCTTTTTACACATGGGTTCCTCCAAATTTCTAATTGCCTGCACTTTCTTAGGGTCAATATCTATACCATTTTCATGAATTATGAAGCCTAAAAACTTACCAGCCGACACGCTAAAAGCACATTTGAGTGGGTTCACTTTTAATCCTTTCAGGAGCTAATCTTAAATTGGCTAAATGATGATCAAACCCATCCGATTTAACGACTATGTCATCAGTATATATTTCTAGTACAATGCCTAAAAGATCATGAAAAATTAAATTCATAGCTCGTTGCACTACTACAGGATGCTGCTAACGCGGCACTACGATCAGAGACCCTTCGACGAAACTGTGTGCGATGCAATAATTGCAAATGGTGATGTAAAAGATCCATCAAAAAAGGTGCAAAACGTTTGCGATGGCAGAGCCATCAAACACGGTTCAGATTTTAGTTGCGTGTGCGATGCAGGGCATACGATTCAGCTTAATTAACTGTTTGCGATGAGGTGGAACAAAATAAACGGGCGGCCAGATGAAGGCGTGTGCGATATACGGCATACGGTTCACTCGGATGAACTATTTGTGATGAGGAGGAACTATAGAAACGGGCAGCTAGATAAAGGTGCGTGCGACTGAGGGCCTACGCTTCAGAAGGATTAACTGTTTGCGATTAGGCAACAGAACAGAAACGGGTCACCCAGATCAAAGTGTCTGCGATTGATGGCATACACTTCACACGGATGAACTGTTTGCGATTAGCCACAACAAACAGAAACAGTTAGATAGATCAACGTGTGTGGGCTAGACGGGCACGTACATTCTAATTAAAAGAAGCGTGTGTGATGGTAATAACGAGTGTGCACGGTTGTCGAAACAAGACGTGTGCTGACATTGCCTATTGCGGTGCACCCTACGGTGCAAACGCCACGTACGCGGCCAAGAAGGCGTGCCCACATTACGCCTTTCAGGAATAGTGTCGCACCTATAACCGTCAATAAATTTTGAGCCTGCGTCCCATCACATTCCAAATTGCAAACCTGTTCGCACCGATCAAAACCTAAATGGTTTCCCACTTTGGAGTGTATTAGTACTTGGTTATAAATACTACTACTCCAAGATGACTGCACATTCCTCCTCAACTCCTCATCCACAAAAACAAACAAGTCATTCATCATCATTCCCTTGCGTCTGCCATGGCCAGCGTGAGTTCTGGATCGAGAGATTGCCACCAGGGAGATGCGAGCATGGAAGCGGAAGCACGAGAGATGTCATGCCTCGCCGCGAACGCAGCTGGCATGTTTCTCCGCGTGGCCGTAGCAGCATAGAGGTCCCGCCACGCCGCCGAATCAGCACGGAGGTCCCGTCGCGCCGTTAATGTAGCAGACTGGTCCGGCCGTGCCGCGGAAGCAGAAGAGATGTCCCGCCGCGCCGCGAATGCAGCAGAGGTGTCCTCCCTCACTGCTGATGCCTGGGAAAATGTCTCGCGGGCAGGCGAGGACTCTTACAGGCGCATGCATGCGATCGTCCATAGCCAGATGGATCAGATCTCCGGCTAGGCGAGGTTGTAGGACGACATGAAAGCCTCTTTTGAACAGGCTACCGGCGTCATCCTGTAACTAAATGAGAGCAATGTGAAGCTCCTAGCCGAGCGTGACCTGTTGAGGGCGAAGATCGTTGGAAGTGCAGAGCAGCAGGAGGAGACCACTGACTTGTTGAAGAGGACCGACGTCATCGTCGAGAAACTTATGGACGAGAATGCCATGCTGCGCATCGAGCGCAGAAGGATAGTGGAGGAATCCGTGTATGCTCTCAAGCAGCATGTTGAGGACAAGAAAGAGCTCATCGCCGCTCGCCGTGGAGACCAGTTCCGGCGGCCTGCAGCAACACACCAAAAAAGTAGAGATCAGCGACTCAGATCATTGTCTTCCTTCTTCTTTTGCCCTTGTGTATTTCGGGCGTTGCCGCATGTGGCTTTCTTTAATTATGTTTCTAAATATGCAAGACAATTATTATCCACTGTCACCGTCCTTAATATTCATCATGCTTGCTATAAGTCGCAGTCGATGCTATATAGGTCTGTCGGATCTTACATCAAGATCCGTGCAAAACTTTCTTTTTTACATTTTCATTTTTCTCTCTTAAATCTCAGTCCAGTGAGACATATAGCCACGCCGTAGAACAGGGGCTCGGGTGCCATTAATGGAGACATTGGGAGGAAGGTGCGTGGCGGGTAGAGGTCAAAGGGCTCTTCTCTCGATGAGCACGCGCAGGGGTCTGATCGCACACCTCCCGTACTCAAATAGCTACCCCGCACGGCACCATCTAGCCAATAAAAAAAGGTACGCATGGCGGCACGTAATTGGTAAGTAGAACACCCACGATTTCAATAATACTTGTGTTTTTGATTTGTAACGTGACAGCACTTTTTCCTAAATGACTTTGTTGATTGTTAATGTATGCGGCTTCGCAAATTGGACAGAAAATTTACCACAGCATGTTGGTGCCACGTCATGACATCATGCCAAGTTTCATGATTTTCAGGCGCGTTTTGGATTTACACGAACTAAAAAACTAAGTTTCTCAATCTTTACAGCCGAGTCACGACGCCCAGATGTTTGAATTTCATTCCCATTCTTGCATGGGACCTAGAAATTCACCCAAGGACACAAATGTGATTTTTCAACCAACTTTGGTGCACTGAAGCATGTGCTTGTAGTTCAAATTTGAATTATGCATATTAAATGCCCAGAAACTCAATTAATGTATAAAAAGGCCAAACGAACCCGGAATAATTCCAAAATTTAGAATGATACTTCTATTTGGTATAATCTGCATGTTTAACAAAATTAAGGCGAGAGAAGGCAGTGTACGTATGTCGTTTCGCACACGGAGGTGACATGTTTCCTCTCAGAACCACGAGCCTTCTTGAGGAAAGCTCCGGTTTGCAAGAAGGTTACACCAAAGCTTGTCCTAATTCGGCCAAAAAAAATTACCGCAGCATGTTGCTGCCATGTCATGACACCATGCCAAGTTTCAAGATTTTCAAGCGTGTTTTGGATTTATAGGAATTAAAAAACCAAGTTTCTCAATCTTTACAGCCGAGCCACAACGCCCAGAGGTTTGAATTTCATTCCCATTTCTTGCATGGGACCTAGAAACTCACCCAAGGACACACATGTGATTTTTCAACCAACTTTGGTGCACTGGAGCATGTGCTTGTAGTTCAAATTTAAATTATGCACATTAAATGCCTAGAAACTCAATTAATGTATACAAAAGGTCAAACGAACCTGGAATAATTCCAAAATTTAGCACGATACTTCTATTTGGTCTAATTTTCCTGTGTAAAAAAATTAAGGAGGGAGAAGACAGTGTACGTATGTCGTTTCGCATACGGAGATGACGCGTTCCCTCTCGGAACCACGAGCCTTCTTGAGAGAAGCTCCGGTTTGCAAGAAGCTTACACCAAAGCTTTTCCCAATTCGGCCAAAAAAATTACCGCAGCATGTTTGTGCCATGTCATGACACCATGCCAGGTTTCATGATTTTCAGGTGTCTTTCGGATTTACAGGAATTAAAGCCTAAGTTTCTCAATCTTTACGGCCGAGCCACGACGCCCAGATGTTTAAATTTATTTCTCATTTCTTGCATGGGACCTATAAATTCACCAAGGACACACATGTGATTTTTCAATCAACTTTGGTGCATTGGAGAATTTGCTTGTAGTTCAAATTTGAATTATGCACATTAAATTCCCAGAAACTCAATTAATGTATAAGAAAGGTCAAACGAACCTGGAATAATTCCAAAATTTAGCATGATACTTCTATTTGGTCTAATCTACCTGTGTAAAAAATTAAGGCGGGAGAAGGCAGTGTACGTATGTCATTTCCCACACGGAGGTGACACGTTCCCTTTCGGAACCACGAGCCTTCTTGAGGGAAGCTCCTGATTCCAAGAAGATTACACCAAAGTTTGTCCCAATTCGGCCAAAAAATTATCACAGCATGTTGGTGCCATGTTATGACACCATGCCAAGTTTCATGATTTTCAGGCGTGTTTTGGATTTAAAAAAATTAAAAAAAAACAAGTTTCTCAATCTTTACGGCCGAGCCACGACGCCCAGATGTTTGAATTTCATTCCCATTTCTTGCATGGGACCTATAAATTCACCCAAGGACCCACATGTGAGTTTTCAACAACCTTTGGTGCACTGGAGCATGTGCTTGTAATTCAAATTTCAATTATGCACATTAAATGCCAAGAAACTTAATTACTGCATAAAAATGCCAAACAAACCCGGAATAATTTCAAAATTTAGCACGATACTTCTATTTGGTCTAATCTTCCTGTGTAAAAAAATTAAGGCGGGAGAAGGCAGTGTACGTATGTCGTTTCGCACAAAGAGGTGACACGTTCCCTTTCGGAACCACGAGCCTTCTTAAAGGAAGCTCCGGCTTGCAAGAAGGTTACACCAAAGCTTGTCCCAATTCGGCAAAAAAATTACCGTGGCATGTTGGTGCCATGTCAATGACACCATGCCAAGTTTCATAATTTTCAGGCTTGTTATGGATTTACAGGAATTAAAAAAACCAAGTTTCTCAATCTTCCCGACCGAGCCACGACGCCCAGATGTTTGAACTTCATTGTCATTTCTTGCATTGGACCTATAAATTCACCCAAGGACACACATGTGATTTTTCAACAAACTTTTATACACTGGAGCATGTGCTTGTAGTTCAAATTTGAATTATGCACATTAAATGCCCAGAAACTTACTTAATGCATAAAAATGCCAAATGAATCCGAAATAATTCCAAATTTAAACACGACACGCATGTACTAGTTGCATGTTCACTGTACGTAAATATTCTAGCAATTCAAACAACATCATTTCCCTCCGTAACACCATTTTGTCTTTCAAAACATAATAAAAATCAGGTATACCATAAACAGTTTACTAGATAGAATCGTGTGGGATGCGATATAAAATATCTTGGCACACCGTGTTGTCTGGCTTACGCAGGAAGCTTCGTCGTCTACAGTCCGCCGCCCCCTCTTGAACCACACTTGCACGCCAGTTTCTCGCGGCACCGAGTGAATTTTTTTTGCCACCGCGGAAATATCTATCTCCCCGCCCCCTCCCTCCCACGAAAAGCCACATTTTCACTGTTCCTCCTTGCTTTCCAAGTTCAAACCTTCACTGCTGCTTACTGGCAGCTCAGCCTCCTCGCTGGCGACCCTTCTTCTTGCAGCTCAGCCTCCTCACTGGTGACCCTTCTTCTTACAGCGCCGCCTCCTCGCAAGCGACCCTTCTTCTTGTAGCGCCGCCTCCTCGCCGACGACCCTTCTTCTTGCTGCGCGACCTCCTTACCGCCGGCCCTTCTTCTTGCTGCGCGGCCTCGTTGATATGGTCAGGTAATCCACACCCCATCCAGACCATCCTCCTCCTTTCCCATCCCACATGCCCCGTCCTACAATTAAGCGCCGCCCACAGCCATTTTGCACACAGTATAACATGGAGCTCAGTATCATGCAGCCGCACACGCGCACGAGGTCACTATGGCTGCCATGCATGACGACCGCCAGATCTTGGAGGAGAACCTCGTCTTCGAGGCCACCGTCAACACTGCCACGCGGTTGTCTACTTTAAAATACATTTCGTGATGTTTTCTCGAGGCCACTTCCAGTTCCTTCTAGCGATTTGTCCTTTGTAATGTTAATATGCAATCTGATGTTCAGTTAACAGTTTGGTCCTCCAAAATGTAATGTTCAGTTAATAGTTTGGTCCAACAATTACTACATTTCATAGTACTGTTCTCAAGCATTCTTTGTTTTGTTAACTGTCTTATCTTCTAGTACATGTTTCTATTCTGCAATGTCGTGCTCAATTAACTATTTTGGTTCATTTGGTATGCTCTCCATTTAACTATTTGGTTCAGTTCTGCAATTTGATTTTCATTTGTTGTGGGTTCAATTTTGTATTGTTATGCATGTGCCACCAATCGAATTTGGTTGTACTCAATACATATTCTACTGATAGTGTAGCAACTCTCAGTTAACCTGATTAAGATCTTCCTTATGTGTGTTGCAGGGAAACAATGGGAGACATTGCGGTTTACCATCGAGGTTTGTTCAAGCATGCTCCTTTGTCTAATAGCACATTATTATGCAGTTGCAGGAATCATTCTAATATTTAGGTTTCTTACAATTTGGTCTTGCACATGTAGGTCCTGCTGTCAGAGGCTTAGACCCACTGTTCGACCCATTTTGCATATGAGGAAATGAGATGTACATGAATATCAGTCAAGTGAAGAAACTCAGAAAGATTGTTAGGATGAAGAAACTTGCGACAAATAACAGCAAGATCTTTGTTTGCACAATAAAGAAGACATCAGTTAACTATAGGATGGTACTAACTCTTTTACCTTGCTTTTACCCCTTGCAACATTTCAAAATTTATAACAACGATTTATGCATATGTTTGTTTTCAGTGCTTTACAAAGCAGTTCACCGGTGATTACCTCTCAAACCACCTGCATGGTCAAGAGGCGAGGAAGGTATTCATTCAACACCCACGATACAATATTAAAGTCTTGCTAAAGAGGGCGAAGGTTGGATGGGCAATTATCCATAGCCATTGGCCTAAAGTTGCAAGGACATTCAACATCACTGAAGGCTTAATATTTGCCTTCCGCTTCTGCAGTTTTGTAGATGAGATTCATCTGTCTATTTACCGTGTATGATACTACTTTCCAAAGGTTTTTGATGTTGCATGTGAAACTTGATGCTGTTGTGTAATGGCATAACTGAGTGCCAAAGCTATCTGATGTAATTCGATTATAAAATCATGGTTACTTTTATACGGATATGAAATATCTAGCGTGTTTTATAAGAAATATCAATATGATTAGTACATGGATTATTAATAATAGGCTATAATTACCCTGCTTATTGGGGTTTTCTATTGCAGACGGTTACTCACACAGCACCGTGGGCGATGAACTCAAACAACCCACACGGTTTCTAGAAAGTAGGCATGTTCGATCAACAACAATCACACACACACGGCTTCCGGCAACGAATTGTTTGCGTTAAGCCACCTTGCACAAACGTTTCCACACAAAGAACTATGTGTGATATACATACAAACGGAAATGATTTTCTGGGATTCACCGTGTGGGATGTACATACCTACGGAAATGATTTTCTGGGATTCACCGTGTAGGATGTACATACCTATGGAAATGATTGGGTTTTGATGCCTCGCCCGATCGCACACGAGCTTATTTGGTGTCCTAGGAGGGCCTATCCCCGATGATTTCTGGGTCGTGTGGGAAGGACCCCCTATCGCCCACACTCACTTGGCGACGGTTCCAAACGCCGTCGCGGAAAGGGGTTAAAACCCGTTTGTATAGCACGTCGTTGTACTAGTGTTGATATGTAGCGTCGGCATTTTTCAACCCAAATGTCATAATGACCCACTCAAATAAACCAACAAAACCTGGGCAACGAAAAGCAGTCTTAGACATATCTTGTTCGGCCATAAACATTTGATTCTAACCTGCATTACCATCTAAAAAGATACTCACTTTATGTCCCGATGCATCATTAATAAGCATGTCGGCTATAGGCATAGGATATTCATCTTTTGGAGTAGCCTTACTCAAATCTCTAAAATCAACACATATTCTAATATTATCAGTATTTTTCTTTTCCATGGGCACAATATGAGAAACCCAATCTACATATCTACACGGCCGAATAAACTTAGCTTTTAACAACCGATCAACTTCTTCTTTGATGCGGTCATACAAATTAGGATTGAAACTTCTATGAGGTTGTTTATGTGTCCTAAAACCAGATTTAATAGTTAATCTGTGTTCTACTAAATCTCTACTCAAACCGGGCATCTCAGTATAATTCCAAGCAAAGCAATCAACGAATTCTTTAAGTAATAAACATACCTTGCTTTTCTAATCGACTTTCAAGATAGCTTTGATAAATGTAGGCCTCAGGATACTACCATCACCAATATCAATTTCTTCAAGTGGATCAGCCGATGAGAATCCTTGTCCAAGCTTTTCCATGTCATCAAAATCTTCAATTGTCTCATGCATATCGCTCTTTTCAGAACGATACTCCTTCATGCGTCTTTGTAGCCACTTAATACTATCATCTTTATTCATCATTTATATAGATAGATCATTGAGCCGAGCTATGTTAGCCGGCTGTGCATTTATAGGTACAAAACCATCTCTACCAATACTGATATAATCATAATCCGATAAATCTCTATCGGTCAAACATCGCATGTCACCGTGCTGCCAATCAACCGGTGCCTCCGTCAAAGAAATGCAAGAAGAATTGTCCGCCTCAATCACCTCGACATCATCATTAACCCACTGAATTAAGCATTGATGAAGAGTAGAAGGGATACAACAGTTTGCATGAATCCAGTCGCGTCCCAAAAGAATATTATACCGGCCTTTGACATCGACAACAAAAAAGCAGTTGGCAACGTTGTGCTTCCGACTGTGAGCTCCATAGAAATAACACCCTTAGCCTCGGACAATTCTCCTGAGAACCCACTAAGTCCCATGTTGGTCTTCATTAACTCGCTCTCTTTTCGATTCAGTTTAGAAAATACCGAAAAGGGCATAATATTAACACCTGCATCACCATCAACACGCATGCGACCAATAGGCTTACCATCAATGTGACCTCTGATAAATAATGGCTTTAGGTGTTGTCCATGCTTCTCTGGTTTTTCAAATGTAGCATTCTTTGGGCCAAGAAAAAGTTCAACAATTTCAGCCTCGGGCGCGCGAAACTCAGCAAGCAACGTGAACACCATATTAACATCCATATTAGTTGGTACATCTCTCGAAAAGTGCATGCAGCTCCCGAGCTTCATGACTCTTGGTATTTGAAATTTTTGAAAAACACATTTTCCGATGCTTAAAAAATCATAAAAAATATATGAATACATACACATATTCCTAAGGTCTGGTAAAAATCTGATAAAAAATACTTTGTATTTTGGGAAATACAAAAAAGAGAAATTTCTGACAGGAATGGCACAATTGTTCTCTTATACACTGTCAGAAATTTGTTTTTTTTTGTAGCCCAAAACAAAACGATATTTCTACCGTAACTTGAAACGCGTATTCAGGATGTGTATGTGTATCCCCAGAAAAAATTCACATTTTTTTGAAACTTCAAATATACAAATTTCAAAATATTTAAATATAGAGAGCACTGGTGCTCGGGAGCTGCAAATCTGCACTCGTACATCTCTATCTTCCTCTAAATTTTCAACAATAATTGTGTCATCCGTATTTTTATTTTCTTCTGTTGTGATGCGCTTCTCCTTCCAAGTCTTTATGGATACCATTGGTTTATCCTGATTGAACTATCTATCGTGCTTCTTCTCAGCTATTTCTTCCTTTATTTCCAATGTCCGCAGTAGTTGTACACGTCGTTTCTGAGTGTGAGTAAGTCTCTTCGCGCACCACTGAGGTGCTGGTTTAGTTCCTAGCGCGACCGACTTAATTTTGCTGCCCCTCGGATCCTTTGGCCTGTACTGACGTATTGTTGTTACCGGGACAAATACTTTGTCTTTGGCTAAAAAAACCTCCTTGTTGATTCTATACTTTACTAGAATTAAAATCCTGGTCGTGTACATTATTTGAATCCCAACGTGTATGTGTGCTGCTATTATACTTGAAACCCGTTGGAGGCAAACACTTGGACGTTCCTGGGCCACAATTTCTTATAACTAAATCATCATACCAATTTGCCGATTTATATTGTTGACTAGTACGTGAGGATACAACATATTCCTTGTCTGACCATGCACGCGGGTTATGCCTAGAATTAGCTTTCTCTTCAAATTGATTAGATTGGCCAGCTTGCCCCAACTTCACACCATTACTTTTCTCCTCTATACCGAGAGCTTCTTTTGAGATGTTGTTTGTTTCTGTATAATTGACAACATCTTCATCTAACTAGTGTTTCGCTATTTTCAGACCATGAGCAGCATCTAAATTATCTGCACTTTTTCCGGGTTTAGGATCGGCACGTTTCACCGGCATCCATACGCGCTTGTGGTCGCCCTTATAGTTGTTGCGCTCTGCACTGCGCACCGGTGATCGACCTCCTCGAATCTCAATAGCATCATGTGATCTAGCCTCCTCATTGAAATGAACCCTTTTCTCATGCATAACATTAGCCGACGCATCAAGTGTATGTATGCGACTAGGCAAACTAATGAAGCCGCTATTTTGCAGTGGCATCGGCCTTTTCCAAAATATTCATCATTGACTTGGAGCACTAATGAACGTACATGACCAGGCAGACATTTTTCAAGGTCTTTATTAAACTGCTTCTTAAATTCTTCAAGTCTATTAGCTACTGCTTGAGTAATTGCACGCGCCGTATTTTCCATATCATAGCCATATTTACTAGCTACGGACACATCAATTAGATGAGCAATTTCTTAGATTGAGTTTTTTTACCTGTGTTGAACGCATCGGATGGGATTGGAACTACCTTTTTGATGACGTTGTTCCTCGTCTTCGCGTATCCAGCCAATTTCAGCTTCAACCTCTCAACCTTCTCTTTCTCAAGCTCCTCCTCAAGATCGCGCCGATCATCTTCTGACAGATCGTTGAGTGTGACGGCGGTGACGTTCTCCAAGTCGATGTCGCTCTCGTTCCTGGACTCGGTGCTCATCGTGTGTCTCTTCTTCTTCTTGTCCCCAACGAAGTCGCCAATTGTGTTGGCACGCGAAATCGCCGCGCAACACCAGGATATTTGTCGTGCTTTTGTGACGACGAACGATTGCTTTACAAGCAAAGCAACAAAGATTTCCTCGCTTTCACGGAGAAGAACCGGCCGCTTTTCAGCGCAAAACGGCAAAGATCACCAAAGCCTAGGGCTGCTAGGGCTCGGCAAGAAGTAATGACGGAAAATAGACATACGTAAAAATAAAGTTTGTATTGATAGATCGATTGTTGGCGAAAGTGCTATTGTGAGCTCGAGCTCACATGCACCTTTTACTACAGTACAAACGAAAAAAATATTTAAAAAGTCATTTTCACATGCGTGCAAAATTTGTGCTATTGATATCTTTTTCACATGCGTGCAAAATTTGTGCCAAAATGACATTCAAGCAGGTCTCGGCAAAAAAACAAAATCCATGCTCCAAAATGCTTCCAAAAGCGGTTTTTCTCAAGCATGATTTTGTTTTTTTGCCGAGACCTCCACAAATGTCATTTCATCACAAAAAATGGCACGCATGTAGAAAAAACATCAAAGTTTCTTGACAAAAAATTCAGATTTTTTTGAATTTGTTTACTATTTTTTGGATTTTACTGTTCATTCGTGATCACTGGTGCTCGGGATCACATGCTCCATGTCCGATTGTTGGGGCTTTTTCAATCGGCCGTGGCCTATATAAGGCATGCAGGACTTGGCGTACACGGTGACTTGCCGTACAGGAGTACAACTCCAAAACCAGAACCGAATTGGACTTGATTCAGTTACTATGTAGTACACACGCCTACAGAATCTACATGCTATCGTATTAGGCCATATACACGTACAAGGACTCTTCACTAGTAGAAAAAGGGTCAAACGTGAAGCACATTAGTGCCGGTTTGATTTTGGCCCGGTACTAACGGTACCATTAGTGCCAGTTCGAACGGATTTGCATTAATGCCGGTTCGTGTTGAACCTTTAGTACCGGTTCGTGCCACGTACTGGTACTAAAGGGGTGGTGGCAGGCTGGCGTCAGGCCGGGGCCCCACGAGCCTCTTTAGTCCCGGTTTGTGGAATAAACCGGTACTAAAGGGCCAACCTTTACTACCGGTTCGTGCGACGAACCGGAACTAAAGGGGTCTAAGCTATAGTCCCGGTTGGAGACACAAACCGGGACTATAGGGCAATTTTCAAACTTGAAAAAATCATAACTAAATCATCCTAATTCAGAAAAATACATATAATATATCAAAATTTGCAGAACAAAGAGATTGATCCGCTGAAACTACCACTTTTCCGTTTCGACAATTTTTAAAAATCACAAAATTCCAAAGGGAAAATGGAGTTTTTGGGCGTTTTAGACGTTTTTTAGATGTTTTTAGCGTTTAGTGCTAGGGTTTAGATTTCAGAGTTTAGGGTTAGGTTTTATGGTTTAAACTCTTAGTTTTTACTGTTTAGCATAGAGTTTCCGACGTTTTAAGTCCCGGGTTTAGGGTTTAGGACAATTTTTGAAATGACAAAATTTTAAAAGGAAAAAAAGATATGCTTTAATTTATGTTTTTTTGAATTTTGGTTAAAACTTGTCAAACCGGTCAAACAACTGATTCAAGAAATATAGAGTGTTACTAAATAATTACGCAATACTATTAGTGTTACTAAATAAGTATCTCAGTTTTTTTTGAATTTTGGCCAAATCTGTTCAAACTGTGGTCAAACTACTTATTCAAGAAATATTAGTGTTACTACATAATTACTGTTTTTTAGAATAATAGTTTCAAACTCAAACAGTGAAATGTGTGACTTCATGCTCAAGCTAAACTACTGAGGGTTAATAGGATTGACAACTTAAATTTGTCAGGAAAACAACAAGTGCAGACTTGGAATGTAGGGGGAATAGAACTCCAAAGTTAAGCGTGCTCAGGCTGGGGAAGTGAGAGGATGGGTGACCGGCCGGGAAGTCAGGCGATTTGGAATGAGTGATCCAAAAATCTAAGTTTCCAAAAATCAAATAATTCAGAAAAATTAAAAATCGAAAAAAAATCAAAAAAATCAAAAATAATTCAAAAAAAACCTTTAGTACCGGTTGGTAACACCAACCGGTACTAAAGGTCCCCCATACCAGGGCGCGAGCTCACGCCACGTGGTGGCACTTTAGCGCCGGTTCGTGCCGAACCGGTACTAAAGGGGGGGGCCTTTAGTGACCACCCTTTAGTGCCGGTTATGGAACCGGTACTAAAGGGGGGGGGGCTTTAGTGACCACCCTTTAGTGCCGGTTATGGAACCGACACTAAAGGCCCTTACGAACTGGCGCTAAAGCTCCGTTTTCTACTAGTGCTTGGATATACGAATAAAATATTCTAGCCATGTTGCTATCACACCAGATAATTATGATTAATAATTCTCCTTGTGTTGTTGCACCTTCATGTCCATTACTTGATCGCTCATACCCAAGACTTGTGAGAAAATTTCTCCTTCACTTTCCGAAGAAGATTCTTAATTGGCATTTTCCAGTCCCGTCATTTCTTCATGAATTGACAACAGTGTCATGACCTCAACATAGTGAAGCTCTTCATAGTCAGGTCTTTGTTTGATTGCAGACACAATAGAATCGAAGGATTCATCAAGTGCGCTCAGAAGCTTGTTGGCTACATCTACCGGTGATATTAGTTACTCCTCGTTGATGTAGTCTTTCAACAATGTTTGTCAATCGATCAGCGAGTTCCATGACACTTTCTTTATGCAGGCTTCTGAATCTAATGTACATCGCATGAAGCATTTGAATATGGGGATCTGATCGGGCAAGAAATTCTTCATGGGCACTGTTGAGAGCATCACAAATTTGCTTTGTTGTGTTGAACCTGTGGAACTAGAAGAAAATGTCCTTTGATAGACTGCCACAGATGATATCTTTTTCTTGAGCATCCAACTGCAGATTTGCTTTATCATCGGAAGTCAGATCATTTTGTTGTTGAATGTTGTAGCCATCTTCCACAATCTTCCACAGATCATAGTTGATAGCATGAATTCTGATTCTCATTCGTTCCTTCCAGTACAGATAGTCATTTACATCAAAGATAGGAAATCTTTCAGAGTGCGAGGATCTACCTGCAAACAACATACTCAAAACTCCAAGGACATTAGACCTTTAATAAACAGAGACAAGGAGAACCTGCTCCGATATCAATTGTTAGGACCGAGAGTATATCGGCCAGAGGGGGTGAATGGGAGCTACAAATTTTCTTTCGAAAGCTTTGAAACAAAACCCAATCACAGCAGCGGAATGGAGTGTCGAAGGAAATAGACTGAATCAATCATCTTCGTCAGAGGCATATTCATCGATGAAGGCATTGGCAATAGTACGAGCTTGATACATCACAGGTTTAACTATGATGAGAGTAATACAACATGCAAACAGATGAAGCAGAATGAGACATAACATGGCATGCACGAATACAAATAATGTCAAGAAATTACACAGGCGAATGCTAAGGACAAGATGGATCCGAATGAATACTGAAAAAGACAATGAATACTGAAAAAGACAATGAAACTGAAATACAAGTGGATGAGAGAATGAGCGAAATGATCAAGTAAACTGTCAGCACAGAGAACAGATAAGAATTACTGAAAGTAATGCAGTAGAGTAAATGGAACTAGCGGTGCTCAATGGCGGTAGAGAGATTTGGTAGACCAGTTCACCCTTCTGCCAAAGGGCTAACGTCTGGTTGGAGGGGCTGTGACTTAACACGGAAGATAAACTCTCTTCACCCTATTCTCCTTCAATACTGAGCTGATCAAACTTGGGTAGATCCTTGTCGGCGATATCCAAACCTTCGGTCGACCATCGCGAACCACAATCACTCTTGGTTGTTGAAGATCAGGCTCGGTGAAGAAAAAGCTCTTTAACACTCGAAGCCGAAACCTATCCGTCTAGAGAGTGCGCAACTCTCAAGAGTAATAAGTACAAGAACTCTCACTCAGAACTATTGTGATGCTAAACCACTGTCTAAGTTTGGGCTCTTAGTTTTTCTCTCGGTGGATCTTAAACTCAAATCACTCGGAGAGGGGTTGCTCAAATCAATCTTCTCAGAAATCTCAAGTGGAGCAGCCAACCGATAAAGTTGGAGCGGGTGGCTATTTATAGCCACAGCCTTCCCAGATGAGAAATGACCAAATTAGACATCGGGATCAACCAATGGCCGAACGACACGATTCCAACGGTCGGATTTGAGCACAATGGTAACATTACTTGAGGAACAAGTAATGCTAACTCCTCGGTCCAAGTCAAATCTCTCACAGCGAAGAAGATCACAGTCTCTTGCTGGCAGGTATTTGCTCGGAGCACAAAGAGATTTCTCTCGTATCTTTCATAGGTTATGGCTAAGCATCACAACGGATCTAATCATCAAGAACCTATACCCCTCTTAGTAGTACGGAGGTCCTATGACTCGAAAGAATGAAAGAAGAACAACGAAATGAATGCTACGTCTTCACTTTGTCTTCGACTTCCATCGTTGCAGTCAATTTCTTCGGACAACAATACCGAAACAAAAGCTTTTCTTCAGCAGTAAATCTTCGAGGGGTCGATTTCTTCACATCAATCTTCTCGACTCTATCACTTCAACAAATATAGCTTGTTCTTCTCCGCAGCGCAGATGTACCTCGGTGAAGTTCCTCGAACTCAGCACCGGAGACAGCATTCTCTTCGGTTGTGTATGGATTTTTTTCTATCTGTATGCACTAGCAAACAAATCAGTCCATAATTGTTTCTGTCAACAATCTCCAAAACACAAGGTAGGCAGATATTGCACCAACA
The DNA here is from genome assembly GCF_056163025.1 of Triticum urartu. Classification (NCBI taxonomy): domain Eukaryota; kingdom Viridiplantae; phylum Streptophyta; class Magnoliopsida; order Poales; family Poaceae; genus Triticum; species Triticum urartu. The sequence continues at coordinate 441,933,091 of NC_141878.1, read as the reverse complement.
AAACCGGACGATATTCATACAAACCGGAGGCAAACATTTACATCTCAGACATACTTTAACTAAAACTAAAACTATACCGGACTAGGGTAAAACTAGCCTACGACATGCCCGGCGGATCTCCGCTCCTACGACATTGTCTTCCCTATGTCCAGGGGTCCACTCATCGGACTGGCGTGAGTCCCAAATGGATATGCTTCAGTGGAAAGGGCAAGAATAGCCTCTGTTTCCCCCGTATATTCCCTAGCGCCGCTCATCGGAGTAGTGCCGGAGGGATATGCTTCACCCAGAGGGGAAGGGTGGCCTCCGCTTCTGTGAAGCACGGATCAGGTGGTTTTGGGGGCGGGGGACGATGGTGGCCTATGAAGCAGGCAAGACACAGACTATGCACGCCGGCGACTCAGCGTCGGTGGTCTTCGTGGGACCAAGCGGCGGCGGCCTCCCATGGTCTAATTTTTCTCGTCGTCGGTGCGGCCCTAGATGTGCTGGCTGCCTCATATATCTCCGTGAAGGTGGCTTTTTCTTCTAGTTTCGGCCCGCTCAGGCATAGTTCATCATCTTTCGGGTCCCGACAGATGTGCTCCAACTCGAACCCTTTATAGAATATTAGGGTATGTCACAGTTGCGTCGAATATTGTGTACAAAGTAGGTTAAAGTTGGACTCCGAGTAGTATTGTGTTTAGATAGGATATGGAGTCATGTCCTATTAGGATACTTGTATCCTAGACCACTCATATATAGTGAGGGTCAAAACACGATGTAACATATGCCAACATAATAGCACAAGAATCAGGGGAAGCCGGCGGCATGTGCGGACGTCCAGGGCGACCGGATGCGGTATTGTAGTGGTGTCATGTGGAGGAGCGTCCATAGCCAGGCCTCGGGAATGTAGCCATATCGGTGTGAACCTTGTTAAAAAATCTCAGTGTTGAGCTCGTGTGATTGCTTGTTCCTTGATGGATCGACCACGTACCGGATTTATTCTAACAAGTCATATCAGAGCTAGGTTATTCAAAGGCTGCGGATTGTTGATCTAGAAGAAGTATTGAGTTTGGGATGCAGCCCAGTGCGGTGTGGTTCTCGACGAGATTGAAAAAAGCAATCCGAAGCGGAGTTGGCAAGATTGGATCAGCGGAAGACTTGGGTGCGCGCATTGTGGCAGCAGTGACGTGCGGCGATCCACCGGTGCATCGATCCGACGAGCGTACAGGCGATGCGTGTGCACGCATGGCTGCGAACGCGGCAACCCAGGCGGCATGTGCGGCTCGACCTCGCAAAATGATGGAGGCGCGCGGTGTGGGTTAGCCCAGCGGGGCGAGCTGGTGTGCGTGTTGTGCATGTGGACCCGGCGTGGAAGGAGTTGACGGGAGCTCCTATACGCCGCCCGTGTGCGTCCGATCGTTGTGACTTCGCTGAAGCGACGCGCACACGGGCCGGCCCAATCACCTCACTGTGAGCGAAAAATAGAAAAAAGAAGAAGCACATGCGTGGGATTGAACCGACGACCTCATGCTGGAGTCCAGTGACGCTAACCAGCCGAGCTAGCTACCTCAAACGTTTGACAAGCAGCGCCAATCTTAAAATAAAAAGTACAGGGGCAAACCTTAAAAAAACATTCAGCATTTTTATAATATACTGAACAAATTTAAAATACTAAAATCGAAATTTTATTATATGTTAAACAATTTTTAATATATGATGAACAAACTTTATATACACAATGAAAACTTTCTAATATATGTTGAACAATTTAATAATATACAATGAACATTTTTGTAATACACAATGAACATTTTCTAATATACGTTGAACAATTTAATAATATACAATGAACATTTTTGTAATACATAATGAATATTGTCTAATATACGTTGAACAATTTAATGACATACAATGAACATTTTTGTAATACACAATGAACATTTTTACAGTGCAAGGTGAACTATTTCATAATATACGATGAGTATTTTCTTAATACATTGAAGATTTTTGTAATACACGGTGAACCTTTTATATAAATACGCGATAATGAGAAGAAGGACAGAAACAGAAAATAAAAAGGAAACGTAAAAGAAAGAAAATTAAAGGACAAAAAGAAATCAAAACAGAAAAAAACGGAACAAAATAACTGAAAACCGGCCAAAATAGTGAAAAAACTGGAAGCAAAAAAACTATAGAAGAAAAACAATAACAGAACCGCAAGAAACAAGGAAACAGCAGCGAACGAAATCCGTATGTGGGCCGGCCCAAGTGGCGACTTGCTTCAGCGAAGGCTCCTCCTTTTGACGCCTGCGGGCATCAAATAGGATTTGCCGCTCTGCTCCTGAATAACGGAAAATCAAAAGCGTACAGATTTCTCAACGTCCAGCTTCACGGTTTGAGCTCGTCCAAAGGCCCAAAATGACATTGCATAGCAAAAAATGTTCATGTGATTTTTTCTGTTCGGTTATCCAATGTTTTCCTTTTTTCTCATTTTTTTGTGAAAGCAGGAATGAACATTCTTTCAGAATTGTATTGCAAAAAAAAGAAAATTCTTTCAAAATTGCGTGAACAAATTAAATATTTTTTGAATATGCTTTTTTAAACAAACGAATTATTTAGACACACATTTACATTTTTTAGTTACACACTGAACATTTTCTCAATAAACGCTAAATTTTTTAGATATAGATGTTGGCCATTTTTTAAATATGTTTAGGAATGTGAACTTGACTTTTTATAAATGCGAAACAGATTTGAACGCAACATATTTAAACAATTTTTGGAATTTTGAATGCGGTTTTTTTAATGCGACAAAAATGCAAAGAAACTTTTCAAAAAGTGGAACACATTACAAAACTCTCATTTTTTTGAAAATTGAGTATTTTTTTGAATACCGGACAATTTTTCAAAACACAAATAATTTTGGAACTGCAAACTATTTTGAAAATGCGACCATATTTTGAAATATTCGAACTCTTTGAAAATATAAATAAACAACTATGTTGAACATTTTTTTAAACTTCATGATTTTGATTCATGAACCTTCTAAAAGGTATCCAAACCGGTAAAAAAACAGCCTATAACCATCTAGAAGGTTCTCAAAACCGGCATCTGCAGAGGCAACAAACTAATTAAAATAGGCTGGCCCATGTTCACTCGTATCGAGAGGGTTTGTGAGAAATAGCAACTGTTTGACTGAATAAGAGGCAAATATGGTTTTCCCCAACAGGAGCCTGACGGGAGAGATGACGTCGCCTAGTTGGGTGAAGGCTTAAGCATTTTTTTCTCTATTTTATGGTTAATATATATTTCTTCATTTTTGAACTTTATTATTCTTTCTAAGACCATTTCAAACATTGAAAAATAAATTAGAATACCGAATAATGTAGCCATTGAAAAAAACTGAGGTCATTTGAGTGATGCAGAAAAACAACATGCTTTCAAACAAAGCCTTCTAGTCTTTTAACATGCTTTCAAACAAAGCCTTCTGAGCAATTTTGAAAGACACGGACATCTTTTTTGAAATATTTGTATGATTTTTTAAATGCAACTGTTTGTATTTTTATGGATAAAATTGAAAAGGTGAACATTTTTTGAAATTTTGAAAAAATAATAATAAAAGCGCTAGCATTTTTTATAAAAAATATATATCAAACAGAAAAAAAATTGTGGAAAAAGACTTGTTCGCTATTGATCGCAGATGGATAGTTCTTGTAGTCCATGTTTCCTAGTTAGATACTAAAGCCTATCAGCTATTGTCGCTAGCGACGAGTAGTTAGTAGCGAGAGTTACAACGCTCGATCCCTCACACTGTCATTCTTCTGGAAGATTCCTGGCCATTTTTGGGAACCTTATAGAAGGTTCCTATCGGTTTTTCTTATTTCTACAATTTTGGTTTCTTTTTCGCTATTTTTTTCTTTTTTATTTCTGATTCCTTTGGAAAAATCATTACTTTTAAATAAAGCTCACCATATTAAAAAATTGTTCATCTTTTCAAAAAATATTCAAAAATTCTAAATTTTGACCATGTTTTCAAGATTGTTTGTGTTTTACAAAATGTTCAGAATTTGTAAATTTGCTCACATTTTCCAAAAAATTATCAGTGTTTCAAAATTTTCTTAACTCTTTTGAAAAAAGTGCGCCAATTTTAAAAATGATCAGAATTTCAAAATGTTTGTGTCTTCAAAAAAGTTCACAGTTTCAAATGTACTCTTTTGAACAATTTTTTAAATAATAATAATAATCTGAATGTCGATTTTTCTTCTCATTATTAAACTGTGCTCCAGTTTTTTAGAAATTATTAATGCTTACTTTTAAAAAATGTTCTAATATTAATATATTATTCACAAATTAAAAAAATATTCACGTACTAAAGAAAAGTTTCTGGATTTCAAAAAAATGTTCAACATATTCAAAAATTCTAATTTTCCCAAAAAATGTTCGAAAACTCTAAATCCTGACCTTGTTTTCATGTATTGTTTGATTTTTACAAAATGTTCAGAATTTTTAAATTTGTTCACATTTTCTGAAAATGTCGGAGTCTCAAGATTTTCTTCAAATTTTAAAAAAATGTTCAGTATTTCAAAATTTGTTTGTGTTTTAATAAATGTTCAGTACTTAAAAAGTTTCTCATGTGAACAATTTTTCAAAAAAATAATTTCTATGTTTTTCCTATTTTTTATAAATGAGTTCAGAATTTCAAAACGTGCTATAATTTTTCAAATAGTATTCGTGTTTTCCAAAATAGAATGCTCTCTTATTAAATATATTTCACAGATTCAGAAAATGTCCGGGTATTAAGAAAAGTTCATGGGTTTCAAAAAATGTTTGCATTGTCAGATTTTATTTTGTAATTTGAGAAAACGTTCATGTTTTCGAAAATTGTTCACATAACATAGAAAATATTTGGTGTTTAAAAAATATTCACAATTTTCTGTGAAATGTTGAATTTTGTAGATGTTGTTTCAAAACAAAAAAAAATGCCGCTTCTGTCTGCCTTCAGATCACATGGAGGTGAGAAATCGAGTTGTTAGGAGGTCCCATTCAAGACTGATGGTCGCGAGTTCGAATCCACTCGCAGCACGTCCCATTTTTTATGAATTTTTGCGCCTGCTCTATATCGGTCCTTGTTAGTGGCCGGCCCAGTAGTGGGTCCTCTACCGAAACGTATGGCGTACTGGTGAATTTTGTGCCTGCTTTATTAATATCTCTCTTGCCTTTTATACGTTTTGTGAGTGAAGTTGTACCGAGACGCCTTACTTGGTTCTACATTCCCAAGTTGTTGTTTTGTTGGAAAACCAAGACGCAAAGCTATGCCTGCACTTAGCATGATTGATATCTGAATTGTAAACTCCCTCTTTTGCTTTTATAGAAGTCTGAAGTGTGGTATACTTTGCTGCCATCTACCATGGTGTAGTGATCGCGTACTTTACCTATGAGTAAACATGTCTATTATTTTGGAGTACTAAGTTATTTCTTCCAGCAACTACAAAGATGATGAGCTATTCAATTGCTTTTCTACACATGAAATATTTCAGTATCCACATATTGTAGCGCATGTTCATCACATCAAACCTTATAGCTGATTCTACTTGTACGCAATAGGAAAAAAATCCCAATTTCTAAGTTTTGTCCATTACTTTTGTGCAATGTTGTACCCTATGATAATTTGGATGGTGTCATTCCAACATGTCAATTTTAGTGAATCTATACCTAAAGACTTGAACAAATGTAACTTGCACGCCCTCTACATGGAGGCATTATAATTTGAAACACTCAAAGTTTTGACATATATCCCAATGATTTTTGGATTGGAGTAATTTCCGACTGATCGGTAGATATCAATAGATCCGAACGACTCCCGTCGTCGCTACGATTCCTTTGATATCCCATGTTTCCCGTCCCGCTTTTCCAGTTTCCTTCGATCAATCGTCCCGAACCCTGGTTTCAGGGTTAGGCTGACGCATATATTGTGCCTAATAGCCAGCTAACCATGCCATTTTTGTTGTTCTTGTGGATAGAAATCAATCCTTTTTTTGCATGGAAAATCAATCCTTTTGAACCTTTTTTTTGTTTTTTCTGGTGAAACATCGATAATATTTACACGAAAGTTACCGGATATGTTTCATCTACTTTTTCCCACATAAAAAAGTTACCACTTTGTTTCACGTAACTTACTAGGCCTGCGACACATAAATTATCAGGCTATTTACACATAAATTATTGTGTATGTTCCAACAAGTCCCCACGGTCAAAGTTATCACACTGTTTGTGCACAAGTTATCATGTGTGATGTGTAAATTATCATGCTATTTGCACAAAAATTATCAGGTAAGTTAATCTACTTTTTTCACGGTCAAAGTTACCACAGTGTTTTGTACGTAAGTTTATCGGGCATATGTTGTGTAAATTATCATATTATTTACATGGAAATTATCAAGGGTATGTATCAATAACTTGTTTTCCCCGGGTCAAATTTACCACGATGTGTCATGATGATCTGAATCAAAAGTCCGTTTTATAGCTCAAACCGTCGGTTTGGTTCAAGAGCCATTTCACTGTTTATTTTTTCACAGCTACTCCTTCCAAAATAGATCCCGTGTTGGTATATTTTGATGTTTATGGTCAAAAGTTATCACGGTTGAGCTATGTAAATTACCATGCTTATGATATATAATAAGTTACATCATTTTTGCATAGAAGTTATCGGGGTATGTTTCCATTAACTTTTTGAAGGAAATATGCCCTAAAGGCGATAAAAAGTTGTTATTTTATATTTCCTTATTCATGATAAAGGTTTATTATTCATGCTATAATTGTATTGATCGGAAACTTAAATACATGTGTGAATACATAAACAGATATCGTGTCCGTAGTGAGCCTCTACTAGACTAGCTCATTGATTAAAGATGGTTAAGGTTTCCTAACTATAAACATGTGTTGTCATTTGATAACGGGATCACATCATTACGAGAGTGATGTGATGGACAAGACCCATCCGTTAGCTTAGCATAATGATCGTTCAGTTTTATTGTTATTGCTTTCTACATGTTAAATACACATTCCTTCGACTATGAGATTATGCAACTCCCGGATACAGGAGGAATACCTTGTGTGCTATCAAATGTCGCAACGTAACTGGGTGATCATAAAGATTCTCTACAGGTATCTTTGAAGGTGTTTGTTGAGTTGGCATAGATCGAGATTAGGATTTTTCACTTCGAGTATTAGAGAGGTATCTCCGGGCCCTCTCGGTAATACACATCATAAGTTTGCAACCAAATGACTAAGGAGTTAGTCATGAGGTGATGTATTACGGAATGAGTAAAAAGACTTGCCGGTAATGAGATTGAACTAGGTATAGAGATACCGACGATCGAATCTCAGGTAAGCTAGTAACATACCGATGGACAAAGGGAATTACGTATGTTGTCATAACGGTTCGACCGATAAAGATCTTCGTAGAATATGTAGGAGTCAATATGGGCATCCAGGTTCCGCTATTGGTTATTGACCGGAGAGGTGTCTCGGTCATGTCTACATAGTTATCGAATCCGTAGGGTCCGCAGGCTTAACGTTCGTTGATGATATAGTGTTATATGAGTTATATGATTTGGTGATCGAATGTTGTTCAGAATCCCGGATGAGATCACGGACATGACGAGGAGTCTCGAAATGGCCGAGAGGTAAAGATTGATATATAGGACGATGGTATTTGGACACCGGAAGTGTTTCGAGATGTACCGGGAAGGAATCGGGTCACCGAAAGGGGTTCCCGGCACCCTCCCGACAAGTTATGGGCCTTATGGGCCAAAGGAGGGGACAGACCAGGCCACAAGGGGGTTGGTGCGCCCCCTCCCTTGTTTGGCCAGCCCTAAGGAAGTTAAAGGAGGAGGGCTAGCCCCTCCTAGCCCTCCTGCCTTTTCCCTCTCACGGGAGAAACGAAAGGGGGGGGGCACTAATGCAGCTTGAACTACGTCGGTATTTCCTCAAAGAGGAAGGGATGATGCAACACATCTATGGTAGGTATTTCTCTCAGTGATGAGACCAGGGTTATCGAACCAGTAGGAGAACCACGCAACACTGCGTGAATGGCACCTGCACACAAATAACAAATACTCGCAACCTGACGTATTAAAGGGGTTGTCAATCCTTTCGGGTAACGACGCCAGAAATTGGCAAGTGGAAGGGATAAAAATATGATAGATTGATAAATGAAAATAAAAGCAAATAAAATTCAGCAAGGTATTTTTGGGTTTTTGAATTAATAGATCTGAAAATAAAAGCAAATAAAAATAGATCGTGAAGGCAAATATAATAAAGAAGAGACCCGGTGGCCGTAGGTTTCACTAGTGGCTTCTCTCAAGAAAAATAGCGAACAGCGGGTAAAAAAGTTACTGTTGGGCAATTGATAGAACTTCAAATAATCATGAATATATCTAGGCAATGATCATTATATAGGCATCATGTCCAAGATTAGTAGACCGACTCGTGCCTGCATCTACTACTATTACTCCACACATCGACCGCTATCCAGCATGCATCTAGTGTATTAAGTTCGGGGAGAAACGGAGTAATGCAATAAGAACGATGACATGATGTAGACAAGATCTATTTATGTATAAATAGACCCCATCTTGTTATCCTTAATAGCAACGATACATACATGTCGGTTCCCCTTCTGTCACTGGGATCAAGCACCGTAAAATCGAACCCATCACAAAGCACTGATACGTCCATTTTGCATCATGCTTTTATATTGATATTTATTGCATTATGGGCTGTTATTACACATTATATTACAATACTTATGTCTATTCTCTCTTATTTTATAAGGTTTACATCAAGAGTGAGAATGCCGGCAGCTGGAATTCTGGACTAGAAAAGGAGCAAATATGAGAGACCTATTCTGCACAACTCCAAAAGTCCTGAAACTTCACGGGGCATGTTTTTGGAATATATAAAAAAATATTGGGCGAAGAAAGTACCAGAGGGGGGAAACTAGCCAGCCACAAGGGTGGAGGGCGCGCCCCCAACCTTGTAGGCCCCCTGGCAGGCCTCCGATTCCCATTTTTGGCTATATGGTGTCTTTCACCCTGGAAAAAAAATCAAGAAGAAGCTTTCGGGACGAAGCGCCGCCGTCTCAAGGCAGAACCTGGGTAGAACCAATCTAGGGCTCCAACGGAGCTGTTCCGCCGGGGAAACATCCCTACGGGAAGGGGAAATCGTCACCATCGTCATCACCATCGATCCTCTCATCGAGAGGGGGTCAATCTCCATCAACATCTTCACCAGCACCATCTCCTCTCAAACCCTAGTTCATCTATTGTATTCGATCTTGGTCCCAAAACCTCAGATTGGTACTTGTGGGTTGCTAGTAGTGTTGATTACTCCTTGTAGTTGATGCTAGTTGGTTTATCCGATGGAAGATTATATTTTCAGATCCTTAATGATAATTAATACTCCTCTGATCTTGATTATGAATATGATCTGTGAGTAGTTATGTTTGTTCTTGAGGACATGGGAGAAGTCTTGTTATAAGTAATCATGTGAATTTGGTATTCGTTCGATATTTTGATGAGATGTATGTTGTCTCTACTCTAGTGGTGTTATGTGAACATCGACTACATGACACTTCACCATTCTTTGGGCCTGGGAGCAGGCATTGGGAAGTAATAAGTAGATGATGGGTTGCTAGAGTGACAGAAGCTTAAACCCTAGTTTATGCGTTGCTTTGTAAGGGGCTAATTTGGATCCATATGTTTCATGCTATGGTTAGGTTTACCTTAATTCTTCTTTCGTAGTTGGCGATGCTTGCGAGAGGGGTTAATCATAAGTGGCAGGCTTTTCCAAGGTAGGGTGACACCCAAGCACCGGTCCACCCACATATCAAATCATCAAAGTAATGAACGTGAATCATATGAGCATGATGAAAACTAGCTTGACAACAATTCCCATATGTCCTCGGGAGCGCTTTGCTTTATATAAGAGTTCGTCCAGGCTTATCCTTTGCTACAAAAACGATTGGGCCACCTTGATGCACCTTAGTTACTTTATTTACTTGTTACCCGTTACGATTTATCTTATCACAAAACTATCTGTTACCGATAATTTCAGTGCTTGCAGAGAATACCTTGCTGAAGACCACTTGTCATTTCCTTCTGCTCCTCGTTGGTGAAAGGATCGAGATGGACCTAGAGGGGGGTGAATAGGTACAATTACAAAATTTAATTATTACTTAGCAATTTTAGGCAATAATGCGGAATATGAAGATGAGCCTAACAATTGCAAGTGTAGTACTAAGTGCTAAGCAAGTAACACAAGTATTTAAGTAAGAAAGCACAATATGATATGAGTAAGTACTAAGAGACAAGTAACAACAAGTAGAGAGTTAGGGTTAGGAATAACCGCAACTCCGGGAGACGAGGATGTATGCCGATGTTCACTTCCTTGGAGGGAAGCTACGTCACCGTTAGAGAGGTGGATGTTACCACGAAGGCACACCAACGCCACGAAGGCTCACCCTATTCTCCCTTTGAGACAACACCACAAAGGTGTTTCTCAACCACTAGTGGTAGACCTTGGGGTGGTCTCCAAATCGTCACAAACTTTTCCGGGGGTAATCACAAAGGTCGATTCCTCTTCGAAAGACTCCTACCTCCTAGGAGTCTCCAACCTCCAAGAGTAACAAGAACGATGGGGAAAAGCTCAAGACTTGCTCAAATCACGAATTCCTTTGGTGCAAAGAAGGAGAAGGAGTGGATCTATCACTTGATCGGACAACTTCTCTCGAAAGCTCTCAAATCCCTTGGGGATCTAAGATTTGGTGTGGAGGAGTGAGAGAGAGAGAGTGAAATGTGTTCTAGGGTTTGTTCAAAGTGAGTGGTCAACCCTCTCCCGTGGGGAAGAAGGGCTATATATACTGTGAGCTCAAATATGGCCATTGCAGTGTAAGTGAGTGAGCAGGCCGAACATCCGGCTTGGTAAGCTACGAGGAACAGAACAAAGGCAGAACAAAAGAACAGAGGGGCCGGACATCCGGCATATCAGGAAGGCCTGGACATCCGGCAGGTGGCCAGACATCCGACGCGCAGCCCAGCATAAAGATGTTCTCTAGATAGCTGTGCCCGGATATCCAGAATGGGGCCCGGACATCCGGCGTAACAGGAAGGCCTAGACATCCGGGGAAAGCCCAGACATCCGGCGTGCAGCTCAGTATACAACTGCTCTCTGGATGGCTAGGCCCGGATATCCGGCAAGGAGGCCGGACATCCGGCGTGCTGCCCGGACATCCGGCGTGAAGCCCGGACATCCGGCAGCCAAGAGACAGAACATGAAGGTTTTTGGCACGTGCAGTATGGTCAGGAGGTTTGTGGCAAGAGCAAGCCTTTAACTAACCCTATCGATCCCCTCTTAATAGTGTGGGATCCTATACTCAAGAAAACAAGTATGCAATCAACTTTTATGCTTCATCCTTGAGTAAAATCACTTGTAAGCTCTTGATCCACACACATCAATGAACCGGGGACTAATACCTGAGATTTACTTGACAGCCATTGTTAGTCCCCTACATGTATATTGTCATCAACAACAAAACATGATGTAAGGGCATGATTGATCTTTCAATATCCCCCTTTTGTTTGTTGATGACAACCATACATGTAGTATCATAGATGCAATAAATATCTTAGCATTGACAATCATGAGAGCAAAAGTACAAAATAAGTCTATGTTTCTATTTGCTTTTAGCACCCCTCAATGTGTGCATGGAATGCATATATGAAACCATAATAACTCAGACATAACAACATTCCATAACCACATGATAATCCAAGATAATATCATAGTTTCTCACACGATCAAGCACCATAGGAAGCAAACATAGCAAGTTCGAATAGTAGTGAACACAAATAGCCAACATAATAGTCAACATAACATAGCCATAGCATGAGCAAAGATTACTACTAGGATACTACTTCTCCCCCTTTGACGACAACAAGTAAAAAGGGTACAAGAGCTAAACAGACTCAATCACTCCTGGCGGATGTCATCGTCATCATCAAGGAACTCGGGATACTCAACACGAGATGGAAAGCCGAAAGTGGACGAGGATGGAGCCGCGGGAAGAGGATCATCATCACTAACGAGACTCCCACGGTCACGGAGGCGCTGTTTGAGAAGATTCTTGGAGATGACAAGGCGCTTCTGAACATCATGATTCTGCTGACAGCTGAAAGTGATCGCCTTCATGATAGTAGACCGAGCCTTACCCAAGAATGATGCAAGACGGCCACAAGGAGCGGTCGAGGAAGATGGAGCAGAGGAACCGGTTGGCGGATTCCCACTAGCAGACCTCCTAGGCTGAGTAGGAGCAGCAGTCTAGGCACTAGCCACCATACGCATGTGAGTTTTAACCACCTCAAAGGGAGCAGTGTGATCAATCATGGAGCATGAGGAAACTGGCGCGACTGTATGAAGCTGCAAAGATGAATCTCATGCCAAATGAAATGGGCTGTGTCTAACGGCAGAGAGGGTTCGTCAAGCATTCAAACCATCAAGTCAATACAGTAGTTGCGAGCCCTTGATCGATCTCCCTTCTTAGGATAGAGGGTGCGAAGAACACACTGATAAAGGATGAAGTAAGGAGCATGGAAGATGGATACCTCATTGGGAGGATATCCACGTTCCTCTTCAGTGAGCTGAGAGGAAGGCTTCACCAGAGGCAAGCAAGCATCAATCCCTTTGGGCTTAAACTCTGGATCCATACTGTGAATGCGATGTCCAACTCCAGAGAGGCCCAAAATCTGAACAAACCGATCATAGGTGATACTCAATGTAGTGTCATCGGTCATCCATGTGAGAGTGTTGTCCGGACCAAAGAAGCAGGTGGCATAGAACTGAAGGATGGTAGCTTCATTCCAATCACACATGAAGGTCATTGCAGGACCTAGGGTCATAGCATCAATGATCTGGACCGGATTGTTAGGAAACATGGCCGGATGGTCACGTGGGAATTGGAGATCCACGTATTTGTGAGGAGCAAGACTTTGACCATGAACAAAATTGGAGTAGAGATCCTGCTGCATATGAGTCCGGAACCGAGGATCCTCGGCATCAGCCACCATCTCGTATTGAATGACATCCCAACGATACGCAAGGTATTGAGCCACCCCCACAGTGGTGAAGTTGTGAGTGGGGCAATCCCCGCTGTCAGGAAGCTCCATGGAGATGCGACGGCCATGAACAACGGGCATTGCAGACCCACGAACTTGAGGCACCGATGCCCTCCTAGTACCAGGCTTGGACTGTCCAACGGAATGTCTTGGTGCACGGTCATCCTCTTCCTCCCCAACATAGTCCGCATCATCTGGATCCGAGGCCGACGGACTAGTGGATGGTGCCCGCTTCTTCTTCTTCGTGGCGGTCTTCTTCTTCTTAGGCCGAGCATGCTCATCGGAGTCGGTTGAGCCTTGCCAGCGAACAACCCGGGAAGAAGGCTTAGGCCGATCGGGACCGCAGTTCTTGGCCCGCGCCATGAGGAACTCCGGTGGTCACTCCCACAATGCACCGGTCCCTCCCGAGGGATTCACATCACAACCCAAGAAATGGATTGGATAGAATCGTAGATCGAGAGGAGGAGAAGCCGTGAGCAGGAGATAGGGGCCGGAGGACGAAGGAGAGAGCCAGGGCGGCGTCGGAGCACAGCCCAGCAGTGGTGGCCGTGTGACGCGATGGGGAAGAGGAACGGGAGTGAATGGGGAAAAACTGCCCCCAACTCCCGAGTCCCTCCCCTGTTATGTGTGGCTGCGGGTGACGGGCCGTACATCCGGGGCTTGGCCCGGATATCCGGCGAGTGGAGGTCAGTGTAAAACAGGGGCCAATGGGCCGGACATCCGAGGATAAGTCCGGATATCTGGTGTGTGAGGGTTAGGTAGCTATAGGATCAGGACCCGGATGTCCGGATAGAACCCGGATGTCCGACGATCCCAGTACGAGCAACAGAAAGATTTGCTCCAGGGCCCGGATGTCTGGCTTAGGAGCCGTATGTCCGGCCACTGGACAACAAATCCAGACAAAAGAGAGACTTGGAAGGGGCCAACTAATATGATTTGAAATAGACTCCGCCAAGGAGTTTTGAGAGATTTTTTTAGGTGAAAACCTGAGTAATTCTAAGGCCATACTAAGATGTAATAACAACCCAACCAAATTAAGTAACTGAAGGTCCACACAAGCAATGTACAAGCGGTGACCGAAGTCACCATGTTTGAGCATATGGAACATAGTGCCGCAAAGATGAAGACTTTGGGCACATAGTCACGACTCCATCATGTTAAAGCACCATAGTTCGAGAACCATGATAACTTTGAGAGTGTTTGTTCTATTTATGCATTATGTAGGGTGAGAATATTCATGAATTGAATGTCCCCCCTAACTATATGCCTACATCAAGACAAAACATAGGTTCATGCATGAATGGGTACTAGATTTCACATAATATTGTCAAGCTCCAAGATACCAAGTTCACGCCTAAGTTGACAAAACCTTGCTTCATCCAATGGCTTGGTGAAAATATCTGCAAGTTTCATATCTGTGCCAACATGAGCAATGTCAATATCACCCTTCTCCACATGATCTCTCAAGAAGTGGTACCTAATGTCAATGTGCTTGGTGCGGGTATGATCTTTGGGGTTCTCAGCAATATTGATGGCACTTTCATTATCACATAGAAGAGGCACATGTCTATAGGTGATACCGTGATCCTTCAAAGTTTGCCTCATCCATAGTAATTGACTTGCACAACTGGCGGTTGCAATATATTCAGATTCGGCGGTGGAGCGAGCAACACAATTTTGCTTCTTTGAGGACCAACTTACCAAGGAGCGTCCAAGAAATTGACATGCACCGGAGGTGGACTTATGATCCACTTTGTCTCCAGCCCAATCCGCATCCGTGTACCCAATGAGATCAAACTTAGCATCCTTGGGGTACCATAGACCCAACTTTGGGGTGTGAACAAGGTATCTAAGAATATGCTTAACCGCCTTATGATGACTTTCCCTAGGGGAAGCTTGAAATCTAGCACACATGCATACAGTAAACATGATGTCTGGTCTAGATGCACAAAGATAAAGCAATGAACCAATCATAGAGCGGTATTTGGATGGGTCGAAGGGGATACCGTTTGTGTCTTCAGTGAGTACAATTTTGGTCGGCATGGGAGTCTTACAGGGGCTAGCATCAATCATGCCAAATTTTGCTAGGATATCCTTGAGGTATGTTCCTTGAGACAAGAAAATTCCTTCTTGAAATTGTTGAATTTGAAATCTGAGAAAGAACTTCAAATCCGCATTGAGTGACATTTCAAAATTCTTGGTCATTGATGCCGCAAACTTCTTGCATAAATGAATGTTAGGAGAACCAAAAATGATATCATCTACATAGATTTGGCATAAGATCAAATCACCTTTGTCCCTTTTAGTAAAAAGAGTGGGATCGATCACCCCTCTCACAAAGCCATCATCAAGTAAAAACTTCTTAAGATGATCATACCAAGCACGAGGTGCTTGTTTGAGGCCATACAAAGCCTTATGAAGTTTATACACATAGTCTTTGTGATTGGGGTCAACGAACCCAGGTGGTTGTGATACATATACTTCTTCTTGTAGAGGACCATTAAGGAAAGCACTCTTGACATCCATTTGATGCAATTTAAAGCCATTGAAAGCAGCATAAGAAAGTAAGATGTGAATGGATTCAAGACGGGCAACGGGGGCAAAGGTCTCACCAAAGTACAAACCTTCAACTTGTGAGTACCCTTGTGCCACTAACCTTGCCTTGTTGCGGATGATTACACCATTCTCATCTTGCTTGTTCTCAAAAATCCACTTTGTTCCAATGACGTTGTGTTCCGTGGTTGGCCTCTTGACTAATGACCACACTTGATTGCGCTCAAAACTATTCAACTCTTCTTGCATAGCAATGAGCCAATCGTTGTCTATCAACGCATCTTGTACCTTGAGAGGCTCAACACTAGACACAAAAGATAAGTGAGCACAAAATTTTGTCAATTGTTTACGAGTTACTCTACCTTCCGATATGTCAGTGAGGATTTTATCAACATCAACACGACCGGCCACTCAAGGCATGATGGAGGTTAAGGTTTCGCGAGGTTCAACTTCATGTCCATCATCCACGTCCTCAACATATGGATCATTAATGTGTGGTGGAAAATCTTCTTCTTCTTCTTGCATTTGTTGAGGTTCATTGTCAATGATTGCACTTTCTTGTTCTTGCCCTTGAGGATGATCTTGTTCTTGATGATTATCATGAAGAGGAACTTGATCATCATCTTGTACTTGGACTATGGGCATTGGTTGAGTAATAGGGGCTTGTGGTGGTATGGGTGTTGAAGTAGTTTGATGATGTGTGAGGCTTCCATCTTCTTCTTCATCATCATGAGGTTCTTGTTCCATTGGAAGAAGTGCACCAACACCCGTTGTCAAGATATCTTGAGAATAATCTTCTTCACCTACATCACTTAGATCAACTTGCTCCCCATGGGAGCCATTAAATTCATCAAACACCACGTCACAAGTTTCTACAACACATCCATTGGATTTGTTGTAGACTCTATAGGCGTGAGAGTTGATCCATAGCCAACAAATATGCCCTCTATGGTTTTAGATTGAAATTTTCCTAACCGCTCTCTTTTGTTGAGGATGAAGCATTTGCACCCAAATACATGAAAGTACTTGACATTTGGCTTGTTCCCGGTTAGGAGCTGATATGGAGTCTTTTCCAATATCGTGCGGAGGAAGAGCCGGTTTGATGCATGACATGCAGTGTTGATGGCCTCGGCCCAAAAACTATGTGGCGACTTGTATTCATCCAACATGGACCTTGCCATCTCCACAAGGGTGCGGTTCTACCTTTTTGCTACACCATTTTGTCGGGGAGTGTATGGAGCTGAATATTGATGCTCAATCCCTTCATCACTAAGGAACTCTTCCAAGGTGTAGTTCTTCAACTCAGATCCATTATCACTTCTTATTGCCAGAATTTCTTTGTCAAACTTGCGTTGTGCTTGATTGGCGAAATCAATGAAGGTGATCTTCGTCTTGTCCTTGGATTTGAGGAACAAGACCCATGTATACCTTGAGTAATCATCAACAATAACAAGTCCATACTTTTTCCTACCAAGACTATCCCATGAAGGAGACCCAAAAATATCCACATGAAGGAGCTCCAAAGGCCTTGAGGTAGACACAATATTCTTGGGTGGGTGCTTTGATTGATGTTGCTTCCCTGCTATGCATGCACTACACACACGATCTTTCTCAAAAGAGACTTAGTTAGTCCAATGATGTGATTACCCTTTAAGAGATCTTGAAGATTTCTCATGCCGACATGGGGTAACCGGCGATGCCATAGCCACCCCTTGTCGGCCTTGGCCATTAGACAAGTTGCATGGAATGTGCTCTCTTTTGAGAAATCGACCGTGTAAAGGTTGCCATCCAACTCTCCAACAAAGGCCACTTCGAGAGTATCTCTCTTAAATACTTTCACATCCGTTAGTCCAAAGAGTGTATCATAACCAACAGAAGCCAATTGGCGAACAGAAAGCAAATGGTATTTAAGGGATTGGACAAGCATGACATTTGCAAGCGACATGTCATTTGTGATAGCCACCTTGCCCAACCCGAGTACCTGTCCTTTTGATCCTCCACCAAACATAATGCTCATAAATGGTTGAATAGCTTCCATGAAATCGTAGAGCAACTTGCTATCTCCGGTCATATGATTGGTACATCCACTGTCAATCACCCATTTTACTCCACCGGAGAAAGCAACCTACACACAATTATGACTTGGTTAGAGGTACCCATTTTGCAATGGAACCTCTCAAGTTATTCACAAGGGTCTTAGGGACCCAAATAGCATAAAACCGGAATGCATTTCGAAGACCAACAAACTTTGCATAAACCTCTCCATCCTTAGCCTTACGAAGTACATAGAATGGAGGCATGAACTCTTTTGGCTTGTTGAGAGTGAGCATGCCCCTCGTGGCCTTCCCACTAACAACCTTACCTTCCTCCTTGTGCCCTTGTTGTAGAAAAGTTTCTTTTAGAGGGGTGGTGCACTTTTGAGAGGATGTCTTCTTCTTGCTTGTGCTAGGGTCAAACCCAAGTCCCTCTTTGGCGAACACTCCATTGTGTTGGCTCAATACCTCATCAAGGTTCTTTTGCCCTTGAGCACACGCCATGAGCCCTTTCTCGATTTGAGCCTTGAGAAAGCAATTTTCCTCAAGAATAGATGCTAGATCACTACTAGATTTAGTAGTACAAGCATCAACATTGATAATAGGAGAAGAGTAAGCCTTGGCTAGAGTTTCAAGATAAGTAAGCTTGAGTGTCTCAAAACTCTTTGTAAGAAGGGTGAGCTCTTCTTCCTTAGTCTTAAGGGACACGGATAGGAGCTCACAATCCTTAGAGAGAGAAGCATTCGACTTCACAAGCTTACTTTTATCATTCATCAACTCTTCGCAAGAGTCATTAGCCTTTTTCAAGGAGGCAAGATATTTAGTATGAACATCAATGTTTGCACCAATTTTCAAGCATAGATCATCATTTCGTGTTTCCTCATACTGGACTTTCTGCTCAAGGATTTCATATTTTTCCTTTTCCTCGGTGACGAGGGTTTCGAGTTCCTTAATGGTGATGGTGTGCTTACTCACCATCTCCATAAGCATACGAAACATAGTGAGCTTCTTTCCTTTGAGGGAGCACATGAACTTATTTAGTTTAGCAAGCATAGGATCATCTATATCATCATCATCCTCATGACTATCCTCCGCATCAAGATACTCATCACTAGGAGTAGGAGGAGTGAAAAGAGGAGGATATGATCTTGGAGTTACCTTGACCTTGTCGAGACAGCTTTGGTCATGTCCTTCTTCTAACATGGCCTTTGCCATTAGGCACTTGTGAGCGTTGCCCTTGTAGTCCTTCATATAGTTGTAGGTGACAACATCACCACTCTTGTTGACTAGCCTCAACGTGTTTTGAGAATCTTGAGCAACTCTGGCAACACCACTAACATCATCCGGGTCGGATTCTTCTTGAGCAACCATTGCTTTCCCATATCTCTTCTTGAGCTTGGAGTTCAAAGGATTTGGCAACTTCTTCTTGGGAAAGGTCTTAGGAAACCTTGGTTTATCCTCCCTCTTCTCATAAGGACACTCGTTGGAGAAGTGGTTGGTTTCTTCATAGTTGTAGCATTTTCTTACTTTCTTCTTTTGAAATCTTCCCTTAAATTTTCCCGCGCTAAACTTCTTGACAAAGAGAGCCATGTCTTCATATGAAGGGCCCTCATTGGATTCAACCTCATCACCATCTTCATTATCATCATCATATTCTTCTTCACTTTGCTCATCTTCACATACATGCTTGGCCCTCAATGCAAGATTGATCTTTGATGTTGGAGTACCATGCATGGCAAGATGTTTTGTGGCATTTGCCTTTGACTCTTCAAATAGTTGGAAGGTGGATATGATGTCATTTGTAGTCATTTCCTTGAAGGCATGGTGTTGTCTTATGTCCCACACCATTTGGTGGTGATATGGGGCAAGGGCATGAAGCAACTTGTCCACAAGAAATCGCTTAGTCATGTTGAATCCATCTTGTGTCTTGTCACACTCACACGACTCAATGTCAGCAGTGACAGTCATGAGACGCTCAAGGAGTTGATTGGGAGTTTCACCTTTATCCATACAGAAGTTTTGCAATTGCCCCTTGACAATTTCATATTGAGCACTCCGGAGGGTGGAGGTACCGGTCTTGGATCTTATAATACTTTCCCATAGTTCCTTTGCACTTGTGATGTGTATGAAAGGTCTCCTTTGCTTTTCAACCATACCTCTCCTTATACACATGGTTGCAGTGTCATTGAGATTCTTGTCATAAACTTCTCTTGGTGTAGGATTCTTTGGATCAACCACATGGTAACCATACTCCAAGATCTCCAGCATCTCATCGTTTCCATATCGAAGATGATCCTGCATAGCAACTCTCCACAAGGCAAAAGCGGCAGTGGCATAAAGTAAAGGAGGTTTGCCTTGAGGGTTATATTTTGGTTTCTCAACTTGGGGTATTGCATAAAGCCAAGGAACACTGGAGTGATCATTGTTAGGAGGTTGTTGACCAAGTGATGGAGTAGGCATAGTTGGCCTTGAAGCCGCACATCCAGAAAGTGGTGCATGCACCGTGGACAATGTGGCTAGTCTCATTTGGACCAAGGCCTCAAGAGAAGCATCATGCTCCTCTTTTTGCTTAGCAAGGGCCCGTTCCAGATCCTCAGAAGTAAAGGACTTGACTTCTGAAGAAGCCTCACCTTTATCCTTCGGATCTGTAACAAGGGGAGTCCCATCGGGGTTCATCTCGCTCTAGGGCGGTTAAGCCACAAGAATAGAGCACGATACTCTGATACCAATTGAAAGGATCGAGACAGACCTAGAGGGGGTGAATAGGTACAATTACAAATTTTAATTATTACTTAGCAATTTTAGGCAATAATGCGGAATATGAAGATGAGCCTAACAATTGTAAGTGTAGTACTAAGTGCTAATCAAGTAACACAAGTATGTAAGTAAGAAAGCACAATATGATATGAGTAAGTACTAAGAGACAAGTAACCAAAAGTAGAGAGTTAGGGTTAGGAATAACCGCAACTCCGGGAGACGAGGATGTATGCCGATGTTCACTTCCTTGGAGGGAAGCTACATCACCGTTAGAGAGGTGGATGTTACCATGAAGGCACACCAACGCCACGAAGGCTCACCCTATTATCCCTTTGAGACAACACCACGAAGGCGTTTCTCAACCACTAGTGGTAGACCTTGGGGTGGTCTCCAAACCGTCACAAACTTTTCTGGGGGTAATCACAAAGGTCGATTCCTCTCCGAAAGACTCCTACCGCCTAGGAGTCTCCAACCTCCAATAGTAACAAGAACGATGGGGAAAAGCTCAAGACTTGCTCAAATCATGAATTCCTTTGGCGCAAAGAAGGAGAAGGAGTGAATCTATCACTTGATCGGACAACTTCTCTCGAAAGCTCTGAAATCCCTTAGGGATCTAAGATTTGGTGTGGAGGAGTGAGAGAGAGAGTGAAATGTGTTCTAGGGTTTGTTCAAAGTGAGTGGTCAACCCTCTCCCATGGGGAAGAAGGGCTACATATAGTGTGAGCTCAAATATGGTCGTTGTAGTGTAAGTGAGTGAGCAGGCCAGACATCCGGGAAAGGGGCCGGACATCCGGCTTGGTAAGCTACGAGGAACAAAACAAAGGCAGAACAAAAGAATAGAGGGGCCGAACATACGACATATCAGGAAGGCCCGGACATTCGGCAGGTGGCCGGACATCCCGCGCGCAGCCCAGCATAAAGATGTTCTCTGGATAGCTATGCCCGGATATCCCGAATGGGGCCCGGACATCCGGCGTAACAGGAAGGCCTGGACATCCGGGGAAAGCCCAGACATCCGGCGTGTAGCTCAGTATACAACTGCTCTCTGGATGGCTAGGCCCGGATATCCGGCAAGGAGGCCGGGCATCCGGCGTGCAGCCTGGACATCCGGCATGAAGCCCGGACATCTGGCAGCCAAGAGACAGAACATGAAGGTTTTCGGCATGTGCAGTATGGTCAAGAGGTTTTTGGCAAGAGCAAGCCTTTAACTAACCCTATCGATCCCCTCTTAATAGTGCGGGATCCTATACTCAAGAAAACAAGTATGTAATCAACTTTTATGCTTCATCCTTGAGTAAAATCACTTCTAAGCTCTTGATCCACACACATCGATGAACCGGGGAGTAATACCTGAGATTTACTTGACAGCCATTGTTAGTCCCCTACATGTATATTGTCATCAACATCAAAACATGATGTAAGGGCATGATTGCTCTTTTAGTTGGGTTCAACACTCTTACTTATCAAAATGAGTAAGATAGATACACTATACTTGTGGGTCATCAAGACTCTTTTCTGGCGTTGTTGCCGGGGAGTGAAGCGCCTTTGGTAAGCAGAATTTGGTAAGGAAACATTTATATAGTGTTCTGAAATTTACTGTCACTTGTTACTATGGAAAATAATCCTTTGAGGGGTTTGTTCGGGGTATCTTCACCTCGACCGGAACCACAATTAGTTTCTCCTCAACTTACTGCACCTACTGAAAATATTTATTATGAAATTCCTTCGGGTATGATAGAGAAACTGCTAGCTAATCCTTATGCAGGAGATGGAACATTACATCCTGATGTGCACCTAATTTATGTGGATGAAGTTTGTGGATTATTTAAGCTTGCAGGTATGCCCGAGAATGTTGTCAAGAAGAAAGTCTTCCCTTTATCTTTGAAGGGAAAGGCATTGACATGGTATAGGCTATTGGATGATATTGGGTCATGGAACTACAACCAATTGAAATTGGAATTTCATCAGAAGTTTTATCCTATGCATCTGGTTCATCGTGATCGGAATTATATATATAATTTCTGGCCTCATGAAGGAGAAAGTATTGCTCAAGCTTGGGGGAGGATTAAGTCAATGTTATATTCATGCCCCAATCATGAGCTCTCAAGAGAAATTATTATTCAAAAAAATTATGCTTGGCTTTCTCATAATGATCGATCCATGCTCGATACTTCTTGTACTGGTTCCTATATGAAGAAGGATATTGAATTCAAATGGGATTTATTGGAAAGAATTAAACGCAACTCTAAAGATTGGTATCTCGACGAGGGTAAAGAGTCAGGTATAAACCTTAAGTTTTATTGTGTTAAATCTTTTATGGATACCGATGCTTTTCGTGATTTTAGCACTAAATATGGACTTGACTTTGAGATAGTAGCTTCTTTTTGTGAATCTTTTTCTACTCATATTGATCTCCCTAAGGAGAAGTGGTTTAAATATCATCCTCCCATTGAAGTTAAAGTAGTAGAACATATTAAAGTTGAAGAAGACACTATTACTTATATTGTTGATCCTATTGTTCCGACTGCTTATATCGAGAAACCACCTTTCCCTGTTAGAATAAAGGATCATGCTAAAGCTTCAACTGTGGTTAATAAAAGTAATATTAGAGCACCCAAACCCTCTGAACAAATTAAATTTGAACCTAGTATCGCTACGGTTAAAGATCTCTTAGTTGAAAATATTGATGGGCGTGTTATTTATTTCTGTGATGAAGCTGCTAGAATTGCTAAACCAAATATGAAAGATAAACATAGACATGTTGTTTCTGTTAAAATTGGAGACCACTGTTATCATGGCTTATGTGATGTGGGTGCTAGTGTGAGTGCAATTCCTTATACCTTATATAAAGAAATTATGAATGATATTGCACCTGCTGAGATAGAAGATATTGATGTTACTATTAAGCTTGCTAATAGAGAAACTATATCACCAATTGGGATTGTTAGAGATGTTGAAGTCTTGTGTGGGAAGATAAAATATCCCACTGATTTTCTTGTTTCTTGGTTCCCCACAAGATAATTTTTGTCCCATTATATTTGGCAGACCTTTCTTGAATACTGTTAATGCCAAGATAGATTGCGAGAAAGACATTGTTACTATTGGGTTAGGGGATATGTCTCATGATTTTAATTTATCTAAATTTTGTAGACAACCCCATGATAAAGAATTGCCTAGTAAGGATGAAATTATTGGTCTTGCTTCTATTGTCGTGCCTCCTGCTGATCCTTTAGAACAATATTTGTTAGATCATGAAAATGATATGTTTATGAATGAAAGAAGGGAAATAGATGAAGTATTCTTTAATTGATGACCTATTTTGAAACACAATTTGCCTGTTGAAATCCTTGGGGATCCTCCTCCCCCAAAGGGTGATCCCGTGTTTGAGCTTAAACAATTACCTGATACTCTGAAATATGCTTATCTTAATGAAAAGAAGATATATCCTGTTATTATTAGTGCTAACCTTTCAGAGCATGAAGAAAATAAATTATTGAAAACTCTGAAGAAGCACCGTGCCGCTATTGGATATACTGTCGATGATCTTAAGGGCATTAGTCCCACTCTTTGTCAGCACAAAATTAAATTGGAGAAAGATGCTAAACCAGTTGTTGATCATCAACGACGGTTAAATCTTAAGATGAAAGAAGTGGTAAGGAATGAAATACTAAAGCTTCTGGGGGCATGTATAATTTATCCTATTGCTGAGAGTCAATGGGTAAGTCATATTCATTGTCTCCCTAAGAAAGGAGGTATTATTGTTGTTCCTAATGATAAGAATGAATTGATTCCATAAAGAATTGTTACAGGTTATAGAATGGTAATTGATTTCCACAAATTAAATAAAGCTACTAGAAAGGATCATTACCCTCTACTTTTTATTGATCAAATGCTAGAAAGATTACCCAAGCAGACACATTTTTGCTTTCTAGATGGTTATTCTAGTTTCTCTCAAATACCTGTGTCAAAAGATGATCAAGAAAAAACCACTTTTACTTGCCCTTTCGGTACCTTTGCTTATAGATGTATGCATCTATGCATCTTGGATTATGCAATGCACCTGCTACCTTTCAAAGATGTATGACTGTTATATTCTTTGTTTTTTGTGAAGAGATTGTTGAGGTTTTCATGGATGATTTCTCCATTTACGGAACTTATTTTGATGATTGATTAAACAACCTTGATCGAGTTTTGCAGAGATGTGAAGAAACGAATCTTGTCTTGAATTGGGAGAAGTGCCACTTTATGGTTAATGAAGGTATTGTCTTGGGGCATAAAATTTCTGAAAGAGGTATTGAAGTTGATAAAGCTAAAGTAGATGCTATTGAAAAGATGTCGTGTCCTAAAGATATCAAAGGTATAAGAAGTTTCCCTGGTCATGCTGGTTTCTGTAGGAGGTTTACTAAAGACTTCTCTAAAATTTCTAGGCCTCTCACTAATCTCTTACAAAAATATGTTCCTTTAGTTTTTTATGATGATTGTGTAGAAGCATTTGAAATACTTAAGAAAGCCTTGATTTCTGCTCCTATTGTTCAGCCACCTGATTGGAATTTACCCTTTGAAATTATGTGTGATGCTAGTGATTATGACAAATAGTTGATAAGAAATTAAATGGTATCCAATATGCTAGAAAAACTCTAGACAGTGCCCAAAGAACTTATGCTACCACTGAAAAATAATTTTTAGCAATTGTATTTGCATGTGATAAGTTCAGACCTTATATTGTTGATTCCAAAGTAACTATTCACACTGATCATGCTGCTATTAAATATCTTATGGAAAATAAATATGCTAAACCTAGACTCATTAGATGGGTTCTCTTGCGACAAGAATTTGATTTGCATATTATTGATAGAAAGGGAGCTGAGAACCCCGTTGCAGACAACTTGTCTAGGTTAGAAAATGTTCTTGATGACCCACTGCCTATTGATGATAGCTTTCGTGATGAGCAATTAAATGTCATAAATGCTTCTCATAATACTCCATGGTATGCTGATTATGCTAATTATATTGTTGCTAAATTTATACCACCTAGTTTCACATACCAGCAAAAGAAAAAGTTTTTCTATGATTTAAGACATTACTTTTGGGATGATCCACACCTTTATAAAGAAGGAGTAAATGGTGTTATTAGACGTTGTGTACCTGAGCATGAATAGGAACGGATCCTACACAAGTGCCACTCCGAGTCTTACGAAGGACACCACGCTAGAGATAGAACTGCACATAAGGTATTGCAATCCGGTTTCTATTGGCCTACTCTCTTCAAGGATGCTCGTAAGTTTGTCTTGTCTTGTGATCAATGTCAAAGAATTGGTAATATTAGTAGACGTCAGGAAATGCCTATGAACTAATCACTTGTTATTGAACCATTTGATGTTTGGGGCTTTGATTATATGGGACCTTTTCCTTCCTCTAATGGGTATACACATATTTTAGTTGTTGTTGATTAGATTACTAAGTGGGTAGAAGCTATTCCAACTAGTAGTGCTGATCATAACACTTCTATTAAGATGCTTAAAGAAGTTATTTTTCTGAGGTTTGGAGTCCCTAGATATTTAATGACTGATGGTGGTTCACATTTTATTCATGGTGCTTTCCATAAAATGCTTGCTAAGTATGATGTTAATCATAGAATTGCATCTCGTTATCATCCTCAGTCTAGTGGTCAAGTAGAATTGAGCAATATAGAGATTAAATTAATTTTACAAAAGACTGTTAATAGATCTAGAAAGAATTGGTCTAAGAAACTTGACGATGCATTATGAGCTTATAGAACTGCTTAGAAGAATCCTATGGGTATGTCTCCATATAAAATGGTTTATGGAAAAGCATGTCACTTACCTCTTGAGCTAGAACATAAGGCATAGTGCGCTATTAAAGAGCTCAATTATGATTTCAAACTTGCCGGTGAGAAGAGGTTATTTGACATTAGCTCACTTGATCAATGGAGAACCCAAGCTTATAAGAGTGCCAAGTTGTTTAAAGAAAAAGTTAAAAGATGGCATGATAAAAGGATACGAAAGCGTGAATTTAATGTAGGTGATCATGTTTTTCTATACAACTCTCGTTTAAGATTTTTTGCAGGAAAGCTTCTCTCTAAATGGGAAGGTCCTTACATCATCGAGGAGGTCTATCGTTCTGATGCCATAAAAATTAACAATGCCAAAGGCAAAAATCTGAAAGTGGTAAATGGTCGAAGACTCAAACATTATATCTTAGGTACTCCCATAAATGTTGAGACCAATATAATTGATATTGTAACCCTGGATTACATAAGGGACACTTTCCAGAATGTTTCAGACTCCAAAAAGTAATAGGTATGTGGTACGGTAAGTAAACCGACTCCAAAACGTTTCCAATGATAAATTTCTCCATTTTGGAATACTTAGAAAATTATGAAAATTAAAATTATTCCAAAAGAGACACGAGGCCACCACAAGAGTGGAGGGCGCGCCCTACCCCCTTGGGCGCGCGCCCTGTCCTTGTGGCCACCTCGTGTGCTCTCCAGACTCTGTTTTCTTGCACGATACTTCTTTTGGTCGGTAAAAATTCATTATATAATCTCCCAAAGGTTTTGACCACCGTACCACGCAAATATCTCCTGTTCTTATTTCGAGCTATTTTTCTGACGGATCTAGGTCACCCAGGGGCGGAGCCAGGATTTCACCATGGGGGGCGAAGAACACATTGAAGCACACAGGAGACATAACACAAAAATATTTCAAGTCTTGAATATTGTAGCGATATCAAACATGTAACAGTATAAGCTTTACAATAAAAAGACTACATTTCTACTAGTTTGAATGTAGATCTACGGCCCCCAGCCGGTCGATCAAACAAATCAATAATCTCATTAACATTGAACTTTGCAGCTATTTCCTTCCCAATGTATACAACCATGTAAGGTCGAAGAAAATCGTCACCCATTTTACTTCGGAGACGCGTCTTGATAATCTTCATTGCTAAAAAAGCTCTCTCCGCAGTTGCAGTTGACACCGGGAGAGTGATGACCAAGCGCAATAATCTATAAACCATTGGATACACAGAGGCTTTACCCGTTTTATGCAATGCAATGGTCAAATCAGCCAGTGATGACGAAGAATTCAGCTCTGGATGGTTGCAAACATCTAACTGATAGTGTGGAAGTTGTGACTCCAGGCGAGCCTGCTCTTGACTAGAAAAATCCGCTGGATAGAATTTGTCCACAAGCATGCAAATCTTTGATATGTCAAATGAGTCATGCCTTGGATCCAAGGATGCACAGAGTGTCATTAGCTCTGTATTCTGAACACTAAATCGGTCATTTAGCTCAACCACTTGTTGATCTATCGCCACATTGAACACATCTGCTTTGTAGTGGTGAAGGACTTAGTCACATCAACATACCTGTAAATTACAAATACAGAATATGTGTTAGAGTAAAGCATATGCGATTAATATTATTCTATTATACAGTAGAGGAAAGGGACATACTTGCGACTCATATCTAGGATCTCAATTTCATGCTTCACACAAAAGGCCTTAACCTCCTCTATGAGAGGTTCCCATCCTTCCTCTCTTAGATTAGCGAGGAGCATCTTAGTGTTAGAGAGTGTATCTAATGCATTCAAAATGTCCATAGATTTCTTCTAGAGTGTTTGGCACAAGACATCTGTGATTTTCATAATACTCTCCATGAGGTGCAAAATGAACACAAAATCAAAAGAAACAATTATCCTTAGGGCGCCTCCAGCATCTCCACGGGAATATTGTGTCACCGAACGATCATTCGCTATACTTCGTAGGACTATAATTGTGGCACCAAACATCTTCCTCAAGCTCTGAATTGACTTGAAGTGTGAACTCCATCTAGTGTCTGCTGGTCTCTGTAAAGAACCTATCTGGTTTGCCCCTTTTCCCGTATCAAGATCCCCCAGTTCAATTTCACGTGCAATTTCGGCGGCTTGATTTGCTAGTAACTCATCATTGCGTTTAGGTGAAGCACTAACAACATTTATGACAAAATTGGCATGTTGAAAAAAATTATGCACTTCATGTACCTCTCGTGATGCTGCAACAAGAGCCAATTGAAGCTGATGCGCCATACAATGAATGTAATATGCATAAGGGCACGCCTTCAGAATTAAAGCCTTCAATCCGTTCCACTCCCCTCGCATATTACTGGCCCCGTCATAGGCCTGACCTCTGATATCTTTCACATTTAAATTGTTATCTTCTAGAACAGTGCAAATTGTCTCCTTAAGAGTCAATGCAAGAGTGTCATTCACATGAATGACATCAACAAAACGCTCCTGTATGAATCCTTCAGTGTCAGGAAACCGGAGGACCAATGCCATTTGCTCTGTCTTGGATTCATCGCGAGCTTCGTCAACCATTATACAAAATTTGCTATCACCAATTTCTTCTCTAATTGTTCTTTGCACCTTACGAGAAAGTATAGCAAGAATTTCCTCTTGAACCTGATGAGATGTGTACTTTGCGTTTCCAGGAGCATTTTCCAAGACAACATCTTTCACCTACTTGTTATAAGAAGCCAAAAGTTTTACCACTTCTAGGAAATTACCCCCGTTAATGGATCCTGGAGATTCATCATGCCCTCTAAAAGCACAAGCCTGGAATGTTAACCACCTGCATCATATCATATAATTGTTTTGTTAGGATACTACAACATACAATATTTTAATTATTGTAACATAAGATGGAAGAAAAATATTGCTTACCGGATGGAATCAATTATTACTTTGAGCCTTACCCTTGCATCTAAAATCGTTTTTGTGGTTACTTTCCCATACACCTTATCAATATGAGTCGTGTTGTTTTTAAAATTATCATAACAACGAACTGAGAAGTTATGGGCTGAACCAGCATCTTTACCCATATGAGTTAAAAAAGCACACTCTTTCCCATTATTCACCTTCTTCCACCTATCAAAGCCCAAAACAATAAATGTTTCTGAGCCGCACTTCCCAATCGGCTTTCTTGAGAAGAGGAAACAATGGAAGCAATATGCACGCTTTGTGTAAGGTGAAAACTCCAGCCATTCAAAATCCTTGAACCAACTGTACTGGAAACGCCGACGATGTTTCGGTGGATCATCATTATACGGATACTCTCTCATGTATGGCATGTATCGGCCTTCAGAAATATAGAATTGGCGTGCTTCATTTTGCTTATCAAGAAGGAGTTCCCAAATCTGTTTGCGCTTTCCAAGGTCTCGCTCGAATGGTGTGCTTCTGATTCTTTGTTGTTCTAGAACTTCTACTTCTACAGATGCCTCAATATTTTGCTCGGGGGGTGGCATATCAACTGAACTGAGATTGGGGACATTATGATCAGTGGGTTGCTCTATGACATCGACCTCCACAGTTGCATTTGCATTTTCAACTGTAGAGTTTGAAGCAATTGGCTTGAAAAAATTACTTATCGACGGTGTCTTCCTCTTCCTCATGACCTATGCAGTTCTTATATAAGTACAAAGCAGACATGTAATCTGGAATTGATGTGACAAGTGCCTAAATATACTAAGTCACTAAACACTAAGTAGTAAGTACTAACAGTTGATCAATTGATTTGTTGAATCAAACTGACGAGTAGTATGAACCTGTAGACTATAGTCGGTAGACAATAATACCTCCTTCTCTGATCACGGGACAGGATCAGTTAGGAATTCAGTGTGGGCTTGTGGCGATTCCGTGCGGCTGCCTGGATTGATGCGCGGTCGACGGCAGCTTCACGAATCAGCAATCGACGACGGGCGAAACACGGCGGCGTGACGCCCGGCGGCCGGCGTCAATGAAGCCCTAGCGCCAGCGGCTAGCGGCGCGTCGCGGACGAAAGAGTCGAGGTCTCCAGGAAGCTAGTCGCGTGTGTGTCGTTCATCGTTGATCGATTGAGATGTGGATGGGTACCAGCGTATACATGCGTATTATGCAGGCTGCAGCCTTGGCCCTTCTTGCGTTTTGGGCTTTACATGAGTTTAGCCCATGCACTAATGGCCTGATGGTCGGATAATTATGCCTAAACTATTAGTACTAGTCCCTGCTGGAGTTCGTTGGGGGGGCGGGGAACCATGGGGGGGGGGTCTGGCCCCCGCTCGTCCCCCCACTGCCTCCTCCTCTGAGGTCACCATGACGTCTCCAAGCACCCCCAAGGACAAGTTTTTCGAGAAGGTCATCAACCCCTACCTTGCGGGGGTGTTGCGAAACCCTCAAGCCATTGAGATGCATGAGGGGGTGCTGCACATCCGCGCTGTTGATGGGCCTAAGAAGACCGGAAGCGTGGAGACAAGACTTGAAGCAATGGAGCAACAAGTTTTCAAGTGCCAAGGGATGGTGGAGCGTGGACTCAACACCAATCACATGATGATCGCGGAGTTCACCAATGATCACAAGCTAGATGCCAAGAACATTGGGGAGGCCATCTTCAAGCTTCATGAGAAAATCGAGCACCTCCAAGCCGAGATCTATGACATGAAAAACCAAAACTATGAGTATGAATACAGATTTAAGAGGATGAGTTTGGCTGCAGATTTGAGGATCCCGAAGACTTGTTCATCTTTTTATGGTGGTGAGCCTATGCCTTGGAAGATGGATGACAAGCCTACTTCATCAACAACTCCATCATCACCACCTCCGAAGAAAGAGACATAATTACATGGGTATGGGCACTCCCCTTGGCAACTACCAAGCTTGGGGGAGTGCCCCGGTATCGTATCACCTTCACATCTTTATCTTTATCGCTTTTCTTAGTTTGATCCTTTTGGTTATATCTTGATCTAGTAGAATAAAGTTTTTCGTATGACCTAGCCTTGAGTTTTGCTTTATGTTCCCTCTATGTAATCGAGTCCTTGAGATATATATAATTAAGAGTAGTTTTGAGTTAAGGGCTTTGCTTTCTTGCTATGATATTGAGGGAATTAAATAAAAGAAAGAACAAAAAGAAATAAAAAGATCATATATTGATCTTATGGAGAGTAATGACTTCACATACAAAGAGTATGATGAATAAAAGTTGCTGAGAGTTGACAAACATAGTTTTGGTCATTGTTGCAATTAATAGGAAGTAATAAAGAAAGAGAGGCCTCACATATAAATATACTATCTTGGACATCTTTTGTAATTGTGAGCACTCATTAAAGTATGACATGCTAAAAGGTTGATGTTGGACAAGGAAGACAACATAATAGGTTATGTTTTCTTATATCCGAATAGAAGTTATATTGTCATGGATCATCCAACATGTTGAGCTTTCCTTTCCCTCTCATGCTAGCCAAATTATTTGCACCAAGTAGAGATACTACTTGTGCTTCCAAACATCCCTAAACCTAGTTTTGCCATGAAAGTCCACCATACCTACCTATGGATTGGGTAAGATCCTTCAAGTAAGTTGCCATCGGTGCAAGCAATAAAAATTTCTCTCTAAATATGTATGATCTATTAGTGTGAAGAAAATAAGCTTTATATGAACTTGAGATATGTAAGAAATAAAAGCGACGGACTACATAATAAAGTTCCTTATCATAAGTGGAAATATAAAGTGATGTTCTATTATTGCACTAAGATTTTGTACATCCAACCATAAAAGCGCATGACAACCTCTGCTTCCCTCTGCGAAGGTCCTATCTTTTACTTTTATCTCCTACCCTTATACAAGAGTCATGGTGATCATCACCTTTTCCTTTTTACACTTTTTCCTTGGGCAAGCTCTATGTGTTGGAGAGATCCGGATATATATACCCACTTGGATGTAGGTTTTCATAAAGTATTATTGTTGACATTACCCTTGAGGTAAAAGGTTGGGAGGCAAAACTATAAGCCCCTATCTTTCTATGTGTCCGATTGAAGCTTTGAACCCATAAGTATCGCGTGAGTGTTAGGAATTGTGAAAGACTAAATGATAGTTGAGTATGTGGACTTGCTGAAAAGCTCTTATATTGACTATTTCCGATGTTATGGTAAATTGCAATTGCTTCAATGACTGAGATCATAGCTTGTTAGTTTTCAATGAAGTTTCTGATTCATACTCTACCTTGTGAACGAATTATTACTTTAGCATAAGAAATTATATGGCATTATATTGTTGTTCTAAAGATGATCATGATGCCCTCATGTCTGTATTTTATTTTTATTGACACCTCTATCTCTAAACATGTGGACATATTTTTCGATTTCGACTTTCGCTTGAGGATAAGCGAGATCTAAGCTTGGGGGAGTTGATACGCCCATTTTGCATCATGCTTTTATATTGATATTTATCGCATTATGGGCTGTTATTACACATTATATCACAATACTTATGCCTATTCTCTCTTGTTTTATAAGGTTTACATGAAGAGGGAGAATGCCAGCAGCTGGAATTCTAGACTAGAAAAGGAGCAAATATTAGAGACCTATTCTGCACAACTCCAAAAGTCCTGAAACTTCAAGGAGCATGTTTTTGGAATATATAAAAAATATTGGGCGAAGAAAGTACCATAGGGGGCCCACCAGCCAGCCACAAGGGTGGAGGGTGCGCCCTACCCCCTGGGTGCACCCCCCGACCTTGTGGGCCCCCTGTGTTGGGGAATGCAGTATTTCAAAAAAATCCTACGATCACGCAAGATCTATCTAGGAGATGCATAGCAACGAGAGGGGGAGAGTACGTCTACGTACCCTCGTAGACCGAAAGCAGAAGCATTATGAAACACAGTTGATGTAGTCGAACATCTTCGCGATCCAACCGATCAAGTATCGAATGCACGGCACCTCCGCGATCTGCACACGTTCATCTCGGTGACGTCCCTCGTACTCTTGATCCAGCTGAGGCCGAGGGAGAGTTTCGTCAGCACAGCGGCATGATGACGGTGATGATGAAGTTACCGACGCAGGGCTTCGCCTAAGCACTACAACGATATGACTGATGTGGAATTATGTGGAGGGCGGCACCGCACATGGCTAAACAATCAACTTGTGTGTCTATGGGGTGCCCCCTCCCCCGTATATAAAGGAGTGGAGGAGGGGAGGGCCGGACCTCATAGGGCGCGCCCAAAGGGGGGAGTCCTACTCCCAGTAGGAGTAGGTTTCACCCTTCCTAGTAGGAGTAGGAGAAGAAGGAAGAGGGAGAGAGAGGTAAGGAAAGGGGGGCCGACCCCCACCCAATTCGGATTGGGTTTTGGGGGGCGCGCCCTCCACCTGGCTGCCTCCTCCTCTCTCCCACTAAGGCCTAATAAGGCCCATTGACTCCCCAGGGGGTTCCGGTAACCCCCTGTACTCCGGTAAATGCCCGAACTGAAAGGATCGAGAAGAGGTGTCTAGAGGGGGGGGGGTGATTAGACACTAAGTGCTAAAAGTTACAGTTTTTAAATTCTTTAGGTTGAAGTGGAGTTTAGGCACAAGTTTAACAAACACAATACATATCAAGCAAACATGCAAAGAGTATATGAGCAGCGGAAAGTAAAGCATGCAACTTGCAAGAATGTAAAGAGAAGGGTTTGGAAGATTCAAACGCAATTGGAGACACGGATGTTTTTGTCGTGGTTCCGAAAGGTGGTGATATCGTACATCCACGTTGATGGAGACTTCAACCCATGAAGGGTAACGGTTGCGCGAGTCCACGGAGGGCTCCACCCACGAAGGGTCCACGAAGAAGCAACCTTGTCTATCCCACCATGGCCATCACCCACGAAGGACTTGCCTCACTAGTGGTAGATCTTCATGAAGTAGGCGATCTCCTTGCCCTTACAAACTCCTTGGTTCAACTCCACAATCTTGTCAGAGGCTCCCAAGTGACACCTAGCCAATCTAGGAGACACCACTCTCCAAGAAGTAACAAATGGTGTGTTGATGATGAACTCCTTGCTCTTGTGCTTCAAATGATAGTCTCCCCAACACTCAACTCTCTCTCACAGGATATGGATTTTGTGGAAAGAAGATTTGAGTGGAAAGCAACTTGGGGAAGGTTAGAGATCAAGATTCATATGGTAGGAATGGAATATCTTGGTCTCAACACAAGTGTAGGTGGTTCTCTCTCAGAAAATATGTATTGGAAGTGTAGGCATGTTCTAATGTCTCTCTCCATGAATGAAGAGGAGGTGGAGGGGTATTTATAGCCTCCACACAAAATCTAACCATTACACATAACTTTCCAAACTCAGTGGGACCGAATGGTTAAACTCGGTCGGACCGATTTAGCAAAGCTAGTGACCGTTAGGGTTTTCGATGGGACCGGCATGCAACTCGGTAGGACCGATATGATTAGGGTTAGGGCATAACGTAATCTCGGTGAGGCCGGTTACACAAACTCGGTGAGACCGATTTTGGTAATAAGCAAACCAGAGAGTTGGTCAGGTAAACTCGGTGGGACCGATCGCTCATTTCGGTGAGACCGAAATGTTACAAAAGGGAACCAGAGATTTTACATTACAGTTTCGGTGGGACCGATCGCAAGTTTCGGTGAGACCAAAAGTATTGCAATAGGAAACAGAGAGTTTGCAATCCCATCTCGGTGAGACCGAGATCCCTATCAGTGAGACCGAGTGGCCTAGGGTTTGTGGCAGTGGCTATGACATTTGAAACTTGGTGGCGCCGGATAGGAAGAATCGGTGGGTCCGAGTTTGACTTTTGGTTTAGGTCATATGTGGATGTGAGAAAGTAGTTGAGGGTTTTGGAGCAAGAGCCTCATTAAGCAACACCTCATCCCTCCTTGATAGTATTGGCTTTTCCTATAGACTCAATGTGATCTTGGATCACTAAAATAGAAAATGTAGAGTCTTGAGCTTTGAGCTTGAGCCAATCCTTTGTCCTTAGCATCTTGAAGGGGTTTCACATCCTCTAGTCCATGCCACTTCACTGTTGAACTTGTCTAAAACATACTAGATAAAAATGTTAGTCCAACAAGAGATATGTTGACATTA
Source organism: Triticum urartu (assembly GCF_056163025.1). Classification (NCBI taxonomy): domain Eukaryota; kingdom Viridiplantae; phylum Streptophyta; class Magnoliopsida; order Poales; family Poaceae; genus Triticum; species Triticum urartu. Next base: position 441,897,704 of record NC_141878.1, on the reverse strand, counting down.
ATTACCAAAACCACCTAGGGAGCACTTGTGCTTTCAATCTCCCCCTTTTTGGTAATTGATGACAACATACATCAAAGCTTTAGATCAAGATATTAAGAGTAGTAGGTAAAGCTTTGGAATGACATGTAACTTGCATAGGCTCCCCCTATATGTATGAAATCATGTGATTATGGAATATAGGAGCATGTGAACGCATAAACATGACAGAGTAAACAATGTGTTACATGTATCTTGTCTATATGCATCAGAGCAAATGAAGAAAATATGAGAAATGTACCTTCATGCTCATGAGTCCTTGCAAACAGTATGTACATCAGCAAGAAATTCTCATTCACATGACTGTGATGCATATACTTACCTTGTGGTCTTGAGTTGGCTTAGGATGGGATGAACCTGCGTAAACAAGGTTAGATAACACAGATACACCTACTGGCCAGAGAAAACAAGAGTACCAAGACTGGGATGACATGTAGAGTGAGTACTAAGTACCACATTGGATATAGACATGTCCCCAAAGGTAAAGATGTGCAATAAATTCAAGGATTTCCTTCCCTTAGATGTCTTGCTCCCCCTGAATCTAGCATGGGATGCTGGGAGAAGATGGGGAACAGGAAATCAGAGCAAAAACAGAGCTCAAAGGAAATAAACAGAGCTAATGCAATCGAGCAAATATGAACATGTCTTTCCCCTCTTGAAGACATGTGACTTTTCTCCTCTTGAACACCAAGCATCTGGGGTCCTTGATGATTACTCTTTCTTCCCTTGAGCATTCTCTCCCCTTATAGATATGATTAAGCTTTGATGTGATCTCTCTCTCCCCCTTTGACATCAATTTCCAAGAAGGGTTCTTATGGATCTTTGTCATGATGGGTTTGGTCCTTGAGTCACAAAACAAAGCAGCAAGTTGAATAGGATGCTGGTCGAGGACAAGATTCATTGAGTGGAGCTGGATTAAAAAGAATTCAGAAACAAGTGGCAAGATGTTTTTCCTGTAGTGAAATCGGTAGCACCGAGTTTGGTGTTTTGGTGGCACCGAAAGGGTTCGGTTGGACCGAAGTAAACAGCCCGGTGTGACCGAGTTCATCGCAGAGAAAACACTTGTCACCTCAGCTCACTAGACAAGTAAGATCTCACAAGGATTTGCAAGGAATTTAATGCAGAAAATGCAGAACAGAAAATAAAAGAGAAGAAACTAAAAAGAATCTAGATGAAGTTTATGCATGAGACAAATGCAAGAGCACAAAAAGAACACAAGAGAACTTCATCTAGAATTGGGCGGTGACAAAGTCACCTATGTTAGAGTATATTGACTTAGGAGTCAAGTGAGATCACTTGATCTTTGGTCATACTCATCGTTTTAAGCTCAAAATGGGGTTACCATTTTTCGTTAAAGCATCTTGATGTATTCACATCTTGTTGAGTTGCTTTATCCCATGACTTGGAGTAAAGCTTCTCTAAGATGGAATAACATACCTTGGGTGGTGGTGTTGATCATGATCATGTAGTTGAACTTGTGTGGGTTGCTCAAGGTTGATGTAGCTCATCAAGAGTTGGGAGCACCACTTGGAGTTTGAGTCCATCTACCTACATGGGTTAGTTTTTGCAAGGAAGAGCACTTGTGTATCCAAAATGACAATCATGATAGAATTTGTCAAAGGATATGTTTGAATGGTTTTGTGCTTCCTTGTCTTCAACCACCATTGTGTAGAGACTTGGTGATGTAGAGATTGCTCAAGATGTTGAGTGAGTTGCAATCTCATAGAATTAGATTCAGCCAAGTACCTACATGAGTTAGATAACATGCAAGGTACAAATATATCCACGACATAAGATAGTCATCATAAGAGATATATCATGGATTAGTCATAAGCTCATGTCTTGCATGAATCCAATGGAGTTCCTACTCCAAGTTCGAAGCATCAATAATGTTCAGTTCACCTCTCAAGCTGCAAAATACTTTCTCATCAAGAGGTTTAGTAAATATATCTGCTAATTGCTTATCGGTGCGAACATGCTTAAGATCAATGTCACCCTTAGCAACATGGTCTCGAATGAAATGATGACGAACTTCAATATGCTTAGTTCGAGAATGTTGTACAGGATTATGACCAATTTTGATAGCACTTTCATTGTCACATAGCAATGGAATATGTTTCACATTGATCCCATAATCTTTAAGAGTTTGGGTCATCCAAAGTAATTGAGCACAACATGATCCAGCGGTAATGTATTCCGCTTTGGCGGTGGATAAGGATACCGAGTTTTGTTTCTTGGAGGACCAAGAGATAAGAGATCTACTAAGAAATTGACAAGTACCTGAAGTTGACTTTCTATCAACCTTGTCACCGGCATAGTCCGAATCAGAGTAGCCAACAAGATCAAAGGAAGCCCTCTTTGGATACCAAATGCCAAAATTTGGTGTATGGATTAAGTATCTCACTATCGTTTTCACAGCCTTAAGATGACATTCTTTAGGAGCAGCTTGATATCGTGCACACATGCACACACTTAGCATAATATCGGGACGTGAAGCACATAGGTATAACAATGAACCAATCATAGAGCGATAAACCTTTTGATCAACCGGTTCACCATCTTTGGTTAAATCAAGATGTCCGCTAGTAGGCATGGGTGTAGTCATACCTTTGCATTCTTGCATATTGAACTTCTTGAATAAGTCATTGGTGTACTTTGTTTGAGATACAAAGGTGCCTTCCTTAGTTTGCTTGATTTGCAAACCGAGAAAGAATTTGAGTTCACTCATCATCGACATCTCAAACTTCTCCGACATTAGCTTTCCAAACTTTTCACTAAAATTAGGGTTAGTTGATCCAAATATAATATCATCGACATAAATTTGGCATACAAATAGTTCTCCATTAACCCTTTTAGTAAAAAGGATAGAATCTATTTTTCCAATTTCAAAGCCTTTTTCAATAAGGAACTTGGTCAAGCATTTAAACCATGCTCTAGGAGCTTGTTTAAGACCATAAAGAGCTTTGTGAAGTTTGTAAACATGATTAGGTTTCTTAGGATTGACAAATTCGGGAGGTTGCTTAACATAAACTTCCTCCTCAATTTCACCATTTAGAAAAGCACTTTTAATGTCCATTTGGTATAAGGTGATATCATGATGATTAGCATAGGCAAGTAAGATGCGAATGGACTCAAGTCTAGCAACGGGGGCATATGTCTCACCATAGTCCATACCTTCGACTTGAGTGTAGCCTTGGGCGACTAGGCGTGCTTTGTTGCGGACAACTTGACCATCTACATCTTGCTTGTTGCGAAACACCCATTTGGTACCAATGATGTTGTGGTTGTTGTCGGGCTTTTCAACCAATGTCCACACTTGATTTCTCTCAAAGTTGTGTAGCTCTTCATGCATGGCATTTATCCAATCTGGATCTTCCAATGTTTCTTCAACCTTCATAGGTTCGATGCGAGAGATGAATGAATAGTGTTCACAAAAGTTAGCTAAACGAGTTTTTGAGCGAGTGATTCTCCCGATTTGGATATCATTGTAGATTTTTTCGACGGGATGATCTTTAGCAATTCTTGCTCGAACTCGTGAAAGCTTTTGCTTGGATCTTGGTTGAACATCTTCTTCATCTTGTTCTTCTTCTTGGCCTTCTTCGTTGTTGACGTTGTCGTTCTCTTATCGTGGTGGAGAAGGAGGTTGTTGGCGTTCATCTTGATGTACTTCCTCGTTTTCTTCATCTTGATGTGTCCCGCTTGTGGATGCTTCCGTATCAACACTTGGTTCACCTTGTTGTGAGGTAGAAGCTTCCACTTGGACGGACGAGGTACTCTCTGATAAGTCTCCAACGTATCTATAATTTTTGATTGCTCCATGATATATTATCTACTGTTTTGGACTATATTGGGATTTATTTTCCACTTTTATATTACTTTTGGGACTAACCTATTAATCGGAGGCCCAGCCCAGAATTGTTGTTTTTTGCCTATTTCAGTGTTTCGAAGAAACGGAATATCAAACGGAGTCCAAACGGAATAAAACCTTCGGGAACGTGATTTTCTCACCGAACGTGATCCAGGAGACTTGGACCCTGCGCCAAGGAACAAAAGAGGCAGTCACGAGGGTGGGGGGCACCCCCCTAGGGCGCGCCCCCTGCCTCGTGGGCCCCTCGGAGCTCCACCGACGTACTCCTTCCTCCTATATATACCTACGTACCCCCAAACGATCAGAAGAGGAGCCAAAAACCTAATTCCACCGTCGCAACTTTCTGTATCCACGAGATCCCATCTTGGGGCCTGTTCCGGAGCTCCACCGGAAGAGGGCCGTCATCACGGAGGGATTCTACATCATCATAGCCTCTCCGATGAAGTGTGAGTAGTTTACCTCAGACCTTCGGGTCCATAGTTAGTAGCTAGATGGCTTCTTCTCTCTCTTTGAATCTCAATACAAAGTTCTCCCCCTCTCTTGTGGAGATCTATTTCATGTAATCTTCTTTTTGCGGTATGTTTGTTGAGACCGATGAATTGTGGGTTTATGATAAAGTCTATTTATGAATAATATTTGAATCTTCTCTGAATTCTTTTATGTATGATTGGTTATCTTTGCAAGTCTCTTCGAATTATCCATTTGGTTTGGCCAACTAGATTGGTAGTTCTTGCCATGGGAGAAGTGCTTAGCTTTGGGTTCGATCTTGCGGTGTCCTTTCCCAGTGACAGAAGGGGAAGCAAGGCACGTATTGCATCGTTGCCATCGAGGATAACAAGATGGGGTTTATTTCATATTGCATGAATTTATCTCTCTACATCATGTCATCTTGCTTAAGGCGTTACTCTGTTTTTAACTTAATACTCTAGATGCATGCTGGATAGCGGTCGATGAGTGGAGTAATAGTAGTAGATGCAGAATCGTTTCGGTCTACTTGTCACGGACGTGATGCCTATATACATGATCATGCCTAGATATTCTCATAACTATGCTCAATTCTGTCAATTGTTCAACAATAATTTGTTCACCCACCGTAGAATACTTATGCTCTTGAGAGAAGCCACTAGTGAAACCTATGGCCCCTCGGTCTATTCTCATCATATCAATCTCCATTACTTTAATCTTGCTTTGCTTTTTTACTTTTCTTTTACTTTTACTTTGCATATTTATACCAAAAATACCAAAAATATTATATCTATCAGATCTCACTCTCGTAAGTGACCCGAAGGGGTTGACAACCCCTAATCGCGTTGGTTGCGAGTAGTTATCGTTTTGTGCAGGTACGAGGGACTTGAGCATGGCCTCCTACTGGATTGATACCTTGGTTCTCAAAAACTAAGGGAAATACTTACGCTACTCTGCTGCATCATCCTTTCCTCTTCGGGGAAATCCAACGCAAGCTCAAGACGTAGCAAAAAGAATTTCTGGCGCCATTGCCGGGGAGTCTACGCAAAAAGTCAACATAACAAGTACCCATCACAATCCCTGTCTCTCGCATTACATTATCTGCCATTTGCCTCTCGTTTTCCTCTCCCCCCCAATTCACCCTTGCCATTTTATTCGCCCTCTCTCTCTATCCTCCCTCTCTATTTGCCTCTTTTGCCCGTTTGCCTTTGTTTGCTCGTGTGCTAGTTTGTTTGCTTGTTTGTCGCGATGGCTCAACCAAGATTTGGTGATATTCACCTTAAAAGGTTAGAGGAGATCGAAAACAACGTTAGGAAGTTTATGGTTTTGCAATTTGAGCATAATAATTTCTTTAGAAATGAGCTTAAGGAACAAAAAAGTTTTATGGGTTATATGAATAAAGAGCTTGATGATATGTCTAAAGAATTTGATGGTATAAGATTCCAAATTGCTCGTCTAGAAAAGATGACTGCTGAAATTTCGGATATGCAAGCCACCTTAGTCAATAAGATGGCCGCTAAACCGAATTCCTATGAAAATAAAGATGAAGATCTAAAAGTTATTGATGTGTCTCCTATTAAATCTTTGTTTTGCAATATGAATCTTGATGAAACTGAATATGATCTTCCTTTACCTAGAAGGCGTTCTAAAAATTCGGAGTATTTAGATCTTTATGATGAAATTGATGAAAGTGGGATTGAAAGAAATAAAAATCTAGATGTTGCTAAACCCACTATATTGGATTTCAAGGAATTTAATTATGAAAGTTGCTCTTTAATTGATTGTATTTCCTTGTTACAATCCGTGCTAAATTCTCCACATACTTCTAATAAAGCCTTCACCGAACATATTGTTGATGCCTTGATGCAATCTTATGAAGAAAAACTTGAGTTGAAAGTTTCTATCCCTAGAAAACTCTATGATGAGTGGAAACCAACTATTAAAATTAAAATTAAAGATCATGAGTTTTATGCTTTGTGTGATTTGGTTGCTAGTGTCTCCACTATCTCCAAAACTTTGTGTGATTTGCTAGATTTCCGTAATTTTGATGATTCCTCTCTAAACTTGCATCTTGCGGATTCTACTATTAAGAAACCTATGGGAAGAAATAATGATGTTCTTATTGTTGCAAATATTAATTATGTGCCCGTAGATTTCATTGTTCTTGATATAGATTGCAATCCTTCTTGCCCTATGTCGGTGTACTAGAGTAGGGGTACCCTAGTATCCTGAACTTGTGCACGGGCAGTCGCAGCATCCCGCGGCAAGGCTTGCCGGGTGACCGCCAAGGTCCTCCGTGGTTCCTTTGGAGCCATTCAAGGACAAAGTATCCAAGCCAAGGAGACAAGACCCCGGCAAGAGGAGCTTGCCGGGAAGGCCAACCAAGGCATCTCAAGGAACTTGCCGTGACGCGCCACGCGTCCCGGCAAGGCCCGGTGAGCGACAAGCTCCCGGACGCGACAAGACAACGACCGCGGCAAGGCGCTTGCCGCGGCAAGACACCACTCTGTGTCTGCGCTCCAGCACATCCACCAACGTGTCGCTCTGGGACCCTTCCAGGCGTACGTGGCGGGAGGCTGTGCAGCCAGCGGTGCGCGGTGGCAAGCGGCGCTGACAAGATTGCCATCGTGGCGAGCGGTGGCGTCCCTGACGGTCCCTTTTGCACTATTTAGGCGACGCAGACGGGCATTTAATGCCCTTGTCCCCTGCCGTCAGGGTTAGGTATGATACACTGTAGCAGGTAGCTGTACCAACCGCAACACCTTTCCATTTTTACCCTTGTCTACGTTGCCACCTGTCGGTGACCCCTTGAGCATATAAAAGGAGGCCCATGCGCAACGTAGAGGGGGGGAGGAAGAGAACACTCGCGCTCGGTCTCGTTAGCTGCTGGGGTGTACTGTAGCACTCCGCGCTCCCGAGCAAGAACTCAATACAAACCATAAAGCAGGAGTAGGGTTTTACGCATCCGTGCGGCCCGAACCTGGGTAAACTGCTCGTGTGCTTCGCCTCGATCCGCTCTTCGTGCGACCCTCGCCCCCACCGAACTGAAAGGGACTCGGTCCGCCGGTCCCATAGGTGTTCATGGATTAGTCCCCCGACATCTTTGGCGCGCCAGGTAGGGGAGTCGAGGTTGTGTGAACCAGATCCGGCGTTCACACGAGCTAGATCTTCATCATCTTCATCGACATGCCGCCGAAGAAGAAGGCTTCGGAGGCGGCTGCTCCGTCCGCGCCGAACCTACCACCGCCGGAGCAAACGGCTGATGGGGCAGACGCTGGCGGAAGTACGGGCGTCGATGAGGGAGCTCACGGTGCTGCCAGGTCCAAGGACAAGGCTGCGCTGCCCATCGGCGACGTAGCCGGCTCCCACAACGACCGGGCGCACTCCAAGACCTCGGCGTCCGTACATGCACCGCGCCCATCTCAGGAGGCGCGGGACCGGCAGCGTCATGGTACTCACGGTACCATGCGTTTGCTGGACCAAGATCGAGCTGGTGGATCTCGGAGTGCTCAAGACCAGCATGCACACCAACATGCTGGCACGAGCGAGGCACGGTCGCCTGGACGGGATACTGCTCCTTCTAACATAGTTAGAAGTCCGAGCATATCCCGCTCCTCGCACCGTTCGCCACCGCCACCCGCCACTACAGCAGAAGTTTTGGCGCGAGCTCAACTGCTCCTGGACTACCCTCCAACGGCAGACAAGATCGACGACTGGAGGACCACCATTCAGAGTTTCATCGGCTTCGCCAACGGCGACACTCAACGGCAGCCGAGCACGTCGCAGCCGCGGCAAGTCAGCCAGGCATGAGCCGGTGGCGACAAGACCGGTGGGGGTGCAACCACTGTGCACTCTCCGCCCCGAAGGCCAAGATCGCCGACTCGCCGGATCCACCTCGACAGCGACTCCACCGCGTCATCAGATCCATGAGCTCGTCGCGATTAGCGCCAAGTTCTTCACGAACGACAACAAGAAGACGCTCGTACTCGCATCGAGCGCCAAAGAGAAGTGCGACGTCAATCGGACCAGCGCGCTGGGCCCTCTGTCGACATGCATGCGCCAGGGGAACCAGGCGACTTGCCGTACGCGGCAGGTTGCCCTGCGTTTACTCGTGAGCTGCGGCAAGTCCAGTGGCCCAGCACGAAGAATTTCAAGCCAGACGTACCAGAGAAGTACGACGGCAAGTCACATCCGTCGGAGTTCCTCAACATCTACACCATCGCGGTGCAGGCTGCCGGGGGGCGGGACGACAAGATCCTTGCCAACTACTTCCCGCTGGTGCTCAAGCCCAACGTCAGGTCCTGGCTCATGCACTTGCCGGACAACTCCATATCCTCCTGGGCAGACCTATGCCATCAGTTTGTCGGCGCCTTTACAGGCGGCCACAAACCTCATGGCCAAGAGAGTGACCTTCATCTGCTCGCCCAGAAGGAAGGAGAGCCCCTGCGCAAGTACATTCAGAGATTCAGCCGTGTACAGCACAACATCCCAGATGTCCACCCTGCCGTGGTCATCAGCGCGTTCCATCAGAACGTGCGTAACCGCAGGATGCGGGAGGAGATGGCGATGTGCAAGATCAGAGACGTCAGTGAGCTGTATGCCCTGGCCGACAAGTGTGCACGTGCTGAGGAAGGGAGGAAACTCCCCGGAGAGAATACAGGAGCAGGAGGATCTGACAGCGAGGATGCTGCCCCGGCAAAGAAAAACCGGTGGCGGAACAACAGGAAGAAGAAAGGCAAAGATGTGCTAGTCATTGAGCAGTCCGGCAACGAAGGTGGCGCCAAGAAAGCCAAAGCTGGTAGCTCCGGCAAGGAGATTGCCGCATGCACCAACTACCAGACTGTGGCGGTCGCCGACAAGCAGGACGGCATCGACAAGCAGTACTGCAAGATCCACCGCACCAAGGGCCATGACCTCCAGAGCTGCAAGAAGGTCGAGCAGCTTGTCCAGCAGCAAAAGGCTGAATACGAGCAACGCGACAAGGAGAGGGCCCAAGGAGGCGCTGGAGAATCCGGCAAGAACCACGCCGGCCAGGGAGGACGCCGCGGCAAGGCCAAGCAGCGGCAAGGAGACAGACCTCCCCGCGGCCGCGACAAGGATGAAGATGATGACGACGACGAAGACATGGATGGTGTCGAGACCAGTGAGCAGGAGTTCTAGAAAGCCACAGAGGTCTTGTGCGTTGACGGCGGTGCTTCTCTGCATACTTCGCACCGCCAACTCAAGCAGTGGGTGCGGGAAGTCAATGCGGCGGAACCACCTGTCGAGTCACGCAAGCTTCTGAAATGGTCCAGCACGCCTATCATCTTTGATATTGAGGACCACCCTGATCGCACAACTGCGGTCGGGTGCTTGCCGATGTTGGTTTCACCAACTATCCGCAACCTCAAGGTCACTAAGATGCTAGTTGACGGCGGGGCCGGCTTGAACCTGATCTCCTCTGCTATACTCTAGAAACTCCAGATCCCTGACAGCGAGCTTGAAGAGAACGGCACATTCCAAGGAATCAACCCGGGAAGGAGCAAGCCGAAGGGGAAGGTCATGTTGCCAGTAACATTTGGCAGCAAGGTGAACTTCAGGACTGAGAGGGTCACTTTTGACGTTGCCGATTTTCCATTGCCTTACAATGGGATACTCGGCCGTCCAGCACTCGCCAAGTTCATGGCAGCCTCTCACTACGCATACAACATGCTGAAGATGCCAGGCCCGATAAGCGTCATCTCTGTCCCTGGCGACAAGAAGGATGCTCTTATCTGCGCCGACAAGATCTACCGGGAAGCGGCAGCCGCAACAGATCGCAAGTCACCTGCCATTGAAGCTCCCGGGGGGAAGAAGAAGACCAAGTCCGGCAAGAGTTTTGATGCCCACTCCGGCAAGCGCACCTCTTCGGAGTGCTGCGCTGCCGTCGAGGACGCACCATCGAGCTCCACTGGCAAGAGTAAGAAGACAATGGCAGCTCCGCCAAAAACCAAGAAGGTGTCCGCCAAGGAGGACGGCACTGGTGGTACCTTCACCATCAGTGCCACTCTCGACCCTAAATAGGAAAGCGCGCTCATTTCTTTCCTGCGGGCGAACGTCGACGTGTTTGCGTGGCAACTGTCTGACATCCCCGGTGTACCCAGGAAAGTAATTGAGCACCATCTTGCCGTTTGTCCTCATGCACGGCCCATCAAGCAGAAGGTCAGGAAGCAAGCAGTGGAGCGCCAAGAATTCATCGCAGAAGAGATCAAGAAGTTGGAAGCAGCAGGCCTTGTCAGAGGAGTGCTCCATCCTACGTGGTTGGCCAATCCTGTAGTCGTGCGCAAGGCGAACGGGAAATGGAGACTTTGTATCGACTTTACCGATGTTAACAAAGCTTGTCCCAAAGACCCATTTCCTTTGCCGCGCATTGACCAGATTGTTGACTCCACGGCCGGATGTGACTTGCTTTCATTTCTTGACGCATACTCAGGATACCATCAGATCTTCATGGCAGAAGAGGATGAGGAGAAGACCGCATTCATCACTCCATGTGGCACGTACTGTTTCATACGGATGCCTTTTGGTTTAAAAAATGCTGGTTCAACATTTGCAAGGGTAGTCCATGTCGCTCTTGAGCCACAAATACACAGAAATGTGGAAGCCTACATGGATGACATAGTGGTCAAAAGCAAGGACAAGGCAACTCTGATTCAAGATTTAGACGAGACCTTTGCAAATCTGCGCAAGATTAGCCTCAAGCTCAACCCCGAGAAGTGTGTGTTTGGAGTCCCCTCCGGCAAGCTTCTCGGGTTCTTCGTGTCTCAGCGGGGAATCGAAGCCAATCCCGACAAGATCAAGGCCATTGAGCAGATTGAAGCACCAAAGCGCGTCAAGGATGTACAAAGACTTGCCGGTTGCGTAGCTGCTCTCAGCAGGTTTATCTCTAGGTCTGCTGAGCGCGCCCTGTCGTTTTTCAAAATATTGAAAAAGGCAGGTCCAATGAAATGGACTCCGGAAGCGGAGGCTGCGCTGCAAGACTCGAAGAGATACCTGTCCTCCACTCCAACACTTGTCGCACCTAAGCCACAAGAGAAGTTGATGCTGTATATAGCGGCAACCAATCAAGTGGTTAGTGCTGCGTTAGTAGCGGAGAGGGAGGCAGATGACGAGCCAGCAACCACGGCAGGCGCATCCAGCGACAAGCAGCGGGCTTCCCCGACAAGCTCTGGTCCCGACAAGGATGGATCTGCGCAGACGCGCGAGGAGATACAGAAGAGAATGGTACAGCGCCCAGTTTACTTTGTCAGTTCCCTTCTGCAGGGGGCTAGGTCAAGGTACTCTGGCGTGCAGAAATTGCTTTTCGGCCTTCTCATGGCCTCGAGAAAGCTGCGCCATTACTTCCAAGCACATGAGATCACAGTTGTCACTCGTTTTCCGCTGAAGAGGATACTACAGAATCCAGAAGCGACAGGCAGGATTGTTGAGTGGGCACTGGAACTGTCAAGCTTTGGCCTCAAGTTTGAGAGTACTTCAACTATCCAAAGCAGAGCATTGGCAGAATTCATAGCAGAATGGACGCCAACACCAGATGAAGAAATTCCAGAAACGAGCATCCCCGTCGAGGAAGCAAGCAAAGAGTGGCTGATGTACTTTGATGGTGCCTTTTCGCTCCAAGGCGCCGGCGCTGGCGTGCTGCTTGTCGCACCCACCGGAGAGCACCTCAAGTACGTAGTCCAGATGCACTTTCCCAAGGAGCAAGCAACAAACAATACTGCAGAGTACGAAGGCTTGCTTGCCGGTCTCAGGATCGCGGCAGACCTTGGGATCAAGAAGCTCATTGTCAGGGGTGACTCACAGCTTGTCGTCCGCCAAGTCAACAAGAGCTATCAAAGTCCGTTGATGGAAGCCTACGTCGACGAAGTGAGAAAGCTAGAAGAGCACTTTGACGGCCTACAGATGGAGCATGTTCCAAGAGCTCAGAACGCCATTGCCGATGGCCTATCAAAGTGCGCCGCACTTAAGTTACCTGTGGAACCAGGGATCTTTGTGCTCAAGCTGACTCAACCGTCTGTAACGCCATCAATTGGACAGAGCAAGAAGAGGAAGTTGATTTCTGGTGACTATTTTCCAGCAGAGCTTCCCGAAGCCGCCGCCAAGAAGGTCCCCAAGATCAACGCCAAGAACGCTGAGGAGCAGTCTGCTCCGGCAAGCCCTAGGGTTTGTTCCATCGAAGCAGAAACTCCCGACAAGTTTTGCTCCGGCAAGCTTGCCGGGGAACGTCAAGCTCCGGCAGAGCCGCAGGTTCTCGCCGTAGAAGCGGGTGTTCCCGCAGCAGCAGATTTGCCTTTAGTCCTTGTTGTCGAGCCACAAGCCCCAGCATGGACACAGCAGATTGTCCGTTTCCTTCAGACAGGAGAACTTCCCGAAGAGCAAAAAAAAGCGGAAAGAGTAGCCCGGCAGTCAAGTATGTACCAGTTTGTCGACAACACACTGTACAGAAGAAGACTCAACGGTGTGAAATTGAAGTGTATTCACCGGGAAGACAGACAAAAGCTGTTGGCAGAGATACATGGAGGCATATGTGGTCACCACATTGGCGCAAGAGCACTTGCCGGCAAAGCATTCCGGCAAGGTTTCTTTTGGCCGACAGCCCTCCAGGATGCAACTGCACAAGTAACCAAGTGTGAAGCGTGCCAATTCCATTCCAAGCAGATACACCAACCAGCTCAAGCTCTTCAGACGATCCCTTTATCCTGGCCATTTTCGGTCTGGGGGCTCGACATCCTCGGCCCCTTTCCCCGAGCAGCCGGGGGCTTTGAGTACTTGTATGTTGCAATCGACAAGTTCACAAAGTGGCCGGAAGTGGAAGCAGTGAGGAAGGTGACAGCACAGTCAGCAGTCAAGTTCTTCAGGTCGATTGTTTGCCGCTTTGGGATCCCAAACAGGATAATCACCAACAACGGTACGCAATTCACGAGCCGCACCGTCATGCAGTACGTCCAAGATCTTGGCGCCAAGGTCTGCTTCGCTCCTGTTTCTCACCCGACAAGCAACGGTCAAGCGGAGAGGGCAAATGCTGAAGTGCTACGTGGGCTCAAGACCAGGACTTCCGACAGGCTGCACAAGTGCGGAAGAAACTGGATCGAGGAGCTCCCGGTGGTTCTTTGGTCGATCAGGACGACACCAAATCGAGCCACTGGCCAGACACCTTTTGCTCTAGTCTATGGAGCAGAGGTAGTTCTCCCCACTGAACTCGTATACGGGTCACCTCGAGTACTCGCTTATGATGAGCTTGAGCAAGAGCAGCTGCGACAAGATGACGCGCTACTCCTTAAGGAAGACCGTCTTCAGGCTGCTGTACGAGCTGCTCACTACCAGCAAGCTTTGCGCCGCTACCATAGCCGCAAAGTTAACGCCAAAAGTCTCGAGGAAGGCGACCTTGTTCTTCGGCGTGTTCAGTCCGCTAAGAATTCCAACAAGTTGACGCCGAAGTGGGAAGGCCCTTACCGGGTGAAACGAGTCACTAGGCCTGGCGCTGTCCGCCTTGAGACCGAAGATAGCATTCCGGTGAGCAATTCCTGGAACATTGAGCATCTTCGTAAGTTTTACCCGTAAGGCGCGGTTGTCGGAACCTGTTCCGGCAACCACCTTTTGTACAAGTCTTGCCGCTGTTGCATGTAATCCTTTGTACAAAGCCGGGCGCAGACCCCGTGCATAAGTAAAGATCATATGCTCCGCACATCTTGTCAATTTCATGCTTTATATTTTTTGCATATGGGATCTGACACTTTGTCCAGCACCTACTCCCCGGTAAGCAATAACGAGCCATAAGGCTCCATATCTTTATTTTTTCCTCTTTCTTTTTTCTCAAGGAAAGGAAGGTTCCCTCGCCCACAAGTTTGCCGGGGGAGAAAGGAGAAGATAACGGTATGGACCAGGTGTCGTTCAAGAAAGTTTCGCCTTACCGGGAAGCAAACAACAGAAAAGCTAAGTTGCCAAAGTTTGAGCAATCAGATTTTTAAAATTTTTAAGTTATCTCCCTTGAACGACCGCACTTTGTATAGAAAACCCGTGCGCGGAGGAACCAACTCGTAGCTAGTTGCGCCCTTACTTTGTTTCGAGTCCGCTCAACAACTTAAGTGAGCTGCGACTAGTTGCGACAAGGTTTCTTGTCGGTAGCGGCACCGCCAGCAGGCTGCTGACGTCCCGCACTCAGCGCTCGCGGCTAAGGTGCCTGTACCGGCAAGTTCCCTAAAAGCGTAGGGCAAAAACATACAAATGGAGGAATCAAGTAAAGGGAATAACATTGCAATCATTACCCGGAATAGAGTTATATTACAAGGTAGCTTGTCGCGGCTCTAACAGATTGTTCTCATAACATGACCAGCAGCGACAAGAAAAGAAGAAAACGGGCGGCCTAGTCTACGCGATCGCCCTCAATCCTCTTGATCCCGCTCACCTTATCCACAATGGGTGCGACAAGGGTCTTGAGCGCCTCCAGATCAGCATCCGGCGGCAGGGTCTTGAGGACGTTGGTGAGGTTGAGGCCCGGGTTGCGGAAGGCCACCTTCACCAACAACTTTTGAAGAGCTCCCGCGCAGATCTTGCGCGACTCGTCGGCCAGCTGTTTTGGGATCTTCTCCCGGAGCCGCTGGAGGGTCGTCGCCACGCCTTTGAAGAACAAGGTGAGCTTGGCGCTGGGTTGGAGGTTCTCATCAGAGGGATACCCGAGATCCTCCACCCCCAGCTGCGCCAGCTCCCTGTCGATATCTGCGGCAGCATTCACGAGACCCTCCATCCAGTGCTCCACTTTCTCCCTAAAAGCATTCTGGGCGGCGGCAGCACTCGCCAGCAGCGCCTTGTCGGCGTTGATCTCCTTCTTCAAGGCCACCTCCTGCTCCCTGGCGCCGTCCAGCGTCTTGGTCAAAGTGGTCAGCTTCAACTCAAGATCTGCGTTGGAGTCCTTGGCGGCGCTAAGCTCTTTGCCCTTCTCGGCGAGACGAACCTACAGCTCTGAGTTGCTGTGGGCGTCCTTCTCCCGCTCACGCTTGAGCGCGGCAAGCTCTTCACCACTCGCCTTGAGATCGGCCTCCAACTGCGCCACCTTCGTCTCCAGCTCCTTGGCGGCCTCGGCAACTGCGGCAGCATCCTCTGCTTGCTTAAGGGCTCCGCCGAATTTTTGCTCACGCGCGGCAAGCTCCTCCTCGTGGCTGTCGAGGTTAACTTTCCGCTGCACCAGCTCGCCCTCCTGCGCAGACAGCTTCTTAGCGGCAAGCCGCTGTTGCTCTTCAACTTCGGCCTTCTCGAGGAAGAAGGCCTTCTGCTCTTCGGCGAGTTGCTCCCGCTCCTCTGCCAGGGACCGGAGAGCTTCCTGGTTGAGACACCGGAGCTCCTGCGCGCGCTTCTCGATGTCCGCTCCCGCCTTCACGACAAGCGCCTCACGGGATTCCAGCTTGGCTTGCCGTGCGCGGTAGAGCGACAACAGCTTCCGCAGCAGCCGCTCCTCCTCAGGCTCGCCGCCGCTGCTGCTCGGCGCATCAACTAGCGTCAGCCCAGCGGAGGCGAGCACCTCTCCATCAAAGCTCTCTCCTTCGACCGGCGCCCTGGAGCTTGACGCCCAGGGGAGGTTGATGAAGACGCCATCGCCGACCTTCAAGTAGATGCCTGGCTGGGGCTCTTCGGAGCCTGGCGCTGCGGCAGCGGCGGACGGGTCGGCGGTCGACGTAGCGCCTGGCGCTCCTGCGGCCTCAGGGCCGTCACTGCAATCACCAGACCCCTTGCCAGCTGCTGCGGCGGCAGCTTTGGCGGCCTCGTCGCCGGCGGGATCATCAGCGCCGGCTGCTTCTTCAGTGGCAGCGGCGTCGTCGGCAGCAACCTCGGTCTCCATCGGCTCCGCAACAGATGGGTCTGATGGCCGGAAAAGTGAGAAAAGTCAAGCAAATACCCAAAAAGAAGAAGAACCCAAGGGAAGCTTTGAAGAGAAGGTTACCTGTACTGGGTTCGGCAGTCGTAGTCTCCGCCGCCGGGGGGACGCCGGTGCTGTCCCTTGCCGGAGAACTCTCCCTTGCCGGAGGACTCTCCCTTGGCATTTCGGGGGCGGCCTCCGGGCGCTCCTGGTGGGGCTGCTTTGCTCCTACACAAACCAACAGTCAGATGTCAGCAAAGAAAGAGTATCCATGCGCGCCTAACAGCGGAAAGCGAACCATATACTTACACTGGGGGCTGCTCTGGAGAACAGTTGCCGGGTCTGGCAAGGTTGTCTCGGACGCACCCCCTGCTGTTGCGGTGGGTTCGTCCTCGATGACAATCACCGGGACTTTGGCTCTCTTCGCTGCTCTCTGGGCCAGAGTCCTAAAAAGGAATAAGTTCAGAGTAAAGCAAATGAGATACAAGACAAAACAGCAAGAATTGAAGAACTACAAGTACAGCAAGAGAATCTTACTCTTCTTCTTCCTCGTCAGAGCTGAATGCGGAGAAGTCGAAGTCCGGCCCACGTCCGGCACGAGAAGGCAGAGGAGTAGTTTCCCTTGGCCGCTTGGCGGGAACAGTGGCGGTGGTCTGAGATGACCCCGCTCGGGCTGCCGCCGCGGCGTGAGAAGAGGCAGGAGCAGAAGCGGTGGTCCGGGTGGACCCCGCTCCAGTTGTTGTAGCAGCATGAGGTGCTCCCGCGGCAACAGTGCTTGCCGCAGTGGAGCGTGTCGCGCGGCGCGGCGACTATTGACTTGCCTGCCGCCCCGCTACGTCCCCAGCCTTGCGGAGATGCCTTCTTGGTGGGGATGGAGGCTCTACTTGCGGCGAGCTGCCTGAAGATGAGGAGGAAGAGGAGTTGATCTCCAGCGAGCCGCTCGTATCCTCGGCGGGCTCGCTCGACTCAACGTCATGCCCGGCAAGCTCTTTCTCGCCGACGAGCTCCCCTCGCTCGGCACGGCTTGCCGCCTCTGCTGCCTCTGCCTCCTCCACGGTGAATCCAAATTCGCCCGCGGCTGCGGCTGCCGCCGCCTCTTCCAGCCTAGTGGCGATGCGTGTCATCTCCGCATCGGTGGTGTCGCGGGTGAGACTATTCTTTTCGTCGGAGCGGACCGGCACTTCTACCAAGCCGTCAAAGAACTCTTGCACGACGTCGTCTGCAGGCTCTTGCCAAGTTGGGACAATTCCATGCGAATCGCACAGCGGCATCATTGCACGGATGCGGTCGAGCGCGGAGTTGTTGCACAGCGGAACGACACCCTTCGGCAACCTGAACACTTCGGGATGTTGAGGGTCGTACTTGAACAGCTCCTGGAGCATCGCGTTAAGCTCCAGAACAGTGAAGTTAAAGTTGAGGCCCGGACGCAGCCTCATGATATCCGCCGCATTCTTGAATTCCCAGGCGGGCCTCCTCCGTTCCTGCAGGGGGGCGATGCGGCGGCGAAGAAAATCTGCGCCAACAGCACCTACAGTGAGCCCGGCAAGCCTGAGGCGTTGGATCCGGGTGATGGCAATCTTCAGCATATCGTCTTCCGGGGCCACGTCACTCCAATCGCTGCCGCGTGCTACTGGGGTTTGGCGCCGGGCGGTAAACGGCTGCGGGTTCTCCTCGACAATCCAGCACCAGTCTGCCCTCCATTCCTCCCACTTGCCGCGGAACTCTCCCTCCAGATAAGTGTCCTTCTTGCCGGCCCTCGAGATCTAGGCGATTCCGCCGGATAAAGGCTCTCCTCTCTCTACTCGGGGCATAAAGAAGTGGCGAAAAAGGGCTACATTGGGATAGACTCCGACAAAGTTTTCGCAGAGATGTGTGAAAACTGCCATGGTCAGAACAGCATTGGGGGTGAAGTCAAGGAGGCGGAACCCGTAGGTGTTCATAATATCGCAGAAAAACTCAGAGAAAGGCGGGCAGAGCCCGCAGTAGAAGAACAAGGCGAAGAAAGGATATCCGTTTGGAGCCATTTTCCAAGCGGCGGCTGGAAGTACCTTCGTGCGCGGATGCGCTCGCGTCTCCGTCGACCAGAAGAGGTAGTAATTCTCCCTCAGCTCCCTCGCAGCGAGCTTGGGGGGAAGATTGCCCGCTCCCTTCGTAGCGCCGCAAGCCGCTGCACCTCGGTCGACTTCACAACCTTCCCTTTGTCGGCTCTCGGAGCCATGGCGGAAGTGGTGGAGGAGGTCGACGGCGTTGGTGGTGCTGGTGGCGATGGGGGGCGGGGCGCTGCTCTCTTTCAGCTTTGGGAAGACGAGGGAGCGGCGGAGGTTTCCGAGATTGGAGTAGCAACCGGCGAATAGGCGAACTACCCCTGTTTCCCATGCTTATAAAGAGGGAGGGGGCAGACGTTCCGCCTTTCCAAATAAAAAAACCACCCACGATCTCTCCCACGACGCCGCATTCAACGCGTGCCGTTCGGGGAGGGCGCGGTGGATACGGGGAGAGATACGGCGTAACCCAGGCTGCGCGTGCCCGTGCCCTGTTTTGGGCCTGGCCCAACAGCGCTCGGCACCGTGTATGGCCCAGGCCCGGGGGCTCCTGTCGGTGTACTAGAGTAGGGGTACCCTAGTATCCCGAATTTGTGCACGGGCAGTCACAGCATCCCGCGGCAAGGCTTGCCGGGTGACCGCCAAGGTCCTCCGTGGTTCCTTTGGAGCCATTCAAGGACAAAGTATCCAAGCCAAGGAGACAAGACCCCGGCAAGAGGAGCTTGCCGGGAAGGCCAACCAAGGCATCTCAAGGAACTTGCCGCGACGCGCCACGCGTCCCGGCAAGGCCCGGTGAGCGACAAGCTCCCGGACGTGACAAGACAACGACCGCGGCAAGCCACCACTCTGTGTCCGTGCTCCAGCACATCCACCAATGTGTCGCTCTGGGACCCTTCCAGGCGTACGTGGCGGGAGGCTGTGCAGCCAGCGGTGCGCGGTGGCAAGCGGCGCTGACAAGATTGCCATCATGGTGAGCGGTGGCGTCCCTGATGGTCCCTTTTGCACTATTTAGGCGACGCAGACGGGCATTTAATGCCCTTGTCCCCTGCCGTCAGGGTTAGGTATGATACACTGTAGCAGGTAGCTGTACCAACCGCAACACCTTTCCATTTTTACCCTTGTCTATGTTGCCACCTGTCGGTGACCCCTTGAGCATATAAAAGGAGGCCCATGCGCAACGTAGAGGGGGGGGAGGAAGAGAACACTCGCGCTCGGTCTCGTTAGCTGCTGGGGTGTACTGTAGCACTCCGCGCTCCCGAGCAAGAACTCAATACAAACCACAAAGCATGAGTAGGGTTTTACGCATCCGTGCGGCCCGAACCTGGGTAAACTGCTCGTGTGCTTCGCCTCGATCCGCTCTTCGTGCGACCCTCACCCCCGCCGAACTGAAAGGGACTCAGTCCGCCGGTCCCATATGTGTTCGTGGATTAGTCCCCCGACACCCTATTATTCTTGGTAGACCTTTCCTTAGAACGGTTGGTGCGATTATTGATATGAAGGAAGGGAATATTAGATTTCAATTTCCATTAAAAAGGGCATGGAACACTTTCCAAGAAATAAAATAAAATTGCCATATGAAACTATCATAAGAGCCACTTATGGATTGCCTACCAAAGATGGCAATACCTAGATCTATCCTCGCTTTTATGCCTAGCTTGGGGCGTTAAACGATAGCGCTTGTTGGGAGGCAACCCAATTTTATTTTTATTCCTTGCTTCTTGCTCCTGTTTAGTAATAAATAAATTATTTATACTCTGTTTTGGTTGTGTTTTTTGTGTTTAATTAGTGTTTGTGCCAAGTATAACCGTTGGGAAGACTTGGGGAAAGTCTTGTTGAACTTGCTGTAAAAAACAGAAACTTTAGCGCTCACGAGAACTGCTGTCATTTTTATTTGGAGAGTGATATTTAGTTAATTGTTTTTGCAGATGATTAATAGATAAATTCCTCACGTCCAGAAATTTATTTTAGAATTTTTGGGGTTTCAGATCTTGCGCTAGATACAGATTACTACAGACTGTTCTGTTTTGACAGATTCTGTTTTTCGTGTGTTGTTTGCTTATTTTGATGAATCTATGGCTAGTAAAATAGTTTATAATCCATAGAGAAGTTGGAATACAGTATGTTTAACACCAATATAAATAAAGAATGAGTTCATTACAGTACCTTGAAGTGGTCTTTTTTTTCTTTCGCTAACGGAGCTCATGAGTTTTCTGCCTTAAGTTTTGTGTTGTGAAGTTTTCAAGTTTTGGGTAAGGATTTGATGGATTATGGAACAAGGAGTGGCAAGAGCCTAAGCTTGGGGATGCCCATGGCACCCCCAAGATAATATAAGGACACCTAAAAGCCAAAGCTTGGGGATGCCCCGGAAGGCATCCCCTCTTTCGTCTACTTCTATCGGTAACTTTACTTGGAGCTATATTTTTATTCACCAACATGATATGTGTTTTGCTTGGAGCGTCTTGTATTATTTGTGTCTTTTATTTTTAGTGTGCCACAATCATCCTTTCTGTACACACCTTTTGAGAGAGGCATGCATGAATTAAAATTTGATAGAATACTCTATGTGCTTCACTTATATCTTTTGAGCTAAGTAGTTTTGCTCTATGTGCTTCACGTATATCTTTTGAGCTATGTAATTTTGCTCTATATGCTTCACTTAGATCTTTTAGAGCACGGTGGTGGATTTGTTTTAAAGAAACTATTGATCTCTCATGCTTCACTGAAATTATTTTGAGAGTCTCTTAATAGCATGGTAATTTGCTTAATAATAATATGCTTGGTATTCAAGATTTGTGAAACTTTCTTTTGAGTGTGTTGAATACTAAGAAAAGATTGAAGCATGATAATTGTTTTGAGATATGGAGGTGATAATATTAAAGTCATGCTAGTTGAGTAGTTGTGAATTTAAAGAATACTTGTGTTGAAGTTTGTGATTCCCGTAGCATGCACGTATGGTGAACCGTTATGTGATGAAGTCGAAGCATGATTTATTTATTGATTGTCTTCCTTATGAGTGGCGGTCGGGGACGAGCAATGGTCTTTTCCTACCAATCTATCCCCCTAGGAGCATGCGCGTAATGTTGAGTCCATGGATTATACACTCTCACCCTTCCACCTTTGCTAGCCTCTCTAATACCATGCACCTTTCGCCGGTATCATACACCCACCATATACCTTCCTCAAAACAGCCACCATACCTACCTATTATGGCATTTCCATAGCCATTCTGAGATATATTGCCATGCAACTTTCCACCGTTCTGTTTATTATGACGCACTCCATCATTGTCATATTGCTTATCATGATCATGTAGTTGACATTGTATTTGTGGCAAATCCACCGTTCATAATTCTTTCATACATGTCACTCTTGATTCATTGCATATCCCGGTACACCGCCGGAGGCATTCATATAGAGTCATATCTTGTTCTAAGTATCGAGTTGTAATTGTTGAGTTGTAAGAAAAATAAAAGTGTGATGATCATCATTATTAGAGCATTGTCCCAGTGAGGAAAGGATGATGGAGACTATGATTCCCCCACAAGTCGGGATGAGACTTCAGACGAAAAAAAAGGAGGCCAAAGAAGCCCAAATAAAAAAAGAAAGGCCATAAAAAAAGAGAAAAGGCCCAAATAAATAAATAAATAAATAAATGAGAGAAAAATAGAGAAGGGAGAATGTTACTATCCTTTTACCACACTTGTGCTTCAAAGTAGCACCATGATCTTCATAGTAGAGTCTCTCATGTTATCACTTTCATATACTAGTGGGAATTTTTAATTATAGAACTTGGCTTGTATATTCCAATGATGGGCTTTCTCAAATTGCCCTAGGTCTTCATGAGCAAGCAAGTTGTATGCACACCCACTTAGTTTCTTTTTGAGCTTTCATATACTTATAGCTCTAGTGCATCCGTTGCATGGCAATCCCTACTCACTCACCTTGATATCTATTGATGGGCATCTCCATAGCCCGTTGATACGCCTAGTTGATGTGAGACTATCTTCTCCCTTTTTGTCTTCTCCACAACCACCATTCTATTCCACCTATAGTGCTATGTCCATGGCTCACGCTCATGTATTGCATGAAGATTGAATTTTTTTTTGAGAATGTCAAAAGTATGAAACAATTGCTTGGCTTGTCATCGGGGTTGTGCATGATTTAAATATTTTGTGTGGTGAAGATAGAGCATAGCCAGACTATATGATTTTGTAGGGATAACTTTCTTTGGCCATGTTATTTTGAGAAGACATAATTGCTTTGTTAGTATGCTTGAAGTATTATTATTTCTTATGTCAATATTAATCTTTTGTCTTGAATCTTATGGATCTGAATATTCATGCCACAATTAAGAAGAATTACATTGAAAATATGCCAAGTAGCACTCCACATCAAAAATTCTGTTTT
This sequence comes from Triticum urartu, assembly GCF_056163025.1. Taxonomy (NCBI): domain Eukaryota; kingdom Viridiplantae; phylum Streptophyta; class Magnoliopsida; order Poales; family Poaceae; genus Triticum; species Triticum urartu. The sequence goes on along the minus strand of NC_141878.1, from coordinate 441,875,020 downwards.
TATCATTTACCTACTCGAGGACGAGCAGGAATTAAGCTTGGGGATGCCTGATACGTCTCCAACGTATGTATAATTTTTGATTGCTCCATGCTATATTATGTACTGTTTTGGACTATATTGGGCTTTATTTTCCACTTTTATATTACTTTTGGGACTAACCTATTAACCGGAGGCCCAGCCCAGAATTGCTGTTTTTTTCCTATTTCAGTGTTTCGAAGAAACGAAATATCAAACGGAGTCCAAACGGAATAAAACCTTCGGGAACGTGATTTTCTCACCGAACGTGATCCAGGAGACTTGGACCCTACGCCAAGGAACAAAAGAGGCGGTCACGAGGGTGGGGGGCGTGCCCCCTAGGGCACACCCCCTGCCTCATGGGCCCCTCGAAGCTCCACCGACGTACTCCTTCCTCCTATATATACCTACGTACCCCCAAACGATCAGAAGAGGAGCCAAAAACCTAATTCCACCGCCACAACTTTCTGTATCCACAAGATCCCATCTTGGGGCCTGTTCCGGAGCTCTACCGGAAGAGGGCCGTCATCACGGAGGGCTTCTACATCATCATAGCCTCTCCAATGAAGTGTGAGTAGTTTACCTCAGACCTTCGGGTCCATAGTTACTAGCTAGATGGCTTCTTCTCTCTCTTTGAATCTCAATACAAAGTTCTCCCCCTCTCTTGTGGAGATCTATTCGATGTAATCTTCTTTTTGCGGTGTGTTTGTTGAGACCGATGAATTGTGGGTTTATGATAAAGTCTATCTATGAATAATATTTGAATCTTCTCTGAATTCTTTTATGTATGATTGGTTATCTTTGCAAGTCTCTTCGAATTATCCGTTTGGTTTGGCCAACTAGATTGGTAGTTCTTGCCATGGGAGAAGTGCTTAGCTTTGGGTTTGATCTTGCGATGTCCTTTCCCAGTGACAGAAGGGGCAGAAAGGCATGTATTGCATCGTTGCCATCGAGGATAACAAGATGGGGTTTATTTCATGTTGCATGAATTTATCCCTCTACATCATGTCATCTTGCTTAAGGCGTTACTCTGTTTTTAACTTAATACTCTAGATGCATGCTGGATAGCGGTCGATGAGTGGAGTAATAGTAGTAGATGCAGAATCGTTTCGGTCTACTTGTCACGGACGTGATGCCTATATACATGATCATGCCTAGATATTCTCATAACTATGCTCAATTCTGTCAATTGCTCAACAGTAATTTGTTCACCCACCGTAGAATACTTATGCTCTTGAGAGAAGCCACTAGTGAAACCTATGGCCCCGGGGTCTATTCTCATCATATCAATCTCCATTACTTTAATCTTGCTTTTCTTTTTTACTTTGCTTTTACTTTTACTTTGCATCTTTATACCAAAAATATTATATCTATCAGATCTCACTCTCGTAAGTGACCGTGAAGGGATTGACAACCCCTAATCGCGTTGGTTGCGAGTAGCTACCGTTTTGTGCAGGTACGAGGGACTTAAGCGTGGCCTCCTACTAGATTGATACCTTGGTTCTCAAAAACTGAGGGAAATACTTACGCTACTCTGCTGCATCATCCTTTCCTCTTCGGGGAAATCCAACACAAGCTCAAGACGTAGCACTCTCCTTCACCTCCGTTGGACGAATCTTGCCAATAGACAAGTCTTGGATTGCTTCCGAATGGTATTTGTCTCCTACATCAACTGGCAATTGCTCTACTTGCGAGCCATTAGATTCATCAAACTTCACATCTACCGTCTCTTCAACCTTTCGGGTGAAATTGTTGTAGACACGATATGTGTGAGAGTTTGAGCCATAACAAGTAGGAAACCTTCATGAGACTTAGGAGAAAATTTAGAACGACGGTGGTTATCAAGAATGTAGCACTTTGAGCCGAGTACTCGAAAGTATCCAACTTGTGGTTTGTTACCGGTTAGGAGCTCGTATGCCGTCTTGCCGAGTAGCTTGTGAAGATACAAGCGATTTGTTGCATGGCAAGCTGTCTCAACTGCTTTCGCCCAAAATTGTTTTGGTGTCTTGTACTCATCAAGCATCGTTCTTGCCATTTCGATGAGTGTCCGGTTCTTCCTCTCAACAACTCCATTTTGTTGAGGTGTGTACGTAGCCGAGAACTCATGTGAAATCCCTTCTTCATCAAGAAAGGTGTCAACATTTGCGTTCTTGAACTCCGTTCCGTTGTCGCTTCGAACCTTCTTGATCCTCACGTCAAATTGATTTTGGGCCTTCCTAGCGAAGTTTTTGAAGATCTTTTGTACCTGCGATTTGTCATCAAGAAAGAACACCCACATAAATCTTGAAAAATTATCAACTATAACTAGACCAAAAGAATTTCCACCGAGAGTTTTGCAAGCGTTAGGACCAAAAAGATCCATGTGAAGTAGCTCGAGTGGTCTCCTCGTGGTCATTATGTTCTTCACGGGATGCCTTCCTCCAACTTGTTTACCTTCTTGACAAGCATTGCAAAGTCTATCCTTATCAAATATAACATCTTTTACTCCAAGGATATGACCACCTTTAATAAGCTTGTCAAGGTTTCGCATACCAACATGACCTAATTGTCTATGCCATAACCAACCTTTAGAAGATTTAGCAATTAAGCAAGTTCTAGGTTGAGCCTTTTTAGTGAAATCAACAATGTAAAGATCGCCTCTATGTATTCTGGTAAAGACCATTTCACGATTGTCTCTACGAAACACTTGGCAATCTACTTCACTGAATAAAACATTGAGACCGAAATCAGCAAGTCTAGATACTGAAAGTAAATTGTACCCAAGAGATTCAACAAGCATGACATTTTGTACGGAGCTATCATGTGAGATGGCCACCTTACCGAGGCCAACCACCTTACCCTTTGAGTTATCACCAAAGGTGACATATTTTCGAGGGCCGTCGTTTTCAGCAAGCTCACGGAACATATCTTTATCTCCGGTCATATGATCAGTACATCCACTATCAAGAACCCATTCCTTTCCTCTGGCCATGTAGCCACGAAGATTTTCCATAAGACCAAAGTGTCTCATCGCATCATCAAGGTCATAGTCACTATCATCATCATCCTCATCAGAGTATCCATGTTCAACATCATCTTGTGATTGATCAATTCCTAGAGAGGGTAATTCATTAGATAAATGATCATTTCTATAGTTATCTTTATGAATTCTAATAGCTCTGGAAATGATATTTCTAATGATTCCAACATCTCCTTTGGCACTCGTAAGATTAGTAAGCTCAAATAAGCAGTCACCAAATTTGGGATCATTGGAATTCATATTAATCAAGGCAATGGATTTATGGAGGATTTCATCTAGATCTTCCAAGGAATAAGTTGGAAAGAGTTCCTCAAGAAATTTCCATATGGTGTAGGCACACTTAAGAGTAGGCAAATATCCAATCAAGTTTCTAGGCAAGCCTCTAGTGATAGGATTAACAGTTCTAAGATTGCGAATCATGTCAATAGACTCATCAAGGGTAGGATGCATGGGACCAACATGAGGTGCACAAGGGCTAGCAATGTACTTGTTCAAATGATAGTCATTGAAAATCTCAAGCATTTCATTTTTCCACTCATGAAAATATTCTCCATCAAGAATAGGCACTCACGTCTAAGACTCCCCAAAGTAGACTCATCCATCTTCCTCCAATGGTGTTTAAACCAAGGCAATGGAGACCAATGCTCTGATACCAATTAAAAGGATCGAGAAGAGGTGTCTAGAGGGGGGTGATTAGACACTAAGTGCTAAAAGTTGCAGTTTTTAAATTCTTTAGGTTGAAGTGGAGTTTAGGCACAAGTTTAACGAACAAAATACATATCAAGCAATCATGCAAAGAGTATATGAGCAGTGGAAAGTAAAGTATGCAACTTGCAAGAATGTAAAGAGAAGGGTTTGGAAGATTCAAACGCAATTGGAGACACGGATATTTTTGTCGTGGTTCCGATAGGTGGTGCTATCGTACATCCACATTGATGGAGATTTCAACCCATGAAGGGTAACGGTTGCGCGAGTCCATGGAGGGCTCCACCCACGAAGGGTCCATGAAGAAGCAACCTTGTCTATCCCACCATGGCCATCGCCCACGAAGGACTTGCCTCACTAGCGGTAGATCTTCACGAAGTAGGCGATCTCCTTGCCCTTACAAACTCCTTGGTTCAACTCCACAATCTTGTCGGAGGCTCCCAAGTGACACCTAGCTAATCTAGGAGACACCACTCTCCAAGAAGTAACAAATGGTGTGTTGATGATGAACTCCTTGCTCTTGTGCTTCAAATGATAGTCTCCCCAACACTCAACTCTCTCTCACAGGATATGGATTTGGTGGAAAGAAGATTTGAGTGGAAAGCAACTTGGGGAAGGCTAAAGATCAAGATTAGGAATGAAATATCTTGGTCTCAGCACAAGTGTAGGTGGTTCTCTCTCAGAAATATGTATTGGAAGTGTAGGCATGTTCTGATAGCTCTCTCCATGAATGAAGAGGAGGTGGAGGGGTATTTATAGCCTCCACACAAAATCTAACCATTACACATAACTTTCCAGACTCAGTGGGACCGAATGGTTAAACTCAGTGGGACCGAATGGTTAAACTCGGTCGGACCGATTCAGCAAAGCTAGTGACCGTTAGGGTTTTCGGTGGGACCGACGTGCAACTCGGTAGGACTGATATGATTAGGGTTAGGGCATAACGTAATCTCAGTGAGACCGATTACACAAACTTGGTGAGACTGATTTTCGTAATAAGCAAACCAGAGAGTTGGTCAGGTAAACTCGGTGTGACCGATCGCTCATTTTGGTGAGACCGAAATGTTACAAAAGGGAACCAGAGAGTTTACATTGTAGTTTCGGTGGGAACGATCACAAGTTTCGGTGAGACCGAAAGTATTGCAATAGGCAACAGAGAGTTTGCAATGCCATCTCGGTGAGACCGAGATCCCTATCGGTGAGACCGATTTGCCTAGGGTTTGTGGCAGTGGCTATGACATTTGAAACTTGGCGGCGCCAGATAGGAAGAATCGGTGGGGCCGAGTTTGACTTTTGGTTTAGGTCATATGTGGATGTGAGAAAGTAGTTGAGGGTTTTGGAGCATATCACTAAGCATTTTGAGCAAGAGCCTCATTAAGCAACACCTCATCCCTCCTTGATAGTATTGGCTTTTCCTATAGACTCAATGTGATCTTGGATCACTAAAATAGAAAATGTAGAGTCATGAGCTTTGAGCTTGAGCCAATCCTTTGTCCTTAGCATATTGAAGGGGTTTCACATCCTCTAGTCCATGCCACTTCACTGTTGAACTTATCTGAAACATACTAGATAAAAATGTTAGTCCAACAAGAGATATGTTGACATTAATTACCAAAACCACCTAGGGAGCACTTGTGCTTTCACGAACTCATCCGGAACCATTCCTATGTCCGAACATAGCCTTCCAATATATCGATCTTTATGTCTCGACCATTTCGAGACTCCTCGTCATGTCCGTGATCACATCTGGGACTCCGAACTACCTTTGGTACATCAAAACACATAAACTCATAATACCGATCGTCATCGAACGTTAAGCGTGCGGACCCTACGGGTTCGAGAACTATGTAGACTTGACCGAGACTCACTTACGGTTAATAACCAATAGTGGAACCTGGATGCTCATATTGGTTCCTACATATTCTACAAAGATCGTTATCGGTCAAACCGCATAACAACATACGTTGTTCCGTTTGTCATCGGTATGTTACTTGCCCGAGATTCGATCGTCGGTATCTCAATACCTAGTTCAATCTCGTTACCGGCAAGTCTCTTTACTCGTTCCGTAATGCATCATCCTGCAACTAACTCATTAGTCACATTGCTTGCAAGGCTTATAATGATGTGCATTACCGGGAGGGCCTAGAGATACCTCTCCGACAATCGGAGTGACAAATCCTAATCTTGATCTATGCCAACTCAACAAACACCATCGGAGACACCTGTAGAGCATATTTATAGTCACCTAGTTACGTTGTGACGTTTGATAGCACACTAAGTGTTCCTCCGATATTCGGGAGTTGCACAATCTCATAGTCATAGGAACATGTATAAGTCATGGAGAAAGCAATAGCAATAAACTAAACAATCATAGTGCTAAGCTAATGGATGGGTCAAGTCAATCACATCATTCTCTAATGATGTGATCTCGTTCATCAAATGACAACTCATGTCTATGGTTAGGAAACTTAACCCTCTTTGATTAACGAGCTAGTCAAGTAGAGGCATACTAGTGACATTATGTTTGTCTATGTATTCACACATGTACTAAGTTTCTGGTTAATACAATTCTAGCATGAATAATAAACATTTATCATGATATAAGGAAATATAAATAACAACTTTATTATTTCCTCTAGGGCATTTTTCCTTCAGTCTCCCCTTGCACTAGAGTCAATAATATAGATTACATTGTAATGATTCTAATACCCATGGAGTCTTGGTGTTGATCATGTTTTGCTCATGAGAGAGGCTTAGTCAAAGGGTCTGCAACATTCAGATCCGTATGTATCTTGCAAATCTCTATGTCTCCCTCTTTGACTTGATTGCGGATGGAATTGAAGCGTCTCTTGATGGAATTGAAGCATCTCTTGATCTGGATTCCTTTGCCAAGGCAATTGCACCAGAATTGTCACAATAGATTTTCATTGGACCCGATGCACTAGGTATGACACCTAGATCGGATATGAACTCCTTCATCCAGACTCCTTCATTTGCTGCTTCCGAAGTAGCTATGTACTCCGCTTCACACGTAGATCCCGCCATGACGCTCTGCTTGGAACTTGATACATCTCCGTTCATTTCTACTTTTCCAAACACTTCCGCCCTTGTTTTGGACTCTAACTTGCATGATTTGAATGGAACTAACCCGGACTGACACTGTTTTTAGCAGAATTACCATGGTGTTATTTATGTGCAGAAACAAACGTTCTCGGAATGACCTGAAACTTCACGGAGCAACTTTTTGGAAAATATAAAAAATACCTGCAAAAGATGAAGGCCAGGGGGCCCACCACTTGTCCACGAGGGTGGGGGGCGCGCCCCCCTACCTCGTGGCCCCCCTGGTGCCTCTCTGACTCCAACTCCAACTCCATATATTGTGTTTCGGGGAGAGAAAAAATCAGAGAGAAGGATTCATCGCGTTTTACGATACGGAGCCGCTGCCAAGCCCTAAAACCTCTCGGGAGGGCTGATCTAGAGTCCGTTCAGGGCTCCGGAGAGGGGAATCCGTCGCCATCGTCATCATCACCCATCCTCCATCACCAATTTCATGATGCTCACCGCCGTGCGTGAGTAATTCCATCGTAGGCTTGCTGGACGGTGATGGGTTGGATGGGATCTATCATGTAATCGAGTTAGTTTTGTTAGGGTTTGATCCCTAGTATCCACTATGTTCTGAGATTGATGTTGCTATGACTTTGCTATGCTTAATGCTTGTCACTAGGGCCCGAGTGCCATGATCTCATATCTAAACCTATTATGTTTTCATCAATATATGAGTGTTCTTGATCCTATCTTGCAAGTCTATAGTCACCTATTATGTGTTATGATCCGTTAATCCCGAAGTGACAATAATCGGGATACTTACCGGTGATGACTGTAGTTTGAGGAGTTCATGTATTTACTATGTGTTAATGCTTTGTTCTGGTACTCTATTAAAAGGAGGCCTTAATATCCCTTAGTTTCCGTAATGACCCCGCTGCCACGGGAGGGTAGGACAAAATATGTCATGCAAGTTCTTTTCCATAAGCACGTATGACTATATTCGGAATACATGCCTACATTACATTGATGAACTGGAGCTAGTTCTGTGTCACCCTAGGTTATGACTGTTACATGATGAACCGCATCCGGCAGAATTCTCCATCACCGATCCATTGCCTACGAGCTTTCCATATATTGTTCTTTGCTTATTTACTTTTCCGTTGCTATTGCTATCATCACTACAAAATACCAAAAACATTACTTTTACTATTGTTACCTTTTGATACCGTTACCACTACTATCATATTACTTTGCTACTAAATACTTTGCTGCAGATACTAAGTTTCTAGGTGTGGTTGAATTGACAACTCAACTTCTAATACTTGAGAATATTCTTTGGCTCCCCTTGTGTCGAATCAATAATTTTGGGTTGAATACTTTACCCTCGAAAACGGTTGCGATCCCCTATACTTGTGGGTTATCAAGACTATTTTCTGGCGCCGTTGCCGGGGAGCATAGCTCTATTCTTTGAGTCACTTGGGATTTATATCTGCTTATCATTATGAAGAACTTGAGAGATCCAAAAACCAAGATTTATCCCTCAACTACGAGGGGAGGTAAGGAACTGCCATCTAGCTCTGCACTTGATTCACCTTCTGTTCTGAGTAAGCTTGCGACACCTAAAAATTCTTCTGCTATTCGTTCTGATATGTCGCATGTTATTGATGATGCTACTTCTGCTATACATAATACTTATGATGAAACTACTTCTATGCTTGATACTACTGTGCCACTTGGTGAATTTCTTGATGAACAACTTGCTAGGGCTAGAGAGATTGAAAATATTGAATCTAATAATACTGATGAAAGTGATGATGAAGAATCACTTGTTATTCCTGAGGGTTATGTTTTTGATCAAGAAGCTTCTTTAGCTATTTTAGCTTGCAAATATAGATACGAACTTAAGAGGTTATTAGCTAAATGGAAAGAGCAATCTCTAAATGCTAGAATGAAACCTGACCCTGCTTTTGCTACTTCACCTATCTGTGTTACCGATAAGGATTATGAATTCTCTGTTGATCCTGATATAATTACTTTGGTTGAATCTGATCCTTTTCATGGCTATGAATCTGAAACTGTTGTGGCACATCTTACTAAATTGAATGATATAGCCACTCTGTTCACAACTGATGAGAGAACTCGTTACTTTTATATCCTTAAAATATTCCCGTTCTCATTAAAGGGTGATGCTAAGATATGGTTTAATTCTCTTGATCCTGGTTGTGTGCGTAGTCCCCAGGATATGATTTATTACTTCTCTGCTAAATATTTCCCTGCTCATAAGAAACAAGCTGCTTTAAGGGATATATATAATTTTCTGCAAATTGAAGAAGAGAGTCTCCCACAAGCTTGGGGGAGGCTTCTCCAATTACTTAATGCTTTGCCTGATCATCCTCTTAAGAAAAATGAAATGCTTGATATCTTTTATAATGGACTAACCGATGCCTCCAGAGATTACCTGGATAGTTGTGTTGGTTCCGTTTTCAGGGAAAGAACACCGGATGAAGCTGAAATTCTATTGAATAATATGTTGACGAATGAAAATAATTGGACACCTCCGGAGCCAATTCCTGAGCCTATTCCCAAACCAACTCCGAAGAAGAGGGTATTCTATTTCTCAGTCCTGAAGATATGCAAGAGGCAAAGAAATCTATGAAAGAAAAAGGTATTAAAGCTGAAGATGTTAAGAATTTACCTCCTATTGAAGAAATACATGGTCTTAATTTACCGCATGTTGAAGAAACATATGATCTTGATCCTCTACCTATTGAAGAAACTCATGGTCTTGATAACCCGACACAGGTAGTAAAGGTAAATTCTCTATATAGATATGATAAAGCTGAAATCCTATTTACTAAATTGGCTAGCCCATGATTAGATGAGTTTGATAAATTTATGGCTAAGCAAGAAGATTTTAATGCTTATTTTGGTAGACAATTGAAATACAATTCAAATATGCTTGAACACTTGGGTGATTATATGGCTAATGTCAAAGGTGAACTTAAAAATTATTAGTAAACATGCTTCTATGGTTACCACTCAAGTAGAACAAGTACTTAAAGCTCAAAATGATTTGCTCAATGAATTGAATAGTAAGGATAATGATAATACTGTTAGAGTTATGACTAGAGGTGGTAAAATGACTAAGGAACCTTTGTATCCTGAAGGCCATCCTAAGAGAATTGAGCAAGATTCTCAGACAAATAATATAGATGCGCCTAGTCCTTCTAAAAAGAAGAAAAAGAAAAATGATAGGGCTTTGCATGCTTCTAGTAAACCTGTTACTGACACACCTGAGAATCCAAATGATATTTCTATCTCTGATGCTGAAACACAATCTGGTAATGAACCTAAAACTAGTGATAATGTTAATGATAACATTAATGATGATGCTCAACCTAGTAATGATAATGATATAGAAATTGAACCGGCTGTTGATCTTGATAACCCACAATCAAAGAATCAACGTTATGATAAGAAAGACTTTGTTGCTAGGAAACATGGTAAAGAAAGAGAACCATGGGTTCAGAAACCCATGCCTTTTCCTCCCAAACCATCCAAGAAAAAGGATGATGAGGATTTTGAGCACTTTGCTGAAATGATTAGACCTATCTTTTTGCGTATGCGATTAACTGATATGCTCAAAATGAATCCTTATGCTAAGTATACGAAAGATATTGTTACAAATAAGATAAAGATATCGGAAGCTGAAATTTCCACCATGCTTGCTAATTATACTTTTAAGGGTGGAATACCAAAGAAACTTGGAGATCCAGGAGTACCAACTATACCATGCTCCATTAAAGGAAACTATGTTAAAACTGCTTTATGTGATCTTGGAGCCGGTGTTAGTGTTATGCCTCTCTCTTTATATCGTAGACTTGATTTGAATAAGTTGACACCTACTAAAATATCTTTGCAAATGGCTGATAAATCAACTGCTATACCTGTTGGTATTTGTGAGGATGTGCCTGTTGTAGTTGCAAACGTTACTATTTTAACGGACTTTGTTATTCTTGATATTCCCGAGGAAGATAGTTTGTCTATTATGCTTGGAAGACCCTTTTTGAATACTGCAGGGGCTGTTATTGATTGCACTAAAGGCAATGTCACCTTTCATGTTAATGGTAATGAGCACACGGTACACTTTCCGAGGAAACAACCTCAAGTTCATAGTATCAACTCTATTGGAAAAAGTCCATCGATTATATTTGGAGGTTTTGAATTTCCTCTACCTACTGTCAAGAAGAAATATGATATTCTTATTATTGGGGATGTGCATATCCCCGTTGAGGTAACATAGTGTTATTCGAAATTTCTCCGGTTCCATGTTATTTGGAATGAGTTCGTTAACAAGACTTGATCAACCTTGTTAGTGGATTCCTTTTGATGATCATGAGATGGATGAAACTAGAAGGCACAACCTGTTGTACCCTCCTTTTGCTTTCTGATATTTATATTAAATAAAATAAAAGTAAGTACATTTTGTCTGTTATCTGATTATCCGTGCAATATAAAAATACCCCGAAAATAAAAGTTCTCCAAATGCCCTGAAATTTAAATATGATTTTTTCTGGAATATTTGAGAATATTTCGCACTGAGAACACAGCAGGGGGGTCAACCACCTGCCCACGAGGGTGGAGGGCGCGCCCTACCCCCCTGGACGTGCCCCCTGCCTCGTGGGCCCACGGTGGCCCTCCTCCACTTATTCCTGCACCCACACACTTTTTCTTCCTCCCAGAAACACGAATATCTAGCTCAAGCACGAGTTCTAGCTCATCTTGCTGCCATTTTCGATCTCCTTGCTCAAAGCACCTCTCACAAAACTGCTTGGGGAGATTGTTCCATGGTATGTGACTCCTCCATTGGTCCAATTAGTTTTTGTTCTAGTGCTTTATTCATTGCAAATTTTTGCTGCTTAGGTGACCCTATTCTTGAGCTTGCATGTCAAATTTATATGGTCAAAAGTAGTTTTGATGCATGATATAGGCCCTAGGCACTTGTAGGAGTAGTTGTTGTCAATATTATTGAGTTTGGTTTACTTTTATTTTGAAGTTACTAAAAAATTTCAGAATTTTTTAGAGAAAGAAAAATGCTTAGGAAAATTTTCCAAGGTGGTTCCTCAAGGAAGCAAGGACCCAGGCTTGCAATGCGTGATGCTGATGAAGAGCCACCAAGAGACGCTCCAGTGCGTCCTTGTGAGTGGCCTTCTGAAAACTTTATGGATCGAGCAGGAATTAAGGAAGAATTCAACGCATATTTGCGCAACGCTGATCTTGTGAGCTTCAAGGAAGAGAAGTGCAGCCAGTATCACAATCTCACTAGTACCTTTGTGAGGAGGTTTGAATTTTCATCTTCACGTAATTCTCCAACTGTCCTGTTTGATCTTTATGAAAATTCTTACACTATGGACTTAGAGGATTTTACCACTGCTTGCAAACTTCCACAATAGGGTAGTATAAGGGATCCTCGCAAATCTGGATTTAGGGATTTTCTTGCTAGCATAACTGTGGGAGAATCTATAGATATAACACAAGCTACCATAGGGAGCATTCACTTTCCTACTATACATTATTTTGCTCTCTTCATAGGTAGATGCATTAATGGTAAAGATGAGGCATGTCATATGTGTGTCCCTGACCTCAGTATTCTTAGGAGTGCTATGCTAGGAGATAAATTTTATAATTTGGGAGCCATTGTTGCACGTAGGTTGCATCTTAATAGATTTAATGGAGATTTCTTTGGAGGAATTTATGCAACCCGCATAGCTAATTTTCTTGGTGTAGCCATACATGAAGATGATATTGAATTACCACCTGCTTACCTAGACTTTAATGCTATGGTTCACCACCAGTTTGTCGAGAGGAATGAATCACCTCTCCAGTATCGACTAATCTTTGACAGACGCCGTGCTGTCCATATTACTCTCCTTGCTCCTGCCTTCTTTGATCATCAGGCAAAAGGAAGATATACTATTACCGGAGAGGAGGCAGATGAGTACGAGAGGAGAGCGGAGGCCGCTCGTCGCCACGCTGTAGCGCAGTAGGCGATAGCCGCTGCATCTCAGTACGACCCCAACTTTTACTATGGATATCCGCCAGGCCAGCCGTGGCCATAGACCAACTTAGGCCAAAAGCCTAAGCTTGGGGGAGTACGTATTTCCCACCGACATTACATTCATGTTCACACACTCATTTCTAGATGTCAGTGCTCATACTTTTTCATTTGTATCATCTATGCTAGTTTATTTACTTTTTATGCTTTCTTCTTTTGTGTTTGATAAACCTTAAGAAAAAACAAAAAAAATTAGTTGTAGCTTTTAATTAGTTTACTTTCCATGCTTGTAGTAGTAATTAAAAAAGAAAACCCAAAAAGATTTCTTGTTCTTCTTTTGCTTGTTGGGAGCTCTCCCGTGTAAATAGTTTTATTTATTTTCTTTTCTTTGGGGGTCGATAGGAGAAGACCATAATTAAATTGTTGAAGTGGCTCTTATATGCATTATTGTTGATCTGACAAAAGAGCCCATATTGCCTTGTCTTCTCCTGTTTATTGAATGCTTGCAGATTCCAGCTTAGTCCAATGCACGTGCACTATTATTATTATTCACATCGTTCGGTCGTGCAAGTGAAAGGCAATTGTGATGAGATATGATGGACTGACTGAGATGAGAAAAGCTGGTATGAACTCGACCTCTTTTGTTTTTTGTAAATATGATTAGTTCATCGTTCCTGATTCAGCCTATTATGAATAAACATGTTTGTAATGACAACTAGAGAGCATAGTTTCTTGTGCCATGCTTGATTAGCTATGAGTTATAATGGTTTACCTTGCGTGCCAACATGCTATTAAAATGGTTATGATGTGGTATAATAGGGTGGTATCCTCCTCTGAATGATTTAAGTGACTTGACTTGGCGCATGTTCACACATGTAGTTGAAACAAAATCAACATAGCCTTCACGACATTTATGTTCATGGTGGATTATATCCTACTCATGCTTGCATTCGGTGTTGATTAATTTTAATGCATGTTCATGACTGTTGTCGCTCTCTAGCTGGTCGCTTCCCAATCTTTTGCTAGCCTTCACCTGTACTAAGCGGGAATACTGCTTGTGCATCCAATCCCTTAAACCCCAAAGTTATTCCATATGAGTCCACTATACCTACCTATATACGGTATCTACCTGTTGTTCCAAGTAAATTTGTATGTGCCAAACTCTAAACCTTCAAATAAATATCCTGTTTTATATGCTCGAATAGCTCATGTATCAACTAGGGTTGTCCGTATCTTCCATGTTAGGCAGGTTATTCTCAAGAGGGGTGGACTCCGCTCCTCACTCACGAGATAAATGGCTGGTCATCGGGATGCCCAGTCCCATGCTTTATGCAAACTAAATCAACATAATTGAGAACAAAACTCCCCGTGGGACTCTTGTTAGTTGGAGGCACCCGTTGTTTCGAGCAAGCCATGGATTGATGCTTGTTGGTGGAAGGGGGAGTATAAACTTTACCATTCTATTTGGGAACCGCCTATAATGTGTGTAGCATGGAAGATACCGCCATCTCTTGGTTGTTATGTAGACAATGAAAGTATACCGCTCAAAATATTATTCATCTCTATTTCAAAACCGAGCTCTGGCACCTCTACAAATCCCTGCTTCCCTCTGCGAAGGGCCTATCTATTTACTTTTATGCTGAGTCATCATCCTCTTATTAAAAATCACCAGTTGGAGAGCACTCCTGTCATTTGCATTCATTACTATTAATTTACATGGACTATGACTTGACTGGATCTCTTTTACCATGAATTACAATGTCTAATCAGTCCTTGGTCTTTAAAGGTGCTCTGCATTTATGTTTTGCAGTCTCAGAAAGGGCTAGCGAGATACCACCTTGTTATATTATATTATGATTGTTTTGAGAAAGTGTTGTCATCCGAGATTTATTATTATTGCTTGCTAGTTGATTATGCTATTGATATGAATAAACTTGAGACCTAAGCGTTATTGTGAATGTGGTTAGTTATAGTCTTTGCTGAAAACTTGAATGCTGGCTTTACATATTTACAACAACAAGAGCAAACAGAGTTTGTAAAAGTTTTTCTTTATCACTTTCAGTTTGTCAACTGAATTTCTTGAGGACAAGCAAAGGTTTAAGCTTGGGGGAGTTGATACGTCTCCGTCATATCTACTTTTCCAAAAACTTTTGCCCTTGTTTTGGACTCTAACTTGCATGATTTGAATGGAACTAACCTGGACTAACGTTGTTTTCAGCAGAATTACCATGGTGTTATTTATGTGCAGAAACAAACGTTCTCGGAATGGCCTGAAACTTCACGGAGCAACTTTTTGGAAAATATAAAAAATACCTGTAAAAGATGAAGGCCAGGGGGCCCACCACTTGTCCATGAGGGTGGGGGCGCGCCTGCCCCCCTAGGGCGCCCCCCCTACCTCGTGGGCCCCCTGGTGCCTCTGTGACTCCAACTCCAACTCTATATATTGTGTTTCGAGGAGAAAAAAATCAGAGAGAAGGATTCATCATGTTTTATGATACGGAGCCGCCGCCAAGTGATGTCTACTACACAACCTTCTTCTTGTAGACGTTGTTGGGCCTCCAAGTGCAGAGGTTTGTAGGACAGTAGCAAATTTCCCTCAAGTGGATGACCTAAGGTTTATCAATCCGTAGGAGGCGTAGGATGAAGATGGTCTCTCTCAAGCAACCCTGCAACCAAATAACAAAGAGTCTCTTGTGTCCCCAACACACCCAATACAATGGTAAATTGTATAGGTGCACTACTTCAGCGAAGAGATGCTGAAACAAGTGGTATATGGATAGTAGATAAAGGTATTTGTAATCTGGAATAATAAAAACAGCAAGGTAGCAAGTGATAAAAGTGAGCGTAAACGGTATTGCAATGATAGGAAATAAGGCCTAGGGTTCATACTTTCGCTAGTGTAAGTTCCCTCAACAATACTAACATAATTGGATCATAAAACTATCCCTCAACATGCAACAAAGAGTCACTCCAAAGTCACTAATAGCGAAGAACGAACGAAGAGATTATGGTAGGGTACGAAACCACCTCAAAGTTATTCTTTCCAATCAATCTATTGGGCTATTCCTATAAGTGTCACAAACAGCCCTAGAGTTCGTGCTAGAATAATACCTTAAGACACAAATCAACCAAAACCCTAATGTCACCTAGATACTCCAATGTTACCTCAAGTATCCGTGGGTATGATTATACGATATGCGTCACACAATCTCAGATTCATCTATTCAACCAACACATAGAACCTCAAAGAGTGCCCCAAAGTTTCTACCAGAGAATCACAACGAAAACGTGTGCCAACCCCTATGCATAGGTTCATGGGCGGAACCCGCAAGTTGATCACCAAAACATACATCAAGTGAATCACGTGGTATCCCATTTTCACCACAGATACGCACGGCAAGACATACATCAAGTGTTCTCAAATCTTTACAGACTCAATCCGATAAGATAACTTCAAAGGGGAAACTCAATTCACTACAAGAGAGAAGAGGTTAGGAGAAACATAAGATCCAACTATAATAGCAAAGCTCACGATACATCAAGATCGTGCCAAATCAAGAACACGAGAGAGAGAGAGAGAGAGATCAAACACATAGCTACTGGTACATACCCTCAGCCCCGAGGGAGAACTACTCCCTCCTCGTCATGGAGAGCACCAGGATGATGAAGATGGCCACCGGTGAGGGATCCCCCCTCCGGCAGGGTGCCGGAACAGGGTCCCGGTTGACTTTTGGTGTCTACAGAGGCTTGCGGCGGCGGAACTCCCGATCTAATCTCCGTTCTGGAAGTTTTCGGTTACGTAGGTATATATGAGTGCAGGAGGTACGTCGGTGGACCGAAGGGGGGGCCACGAGGCAGGGGGCGCGCCCCAGGGGGATGGGCGCGCCACCTACCCTCGTGAGCTCCTCCTTCATCTTCTGACGTAGGGCCCAAGTCTATCCGGTAGGTTTCCTTCCAAAAATAACTTCTCCAGTTGATTTCGTTCCGTTTCGACTCCGTTTGATATTCCTTTTCTTCGAAACACCGAAATAGGCAAAAAACAGCAAATCTAGGCTGGGCCTCCAGTTAATAGGTTAGTCCCGAAAGTAATATAAAAGTGGATAATAAAGCCCAATATTGCCCAAAACAGTAGATAATATAGCATGGAGCAATCAAAAACTATAGATATGTTGGAGACGTATCAAGCATCCCCAAGCTGAATTCCTGCTCGTCCTCGAGTAGGTAAATGATAAAAAAGATAATTTTTGATGTGGAATGCTAGTTGGCATAATTTCAATGTAATTCTTCTTAATTGTGATATGAATATTCAGATAAGAAAGACTCAAATCAAAAGTTCATATTGACATAAAAATAATAATACTTCAAGCATACTAACTAAGCAATTATGTCATCTCAAAATAACATGGCCAAAGAAAGTTCATCCCTACAAAATCATATAGTTTATTCATGCTCCATTTTCGTCACACAAGAATGCTCTCATCATGCACAACCCCGATGACAAGCCAAGCAATTGTTTCATACCTTAATAATTTCAAACTCACAAACTTTCATGCAATACATGAGCGTGAGCCATGGATATAGCACTATGGGTGGAATAGAATATAATGATGGGGGTTATGTGGAGAAGACAAAAAGGATAAAGTCTCACATCAACGAGGCTAATCAATGGGCTATGGAGATTCCCATCGATTGATGTTAATGCAAGGTGTAGGGATTGCCATGCAACGGATGCACTAGAGCTATAAATGTATGAAAGCTCAACAAAAGAAACTAAGTGGGTGTGCATCCAACTTGCTTGCTCACGAAGACCTAGGGCACTTGAGGAGGCCCATTGTTGGAATATACAAGCCAAGTTCTATAATGAAAATTCCCACTAGTATATGAAAGTGATAACTCAAGAGACTCTCTATATGAAGAACATGGTGCTACTTTGAAGCACAAGTGTGGAAAAAAAGGATATTAGCATTGCCCCTTTTTTTGGGCCTTCCTTTTTTTGGCCTTTCTCTTTTTTTGGGACAATGCTCTATTGAATGATGATCATCACACTTCTATTTATTTACAACTCAATGATTACAACTCGATACTAGAACAAAGTATGACTCTATATGAATGCCTCCGGTGGTGTACCGGGATATGCAATGAATCAAGAGTGACAAGTATGAAAGAATTATGAACGGTGGCTTTGCCAAAAATACTATGTCAACTACATGATCATGCTAAGCAATATGACAATGATGAATGTGTCATGATGAACGGAATGGTGGAAAGTTGCATGGCAATATATCTCGGAATGGCTATGGAAATGCCATAATAGGTAGGTCTGGTGGCTGTTTGAGGAAGATATAAGGAGGTTTATGTGTGAAAGAGCGTATCATATCACAGGGTTTGGATGCACCGGCGAAGTTTGCACCAACTCTCGATGTGAGAAAAGGCAATGCACGGTACCGTAGAGGCTAGCAATGATGGAAGGGTGAGAGTGCGTATAATCCATGGACTCAACATTAGTCATAAAGAACTCATATACTTATTGCAAAGATCTACAAGCCATCAAAAACCAAAGTATTACGCGCATGCTCCTAGGGGGATAGATTGGTAGGAAAAGACCATCGCTCGTCCCCGACCGCCACTCATAAGGAGGATAATCAAATAACACCTCATGTTTCAAATTTGTTACACAACGTTTACCATACGTGCATGCTACGGGACTTGCAAACTTCAACACAAGAATTTCTCAATTTCACAACTACTCAACTAGCACGACTTTGATATTATTACCTCCATATCTCAAAACAATCATCAAGCATCAAACTTCTCTTAGTATTCAAAACACTCATAAGAGAATTTTATTATTAATCTTGTATACCTAGCATATTAGGATTTTAAGCAAATTACCATGCTATTTAAGACTCTCAAAATAATATAATTGAAGCATGAGAGTTCATCTATTTCTTCAAAATAAAACTACCACCATGCTCTAAAAGGTATAAGTGAAGCACTAGAGCAAATCACAAACTACTCTGAAAGATATAAGTGAAGATCAATGAGTAGTCGAATAATTATGCAACTATGTGAAGAATCTCTAACATTTAAGAGTTTCATATCTTGGTATTTTATTCAAACAGCAAGCAAAGAAAAAGAAAATGACATTCTAAGAATAGCAAACATCATGTGAAGAAGCAAAAACTTAGGATCAACCAAAACTAACCGGTAATTGTTGAAGAAGAAAGGTGGGATGCCAACCGGGGCATCCCCAAGCTTAGACGCTTGAGACTTCTTGAAATATTATATTGGGATGCCTTGGGCATCCCCAAGCTTGAGCTTTTGTGTCTCCTTAATTCCTCTCATATCACGGTCTCCCTAAATCCCAAAAGTTTCATCCACACAAAACTCAACAAGGACTCGTGAGATAAGTTAGTATAAACCATTGCCAAAACCTTATCATACTCTACTATAGCAAATCACTAAAATTATTATTCAATATTGCATACTAAATGCCTTTGCATATTTAATAGTCCTATCCTCAAATAGAATCATTAAAGAAGTAAACATATGCAAACAATGCAAATATAACAGCAATCTGCCTAAACAGGACAGTCTGTAAAGAATGCTGCAAAATCCATACTTCCCTAGCTCCAAAAATTATGAAAGAAAATTACCACTGTAGTAAATTTATCAGAGCTTAATATGCAAAAGGTTTGAACATTTTATCACATTCTGACTTTTCTAGGGAATTATTGCAACAGCGGTAAACTTTCTGTTTTCAAACAGCAACACGTGGACTTTTAAAATAGGCATAGTAAAGGCTATCAATGCCACTTTTATTGAAATAAAAGATTCAAAAAATTGTTCTAAATAACAGCAAGAAAATCCTAACAAAATAAATTGACGCTCCAAGCAAAACACATATCATGTGGTGAATAAAAATATAGCTCCAAGTAAAGTTACCGATGAACGAAGACGAAAGAGGGGATGCCTTCCGGGGCATCCCCAAGCTTAGGCTCTTGGCTATCCTTGAATATTACCTTGGGGTGCCTTGGGCATCCCCAAGATTAGGCTCTTACCACTCCTTATTCCATAGTCCATCGAATCCTTACCCAAAACTTGAAAACTTCACAACACAAAACTTAACAGAAAACTCGTAAGCTCCGTTAGTATAAGAAAATAAATCACCACTTCAAGGTACTGTAATGAACTCATTATTTATTTATAATGGTGTTAAACCTACTATATTCCAACTTCTCTATCTATACCTACTAATAAAGCAAGGTGCGTTTCTCCAAATTTTCATCCGTTCACCACCAAAACATATTAGAATTTTCTTTCTATTCAAGGTGGTACTAAATTTTGGGGTGTTCGACCGCTAGAAAATAAAAAGCGCTTCCATCTAAAATTTCATCGCTTGGGCCAGAGACCCATAGCTTGCGCACAACCTTTCTGAAGAAAAGGAAAAATTAATGCCGTGATGGTATCGAACTCACGACCTCATGGGTACGTACTGTATGACCAGGCCATCTGCGCTAGCTTTGTTCTATGTCCAAAAAAGAAGTAGGTCATCCTCTCTATTTCTGCTCAATCCGTCTAGCCCAGTTGGGCCTCCACTTGCACACCAGCCCCCAATCAAATTATTTTTTCATCCATCTATTCAATTGATAAAGGATAATTTGTTTTGTTGGGATTTTCTCAAATTTTTTTCGTCCATCCATCATCAAGTGATAAAAAAGATTTGTTTTTATGGGCCCTTTTTCGGACAGAACGGGGTGTTCATGGGCCACCCATGGAGCACTAAAAAATGGTTGTGTGAGAATCAAACTCACGATCTTCCCTATTGCTTTAAAGTAATTGGATTTCTATCAATTTATATACTTTGTAAGTTACATGAAATATCGGCAAGATGAGAACTGGTGAAAAGGAATTGCGGGTCCTCTTGAAGGCATTAAAGGAAGGATGCATTTTGGCAATTTAAAGAAATTATGTGGGCTGTCTTGGTGGGGGTGTATTAAAGGAAACATGAATAATTAAAAGGATTTTTTGCGGAATAACAATTAAAAGGAATTGGGTGGCCTTCTTAGGAAGGATGGATGGATTTCAAGGACATTTACATGGCAAGGATTGGACGTGTTGGTGGGGTGTATTATAAAGGAAGGATCAACAGTTAAAAGGAATTGCTAGGGTGTATTAAAGGAAGGATCAACAATTATAAAAAGGAAAGTTCACAAAAATAATAATTAAAAGGAATTGTGTGGGGATGGATGCACGTGACAGGGATTGGACATGCTCAGGAGTTTCTTAAAAAAACGTGCATGATATGGCTAAAGGAAATGTGAAAGGAATGATGACAACGATGGGAGGAATCCCACGAGAACATGCACGTTCAGCTTCATTGTAATTGCAATCGTAGCAGCCCAGCCCATGTAAGTGGGCTAGGATGACCAAGGTTAACCAAGGATGCCCAGCAAAAAAAAGGTTTATAACAATATAAAACACATCTTGGTTTTCAAAAAATGAAAATCCAACAAATTTTGTCGACACAGGCGCTGTGATCGATCCATCTTCTCTTGAGTGCACTTGCATGTTTTCTTAAAAAAAGGTTGTGCTTGCATGTTGGCATGTTGGCCATCTCCTACCTTTCTTTGTCGTGTAAGCACCCATGGGACAACTCTTATTTCTTTTGTTTTTGGTTTTTCTTACCTTCTTTTGCATGATGTTTAGTTATCCAGCATATTTAATCACTTCGACTCATAGCTCGCTCCCCCTCCTGTCACTCCTACTGCATGGATTTGCTCTTGCCTCCCTTCTCTTGTGAGGAAATAAATCACGCCTAGGGTACCTGTCTGCCAACACCAACGCTCCTTCCCGCCGTCTGCCGCCTTCCGCAATGAAGTGCTGGAACCATGACGTGCACATACATATGAACGAGGTGTGCTTGCAACTATCATATTCTATATTTGAATTATACATCAATTCCAATGTGAAGGAGACAGGTACTATGTGAGGACCCTAACTTTGAACTTTAGATCGATCGAGAGAGGAAAAACAATGCACAAGTGGCCTTCGTTTAAAATGATGTGGTAGAAAGCAACGTGCGACTTGAAGGACATGATCGATTGAGGATTTTGCTATCAGTCTATGGATAATATGGGGTCACAGAAGTATGAAATTCTCGAAAACCAGAAGGCCAAGTTTTTTGATGCGGAATTGACACTTGAGAAGAGAAGGCCCGACAACGGATAACATCCATCGCAAGGCAACAAAGCAGACGCATCAAATGTTACATTTGCAAAGATGCAACAAAGAAGAAACAAGCAGGACAAGCACGTATTGCATTCTCTATACTAAGCTTTGCTGAAAAGGTAAACTCCTACTTTGGGACACCTTTTGTTTCAAGCACCTTTTGTTTCAACTTGACACAATGAAGCAGGCAAGTGGGGATACAATGGGCCACCATGTTAGAATAGAGAACGTGGCTCTGAGGAAGGGAGGTCTTGAGGCATGTCTACTGGACTAGGACATGTGATTTTATCCTCCCGTTGCAACGCACGGTCATGTTTGCTAGTGGTTTATAAACTATTTTACTAGCCATAGATTCATCAAAATAAGTAAACAACACAGGAAAAACAGAATCTGTCAAAAACAGAACAGTCTGTAGTAATCTGGATCAAACGTATACTTCTGGAACTCATAAAATTCTAAAATAAATTTCTGGACCTGAGGAATTTATCTATTAATCATCTGCAAAAAGAATTAACTAAATATCACTCTCCAAATAAAAATGGCAGCAATTCTCGTGAGCGCTAAACTTTCTATTTTTTACAGCATGATCAACAAGACTTTCCCAAAGTCTTCCCAAAGGTTCTACTTGGCACAAACACTAATTAAAAGTATAAAACCACATCTAAACAGAGGCTATATGAATTATTTATTACTAAACAGGAGCAAAAAGCAAGGAAAAAAATAATAAAATTGGGTTGCCTCCCAACAAGCGCTATCGTTTAACACCCCTAGCTAGGCATGATGATTTCAATGATGCTCACATAAAAGATAAGAATTGTAACATAAAGAGAGCATCATGAAGAATATGACTAGCACATTTAAGTCTAACCCACTTCCTATGCATAGGGATTTTGTGAGCAAACAACTTGTGGGAACAAGAATCAACTTGCATAGGAAGGTAAAACAAGGATAACTTTAAAATTTTAAGCACATAGAGAGGAAACTTGATATTATTGCAATTCATACAAGCATATGTTCCTCCCTCATAATAATTTTCAGTAGAATCATGAATGAATTCAACAATATAACCAGCACCTAAGGCATTCTTTTCATGATCTACAAGCATAGAAATTTTATTACTCTCCACATAAGCAAAATTCTTCTCATTCGGAATAGTGGGAGCAAACTCAACAAAGTAACTATCATATGATTGAAAATTAAGATCAAGATGACAAGTTTCATGGTTATCATTATTATTTAAAGCATACGTGTCATCACAATAATCATCATAGATAGGAGGCATGCTTTCATCATAATATATTTGCCAATCAAAACTTGGGGGACAAAAAATATCATCTTCATCAAACATAGCTTCCCCAAGCTTGTGGATTTGCATATCATTAGCATCATGGATATTCAAGGAATTCATACTAACAACATTTCAATCATGCTCATCATTCAAATATTTAGTGCCAAACATTTTATAGATTTCTTCTTCTAGCACTTGAGCACAATTATCCTTTCCATCATACTCACGAAAGATATTAAAAAGGTGAAGCATATGAGACAAACTCAATTCCATTTTTTATAGTTTTCTTTTATAAACTAAACTAGTGATAAAACAAGAAACTAAAAGACTCGATTGCAAGATCTAAAGATATACCTTCAAGCACTCGCCTCCCCGGCAACGGTGCCAAAAAAGAGCTTGATGTCTACTACACAACCTTCTTCTTGTAGACGCTGTTGGGCCTCCAAGTGCAGAGGTTTGTAGGACAGTAGCAAATTTCCCTCAAGTGGATGACCTAAGGTTTATCAATCCGTAGGAGGCGTAGGATGAAGATGGTCTCTCTCAAGCAACCCTGCAACCAAATAACAAAGAGTCTCTTGTGTCCCCAACACACCCAATACAATGGTAAATTGTATAGGTGCACTACTTCGGCGAAGAGATGATGAAACAAGTGGTATATGGATAGTAGATAAAGGTATTTGTAATCTGGAATAATAAAAACAGCAAGGTAGCAAGTGATAAAAGTGAGCGTAAACGGTATTGCAATGATAGGAAATAAGGCCTAGGGTTCATACTTTCGCTAGTGTAAGTTCCCTCAACAATACTAACATAATTGGATCATAAAACTATCCCTCAACATGCAACAAAGAGTCACTCCAAAGTCACTAATAGCGGAGAACGAACGAAGAGATTATGGTAGGGTACGAAACCACCTCAAAGTTATTCTTTCTGATCGATCTATCATAGAGTTCGTACTAGAATAACACCTTAAGACAGAAATCAACCAAAACCCTATCATAGAGGCTTGCGGCGGCGGAACTCCCGATCTAATCTCCGTTCTGGAAGTTTTCGGTTACGTAGGTATATATGGGTGCAGGAGGTACGTCGGTGGACCGAAGGGGGGGTCACAAGGCAGGGGGGCGCGCCCCAGGGGGGTGGGTGCGCCCCCTACCCTCGTGAGCTCCTCCTTCATCTTCTGACGTAGGGTCCAAGTCTATCCGGTAGGTTTCCTTCCAAAAATAACTTCTCCAGTTGATTTCGTTCCGTTTGGACTCCGTTTGATATTCCTTTTCTTCGAAACACTGAAATAGGCAAAAAAAACTGCAAATCTGGGTTGGGCCTCCGGTTAATAGGTTAGTCCCGAAAGTAATATAAAAGTGGATAATAAAGCCCAATATTGCCCAAAACAGTAGATAATATAGCATGGAGCGATCAAAAATTATAGATACGTTGGAGACGTATCACCAAGCCCTAAAACCTCTTGGAAGGACTGATCTGGAGTCCGTTCGGGGCTCCGGAGAGGGGAATCCGTCACCATCATCGTCATCAACCATCCTCCATCACCAATTTCATGATGCTCACCGCCATGCATGAGTAATTCCATCGCAGGCTTGCTAGACGGTGATGGGTTGGATGGGATCTATCATGTAATCGAGTTAGTTTTGTTAGGGTTTGATCTCTAGTATCCACTATGTTCTGAGATTGATGTTGCTATGACTTTGCTATGCTTAATGCTTGTCACTAGGGCCCGAGTGCCATGATTTCAGATCTGAACCTATTATGTTTTCATCAATATATGAGTGTTCTTGATCCTATCTTGCAAGTCTATAGTCACCTAGTATGTGTTATGATCCGTTAACCCCGAAGTGACAATAATCGGGATACTTACCGGTGATGACCGTAGTTTGAGGAGTTCATGTATTCACTATGTGTTAATGCTTTGTTTCGGTACTCTATTAAAACGAGGCCTTAATATCCCTTAGTTTCCGTAAGGACCCCGCTGCCACGGGAGGGTAGGACAAAAGATGTCATGCAAGTTCTTTTCCATAAGCATGTATGACTATATTCGGAATACATGCCTACATTACATTGATGAACTGGAGCTAGTTCTGTGTCACCCTAGGTTATGACTGTTACATGATGAACCGCATCTGGCATAATTCTTCATCACCGATCCATTGCCTACGAGCTTTCCATATATTGTTCTTCGCTTATTTACTTTTCCGTTGCTATTGCTATCATCACTACAAAATACCAAAAACATTACTTTTACTACTATTACCTTTTGCTACCGTTACCACTACTATCATATTACTTTGCTCCTAAATACTTTGCTGCAGATACTAAGTTTCTAGGTGTGGTTGAATTGACAACTCAGCTGCTAATACTTGAGAATATTCTTTGGCTCCCCTTGTGTCGAATCAATAAATTTGGGTTGAATACTTTATCCTCAAAAAATGTTGCGATCCCCTATACTTGTGGGTTATCAGAACTGCACCAACTGACAACTCCACCATTCAATAAAAATACGTAGCCGGTTTGTGACTTAGAGTCATCCGGATCAGTGTCAAAGCTTGCATCGACGTAACCGTTTACGACAAGCTCTTTGTCACCTCCATAAACGAGAAACATATCCTTAGTCCTTTTCAGGTATTTCAGGATGTTCTTGACCGTTGTCCAGTGATCCACTCCTGGATTACTTTGGTACCTCCCTGCTAAACTAATAGCAAGGCACACATCAGGTCTGGTACACAACATTGCATACATGATAGAACCTATGGCTGAAGCATAGGGAATGACTTTCATTTTCTCTCTATCTTCTGCAGTGGTCGGGCATTGATTCTGACTCAACTTCACACCTTGTAACACAGGCAAGAACCCTTTCTTTGCTTGATCCATTTTGAACTTCTTCAAAACTTTATCAAGGTATGTGCTTCGTGAAAGTCCAATTAAGCGTCTTAATCTATCTCTATAGATCTTGATGCCCAATATATAAGCAGCTTCACCGAGGTCTTTCATTGAAAAAATCTTATTCAAGTATCCTTTTATGCTATTCAGAAATTCAGTATCATTTCCGATCAGCAATATGTCATCCACATATAATATCAGAAATGCTACAGAGCTCCCACTCACTTTCTTGTAAATACAGGCTTCTTCAAAAGTCTGTATAAACCATATGCTTTTATCACACTATCAAAGCGTATATTCCAACTCCGAGAGGCTTGCACCAGTCCATAAATGGATCGCTGGAGCTTACATACTTTCTTTCCACCTTTTGGATCGACAAAACCTTCCAGTTGCATCATATAAAACTCTTCTTTAAGATATCCATTAAGGAATGCAGTTTTGACATCCAATTGCCAAATTTCATAATCATAAAATGCGGCAATTGCTAACATGATTCAGATGAACTTAAGCATCGCTACGGGTGATAAAGTCTCATCATAGTCAACTCCTTGAACTTGTTGAAAACCTTTCGCAACAAGTCAAGCTTTGTAGACAGTAATATTACCATCAGCGCCAGTCTTCTTCTTGAAGATCCATTTATTCTCTATGGCTTGGCGATCATCGGGCAAGTCAACCAAAGTCCACACTTTGTTCTCATACATGGATCCCATCTCAGATTTCATGGCCTCAAGCCATTTTGCGGAATCTGGGCTCATCATCGCTTCCTCATAGTTTGTAGGTTCTTCATGGTCAAGTAACATGACTTCCAGAACAGGATTACTGTACCACTCTGGTGTGGATCTTACTCTGGTTGACCTATGAGGTTCGGTAGTAATTTGATCAGAAGTTTCATGATCATCATCATTAGCTTCCTCACTTACTAGTGTAGGAATCACTGGAACTGATTTCTGTGATAAACTACTTTCCAATAAGGGAGCAGGTACAGTTACCTCATCAAGTTCTACTTTCCTCCCACTCAGTTATTTCGATAGAAACTCCTTCTCTAGAAAGGATCCATTCTTAGCAACGAATATCTTGCCTTCGGATCTGTGATAGAAGGTGTACCCAACAGTCTCTTTTAGGTATCCTATGAAGACACATTTCTCCGATTTGGGTTCGAGCTTATCAGGTTGAAGCTTTTTCACATAAGCATCGCAGCCAAAAACTTTAAGAAACGACAACTTGGGTTTCTTGCCAAACCACAGTTCATAAGGTGTCGTCTCAACGGATTTTGATGGTGCCCTATTTAACGTGAATGCATTCGTCTCTAAAGCATAACCCCGAAACGATAGTGGTAAATCAGTAAGAGAAATCATAGATCACACCATATTTAATAAAGTGTGGTTATGACGTTCAGACACACCAGTACGCTGTGGTGTTCCAGGAGGCGTGAGTTGCGAAACTATTCTTCATTGTTTCAAATGAAGACCAAACTCGTAACTCAAATATTCTCCTCCACGGTCAGACCGTAGAAACTTAATTTTCTTGTTACGATGATTTTCCACTTCACTCTGAAATTCTTTGAACTTTTCAAATGTTTCAAACGTATGTTTCATCAAGTAGATATACCCATATCTGCTCAAATCATCTGTGAAGGTCAGAAAATAACGATACCGCCATGAGCATCAACACTCATCGGACCGCATACATCAGTATGTATAATTTCCAATAAGTCTGTTTCTCATTCCATTGTTCCGGAGAACGGAGTCTTAGTCATCTTGCCTATGAGGCATGGTTCGCAAGCATCAAGTGATTCCAAAAGCCCATCAGCATGGAGTTTCTTCATGTGCTTTACACCAATATGACCTAAACGGCAGTGCCACAAATAAGTTGCACTATCATTATTAAACTTATATCTTTTGGCTTCAATACTATGAATATGTGTATCACTACTATCAAGATTTAGTAAAAATAGACCACTCATCAAGGGTGCATGACCATAAAAGATATTACTCGTATAAATAAAACAACCATTATTCTCTGATTTAAATGAATAACTGTCTTGCATCAAACAAGATCCAGATATAATGTTCATGCTTAACGCTGGCACCAAATAACAATTATTCAGGTCTAAAACTAACCCCTAAGGTAGATGTAGAGGTAGCGAGCCGACGGTGATCACATCGACTTTGGAACCATTTCCCACGCGCATGTCACCTCATCCTTAGCCAATCTTCGCTTAATCCATAGACCCTGTTTCGAGTTGCAAATATTAGCAACGGAACCAGTATCAAATACCCAGGAGCTACTGCGAGCATTAGTAAGGTACACATCAATAACATGTATATCAAATATACCTTTCACTTTGCCATCCTTCTTATCCGCCAAATACTTGGGACAATTCCGCTTCCAGTGACCAGTCCCTTTGCAGTAGAAGCACTCAGTCTCAAGCTTAGGTCTAGACATGGGCTTCTTCACTTGAGTAGCAACTTGCTTGTTGTTCTTTGTGAAGTTCCCCTTCTTCCCTTTGCCCTTCTTCTTGAAACCGATGGTATTGTTGACCATCAACACTTGAATCTCCTTCTTGATTTCTACCTCCGCGGCCTTTAGCATTGCGAAGAGCTCAGGAATTGTCCTATCCATCCCTTGCATATTATAGTTCATCATAAAGCTTTTGTAGCTTGGTAGCAGTGATTGAAGAACTCTGTCAATGACACTATCATCAGGAAGATTAACCCCTAGTTGAGTCAAGTGGTGTAACATCCCAAATTTGCAATTTGGAATGTTATACACTAGATCATCATGCATATCATATTTTCATGCATTTTGGTTGATCCTAGAAATTTCACGCGACTCAAGGACCCACGGAGAGAGTTGGAGATTTCGTTATTGTCATATTTGAGTTCTCTCAAATTTTGGAAAAGAGGATCATTTGATTTATTTATTTCATCTTCAATTATTTTTCCAATATCAAAAATATAAGAGAGGGAATAATATGACTTTCCCAAATTTAGGAAAAATGAAGATGTAATGAATAAATCAAATTTTGGTTTTTGCCGGAGTTTTTTTTTGCATTTTATTTGGATAGGGAAAAATGCGTGTTTTTGAAAATTGCATTTTAGGCCCGGAGAAAAGTTCATTTTGTTCGACTCATTTTTAGGAGTCGGGGAAAATTTACTTTAGATTTTCGGAGTTTGTTTAGATAGTTTTTCTTTTGTATTTCTGTGCGCGAAACCGATTTAAAAAAAAAGAGCCAGCGCCCGCCTGGGCCAAGGCCCAGCCAGCCGGCCGGCCAGGCCCCAGCCCCAGCCGCGCGTGCGCCAGGCGCCAGGCGCAGGCAGCCGCCGCCTCTCGCCCTAGGCCGAGTCCTAGTAGGACTCTAGGCCGGCACCCCCCCTTTTTTTCCTTGTTTCTTTTTCTTTTGCTTGCCCCCTACCCCAAGTCTCCTCTCCCCTCACCTATATAAATACCCAAGCACCCCCCCTCTCCTCACATCAAAACCCCAAGCCCCTCTCCTCCTAAGCCGCAGCAAGCAGCAGCGCGCAGCCCCAAGTCGCCGCCTCTAGCCGCGCCGCCCCGCGCCTAAGCCGCCGCCGCCGCCCTTAGCCGCCGCCGCCCGGAGCCCGCCTCCCGAGGTAGCCGCGCCTCTCTTTTTCTTCCCCGATCCGGTTTTTCTTAAAAGAACCGTTCCGTTTCTTTTCTTTTTCTTCCGGTTTTTGTTTCGGTTTTTTTTTCGAAACCCTAGATCGGTTTTCCGTTTCTTTTTCGGTTTCTTTTCCGAAAACCCTAGATCAGTTTTCGTTCTTCTTTCAGACCGTTCGTTTCAACGAACGTGATCACCGATTGTTCCCGGTTAACGAACGTCCGTTCGTTTAATCGCTTGTCTCTTTCTTTTCGTCGGATTTATTCCGCGATCGCGATCTCAGATCCGATCTTCGTTCTAGTCTTTCTTCTCGCTCGTTTATCGGAATCAGGTGATTCAAGCGCCTGGAGTTTCGTTTCGAAACCGCCGTTCTATCTAATCAACTTGAACAAGCTTTTGCCACGATAAAATTTGACCTAGTTTCAACTTGCTAGAACCGAGTTGTTTTCTTCCGCCATTTGTTTTCCGTTTCTTTGTTCGGTTCGTTCTTTCTTTGCAACCGGAGTTCTTAAGTTGAACTTTCTGGTTCGTTCTCTTGTTCGAGTTTTACCTATGCATTAGATGAGTACTTATTGTGTGTTTGTTGTTTGTCTGCGATAGACCACCCGGATTGCGCCGCTTGTTACTTCGAAACCCTAGGTCTCGCGGATCATCAGCAAGGCAAGTAACACTTTGATCATACCTTTTCTACAACCCATGTTTTATTGCATTAGATCAATCCTCTCACATTGCATGTTTAGGATCTAATTAAATCATGGGATGGGAAGTAGATGAGGTAGTACCTAATACTTTTATTATTATCAAACCTTTGGGAGTTACTTCTACGTTTGCTTATTATGCCATGCTATGCTTGTAGACGTGGATTGGGTGAGTGATATCCATGACAGATGTGAGATTGATAATTTAATGGTTTACCTAAGGTGGCAACTTAAACACACATCTGGGTGGATTGAGGCACCTGATGTCTATCAGGACTTGCCTGTTTTATTTTGGACCGCCACCCAGGCTCAAAGGGATCATAAGTTCTTTCATGCTAGAAACTTCCGTGTGCAGCCACAAGCCATTATGGGCTCTGGCATAGTTGACTAAGTTGTGCGAACTCTTACGGGTAGACTAGCAGATGTAGGGGAAAGTAAGTGTACCGGTCTACCCACATGTAAGGTGCTAGCGCTTCTGAAAGACTGTGTCTCGGTCATCCGTCTTCTCAAACACCATGTAGTGCGAGAAACCAAACGGAGGCGATCGAGTCTTGTGGGGAAAAGTGCGCAAACCTCTGCAGAGTGTACAAACTAATCATGATTAGCCGTGTCCCCAGTTATGGACAACCTGAGTATCTAGTACTTGAATATCATGTGAATCTCAACATGTTACTTCTAATTAATGTTGTTGGGTTTTAATTGTTCACTTAATTGGGATCGGAATGCTGTCAACCATTCTCGATGTTTCACAACTACCATGATAGTTAAATAAATTTATTCCTTTGCAGTAGGGAAAAACTGGCTTTACGCAAAACTGTAACCATAGAGCTTTCCACCAGCCATATATGCATGTAGTATAGCTGTTTCATTCCATTACTCTCTATGTGTTACATTGCCAACATATTCCATGTGCTGACCCATTTTCGGGCTGCAACTTCTCATGTTGCAGACTTTTCAGACGACGGGTAAGGTGCTTTTAGGTCGTGGTTCTATACTCAGTGATGCCATTGGAGTTGATGGACCCATTTATCTTCCGAGTCTTCCGCTGTTATCGTTATTAGATGGCCTTAAGCCATTTTTATTGTAATAAGTTCTCTTTGAGACAACGATGTAATAAGGGTGTGATTGCCACTCTGCTATAAATCCTTCGATGTACTGTGTGGTGTCAGCATTACTGATCCAGGGATGACACCGGAGCACAGTAGACTTGATCCATTCGGGTCGGGTCGCCACAGAGATGGTATCAGAGCACACGCTGACTGTAGGATACGACCACTAAGTTAAAGCCATAGATCACCATTCTCCTCTCATTTTCTAACTCCTCATCTTTTCTACTCTCTTAGATGACGAACGCGAAGATTAAGTACGCTCAACCGGATGAAGGCACACCTTTTGGATTTCACTTGAAGGAAGTCACCAAGTACCTGAACATTGGATTACCAAGCTACACGGGAACCTTCAACGCCACTCTGCCTGAAGAGGAGCGCTGGAAGATTCAAGCTCACGTTCCGGGAAGGACATTCACACCAATCACGAAGCCTATAGATAGTGTTTTCAATGCACCAACCTGGAGTCTAGGAAGGAGCATGGCAGCTCATATCACTATGGGACGCATTGGAGAAGTTTATCAAGAAGACCTCAAGGACACTATCTACCAGATTTGCGGACGCCGAGATGAACAATGGGAGTTAGTCAGCACCAAGAAGGATAGATCCATTGCAGCTTTCATCCAGGAGTTAAACCTGCACATTCGACGCCATGAGAACCAGATGTGCAATGATATGATAGAGTTGAAGAATGCTAAGGCAAGGATCATCGAGCTAGAAGGAGAACTGAAGTCTACACGCAAGGACTACATGGACGAGATCGTAGCTCTAGCAAGACACAATGGAGATCTTAAGCAGGAGATTGAAGAACTCAAGAGGAAGTTAGCATCCAGGAAGGAAGACGAGTACGTCGCATGTCCGAACAACTACATCATCATCGACGACACCGATTCGGATCCAAATGAACCCGACTTTGAAGACGAAGCTGGAGCAGATATCATGGAGTCTTCCACCGGTTCAAATTTCTAGATGACCACCAGATAGTAGTAGTATTCCCCCATGTAAACACAATAGTTCGAGCACTTTTGCGATAGTTTTAGGCCGATTGTAAGCCCTTGTTTGATTGAATGAAGTGATTTTGTGTGCATTTGCTCATGTGTATATGGGTAGTGTTTTCCCTTTAGACCTCACTCTATTCTTAATTCTCGTCTTTTCTAAACCCTCAGATGCCTCCGAGACGTGACAATGGATTCCCACCGGAGCTCACTCAGTTGATCCAGCAACAGAATCAATTGATGCAGATGTTAGTCCAGAACCAGCAGAACAACCACAACAACCCACCACCACCACCTGTTGACCACTTAGCCCGTTTCCTTAGGCTGAATCCGCCGGTGTTTTCCAGTAGCACCGAGCCGATAGTAGCAGACGATTGGCTCCGCGAGATAGGAAGGGAGTTGACCACTGCAGGATGCACAGATGGTGAAAAAGTGAAGTTTGCCGCACATCAGCTTGACGGACCCGCGGCAGCATGGTGGGAGAATTTCACAGCCACTTACCCAGTTGACACTGTCACATGGGATCAGTTTCAGCAAGCTTTCCGCACTGCCCATGTTTCAGCAGGAGCTATGGCCATGAAGAAGCGTGAGTTTCGCAACTTACGCTAAGGAGGAAGGACAGTTGGCCAGTACGTTGACGACTTCAGCAAGTTAGCACGTTATGCCCCAGATGACGTTGCTACGGATGCAGCTAAGCAGGAGAAGTTTCTGGAAGGACTGAATGATGAACTAAGCATGAAATTGATGGTAGCAAGTTTCAACAACTACCAGGAGTTGGTAGATCGTGCCATCATGATTGAAGGGAAGCAACAGCAGATTGAGAACCGTAAGAGGAAGTATGGACAGGGGAAGTATAACTCTGGAGCCCAGCAGAAGCCCCGTTTTACCCCTAAACCGGGATTTTAGTTTCAGCATACCCATGGAGGAGGTAGCTCGCACAACCATAATGGCCACAAGAATGGTAATGGGAATGGAGGAAGCAACGGCCAGAACCGAACCACCCCAACGACCCCAACCAAGAGAGACCTGAGTCAAGTCACCTGTTTCAAGTGTTCCAAGACCGGACATTATGCCAATGAATGTCCTGAAGGCCAGAATGGAAATGGCAATGGAAGCTCTGGGAAGAAGCCGAACCCTTTCACCAGGGGACAGGTGAACCACATTAATGTGGAGGAGGTTGAAGATCAGCCTGATGCAGTAATCGGTAAGTTTTTGGTTAAGTCATTTGCCGCACTCGTTCTTTTCGATACTGGTGCATCGCATTCATACATATCAAGGGGATTTGTGGAAAAGTATAGCCTGCCCACTAGGATTCTTAAAATGCCTATGCTAGTAAGCTCGCCAGGAACAGAGTACATGGCCAGACAAGGATGTTTCCAAGTGCCATTAAGTATAGGAAGGCATGTTTTCCCAACGGATTTAATTATTCTGGAGTCCCAAGGTCTGGATGTGATTCTTGGTATGGATTGGCTGTCGATGTATGGAGGAAACATCGATTGCGCCAGTAAGACAATTTTGCTTACCACACCAGAAGGAAGAAGGATCAAGTGTGTATCCCGGCATGTGCCAAACATGACACAAGTAAACTGCCTAACAGGAGTTGTGCAAGAGGAAGTACCAGTGGTGAAGGATTTTCCTGACGTATTTCCTGAGGAATTGCCAGGCATGCCACCGGATAGAGACATTGAGTTTTTGATTGAGTTATTACCAGGTACAGGCCCAATATCGAAGCGACCGTACCGGATGCCAGCAAAGGATTTGGTGGAAATTAAGAATCAGATTAAGGAGTTATTGGATAAAGGTTACATTTGCCCAAGTTCTTCGCCTTGGGGATCACCCGTACTTCTAGTGGAAAAGAAGGATGGATCATTAAGGATGGTTGTAGATTATCGGGGATTGAATGAAGTAACCATCAAGAATAAGTACCCACTGCCAATGATTAATGAGTTGTTTGATCGTTTGCAAGGAGCTAAAGTGTTTTCCAAGATCGATTTGCGATCAGGGTACCATCAATTGAAGATTCGAGAGCAGGACATACCTAAGACAGCATTCACCACAAGATATGGACTGTATGAGTATACCGTTATGTCATTTGGATTGACTGACGCACCTGCCTATTTTATGAATCAGATGAACAAAGTGTTTATGGAGTTTTTGGATAAGTTCGTCGTAGTGTTCATTGATGACATCCTGGTTTATTCAAAGAATGAAGAGGAGCATAAGGAACATTTGCGTTTGGTTTTGGAGAAACTAAGGGAACATCAGTTATACGCCAAATTCAGCAAATGTGAGTTTTGGTTCAAGGAAGTTGGATTCCTTGGACACGTTATATCCGGAGAAGGTATAGCAGTTGACCCCATAAAGGTTGAGACCGTAACCGAATGGGAAGCACCAACGACAGTTGGAGAGATCCGGAGTTTTCTTGGACTCGCAGGATACTACCGGAGAGTTCATTGAGAACTTTTCAAAGATTGCAAAGCCTATGACTGAATTGTTGAAGAAGGATACTAAGTTCAACTGGACTGAGGAGTGTGAGGCTAGTTTCCAGGAGTTGAAGCAATGCTTGGTTACCTCACCAGTATTGATTTTGCCAGATCAGACCAAGGATTATGAGGTGTATTGTGACGCTTCACGTCGAGGACTTGGAGCAGTGCTTATGCAGGAAGGAAGAGTTGTTTCGTATGCTTCACGACAACTGAAGCCCCACGAATTGAATTACGCTACGCATGATTTGGAGTTAGCAGCCATAGTGCATGCATTGAAAACGTGGAGACATTTCCTCATTGGAAATCATTGTGAGGTGTACATGGATCACAAGAGTTTGAAGTACATTTTCACTCAGAAGGAGTTGAACCTCAGACAAAGGAGATGGTTGGAGCTCATCAAGGATTATGACATGAGATTGCATTACCATCCCGGAAAAGCTAATGTGGTAGCTGACGCATTGAGCCGTAAGAGCCATGTCAACACCCTAGTGACGGGAGAAGTACCAAAGGAGTTAGCAGAAAACCTTCGTGAGCTATGTTTGGAAATAGTTCCGAGAGGCTATGTAGCAGCATTGGAGATTCAGTCAACATTGATGGATAAAATCAGAGAAGCTCAGAAATCTGACAAGGAGATTGCTGCTATAAAAGAGAAATTGAGCGAAGGAAAAGCCAAGGGATTTCGTGAGGATGAGCACGATACCTTATGGTTTGAGGACCGTGTTTATGTGCCAAATGACCCGGAGATCAGGAAGTTGATTTTGCAAGAGGCACATGATTCACCGTATTCGATTCACCCAGGGAATACCAAGATGTATTTGGATTTGAAGGAAACATTCTGGTGGACCGGAATGAAGAAGGATATTGCAGCATATGTAGCAGTTTGTGACGTATGTCAGAGAGTAAAGGCAGAGCATCAGAAGCCAGCAGGATTGTTACAACCATTGCCGATACCCGAATGGAAGTGGGATAAGATAGGCATGGATTTTATCACAGGACTACCCAGGACGAAAGCAGGCTATGACTCGATATGGGTAGTAGTTGATCGTTTGACGAAGGTAGAATATTTTATTCCAGTTAAGACCACTTACACCAGTGCTAAGTTGGCGAAGATATACATGACTAGGATCATTTGTTTGCATGGAGTTCCGAGGAGTATCGTATCAGATAGAGGAACCCAATTTACCTCAAAGTTTTGGGATCAGTTGCATGACACTTTAGGAACCAAACTAGAGTTCAGCACAGCTTTTCATCCGCAGACAGATGGATAGACCGAGAGAGTCAATCAGATTTTGGAAGATATGCTGAGAGCTTGTGCACTAGATTATGGATCTAGTTGGGACGATAACTTGCCGTATGCGGAGTTTTCTTATAACAACAGTTACCAAACCAGTTTGAAGATGGCACCTTTCGAAGCTTTATACGGAAGGAGGTGCAGGACACCGTTGTCATGGGACGAAGTTGGAGACCGTCAATTCTTTGGACCAGATTTGATTAAGGAGTCTGAACGGAAAGTTAAGTTGATTCGCCATAGGCTCAAGGTAGCCCAGTCCAGGCAGAAGAGCTACGCAGATTCTAAACGGAAGGAGACAGTTTACGAAACCGGAGACAGAGTTTATCTTCGAGTATCCCCACTTCGAGGAGTTAAGCGCTTTGGAGTTAAGGGAAAGTTAGCACCACGTTTCGTTGGACCATATAAGATCTTGCAACGTATGGTAGAAGTCGCTTATAAGTTGGAATTACCAGAGGAGCTGTCAGGAGTTCATGATGTATTCCATGTTTCTCAGCTGAAGAAATGTCATGCCGAGATGGCGGAGGTACCGTTAAGAGATACCGTGCCACTCGAAGCGATTCAGTTGAAGGACGACTTAACGTATGAGGAGAAGCCAGTCAAGATTCTCGATTATGCCAGTAGAGTTACCCGCAGCAAGGTTATCAAGTTTTGCAAAGTTCAGTGGAACCACCACACAGAGGATGAAGCCACCTGGGAAAGAGAAGAAGATTTGCTCAAGGACCACCCTCACCTATTTTCTAGCCAACCCGAATCTCGAGGGCGAGATTCATCTTAAGGGGGGTAGGTTTGTAACATCCCAAATTTGATGGACCCATTTATCTTCTGAGTCTTCCGCTGTTATCATTATTAGATGGCCTTAAGCCATTTTTATTGTAATAAGTTATCTTTGAGACAACGATGTAATAAGGGTGTGATTGCCACTCTGCTATAAATCCTTCGATGTACTGTGTGGTGTCAGCATTACTAATCCAGGGATGACACCGGAGCATAGTAGACTTGATCCATTCGGGTCGGGTCACCACAAGTGGTTGTGGTACCCAAACATTCTGAGTATATGTCCACTGACAGAACTATTCTCCTCCATTTTGCAGCTGTAGAACTTATTGGAGACTTCATATCTCTCAATCCGGGCATTTGCTTGAAATATTAACTTCAACTCCTGGAACATCTCATATGCTCCATGATGTTCAAAACATCATTGAAGCCCAGGTTCTAAGCCGTAAAGCATGGCACACGAACTATCGAGTAGTCATCATCTTTGCTTTTCCAGACGTTCTTGACGTCGTTAGTAGCATCTACAGCAGGCTTGTCACCCAGTGGTGCTTCCAGGACGTAATTCTTCTGTGCAGTAATGAGAATAATCCTCAAGTTACGGACCCAATCTATGTAATTGTTACCATCATCTCTCAACTTAGCTTTCTCTAGGAATGCATTAAAATTCAACGGAACAACAGCACGGGCCATATATCTACAACAACATAGACATGCAAAATAATATCAGGTACTAAGTTCATGATAAATTAAAGTTCAATTAATCATATTACTTAAGAACTCCCACTTAGATAGACATCCCTCTAATCATCTAAGTGATCATGTGATCCATATCAACTAAACCATGTCCGATCATCACGTGAGATGGAGTAGTTTTCAATGGTGAACATCACTATGTTGATCATATCTACTATATGAATCACGCTCGACCTTTCGGTCTCAGTGTTCCAAGGCCATATCTGCATATGCTAGGCTCGTCAAGTTTAACCCGAGTATTCTGCTTGTGCAAAACTGGCTTGCACCCATTGTATGTGAACGTAGAGCTTATCACACCCGATCATCACATGGTGTCTCGGCACGACGAACTGTAGCAACGGCGCATACTCAGGGAGAACACTTATACCTTGAAATTTAGTGAGAGATCATCTTATAATGCTACCGCCGTACTAAGCAAAATAAGATGCAAAAAGGATAAACATCACATGAAATCAATATAAGTGATATGATATGGCCATCATCATCTCATGCCTTTGATCTCCATCTCCAAAGCACCGTCATGATCACCATCGTCACTGGCTTGACACCTTAAATCTCCATCGTAGCATCGTTGTCGTCTCGCCAACTATTGCTTCTACAACTATCGCTCTCGCTTAGTGATAAAGTAAAGCAATTACATGGCGATTGCATTTCATACAATAAAGCGACAACCATATGGCTCCTGCCAGTTGCCGATAACTGTGTTACAAAACATGATCATCTCATACAAAAATTTATATAATCACGTCTTGAACATATCACATCACAACATGCCCTGCAAAAACAAGTTAGACGTCATCTACTATGTTGTTGCAAGTTTTACGTGGCTGCTACGGGCTTAGCAAGAACCTTTCTTACCTACGCATCAAAAACCACAACACGGTATAGTGATTGCTTTTTGATCTTCAGAAAGAACCCTGTTCATTGAATCCGATTCAACTAAAGTTGGAGAAACGGACACCCACTAGCCACCTGTGTGCGAAGCACGTTGGTAGAAGCAGTCTCGCGTAAGTGTACGTGTAATGTTGGTCTGAGCCTCTTCATCCAACAATATCGCTGAATCAAGAATCAACTAGTGACAGCAAGCAATATGTATATACCCACGCCCACAACTCCTTTGTGTTCTACTCGTGCATATGACATCTACGCATAGACCTGGCTTTGATACCACTGTTGGGGAACGCAGTATTTAAAAAAATTCCTACGGTCACGCAAGATCTATCTAGGAGATGCATAGCAACGAGAGGGGGAGAGTATGTCTACGTACCCTCGTAGACCGAACGCGGAAGCGTTATGAAACGCGGTTGATGTAGTCGAACATCTTCGCGGTCCAACCGATCAAGTATCGAATGCACGGCACCTCCGTGATCTGCACACGTTCAGCTCGGTGACGTCCCTCGTACTCTTGATCCAGCTGAGCCCGAGGGAGAGTTTCGTCAGCACGATGGCGTGATGACGGTGATGATGAAGTTACCAATGCAGGGCTTCGCCTAAGCACTACAATGATATGACCGAGGTGGAATTCTATGGAGGGGGGCACCGCACACGGCTAAACAATCAACTTGTGTGTCTATGGGGTGCCCCCTCCCCCGTATATAAAGGAGTGGAGGAGGGGAGGGCCGGCCCTCATAGGGCGCGCCCAAGGGGGGAGTCCTACTCCCGGTAGGAGTAGGTTTCCCCCTTCCTAGTAGGAGTAGGAGAAGAAGGAAGAGGGAGAGAGAGGGAAGGAAGGGGGGCGGCCCCCCACCCAATTCGGATTGGGCTGGGGGGCGCCCTCCACCTAGCCGCCTCCTCCTCTCTCCCACTAAGTCCCAATAAGGCCCATTGACTCCCTGGGGGGTTCCGGTAACCCCCCGGTACTCCGGTAAATGCCCGAACTCATCCGAAACCATTCCAATGTCCAAACATAGCCTTCCAATATATCGATCTTTATGTCTCGACCATTTCAAGACTCCTCGTCATGTCCGTGATCACATCCAGGACTCCGAACTACCTTTGGTACATCAAAACACATAAACTCATAATACCGATCGTCATTGAATGTTAAGCGTGCGGAACCTACGGGTTCGAGAACTATGTAGACATGATTGAGACTCACTTCCGGTCAATAACCAATAGCGGAACCTGGATGCTCATATTGGTTCCTACATATTCTACGAAGATCTTTATCGGTCAAATCGCATAACTACATACGTTGTTCCCTTTGTCATCGGTATGTTACTTGCCCGAGATTCGATCGTCGGTATCTCAATACCTAGTTCAGTCTCGTTACTGGCAAGTCTCTTTACTCATTCCGTAATGCATCATCCCGCAACTAACTCATTAGTCACATTGCTTGCAAGGCTGATAATGATGTGCATTTCCGAGAGGGCCCAGAGATACCTATCCGACAATCGGAGTGACAAATCCTAATCTTGATCTATGCCAACTCAACAAACACCATCGGAGACACCTGTAGAGCATCTTTATAGTCACCCAGTTACATTGTGATGTTTGATAGCACACTAAGTGTTCCTCCGGTATTCGGGAGTTGCATAATCTCATAGTCATAGGAACATGTATAAGTCATGGAGAAAGCAATAGCAATAAACTAAACAATCATAGTGCTAAGCTAACGGATGGGTCAAGTCAATCACATCATTCTCTAATGATGTGATCTCATTCATCAAATGACAACTCATGTCTATGGTTAGGAAACTTAACCATCTTTGATTAACGGACTAGTCAAGTAGAGGCATACTAGTGATGTTTTGTTTGTCTATGTATTCACACATGTACTAAGTTTCTGGTTAATACAATTCTAGCATGAATAATAAAATTTATCATGATATAAGAAAATATAAATAACAACTTTATTATTGCCTCTAGGGCGTATTTCCTTCACCCTGGCAGGCCTCTGGTGCCCATCTTTGGCTCTATGGTGTCTTTCACCCTAGAAAAAATCAAGAAGAAGCTTTCGAGACGAAGCGCAGCCGTCTCGAGGCGGAACCTGGATAGAACAAATCTAGGGCTTCAGCGGAGCTGTTCTGCCGGGGAACATCCCTCCAGGAGGGGGAAATCATCGCCATCGTCATCACCATCGATCCTCTCATCGAGAGGGGGTCAACATCCATCAACATCTTCACCAGCACCATGTCCTCTCAAACCCTAGTTCATCTCTTGTATTCAATCTTGGTCCCAAAACCTCAGATTGGTACCTGTGGGTTGCTAGTAGTGTTGATTACTCCTTGTAGTTGATGCTAGTTGGTTTATCTGGTGGAAGATTATATTTTCAGATCCTTAATGATAATTAATACTCCTCTGATCTTGATTATGAATATGATTTGTGAGTAGTTACGTTTGTTCTTGAGGACATGGGAGAAGTCTTGTTATAAGTAATCGTGTGAATTTGGTATTCGTTCAATTTTTGATGAGATGTATGTTGTCTCTACTCTAGTGGTGTTATGTGAACGTCGACTACATGACACTTCACCATTATTTGGGCCTAGGTGGAAGGCATTGGGAAGTAATAAGTAGATGATGGGTTGCTAGAGTGACAGAAGCTTAAACCCTAGTTTATGCGTTGCTTCGTAAGGGGCTGATTTGGATCCATATGTTTCATGCTATGGTTAGGTTCATAAGTGGGAGGCTTTTCCAAGGTAGGGCGTCACCCAAGCACCGATCCACCCACATATCAAGTCATCAAAGTAATGAATGTGAACCATATGAGCATGATGAAAACTAGCTTGACATCAATTCTCATGTGTCCTCGGGAGCGCTTTGCTTTATATAAGAGTTTGTCCAGGCTTGTCCTTTGCTAAAAAAAGGATTGGGCCACCTTGCTGCACCTTAGTTACTTTATTTACTTGTTACCCGTTATGATTTATCTTATCACAAAACTATCTGTTACTGATAATTTCAGTGCTTGCAGAGAATACCTTGCTGAAAACCACTTGTCATTTCCTTCTACTCCTTGTTGGGTTCGAAACTCTTACTTATTGAAAGGACTACGATAGATCACCTATACTTGTGGGTCATCAAGCACCTCTTCCCATTGCAATATAAATAGATCAAGTTGGCCAAACAAAACCCAAATATCGGAGAAGAAATACGAGGCTATAAGCAATCATGCATATAAGAGATCAAAGACTCAAATAACTTTCATGGATAAAAACATTGATCTGATTATAAACTCAAAGTTCATCGGATCCCAACAAACACACCGCAAAAAGAGTTACATCATATGGATCTCCAAGAGACCATTGTATTGAGAATCAAACGAGAGAGAGGAAGCCATCTAGCTACTAACTACGGACCCAAAGGTCTACAAAAGACTACTCACGCATCATCGGAGAGGCACCAATGAGGATGATGAACCCGTCCGTGATGGTGTTTAGATCGGATATGGTGTTTCTAGAACTTGCGGCAGTTGGAATTGACTTTCATCGACTGCCCTAGGGTTTCTGGAATATTGGGGTATGTATAGAGCAAAGAGGCGGTGCGGGAGGCCACCGAGGTGGGCACAACCCACCTGGGCACGCCTGGGGGCCCAGGCATGTCCTGGTGGGTTGTGCCCCCTCGAGGCACCCCCCAGGTGCTTCTCTGGCCCATTGGGTGTCTTCTGGTCCATAAAAAATCTATAAAAAGTTTCGCTGCATTTGGATTTCGTTTGGTATTGATTTTCTGTGATGTAAAAAACAAGCAAAAAACAACAACTGGCACTTGGCACTATGTCAATAGGTTATTACCAAAAAATGATATAAAATGACTATAAAATGATTGTAAAACATCCAAGAATGATAATATAACAGCATGGAACAATCAAAAATATAGGTACGTTGGAGACGTATCAACATCCCCAAGCTTAATTCCTGCTCGTCCTCGAGTAGGTAAATGATAAAAACGGAATTTTTGATGTGGAATGCTGCCTAACATGTTCATCACATATTCTTTCTTTTATAGCATGGAGATTTGGACTTTTATATGGTTCAAACCAATAGTCTAGTTTTGACATAAAGACTTTAATACTCAAGCATATCAACATGCAACCATGTCTTTCAAAATATCAACGCTAAAGCAAGTTATCCCTAGCCCATTATGCTCAATCATTGATCCATTCATGAAACACACTCACATATTAGCCACACCCAATGCTCAAGTACGATCATAGTGCCCCTTAGTTAGTGCTTTATAAGAGAATATGGAGACTCAAATAAAAATAAAAATTGCATAAAGTAAAAGAAAGGCCCTTTGCAGAGAGAAGTAGGGATTTGTAGAGGTGCCAGAGCTCAAAGCGAAAAAGATAGAGATAAAACATTTTGGGAACCATGCTTTTCCTGTCAACCAAAACGATCGAGTAGTTCCCAATACTTTCCATGCTAGATATATCATAGGCGGTTCACAAACAGAAAATAAAGTTTATTCCTTTTTCCACCATACTTTCATTTTCCATGGCTAACCGTATCCACGGGTGCCTTCCATACCAACACTTCCCAAGGAATTTATCATTTGACAACATAAAGTAAATTAAATTTTCATTTCGGGACTGGGCATCCCTAATACCTTTGCCATACTCTCGTGCAATGACAAGTGAATAAATACTCATCGTGAGAATAACACATCTAGCATGGAAATATATCAGTCATCCCCTACCGTTTCATGAGCGATACGATCACACAAAAGAGAAGTTCATTTTGAAAATTAGAGATCTTACATACAAAATTGCTTAGAACGGCAAAAGAATACCGCATATAGGTAGGTATAGTGGACTCATATGGCAAAACTGGTTTAAAGGATTTAGGATGCACAAGTAGTGATCATACTTAGTGCAAAATGAAGGCTAACAAAAGATTGAGAAGCGACCAACCAAGAAACGAAAAATCTCATAAGAGAGCGTTAAGCATAGCTAACACCGAATAATGCACCACAAGTAGGATGTAATTTCATTGCATAACTATTTACTTTCGTGCTTGCATAGGGAATCAGAAACCTTAACACCAATATTCTTAC
The DNA here is from genome assembly GCF_056163025.1 of Triticum urartu. Taxonomy (NCBI): domain Eukaryota; kingdom Viridiplantae; phylum Streptophyta; class Magnoliopsida; order Poales; family Poaceae; genus Triticum; species Triticum urartu. Next base: position 441,831,063 of record NC_141878.1, on the reverse strand, counting down.
TAAAGCATAATTACCCATCAACATGACTCACATATTATATCGACATATCTCAAAACTATTACAAGGAATCAAGTTTATTTTGTTCAGTGATCTTCATGAAAGTTTTTATTATATCCTCCTTGGATATCTATCACTTTGGAACTAGTTTCGTATGTTGCTTTTGATAGCTCAAACAAATCTAAGTGAAGAACATGAGCATAAAAATTTTGTTCCCTCAAATTAATATAAGTGAAGAAAGAGAGAATTTCTTAAAAAAATACTAACTCTCAAATAAATCTAAGTGAAACATGAGAGCATTTCTTCAAAAATACTGCTCCAAAATATATAAGTGAAGCACTAGAGCAATTCCATAGCTCATAAAGATTTAAGTGAAGCATAGAGAGCGATTCTAACAAGTCATGCCATAATTTTGGATATCTCAAATAGGTGTGTCCAGCAAGGATTCATGACTAAGAACACAAAGCAAAACAAGCAAAGACTCATATCATACAAGACGCTCCAAGCAAAACTCATAATATGTGATGAATAAAAATACAGTTTCAAGTAAAATACGAATGGTTGTTAGAAGAAAGAGGGGATGCCACTCGGGTCATCCCCAAGCGTAGTTGATTGATACTTATTGAATATTATCTTGGCCCCAAGCTTAGCCTTTTGTTAATCCTTATTCCTTCATCCATCGTAAAGTCACCCAAAACTTGAAAACTTCAATCACACAGAACTTAACAAAACCTTCGTGAGATCCGTTAGTATAAGAAAGCAAATCACTACTATAAGTATTGTTGAAAACCCATTCATATTTTATTTTTGCATTATATCTACTGTATTCCAACTTTTCTATGGCAAAAACCCTTCAAAGAAAACCATAGAATCATCAAAACAAGCACACAACGCAAAGAAAACAGAATCTGTTAAAAACATAACAGTCTGTAGCAATCTGGAGATTTCGAATACTTATGTAACTCCAAATTTTTTCAAAAATTAGGACAACGTGAGCAACTAGTATCTAGTATATTAATCTTCTTCAAAAACAATCAGTATTTTATCGTGCTTATGTTAAAAATGAAAAATATTTTCGTGAGCACAAAAGTTTCTGTTTTTCAGCAAGATCAAATCAACTATCACCCAACATGATCCTAAAGGCTCTACTTGGCACAAACACTAATTAAAACACAAAAATCACAATCATAACAGTAGAATAATTTTGTGGACACTCAAGAACACAAAGAAAAACACAAAAATAAATTTTATTCGTTGGGTTGCCTCCCAACAAGCGCTATTGTTTTATGCCCCTAGCTAGGCATAATGCAAAGGATCAAGTATTGTCATCTTTGTTTCTAGATACATATGATGCCCTCATGATTGATTCATATGGTGGACTAATTCTTGTTCTAGGGAAGTGTACCATGCCCTTCCTTAGTGGAAATTGAAATTTAATATTTCCCTTTTTCATATCAATCACGACACCAATAGTACGTCAAAACGGTCTACCAAGAATAATTGGACAAGACGGATTGCAATCAATATCAAGAACAATAAAATCTATGGGAACATAATTCCTATTTGCAAGAATGATAACATCATTAATTCTTTCCATAGGCCTTTTAATAGTAGAATCCGCCAAGTGCAAATTTAAAGAACACTCTTCAATATCGGTAAGACTAAGCACATCACATAAAGATTTTGGAACTATAGAAACACTAGCACCCAAGTCACATAAAGGAAAACACTCATAATTTTTAATCTTGACTTTGATAGTAGGTTCCCATCCATCATACAATTTTCTAGGAACCGAAATCTCTAATTCAAACTTTTCTTCCAAAGCTTTCATCATAGCATCAAAAATAAGTTTAGTAAAAGCTTTATTTTGTTCATAAGCATGGGGTGAATTTATCATGGATTGCAACAAAGAAATACAATCAATCAAAGAGCAACTATCATAATTAAAGTCTTTGTAATCCAAAAGAGTGGGCACATCACTAGTTAAAGTTTTGACCTCTTCAAACCCACTTTTATCAATTTTCTCAACAAGATTTTCACCCTTCGAATTATCAGGACGCCTTCTAGCTAAAGTTGACTCTTATTAAGTCCCTTTATTATCAATCTTAATTTTACTAAACAAAGAATCAATAGAGGAAGCACCAATCATTTTAATATCTTCATCACTTTTATGAAAGCAATCACTAGAAAACGCTTTTTCTAAAAATTCCCTTCTAGCTCTAAGCATAGAGGTTCTTTTCTTACTTTCATCCATAGAAACATAAAGAGCCTTAAGTGATTCCTCAACCTTAGGCACAAAAAATTTCATCTTGAGATTTTCTACATCATGAGAAATTCTATCAATACTTCTAGACATATCATCAATCTTATTCAACTTTTCTTCTATTGTAGCATTGAAAACTTTTTGAGTATTGATAAATTATTTAATATTATTCTCAAGATCAGTGGTGTTCCTATTATTATTATAAGTATTACCATAGTAATTACCATAATTATTAGAGGAATTACTAGGAAAAGGCCTAGGATTAAAATTACCTCTATAAGCATTGTTATTGAATTTTTTTCGAGAGATAAAATTCACATCAATGGCATCACTATTTTGCTAAATCAAAGTAGACAAAGGCACATCATTAAAATCAATAGGATCACTTTTATTAGCAATTAATTTCATAAGAGCATCAACTTTTTCCCTCAAAGAAGAAATTTCTTCAACCAAATTAAATTTTTTACTAGTAGGAGCTCTTTCGGCATGCCATTGAAAATAATTTCCATAATATTATCAAGCAATTTGGTGGCTTCACCCAAAGTAGTTTCCATAAAAGTAACATCTGTGGCGGAATCCAAAAGATTACGAGAAACAAAATTCAACCCCGCATAAATTTTTTGTATGATCATCCAAAGATTTAACCCATGAGTTAGGCAATTCCTTAGCATCAGTTTCATCCTTTCCCAAGATTGTGTAACATGCTCATGTTCAAGTTTCTTGAAATTCATGATCTGGGTTCTAAGGGAAATAATTTTCACGAGCGGAAAATATTTAGTAATAGAAGCATCCTTGCACTTATCCCAAGAATCGATACTATTGCGAGGTAAAGAAGAAAACCAAATTTTTGCACGATCTTGCAAAGAAAACGGGAATAATTTCAACTTAAAAAAATCATTGTCGACATCTTTTTTCTTTTGCACATCGCATAATTCCACGAATGTGTTAAGATGGGAGCCGTCATCCTCATTAGGAGTACCGGAAAATTGATCTTTCATAACAAGATTCAGCAAAGCGGTATTAATATCACAAAACTCCGCACTAGTGGCGGGAGGAGCAATTGGAGTGCTAATAAAATCATTGTTGTTGGTATTGGAGAAATCACACAACTTGGTGTTCTCTTGAGTCATTGTGACTACACAACAAGATTGCACTCAAAAAACAGATCTAACGAGAAAACGGCGAACGAAAAAGAGGGCGAATAAAACGGCAAATTTTTGTGAAATGGGGGAGAGGAAAATGAGAGGCAAATGGCAAATAATGTAAATTGCAAGGAGATGAGATTTGTGATTAGGAACCAGGTAGATGTTGATGATGTCTCCCTGACAACGGCGCCAGAAATTGGCACGTTGACGGGAGACTATCTTGACTTGATCCTCCCCGGCAACTGCGCCAGAAATTCCTTTTGACACGGCTTGAACTACGACGGTATTTCCCCAAAGAGGAAGGGATGATGCAACACATCTACGGTAGGTATTTCCCTCAGTGATGAGACCAAGGTTATCGAACCAGTAGGAGAACCATGCAACACTACATGAACGGCACCTGCACATAGATAACAAATACTCGCAACCCGACGTATTAAAGGGGTTGTCAATCCCTTTCAGGTAACAGCGCCAGAAATTGGCAAGTGGACGGGGTAAAAATATGATAGATTGATAAATGCAAATAAAAGAACATAAAATTCAGCGAGGTATTTTTGGGTTTTTGGATTAATAGATATGAAAATAAAAGCAAATGAAAATAGACCGTGAAGGCAAATATAATAAAGAAGAGACCCGGGGGGCGTAGGTTTCACTAGTGGCTTCTCTCGAGAAAAATAGCAAACGGCGGGTAAACAAATTACTCTTGGGCAATTGATAGAACTTCAAATAATCATGACAATATCCAGACAATGATCATTATATAGGCATCACGTCCAAGATTAGTAAACCAACTCCTGCCTGCATCTACTACTATTACTCCACACATCGACCGCTATCCAACATGCATCTAGTGTATTATGTTCATGGAGAAACGGAGTAATGCAATAAGAATGATGACATGATGTAGACAAGATCTATTTATGTAGAAATAGACCCCATCTTGTTATCCTTAATAGCAACGATACATACGTGTCGGTTCCCCTTCTGTCACTGGGATCAAGCACCGTAAGATCAAACCCATCACAAAGCACCTCTTCCTATTGCAAGATAAATAGATCAAGTTGGCCAAACAAAACCCAAATACCGGAGAAGAAATATGATTCTATAAGCAATCATGCATATAAGAGATAAAAAGACTCAAATAACTTTCATGGATAAAAACATAGATCTGATCATAAACTCAAAGTTCACCGGATCCCAACAAACACACCACAAAAAGAGTTACATCATATGGATCTCGAAGAGACCATTGTATTGAGAATCAAACGAGAAAGAGGAAGCCATCTGGCTACTAACTACGGACCCGAAGGTCTACAAAAGACTACTCACGCATCATCCGTGAGGCACCAATGAGGATGATGAACCCCTCCATGATGGTGTTTAGATTGGATCTGGTGTTTCTCGAACTTGCGGCAGTTGGAATTGATTTTCATCGACTCACCTAGGGTTTCTGGAATATTGGGGTATTTATAGAGCAAAGAGGTGGTGCGGGAGGCCATCGAGGTGGGCACAACCCACCTGGGCGTGCCTGTGGGCCCAGGCATGCCTTGGTGGGTTGTGCCCCCCTCGGGCCTCCCCCAGGTGCTTCTCTGGCCCATTGGGTGTCTTCTGGTCCATAAAAATACACAAAAAGTTTCACTGCGTTTGCACTCCGTTTGGTATTGATTTCCTGCGATGTAAAAAACAAGCAAAAAATAGCAACTGGCACTTGGCACTATGTCAATAGGTTAGTACCAAAAAATGATATAAAATGACTATAAAATGATTGTAAAACATCCAAGAATGATAATATAACAACATGGAACAATCAAAAATACAGATACGTTGGAGACGTATCAGCCACCCTCCCGTGCCTTTCCCCGCACTCCAAATAAGGAAAGGGCGCAGCTTGGGACGGACCCCAAGTAGGATTCCTCCTACTTGGGCACCTCCTTTGGCTGCTCCTCCCTCCCTCCCACCTATATATATGTGGGAGGGGGCGCCTAGCACACAACAGACAATTGTCTAACCGTGTGCGGCGCCCCCTCCACCGTTTACACCCCCGGTCATATTTCCGTAGTGCTTAGGCGAAGCCCTGCGGAGATCACTTCACCATCACTGTCAACATGTCGTCGTGCTACCGGAACTCGTCTACTACCTCGCCGTCTTGCTGGATCAAGAAGGTGGATAATGTCATCGAGATGAACGTGTGAAGAACGCGGAGGTGCCGTGCGTTCGGTACTAGATTGGTTGGAGCACGAAGAAAGTTCGGCTACATCAACCGCATTGTGAAACGCTTCTACTTATGGTCTACGAGGGTACGTAGACACACTCTCCCCCTCTTGTTGCTATGCATCTCCATGGATAGATCATTGTGTGTGCATAGAAATTTTATTGTTTTCCATGCAACGTTTCCCAACAGTGGCATCCGAGCCAGGTCTATGCGTGGATGATATGCACGAGTAGAACACAAGGAGTTGTGGGCGATGATAGTCATATTGCTTACCACCAACGCCTTATTTTGATTCAGCGGTATTGTGGGATGAAGCGGCACGGACCAACCTTACATGTCCACGCACATGAGACCGGTTCCACCGACTGACATGCAACTAGTTTTGCATAAAGGTGGCTGGCGGGTGTCTGTTTCTCCTACTTTAGTTGAATCGAATTTGACTGTTGCTGGTCCTTGAAGAAGGTTAAAACATCCAACTTGACGAATCACCGTTGTGGCTTTTGCCGTAGGTAAGAACAGTTCTTGCTAGAAACCCGTAGCGGCCACGTAAAACTTGCAACAACAAAGTAGAGGACGTCTAACTTGTTTTTGCAGGGCATGATGTGATGTGATATGGTACATGATGTGATATACGTTATTGTATGAGATGATCATGTTTTGTAATTTATCAGGCAACCGGCAGGAGCCTTAGATGACTTGAGGGGTGTCTATTTAAGTGGGAGTTCTTAAGTAATTTGATTAATTGAACTCAATTTATCATGAACTTAGTCCTGATAGTATTTGCAGATCTATGTTGTAGATCAATAGATTTCGATATAGCTCCCCTATTTTTGATATGTTCCTAGAGAAAAATAAGTTGAAAGATGATGGTAGCAATAATGTGGACTGGGTCCGTGATCTGAGGATTATCCTCATTGCTGCACAGAAGAATTATGTCCTTGATGCACTGCTAGGTGACAGACCTATTGCAGGAGCAGATGCAAACGTTATGAACGTTTGGCAAGCTCGATATGATGACTACTTAATAGTTTAGTGTGCCATGCTTTATAGCTTAGAACCGGGACTTTAAAAACGTTTTGAACGCCATAGAGCATATGAGATGTTCCAAGAACTAAAATTGGTATTTCAGACTCATGCCCGTGTCGGGAGGTATGAGACCTGTGACAAGTACTTTGCCTACAAGATGGAGGAGAATAGCTCAGCCAGTGAGCTTGTGCTCAGAATATCTGGGTACTACAATCACTTGAATCAAGTGGGAGTTAATCTTCCAGATAAGATAGTGATTGACAAAGTTCTCTTGTCACTACACCAAGCTAATAGAACTTCGTGATGAACTATAATATGCAAGGGATGATGAAAACAATTCCCGAGCTCTTCGCGATGCTGAAAACAATTCCTTGAACTTTGGTGTTAAGCACATGGCAATGTGAACTAGATTATTGACTCTAGTAAACTCTTTGGGTGTTAGTCATATGGCGATGTGAACTATGGGTGTTAATCACATGATGATGTGAACTAGATAATTGACTCTAATGCAAGTGGGAGACTGGAGGAAATATGCCCTAGAGGCAATAATGAAGTTGTTATTTTATATTTCCTTATTCATGATAAAAGTTTATTATTCATGCTAGAATTGTATTGATCGGAAACTTAAATACATATGTGAATACATAAACAAATACAGTGTCCCTAGTGAGCCTCTACTAGACTAGCTCGTTGATCAAAGATGGTTAAGGTTTCCTAACCATAGACATGTGTTGTCATTTGATAATGAGATCACATCAGTAGGAGAATGATGTGATGGACAAGACCCATCCGTTAGCTTAGCATAATGATTGTTTAGTTTTATTGCTATTGCTTCCTACATGTCAAATACATATTCCTTCGACTATGAGATTATGCAACTCCTGGATACTGGAGGAATACCTTGTGTGCTATCAAACGTCGCAACGTAACTGGGTGATCATAAAGATACTTTACAGGTATCTCCGAAGGTGTTTGTCGAGTTGGCATAGATCAAGATTAGGATTTGTCACTCTAAGTATCGAAGAGGTATCTCTAGGCCCTCTCGGTAATACACATCATAAGTTTGCAAGCAAATGACTAAGGAGTTAGCCACGAGGTGATGTATTACGGAACGAGTAAAGAGACTTGTCGGTAACGATATTGAACTATGTATAGAGATACCGACGATCGAATCTCGGGCAAGTAACATACCGATGGACAAAGGGAATTACGTATGTTGTCATAACGGTTCGACCGATAAAGATCTTCGTGGAATATGTAGGAGCCAATATGGGCATCCAGGTTCCGCTATTGGTTATTGACTGGAGAGGTGTCTCGGTTATCAACATAGTTCTCAAATCCATAGGGTCCACACGCTTAACGTTTGTTGACGATATAGTGTTATATGAGTTATATGATTTGGTGACCGGATATTGTTCGGAGTCCCGGATGAGATCACGGACATGAGAGGAGTCTCGAAATGGTCGAGAGGTAAAGATTGATATATAGGACGATGATATTTGGACACCGAAAGTGTTTCGGGGCGTACCGGGAAGTAATCGGGTCAACGGAAGGGGTTTCGGGCACTCCTCTGCAAGTTATGGGCCTTATGGGCCAAAGGAGGGGACAGACTAGCCCATAAGGGAGCTGGTGCGCCCCCTCCCTTGTTTGGCCAGCCCTAGGAAGGAAAAGGGGGAGGGCTAGCCCCTCCTGCCTTTCCCTCTCATGGGAGAAAGGAAGGAGGGGCACCCTCCCCTGCCTTTCCCCGCACTCCAAATAAGGAAAGGGGGGCGCGGCTTGGGAGGGACCCTAAGTAGGGTTCCTCCTACTTGGGCAGCTTCTTTGGTTGTTCCTCCCTCCATCCCACCTATATATATGTGGGAGGGGGCGCCTAGCACACAATAGACAATTGCCTACCTGTGTGCGGCGCCCCCCTCCACCGTTTACATCGCGGTCATATTTTCGTAGTGCTTGGGCAAAGCCCTGCGGAGATCACTTTACCATCACCATCACCATGCTGCCAGAACTCATCTACTACCTCACCGTCTTGCTGGATCAAGAAGGTCGAGGACGTCACCGAGCTAAACGTATGCAGAACGCGGAGGTATCATGCGTTCGGTACTAGATCAGTTGGAGCGCGAAGAAAGTTCGACTACATCAACCGCGTTATGAAACGCTTCCGCTTATAGTCTACGAGGGTATGTAGACACACTCTCCCCCTCTCATTGCTATGCATCTTCATGAATAGATCATTGCATGTGCGTAGAATATTTTTTGTTTTCCATGTAACGTTTCCCAACATTTTTTTCCTCGGGTCGAAATTTATCATGCTGTTTGTAATTAAGTTATTAGGTCTATGATTTGTATATTACCATGCCATTTCAACATAATTTATCAGAAGTATGTTTTTCAATAATTTTTCTCCTGGTCCATGTTACTATGGTGTTTATACGTAAGTTATCATGTTTACGGTTCGTATATTGTCATAATATTTGCACAAAACTTACCGGAGAATGTTTTTCAATAGCTTTTTTTCCAGGTCAAAAATTACCATGGTGTTTATACATAGGTTATCAGTTCTGCAGTGCAGATATTACCATTCTATTTCCACGAAATTTCCTCTAGGGTCAAAAAGTTATCATTCTGTTTGTACGTAGATTATCAGGTCTGCAATGCATATACTACCACGCTATTTACACATAATTAATCGGGGACATATTTTTTTAACAATTTTTCCTTCTGGATCAAAATTTATAATAGTGTTTGTACATGGGTTATCAGCTTTGTGGTACGTATATTACCATACTATCTACACATAAGTTACTATGTCATATATTTTCAATAACCTTTTTTCTCCGGTCAAAAGTTATCATAATATTTGTGTATAAGTTATCGTGTCTGTGGTGTATATTACCATGTTATTTACATATAAGTTATCGTGTATGTTTTCAACAAAATTAATTCCAAAGACAAAAGTTATCATGTTGTTTTTATATAGGTTATCAAGTCTGCAGTTTTTATATTACCATGGTATTACACAAAATAAGTTACCGGGTATATTTGTTTAAACTTTGTGTAGTTTGACTTTGACCAAATCTTATATGCGGAGTAAAAAGAAATGGAGGAAGTACAACAATAGCGTAGGCTAGGTGGTTCCTTGAGTTGCTTGTGTAACCTGGGCTCTGGGTTTGGGTCTAGCCTTTGATGATTCATTAAAGTATCTACAACCGGACTTGGTAAATCCGATCCTTCAAACATCTGTGGACGCGTCCGGACATGTCCGTGGGCACATCCGGACGAGTCCTCATATTTTCTTTCGTGCATCCACATATCTCAAATCCATGTAAATACATGCACGTCGATCATGCATTACAATGTCATAACAAATGTTGGTATCAAGCATACATAGTGTTTACATAAAATTTATTTGAAATGCCAAACTCAAGCACTGTCTCCTTGGTTGCCATTGTTGTTCCACATGTGCTTCACAAGATCATTGAGTAGCTACGTGTGCACCTGCTGATTTCAAAGATTCTAATGCATCTGCAGAAAGTTCATAAGCTGAGCCGCATCTTGATCTTCTGGGATTTCAACTTGTTCTCTGGGTGCTTCGAAATCATGGGTTTGGGCTACACCATCACCCTCATCGTCGACAATTATATTGTGCAGAATAACACAACACGTCAACAGCTGCCACAAAGTTTCTGATTCCCACATCATTGTAGCGCTCCGCATAATTCCCCAACGAGTCTTAAGCACACCAAATGCCCTCTCCACGTTCTTCCTAGCCGCTTCCTGCATTGTTGTAAAGTGGCTCTATTTATTGCCACGCAGCTCAGATATGGTCTTCACAAACACCGCCCACTGAGGATAGATACCATCGGCAAGATAGTACCCCATGTTGTAGTCCCGACCGTTGACAGTGTAGTTGCACGGCGGTGATTCCCCATTGCAAAGCCTCCTGAATACCGGAGACATTGAAGCACGTTGATGTCGTTGTGAGAACCGGATATTCCAAGGAAAGCATGCCAAATCCATAAGTCATGTGATGCCACCGCTTCTAGTATGATGGTGGCCTCTCTGGTGTGATCTTGATACATTCCCCGCTGACCTTTGGGGCAGTTTTTCCATTGCAAATGCATGCAATCAATTGATCCGAGCATTCCTGAAAACCTCCTTGCCTCTCCAATCACCAACAACTTCTCCGTGTCCTGCGCATTTGGTTCTCTGAGATACTCCGGTCCAAACACCTCAACCACGACGCGAGCAAATTTGACAGTAGTCTTGAGGCACGGGCTCTCCCTCATCCAGACCATCTCACCAACGGCGTCTGCAGCAGTACCAAGTGCAAGCATCCTCAGAGCAACCGTGCACTTGTGCTTGGCCGAGAAAGAGAGTTGGCTGCAGCAATCCCTTCTCAGCTTGAAGTAGTCGTGGTGTGCTTCCACAATGCACAAAAACAATGGTTTCCGCATGTGGAAACGGCGACGAAACCATGGATTATTCGGAAAAGCAAGTGTGAGAGCAAAGTAGTCATTGTGTAGTAGCTTTGCTCCGGACACTCTATCCCGGTTGATCACTCTTCTCCCTTTTATTGAGCCCTTAAAGTTGAGAATATGCTCCATTTGCCGGTCCATTTCCTATTGCATGCTCATGAGCATGATCATGCCCACTTCTTCGTCCGAATCCGACGAATCGAAGAACTCTTTTTGAATCATTTGGTCAAGCTCCGTTGGTCCATACTCGTCGTCCGATGAAGCATCGGAATCCATCATTTACCTAACAAAATCACAATAATTCTGGTCGGTCATGTGTCAAACACATCAAGCACAAGGCGGAGCCGAAGAGTTGCCGGATGTATCATGGTGGCGTCCGAGCCGACGACAACGTCCCCCGCGGCGAGGACGGGAGCGCTTTTCCGGTGCTGGCGGCGGAGAGCCTGGAAACGGCTGGGGAGTGGGTGCGGCGGCGGAGCTGCGAGCCGGACGACGCAAAGGAGAAAGAACATAGGAGAGAGCAAATGGATCCGGCAACGGAGAAGGAAGGAGGGGGGGAGGGGGGGTTTGATGCAATTTGGGGTGGAGTCAGGTTGACGTGGCGGGCGTGTCCGGGCGCCACCACGGTCGTTTGAGGACTGTTTGAGAGGCCAGTCTAGGTCAAAAAATCATGACCAGACATTGACCGGATATTTGAGACGGGTTTAAATGGTCCGGTTGTAGACGTTCTTACTGCCTAAAATAAGAGGCACAAGAGGAGAAACGACCGTGGTGACAAAATTTGTCCGGCGGAAGCGGAACGCGAGCCGCTCGGCCGCGCGCAATTCATATCCGACGGCATCCGGATCCTTCGCATTTTAGCTTTTTTTTTCTTTTCAAAATTATCTTCTTCTATTACCAACAAATATATGAGCAAGTCACATAAAACAAAACTGGAAGAAGACAAGAGCCATCATGTATTCAGCTAGGATCTTTTGGTGATCCTGCATGAGAATCCAGCATCAGCTGAGTAATATCGGAGGCCATGACGGACAAGAAGTAGGCGTTCTGGTTCTCCTGATCTATGGGGTTCCTCTTGGCGACTCCCTCTATCAAGATGAGGTCGCACAAAGACGGAACGTCAGACTCTGCCGAATCTAAAAACTTCTTGGAAGCATCGGCGGCGCGCCCACCGCGGATGTCGTGGAGCCCGCGCCGCACCATGTCGTTAAGCTCTTTGTAGTCGGAGAGACAACTGACCAGATTTTTGACGAGGTCGGCAATGATGAGCTCCGTGGACGTTATGTTGGCAACGGTAAGGCTTGCCGCGGCCGCCGCTAGCCCGCGGGCGTCCGTGGCGGAAGAGGCCACCGGGTCGGCTGAAAGCGAGCGCACGCAGAATTCGTACTCGACGTGCAATGTGAAGTTGGGGCTGTGGGCGAGCGCAGCGCATGTGGTGTTGATGATGGGTGTAGGGCTGACGGCCACGGCGAGGCCATGAGGTGCCGCGAGGAGTAAGAGGAGGAGGACGATCTGCTGCGTCGCCACGCTATGAAGACAGTACGTCTTTGTGCTACCGTATTTATGGTAGTCAGAAGGTATCCCTACCAATGGAACAAGTCAACGAGACGACGAACACACCATCCGTCCAGGTTCATAGAAGGCGCGTCCGTCTTAGCTGTCCGGCTAATTAAGGCGCATTAACTTTTACGTTTTTTATTAGAAAGAGCCAGCGCGTGCGATAGGGCTGAGTGATTACGGCATTTAACTGCCAGACCACTGTAGCCCTTGGATGGTGGTGCGTCAGAGTTACTTCCTAAACTCTTGGTTTCCATACTCACTGATGCTTCCAACTGTGCTCCCGATGATTTCTCTATGATTATATCTAATTTTCTCTTATCACGCATGTTTCAAAGTGTCCTTTCAAGGGAAGCAAATATTGCTGTATTTGGAAACACAGTTTTGTGATGGTCGAAGCATGAACGTACCCATCAATTATTTTTTTTAGAAAAGGTCATGCCTTCAATTAAATTCCCAATGACCAAGTGTTACAGTCATCCCTCAGGGTTTCTCTTAGGGCTAAAGGTACATCTCCAAAGGCTTTGTGATCTCCATGAATTCTGGCAAACGCGGCCAATTCGTGAGCCATTCTGTTGCTGGTTCTTCTAACTGCTTTGATGGTGACCTCCTTGAACTGTTTCATAAGGTCCCAAAAATCAGTGACAAGAGGGAACAGTACTGATTGGCTTTTGGCTTTGTTATTCAAAAGAGTAGGGATGGAGGAGCAGTCCATCTCCACACACACCGGTCCCTTGTAGGCTGTAGCATTTACTTAGCTCCAAAAGGCGGCAGTTTTTGCCCGTGCATAAGTTTGGGCCCAAATCTCAGTACACCAACAGGTCTGGACTCCAACAAATCTCCGTTACTTTTGTCTTCGGTATGTGAGAGAAATTGTGCCCGGATCATCCTACGCACCGATATTAATCGGCATTGGATGGCTTCTAAAGCCCGGACGGTTGCGAAAAGTTTACGAATCTGTCTTAAAAATGCCCTAACCCATAAAAAAAATAACATCTTTATCATACAATATAATACAGCATGCACATCTATAATAAACAATTGTAGGCGCTAGGCCTGATGGTTCGCCTCGCGCTGCATGTATTAGAGGTTGGGGTTTGAAACACCATCCACACCCTATCAATTGAGACTTACTATCTCTAATAAAAAATTGTTGGTCAGTGCTAAAAGAAGCACCAGCCTTGCTGCACAAATTCTAACCTACAGTAACAAGGTATGCTCCAGTTCTTGGAGCGAATGATGGCGGCGCTCCAGTGTCGCGGTCCTTCGTGGAGGCATCGTTCTGGAGTGGTCTTGGCTTGGGAGAGTCATCGGCTCGGGTGGTGCGCGGCCTCGGGGCCGGCGTGGAAGTCGGAGCGGCGGCTCCGGATCTCGTCGTCTTGGAGGGGTGCCGGCATTGGTCACGTGGGTGGCAGTGTCGTTGGCCAGCCTGGTGCGCGGCCTCGGGGTCGGCGTGGATGTCGGAGCGGCGGCTTCGGATACGGTGGTTGGGTGTCGGCTCCGCTTGCTCGGGTGACGAAGCTGACGGCACGCCTGGTGCGTGGCCTCGGGGTCGGCGTGGATGTCGGAGCGGCGGCTCCGGATACGGTGGTTGGGTGTCGGCTCCGCTTGCTCGGGTGACGAAGCTGACGGCTCGCCTGGTGCGCGGCCTCGGGGTCGGTGTGGATGTCAGAGCGGCGGCTCCGGATACGGTGGTTGGGTGTCGGCTCCGCTTGCTCGGGTGACGAAGCTGTCGGCTCGCCTGGTGCGCGGCCTCGGGGTCGACGTGTGAGGTTTCTGTCTATACGTCGGAGCGGCGGCTCCGGAGATGGTTGTAGGGTGTCGGCTCCGGTTGCTCGGGCAACAGAGCAGGCGGCTCGCCTGGTGCGCGACCTCGGGGTCGGCGTGGATGCCGGAGCGGCGGCTTTGGTCTTGGTTGTTGGGTGTCGGCTATGGGTTGCTTGGGTGATGGAGCCGGCGGCTCGGCTGGAGCGCGGCCCTGGGTCGGCGTGTGTTTCTTTCGGTTATCCCTGATTAGCCGTCAATGTTAGGTTTTCGGGTCCGGTTTTCCTTATAAACTGGACCAACTCTCTTCTTCTTAATGAAATGCAGTAATCCCCTGCCCCTTTCGAGGTGTTCTCGAAAAAAAGAAGGTACTTTCCTTTGGTACATGTTTCTCGCTGGTGTATATCCTTTTGTTCCGTCGAACTAGCAATAGTACAGCTATGTCAACGAAATTGCTGCTGCAATATTGTGTTTGAGATTGCAATACTATATTTACAATATTTAAGTGTGGGTGTGAGAGTGGTTGTTATTTTCATCACAGAGATCTTGATTAAAGTTGATCATCCATAATTAAAGAAGCATATGAGATCAATGTAATAAATTGTGTTTCCATTAGAGATGTCTTGGTGGAGATGTATTCTGATTTTACTTCACAACTCTCAATTCTATTCAGGCATATTTTGTTAACTTTGCATTGGTTTCATAATTTTCAGGAAACCAAAGCAACCCCTTTTCTCACTCAAGTTGAAGGGAATTCAGTTATCCTCACGAGTTAAGAATTGATTTTCTGAAAGGAGTTCCTTGTCAGTATCGGTTTCTTTCATGCACTATTGTTATTTAAACTATGCTCATAATAGCCGAATAAGAGTCGACTAAATGAATTTGGGAGTTGCTGAGACTTCATATGAAGAGCACACACGTCATAGGTATCCATGTATTTTCTGGTTTTTATCATGGATGTTGTTCTCCTAGTTTCTGAATTTTTTGTTTGACCGGCTCAAACACCATGTTTAATATTGATGAAGATCCATTTTTGCCCACTGTTCAATTCAGTTCTTTTTTTTTGTAAACAATCAGACAATGCACTTCAAATAATTAAAGGTGTTATCCTAGGAATATTTTGAAAATTGTTGTACTTATCATCTCAGATAATCCTTATTCATTAACAAACCATATTTTCATTTATTTGTTTTTGAGATGAGCACATATAACATTTGTTGCGAACTACTTACATATGTTTAATATAATGTGACAGACGTTTATGCGTGCGTTGTACGTGCATGCTTACTAGTAATTTAACGTATTTTCTCGCGCCCACTAACACGTGGGTCCCACATGGACGTGGGCCAGCCGCTTAACTCAGTCCATGCAACCTGTGGGATCAATGCTGACGTGCTACGAGCGCGAGGCGTATGGCTAGGGCCGTTGTTGCAACCATGGGGGTTGTACACACACCGTATTTGCATGCATGAGGACTGTATTAAAGCACTTTTTAATTACAAGGATCGTTTTTACTCCCTTGTAGTCTAGGTTTTAGGTTGTTCATCGTCTTGACTTCGGCGGCAACGATGACGGCGTTGAATAAATATTTTTTGGATCCTTCCTTGACGAGGCCATCGGTCTTATGGTTGGGTATGGACTTGAAAACCAGTCTGTTCAAGTAAGGATGGCATGGCGGCGACGGCATCCTTGTGGCGGACTTGTGTCCTCGGGCTCCGCCGTTGCGACGGCGTTTGCTCCAGCATCGGCGTGGAGCTTGGGAGGTAGTCCAGGAGAGGATGCAGATTGTGGTCTGCATCGACGACATCTGGAAGACGGAAGATGTGCTGGGTTCGTGGTTCGTGGAGGACAGGTATGGTTTCCTTCTTCGGCGTCTTAGTTGTGGTGGGGTGCTAGATCTGGAGTTCGATGACGTGTCTGGAGTGTTGCCCCAGTCTGATTCGTTCAACGACAATGGCTTCACTTTTGGTGAGCCACCTCGAAGGTCCGCAAAGCTGCATATCAGTGATGGAGTCGCGTCGAGCTCGGGTGAGGAGGTGATCCGTCATTTTTTTCTTCGGTGGCTGCTATGGTGGTGACGGACATTGGCATCAAGTTTAAAAATGTTCTGCTATCTTTTCAGTTTTTTCATAGCGGTCCTTACGTGACTTATACTTTGTTCTTTATGATACGAATGAGACGCATATTACCTTGCAAAAAAAAAATTATGAGGACCATGTCAAACGTCGCCTGCAAGTATAGTGAATAGACTTCAATTTATTAGAGCAGTATTTGAATGCAACAAATAATGAGACAGAATGTGGATGGTTGAAGAATTTTTATATAATTATTTTATGTGAGAGTTGAGAAATATACCATGTTACTTTTGAAATGTCATGTTTATAGAATTCGAGTGCAATTATATAATTTTTTACTCATGTTAAGCGCATTGTTATATTATCGTAACATACAGACTCAATTTTGTACTTGTGTGTGTTCCACTTAAACTCACATAAGTTGATTGAGCATGCGTGCATGTGCATCCTTACTAGTTCTAGCGAATGCCTAGATAGAGACTTGACGGTTCGGCTACAAGAGGTGCATGCGCATGAGGAGGGGGTCGGGGGGTGGGGTTGCCTGATTTGGAAGACGGTGGGCTTCAAAGGGGGGCAAGGGCTGCGGCGGCTCTGGCATTTTTTTTTTGAATGGTCGAGGGGTCCTAGCTGAATTTTTTTGATTCATAGTTGCTTATGAGGCTTTACAACCTTTACAAGATGGGTTCAAGGGAACCAGAGTTTACACAGGCTACATGAGAGAACAAGGAAAAGAACACACGAAAACACACACACACACACACACGCACACACACACGCGCGCGCACACACACACACACAAGTGGGAGAAAAGGGAGTCGCTCCGAGAACCTCGGAGACAATTGATAAGAAAGCTCATCATGACCCAAGCACGACAATCATAGGGTAGAGATCGCATGACTTGACAACGGGAGGGGTAACCCAGCTCGAAGCATCGCCGGAGTAAGTGAAGGGCCTTGGTCAACCGAAACCCATAATCGAGATTGCACCCTCGACGTAATCGAAAGACAACGCACATTCAAGACCACACAACGTGCCGACTCCACATGTGTTGTGGGTGTCATCGAAGGCTTGCGCACGGCCGAGACGACACCACGACGCATGTGTGCCACCGGCTGGAGTCGAGTGGCATCACAATGCAGAGACACACCATAGAGCCCCGTCACATGGACCACCCTCACCGCACGTGCTGGTCGCTGCCGTAGTCGAAAGGCAAGGCACCATTGACGGCAACCCCAACTGGGTTCGATATATCCGAAGGGTTGTCTGGCAGCGAGCACGCGCAAAGACCACCCATGCCAGACACGCCAATCTGTCAAGGATCCGATGCATGACGGCATGAGCCCACAACCGGCAAGGAGAATCACCACCACCACTGCCATGGCTCACCTCGCATCGGAGAAAAGACCGCATCCATGGCCGCTATCTAACCACGAGGCACACCAGTACAGACGAAAACAACGTCCTCCGTCACTGGTGGCGATACAGAGAAGACTCAACACCTAGCCACGATGCCCCCTCGTAGGGACCGTATTGCCACCGTGGCCGCCATCTGCAAAATCACGGCACCAGCCAGCCCCAACGACACCCCCGTTGCAGTTGGATGGCCAAGTAAAGAGGCAGCACAACTCGCGAACACCACCGACCAACAGAGGCAATACCACGCCAGCCAGCAAGACGAACCGGCCCAAATCCCCCTAACCCACGACTACTTCGGGCAAAACCTGCCAGATATGGCGTAGAAATATGGGATCACCTATAGTGCCGGATCCGCGCACCACGAGGGAGCATCAGGCCACAAATGGGGTGGGAGAGGTTGTTGGACCACACCGAGCCGAGTCATTGTACCACACGGCCACCGGATCAGGAATGAGAGCGCCGGATCCGAAGACGCCTGAGGCAGCCCAGCGAACCTCCCAGCCCACGCCAGCCATCACCGTCGTCTCCCACCACAACAAAGCTCGAGGACGCGTGCCGGAGTAGTGTGGCATCATCGGCTACAACCCGAGCCCCCCTGCTCGATAGAGGCACAACCCTAGCCGCCCCGTCGCCAGATCCGAGGGGGCTTTGCAGGGGGGGTGGGGGGGGTGGTTGAGTGGTGTAGATGGAGGGAAAGGTTTTCTCTACCAACTTTAGAGGGCGGGCAGCGAGGCACACGGCAGCCCCCCGCCATTATAGATGCATGTCACAGGGGAAAAGAGGAATAATGCGATCGGGAGGAGGAAGATGAAGCACATCCGTTGGATTTCAATCCATCGTCTGGGACTAAATCAACCGAAACCAATTTTTTTTTGAAGCAACTATTGAATAGGCGATCCCATATTTCTGACCAATAAAGCTGTATTTGGATCATTGGACTGATACAGAAATGTTTATAAGAAAACCCAAACCCACATACTGTATATGATATATAAATGATTAAAACTGGAAGAAGACAAGAGCCATGTATTCAGCTCGGATCTTTTGGTGATCATCCATGAGAATGCAGCATCAGCTCGGCAATTCCGGAGGCAATGACGGACAAGAAGTCAGCGTTATGGTTCTCCTGATCTATGGGGTTCCTCTTGGCGTCTCCCTCTATCAAGATGAGGTCGCACCAAGCAGGAGCGTTTGCCTTTGCCACTTGCAAAAGCTTCTCGGAAGCGTCGGCGCCGCGCCCGCCTCGGATGTCGTCGAGCGCGTGCCGCACCATGCCGTTAATCTCTCTGTAGTCAGTAAGACAACGGCCCAGATTATGGACGAGGTCCGCGATGATGTGCTCCGTGGACGTTAGGTTGGCGACTGTAAGGCTTGCCGCGGCCGCCGCTAGCCCGCGGGCGTCCGTGGCAGACGAGGACGCCGGGTCGGCTGAAAGCGCGCGGACGCAGAATTCGTAGTCGACGTGCACTGTGACATTGGGGCTGTGGGCGAGCGCAGCGCATGTGGTGTTGATGATGGGTGTAGGGCTGACGGCCACGGAGAGGCCATGGGCGGCGGCGAGGAGTAAGAGAAGGAGGGCGATCTGCTGCGTCGCCATGGCTTTGAAGACCGTACGCCTTTGTGCTGCCGTATTTATTTTAGTCAGAAAGGAACCCTCCTGATGGAACGAGACGATGAACACACCATCCGTCCAGGTTCGCAGAAAGCGCGTCCGTCTTAGATGTCCGGCTAATTATGTCGCATTAACCAGCGTGCGCTATAGGGCTGAGTGATTACGGCATTAACTGTCAGAAGGTACTGCCCGCTTCAGACCACTGGATGGCCCCTTGGATCAAGTTTTATTTTTTATTTTTTGAGGGACCCCTTGGATCAAGTTAATTACTCCCTTCATTCCCTTATATAAGACCACTATCAAAAATACATTTTGCATCAATACAAGGCCACCAGCATTAATCGAGACAAAAATTAATAATGTTTCCTCGTACTAGCAACTTTTTAATACTTACATGCATGTAGTCATAATGACACTCAGTCACTTCCTTTTCATTCATTCGTTGCATGCTTGTGGTGTATTAATGGTCCCGGTTAACAAAAAAAAAGTTAACTTGCAAATGAATCATTAAATTTTATCTTGATACCTATCATATAAGTTTATGACCTTGTATAAGGAAATGAAGGGAGTATAGGAAACGTCTAGGATCAGACTATTGATCCTTTGCTGCTATCAGATCAATCGAAGACCATACGATTAGATGCACACTGATCGTACGATCTGGTCACCTTTCTGATGGCATGTGTCTTGATAACTCCTTCCGTTTATAACTTCAAAAAAAAAACTCCTTCCGTTTATCACGCCGACACCATTGACTACCAATTGTTTTCCTAAACTGCTTCCACAGAGGGAAAAGCTGATGTTCAACCAACAGATCTTTTTTCTTTGTGTCCGCCGCATCCTATACTTGTCACGCATCTTGATTAGGCCTGCACACCACATCTCTCTTTCGTTCTTATCTTAATGGAACTGCTACTCTCATTCCTGCAACTGTTTAACTGTTTCAGAAAGTAAACCGCAACAAATGCTATGTTGCAAACCATCTGCCAGTCCCTTTGCTTGACATGTAACCACCCACGTCTTATCTCTTCGTCTCTCTCCGTCATCTTATCTCTTTTTTGATCTCTCTCCCCCGTATACAAGTGCTTATCAATGGCATACATCTAGCCGGTGAGGAGGATGATGACGAAGCAAGTGGTCGAAGGTCTGTCGCTCGTCGAGGGGGCGCGATGGGGGACGGGCGACGCCTCTCCTCCCTCACCACCGTCCGGTGGGTGCACGTCGGCGGCGACGCGATGGCAGGGATGGGCGGCGCCGCTCCCCCTCACCACCGCTCGACATGAGCTCATGGCGAACAATAATGGTGTTCTTTTGCAACAATCAATTTGCTGCAAGGAAGATTTCTGCAACATTAGTCATGTTGCAAAACTTTCTTTCGTACCACCATATAAAGGTGAAGACAAAGACAAAAAATCTGCAACATCACCTCAGTTGCAAAGTTTTTTTTGAAACAATACCTTTGTTGCAAAAAAATGAAGACAACAAAAAATTCCTCAACACAAGCTATGTTACAAAAACAAATCCCACAACATAACATATGTTACAAAAAAATTCCACAAGATAATATGTGTTACAAGTGTTTCTGCAACAAGGTCTCTGTTGCAAATTAGAGAAAGACGTGCATCCGCTTGATTTATCAAATCAGACGGCTCGCGAGGCGGCGGATTTTTTAAAAAGATCCGTCGGCCGACGCGTAGCAGTCCCCTTCCACAAATGACTCTGATACACGTACAATATTTGCGGAAAGATTTTTGATAAGCTATAATTATTTGTACATATGAAAACTTAATTTCCACAAACCAACATGTGGTTGGATGATTAAAGAGATTGTGGTATCCCCAGCTCACCAGGGTTCAAATCCTGGTGCTCGCATTTATTCCTGGATTTATTTCAGAATTTCCAGCGATACGCATTCAGTGGGAAAAGTGTGCGTGTATGCGTTCATAAGGATGAGTGTATGCGCATCTATATAAGCGCTTGTCGGTCTGAGGTGTCCCGAACGATTGGTTCGCTCGAACATGAAACTGTACCGAACCAACGACGCGTTTGGTTCGCCAATTTCGCACCGCCTCCCGATTACATCGCTTCTCGAAAACTTTACGGGCGTTTGGTTCGGCCGGGCCGGTTTCCGTTGCCGTGTAATCGGATACGTCGCTTCGGAAAACCGAAAATAGGGCACACCGAGTGAAAACAGAAAATGCTCGTCTCCGTAATCAAATCCACTTTCCCTTCCTCCGCTCGTCCCGACCTCGTCTCCACCATGAGCTCTCCCCGTCGCCGCCACGACCTCCCCTCGCCGTCAGAGTAGGAACGCCGGCCTCTCACTCCTCTGCCGCAAGATCCAAAGCCGGACCTCTCCAAGCTCCGCCCCAAATAGCTGGTCCCCTTTCTTTCCTCGACGCGAACCTTCCCTGGATCGGCATCTTCGACAAGAACCACGGTGCGCCACCTCCCCTCTTCCCCCCTCCTCTTCTTCTCGTGCTCTAGTGCCCGGATCTATCGTTTCCTTTCTCCGAACTAGAAGATCCAAGCGTTTTGGCTGAACTGTACTCTGGTTAGGGCTTCAGACTTAGTAAACCAGTTGAGATTTGGGTACTGTTCATGAATGTGCGCATGACTGGAATATTTTGAGGGATTCTTTGGTGGAATTAGTAATTTTTGCTTCCTCGTCATACTGTGATTTGTTGTCCCCAACAAATGAGGTGGTCAGATCCTTTTCTCTGTTGGATATAGATAAATAAAGTAGTTGTATTGGATCACACTGCATTGTTCTGTGCTTATATAGGCTGCTTGTTGTTCAATCAGAATTTTATGCTTGAGAATTGCATGGATTGCTCACATTGTATTGTACTGTACTACCTCACTGTAAATCTGATGCTTACTGCATTACCTAGATTTTCTTGTGCCCTTTTGTTTTGCGAGGGTGATACTATAAGAGAATAGCTATGGAGGAGATAATATGAATAATATGAGTCATGCATGCCCTTGATAGGGAAGAGGCTGCTTGTTATTTAAAGAATAATTTGATTCTACAGTTTCTTGTGGATCACATATGCTGTACTGCACCGCTGTTGTGGCCTCAGTGAGAGTGTGTGATGTATCCTGTTTTAGTTTGTTAGGTTGCAAAAGAAACATGTTTGGAGCTGTCTTTCCTTTTCATCTCTATAGCTTTGCACTTGCCCTGTGGTGAGGCTGGTTGTTAAAACTCTGGTACTCGTTTGGTTTCTTTCTTAATTGATTGGAGCCGGGGGTTTGACCCCTTATTATCCAAAAAAATATGATGTACTGTACTGTACTCATATAGGTTGCTTGCTATTTAAGCAGAATTTGACGCTTCAGAATTCTTGTGCCCTTTGTTTTGCTGAGAGTAATTTCATGAGCTAAGGAATATATTGTACTATACTCATATATATATTTATATATACTCATATGACTTCAAGATACACAATATTTATAATTTTGTGCTGCATTTTTATTTTCAGCATTATGGCTCGTCTTCCTTTGGCCACCACAAGATCTCGACGAAGGAATTTAGCATTTAGGAATATTTCGATTAGCATCATGCTTATGTACTATTATATATGGTTATTATTTGCACTAGTCTATAAAATGTAACGCCCTCGATGCGGCTATAGCTCCCACGTGTCGAGGCACGGCTTAGAGACATAACCGCATTGAAAGCAATGTCGCAAGTCAGGCAATCATTACAACATCCCATGTAATACATAATAAAAGGGGGAGATAACATAGTTGGCTTACACTCGCCACGTCACATCAGAGTACATAAATAACATCCATCAAACAAACACTCATGGCCCGACTACGGCGCCAAAATGGAAAAGAACCCAACATGCGACAAGGCCCTGAATCGATAACCCCAACTAGGCACCACTACTGATCATCGGGAAAGGAAACATAATAACGCTGAGAGTCCTCGTCGAACTCCCACTTGAGCTCGTACTCGTCACCTGGAGCGGAATCACCTGGACCTGCATCTGGAATTATAGTATCTGTGAGCCACAGGGACTCAGCAATCTCGCACCCTCGCGATCAAAACTATTTAAGCTTATAGGAAGGATAAGGCAAGTATATGTGGAGCTGCAGCAAGCGACTAGCATATGTGGTGGCTAACTTATACGCAAAAGAGAGCGAGAAGAGGAGGCAAGGCGCGAGCGAGAATCTAGAGGAATAACCTGCGCAAGCATAACTCCAACACCGTGTCCACTTCCCGGACTCCGCCGAGAAGAGGCCATCACGGCAACACACGTAGTTGATTCGTTTTAAATAATTAAGGTTTAAGTTATCTACAACCGGACATTAACAAATTCCCATCTGCCCATAACCGCGGGCACGGCTTTCGAAAGTTCAATCCCTGCAGGGGAGTCCCAACTTAGCCCATGACAAGCTCTCACGGTCAACGAAGGAATAGACCTCCACCCGAGACACACCGATCAGACTCGGTAACCCGGTACAACAAGACAATTCGACAGGTTAAAACAAGTCCAGCAACACCGCCCGAATGTGCCGACAAATCCC
Organism: Triticum urartu; assembly: GCF_056163025.1. Taxonomy (NCBI): domain Eukaryota; kingdom Viridiplantae; phylum Streptophyta; class Magnoliopsida; order Poales; family Poaceae; genus Triticum; species Triticum urartu. The sequence goes on along the minus strand of NC_141878.1, from coordinate 441,806,985 downwards.
GATAGGAGCTGCACATATCTCTTTCTCAGGGCACACTCAGATGAGACTAGCTACGAGTAAAACCAACCCTCAAGTTTCCCCGAGGTGGCCCCGCAGGCAGCTCAGTTCGGACCAACACTCAGAGGGAGCACTGGCTCGTGGGGGGGCTAAAATACGATGACCCTTGGGTCTGCAGAACCCAAGGGAAAGAAAAGGGTAGGCGGCAAATGGTAAAACCAAGGTTGGGCATTGCTGGAAAAGCTTTAATCGAGGCGAAATATCAAGGGGTTCCCATTATAACCCAACCGCGTAAGGAACGCAAAATCCGGGAACATAACACCGATATGACGGAAACTAGGGCGGCAAGAGTGGAACAAAACACTAGGCGAGAGGCCGAGCCTTCCACCCTTTACCAAGTATATAGATGTATTAAGATAACATAGCAATATAATGATATCCCAACAAGTAAATAAATTTTCCAACAAGGAACGGCTCCAATCTTCACCTGCAACTAACAACGCTATAAGAGGGGCTGAGCAAAGCGGTAACATAGCCAATCAACGGTTTGCTAGGACAATGGTGGGTTAGAGGTTTGACATGGCAATTGGGAGGCTGACAAGCAAAAGGTAGGCATCGTAGCAGTGGCAAAGCAAAAGAGCGAGCAAACTAGCATAGCAAAGATAGTAGTGATTTCGAGGGTATGATCATCTTGCCTCCACAGTTGTCAAAGTTGACTGGATCCTCACAAGCAAACTCAACGGGCTCCTCGATAGCGAACTCGTCTCCCGGCTCTACCCAACAAGACAAACAAGCAACAAGGATACAATCAACCACGTGCAAGACCAAGCAATATGATGAAAAGATGACATGCTATGCGGGATGCGATGCGGGATGCAAAATGCAAGATATGACAGGAAATGCATGAACCTGGCCTCAACTTGGAATTCCAAGGGTGCCACTGGATATAGGGGATGAAATCGCTTGAAAACGATATAAAGATCATTGGAATCGGAGTTACGGTTTGGAAATGGCAAGCGTTTTAAGATATGACACCGGTCTGCGATTTACAGCACGTAGGCATCTAAATGCAACGAAATGAACATGCTACAGCCACCAAACATGAAAACAAAATACATGGCAGGGATGCACACAAGATGCTTAGCAAAACACTAGCACTGAGCCATAGGCAAATTCATCCACTAAGAGGTTCAAACAAGCATGGCAAAAACGCAAATGCAAAACAGATTCCAGACTTAGTGAAATTAACACTAGCCTGAAATTTCAGATCACGATGCTCTCTTTGGAGCAGCAAAACAACATGATAAATGATCTGAACATGACAAGCAAGAACATGGCATGGAGCTACTCAAAAAGATTAACAAAACACCCAAAGTGACCTGGCGTCAAAAGGGTTCACAAAATACTCTACCGAGCTCACGAACATAGCTAAAACACAATCAGTTTTCAGACTTAGTGAAAACTGAGACATGCTGAAATATAACTCACGAAGGCATGTAAATGAGCTCGATGCACTCACTACGGTGCAAGTCATGGCAAGCCAATAATATATCCAGAAAGAAGACACAATATGCTAGCTACACATGGCAATAAAAAAGGCATAGCATGCATGGAACACTAACGGTAGCATCGGCAAAATCGCAAACAAGTTGACGATCTGCCCAGATTAACAACGAAGCAAAAGTTGAGCTCGATTGAGTCAACCTAGAGCACTCCAGATATGCAAACAAAGACATGGATGGATAGAGCATAACATAAATATCAAAACTCCCTTACTGATCATCCTCAAAAGAGGCACGGATCACTAGGAAACAAGCTGGACATATAGCATCACGAACTAAAATATCCCAGACTTAGTGAAAATCACTAAGTCCCTGAAATCAGCAATCTCAGGTACCTCTCTTCGCAAGCTCGCACAAGACAACACACACATCCTAAAAATGCACGGGTGGCACCTCTGGAAAGAAGACAAAATGCTTAACAATTCATCCCAAAGGGGCACAGGCATATCATGCACGAATTAAACATGGCAAAAATGACAAAAGTCTATAATGAACTAACGGATCTGCAATTTAACTCACGAAGCCTCCTTCTAACAGCATTTTGGGCATCAAGATGAACTCAAATGCAAATGATGCAATGGAATGAAATTATGTACATGTCGAGACGAAGATTTTGATATATTATATGTCCAAATCGGAGTTACGGATGCGGAGATATCACTGGTCAAACATAGCACAAAATTTTAGAGGGAGAGGGAAAAAGTCAACCCTAGAATTTCGGATCTGAGATCCAGATCGGGCACGGGAACCGAGGTGGCGGCGGCACTGTTCACCGCCGGATTTGAAGCTCGCCGGAGGAGTCACCGGCGTGGAGGGAGAGGAGGCCGGAGTGGCCGGATCCGACGTCCTCTGCCGGGGAGTTGGCCGGCGTGGGGCGGCGCGAGGAGGCCGGCGGCCGGCACCGGGGCGGAGCGGGCAACGGCGGCCGGAGTCGGCGCCGGCGGCGAAGCTGGACGGCGAAGGCGGGACGGTGGGCGGCAGAGCTGGGCGGCCTCGGGCGGCGCCTGTACCCGGGCGGCGAGGCGCGGCGATGGGCCTCGGGGGCCCCTCCTGGGCCTCCCGGGCCGGCGGCGGCGAAGTGGGCCTCGGTCCACGTGGCGGCGCGCGAGTGGGTAGGCGGCGGCGGACGCTGTCCGGCCGGGGCGGACACGTCCGTCGGCGGCGGAGGTTTTGAAGTTTTTTTTTTTGGAGGAGGACGGGGAGAAATCTGAGATTTGGAATGGGGGGTGTCCAAATGAGGTGCGGTTTTCGCCCACGCGATCGTGATCGAACGCTCTAGGACATGGAGCTGAGTTTGGTGGGTTTTGGGCCAAATTTGGGGGGTGTTGGGCTGCAACACACACACGGCCTTTTCGGTCCCTCGGTTAACCGTAGGAGTATCAAACGAAGTCCAAACGATACGAAACTTGACAGGCGGTCTACCGGTAGTAACCCAAGGCCGCTTGGCAAGTCTCGGTCCAATCCGGAAATGTTTAATCCCCACACACGAAAGAAAGCTAGAAATGACCACCGGAGGAGAACGAAGCGCCGGAATGCAAAACGGACAACGGGGAAAATGCTCGAATGCATGAGATGAACACGTATGCGAATGCAATGCACATGATGACATGATATGAGATGCATGAAAACAAAAACAACATACGGAGACAAAAACCCGAACCCGAGAAATAAATATAACTTAATGCTAGAAACGACAAGAGTTGGATACAAATATGGAAAGTATATCTGGGGCGTTACATAAAAGGAGGTTGTGGAAGATAGAAAAGAGGATTAGAAATAGAGAACTTAGAGCCGCACATTTGTACCAACTCATTGGCGAGAGTGATGTAGCTTGCATACAGGAGCTTCGCATGGACAGGAGGACATTCCACAAATTGTGTGAGATGGTTAGAGTTACTGGTGGTCTAGAGGGCACAAGGAACACATCGCTGGAAGAGATAGTGGCTACATTTCTCTACATAATATCACACCATCTAAAAAATAGAACAATCAAGAAGTTCTTTTATCGAAGTGGTGAGACGATAAGCAGAAATTTCAATAAATGTTTGCTGGCTGTTTTGAAGCTGCACAACCTACTACTTAAGAAACCAGAGCCTATACCCGAAGATTGCACAGATAATAATTGGAAGTATTTCAAGGTAAATTATCTCTGCATGAAAATTTTATTGTCGGTCAGATGATATAATCTGATTAGTAGTATAACACACTAATATCACTCATGATGTTCATGTTGTAGAATTGTTTGGGCGCATTAGATGGTACACACATCAAGGTTACCGTCCCAGCTAATCTAAGAGGGAGGTATAGGTCAAGGCTGGCTGATATTGATACAAATGTTTTGGGTGTATGTGCACCCGACATGCAGTTTATTTATATATTACCTGGCTGGGAGGGTTCGGCACATGATGGTCGTGTTCTTAGAGATGCTATTTCGAGGTTGGATGGGTTTCGAGTCCCTCAAGGACAATACTACCTTGTTGATGCTGGCTACACAAATGCAAATGGATTTTTAGCTCCTTATCGAGGTCAAAGGTACCACTTAGGTGGTTGGACTGCACAAAACCCACCATGCAGCGTAGAGGAATATTATAATATGCTGCACGCTAGAGCTAGAAATATTATTGAGAGATGCTTTGGAAGACTCAAGGGCCGGTGGGCGATTTTGAGGTCTCCATCATATTTTCCTATCAAAACTCATTGCCGGATTATAATGGCATGCGCTCTATTACACAATCTGATTTTACAAAATATGGCTGAGGATCCACTCGCTGGTGAGGATGGGATGATGCAAGATAACATGGAAATCTTGGAGGGAGAGAACGATGAACCTGAATTTATCACTCATATATCAACATCTAATGAGTGGACTAATTTCCGGAATACTCTTTCTCAAGGGATGTATAATAGCTATAGAGCTAGAGGCCACTAAGGTTTGTGTTTCGGTGGATGATTGCAGATGTACATATATGCTTGTTTTAATTATAGAAATCTGAATATCTCATGAACTAATTTAACTTGTGCATTTTGTAGGTATGGACAACATGGATAGCTCAAGTGTTGCATGTGGCAGGGGAAAAAACAAAAGAAAGTGGACAACAATGGAGGACGATGAGCTAGTCAATGCTCTCTATGATCTGTCATTGGATCCACGGTGGAAAGGTGATAATGGTTTCAAGAATGGGTATTCCTCAGTGCTGGAAAGTAGGTTGGCTGAAAAGGTACCTGGTTGTGGTCTTAGTGCTGCCCCACACATTGAGTCAAGGGTGAGATACTTTAGGACCAAGTATGGAGCAATTGAAGTTATGCTTAAAAGAAGTGGGTTTTCTTGGGATGAGAATAGGAAAATGATCCAGTGTGAAAAGCAATCATACGAGGAACATTGTAAGGTATATAACTCCAGATGCCTATTACTTTTGCATTACATTTTCTACTTGTGGCCATATGGATTATCCAGCTGACATCTCTTGTATTACTACTTCTACTAGAAGTGAGGTCCTATTGGATACCTCCTTTCCCTTCCAGTCACATTATTTCATAGATATAGATTGGAGAAAGTGCTTTTTCTGGTTCACTACATGATTTTTCTTTACCTTGTAAGTTGTCGCACCGCATGACCTAGAAAACTGAGAACGTATGGAACTTCTTGAACAATATTTTATCTATTGATTATGGTTGTAGTAGAGTTAACCAAAAATATGATTTCCGTGCTTATTGTATTTTGCAGCTTCACAATGAGGCCAAGGGCTTGTATGGTGTGTCGTTCCCTTATTTTGATAAGTTGGCTGCAATTTATAGCAAAGATATAGCTACTGGGGAGGGTGCGGAAGGTTTTGGCGAAGCTATAACAAATTTGCAGAATGAGATTGTCATCGAGGATGAGATGAATGATGAAGAGGAAGATGACAGAACGTCAAGAGAGACACCTAGACGGTCTGTTGACAGCCATGTCACCGCTGATTCTACAAACTCTAAGAAGAGAAAGAAAGGTAACGGGTCTCGTAGGTCAGAATCAACGGATCCTTTTCTCACCATGTTTGGAGATGTAAACAGCCAGCTGAAGAGTGTCACTCAGAATGTTGGACAAATGGCAGCAACAATGGAACGCGAAGCTATTGCCAAGAGAAAGCAATGGAGGAAGATCCTAGACAGAAGTTTAAAGAGAAAGCTATCAATGAATTATCAAGGCTTGGATTCACTGGGATTGAAATCGTGAATGCTGCCAGCATATTTGCCAAAGCTCCAGAAGAAATGCATATGATGCTTGCACTCCCGCAGAATCTGAGGAGGGAGTATGTTAAGAAAACGCTTGGTAAGTTAAATTCATGCACTATTATCTTGTTCTGATGTTAAGTGATAGTTATGTGCTGTTATCTTATTCTTTCTCTCTTAAAAAGAATAGTCTGAGCAATACTAAACTGTTATATGTCATACCTTTGTTGAACAAATCCCATGTGATGCGACTGAACTTGCTTGTATATATTCCAATAACTAGGCCATGCACATTGATTTATGTCAGAAATGTCCAACACCGCCATTTCAGTTTTTATTGTTTATTGTTAGGCAGATTTCATGTGTGTTGTCATGAACAGATGAAATCCAACTTGCTATTACAATATCCTTCTTAGATCTGGGGCATTCAAGATTTGTTTTTCATGGAAAATCATATATGCAAAGCTTCTACATTTGCAATTCTTCAGAACTACAACATGTCTTGTTTAGAGAAATGACAATTTTTTGTTGGTCCAATGATGTGCTAGATGATGCAATTAGAAGATAAGGATCTGCTGCTACTGGTGGTGATGAGGAGCTGATGATGTGGATAATGCAATTAGAAGATGAGGGACTGCTGGTACTTGTGGTGATGATGAGCTGATGTGGTACCAGATGGATATCACATGAAAAATGTTATTGCTACTTTTCAACAATGAGAAAATGATCTGTTTTGTTGGCTATTAATTATGCATGTGTTAATACATTTTTTTGCTGATGACCCCATTTATGGAGTTAGCTTGAATTTTTTCAAATATTTATCTATTAAGATCCATCAGAAAAAATCTGTTACCTATGATATATGACATGGACATGTCAGCCATGTACTAATGCTATATTGTGTAATCCCAATACATGGGTCAACCAAACGCTGCACTGTATTCAGAATGCATACCTTTGTTCAACCAAACAGAAGACGTGTTCACTCAATACACCATCTAATACAGTGCAGTCTGAATACAAAGCTGAATACGTTACCATAGGCGAACCAAACGCGTCACAAGTTGTTCGGTGGAAGACCCCTCCAGCCCGAACGACCTTCACCAGCGCCAACAAAAAAGGCCCAACAGCCCATTTTGTTGGGCCTCTTCCCATACCATAATAAAAGGCACACAAAAAAGAAAAAAGTCCATAAAAACAACAAAACAGTAAAAAAAAAAGAAGAAAAAGGAACTTCTTGCCATCAAAACAAAAATGACATAATTTTAGTCGCCCCATGGAAAAAGCATCTATAATAACTCGACAAAAGGACGTATGATTTTAGTTGCCATGTCCGTATGTAGCATGAACAGTTGAAGCACAAAATTATGAACAGGAAAATTGCCATGGCAAATTAATATCAAAAATTGCCATGGTATTTTAATTAAATTTGCCATGTTCTTTATGAGAAAAAAATGTCATGTATGAAAAGTAAAACTCAAATTATGAACAAGAAATTTCCATAGCAAATTAATATAAAAAATTGCCATGGTATTTGAATTAAATTTTCCATGGTCTTTATGAGGAAAAATGTCATGTACGGAAAGTAAGACTCAAAATTATGAACAAGAAAATAGCCATGGCAAATTAATATCAAAAATTACCATGGTATTTAATTAAATTTGCCATGTGATGAGGAAAAATGTCATGTACAAAAAAATAAAACTCAAATTATGAACAAAATTGCCATGGCAATTAATATCAAACATTTCCATGGTAATTTAAATTTACCATGTTCAGTATGAGGAAAAATGTCATGTATGAAAAAGTAAAACTCAATTTATGAACAAAATTGCAATGACAATTCCTATCAAAAATTGCCATGGTATTTTAATTAAATTTGCCATGTTATTTATGAGAAAATTGCCATGTATGAAAAGTACAACACAAAGTTATGACCAAAATTGCCATGGCAAATTCATATAAAATATTGCCATGTTATTTTAATTAAATTTGGCTTGTTATGTATGAGAAAAATGCCATGTATGTAAAGTGCAACACAAGTTATGAACAAAAATTTCCATGGCAAAAATATATTAAAAATTGCTGTGGCATTTTAATTAAACTTGCCATATTATGTACTCCATGACAAATGAATGTTATAAATTACCATGGTCTTTTTATTATAAATTTCATGCTTTTTGTAAGGGAAAAATGCCATGTCTATATTAGAATTTAAAATTTTCCATGGCTAAATTAGAAAAGACATTTGTTTCCATTGGTGTAAAATGAATTTTTTTGCCATGACCCATAAACTACAATTCAAAAGGATGACATGGCAAAAAATACATCTAAAGTAACCACGACGAAATTCAGCAAGTACATATGATAAAGGCGCAAAACGAAAAATTGTCGTCAGGAAACAAATGCTTAAATTTTTTCCATTGCAAAAAGAACTACAAAATTTAACAAAAATACATATGGTTTTAGTTGTTCATGGCAAACACACCATGGCAACAAAAATGCTTTTAGTGGCCATGCATTACGGAGATACTATTACAAATAGAAATTACACAACAATCAAAAGTGAGACAAAAAAAGAAGAGAAACTATCTACATTCATGGAAATTTAGCTGATTATGTGTAAGGATGAAGGATGGGAAGTTTAAGAACTATCAATGTGTAGGTAATGGCAAAATGTATGAAAACATCATGGCATGTTTACTAAAATTTTCACATGTATCAACAAGTCATGGCCAAAATGTATGAAAACAGCATGGCATGTTTACTAAAATTTTCACATGTATCAACAAGTCATTGCAAAAGTATGAGCACAACAAAGTGAAAAAAGTCATGGCACTTTGCAGAAGTATGACTGTGGCAATCACAAGTATGAGTGTCAGTGCCAAAATCAAGGACATGTGGCAACAGATTACCTAACAATCCCATAGCAAATTAACAAATCAGAACATGGCAATTAGGAGTATGAGTGACCATGGTAATCGTGAGTGCGAGTGACCATGGAAAATCATGGACATGTGTCAACGATTACTAATCAATCCCATGGAGATATGGAAAACTTTATGCCATGGCAAAAATTCATGGGATCAAATGGCAATTTAAACAAATTTGCCGCAGAAAATGTCGGGGAGTACAGGAGGTACTAGATGGTTTGGATCTTGGCGCGCCTTTTGCCACGAGATGGGGGTGGCCCAGGTCCAATCTGGTGGTGCGCGGCATAAGTCCTTGCGGCAGCTGGCTCATCACGGGATGCTTGATGCCACGTGAGTGAGAGGTGAACGACGACGGCTTGGCTCCCTCATCGCAGCTCAACATTCGTCGCGCCTAGAATCACGCCGCTATCTCCAGGTGCAACTCCTCCCCCATCTCCTCTCTGCCGTCATCAAAATCTCCCACCGCGCTTGGCACCATCGGCTTACCGATGTAGAGGCACGAGGAAGAGGCGTCGGAGCTCCTGCTTTTGCGAATCGATGTTGTCTTCTTCACCACTGGCTTGCTAATGTGTGGCTGAACCACCGGCCCATCGCCTGCACCGCACGTCGTGGGCTACCACACCCCCGCCCCCATGTGGGAGGACGGTGCCGCCGCCTCCCCGGCCGCCAACACCTTCCTCGTGCCTCCGCTCACAGAGGAGTGGTTCGGCGCCACCGCTGGGAACAGAGCCAGCACCACCGCCGGAGAAACGCCAGGGGTGGGGGGTGGGGGGATTTCGGCCACTGATAAGTGAGGATCGGTGGTGGTTCTTCGGTGGTTTGGAGTGAAAGGATAGCGATAGGACAGAGAGAGGTGGATGAGTGGTGAAAGACGGTCGATGCATTCATGACGTGCCATGTTTATTGATACGTCTCTGTCGTATTTATAATTTTTGATTGTTTCATGCCAATATTCTACAAGTTTCATATACTTTTGACAACTTTTTATATTAATTTTGGGACTAACATATTGATCCAGTGCCCAATGCCAGTTCCTGTTTGTTGCATGTTTTTTTGTTTCGCGGAATATCCATATCAAACAGAGTCCAAACACGATAAAAACTTACAGAGATTTTTTTGGAATATATGTGATTTTGGGGAAAAAGAATCAACGTGAGATGATGCCCAAGGGGCCCACACGCCCTAGGGGCGCCCCCCTACCATGGGCGCACCTGGGAGGCTTGTGGCCACCCCGTAAGGCGGTTGGCGCCCTTCTTCGGCCGCAAGAAAGATAATATCCGGATAAAATTTGTGTTAAAATTTCAGCCCAATCGGAGTTAAGGATCTCCCCGAATTTAAGAAATGGTGAAAGGCCAGAAAACAGGAACGCAGAAACAGAAGGAAACACAAAGAGAGAGAGAGAGAGAGAGAGAGAGAGAGAGAGAAAGAGAGAGAGAGAGATCCAATCTCGGAGGGGCTCCCGCCCCTCCGCCACCATGGAGGCCATGGGCCAAGGGGGAAACCCTCCTCCAATCTAGGAGGAAGGCCAAGGAAGAAGAAGAAGGATGGGGGCTCTCTCTCCCTCTCTCCTGGTGGCGCCGGAACTCCACCGGGGCCATCATCATGACGGTGATGTCCACCAACAACTTTGTCGCCATCATCACCAACTCTCTCCCCCTCTATGCAGCGGTGTAACCGTTGGGGAACGTTGCATGAAAAAAAATCTCCGCACACGCAAGATCTATCCATGGAGATGCATAGCTATGAGAGGGGGAGAGCATCTTCATACCCTTGAAGATCGCAAAGCGGAAGCATTTATCAACGTGGTTGATGTAGTCGTACACCTTCATGATCCGTCCCGATCAAGTACCGAATGTACGACACCTCCGCGTTCAACACACATTCAGCTCGATGACGTCCTCGCCTTCTTGATCTAGAAAGACGAGCGAAGTAGTAGATGAGTTCCGGCAACACGACGGCGTGGTGAAGGTTGGTGATGAAGAACAATCACTGCAGGGCTTCGCTAAGCACTACAGAAACTAAACTAAGGATAAACTAGAGGGGACGGGGTTGCCGGCACACAGCTTGGTGATTCTTGATGTGTTCCGGGTGCTAGCCCTACCCCTCTATTTATACGTTGAGCCATGGGGTTGAAACTTGGAGTAAAAGCCTACTTAAAGTCAGTTTTTCCCGAAAGGCAAGAGTCCTTCTTGGACTCCAGGGCTAGACGCCAGGGTTCCCGGTGTCTACCCCCTAGACGCCAGGGTTCCCGGTGTCTACCCCCTAGACGCCAGGGTTCCTGGCGTCTGGCCCCTAGCTTCCGCAAAACTTCCTTTTACACTTTCCAAAACCCTCGTGGGCTTTACCCCTTGGCCCAAATAAAGTGTTCTCGTGCCCAAACAATTCGGGAAACATCCGAAACCCCTTCCGGTGAATTCCAGAACCTTTCTGGAGATCAAACACTATTATCATATATTAATCTTTACCTCCAGACTAATCTGGAGCTCCTCGTCATGTCTGTGATCTCATCCGGAACACCGAACAACATTCGATCACTGAGGGAGTCCTGGAATAGGGGGTCCTCGGGTGTCCGATCTATTCGATATGGGTCGGGCTAATGGGCCGTGAAGACAAAGTAGAAGATTACCCCCCATGTCTGGGTAGGACTCCTATGTGCGTGGGCAGCAAGTTTGGTGTCAGGGTGTATTATTTCCTTCCTCTGCAAACCGACTCTGTACAACCCCAGGCCCCTCCAGTGTGTATATAAACCGGAGGGTTAGGTCCATAGAAAAGAAGAAGAATCATAGGCTAGTGTAAGGGCATATTTATCCCTAAGGTGTTTTGGTGATTGATGACAACGCGTTTGCGGACTAATCGTGTGCCTTGATTATCCCAGACATTTCATCGCTAGGCACAAGACGGTTGGGTGCCCCTCGAAGACTGTTGAAGACAGCGTCTTTCCTACATTTCTTTTTGGTGGATTTGAGTCGTAGGAAAGCCGTACTATTAAGAGGGGGTCCGCGTCGGAAAGGTTTGGGTGGAATCATCACGTACACGTTTCTTCCTTGTCCCCTCCTTTCCCTTGCACCTTGGAGCTTCCTCCGTTGTTTATCCCGTCACCTTGTTTCTAGCTGCTGTGTTGGCCTGCGGTAGTACTGCTCCCAGTGAGCGGTAGTACTGTAGGCACCAGCCGTAGTACCATGCTGCGGCGCGGTAGTACCGCAGGTGCCCACGGTAGTACCGCTCCCCTGGAACTGCACTACCGTGGGCCACCAGGCTAGTACCGCTCCCCGCGGTAGTAGGGGCGGATGTAACTTTTTACATCCGCGCCTACCATGGTAGTACCGTTTTCATTTCGCGGTAGTACCGTGCTCAGCTGCCAGGTGGTAGTACCGCCCCTCTACGGTAGTACTGTGTCGGGTCTTTGCTTCTTCCGCTTTTCCACGGAAGTAGGCATGGTTGTTTCCTTATCCACACTCTTTCCAGGCTAGGGGGTTCCTGCCTTACGGTAGTACCGCAAGGGGGAGCGGTAGTACCGCGCCCGCGGAAGTACCGCCCTCAGCACTTGTGCCACTGGTCCGCCCTAGCTGTTGCTGGTGCTGCGGTAGTACCGCGGGCCTGCACGGTTGTACCGCGTGACCTCGCAGTAGTACCGCTTGGCGACAAGCGGTAGTACCGCTGGCCTGGAGCGGTAGTACCGCTGGCCGCGGGCTGGTAGGTGGATAACGATTGGATCTTTGTTCCACACTATAAAAGGGGTCCCCTTCTTCTCTGTTGACCTATCTCTTCCAACCCTAAGCTCCATTGTTGCTCCAAGCTCCATTTTCGCCCGATCTCACTCCCTAGCCAATCAAACTTGTTGATTTGCTCGGGAGTGGTTGAGAAGGCCCCGATCCACACTTCCATCAAGAGAAATTTGATTCCCCCCACTAATCCCTTGCGGATCTTGTTACTCTTGGGTGTTTGAGCATCCTAGACGGTTGAGGTCACCGTGAAGCCATAGTCCATTGTGGTGAAGCTTCATGGTGTCGTTGGAAGCCTCCAATTGAGTTGTGGAGATTGCCCCAACCTTGTTTGTAAAGGTTCGGTCGCCGCCTCCAAGGGCACCAATAGTGGAATCACGGCATCTCGCATTGTGTGAGGGCGTGAGGAGAATACGGTGGCCCTAGTGGCTTCTTGGGGAGCATTGTGCCTCCACACCGCTCCAACGGAGACGTACTTCCCCTCAAAGGGAAGGAACTTCGGTAACACATCCTCGTCTCCACCGGCTCCACTCTTGGTTATCTCATGCCTTTACTTGTGCAAGCTTATTTGTGTTATATCTCTTGCTTGCTTGTGTTCCTATCCTTGTTGCATCATATAGGTTGCTGACCTAGTTGCATATCTAGACAACCTACTTTGATACAAAGTTTAAATTGATAAACAACAGTTAAAAATAGTTAGTTGCCTATTCACCCCCCCTCTAGTCAACCATATCGATCCTTTCAATTGGTATCAGAGCCTCGTCTCTTTATTAAGGAATTTACCGTCCAAAGAGTATGGTTGATACCGTAGACGGTGTGGAGGAACACTCTGGTGTGAATCCGATCTCGTCTACGGGAGATGGGAAACTCGGTCTCTCGTGATGAGTTCAATGTGGCCTTGGAGACATTGAAAACCTCCATGACGACCGAGGTTGAAAGCATGTTTACTAAATTCCTTGAGGGGCTTAAACTATCCACCGCACCGTTGAAAGTGGGTGATCCCACCGACAAGGTGACGGATGCTATCTCCGACAAGGGGGAAGCTAGTAGTGAAAAGGCTCCTTCTTCTAGTGGTAAAAATGGCACCGACATCTTTGCTCATGTGGAACCACCACTTGTTTATGGTGGACCGGTTCCTTCCACTCATTTGAATCATGCCGGTCCTCCCCCTAAGATTGTGAAAAATGAGGACTTTGATTCTTGGGTTTACCGCTTTAAACGTCATTTAAATCATGTGAACACTAATCTTTGGAGAATCATTGAAGAAGGTTTCCATCCGCATGATCCAAGCAACTTCACTCCTCGAGAAGCCGTGGATAACCAATTCAATGAGAATGCTCTCTTCATCATTCAAGATGCAATTCCACCCGAAGATCTACCTCATCTCAGGCCCTTCGCCTTGGCCAAAGACGCATGGCTTTGTGTTGTCTCGCTCTACCGGGGAAGCGCAAGAGTGGTGCAAGATGAGGCCGATGAGTTTGCAATGAAAGAAGATGAAGAACCTCGTGAGCTTTATCGGAGAGTAACCAAACTCGCGGTCTCGCTCCGAGATCACGGGAGCAAGGACACGGATGACAATTGGATCAAGCGCAAATTCCTCAAGGCAATGATGCCCTACCACAAGGCCATGTCCTCCGCCATTCGTCAGAGGCCGGACTTCCATACTTTGACCTCAAGCGAAGTGTTTGATGAGTTTGTGGCCATGAACATTTAGGACAAGACCACCGACAATGCGGTGCTTCATTCTCAAAGGACAAAGAATCCCAACCTTGCATTGAAGGCCAAGCTCTGCGTTGAAGAAGAAGAAGAGGAAGAAGAGGAGAGCAACCCCGAAGATACAAAGTGTGCATATCACGAACACATGGCACTCGCTTCAAGGCAATTTTGGAGCAAGAAAAACTCAAGGCCAAACTTTAACAAGAACAACTCAAGTGGCACGAAGAGCAAGCAACGTGTAAGGACTTGCTACAATTGTGGCAACGTGAGTCATTTTGTTGCGGAGTGCCTGTATGAGAAGAGGGAAGACAATGGTGGCAAGCTCATCCGAAAGGACAAGGCCAAGTCGTTCCCCAACAAGAGCAACTTCACCAAGAAGACTCCTCCCAAGGCATTGGTGGTACAAGAAGAGTACAATGAGGATGATGACGATGATGAGTCGGTTGTCATGGCCTCTGTTGCCATTGCGACGACTCCACGGGTGTCTCTCTTCGACTCACCCAATGAGAGCATCATCGTCAAGTGCCTCATGGCTAAAGCCACTAACAAGGTAACCCCCAACATCAAAACTACCATCATTAATCATCCTTCTTCGACGGATAGCATTGATGAACACGAGGGAGCTAATGTGGAGGCGAATGAGTTTGAGGCCTTTATGGGTAAACTTAAGGGTAAATCCAAGAAGCACTTTGTTGCTCTCTTGGAACAACTTGGTGAAGCCAATGACATGATCGAGGCTCACGAAGATACCATCACTAAGATGGAAGGGCATAGTCGTGACTATGCCGATGATATTTCGGATCTTTCCAATACTCTTGAGGAAGAGCGTGGTCTTCGTTTGGCTCTTGAGGAGTCACACAACGTTGATCATGCTAAGTTAAAGAAAGATTATGATCATGTTCTCATTGTTTCTCATGTGCTAAACTCCGAGAAGGCCGAACTTGAGGTTGATCTTGCTAGACTCAAAGAGGAGTTTGATCTACTTGACAAGGCTCACAAGGTCTTGAAGGGTGCTCATTCTAGCCTCAAAGAGTCTCATGATCAACTTCAAGTAAAGCTAACCAAGGAAAAAGCCACTTTTCCTCGTATGATGCTAATTAATAATGCAAATACTACTAACCCATGTTGTGAGCATGTGCATCTTGTTGAGGAGAACGCTAAGCTAAAGGTGCAACTTGAGAGAGGTCTTGCGACTTGCATACAAGGCAAGAAGAACCTCAACGAGCTCTTGATCAACCAAAAAGGGAGTCGTGGCCAAGGAAGGGATTGGGTACGTGCCCGAGTCCAAGAACAAGAAGAAGAATGACAAGACCAAACGACCTCCTCCTCTCATGCAAACCTTTGTGAAGGAGGGAGAGAGTGCTTCCAAGGAGAAGAAGAACAATGCGAAGGGTGGTAGTGTCAAAATGGGCAATGCCACTCCTCCCATCAAAGCCGGCGACTTTAATCCTTCTTATATGTTATGTCGTGCTAGTGATGGGCATGTCTATGCCAAATTCATTGGTTCTCCTCATGAGTACATTGAATGGTCTATTTGGGTTCCAAAGACCCTTGTTACTAACATCAGAGGACCCGTTACAAAATTGGTACCTAAAACCAAGCATTGATCTCTTGTAGGTGTTTGCTTCCGGTGGGGGATCATGGTTGCTCGATAGCGGAGCTACAAATCATATGACCGGAAGCAAGGACTTGGTGGTGGACGTGCACAAGATTCCATCTATGCCCACCAACGTCGAGTGGGGTGACGCCTCATCTTCTAAGGTATTGAGACTTGGCAAGGTAGTCATATCTCATGATCTCACGATCGAGAAGGTCATGCTTGTTGAGTCCCTTGCATACAATTTACTTTCCGTTCATCAATTTGCAATCATGGGCTTTGCCACTTTCTTTGATATCGATACCGTGGCCCTCTTGTGGAGCAAGACTCTTAAAGTAGCCTTTTTTGGGCATGTCGAGAACGGTCTATATGTGATTAACTTCTCGGAGCGACCCACTCAGACCGCGACATGCCTAATGGCTAAAGTTGATGTGGGATGGCTTTGGCATCGCCGTTTAGCCCATGTCAATATGAGATCTTTGCAAAGTCTTCTCAAGGGGGACCATGTCCGTGGACTAACAAATGTTAGTTTTGCTAAAGATCGTGCTTGCAGTGCTTGTATCGAAGGAAAGCTACATGAGAAGGCTCACCCTCCCACGACTATCATTTACTCAAAGAGGCCTTTGGAGCTCCCTCACTTGGATCTCTTTGGGCCTCCATCCTTCGATAGTCTTGGGGGTAGGAAGTATTGCTTGGTGATTGTGGATGACTACTCAAGATACACTTGGGTGTATTTCTTCAAGAGGAAGAGCGAGACCCAACAAACCGTCATTGACTTTGCAAATGAAGCACAACGTCAACACAATGCAAAGATCTTGACAATAAGAAGTGACAACGGCACCGAGTTCAAGAACTACACCTTGGATGAGTTTCTTAGTGATGAGGGGATCAAGCATAAATATTCCGCACCTTACACCCCTCAACAAAACGGTGTTGCGGAGAGGAAGAACCGGACGTTGATGGATGCGGCAAGGACCATGATGGCGGAGTTCAAGTCTCCGTACAACTTTTGGGCCGAAGCCATCAACACCGTGTGTCATGCATCCAATCGGCTCTACCTCCGCAAGGGCTTTAACAAGACTCCATATGAGATACTCACCGGTAACAAGCCCAACCTCAAGTACTTTCGGGTGTTCGGGTGTAAGTGTTTCATTCTCAACAAAGGTGTTCGATTGTCTAAATTTGAGACTAGAGCTTATGAGGGCATATTTGTTGGTTATGCTACAAACTCTCATGCTTACCGTGTCCTCAATAAATCCACGGGACTTATTGAGGAGACGTGTAACGTGGAGTTTGATGAGAATAATGGCTCCCAAGTGGAGCAAAGTGGCACTTGTGATGTAGGTGATGAAATTCCTCCTCAAGACATAAGAAGAATGGGTGTTGGCTTTATCCTACCCATTGAGGAACCCCTTGTGGCCGAAGGAGAAGGACAATGCTCCACTCAAATGGAGCCATCACCAACCCAAGGCCCACACGCTTCCGAAGAACAACATGAAGGCCCTCATCCTCAAGAACATGAACAAGGGCAAGATCATGCTCAAGACAGTGTTGACACACCAAGTGATGCCCAAGGTCAAGTTCTCTCCTCCGAGCAAGTTCAAGAACAAGAACAAGCTCAAGACGATGCTCAAGATGATCAAGTGACCACTCCTCGTCTCACCCCCGAGGAGGAACTGGAGCGTCGTGCCGCCAAGGTTGCTTCCAAGCTCTCCACCAAGGATCATCTCATGACGAATGTGCTTGGAAGCTTAAGAAATGGGGTAAGCACTCGTAGACAATTAGCAAACTATTGTGAGCATCACGTGTTTGTCTCTTGTGTCGAACCTCACAAGGTCTATGAGGCGCTCGAAGATCCAGATTGGCTCAATGCCATGCATGAAGAACTCAACAACTTCGAGCGCAACAAAGTGTGAAGATTGGTGCCAAGACCGACGGGGAATCACAATGTCATTGGAACCAAGTGGATATTTAAGAACAAGCAAGATGCCCATGGGATTATCATTCGCAACAAGGCTCGTCTGGTAGTACAAGGCTACTCCCAAGTCGAGGGTATCGACTACGGTGAAACCTTCACTCCCGTTGCTCGTCTTGAATCCATTCACATGTTGATTGCATATGCTTCTCATCATAACTTTAAGTTACAACAAATGGATGTGAAGAGTGCTTTTCTTAATGGTCCTATTAATGAATTGGTTTATGTCAAGCAACCCACTGGGTTCGAGGATCCCTACTTTGCCGATCATGTGTATCAACTCAATAAGGCACTCTATGGCCTTAAACAAGCCCCACGTGCGTGGTATGACCACCTTACCGAGTTGTTACAAGACCGTGGTTTCGAAGTTGGGCTAATCGACCCCACTCTTTTTACTAAGAAGGTCAAAGGGGAGTTGTTTGTGTGTCAATTATATGTTGATGATATTATCTTTGGTTCCCCTAACAAAGCTTTCAATGAGGAATTTGCTACCCTCATGACCTCAAAGTTTGAGATGTCTTCCATGGGAGAGTTGAAGTTCTTTCTAGGGTTCGAAGTGAAGCAAAGAAGAGAAGGAACCTTCATCAACCAAGCCAAATACACTCAAGACATGTTCAAGAGATTCAAGCTAAGTGATGTCAAGCCGGCTTCCACTCCAATGCCCACCAAGTGCCAACTTGACATAGATCCCAATGGTAAAGCGGTGGATCAAAAGGTATATCGTTCCATGATAGGCTCCTTGCTTTACCTTTGTGCATCTAGACCAGATATCATGTTGAGTGTGGGAATTTGTGCATGAAAGTGCGTTATATCGACTAGAGGGGGGTGAATAGGCGATTTTTATGAAAGTCTTTGAAACGTGGAAGTTTCGAAGACAAACGATAGAAATAAACCTATTACCATGCAGCGGAAGGTAGACTACACTAGGCAAACCATAGTCAAGTATTCAATGAAGTGAAAGCACAATGACCAATAGCAGCAATGTAGTAAGGATCAGGTAGGAAGATATTATGAAGCCAAACAGAACACGCAGTCACTCAATGAAGACAAAAGATAGTGCAATCATACAATGACTTCACCAGGACCAACAGTAAGTGAAGGGAAGGGAACGATGAAACTAGTGACTCGTTGAAGACAATGATTTGTTGGACCAGTTCCAGTTACTGTGACAACTGTACATCTGGTTAGGGCGGCTAGGTATTTAAACCTGAGGACACACAGTCCCGGACACCCAGTCCTGAACATGCAACTCAGGACACCCAGTCCTCACCGTATTCCCCTTGAGCTAAGGTCACACAGACCTCGCCCAATCACTCTGGTAAGTCTTCAAGGTAGACTCCCAAACCTTCACAGACTTCATTCACCGGCGATCCACAATGTCTCTTGGATGCTCAGAACGCGATGCCTAACCGGCTGGAGGATTCATAGTCCTCAAGTGTAATAAGTCTTCAAATCACACAAACAAGAAGACTTAAGTGATGCCTAACACTCTTTGGCTCTGGGTGGTTAGGGCTTTATCCTCGCAAGGAATTCTCTCTCAAAGGCTTCGAGGTGGGTTGCTCTCAAACGACAAAAGCCGTACTCTAACTCCGAGCAGCCAACCGTTTATGGTTGTAGGGGGTGGGCTATTTATAGCCACTGGGCAACCCGACCTGATTTGTTCGAAATGACCCTGGGTCACTAAGGAACTGACACGTGTTCCAACGGTCAGATTTCAAACACACACGAAAACTTTACTTGGGCTGCAAGCAAAGCTGACTTGTCCGACTCTGGACAAGATTCGCTCTCATAGTCTTCACTCGAAGACATAGGTTTTGGTTAAGCATCACTTCAGTCATTCTGACTGGTTCTCTTGGACCCCACTTAACAGTACGGTGGTTCCTATGACTCAACAAAGAAGAAAAAGAACTACTATAGATCTAAGTCTTCGAGCTCCATAGGCTTCATGCGATGTCTTCTCTTGTCATAGTCTTCGATGAGAATATCTTCATATACCACCTTTGACATCAATGTCTTCATACATTTTTAGGGGTCATCTCTGGTAGGAAAACCGAATCAATGAGGGACTTCTACCTGTGTTATCCTGCAATTCTCACAAACACATTAGTCCCTCAACTAGGTTTGTCGTCAATACTCCAAAACCAACTAGGGGTGGCACTAGATGCACTTACAATCTCCCCCTTTTTGGTGATTGATGACAAACTAGTTGAAGTTTTCAACGGGGAATATAATATGTGAAATTGTAAAGGATAAGGAATTGTCTTCATAAGTTGCAAGGGCTCCCCCTGAAGATGTGCATATAAGTAATTTGATTTTGGAATGCAAATGCACATGGCAGGTTGTACTCGTGGAGATCCTCTTCAACTTATGATGACAATTCATTATGCATGAGAAGGTATGTGAAGATAATGACATGCATAATGGAAAATGGACGTCTGCAAAATGATCTAAGTGCGGAATTTATCGTCGCACATGCGGAATTTATCATCGCATCACGAAGTAGCAAATAAGTAGCAGACGACCATCGAGTTTAGGTGTTACAACTCAAAGAACCAAATGTATCAAAACGAGAGTTGTAAACACGAGGCAAAATATAAAGCAACCGCCCATGTGGACCCGCTTGAAGACTATCAAACTCATATGCTTCTCCCCCTTTTGTCAGTAAGGACCAAAAAGGTTTGAAGACATAGAGCATCTACTCGTTCCCATGAAGAGTAGGTGAAGCAGCAGGGTCGTCGGTGGTGTTCGGCAGTGCAGAAGAACTTGGAGCAGTGTCGAAGCGTGCTGAAGGAGGTGGCGGTGAAGTAGCATCGTCTTCGTCCTCGATCACTCTGGCATTCACAGTTGCAGCAGAGGAAGAGAACTTAGAGTCTTCAAGAGATGGAGTTCGTCGCAGCACTGCCCTTCGAGGAGGTGTGGAGTCAAACTTGAAGCGTTCAGAGAAGCCATCCTCTTGAAGATCATCTTCAGAGCACATAAGTGTCAGCCCTTTCCAGGTGCGTCGAGAGGTTTCATGGGCAACAAAGGCATTCTTGGTGGCAAGATTGCAAATGCGGTTGACACCCACCAAGAGGCTTTGCATTTGGCGCTTCAGCCAGTCATGATGCCTATCCTGTTTTTGATGAAGAGCCACCAGAAGCTCTCGGTCATTGAGGACACGAGTGCGCTTCTTGGGTCGTTGGGCAATTGTGCTATCAGTGGCTTCAGTAAGGGCAGGATGTGGTGCACGTGTAGTTCCAGCCAAAGGATAAACACGAGTGACTGCTTCAACTCCTTCAATGTTTTGAGAAAAACTTTCATGCTCCGCATTCTGAAGACTAAGAGGCTCCTTGGCAGGGTCGGGATAAATGGCTTCAACGGACATATCCACATCAGGCAGAAAGATCCGATGATTGCGAGTAGATGGTTGATATGAGATAGCAGAGTGGAGCGTAGAACTTCAAGCCAAAAAGATCAGAGCCTGATGCAGCTAGTTGGCAGATGAAGAAGTCCTGTGCATTGAAGCATTTGCCATGAAGAATATAGAAGACCAAAGTCTTCATTGCACCTTCCAGCTTGGCATGTGGAGAATGTCCTTTGATAGGCCAGAGAGTTCGCCTTATGATGTGATAAATAGTCCTTGGCAGATACTCAAGGTCTTCAACAAGGAACTCCTTAGGATATGCAGCATCTTGTGGCAATGGCTTCATCATACTGAGCATCTGACTCATGTTTGGTTCAGGCTTCTGAAAGATGCTCTCCATAGCTTCACTGTGAAGCTGACAGCCAGGTTCATAGAGATCGCCAGGAGTGGGCAGACCAGTGAGCTCAATGATATCAAAGGCTTTGGCTTCGTGATGAACATTTCCTGTCATCCACTCCAGGACCCAAGTCTTCGGATCTCTGTTGTACCCACGGATGTGAAGTGTGGCATAGAATTGAAGCAGCAACTCTTCATTCCAGTGCTCTTGGTCGGTGACAAACGGTAGTAATCCAACCTCTTTGAAGCAATCCAGAGCTTCTTCCAGACAGGGCAGACCAGCTATTGCTTCGATGTCAAGATGCTTATGTGGGAAGATGCGACCTTGATTGTACAGAATGCAGGAGTAATAGCTTCGCTGCGGATAGCTCCAGAACCGATCAGAAGATATTCTTTCCCTTGAGTAGGGGTTCTTGGAGCTATTGAAGAAAGTGTTGTCTGCTTTGAAGCCGTTGACATTGAAGGATCCAGGTGCTGATGCAGGACCTGGAAACCTGGGCAGTCTTGGGATTGGCTTCTGTACCTGAGGCCTGTGCTCAAACTGAGGACCAACAGCAGGTGCAGGAACAGAAGCAGTAGTATCATTGGCTTCGCTGACTTCTGGTGCGTGGGTTGGTGTAGGCTCCACATTGGCTTCAGCCATGACAGCGTTAGTGGCTTCATTGGTGTTGGTGGTGGCAGTCTCAAGATTCTCAACCTCCACTTGATGAGCTGGAGGGTCGGTCACAGTCACGTTCTCCTCGAGAACAGCTTCTTGGTGAGACAGGGGTGTAGCAGCTCTTGGGGTTTCTTCCTCATCGGCTGATGCATCCGGAATGTCTTCAGCAGCTTTAGCTTCAGACTCAGAGACTAGAGGCCTTGGTCCTTTGCGAAGCCTGCGTAACGCTGGCAACGCCTGTGGAGTTGGAGTTGGCTGGGCCTCAAAGTCATCTTCCTCTTGTGCTTGTGGGTGATCAGCCCATGATGCATCCTGAGCAATTGGCGTCAAAGCATGACTAATGTGGATGAGTTCGCTATGCGTTAGCACAGGCGATGATACCTATTGGTGCTCGATCTGAGGAAGAATTGCATCATCTTCAACATGGTCATGGTGACCAATGTCTTCAGCAGCAGTGGGATCAGCTGCTGGGAAGTCTTCAGCTTCATGAGCCTCTGTGAAAGCAGGCTCATGGACAGTCAGTTGGCGCTCTTGATGTTCAGTGGCTGGGCGAACCATGGAGATGGGTTCAACAATCAAGGGCTCTGTGGGAGCATCCCGTTCCTTCTTGGTCTTCCGCTTCTTCTTGGAGGGAGCAGTAGCAGAGGCTTCAGGATGTTTCCTCTTTCTGGCTTCAGCCTCAGCAGTCCTTGTCTTCTTCAGTTATGAAGCGGTTGACCTGGCCTTTGGCTTCGAGCCAGTCATGCTAGTTGGGAATACAATGGGATCTGCTTCCTGCCTTGGTGCGTCGGGTTCGGCCATAGCGGGCTTCTTCTTCTTCTTTGCAGCCATCCTGGGGTCGATGCCAGGACGCCCAAGGGCCTTGCGCTTCTCAGCCTCATTGTAGGCTTGCACATACTTGTCAGCCAGGCTCTTCATGCGCTCACGAGAACCTTGATGAAAGCACAAGTGCTCCCTAGGTGGTTTTGGTAATTAATGACAACATATCTCTTGTTGGACTAACGTTTCTATCTAGTATGTTTCAGATAAGTTCAACAATGGAGTGGCATGGACTAAAGGTTGTGGGAAATTCTCCAAGATGCTAAGGACAAAGGATTGGCTAAAGCTTAAAGCTCAAGACTCTTCATTTTACATTTTAGTGATCCAAGATCACATTGAGTCCATAGGAAAAGCCAATACTATCAAGGAGGGATGAGGTGTTGCTTAATGAGCCTCTTGCTTCAAGTGCTTAATGATATGCTCCAAAATCCTCAGCTACTTTCCCACTTGCACATATGACCTAAACCTAAGCCAAACTCGGACCTACGATTATTTCTATCCGGCGTCACCGAGTTTCACTTGTCATAGCCATTGCCAAACCCTAGCAAATCGGTTCTACCGATAGGGATCTCGGTCTCACCGAGATGGGATTGTAATCTCACTGTGTATGTCCATTGCCAAAATCGGTCTCACCGATTTTATGCAATCGGTACTACCGAGGTTACAATGCAAACTCACTATGTATGCTCATTACCAAAATCGGTCTCACCGAGTTTGTGTAATCGGTCCCACCGAGTTTGCCTGACCAACCCTCTGGTTAGCTTATTACCAAATCGATCTCACCGAGTTTGTGTAATCGGTCTCACCGAGATTACGTTATGCCTTAACCCTAACCATATCGGTCCTACCGAGTTGCATGTCAGTCCCACCGAAAATCTCTAACGGTCACTAGGTTTACTATTTCGGTCCGACCGAGTTTGTTGATTCGGTCCCACCGAGATTGGTAAATTGTGTGTAACGGTTGGATTTTGTGTGGAGGCTATATATACCCCTCCACCTCCTCTTCACTCGTGGAGAGAGCCATCAGAACACATCTACACTTCCAACTCATATGTTCTGAGAGAGAACCACCTACTCATGTGTTGAGGCCAAGATATTCCATTCCTACCACATGAATCTTGATCTCTAGCCTTCCCCAAGTTGCTTTCCACTCAAATCTTCTTTCCACCAAATCCAAATCCCGTGAGAGAGAGTTGAGTGTTGGGGAGACTATCATTTGAAGCACAAGAGCAAGGAGTTCATCATCAACACACCATTTGTTACTTCTTGGAGAGTGGTGTCTCCTAGATTGGCTAGGTGTCACTTGGGAGCCTCCGACAAGATTGTGGAGTTGAACCAAGGAGTTTGTAAGGGCAAGGAGATCGCCTACTTCGTGAAGATCTACCGCTAGTGAGGCAAGTCCTTCGTGGGCGATGGCCATGGTGGGATAGACAAGGTTGCTTCTTCGTGGACCCTTCGTGGGTGGAGCCCTCCGTGGACTCGCGCAACCGTTACCCTTCGTGGGTTAAAGTCTCCATCAACGTGGATGTAGGATAGCACCACCTATCCGAACCACGGGAAAAACATCCATGTCTCCAATTGCGTTTGAATTCTCCAAACCCTTCCCTTTACATTCTTGCAAGTTGCATGCTTTACTTTCCGCTGCCTATATACTCTTTGCATGCTTGCTTGATATGTATTGTGAATGTTGAAATTGTGCCTAAACTCCACTTAAACCGAAAAAGCTTAAAAATTGCAACTTTAGCATTAAGTGTCTAATCACCCCCCCTCTAGACACATCTACTTCAAGGTCCGACAAGTGGTATCAGAGCTTTGGTCTCCATTGCCTTGGTTTAATCACCATTGGGGGAAGATGGATGTGTCTACTTTAGGGAGTCTTAGACATAGAGTGCCTATTCTTGATGGAGAGTATTTTCATGAGTGGAAAAATGAGATGCTTGTAATTTTCAATCAATATCATTTGAACAAGTATATTGCTAGCCCTTGTGCACCTCATATTGATCCTTTGCATCCTACCCTAGATGAAGATATTGACATAATTCGCAATCTTAGAACTGTTGAGCTCATCATTAGAGGATTGCCCAAAAATTTGATTGCTAGTTTGCCTACTCTTAATTGTGCCTATACTATATGGAAATTTCTTGAGGAACGATTTCCCGATTATTTCTTGAAAAATTTGGATGAAATTCTCCATAAATCTATTGCCTTGAGTAAGATGAACTCTAGTGATCCTAGTTTTGGTGATTGTCTATTTGAGCTTACCAATCTCAAGCGTGCTAAAGGAGATGTTGGAATCATTAGTGATATTATATCCGAAGCTATAAGAATTCATAAAGGTGACCACATTGATGATCATTTATCTAATGAATTACCCTCTCTAGGAAATGATGAGTCACAAGATCATGGTGAACATGGATACTATGATGATGATGATGATAGTGACTTCGATCTTGATGATGCAATGAGACATTTTGGTCTTATGGCAAATCTTCGGGGATATGTGTCAGGAGGAAAGGAATGGGTTCTTGATAGTGGATGTACTGATCATATGACCGGAGATGAAGAGATGTTCCATGAGCTTGCTGAAAATGATGGCCCTCAAAAATATGTCACCTTTGGTGATAATTCAAAGGGTAAAGTGGTTGGCCTTGGTAAGGTGTCCATCTCACATGATAGTTCCATTCAAAATGTCATGCTCGTTGAATCTCTCGGCTACAACTTACTTTCAGTATCTAGACTTGCTGATTTCGGTTTGAATGTCCTATTTACTAAGGTAGATTGCCAAGTGTTTCGTCGAGACAATCATAAAATGGTCTTTACCAGTATACGTAGAGGTGATCTTTACATTGTCGACTTCTCTAAAAAGGCACAACCTAAAACTTGCTTTATTGCTAAATCCTCAAAAGGTTGGTTGTGGCATAGACGACTAGGTCACGTTGGCATGAGAAACCTTGACAAGCTTATTAAAGGAAATCATATCCTTGGAGTTAACGATGTCATATTTGATAAGGATAGACTTTGTAGTGCTTGTCAAGCAGGTAAACAGGTTGGAGGAAGGCATCCCGTGAAGAACATCATGACCACAAGGAGGCCACTCGAGCTACTTCATATGGATCTTTTTGGTCCCAACGCCTACAAGAGTCTCGGTGGAAATTCTTTTGGTCTAGTTATAGTTGATGATTTTTCAAGATTTACGTGGGTGTTCTTTCTTGATGACAAGTCGCAGGTCCAGAAGATCTTCAAAAACTTCGCTAGAAAGGCCCAAAATCAGTTTGACATGAAGATCAAGAAGGTTCGGAGTGACAACGGAACGGAGTTCAAGAACGCAAATGTGGACACCTTTCTTGACGAAGAAGGGATTTCACACGAGTTCTCGGCTACGTACACACCTCAACAAAATGGAGTTGTTTAGAGGAAGAACCGGACGCTCATCGAAATGGCGAGAACGATGCTTGATGAGTACAAGACGCCGAAGCACTTTTGGGCAGAAGCGGTTGAGACAGCTTGTCATGCAACAAATCGCTTGTATCTTCACAAGCTACTCGGCAAGACGGCATACGAGCTCCTCACCGGTAACAAACCCCAAGTTGGATACTTTCGAGTATTCGGCTCCAAGTGCTACATTCTTGACAAGCATCATCGTTCAAAGTTTGCTCCTAAATCTCATGAAGGTTTTCTACTTGGTTATGGCTCAAACTCTCACACTTACCGTGTCTACAACAATTTCACCCGAAAGGTTGAAGAGACGGTAGATGTGAAGTTTGATGAATCTAATGGCTCGCAAGTAGAGCAATTGCCAATCGATGTAGGAGACAAAGAACCTTCAGAAGCAATCCAAGACTTGTCTATTGGCAAAATTCGTCCAACGGAGGTGAAGGAGAGTACCTCGTCCGTCCAAGTGGAAGCTTCTACTTCACGACAAGGTGAACCAAGAATTGATACGGAAGCATCCACAAGTGGGACACACCAAGATGAAGAAGACGAGGAAATGCATCAAGACGAACATCAACAACCTCCTTCTCCACCACGACAAGAGAACGACAACGTCAACAATGAAGAAGGCCAAGAAGAAGAACAAGATGAAGAAGATGTTCAACGAAGACCCAAGAAAAAGCTCTCACGAGTTCGAGCAAGAATTGCCAAAGATCATCCCGTCGAGCAAATCTACAATGATATACAAACCAGGAGAATCACTCGCTCAAAAACTCGTTTAGCTAACTTTTGTGAAAACTATTCATTCATCTCTAGCATTGAACCTATGAAGGTTGAAGAAGCATTGGAAGATCCGATTGGATAAACGCTATGCATGAAGAGCTACACAACTTTGAGAGAAACCAAGTTTGGACATTGGTTGAGAAGCCCGACAACAACCACAACATCATTGGTACCAAATGGGTGTTTCGCAACAAGCAAGATGAAGATGGACAAGTGGTTCGCAACAAAGCACATCTCGTCGCCCAAGGGTACACACAAGTCGAAGGTATGGACTATGGTGAGACATATGCTCCCGTTGCTAGACTTGAGTCCATTCGCATCTTGCTTGCCTATGCTAATCACCATAATATCACCTTGTACCAAATGGACATTAAAAGTGCTTTTCTAAATGGTGAAATAGAGGAGGAAGTTTATGTCAAACAACCTCCCGGCTTTATGAGTCCTAAGAAACCAAATCATGTTTACAAACTTCACAAAGCTCTTTATGGTCTTAAACAAGCTCCTAGAGCATGGTATAAATGCTTGACCAAGTTCCTTATTGCAAGTGGTTTTGAAATTGGTAAAATTGATTCTACTCTTTTCACTAAAAGGGTTAATGGAGAACTATTTGTATGCCAAATTTATGTTGATGATATCATATTTGGTTCAACTAACCCTCTCTTTAGTGAAAAGTTTGGAAAGCTAATGTCAGAGAAGTTTGAAATGTCTATGATGAGTGAACTCAAATTCTTTCTCGGTTTGCAAATCAAGCAAACTAAGGAAGGTACATTTGTCTCTCAAACGAAGTACACCAAGGACTTATTCAAGAAGTTCAATATGCAAGAATGCAAAGGTATGCCTACACCCATGCCTACTAGTGGACATCTTGATTTGACCAAAGATGGTGAACCGGTTGATCAAAAGGTTTATCGCTCTATGATTGGTTCTTTGTTATACCTATGTGCTTCACGTCCTGACATTATGCTAAGTGTGTGCATGTGTGCACGTTATCAATTTGCTCCTAAAGAATGTCATCTTAAGGCCGTGAAAAGGATAGTGAGATACTTAATTCATACACCAAACTTTGGCATTTGGTATCCTAAGAGGTCTTCTTTTGATCTTGTTGGCTATTCCGACTCGGATTATGCCGGAGACAAGGTTGATAGAAAGTCCACTTCGGGTACTTGTCAATTTCTTGGTAGATCTCTTGTGTCTTGGTCTTCCAAGAAACAAAACTCGGTATCCTTATCCACCGCCGAAGCGGAATACATTGCCGCTGGTTCATGTTGTGCTCAATTACTTTGGATGACCCAAACTCTTAAAGATTATGGGATCTATGTGAAACATGTTCCACTACTTTGTGACAATGAAAGTGCTATCAAAATTGGTCATAATCCTGTACAACATTCTCGAACTAAGCATATTGAAGTTCGTCATCATTTCATTCGAGACCATGTTGCTAAGGGTGACATTGATCTTAAGCATGTTCGCACCGATAAGCAATTAGCAGATATATTTACTAAACCTCTTGATGAGAAAGTATTTTGCAGGTTGAGAGGTGAATTGAACATTATTGATGCTTCGAACTTGGAGTAGGAACTCCATTGGATTCATGCAAGACATGAGCTTATGACTAATCCATGATATATCTCTTATGATGACTATCTTATGTCATGGATATATTTGTACCTTGCATGTTATCTAACTCATGTAGGTACTTGGCTGAATCTAATTCTATGAGATTGCAACTCACTCAACATCTTGAGCAATCTCTACATCACCAAGTCTCTACACAATGGTGGTTGAAGACAAGGAAGCACAAAACCATTCAAACATATCCTTTGACAAATTCTATGTTGAGCTTCATGATTGTCATTTTTGGATACACAAGTGCTCTTCCTTGCAAGAACTAACCCATGTAGGTAGATGAACTCAAACTCCAAGTGGTGCTCCCAACTCTTGATGAGCTACATCAACCTTGAGCACCCACACAAGTTCAACTACATGAGCAAGACCCACACCACCACCCAAGGTATGTTATTCCATCTTAGAGAAGCTTTACTCCAAGTCATGAGTCAAAGCAACTCAACAAGATGTGAATACATCAAGTTGCTTAAACGAAAAATGGTAACCGCATTTTGAGCTTAAACGATGAGTATGACCTATGATCAAGTGTTCTCACTTGACTCCTAAGTCAATATACTCTAACATAGGTGACTATGTCACCGCCCAACTCTAGATGAAGTTCTCTTGTGTTCTTTTCTGTGTTATTGCATTTGTCTCATGCATATTTATTTTCTTTCTCTTTTTCAAAAAAAACTTCATCTAGATCTTTCAGTTTCTTCTCTTTTCTTTTTGTTTTTGTTCTGCATTTTCTGCATTCAATTCATTGCAAATCTTTGTGAGATCCTACATGTTTAGTGAGTTGAGGTGACAAGTGTTTTTCTCTGTGTTGAACTCGGTTTCACCGACTTGTAGTTTTCGGTCCAACCGAATCTTTTCGGCCCCACCGAAACATGCCACTCGGTGCCACCGACTTCACAACAGGAAAAACAGTTTGCCACTTGTTCTATATTTCTTCTGATCTAGCTCTACTCAATGAATCTTGTCCTCTACAAGCATCACAGTTTTATCCATTGCTTTGTGCTGAGTCTCAAGGACCAAACCTATACGACGGATTCCAGAAAGCCCTTCTTGGAAATTGATGTCAAAGGGGGAGAGAGAGATCACATCAAAGCTTATCACCTACAAGGGAGAAAGTATTAAGGGGGAGAGAATACTCAAGGATCCCCAGATGCTTGATGTTCAAGAGGAGAGATGTCACATGTCTTTTTGGGGGAAAGACATGTTCAGATGTGCTTATTTGCATTAAGTTCTATCCATTTGTATCTTTCAGCTCTGATTTTCTGTTCCCTATCTTCTCCCAATATCCCATGTAAGATTCAGGGGGAGCAAGACACCTAAGGGAAAGAAATCAGTCAAATTCATTGCATATCTTTACTCTTGGGGACATGTTGAATCCAATGTGGTACCTTGTACTCACTCTCTACATGTCATCCCAGTCTTGGTTCTCTTGTGGCTTCTTTGGTTTGCTCTGGCTAGTGGATGTACCTGTGTTATCTAACCTTGTTTGTGCAGGTTCATTCCATCCTAAGCTAGCTAAAGACTACAAGGTAAGTGTATGCATCAAAATCATGAGTATGAGGAATTCTTGCTTATGTACATACTGTTTGCAAGAAGGACTCATGAGCATGAAGGTATTTTCCTTGATAATCTTTTGCTCTGATGCATATGGCCAAGATACATGTAACACATTGCCTACTCTGTCATGGTTATGCTCTCACATGCCTCTATATTTCACATTTACATGAGTGCATACATGTAGGGGGAGCCTATGCTTGTTACATGTCCTTCCAAAGCCTTACTTGCTGTTCTTTATATCTTTATCTAAAGCTTTGATGTATGTTGCCATCAATTACCAAAAAGGGGGAGATTGAAAGCACAAGTGCTCCCTAGGTGGTTTTGGTAATTAATGACAACATATCTCTTATTGGACTAACGTTTCTATCTAGTATGTTTCAGATAAGTTCAACAATGGAGTGGCATGGACTAAAGGTTGTGGGAAACTCTCCAAGATGCTAAGGACAAAGGATTGGCTAAAGCTTAAAGCTCAAGACTCTTCATTTTACATTTTAGTGATCCAAGATCACATTGAGTCCATAGGAAAAGCCAATACTATCAAGGAGGGATGAGGTGTTGCTTAATGAGCCTCTTGCTTCAAGTGCTTAATGATATGCTCCAAAATCCTCAGCTACTTTCCCACTTGCACATATGACCTAAACCTAAGACAAACTCGGACCTACCGATTATTTCTATCCGGCACCATCGAGTTTCACTTGTCATAGCCATTGCCAAACCCTAGCAAATCGGTTCTACCGATAGGGATCTCGGTCTCACCGAGATGGGATTGTAATCTCACTGTGTATGTCCATTGCCAAAATCGGTCTCACCGATCTTGTGCAATCGGTACTACCGAGGTTACAATGCAAACTCACTATGTATGCTCATTACCAAAATCGGTCTCACCGAGTTTGTGTAATCGGTCCCACCGAGTTTGCCTGACCAACCCTCTGGTTAGCTTATTACCAAATCGGTCTCACCAAGTTTGTGTAATCGGTCTCACCGAGATTACATTATGCCCTAACCCTAACCATATCGGTCCTACCGAGTTGCATGTCAGTCCCACCGAAAATCTCTAACGGTCACTAGGTTTACTATTTCGGTCCGACCGAGTTTGTTGATTCGGTCCCACCGAGATTGGTAAATTGTGTGTAATGGTTGGATTTTGTGTGCAGGCTATATATACCCCTCCACCTCCTCTTCACTCGTGGAGAGAGCCAACAGAACACATCTACACTTCCAACTCATATGTTCTGAGAGAGAACCATCTACTCATGTGTTGAGGCCAAGATATTCCATTCCTACCACATGAATCTTGATCTCTAGCCTTCCCCAAGTTGCTTTCCACTCAAATCTTCTTTCCACCAAATCCAAATCCTGTGAGAGAGAGTTGAGTGTTGGGGAGACTATCATTTGAAGCACAAGAGCAAGGAGTTCATCATCAACACACCATTTGTTACTTCTTGGAGAGTGGTGTCTCCTAGATTGGCTAGGTGTCACTTGGGAGCCTCCGACAAGATTGTGGAGTTGAACCAAGGATTTTGTAAGGGAAAGGAGATCGCCTACTTCATGAAGATCTACCGCTAGTGAGGCAAGCCCTTCATGGGCGATGGCCATGGTGGGATAGACAAGGTTGCTTCTTCGTGGACCCTTCGTGGGTGGAGCCCTCCGTGGACTCGCGCAACCATTACCCTTCGTGGGTTGAAGTCTCCATCAACGTGGATGTAGGATAGCACCACCTATCCGAACCACGGGAAAAACATCCGTGTCTCCAATTGCGTTTGAATTCTCCAAACCCTTCCCTTTACATTCTTGCAAGTTGCATGCTTTACTTTCTGCTGCCTATATACTCTTTGCATGCTTGCTTGATATGTATTGTGAATGTTGAAATTGTGCCTAAACTCCACTTAAACCGAAAAAGCTTAAAAATTGCAACTTTAGCATTAAGTGTCTAATCACCCCCCCCTCTAGACACATCTACTTCAAGGTCCTACACTTGAGCTTCTTCACGCTTCTTGAGAAAGGCTTCTTTAAGCTCGTGCAGCATGATCTTGAAGTTCTTGACCTCTTGCACGCTGTGCTTGGCCATATGCTTCTTGAACTGAGCTTTCTCAAAGTCAATCTTCTGCTTCAGTTCGACGATGCGCTGAGCTAGAGCTAGCTCTGAAGCAATGGCGCCATGGAAGGCGACACTAAGACCAATGGGAAGTTGCAGGTCTTCAAAGCTGAGGTTGGGCGTTTCAAACCACTCATCAATGAAGTCGTGGATGATTGCCACGTCAAAGAGAGGCAAATTGTTGAAGGTTTCTGCTTCTTCTTTGCTCTTGATCAGTTGCTCAAGAGCGTCATCTGCAAGATCTTCATCGCTGGACAGATCAATAGCATCGTTGCGCAGAATAGCAACAGCTGTCAGTTCTTGGCCGGTGTGTGGCAGAGGCATCTTGACCTTCTGCGGCTTGGAGATGCGTGACAAGTCTTCAGACTGCACACTGTCTTCAGGAGGTGCAGTGGCCAGTGGCTTCGCCCATGAGATTTTTGGTGCAGAGGCAGGCTTTGAAGCTTTTGGCTGCTTCAGTTTCTTTGGCTTCGGTGCTGCAGGCGCTTCATCTGATTCAGCGTCATCTGCAGGCTCATTCACAACTGTCCCTTGAACCACGATATGGGTGATGAGACCTTCAAGGTTGTAGAAAGGACCGGTGACATTGGGTTCTGCATCACGTGTGCCGTCAGCTCGGGGAGCAGAAGAACCAGGGTTGAAGTCTAGTCCCAATGACTTCTTGTTTTCCTTAGCCGATGCCTTTGCGTGCTGGAAGTTGCGCTTGAAGAGATTATCGTCACGACACCATAGCAATGATGATGGGTCGGAATCTTCAGGCTGGGGTCCATGGACCATACACGGATAGAAACCCTGAGTAATAGCTTCAGCTCTATTCTTGGGTGGAAGGCCTCAGAAGAGAATATCACCCCAAGGACTTTTGATAGCACTCTTCTCAGCATATTCCTTGGTCACGAATCTGTATTTGTACCACTGTTCTGCCCAATATCTTCGAATCCACTGGATTCGGGTCTTGCGCTGATTATAATCCTCTTCAGGATCTGTCTTGTAAAGCTCTGAGAGGTCATCAGGCAGATCTCTTGATGTCCCCCCACGACGCTGTCTGCCTCCCTTCCTTGCAGATTTCTCTGTAGCCATGAACTTTAAACTGAATGGCTTCAACACATTCAAAGGCTTCAGAGGCTTTCGCTTGCTGAACAAACAGGAACTGGCTTCGGGAGAATTTATATGATGCTATAAGAATTCTGCAAATGAATGCAGACTATGAGAACCAAAGGATTCTCCCACGGACATGTACCTGTGACAGCATTAAGGTGCGAGGGAAGGGGAAGAGGTCATATGCATTCTCAGAAGATTTTGAAGATAAATCAGTTTAGAAGACATTGACCTCATCGTGCGAAGACATTCACTCATAGATAAGGAGTTGGTTCCAGATTTGTACGAATCCAGAGATCAGTACAAGTGAGGAATCTAACTGCTTTGTGAAGCATAAGTGAACATACTAGGCATAATCTGAGATGCAGTATGAAGTGGATCCAACATGTGTGAACAAAAACTACTTGTGGTAGAAAGTGACGAATCTGTAGGATCAAAGGGGCCGTAAAAAGGAAGTTTTATTTACCACACGAAGAACTGCTAGACGGAGTGGAAGAGGAGGCCGAGCAGTTCGATCGTCCGTGCCCTAACTTGGTGACGGAGGACACCTACGGCGACGGCGGAGAGGACGATGTCCGCGGTCGGCGTGAAGACGGCATCGGAGAGGTTGCGGCAGCTAAGCGCTTCGTCGCCGGCGTTGTCGAGAGCTAGCGGTGGCGCTAGGGTTCGTGCGAGAGTGGAAGAAGAGATAATGACTGTGGTGAGGCATGTATTTATAGGGACAGGGGCGGCTCAGTGTTATTACACAGGTGCCCCTAGCGATTCACATCTGAGGAACACGTGGCCATTATGCAGCATATCGGGGGTTGTTCCACGTCCCACGCATGCCTGGATTGTCGGGTGGTCGTTCCCACTTCTCCGGGTTTCAGGTGAAGGAATGAGCATTGAAAATGGACTTAATGTTTGTCTCTGTATCTTCTGCTGACAAGGACGCAGAGAAGACATTCGACAGTTTCAATAGAATGCATATGATTTGGAGAGATAGAGTTTGAGATAGAAAGCATAGAGGTTAGGGTCCGATCACATTCACTTAGTTCAAAAGATTCAACAAGAAGACATAGCTATAAGTGTATGCTGTAGAGGATAGAACACTAGTATATATATAATCAATATAGTGAAGATAATCATGAAGACATGTTGAAATTGAAGCCAAACCAAATGTGAAGACATAGCAAATGTAACGCCGTGAGTGAAACACTTCAAACATAACCTTTGGTGGTGGCGTTACCCACCGTATAGGAAGTATTAGACCCAGACACGGCGCACAATTATCGTGGCGCTCTGAAGTCAAATTCCACATTAATGTGTTCACACTTAGAATGTATGTCTAAGTCATCAATATGCATAAGTGTTAGGATGTGTTCCTGATCACAGGACATTTGAGGATTCCAAGATATTTAGCTCACACCGTAACTTGCAAAATCTCTTCTCATCCAAAGGCTTGGTGAAGATATCTGCCAATTGTTCTTCAGTGTTGACATGTATGATATCAATGTCTTCCTTCACAACATGATCTCTGAGAAAGTGATGACGAATCTCAATGTGCTTTGTCTTCGAGTGCTGAACTGGGTTGTTGGCAATCTTGATGGCGCTTTCATTGTCGCAGTAGAGTGGCACTTGCTACAGATGAATGCCATAGTATTTGAGTGTTTGCTTCATCCACAGAAGCTAAGCGCAGCAAGATCCGGCAGCAATGTATTCAGATTCAGCAGTGGAGAGAGATACATAGTTCTGCTTCTTTGAAGACCAACATACAAGTGATCGTCCCAGAAAATGACATGTGCCTGATGTAGACTTGCGATCAACCTTGTCACCAGCATAATCAGCATCCAAGAATCCAACCAGATCAAACTCTGAGCCCTTTGGATACCATAATCCTAGAGTTGGGGTGTGAGCCAAATATCAAAGAATTCGCTTCACAGCTAAGTGATGCGACTCTTTGGTGCCGCTTGGAAGCGAGCACACATGCAAACACTAAGCATAATATCTGGCCTAGATGCACATAGATAAAGTAAAGAACCAATCATGGAGCGGTATACCTTTTGATCGAACTCTTTACCATTGTCGTCGGGACCCAGATGATGTTTGGCTGGCATTGGCGTCGTGAAGCCTTTGCAGTCTTGCATACCGAACTTCTTCAGGCAATCTTTGAGATACTTCTCTTGAGATATGAAGATGCCGTTGCGTTGCTGTCGTATTTGAAGACCGAGGAAGAACTTCAGCTCTCCCATCATGGACATCTGATATTGCTCTTGCATCATATATCCAAACTCTTCACTGTACTTCTGATTGGTGCAGCCGAAGATAATGTCATCCACATATATTTGGCACACAAATAGTTCACCATCATATGTCTTCGTGAAGAGAGTGGGGTCGAGGGAACCAGGTATGAAGCCTTTGCTCTTCAGGAAGTATTTGAGTGTGTCATACCAAGCCCGAGGGGCTTGTTTGAGGCCATACAGTGCCTTGTTGAGCTTGTATACCATGTCAGGATGTTTTGGATCTTCAAAGCCAGGTGGTTGTGCAACATACACTTCTTCTTCAATCTTGCCATTGAGAAAAGTGCTCTTCACATCCATTTGATATAGAAGTATGTTATGATGATTTGCATAGGCCAGCAGTATGCATATGGCTTCAAGTCGAGCCACAGGAGCAAATGTTTCATCGAAGTCAATTCCTTCCACTTGAGTATATCCTTGAGCAACGAGACGAGCTTTGTTTCTGACAACTTGACCATGCTCATCTTGTTTGTTGCGGTATATCCATTTGGTGCCTATTATATTGTGCTTCTGAGGATCAGGACGCTTAACCAGTTCCCATACATTATTCAGCTCAAACTGTTGAAGCTCTTCTTGCATGGATTGAATCCATTTAGGTTCCATGAAGGCTTCTTCAACTTTCTTGGGTTCTGTTATTGAGACGAATGCGAAGTGCCCACAGAAATTTGCTAGCTGTGTTGCCCTTGAACGAGTGAGCGGACCGGGTGCATTGATGCTATCAATTATTCTCTCAATCTGCACTTCATTGGCAACACGAGGATGTACAGGGCGAAGATTTTGCTCTTGTTGATCATTGTCATTGTTAGAGGAATTGTCTTCGGGCTGAGCATTGTCTTCAGGTTGATCAGGTGCGGAGATGATAAGTTCTTCTTCAGGTTGAGCTTCAGAGGGTATGATTTCTCCAGTTCCCATTAGTTTGATTGATTCACTTGATGGAACTTCATCTAGCACATTTGGCAGGTGCTCTCTTTGTGAACCGTTAGTCTCATCGAACCGCACATCCACTGTTTCAACCACTTTATAATGAAAGAGATTGAAGACTCTGTAGGAGTGCGAATCCTTTCCATATCCAAGCATAAAACCCTCATGTGCTTTTGGTGCAAATTTTGAAGTGTGATGTGGATCCTTGATCCAGCACCTGGCGCCAAATACTCTGAAGTAACTGACATTTGGGTTCTTGCCAGTTAGGAGCTCATAAGATGTCTTGTTCAGAAGCTTGTGAAGATAAACACGATTGATTGTATGGCATGCAGTATCAATGGCTTCAGGCCAGAATTTTCTTGGAGTCTTGTATTCATCAAGCATCGTTCGGGCCATCTCAATGAGTGTTCTGTTCTTGCGTTCGACGATGCCATTCTGCTGTGGCATGTACGGGGCTGAGAATTCATGTGTGATGCCCAAAGTATCAAGATATGTATCAAGGCCAGTGTTCTTGAATTCAGTGCCATTGTCACTTCTGATGTGCTTTATCTTGGTGCCATAGTTATTCATTGCTCGATTTGCGAAGCGTCTGAAGACATCCTACACTTCAGTCTTGTAGAGGATTATGTGCACCCAAGTATATCTAGAATAATCATCAACAATGACAAAGCCATAGAGACAATCAGTAGTAGTAAGAGTTGAGTAATGAGTGGGGCCGAAAAGATCTATGTGGAGCAGTTCAAAGGGTCGAGTTGTTGTCATGATTGTCTTCGAGGGATGTTTGGCCCTCGTCATCTTTCCTGCTTCACAGGCACCGCATAAGTGATCTTTCTTGAACTTGACGCCCTCGATGCCTATGACATGCTTCTTCTTTGAAAGGGTGTGGAGGTTCCTCATGCCAGCATGCCCTAGCCTCCGATGCCAGAGCCAGCATTCTGAAGCTTTAGCTAGAAGACATACGGCAAGATGTGGTCCTGCTGAGAAATCTACCACGTACAAATCATCTTTCCGATACCCTTCAAACACTAGAGACTTGTCAGATTCCATTAGAACAAGGCAGCGATATTTTCCAAACATTACGATCATGTTCAAATCACAAAGCATTGAGACAGACATTAAGTTGAAGCCAAGGGATTCAACAAACATGACTTTATCCATGTGTTGATCCTTTGAGATTGCAACTCTACCTAGACCCAATACCTTACTTTTACCAGTGTCAGCAAATGTGATGTGACTCTTGTCGGATGGACGTAAGGTTGAGTCCATAAGAAGGCTTATTTTGCCAGTCATGTGATTGGTACACCCACTATCAATAATCCATTCTGAAGACGCTGGTGTTGTACCCTATGGTGCAGTTAGGGGGATAGGCTTCACGAAGAGAATTGTGAAGCAAAAACATTTGACGAACCAGTGGGTTATGAAAGCTTAGATCCAGATTAGGACTGATAGGGAGAGTAGCAAGCAATTCAGGAATGAAGTACATAATAAGACCATTCGGGCATTTGATCTTGTGCCCTACAAGATGTTTAAGGTCCCCAACAATAGCGTCAGACGATTTTGGTTTTCTGCTGGAGACCCTTTCCTGCAAAAGAGAGTTAAGCTTTCTTAGCCACCCACATCTTCAAGGGTGGCTTAGAAGCGATAAGTCTAAGTGCAGCATCTGAGAACTTTGGCTTTGGAGCCCTAGCAAAAAGTCTTGCAGGCGGACAATAGTACTCATAAGAATAAGCAGAATAGTTCTTGGTCTTATGAACATGGCGGTTTGATGAACCGCACTCATATTCATAGGCCTGAGTATGGTTTCCCTGCAAAACATTTGCGTTAGTGCGACTCAGGTGAGTCCTCTATCTGTATGAAGCCTTTGGACCGTATGAAGCCTGTGGTCTGGGGTTTGTCTTCTTCACCTGTGGTGTCATGATGACATTCACAGGAAGATTCTCCAAACACTTTTTCGGCACCTAGATCTTCTTCATAGGCGGCCCATTCCTGCAGTTAGTACCAATATACCTGGCAAACACTTCACCATTCTGATTCTTAAACAGTTTATAGTTTGCATCAAAGGATTCATCAATGACAATGGGGTTAGTACACGTGAAGATGGATCTGCTGAAGGTTCCTTTGCAGCAACCCATGTGGTTTTGGGGTACTGCTCAGGTTTCCAGTAAGAGCCATCAGCATTCATTTTCCTTACGAACCCAACACCCTCTTTCCTCGGGTTTCGGTTCAGGATCTGCCTTTTGAGGACATCACATAGTGTCTGATGCCCTTTAAGACTTTTGTACATCCCTGTTTCAAGCAATGTCTTCAACCTAGCATTCTCATCAGCAATAGCAATGGTATCCTCAGCAGGGGTTAGTTCCCACATCAACAGTTGAAGATATTGCAACAGTAGCAGCAGTAGAACATTCAGCAACAGAAGTAGCATTATCACGCTCAATGCATTTAAGACATGGTGGTTCAAATCCTTCCTGAGCTGAACTGGTCTGTTTGGCGCGAAGCGACTCATTTTCTTTCTGAAGATCTTCTTGAGCCGCTCTGAATTTCTCAAGATCTTGCTTCCTTTGAAGATAATCATAGGAAAGCCTTTCATGAGCTGCTGAGAGCGTTTCATGAAGACTTTCAAGTTCCTCATACTTAACGTGAAGATTTTTTATGTCTTCAATTAAGGACTGAGATCGAGTCATTTCAGCGTCTAACAGATCATCGCTTTTGTCTAACAGTTTTTGAATGTGTTCCATGATTTTCTGTTGTTCAGTTGCAATTTTAGCGAGTGTTTTGTAGCTGGGTTTGGAACCACAGTCAGAGTCATCGTCACTAGATGTTTGATAGTGAGTAGTGCGTGTGTTTACCTTGGCACCGCGTGCCATGAAGCAGTAGGTAGGAGTGGAGTAGTCTTTGTCATTTGCACAGGTGTCGGTGATGGAGTCATTGTCTTCAGTGTTGAAGCTGGACTTGGCGACGTATGCTGTAGCCAGACTCGCAATGCCAGAATCGGACTCCTCCTCAGACTCCACCTCCGCCTCCTCAGAAGCGGACTCCTCCTCTGAATCCATTTCCTTGCCAACAAACGCACGTGCCTTGCCAGATGAGCTCTTCTTGTGTGATGAAAACTTTGAGGAGGACTTGGAAGAAGACTTTGAGTATTTCTTCTTCTTCTTGTCATCAGAATCATACTCCTTTCTCTTCTTTTTCTTCTTGTTCTCAATGTCCCACTACAGACACTCAGAGATGTAGTGGCCAGGTTTCTTGCACTTGTGACATGTTTTCTTCTTGTAGTCATGAGCAGAAGCTTCATCATTCCTTGAGCTTGATCGTGAAGACTTTCTGAAGCCTTTCTTCTTGGTGAACTTCTTCACAAGCATAGCAAGTTCCTTTCCAATGTCTTCAGGATCACCAGAACTGCTGTCAGATTCTTCTTCAGATGAGGAGACAGCTTTTGCCTTCAAG
Organism: Triticum urartu; assembly: GCF_056163025.1. Lineage (NCBI taxonomy): Eukaryota > Viridiplantae > Streptophyta > Magnoliopsida > Poales > Poaceae > Triticum > Triticum urartu. The sequence continues at coordinate 441,766,826 of NC_141878.1, read as the reverse complement.
GCACGAGTTCGCCCATAGTTGGGACCATAGATATCTCTTTTCTCAGAAAGCTGAAACTCATGTGTATTGAGGCTCTCAAGTATGTCAGACGGATCGAGTGTCTTGAAATCAGGACGTTCTTGAATCATTAGGGCTAGGGTGTCAAACGGACTGTCAAGTGATCTCAGGAGTGTCTTGACGACTTCATGCTTGGTGATCTCAGTAGCGCCGAGGGATTGAAGCTCATTTGTGATGTCAGTGAGTCGATCAAACGTGAGCTGGACATTCTCATTGTCATTTCTCTTGAAGCGGTTGAAGAGGTTGCGAAGGACACTGATTCTCTGATCTCTCTAGGTTGAGACGCCTTCGTTGACCTTGGAGAGCCAGCCCCAGACTAGCTTAGATGTTTCCAAAGCACTCACGCGGCCATACTGTCCTTTGGTCAGATGACCACAGATGATATTCTTGGCAGTAGAGTCCAGTTGAACGAACTTATTGACGTCAGCAGCAGTGACACCTTCTCCAGCCTTGGGAACACTGTTCTTGACGATATACCATAGGTCGACATCAATGGCTTCAAGATGCATGCGCATCTTATTCTTCCAGTAGGGATATTCAGTTCCATCGAAGACGGGGCACGCAGCGGAGACTTTAATTATCCCTGCAGTCGACATAGCTAAAACTCCAGGTGGTTAAACCGAATCACACAGAACAAGGGAGTACCTTGCTCTGATACCAATTGAAAGTGCGTTATATCGACTAGAGGGGGGGTGAATAGGCGATTTTTATGAAAGTCTTCGAAACGTGGAAGTTTCGAAGACAAACGATAGAAATAAACCTATTACCATGTAGCGGAAGGTAGACTACACTACGCAAACCATAGTCAAGTATTTAATGAAGTGAAAGCGCAATGACTAATAGCAGCAATGTAGTAAGGATCAGGTAGGAAGATATTATGAAGCCAAACAGAACACGCAGTCACTCAGTGAAGACAAAAGATAGTGCAATCATACAATGACTTCACCAGGACCAACAGTAAGTGAAGGGAAGGGAAGGATGAAACCAGTGACTCATTGAAGACAATGATTTGTTGGACCAGTTCCAGTTGCTGTGACAACTATACGTCTGGTTAGGGCGGCTAGGTATTTAAACCTGAGGACACACAGTCCCGGACACCCAGTCCTGAACACGCAGCTCAGGACACCCAGTCCTCACCGTATTCCCCTTGAGCTAGGGTCACACAGACCTCGCCCAATCACTCTGGTAAGTCTTCAAGGTAGACTCCCAAACCTTCATAGACTTCGTTCGCCGGCGATCCACAATGTCTCTTGGATGCTCAGAACACGACGCCTAACCGGCTGGAGGATTCACAATCCTCAAGTGTAATAAGTCTTCAGATCACACAGACAAGAAGACTTAAGTGATGCCTAACACTCTTTGGCTCTGGGTGGTTAGGGCTTTATCCTCGCAAGGAATTCTCTCTCAAAGGCTTCGAGGTGGGTTGCTCTCAAACGACAAAAGCCATACTCTAACTCCGAGCAGCCAACCGTTTATGGTTGTAGGGGGTGGGCTATTTATAGCCACTGGGCAACCCGACCTGATTTGTCCGAAATGACCCTGGGTCACTAAGGAACTGACACGTGTTCCAATGGTCAGATTTCAAACACACACGACAACTTTACTTGGGCTACAAGTAAAGCTGACTTGTCCGACTCTGGACAAGATTCGCTCTCATAGTCTTCACTCGAAGACATAGGTTTTGGTTAAGCATCACTTCAGTCATTCTGACTGGTTCTCTTGGACCCCACTTAACAGTACGGTGGTTCCTATGACTCAACAAAGAAGAAAAAGAACTACTATAGATCTAAGTCTTCGAGCTCCATAGGCTTCATGCGATGTCTTCTCTTGTCATAGTCTTCGATGAGAATATCTTCATATACCACCTTTGACATCAATGTCTTCATACATTTTTAGGGGTCATCTCTGGTAGGAAAACCGAATCAATGAGGGACTTCTACCTGTGTTATCCTGCAATTCTCACAAACACATTAGTCCCTCAACTAGGTTTGTTGTCAATACTCCAAAACCAACTAGGGGTGGCACTAGATGCACTTACAGTGCACGGTTTCAAGCCGCACCTAAGGAAAGTCACTATGTGGCAGTCAAACGAATCTTTTGATATTTGGCACATACCCCAAACTTTGGCTTATGGTACCCAAGAGGAGCAAACTTCAAGCTTGTAGGGTATTCGGATCCCGATTGGGCGGGAGACAAAGTGGATAGGAAGTCCACTTCCGGAGGGTGCCAATTCCTTGGTTGCTCTTTGGTAAGTTGGTCTTCCAAAAAGCAAAGTTGTGTGTGTCTCTCGTCCACCAAAGTGGAGTATGTGGCGGCCGGTAGTTGTTGTGCATAACTCTTATGGATGAGGCAAACTTTAAAGGATTACGGTGTCATTTGTGACAAAGTGCCTCTTTGGTGTTTCAATGAAAGTGCCATCAAGATCTCTCTCAACCCGGTGCAACACTTCAAGACAAAGCATATTGAGATCCGGTATCACTTCATCCGGGATCACATTAGGCGAGGAGAGATCGAGCTCAACTATGTCAACACTCATGATAACCTTGCAGATATTTTCACGAAGCCCTTGGATGAAGCAAGATTTCGCGAGTTAAGGCATGAGCTAATTATCATTGATTCGAGCAATGTTGCTTGAACCCTTGCACACCTCACCGTACTCAACTTGTTGTCTTGTTTAGGTGTAGGCATGGACATAGGGGGAGTGTTGTTCTCTCAATGAACTCTCCCTCCCCCCATTATGCATAAAGTGATTAAGTCTTTCACATTAGCCATGTTTGATGGTACTTGTGCCTCAAAGACGAGTTTTGGTCATGGGCCCAAGGATAATTCTTCGTGGTGCCATAACAATTAACTCAAACATAGGTGGCTCCGGCCACCGCCCTCTCTTTGGAAGAGGTGGTGTCTCGTGGTTGTTTCGTGTTGTCTTTTGCCTCTCTGCCTTCGTGTGTCGCGTGGTCTTGTGGTGTCTTGTTGCCTTGAAGTTTTCGTGCAAAGTCCTGCTTGAAACTGGCAACTTTTTGAGCCCATGGTACTACCGCAGCTTGCCGCGGTACTACCATGTTGAGAGGACACGGTACTACCGCTCAGTAGAGCGGTACTACCGCTCCGGTGCGGTTCTCCTGCCGAGCGGTACTACCGCGATGACACACGATACTACCGCGCCGTCGAGTGGGCGTGGGGGTTATGACTCGGGCAGGGAAGTTCCAACTCCCCATACCCATTCATTTGTCTCTCTCCCCACGTCTCTCTGTCTCTCTCTCTCAAGAATGGCGCCGGAGGTCCTCGCCGGATCTCCGTCTCCGGCCACTCTCCTCGGATTCCGACCGGTGGGATCGTTCCCCACCACTTCCTCTTGCCATGGACCAAGGTGGTGGCTCTCGTCGTTCCAATCCCAGCCGTGACACTGGCTCCAAGCGTCTGCGCAATCCCCAAGATTGAAGCACCAGAGGGCTCCAATGCCCCCAAGCGCAATGTCAAGACCACTGCCAGCAAGCAAAAGGAACCTGCTAAGGGCATGGATGAGATTTTAGTCAATGAGTATGTCGAACACCGGAGGATCAACCCCTATATGAATCCTTGGGCTGTCCTCAGAGGCATTGAGTTGTTCTGGACCAAGCAACGGGCTCTCATCTATCTGGATGTGATCAAGAACAAGCAGAATACCTTCGTGGATGTCAAGTGGATAGACATGAATCACATGAGGAAGGACAAGTTTCGTGACTATTTTGGAGAGGCTCTGGACTTGGTGGAGCAGTTTGCTATTGAGCCTGTGATATCCTTTCACCTTGACTCTGACCCTGAGCTTGTTTGTCAGTTCTTTGCCTCACTTTATTTTCACCCCGGGGATGAGCGGAGGATGACCTGGATGACCAACGGCTGTCAGCTGTCTGCTACATGGAAGGAGTTCATGGATCTGCTTCACATTCCTGATGACGGGCTTTCCACACCTGTTGGTGTTTGGCCCCACGCCAACTCTGAGTCTGCTAACAAGAACCTGCTTCAGCCATTCCTTGTTGAGAAGGTGCTCCCCAATGGCAAGTCGACTTGGGTGCTGAACTCCTTTCTCGATATCATGCATCACATCTTCCGCAACACTCTGTTTCCACGTATTGGCGACAAGGACAAGGTTCATTCCTATCTAGTGGACATGTTGCTCCTGTGTGTGGAGGCACGTTCGTCTCAGACTCAGCCACTGGATGTCTCACACATCATGTGGTGTGAGCTTCGGTTTGCCATGTTCACTCGCAAGGTACCTATCTATGGACCGCACATGTTTTTGTTGCTCTCCACAACTTGGGAGAAGATGTACCCTGGTGATGAGTTCCTTGCTCCAGACTGGATTCGGCATGAGTCCATCAGTCTCCGCGTCAAGCCCAACTGGGCCAACACTACCACCCGTGCTGAGGCTTCTTCTGCTAGGAGGGCTGTTGGTGAGGAGGAGGCTGGTGCAGAGCATGTTGCTGAGGACCGTGCTGCTAGGTCTACCACACCTTCCTCTAAGCCGTCGTGGGCCAAGAAGTTAAAGGACAAGATGAAGACTCTCTTCTGCATGCAGGCAAAGGGACAGTACAGGACTCACGTGGCAGACAAGGAGAGTCGCCGCCGTGACAAGAAGGTTATGATGCTCTTTGGAGAGGATGTCTCTGGCGGTTCTGAGGACGTCATCACGCCAGAGGCTGTATGGATGGCGAAGCAGGGGTACAAGTGGACCAGTTTAGAGAAGGACATCGAGGAAACCGTCCCCGCCGACGAGTCTGACGAGGAGCACAAGGAGCAGTGGGATGACTTCTCCGCCTGAGCCACCCCGTGTGTGTAGGTGTCCTCTCTGCCTTTTTGGCGTCTCGATGCCAAAGGGGGAGAGAGTGTAGGGATTTGTGTTGTGTCATGCTTGGTGTGTTTGCTTTGTGGTGTGTTTGCTTTGTCGTTTGAACCTTGTTTGCCTTTGTTTTGGTTTGTGCCTTCGAGACTTTTCCTTCATATGGTGTAAGACATATGCACTCTATCTCTCTTAGTTAACTTATGTTTGTGCTATCTTGTCTAGTGTTAGACATCCATTTACTGGATATGCCTTGTCTCTATAATATAGGGGGAGTTTTGATCCTAGTATGTGTGCCGTGCAGTCCAAAGCACCCATCTAGTTGGCACACATCTAGGGGGAGCCCGTCTATATTCTAGAGAGGTGGGGTTTGCAGTTGCTTAATATTATTTCCCTTGTGCAAATCCCGTATTGTCATCAATCCACCAAAAAGGGGGAGATTGTAAGGGCATATTTATACCTAAGGTGTTTTGGTGATTGATGACAACGCGTTTGCGGACTAATCGTGTGCCTTGATTATCCCAGACATTTCATCGCTAGGCACAAGACGGTTGGGTGCCCCTCGAAGACTGTTGAAGACGGCGTCTTTCCTATGTTTCTTTTTGGTGGATTTGAGTCGTAGGAAAGCCGTACTATTAAGAGGGGGTCCGCGTCGGAAAGGTTTGGGTGGAATCATCACGTACACGTTTCTTCCTTGTCCCCTCCTTTCCCTTGCACCTTGGAGCTTCCTCCGTTGTTTATCCTGCCACCTTGTTTCTGGCTGCTGTGTTGGCCTGCGGTAGTACTGCTCCCAGGTGAGCGGTAGTACCGTAGGCACCAGCGGTAGTACCGTGCTGCGGCGCGGTAGTACCGCAGGTGCCCACGGTAGTACCGCTCCCCTGGAATTGCACTACCATGGGCCACCAGGCTAGTACCGCTTCCCCGCGATAGTAGGGGCGGATGTAATTTTTTACATCCGCGCCTACCACGGTAGTACCGTTTTCATTCCGCGGTAGTACCGTGCTCAGCTGCCAGGCGGTAGTACCGCCCCTCTGCGGTAGTACTATGTTGGGTCTTTGCTTCTTCCACTTTTCCACGGAAGTAGGCACGGTTGTTTCATTATCCACACTCTTTCCAGGCTAGGGGGTTCCTGCCTTATGGTAGTACCGCAAGGGGGAGCGGTAGTACCGCGTCCGCGGAAGTACAGCCCTCAACACTTGTGCCACTGGTCCGCCCTAGCTGTTGCTGGTGCTGCGGTAGTACCGCGGGCCTGCACGGTTGTACCGCGTGACCTCGCGGTAGTACCGCTTGGCGACAAGCGGTAGTACCGCGTGGCCCTGCGGTAGTACCGCTGGCCGCGGGCTGGTAGGTGGATAACGGTTGGATCTTTGTTCCACACTATAAAAGGGGTCCCCTTCTTCCCCGTTGACCTATCTCTTCCAACCCTAAGCTCCATTGTTGCTCCAAGCTCCATTTTCGCCCAATCTCACTCCCTAGCCAATCAAACTTGTTGATTTGCTCGGGAGTGGTTGAGAAGGCCCCGATCCACACTTCCACCAAGAGAAATTTGATTCCCCCACTAATCCCTTGCGGATCTTGTTACTCTTGGGTGTTTGAGCATCCTAGACGGTTGAGGTCACCGCGGAGCCATAGTCCATTGTGGTGAAGCTTCATGGTGTCATTGGGAGCCTCCAATTGAGTTGTGGAGATTACCCCAACCTTGTTTGTAAAGGTTCGGTCGCCGCCTCCAAGGGCACCAATAGTGGAATCACGGCATCTCGCATTGTGTGAGGGCGTGAGGAGAATACGGTGGGCCTAGTGGCTTCTTGGGGAGCATTGTGCCTCCACACCGCTCCAACGGAGACGTACTTCCCCTCAAAGGGAAGGAACTTCGGTAACACATCCTCATCTCCACCGGCTCCACTCTTGGTTATCTTGTGCCTTTACTTGTGCAAGCTTATTTGTGTTATATCTCTTGCTTGCTTGTGTTCCTATCCTTGTTGCATCATATAGGTTGCTCACCTAGTTGCATATTGTAACGCCCCGGACACACCCGCCGGTGGTCGTTACTCCTGGCGGGATCTAGACTGGCCCCACAGATCAATACTAGTCTTTTCTACGCACTTTGTCCTCACTCGTGCGCACCCGGGAGCAGCTTCCCGACCGGTCACCCATCCTGAAACTACTCCAAGCTGAGCACGCTTAACTTTGGAGTTCTGTCCGAATGGGCTTCCGGAAAAAAAGGAATTCCTTATTGATATGAGTAGTCTATCATCCCTAATAAGACAGGCTATCACATACATCCCCATTTAGAGGAACCGACGTCCTCGTCGGGCCACAGGAACGTTCCCTCTTGGCACATACGTCTGTGCTTCCAGTCTAGTACATGTGCCATGCCGTGTGCCACGACGGGTCACAAACGTCATGAACAACATGACCATGCACCTGTCCGCAACCATCCGTGTAACCGCGAGGGTCGTCTCAGATACCAACTTATAACGCCCTGGACACACCCGCCGGTGGTCATTACTCCTGGCGGGATCTAGACTGGCCCCACAGATCTATACTAGTCTTTTCTGCGCACTTTGTCCTCACTCGTGCGCACCCGGGAGCAACTTCCCGGTCGGTCACCCATCCTGAAACTACTCCAAGCTGAGCACGCTTAACTTTGGAGTTCTGTCCGAATGGGCTTCCGAAAAAGAAGGAATTCCTTATTGATATGAGTAGTCTATCATCCCTATTAAGCCAGGCTATCACACATATCTAGACAACCTACTTTGATGCAAATTTTAAATTGATAAAGAAAAGTTAAAAATAGTTAGTTGCCTATTCACCCCCCCTCTAGTCAACCATATCGATCCTTTCAGCTAGACAGCTAGGGTTTAGCCATTACGATCTCGAGGTAGATCAACTCTTGTAACCCTTATACACACACCGAATATAAACAAGCAAGACATAGGGTTTTACCTTCTTTAAGAGGGACCGAACCTAGGTAAATATAGTGTCCCTATTGTCCCTTGTTACCATCGATCCTCAGACACACAACTTAGGACCCCCTACCCGAGATCTTTCGGTTTTGACACCGACATTTGTGCTTTCATTGAGAGTTCCGTTGTGTTGTCGACAAAAGAATCGATGGCTCACCTCCTCATCGATGATGACGCTGTTTGCGGGGAGACCTTTCTCCCTGGCCAACTCTTTGTGTTTTGCGGCTTCGTGCTACGCACCAACTCGACCGGTTACCTTGAGCAGGTCGACAGCTACGCCCCTGGTCACCAGATCAAGTTTGGAAGGTTGAACTACATCACCAATATCCGAGGAGACCTGATCTTCGAGGGGTTCACGGCCTTGGCCGCCGCTCCCCACCCACATGAAGGAGGCCCTTCGGATCTACTATCAGATCCCGTCCTGGGGGTCAACTTTCGTGTCCGCCTCGGCCTTAGATCCGGGGCGGACCACTTCGTCCGAAGATGGGAGGGTGAACCCCACCGAACTCTCTCCCATCACGGAGCTTCTAGCCGGAGACCCAGATGCAACCACGCCGTCGGCGGACCCGGAGTCAAACGAGACTCTCCCCGTCATCAGGGAGCCGAATTCGCCTCTGGATACCAACTCCGAACTTTTGAGGTCTGCGCTCATCGGGCTGGGTCAAGTGGTTATCACCGAGCCTAGTTCCGTAGATCCTCAGACGCATGTCCAGCTTTCGCTCTTAAACGAAACATTGGACTTAATAAAATCTCTCGCTGTCATGGAAGCGTCACCTCCGAACTATGTCCAGCTTGAATTGGGGGCTGAGAGTAGGGAATTTTACGTCCCAACCACCACCCACTTAATAGCCACTGTCAAGGATCTAACCAACATGCTAGACTATGCCTCCGAAGACATCGACGGCATGGACGACGATGTCGAAACCGAACCAGGTCAAAACCCGCCCATCACTGGGTGTTGGACAACCACTTCTACTTATGCCGTATACATGGTGGATACACCGGAGACAAAGGACGACGATGGCACTCAAGATCCAGATGAGGATAAGCCCGTCGATGAACCACCAAAATGCCAGCGTCAGCGCCGCCGCTCACGATCGCGTTGAGGAAGGGAAAGCAATACTGGCACCGAAGATAATGACACTCCGGACAACGTCGAAGACCCCGACCACCCCGTTGAGCCTGCAATCAAGAAGGATGAAAGGGAAGAGGGTCAATACAGCCCCGAAGAACTCGCCGATCACGAGGATTCGGAAGATAGTAACTACTTACCTGTCTCCGAAGAGGATGTTAGCCTCGGTAACGAAGATTTCATCGTCCCAGTGGAACCAGTCAAATAAGAACGCTTCAAGCAACAACTCATCACCACCAAACGGAGCCTGAAAAAGAAACAGCATATTCAAGCCGAACAGGATACACTCAACGACAGATGGACCAAGGTCCTAGCCACCGAAGAAGGATATGGCTTTGAGCGACAAACAAAAAGTTATCCCAAACACAGGCTACTGCCACAATTCGACAATGAGGCCTTTGAGCCCATACCGTCAAAATACAATCATGCTGATCAACAAGTCCGACCACCACGTGGGTGGGACAAAACAGCTAATTATGTCGAACACCAGCCCACGCCCCCTCGTCATAGAGGCAAGGAAGAAGCGGCTCCGGGCTACACGTACGACCTATGTCAGGACCTGACCAATAGAGCCGGCCAGACAAGGTCAATCTATGGATCAAGAGGACGTGCCCCCACATGAGATGATGGACATCAAGCCTGGCACGACAAACATAACCAACTCCGGGGTCAGCACCGAACACAGATGTCGTCCGAACTCCGTCACGATGTTGCCCGGTACAAAGGTACCGCACACCCCATGTGCTTTACCGATGAGGTAATGCAGCACCAATTTCCGGAAGGGTTTAAACCCGTGAACATCGAGAAATACGATGGAACGGCGGATCCCGCCGTATGGATTGAAGATTTTCTTCTCCACATTCACATGGCTCGCGGAGATGATCTCCACGCCATTAAATACCTCCCTCTAAAACTAAAAGGACCAGCACAACACTGGTTGAACAGCCTCCCAGAGAACTCCATTGGAAGCTGGGAACACCTAGAGGATGCTTTCCGGGCCAACTTTCAGGGCACCTATGTCCGGCCACCGGATGCTGATGACCTGAGTCACATAATCCAGCAACCTGTAGAGTTAGCTCGCAAACTTTGGAATCGGTTCTTAATTAAAAAGAACCAAATCATGGACTGTCCGGACACCGATGCCTTAGCGGCATTTAAGCATCGTGTCCGTGATGAATGGCTCGCCCTACACCTCGGTCAGGAAAAGCCGAAGACTATGCGAGCTCTTACTACACTTATGACCCGCTTCTGCGCAGGCGAAGATAGCTGGTTGACTCTTAGAAGCAACAGTACCAGCGACACCGGCACTTCTGAGGCCAGGGATGGCAATGGCAAGGCACGACGCAGCAAAAACAAGTGTCGGAGCAATAACGAAGAAACAGAGGATACGACAGTAAACGCCGGATTCAGTGGCTCCAAACCCGGTCAGCAGAAGAAGCCATTCAAAGGTAATAGAAATGGTCCATCCAACTTGGACAAAATACTAGAGAGACCTTGCCAGATTCATGGCATCCCTGACAAGCCTGGTAATCACACCAACAGAAATTGTTGGGTTTTCAAACAGGCCGGTAAATTAAATACCAAACATAAGGGGAAAGGCCCTCCAAGCGAGGATGATGATGAGCCTCGCTCGCCGAACACTGGGGGACAGAAACAATTTCCCCCAAAGTGAAAACGGTGAACATGATCTATGTCACCGACATCCCCAAGAGGGAGCGCAAACACGCATTAAGGGGCGTCTACGCCGTAGGGCATGTCGCCCCAAAATTCAACCCATGGTCGACTTGTCCGATCATCTTTGATCGCAGGGACCACCTAACCAGTATCCGTCACGGAGGTTCAGCGGCCCTAGTACTCGATCCTATCATCGACGGGTACCATCTCACTAGAGTCCTTATGGACGGCGCCAGCAGCCTCAACTTGATTTACAAGGATATTGTCCGTAAGATGGGTATCGACCCGTCAAGGATCAAGCCTAGCAACACTACCTTTAAAGGAGTGATACCCGGCGTGGAGGCCCGCTGCATGGGCTCATTAACACTGGAAGTAGTATTCAACTCTCTAGACAATTTCTGAAGCGAAGAAGTGATCTTCAACATCGTCCCTTTTTGCAGTGGTTATCACGCACTGCTCGGACGAACAGCTTTCGCCCGCTTCAATGCAGTCCCGCACTATGCTTATCTGAAGCTAAAAATGCCTGGACCTCATGGTGTCATCACAGTAAATGGGAATACGAAGCACTCCCTCCGTACCGAGGAGCATACCGCGGCCCTAGCAGCCAAAGTACATAGCGGCCTCATCAAGCCGAACAACTCATCGGTCGTCAAGACCCACAACACTGCTAAACGGGTTCAAGCCGCTTTACAATGCGGTAGCTCGGTGGAACCTGAGCTCGAATAGCAGCTTAGCCTCCGACGGTTGCCCCATAAGGCTGTAGCGTGTGTACCTCACATACACAATCACACCCTTAAAATACCTTGGGCAGCACTGGAGGCACATTGCGGAACCGGCCCATAGTATGGTTTGACCCTATTCGGACCTCAAATATTCTTCCACTATAGGTTCGGTTAAGAACCTACGTGATCTACGGTCGAGCGGGGACCTTTTTCTAGGTTCCTCTTTTTAGCAGACGACCATTGGACTCCTCCCCTTCAAGGATATCTCACCAAGGAGAAACGACGCAGACGTGCAGCAGGGCATCATTGGGATTCTTAAACCATTTCGTTTAGGATCTATGTAAACCTTTCCCTTGTATAGACTTTTGGCATGTAAAATGGCCTCGCTATTTTTGGCATTATCTGTAACAACATGGCTCGACGTATTAATCAGGGTATAAGGGAAACAGTCGATCACCACTTTGTTTGGCAATCATTTTATTTTATCCTCTGTGTTCCCTCCCTACCTCAGACTGCCACACGTGCCTTAGTCTAGCTTTAACACCGGGGGTTGTATTCGGTCCTGCACATTTCAAGTCTGAGTAGGGAACTCTTTGGTGTCCCGAATATTGCATTATATGCATCGGCTCCGAATCATGTCTTCGGCCTATAGTTGGGTTGCCAGGCTCCTGTGCTTACCACCTTACGTCACGCTTGTTCAACTAAGGTAGTAAAGGGAGAATGATACGTCTCCAACGTATCTATAATTTTTTAAGTATTCATGTTGTTATATTATCATTCTTGGATGTTTTACAATAATTTTATAGAAACTTTATATTATTTTTTGGGACTAACCTATTGACCCAGTGCCTAATGCCACTTGATGTTTTTTGCTAGTTTTTTACATCGCGGGAAATCAATATCAAACGGAGTCCAAACACCGTGAAACTTTTTGGAGATTTTTTTATGGACTAGAGCACCCAGGATGGGCCATAGCAGCACCTGGGGTGCCCCGAGAGGGGCACAACCCACCAGGGCGTGCCTAGGGGCCCAGGCGCGCCCAGGTGGGTTGTGCCCACCTCGGTGGCCTCCCACACCCCCTCTTTACCCTATAAATTCCCAAATATTCCAAAAACCCTCGGGATTAACCTAGATCAGAAGTTTTGCCGCCGCGAGGCTATGTAGCCACCGAAAACCAATCTAGACCCTTTCTAGCACCCTGCCGGAGGGGGGAATCATCTCCGGTGGCCATCTTCATCATCCTGACGGCCACCATGATGAGGAGGGAGTAGTCCAACCTCGGGGCTGAGGGTTTGTACCAGTAGCTATGTGTTTAATCTCTTTCTCTCGTGTTTTTGATATGTCACGGTCTTGATATCGCGGGCTTTGTTAATATAGTCGGATCATATGATGTTTTCCCCTCTCTATCTTGTTGTGATGAATTGAGTTTTTGCCTTTGAGATTTCGTTGTTATCGGATTGAATACTATTATGGATTTGAGAACACTTGATATATGTCTTGCAATTGAATACTTGTGGTGACAATGGGGTATCGTATTGATTCACTTGATATATGTTCTAGCACTCAACTCGCGGATTCCCGAGGTGACATTGGGGTAATCTATGCATAGGGGTTGATGCGCGTTCTTGTCTTTGTTTCTCCGGTAGAAATCTTGGGGCACTCTTTGAAGTTCTTTGTGTTGGATTGAATATTATGAATCTGAATTTGCTTTGGTGTTATTTTAGTACGAACTCTAGGATAGATTGATCGGAAAGAATAGCTTTGAGGTGGTTTCGTACCCTACAAACAATTCCGTCTTATGTTCTCCGCTAGATAGGAACTTTGGAGTGATTCTTCGTTGCACATTGAGGGACAGTTATATGATCCAATTATATTAGCATTGTTGAGAGATTGCACTAGCGAAAGTACGGACCCTAGGCCTCATTTTCAAGCATTGCAATATCGTTTTTGTGCCCATTTACTATTTGCTACCTTGCTGTTTTTATTTATTCAGATTATAAAAATATATTTCTACCATCAATATTACACTTTTATCACCATCTCTTCGCCGAACTAGTGCACCTATATAATTTGCCATTGTATTAGGTGTGTTGGGGACACAAGAGATTTCTTGTGTTTGGTTGTAGGGTTGTTTCAGAGAGACCATATTCATCCTATGCCTCCCACAGATTGATAAACCTTAGGTCATCCACTTGAGGGAAAATTGCTACTGTCCTACAAAACTCTGCGCTTGGAGGCCCAACACGAGTCTACAAGAATAAAGTTGCGTAGTAGACATCAAGCTCTTTTCTGGCGCCGTTGCCTGGGAGGCTAGGTAAGCGGCACTCACATCCAGTCAACTAAGCTCTTTTCTGGCGCCGTTGCCGGGGAGGTGAGTGCTTGAAGGTATATCTTTAGATCTTGCAATTAAATCTTTTAGTTCCTTGTTTTATACTAGTTTGGTTTATAAAATGAAAACTACAAAAAAATGGAATTGAGGTTGCATCATATTATTGATCATCTTTATAATATATTTCTTGAAAATGATGTGTAACATCCCAATTTTCCTAAATTAGGATGTTAATAGATCATTCATATGCATCTCATATTTCCCATGCATTATTTTCTTTTCTAAAATATTCAAATCATTATGCAACAAAGGCAATTTATTGGAGTGTAGATAACATGACTTCTCCCCTGTTTTAAAAATGTTCATAATGTGCAGCATATTATTTCTAGTTCATTTGATATGTTCTGGTATTTTTCTTAATCTCCGAAGTGTTTTATGTGACTGTTTTATTGCTGTTTTGCGTGGCCTATTGCATAAAATGAATTATTAAAAATTGTATTAGTGTTGGAACTAGTGTTCCTGTAGTTTATAGCTGTAGGGCTATTTTGATTTTGTGTCTAGGTATTTTTATTTAGAATTTTTATTGTGTATTTTATTTTATTTATTTTGTTCTGTTGTTGTAGTTTTTGTTTAAAAAAATGTAACATCCAAATTTTCAATTTGGAATGTTATACATAGATCATTCATGCATATCATATTTTATTGCATTTCGTTTCGCGATCCTCAAAATCCTAAGCAACTCAAGGACCCTCGGAGAGAGAGTTGGGGATTTCCCTATTTTCATATTTGAGTTTTATCAAATATTGAAACGAGGATTTTTGGTTTTAATTATTTTTCTCTCTGAAAATATTTCATATTAAAATATATGAGAGGAGATAATATGACTTCTCCAAAATAAATGAAATATTGGAGGAAAATATTTGATTTTATTCGGAGTTTATTGCTATTTTATTTGAGTTAGAAAAATTGCATGTTTTTCAAAGTTGCATTTTAGGGCCAAGAAAATGTTCATCTCATTCTAAATATTTTATTTAGACGGTGAAAATTTGTTTTGGCATTTTTAGTTTTTTTTATTTTATAGGATTTTTTTAGTTTCGGTGAAATTATTTAAAAAAAAAGTTTTCTCCGCCGACTGGGCCGAAGCCCAAGTCAGCCGGCCCACCTCCCCGCGCCATCTCCTTCCAGGAGAACGGGAGCGCGCCGCCGCCCGCGAGGCCGAGTCTGGCCGGGACTCTCCCTCCCCGCGCCGCTTGCCCCCTCGCCCAAGCAAGCACCCCCCTCCTATAAGTACCCCGCCCCGCCCCCGATTTCCGCCGCCACCGCTGCACCCCGCCGCAACCGGAGCCCGCCCCGCACCGCCCCACCTTTGCCGCGCCGCCGCTGCCACGCCGCCCCTGCCACCCGCGCCGCCCCGCACCGCCCACCGCTGTAGCCCCGCCTCGTCGGAGTCACCGCCCCGCCTCGCCGGACCTCGCCGGAGATAAAGCCGCCGTTTGGTTTTTTAAAAGAACCGATCCGTTGTTTTTAGGAAACACTAATTTTTTTAATAGAACGGTTCGTCGGTTTTTCTCGGTTTAGTTATTTAGCGGACGTTCGTCCGTACGTTCGTTTTAACAAATGGTGTTCACTCGTTAGCCGCAGATAGCGAACGTTCGTTCGTTAGCCTGTTCGTCGGTTTTTCTTTTTCTCGTATTTTCTGCGATTATTTTCGATCGTGATTTCTGATCCGATTTTCATTTTAGTTTATCTTTTTGCTCGTTTGTCAGAATCAGGCGATTCAAGCGCCTAGATCTTCATCTCGAAGCCCTCTTTCTGTTTAATCAACTTGAACAAGGTTTTGATACTGTAAAATTTGACTTTATTCCAGAATAGTAAACATACCTTGTTTCTTTCGCAGTTTGAGTTTCGTTGCCCCGTTTGATTTGATTCTTTTTGCAAACCGGAGTTCTTAAGTTGAACTTTCTGGTTAGACCTTCTTATTTGAGTTTTATCCATGCTTCTTTGCTTGATTGCTTATGTATGCTATTGTTTGTTTGTGATAGAACACCTGGAGTGCGAAGCATGCTACTTCGAAACTTTAGGTTTTGCGGATCATCAGCAAGGCAAGTAACACTTTGATCATACCCCTTTATCACCCAGTTTTTTTGCATTATCTCCAATCCTCAAACATTGCATGATTAGGATGTGATTAACATGTGGGTTGGGAAGTAGTTAATGAGGTAGAACCTACTGCCCTGTTATTATCAAACCCTTGGGAGTTACTTCTACGTATTGCTTATATTGCTATGCCATGCTCGTAGATGTGGTTTGGGTGAGTGAAATCCATGACAGATGTGAGATTGCTAATTAATGGTTCAACTTAAGGTGGCAACTTGAATACACATCTGGGTGGATTGTTTGTCGTGCACCTGGAGAATCCAGTGTTGTCCTAGGATATCCCAGAGTACCTGTGTGATAATCCTAAGGTCCGCCACCCAGGCTCAAGGGGAACTGAGATATTTCCTGCTAGGAACTTCCGTGTGCAGCCACATGCTATTATGGGCTCTAGCATAGCTGAGTAAGTTACATGAGCTCTCGAAGAGGTGGATCAGCAGGTAGAGGGATGTAGGTTGGTATGGTCTGCCCGGAGTAAAGAGTAAATGTTTCTGAAAGACTGTGTCTCGGTCATCCGTTTCCCAAACACCTTGCAGTGCGAGAAATCCAATGGAGGAGATCGGGTCTTGTGGGGAAAAGTGCACAAACCTCTGCAGAGTGTACAATCTAATCATGGTTAGCCGTGTCCCCGGTTATGGACAATTCTTGAGTATCTAGTACTTGGATTATCATATGTATCTCATCACTCTAAATTAATATTGTTGGGTTGATAATTACTTTTAATTGGGATTGAGTTGGAGGAACCTTCTCAATGATGTTTCAACTACCATGATAGTTAAATAAAATCTATTCCTTTGTTGTAGGGAAAAATTGGCTTGTCGCAAAAACTATAACCATAGAGCTTTCCACCAGCCAAATATGCATGTAGTGATAGCATTATTCTGTTCTTGCTCTAATGTGTTATATTGCCAGCATATTCCATGTGTTGCCCCCTTTTCGGCTGCAACGTATTATGTTGCAGACTTTTCATACGAGGAGTAAGGTTCGTTAGGTCGTTGCCGTGCAGCTCAGCTATACTGTTGGAGTTGATGGACTCACTTTATCTTCCAAGCCTTCCGCTGTTATCGTATTAGATGGCCTTAAGCCATATTTATTGTAATACATTCTCTTTTGAGACATTCGATGTAATAAGTGTGTGATTGCTACTCTGTTATAAATCCTTCGAGTACTGTGTGTGTCAGCATTACCGATCCAGGGATGACACTGAAGCACAGAGACTTGACCATTTGAGGTCGGGTCGCTACAAGATGGTATCAGAGCACACGCTGAGTGTAGGACACGACCACTAAGCTAAAGCCCTAGATCACTATTCTCTTCTCATTTCTAACTCCTCTCCATTATCTACTCTTTAGGATGGCGGACGCAAGGAACAAGTTTGCACAACCGGATGAAGACGCACCTTTTGGACGACACTTGAAGGAAGTCACTAGGTACCTGAACATAGGAATACCAAGCTTCATGGGGACTTACAATGTCACTTTACTAGAAGAGGAGCGATGGATGATTCAAGTTCAAGTTCCAAGAAGGACATTCATGCCAGTCACTAAGCCCATAGAGTTTTCCTTTGATGCACCAACCTGGAGTCTAGGAAAGAGTATGGCAGCTCACATCACCATGGGACGCATTGGAGAAGTTTACCAAAAGGAGCTTAAGGATACTATCTACCAGATTTGTGGGCGCCGAGATGAGCAATGGGAGATGATCAGCACCAGGAAAGATAGATCAATTGCAGCTTTCATCCAGGAGTTAAACCAGCACATTCATCGCCAGGAGAACCAGATGTGCACATACATGATAGATTTGAAGAAGGCGATGACAAGGATCACGGAACTAGAGGAAGAACTCAAGGCTACACGCGAAGATTATGAGGAAGAAATCGTCATACTAGTGGAGAAGAATGATGATCTAGAAAGGAAGCTAGGAATATTCATGGGAGACCCCGCACCAGGAGGAGAAGACGAAGAACCCAAGGAGATTCGTCCGGAGGACTAAATCATCATCGACGACACTGACTCGGACCCCGACGATAGCGATGATGACTATGAAGACGAAGCTGGAGCAGACATCATGGAGTCTTCGACCGATCAATATTTTTAGTAGACCACCACATCAGTAGTAGTATTCCACCATATATATAGTATAGTTCGAGCACTTTTGTAACGATAGTTAGATTGATTGTACGCCCTTGCTTGATTGATTGAGTGAAATGATTGTGTTTGTCTCATGTGCATATGGGTAGTGTTTCTCTCATTAGACCTCATTCTATTCTAATCTCTCCCCTCTAAAAACCCATCAGATGCCTCCGAGACGTGACCCTGGATTTACCTTCCCACCGGAGCTCACTCAGTTGATCCAGCAGCAGAATACACTAATGCAGTTGTTAGTTCAGAACCGAGGCAACAACAACAACAACCCACCACCACCACCACCAGTTGATAACTTAGCCCGTTTTCTGAGGTTGCAACCGCCGGTGTTTTCCAGTAGCACCGAGCCCATAGTAGCAGATGATTGGCTCCGTAGGATTGGAAGGGAGTTAACCACTGCAGGATGTACCGATGCTGAGAAGGTGCGTTTTGCCGCACATCAGTTGGATGGACCAGCAACCTCATGGTGGGAGAATTACACTGTCACCTACCCTATAGCCACTGTTACACCAGTTTCAGCAAGCTTTCTGCATAGCCCATGTCTCAACTGGAGCTATGAGTATGAAGAAGCGTGAGTTTCGCAACTTACGCCAGGGGAACCGTACTGTGGCTCAGTACGCGCATGAGTTTAGCAAGTTATGTCGCTGTGCCCCTGACGATGTGGCCACAGATGCCGCAAAGCAGTAGAAGTTTATCGAAGGGCTGAATGATGAGATGAGCATGCAGTTGATGGTGGCAACATTCAACAACTACCAGGAGTTGGTAGATAAGGCTCTTATGATTGAAGGGAAGCAGCAGCAGATTGAGAGCCGTAAGAGGAAGTATGGACAAGGAAGATATAATTCAGGAACTCAGCAGAAGCCTCGCCTAACCCCGAACTCGGGAGGACTTGTTCATCACCATGGAGGCCACAACCAAAATGGAGGAAGTACCCATAATCATACCGGCCCCAGGAATGGGAATGGAGCAAGCAACAATCAGAACCGTTCCAATCCAGCCAGACACACCAAGAGAGACCTAAGCCACGTTACATGTTTCAAGTGCGGGAAGACTGGACATTATGCCACGGAGTGCCCTGAAGCGAAGAATGGAAACAGTAATGGGAGCGCTGGGAAGAAGCCCAATCCATTCAACAAAGGACAAGTGAACCACGTTAATGTGGAGGGGGTTGAAGAGCAGCCAAACACGGTTATTGGTAAGTTTTTGGTTAAGTCTTTTATCGCCCTTGTTCTTTTTGATACTAGTGCATCGCATTCATACATATCAAGGGGATTCGTGGATAAGTTTAAATTACCAACCCAAACCCTTAGGACCCCTCTGTTAGTAAGTTCACCTGGAGCAGAGTATATGGCTAGGCGATGGTGCGACCAGACACCCGTAACCATTGGTAGCCATGTTTTCCTGTCTGACCTAATAATCTTGGAGTCACAAGGATTGGATGTGATATTAGGCATGGACTGGATGTCAAAGTATGGAGGAAGCATTGACTGTGCTAGTAAGTCGATTTATCTCACCACCCCAGAGGGAAAAAGGATTAAGTATGTATCTAGGCATGCGCCGGAGTAGCCAAGTAAATACCCTTACGGGAATTGTTCCGAAGGAAGTGCCTGTAGTGAAGGATTACCCGGATGTTTTTCTAGAGGAATTACCAGGCATGCCACCGGATCGAGACATTGAGTTTTTGATAGAACTATTGCTAGGCACCGGGCCTATATCAAAGAGACCCTACCAGATGCGCGCAAATGATCTGGAGGAGATTAAGAAGCAGATCAAGGATTTATTGGAGAAAGGTTACATTCGACGGAGTTCATCACCATGGGGAGCCCCAGTGCTTTTGGTTGAGAAGAAGGATAAGTCTTTAAGAATGGTTGTTGATTATCGTGCGTTAAATGAGGTAACGATCAAGACCAAATACCCACTGCCGATGATCAATGATTTGTTTGACCAGCTACAAGGAGGTAAGGTGTTTTCAAAGATCGATCTGCGATCAGGATATCACCAGTTGAAGATTTGAGAGAAGGATATACCAAAGACAGCATTCACCACACGGTACGGGTTGTATGAGTATATGGTCATGTCATTCGGACTGACTAATGCCCCTGCCTATTTCATGAGCATGATGAACAAGGTGTTCATGGAATATTTGGATAAGTTTGTTGTGGTGTTCATAGATGATATAATGGTATACTCGAAGAATGAGGAGGAGCACAAGGAGCATTTGTGTTTAGTTCTCAAGAAACTCAGGGAACACCAGTTGTATGCCAGGTTCAGTAAATGTGAGTTTTGGTTGAAGGAAGTCAGATTCCTTGGACATGTTATATCAGGAGAAGGTGTAGCAGTAGATCCTACCAAGGTTCAGTCAGTTACTGAATGGTTGGCACCCACTTCAATTAGCGAGATCCGCAGTTTTCTTGGACTCGCAGGATACTATCGGAGATTCATTGAGAATTTTTCCAAGATTGCGAAGCCAATGACGGAGTTATTGAAGAAGGATACCAAATTTAAATGGATGGAAGAATGTGAGGCAAGTTTTCAGGAGTTAAAGAAACGTTTGACGACAGCCCCAGTACTGATTCTGCCGGATATACGTAAAGAGTTTCAAGTGTATTGCGATGCCTCTTACCTAGGACTTGGAAGTGTGCTTATGCAAGATGGAAGAGTTGTTTCGTATGCCTCACGACAACTAAAACCGCACGAATTGAATTATGCCATGCATGATTTGGAGTTAGCAGCTGTAGTGCATGCGCTCAAGACTTGGAGACATTACCTTATTGGAAATCGTTGTGATGTGTACACGGATCATAAGAGTTTGAAGTACATTTTCACACAGAAGGAGTTGAACCTTAGGCAGAGGAGATGGTTGGAGCTTATAATGGATTATGATATGAAGCTTCATTATCATCCAGGCAAGGCCAATGTCATAGCCAACGCTTTGAGCCGAAAGAGCTATGCTAATACCCTAATAAGCACGGGATTGCCAAAGGAGTTAGTAGAGGATCTCAGGGAACTTCGATTGGAGATTGTTCCTAGAGGTTTTGTTGCAACAATGGAGGTTCAGTCTACATTGTTAGGAAAGATTCAAGAAGATCAGAAGGATGACAAAGAGATTACTGAGATAAAAGAGAGAATGGGCAAAGGAAAGGCCAAAGGTTTTCGTGAGGATGAGCATGACACCTTATGGTTTGAGGACCGTATTTATGTGCCCAATAACACAGAGATCAGGAAGTTAATACTTCAGGAGGCTCATGACTCACCATACTCGATACACCCCGGAAACACCAAGATGTATTTGGATCTGAAGGAGCGTTTCTGGTGGACTGGTATGAAGAAAGATATTGCCGAGTATGTAGCCGTATGTGATGTATGTCAGAGAGTGAAGGCTGAACATCAAAAGCCAGCAGGATTGTTACAACCTATGCCAATACCCGAATGGAAGTGGGATAAACTTGGCATGGATTTTATCACCAGATTACCCAGGACCAAATCAGGATATGATTCTATATGGGTAGTAGTTGATCGCTTGACCAAAGTGGCTCACTTTATCCAAGTGAAAACCACCTATACAAGTGCGAAGTTGGCCAAGATATACATGACTCGGAGCGTATGTCTGCATGGAGTTCCAAGGACCATAGTATCATATAGAGGAACACAGTTTACCTCAAAGTTTTGGCATCAACTACACCAGACTTTGGGAACAAGGTTGGAGTTCAGTACAGCATTCCACCCGCAGACGGATGGACAGACCGAGAGAGTCAACCAGATTCTGTAGGATATGTTGCGAGCCTGTGCGCTAGATTATGGATCTAGTTGGGATGACAATTTGCCCTACGCGGAGTTCTCATACAACAATAGCTATCAAGCCAGTTTAAATATGGCACTGTTCGAAGCCCTGTATGGACGAAGGTGCAGGACACCGTTGTTATGGGATGAAGTTGGAGACCGTCCGTTGTTTGGACCAGATTTGATCAAGTAGTCTGAAGAAAAGGTTAAGTTGATTAGAGATAGACTGAAGATAGCTCAGTCCAGGTAGAAGAGTTATGCAGACTCGAAATGCAAGGAAATAACCTATGAAATTGGAGATAGAGCATATCTACGAGTGTCACCCCTGCGAGGGGTGAAACATTTTGGAGTTAAGGGAAAATTAGCCCTAAGATTTGTAGGACCGTACCGAATTTTGGAACGTATGGGAGAAGTTGCCTACAAGTTGGAGTTACCTGAAGGACTGTCAGGAGTTCATGATGTGTTTCATGTTTCCCATTTGAAGAAGTGTCATGCTGAGATGGCTGATATACCACTAAGAGATACGGTGCCCTTGGAGGTGATTCAATTGGACAATGATCTGACCTAAGAGGAGAAGCCAGTCAGGATTCTTGAATTTGCCAGCCGAGTCACCCGCAGCAAGGTTATCAAGTTTTGCAAAGTTCAGTGGAGTCACCATACCGAGGATGAAGCCACCTAGGAACGAGAGGATGTTCTTCGCAAAGACCACCCGCGCCTATTTTCTAGCCAACCCGAATCTCGAGGGCGAGATTCATCTTAAGGGGGGTAGGTTTGTAACATCCCAAATTTTCAATTTGGAATGTTATACATAGATAATTCATGCATATCATATTTTATTGCATTTCATTTCGCGATCCTCGAAATCCTAAGAAACTCAAGGACCCTCGGAGAGAGAGTTGGGGATTTCTGTGTTTTCATATTTGAGTTTTATCAAATATTGAAACGAGGATTTTTGGTTTTAATTATTTTTCTCTCCAAAAATATTTCATATTAAAATATATGAGAGGAGATAATATGACTTCTCCAAAATAAATGAAATATTGGAGGAAAATATTAAAATCAAATATTTAATTTTATTCGGAGTTTATTGCTATTTTATTTGAGTTAGAAAAATTGCACTTTTTCAAAGTTGCATTTTAGGGCCAAGAAAATGTTCATCTCGTTCTAAATATTTTATTTAGACGGTGAAAATTTGTTTTGGCATTTTTAGTTTTCTTTTATTTTATAGGATTTTTTTAGTTTCGGTGAAATTATTAAAAAAAAGTTTCCTCCACCGACTGGGCCGAAGCCCAAGTCAGCCGGCCCACCTCCCCGCGCCATCTCCTTCCAGGAGAACGGGAGAGCGCCGCCGCCCGCGAGGCCGAGACTCTCCCTCCCCGCGCCGCTTGCCCCCTCGCCCAAGCAAGCACCCCCCTCCTATAAGTACCCCGCCCCGCCCCCGATTTCCGCCACCACCGCCGCACCCCGCCGCAACCGGAGCCGCCCCGTCTTTGCCGCGCCGCCGCCGCCCATTGCCGCGTCGCCGCCGCCGAGCGCCGCTGCCACGCCACCCCTGCCACCCGCGCCGCCCCGGACCGCCCACCGCCGCAGCCCCGCCTCGCCGGAGGTAAAGCTGTCGTTCGGTTTTTTAAAAGAACCGATCCGTTTTTTAGGAAACCCTAAGTTTTTTTTTGAATAGAACGGTTCGCCGGTTTTTCTCGGTTTAGTTATTTAGCGGATGTTCATCCGTACGTTCGTTTTAACGAACGGTGTTCACTCGTTAGCCGCAGACAGCGAACGTTCGTTCGTTAGCCTGTTTGTTAGTTTTTCTTTTTCTTGAATTTTCCGTGATTATTTTCAATCGCGATTTCTGATCCGATTTTCGTTTTAGTTTATCTTTTCGCTCGTTTGTCGGAATCAGGAGATTCAAGCGCCTAGATCTTCGTCTCGAAACCCTATTTCTGTTTAATCAACTTGAACAAGGTTTTGATACTGTAAAATTTGACTTTAGTCCAGAATAGTAAACGGACCTTGTTTCTTTCGAAGTTTGAGTTTCGTTGCCCCGTTTGATTTGATTCTTTTTGCAAACCGAAGTTCTTAAGTTGAAGTTTCTGGTTAGACCTTCTTATTTGAGTTTTATCCATGCTTCTTTGCTTGATTGCTTATGTATTCTATTGTTTGTTTGTGATAGAACACCCGGAGTGCGAAGCGTGCTACTTCGAATCTTTAGGTTTTGCGGATCATCAGCAAGGCAAGTAACACTTTGATCATACCCCTTTATCACCCAGTTTTTATGCATTAGCTCCAATCTTCAAACATTGCATGATTAGGATGTGATTAACATGTGGGTTGGGAAGTAGTTAATGAGGTAGAACCTACTGCCCTGTTATTATCAAACCCTTGGGAGTTACTTCTACGTATTGCTTATATTGCTATGCTATGCTCGTAGACGTGGTTTGGGTGAGTGAAATCCATGACAGATGTGAGATTGTTAATTAATGGTTCAACTTAAGGTGGCAACTTGAATACACATCTGGGTGGATTATTTGTCGGGCACCTGGAGAATCCAGTGTTGTCCTAGGATATCCCGGAGTACCCGTGTGATAATCCTAAGGTCCGCCACCCAGGCTCAAAGGGAACTAAGATATTTCATGCTAGGAACTTCCGTGTGTAGCCACATGCTATTATGGGCTCTAGCATAGCTGAGTAAGTTACATGAGCTCTCGAAGAGGTGGATCAGCAGGTAGAGGGATGTAGGTTGGTATGGTCTGCCCGGAGTAAAGAGTAAATGTTTCTGAAAGGCTGTGTCTCGGTCATCCATTTCTCAAACACCCTGTAGTGCGAGAAATCCAATGGAGGAGATCGGGTCTTGTGGGGAAAAGTGCACAAACCTCTGCAGAGTGTACAATCTAATCATGGTTAGCCGTGTCCCCGATTATGGACAATTCTTGAGTATCTAGTACTTGGATTATCATATGTATCTCATCACTCTAAATTAATACTGTTGGGTTGATAATTACTTTTAATTGGGATTGAGTTGGAGGAACCTTCTCAATGATGTTTCAACTACCATGATAGTTAAATAAAATCTATTCCTTTGTTGTAGGAAAAAATTGGCTTTTCGCAAAAACTATAACCATAGAGCTTTCCACTAGCCAAATATGCATGTAGTGATAGCATTATTCTATTCTTGCTCTACTGTGTTATATTGCCAGCATATTCCATGTGCTGGCCCGTTTTCGGGCTGCAACATATTATGTTGCAGACTTTTCAGACGAGGAGTAAGGTTCGTTAGGTCCTTGCCGTGCAGCTGAGCTATGCCGTTGGAGTTGATGGACTCACTTTATCTTCCAAGCCTTCCATTGTTATCGTATTAGATGGCCATAAGCCATATTTATTGTAATAAGTTCTCTTTTGAGACATTCGATGTAATAAGTGTGTGATTGCTACTCTGTTATAAATCCTTCGAGTACTGTGTGTGTCAGCATTACCGATCCAGGGATGACACTGAAGCACAGAGACTTGACCGTTTGAGGTCGGGTCGTTACAAAAAAAAAGAGAGCAGCACGTAGCACAGAGCGGCCCAGAAGCCAACCCCGTGGCCCACCTAACCCTGCACTGCCCACGGCCCAGCAGCCTTCTGTCTCCCAGCCCACCTATCTACGCGAAGCGGGACGCGCCGCGCCGCCCGTGCCGGACCCGCACCTGATCCACCCCTCGCTTCCAGCCGCTGACAAAGGGTCCCATGCCCCTGTTCGTCCCCTCCACTGAGCCAGACACCGCGCGCCGCACGCACACACGCATGCCGAGGCCGAGCCGGTTCTCCTCGCGCCCCTGGTGCACCTCGAGCGCGCCCGACCTGCCGTGCGCGAGCAAAACCCCTAGGGGAGACCTCGCAGCTCCTGTCCCGATCTTCCCCGTTGCCACACGCCTTGGTTGGGGCGATTGGATCTCACCAAGGAGCTTCAACCGCCGCCGTCTTCTCCAGCCGGTTCAGTCGCGTAAGATAACCCACAGCAGCTCCGCCTGCACCCTTCGCTTTTCCCCTCGAAGTCGTGCCTCGCTGACTTATTTTCGTGGGCAGAGAGCCACCGGAGCGAGCAACTCAAGCTCGTCCGCCGCCGCCGGAGCACACCGCGTTCACGTCATCACTACCGCCCGCAGAGGATGCCCTGCCGCCGTTGAACACCACCACCACCTCCGCCGCTCGACACCGCACCCGCTCGTCACCTCGTCTTCGTCGGAGACCCACCGGAGAGCCACCGCCGCCGGCGTCCGACCGTCACCGTCGTTCCTCTATTTTTCTGGTGAGCACACGCGCACAGGAGTTTCCGTCCAATCACGCCCTGCCATGTGGCAAGTTGCTACAGACCTTCTACAGGAGTTCGCTACAGAGCCCAGGGGTTTTCTGTTGTTTTCTGTTTTCTTTTTTAGATTTCAGCCAAAACTTCTAATAGCTATATCTTTTAGTCTACATATCAAAATTAGGTGATTATTTTTCCTATGATCTCACAGAAATCAGCCCTTCATGACAGTACCAACTTTGCACATGTTTGCACTGTTCAAACTTGAATTCGTTTGAATTTGAATTAAACCTTCCGGAGGTCGTATCTTTTAAACCGTGTATCGGAATCGAGTGATTCTTTTTGCATTGTGATCGTAGTGCCATGTTAGTGATATGTGCATGTTGTTTTGCTGCTGTTTTGAGTTTTAAAATGATTTTCTTGTTGTTGGCTTTATTTGAGTTTCGGTGATTGATTTGTTATATTGTGCAACGTGTAGATTGTCCGGAGTGCGACGCGAACTATTGTCAGGAGTGTGACTTTCTGAACCAGAACCAAGGCAAGTTACATGTTGATCATCCTTTACCTATTGTTTTCTATGCATGTAGTTATATCACACTATGAATATATGGATGGATAGGAATACTATATTATTTTGGCTATACTGTTGAGCTATTTTCCTGTCATTGCAGATCGTGGTAGTTGTAGTTGCTATGCTATGTAGACGGGGATTGGTTTGAGTATTCATTGAGCTTATGTGAGGATTATATATTTAACAAATTGAGTAGTAACTTAGGATTTAACTCACCTCTGGGCGGAAGTGGTATTGCTTGGTGTTGAGGGAAGGCATCATGGGGTCTCACACCTTTTCTAAGGCCATGCGCCCATGAGAGTGCACCGTAAGTGGAATGTCGCCCAGGTTCAAAAAGATCAGACAGACTTAGTGACTAGTAGCTTCCATGTGGGGCCACTGGCTATATGGGCTCTGGCTTAGTTGATCAGTTGTTGGAACCCTGGCCCAGATAGTGTCGACAGATGTAGCATATGTAGGTGGGATGTGGCCGGCAGGTGGTTAAGGGAACCTTTTCTGAAATACTTCGTCTCAATCTTCGGATTGGGTCCAGTGGGTAAAGCGTACAAAACTCTGCAAAGTATTAAGGCTAATCATGATTAGCCATGCCCCAGGTTATGGGCAAATTTGAGCCACTATGCCATTACAATTGTTGGATGATCTTGACAGATGTGACACTTAATAAATTTTTGGGCAACTTAATAATCGGTAGGTTGGAATTGGAGCTGCCAATTCAACCTTGCTTATATAATTGTAGTAACAAAAGAACTAAATAAAATTTGACTATTAGGTAGTTATGAGGACAAAATCACCTTTCTGCAAAAATAAACCCTCAAGCCTTCCTTTTGATATACTATGCATATACATGTAGGCCTGCTTTATTATTACTCCTGTGTAACTTGCCAATACATTCCAAGTATTGGCCTATATGGCTGCAACGTCTCATGTTGCATGATATTCAGACGAAAAGTAAGGTACCGTTAGGGTCGCGAGTCTGCACTCAGCATCGCTAGTGGGCTATGATGGGACTCATCGTTATTTTCTGCTACTTTCCGCTGTTTGATTGAATAAAGCTAGCCAAGTGCTATGCAGATTCTTTTATTTTATATATTATGGATCTTACGTTGTAATAAATGATGCACTTGCTATTCTGGTATTCATCTATACCGTGTGTGCTAGCAAGTTCGATCTAGGGACTAGCACAGTAAGCACAGAGACTCAAATCCTTCAAGGTTTTGTCGTTTTAGATGGTATCAGAGCAGTGTGTTGACCATAGGACGTGACCCTAGAAAATGGATTAGAAAAGTCATAGGAGTGAAAATTATTTTATCAACTAGTTACACTTCTTTATGTTTATTAGTTAACCCCCTCAAGTATCTTGAGCAGTATAGTAGGAACTAGTGCTGAGACCACCATTCATGATTGTTTTATATTGCAACGTTATCGTGTTAGCGTATCTGATTTTGCCCACTTTCGTGGTATGAAGATACTAGATTGTTTGCTTGATTGGTAGTTGTTTGTTAAATTTCTTAGTGTCGAAATTATTCGACTATATATATAATATTATTTGTTGTTTGTTTGTTGGTGTTATTCGTTGTTGTGTTTTGTTGGCTTGATCATATTATGCATACGGGTAGAATATATTTATATATACATAGTTTTTGGCCCTATTATATCTATAACTCATCTATGCTTTCCCACCAGATGGCGCCGAGGCGAGATACTAGACGCAATACTACAAGAGGAGATAACAATTGCAATGAAGTACCACCATACATGCAACGGGTTATTGAGGGACAGGCCCACTTGATCCAGTTGCTTGCTCAGAACTAGAACAATAACAACAACAATCCGCCGCCACCGCCACCTGTGAATATGCTTACCAGGTTCTTGAGGTTGAATCCTCAGAGGTTCTCCAGTTCCCTTGAACCTATTGTGGCTGATGATTGGCTCCGTTCAGTCAATAGGAACCTTGAGACGGTTGGATGCATAGATGCAGAGAGGCTGAGGTTTGCCTCACATTTGCTGGAGGGTCCCGCCGCAGCTTGGTGGGACAACTACTTGGTCACTTATCCCATTGCTAGTATCACTTGGGTATAGTTTCAGGCAGCTTTCCATGCTACACATGTGTCTGCTGGTGCTATGAGTCTGAAAAAGAAGGAGTTTTGCAGTTTGTGCTAGGGGGTCGCACTGTTAATGCTTATGTGGAGGAATTTAATAATCTTGCATGTTATGCTCCTAATGATGTTAACACTGATGCAGCTAGGCAGGAGAAATTCTTGGAGGGCCTAAATGATGACTTGAGCCTTCAGTTGACAGTGCCCACTTTTAGGAATTGTCAGGACCTGATTGATAAGGCTATTGTGCTGGAGGGAAAGCAACATGCCATAGAGAATCGCAAGAGGAAGTACAACAACAATAACAGGTATAATTCAGGACCATAGTAGAAGCCACGCATTTCATATCATGGTAATGGAGGTAATGGGCATCATAATCATCATGGAGGTAATGGTCATAATCATCATGGAGGTAATGATCATAATCATCATGGAGGGAATGGCCACAACCATAATGGCCACCATCATTATAATGGGCACAAGAGTAACAATGACGATGGTAGAGGTAATGGTAATGGTAATGGCAATGGAGGGAACAATAACCAGAACCACGAGGTTACACGTGCGCCAAGGGATTTGAGTCAGGTGTAAGGCTATGGGGCACTATGCCACAGAATGCCCGGGGGTGAAGAACTCAGGAGTCAGGATCCAGCAAGCCAAACCCTTTCCAAAAGGGTCATGTAAATCATATTAATGTTGAGGAGGTCTACAATGAACCTAATGCAGTGATTGGTAAGTTCTTGATTAATTCAGTACCTGCACTTGTTCTTTTTGATACTGGTGCATCACATTCATTTATTTCGAGGGTATTTGTGGATAAACATGGATTGCCAACCAAAACCCTTAGTATGCCTATTAGAGTGAGTTCCCCAGGAGCTGAGATGGTAGCAGGTGTTGGTTGTCATCAGTTGACATTGTCTATTGGGAAGCATGAGTTTCCTACGGATTTGATTATATTGAAGTCACAAGGTTTGGATATTATTTTGGGTATGGATTGGTTGCAGTTATATAAAGGTCATATTGATTGTGCCAGTCGATTTATTACTCTCAGTGTACCAGGAGGGTAGAGGATCAAATATGTGTGTAAGTATAAGCGTGATCAGGTGCAAGTGAACTCTCCTAAGGGGGGTAGCCTAGAAGAGGTGCCAGTTGTGAGGGATTATCCAGATGTGTTTCCATAGGAGTTGACAGGTATGCCACCAGATAGAGATATTGAGTTTCTTATCGATTTAATACTAGGAACTTGACCTATTGCAAAGAGAGCATATAGAATGCCTCCTCAAGAGTTGGAGGAATTGAAGAAGTAGATAATAGAACTGCAGGTACAAGGATTTATTCACCCAAGTTCTTCACCTTGGGGAGCTCCAGTTTTGTTTGTGGAGAAGAAGGATGGGACCTTGAGAATGTGTGTTGATTATCGTTCTCTGAATGAGGTAACCATTAAGAATAAGTATCCTTTGCCTATGATAAATGATCTATTTGACCAGTTGGAGGGAGCTACTGTGTTTTCTAAGATTGATCTTCGTTCTGGTTATCATAAATTAAAGATTCGTGAGCAAGATATTCCCAAGACTGCTTTTACTATGAGGTATGGGTTGTATGAATATACTGTTATGTCATTTGGATTGACTAACACTCCTGCATACTTCATGAATATGATGAACAAGGTGTTTATGGAGTTCTTGGATAAATTTTTGGTTGTTTTCATTAATGATATATTGGTGTTCTCCAAGAATAAGCAAGAGCATGAGGTGCATCTGCGTTTGGTATTGGAGAAACTGAGGGAACATCAGCTGTATGCCAAGTTCAGCAAATGTGAGTTTTGGCTGGATGAGGTAGCTTTCCTTGGACATGTTGTGTCAAGTAATGGAGTTGCAGTTGATCCATCTAAGGTTGCTGCAGTTACAGAGTGGGAGACACCCACGACAGTTGGGGAGATTCGCAGCTTTTTGGGCCTTGCAGGTTATTATAGGAGGTTTATTGAGAATTTTTTCAAGATTGCAAAGCCTATGACTGAATTGTTGAAGAAGGAGAAGAAATTTGTTTGGACTGATAAATGTGAAGCTAGTTTTCAAGAGTTGAAGCAGCGTTTGGTTACAGCACCAGTCTTAACTCTGCCGGATATACATAAAGACTTCCAGGTATATTGTGATGCTTCTCGTCAAGGACTTGGGAGTGTTCTGATGCAGGAAGGTAAAGTTGTTTCATATGCTTCACGTCAGCATAAGAATCATGAGCATAATTATCCTACACATGATTCGGAGTTAGTCTCGGTTATGCATGCATTGAAAACTTGGAGGACATATCTTATTGGTAATCATTGTGATATATTTACTGATCACAAGAGCTTGAAGTATATTTTTACCCAGAAGGATTTGAACCTCAGGCAGAGGAGATGGTTGGAGCTTATTAAGGATTATGATCTGAATGTACAGTATCATCCTGGTAAGGCTAATGTTGTTGCTGATGCATTGAGTCGTAGGAGCCATGCTAATGCAATTAATATTGATGATATGCCACCGGAGTTATGTGAACAGTGTAGGAATCTCAGGTTGGAGATGGTTCCGAAGGGATATTTGGCAACACTGGAGGTAAATCCTACTTTGCTTGACAGTATCAGAGAAGCTCAAAAGGATGATAAGGAGATTGCTGAGATAAAAGAGAATATGGTTAAAGGTAAGGCAGAAGGTTTCCATGAGGATGGACATGGAGCCATATGGTTTGAGAAGCGTATTTGTGTACCTCAGGATGCAGATATCAGGAAGTTGATTCTTCAGGAGGTGCATGATTCACCTTATTCTATTCACCCAGGTAATACTAAGGTGTATTTGGATTTGCGGGAAAGATTTTGGTGGCCTAGCCCGAAGAGGGAAATTGCTGGATATATTGCAACATGTGATGTGTGCCAGAGAGTTAAAGCAGAACATCAGAGACCAGCAGGTTACAGCCATTGCCTATACCTGATTGGAAGTGGGATGAGATTGGTATGGATTTCATTACAGGTCTACCCAGGACTCAATTAGGTTATGATTCTATTTGGGTAGTTGTTGATCGTTTGACTAAAGTTGCTCACTTCATCCTGGTAAAGACTACTTATACCAGTGCTCAGCTAGCAAAGATTTATATGTCTAAAATTGTTTGTCTGCATGGAGTTCCAAGGAAGGTAGTGTCTGATCGAGGTACTCGGTCCATGTCTAAGTTTTGGCGTCAGTTGCATGAATCCTTGGGCACCAAGCTGGAGTTCAGTACATCTTTCCATCCATAGACAGATGGGCAGATAGAGAGGGTAAATTAGATTCTGGAGGATATGTTGAGAGTATGTGCTTTGGACTATGGGTCCAGTTGGGATGATAATTTACCTTATGCAGAGTTCTCATATAATGACAGTTATCAAGCTAGTCTGAAGATGGCACCATTTGAGGTATTGTATGGTAGAAAGTGTAGGACACCATTGATGTGGGATGAGGTTGGAGAGCGTCAGTTCTTTGGACCAGACTTGATCAGAGATGTTGAGGAGAAGGTCAAGTTGATTCGTGACAGGTTGAAGGTAGCACAGTCCAGGCAGAAGAGTTATGCAGATGCAAAACGAAAGGAGGTGACATATGAGGTAGGAGACCGTGCATATCTTAGAGTTTCACCACTTCGTGGAATTAAGAGGTTTAGAATCAAATGTAAGTTAGCACCACGGTTTGTGGGGCCTTATAAGATCTTGGAGCGAAGAGGAGAGGTAGCTTATCAGCTGGAATTGCCAGAATCCTTGTCAGGAGATCTGTTTCGTGTATCCCAGTTGAAGAAGTGCCATGCATAGATGATGGATGTTCCATTGAGGGACACAGTGCCACTTGAGGCAATTCAGTTGGAGAGTGATTTGACATATGAGGAGAAGCCTATTAAGATTCTAGAGACAGCAGAGAGAGTTACTCGCACCAAGACAATTAAGTTATGCAAGGTTCAGTGGGATCATCACACCGAGGAGGAAGCTAGTGGGAACGAGAGGAAGATCTCAGGCAGGATCACCCACACCTATTTGCTAGCCAACCCGAATCTCGAGGGAGAGTTTCATCTTAAGGGGGGAGGTTTGTAACATCTCAATTTTCCTAAATTAGGATGTTAATAGATCATTCATATGCATCTCATCTTTCCCATGCATTATATGCTTTTCTGAAATATTCAAATCATTATGAAACAAAGGCAATTTATCGGAGTGGAGATAACATGACTTCTCCCCTGTTTTAAAAATGTTCATAATGTGCAGAATATTATTTCCAGTTCATTTGATATGTTCTGGTATTTTTCTTAATCTCCAAAGTATTTTATTTGACTGATTTGTTGCTGTTTTGTGTGGCCTATTGCATAAAATGAATTTTTATAAATTGCATTAGTGTTGGAACTAGTGTTCCTATAGTTTACAGCTGTAGGGCTATTTTGACTGTGTGTCTAGGTATTTTTATTTAGAAATTATATTGTGTATTTTATTTTTTTTATTTTGTTCTGCTGCTATAGTTTTTGTTTCAAAAAAAAGAGCAGCACGCAGCACAGAGCGGCCCAGCAGCCAACCCTGCGGCCCACCTAACCCCGCACTGCCCACAGCCCAGCAGCCATTCGTCGCCCAGCCCACCTATCTACGCGAAGCGGTACGCGCAGCGCTGCCCCGCCCGTGCCCGACCCGCACCTGATCCAACCCTCGCCTCCAGCCGCTACAGCGGGTCCCGCGCCCCTGTTCATCCCCTCCACCGAGCCGGACACCGCATGCCGCACACACGCACGCATGCCGAGGCCAAGCCGGTTTGCCCCGTGCCCCTGGTCCACCTTGAGCGCGCCTGACCTGCCATACGTGACCAAAACCCCTAGGGGAGACCTCGCAGCTCCTGTCCCGATCTTCCCCGATGCCACACGCCCTGGTTGGGGCGATTGGATCTCACCGAGGAGCTTTAGCCGCTAGCATCTTCTCCGGGCGGTTCAGTCGCCGTAAGATCACCCACAGCAGCTCCGCTTGCACCCTTCGCTTTCCCCCTCGAAGCCGTGCCTCGCTGACTTATTTTCATGGGCAGAGAGCCATCGGAGCGAGCAACTCAAGCTCGTCCGCTGCTGCCGGAGCACACCGCGTTCACGTCATCACCGCCGCCCGCAGAGGACACCCCACCGTCGTTGAACACCACCACCACCACCACCTCCGCCGCTCGACACCGCACCATCCGTCACCTCGTCTTCGCCGGAGACCCACCGAAGAGCCACCGCCGCCGACGCCCGACCGTCGCCGTCGTTCCTCTGTTTTTCTGGTGAGCACACGCACACAGGAGTTTCCGGCCAATCACGCGCTGCCACGTGGCAAGTCGCTACAGAGCTTCTACAGGAGTTCTCTACAGCGCCCAGGGGTTTTCTATTTTCTTTTTCAGATTTCAGCCAAAACTTCTAATAGCTATATCTTTTAGTCTACATATACAAATTAGGTGATTCTTTTTCCTATGATCTCACAAAAATCAGCCCTTCATGACAGTACCAACTTTGCACATGTTTGCACTGTTCAAATTTGAATTCGTTTGAATTTTAATTAAACCTTCCGGAGGTCGTATCTTTTAAACCGTGTATCATAATCGAGTGATTCTTATTGCATTGTGATCATAGTGCTATGCTGGTGATCTGTGCATGTTGTTTTTCTGCTGTTTTTTAGTTTTAAAATGATTTTCTTGTTGTTGGATTTATTTGAGTTTCGGTGATTGATTTGTTATATTGTGCAACGTGTAGATTGTCCGGAGTGCGACACGAACTATTATCAGGAGTGTGACTTTCTGAACCAGAGCCAAGGCAATTTACATGTTGATCATCCTTCACCTATTGTTTTCTATGCATGTAGTTATATCACACAATGAATATATGCATGGATAGGAATACTATATTATTTTGGCTATACTGTTGAGCTATTTTCCCTTCACTGCAGATCGTGGTAGTTGTAGTTGCTATGATATGTAGATGGGGATTGGTTCGAGTATTCATTGAGCTTATGTGAGGATTATATATTTACAAATTGAGTAGTAACTCAGGATTTTACTCACCTCTGGGCGGAAGTGGTGTTGCTTGGTGTTGAGGGAAGGCATCATGGGGTCTTGCACCTTTTCTAAGGCCATGCTCCCATGCGAGTGCACCCTAAGTGGAATGCCACCCAGGTTCAAAAAGATCAGACAGACTTAGTGACTAGTAGCTTCCATTTGCGGCCACTGGCAATATGGGCTCTGGCTTAGTTGATCAGTTGTTGGAACCCTGGCCCAGACAGTGTCGACAGATGTAGCATATATAGGTGAGATGTGGCCGTCAGTTGGTTAAGGGAACCTCTTCTAAAAGACTTCGTCTCAATCTTTGGATTGGGTCCAGTGCGTAAAGCGTACAAAGCTCTGCAGAGTATTAAAACTAATCATGATTAGCCGTGCCCCCAGATATGGGTAAATTTGAGCCACTATGCCATTACAGTTGTTGGATGATCTTGACAGATGTTACACTTAATAAATTTGTTGGGAAACTTAATAATGGGTAGGTCGGAACTAGAGCTGCCAATTCAACCTTGTTTATATAATTTTAGTAACAAAAGAACTCAATAAAATTTGACTATTAGGTAGTTATGAGGACAAAATCAGCTTTCTGCAAAAATAATCCCTCAAGCCTTCCTTTTGATATACTATGCATATACCTGTAGGTATGCTTTATTATTACTCCTGTGTTACTTGACAATACATTCCAAGTATTGACCTATATGGCTGCAACGTCTCATGTTGCATGATATTCAGACGAAAAGTAAGGTACCGTTAGGGTCGCGAGTCTGCACTCAGCATTGCCAGTGGGCTATGATGGGACTCATTGTTATTTTCTGCTACTTTCCACTGTTTGATTGAATAAAGCTAGCCAAGTGCTATGCAGATTGTTTTATTTTATATATTATGGATCTTACGTTGTAATAAATGATGCACTTGCTATTCTGGTATTCATCTATACTGTGTGTGCTAGCGAGTTCGATCCAGGGACTAGCATGGTAAGCACAGAGACTCAAATCCTTCGAGGTTTGGTCATTTCATGATGGTTCAGAAAATTGTGCTCAATTGTTAGAAGAAGAGGTGAATAAATTGTTTGGCACAAAATATTTGAATGATGAGCATGATTGCAATGTTGTTAGTATGAATTCTCTGAATATCCATGATGCTAATGATATGCAAAGCCATAAGCTTGGGGATGCTATGTTTGATGAAGATGCACTACTGCAGGATGCTGGTAATGCGACACTACGATCAGAGACCCTTCAACAAAACTATGTGCGATGGAATAATCGCAAACGGTGGTGTAAAAGAACCATCGAAAAAGGTGCAAAATGTTTGCGATGGCGGAGCCATCAAACATGGTTCAGATTTTAGTTGTGTGTGTGATGCAGGGCATACGGTTCAGTTCAAATGAACTGTTTGCGATGAGGCAGAACAAAACAAACGGGCAGCCAGATGAAGGCGTGTGCGATATACAGCATACGGTTCACTTGGATGAACTGTTTGTGATGAGGAGGAACAATAGAAACGGACAGCTAGATAAAGGTGTGTGCGATTGAGGGCATGCTTCAGAAGGATTAACTGTTTGCGATTAGGCAACATAACAGAAATGGGTCAGCCAGATCAAAGTGCTTGCGATTGATAGCATACACTTCACACGCATGAACTGTTTGCGATCAGCCACAACAAACTGAAACAGTTAGATAGATCAACGTGTGTGCGCTAGACGGGCACACACATTCTAATTAAAAGAAGCGTGCGCAATGGTAATAACGAGCGCGCCCGGTTGTTGGAACAAGACGTGTGCTAACATTGCCTATTGTTGTGCACCCTATGGTGCAAATGCCACGTATGTGGCCGAGAAGGCGTATGTGCCCACGTTGCGCCTTCCGGGAATAGTGTCGCACTTCTAACCATCGGTAAAGTTTGAGCCTACGTCCTGTCACATTCCAAAACCTGTTCAGACCGATCAAAACCTAGATGGTTTCCCACTTAGGAGCGTATTAGTACTCGGTTGTAAATACTACTACTCCAAGATGACTACACATTCCTCCTTAACTCCTCATCCACAAAAACAAACAAGTCATTCATCATCGTTCCCTTGTGTCAGCCATGGCCAGCGTGAGTTCTGGGTCGAGAGATTGCCACCAGGGAGATGCGAGCATGGAAGCGGAAGCACAAGAGATGTCCCGCCTCGCCGCGAACGCAACCGACATGTCCCACCGCGCAGCCGTAGCAGCACAAAGGTCCCGCCGCGCCGCCGAAGAGCGCGGAGGTCCTGCCGCGCCATCGATGAAGCAGACTGGTCCGGCCACGCCACGAAAGCAGAAGAGATGTCCCGCCGCGTCGCGAATGCAGTAGAGATGTCATCCTGCGCCGCGGCGGCCTGGGAAAATGTCTCGCGGGCAGGCGAGGAATCTTACAGGCGCATGCATGCGATCATCCATAGCCAGATGGATCAGATCTCTGGCTGGGCGAGGTTGCAGGACGACATGAAAGCCTCTTTTGAACAGGCTACCGGCATCA
This sequence comes from Triticum urartu, assembly GCF_056163025.1. Taxonomy (NCBI): domain Eukaryota; kingdom Viridiplantae; phylum Streptophyta; class Magnoliopsida; order Poales; family Poaceae; genus Triticum; species Triticum urartu. Next base: position 441,729,553 of record NC_141878.1, on the reverse strand, counting down.
TCCGGCAACTAAATGAGAGCAATGAGAAGCTCCAGGCTGAGCGCGACCTGCTGAGGGCGAAGATCGTCGAAAGTGCGGAGCAGCAGGAGGAGACCACTGCCTTGTTGAAGAGGGCCGGCGTCATCGTCGAGAAACTTATGGACGAGAATGCCATGCTGCGCATCGAGCGCAGAAGGCTGGTGGAGGAATCCGTGGATGCTTTCAAGCAGCATCTTGAGGACAAGAAAGAGCTCATTGCTGTTCACCGAGGAGACTAGTTCCCACGGCCTGCAGCAACGCATCAAGAAAGTAGAGATCAGCGAGCCAGATCGTTGTCTTCCTTCTTCTTTTGCCCTTGTGTATTTTGGGCGTTGCCCGATGTGGCTTTTTTATTATGTTCCTTTTTTGTAGGGATTTTAATTATGTTCCTAAATATGTAAGACAATTATTATCCAGTCCGTGCAAAACTTTCTTTTTCAGATTTTCATTTTTCTCTCTTAAATCTTAGTCAAGTGAGTCATATAGGCACGCCGTAGAACAGGGGCCCGGGCACCATTAATGGAGACGTTGGGAGGGAGGTGCGCAGCGGGTGGAGGTCAAAGGGCTATCCTCCCGATGAGCACGTGCAGGGGGCTGATCGCACGCCTCCTGTACTCAAATAGCTACCCCGCACGCACAATAAAGAAAGGGGGTGCTTGGCGGCACGTAATTGGTAAGTAGAACACCCACAGTTTCAATAATACTTGTGTTTCCGATTTGTAACGTGACAACACTTTTTCCAAAATGACTTTGTTGATTGATTATGTGTGCGCCTTCGCAAATTGGATAGAAAAATTACCACAACATGTTGGTGCCATGTCATGACACCATGCCAAGTTTCATGATTTTCTGGGGTGTTTTGGATTTACAGGAATTAAAAAACCAAGTTTCTCAATCTTTCCGACCGAGCCACGACGCCTAGATGTTTGAATTTCATTCCCATTTCTTGCATGGGACCTATAAATTCAACGAAGGACACACATGTGATTTTTCAACCAACTTTGGTGCACTGGAGCATGTGCTTGTAGTTCAAATTTGAACTATGCACATTAAATGCCAAGAAACTCAATTAATGTTTAAAAAAGGCCAAACGAACCCGGAATAATTCCAAAATTCAGCACGATACTTCTATTTGCTCTAATCTGCCTGTGTAAAAAATTAAGGCGGGAGAAGGCAGTGTACGTATATCATTTCGCACACGGAGGTGACACCTTCCCTCTCGGAACCACGAGCCTTCTTGAGGGAAGCTCCAGTTTGCAAGAAGCTTACACCAAAGCTTGTCCGAATTCGGCCAAAAAATTTACCGCAGCATGTTGGTGCCATGTCATGACACCATGCCAAGTTTCATGATTTTCAGGCGTATTTTGGATTTATAGGAATTAAAAAACCAAGTTTCTCAATCTTTCCGACCGAGCCACGACGCCAAGATGTTTGAATTTCATTCCCATTTCTTGCATGGGACCTAGAAATTCACCCAACACTATTGCACGATGCTGCTAACGTGACACTACAATTAGAGACCCTTCGACGAAATTGTATGCGATGCCATAATCGCAAACGGTGGTGTAAAAACCCGTCAAAAAAGGTGCAAAACATTTGCGATGGCGGATCCATCAAACACGGTTCAGATTTTAGTTGTGTGTGCGATGTAGGGCATACAATTCAGTTCAATTAAATGTTTGCGATGAGGAGGAACAAAAGAAACGGGCCGCCAGATGGAGGTGTGTGCAATATACAACATACGGTTCACTCGGATGAACTGTTTGTGATTAGGCAACACAAAAGAAATGGCCAGCCAGATGAAGGTGTGTGCGATATAGGGCAGGCGGTTTACTCGGATGAACTGTTTGCGTTGAGACATGAGAGCAAAAACAGTTCAACTTAACTAGATTGTGTGTGATATGCGGCAAACAGGTCTGTAATCAGAAATGTGTGTGAAGATCGATAATAACACAGATGGTTGCTGCTAATAAGACGTGTGTGTTGTGCGATGGGATTGCATACAGAACAACACACGCACACACACACACACACACACATATATATATAACATACACACGCACACACTTATAAGGACATGTCTGCATAACCAAATTAAACATCCACTTACATAGGTGGCTACTACAACCATGGCATTGGCACACACCAAATTAAACTATTACATGCATAATTACATAGGTGGCTACTACACACATGACATTTCCACACACCAATAAAGTAAACTATATATTACATGCATGATTAACTAGCAAAAACGATCATATGATCATCATCTACTTCTTGTGATGCTTGCTCTGCTTGTGGCTCGATCCGGGTTTGTCGATTTGGGTAACGAGGCACTTCCTCATGTCAACGATCCGCCTGTGCATCTCGTAGCATGTGTACACGCTCTTGGCCTCGAACCTGAGGTGAGGTTCATCCAGTTGCCGCATTCAGGCCCTGTGCCAGGATAGGGGACTTGTTCTTTGGGCATCTTGCTTCATCTTTTTGTAGTATGGGTTGATGATGGCCGAGGCAAGTTCGACCAGGGAGTCCTTCTTCATGCTGCCCCAGACCCTGTAGTGGTCACAGATTTCCACAAGGTTCTTGCAGGCCAAGCCCGTAACACTGAGCGCTTTTACATCGTCGGTGGTTTCCACCATGGCGAACTTGTAGTCGATGCTATTGACAAACCTATTGAAACAGTCGCAAGGCTCTGTGGCCATGCAGTAGTGGTAGATGAGGACATGATGGTGCACGGACAACTGGGCGACGACAACCTTCTGATCTATGCCGGGACGACCAGCGGTGTACTGGAGGTTGATGCCGACCACCTTGTACTTGTGTCGAGCAAGCAACTGCTCAACGTTGTTGATGTACTCGTCCAACACGGCCGGGTCGATGGTGTACACCACCGAGAGATCCATCTCCCACGCGTGGGTCTCCACTCTATGCTCGCCGAACTCCATTGGAGCGCTGTTAGACATCCCCTCTCTATGTGTCGTAGTGGGTGTGCTTGTTGTGTTGTGGGGCGCGATCGAAAGGTTGAAGAGACTATGGTTATAATGGCCGCAGGTATTAAAGGGGATGCCGGACGGCTAGGAATATCGGCAGGCCCTGATGGCAGTTCTAATTTGTAGCACGTAACACCATCGTGTCGCACGTAACTGCATCGCGTGGCAACGCGCGTGGCGCGACCGCATGCATATGGGCCCCCGATGTGATCGTGCACACGCCCAACCGCTGGCAGAGCATGCGCAGAGGGACGCGAGCAGAGCGCTCCGTGGTCGCCTCAACGGCGAGCAACCATATATATATGCATATAGTAGTTGAACACGCAAGGAAAAGGTGTCCACAAGCCCAGCACGCCGATGTACGCGAGCAGAGCGCGCCAACAGTGTTATAAGGATTGACAAATGGAAACGTTACTAGATCAACAAATGTAAATCTTTCCAATTTGACAGATGGCAACATACCCAATATGACAAATGCAAATCTTACCAAATTGTTTGTACGTGGTTGCACATGGGTCATCCAAAACAACCGTTCGCGTTGAAGGGATGCACAAATCCTGCACTGCGGATTTTCCCTCGACTTAACGGGGAAGACCATAGCTCTCACTTTGCATATGGGTGTTCTATCTAAAACGTTTGCGATCAAGAGCTGCAGAAATCCTGCTCGGCACATTTTCTCTTGGCTTCCTCGGGAAGCTGTCGGTTTGCATACAGGTGTTCTAACTAAAACGTTTGCGATCAAGAGATGCACAAATCTTGCTGGGCACATTTTCCCTTGGCTTCCTGGGGAAATTGTCAGTTTTGCATACGGGTGTTCTAACTAAAATGTTTGCGATGAGTGTTTTATATTTAAAAACCGTATTAAACTGCAGCTTGGGCGCCATTAATGTAGAGGATGCGAGCAAGGTGGGCGGCCATGGAAGTCAAAGGGCTCGCTTCCCGATGAGCCTGCACGGCATACAGCTCGCACGCTTCCTGGTGACCCTCTGCATTGGAGTACAGCTTGCACGCCTTCCGTTTAGTCAAGCACTCAAGCACCTGTCCGCATGGCACCTCCTAGCCATTAAAAGAGTGAGGCGTGGCGTCATGTGAATGGTTAACACAACGCACACAATTTAAATTTAACGTTTGAGATGTTACAGTGGCAGCTATTTGTTTCAAAATGCCTTTGTTGACTGTTATTCGAGTGCACCTTCTCTCAAAATGGACACGAAAAATACCACAACTTGTCGGGTGCCATTCCATGATAGCATGCCAAGTTTCATGAATTTTAGACGAGTTTTGTATTTACTAGAATTTAAAAACAAAGTATCTCAACATTTTGCCGGCAATCAATAGTGCCCTAGTGTTTGAAATTCATTCCCATTTCTCGCATGGGACCTAAGCATGCCCCGAAGGACACACATTTGATTTTTAAACCAATTTTTAAGCACTGGAGCTTGTGCATGTAGTTCAAATTTGAAGTATGCACATGAAATGCCTAGAAAACCCAGTTAATGTATAAAAATGTCCAAACTAACCCTGAAAAATTCCAAAAGTAAACACAACACTCCTCTTGTTCTATGTTGACAGTAGAAATTTTTTGAAAGCAACAAGAGGCAAGCTGCGAGATCACATAATATACTTTGAGCGCATGTGTACGCATGAATCCCTCCCACCGGATCGAAGTGGGGGGGGGGGGTCACGCGACGCGCCACATCAAAATGTTGTGCTTTGGGTATTCAAACATATACATGCATCACACACGTCCATACATATGTTTGGGGCACATGCATGCATTGGTTGTCTTTGGACACTCTCCCTAGCTTGGTTATCATCGACAATCTATATATTTGTGGGCGTGCATGGACGTCTATTACTTCGACCGACAATGAGAGAGGTTACCAGGGTGGATTCTTCTTCTCTTGGGTCGTGTTACCGTATAGTCGTATGTCGATCATGGTGAGATTCCAGACCTAAGTTTGAGCGTATGCATACACATGGATCCCTCTCGCCGACTTGAAGTGGCGTGACATATCACTGGTACATCGACGTGCTATACAAACGGTTTTTAACCCCTTTCCGCGACGGCATTTGGAATCGTCGCCAAATGTGTGTGGGTGATAGGGGGGTCCTTCCCACACTATCTAGAAATCGTCGGGGATAGGCCCTCCTGGGACACAGGCTGGGGCCATGTGCAATCGGGCGAGGCATCGAAACCCAATCATTTCCATAGGTATGTACATCCCACACGGTAATCCGAGAAAAACATTTTCGTAGGTATGTACATCCCACACGGTGAATCCCAGAAAATCATTTCCGTAGGTATGTACATCCCACACGGTGAATCCTAGAAAAACATTTCCGTACGTATGTATATCACACACGGTTCGTTGTGTGGAAACGTTTGTGCAAGGTGGCCTAACGCGAACAATTCGCTGCCGGAAGCCGTGTGTGATTGTTAGTTGATCGAACACGCCTACTTTCTATAAACCGTATGGGTTGTTTGAGTTCATCACCCACGGTGTTGTCTGAGTAACCATCTGCAATAGAAAACCCCAATAAGCAAGGTAATTAGCCTATTATTGATAATCCATGTACTAATCAAACAGATATTTCTTACAAAACATGCCAGATATTTCATATTCGTATAAAAGCAACCAGGATTTCATAATCGAATTACATCAGATAGCTTCGGCACTCAGTTATGCCATTACACAACAGTACCAAGTTTCACATGCAGCATCAAAAACCTTTGGAAGGTAGCATCATACACGGTAAATAGATCGATGAATCTCATCTGGCAAACTGCATAAGCGGAAGGCAAATATTGAGCCTTCGGTGATGTTGAATGTCCTTGCAACTTTAGGCCAGTGGCTATGGATAATTGTCCGCCCAACCTTCGTCCTCTTCAGCAAGACTTCAATATTGTACCATGGGTGTTGAATTAATACCTTCCTCGCCTTTTGACCATGCAGGTGGTTTGAGAGGTAATCATCGGTGAACTGCTTTAAGAAGTACTGAAAACAAAGCTATGCATAAATCGTTATTGTAAATTTTGAAATGGCGCAAGGGGTAAAAACAAGGTAAAAGAGTTGGTACCATCCTATAGTTGACTGATGTCTTCCTCATTGTGCAAACAAAGATCTTGTTGTTATTCGTCACAAGTTTCTTCATCCTAACAATCTTTCTGAGTTCTTGACTTGACTGATATTCATGGACATCTCATTTTCCCATATGCAAAATGGGTCGAACAGTGGGTCTAAGCCTCTAACAGCAGGACCTACATGTGCAAGACCAAATTGTAAGAAACCTAAATATTAGAATGATTCCTGCAACTTCACAATAATGTGCTATTAGACAAAGAACCCTGCTTGAACAAACCTCGATGGTAAACCGCAGTGTCTCCCATTGTTTCCCTGCAACACACATAAGGAAGATCTTGATCAGGTTAACTGAGAGTTGTCATACCATCAGTAGAATATGTATTGAGTACAACCAAATTTGATTGGTGTCACATGCATAACAATACAAAATTGTACCCACAGCAAATGAAAATCAAATTGCAGAATTGAACCAAACAGTTAAATGGACAGCAGACCAAATGAACCAAAATAGTTAACTGAGCACGACATTGCAGAATGGAAACATGTACTAGAAGATAAGACAGTTAACAAAACAAAGAATGCTTGAGAACAGTACTACAAAATGTAGCAATTGTTGGACCAAAGTGTTAATAGAACATTACATTTCAGAGGACCAAACTGTTAACTAAACATTAGATTGCATATTAACATTACAGAGGACAAATCGCTAGAAGGCACTAGCGGTGGCCTCGAGAAAAAAGCACGAACTGTATTTTGAAGTAGACAACCGCGTGGCGGTGTCGACGGTGGCCTCGAAGACGAGGTGCTCCTCCAAGATCTGGCGGTCGACAAGCATGGCAGCCATAGCGACCTCGTGCGCGCGTGCAGCCACATGCTACCGAGCTCCACGTTATACTACATGCAAAATGGTTGTGGGCGGCGCTTAATTGGAGGAGGGGGCGGTGATTTCGGTGGAAGGTGTCGCGTCGTCGGTCGGGGCATGTGGGACGGGAAAGCAGGAGGATGGTGTGGGTGGGGTGTGGATTACCTGACCATATCGACGAGGCCACGCAGCAAGAACGAGGTCAGCGGCGAGGAGGCCGTGCAGCAAGAAGAAGGGTCGGGAGGCCACGCAGCAAGAAGAAGGGTCGCCGGTAAGGAGGCGGCGCTGCAAGAAGAAGGGTCGCCGGCGAGGAGGCGGCGCTGCAAGAAGGGTAGTCGGCGAGGAGGCGACGCTACAAGAAGAAGGGTCGTCGGCGAGGAGGCTGAGCTGCTAGTAAGCAGAAGTGAAGGTTTGAACTTGGAAAGCAAGGAGGAACAGTGGAAATGTGGCTTTTGGTAGGAGGGAGGGGCGGGGAGATAGATATTTCCACGGTGGAAAAAAATTCGCTCGGTGCCACAAGAAACCGGCGCGCAGGTATGGTTCAAGCGGGGGCGATGGACTGTAGACGACGAAGCTTCCTGCGTAAGCCAGACAAGGCGATGCGCCAAGATATTTTATATCGCATCCCACACGATTCTTTCTAGTAAACACTTTATGGTATACCTGATTTTTTTCATTATGTTTTGAAAGCCAAAATGGTGTTACGGAGGGAAAGGATGGTTTTTGAATTGCTAAAACATTTACGTACAACGAACATGCAACTAGTACATGAGTGTCGTGTTTAAATTTGGAATTATTCCGGGTTCGTTTGGCATTTTTATGCATTAATTGAGTTTCTGGCCATTTAATGTGCATAATTCAAATTTGAACTACAAGCACATGCTCCAATGCACCAAAGTTTGTTGAAAAATCACATGTGTGTCTTTGGGTGAATTTATAGGTCCCATGCAAGAAATGGGAATGAAATTTAAACATATGGGCATCGTGGCTCGGCCGGGAAGATTGAGAAACTTGGTTTTTAAATTCGTGTAAATCCAAAACACGCCTGAAAATCATGAAACTTGGCATGGTGTCATGAGATGGCACAAACATGTTGTGCTAATTTTTTTGGCCGAATTGGGACAAACTTTGTTGTAAGCTTCTTGCAAACCGGAGCTTCCCTCAAGAAGGCTCATGGTTCCGAGAGGAACGTGTCACCTCTGTGTGCGAAACGAGATATGTACGCTACTTTCTCCCGCCTTAATTTTTTTACATAGGCAGATTAGACCAAATAGAAGTATCGTGCTAAATGTTGGAATTATTCCGAGTTCGTTTGGCCTTTTTATACATTAATTGAGTTTATGCGCATTTAATGTGCATAATTAAAATTTGAACTACAAGCACATGCTCTAGTGCATCAAAGTTGGTTGAAAAATCACATGTGCGTCCTTGGGTGTATTTATAGGTCCCATGCAAGAAATGGGAATGAAATCCAAACATCTGGGCATCGTGGCTCGGCCGGAAAGATCGAGAAACTTGGTTTTTTAATTCCTGTAAATCCAAAACAGGCCTGAAAATCATGAAACTTGGCATGGTGTCATGACATGGCATCAACATGATGTGGTAAATTTTTTGGCCGAATTGGGACAAGCTTTGGTGTAAGCTTCTTGCAAACTGGAGCTTCCCTCAAGAAGGCTCGTGGTTCCAAGAGGGAACATGTCACCTCCGTGTGCGAAACGAGATACATACACTGCCTTCTCCCGCCTTAATTTTTTTACATAGGTGGATTAGACCAAATAAAAGTATCGTGCTAAAATTTGAAATTATTCCGGGTTCGTTTGGCCTTCTTTATACATTAATTGAGTTTATGCGCATTTAATTTGCATAATTCAAATTTGAACTACAAGCACAGGCTCTAGTGCACCAAAGTTGGTTGGAAAATCACATGTGTGTCCTTGGGTGTATTTATAGCTCACATGCAAGAAATGAGAATGAAATTCAAACATCTGGGCATCGTGGCTCAGCCGAAAAGATTGAGAAATTTGGTTTTTAAATTCCTGTAAATCCAAAACACGCTTGAAAATCATGAAACTTGGCATGGTGTCATGACATGGCACCAACATGTTGCGGTAAATTTTTTGGTCGAATTGGGACAAGCTTTGGTGTAAACTTCTTGCAAACCGGAGCTTCCCTCAAGAAGGCTCGTGGTTCCGAGAGGGAACGTGTCACCTTCGTGTGCGAAACGAGATACGTACACTGCCTTCTCCCACATTAATTTTTTTACACAAGCAGGTTAGACCAAATAGAAGTATCGTGCTAAATTTTGGGATTATTCCAGGTTCGTTTGGCCTTTTTATACATTAATTGAGTCTCTGCGCATTTAATGTGCACAATTCAAATTTGAACTACAAGCACAGGCTCAAGTGCACCAAAGTTGTTTGAAAAATCACATGTGTGTCCTTGGTGAATTTCTAGGTCCAGTGCAACAAATGGGAATTAAATTCAAACATCTGGGCGTCGTGGCCCGGTCGGAAAGATTGAGAAACTTGGTTTTTAATTCCTATAAATCGAAACACAACTAAAAATCATGAAACTTGGCATAGTGTCATGACATGGCACCAACATGCTGTGGTAATTTTTTTTGTCCAATTTGTGAAGGCGCACACATTAACAATCAACAAAGTCATTTTGGAACAAGTGTTGTCACGTTACAAATCGGAAACACAAGTATTATTGAAACCGTGGGCGTTCTACTTACCGTTTACGTGCCGCCACGCGTCCCCTTTTTATTGGCTAGGAGGTGTCGTGCGGGGTAGCTATTTGAGTACGGGAGGCGTGCGATCAGACCCCTACTCGTGCTCATCGCGAGGAGAGCCGTTTGACCGCTACCCACCGCACACCTCCCTCCCAACGTCTCCATTAATGGCGCCCGAGCCCCTGTTCTACGGCGTGGCTATGTGTCTCACTGGACTGAGATTTAAGAGAGAAAAATGAAAATCTGAAAAGAAAGTTTTGCACGGATCTTGATGTAAGATCTGACGGACCTATATAGCATCGACTGCGACTTATAGCAAGCATGATGAATATAAGTACAATGACAGTGGGTAATAATTGTCTTACATATTTAGGAACATGGTTAAAAAAAGCGACATGTGGCAACGCCCGAAATACACAAGGGAAAAAGAAGAAGGAAGACAACGATCTGCCTCGCTGATCTCTACATTGCTGCAGCGGGAACTAGTCTCCGCGGCGAGCGGCGATGAGCTATTTCTTGTCCTCAAGATGCTGCTTGAGAGCATCCATGGATTCCTCCACCAGCCTTCTGCGCTCGATGCGTAGCATGGCATTCTCATCCATAAATTTCTCGACGATGACGCCGGTCCTCTTCAACAAGGCAGTGGTCTCCTCCTGCTGCTTCGCACTTCCGATGATCTTCGCCCTCAGTAGGTCATGCTCGGCCCGGAGCTTCACATTGCTCTCATTTTGTTGTCGGATGACACCGACAAAAGAGGCTTTCATGTCGTCCTGCAGCCTCGCCCAGCCGAAGATCTGATCCATCTAGCTATGGATAAATAGCATGCATGCGCCTGTAAGAGTCCTCGCCTGCCCGCGAGACATTTTCTCAGGCTGCCACGGCATCGGAGGACATCTCTGCTGCATTCGTGGCGCGGCGCGGCTGGACATCTCTTCTGCTTCCGCGGCGCGGTCAGACCAGTCTGCCGCATCGACGGCGTGGCGGGACCTGCGTGTTGCTTCGGCGGGGCGATGAGACCTCTGTGCTGCTACGGCTGTGCGGTGGGACATGCCGGATGCGTTCGCGGCGAGGTGGGACATCTCTCGTGCTTCTGCTTCCATGCTCGCATCTCCCTGGTGGCAATCTCTCGACCCAGAACTCACGCTGGCCATGGCAGACGCAAAGGGAACAATGATGAATGACTTTGTTTTTGTGGATGAGGAATTAAGGAGGAATGTGCAGTCATCTTGGAGTAGTAGTATTTATAATCGAGTAGTAATACACTCCTAAGTGGGAAACCATTTAGGTTTTGATCGGTGTGAACAGGTTTGCAATTTGGAATGTGACGAGACGCATGCTTAAAATTTACTAACGGTTATAAGTGTGGCACTATTCCCGGAAGGCATAACGTGGGCATGTACGCCTTCTCGGCTGCGTACGTGGCATTTGCACCATAGGGTGCACCGCAATAGGCAATGTCAGCACCCGTCTTGTTCCAACAATCGCGCGCGCTCGTTATTACCATCGGGCACGCTTCTTTTAATTAGAATGTGTGTGTCCGTCTAGTGCACACATTGATCTATCTAACTGTTTCAGTTTGTTGTGACTAATCGCAGACAGTTCATCCATGTGAAGTGTATGCCATCAATCGCAGACACTTTGATCTGGCTGACCCATTTGTGTTATGTTGCCTAATCGCAAACAGTTAATCCTTCTGAAGCGTATGCCCTCAATCACACACACCTTGATCTGGCTGACCGTTTCTTTTGTGTTGCCTAATCACAAACAGTTCATCCAAGTGAACATATGCTGTATATCGCACACGCATTCATCAGGCTACCCGTTTATTTTGTTCCGTCTCATCGCAAACGGTTCATTGGACTGAACCGTATGCCCTGCATCGCACACGCAACTAAAATCTGAACCGTGTTTGATGGCTCCGCCATCGCAAACGTTTTGCACCTTTTTTGACGGTTCTTTTACTCCACCGTTTGGATTTTTGCATCGCACACAGTTTCGTCGAAGGGTCTCCGATCATAGTGTTGCGTTAGCAGCATCCTGCAGTAGTGTATATATATACTATATGCATCATGAACCCTTGCTCCGTGTGGGGACTTTCCGGTTCCAAAAGCACGGTGCCACATCAAAGTTGTGCATTGTATATAAACACCACATGACACTTGCATAGATATGTTTGGGCCACATGCACGTAGTAGTTGTCTTCAGGCACTCCCTCACATGGTTATAGGTGACAAGCTAGCCCTTTTGTCGAGCCGTGTGTGGACGTCCATCACTTTGACCAAACTATGAGAGAGGTTATATGACCAAGGTGGTGATTCTTCTTGGTTAGTGTTACAATACGTCTTGGTGAGATGCCCTCTCCCACCGACTCAAAGTGTGTGTGTGTGTGTGTGTGTGTTGGGGGGATGGGGCACTACTTTGCACTTGCTGAACTTTTGTGGGGTCGGGGATGTCCGTTAATTTGCGAGGCACATGTGCCACATCAAATTTGTGAATTGGGTATTTAAATATCACACCACACCATTTTCACACACGGACACGCGCGCGTGATACGTATTTGTCGTATCTATAATTTTTGATTGTTAATATTAAACGATGAATATCCATATTTTGGGCAATATTTATAGATACGACATGGAACAATCAAAAATTATAGATACGACGAAGACGTATCACGCGCACGTGTGCGTGTGAAAATGGTGTGGTGTGATATTTAAATACCCAATTCACAAATTTGATGTGGCACATGTGCCTCGCAAATTAACGGACATCCCCGACCCCACGAAGGTTCGGCAAGTGCAAAGTAGTGCCCCCTCCCCCAACACACACACACACTTTGAGTCGGTGGGAGAGGGCATCTCACCAAGACGTATTGTAACACTAACCAAGAAGAATCACCACCTTGGTCATATAACCTCTCTTGTAGTTTGGTCAAAGTGATGGGCGTCCACACACGACTCGACAAAAGGGCTAGCTTGTCGCCTATAACCACGTGAGGGAGTGCTTGAAGACAACTACTACGTGCATGTAGCCCAAACATATCTATGGAAGTGTCATGTGGTGTTTATATACAATGCACAACTTTGATGTGGCACCGTGCTTTTGGAACCGAAAAGTCCCCACATGGAGTAAGAGTTCACGATGTGTGTGTGTGTCTATATATATATATATATATATATATATATATATATATATATATATATATATATATATATATATATATATATATATATATATATATATATATATATATACGGTGGCGCTAAACTGTGCCTGAGCGTAGAATGCTAATTCTGCGCTCCGGCCGGAACTGCGCACCCACCCAAGCAACCAACATGCGCAGACCTGGTGCCTTGATCTCCCACTTGGTCGTAAATTCATAGAAAACTAGTAGTAAAGCATGGTAACCTTTTTATTACACAAGTTTAGTCACAAAGTTTATGGTAAAATCCCATGTAAAATATAGTAACACATGGTAACCTATTTACTATACATTCTCAGGGAATCAATCGGTAGTAACCTGTAATAGAAGTAGTAACCTCTTTACTATAGATGCACTTTTGTACTACACATATCTGGTCATGAAGTTTGCCGTAACACCCCATGCAACATTTAGTAAAGCATGTTAACCACCTTACTGCACATTCTTGGGAAAATAATCAGAAGTATAACATGTAGTACAATTAGTAATCTCTTTACTATACCCACAAAAAAGGTAATCTCTTTACTATAGATGCATGGACATTTTTAATAAAATCTCAGATAGCATGTAGTAAATACGTGACCTCTCTAGTAAAAATGATTTCAAATTCATCTTAATGTTACATGTACGCACGTTGAGAAAATTATAACCAAGATATAATTATTCAAAATATAGTAATTGTTGGTCGATTTTACCGTATGCTAGAGCGATAGTAACAACAGTGCGATATATATAATTTACTAGTCAATTTTACTAGTTGAAGGGACTTGTGGGTTTGGATAGTAAAAGTCATTGTCACACATGGTAATGTACTAGAGTCTTTTACCATCAGGTGGAAACTGTGGTTGGGATGTGGACACTTCCATAATTAGCAAGTTCAAGCGTGGTTTGAATGGCCGGAGCGCAGAATAAGTTATAATGCGCTCGGGATTAGTTTAGCATGCCTATATGTGTATATATATATATATACACACATATATATATAGGGTCGCGCTATTCGTCATCCTGGGTGAGGAATAGTTATTCTTCACCCCCTCTCTATTTTGACATCAAGGCACCGTATTTTTACGTTTCGTAAAATTTGTCCTTATTTAGTACATAAAAAGAGAACGTAAGAAAATATGTACTCGCCGTAAAAAATATTTTATATTACGTAAAATTATGAATGTAAAAACATAGTGTAAAACATATATAAAATGTGATTTTTCTGATCTTATAACCTATATTTTTGTTTTCTTATACCAAATGTTGCATATTGAATCAATATGCATGTAACTATTTATATTCTAAACGTAATTTATTTAGGAAGCGATCGTAAGATTACCTCGGGTGAAGAATAACTTATTCTGCACACTGGGTGATGAATAGTAACACTATATATATATATGTCACCCCACTTCAAGTCGGTGAGAGGGATTCATGTGTATGCATACGCTCAAACTTAGATCTGAAATCTCACCATGATCGACGTACGACTATACGGTAACACGGCCCAAGAGAAGAAGAATCCACCCTAGTAACCTCTCTCATTGTCGATTGAAGTGATGGACGTCCACGCAGGCCCACAAATATATAAATTGTCGATGATAACCAAGCGAGGGAGAGTGTCCAAAGACAACCACTACATGCATGTGCCCCAAACATATGTATGGACGTGCGTGATGCATGCATATGTTTGAATACCCAAAGCACAACATTTTGATGTGGCGCGTCGCGTGATCGCCCCCTCCCCCCACTTCGATCCGGTGGGAGGGATTCATGCGCACACATGCACTCAAAGTATATTATGTGATCTCACAGCATGACCTGTACCATATAAGACAAACCAAAATTTAATCCCCTCTTAATCATAAGTGAAATTAACCTCTATCATTGTCAGTCAAAGTGATTGACCAAGCGCGCACACAAATGGACGAAGCATCTCGCTGATAACCCCATGAGTGAGTGCTAGAAGACAACCGCCGTCGCTTGCATGTGGGGGTAAACATATGTATGGAGATGTGTGGTTGTGATTTTTGAATACCTAATATGCACAAGTTTGACATGGCACCTACCTCGGAAACCTTAAAGTCCCCACACGGAGCGAGGTTCATGACGCGTAGTATATGCTCGTCCCCCTCCCCTCTTCGACGCGTAATATATACTCCTACCATAACACAACCTGGAAATAATCCTCCTTGTTCGTCAAATTATCTCTCTCGTTGCGTCAAATTAGATGGACGACGACCTCGCGGGTCCATGGAGGGAAGCATCGTAGGCGAGTGAGTGACAACCACCGTCTGCACGTGACCAAAGAGGTGTTGGTCATGTTTGAATACCCAATATGCACAACTTCGATGTGGCACCTGCCTCGGAAACCGAAAAGTCCCCATACGGAACGAGATCGTTAACATGTGTGTAGTATATATGTGTTGGCCCCCTGATCCCCTCTTCAACGCGTACTATATACTCCTACCGTAAGACAAACCAAAAAGAAATCACCTTGTTGGTCAAATTAACCTCTCTCGTTGGGTCAAAGTGATGGAGGATGACCTCACAGGCCCACGGATAGAAGCATCACATGCGAGTGATTGTCCTATATGACGCGTAGTATATGTTGCCCCTACCCTCTTCGACTCGTACTATATATATACTCCCATCTTACGAAACACAAACCAAAAAATGACCACCCTTGTTGGTGAAATTAACCTCTCTCGCAGTAGGTCATAGTGTGGACGACAACCTCGCGGGGCCATAGAGAGCATAACACGCGAGTGACTCTCATAAGACCACCGCGTGCATAGAGCCCAAAGATGCATGTCAAACTTTTTTCTGTAGCGAACATACAACCAAAGGACTGTAGTGTTAAAAATTGAAAAAAAAACCAGAGATCATTCGTCCGTTTTTATACATTGATTGATTTCCTATGGATTTAATGTGCAAAAATCAAATTTAAGCTACATAAGACCCATGGTAGTGCATCAAAATGACCATGCAAATGCAAGAAATGAACACGGCGAGACACACACTGGTGCGCATCGGTGTCATACAAACGTTTTTTACCCCTTTCCGCGACGACATTTGGGACTGTCGCCAAGTGAGTGTGTGAGATAGGGTGTCCTTCCCACACGACCTAGAAACCATCAGGGATATGGAGCAGTGATCCAGAGGCCTTTCAAAATGTAATCGTGTGAGATGCAACACACACTAAATTATTTTGCACATGTGGTATCAGTGATTAAGCGTTTCTAATGACGCGGTGAAACCATACGGTTTGTCGTAACAAACCGTTTGGGAAACAATATGTAAGGCACATGGGCCAACATATGAAGTGTGTGCGATTTGTGCCCCATCGCACACGAGTTTTCTGCGTAAACTGTCTACCATGCTAGACTCCATCGCACACGTTTCCCAAAAATTACCGTCTGCGATAATGTTCTATCACAAACGGTTCAGGAGCCCCTTCACACACATACAAGTGCTACAGACCGTTTGTGATTTGTTGGGTATCACTGACGGTTGCCACAAGAGTGACGTGTGCTTTTCGTTTGGGATCCCACACGTTTCCTGAAAAAATTATTACTGGGATTGTATTTTGCATTGGGCATGGTTTACTCCTAGTTCTCGTGTGCGATAACGCGATATCACAAACAGTTCTTGAGACCCTACGCGCGCGTAGGAGCGCTGCAAATCGTTTGCAATCTGATGTGTATCACCGACGGTTCCGCTATGATTGACGTATGCTTTCCGATGTGGATCGCACACACTCATTTAGTTGAACCGTGTGCAGAGCAATTGCCAGGTTAAAACAAAAATATCCCATTTTGAAACGGCACGCAAAAAGAAAATTCGCCACAATATTCAGTTGAACAAATAAACAAAAATATCCCATTTTGAATCGGCACGCAAAAAACAAATTTGTCACAATATTCAATTGAACAAATAGTGTCCACATGAAGAACATTCATCGGATTTCGCAACAATTGCAATTGAACATATGGTAGCTAAATTCTAATGATTTGTCCACACATATATGCATTACATAATTAATCATAGTGTACGAAATATGAAGACCTCATCAGATGGAAAATAATGGATCCATGTGTCATATGTTTAGCGGCTAACTCTTACTCAATGTTTCAGGAGAACACATGCTGAAATCTTCATTATCACCAGTGGGATTGATGTAGTGATCCAGGAAGAAGTCGCTGATAAATCTCTGAACCATCAGCAATTCACCAGCCGGGAGCGGTTTAGGGGTCCTCGGTTTTAAGATGAGCTGCAGTATTTTTAAGATCAGAATGTGTCATATGAGTGTAGTAGAAGATATTAATTAAGATAGACTTACTAGTACTAATTCACGAGGATCGTCACGACTATCAGCAGATTTGCAGATGGAGATCATGTGTCTGCAAACATAGTATCCACAAAGGTTGGTCCCTACTTCTTGCTGAGGACACTGAAATTTGTTGTACAAAATTAGGCATGTATTTGTCCTGTTAGGAACAACCTAACCGGTGTTAGATGTATTATTTTTTCTTTGGACAAAATAGAAAGAGGTTTATTTAGAATCTTGAACATTTGACTAGCGTAAGGAAAGGTATTTGCAGACTATTGGATAAATTTTCCGAAAATAACGGATTTCGGTGTGTTACCGGAGAAACGATCTCGTGCTGTAGAGGTTGTTCTGTCTTGAACATGTTCCCTGGTTTAGTTTTCCACAATGCAAGCACACTGCAAATGATGATGAATTTTGACAACATCAATTATTGAACCAGATATGAATGCAAATTAATTTCAACATCATAGAATTCAATACCTATCCAAGAATTGCTAAACATGCGTCAGATCCTGAGTGTTTGTTGACTCTCTGAGAGAATCGATGTAGTAAACTGTGTTCTTATTTGGAACAATGAATACCAATGTCTAATGATTGCTACATATTAAGAAAGCCATGAACATACGAATGATGTCGAAATCTGAAAGACAATCAGTGTATGCGTGGTTGTTTACTTGACTTACTGTTCATGATATGGCCAGAGAAATGATTGTGCATGGGATGTGTTTTCGAAGATACAGACGACCGTGTTAACGGCCCAGTCCCGTCGGTCCTTACCATCTAATAATGTGCCATTTGCTAATGCAGGATCTATGAAATACACACTCTCCATTTTTCTTCTCTGCGCGTTCAATCCCCTGAGAGGAATAAAATGCAGTTAGTTGTTTATTATTTACAGCCTTGTATGGAGAAGTTGATCAGAGTTTGTTAAGTACTTACAAAATCAGGCATCTAACAAGAGTGGCATCGAGCACGTTGAAGTTGAAGAAGAGATGTAAGTCATTGAAACTCACATTGATGGAACTAGCATCGTGTCAGAAATGATCTCTGTTGTAGTGGACTAGCAAACCATGATGACCTTCTGACATTTGATCCATGCAATATTCATGTAACCAGCAACTGGAGCTGCACTCATCAAAGTATTCACCAACAAGAAATGGTTGGCCATGGACGTACTTGCGTGCTTGAAGTACGGCTGCTTTACTTTTAGCAAGCAACAATTCTACTTCTTCATCATCCATGGCGTCAGAAATAATATTACTCCCTGATTCGAACAAGCTGCTATTAATTTGGTTTTGGGCGATGAGTGCTTTAAGTAAGAGGCAATCATTCTCTTTCCTCTTCACTCTCCCGCTGCACTTCCTCGTGGGTGTAGCCTTTTTGACCACTTCCTTCTTGGTACTTGAAGCATTTCTGGTAGAACGTCTGGTTGGCTGCAAGGTAGATTGCCGAGCAGACGGTGAAGCTTGGACGGACTGCTTAGCAGACGTTTATCTATGTCGGACCGCCGAGCTGGCGGTGTTGCTGTGACGAACTGCTGGGCTATAGGAGTAGAGGCATCGGACTGCTGACCATGCGTCGAAGCTATGTCGGGTTTCTGCGCAGGTGGTGCCAACTTCTGGGTGTGCTGAGGAGGTCATGCCAATGCATTGGTTTGCTGAGCAGGAAGTGCAGACACATTGGTATGTGCTGTCTACTACACAACCTTCTTCTTGTAGACGTTGTTGGGCCTCCAAGTGCAGAGGTTTGTAGGACAGTAGCAAATTTCCCTCAAGTGGATGACCTAAGGTTTATCAATCTATGGGAGGCGTCGGATGAAGATGGTCTCTCTCAAGCAGCCCTGCAACCAAATAACAAAGAGTCTCTTGTGTACCCAACACACCCAATACAATGGTAAATTGTATAGGTGC
The DNA here is from genome assembly GCF_056163025.1 of Triticum urartu. Lineage (NCBI taxonomy): Eukaryota > Viridiplantae > Streptophyta > Magnoliopsida > Poales > Poaceae > Triticum > Triticum urartu. The sequence continues at coordinate 441,710,430 of NC_141878.1, read as the reverse complement.
ACTACTTCGGCGAAGAGATGGCGATACAAGAGCAATATGGATGGTAGATAATGGTTTTTGTAATCTGAAAATATAAAAACAGCAAGGTAACTAATGATAAAAGTGAGCACAAACGGTATTGCAATGCGTTGAAACAAGGCCTAGGGTTCATACTTTCACTAGTGCGAGTTCTCTCAACAATAATAACATAATTGGATCACATAACTATCCCTCAACATGCAACAAAGAGTCACTCCAAAGTCACTAATAGTGGAGAACAAACGAAGAGATTATGGTAAGGTACGAAACCACCTCAAAGTTATCCTTTCTGATCGATCTATCATAGAGTTCGTACTAGAATAACACCTTAAGACACAAATCAACCAAAACCCTAATGTCACCTAGATACTCCAATGTCACCTCAAGTATCTGTGGGTATGATTATACGATATGCATCACACAATCTCAGATTCATCTATTCAAACCAACACAAAGTACTTCAAAGAGTGTCCCAAAGTTTCTACCGGAGACTCAAGACGAAAACGTGTGCCAACCCCTATGCATAGGTTCATGGGTGGAACCCGCAAGTTGATCACCAAAACATACATCAAGTGAATCAATAGAATAACCCATTGTCACCATGGTTATCCGCCGCAAGACATACATCAAGTGTTCTCAAATCCTTAAAGACTCAATCCGATAAGATAACTTCAAAGGGAAAACTCAATCCATTACAAGAGAGTAGAGGGGGGGAAACATCATAAGATCCAACTATAATAGCAAAGCTCGCGATACATCAAGATCGTATCACCTCCTGAACACGGGAGAGAGAGAGATCAAACACATAGCTACTGGTACATACCCTCAGCCCCGAGGAAGAACTACTCCCTCCTCATCATGGAGAGTGCCGAGATGATGAAGATGGCCACCGGAGAGGGATTCCCCCTCCGGCAGGGTGCCGGAACGGGTCTAGATTGGTTTTCAGTGGCTATGGAGGCTTCTGGCGGCGGAACTCCCGATCTATTCTGCTCCTCGAAGTTTTTAGGGTATATGGGTATGTATGGGAGGAAGAAGTACGTCGGTGGACCTACGGGCTGTCCACGAGGCAGGGGCGCGCCCAGGGGGGTGGGCGCGCCCCCACCCTCGTGGGCAGCCCGGGACTCTTCTGGTCCAACTCCGATACTCTGTGGGCTTCTTCTGGTCCAAAAATAAGTTCCGTGAAGTTTCAGGTCAATTGGACTCCGTTTGATTTTCCTTTTCCGCGATACTCTAAAACAGGGAAAAAATAGAAACCGGCACTGGGCTCTGGGTTAATAGGTTAGTCCCAAAAATCATATAAAATAGCATATAAATTCATATAAAACATCCAAGGTTAATAATATAATAGCATGGAACAATCAAACATTATAGATACGTAGGAGACGTATCAGCATCCCCAAGCTTAATTCCTGCTCGTCCTCGAGTAGGTAAATGATAAAAACAGAATTTTTGATGTGGAATGCTACCTAACATATTTATCCATGTAATTCTCTTTATTGTGGCAAGAATATTCAGATCCATAAGATTCAAGACAAAAGTTTAATATTGACATAGAAATAATAATACTTCAAGCATACTAACAAAGAAATTATGTATTCTCAAAATAACATGGCCAAAGAAAGCTATCTCTACAAAATCATATAGTCTGGCTATGCTCCATCTTCACCACACAACGTATTCAAATCATGCACAGCCCCGATGACAAGCCAAGCAACTATTTCATACTTTTGATGTTCTCAAACTTTTTCTATCTTCACACAATATATGAGCGTGAGCCATGGATATAGCACTATAGGTGGAATAGAATCTTGGTTGTGGAGAAGACAAAAAGGGAGAAGATAGTCTCACATCAACTAGGCGTATCAACGGGCTATGGAGATGCCCATTAATAGATATCAATGTGAGTGAGTAGGGATTGCCATGCAATGAATGCACTAGATCTATAAGTATATGAAAGCTCAACAAAAAGAACTAAGTGGGTGTGCATCCAACTTGCTTGCTCACGAAGACCTAGGGCATTTTGAGGAAGCCCATCGTTGGAATATACAAGCCAAGTTCTATAATTAAAAATTCCCACTAGTATATGAAAGTGATAGCATAGGAGACTCTCTTTCATGAAGATCATGGTGCTACTTTGAAGCACAAGTGTAGAAAAAGGATAGTAGTATTGCCCCTTTTTATTTATTTATTCTTTTTTTGGGGCCTTCATTTTTTATGTGGCCTTTCTCTTTTTTTATTGGGACAATACTCTATGAATGATGATCATCACACTTCTATTTATTTACAACTCAATGATTACAACTCGATACTAGAACAAAGTATGACTCTATATGAATGCCTCCGGCGGTATACCGTGATAGCAATGATGCATGAGTGACTTATATGAAAGAATTATGAATGGTGGCTTTGCCACAACTAAAATGTCAACTACTTGATCATGCGAAGCAATATGACAATGGTGGAGCGTGTCATAGTAAACGGAACGGTGGAAAGTTGCATGGCAATATATCTCGGAATGGCTATGGAAATGCCATGATAGGTAGGTATGGTGGCTGTTTTGAGGAAGGTATATGGTGGGTGTATGATACCGGCGAAAGGTGTGCGGTATTAGAGAGGCTAGCAATGGTGCAAGGGTGAGAGTGCATATAATCCATGGACTCAACATTAGTCATAAAGAACTCACATACTTATTGCGAAAGTCTATTAGTTATCGAAACAAAGTACTACGCGCATGCTCCTAGGGGTATAGATTGGTAGGAAAAGACCATCGCTCGTCCCCGACCGCCACTCATAAGGAAGACAATCAATAAATAAATCATGCTCCGACATCGTCACATCACGGTTCACCATACGTGCATGCTACGGGAATCAAAAACTTCAACACAAGTATTTCTCAAATTCAAAACTACTCAAATAGCATGACTCTAATATCACCATCTCCATATCTCAAAACAATTATCAAGTATCAAACTTCTCTTAGTATTCAATGCACTTCATATGAAAGTTTTTATTATATCCCACTTGGATGCCCATCATATTAGGACTAAATTCATAACCAAAGCAAATTACCATGATGTTCTAAAGACTCTCAAAATAATATAAGTGAAGCACGAGAGTTCATCTATTTCTATAAACTAAAACCACCACCATGCTCTAAAAGGATAAAAGTGAATCACTAGAGCAAATGTCAAACTACTCCGAAAGATATAAGTGAAGATCAATGAGTAGTCGAATAATTATGCAACTATGTGAAGACTCTCTAACATTTAAGAATTTCAGATCTTGGTATTTTATTCAAGCAGCAAGAAAAACAAAGTAAAATGACATTCTAAGAATGGCAAACATCATGTGAAGAAGCAAAAACTTAGGATCAACCGAAACTAACCGATAGTTGTTGAAGAAGAAAGGTGGGATGCCAACCGGGGCATCCCCAAGCTTAGACGCTTGAGAATTCTTGAAATATTATATTGGGATGCCTCGGGAATCCCCAAGCTTGAGATTTTGTGCCTCCTTAATTCCTCTCATATCACGGTCTCCATAAATCTCAAAAGCTTCATCCACACAAAACTCAACAAGGACTCGTGAGATAAGTTAGTATAAACCAATGCAAAAACCTTATCATACTCTACTGTAGCAAATCACTAAAATTATTATTCAACATTTCATACTAAATGCCTCTGCATATTTAATAGTCCTATCCTCAAATAGAATCATTAAAGAAGCAAACATATGTAAACAATGCAAACATAACAGCAATCTGCCTAAACAGGACAGTCTGTAAAGAGTGCAGCAAGATCCATACTTCCCTGCCTCCAAAAATTATGAAAGAAAAATACCACTGTAGTCAATTTATCAGATATTATTACGAAAAAGGTTTCAACATTTTATCACATTCTGACTTTTCTAGGGAATTTTTGCAACAACGGTAAACTTTCTGTTTTCCAACAGCAACATAGGACTTGTAAAATAGGCATAGTAAAGGCTATCAATGCCACTTTTATTGAAATAAAAGATGCAAAACATTATTCTAAATGACAGCAAGCAAATCCTAACAAAATAAATTGATGCTCCAAGCAAAACACATATCATGTGGTGAATAAAAATATAGCTCCAAGTAAAGTTTCCGATGAACGAAGACGAAAGAGGGGATGCCTTCCGGGGCATCCCCAAGCTTAGGCTTTTGGTTGTCCTTGAATATTACCTTGGGGTGCCTTTGGCATCCCCAAGCTTAGGCTCTTGCCACTCCTTATTCCATAGTCCATTGAATCTTTACCCAAAACTTGAAAACTTCACAACACAAAACATAACAAAAACTCGTAAGCTCCGTTAGTATAAGAAAATAAATCACCACTTAGGTACTGTTGTGAACTCATTCTAAATTCATATTGGTGTAATATCTACTGTATTTCAGCTTATCTATGGTTCATACCCTCCGATACTACTCATAGATTCATCAAAATAAGCAAACAACACATAGAAAACAGAATATGTCAAAAACAGAACAGTCTATAGTAGTTTGTAGGATTTGAATACTTCTGTAACTGCAAAAATCCTGAGAAATTAGTATGTCTTAGGCAATTTGTTTATTAATCTACTTCAAGTGGAATTGGTATTTTATTGCTATCTGGTAAGAAATGAAAATTATTATCGTGAGCACATACTTTCTGTTTTTTACAGCAAGATCAAATAACAATCACCCAAGAAGGTCCTAAAGGCTTTACTTGGCACAAACACTAACTAAAACATAAACCCACATCTAAACAGAGGCTAGATGAAATATTTATTACTAAACAGGAACAAAAAGCAAGGAACAAAAATAAAGTTGGGTTGCCTCCCAACAAGCGCTATCGTTTAACGCCCCTAGCTAGGCATGATGATTTCAATGATGCTCACATAAAAGATAAGAGTTGAAACATAAAGAGAGCATCATGAAGAATATGACTAGCACATTTAAGTCTAACCCACTTCCTATGCATAGGGATTTTGTGAGCAAACAATTTATGGGAACAAGAATCAACTTGCATAGGTAGGTAAAGCAAGCAAAACTTCAAAACTATAAGCACATGGAGAGGAAACTTGATATTATTGCAATTCCTACAAGCATATATTCCTCCCTCATAATAATTTTCAGTAGCATAATGAATGAATTCAACAATATAACTATCACATAAAGCATTCTTTTCATGATCTACAAGCATGGAAATTTTATTACTCTCCACATAGGCAAAATTCTTCTCATTCATAATAGTGGGAGCAAACTCAACAAAATAACTATCATGTGAGGCATAATCCAATTGAAAACTAAAATCACGAAGACAAGTTTCATGGTTATCATTATTATTTATAGCATACATGTCATAACAGTAATCATCATAGATAGCAACTTTGTTCTCATAATCAATTGGAACCTCTTCCAAAATAGTGGATTCATCACTAAATAAAGTTATGACCTCTCCAAATCCACTTTCATCAATATAATCATCATAAATAGGAGGCATGCTTTCATCATAATAAATTTGCTCATCAAAACTTGTGGGACAAAAAATATCATCTTCATCAAACATAGCTTCCCCAACCTTGTGGCTTTGCATATCATTAGCATCATGGATATTCAAGGAATTCATACTAACAACATTGCAATCATGCTCATCATACAAAGACTTAGTGCCAAACATTCTAATGCATTCTTCTTCTAACACTTTGGCACAATTATCGGAATCCTTATTTTCATGAAAGACATTAAAAAGATGAAGCATATGAGATACCCTTAATTCCATTTTTTGTAGTTTTCTTTTATAGACTAAACTAGTGATAAAACAAGAAACACAAAGATTCGATTGCAAGATCTAAAGATATACCTTCAGGCGCTAACCTCCTCGGCAACGGCGCCAGAAAAGAGCTTGATGTCCACTACACAACCTTCTTCTTGTAGACGTTGTTGGGCCTCCAAGTGCAGAGGTTTGTAGGACAGTAGCAAATTTCCCTCAAGTGGATGACCTAAGGTTTCTCAATCCGTGGGAGGCGTAGGATGAAGATGGTCTCTCTCAAGCAACGCCCTGGAACCAAATAACAAAGAGTCTCTTGTGTCCCCAACACACCCAATACAATGGTAAATTGTATAGGTGCACTAGTTCGGCGAAGAGATGGTGATACAAGTGCAATATGGATGGTAGATAATGGTTTTTGTAATCTGAAAATATAAAAACAGCAAGGTAACTAATGATAAAAGTGAGCACAAACGGTATTGCAACGCGTTGAAACAAGGCATAGGGTTCATATTTTCACTAGTGCAAGTTCTCTCAACAATGATAACATAATTGGATCACATAACTATCCCTCAACATGCAACAAAGAGTCACTCCAAAGTCACTAATAGCGGAGAACAAACGAAGAGATTATGGTAGGGTACGAAACCACCTCAAAGTTATCCTTTCTGATCGATCTATCATAGAGTTCGTACTAGAATAACACCTTAAGATAGAAATCAACCAAAACCCTAATGTCACCTAGATACTCCAATGCCACCTCAAGTATCCGTGGGTATGATTATATGATATGCATCACACAATCTCAGATTCATCTATTCAAACCAACACAAAATACTTCAAAGAGTGCCCCAAAGTTTCTACCGGAGAGTCAAGACGAAAACATGTGCCAACCCTATGCATAGGTTCATGGGCGGAACCCGCAAGTTGATCACCAAAACATACATCAAGTGAATCAATAGAATAACCCACTGTCACCATTGTTATCCCACGCAAGACATACATCAAGTGTTCTCAAATCCTTAAAGACTCAATCTGATAAGATAACTTCAAAGGGAAAACTCAATCCATTACAAGAGAGTAGAGGGGGAGAAACATCATAAGATCCAACTATAATAGCAAAGCTCGCGATACATCAAGATCGTATCACCTCCAGAACATGAGAGAGAGAGATCAAACACATGGCTACTGGTACATACCCTTAGCCCCGAGGGAGAACTACTCCCTCCTCATCATGGAGAGCGTCGGGATGATGAAGATGGCCACCAAAGAGGGATTCCCCCTCCGGCAGGGTGTTGGAATGGGTCTAGATTGGTTTTTGGTGGCTACATAGGCTTCTGGTGGCGGAACTCCCGATCTATTCTGCTCCTCGAAGTTTTTAGGGTATATGGGTATATATGGGAGGAAGAAGTACGTCGGTGGACCTACGGGCTGTCCACGAGGCAGGGGGGCGCGCCCCACCCTCGTGGGCAGCCCGGGACTCTTATGGTCCAACTCCGATACTCTGTGTGCTGCTTCTGGTCCAAAAATAAGTTCCGTGAAGATTCAGGTCAATTGGACTCCGTTTGATTTTCCTTTTCTGTGATACTCTAAAACAAGGAAAAAAACAGAAACTGGCACTGGGCTCTGGGTTAATAGGTTAGTCCCAAAAATCATATAAAATAGCATATAAATGCATATAAAACATCCAATGTTGATAATATTATAGCATGGAACAATCAAAAATTATAGATATGTTGGAGACGTATCAGCATCCCCAAGCTTAATTCATGCTCGTTCTCGAGTAGGTAAATGACAAAAACAGAATTTTGATGTGGAATGCTACCTAACATATTTATCCATGTAATTCTCTTTATTGTGGCAAGAATATTCAGATCCATAAGATTCAAAACAAAAGTTTAATATTAACATAGAAATAATAACACTTCAAGCATACTAATAAAGAAATTATGTCTTATCAAAATAACATGGCCAAAGAAAGCTATCCCTACAAAATCATATAGTCTGTCTACGATCCATCTTCACCACGCAACGTATTCAAATCATGCACAACCCCGATCAAGCCAAGCAGTTGTTTCATACTTTTGATGTTCTCAAACTTTTTCAATATTCACGCAATATATGAGTGTGAGCCATGGATATAGCACTATAGGTGGAATAGAATGGTGGTTGTGGAGAAGACAAAAAGGGAGAAGATAGTCTCACATCAACTATGCGTATCAACGGGCTATGGAGATGCCCATTAATACATATCAATGTGAGTGAGTAGGTATTGCCATGCAACGGATGCACTAGAGTTATAAGTATATGAAAGCTCAACAAAAAGAACTAAGTGGGTGTGCATCCAACTTGCTTGCTCACGAAGACCTAGGGCATTTTGAGGAAGCCCATCGTTGGAATATACAAGCCAAGTTCTATAATGAAAAATTCCCACTAGTATATGAAAGTGATAGCATAGGAGACTCTATCATGAAGATCATGGTGCTACTTTGAATCACAAGTGTGGAAAAAGGATAGTAGTATTGCCCCTTTTTATTTATTTATTCTTTTTTTGGGGCCTTCATTTTTTATGTGGCCTTTCTCTTTTTTATTGGGACAATACTCTATGAATGATGATCATCACACTTCTATTTATTTACAACTCAATGATTACAACTCGATACTAGAACAAAGTATGACTCTATATGAATGCCTCCGGCGGTATACCGTGATAGCAATGATGCATGAGTGACTTATATGAAAGAATTATGAACGGTGGCTTTGCCACAACTAAAATGTCAACTACTTGATCATGCGAAGCAATATGACAATGGTGGAGCGTGTCATAGTAAACGGAATGGTGGAAAGTTGCATGGCAATATATCTCGGAATGGCTATGGAAATGCCATGATAGGTAGGTATGGTGGCTGTTTTGAGGAAGGTATATGGTGGGTGTATGATACCGGCGAAAGGTGCACGGTATTAGAGAGGCTAGCAATGGTGGAAGGGTGAGAGTGCGTATAATCCATGGACTCAACATTAGTCATAAAGAACTCATATACTTATTGCAAAAATCTATTAGTTATCGAAACAAAGTACTACCCACATGCTCCTAGGGGTATAGATTGATAGGAAAAGACCATCGCTCGTCCCCGACCGCCACTCATAAGGAAGACAATCAATAAATAAATCATGCTCCGACTTCGTCACATAACGGTTCACCATACGTGCATGCTACGGGAATTACAAACTTCAACACAAGTATTTCTCAAATTCACAACTACTCAACTAGCATGACTCTAATATCACCATCTCCATATCTCAAAACAATTATCAAGTATCAAACTTCTCTTAGTATTCAATGCACTTCATATGAAAGTTTTTATTATATCCCACTTGGATGCCCATCATATTAGGACTAAATTCATAACCAAAGCAAATTACCATGCTGTTCTAAAGACTCTCAAAATAATATAAGTGAAGCACGAGAGTTCATCTATTTCTATAAAATAAAACCACCACCGTGCTCTAAAAGGATAAAAGTGAAGCACTAGAGCAAATGTCAAACTACTCCGAAAGATATAAGTGAAGATCAATGAGTAGTCGAATAATTATGCAACTATGTGAAGACACTCTAAAATTTAAGAATTTCAGATCTTGGTATTTTATTCAAGCAGCAAGCAAAACAAAGTAAAATGACATTCTAAGAATGGCAAATATCATGTGAAGAAGCAAAAACTTAGGATCAACCGAAACTAATCGATAGTTGTTGAAGAAGAAAGGTGGGATGCCAACCGGGGCATCCCCAAGCTTAGACACTTGAGATTTCTTGAAATATTATCTTGCGATGCCTTGGTCATCCCCAAGCTTGAGATTTTGTGCCTCCTTAATTCCTCTCATATCACGGTCTCCATAAATCTCAAAAGCTTCATCCACACAAAACTCAACAAGGACTCGTGAGATAAGTTAGTATAAACCAATGCAAAAACCTTATCATACTCTACTGTAGCAAATCACTAAAATTATTATTCAACATTTCATACTAAAGGCCTCTACATATTTAATAGTCCTATCCTCAAATAGAATCATTAAAGAAGCAAACATATGTAAACAATGCAAACATAACAGCAATCTGCCTAAACAGGACAGTCTGTAAAGAGTGCAGCAAGATCCATTCTTCCCTGCCTCCAAAAATTATGAAAGAAAAATACCACTGTAGTCAATTTATCAGATATTATTATGAAATAGGTTTCAACATTTTATCACATTCTGACTTTTCTAGGGAATTTTTGCAACAACGGTAAACTTTCTGTTTTCCAACAGCAACATAGGACTTGTAAAATAGGCATAGTAAAGGCTATCAATGCCACTTTTATTGAAATAAAAGATGCAAAACATTATTCTAAATGACAGCAAGCAAATCCTAAAAAATAAATTGATGCTCCAAGCAAAACACATATCATGTGGTGAATAAAAATATAGCTCCAAGTAAAGTTTCCGATGAACGAAGACGAAAGAGGGGATGCCTTCCGGGGCATCCCCAAGCTTAGGCTTTTGGTTGTCCTTGAATATTACCTTGGGGTGCCTTTGGCATCCCCAAGCTTAGGCTCTTGCCACTCCTTATTCCATAGTCCATTGAATCTTTACCCAAAACTTGAAAACTTCACAACACAAAACATAACAAAAACTCGTAAGCTCCGTTAGTATAAGAAAATAAATCACCACTTAGGTACTGTTGTGAACTCATTCTAAATTCATATTGGTGTAATATCTACTGTATTCCAGCTTATCTATGGTTCATACCCTCCGATACTACTCATAGATTCATCAAAATAAGCAAACAACACATAGAAAACAGAATATGTCAAAAACAGAACATTCTATAGTAGTTTGTAGGATTCGAATACTTCTGTAAGTGCAAAAATCCTGAGAAATTAGTATGTCTTAGGCAATTTGTTTATTAATCTACTTCAAGTGGAATTGGTATTTTATTGCTATCTGGTAAGAAATGAAAATTATTATCGTGAGCGCATACTTTCTGTTTTTTACAGCAAGATCAAATAACAATCACCCAAGAAGGTCCTAAAGGCTTTACTTGGCACAAACACTAACTAAAACATAAAACCACATCTAAACAGAGGCTAGATGAAATATTTATTACTAAACAGGAACAAAAAGCAAGGAACAAAAATAAAGTTGGGTTGCCTCCCAACAAGCGCTATCGTTTAACGCCCCTAGCTAGGCATGATGATTTCAATGATGCTCACATAAAAGATAAGAGTTGAAACATAAAGAGAGCATCATGAAGAATATGACTAGCACATTTAAGTCTAACCCACTTCCTATGCATAGGGATTTTGTGAGCAAACAATTTATGGGAACAAGAATCAACTTGCATAGGTAGGTAAAGCAAGCAAAACTTCAAAACTATAAGCACATGGAGAGGAAACTTGATATTATTGCAATTCCTACAAGCATATATTCCTACCTCATAATAATTTTCAGTAGCATAATGAATGAATTCAACAATATAACTATCACATAAAGCATTCTTTTCATGATCTACAAGCATCGAAATTTTATTACTCTCCACATAGGCAAAATTCTTCTCATTCATAATAGTGGGAGCAAACTCAACAAAATAACTATCATGTGAGGCATAATCCAATTGAAAACTAAAATCATGAAGACAAGTTTCATGGTTATCATTATTCTTTATAGCATACATGTCATCACAATAATCATCATAGATAGCAACTTTGTTCTCATAATCAATTGGAACCTCTTCCGAAATAGTGGATTTGTCACTAAATAAAGTAATGACATCTCCAAATCCACTTTCATCAATATAATCATCATAAATAGGAGGCATGCTTTCATCATAATAAATTTGCTCATCAAAACTTGGGGGACAAAAAATATCATCTTTATCAAACATAGCTTCCCCAAGCTTGTGGCTTTGCATATCATTAGCATCATGGATATTCAAGGAATTCATACTAACAACATTGCAATCATGCTCATCATACAAAGACTTAGTGCCAAACATTCTAATGCATTCTTCTTCTAACACTTTGGCACAATTATCGGAATCCTTATTTTCATGAAAGACATTAAAAAGATGAAGCATATGAGATACCCTTAATTCCATTTTTTGTAGTTTTCTTTTATAGACTAAACTAGTGATAAAACAAGAAACAAAAATATTCGATTGCAAGATCTAAAGATATACCTTCAGGCGCTAACCTCCTCGGCAACGGCGCCAGAAAAGAGCTTGATGTCCACTACACAACCTTCTTCTTGTAGACGTTGTTGGGCCTCCAAGTGCAGAGGTTTGTAGGACAGTAGCAAATTTCCCTCAAGTGGATGACCTAAGGTTTCTCAATCCGTGGGAGGCGTAGGATGAAGATGGTCTCTCTCAAGCAACGCCCTGCAACCAAATAACAAAGAGTCTCTTGTGACCCCAACACACCCAATACAATGGTAAATTGTATAGGTGCACTAGTTCGGCAAAGAGATGGTGATACAAGTGCAATATGGATGGTAGATAATGGTTTTTGTAATCTGAAAATATAAAAACAGCAAGGTAACTAATGATAAAAGTGAGCACAAACGGTATTGAAATGCGTTGAAACAAGGCCTAGTGTTCATACTTTCACTAGTGCAAGTTCTCTCAACAATAATAACATAATTGAATCACATAACTATCCCTCAACATGGAACAAAGAGTCACTCCAAAGTCACTAATAGCGGAGAACAAACGAAGAGATTATGGTTGGGTACGAAACCACCTCAAAGTTATCCTTTCTGATCGATCTATCATCGAGTTCGTACTAGAATAACACCTTAAGACAGAAATCAACCAAAACCCTAATGTCACCTAGATACTCCAATGTCACCTCAAGTATCCGTGGGTATGATTATACGATATGCATCACACAATCTTAGATTCATCTATTCAAACCAACACAAAGTACTTCAAAGAGTGCCCCAAAGTTTCTACCGGAGAGTCAAGACGAAAACGTGTGCCAACCCTTATGCATAGGTGTAGGGGAACGTAGTAATTTCAAAAAATTTCCTACGCACACGCAAGATCATGGTGATGCATAGCAATGAGAGGGGAGAGTGTAGTCTACGTACCCTCGTAGACCGTAAGCGGAAGCGTTAGCACAACGTGGTTGATGTAGTCGTACGTCTTCACGGCCCGACCGATCAAGCACCGAAACTACGGCACCTCCGAGTTCTAGCACACGTTCAGCTCGATGACGATCCCCGGACTCCGATCCAGCAAAGTGTCGGGGATGAGTTCCGTCAGCATGACGGCGTGGTGACGATCTTGATGTTTTACCGTCGCAGGGCTTCGCCTAAGCACCGCTACAATATTATCGAGGACTATGGTGGAGGGGGGCACCGCACACGGCTAAGAGATCAATGATCAACTGTTGTGTCTATGGGGTGCCCCCTGCCCCCGTATATAAAGGAGTGGAGGAGGGGGCCGGCCAAGGAGGGTGGCGCGCCCTAGGGGGGAGTCCAACTCCCACCGGGAGTAGGACTCCCCTTTTTCCTATTAGGAGTGGGAGAGGGAAGGAAGAGGAAGGAGGGAGGAAGGAAAGGGGGGGCGGCCCCCCTCCCAATTCGGATTGGGCTTGGGGGGGCGCCCCCTCCCTTTCTCCTTTCCCCTCCTTTCCACTAAGGCCCAATAAGGCCCATATACCTCCCGGGGGGGTCCGATAACCTTCTGGTGATCCGGTATTGTCCCAATCTCACCCGGAACCTTTCCGGTGTCCAAATATAGTCGTCCAATATATCGATCTTTATGTCTCGACCATTTCGAGACTCCTCGTCAAGTCTGTGATCACATCCGGGACTCCGAACAACCTTCGGTACATCAAAATATATAAACTCATAATGAAACTGTCATCATAACGTTAAGCGTGCGGACCCTACGGGTTCGAGAACAATGTAGACATGACCGAGACACGTCTCCGGTCAATAACCAATAGCGGAACCTGGATGCTCATATTGGCTCCTACATATTCTACGAAGATCTTTATTGGTTAGACCGCATAACAACATACGTTTGTTCCCTTTGTCATCGGTATGTTACTTGCCCGAGATTCGATCGTCGGTATCTCAATACCTAGTTCAATCTCGTTACCGGCAAGTCTCTTTACTCATTATGTAATACATCATCTTTCAACTAACTTATTAGTTGCATTGCTTGCAAGGCTTAAGTGATGTGCATTACCGAGAGGGCCCAGAGATACCTCTCCGACAATCGGAGTGACAAATCCTAATCTCGAAATACGCCAACCCAACATGTACCTTTGGAGACACCTGTAGAGCACCTTTATAATCACCCAGTTATGTTGTGACGTTTGGTAGCACACAAAGTGTTCCTCCGGTAAACGGGGGTTGCATAATCTCATAGTCATAGGAACATGTATAAGTCATGAAGAAAGCAATAGCAGCATACTAGACGATCGGGTGCTAAGCTAATGGAATAGGTCATGTCAATCACATCATTCTCCTAATGATGTGATCCCGTTAATCAAATGACAACTCATGTCTATGGTTAGGAAACATAACCATCTTCGATTAACGAGCTAGTCAAGTAGGGGCATACTAGTGACACTTTGTTTGTCTATGTATTCACACAAGTATTACGTTTCCGGTTAATACAATTCTAGCATGAATAATAAACATTTATCATGATATAAGGAAATAAATAATAACTTTATTATTGCCTCTAGGGCATATTTCCTTTAGTCTCCCACTTGCACTAGAGTCAATAATTTAGATTACACAGTAATGATTCTAACAACCATGGAGCCTTGGTGCTGATCATGTTTTGCTCGTGGAAGAGGCTTAGTCAATGGGTCTGCTACATTCAGATCCGTATGTATCTTGCAAATCTCTATGTCTCCCACCTGGACTAGATCCCGGATGGAATTGAAGCGTCTCTTGATGTGCTTGGTTCTCTTGTGAAATCTGGATTCCTTTGCCAAGGCAATTGCACCAGTATTTTCACAAAAGATTTTCATTGGACCCGATGCACTAGGTATGACACCTAGATCGGATATGAACTCCTTCATCCAGACTCCTTCGTTTGCTGCTTCCGAAGCAGCTATGTACTCCGCTTCACATGTAGATCCCGCCATGACGCTTTGTTTAGAACTGCACCAACTGACAGCTCCACTGTTTAATGTAAATACGTATCCGGTTTGCGATTTAGAATCGTCCGGATCAGTGTCAAAGCTTGCATCAACGTAACCATTTACGATGAGCTCTTTGTCACCTCCATATACGAGAAACATATCCTTAGTCCTTTTCAAGTATTTCAGGATGTTCTTGACCGCTATCCAGTGATCCACTCCTGGATTACTTTGGTACCTCCCTGCTAGACTTATAGCAAGGCACACATCAGGTCTGGTACACAGCATTGCATACATGATAGAGCCTATGGCTGAAGCATAGGGAACATCTTTCATTTTCTCTCTATCTTTTGCAGTGGTCGGGCATTGAGTCTTACTCAACTTCACACCTTGTAACACAGGCAAGAATCCTTTCTTTGCTTGATCCATTTTGAACTTCTTCAAAACTTTGTCAAGGTATGTGCTTTGTGAAATTCCAATTAAGCGTCTTGATCTATCTCTATAGATCTTAATGCCCAATAAGTAAGCAGCTTCACCGAGGTATTTCATTGAAAAACTCTTATTCAAGTATCCCTTTATGCTATCCAGAAATTCTATATCATTTCCGATTAGCAATATGTCATCCACATATAATACCAGAAATGCTACAGAGCTCCCACTCACTTTCTTGTAAATATAGGCTTCTCCAAAAGTCTGTATAAAACCAAATGCTTTGATCACACTATCAAAGCATTTATTCCAACTCCGAGATGCTTGCACCAGTCCATAAATGGATCGCTGGAGCTTGCACACTTTGTTAGCTCCCTTTGGATCGACAAAACCTTCCGGCTGCATCATATACAACTCTTCTTCCAGAAATCCATTCAGGAATGCAGTTTTGACATCCATCTGCCAAATTTCATAATCATAAAATGCGGCAATTGCTAACATGATTCAGACAGACTTAAGCATCGCTACGGGTGAGAAGGTCTCATCGTAGTCAATCCCTTGAACTTGTCGAAAACCTTTTGCGACAAGTTGAGCTTTGTAGACAGTAACATTACCGTCAGCGTCAGTCTTCTTCTTGAAGATCCATTTATTCTCAATTGTTTGCCGATCATTGGGCAAGTCAACCAAAGTCCACACTTTGTTCTCATACATGGATCCCATCTCAGATTTCATGGCTTCAAGCCATTTTGCGGAATCTGGGCTCACCATCGCTTCTTCATAGTTCGTAGGTTCATCATGATCTAGTAGCATGACTTCCAGAACAGGATTACTGTACCACTCTGGTGCAGATCTTACTCTGGTTGATCTACGAGGTTCAGTAGTAACTTGTTCTAAAGTTTCATGATCATCATCATTAGCTTCCTCACTAATTGGTGTAGGTGTCATAGAAACCGTTTTCTGTGATGTACTACTTTCCAATAAGGGAGCAGGTACAGTTACCTCATCAAGTTCTACTTTCCTCCCACTCACTTCTTTCGAGAGAAACTCCTTCTCTAGAAAGGATCCATTCTTAGCAACAAATGTCTTGCCTTCGGATCTGTGATAGAAGGTGTACCCAACAATCTCCTTCGGGTATCCTATGAAGACACATTTCTCCGATTTGGGTTCGAGCTTATCAGGTTGAAGTTTTTTTCACATAAGCATCGCAGCCCCAAACTTTCAGAAACGACAACTTTGGTTTCTTGCCAAACCATAGTTCATAAGGCGTCGTCTCAACGGATTTTGATGGTGCCCTATTTAAGGTGAATGCGGCGTCTCTAAAGCATAACCCCAAAACAATAGCGGTAAATCTATAAGAGACATCATAGATCGCACCATATCAAGTAAAGTACGATTACGACGTTCGGACACACCATTACGCTGTGGTGTTCCGGGTGGCGCGAGTTGCGAAACTATTCCGCATTGTTTCAAATATAAACCAAACTCGTAACTCAAATATTCTCCTCCACGATCAGATCGTAGAAACTTTATTTTCTTGTTACGATGATTTTCATCTTCACTCTGAAATTCTTTGAACTTTTCAAATGTTTCAGACTTATGTTTCATTAAGTAGATACACCCATATCTACTTAAATCATCTGTGAAGGTGAGAAAATAACGATATCCGCCACGAGCTTCAACATTCATTGGACCACATACATCTATATGTATGATTTCCAACAAATCTGTTGCTCTCTCCATAGTACCGGAGAACGGCGTTTTAGTCATCTTGCCCATGAGGCACGGTTAGCAAGTACCAAGTGATTCATAATCAAGTGGTTCCAAAAGTCCATCAGTATGGAGTTTCTTCATGCACTTTACACCGATATGACCTAAACGGTAGTGCCACAAATAAGTTGCACTATCATTATCAACTCTGCATCTTTTGGCTACAACATTGTGAATATGTGTATCACTACTATCGAGATTCATAAAAAGTAGACCACTCTTCAAGGGTGCATGACCATAAAAGATATTACTCATATAAATAGAACAACCATTATTCTCTGATTTAAATGAATAACCGTCTCGCATCAAACAAGATCCAGATATAATGTTCATGCTCAACGCTGGCACCAAATAACAATTATTTAGGTCTAATACTAATCCCGATGGTAGATGTAGAGGTAGCATGCCGACCGCGATCACATCGACTTTGGAACCATTTCCCACGCGCATCGTCACCTCGTCCTTCGCCAGTCTTCACTTAATCTGTAGTCCCTGTTTCGAGTTGCAAATATTAGCAACAGAACCAGTATCAAATACCCAGGTGCTACTGCGAGCTCTAGTAAGGTACACATCAATAACATGTATATCACATATACCTTTGTTCACCTTGCCATCCTTCTTATCCGCCAAATACTTGGGGCAGTTCCGCTTCCAGTGACCAGTTTGCTTGCAGTAGAAGCACTCAGTTTCAGGCTTAGGTCCAGACTTGGGTTTCTTCTCCTGAGCAGCAACTTGCTTGCTGTTCTTCTTGAAGTTCCCCTTCTTCTTCCCCTTGCCCTTTTTCTTGAAACTAGTGGTCTTGTTGACCATCAACACTTGATGCTCTTTCTTGATTTCTACCTCCGCAGCTTTTAGCATTGCGAAGAGCTCGGGAATTGTCTTATCCATCCCTTGCTTATTATAGTTCATCACGAAGCTCTTGTAGCTAGGTGGAAGTGATTGGAGAATTCTGTCAATGACGCAATCATCCGGAAGATTAACTCCCAGTTGAATTAAGTGATTATTATACCCAGACATTTTGAGTATATGCTCACTGACAGAACTGTTCTCCTCCATCTTGCAGCTATAGAACTTATTGGAGACTTCATATCTCTCAATCCGGGCATTTGCTTGAAATATTAGCTTCAACTCCTGGAACATCTCATATGCTCCATGACATTCAAAACGTCGTTGAAGTCCCGATTCTAAGCCGTAAAGCATGGCACACGGAACTATTGAGTAGTCATTAGCTTTGCTCTGCCAGACGTTCATAACATCTGGTGTTGCTCCAGCAGCAGGCCTGGCACCCAGCGGTGCTTCCAGGACGTAATTCTTCTGTGCAACAATGAGGATAATCCTCAAGTTACGGACCCAGTCCGTATAATTGCTACCATCATCTTTCAACTTTGCTTTCTCAAGGAACGCATTAAAATTCAACGGAACAACAGCATGGGCCATCTATCTACAATCAAACATAAACAAGCAAGATACTATCAGGTACTAAGTTCATGATAAATTTAAGTTCAATTAATCATATTACTTAAAAACTCCCACTTAGAAAGACATCCCTCTAATCTTCTAAGTGATCATGTGATCCAAATCAACTAAACCATAACCGACCATCACGTGAAATGGAGTAGTTTTCAATGGTGAACATCACTATGTTGATCATATCTACTATGTTGATCATCACTATGTTGTAGATGGACGTAGAGCTTATCACACCCGATCATCACGTGGTGTCTGGGCACGACGAACTTTGGCAACAGTGCATACTCAGGGAGAACACTTTTATCTTGAAATTTAGTGAGAGATCATCTTATAATGCTACTGTCAATCAAAGCAAGATAAGATGCATAAAAGATAAACATCACATGCAATCAATATAAGTGATATGATATGGCCATCATCATCTTGTGCTTATGATCTCCATCTCCGAAGCATCGTCATGATCACCATCGTCACCGGCGTGACACCTTGATCTCCATCGTAGCATCGCTGTCATCTCGCCAATCTTATTCTTCCATGACTATCGCTACCGCTTAGTGATAAAGTAAAGCATTACAGCGCGATTGCATTGCATACAATAAAGCGACAACCATATGGCTCCTGCCAGTTGCTGATAACTTGGTTACAAAACATGATCATCTCATACAATAAAATTTAGCATCATGTCTTGACCATATCACATCACAACATGCCCTGCAAAAACAAGTTAGACGTCCTCTACTTTGTTGTTGCAAGTTTTACGTGGCTACTACGGGCTTAGCAAGAACCATTCTTACCTACGCATCAAAACCACAACGATAGTTTGTCAAGTTGGTGCTGTTTTAACCTTCGCAAGGACCGGGCGTAGCCACACTCGGTTCAACTAAAGTTGGAGAAACTGACACCCGCCAGCCACCTGTGTGCAAAGCACGTCGGTAGAACCAGTCTCGCGTAAGCGTACGTGTAATGTCGGTCCGGGCCGCTTCATCCACAATATCGCCGAACCAAAGTATGACATGCTGGTAAGCAGTATGACTTATATCGCCCACAACTCACTTGTGTTCTACTCGTGCATATAACATCAACGCATAAAACCTAGGCTCGGATGCCACTGTAGGGGAACGTAGTAATTTCAAAAAAAAAATCCTACGCACACGCAAGATCATGGTGATGCATAGCAATGAGAGGGGAGAGTGTAGTCTACGTACCCTCGTAGACCGGAAGCGGAAGCGTTAGCACAATGTGGTTGATGTAGTCGTACGTATTCACGGCCTGACCGATCAAGCACCGAAACTATGACACCTCCGAGTTCTAGCACACGTTCAGCTCGATGATGATCCACGGACTCCGATCCAGCAAAGTGTCGGGGATGAGTTCCGTCAGCACGACGGCGTGGTGACGATCTTGATGTTTTACCGTCGCAGGGCTTCGCCTAAGCACCGCTACAATATTATTGAGGACTATGGTGGAGGGGGGCACCGCACACGGCTAAGAGATCAATGATCAACTGTTGTGTCTATGGGGTGCCCCCCTGCCCCCGTATATAAAGTAGTGGAGGAGGGGCCAGCCAAGGAGGGTGGCGCGCCATAGGGGGGAGTCCAACTCCCACCGGGAGTAGGACTCCCCTTTTTCCTATTAGGAGTGGGAGAGGGAAGGAAGGGGAAGGAGGGAGGAAGGAAAGGGGGGGCCGGCCCCCCTCCCAATTCGGATTGGGCTTGGGGGGGCCCTCCCTTGCTCCTTTCCCCTCCTTTCCACTAAGGCCCAATAAGGCCCATATACCTCCCGGGGGGTTCCGATAACCATCCGGTGATCCGTTATTGTCCCAATCTCACCCGGAACCTTTCTGGTGTCCAAATATAGTCGTCCAATATATCGATCTTTACGTCTCGACCATTTCGAGACTCCTCGTCAAGTCCGTCATCACATCCGGGACTCCGAACAACCTTCGGTACATCAAAATATATAAACTCATAATGAAACTGTCATCGTAACGTTAAGCGTGCGGACCCTACGGGTTCGAGAACAATGTAGACATGACCGAGACACGTCTCTAGTCAATAACCAATAGCGGAACCTGGATGCTCATATTGGATCCTACATATTCTACCAAGATCTTTATTGGTCAGACCGCATAACAACATACATTTGTTCCCTTTGTCATCGGTATGTTACTTGCCCGAGATTCGATCGTCGGTATCTCAATACCTAGTTCAATATCGTTACCGGCAAGTCTCTTTACTCGTTCTGTAATACATCATCTTGCAACTAACTTATTAGTTGCATTGCTTGCAAGGCTTAAGTGATGTGCATTATCGAGAGGGCCCAGAGATACCTCTCCGACAATTGGAGTGACAAATCCTAATCTCGAAATACGCCAACCCAACATGTACCTTTGGAGACACCTGTAGAGCACCTTTATAATCACCCAGTTACGTTGTGACATTTGGTAGCACACAAAGTGTTCCTCCGGTAAACGGGAGTTGCATAATCTCATAGTCATAGGAACATGTATAAGTCATGAAGAAAGCAATAGCAGCATACTAAACGATCGGGTGCTAAGCTAATGGAATGGGTCATGTCAATCACATCATTATCCTAATGATGTGATCCTGTTAATCAAATGACAACTCATGTCTATGGTTAGGAAACATAACCATCTTCGATTAACGAGCTAGTCAAGTAGAGGCATACTAGCGACACTTCGTTTGTCTATGTATTCACACAAGTATTACGTTTCAGGTTAATACAATTCTAGCATGAATAATAAACATTTATCATGATATAAGGAAATAAATAATAACTTTATTATTGCCTCTAGGGCATATTTCCTTCAATAGGTTCATGGGCGGAACCCGCAAGTTGTTCACCAAAACATACATCAAGTGAATCATT
This sequence comes from Triticum urartu, assembly GCF_056163025.1. NCBI lineage: Eukaryota > Viridiplantae > Streptophyta > Magnoliopsida > Poales > Poaceae > Triticum > Triticum urartu. The sequence continues at coordinate 441,688,958 of NC_141878.1, read as the reverse complement.
AGAATAACCCATTGTCACCATGGTTATCCCATGCAAGACATACATCAAGTGTTCTCAAATCCTTAAAGGCTCAATCCAAAAAGATAATTTCAAAGGGAAAACTCAATCCATTACAGTAGAGTATAGGGAGAGAAACATCATAAGATCCAACTATAATAGCAAAGCTTGCGATACATCAAGATCGTATCACCTCCAGAACACGAGAGAAAGAGAGAGAGATCAAACACATAGCTAATGGTACATACCCTCAGCCCCGAGGGAGAACTACTCCCTCCTCGTCATGGAGGGCGCCGGGATGATGAAGATGGCCACCGAAGAGGGGTTCCCCCTCCGGTAGGGTGCCAAAATGGGTGTAGGTTGGTTTTCGGTGGCTACGGAGGCTTCAGGCGGCGGAACTCCCGATCTATTATGCTCCTCGAAGTTTTTAGGGTATATGGGTATGTATGGGAGGAAGAAGTACGTCGGTGGACCTACGGGCTGTCCACGAGGCAGGGGGGCGTGCCCAGGGGGTGGGCGCGCCCCCACCCTCGTGGGCAGCCCGGGACTCTTCTGGTTCAACTCCGATACTCTGTGGGCTTCTTCTAGTCCAAAAAATAAGTTCCGTAAAGTTTCAGGTCAATTGGACTCCATTTGATTTTCCTTTTATGTGATACTCTAAAACAAGGAAAAACAGAAATTGGCACTGGGCTCTGGGTTAATAGGTTAGTCCCAAAAATCATATAAAATAGCATATAAATGCATAAAAAACATCCAAGGTTGATAATATAATAGCATGGAACAATCAAAAATTATAGATACATTGGAGACGTATCAGCATCCCCAAGCTTAATTCATGCTCGTCCTCGAGTAGGTAAATGACAAAAATAGAATTTTTGATGTGGAATGCTACCTAACATATTTATCCATGTAATTCTCTTTATTGTGGCAAGAATATTCAGATCCATAAGATTCAAGACAAAAGTTTAATATTGACATAGAAATAATAATACTTCAAGCATACTAACAAAGCAATTATGTCTTCTCAAAATAACATGGCCAAAGAAAGCTATCCCTACAAAATCATATAGTCTGGCTATGCTCCATCTTCACCACACAACGTATTCAAATCATGCACAACCCCGATGACAAGCCAAGCAATTGTTTCATACTTTTGATGTTCTCAAACTTTTTCAATCTTCACGCAATATATGAGCGTGAGCCATGGATATAGCACTATAGGTGGAATAGAATGGTGGTTGTGGAGAAGACAAAAAGGGAGAAGATAGTCTCACATCAACTAGGCGTATCAACGGGCTATGTAGATGCCCATTAATAGATATCAATGTGAGTGAGTAGGGATTGCCATGCAACGGATGCACTAGAGCTATAAGTATATGAAAGCTCAACAAAAAGAACTAAGTGGGTGTGCATCCAACTTGCTTGCTCACGAAGACCTAGGGCATTTTGAGGAAGCCCATCGTTGGAATATACAAGCCAAGTTCTATAATTAAAAATTCCCACTAGTATATGAAAGTGATAGCATAGGAGACTCTCTATCATGAAGATCATGGTGCTACTTTGAAGCACAAGTCTGGAAAAAGGATAGTAGTATTGCCCCTTTTTATTTATTTATTCTTTTTTTGGGCCTTCCTTTTTTATTTGGCCTTTCTCTTTTTTATTGGGACAATACTCTATGAATGATGATCATCACACTTCTATTTATTTAGAACTCGATGATTACAACTCGATACTAGAACAAACTGTGACTCTGTATGAATGCCTCCGACGGTATACCGGGATAGAAATGATGCATGAGTGACTTATATGAAAGAATTATGAATGGTGGCTTTGCCACAACTAAAATGTCAACTACTTGATCATGCGAAGCAATATGACAATGGTGGAGCGTGTCATAGTAAACGGAACGGTGGAAAGTTGCATGGCAATATATCTCGGAATGGCTATGGAAATGCCATGATAGGTAGGTATGGTGGCTGTTTTGAGGAAGGTATATGGTGGGTGTATGATATCGGCAAAAGGTGTGCGGTATTAGAGAGGCTAGCAATGGTGGAAGGGTGAGAGTGCGTATAATCCATGGACTCAAGATTAGTCATAAAGAACTCACATACTTATTGCAAAAATCTATTAGTTATCGAAACAAAGTACTACGCGCATGCTCCTAGGGGGATAGATTGGTAGGAAAAGACCATCGCTCGTCCCCGACCGCCACTCATAAGGAAGACAATCAATAAATAAATCATGCTCCGACTTCGTCACATAATGGTTCACCATACGTGCATGCTACGGGAATCATAAACTTCAACACAAGTATTTCTCAAATTCACAACTACTCAACTAGCATGACTCTAATATCACCATCTCCATATCTCAAAACAATTATCAAGTATCAAACTTCTCTTAGTATTCAATGCACTTCATATGAAAGTTTTTATTATATCCCACTTGGATGCCCATCATATTAGGACTAAATTCATAACCAAAGCAAATTACCATGCTGTTCTAAAGACTCTCAAAATAATATAAGTGAAGCACGAGAGTTCATCTATTTCTATAAAATAAAACCACCATCGTGCTCTAAAAGGATAAAAGTGAAGCACTAGAGCAAATGTCAAACTACTCCGAAAGATATAAGTGAAGATCAATGAGTAGTCGAATAATTATGCAACTATGTGAATGTAAGTGCATCTAGTGCCACCCCTAGTTGGTTTTGGAGTATTGACGACAAACCTAGTTGAGGGACTAATGTGTTTGTGAGAATTGCAGGATAACACAGGTAGAAGTCCCTCATTGATTCGGTTTTCCTACCAGAGATGACCCCTAAAATGTATGAAGACATTGAAGTCAAAGGTGGTATATGAAGATATTCACATTGAAGACTATGACAAGAGAAGACACCACATGAAGCCTATGGAGCTCGAAGACTTAGATCTTTTGTAGTTCTCTTTCTTCTGTGTTGAGTCATAGGAACCACCGTACTGTTAAGTGGGGTCCAAGAGAACCAGTCAGAATGACTGAAGTGATGCTTAAACAAAACCTATGTCTTCGAGTGAAGACTTTGAGAGCGAATCTTGTCCAGAGTCGGGCAAGTCAGCTTTGCTTGAAGCCCAAGTAAAGTTGCCGTGTGAGTTTGAAATCTGACCGTTGGAACACGTGTCAGTTCCTTAGTGACCCAGGGTCATTTCGGACAAATCAGGTCGGGTTTCCAAGTGGCTATAAATAGCCCACCCCCTACAACCATAAACGGTTGGCTGCTCAGATTCAGAGTACGGCTTTTGTCGTTTGAGAGCAACCCACCACGAAGCCTTTGAGAGAGAATTCCTTGCGAGGATAAATCCCTAACCACCCAGAGCCAAAGAGAATTAGGCATCACTTAAGTCTTCTTGTCTGTGTGATCTGAAGACTAATTACACTTGAGGATTGTGAATCCTCCAGCCGGTTAGGCGTCGTGTTCTGAGCATCCAAGAGACATTGTGGATCGCCGGCGAACGAAGTCTATGAAGGTTTGGGAGTCTACCTTGAAGACTTACCAGAGTGATTGGGCGAGGTCTGTGTGACCCTAGCTCAAGGGGAATACGGTGAGGACTGGGTGTCCTGAGCTGCGTGTTCAGGACTGGGTGTCCGGGACTGTGTGTCCTCAGGTTTAAATACCTAGCCGCCCTAACCAGACGTATAGTTGTCACAGCAACTGGAACTGGTCCAACAAATCATTGTCTTCAATGAGTCACTGGTTTCATCCTTCCCTTCCCTTCACTTACTGTTGGTCCTGGTGAAGTCATTGTATGATTGCACTATCTTTTGTCTTCACTGAGTGACTGCGTGTTCTGTTTGGCTTCATAATATCTTCCTACCTGATCCTTACTACATTGCTGCTATTAGTCATTGCGCTTTCACTTCATTGAATACTTGACTATGGTTTGCGTAGTGTAGTCTACCTTCCGCTACATGGTAATAGGTTTATTTCTATCGTTTGTCTTCGAAACTTCCACGTTTCGAAGACTTTCATAAAAATCGCCTATTCACCCCCCCTCTAGTCGATATAACGCACTTTCAATTGGTATCAGAGCAAGGTACTCCCTTGTTCTGTGTGATTCGGTTTAACCACCTGGAGTTTTAGCTATGTCGACTGCAGGGATAATTAAAGTCTCCGCTGCGTGCCCCGTCTTCGATGGAACTGAATATCCCTACTGGAAGAATAAGATGCGCATGCATCTTGAAGCCATTGACGTCGATCTATGGTATATCGTCAAGAACAGTGTTCCCAAGGCTGGAGAAGGTGTCACTGCTGCTGACGTCAATAAGTTCGTTCAACTGGACTCTACTGCCAAGAATATCATCTGTGGTCATCTGACCAAAGGACAGTATGGCCGCGTGAGTGCTTTGGAAACATCTAAGCTAGTCTAGGGCTGGCTCTCCAAGGTCAACGAAGGCGTCTCAACCTAGAGAGATCAGAGAATCAGTGTCCTTCGCAACCTCTTCAACCGCTTCAAGAGAAATGACAATGAGAATGTCCAGCTCACGTTTGATCGACTCACTGACATCACAAATGAGCTTCAATCCCTCGGCGCTACTGAGATCACCAAGCATGAAGTCGTCAAGACACTCCTGAGATCACTTGACAGTCCGTTTGACACCCTAGCCCTAATGATTCAAGAACGTCCTGATTTCAAGACACTCGATCCGTCTGACATACTTGAGAGCCTCAATACACATGAGTTTCAGCTTTCTGAGAAAAGAGATATCTATGGTCCCAACTATGGGCGAACTCGTGCCTTGAAGGCAAAAGCTGTCTCCTCATCTGAAGAAGAATCTGACAGCAGTTCTGGTGATCCTGAAGACATTGGAAAGGAACTTGCTATGCTTGTGAAGAAGTTCACCAAGAAGAAAGGCTTCAGAAAGTCTTCACGATCAAGCTCAAGGAATGATGAAGCTTCTGCTCATGACTACAAGAAGAAAACATGTCACAAGTGCAAGAAACCTGGCCACTACATCTCTGAGTGTCTGTAGTGGGACATTGAGAACAAGAAGAAAAAGAAGAGAAAGGAGTATGATTCTGATGACAAGAAGAAGAAGAAATACTCAAAGTCTTCTTCCAAGTCCTCCTCAAAGTTTTCATCACACAAGAAGAGCTCATCTGGCAAGGCACGTGCGTTTGTTGGCAAGGAAATGGATTCAGAGGAGGAGTCCGCTTCTGAGGAGGCGGAGGTGGAGTCTGAGGAGGAGTCCGATTCTGGCATTGCGAGTCTGGCTACAGCATACGTCGCCAAGTCCAGCTTCAACACTGAAGACAATGACTCCATCACCGACACCTGTGCAAATGACAAAGACTACTCCACTCCTACCTACTGCTTCATGGCACGCGGTGCCAAGGTAAACACATGCACTACTCACTATCAAACATCTAGTGACGATGACTCTGACTGTGGTTCCAAACCCAGCTACAAAACACTCGCTAAAATTGCAACTGAACAACAGAAAATCATGGAACACATTCAAAAACTGTTAGACAAAAGCGATGATCTGTTAGACGCTGAAATGACTCGATCTCAGTCCTTAATTGAAGACATAAAAAATCTTCACGTTAAGTATGAGGAACTTGAAAGTCTTCATGAAACGCTCTCAGCAGCTCATGAAAGGCTTTCCTATGATTATCTTCAAAGGAAGCAAGATCTTGAGAAATTCAGAGCGGCTCAAGAAGATCTTCAGAAAGAAAATGAGTCGCTTCGCGCCAAACAGACCAGTTCAGCTCAGGAAGGATTTGAACCACCATGTCTTAAATGCATTGAGCGTGATAATGCTACTTCTGTTGCTGAATGTTCTACTGCTGCTACTGTTGCAATATCTTCAACTGTTGATGTGGGAACTAACCCCTGCTGAGGATACCATTGCTATTGCTGATGAGAATGCTAGGTTGAAGACATTGCTTGAAACAGGGATGTACAAAAGTCTTAAAGGGCATCAGACACTATGTGATGTCCTCAAAAGGCAGATCCTGAACCGAAACCCGAGGAAAGAGGGTGTTGGGTTCGTAAGGAAAATGAATGCTGATGGCTCTTACTAGAAACCTGAGCAGTACCCCAAAACCACGTGGGTTGCTGCAAAGGAACCTTCAGCAGATCCATCCAATCTATCTGGCTTCACTTGTGCTAACCCCATTATCATTGATGAATCCCTTGATGCAAACTATAAACTGTTTAAGAATCAGAATGGTGAAGTGTTTGCCAGGTACATTGGTACTAACTGCAGGAATGGAACGCCTATGAAGAAGATCTGGGTTCCAAAAAGGTGTCTGGAGAATCTTCCTGTGAATGTCATCATGACACCTCACGTGAAGAAGACAAACCTCAGACCAAAGGCTTCATACGGTCCAAAGGCTTCATACAGACAGAGGACTCACCTGAGTCGCACTAACGGAAATGTTTTGCAGGGAAACCATACTCAGGCATATGAATATGAGAGTGGTTCATCAAACCGCCATGTTCATAAGACCAAGAACTATTCTGCTTATTCTTATGAGTACTATTGTCCGCCTGCAAGACTGTTTGCTAGGGCTCCAAAGCCAAAGTTCTCAGATGCTGCACTTAGACTTATTTCTTCTAAGACACCCTTGAAGATGTGGGTGGCTAAGAAAGCTTAACTCTCTTTTGCAGGGAAAGGTCTCCAGCAGAAAACCAAAATCGTCTGACGCTATTGCTGGGGACCTTAAACATCTTGTAGGGCGCAAGATCAAATGCCCGAATGGTCTTACTATGTACTTCGTTCCTGAATCGCTTGCTACTCTCCCTATTAGTCCTAATCTGGATCTAAGCTTTCATAACCCACTGGTTCGTCAAATGTTTTTGCTTCACAATGCTCTTCGTGAAGCCTATCCCCCTAACTGCACTGTAGGGTACGACACCAGCGTCTTCAGAATGGATTATTAATAGTGGGTGTACAAATCACATGACTGGCAAAAGAAGCCTTCTTATGGACTCAACCTTACGTCCATCCGACAAGAGCCACATCACATTTGCTGACACTGGTAAAAGTAAGGTATTGGGTCTAGGTAGAGTTGCAATCTCAAGGGATCAACACATGGATAAAGTCATGCTTGTTGAATCCCTTGGCTTCAACTTAATGTCTGTCTCAATGCTTTGTGATTTAAACATGATTGTAATATTTGGAAAATATCGTTGTCTTGTTCTAATGGAATCTGACAAGTCTCTAGTATTTGAAGGGTATCGAAAAGATGATTTGTACGTGGTAGATTTCTCGGCAGGACCACAGCTTGCTGTATGTCTTCTAGCAAAAGCTTCAGAATGCTGGCTCTGGCATCGGAGGCTTGGGCATGCTGACATGAGGAACCTCCACACCCTGGCAAAGAAGAAGCATGTCATAGGCATCGAGGGCGTCAAGTTCAATAAAGATCACTTATGCGGTGCCTGTGAGGCAGGAAAGATGACGGGGGCCAAACATCCCTCGAAGACAATCATGACCACTACTCGACCCTTCAAACTGCTTCACATGGATCTTTTCGGTCCCACTCATTACTCAACTCTTACTACTACTGCTTGTCTCTATGTCTTTGTCATTGTTGATGATTATTCTAGATATACTTGGGTGCACATAATCCTTTACAAGACTGAAGTGCAGGATGTCTTCAGACGCTTCGCCAATCGAGCAATGAACAACTATGGCGCCAAGATAAAGCATATCAGAAGTGACAATGGCACTGAATTCAAGAACACTGGCCTTGATACATATCTTGATACCTTGGGCATCACACATGAATTCTCAGCCCCGTACACGCCACAGCAGAATGGGGTCGTCGAACGCAAGAACAAAACACTCATTGAGATGGCCAGAACGATGCTAGATGAATACAAGACTCCAAGAAAATTCTGGCCTGAAGCCATTGATACTGCATGCCATACAATCAATCGTGTTTATCTTCACAAGCTTCTCAACAAGACATCTTATGAGCTCCTTACTGGCAAGAAGCCAAATGTCAGTTACTTCAGAGTATTTGGCGCCAGGTGCTGGATCAAGGACCCACATCACACCTCAAAGTTTGCACCAAAAGCACATGAGGGTTTTATGCTTGGATATGGAAAGGATTCGCACTCCTACAGAGTCTTCAATCTCTTCCATTACACAGTGGTTGAAACAGTGGATGTGTGGTTCGATGAGACCAACGGTTCACAAAGAGAGCAACTGCCAAATGTGCTAGATGAAGTTCCATCCAGTGAATCAATCAAGCTAATGGGAACTGGAGAAATTATACCTTCTGAAGCTCATCCCGAAGAAGAACTTATCATCTCAGCACCTGATCAACATGAAGACAATGCTCAGCCTGAAGACATTCCTTCTAAAAACGACAATGATCAGCAAGAGCAAAATCTTCGCCCTGTACATCCTCGCGTCACCAATCAGAAGTACAGTGAAGAGTTTGGATATATGATGCAAGAGCAATATCAAATGTCTATGATGGGAGAGCTGAAGTTCTTTCTCGGTCTTCAAATACGACAGCAACGCAATGGCATCTTCATATCTCAAGAGAAGTATCTCAAAGATTGCCTGAAGAAGTTCGGTATGCAAGACTGCAAAGGCTTCACAACGCCAATGCCAGCCAAGCATCATCTGGGTCCTGACGACAATGGTAAAGAGTTTGATCAAAAGGTATACCGCTCCATGATTGGTTCTTTACTTTATCTATGTGCATCTAGGCCAGATATTATGCTTAGTGTTTGCATGTGTGCTCGATTTCAAGCGGCACCAAAGGAGTTGCATCACTTAGCTGTGAAGCGAATTCTTTGATATTTGGCTCACACCCCAACTCTAGGATTATGGTATCCAAAGGGCTCAGAGTTTGATCTGGTTGGATTCTCGGATGCTGATTATGCTGGTGACAAAGTTGATCGCAAGTCTACATCAGGCACATGTCACTTTCTGGGACGATCACTTGTATGTTGGTCTTCAAAGAAGCAGAACTGTGTATCTCTCTCCACTGCTGAATCTGAATACATTGCTGCTGGATCTTGCTGCGCTCAGCTTCTGTGGATGAAGCAAACGCTCAAAGACTATGGCATTCATCTGAAGCAAGTGCCACTCTACTGCGACAACGAAAGCGCCATCAAGATTGCCAACAACCCAGTTCAGCACTCGAAGACAAAGCACATTGAAATTCGTCATCACTTTCTCAGAGATCATGTTGTGAAGGAAGATATTGATATCATACACGTCAACACTGAAGATCAATTGGCAGATATCTTCACCAAGCCCTTGGATGAGAAGAGATTTTGCAAGTTACGGTGTGAGCTAAATATCCTGGAATCCTCAAATGTCATGTGATCAGGCACACATCCTAACCCTTATGCATATTGATGACTTAGATGTGCAACACACGAAGTAAAGTATATCTTCAATCAATGAAGACATACATTCTAAGTGTGAATACATTAATGTGGAATTTGACTTCGGAGCGCCACGATAATTGTGCGCCGTGTCTGGGTCTAATACTTCCTATATGGTGGGTAACGCCACCACCAAATGTTCTATTTTGAAGTGTTTCACTCATGGCGTTACCTTGCTATGTCTTCACATTTGGTTTGGCTTCAATCTCAACATGTCTTCATGATTATCTTCACTATGTTGATTATATATATATATACTAGTGTTCTGTCCTCTACAGTATTCACTTATAGCTATGTCTTCTTGTTGAATCTTTTGAACTAAGTGAATGTGATCGGACCCTAACCTCTCTATGCTATCTATCTCAAACTCTATCTCTCCAAATCATATGCATTCTATTGAAACTGTTGAATGTCTTCTCTGCGTCCTTGTCAGCAGAAGATACAAAGACAAACCTTAAGTCCACTTTCAATGCTCATTCCTCCATATGAAACCCGGAGAAGTAGGAACGACCACCCGACAATCCAGGCGTGCGTGGGACGTGGAACAAACCCCAAAATTCTGCATAATGGCCACGTGTTCCTCAGATGAGAATCGCCAGGGGCACCTGTGTAATAATGCAGTGCCGCCCCTGTACCTATAAATACACACTTCACGGCGGTCATTATCTCTTCTTCCACTCTCGCACGAACCCTAGTGCCACCGCTAGCCCTCGACGACGCCGGCGACGAAGCGCTTCGCTGCCGCAACCTCTCCGACGCCGTCTTCACGCCGACCGCGGACATCGTCCTCTCCGCCGTCGCCGTAGGTGTCCTCCGTCGCCAAGTTAGGGCACGGAAGATTGAACTACTCGGCCTCATCTTCCACTCCGTCTAGCAGTTCTTAGTGTGGTAAATAAAACTTCCTTTTTACGGCACCGTTGATCCTATGGCTTTGTCACTTTCTACCACAAGCAGTTTCTATTCACACAAGTTAGATCTCTCTCATACTGCATCTCATAACATGCCTAGTATATTCACTTATGCTTCACAAAGTAGTTAGATTCCTCATTTGTACTGATCTCTGGATTCGTACAAATCTGGAACCAACTCCTTATCTATGAGTGAATGTCTTCGCACGATGAGGTCAATGTCTTCTAAACTGATTTATATTCAAAATCTTCTGAGAATGCATATGACCTCTTCCCCTTCCCTCGCACCTTAATGCTGTCACAGGTACATGTCCGTGGGAGAATCTCTTGGTTCTCATAGTCTGCATTCATTTGCAGAATTCTTACAGCATCATATAAATTCTCCCGAAGCAAGTTCCTGTTTGTCCAGCAAGCGAAAATCTTTGAAGCCTTTGAACGTGTTGAAGCCTTTCACTTTAAAGTTCATGGCTTCAGAGAAATCAGCAAGGAAGGGTGGCAGAAAGCATCATGGAGAAACATCTAGAGATCTGCCAGATGACCTCTCAGAACTGTACAAGACAGATCCTGAAGAGGATTACAATCAGCGCAAGACCCGAATCCAATGGATTCGAAGATATTGGACAGAACAATGGTTCAAATACCGATTTGTAACCCAGGAATATGCTGAGAAAAATGCCATCAAGAGACCGTGGGGAGACATCCTATACAAGAATCTTCAACCCAGGTCCAGAGATGAAGCCATTGAACAAGGCTTCTATCCCTGCATGGTCCGTGGGCCACAGCCTGTTGATGCACACCCATCGTCACTACTATGGTGTCGTGACGACATTCTGTTCAAGCGCAACTTCCAGTTTGCCCAGAACTCAGCGAAGCAAAACAAGAAGACATTGAGACTAAACTTCAACCCTGGTCCCTCAGCTCCAAGGGCTGATGGCACACGAGATGCAGAACCCAATGTCGTCAGTCCTTTCTACAACCTTAAAGGCCTCATCACCCATATCTTGGTTCAAGGGACTACAGTGAATGAGCTTGCAGCTGACGCTGAATCAGATGAAGCACCTGCAGCGTCGAAGCCAAAGAAGTTGAAGAAGCCTAAAGCTTCAAAGCCTGCCCCTTCACCAAAAATCTCACGGGCGAAGCCACTGGCAACTGCACCTCCTGAAGATAGTTTGCAGTCTGAAGATTTATCACGCATCTCCAAGCCCCAGAAGGTCAAGATGCCTCTGCCACACACCGGCCAAGAGCTAACAGCTGCTGCCATTCTATGCAATGATGCCATTGATCTGTCAAGTGATGAAGATCTTGCAGATGACGTTCTTGAGCAAATCATCAAGAGCAAAGAAGAAGCAGAAATCTTCAATGATCTGCCTCTCTTTGATGTAACAATCATCCACAACTTCATTGATGAATGGTTTGACACGCCAAACATCAGCTTCGAAGATCTGCAACTACCCATTGGCCTCAGTGTCGCCTTCCATGGCGCCATTGCTTCAGAGTTAGCTATCGCCCAGCGCATTGTTGAACTGAAGCAAAAGATTGACTATGAAAAGGCTCAGTTCAAGAAGCATATGGCCAAGCTCAGCGTGCAAGAGGTGAAGAACTTCAAGATTATGCTGCACGAGCTCAAGGAAGCCTTTCTCAAGAAACATGCAGAAGCTCGAGGTTCTCGTGAGCGCATGAAGGTTCTGGCTGACAAATGTGTGCAGGCCTATAGTGAGGCTGAGAAGCGCAAGGCCCTTGGGCATCCTGGCATCGACCCCAGGATGGCAGCAAAGAAGATGAAGAAGCCCGCTACGGCTGAACCTGACGCACCAAGGCAGGAAGCAGATCCCATTGTCTTCCCAACTAGAATGACTGGCTCGAAGCCAAAAAGTCGGTCAACCGCTTCAGAGCTCAAGAAGACTAGGACTGCTGAGGCTGAAGCCAGGAAGAGGAAACATCCTGAAGCCTCTCCTATTGCCCCCTCCAAGAAGAAGAGGAAGACCAAGAAAGATCGGGCTGCTCCCACAGAGCCTTTGATAGTTGAACCCATTTTCATGGTTTGTCCTGACGCTGAACGCCAACTGACAATCCATGAGCCTGCTTTCACAAAGGCTCATGAAGCTGAAGACTTTCCAGCAGCTGATCCCATCGCTGCTGAAGACATTGGTCAACATGACCATGTAGAAGATGGTGCAGTCCTTCCTCAGCTCGAGAACAGCGAACTCATCAACATTGGTCGTCCTCTGACGCCAATCGCTCAGGATGCTTCATGGGCTGATCGCCCACAAGAGGAAAAAGACTTTGAGGCCCAGCCAACTCCAACTACACAGGCGTCGCCTGCGTTGCGTAGGCTTCGCAAAGGACCTAGGCCTCCAGTCTCTACGTCTGAAGCTGAAACTGCTGAAGACATTCCGGCTGCATCAGCCGATGAAGAAGAAGTCCCACAAGCTGCTACTCCCCTGTCCCACCAAGAAGTGGTTCTCGAGGAGAACGTGATTATGACCGACCCTCCAGCTCATCAAGTGGAGGTTCAAAATCTTGAGGCTGCCACCACCACCACCAATGAAGCCACTGACGCTGTCATGGCTGAAGCTAATGTGGAGCCCTCCCCAACAAAAGCATCAGAAGTCAGCGAAGCCACTGATCCCACTTCTTTTGTTCCTGCACCTGCTGCCGGTCCCCAGTTCGACTATCATGTTGAGCACAGGCCTCAGGTACAGAAGCCAATCCCAAGATTGCCCAGGTTCCCAGGTCCTGCATCAGCACCTGGATCCTTCAATATCAATGGCTTCAGAGCAGACAACACATTCTTCAATAGCTCCAGGAACCCCTACTCAAGGGAAAGGATATCATCTGATCGGTTCTGGAGCTATCCGCAGCGAAGCTATTACTCCTGCATCCTATACAATCAAGGTCGCATCTTCCCCCACAAGCGTCTTGACATTGAAGCTATAGCTGGTCTGCCCTGTCTGGAAGAAGCTCTGGATTGCTTCAAAGAAGTTGGATTGCTGCCATTCGTCACTAACCAAGAGCATTGGAATGAAGAGTTGCTGCTCCAATTCTATGCCACACTTCACATCCGCGGGTATAACAGAGATTCGAAGACTTGGGTCCTGGAGTGGATGACAGGAAACGTTCATCACAAAGCCAAAGCCTTTGACATCATTGAGCTCACTGGTCTGCCCACTCCCGGAGATCTCTACGAATCTGGATGTCAACTTCACAGTGAAGCTGTGGAGAGCATCTTTCAGAAGCCTGAACCCAACATGAGTCAGATGCTCAGTATGATGAAGCCATTACCCCAAGATGCTGCATATCCCAAAGAGTTCTTTGTTGAAGACCTAGAGTATCTGCCAAGGACTATTTATCACATCATAAGGCGAACTCTCTAGCCCATCAAAGGGCACTCTCCACATGCCAAGCTTGAAGGTGCAATGAAGACTTTGGTCTTCTATATTCTTCATGGAAAATGCTTCAATGCACAGGACTTCTTCATTCACCAACTTGCTGCATCAGGCTCTGATCTATTTGGCTTGAAGTTCTACGCCCCTTGGGTGATGCGGCTGATCAAACTTCACTCCGCTATCTCATATCAGCCCTCGGCCCGCAACCATCGGATCTTTTTGCCTGATGTGGATATGTCTATTGAAGCCATCTATCCTGAGCCTGCCAAGGAACCTCTCAGTCTTCAAAATGCAGAGCATCAAAGTTTCACTCAGAACGTTGAAGGCGTGGAAGCCGTAATTCGTGTGTATCCTTTGGCTGGCACTACACGTGCACCGCATCCTGCTCTCACTGAAGCCACTGACAGTACAACTGCTCCACGACCCAAGAAGCGCACTCGTGTTCTCAACGACCGAGAGCTTCTTGTGGCTCTTCATCAGAAACAGGATAGGCATCATGACTGGCTGAAGCGTCAGATGCAAAGCCTCTTGGTGGATGTTAATCGCATTCGCAATCTTGCCACCAAGAATGCTTTTGTTGCCCATGAAACCTCTCAACTAGGCGTATCAACGGGCTATGTAGATGCCCATTAATAGATATCAATGTGAGTGAGTAGGGATTGCCATGCAACGGATGCACTAGAGCTATAAGTATATGAAAGCTCAACAAAAAGGACTAAGTGGGTGTGCATCCAACTTGCTTGCTCACGAAGACCTATGGCATTTTGAGGAAGCCCATCGTTGGAATATACAAGCCAAGTTCTATAATTAAAAATTCCCACTAGTATATGAAAGTGATAGCATAGGAGACTCTCTATCATGAAGATCATGGTGCTACTTTGAAGCACAAGTCTGGAAAAAGGATAGTAGTATTGCCCCTTTTTATTTATTTATTCTTTTTTTGGGCCTTCCTTTTTTTATTTGGCCTTTCTCTTTTTTATTGGGACAATACTCTATGAATGATGATCATCACACTTCTATTTATTTAGAACTCAATGATTACAACTCGATACTAGAACAAACTATGACTCTGTATGAATGCCTCCGGCGGTATACCGGGATAGCAATGATGCATGAGTGACTTATATGAAAGAATTATGAACGGTGGCTTTGCCACAACTAAAATGTCAACTACTTGATCATGCGAAGCAATATGACAATGGTGGAGCGTGTCATAGTAAACGGAACGGTGGAAAGTTGCATGGCAATATATCTCGGAATGGCTATGGAAATGCCATGATAGGTAGGTATGGTGGCTGTTTTGAGGAAGGTATATGGTGGGTGTATGATATCGGCAAAAGGTGTGCGGTATTAGAGAGGCTAGCAATGGTGGAAGGGTGAGAGTGCGTATAATCCATGGACTCAACATTAGTCATAAAGAACTCACATACTTATTGCAAAAATCTATTAGTTATCGAAACAAAGTACTACGCGCATGCTCCTAGGGGGATAGATTGGTAGGAAAAGACCATCGCTCGTCCCCGACCGCCACTCATAAGGAAGACAATCAATAAATAAATCATGCTCCGACTTCGTCACATAACGGTTCACCATACGTGCATGCTACGGGAATCATAAACTTCAACACAAGTATTTCTCAAATTCACAACTACTCAACTAGCATGACTCTAATATCACCATCTCCATATCTCAAAACAATTATCAAGTATCAAACTTCTCTTAGTATTCAATGCACTTCATATGAAAGTTTTTATTATATCCCACTTGGATGCCCATCATATTAGGACTAAGTTCATAACCAAAGCAAATTACCATGATGTTCTAAAGACTCTCAAAATAATATAAGTGAAGCACGAGAGTTCATCCATTTCTATAAAATAAAACCAGCATCGTGCTCTAAAAGGATAAAAGTGAAGCACTAGAGCAAATGTCAAACTACTCCGAAAGATATAAGTGAAGATCAATGAGTAGTCGAATAATTATGCAACTATGTGAATGTAAGTGCATCTAGTGCCACCCCTAGTTGGTTTTGGAGTATTGACGACAAACCTAGTTGAGGGACTAATGTGTTTGTGAGAATTGCAGGATAACACAGGTAGAAGTCCCTCATTGATTCGGTTTTCCTACCAGAGATGACCCCTAAAATGTATGAAGACATTGAAGTCAAAGGTGGTATATGAAGATATTCACATTGAAGACTATGACAAGAGAAGACACCACATGAAGCCTATGGAGCTCGAAGACTTAGATCTTTCGTAGTTCTCTTTCTTCTGTGTTGAGTCATAGGAACCACCGTACTGTTAAGTGGGGTCCAAGAGAACCAGTCAGAATGACTGAAGTGATGCTTAAACAAAACCTATGTCTTCGAGTGAAGACTTTGAGAGCGAATCTTGTCCAGAGTCGGGCAAGTCAGCTTTGCTTGAAGCCCAAGTAAAGTTGCCGTGTGAGTTTGAAATCTAACCGTTGGAACACGTGTCAGTTCCTTAGTGACCCAGGGTCATTTCGGACAAATCAGGTCGGGTTGCCAAGTGGCTATAAATAGCCCACCCCCTACAACCATAAACGGTTGGCTGCTCAGATTCAGAGTACGGCTTTTGTCGTTTGAGAGCAACCCACCTCGAAGCCTTTGAGAGAGAATTCCTTGCGAGGATAAAGCCCTAACCACCCAGAGCCAAAGAGAATTAGGAATCACTTAAGTCTTCTTGTCTGTGTGATCTGAAGACTTATTACACTTGAGGACTATGCATCCTCCAGCCGGTTAGGCGTCGCGTTCTGAGCATCCAAGAGACATTGTGGATTGCCGGTGAACGAAGTCTGTGAAGGTTTGGGAGTCTACCTTGAAGACTTACCAGAGTGATTGGGCGAGGTCTGTGTGACCTTAGCTCAAGGGGAATACGGTGAGGACTGGGTGTCCTGAGCTGCGTGTTCAGGACTGGGTGTCCGGGACTGTGTGTCCTAAGGTTTAAATACCTAGCCGCCCTAACCAGACGTACAGTTGTCACAGCAACTGGAACTGGTCCAACAAATCATTGTCTTTAGCGAGTCACTGGTTTCATCTTCCCTTCCCTTTACTTACTGTTACTCCTTGTGAAGTCATTGTATGTTCGCACTATCTTTTGTCTTCACTGAGTGACTGCGTGTTCTGTGTGGCTTCACAATATCTTCCTACCTGATCCTTACTACATTGCTGCTATTAGTCATTGTGCTTTCACTCTATTGAATACTTGACTATGGCTTGCCTAGTGTAGTCTACCTTCCGCTGCAGGGTAATAGGTTTATTTCTATCGTTTGTCTTCATAACTTCCACGTTTTGAAGACTTTCATAAAAATCGCCTATTCACCCCCCTCTAGTCGATATAACGCACTTTCAGTGAAGACTCTCTAACATTTAAGAATTTCAGATCTTCGTATTTTATTCAAGCATCAAGCAAAACAAAGTAAAATGACATTCTAAGAATGGCAAACATCATGTGAAGAAGCCAAAACTTAGGATCAACCGAAACTAACCCATAGTTGTTGAAGAAGAAAGGTGGGATGCCAACCGGGGCATCCCCAAGCTTAGACGCTTGAGACTTCTTGAAATATTATCTTGGGATGCCTTGGGCATCCCCAAGCTTGAGCTTTTGTGTCTCCTTAATTCCGCTCATATCACGGTCTCCCTAAATCTCAAAAGCTCCATCCACACAAAACTCAACAAGGACTCGTGAGATAAGTTAGTATAAACCAATGCAAAAACCTTATCATACTCTACTGTAGCAAATCACTAAAATTATTATTCAACATTGCATACTAAATTCCTCTGCATATTTAATAGTCCTATCCTCAAATAGAATTATTAAAGAAGCAAACATATGCAAACAATGCAAACATAATAGCAATCTGCCTAAACAGGACAGTCTGTAAAGAGTGCAGCAAGATCCATACTTCCCTACCTCCAAAAATTATGAAAGAAAAATCCCACTGTAGTAAATTTATCAGATATTATTATGCAAAAGGTTTCAACATTTTAGCACATTCTGACTTTTCTAGGGTATTTTTGCAACAGCGGTAAACTTTCTGTTTTCAAACAGCAACATGAGGACTTGTAAAATAGGCATAGTAAAGGATATCAATGCCACTTTTATTGAAATAAAAGATGCAAAACATTGTTTTAAATGACAGCAAGCAAATCCTAACAAAATAAATTGACGCTCCGAGCAAAACACATATCATGTAGTGAATAAAAATATAGCTCCAGGTAAAGTTACCGATGAACGAAGACGAAAGAGGGGATGCCTTCCGGGGCATCCCCAAGCTTAGGCTTTTGGTTGTCCTTGAATATTACCTTGGGGTGCCTTGGGCATCCCCAAGCTAAGGTTCTTGCCACTCCGTATGCCATAGTCCATCGAATCTTTACCCAAAACTTGAAAACTTCACAACACAGAACTTAACAGAAAACTCGTAAGCTCCGTTAGTATAAGAAAATAAATCACCACTTAGGTACTGTTGTGAACTCATTCTAAATTCATATTGGTGTAATATCTACTATATTACAACTTATCTATGGTTCATACCCTCTGATACTACTCATAGATTCATCAAAATAAGCAAACAACACATAGAAAACAGAATCTGTCAAAAACAGAACAATCTGTAGTAATTTGTAGGATTCGAATACTTCTGTAACTGCAAAAATCCTGAGAAATTAGGAAGTCCTAGGCAATTTGTTTGTTAATCTACTTCAAGTGGAATTGGTATTTTATCGCTCTCTGGTAAGAAATGAAAATTATTCTCGTGAGCGCATGCTTTCTGTTTTTTACAGCAAGATCAAATAACAATCACCCAAGAAGGTCCTAAAGGCTTTACTTGGCGCAAACACTAATTAAAACATAAAAACACATCTAAACAGAGGCTAGATGAAATATTTATTACTAAATAGGAACAAAAAGCAAGGAACGAAAATAAAGTTGGGTTGCCTCCCAACAAGCGCTATTGTTTAACGCCCCTAGCTAGGCATGATGATTTCAATGATGCTCACATAAAAGATAAGGATTGAAACATAAAGAGAGCATCATGAAGAATATGACTAGCACATTTAAGTCTAACCCATTTCCTATGCATAGGGATTTTGTGAGCAAACAATTTATGGGAAAAAGAATCAACTTGCATAGGAAGGTAAAGCAAGGAAAACTTCAAAACTATAAGCACATGGAGAAGAAACTTGATATTATTGCAATTCCTACAAGCATATATTCCTCCCTCATAATAATTTTCAGTAACATCATCAATGAATTCAACAATATAACTATCACATAAAGCATTCTTTTCATGATCTACAAGCATATAAATTTTATTACTCTCCACATATGCAAAATTCTTCTCATTCATAATAGTGGGAGCAAACTCAACAAAATAACTATCATGTGAGGCATAATCCAATTGAAAACTAAAATCATGATGACAAGTTTCATGGTTATCATTATTCTTTATAGCATTAATGTCATCACAATAATCATCATAGATAGCAACTTTGTTCTCATAATCAATTGGAACCTCTTCCGAAATAGTGGATTCATCATTAAATAAAGTCATGACCTCTCCAAATCCACTTTCATCAATATAATCATCATAAATAGGAGGCATGCTTTCATCATAATAAATTTGCTCATCAAAACTTGGGGGACAAAAAATATCATCTTCATCAAACATAGCTTCCCCAAGCTTGTGGCTTTGCATATCATTAGCATCATGGATATTCAAGGAATTCATACTAACAACATTGCAATCATGCTCATCATACAAAGACATAGTGCCAAACATTCTAATGCATTCTTCTTCTAGCACTTTGGCACAATTATCAGAATCCTTATTTTCATGAAAGAGATTGAAAAGATGAAGCATATGAGATACCCTTAATTCCATTTTTGTAGTTTTCTTTTATAGACTAAACTAGTGATAAAACAAGAAACAAAAAGATTCGATTGCAAGATCTAAAGATATACCTTCAAGTGCTAACCTCCCCGGCAACGGCGCCAGAAAATAGCTTGATGTCTACTTCACAACCTTCTTCTTGTAGACGTTGTTGGGCCTCCAAGTGCAGAGGTTTGTAGGACAGTAGCAAATTTCCCTCAAGTGGATGACCTAAGGTTTATCAATCCGTGGGAGGCATAGGATGAAGATGGTCTCTCTCAAGCAACCCTGCAACCAAATAACAAAGAGTCTCTTGTGTCCCCAACACACCCAATACAATGGTAAATTGTATAGGTGCACTAGTTCGGCAAAGAGATGGTGATACAAGTGCAATATGGATGGTAGATAATGGTTTTTGTAATCTGAAAATATAAAAACAACAAGGTAACTAATGATAAAAGTGAGCACAAACGGTATTGCAATGCGTTGAAACAAGGCCTAGGGTTCATACTTTCACTAGTGCAAGTTCTCTCAACAATAATAACATAATTGGATCACATAACTATCCCTCAACATGCAACAAAGAGTCACTCCAAAGTCACTAATAGCGGAGAACAAATGAAGAAATTATAGTAGGGTACGAAACCACCTCAAAGTTATCCTTTCTAATCGATCTATCATGGAGTTTGTACTAGAATAACACCTTAAGACACAAATCAACCAAAACCCTAATGTCACCTAGATACTCCAATGTCACCTCAAGTATCCGTGGGTATGATTATACGATATGCATCACACAATCTCAGATTCATCTATTCAAACCAACACAAAGTACTTCAAAGACTGCCCCAAAGTTTCTACCGGAGACTCAAGACGAAAACGTGTGCCAACCCCTATGCATAGGTTCATGGGCGGAACCCGCAAGTTGATCACCAAAACATACATCAAGTGAATCAATAGAATAACCCATTGTCACCACGGTTATCCCACGCAAGACATACATCAAGTGTTCTCAAATCCTTAAAGACTCAATCTGATAAGATAACTTCAAAGGGAAAACTCAATCCATTACAAGAGAGTAGAGGGGAGAAACATCATAAGATCCAACTATAATAGCAAAGCTCGCGATACATCAAGATCGTATCACCTTAAGAACACGAGAGAGAGAGAGAGATCAAACACATAGCTACTGGTACATACCCTCAGCCCCGAGGGAGAACTACTCCCTCCTTGTCATGGAGAGCACCGGGATGATGAAGATGGCTACCGGAGAGGGATTCCCCCTCCGGCAGGGTGTCAGAACGGGTCTAGATTGGTTTTCGGTGGCTATGGAGGCTTCTGGCGGCGGAACTCCCGATCTATTCTGCTCCTCGAAGTTTTTAGGGTATATGGGTATATATGGGAGGAAGAAGTACGCCGGTGGACCTTCGGGCTGTCCACGAGGCAGGGGGCGCGCCCAGGGGGGGTGGGCGCGCCCCCCACCCTCGTGGGCAGCCCGGGACTCTTCTGGTCCAACTCCGATACTCCGTGGGCTTCTTCTGGTCCAAAAATAAGTTCCATGAAGTTTCAGGTCAATTGGACTCCGTTTGATTTTTCTTTTCTGCGATACTCTAAAACAAGGAAAAAACAGAAACTGGCACTGGGCTCTAGGTTAATAGGTTAGTCCCAAAAATCATATAAAATAGCATATAAATGCATATAAAACATCCAAGGTTGATAATATAATAGCATGAAGCAATAAAAAAAATTAGAGATACGTTGTAGACGTATCAGTATGCTGATCACGCGCCTGCGGACCGACCGACTAATTAGCAGTCGGTTCTGGACCTACAAACTGCTTAGCAAGCGGTTCCGAAGCATCAAACTGCTTAGTTGTCTATTCCACCAGGTTGGTCTGCTGAGCATGTGCTGCAGCTGGGTCTCTCCCCGCTGCTTTAACGGCCGGCATCTGAACCGGTGGTGCGTCATCAGTAGTGTTAGGCCTTGCCACTGGCTGCTTTGGGGTAGAGGATGACATGGCCTGTACGCCACAAAGTCAGGTCGGCTGATCATAGGTTGATTCATCAGCCCGCGAGAGCTGCTGTGGCAAGGAGAGTGTCACCGGTTGAAGGGATACATGTTGCAAAGAAACATAGGACCAAAATACTTTATCTTGTCGACAAGGTGCACAATGAGATGGACCATGACATCAAAGAATGATGGTGGGAAAAACATCTCTAGGTTGGACAATATTCTTGCAATATCATCTTGCATATGATCCCAACTCTTCCGGATTTAAAACTTTCTGCCATAGTTGGTTGAAGGAATCACATGGGTCAATGAGTGTGTTTCTTATATCTTTGTCCATCAGATTCCTGATGGCCACCGGGAGGATTTGTGTCAACATTACGTGGCAATCATGTGACTTCATGTGTCCCAACTTCATTTTACCTGAGCTCACATACACGAGACTTATGATGTTTGCACAGTAGGAAGAGGGTGTCTTAACTGACAACAAATAGGTGAATAAATGTGTTGCTTCTTTTGTACTGAAAGCCCTGCCAAGCTTTGATGAATTTGTTATCATCTTCTGCTTCACTCTTGCGTTTTGATTGATCAGCAAGCATATCGAGCCGTGAACCGTCACCATCCTTTCTTTTACCTTTAATCTTGAGCAAAGTACCAAGGATGCTTTCACATACATTCTTCTCTACGTGCATGACATCGATGCAGTGACGTACACGTAGAATCTCCCAGTAAGGTAATTTCCATAACGCCGATTTCTTCTTAAACACTTGACCCTTAGGTGTTTGTTTCACCATCAAAGGGTGGTTCTCGCCAAGCACAACATTAATTTTTTTAGCCATGTTGTGGACCACCTCCCCGTCATAGGGTCTTGAGCCCGCACCTGCCTCTGCCATACCATCAAATTCAGCTTTCATCTTTCGATATGTGTGATTTTTCTGCAAGAACCTACAATGACGCGAATACACCATTTTGCGCGAGTTAGGAAGTCTTCTGCTAGCTGTTCTATCCATGCATGTGACACACCCTACATCTCTTTTTGTTTTCTGCCCCAATGTGTTGCCTAATGTCGGCATATCTTGAATGATGTGCACCAGCATCGCATGTATATTGAAAATCTCCTTTCTGTAAGCATCATAACATTTTACAGCAGGCGCATCTATCCACACTGTCAGCAGTTCTTCTACCAGTAGCTAAAAGTAAATGTCGATGTCATATCCAGGTTGCTTCGGGCCTTGGATAATCATTGACATCATAATGTATTTTTTCTTCATACACAACCAAGGAGCTAGGTTATATATGCACAGAAGCACCGGCCAAGTGCTGTGATTGGTGCTCATATCGCCAAAAGGATTCATCCCGTCAGTACACTCCCCGAGCCTTATACTTCTAGGATCCTTGGCAAAATTTTCAAACTTTTTATCAATTAATTCCCACCGAGCCCCATCTTTCGGGTGCCTCATAAACCTATCCGCAATTCGCTCATCATGATGCCACCGCAACCTCTTTTTTTCTCTAGGGTTTGCAAACAAACGCCTCTACCTTGGAATTAAAGGCAAGTACCAAACAACCTTGAACGGGATTCCTGTCTTGATCTCGTCGTCCAATTTGTACTTGTCCTTTGCTCTCCTACGCTTGTATCGTGGATGCTTGCATGTGGGACATGCACGCGAATCTTTATACTCACCACAGTACAATATACAATCATTCACACAAGCATCTATCTTCTATACTTCAAGTTTCAATGGGCAAACAATTTTCTTCGCTTCATTCGTGCTTCTAGGGAGCACATTATCTTCCGGAAGAATTTCTTTGAAAAGACCTAACATCTCTGTGAAGCCCTTGTTTGATAAACCGTTTGCTGCTTTAAATCTGAGAAGCGCCAGGGTGGCACTCAACCTGGAATATTTCTTTTTGCAACCTGGATACAATTCTTTCTTGGAGTCCGCATCAATGGTTGGCAGATTCTTGTACCCAATTATATCCTTTTTTGGGCCCTCAAAATCTGCAATCATAGCAGCAAAATCTGGCATATCAAGATCGTCATCATCTGCGTCGACGTCTTGGTTTTCCAGTGGGCGTTTTTGCTTTCCGGTGTTCCATTGGTAGCTTGATGCTTGTGCCCCGATGTTAGATTCAACATCCATGTGACACTGATCGGGGTTTGGCATCTCGCTGCCCTGGGTATCTTCATCCATGACCTCCTCTTCACCGTGTCTGGTCCAATGTGTATATCCATCCATGAATCCCCTAGAGACTAAGTGCATCTGGACATCTGCAACTTCATGTGACTCTGTATTGGCACAATCAGTGCATGGACACAGGATGTAATCTGCATCACCAATTCTCCTCTTTGTACTTTCAGTAAAATTCATGAACTCTGTCACACCACTGATAAAATCTACGGTTTTTTGATTCTTCATCCATCAAGATCGTCCTATCTGCAGCACACGAATGGTAATTAAAAACAAAACAACAACATTAATACACGGATTAACTGCTGCCCAAAGATGCGTGCATAAATCACAAGGTTTTATTTTAATAATTACTGAGGGTGCTCCATGTTGTTATGCAGACGTGCAATGACAAAAATTAATGGCCTGTCAATTTACACGCAGAGTACTAGTACAACAATACCCTTAGGAATTGAATACCTTAATTAAGTCACTCACGAAAAGAATACCTTAATTAATTAGCCGCGCGGCGACCTCCACCCAGCAGACAGACAAGCGCGATGTGGCGGCACGCCGAGACAGCAGGGTCGAGGAGCAAAGCTTAGTGCGTCTGCCGCCTGAAGTTCGACCTCCACTATCCCGCCATCGACCGCGATGGATGTGCTCAAATCATGCCGCCGCCGACCTCGATGGTTGAGCTCCTCCTATCTCCCGCAGCAGACCGAGGATTGACCTCCTATGACACCGCCACCGCCCATCGACCGAGGATTGACCTCTTCTCCGGTAGCCGCTGCCTAGGCCGCCACCGCCATTTCTATACGCATAGCGGCTATTTTTTTACGGATATCTGCAGAGCGGCTATTTACACGATATCTCACCGTAACTCAATTATATGGACAGTGTAGTACATCACATACGGTTATGTAACGGCAACCATGTCTAACCTACGTTGTCTTCTCACACGGTTTGGTGGGGAAATCGTGTGTGACATTGTAATACCTAACACACAAATGACATGTATAAACAGTGTGCCGTATACAACATATAGTGCCATAAGTAGTTCCTAACTGTTAGCTTATCTCCACAGTTTCCCCATTTCCCCCAAATCCCTACATAGCCTCCAAATACCCTCGCGTGGCGCTGACATTAGGGGAATGCAGACGAGTGGTGCTGATGGTTTCGGTGCGGCTGCTCCTGCTCGTATCGCCGCCGAGCACTTGCCTAAGGTCATCAGAAGGCAGGTGTACTACGGATCCGAATCGTCCTGTCAGGTTCCAATCTATCCCGATCTATTTTAGCATGTCCAAAGTATAGCTCCTTGCTGAATCCGTCCTGAATGACCCCCCTAGGAAAGCGATTTGCCGCCGGATCCGGAGCATGACTCCAGACTCCCGCAACACGAGTTAGACTCCGATTTTTGCTCCACCGAGAAGTACCAAAGCTGAGTTGTGTGCACGGGCACACTCCCGCTCGACGTGTATGCACGGAGAGATTTGACATTGGTAGGCGGTTTCTCAGTTGCCCCGTAGAGGTTAGTGCTAATTAAGTTCATCATTTTACTTCAGTTAATGTCATCGCTCATCCAGAATGCTATTTAACATTGGCAGGGATATGAGGCTTGTGCCTTTGTTAACTGGTTGTATGAAGAATGGCATGGCAGGGCTCGGAGTGTTATCACCAAGCTCACAGAAGATAGCGTAAAGCTAAAGAAGAAACTAGTTGATTTGAAATGTACAATCAGTACGATGAAGCAAGAAAGAATCAATCACAGGCAACCGATGAAAGAAAGAGACAAGAAGCAACTAGCATGTGTAGTTGTGGTTGTCGCATTAGCCATGTTCTATGTGCTGTTTGCAATGATGATTAGGGATTTTGTTTGACAGTATTGCTAAAGCACATCTAGATGTGCTCTAAGTAATGCACATCTAGGTCCTATGCCATTGATGTTACGTGAAGATTCGTGCAGATATTTTTCTTTGTTTTTTTTCTTTCTAGTTTGATTATTACTGGCTTTACCAATAAGAAGAGCTCAATGTATTGCTTGCCAACTGTCCTACTTCGTTCGTACCGGTACCTATGCATAATCCCAAAACTCGTTCCTTGTTTTTGTCTTGAAAAAGGAAACCAGTCAAATAGCCAATAGGAGTCCTGCACAACCCCGGGAATTTGGAGCGACTGGGTACAAATAATTGCGGTTGATTATATCAGCGGTTAGATAATACGTCAACCCCCGCTTCAATTGGCAGTTCCTCTTCTCTGCATACCCCGCTTAAGTGTCCGCCATCTTCATTGTCCCTGGCAGGCCGCGCTACACACTGGCACACACTCTGCAGCCGTGTCGAGCGACAACGAGGACGACGGTTTGGCCAGCAGTCTGGCGCCCGTTGATAGGTCAACATCGGAATCATCCTGCTCGTCTTTCATGAGTCCGGCGTCGAGCCCAGGCCTCGATTATATCTGGTTTATGGAAGGGATGCCGCCTCTGGAGTCGTCAGACGACAACCAGACGAACGAGGAGCCGTCGGAGGATGAAGAAGAGGACGACGATGATGAGGAGGAGGAATGGTCGAACGAGGAGGAGAACGACGACGACAGCAACGACGATGACGACGACGGCGGCGATGAAAAGCCAACGGTCAGCGGCAAGAAGCGTCCTCGCCAAGACAATGTTGCGGGGCCATCCAATAACAACAACAAGAAGAAGGACTAAATTAAGCAGATTGTATATATCTCTGTTTATCCTGTCAATCTCATCGCAGAAGGTTAGTATTATGTATTTGACAGAGATTTTCTACATTATCGCCAACATGTTGCTTTGTTGAACTGTGTGCCCTGACGAGCACACAATTCACAAAAGACCGTATGGACTGTCTATAATGATCGCACACAATTTTGATTACCAACCTGTTTGCCGGGTATCACACACATCTTGTTACGCCGAATCGTTTGTGTTCACCTCATTCATCGCAAACGGTTCATCGAAGTGAATTGTATGCCGTATATCGCATACACCTTGATTTGGCTGCCCGTTTCTGTTCTTTTGTCTCATCGCAAACAGATCGTACAGATCAACCGTATGCCCCTCATTGCACACGCAACTAAAATCTGACCTGTGTTTGATGTATCATTCATCGTAAATGTTTTGCATCTTTTTTAACGGGTTTTTTACATCACCGTTTGCGATTAATGCATCGCACACAGTTTCGTCAAAGGATCTCTGATCATAGTGTCGCGTTAGCAGCATCCTGCAGTAGTGACACACGCCATGCAAATGCCCTTTAGATCTGACCGGACCTAGGCAAATCCTGATATCCATCAACGACATTGACAATGAGCAATACTCTATCCAGCTAAAAAGACCTTTCTCTCAAGTTCAATCATTCCACTTTCTTATGTGAATCTGAATGCTCCTTGTTTCTTGCTATCCGTCAATGCATTCAAGTGTTTGATTAAAAATTGCTAATATACCGGGACTTAAAACCTATAGAAGAGTCTTCCTTCAGAATTTCTTTATCAAATATTACAACCGCAAATCACTTAATAATGCAAAATGCTTCACGGATAGATAAATTGCAAAAATATGAACACGGTTGACCAAAAGATTAGGGCTGCACCTTCTTATTAGACTTTCATCATCACATGCAGTCATAACACTAATTGCGATGCCATCACTTCTATAATTAGACTATTGCACTAATCCTTCCATTTACAAATAGGAGAGTAAAACTTTCACAGAACTTAGGCAATGCGTTTCTTGCAGAAAACAAAAGAAACGTTGCCGGGCATTTAGGGGGTGTTTGTTTTCAGGGACTTTCTTGTGTAGGGACTAGAAAAAATCTCTCTTAAAGACTTTTTTACCAAACGGGATGGACTTTTTAGGGACTAAACTAGGCATTTGGGACTAAATGAAGAAGACTCTCAATGAGAGTTTTTTGAGACTTTTCCAACAATGTCCCTCTATGCACCTATTGGCCCGCCACCCCATGTTGTTTGATTGTTATTTTTCTATATACTAGGAGCAACATGATCATTTAATAACCTCTAGGAAGGGACTAGGAACTTTTTAGTCTCTGGAAACAAACTGGGAAGGACTTTTATGGCATGTACAATGCCAAGCGCTTGAATAGGCGCTTAGGAGAAGGATTTTTGGCTAAGCGTTCGTGTTAGAATCTGCCTCTCCAACGCTAACCGCAAAAGGACAGGCGCTACGCTAGTTCAAAATAAAACAGAACGGCGATGAGAAAAAGCTGGGGCGCTTGATGCCTGATTTTGCGCCGGCGCTAACAAAAAGTCAGGATTTGGGTGGGAATCTGATGAAACGGACGGGATTTCTACCCTGGCGCCTGGTACTAGCGTCTTCTATTGAAGATGCCTTTAGAGACTAGAGACTTTTTAATTGGGACTAGAAAAAATTCTAGGACCAGAGAACAAAAACACCACCTTAGCCCGTCAACATAAAAAAACACTGATTAGTTCGTGACCGGTGTTGCTAGGCGTCGCGTTTTCGCATGGTGCACAACCATCATAAATCCACTAATCACGGATATTTGTGGATCACCTTCGTTTCCATCTACCACTATCATTCTCTTCCTACAGAAAAAGAAAATGAAATTGAATAGAAAATTTGAGCTCCACTACTTGCTGCCGCGACGCTCTCCCCTCTTCCCCACTCCGCCGATCAGAACTCTTCAGAGCCACCACTTGCTTTTCTTCCTCGCTCCAAATCCCCAATTTTCTTCGATATATCTAACGTATCCGTCCATCAATCTCACCTCCGATCCGTCGCCATCGACCTATTCATCCACGGATAGGCACCTCTGATTTGGAAGCTCCAACGGGGAGCATCGCCGGCGATGCTTTGCTCCGGCCGCATGCTAGCCTGCAGCGGCCTGAGCCCCGGGAGGCTCCGGCCGCCGCGCGCCTACGCTGACCGGCTGCGTCCCCCGCTCCCCGCCCGCAGGTGGCGGGTCGCCGCCTCCGCCGCGGCTCCCGGCGGTTCCCCTGACCTGCCGTCGTCGTCGTCGACACCCCCGCCGTTTGGCGCCGGGGACGACCAGGCCGCGGCCGCGGCCGCTGCCGCCTCCTCCTCCTCAGGGTACTGATTATTTGATCTATTTTGTGAGCAGTTGGTAGCTTTGGGTGCTGGTTGTGCCCGTGAATCGTGATGCGTCGCTACGATTATGCCAATCAGATTCAGGAGTAAAATAAATTAGTAGCTACATATAGGAACATGCTTGGGCAGCATATAGCCTTATCTGCCAATCTAGCATATGGGATAACCATGATTCTGTTCTTGAACTTCTGGGGACTGGAGATTTAGGTGCAGTAATGATTGGGGCAACTCAAGTTGAGCATTGCTTGTTCTGGCTTGCAGGTTTTGCATCATTGAAGGGCCTGAGACAGTTCAAGATTTTGATAAGCTAGATTTGCAGGAGATTCTTGATAATATCAGGAGCCGCCGGAACAAGATATTCTTGCATATGGAGGAGGTGTGTTGGTTTTGTGTTATTTTTGTCAATCAATATTTACTGCTTGCTAGTGAGCTTGCGTATACAATTTGCTTGTCAGAAAGTTGAAGTACTGGAGGACAGGATATAGTTTTAAGACTTGTAAATTGGTAACCATGTTAGCTAAAATGGCAATCCACATGCTAGTACTTGATTTTTTAGTTCACTAATGAGCTAGAACTTGTGAGGCTGAACTACGCTATCCAAGGATGGTGCAAACCGTGCAGGTACAACAAACTTGGAACTAGTTTGGAACATCCATGGATCCTTTAGGATTAGTTTTTGCCCTTCTAGTGTATCTTCTTTCTGTTTATGATTCAGCTTGGCTTCTTTTAATTATGCCTTCGAGTGAGTTCTGCTATGCAATAATGTCAAAGCCACTATCATATGCATTCTGGCATCATATTTTCCTCTCTCTTTTCACACAGATTCGCAGATTGAGAATACAACAAAGAATAAAAAATGCTGAACTTGGAATCTCAAATGAAGAGCCTGAAGGAGAACTCCCAGATTTTCCATCATTCATACCGTTTTTGCCTCCCCTGGTTAGTAGGCCCTTACCAGACCCAAAGCTATTATGCAACAGCATTTTAATACTTTACACTCCATGACATAATAACGTATTGAACTTGAATCTCGAAATCAGTTAGTTACCATTACTTTCTTGTAAACAGAGTGCAGCTAATCTGAAGGTCTACTATGCTACATGTTTCTCTCTCATTGCTGCAATAATGGTCTTTGGTGGATTTCTTGCACCAATTGTAAGTTACATTCTCGATTTTGGATTGGCAATTGTTGGTACTCTAACTGATCTCATCATGAAACAACATGGTGGATGTGTAACAACTTGATGTGCTCTCCCTGCAGCTGGAACTTAAACTTGGTATAGGAGGCACATCTTATGCAGATTTCATTCGAAATGTTCATTTGCCTATGCAACTGAGGTGCCATCACAGTTGCATGATCTAGTCTAATTTATGAAGCATCTTTTAACTATGGAATTTGAATGATTATTTACTGTCCTTTCATTCATTTGTCTATCTGATATTGTAGCCAGGTAGATCCTATTGTGGCATCCTTCTCAGGTGGAGCAGTCGGAGTTATCTCCGCCCTAATGGTTGTTGAGATAAACAATGTCAAGCAACAGGAGCATAAACGGTGCAAATATTGTTTAGGAACTGGTACCCCCTCCCCCTCTCAGAGAACTCTTATCATATATGCACGGAATGGGGAAGATTCCACATAATACTTAATGTTGGCAGTGATAATTTAGTGCAAAATTATATTACACCGTCTAAACCCAGTTTCAAATCCGAGACGGGTAAACTTAGTTCATTGCCTGCTTAGTCTAAGATCAAACAGGGAACAAATCTCAGATGGATTGATAAGAGATAGTAGCTATAATTGCATATACATGATAGCTTATTGTGCATCCCTTATACTTGGGTGGCTATTTGATAGCTTTAAGTTTAAACTCACTGAGGAGATTCCATGATGTTGCTGTAGGGTATCTGGCTTGTGCCCGCTGTTCAAGCACGGGAGCTGTTGTGCTTACTGAGCCTGTTTCGACATTCAGTGATGGTGATCAACCTTTATCAGCACCAAAAACCGAGAGATGTCCAAACTGCTCTGGCGCAGGAAAGGTAAAGCAGTCCTTTGCATGCTGAACTGAACACACCACCCTGTTTCTGAATCAACACACACAAAATTCTAATTAATATTGGCTCGTATGAGTATGTTACATGCTACCCTGCATGCTATCTGGTTTTGAGACTCAAACGAAACATGACATGTAACGATATGTTTACAGGTGATGTGCCCCACATGCCTCTGTACAGGGATGGCAATGGCAAGTGAGCATGATCCTCGAATCGACCCCTTTGATTAAAGGCATATATCAGTTCAGGAATTCTTGTATCGCTATGTAAGTTGTTGTTTGTAGATAATAGTATGGACGGGCATGTCAGGGATTCAAGGCCTATAATCATGAATAGGGACTATTTGTATACTAGTGAATATGAGTAGACTACTACAGGAATCTGTAACATTATACCATACCCATCGTGTGTACTGATCAGTCGCTTGAACTGAACGATGCAGGAGTGTATGTTTGCCAAAGCAAATAAATCGTTTCACGTTTGTACCAAACAATTCAATCGCATTAATGAATGTTACACGCCTTTTGAGTCCTAATGTGTGTTGTAAACGAAATTTCAATGGCACCGGTGTAAGGCACCATTCTTTGAAGACTACTGTGAAATGTCTAACTTCTACATAGAAACATATGACTATTTGTGTGATGTGTAATACTTCCCCCGTTCACATGCTAATTGCCTGAGCTAATATGTCAATAAGTTGGAGTTCATAAACCACTTTGAAAAATAAGATATACTTCTTTCATCCTAAAATAAGTGTTGCTGATTTAATACAAAGTTAGTATTCCCTGGGACATATTATGGGACTTTGGGACGGAAGTAATATGTTTGATTTGCAACATGCTAACTGCATTAGTCAGAGTACCAAAAATTTGAAGTTTTGAGCTTTCTTATCCCAGCAGTTAAAGGAATAGTTTTTTTTAGCAAACTGCATCCTTTATTAGACGTTCAAACACATAGGGATACAGATAATATCGGGCAAACTAGTAAGCCACACATGGTGCCCGGGAGGAAGAGAGGCAGCTGCCTTTGCTAAAGCACTGGCCTCTCCGTTGTGTTTCCTATTTTCATGAATAAACTTGATATCTTGAAAAGACCTTTTTTGGTGCTTGATGTCCTGCAAGATAGCATGATACCGGCATGTTTCATCTTGTATACTCGTCACTACTTCCAGACAATCCGGAGCCACACACGGACTGGACATGTAGGTCGATGGCAAGTGCGAGCGCCTCATTGCACGCTTGAGCTTCGAGAATTGCTGGATCCAGAAAACCCTCAAAGATAATAGCTGAAGCACCTAGGTAATTACCGTTCTTGTCCCGACACACCACCGCGGAGGCACCTCGGTCTCCAATCTTGGAAAAGCCTCCATCCGCATTCATTTTCACCGCATGGCTAACAGGCGGGAGCCAACCTGACAGCGGCGGTTGCCCACTATTATTTCCAGAATTCACATACAGGTCCTTAGCGCGGGCTGTTCTCTCAGGAATTAATCCAAGCTCCACCATGAATTTGTTGATGAACATGTGGGTGCTTAGCGGGCTTTGAAACTGGTTATCATGAATGGCTCGACGCCTCGCCCACCAAATTGCCCACATCGTCACAAGCATACGCGCTAGTTCCGCCATGGGTAACGTGTCAACCAGCCAAAGCATCCATAGCTTGGCATCCTCCGTCCAATTTGAGATGATCGTCTCAGTCAGTTCTTCATTGGCAAGGGCCCATACGCAGCGCGCCATATGGCAGTCAAATAGAGAGTGGCGCCACGTATCTAAGCTGCATGACATAATGAGCATTCTGCAGAATCAATTATACTTCTGTGCTTACAAACATCTCCTGTAGGAATAGAAGTTTTGGCTAATCTCCAAGAAAAAGCTCTGACTTTGGAGGGAACAACAGCTCCCCAAAGCTTGGCCCATGATCGACGATCCGCTATGCCATTGGAGTGACCATCATTGTGTTCAAGCCAGTCGGTACGTTGTTGTTTAGTTGATGACAGAAGCCTGCACGCTAACCACACTGTGAAGATACCCTTCCGTTCATAGTGCCATGACTAGGAATCCTCTCGGACCTTGGAGCTCAGAGGGATATTTAAGATAGCTTCCTGATCCATCACATAAAAATGCTCTTCAAGGGTGTCACAGTCCCATGCTACGGTGGCAGGGTTGATTAGCTCTGAAACCTTGTTCGAGGGGTTTGGAGATTTTGGGCAAACCGGACAGAGTTTGAAATCTCGTGGAATCCAATTGTGAAGCCAAATATTGGTATCCTCGCCCGAACCAATCCGCTTCACTAGGCCAAGTTTTAATGCATCCCTTCCTTCAACTATAGAACGTCAGACTTGTGATGGGTTCTTCCCAATCTCTGCTTCGAGGATAGAAGACTAAGGATAATAGACAACCTTTAAGATTCGAGCACTTAGGGAGCTGGGTTCATGGAGAAGGCGCTAGGTTTGCCATGCAAGCAATGCCAGGTTAAAGAGCTCAATGTCGCGAAAACCCATACCCCACATAAATTTTGGCTATGACATGACTTCCCGGGAGACCCATGCGGTCCTCCTCTCTCCATTCTTCGATCCCCACCAAAACTTCCTCAGTAAACCATTGATGTGCTGACATAAACCCCTAGGCAATTTGAAACAGGCCATAGGATATGTAGGGATTGTTGGGAACGTAGCATGTAATTTCAAAAAAAAAAATACTACGATCACGCAAGATCTATCTAGGATATGCATAGCAACGAGAGGGGGAGAGTGTGTCCACGTACCATCGTAGACCGAAAACGGAAGCGTTTGTTAACGCGGTTGATGTAGTCGAACTTCTTCTCATTCCGACCGATCAAGCACCGAACGTACGACACCCCCGAGTTCTGCACACGTTCAGCTCGATGACGTCCCTCGAACTCTTGATCCAGCAAAGTGTCGAGGGAGAGTTTCGTCAGCACGACGACGTGGTGACGGTGATGGTGAAGTGATCCCCGTAGGACTTCGCCTAAGCACTACGATAATATGACTGGAGGAGTAAACGGTGGAGGGGGCGCCGCACACGGCTAGGAACAATTGATGTAGGTTCTAGTGGTGCCCCCCACATACGACAATATGACCTGGCAAATCCAAATTGGAACTAGCTCAATTCACAGAGTGACAAGCCTTTGCACAATTCACCTCTGCTCTTGATAAAACAAGTCAGAATCAATTGGCAAGGGGTCGACGATTAAGGGAATTGCTTAAAAAATCCCAGGCAAATCCTCTCCCAGTGGAAGAGCAGATAGCTACTATTTATACCGGAACAAGAGGATATCTTGATTCATTAGAAATTGAACAGGTAAATAAATAGTTCAATCACCCCAGAATCGTCGAAATCCCCTCGAAATGGAGAGCGGCGCAAGTCTCACACTCTTTCTCTCACTCTCTATCCTCTGTCTTTCGAGGAGTAAACGGTGGAGGAGGTGCCCAAGGGGCGCCCCAAGTAGGAGTAATCCTACTTGGGCAGCTCCTCTGTGATGCCCTCGATTTGACCGTACACTAATCATACACGCAAATTGCTACCTCTTGAGCACTGCGTTGGTTTTTTCCCGAAGAGGAAGGGATGATGCAGCATAGTAGCGTAAGTATTTCCCTCGGTTTTTGAGAAGCAAGGTATCAATCCAGTAGGAGGCTACGCGCGAGTCCCTCGTACATGCACAAAACAAATAAATCCTCGCAACCAACGCGATAAGGGGTTGTCAATCTCTACACGGCCACTTACGAGAGTGAGATCTGATAGATATGATAAGATAATATTTTTGGTATTTTTATGATAAAGGTGCAAAGTAAAAATAAAAGCAAAGTAAATAACAAAGTATTGGAAGATTAATATGATGAAGATAGACCCGGGGCCATAGGTTTCACTAGTGGCTTCTCTCAAGAGCATAAGTATTCTACGGTGGGTGAACAAATTACTGTTGAGCAATTAACAGAATTGAGCATAGTTATGAGAATATCTAGGTATGATCATGTATATAGGCATCACGTCCGAGACAAGTAGACCGACTCCTGCCTGCATCTACTACTATTACTCCACTCATCGACCGCAATCCAGCATGCATCTAGAGTATTAAGTTAATGAAAACCGAGTAACGCCTTAAGCAAGATGACATGATGTAGAGGGATAAACTCATGCAATATGATGAAAACCCCATCTTGTTATCCTCGATGGCAACAATACAATACATGCCTTGCTGCCCCTACTGTCACTGGGAAAGGACACCGCAAGATTGAACCCAAAGCTAAGCACTTCTTCCACTGCAAGAAAGATCAATCTAGTAGGCCAAACCAAACTCATAATTCGAAGAGACTTGCAAAGATAACCAATCATACATAAAAGAATTCGGAGAAGATTCAAATATTATTCATAGATAGACTTGATCATAAACCCACAATTCATCGGTCTCAACAAACACACCACAAAAACAAGATTACATTGAATAGTTCTCCACAAGAGAGGGGGAGAACATTGTATTGAGATCCAAAAAGAGAGAAGAAGCCATCTAGCTAATAACTATGGACCCGTAGGTCTGAGGTGAACTACTGACACTTCATCGGAGGGGCTATGGTGATGATGTAGAAGCCCTCCGTGATCGATGCCCCCTTCGGCGGAGCTCCGGAACAGGCCCCAAGATGGGATCTCGTGGATACAGAAAGTTGCAGCGGTGGAATTAGGGTTTTGGATCCGTATCTGATCGTTTGGGGGTACGTAGGTATATATAGGAGGAAGGAGTACGTCGGTGGAGCAACAGGGGGCCCACGAGGGTGGAGGGCTCACCTGGGGGGGGGGGGGGTAGGTGCGCCCCCTACCTCGTGGCCTCCTCTTTTGTGTCTTGACGTAGGGTCCAAGTCTCCTGGGTCTTATTCATTGAGAAAATCACGTTCCTGAAGGTTTCATTCCGTTTGGACTCCCTTTGATATTCCTTTTCTTCGAAACCCTAAAATAGGCAAAAAAAACAGCAATTATGGGCTGGGCCTTCGGTTAATAGGTTAGTCCCAAAAATAATATAAAAGTGGATAATAAAGCCCAATAATGTCCAAAACAGTAGATAATATAGCATGGAGCAATAAAAAATTATAGATACGTTGGAGACGTATCACAAATGTGTACGATCAAGATCAAGGACTCACGGGAAGATATCACAACACAACTCTAGACACAAAATAAAATAATACAAGCTTTATATTACAAGGAGGGGCCTCGAGGGCTCGAATACATAAGCTCGAATGCACAAGAGTCAGCAGAAGCAATAATATCAGAGTACATGCATAAGTTAAACAAGTTTGCCTTAAGAAGGCTAGAACAAAAGTAGCAACGATCGAAAAGGCAAGGCCTCCTGCCTGGGACCTCCTAACTACTCCTCGAAGTCGAACTCCGCGTAGAGCCATCCTCGGGATCCTCTGGCTCCTGGACTCCATCATATGATCGCAGTAACCGGGAAAAGGGGAAAAGAAGTAGGAAAGCAACCGTGAGTACTCATCCAAAGTACTCGCAAGCAAGGATCTACACTACATATGTATTGGTATCAATGAAATGGGTAGTATATGTGGACTGAACTGCATAATGCCAGAATAAGAGGGGGATAGCTAGTCCTATCAAAGACTGTGCTTCTGGCAGCCTCCATCTTGAAGCAGTAGAAGAGAATAGATGGTAAGTTCACCAAGTATCATCGTATTGCATAATCCCACCCGGCGATCCTCTCCTCGTCGCCATGTGAGAGAGCGATCACCGGGTTGTATCTGGCACTTGGAAGGGCGTGTTTTATTAAGTATCCGGTACTAGTTGCCATAAGGTCAAGGTACAACTCTGGGTAATCCTTTTACCGAGGGACACAGCTATTCGAATAGATAAACTTCCCTACAGGGGTGCACCACATTTCCCAACACGCTCGATCCCCTTTGGCCGGACACACTTTCCTAGGTCATGCCCGGCCTCGGAAGATCAACACGTCGTAGCCCAACCTAGGCACAACAGAGAGGTCAGCACGTCGGTCTAAATCCTATGCACACAGGGGTCTGGGCCCTTCGCCCATTGCACACATGCACGTTGCGTAATACAAGTGCAGGCTTACGATCCAATCCGGCGCGCGCCGCTCAGTCGCTGACGTCACGAAGGCTTCAGCTGATACCACGACGTCGAGTGCCCATAACTGTCCCCGCGTAGTTGGTTAGTGCGTATAGGCCAGTGGCCAGACTCAGATCAAATACCCAGATCTCGTTAAGCGTGTTAATTGATGTAACCGCAGACGCCAATCAGGGCCAGGCCCACCTCTCTCCTAGGTGGTCTCAACCTGCCCTGTCGCTCCGCCACAAAGTAACAGTTGGGGCCGTCGGGAACCCAGGCCCACCACTACCGGGATGGAACCACCTGTCCTTTCAGCCCCCACATCGGAATCACTTGCGGGTACTCTATGAGCCGACCCAACTTTAGTCATCACCATGTATCATGTATAATAATGCAATATGTATATACCCGTGATCACCTCCCGAAGTGACCACGACCCGATAATATAGCATAGCAGACGGACAAGAATGTAGGGCCACTAATGGAATGCTAGCATCATATACTAAACATTTAGGATTGCAGGTAAGGGTAACAACTGTAGCAACAATGGCAGGCTATGCAGCAGAATAGGATTAACCGAAAGCAGTAACATGCTACACTACTCTAATGCAAGCAGTAGAGAGAAGGAATAGGCGATATCAGGTTGATCAAGGGGGGGGGGGGGCTTGCCTGGAAGCTCTGCTGAAAAGGTATGGTCGTCAGGGATGTAGTCGGTGTCAGGAGCAGCGTCAGCCTCTGTGTCTACCAAAAAAGTAGCAGAGGGGGAACACAATAAATAACAGAGCAAACAATTGCATCACAAAGCATGACATGGCAAAACGTTGTGCTAGGGGCGACCTAACGCAGTGGTAGGTGCTACTGGCGAAGGGGAGAAACATCCGGAAAAGTATCCCCGGTGTTTGACATCTCCAGACAAACAGACCGGAGGGGGACGGTTTTAGGTTCACTATGCTAGGGACGTGTGGCGAATGAAAGAACTGCGTATTCGTATTCGCCTCGCCGTTCTGAGCAACTTTCATGTATAAAGTATTTTCATCCGAGTTACGGATTATTTTATATTAATTTTCAAAGTTTTAAATCATTTTCTAAAT
This sequence comes from Triticum urartu, assembly GCF_056163025.1. NCBI lineage: Eukaryota > Viridiplantae > Streptophyta > Magnoliopsida > Poales > Poaceae > Triticum > Triticum urartu. The sequence continues at coordinate 441,650,866 of NC_141878.1, read as the reverse complement.
TTCTAGAATTTACTTAATTCAAAATATATTAAATACTAAATGCTAGGTGTACACAGAGAAGTGTACACAGTAGTGGCATTACAAGCTGACAGGTGGGGCCATCCTGCTGAGTCAGCAGGTCAACAATTGACCAGTTGACTGGTAAACAGGTCAACAAGGGCCCACTTGTCATAGACTAGGTCTAGCCCAGTCAGCAGGTTGACTGGTCAATCTGACCAGTCAGCCCAGCTAGTCATTGGGACATTCTAATAAGCAGGTTTTAATTAATTTAATTAATTCGATTAGTAGGTGGGGCCTTGCTGTTAGTGGTTGAGTTAATTAACATAGTTAATTTAGACTAATCCTAATTAGTTAAGGTGGGGGCCCACACGTTAGTGGGGTTTAGGGCCGGGGTTAGTGGCTAATGACCCTGGGCCCACCTGTCGGTGACCCAGGGAGGTTAAGACCGTGGTGGCGCACCGGCGGTAGAGCCCTGGCGACCACGAGGACGGCGTCGGCGGCCGGAAATGGCCCTCCGGCGACGATTTGGCTCGTGCCCGGGTGCATTCGAGAGCTAGTGTCGAGTCGCATCCGTTAGTGCAAGGAACGCGCACTGGGATGGCCTAAATCATCGACGGCGAGGTTGTCCGCGACAACCGGAGCTCATCGGGGACGATGCTAGGGAGACGCGCGTGATCCTAGAGGAGGGAGAGGGGAAGTTGGAGCTCATAGTGGAGCCGTAGGGATGGCAGTGGGCTCGTGGTGATGCACCTGGGATGTGCACCACAACGGGGCTGGAGACGGAGGCCATGGCCAGTGGCCATCACGGCTGAGGCCACAGGAGGTGCGGCCAACCGGGATGCCGCGAGGAAGGAGCAGGCAGGAGGAGGTGGGTGGCCTGGTTTCCCGGCTCGCCGGAGCGAGGGAAGACGACGATGTTGCGGCAGGAGGTCGGGGCGACCATGGATGGAGCGCGCGGAGCTCGGGGATGAAGGGCGCGGTGCAGGAGGGAGAGGAAGGAGGCCAAGAGGGGTGGCGCTGGTCGTCAGAGGAGGGCGACGGGGCGGGAGGTAGGAGGAGCACGTGGCTGGGCACTGCCCTGCGTGTTCGCGAGTGTGTGGCGGCGCGTGGGGAGCAAGGGAGGAGAGGAACAGGGTTGGGGGTCTAGGGTTCGGGGGTTGGAGAGGTAGGCCTTGTAGTCGAGAGGCGGGGTGGGCCGGCTGGCTGGCCAGCTAGGCCTCACGGCCCAACGGGGGGGGACTGGTCTTTTGTTCCTTTTCATTTATTTCCTTTTGTTTTCTGTTGCACTTTTAACAATAATCCATTTTTGTAAAATGTGTGGCTGGTCTCAATATTTAGTATTCAACATACCCCACTGTCACTAAAAGTTTGGGAGTGATTAGTAGTTGTTTTGTATTTTTTAATGGAAATGACCTAAATGCGGTGGTCTTGGTTACTGTTTTCATATCCAAGGGCATTTTAAACCTTTAGAAAAATGTTGATTGATGCATGACAATTATCTAAGTAATATTTACAACCTAATGAACATTTTTAATTCACTATTTTATGAAACTATAATTTGATTTGTTATTTGAATTTGTATTTGAACTAATTTTGAAACGAGCGAGGTTTAGCAAAATTTTAATTATGATGACGTGGCATCATTAACAGGGGTTTACTGTAGCTGAACTATCGGGGTGTCACAATTCTCCTCTACTACAACAAATCTCGTCTCGAGATTTAAGAGGTGGAGTAAAGGGGGAAGGTTCTGGTTACGAATTTCTAGTGAGTGTTCTCGGTCTTGGTTTCTCTTCTCGAAGAAGTTGATCCATAGCATTGATGTCTTCATTCCTATGCATCAATGCATCATGACGAAGTTGTCGTCCTTCCTTCAGGAACTCCATCGTACTTACGAAAGGATAGGAGGGAAAACTACAAGGACAGATGCCTACAAGGTCTGATATTTGGTAAATAGCTAAGGGATTTTGGCCCAAGGTATCTCTCGAGTTGTAATTTAGGAAAACATCAAGAGCAAAGTAAGAAGGTATCATGGGAAGTTTCAAGCAGGCAGGAAATTGTTCGATGCCTGAAATAGGGCGTGAAAGGGGTTCAAAGTGAAGGAAATATGCCCTAGAGGAAATAATAAAGTTATTATTTATTTCCTTATATCATGATAAATGTTTATTATTCATACTAGAATTGTATTAACCGGAAACATAATACATGTGTGAATACATAGACAAACAAAGTGTCACTAGTATGCCTCTACTTGACTAGCTCGTTAATCAAAGATGGTTATGTTTCCTAACCATGAACAAGGAGTTGTTATTTGATTAATGGGATCACATCATTAGGTGAATGATCTGATTGACATGACCCATTCCATTAGCTTAGCACCCGATCGTTTAGTATGTTGCTATTGCTTTCTTCATGACTTATACATGTTCCTATGACTATGAGATTATGCAACTCCCGTTTGCCGGAGGAACACTTTGTGTGCTACCAAACGTCACAACATAAATGGGTGATTATAAAGGTGCTCTACAGGTGTCTCCAAAGGTACATGTTGGGTTGGCGTATTTCGAGATTAGAATTTGTCACTCCGATTGTCGGAGAGGTATCTCTTGGCCCTCTCGGTAATGCACATCACATAAGCCTTGCAAGCATTGCAACTAATGAGTTAGTTGCGAGATGATGTATTACGGAACGAGTAAAGAGACTTGCCGGTAACGAGATTGAACTAGGTATTGAGATACCGACGATCGAATCTCGGGCAAGTAACATACCGATGACAAAGGGAACAACATATGTTGTTATGCGGTCTGACCGATAAAGATCTTCGTAGAATATGTGGGAGCCAATATGAGCATCCAGGTTCCGCTATTGGTTATTGACCGGAGACATGTCTCGGTCATGTCTACATTGTTCTCGAACCCGTAGGGTCCGCACGCTTAAGGTTTCGATGACAGTTATATTATGAGTTTATGAGTTTTGATGTACCGAAGTTAGTTCGGAGTCCCGAATGTGATCACGGACATGACGAGGAGTCTCAAAATGGTCGACACATAAAGATTGATATATTGGACGGCTATATTCGGACACCGGAAGTGTTCCGGGTGATTTCGGAGAAAACCGGAGAGCCGGAGGGTTACTGGAACCCTACCAGGAGAAGTAATGGGCCTTATGGGCCTTAGTGGAGAGAGAGAGGGGAAGCCAGGGTGGGCCGCGCGCCTCCTCCCCCCTGGTCCGAATTGAACTAGGAGAGGGGGGCGGCGCCCCCCCTTTCCCTCTCCCTCCCCACTTCCTTCCCCCTCCTAGTAGGAGTCCTACTCCTACTAGGAGGAGGACTCCTCCTTGGCGCGCCTATAGGGCCGGCCGGCCTCCTCCCCTTGCTCCTTTATATACGGGGGCAGGGGGCACCCCTAGACACACAAGTTGATCCACGTGATCATATTCTTAGCCGTGTGCGGTGCCCCCTTCCACCATAGTCCTCGATAATATTGTAGCGGAGCTTAGGCGAAGCCCTGCGACGGTAGTGCATCAAGATCGTCACCACGCCGTCGTGCTGACGGAACTCTTCCCCGACACTTTGCTGGATCGGAGTCCGGGGATCGTCATCGAGCTGAACGTGTGCTAGAACTCGGAGGTGCCGTAGTTTCGGTGCTTGATCGGTCGGGCCGTGGAGACGTACGACTACATCAACCAAACACTTCCGTTGTCGATCTACAAGGGTACGTAGATCACACTCTCCCCTCTCATTGCTATGCATCACCATGATCTTGCGTGTGCGTAGGAATTTTTTTGAAATTACTGCGTTCCCCAACAGTGGCATCCGAGCCTAGGTTTTATATGTGGATGTTATATGCACGAGTAGAACACAAGTGAGTTGTGGGCGATATAAGTCATACTGCTTACCAGCATGTCATACTTTGGTTCGGCGGTATTGTTGGACGAAGCGGCCCGGACCGACATTACGCGTACGCTTACGCGAGACCGGTTCTCCCGACGTGCTTTGCACATAGGTGGCTTGCGGGTGACAGTTTCTCCAACTTTAGTTGAACCGAGTGTGGCTACGACCGGTCCCTGCGAAGGTTAAAACAGCACCAACTTGACAAACTATCGTTGTTGTTTTGATGCGTAGGTAAGATTGGTTCTTGCTTAAGCCCGTAGCAGCCACGTAAAACTTGCAACAACAAAGTAGAGGACGTCTAACTTGTTTTTGCAGGGCATGTTGTGATGTGATATGGTCAAGACATGATGTTGAATTTTATTGTATGAGATGATCATGTTTTGTAACCGAGTTATCGGCAACTGGCAGGAGCCATATGGTTGTCGCTTTATTGTATGCAATGCAATCGCGCTGTAATGCTTTACTTTATCACTAAGCGGTAGCGATAGTCGTGGAAGCATAAGATTGGCGAGACGACAACGATGCTACGATGGAGATCAAGGTGTCGCGCCGGTGACGATGGTGATCACGACGGTGCTTCGAAGATGGAGATCACAAGCACAAGATGATGATGGCCATATCATATCACTTATATTGATTGCATGTGATGTTTATCTTTTATGCATCTTATCTTGCTTTGATTGACGGTAGCATTATAAGATGATCTCTCACTAATTATCAAGAAGTGTTCTCCCTGAGTATGCACCGTTGCGAAAGTTCTTCGTGCTGAGACACCACATGATGATCGGGTGTGATAGGCTCTACGTTCAAATACAACGGGTGCAAAACAGTTGCACACGTGGAATACTCAGGTTATACTTGACGAGCCAAGCATATACAGATATGGCCTCGGAACACGGAGACCGAAAGGTCGAGCGTGAATCATATAGTAGATATGATCAACATAGTGATGTTCACCAATGAAACTACTCCATCTCACGTGATGAACGGACATGGTTTAGTTGATTTGGATCACGTAATCACTTAGAGGATTAGAGGGATGTCTATCTAAGTGGGAGTTCTTTAAATAAATTAATTGAACCTAAATTTACCATGAAACTTAGTACCTGATAGTATCTTGCTAGTTTATGCTTGATTGTAGATAGATGGCTCGTGCTGTTGTTCCGTTGAATTTTAATGCGTTCCTTGAGAAAGCAAAGTTGAAAGATGATGGTAGCAATTACGCGGACTGGGTCCGTGACTTGAGGATTATCCTCATTGCTGCACAGAAGAATTACGTCCTGGAAGCACCGCTGGGTGCCAGGCCTGCTGCTGGAGCAACACTAGATGTTATGAATGTCTGGCAGAGCAAAGCTGATGACTACTCGATAGTTCAGTGTGCCATGCTTTACGGCTTAGAATCGGGACTTCAACGATGTTTTGAACGTCATGGAGCATATGAGATGTTCCAGGAGTTGAAGTTAATATTTCAAGCAAATGCCCGGATTGAGAGATATGAAGTCTCCAATAAGTTCTATAGCTGCAAGATGGAGGAGAACAGTTCTGTCAGTGAGCATATACTCAAAATGTCCGGGTATAATAATCACTTGATTCAATTGGGAGTTAATCTTCCAGATGATTGCGTCATTGACAGAATTCTCCAATCACTGCCACCAAGCTACAAGAGCTTCGTGATGAACTATAATATGCAAGGGATGAATAAGACTATTCCCGAGCTCTTCGCAATGCTGAAAGTTGCGGAGGTAGAAATCAAGAAGGAGCATCAAGTGTTGATGGTCAACAAGACCACTAGTTTCAAGAAAAAGGGCAAAGGGAAGAAGAAGGGGAACTTCAAAAAGAACGGCAAGCAAGTTGCTACTCAAGAGAAGAAACCCAAACCTGGACCTAAGCCTGAAACTGAGTGCTTCTACTGCAAGCAGACTGGTCACTAGAAGCGGAATTGCCCCAAGTATTTGGCGGATAAGAAGGATGGCAAGGTGAACAAAGGTATATGTGATATACATGTTGTTGATGTGTACCTTACTAATGCTCGCAGTAGCACCTGGGTATTTGATACTGGTTCTGTTGCTAATATTTGCAACTCGAAACAGGGACTACGGATTAAGCGAAGATTGGCTAAGGACGAGGTGACGATGCGCGTGGGAAACGGTTCCAAAGTCGATGTGATCGCAGTCGGCACGCTACCTCTACATCTACCTTCAGGATTAATATTAGACCTAAATAATTGTTATTTGGTGCCAGCATTAAGCATGAACATTATATCTGGATCTTGTTTGATGCGAGACGGTTATTCATTTAAATCTGAGAATAATGGTTGTTCTATTTATATGAGTAATATCTTTTATGGTCATGCACCCTTAAAGAGTGGTCTATTTTTATTGAATCTCGATAGTAGTGACACACATATTCATAGTGTTGAAGCCAAAAGATGCAGAGTTGATAATGATAGTGCAACTTATTTGTGGCACTGCCGTTTATGTCATATCGGTGTAAAGCGCATGAAGAAACTCCATACTGATGGACTTTTGGAACCACTTGATTATGAATCACTTGGTACTTGCGAACCGTGCCTCATGGGCAAGATGACTAAAACACCGTTCTCCGGTACTATGGAGAGAGCAACAGATTTGTTGGAAATCATACATACAGATGTATGTGGCCCGATGAATATTGAGGCTCGTGGCGGATATCGTTATTTTCTCACCTTCACAGATGACTTAAGCAGATATGGGTATATCTACTTAATGAAACATAAGTCTAAAACGTTTGAGAAGTTCAAAGAATTTCAGAGTGAAGTTGAAAATCATCGTAACAAGAAAATAAAGTTTCTACGATCTGATCGTGGAGGAGAATATTTGAGTTACGAGTTTGGTGTACATTTGAAACAATGCGGAATAGTTTCGCAACTCACGCCACCCGGAACACCACAGCGTAATGGTGTGTCCGAACGTCGTAATCGTACTTTACTAGATATGGTGCGATCTATGATGTCTCTTACAGATTTACCGCTATCGTTTTGGGGTTATGCTTTAGAGACGCCGCATTCACGTTAAATAGGGCACCATCAAAATCCGTTGAGATGACGCCTTATGAACTATGGTTTGGCAAGAAACCAAAGTTGTCGTTTCTGAAAGTTTGGGGCTGCGATGCTTATGTGAAAAAAAACTTCAACCTGATAAGCTCGAACCCAAATCGGAGAAATGTGTCTTCATAGGATACCCGAAGGAGATTGTTGGGTACACCTTCTATCACAGATCCGAAGGCAAGACATTTGTTGCTAAGAATGGATCCTTTCTAGAGAAGGAGTTTCTCTCGAAAGAAGTGAGTGGGAGGAAAGTAGAACTTGATGAGGTAACTGTACCTGCTCCCTTATTGGAAAGTAGTACATCACAGAAACCGGTTTCTGTGACACCTACACCAATTAGTGAGGAAGCTAATGATGATGATCATGAAACTTCAGAACAAGTTACTACTGAACCTCGTGGATCAACCAGAGTAAGATCTGCACCAGAGTGGTAGGGTAATCCTGTTCTTGAAGTCATGCTACTAGATCATGATGAACCTACAAACTATGAAGAAGCGATGGTGAGCCTAGATTCCGCAAAATGGCTTGAAGCCATGAAATCTGAGATGGGATCCATGTATGAGAACAAAGTATGGACTTTGGTTGACTTGCCCGATGATCAGCAAGCAATTGAGAATAAATGGATCTTCAAGAAGAAGACTGACGCTGACGGTAATATTACTGTCTACAAAGCTCGACTTGTCGCAAAAGGTTTTCGGCAAGTTCAAGGGATTGACTACGATGAGACCTTCTCACCCGTAGCGATGCTTAAGTCTGTCCGAATCATGTTAGCAATTGCCGCATTTTATGATTATGAAATTTGGCAGATGGATGTCAAAACTGCATTCCTGAATGGATTTCTGGAAGAAGAGTTGTATATGATGCAACCAAAAGGTTTTGTCGATCCAAAGGAAGCTAACAAAGTGTGCAAGCTCCAGCGATCCATTTATGGACTGGTGCAAGCCTCTCGGAGTTGGAATAAACGCTTTGATAGTGTGATTAAAGCATTTGGTTTTATACAGACTTTTGGAGAAGCCTGTATTTACAAGAAAGTGAGTGGGAGCTCTGTAGCATTTCTGATATTATATGTGGATGACATATTACTAATTAGAAATGATATAGAATTTCTGGATAGCATAAAGGGATACTTGAATAAGAGTTTTTCAATGGAAGACCTCGGTGAAGCTGCTTACATATTAGGCATTAAGATCTATAGAGATAGATCAAGACGCTTAATTGGACTTTCACAAAGCACATACCTAGACAAAGTTTTGAAGAAGTTCAAAATGGATCAAGCAAAGAAAGGGTTCTTGCCTGTGTTACAAGGTGTGAAGTTGAGTAAGACTCAATGCCCGACCACTGCAGAAGATAGAGAGAAAATGAAAGATGTTCCCTATGCTTCAGCCATAGGCTCTATCATGTATGCAATGCTGTGTACCAGACCTGATGTGTGCCTTGCTATAAGTCTAGCAGGGAGGTACCAAAGTGATCCAGGAGTGGATCACTGGACAGCGGTCAAGAACATCCTGAAATACCTGAAAAGGACTAAGGATATGTTTCTCATATATTGAGGTGACAAAGAGCTCATCGTAAAAGGTTACATTGATGCAAGCTTTGACACTGATCCCGACGATTCTAAGTCGCAAACCAGATACGTGTTTACATTAAACGGTGGAGCTATCAGTTGGTGCAGTTCTAAACAAAGCGTTGTAGCGGGATCTACATGTGAAGCGGAGTACATAGCTGCTTCGGATGCAGCAAATGAAGGAGTCTGGATGAAGGAGTTCATATCCGATCTAGGTGTCATACCTAGTGCATCGGGTCCAATGAAAATCTTTTGTGACAATACTGGTGTAATTGCCTTGGCAAAGGAATCCAGATTTCACAAGAGAACCAAGCACATCAAGAGACGCTTCAATTCCATCCGGGATCTAGTCCAGGTGGGAGACATAGAGATTTGCAAGATACATACGGATCTGAATGTTGCAGACCCGTTGACTAAGCCTCTTCCACGAGCAAAACATGATCAACACCAAGGCTCCATGGGTGTTAGAATCATTACTGTGTAATCTAGATTATTGACTCTAGTGCAAGTGGGAGACTGAAGGAAATATGCCCTAGAGGCAATAATAAAGTTATTATTTATTTCCTTATATCATGATAAATGTTTATTATTCATACTAGAATTGTATTAACCGGAAACATAATACATATGTGAATACATAGACAAACAAAGCGTCACTAGTATGCCTCTACTTGACTAGCTCGTTAATCAAAGATGGTTATGTTTCCTAACCATGAACAAGGAGTTGTTATTTGATTAACGGGATCACATCATTAGGTGAATGATCTGATTGACATGACCCATTCCATTAGCTTAGCACCCGATCGTTTAGTATGTTGCTATTGCTTTCTTCATGACTTATACATGTTCCTATGACTATGAGATTATGCAACTCCCGTTTGCTGGAGGAACACTTTGTGTGCTACCAAACGTCACAACATAAATGGGTGATTATAAAGGTGCTCTACAGGTGTCTCCAAAGGTACATGTTGGGTTGGCGTATTTCGAGATTAGAATTTGTCACTCCGATTGTCGGAGAGGTATCTCTGGGCCCTCTCGGTAATGCACATCACATAAGCCTTGCAAGCATTGCAACTAATGAGTTAGTTGCGAGATGATGTATTACGGAACGAGTAAAGAGACTTGCCGGTAACGAGATTGAACTAGGTATTGAGATACCGACGATCGAATCTCGGGCAAGTAACATACCGATGACAAAGGGAACAACGTATGTTGTTATGCGGTCTGACCGATAAAGATCTTCGTAGAATATGTGGGAGCCAATATGAGCATCCAGGTTCCGCTATTGGTTATTGACCGGAGACATGTCTCGGTCATGTCTACATTGTTCTCGAACCTGTAGGGTCCGCACGCTTAAGGTTTTGATGACAGTTATATTATGAGTTTATGAGTTTTGATGTACCGAAGTTAGTTCGGAGTCCCGGATGTGATCACGGACATGCCGAGGAGTCTCGAAATGGTCGAGACATAAAGATTGATATATTGGACGGCTATATTCGGACACCGGAAGTGTTCCGGGTGATTTCGGAGAAAACCGGAGAGCCGGAGGGTTACCGGAACCCTACCGGGAGAAGTAATGGGCCTTATGGGCCTTAGTGGAGAGAGAGAGGGGCAGCCAGGGTGGGCCGCGCGCCTCCTCCCCCCTGGTTCGAATTGAACTAGGAGAGGGGGGCGGCGCCCCCCTTTCCCTCTCCCTCCCACTTCCTCCCCCCTCCTAGTAGGAGTCCTACTCCTACTAGGAGGAGGACTCCTCCTTGGCGCGCCTATAGGGCCGGCCGGCCTCCTCCCCTTGATCCTTTATATACGGGGGCAGGGGGCACCCCTAGACACACAAGTTGATCCACGTGATCATATTCTTAGCCGTGTGCGGTGCCCTCTTCCACCATAGTCCTCGATAATATTGTAGCGGAGCTTAGGCGAAGCCCTGCGACGGTAGTGCATCAAGATCGTCACCACGCCGTCGTGCTGACGGAACTCTTCCCCGACACTTTGCTGGATCGGAGTCCGGGGATCGTCATCGAGCTGAACGTGTGCTAGAACTCGGAGGTGCCGTAGTTTCGGTGCTTGATCGGTCGGGCCGTGGAGATGTACGACTACATCAACCAAACGGTTCCGTTGTCGATCTACAAGGGTACGTAGATCACACTCTCCCCTCTCGTTGCTATGCATCACCATGATCTTGCGTGTGCGTAGGAATTTTTTTGAAATTACTGCATTCCCAACACAAAGCAACATGAATAAGTATTGTGTTTGATGCCGTAATTGATGATCTCTCGGCGGGAGGTGGCTCGTGAATTACATATGAGGCCACGTGCGAAGAACAACCTTGGGAACAAGTGGTGTACAGGAGAGTCAGGTTTGATCCTGGGACCTGTGGGTTATGGGCCCACCATGTGGGTTGAAAGAAGGAAGGGGGTTGACATCTTGCACGGTCATGATAGTAAGGCATGTCAAAGAATAACCGGTCAGTTATGCTGGCAGCATCGTTGGTACCAAGGGCGAGGGACGAAGAGAACCATTTTCCTGCTCATTGAAATGAGGCGGCCAATAGGCAAGGTTCTCGTCCATCGGTGGTCACCGGAATGTCATCAACAATAGTAACAGGGTTACGCTAGACATGATGGTATATCGAGGTGTTTACTGCTACCTCTTGAGCACTGCGTTGGTTTTCCCTTGAAGAGGAAAGGGTGATGCAGCAAAGTAGCGTAAGTATTTCCCTCAGTTTTTGACAACCAAGGTATCAATCCAGTAGGAGGCCACACGCAAGTCCCTCGTACCTACACAAACAAATAAGAACCTCGCAACCAACGCGATAAAGGGGTTGTCAATCCCTTCACGGTCACTTACGAGAGTGAGATCTGATAGAGATGATAAGATAATATTTTTGGTATTTTTATGATAAAGATTGAAAGTAAAGGTTGCAAAATAAAAGGAAATAGAAATAGCTTGTTAATGGACGATTAATATAATGGAGAATAGACCCGGGGGCCATAGGTTTCACTAGTGGCTTCTCTCAAGATAGCATAAGTATTACGGTGGGTGAACAACTTACTGTCGAGCAATTGATAGAAAAGCGAATAATTATGAGAATATCTAGGCATGATCATGTATATAGGCATCACGTCCGTGACAAGTAGACCAACTCCTGCCTGCATCTACTACTATTACTCCACACATCGACCGCTATCCAGCATGCATCTAGAGTATTAAGTTCATAAGAATAGAGTAACACATTAGGTAAGATGACATGATGTAGAGGGATAAACTCAAGCAATATGATATAAAACCCATCTTTTTATCCTCCATGGCAACAATACAATACGTGTTGTTTCCCTTTCTGTCACTGGGATTAGCACCGCAAGATTGAACCCAAAGCTAAGCACTTCTCCCATTGCAAGAAAGATGAATCTAGTAGGCCAAACCAAACTGATAATTCGAAGAGACTTGGAAAGATAACCAATCATACATAAAAGATTTTAGAGAAGAATCAAATATTGTTCATAGATAGACTTGATCATAAACCCACAATTCATCGGATCTCGACAAACACACCGCAAAAAGAGTTACATCGAATAGATCTACAAGAAGATCGAGGAGAACTTTGTATTGATCGAGATCCAAAGAGAGAGAAGAAGCCATCTAGCTAATAACTATGGACCCGAGGGTCTGAAGTAAACTACTTACACATCATCGGAGGGGTCATGGAGTTGGTGTAGAGGCCCTCCATGATCGATGCCCCCTCTGGCGGAGCTCCGGAAAAGGCCCCAAGATGGGATCTCTTGGGTACATAAGGTTGCGGCAGTGGAAATAGGGTTTCATGGTGCTCCTGGATGTTTTCAGGGTATATGAGTATATATAGGAGGAAGAAGTTGGTTGGTTGAGCCACGAGGGGCCCACGAGGGGGAGGGCGCTACCAGGAGGGTCAGCGCCCCCTGCCTCGTGGACTCCTCATTTGTTTCTTGACGTCAACTCCAAGTCCTCTGGATCACGTTTGTTCCAAAAATAACTCTCCCGAAGCTTTCATTCCATTTGGATTCCGTTTGATATTCCCTTTCTCCGAAACACTGAAATAGGAAAATACAGCAATTTGCACTGGGCCTTGGGTTAATAGGTTAGTCCCAAAAATAATATAAAAGTGTAAAATAAAGCCCATTAAACATCCAAAATAGAATATATAATAGCATGGAACAATAAAAAATTATAGATACGTTGGAGACGTATCAAGCATCCCTAAGCTTAATTCCTGCTCGTCCTCAAGTAGGTAAATGATAAAAACAGAATTTTTGATGTGGAATGCTTTCTAGCATATTCTTCAATGTAATTTTCTCTATTGTGGCATGAATTTTCAGATCCAAAAGATTCAAGATAAAAGTTTATTGACAATAAAAATAGTAATACTCCAAGTATGCTAACCAAGCAATTATGTCTTGTCAAAATACCATAGCCAAAGAAAGCTTATCCCTACAAAATCATATAGTTTGGCCATGCTTCATTTTCGTCACACAAAATGCTCTCATCATGCACAACCCCGATGACAAGGCAAGCAATTGTTTCATACTTAGCCTTTTCAAACTCTTTCAACTTTTACGCAATATATGAGCGCGAGCCATGGACATAGCACTATGGGTGGAATAGAATATAATGATTGAGGTTGTGTGAGAAGACAAAAAGGGATAAAGTCTCACATTGACGCGGCTAATCAATGGGCTATGGAGATGCCCACCGATTGATGTCAATGCAAGGAGTAGGGATTGCCATGCAACGTATGCACTAGAGCTATAAATGAAAGCTCATCAAAGGAACTAAGCGGGTGTGCATCCAACTTGCTTGCTCACGAAGACCTAGGGCATTTGAGGAAGCCCATCATTGGAATATACAAGCCAAGTTCTATAATGAAAAATTCCCACTAGTATATGAAAGTGACAAAATAAGAGACTCTCTATCATGAAGATCATGGTGCTACTTTGAAACACAAGTGTGGAAAAAGGATAGTAACATTGTCCCTTCTCTCTTTTTCTCTCATTTTTTATTTGGGCCTTCTTCTCTCTTTTTTTTATGGCCTCTTTTTTTCGTCCGGAGTCTCATCCCGACTTGTGGGGGAATCATAGTCTCCATCATCCTTTCCTCACATGGGACAATTCTCTAATGATGATCATCACACTTTTATTTACTTACAACTCAAGAATTACAACTCGATACTTAGAACAAAATATGACTCTATGTGAATGCCTCCGGCGGTGTACCGGGATTGCGATGAATCAAGAGTGACATGTATGAAAAAATTAAGCATGGTGGCTTTGCCACAAATACGATGTCAACTACATGATCATGCAAAGCAATATGACAATGATGATGCGTGTCATAATAAATGGAATGGTGGAAAGTTGCATGACAATATATCTCGGAATGGCTATGGAAATGCCATAATAGGTAGGTATGGTGGCTGTTTTGAGGAAGATATGAGGAGGCTTATGTGTGATAGAGCATATCATATCATGGGGTTTGGATGCACCGGCGAAGTTTGCACCAACTCTCAAGGTGAGAAAGGGTAATGCACGGTACCGAAGAGGCTAGCAATGATGGAAGGGTGAGAGTGCGTATAATACATGGACTCAACATTAGTCATAAATAATTCACATACTTATTGCAAAAATCTACAAGTCATCAAAACCAAGCACTACGCGCATGCTCCTAGGGGGATAGATTGGTAGGAAAAGACCATCGCTCGTCCCCGACCGCCACTCATAAGGAAAGCAATCAAAGAATATCCCATGCTTCAAATTTGTCACACAACGTTTACCATACGTGCATGCTACGGGACTTGCAAACTTCGACACAAGTATTTCTCAATTTCAAAATTACTCAACTAGCACACCTCTAATATTACCACCTTTATATCTCAAAACAACTATCAAGCATCCAACTTCTCTTTAGTATTTAAAATTTATAACCAAAGAAAATTACCATGCTGTTCTAAAGGACTCTCAAAATAATATAAGTGAAGCATGAGAGATCAATTATTTCTATAAAATAGGACCACCGCCGTGCTCTAAAAGATATAAGCGAAGCACTAGAGCAAAAATTATCCAACTCAAAAGATATAAGTGAAGCACATAGAGTATTCTAATAAATTCCAATTAATGTGTGTCTCTCCCAAAAGGTGTGTACAGCAAGTATGATTGTGGTAAACTAAAAGGCAAAGACTCAAATCATACAAGACGCTCCAAGCAAAACACATATCATGTGGTGAATAAAAATATAGCTCCAAGTAAAGTTACCGATGGACGAAGACGAAAGAGGGGATGCCTTCCGGGGCATCCCCAAGCTTAGGATTTTGGTTGTCCTTGGATTTTACCTTTGGATTCCTTGGGAATCTCCAATCTTAGGCTCGTGCCTCTCCTTGTTCCATAATCCATCAAATCTTTACCTAAAACTTGAAAACTTCACAACACAAAACTTAAACAGAAAATCTCATGAGCTCCGATAGTAAAAGAAAACAAACCACCACTTCAAGGTACTGTAATGAACTCATTCTTTATTTATATTGGTGTTAAACCTACTGTATTCCAACTTTTCTATGGTTCATAAACTCTATTACTAGCCATAGATTCACCAAAATAAGCAAACAACACATGAAAAAACAGAATCTGTCGAAAACAGAACATTCTGTAGTAATATGTAGGTTTCGAATACTTCTGGAACCCCAAAAATTCAAAAATAAATTTCTGGACGTGAGGAATTTATCTATTAATCATCTGAAAAAATAATTAACTAAATATCACTCTCCATTAAAAAAATGGCAGCAAATCTCGTGAGCGCTAAAGTTTCTGTTTTTTACAGCAAGATCGCAAAGACTTTCCCCAAGTGTTCCCAAAGGTTCTACTTGGCACAAACACTAATTAAAATCATAAAACCATATATAAACAGAGTCTAGATGAATTATTTATTACTAAAAAGAATCAAAAATCAAGAAACAAAAATACAATTGGGTTGCCTCCGAACAAGCGCTATCGTTTAACGCCCCTAGCTAGGCATTGATAATTTCAATGATGCTCACATGAAAGACAAGAATTGAAGCACAAAAGAGAGCATCATAAAACACGTGACAAACACATCTAAGTCTAACATACTTCCTATGCATAGGCATCTTATAGGCAAACAAATTATCATAGCAAGCAAAAACTAGCACATGCAAGGAAGCAGAAAGAAACAATAGCAATCTCAACATAACGAGAGGTAATTTAGTAACATGAAAATTTCTACAATCATATTTTCCTCTCTCATAATAATTACATGTGGGATCATAAGCAAATCCAACAAAATATCTATCACATAAAATATTTTCAACATGATCCACATGCATGCAAAGTTGACACTCTTCCAAAATAGCGGGATTAACATTAACTAAAGTCATGACCTCTCCAAACCCACTTTTATCAAAAATTTCATAAGATTGAACATTCTCCAAATATGTGGGATCTAAAGTTTGGCACTCTTCCAAACCCACTTTCAATAATATTGCAAACACCATTATCAATCTCATATTCATCATGGGGCTTAAATAAATTTTCAAGATCAAAAGAAGAATCACCCCAATCATGATCATTGCAACAAGTAGTGAACATAGCAAAACTAGCATCCCCAAGCTTAGGGTTTTGCATATTATTAGCACAATTGACGTTAATAGAATTTATAATAACACCATTGCAATCATGCTTTTTATTCAAAGATCTATCGTGAATCACTTCATAAAGCACTTCATCACAATTTTCAGATTCACGAATTTCAAGCAAAACCTCATAAAGATAATCTAGTGCACTCAACTCACTAGCAATTGGTTCATCATAATTGGATCTTTTAAAAAGATTAGCAAGAGGATGAGGATCCATATCAATAGATTTTTAGCAAGCGAATATGCAAGCAAATAGAAGGCACATGGTAACACAAGCAAACAAAAGGACGAACAGAAGAGGGGCGAATAAAACGGCAAAGGTGAAGTGGGGGAGAGGAAAATGAGAGGCAAATGGTAAATAATGTAATGCGAGGGATAAGAGTTTGTGATGGGTACTTGGTATGTCTTGACTTGTGCGTAGACTCCCCGGCAACGGCGCCAGAAATCCTTCTTCCTACCTCTTGAGCATTGCGTTGGTTTTCTCTTGAAGAGGAAAGGGTGATGCAGCAAAGTAGCGTAAGTATTTCCCTCAGTTTTTGAGAACCAAGGTATCAATCTAGTAGGAGGCCACACGCAAGTCCCTCGTACCTACACAAACAAATGAGAACCTCACAACCAACGCGATAAAGGGGTTGTCAATCCCTTCATGCTCACTTACGAGAGTGAGATCTGATAGAGATGATAAGATAATATTTTTTGGTATTTTTATGATAGTGGTTGAAAGTAAAGATTGCAAAATAAAAGGAAATAGAAATAGCTTGTTAACGGACGATTAATATAATGGAGAATAGACCCGAGGGCCATAGGTTTCACTAGTGGCTTCTCTCAAGGTAGCATAAGTATTACGGTGGGTGAACAAATTATTGTCGAGCAATTGATAGAAAAGCGAATAATTATGAGAATATCTAGGCATGATCATGTATATAGGCATCACGTCAGTGACAAGTAGACTGACTCCTGCCTGCATCTACTACTATTACCCCACACATTGACCGCTATCCAGCATGCATCTAGAGTATTAAGTTCATAAGAACAGAGTAACGCATTAGGTAAGATGACATGATGTAGAGGGATAAACTCAAGAAATATGATATAAACCCCATCTTTTTATCCTCGATGGCAACAATACAATACGTGTAGTTTCCCTTTCTGTCACTAGGATCGAGCACCGCAAGATTGAACCCAAAGCTAAGCACTTCTTCCATTTCAAGAAAGATGAATCTAGTAGGCCAAACCAAACTAATAATTCGAATAGACTTGCAGAGATAACCAATCATACATAAAAGATTTCAGAGAAGAATCAAATATTGTTCATAGATAGACTTGATCATAAACCCACAATTCATCGGATCTCGACAAACACACCGCAAAAAGAGTTACATTGAATAGATCTCCAAGAAGATCGAGGAGAACTTTGTATTGAGATCCAAAGAGAGAGAAGAAGCCATCTAGATAATAACTATGGACCCGAAGGTCTGAAGTAAACTACTCACACATCATTGGAGGGGCCATGGAGTTGGTGTAGAGGCCCTCCGTGATCGATGCCCCCTCCGGCGGAGCTCCGGAAAAGGCCCCAAGATGGGATCTCTTGGGTACAGAAGGTTGCGGCGGTGGAAATAGGGTTTTGTGGTGCTCCTGTATGTTTTTAGGGTATATGAGTATATATAGGAGGAAGAAGTAGGTCGGTTGAGCCACGAGGGGGGAGGGCGCGCCCTCCTGCCTCGTGGACTCCTTGTTTGTTTCTTGACGTCCACTCGGTCACGTTTGTTCCAAAAATAACTCTCCTGAAGGTTTCATTCCGTTTGGATTCCGTTTGATATTCCTTTTCTGCGAAACACTGAAATAGGCAAAAAAACAGCAATTTGCACTAGGCCTTGGGTTAATAGGTTAGTCCCAAAAATAATATAAAAGTGTAAAATAAAGCTCATTAAACATCCAAAACAGAATATATAATAGCATGGAACAATCAAAAATTATAGATACGTTGGAGACGTATCATTTACATAGGCAGAAGAATATTATTGCTTAGATCATATAGATCACAAGAAAGGTTAAACAAAACAATGGAAAGGAAAATGTGATCATCAGATTAAACAGAACAATGGAAAAGAAAATGTGTTTAAACACATATCTCAGGGGTATACCCTTTCCAAGGGCAAACAGAGTATGATATCCATGACAAGATAGAAAATAGAAAACCATTTAGGTAAGTGGAGAGGAATTTCATGACATTACCCATACAACGGTGTTAGGATAATTGATAAAGAGAATAGCATTGTGCTTCAAATGTTCTTATTGAAGATCGGAGTACCACAGACATTGTAACATCCCAAATTTTCAATTTGGAATGTTATACATAGATCATTCATGCATATCATATTTTATTGCATATTCATTTCGCGATCCTCGAAATTCTAAGCAACTCAAGGACCCTCGGAGAGAGTTGGGGATTTCACTGTTTTCATATTTGAATTTTATCAAATATCGAAATGAGGATCAATTTGTTTTATTATTTTCTCTCCGAAAATATTTCATATAAAAAAATATATGAGAGGGGATAATATGACTTCCCCAAAAACAATGGAACATTGGAGGAAAAATATTAAAAACAAATAAATATTTTATTTGGGATTTTATTGCTATTTTATTTGCGTAGGAAAAATTCGCGTTTTTCAAAATTGCATTTTAGGCCCAAATAAATGTTCACCTTGTCCGGTAGATTTTTAGAGGATGGGGCAAATTTATTTCTGGATTTTTGGCATCCGTTTAGTATTTATTTTTGGCGTTTTTCTTCGCATAATTTATTTAAAAAGAGTTTTTCCGCCGGACCGAACTGGGCCGAGGCCCAGTTGGCCAGCCGTGCCAGCCCACCCCTCGCCCCGACCGACTCCGACCGGAGTCCGGCCGGCGCACACCACCACCGCCGAGTCCGGGGAGGACTCCTCCTCCCCCGGCCCCTTGCCCAAGCCGCCGCCTCGCCCGGCCCCTTTAAAGGCCGAGCCGGCCCCACCTCAACCCCCACACCACCACCGCCGCCAGCCCCGCCGCCGACTTCACCGGAGCCGCCACCGTTTTTTCTCGTCGGTTTATTTATGTAAACCCTAGATCTAGATTCAGTTTTTTTTAAAAAAAATCCGGTTTATTCTTTTAGATCGGTTTTTCCGTCGGTTTATTTATTTAGCGAATGCATGTTCGTTCGTTCGTTTTAACGAACGGTTTTCACCCGTTACTCGCAGACAGCGAACGTTCGTTCGTTAGCCTGTTCGTCAGTTTTTCTTTTTCTCGGATTTCTCGCGATTATTTTTGATCACGATTTCTGATCCGATTTTCGTTTTAGCTTATCTTTTCGCTCGTTTATCGGAATCAGGCGATTCAAGCGCCTAGATCTTCGTCTCGAAGCCCTCTTTCCGTTTAACCAACTTGAACAAGATTTTGTCACTGTAAAATTTGACTTTAGTACAGATTAGTAATCGGATCTTGGTTCTTTCGCAGTTTGAGTTTCGTTGCTTCGTTCGATTTGATTCTTTTTGCAAACCGGAGTTCTTAAGTTGAACTTTCTGGTTAGATCTTCTTATTTGAGTTTTACCCGTGCGTCTTTGCTTGATTGCTTATGTATGCTATTATTTGTTTGCGATAGAACACCCGGAGTGCGAAGCGTGCTACTACGAGTCTCTAGGTTTCACGGATCATCAGCAAGGCAAGTAACACTTTGATCATACCCTTTATCACCCAGTTTTATGCATTAGTTCCAATCCTCAAACATTGCACGATTAGGTTGTGATTAACTTGTGGGTTTGGGAAATAGTTGATGAGGTAGAACCTATCACCCTGTTATTATCAAACCCTTGGGAGTTACTTCTACGTATTGCTTATATTGCTATGCTATGCTCGTAGACGTGGTTTGGATGAGTGAATCCATGACAGATGTGAGATTGTTAATTAATGGTTCAACTTAAGGTGGCAACTTTAATACACATCTGGGTGGATTGCTTGTCGGGCACCTGGAGAATCTAGTGTTGTCCTAGGATATCCCGGAGTACCCATGTGATAATCCTAAGGTCCGCCACCCAGCTTCAAAGGGAACTAAGATATTTCATGCTAGAAACTTCCGTGTGCATCCACAAGCTATTATGGGCTCTAGCATAGTTGAGTAAGTTGCATGACCTCTTCCAGTGGTAGGCTAGCAGATGTAGAGGGATGTAGGTTGGTACTGTCTACCCGGGGTTAGAGTTAATGCTTCTGAAAGACTGTGTCTCGGTCATCCGTTTCTCAAACACCATGTAGTGTGAGAAATCCAACGGAGGAGATCGAGTCTTGTGGGGAAAAGTGCGCAAACCTCTGCAGAGTGTACAATCTAATCATGGTTAGCCCTGTCCTCAGTTAAGGACATCTTGAGTATCTAGTACTTGGATTATCATATGTATCTCATCACTCTAATTTAATATTGTTGGGTTGATAATTACTTTTTAATTGGGATTGAGTTGGAGGAACCTTCTCAATGATGTTTCAACTACCATGATAGTTAAATAAAATCTATTCCTTTGTTGTAGGAAAAAATGGCTTTTCGCAAAACTATAATCATATAGCCTTTCCACTAGCCCAAATATGCATGTAGTGATAGCATTATTCTGTTCTTACTCTACTGTGTTACATTGCCAGCATATTCCATGTGCTGACCCGTTTTCGGGCTGCAACGTATTATGTTGCAGACTTTTCAGACGAGGAGTAAGGTTCGTTAGGTCGTTGCCGTGCAGCTCAGCTATGCCGTTGGAGTTGATGGACTCACTTTATCTTCCAAGCCTTCCGCTATTACCATATTAGATGGCCTTATGCCATATTTATTGTAATAAGTTCTCTTTTGAGACATTCGATGTAATAAATGTGTGATTGCTACTCTATTATAAACCCTTCGAGTACTGTGTGTGTCAGCATTACCGATCCAGGGATGACACTGAAGCACAGAGACTTGACCGTTTGAGGTCGGGTCGCTACAGACATGCTTTGAGATAGCATTGACATGGTCTTCAAGCAAGGTCGGACCTTGGATACTCAAAGGATTAACCAGGAACAACTTATAGAATAGTTCTTACAATTTCCTCATGGAAGAATGGTTAACCTTGCTAAAAAGGATGAACTATAACGATAGGTCCTCCGCCCATGTGTGCTAGGCATGACATCACCTTATCGGGTCAAAGATCAACATTATAACTCTTGGGAGTATGTTCCAACCATCATATCTGACCGAGATTCAGATCTGATTGGTGTCAGGCTACCTCAGAATCAGTATGCCTGAGAAGAAAGGGTGCAACACAAATTGACGAGATGACATTGTAAGATTCTCGGGAGATGAACCATGGAAATAAGTTCTGAAAGAAGAGTTCATCATTAAACCAAGGACAGGATGAGGGGGTGGCTGATGGTCTCAGTGATAATTCCTCAAGGTTTTCAAAAAGATGGGTTTCCATAATTATTTGAACAAGGAGATAACATTCATTAGATGATATAATGATGTATGCTCGAGGAAAACATACACTATTAAACACTAGTTGAACAGTGCACCCAAAATATGGGCTTAGGTAGCACGGTCAATGTTAGAAAGGTGATTCAATAACCAATAGTCTAAGAATGAACTGTCCACCATTAACTTCAAAGCAATAGGGTTGCTAGGAATATTAAATTATCACAACATCCTCGACATAACAGATGGTAATACTCCAAGGTAGAACATACCATAAGCTAGATAGCAAGGAAATCAATATACAACACAAAACACGAACACATTTGTGTTGGGGGAAGGCAAGAATGTTGTCGATGATAACACAATTCATCGAGGGGCAAGGATGGTATTTCTCATCCTGAATTCAACAACAACTTGGAAGAAGTCAAATTGTTGACAATGATCAGGAAAAATTTGTCGAGAGGTTTCAAGAAGATGTAAACGATCGATGTTGACATCAAGTCAAAGGAATGATGAAAGCAAAAGGTTATTGGAACCATGGGTAGGACACAAATTCAAAATCAAGTTTGCTGTTCAAGGAGAAGTGATATGACAAGGAAGATCGACGCAGATTAACTCTCTATCCAAATTTTGTGCTCTGGGAAGAAGCACCACGTAGCACAGTTAAAATTAGCACGATAATGATATAGCCGATCAAGCCAGGAATGACTTGAAGGATTATTAAACTCATAAGCAACGAAAATTATTTAGATTTATTGAATCAGAGTGCGGACTCGATTCACTATTCGGTGTCCTCGGTTGACGACAGCCCAGAACCTAGGAACAATTGGATCCGGTGAGAAATAATAGTTGATGAAGAACCCATAAGAAGTTATGCTGTTCCATGATATTCTCGAGATACCAGGGTGTAATACTCGACGGTAGATCAAAGTAAAGGTTGGACTGGTGTATTGATCCATAGAAGACAAGTGCTTAAACTTGCCTGAGAAATGGGATCAAATAAGAACATATGGTCGGAACCATGATTGCAAAGGATCAATTCACCGATACCAAAGGATATTATATCAAGGAAATAGTTATTATTACAAGAAGCTTCCAGGATAGGATCTACATCATGTCCAGGGGCATGAACACAAAGGTTCAAGGTCAACTCCCACTTCCTCAATGCATAACCTTCCATTCACCTCTCGTATTTAGAAAATGACATTAGTTGTTGAAAGTTTTACCTGGTGCAATACTAGATAAGTATGACCCGTGAAATCTTTTGGGTTCACACAGATTAGGGAAGGCGCTGGTTCAACCCATCAGGGCATCTTAGGAATATATACCACAAACTTCGGAGTAAATAATACAAGCTCGAAAGTACAGTATGGTTATCAAAGCAGATGATACAAATTACCAAAGGCATTATATACACATGGAAAGGCTCACAAGGTTATTGAATAGGAAGGACACTGTCGGATAATAATCCAACAAGGGGTCTTGTGGTCTACAACGGAGCTGATGCGAGTATCGATACTCTATCAGAGGAAGAAGGAATGAAAGGGCATCGGATTATAGAAACAACTGATTGATTCAAAGCTCAAACGCAAAGGAATTATCATTTCCAAATCAAGGGATTAGAAGCCAACGATCTGATTAAGAATGGATAAGTTGAATAGGCTTAGGGGTACAATCGACGGCAATTTGATTGGTCGATAACCAGCTCATGTTCAAAATGACATCTCAGCCGGAAAGATAATTTTAAAAGGATCAACCGATTATTGCATGCATTCGCACTCATGTTGAATCAATAGGATCAAAATGACGGTGTCAAAGGATACTAATGAATGTTTCTAGACCTATGGGAAGCATCCATAATGCAAGCACACAAGTATATGTAGAGCAATAGTTTTAAATAGGATTCTCGAAAGATCGAATAGTATTTCAAAGTATCATATGAAACATATGAACAACTGGGGATGGATGAATACTTGATAAGTGCGAGTAACTATTTGCAGGGGTATTCATGTGGTAAAGAACTACAAGGCAGTAGGCACAAGGTATTCTCGTATCAATAGAGAGAATTTCGGGGTATCTTGTAATAACAAGATCAACTGAGAATAAAAGTAAGAACAACAAGTGTATGTATTTATCCATAGGGACATTTCGATGGTAGGGAATTGAAAAAGCAACGGGAACAAAGTCTTAGAAGAACATCATAGAGTATCCTCAGAATCTTCTAGTGCAGCAGTCGACCATCGGTAATAAGATGCTCTCCGGGTGAAAGCGATCACGAGATCTTAATGTTAGATTTAGCAAAATTCATTTAACCCGAATATAAGAGAGATCAGAGGCCCATAGCATAGACGAGGAATAAAAGATCATAATACCACCCAATGGCGACGTGGGCCCATGGGCCGCACAGCCATGTTAGTAAAACAGTTTTCATCGACTAGACTCAACTTCGGTCAAGGAGTGTGGAAGGGGGATTCCTACAGGCAGTTGGCTCTGATACCAACTTGTGACGCCCTCGATTTGACCGTACACTAATCATACACGCAAATGTGTACGATCAAGATCAAGGACTCATGGGAAGATATCACAACACAACTCTAGACACAAAATAAAATAATACAAGCTTTATATTACAAGCAGGGACCTCGAGGGCTCAAATACATAGGGCCAAATGCACAAGAGTCAGCAGAAGCAATAATATCTGAGTACAGGCATAAGTTAAACAAGTTTGCCTTAAGAAGGCTAGCACAAAAGTAGCAACAATCGAAAAGGCAAGGCCTCATGCCTGGGACCTCCTAACTACTCCTCGAAGTCGAACTCCGCATAGAACCATCCTCGGGATCCTATGGCTCTTGGACTCCATCATATGATCGCAGTAATCGGGAAAAGGGGAAAAAGAAGTAGGAAAGCAACCGTGAGTACTCATCCAAAGTACTTGCAAGCAAGGATCTACACTACATATGCATTGGTATCAATGAAATGGGTAGTATTTGTGGACCAAACTGCAGAATGCCAGAATAAGAGGGGGATAGCTAGTCCTATCGAAGACTACGCTTCTGGCAGCCTCCATCTTGAAGCAGTATAAGAGAATAGATGGTAAGTTCACCAAGTATCATCGTATAGCATAATCCTACCCGGCGATCCTCTCCGTGTCGCCCTGTGAGAGAGCGATCACCGGCTTGTATCAGGCACTTGGAAGGGTGTGTTTTATTAAGTATCTGATTCTAGTTGTCATAAGGTCAAGGTACAACTCTGGGTCGTCCTTTTACCGAGGGACACAACTATTTGAATAGATAAACTTCCCTGCAGGGGTGCACCACATTTCCCAACATGTTCGATCCCCTTTGGCCGGACACACTTTCCTGGGTCATGCCCGGCCTCGGAAGATCAACATGTCGCAGCCCTACCTAGGCACAACAGAGAGGTCAGCACGTCGGTCTAAATCCTCAGGGGTCTGGGCCCTTCGCCCATTGCACACCTGCACGTTGCGTACACGACCGGAAGCAGACCTATCCCCCTTAATACAAGCGCAGGCTTACGGACCAATCCGGCGCGCGTCGCTCAGTCGCCGACGTCCCGAAGGCTTCAGCTGATACCACGACGTCGAGTGCCCATAACTGTTCCCGCGTAGTTGGTTAGTGCATATAGGCCAGTGGCCAGACTCAGATCAAATACCCAGATCTCATTAAGCGTGTTAATTGATGTAACCGTAGACGCCGACCAGGGCCAGGCCCACCTCTCTCCTAGGTGGTCTCAACCAGCCCTGTCGCTCCGCCACAAAGTAACAGTCGGGGCCCGTCGGGAACCTAGGCCCACCACTACCGGGATGGAACCACCTGTCCTTTTAGCCCCCACATCGGAATCACTTGTGAGTACTCTACGAGCCGACCCGACTTTAGTCACCACCATGTATCATGTATAATAGTGCAATATGTATATACCCGTGATCACCTCCCGAAGTGACGACGGCCCTATAATATAGCATAGCAGACGGATAAGAATGTAGGGCCACTAATGGAATACTAGCATCATATACTAAACATTTAGGATTGCAGGTAAGGGTAGCAACTGTAGCAACAATGACAGGCTATGCAGCAGAATAGGATTAACCAAAAGCAGTAACATGCTACACTACTCTGATGCAAGTAGTAGAGAGAAGGAATAGGCGATATGGGGTTGATCAAAGGGGGGCTTGCCTGGAAGCTCTACTGAAAAGGTCTGGTCGTCAGGGATGTAGTCGGTGTCAGGAGCAGTGTCAGCCTCGGTGTCTACCGAAAAAGTAGCGGAGGGGGAACACAATAAATAATAGAGCAAAAAATTGCATCACAAAGCATGACATGGCACAACGTTGTGCTAGGGGCGACCTAACGCAGTGGTAGGTGCTACTGGCGAAGGGGGGAAACATCCGGGAAAGTATCCCCGGTGTTTGACATCTCCGGACAAACGGACCGAAGGGGGCGGTTGCAGCTTCACTATGCTAGGGACGTGTGGCAAACGAATGGAATGCGTATTTGTATTCGCCTCGCCGTTCTGAACAACTTTCATGTATAAAGTATTTTCATTTGAGTTACGGGTTATTTTATATTAATTTTCTAAGTTTTAAATCATTTTCTGAATTTTTGGAATTTACTTAATTCGAAATATATTAAATACTAAATTCTAGGTGTACACAGAGAAATGTACACAATAGTGGCATTACAGGCTGATAGGTGGGGCCAGCCTGCTGAGTCAGCAGGTCAACAGTTGACTGGTAAATAGGTCAACAAGGGGCCCACCTGTCATAGACTAGGTCTAGCCCAGTCAGCAGGTTGACTGGTTAATCTGACCAGTGGGCCCCTCTAGTCAGTGAGACATTCTAATAAGCAGGTTTTATTTAATTTAATTAATTCGATTAGTAGGTGGGGCCTTGCTGTCAGTGGTTGAGTTAATTAACAAAGTTAATTTAGACTAATCCTAATTAGTTAAGGTGGGGGCCCATACGTCAGTGGGGTTTAGGGCCGGGGTTAGTGGCTAATGACCCTGGGCCCACCTGTCGGTGACCCAGGGATGTTAAGACCGTGGTGGCGCACCGGCGGCAGAGCCCCGACGACCACAAGGACGGCGTTGGCGGCCGGAAATGGCCCTCTAGCGACGATTTGGCTCGCGGCCGGGTGCATTCGAGAGCTGGTGTCGAGTTGCATCCGTTAGTGCAAGGAACGCGCACTGGGATGGCCTAAATCGTCGACGGCGAGGTTGTCCGTGACAGTCGGAGCTCATTGGGGACGATGCTAGGGAGACGCGCGTGATCCTAGAGGAGGGAGAGGGGAAGTAGGAGCTCACACTGGGGCCGTAGGGATGGCAGTGGGCTCGTGGTGGTGCACCTGGGATGTGCACCACGACGGGGCTAGAAACGGAGGCCATGGCCAGTGGCCATCGCGGCTGACGCCGTAGGAGGTACGGCCAACCGGGATGCCGCGAGGAGGGAGTAGGTAGGAGGGGGTGGGTGGCCTGGTTTCCCGACTCACCGGAGCGAGGGGAGACGGCGACATTGCGGAAGGAGGTTGGGGCGACCATGGATGGAGTACGCGGAGCTCGGAGATGAAGGGCGCGGTGCAGGGGGGGACTGTCTTTTGTTCTTTTTCGTTTGTTTTCTTTTCTATTTTTTGTTGCGCTTTTAACAATAATACATTTTTATAAAATGTGTGGCTGGTCTCAATATTTAGTATTCAACATACCTCACTGTCACTAAAAGTTTGGGAGTGATTAGTAGTTGTTTTGTATTTCTATTGAATGGAAATGACCTAAATGCGGTGGTCTTGGTTACTGTTTTCATATCCAGGGGCATTTTAAACCTTAAGAAAAATGTTGATTGATGCATGACAATTATCTAAGGAATATTTACAACCTAATGAACATTTTTAATTCACTGTTTTATGAAACTATAATTTGATTTTGTATTTGAACTAATTTTGAAATGAGCGAGGTTTAGCAAAATTTTAATTATGAAGACCTGGCATCATTAACAGGGTTTTACTGTAGCTGAACCATCAGGGTGTGACATCCTCCAAGTCGACCTCCCCCCTTCCATATCCATCAGAGGGGGAAGGAAAGAGAGGGAGGAGGGGAAGGAAAGGGGGAGGCCGAATCCTCCCCTTTTCTTTTCCCTTCCCTTCCTTTCCTTCTCCTCCTATTTGGCCTATAGGGGGCGCACCAGCCCCTTTTGGGGCTGGTCTGTCCAACTCTTGGCCCATTAGGCCCATATAGCTTGCCGGGGGTTGCGTGGAACCCGTTGTGGTGACCCGATACGTACCCGGTACCCCCAGAACACTTTCGGTGTCCGAATACTATTGTCATATATATGAATCTTTACCTCTCGACCATTTCGAGACTCCTCGTCATGTCCGTGATCTCATCAGGGACCCCGAACAACATTCGGTCACCAAATCACATAACTCATATAATACAAAATCATCATTGAACATTAAGCGTGCGGACCCTACGGGTTTGAGAACTATGTAGACATGACTGAGATACCTCTCCGGTCAATAACCAACATCGGAACCTGGATGATCATATTGATTCCCACATATTCTATGAAGATCTTTATCGGTCATACCATAATGACAACATATATTATTCCCTTTGTCATCGGTATGTTACTTGCCCGAGGTTCGATCGTCGGTATCTCAATACCTAGTTCAATCTCGTTACCGGCAAGTCTCTTTACTCGTCCCGTAATGCATCATCCTGCAACTAACTCATTAGTCACATTGCTTGCAAGGCTTATCATGATGTGCATTACCGAGAGGGCCCAGAGATACCTCTCCGATACTCGGAGTGACAAATGCTAATCTTGATCTATGCCAACCCAACAAACACCTTCGGAGATACCTGTAGAGCATATTTATAATCACCTAGTTACGTTGTGATGTTTGATAGCACACAAGGTATTCCTCCGGTATCCGGGAGTTGCATAGTCTCATAGTCAAAGGAATATGTAAAAGTCATGAAGAAAGGAATAGCAATAAAACTTAATGATCATTATGCTAAGCTAACGGATGGGTGCTACCTCTTGAGCATGCGTTGGTTTTCCCTTGAGGAGGAAAGGGTGATGCAGCAAAGTAGCGTAAATATTTTCCTCAGTTTTTGAGAACTAAGGTATCAATACAGTAGGAGACAACGCACAAGTCACCTAGTACCTGCACAAACAATCAAGAACCTCGCAACCAACGCGATAAAGGGGTTGTCAATCCCTTCACGGTCACTTGCGAAAGTGGGATCTGATAGAGATAGTAAGATAAATATTTTTGGTATTTTGTTGTATAGATTGGAAAGTAAAGATTGCAAAATAGTAAACGAGATGCGATAATAAAAGAGATGCAATATAATAATAAAGAGACCCGGGGGCCATAGGTTTCACTAGTGGCTTCTCTCATGATAGCATGTATTATGGTGGGTGAACAAATTACTACTGAGCAATTGATAGAAAAGTGCATAGTTATGAAGATATCTAAGGCAATGGTCATGAATATAGGCATCACGTCAGTGTCAAGTAGATCGAAATGATTCTGCATCTAGTATTATTACTCCACACATCGACCGCTATCCAGAATGCATCTAGAGTATTAAGTTCATAAGAATAGAATAACACATTAAGCAAGATGACATGATGTAGAGGGATAAACTCAAGCAATATAACATAAACCCCATCTTTTTATCCTCGATGGAAACAATACAATACGTGCCTTGCTGCCCCTACTATCACTGGGAAAGGACTCTGCAAGATTGAACCCAAAGCTAAGCACTTCTCCCATTGCAAGAAAGATCCATCTAGTAGGCCAAACTAAACCGATAATTCGGAGAGACTTGCAAAGATATCAAATCATGCATATAAGAATTCGGAGAAGAACCAAATAATATTCATAGATAATGAATTTCATAAACCCACAATTCATCGGATCTCGGCAAACACACCACAAAAGAGTATTACATCGAATAGATCTCCATGGACATCGAGGAGAACTTTGTATTGAAGATCAAAGAGAGAGAAGAATCCATCTAGCTAATAACTATGGACCCGAAGGCCTGTGGTAAACTACTCACGCTTCATCGGAGAGGCTATGGTGTTGATGTAGAAGCCCTCCGTGATCGATTCCCCCTCCGGCAGATCACCGGAAAAGGCCCCAAGATGGGATCTCACGGGTAGAGAAGGTTGCGGCTGTGTAAAAGTGGTTTCGTGGCTCCCCCCGATGTTTCTAGGGTATAAGAGTATATATAGGCGAAAGAAGTACGTCGGTGGAGCTTCGTGGGGCCATGAGGGTGGGAGCGTGCCTACCCCCCTGGGCGCGCCCTCCTGACTCGTGGCCGCCTCACGGAGTTCGAAACTCCACACCAAGTCTCATGGTTTGCTTTCGGTCCAAGAAAGATCATCGTGAAGGTTTCATTCCGTTTGTATTCCTTTTATGTGAAACAGTGAAATAGGCAAAAAACAGAAACTGGCACTAGGCCTCCGGTTAATAGGTTAGTCCCAAAAATAATATAAGAGAGCATATTAAAGCCCATCAAACATCCAAAACAGATAATATAATAGCATGGAACAATAAAAAATTATAGATATGTTGGATACGTATCAAGCATCCCCAAGCTTAATTCATGCTCGTCCTCGAGTAGGTAAATGATAAAAACAGAATTTTTGATGTGGAATGCTACCTAACATATTTATCGATGTAATTTTCTTTATTGTGGCATGAATGTTCAGATCTGAAAGATTCAAGACAAAATTTTAATATTGACATAAAAATAATAATTCTTCAAGCATACTAACAAAGTAATTATGTCCTCTCAAAATAACATGGCCAAAGAAAGTTCATCCCTACAAAATCATATAGTTTGTTCATGCTCCATCTTCATCACACAAAATACTCAAATCATGCACAACCCCGATGACAAGCCAAGCAATTGTTTCATACTTTAGCATTCTCAAACTTCTTCAACTTTCACGCAATACATGAGTGTGAGCCATGGACATAGCACTATAGGTGGAATAGAATGGTGGTTGTGGAGAAGACAAAAAAGGAGGAAGATGGTCTCACATCAACTAGGCGTATCAATGGGCTATGGAGATGCCCATCAGTAGATATCAATGTGAGTCAGTAGGGATTGCCATGCAACGGATGCACTAGAGCTATAAATGTATGAAAGCTAAACAAAAGAAACTAAGTGGGTGTGCATCCAACTTGCTTGGTCACGAAGACCTAGGGCATTTGAGGAAGCCCATCGTTGGAATATACAAGCCAAGTTCTATAATGAAAATTTCCCACTAGTATATGAAAGTGAAAAAATAAGAGACTCTCTATCATGAAGATCATGGTGCTACTTTTAAGCACAAGTGTGGAAAAAGGATAGTAGCATTGTCCCTTTTCTCTTTTTCTCTCATTTCCACCTTTTTTTGGTTTCCTCACATGGGAAAATGCTCTAATAATGATGATCATCACACTTCTATTTATTTACAACTCAAAGATTACAACTCGATACTTAGAACAAAAATATGACTCTATATGCGTACCTCGGGTGGTGTACCAAGATGTGCAATGAATCAAGAGTGACATGTATGAAAAAATTATGAACGTTGGCTTTGCCACAAATACAACGTCAACTACATGATCATGCAAGGCAATATGATAATGATGGATCGTGTCATAATAAACGGAACGGTGGAAAGTTGCATGGCAATATATCTCGGAATGGCTATGGAAATGCCATAATAGGTAGGTATGGTGGCTGTTTTGAGGACGGTAAATGGTGGGTTTATGGTACCGGCGAAAGTTGCGCGCTACTAGAGAGGCTAGCAATGGTGGAAGGGTGAGAGTGCGTATAATCCATGGACTCAACATTAGTCATAAAGAACTCACATACTTATTGCAAAAATCTACAAGTCATCAAAACCAAGCACTATGCACATGCTCCTAGGGGGATAGATTGGTAGGAAAAGACCATTGCTCGTCCCCGACCGCCACTCATAAGGAAAGCAATCAAAGAATAGCCCATGCTTCAAATTTGTCACACAACGTTTACCATACGTGCATGCTTCGGGACTTGCAAACTTCGACACAAGTATTTCTCAATTTCACAATTACTCAACTAGCACACCTCTAATATTACCACCTTTATATCTCAAAACAACTATGAAGCATCCAACTTCTCCTACTATTCAACGCACTATATATGAAAGTTTTTACTATACCCATTTTGGATGCCCATCATATTAGGACTAATTTTATAACCAGAGCAAATTACCATGTTGTTCTAAAAGACTCTCAAAATAATATAAGTGAAGCATGAGAGATCAATAATTTCCATAAAATAAAACCACCACCGTGCTCTAGAAAGATATAAGTGAAGCACTAGAGCAAAATTGTATAGCTCAAAAGATATAAGTGAAGCACATAGAGTATTCTAATAAATTCCGATTCATGCGTGTCTCTCCCAAAAGGTGTGTACGGAAAGGATGATTGTGGTAAACTAAAAAGCAAAGACTAAAATCGTACAAGATGCTCCAAGCAAAACACATATCATGTGGTGAATAGAAATATAGCCTCAAGTAAAGTTACCGATAGACGCAGACGAAAGAGGGGATGCCTTCCGGGGCATCCCCAAGCTTAGGCTTTTGGTTGCCCTTTAATTTTACCTTGGGGTGCCTTGGGCATCCCCAAGCTTAGGCTCTTGCCACTCCTTGTTCCAAAATCCATCAAATCTTTACCCAAAAACTTGAAAACTTCACAACACAAAACTCAACAGAAAATCTTGTGAGCTCCGTTAGTATAAGAAAATAAACCATCACTTTAAGTACTGTAATTAACTCATTATTTATTTATATTGTTGTTAAAACTACTGTATTACAACTTCTCTATGGTTCATACCCCCCGATACTAGCCATAGATGCATCAAAATAAGCAAACAACACGCGAAAAACAGAATCTGTGAAAAACGGAACAGTCTGTAGCAATCTGTAGGTTTCGGGTACTTATGTAACTCCAAAAATTCTGAAAAATTAGGACGACCAGGAAAATTTGTATATTGATCTACTTCAGTTGGAATTGGTATTTTACCGCTCTCTGGTAGAAAATGAAAATTATTTTCGTGAGCGCATACTTTCTGTTTTTATCAGCAAGATCAAACAACAATCACCCAAGAAGATCCTAAAGGATTTACTTGGCACAAACACTAATTAAAACATAAAAAACACAATCATAACAGAGGCTAGATAAATTATTTATTACTAAACAGGAACAAAAAGTAAAGAACGAAAATAAAATTGGGTTGCCTCCCAACAAGCGCTATCGTTTAACTCCCCTAGCTAGGCATAATATTTCAACGATGCTCACACGGAAGATAATAATTGAGACACAAATAGAGCATTGCATAGGAATTTTATATAGAAACAAATTGTCAAGACAAGAAATATCTAGCATATGCAAAGGAGAGGAATAAAACATTGACAATCTCAACATAACGGGAGGAATAAAACATTGACAATCTCAACATAACGAGAGGAAATTTAATAACATGACAATCTCAACATAACGAGATGTATTCGGAGAAGGAACCCGCCTTGCAATGCCGAAGACACTACCGCGCGCCGGACTCATCGTCATTGAAGTCTGGTTCAGGGGCTACTGAGGGAGTCCTGGATTAGGGGGTCTCCGGACAGCCAGACTATCTCCATTGGCCGGACTGTTAGACTATGAAGATACAAGATTGAAGACTTCGTCTCGTGTCCGGATGGGACTCTACTTGGCGTGGAAGGCAAGCTAGGCAATACATATATGGATATCTCCTCCTTTGTAACCGACCTTGTGTAACCCTAACCCTCTCTGGTGTCTATATAAACCGAAGGGTTTTAGTCCGTAGGACAACAATCACAACATACAATCATACCATAGGCTAGCTTCTAGGGTTTAGCCTCTTTGATCTCATGGTAGATCTACTCTTGTACTACCCATATCATCAATATTAATCAAGCAGGACGTAGGGTTTTACCTGCATCGAGAGGGCCTGAACCTGGGTAAAACTTCGTGTCCCCTGCCTCCTGTTACCATCCGGCCTAGACGCACAGTTCGGGACCCCCTACCCGAGATCCGCCGGTTTTGACACCGACATTGGTGCTTTCGTTGAGATTTCCTCTGTGTCATCACCGTTAGGATTGATGGCTCCTACTATCATCGATAGCGATGCGGTCCCGGGTGAGACTTTTCTCCCCAGACAGATCTTCGTATTCGGCGGCTTTGCACTACGGGCTAATTCGCTTGGCCATCTGGAGCAGATTGAAAGCTATGCCCCTGGCCATCAGGTCAAATTTGGAAGTTTGAACTACACGGCCAACATCCGCGGAGACTTGATCTTCGACGGATTCGAGCCACAGCCGGGCGTGCCGCACTATCGCGATGGGTATGACCTAGCTCTGCCGCCGAACAGTACCCCAGAGGCTGTGCCCGCATCAGCTCCGACCCTTAGCTCGGAGCCAACTGCGCCAGTCGAGGACGGGTGGTTAGACACCGCCTCAGGGGCTGCAGTCTCAACGGCGATCAAGCCGAACACCAGCCTAACCCTCTGCGTAGCCCGTGACTCCAAGGTGCCGGACTCTTTTCCGGACTCCGAACCATCCGCGCCCCTGCCAATCGAATCCGATTGGGCGCCGATCATGGAATTCACCGCTGCAGATATCTTTCAACACTCGCCCTTCGGCGACATTCTGAATTCATTAAGGTCTCTCTCTTTGTCAGGATAGCCCTGGCCGGATTATGGCCAACAGGATTGGGATGCGGACGACGAAGAAATTCGACGCCCACCCACCACCCACTTTGTAGCCACTGTCGATGATTTAACTGACATGCTCGACTTCGACTCCGAAGACATCGACGGTATGGACGACGATGTAGGAGACGAACATGAACCAGCACCTATAGGGCACTGGAAAGCCACCTCGTCATATGACATATACATGGTGGATACACCCAAAGAAGGCAATGGCGACGGGATAGCGGAGGATGACCCCTCCAAGAAGCAACCCAAGCACCGACGTCAGCGGCGCCGCTCTAAGTCCCGCCAAAGCAAAAGTGGTGATACCGGCACAGGAGATAATAACACTCCGGATAGTGCTGAAGAAAACAACAAACCCCTCCAGCAAGATTTAGAGCAGGAGGACGGAGGAGCCAACTCTCCTAAGAGAGCGGCAGACGGAGAGGAGGAGGATGACAATCACATGCCCCCCTCCGAAGACGAGGCAAGCCTCAGCGATGATGAATTCGCCGTACCAGAGGATCCTGTCGAACAAGAGCGCTTCAAGCGCCGGCTTATGGCCATGACAAAGAGCCTGAAGAAAAAGCAGCAACAGCTTCAAGCTGATCAAGATCTGCTAGCTGACAAATGGACCGAAGTCCTCACGGCCGAGGAATATAAACTCGAGCACCCCTCCAAGAGTTACCCAAGGCGCAAGTTACTACCCCGACTGGAGGAAGAAGCGTATGATACAGCTGATCGGCCACCTTGCGGCCGCGATAGAGAGGCATTCCAGCCCAAAGCTCAGCCTCCACCCCAACGCCATTCAAATAAAAAGGCATGGGAGATACGCCAGACCTGCGAGACATATTGGAGGACAAGGCAAAGCATTCAAGATCGATCTACGGATCACGAGGGCGCACCACTCTGCGAGACGACAAACGTCACGCCGGATACAGTAAAAGCAAATTCGGCCAGGCCGAACACAGCGGGCAAGACCCATTCGAGCTGCGTCGCGATATAGCCCAATACAGAGGCGCCGCACACCCCTTATGCTTCACAGACGAAGTAATGGAACATCAATTCCCAGAAGATTTCAAACCTGTAAATATTGAATCATACGATGGCACAACAGATCCCGCAGTATGTATTGAGGACTTCCTCCACATCCACATGGCCCGCGGCGATGACTTACACGCCATCAAATACCTCCCACTAAAGCTCAAAGGACCAGCGCGGCATTGTCTTAACAGCTTGCCAGCGAACTCCATTAGCTGTTGGGAAGATCTGGAAGCCGCATTCCTCGACAACTTTCAGGGCACTTATATGCGACCACCAGACGCCGATGATTTGAGCCACATAATTCAGCAGCCAGAAGAGTCGGCCAGGCAATTCTGGACTCGGTTCCTTACAAAGAAAAATCAAATTGTCGACTGTCCGGATGCGGAGGCCTTAGCGGCTTTCAAGCACAACATCCAAGACGAGTGGCTAGCCCGGCACCTTGGTCAGGAAAAGCCGAAATCTATGGCAGCTCTCACGATGCTCATGACCCGCTTTTGTGCGGGAGAAGACAGCTGGCTGGCTCACAGTAATAACATATCAAAGAACCATGGTACCTCAGATACCAAGGACGGCAATAGCAGGTCACGTCGCAACAAGCATAAGCGCCACATTAACAGTGAAAATACTGAGGATACGGTAGTCAATGCCGGATTCAAAGGCTCTAAACTCGGTCAGCGGAAAAAGCCATTCAAACAAAGTACACCGGGTCCGTCCAGCTTGGACCATATACTCGATCGCTCGTGTCAAATACACGGCACCCCAGACAAGCCAGCCAATCACACCAATAGGGATTGTTGGGTGTTCAAGCAGGACGACAAGTTAATTGCCGAAAACAAGGACAAGGGGCCGCATAGCGATGATGAGGAGGAGCCCCGGCAGCCGCACACTAGAGGACAGAAGAGGTTTCCCCCACAAGTGCGGACGGTGAACATGATATACGCAACCCACATCCCCAAGAGGGAGCAGAAGCGTGCGCTTAGGGACGTATATGCGTTGGAGCCAGTCGCCCCAAAGTTCAACCCTTGGTCCTCCTGTCCGATCACCTTCGATCGCAGGGACCACCCCACTAGTATCCGTCATGGTGGATTCGCCGCACTGGTCCTAGACCCAATCATCGACGGATTTCACCTCACTCGAGTCCTTATGGACGGCGGCAGTAGCCTGAACCTGCTTTATCAGGACACAGTGTGCAAAATGGGTATAAACCCCTCAAGGATCAAACCCACAAAAACGACCTTTAAGGGCGTCATTCCAGGTGTAGAGGCCCATTGCACAGGCTCAGTTACACTGGAAGTGGTCTTCGGATCCCCGGATAATTTCCGAAGCGAAGAGTTAATCTTCGATATAGTCCCGTTCCGCAGTGATTATCACGTGCTGCTCGGGCGAACCGCATTCGCTAGATTCAATGCGGTACCGCATTATGCATACCTCAAGCTCAAGATGCCAGGACCTCGCGGGGTTATTACAGTCAATGGAAACACAGAGCGCTCTCTCCGAACAGAGGAGCACACCGCGGCCCTCGCAGCAGAAGCGCAAAGCAGCCTCTCAAGGCAATCAACTAGTTTGACGCTTCAAAGCCCGGACACCTTCAAGTGCGCTCGGGGCAATCGGCAAATAGACCGCCTGGCGCGATCTGAGCTCGCGTAGCAATACAGCGGCCACCCCAATCCCAGCCCAACGATGATATTCGTGCCGCGCGTACATAATTACGCATTAAAAATACCACGGGCACAGGTGGGGAGGGGGGCACAACTGCGGCACGCCCCAAAACGCGGCCTAAACCGCACTAGGGGCTTCCCGTTTGGTTATTTTTCTTTTTCTTTCAGGACCTTAATCTCTGGAAACACTGTCCGGCAGCACTATTGTCGAACACATGAGGCAGCAACCAAGGAGGCAGACATCTACGTTATACCACGGAATTCCCAGGTTGATTACAGTAACGAGTGAAATATTCAATTTAATATCATTCCTCAGCTTGCCCTTGGAAGGGACATAGTCCTACTCTTTGCTTATCGCACTATCTGTATCACTCTGCTTTAACGCAATTTTTTAATAAACAATGCATGACATTACGACTATTATTGCATTTTTGTTATATATATATATCTATGTGTTCATTAATGACGCCTTGCAACCGTACACTCTGGTACGACCAATACACCAGGGGCTTACGTATCCCACAATGCGGTGTGAAAAGTCTGAACACTTTCACAAGTGCGGCACCTTGAACTTATAGCATTATATGCATCAGCTCCGAATCATGTCTTTGGTCAAATGTTGGGTTTGCCCGGCTCCTATGTTTTGGTACCTTACGTTCCGCTCTATCGGCTAAGGTAGCGCTAGGAGAACTACTGCGATTGTGCCCCGGTTCTGCCGAGCTTAGCACCTCAGTAGAGAAAGCTAAAACTAACTGTCATGATAAGGCGAGAGACTGGTCGCTGTTCGGCGAGGTTTTTCGAGTCCCTAAAGACTTATGCCGCTTAGGGCAAGGGGCCGGCCCTGTCCGGCTTACAGGCGTGTATCGCGCCCCGAAGTCGGCCTTCCGAATATCAGGGGCTTCGCCGAAATTTAAAATTATAGAATTCTATGGCTAAGTGAGAGTGATAAAGTATTATTAGTCCGGTTGCCTTGTTCGTTGTGCTGAGCACCTCCCTCGAAGGACCCAAATATGGGAACAAGAGTGCTTAGGTTTATCCCGAACACCCCAACACTCGTGGCATGGGGGCAGAAGCCGAGGACTAGCCATCTCTCAGATTGGATAAACGGCCAAACAGAAGGTAATATTTTAAATTCAAACAAGCGTTGCATAGCGCATATGAAACAAGTTTTCATAAATACAGGATAAAACGAGCAAGTCTCATTCAAATATTACATCTTTTGAACACTCATCCGCGATAAGACGGGAACCCGGCAGAACACCCTCGTAGTACATCTCGGGGTGGCGGTCCTCCTTGCCCTTCGGTGGCCCCTCCTTGATCAGCTTCACGGCGTCTAGCTTGACCCACTGCAATTTCACACGGGCGAAAGCCCGGCGTGCACCTTCAATGCAGACAGATCGCTTGACGACCTCCAGCCGTGGGCAGGCATCCACAAGCCGCCTCACCGGGCCGAAGAAGCTGTTCGGAAGGGCGTCGCCAGGCCACAGCCAGACTATAAAGCTCTTCATGGCCTGATCGGCCGCCTTATGTAGCTCGACCATCTGCTTCAGCTGATCGCTCATTGGCACCGGATGTTTGGCCTCAGCATACTGAGACCAGAACAGCTTCTCCGTCGAGCTTCTGTCCTCGGCTTGGTAAAATTGTGCGGCATCAGACACACTGCGGGGCAAATCTGTGAATGCTCCTGAAGAGCTCCGGATCCGGGTAAGTAATCGGTAATTTACTTTTACATGCTTGCTTTGCATATAGAAAGCCTTACCCGCCGCTATCTTCTTCATCGCGTCGATCTCTTGGAGGGCCTTTTGGGCTTCGGCCTTGGCACTTTTTACACTATCGAGGGCCGCGGCAAGCTCAGACTCCCGCGTCTTGGAGTCAAGCTCCAACGCCTCATGCTTCGCCACAAGAGCCTGGAGCTCTTGCTGCACCTCGCCCACCCAAGCCTCGTGCTTCTCTTGCTCGGTGCGCTCCTTGGCCGCTGTATCTTCGTCCTTGGTTAGCGCTTGCTTCAGGGTCGCCACCTCGGTCGTGGCCCCTGGCAAACATACGATGATC
The DNA here is from genome assembly GCF_056163025.1 of Triticum urartu. Taxonomy (NCBI): domain Eukaryota; kingdom Viridiplantae; phylum Streptophyta; class Magnoliopsida; order Poales; family Poaceae; genus Triticum; species Triticum urartu. The sequence continues at coordinate 441,611,673 of NC_141878.1, read as the reverse complement.
CTGTCATTTTGCAATCACATCCTCTTTTATATGTACATAAGACAAGGTATTACTTACCCCTGTTCTCCTCGAGCTGCCTCTTGGCAAGGCCGAGCTCTTTCCTGGACCCCTCGAGGTCCTGCTTTAATACGGCGACCTCCGCAGTTAGTGCGGCGGACGCCAGCAGCGAAGCCTGCACATGCATGTTGACATGCTTATATTAGACTCCTGCAATATTATTTGATCCTCTGTTCGGCTTTTCTTTGTGAACACCAAACAAAGCATCAGGGGCTACTGTCTATGCGGTAATATTTCTACTACATTTTAAAACACTTACCTCAAAGCCTGTTAGAAGGTTGGCACAGGCTTCAGTCAATCCGCTCTTGGCGGATTGAACCTTCTGGATCACCGCACTCATGATAGTGCGGTGCTCCTCGTCGATGGAAGCGCTGTGAAGTGCTTCCAGCAGATTGTCCGGCGCCTCTGGATGGACAGAGGTCACCGACACAGGCGTCTTGCCCCTCTTAGAAGGAGGCCGCCTGCCCGAGCCTAGAACCGCTGGAGGTTCCGGCATGGTGTTCGGCTGAGGGCCGAACTCAGAGCTCTCGGGGGCCCCGTCCCCTCGGCTCCCGGAGTCTGGAAGGTCGCCTGGTGGCGCCTCCGGGACTGTCTCCCCTCGATCCGGTGCCTCTTGAGACAACACCCCGGCGTCGTCGGCAGGATGGGGGGAGGTGGCGGTCGGGACTGGATCTCTATCCATGTCCGACAAGCCCAAGGAGCCGTCCGATGATACATCGATACTGGCTCGTGGCGGCCTGCATAATTGCATTCGGCGTTAGGGAAAATAGTGCGACAAAGGAATCCTATGAGTTACTCTGGTATCCGAATACTTACGATCTCCCCGGGGGCTTGACCCTGGGCAACCACTCGTCTTCGCCTTCGTCGGCGGCGGTGGAACCGTCCGGAAGGAGAGTCCTTCCCTTCTTGGACCCTCTGGCCTCCCCGGTTGGGGCGGCCTTCCTTTTCTTGTCTCCCCCAGTCGGTGGGGGAGCATCTTCTTCTTTGTCTTCCTCGTCTTCGGGGGAAGAGTGCGCCGCAGAATCATCGGACGGTGAGTCCGACGACGTCTGGCGTCGGGAACTCTTATGGGTTCCCTTGGCCTTCTTGGTCTTCTCCGGCACCGTATAAGGGGCTGGAGTCAACATCTTCGCCAAAAGAGCGTCCGCGGGGCCTTCGGGCAAAGGAGTTGGACAGTCGATCTGTCCGGCCATCTTCTGCCAGTCCTATCAAAGGTACGGGAGTTTAGATCCCTGTAGAGTCAATCTATATAAAAAAATAAGTATCCTGTGAAAGGTAAAGCAGCTTGCCGCATTGGCTTGGCGCTTCGCGCTGAATCCGCGATCCTCAGTAATAGGGGGGGGGGACCTCGGCGCTTTTGAACAGCACCCTCTAGGCGTCTTCATGAGTCGTGTTGAAGAGCCTGTTCAGAGTTCGGTGCTGCGCCGGATTGAACTCCCACAAGTTGAACTCCCATTGTTGGCACGGGAGTATCCGGCGGATGAGCATAACTTGAACTATGTTGACAAGCTTGAGCTTCTTGTCCACCATGTTTTGAACACATGTTTGGAGTGCGGACAGCTCTTTCGAACTACCCCAGGACATGCCCTTCTCTTTCCAGGAGGTGAGCCGCGTGGGATGCCAGATCGGAACTCAGGGGCCGCTGCCCATGCAGGGTCGTGCGTCTCGGTGATATAAAACCATCCCGAGTGCCACCCCTTTATGGTTTCCACAAAGGAGCCCTCGAGCCATGTTACGTTGGGCATCTTGCCCACCATGGCGCCTCCGCACTCCGCCTGGCGGCTGCCCACCACCTTCGGCTTGACATTGAAGGTCTTCAGCCATAAGCCGAAGTGGGGTTTGATGCGGAGGAAGGCCTCGCACACGACGATAAACGCCGAGATGTTGAGGATGAAGTTCGGGGCCAGATCATGGAAATCCAGGCCGTAACAAAACATGAGCCCCCGGACGAAGGGATGGAAAGTGAATCCCAGTCCACGGAGGAAATGGGTGAGGAATACTACCCTCTCATGGGGCCTGGTGGTGGGGATGAGCTGTCCCTCATCTGGAGCCGGTGCGCGATGTCGTCGGGCAGGTATCCGGCTCTCCTCAGTTTCTTGATGTCTCCCTCCGTGACGGAGGAGACCATCCACCTACCTCCCACTCCGGACATGATTGGAGAAGGTCGAGGTGGGAAGTGCGGACTTTGGGGCTAGGGCTCGAGTGTGCGGAAACGGATGGGTAAGGGAGGAAGAAGGCGTGGACAGAAAGGTGAATCCTTATCCCTTTATATGGGCAGATGAAACTGAGCGTCCCCACTTGCCTGGTAATACTCGCTTATCCCCCAAGCACCGCAATTGATGGCGCGGTTGGGTTACCCACGCCCGTATTGATGAGAATCCCGTAATAAGGGGACACGATCTCTGCTTTGACAAGACGTGTCGCAAAACTGCCTCGCGTTATGTGCGGGGCTGGTTAAAAGAAATGGTTCGAATAATCACCGAGCCATGACGTAACGTCATGCTGCCAAAACAAGCCAGCAAATTAGATCTGCGAAAATATTATTCTCTCTACGGTGGAATGTGGAACTTATTTTGCAGGGTCGGACACTATCCTCATATTCAAATTCTTCTGTGATGTATTCGGAGAAGGAACCCGCCTTGCAATGCCGAAGACACTACCGCGCGCCGGACTCATCGTCATTGAAGCCTGGTTCAGGGGCTACTGAGGGAGTCCTGGATTAGGGGGTCTCCGGACAGCCAGACTATCTCCATTGGCCGGACTGTTAGACTATGAAGATACAAGATTGAAGACTTCGTCTCGTGTCCGGATGGGACTCTACTTGGTGTGGAAGTCAAGCTAGGCAATACGTATATGGATATCTCCTCCTTTGTAACCGACCTTGTGTAACCCTAACCCTCTCCGGTGTCTATATAAACCGAAGGATTTTAGTCCGTAGGACAACAATCACAACATACAATCATACCATAGGCTAGCTTCTAGGGTTTAGCCTCTCTGATCTCGTGGTAGATCTACTCTTGTACTACCCATACATCAATATTAATCAAGCAGGACATAGGGTTTTACCTCCATCAGAGGGCCCGAACCTGGGTAAAACTTCATGTCCCCTGCCTCCTGTTACCATCCGGCCTAGACGCACAGTTCGGGACCCCCTACCCGAGATCCGCCGGTTTTGACACCGACAGTTAGGGTTACACAAGGTCGGTTACAAAGGAGGAGATATCCATATCCATACTACCTAGCTTGCCTTCCACGCCAAGTAGAGTCCCATCCGGACACGAGACGAAGTCTTCAATCTTGTATCTTCATAGTCCAATAGTCCGGCCAAAGGATATAGACCGGCTGTCCGGAGACCCTCCTAATCCAGGACTCCCTCAGTAGCCCCTAAACCAGGCTTTCAATGATGATGAGTCCGGCGCGCAGTGTTGTCTTCGGCATTGCAAGGCGGGTTCCTCCTCCGAATACATCACAGAAGAATTTGAATACAAGGATAGTGTCCGACCCTGCAAAATAAGTTCCACATACCACCATAGAGAGAACAATATTTCCACAAATCCAATTTGCTGACTTGTTTTGGCAACACAACATTACGCCATGGCCCCGTGATTATTCGAACTGTTTCCTTTAACTAGCCCCGCACATAACGCGAGGCAGTTTTTTGACATGTCTTGTCAAAGCAGAGATCGTGCCCCCTTATCACGGGATTCTCATCAATACAGGCGTGGGTAACCCAACCGCGCCATCGATTACGGTGCTTGGGGGATAAGCGAGTTTTACCAGGCTAGTGGGGACACATAGTTTCATCCGCCCATATAAAGGGATAAGGATTCACCTTTTCATCCATGCCTTCTTCCTCCTTTGCTCATCCATTTTCGCACACTCGAGCTCCAGCGCCCATGTTCGCACTTCCCACCTCAACCTTCTCCAACCATGTCCAGATCGGGAGGCAGGTGGATGGTATCCTCCATCACGGAGGGACACATCAAGAAGCCGAGGAGAGCCGGATACCTGCCCGACGACATCGCGCACCGGCTCCCAGATGAGGGGCAGCTCATCCCCACCCCCAGGCCCCATGAGAGGGTAGTGTTCCTTACCCATTTCCTCCGTGGACTGGGATTCCCTCTCCACCCATTCGTCCGGGGGCTCATGTTCTACTATGGCCTGGATTTCCACGATCTGGCCCTGAACTTCATCCTCAATATCTCGGCGTTTATCGTCGTGTGCGAGGCCTTCCTCCGCATCCAGCCCCACTTCGGCTTATGGCTGAAGACCTTTAATGTCAAGCCGAAGGTAGTGAGCGGCCGCCAGGCGGAGTGCGGAGGCGCCATGTTGGGCAAGATTCCCAACGTCACCTGGCTCGAGGGCTCCTTCATGGAGACCGTAAAGGGGTGGCAATCGGGGTGGTTCTATATCACCGAGCCGCGTGACCCCGAATGGGCAGCGGCCCCCGAGTTCCGATCTGGCATCCCCACGCGGCTCACCTCCTGGCAAGAGAAGGGCCTGTCCTGGGGTAGTTCGGTAGAGCTGACCGGACTCCAAACATGTATCCAAAACATGGTGAGCAAGAAGCTCAAACTCATCAACATAGTCCAGGTCATGCTCATCCGCCGAATCCTCCCGTGTCAACGACAGGCTTTCAATTTGTGCGAGTTCGACCCGGCCCAGCACCAAACTCTGAACATGCTCTTCGACACAACACACGAGGATGCCTGGAAGGTGCTATTCAAGGGCGCCGAGGTCCCTCCCTCCCTCACCGAGGACTGCGGGCTAAGCACGAAGCGCCGAGCGCATTCGGTGAGTTCTATACATCCAGTAGGATATTTTATTTCCCCTAGCTTAATTACGCGCGGGGTCTGATCTCCATCCCTTTGACAGGACTGGGTGGAGACGTCGGGGCAGATTAACTGTCCGGCCCCTCTGCCCGAGGACACTGCGGACGCTCTCCTTACAGAGATGCTGACTCCGGCCCCATATAAGGTGCCGGAGAAGACCAAGAAGGCCAAGGGAACCCGAAAGAGTTCCCGACGCTAGGCGTCATCGGACTCATCGTCCGATAACTCTGCGACATACTCCTCCCCCGAAGACGAGGAGGAGGAAGAAGATGATCCCCCTTCAGTTGGGGGAGACAAGAAAAGGAAGGCCGCCCCAACTGGGGAGGCCAAAGGGTCCAAGAAGGGAAGGACTCTCCTTCTAGACAGTTCCACCATCACCGAAGGCGAAGACGAGTGGCTGCTCAGGGACAAGCCCCTGGTGAAGTCGTAAGTATTCAGATACCAAAGTAACTCATAGCATTCCTTTGTCGCACTACTTCCCCTAACGCCGAATATGATTATGCAGGCCGCCACGAGCCCATATCGATGTATTGTCCGACAGCTCCCTAGGCTCATCGGATATGGATAGCGATCCACTTCCGACCGCCAACTCCCCTTGCCCTGCAGACGACGCCGAGGTATTGTCTCAAGAGGCACCGGGTCGAGGGGAGACAGTCCCAAAGGCACCTCAAGGCGACCTTCCGGACTCCGGGAGCAGAGGGAACAAGGCCCCTGAGGGCTCCGAGTTCGGCCCTCAGCCGAACACCGCGCCGGAACCTCCAGTGGTTCCGGACTCGGGCAGGCGGCCTCCTTCCAAGAGGGGCAAGACGCCTGTGCCGGTGACCTCTGTCCATCCAGAGGCGCCGGACAATCTGCTGGGAGCGCTTCGCAGCGCTTCCATCGACGAGGAGCACCGTACTATTATGAGTGCGGTGGTCCAGAAGGTTCAGTCCGCCAAGAGCGGATTGACTGAAGCCTGTGCCAGCCTTCTAACAGGCTTTGAGGTAAGTGTTTAAAATATAGGAAAAATATTACCGCATAGACAGTAGCCCCTGATGCTTTGTTCGGTGTTCACAAAGAAAAGCCGAATAGAGGATCAAACAATATCACAGGAGTCTAATATAAGTATGTCAATATGCGTATGCAGGCTTTGCTGCTGGCATCTTCTGCACTGACTGTGGAGGTCGCCGCACTGAAGCAGGACCTTAAAGGGTCCAAGGACGAGCTCGTCCTTGCCAAGAGGCAGCTCGTGGAGAACAAAGGTAAGTAGTACCTAGTCTATGGATATGTATAAAAAGAATGCGATTGACAGGATCATCATGAATTTGCCAAGGGCCACGACCGAAGTGGCGACCCTAAAGCAAGCATTGTCCGAGGCCGAAGATAAAGCGGCCAAGGAGCGCACCGAGCGGGAAAGGCAAGAGGCTCGGGTGGGCGAGGTGCAGCAAGAGCTCCAGGCTCTCGTGACGAAGCACAAGGCGTTGGAGCTTGACTCGAAGACGCGAGAGTCTGAGCTTGCCGCGGCCCTCGAGAGCGCAAAGAGTGCCAAGGCCGAAGCCCAAAAGGCCCTCCAGGAGATTGACGCGATGAAGAAAATAGCGGCGGGTAAGGCATTCTATATGCAAAGCAAGCATGTGAAAGTAAATTACCTATTACTTACCCGAATCCGGAGCTCTCCAGGAGCATTCGCAGATTTGCCCCACAGCATGTCGGATGCCGCACAGTTTTACCAGGCCGAGGAGGGAAGCTCAACGGAGAAGCTGTTCTGGTCTCAGTATACTGGGACCAAACACCCGGTGCCTATGAGCGACCAGCTGAAGCAGCTGGTCGAGCTACACAAGGCGGCCGAACAGGCCATGAAGGGCTTTATAGTCCGGCTGTGGCCTGGCGACGCCCTTCCGAACAGCTACTTTGGCCTGGTGAGGCGGCTTGTGGATGCCTGCCCATGGCTGGAAGTCGTCAAGCGGTCCGTCTGCATCAAAGGTGCACGCCGGGCTTTCGCCCGTGTGAAGGTGCAATGGGCCAAGCTAGACGCCGTGAAGCTGATCAAGGAAGGACCACCGCGGGGCAAGGAGCATCGCACCCCCGAAATTTATTATGAGGGTGTCCTGAAGGGTGCCCGTCTTGTAGCGGACGAATGTCCAAAGGATGTAATATTTGAGTAAACTTGCTCGTGTGATCCTGTATGATGAAAACTTGTTTCATATGCGCTATGCAACATTTGTTTGAATTTAAAATATTACCTTCTGTTTGGCTGTTTATCCAATCTGAGAGATGGCTAGTCCTCGGCTTCTGCCCCCATGCCGCGAGTGCTGGGGTGTTCGGGATAAACCTGAGCACTCTTGTTCCCGTTTTTGGGTCCTTCGAGGGAGGTGCTCAGCACAGCGAACAAGGCAACCGGACTAATAATGCTTTATCACTCTCACTTAGCCATAGAATTCTATAATTTTAAATTTCGGCGAAGCCCCTGGTATTCGGAAGGCCGAATTCGGGGCGCGATACACGCCTTTAAGCCGGACAGGACCGGCTCCTCGCTCTAAGCGGCATAAGTCTTTAGGGACTCGAAACCTCGCCGAACTGCGACCAATCTCTCGCCTTATCATGACAGTCAGTTTTAGCTTTCTCTACTGAGGTGCTTAGCCCAGCAGAACTGGGGCACAATCGCAGTAGTTCTCCTAGTGCTACCTTAGTCGATAGAGCGGAACATAAGGTACCAAAACATAGGAGCCGGGCAAACCCAACATTTGACCAAAGACATGATTCGGAGCTGATGCATATAATGCTATAAGTTCGGGGTGCAGCACTTGTGAAAATGTTCGGACTTCTCACACCATAATGTGGGGTACTTAAGCCCCTGGTGTATTGGCCGTACCAAAGTGTACGGTTGCAAGGCGTCATTAATGAACACATATATATAACAAGAATGCAATAATAGTCGTAATGTTATGCATTGTTTATTCAAAAAGGTGCATTAAAGCAGAATGATACAGATAGTGCGATACGCAAAAAGTAGGACTATGTCCCTTTCAAGGGCAAGCTGAGGAATAGTATTAAAGCAAATATTTCACTCGTTATCGTAATCCACCTAGGAGTTCTGTGGTGTGACGTAGCTTTCTGCCTCCTTGGTTGCTGCATCATGTGTTCGGCAATCATGCGGCCGGACAGGGTTTCCAGAGATTAAAGTCCTGAAAGAGGAAAATAACAAAGCAGGAAGCCCCTAGTGCGGTTTAAGCCGCGTATTGGGGCGTGCCGTAGTTGTGCCCCCCTCCCCGCCTGTGCCCATGGTATTTTTAATGCGTAATTATGTACACGTGGCACGAATTTCGCCGTTTGGCTTGGGCCGGGGTGGGGGCCGCATTGCTACGCGAGCTCAGATCGTGCCGGGCGGTCTAGTTGCCGATTACTCCTAGCGCACTTGAAGGTGTCCGGGTCTTGAAACGCCGAACTAGTGGATTGCCTTGAGAGGCTGCTTTGCGCTTCTGCTGCGAGGGCCGCAGTGTGCTCCTCCGTGCGGAGAGAGCGCTCTGTGTTTCCATTAACTGTGATGACCCCCCGAGGTCCTGGCATCTTTAGCTTGAGGTATGCATAATGCGGTACCGCATTGAATCTTGCAAATATGATTTGACCGAGCAGTGCATGATAGCCACTGCGGAACGGGACTATATCGAAGATTAATTCTTCACTTCGGAAGTTATCCGGGGATCCGAAGACCACTTCCAATGTAATTGAGCCTGTGCAATGGGCCTCTACACCTGGAATGACGCCTTTAAAGGTCATTTTTGTGGGTTTGATCCTTGAGGGGTCTATACCCATTTTGCGCACTGCGTCCTGGTAAATCAGGTTTAGGCTGCTGCCGCCATCCATAAGGGCTCGAGTGAGGTGAAATCCGTCGATGATTGGGTCTAGGACCAGTGCGGCGAATCCGCCATGACGGATACTAGTGGGATGGTCCCTGCGATTGAAGGTTATCGGACAAGAGGACCATGGGTTGAACTTTGGGGCGACTGGCTCCAACGCATATACGTCCCTGAGCGCACGCTTCCGCTCCCTCTTAGGGATGTGGGTTGCGTATATCATGTTCACCGTCCGCATTTGTGGGGGGAACCTCTTCTGTCCTCCGGTGTTCGGCTGCTGGGGCTCTTCCTCGTCATCTCTATGTGGCCCCTTATCTTTGTTTTCAGCAATTAACTTGCCGGCCTGCTTGAATACCCAACAATCCCTATTGGTGTGGTTGGCTGGCTTGTCGGGGGTGCCGTGTATTTGACACGAGCGATCGAGTATGCGGTCCAAACTGGACGGGCCCGGAGTGCTTCTTTTAAATGGATTTTCCGCTGACCGGGTTTAGAGCCATTGAATCCGGCATTGACTGCCATATCCTCGGTATTGTCGCTGTTAATGCGGCGCTTATGTTTATTTCGACGTGACCTGCCATTGCCGTCCTTGGTATCCGGAGTACCATGGTTCTTTGATATGTTATTACTGCGAGCCAGCCAGCTGTCTTCTCCCGCACAAAAGCGGGTCATGAGTGTGATGAGGGCTGCCATAGATTTCGGCTTTTCCTGACCAAGGTGCCGGGCTAGCCACTCGTCGCGGATGTTGTGTTTGAAAGCTGCTAGGGCCTCTGCATCCGGCAGTCGACGATTTGATTTTTCTTTGTTAGGAACCGAGTTCAGAATTGCCTGGCCGATTCTTCTAGTTGCTGAATTATGTGGCTTAAGTCATCGACATCTGGTGGACGCACATAAGTGCCCTGAAAGTTGTCGAGGAATGCGGCTTCCAGATCTTCCCAACAGCCAATGGACTCTGCCGGCAAGCTGTTAAGCCAATGCCGCGCTGGTCCTTTGAGTTTTAGTGGGAGGTATTTGATGGCGTGTAAGTCATCACCGCGGGCCATGTGGATGTGGAGGAGGAAATCCTCGATCCATAACGCAGGATCTGTTGTGCCGTCGTATGATTCAATATTTACGGGTTTGAAACCCTCTGGGATTTGATGATCCATTACTTCATCTGTGAAGCATAAGGGGTGTGCGGCGCCTCTGTACTGGGCTATATCACGACGTAGCTCCAATGAGTCTTGCCCGCTGTGTGCGGCCCAGCTGGATTTACTTTTACTGTATCCGGCGTGACGTTTATCGTCTCGCATAGTGGCGCGCCCTCGTGATCCGTAGATCGATCTTGAATGTTTTGCTTTGTCCTCCAATACGTCTCGTAGGTCTGGCATATTTCCCCATGCCTTTTTATTTGAATGGCGTCGGGGTGCAGGCTGAGCTTTTGGCTGGAACGCCTCTCTGTCGCGGCCACGAGGTGGCCGATCAGCCGCGTCATACGCTTCTTCCTCCAGTTGGGGTAGCAACCTGCATTTTGGGTAACTCTTGGAGGGGCGCTCGAGTTTATATTCCTCGGCCGCGAGGACTTCAGTCCATCTATCAGCTAGCAGATCTTGATCAGCTTGAAGCTACTGCTGCTTTTTCTTAAGGCTATTTGCCGTGGCTATAAGCCGGCGCTTGAAGCGCTCTTGGTCGGCGGGATCCTCTGGCACGACGAATTCGTCATCTTCGAGGCTTGCCTCGTCTGCGGAGGGGGGCATGTAATTATCATCCTCCGCCTGTCCATCTGCCGCTCTCTCTGGAGGGATGGCTCCTCCATCCTCCTGCTCTAAATCTTGCTAGAGGGGATTGTTGCCATCTTCGGCACTATCCGGAGTGTTATTATCTCCTGTGCCGGTATCAACACTTTTGCTTTGGCGGGACTTAGAGCGGCGCCGCTGACGTCGGCGCTTGGGTTGCTTCTTGGAGGGGTCATCCTCCGCTGTCTCATCACCATTACCTTCTTTGGGTGTGTCCACCATGTATATATCGTATGATGAGGTGGCTGTCCAATGCCCTGTGGGTAGTGGTTCCTCTTCGTCTCCTGCATCGTCGTCCATACCGTTGATGTCTTCGGAGTCAAAGTCGAGCATGTCGGTTAAGTCGTTGACAGTGGCTACTTAGTGGGTGGTGGGTGGGCAGCGAATTTCTTCGTCATCCGCATCCCAATCCTGCTGGACATAGTTTGGCCAGGATCCTCCTGACAAGGAGAGAGACCTTAATGAGTTCAGTATGTCACCAAAGAGCGAGTGCTGAAAAATATCCGCGGAGGTAAACTCCATGATCGGCGCCCAATCGGATTCGCTAGGAACGGGCACAGGCGGTTCAGAGTACGTGGCCGGAGAAGGGTCCGACAGTCTGACAACACGGCTCTCGCATAGGGTAAGGTCGATGTTCGGCTCGATCGCCGCTGAGGGTAAGGCCTTTGTGGCGGGGTCCATCCACCCGTCCATGGACGGCACAACTGGCTCCGAATTGAGGGTCGGAGCGACTGCTGGTGCGATGTCTTGAACACTGTCTGATGGTAGAGCTAAATCGTACTCATCGTGACCGCGTGGCGCACAAGGCAGAGGCTCGAATCCGTCGAAGATCAAGTCTCCGCGGATATCGGCCGTGTATTTAAGCATCCAAATCTGACCTGGTGGCCAGGGGCCTAACTTTCGATCTGCTCCAGATGGCCAAGCGAGTTGGCCCGCAGTGCGAAGCCACCGAACACAAAGATCTGTCCGGGGAGAAAAGTCTCACCCTGGAATGCATCGCTATCGATGATAGTAGGAGCCATCAAGCCTAACGACGACGACACAGAGGAACTCTCAATGAAAGCACCAATGTCGGTGCCAAAACCGGCGGATCTCGGGTAGGGGGTCCCGAACTGTGTATCTAAGGCGAATGGTAACAGGAGGCAGGGGACACGATGTTTTACCCAGGTTCAGTCCCTCTTGATGGAGGTAAAACCCTACGTCCTGCTCGATTTATTCTTGATGACATGGGTATTACAAGAGTTGATCTACCACGAGATCAGACAAGCTAAACCCTAGAAGCTAGCCTATGGTATGATTGTATGTTATTGTGTCCTACGGACTAAAACCCTCCGGTTTATATAGACACATGAGAGGGTTAGGGTTACACAAGGTCGGTTACAAAGGAGGAGATATCCATATCCGTACTGCCTAGCTTGCTTTCCACGCCAAGTAGAGTTTCATCCGGACACGAGACGAAGTCTTCAATCTTGTATCTTCATAGTCCAATAGTCCGGCCAAAGGATATAGTCCGGCTGTCCGGAGACCCCCTAATCCAGGACTCCCTCAATGGGTACTTGGTATGTCTTGACTTGGCGTAGATCTTCCCGGCAACGGCGCCAGAAATCCTTCTTGCTACCTCTTGAGCATGCATTGGTTTTCCCTGGAAGGGGAAAGGGTGATGCAGCAAAGTGGCGTAAGTATTCCCCTCAGTTTTTGAGAACCAAGGTATCAATCCAGTAGGAGACAACGCACAAGTCACCTAGTACCTGCACAAACAATCAAGAACCTCGCAACCAAAGCGATAAAGGGGTTGTCAATCCCTTCATGGTCACTTGCGAAAGTGAGATCTGGTAGGGATAGTAAGATAAATATTTTTGGTATTTTGTTGTATAGATTGGAAAGTAAAGATTGCAAAATAATAAACGAGATGCGATAATAAAAGAGATGCAATATAATAAGAAAGAGACTCGGGGGCCATAGGTTTTACTAGTGGCTTCTCTCATGATAGCATGTATTACAGTGGGTGAACAAATTACTGCCGAGCAATTGATAGAAAAGTGCAAAGTTATGAAGATATCTAAGGCAATGATCATGAATATAGGCATCACGTCCGTGTCAAGTAGATCAAAATGATTCTGCATCTACTACTATTACTCCACACATCGACCGCTATCCAGCATGCATCTAGAGTATTAAGTTCATAAGAACAGAGTAACACATTAAGCAAGATGACATGATGTAGAGGGATAAACTCAAGCAATATGACATAAACCCCATCTTTTTATCCTCGATGGCAACAATACAATAAGTGCCTTGCTGCCCCTACTGTCACTGGGAAAGGACACCGCAAGATTGAACCCAAAGCTAAGCACTTCTCCCATTGCAAGAAAGATCAATCTAGTAGGCCAAACTAAACCGATAATTCAAAGAGACTTGCAAAGATATAAAATCATGTATATAAGAATTCAGAGAAGAAACAAGTAATATTCATAGATAATCATGTTCATAAACCCACAATTCATCAGATCTCGGCAAACACACCGCAAAAAGAGTATTACATCGAATAGATATCCAAGAACATCGAGGAGAACTTTGTATTGAAGATCAAAGAGAGAGAAGAAGCCATCTAGCTAATAACTATGGACCCGAAGGTCTATGGTAAACTACTCACGCTTCATCGAAGAGGCTGTGGTGTTGATGTAGAAGCCCTCCATGATCGATTCCCCCTCCGGCAGATCACCGGAAAAGGCCCCAAGATGGGATCTCACGGGTACAGAAGGTTGCGGCGGTGGAAAAGTGGTTTCGTGGCTCCCCCTGATGTTTCTAGGGTATAAGAGTACATATAGGTGAAAGAAGTATGTCGGTGGAGCTCCGTGGGGCCCACGAGGTTGGGAGGCATGCCTACCCCCTGGGCGTGCCCTCCTGCCTCGTGGCCGCCTCACGGAGTTCCAGACTTCCACTCCAAGTATCTTGGTTTGCTTTCGGTCCAAGAAAGATCATCACGAAGGTTTCATTCCGTTTGGTATTCCTTTTCTATGAAACACTGAAATAGGCAAAAAAAATAGAAACTGGCACTGGGCCTCCGGTTAATATGTTACTCCCAAAAATAATATAAAAAAGCATATTGAAGCCCATTAAACATGCAGAACAGATAATATAATAGCGTGGAACAATAAAAAATTATAGATATGCTGGAGACATATCAATGGGTCATGTCCATTACATCATTCTCCTAATGATGTGAGCCCGTTCATCAAATGACAGCACATGTCTACGGTTAGGAAACTTAACCATCTTTGATTAACGAGCTAGTCTAGCAGAGGCATTATAGGGACACTTTGTTTTGTCTATTTATCCACACATGTATCAAGTTTCTGGTTAATACAATTCTAGCATGGATAATAAACATTTATCATGATATAAGGAAATATAAAATAACCACTTTATTATTGCCTCTAGGGCATATTTCCTTCAGTCTCCCACTTGCACTAGAATCAATAATCTAGTTCACATCGCCATGTGATTTAACGCCAATAGTTCGCATCACCATGTGATTAATAGTTCACATCGCCATGTGACCAACACCCAAAGGGTACTATGGTGTGATCATGTTTTGCTTGTGAGAGAGGTTTAGTCAATGGGTCTGCCACATTCAGATCTGTATGTATTTTGCAAATTTCTATGTCTACAATGCTCTGCACAGAGCTACTCTAGCTAAATGCTCCCATTTTCAATATGTATCCAGATCCAGACTTAGAGTCATCTAGATTGGTGTCAAAGCTTGCATCGACGTAACTCTTTATGACGAACTCTTTATCACCTCCATAACCGAGAAATATTTCCTTAGTCCTCTTAGGATAATTTTGACCATTGTCCAGTGATCTACTCCTAGATCACTATTGTACTCCCATGCCAAACTCATGTTAGGGAACGCAGTATTTCAAAAAAATTCCTACGATCACGCAAGATCTATCTAGGAGATGCATAGAAATGAGAGGGGAGAGTGTGTCTACGTCCCCTCGTAGACCGAAAGTGGAAGCGTTAAGTAACGCGGTTAATGTAGTCGAACGTCTTCGCGATCCAACTGATCAAGTACCGAACGCACGGCACCTTCGCGATCTGCACACGTTTAGCTAGGTGATGTCCCTCGAACTCTAGATCCAGCTGAGGCCAAGGGAGAGTTTCGTCAGCACGACTGCGTGGTGACGGTGATGATGAAGTTACCGATGCAGGGCTTCGCCTAAGCACTACGACAATATGACCAAGGTGGAAATCTGTGGAGGGGGCACCACACACAGCTAAGAAATAAACTTGTGTGTCTATGGGGTGCCCCCCTCCCCCGTATATAAAGGAGTGGAGGAGGGGAGGGCCGGCTTCCTATGGCGCGCCCCAAGGGGGGATTCCTACTCCTAGTAGGAGTAGGTTTCCCCCTTCCCTAGTTGGAGTAGGAGAACAAGGAAGAGGGAGAGGGAGAGAAGGAAAGGGGGGCCGGTGAGGGAGTCTTGGACTAAGGGGTCCTCGGGTGTCCGATCTATTGGATATGGGCCGGACTGATGGGCCGTAAGGATACAAAGACCGAAGACTCAGCTCGTGTCCGGATAGGACTCTCCTTGGCGTAGAAGGCAATCTTGGCGATCAACTATGAAGATTCCTTTCTCTGTAACCGATCTTGTGTAACCCTGGATCCCTCTTGTGTCTATATAAACCGGAGGGCTAGGTCCGTAGATAGCCCGGATAATCATAATCATAGCCAGGCTATACTTTTAGGGTTTAGCCATTACGATCTCGTGGTAGATCAACTCTTGTAATACTCATATTCATCAAGATCAATCAAGCAGGAAGTAGGGTATTACCTCCATAGAGAGGGCCCAAACCTGGGTAAACATTGTGTCCCCCATCTCCTGTTACCATCGATCCTAGACGCATAGTTCGGGACCCCCTACCCGAGATCCACAGGTTTTGACACCGACATTGGTGCTTTCATTGAGAGTTCCACTGTGCTGTCCTCAAAAGGTTTAATGGCTCCTTCAATTATCCATAACGATGCTGTCCAAGGGGAAGTCTTCCTCCCCGGACAGATCTTCGTGTTCGGCGGCTTCGCACTATGGGCCAACTCGCTTGGTGATGTCTACTACACAACCTTATTCTTGTAGACATTGTTGGGCCTGTTGGGGAACGTTGCAGAAAACAAAAATTTTCCTACTCGTTTCACCAAGATCCATCTAGGAGTTCATCTAGCAACGAGTGATCGGATGCATCTACATACCTTTGTAGATCGCGAGCGGAAGCGTTCAAAGAACGGGGATGATGTAGTCGAACACGACGTGAATCAAATCACCGGAGATCCTAGCACCGAACGGACGGTGCCTCCGCGTTCAACACACGTACGGAACGGTTGACGTCTCCTCCTTTCTTGATCCAGCAAGGGGGGGGGGAGAAGTTGATGAAGATCCAGCAGCACGACGGCGTGGTGGTGGATGCAGGGCGTCACAGTAACAGGGCTTCGCCGTGTACTACGAGGGAGAGATGTAACAGGGGAGAGGAAAGCACCAAAGGCTGAGGTATGAAGTCCTCCCTCTCCTCAACTATATATAGGAGGGCCAAGGGGGGGGGGTTGCGCCAGCCTAGGAGATCCAATCTCCTAGGTGCGGCGGCCAAGGGGAGGTTTCCCTCCCCCCAAGGCACCTAGAGGTGCCTTCCACCATTGGGACTCTTCCCTTAAGTGGAACCCTAGGCGCATGGGCTTTTGGGGCTGGTGCCCTTGGCCCATCTAGGCCAAGGCGCACCCCCTACAGCCCATGTGGCCCCCGGGACCCCTCCGGTGGTCCCGGTACAATACCGATAACCCCGAAACTTGTCCCGATGGCCGAAACAGCACTTCCTATATATAATTCTTTACCTCCGGACCATTCCGGAACTCCTCGTGACGTCCGGGATCTCATCCGGGACTCCGAACAACATTCGGGTTACTGCATATACATATCTTCATAACCCTAGCGTCACCGAACCTTAAGTGTGTAGACCCTACGGGTTCGGGAGACATGCAGACATGACCGGGACGACTCTCCGGTCAATAACCAACAGCGGGATCTAGATACCCATGTTGGCTCCCACATGATCCACGATGATCTCATCGGATGAACCACGATGTCGAGGATTTAATCAACCCCATATACAATTCCCTTTGTCAATCGGTATGTTACTTGCCCGAGACTCGATCGTTGGTATCCCAATACCTTGTTCAGTCTCGTTACCGGCAAGTCACTTTACTCGTACCGTAATGCATGATCCCGTGATCAACCACTTGGTCACCTTGAGCTCATAATGATGACGCATTACCGAGTGGGCCCAGTGATACCTCTCCGTTATATGGAGTGACAAATCCCAGTCTCGATCCGTGTCAACCCAACAGACACTTTCGGAAATACCTGTAGTGCACCTTTATAGTCACCCAGTTACGTTGTGACATTTGATACACCCAAAGCACTCTTACGGTATCCGGGAGTTACACGATCTCATGGTCAAAGGAAAAGATACTTGACATTGGAAAAGCTCTAGCAAACGAACTACACGATCTTGTGCTATGCTTAGGATTAGGTCTTGTCCATCACATCATTCTCCTAATGATGCGATCCCGTTATCAATGACATCCAATGTCCATAGCCAGGAAACCATGACTATCTGTTGATCAACGAGCTAGTCAACTAGAGGCTTACTAGGGACATATTATGGTCTATGTATTCACACGTGTATTACGATTTCCGGATAATACAGTTATAGCATGAATAAAGACAATTATCATGATCAAAGAAATATAATAATAATACTTTTATTATTGCCTCTAGGGCATATTTCCAACAGTCTCCCACTTGCACTAGATTCAATAATCTAGTTACATTGTGATGAATCGAACACCCATGGAATTCTGGTGTTGATCATGTTTTGCCCTAGGGAGAGGTTTAGTCAACGGATCTGCTATATTCAGGTCCGTATGTACTTTACAAATCTCTATGTCTCCATCTTGAACATTTTCACGAATGGAGTTGAAGCAACGCTTGATGTGCCTTGTCTTCTTGTGAAACCTGGGCTCCTTGGCAAGTGCAATAGCTCTAGTGTTGTCACAAAAGAGTTTGATTGGCCCCGACGCATTGGGTATGTCTCCTAGGTCGGTGATGAACTCCTTCACCCATATTGCTTCATGTGCTGCCTCCGAGGCTGCCATGTACTCCGCTTCACATGTAGATCCCACCATGACGCTCTGTTTGCAGCTGCACCAGCTCACTGCTCCACCATTCAACATATACACGTATCCGGTTTGTGACTTAGAGTCATCCAGATCTGTGTCGAAGCTAGCGTCGACGTAACCCTTTACGACGAGCTCTTCGTCACCTCCATAAACGAGAAACATTTCCTTAGTCCTTTTCAGGTACTTCAGGATATTCTTGACCGCTGTCCAGTGTTCCTTGCCGGGATTACTTTGGTACCTTCCTACCAAACTTACGGCAAGGTTTACATCAGGTCTGGTACACAGCATGGCATACATAATAGAACCTATGGCTGAGGCATAGGGGATGACACTCATTTCTTCTATATCTTCTGCCGTGGTCGGGCATTGAGCCGAGCTCAATCTCACACCTTGCAAAACAGGCAAGAACCCTTTCTTGGACTGATCCATTTTGAACTTTTTCAAAATCTTATCAAGGTATGTGCTTTGTAAAAGACCTATGAGGCGTCTTGATCTATCTCTATAGATCTTGATGCCTAATATATAAGCATCTTCTCCAAGGTCCTTCATTGAAAAACTCTTATTCAAGTAGGCCTTGATGCTGTCCAAGAGTTCTATATCATTTCCCATCAAAAGTATGTCATCTACATATAGTATGAGAAATGCTACAGAGCTCCCACTCACTTTCTTGTAAACGCAGGCTTCTCCATAAGTCTGCGTAAACCCAAATGCTTTGATCATCTCATCAAAGCGAATATTCCAACTCCGAGATGCTTGCACCAGCCCATAAATCGAGCGTTGGAGCTTGCACACCTTGTTAGCATTCTTAGGATCGACAAAACCTTCTGGCTGCATCATATACAATTCTTCCTTAAGGAAACCATTAAGGAATGCCATTTTGACGTCCATTTGTCATATTTCATAATCGTAGAATGCGACAATTGCTAACATGATTCAGACGGACTTCAGCTTCGCCACCGGTGAGAAAGTCTCATCGTAGTCAACCCCTTGAACTTGTCGATAACCCTTAGCGACAAGCCTAGCTTTATAGATGGTCACATTACCATCCGCGTCTGTCTTCTTCTTAAAGATCCATTTATTTTCTATGGCTCGCCGTTCAACGGGCAAGTCAGTCAAAGTCCATACTTCGTTTTCATACATGGATCCTATCTCGGATTTCATGGCTTCTAGCCATTTGTTGGAATCCGGGCCCGCCATCGCTTCTTCATAGTTCGAAGGTTCACCGTTGTCTAACAACATGATTTCCAAGACAGGGTTGCCGTACCACTCTGGTGTGGAACGTGTCCTTGTGGACCTTCGAATTTCAGTAGGAGCTTGATCAGAAGTATCTTGATCATCATGAATAACTTCCTCTCTAGTCGGTGCAGGCACCTCAGGAACATTTTCTTGAGTTGCGCCATTTACCGGTTCAAGAGGCAATACTTCATCAAGTTCTACTTTCCTCCCACTTACTTCTTTCGAGAGAAACTCTTTCTCTAGAAAGGATCCATTCCTGGCAACAAAGATCTTGCCTTCGGATCTGAGGTAGAAGGTATACCCAGCAGTTTCTTTAGGGTATCCTATGAAGACGCATTTTTCCGACTTGGGTTCGAGCTTTTCAGGTTGAAGTTTCTTGACATAAGCATCGCATCCCCAAACTTTTAGAAACGACAGCTTAGGTTTCTTCCCAAACCATAATTCATACGGTGTCGTCTCAACGGATTTCGACGGAGCCCTATTTAAAGTGAATGCGGCAGTCTCTAAAGCATAGCCCCAAAAAGATAGCGGTAAATCGGTAAGAGACATCATAGATCGCACCATATCTAATAGAGTGCGATTATGACGTTCGGACACACCGTTACGCTGAGGTGTTCCAGGCGGCGTGAGTTGTGAAACTATTCCACATTTTCTTAAGTGTGTGCCAAATTCGTGACTCAAGTATTCTCCTCCACGATCTGATCGTAGAAACTTGATTTTCCTGTCACGTTGATTTTCAACCTCACTCTGGAATTCCTTGAACTTTTCAAAGGTTTCAGACTTGTGTTTCATTAAGTAGACATACCCATATCTACTCAAGTCATCAGTGAGGGTGAGAACATAACGATAGCCACCGCGAGCCTCAACACTCATTGGACCGCACACATCAGTATGTATGATTTCCAATAAGTTGGTTTCTCGCTCCATTGTTCCTGAGAATGGAGTCTTGGTCATTTTTCCCATGAGGCATGGTTCACACGTGTCAAATGATTCATAATCAAGAGACTCTAAAAGTCCATCTGCATGGAGCTTCTTCATGCGTTTGACACCTATGTGACCAAGGCGGCAGTGCCACAAGTATGTGGGACTAACATTATCAACCTTACATCTTTTGGTACTCACACTATGAACATGTGTAGTAATACGCTTGAGATTCATTAAGAATAAACCATTGACTATCGGAGCATGACCATAAAACATATCTCTCATATAAATAGAACAACCATTATTCTCGGATTTAAATGAGTAGCCATCTCGTATAAAACGAGATCCTGATACAATGTTCATGCTCAAACATGGCACTAAATAACAATTATTGAGGTTTATAACTAATCCCGTAGGTAAATGTAGAGGTAGCGTGCCCACGGCGATCACATCGACCTTGGAACCATTCCCGACGCGCATCGTCACCTCGTCCTTCGCCAGTTTCCGTTTATTCCGCAGCTCCTGCTGTGAGTTACAAATATGAGTAACGGCACCGGTATCAAATACCCAGGAGTTACTACGAGTACTGGTAAGGTACACATCAATTACATGTATATCAAATATACCTTTGGTGTTGCCGGCCTTCTTATCCGCTAAGTATTTGGGGCAGTTCCGCTTCCAGTGACCCTTCCCTTTGCAATAAAAGCATTCTGTCTCAGGCTTGGGTCCATTCTTTGACTTCTTCCCGACAGCTTGCTTGCCGGGCGCAGCAACTTCCTTGCCGTCCTTCTTGAAGTTCTTTTTACCCTTGCCCTTCTTGAACTTAGTGGTTTTATTCATCATCAACACTTGATGTTCCTTCTTGACTTCTACCTCTGCTGATTTCAGCATAGCAAATACTTCAGGAATGGTCTTTACCATCCCCTGCATATTGAAGTTCATCACAAAGCTCTTGTAGCTTGGTGGAAGCGACTGGAGGATTCTGTCAATGACCGCGTCATCCGGGAGATTAACTCCCAGCTGAGTCAAGCGGTTATGTAACCCAGACATAGTGAGTATGTGCTCACTGACAGAACTATTTTCCTCCATCTTACAGCTGAAGAACTTATCGGAGACTTCATATCTCTCGATCCGGGCATGAGCTTGAAAAACCATTTTTAGCTCTTCGAACATCTCATATGCTCCATGTCTCTCAAAACGTTTTTGGAGCCCCGGCTCTAAGCTGTAAAGCATGCCGCACTGAACGAGGGAGTAGTCATCAGTACGTGCCTGCCAAGCGTTCATAGCGTCTTGGTTCTGTGGGACGGGTGGATCACCTAGCGGTGCTTGTAGGACATAATCTTTCTTGGCAACTATGAGGATGATCCTCAGGTTCCGGACCCAGTCCGTATAGTTGCTGCCATCGTCTTTCAGCTTGGTTTTCTCTAGGAACGCGTTGAAATTGAATACAACGTTCGCCATTTGATCTACAAGACATATTGTAAAGATTTTAGACTAAGTTCATGATAATTAAGTTCATCTAATCAAATTATTAATGAACTCCCACTCAGATTAGACATCCCTCTAGTCATCTAAGTGTTACACGATCCGAGTCGACTAGGCCGTGTCCGATTAACACGTGAGACGGACTAGTCATCGTCGGTGAACATCTTCATGTTGATCGTATCTTCCATACGACTCGTGTTCGACCTTTCGGTCTCTGTGTTCCGAGGCCATGTCTGTACATGCTAGGCTCGTCAAGTTAACCCTAAGTGTTTTTGCATGTGTAAAACTGTCTTACACCCGTTGTATGTGAACGTAAGGATCTATCACACCCGATTAACACGTGGTGCTTCGAAACGACGAACTGTAGCAACGGTGCACAGTTAGGGGAGAACACTTCTTGAAATTGTTGTAAGGGATCATCTTATTTACTACCGTCGTTCTAACTAAACAAGATGCAAAACATGATAAACATCACATGCAATCAAATAATAATAGTGACATGATATGGCCAATATCACATGGCTCCTTTGATCTCCATCTTGGGGCTCCATGATCATCCTGTCACCGTCATACTCATCGACATGTAAGTTGTGATTCCTTGTACAATAGCATGAACATCTCATACATCACATATAGATCATTCATCATTCATCACAACTTTGGCCATATCATATCACAAAGCACTTGCTGCAAAAACAAGTTAGACGTCCTCTAATAGTTGTTGCAGGTTTTACGTGGCTGAAGTAGGGTTCTAACAAGAACGTTTTCTTACCTACGTGAAAGCCACAACGTGATTTGTCAACTTCTATTTACCCTTCATAAGGACCCTGTTCATCGAATCAGCTCCAACTAAAGTAGGAGAGACAGACACCCGCCAGCCACCTTATGCAACTTGTGCATGTTTGTCGGTGGAACCGGTCTCACGTAAGCATACGTGTAAGGTTGGTCCGGGCCGCTTCATCCCACAATTCCGTTGAAGCAAGATAAGACTAGTAGCGGCAAGAAAGTTGACAACATCAACGCCCACAACAAATTGTGTTCTACTCGTGCAAGAGAACTACGCATAGACCTAGCTCATGATGCCACTGTTGGGGAACGTTGCAGAAAACAAAAAATTTCCTACTCGTTTCACCAAGATCCATCTAGGAGTTCATCTAGCAATGAGTGATCGGATGCATCTACATACCTTTGTAGATCGCGAGCGGAAGCGTTCAAAGAACGGGGATGATGTAGTCGAACACGACGTGAATCAAATCACCGGAGATCCTAGCACCGAACGGATGGTGCCTCCGCGTTCAACACACGTACGGAACGGATGACGTCTCCTCCTTTCTTGATCCAGCAAGGGGGGGGGGGAGAAGTTGATGAAGATCCAGCAGCACGACGTCGTGGTGGTGGATGCAGGGCGTCACAGTAACAGGGCTTCGCCGTGTACTACGAGGGAGAGATGTAACAGGGGAGAGGAAAGCACCAAAGGCTGAGGTATGAAGTCCTCCCTCTCCTTAACTATATATAGGAGGGCCAAGGGGGGGGGGTTGTGCCAGCCTAGGAGATCCAATCTCCTAGGTGCGGCGGCCAAGGGGAGGTTTCCCTCCCCCCCAAGGCACCTAGAGGTGCCTTCCACCATTGGGACTCTTCCCTTAAGTGGAACCCTAGGCGCATGGGCTTTTGGGGCTGGTGCCCTTGGCCCATCTAGGCCAAGGCGCACCCCCTACAGCCCATGTGGCCCCCCCGGGACAGGTGGCCCCACCCGGTGGGCCCCGGGACCCCTCCGGTGGTCCCGGTACAATACCGATAACCCCGAAACTTGTCCCGATGGCCGAAACAGCACTTCCTATATATAATTCTTTACCTCCGGACCATTCCGGAACTCCTCGTGACGTCCGGGATCTCATCCGGGACTCCGAACAACATTCGGTTTACTGCATATACATATCTTCATAACCCTAGCGTCACCGAACCTTAAGTGTGTAGACCCTACGGGTTCGGGAGACATGCAGACATGACCGGGACGACTCTCCGGTCAATAACCAACAGCGGGATCTGGATACCCATGTTGGCTCCCACATGCTCCACGATGATCTCATCGGATGAACCACGATGTCGAGGATTTAATCAACCCCGTATACAATTCCCTTTGTCAATCGGTATGTTACTTGCCCGAGACTCGATCGTTGGTATCCCAATACCTTGTTCAGTCTCGTTACCGGCAAGTCACTTTACTCGTACCGTAATGCATGATCCCGTGATAAACCACTTGGTCACCTTGAGCTCATAATGATGATGCATTACCGAGTGGGCCCAGTGATACCTCTCCGTTATATGGAGTGACAAATCCCAGTCTCGATCCGTGTCAACCCAACAGACACTTTCGGAAATACCTGTAGTGCACCTTTATAGTCACCCAGTTATGTTGTGACGTTTGATACACCCAAAGCACTCTTACGGTATCCGGGAGTTACACGATCTCATGGTCAAAGGAAAAGATACTTGACATTGGAAAAGCTCTAGCAAACGAACTACACGATCTTGTGCTATGCTTAGGATTAGGTCTTGTCCATCACATCATTCTCCTAATGATGTGATCCCGTTATCAATGACATCCAATGTCCATATCCAGGAAACCATGACTATCTGTTGATCAACGAGCTAGTCAACTAGAGGCTTACTAGGGACATATTATGGTCTATGTATTCACACGTGTATTACGATTTCCGGATAATACAGTTATAGCATGAATAAAGACAATTATCATGATCAAAGAAATATAATAATAATACTTTTATTATTGCCTCTAGGGCATATTTCCAACAGGGCCTCCAAGTGCAGAGGTTTGTAGGACAGTAGCAAATTTCCCTCAAGTGGATGACCTAAGGTTTATCGATCCATGGGAGGCGTAGGATGAAGATGGTCTCTCTCAAACAACCTTGCAACCAAATAACAAAGAGTCTCTTGTGTCTCCAACACACCCAATACAATGGTAAATTGTATATGTTCACTAGTTCGGCAAAGAGATGGTGATACAAGTGCAATATGGATGGTAGATATAAGTTTTTGTAATATGAAAATATAAAAACAGCAAGGTAACAAGGGGTAAAAGTGAGCATAAATGGTATTGCAATGCTAGGAAACAAGGCCTAGGGTTCATACTTTCACTAGTGCAAGTTCTCTCAACAATAATAACATAATTAGATCATATAACTATCCCTCAACATGCAACAAAGAGTCACTCCAAAGTCACTAATAGCGGAGAACAAACGAAGAGATTATGGTAGGGTACGAAACCACCTCAAAGTTATTCTTTCTGATCGATCTATTCAAGAGTTCGTACTAGAATAACACCTTAAGACACAAATCAACCAAAACCCTAATGTCACCTAGATACTCCAATGTCACCTCAAGTATTCGTGGGTATGATTATACGATATGCATCACACAATCTCAGATTCATCTATTCAACAAACACAAAGAACTTCAAAGAGTACCCCAAAGTTTCTACCGGAGAGTCAAGATGAAAATGTGTGCCAACCCCTATGCATAAGTTCATGAGGTCATGTAACTCGCAAGTTGATCACCAAAACATACATCAAGTGGATCACGTGATATCCCATTGTCACCACAGATAAGCACATGCAAGACATACATCAAGTGTTCTCAAATCCTTAAAGACTTAATCCGATAAGACAACTTCAAAGGGAAAACTCAATCCATCACAAGAGAGTAGAGGGGGAGAAACATCATAAGATCCAACTATAATAGCAAAGCTCGCGATACATCAAGATCGTGCCGAATCAAGAACACGAGAGAGAGATCAAACACATAGCTACTGGTACATACCCTCAGCCCCGAGGGTGAACTACTCCCTCCTCGTCATGCATAGCACCGGGATGATGAAGATGGCCACCGGAGAGGGATTCCCCCCTCTGGCAGGGTGTCGGAACGGGTCTGGATTGGTTTTCGGTGGCTACAGAGGCTTCTAGCGGCGGAACTCCCGATCTAGGTTATTTTCTGGAGGTTTCTGTATTTATAGGAATTTTTGGCGTCGGTCTCATGTCAAGGAGGTGCCCGAGTCATCCACGAGGTAGGCCCACGCACCCGGGGCGTGGGCGCACCCCCACCCTCATGGACGGCCCGGGACTCTTCTGGCCCAACTCTTTTACTCCGGGGTCTTCTTTTGGTCCATAAAAAATCGTTAAAAATTGGCACGTCAATTGGACTCCATTTGGTATTCCTTTTCTGTAAAAGTCAAAAACAAGGAAAAATACAGAAACTGGCACTGGGCTCTATGTTAATAGGTTAGTCCCAAAAATCATATAAAATAGCATATAAATTCATATAAAACATCCAAGGTTGATAATATAATAGCATGGAACAATCAAAAATTATAGATACGTTGGAGACGTATCAAGCATCCCCAAGCTTAATTCCTGCTCGTCCTCGAGTAGGTAAATGATAAAAAAAGAATTTTTGATGTGGAATGCTACCTAACATATTTATCCATGTAATTCTCTTTATTGTGGCAAGAATATTCAGACCCATAAGATTCAAGACAAAAGTTTAATATTGACATAAAAATAATAATACTTCGAGCATACTAACTAAGCAATTATGTCTTCTCAAAATTACATGGCCAAAGAAAGCTTTATCCCTACAAAATCATATAGTTTGGTCATGCTCCATTTTCATCACACAAAAATGCTCTCATTGTGCACAACCCCGATGACAAGCCAAGCAATTGTTTCATACTTTAGTGATCTCAAACTTTTTTCAACTTTCACGCAATACATGAGCGTGAGCCATGGACATAGCACTATGGGTGGAATAGAATACGATGATGGGGGTTATGTGGAGAAGACAAAAAAGGAGAAAGTCTCACATTTACGCGGCTAATCAACAGGCTATGGAGATGCCCATCAATTGATGTCAATGTGAGGAGTAGGGATTGCCATGCAACGTATGCACTAGAGCTATAAATGTATGAAATCTCAACAAAAGAAACTAAGTGGGTGTGCATCCAACTTGCTTGCTCAGGAAGACCTATGGCATTTGAGGAAGCCCATCGTTGGAATATACAAGCCAAGTTCTATAATGAAAAATTCCCACTAGTATATGAAAGTGACAAAACAAGAGACTCTCTATGAAAAAGATCATGGTGCTACTTTGAAGCACAAGTGTGGAAAAAAGGATAGTAACATTGCCCCTTTTTATTTCTTTTTTTGTTTCCTTTTTTTGGGGCCTTTCTTTTTTTATTTGGCCTTTCTTCTTCTATTTTGGAACAATGCTCTATTAATGATGATCATCACACTTCTATTTATTTACAACTCAATGATTACAACTCGATACTAGAACAAAGTATGACTCTATATGAATGCCTCCGGCGGTGTACCGGGATGGTCAATGAATCAAGAGTGACTTGTATGAGAAATTATGCATGGTGGCTTTGCCACAAATACGATGTCAACTACATGATCATGCAAGGAAATATGACAATGATGAAGCATGTCATAAATGAAACGGTGGAAAGTTGCATGGCAATATATCTCGGAATGGCTATGGAAATGCCATAATAGGTAGGTATGGTGGATGTTTTGAGGAATATATAAGGAGGTTTATGTGTGACAGAGCGTATCATATCACGGGGTTTGGATGCACCGGCGAAGTTTGCACCAACTCTCAAGGTGAGAAAGGGCAATGCACGGTACCGAAGAGGCTAGCAATGATGGAAGGGTGAGAGTGCGTATAATCCATGGACTCAACATTAGTCATAAAGAACTCACATACTTACTGCAAAAATCTACATGTCATCAAAAACCAAGCACTACGCGCATGCTCCTAGGGGGATAGATTGGTAGGAAAAGACCATCGCTCGTCCCCGACCGCCACTCATAAGGAAGACAATCTAAGAACACCTCATGTTTCAAATTTGTTACACAACGATTACCATACGTGCATGCTACGGGACTTGCAAACTTAAACACAAGTATTTCTCAAATTCACAATTAATCAACTAGCACACTCTAATATCACCACCTTTATATCTCAAAACAATTATCAAGTATCAAACTTCTCATAGTATTCAATGCACTCTATATGAAAGTTTTTATTATACCCATCTTGGATGCCCATCATATTAGGACTAGTTTCATAACCAAAGCAAATTACCATGCTGTTCTAAAAGACTCTCAAAATAATATAAGTGAAGCATGAGAGTTCATCTATTTCTATAAAATAAAACCAAGGATGTAAGTGAAGCACTAGAGCAAATGACAAACTACTCCGAAAGATATAAGTGAAGATCAATGAGTAGTCGAATAATTATGCAACTATATGAAGCCTCTCTAACATTTAATAAATTAAGATCTTGGGATATTTTTCAAACAGCAAGCAAAACAAAACAAAATGAAATTACGCTACAAGAAAAACACATATCATGTGGTGAATAAAAATATAGGTCCAAGTAAAGTTACCGATGAACGAAGACGAAAGAGGGGATGCCATCCGGGGCATCCCCGAGCTTAGGCTCTTGGTTGTCCTTGAATATTACCTTGGGGTGCCTTGGGAGTCCACAAGCTTAGGCTCTTGACACTCCTTATTCCATAGTCCATCGAATCTTTACCCAAAACTTGAAAACTTCACAACACAGAACTCAACAGAAAACTCGTAAGCTTTGTTAGTATAAGAAAATAAATCACCACTTAGGTACTATTGTGAACTCGTTCTAAATTCATATTGGTGTAATATCTACTGTATTCCAACTTCTCTATGGTTCATACCCTCCGATACTACTCATAGATTCACCAAAATAAGCAAACAACACATAGAAAACAGAATCTGTCAAAAACAGAACAGTCTGTAGTAATCTGTATCAAGCGTATACTTCCGGAACCCCCAAAATTTCTGAAATAAATTTCTGGACGTGAGTAATTTATCTTAATCATCTGAAAAAATAATCAACCAAATCGCACTCTTCAGTAAAAATGGCATCAAATCTCGTGAGCGCTAAAGTTTCTGTTTTTTACAGCAAGATCACAAAGACTTTCCCCAAGTCTTCCCAAAGGTTCTACTTGGCACAAACACTAATTAAAACATAAAACCACATCTAAACAGAGGCTAGATGAATTATTTATTACTAAACAGGAGCAAAAAGCAAGGAACATAAATAAAATTGGGTTGCCTCCCAACAAGCGCTATCGTTTAACGCCCCTAGCTAGGCATGATGATTTCAATGATGCTCACATAAAAGATAAGAATTGAAACATAAAGAGAGCATCTTGAAGAATATAACTAGCACATTTAAGTCTAACCCACTTCCTATGCATAGGGATTTTGTGAACAAACAACTTATGGGAACAATAATCGACTAGCATAGGAAGACAAAACAAGCATAACTTCAGAACTTTAAGCACATAGAGAGGGAACTTGATATTATTGCAATTCCTACAAGCATATGTTCCTCCCTCATAATATTTTTCAGTAGCATGATGAATGAATTCAACAATGTAACCATCACATAAAAGCATTCTTTTCATGATCTACAAGCATAAAAAATTTACTACTCTCCACATAAGCAAATTTCTTCTCATTCGGAATAGTGAGAGTATCATAAGAAACTCGAATACTATAAATTGTTTCCACGTTGAAAGAATAAAATTCAGAAAAAGGTTAATCATAATCATGACAAGTTTTATAAATATAATCATCACCACTTTTTATAGCATAAGTATCATCACAATAATTATCATAAGTAGCAACTTTGTTCTCATCATAATCGATTGAAACCTCTTCCAGGATAGTGGAATCATTACTAAATAAAGTCATGACCTCTCCAAGTCCACTTTCATAATTGTCAAAATAAGATTCAACACCCTCCAAAATAGTGGGATCATTACTTCCTAAAGTTTACACTCTTCCAAACCCACTTTCATCAATATAACCATCATAAATAGGAGGCATGCTATCATCATAATAAATTTGCTCATCAAAACTTGAGAGACTAAAAATATCATATTCATTAAACGTAGCATCCCCAAGCTTGGGGCAAACATTAATTGTAGCAAATACATTCTCAAACGTTTCATTCTCATCAAACATAGCATCCCCAAGCTTGGGCCTTTTCATATCATAAGCATAATCACTCTCATCATTAATTGTATAGATAGCACCAATAATATAACAATTATCATCATCACAATGAGTAATAGGAGCAACATCATTCGGGAGGAATACCTTATTACCTTTACTTCTCCATCTTTTCTTTTTCTTCTTCACATTAAGTATGGGTTTATCCCTCTTTCTGGAGCTCCTTATTAATGAGATAGGTTGAATAGAAGGCTCCTCCTCGTTACCTGATTCATCATAAGAAATAATAGGAGGGTATTGGGAAGTCTCTTCCCTTTCATTAGTATTCTCTTCATCTTCTATTAGTTTTCTAGACTTTATGTAATTGGCAATATAAGGATTTTCAATGCAATTCACCGCACAATACATATAAATTTCCTCTAGATCAAAATCAAGAACTTTATCAAGGGCAAATTCTGGAATATCCTTAGTTATACGTTTCATTTCTTCATAAACTAGAAGAAAACTAAGTTCATTATGATGTGCAAGGGAAATCAAGTCATCACAATTTTCGGACACGATTCGATCATGAAACAATTTGCATTGGATATTTAAATGATCATGTTCATTGCAAAGCTCACAAGGATGGCAAAGAAATTTTAAATCTTCAACACAAGCATCTAGCCTTTCTTGCAACCATTTAGTTTCTAAATACTTATGCCTCTTGCAAAATCTATCCTCCCTATTAGGTGTGTACTTGCAAACTCTATGAACTCCACAAAAATTGACATGCTTATAAGAGACATTTTCATCATGACTAGTGTAATCATCATTAGTACCATGGATATTCAAGGAATTCATACTAACGACATTGCAATCATGCTCATCATACAAAGATTTAGTGCCAAACATTCTAATACATTCTTCTTCTAACACTTTGGCACAATTATCGGAATCCATATTTTCATGAAAGATATTAAAAAGATGAAGCATACGAGGTACCCTCAATTCCATTTTTTGTAGTTTTCTTTTATAGACTAAACTAGTGAAGAAAATAGCTTGATGTCTACTACACAACCTTCTTCTTGTAGACGTTGTTGGGCCTCCAAGTGCAGAGGTTTGTAGGTCAGTAGCAAATTTCCCTCCAGTGGATGACCTAAGGTTTATCAATCCGTGGGAGGCGTAGGATGAAGATGGTCTCTCTCAAACAACCCTGCAACCAAATAACAAAGAGTCTCTTGTGTCCCCAACACACCCAATACAATGGTAAATTGTATAGGTGCACTAGTTCGGCAAAGACATGGTGATACAAGTGCGATATGGATGGTAGATATAAGTTTTTGTAATCTGAAAATATAAAAACAGCAAGGTAACAAGTGGTAAAAGTGAGCGTAAACGGTATTGCAATGCTAGTAAACAAGGCCTAGGGTTCATACTTTCACTAGTGCAAGTTCTCTCAACAATAATAACATAATTAGATCATACAACTATCCCTCAACATGCAACAAAGAGTCACTCCAAAGTCACTAATAGCAGAGAACAAACGAAGAGATTATGGTAGGGTAAGAAACCACCTCAAAGTTATTCTTTCTGATCGATCTATTCAAGAGTTCGTACTATAATAACACCTTAAGACACAAATCAACCAAAACCCTAATGTCACCTGGATACTCCAATGTCACCTGGATACTCCAATAACACCTTAAGACACAAATCAACCAAAACCCTAATATGCATCACACAATCTCAGATTCATCTATTCAACCATCACAAAGAACTTCAAGGAGTGCCCCAAAGTTTCTACCGGAGAGTCAAGACGAAAACGTGTGCCAACCCCTATGCATAAGTTCACGAGGTGATGGAACTCGCATGTTGATCACCAAAACATACATCAAGTAGATCACGTGATATCCCATTGTCACCACAGATAAGCACATGCAAGACATACATCAAGTGTTCTCAAATCCTTAAAGACTCAATCTGATAAGATAACTTCAAAGGGAAAACTCAATCCATCACAAGAGAGTAGAGGGGGAGAAACATCATAAGATCCACCTATAATAGCAAAGCTCGTGATACATCAAGATCGTACCGAGTCAAGAACACGAGAGAGAGAGAGAGAGATCAAACACATAGCTACTAGTACATACCCTCAGCCCCGAGGGTGAACTACTCCCTCCTCGTCATGGAGAGCACCGGGATGATGAAGATGGCCATCGGAGAGGGATTCCCCCTCCGGCAGGGTGCCAAAACGGGTCTGGATTGGTTTTTGGTGGCTACGGAGGCTTCTGGCGGTGGAACTCCCGATCTAGGTTATCTTCTGGAGGTTTCTGTATTTATAGGAATTTTTGGCGTCGGTCTCACGTCAAGGAGGTGCCCGAGTCATCCACGAGGTAGGCCCATGCACCCGGGGAGTGGGTGCACCCCCACCCTCGTGGACGGCCCGAGACACTTCTGGCCCAACTCATTTACTCCGGGGTCTTCTTTTCGTCCATAAAAAATCGTCAAAAATTGGCAAATTAATTGGACTCCGTTTGGGATTCCTTTTTTTTAAAACTTAAAAACAAGGAAAAAAACAGAAACTGGCACTGGGCTCTAGGTTAATTGGTTAGTCCCAAAAATCATATAAAATAGCGTATAAATGCATATAAAACATCCAAGGTTGATAATATAATAGCATGGAACAATAAAAAATTATAGATACATTGGAGACATATCACTTGGCCATCTGGAGCAGATCGAAAGCTACGCCCCTGGCCACCAGGTCAGATTTGGAAGCTTAAACTATGTCACGGATATCCGTGGAGACTTGATCTTCGACGGATTTGAAACCACGGTAGCCGCTCCCAGCCACCACGATGAACATGACTCAGATCTGTCATCATACCGTACCCAGGAAATTGCACCTAAAACCGCTCTGGCCTTAGATCCGGAGTAGGTCGCGCCATCCGAGGAAAGGAAGCTCAACCCCGCCACGGAAGCCGCAGACTCCATGACGTTGGAGACGCACACATACTTAACTTCAAGTAATATCTGTGTCGCCGGAGCTACGGACATGTTTCCGGTTATAAGTCCCGAACTATGTGCGTCCGCGCATGTCGAACATGATCGGTCGTCGATCGCCGAATTCAGCGTCGCGGACATCTTCCGGCACTCGCCTCTAGGCAACGTGCTAAACTCGATAAGAGCACTATCTTTAGCGGGAGGCTCATAGCCGAATTATGTCCAGCTCAAACCGGAGGCTGATGATGGAGAATTTCGCTTCCCACCCACCGCCCACTTCATAGCCACCGTCGAAGACTTAACTGACATGCTCGATTATGGCTCCGACGACATCGACGGTATGGATGACGATGCCGGAGAAGAAGAGGCCCAGAACCCGCCGTTTATCGGACACTGGACGGGCACTTCCTCGTATGATGTATACATGGTGGATGCACTAAAGGAGAATAGCAGCGACGTCAAGGAAGATCCAGTTGAGGATAAACCTCCCGAGATACAATCAAAGCGCCGGCATCAGCGGCGCCGCTCTAAGTCATGCCGTAGTAAAGATAGCAACACCGGCACAGGAGAAGATAACACTCCGGAAGGTGCCGAAGACAACGAAGACCCCGTTGACGCAGCTACCGAATAGGATGAACGGGAAGATGGGCAGGTTTGCCCTGGTAAACAGGCCACGCATGAAGACTCGGAGGACAGTAATCATCTTCCGCTCTCCGAGGATGAGGCGAGCCTCGGCACTGAGGATTTCATCGTGCCTGAGGAACCTCTTGAGCAGGAGTGCTTCAAGCGCCAGCTAATAGCCACTGCAAGGAGCCTGAAGAAGAAGCAGTAGCAACTTCAAGCTGACCAAGATCTGCTCAATGATAAATGGACCGATGTCCTAGCAGCCGAAGAATACGGCCTCAAATGCCCAGCCGAAAGCTACCCGAAGAACAAATTGCTACCTAAGTTTGACGACGAGGCACCGGAACACACACCACCATCGCGCAATGCAGCTGACCAACCACCATGTGGTCAGGATAAAGCGGCAACTCAAGCCGAACACCAGCCCGCCCCACCTCATCGCAAAGGCAGAGGTAAATCAGCTCACGGTCATACATATGACCTTCGACAGGACCTGAACAATAAAGCATGACATACCAGATCGACCTACGCATCGCGAGGACGTGCCCCGACACGCAACGACGACCATCTATTCGGACGTGACAAACCTAGTCATGCGTAGGCTAAAAGCCGCAGACGGACCCCATCAGAGCTACGTCGCGATACGAACCGATATAGAGGCGCCGCACACCCTCATTGCTTCACTGACGAAGTCATGGAACATGAATTCCCAGAAGGGTTCAAACCCGTGAATATAGAATCATACGATGGAACCACAGACCCCGCGGTATGGATCGAAGACTTCATTCTCCATATTCATATGGCCCGCGGCGATGACCTGCATGCCATTAAATACCTCCCCCTCAAACTCAAAGGACCAGCCCGACACTAGTTAAACAGCCTGCCCAAAAATTCCATCGGCAACTAGGAGGACTTGGAAGAAGCCTTCCTTGATAACTTCCAAGGTACATATGTCTGACCTCCGTACGCTGACGACTTAAGCCATATAGTCCAACAGCTCGGAGAGTTCGCCAGGAAATTCTAGACTAGGTTCTTAACTAAAAAAGAACCAGATTGTCGACTGTCCGGATGCCGAAGCCCTAGCGGCCTTTAAACACAACATCTGCGACGAATGGCTCGCCCACCACCTCAGCCAAGAGAAGCCAAAGTCCATGGCGGCCCTCACAACACTCATGACCCGCTTTTGTGCGGGCGAGGATAGTTGGTTGGCCCGTAGCAAAAGCAATGCAAACGACGCCTGCACCCCTGAAGCTAAAAATAGCAATGACATGTCTCGACGCAACAGATACAAGCATCGAAATAACAATGACAACACTGAGGATACGGCGGTCAATGCCGGATTCAGTGGCTCTAAGTCCGGACAGTAGAAGAAGCCGTTCAAAAAGAACAATTCGGGCCCATCTAGCTTGGACCGCATACTTGATCGTCTGTGCCATATTCACGGCACCCCACACAAACCACCCAATTATAATAACAGATATTGTTGGGTTTTTAAATAGGTCAGCAAGTTAAATGCTGAAAACAAGGATAAGGGATCGCAAAGCAAAGACGACAACGAGGGGCCCCGGCCGCCGAACACAGGGGGACAGAAGAAGTCCCCCCCACAAGTCAAAATGGTGAACATGATATACGCTACCCACATCCCGAAGAGGGAGCGCAAGCGCGTGCTCAGGGACGTCTACGCAATAGAGCCAGTCGCCCCAAAATTTAATCCATGGTCGTCATGCCCGATCACTTTTGATCATCAGGATCATCAGACCAGTATCCGTCATGGTGGTTCAGCCGCACTGGTTCTGGACCCAATAATTGATGGGTTCCACCTGATGCGAGTCCTGATGGACGGTGGCAGTAGCCTCAACTTGCTCTATCAGGATACAATGCGCAAAATGGGCATTAACCCATCACGGATCAAGCCCACAAAGACTACCTTTAAAGGAGTCATACCGGGCGTAGAGGCCCGCTGCACGGGCTCAATCACACTAGAGGTTGTCTTCGGATCTCCGGACAACTTCCGAAGTGAGGAGTTAATCTTCGATATCATCCCCTTTCGCAGCGGCTACCACACACTGCTCGGACGAACCGCATTTGCTCGATTCAATGCGGTGCCACACTACGCTTATCTCAAGCTCAAGATGCCCGGACCACGCAGCGTCATAACAGTCAATGGAAACACAGAACGCTCCCTCCGCACCGAGGAGCACACCGCTGCCTTAGCGACAGAGGTACAGGGCGGCCTTTTCAAGCAGAAACTCAATTCGGCGGCTGATCCCCCGGACACTGTCAAGAGAGTCCGAACCATTCCGTAGAAGGACAGCTCGGCTCGTCAGGAGCTCGACTAGCAATTTGGCCTCTGTCCCAGTCCTGACCAAGTGGCGACAATTGTACCACACGTACATAATTACACACTAAAAATACCATGGACACGGATGGAGGTATAATCTGCTTGTGATCCGCAATACGGCTCGACTGCCCCGGACACACATAATTTCACTATTTCTTTTTTCCTTTTCTACAGGCCTTTTCTGGCGGTTTGACCATCGATTCTTTTCGAAGGATAAAAACACCAAGGCGATAAGAAGCATGGACGTACTGGGGAATCTTTAGGTGGTTTCTTTTACGATCCCTTTTACCTGTTTTCAGGACCCACACGCAGCTCTCCCTTGGTTAAGGCATAGTAAATAGCCCTCTGCTTATTGCATTATTTGTATAAATGCGCTTTAACGCACCAATGAAATTATCATAGAAGCAGTTTGCGGCCCAAATTTTACAGCCCTAGCTTACCACTTGTTCTTATTTTGTTTCCTTTTTGTCTTTTCTTTTATTTTCTGGTAACTTTATCAGACAACACCCGTACACTCTGGTGTGTTTCAATTTTCCAGGGGCTTCATAGCGCCCCACAATATGGCAACAAAAGTCCGAACACTTTTACAGTACAGTTCGGCACCCCAAATTTAGCACTATATGCATCGGCTCTGAATCATGTCTTTGCTTAATAGTTGGGTTTCCCGGCTCCTGTGCTTACTACCTTACGTTCCGCTGTATCGGCTAGGGTAGTAAAGCGAGAACTACTGCGATTGTGCCCTGGTTTACCCAAATGAGCACCTCAGTAGAGAAAGCCAAAAACTGACTATCATGATACGGCGCGAGCCGGTCAGCTCTTCGGAGGTCTCAAATCCTTAGAGATTTCTTCCGCATTACGCGAAGGATTGGTACTTGCCCGATCAAGTGTTTACAGCATCGTAGTCCGGATACTAGGGGCTACGCCTATATTTCTATTTGTCAAACTCCTATGGCTAAGTGAGGGTGCTAAAGCTGTATAGTCTGATTGCCTGGTTCGTCGCGCTAAACACCTCCTTCAAGGACCAAACAATTGGATCAAGAGTGTTTAGATTACATCCCGAACACCCCCGTATTTCCTACGTGGGGGCAGAAGCCGACGACTGGCCAACTCTCAGATTTCACATAACACGGTCACACAGGAGGAGAAACTTTTTAACAAAACATTGCATTACATAGTGATTTTGTTTCATCATACAAGGCAAAGACAACATGAATTTATTCATTCAAAAATAATGTCATGCCAACATTGCGTTGCTACAATGCGAGACCCCTCCAGTACATCCGCAAAATACCACTCGGGCTTGCGGTGCTCCTTGCCCTCTGGCGGCCCCTCGGTCGTCAGTTTGACGGCGTCCACCTTCGCCCACCACACCTTGACACGGGCGAAGGCCGTGCGCGCACCTTCAATACAGGTCAATCGCTTGACGACGTCCAGCCGAGGACAGGCGTTCACCAGCCGCTTCACAAGCCCGAACTAGCTGCCGGGCATAGCTTCGGCAGGCCACAGCTGGATTATCAAATCCTTCATGGCCAGTTCGGCCACCCTATGCAGCTCAACCAGTTGTTTTAGCTGATCGATGAAGGGCACGAGATGCTCTGGCGCAAGGTATTGCGACTAGAACAGTTTCTCTGTTAAGCTCCCTTCTTGGGCCCGGAAGAACTACGCGGCGTCGGATACACTGCGCAGGAGATCTGCAAATGCCCCTGGAGAACTCCGAATCCAGGTTAGTAGGAAATATTTCTTCTTCACATACTTGCTTTGCATACTAAATGCCTTACCCGCTGCGATCTTCTTGGCCTCCTGGATCTCCTGGAGGGCACCCTGGGCTTCAACCCGGGCCACTTCCGTGCTTTGGGGAGCCTTTGAGAGTTCGGCCTTTCGAGCCAAAACATCTCCCTCCAAGGCCTCATACTTCTTCACAGCATCTTGGAGCTCTTGCTGGACCTCATTCAGCTTGGCCTTAAGCTTCTTACGAGC
Source organism: Triticum urartu (assembly GCF_056163025.1). Taxonomy (NCBI): domain Eukaryota; kingdom Viridiplantae; phylum Streptophyta; class Magnoliopsida; order Poales; family Poaceae; genus Triticum; species Triticum urartu. The sequence continues at coordinate 441,574,303 of NC_141878.1, read as the reverse complement.
GGCCTGCTCCTTGACAGCTTTCCCCTCGGCTTCGGCCAGGGCCTTTTTCAGGGCCTCAACCTCAGTCGTCGCCCCTACACATATCATGACACTACGATCAGTATACATCATTTATTCTTTCTGAATACACAGAGAGTCACTACATACCTTGCTGGTCCTGCAGCTGCTTCCTCGCCTGTCCGAGATCCTCTTCGGCCCGCTCCAGTTTCTACTTTAGTCCGGAGACTTCGGTAGTGTGAGAGGTCGCGGCCAGCAGCGACGCCTGCTTATTCACATAAGACACAGTTTCGTTAGTTTCCGGTGAAATTTAGTTGATCCTCTGTCCGACTTTTCTTTCCGAACACCGGACAGTGTCTCAGGGGCTACTGTCTATATTGGGATTTTCTCGGTTAAATGCTGCTTACCTCAAAACATGTCAGTAGGCCGCTGCAAGCTTTGGTCAGTCCACTCTTAACGGGCTGAACCTTCTCAATCACCATACCCATAAGGATATGGTGTTCTTCCATAATGGAAGTGCCTGATAGCGCTTCCAATAGATAATCCGGCGCCTCTGGTTGGACAGAGGTCGCCAGCGGGATGGGCACGCCTCCTTCTCTTGAAGGAGGCTGCTTGTCAGACTCCGGGGCCGTATGGGTCTCCTTATCCGTGCTTAGATGGGGGACGAATTGAGCATGGCCCCCATCGTCAGTCTCCATGGGGGCCTATTCCCCCATGTGTCCGGCGGCCGAGGTGTCGCCCTCCGGCGCTGCCATGACGGCCTCCCGAACCTCTACCTGGCCTGGGAAGGTCCTTTGGGACAGCACCTCATCGTCTCCCTTGGCCTTGGGAGAGTAAGCGGCCGTGGTGTCTCGCTGGCCATCTCCTTTGAGTCCAACGAGCCTCTTGATGAGGATCGCTGGGAGCTGTCGTGGGCCGGACTGCAATGACATTATTAAACCATATAAAATACTATAAGGTGGAGAGGCCAGATAAATGGATGTGTACGGGTTCTTAGTACTCACGATGCGGCCAGGGGCTTGTTCCGGGGGCGTCGCTCCGGACTGTTGTTGATGTCCCATGCAGAGCTGCCCACGGGAGGGCCTTTCCCCTTCTTGGGCGCCTCCGCCTCCAGATTTGTGGAGGCCACCCTCTTCTTCCTCCCCCCATCAGGGGGAGAGTCACTCTCCTCCTCCTCATCGTCGTCGTCTTCGGCGGCAGAGGAGCGGGTCTTGTCTTCGGACGTCGCGTCTGAAGCACCCTTGCAGCGGGGGCCACTCCGGACCCCCTTGGCCTTCCCCTTGGCCTTCTTCTCCGACGCCTTATAGGGCGCCGGCACCAGCATCATCGCTAGACGCGGGATGACTAGTTCTTCAGGCGGCGAAGACGGACACTGGATCCGCTTCGCCCCTCTCCATCCATTCCTGAAGAAGCAATGATAATAAAAGCTCAGATGTCATCCTTGAAACAAGCAATTAGAGGATGCGTTAAAAAACATACCTCATTGGTGAGGTGGTTAATGTCGTGCCCGCGGTCTGAGTCTGTGGCTGGCGGTGTTTCGTTGCCCTTGAAGAGCAACTTCCAGGCATCTTTGTGAGTGGTTTAGAAGAGCCTCTTCAGGGTATGGTGCTTCTTCGGATTGAACTCCCATAAAGGGCGACTTCGGCTTTGGCACGGGAGAATCCGGCGAACTAGCATCACCTGGATTTCATTGATGAGCTTGATATCTCTGTCCACCATGCTTTGAATGCGCGTCTGCAGCGCTATCAGCTCATCTGACAAAGACCAATTCGGGCTCTTCTCAACCCAAGAGGTGAGTCACATGGGAGCGCCGGAGTTGAATTCGGCGACTGCGGCCCAGGTGGTGCCGCGAGGTTCTATGATGTAGAACCACTGTTTCTGCCATTCGTTGACAGCCTCCACGAAAGTGCCTTTTGGCCAGGAGACATTGGTCAGCTTGCTCACCATGGCACCTCCGCACTCCGCGTGCTGGCCATCCACCACCTTCAGCTTCACATTGAAGACCTTGAGCCACAACCCGAAGTGGGGTTGGATGCGGAGGAAGGCCTCACACACGATGATGAACACTGAGATGTTGACGAAAGAGTTTGGGATAGATCATGGAAGTCTAGCCCATAATAGAACATCAGCCCGCGGATGAAAGGGTGGAGTGGAAACCCTAGCCCGCGGAGGAAATGAGGGATGAATACCACCCTCTTGTTGGGCTTCGGTGTGGGGACGACTTGCCCCTGGGCTGGAAGACGGTGGGCGATTGCCTTCGCCAGATACCCGGTGGCCCAAAGCTAAGTAATGTCCTTCTCCTTGACGGAGGAGGCCATCCACTTGCCTTGACCTCCGGATCCGGACATGCTTGAGTGCTTGCTCGAGTGGGGAAAAGATGAGAACTTGGGCGCTAGAGCTCAAGAGTGGAAGGGCAGAGGAAGAGAGAAGGCATGGGAGAAGAAGGGGGAATCCTTATCCCCTTATAAGGGCAGTGAATATCGAGCGCCTCCCCACTCGCCCTAAAACTCGCCTATTCCCAAGGACTGTGTAAACGGCACGGTTGGGTTACCCATACCCGTATTGATGAGAATACCGCAATAAGGGGACATGATCTCTGCTTTGACAAGACGTGTCAATGAAAACCGCATCTTGAAACGCGGAACGGCGGACAAAAAACGGTTCGATATAGTGACCGAACAGACGTGATGTCATATTGAAAAAATATGTCAGCAGATGGGACTCGTAAAATATTATATTCCTTGCAATTGTGTGTGGTACTTCTGTTGCATATCCGGACACCTTCGTATTATCCGAAGACTATCTTGGAGTATTCGGAAAGTGGAACCCGCCTTGCAATGCCGAAGACAATCTGCGCGTCGGACACATCGTCATTGAAGCCTGGTTCAGGGGTGATACGTCTCCGTCATATCTACTTTTCCAAACATTTATGCCCTTGTTTTGGACTCTAACTTGCATGATTTGAATGGAACTAACCCGGACAGACGTTGTTTTCAGTAGAATTGCCATGGTGTTATTTTTGTACAGAAATAGAAGTTCTCGGAATGACCTGAAAATCAACGGAGATTATTTTTGGAATATATAAAAAATACTAGAAGAAGAATCCGCGTCAGGGGGCCCACACCCTATCCACGAGGGTGAGGGCGCGCCTACCCCCCTGGGCGCGCTCCCTGCCTCGTGGGCCCCCTGACGCTCCACCGACCTCAACTCCAACTCCATATATTCACTTTAAGGGAGAAAAATCAGAGAGAAGGTTTCATCGTGTTTTACGATACAGAGCCGCCGCCAAGCCCTAAACTCTCTCGGGAGGGCTGATACGGAGTCTGTTTGGGGCTCCGGAGAGGGGAATCCATCACCATCGTCATCATCAACCTTCCTCCATCACCAATTTCATGATGCTCACCGCCGTGCTTGAGTAATTCCATCGTAGGCTTGCTGGACGGTGATGGGTTGGATGAGATTTATCATGTAATCGAGTTAGTTTTGTTAGTGTTTGATCCCTAGTATCCACTATGTTCTGAGATTGATGTTGCTATGACTTTGCTATGCTTAATGCTTGTCACTAGGGCCCGAGTGCCATGATTTCAGATCCGAACCTATTATCTTTTCATGAATATATGTGAGTTCTTGATCCTATCTTGCAAGTCTATAGTCACCTATTATGTGTTATGATCCGTTAACCCCGAAGTGACAATAATCAGGATACTTAACGATGATGACCGTAGTTTGAGGAGTTCATGTATTCACTATGTGTTAATGCTTTGGTCTGGTACTCTATTAAAAGGAGGCCTTAATATCCCTTAGTTTCCAATAGGACCCCGCTGCCACGGGAGGGTAGGACAAAAGATGCCATGCAAGTTCTTTTCCATAAGCACGTATGACTATATTCGGAATACATGCCTACATTGCATTGATGAACTGGAGTTAGTTCTGTGTCACCCTATGTTATAACTGTTGCATGATCGATCGCATCCGACATAATTCTCCATCACCGATCCAATGCCTACGAGCTTTTCCTATATTGTTCTTTGCTTATTTAATTTTCCGTTGCTACTGTTACAATCACTATAAAACCCAAAAATATTACTTTTGCTACCGTTACCACTACTATCATATTACTTTGCTACTAAACACTTTGCTGCAGATATTAAGTTTCCAGGTGTGGTTGAATTGACAACTCAGCTGCTAATAGTTGAGAATATTCTTTGGCTCCCCTTGTGTCGAATCAATAAATTTGGGTTGAATACTCTACCCTCAAAAACTGTTGCGACCCCCTATACTTGTGGGTCATCAAGACTATTTTCTAGCGCTGTTGCCGGGGAGCATAGCTCTATTCTTTGAGTCACCTGGGATTTATAGCTGCTGGTCACTATGAAGAACTTGAAAGATCAAAGAACCAAGATTTTTCCCTCAACTACGAGGGCAGGTAAGGAACTGCCATCTAGTTCTGCACTTGATTCACCTTCTGTTTTGAGTAAACTTGTGACACCTACACCTGCTATTCATTCTGATAGGTTGCATGTTATTGATGATGCCACTTCTGCTTTGCATGATACTTATGATGAAACTACTTCTATGCTTGATACTATTGTGCCACTAGGTGAATTTCTTGATGAACAACTTGCTAGGTCTAGAGAGAATGAAACTAGAGATAGAAACTGATAATATTGATGAAAGTGATGATAAAGATTCTCCTCCTAGATATGAATTGCCTGTTGTGCCTGAGGGTTATGTTATGGATGAAGAAACTGCTAGAGACTTTCTTGCTTGCAATGATAGATCTGATCTTAAGAAATTATTAGCTAAGCTTAAAGAAAAGTCTTTGAATTCTTGTGAGGGAGTCCTGGATTAGGGGGTCTCCGGACAGCCGGACTATATCCTTTGGCCGGAATGTTGGACTATGAAGGTATGAGATTGAAGACTTCGTCCTGTGTCTGGATGGGACTCTACTTGGCGTGGAAGGCAAGCTAGGCAATACGGATATGTATATCTCCTCCTTTGTAACCGACCTTGAGTAACCCTAGCCCCTTCCGGTGTCTATATAAACCGGAGGGTTTTAGTCCGTAGGACAACATACAATCATACCATAGATTAGCTTCTAGGGTTTAGCCTCTCCGATCTTGTGGTAGATCAACTCTTGTACTAACCATATTATCAAGAATAAATCAAGCAGGACGTAGGGTTTTACCTCCATCAAGAGGGCCCGAACCTGGGTAAAACATCATGTCCCCTGCCTCCTGTTACCATCCGCCTTAGACGCACAGTTCGGAACCCCCTACCCGAGATCCGCCAGTTTTGACACCGACATTGGTGCTTTCATTGAGAGTTCCTCTGTGTTGTCATCATTAGGCTGGATGGCTCCTTCGATCATCGATAGTGATGCAGTCCAGGGTGAGACTTTTCTCCCCGGACAGATCCTTGTATTCAGCGGCTTCGTACTGCGGGCCAACTCGCTTGGCCATCTGGAGCAGATCGAGAATTACGCCCCTGGCCACCAGGTCAGGTTTGGAAGCTTAAACTGCACGGCCGATATCCGCGGAGACTTGATCTTCAACGGATTCGAGCCCCTGCCTAGTGCGCCACACTGTCACAATGAGCATGATTTAGCTCTGCCATCAAACAGTGTTCAGGAGATCGCGCCGGCAACTGCTCTGACACTCAATTCGGAGCCAGATGCGCCATCCATGGACGGGTGGATAGACCCCGCCGCGGAGGCCGCACTCTCACCGGCGATCGAGCCGAATATCGACCTTACCCTTCACAGGAGCCGTGACGCCGAACTACCGGATTCTTCCCCGGCCACGGACTCCGAACCGCCTGCGCCTGTTCCTATCGAATCCGACTGGGCGCCGATCATGGAGTTTACCTCCGCGGATATTTTTCAGCACTCGCCCTTCGGCGACATACTGAACTCATTAAGGTCTCTCTCCCTGTCAGGAGAGTCCGGGCCGAACTACGTTCGGCAGGATTGGGATGCGGATGACGAAGAAATTCGACGCCCACCCACCACCCACTTAGTAGCCACTGTCGGCGATTTAACCGACATGCTCGACTTCGACTCCGAAGACATCGACGGTATGCACGACGATGCAGGAGACGAACAGGAACCACTGCCCACAGGGCACTGGACGCCCACTTCATCATATGATGTATACATGGTGGACACACCCAAAGAAAACGACGACGAGGAACGGAAGGACGCAGCGAAGGGTTGTTCCCTCGAGAAGCAGTCAAAGCGGTGGCGTAAGCGCCGCTCCAAATCCCGCCTCGGCAGAAACAGCGGTCATATAGACCCAGCGATAGAGTAGGGTGAACCATCGCCCGACCAGGGCAACACGGAGAATCAAAGCGAACAACCCGACCCCGTCGAAGATAACAGTCCGGACGATATCACACCGGACAGGCACCCGAAGCAACAGAATGCCCATCAAAGGCTGGTTGCCACTACGAGGAGTCTGAAAAAGCAGAAGCAAAGGCTCAGGGCTGCACAAGACACACTCAGAATTACATGGAGTGAAGTACTCAACACTGCAACGAAGTACGGCGGTAATCGCCACACCAAGAGCTACCTGAAGCGAAAGCTGCTACCTGAATTTGATGAGGAGGCCTTAGATCCCCCGCAATCAAAAAACAAAATGGCCATCCAGTCGGGTAGACGACCTCGTGGCCAACATAGAACGGCAAACGACACCGCACATAAGCCAGTACGCGATCCACGCGAGGGCTCGCATCAAAAGGACGGCGTAACCAGATCCATATACGGGCCACGCAAGTGCGCTCCAGTATGCAATGCAACACAACAAGCATTCGAACATCGCGGTACACCCAAATACAGGGGTGCCGCACACCCCCTATGTTTCACCGATGAGGTGCTGGACCATGAATTTCTAGAGGGATTCAAACCCGTAAACATAGAGGCGTACGATGGAACGACAGACCCTGGGGTCTGGATTGAGGACTACATCCTCCATATCCATATGGCTCGAGGAGACGATCTCCACGCCATCAAGTACTTACCCCTCAAGCTCAAAGGGCCAGCTCGGCACTGGCTTAAAAGCCTCCCCGAAAATTCCATTGGAAGCTGGGAAGAGCTCGAAGACGCCTTTCGGGCAAATTTTCAAGGGACCTATGTCCAGCCACCAGATGCAGACGATTTAAGTCATATAACTCAACAGCCCGGAGAGTCAGCCCGAAAGCTTTGGAACAGGTTCCTCACTAAAAAGAACCAAAAAGCCGACTGTCTGGACGCCGAAGCCTTAACAGCTTTCAAGCACAGCGTTCGAGACGAATGGCTTGCCAGACACCTCGGCCAAGAAAAACCAAGAACAATGGCAGCACTAACAAGCCTCATGCCCCGCTTTTGCGTGGGCGAGGACAGCTGGTTAGCCCGATGCAGCACCAGCGACCCACGTACATCCGAAGTCAGGGACGGAAACGGGAAATCACGATGCAGCAAAAACAAGCGCCGGAATAAAGAAGACAGCCCAAAGAGCACAGCGGTAAACGCCGGATTCAAAATCTCTCGGCCAGGCCAGCAAAAGCTGCCCCCCAAAGGCAACAGAGATGAACTGTCCGGCCTAAACAAGATTCTAGACCAAATATGTCAGATCCATAGCACCCCCGATAAACCTGCAAATCATACCCATAGAGAATGTTGGGTCTTCAAGCATTCCGGCAAGCTTAACGCCGAACACAAGGGGCAGGATACACCAAGCGAAGACGAGGATGAGCATCGCAAGCAAAGCACTGGGGAACAGAAGAAGTTCCCACCAGAAGTCAAAACAGTAAACGTATTACACGTGACAAAGGGGGAGAAACAAAGCGGCACTCCTAGAGACACATGCCCCAGGGCCTATCACCGCGGAGTCCTACCACTGGTCGTTCCAACCGGTCACCTTCGACCATCGAGATTACTCGGCAAGTATCCGTCGTGCAGGATGGGCTGCCTTGGTATTAGACCCAATAATTGACGGATACCACTTCACACGAGTCCTGATGGACGGTGGCAACAGTCTAAACCTGATATATCAGGACACAGTCCGCAAAATGGAGATAGAACCCACAGAAATTAGCCGCAGCAATACTACCTTTAAAGGAGTAACGCCAGGCCTAGAGGCCCATTGCACGGGCTCCCTGCTACTAGAGGTTATATTCGGCTTCCCCGATAACTTCCGTAGCGAAAATTTAACCTTCCACATCGCTCCGCCAAAGTGTCTATCAAGCACTACTCGGACGCGAAGCTTTCGCTCGCTTTAACGCAATACGGCATTACGCTTCCCTCATGCTTAAGATGCCCGGTCCACATGGCATCATTACAGTAAATGGAAATATTGAGCGCTCCTTGCGCGTGGAAGACCGTGCGGCTGCCTTGGCAGCCGCACACCAAAGGGCCTCACCAACTAAAACATCTGACAGGTGGTTAAGGCCACAGACACGGTTGGACGAGTCCGGTGCAGCTATATGTAATTGATACAGGTTTGATGGCTATACCCCTATTATAATACAAGGGGCTCAACGCGTGCGCACAAGTAGCAATCAGGCTCAACTTTACTCATTTTGAACTATATCTTGTTTATTTAGTATAACTTACCTTTTGCACGGAAAATTTTCAACTAAGTTCCTCTCTTTTACAGATGACCATCGTGCTACACCCGTCCAGAATACGGCACAACAGAGACACAGGCGCAGACGTGCAGCAGGGACCCGTTCCAAGGATTCTTTTTAGATTAAGACCCTGCGTAAACCTTTTTTACTGTCTCTTATTGATACACATCCCTCGGATTCTCAGTACAATTGAGAAGGATGCTGACGTATTGGCATGTGGCCACATCAGAATATTGCACGTACCTGGACACCAGGGGCTTATTACAAAGGGCACTGTTTAGGCCCGGTTTACACCATAAAGACCGAATACTTTAGGGAGTGTGTGGCGTCGCGAGTTTGGCCTTATATGCATTAGCTCCGAATCATGTCTTTGGTCAAATGTTGGGTTTGCCCGGCTTCTGTGTTTTGCTGCCTTACATTCCGCTCTATCGGCTAAGGCGGCACCAGGAGAACTACTGCGATTGTGCCCTGGTTCATCCGGACGAGCACCTCAATAGAGAAAGCCGAAAACTGACTTTCATGATATAGCATGAGACTGGTCAACCACTCGATGACCTATCGGAATCTTTGGGATTCCTCCGCCTTAACGAAGGGCCGTTTTCCGGCCGGGCATGTACGCACCCCGAATTTGGATGAGTGTGGAGCCACCAGGGGCTATATAGTAGCCCCACTGTCAAACTCCTCTGGCTAAGTGAAAGTGTTAAAGCATTATAGTTCGGTTGCCTAGTTCACTGCGCTATCACCTCCTTAATGAACCAAGACGTTGGGTCAAGTGTGAACATGCGTGTTCTGTGAACACCCCCGCATTATATGCGTGGGGGCTGAAGCCGACGACTGCAATCTTTCAGGTTATATACATATATACATAAATGGCTGCATAGGAGGCATCATAATACTTTTGGGCAAAAGTATAAATATAGCCTTGATAAACTTAATAAAACATTGTTTTTACAATGGGAATACATGTCACTCAAACATAATATTCTTCGAGCACTGGGCCTCTATCGAACGAGCGCCTTTAAGAACTTCTTCAAAATAGTGCTCGGTAGCCACTCGGCCTATGGTCGAACGCTGTGCCACAATAGTGGTGGAATCCATCTCCGCCCAGTATGTTTTGACACGGGCAAGGGCCATCCGCGAGCCTTCTATGCACGCAGACCTCTTTACAGCATCGATGCGTGGCACAGCGCCAAGGAACTGTTGCACTAAGCTAAAGTAGCTATTCGGCCTTGTCCCTCCAGGCCACAAATGATCCACAACGGACCTCATGGCCAGTGAGGATAATCTATGGAGCTCGGCCCAACCGGTCAATCGTTCATTCAGTAGCAGCGGACGGACTGGAGCGTGAAACTGTGACCAGAACAGCTTCTCCACTTCGGGACCTTTCTGATCCTTGAAGTACTTGGCGACATCAGCAGCGCTGGCAGCCAAATCCATGTACGCGTCCGCAGAACTCCATAGCCGGTCCAGAGGAGCATACTTCGGATCTCCGAACTTAGTCTGCAACAAGAAGGGCTTCCCAGAAACGATATCCACAGCTTGATTCAGCTCCTCCTTCGTCGCTCTAATTTTGGAGTGGGCTTCCTTGGCAGCCACCCGGGCCTTCTCTAGGTCCGCCGCCTTTGCCCGGTTTTCCTCTTCAAGAATCCGGTAACGGTCAGCAGCATATTTTAACTCCACAGCCATCTTGGCCATTTTCTCTTTGCTCTCGCAATGTGCGGCCTGCTCGGACCTTAACTCTTCGGCCACTTGCAAAGCAGCCGCATTGCTACTCCTTGCTTGCTCCTTGGCTCGGGCAAGCTCCGCCCGAAGGGTCTCCACGGTGGCCGCTCCATCTACAGTCACACATATTAAAGATACTGGCATCATGCTGCTCTTATTATGTGACGATCACCAGAAAGGCCACTCACTCTGTGCCTCGTTAAGCCACTTGTTGACAAGCACGATGTTGGCATCTGCCGCTTTAGTTCGGCATACCCATCAGTCCGGCTAGCCACCGGAGCTTCCACCACCTGCACATATAGGTAGTCTAGTTTTTGCCTGGGACTATGATCCTCTGTTTGCCGCCGTTTTTGACGACAACCAGAGTCTCAAGGGCTACTATCTACACAGGGCACATCTAAAAATGTGCGGTACTTTCAAAAATATACATCATTTCACATACCTCAAAACCCGTCAGTAGACTCATAAAGGCTTCATGCAGCCCGCTTTCGGCGGACGAAATCCTTTCAATCACCGTACCCATCAATGTGCGGTGCTCTTCTGAGATAGCCGCCTTCTCCAGCAGATCCCTCCGTACATCCGACCGTGCACCAGACGATGCCGGACTCTTTTGATTGCTCTCTTCGAGAGCCGGATACTTAGGACTTCGGGTGGCCATAGGATTACCTTCTGGCCTTGCCGAATCAGGAGAAGCCCTCCGCGACGACACCTCAGGGACGCCCGCTTCGTAAGGCGGTGTGGCAGGGGGAGGCGTTTCGCTCTCCATCATCTCCGGAAGAAGATCCCCCGAACACGAGCTCAGCTGAGAAGGGCTAAGATCCAAACTGCAAGATAAATACTTCGGTTATTTTCCTCAGAAGTAAGGTAGGATATCTTCACTATTAAATATCTTTTGATCACTTACAACTCGTTAGAGGGCTGATCCCCGCGCGGACATTGTGCGGCAAGAACACCTACCGAGGCAGGACCCTCCGGCGGAGATTTCTTATCCCGTTTAGAAACCTTGATTTCCGGATCTTCGGAGGTAGTCCTCTTCCTTCCCCGGAGAGAGAGAATGTCAGATTCTTCCCCTTGGTTATCCTCCCTCGTGGAGGCACTCATTCCCTCGGTTGGAATAGGTAGCGATGGAGGCCCGCTTTCGCCCTCTTTATTCCCCCTTCATCTTCCTTTGAGGGCACCAGGCAAGGTGCTGGCTCGAGCATCTTTTCCAGCACCGGATTCTCCAAGCCTTCAGGAAGGGGGGCCGAGCACCGGATCATCTTCGCCTTTGTTATCTAGTCCTGGTCAAAGAGCGACTCTTCAAAATGATGTCATGATAAATAAAAGGACAGTGTGTTCGTCCATGGGATTACTTACTTGGGTAGTGACGCGGTTGCTGCTCAGGTCCACGTCCTCGGTAGTGTTCGGACACTCTATTCGGAGTCCAAAGAACGATTTGTACATCTCCTCGTGCGTCAGGCTGAGGAAATTCTGAATAGTGCGTGGTCCTTCCAGGTTGAATTCCCACATGCGGAGGGACCGGCGTTTGCAAGGCTGGACTCGACGAACCAGCATGACTTGCATTACCATAACCAGACTGAAATCTCCCTCGAAGGGATCTTGGATACGACTCTGCAGTATTGGCACGTCCTTGGCTGGACCCCAACTCAGTCCCCTGCTGATCCATGACGTCAGTTGTGGTGGAGGGCCCGAGCGAAAGGTGGGGGCAGCTAGCCACTTGGCACTTCGGGGAGCTGCGACGTAAAACCACTCCCGTTGCCACAATTCGGACACCTCTGGAAAGGAACCCTTTGGCCATGGAGCATCAGCAATTTTGCTTATTAAAGCACCTGCGCACGCTGCTTACTGTCCCTTGACCATCTTCGGCTTCACATCGAAGGTCTTGAGCCACAAGCCGAAGTGAGGGGTAATGCGGAGGAAGGCCTCACAAACGACAATAAATGACGAGATGTGAAGAAGGGAGTCCGGGGCCAGATCGTGAAAATCCAGCCCGTAATAGAACATAAGACCCCTGACAAAGGGATCCAGAGTGAGGCCTAGTCCTCGGAGGAAGTGGGAGACGAACACAACGCTCTCGTTGGGTTCGGGAGTAGGGACGACCTGCCCTCGGGCGGGCAGCCTATGCGAAATTTCGGCGGTTAGATATCTGGCCTCTCTCAACTTCTTGATGTCCTCCTCCATGACGGAGGAAGACATCCACCGGCCTTGAAGGCTGGATCCGGACATGATTGAAGGTCCGAAGCACCTGACCTTGGCTTTGGGTGTTAGAACTCGAGGCGGGGGAGGGATTCGATTGAGCACGGGGGGAGTAACAGCCTTGTCCCTTTATAAAGAGGGTGAATATCAAGCGTCCTCCTCGTGGCCGTTTGGGACTTGCCTAAAATCTAGGAGTCCTAGGCACGGTTGGGTTACCCACGTCAGTATTGATGAGAATCACGTAATAAGGGGAACATGATCTCTGCTTTGACAAGACGTGTCAAGAAACCGCCTCGCATTATGTGCGGGGCTGGTTAAAGAAAAACGGTTCAAATAATTACCGGGCCATGGCGTGATGTCATGCTGCCAAAACGTGTCAGCAGATTAGATTTGTGGTAATATTATTCTCTCTACGGTGGTATGTGGAACTTATTTTGCAGGGTCGGACACTATCCTTGTATTCAAATTCTTCCGTGGTGTATTCGGAGGAGGAACCCGCCTTGCAATGCAGAAGACAACACTGCGCGCCGGACTCGTCGTCATTGAAGCCTGGTTTAGGGGCTACTGAGGGAGTCCTGGATTAGGGGGTCTCCGGACAGCCGGACTATATCCTTTGGTCGGATTGTTGGACTATGAAGATACGGGATTGAAGACTTCGTCCTGTGTCCGGATGGGACTCTACTTGGCGTGGAAGGCAAGCTAGGCAATATGGATATGTATATCTCCTCCTTTGTAACCAACCTTGTGTAACCCTAGCCCCTTCCGGTGTCTATATAAACCGGAGGGTTTTAGTATGTAGGACAACATACAATCATACCATAGGCTAGCTTCTAGGTTTTAGCCTCTCTGATCTCGTGGTAGATCAACTCTTGTACTACCCATATTATCAAGAATAAATCAAGCAGGATGTAGGATTTTACCTCCATCAAGAGGGCCCGAACCTGGGTAAAACATCGTGTCCCCTGCCTCCTGTTACCATCCGCCTTAGATGCACAGTTCGGGACCCCCTACCCGAGATCCGCCGGTTTTTACACCGACAGCTTGAATGAAATATGACCCTGCTTTTCCACTTCACCTATCTTTATTACTGATAAGTATTATGATTTCTCTGTCGATCCTGAGTTAATTACTTTGGTTGAATCTGATCCTTTTTATGGCTATGAATCTGAAACTGTTGTGGCACATCTTACTAAATTAAATGATATAGCCACCCTGTTTACTCATGATGAGAAAACTCGCTATTACCTTATCCTTAAGTTGTTTCCTTCTCATTAAAGGGTGATGCTAAAACATGGTTTAATTCCCTTGATCCTGGTTGTGTGCGTAGTCCCCAGGATATGATTTATTACTTCTCTGCTAAATATTTCCCCGCTCATAAAAACATGCTGCTTTTAAGGGAAATATATAATTTTGTGCAAATTGAAGAAGAGAGTCTCCCACAAGCTTGGGAGAGGCTTCTCCGATTACTTAATGCTTTGCCTGATCATCCTCTCAAGAAAAATGAAATACTTGATATCTCTTATAATGGACTAACCGATACTTCCAGAGACCACCTGGATAGTTGTGTTGGTTGTGTTTTCAGGGAAAGAACTGTTGATCAAGCTGAATTGCTATTGAATAATATGTTGACTAATGAAAATAATTGGACACTTCCTGAACCAACTCCTAAGCCAACTCCTAAGAAAAGGGGTATTCTATTTCTCAGTCCTGAAGATATGCAAGAGGCAAAGAAATCTATGAAATAAAAAGGTATTAAAGCTGAAGATGTTAAGAATTTACAACCTATTGAAGAAATACATGGTATTGATAACCCGACACAGGTAGTAAAGGTAAATTCTCTCTATAAATTTGATGAAGGTGATATTCCTCGTAATAAGTCTGCTAGCCAATGCTTAGATGAGTTTGATAATTTTATTGTTAAACAAGAAAACTTCAATGCTTATGTTGCTAGACAATTGAAACACAATGCTGATATGCTTGAACACTTGAGTGATTATATGTCTAGAGTTAAAGGTGAACTTAAACTTAAAGCTCAGAATGATTTGCTCAATGAATTAAATACTAAGAAAAATGATAATGTTGTTAGAGTTATGACTAGAGGAGGTAAAATGACTCAGGAACCCTTGTATCCTGAGGGCCACCCTAAGAGAATTGAGCGAGATTCTCAGATAACTAATGTTTGATACACCTAGTCCTTCTAAGAGGAAGAAAAAGAAAAATGATAGGACTTTGCATGCTTCTAGTGAACCTGTTGTTGACACACCTGAGAATCCCAATGATATTTCTATTTCAGATGCTGAAACACAATCCGGTAATGAACATGAACCTAGTGATAATGTTAATGATGATGTTCATGTTGATGCTCAACCTAGCAATGATAATGATCTAGAGATTGAACCTGTTGTTGATCTTGATAACCCACAATCAAAGAATCAACGTTTTGATAAGAGAGACTCCATTGCTAGGAAGCACGGTAAAGAAAGAGAACCATGGGTTCAGAAACCCATGCCTTTTCCTCCTAAACCATCCAAGAAAAAGGATGATGAGGATTTTGAGCGTTTTAAATGATTAGACCTATCTTTTTGCGTGTGTGTTTGACTAATATGCTTAAAATGAATCCTTATGCTAAGTATATGAAAGATATAGTTACTAATAAAAGAAAGATACCGGAAGCTGAAATTTCCACCATGCTTCCCAATTACACTTTTAAGGGTGGAATACCAAAGAAACTTGGAGATCCAGGAGTACCAACTATACCATGCTCCATTAAAAGAAACTATGTTAAAACTACTTTATGTGATCTTGGAGCCGGTGTTAGTGTTATGCCTCTCTCTTTATATCGTAGACTTGATTTGAATAAGTTGACACCTGCTGAAATATATTTACAAATGGCTGATAAATCAACTGCTATACCTGTTGGTATTTGTGAGTATGTGCCTGTTGTGGTTGCAAAAGTTACTATTTTAACGGACTTTGTTATTCTTGATATTCCCGAGGACGATAGTATGACTATTATTCTTGGAAGACCCTTTTTGAATACTACAGGGGCTGTTATTGATTGCAATAAAGGCAATGTCACTTTTCATGTTAATGGTAATGAGCATATGGTACACTTTCCGAGGAAACAACCTCAAGTCCACAGTATCAATTCTATTGGAAAATTTTCAACAATTACTGTTGGAGGTTTTGAATTTCCTCTTCCTACTGTCAAGAAGAAATATGATATTCTTATTGTTGGGGATGTGCATATCCCCGTTGAGGTAACCTAGTGTTATTCAAAAATTCTTTGGTTTCATGTTATTCGAAATGAGTTTGTTAACAAGACCTGATCAACTTTGTTAGTGGATTCCTTTTGATGAGCATGAGATGGATGAAGTTAGAAAACACAACTCTCTGTACCCTCCTTTTACTTTCTGTTATTTAGTTTAAATAAGAAAAAATGGTTTTTTGTCTATTTTCTGAATTATCCTTGCAATAAAAAAATACTCCGAAAATAAAAGTTCTCCAAATGCCCTGAAAATGAAATATGATTTTTTTCTAGAATATTTGAGAATATCTGGCACTGAGAACACAGCAGGGGAAGCAGCCACGTGCCCACAAGGGTGGAGGGCGCGCCCACCCCCTGGGCGCGCCCTACTGCCTCGTGGACCCCACGTGGGTCTCCTCCACTTATTCCCGCCACCACACACTCCTTGTTCCTCCCAAAAAATCACTAGCTAGCTCAAACCCGAGTTCTTGCTCATCTTGCTGCCATTTTCGATCTCCTTGCTCAAAGCTCCATTCACAAAACTGCTTTGGGGGATTGTTCTTTGGTATGTGCTCCTCCAATGGTCCAATTAGTTTTTGTTCTAGTGCTTTATTCATTGCAAAATTTTGCTGATTAGGTGACCCTGTTCTTGAGCTTGCATGTCAAATTTATGTGGTCAAAATTAGTTTTAATGCATGATATGGCCTCTAGGCACTTGTAGGAGTAGTTGCTATCAATTTCAGAAATTTTTCAGAGGAAGAAATATGTTTAGGAAAATGTACCAAGGTGGTTCCTCAAGGAAACAAGGACCCAGGACCGCAATACGTGAGCCAGACAATGAACTACCGAGGGAGGCTCAAGTGCAGCCTTGTGAATGGCCGTCAGAGGACTTCATGGTTCGAGCAGGAATCAAGGAGGAATTTGACGCATATGTGCCTAATGTTGGTCTTGAGAGCTTCGAGGCAGATAAGCACCGTTAATACTACTACCTCATTGATTCCTTTGTGAGAAGGTTTGAACTTACATCATCACGCAAGCTACCATAGGGAGCATTCATTTTCCTGCTATACATTATTTTGCTCTCTTTATAGGTAGATGCAAAAATGGTAAGGGTGAAGCATGTCACATGTGTGTTCCAGATCTTAGTGTTCTCAAGAGTGTTGTATTAGGAGATAGACAATATTGTTGGGGAATGTAGTAATTTCAAAAAAAATCCTACGCACACGCAAGATCATGGTGATGCATAGCAACGAGAGGGAAGAGTATCGTCCATGTACCCTCGTAGACCGTAAGCGGAAGCGTTATGAGAACGCGGTTGATGTAGTCGAACGTCTTCACAATCCGACCGATCCAAGTACCGAACGCACGGCACCTCCGAGTTCAGCACACGTTCAGCTCAATGACGTCCCACGAACTCTGATCCAGCAGAGCTTCACGGGAGAGTATCGTTAGCACGGCGGCGTGATGACGGTGATGATGTTGCTACCGACGCAGGGCTTCGCCTAAGCACCGCTACGATATGATCGAGATGGATTATGGTGGAGGGGGGCACCGCACACGGCTAAGAGATCAATGATCAACTTGTGTGTTCTAGGGTGCCCCCCTTCCCCCGTATATAAAGGATCAAGGGGGAGGCCGGCCGGCCCCTGTAGGGCGCGCCAGGAGGAGGAGTCCTCCTCTTAGTAGGAGTAGGACTCCCCTTTCCTACTCCTACTAGGAGGAGGAAAGGAGGGGGAAGGGGGGAAGGAAGGAGAGGGAGGAAAGAAGGAAAGGGGGGACGGCCCCCTAGTCCAATTGGGTTTGGGATAGGGGGGCCGCGTGCCCTGCCTCCTCTCTTCCACCACTTGGCCCATGAGGCTCAATACTTCTTCCCCGTATGCCCGTAACTCCCCAGTACTCTAAAAAATAACCGAATCAGTCGGAACCTTTCTGGTGTCCGAATATAGTCGTCCAATATATCGATCTTTACGTATCAACCATTTCGAGACTCCTCATCATGTCCCTGATCTCATCCGGGACTCCGAACTACCTTCGGTACATAAAATCACATAAACTCATAATACTGATCGTCACCGAACGTTAAGCGTGGGGACCCTACGAGTTCGAGAACTATGTAGACATGACCGAGACACGTCTCCGGTCAATAACCAATAGCGGAACCTGGATGTTCATATTGGCTCCTACATATTCTACGAAGATCTTTATCGGTCAAACCGCATAATAACATACGTTGTTCCCTTTGTCATCGGTATGTTACTTGCCCGATATTCGTTCATCGGTATCTCAATACCTAGTTCAATCTCGTTACCGGCAAGTCTCTTTACTCGTTCCATAATGCACTATCCCGCAACTAACTCATTAGTTGCATTGCTTGCAAGGCTTATAGTGATGTGCATTACCGAGAGGACCCAGAGATACCTCTCCGACAATCGGAGTGACAAATCCTAATCTCGATCTATGCCAACTCAACAAGTACCATCGGAGACACCTGTAGAGCACCTTTATAATCACCCAGTTACGTTGATGTTTGGTAGCACACAAAGTGTTCCTCCGTTAATCGGGAGTTGCGTAATCTCATATTCATAGGAACATGTATAAGTCATGAAGAAAGCAATATCAATATACTAAACGATCAAATGCTAAGCTAGCAGAATGGGTCAAGTCAATCACATCATTCTCTAATGATCTGATCCCATTAATCAAATGACAACTCATGTCTATGGCTAGGAAACTTAACCATCTTTGATTCAACAAGCTAGTCAAGTAGAGGCATACTAGTGACACTCTATTTGTCTATGTATTCACACATGTACTAAGTTTCCAGTTAATACAATTCTAGCATGAATAATAAACATTTATCATGATATAAGGAAATAAATAATAACTTTATTATTGCCTCTAGGGCATATTTACTTCAGTCTCCCACTTGCACTAGAGTCAATAATCTAGTTCACATCTTTATGTGATTAGTTCACATCTCCATGTGACTAATACCCAAAGGGTTTACTAGAGTCAATAATCTAGTTCACATCACTATGTGATTAATACCCAAAGAGTGATCATGTTTTGCTTGGGAGAGAAGTTTAGCCTACGGGTCTGCAACATTCAAATCCGTATGCATTTCGCAAATTGCTATGTCTGCAATGCTCTGCATGGAGCTACTCTAGCCAATTCCTCCCACTTTCAATATGTATCCAGATCGAGACTTAGAGTCATCTAGATCGATATAAAAATCTTGCATCGACATAACTCTTTACGGCGAACTCTTTTATCACCTCCATAACCGAGAAATATTTCCTTAGTCCTCTAAGGATAATTTTGACCGTTGTCCAGTGATCTACTCCTAGATCACTATTGTACTCCCTTGCCAGAATGATGCTAAGGTATACAATAGGACTGGTAAACAACATAGCATACTTTATAGAACCTGTGACTAAGGCATAGGGAGTGATTTTTCATTCTCTTTCTATTTTCTGCTGGGGTCGGGTTTTGAGTCTTTACTCAACTTCACACCTTGCAACACAGGCAAGAACTCCTTCTTTGACTGTTCCATTTTGAACTACTTCAAAATCTTGTCAAGGTATGAACTCATTGAAAAAACTTATCAAGCGTCTTGATCTATCTCTATAGATCTTGATGCTCAATGTGTAAGTAGCTTCATCGAGGTCTTTCTTTGAAAAACTCTTTTCAAACACCCCTTTATGCTTTCTAAAAAATTCTACATTATTTCTGATCAACAATATGTCATGCACCTATACTTATCAGAAATGTTGTAGTGCTCCCACTCACTTTCCTGTAAATACAGGCTTCACCGCAAGTCTGTATAAAACCATATGCTTTGATCACTTTATCAAAGCATATATTCCAACTCTGAGATGCTTGCACCAGTCCATAGATGGATCGATGGAGCTTGCTCACTTTGTTAGCACCTTTAGGATCGACAAAACCTTCTGGTTGCATCATATACAACTCTTCTTTGAGAAATCCATGAAGGAATACAATTTTGACATCCATTTGCCAGATTTCATAAAATGCAGCAACTGCTAACATGATTCGGACAGACTTTTAAGCATCGATACGAGTGAGAAAATCTCATCATAGTCAACACCTTGAACTTGTTGAAAACATTTTGCGACAATTCGAGCTTTGTAGATAGTAACACTACTATCAGCGTCCGTCTTCCTCTTGAAGATCCATTTATTCTTAATGACTCACCGATCATTGGGCAAGTCAATAAAAGTCCATACTTTGTTCTCATACATGGATCCCATCTCAGATTTCATGGCCTCAAGCCATGTTGCGGAATCTGGGCTCATCATCGCTTCCTCATAGTTCGTAGGTTCGTCATGGTCAAGTAACATGACATCCAGAACATGATTACCGTACCACTCTGGTGCGGATCTCACTCTGGTTGACCTACGAGGTTCGGTAGTAACTTGATCTGAAGTTACATGATCATCATCATTGCTTCCTCACTAATTGGTGTAGGAGTCATAGGAACAGATTTCTATGATGAACTACTTTCCAATAAGGGAGCAGGTACAGTTACCTCATCAAGTTCTACTTTCCTCCCACTCACTTCTTTCGAGAGAAACTCCTTCTCAAGAAAGGATCCATTCTTAGCAATGAATGTCTTGCCTTCGGATCTATGATAGAAGGTGTACCCAACTGTCTCCTTTGGGTATCCTATGAAGACACATTTCTCCGATTTGGGTTTGAGCCTATCAGGATGAAACTTTTTCACATAAGCATCTGATACGTCTCCGTCGTATCTATAATTTTTTATTGTTCCATGCCAATATTCTACAACTTTCATATAATTTTGGCAATTTTTATACTATTTTTGGGGACTAACATATTGATCCAGTGCCCGGTGCTAGTTCCTGTTTGTTGCATGTTTTTGTTTCACAGAAAATCCATATCAAACGGAGTCCAAACGGGATAAAAATGGACGGAGAATATTTTTTGGAATATATGGAAAATATGGGAAGAAAAATCCACGCGAGACGGTTCTCGAGGGGGGCACGAGGCAGGGGGCGCACCCCACCCCCTGGGCACGCCCCTGACCCCCGTGGGCCCCCCGTAAGGCAGTTAATGCTATTATTTTGCTGCAAGAAAGCTAATTTTCAGGAAAAAATCTTGGCGAAGATTTCAGTCCAATCGGAGTTACGGATCTCCATATAACGGTGAAAGGGCAGCCATGAAGAACGCAGAAAGAGAGAGAGACAGAGAGACAGATCCAATCTCGGAGGGGCTCTCGCCCCTCCCATGCCATGGAAACCAAGGACCAGAGGGGAAACCCTTCTCCCATCTAGGGAGGAGGTCAAGGAAGAAGAAGAAGGAGGGGGCTCTCTCCCCCTCGCTTCCGGTGGCGCCGGAGTGCCACCGGGGGCCATCATCATGACCCAATTTTCTCAAACAACTTCACCGCCAGCATTACCAACTCTTCCCCCCTCTATGCAGCGGTGTAACCCCTCTTTTACCCGCTGTAATATCTACTTAAACATGGTGCGTAACGCTATATATTATTTCCCAATGATGTATGGCTATCCTATGATGTTTGAGTAGATCCGTTTTGTCCTATGGGTTAATTGATGATCGTGATTGGTTTGAGTTGCATGTTTTATTATTGGTTTGAGTTGCATGTTTTATTATCGGTGTTGTCGTATGGTGCTCTCCGTGTCGTGCAAGCGTGAGGGATTCCCGCTGTAGGTTTTGCAATATGTTCATGATTTGCTTATGGTGGGTGGCGTGAGTGACAGAAGCACAGACCCGAGTAAGTAGGTTGTTTGTGTATGGGATAAAGAGGACTTGATACTTTAATGCTATGGTTGGGTTTTACCTTAATGATCTTTAGTAGTTGCGGATGCTTGCTAGAGTTCCAATAATAAGTGCATATGATCCAAGTAGAGAAAGTATGTTAGCTTATGCCTCTCCCTCAAATAAAATTGCAATAATGATTATCGGTCTAGTTATCGATTGCCTAGGGACAAATAACTTTCTCGTAACAAAAAGCTCTTTACTAAAACTAACTTAGTTGTGTCTTTATCTGGCGCCGTTGTCGGGGAGCAATAGCGTGGGGTGAATATTCTCGTGTGTGCTTGTTTGCTTTATCACTAAGTAATTTTATTTGTTGTTCTTAGTTGTTTTCTATCTTTAGTTATGGGTAGGAAACGCAAAATACGAAAAAAAATTAGTTTACCTACTAAACCAATGGTTGAAGAACCACTCAAAATCTATCACACTCCTGAAGCTTATTACTTGGATCATCTTCGATCCCTATGTGCTCGTGCTGAAACCCCAACTAGCTTAGTTGAGGGCAAATCCTTAGATGAGCATGCTTGTTATGTGCGACACCGTATATCTGAAAAAGGGAAACGTTTACTGGATCAAATTCATGGTTTGCAATTATATGCTTGGAATTTATGCGAAACATATGATATTACTTGTTGTTTTGAAGACCCTAAGAAACACCTTCCCTACCAATGTTTGTTTAGTGATAATGGAATCGTATCTTCTTATGCTAAGGGTGTTTATAATTACTATGATGTTCAACAAATTGAAGAATTTGTTGCTTTTAAAGGTGCTTATGAAATTGCTTCTTTGATTGAAAAGTATGATGCTACTCTTTACAAATCTGAAAATTTTGCCATACTTGAATATTGTTATGAGAATTATGCTTCTAATGCCCATGTTAAACCATATATCGAGGTCTCCTCCGCTGTCCAAGAAGAGACTAATATTTTGCAAGAGCCTATGAAAGAAGAAATTGATGAAACTGTGAGCTCATTGGATGAAAAAGATGATGAGGAGAGCGAAGAAAAAAAGGAGGAAGAGCGGATTAGCTACTCGTGCCCACCTTCTAATGAGAGTAACTCTTCAACTCATACATTGTTTACTTTCCCTTCGTGCTTACCGAAGGATGATTTCTATGATGATTGTCATGATCCCGTTGATTCTCTTGAAATATCCCTTTTTGATGATGCTTGCTATGACTGTGGCCAAGATGCCAATATGAATTATGCTTATGGAGATGAACTTGCTATGGTTCCTTATGTTAAACATGAAATTGTTGCTATTGCACCCACACATGATAGTCCTATTATCTTTTTGAATTCTCCCAACTACACTATATCGGAGAAGTTTGCACTTATTAAGGATTATATTGATGGGTTGCCTTTTACCGTTACACATGATGATTTTGATAGATATAATATGCATGTGCTTTCTGCTCCTACTTGCAATTATTATGAGAGAGGAACTATATCTCCACCTCTCTATGTTTCCAACATGGTAAAATTGCAAGAAACTGTTTATACTA
Organism: Triticum urartu; assembly: GCF_056163025.1. NCBI lineage: Eukaryota > Viridiplantae > Streptophyta > Magnoliopsida > Poales > Poaceae > Triticum > Triticum urartu. Next base: position 441,551,216 of record NC_141878.1, on the reverse strand, counting down.
TGCATTGGCCTTTACTGTGTGTGCATGAATTGTTCTTTTATGACATGCCGATGCATAGGAAGAGAGTTAGACTTCGTCATTGCTTGATTTATGTTACTTTGTGCTCACTACTAAATGCCAAATCATTTCTAATTAAAATTGGCTTTAATATACCTTGGGATCCGGGTGGATCCATTACTTGAGCACTATTTGCCTAGCTTAATGGCTTTAAAGAAAGCGCTGTCAGGGAAACAACCTGGAAGTTTTAGAGAGTCATTTATTTATGTTGTGTGCTTTTATAAGGATTAAAAATAAAAATAATGTGCCAAGGTTTGCCTTTAGGATGTTTTAGATGCTTGTTGGTTTGTACGGTGCAGGACAGAAACTTTGGCTATAGTGCACGATTTTATATTTTTTACTGGAATGTAAAACGGTTCTGATTCTTTTTGCACTGTCTTTATATACCAATTTTTTATTTTTCCTAATTTTTGTGGAATTTTTGGAGTACCATAGGTATGGTGAATGTTCATATTATTACAGACTGTTCTGTTTTAGACAGATTCTGGTTTTGATGCATAGTTTGCTTATTTTGATGAAAATACAGAATTATATCAGTGGATTAAGCCATGAAAAAGTTATATTACAGTAGCTAAAATTCCAAAACAAAATATGAATTGGTTTGCAACAGTACTTAGAGTAGTGATTTGCTTTATTATACTAACAGATCTTACCGAGTTTTCTATTGAAGTTTTGTGTGGATGAAGTGTTCGATGATCGAGAAGGTCTCGATGCGAGAAGAAGGAAGAGAGGAAAGAGATCAAGCTTGGGGATGCACGTGTCACCCCAAGTAAATATTAAAGGAGATTCAAGCGTCTAAGCTTGGGGATGCCCCGGAAGGCATCCCCTCTTTCTTCAACAAGTATCGGTATGTTTTCGGATTCGTTTCATTCATGTGATATGTGCAAATCTTGGAGCGTCTTTTGCATTTAGTTTTCACTTTTCTTTTATGCACCATGCTGGTATGAGGTAGTCCTTGGTTTATTTATAGAATGCTCATTGCACTTCACTTACATCTTTTGAGTATGGCTTTATAGAATGCTTCATGTGCTTCACTTATATCTTTTGAAGTTTGGATTGCTTGTTTCTCTTTACATAGAAAACCACCATTTGTAGAATGCTCTTTTGCTTCAATTATTTTGTTAGAGCGTGGGCATATCTTTTTTAGAAAGAATTAAACTCTCTTGCTTCACTTATATCTATTTAGAGATATGGCATCAACTGGTCATTCACATGGTTAGTCATAAAATCCTACATAAAACTTGTAGATCACTGAATATGATATGTTTGATTCCTTGCAATAGTTTTGCGATATAAAGATGGTGATATTAGAGTCATGCTAGTGGGTAGTTGTGGATTGTAGAAATACTTGTGTTGAAGTTTGTGATTCCCGTAGCATGCACGTATGGTGAACTGTTATGTGATGAAGTCGGAGCATGATTTATTTATTGATTATCTTTCTTATGAGTGGCGGTTGGGGACGAGCGATGGTCTTTTCCTACCAATCTATCCCCCTAGGAGCATGCGCGTAGTACACTATCCTTTTACCACACTTGTGCTTCACAGTAGCACCATGTTCTTCATATAGAGAGACTCTTGAGTTATCACTTTCATATACTAGTGGGAATTTTCATTATAGAACTTGGCTTGTATATTCCGGTGATGGGCTTCCTCAAACGCCTGAGGTCTTCATGAGCAAGCAAGTTGGATGCACACCCACTTAGATTTCACTCTGAGCTTTCATACACTTATAGCTCTTAGTGCATCCGTTGCATGGCAATCCCTGCTCACTCACATTGATATCTATTGATGGGCATCTCCATAGCCCGTTGATACGCCTAGTTGATGTGAGACTATCTTCTCCTTTTTGTCTTCTCCACAACCACCATTCTATTCCACCCATAGTGCTATGTCCATGGCTCATACTCATGTATTGCGTGAAAGTTGAAAAGGTTTGAGAACGTCAAAAGTATGAAACAATTGCTTGGCTTGTCATCGGGGTTGTGCATGATGTGAATATTTTGTGTGGTGAAGATGGAGCATAGCCAGACTATATTATTTTGTAGGGATAACTTTCTTTGGCCATGTTATTTTGAAAAGTCATGATTGCTTTATTAGTAGGCTTGAAGTATTATTGTTTTTTATGTCAAAAGATAGACTATTGCTTTGAATCACTCATGTCTTAATATTCATGCCATGATTAGATTACATGATCAAGATTATGCTAGGTAGCATTCCACATCAAAAATTATCTTTATTATCATTTACCTACTCGAGGACGAGCAGAAATTAAGCTTGGGGATGCTAATATGTCTCCATCGTATCTATAATTTTTGATTGTTCCATGCCCATATTCTACAACTTTCATATACTTTTGGCCACTTTTTATACTATTTTTGGGGACTAACATATTGATCCAGTGCCCAGTGCCAGTTCATGTTTGTTGCATGTTTTTTGTTTCGCAGAAAATCCATATCAAATGGAGTCCAACGGGATAAAAACGGACGGAGAATATTTTTGGAATATATGGAAAATATGGGAAGAAAAATCCACGCGAGAGGGTTCCCGAGTGGGGCACGAGGCAGGGGGCGCGCCCCACACCCCCTGGGCGCGCCCCTGACCCTCGTGGGCCCCCTGTAAGGTGGTCAATGCTATTATTTTGCCGCAAGAAAGCTAATTTTCAGGAAAAAAATCTCGGCGGAGATTTCAGTCCAATCGGAGTTACAGATCTCCATATATATACGAAACGGTGAAAGGGCAGCCATGAAGAACGCAGAAACAGAGAGAGACAGAGAGATAGATCCAATCTCAGAGGGGCTCTCGCCCCTCCCATGCCATGGAGACCAAGGGCCAGAGGGTAAACCCTTCTCCCATCTAGGGAGGAGGTCAAGGAAGAAGAAGAAGGAGGGGGGCTCTCCCCTCCTCGCTTCCGGTGGCGCCGGAGTGCCACCGGGGGCCATCATCATCACCGCAATCTTCACCAACAACTTCACCGCCATCATCACCAACTCTTCCCCCCTCTATGAAGCGGTGTAACCCCTCTTTTACCCACTGTAATATCTACTTAAACATGGTGCTTAACACTATATGTTATGTCCCAATGATGTATGTCTATCCTTCGATGTTTGAGTAGATCCGTTTTGTCCTATGGGTTAATTGATGATCGTGGTTGGTTTGAGTTGCATGTTTTACTATTGGTGCTGTCCTATGGTGCTCTTCGTGTCGCGCAAGCATGAGGGATTTCCGCTGTAGGGTTTGCAATATGTTCATGATTTGCTTATGGTGGGTGGCGTGAGTGACAGAAGCACAGACCCGAGTAAGTAGGTTGTTTGCGTATGGGATAAAGAGGACTTGATACTTTAATGTTATGGTTGGGTTTTACCTTAATGATCTTTAGTAGTTGCGGATGCTTGCTAGAGTTCCAATCATAAGTGCAAATGATCCAAGTAGAGAAAGTATGTTAGCTTATGCCTCTCCCTCAAATAAAATGGCAATAATGATTATCGGTCTAGTTATCGATTGCCTAGGGACAAATAACTTTCTTATAACAAAAAGCTCTTTACTAAAACTAACTTAGTTGTGTATTTATCTAAACAGCCCCTACCTTTTATTTACGTGCTCTTTATATTCTTGCAAACCTATCCAACAACACCTACAAAGTACTTCTAGTTTCATACTTGTTCTAGGTAAAGCGAACGTCAAGCATGCGTAGAGTTGTATCGGTGGTCGATAGAACTTGAGGGAATATTTGTTCTACCTTTAGCTCCTTGTTGGGTTCGACACTCTTACTTATCGAAAACTGTTGCGATCACCTATACTTGTTGGTTATCAACATCGCAACCCCAAACTTTAAGAAACGACAACTTTGGTTTCTTGCCCAACCACAGATCATATGGCGTCGTCTCAACGGATTTAGATGGTGCCCTATTTAACGTGAATGTAGCTGTCTCTAATGCATAATCCCAAAACGTTAGTGGTAAATCGGTAAGAGACATCATAGATTGCACCATATCTAATAAAGTACGGTTATGATGTTCGGACACACCATTACGTTGTGGTGTTCCAGGTGGCGTGAGTTGCGAAACTATTCCGCATTGTTTCAAATGAAGACCAAACTCGTAACTCAAATATCCTCCTCCATGATCAGATCGTAGAAACTTTATTTTCTTATTACGATGATTTTCCACTTCACTCTGAAATTATTTGAACTTTTCAAATGTTTCAGATTTATGTTCCATCAAGAAGATATACCCATATCTTACTCAAATCATCTGTGAAGGTCAGAAAATAACGATACCTGCGGTGAGCCTCAACACTCATCGGACTGCACACATCAGTATGTATTATTTCCAACAAGTCTGTTGCTCGCCCCATTGTTCCGGAGAACGGAGTCTTAGTCATCTTGCCCATGAGGCATGGTTCGCAAGCATCAACTGATTCATAATCAAGTGAATCCAAAAGCCCATCAACATGGATTTTCTTCATGCGCTTTACACCAATATGACCTAAACGGCAGTGCCACAAATAAGTTGCACTATCATTATTAACTTTGCATCTTTTGGCTTCAATATTATGAATATGTGTATTACGACGATCGAGATTCAATAAACCATTCACCTTGGGTGTATGACCATTGAAGGTTTTATTCATGTAAACAGAACAACAATTATTCTCTTGACTTTAAATGAATAACCGTATTGTAATAAACATGATCAAATCATATTCATGCTTAACGCAAACACCAAATAACATTTATTTAGGTTCAACACTAATCCCGAAAGTATAGGGAATGTGCGATGATGATCATATCAATCTTGGAACCACTTCCAACACACATCGTCACTTCATCCTTAACTAGTCTCCGTTCATTCTGCAACTCCCGTTTTGAGTTACTAATATCAGTAACTGAACTAGTATCAAATACTGAGGGGTTGCTATAAACACTAGTAAAGTACACATCAATAACATGTATATCAAATATACCTTTGTTCATTTCGCCATCCTTCTTATCCACCTAATACTTGGGGCAGTTCTGCTTCCAGTGAACAGTCCCTTTGTAGTAGAAGCACTTAGTCTCAGGCTTAGGTCTAGACTTGGGTTTCTTCACTTGAGCAGCAACTTGCTTGTCGTTCTTTTTGAAGTTCCCCTTCTTCCCTTTTCCCTTTTCTTGAAACTAGTGGTCTTGTCAACCATCAACACTTGATGCTTTTCTTGATTTCTACCTTCGTCAATTTCAGCATCACGAAGAGCTTGGGAATCATTTCCGTTATCCCTTGCATATTATAGTTCATCACGAAGTTCCAGTAACTTGGTGATAGTGACTAGAGAACTCTGTCATTCACTATCTTATCTGGAAGATTAACTCCCACTTGATTCAAGTGATTGTAGTACTCACACATTTTGAGCACATGGTCACAAGCTGAGCTATTCTCCTCCATCTTGTAGGCAAAGTGCTTGTCAAAGGTCTCATACCTTTTGACATGGGCATGAGTCTGAAATACTAATTTCAACTCTTGGAACATCTTATATGCTCAGTGGCGTTCAAAACATTTTTGAAGTCCCGGTTCTAAGCCGTAAAGCATGGTGCACTAAACTATCAACTAGTAATCATACCGAGCTTTCTCGAACGTTCATAACGTGTGCATATGCTCCTGCAATAGGTCTGTCACCTAGTGGTGCATCAAGGACATAATTTTTCTATGCAGCAATGAGGATAATCCTCAGATCACGGATCCAATCCGCACCATTGCTACTAACATCTTTCAACTTATTTTTCTCTAGGAACAAATCAAAATAAACGAGGAGCTACATCGTGAGCTATTGATCTACAACATAGTTATGCAAATACTATCAGGACTAAGTTCATGATAAATTAAAGTTCAATTAATCATATTACTTAAGAACTCCCACTTAGATAGACATCCCTCTAATCATCTAAGTGATCACGTGATCCATATCAACTAAACCATGTCCGATCATCACGTGAGATGGAGTCGTTTTCAATGGTGAACATCACTATGTTGATCATATCTAATATATGATTCATGCTCGACCTTTCGGTCTCAGTGTTCCGAGGTCATATCTGCATATGCTAGGCTCGTTAAGTTTAATCTGATTATTTCTGCATGTGCAAAACTGGCTTGCACCCGTTGTATATGAATGTAGAGCTTATCACACCCGATCATCACGTGGTGTCTTAGCACGACGAACTTTGGCAATGGTGCATACTCTGGGAGAACACTTGTACCTTGAAATTTAGTGAGAGATCATCTTATAATGCTACCGTCGAACTAAGCAAAATAAGATGCATAAAGGATAAACATCACATGCAATCAAAATATGTGACATGATATAGCCATGATCATCTTGCGCCTTTGATCTCCATCTCCAAAGTACTGTCATGATCTCTATCGTCACCGACATGACACCATGATCTCCATCATCTTGATCTCTATCAATGTGTCATTACATGGTCGTCTCGCCAACTATTGCTTTTGCAAGTATTGCTATCGCATAGCGATAAAGTAAAGCAAGTGCATGACACTTGCATCTTATGCAATAAAGAGACAACCACAAGGCTTCAGCCAGTTGCCGATAACTTTAACAAAAAATGATCATCTCATACAACAATTTATATCTCATCACGTCTTGACCATATCACATCACAACATGCCCTGCAAAAACAAGTTAGACGTCCTCTACTTTGTTGTTGCAAGTTTTACCTGGCTACTACGGGCTGTGCAAGAACCGTTCTTACCTACGCATCAAAACCACAACAATATTTCGTCAAGTTAGTGATGTTTTAACCTTCAATAAGGACCGGGTGTAGTCACACCCGCCAGCCACCTGTGTGCGAAGCACTTCGGTAGAACCAGTCTCGCGTAAGCGTACACATAATGTCGGTCCGGGCCGCTTCATCCAACAATACCGCCGAACCAAGACATGCTGGTAAGCAGTATGACTTGTATCGCCCACAAATCACTTGTGTTCTACTCATGCATATAACATCTACGCATAAACCTGGCTCGAATGCCACTGTTGGGGAACGTAGTAATTTCAAAAAAATTCCTACGCACACGCAAGATCATGGTGATGCATAGCAATGAGAGGGAAGAGTATCGTCCACGTACCCTCGTAGACCGTAAGCAGAAGCATTATGAGAACGCAGTTGATGTAGTCAAACGTCTTCACGATCCGACCGATCCAAGTACCAAACGCATGGCACCTCCGAGTTCAGCACATGTTCAGCTGGATGACGTCCCACGAAATCCGATCCAGCATAGCTTCACGGGAGAGTTCCGTCAGCACGACGGCGTGATGACGGTGATGATGTTGCTACCGACGCAGGGCTTCGCCTAAGCACCGCTACGATATGATTGAGGGAGTCCTGGACTAAGGGGTCCTCGAGCGTCCGGCCTGTTAGCCATTGGCCAAACCGATGGGCTGTGAAGATATGAAGACCAAAAACTGCACCTGTGTCCGGATGGGACTCTCCTTGGCGTGGAGGGCAAGCTTGGCGATCGAATATGTAGATTCCTTTCTTTGTAACCGACCTTATGTAACCCTAGATCCTCCTGGTGTTTATATAAACCAGAGGGCTTAGTCCGGAGGGGGAGATATTCATTATCATAGTCATACAAGCTAGACCTCTAGGGTTTAGTCATTACGATCTCGTGGTAGATCAACTCTTGTAATACTCATATTCATCAATATCAATCAAGCAGGACGTAGGGTATTACCTCCATAGAGAGGGCCCGAACCTGGGTAAACATCGTGTCCCTTATCTCCTGTTACATCGACCTAAGACGCACAGTTCGGGACCCCCTACCCGAGATCCGCCGGTTTTGACACTAACATTGGTGCTTTCATTGAGAGTTCCACTGTGTCGTCGACGGAAGGTTTGATGGCCCCTTCAATTGTCGATAGTGACACTGTCCAAAGGGAAACCTTCCTCCCGGGATAGATCTTCGTGTTCGGTGGCTTCGTGCTGCGGGCCAACTCGATTGGCCACCTGGAGCAGATCGATAGCTACGCCCCTGACCATCAGTTCAGATTTGGGAGCTTGAATTACGTCATGGACATCCGTGGAGATTTGATCTTTGCCGGATTCGAGACCGCGGCGATCGCTCCTGGTCACCTTGACGAACATGACCTAAATCTATCGTCGAACCGCACCCCGGAGATAGCTCCTAGGACCACTTTGGCCTTAGATCCAGAGCACACTGCGACATCCAAGGATTGGAGGCTCAACCCCACCACGGAGGCCACAGATTCCCCCGTGTTGGAGCCGCACATGGACTTAACCTCACACGATATCTGTGTCACCGGAATTCTGGACTCTTCTCTGGTTATAAGTTCCGAACCATGTGAGCCCGCGGATGCCGAACTTGATCGTTCATCGATCTTTGAATTCGGCGCCGCAGACATCTTCCAGCACTCGCCTTTGGGAGATGTGCTAAACTCATTAAAGAGCCTGTCCTTGGCGGGGGACCCACAGCCGAACTATATCCAGTTCGAACTAGAAGCTGATGATAGGGAATTTCGCTCCCCACCCGCCACCCATTTTATAGCCACTGTCGAAGACTTAACCGACATGCTCAATTACGGCTCCGATGACATCGCCAATGCAGACGACGATGCCGACAAGGAGCAAGGCCAAAACCCACCATTCACTGGATGATGGACGACCACTTCTTTCTATGACGTATACATGGTGGACACACCTGAAAAAACTAACAACGATGACAAAGAGGATCCAGTCAAGGATAAACCTCCTGAGAGACAGCCCAAGCGCCAACTTCCTCGATGCTGCTCTAAGTCACGTCGTTCCAAAGACTGCAGTACGGGCACCGGAAAAAATAATACTCCGGATGAGGCCGAAAATAATGAAGACCCCGTCAAGGTAACCTCCGAACAGGGGGAACGGGATAATGGGAAAGTTAGCCCTAGTGAACAGGCCATACACAGAGACTCGGAGGATAGTAATTATCTTCCACTCTCCGAGGAAGAGGAGAGCCTTAGCAACGAGGATTTCATCGTGCCCGAGGAACCTCTCAAGCAGGAGCGCTTCAAACGCCGGCTAATAGCCACTACAAGGAGCCTGAAAAAGAAGCAGCTACAGCTTCAAGCGGACCAAGATCTGCTCAATGATAGATGGACCGAAGTCCTGGCCGCCGAAGAATACGGCCTTAGTGGCCCAGCCAAAAGCTACCCGAAGCGTAGATTGCTACCTGAGTTTGATGACGAGGCGCTGGAGCCCGTACCATCATCGCACAATGCGGCAGGTCGACCACAACTTGGTTCGGATAAAATGGCAACTCAAGCCAAACACCAGACCACCCCGCCTCGCCGTAAAGGCAAGAATAAAACAGCTCGGGGTTGTACATATGACCTCCGATAGGACATGGACAGTAGAGCAGGACACGCAAGATCGATCTATGGATCGCGAGGACATGCCTCGACACGCGACGACGGCTACCTATTCGGACATGAAAAACCTAGCCACGCTTGGGCCGAAAACCGCAAATGGATTCCATCGGAGGTACGTCGCAGTGTGGCCCAACATAGAGGTGCCGCACACCCTTCTTTGCTTCATAGACGAAGTAATGGAGCATGAATTCACAGACGGGTTCAAACCCATGAATATCGAATCATACGACGGAACAATGGATCCCGCGGTATGGATCAAGGACTTCCTCCTCCATATCCACATGGCCCGCGGAGATGACCTTCATGCCATCAAATACCTACCACCAAAACTCAAAGGACCATCTCGGTACTGGTTAAACAGTCTGCCAGAAAATTCTATTGGCAGCTGGGAAGATTTGGAAGACGCCTTTCGCGACAACTTCCAGGGAACATATGTCCGGCCGCCGGACGCCGATGACTTAAGTCACATTGTCCAGCAGCCCGAAGATTCAACAAGGGAGCTCTGGACTAGACCAAATCATTGACTGTCCGGACGCGAAAGCCCTTGCGGCCTTCAAACACAGCGTCCGAGATGAATGGCTTGCACACCACCTTAGTTAAGAAGGACCTAAATCCATGACAGCCCTTACCGCTCTAATGACTCGCTTTTGCGCGGGAGAAGACAGCTGGCTCACTCATAGAAGCAATAGCACCAGCGACTCGGGCACTTCCGAGTACCGAGACGGCAATGGCAAGCCACGACGAAGCAAACACAACAGTCGCAATGATAATGAAAGATCACGCGACACAGCGGTCAATGCCGGATTTAGCAATCCCAAACCCGGTGAATAGAAAAAGCCATTCAAGGCGAACAGAGATGGACCGTCCAACCTAGACAGGATACTGGACCGACCCTGCCAGATTCACAGCCACCCCGATAAACCAGCTAATCATACCAACAGAAGCTGTTGGGTCTTCAAGCAAGCCGGCAAGCTCAACGTTGAACACAAGGGAAGGGGCCGCCAGGCAATAGGGACGATGGAGTGGTTCACCAGCCAAATACCGGGGGTCAAAAGCAATTTCCCCCGAGGATCAATCAATCCCGAAGCAGAAATAGCAGTTTGGCTTCCGCCGCCCACCTCATATACCCGCAAAATTTGTACCGCGCATACATCACTACGCACTTAAGATACCATGGGAATTGGCGGAAGCACAATACGGACAAGCCTGCAAGCACTCCCGTAACATTTTTTATCTACTTTCCTTTTTTCTTTCTTCATTATCTCTTAATAGGTGGCACAAAGGACAAACATCTAAAACCGACTCTATCGGAGTTCGGATCCATACACTCACCTACAGGGCTACTTCCGTCAAGGATTCCCCTCGCCGAGGACAGTCGGCACAGACGTGCGACAGGAGGTCCAAAGTAACTTTTTGTAGACCGCACTCTTTTTCGAGCCTGTAACATGCCTTTTTCCTCCGCTTTCAAATAGTCGGGGTTGTGGCCTTTATATATATATCAAGTAATCATTGGCATATCGCTCAGGTCCCAGTAAACATTATACGAATTAATCATCCGCGTCTTTCCGCAAATGAATACGCCTCTTATGGTTGTTTCACAGATATACCCCGGCTTAACCTGCCAGGGGCTCGGTACGGGAACAAATGAGCTGCCAATAAAGTCCGAACAGCTTTTACAGCGCACTTCGGCATCGTGAGTTTGGCCTTATATGCATCAGCTCCAAATCATGTCTTGGGTCAATGGTTGGGTTGCCCAGCTCCTATGTTTGCCACCCTACGTTCCGCTCTATCAGCTAGGGTAGTAAAGGGAGAAATACTGCGATTGTGCTTCCAGTTCATCTGGTCAAGCACCTCAGTATAGAAAGCCGAAAACCGACTGTCATGATGCTGCGCAAGCTGGTCAACCACTCGATGACTTATCGAAATCTGTCACGATTCCCTCCGTATCACATGAAGGACCTTTTTTAGGTCATATATGTAACGCACCATATTGGAATAAGCCGTATACATACCAGGGGCTATATCGTAGCCCCCCCTATAAAACTCCTATGGCTAAGTGAAAGTGTTAACGCCCTATAGTCTGATTGCCTGGTTCGCCGAGTTATCACCTCCTTTATGGACCAAGACGTTGGATCAAGAGTGATTAAATGCTTTTCCGAACACCCCCATACTTCCTACGAGGGGGCTGAAGCCGACGACTGGAAAACTTTCAGATTATATTAAAACGGCCGCACAGGAGGAACACAAGCTTTCGAGCAAAATATAAAATAGATTAACTATAAAATTGTCTTTTACAATTCTCATACACCTCACTCGTACATTATGTCTTTCGAGCATTGACCCTCTATCAAGCGGCCTCTAGGACGTCTTCAAAATAATGCTCCGGTTCATAATGGTCCTTGCCCTTGGGTGGACTCTTCGCCGCAACATCGATGGCCTTCTTCTTCCCCCAGAATGTCTTGACTCGGGCAAAGGCCATCCGTGCACCCTCAATGCACACCGACCGCTTCACAACATCGATACGTGGCACCACATCAACAAGCCATTGCACCAAGCCGAAGTAGCTATTCCGAACATGCTCAGTTGGCCACAACCGGATTATGGCGTTCTTCATGGAAGCGCCAGATATCCTATGAAGCCCGGCCCATTGGGACATATGTTCATTCAGCAACAGAGGGCGCTTTGACGCACCAAATTGTGACCAGAAAAACTTCTCTGTTGCATACCCCTCTCGCGCTTGGTAAAACTGCGCCACATCGGAAGAACTCTTCGGCAAGTCTAAAAACTCATCCGGAGAACTCCACACTTGGTTAAGCTGAGCATAGTTCGGATCGCCGAACTTAGTCTGTAGAAAAAAGTGCTTACCAGCCGCAATCTCCCCAGCTTGTCGGATCTCCTCACGGGCTGCTCTGGATTCAGACCGCGCTTCTCTCGCCTCTCGTAAGGCGTTGTCAAGTTCAGCCATTTTGGCTTCATTCTCCTTCTCAAGAAGTTCACAATGGCTAGCAACATTTTTTAGTTCGAGCGCCATCGTGGATATCTTCTCCTCGTCTTGGCGCCGAGCAGCTTGTTCGGCTTTTAACAAAGCCGATGCCATTTCGGCAGCCGCATTACTAAACTGGGCCTGCTCATTGGCCCGGGCCAGCTCCGCCCGAAGAATTTCGACGGCGGTAACACCATCTGCGGCCATGCATATTTCAGTATATAACTTTCAGTGTCATGCTTATATCACAAAAATGTATGTGAAGGGACTGCCCCGAATACATACCTTGCGCCTCGTCAAGTCGCCTGTTGATAAGCATAATATCATTATCCACCTCATCAATCTTATGATGCAAATCAGCAACTTCTATAGTTCGGGCAGTCACTGGAGAAGTCACCGCCTGTGTTCCAATTAATCAGGTCAGTCCCTGGGCATTTCTTTTGATCCTCTGATCGCCTCCCTCGGGAAGCCAATCAGAGTCTCAGGGGCTACTATCTATACACAGGTGTATTTTGTGAATAAAACAAAATTGCACATATTACAGTACAAACCTCAAAGCCTCTTAGTAGGCTCGCAAAGGCCTCATTCAATCCGCTCTTCGCGGATAGGACCTTTTTAAACCATCATGCACATCAAGGTAGGATGTTCCTCTAAGACGGTCGCCTGCCGCAGCATGTTCGTCAAGATATCCGGTGCCTCCGGGTCTCCGGAGGTTGCCGTAGGAGTATGGCCACCCTTTGAAGGGATCCGTTTATTCGTATCCGGCTGTATACCAGATTGTTTGGGGCCTTCATTATTGGTCCCCGGGCCCTGGGCCACCGAAGTATCACCTTCGGGTAATGTCTTCATCATCCCTTGCACCACTTGTTGGTCGGGGGAGACCCTCCGTGACGGCACCTCGAAGTCGTCTGCCCTATTGGGCGGAGAAGCCGGTGGAGGCGTCTCACTTTCCATCATCTCGGGGAGAAGGTTTCCCGAAGAAGAGGATTGTTGTAGAAGACTGCGTGCCCAGCTACAAAAAACATATATTCCAGGCATTACAAGAAAAGAACGGGATATGTTTAAAACATCCTTGTTCACTTACGATTTGGCCTGAGGCTCGTCCTCGTCATGAGATTGTGCTTCGACGTCCTCCAAGCCGGAGCCACCCAACAGAGGCATCTTGCCTCGCTTAATTAGGAGCCTGTTTCTCCAAATCTTCGGAGGCGGCCCTTTTCTTCCCATGAGGGGAGGAGACAGTGGCCCCCCTTCACTTTTGTCTTCGGATGAGGGAATTTTGATTCCTCTGGACACAATGTCTGATGTACCCTTGGAATAGGGGCCATCTTTGGTTCTCCCACTCTCCGTCTCGCCCTCCTTCACAGGCATCTGGTATGGTGCCAGGGCCAACATCCTTGTTAGAACAGGATTCGCGGGGCCTTCAGGAAGAGGGGCCAAACACATAATTAGTTCCGCCTTCTTTATCCAACCCTAGAAGAAGATAGCTTGCTCAGTACCATATTACGGTATGCATAATTACAAAGTGTTCGGGAGACAAGTGCTTACCGGGGTATCCGGACGGTTGTAGTTAAGGCCAGCGTCCTCAGTAGTGTCTGGCCAATGTTTTCGCTTCCCGAAAAACAACTTCCACATCCCTTCGTGCGTCGTGCCGAAGAAGTGTTGGAGGGTTCGTGATCCTTCTGGATTAAGCTCCCACATATGGCGAGACATGCGCTGGCATGGCAGGATTCGGCGAACTAGCATCACTTGAATCACGTTGACAAGATTGATGTCTCTCTCAAGGAGGGTTCGGATGCGGCTCTGTAGAGTCTGCACTTCATCAACTCATCCCCAGTCCAGCCCCTTGTTAATCCATGATGCAAGTTGTGGCGGAGGGCCGGAACGGAACACAGGTATAGCTGCCCACTTGGTACTATGGAGTTTCATGACATAAAACCACTCTCGCTGCCATTGGTTGGAGGTTTCAGTGAAAGAGCCTTTTGGCTAGGGAGTGTTGGTAAGTTTGCTCACTATAGCACCACCACACTCTACCTGTTCCCCGTCAATTACCTTCGGCTTCACACTAAAGGTCTTGAGCCATAAGCCGAAGTGTGGGGGATTCAGAGGAAGGCCTCACATGTGATGATAAACACCGAGACGTGGAGGAAGGAGTTCGGAGCTAGATCGTGAAAATCTAGTCCGTAATAAAATATTACCCCCCGGACGAAGGGGTGAAGAGCGAACCCTAGCCCTCGGAGGAAGTTGGAGATGAATATGACCCTCCCGCCAGATCTGGGGGTCGGAATAACCTGTCCTTGAGCAGGAAGCCTGTGGTATATCTCCGCGGTCAAGTACCTGGTCGCCCGAATCTTTGCAATATCCTCCTCTGTAACGGAGGAAGCTATCCATCGGCCTTGAGGGCTGGGTCCAGACATGATGGGGAGGCTTAAAGCAATGAAGTCAAACCTTGGGTGCTAGAACTCGAGGTTGGGAAGGCCGAGGAGAAGTTTTGCATAAAAAGACGGCCCTTGGTTCCTTTATAAAGGCAGCGGGTATTGAACGCCTCCTCCTAAGCCTAAGAACCAGCCTATTCCTGAGGAATCTTTCCCGCAGGACGGTTGGGTTACCCACGCTCGTATTGATGAAAATCCTGCAATAAGGGGACACGATCTCTGCTTCGACAAGACGTGCTAATAAAAACTATGCCCCGAAACGTGGAACGGCGGGATGGGAAATGGTTCGAAATAATGACCGGGAAAGCATGACATCACATTACTAGAGTTATTAGAAGATTGGATTCATGAAATACTGTACTCTCTATGGCTGTGTGTTGTGGATCCGGACATGTTTGTTTTGTCCGAAGACTATCTTGGAGTTCGGAAGGAGGAACCCTCCTTGCAATGCCGAAGACAGATCTACGCGCCGGATACCTTCTCATTGAAGCCAGGTTTAGGGGCTACTGAGGGAGTCCTGGACTAAGGGGTCCTCGGGCGTCCGGCCTGTTAGCCATGGGTCGGACTAATGGGTTGTGAAGATACGAAGACCGAAGACTGCACCCGTGTCCGGATGGGACTCTCCTTGGCATGGGGGGAAAGCTTGGTGATCGAATATGTAGATTCCTTTCTTTGTAACCGACCTTATGTAACCCTGGATCCTCCTGGTGTTTATATAAACCAGAGGGCTTAGTCCAGAGGGGGAGATATTCATTATCATAGTCATAAAAGCTAGACCTCTAGGGTTTAGTCATTACGATCTCGTGGTAGATCAACTCTTGTAATACTCATATTCATCAATATCAATCAAGCAGGACATAGGGTATTACCTCCATAGAGAGGGCCCGAACCTGGGTAAACATCGTGTCCCTTGTCTCCTGTTACCATCGACCTAAGACACACAGTTCGGGACCCCCTACCCGAGATCCACCGGTTTTGACACCGACAATGATCGGGGTGGATTATGGTGGAGGGGGGCACAGCACATGGCTAAGGGATAAATGATCAACTTGTGTGTTCTAGGGTGCCCCCTGCCCCCGTATATAAAGGATCAAGGGGGAGGCCAGTCGGCCCCTGTAGGGCGCGCCAGGAGGAGGAGTCCTCCTCCTAGTAGGTGTAGGATTCCCCTTTCCTACTCCTACTAGGAGGAGCAAAGGAAAGGGAAGGGGGGAAGGAAGGAGAGGGAGGAAAGGAGGAAAGGGGGCCCGCCCCCCTAGTCCAATTCGGTTTGGGCTAGGGGGGGCGCGCGCCCTGCCTCCTCTCTTCCACCACTTGGCCCATGAGGCCCAATACTTCTTCCCCGTATTCCCGTAACTCCCCGGTACTCCGAAAAATACCCGAATCACTCAGAACCGTTCCGATGTCTGAATATAGTCGTCCAATATATCGATATTTATGTCTCGGACATTTCGAGACTCGTCGTCATGTCCACGATCTCATCCGGGACTCCGAACTACCTTCGATACATCAAATCACATAAACTCATAATACCGATCGTCACCGAACGTTAAGCGTGCAGACCCTACGGGTTCGAGAACTACGTAGACATGACCGAGACACGTCTCCGGTCAATAACCAATAGTGGAACCTAGATGTTCATATTGGCTCCTACATATTCTACGAAGATCTTTATCGGTCAAACCGCATAACAACATACGTTGTTCCCTTTGTCATCGGTATGTGATACGTCCATTTTGCATCATGCTTTTATATCGATGGGATGTTATTTCACATTATGTCATAATACTTATGGCTATTCTCTCTTATTTTACAAGGTTTACATAAGGAGGGAGAATGCCGATAGCTGGAATTTTGGGCTGGAAAAGGAGCAAATATTAGAGACCTATTCTGCACAACTCCAAAAGTCCTGAAACTCCATGGAATACCTTATAATAAATAATGAAAACTCCTCGCCAAAGATGAAGACCAGGGGACCCACACCATTCCCACGAGGGTGGGGGGCGCCATCCCTAGGGCGCGCCCCCTACCTTGTGGACCCCCTGGTGGCTCTCCACGACCATCTTCTCATATATGAAGTCTTTCATCGAGAAAAAAAATAATAAGCAACCTTTCGGGACGAAACTCCGCCGCCACGAGCGGAACCTTGGCGCATCCAATCTAGAGCTCCGGCAGAGCTGTTCTACCGGGGAAACTTCCCTCCCGGAGGGGGAAATCATCGCCATCGTCATCACCAACGCTCCTCTCATCGGGAGAGGGCAATCACCATCAACATCTTCATCAGCACCATCTCATCTCAAAACCCTAGTTCATCTCTTGTATCCAATTCTTGTCTCCAAGTCCGAGATTGGTGCTAGTAGGTTGCTAGTAGTGTTAATTACTCCTTGTAGTTGATGCTAGTTGGTTTAATTGGTGGAAGATCATATGTTCAGATCCTTTATGCATATTATTACCCCTATGATTATGAACATGAATATGCTTTATGAGTAGTTACGTTTGTTCCTGAGGACAAGGGAGAAGTCTTGCTATTAGTAGTCATGTGAATTTGGTATTCGTTCGATATTTTGATGAGATGTATGTTGTCTAGCCTCTAGTGGTGTTATGTGAATGTCAACTACATAACACTTCACCATTATTTGGGCCTAGAGGAAGGCATTGGGAAGTAATAAGTAGATGATGGGTTGCTAGAGTGACAGAAGCTTAAACCCTAGTTTATGCGTTGCTTCGTAAGGGGCTGATTTGGATCCATATGTTTCATGCTATGGTTAGGTTTACCTTAATACTTTTGTTGTAGTTGCGGATGCTTGCAATAGAGGTTAATCATAAGTGGGATGCTTGTTCAAGTAAGAACAGCACCCAAGCACCGGTCCACCCGCATGTCAAATTATCAAAGTACCGAACGCGAATCATATGAACGTGATGAAAACTAGCTTGACGATATTCCCATGTGTCCTCGGGAGCGCTTTTCCTTATATAAGAGTTTGTCCAGGCTTTTCCTTTGCTACAAAAAGGATTGGGCCACCTTGCTGCACTTTATTTACTTTTGTTACTTGTTGCTCGTTACAAATTATCTTATCACAAAACTATCTGTTACCACTTATTTCAGTACTTGCAGAGAATACCTTGCTGAAAACCGCTTATCATTTCCTTCTGCTCCTCGTTGGGTTCGACACTCTTACTTATCGAAAGGACTACGATAGATCCCCTATACTTGTGGGTCATCAAGACTCTTTTCTGGCGCCGTTGCCGGGGAGTGAAGCGCCTTTGGTAGGTGGAATTTGGTAAGGAAAAATTTATATAGTGTGCTGAAATTTACTGTCACATGTTACTATGGAAAGTAATCCTCTGAGGGGCTTGTTCGGGGTATCTTCACCCCGACCAGTAGAGCAAAGAGTTGCTCCTCAAGCTATTGAACCTATTGAAAATGAATATGAAAATTAAATTCCTTATGAGTATCCTTCGGGTATGATAGAAAAACTGCTAGCTAATCCTTTTACAGGAGATGGAACAAAGCATCCTGATGAACACCTAATATACGCGGATTAAGTTTGTGGATTATTTAAGCTTGCAGGTATACCCGATGATGTTGCTAAGAAGAAGGTCTTCCCTTTATCTTTGAAGGGAGACGCATTGATATGGTATAGGATATGTGATGATACGAGATCATGGAATTATAGAAGATTGAAATTGGAATTTCGTCAAAAGTATTACCCTATGCATCTTGTTCATAGTGATCGCAATTATATATACAATTTTTGGCCTCGCGAAGGAGAAAGCATCGCTCAAGCTTGGGGAGGCTTAAATCAATGTTATATTCATGCCCCAATCATGAGCTCTCAAGAGAAATGATTGTTCAAAAATTTTATGCTCGGCTTTCTGAAAATAATCGCACCATGCTTGATACTTCTTGTGCTGGCTCTTTTATGATGAAGACTATTGGATTTAGATGGGATTTATTGGATAGAATTAAACGCAACTCTAAAGATTGGGACCTCGACAAAGGTAAGGAGTCAGGTATGACACCTAAGTTTGATTGTGTTAAATCTTTTATGGATACCGATATTTTCTGTAAGTTTAGCACTAAATATGGACTTGATTCTGAGATAGTAGCTTCTTTCTTTGAATCTTT
This sequence comes from Triticum urartu, assembly GCF_056163025.1. Lineage (NCBI taxonomy): Eukaryota > Viridiplantae > Streptophyta > Magnoliopsida > Poales > Poaceae > Triticum > Triticum urartu. Next base: position 441,532,210 of record NC_141878.1, on the reverse strand, counting down.
TGCTACTTATGTTGATCTCCCTAAGGAGAAGTGGTTTAAATATCATCCTCCCATAGAAGTAAAAGTAGCTGCACCTATTAAAGTTGAAGAAAAGACTGCCACTTATAATGATCCTATTGTTCCTACTTGTTATGTTGAGAAACCACCTTTCCCTGTTAGGATAAAGGATCATGCTAAAGCTTCAACTGTGGTTCGTAAAAGCAATATTAAAACATATACACCTCCTGAGCAAGTTAAAGTTGAACCTAATATTGCTATTGTTAAAGATCTCTTGTCTGATAATATTGATGGGCATGTTATTCAGTTCTGCGGTGAAACTGCTAGAATTGCTAAACCTTGTGCTAAAGATAAACATAGACCTGTGGTAGGCGTGCCTGTTATTTCTGTTAAAATAGGAGATCATTGTTATCATGGCTTATGTGATATGGGTGCTAGTGCTAGTGCAATACCTATTGACTTATACAAAGAAATTATGCATGACATTGCACCTGTTGAGTTAGAAGAAATTGATGTTACTATTAAACTTGCTAATAGAGATACTATTTCACCAATGGGAATTGATAGAGATGTTGAAGTCTTGTGTGGGAAAACTAAATATCCTGCTGATTTTCTTGTTCTTGGTTCCCCACAAGATAGCTTTTGTCCCATTATATTTGGTAGACCCTTCTTAAATATTGTTAATGCTACCATAGATTGCACAAGGGATGTTGTTACTGTCGGCTTAGATGATATGACTCATGAATTTAATTTCTCTAAATTTAGTAAACAACACCGTGAAGAAGAATTGCCTAGTAAGGATGAAATTATTGGTCTTGCTTCTATTGTTGTACCTCCTAATGATCCTTTAGAACAATATTTGCTAGACCATGAGAATGATATGTTTATGAATGAAAGAAGGGAAATAGATGAAGTATTCTTTAAATAGGAACCTATGCTGAAACACAATTTGCCTGTTGAAATCCTAGGGGATCCCCCTCCACCTAAGGGTGATCCCGTGTTTGAGCTTAAACCGTTGCCTGATAATCTTAAATATGCTTATCTTGATGAAAAGAAGATATATCCTGTTATTATTAGTGCTAACCTTTCAGAGCATGAAGAAGAAAGATTATTGAAAACTCTGAAGAAGCACCGTGCTGCTATTGGATATACTCTTGATGATCTTAAGGGAATTAGTCCCACTCTATGTCAACATAAAACAAATTTGGAAGCAGACGCCAAACCAGTTCGTGATCCTCAACGACGTCTGAATCCTAAAATGAAAGAAGTGGTAAGAAAAGAAATACTAAAGCTTCTGGAGGCAGGTATAATTTATCCCGTTGCTGATAGTCAGTGGGTAAATCCTTTTCATTGTGTCCCTAAGAAGGGAGGTATTACTGTTGTTCCTAATGATAAATATGAATTGACTCAACAAAGAATTATTACAGGTTATAGGATGGTAATTGATTTCCGCAAATTAAATAAGGCTACTAAGAAAGATCATTACCCCTTACCTTTTATCGATCAAATGCTAGAAAGATTATGCAAACATACACATTACTGCTTTCTAGATGGTTATTCCGGTTTCTCTCAAATACCTATGTCAGCCAAAGATCAATCAAAGACTACTTTTACATGCCCTTTTGATACTTTTGCTTATAGACGTATGCCTTTTGGTTTATGTAATGCACCTGCTACCTTTCAAAGATGCATGATGGCTATCTCTCTTACTTTTGTGAAAAGATTTGTGAGGTTTTCATGGACGACTTTTCCGTCTATGGATCTTCTTTTGATGATTGCTTGAGCAATCTTGATCGAGTTTTGCAGAGATGTGAAGAAACTAATCTTGTCTTGAATTGGGAAAAGTGCCACTTTATGGTTAATGAGGGTATTGTCTTGGGGCATAAAGTTCCTGAAAGAGGTATTGAAGTTGATAAAGCCAAGGTTGATGCTATTGAAAAGATGCCATGTCCTAAGGACATCAAAATTATAAGAAGTTTCCTTGGTCACGCCAGATTTTATAGGAGGTTCATTAAGCACTTCTCAAAAATTTCTCGGCCTCTGACTAATTTATTACAAAAAGATATACCATTTGTCTTTGATGATGATTGTGTAGAAGCATTTGAAATACTTAAGAAAGCATTAGTCTCTGCACCTATTGTTCAGCCACCTATGGAATTTACCCTTTGAAATTATGTGCGACGCTAGCGATCATGCTGTAGGTGCTATTCTAGGGCAAAGAGTTGATAAGAAATTAAATTTTATCCATTATGCTAGTAAGACTCTAGACAATGCTCAAAGAAATTATGCTACTACTGAAAAAGAACTTTTAGCAGTTGTATTTGCTTGTGATAAGTTCAGACCTTATATTGTTGATTCTAAAGTAACTGTCCACACTGATCATGTTGTTATTAAATATCTTATGGAGAAGAAAGATGCTAAACCTAGACTTATTAGATGGATTCTCTTGCTACAAGAATTTGATTTGCATATTGTTGATAGAAAAGGAGCTGAGAACCCCGTTGCAGACAACTTATCTAGGTTAGAGAATGTTCTTGATGACCCACTACCTATTGATGATAGCTTTCCTGATGAACAATTAAATGTCATAAGTACTTCTCGTAGTACCCCTTGGTATGCTAATTATGCTAATTACATAGTTGCTAAATTTATACCACCTAGCTTCACATACCAACAAAAGAAAAAGTTCTTCTATGATTTGAGACATTACTTTTGGGATGACCCACATCTTTATAAAGAAGGAGTAGATGGTGTTATTAGACGTTGTGTACCTGAGCATGAACAGGAACAGATCCTACGCAAGTGCCACTCCGAAACTTATGGAGGACACCACGCGGGAGATAGAACTGCACATAATGTATTGCAATCCGGTTTTTATTGGCCTACTCTCTTCAAGGATGCCCGCAAGTTTGTCCTATCTTGTGATGAATGTCAAAGAATTGGTAATATTAGTAGATGTCAAGAAATGCCTATCAATTATTCACTTGTTATTGAACCATTTGATGTTTGGGGCTTTGATTATATGGGACCTTTTCCTGCCTCTAATGGATATACACATATTTTAGTTGATGTTGATTACATTACTAAGTGGGTAGAAGCTATTCCAACTAGTAGTGCCGATCATAACACTTCTATTAAAATGCTTAAAGAAGTTATTTTTCCGAGGTTTGGAGTCCCTAGATATTTAATGACTAATGGTGGTTCACATTTTATTCATGGTGCTTTCCGTAAAATGCTTGCTAAATATGACGTCAATCATAGAATTGCATCTCTGTATCACCCACAGTCTAGTGGTCAAGTAGAATTGAGTAATAGAGAACTCAAATTAATTTTGCAAAAGACTGTCAATAGGTCTAGAAAGAATTGGTCCAAGAAACTTGATGATGCATTATGGGCCTATAGAACTGCATATAAAAATCCAATGGGTATGTCTCCGTATAAAATGGTATATGGAAAAGCATGTCACTTACCTCTCGAACTAGAACATAAGGCATATTGGGCTATTAAAGAGCTCAACTATGATTTTAAACTTGCCGGTGAAAAGAGGTTATTTGATATTAGCTCACTTGATGAATGGAGAACTCAAGCTTATGAAAATGCCAAGTTGTTTAAAGAAAAGGTTAAAAGATGGCATGACAAAAGGATACAAAAGCGTGAGTTTAATGTAGGTGATTATGTATTGCTATACAACTCTCGTTTAAGATTTTTTTTGTAGGAAAACTTCTCTCTAAATGGGAAGGCCCCTATGTTATCGAGGAGGTCTATCGTTCCGGTGCCATAAAAATCAACAACTTCAAAGGCACAAATCCAAAGGTGGTAAACGGTCAAAGAATCAAACATTATATCTCAGGTAATCCCATAAATGTTGAAGCCAATATTATTGAAACCGTAACCCTGGAGGAATACATAAGGGACACTTTCCAGAACGTTTCAGACTCCGAAAAGGAATAGGTATGTGGTACGATAAGTAAACCGACTCCAAAACAATTTTTAAGGCAATATTTCTCAGTTTTGGAATATTTAGAAAAATAAAAAATTAAGTAGCAGTCTGGGAAGAACACGAGGGCCCCATGAGGGTGGAGAGCGTGCCCTACCCCCCTGGGCGCGCGCCCCTACCTCGTGAGCTCCTCGTGTGCCTTCCGGACTCCGTTTTCTTACATGATACGTATTTTGGTCGGTAAAAATTCACTATATAATCTCCCAGGGGTTTTGACTCCCGTATCACGCAAAAATCTCCTTTTTTTCGAGCTGTTTTCTGTCAGGGTTGTCAAGGCCAGGCACTATGTCGTCTCCCTCCTCCTCCAACCATGAGGGCAACGATGCTTGGCTAATGAAGATAGAGCTGAAGAGAGAAGAACCTATGGAGATCAACCAGGATGAAGGGATCAAGAAGGCCATGGAGGACCAAGTTCCAGCAACAGAAGACACCCTTCAACTAGATCATAATCTTCTTACCCCTATAGAAATCAAAGCTTTCAAGATGATTGAGTTGGCTCGTATACAAAATAAGTATCTCACACGTGAAAACATTTTGTTGAAGGAGCATATCATCGCACTCAAGGGCATTATCCGCAAGTTAGAAGACCTGCTACGCTCGATGTGCGACTATCCGTCATCAACAACCCCACCTTCTTCACCAACCAAGGAGATATAATCACATGGGTATGGGCACTCCCCTTGGCAACTGCCAAGCTTGGGGGAGGTGCCCCGGTATCGTATCACAATCACAACTCCTATCTTTACCGTTTTCCTTAGTTCGATCCTATTAGTAGTATTTTGATCTAGTAGAATAAAGTTTATGGCATGATCTAGTCATGAGTTTTTCTTTATTATCCTTCTATGTAATCGAGTCCTTGAGCTATATAATAAAGATTAGTGATTGAGTCAAGGGCTTGTTTATTTTTGCCATGATCCCAAAAAAAAGAAAAAAAAAGAGAAAAAGAATAAGAAGAAACAAAAGTTCATATTGATCTTATTGATAGTAATGACTTCACATAGAAAGAGTGTGATGATTAAAAGTTGTTGGGAGTTGGCAGACATAGCTTTGGTCATCGTTGCAATTAATAGGAAGTAATAAGGAAAGAGAGGTTTCACATATAAATATACTATTATTGACATCTTTTATGATTGGGAACACTCATCAAAATATGACATGCTAAAGAGTTGATGTTGGACAAGGAAGACAACGTAATGGGTTATGTTTTCTTATATCTGAGATAAAGTATGTTGTCATGGATCATCTAGCATGTTGAGCTTGCCTTTCCCCCTTATGCTAGCCAAATTCTCAGCACCAAGTAGAGATACTACTTGTGCTTCCAAATACCCTTAAACCAGTTTTTCCATGAGAGTCCACCATATCTACCTATGGATTGAATAAGATCCTTCAAATAAGTTGTCATCGGTGCAAAGCAATAAAAATTGCTCTAAATATGTATGATTAGTGTGGGAGAAATAAGCTTTATACGATCTTGTGATGTGGAAGTAATAAAAGCGACGGACTACATAATAAAGGTTCATATCACAAGGGGCAATATAAAGTGACGTTCTTTCGCATTAAGATTTTGTGCATCTAACCATAAAAGCGCATGGCAACCTCTGCTTCCCTCTGCGAAGGGCCTATCTTTTATTATCCTCTACCTTATGCAAGTGTCATGGTGATCTTCACCTCTCCCTTTTTCATTGTATCCTTTGGGAAGCCCAGTGTGTTGGAAAGATCCTGATAGATATATCTAATTGGATGTGGGGGGGGGGCATGAGTTATTATTGTTGACATTACCCTCGAGGTAAAAGGTTGTGGGGCGAAACTATAAGCCCCTATCTTTCTCTGTGTCCGATTAAAACTCCGTAACCACAAGTATTGCGCGAGTGTTAGCAATTATGAAGGACTAGATGATAGTTGAGTATGTGGACTTGCTTTTTAGCTCTAACATAGACTCTTTCTGATGTTATGATAAATTGCAATTTCTTCAATGATTGAGGTTATAGTTTGTTGGTTCTCAATAAGGTTTCTGATTCATACTTTTGCATTGTGAATAGATCATCACTTGAACATAAGTAATCATATGACAATATCTATGTATGTTGTTGTTATAAGAATAATCATGATGCCCTCATGTCCGTATTTTTCTTATTGATGCCTCTACCTCTAAACATGGGGACATATTTATTGTTATCGGCTTTCGCTTGAGGACAAGCAAGGTCTAATCTTGGGGGAGTTGATACGTCCATTTTGCATCATACTTTAATATCGATATTTATTGCATTATGGGCTGTTATTTCACATTATGTCACAATACTTATGGCTATTCTCTCTTATTTTACAAGGTTTACATAAGGAGGGAGAATGCCGGCAGCTGGAATTCTGGGCTGGAAAAGGAGCAAATATTAGAGACCTATTCTGCACAACTCCAAAAGCCCTGAAACTCCACGGAATACCTTATAATAAATAATGAAAAATCCTCGCCAAAGATGAAGACCAGAGGGCCCACACCCTTCCCATGAGGGTGGGGGACGCCCCCCCCTAGGGCGCGCCCCCCTACCTCGTGGGCCCCCTGGTGGCTCTCCGATGACCATCTTCTCCTATATGAAGTCTTCCGTCGAGAAAAAAATAAGAAGCAACCTTTCGGGACGAAACTCCGCCGCCACGAGGCGGAACCTTGGCGGATCCAATTTAGAGCTCCGACAGAGCTGTTCTGCCGGGGAAACTTCCCTCCCGGAGGGGGAAATCATCGCCATCGTCATCACCAATGCTCCTCTCATCGGGAGAGGGCAATCTCCATCAACATCTTCATCAGCACCATCTCATCTCAAAACCCTAGTTCATCTCTTGTATCCAATTCTTGTCTCCAAGTCCGGGATTGGTGCTAGTAGGTTGCTAGTAGTGTTAATTACTCCTTGTAGTTGATGCTAGTTGGTTTAATTGGTGGAAGATCATATGTTAAGATCCTTTATGCATATTATTACCCCTATGATTATGAACATGAATATGTTTTGTGAGTAGTTACGTTTGTTCCTGAGGACAAGGGAGAAGTCTTGCTATTAGTAGTCATGTGAATTTGGTATTCGTTCGATATTTTGATGAGATGTATGTTGTCTAGCCTCTAGTGGTGTTATGTGAACGTCGACTACATAACATTTCACCATTATTTGGGCCTAGAGGAAGGCATTGGGAAGTAATAAGTAGATGATGGGTTGCTAGAGTGACAGAAGCTTAAACCCTAGTTTATGCGTTGCTTCGTAAGGGGCTGATTTGGATCCATATGTTTCATGCTATGGTTAGGTTTACCTTAATACTTTTGTTGTAGTTGCGGATGCTTGCAATAGAGGTTAATCATAAGTGGGATGCTTGTTCAAGTAAGAACAGCACCCAAGCACCGGTCCACCCACATGTCAAATTATCAAAGTACCGAACACGAATCATATGAACGTGATGAAAACTAGCTTGACGATATTCCCATGTGTCCTCGGGAGCGCTTTTCCTTATATAAGAGTTTGTCCAGGCTTTTCCTTTGCTACAAAAAGGATTGGGCCACCTTGCTGCACTTTATTTACTTTTGTTACTTGTTTCTCGTTACAAATTATCTTATCACAAAACTATCTGTTACCACTTATTTCAGTACTTGCAGAGAATACCTTGCTGAAAACCGCTTATCATTTCCTTCTGCTCCTCGTTGGGTTCGACACTCTTACTTATCGAAAGGACTACGATAGATCCCCTATACTTGTGGGTCATCAGTATGTTACTTGCCCAAGATTCGATCGTCGGTATCTCAATACCTAGTTCGATCTCGTTACCAGCAAGTCTCTTTACTCATTCCGTAATGCACTATCCCGCAACTAACTCATTAGTTGCATTGCTTGCAAGGCTTATAGTGATGTGCATTACCGAGAGGGCCCAGAGATACCTCTCCGACAATCGGAGTGACAAATCCTAATCTCGATCTATGCCAACTCAACAAGTACCACCGGAGACACCTGTAGAGCACCTTTATAATCACCCAGTTACGTTGTGACGTTTGGTAGCACACAAAGTGTTCCTCCGGTAATCGGGAGTTGCATAATCTCATAGTCATAGGAACATGTATAAGTCATGAAGAAAGCAATAGCAATATACTAAATGATCAAATAATAAGCTAACAGAATGGGTCAATTCAATTACATCATTCTCTAATGATGTGATCCCGTTAATCAAATGACAACTCATGTCTATGGCTAGGAAACTTAACCATCTTTGATTCAACGAGCTAGTCAAGTAGAGGCATACTAGTGACATTCTGTTTGTCTATGTATTCACACATGTACTAAGTTTCCGGTTAATACAATTCTAGCATGAATAATAAACATTTATCATGATATAAGGAAATAAATAATAACTTTAGTATTGCCTCTAGGGCATATTTCCTTCAAATATAACTTGGGGGCCATTATTGCATGTAGGTTGCATAATAACAAAATTAATGCAGATTTCTTCGGTGGAACTTATGCAACCCGTTTAGCTGATTTTCTTGAGATACCCAATCGTGGATATGATATTGAGTTGCCTCCTGCTTATTTAGATTATGATGCTATGGTTCATCATCAGTTCGTTGAGAGGAACATTCAGTCCCTCTAGTACCGACTAATCTTTGACACACGATGCACCTATCACGTTGCTCTCCCTTGATACGTCTCCGTCGTATCTATAATTTTTTATTGTTCCATGCCAATATTCTACAACTTTCATATACTTTTGGCAACTTTTTATACTATTTTTGGGACTAACATATTGATCCAGTGCCCAGTGCCAGTTCCTGTTTGTTGCATGTTTTTTGTTTCGCAGAAAATCCATATCAAACGGAGTCCAAACGGAATAAAAACTGACAGAGATTTATTTTGGAATATATGTGATTTTGGGGAATAAAAACCAATGCGAGACGATGCCCGAGGGGCCCACGAGGCAGGGGGCGTGCCCCTGACCCTCGTGGCCGCCCCGTAAGGCGGTTGATGCCCTTCTTTCGCTGCAAGAAAGCTAATATCCGAATAGAGATCATGTTAAAATTTCAGCCCAATCGGAGTTACGGATCTCCGGGAATATAAGAAATGGTGAAAGGGTAGAATCTCAGAACGCGGAAACAGAGAGAGACAGATCCAATCTCGGAGGGGCTCTCGCCCCTCCCACGCCATGGAGGCCAAGGACTAGAGGGGAAACCCTTCTCCCATCTAGGGAGGAGGTCAAGGAAGAAGAAGACGAAGGGCCCCCCTCTCCCCTTCTCTTCCGGTGGCGCCGGAACGCTGTCGTGGCCATCATCATCACCGCAATCTTCACCAACAACTTCACCGCCATCATCACCAACTCTTCATCCCTCTATGCAGCGGTGTAACCTCTCTCTTACCTGCTGTAATCTCTACTTAAGCATGGTGCTCAACGTTATATATTATTTCCCAATGATGTATGGCTATCCTATGATGTTTGAGTAGATCCGTTTTGTCCTATGGGTTATTTGATGATCGCGATTGGTTTGAGTTGCATGTTTTATTATTGGTGCTGTCCTATGGTGCTCTCCATGTCGTGCAAGCGTGAGGCATTCATATAGTCATATCTTTGTTCTAGTATCGAGTTGTAATATTGAGTTGTAAGTAAATAAAAGTGTGATGATCATCATTATTAGAGCATTGCCCGCCAAAAAAGAGAGGCCAAAGAAGCCTAAATAAAAAAAAGGGGGGCAAAGGAACCCGCAAAAAAGGGGGCAATGTTACTATCCTTTTACCACACTTGTGCTTCAAAGTAGCACCATGTTCTTCATATAGAGAGTCTCTTGAGTTATCACTTTCATATACTAGTGGGAATTTTCATTATAGAACTTGGCTTGTATATTTCGATGATGGGCTTCCTCAAACGCCCGAGGTCTTCATGAGCAAGCAAGTTGGATGCACATCCACTTAGTTTCAGTTTGAGCTTTCATAAACTTATAGCTCTTAGTGCATCCGTTGCATGGCAATCCCTACTCACTCACATTGATATCTATTGATGGGCATCTCCATAGCCCGTTGATACGCCTAGTTGATGTGAGACTATCTTCTCCTTTTTGTTTTCTCCACAACCACCATTCTATTCCACCTATAGTGATATATCCATGGCTCACGCTCATGTATTGCGTGAGGGTTGAAAATGTTTAAACGCGTTAAAAAGTATGAACCAATTGCTCGGCTTGTCATCGGGGTTGTGCATGATGTGAATATTTTGTGTGGTGAAGATGGAGCATAGCCAGACTATATGATTTTGTAGGGATAACTTTCTTTGGCCTTGTTATTTTGAAAAGACATGATTGCTTTATTAGTGGGCTTGAAGTATTATTGTTTTTATGTCAAATGATAGACTACTGCTTTGAATCACTCGTGTCTTAATATTCATGCCATGATTAGATATGTGATCAAGATTATGCTAGGTAGCATTCCACATCAAAAATTATCTTTTTTATCATTTACCTACTCGAGGACGAGCGGGAATTAAGCTTGGGGATGCTGATACGTCTCCGTGATATCTATAATTTTTGATTGTTCCATGCCAATATTCTACAACTTTCATATACTTTTGGTAACTTTTTATACTATTTTTGGGACTAACATATTGATCCAGTGCCCAGTGCCAGTTCCTGTTTATTGCATGTTTTTTGTTTCGTAGAAAATCCATATCAAATGGAGTCCAGATGGAATAAAAACTGACGGAGATTTTTTTTGGAATATATGTGATTTTTGGGAAGAAAAACCAACGCGAGACAATGCCCGAGGGGGCCACGAGGCAGGGGCGCGCCCCTGACCCTCGTGGCCACCCCGTAAGGCGGTTGATGCCCTTCTTTCATCGCAAGAAAGCTAATATCCGGATAGAGATCGTGTTAAAATTTCAACCCAATCGGAGTTACGGATCTCCGGGGATATAAGAAATGGTGAAAGGGTAGAATCTGAGAATGCAGAAACAGAGAGAGACAGAGAGACAGATCCAATCTCGAAGGGGCTCTCGCCCCTCCCACGCCATGGAGGCTAAGGACCAGAGGGGAAACCCTTCTCCCATCTATGGAGGAGGTCAAGGAAGAAGAAGATGAAGGGGCCCCCTCTCCCCTTCTCTTCCGGTGGCGCCGGAACGCTGCCGTGGCCATCATCATCACCGCAATCTTCACCAACAATTTCACCGCCATCATCACCAACTCTTCCCCCCTCCATGCAGCGGTGTAACCTCTCTCTTACCCGCTGTAATCTCTACTTAAACATGGTGCTCAACGCTATATATTATTTCCCAATGATGTATGGCTATCATATGATGTTTGAGTAGATCCGTTTTGTCTTATGGGTTATTTGATGATCGTGATTGGTTTGAGTTGCATGTTTTATTATTGGTGCTGTCCTATGGTGCTCTCCATGTCGCGCAAACGTGATGGATTCCCGCTATAGGGTGTTGCAATACGTTCATGATTTGCTTATAGTGGGTTGCGTGAGTGACTGAAACACAAACCCGAGTAAGGGGGTTGTTGCGTATGGGATAAAGAGGACTTGATGCTTTAATGCTATGGTTGGGTTTTACCTTCATGATCTTTAGTAGTTGCGTATGCTTGCTAGAGTTCCAATCATAAGTGCATATGATCCAAGTAGAGAAAGTATGTTAGCTTATGCCTCTCCCTCATATAAAATTGCAATAATGATTACCGGTCTAGTTATCGATTGCCTAGGGGAAAATAACTTTCTCGTAACAACAAGCTCTCTACTAAAACTAATTTAGTTGTGTATTTATCTAAACAGCCCCTACTTTATATTTACGTAATCTTTATTATCTTGCAAACCTATCCAACAACACCTACAAAGTACTTCTAGTTTCATACTTGTTCTAGGTAAAGCGAACATCAAGCGTGCGTAGAGTTGTATCGGTGGTCGATAGAACTTGAGGGAATATTTGTTCTACCTTTAGCTCCTCGTTGGGTTTGACACTCTTACTTATCGAAAGAGGCTACAATTGATCCCCTATACTTGTGGGTTATCAAGACCTTTTTCTGGCGCCGTTGCCGGGGAGCAATAGCGTGGGGTGAATATTCTCATGTGTGCTTGTTGCTTTACCGCTAAGTAATTTTTATTTGATGTTCTTAGTTGTTCTTTATCTTTAGTTATGGATATGGAACACGAAATACCAAAAAATAGGTGTACCTGGTACACATGGAGATGGGGAACCTCCTAAAACCCTCGATGCTCGTTATGTGACAGATATTATGTACTACTTTGGTAATCCAGAGAAAACCCCCATTCAATTTGGTAATGGGAGACACGTTGGATCAACATGAATACTTTAGGGATTATCGCTTGACTCAAAAAGTGAAACTATTATGGGATCAAATTTATATGTTGTATTGGTATGCTAGGCAATTATGCTTGAGATATGATTATACTTGTTGCTCTAGGATGAAGTCTCCACACCTTCCCTTCTCATGCGAATTTAATGATAATGAAACCTTGGCTTCTTATGCTAGAGGTATATATGATTACTATGATGTGGAACAAATAAAAGAATTTGTTGCTTTTATGGGTGCTTATGAAATTGAATCTATGTTCAAAGAGTTTGAAAATCTTTATGATGCTGTCTACAGACCTGAAAATTTAGCTATCCTTAAATATTGTTATGAGAATTATGAATACAATTCCGATATTGATGCATTTATTGAGAAAGTCTCTGCTGTCCTAGAAGAGACTAATATTTTGCAGGAATCTATGGAAGAGGAAATTGATGAAACTGTGAGCTCATTGGATGAAAAAGATGAGGAGGAGAGCGAAGAACAAAAGGAGGAAGAGCGGATTGATCACTCGTGCCCACCTTCTAATGAGAGTAACTCTTCAACTCATACATTGTTTAATTTCCCTTCGTGCTTACGGAAGTATGAATGCTATGATAATTGCTATGATCCCGTTGATTCTTTTGAAATATCCCTTTTTGATGATGCTTGCTATGCTTGTGGCCAAGATGCCAATATGAATGATGCTTATGGAGATGAACTTGCTATAGTTCCTTATGTTAAACATGAAATTGTTGCTATTGCACCCACACATGATAGTCCTATTATCTTTTTGAATTCTCCAAACTACACTATATCGGAGAAGTTTGTGCTTATTAAGGATTATATTGATGGGTTGCCTTTTACTACTACACATGATGATTTTGATAGATATAATATGCATGTGATTGCTTCTCCTACTTGCAATTATTATGAGAGAGGAACTATATCTCCACCTCTCTATGTTTCCAATACGATATAATTGCAAGAAACTATTTATACTATGCATTGGCCTTTACTATGTGTGCATGAATTGTTCTTTTATGACATGTCGATGCATAGGAAGAGAGTTAGACTTCGTTGTTACATGATATATGTTACTTTGTGCTCACTACTAAATTACAAATCATTGTTAATTAAAATTGGCTTTGATATACCTTGGGATCCGGGTGGATTCATTACTTGAGCACTATATGCCTAGCTTAATGGCTTTAAAGAAAGCGCTGCCAGGGAGACAACCCGGAAGTTTTAGAGAGTCATTTACTTCTGTTGAGTGCTTTTATATAGTTTAAAAACAACAAAAATAAATAGGGGAACCTAAATCTTTTTCAAAGAGGAAAGTGAAAGTGAGAGAGACAAGCATTGTTGAAGTGGGAGCTAGCCTTGAACTTTGTTCATGCTCACAGGAACTTTGTGAGTCTTGATTACAGAAAATTTTCAAAAAAAAATAATTATCCCCTTGTACAATTCCACTTTATTATAAAAATAATGTGCCAAGATTTGCCTTTAGGATGTTTTAGATGCTTGTTGGTTTGTAAGGTGCAGGACAGAAACTTTGGCTGTAGTGCGCGATTTTACATTTTTTAGCTGGAATGTCAAATGGTTCTGATTCTTTTTGCACTGTCTTTCTATGCAAATTGTTTATTTTTCCTAATTTTGGCAGAATTTTTCAAGTATCAGAAGTATGTTGAATGTTCAGATTATTACAGACTGTTCTGTTTTAGACAGATTCTGTTTTTTATGCATAGTTTGCTTGTTTTGATGAAACTAACGATTTATATCAGTAGATTAAGCCATGGAAAAGTTATATTATAGTAGACACAATGCAAAAACAAAATATGAATTGGTTTGCAACTGTACTTAGAGTAGTGATTTTCTTTATTATACTAACGGATCTTACCGAGTTTTCTATTGAAGTTTTGTGTGGATGAAGTGTTCGAAGATCGAGGAGGTCTCGATGTGAGAAGAAGGAAGAGAGGCAAGAGCTCAAGCTTGGGTATGCCTGAGGCACTCCAAGTAAATATTCAAGGAGACTCAAGCGTCTAAGCTTGGGGATGCCCCGGAAGGCATCCCCTCTTTCTTCAACAAGTATCGATATGTTTACGGATTCGCTTCGTTCATGTGATATGTGAAAATCTTGGAGCGTCTTTTGCATTTAGTTTTCATTTTTCTTTTATGCACCATGCTGGTATGATATAGATCTTGGTTGATTTATAGAATTCTCTATGCACTTCACTTATATCTTTTGAGTATGGCTTTATAGAATGCTTCATGTGCTTCACTTATATCATTTGAAGTTTGGATAGCCTATTTCTCTTTACATAGAAAACCACCCTTTGTAGAATGCTCTTTTGCTTCACTTATATTTGTTAGAGTGTGGGCATATCTTTTGTAGAAAGATTTAAACTCTCTTGCTTCACTTATATCTATTTAGAGAGATGACGGGAACTGGTCATTCACATGGTTAGTCATAAAATCCTACATAAAACTTGTAGATCGCTGAATATGATATGTTTGATTCCTTGCAATAGTTTTGCGATATAAAGATGGTGATATTAGAGTCATGCTAGTGGGTAGTTGTGGATTAGTAGAAATACTTGTGTTGAGGTTTGTGATTCCCGTAGCATGCACGTATGGTGAACCGTTATGTAACGAAGTCGGAGCATGAGGTATTTATTGATTGTCTTCCTTATGAGTGGCGGTTGGGGACGAGCGATGGTCTTTTCCTACCAATCTATCCCCCTAGGGGCATGCGTAGTAGTACTTTGCTTCGAGGGCTAATAAACTTTTGCAATAAGTATGTGAGTTCTTTATGACTAATGTTGAGTCCATGGATTATACGCACTCTCACCGTTCCATCATTGCTAGCCTCTTCGGTACCGTGCATTGCCCTTTCTCACCTCGAGAGTTGGTGCAAACTTCGCCCGTGCATCCAAACCCCGTGATATGATACACTCTGTCACACATAAGCCTCCTTATATCTTCCTCAAAACAGCCACCATACCTACCTATTATGGCATTTCCATAGCCATTCCGAGATATATTGCCATGCAACTTCCATCATCATCATATACATGACTTGAGCATTCATTGTCATATTGCTTTGCATGATCGTAAGATAGCTAGCATGACGTTTTCATGGCTTGTCCGTTTTTGATGTCATTGCTACGCTAGATCATTGCACATCCCGGTACACCACCGGAGGCATTCATATAGTCATATCTTTGTTCTAGTATCGAGTTGTAATATTGAGTTGTAAGTAAATAAAAGTGTGATGATCATCATAATTAGAGCATTGCCCACCAAAAAAAGAGGCCAAAGAAGCCTAAATAAAAAAGGGGGCAAAGAAGCCCGCAAAAAAGGGGGCAATGTTACTATCCTTTTACCACACTTGTGCTTTAAAGTAGCACCATGTTCTTCATATAGAGAGTCTCTTGAGTTATCACTTTCATATACTAGTGGGAATTTTCATTATAGAACTTGGCTTGTATATTCCGATGATGGGCTTCCTCAAACGCCCGAGGTCTTCATGAGCAAGCAAGTTGGATGCACACCCACTTAGTTTCAGTTTGAGCTTTCATACACTTATAGCTCTTAGTGCATCCGTTGCATGGCAATCCCTACTCACTCACATTGATATCTATTGATGGGCATCTCCATAGCCCGTTGATACGCCTAGTTGATGTGAGACTATCTTCTCCTTTTTGTCTTCTCCACAACCACCATTCTATTCCACCTATAGTGCTATATCCATGGCTCACGCTCATGTATTGCGTGAGGGTTGAAAATGCTGAAGCGCGTTAAAAAGTATGAACCAATTTTCTCGGCTTGTCATCGGGGTTGTGCGTGATGTGAATATTTTGTGTGGTGAAGATGGAGCATAGCCAGACTATACGATTTTGTAGGGATAACTTTCTTTGGCCTTGTTATTTTGAAAAGACATGATTGCTTTATTAGTGGGCTTGAAGTATTATTGTTTTTATGTAAAATGATAGACTATTGCTTTGAATCACTCGTGTCTTAATATTCATGCCATGATTAGATATGTGATCAAGATTATGCTAGGTAGCATTCCACATCAAAAATTATCTTTTTTATCATTTACCTACTCGAGGACGAGCGGGAATTAAGCTTGGGGATGCTGATACATCTCCGTGGTATCTATAATTTTTTATTGTTCCATGCCAATATTCTACAACTTTCATATACTTTTGGCAACTTTTTATACTATTTTTGGGACTAACATATTGATCCAGTGCCCAGTGCCAGTTCCTGTTTATTGCATGTTTTTTGTTTCATAGAAAATCCATATCAAACGGAGTCCAAACGGAATAAAAACTGACGGAGATTTTTTTTGGAATATATGTGATTTTTTGGAAGAAAAACCAACGCGAGACGATGCCCGAGGGGGCCACAAGGCAGGGGCGCACCTAAGGGGCAGGCGCGCCCCTGACCCTCGTGGCCACCCCGTAAGGCGGTTGATGCCCTTCTTTCACCGCAAGAAAGCTCATATCTGGATAGAGATCGTGTTAAAATTTCAACCCAATCGGAGTTACGGATCTCCGGGAATATAAGAAATGGTGAAAGGGTAGAATCTGAGAACGCAGAAATAAAGAGAGACAGATCCAATCTCGGAGGGGCTCTCCCCCCTCCCACGCCATGGAGGCCAAGGACCAGAGGGGAAACCCTTCTCCCATCTATGGAGGAGGTCAAGGAAGAAGAAGACGAAGGGCCCCCCTCTCCCCTTCTCTTCCGGTGGTGCCGGAACGCTGTCGTGACCATCATCATCACCGCAATCTTCACCAACAACTTCACCGCCATTATCACCAACTCTTCCCCCCTCTATGCAGAGGTGTAACCTCTCTCTTACCCGCTATAATCTCTACTTAAACATGGTGCTCAATGCTATATATTATTTTCCAATGATGTATGGCTATCCTATGATGTTTGAGTAGATCCGTTTTGTCCTATGGGTTATTTGATGATCCTGATTGGTTTGAGTTGCATGTTTTATTATTGGTGCTGTCCTATGGTGCTCTCCATGTCGCGCAAGCATGATGGATTCCCGCTGTAGGGTGTTGTAATACGTTCATGATTTGCTTATAGTGGGTTGCGTGAGTGACTGAAACACAAACCCGAGTAAGGGGGTTGTTGCGTATGGGATAAAGAGGACTTGATGCTTTAATGCTATGGTTGGGTTTTAGCTTAATGATCTTTAGTAGTTGCAGATGCTTGCTAGAGTTCCAATCATAAGTGCATATGATCCAAGTAGAGAAAGTATGTTAGCTTATGCCTCTCCCTCATATAAAATTGCAATAATGATTACCGGTCTAGTTATCGATTGCCTAGGGACAAATAACTTTCTCGTAACAACAAGCTCTCTACTAAAACTAATTTAGTTGTGTCTTTATCTAAACAGCCCCTACTTTATATTTATGTAATCTTTATTATCTTGCAAACCTATCCAACAACACCTACAAAGTACTTCTAGTTTCATACTTGTTCTAGGTAAAGCGAACGTCAAGCTTGCGTAGAGTTGTATCGGTGGTCGATAGAACTTGAGGGAATATTTGTTCTACCTTTAGCTCCTCGTTGTGTTCGACACTCTTACTTATCGAAAGAGGCTACAATTGATCCCCTCTATTTGTGGGTTATCATCCCTGCTCCTACTTTCTTTGATTTTCAGGCAAAAGGGAGATATGTTATAACTAGGGAGGAGGCGGATGAGTATGAGAGGAGGGCGGAGGCAGCTCGCCTCCAAGATGCAGCTCATCAGGTGATACGTCTCCAACGTATCTATAATTTTTTTATTGCTCCATGCTATATTATCTACTGTTTTAGGCAATATTGGGCTTTATTTTCCACTTTTATATTATTTTTGGGACTAACCTATTAACCGGAGGCCCAGCCCAGATTTGTTGTTTTATGCCTATTTTAGTGTTTCGAGGAAAAGGAATATCAAACGGAGTCGAAACGGAACGAAATCAACTGGATAAGTTATTTTTGGAAGGAAACCTACCTGATAGACTTGGACCCTACGTCAGAAGATGAAGGAGGAGCTCACGAGGGTAGGGGCGTGCCCACCCCCCTGGGCGCGCCCCCTGCCTCGTGGCCCCCTCTTCGGTCCACCGACGTACCTCCTGCACCCATATATACCTACGTAACCTAAAACTTCCAGAACGGAGATTAGATCGGGAGTTTCGCCGCCAGAAGCCTCCGTAGCCATCAAAAACCAATCTAGACCCGTTCCGGCACCCTGCCGGAGGGGGCAATCCTTCTCCGGTGGCCATCTTCATCATCCCGGTGCTCTCCATGACGAGGAGGGAGTAGTTCTCCCTCGGGGCTGAGGGTATATACCAGTAGCTATGTGTTTGATCTCTCTCTCTCGTGTTCTTGAGGTGATACGATCTTGATGTATCGCGAGCTTTGCTATTATAGTTGGATCTTATGTTTCTCCTCCCCCTCTACTCTCTTGTAATGGATTGAGTTTTCCCTTTGAGGTTATCTTATCGGATTGAGTCTTTAAAGATTTGAGAACACTTGATGTATGTCTTGCCGTGCGTATCTGTGGTGACAATGGGGTACCACGTGATTCACTTGATGTCTGTTTTGGTGATCAACTTGCGGGTTCCGCCCATGAACCTATGCATAGGGGTTGGCACAGGTTTTCGTCGTGATTCTCTGGTAGAACTTTGGGGCACTCTTTGAGGTCCTATGTGTTGGTTGAATAGATGAATCTGAGATTGTGTGATGCATATCGTATAATCATGCCCATGGATACTTGAGGTGACATTGGAGTATCTAGGTGACATTAGGGTTTTGGTTGATTTGTGTCTTAAGGTGTTATTCTTGTACGAACTCTAGGGCTGTTTGTGACACCTATAGGAATAGCCCAATGGATTGATTGGAAAGAATAACTTTGAGGTGGTTTCGTACCCTACGATAATCTCTTCGTTCGTTCTCCGCTATTAGTGACTTTGGAGTGACTCTTTGTTGCATGTTGAGGGATAGTTATATGATCCAATTATGTTATTATTGTTGAGAGGACTTGCACTAGTGAAAGTATGAACCCTAGGCCTTGTTTCAACACATTGCAATACTGTTTACGCTCACTTTTATCACTTGTTACCTTGCTGTTTTTATAATTTCAGATTACAAATACCTTTATCTACCATCCATATACCACTTGTATCACCATCTCTTCACCGAACTAGTGCACCTATACAATTTACCATTGTATTGGGTGTGTTGGGGACATAAGAGACTCTTTGTTATTTGGTTGAAAGGTTGCTTGAGAGAGACCATCTTCATCCTACGCCTCCTACGGATTGATAAACCTTAGGTCATCCACTTGAGGGAAATTTGCTACTGTCCTACAAACCTCTGCACTTGGAGGCCCAACAACGTCTACAAGAAGAAGGTTGTGTAGTAGACATCAAGCTCTTTTCTGGCGCCGTTGCCGGGGAGGTTGGCGCTTGAAGGTATATCTTTAGATCTTGCAACCGAGTCTTTTAGTTTCTTGTTTTATCACTAGTTTAGTTTATAAAAGAAAATTAAAAATGGAATTAAGTTTGCCTCATATGCTTTATCTTTTTAATATCTATCGTGAGAATAAGGATTCTGATAATTGTGCTCAAGTGCTAGAAGAAGAAATCTATAAAATGTTTGGCACTAAATATTTGAATGATGAGCATGATTGCAATGTTGTTAGTATGAATTCCTTGAATATCCATAATGCTAATGATATGCAAAGCCACAAGCTTGGGGAAGCTATGTTTGATGAAAATGATATTTTTTGTCCCCCAAGTTTCGATGAGCAAATTTATTATGATGAAAGCATGCCTCCTATCTATGATGATTATTGTGATGACACGTATGCTTTGAATAATAATAATAACAATGGACCTTGTCATCTTGATCTTAATTTTCAATCACATGATAGTTATTTTGTTTAGTTTGCTCCCACTATTATTCATGAGAAGAATTTTGCTTATGTGGAGAGTAGTAAATTTTCTATGCCTGTAGATCATGAAAAGAATGCTTTAGGTGCTGGTTTTATTGTTGAATTCATTCATGATGCTACTTAAAATTATTATGAGGGAGGAACATATACTCGTAGGAATTGCAATAATACCAAGTTTCCTCTCTATGTGCTTAAAGTTTTGAAGTTATGCTTGTTTTACCTTCCTATGCAAGTTGATTCTTGTTCCCATAAGTTGTTTGCTCACAAAATTCCTATGCATAGGAATTATGTTAGACTTAAATGTGCTAGTCATATTCTTTATGATGCTCTCTTTATGTTTCAATTCTTATCTTTTATGTGAGCATCATTGAAATCATCATGCCTAGCTAGGGGCGTTAAACGATAGCGCTTGTTGGGAGGCAACCCAATTTTATTTTATTTTAGCTCCTTGCTTTTTGTTCCTGTTTAATAATAAATAATCCATCTAGCCTCTGTTTAGATGTGGTTTTATGTGTTTAATTAGTGTTTGTGCCAAGTAGAACCTTTGGGAAGACTTGGGGAAAGTCTTGTTGATCATGCTGTAAAAAACAGAAACTTTAGTGCTCACGAGAGTTGCTTCCTTTTTTATTTGGAGAGTTATATTTAGTTAATTATTTCTGGAGATGATTAATAGATAAATTCCTCAGGTCCAGCAATTTATTTGAGAATTTTATGAGTTCCATAAGTATACGTTTGATCCAGATTACTACAGACTGTTCTGTTTTTGACAGATTCTGTTTTTCGTGTGTTGTTTGCTTATTTTGATGAATCTATGGCTAATAAAATAGTTTATAAACCATAGATAAGTTGGAATACAGCAGGGTTAACACCAATATAAATAAATAATGAGTTCATTACAGTACCTTTAAGTGGTGATTTACTTTCTTATACTAACGGAGCTTACGAGTTTTCTGTTAAGTTTTGTGTTGTGAAGTTTTCAAGTTTTGGGTAAGGATTCGATGGACTATGGAATAAGAAGTGGCAAGAGACTAAGCTTGGGGATGCCCAAGGCACCCCAAGGTAATATTCAAGGATAGCCAAGAGCCTAAGCTTGGGGATGCCCCGGAAGGCATCCCCTCTTTCGTCTTCGTTCATCGGTAACTTTACTTGGAGCTATATTTTTATTCACCACATGATATGTGTTTTGCTTGGAGCGTCAATTTATTTTATTAGGAATTGCTTTCTGTTATTTAGAACAATGTTTTGCATATTTTATTTCAATAAAAGTGGCATTGATAGCCTTTACTATGCCTATTTTAGAAGTCCACATGTTGCTGTTTAAAAACAGAAAGTTTACCGTTGTTGCAATAATTCCCTAGAAAAGTCATTTGCTCTCATGCTTCACTTAGATTATTTTGAGAGTCTTAAATAGCATGGTAATTTGCTTAAAATCCTTATATGGTAGGTATACAAGATTAATAATAAAATTCTCTTATGAGTGTGTTGAATACTAAGAGAAGTTTGATACTTGATGATTGTTTTGAGATATGAGGATGGTAATATTAGAGTCATGCTAGTTGAGTAGTTGTGAATTTGAGAAATACTTGTGTTGAAGTTTGTGATTCCTGTAGCATGCACGTATGGTGAACCGTTATGTGGTGAAGTTGGAGCATGATTTATTTTTTGATTGCCTTCCTTATGAGTGGCGGCCTGGGATGAGCGATGGTCTTTTCCTACCAATCTATCCCCCAAGGAGCATGCGTGTAATAATTTGTTTCGATAACTAATAGATTTTTGCAAAAAGTATGTGAGTTCTTTATGACTAATGTTGAGTACATGGATTATACGCACTCTCACCCTTCCACCATTGCTAGCCTCTCTAGTACTGCGCAACTTTCGCCGGTACCATAAACCCACCATATACCTTCCTCAAAACAGCCACCATACCTACCTATTATGGCATTTCCATAGCCATTCCGAGATATATTGCCATGCAACTTTCCACCGTTCCATTTATGACACACTCCATCATTGTCATATTGCTTAGCATGATCATGTAGTTGACATCGTATTTGTGGCAAAGCCACCATTCATATTTCTTTCATACATGTCACTCATGAGTCATTGCATATCCCGGTGCACCGCCGGAGGCTTTCATATAGAGTCATATCTTGTTCTAAGTATCGAGTTGTATTCTTGAGTTGTAAGTAAATAAAAGTGTGATGATCATCATTATTAGAGCATTGTCCCAGTGAGGAAAGGATGATGGAGACTATGATTCCCCCACAAGTCGGGATGAGACTCCGGACGAAAATAAATAAATAAATAAATAAAAGAGGCCAAAGAAGCCCAAATAAAAAAAGAAAGAAAAGAGGCCATAAAAAAGAGGAAAGGCCCAAATAAAAAAATAAAAAAATGAGATAAAAAGAGAGAAGGGACAATGCTACTATCCTTTTACCACACTTGTGCTTCAAAGTAGCACCATGATCTTCATGATAGAGAGTCTCCTATGTTGTCACTTTCATTTACTAGTGGGAATCTTTCATTATAGAACTTGGCTTGTATATTCCAATGATGGGCTTCCTCAAAATGCCCTAGGTCTTCATGAGCAAGCAAGTTGGATGCACACCCACTAGTTTCTTTTGTTGAGCTTTCATACATTTATAGCTCTAGTGCATCCGTTGCATGGCAATCCCTACTCACTCGCATTGATATCTATTGATGGGCATCTCCATAGCCCATTGATACGCCTAGTTGATGTGAGACTATCTTCTCCTTTTTTTGTCTTCTCCACAACCACCATTCTATTCCACCTATCATGCTATGTCCATGGCTCACGCTCATATATTGCGTGAAGATTGAAAAAGTTTGAGAACATCAAAAGTATGAAACAATTGCTTGGCTTGTCATCGGGGTTGTGCATGATTTAAATTTTTTGTGTGGTGAAGATAGAGCATAACCAGACTATATGATTTTGTAGGGATAACTTTCTTTGGCCATGTTATTTTGAGAAGACATAATTGCTTAGTTAGTATGCTTGAAGTATTATTGTTTTTATGTCAATATGAACTTTTGTCATGAATCTTTCGGATCTGAATATTCATATCACAAGTAAGAAGAATTACATTGAAATTATGCCAACTAGCATTACACATCAAAAATTATCTTTTTATCATTTACCTACTCGAGGACGAGCAGGAATTAAGCTTGGGGATGCTTGATACGTCTCCAATGTATATATAATTTTTGATTGCTCCATGCTATATTATCTACTGTTTTAGGCAATATTGGGCTTTATTTTCCACTTTTATATTATTTTTGGGACTAACCTATTAACCGGAGGCCCAGCCCAGATTTGCTGTTTTATGCCTATTTTAGTGTTTCGAGGAAAAGGAATATCAAACGGAGTCGAAACGGAACGAAATCAACTGGAGAAGTTATTTTTGGAAGGAAACCTACCGGATAGACTTGGACCCTATGTCAGAAGATGAAGGAGGAGCTCACGAGGGTAGGGGCGCGCCCACCCCCCCTGGGGCGCGCCCCCTGCTTCGTAGCCCCCCCTTCGGTCCATCGACGTACCTCCTGCACCCATATATACCTACATAACCTAAAACTTCCAGAATGGAGATTAGATCGGGAGTTCCGCCGCCATAAGCCTCCGTAGCCATCGAAAATCAATCTAGACCCGTTCCGGCACCTTGTCGGAGGGGGCAATCCTTCTCCGGTGGCCATCTTCATCATCCCGGTGCTCTCCATGACGAGGAGGGAGTAGTTCTCCCTCGGGGCTGAGGGTATATACCAGTAGCTATGTGTTTGATCTCTCTCTCTCGTGTTCTTAAGGTGATACGATCTTGATGTATCGCGAGCTTTGCTATTATAGTTGGATCTTATGTTTCTCCTCCCCTTCTACTCTCTTGTAATGGATTGAGTTTTCCCTTTGAAGTTATCTTATCGGATTGGGTCTTTAAAGATTTGAGAACACTTGATGTATGTCTTGCCATGCGTATCTGTGGTGACAATGGGGTACCACGTGATTCACTTGATGTATGTTTTGGTGATCAACTTGCGGGTTCCGCCCATGAACCTATGCATAGGGGTTGGCACACGTTTTCGTCATGATTCTCTGGTAGAACTTTGGGGCACTCTTTGAGGTCCTATGTGTTGGTTGAATAGATGAATATGAGATTGTGTGATGCATATCGTATAATCATGCCCATGGATACTTGAGGTGACATTGGAGTATCTAGGTGACATTGGGGTTTTGGTTGATTTGTGTCTTAAGGTGTTATTCTAGTACGAACTCTAGGGCTGTTTGTGACACCTATAGGAATAGCCCAAAGGATTGATTGGAAAGAATAACTTTGAGGTGGTTTCGTACCCTACCATAATCTCTTCGTTCGTTCTCCGCTATTAGTGACTTTGGAGTGACTCTTTGTTGCATGTTGAGGGATAGTTATATGATCCAATTATGTTATTATTGTTGAGAGGACTTGCACTAGTGAAAGTATGAACCCTAGGCCTTGTTTCAACACATTGCAATACCGTTTACGCTCACTTTTATCACTTGTTACCTTGCTGTTTTTATAATTTCATATTACAAATACCTTTATCTACCATCCATATACCACTTGCATCACCATCTCTTCGCCAAACTAGTGCACCTATACAATTTACCATTGTATTGGGTGTGTTGGGGACACAAGAGACTCTTTGTTATTTGGTTGCAGGGTTGCTTGAGAGAGACCATCTTCATCCTACGCCTCCTATGGACTGATAAACCTTAGGTCATTCACTTGAGGGAAATTTGCTACTGTCCTACAAACCTCTGCACTTGGAGGCCCAACAACGTCTACAAGAAGAAGGTTGTGTAGTAGACATCATCAGGCAATTGCCACTGCATCTCAGTACGACCCCAACTACAACTTTGATCCATGGGCATAGACCAACTTAGGCCAAAAGCCTAAGCTTGGGGGAGTACGTATTTCTCACCGACATTACATACAAGTTCACACACTCATGCCAGTTGTCGGTGCTCATACTTTTTCATTGTATCATCCATGCTAGTTTATTTTCTTTTTTAGCTTTCTTCTTGTGTGTTTGAAAAACCTTAAGAAAAACCAAAAAAAATAGTTGTAGCTTTTAGCTAGTTTACTTTCCATGCCTATAGTAGTAGTAATTAAAAAGAAAACCCAAAAAGATTTCTTGTTCTTCTTTTGCTTGTTGGGAGCTTTCCCATGTAAATACTTTTGTTTCTTTTCTTTCCTTTGGGGGTCGAGAGGAGAAGACCATGATGAAAATGTTGAGTGGCTCTCATATGCATTATTGTTGATCTAACAAAGATCCCATATTACCTTGTCTTCTCCCATGAATTGAATGCTTGCAGATTCCAGCTTAGTCCAATGCACGTGCACTATTATTATTATCCACACCGTTCGGTCGTGCAAGTGAAAGGCAATAATGATGATTATTTGATGGACTGATTGAGATGAGAAAAGTTGGTATGAACTCGACCTCTCTTGTTTTTGTAAATATGATTAGTTCATCATTCCTGATTCAGCCTATTATGAAAGAAACATGTTTGCAATGAAAATTAGAGATTATAGTTGCTTATGCCATGCTTAATTAGCTAGTAGTTTATAATGGTTTACCTTGCGTGCCAACATGCTATTAAAATGGTTGTGATGTGGTATGGTAGGGTGGTATCCTCCTTTGAACGATTCGAGTGGCTTGACTTGGCACATGTTCACGCATGTAGTTGGAACAAAATCAACATAGCCTCTACGATATTTATGTTCATGGTGCATTATATCCTACTCATGCTTGCATTTGATGTTGATTAATTTTAATGCATGTTCATGACTGTTGTCGCTCTCTAGCTGGTCGCTTCCCAGTCTTTTTCTAGCCTTCACTTGTACTAAGCGGGAATACTGCTTGTGCATCCAATTCCATAAACCCCAAAGTTATTCCATATGAGTCCACCATGCCTACCTATATACGGTATCTACCTGTCGTTTCAAGTAAATTTGTACGTGCCAAACTCTAAACCTTCAAATAAACATTATGTTTTGTATGCTCGAATAGCTCATGTATCAACTAGTGTTGTCTGTATCCTCCATGCTAGGTGGGTTATTCTCAAGAGGAGTGGACTCCGCTCCTCATTCACGAGAAAATGGCTGGTCACCGGGATGCACAGTCCCATGCTAAAATCAAATCAAAATAATTGCAACCAAAACTCCCCCAGGACTGTTGTTAGTTGGAGGCACCCGTTGTTTCGAGCAAGCCATGGATTGATGCTTGTTGGTGGTGGGGGGTATAAACTTTACCATTCTGCTTGGGAACCGCCTCTAATGTGTGTAGCATGGAAGATATCGAGATCTCTCGGTTGTTATGTTGACAATGAAAGTATACCGCTCAAAATATTATTCATCTCTATTTCAAAACCAAGCTCTGGCACCTCTACAAATCCCTCCCTCCCTCTGCGAAGGGCCTATCCATTTACTTTTATGTTGAGTCATCATCCTCTTATTAAAAAGCACCAGTTGGAGAGCATCGTTGTCATTTGCATATATTATCGTTAGTTTACATTGAGTATGACTTGACTGGATCTCTTTTACCATGAATTACAATGTCTAGTCAGTCCTTGATCTTTAAAGGTGCTCTGCATTTATGTTTTGCGGTCTTAGAAAGGGCTAGCGAGATACCATCTTGTTATATCATATTATGATTGTTTTGAGAAAGTGTTGTCATCCGAGATTTATTATTATTGCTCGCTAGTTGATTATTCCATTGATATGAGTAAAAATGAGACCTAAATGTTATTGTGAATATGGTTAGTTCATAATCTTTGCTGAAAACTTGAATGTTGGCTTTACATATTTGCAACAACAAGAGCAAACAGAGTTTGTAAAAGTTTTTCTTTATCACTTTCAATTTATCAACTGAATTGCTTGAGGACAAGCAAAGGTTTAAGCTTGGGGGAGTTGATACGTCTCCGTCGTATCTACTTTTACAAACACTTTTGCCCTTGTTTTGGACTCTAACATGCATGATTTGAATGGAACTAACCCGGACTGACTCTGTTTTCAACAGAATTGCCATGGTGTTATTTTTGTGCAGAAATAAAAGTTCTCGGAATGACCTGAAAATCAACGGAGATTATTTTTGGAATATATAAAAAATACTGGAAGAAGAATCCACGTCAGGGGCCCCACACCCTATCCACGAGGGTGGGGGCGCGCCTACCCCCCTGGGCGCGCCCCATGCCTCGTAGGCCCCCTGACGCTCCACCGACCTCAACTCCAACTCCATATATTCACTTTCGAGGAGAAAAAAATCAGAGAGAAGGATTCATCACGTTTTACGATACGGAGCCGCCGCCAAGCCCTAAACTCTCTCGGGAGGGCTGATCTGGAGTCCGTTCGGGGCTCCGGAGAGGGGAATCCGTCGCCATCATGATCATCAACCTTCCTCCATCACCAATTTCATGATGCTCACCGCCGTGCGTGAGTAATTCCATTGTAGGCTTGCTGGACGGTGATGGGTTGGATGATATTTATCATGTAATCGAGTTAGTTTTGTTAGGGTTTGATCCCTAGTATCCACTATGTTCTGAGATTGATGCTGCTATGACTTTTCTATGCTTAATGCTTGTCACTAGGGCCCGAGTGCCATGATTTCAGATCTGAACCTATTATGTTTTCATGAATATATGTGAGTTCTTGATCCTATCTTGCAAGTCTATAGTCACCTATTATGTGTTATGATCCGTTAACCCCGAAGTGACAATAAGCGGGATACTTACCGGTGATGATTGTAGTTTGAGGAGTTCATGTATTCACTATGTGTTAATGCTTTGGTCCGGTAATCTATTAAAAGGAGGCCTTAATATACCTTAGTTTCCAATAGGACCCCGCTGCCACGGGAGGGTAGGACAAAAGATGCCATACA
This sequence comes from Triticum urartu, assembly GCF_056163025.1. Classification (NCBI taxonomy): domain Eukaryota; kingdom Viridiplantae; phylum Streptophyta; class Magnoliopsida; order Poales; family Poaceae; genus Triticum; species Triticum urartu. Next base: position 441,504,037 of record NC_141878.1, on the reverse strand, counting down.
AGTTCTTTTCCATAAGCACGTATGACTATATTCGGAATACATGCCTACATTACATTGATGAACTGGAGCTAGTTCTGTGTCACCCTATGTTATAACTGTTGCATGATCGATCACATCCGACATAATTCTCCATCACCGATCCAATGCCTATGAGCTTTTCCTATATTGTTCTTCACTTATTTACTTTTCCATTGCTACTGTTACAATCACTATAAAACCCAAAAATATTACTTTTGCTACCATTACCACTACTATCATATTACTTTGCTACTAAACACTTTGTTGCAGATATTAAGTTTCTAGGTGTGGTTGAATTGACAACTCAGCTGCTAATACTTGAGAATATTCTTTGGCTCCCCTTGTGTCGAATCAATAAATTTGGGTTGAATAATGTACCCTCGAAAACTGTTGCGATCCCCTATACTTGTGGGTTATCAAGGGGCTACTGAGGGAGTCCTGGACTAATGGGTCCTCGGGTGTATGACCTATTGGATATGGGTCGGACTGATGGGTCGTAAGGATACAAAGACCGAAGACTCTTCTCGTGTCCGGATAGGACCCTCCTTGGTGTAGAAGGCAAGCTTGTCGACCAACTATGAAGATTCCTTTCTCTGTAACCGACCTTGTGTAACCCTAGATCCCTCTTGTGTCTATATAAACCGGAGGGCTAGGTCCATAGATAGCCCGGATAATCATAATCATAGCCAGGCTAGACTTTTAGGGTTTAGCCATTACGATCTCGTGGTAGATCAACTCTTGTAATACTCATATTCATCAAGATCAATCAAGCAGGAAGTAGGGTATTACCTCCATAGAGAGGGCACGAACCTGGGTAAACATTGTGTCCCCTGTCTCCTATTACCATCGATCCTAGACACACAGTTCGGGACCCCCTATCCGAGATCCGTAGGTTTTGACACCGACAGCCGCCCCCCCCCCTCCCAATTCGGATTGGGCTTGGGGGGCACGCGCCCCCCACTTGGCCGCCTCCTCCTCTCTCTCCCACCATGGCCCATTAAGGCCCATTAACTCCCTGGGAGGTTCCGTGTAACGCCCCGAGACCGATGTGCCAGGTGTCGTCCAGTTATTCGCTGTTGTTGCCTTGTCATTGCTTGCGTGTCATGCATTGCATATCATGTCATCATGTGCATTTCATTTGCATATGTGTTCGTCTCATGCATCCGAGATTTTTCCCCGTTGTCCGTTTTGCATTCCGGCGTTCCGTTCTCCTCCGGTGGTCATTTCTACCTTTCTTTCTTGTGTGGGGGTTAAACATTTCCGGATTGGACCGAGTCTTGCCAAGCGGCCTTGGTTTACTACCGGTAGACCGCCTGTCAAGTTTCGTACCATTTGGACTTCGTTTGATACTCCAATGGTTAACCGAGGGACCGAGAAGGCCTCATGTGTGTTGCAGCCCAACACCCCTCCAATTTGGCCCAAAACCCACCTAACTCTACTCCATCATCTAGAGCGTTCGATCACGATCGCGTGGCCGAAAACCGCACCTCATTTGGACTATCCTAGCTCCCTCTACCTATAAAAGAGCACCCTCCCCGAAATTTCGGATCATTTCGCGGATGAACCCTAGATCCACTCCTCCCCGCGCATCCGGACGCGTCCGTGCCGCGCCGGACATGTCCGCTCACCGCCGCCACCTTACTCCATCCAATCAGGGAGTGCCACGTCAGCTCCACTGTCGCCCGAGCCAATCTCAGCGTGCCATGTCAGCGCCCGCGCCGCCCCACTTCGCCGCGGCCCGCGAGGCCCGCCGCAGGCCCTCCCGGGCCCGAGGCTCCCCGCCGCCACTCAGATCCATCGCCGCCCCAGCGCCACCGCGTGCCTCCTCTCGCCGCCTCGCTGCCTACATCGCCGGTCGCCGCGTCCTTCGCTCGCCGGCAGCTGCCTTCGCTCGCCGCAGCGCGCCCCGTCGCCCGCCGCGGCTCCGGCCATCCCCGTCGCCGGAGTCTCCCAGCGCCACCGCCGCCTGCTTCCAGATCCGGCGTCGCCCACCGCGGCTCCGGCCATCCCCGTCGCCGGAGTCTCCCAACGCCACCGCCACCCTGCCTCGATCCCGATCGGATCGGGAGAGACGACCGGGTCGCTCCGTGCTCGCGTGGACCTTCCGCGTGGGCCACCTCCTCCCCGCCTTCAGCCCAGCTCCAGCCGGCCTTGTTCGGCCTGCCTCATCCTCCTTCGTGGGCCGGCCTGGCTTCACCGGCCAGCGCAGCGCCCGAGTCCGGCCCAGCGCGCCGCCCCGCCTCGGCCTGCCACTTCCTCCTCTCCGGGCCAAGCCCATGGGTGAGCCGCACCCCCAGCGCCCCGCCTCTGTTTTTTTCCTGCTGTTGGGCTTGCCTCAGATTCGGCCCGCATCGTTCTTTTTCCAGATCTGGACGATTTTTCTATATTTCCTGAGACTGCTGTTTTCCAGATTAGTCCCCCTGGTTCATGCATTTAATAACTCACTAACCGTGCATCGGATTAAAATGTTTTATATATGAAACTTGCTCAGAATTTTGTGTAGATTAATAATATCCAACTTTCATCTATGTTTGAAATGTTTAAAATGATGTTGGTTTAAATTTGCTCCTATGCCATGCTAAAATGATTTAATTCATAACTATTCAACCGTAGCTCCGAATTAAATAATCTTTATATGTAAATGGGGTAGAAAAATGCCTAGTTTAACATGGTGACCTTTATTTGCATGTTAAACAACTCTAAAATTGTGTTTAGGGCAGAACAGTACCAAATCTAAAATATGGACATGAGGTTTTCCGGACTTGTTGTTTTGTCGTTCCGGCCTCATTTAAACTTGACTAGATAGGTAGTTTGCTTTGCTTCACCTCCATGTTAATCAACATTTAATATTGTTGGGGTACATAAACGAGATCGAACTAAATAACTTGTTGTGGTGTTTCGTCAATATGCAACCCGTTGCATATTGAGCTCCACTTAATTTGTAGGATTGGTTGTGCACTTTGCCATGTCATGCTTCATTAAACCGGACATGCATCATTCTTGTTTGCGCATCATGCCATGTCTATGTGATGGTTGTTTACCATGTTGTTTACTTCTTTCTGGTGTTGCTTCTTCGGGTTGGTTCCGATAACGTCGCGTGTGCGAGGACCCGTTCGTCTACGTTCCGTTTGTCTTCTTCATGGTCTCGTTCTTCTTCCTTGCGGGATTTCAAGCAAGATGATCATACCCTCAAAATCACTACTATCTTTGCTATGCTAGTTTGCTCGCTCTTTTGCTATGCCATTGCTACGATGCCTACCACTTGCTTGCAAGCCTCCAAAATTGCCATGTCAAACCTCTAACCCACCATTGTCCTAGCAAACCGTTGATTGGCTATGTTACCGCTTTGCTCAGCCCCTCTTATAGCGTTGCTAGTTGCAGGTGAGGATTGGAGGCCGTTCCTTGTTGGAACATTTATTTACTTGTTGGGATATCATTATATTGCTATGTTATTTTAATGCATCTATATTCTTGGTAAAGGGTGGAAGGCTCGGCCTTATGCCTGGTGTTTTGTTCCACTCTTGCCGCCCTAGTTTCCGTCATATCGGTGTTATGTTCCCGGATTTTGCGTCCCTTACGCGGTTGGGCTATAATGGGAACCCCTTGACAGTTCGCCTTAAGTAAAGCTCCTCCAGCAATGCCCAACCTTGGTTTTACCATTTGCCTCACCACCACCTACTTTTCCCTTGGGAGTCGCTCTCTCGAGGGTCATCTTTATTTTAACCGCCCCCCCCCCCCCCGGGCCAGTGCTTGTCTAAGTGTTGGTCCGAAATGGGCAGCCTGCGGGGCCACCTCGAGGAAACTTGAGGGCTGGTTTTACTCGTAGCTTGACCTATCCGGTGTTGCCCTGAGAACGAGATATGTGCAGCTCCCATCAGGATGTCGGCGCATCGGGCGGTGTTGTTGGTTTAGTTTTACCCTGTCGAAATGTCTTGTTGTACCGGGATACCGAGTCTGATCGGAATGTCTCGGGTGGAGGTCTATTCCTTCGTTGACCGTGAGAGCTTGTGATGGGCTAAGTTGGGACACCCTGCAGGGATTTGAACTTTCGAAAGCCGTGCCCGCGGTTATGGGCAGATGGGAATTTGTTAACGTCCGGTTGTAGAAAACCTGAAGTTCGACCTTAATTAAAATGAATCAACTGCGTGTGTAACCGTGATGGTCTCTTTCCGGCGGGGTCCGGGAAGTGAACACGGTTGTTGGAGTTATGCTTGACGTAGGTCGTTATAGGATCACTTCTTGATCATACTCTTATCGACCGTGCTTTGCCTTCTCTTCTCGCTCTCTTTTGCGTATGTTAGCCACCATATATGCTAGTCGCTTGCTGCAGCTCCATCTCATACCTTTACCTTACCCATAAGCTTAAATAGTCTTGATCGCGAGGGTGCGAGATTGCTGAGTCCCTGTGGCTCACAGATACTTCCAAAACCATTTTGCAGGTGCCGATGAGTCCGTGCAGATGACGCAACCAAGCTCAGGAGGAGCTCGATGAAGATCGTGTTCTTTATGTTGTTTTGTTCTAGTTGATCAGTAGTGGAGCCCAGTTGGGGTCGATCGGGGACCGTGTCGCATTTGGGGTTCTTCTTTTGTTTTGGTTCCGTAGTCGGACCATGAGTGTATTTGATTGATGTAATGTTTATTCATGTAATTGAGTGAAGTGGCGATTGTAAGCCAACTATGTATCTCTTTCCCTTATGTATTACATGGTTATGTGAAGATTACCTCACTTGCGACATATGCCTTCAATGCGATTATGTCTCTAAGTCGTGCCTCGACACGTGGGAGCTATAGTCGCATCGAGGGTGTTACAAGTTGGTAATCAGAGCCTTCCCCGACCTTAGGAGCCCCATTGCTTGATCGTTTTTAGCGGCCGAGTTGTGTCTAGAAAAATGTTTTGAGTCCTTTAGGAATTATATATCGGAGAGTTTAGGAATTCTTTTTACTTCCCAGTCTCCTCATCGCTCTAGTAAGGCATCCTGACGTAGAGTTTTGACTCTTCTCTTCTCAAATTTCACTAAAAAAAATTTAGGATCACGCGGGTATCTTGGAATCGCTCCGATGGTTTTATGATGAGAACATTGTCTTGGTGCCTCCTATCAGGGGTTTTGTGGAAGTGTCCCGGGGAGTTGAGCTCTGAGGTGTTGTCGTCATAATTTTATCGTTGCAGTTCTGGAATACCTGAGTTTAGTACGCCGACATCGAAAATCTCTTTTATGCAGTTTGTTGGTGAGATAACCTCGACGCCACCCAGTACTGGGGTGGGAGTTCGGGAGTATCGCCATAACTTGTATAACGGATGCTTTTCGAAGGTTGAGGTAGATGATTTTCGAAGGTTTCTTGGTTATGTGTTGAAGGATGGATACAGCTGGATGTAGGATTTGCTAGTTTGGGTGAGATATTATGCTTCCCCTGTATCCCCAACACCTGATTGCATAACCGGAAAATTTCGGGAGTTTCATAGGTGGGAATTCAAGTAGCTCTTAGGATATCTTTCCAACAGATGTATGATATGAAATTGGGGTTCGACGTCTAGTGGTCCGCCTATTCACGGTCGGTTTTATAGTGGTCTCATTGTGTCTTAAAGAGTCCTTGGCTATGCCGACTCGGGGACGCTTCGTATGTCATGTGCACTGCCTTGTACATGATAGTGTTGTACGATCGAGCCCGTGTAGGCCCCACCACGAAAACTTCGGACGAAATCTCTATCATATGTTTGTTCCGGCTTATTCTGCAAGCCAATCCTTTGTTTTGTTTTCAGTTGTGGTATTCGAGTTGCTTCGAAGTCAAATGTTGATTCCATACCTTCCCTAAGCAGTGTTCTCATACTCCTATGTGAATACCAATCCTTCTTGATCATCAAGATTGTCTTTGTCAATCCTTTTAACCGGTGTGCTTCTCTTCAAGTGGATCCGATCTTTTCAACATCCGCAAGATCAAGTATCAGTTCTTCTCAACGGTGTTTGTTTCATCTGTTCCAAGTTGTCTTTGTTTTCCCGCCCACCCACTCTTTTTCTTCGATGACTCAAATTTCTTAATCTAGTATCATCTTATTGATGAGAAGCCTCTCCATTATTTTTCCTTCATGTTCTTATCCGGTGATTCTCATGAAGATCCTAACGGAGCTTCAAGTTCATCATTATTTGCTCTTTTCTTCTCCGGTGGACTGAACTCAAGCTTTCGTGTGGATCATATCCTTTTCCTCGTTCCGGTGCACCTCATAATAATTCACTTCTCGCTATTCATTTGTTCCGGAGTGCTCAAGATATCTCGAAGATTCGTGTTTCCACTCTGCTTTCATTCAAACTCTTTCGAGGATGTTATCTCTTTCAAGTCATTTAATTCAACCGGTGCAATATCTTTCAAGTAATCATTCCAACGGTGTTTATTTTGAGTGGGCCCTAACCCACAGGTCTGTTCCCAGGATCTTACCTGACTCTTCTTATTTTTTCCGGAGCTATCCTAAATTCTTTTCGAAGTTTGACGTAAGAATGATTCATCATCAGTCAAATGTATTTCTCCAAGATCTTTCAAATTCTTTTCATAGTTGGCTCAACCTCTTCGTTTTTGATTCTTCCGGAGTGTCTAAATTATTCATGGTGGTGTTTTGTCGTCGTCATTCTCAACATTTGAAGACCGAAGAAGAGTTTCTTTTTAATCTTGCTCTATTCTCTTCAAGATTCATGGTGCTAGCTTGTTGCCATCCTCTCATAATTGTTTTTGATTGTGAGAATCTTTTTCACCCATCAGGAGATATTCAAGAGTCTTCTCAGTGTGTTATCCGGAGTCCATCAATTCAGGTTTATTCATTCTCAGCTGTCAGTTATCATTCTCCTATCTTGCCGGTGCATCAATCGAATATCCTCTAATCAGTTCTTGATCTCTTCGTTCTCATGTATCTAGTTTGTCTCAAGCACCTTCGTTCATTTGCTAATTCTTACCGGTGATGCACCCCTACTTCGAGCATTTTCAATTCTTACGGTGGTTCTTTCAAGATCTCTCTTCCTTGTTCATCATATCAATTCATTTGTTGTTCCAATCCTACCGGTGGTTCCTTGAAGACGTTCTCAAGATTATGTTATATCTCTCTTAATCCTTGATACGAGAATAAGTAGTGTGCCAAATCCGTTGGTTGTCATCAATTTAATTGATGAAGGACGAGCATAATGTAATTCTTATTCTTGTTTCATCCGGATGATTAATTTCTTTTCTGGAATGGTTCATCGTATCACATTCTCAGTTCGAGTTGCTCATCTTTTCTTTCCCGGAGTTCCAAGCTCTAATTATCATTCCAAAGATCTATCTAACCATTGCAAGGGTTCAACTTGTGTTTTCAACTTCTCCTTCATTTCGTTTTGATCATCTTTTTGTTACCGGAGTTCTTCATGGAAGTTCTACATGATGGTTCATCAAGGATTTATATTTCTTCTCGAAGTGTTCATCGAGATTCTTTTCCAAGAAGCTCAAGCTTTCTTCATATTGTAATCCAGAGTGCAATTTTTCTCCCGTATCGTTGGAGGTGGTATTATGTCATTCTTGATAATTTGAATTCATGTTTCATGATTCACATGTTGTCATGAACGAGATATTTTAAATCCATCAATCTCTTCATTGCTATTATCTTGGGTTATATTTCACCTAAAGCCTCCTCTAAGGTTTGTTGCTATTATGGTGCTTATAAATGATCCAAGTTCTTCATATATCCTTTCCGGTGCGATATAGTTTCTCGCCTCCTAGTTCATATCAATCCAATCTTTTGTTTTCGTTAGTGGCAGAATTTTCACCTCATAAAGTTTGAGATGTTCTCCATAAGCCCACTACAACCCTGTTCTTTTCGTTGTTGGGTTTTTTTTTCAACAACTCCGTTCGACCCTTCTCCTAAGGATGCCTTCTCAAGCTCTTTTGGCAGAAGTTGGCATTTTCTCGTCATTTCTCCAATTTCAATTATCCATCTTCTATTCTTTTGTTCCGGAGTCATTGTGATGTTGCTATCTTCAACCTTTCCTTTTGTTTTTGTCAGGACCTTGTTCCTTTCTTGCTTATTCATTTAACCGGAGTGTCGTGCCCTCTTTTCAAGTTCTATCTCCTTATCAAGTTCTTATTCAATTATTTTCATTTCAAACCGGAGTGCTGCCCGAATTTTGGTTTTTCTTGATCCCCTTCTTTAACCGGAGTGTTTTCAATAAATATCTTGCCCTTCAACCTCAAGTTTTTTTTCGCAATGCTCTTTGTCCCTCTTTTCTAAAGGAGTGTTTTCGACCTAGTTCACCTTCGTTGTATTCTTTGCTCGAATTTGTTCAACCTCGCAAGGTTCTTGGTTTCACTCATTGGTCAAAGAAGCAACTTAATTTAGCTCTTCTCTTTCTCCTCCGTTTTCCCTCCGGTGCCATTCTAGATCTCGGGACGAGATCCTCTCGTAGTGGTGGAGTGTTGTAACGCCCCGAGACCGATGTGCCAGGTGTCGTCCAGTTATTCTCTGTTGGTGCCTTGTCATTGCTTGCGTGTCATGCATTGCATATCATGTCATCATGTGCATTTCATTTGCATATGTGTTCGTCTCATGCATCCGAGCTTTTTCCCCGTTGTCCGTTTTGCATTCCGGCGTTCCGTTCTCCTCCGGTGGTCATTTCTACCTTTCTTTCTTGTGTGGGGGTTAAACATTTCCGGATTGGACCGAGTCTTGCCAAGCGGCCTTGGTTTACTACCGGTAGACCGCCTGTCAAGTTTCGTACCATTTGGACTTCGTTTGATACTCCAACGGTTAACCGAGGGACCGAGAAGGCCTCGTGTGTGTTGCAGCCCAACACCCCTCCAATTTGGCCCAAAACCCACCTAACTCTGCTCCATCATCTAGAGCGTTCGATCACGATCGCGTGGCCGAAAACCGCACCTCATTTGGACTCTCCTAGCTCCCTCTACCTATAAAAGAGCACCCTCCCCGAAATTTCGGATCATTTCGCGGATGAACCCTAGATCCACTCCTCCCCGCGCATCCAGACGCGTCCGCGCCGTGCCGGACATGTCCGCTCACCGCCGCCACCTCACTCCATCCAATCAGGGAGCGCCACGTCAGCTCCACTGTCGCCCGAGCCAATCTCAGCGTGCCATGTCAGTGCCCGCGCCGCCCCACTTCGTCGCGGCCCGCGAGGCCCGCCGCAGGCCCTCCCGGGCCCGAGGCTCCCCGCCGCCACTCAGATCCATCGCCGCCCCAGCGCCACCGCCCGCCTCCTCTTGCCGCCTCGCTGCCTCCATCGCCGGTCGCCGCGTCCTTCGCTCGCCGGCAGCCACCTTCGCTCGCCGCAGCGCGCCCCGTCGCCCACCGCGGCTCCGGCCATCCCCGTCGCCGGAGTCTCCCAGCGCCACCGCCGCCTGCTTCCAGATCCGGCGTCGCCCGCCGCGGCTCCGGCCATCCCCGTCGTCGGAGTCTCCCAACGCCACCGCCGCCCTGCCTCGATACCGATCGGATCGGAAGAGACGACCGGGTCGCTCCGCGCCCGCGTGGACCTTCCGGGTGGGCCACCTCCTCCCCGCCTTCGGCCCAGCTCCAGCCGGCCTCATTCGTCCTGCCTCATCCTCCTTCATGGGCCGGCCCGGCTTCACCGGCCAGCGCAGCGCCCGAGTCCGGCCCAGCGCGCCGCCCCGCCTCGGCCTGCCACTTCCTCCTCTCCGGGCCAAGCCCATGGGTGAGCCGCACCCCCAGCGCCCCGCCTCTGTTTTTTCCTGCTGTTGGACTTGCCTCAGATTCGGCCCGCATCGTTCTTTTTCCAGATCTGGACGATTTGTCTATATTTCCTGAGACTGCTGTTTTGCAGATTAGTCCCCCTGGTTCATGCATTTAATAACTCACTAACCGTGCATCGGATTAAAATTTTTTATATATGAAACTTGCTCAGAATTTTGTGTAGATTAATAATATCCAACTTTCATCTATGTTTGAAATGTTTAAAATGATGTTGGTTTAAATTTGCTCCTATGCCATGCTAAAATGATTTAATTCATAACTATTCAACCGTAGCTCCGAATTAAATAATCTTTATATGTAAATGGGGTAGAAAAATGCCTAGTTTAACATGGTGACCTTTATTTGCATGTTAAACAACTCTAAAATTGTGTTTAGGGCAGAACAGTACCAAATCTAAAATATGGACATGAGGTTTTCCGGACTTGTTGTTTTGTCGTTCCGGCCTCATTTAAACTTGACTAGATAGGTAGTTTGCTTTGCTTCACCTCTTGCCATGTTAATCAACATTTAATATTGTTGGGGTACATAAACGAGATCGAACTAAATAACTTGTTGTGGTGTTTCGTCAATATGCAACCCGTTGCATATTGAGCTCCACTTAATTTGTAGGATTGGTTGTGCACTTTGCCATGTCATGCTTCATTAAACCGGACATGCATCATTCTTGTTTGCGCATCATGCCATGTCTATGTGATGGTTGTTTACCATGTTGTTTGCTTATTTCTGGTGTTGCTTCTTCGGGTTGGTTCCGATAACGTCGCGTGTGCGAGGACCCGTTCGTCTACGTTCCGTTTGTCTTCTTCATGGTCTCGTTCTTCTTCCTTGCGGGATTTCAGGCAAGATGATCATACCCTCGAAATCACTACTATCTTTGCTATGCTAGTTTGCTCGCTCTTTTGCTATGCCATTGCTACGATGCCTACCACTTGCTTGCAAGCCTCCCAAATTGCCATGTCAAACCTCTAACCCACCATTGTCCTAGCAAACCGTTGATTGGCTATGTTACCGCTTTGCTCAGCCCCTCTTATAGCGTTGCTAGTTGCAGGTGAGGATTGGAGGCCGTTCCTTGTTGGAACATTTATTTACTTGTTGGGATATCATTATATTGCTATGTTATTTTAATGCATCTATATTCTTGGTAAAGGGTGGAAGGCTCGGCCTTATGCCTGGTGTTTTGTTCCACTCTTGCCGCCCTAGTTTCCGTCATATCGGTGTTATGTTCCTGGATTTTGCGTCCCTTACGCGGTTGGGCTATAATGAGAACCCCTTGACAGTTCACCTAAAGTAAAGCTCCTCCAGCAATGCCCAACCTTGGTTTTACCATTTGCCTCACCACCACCTACTTTTCCCTTGGGAGTCGCTCTCTCGAGGGTCATCTTTATTTTAACCCCTCCCCCCGGGCCAGTGCTTGTCTAAGTGTTGGTCCGAAATGGGCAGCCTGCGGGGCCACCTCGAGGAAACTTGAGGACTGGTTTTACTCGTAGCTTGACCTATCCGGTGTTGCCCTGAGAACGAGATATGTGCAGCTCCCATCAGGATGTCGGCGCATCGGGCGGTGTTGTTGGTTTAGTTTTACCCTGTCGAAATGTCTTGTTGTACCGGGATACCGAGTCTGATCGGAATGTCTCGGGTGGAGGTCTATTCCTTCGTTGACCGTGAGAGCTTGTGATGGGCTAAGTTCGGACACCCTGCAGGGATTTGAACTTTTGAAAGCCGTGCCCGCGGTTATGGGCAGATGGGAATTTGTTAATTTCCGGTTGTAGAAAACCTGAAGTTCGACCTTAATTAAAATGAATCAACCGCGTGTGTAACCGTGATGGTCTCTTTCCGGCGGGGTCCGGGAAGTGAACACGGTTGTTGGAGTTGTGCTTGACGTAGGTCGTTATAGGATCACTTCTTGATCATACTCTTATCGACCGTGCTTTGCCTTCTCTTCTCGCTCTCTTTTGCGTATGTTAGCCACCATATATGCTAGTCGCTTGCTGCAGCTCCATCTCATACCTTTACCTTACCCATAAGCTTAAATAGTCTTGATCGCGAGGGTGCGAGATTGCTGAGTCCCTGTGGCTCACAGATACTTCCAAAACCATTTTGCAGGTGCCGATGAGTCCGTGCAGATGACGCAACCAAGCTCAGGAGGAGCTCGATGAAGATCGTGTTCTTTATGTTGTTTCGTTCTAGTTGATCAGTAGTGGAGCCCAGTTGGGGTCGACCGGGGACCGTGTCGCATTTGTGGTTCTTCTTTTGTTTTGGTTCCGTAGTCGGACCATGAGTGTATTTGATTGATGTAATGTTTATTCATGTAATTGAGTGAAGTGGCGATTGTAAGCCAACTATGTATCTCTTTCCCTTATGTATTACATGGGTTGTGTGAAGATTACCTCACTTGCGACATATGCCTTCAATGCGATTATGTCTCTAAGTCGTGCCTCGACACATGGGCGCTATAGTCACATCAAGGGTGTTATATTCTGGTAACCCCTCGGTACTCGGGAAAATGCCTGAACCTATCCAAAACCTTTTCGGTGTCCAAATATAGCCTTCAATATATCAATCTTTATTGCTCGACCATTTCGAGACTCCTCGTCATGTCCGTGATCTGGGACTCCGAACTATCTTCGGTACATCAAATCACATAACTCATAATACATATCATCATAGAACGTTAAGCGTGCGGACCCTACGGGTTCGATATGTAGACATGACCGAGACTCATCTCCGGTCAATAACCAATAGCGGAACCTGGATGCTCATATTGGTTCATACATATTCTACGAAGATCTTTATCATTCAAACCGCATAACAACATACGTTTGTTCCCTTTGTCATCTGTATGTTACTTGCCCGAGATTCGATCATCGGTATCATCATACCTAGTTCAATCTCGTTACCGGCAAGTCTCTTTACTCGTTTCGTAATGCAACATCCCTCAACAAACTCATTAGTCACATTGCTTGCAAGGCTTATAGTGATGTGCATTACCGAGAGGGCCCAGAGATACCTCTCTGACAATCGGAGTGACAAATCCTAATCTCGATCTATACCAACTCAACAAACACCATCAGAGACACCTGTAGAGCATCTTTATAATCACCCAGTTACGTTGTGACGTTTAATAGCACACTAAGTGTTCCTCCGGTATTTGGGAGTTGCATAATCTCATAGTCATAGGAACATGTATAAGTATGGAGAAAGGAATAAAAATAAACTAAACGATCATAGTGCTAAGCTAACGGATGGGTCAAGTCAATCACATCATTATCTAATGATGTGATCCCGTTCATCAAATGACAACTCATGTCTATGGCTAGGAAACTTAACCATCTTTGATTAACGAGCTAGTCAAGTAGAGGCATACTAGTGACACTCTGTTTGTCTATGTATTCACACATGTACTAAGTTTCCGGTTAATACAATTCTAGCATGAATAATAAACATTTATCATGATATAAGGAAATATAAATAACAACTTTATTATTGCCTCTAGGGCATATTTCCTTCAGTCTCCCACTTGCACTAGAGTCAATAATCTAGATTACATTGTAATGATTCTAACACCCATGGATTCTTGGTGCTGATCATGTTTTGCTCGTGAGAGAGGCTTAGTCAACGGGTCTACAACATTCAGATCCGTATGTATCTTGCAAATCTCTATGTCTCCCTCCTTGACTTGATCGCGGATTGAGTTGAAGCGTCTCTTGATGTGCTTGGTTCTCTTGTGAAATCTGGATTCTTTTGCCAAGGCAATTGCACCAGTATTGTCATAAAAGCTTTTCATTGGACCCGATGCACTAGGGTATGACACCTAGATCGGATATGAACTCCTTCATCCGGACTCCTTCATTTGCTGCTTCTGAAGCAGCTATGTATTACGCTTCAGACGTAGATCCCACCATGATGCTTTGCTTAGAACTACACCAACTGATAGCTCCACCATTCAATAAAAATATGTATCCGGTTTGTGACTTAGAGTCATCTGGATCAGTGTCAAAGCTTGCATTGACGTAACCGTTTACGACGAGCTCTTTGTCACCTCCATAAACGAGAAACATATCCTTAGTCCTTTTCAGGTATTTCAGGATATTCTTGACCGCTGTCCAGTGATCCACTCCTGGATTACTTTGGTACCTCCCTGCTAAACTAATAGCAAGGCACACATTAGGTCTGGTACACAGCATTGCATACATGATAGAACCTATGGCTGAAGCATAGGGAATGACTTTCATTTTCTCTCTATCTTCTGAAGTGGTCGGGCATTGAGTCTGACTCAACTTCACACCTTGTAACACAGGCAAGAACCCTTTCTTTGCCTGATCCATTTTGAACTTCTTCAAAACTTTATCAAGGTATGTGCTTTGTGAAACTCCAATTAAGTGTCTTGATCTATCTCTATAGATCTTGATGCCCAATATATAAGCAACTTCACCGAGGTCTTTCATTGAAAAATTCTTATTCAAGTATCCTTTTATGCTATTCAGAAATTCAGTATCATTTCCAATCAATAATATGTCATCCACATATAATATCAGAAATGCTATAGAGCTCCCACTCACTTTCTTGTAAATACAGGCTTCTCCAAAAGTCTGTATAAAACCATATGCTTTGATCACACTATCAAAGCGTATATTCCAACTCCGAGATGCTTGCACCAGTCTATAAATGGATCGCTAGAGCTTACACACTTTGTTAACACCTTTTGGATCGACAAAACCTTCTGGTTGCATCATATACAACTCTTCTTTAAGAAATCCATTAAGGAATGCAGTTTTGACATCCATTTGCCAGATTTCATAAAATGTGGCAATTTTTAACATGATTCGGACAGACTTAAGCATCGCTACGAGTGAGAAAATCTCATCATAGTCAACACCTTGAACTTGTTGAAAACCTTTTTGCGACAAGTCGAGATTTGTAGATAGTAACACTACCATCAGCGTCCGTCTTCCTCTTAAAGATCCATTTATTCTCAATGGCTTGACGATCATCGGGCTAGTCCACCAAAGTCCACACTTTGTTCTCATACATGGATCCTATCTCAGATTTCATGGCCTCAAGACATTTATCGGAATCTGGGCTCATCATTGCTTCCTCATAGTTCATAGGTTTGCATGGTCTAGTAACATGACTTCCAGAACAGGATTACCGTACTACTCTGGTGCAGAACGTACTCTAGTTGACCTACGAGGTTCGGTAGTAACTTGATGTGAAGTTTCATGATCATTATCATTAGCTTCCTCTCTAGTTGGTGTAGGCACCACGGAAACATTTTTCGGTGATGAGCTACTTCCCAATTCGAGAGAAGGTACAATTACCTCATCAAGTTCTACTTTCCTCCCACTCACTTCTTTCGAGAGAAACTCCTCTAGAAAGCATCCATTCTTGGCAACAAAAATCTTGTCTTTGGATCAGTGATAGAAGGTGTACCCAACAGTTTCTTTTGGGTATTCTATGAAGACGCACTTCTCCAATTTGGGTTCGAGCTTATCAGGCTGAAGCTTTTTCACATAAGCATCGCAACCCCAAACTTTAAGAAACAATAGCTTAGGTTTCTTGCCAAACCACAGTTCACATGGTGTCATCTCAACGGATTTAGATGGTGCCCTATTTAACGTGAATGCAGTTGTCTCTAAGGCATAACCCCAAAATGATAGTGATAAACTCATAAGAGACATCATAGATCGCACCATATCTAATAAAGTACGGTTACGACGTTCGGACACACCATTACGTGGTGGTGTTCCAGGTGGCATGAGTTGTGAAACTATTCCACATTGTTTTAAATGAAGGCCAAACTCGCAACTCAAATAATCGCCTCCGCGATCAGATCGTAGAAACTTTATTTTCTTGTTACGATGATTCTCCACTTCACTATGAAATTCTTTGAAATTTTCAAATGTTTCAGACTTGTGTTTCATTAAGTAGATATATCATATTTGCTCAAATCATCTGTGAAGGTAAGAAAATAACAATACCTGCTGCGAACCTCAACACTCATTGGACTGCATACATCGGTATGTATTATTTCCAATAAGTCATTGGCTCGCTCATTTGTTCTAGAGAACGAAGTCTTAGTCATCTTTCCCATGAGGCATGGTTCGTAAGCATCAAATGATTCATAATCAAGTGATTCCAAAAGTCCATCCGCATGGAGTTTCTTCATGCGCTTTACACCAATATGACCTAAACGGCAGTGCCACAAATATATATGTTGCACTATCATTATCAACTTTGCATCTTTTGGCATCAATATTATGAATATGTGTATCACTAAGATTGAGATTCAACAAACTATTTACATTGGATGTATGACCATAGAAGGTTTTATTCATGTAAACAGAACAACAATTATTCTCTAGATGAATAATTGTATCGCAACAAACATGATCCAATCATATTCATGCTCAACGCAAACACCAAATAACATTTATTTATGTCCAACACTAATCCCGAAGGTAGAGGGAGTGTGCGATGGTGATCTTTTCAACCTTGGAATCACTTTCAACACACATCGTCACCTCATGCTTAACTAGTCTCTATTCATTTTGTAATTCCAGTTTCGAGTTACTAATATTAGCAACTGAACCAGTATCAAATACCCATGGGCTACTATGAACACTAGTAAAGCACACATCAATAGCATGTATATCAAATATACCTTTGTTCACTTTGCCATCCTTCTTATACGCCAAGTATTTGGGGCAGTTCCGCTTCTAGTGATCATTCCCTTTGTAGTAGAAGCACTCAGTTTCAAGCTTAGGTCCAGCTTTGGGCTTTTTCATGGGAGTGCCAACTTGCTTGCCATTCTTCTTAAAGTTCCCTTTCTTTCCCTTGCCCCTTTTCTTGAAACTAGTGGTCTTGTTAACCATCAACACTTGATGCTCTTTCTTGATTTTTACCTTCACTGATTTCAGCATCTCGAAGAGCTTGGGAATCATTTTCGCCATCCCTTGCATATTATAGTTCATCACGAAGTTCTAGTAACTTGGTGATAGTGACTAGAGAACTCTGTCAATCACTATCTTATCTGGAAGATTAACCCCCACTTGATTCAAGAGATTGTAGTACCCAGACATTTTGAGCACATGCTCACTAGCTGAGTTATTCTCCTCCATCTTGTAGGCAAAGTACTTGTCAGAGGTCCCATACCTCTTAACACGGGCATGTGTCTGAAATATCATTTGCAGCTCTTGGAACATCTCATATGGTCCATGGCGTTCAAAACATTTTTGAAGTCCCGGTTCTAAGCCGTAAAGCATGGTGCACTAAACTATCAAGTAATCATCATACGAGCTTGTCAAATGTTCATAATGTCTGCATTAACTCCTGCAACAGGTCTGTCACCTAGCGGTGCATCAAGGACATAATTATTCTCTGCGGCAATGAGGATAATCCTCAAATCACGGACCTAGTCTGCATTATTGCTACTATCATCTTTCAACTTAGTTTTTCTCTAGGAACATATCAAAAATAAAACAGGGGAACTATACGCGAGCTATTGATCTACAACATAGATATGCAAAAACTATCAGGACTAAGTTCATGATAAATTAAGTTCAGTTAACCATATTACTTAAGAACTCCCACTTAGATAGACATCCCTCGAGTCATCTAAATGATCACGTGATCCATATCAACTAAACCATGTCTGATCATCATGTGAGATGGAGTAGTTTTCAATGGTGAACATCTTTATGTTGATCATATCTACTATATGATTCACATTCGACCTTTCGGTCTCCAGTGTTCCGAGACCATGTCTGCACATGCTAGGCTCGTCAAGTTTAACCCGAGTATTCCGCATGTGCAAAACTGTCTTGCACCCATTGTATGTGAACGTAGAGCTTATCGCACTCGATCATCACGTGGTGTCTCGGCACGACGAACTGTCGCAACGGTACATACTCAGGGAGAACACTTATACCTTGAAATTTTTAGTGAGGGATCATCTTATAATGCTACCGCCGAACTAAGCAAAATAAGATGCATAAAAGATAAACATCATATGCAATCAAAATATGTCACATGATATGGCCATCATCATCATGTGCCTTTGATCTCCATCTCAAAAGCACCGTCATGATCTCCATCATCACCGGCTTGACACCTTTGATCTCCATCGTAGCATCGTGGTCGTCTCGCCAACTATTGCTTCTACAACTATCACTAACGCATAGTGATAAAGTAAAGCAATTACATGGCGTTTGCATTTCATACAATAAAGTGACAACCATAAGGCTCCTGCCAGTTGCCGATAACTTTTACAAAACATGATCATCTCATACAACAACGTATATCACATCGTGTCTTGACCATATCACATCACAACATGCCCTGCAAAAACAAGTTAGACGTCCTCTACTTTGTTGTTGCAAGTTTTACGTGGCTGCTATGGGCTTCTAGCAAGAACCGTTCTTACCTACGCATCAAAACCACAATGGTGATTTTATCAAGTTTGTTGTTTTAACCTTCAACAAGGACCGGCCGCAGTCAAATTCGATTCAACTAAAGTTGGAGAAACAGACACTCGCTAGCCACCTTTATGCAAAACTAGTTGCATGTCTGTCGGTGGAACCGGTCTCATGAACGTGGTCATGTAAGGTTTGTCCGGGCCGCTTCATCCAACAATACCACCGAATCAAAATAAGACATTGGTGGTAAGCAGTTGACAATCACCTCCCACAACTCTTTGTGTTCTACTCGTGCATATCATCTACGCATAGACCTAGCTCGGATGCCATTGTTGGGAACGTAGCATGTAATTTCAAAAAAAATGCCTATGATCACGCAAGATCTATCTAGGAGATGCATAGCAACAAGAGGGGGAGAGTGTGTCCACGTACCCTCGTAGACCGAAAGTGGAAGTGTTTGTTAACGTGGTTGATGTAGTCAAACTTCTTCTTGTTCCGACCGATCAAGCACCGAACGTACGGCACCTCCGAGTTCTGCACACGTTCAGATCGATGACGTCCCTCGAAATCTTGATCCAGGAAAGTGTTGAGGGAGAATTTCATCAGCACGACGGCGTGGTGACGATGATGGTGAAGTGATCCGCGCAGGGCTTCGCCTAAGCACTACGACAATATGGCCAGAGGAGTAAATGGTGGAGGGGGGCGCCGCACACGGCTAGGAACAATTGATGTAGGTTCTAGTGGTGCCCCCCCCCCCACATATATATATATAGGTGGGAGAGGGAGAGGGGCTGAAAGGGGCGCCCCAAGTAGGAGTAATCCTACTTGGGCGCCTCCTCCAAGTCGGCCTCCCCCCTTCCATATCCATCGGAGGGGGAAGGAAAGAGAGGGGGGAGGGGAAGGAAAGGGGGAGGCCAAATCCTCCCTTTTCCTTCTCCCTTCCCTTCCTTTCCTTCTCCTCCTATTTGGCGCACCAGCCCCTTTTGGGGCTGGTCTGTCCAACTCTTGGCCCATTAGGCCCATATAGCTTGCCGGGGGTTGTCCGGAACCCCTTCCGGTGACCCGATACGTACCCGGTACCCCCAGAACACTTCCGGTGTCCAAATACTATCGTCCTATATATGAATCTTAACCTCTCGACCATTTCGAGACTCCTCGTCATGTCCATGATCTCATCCGAGACTCCGAACAACATTCGGTCCCCAAATCACATAACTCATATAATACAAAATCGTCATCGAACGTTAAGCGTGCGGACCCTACGGGTTGGAGAACTATGTAGACATGACCGAGACACCTCTCCGGTCAATAACCAACAGTGGAACCTGGATGCTCATATTGGTTCCCACATATTCTACGAAGATCTTTATCGGTCATACCGTAATGACAACATACATTATTCCATTTGTCATCGGTATGTTACTTGCCCGAGATTCGACCATCGTATCTCCATACCTAGTTCAATATCATTGCCGGCAAGTCTCTTTACTCGTTCCGTAATGCATCATCCTGTAACTAACTCATTAGTCACATTGCTTGCAAGGCTAATAATGATGTGCATTACCGAGAGGGCCCAGAGATACCTCTCTGATACTCAGAGTGACAAGTCCTAATCTTGATCTATGCCAACCCAACAAACACCTTCGGAGATACCTGTAGAGCATCTTTATAATCACCCAATTACGTTGTGACGTTTGATAGCTGATAACCCACAAGCATAGGGGATCGTAACAGTTTTCGAGGGTAGAGTATTCAACCCAAATTTATAGATTCGACACAAGGAGAGCCAAAGAATATTTGAAGGTATTAGCAGTTGAGTTGTCAATTCAACCACACCTGGAGATTAATTATCTGTAGCAATATGATCAGTAGAAAAGTAGTTTGATAGTTTTGATAGTAGTGATAGTAGCAACGGTAACAGTAATAGTGATAGCAGTAATTTGTAGCAAGTGTAACAGTGATGATAGCAGTAGTAACTTAGTAGAAACAATAAGGATAAATTCATAGGCATTGGATCGGTAACTTGTTGGATGATATTCATCATGTGACAGTTATAACCTAGGGAGATACGGCACTAGCTCCACTTCATCGATATAATGTAGGCATGTATTCCGTAAATAGTCATACATGCTTTATTAAAAGAACTTGCATGACATTTTTTGTCCTACCCTCCTGTGGCAGCGGGGTCCATATTGGAAACTAAGGGATATTAAGGCCTCCTTTTAATAGAGAACTGGAACAAAGCATTAACACCTAGTGAATACATGAACTCCTCAAACTACGGTCATCACCGGGAGTGGGCCTGGTTGTTGTCACTCCGGGGTTGCCGGATCATAACCGTGGTAGGTGACTATAACTTGCAAGATCGGATCTAAAACATGGATATAATGATGAATTCATAAACGGTTCAGATCTGAAATCATGGCACCCGGGCCCAAAGTGACAAGCATTAAGCATAGCAAAGTCATAGCAACATCAATCTAAGAACATAGTGGATACTAGGGATCGGGCCCGAACAAAACTAACTCGATTACATGATGAATCTCATCCAACTCCTCACCAACCAGCGAGCCTATGAAGGAATTACTCACTCCCGGTGGGGAGCATCATGGAATTGGTGATGGAGAAGGGTTGGTGATGACAAAGAACAAAGATCCCCCTCTCCGGAGCCCCAAACGGACTCCAGATCTGCCCTCCCGAGGAAGAACAGGGCTTGGCGGCGGCTCCATCTCATGGATCACGATAATTCTTTATCCCTGATTTTTCTGGAATAATGTTATTTTATAGTATCGGGGGGGGTCATCAGCGGGACCACCAGGTGGGTACAACCCACCTGGGCGCGCCAGGAGAGGGGGGCGCACCCTGGTGGGTTGTGCCCACCCAGGGGCCCCCCTCTGGTGGGTCTTGGCTCCAGAAATACTTATTATTGGTATAAAAAATCCTCGGAAGTTTCGTTCCATTCCGAGAACTTTTATGTCAGCGTTCTAGGAACGGGGGTCCCCAGTCTTGCCTGCCTGTGGCCCGTGGCGTGGCTAAGCCAGCCGGCCGTACGGCCCGTCTTCATCAACAAGGCATCCAAGACCCTCGCGAGGGGCCAAGCCTCACGAGGCGGAAGACACGAGACCCCCTCTGGAGTGGCCTAGTCGGGCAGGCTCACGAGGAGTGGAGATATCAAGGTGAGGCAAACCTCACAAGGCTCTCGTGACGTGAGCCATGACGATCGACACCAGGAGGGCGCCAGGCGGGCGCCAGCACGCGCAGCGTCCTTGTTTCCTCTTTAGTGCTAAGGAGGCCAGCGCAGGCGAGGAGTACCGAGGCATCAGGCAAAGGTTGCCATATCGGTGCAACAAGACCAAGACCAGAAGGATGGCAAGACGGAGGTCATCGTGGAGCCCAAGACGGTGTCACCACCAGAGCCTTTCACAGGCGGAGACCACCTTTGTCAGGATGGCTTGTACTAGTTGTCCCCCTTCAAATTTGTCCGTCGTTGTTGGCTCCCTTCCCTCTCAATATTTGGGGAGAGGACCATGGCCTATATAAGTAGAGCTAGCCACCACAGTAGGGGCATCGAGCAGTTCATCCATCACTCACCCACACAAGTTAGCCAAGCACAAGAACACCTCAACATGAGGAGGCTGTTCTTCCCCTTGTATTGTTCATCATCAGCCCAAGAGGCAATCCACTATCACCACACTGGAGTAGGGTATTACACCACAACGGTGGCCTGAACCAGTATAAATCTTGTGTCTTTCTGTGTTGCGAGTTCATCGAGTTCGTCCGCGAGATCTTAGCGACCTAGGGCGTAGATCGGTGGGAGGAAAAGATTTTGCACGCACCCCAGTGTTCGAACCTTAAGGGTTTGCCGGAACCCCACATGCGACATTTGGCGCGCCAGGTAGGGGGTGCGCCGTAGCTTCCCTTCCATCAGTTTGTCGCTCCGACGCTCCATCATCTCCATGGCCAGCTGGTTCCCCATGTCCCTCGCTAGCGAGCCGCGCTCCTGGCTGCTCGGCCTCCCTGGATCCACGGTGGCCCCTGGGCGGAACTCTGCGACCTCTTCACCGCTCGCTATGCGGTGCCGGCGCAATACTCAGTCGCGGCCCTGCTGGGCGGCTCTCAAGCACCACCATCAGACTGCCACGCCAAGCCGTTCCTCCGTCAGATCGGGGCCACCTCTAGGCGCCCGGGGGCTCCGCCGGGTTGGGCTGCGCCAGAGGCCAACCTCACCTTCATCTCAGAAGACCACCCCGACTCCACCGCCGGCTCTGGAATGCTCCCGATTCTCTGCATGCCCACCATCTGCAACGTGGTCATCACCAAGACCCTCATCGACGGCGGTGCTAGCCTCAACTTGCTCTCCATAGAAGCCTTCAGCCTCCTCCACGTGCCACTCAAGCGACTCGGCCTCAGCAAGCCCTTCTCGGGAGTGGGTGGTGGAGCTGCCCACTCTCTGGGGCAGATCCGCCTCCCTGTCACCTTCGACACACGCGTCAACTACCGCACCGAGCTGGTGGACTTCGACATCGCTCGCATCGGTCTCCCATTGAAAGCACAAGTGCTCCCTAGGTGGTTTTGATAATTGATGACAACATATCTCTTGTTGGACTAATGTTTCTATCTAGTATGTTTCAGATAAGTTCAACAATGGAGTGGCATGGACTAAAGGTTGTGGGAACTCCTTCAAGATGCTAAGGACAAAGGATTGGCTAAAGCTTCAAGCTTAGGACTCTTCATTTTACATTTTAGTGATCCAAGATCACATTGAGTCCATAGGAAAAGCCAATACTATTAAGGAGGGATGAGGTGTTGCTTAATGAGCCTCTTGCTTCATGTGCTTAATGATATGCTCCAAAATCCTCAGCTACTTTCCCACTCCCACAAATGACCTAAACCCTAAGCCAAACTCGGTCATACCGATTCTTTCTATCCGACGCCACCGAGTTTCACTTGTCATAAGCCACTGCCAAACCCTAGCAATTCGGTTCTACCGATAGGGATCTCGGTCTCACCGAGATGGGATTGCAAACTCTCTGTTTCCCTTTCGTAACTTTTCGGTCTCACCGAAAAAGCGAATCGGTCCCACCGAGATTGCAATGTAAATTCAGTGTTTCCTTTTTGTAACTTTTCGGTCTCACCGAGTTTGCCTGACCAACTCTCTAGTTAGCTAATTACCAAATTCGCTCTCACCGAGTTTGTGTAATCGGTCTCACCGAGATTACGTTATGCCCAAACCCTAACCATATCGGTCCTACCGAGTTGCATGTCAGTCCCACTGAAAATCTCTAACGGTCACTAGGTTTACATTTTCGGTCCGACCGAGTTTGTTGATTCGGTCCCACCGAGATTGGAAAACTGTGTGTAACGGTTGGATTTTGTGTGGAGGCTATATATACCCCTCCACCTCCTCTTCATTCGTGGAGAGAGCCATCAGAACACATACACAATTCCAACTCATATGTTCTGAGAGAGAACCACCTACTCATGTGTTGAGATCAAGACATTCCATTCCTACCATATGAATCTTGATCCCTAGCCTTCCCAAGTTGCTTTCCACTCAAATCTTCTTTCCACAAAATCCAAATCCTATGAGAGAGAGTTGAGTGTTGGGGAGACTATCATTTGAAGCACAAGAGCAAGGAGTTCATTACCTACACACCATTTGTTACTTCTTGGAGAGTGGTGTCTCCTAGATTGGCTAGGTGTCACTTGGGAGCCTCTGACAAGATTGTGGAGTTGAACCAAGGAGTTTGTAAGGGCAAGGAGATCGCCTACTCCGTGAAGATCTACCGCTAGTGAGGCAAGTCCTTCGTGGGCGATGGCCATGGTGGGATAGACAAGGTTGCTACTTCGTGGACCCTTTGTGGGTGGTTGCTTCTTCGTGGACCCTTTGTGGGTGGAGCCCTCCGTGAACTCGCGCAACCGTTACCCTTTGTGGGTGGAGCCCTCCGTGGACTCGCGCAACAGTTACCCTTCGTGGGTTGAAGTCTCCATCAACGTGGATGTAGGATAGCACCACCTATCCGAACCACGGGAAAAACATCCGTGTCTCCAATTGCGTTTGAATTCTCCAAACCCTTCCCTTTACATTCTTGCAAGTTGCATGCTTTACTTTCCACTGCTCATATACTCTTTGCATGCTTGCTTGATATGTATTGTGTATGTTGAAATAGTGCCTAAACTCCACTTAAACCGAAAAAGCTTAAATATTGCAACTTTAGCATTAAGTGTCTAATCACCCCCCTCTAGACACATCTACTTCTAGATCCTACAAGTGGTATCAGAGCTTTGGTCTCCATTGCCTTGGTTTAATCACCATTGGAGGAAGATGGATGTGTCTACTTTAGGGAGTCTTAGACATAGAGTGCCTATTCTTGATGGAGAGTATTTTCACGAGTGGAAAAATGAGATACTTGTAATCTTCAATCAATATCATTTGAACAAGTATATTGCTAGTCCTTGTGCTCCTCATATTGATCCTTTGCATCCTACCCTAGATGAAGATATTGACATGATTCGCTATCTCAGAACTATTGAGCTCATCATTAGAGGATTGCCCAAAAATTTGATTGCTAGTTTTCCTACTCTTAATTGTGCCTATACTATATGGAAATTTCTTGAGGAACGATTTCCCGATCATTCCTTGAAAACTTTGGATGAAATTCTCCATAAATCTATTGCCTTGAGTAAGATGAACTCTAGTGATCCTAGTTTTGGTAATTGTCTATTTGAACTTACCAATCTTAAGCATGCTAAAGGAGATGTTGGAATCATTAGTGATATCATATTCAAAGCTATAAGAATTCATAAAAGTGACCACTTTGATGATCATTTATCTAATGAATTACCCTCTCTAGGAAATGATGAGTCACAAGATCATGATGAACATGGATACTATGATGATGATGATAGTGACTTCGATCTTGATGATGCAATGAGACATTTTGGTCTTATGGCAAATCTTCGGGGATATGAATCAGGAGGAAAGGAATGGGTTCTTGATAGTGGATGTACTGATCATATGACCGGAGATGAAGAGATGTTTCGTGAGCTTGCTGAAAATGACGGCCCTCGAAAATATGCCACCTTTGGTGATAATTCAAAGGGTAAAGTGGTTGGCCTTGGTAAGGTGGCCATCTCACATGATAGTTCCATTCAAAATGTCATGCTCGTTGAATCTCTCGGCTACAACTTACTTTCAGTATCTAGACTTGCTGATTTCGGTTTGAATGTCCTATTTACTGAGGTAGATTGCCAAGTTTTTCGTCGAGACAATCATAAAATGGTATTTACCGGTATACGTAGAGGTGATCTTTACATTGTCGATTTCTCTAAAAAGGCACAACCTAAAACTTGCTTTGTTGCTAAGTCCTCAAAAGGTTGGTTGTGGCATAGACGACTAGGTCACGTTGGCATGAGAAACCTTGACAAGCTTATTAAAGGAAATCATATCCTTGGAGTTAACGATGTCATATTTGATAAGGATAGACTTTGCAGTGCTTGTCAAGCAGGTAAACAGGTTGGAGGAAGACATCCCGTGAAGAACATCATGACCACAAGGAGGCCACTCGAGCTACTTCATATGGATCTTTTTGGTCCCAACGCCTACAAGAGTCTCGGTGGAAATTCTTTATGTCTAGTTATAGTTGATGATTTTTCAAGATTTACGTGGGTGTTCTTTCTTAATGACAAGTCGCAAGTCCAGAAGATCTTCAGAAACTTCGCTAGGAAGGCCCAAAATCAGTTTGACGTGAAGATCAATAAGGTTCGGAGTGACAACGGAACGGAGTTCAAGAACGCAAATGTGGACACATTTCTTGACGAAGAAGGGATTTCACACGAGTTCTCAGCTACGTACACACCTCAACAAAATGGAGTTGTTGAGAGGAAGAACCGGACGCTCATCGAAATGGCAAGAATGATGCTTGATGAATACAAGACGCCGAAGCACTTTTGGGCAGAAGCGGTTGAGACAGCTTGTCACGCAACAAATCGCTTATATCTTCACAAGCTACTCGGCAAGACGGCATACGAGCTTCTCACCGGTAACAAACCCCAAGTTGGATACTTTCGAGTATTCGGCTCAAAGTGCTACATTCTTGATAAGCATCGTCGTTCAAAGTTTGCTCCTAAATCTCATGAAGGTTTTCTACTTGGTTATGGCTCAAACTCTCACACTTATCGTGTCTACAACAATTTCACCCGAAAGGTTGAAGAGACGGTAGATGTGAAGTTTGATGAATCTAATGGCTCACAAGTAGAGCAATTGCCAATTGATGTAGGAGACAAAGACCCTTCAGAAGCAATCCAAGACTTGTCCATTGGCAAAATTCGTCCAACGGAGGTGAAGGAGAGTACTTCATCCGTCCAAGTGGAAGCTTCTACTTCGCGACAAGGTGAACCAAGAATCGACATGGAAGCATCCACAAGTGGGACACACCAAGATGAAGAAAACGAGGAAATACATCAAGACGAACATCAACAACCTCCTTCTCCACCAAGACAAGAGAACGACGACGTCAACAATGAAGAAGGCCAAGAAGAAGAACAAGATGAAGAAGATGTTCAACGAAGACCCAAGCAAAAGCTTTCACGAGTTCGAGCAAGAATTGCCAAAGATCATCCCGTCAAGCAAATCCTCAATGATATACAAACCGGGAGAATCACTCGCTCAAAAACTCGTTTAGCTAAATTTTGTGAAAACCATTCATTCATCTCTAGCATTGAACCTATGAAGGTTGAAGAAGCATTGGAAGATCCGGATTGGATAAACGCTATGCATGAAGAGCTACACAATTTTGAGAGAAACCAAGTTTGGACATTGGTTGAGAAGCCCGACAACAACCACAACATCATTGGTACCAAATGGGTGTTTCGCAACAAGCAAGATGAAGATGGACAAGTGGTTCGCAACAAAGCACGTCTTGTCGCCCAAGGGTACACACAAGTCGAAGGTATGGACTATGGTGAGACATATGCTCCCGTTGCTAGACTTGAGTCCATTCGCATCTTACTTGCCTATGCTAATCACCATAATATCACCTTGTACCAAATGGACATTAAAAGTGCTTTTCTAAATGGTGAAATAGAGGAGGAAGTTTATGTCAAACAACCTGCCGGCTTTATCAATCCTAAGAAACCAAATCATGTTTACAAACTTCACAAAGCTTTTTATGGTCTTAAACAAGCTCCTAGAGCATGGTATAAATGCTTGACGAAGTTCCTTATTACAAGTGGTTTTGAAATTGGTAAAATTGATTCTACTCTTTTTACTAAAAGGGTTAATGGAGAACTATTTGTATGCCAAATTTATGTCGATGATATCATATTTGGTTCAACTAACCCTCTCTTTAGTGAAAAGTTTGGAAAGCTAATGTCAGAGAAGTTTGAGATGTCTATGATGAGTGAACTCAAATTCTTTCTCGGTTTGCAAATCAAGCAAACTAAGGAAGGTACATTTGTCTCTCAAACAAAGTACACCAAGGACTTATTCAAGAAGTTCAATATGCCAGAATGCAAAGGTATGTCTACACCCATGCCTACTAGTGGACATAATGATTTGACCAAAGATGGTGAACCGGTTGATCAAAAGGTTTATCGCTCTATGATTGGTTCATTGTTATACCTATGTGCTTCACGTCCTGATATTATGCTAAGTGTGTGCATGTGTGCACGATATCAAGCTGCTCCTAAAGAATGTCATCTTAAGGCTGTGAAAAGGATAGTGAGATATTTAATCCATACACCAAATTTTGGCATTTGGTATCCTAAGAGGTCTTCTTTTGATCTTGTTGGCTATTCCAACTCGGATTATGCAGGAGACAAGATTGATAGAAAGTCCACTTCGGGTACTTGTCAATTTCTTGGTAGATCTCTTGTGTCTTGGTCTTCCAAGAAACAAAACTCGGTATCCTTATCCACCGCCGAAGCGGAATACATTGCCGCTGGTTCATGTTGTGCTCAATTACTTTGGATGACCCAAACTCTTAAAGATTATGGGATTTATGTGAAACATGTTCCACTGCTTTGTGACAATGAAAGTGCTATCAAAATTGGTCATAATCTTGTACAACATTCTCGAACTAAGCATATTGAAGTTCGTCATCATTTCATTCGAGATCATGTTGCTAAGGGTGACATTAATCTTAAGCACGTTTGCACCGATAAGCAATTAGCGGATATATTTACTAAACCACTTGATGAGAAAGTGTTTTGCAGGTTGAGAGGAGAATTGAACATCATTGATGCTTCGAACTTGGAGTAGAAACTCCATTGGATACATGCAAGACATGAGCTTATGACTAATCCATGATATATCTCTTATGATAACTATCTTATGTCTTGGATATATTTGCACCTTGCATGTTGTCTAACCCATGTAGGTGCTTGGTTGAATCTAATTCCATGAGATTACGACTCACTCACATCTTGAGCAATCTCTACATCACCAAGACTCTACACAATGGTGGTTGAAGACAAGGAAGCACAAAACCATTCAAACATATCCTTTGACAAATTCTATGTTGAGCTTCATGATTGTCATTTTTGGATACACAAGTGCTCTTCCTTGCAAAGAACTAACCCATGTAGGTAGATGAACTCAAACTCCAAGTGGTGCTCCCAACTCTTGATGAAGCTACATCAACCTTGAGCACCCACACAAGTTCAACTACATGAGCAAGAACCACACCACCACCCAAGGTATGTTATTCCATCTTAGAGAAGCTTTACTCCAAGACATGAGTTAAAGCAACTCAACAAGATGTGAATACATCAAGATGCTTAAACGAAAAATGGTAACCCCATTTTGAGCTTAAACGATGAGTATGACCTATGATCAAGTGTTCTCACTTGATTCCTAAGTCAATATACTCTAACATAGGTGACTATGTCACCGCCCAACTCTAGATGAAGTTCTCTTGTGTTCTTTTCTGTGTTATTGCATTTGTCTCATGCATGTTTAGTTTCTTTCTATTTTTCAAAAACAAAAAAAAACTTCATCTAGATCTTTCAGTTTCTTCTCTTTTCTCTTTGTTTTTGTTCTGCATTTTCTGCATTCAATTCCTTGCAAATCCTTCAGGTAATTCATTGCAAATCTTTGTGAGATCCTACATGTCTAGTGAGCTGAGGTGACAAGTGTTTTTCTCTGTGTGAACTCAGTTTCACCGACTTGTAATTTTCGGTCCAACCGAATCTTTTCGGTGCCACCGAAACATACCACTCGGTGCCACCGACTTCGCAACAGGAAAAACAGTTTGCCACTTGTTCTATATTTCTTCTGATCCAGCTCTACTCAATGAATCTTGTCCTCTACAAGCATCACAGTTTTATCCATTGCTTTGTGCTGAGTCTCAAGGACCAAACCTATACGACGGATTCCAGAAAGCCCTTCTTGGAAATTGATGTCAAAGGGGGAGAGAGAGATCACATCAAAGCTTGTAGGAGAGAGAGATCACATCAAGGGAGAGAAAAAGTCTCAAGGACCAAACCTACGAGAGAGACTTCCAAGGGGAGAGAATACTCAAGGATCCCAGATGCTTGATGCTTGATGTTCAAGAGGAGGGATGTCACATGTATTTTTAGGGGGAAAGACATGTTCATTTGTATCTTTCAGCTATGATGTTCTGTTCCTTATCTTCTCCCAATATCCCATGTAAGATTCAGGGGGAGCAAGACACCTAAGGGAAAGAAATCAGTCAAATTCATTGCATATCTTAATTCTTGGGGACATGTTGAATCCAATGTGGTACCTTGTACTCACTCTCTACATGTCATCCCAGTCTTGGTATTCTTGTGGTTTCTTTTGTTTGCTCTGGCTAGTGGATGTACCTATGTTATCTAACTTTGTTTGTGCAGGTTCATTCCATCCTAAGCCAACTCAAGACCACAAGGTAAGTATATGCATCAAAATCATGAGTATGAGGAGTTCTTGCTTATGTACATACTGTTTGCAAGAAGGACTCATGAGCATGAAGGTATTTTCCTTGATAATCTTTTGCTCCGATGCATATGGCCAAGATACATGTAACACATTGCCTACTCTGTCATGGTTATGCTCTCACATGCCTCTATATTTCATATTTACATGAGTGCATACATGTAGGGGGAGCCTATGCTTGTTACATGTCCTTCCAAAGCTTTACTTGCTGTTCTTTATATCTTTATCTAAAGCTTTGATGTATGTTGCCATCAATTACCAAAAAGGGGGAGATTGAAAGCACAAGTGCTCCCTAGGTGGTTTTGATAGTTGATGACAACATATCTCTTATTGGACTAATGTTTCTATCTAGTATGTTTCAGATAAGTTCAACAATGGAGTGGCATGGACTAAAGGTTGTGGGAACTCCTTCAAGATGCTAAGGACAAAGGATTGGCTAAAGCTTCAAGCTCAGGACTCTTCATTTTACATTTTAGTGATCCAAGATCACATTGAGTCCATAGGAAAAGCCAATACTATTAAGGAGGGATGAGGTGTTGCTTAATGAGCCTCTTGCTTCATGTGCTTAATGATATGCTCCAAAATCCCCAGCTACTTTCCCACTCCCACAAATGACCTAAACCCTAAGCCAAACTCGGTCATACCGATTCTTTCTATCCGGCGCCACCGAGTTTCACTTGTCATAAGCCACTGCCAAACCCTAGCAATTCGGTTCTACCGATAGGGATCTCGGTCTCACCGAGATGGGATTGCAAACTCTCTGTTTCCCTTTCGTAACTTTTCGGTCTCACCGAAAAAGCGAATCGGTCCCACCGAGATTGCAATGTAAATTCAGTGTTTCCTTTTTGTAACTTTTCGGTCTCACCGAAAGAGCAAATCGGTCCCACCGAGTTTGCCTGACCAACTCTCTGGTTAGCTAATTACCAAATTCGGTCTCACCGAGTTTGTGTAATCGGTCTCACCGAGATTACGTTATGCCCAAACCCTAACCATATCGGTCCTACCGAGTTGCATGTCAGTCCCACCGAAAATCTCTAACGGTCACTAGGTTTACATTTTCGGTCCGACCGAGTTTGTTGATTCGGTCCCACCGAGATTGGAAAACTGTGTGTAACGGTTGGATTTTGTGTGGAGGCTATATATACCCCTCCACCTCCTCTTCATTCGTGGAGAGAGCCATCAGAACACATACACAATTCCAACTCATATGTTCTGAGAGAGAACCACCTACTCATGTGTTGAGATCAAGACATTCCATTCCTACCATATGAATCTTGATCTCTAGCCTTCCCAAGTTGCTTTCCACTCAAATCTTCTTTCCACAAAATCCAAATCCTATGAGAGAGAGTTGAGTGTTGGGGAGACTATCATTTGAAGCACAAGAGCAAGGAGTTCATTACCTACACACCATTTGTTACTTCTTGGAGAGTGGTGTCTCCTAGATTGGCTAGGTGTCACTTGGGAGCCTCTGACAAGATTGTGGAGTTGAACCAAGGAGTTTGTAAGGGCAAGGAGATCACCTACTCCGTGAAGATCTACCGCTAGTGAGGCAAGTCCTTCATGGGCGATGGCCATGGTGGGATAGACAAGGTTGCTACTTCGTGGACCCTTTGTGGGTGGTTGCTTCTTCGTGGACCCTTTGTGGGTGGAGCCCTCCGTGAACTCGCGCAACCATTACCCTTTGTGGGTGGAGCCCTCCGTGGACTCGCGCAACAGTTACCCTTCGTGGGTTGAAGTCTCCATCAACGTGGATGTAGGATAGCACCACCTATCCGAACCACGGGAAAAACATCCGTGTCTCCAATTGCGTTTGAATTCTCCAAACCCTTCCCTTTACATTCTTGCAAGTTGCATGCTTTACTTTCCGCTGCTCATATACTCTTTGCATGCTTGCTTGATATGTATTGTGTATGTTGAAATAGTGCCTAAACTCCACTTAAACCGAAAAAGCTTAAAAATTGCAACTTTAGCATTAAGTGTCTAATCACCCCCCTCTAGACACATCTACTTCTAGATCCTACACCCATACAACGCCATCCTTGGGTATCCGGCTCTCGCTCAGTTCATGGTGGCGACTTCACCTGGAGGCTGACCGGGCCTTCCAAGACCTCAAGAAATACCTTACTAGCCCCCAGTGATGGTGGCACCACGGCCCCTCGAGCCTCTGGTACTCTACCTTGCTGCCACCCCGTACTCCGCCAGCGCGACGTTGGTGGCAGTTCGGGAGGAGCGCCAAGCCAAGGGTGCGCCCCGCCAAGCCAGGGCTGAAGTGGCGCGGGGTCAGGAAGGCGCAGCAAAGGCATCAGCGGTGGAAGGTCAAGCTCAGCATGACAGTATCGCAGAAGCCACTGAGGACAATCGGGTCTCGGGGATCCTTCCACCTCAGGATATGCCCCGATCTCCGCAGGACCCGAGCCTCGACAGTGTGCCAGCCGTCGTCGAACAC
The DNA here is from genome assembly GCF_056163025.1 of Triticum urartu. NCBI lineage: Eukaryota > Viridiplantae > Streptophyta > Magnoliopsida > Poales > Poaceae > Triticum > Triticum urartu. The sequence goes on along the minus strand of NC_141878.1, from coordinate 441,471,491 downwards.
CCAGTGTACTTTGTTAGCACCGTACTACGAGACGCAAGAGCACGCTACCCCATGCCCCAGAAACTCCTACTCGCACTCCTGGTGGCCTCGCGCAAGTTGTGACACTACTTCCAGGGCCACCCCATCAAGGTTGTCTCAACCTACCCATTGGAGATGGTACTTAGGAGCCCTAACTCAGCCGGAAGGGTCGCTGAGTGGAACATCGAGTTGCAAGCATTCCAGTTGGAGTTCAGCACTAGCAGGGTCATCAAGGGGGCCGCACTCGCTGACTTTGTGGCAGAATGGACGGATGCCTCGACACTTGAGGAAGGAGAAGACTGGTCCACCTCCCGAGGAAGTGAGGCTCTGGACGGCTGGGTCATGTATTTCGATGGCGCCTTCGCGCACCAGGGCGCGGGGGCTGGAGCAGTGCTCATCTCGCCCATCCAGGACAAGCTCTACTACGTTGTGCAACTCTGCTTTCAGCACGGTGAGGAGGTCTCCAACAATATCGCAGAATACGAAGGCCTCATAGCTGGCCTGAAGGCTGCGGCGGCTCTAGGGGTGAAGTGCCTCACCGTTAGAGGCGACTCACAACTCCTCGTCAACTTCTCCAACAAGGTGTACGAGCCGAAGGACGAGCATATGGAGGCCTACCTCGCGGAGGTGCGCAAGATGGAGAGCATCCAAGCGGCAACCGCAGGAGCCAGGCGTCTTTGAGGAGCGGATCTTCGAGCCATCAGCTGCACCACCTCTTTCAAGCATGACTCAACCTCGGGAGGAGCTCCCCCAGCCTCCGGCCACAGGAGCCCCAGCCTGTGGCCCGACCTCAGGAGCTCGGCTGCTCTTGGTGCTCGAGCCCCAGGAGGAATGCTGGACCAAGGAATTCAAGGAGTGCTTAACACACGGGATGCTGCCGAAGAAGGAAGAGGAGGCGGAGCGCGTGGCCCGACAAGCCACGGCATACTATATACAAGACGACGAGTTATACAGGAAACGACCGAACGATGTCACACTGCGCTGCATATCCAGCGATCAAGGAAGGGAGCTGCAGATTGACATACACAGCGGGGACTGCGGATACCACTCGTCATCACGGACCTCGTCGGCAAGGTGTTCCGCAGTGGATTCTACTGGCCTACAGCACTCAACGATGCGGCCGAGCTAGTGAAATCCTGCGGAGCTTGCCAATTCCACGCCAAGCAAATCCATCAGCCAGCTCAGGGCCTTCAAACTATCCCACTCATGTGGTCGTTCACGGTCTGGGGGCTGGATATCCTAGGCCTGTTCCCTCGGGCGCCAGGGGACTACTGCTACCTCTACGTCGCCATCGACAAGTTCACCAAGTGGGCAGAAGTGGAAGCCGTCTGTACCATCCCAGTCGGCTCTGCTGTCAAATTCATCAAGGGCCTCGTAAGCCGCTTCGGGGTCCCCAACCGCATCATCATAGATAATGGTTCGCAGTTTACTAGCAACCTCTTCAAAACCTACTATGCTATTCTTGGAACGCAGATCTACTACGCTTCGGTGGCCCACCCCAGGAGTAATGGTCAGGCCGAACGTGCTAACGCGAAGGTCCTGAGGGGCCTCAAGACCAGGACCTTCAAGAAGAAGCTGGAGGCCTGCGGCAGGGGCTGGCATGACAAGCTCCAGTCCGTACCGTGGTCCATCTGGACCACCGCCACCAAGCCAACGGGGGAGACTCCATTCTTCCTCATCTACGGAGCTGAAGCGGTCCTTCCTCACGAGGTCAAGCATCGCTCCGCATGGGTCCTGGCGTTCGGCGAAACGCAGCAGGACGCCACGCGGGGGATGGACCTCGTGCTGGGGGAGGAACGTCGCCGCGAAGCTGCGCTACGGGCAGCAAGGTACCAGCAAGCACTGCGGCGATACCACTGCCGCAACATCCGCTCCAGGACACTCGAGACGGGCAACCTAGTCCTGAGGTGGGTCCTCTCCAGGGAAGGGCTGCATAGGCTTTCACCAATGTGGGAGGGCCCGTTTAAGGTCGTCCACATCTCCAGGCCTGGCGCCGTGCACCTGGAGACACAAGACGGGGTACCAATCCAAAATGCCTGGAACATCCAGCACCTCAGGAAGTTCTACCCTTGAAGCAAGTCCCAGAGCCTGTGAAGCAAGGCCCAGAGCCTGTGAAGAAAGGCCCAGAGCCTGTGAAGAAGGCCCGGTGCCTGTGAAGAATCGCCGCCCGTGACACTCTCACGTAATAATGAGTTGGGGTTGTACACGCCCCGGAGTCTCGGGAGTGCCGACCTCAGGCCCTGGGGCTCCTGCCCACGCCTAGTGGCAGCACTTAGCTCCGCGCTGGTGAGAAGACTTGAAGACTAGATTAGGTGCCGGATGCGGCTTTTCATTTGCTTTCCGCAGTTGGATCGCTTTTCCTTAATCGAAGTTTGCTTTTGGCATTCCTTGCTGATCTGACCCCCTCACCTCTCACTGCATTTTTCCGGCTCGGATTTGCTCGTGTTCTCTCTCTCGCATGCCTCGCGAGGGGGCTAGGCAGGTGCCCTCACAAGCATTTTTCTCCCTTCTTTGCCTTCTCGCGAGCCATGCTCGTTCGAGCCCAAAAGCCGACGTGCTTCTCCTAGTCCATGCCCCTCGGGTACCGTGATACAAAGCGCCGGGTCAGGGCCAGGGTGAACGACGGATCTTTTAACACACTTCCTGACGAGTTTTTGCAGTTCCCGAGCGAATGCAGACCACCAAGGCAAGATGGACACGAGGAAATGAGCGCCTCGTGAGGAAGAGGGTGTCCAGAATATACCAGGTTAAGTTATCTTTGCACGAAATAACGACACAACGCGGGAACAACACACATAGTGCAACAACCGAGGAACTATAGTTTGATACACGCCCCCTGGGCCCATACTGGTTTCATTCTTGACGCAGGAGAAAGAGTAAAACAAAAGTAGCATTGCAGCAATCCGCGGAGGCAGACCCCTAGCGGCACCCCGAGCCTAGCCGGATCCTTCTTCGCGCTTCACAGAGGCGCGGCGACGAGATGACCCACTGCCGCCTTCAAAGCGGGTGTTGCGGCTGGTCGTAGCCACCACTGCTGGAGATGTCGCCGGAGGAAGAGCCGCTGTAGCTGGACAAGACACGGACTCCCCCGAGGGCGGGCTCGCCCTCATCCTCGTCGTGACCGTCCCCAAGACCGAGCACCTCCTCACCATTGTTCGCCTCGGGGCAGCACCCGGCGCGGCGACCATCTTCCCCAAACACCCTCACATAGAGGGTCGATCCACCATCGTACTTGAAGTGGAGGGCGCACCGCCTGCCCAAGCCGCACGCGTGGGCGAACGTCTGCCAGCCGCGGGCCAGGGCTATGTTGCCTGCGGTGGAAGTCGCGACTGCAACCCAAGAGGCCTTGCTACAGCAACCATCCGCCTGCAGCCAGAGTCCGCCTGGACCGGAGGCCGGCAGCTCGTCGGCGAAGAAGCGCGGAAGTTGGAGCCAGTTGCCGGCCGGATTCTCCGACCAGACGACAAACTCCGGTGACACTTCCACCGTGTGGAAGCGCGGACGGGGGGGCCGTGCTACCAAAGCACGCCTCCCCTCGTCAACTGGGTCGCCATGGCTGGGACGACCCCCTCCGCGTGCCACGGCGCCGCTCCAACGGTGGGCCGCGGCAGGGGACGCGGCGTGCTTGCGCGGACGGCCGCGTCCGTGCTTGGGCGCCGGGGAGCCGGGTCCCTCGCGAGGGTCCTTTCCCTTCTCGGCAGCGGAGAACTTCCTTCATGGCGCCATTGGTGGCACTGCAAGCAATGGAGCGAAGAAGAATCAAGCAAGCGACGGGGGCTCCTCCCCCCTCCCCATTTATAGCAAGAGAAGGCCAACCGCACCTCCCACGATCGCAGGTAATGATGGTTTTCCTTGCATGTCGCATGGGACTTGTCAAGTCGTGCAGTTGTCGAGGCAGCGTGGGGAAGCGGAGACGTCCACGTCCAATCAACCGCCACGCGTCGACCGAGGCTGCAGGCTTTTGGGGCCCGCGGTGCTCCGTACTTGACCCTTGGCTTCACTGCGAAGCCAAGCCCGAGCGCACCTTGGGCCCGAGGGCTACTATCGGTGTTCTGGGAATGGGGGTCCCCAGACTTGCCTGCTTGCGGCCCGCGGCGTGGCTAAGACAGCCGGCCGTACGGCCCGTCTTCATCAACAAGGCATCCAAGACCCTCGCGAGGGGCCAAGCCTCGCGAGGCAGGCGACACGAGACCCCCTATAGAGTGGCCTAGTCGGGCAGGCTCACAAGGAGCGGAGATATCAAGGCGAAGCGAACCTCACGAGGCTCTCATGACATGAGCCATGATGATCGACACCAGGCGGGCACCAGGTGGGCGCCAGCGCGCGCAGCGTCCTTGTTTCCTCTTTGGTGCTAAGGAGGCCAACGCAGGCGAGGAGTACCGAGGCATCAGGCAAAGGTTGCCATATCGGTGCAACAAGACCAAGACCAGAAGGACGGCAAGACGGAGGTCATTGTGGAGCCCAAGATGGCGTCACCACCAGAGCCTTTCGCAGGCGGAGACCACCTTTGTCAGGATGGCTTGTACTAGCTATCCCCCTTCAAATTTACCCGTCATTGTTGGCTCCCTTCCCGCTCAGTATTTGGGGAGAGGACCAGGGCCTATATAAGTAGAGGTAGCCATGACAGTAGGGGCATCGAGCATTTCATCCAGCACTCACCCACACAAGTTCCAAGCACAAGAACACCTCAACACGAGGAGGCTGTTCTTCCCCTTGTATTGTTCATCATCAACCCAAGAGGCAATCCACTACCACCACACTAGAGTAGGGTATTACACCACAACGGTGGCCCGAACCAGTATAAATCTTGTGTCTTTCTATGTTGCGAGTTCGTCGAGTTCGTCCGTGAGATCTTAGGAGCTAGGGCGTAGATCGGTGGGAGGAAAAGACTTCGCGCGCACCCTAGTGTTCGAACCTTAAGGGTTTGCCGGAACCCCACATCCAACATTTTATTTCTGCACAAAAACAACACCATGGTAGTTCTGCTGAAAACATTGTCAGTCCGGGGTTAGTTTCATTCAAATCATGCAAATTAGAGTCCAAAACAAGAGGAAAAACATGAGAAAAAGTAGATACGTTGGAGAAGTTTAACTCCCCCAAGCTTAAACCTTTGCTTGTCCTCAAGCAATTCAGTTGATAAACTAAAAGTGAGAAAGAAAAAAATTTACGAACTATTTTGCTCTTGTTTGCATAAATAAGGTTAAACAACACCCAGGTTTTCAGCCAACATTCTAACTAACCATGTCAACAATAACTCTTAGAGATTATAATGATTCATATCAATGACATAATCAGCTAGCGAGCAATAATAAGATATCTCAAACAGCAACACGTTGTCAAAACAACCATGATATAATATGACAATAATGGTATCTCGCTAGCCCTTTCTGAGACCGCAAAACATAAATGTAGAGCACCTCCGAAGTTCAAGCAATGACTAAACATTGTAATTCATGCTAGAAAAGATCCATTCATGATGCACCCAACATTAGCTATACACAATGCATAAATCATGACCGCTGTGCTCTACTCAGTTTCTGGCGCTTGTTTATAGAAGGTGATGACACAACATAAAAGTAAATAGATAGTCCCTTCGCAGAGGGAAGCAGTGATTTGCATAGGTGCCAGCGCTCAAATTTTAAAACAGAGATAAATGATATTTTGAGACATGCATCCTTCTTATTCACTTTACGACCATAAGTTATCAACATCTTCCATGCTAAGCACGCTAGTGGCGGTTCCCAAGCAGAAAGTAAAGGTTTTGACTCCATTGGGAGTTTTTGTTTGATTATTCAAGAGATGAACTCTTTTTTTATGTTTGCAGTTTGGGACTGGTCATCCCTATTACCGCCCATTTCCTCGTGCGATGGCGAGTGAATAAACACTCGACCTGAGGATAACATGCTTAGCACGGAAGATACCGGCCACCTCCCGTCGTTCCATGAACGATCCAGGCACACAAAAAGGATAATTTTTAGAAGTTTTTAGAGGTGGCACGTGCAAATTTACTTAGGACGGCAGGGTAATACCGTATATAGGTAGGTATGGTGGACTCATCTGGAATAACTTTGGGTTCAAGATTTTTGATGTACAAGCAGAATTCCCACTTAGTACAGGCAAACGCTAGCAATTTAAGATTGGGAAGCGGCCAGCTAGAGAGCAACAACGATCATAACCAGGTATTATGCATAAGTAACATTGGACACTAGCATTAGTAGGATATGAACACCATGAACATAAATATTATAGAGGCTATGTTGGTTTTGATTCAACTACATGCATGAACATGTACCAAGTCAAGCCACTCGAACATTCAGAGGAGGATACCATATCATCATACTACATCACAACCATTTTAACGCTATGTTGATATCCAAGATAAATCATTATCCACTCCCAGCTACTTATGCATGGCATGAGAAACTATAATCTCTAATTGTCATTGCAAACATGTTTAATCATAATGGGCTGAAGCCTGGATACTAGGTTAAACATATTTACACAGACAGAACAAGTCGAGTTCATACCAGTTTCTCATTGCCACGACCAGCTCATCGAATATCATCATTATTGCCTTTCACTTGCATGACTGAATGATATGAAAATAATAATAGTGCAAGAGTGCCATGGACTAAGCTGGAATCTGTAAAACATTTTATTCAATAGGAGAAGACAAGATAAAATGGGCTCTTTATTAGTTCAACAATTATTCATATGAGAGCCACTCAACATTTTCATCGTGTTCTTCTCCTCGGTAAAACTCGAATAAAAAGAAAAGAAATTTGGAGAAACACACTGAAATATTTTTGGAGTTTTTGGTTTTCTTCAACAAGAAAGTAAAAAACGAGAAAAAGTATTTACACGGGAAAGCTCCCAACAAGCAAAAGAAGAACAAGGAAATCTTTTTGGATTTTCTTTTAGTATTACTACTAAGTATGCATAGAAAGTAAATTACTACAACTATTTTTTTGTTTTTCTAAAGTTTTTCAAACACACAAGAAGAAAGGAAGAAAAATAAATCTAAGCATGGATGATACAATGAAAAAGTGTGAGCACCGACAAATGGAATGATATGTGAACATGAGTATAATGTCGATGAGAACATGTAATCCCCCAAGCTTAGGCTTTTGGCCTAAGTTGGTAATCGATCAGTAGCCTGGAGGGTAGTAGTTGGGGTACTGAGAAGCGGGCACCCGGTGATCCCACTGTGGAGGTGCTTGTGCAGCCTCAGCAGCAGCCTGAGCGTTCCAGTAGGCGAGGATGTCTGCAGGCATAATCCGGTATCTGCCCTGGCAACAGAATCAAACAGAGCAGGTGCAGGCAAGGGGATAACATCACGAGTGTCAATGTTATAGACCAGGTTATAAGGAATGGCAATATCAAGACGATCATGTGCAAGAAAGTGATGGTGATCCATGGCTGCACGGTCTAGGTAAACTGTGGTAAGAGGGAAATCATGAGGGTGTATCTCAACCTCGAAGTGAGCCGCCAAACGAGTAGCAAAAATCCCACCATGTATTTTCCCTTGAGATTTATTAATATGGAGGCGACGAGCCACAATAGCTCCCAAGCTATAAGTGTTGTCGCCCTCTATTGCACGACATAAAATAGCAAGGTCAGATGAACTAAGTACACCCACCTTCTCCCTAGCAAGCAAGCATTTGGTAATAAAAAGTGCAAAGTAAATCAAAGATCACTTCAGGAGGATTATTTCTAGGCAAGAAAGTAAAGTTTTGAACAAAGAAATTTGTGAGGATTTGGTGCTGGTCACACTCATCTGTGATGAAGTCGGTGAGACCAGCATTGGCAATGAATTGCATGAACTCCTCATGAATTCCAGCTTCTTGCAGGAACGGGATGTGCGGCCATTCGCACGGTCGTATCTCCGCCAACCTCCGAGGGTGGAGATCATTGTCAGAAGACTCCCCAATAACACCCTTGGAGTTCTTCTTTGAGCCAAACTTCCTGAAGATATTCATGTCTGCGTACAATTTTTCCTATGAACAAAAATCTGAATTTTTAGTTCAAAATTTTTTTCCAACAAAACTTCACAAAATTGATAGCAACTACTCATAGGGATACATGGAGGCCATAGCAAGCATTCAAACTACATACAACACTAAGAATTAAACATGCAAGCACATCTACAGCAGCACCACGAGTAGCTATTTATTCAAAGTATAAACCACTAAAACAAAAACTAATTGGACAAATGGTGGAGTCACATACCAAGCAACAATCGCTCGAAACAGTTTCGGAAACGGAGCTTCGAGCAAAGAGATCGAAATCCATGGGTTTGAGCTCAAGAACACGGGAGAGAGAGCAATAAAGATTTTTTCTGGAGGTAAGTGATGATGTGGGATGAAGAGGTAAGTGAGGGGGCCCATGTGGGGACCACAACCCACCAGGGCGCGCCTGGGGGTGCTGGCACGCCCAGGTGGGTTGTGCCCACCTGGTGCACCTCCCTCTGATTATTTTTGCACCAAAAAATCTTAAATATTCAGAAAAAAAATCATATAAAATTTTGAGAGCATTCTGAGAACTTTTATTTTTGGGTCATTTTTTTATTGCATGGGAAATTCAGAAAACAGACAAAACATGGCATTTATTTTATTTAACTAATAAAACAGAGAATAAAAAGTAGGGACAGAAAGTAGTGCTTACTAAATTCATCAACTTCATACCGTTCAAAAATGATTCATTAATAAGGTTGATCAGGTCTTATTAACAACCACTTTCGATTAGTATGAAACCGAAGAACTTCCGTAAATCACTAAGCTACCTCAATGGGTATATGCATTTACCCAACAATAAGCATTTCATATTTCTTTTTGAGAATAGGTAGAGGTATTTTAAAACTTCCAATAGTGATTGTCAGAGCTTTTATAATAACATTAATACCATTCACTTGGAATTGTTTCTTCGAAAAGTGCACCGTATGCTCATTACCATTTCTATGGAAAGTGACCTTGCTTTTATTGCAATCAATAACAGACCCAGCAGTATTCAAGAAGGTTCTACCAAGGATAATCAACATGTTGTCGTCCTCGGGCATCTCAAGTATAACAAAGTCAGTCAAAATAGTAACATTAGCAACAACAACGGGCACATTCTCACATATACCGATAGGTATGGCAGTTGATTTGTCAGCCATTTGCAAAGATATTTCAATAGGTGTGAGTTTATTCAAGTCAAGTCTTTTATATAAAGAGAAAGGCATAACACTAACACCAGCTCCTAAATCACACAAAGCGGTTTTCACATAATTATTTTTGATGGAGCAAGGTATAGTTGGTATACCCGGATCTCCAAGTTTTTTAGGTACTCCATCTTTAAAAGTGTAATTAGCAAGCATAGTGGAGATTTCAGCTTCCTGTATTTTTCTCTTATTTGTGATGATGTCTTTCATATACTTTGCATACGGAGGCATTTTCAGGATATCAGTCAAGCGAGTACGCAAAAAGACTGGCCTCGGTATTTCAGAAAAGCGTTCAAATTCTTCATCATCTTTATTTTTAGTTGACTTGGGTGGAAAAGGCATAGGTTTTTGAACCACAGTTCCCTTTCTTTACCGTGTTTTCTACAATGAAGTCTCTTTTATCATACCTTTTATTTTTAGCTTGTGGGTTATCAAGATCAACAGGTGGTTCTATCTCAACATCATTATCTAGTTCTTTATCATTTGGTTGAAACCTCATCATTATCTTTTTCATTATCATTAGGTGAGTGTTCATTACCATATTGAGTTTCAGCATCAGAGATAGAAGTTTCATTTTCATTATCAGGATGTTTTTCTATTTCAAATTCACTAGGAGTGTGCAAGGTCCTATCATTTTTCTTTTTCTTTTTCTTCCTAGAAGGACTAGGTGCACTAGTGTTAGCTCTTTGTGAATCTTGTTCAATTCTTTTAGGGTGTCCCTCAGGATAAAGTGGTTCCTGAGTCATTTTACCTCCTCTAGTTGCAACTCTAACAGTAAAGTCATGCATATTATGATTAATTTCATCAAGCAATTCTCTTTGTGATTTGGCAACTTGTTCTAACTGGGTTTGAACCATAGAAGCATGTTTTCCAACACCTCTAACATCATTTGATATTCTAAATAACAAGTCACTCAAGCGAGCAATCATATCAGAATTATATTTCAATTGTTTCATAACATTTGCATTGAAGTGATCTTGCTTTCTAATGTAGTTTTTAAACTCATAAAGGAATTATTGACTAGGATGCATATTGTGAGGATTATCATTATCATTAAACTTCATAAGAGAATTTACCTCTACCACCTTAGGCAGTGGTGGTGTATTAAGCCCATGTATTTCTTCAATGAGAGGTAAATTTTTAACATCCTCAGCTTTAATACCTTTTTCCTTCATAGATTTCTTTACCTCTTGCATATCTTCAGGACTGAGATATAATATACCCCTCTTCTTCAGAGTGGGTTTAGGCGGTGGTTCGGAAATAGTCCAATCATCATAATTTTTCAATATGTTATTCAATATTTCTTCAGCTTGAGAAATAGTTTGTTCCATGAAAACACAACCAGCACAACTATCTAGGAAGTCCCTAGAAGCATTGGTTAGTCCATTATAGAAGATATCAAGTATTTCATTTTTCTTAAGAGGATGATCAAGCAAAGCATTAAGTAACTAGCAAAGCCTCCCCCAAGCTTGTGGGAGACTCTCTTCTTTAGTTTGAGCAAAGTTAAATATTTCCTATAAGGCAGCTTGTTTCATATGAGCAGGAAAATATTTTTTAGATAAGTAATAAATCATATCCTGGGGACTACGCACACAACCAGGAGCAAGAGTATCGTACCAAGCTTTAGCATCACCCTTTAATGAGAAAGGAAATATTTTGAGAATAAAGTAATAACGAGTTTTCTCATCATGAGTAAAAAGGGTGGCCATAGCATTCAACTTAGTAAGATGTGCCACAACAGTTTCAGTTTCATATCCATGGAAAGGATCAGATTCAACCAAAGTGATTAACTCTGGGTTGATAGAGAATTCATAATCCTTGTCATCAATAAAGATAGGTGAAGTAGCAAACTTAGGATCACATTTCATTCTAGCATTCAGAGATTTTTCTTTATACTTGTGTAATAATTTCTCTAGATCATCTCTATCATTACAAGCAAGAATATCTCTAGTTGCTTCTTCACTCATAACATAACCTTCCGGTACCTTAGGCAATTCATATCTAGGAAGGCTAGTTCTAGCAGGTGTTTCAGGAGTTTCAGTTTCAAGCTCATCATCAGATTCAACAACATCATGTTGTATTACTCTAGCAATTTATTCATTAAAAAAATCACCAAGTGGCGCATCATCATTATCAAGCAAGGTACTAGCATCATCATAAGCATCATTCATAGCAGAAGTAGCATCATCAATAACTTGCGACATATCAGGATTAATAGCATGTGGTGGTGTTGCAAGTTTACTCATAACAGAAGGTTAATCTCAAGCAGAACTGGATGGCAGTTCCTTACCTCCCCTCGTCCTTGAGGGAAATATCTTAGTCTTTGGATCCTTCAGATTCTTCATAGTGGTAATATGATAATAATCTCAAGTGACTCAACAAATATAGCTATGCTCCCCGGTAACGGCGCCAGAAAAAGGTCTTGATAACCCACAAGTATAGGGGATCGCAACAATTTTCGAGGGTAGAGTATTCAACCCAAATTTATAGATTCGACACAAGGGGACCCAAAGAATATTTGAAGGTATTAGCAGCTGAGTTGTCAATTCAACCACACCTGGAGATTAATTACAGCATCAATATGATCAGTAGCAAAGTAGTTTGATAGTTTTGATAGTAGTGACAGTAGCAACGGTAACAGTAACAGTGATAGCAGTGATTTGTAGCAAGTCTAACAGTGATGATAGCAATAGTAACTTAGCAGAAAAAATAAGGATAAATTTGTAGGCATTGGATCAGTAACTTGTTGGATGATATTCATCATGTGATAGTTATAACCTAGGGCGATACGGCACTAGCTCCAGTTCATCGATATAATGTAGGCATGTATTCCGTAAATAGTCATACGTACTTTATTAAAAGAACTTGCATGACATCTTTTGTCCTACCCTCCCATGGCAGCGGGGTCCATATTGGAAACTAAGGGATATTAAGGCCTCCTTTTAATAGAGAACCGGAACAAAGCATTAACACATAGTGAATACATGAACTCCTCAAACTACGGTCATCACCGGGAGTGGGCCCAGTTGTTGTCACTCCGGGGTTGCCGGATCATAACCGTAGTAGGTGACTATAACTTGCAAGATCGAATCTAAAACATGGATATAATGATGAATTCATAAACGGTTCAGATCTAAAATCATGGCACGTGGGCCCAAAGTGACAAGCATTAAGCATAGCAAAGTCATAGCAACATCAATCTAAGAACATAGTGGATACTAGGGACCGGGCCCTAACAAAACTAACTCAATTATATGATGAATCTCATCCAACTCCTCACCGACCAGTGAGCCTACGAAGGAATTACTCACTCCCAGTGGGGAGCATCATGGAATTGGTGATGGAGAAGGGTTGGTGATGACGAAGAACGAAGATCCCCCTCTCCGGAGCCCCAAACGGACTCCAGATCTGCCCTCCCGAGGAAGAACAGGGCTTGGCGGCGGCTCCGTCTCGTGGATCGTGATAATTCTTTCTCCCTGATTTTTTCTGGAATAATGTGACTTTATAGTATCAGGGGGGTCTTCAGCGGGGCCACCAGGTGGGTACAACCCACCTGGGCGCGCCAGGAGAGGGGGGGCGCCCTGGTGGGTTGTGCCCACCCAGGGAGCCCTCTCTGGTGGGTCTTGGCTCCAGAAATTCTTATTATTGGTATAAAAAATCCTTGCAAAGTTTCGTTCCATTCCGAGAACTTTTATTTCTGCACAAAAACAACACCATGGTAGTTCTGCTGAAAACAGCGTCAGTCCGGGGTTAGTTTCATTCAAATCATGCAAATTAGAGTCCAAAACAAGAGGAAGAACATGAGAAAAAGTAGATACGTTGGAGACGTATCAATAGCACACAAGGTATTCCTCCGGTATCCGGGAGTTGCATAATCTCATAGTCAAAGGAATATGTATAAGTCATGAAGAAAGCAATAGCAATAAAACTTAACGATCATTATGCTAAGCTAACGGATGGGTCATGTCCATCACATCATTCTTCTAATGATGTGATCCCGTTCATCAAATGACAACACATGTCTATGGTTAGGAAGCTTAACCATCTTTGATTAACGAGCTAGTCTAGTAGAGGCATACTAGGGACACTTTCTTTTGTCTATTTATCCACACATGTATCAAGTTTTCGGTTAATACAATTCTAGCATGGATAATAAACATTTATCATGATATAAGGAAATATAAAATAACAACTTTATTATTGCCTCTAGGGCATATTTCCTTCAGGGATAGCCTAGGCTACCGATTTGATGAGCACTTCCTTTCCTCCGACGGACAAAGACTTCTCCATCCATCCTTGCACATGCTTCGAGATTCTATCCTTGAGGTACTTGAAAGATCCTTCCTTTGCTCTTCCAACATGGCAGGGAGGCCAAGATATTTTTCAGACAGTTACTCATTTGGGACTTCCAGGATTTGTTTAACCTCTTGCCTCAGAGTCTCCGAATAGCCCTTATTAAAGAATATTGGAGACTTCTCCCTGTTAATGCGTTGCCCAGAGGCACCACAATATCGTTGCAAGAGAGAGTCCACTCTATTAGCCATCTCAGGTGTGGCATTAAAGAACAAGAGATTGTCATCAGCGAATTGTAAGTGATTTACCTCGGGCGCACCTGCTGCCACCGTAATGGCCCGGACACATTCATTTGGAACTGTGGATTTTAGTAAGCATGAGAGCCCCTCGGACGCCAATAGGAAGAGGTAAGGATATATCGGGTCGCCCTACCCGAGGCCATGGGAGGGCCTAAACTCCTCTTGCTTCCCTCCATTAAAGATGACAGAAAAGGATACTGATGTGACCCTCCTCATCACAGTCTCTGTGAAGTGTGGACTAATACCCAATTTTAGCATGACTCTTTCCAAGTAATTCCACTCAAGTCTATCATAAGCTTTCATCATATCCAATTTCAAAGCACAAAACTTGTTGCCCTTCAACTTCCTTGTGTTTCATGTAATGCAAACATTCATAAGCAGAGATGAAGTTGTCAGTAATAAGACGTCCTGGTTCAAATGTTAATTGTTCATCAGAGATGATGTCCGGGAGAATGAGCTTGAGCCGGTTAGCCAATACCTTGGATGCGATCTTGAAGATCACATTACAGAGACTAATCCGTCGAAACTGTCCTAAGTTTCTTGGACTTGCAATCTTGGGAATTAAAACAATGAACGTTTTGTTTATCTCCTCCGAAGAATCCTCTCCCTTAAGAACACAAAGCACCATATCAGTTACCTCATCACCGCATAGTTCCTAGTGCCGCTGAAAAAAATGTGCAAGGAAGCCGTCAGGCCCTGAGCCTTAGTAGGGAACATCTGGAACAAGGCCGCTTTGACCTCAGCCTTGCTATACCGTGCATTAAGAGTGTTGTTCATGGCCGCATCAACTCTAGTTGGTATATGAGACATGACTTCCTCTATTCCAAAAGTGTTTTCAGAGGCATGCAGATTCACATAAAAATTGGTGGCCATACTCGCCATCTCTTGCTCCTCCTTACAAATAGACCCATCAGCTCATTGCAGTTCAATTATTCGGTTCTTTGCTTTGCGCGCACTAGCCTTGCGATGAAAGAATTTAGTATTGTTGTCACCCTCTGCTAGCCAGTGGGCAGCCCAGACCATGTCCCGCAGCATGGAAAAAAGTACTAGCCCATGTGTATGAGATTTGGCCCGAGGCGCAGCCCAGACAGCCAGCCCAAGAACAAAACAGACTCAAGAGGAGCTTGCACCCCTAGGGGATTGACTAGGCCATCTCAGGGCAACTCCAACCGGCCAACCCAAATGGACACGCAATGTGTTTGTTTTTGTCTGTTTGGGTTGGCCAAGCGGACACAAGGGTCATCTTGTCTGATGGCACGTAGGTGCGTCCAACACGGAGGACGCGCATTTCAAATTTATACAATATTTTTAAATTAAAAATATTCCACTTTGCCACCAAAAGTCTTGGCTTACGTTAACTAAACTAAAAAGTCACAGTAAAACTTTAGATCTAGTTGTGGTCGTACTCACCATCGTCGCTGTCGTCCTCACTGGTGAGGTCGATGAAGGCCAGATGATCTCATGGAACATCCGTGGAACTACCGCCGGCTGTCACGCGTGCACTGGTGCAGCAGGGCGCCCCTCCTGCTGCTGATTGACCACATGTTCGCACCCACCCACACAGTCGGACCCAACACCCACTTCGGCGTGCAGGGCACCGTGGTCGTCCATGACCACGATTTCCCCACGAATGATTCCCACCCACCGCGGTCCTTCGGCTGCCGCTGCTCGGGCATGGCAACATTGCCTACCACCGATGCAGCCAGTTGCTTCGCTAGGCCCTCCCATTCCGTGAGCTCGTTGAGCTTGGACTCCTCGAGGGACTTCTTGTAGGCCGTCGGTCTCCTCAACTGGTGGAGGGGGACTGGGAGCATGCGCACGCGGGGAGCTGGGAGCACGCACACGAGGGTGAGTGGGAGCACGCGCACAAGCGGTGAAGTGCGACTGGCGCTACGCGTCATGCTCGTCGCAGAACCAAGTGTCCCAGAACGGCTAGTTAACGGTGAACGCCGGGTCACGGTGGAGGTCCTCATGGAGCTGAGCTCAGTGATGGTGTATCTCGGCATAGCACATGCGGCTGGAGGCCAGAACGACAAGCACTGGGGCCTCTCTCTAGTTTAGTGCCAGCCGTTCGGCGGGTGGGCGTTAGGCCATGGCACCAGGTGGCCTCCTGCCAATACCGCTCGCACTACTCGATGCCGGCATATACACATTGTCGCTAGGCCGCATGCGATGTTAGGGCCAAGCTTTCCGCGCGGCCCCGAGGAGGAGCCTGCCTTGTAGTCGTGCTTCCCGGCCTTCCTCGGGTCCACTTCCATGATACTTTGCCGGTGGGCTGTAGCTAGGGGGTAGAGGGAGGAAGAGGAAGATGATTGGACCCCCCACACGCATGCCATTAAAAAGGACCCGGAAGGAGGTTGGATGTCTGACGTGTGGGCCCTCTGGCAGGCGTGGCATTAAAGAGGACTAGTGGGTGGTGGTTGGGTGGCTGACATGTAGGCCTAAGCCGGACACCGAGCGGACGCGGGGCGGCCGTCTCGTGTCAGTGTGGATGCAAATCGGGCCCAAATTTGGGGTGGATTTGCATCCGGATGGACATGTGACAGACAAAAATTATGTTTCCGTCTGCACCTTGGACCGTGCTTTTTTCCCTCACGAACCCAAACGGACACACCTGGACGAAATGGGTCTGCTGGTTGGAGTTTCTCTTACAGACTAGCTAGCGCGTACCCCTCATGCAGATGTCTCCTAGCGGGCAGCGTCGGGCGCACTCGTCGTTGCCACCACATGCCCATGTTGGGTGCATCCTACATGAACACTTTTTTTGTTTGTTTTTTGCGGTGCTTTCGTTTTGTTTAGCTTTTCATCTTTTAGCTGGGCTTTCCCTAGGTTTTGGTGGATTTTTTGGCGAGCATAATTGTGCTTCTCAAAATAATGGGAAATGCATGTCGTGTGCTTCCACGAGAAGCACAACTATGCTTCTCGTCAAAGCGCAAATTTGGTTTCGCGAGAAGCACATCACAGGCTTCCGCGAGAAGCACATTCTATGCTTCGCCGAAAAAATGAAAAGACATAATTGTGCTTCCACGAGAAGCTCAACCTTGTTTTCGGGAGAAGTACAACTTGGGCTTTTCGGAGAAAAAGAATAACCTGTGTGATGGAGCTAAATCGGACAAATTTCTAGGCAGGAGATCCTAAACTAGATGTCTCGGAACGATGGTGATAGTGACATGAGATTTACCGAGGTCTCCGGGGAGATAAAAGCCCTACATTCTACTTGTGCTTTATTTGTGTTGGAGTGTGTGTAGAGTATAGGTAAAACTACCAAGAGATTGTATGATGTATCTATGAGCATGATCTCTAGGTTTATATAAGACCGGGGTCTTAGGGTACAAGATCCTAGTCGGCTACATACAAGAGGTAGATTCCTCCATGAACCCAACCTTTTGTCGTGTACGCCAAGTCTTCTGGATCTTCCTTGTATACATCTTGGACTGTGTGATGAGGCCCAAGACGAAATCGACAAAGGGGTGCTTAGCCCGGTCCACTAGGCTGGGAGTTGATATGGTGAGTGGCCCCTTAGCCAGGACACCGTCGTTGTGCTTCCCTCAAAAAATGACAACTGCAAAATTGTGCTTTCGGTTTCTTTCAGTATTCATTTTTTGTTGCCATTTTTTATTTAGTTTTTCTGGTTATTGTTTCTATTTTTTTTTTCGTGAAAACTTTCAGCCAAACCTATTAACATGGGATCTAGTTTTAAAAATCTTGATGTAAGAAATTCAACGGTAAAAATAGTTCGGTATTTGGACGCACGAAAACGTTTTGAATAAACGAATCTACAAAAAAGGAAAAACTCTCATGTTGCGGCCAGTGGCGCACATCAACACCCGAGAAGATGAAGAGTGACCTTTGCAAGCGGTAATCCCTTAACTAGTGATTTCGGCGAAATAGCGAGTGGCGCGAGGGCATATATTATTTCTTGCGCAGGTCAAGGGATAGCGACCAACGTGCTTATCGGGAATGGGCCGACCCACTAGTCAGTCTCTGCGTTTCTCTGTTTGTCTTCTTTGCTTTATTTATTTGTTTTTATTTTGCAAATTCGTATTTTTATTAAAAATCTAAAAAATAATATGAAATCATGAACTATTTTGAACCCATGATCTTGTTGAAAATAAAAAACAATTTCGAATTCATGGACACTGTTTTAAATTTGTGAACACTTTTTGAATTTGAGCACATTTATTGAAATTTGTGAACATTTTATCAAACTCATGATTTTTTTTGAATTTGTAGAAATTATTTGAATCCATGATCATTTTTTTGAAATCCATGAACATTTTCTTCAAACTCGCGAAGATTACTGAATTCATGAACATTTTTTTAAAAATTTGTGAACATTATCAAACTCACGAACTATTTTTGAAGTTCATGAGCTTTTTTAATTCGTGAAAATTTTTTGATTAGTGAACATTGTTCAAACTCAAGAATAGTTTTTGAACTTCATGAACATTTTTTTATTTTTGCAAACATTTTTTAAAGTCATGAACATTTATTAAAAGTTGTGAACATTTTTTGAATGTAAAAAGCTTTTATGAATTTTATGAACATTTTTTAAATTTGGGAACATTTGTTGAGTTGATGATCATTGTTTTGAATTTACAAAGCATTTTTTCAAATTCGTGATTCCAAAATCATGAATTTTTTTCGAATTTATGAATATATTATTATTATTATTATTAAGGAGGGAGAAGTTCGATTTTGCGAAAAATGGAATTTGTGAACATTTTAGTAAATTCAGAACTTTTTTGAAAGCCCGAATGTTTTTTAAAAGCAAACAAAAAACAAAAAAGGAACAAATGAGAGAAACAGGGGCACCTGCGCCAGCGATGGGCTGGCCCGAAGTGTGCGTGTGGGGTGCGCGTTTGCTTGTTCCCCCCGCACCCGACCGAGCGGACGAACTACCCAGTAGACGAACCCCTTCCCTGCTGCCGCCGCCGTCCAAGAGGCCGCCCCCGGGGTCCCAGGAGGGCATCAACGCCGCCGCTCGTCCGGCGACCCCACGCCGCCACTCGCCCGCGTTCGCCCGTTCGTCTCCAGGAGGGTGCGCCGCTTCCCGTCCAGGAGGGTCACCGCCCGCCCCTCTGTCCTTCCGTTCCGCTGCCTCCGCACGGTACTCCCCCTCAGCCCGTCTGACCCTTCCCAGATCCTAATTTCCACTTACACTACCTGATTGATGCCTTGCTGACTTGAATGATTTTCCTTTTAATAGATTCATTCAACTGTTCAATATCATCGATGATTAGCTCCTGAGGTTTAGAGTTTGTTAGTTCAATGTAGAAAGCCTTTTGGTAATTTCTGTTTCAATTTAATTTTAGTAATTTTTGTTCTTGTGAGAGGAGCTTGACTTTTGATATGCCTGTATAAAACTGGGGTTAATTTTTGGGGGTGTTTTTTAGCCCTTTTTTTGCCCGGGGAGTCGGCTAATCCTGGCTACGCCGTTGCCAACAGTTAGTGTGAAAACTGAAAATTGTTTCAAAACCTAGCTGAAACTATCTTGCTTCGGACACCTAGTCTTGGTACTCTAATTACTGGCCTTGAATCAAGAGCTCAATCCACCTTGCCCCAGGTGGACGCTACCAGATGCAATTCTGGTTGCTGGTTGCTGGTCAGTCAAGTAGTATCGCCATCAAACGACCAATACCATAATATAGGCTTGTAGAAATGGTAGCGGCAGGTTAATTATTATCTGGAGCTCGAGACATTTGAATGGACCGTTGGTGGCCTGTCATCTGGATGTTCTTAATAGTTTCTGTCAAGACTTGATCTGAGTTCCTGGGCACTGTTGCATGAACTTGGATCGCCTTCAACTACTGATGTTGGATATAGCTCTGGGCATAATCCACCTCACAAAGAAAAAGCTATGTCATGATCACTTTTTGGCAGAATGGTTTTCTCATCTGGTGCATTTTATTACTTTGAACTAGAATGACTGGCTAGCAATGTTTTTGGTGAGTTGGCTAACAAGTGGCACTGTATAAGCATTTTGTGATCTTGGACCTTGACTAGTATCTTGCCTTCGAGATAGAAAAGTATTTGTCTTCAAATCTATGATCATATGATGGATGAAAAGTTCCATTTTTAAGCACACGTGATGGATACCTAACTGATACAAAAAGTTCAGTTTGAAATGCATTTATTGATTTTCTTGGATCTTTAAGTGTTTTTAAGCTCTGCAAGGTACAACATAAATTATGTGTTTAGTGATCCAGGTTTGATTGTCCTAGAGTTCTTAATATACAAGCCGGCATCTTGATAACATAGCACAACTTATTTCTTGTCAGTGTCTTAGTGTCTTCTCTTGAAAATTTATTGTCATTTCATTGTGCATCAGAGAGACCTTGTTACAGCTGTATGCTTCCTCTTGGTACCTCAGAGATGGATTGCTGCACATGAAGATATTCCTTTTCTAGTAATTTTTTATTTTGAATATGAAATGCCGGCTTTGTATAAGTTGTAACTGGCAAGTCTTATTAGTATGTGTTGTGACTTGTGCCCATATTTTCTCCTCTGCTTGATGCTTGAAACCCCAAAATAAACCGAACAGCAGTTGATAGGGAGGGAGGCAGGGAGACTGTGATGATTAGTGGGGATTGAGTGGAGGGAGGGGTTTCACCCAATCCCTGCAGGGATTGAACTCCCTAGGTAGGGGATTAAACCCCTGTCAACCGAATAAAGCCGAACAGGGGTGACAGAGAAGCGGGTTCGGTCAGGTTGCTCTGTAGGAATAGTCCATGGAAATTGCAATCGTAATGCCTCTTGATACAAATTGCATACAGAAATTGTGTTTCTAATAACCGAACAGTTATCCAACTTTGCAGCCTCCCATCGATGGATGCACTCATGGCTAACTATGGATCCGACTCTGACGATGACAATGAGCCGGCGGCGGTTGTCGGTGGTGCTCCGGAGCCACAGGAAGCTTCCGTGCTGCTTCCTCCTCCTCCCCTTGACCTTCTCCAGCCCCCAAATTTCGTAGGTTTGGCCTTCTTGAATCTATCCCGGTCATTTTGGGGGTCTGTGGTGATTGCTCACGTTTTGGAACAATATCTGCTGCAGATTACTCGACAATTGCACAGGGGAGTCGCATCCGGAGTTTCCCCCATGTGGAAGGCAACTACGCGCTGCATGTCTACATCCCTGGTCTGTTTCTTTTGGCTATTAACATAATATCTATCTACAAGTATTGATCAGGCATGCATTCATAGATCCATCTGTAACATTGGGCTCCAGATGCTGCTGCTCACACACTTGGTCTCTGAACTAATCTTATCTTTTCAGTTTTAATACCAATATATGAAGCGACCTTGCAACACAAAACTGAGACTCGTTTCTCACTGTTAGGCATGCAAAATTTACATCCAGAAGCTTCTTCGCTCTTATGACTTATGTGTAGCTATCTCATATGCAGTTGTCATTCCTTTCAACGCAAGAAAACAGCTGACCCTCGTTATGAGAAGAGCTGCGTCACTTGTGCCAGATCTCTATGCTGTAGATGCAGATTATGCACTTTCGGATTTGTGCAAAGATGAGCAAAAACTTGAGAAAGTGCTTCTGGGCAGGGAGTTCCATGTAAGCTTAGGAAGAACTGTTGGAATTCAGGTGCATCAAATTGACTCCCTCGTCGCAATGCTTCGTCAGAAGTTTCAATCACAACAGCGGTTAGCCATCTCCCAAAACTTTATTGCTGAGCTGACAATGTTTTGCTTCCTCTGGTGTATCAAATCATGTGAACTTCTGTAGAGGAATGTGTGTGGCCAGTTATGCAGGGTTATGTAAATGCGTTTGTATTTGCATAAACCAGGTATTGGATGGACTTCAACAAATGGGAGCATTTTGTCAATGATGATTCTACACGATCATTTCTTTCACTAGAGGTTACAAGAACTGGGTTACCAGAGGTATGTGGTAGTGTCTGTCTTCACTTGTTGTCTATACGCATCACACGATTGTCAATTTGCATTTGTTTATTTTGGTCCTATGGCCAACTCATTTTGAGTTTCTTATCAACATTGTATGATAAAGAACTCACATTGTAACTGCAGTTCACCGATCTGAAGTGTTTACTATAATGAGGTCTGTGTGTACTTTGTTTTGCAGATAAGTAAACAAATACATATGGTTGATGAAGTATATCGATTGCACGGTCTCCCTGAGTTCTACAAGGTACTATGTCGTTGAATTATGTTCTGGATGATGACCAGATGGTATGACACTTCTAGTTTACGGCTGATGTCACAACATGTCATGGATAACATAACTTTGCCTCCTGAAACTAATAAATCAAACGCCCTACTTGGAAACAAAAGGGATGAGTTTCAGTTGACAACATTGGTACATAAGTAATTAGTAACTGAGGTCAGATTATTACGACTGTAAAAAAAGCATTCGTCAGCAAATTTGGAAAGACGTTTTAACTGGTATTGTCATTTTGCAGAATCCTCGGCCACACATATCACTGGCGTGGGCATTGGGTGATGTTAGCTCCAAATTGAAGCAAGCAACTAAGGAGATTGAAAAATTTGAGAACAGCATCAACTCATCTAAAAACTGTAATCTGAGATGCAATTTCAGTCGTATAGTGTGTAAAGTAGGCAAGAAGGTCTACGATATCTGTAAAATTGGAGACTGAAGCAGCGTTCTTGTACACCTGACTTGCGGTATTACGGAGTTTTGTAGAGTCAATACCTTTGGTTGTAACAAGGAAATAAAAATGTCATGTGTTCCGGTAGCATTTGTTGTTTTGGTAACTACACGGGTGTTTGAATCACAGATAACTAGGAAAAATAATCCCACCGTTACAAAATATTGAAAGTTCTAGCTTTATCCTAAGCCAAACTTATTTATATTTGACCAAGTTTTAGAAGAATGTGCTAATATCTACAACATCGAATCCTCTACTCCTAAGTAGTTGCCTCCCACTATTGAATTTTTCTGCAATATGGTGAAGCCATGTCATCTTCTTATGTCACCATTTTTATTTTGTTTTTGTAAAGAGAAGAAAATCCGGAGCACGGACTGTGGTGATGCGGTTGCATCGTCTTCTCCGAGCACTATGCTATCTCTTAAGTTTCTCACCACCGATTTAGTTTATCTCTTCATCTCCACCCCGACGCTTCTCCAAGCATATTGAATTATTTGCCAATTCTAATCACCACTTCACCATAGCAGTTCTTTAGTTCTTTCTTAGTTGCTTTTTACAATTTTTGGCCCATATTTAGTGATGTGATGGTTTGACCAATAGCTCTTCGTGGATAATTTAGTATTCATTGTGTTCTTAATCATGTTGTGTATCATGTATATTTTTAACATCAGTATAGACAAAAACGCTTATATACACACGCATACACTCACCCCTATGAACGCACACACGCACATCCTACCCCTATGAGCACCTCAGGAATAAAAACGAGCACCAGGATTTAAACCCTGGTGGGTTGAGGATACCATAGTCCCTCTAACCATCCAATCACAAATTGGTTCGTGTTGTGTATCATGTATTAGTTGAATGTGGCAATGAAGAGTAAGAGAATTGCTCATTTTTCTCATATAGGAAGATATTTTTATAACAAATTAATAATGCTCAACAAAACAGGAAGAACGAGGTACAATTATTTTCGTATCCTCTTCGTTTACCACCGCATATTTATTTGTAGTATAAGACTCTTCCAGTACAACATATATACTTTTCTTGACATGCTTTTTATGAAACCTATCAACTGCCTTGATCAGACCGAACAAATTGATAAATTTCCATTTCTGTGAAATTATAAGCTTCTATTTTGACAAATGCTTGTCGTACCTCAAAACAGGATTTCTTATCAATAGGTAAATAAGAGTTTATATTTCTCACATCTTGATAAATTTGTCAATGCAATCTTTGTGCGTTCCTTTACTTTTCCGATGATGTAGTGAAAGGTGTAAACAAGAACAAGAGGATGAGAGAAAAGTAAGCCATCAAACTTCAGTGCTGAGATGCAAGAGAAAAGATAATTGTCGGTGTCAAAACCGGCGGATCTCGGGTAGGGGGTCCCGAACTATGCGTCTAGGCCGGATGGTAACAGAAGGCAAGGGACACGAAGTTTTACCCAGGTTCGGGCCCTCTCGATTGAGGTAAAACCCTACGTCCTGCTTGATTAATATTGATGATATGGGTAGTACAAGAGTAGATCTACCACGAGATCAAAGAGGCTAAACCCTAGAAGCTAGCCTATGGTATGGTTGTTGATGTGTACGTTGTCCTACGGACTAAAACCCTCCGGTTTATATAGACACCGGAGAGGGTTAGGGTTACACAAAGTCGGTTACAATGGTAGGAGATTTTTATATCCGTATCGTCAAGCTTGCCTTCCACGCCAAGGAAAGTCCCTTCCGGACACGAGACGAAGTCTTCAATCTTGTATCTTCATAGTCCAGGAGTCCGACTGAAGGTATAGTCCGGCCATCCGGACACCCCCTAATCCAGGACTCCCTCAGTAACCCCTGAACCAGACTTCAATGACGACGAGACCGACGCGCAGATTGTCTTCGGCATTGCAAGATGGGTTCCTCCTCCAAGTACTTCATAGAAGATTTTGAACACAAAGATAGTGTCCGGCTCTGCAAAATAAGTTTCCACATATTGGCATAGAGAGAATAATATTTACACAAATCTAATCTGCTGACGTATTCCATAGCGTGACACACCACGGCCAAGCCTTTATCTGAGTCGTTTCATTATCCCACCTCAGCGCGTCATGCGAGGCGGTTTCCTTGGCACGTCTTGTTAAAGCAGAGATCGTGTCCCCTTATTCCGGGATTCTCATCAATACGGGCGTGGGTAACCCAACCGCGCCATTCATTATGGCGCTTGGAGATAAGCGAGTTTTACCAGGCTGGTGGGGACATGTAGTTGCATCCACCCATATAAGGGGATAAGGATCCACCTTTTCACCTACGCCTTCTTCCTCCTTCGCCTATCCATTCTTGCGCACTCGAGCTCCAGCTCCCAAGTCCGCACTCCCCACCTCGACCTTCTCCAGCCATGTCCGGAGCGGGAAGCAAGTGGATGGTCTCCTCCGTCACGGAGGGACACATCAAAAAGCTGAGGAAGGCCGGATACCTGTCTAACGACATCGCGTACCGGCTTCCCGAAAAGGGGCAGCTCATCCCCACCCCTAGGCCCCATGAGAGGGTGGTGTTCCTCCCCCATTTCCTCCGCGGATTGGGCTTCCCTCTCCACCCATTTGTCCGGGGGCTCATGTTCTACTATGGCCTGGATTTCCATGATCTGGCCCCGAACTTCGTCCTCAACATCTCGGCGTTTATCGTCGTGTGCGAGGCCTTCCTCCGCATCCGCCCCCATTTCGGCCTATGGCTCAAGACTTTCAACGTCAAGCCGAAGGTGGTGCGCGGCAACCAGGCGGAGTGCGGAGGCGCCATGGTGGGCAAGATGGCCAACGTCTTATGGCTCGAGGGCTCCTTTGTGGAGACCCTGAAGGGATGGCAATCGGGGTGGTTTTACCTCACCGAGCCGCGCGACGCCGAATGGGTCGCACCCCCTGAGTTTCGATCCGGACCCCCTACGCGGCTCACCTCCTGGAAGGAGACGGGCCTGTCGTGGGGTAAGAAGGGAGAGCTGACCGGACTCCAAACATGTGTCCAAACCCTGGTGGACAAGAAGCTCAAACTTGTCAACGTAGTCCAGGTTATGCTCATTCGCTTGATCCTCCCGTGTCAACAACGGGCTTTCAACCTGTGGGAGTTCGACCCGGCGCGACACCAAACTCTGAGCAGGCTCTTTGACACGACGTACGAAGATGCCTGGAAGGTGCTTTTCAAGGGCGCCGAGGCTCCCACATCCGCTACCGAGGATCACGGATTCAGTGCGCAGCGTCACGCTCTCGCGGTAAGCTGTTTTTTTCCTTTTACAGGGTATCAGTTTTTCATAGTTTGACTCCATGCGGGATCTAAGCTCCCTTACCTTTGACAGGATTGGCAGGTGACATCCGGACAGATCAACTGTCCGGCTCCTTTGCCTGAAGGCCCAGTGGACGCTCGCTTGGCGAAGCTGCTGGTTCCGGCACCTTATGTGGTGCCGGAGAAGAAGGCCGCAAAAAAGGCCGCGGGGACTCGAAAGAGTGCCCGGCGCCAGGAGGTGTAGGATCCATCATCCGATGGTTCCGAGGCGCATTCCTCCCGTGAAGACGAGGAGGAAGAAGAAGAGACCTCTCCCCCTCCAGCGGGAGGAGAGAAGAAAAGGAAGGCCGCCCTCTCTGGGGAGGCCAGAGGGTCCAAGAAGGGGAAAACCCTTCCTCCGGACTACTCCAGCTACGCCGACGATGGCGGAGAGGAGTGGCAGCCCAGGGACAAGCCTCTGGCAAAATTGTAAGTATCCGGATACCAGAGTAATTCATAGTATTTGTTTATTGCACAGCTTTCCCTTACGTCGAATATGTTTATGTATCCCACCCAAAGACCGGCTCGACGCGTCGTCGAGCGGCTCACTGGACTCGTCGGATGTGAACTCGCTTCCGATGGCTTCCTCCCCCTGCCCTACGGACGACACCGAAGTGTTGTCCCAACAGGTTCCAAGACGGGAGGTGGTGGTCCTGGAGGCGCCGCAAGGCGACCTCCCGGACTCCAGAAGTAAAGGGGATGAAACCCCCCAGTGCTCCAAGTCCGGCTCTAGGCCGGACACCGCTTCGGAACCTTCAAAGGTTCCAGAGTCCGGCGGGGGACCTCCTTCCAGGAGGAGCAAGTCCACCGTGCCGGTGGCCCCCGTCCAACCGGAGGCGCCGGACAATATGTTGGAGGCGCTCCAAGGCGCCTCCATCGACGAGGAGCACCGCACTATTATGAGTGCGGTGGTCCAGAAGGTTCAGTCCGCCAAGAGCGGACTGACTGAAGCTTGTACTAGCCTTTTAACAGGCTTTGAGGTAAGTAAAGAATGTGTAAATAATATTACCGCATAGACAGTAGCCCCTGATGCTCTATTTGGCGTTCGGGAAGAAAAGCCGAATAGAGGATCAGATAAAATTCGCAGGAGTCTAACAAAAATGAGTCAATATGCATATGCAGGCTTCTCTGCTTGCGTCCGCCGCACTGACTGCGGAAGTGGACACGCTAAAGCAGAACCTCGAGCGGTCCGAGCAAGAGCTCGGGCGTGCCAAGAAGCAGCTCGAGGATAATGAAGGTAAGAAATACCTTGTTTTTAAATATATATATAAAAAGGTGCAATTGCAAAGAATGACAGGATTATCATGGCTATTGTAGGGGCCACGTCTGAAGTGGCGACCCTTAAGCAAGCGCTGGTCGAGGCCGAGAAGAGGGCGGCCTCGGAGCGCACCGAGCGGGAGAAGTATGAGGCCGAGGTTGGCAAGGTGCGGCAAGAGCTCCAGGCTCTCATGGAAAAACATGAGAGTTTGGAGCTTGACTCAAAGACGCGAGTGTCCGAGCTCGTGGTGGCTATTGAAAATGCCAAGTTTGCCAAGGCCGAATCCCAGAAGACCCTCCAGGAGTTGGATGAGGTGAAGAAGATAGCGGCGGGTAAGGCATTCTTTATGCAAAGCAAACACATAAACGTGAGTTACTTGTTACTTACCCGAATTCGGAGCTCTCCAGGAGCGTTCGCAGATCTTCCCCGGAGTGTGTCCGATGCCGCCGCATTCTATCGAGCCGAGGAGGGCAGCTCGACAGAGAAGGTGTTCTGGTCTCAGTATGCTGAGGCCAGACACCCCGTGCCCCTGAGCGACCAGCTGAAGCAACTGGTCGAGCTCCACAAGGCAGCTGAACAGGCCCTGAAGGGCCTCATTGTTCGGCTGTGGCCTGGAGGGGCTCTGCCTGGGAGCTATTTCGGCCTGGTGCGGCGGCTGGTGGAGGCCTGTCCAAGGCTCGAAGTCATCAAGCGCTCCGTCTGCATTGAAGGTGCGCGTAGGGCCCTTGCCCGTGCTAAGGTGCACTGGGGCAAGCTGGATGCTGAGAAGCTTGTGAAGGACGGGCCACCGCCGGGGAAAGAGCATCGCAAGCCCGAGAATTACTATAAGGATGTTCTGAAGGGTGCCTGCCTTGTGGCGGATGAATGTTCTAGGGATATAATTTTTGAGTGAAACTTGCTCGTTTTGTCCTGTGCGCTGAAAACTTGTTTATATGCGCTAAGCAATGCTGTTGGAATTTAAAATATTACCTTCTGTGCAACTGTTTATCAATTCTGAGAGATGGCGAGTCGTCGGCTTCTGCCCCCGTGCCGCAAGTGCTGGGGTGTTCGGGGATAAACCTGAGCGCTCTTTTTCCCATGTTTGGGTCCTTCGAGGGAGGCGCTCAGCCCAACGAACAAGGCAATCGGACTATAATGCGTGAACACTCTCACTTAGCCATAGAATTCTATAATTTTAAATTTCGACGAAGCCCCTGGTATTCGGAAGACCGAGTTCGGGGCGCTATCCACGCCTTGGCCGGACAGAGCTGGCTCCTCGCCCTGAGCGGCATAAGTCTTTAGGGACTCGAAAAACCTCTCGAACAGCGACCAGCTCTCGCTTCATCATGACAGTCAGTTTTAGCTTTCTCCACTGAGGTGCTCGACCCAGCTCAACTGGGGCACAATCGCAGTGGTTCTCCTAGTGCTACCTTAGCCGATATAGCGAAACGTAAGGCACCAAAACATAGGAGCCGGGCAAACCCAACTATTGACCCAAGACATGATTCGGAGCCGATGCATATAATGCTATAAGTTCGGGGTGCCGCACTTATTAAAGTGTTCGGACTTCTCACATCATATTGAGGGGTACTAAAGCCCCTGGCGTATTTTGGCCGCACCAACGTGTACGGGTGCAACATGTCATTAAGGAACATATATAAAGAAAAAAGATAATGCAAAATAGACGAAAGCTATGCATTGTTTATTAAAAAGGGCTGCGATCAAAGCAGAACGATACAAATAATGCAATAAGTGGAAGGTTGGACTAGTTAACATGTCCGTTCCAGGGGCATGCTGCGGAATAGTATGCGGAACAGGTATACTGCTCGTGATAGAGACCACCTGGGAGTTCCGTAATGCGGCGTGGCTTGTCTGCTTCCCTGGTTCTTGCATCGTTTGTGTGGCAATTGAACTGCTGAATAGGCCTTCCGAAGGATGGAGTCCTGAAAGTAAGAGAAAATTAAAAAATCGGCAACCCCTGGTACGGTTTAAGCCGTGTTTTGGGCATGCCGTGATGGTGCCCCTCCCCCTGTACCCATGGTATCTCTAGAGCGTAGTTATGTACGCGAAGTACTGGCGTCGCCTTTTTGCGAGGGTTGGGGTTGGGGCCGCATTGCTACGCCTGCTCGGATCGTGCCAGGCGGTCTTGTTGTAGGTTACTCCAGGCGCGCTTGACGGTGTCCGGTCGTTTAGTGGCCGGACTGGAGAACTGCCTGGAGAGGCTGCTTTGTACTTCCGCTGCAAGGGCCGTTGTGTGCTCCTCCGTTCGGAGGGAGCGTTCGGTGTTTCCATTGACCGTAATTACTCCTCGAGGGCCTGGCATCTTGAGCTTAAGGTATGCGTAGTGCGGTACCGCATTGAACTTAGCGAATGCGGTTCGCCCGAGCAGTGCGTGATAACCACTGCGAAACGGGACTATGTCGAAGATTAACTCCTCGCTTCGGAAATTATCTGGAGATCCGAAGACCACTTCAAGTGTGACTGAGCCTGTACAGTTGGCCTCTACACCTGGTATTACGCCCTTAAAGGTCGTTTTGGTGGGCTTAATCCTCGAGGGATCTATGCCCATTTTACGCACTGTATCCTGGTAAAGCAGGTTCAGGCTGCCGCCGCCGTCCATAAGGACTCTAGTGAGATGAAATCCGTCAATAATTGGGTCTAGAACCAATGCGGTGAATCCGCCATGACGGATGCTAGTGGGATGGTCCCTTCGATCAAAGGTGATCGGACATGAGGACCATGGGTTGAACTTTGGGGCGACTGGCTCTACCGTGTATACGTCCCTTAACGCGCGCTTCCGCTCCCTTTTGGGGACATGGGTTGCGTATATCATGTTCACCGTCCGCACTTGTAGGGGAAAACCCTTCTATCCACTGTTGTTCGGAGGCCGGGGCTCCTCGTCGTCATCGCTATGCAGCCCCTTGTCTTCATTTTCGGCGTTTAACTTGCCTGCCTGCTTGAACACCGAACAATCCCTGTTGGTGTGATTGGCCGGCTTTTCGGGGGTGCCATGTATCTGGCACAAGCGGTCGAGTATTCAGTCCAAACTGGACGGGCCCCTAGGATTCCTTTTGAATGGCTTTTTCCGCTGACCGGATTTAGAGCCTCTGAATCCGGCATTAACTGCCGTATCCTCAGCATTGTCGCCGTTAATGCGGCGCTTCTGCTTGTTGCGACGCGACCTGCCACTACTGTCCCTGGTGTCCGAATTACCAGGGTTCTTGGTCATATTGTTGCTACAAGAAAGCCAGCTGTCTTCTCCCGCGCAAAAGCGGGCCATGAGTGTCGTGAGTGCTGCCATAGATTTCGGCTTTTCCTGTCCAAGGTGCCGGGCCAGCCACTCGTCACGGATATTGTGCTTGAAGGCTGCTAGGGCCTCAGCGTCCGGACAGTCGACTATTTGATTTTTTTTGTTAGGAACCGTGTCCAGAATTGCCTGGCAGATTCCTCTGGCTGCTAAATTACGTGACTTAGGTCATCGGCGTCTGGGGTCGCACATAAGTGCCCTGGAAATTGTCGAGGAATGCGGCTTCCAGGTTCTCCCAACAACTGATTGATCCTGTTGGCAAGCTGTTAAGCCAATGCCGAGCTGGTCCTTTAAGCTTGAGTGGCAGGTATTTGATGGCGTGGAAATCATCGCCGCGGGCTATGTGGATATGAAGGAGATAATCCTCGATCCATACCGCAGGATCTGTTGTGCCATCACATGATTCGATGTTTACGGGTTTGAAACCCTCGGGGATTTGATGATCCATTATTTTGTCTGTAAAGCATAGTGGGTGTGCGGCGCCTCTGTACTGGGTTATATCATGACGTAGCTCCAATGAGCCTTGTCTACTGTGTTCGGCCCTGCCGAATTTGTGGCCGGCGTGACGGTTACCGTCTCGAGCCGTGGGGCGCCCACGCGATCCGTAGATCGATCTTGTTTGCCTTGCCTTGTCCTCCAACATGTCTCGTAAGTCCGGCGCATATTCCCGTGCCTTGGTACGAGGTGCGGCTTGAGTGGAGGGCCAAGAGGCCTCTCTGTCGCGGCCACGAGGTGGCCGGTCGGCCGCATCAAGTGCTTCCTCCTCTAATCGGGGTAGCAACCTGCGCTTTGGGTAGCTCTTGGAGGGGCGTTCGAGTTTATGCTCTTCGGCCGCAAGGACTTCAGTCCATCTGTCGACTAGCAAATCTTGATCGGCTCTAAGCTGTTGCTGTTTTTTCTTGAGGCTTCTTGTCATGGACATAAGCCCGCGTTGAAAACGCTCTTGCTTGACGGGATCCTCTGGCACAACGAATTCATCGTCGTCGAGGCTTGCCTCGTCTTCGGAGGGAGGCATATAATTATCGTCCTCAACCTCTCTGTCTGCCGCTCTCTCATGAGGGCTGGTTTCTCCATCCTCCTGTGCTAAATCTTGCTGGAGGGGGTTTTCTTCGGTGCTTTCCGGAGTATTATTATCTCCCGTGCTGGAATCACCGTATTTGTTTTGGCGGGATTTTGAGTGGCGCCGCTGACGCCGGCGCTTAGGCTGTTTCTTGGAGGGGTCATCCTCCGCTGTTCCATCGCCATCTCCCTCTTTTGGGGTGTCCACCATGTATATGTCATATGACGAGGTGGCTTTCCAGGGCCTAGTAGGCGCTGGTTCTTCATCATCTCCTTCATCGGCGTCCATACCATCGATCTCTTCGGAGTCGAAGTCGAGCATGTCGGTTAAGTCGTCGACAGTGGCTACAAAGTGGGTGGTGGGTGGGCTTTGAATTTCTTCATCGTCCGTACCTCAACCTTGCTGACCGTAGTCCGGCCAGGGCTCTCCTGATAAAGAGAGAGACTTTAGTGACTTCAGGATATCACCGAAAGGCGACTGCTGAAAGATGTCCGCAGCAGTGAACTCCATGATCGGCGCCCAATCGGATTCGATCGGCAGGGGCGCGGAGGGTTCGGAGTCCGACTCCTTGGAGTCACGAGTCTCGCAGAGTACGGGGCTGGTGTTCGGCTCAATCGTCGTTGGGGTCGCAGCCCCCGAGGTGGCATCCAACCGCCCATCCTCGATCGGCGCAGTTGGCTCCGAATTAAGGGTCAGAGCCGATGCGGGTGCGGCCTCCAGGGCACTGTTCGGCAGTAGAGCTAGATCATGCTCGTCGTGACAGTGCGGCGCGCTCGGCAGTGGCTCGAATCCGTCGAAGATCAAGTCCCCGCGGATGTTAGGCGTGTAGTTTAAACTTCCAAATCTGACCTGATGGCCAGGGGCATAGCTTTTGATCTGCTCCAGACGGCCAAGCGAATTGGCCCGCAGTGCGAAGCCGCCGAAGACGAAGATCTGTCCGGGGAGGAAGGTCTCACCCTGGACTGCATCGCTATTGATGATCGTAGGAGCCATCGAGCCTGACGGCGATGACACAGAGGAACTCTCAATGAAAGCACCAATGTCGGTGTCAAAACCGGCGGATCTCGGGTAGGGGGTCCTGAACTGTGTGTCTAGGCCAGATGGTAATAGGAGGCAAGGGACACGAAGTTTTACCCAGGTTCGGGCCCTCTCGATGGAGGTAAAACCCTACGTCCTGCTTGATTAATATTGATGATATGGGTAGTACAAGAGTAGATCTACCACGAGATCGAAGAGGCTAAACCCTAGAAGCTAGCCTATGGTATGATTGTTGATGTGTACATTGTCCTACGGACTAAAACCCTCCGGTTTATATAGACACCGGAGAGGGTTAGGGTTACACAAAGTCGGTTACAATGGTAGGAGATCTTCATATCCGTATCGCCAAGCTTGCCTTCCACGCCAAGGAAAGTCCCTTCCGAACACGGGACGAAGTCTTCAATCTTGTATCTTCATAGTCCAGGAGTCCGGCTGAAGGTATAGTCCGGCCATCCGGACACCCCCTAATCCAGGACTCCCTCAATAATCGTTACAGCTGACAAATGACATATCCATCGTCCATCATCCAAATATTTAAGATTTCGGCTTAGCCTGCAACAATACCAGATCAAGGACGGGTCGGCTGGCGCCTGTGCAGACCGTGCACGGAGTAAAGGCAATGTTGCGATGTATAGCCGGTGGTGGGCCTCCTTGATCTGCAATGTTGTGATGCGGAGCCTAGGTGGCGAGCCTCCTTGATCCACCTGGTGGATGATGGCGATTCCGATCCTGGCACCCATGGAGCCGGTGATCCAAAAATCGTAGGGCCTAGATATAGCTCTAGCGGATGTATGCGGCCTGCGCATCGAGCTTGGTTGTCTCGAGCATGGAGATGGGTGAGTTGTAGACCAAGAGTTGGTGGGCAACAGGGCACGCACGCGCACCAGAGAACAAATTTGAGCCACGCCCTTAGTTCTACTAGTTTATGCAAAGAGCGGCTAGCTTAGATCTTAGACCAATCGGCCGCCATGGTGATCTTACAGCACCGCCATGTGGATTTCTCGTGATTTTATGTAGGCAAGCCACAAGTGGTGGTGGTGATTGGCTGGGTGGTGCCGCTGCCTTGGGGAGAGACAGAGTGATGGTGAAAGGGCATTTCCCTACTTTATGTTTTGGATGATGATGACAACCCTTTGTGGTCTAATCGTGTGCTATATGTTTCAGGTTCTCGATGCTTAGGCTTACATCGGATTGCTATTGCCTCTCGTAGGAAAAGATCGAAGACGTGTCCTCTACGCTTTTATTATCTTTGGTCGTAGAGTACCCGTACTATCAAGAGGGAATCCTCATTAGGAAGCTCTGGGGGAATCAGTTCACGTACACTTTCCTCACCCCTCCTTTGTATTCCTCAGTTGTGAGAGAGAGTTCCCCTGTCTTTCCTTTGTGTTTCTGCTCTTCCCAGCGGTTGTACCGCTCCCTGGAGCGGTTGTACCGCTGGACCTTGACGCTCTCCAGCTTTGACCGAGCGGTTGTACCGCTGCCTTCGGGCGATGGTACCGCCACCTTGCTCAACAAAGGCTAGGGCGGTGGTTCCGCCCGTGCACCGCTCAAGTACCGCTCAAAGCTCTGTTTTGATGCGGTTCTCGAGCGGTGGTGGCCCGGTTGATCCGGTCGATCCTCGATGATCGGTACCACCGGTGGTCTGAGCGGTTCTTCTGCTCAGAACTTCACCGTCCAAGAGCTCAAGGCCATGCGGTTGTTCCGGTCTTGCACCGCTCAAGTACCGGTCTCGTCTCTGTTTCGAGGCGGTAGTTGTGCGGTGGCTGGGCGGTTGGTCCAGTCATTCTCTTAACCGGTACCACCGCCTAGTGGCCCGGTTGTATCGCTTGGTAGGGTTCTGCAGCTACACCGTGAGTCCCGGTTGTACCGGGACAAGGACCGGTTGTACCGCTGCGGGGCTGAAAACGCAGCAACGGCTGGATTTTTTAGGGTTGGTATTTAAGAGAGCTTCTCCCACCTACCACTCTCACCTTTGACCTCTCTCACTCCATCATTAATGCATTTCAAGCTCTCTTGCCCGATCTCTCTCTCTAGCCACTCAAACTTGTTGATTTGCTACGGATTGAAGGAGGAGACCTAGATCTACACTTCCACCAAAGGATATTTGCTTCCCCCATACTTTCTTGTGAGGATTTTGTTACTCTTGGGTGTTTGAGCACCCTAGACGGTTGAGGTCACCTCGGAGCCATACTCCATTGTGGTGAAGCTTCGTGGTTTCGTTGGGAGCCTCCAATTAAGTTGTGGAGAGAGCCCCAACCTTGTTTGTAAAGGTTCGGTCGCTGCCTTCAAGGGCACCAATAGTGGAATCACGGCATCTCGCACTATGTGAGGGCGTGAGGAGAATACGGTGGCCCTAGTGGCTTATTGGGGAGCATTGTGCCTCCACACCGCTCCAACGGAGACGTACTTCCTCTCAAAGGGAAGGAACTTCGGCAACACATCCTCGTCTCCACCGTCTCCACTCTTGGTTATCTCGTGCCTTTATTTGAGCAAGCTTATTTGTTTCATTTCTCTTGCTTGCTTATGTTCCTATTCTTGTTGCATCATATAGGTTGCTCACCTAGTTGCATATCTAGACAACCTACTTTGATGCAAAGTTTAAATTGTTAAAGAAAAGCTAAAAATTGTTAGTTGCCTATTCACCCCCCCTCTAGTCAACCATATCGATCCTTTCAATTGGTATCAGAGCCTCGTCTCTTTATTAAGGACTTTACCATCCAAAGAGTATGGTTGATACCGTAGACGGTGTGGAGGAACACTCCGGTGTGAATCCGACCTCGTCTACAGGCGATGGGGGAACCTCGGTTTCTCGTGAGGAGTTCAATGTGGCCTTGGAGACATTGAAAACCTCCATGACGATCGAAGTTGAAAGCATGTTTACTAAATTTCTTGAGGGGCTTAAACTATCCACCGCACCGTTGAAAGTGGGTGACCCCGCCGACAAGGTGATGGATGCTATCACCGATAAGGGGGAAGCTAGTAGTGAAAAGGCTCCTTCTTCTAGTGGTAAGAATGGCACCAGCATCTTTGCCCATGTGGAACCACCACTTGTTTATGGTGGACCGGTTCCTTCCACTCATTTGAATCATGCCGGTCCTCCCCCTAAGATTGTGAAAAATGAGGACTTTGATTCTTGGGTTTACTGCTTTAAACGTCATTTAAATCATGTGAACACTAACCTTTGGAGAATCATTGAAGAAGGTTTCTATCCGCATGATCCAAGCAACTTCACTCCTCGAGAAGCCACGGACAATCAATTCAATGAGAATGCTCTCTTCATCATTCAAGATGCAATTCCACCCGAATACCTACCTCATCTTCGTCCCTTCGCCTTGGCCAAAGATGCATGGCATTGTGTTGTCTCTCTCTACCGGGGAAGTGCAAGCATTCAACGCTCCAACTATGAAGTGGTACAAGATGAGGCCGATGAGTTTGCAATGAAAGAAGATGAAGAACCTCGTGAGCTTTATCGGAGAGTAACCAAACTCGCAGTCTCACTACGAGATCACGGGAGCAAGGACACGGATGACAATTGGATCAAGCGCAAATTCCTCAAGGCAATGATGCCCTATCACAAGGCCATGTCCTCTGTCATTCGTCAGAGACCGGACTTCCACACTTTGACCTCAAGCGAAGTGTTGGATGAGTTTGTGGCCATGAACATTTTGGACAAGACCGCCGACAATGCGGTGCTTCGTTCTCAAAGGGCAAAGAGGCCTAACCTTGCATTGAAGGCCAGGCTCACCATTAAAGAAGAAGAAGAGGAAGAAGAGGAGAGCAACCCCGAAAATACGAAGTATGCATATCATGAACACATGGCACTTGCTTCAAGGCAATTTTGGAGCAAGAAAAACTCGAGGCCAAACTTTAGCAAAAACAACTCAAGTGGCACGAAGGGCAAGCAACGTGTAAGGACTTGCTACAATTGTGGCAACGTGAGTCATTTTGTTGCGGAATGCCCGTATGAGAAGAGGGAAGACAATGGTGGCAAGCTCATCCGAAAGGACAAGGCCAAGTCGTTCCCCAACAAGAGCAACTTCACCAAGAAGACGCCTCCCAGGGCATTGGTGGTACAAGAAGAGTACAATGAGGATGATGACGATGGTGAAAGTGACGAGTCGGTTGCCATGGCCTCCGTTGCCATTGCGACGACTCCACGGGTGTCTCTCTTCGACTCACCCAATGAGAGCATCACCGCCAAGTGCCTCATGGCTAAAGCCACCAACAAGGTAACCCCCAACATCAAAACTACCATCATTAATCATCCTTCTTCAACGGATTGCATTGGTGAACATGAGGGAACTAATGTGGAGGAGAATGAGTTTGAGACCTTTATGGGTAAACTCAAGGGCAAGTCCAAGAAGCACTTTGTTGCTCTCTTGGAACAACTTGGTGAAGCCAATGACATGATCGATACTCACGAAGATACCATCTCTAAGATGGAAGGGCATAGTCGTGACTATGCCGATGAGATTTCAGATCTTTCCAATGCTCTTGAGGAAGAGCGTGGTCTACGTTTGGCTCTTGAGGAGTCACACAACGAAGATCATGCTAAATTAAAGAAAGATCGTGATCATGCTCTTGTTGTTTCTCGTGTGCTAAATTCCGAGAAGGCCAAACTTGTGGTTGATCTTGCTAGACTCAAGGAGGAGTTTGATATACTTGATAAGGCCCACAAGGCCTTGAAGGATATTCACGCTAGTCTCAAGGAGTCTCATGATCAACTCCAAGTGAAGCTAACTAAGGAGAAAGCCACATTTCCTCATATGGTTTTAATTGACAATGCAAATGCTACTAACCCGTGTTGTGAGCATATACATCTTGTTGAGGAAAATGCTAAGTTGAAGGAGCAGCTTGAGAAAGGCCTTGTGTCATGCATACAAGGTGAAAAGAACCTCAACGACCTTTTGAGTAGTCAAAAGGAAGTCGTGGCCAAGGAAGGGGTTGGGTACGTGCCCAACTCCAAGAACAAGAAGAAGAATGACAAGACCAAACGACCTCCTCCTCTCATGCAAACCTTTATTAAGGAGGGAGAGAGTGTGCCCAAGGAGAAGAAGAAGAACATTGCAAAGGGCGGCAATGTCAAGAAGGGCAATGCCACCCCTCCCAACAAAGCCGGCGATTTTAATCCTTCTTATGTGTTATGCCGTGCTAGTGATGGGCATGTTTATGCCAAATTTGTTGGTTCTCTTCATGAATACATTGAATGGTCTATTTGGGTTCCAAAGACCCTTGTTACTAACATCAAAGGACCCATTACGAAATGGGTACCTAAAACCAAGTATTGATCTCTTGTAGGTGTTTGCTTCCGGTGGGGGATCATGGTTGCTCGATAGCGGAGCTACAAATCATATGACCGGAAGCAAGGACTTGGTGGTGGACGTGCACAAGGTTCCATCTATGCCCACCAATGTCGAGTGGGGTGACGCCTCATCTTCTAAGGTATTGGGACTTGGCAAGGTGGTCATCTCTCATGATCTCACGATCGAGAAGGTCATGCTTGTTGAGTCCCTTGCATACAATTTACTTTCGGTTCGTCAACTTGCAATCATGGGCTTTGCCACTTTCTTTGATATCGATACCGTGGCCCTCTTGTGGAGCAAGACTCTTAAAGTAGCCTTTGTTGGGCATGTCGAGAACGGTCTATATGTGATTAACTTTTCGGAGCGACCCACTAAGACCGCGACGTGCCTAATGGCTAAAGTTGATGTGGGATGGCTTTGGCATCGCCGTTTAGCCCATGTAAATATGAGATCTTTGCAAAGTCTCCTCAAGGGGGACCATGTCCGTGGACTAACGAATGTTAGTTTTGGTAAAGATCGTGCTTGTAGTGCCTGTATCAAAGGAAAGCTACATGAGAAGGCTCACCCTCCCACGACTATCATTTATTCGAAGAGGCCTTTGGAGCTCCTTCACATGGATCTCTTTGGGCCTCCATCCTTCGATAGTCTTGGAGGTAGGAAGTATTGCTTGGTGATTGTGGATGACTACTCAAGGTACACGTGGGTGTATTTCTTCAAGAGGAAGAGCGAGACCCAACAAACTGTCATTGACTTTGCAAATGAAGCACAACGTCAACACAATGCAAAGATCTTGACAATAAGAAGTGACAACGGCACCGAGTTCAAGAACTACACCTTGGATGAGTTTCTTAGTGATGAGGGAATCAAGCATCAATATTCCACACCCTACACCCCTCAACAAAACGGTGTTGCGGAGAGGAAGAACCGAACATTGATGGATGCGGCAAGGACCATGATGGCGGAGTTCAAGTCTCCGTACAACTTTTGGGCCAAAGCCATCAACACCGCGTGTCATGCATCCAATCGGCTCTACGTCCGCAAGGGCTTGAACAACCGGTAACAAGCCCAACCTCAAGTACTTCCGGGTATTCGGGTGTAAGTGTTTCATTCTCAAGAAAGGTGTTCGGTTGTCTAAATTTGAGGCTAGAGCTTATGAGGGCATATTTGTTGGTTATGCTACAAACTCTCATGCTTACCGTGTCCTCAATAAATCCATGGGACTTATTGAGGAGACGTGTAACGTGGAGTTTGATGAGAATAACGGCTTCCAAGTGGAGCAAAGTGGCACTTGTGATGTAGGTGATGAAATTCCTCCCCAAGCCATAAGAAGAATGGGTGTTGGCTTTATCCTACCCATTGAGGAACCCCTTGTGGCCGAAGGAGAAGGACAAAGCTCCACTCAAGTGGAGCCATCACCAACCCAAGGCCCACACGCTTCCGAAGAACAAAGTGAAGGCCCTCAACCTCATGAACAAGACCAAGGGCAAGATCATACTCAAGACGGTGTTGACACACCAAGTGATGCCCAAGGTCAAGTTCTCTCCCCCGAGCAAGTTCAAGATCAAGAACAAGTTCAAGATCAAGAACAAGTTAATGACGGTGCTCAAGATGATCAAGTAACCGCTCCTCAACTCACCACCGAGGAGGAATTAGAGCGTCGTGCCGCCAAGATTGCATCCAAGCTCTCCACCAAGGATCATCTCATGACGAATGTGCTTGGAAGCTTAAGAAAGGGGGTAAGCACTCGTAGACAATTAGCAAATTATTGTGAGCATCACGCGTTTGTCTCTTGTGTGGAACCCCACAAGGTCTATGAGGCGCTAGAAGATCCGGATTGGCTCAATGCCATGCATGAAGAACTCAATAACTTCGAGCACAACAAAGTGTGGAGATTGGTGCCAAGGCCAACGGGGAACCACAATGTCATTGGAACCAAGTGGATATTCAAGAACAAGCAAGATGCCCATGGGATTATCATTTGCAACAAAGCTCGTTTGGTAGCACAAGGCTACTCCCAAGTCGAGGGTATCGACTACGGTGAAAGCTTTGCTCCCGTTGCTCGTCTTGAATCCATCAGCATGTTGATTGCATATGCTTCTCATCATAACTTTAAGTTACAACAAATGGATGTGAAGAGTGCTTTTCTTAATGGTCCTATTAATGAATTGGTTTACGTCAAGCAACCCCCCGGGTTCGAGGATCCCTACCTTCCCGATCATGTGTATCAACTCGATAAGGCACTCTATGGCCTTAAACAAGCCCCACGTGCGTGGTATGACCACCTTACCGAGTTGTTACAAGATCGTGGTTTTGAAGTTGGGCTAATCGACCCCACTCTTTTTACTAAGAAGGTCAAAGGGGAGTTGTTTGTGTGCCAATTATATGTTGACGACATTATCTTTGGTTCTCCTAACAAGGCTTTCAATAAGGAATTTGCCGCTCTCATGACCTCAAAGTTTGAGATGTCCTCCATGGGAGAGTTGAAGTTCTTTCTAGGGTTCGAAGTGAAGCAAAGAAGAGAAGGAACCTTCATCAATCAATCCAAATACACTCAAGAGATTCAAACTAAGTGACGTCAAGCCGGCTTCCACTCCAATGCCCACCAAGTGCCAACTTGACTTAGATCCCAATGGTAAAGTGGTGGATCAAAAGGTATATCGCTCCATGATTGGTTCCTTGCTTTACCTTTGTGCATCTAGATCGGATATCATGTTGAGTGTGGGAATTTGTGCACGGTTTCAGGCCGCACCTAAGGAAAGTCACTATGTGGCGGTCAAACGAATCTTTCGATATTTGGCTCATACCCCAAACTTTGGCTTATGGTATCTAAGAGGATCAAACTTCAAGCTTGTAGGTATCTTCATGAAGCCCTTGGATGAAGCAAGATTTCGCGAGTTAAGGCATGAGCTAAATATCTTTGATTCGAGCAATGTTGCTTGAACTCTTGCACACCCCACCGTAATCAACATGTTGTCTTGTTTAGATGTAGGCATGAACATAGGGGGAGTGATGTTCTCTCAATGAACTCTCCCTCCCCCCATTATGCATAAATTGATTGAGTCTTTCACATTAGCCATGTTTGATGGTACTTGTGCTTCAAAGACGAGTTTTGGTCATGGACCCAAGGATAATTCTTCGCGGTGCCATACCAATTGACTCAAACATAGGTGGCCTCGGCCACCGTCCTCTCTTCGGGAGGTTGGAGTTAGCCTTGTTGTCCTCGTGTTGTTTTCTCTCGTTCTTTCTTTGCTCTTTGTGTTGGGTTCTCCTGGGGTGTTGCTTCTCTCCTGTTTTGTGCTATTTCTTCCTCCCTTCGGACTGCACTCATTTGATCTTGGCTTGGGCATAGGTGGTCGGGCGGTACAACGGGTATCACGGGCGGTTCTACCACTGGTACCGGGTTGTGCCGTCCCAATGGGTCTCCGTTCGGTGCTTGGGCGATTCCACCGCCCCAACCCACGGTAACCTACGTCCGGTACTACCGGTTGACGCTGAGCGGTACTACCGCTGCCTCCCAGGCACCGGAAGTATTGCCTCCAACCACCGGTCGGTACCAGACGAGTGGTACAACCGCTCCCCAAAGCGGTACTACCGGGGTGTGTCTACGGGCCTATATATACTCGACGGGGCTGAAGGGTTGTCTTTTTTCCCTTCGTCCTCGTTCCTCTTCTCTTTGCCCTAGCCGCCGGCTATCTCTACCCCTGCCCCGGAGTGCGTCTCGCGCTTCGGATCCTTGGCTCTCCGTGGATTCTCTCCGTGGAGGCCTCCCGATCTCTTCCCATGGATGGTGGTAATGCCTCGTGTTCTTTGCTCCTAGATCTTTCTAGGGTTCTTCCTTTGTCTAGGGCATTACTTAACTTTCCGCGATTAGTGTTTGAACTATGGAGTAGAAGAGATCTTTGTTTGCCTCCTGTCTTGTTTGTAGAACTTAGAATTCGGAATATTACTTGTGTGATTCGTATGCCTCGGTTAGATCTATCTTCCCTGGTAGTGCCACTATCAGCGGTTCTACCGCCCCTACAGGCGGTACAACCGCTGGAGCGGTACTACCGGCGGAAGATCCGGTACAACCGGAGCATATCAACCACAAAGCACTGTTCTATCTTCTCTGTTGTTGCAACTTGTTCCTTTTCTGCTAGTGGGTGCAATCCTCTCATCCTTGTTGGGTTTTTGTGTGTTCTTTTCGTGTGTGTGTGTTCAGGTGGCTCTAGTTCTCGCTCTGCTCCTCGCAAGACCAAGAAGAGGGCACGAAGGACCCTACGCCCTGTTGTGTCTGATGAAGAAGAAGAAGTTGTGATTCCCACCAAGCCCACTCGCCGTGAAAAGTCTGCAGCTGCTAAGCAACGTGTGGTTATGCCGTTGCATCGTTGGAAAGCCGAGGATTGGGAAGCCTTCCAATCAAAGAATCCGTATGAGGTTCCCATTGCTCCCCGTTGGACCACCGTTCAGTTCCGGAATGAAATGCAAGTGCGGATTGTTCATGAACTCTTTGAGCACAACAAGAACAGGTATGCTAAGCAGTGGACAATTGATCTTGACCATTGGAGGAACAACTTGGAGTATTTTGGTGAGGCGCTGGCTCTCTGCGAGGAGTTTGATCATGTCAAGCTCATGTCAGTCAACTGTGACTTTGATGTTCAACTCATCCATCAGTTCTATGACACGGTTCATTTTGGGGAAGATGACACACGCACTCTCACTTTCATGCGTCGTGATGAACTGTTTCAAGTTCCCTGGAGGGCATTCTGCAATGCTATTGGGTACGAGGACCAGTCTGGAAGGAAGGGGTGGCATTCGTCCTCATGACCTTCCTGAATCCATGCCTAAGGAGAAGCTTGCCCCTCTGTACATTCAGGGCCGTGGGATTATTGGAGAATCCAAGGATTTTGTAACGCCCTCGATGCGGCTATATCTCCCACGTGTCGAGGCACGACTTAGAGGCATAACCGCATTGAAAGCAATGTCACAAGTTAGGAAATCTTCACAACATTCCATGTAATATAGATAATAACAGGGGAGATACATAGTTGGCTTACACTCGCCACGTCAATCAAAGTACATAAATAGCATTACAACAATCAAACACTCATGGCCCGACTACGGCGCCAAAATGAAAGAACAACCCAACATGCGACATGGTCCCGATTGTCCCAACTGGGCACCCCTACTGATCATCAGGGAAAGACACGTAGTATCGGCGTGAGTCCTCGTCGAACTCCCACTTGAGCTCAAGCGCGTCATCTTGAACGGAATCATCAGGCCCTGCATCTGGTTTGGAAGTAATCTGTGAGCCACATGGACTCAGCAATCTCGCACCTGTTGGAGAACGTTGCAGAAAACAAAAATTTTCCTACGGTTTCACCAAGATCCATCTAGGAGTTCATCTAGAAACGAGTGATTAGATGCATCTACGTACCTTGTAGATCGCGAGCGGAAGCGTTCAAAGAACGGGGATGATGTAGTCGAACACGACGTGATTCAAATCACCGATGATCAAGCACCGAACGGACGGTGCCTCCGCGTTCAACACACGTACGGAACAGATGACGTCTCCTCCTTTCTTGATCCAGCAAGGGGGGAAGAGAGGTTGATGAAGATCCAGCAGCACGACGGCGTGGTGGTGGATGCAGGGCGTCACAGTAGCAGGGCTTCGCCTATACTACGAGAGAGAGACGTAACGGGGAGAGAGGAAGCACCAAAGGCTGAGGTATGAAGTCCTCCCTCTCCTCAACTATATATAGGAGGGCCAAGGGGGGGTGGTGCGCAGCCTAGGAGATCTGATCTCCTAGGTGCGGCGGCCAGGGGAGGGTTTCCCTCCCCCCCAAGGCACCTCGGGGTGCCTTCCACCACTTGGACTCCTCCGTGGTGGAAACCCTAGGCGCATGGGCCTAGTAGGGCTGGTGCCCTTGGCCCATGAAGGCCAAGGCGCACCCCCTACAGCCCATGTGGCCCCCCGGGACAGGTGGCCCCACCCGGTGGGCCCCCGGGACCCCTCCGGTGGTCCCGGTACAATACCGATAACCCCGAAACTTGTCCCGATGGCCGAAACAGCACTTCCTATATATAATTCTTTACCTCCAGACCATTCCGGAACTCCTCGTGACGTCCGGGATCTCATCCGGGACTCCGAACAACATTCGGGTTACTGCATATTCATATCTTCATAACCATAGCGTCACCGAACCTTAAGTGTGTAGACCCTACGGGTTCGGGAGACAAGCAGACATGACCGAGACGACTCTCCGGTCAATAACCAACAGCAGGATCTGGATACCCATGATGGCTCCCACATGCTCCACGATGATCTCATCGGATGAACCACGATGTCGAGGATTAATCAACCCCGTATACAATTCCCTTTGTCAATCGGTATGTTACTTGCCCGAGACTCGATCGTCGGTATCCCAATACCTTGTTCAATCTTGTTACCGGCAAGTCACTTTACTCGTACCGTAATGCATGATCCGGTGATCAACCACTTGGTCACCTTGAGCTCATAATGATGATGCATTACCGAGTGGGCCCAGTGATACCTCTCCGTTATCCAGAGTGACAAATCC
The DNA here is from genome assembly GCF_056163025.1 of Triticum urartu. Classification (NCBI taxonomy): domain Eukaryota; kingdom Viridiplantae; phylum Streptophyta; class Magnoliopsida; order Poales; family Poaceae; genus Triticum; species Triticum urartu. The sequence goes on along the minus strand of NC_141878.1, from coordinate 441,427,243 downwards.
CAGTCTCGATCCGTGTCAACCCAACAGACACTTTCGGAGATACCTGTAATGCACCTTTATAGTCACCCAGTTACGTTGTGACGTTTGATACACCCAAAGCACTCCTACGGTATCCGGGAGTTACACGATCTCATGGTCAAAGGAAAAGATACTTGACATTGGAAAAGCTCTAGCAAACGAACTACACGATCTTTGTACTATGCTTAGGATTGGGTCTTGTCCATCACATCATTCTCCTAATGATGTGATCCCGTTATCAATGACATCCAATGTCCATAGCCAGGAAATCATGACTATCTGTTGATCAACGAGCTAGTCAACTAGAGGCTTACTAGGGACATATTATGGTCTATGTATTCACACGTGTATTACGATTTCCGGATAATACAGTTATAGCATGAATAAAGACAATTATCATGAACAAAGAAATATAATAATAATGCTTTTATTATTGCCTCCAGGGCATATTTCCAACAGTCTCCCACTTGCACTAGAGTCAATAATCTAGTTACATTGTGATGAATCGAACACCCATGGAATTCTGGTGTTGATCATGTTTTGCCCTAGGGAGAGGTTTAGTCAACGGATCTGCTATATTCAGGTCCGTATGTACTTTACAAATCTCTATGTTTCCATCTTGAACATTTTCACGAATGGAGTTGAAGCGACGCTTGATGTGCCTTGTCTTCTTGTGAAACCTGGGCTCCTTGGCAAGTGCAATAGCTCCAGTGTTGTCACAAAAGAGTTTGATTGGCCCCGACGCATTGGGTATGACTCCTAGGTCGGTGATGAACTCCTTCACCCATATTGCTTCATGTGCTGCCTCCGAGGCTGCCATGTACTCCGCTTCACATGTAGATCCCGCCACGACGCTCTGTTTGCAGCTGCACCAGCTCACTGCTCCACCATTCAACATATACACGTATCCGGTTTGTGACTTAGAGTCATCCAGATCTGTGTCGAAGCTAGCGTCGACGTAACCCTTTACGACGAGCTCTTCGTCACCTCCATAAACGAGAAACATGTCCTTAGTCCTTTTCAGGTACTTCAGGATATTCTTGACCGCTGTCCAGTGTTCCTTGCCGGGATTACTTTGGTACCTTCCTACCAAACTTACGACAAGGTTTACATCAGGTCTGGTACACAGCATGGCATACATAATAGGACCTATGGCTGAGGCATAGGGGATGATACTCATCTCTTCTATTTCTTCTGCCGTGGTCGGGCATTGAGCTGAGCTCAATTTCATACCTTGTAACACAGGCAAGAACCCCTTCTTGGACTGATCCATTTTGAACTTCTTCAAAATCTTATCAAGGTATGTGCTTTGTGAAAGACCTATGAGGCGTCTTGATCTATCTCTATAGATCTTGATGCCTAATATATAAGCAGCTTCTACAAGGTCCTTCATTGAAAAACTTTTATTCAAGTAGGCCTTGATGCTGTCCAAGAGTTCTATATCATTTCCCATCAAAAGTATGTCATCTACATATAGTATGAGAAATGCTACAGAGCTCCCACTCACTTTCTTGTAAACGCAGGCTTCTCCATAAGTCTGCGTAAACCCAAACGCTTTGATCATCTCATCAAAGCGAATGTTCCAACTCCGAGATGCTTGCACCAGCCCATAAATCGAGCGTTGGAGCTTGCACACCTTGTTAGCATTCTTAGGATCGACAAAACCTTCCGGCTGCATCATATACAATTCTTCCTTAAGGAAACCATTAAGGAATGCCGTTTTGACGTCCATTTGCCATATTTCATAATCATAGAATGCGGCAATCGCTAACATGATTCGGACGGACTTCAGCTTCGCTACCGGTGAGAAAGTCTCATCGTAGTCAACCCCTTGAACTTGTCGATAACCCTTAGCGACAAGCCTAGCTTTATAGATGGTCACATTACCATCCGCGTCTGTCTTCTTCTTAAAGATCCATTTATTTTCTATGGCTCGCCGTTCAACGGGTAAGTCAGTCAAAGTCCATACTTCGTTTTCATACATGGATCCTATCTCGGATTTCATGGCTTCTAGCCATTTGTCGGAATCCGGGCCCGCCATCGCTTCTTCATAGTTCGAAGGTTCACTGTTGTCTAACAACATGATTTCCAAGACAGGGTTGCCGTACCACTCTGGTGCGGAACGTGTCCTTGTGGACCTTCGAATTTCAGTAGGAGCTTGATCAGAAGTATCTTGATCATCAATAATAACTTCCTCTCTAGTCGGTGCAGGTGCCTCAGGAACATTTTCTTGAGTTGCGCCATTTACCGGTTCAAGAGGTAATACTTCATCAAGCTCTACTTTCCTCCCACTTACTTCTTTCGAGAGAAACTCTTTCTCTAGAAAGAATCCATTCCTGGCAACAAAGATCTTGCCTTCGGATCTGAGGTAGAAGGTATACCCATAAGTTTCTTTAGGGTATCCTATGAAGACGCATTTTTCCGACTTGGGTTCGAGCTTTTCAGGTTGAAGTTTCTTGACATAAGCATCGCATCCCCAAACTTTTAGAAACGACAGCTTAGGTTTCTTCCCAAACCATAATTCATACGGTGTCGTCTCAACGGATTTCGACGGAGCCCTATTTAAAGTGAATGCGGCAGTCTCTAAAGCATAGCCCCAAAAAGATAACGGTAAATCGGCAAGAGACATCATAGATCGCACCATATCTAATAGAGTGCGATTACGATGTTCGGACACACCATTACGCTGAGGTGTTCCAGGCGGCGTTAGTTGTGAAACTATTCCACATTTTCTTAAGTGTGTGCCAAATTCGTGACTCAAGTATTCTCCTCCACGATCTGATCGTAGAAACTTGATTTTCCTGTCACGTTGATTCTCAACTTCACTCTGAAATTCCTTGAACTTTTCAAAGGTTTCAGACTTGTGTTTCATTAAGTAGACATACCCATATCTACTTAAGTCATCAGTGAGGGTGAGAACATAACGATAGCCACCGCGAGCCTCAACACTCATTGGACCGCACACATCAGTATGTATGATTTCCAATAAGTTGGTTGCTCGCTCCATTGTTCCTGAGAATGGAGTCTTGGTCATTTTACCCATGAGGCATGGTTCGCACGTGTCAAATGATTCATAATCAAGAGACTCTAAAAGTCCATCTGCATGGAGCTTCTTCATGCGTTTGACACCTATGTGACCAAGGCGGCAGTGCCACAAGTATGTGGGACTATCATTATCAACTTTACATCTTTTGGTATTCACACTATGAATATGTGTAGTAATACGCTCGAGATTCATTAAGAATAAACCATTGACTACCGGAGCATGACCATAAAACATATCTCTCATATAAATAGAACAACCATTATTCTCGGATTTAAATGAGTAGCCATCTCGTATTAAACGAGATCCTGATACAATGTTCATGCTCAGACATGGCACTAAATAACAATTATTGAGGTTTATAACTAATCCCGTAGGTAAATGTAGAGGTAGCGTGCCGACGGCGATCACATCGACCTTGGAACCATTCCCGACGCGCATCGTCACCTCGTCCTTCTCCAGTCTCCGTTTATTCCGCAGCTCCTGTGGTGAGTTACAAATATGAGTAACGGCACCGGTATCAAATACCCAGGAGTTACTACGAGTACTGGTAATGTACACATCAATCACATGTATATCAAATATACCTTTGGTGTTGCCGGCCTTCTTATCCGCTAAGTATTTGGGGCAGTTCCGCTTCCAGTGACCCTTCCCTTTGCAATAAAAACACTCTGTCTCAGGCTTGGGTCCATTCTTTGACTTCTTCCCGACAGCTTGCTTGCCGGGCGCAGCAACTTCCTTGCCGTCCTTCTTGAAGTTCTTTTTACCCTTGCCCTTCTTGAACTTAGTGGTTTTATTCATCATCAACACTTGATGTTCCTTCTTGACTTCTACCTCTGCTGATTTCAGCATAGCAAATACTTCAGGAATGGTCTTTACCATCCCCTGCATATTGAAGTTCATCACAAAGCTCTTGTAGCTTGGTGGAAGCGACTGGAGGATTCTGTCAATGACCGCGTCATCCGGGAGATTAACTCCCAGCTGAGTCAAGCGGTTATGCAACCCAGACATAGTGAGTATGTGCTCACTGACATAACTATTTTCCTCCATCTTACAGCTGAAGAACTTATCGGAGACTTCGTATCTCTCGATCCGGGCATGAGCTTGAAAAACCATTTTTAGCTCTTCGAACATCTCATATGCTCCATGTCTCTCAAAACGCTTTTGGAGCCCCGGTTCTAAGCTGTAAAGCATGCCGCACTGAACGAGGGAGTAGTCATCAGTACGTGTCTGCCAAGCGTTCATAGCGTCTTGGTTCTGTGGGATGGGTGGATCACCTAGCGGTGCTTGTAGGACATAATCTTTCTTGGCAGCTATGAGGATGATCCTCAGGTTCCGGACCCAGTCCGTATAGTTGCTGCCATCATCTTTCAGCTTGGTTTTCTCTAGGAACGCGTTGAAATTGAATACAACGTTAGCCATTTGATCTACAGGACATATTGTAAAGATTTTAGACTAAGTTCATGATAATCAAGTTCATCTAATCAAATTATTAATGAACTCCCACTCAGATTAGACATCCCTCTAGTCATCTAAGTGTTACACGATCCAAGTCAACTAATCCGTGTCCGATTAACACGTGAGACGGACTAGTCATCGTCGGTGAACATCTCCATGTTGATCGTATCTTCCATACGACTCGTGTTCGACCTTTCGGTCTCTGTGTTCCGAGGCCATGTCTTCACATGCTTAGGCTCGTCAAGTTAACCAAGTGTTTTTGCATGTGTAAAACTTCTTACACCCGTTGTATGTGAACGAAAGGATCTATCACACCCGATTAACACGTGGTGCTTCGAAGCGACGAACTGTAGCAACGGTGCACAGTTAGGGGAGAACACTTCTTGAAATTGTTGTAAGGGATCATCTTATTTACTACCGTCGTTTTAAGTAAACAAGATGCAAAACATGATAAACATCACATGTAATCAAATAATAGTAGTGACATGATATGGCCAATATCACATAGCTCCTTCGATCTCCATCTTGGGGCTCCATGATCATCCTTGTAGATCGTTATACTCATCGACATGTAAGTCGTGATTCCTTGTACAAGGACATGATCAATCTCATACATCACATATATCATTCATCACATCCTTTTGGCCATATCACATCACATAGCATGCCCTGCAAAAACAAGTTAGATGTCCTCTAATTGTTGTTTGCATGTTTTACGTGGCTGCTATGGGTTTCTAGCAAGAACGTTTCTTACCTACGCAATGACCACAACGTGATATGCCAATTGCTATTTACCCTTCATAAGGACCCTTTTCATCGAATCCGATCCGACTAAAGTAGGAGAGACAGACACCCGCTAGCCACCTTATGCAACTAGTGCATGTCAGTCGGTGGAACCTGTCTCACGTAAGAGTACGTGTAAGGTCGGTCCGGGCCGCTTCATCCCACGATGCCGCCGAATCAAGATAAGACTAGTAACGGCAAGCATATTGAACAAAATCAACGCCCACAACTACTTTGTGTTCTACTCGTGCAAGAGAACTACGCAAAGACCTAGCTCATGATACCACTGTTGGAGAACGTTGCAGAAAACAAAAAATTTCCTACGGTTTCACCAAGATCCATCTAGGAGTTCATCTAGCAACGAGTGATTAGATGCATCTACGTACCTTGTAGATCGCGAGCGGAAGCGTTCAAAGAACGGGGATGATGTAGTCGAACACGACGTGATTCAAATCACCGATGATCAAGCACCGAACAGACGGTGCCTCCGCGTTCAACACACGTACGGAACAGATGACGTCTCCTCCTTTCTTGATCCAGCAAGGGGGGAAGAGAGGTTGATGAAGATCCAGCAGCACGACAGCGTGGTGGTGGATGCAGGGCGTCACAGTAGCAGGGCTTCGCCTATACTACGAGAGAGAGACGTAACGGGGAGAGAGGAAGCACCAAAGGCTGAGGTATGAAGTCCTCCCTCTCCTCAACTATATATAGGAGGGCCAAGGGGGGGTGGTGCGCAGCCTAGGAGATCTGATCTCCTAGGTGCGGCGGCCAGGGGAGGGTTTCCCTCCCCCCCAAGGCACCTCGGGGTGCCTTCCACCACTTGGACTCCTCTATGGTGGAAACCCTAGGCGCATGGGCCTAGTAGGGCTGGTGCCCTTGGCCCATGAAGGCCAAGGCGCACCCCCTACAGCCCATGTGGCCCCCCGGGACAGGTGGCCCCACCCGGTGGGCCCCCGGGACCCCTCCGGTGGTCCCGGTACAATACCGATAACCCCGAAACTTGTCCCGATGGCCGAAACAGCACTTCCTATATATAATTCTTTACCTCCGGACCATTCCGGAACTCCTCGTGACGTCCGGGATCTCATCCGGGACTCCGAACAACATTCGGGTTACTGCATATTCATATCTTCATAACCCTAGCGTCACCGAACCTTAAGTGTGTAGACCCTACGGGTTCGGGAGACAAGCAGACATGACCGAGACGACTCTCCGGTCAATAACCAACAACGGGATCTGGATACCCATGATGGCTCCCACATGCTCCACGATGATCTCATCGGATGAACCACGATGTCGAGGATTAATCAACCCCGTATACAATTCCCTTTGTCAATCGGTATGTTACTTGCCCGAGACTCGATCGTCGGTATCCCAATACCTTGTTCAATCTCGTTACCGGCAAGTCAGTTTACTCGTACCGTAATGCATGATCCCGTGATCAACCACTTGGTCACCTTGAGCTCATAATGATGATGCATTACCGAGTGGGCCCAGTGATACCTCTCCGTTATCCAGAGTGACAAATCCCAGTCTCGATCCGTGTCAACCCAACAGACACTTTCGGAGATACCTGTAATGCACCTTTATAGTCACCCAGTTACGTTGTGACGTTTGATACACCCAAAGCACTCCTACGGTATCCGGGAGTTACACGATCTCATGGTCAAAGGAAAAGATACTTGACATTGGAAAAGCTCTAGCAAACGAACTACACGATCTTTGTACTATGCTTAGGATTGGGTCTTGTCCATCACATCATTCTCCTAATGATGTGATCCCGTTATCAATGACATCCAATGTCCATAGCCAGGAAATCATGACTATCTGTTGATCAACGAGCTAGTCAACTAGAGGCTTACTAGGGACATATTATGGTCTATGTATTCACACGTGTATTACGATTTCCGGATAATACAGTTATAGCATGAATAAAGACAATTATCATGAACAAAGAAATATAATAATAATGCTTTTATTATTGCCTCTAGGGCATATTTCCAACAGCATCCTCGCGATCAAGACTATTTAAGCTTAAAAGGTAAGGCAAGGTAAATATGTGGAGCTGCAGCAAGCGACTAGCATATATAGTGGCTATCCTGTTCGCAAAAGAGAGCGAGAAGAGGAGGCAAAGCGCGAGCGAGTAACTAAAGAGCATCCTGCGGCAAGCATTACTCCAACACCATGTTCACCTCCCAGACTCCACCGAGAAGAGACCATCACGGTAACTCACACTGTTGATTCATTTTAATTAAGTTAAGGTTCAAGTTATCTACAACCGGACATTAACAAATTCCCATCTGCCCATAACCGTGGGCACAGCTTTCGAAAGTTCAAATCCCTGCAGGGGAGTCCCAACTTAGCGCATGACAAGCTCTCACAGTCAACGAAGGAATAGACCTTCTCCCAAGACATTCCGATCAGACTCGGTATCCCGGTTCTACAAGACACTTCGACAAGTTAAAACAAATCCAGCAACACCGCCCGAATGTGCCGACAAATCCCGATAGGAGCTGCACATATCTCGTTCTCAGGGCACACTCAGATGAGACTTCCTACGAGTAAAACCAACCCTCAAGTTGCCCCGAGGTGGCCCCGCAGTCTACTCGGTCGGACCAACACTCAGAGGAGCACTGTCCCGGGGGGGTCTAAATAAGATGACCCTCGGGCTCCGGAAACCCAAGGGAAAAGAGGCTAGGTGGCAAATGGTAAAACCAAGGTTGGGCATTGCTGGAAAAGCTTTAATCAAGGCGAACTATCAAGGGGTTCCCATTATAACCCAACCGCGCAAGGAACGCAAAATCCGGGAACATAACACCGATATGACAGAAACTAGGGCGGCAAGAGTGGAACAAAACACTAGGCGAGAGGCCGAGCCTTCCACCCTTTACCAAGTATATAGATGCATTAAGATAACAAGATAATATAATGATATCCCAACAAGTAAATAATGTTCCAACAAGGAACGGTCTCCAATCTTCACCTGCAACTAGCAACACTATAAGAGGGGCTGAGCAAAGCGGTAATATAGCCAATCAACAGTTTGCTAGGACATGGTGGGTTAGAGGTTTGACATGGCATTTTGGGAGGCATGATAAGCAAGTGGTAGGCATCATAGCATAGGCATAGCAAAAGAGCGAGCATCTAGCAAAGCAAAGATAGTAGTGATTTCGAGGGTATGATCATCTTGCCTGCAAAGTTGTCAGAGTTGACTGGATCCTCGAAAGCAAACTCAATGGGCTCCTCCTTAGCGAACTTGTCTCCCGGCTCTACCCAAACAAGACAAACAAGCAACAAGGACACAATCAACCCCGTGCAAACTCAAACAACATGATGCAAACATGGTATGCTATTTGGGATGCAATATGGGATGCATATGCAAGATTTGACAAGGAATGCATGAACCTGGCCTCAACATGGAAATCCAAGTGTGTCACTGGAAATATGAGATGAAATCTCTTGAAAAGGATATAAAGAACGCCGGAATCGGAGTTACGGTTTGGAAATTGCAAGCAATTCAAATATGACCACGTTTTGCGATTTACAGCAAGTAGCCATCTAAATGCAACAAGATGAACATGCTGCAGCACCCAAACATGGCATCAAAATACATGGCAGGGATCCTCTCATTAGGCTTAACAAAATACTAGCACTGAGCTACGGCCAATTCATCCATTAACGGGTTCAAACAAGCATGGCAAAAATGCATTTGGTAAACAGATTTCAGACTTAGTGAAATTAACACTTGTCTGGAATTTCAGATCAGATAGCACATTTTGGAGCATGAAAACAATATGCTACAGGACCTGAACATGGCAAATTAAAGTATGGCATGGAGATACTCAAAGAGCTTAACAAAAGTCCCTTAGTGACCTTGAGCCAAAAGAGATCAGAAAATACATTTGCAAGCATGTGAACATGGCAAAAACATAATCAGTTCTCAGACTTAGTGAAAACCGGAGCATGCTGAAACAGATATCAAGTAGGCATGTTTACGAGCTCGATACACTCACTACAGAGCAAGTCATGACAATCTAAGCATACACCCGTCAAGAATACACAAAATACAAGGTATACATGGCAAGAACAATAACATAGCATGCACGGATCAACTACAACATCCTCGGCAAAATCGCAAACAAGTAGATAATCTGCCCAGATTCACGAAATGACAAAAGTAGAGCTTGATTGACTCAAGCTAGAGTGCTCCATAATTGCAAACAAAGACATGGATGGATAGAGCACTACAAGATTAACAAAACATCCTTACTGATCATCCTCAAAAGAGGCACGGATCACTAGGAATCAACATGAACATATGGCATAATGAGATAAACAGCTCAAGGACTTAGTGGAAATGCTAAGTCCCTGAAATCAGCATTAACGAGTGCACCACTTTGCAAGCTTGTGCTAGTCACCACAAACATCACAAAAATACATGGGTTGCACCTCTGGATAGATGAAAAAACATATAACAAAACTCATGCAGAGCTCAGGGGCATATCATGAACACAATAATCATGGCAAAAATGACAAATATCTAATTGGAGCAGCAGATCTGACAATTATCTCAAGTAGCATTCTTCTAACAGCATTTAGGGCATCAAGATGAACTCAAATGAAAATGATGCAATGATATGAAATGATGTACTCTCTGAGATGAACATTTTGATATGCTATATGCCCAAAACGGAGTTACGGGTGCAAAGTTACGACATGACGAACATGAGAAAATAATTAGGGTTTCGGGCAGAAAAGTCAACCCAGACGGGATCCGGATCCAGATCTGGCCGGAGCGATCTACGAGGTTCGCCGGAGACGGAGTCAAGGCCGGCCGGAGAGGGCTTGGGGCGCCGGATTCGGGCGGTGAGGGGCCGGAGCGACGCGACAAGGCGGCGGGCACCGGTGGCCGGGGCGGCGCCGGCGGAGGTTGGCGGCGGCGGAGGTCACCGGTGGCGATGGCGGGCAGCGGCCGGAGCTGGATGCTCGCCGACGCGGGAGAAGAGGCGCGCGAGCGGGCGGCGCGAGGGAGCGGGCCGCAGGGCCGGCTCCGGGCTCCCGGGCCGCGCGGCGGAGGGGACAGGCGATGCAGTGGCGAGGACGGCGCGACCAACGGGAGGATGCCACATGGCGGCGGCGGCGCTAGCCGGACATGTCCGTCGGTGAAAGAAATTGTCCAGCGGCGGCGGACGAAGTGGATCTAGGGTTTCGGGAGGAAGGGGAAGGAGAAATTCGGGGGTGTCTTTAAATAGGCGTAGAGGGAGCTAGGAGTGTCCAAATGAGGTGCGGTTTTCGGCCACGCGATCGTGATCGAACGCTCTAGATGATGGAGAGGGTTTTGGTGGGTTTTGGGCCAAAATGGAGGGGTGTTGGGCTGCAACGCACACGAGGCCTTTTCGGTCCCTCGGTTAACCGTTGGAGCATCAAACGAAGTCCAAATGATACGAAACTTGACAGGCGGTCTACCGGTAGTAAACCAAGGCTGCTTGGCAAGTCTTGGTCCAATCCGGAAATGTTTAATCCCCACACACGAAATAAAGGTAGAAATGACCACCGGAGGAGAACGAAGCGCCGGAATGCAAAACGGACAACGGGGAAAATGCTCGAATCCATGAGATGAACACATATGCTAATGCAATGCACATGATGACATGATAAGAGATGCATGACAACGATAACAACACACGGAGACAAAACCCCGAACCCAAGAAAATAAAATAACTTAACGCCGGAAACGGCAAGAGTTGGAGTACATATTGGGTAAATCACATCCGGGGTGTTACAACACTCCACCACTACGAAAGGATCTCGTTCCGAGATCTAGGACCGAAAGAACGCCGGGTATTCAGAACGGAGGTGATCCTCGCGTTCCCATGTAGCTTCACGGTCGGAATGGTGTGACCACTTGACTTTGAGGAATTTTATTGACTTGTTGCAAGTCTTGCGTTCAGTCTCTTCAAGAATAGCAACGGGGTGCTCACGATATGAGAGATCTTCTTGGAGCTCAATGTCCTCGAAGTTGACGGTGCGGTCAGGAGTCTTGAAGCACTTTCGGAGCTGAGAGACATGGAACACGTCATGCACATTTGCAAAGTTTGAAGGAAGCTCGAGTTGGTAGGCGAGATCGCCTCTCTTGCTGACGATCTTGAAAGGTCCCACGTATCTAGGGGCAAGCTTCCCTTTTATACCGAAGCGACGAGTACCTTTCATTGGAGAGACGCGGAGGTAAACATGATCTCCGATCTTGAAAGCCAAATCACGGTGCTTACTATCATAGTAACTCTTCTGGCGGGATTGGGCTGCTTTGAGGTTATCTCGAATGACTTTGCACATCTCCTCTGCCTCTGTGATTAAGTCATTTCCGAGAAGCTGACGTTCACTGGTTTCAGACCAGTTGAGAGGGGTACGGCACTTCCTGCCATACAGAATTTCAAATGGGGCCTTGCCCGAACTTGCTTGAAAACTGTTGTTCTAGGAGAATTCAGCATAATGAAGACAATCCTCCCACTTTATGCCGAAGGAGATCACACAAGCCCTGAGCATATCTTCAAGAATCTGATTGACACGCTCGACTTGACCGCTAGTTTGAGGATGGAAAGCTGTGCTGAAGCGGATGTTGGTGCCCATGGCCTTCTGAAAAGAATCCCAAAACTTGGAGGTAAAGATGTTGCCATGGTCTGAAGAGATCACTTGTGGAATACCGTGCAGAGAGACAATTCGAGAGGTATAGAGTTCCGCCAATTGAGCTGCAGTGATTGACTCTTTGATAGGCAGAAAGTGAGCCACTTTAGTGAGTTTGTCGATGACAACGAATATAGCATCATTGCCACGTTTGTACTTTGGAAACCCAGTCACGAAGTCCATTTCAATGTGGTCAAACTTCCATTCTCGAATGGCAAGAGGTTGGAGGAGACCCGCTGGTCTTTGGTGTTCTGCCTTCACTCTTCTGCAGACATCACATTCATTCACGAATTGAGCAATCTCGTGCTTCATTCGAGTCCACCAATAAGTCTGCTTGAGGTCCTGATACATCTTCGTGCTCCCAGGGTGGATGGAGAGGAGAGAATTGTGAGCCTCGTTCATGATCACTTTACGGAGGTCACCTATGGGCACAACAATACGATCCTCGAAGAAGAGAGTATCCTTGTCATCAAGGCGGTAGCACTTGTACTTGGGTTGACTCTTGGCAATCCCAATCTTCACCTTTTTCACCATAGCATCAAGAAGCTGAGCTTGGAGAATTTGGTCTTCCAAGGTAGGAGAGACTTGAATGTTGGCGAGGAAACCTTGAGGAACAACTTGCAGATTAAGTTTGCGGAAAGCTTCACAAAGCTCGGTTTGATAAGGCTTGAGAATCAGGCTGTTGCAATAAGCCTTTCTGCTCAATGCGCCAGCAATCACATTGGCCTTGCCTGGAGTATACTCGATACTCGGATTATACTCTTGAATCATTTCGACCCATCGAGTCTGCCTGAGGTTGAGATTAGGCTGAGTGAAGATGTACTTGAGACTCTTGTGATCAGTGAAAATGTCCACTTTTCTTCCCAATAAGAGATGTCTCCAAGTCAAAAGAGCATGCACAACTGCCGCCAACTCGAGATCATGAGTGGGGTAGTTCTTCTCGTTGGGCTTCAACTGGCGAGAGGTATAAGCAACAACTTTATTCTCTTGCATCAACACTGCGCCAAGCCCTTGGAGAGAGGCATCACAAAAGACCTCGTACGGCTTGGATTCATCAGGCGGAGTCAGAACTGGAGCAGTGACCAATTTCTCTTTCAAAGTGTTGAAAGCAATGTCACACTCCGGAGACCAAACATACTTGACGTGCTTCTGGCGAAGATTTGAGAGAGGCTTCGCGATCTTAGAAAAGTTCTCAACGAATCTTCGGCAGTAGCTTGCGAGACCGAGGAAGCTACGGAGTTGCTTCACGTTCTGAGGTGGTTCCCAATTCACAATTGCAGACACCTTCTCAGGATTCACTGCAATGCCCTTGGCAGAGATGATATGAACAAGATAAAGAACCTCATCGAGCCAAAATTCGCACTTGGAGAACTTGGCGTAGAACTGGTGTTCCCTGAGCTTATCGAGCACCAAACGCAAGTGCTTGGCATGATCTTCCTTGTTCTTCGAAAAGACCAGAATGTCGTCGAGATAGACCAAAACAAAGTCATTGGTGTAGGCGTTGAATATGAAGTTCATCATGCGAGAGAACGTCGGAGGAGCGTTGACGAGACCAAAAGGCATGACAGTGTATTCATAAGAACCATAGCTTGTCCTGAAAGCCGTCTTGGGAATATCTTGCTCACGGATTCGAATCTGATGATAACCCATACGGAGATCAAGCTTGGAGAATACTTGGGCACCTTTGAGTTGTTCGAACAGCTCGTTGATGTTGGGAAGTGGGTATTTGTTCTTGATGGTCTTCTTGTTCAATGGACGGTAATCAACACAAAGTCGGTCCGTTCCATCCTTCTTCTTCACAAAAAGAACACCACAACCCCACGGAGAAGAACTAGGCCGGATGAGACCCATTCTCTCTTGAATATCGAGTTGCTTCTTCAGCTCCTTCAACTCTTCAGGGCCGAGCTTGTAAGGACGCTTGCACACAGGTTCCGTGCCGGGCTCAAGATCAATGACGAATTCAACTGGCCGGTGCGGAGGCATTCCTGGAAGCTCTTTTGGAAAGATGTCTTGATATTCGCAAACGACTGGAATTTGCGAGATAGCATCCAGTTCACCCTTCTCATTGAGAGAAAACAGACGGATGGTATCATCACGAGCGGCAAAGACAATCACATCCTCAGACGAATGAGTCAATTGATTCTGCCTGGCTGCACAATCAAGATGCACCTTGTGTTTAGAAAGCCAATCCATTCCGAGAATAAGATCAATATCCGAGTTGCCAAGAACCACCGGAGAAGAAAGAAACTTGTAGTCTCCCAAGGTGATAGAGATATCGGGAGCAACCAAACTAGAAGTCAAAAGCTTGCCGGGAGAAACAACTTGCATGACTTTGGGCATGATCTCAGTATCAACATTGTGCTTCAATGCAAAAGGGCATGACAAGAAAGAATGCGATGCACCAGTATCAAAAAGTACTTTTGCAGGAACATCGTTAACAGGAAGGTTACCCATGATGACATCTGACGAGTCCTCTGCCTGAGCTGCGTTCATCAAGTTGACCTTGGCGTGCTTGGGGTTATGCTTGACCACAGCTGTACTTGCCGATCTCACAGGAGGAGGAGGAAGACGCCTCTGATTGAAACACTTGTTGGCATAGTGACCCTTCTGTTGGCACTTGTTGCACATGACCTCTGAAAGCGGACGGTGATACGGAGCACTTGATCTTGGAGCTTGAGACGAAGTCTTGTTCTGAAAGCCAGGGTTGGGTGGGTGGGAAGATCCACTGCCACCTTTGCTCTTCTGCTGATACGACTGACGGAACGGAGGAGGAGGAAGCCAATACTTTTGCTGCTTGGCCACTTGAGTAGAGGAAGAAGGAGTAGAATCTCTGACTCACTTCTTGGAAGCATCACACCTCAGTTGAGCGGCCACTTGCTTCAATGCCATGTTGTAGAACTCATCGTACCTCAAGGGCTCAAAGAGAACAAGTGCTAGCTGAATTTCTTCCCTGAGACCATCCCTGAACTGGTATATCATGCTCTTCTCGTCAGGGACATCCTGCTTAGCAAAGCGGGCGAGCTTCTGAAACAGCTTGTTGTAGTCATAGACAGACAAAGAGCCTTGCTTCAGGTTGCGGAATTCCTCACGCTTGCTTTCAACCACGCTCTGGGGGATATGATGAGCTCTGAAATCTTGACGGAATTCATCCCAGGTAATAACACGTCCACCTCTGGAATCCTTGTACTGCTGGAACCATTCTGCAGCTTGATCTTTGAGTTGGAAGGAAGCGAACTTGACGAAGTCCTCAGGTGTAACACCCCGGATGTAACTTTCCCTAATTGTACTCCAACTCTTGCCGTTTCCGGCGTTAAGTTATATTTATTTCCTCGGGTTCGGGTTTTGTCTCCGTGTGTTGTTATCGTTGTCATGCATCTCATATCATGTCATCATGTGCATTGCATTTGCATACGTGTTCATCTCATGCATTCGAGCATTTTCCCCGTTGTCCGTTTTGCATTCCGGCGCTTTATTCTCCTCCGGTGGCCATTTCTAGCTTTCTTTCGTGTGTGGGGATTAAACATTTCCGGATTGGACCGAGACTTGCCAAGCGGCCTTGGTTAACTACCGGTAGACCACCTGTCAAGTTTCGTACCATTTGGACTTCGTTTGATACTCCAACGGTTAAACGAGGAACCGAAAAGGCCTCATGTGTGTTGCAGCCCAACACCCCTCCAATTTGGCCCAAAACCCACCAAACTCTGCTCCATGTCCTAGAGCGTTCGATCACGATCGCGTGGCCGAAAACCGCACCTCATTTGGACTCTCCTAGCTCCACTTATGCCTATAAATACCCCCCCCCCCCCGAAATTCGGATCTCTCCCTCTCCCCGAAACCCTAATTTCGTCTCCGCGAGGCCGGACATTGTCCGCCCCGCACTGGACGTCGCCGCCACCGCCAACCGGGCGCTGCCACGTGTCGCCGCCGCCTCCTCCACCGCCGCGGCCCGCCAGGCCCAGGGACGGCCCCCGCGAGCCCGCACCGGGCCGCCGCCTCCTCACCCGAGCGCCGCCGCCTTCGTCCTCCTTCGCCGCCCGACGCACCCGCCGGCCGCCGCGCCGGCCGGCTCCGGCGACCTCGCCGGCTACCTCCACCGCGCCACCGCGGGCGACCCCGCCGCCTCGCCGACTCATCGGGCCGGCGCCGCCCCGCCGCCTCCACGCCGCTCCTCTCCGGCGACCGGTGCTGCATCGGCCGCCCCCTCACCATCTCCGCCACCACCCCCGTCTCCGTCCGGCCAACCTCGAAATCCGTGCTCGGTGAACAGTGCATCAGGCCGGATCTCAGATCTGAAAAACCCTAGCGGTCGACTTTTTCCCCTCTCCTCCTAATTTTTATGCATACTTTGACCTGTGATATCTCCGCACCCGTAGCTCCGATTTGGGCATATAGCAAATCAAAATGTTCGCCTCGATGAGTACATCATTTCATTCCATTGCATCATTTTCATTTGAGTGCATCTTGATGCTCGAAATGCTGTTAGAAGGAGGCTTTGTGAGTTAATTGTCAGATCTGCTAGTTCATCTTAGACTTTTGTCATTTTTGCCATGATTATTGTGTGAATGCTATGCCTGTGAGTCCTTCATATGTTTTGTTAAGAATCTTGTTATATTTCCAGAGGTGCAACCCATGCATTTTTAGGATGTGTGTGGTGGCTTGTGCAAGCTTGCAAAGTGAGGCACCCGGTAAATCTGTTTTCTGGGACTTAGTAGTTTTCACTAAGTCTGGGATTGTTTAGTTCATGATGCCATATGTTCTTGTTGTTTCCTAGCGATCCGTGCCTCTTTTGAGGATGATCAGTAAGGGAGTTTTGTTAATCTTGTAGTGCTCTATCCATCCATGTCTTTGTTTGCAATTATGGAGCACCCTAGCTTGAGTAAATCGAGCTCTACTTTTGCTTCGTTGTGAATCTGGGCAGATCGTCAACTTGTTTGCGATTTTGCCAATGTTATTGTAGTTGATCCGTGCATGCTATGCCATTGTTCTTGCCATGTATAGCTTGTATTTTGTGCCTTATTGATGGATGTATGCTTGTATTGCCATGACTTGCACCGTGGTGAGTGCATCGAGCTCGTAAACATGCCTTCGTGAGTTATGTTTCAGCATGTCCCAGTTTTTCTCTAAGTCTGAAACTGATTATGTTTTTGCTATGTTCGTGTGCTTGTTAGTATATTTTGTGATCCCTTTTGGCTCAAGGTCACTAAGGGACTTTTGTTAAGCTTGTTGAGTAGCTCCTTGCCATGTCTTCCTTTGTCATGTTCAGGTCCTGCAGCATGTTGTTTTGTTGCTCCGAAGAGGGCTATATGATCTGAAATTCCAGACAAGTGTTAATTTCACTAAGTCTGAGATCTGTTTGTCATTTGCGTTTTTGCCATGCTTGTTCGAACCTGTTAATGGATGATTTGGCCGTAGCTCAGTGCTAGAATTTTGTTAAGCATCTTGTGGGCATCCCTGCCATGTATTTTGTTGCCATGTTTGGTGGCTGTAGCATGTTCATCTCATTGCATTTAGATGCCTACTTGTTGTAAATCGCAGACCAGTGCCATTTTTGAAACGCTTGCCATTTCCAAACCGTAACTCCGATTCCGGGCGTTATTTATATCGTTTTCAAGCGATTTCATCTCATATTTCCAGTGGCACCCTTGGAATTCCAAGTTGAGGCCAGGTTCATGCATTTCCTGTCATATCTTACATTTTGCATCTCGCATCGCATCCCGCATAGCATTTCATCATTTCATCATATTGCTTGGTCTTGCACGTGGTTGATCGTATCCTTGTTGCTTGTTTGTCTTGTTTGGGTAGAGCCGGGAGACAAGTTCGCTAACGAGGAGCCCGTTGAGTTTGCTTTTGAGGATCCAGTCAACTCTGACAACTGTGCGGGCAAGATGATCATACCCTCGAAATCACTACTATCTTTGCTATGCTAGTTTGCTCGCTCTTTTGCTATGCCATTGCTACGATGCCTACCACTTGCTAGCAAGCCTCCCAAATTGCCATGTCAAACCTCTAACCCACCATTGTCCTAGCAAACCGTTGATTGGCTATGTTACCGCTTTGCTCAGCCCCTCTTATAGCGTTGCTAGTTGCAGGTGAAGATTGGAGGCCGTTCCTTGTTGGAACATTTATTTTTTTTGTTGGGATATCATTATATTATCTTGTTATATTAATGCATCTATATACTTGGTAAAGGGTGGAAGGCTCGGCCTCTCGCCTAGTGTTTTGTTCCACTCTTGCCGCCCTAGTTTCCGTCATATCGGTGTTATGTTCCCGGATTTTGCGTTCCTTACGCGGTTGGGTTATAATGGGAACCCCTTGATAGTTCGCCTTGATTAAAGCTTTTCCAACAATGCCCAACCTTGGTCTTACCATTTGCCACCTAGCCTCTTTTTTCCCTCGGGTTTCCGGAGCCCACGGGTCATCTTATTTTAACCCCCCCCCCCCCGGGCCAGTGCTCCTCTGAGTGTTGGTCCAAACTAGAGTCCTGTGCAGCGCCCCCTCGGGGAAACTCGAGGTTTGGTTTTAGTTGTATGGAGCGCTCATCTGAGTGTGCCCTGAGAAAGAGATATGTGCAGCTCCTATCGGGATTTTTCGGCACATTCGGACGGTGTTGCTGGTCTTGTTTTAACCTGTCGAAGTGTCTTGAATTACTGAGATACCGAGTCTGGTCGGAACGTCTTGGGAGGAGGTCTATTCCTTCGTTGACCGTGAGAGCTTGTCATGGGCTAAGTTGGGACTCCCCTGCAGGGATTTGAACTTTCGAAAGCCGTGCCCGCGGTTATGGGCAGATGGGAATTTGTTAATGTCCGGTTGTAGATAACTTGAACCTTAATTAATTAAAATGAATCAACTGAGTGTGTTACCGTGATGGCCTCTTCTCGGCGGAGTCTGGGAAGTGGACACGGTGTTGGAGTAATGTTTGCGCAGGTTGCTCTCTAGTTTCTCGCTCGTGCTTTGCCTCCTTTTCTCGCTCTCTTTTGCGAATAAGTTAGCCACCATACTTGCTAGTCGCTTGCTGCAGCTCCACTCATATTTTACCTTGCCTTACCTATAAGCTCAAATAGTCTTGATCACGAGGGTGCGAGATTGCTGAGTCCCTGTGGCTCACAGATTACTATTACACCAGATGCAGGGCCCGATGATTCCGCTCCAGGAGACACGTATGAGCTCAAGTGGGAGTTCGACGAAGACTCTCAACGATACTACGTTTCCTTTCCCGATGATCAGTAGTGGTGCCCAGTTGGGGGTGATTGGGACCGTGTCACATGTTGGGTTCTCTTTTATTTTGGCGCCGTAGTCGGGCCATGAGTGTTTGGATGATGTAATGTTATTTATGTACTTGATTGACGTGGCGAGTGTAAGCCAACTATGTTATCTCCCCTTTATTATTTACATTACATGGGATGTTGTGAAGATTGCCTAACTTGCGACATATGCCTTCAATGCGATTATGTCTCTAAGTCGTGCCTCGACACGTGGGAGCTATAGTCGCATCGAGGGTGTTACATCAGGCCTGACGTTACTGCACTCGAAATGCTTGCACAGATCCACGAGCCAATCGTCAGCATCAGTTGCCTCAACACAATTGCTGAAAATCTTGGGCCCATTAGCAAGGAACTGGTTGAGTGTAGCAAAGTGATTCTGATTGTTGCCTTGGTTGCCTTGGTTCGCTTGATTGCGCTCTTGAAGAATTTGCATGATCAACTGTGTATTTGCATTGGTTGCGGCCATCACAGCTTGCCATGCCTCTGGAGGAGGAGGAGGTGGTGGCGGATCCTGATTCTGATTGGTGCTCTTAGCGGGAGCAATCCTGAAGAGGTTGACCACCGTTAGCACATTGACAGACAAATATTGCAGCTAAATCCAACGGAATGAAAATTGCAACATATAGTCTTCTCATCTGAACAAAATGAACGAATGCATTCCTCTAGAAATGGTCACATATCCATAAATTGAGAAGCCACTTAGAATTTAGGTACGGATCAAGAACGAATACTCGGTAAGAAATCCCAATCTCAAACCAAATATCCGTGGAAGAAAAACTAGAGCTACTAGAATTCCCACATATGAAACTCCCGAACCTTTCCGGTTATGCAATCAGGTGTTGGGGATACAGGGGAATCATAATATCTCACCCAAATCTAGCAATTCCTACATCCAGCTGTATCCATCCTTCAACACATAACCGAGAAAAACTTCGGAAACCATCTACCTCAACCTTCGAAAAAGCATCCGTTATACAAGTTATGGCGATACTCCCGAACTCCCGCCCCAGTACTGGGTGGCGTCGAGGTTATCTCACCAACGAACTGCATAAAAGAGATTTTTGATGTCGGCGTACTGAACTCAGGTATTCCAGAACTGCAACGATAAAATTGTGACGACAACACCTCGGAGCTCAACTCCCCGGGACACTACCACAACCCCTAAAGACAGGAGGCACCAAGAACAATGTTCTCGTCACAAAACCACCGAAACGATTCCAAGATACCCGCGTGATCCTAAATTTTTTTTAGTGAAATTTGAGAAGAGAAGAGTCAAAACTCTACGTCAGGATGCCTTACCAGAGCGATGAGGAGACTGGGAAGTAAAAAGAATTCCTAAACTCTCCGATATATAATTCCTAAATGACTCAAAACATTTTTCTAGACACAACTCGGCCGCTAATAACGATCAAGCAATGGGGGCTCCTAAGGTCGGGGAAGGCTCTGATTACCAACTTGTAACGCCCTCGATGCGGCTATATCTCCCACGTGTTGAGGCACGACTTAGAGGCATAACCGCATTGAAAGCAATGTCGCAAGTTAGGCAATCTTCACAACATCCCATGTAATATAGATAATAACAGGGGAGATACATAGTTGGCTTACACTCGCCATGTCAATCAAAGTACATAAATAGCATTACAACAATCAAACACTCATGGCCCGACTACGGTGCCGAAATGAAAGAACAACCCAACATGCGACACGGTCCCGATCGTCCCAACTGGGCACCCCTACTAATCATCAGGGAAAGACACATAGTATTGGCGTGAGTCCTCGTCGAACTCCCACTTGAGCTCAAGTGCGTCATCTGGAACGGAATCATCAGGCCCTGCATCTGGTTTGGAAGTAATCTGTGAGCCACAGGGACTCAGCAATCTCGCACCCTCGCGATCAAGACTATTTAAGCTTAAAAGGTAAGGCAAGGTAAATATGTGGAGCTGCAGCAAGCGACTAGCATATATAGTGGCTATCCTGTTCACAAAAGAGAGCGAGAAGAGGAGGCAAAGCGCGAGCGAGTAACTAAAGAGCATCCTGCGGCAAGCATTACTCCAACACCTTGTTCACCTCCCGGACTCCGCCGAGAAGAGACCATCACGGTAACTCACACTGTTGATTCATTTTAATTAAGTTAAGGTCCAAGTTATCTACAACCGGACATTAACAAATTCCCATCTGTCCATAACCGCGGGCACGGCTTTCGAAAGTTCAAATCCCTACAGGGGAGTCCCAACTTAGCCCATGACAAGCTCTCACGGTCAACGAAGGAATAGACCTTCTCCCAAGACATTCCGATCAGACTCGGTATCCCGGTTCTACAAGACACTTCGACAAGTTAAAACAAATCCAGCACCACCGCCCGAATGTGCTGACAAATCCCGATAGGAACTGCACATATCTCGTTCTCAGGGCACACTCAGATGAGACATCCTACGAGTAAAACCAACCCTCAAGTTGCCCCGAGGTGGCCCCGCAGTCTACTCGGTCGGACCAACACTCTGAGGAGCACTGACCCGGGGGGTCTAAATAAGATGACCCTCGGGCTCCGGAAACCCAAGGGAAAAGAGGCTAGGTGGCAAATGGTAAAACCAAGGTTGGGCATTGCTGGAAAAGCTTTAATCAAGGCGAACTATCAAGGGGTTCCCATTATAACCCAACCGCGTAAGGAACGCAAAATCCGGGAACATAACACCGATATGACGGAAACTAGGGCGGCAAGAGTGGAACAAAACACTAGGCGAGAGGCCGAGCCTTCCACACTTTACCAAGTATATAGATGGATTAAGATAACAAGATAATATAATGATATCCCAACAAGTAAATAATGTTCCAACAAGGAACGGTCTCCAATCTTCACCTGCAACTAGCAACGCTATAAGAGGGGCTGAGCAAAGCGGTAACATAGCCAATCAACGGTTTGCTAGGACATGGTGGGTTAGAGGTTTGACATGGCATTTTGGGAGGCATGATAAGCAAGTGGTAGGCATCATAGAATAGGCATAGCAAAAGAGCGAGCATCTAGCAAAGCAAAGATAGTAGTGATTTCGAGGGTATGATCATCTTGCCTGCAAAGTTGTCAGAGTTGACTGGATCCTCGAAAGAAAACACAATGGGCTCCTCGTTAGCGAACTCGTCTCCCGGCTCTACCCAAACAAGACAAACAAGCAACAAGGACACAATCAACCCCGTGCAAACTCAAACAACATGATGCAAACATGGTATGCTATTTGGGATGCAATATGGGATGCATATGCAAGATTTGACAAGGAATGCATGAACCTGGCCTCAACATGGAAATCCAAGTGTGTCATTGGAAATATGAGATGAAATCGCTTGAAAACGATATAAAGAATGCCAGAATCGGAGTTACGGTTTGGAAATTGCAAGCAATTCAAATATGACCACGTTCTGCGATTTACAGCAAGTAGCCATCTAAATGCAACAAGATGAACATGCTGCAGCACCCAAACATGGCATCAAAATACATGGCAGGGATCCTCTCATGAGGCTTAACAAAAGACTAGCACTGAGCTACGGCCAATTCATCCATTAACGGGTTCAAACAAGCATGGCAAAAATGCATTTGGTAACAGATTTCAGACTTAGTGAAATTAACACTTGTCTGGAATTTCAGATCAGATAGCACACTTTGGAGCATGAATACAATATGCTACAGGACCTGAACATGGAAAAGTAAAGCATGTCATGGAGCTACTCAAAGAGCTTAACAAAAGTCCCTTAGTGACCTTGAGCCAAAAGAGATCAGAAAATACATTTGCAAGCATGTGAACATGGCAAAAACATAATCAGTTCTCAGACTTAGTGAAAACTGGAGCATGCTGAAACAGATATCAAGTAGGCATGTTTACGAGCTCGATGCACTCACTACAGAGCAAGTCATGACAATCTAAGCATACACCCATCAAGAATACACAAAATACAAGCTATGCATGGCAAGAACAATAACATAGCATGCACGGATCAACTACAACATCCTCGGCAAAATCGCAAACAAGTAGACAATCTGCCCAGATTCACGAAATGACAAAAGCAGAGCTCGATTGACTCAAGCTAGGGTGCTCCATAATTGCAAACAAAGCCATGGATGGATAGAGAACTACAAAATTAACAAAACATCCTTACTGATCATCCTCAAAAGAGGCACGGATCACTAGGAATCAACATGAACATATGGCATAATGAGATAAACAGCTCAAGGACTTAGTGGAAATGCTAAGTCCCTGAAATCAGCATTAACGAGTGCACCGCTTTGCAAGCTTGTGCTAGTCACCACACACATCACAAAAATACATGGGTTGCACCTCTGGATAGATGACAAAACATATAACAAAACTCATGAAGAGCTCAGGGGCATATCATGCACACAATAATCATGGCAAAAATGACAAATATCTAATTGGGGCAGCAGATCTGACAATTATCTCAAATAGCATTCTTCTAACAGCATTTCGGACATCAAGATGAACTCAAATGAAAATGATGCAATGAGATGAAATGATGTACTCTCTGAGATGAACATTTTGATATGCTATATGCCCAAAACGGAGTTACGGGTGCAAAGTTACGACATGACGAACATGAGCAAATAATTAGGGTTTCGGGCAGAAAAGTCAACCCAGACGGGATCCGGATCCAGATCTGGCCGGCGCGATCTACGAGGTTTGCTGGAGACGGAGTCAAGGCCGGCCGGAGAGGTCTTCGGGCACCGGATCCGGGCGGTGAGGGGCCGGAGCGACGCGACGAGGCGGCGGGCACCGGTGGCCGGGGCGGCGCCGGCGGAGGTTGGCGGCGGCGGAGGTCGCCGGTGGCGATGGCGGGTGGCAGTGGTTGCCGGTGGCAATGGCGGGCGGCGGCCGGAGCTGGAGGCTCGTCGGCACGGGAGAAGAGGCGCGCGGGCGGGCGGCGCGAGGGAGCGGGCCACGGGGGCCGGCTCCGGGCTCCCGGGCCGCGCGTCGGCGGGGACAGGCGATGCGGTGGCGAGGGCGGCGCGACCAACAGGAGGACGCCACGTGGCGGCGGCGGCGCTAGCCGGACATGTCCGTCGGTGAAAGAAATTGTCCGGCGGCGGCGGACGAAGTGGATCTAGCGTTTCGGGAGGAAGGGGAAGGAGAAATTCGGGGGTGTCTTTAAATAGGCATAGAGGGAGCTAGGAGTGTCCAAATGAGGTGCGGTTTTCGGCCACGCGATCGTGATCGAACGCTCTATATGATGGAGAGGGTTTTAGTGGGTTTTGGGCCAAAATGGAGGGGTGTTGGGCTGCAACACACATGAGGCCTTTTCGGTCCCTCGGTTAACCGTTGGAGCATCAAACGAAGTCCAAATGATATGAAACTTGACAGGCGGTCTACCGATAGTAAACCAAGGCCGCTTGGCAAGTCTCGGTCCAATCCGGAAATGTTTAATCCCCACACACGAAAGAAAGGTAGAAATGACCACCGAAGGAGAACGAAGCGCCGGAATGCAAAACGGACAACGGGGAAAATGCTCGAATGCATGAGATGAACATGTATGCAAATGCAATGCACATGATGACATGATAAGAGATGCATGACAACAATAAAAACACACGAAGACAAAACCCCGAACCCGAGAAAATAAAATAACTTAACGCCGAAAACGGCAAGAGTTGGAGTACATATTGGGTAAATCACATCCGGGGTGTTACAGATTTGGAGAAAGTGTATGACATCATGCACCGAGTGTTCCGCAATGTGCTCTTGCCCAAGGTGGGAAATCAAGATGAGATTCATGGTTATCTGGTTGATTTGATGGTGGCTATGAAGACCATGGTGGGGACAGGGGCAACGTTTGATGTGTCCAATTGGCTGTGGCATGAGATGTACAACATGGTCATCTACCGTAAAGTCCCAATCTATGCTCCATTTGTCATGTGCTTTCTAAACTCTGTGTAGGCTGTTCATCGTCCTGGAGAGCTCCTCACTTCTCCAGACAACCTCACTGTTCATGAGGTCAAGCTCCTTAAGAAGAAGAAGCATGTCGAGCCTCGCTTCCCTGCAAATGCTCCTGAGGATGTCTATGCTACTTCTGACGATGAGGACTTTGAGATGGAGGTAGGGGACAAGCCCTCATGGGTGGCCAAGCTCACTGCCAAGGTGAATAAGACCTTTTGTCTCCAGACTGACATCCAGAAGAGGATGTATGAGGCACATGTCAATGAGAAGCTTGCACGGCGTCGCCAAATTGCTATGATGAAGCACCTCAACATGCCGATTCAGAGTGGCTCTGAGAAGAGCATCACCCCGGAGGAGCGTTGGATTTCTACCATAGCACCTGGACTGATGATGAAGCCCCTCCCCAGCCATCCTCCTCGTTTGCAGCAGCTACCAATGCCATGGAAGAATCCGATCACGACGACGATGATGACTCTGATGATGAGGATCCAGATGCGACCAAGGAGTCAGAGGAGGACGCCTGAGCTTTGGGACGCTAGCTTCGCTCTTTTCCTTTTTGGTGTCTTGATGCCAAAGGGGGAGAGGGTTCTATAGGTCTCGGGGATTTGCATGGTTTTTTTCTCGTGTTTAGTGTTGGTCTTTGTTCGTGGACTTGTTTCGTTCCTTGCTGTGTGTGAGACTTATGTTACTCCTTTTACCTTTCCGTTCATCGGTCATTATCGTTTTTATTGCACTCTAAGGATTATATTGTCTCTCCTCTTTGTGCTCAGAGTGGTGAGTCTATAAAATCTAGGGGGAGTCTAGTCCTGAAAGTGTGCCCATGCTTTCTAACAGCTAGTTCCTATTGGGGCACACATTCAGGGGGAGTTCCGTCTAGATTTCATTGACTTATCTCTTGCAAATCATGTTGTTGTCATCATCCACCAAAAAGGGGGAGATTGAAAGCGCATTTCCCTACTTTATGTTTTGGATGATGATGACAACCCTTTGTGGTCTAATCGTGTGCTATATGTTTCAGGTTCTCGATGCTTAGGCTTACATCGGATTGCTATTGCCTCTCGTAGGAAAAGATCGAAGATGTGTCCTCTACGCTTTTATTATCTTTGGTCATAGAGTACCCGTACTATCAAGAGGGAATCCTCATTAGGAAGCTCTGGGGGAAGTAGTTCACGTACACTTTCCTCACCCCTCCTTTGTCTTCCTCAGTTGTGAGAGAGAGAGTTCCCCATATCTTTCCTTCGTGTTTCTGCTCTTCCCAGCGGTTGTACCGCTCCCTGGAGAGGTTGTACCGCTGGACCTTGACGCTCTCCAGCTTTGACCAAGCGGTTGTACCGCTGCCTCCTGGCGGTGGTACCGCCACCTTGCTCAACAAAGGCTAGGGCGGTGGTTCCGGCCGTGCACCGCTCAAGTACCGCTCAAAGCTCTGTTTTGATGCGGTTCTCGGGCAGTGGTGGGCCGGTCTGAGCGGTTCTTACACTCAGAACTTCGTCGTCCAAGAGCTCAAGGCCATGCGGTTGTTCCGGTCTTGCACCGCTCAAGTACCGGTCTCGTCTCTGTTTCGAGGCGGTAGTTGTGCGGTGGCTGGGCGGTTGGTCTGGTCATTCTCTTAACCGGTACCACCGCCTAGTGGCCCGGTTGTACCGCCTGGTAGGGTTCTGCAGCTACACTGTGAGTCCCGGTTGTACCGGAACAAGGACCGGTTGTACCGCTGCGGGGCTGAAAACGCAGCAACGGCTGGATATTTTAGGGTTGGTATTTAAGAGAGCTTCTCCCACCTACCACTCTCACCTTTGACCTCTCTCACTCCACCATTAATGCACTTCAAGCTCTCTTGCCCGATCTCTCTCTCTAGCCACTCAAACTTGTTGATTTTCTAGGGATTGAAGGAGGAGACCTAGATCTACACTTCCACCAAAGGATATTTGCTTCCCCCATACTTTCTTGTGAGGATTTTGTTACTCTTGGGTGTTTGAGCACCCTAGACGGTTGAGGTCACCTCGGAGCCATATTCCATTGTGGTGAAGCTTCGTGGTTTCGTTGGGAGCCTCCAATTAAGTTGTGGAGAGAGCCCCAACCTTGTTTGTAAAGGTTTGGTCGCCGCCTTCAAGGGCACCAATAGTGGAATCACTGCATCTCGCATTGTGTGAGGGCATGAGGAGAATACGGTGGCCCTAGTGGCTTCTTGGGGAGCATTGTGCCTCCACACCGCTCCAACGGAGACGTACTTCCTCTTAAAGGGAAGGAACTTCAGCAACACATCCTCGTCTCCACCGTCTCCACTCTTGGTTATCTCGTGCCTTTATTTGAGCAAGCTTATTTGTTTCATTTCTCTTCCTTGCTTGTGTTCCTATTCTTGTTGCATCATATAGGTTGCTCACCTAGTTGCATATCTAGACAACCTACTTTGATGCAAAGTTTAAATTGTTAAAGAAAAGCTAAAAATTGTTAGTTGCCTATTCACCCCCCCTCTAGTCAACCATATCGATCCTTTCAGATGGTAAAAGCAAGCATGATCCGATGGTGTTGTCATGGGGATAGCCAAAGTCAATATGTCGACTACAGACACGTCGCATACTTGCAGTGAACATGGATGCGGCGAGGCTGGCACGTGGATGATGGCGGATCTTAACATTGTTAGGGCTGGGATTTGATGGTTGTGGAGGGTGGTGTGCTTGGTTGGGTTCCCAAGGAAGAATGTGGCCTCCTCGTGGATCTGGTCGTAGCCATCGTAGAGGACATTGTGGCCCTCACCTGAGGAGTAAGGACAGTGCAGGCGGCAGTAGGGGTAGGGTAGATGCGGGAAGGGATGTCAGCTGCTGCTCGAGGTCGTCTTGAGGAAAGCCTTGACGACCCATCTTTATCAATGGAGGTGGAAGAACAAGAAGTCGAGATTGGATAGGACTTTGAGTTCTTGTTGGCCCTGGCTGGTTCCCCACTTTAGAGATATATTTTTTCACGTGCGAGCGAACAATGCGTAACTAAAAGGGATAGGGGTTTTTCTGCAGAAGTTCATGACAGACCAAAAATATGACCTTCCTTTATTAGTAGGATAGATATCATATTCTTCATTATTGTTGGTTCGGTGAAATTTCCTAATACTTGATTGTTATGTTCTAATTAGAGCACCCCGAGATGAGGGGATGATAAATGAAATATAGTGATTATAAATTTTTAAGAGCCTGTGGCAACGCACGAGCATTCTAGTAGTCTCATAAGTTTCTCACCACCGACTTAGTTTATCTCTTCATCTCCACCCCGACGCTTCTCCAAGCATATTGAATTATTGAAGGAAATATGCCCTAGAGGCAATAATAAAGTTGTTATTTATATTTCCTTATATCATGATAAATGTTTATTATTCATGCTATAATTGTATTAACCGGAAACTTAGTACATGTGTGAATACAGAGACAAAACAGAGTATCCCTAGTATGCATCTACTTGACTAGCTCGTTAATCAAAGATGGTTAAGTTTCCTGACCATAGACATGTGTTGTCATTTGATGGACAAGACCCATCCTTTAGCTTAGCATAAATGATCGTTTAGTTTTATTGATATTGCTTTCATCATGACTTATACATGTTCCTCTAACTATGAGATTATGCAACTCCCGAATGCCGGAGGAACACCTTGTGTGCTATCAAACGTCACAACGTAACCGGTTGATCATAAATATGCTCTACAGGTGTCTCCGATGGTGTTTGTTGAGTTGGCATAGATCGAGATTAGGATTTGTCACTCCGATTGTCAGAGAGGTATCTCTGGGCCCTCTCGGTAATGCACATCACTATAAGCCTTGCAAGCAATGTGACTAATAAGTTAGTTGCGGGATGTTGCATTACGGAACGAGTAAAGAGACTTGCCGGTGACGAGATTGAACTAAGTATGATGATACCGACGATCGAATCTCGGGCAAGTAACATATCGATGACAAAGGGAACAACGTATGTTGTTATGCGGTTTGACCAATAAAGATCTTGATAGAATATGTAGGAGCCAATATGAGCACCTAGGTTCCGCTATTGGTTATTGAATGGAGATGTGTCTCGGTCATGTCTACATAGTTCTCGAACCCATAGGGTCTGCACGCTTAACGTTCGATGACGATTTGTATTATGAGTTATGTGATTTGATGTACCGAAGGTTTTTTGGAGTCCCGGATGAGATCACGGACATGACGAGGAGTCTCGAAATGGTCGAGACATAAAGATCGATATATTGGAAGGCTATATCCGGACATTGGAAAGGTTCCGAGTGATTCGGATATTTTTCGGAGTATCGGAGAGTTACGGGAATTCACCGGGGGAAGTAGTGGGCCTTAATGGGCCATACGGGAAAGGAGAGAAGGGCCTCAAGGGGTGGCCGCCCCCCATGGGCTGGTCCGAATTGGACTAGGAGGGGCGGCGCCCCCCTCTTTCCTTCTCCCTCTCCCTCTCCTTCCTTCTTCTCCTACTTGGACTAGGAAAGGGGAAAACCTACTCCTACTAGGAGTAGGAATCCTCCCTTTGGGCACGCCCCTTGAGGCCGGCCCTCCTCCTCCTCCCCTCCTTTATATACGGGGGAGGGGGCACCCCATAGACACATAAGTTGATTTCTTAGCCGTGTGCGGTGCCCCCCTCCACAGGTTTCCACCTCGGTCATATTGTCGTAGTGCTTAGGCGAAGCCCTGCGTCAGTAACTTCATCATCACCGTCAACATGCCGTCATGATGACGAAACTCTCCCTCGGTCTCAGCTGGATCTAGAGTTCAAGGGGCGTCACCGAGCTGAACGTGTGCAGATCGCGGAGGTGCCATGCGTTCGGTACTTGATCAGTTGGATCGCGAAGACGTTCGACTACATCAACCGTGTTATTCAACTCTTCCGCTTTCGGTATACCAGGGTACGTATACATACTCTCCCCCTCTCGTTGCTATGCATCTCCTAGATAGATCTTGCGTGATCGTAGGATTTTTTTTGAAATACTGCGTTCCCCAACAGTGGCATCAAAGCCAGGTCTATGCGTAGATGTTATATGCACGAGTAGAACACAAAGGAGTTGTGGGCGTGGGTATATACATATTGCTTGCCGTCACTAGTTGTTTCTTGATTCGGCGGTATTGTTGGATGAAGCGGCCCGGACCGACATTACATGACCGCGTTCATGAGACTGGTTCTACCGACGTGCTTTGCACACAGGTGGCTGGCGGGTGTCTGTTTCTCCAACTTTAGCTGAATCGGATTCAATGAACAAGGTTCTTTCTGAAGATCAAAAAACAATCACTATACCACGTTGTAGTTTTTATGCCGTAGGTAAGAACGGTTCTTGCTAAGCCCGTAGCAGCCATGTAAAACTTGCAACAACAAAGTAGAGGACGTCTAACTTGTTTTTGCAGGGCGTGTTGTGATGTGATATGGTCAAGACGTGATGAGATATTAATTGCTGTATAAGATGATCATGTTTTGTTAAAGTTATCGGCAACTGGCAGGAGCCTTATGGTTGTCTCTTTATTGCATAAGATGCAAGCGCCATATAATTGCTTTACTTTATCGCTATACGATAGCAATAGTTGTAAAAGCAATAGTTGGCGAGATGACCACGTGACAACATGTTGATAAAGATCAAGATGATGGAGATCATGGTGTCATGCCGGTGACGATGGAGATCATGACGGTACTTTGGAGATGGAGATCAAAGGCACAAGATGATGATGGCCATATCATGTCACATATTTTGATTGCATGTGATGTTTATCTATTATGCATCTTATTTTGCTTAGTAGGACGGTGGCATTATGAGATGATCCCTTACTAAAATTTCAAGGTATAAGTGTTCTCCCTGAGTATGCACCGTTGCGATAGTTCTTCGTGCTGAGACACCACATGATGATTGGGTGTGATAAGCTCTATGTTCACATACAACGGGTGCAAGCCAGTTTTGCACAAGCAGAATACTCAGGTTAAACTTGACAAGCCTAGCATATGAAGATATAGCCTCGAAACACTAAGACCGAAAGGTCGAGCGTGAATCATATGATAGATATGATCAACATAGTGATGTTCGCCATTGAAAACTACTCCATCTCACGTGATGATCGGACATGATTTAGTTGATATGGATCACGTGATCACTTAGATGATTAGAGGGATGTCTATATAAGTGGGAGTTCTTAAGTAATGTGATTAATTGAACTTAAATTTATCATGAACTTAGTCATGATAGTATTTGCATATCTATGTTGTAGATCAATTGCTCGCGTATAGCTTCCCCGTTTTATTTATGATATGTTCCTAGAGAAAACTACGTTGAAAGATGTTTGTAGCAATGGTGCGGACTAGCTCTGTGATCTGAGGATTATCCTCATTACTGCACAGAGGAATTATGTCCTTGATCCACCGCTAGGTGATGGACCTATTGCAGGAGCAGAGGCAGACGTTATGAACATTTAGCAAGCTCGGTATGATGACTACTTGATAGTTTAGTGCGCCATGCTTTACGGCTTAGAACCGGGACTTCAAAAACGTTTTGAACGCCACGGAGCATATAAGATGTTCCAAGAGTTGAAATTAGTATTTCAGACTCATGCCCGTGTCGAGAGGTATGAGACCTCTGACAATACTTTGCCTACAAGATGGAGGAGAATAGCTCAGCTAGTGAGCACGTGCTCAGAATGTCTGAGTACTACAATCACTTGAATCAAGTGGGAGTTAACTTCCAGATAAGATAGTGATTGATAAAGTTCTCTAGTCACTATCACCAAGTTACTATAACTTCGTGATGAACTATAATATGCAAGGGATAATGGAAACGATTCCCAAGCTCTTCGCGATGCTGAAATTGGCGAAGGTAGAAATCAAGAAAAAGCATCAAGTGTTGATGGTTGACAAGACCACTAGTTTCAAGTAAAAGGGCAAGGGAAAGAAAGGGAACTTCAAGAAGAATGGCAAGCAAGTTGCCACTCCCGTGAAGAAGGCCAAAGCTGGACCGAAGCCTGAAATTGAGTGCTTCTACTGCAAAGGGAATGGTCACTGGAAGCAGAACTACCCCAAATACTTGGCGGATAAGAAGGATGGCAAAGTGAACAAAAGTATATTTGGTATACATGTTATTGATGTGTACTTTACTAGTGTTCATACTAACCCCAGGGTATTTGATACCGGTTCAGTTGCTAAGATTAGTAACTCGAAACAGGAGTTGCAAAATGAAGAGAGACTAGTTAAGGGCAAGGTGACGATGTGTGTTGGAAGTGATTCCAAGGTTGATAAGATCACCATCGCACACTCCCTTTACCTTTGGGATTAGTGTTGAACCTAAAATAAATGTTATTTGGTGTTTGCGTTGAGCATAAACATGATTGGATCATGTTTATTGCAATACGGTTATTCATTTAAGTCAAAGAATAATTGTTGTTCTATTTACATTAATAAAACCTTCTCTGGTCATACACTCAATATAAATGGTTTATTGAATCTCGATTGTAGTGATACACATATTCATAATATTGAAGCCAAAAGATGCAAAGTTAATAATGATAGTGCAACTTATATGTGGCACTGCCATTTAGGTCATATTGGTATAAAGCGCATGAAGAAGCTCCATGTTGATAGACTTTTGGAATCACTTGATTGTGAATCATTTTATGCTTGCGAACCATGCCTCATGGACAAGATGACTAAGACTCCGTTCTCCGGAACAATGGAGCGAGCCACTGACTTATTGTAAATAATACATACCGATGTATGCGGTCCGATGAGTGTTGAGGCTCGCGGCGAGTATCGTTATTTTCTGACCTTCACAGATGATTTGAGCAGATATGAGTATACCTACTTAATGAAACACAAGTCTGAAACATTTGAAAATTTCAAAGAATTTCAGAGTGAAGTGGAGAATCATCGTAACAAGAAAATAAAGTTTCTACGATCTGATCACGGAGATGAAATATTTGAGTTACGAGTTTGGCCTTCAGTTGAAACAATGTCGAATAGTTTTGCAACTCATGCCACCTGGAACAGCATAGCGTAATGGTGTGTCCGAACGTCATAACCATACTTTATTAGATATGGTGCGATCTATGATGTCTCTTACTGATTTACCACCATCGTTTTGGGGTTATGCATTAGAGACAGTTGCATTCACGTTAAATAGGGCACCGTCTAAAAATCCGTTGAGATGACACCGTATGAACTATGGTTTAGCAAGAAACCTAAGTTGTCATTTCTTAAAGTTTGGGGTTGCGATGCTTATGTGAAAAAGTTTCAGCCTGATAAGCTCAAACCCAAATCGGACAAGTGTGTCTTCATAGGATACCCAAAAGAAACTGTTGGGTACACCTTCTATCACAGATCCGAAGGCAAGATGTTTGTTGCGAAGAGTGGATCCTTTCTAGAGAAGGAGTTTTATCTCGAAAGAAGTGAGTGGGAGGAAAGTAGAACTTGATGAGGTAATTGTACCTTCTCCCGAATTGGAAAGTAGTTCATCACAGAAATCAGTTCCAGTGATGCCTACACCAATTAGTGAGGAAGTTAATTATGATGATCATGAAACTTCAGATCAAGTTACTACCGAACCTCGTAGGTCAACCAGTGTACGTTCCACACCAGAGTGGTAAGGTAATCCTGTTCTAGAAGTCATGTTACTAGACCATGACGAACCTACAAACTATGAGGAAGCGATGATGAGCCCGGATTCCGCGAAATGGCTTAAGGCCATGAAATTTGAGATGGGATCCATGTATGAGAACAAAGTATGGACTTTGATTGACTTGCCCGATAATTGGTGAGCCATTCAGAATAAATGGATCTTCAAGAGGAAGACGAACGCTGATAGTAGTGTTACTATCTACAAAGCTCGAATTGTCGCAAAAAAGTTTTCGACAAGTTCAAGGTGTTGACTATGATGAGAATTTCTCACTCATATCGATGCTTAAAAGTCTGTCCAAATCATGTTAGCAGTTGCCACATTTTATGAAAGCTGGCAAATGGATATGAAAACTACATTCATTAATGGATTTATTAAAGAAGAGTTGTATATGATGCAACCAGAAGGTTTTGTCAATCCTAAAGGTGCTAACAAAGTGTGCAAACTCCAACGATCCATCTATGGACTGGTGAAAACATCTCGGAGTTGGAATATACACTTTAGTGAGTTGATCAAAGCATATAGTTTTATACAGACTTGCGGTGAAGCCTGTATTTACAAGAAAGTGAGTGGGAGCACTACAACATTTCTGATAAGTATATGTGAATCACATATTGTTGATCAGAAATAATGTAGAATTTTCTGGAAAGCATAAAGGAGTGTTTGAAAGGAATTTTTCAAAGAAAGAACTTGGTGAAGCTGCTTACATATTGAGCATCAAGATCTATAGAGATAGAACAAGACGCTTGATATTTTTTTTCATTGAGTACATACCTTGACAAGTTTTTAAAGTAGTTCAAAATGGAACAGTCAAAGAAGGAGTTCTTGCCTGCGTTGCAAGGTGTGAAGTTGAGTAAAGACTCAAAACCCGACCACGACAGAAAATAGAAAGAGAATGAAAAGTCATTCCCTATGCCTCAGTCATAGGTTTTATAAAGTATGCTATGCTGTGTACCAGACCTATTGTGTACCCCACCATGAGTTTGGCACGAGGGTACAATTATGATCCAGGAGTGGATCACTGAACAGAGGTCAAAATTATCCTTAGTGGAATAAGGAAATGTTTCTCGGTTATGGAGGTGACAAAGAGTTCGTCGTAAGGAGTTACGTCGATGTAAGCTTTGACACCGATCTGGATGACTCTAAGTCTTGATCTAGATACATATTGAAAGTGGGAGCGATTAGCTAGAGTACCTTCGTGCAGAGCATTGTAGACATAGAAAAATTGCAAAATACATACGGCTCTGAATTTGGCAGACCCGTTGACTAAACTTCTCTCACAAGCAAAACATGATCACTCTTTGGGTGTTAATCACATAGCGATGTGAACTACATTATTGACTCTAGTAAACCCTTTGGGTATTAGTCACATGGAGATATGAACTAATCACATAAAGATGTGAACTATTGGTGTTAAATCACATGGCGATGTGAACTAGATTATTGACTCTAGTCCAAGTGGCAGACTGAAGGAAATATGCCCTAGAGGCAATAATAAAGTTGTTATTTATATTTCCTTATATCAAGATAAATTTTTATTATTCATGCTAGAATTGTATTAACCGAAAACTTAGTACATGTGTGAATACATAGACAAAACAGAGTATCCCTAGTATGCCTCTACTTGACTAGCTCGTTAATCAAAGATGGTTAAGTTTCCTGACCATAGACATGTGTTGTCATTTGATGAACGGGATCACATCATTAGAGAATGATGTGATGGACAAGACCCATCCTTTAGCTTAGCATAAATGATCATTTAGTTTTATTGCTATTGCTTTCATCATGACTTATACATGTTCCTCTGACTATGAGATTATGCAACTCCCAAATATCGGAGGAACACCTTGTGTGCTATCAAACGTCACAACGTAACCGAGTGATTATAAAGATGCTCTATAGGTGTCTCCGATGGTGTTTGTTGAGTTGGCATAGATCGAGATTAGTATTTGTCACTCTGATTGTCGGAGAGGTATCTCTGGGCTGATGCGGAGCATCCAACGTCCATCCCCATGTACACTCCGACTACTCTCCAAGCCCCAAGAGGACATACGATGAGACCTCGACCATACGCCATTGGACACAAGGTGAACTCACTCCTCTTCGAACCGTCACTTTCCACATATGAGACATGGCTACTACCTCATGCATGGACCTTGCATATACCCAGTTGCATCCGAGGTGACCATGGAGAACCAAAGGACCAAGGCCAAGCATGGAAGAGGAGAAGGAAGAAGAAGAACGAACAAGACAGGACTTGCTCGGATCATCCGGACCCCCTGCCGGAAGATCCGGACGACCACCGGGATGATCCGGCTAACGTGCCCGAAGACACCCGGAGCCTGCTTGACGAAGCCGGATCATCCGGACGGACACCCGGATCATCCGGACCCCCGACACCCGGATCATCCGGGCCACCATCCGGATCATCCGGGCCCCGCCTGTGTGCGTGACTTGGGCCGAAGCCCATGTACCCCTTCGCCCCTCACCTACCCATTCGTGGCTTAGACTATATATACTGCTATCCCTCCTCCATTAGAGGGTTAGCATTGTGATAGCTTATTTGTGAGATAGAGCCTCGCTCATTGTCGGTGTCAAAACCGGCGGATCTCGGATAGGGGGTCCCGAACTGTGCGTCTAAGGCGGATGGTAACAGGAGGCGGGGGACACGATGTTTACCCAGGTTCGGGCCCTCTCGACGGAGGTAATAGCCTACGTCCTGCTTGATTGACCATGATGATATGAGCATTACAAGAGTTGATCTACCACGAGATCATAGAGGCTAAACCCTAGAAGCTAGCGTATGGTATGATTGTATGTTGTCCTACGGACTAAACCATCCGGTTTATATAGACATCGGAGGGGGCTAGGGTTACACAGAGTCGGTTATAAGGAAGAAGATCTACATATCCATATTGCCAAGCTTGCCTTCCACGCCAAGGAAAGTCCCATCCGGACACGGGACGAAGTCTTCAATCTTGTATCTTCATAGTCCAATAGTCCGGCCAAAGGATATAATCCAGCTGTCCGGAGACCCCCTAATCCAGGACTCCCTCAGTAGCCCCTGAACCAGGCTTCAATGATGATGAGTCTGGCGCGCAGTTTTGTCTTCGGCATTGCAAGGCGGGTTCTTCCTCCGAATACTCCATAGAGGATTTTGAACACAAGGATAGTGTCTGGCTCTGCAAAACAAGTTCCACATACCACCGTAGAGAGAATAATATTTCCACAAATCTAATCTGCTGACACGTTTGACAGCATGACATCATGCCATGGCCCGGTCATTATTCGAACCGTTTTTCTCAACCAGCACTGCACATATCGCGAGGCGGTTTTCTTGACACGTCTTGTCGAAGCAGAGATTGTGTCCCCCTTATTACGGGATTCTCATCAATACGGACGTGGGTAACCCAACCGCGCCATCAATTACGGCGTTCGGGGAATAAGCGATTTTACCAGGTAAGTGGGGAGGTGCATGGCCTCCTCCGCCCTTATAAAGGGACAAAGATTCACCCTTTTCACTCACGCCTTCTTCCTCCTTGCTTATCCATTCTCGCACACTCGAGCTCCAGCGCCCAAGTTCGCGTCTTTCTCCTCAAACCACTCCAAGCATGTCCGGAGCGGGAGGCAAGTGGATGGTCTCCTCCGTCATGGAGGAGAACATCACAAAGCTATGGGAAGCCGGATATCTGGCCGCGGACATCGCGCACCGGTTGCCAGATGCGGGGCAGATCATCCCTATGCCCAAACCCCATGAAAGGGTAGTTTTCCTTACCCACTTTGTCCGCGGACTGGGATTTCCCCTTCACCCGTTTGTTCGCGGGCTCATGTTCTACTACGGGCTGGATTTTCAAGATCTGGCCCCCAATTTCATCCTCAACATCTCGGCGTTTATCGCCGTGTGCGAGGCCTTCCTCCGCATCAGGCCCCACTTCGGCCTGTGGCTGAAGACCTTCAATGTTAAACCGAAGGTGGTGGTCGGCCAGCAAGCAGAGTGTGGAGGCGCCATGGTGGGCAAAATTCCTAACGTCACCTGGCTCGAAGGTTCCTATGTGGAGACCATAAAGGGGTGGCAATCGAGGTGGTTCTACATCACCGAGTCGCGCGACACCAACTGGGTGGCGGCCCCTGAATTTCGATCCAGAATCCCCACGCGGCTCACTTCCTGGAAAGAGAAGGGCCTGTCCTAGGGTTCTCCGGTAGAGCTGACCGAACTCCAGACCTGCATCAAGAACATGACGAGCAAGAAAATCAAGCTCGTCAATGTAGTCTAGGTCATGCTCTTCCGCCGGATCCTCCCGTGTCAACGACGGGTATTCAATTTGTGGGAATTCGATCTGGCCAAGCACCAGACGCTGCGAGAGCTCTTCGGCACGACGCACAAGGACGTATGGAAGGTACTGTTCAAGGGCGTCGAGGAACCTCCTCCCCTTACCGAGGACCGCAAACTCAGCGCAAAGCGCCATGCCAATCCGGTAAGTTTCCATATCTCACAGGATATTTATTTGCCCTAGTTTAATCATGTGCGAGATCTAAGCTTCCATGCCGCTAACAGGACTGGGTAGAGACAGCGGAGCAGATCGATTGCTCAGCCCCCTGCCTGAAGATCCTGCAGATGCTCTCCTAACGGAGATGCTGGCTCCGGCGCCTTACGAGGTGCCGGTGAAGAAGGCCAAGAAGAAGGCCACGGGGACCCGAAAGGGTCTCCGACGCAAGGTTATATCGGACTCATCGTCCGATAACTCCGAAGCGCACTCCTCCCATGAAAACAAGGAGGAAGAGAAAAGTCCCCCCCAGCCGGGGGAGACAAGAAAAGGAAGGCCGGCCCAATCGGGGAGGACGAAGGGTCCAAGAAGGGAAGGACCGTCCTTCCGGACTGCTCCACGATGGCCGCCTACAGCGACGACGAGTGGTTACCCAGGGACAAGCCCCTGGCGAAGTCGTAAGTATCCGGATACCGTAGTAATTCATGGTATATTTTATTGCACCGCTTCTCCTTACGCCGAATATGATTATGCAGTCCGTCCCGAGCCCGTCTCGATGTATCTTCGTCGGACGGTTCTTTGGACTCGTCGGATATGAATAGCGATTCACTTCCGACCGCCTCCACCCCTTGCCCTACGGACAACGTCGAGGTGTTGTCTCAAAAGGCACCGAGCCAAGGGGAGGTAGTCCTGGGGGCGCCTCGAGGCGACCTTCCGGACCCTGGGCGCAAAGGGAGCAAGACTCCCACGGGCTCCAAGTTCGGCCCCCAGTCGAACACTGCGCCGGAACCTTCGGTGGTTCCGGACTCCGTCAGGCGATCCCCCGTTAAGAGGGCAAGCCGCCCGTGCCGGTGGCCTCTGTCCATCTAGAGGGACCGGACAACTTGCTGGAAGCGCTTCGCGGTGCTTCCATCGACGAAGAGCACCACACTATCATGAGTGCGGTGATCGAGAAAGTTCAGTCCACCAAAAACGGACTAACCGAAGCTTGTGCCAGCCTCCTAACAGGCTTTCAGGTAAGCAATCAAAATATAGAAAAATATTACCGCATAGATAGTAACCCCTGATGCTCTGTTTGGCGTTCGCGAAGAAAGGCCGAATAGAGGATCAAATAATGACTCAGGAGTCTAATCAGAATATGTCTATGTGCATATGCAGGCTTCACTGCTGGCCGCTGCCACACATACTGCGGAGGTCGCTGCACTGAAGCAGGACCTTGAGCGGTCCGAGGACGAGCTCGGCCTTACCAAGAGGCAGCTCAAGGAGAGCAAAGGTAAGAAATACCTTGTCTACATATTAAAAAGAAATTCGGTTGTAAAGTAATAGGATCATCATGAATTTGCCAGGGGCCACGGCCAAGGTGGCGACCCTGAAGAAGGCGCTGTCCGAGGCCGAAGACAAAGCGGCAAAGGAGCGCATTGAGCGGGAAAAGCAAGAAGCCCGGGTAGGCGAGGTGCAGCAAGAGCTCGAGGCTCTCGCCAAAAAACACGAGTCCTTGGAGCTTGACTCTCAGACGCGAGAGTCCGAGGTTGCGAAGGCGCTCGAAAGCGCACGGAGCGCCAAGGCTGAAGCCCACAAGGCCCTCCATGAGATTGATGCGGTGAAGAAGATAGCAGCGGGTAAGGCATTCATTATGCAAAGCAAGCATGTGAAGGAAACTTTCCTTTTACTTACCTGAGTTCGGAGCTCTCCAGGAGCGTTCGCAGATCTTCCCTGCAGTGTACTGGATGCCGTGGAGTTTTACTGAGCTAAGGAGGGGAGCTCGACAGAAAATTTGTTCTGGTCTCAGTATACTGGACCGAAGACCCAATTCCCTTGAGCGACCAGCTGAAGCAACTGGTCGAGCTTCACAAGGCGGCCGAACAGGCCATGAAGGGTCTTATAGTCCGGATGTGGCCTGGCGATCCCCTGCCTAGCAGCTACTTCGGTCTGGTGAGGTGGCTTATGGATGCCTGCCCACGGCTTGAAGTCATAAAGCGGTCCGTCTGCATCGAGGGTGCGTGCAGGGCTTTTGCCCGGGCAAAGGTGCACTGGGCGAAGCTGGACGCCGTAAAGCTGGTGAAGGAGGGGCCACCGGAGGGCAAGGAGCATCGCTGCCCTGAAATGTATTATGACAGTGTCCTGAAGGGTTCCCGCCTTGTGGCGGAGGAATGTGCTTGAGATGTAATTTTTGAATGAACATGCTCATGTGATCTTGTAATGTGAAACGAGTTCATTTGCGCTATGCAACGCTTTTTGAATTTAAAATATTACCTTTTGTGCGGCCGTTTATAAAATCTGAGAGTTGGCCAGTCGTCAGCTTCTGCCCCCATGTAACTAGTACTGGGGTGTTCGGGATAAACCTGAGCACTCCTTATCCCAATTTTGGGTCCTTCGAGGGAGGTGTTCAGCACAACGAACCAGGCAATCGGACTATAAGGCTTTATCGCTCTCAGTTAGCCATAGAAGTCTACAATTTAAAATTTTGGCGAAGCCCCTAGTATTCGGAAGGCCGAATTTGGGGCGCTATATACGCCTAAGTCGGGCAAGGCCGACTCCTCGCTTGAAGCAGAAAAAAGTCTTTAAGGACTTGAGACCTCTCGAACAGCGACCAGCTCTCGCCTTATCATGACAGTCAGTTTTCGGCTTTCTCTACTGAGGTGCTCGTCCGGAAGAACCGGGCCACAATCGCAGTAGTTCTCCCAGCGCTACCTCAGCTGATATAGCGGAACGTAAGGTACCAAAACATGGGAGCCGGGCAAACCCAACTATTGACCCAAGATATGATTCGGAGCTAATGCATATAATGCTATAAGTTTGGAGTGTCGCACTGTCGAAAGTGTTCGGACTTCTCACGCCGTATTATGGGGTAAACGAAAGCCCCTAGCGTGCTGACCGTACTAGAATGTACGGGTGCAAGTTGCCGTAAATGAACATATAAGAAAAAAGGGATGGATAATGCAATAATAGACCAATGCTATGCATTGTTATTTAAATAATACGTCGAAGCGTACTGATACAAGTAGTGCAATATGAAGGAAATATGCCCTAGAGGCAATAATAAAGTTATTATTTATTTCCTTATATCATGATAAATGTTTATTATTCATGCTAGAATTGTATTAACTGGAAACATAATACATGTGTGAATACATAGACAAACAGAGTGTCACTAGTATGCCTCTACTTGACTAGCTCGTTGATCAAAGATGGTTATGTTTCCTAACCATAGACATGAGTTGTCATTTGATTAACGGGATCACATCATTAGGAGAATGATGTGATTGACTTGACCCATTCCGTTAGCTTAGCACTTGATCGTTTAGTTTGTTGCTATTGCTTTCTTTATGACTTATACATGTTCCTATGACCATGAGATTATGCAACTCCCGTTTACCGGAGGAACACTTTGTGTGCCACCAAACGTCACAACGTAACTGGA
The DNA here is from genome assembly GCF_056163025.1 of Triticum urartu. Lineage (NCBI taxonomy): Eukaryota > Viridiplantae > Streptophyta > Magnoliopsida > Poales > Poaceae > Triticum > Triticum urartu. Next base: position 441,385,543 of record NC_141878.1, on the reverse strand, counting down.
TGATTATAAAGGTGCTCTACAGGTGTCTCCGAAGGTACTTGCAAGCATTGCAATTAATGAGTTAGTTGCGGGATGATGTGTTACGGAACGAGTAAAGAGACTTGTCGGTAACGAGATTGAACTAGGTATTGAGATACCAGCGATCGAATCTCGGGCAAGTAACATACCGATGACAAAGGGAACAACGTATGTTGTTATGCGGTTTGACCGATAAAGATCTTCGTAGAATATGTAGGAGCCAATATGAGCATCCAGGTTCCGCTATTGGTTATTGACCGGAGATGTGTCTCGGTCATTTCTACATAGTTCTCGAACCCGTAGGGTCCGCACGCTTAAAGTTCGATGACGGTTATATTATGAGTTTATGTGTTTTGATATACCGAAGGAGTTCGGAGTCCCGGATGAGATCGGGGACATGACGAGGAGTCTCGAAATGGTCGAGACGTAAAGATCGATATATTGGACGACTATATTCGGACATCGAAAAGGTTCCGAGTGATTCGGGTATTTTCAGGAGTACCGGGGAGTTACGGGAATTCGTATTGGGCCTTAATGGGCCATACGGGAAAGGAGAGAAAGGCCTCAAAGGCTGGCCGCACCCCTCCCCATGGGCTGGTCCGAATTGGACTAGGGAGGGGGGCGCCCCCTTCCTTCCTTCTCCTTTTCCCTTCCCTTTCCTTCCCTCCTACTCCTAGTACCTGGAAGGGCTCCTAGTTCTACTAGGAAAGGGGGGATCCTACTCCCACCGGGAGTAGGACTCCCCTAGGGCGTGCCATAGAGAGGGCCAGCCCTCCCCCTCCTCCACTCCTTTATATACGGGGGCAGGGGGCACCCCAAAGACACAACAATTGATCCTTTGGATCTCTTAACCGTGTGCGGTGCCCCTGTAAGTGCATCTAGTGCCACCCCTAGTTGGTTTTGGAGTATTGACGACAAACCTAGTTGAGGGACTGATGTGTTTGTGAGAATTGCAGGATAACACAGGTAGAAGTCCCTCATTGATTCGGTTTTTCGACCAGAGATGACCCCTAAAAATGTATGAAGACATTGATGTCAAAGGTGGTATGTGAAGATACTCACATTGAAGACTATGACAAGAGAAGACATCGCATGAAGCCTATGGAGCTCGAAGACTTAGATCTTTTGTAGTTTTGTTTCTTCTTTTTTGAGTCATAGGAACCACAGTACTGTTAAGTGGGGTCCAAGTGAACCAGTCAGAATGACTGAAGTGATGCTTAACCAAAACCTATGTCTTTGAGTGAAGACTATGAGAGCGAAACTTGTCCAGAGTCAGACAAGTCAGCTTTGCTTGTAGCCCAAGTAAAGCTGCCGCGTGAGTTTGAAATCTGACCGTTGGAACACGTGTCAGTTCCTTAGTAACCCAGGGTCATTTCGGGCAAATCAGGTCGGGTTGCCTAGTGGCTATAAATAGCCCACCCCCTACAACCATAAATGGTTGGCTGCTCAGAGTTAGAGTACGGCTTTTGTCGTTTGAGAGCAACCCACCTCGAAGCCTTTGAGAGAGAATTCCTTGCGAGGATAAAGCCCTAACCACCCAGAGCCTAAGAGTGTTAGGCATCACTTAAGTCTTCTTGTCTGTGTGATCTGAAGACTTATTACACTTGAGGACTGTGAATCCTCCAGCCAGTTAGGCGTCGCGTTCTGAGCATCCAAGAGACATTGTGGATTGCCGGTGAATGAAGTCTGTGAAGGTTTGGGAGTCTACCTTGAAGACTTACCAGAGTGATTGGGCGAGGTCTGTGTGACCTTAGCTCAAGGGGAATACGGTGAGGACTGGATGTCCTGAGCTGCGTGTTCAGGACTGGGTGTCCAGGACTGTGTGTCCTCAGGTTTAAATACCTAGCCGCCCTAACCAGACGTACAGTTGTCACAGCAACTGGAACTGGTCCAACAAATCATTGTCTTCAACGAGTCACTGGTTTCATCCTTCCCTTCCCTTTACTTACTGTTGGTCCCTGTGAAGTCATTGTATGATTGCACTATCTTTTGTCTTCACTGAGTGACTGCGTATTCTGTTTGGCTTCATAATATCTTCCTACCTGATCCTTACTACATTGCTGCTATTAGTCATTGTGCTTTCACTCCATTGAATACTTGACTATGGCTTGCTTAGTGTAGTCTACCTTCTGCTGCATGGTAATAGGTTTATTTCTATCGTTTGTCTTCATAACTTCCACGTTTTGAAGACTTTCATAAAAATCGCCTATTCACCCTCCCCTCTAGTCGATATAACGCACTTTCAATTGGTATCAGAGCAAGGTACTCCCTTGTTCTGTGTGATTCAGTTTAACCACCTGGAGTTTTAGCTATGTCGACTGCAGGGATAATGAAAGTCTCCGTTGCGTGCCCCGTATTTGATGGAACTGAATATCCCTACTGGAAGAATAAGATGCGCATGAATCTTGAAGCCATTGACGTCGAACTATGGTATGTCGTCAAGAACGGCGTTCCCAAGGCTGGAGAAGGTGTCACTGCTGCTGATGTCAAGAAGTTCATTCAACTGGACTCTACTGCCAAGAATATCATCTATGGTCATCTGACCAAAGGACAGTATGGCCACGTGAGTGTTTTGGAAACATCTAAGCTAGTCTGGGACTGGCTCTCCAAGGTCAACGAAGGCGTCTCAACCGAGAGAGATCAGAGAATCAGTGTCCTTCACAACCTCTTCAACCGCTTCAAGAGAAATGACAATGAGAATGTCCAGCTCACATTTGATCGACTCACTGACATCACGAATGAGCTTCAAGCCCTTGGCGCTACTGAGATCACCAAGCATGAAGTCATCAAGACACTACTGAGATCACTTGACAGTTCGTTTGACACCCTAGCCCTAATGATTCAAGAACGCCCTGATTTCAAGATACTCGATCCATCTGACATACTTGAGAGGCTCAGCACACATGAGTTTCAGCTTTCTGAGAAAAGAGATATCTACGGTCCAAACTATGGGCGAACTCGTGCCTTGAAGGCAAAAGCTGTCTCCTCATCTGAAGAAGAATCTGACAGCAATTCTGATGATCCTGAAGACATTGGAAGGGAGCTTGCTATGCTTGTGAAGAAGTTCCAAAAATTCACCAAGAAGAAAGGTTTCAGAAAGTCTTCACGATCAAGCTCAAGGAATGATGAAGCTTCTACTCATGACTATAAGAAGAAAACATGTCACAAGTGCAAGAAACCTGGCCACTTCATCTCTGAGTGTCCGCAGTGGGACGATGAGAACAAAAAGAAGAAGAAGAGCAAGGAATATGACTCTGACAACAAGAAGAAGAAGAAATACTCAAAGTCTTCTTCCAAGTCTTCCTCAAAGTCTTCATCACACAAGAAGAGCTCATCTGGCAAGGCACGTGCGTTTGTTGGCAAGGAAATGGATTCAGAGGAGGAGTCCGCTTCTGAGGAGGCGGAGGTGGAGTCTGAGGAGGAGTCCGATTCTGGCGTCGCAAGTCTGGCTACAGCATACGTTGCCAAGTCCATCTTCAACACTGAAGACAATGACTTCATCACCGACACCGATGCAAATGACAAGGACTACTCCGCTCCTACCTACTGCTTCATGGCACGCGGTGCCAAGGGTACGACACCAGCGTCTTCAGAATGGATTATTGATAGTGGGTGTACCAATCACATGACTGGCAAAAGAAGCCTTCTTATGGACTCAACCTTACGTCCATCCGACAAGAGTCACATCACATTTGCTGACACTGGTAAAAGTAAGGTACTGGGTCTAGGTAGAGTTGCAATCTCAAAGGATCAACACATGGATAAAGTCATGCTTGTTGAATACCTTGGCTTCAACTTAATGTCTGTCTCAATGCTTTGCGATTTGAACATGATCGTAATGTTTGGAAAATATCGCTGCCTTGTTCTAATGGAATCTGACAAGTCTCTAGTGTTTGAAGGGTATCGGAAAGATGATTTGTACGTGGTAGATTTCTCAGTAGGACCACAGCTTGCCGTATGTCTTCTAGCAAAAGCTTCAGAATGCTGGCTCTGGCATTGGAGGCTAGGGCATGCTGGCATGAGGAACCTCCACACCCTTGCAAAGAAGAAGCATGTCATAGGCATCGAGGGCGTCAAGTTCAAGAAAGATCACTTATGCGGTGCCTATGAAGCAGGAAAGATGAAGAGGGCCAAACATCCCTCGAAGACAATCATGACAACCACTCGACCCTTTGAACTGCTTCACATGGATCTTTTCGGTCCCACTCATTACTCAACTCTTACTACTACTGCTTGTCTCTATGGCTTTGTCATTATTGATGATTATTCTAGATATACTTGGGTGCACATAATCCTTTACAAGACTGAAGTGCAGGATGTCTTCAGACGCTTCGCCAATCGAGCTATGAACAATTTTGGCGCCAAGATAAAGCACATCAGAAGTGACAATGGCACTGAATTCAAGAACACTGGCCTTGATACATATCTTGATACTTTGGGCATCACACATGAATTCTCAGCTCCGTACACGCCACAGCAGAATGGCGTCGTCGAACGCAAGAACAGAACACTCATTGAGATGGCCCGAACGATGCTAAATGAATACAAGACTCCAAGAAAATTCTGGCCTGAAGCCATTGATACTGCATGCCATACAATCAATCGTGTTTATCTTCACAAGCTTCTGAACAAGACATCTTATGAGCTCCTTACTGGCAAGAAGTCAAATGTCAGTTACTTCAGAGTATTCGGCGCCAGGTGCTGGATCAAGGATCCACATCACACTTCAAAATTTGCACCAAAAGCACATGAGGGTTTTATGCTTGGATATGGAAAGGATTCGCACTCCTACAGAGTCTTCAATCTCTTTCATTATAAAGTGGTTGAAACAGTGGATGTGCGGTTTGATGAGACTAACGGTTCACAAAGAGAGCGCCTACCAAATGTGCTAGATGAAGTTCCTTCCAGCGAATCAGTCAAGCTAATGGGAACTGGAGAAATCATAGCCTCTGAAGCTCAACCTGAAGAGGAACTTATCATCTCCGCACCTGATCAACCTGAAGACAATGCTCAGCCTGAAGACAATCCCACTAACAATGACAATGAACAGCAAGAGCAAAACCTTCACCCTGTACATCCTCGTGTTGCCAATGAAGTGTAGATTGAGAGAATAATTGATAGCATTAATGCACCTGGTCCGCTCACTCGTTCAAGGACAACTCAGCTAGCAAATTTCTGTGGGCACTTCACATTCGTCTCAATAAAAGAACCCAAGAAAGTTGAAGAAGCCTTCGTGGAACCTGAATGGATTCAAGCTATGCAAAAAGAGCTTCAACAGTTTGAGCTGAACAATGTATGGGAATTGGTTAAGCGTCCTGATCCTCGGAAGCACAACATAATAGGCACCAAATGGATATACCGCAACAAGCAAGATGAGCATGGTCAAGTTGTCAGAAACAAAGCTCGTCTCGTTGCTCAAGGATATACTCAAGTGGAAGGCATTGACTTCGATAAAACATTTGCTCCTGTGGCTAGACTTGAAGCCATACGCATACTGCTGGCCTATGCAAATCATCATAACATACTTCTATATCAAATGGATGTGAAGAGCGCCTTTCTCAATTGCAAGATTGAAGAAGAAGTGTATGTTGCACAACCGCCTGGCTTTGAAGATCCAAAACATCCAGACAAGGTATACAAGCTCAACAAGGCACTGTATGGCCTCAAACAAGCCCCTCAGGCTTGGTATGACACACTCAAATACTTCCTGAAGAGCAAAGGCTTCATACCTGGTTCCCTCGACCCCACTCTCTTCACGAAGACATATGATGGTGAACTGTTTGTGTGCCAAATATATGTGGATGACATCATCTTCGGATGCACCAATCAGAAGTACAATGAAGAGTTTGGATATATGATGCAAGAGCAATATCAGATGTCCATGATGGGAGAGCTGAAGTTCTTCCTCGGTCTTCAAATACAATAGCAACGCAACGGCATCTTCATATCTCAAGAGAAGTATCTCAAAGATTGCCAGAAGAAGTTCGGTATGCAAGACTGCAAAGGCTTCACGACGCCAATGCCAGCCAAATATCATCTGGGTCCCGACGACAGTGGTAAAGAGTTCGATCAAAAGGTATACCGCTCCATGATTGGTTCTTTACTTTATCTATGTGCATCTAGGCCAGATATTATGCTTAGTGTTTGCATGTGTGCTCGATTCCAAGCGGCACCAAAGCAGTCGCATCACTTCGCTGTGAAGCGAATTCTTCGATATTTGGCTCACACCCCAACTCTAGGATTATGATATCCAAAGGGCTCAGAGTTTGATCTGGTTGGATTCTCGGATGCTGATTATGCTGGTGACAAGGTGGATCGCAAGTCTACATCAGGCACATGTCATTTTCTGGGATGATCACTTGTCTATTGGTCTTCAAAGAAGCAGAACTGTGTATCTCTCTCCACTGCTGAATCTGAATACATTGTTGCTGGATCTTGCTGCGCTCAGCTTCTGTGGATGAAGCAAACACTCAAGGACTATGGCATTCATCTGAAGCAAGTGACACTCTACTGCGACAACGAAAGCGCCATCAAGATTGCCAACAACCCAGTTCAACACTCGAAGACAAAGCACATTGAAATTCGTCATCACTTTCTCAGAGATCATGTTGTGAAGGAATATATTGATATCATACACGTCAACACTGAAGACCAATTGGCAAATATCTTCACCAAGCCCTTGGATGAGAAGAGATTTTGCAAGTTACAGTGTGAGCTAAATATCTTGGAATCCTCAAATGTCCTGTGATCAGGCACACATCCTAACACTTATGCATATTGATGACTTAGATGTGCAACACACGAAGTAAAGTATATCTTCAATCAATGAAGACATACACTCTAAGTGTGAATACATTAATGTGGAATTTGACTTCGGAGCGCCACGATAATTGTGCGCCATGTCTGGGTCTAATACTTCCTATACGGTGGGTAACGCCACCACCAAAGTTCTGTTCGAAGTGTTTCACTCATGGCGTTACATTTGCTATGTCTTCACATTTGGTTTGGCTTAAATCTCAACATGTCTTCATGTTTATCTTCACTATGTTGAATATATATATACTAGTGTTCTGTCCTCTACAACATTCACTTATAACTATGTCTTCTTGTTGAATCTTTTGAACTAAGTGAATGTGATCGGACCCTAACCTCTCTATGCTTTCTATCTCAAACTCTATCTCTCCAAGTCATATGCATTCTATTGAAACTGTCGAATGTCTTCTCTGCGTCCTTGTCAGCAGAAGATACAGAGACAAACATTAAGTCCATTTTCAATGCTCATTCCTTCACCTGAAACCCGGAGAAGTGGGAATGACCACCCGACAATCCAGGCGTGCGTGGGACGTGGAACAACCCCCGATATGCTGCATGATGGCCACGTGTTCCTCAGATGTGAATCGCCAGGGGCACCTGTGTAATAACGCAGTGCCGCCCCTGTACCTATAAATACACACCTCACAGCAGTCATTATCTCTTCTTCCACTCTCGCACAAACCCTAGCGCCACCGCTAGCCCTCGACGACGCCGGCGACGAAGCGCTTCGCTGTCGCAACCTCTCTGACGCCGTCTTCACGCCGACCGCGAACATCGTCTTCTCCGCCGTCGCCATAGGTGTCCTCCGTCGCCAAGTTAGGGCACGGACGATCGAACTGCTCGGCCTCCTCTTCCACTCCATCTAGCAGTTCTTCGTGTGGTAAATAAAACTTCCTTTTTACAGCCCCCTTGATCCTATATCTTCGTCACTTTCTACCACAAGCGGTTTCTGTTCACACAAGTTGGATCACTTACATACTGCATCTCATAATATGCATAGTATATTCACTTGTATTTCACAAAGTGGTTAGATTCCTCACTTGTACTGATCCATGGATTCGTACAAATCTGGAACCAACTCCTTATCTATGAGTGAATGTCTTCGCACGATGAGGTCAATGTCTTCTAAACTGATTTATCTTCAAAATCTTCTGAGAATGCATATGACCTCTTCCCCTTCCCTCGCACCTTAATGCTATCATAGGTACATGTCCGTGGGAGAATCCCTTGGTTCTCATAGTCTGCATTCATTTGCAAAATACTTACAGCATCACATAAATTCTCCCGAAGCCAGTTCCTGCTTGTCCAGCAAGCGAAAACCTTTGAAGCCTTTGAACGTATTGAAGCCTTTCAGTTTAAAGTTCATGGCTTTAGAGAAATCAGCAAGGAAGGGTGGCAGAAAGCGTCGAGGAGAAACATCAAGAGATCTGCCCGATGACCTCTCAGAGCTGTACAAGACAGATCCTAAAGAGGATTACAATCAGCGCAAGACACGAATCCAATGGATTCGACGCTATTGGGCAGAACAGTGGTTCAAGTACAGATTTGTGACAAAGGAATATGCTGAAAAGAATGCCATCAAGCGACCATGGGGAGACATCCTCTACAAAAATCTTCAACCCAGGACCAGAGATGAAGCCATTGAACAAGGCTTCTATCCCTGCATGGTCCGTGGACCACAGCCTGCGGATGCTGACCCATCGTAACTGCTATGGTGTCGTGACGACAATCTGTTTAAGCGTAACTTCCAGTTTGCCCAGAACTCAGCGAAGTAGAACAAGAAGTCTTTGGGATTAGACTTCAACCCTGGTCCCTCTGCTCCCCGTGACGATGGAACTCACGAAGCTGAACCCAATCTTCTTGGGCCCTTCTACAACCTTGAAGGTCTCATCACCCATATAGTGGTTCAAGGGACTGTCGTAAATGAGCCTGCAGATGACGCTGACTCAGATGAAGCGCCTGCAGCACCGAAGCCAAAGAAACTGAAGCAGCCAAAAGCTTCCAAGCCTTCCTCTGCACCAAAAATATCACGAGCGAATCCATTGGCAACTGCACCTCCTGAAGACAGTGTGCAGTCTGAAGATTTGTCACGCATCTCCAAGCCCCAGAAGGTCATGATGCCTCTGCCACACACCGGCCAAGAGCTGACAGCTGCTGCCATTCTACGCAACGATGCCATTGATCTGTCCAGTGATGAAGATCTTGCAGATGACGCTCTTGAGCAACTCATCAAGAGCAAAGAAGAAGCAGAAATCTTCAATGATCTGCCTCTCTTTGACGTGACAATCATCCACAACTTCATTGATGAGTGGTTTGACACACCCAACATCAGCTTCGAAGATCTGCAACTACCCATTGGCCTCAGTGTCGCCTTCCATGGCGCCATTGCTTCAGAGCTAGCTCTCGCTCAGCGCATCGTCGAACTGAAGCAAAAGATTGACTATGAAAAGGCTCAGTTCAAGAAGCATATGGCCAAGCTCAGCGTGCAAGAGGTGAAAAACTTCAAGATTATGCTGCACTAGCTCAAAGAAGCCTTTCTCAAGAAACGCACAGAAGCTCAGGGTTCTCGGGAGCGCATGAAGAGCCTGGCTGACAAGTGTGTGCAAGGTTACAACGAGGCTGAGAAGCGCAAGGCCCTTGGGCGTCCGGGCATTGATCCCAGGATGGCTGCTAAGCAGAAGAAGAAGCCCATTGTGGCCGAACCCAACGCACCAAGGCAGGAAGCAGATCTCATTGTCTTCCCAACTAGCATGACTGGCTCGAAGCCAAAGGCCCGGTCAACCGCTTCATAGCTGAAGAAGACGAGGACTGCTGAGGCTGAAGCCAGGAAGAGGAAACATCCTGACACCTCTGCTACTGCCCCCTCCAAGAAGAAGAGGAAGACCAAGAAGGAACAGGCTGCTCCCACAGAGCCCTTGATTGTTGAACCCATCTCCATGGTTCACCCTGACGCTGAACCGCAAGAACGTCAACTGACTGTCCATGAGCCTGCTTTCACAGAGGCTCATGAAGCTGAAGACTTTCTAGTAGCTGATCCCATCGCTGCTGAAGACATTGGTCACCATGACCATGTTGAAGATGATGCAGTCCTTCCTCAGCTCGAGCACCAACAGGTATCATCGCCTGTGCTAATGCACAGCGAACTCATCAGCATTGGTCATCCTCTGACGCCAATTGCTCAGGATGCTTCATGGGCTGATCGCCCATAAGAGGAGGAAGACTTTGAGGCCCAGCCAACTCCAACTCCACAGGCGTCGCCAGCGTTGCGAAGGCTTCGCAAAGGACCAAAGCCTCCAGTCTCTGAGTCTGAAGCTAAAGCTGTTGAAGACATTCCGGCTGCACCAGCCAATGAAGAAGAAGCCCCAAAAGCTGCTACTCCCCTGTCCCACCAAGAAGCTGTTCTCGAGGAGAACGTGACTGTGACCGACCCTCCAGCTCATCAAGTGGAGGTTGAAAATCTTGAGGCTGCCACCACCAACACCAATGAAGCCACTGATGCTGTCATGGCTGAAGCTAATGTGGAGCCTTCACCAACCCAAGCAACAGCAGTCAGCGAAGCCACTGATCCCACTGCTTCTGTTCATGCGCCTACTGCCGGTCCTCAGTTCGACTATCATGTTGAGCACAGGCCTCAGGTACAGAAGCCAATCCCAAGATTGCCCAGGTTTCCAGGTCCTGCATCGGCACCTGGATCCTTCAATGTCAGTGGCTTCAGAGCAGACAACACATTCTTCAATAGCTCCAGGAACCCCTACTCAAGGGAAAGAATATCATCTGATCGGTTTTGGAGCTATCCGTAGTGAAGCTATTACTCCTGCATTCTATACAATCAAGGTCGCATCTTCCCACACAAGCATCTTGACATTGAAGCAATAGCTGGTCTGCCCTGTCTGGAAGAAGCTCTGGATTGCTTCAAAGAGGTTGGATTGCTGCCGTTCGTCACTGATCAAGAGCATTGGAATGAAGAGTTGCTGCTCCAATTCTATGCCACACTTCACATCCGCGGGTATAACAAAGATCCGAAGACTTGGGTCCTGGAGTGGATGACGGGAAACGTTCATCACGAAGCCAAAGCCTTTGACATCATTGAGCTCACTGGTCTACCCACTCCCGGCGATCTCTACGAATCTGGCTGTCAACTTCACAGTGAAGCTGTGGAGAGCATCTTTCAGAAGCCTGAACCTAACATGAGTCAGATGCTCAGTATGATGAAGCCATTGCCCCAAGATGCTGCATATCCCAAAGAGTTCTTTGTTAAAGACCTTGAGTATCTGCCAAGGACTATTTATCACATCATAAGGCGAACTCTCTGGCCCATCAAAGGACACTCTCCACATGCCAAGCTGGAAGGTGCAATGAAGACTTTGGTCTTCTATATTCTTCATGGCAAATGCTTCAATGCACATGACTTCTTCAATCTCCAACTTGCTGCATCAGGCTCTGATCTTTTTGGCTTGAAGTTCTACGCCCCATGGGTAATGCGGCTGATCAAACTTCACTCCGCTATCTCATATCAGCCATCTGCTCGCAATCATCGGATCTTTCTGCCTGATGTGGATATGTCTATTGAAGCCATCTATCCTGAGCCTGCCAAGGAACCTCTAAGTCTTCAGAATGCAGAGCATCAAAGTTTTTCTCAGAACATTGAAGGAGTTGAAGCAGTCACTCGTGTGTATCCTTTGGCTGGCATTACACGTGCACCACATCCTGCCCTTACTGAAGCCACCGACAGCACAACTGCCCAACGACCCAAGAAGCGCACTCGTGTTCTTAATGACCGAGAGCTTCTGGTGGCTCTTCATCGAAAACAAGATAGGCATCATGACTGGCTGAAGCGCCAAATGCAAAGCCTCTTGGTGGATGTCAACCGCATTCGCAATCTTGCCACCAAGAATGCTTTCGTTGCCCATGAAACCACTCGACGCACATGGAAAGGGCTGACGCTGATGTGCTCTGAAGATGATCTTCAAGAGGATGGCTTCTCTGAACGCTTCAAGTTTGACTCCACATCTCCTCAAAGGGCAGTGCTGCAACGCACTCCATCTCTTGAAGACTCTGAGTTTTCTTCCTCTGCTGCAACTGTGAATGCCAGAGTGATCGAGGATGAAGACGATGCCACTTCATCGCCACCTCCTTCAGCACGCTTCGCCACTGCTCCAAGATCTTCTGCACCGCCGAATACCACCAACGACCCTGCTGCTTCACCTACTCTTCATGGGAACGAGTAGATGCTCTATGTCTTCAAACCTTTTTGGTCCTTACTGACAAAAGGGGGAGAAGCATATGAGTTTGATAGTCTTCAAGTGGGTCCATATGGGCGGGTGCTTTATATTTTGCTTCGTGTTTACAACTCTCGTTTTGATACATTTGGTTCTTTGAGTTGTAACACTTAAACTCGATGGTCGTCTGCTACTTATTTGCCACTTTGTAATGCGATGATAAATTCCGCATGTGCGACGATAAATTCCGCACTTAGATCATTTTGCAAACGTCCATTTTCCATTATGCATGTCATTATCTTCACATATCTTCACTTGCATAGTTGATTGTCATCATAAGTTGAAGAGGATCTCCACAAGCACAACCTGCCATGTGCATTTGCATTTCAAAAGCAAATTACTTATATGCACATCTTCAGGGGGAGCCCTTGCAACTTATGAAGACAATTCCTTATTCTTTACAATTTCACATATTATATTCCCCGTTGAAAACTTCAACTAGTTTGTCATCAATCACCAAAAAGGGGGAGATTGTAAGTGCATCTAGTGCCACCCCTAGTTGGTTTTGGAGTATTGACGACAAACCTAGTTGAGGGACTGATGTGTTTGTGAGAATTGCAGGATAACATAGGTAGAAGTCCCTCATTGATTCGGTTTTCCTACCAGAGATGACCCCTAAAAATGTATGAAGACATTGATGTCAAAGGTGGTATGTGAAGATACTCACATTGAAGACTATGACAAGAGAAGACATCGCATGAAGCCTATGGAGCTCGAAGACTTGGATCTTTTGTAGTTCTGTTTCTTCTTTGTTGAGTCATAGGAACCACCGTACTGTTAAGTGGGGTCCAAGTGAACCAGTCGGAATGACTGAAGTGATGCTTAACCAAAACCTATGTCTTCGAGTGAAGACTATGAGAGCGAAACTTGTCCAGAGTTGGACAAGTCAGCTTTGCTTGTAGCCCAAGTAAAGCTACCGCGTGAGTTTGAAATCTGACCGTTGGAACACGTGTCAGTTCCTTAGTGACCCAGGGTCATTTCGGACAAATCAGGTCGGGTTGCCTAGTGGCTATAAATAGCCCACCCCCTACAACCATAAATGGTTGGCTGCTCAGAGTTAGAGTACGGCTTTTGTCGTTTGAGAGCAACCCACCTCGAAGCCTTTGAGAGAGAATTCCTTGCGAGGATAAAGCCCTAACCACCCAGAGCCTAAGAGTGTTAGGCATCACTTAAGTCTTCTTGTCTGTGTGATCTGAAGACTTATTACACTTGAGGACTGTGAATCCTCCAGCCAGTTAGGCGTCGCGTTCTGAGCATCCAAGAGACATTGTGGATTGCCGGTGAACGAAGTCTGTGAAGGTTTGGGAGTCTACCTTGAAGACTTACCAGAGTGATTGGGCGAGGTCTGTGTGACCTTAGCTCAAGGGGAATATGGTGAGGACTGGGTGTCCTGAGCTACGTGTTCAGGACTGGGTGTCCGGGGCTGTGTGTCCTCAGGTTTAAATACCTAGCCGCCCTAACCAGACGTACAGTTGTCACAGCAACTGGAACTAGTCCAACAAATCATTGTCTTCAACGAGTCACTGGTTTCATCCTTCCCTTCCCTTTACTTACTGTTGGTCCCTGTGAAGTCATTGTATGATTGCACTATCTTTTGTCTTCACTGAGTGACTGCATGTTCTGTTTGGCTTCATAATATCTTCCTACCTGATCCTTACTACATTGCTGGTATTAATCATTGTGCTTTCACTCCATTGAATACTTGACTATGGCTTGCTTAGTGTAGTCTACCTTCCGCTGCATGGTAATAGGTTTATTTCTATCGTTTATCTTCATAACTTCCACGTTTTGAAGACTTCCATAAAAATCGCCTATTCACCCCCCCCCCTCTAGTCGATATAACGCACTTTCAGCCCCTCTCCACCATAATCCACCTCGGTCATATCGTAGCGGTGCTTAGGCGAAACCCTGCATCGGTAGAACATCATCATCGTCAACACGCCGTCGTGCTGACGGAACTCTCCCTCAAAGCTCGGCTGGATCGGAGTTCGAGGGACGTCATCGAGCTGAACGTGTGCTGAACTCGGAGGTACCGTGCGTTCGGTACTTGGATCGGTCGGATCGTGAAGACGTACGACTACATCAACCGCGTTGTGCTAATGCTTCCGCTTTCGATCTACGAGGGTACGTGGACAACACTCTCCCCTCTTGTTGCTATGCATCACCATGATCTTGCATGTGCGTAGGGAAATTTTTGAAATTACTACGTTCCCCAACAGTGGCATCCGAGCCTAGGTTTTAAGCGTTGATGTTATTTGCACGAGTAGAACACAAGTGAGTTGTGGGCAATATAAGTCATACTTTGGTTTGGCGGTATTGTTGGATGAAGCGGCCAGGACCGACATTACGCGTACGCTTATGCGAGACTGGTTCTACCGACTTGCTTTGCACACAGGTGGCTGGCGGGTGTCAGTTTCTCCAACTTTAGTTGAACCGAGTGTGGCTACGCCCGGTCCTTGCGAAGGTTAAAACAGCACCAACTTGACAAACTATCGTTGTGGCTTTGATGCGTAGGTAAGAACGGTTCTTGCTAAAGCCCGTAGCAGCCACGTAAAACTTGCAACACAAAGTAGAGGACGTCTAAATTGTTTTTGCAGGGCATGTTGTGATGTGATATGGTCAAGACATGATGTAAAATTTTATTGTATGAGATGATCATGTTTTGTAACCGAGTTATCGGCAACTGGCAGGAGCCATATGGTTGTCGCTTTATTGTATGCAATACAATTGCGCTGTAATGCTTTACTTTATCACTAAGCGGTAGCGATAGTCGTGGAAGCATAAGATTGGCAAGACGACAACGATGCTACGATGGTGATCAAGGTGTCGCGCCGGTGACGATGGTGATCATGACGGTGCTTCAGAGATGGAGATCACAAGCACAAGATGATGATGGCCATATCATATCACTTATAT
Source organism: Triticum urartu (assembly GCF_056163025.1). Taxonomy (NCBI): domain Eukaryota; kingdom Viridiplantae; phylum Streptophyta; class Magnoliopsida; order Poales; family Poaceae; genus Triticum; species Triticum urartu. The sequence goes on along the minus strand of NC_141878.1, from coordinate 441,370,517 downwards.
TGATTGCATGTGATGTTTATCTTTTATGCATCTTATCTTGCTTTGATTGACGGTAGCATTATAAGATGGTCTCTCACTAAATTTCAAGATAAAAGTGTTCTCCCTGAGTATGCACCGTTGCCAAAGTTCGTCGTGCCCAGACACCACATGATGATCGGGTGTGATAAGCTCTACGTCCATCTACAATGGGTGCAAGCCAGTTTTGCACACGCAGAATACTCAGGTTAAACTTGATGAGCCTAGCATATGCAGATATGGCCTCGAAACTGAGACTGAAAGGTCGAGCGAGAATCATATAGTAGATATGATCAACATATTAATGTTCACCATTGAAAGCTGCTCCATTTCACGTGATGATCGGTTATGATTTAGTTGATTTGGATCACGTAATCACTTAGAAGATTAGAGGTATGTCTTTCTAAGTGGGAGTTCTTAAGTAATATGATTAATTGAACTTAAATTTATCATGAACTTAGTACCTGATAGTATCTTGCTTGTCTATGTTTGATTGTAGATAGATGGCCCATGCTGTTGTTCCGTTGAATTTTAATGTGTTCCTTGAGAAAGCAAAGTTGAAAGATGATGGTAGCAATTACACGGACTGGGTCCGTAACTTGAGGATTATCCTCATTGCTGCACAGAAGAATTACGTCCTGGAAGCACCGCTAGGTGCCAGGCCTGCTGCTGGAGCAACACCAGATGTTATGAACGTTTGGCAGAGCAAAGCTGATGACTACTCGATAGTTCAGTGTGCCATGCTTTACGGCTTAGAATCGGGACTTCAACGACGTTTTGAACGTCATGGAGCATACTAGATGTTCCAGGAGTTGAAGTTAATATTTCAAGCAAATGCCCGAATTGAGAGATATGAAGTCTCCAATAAATTCTATAGCTGCAAGATGGAGGAAAATAGTTCTGTCAGTGAACATATACTCAAAATGTCTGGGTATCATAATCACTTGACTCAACTGGGAGTTAATCTTCCTGTTGATAGTGTAATTGACAGAGTTCTTCAATCACTGCCACCAAGCTACAAGAGCTTCGTGATGAACTATAACATGCAAGGGATGGATAAGACAATTCCCGAGCTCTTCGCAATGCTAAAGGTTGTGGAGGTAGAAATCAAGAAGGAGCATCAAGTGTTGATGGTCAACAAGACCGCCAGTTTCAAGAAAAAGGGCAAAGGGAAGAAGAAGGGGAACTTCAAGAAGAACAGTAAGCAAGTTACTGCTCAGGAGAAGAAACCCAAATCTGGACCTAAGCCTGAAACTGAGTGCTTCTACTGCAAGCAGACTGGACACTGGAAGCGGAACTGCCCCAAGTATTGGCGGATAAGAAGGATGGCAAGGTGAACAAAGGTATATGTGATATACATGTTATTGATGTGTACCTTACTAGAGCTTGCAGTAGCACCTACGTATTTGATACTGGTTCTGTTGCTAACATTTGCAACTCGAAACAGGGACTACGGATTAAGCGAACGCTGGCAAAGGACGAGGTGACGATGCGCGTGGGAAATGGTTCCAAAGTCGATGTGATCGTGGTCGGCACGCTACCTCTACATCTACCTTCGGGATTAGTTTTAGACCTAAATAATTGTTATTTGGTGCCAGCGTTGAGCATGAACATTATATCTGGATCTTGTTTGATGCGAGACGGTTATTCATTTAAATCAGAGAATAATTGTTGTTCTATTTATATGAGTAATATCTTTTATGGTCATGCACCCTTGAAGAGTGGTCTATTTTTTATGAATCTCAATAGTAGTGATACACATATTCATAATGTTGAAACCAAAAGATGCAGAGTTGATAATGATAGTGCAACTTATTTGTGGCACTGCCGTTTAGGTCATATCGGTGTAAAGCGCATGAAGAAACTCCATACTGATGGACTTTTGGAATCACTTGATTATGAATCACTTGGTACTTGCGAACCGTGCCTCATGGGCAAGATGACCAAAACGCCGTTCTCTGGTACTATGGAGAGAGCAACGGATTTGTTGGAAATCATACATACAGATGTATGTGGTCCGATGAATATTGAGGCTCGTGGCGGATATCATTATTTTCTCACCTTCACAGATGATTTAAGCAGATATGGGTATATCTACTTAATGAAACATAAGTCTGAAACATTTGAAAAGTTCAAAGAATTTTAGAGTAAAGTTGAAAATCATCATAACAAGAAAATAAAGTTTCTACAATCTGATCGTGGAGGAGAATATTTGAGTTACGAGTTTGGTCTAAATTTGAAAAATGCAGAATAGTTTCGCAACTCACGCCACCCGGAACACCACATCGTAATGGTGTGTCCGAACGTCGTAATCATACTTTACTAGATATGCTGCGATCTATGATGTCTCTTACTGATTTACCGCTATCATTTTTGGGTTATGCTTTAGAGACGGCCGCATTCACGTTAAATTGGGCACCATCAAAATCCGTTGAGATGACGCCTTATGAACTGTGGTTTGGTAAGAAACCAAAGTTGTCGTTTCTAAAAGTTTGGGGCTGCAATGCTTATGTGAAAAAGCTTCAACCTAATAAGCTCGAACCCAAATCGGAGAAATGTGTCTTCATAGGATACCCAAAGGAAACTGTTGGGTACACCTTCTATCACAGATCCGAAGGCAAGACTTCCATTGCTAAGAATGGATCCTTTCTAGAGAAGGAGTTTCTCTCGAAAGAAGTGAGTGGGAGGAAAGTGGAACATGATGAGGTAACTATACCTGCTTCTCTATTGGAAAGTAGTTCATCACAGAAACCGGTTTCTGTGACGCCTACACCAATTAGTGAGGAAGTTAATGATGATGATCATGGAACTTTAGATCAAGTTACTACCGAAACCTCGTAGGTAAACCAGAGTGATATCCGCACCAGAGTGGTACAGTAATCCTGTTCTAGAGGTCATGTTATTTGACCATGACGAGCCTACGAACTATGAGGAAGAGATGATGAGCCTAGATTCCGCGAAATGGCTTGAGGCCATGAAATCTGAGATGCGATCCATGTATGAGAACAAAGTATGGACTTTGATTGACTTGCCCAATGATCGGCGAGCCGTTGAGATTAAATGGATCTTCAAGAGGAAGACGGACGCTGATAGTAGTGTTACTATCTACGAAGCTAGAATTGTCGCAAAAAGGTTTTCGACAAGTTCAAGGTGTTGACTACAATGAGAATTTCTCATTCGTATCTATGCTTAAGTCTGTATGAATCATGTTAGCAATTGCCGCATTTTATGAAATCTGGCAAATGGATAAACAAAACTGCATTCCTTAATGGATTTATTAAAGAAGAGTTGTATATGATGCAACCAGAAAGTTTTGTCAATCCTAAAGGTACTAACAAAATATGCAAGCTCCAGCGATCCATCTATGGACTGGTGCAAGCATCTCGGAGTTGGAATATATGCTTTGATAAATTGATCAAAGCATATAGTTTTATACAGACTTGCGGTGAAGCCTGTATTTACAAGAAAGTGAGTGGAAGCACTACAACATTTCTGATAAGTATATGTATGACATATTGTTGATCGGAGATAATGTAGAATTATTCTGCAAAGCATAAAGGAATGTTTGAAAGGAGTTCTTTCAAAGAAAGACCTCGGTGAAGCTGCTTACATATTGAGCATCAAGATCTATAGAGATAGATCAAGACGCTTGATAAGTTTTTTCAATGAGTACATACCTTGACAAGATTTTGAAGTAGTTCAAAATGGAACAGTCAAAAAGGAGTTCTTGCCTGTGTTACAAGGTGTAAATTTGAGTAAGACTCAAAACCCGACCACGACAGAAGATAGAGAGAGAATGAAAGTCGGTCCCTATGCCTCAGCCATAGGTTCTATAAAGTATGCTATACTGTGTACCATACCTATTGTATACCCTGCCCTGAGTTTGGCAAGGAAGTACAATAGTGATCTAGGAGTAGATCACTGGACATTGGTCAAAATTATCCTTGGTGGAATAAGGATATGTTTCTCGATTATGGAGGTGACAAAAGGTTCATCGTAAAGGGTTACGTCGATGCAAGTTTTGACATTGATCCAGATGACTCTAAGTCTCAATCTGGATACATATTGAAAGTGGGAGCAATTAGCTAGAGTAGCTCCGTGCAGAGCATTGTTGACATAGAAATTTGCAAAATACATATGGATCTGAATGTGGCAGACCCGTTGACTAAACTTCCCTCACAAGCAAAACATGATCACACCTTAGTACTCTTTGGGTATTAATCACATAGCGATGTGAACTAGATTATTGACTCTAGTAAACCCTTTGGGTGTTGGTCACATGACAATGTGAACTATGGGTGTTAATCACATGGTGATGTGAACTATTGATGTTAAATCACATGGCGATGTGAACTAGATTATTGACTCTAGTGCAAGTGGGAGACTGAAGGAAATATGCCCTAGAGGCAATAGTAAAGTTATTATTTATTTCCTTATATCATTATAAATGTTTATTATTCATGCTAGAATTGTATTAACTGGAAACATAATACATGTGTGAATACATAGACAAACAGAGTGTCACTAGTATGCCTCTACTTGACTAGCTCGTTGATCAAAGATGGTTATGTTTCCTAACCATAGACATGAGTTGTCATTTGATTAACGGGATCACATCATTAGGAGAATGATGTGATTGACTTGACCCATTCCATTAGCTTAGCACTTGATCGTTTAGTTTGTTGTTATTGCTTTCTTCATGACTTATACATGTTCCTATGACTATGAGATTATGCAACTCCCGTTTACCGGAGGAACACTTTGTGTGCCACCAAACGTCACAACGTAACTGGGTGATTATAAAGGTGCTCTACAGGTGTCTCCGAAGGTACTTGTTGGGTTGGCATATTTCGAGATTAGCATTTGTCACTCCGATTGTCGGAGAGGTATCTCTGGGCCCACTCGATAATGCACATCACTATAAGCCTTGCAAGCATTGCAACTAATGAGTTATTTGCGGGATGATGTGTTACAGAACGAGTAAAGAGACTTGCCGGTAACGAGATTGAACTAGGTATTGAGATACCAACGATCGAATCTCGGGCAAGTAACATACCGATGACAAAGGGAACAACGTATGTTGTTATGCGGTTTGACCGATAAAGATCTTCGTAGAATATATAGGAGCCAATATGAGAATCCAGGTTCTGCTATTGGTTATTGACCGGAGACGTGTCTCGGTCATGTCTACATAGTTCTCGAACCCTTAGGGTCCGCACGCTTAAAGTTCGATGACGGTTATATTATGAGTTTATGTGTTTTGATGAACCGAAGGAGTTCGGAGTCCCGGATGAGATCAGGGACATGACGAGGAGTCTCGAAATGGTCGAGACGTAAAGATCAATATATTGGACGACTATATTCGGACATCGGAAAGGTTCCGAGTGATTCGGGTATTTTCGGGATTACCGGGGAGTTACGGGAATTCATATTGGCCCTTAATGGGCCATACGGGAAAGGAGAGAAAGGCCTCAAAGGCTGGCCGCACCCCTCCCCATGGGCTGGTCCGAATTGGACTAGGGAGGGGGGGCGCCCCCTTCCTTCCTTTTCCTTTTCCCTTCCCTTTCCTTCCCTCCTACTCCTAGTACTTGGAAGGGCTCCTAGTTCTACTAGGAAAGGGGGAATCCTACTCCCACTAGGAGTAGGACTCCCCTAGGGCGCGCCATAGAGAGGGTCGGCCCTTCCCCTCCTCCACTCCTTTATATACGGGGGAAGGGGCACCCCAAAGACACAACAATTGATCCTTTGGATCTCTTAACCGTGTGCGGTGCCCCTCTCCACCATAATCCACCTCGGTCATATCGTAGCGGTGCTTAGGCGAAGCCCTGTGTCGGTAGAACATCATCATCGTCAACACGCCGTCGTGCTGACGGAACTCTCCCTCAAAGCTTGGCTGGATCGGAGTTCGAGGGACGTCATCGAGCTGAACGTGTGCTGAACTCGGAGGTGTCGTGCGTTCGGTACTTGGATCGGTCGGATCGTGAAGACGTACGACTACATCAACCGCGTTGTGCTAACGCTTTTGCTTTTGGTCTACGAGGGTACATGGACAACACTCTCCCCTCTCGTTGCTATGCATCACCATGATCTTGCGTGTGCGTAGGGGAATTTTTGAAATTACTATGTTCCCCAACACAATAAGCAAAAAATAGGACTATTTGACATGTCCTATCCAAGGGCAAGCTGCGTATGGGTAGTAAAAAGCGGGTATATCAATTGTTATTAGAGACCACATGGGGGTTCCCTTGTACGTCTTAGCTTCTTGCCTCCTTGGTTGTACCTTCCCGTAATGTGTCCGGCAATCATACTGCCGGAAAGGGCATCCAGCGAGTAAGGTCCTGAAAGAGAAAAAATGATAAAGGTATGCAGCCCCTAGGGCGGTTAAGCCGCATTGCGGGACGTGCCCTGATCGTGCCCCCGCCTATGACCATGGTATTTTCAGTGCGTAATTATGTACGCGTGGCACGGATTTCGTTGCTTGACTGAGACTGGGACGGGGGCCGAATTGCTAGGCGAGCTCTGAACGTGCCAGGCGATCCTGTTGCAGGTTACTCCGGACTCGCTTGACGGTGTCCGGGGGCTGTTGATACGTCTCCAACGTATCTATAATTTTTGGTTGCTCCATGCTCTATTATCTTCTGTTTTGGACATTATTGGGCTTTATTATCGACTTTTATATTATTTTTGGGACTAACCTATTAACCGGAGGCCCAGCCCAGAATTGATGTTTTTTGCCTGTTTTAGGGTTTCGAAGAAAAGGAATATCAAACGGAGTCCAAACGGAATGAAACCTTCGGGAACGTGATTTTCTCATCGAATACAACTCAAGAGACTTGGACCCTACGTCAAGCCACATAACAGGAGGCCACGAGGTAGGGGCATGCCTACCCCCCCCCCCCCCCCCGCGCACCCTCCACCCTCGTGGGCCCCCTATTGCTCCACCGACGTACTTCTTCCTCCTATATATACCCACGTACCCTCAAACGATCTGAGACGGAGCCAAAACCCTAATTCCACCGCCGTAACTTTCTGCATCCACGAGATCCCATCTTGGGGCCTGTTCCGGAGCTCCGCCGGAGGGGGCATCGATCACGGAGGGCTTCTTCATCAACACCATAGCCCCTCCGATGAAGTGTGAGTAGTTTACCTCAGACCTACGGGTCCATAGTTAGTAGCTAGATGGCTTCTTCTCTCTTTTTGGATCTCAATACAATGTTCTCCCCCTCTCTTGTGGAGATCTATTCGATGTAATCTTCTTGTTGAGACAGATGAATTGTGGGTTTATGATCAAGTCTATCTATGAATAATATTTGAATCTTCTCTGAATTTTTTATGTGTGATTGGTTATCTTTGCAAGTCTCTTCGAATTATCAATTTGGTTTGGCCTACTAGATTGATCTTTCTTGCGATGGGAGAAGTGCTTAGCTTTGGGTTCAATCTTGCGGTGTCCTTTCCCGGTGACAGTAAGGGCAGCAAGGCACGTATTGTATTGTTGCCATCGAGGATAACAAGATGGGGTTTTCTTCATATTGCATGAGTCTATCCCTCTACATCATGTCATCTTGCTTAAGGTGTTACTCTGTTTTTAACTTAATACTCTAGATGCATGCTGGTAGCGGTCGATGAGTGGAGTAATAGTAGTAGATGCAGGCAGGAGTCGGTCTACTTGTCTCGGACGTGATGCCTATATACATGATCATACCTAGATATTCTCATAACTATGCTCAATTATGTCAATTGCTCAACAGTAATTTGTTCACCCACCGTAGAATACTTATGCTCTCGAGAGAAGCCACTAGTGAAACATATGGCCCCGGGGTCTATCTTTATCATATCAATCTCCTACTACTTAGTTATTTACTTTGCCATTTACTTTGCCTTTATTTTACTTTGCATCTTTATCATAAAAATACCAAAAATATTATCTTATCATATCTATCAGATCTCGCTCTCGTAAGTGGCCCTATAGGGATTGACAACCCCTATTTAGGTTGGTTGCGAGGATTTATTTGTTTTGTGCAGGTGCAAGGGACTCGCGCGTAGCCTCCTACTGGATTGATACCTTGGTTCTCAAAAACTGAGGGAAATACTTACGCTACTTTGCTGCATCATCCCTTCCTCTTCGGGGAAAACCAACGCAGTGCTAAAAGAGGTAGTAAGAAGGATTTCTGGCGCCGTTGCCGGGGAGGTCTACGCAAAAGTCAACATACCAAGTACCCATCACATACCCTTATCTCCCGCATTACATTATTTGCCATTTGCCTCTCGTTTTCCTCTCCCCCACTTCACTCTTGCCATTTTATTTGCCCTCTCTCTCTCTATCCTCCCTCTATTTGCCTCTTTTTGTTCGCTTGCTTTTTGCTTGTGTGTTAGTTTGCTTGCTTGTCACGATGGCTCAAGATAATACTAAATTGTGTGACTTCACCAACACCAACAACAATGATTTTATTAGCACTCCGATTGCTCCTCTTACCAATGCTTAATCTTGTGAAATTAATGCTGCTTTGCTGAATCTTGTTATGAAAGATCCGTTCTCCGGCCTTCCTAGTGAAGATGCCGCTACTCATCTAAATAGCTTCTTTGATTTGTGTGACATGCAAAAGAAGAAAGATGTGGATAATGATATTGTTAAATTGAAGCTATTTCCTTTTTTGCTTAGAGATCGTGCTAAAGCTTGGTTTTCGTCTTTGCCTAAAAGTAGTATTGATTCATGGAACAAGTGCAAAGATGCTTTTATCTCTAAGTATTTTCCTCCTGCTAAGATCATCTCTCTTAGAAACGATATTATGAACTTTAAGCAACTTGATCATGAACATGTTGCACAAGCTTGGGAGAGAATGAAATTAATGATACGTAATTGCCCTACTCATGGTTTAAATTTATGGATGATTATATAAAAAATTATGCCGGATTGAATTTTTCTTCTAGAAATCTTTTAGATTCAGCCGCGGGAGGCACTTTTATGGAAATCACTTTAGGAGAAGCTACTAAACTCCTAGATAATATTATGGTTATTATTCTCAATGGCATACTGAAAGATCTACTAATAAAAAGGTGCATGCGATAGAAGAAATTAATGTTTTGAGTGGAAAGATGGATGAACTTATGAAATTATTTGCTAATAAGAGTGTTTCTTCTGATCCTAATGATATGCCCTTGTCTACTTTGATTGAGAATAATAATGAATCTATGGATGTGAATTTGGTTGCTAGGAACAATTTTGGTAATAACGCCTATAGAGGAAATTTCAACCCTAGGCCTTATCCTAGTAATCCCTCTAATAATTATGGTAATTCCTACAACAATTCTTATGGAAATTATAACAATATCCCTCTGATTTTGATTCTAATATTAAAGAATTTATTACTTCGCAAAAGAATTTTAATGCTATGATTGAAGAAAAAGTGCTTAAGATGGATGATTTGGCTAGGAACGATGATAGAATTGCTCTTGATGTTGATTCTTTGAAACTTAGATCTATTCCACCTAATCATGATATCAATGAGTCCCTCAAATCCATGAGAATTTCCATTCATGAGTGCAAAGAAAGAACCGCTAGGATGCGTGCTAAGAAAGATGCCTTTATAAAAGCGTGTTCTTCTAGTCCTATCAAAATAATGATGAAGATCTAAAATTTATAGATGTGTCCCCTATTAAATCTTTGTTTTGCAATATGAATCTTGATAATGATGGGACTGAATATGATCCACCTTTACCTAGTAGGTGTTCCAAGAATTCTGAATCTTTTGATCTTGATGCTAAATTTGATAAAAGTGGGATTGAAGAAATTAAAACCCTAGATGTTGCTAAACCTACTATTATGGATTTCAAGGAATTTAACTATGAAAATTTCTCTTTGATTGATTGTATTTCCTTGTTGCAATCCGTGCTAAATTCTCCTCACGCTTACAGTCAAAATAAAGCGTTTACTAAACATATCATTGATGCCTTGATGCAATCTTATGAAGAAAAACTTGAATTGGAAGTTTCTATCCCTAGAAAACTTTATGATGAGTGGGAACCAACTATTAAAATTAAAATTAAAGATCATGAATGCTATGCTTTATGTGATTTGGGTGCTAGTGTTTCCACGATTCCAAAGACTTTGTGTGATTTGTTAGGTTTCCGTGATTTCGATGATTGCTCTCTAAACTCGCACCTTGTGGATTCCACTATTAAGAAACCTATGGGAAGAATTAATGATGTTCTTATTGTTGCAAATAGGAATTATGTGCCCGTAGATTTTATCGTTCTTGACATAGATTGCAATCCTTCATGTCCTCTTATTCTTGGTAGACCTTTCCTTAGAACGATTGGTGCAATTATTGATATGAAGGAAGGAAATATTAGATTTCAATTTCCATTAAGGAAAGGCATGGAACACTTTCCTAGAAAGAAAATTAAATTACCTTATGAATCTATTATGAGAGCCACTTATGGATTGCCTACCAAAGATGGCAATACCTAGATCTATTCATGCTTGTTATGCCTAGCAAGGGGCGTTAAACGATAGCACTTGTTGGGAGGCAACCCAATTTTATTTTATTCCTTGATTTTTTTTCTCCTGTTTAGTAATTAATAAATTATTTAAACTCTGTTTTGGTTGTGTTTTTTTGTGTTTAATTAGTGTTTGTGCCAAGTAGAACCGTTGGGAAGACTTGGGGAAAGCCTTGTTGAACTTGCTGTAAAAAACAGAAACTTTAGCGCTCACGAGAACTGCTGTCATTTTTATTTGGAAAGTGATATTTAGTTAATTATTTTTGCAGATGATTAATGGATAAATTCCTCACGTCCAGAAATTTATTTTAGAATTTTTGGGGTTCCAGGTCTTGCGCTAGCTACAGATTACTACAGACTGTTCTGTTTTTGACAGATTCTGTTTTTCGTGTGTTGTTTGCTTATTTTGATGAATCTATGGCTAGTAAAATAGTTTATAAACCATAGAGAAGTTTGAATACAGTAGGTATAACACCCATATAAATAAAGAATGAGTTCATTATAGTACCTTGAAGTGGTCTTTTGTTTTCTTTCGCTAACGGAGCTCATGAGATTTTCTACTTTAAGTTTTGTGTTGTGAAGTTTTCAAGTTTTGGGTAAAGATTTGATGGATTATGGAACAAGGAGTGGAAATAGACTAAGCTTGGGGATGACCATGGCACCCCCAAGATAATCTAAGGACACCTAAAAGCCAAAGCTTGGGGATGCCCCGGAAGGCATCCCCTCTTTCGTCTACTTCTATCGGTAACTTTACTTGGAGCTATATTTTTATTCGCCACATGATATGTGTTTTGCTTGGAGCGTCTTGTATTATTTGAGTCTTTGCTTGTTAGTTTACCACAATCATCCTTGCTGTACACACCTTTTGAGAGAGACATACATGATTTGGAATTTGTTAGAATACTCTATGTGCTTCGCTTATATCTTTTGAGTTATATAATTTTGCTCTAGTGCTTCACTTACATCTTTTGGAGCACGGTGGTGGAATTGTTTTATAGAAACTATTGATCTCTCATGCTTCACTTAGATTATTTTGAGAGTCTTAATAGCATGGTAATTTGCTTAAAATCCTAATATGCTTGGTATGCAAGATTAATAATAAAACTTTCTTATGAGTGTGTTGAATACTAAGAGAAGTTTGATGCTTGATGATTGTTTTGAGACATGGAGGTAATAATATCGAAGTCGTGCTAGTTGAGTAGTTGTGAAATTGAGAAATACTTGTGTTGAGGTTTGCAAGTCCCGTAGCATGCACGTATGGTAAACGTTATGCAACAAATTTGAAACATGAGGTGTTATTTGATTGTCTTCCTTAAGAGTGGCGGTTGGGGACGAGCGATGGTCTTTTCCTACCAAGCTATCCCCCTAGGAGCATGTGCATAGTACCGAGGTTTTTGATGACTTGTAGATTTTTGCAATAATTATGTGAGTTCTTTATGACTAATGTTGAGTCCATGGATTATACGCACTCTCACCCTTCCATCCTTGCTAGCCTCTTCGGTACCGGGCATTGCCCTTTCTCACATTGAGAGTTGGCGCAAACTTCGCCGGTGCATCCAAACCCTGTGATATGATACACTCTTTCACACATAAACCTCCTTATATCTTCCTCAAAACAGCCACCATACCTACATATTATGGCATTTCCATAGCCATTCCGAGATATATTGCCATGCAACTTTCCATCATTCTGTTCATCATGACACATTCATCATTGTCATATTGCTTAGCATGGTCATGTAGTTGACATTGTATTTGTGGCAAAGCCACCATTCATAATTCTTTCATACATGTCACTCTTGGTCCATTGCATATCCTGTTACACCGCTGGAGGCATTCATATAGAGTCATCTTTGTTCTAGTATCGAGTTGTAATCATTGAGTTGTAAATAAATAGGAGTGTGATGATCATCATTTTCTAGAGCATTGTACCAAGTGAGGAATAAAAAAAGAAAAAAAAGAAAAAGGCCATAAAAAAGAAAAGGCCCAAAGAAAAAAAATAAGAGAAAAAGAGAGAAGGGACAATGTTACTATCCTTTGCCACACTTGTGCTTCAAAGTAGCACCATGATCTTCATAGTAGAGAGTCTCTCATGTTATCACTTTCATATACTAGTGGGAATTTTTCATTATAGAACTTGGCTTGTATATTCCAACAATGGGCCTCCTCAAGTGCCCTAGGTCTTCGTGAGCAAGCAAGTTGGATTCACACCCACTAGTTTCTTTTGTTGAGCTTTCATACATTTATAGCTCTAGTGCATCCATTGCATGGCAATCCCTACTCCTTGCATTAACATCAATTGGTGGGCATCTCCATAGCCCATTGATTAGCCTCGTTAATGTGAGACTTTCTCCCTTTTTTGTCTTCTCCACATAACCCCCCTCATTATATTCTATTCCACCTATAGTGCTATGTCCATGGCTCACGCTCATATATTTCATGAAAGTTTATAGGTTTGAGATTACTAAAGTATGAAACAATTGCTTGGCTTATCATCGGGGTTGTGCATGATGATAGCATGCTTGTGTGACAAAAATGAAACATGACTAAACCAAATGATTTTGTAGGGATGAACTTTATTTGGCCATGTTATTTTGAGACGACATAATTGCTTAGTTAGTATGCTTGAAGTATTATCATTTTTATGTCAATATGAACTTTTGTCTTGAATCTTTCGGATCTGAATATTCATACCACAATTAAGAAGAATTACATTAAAATTATGCCAAGTAGCACTCCGCATCAAAAATTCTGTTTTTATCATTTACCTACTCGAGGACGAGCAAGAATTAAGCTTGGGGATGCTTGATACGTCTCCAGCGTATCTATAATTTTTGATTGCTCCATGCTATATTATCTACTGTTTTGGACATTATTGAGCTTTATTATCCACTTTTATATTATTTTTGGGACTAACCTATTAACCGGAGGCCCAACCCGGAATTGTTGTTTTTTGCCTGTTTTAGGGTTTCGAAGAAAAGGAATATCAAAGGAGTCCAAATGGAATGAAACCTTCGGGAACGTGATTTTCTCATTGAATACAACTCAGGAGACTTGGACCCTACGTCAAGCCACGTAACAGGAGGCCACGAGGTAGGGGGCGCGCCTACCCCCCCCCCCAGGCGCGCCCTCCACCCTCGTGGGCCCCCTGTTGCTCCACCTACGTACTTCTTCCTCCTATATATACCCACGTACCCTCAAATGATCTGAGACGGAGCCAAAACCCTAATTCCACTGCCGTAACTTTCTGTATCCACGAGATCCCATCTTGGGGCCTGTTCCGGAGCTCCGCCAGAGGGGGCATCGATCACGGAGGGCTTCTTCATCAACACCATAGCCCCTCCGATGAAGTGTGAGTAGTTTACCTCAGACCTACGGGTCCATAGTTAGTAGCTAGATGGCTTATTCTCTCTTTTTGGATCTCAATACAATGTTCTCCCCCTCTCTTGTGGAGATCTATTCAATGTAATCTTCTTTTTGCGGTGTGTTTGTTGAGACCGATGAATTGTGGGTTTATGATCAAGTCTATCTATGAATAATATTTGAATCTTCTCTAAAAATTTTATGTATGATTGGTTATCTTTGCAAGTCTCTTTGAATTATCAGTTTGGTTTGGCCTACTAGATTGATCTTTCTTGCAATGGGAGAAGTTCTTAGCTTTGGGTTCAATCTTGCGGTGTCCTTTCCCGGTGACAGTAAGGGCAGCAAGGCACGTATTGTATTGTTGCCATCGAGGATAACAAGATGGGGTTTTCTTAATATTGCATGAGTCTATCCCTCTACATCATGTCATCTTGCTTAAGGCGTTACTCGGTTTTTAACTTAATACTCTAGATGCATGCTGGATAGCGGTCGATGAGTGGAGTAATAGTAGTAGATGCAGGCAGGAGTCGGTCTACTTGTCTCGGACGTGATGCCTATATACATGATCATACCTAGATATTCTCATAACTATGCTCAATTCTGTCAATTGCTCAACAGTAATTTGTTCACCCACCATAGAATACTTATGCTCTCGAGAGAAACCTCTAGTGAAACCTATGGCCCCCAGGTCTATCTTTATCATATCAATCTCCTACTACTTAGTTATTTACTTTGCCATTTACTTTGCATCTTTATCATAAAAATACCAAAAATATTATCTTATCATATCTATCAGATCTCACTCTCGTAAGTGGTCCTATAGGGATTGACAACCCCTATTTGCGTTGGTTGTGAGGATTTATTTGTTTTGTGCAGGTGCGAGGGACTCGCGTGTAGCCTCCTACTGGATTGATACCTTGGTTCTCAAAAACTAAGGGAAATACTTACGCTACTTTGCTGCATCATCCCTTCCTCTTCGGGGAATACCAACGCAGTGCTAAAAGAGGTAGCAGCTATATCGCCGAATTGGCAGTTTGCCTTAAAAGGCTACTTTGTGCTTCTGCTGCGAGGGCCGCAGTATGCTCTTCCATGCGGAGCGAGCGTTCTGCGTTTCCATTGACTATTATGACCCCCCTAGGTCCTGGCATCTTGAGCTTGAGGTATGCGTAATGTGGTACCGCATTGAATTTTGCAAATGTGGTTCGCCCGAGCAGTGTGTGATAGCCACTACGGAATGGGACGTTATTGAAGATTAACTCCTCGCGTCGGAAGTTGTCCGGAGCTTCGAAGACCACTTCCAGTGTGATTGAGCCTGTGCAATGGGCCTCTACACCTGGCATGACGCCCTTAAAGGTGGTTTTGGTGGGTTTGATCCTCGAGGGATCTATACCCATTTTGCGCACTGTATCCTGATAGAGCAGGTTCAGGTTATTGCCGCCGTCCATAAGGACTCAAGTGAGGTGAAATCCGTCGATGATGGGGTCTAGGACCAATACGGCAGATCCGCCATGACGGATACTAGTGGGGTGGTCCCTGCGATCGAAGGTGATCGGACAAGAGGACCATGGGTTGAACTTTGGGGCGACGGGCTCCATTGCATAGACGTCCCTTAGTGCACGCTTCTGTTCCCTCTTGGGAATGTGGGTTGCGTATATCATGTTCACCGTCTTCACTTGTGGGGGGAACCTCTTCTGTCCTCCCGTGTTCGGCGGCCGGGGCTCCTCCTCGTCATCACTATGCAGCCCCTTGTCCTTGTTTTCGGCATTCAACTTGCCGGCCTGTTTGAACACCCAGCATTCTCTGTTGGTGTGATTGGCTGGCTTATCGAGGGTGCCGTGTATTTGACATGAGCGATCAAGTATGCGATCCAAACTGGACGGTCCCGGAGTACTTCTTTTGAATGGCTTTTTCCGCTGACCGGATCTAGAGCCTCTGAATCCGGCATTGACTGTCGTATCATCGGTGTTATCATTGTTGTTGTGGCGCTTGTGTCTGTTACGATGTGGTCTGCCGTTGGCATCTTTGGTATCCGAAGTGCCCGGATTCCTTGATGTGTTGTTGCTGCGAGCCAACCAGCTATCCTCACCCGCGCAAAAGTGGTTCATGAGTGTCGTGAGGGCTGCCATAGACTTCGGCTTCTCCTTGCCGAGGTGTGGGGCGAGCCACTCGTCACTGATGTTATGCTTGAATGCCGCTAAGGCCTCTGCATCCGGACAGTCGACGATTTGGTTTTTCTTAGTTAGGAACCGTGTCCAGAATTGCCTGGTTGATTCCCCTGGCTGCTGAGTTATATGGCTCAAGTCATCAGCATCCGGTGGTCGCACATAAGTGCCCTGGAAGTTGTCAAGGAATACGTCTTCCAAATCCTCCCAACTGCCGACGGAGTCTGCTGGCAAGCTATTCAGCCAATGTCGAGCTGGTCCTTTGAGTTTTAGTGGGAGGTACTTGATGGTATGCAGATCATCACCGCGAGCCATGTGGATGTGGAGGAGGAAATCCTCAATCCATACAGCGGGATCTGTTGTACCATCATATGATTCGATATTTACGGGTTTAAAACCCTCTGGGAATTCGTGATCCATAACTTCATCAGTGAAGCATAGGCGGTGTGCGGCGCCTCTGTGCCGGGCTATATCACGACACAGTTCATATGAGTCTTGTCTGCTGTATTCGGCCCGGCCGGATTTACTTTTAGTGTATCCGGCGTGACGGTCATCGTCCCGTGTTGGCGCGCGCCCCCGTGACCCGTATATCGACCTTGCATGTTTTGCCCTGCTTTCCAATACGTCTCGCAGGTCCCGTGTGTTGCCCCGGGCCTTGGTATTTTTGTTTGAGTGGCGGTACAGGCTGAACTTCAGGCTGAAACGCCTCTCTAGCTCGGCCACGAGGTGGCCGGTCAGCCGCATTGTACACTGGTGATGTAGGTTTCAATGCTTCCTCCTCGAGTCGGGGTAGCAACCTGCGCTTTGGGTAACTCTTGGAGGGGCGCTCGAGTTTGTATTCCTCAGCCGCAAGGACTTCGGTCCATCTGTCTGCTAGCAAATCTTGATCAGCTCGAAGCTGTTGTTGCTTTTTCTTCAAGCTATTTGCTGTGGCTATAAGCCGGCGCTTGAAGCGCTCCTGCTCGACGGGATCCTCAGGCACGGTAAATTCTTCGTCATTGAGGCTCACCTCGTCTTCGGAGAGAGGCATGTAATTGTACTCCTCTGATTCTCTATCTGCTGCCCGCTCTGGAGGGCTAGCTTGTTCACCCTCCCACTCTAAATCGTGCTGGAGGGGATTGTTGTCGTCTTCGGCACTATCCGGAGTGTTATTGTCTCTTGTGCCGGTATCACTACTTTTGCTATGGCGGGACTTAGAGCGGCGTCGCTGACATCGGCGCTTGGGTTGCTTCTTGGAGGGGTCATCCCCCGCTGTCTTGTCGCCATTGCCTTCTTTGGGGGTGTCCACCATGTATATATCATATGATGAGGTGGCGGTCCAGTGCCCCGTGGGCGGTGGTTCCTGTTCGTCTCCTGCATCGTCGTCCATACCGTCGATGTCTTCGGAGTCGAAGTCGAGCATGTCGGTTAAATCATCGACAGTGGCTACTAAGTGGGTGGTGGGTGGGGAGCGAATTTCTTCATCGTCCGCATCCCATCCTAGCCGGACATGGTTTGGCCAAGGTTCTCCTGACAAGGATAGAGACCTTAATGAATTTAGCACGTCGCTGAAAGGTGAGTGCTGAAAGATATCTGCGGAGGTGAACTCCATGATCGGCGCCCAATCGGATTCGATAGGCACGGACGCAGGCGGCTCGGAGTCCATGGCCGGAGACGAATCCAGTGGTTCGGCAACACGGCTCTCATAAGGGGTGAAGTCAGTATTCGGCTGTACCGCCACTGAGAGTGCGGTCTCCATGGCGGGGTCTATACACCCGTCCTCGGATGGCGCAATTTGCTCCAGATTGAGGGCCGGAGTAGTTGCAGGTGTGATCTCCTGAACACCGTCCGGTGGCAGAGCTAAATCATGCTTGTCGTGATCGTGCGGCGCACCTGACATGGGCTCGAATCCGTCGAAGATCAAGTCTCCGCGGATGTCGGTAGTGTAGTTTAAATTTCCAAACCTGACCTGATGGCAAGGGGCGTAGCTCTCGATCTGTTCCAAATGGCCAAGCGAGTTGGCCCGCAGTGTGAAGCCGCCGAATACGAAGATCTGTTCGGGGAGGAAAATCTCGCCCAGGATCGCATCGTTACCGATGATCGAAGGAGGCATCAAGCCTTACGGTGATGGCATAATGGAACTCTCAATGAAAGCACCAATGTCGGTGTCAAAACCGGCGGATCTCGGGTAGGGGGTCCCGAACTGTGAGTCTAAGGCGGATGGTAACAGGAGGCGGGGGACACGATGTTTACCCAGGTTCGGGCCCTCTCGATGGAGGTAATACCCTACGTCCTGCTTGATTGACCTTGATGATATGAGTATTACAAGAGTCGATCTACCACGAGATCATAGAGGCTAAACCCTAGAAGCTAGCCTATGGTATGATTGTATGTTGTCCCACGGACTAAACCCTCTGGTTTATATAGACACCGGAGGGGGCTAGGGTTACACAGAGTCGGTTACAAGGAAGAAGATCTACATATCCATATTGCCAAGCTTGCCTTCCAAGCCAAGGAGAGTCTCATTCGGACACGGGACGAAGTCTTCAATCTTGTATCTTCATAGTCCAACAGTCCGACCAAAGGATATAATCTGGCTGTCCGGAGACCCCCTAATCCAGGACTCCCTCACTCATCCATATCAGATCTACTCCACGAGAGAGACCGTGGCCCCTCTACGGAGAAGATCCACCTTGGATTCAAGACCCCTCACGGGAAGATCCCCTTGTGGATTCAAGACCTCCTCACGGAGAAGAACCGGTTACCCTTCTTATCGTCCTTTGTTGACTTTGGATCGTGTATCTCTCTTTGTGTACATGGATCTAGCACATGTGTGATCATTCTTGTTGGTTTTAGTGTTTCTCTCGTGTTTCCCCTCGTGATTCCCCTTGTTCCCCCCTCGTGTTCTTCGTGTTCATTGCGGGATCCGCTCCTTTCGTGAAAGATTGGCCGATTATGGTTCTACCCTACATCATCTTGGTATCATGAGCCATGTTGATCACGATTTCGGAGCCCCCCTCTTCGTTTTCTAGCTTGATTTTGTTGTTTTTCGTCCTAATCTGAAAATACCCAAAAAATAGCCTCCAGATTTTTTTTGTGATTTGTGAGTTTTGATGATGTTTTGTGATTTTGATCTGTGGATTCGCTTTGTTGCAAGTGGATCTAGCATCTCCCTCCCACCTTATATCCACAAAATCTCCTCAATTTTCACCCGAAAATCATTCAATTTCCGCCCAAAAATCATTCAATTTCCGCCCAAAAATTCGTCCCCGAGAGGAAATCCCGAGCAGTTTGACCTGCCTGGATCATCCAGAAGTGCTCCCGGATCATCCGGATCCACCCGGATCAGCTGGACCATCTCCCGGATGTCCGGACGCCCCGCACGACAGAAATCCGGTTGACCAACCCGAATCATCCGGACCTACTCCCGGATGTCCGGGTAACCCTGAAACTGGCAGGGCTGAAATTTTGTTTTGGCCATATCTAATTCGTCCAAATTCCGATTTTGACGTCCTTTAGCTCATTTTGAAGCTCTTGACATCCCCCTTCCCACAAAAATACTACCATCATCATTTGACTCCATCAAATTTTTGGAACTTTGGCATATTTTCCTAGGGCTTCCACCACAACCTCCGCATAAACACCACCGACTTTGCAACCTAACCCATATGATCCCCATAGCATTAGTGGTTGTTTGAGTTGTGATTTGAGTCTACTAAGGTGTTTAGGATACTTAGGGACGGTTGCTTCTTCATCAACCACCACCACCATAACCTCCGCTTAGGCTTGCCCACCATACACTTCCACCACCCCAACTTAACCCAAATTTGTTTGTGTTGTGAGTTGTGTCACCTAAGGTGTTTCGGCTACTTAGGGACCGTGCTTCCAACACCAACACCGTGTATATTCCACCACCTTACCCTCCATTTCCACATTGCGTACTCCACAACCCATCATTGCCATTCCGCAATTCCATTGAGCTTCCGCAACACCACCACCACAACCCACTACCACCATTTGACATTTGAGATTTTGAGTTCGTGGTTTTTCCGTTTCCTAAGGTGTTTCGGCTACTTAGGGACAAGTCTCCATGATCTTAGTATCTCCATCAAGATTACCGCCACTCATCATCGCCAAGGACGGTAACCTCCATATCATATTGGTATCTGATGTCTACTACACTGCCTTCTTCTTGTAGACGTTGTTGGGCCTCCAAGTGCAGAGGTTTGTAGGACAGTAGCAAATTTCCCTCAAGTGGATGACCTAAGGTTTATCAATCCGTAGGAGGCGTAGGATGAAGATGGTCTCTCTCAAGCAACCCTGCAACCCAATAACAAAGAGTCTCTTGTGTCCCCAACACACCCAATACAATGGTAAATTGTATAGGTGCACTAGTTCGGCCAAGAGATGGTGATACAAGTGCAATATGGATGGTATATAAAGGTATTTGTAATCTGAAATTACAAAAACAGCAAGGTAACAAGTGATAAAAGTGAGCGTAAACGGTATTGCAATGCTAGGAAACAAGGTCTAGGGTTCATACTTTCACTAGTGTAAGTCCTCTCAACAATACTAACATAATTGGATATAAAACTATCCCTCAACATGCAACAAAGAGTCACTCCAAAGTCACTAATAGCGGAGAACGAACGAAGAGATTATGGTAGGGTACGAAACCACCTCAAAGTTATTCTTTCCAATCAATCGTTGGGCTATTCCTATAAGTGTCACAAACAACCCTAGAGTTCGTACTAGAATAACACCTTAAGACACAAATCAATCAAAACCCTAATGTCACCTAGATACTTCAATGTCACCTCAAGTATCCGTGGGCATGATTATACGATATGCATCACACAATCTCAGATTCATCTATTCAACCAACACAAAGGACCTCAAAGAGTGCCCCAAAGTTCCTACCGAAGAATCACGACGAAAACGTGTGCCAACCCCTATGCATAGGTTCATGGGCGTAACCCGCAAGTTGATCACCAAAACATACATCAAGTGAATCACGTGGTATCCCATTGTCACCACAGATACGCATGGCAAGACATACATCAAGTGTTCTCAAATCTTTAAAGACTCAATCCAATAAGATTACTTCAAAGGGGAAACTCAATTCATTACAAGAGAGAAGAGGGGGGAAGAAACATCATAGGATCCAAATATAATAGCAAAGCTCGTGATACATCAAGATCGTATCATCTCAAGAACACGAGAGAGAGAGAGAGATCAAACACATAGCTACTGGTACATACCCTCAGCCCCGAGGGAGAACTACTCCCTCCTCGTTATGGAGAGCACCGGGATGATGAAGATGGCCACCGGAGAGGGATTCCCCCTCCGGCAGGGTGCCAGAACGGGTCTAGATTGGTTTTCGGTGGCTACGGAGGCTTCTGGCGGCGGAACTCCCGATCTATTGTGCTCTGGAATGTTTTTAGGGTATATGGAGATATATAGGCGGAAGCAGTATGTCAGGGGGGGGCACGAGGGTGGAGGGCGCGCCCAGGGGGGTGGGCGCGCCCCCTGCCTCGTGACCTCCTCGCAGATCCCCCGATGTGCACTCCAAGTCTTCTGGGCTTCTTTCCTTCAAAAAATGAGTTCCGTGAAGTTTCAGGTCAATTGGACTCCGTTTGGTTTTCCTTTTCTTCAAAACCCTAAAACAGGGTAAAAACAGAAACTGGCACTTGGCTCTGGGTTAATAGGTTAGTCCCAAAAATGATATAAAAGTGTATAATAAAGCCAATAAACATTCAAAACAGTAAATAATATAGCATGGAGCAATCAAAAATTATAGATACGTTGGAGATGTATCAAGCATCCCCAAGCTTAATTCCTGCTCGTTCTCGAGTAGGTAAATGATAAAAACAGAATTTTTGATGTGGAGTGCTACTTGACATATTTTCAATGTAATTCTTCTTAATTGTGGCATGAATATTCAGATCCATAAGATTCAAGACAAAAGATTAATATTGACATAAAAATAATAATACTTCAAGCATACTGACTAAGCAATTATGTCTTCTCAAAATAACATGGCCAAAGAAGGTTATCCCTACAAAATCATATAGTCTGGCTATGCTCCATCTTCACCACACAAAATATTTAAATCATGCACAACCCCGATGACAAGCCAAGCAATTGTTTCATACTTTTGATGTTCTCAAACTTTTTCAATCTTCACACAATATATGAGCGTGAGCCATGGACATAGCTCTATAGGTGGAATAGAATGGTGGTTGTGGAGAAGACAAAAAGGAGAGGATAGTCTCACATCAACTATGTGTATCAACGGGCTATGGAGATGCCCATTAATAGATATCAATGTGAGTGAGTAGGGATTGCCATGCAATGGATGCACTAGAGCTATAAGTGTGTGAAAGCTCGAAAAGATACTAAGTGGGTGTGCATCCAACTTGCTTGCTCATGAAGACCAAGGGCATTTTGAGGAAGCTCATCATTGGAATATACAAGCCAAGTTCTATAATGAAAGATTCACACTAGTATATGAAAGTGACAACATAAGAGACTCTTTATCATGAATATCATGGTGCTACTTTGAAGCACAAGTGTGGTAAAAGGATAGTAGCATTGCCCCTTCTCTCTTTTTCTCTCTTTTTTTTATTTTTTTTATTTGGGCCTTTTCTCTTTTTATGGCCTCTTTTCTTTCTCTTTTTTTAATTTGGGCTTCTTTGGCCTCTTTTCTCTTTTTTTATTTGGGCTTCTTTGGCCTCTTTTATTTATTTATTTATTTTTGTCCGGAGTCTCATCCCGACTTGTGGGGGAGTCATAGTCTCCATCATCCTTTCCTCACTGGGACAATGCTCTAATAATGATGATCATCGCACTTTTATTTACTTACAACTCATGAATTACAACTCGATTCTTAGAACAAGATATGACTCTATATGAATGCCTCCGGCGGTGTACCGGGATGTGCAATGACTCATGAGTGACATGCATGGAAGAATTATGAACGGTGGCTTTGCCACAAATACGATGTCAACTACATGATCATGCAAAGCAATATGACAATGATGAAGCGTGTCATAATAACGGAACTGTGGAAAGTTGCATGGCAATATATCTCGGAATGGCTATGGAAATGCCATGATAGGTAGGTATGGTGGCTGTTTTGAGGAAGGATATGGTTGGTGTATGATACCGGCGAAAGGTGCGCGGTACTAGAGAGGCTAGCAAAGGTGGAAGGGTGAGAGTGCGTATAATCCATGGACTGAACATTAGTCATAAAGAACTCACATACTTATTGCAAAAATCTATTAGTTATCGAAACAAAGTACTACGCGCATGCTCCTAGGGGGATAGATTGGTAGGAAAAGACAATCGCTCGTCCCCGACCGCCACTCATAAGGAAGGCAATCAAAAAATAAATCATGCTTCGACTTCACCACATAACGGTTCACCATACGTGCATGCTACGGGAATCACAAGCTTCAACACAAGTATTTCTCAAATTCATAACCAATCAACTAGCATGACTCTAATAGCACCATCTCCATATCTCAAAACAATTATCAAGTATCAAACTTCTCATAGTATTCAACACACTCATAAGAGAATTTTATTATTCTTGAATACCTAGCATATTAGGATTTTAAGCAAATTACCATGCTATTTAAGACTCTCAAAATAATCTAAGTGAAGCATGAGAGTTCATCTATTTCTTCAAAATAAAACTACCACCATGCTCTAAAAGATATATGTGAAGTACTAGAGCAAATGACAAACTACTCCGAGAGATATAAGTGAAGATCAATGAGTAGTCGAATAATTATGCAACTATGTGAAGACTCTCTAACATTTAATAATTTCAGATCTTGGTACTCTATTCAAACAGCAAGCAAAGCAAAATAAAATGACATCTAAGAATATCAAACATCATGTGAAGAAGCAAAAACTTAGGATCAACCGATACTAACCGATAATTGTTGAAGAAGAAAGGTGGGATGCCAACCGGGGCATCCCCAAGCTTAGATGCTTGAGACTTCTTGAAATATTATCTCGGGATGCCTTAGGCATCCCCAAGCTTGAGCTTTTGTGTCTCCTTAATTCCTCTCATATCACGGTCTCCCTAAATCTCAAAAGCTTCATCCACACAAAACTCAACAAGGACTCGTGAGATAAGTTAGTATAAACCATTGCAAAAACCCTATCATACTCTACTGTAGCAAATCACTAAAATTATTATTCAACATTTCATACTAAATGCCTCTGTATATTTAATAGTCATATCCTCAAATAGAATCATTAAAGAAGCAAACATATGCAAACAATGCAAACATAACAGCAATCTGCCTAAACAGGATAGTTTGTAAAGAATATAGCAACATCCACACTTCCCTAGCTCCAAAAATTATGAAATAAAATTCCCACTGTAGTAAATTTATCAGAGCTTAATATTCAAAAGGTTTCAACATTTTATCACATTCTGAGTTTTCTATGGAATTATTGCAACAGCGGTAAACTTTCTGTTTTCAAACAGCAACATGTGGACTTCTAAAATAGGCATAGAAAAGGCTATAAATGCCACTTTTATTGAAATAAAAGATGCAAAACATTGTTCTAAATAACAGAAAGCAAATCCTAACAAACTAAATTGATGCTCCAAGTAAAACACATATCATGTGGTAAATAAAAATATAGCTCCAAGTAAAGTTACCGATGAACGAAGACGAAGGAGGGGGTGCCTTCCGGGGCATCCCCAAGCTTAGGCTCTTTCCACTCCTTATTCCATAGTCCATCGAATCTTTACCCAAAAATTGAAAACTTCACAACACAAAACTTAAAGTAGAAAACTCGTAAGCTCCGTTAGTATAAGAAAATAAATCACCACTTCAAGGTACTGTAATGAACTCATTCATTATTTATATTGGTGTTAAACCTACTGTATTCCAACTTCTCTATGGTTTATAAACTATTTTACTAGCCATAGATTCATCAAAATAAGTAAACAACACATGAAAACAGAATTTGTCAAAAACAGAACAGTCTGTAGTAATCTGGATCAAACGTATACTTCTGGAACTCATAAAATTCTCAAATAAATTGCTGTACCTGAGGAATTTATCTATTAATCATCTGCAAAAATAATTAACTAAATAGCACTCTCCAAATAAAAATGGCAGCAGTTCTCGTGAGCGCTAAAATTTCTGTTTTTTACAGCATGATCAACAAGACTTTCCCCAAGTCTTCCCAAAGGTTCTACTTGGCACAAACACTAATTAAAAGCATAAAACCACATCTAAACAGAGGCTATATGAATTATTTATTACTAAACAGGAACAAAAAGCAAGGGACAGAAATAAAATTGGGTTGCCTCCCAACAAGCGCTATCGTTTAATGCCCCTAGCCAGGCATGATGATTTCAATGATGCTCACATAAAGGATGAGAACTGAAACATAAAGAGAGCATCATGAAGAATATGAATAGAACATTTAAGTCTAACCCACTTCCTATGCATAGGGATTTTGTGAGCAAACAACTTATGGGAACAATAATCAACTTGCATAGGAAAGCAAAACAAGCATAACTTCAAAACTTTAAGCACATAGAGAGGAAACTTGATATTATTGCAACTCCTACAATTATATATTCCTCCCTCATAATAATTTTCAGTAGCATAATGAATGAATTCAACAATATAACCAGCACCTAAATCATTCTTTTCATGATCTACAAGCATACAAATTTTACTACTCTCCACATAAGCAAATTTCTTCTCATGAATAATAGTGGGAGTAAACTCAACAAAATAACTATCATGTGATTGAAAATTAAGATCAAGATGACAAGTTTCATGGTTATAATTATTCTTTAAAGCATACATGTCATCACAATAATCATCATAGATAGGAGGCATGCTTTCATCATAATAAATTTGCTCATCAAAACTTGGGGGACAAAAAATATCATCTTTATCAAACATAGCTTCCCCAAGCTTGTGGCTTTGCATATCATTAGCATCATGGATATTCAAGGAATTCATACTAACAACATTGCAATCATGCTCATCATTCAAATATTTAGTGCCAGACATTTTATAGATTTCTTTTTCTAGCACTTGAGCACAATTATCCTTTGCATCATACTCACGAAAGATATTAAAAAGGTGAAGCGTATGAGATAAACTCAATTCCATTTTTTTGTAGTTTTCTTTTATAAACTAAACTAGTGATAAAACAAGAAACTAAAAGACTCGATTGCAAGATCAAAAGATATACCTTCAGGCACTCACCTCCCCAGCAACGGCGCCAGAAAAGATCTTGATGTCTACTACACAACCTTCTTCTTGTAGACGTTGTTGGGCCTCCAAGTGCAGAGGTTTGTAGGACAGTAGCAAATTTCCCTCAAGTGGATGACCTAAGGTTTGTCAATCCGTAGGAGGCATAGGATGAAGCTGGTCTCTCTCAAGCAACCCTGCAACCAAATAACAAAGAGTCTCTTGTGTCCCCAACACACCCAATACAATGGTAAATTGTATAGGTGCACTAGTTCGGCGAACAGATGGTGATACAAGTGCAATATGGATGGTATATAAAGGTATTTGTAATCTGAAATTACAAAAACAGCAAGGTAACAAGTGATAAAAGTGAGCGTAAACGGTATTGCAATGCTAGGAAACAAGGCCTAGGGTTCATACTTTCACTAGTGTAAGTCCTCTCAACAATACTAACATAATTGGATCATAAAACTATCCCTCAACATGCAACAAAGAGTCACTCCAAAGTCACTAATGGCGGAGAACGAACGAAGAGATTATGGTAGGGTACGAAACCACCTCAAAGTTATTCTTTCCCATCAATCCGTTGGGCTATTCCTATAAGTGTCACAAACAGCCCTAGAGTTCGTACTAGAATAACACCTTAAGACACAAATCAATCAAAACCCTAATGTCACCTAGATACTCCAATGTCACCTCAAGTATCCGTGGGCATGATTATACGATATGCATCACACAATATCAGATTCGTCTATTCAACCAACACAAAGGACCTCAAAGAGTGCCCCAAAGTTCCTACCAAAGAATCACGACGAAAACGTGTGCCAACCCCTATGCATAGGTTCATGGGCGTAACCCGCAAGTTGATCACCAAAACATACATCAAGTGAATCACGTGGTATCGCATTGTCACCACAGATACGCACGGCAAGACATACATCAAGTGTTCTCAAATCTTTAAAGACTCAATCCGATAAGATTACTTCAAAGGGGAAACTCAATTCATTACAAGAGAGAAGAGGAGGGAAGAAACATCATAGGATCCAAATATAATAGCAAAGCTCGCGATACATCAAGATCGTATCATCTCAAGAACACGAGAGAGAGAGAGAGAGAGATCAAACACATAGCTACTGGTACATACCCTCAGCCCCGAGGGAGAACTACTCCCTCCTCGTTATGGAGAGCACCAGGATGATGAAGATGGCCGCCGAAGAGGGATTCCCCCTCCGGCAGGGTGCCAGAACGGGTCTAGATTGGTTTTCGGTGGCTACGGAGGCTTCTGGCGGCGGAACTCCCGATCTATTGTGCTCTCGGATGTTTTTAGGGTATATGGAGATATATAGGCGGAAGAAGTACGTCAGGGGGCACGAGGGGCTCACGAGGGTGGAGGACGCGCCCAGGGGGTGGGCGCGCCCCCCTGCCTCGTGACCTCCTCGCAGATCCCCCGACGTGCACTCCAAGTCTTTTGGGCTTCTTTCCTTCCAAAAAAGAGTTCCGTGAAGTTTCAGGTCAATTGGACTCCGTTTGGTTTTCCTTTTCTTCGAAACCCTAAAACTGGGTAAAAACAGAAACTGGCACTGGGCTCTGGGTTAATAGGTTAGTCCCAAAAATGATATAAAAGTGTATAATAAAGCCCATAAACATTCAAAACAGTAAATAATATAGCATGGAGCAATCAAAAATTATAGATACGTTGGAGACGTATCAGTATCGTGGTGTCCCTCCATTGTATATTCCCTTGCCATTGCATTGATAACCCCTAGCCCATTTTGCGTCACTTGTTTATCGAGAGTAGCCATTTAAGTATTGCCGGCAACGTTACTTGTGCACATTAGTGATCTACACCATCCATTGCATACATACCATATCTTATTGGTATCATCATATCATCTTGTGTGCCACAAGTTTGTTCCCGCATATACATTATTGCTATCTTGGTTTGTGCATTGTGGCCATATCAAAAAAAAAGAACAATCTTTTAAGCAAAAAGAGAGAGCAAATAAGCTTGTAAGCAAGTGCCATAGCATCATACCACATTGCATATAAGATTGTCATATCCGATCATCTTGGATCATACCACCGGAACATCATACATATATAGCATACTCGGGATAGAAGTTGATACATTTTGCATATCATAGGTTGTGAACAAGTGTCGTATCCTCCTATTGAGCAATCGTGCTAGCGTCTCTCTTGAGTTGTGCAACACGAGCGTTTTCCATGGATTCCACATTTTCTGCTCATTCCTTGGTTGCACGACCCCATTTATCTATCCGTGTGTGTGTGTTTCCGTGTGCCACATATTGCTATTGGTCTACTTGTTTTACTTGCGAATTTGTGAATCTCTTTCAACATTATTTACTCTTGCTAACATTTTACATCAAATTTTTTGTGCCACTATCCTCACCGAGCTCCACCATAAGCCTTATTTGTGTAGGTGAGAGAAATTGACAAGAACGGTACCAATTGTGTTATTTCCTTGTTACATCATTGAGTGATCATTGATCCATCTTCAACTTCGGTCAAGGTACATTTGGTATAAGTTCTTCTCTTTCTCCCACTCATATTTGCTCGAGTATTGTGATGGATAGGCAAGGCATTTCATCTCCGGTCTTCCACAACAACGACGGCGTGAACAACTACATCACCAAAGTGTCAATCTTCGATCTACAATGACAAATGCAAGGCGCACAATCAAGATTGCGAGAGCGCATCGAGAACCTCTCCATCGACATTCGTCACACCGAAGCAAGGAAAAGGGACTACATCGACAACAAGCTTTCCGCACAAAAGGAGGAGTAAGATGTAAGGATGGAGGATATTTGGACCTTGTTGATCAACCGTTCTTCCCCTTCATCATCCTCAAGGCAGCGACGTTCAAGTCACAAGTCTTCGGAGCGCAAAAATGATGCAAGTCGTCCACGTCCACATCTCCATGGCGACCACCATCACGTTCGTGATGCACATCGTTATGAGGGGCAAATCACCTCCAAGCATCATGTGCACGACGACGATGAACGCCATCGAGCTCAAGCACGACAACGACACCATCATCATGAATATGCTCCACAAGCGCAAATGCACAAGTCCCAACAAGCCCTACTTCACGCCAAGGCCAAGCTTCAAGAGCACAAAAGAAGACCACGAGACGAGCACCACCAAGACGGAGCTATGGCTGCACCAACCACTTCGGCATCTTTGCCAAGTGTTCTCAAGGCATCTTCGCCTTCGGACGTACGGCATCTTTGCCTACTTCCCATGAGTTCGCCTACATCGACATCTTCACCAATGAGGCGACCACCTACGAGCGAGGACGACACTTCCATCTTTGGAAGCCCCTCAAGGAAGATGGACGAGCATGGGAATTTCCCTTCGGTCATGGAGACGAGCTACGAGGTGCCACATCATATGGGCCTCCAACAACAAGACGACGACAAGAAGGTCGAGCAAGGGCCATCCCCTTCGACCACGGCGACGAGCATGAACCTCTTCAACAACATGAAGACGTCGCCCATATTGGACTCATACTCCGAGTCAAGCTATGAGACCGCACATGAGACCTTATATTTGGTCTTAGAGGAGGGTGATGATGTGCCATCTTCGGCCTTCATCCACGGCTACAACTACGACATGATTGAGCATGGAGATATTTGCACCTACATCTCTCCGACACCCACATATGACGAGATGCCCCAATTGCCATGTGAGGAGACCACCACCCCACGAGTGGTATGAGTGACTCCACCATACGTGACATTGATAGCATTTCCTATGAGAGGATGAGTGCGACCACCACTAGCCCCGCACATGAGAGCATGCCACATATCCTATGTGAGGTTGAGAGCCATTTGAATGACTCCGCCGACCATATGAGTGAGTGTTGGGGAACGTAGTAATTTCAAAAAAATTCCTATGCACACGCAAGATCATGGTGATGCATAGCAACGGGAGGGGAGAGTGTTGTCCACGTACCCTTGTAGACCGAAAGCGGAAGCGTTAGCACAAAGCGGTTGATGTACTCGTACGTCTTCATGATCCGACCGATCAAGTATCGAACGTACGGCACCTCCGAGTTCAGCACACGTTCAGCCCGATGACGTCCCTCGAACTCCGATCTAGCCGAGTGTTGAGGGAGAGTTTTGTCAGCACGACGGCGTGGTGACGATGATGATGTTTTACCGACGCAGGGCTTCGCCTAAGCACCGCTACAGTATTATCGAGGTGGACTATGGTGGAGGGGGGCACCGCACACGGCTAAAAGATCAAACGATCAATTGTTGTGTCTCTAGGGTGCCCCCCTGCCCCTGTATATAAAGGAGAAAGGGGGGTGCAGCCGGCCAGGAGAGAGGGTGCGTCCTACTCCCACCGGGAGTAGGACTTCCCCCCTTTCCTAGTTGGATTAGGACTTGGGAGGGGGAAAGAGGAGGGAGAGAGGAAGGAAGGGGGACGCCACCCCCCTCTCATTGTCCTATTCGGAATAGGGGGAGGGGCGCATGGCCCAGCCCTGGCCGCCTCTCCTCTTCTCCGTAAAGGCCCACTAAGGCCCATTAACCTCTCGGGGGGTTCCGGTAACCTCCTGGTACTCCCGTAAAATCCTGATTTCACCCGGAACACTTCCGATATCCAAATATAGGCTTCCAATATATCAATCTTCATGTATCGACCATTTTGAGACTCCTCGTCATGTCCGTGATCACATCCGGGACTCCGAACAACCTTCGGTACATCAAAACATATAAACTCATAATATAACTATCATCAAAACGTTAAGCATGCGGACCCTACGGGTTCGAGAACTATGTAGACATGACCGAGACACGTCTCCGGTCAATAACCAATAGCGGAACCTGGATGCTCATATTGGCTCCCACATATTGTACGAAAATTTTTATCGGTCAGACCGCATAACAACATATGTTGTTCCCTTTGTCATCGGTATGTTACTTGCCCGCGATTCGATCGTTGGTATCTCAATATCTAGTTTCAATCTCGTTACCGGCAAGTCTCTTTACTCATTCCGTAATACATCATCCCACAACTAACTCATTAGTTGCAATGCTTGCAAGGCTTAAGTGGTGTGCATTACCGAGAGGGCCTAGAGATACCTCTCCGACAATCGGAGTGACAAATCCTAATCTCGAAATACGCCAACTCAACAAGTACCTTCGGTGACACCTGTAGAGCACCTTTATACTCACCCAGTTACGTTGTGATGTTTGGTAGCACACAAAGTGTTCCTCCGGTAAACGGGAGTTGCATAATCTCATAGTCATAGGAACATATATAAGTCATGAAGAAAGCAATAGCAACATACCAAACGATCGGGTGCTAAGCTAACGGAATGGGTCAGGTCAATCACATCATTCTCCTAATGATGTGATCCCGTTAATCAAATGACAACTCATGTCAATGGCTAGGAAACTTAACCATCTTTGATCAACGAGCTAGTCTAGTAGAGGCATACTAGTGACACTCTGTTTGTCTATGTATTCACACATGTATTATGTTTCCGGTTAATACAATTCTAGCATGAATAATAAACATTTATCATGATATAAGGAAATAAACAATAACTTTATTATTGCCTCTAGGGCATATTTCCTTCAGTCTCCCACTTGCACTAGAGTCAATAATCTAGATTACACAGTAATGATTCTAACACCAATGGAGCCTTGGTGTTGATCATGTTTTGCTCGTGGAAGAGGCTTAGTCAACGGGTCTGCAACGTTCAGATCCGTATGTGTCTTGCAAATTTCTATGTCTCCCACCTAGACTAAATCCCGGATGGAATTGAAGCTTCTCTTGATGTGCTTGGTTCTCTTGTGAAATCTGGATTCCTTCGCCAAGGCAATTGCACCAGTATTGTCACAAAAGATTTTCATTGGTCCCGATGCACTAGGTATGACACCTAGATCGGATATGAACTCCTTCATTTGCTGCTTCCGAAGCAGCTATGTACTCCGCTTCACACGTAGATCCCGCCACGACGCTTTGTTTAGAACTGCACCAACTGACAGCTCCACCGTTTAATGTAAACACGTATCTGGTTTGCGATTTAGAATCGTCCGGATCAGTGTCAAAGCTTGCATCAACGTAACCATTTACAATGAGCTCTTTGTCACCTCCATAAACGAGAAACATATCCTTAGTCATTTTCAGGTATTTCAGGATGTTCTTGACCGCTGTCCAGTGATCCACTCCTGGATTACTTTGGTACCTCCCTGCTAGACTTATAGCAAGGCACACATCAGGTCTGGTACATAACATTGCATACATGATAGAGCCTATGGCTGAAGCATAGGGAACATCTTTCATTTTCTCTCTATCTTCTGCAGTGGTCGGGCATTGAGTCTTACTCAATTTCACACCTTGTAACACACGCAAGAACCCTTTCTTTGCTTGATCCATTTTGAACTTCTTCAAAACTTTGTCAAGGTATGTGCTTTGTGAAAGTCCAATTAAGCGTTTTGATCTATCTCTATAGATCTTGATGCCCAATATATAAGCAGCTTCACCGAGGTCTTTCATTGAAAAACTCTTATTCAAGTATCCCTTTATGCTATCCAGAAATTATATATCATTTCCAATCAACAATATGTCGTCCACATATAATATTAGAAATGCTACAAAGCTCCCACTCACTTTCTTGTAAATATAGGCTTCTCTAAAAGTCTGTACAAAACCAAATGCTTTGATCACACTATCAAAGCGTTTATTCCAACTCCGAGAGGCTTGCACCAGTCCATAAATGGATCGCTGGAGCTTGCACACTTTGTTAGCTCCCTTTGGATCGACAAAACCTTCCGGTTGCATCATATACAACTCTTCTTCCAGAAAT
This sequence comes from Triticum urartu, assembly GCF_056163025.1. Lineage (NCBI taxonomy): Eukaryota > Viridiplantae > Streptophyta > Magnoliopsida > Poales > Poaceae > Triticum > Triticum urartu. Next base: position 441,337,416 of record NC_141878.1, on the reverse strand, counting down.
CCATTCAGGAATGCAGTTTTGACATACATTTGCCAAATTTCATAATCATAAAATGCGGCAATTGCTAACATGATTCGGACAGACTTAAGCATCGCTATGGGTGAGAAGGTCTCATCGTAGTCAATCCCTTGAACTTGTCGAAAACCTTTTGCAACAAGTCGAGCTTTATAGACAGTAACATTACCGTCAGCGTTAGTCTTCTTCTTGAAGATCCATTATTCTCAATTGCTTGCCGATCACTGGGCAAGTCAACCAAAGTCCACACTTTGTTCTCATACATGGATCCCATCTCATATTTCATGGCCTCAAGCCATTTTGCGGAACTAGGCTCACCATCGCTTCTTCATAGTTCGTAGGTTCGTCATGGTCTAGTAACATAACTTCCAGAACAGGATTACCGTACCACTCTGGTGCGGATCTCACTCTGGTTGGCCTACGAGGTTCAGTAACAACTTGATCTAAAGTTTCATGATCATCATCATTAACTTCCTCACTAATTGGTGTAGGTGTCGCAGAAACCGGTTTCTGTGATGAACTACTTTCCAATAAGGGAGCAGGTACAGTTACCTCATCAAGTTCTACTTTCCTCCCACTCACTTCTTTCGAGAGAAATTCCTTCTCTAGAAAAACTCCGAATTTAGCAACAAAAGTCTTGCCTTCAGATCTGTGATAGAAGGTGTACCCAACAGTCTCCTTTGGGTATCCTATGAAGACACATTTCCCCGATTTGGGTTCGAGCTTATCAGGTTGAAGCTTTTTCACATAAGCATCGCAGCCCCAAACTTTTAGAAACGACAACTTTGGTTTCTTACCAAACCACAGTTCATAAGGCGTCATCTCAACGGATTTTGATGGTGCCCAATTTAACGTGAATGCGGCCGTCTCTAAAGCATAACCCAAAAATGATAGCGGTAAATCAGTAAGAGACATCATAGATCGCACCATATCTAGTAAAGTACGATTACGACGTTCGGACACACCATTACACTGTGGTGTTCCGGGTGGCATGAGTTGCAAAACTATTCCGCATTGTTTCAAATGAAGACCAAACTCATAACTCAAATATTCTCCTCCATGATCAGATAGTAGAAACTTTATTTTCTTGTTACGGTGATTTTCAACTTCACTCTGAAATTCTTTGAACTTTTCAAACGTTTCAGACTTATGTTTCATTAAGTAGATATACCCATATCTCCTTAAATCATCTGTGAAGGTGAGAAAATAACGATATCCACCACGAGCTTCAACATTCATCGGACCACATAAATCTGTATGTATGATCTCCAACAAATCTGTTGCTCTCTCCATAGTACCGGAGAACGGCATTTTAGTCATCTTGCCCATGAGGCACAGTTCGCAAGTACCAAGTGATTCATAATCAAGTGGTTCCAAAAGTCCATCAGTATGGAGTTTCTTCATGCGCTTTACACCGATATGACCTAAATGGCAGTGCCACAAATAAGTTGCACTATCATCATCAACTCTACATCTTTTGGCTTCAATATTATGAATATTTGTATCACTACTATCGAGATTCAACAAAAATAGACCACTCTTCAAGGGTGCATGACCATAAAAGATATTACTCATATAAATAGAACAACCATTATTCTCTGATTTAAATGAATAACCGTCTCGCATCAAACAAGATCTAGATATAATGTTCATGCTCAACGCTGGCACCAAATAACAATTATTTAGGTCTAATACTAATCTCGAAGGTAGATGTAGAGGTAGCGTGCCGACCATGATCACATCGACTTTGGAACCATTTCCCACGCGCATCGTCACCTCGTCCTTAGCCAATCTTCGCTTAATCCGTAGCCCCTATTTCGAGTTGCAAATATTAGCAATAGAACCAGTATCAAATACCCAGGTGCTACTGCGAGCATTAGTAAGGTACACATCAATAACATGTATATCACATATACCTTTGTTCACCTTGCCATCCTTCTTATCCGCGAAATACTTGGGGCAGTTCCGCTTCCAGTGACCAGTCTGCTTGCAGTAGAAGCACTTAGTCTCAGGCTTAGGTCCAGACTTGGGTTTCTTCTCCTGAGCAGCAACTTGCTTGCTGTTCTTTTTGAAGTTCCCCTTCTTCTTCCCTTTGCCCTTTTTCTTGAAACTGGTGGTCTTATTGACCATCAACACTTGATGCTCCTTCTTGATTTCTACCTCCACTGCCTTTAGCATTGCGAAGAGCTCAGGAATTGTCTTATCCATCCCTTGCATATTATAGTTCATCACGAAGCTCTTGTAGCTTGGTGGCAGTGATTAGAGAATTCTGTCAATGACGCTATCATCCGGGAGATTAACTCCCAGTTGAATCAAGTGATTGCAGTACCCAGGCATCTTGAGTATATGCCCACTGACAGAACTATTCTCCTCCATCTTGCAGCTGTAGAACTTATTGGAGACTTCATATCTCTCAATCCGAGCATTTGCTTGAAATATTAACTTCAACTCTTGGAACATCTCATATGCTCCATCACGTTCAAAACGTCGTTGAAGTCCCGGTTCTAAGCCGTAAAGCATGGCACATTGAACTATTGAGTAGTCATCAGCTTTGCTCTGCCAGACGTTCTTAACGTCGTCAGTTGCATCAGCAGCAGGCCTGGCACTCAGTGGTGCTTCCAGGACGTAATTCTTCTGAGCAGCAATGAGGATAATCCTCAAGTTACGGACCCAGTCCGTGTAATTGCTACCATCATCTTTCAACTTTGCTTTCTCAAGGAACGCATTAAAATTCTACGGAGCAACATCACGGGCCATCTATCTACAATAAACATAGTCAAGCAAGAAACTATCAGGTACTAAGTTCATGATAAATTTAAGTTCAATTAATCATATTACTTCAGAACTCCCACTTAGATAGACATCCCTCTAATCCTCTAAGTGATCACGTGATCCATATCAACTAAACCATGTCCGATCATCACGTGAGATGGAGTAGTTTCAACAGTGAACATCACTACTATGTTGATCATATCTACTATATGATTCACGCTCGACCTTTCGGTCTTTGTGTTCCGAGGCCATATCTGTTATATGCTAGGCTCGTCAAGTTTAACCTGAGTATTCCGCGTGTGCAACTGTTTTGCACCCGTTGTATTTGAACGTAGAGCCTATCACACCCGATCATCATGTGGTGTCTTAGCACGAAGAACTTTCGCAACGGTGCATACTCAGGGAGAACACTTTATACTTTGATAATTTAGTGAGGGATCATCTTATAATGCTACCATCAATCAAAGCAAGATAAGATGCATAAAAGATAAACATCACATGCAATCAATATAAGTGATATGATATGGCCATCATCATCTTATGCTTGTGATCTCCATCTCCGAAGCACCGTCATGATCACCATCGTCACCGGCGCGACACCTTGATCTCCATCGTAGCATCGTTGTCGTCTCTCCAATCTTATGCTTTTACGACTATCGCTACCGCTTAGTGACAAAGTAAAGCATTACAGGGCGATTGCATTGCATACAATAAAGCGACAACCATATGGCTCCTGCCAGTTGCCGATAACTCGGTTACAAAACATGATCATCTCATACAATAAATTTTAGCATCATGTCTTGACCATATCACATCACAACATGCCCTGCAAAAACAAGTTAGACGTCCTCTACTTTTGTTGTTGCAAGTTTTACGTGGCTGCTACGGGCTTAGCAAGAACCGTTCTTACCTACGCATCAAAACCACAATGATAGTTTGTCAAGTTGGTGTTGTTTTAACCTTCGCAAGGACCGGGCGTAGCCACACTCGGTTCAACTAAAGTTGGAGAAACTGACACCCGCCAGCCACCTGTGTGCAAAGCACGTCGGTAGAACCAGCCTCGCGTAAGCGTACGCGTAATGTCGGTCCGAGCCGCTTCATCCAACAATACCGCTGAACCAAAGTATGACATGCTAGTAAGCAGTATGACTTATATCGCCCACAACTCACTTGTGTTCTACTCGTGCATATGACATCTACGCATAAAACCAGGCTCGGATGCCACTGTTGGGGAAAGTAGTAATTTCAAAAAAATTCCTATGCACACGCAAGATCATGGTGATGCATAGCAACGAGAGGGGATAGTGTTGTCCACGTACCCTCGTAGACCGAAAGCGGAAGCGTTAGCACAATGCGGTTGATGTAATCGTACGTCTTCACGATCCGACTGATCAAGTACCGAACGTACGGCACCTCCGAGTTCAGCGCACGTTCAGCCCAATGACGTCCCTCGAACTCCGATCCAGCTGAGTGTTAAGGGAGAGTTTCGTCAGCACGACGGCGTGGTGACGATGATGATGTTTTACCGACGTAGGGCTTCGCCTAAGCACCGCTACAGTATTATCGAGGTGGACTATGGTGGAGGGGGCACCGCACACGGCTAAAAGATCAAACGATCAATTGTTATGTCTCTAGGGTGCCCCCTGCCCCTGTATATAAAGGAGGAAGGGGGTGTGGCCGGCCAGGAGAGAGGGCGCGCCAGGAGGAGTCCTACTCCCACCGGGAGTAGGACTTCCCCCTTTCCTAGTTGGATTAGGACTTGGGAGGGGGAAAGAGGAGGGAGAGAGGAAGGAAGGGGGGCGCCGCCCCCCTCTCCTTGTCATATTCAGACTAGGAGGGAGGGGCGCGCGGCCCGGCCCTGGCTGCCTCTCCTCTTCTCCGTAAAGGCCCACTAAGGCCCATTAACCTCCCGGGGGGTTCCGGTAACCTCCCGGTACTCCGGTAAAATCCTGATTTCACCCGGAACACTTCTGATATCCAAACATAGGCTTCCAATATATCAATCTTCATGTCTCGACCATTTTGAGACTCCTCGTCATGTCCGTGATCACATCCAGGACTCCGAACAACCTTCGGTACATCAAAACATATAAACTCATAATATAACTATCATCGAAACATTAAGCGTGCGGACCCTACGGGTTCGAGAACAATGTAGACATGACCGAGACACGTCTCCGGTCAATAACCAATAGCGGAACCTGGATGCTCATATTGGCTCCCACATATTCTATGAAGATCTTTATCGGTCAGACCACATAACAACATATGTTGTTCCCTTTGTCATCGGTATGTTACTTGCCCGAGATTCGATCGTCAGTATCTCAATACCTAGTTTCAATCTCGTTACCGGCAAGTCTCTTTACTCGTTCCATAATACATCATCCTGCAACTAACTCATTAGTTGCAATGCTTGCAAGGCTTAAGTGATGTGCATTACCAAGAGGGCCCAGAGATACTTCTCCGACAATCGGAGTGACAAATCCTAATCTCGAAATACGCCAACTCAACAAGTACCTTCGGAGACACTTGTAGAGCACCTTTATAATCACCCAGTTACATTGTGACGTTTGGTAGCACACAAAGTGTTCCTCCGGTAAACGGGAGTTGCATAATCTCATAGTCATAGGAACATGTATAAGTCATGAAGAAAGCAATAGCAACATACTAAACGATCCGGTGCTAAGCTAACGGAATGGGTCAGGTCAATCATATCATTCTCCTAATGATGTGATCCCATTAATCAAATGACAACTCATGTCAATGGCTAGGAAACTTAACCATCTTTGATCAACGAGCTAGTCAAGTAGAGGCATACTAGTGACACTCTGTTTGTCTATGTGTTCACACATGTATTATACAATTCTAGCATGAATAATAAACATTTATCATGATATAAGGAAATAAACAATAACTTTATTATTGCCTCTAGGGCATATTTCCTTCAGTGAGAGCATCATACCGGGAGTGAGTGAGCGACAACACTTAGTGAGTGAGGTAGTTGACACGGCATGTGAGGCCACTATGCTTTCTAATGACTTAACCTCTACTCCTAGTGTGTTTTCTTCTTTGGTGCTAGGTCTCCTACATGATGACATGCCTATCCTTGACAAGTCCATACGTCCAATGGAGACGATGATGGCCATGGTGGATGATGATGCACCCTCCACATGGTTCCATCAAGATGAAGATGATCACGACTTATTCTTCGACACCTCACCTACAACACATGAGCGATGCTTCAAAGGTAACATAGGTGATGGTGCTTCTCTTGTCCCACTAGTGGACTATCTCACCAATGATTGCTTGCATGATGTTGATACACCTATTCCCATGCTTCATGCTAGTGTGACTTCTTCATGTCATGACTTACCAATTTATGATGAATATGATGATGAGCATGTTGAGTTTCCTAGTTGTGATGCTATGCTCCATAGGATATCATGTGAAAATTCTACTGGTCACATCATGTTTGACAATCCTTTGAACTTGTCATATGCTATGAGTGAGATCTCCCATATCGCATCATTTCAATCTCAACATAGTAACTATGCATGCCCCATTAAAATAAATCCCATTTGCACTTATGTCATAGATGACGAGATGATGGTCATTTGCTTTTGTTTTTCTTGTGATGATATTGCCATGCTTCCTTTACATGATTTGCACAATTCATCTACTATGCCATGCCATGATCACAATGTTCCAAACATGCATTGTTTTGGATGTTGTCAATATTCTCCATGTGATGTTTCCACTAGTGATCATGAGCAGACCCCCATAGTTTCCTCATACATATTAGGATATTTTGGTACATTCCATACTTTGCATGATTCCCATAATTGCTTGCACAATATGCATTCCATGAATAACAATGCTCTACATGTTTCTCATGGTGCATTACACAATTTGAGTCTCCATTATGCTATACATAACAACAAACCTATCATGATGGATGACATGTTTCTATATCATGCATCTCATTTATTTGAGCATTGGCTAGTTTGTGCTAACTAACACTTGCACGTGCGCATCATGATGGATGATGTGTACATATACCACGCACACACAATTTTCCCTTTGTCTTTGTTTTATGTAGGTACTCATGTATACTCGTCAACCTCTCAATCCCAAGAGTTGATGAAACGAGCTCTTGAGAGCAGCGACGATTTGGGATCCCGTGGACTATCCTTACCACCGTTCCTTTTGCGCAAGGACTACGTGCATCTCTTTTACTTGGCTCTCACAAGGCTATGGGCTATATATCACTTGTTACTTTATGCCCATTGTATCTTGTTCACTTTGCATGTTATGCCTCTTTACATGATTTTGCCATGCAATTGTGACCCTTGCTTGTATCTACCCATGATTCACAATTATGATACTCCTGTGTGTATTTGCATGCTTAGTGGAGATCCTTGTTGCTATTGCCATGTTTATCATGTGCCTCATGCTATTGTTGATTCTCGTGTTGGGAGAGCCATAATGTTCCATTGCTATTTCCATCTGACCTCTTGCCAATACAATGATGATACATTTCTCATGTCTTGTTTTCATGCTTGTGATATGTCATGCGCATCATATATGCTCACTATTTGCACACATGACATGATTGCCATGATTACCTCTAGTATGTTGCATCTTCGCACTACTAGCTCACGCCACTTGATCGCTATGATTGCTTGCTTTGTGCTACCTCTTGAGCACTGCGTTGGTTTTCCCCGAAGAGGAAGGGATGATGCAGCAAAGTAGCGTAAGTATTTCCTTCAGTTTTTGAGAACCAAGGTATCAATCCAGTAGGAGGATACGTGCGAGTCCCTCGTACCTGCACAAAACAAATAAATCCTTGCAACCAACGCGAATAGGGGTTGTCAATCACTACACAGCCACTTACGAGAGTGAGATCTGATAGATATGATAAGATAATATTTTTGTTATTTTTGTGATAAAGATGCAAAGTAAAATAAAGGCAAAGTAAAAAAGCAAAGGAAATAACTAAGTAGTAGGAGATTAATATGATAAAGATAGACCCGGGGGCCATAGGTTTCACTAGTGGCTTCTCTCGAGAGCATAAGTATTCTACGGTGGGTGAACAAATTACTATTGAGCAATTGACAGAATTGAGCATAGTTATGAGAATATCTAGGTATGATCATGTATATAGGCATCACGTCTGAGACAAGTAGACCGACTCCTGCCTGCATCTACTACTATTACTCCACTCATCGACCTCTATCCAGCATGCATCTAGAGTATTAAGTTAAAAACCGAGTAACGCCTTAAGCAAGATGACATGATGTAGAGGGGTAGACTCATGCAATATGATGAAAACCCCATCTTGTTATCCTCGATGGCAACAATACAATACGTGCCTTGCTGCCCCTACTATCACTGGGAAAGGACACCGCAAGATTGAACCCAAAGCTAAGCACTTCTCCCATTGTAAGAAAGATCAATCTAGTAGGCCAAACCAAACTGATAATTCGAAGATACTTGCAAAGATAACCAATCATACATAAAAGAATTCAGAGAAGATTCAAATATTATTCATAGATAGACTTGATCATAAACCCACAATTCATCGGTCTCAACAGACACACCGCAAAAGAAGATTACATCGAATAGTTCTCCACAAGAGAGGGGGAGAACATTGTATTGAGATCCAAAAAGAGAGAAGAAGCCGTCTAGCTAATAACTATGGACCCATATGAAGGAAATATGCCCTAGAGGCAATAATAAAGTTATTATTTATTTCCTTATATCATGATAAATGTTTATTATTCATGCTAGAATTGTATGGACTTGTCAAGGATAGGCATGTCATCATGTAGGAGACCTAGCACCAAAGAAGAAAACACACTAGGAGTAGAGGTTAAGTCATTAGAAAGCATAGTGGCCTCACATGCCGTGTCAACTACCTCACTCACTAAGTGTTGTCGCTCAGTCACTCCCGGTATGATGCTCTCACTGAAGGAAATATGCCCTAGGGGCAATAATAAAGTTATTATTTATTTCCTTATATCATGATAAATGTTTATTATTCATGCTAGAATTGTATAATACATGTGTGAATACATAGACAAACAATATGTCACTAGTATGCCTCTACTTGACTAGCTCGTTGAATCAAAGATGGTTAAGTTTCCTAGCCATAGACATGAGTTGTCATTTGATTAATGGGGTCACATCATTAGAGAATGATGTGATTGACTTGACCCATTCCATTAGCATAGCACTTGATCGTTTAGTTTGTTGCTATTGCTTTCTTCATGACTTATACATGTTCCTATGACTATGAGATTATGCAACTCCCGTTTACCAGAGGAACACTTTGTGTTCTACCAAACGTCACAACGTAACTGGGTGATTATAAAGGTGCTCTACAGGTGTCTCCGAAGGTACTTGTTGGGTTGGCGTATTTCGAGATTAGGATTTGTCACTCCGATTGTCGGAGAGGTATCTCTGGGCCCTGTCGGTAATGCACATCACTTAAGCCTTGCAAGCATTGCAACTAATGAGTTAGTTGCGGGATGATGTATTACGGAACGATTAAAGAGACTTGCCGGTAACGAGATTGAACTAGGTATTGAGATACCGACGATCGAATCTCGGGCAAGTAACATACCGATGACAAAGGGAACAACGTATGTTGTTATGCGGTCTGACCGATAAAGATCTTCATAGAATATGTGGGAGCCAATATGAGCATCCTGGTTCCGCTATTGGTTATTGACCGGAGACATGTCTCGGTCATGTCTACATAGTTCTCGAACCCGTAGGGTCCACATGCTTAAAGTTTCGGTGAAGATTGTATTATGAGTTTATGTGATTTGATGTACCGAAGGTAGTTCGGAGTCCCGGATGAGATCGGGGACATGACGAGGAGTCTCGAAATGGTCGAGACGTAAAGATCGATATATTGGATGACTATATTCGGACATCGGAAAGGTTCCGAGTGATTCGGGTATTTTCGGGGGTACCGGGGAGTTACGGGAATACGAGGAAGAAGTAATGGGCCTCATGGGCCAAGTGGTGGAAGAGAGGAGGCAGGGCGTGCGGCCCCCGTAGCCCAAACCGAATTGGACTAGGGGGCCAGCCCCCCTTTCCTCCTTTTCCTCCTTCTCCTTCCTTCTCCTTCTCCTCCTTCCTTTCCTCCTCCTAGTACGAGTAGGAAAGGGGAGTCCTACTCCTACTAGGAGGAGGACTCCTCCTCCTCCTGGCGCGCCCATAGAGGGCCGGCCGGCCTCCCCCTTGCTCCTTTATATACAGGGGTAGGGGGCACCTCTAGACACACAAGTTGATCAGTTGATCTCTCCCAGCCGTGTGCGGTGCCCCCCTCCACCATATTCCACCTCGGTCATATTGTAGCGGTGCTTAGGCGAAGCCCTGCGTCGGTAGAAACATCATCACCGTCACCACGCCGTCGTGCTGACGGAACTCTCCCGTGAAGCTCTGCTGGATCGGAGTTCACGGGACGTCATCGAGCTGAACGTGTGCTGAACTCGGAGGTGCCGTGCATTCGGTACTTGGATCGGTCGGATCATGAAGACGTACGAATACATCAACCGCGTTGTGCTAACGCTTTCGCTTTCGGTCTACGAGGGTACGTGGACAACACTCTCCCCTCTCGTTGCTATGCATCACCATGATCTTGCGTGTGCGTAGGAAATTTTTGAAATTACTACGTTCCCCAACACTGTAGGTCTGAGGTAAACTACTCACACTTCATCGGAGAGGCTAGGGTGTTGATGTAGAAGCCCTCTGTGATCGATGCCCCTTCCGGCGGAGCTCCGGAACAGGCCCCAAGATGGGATCTCGTGGATACAGAAAGTTGCGGCGGTGGAATTATATTTTTGGCTCCGTCTCTGATCGTTTGGGGGTACGTAGGTATATATAGGAGGAAGGAGTACGTCGGTGGAGCAACAGGGGGCCCACGAGGGTGGAGGGCGCGCCTACGGGGGTAGGCGCACCCCCTACCTCATGGCCTCCTCTTTTGTGTCTAGACGTAGGGTCCAAGTCTCCTGGGTCTTGTTTGTTGAGAAAATCACGTTCCCGAAGGTTTCATTCCTTTTGGACTCTGTTTGATATTCCTTTTCTTCGAAACCCTAAAACAGGCAAAAAACAGCAATTCTGGGTTGGGCCTCCGGTTAATAGGTTAGTCCCAAAAATAATATAAAAGTGGATAATAAAGCCCAATAATGTCCAAAACAGTAGATAATATAACATGGAGCAATCAAAAATTATAGATACGTTGGAGACGTATCAACCATCCCCAAGCTTAATTCCTGCTCATCCTCGAGTAGGTAAATGATAAAAACAGAATTTTTGATGAGGAGTGCTACTTGGCATAATTTTAATGTAATTCTTCTTAATTGTGGTATGAATATTCAGATCCGAAAGATTCAAGACAAAAGTTCATATTGACATAAAAATAATAATACTTCAAGCATACTAACTAAGCAATTATGTCTTCTCAAAATAACATGGCCAAAGAAAGTTCATCCCTACAAAATCATATAGTTTAGTCATGCTCCATTTTTGTCACACAAGAATGCTCTTATCATGCACAACCCCGATGACAAGCCAAGCAATTGTTTCATACTTTAGTAATCTCAAACCTATAAACTTTCACGCAATATATGAGCGCGAGCCATGGATATAGCACTATGGGTGGAATAGAATATAACGAGGGGGGTTATGTGGAGAAGACAAAAAGGAGAAAGTCTCACATCAACGAGGCTAATCAATGGGCTATGGAGATGCCCACCGATTGATGTTGATGCAAGGAGTAGGGATTGGCATGCAACGGATGCACTAGAGCTATAAATGTATAAAAGCTCAACAAAAGAAACTAAGTGGGTGTGCATCCAACATGCTTGCTCACGAAGACCTAGGGCACTTGAGGAGGCCCATTGTTGGAATATACAAGCCAAGTTCTATAATGAAAATTCCCACTAGTATATGAAAGTGACAAAACAAGAGACTCTCTATCATGAATATTATGGTGCTACTTTGAAGCACAAGTGTGGAAAAGGATAGTAACATTGTCCCTTCTCTCTTTTTCTCTCATTTTTTTGGGGCCTTCTCTTTTTTATATAATTCCTCACTTGGTACAATGCTCTAGAAAATGATGATCATCACACTTCTATTTATTTACAACTCAATGATTACAACTCGATACTAGAACAATAGATGACTCTATATGAATGTCTTCGGCGGTGTACCGGGATATGCAATGGACCAAGAGTGACATGTATGAAAGAATTATGAATGGTGGCTTTGCCACAAATACTATGTCAACTACATGATCATGCTAAGCAATATGACAATAATGAATGTGTCATGATAAACGGAACGGTGGAAAGTTGCATGGCAATATATCTCGGAATGGCTATAGAAATGCCATAATAGGTAGGTATGGTGGCTATTTTGAGGAAGATATAAGGAGGTTTATGTGTGAAAGAGCGTATCATATCACGGGGTTTGGATGCACCGGCGAAGTTTGCGCCAACTCTCAATGTGAGAAAGGGCAATGCACGGTACCGAAGAGGCTAGCAAGGATGGAAGGGTGAGAGTGCATATAATCCATGGACTCAACATTAGTCATAAAGAACTCACATACTTATTGCAAAAATCTACAAGTCATCAAAAACCTCAGCACTACGTGCATGTTCCTAGGGGGGTAGATTGGTAGGAAAAGACCATCGCTCATCCCCGACCGCCACTTATAAGGAGGACAATCAAATAACACCTCATGTTTCAAATTTGTTACATAACATTTACCATACGTGCATGCTACGGGACTTGCAAACTTCAACACAAGCATTTCTCAATTTCACAACTACTCAACTAGCACGACTTTGATATTATTACCTCCATATCTCAAAACAATCATCAAGCACCAAACTTTTCTTAGTATTCAAAACACTCATAAGAAAATTTTACTAATCTTGAATACCTAGCATATTAGGATTTTAAGCAAATTACCATGCTATTTAAGACTCTAAAAATAATCTAAGTGAAGCATGAGAGATCAATAGTTTCTATAAAACAAATCCACCACCGTGCTCTAAAAGATATAAGTGAAGTACTAGAGCAAAACTATATAACTCAAAAGATATAAGCGAAGCACATAGAGTATTCTAGCAAATTCCAAATCATGTATGGCTCTCTCAAAAGGTGTGTACAGCAAGGATGATTGTGGTAAACTAAAAAGTAAAGACTCAAATCATACAATACGCTCCAAGCAAAACACATATCATGTGGCGAATAAAAATATAGCTCCAAGTAAAGTTACCGATAGAAGTAGACGAAAGAGGGGATGCCTTCCGGGGCATCCCCAAGCTTTGGCTTTTAGGTGTCCTTAGATTATCTTGGGGGTGCCATGGGCATCCCCAAGCTTAGGCTCTTGCCACTCCTTGTTCCATAATCCATCAAATCTTTACCCAAAACTTGAAAACTTCACAACACAAAACTTAAAGTAGAAAATCTCGTGAGCTCCGTTAGCGAAAGAAAACAAAACACCACTTCCAGGTACTGTAATGAACTCATTCTTTATTTATATTGGTGTTATACCTACTGTATTACAACTTCTCTATGGTTTATAAACTATTTTACTAGCCATAGATTCATCAAAATAAGCAAACAACACACGAAAAACAGAATCTATCAAAAACAGAACAGTCTGTAGTAATCTGTAGCTAGAGCAAGATCTGCAACCCAAAAATTATAAAATAAATTTCTGGACTTTAGGAATTTATCTATTAATCATCTTAAAAAAGAATTAACTAAATATCACTTTCCAAATAAAAATGGCAGTAGTTCTCGTGAGCGCTAAAGTTTCTGTTTTTTACAGCAAGTGTAACAAGACTTTCCCCAAGTCTTCCCAACGGTTCTACTTGGCACAAACACTAATTAAACACAAAAAACACAACCAAAACAGATGCTAGATAAAATATTTATTACTAAACAGTAGCAAAAATCAAGGAATTAAAATAAAATTGTTTTCCTCCCAACAAGCGCTATCGTTTAACGCCCCTAGCTAGGCATAACAAGCATGAATAGATCTAGGTATTGCCATCTTTGGTAGGCAATCCATAAGTGGCTCTAATAATAGATTCATAAGGTAATTTAATTTTCTTTCTATGAAAGTGTTCCATGCCTTTCCTTAATGGAAATTGTAATCTAATATTTCCTTCCTTCATATCAATAATTGCACCAATCGTTCTAAGGAAAGGTCTACCAAGAATAATAGGACATGAAGGATTGCAATCTATGTCAAGAACAATAAAATCTACAGGTACATAATTCCTATTTGCAACAATAAGAACATCATTAATTCTTCCCATAGATTTCTTAATAGTGGAATCCGCAAGGTGCAAGTTTAAAGAGCAATCATCAAAATCACGGAAACCTAACAAATCACACAAAGTCTTTGAAATCATGGAAACACTAGCACCCAAATCACATAAAGCATAGCATTCATTATCCTTAATTTTAATTTTAATAGTTGGTTCCAACTCATCAAAAAGCTTTCTAGGGATAGAAACTTCCAATTCAAGTTTTTCTTCATAAGATTGCATCAAGGCATCAACGATATGTTTAGTAAATGCTTTATTTTGACTATAAGCATGAGGAGAATTTAGCACGGATTGTAACAAGGAAATACAATCAATCAAAGAGCAATTTTCATAGTTAAATTCCTTGAAATCCATAATAGTGGGTTTAGCAACGTCTAGGGTTTTAATTTCTTCAATCCCACTTTTATCAATTTTAGCATCAAGATCAAAAAATTCCGAATTCTTGGAACGCCTTCTAGGTAAAGGTGGATCATATTCAGTCCCATCATTATCAAGATTCATATTGCAAAACAAATATTTAATAGGGGACACATCAATAACTTTTAGACCTTCATCTTTATTTTCATAGCAATCCGGTTTAGCGGCCATCTTATTAACTAAGGTAGCCTGCTTATCCGAAATTTCAGCAGTTAATTTCTCAAGATGAGCAATTTGGGATCTCAAACCATCGAATTCTTTAGACATATCATCAAGCTCTTTATTCATAAAACTCATAAAACTTTTCTGTTCTTGAAGCTCGTTTCTGAAGAAACTGTTATGTTCAAATTGCAAAACCATAAAACTCCTGACATTGCTTTCGATCTCTTCTAGCCTTTTAAGGTGGAGAGCACCAAATTTAGGTAGAGCCATTGAGGCAAGCAAGCAATTTAACACACAAGCAAACAAAAAGCAAGCAGGCAAAAAGAGGCAAATAGAGAAAGAGATGGAGGATAGAGAGAGAGAGAGATAGGGCGAATAAAACGGCAAGGGTGAAGTGGGGGAGAGGAAAACGAGAGGCAAATGGCAAATAATGTAATGCGGGAGATAAGGGTATCTCATGGGTACTTGGTATGTTGACTTTTGCGTAGACCTCCCCGACAATGGCGCCAGAAATCCTTCTTTCTACCTCTTGAGCACTGCGTTGGTTTTCCCCGAAGAGGAAGGGATGATGCAGCAAAGTAGCGTAAGTATTTCCCTCAGTTTTTGAGAACCAAGGTATCAATCCAGTAGGAGGCTACACGCGAATCCCTCGTACCTGCACAAAACAAATAAATCCTCGCAACCAACGCGAATAGGGGTTGTCAATCCCTACACGGCCACTTACGAGAGTGAGATCTGATAGATATGATAAGATAATATTTTTGGTATTTTTGTGATAAAGATGCAAAGTAAAATAAAGGCAAAGTAAAAAGCAAAGGAAATAACTAAGTAGTAAGAGATTAATATGACAAAGATAGACCCGGGGGCCATAGGTTTCACTAGTGGCTTCTCTCGAGAGCATAAGTATTCTACGGTGGGTGAACAAATTACTGTTGAGCAATTGACAGAATTGAGCATAGTTACGAGAATATCTAGGTATGATCATGTATATAGGCATCACGTCCGAGACAAGTAGACCGACTCCTGCCTGCATCTACTACTATTACTCCACTCATCGACCGCTATCTAGCATGCATCTAGAGTATTAAGTTAAAAACAGAGTAACGCCTTAAGCAAGATGACATGATGTAGAGGGATGGATGAAGGAAATATGCCCTAGAGGAAATAATAAAGTTATTATTTATTTCCTTATATCATGATAAATGTTTATTATTCATGCTAGAATTGTATTAACCGGAAACATAATACATGTGTGAATACATAGACAAACAGAGTGTCACTAGTATGCCTCTACTTGACTAGCTCGTTAATCAAAGATGGTTATGTTTCCTAACCATGAACAAGGAGTTGTTATTTGATTAACGAGATCACATCATTAGGTGAATGATCTGATTGACATGACCCATTCCATTAGCTTAGCACCCGATCGTTTAGTATGTTGCTATTGCTTTCTTCATGACTTATACATGTTCCTATGACTATGAGATTATGCAACTCCCGTTTGCCGGAGGAACACTTTGTGTGCTACCAAACGTCACAACGTAAATGGGTGATTAAAGGTGCTCTACAGGTGTCTCCAAAGGTACATGTTGGGTTGGCGTATTTCGAGATTAGGATTTGTCACTCCGATTGTCGGAGAGGTATCTCTGGGCCCTCTCGGTAATGCACATCACATAAGCCTTGCAAGCATTGCAACTAATGAGTTAGTTGCGATATGATGTATTACGAAACGAGTAAAGAGACTTGCCAGTAACGAGATTGAACTAGGTATTGAGATACCGACGATCGAATCTCGGGTAAGTAACATACCGATGACAAAGGGAACAACGTATGTTGTTTTGCGGTCTGACCGATAAAGATCTTCGTAGAATATGTAGGAGCCAATATGAGCATCCAGGTTCCGCTATTGGTTATTGACCGGAGACGTGTCTTGGTCATGTCTACATTGTTCTCGAACCCGTAGGGTCCGCACGCTTAAGGTTTCGATGACAGTTATATTATGAGTTTATGAGTTTTGATGTACCGAAGTTAGTTCGGAGTCCCGGATGTGATCACGGACATGACGAGGAGTCTCGAAATGGTCAAGACATAAAGATTGATATATTGGACGGCTATATTCGGACACCGAAAGTGTTCCGGGTGATTTCGGAGAAAACCGGAGCGCCGGAGGTTACCGGAACCCCCCCGGAAGAAGTAATGGGCCATATGGGCCTTAGTGGAGAGAGAGAGGGGCAGCCAGAGGTGGGCTGCGTGCCTCCTCCCCCCTGGTCCGAATTGGACTAGGAGAGGGGGGCGGCGCCCCCCCTTTCCCTCTCCCTCCCCACTTCTTTCCCCCTCCTAGTAGGAGTCCTACTCGGAGGAGGACTCCTCCTGGCGCGCCTATAGGGGCCGACCGGCCTCCTCCCCTTGCTCCTTTATATGCGGGGGCAGGGGGCACCCCTAGACACAAGTTGATCTTCGTGATCGTTCCTTAGCCGTGTCCGGTGCCCCCTCCACCATATTCCACCTCGGTCATATTGTAGCAGTGCTTAGGCGAAGCCCTGCGATGGTAGAACATCAAAATCATCACCACGCCGTCGTGCTGACGGAACTCCTCTCCGACGCTTTGCTGGATCGAAGCCCGGGGATCGTCATCGAGCTGAACGTGTGCCAAGAACTCGGAGGTGCCGGAGTAACGATGCTTGGATCGGTCGGATCGTGAAGACGTACGACTACATCAACCGCATTGTCACGATGCTTCCGCTGTCGGTCTACAAGGGTACGTAGATCACACTCTCCCCTCTCGTTGCTATGCATCACCATGATCTTGCGTGTGCATAGGAAATCTTTTGAAATTACTACGTTCCCCAACAGTGGCATCCGAGCCTAGGTTTTATGTGTTGATGTTATATGCACGAGTAGAACACAAGTGAGTTGTGGGCGATATAAGTCATACTGCTTACCAGCATGTCATACTTTGGTGCAGCGGTATTGTTGGACGAAGCGACCCGGACCGACATTACGCATACGCTTACGCGAGACCGGTTCTCCCGACGTGCTTTGCACAAAGGTGGCTAGCGGGTGACAGTTTCTCCAACTTTAGTTGAACCGAGTGTGGCTACGCCCGGTCCTTGCGAAGATTAAAACAGCACCAACTTGACAAACTATCGTTGTGGTTTTGATGCGTAGGTAAGATTGGTTCTTGCTTAAGCCCGTAGCAGCCACGTAAAACTTGCAACAACAAATTAGAGGACGTCTAACTTGTTTTTGCAGGGCATGTTGTGATGTGATATGGTCAAGACATGATGCTAAATTTTATTGTATGAGATGATCATGTTTTGTAACCGAGTTATCGGCAACTGGCAGGAGCCATATGGTTGTCGCTTTATTGTATGCAATGCAATCGCGCTGTAATGCTTTACTTTATCACTTAAGCGGTAGCGATAGTCATGGAAGCATAAGATTGGCGAGACGACAACGATGCTACGATGGAGATCAAGGTGTCGCGCCGATGATGATGGTGATCACGACGGTGCTTCGAAGATGGAGATCACAAGCACAAGATGATGATGGCCATATCATATCACTTATATTGATTGCATGTGATGTTTATCTTTTATGCATCTTATCTTGCTTTGATTGACGGTAGCATTATAAGATGATCTCTCACTAATTATCAAGAAGTGTTCTCCCTGAGTATGCACCATTGCGAAAGTTCTTCGTGCTGAGACACCACGTGATGATCGGGTGTGATAGGCTCTACGTTCGAATACAACGGGTGCAAAACAGTTGCACACGCGGAATACTCAGGTTATACTTGACGAGCCAAGCATATACAGATATGGCCTCGGAACACGGAGACCGAAAGGTCGAGCGTGAATCATATAGTAGATATGATCAACATAGTGATGTTCACCAATGAAACTACTCCATCTCACGTGATGATCGGACATGGTTTAGTTGATTTGGATCACGTAATCACTTAGAGGATTAGAGGGATGTCTATCTAAGTGGGAGTTCTTAAGTAATATGATTAATTGAACTTAAATTTATCATGAACTTAGTCCTGGTAGTATTTTGCAAATTATGTTGTAGATCAATAGCTCGCGTTGTTGCTTCCCTGTGTTTATTTTGATATGTTCCTAGATAAAATTGTGTTGAAAGATGTTAGTAGCAATGATGCGGATTGGATCCGTGATCTGAGTTTATCCTCATTGCTGCACAGAAGAATTATGTCCTTGATGCACCGCTAGGTGACGGACCTATTGCAGGATCATATGCAGACGTTATGAACGTTTGGCTAGCTCAATATGATGACTACTTGATAGTTTAGTGCACCATGCTTAATGGCTTAGAATCGGGACCTCAAAGACGTTTTGAACGTCATGGAGCATATGAGATGTTCCAGGAGTTGAAGTTAATATTTCAAGCAAATACTCGAGTTGAGAGATATGAAGTCTCCAACAAGTTCTATAGCTAAAAGATGGAGGAGAATCGCTCAACTAGTGAGCATGTGCCCAGATTGTCTGAGTACTACAATCGCTTGAATCAAGTGGGAGTTAATCTTCCAGATAAGATAGTGATTGACAGAATTCTCTAGTCACCATCACCAAGTTAGTAGAACTTCGTGATGAACTATGATATGCAAGGGATAACGGAAACGATTCCCAAGCTCTTCGTAATGCGGAAATTGACGAAGGTAGAAATCGAGAAAAACATCAAGTGTTGATGGTAGACAAGACCACTAGTTTCAAGAAAAGGGCAGAGGGAAGAAGGGGAACTTCAAGAAGAACAGCAAGCAAGTTGCTGCTCAAGTGAAGAAGCCCAAAGTCTGGTCCTAAGCCTGAGACTAAGTGTTTCTACTGCAAAGGGACTGGTCACTGGAAGCGGAACTACCCCAAGTGATTGGCAGATAAGAAGGATGGCAAAGTGAACATAAGTATATTTGATATACATGTTATTGATGTGTGCTTTACTAGTGTTTATAGCAACCCCTCAGTATTTGATACTAGTTCAGTTGCTAAGATTAGTAACTCGAAACGGGAGTTGCAGAATAAACAGAGACTAGTTAAGGGTGAAGTGACGATGTGTGTTGGAAGTGGTTCCAAGATTGATATGATCATCATCGCACACTCCCCATACTTTCGGGATTAGTGTTGAATCTGAATAAGTGTTATTTGGTGTTTGCATTAAGCATGAATATGATTTGATCATGTTTATTGTAATACGGTTATTCATTTAAGTAAGAGAATAAATTGTTGTTCTGTTTACATGAATAAAACCTTATATGGTTACACACCCAATGAAAATAGTTCGTTGGATCTCGATCGTAGTGATACACATAATCATAATATTGAAACCAAAAGATGCAAAGTTAATAATGATAGTGCAACTTATTTGTAGCACTGCCGTTTAGGTCATATTGGTGTAAAGCGCATGAAGAAACCCCATGCTGATGGGATTTTGGAATCACTTGATTATGAATCACTTGATGCTTGCGAACCATGCCTCATGGGCAAGATGACTAAGACTCCGTTCTCCGGAGCGAGCAACTGACTTATTGGAAATAATACATACTGATGTATGCGGTCCGATGAGTGTTAAGGCTCACGGCAAGTATCGTTATTTTCTGAACTTCACAGATGATTTGAGCAGATATGGGTATATCTACTTGATGAAACATAAGTCTGAAACATTTGAAAAGTTCAAAGAATTTCAGAGTGAAGTGGAAAATCATCGTGACAAGAAAATAAAGTTTCTACGATCTGATCGCGGAGACAAATATTTGAGTTACGAGTTTGGTCTTCAATTAAAACAATGTGGAATAGTTTCACAAACTCATGCCACATGGAACACCACAGCATAATGGTGTGTCCGAACGTCATAACCGTACTTTATTGGATATAGTGCAATCTATGATGTCCCTTACCGATCTACCACTATCGTTTTGGGGTTATGCATTAGAGACAGCTGCATTCACGTTAAAAGGGCACCATCTAAATCTGTTGAGATGACACCGTATGAACTGTGGTTTGGCAAGAAACCAAAGTTGTCATTTCTTAAAGTTTGGGGTTGCAATGCTTATGTGAAAAAGTTTCATCCTAATAAGCTCAAACCCAAATCGGAAAAATGTGTCTTCATAGGATACCCAAAAAGTTACTGTTGGGTACACCTTCTATCACAGATCCAAAGGCAAGACATTCGTTGCTAAGAATGGATCCTTTCTAGAGAAGGAGGTTCACTCGAAAGAAGTGAGTGGGAGGAAAGTAGAACTTGATAAGGTAATTGTACCTTCTCCCTTATTGGAAAGTAGTTCATCACAGAAATCTGTTCCTGTGACTACTACACCAATTGGTGAGGAAGCTAATGATGATGATCATGTAACTTCAGATCAAGTTACTACGGAATCTCGTAGGTAAACCAGAGTGAGATCCGCACCAGAGTGGTACGGTAATCCTGTTCTGGAGGTCATGCTACTTGACCATGACGAACCTACGAACTATGAAGTAGCGATGGTGAGCCCAGATTCCGCAAAATGGCTTGAGGCCATGAAATCTGAGATGGGATCCATGTATGAGAACAAAGTATGGACTTTGGTTGACTTGCCCGATGATCGGCAAGCAATTGAGAATAAATGGATCTTCAAGAGGAAGACGGACGCTGATAGTAGTGTTACTATCTACAAAGCTAGAATTGTCGCAAAAGGTTTTTGACAAGTTCAAGGTGTTGACTACGATGAGAGTTTCTCACTCGTATCTATGCTTAAGTCTATCCGAATCATGTTAGCAATTGCCGCATTTTGTGAAATCTGGCAAATGGATAAACAAAACTGCATTCCTTAATAGATTTATTAAAGAAGAGTTGTATATGATACAACCAGAAGGTTTTGTCAATCCTAAAGGTGCTAACAAAATATGCAAGCTCCAGCGATCCATCTATGGACTGGTGCAAGCATCTCGGAGTTGGAATATACGCTTTGATAAGTTGATCAAAGCATATAGTTTTATACAGACTTGCGATGAAGCCTGTATTTACAAGAAAGTGAGTGGGAGCACTACAACATTTCTGATAAGTATATGTGAATGACATATTGTTGATCGGAAATAATGTAGAATTATTCTGCAAAGCATAAAGGAGTGTTTGAAAGGAATTTTCCAAAGAAAGACCTCGGTGAAGCTGCTGACATATTGAACATCAAGATCTATAGAGATAGAACAAGACACTTGATAAGTTTTTTTCAATGAGTACATACCTTGAGAAGATTTTGAAGTAGTTCAAAATAGAACAGTCAAAGAAAGAGTTCTTGTCTGTGTTACAAGGTGTGAAATTGAGTAAGACTCAAAACCCGACCACGACAGAAGATAGAAAGAGAATGAAAGTCATTCCCTATGCCTCAGCCATAGGTTCTATAAAGTATGCCATGCTATGTACCAGATCTATTGTATACCCTACACTGATTTTGGCAAGGTAGTACAATAGTGATCTAGGAGTAGATCACTGGACAACGGTCAAAATTATCCTTAGTGGAATAAGGATATGTTTCTCGATTATGGAGGTGACAAAAAGGTTAGTCATAAAAGGTTACGTCGATGCAAGTTTTGACACTAATCCAGATGACTCTAAGTCTCAATCTGGATACATATTGAAAGTGGGAGCAATTAGCTAGAGTAGCTCTGTGCAGAGCATTGTTGACATAGAAATTTGCAAAATACATACGGATCTGAATGTGGCAGACCCATTGACTAAACTTCTCTCACAAGCAAAACATGATCACACCTTAGTACTCTTTGGGTGTTAATCGCATAGCGATGTGAACTAGATTACTGAATCTAGTAAACCCTTTGGGTGTTGGTCACATGAAGATGTGAACTAATCACATAAAGATGTGAACTATTAGTGTTAAATCACATGGTGATGTGAACTAGATTATTGACTCTAGTGCAAGTGGGAGACTGAAGGAAATATGCCCTAGAGGCAATAATAAAGTTATTATTTATTTCCTTATATCATGATAAATGTTTATTATTCATGCTAGAATTGTATTAACCGGAAACATAATACATGTGTGAATACATAGACAAACAGAGTGTCACTAGTATGCCTCTACTTGACTAGCTCGTTAATCAAAGATGGTTATGTTTCCTAACCATGAACAAGGAGTTGTTATTTGATTAACGAGATCACATCATTAGGTGAATGATCTGATTGACATGACCCATTCCATTAGCTTAGCACCCGATCGTTTAGTATGTTGCTATTGCTTTCTTCATGACTTATACATGTTCCTATGACTATGAGATTATGCAACTCCCATTTGTCGGAGGAACACTTTGTGTTCTACCAAACGTCACAACGTAAATGGGTGATTATAAAGGTGCTCTACAGGTGTCTCCAAAGGTACATGTTGGGTTGGCGTATTTTGAGATTAGGATTTGTCACTCCGATTGTCGGAGGGGTATCTCTGGGCCCTCTCGGTAATGCACATCACATAAGCCTTGCAAGCATTGCAACTAATGAGTTAGTTGCGAGATGATGTATTACGAAACGAGTAAAGAGACTTGCCGGTAACGAGATTGAACTAGGTATTGAGATACCGACGATCGAATCTCGGGTAAGTAACATACCGATGACAAAGGGAACAACGTATGTTGTTTTGCGGTCTGACCGATAAAGATCTTTGTAGAATATGTAGGAGCCAATATGAGCATCCAGGTTCCGCTATTGGTTATTGACCGGAGACGTGTCTCGGTCATGTCTACATTGTTCTCGAACCCGTAGGGTCCGCACGCTTAAGGTTTCGATGACAGTTATATTATGAGTTTATGAGTTTTGATGTACCGAAGTTAGTTCGGAGTCCCGGATGTGATCACGTACATGACGAGGAGTCTCGAAATGGTCGAGACATAAAGATTGATATATTGGACGGCTATATTCGGACACCGGAAGTGTTCCGGGTGATTTCGGAGAAAACCGGAGAGCCGGAGGGTTACCGGAACCCCCCCGGGAGAAGTAATGGGCCATATGGGCCTTAGTGGAGAGAGAGAGGGGCATCCAGAGGTGGGCTGCGCACCTCCTCCCCCCTGGTCCGAATTGGACTAGGAGAGGGGGGCGGCGCCCCCCCCTTTCCCTCTCCCTCCCCACTTCTTTCCCCCTCCTAGTAGGAGTCCTACTCCTACTAGGAGGAGGACTCCTCCTGGCGCGCCTATAGGGGCCGACCGGCCTCCTCCCCTTGCTCCTTTATATACGGGGGCAGGGGGGCACCCCTAGACACAAGTTGATCTTCGTGATCGTTCCTTAGCCGTGTGCGGTGCCCCCCTCCACCATATTCCACCTCAGTCATATTGTAGCGGTGCTTAGGCGAAGCCCTGCGATGGTAGAACATCAAAATCGTCACCACGCCATCGTGCTGATGGAACTCCTCCCCGACGCTTTGCTGGATCGGAGCCCGGGGATCGTCATTGAGCTGAACGTGTGCCAAGAACTCGGAGGTGCCGAAGTAACGGTGCTTGGATCGGTCGGATCGTGAAGACTTACGACTACATCAACCGCGTTGTCACAACGCTTCCGCTGTAGGTCTACAAGGGTACGTAGATCACACTCTCCCCTCTCGTTGCTATGCATCACCATGATCTTGCGTGTGCGTAGGAATTTTTTTGAAATTACTACGTTCCCCAACAATGGACTCATGAAATATGATGAAAACCCCATCTTGTTACCCTCGATGGCAACAATACAATACGTGCCTTGCTGCCCCTACTGTCACTGGGAAAGGACACCGCAAGATTGAACCCAAAGGTAAGCACTTCTCCCATTGCAAGAAAGATCAATCTAGTAGGCCAAACCAAACTGATAATTCGAAGAGACTTGCAAAGATAACCAATCTACATAAAAGAATTCAGAGAAGATTCAAATATTATTCATAGATAGACTTGATCATAAACCCACAATTCATCGGTCTCAACAAACACACCGCAAATAGAAGATTACATCGAATAGTTCTCCACAAGAGAGGGGGAGAACATTGTATTGAGATCCAAAAAGAGAGAAGAAGCCATCTAGCTAATAACTATGGACCCGTAGGTCTGAGGTAAACTACTCACACTTCATCGGAGAGGCTAGGGTGTTGATGTAGAAGCCCTCCATGATCGATGCCCCTTCCGGCGGAGCTCTGGAACAGGCCCCAAGATGGGATCTCGTGGATATAGAAAGTTGCGGCGGTGGAATTAGGTTTTTGGCTCCGTCTCTGATCGTTTGGGGGTACGTAGGTATATATAGGAGGAAGGAGTACGTCGCTGGAGCAACAGGGGCCCCACGAGGGTGGAGGGCGCGCCTGGGGGGTAGGCACGCCCCCCTACCTCGTGGCCTCCTCCTTTGTGTCTTGACATAGGGTCCAAGTCTCCCGGGTCTTGTTTGTTTAGAAAATCACGTTCCCGAAGGTTTCATTCTGTTTGGACTCCGTTTGATATTCCTTTTCTTTGAAACCCTAAAACAGGCAAAAAACAGCAATTCTGGGCTGGGCCTCCGGTTAATAGGTTAGTCCCAAAAATAATATAAAAGTGGATAATAAAGCCCAATAATGTCCAAAATAGTAGATAATATAGCATGGAGCAATCAAAAATTATAGATACGTTGGAGACGTATCACTTTGTCGCATCACCCATGTTCCACTATTACTCGCTTTCTTGGGTTGATGACATATATGCTCTTGCCTCTCACATGATTTATCTTGATCATTGTCTCGTGTCTCCATTAGTGCCATCTCTCATATACCCTTGTATTGAGTGCCAACTTGCTATGCTTATTGATCATGGAGACTTGGACATATTACTTGTGATGCATGCTTGTTTACTTGAGCCTATTGTATTTGTTGTTCTCGCATCATATGCCTCCATACTATGAAATGCTCCCTTGTCCTTCCTTATGATGAGCATGATGCATACACTTGTTGGGTATCTTACCACATGAATGATAGGTTTTGCACTTCCGCTAACCTCATTTGTTTTTCCAAGTGTTTGTCATGTTCTTTCATTTTGGAAGATTCACAAGGCGGTGCCGTTATGCGACAACTTGGTTATGCGAAGGCATACACGATGTGCAACACCAACATTTGTGAGAATCTCCTAAAGGTGACCACCTTCCCTTTGAGCCATCCTCACATGCGCATATTGGATGGGTCATTCTTTCATTGTTGTTTCCTTCTTATTGTCTACATGTTGCACATATTGGATGGAGGACCGACATTGGAGATTGGCTCTATGGACCTTCACATTGAGGGGCGCTTGGACTTATTGGATGCACCTTCGAACCTCCACTCATGCCACGACATCGAGCATTGGTACACTGCTACCTCTTGAGCACTGCGTTGGTTTTCCCTTGAAGAGGAAAGGGTGATGCGGCATAGTAGTGTAAGTATTTCCCTCAGTTTTTGAGAACCAAGGTATCAATCTAGTAGGAGATCACGCTCGAGTCCCACACACCTACACAAACAAATAAGAACCTCGCAACCAACGCGATAAAGGGGTTGTCAATCCCTTCACAGTCACTTACGAGAGTGAGATCTGATAGATATGATAAGATAATTTTTTTGGCATTTTTATGATAAAGAGAAATAAAGATGCAAAGTAAAATAAATGACAATAGAAATAGCTAAGTGTTGGAAGATTAATATGATGGAAGATAGACCCGGGGGCCATAGGTTTCACTAGTGGCTTCTCTCAAGAGCATAAGTATTATGGTGGTTAAACGAATTACTGTCGAGCAATTGATAGAATTGAGCATAGTAATGAGAATATCTAGGTATGATCATGTATATAGGCATCATGTCCTCGACAAGTAGACCGAAACGATTCTGCATCTACTACTATTACTCCACACATCGACCGCTATCCAGCATGCATCTAGAGTATTAAGTTCATAAGAACAGAGTAATGCTTTAAGTAAGATGACATGATGTAGAGGGATAAACTCATGCAATATGATATAAACCCCATCTTTTTATCCTCGATGGCAACAATACAATACGTGTCATTTCCCTTTCTGTCACTAGGATCGAGCACCGCAAGATTGAACCCAAAGCTAAGCACTTCTCCCATTGCAAGAAAGATCAATCTAGTAGGCCAAACCAAACTGATAATTCAAAGAGACTTGCAAAGATAAACCAATCATACATAAACGAATTCAGAGAAGAATCAAATATTGTTCATAGATAATCTAGATCATAAACCCACAATTCATCGGATCTCGACAAACACACCGCAAAAGAAGATTACATCGAATAGATCTCCAAGAAGATCAAGGAGAACTTTGTATTGAGATCCAAAGAGAGAGAAGAAGCCATCTATCTAATAACTATGGACCCAAAGGTCTGAAGTAAACTACTCACACATCACTGGAGAGGCCATGGAGTTGATGTAGAGGCCCTCCGTGATCAATGCCCTCTCTGGCGGAGCTCCGAAAAAGGCCCCAAGATGGGATCTCTCGGGTACAGAAGGTTGCGGCGGTGGAATTAGGTTTTCGTGGTGCTTCTGGATGTTTGGGGGTACGTGGATATATATAGGAGGAAGAAATAGGTCGGTGGAGCAACGAGGGGCCCATGAGGGTGGAGGGCACGCCCAGGGGGGCTAGGCGCGCCCCCCTGCGTCGTGGCCTCCTCGATTGTTTCTTGACGCCCACTCCAAGTCTCCTGGATCACGTTTGTTGAGAAAATCATGTTCCCGAAGGTTTCATTCCATTTGGACTCCGTTTGATATTCCTTTTCGACGAAACTTTAAAATAGACAAAAGAACAGCAATTTGGGCTGGGCCTCCGGTTAGTAGGTTAGTCCCAAAAATGATATAAAAGTGTAAAATAAAGTCCATTAACATCCAAAATAGATAATATAATAGCATGGAGCAATCAAAAATTATAGATACGTTGGAGACATATCAAGCATCCCCAAGCTTAATTCCTGCTCGTCCTCGAGTAGGTAAATGATAAAAAAGAATTTTTGATGTGGAATGCTTTCTAACATATTTATCAATGTAATTTTTCTTTATTATGGCATGAATGTTCAGATCCGAAAGATTCAAGATAAAAGTTTAATATTGACATAAAAATAATAATACTTCAAGTATACTAACTAAGCAATCATGTCTTCTCAAAATAACATGGCCAAAGAAAGTTATCCCTACAAAATCATATAGTCTGGCTATGCTCTATCTTCACCACACAAATTATTTAAATCATGCACAACCCCGATGACAAGCCAAGCAATTGTTTCATACTTTTGATGTTCTCAAACTTTTTCAATCTTCACACAATACATGAGCGTGAGCCATGGATATAGCACTATATGTGGAATAGAATGGTGGTTGTGGAGAAGACAAAAAGGAGAAGATTGTCTCACATCAACTAGGCGTATCAACGGGCTATGGAGATGCCCATTAATAGATATCAATGTGAGTGAGTAGGGATTGCCATGCAACGGATGCACTAGAGCTATAAGTATATGAAATCTCAACAAAAGAAACTAAGTGGGTGTGCATCCAACTCGCTTGCTCATGAAGACCTAGGGCATTTTGAGGAAGCCCATCATTGGAATATACAAGCCAAGTTCTATAATGAAAAATTCCCACTAGTATATGAAAGTGATATCATAGGAGACTCTCTATCATGAAGATTGTCGGTGTCAAAACCGGCGGATCTCGGGTAGGGGGTCCTGAACTGTGTGTCTAAGGCGGATGGTAACAGGAGGCAGGGAACACGATGTTTTACCCAGGTTCGGACCCTCTTGATGGAGGTAAAAACCTACGTCCTGCTTGATTTATTCTTGATGATATGAGTACTACAAGAGTTGATCTACCACGAGATCGGAGAGGCTAAACCCTAGAAGCTAGCCTATGGTATGATTGTATGTTGTCCTACTGACTAAAACCCTCCGGTTTATATAGACACCGGAGGGGGCTAGGGTTACACAAGGTTGGTTACAAAGGAGGAGATATACATATCCGTATCGCCTAGCTTGCCTTCCACGCCAAGTAGAGTCCCATCCGGACACGAGACGAAGTCTTCAATCTTGTATCTTCATAGTCCAACAGTCCGGCCAAAGGATATAATCCGGCTGTCCGGATACCCCCTAATCCAGGACTCCCTCAAAGATCATGGTGCTACTTTGAAGCACAAGTGTGGAAAAAGGATAGTAGCATTGTCCCTTCTCTATTTTTCTCTCATTTTTGGGGGGCCTTCTCCCTTTTTTGGCCTTTTTTTTCTTCCGGAGTCTCCTCCCGACTTGTGGGGGAATCATAGTCTCCATCATCCTTTCCTCACTTGGGACAATGCTCTAATAATGACGATCATCACACTTTATTTACTTACAACTCAATACTTAGAACAAAATATGACTCTATGTGAATGCCTCCGGCGGTGTACCGGGATGTGCAATGATGCATGAGTGACATGTATGAAGAATTATGAACGGTGGCTTTGCCACAAATACGATGTCAACTACATGATCATGCAAGCAATATGACAATGATAAAGCGTGTCATAATAACGGAACGGTGGAAAGTTGCATGGCAATATATCTCAGAATGGCTAAGGAAGGTATATGGTGGGTTTATGATACCGGCGAAAAGTGCGTGGTATTAGAGAGGCTAGCAATGGTGGAAGGATGAGAGTGCATATAATCCATGGACTCGACATTAGTCATAAAGAACTCATATACTTGTTGCAAAAATCTACAAGTTATCAAAGCAAAGTATTACGCGCATGCTCCTATGGGGATAGATTGGTAGGAAAAGACCATTGCTCGTCCCCGGCCGCCACTCATAAGGAAGACAATCAATAAATAAATCATGCTCCGACTTCATCACATAACGGTTCACCATACGTGCATGCTATGGGAATCACATACTTTAACACAAGTATTTCTCAAATTCACAACTACTCAACTAGCATGACTCTAATATCATCATCTCCATATCTCAAAACAATTATCAAGTATCAAACTTCTCATAGTATTCAATGCACTTCTATGAAAGTTTTTATATTATTCCTAAAAGCAAATTTCCATGTTGCTCTAAAGCACTCTCAAAATAATATAAGTGAAGCATGAGAGATCAATTATTTCTATAAAATAAAACCACCGCCGTGCTCTAAAAGGTATAAGTGAAGCAATAGAGCAAAAACAATATGGCTCAAAAGATATAAGTGAAGCACACATAGAGTATTCTAATAAATTTCAAATCATGTGAGTCTCTCTCAAAAGGTGTGTACAGCAAGGATGATTGTGGTAAACTAAAAAGCAAATACTCAAATCATACAAGACGCTCCAAGCAAAACACATATCATGTGGTGAATAAAAATATAGCTCCAAGTAAAGTTACCGATAGACGAAGACGAAAGAGGGGATGCCTTCCGGGGCATCCCCAAGCTTAGAATTTTTGGTGTCCTTGATTTTTAACTTGGGGTGCCATGGGAACCCCCAAGCTTAGGCTCTTGCCACTCCTTGTTCCATAATCTATCAAATCTTTACCCAAAACTTGAAAACTTCACAACACAAAACTCAAAATAGAAAATCTCGTGAGCTCCGTTAGCGAAAAAAAACAAAACACCACTTCAAGGTACTGTAATGAACTCATTCTTGATTTATATTGGTGTTAAAAAACTACTGTATTCCAACTTCTCCATGGTTTATAATCTCTTTTACTAGCCATAGATTCATCAAAATAAGCAAACAACACACGAAAAACAGAATCTGTCAAAAACAGAACAGTCTGTAGTAATCTGTAGCTAACGCAAACTTATGGAACCCCAAAAATTCTAAAATAAATTTCTGGACGTGAGGAATTTATCTATTAATCATCTTCAAAAAGAATTAACTAAATATCACTTTCCAAATAAAAATGGCAGCAATTCTCGTGAGCGCTAAAGTTTCTGTTTTTTACAGCAAGATCAAAAAGACTTTCCCCAAGTCTTCCCAACGGTTCTACTTGGCACAAAAACTAATTAAACACAAAAAAACACAACCAAAACATAGGCTAGATAAATTATTTATTACTAAACAGGAGCAAAAAGCAAGGAATAAAAATAAAATTGGGTTGCCTCCCAACAAGCGCTATCGTTTAACGCCTCTAGCTAGGCATAAAAGCGAAGATAGATCTAGGTATTGCCATCTTTGGTAGGCAATCCATAAGTGGCTCTCATAATAGATTCATATGGTAATTTAACTTTCTTTCTAGGGAAGTGTTCCATGCCTTTCCTTGTAAATTGGAATCTAATATTCCCTTCCTTCATATCAATAATTGCACCAATCGTTCTAAGAAAAGGTCTACCAAGAATAATAGGACATGAAGGATTGCAATCTATGTCAAGAACAATGAAATCTACGGGCACATAGTTCCTATCTGCAACAATAATAACATCATTAATTCTTACCATAGGTTTCTTAATAGTGGAATCCACAAGGTGCAAGTTTAAAGAACAATCATCAAATTCACGGAATCCTAGCAAATCACATAAAGTTTTCGGAATCGTGGAAACACTAGCACCCAAATCACACAAAGCATAGCATTCATGATCTTTAATTTTAATTTTAATAGTAGGTTCCCACTCATCATAAAGTTTTCTAGGGATAGAAACTTCCAACTCAAGTTTTTCTTCATAAGATTGCATCAAAGCATCAACAATATGTTTAGTAAAAGCTTTATTTCGACTATAAGCATGAGGAGAATTTAGTACGGATTGCAACAAGGAAATACAATCTATCAAAGAGCAACTATCATAATTAAATTCCTTGAAATCCAAAATAGTGGGTTCATTGATATCTAAAGTTTTGACCTCTTCAATCCCACTTTTACCAATTTTTGCATCAAGATCTAAAAACTCCGAATTTTTGGAACGCCTTCTAGGTAAAGGTGAGTCATCTTCAGTCCCATCATTATCAAGATTCATATTGCAAAACAAAGATTTAATAGAAGACACATCAATAACTTTTAGATCGTCATCTTTATTTTTCATAGAAACTAGAAGAACACGCTTTCACAAAGCAAACTTTCTTAGCACGCATCCTAGCGGTTCTTTCTTTGCACTCATCAATGAAAATTCTGATAGATTTGAGAGACTCATTGATATCATGCTTAAGTGGAATAGATCTAAGTTTTAAAGAATCAACATCAAGAGAAATTCTATCAACGTTCCTAGCCAATTCATCAACCTTAAGCAATTTTCTTCAAGCAAAGCATTGAAATTCTTTTGCGGATTCATAAACTCCTTAACACTAGTCTCTAATTCAGAGGGCATCTTATTAAAATTTCCATAAGAATTGTTGTAGGAATTACCATAATTATTAGAGGAATTACTAGGAAACGGCCTAGAATTAGAGGAATTACCATTAAAATTACCTCTATACGTGTTGTTACCAAAATTGTTCCTACCAACAAAATTCACATCCATAGATTCATTATTATTCTCAATCAAAGTAGACAAAGGCATATCATTAGGATCAGTAGGAGCACTCTTATTAGCAAACAATTTCATAAGTTCATCCATCTTGCCACTCAAAACATTAATCTCTTCAATTGCATGCACTTTTTTACTAGTAGATCTTTCAGTGTGCCATTGAGAATAATTAACCATGATATTATCTAGGAGTTTGGTAGCTTCTCCTAAAGTGATTTCCATAAAAGTGCCTCGCGCGGCCGAATCTAAAAGATTTCTAGAAGCAAAATTCAATCCGGCATAAAAATTCTGTATAATCATCCATAAATTCAAACCATGTGTAGGGCAATTACGTATCATTAATTTCATCCTCTCCCAAGATTATGCAACATGTTCATGATCAAGTTGCTTAAAATTCATAATATCGTTTCTAAGAGAGATGATCTTAGCGGGAGGAAATACTTAGAGATAAAAGCATCTTTGCATTTATTCCATGAATCAATACTATTTTTAGGCAAAGACGAAACCAAGCTTTAGCACGATCTCTAAGTGAAAACGGAAATAGCTTAAGTTTAACAATATCATTATCCACATCTTTCTACTTTTGCATATCACACAAATCAACAAAGTTGTTTAGATGGGTAGCGGCATCTTCACTAGGAAGGCCGGCGAATTGATCTTTCATGACAAGATTCAACAAAGCAGCATTAATTTCACAAGATTCAACATCGGTAAGAGGAGCAATCGAAGTGCTAAGAAAATCATTGTTGTTGGTATTGGCAAAGTCACACGATTTAGTATTGTCTTGAGCCATCGTGACAAGCAAGCAATCCAACACACGAGCAAACAAGAAGCAAGCGAAAAAGAGGCGAACAGAAAAAGAGAGGGCGAATAAAATGGCAAGGGTGAAGTGG
Organism: Triticum urartu; assembly: GCF_056163025.1. NCBI lineage: Eukaryota > Viridiplantae > Streptophyta > Magnoliopsida > Poales > Poaceae > Triticum > Triticum urartu. The sequence goes on along the minus strand of NC_141878.1, from coordinate 441,304,382 downwards.
GGGAGAGGAAAACGAGAGGCGCATGTCAAATAATGTAATGCAAGGGATAAGAGTTTGTGATGGGTACTTGGTATGTCTTGACCTGTGCGTAGACTCCCCGCCAACGGTGCCAGAAATGGCTCATTGTCGGGAGTCAAATCTTGACTTGACTTGGCGCGAATCTCCCCGGCAACGGCGCCAGAAATCCTTCTTGCTACCTCTTGAGCACTGCGTTGGTTTTCTCTTGAAGAGGAAAGGGTGATGCAGTAAAGTAGCATAAGTATTTCCCTCAGTTTTTGAGAACCAAGGTATCAATCCAGTAGGAGATCACGCTCGAGTCCCACGCACCTACACAAACAAATAAGAACCTCGCAACCAACGCGATAAAGGGGTTGTCAATCCCTTCACGGTCACTTATGAGAGTGAGATCTGATAGATATGATAAGATAATATTTTTGGTATTTTTATGATAAAGAGAAATAAAGATGCAAAGTAAAATAAACGGCAATAGAAATAGCTAAGTGTTGGAAGATTAATATGATGGAAGATAGACCCGGGGGCCATAGGTTTCACTAGTGGCTTCTCTCAAGAGCATAAGTATTACGGTGGGTAAACGAATTACTGTCGAGCAATTGATAGAATTGAGCATAGTAATGAGAATATCTAGGTATGATCATGTATATAGGCATCACGTCCACCACAAGTAGACCGAAACGATTCTGCATCTACTACTATTACTCCACACATCGACCGCTATCCAGCATGCATCTAGAGTATTAATTTCATAAGAACAGAGTAATGTTTTAAGTAAGATGACATGATGTAGAGGGATAAACTCATGCAATATGATATAAACCCCATCTTTTTATCCTCGATGGCAATAATACAATACGTGTCGTTTCCCTTTATGTCACTGGGATCGAGCACCGCAAGATTGAACTCAAAGCTAAGCACTTCTCCCATTGCAAGAAAGGTCAATCTAGTAGGCCAAACCAAACTGATAATTAGAAGAGACTTGCAAAGATAAACCAATCATACATAAAAGAATTCAGAGAAGAATCAAATATTGTTCATAGATAATCTGGATCATAAACCCACAATTCATCGGATCTCGACAAACACACCGCAAAAGAAGATTACACTGAATAGATCTCCAAGAAGATCGAGGAGAACTTTGTATTGAGATCCAAAGAGAGAGAGGAAGCCATCTAGCTAATAACTATGGACCCGAAGGTCTGAAGTAAACTACTCACACATCACCGGAGAGGCCATGGAGTTGATGTAGAGGCCCCAAGATGGGATCTCTCGGGTACAGAAGGTTGCAGTGGTGGAATTAGGTTTTCGTGGTGCTCCTGGATGTTTGGGGGGTACGTGGATATATATAGGAGGAAGAAGTAGGTCAGTGGAGTAACGAGGGGCCCACGAGGGTGGAGGGCACGCCCAGGGGGTAGGCGCGCCCCCTGCCTCGTGGCCTCCTCGATTGTTTCTTGACGCCCACTCCAAGTCTCATGGATCACGTTTGTTGAGAAAATCACGTTCCCGAAGGTTTCATTCCGTTTGGACTCCGTTTGATACTCCTTTTCGGCGAAACTCTAAAATAGGCAAAAAAACAGCAATTTGGGCTGGGCCTCCGGTTAGTAGGTTAGTCCCAAAAATGATATAAAAGTGTAAAATAAAGCCCATCAACATCCAAAATAGATAATATAGTAGCATGGAGCAATCAAAAATTATAGATACGTTGGAGACGTATCATACACCAACACCTCCTTATTTGTTGATTGCGCTCACACATGTCATGCTCGATGGACATATCGTACACATGACAAATTTGCATCGTATGCATGGATCGACTCACATTATGATTGCCTTGTTGCATCTTGTATTCCCATGTCATCCATGATATATGAGCTTGTGCATTTCCTTAGCAAATTTGTTGTGATCTTTCTTGATGGCACATTCATACATCATGATCATATTGCCTACCATCAATTGCATGATAACTTATTCATATTGAGCATCCATTGCCATATTCATACTATTTATAAACCGTCTCACTATGACATCATTTTGCACTGTGGTTGCATTGGTCATATTCACAACACATTTGTGTGCACAGTGAATGCCTTTGCTCCCATGAATGCTTTGCATATCATTCTATATCACATTGATAAGCTTCATGCGCTTTGTCACGGTGTCGAATAGATTCATTCTTCTATGATGGATACTTTGTGTGCGCTAACCAAGTGTACTTTGTGTTTGCTCATTTTGCATGTACCACCTACTAGAGACACCTTGGAGTACTTGGATTGTGCCATGCCTTCAACTCCGTCCAACTACAAGTCTGTCCACGACAACTGTTTCCATGGTGATGAGGATCACGATCTGAGGTCGGATCTTTCCCAAGGGGGCGGAGATGATGCCGAGCATCCCACGTTCATCCCCATGTACACTCCTACTACTCTCCAAGCCCCAAGAGGACATACGATGAGACCTCGACCATACGCCATTGGACACAAGGTGAACTCACTCCTCTTCGAACCGTCACTTTCCACATATGAGACATGGCTAATACCTCATGCATGGACCTTGCATATACCCAGGTGCATCCGAGATGACCATGGAGAACCAAGGGACCAAGGCCAAGCATGGAAGAGGAGAAGGAAGAAGAAGAACGAACAAGACAGGACTTGCCCGGATCATCGGGACCCCCAGCCAGACGATCTGGACCGAGCCCAGACGATCCGGACGACCACCCGGGCGATCCGGCTAACGTGCCCGAAGACACCCGAAGCCTGCTCGACGAAGCTGAATCATCCAGACGGACACCGGTATCATCCGAACCCCCGACACCCAGATCATCCGGGCCACCATCCGGATCATCCGAGCCCCGCCTGCGTGCGTGACTTGGGCCGAAGCCCATGTACCCCTTCGCCCCTCACTTACCCCTTCATGGCTTAGACTATATATACTCCTCCCCCTCCTCCATTTGAGGGTTAGCGTTGTGATAGCTCATTTGTGAGATAGAGCCTCGCTCATCCGTATCGGATCTACTCCATGAGAGAGACCGTGGCCCCTCTACGGAGAAGATCCACCTTGGATTCAAGAGCCCTCACGGGAAGATCCCCTTGTGGATTCAAGACCTCCTCATGGAGAAGAACTGGTTACCCTTTGTATTGTCCTTTATTGACTTTGGATCGTGTATCTCTCTTTGTGTTCATGGATCTAGCACATGTGTGATCATTCTTGTTGGTTTTAGCGTTTCTCTCGTGTTTCCCCTTGTTCCCCCCCTCGTGTTCTTCGTGTTCATCGCGGGATCCGCTCCTTTCGTGAAAGATCCGCCGATTAGGGTTCTACCATACATCATGGGCCCTCTCGGTAATGCACATCACTATAAGCCTTGCAAGCAATGTGACTAATGAGTTAGTTGCAGGATGTTGCATTACGGAACGAGTAAAGAGACTTGCCGGTGACGAGATTGAACTAGGTATGATGATACCGACGATTGAATCTCAGGCAAGTAACATACCGATGACAAAGGGAACAACGTATGTTGTTATGCGGTTTGACTAATAAAGATCTTTGTAGAATATGCAGGAGCCAATATGAGCATCCAGGTTCCGCTATTGATTATTGACTGGAGATGTGTCTCGGTCATGTCTACATAGTTCTCGAACCCGTAGAGTCTGCACGCTTAACGTTCGATGACGATTTGTATTATGAGTTATGTGATTTGATGTGCCGAAGGTTGTTCGGAGTCCCAGATGAGATCACGGACATGACGAGGAGTCTCGAAATGGCCGAGACGTAAAGATCGATATATTGGAAGGTTATATTCGGACATTGGAAAGGTTCCGAGTGATTCGGATATTTTTCGGAGTACCGGAGAGTTATGGGAATTCGCCGATGGAAGTAGTGGGCCTTAATGGGCCATACGGGAAAGGAGAGAAGGGCCTCAAGGGGTGACCGCGCGCCCCCCATGGGCTGGTCCGAATTGGACTAGGAGGGGGCGGCGCCCCCCTCTTTCCTTCTCCATCTCCCTCTCCTTCCTTCTTCTCCTACTTGGACTAGGAAAGGGGAAAACCTACTCCTACTAGGAGTAGGAATCTTACCTTTGGGCGCGCCCCTTGAGGCCTACCCTCCTCCTCCTCCTCCCCTCCTTTATATACGGGGGAGGGGGCACCCCATAGACACACAAGTTGATTTCTTAGCCGTGTGCGGTGCCCCCCTCCATAGATTTCCACCTCGGTCATATTGTCGTGGTGCTTAGGCGAAGCCCTGCGTCGGTACTTCATCATCACCGTCAACATGTCGTCGTGTTGACGAAACTCTCCCTTGGCCTCAGCTGGATCTAGAGTTCGAGGGGCGTCACCGAGCTGAACGTGTGCAGATCGCGGAGGTGCCGTGCGTTCGGTACTTGATCGGTTGGATCGCGAAGACGTCCGACTACATCAACCACGTTATTCACCGCTTCCGCTTTCGGTCTACGAGGGTACGTAGACATACTCTCCCCCTCTCGTTGCTATGCATCTCCTAGATAGATCTTGCGTGATTGTAGGAATTTTTTTGGAATACTGCGTTCCCCAACAATTATTTGCCAATTCTAATCACCACTTCACCATAAAAGTTCTTTAGTGCTTTCTTAGTTGTTTTTTTACAATTTTTGGCCCATATTTAGTGATGTGATGGTTTGACCAATAGCTCTTCGTGGATAATTAAGTATTCATTGTGTTCTTTATCGTGTTGTGTTTCATGTATTAGTTGAATGTGGCAATGAAGAGTAAGAGAATTGCTCATTTTTCTCATATAGGAAGATTTTTTATAACAAATTAATAACGCTCAACAAAACTGGAAGAACGAGGTACAATTATTTTCTTATCCTCTTCGTTTACCACTGCATATTTATTTTTAGTATAAGACTGTTCCAGTACAACATATATACTTTTCTTGGCATGCTTTTTATGAAACCTATCAACTGCCTTGATGAGACCGAACAAATTGGCAATTTTGAATTTTCGTGAAATTATAAGCTTCTATTTTGACAAATGTCTGTCATACCTCAAAACAGAATTCCTTATCAATAGGTAGCCAAGAGTTTATATTTCTCATATCTTGGATAAATTTTTCAATGCAATCTTTGTGCATTCCTTTACTTTTCCGATGATGTAGTGAAAGGTGTAATCAATAACCATTTTTACAACATATTTCTATACAGCCTTGCGAGCATCTCCAACAACTCACCAAAACAGTGTGCCAATAACAACTTATTGGGGCTCCCTATTAACACCTTTCTGATTATTGGGGATGAATGCTCCAGCAAATCCCTAATAAATCTTCTCCAATAACCAACCTGACATACGAGCCCACTTGTCAACCTGACATACAGGAATACACGACGTTGGAGGTGACATGCGACCTACGGTGTGCGGCGGCGACGGTGTGTCGGTCCAATGGGTGGTGCATTGACGTCATAGTATTGGGAATTGGATTGGGAGAAGGGCTACTCTCCCTTTGAATGATAGAGGAAGATTGACTGTTATTGGGAACATGTAGTTGTTGGAGATGCTCCGAGCTCTACTATTTTTGTTTGGTGTAGATTATCACCCATTTTGCAGTGATGCAACACAATATACTATTCAGAGCATTGTCGATGCCTCTATTGCATTGGTCCAGATTTTAGGGCCTGATAATCAAGCTATGTAACAAAGGACTTTTAGCTTCAACTAAAACCTGGCCTTTAGATCTACCCTGTTGGGACGCTAGCTGGGTTGAACTAAATTATTGTCCCTCTTGTTACCACTTTATTTTTATAGCGTATCTTCTTTATAAATTGATGAGCTAGCATCATATTCATCTATTGAGGATGTACTTCCACTATCCAGATGTAAATAATGATGATGAATGAAGGGTTTCACTTGAAAAGATTAAATATGGACGCAAATTTGGTTTTCATTTTTTACTGTTGGCCGACTTTTTTTGTTTGGCACATACAAGTGGAAAAAACACTACCCTTAGCTAACATTTGAGAACCCGCCACTGGTAGCTCAATAACATGTTGCTCCTTCAACGAACAACATATCACTTAACCCAACTAAACTCCACCAAGACAACATCTTCACGAAGGTAGCAACATATGTACCGCTGATCCATGTTGGTAAGGGAGCCAATATGTGAAGGCCAGAACATGGATTCACCTTATTTGGTCATCCCAAAACTAACCCAAATATGTAGTGAAGATCATATCATCATGAGCATAAGTACAACACCTTTAAGAACGAGATGTTGCACACGGACATCGTTGTCAAATCTAAACCAACCAACAAAGATCATCTTGATGTACACACCTTAGAGGTTAGAGTTAAAAAAGGGTAGACTCATTACCCTATGTTTTGCGGAGCACCCACCCCTAATTACATGACGGGGAAAGAGTAGCCATAGCATGCATGCCAACGACACCATGGAGCTTCGTTGGGAATATGCAAACACACTCGTACCAGACCGCTACTGGAACTTCTTGAAGATGATGCACCGACGCATGCGCTTGTGATGTCGTCTCAAAATGAGGCCTTGAGAACGATGCAAATGTATGCATGGAGCGCAACAAGACCACCTTCTCGCTGCCCACATGTGTTAAGTCAACCCGGAATGAAGCCCTCCAAGATGACGCAAAGGGTCGATAAGAGAGGTTAATCGTGGACAAGAGGGAACTCTTGAGCCGCTTTGGTGGTCGCGACTCAAGAGGAAAACCCCTAAGTTTTTCATCTTGATGCACAAACCAATTTATTGTTTTTTGTTACCTGTAGATTCAACCCGTAAGTTCAATCATCAAAGTACTATGGTACTACCTATCAACCACCAAACAACTCAACCAATACATACACAAGTCCGACACTAGTCATTGTGCTAGATCCCTATCGGCAATAGGTGTTGTATCAAGGTTATAACTGACAATCTATAATGACACACCGAATTATTTTGCAAGCGATTTTCCTCACCAAATCGGATACCATTACTATTTTGATATTTGTTATATAGCTATTTCAAAAGAGGATGTGGCTAGAAATTAGTCAGCTGAAAATTTTGTTTGAGGTCAGTCGATTTTTGAATCGTTGGATGCGAAATTAATGGCCCACGGTCTTTCTTCAACCTCTCGACGCATCTCCTTCCTTGAGCCACCAGCCACCACCGGCCTAACCGCCGCCTCGCCCTCCCCGAAACCAACCGCCACCGCCGGTCCTCCGCGGCCCGACCATCCCTCTAGGCCCCTCCCCCCCCCCCCCCCCCCCCCCCGCCCCCACCCCCGCCCCCACCTGAACCCTAAGATAAATAATGGGGTGATGACAGCGGCCCCTTCCTTCTCTCCGGCGAGGCCCTCCCTCTCCTTCCTTCTCCTTTCTTCATTCCAAAACCGACTGGCGCCGAATTCAAATCAGCTAACTTATGTGTAGCTAAACTGTTCAAAAGCCGTGTTATCATCGTAAACAACTAATCATTGCAAGCTCTGAAAAAGTGTCATGCACCATGACAGTTCACTCAGGTGATGATTGCTAATCCGGAGAATGCACCATCGGAAGATTCTAAACAAAAAGAAGAACACGCGTAGTACCATCAGAAGGAGGTTGAAACCGTTTTCCCACCCACTGCCGCTGCGACGACAGCTCGGATTCGAAATTCGACGCGAAATCGCAGAAGCACCTCACGAAAGAGTCCAACGGGCCCGAGATATTTTACGACAAGCACCAGAAGAAAAGAGGCGCTGATCGGCCCAAGGGAAAGATATCCGAGGGACCGAGGCAACGGAGCCTAAAAACGAGCTAACCATAGTTAGTTCGCCTTACCTTTACCGCACGATACAGACCAAACCAGGGTTCCGCGTACGCCAACGGCGAAACCAAACCACTATCATCCTCTTCCTCGACCTCGAGCTTCGCCCCGTCCCCTCCATTCCCCTCGCACAGGATTCCCCAGAACGACGCCCGATTCCCCCCGAACCGCGCCGGAATCCCCCGCCGGATTGGCCCCGCCCATGGTGTAATCGAGGGCCCGAGCGCGCTGGCGATGGAGGCGCAGTGGCTCGCCGAGTACCCGCACCAGGCCGCCGACAACCGGCCGCGCAAGCGCCCCCGCCTCGCATGGGATGCCGCGCCGCAGCTCTTCCCGCCCCCCAAGGTATCGTGCACGTGGCTTCCCGCCTCGATCCGCTTCTGGGCGCGTCGCTAGGTGTTAGTTTTTGGGCTAGATCTAGTCCTGGTTTCGTTAGGTTTGGGCGGGACGGCTCGATCCAGGTGCGGGGCTGGTGGCTTGGCGGTTCTGCCATGTGGTTGTTGCGGATCATCGGTGAGATTTTGCGAATTAGCGGAATAAGCTGGGAACAAGTTGCTGGTGCATAGAGAAATTTTGGATAAAAAGTGAGACGGGGGACTATGCAACTTCTGTGCTGCTCAATTTATGGGCCTGGCAAGTAAAACCTGTTAACAATTATCGTATAACTGTTGATTAATGAATGTCCCATCTTTTGGAAGAACTCGCGAGCGTTACTCGATGAGCTGCTCTACTGGACAGTGAATTCGAAGGACGCCAGGCGACGTGTGGTCATTGTGCCGTGAATCACGTGGCGGGCGTTTAGCCGTTTCTCTTCTATTAAATAAATTCTTCTATGCTCGTTATCGGTCTAGTTATTTGTCGTTACTAAGAATATCTGTTGGCTTTTGCAGGCAATCCCGATGCTATATTGTGGGCAGGAACTAATCAACGGTAATTTCACTACTGCTTTCCTGCCGCCGCCACCAATTTATTATGCTGGACCACCGCGGAATCTTTCGCCCCCTTGGAGGCCGGATGACAAGGATGGACATTATGTTTTCACACTCGGCGAGAACCTTACGCCAAGATGTACATTCCACAGCTCAATATTTTATGTATTTATTTTTGCCTGAACATGTTACTTGTTTTCTCGACACAGTTAGCTTCCTTTAGCTGCTTTATTTAGGTGATGTTTCTAGTGCTGAAGTGCCCGCAGTATTGAATGTTAATGTTAAATATGGGCATGAGGCTTTCATCTTTGTTATTCTGGCTTTGCATAATTATTTCCCGGTTTATCAGTCATTAATCACTCCCAGTAAACTATGATAATGTTTCTCTGAATCTCTTTACTTGGCTTGTAACAAGTTTTCCATGTGCCATGGTCATGTCTTTTAGATGTGTGCTAGTCGCTCAATGCCTTCATGCCTTCTAGCTGTACTTAATGTTATATTTCTGTTTCACTGCCTCCAGAAGAGACAGTTTGAGTTAATTATAAGCTCTCTCATTGTTTTCCTGTGTGTCAATGCAGATAGGATACTCAGCAAGATGGGCGAAGGTTGGTTTGCTTCTCCTCCCTTTTCTTTGTTTGGAATGCTTAGTTTTGAAGTGAATACTACAGCGTAGTAAGACATTGTCTCCCACACTCGTAAAGTTGAGCCATTATTTACCCAGTATCTGCCTTTCTGAACGTTTTACAGGGACCTTTGGACAAGTTTTGGAATGCTGGGACTTGGAAAACCAAGAATCAGTAGCTATCAAGATTGTGCGTTCCCTGCAGAAATACCGGGAGGCTGCTATGATTGAAATTGACGTGCTTCAGAGACTTGGGAAGCATGATTTTACTGGTAGTCGGTAAGTAATTTACCTTCCTTGATTTACTTCTTAACTCTATGTTGAGTTGATGGGTTTGCATGAATGGTTCTATGCCTGCAGTTGTGTGCAAATACGGAATTGGTTTGACTATCGTAATCATATATGTATAGTAAGTACATATGGATCAAGAAGATTATACTTATCTTTTATTTTATTGATGGCCTAGAGTTTAATCACGAGTTAATGACCTTTTCAGGTATTTGAGAAGCTTGGACCAAGCTTATATGACTTCCTGCGAAAGAATAGCTACCGTTCATTTCCTATTGATCTTGTTCGGGAGTTTGCCAGACAAATATTAGAGTCTGTTACATGTGAGTATTGGTTTAATTCTGCAGTTTGTTGTATCAGACAAATTTCTGTTTCGTTGTAACCTTGCCCTAATGTGCTAAATTGTTCCTTTCTGTCTCTGTATGCCAGTGTTAAGCACCTATAGTTTTTTTTTCGTCTTTTGGTTCTAGAAATTCCCTTCCCCAGACCCCACCCTTTTTTGTGCCTAAACATAACAATTCTATTTTTTCTTACCTCTGCAGTTATGCATGACCTGCGGCTTATTCACACAGATCTTAAGCCAGAGAACATTCTCCTTGTTTCACCTGATACAATCAGGGTTCATGATTATAAGGTACTGAACTTCTAAATTAGAACCTGGCCTAAATTTGAGATTTTCCGAATGTATACTTTTTTTATTCATTCTTTGGAGGCGATCCATTGGTTACTTGATGCTCTTTACTGCATAAGTAAATTTATTTTTCTTTCTTTCTAAACTCAGTTTTCTTTTCTCCATGAAGATTCCTATACGCCCACCCAAGGATGGGTCTGTTTTCAAGAACCTTCCAAAATCGAGTGCTATCAAGCTTATTGATTTTGGAAGTACAACATTTGATCATCAAGATCACAATTATGTCGTGTCAACAAGACATTACCGTGCCCCAGAAGTTATCCTTGGTACAAAGAACAGTTTTTCTCTTTCAGTTTTCCTTAAATAGACAATACACCCTTCACTTTAGTGCACTCTATTTTATGACTACGTTATTTAATATTTTTTTGTTATATTCTATTCTGTTTGTAGGTCTTGGGTGGAATTATCCATGCGATCTTTGGAGTGTGGGATGCATTTTGGTTGAGCTCTGCTCGGTTAGTACACAATAGCTGCCATTCTGTACTTGACCTGCTTAATTTTTACATATATCTAGTGCCAGTTATTTGTGAATCTCCGGTTATTGTGAAATTTACTCTGTCCTTTTGGTTCTGCATGGAAATTCTAGGGGGAGGCTTTATTTCAAACACATGAAAATTTGGAGCATCTTGCTATGATGGAGAAGGTTCTAGGCCCCCTTCCCAAACACATGATCGCCAGAGCTGAGTATGTATACAAGAGCTTTATAAGTTTGTATGAACTGTTAAGATAATACCAGATGATGCGCATCCGGGCATATGCTGCTGCCTAGGTTCATCTGATGAATGCTAAGTTGGATAAATGGTTACTGACATACATTGATTCATGCTATTCTGCAGTAGACGAGCTGAGAAATACTTCAGGCGTGGACTAAGGCTTGACTGGCCAGAGGGGGCAGCCTCACGAGAAAGCATGAAGGCAGTATGGAAATTGCCTCGTCTGCAGGTAATTACTGTTTGACGTTGTCACTACTCTTATCAGCATAACACATTTTTCTGTGCTTACGGTATGATAGATAGCTGATATTTTATCTTGAGCAATTCTAATTCTAGTCATGGGATTTATGCAGAATCTGGTCATGCAACATGTAGATCATTCTGCTGGGGATCTAATAGATCTTCTTCAGGGGCTTCTTCGGTATGATCCTGATGAGCGTCTTAAGGCACGACAAGCTCTTCAACACCCTTTCTTTACCAGATGCCACAGAAGATGTGGTTACTGAGAGTATACTGAGAATGAAATGCTCAATTCTGTATTTCTTCATTTCGATGTGTAAGAGCTACCAAAAAAATGGAAATGTTCTGCAGAAAATGAAATGTGCTAACTCACATTCTGTTCAATGATGTGAAAGGTAACTGTTGTATATAAAATGAGTTTGTTGACAGTTGATTTATTTAAACCAGGCGGTACTTTTTCAGTTGATACATGCCTTCGAAATCCATACTAATTTTTCCCAGACTACTCAGTACTAACAGGTAGCATGCAGAAATCTCAAATCTCTAACTTGAGGATAGTCACTGAGGATTAGGGGGATGCAGTGGCTGGCTTGCATGAAAGACTGTTACAAATTTGATGGCGACAAATGGTGAGCACTCTGTCCATCTGATTCAGTCTAGCTGTATGCCTCAGACAGTCTTAACAGATAGTCTTGAGTGCATCTAGGATGTCATTATTATTTCTTCTGCAGCTGCTGACATTTTCGGTTGAAATAGCATTTTTTGTCATGGCGGCATGTCAATATGCCTGGAAGAAAATCCACGAATGCCCAACTTTGTTAACACTAGTTTTACTGTTACGATTCAAACTGTTTTTTTATAGCAATGAATGCTTGTCCCAGGCTTGGCAATGATATTCTGTGGGCTGGTTAGCATCGACCATCTTACCGAGTCAGCTGGCTGGCACCTTGAATTTGAAACTAAATCAAGCTTAAACAAAGCCTTAACATGGTATTATTTTTGGCTCCACTAGAACGGCAATCCTTGAGCCCTTTACCCAACTTAGTTGGTGCTTTAATGACATTCTCTTAAAAGGCAACAGTGTAATGCAAGTGGGCCATGTCGAGCGACCCACACTGATCCATCTTAGTTCTGTCAAAGGGATATGTGCGCACAACTTAAGCCACTTGTTAGAGAAGTGAACACCGGTTAAGTGGGTGGGTTCAGTGGGTTGTTGATCCATTTTCATTTGTTGCATCCTGCTTTGCCCTTTCTGTGTGGAAATCTGGAAAATGATTCTGGTTTGGACTAATAATGCTTTCTACGTGTCAAAGGCTTTTAAAACTACTATTCTTTGGAGTGGCGTTTTGTTGATTATTGTTTCTGATTATATTTTGTTGACTTCTATTTTTGAGAGGGTGTGTTTTTATTAACTTGAAGTTGAAACTTTATTCGGAGATGCTGTTATGTCATTAGGGTGTGTTTTTATTAACTTGAAGTTGAAACTTTATTCGGAGATGCTGTTATGTCATTCTTTGAATTAAAAGCTGCACTTGAGCAGTAGACCTGATTGGATGGTGACTTTTACTAACTTTAATTCTCTAGAGTGGCGCTTTGTTGGTTATTCTTTTGAGTATATTTTTGTTAACTTATATTTTTTTGAGAAGTGTGTTTTTTGTAACTTGAAGTTGAATATTTTTTGGAGACGCTGTTACATTTTTTGGGGGGGCATTATTGAGTTATTTATCAGAAATTAGATGCAAGTTAACTTTCTTTGTCTCGGCTATAGTGCTTAGAAAAAGAAAATGTTTCCAGTCTGACATACGTGTCATGATTGCCGTGTGGATGAACTGTGCTTTCTAGTATTCAGTTTGGGCGAGGTAAACATTTTGATAAACAGACTCTTGGTAGAGTAGTAACTGCTAACAGGTGACCTGCCTTTGCCTTTGAAGGTTTTAGAACATGGTTTTCTTTAAATTGTTGTCCAATAAGTATATGATCTAATGGACGTCTGAAGGTAGGACCACCCAATTTATGAATTATTGTGTGGGTATCTTTTGAGCTGGAGCCTGGTTCAGAAGGCTAGTGACAATCTGTTCTTGCAACAAAACTGATCCGCAGGGAATGTGGATGCATCATGAAAGATAAGGGTCTGCTTTGGCATCTTCTTGCGCTTCATCAATTCTATGATATCACGATACAGTACACATGGTTAGCTTGCTTACTGTCGTGCATCTCTGCTTCAAACCAGTTACAAGCTGGTTGCATGAGTGCACTACGTGGTTGGCATGAATGCCTGATCACGTTATACCTCAGATGAATATAATAAATACTCATGTGCTACCTAGCCCTATCTTACAAACAACAAGATGGATCCCAATAGCGCTATGAGGAGATGGGATGTGGTTCATTGACCACTCATTATCAGTGCTCCCATATCCTGGATCAAGAACTCTTTTGCTACATGGTGAAGCATTTCTCTCTTTGAAACAGAGGCAAATGATTTGCCTCGTCCATTACTTAAGCAGAAGAAAGTTGCTTGGTTAATTAATGAAAGCTGGGTGAAAACCATTGCACACAGTTGAGCGGCACACATAGGATACCCCACACAAGCCTCTCCAAAGAGGGCCTCGTCGAGACAGCGCACGGGCATCATCATCACTTCTGCGTTAGAAGGTCGAAGATTGATTGTGGTGAAGTCGGAGTCGTATTGCACAGAGTTTGGATTGACATGGTGAATTATTGATGCCAGCTGTAAAGAAATCTAGTTCGGAGAAATTATTTGTATGTGCCATTTTTCTTGGTGCCTTTAAAAATTACAATTTCCGGGGATGCATTTTCAGTCGAAGTAGTATTTTCGCTGATTTGGTACATGCCTGATTGAGGATCGTGGCTTTCTTTACAGTGGGAGTACATGAGATTGATTTCATACATATATGAACATGCCTGATTAGCTGTCGGGTCATGGCATGTACATGAGACTTCTTGCTTGCACACAGACACTTCACTCTCCTCACACGCTAGCAGACTCCTATTAAAGACGATCTAGCCAGAAGATAACAAGCTGTGATGGCAATGGTGAGAGTGAGATGAAGCTAGTGGATCTGCCATCCATGCGGTAGATACTGCTCGATCTTGGCTAGAGAGGTGGATCTAAGGATGGGCTAATTCGCTATGGGTTGGGTTTGGTTCGGTTTGAACAATTATCAAATCCAAACCCAAATTTAACGTCCTTTGTCAACCCATGAAAGAAACCACGGCCAAAAAAATGTGTAAGCGTCCAAACCCGATGGGTCTATGATGTCTTCCCAACACATATACATATGATACAAGCGAAATGCGTACCAATTTTGAGATCAGCACTTTGGACATTATCAAATAAGCACAATACCGGTCTAGTTTCTCCTAAAATGACAACACGACTTCCGTCGTCTAAACTTGGATGACACGGGCGATGACCCCAAATCGCGTCGCCGCTAGACAAAGCCTGTGCAGTGATGGGGTCTTCTCCCCTGATTATGTTGCGTGGCGATGTAGAGGTCGGTGGTCGACGGTGTGGCTAGTGGCGTTACGACGATGTATGTGCGTGTGGATGCCGACGCTGCGGCCCTAGGGTGAGCTTGCCAGCACAACTTCGCGAGTGGGAGGCTGCACGTTGGGTGCTGGTCCAGGCGGCGCTCTTTGGCGTCTGTGCTCGATGGTTGGCGATTGCTTCCGCCATGAGGCTGTCGTGAGCCATATAGGTGGAGCAAGCCAGATTTGGGTCACCCCGCTTGTATGTGAATGAGGTTGTGGATTATGTGCAGTTGTGACCAGGGATGGCACACCGCTGCCATGAGAGGTTATGGGGTGGCCCATTTGCGATGGATTCATCTTGTACAACGCAGTTTGGCTCGACAATGGTCGGCGCTCGGTCGTCAGTGGTGTTCAGAAGAAACGGGATGTTTTTCGACTAGATAGAAATAGTAAAATTGAATTGATTGCCCTTTACTCTAGATCTGGCGTGGCTGGGAATTACCTAGGTGCCAGAGTTGTGGCTCGGATGTGGTTGTGTTGTGCATTGCGTTGGTCGTGTAGATGGCGGGCCACCGGGTTGGTGGTGGTTGGCGGTGTTGGTGTCTCCTCATCGTCGGCATTGTTACTCGTGATGTGTCATGGATGGAGGATGGTGCCATGGCGGAGCTCGTTTTTGGCAGTGGGTCAGGCGGCCATGCGGCTTCAGGTGTCATGGTGGTCATTGGCCGTGGCGAGATGCATGGGTGGCATGGCAATTGCGGTTTGAGCAGGAACAAGCATAATTCAGCGACGATGTGCTTGGTGAGCTCTAGGTGAAAGGCTAACACTTTTTTTTTTTGCGAGGGAAAGGCTAACACTGACTTTAGATGATGTCGACGACGAGATGTTCTTAGACATCGTTGCCCTCCTTTAAGGCATCATTGTGGATCCCCTTCACCTCACTCGTCATTTTCATCTCAGGCTCTCCGACCCAAGTTTTGTCCTTGGTCAGAGTGGCCATTTGTGTCGTTCCCGTTGCTTCCCCCTTGGGGGCGTCGCCTTGGAGGGCCCCATCTACTAAGGAGTATTAGTATTGATTAGCTCTCCTTACATATTCCCTGAGCTATGCTGCACATATAAATTGGTCCCCTAACAAATAAATTGATTGAAATTTCAGAGGATCAATAACCTATCATGTTGGCACAGGTCCAAGCTTGCGTACACACCAATATAGATTCAGCCATAGGCCCAAGTCAGCTACGATGTGCACGGCCACTAGTGCTAAAGGTTGATTCTAATGTCACAGGGATATGCAATATCATCTTTATAAAGCAGGAAGGATACATTGCAACCCCAAACTTCCACCAAGTGATGATGTCCGTATCTTTAGATCTCGTATTCTCTCGATATTCCAAGTATAAGCCTCAAGCAAAAATTGTAGGCTCACAATATCATCTACTCCAGCTGGTTGTGCAGCAGCGGTGCTAATAATCTCTCCGCAAAAATAATACAATAATCTCTCGTACAGCCATCTTGAGAAGCCATCGAGAATTAACAGCCTCTCATTTATTGATTTGATTTGACAATTACTGGCCATCTGCAAACTCATCATCTTGTCAATAAGATTCCAGGAAATACTTTGCACAAACGAGCAAATCCACGTACAAAAACACTAACGCACAGGAGCAACAGGAACAAGAATCTTACCCCTAGTGCCGGTTGTTTGGCGTGGTCGTCGCCCGTCTTCGGTTGCGCCCGCCTCGCTGCTGCGGTCTACCTCGCCGCACCCCCCTGTCGCCATGCTTCTGCGCGCTGTGGAGCTCTTGCAAGCCGCTGTGCTCCGTATCGTAGCCTTGCGCCGCGGCGCCGCAGCACCCGTGCACTGCCACGAGTGGTGACTTGCAGAAGTCCAGGGGAAGGGATTTACATATGTGTGGCGGGTTGGCGGCGCCGGCTATCTTAGGTGCTGCCATGGCGCTTATGACAACAATAGGTGAGATGTGTACTCTCGAAAAAAATACCACATATATGTTCTGTACCTGGATTCAGAGAAGTTACCTCAAGGCATGTCACAATTGTTTTTTAATAGTGAATGTTATATGTGTGTGCGTGAATCAATCGATGTAGAAAGATGGGTCATATCCTCCTTTCTGAAAACAAAAACAATTGCAAGTTGCAAACTGGGCAACTAAGTATGCAAGTTCAGACAACAACAACAACAACAACAGCTCATGTCAAACTGCAGTATGCAACAAGTTCAATTTCAGAGAATCAGGGGTCGTCCCTTATAGGAAGGGACATTAATCTCTGTACGAATTGGGATCTTGCACCCCCAAAAAACATTCTGACACTCCACCCCTCTGCTGTTGTAGGTTTGGAGATAAAACAGGCACATGCCTTGAGAAAACAAAACAAAACAACATCCTTCGGGCATCTATGTAAGACAATACAACATGTTGATAGCACTTTTTGTACAGACAGGGCGTTCCATCGCTCTCCTCTTGCAGATGCAGACACACAATTAGCTTCACCACAGGTACACCGCTATTCTACACTGCATAGAAAAGGGAACACCATCAGTTTATGTTATAACTGGTAAGTAATACCTTGCACATACATTATAGTGAAAGAGCACACTTGCTGATAAACTAATGGACATGAGTACAAGGATAAGCAATCTCACGATGAATAACTAATTCAGAAAAAAATTCTATTTTATTTTTGAAGAGCAATCTGAGTTACAATGCAAGTAGACACACATCCTCACGATGAATAACTAATTCAGAAAAAGAACTCTATTTTATTTTTGAAGAGCAGGGGGGAGGTGGGGGGCAAGGGCCCTCCCGCCTGAATATTTTCCATTTCTATTGATTTTTCTCCATTACAGAGGCGATCTCAATTCAGAATTTCTATTTTCAGTACCTTGCAAATAATTTTACTTATTTTGTTTAAGAATTCATAAATTCAGAACTTGATGGAACACCTGCTTGTGCACAAATGAGATAAAAGGATAATTACCACAAACAAATATGGAAATTGCAAACATTCTCATCTCAGAAGCTTCCACTTACCAGAGATCTATAAGTTCTATCACCACTGCGATGGGAGAATACTCACAAACATCTCTTTCAGATTTTCATCTTCAGTCATCTGTTCCAAAATCCTGTCATTGGAAATAAACTCTGATGACCGGCTGCACTCCGCAGGCTGTGGCTCACTTGAAAACAGCAATTTGGACATTTGGTCCTTCTTAGCTTGTGTGTCATATTTGGCCTTCTCCTGTGTTCCTTCTGCGATTAGGTTGTATGTATGGACAATCTTTTGTTGACCAATACGATATGCACGTCCAATCGCCTGCCTTCCAACAGAAGGGTTCCACACAACATCGAGGAGCACCACACGCGACGCTCCAATGAGGGTGATACCTTCTCCACACGCCTTGGTCGATGCAAGCATCACCTTGGCCTCGCTCTCCACATCATTGAAGGCCACCATCAAGGCTTTGCGGGTTTTAGGGGAGATTTTTCCACTCATATACATGATCTCTTTGCCTTTAGTCCAGTTGAACGCTTTTCTCAGCTGTTGCATGATCAACTCCAGTGGTTCAAGAAACTGGCTAAAGACAAGCACTCGCTCTTTTAAAGCTTGACATAGACGCACAACCTCGTACACAAACCTCGTCTTAACTCCTTCACTTGGCTTCAACCGTAACCTCTCCAATGGAAGCTCGTCCAAAACAGATGTTACTTCTTTTGGCAACTTTTTCATGCCAGCAGCGAGGGACGGATGTACAGACGCAAGAGATATCTTGTATTCTGACTCAAAAGTGCCGCTATGTGTCTTTTCTTTTTGAGGACGTTTGCCACGTGTCTTATGTTTCTCCATCATTGCGATGATCCTCTTCTGGCTGGGAAGAGGATTCAGAATCACAACAGATTCTCTTAGTCCTTTGAGGGATTTTTGAAGAATGTCGCCATTATGGATGTGCACAAAAGGGTCCAATTTTTTCCTGATCTCTTCTACCATCACATCTGTCACGTTGTGTAGTTTCGAAGAAGGAAAGAAATCCATGGCTTCATAATTTGCCGGAAGTAACAGGCTAAAGATGCTTCGAAGCTCTTCAAAGTTGTTTTGGAATGGTGTCCCGGATAGAATAATCCGCCTTTTTGTACGAACTTCAGCAAGAGCCTTAAAAATATTGCTCTCCTTGTTCCTTGGCGTGTGTCCTTCATCAAGGATCAGCAAGTCAGGCCTTTGAAGAAGCATCTGCCTCAGCTTGTCATCATCATTGCCTTCTCCTTTGGTGAGCTTCTGGAACAGGCTGTAGCTGAGTCCAATGATGCTACTCCCCTCAGCCCATGATCGCAATTTCAGAGCGCGCATATAATTCTTGTCAATGCTGCTTATGGACAGCCTCCGGGCCAATTCCTTATCATTCGAGGCCAGTTTTTCAACGGTTTTATCTCCATGCCAGTGGATATCTCTGGAATTCAGTATGTGGAAAGGTATCTTCACATTCCATTTTCTGAACTCAGTTTCCCATGTGTCAAGCATCCCCTTGGGGGCAATGATCACCGGAAAACACTGCGGGAAAAGCTCGAGGTAAGATTGAACAAATGTGATTGCTAATCTGGTCTTCCCCGTCCCTGGGGCGTGAGAGATCACACAGCCACTTAGAGTATCAGTTTTCACAAACTTCTTCACCTCTTCAATGTCAATACCTCCGGCCAGTTTCTTCCACATGAATTCAAAGGCTTCCTGCTGGTGTGGGAACATGTCTTCTCGGACACCAGGAATGAGATTCCATACAGGGCCACTTTTATGACTGCCAGTGATGTACTCTCCTTCATACCCCATTGTTGTTAGGATGCCATTAAAAATAATATTATCCATGTTCAGCTCGCGAGCCGTTGGTTCCCTTTCCGCTGAATAATTCCCCTAAATCGAGTGAAAAAATATAGGAATCATATGAGTCGATTACAAGAAGTATTGATGTTGTCGGTGAGGTCTAAGCAGTTATTTGAAAAAAAATGTTGGATAGCGCAGTGCCTTACCATAGGGGCCATTACATATTTAATTTCAAGAACAAATTTGCAGTGCTTGCACCAAGTTCCAATTTGGTCATCGGTAAATAAATCATGCTTCCCTTGACTGCATAAAGTTTTTTGGTCTGATGGAATATCTTGCCCCTGGCTCTCTTCAACCTGAAATGCAAGATGTAAGGATTGTTTATATCTGAACAGTTAACTGGAGATGATCACAAATACAAAATTTACACGATTACAGAACTTAGCATTTGTGAAAGATGTAACATGTTTGCATTTGATTTGTGAAATGAAGTAGAAGGCTTTTGTCTAAGCTTACGGGTGAAAGCTCACCCACCTGCGTTTCTATCTAACTAACGGACTGTTAAATGAGGGACTCTTCCCCCTTTAGCCAACATTTTAAATTGAAGGCCTTTGTGCTTCAAGAAAAGTAACTTTGGTGGTATTTCATATGACTCACTAGCTTCTACAGTATCTATAAGGACATTGGTATGCTAGAGCGTACTCTCGAGAAAAAGAAAACTTTTCCCGGGCACCGCAGAAATGAAATTTCCAGGATTGATAGCGAGGACTATTCTACAGCAAACAATAGTACTTCAAAGCAAATGTAGTAGTATAATGAGAAGGACTAGCAGAGAGTTAAGTACCTCATCGGAGCTGTGAGCGTTGGCATTGTTGGTTTCAAGGACAAAATCGTAGTCTCCCCACAGTTGATCCTCGAGCTCGTCATGCTCTGATTTCACTTCAGCTTCCTCCCCGAACTTGAACACCAGAGGCATCGTGTCGCCGCCGCCCTGCTGTGCATCGGCAGGAGCAGAGCCATTCCGGTAGCTCGGTATCCCGTCGAATAAGTTGGAGAGGAGGTCATTGCAAGGGATGTCCTCCTCCTCCGTATGCTTCCTCTTGCGATGAGACAGTGAGCTTTTCTTGAAGAAAATGTCATCCTGCAGACCGCGCCCCTCTGCCGCGTTTGCAGCGCGATTCTTGGCGCGTCTTGGGTTGGTAGAAGAACCAGCGTGGGTGTTGCCACGTTCCTTGGCAGCAGACTGCTGCCGGTTTGACGCTCCGGTCTTCGGCCGGCTTGAGCTCGGCCCCTTCCTGGCGTTCCTTGGGAAGGTTCTGTCGTCGTCAGGTTCAGCGTCAGGGTCGTCGCTGTGGTTGTCCTCTTCCTCTGAGAGCCCGCCTTGGGCGATCTGCTCCCGGCACCGTCTCTTCTTCTTCTTCTTCGCCGGCCTTCTGTCTTCGCCGGAGCTGTCGTCCTCGGCCGCCCAGCTGGATGGCTGAGGCGGGGGCACGGCATCCTCTGGCTCGGAGCCGGAGGAAGATGTGTCGAGCAGGACCGGCCTGCTTACAGTACCACGTTTCAGCAGTTTCTTGTTGGAGCAGCTCAGGCGCGACCGTGTCCGCTCACTGATGAGACCCCGGCCGGGAGGGGGGGCGGTGGTGTCGGGCTCCTCGACGATCCACAACCCCTCGAATCTCCTCTTGCGGACTCTCTGCAAGCCCTCGACGGCTGGTCTGGCCCTCCCACCGGCCTCGCCGTTGCTGCGAGGCGTGACACGCTGGTCCTGCCCTGCCTCGCCGTTGCGTCTAGGCGCGACACGCCGTTCCTGCTCTGCCTCGTCAGATTCTTCTTCTTCCTCCTCCCCCGCCTCCTCCTCCTCCTCCTCCTCCTCTGTCTCTGTATCTGTTGTGTCGTCAGACTCCTCTTCGTCAGCATTGTCATCAGAACTGTCGTCGTGACTGGTGTTTCCGTCGTCCTCCCCACCGGCCTCCTCCTCTACGGATTTGCATCTGCCGTGGCTATTACCATTGTCATCCTCCTTGTTCTTCCCCTTGATCACATCCACATCCTCCTTCTTCCTCTTCATCACATCATCACCCCCCTTGTTCTTCCCCTTCATCACATCCACATCCTCCTTCTTCCTCCTCATCACATCATCACCCCCCTTGTTCTTCCCCTTCATCACATCCACATCCTCCTTCTTCTTCCTCATCACATCATCACCCCCCTTGCTCTTCCCCTTCATCACATCCACATTCCTCCTCATTACATCGTCCTCCTCCTCCTCGCTATCATCCTCCTCCTCTTCCTCGTTATCGTCACTCTCATCATCCTTGTTCTTCCCTCTCATCACATCGTCCTCCTCCTCCTCGCTATCCTCCTCCTCCTCCTCCTCGTTATCGTCACTTTCATCATCCTTGTTCTTCCCTCTCATCACATCCTCCTCCTCCTCGCTATCCTCCTCCTCCTCGTTATCTTCACTTTCATCATCCTTGTTCTTCCCTCTCATCACATCCTCCTCCTCCTCCTCCTCACTATCGCCACTTCCGTCATCCGTGTTCGTCCCCTTCATCACATCCTCCTCCTCCCCCTCGTTATCTCGGGATTCCTCATCATTGTCATCTGAACTGCTCGTCTCTTCATCTCCATCGTCACCCCCGCTGTCATCAGTTACCACAGTTCTACTTCTTCGGCCGCCGTCGCGTGAACGATCACGAGACGCAACAACCGCGCCGGCCTGCCTCGCCGGCGCGGCACCATGCCGGCCTCTATGGCCGAATCTCCCATCGTCATCTGAGCTGGTGTCTTCCATCTCCTCACCATCACCTTCCTCCACGCTATCTTCGGGAACCACGGATGCAGCATACTTCGCAGCCACTTTTCCTCGGTCGCCGCTCCGCGAACGAGGGCTTGACGCAACAACTGCGCCGGCGCCGAGCTGCCTCGCCGGCGCAGCATCACGCCGGCCCCTGTCGCCCCCCCCGTGGCCGGATCTCCCGAGCCGTCCATCGTCGCTGGAATGATGAGACCGAGGACGACGGACGGCCTCGAGTCTCTTGTGCTTCCTCGACTCGTGGGAGGTTCGCGGTTCGTCAGCAGGCCTCGTCTCGAGAGCGCGACCCCCCGCCCCGTGCGCCTTGGCTCCGCTTGACGACCCTCGTCTCTGCTTCTTCGCCTTCCTGGAGCCACCGGGCGAGGAGGGCGCCGCCCTCTTGCGACCTCTCGCGCGTAAATCCTCCGAATCGCTGCTCGGACAGTAGAGATATGTGGGTCCACTACCGGAGAGAGGATCCGCCCCCCGGCCACGGTGGCGTGCGGCTACCTTGTTCGAGCGCCCGCCGCGGGTACCTTCATCGTCGGTGTCGCTGTCGAGCTGGATGGACGGCGGATTCGCGGCGCCGTAGCGGGTCGCGGACGGAGAGGACGCCGTGGCCGGGTTTCGTCGCGGTGGCGGCGATCCCGCCGCCGCGCGACCACCGACCGACGGACCCTCCCGACCGCGTTCGCGACTGCCGGGGCGGCCTCCCTTAGCGCGTCCTCCGCCTTCACCGCGTTCCGAGCGGCCGGAACGGCCCCCCTTAGCGCGGCTTCCGCCTTCACCGCGTACCGGACCGGCGGAACGGCCCCCCGTAGCGGGGCTTCCGCCACGACGGCCGCTGCGACCTCCGTCATCGTAGTCGTCGCCGTCGATGTCGATGAGCGGGACGGTCTTGCGTATCGGGAGCTCGACGACCGGCGGCGGCTTGGGCATCGCGGTGGGGCGGCGCGGCGGTGGGAGGCCAAGGGGCGAGGCGAGGCGAGGCGGATGCGGGGTTTGGAGCGGGGTTCTGCGTTCGTCGCTGGGTTGGTCACGGCTCACGAGGGGCGGGACGCGCGTAGATTTTAGGAAATCTTTGCCCTCTACGATTCGGAAGCAGGAACGGATACTGGGCTTTTAATGACGGCCCGTCTGTCATTGGCGCTCAAGCGAACTGGCGAAAGATCACCGGATTAATGCGGGAGAACCAAGCGTCGGGGCGTACGCGTTCGTCCACCCACGGCCTATGACCTGTGGGTCCCGATATTCCTCGAGTGTTTGCGCCCAGTGTTCAGCGTGCCAAATATTTTTGCGGGTGGAAAGGTCGGTGTGGATAGGCTAAGCGTATCGTATCTTTAGTAGGGAAGAACGAGTTTTACAAGATTGTCAAGCTCATTGGTAGCAAATTAAGACGCCACCCCACAATATCTTTAGGCTATTCTCTCGCGGTCGCGGTATTTCTCATGCGTACACATCGAGTGAGAATGTGGTCTGCAGTGTCCTGATTTTGCGCACAAAGATTGCATGGCACCGTGTTGTCACGCAGTCCAGGCCTAACTCACCCGTCTGTCATCCAAGAGAGCTGCTTATACATACGATCAAATTCTGTACAATCTTTGTACGACAAGACTCATCTAGTGTGGTGGGCTCAAACCTCGGGAAACAGGACTGACTCTTGTCGTACAAATCGTATGATAAATTGATCGTATGGGAGGCAGTTTCGGTCATCCAAATACGGTATTGTATAGTCAGCCAGACAGGGATTTTGCAGGTTAGAGGCACCTTGGTCTTCCACAGCCATGTGGCGACGAAGAGAATCGAGCCTTCCAATAATAGACCATAGGTGGAGCTTGCTAGATATGTCCCATATTTACTCCACCGCAGCAACAACATCCCATAGCTTGACGTGTTGTATCAGTCCTTGAGTGGTAAGAGCACCTCAGATGTCTCGAACCCAAGCATAGTTTAGCAGTCCCTTGGACACGGGTCGGTTGTTAGCAGTTTTAACATTCACCTTGACCCACACGAGCGGTGCGATCTCACACGCCATTCACCCATTGATCCATCTGTCTTTCCGAAATAGAGCCCTCTTGCCATTGCCAACTTGACTTGAGCAAAGACTGTAGAATATTGCATTGACTTTTTGGGCCTGAGATGAGACCAAGGCCTTGCTAAGGCTTAGATGGGTCCATGGGGTGAGCCCATTCCCAATCCACGTGCTCGAGTGACGTGTTGTGGCGAATTGGCGGAAGCTCACTGGATGAACCGCGGGAGAACGAAGCGTCGAGGCGTAAGCGTTCACCGAGCTATTCCCTATGACTTGTGGATCCCCGAATGTTTGGACCCGGTGGTTAGTGTCAAATTGCTTGTGGGGTGCAGTGGTCGGTGTCGAAAGGTACGACGAGGGTTCATCCTACTAGATTTTGGGGTGCCTAGGAAAAGATCAAACAAATAGAGTTGGATTCTTGCTTGCGTAAAAAGCCCTAAATACATACTTGCCATTGTAGAGTTGCAACAAAACAACTTGTCAGGCGGTGGTCAGCTTGTTCTCTTGCAAAGGTTCATGCTGGAGAATAAACCAATGCAATTAAAGACCATGATTCCTAACCAGAGTCTTTTCCTAAAGATGTCCCCTCTATTCAATTTCTTTGATCCACCGGGAAAAAACATGATGTTATGCATCGCCTACATAACGGATGAATAAAACACAATGTGATTTGCTAAGGTAGATGCACATGGTTGCTTCCATGGGATCCGGCATTGTGTTGAATATGAATTTAAATTGAACAATAAAGGAACAACACACGATGTTGAGTTGCATGTGAGTCGAAAACAACAATAAAGGAACAAAACATAATGTGATTTTCTAAGCTATATATGTGTACCTGGTTGCTTCACGGAAACCGATGATATAGTCCAAAATGATAGGCAATGGGCGAGTGTTTTTTCAGCACCTAGCGCTTTGAGTAGTGCCGCCCCAACATACCTAATGAGGACAAATGATAGATACAAGGAAAGACAAGTAAAGTGTTAACATGGCCCATTATGGCCCAATGGATGCTACCATGTTAGAGATTTAGGGTTACCTCTGCCTCCTCGATATCATCCGTCATCCGCCATCCGCATTGAGTAGCAACACATAGTGGCG
The DNA here is from genome assembly GCF_056163025.1 of Triticum urartu. NCBI lineage: Eukaryota > Viridiplantae > Streptophyta > Magnoliopsida > Poales > Poaceae > Triticum > Triticum urartu. The sequence continues at coordinate 441,278,850 of NC_141878.1, read as the reverse complement.
CAAGTAAATAACCATCAACTATACTGGTGGTGTGGTGACGATGACCAGTTGACGACGAAGATGCTGCAACGACCTTCACCACCATTACCTGTCATCCCTCATCATGCAGAGCAAGGTTGAGTATTGGCTGGAGTCATCGTTTTTGGGAGGTGCTCGTTTTCTCGACAGAGGTTGTCTGCTTAGACATCCAAAGCATCAACGCTGTGTGTTTGGCTGGTGGCCAATGAGCCTTACATGGCCTTTCAAAATCTTGGGAGTTGTTTCACCAACAAGAGCTAAAATGTTTCACACATCAAGATAATAGGAGGAGGAGACAACTACATGTGGGGTAAGAAAAATGAGGGTGGCAGCGACGCTAGGGGGTAAGGAAAATGATAGATTTGCGACAGGGAAAGAGGATATATAAGGAAAGATAGCGCGACGGGGAGGGGGAGGAAAAAGGCTAGGGCGGCAGCGGGGTGTGGCGTTGGCAATGGCGGGGAGGGGGAAGCTGGGGTGGCAGCGAGGTGGGGGAGGTATATGCGTTGAAAAAGGCTTTCACCCTGCTTTATATATAAAGCAATTATCAACCACAACCAGGTATAAACACACGTCACCACAACACACGCACACACCCATGGCAGGATATGTAGGCGCTGAGCATAGCAACACCACCCCTAGCACTACAAGAGCAACCCGGGGTCCTCCACCGTGAACACCTCACCGCGAAGAGATGAGGCCATATATGACGAACCGAGGGCTCCAAGGCGGTGCCTTCAGGAAGGTTACGATACCAGTGGGCCGCCACTGCCCGGTCCGAGAGTCGGAGTTTCCCCTGGAGCAACACGACGGACAATGAGAGCCACGACGACGCCTTCAAGAAGGGATCGAGCGCCGCCGCCGGTCCGCCGAGGATAGATCAGGTTTCCACCCCAGCCAACACTCACCGCCACCGAACGCCACACCCCGATGACCACGTCGCCCACACGGACATGGCCATCGGGCAGCACCGAGCTGCGGGCTCTGCCCATGAGCAACGCGATACCACCACCAGGGCCGCCTCCCCATCATCCAAGACCTTGACACCACCTCACCTGAGACTTGCTGCTACCCCAATCAAAGATACGAATGGAAAGGACCTGCCTTTCGCATTGCTAGGCGCCCCCCAGTGCCATGACCCAATAGGCCGGCCAAAACTAGCCTCCATCGACTCGTCTGCTGCACCGAGAGCGAGACGAGGTCGTCCTGCTACTGGGTTCCAGATGAGCTCGGTCCTGCAGCACCGGGCGTGAGACGGGCGATGGACCGCAGCTGGGATCGAGCCGACCCTTCGGTGGAGGTAGCGCCCGGACGGGGAAAGGGGTCGAAGGCCGACACAGGCCACCTACAAACGGGCGGACGCTGGAAAAACCAGTCGCCGCAACCGATCTGCCACCACCACAACACCAACACCTCCACCCCCTGGCCAGATCCGCTCGGAGACCCGCCATCTCGTACCGGAGTAGCGGAGACACTAGCCGCATCACCACCACCTCACCAGGGCCGCGGACCACCCCTGCCAACGCCAACCTTCACCATCCATCGGATCTGGGCAGGGAATCCCAGATCTGTTGCCCCCGCCAACCACCACCATCCAGAACAGGGAGGGGGCCAAATCCGCCACCAACCTGCGCCTGGGCACCAGAGCCCCGAGCCCCAGAACAGGGGAGGAGGCGGCGCCGGCAACCACAGGACGCTGGGAGGAGGGAAGGAGCCGGGGCAGGGCCCGCCCGACGCCACCAAGTAGAGGGGAGGTGCCCCGCGGAGCCCACCAACTGCGTCGGTGTTTGGTCGGCGACACCCCCGACGGCGGCGAGGGAGGGGGTTGAGGCGAGGGGGCGGGGAAGCGGCGCTAGGATTTCCTCCTGGGGCGCCCGCGGGAGCGCCTCGGGGAGAGAGGGAGGAGGAGTCCCACCAACTCCGTGGGGGAGGTATATAAGGAAGGATAGGGTGCCGGCGTCAGGAAGGGAGAGGCATATAAGGAAGACATGGTGACGGCAGAGGGAAATAAAAAGGCCGGGGTGGCAACGGGGGCAGGGAGGTATATAAGGAAAGATAGGATGGCGGCGGCTGGGGGGAGGCTAGGGTTGCAGCGGGGGATGTGGGAGAAGGAAAGATAGGGTGGCATCGGCGAGGAAGGGGGGAAAAGGCTACGACGACATCGGGGGATGGGAGGCATATAAGGAAAGACACGATGGCGGGGGAGAAGAAAAAGGCTACGGTAGTATCGCAGGGGGGGGGAATGGGGGGTGGGGGGGTGCAGGTATATAAAGAAAAGATAGGGTGGCGACAGAGGGGGGCTAGGGCGACAACAGGGGTGGGGGTGGGGCGGCAGGGGGTAGAGTAAGGAAAATGAGAGTGGGACGATGACGCGGCGATGGCCGGGGGAGGGGGGCTAGGGCGACAGCAGGGGCGGGGGTGGGGCGGCAGGGGGTAGAGTAAGAAAATTGAGAGTGGGGCGACGACACGGCGGCGGCCGAGAAGGGGGGGGGGGTTGAGGGTGTAAGTATGAAAAAACATATATTAGGGTAGGGTTTGTTACCGATACAAATCATGACGCAATAATATCTAAATATACCTTCTGTTTAGCTCCCAATTTCCATAATTATCCATTGACCATGTACATGTTTATTTCACTTACGTGCAAGTTGCTATTTTACATATTTGTTGAAGGTTATTACTTTTTGAGCCAAAATATCAAGTGGTATGCTCGTATTCCATACATGGTACTCTAAAGCAAAATTATTCATTGGCTCACCACTTGATATTTTTGTCTATGCAGGACAGTCCATAAAAAGAGAAGAACACCACAGAGAGTTTATTTGCGGACTTTCGTGAGAGTTAATCTTATGGGTTTCAAAAAGAAAGTTTATGAGCTAATGCAAAGAGTCATCTTGATTTTTTTTTCCGCTAATACTTGGAGGCTTTTTAATATATTCCATATTTTGTTCATATTTATCTTGGATACTTGGACGCTTTTTAACGTACATGATTAAGTTTGGATACTCACATTTAACCACAAAGGATATTATTACGAGCGTTTATCTCGGATACTTGGAGAATTTTTATCCCATGGAGTGCTTTGTTCATGCACTTCTTTTGAAAATCCAAGTATCCAAGATAAGTGCATGTAAATGTCCATATTTATCTTAGATACATGGAAGAAATTTAATATCTTCCATATAATATTCCATAATATATATTTTCCATTAGTGTACCCATTAATAGCAGGAAATTAAATAGAGGGGTTGGAAACATATTTTCCATATAATATTCTAAATTATATATTTTCCATTAGCATACTCATTTAGAGTAGGAAATTAAATAGAGGGGTTGGATGCATATCTTCCATATAATATTCCAAAAAATATACTCCCTCCGTTCCTTAATATTAGGTGTATTTGTTTTTGACAAAATTCCAGAATGTAAAGTGCATTTTTTCTAATTTCTCATAATTCCCTTGTTATCCCTTTAGAAAAAAGGTAAGTATCTCTTTCCTGATTGTGTGTATCTCTTTTTGATTGCGTGTATCTCTCTTTGTAGGAAAAGAAGGAAAGTATCTTTCCGTCGATTGCATGTATCTTTTACTTTCCTATACTAACCGATTTACTTGCCATTAACCCAAAAATTTGCCAAAAGTAATTTTGTCCTAAAATTTCTATCATTATGTGCTTTGGTCACCGTGATGAAAAGAATACACCTTATGGAAGGAGTATTTTTCATTAGTGTACTCATTCAAAGTAGGAAAATAAATAGAGGGGTTGGAAACATATCTTCCATATAATATTCAAATATATATATATATTTCATTAGTGTACCCATTTAGAGTAGGAAATTAAATGAGAGGTTGGAAGCGGACACGGATTTGGTGAATATGGTTCCACGTGCACCCCTTACGAATAGTAAATTCAAAAAAATACTAGAAAGAAATCTGAATATTTTCTTCGTAATATACATAGTCAACCGGTATACTCACGTATGAAGTTTCACGAGGAAATCACCTCCATGGTAATCTGGGCAAAAATGACAGAATCGAAGCTATATTAAAAACCACTATTTGATGAATAGTATGGTCCTAATTGTATTTTCTTCACTAAGATTACCATGGGTGTTAATAGATCATGAAACTTCACACATGAGTAAAATGGTCGACTAAGTTTCATATTGTGGAATTTCAGAATTGTTTCCAGTAAATTTTTTGAATTCACTATCCGCACGGATGCGCGTGGAACCATGTTCACCTTTCTATTTCCGGGTTGGAAGCAATTTAATATTTTCCATATAATATTCCAAAAAACATATTTTTTCATTAGTATACTCACTTAGAGTAGGAAATTAAATAGGAAGCATATCTTTCCTATATATTCCAAAAAATATTTTTTTATTAATGTACTAATTTAGAGTAGGAAATTAAATAGATGGATTGGAAGCAATTTAATATCTTCCATTTAATATTCCAAAAAATATATTTTTCATTAGTGTACTCACTTAGAGTAGGAAATTAAATAGTTTCAATTTCTGGATTTGCTCCGTAGAACCTGTGCGTCCTTGTGGTGCCAATCCAAAGTACTCCTAGTATGCAATGGCAGGAGCTCTCCGTCTTCTGACAATGTCTGGTGTAAAAAAGAACAATGATGTAGCCAAGCATAGCCTGGCTGACACTCGGAGGTCGGACGGTCCAAATTCACTGCCATGGTGCCAGGCAAGAGAAAGAAACGAGTAGTACAGTATATAGGATAATCTATAGATGGAGTGAGCGTACAACGCTGGATTTGGTATCTACTAAAAGTAAGTTGTACTGCTACTAGCACAGGCTGCAGGGCAGGAGTATCACATCAAGGACCTGCAGGTTCTCGCTCTTGTGGCCATCCGTTGCTCTCTGCACAAAAGAGATTGGCTGGCACATATTTCTGGCAGCATGAATCCCTTCTGCTTGTTCACATGAGGCGACGTCTACTCCAAAACCAGCATATCTCTCGACGTCGGCTACTCTAAATCAGTTAATGTGCTCTGTACATGTAGGCTGCTAGCCAATGATCACGGCACTGCACCAGCAGTGCAGCACTCCAGTAGGCAGCGTATCACATCGACCTTTCCGCTCCTGGTCTTCTACCGATGCTCTTTTAGCTTAAAAACTCTTTTGAAAGATTAATGTACCGCCCGTGGTACACCAAATTGCATAGAATGGCCACTTTAGACGGCGACTCATTTCGTCCGCGGCCGTCCGCTTGGGTCGGCGCGGACAGAAAAGGCGACCCAACGGACGTGCGTCCGTTTTTCGTCCGCGGACGACCCATTCTCGACCCATTTTTGAGCCTGATTTGCGTCGGCACGGACACGCGACGGACACGCGCTTGCTCGCCTACTCCTATCCCCGGACCCGCTCGTCTGTGGCACATTGGCCTTTCCTCCCCCCAGTCAACAAGCAACCCTCGCCCCCGCATCTTCCGCGACGGCGCCGCCCATTTTGCCGGTGACTCTTCCAGCTACCGCCGCCTTCACATCCGCCCAGCAACGCCGCCCCTGCCCCCAGTCGCCCGCCGCCGCCGTTTCCCCCACGCAAGCTGGTTCCCCGCCGCTGTTTCCCCCACGCCCAGCCGCCCCGCGACCAAGAAGACGCCTCGCCGCCCCAGCCACAGACGACCGACACGCTCGTCGGACGCCGTTACCCTTGTCGGACGCCGGCCGGGCAGCTAGCTGGTCTGTGGGCGCCACGTCTCCCCTCGCCGGGTCTCCTTCGACGCCCGCAAGTTGTTCGACAGTTTGCCAAGGTACGAAAATGGACTCCGCCGACGAGTTCTTTTTCAACAATTTCCTTTGCGACTCTGACGATTCGTCCGACGACGAGGAGGAGATATTGGCTGCTGTGTTGGTCCATCACCACCTCAACAACCAGCGGTCGTTGTTCCATGGCTCCATTCCGGGCCACCTTTCGGCGTTGAATCATAACCGGGAGAGCGGGCATTTCCTTCTCTGGAAGGACTACTTTGATACAACAAACCCGTTGTTCAAACATCACAAATTCCGCCGCCGGTTCCGTATGAGTAGGCATGTTTTCAACCGTATTAGAGAGGGAGTGGTCGGCTATGATGACTACTTCGAGTGCAAAGAGGATGCTGTTGGTAAGATTGGTTTCTCCTCTTATCAGAAATGCACTGCCGCCATCCGAATGCTTGCATACGGAGTGCCCGGTGATCTCATTGACGAGTACGTCCGTATGAGCGAGTCTGCATGCCTAGAGTCCCTGTATAAGTTCTGCAATGCTGTGATTGCTGTGTTTGGCCCTGAATACTTGAGAGAGCCGACAACTGAAGATACAACTCGTTTGTTGGCGATGAATGCTAGCAGGGGCTTCCCGGGGATGCTTGGCAGCATAGACTGCATGCACTGGGAGTGGAAGAACTGCCCTTCTGCTTGGAAAGGGCAGTATAAGGGACATGTCAAGGCTTGCACTGTCATACTAGAGGCCGTGGCGTCTCAAGATCTCTGGATATGGCACTCTTTCTTTGGCATGGCTGGATCACACAATGATATCAACGTGCTTCAGCGCTCGCCGGTGTTTGCTAGGCTTGCCGAAGGCAACAGCCCACCGGTGAACTTTACTGTCAACGGCCACACCTACGACAAAGGGTATTATCTGGGTGAAGGTATCTATCCTTAGTGGACCACTATTATCAAGACAATACCCAACCCTGTCGGAGAGAAAAGGAAAAGATTTGCCCAAGAGCAAAAGAGTGCTAGAAAGGATGTCGAGCGTGCCTTTGGTGTTTTGCAATCTCGATGGGGCATCGTTCGGTATCCTGCTAATACTTGGAGCACGCAGAAACTATGGGAGGTGATGACTGCTTGTGTGATCATGCACAACATGATCGTAGAAGACGAGCGCCCGGAACGTCTGTACGATCAAGGCTTTCAGTTTCAGGGTGAGAATGTTGTGGCTGAGCATGGAGTAGCGACAACATTTGAGCAGTTCACTCAGTTTCATGAAGACATGCATGATTGGAAAACTCACATGCAACTGCAAAATGATTTGGTTGAGCATATGTGGACTCATGTTGGCAACCAATAGATGTATCTTTTTTATTCGTTTTGCAAAACTATGTGAAACATTTTTATTTTTATTTGGCCTGTAAACTATACTATTTATTTGGGCGGACTATTTTGTTTGTTAAATTTTCATTTCACCATATGTGAGAATGCAATGCAAAATTGGGCGGCCAGCCGGCCACGCCTGCACATATGGATCGGCGCGTTGGGCGCGCTGCCGACCCATATGAAAAACAGGGCGGACGCCGGGCGGGCAGCCGACCCAAACGGACAAAAAGCGGACGAAATCGCCGTCCGTTTGGGTCGGCCCGTTGGAGTTGCTCTTAGTGTGTAAAGTGAAAAAATGTCATAAAAATTGATGCTCAAACTTGTCTTACGGTACATATACAGTACAACTTTCGTTTGTAGCCGTCGACGGCGCCTACGTGCCAGCGTGGCACCTTGCCCACTGTCAGTGACCCGAGCATCATGATGGCTCTAGAATTTGTGCCTTTTTATAAAGAGTTTTTGACTTGGTTTCCATCGGGGTTTTGTTATTTCTCGATTATTTCTAAGCTAATCCTTCAAGAGAGAAGAAAACCTGTTTTTTCATTGTTTGGCAGGGAAAAACATATATGAAAGAAAATCAAGGAGCATTACTCCAAACTGAGCCAAATGGAGCAACTTCCATATTTGGGGGTTCACCATCAGACACACCAGAGTGCAAGATGACCAACCATACAAGCGTATGCGCGGTCGTATGAGGTGCTAGGGGCTCCCCTTCATCTACATGAACAACTTTTGTGAAGAGCGATACACAACCAGAGAGACCTAGCAGCCGGCACTCCATCCAAAACAGAGATAGAAGAGATCCGGAGAAGAAGAACCACCAGAGGTCCTTCTAGTTTTGTCCTCCATAGTCATTTCATTTCATCATCATCATCATCATTGTAAGGGGAATTCCAAGTTGTAAGATCAAGATGCAAAACTCTAGTCACACTCATGGAGACTGAGACTTGTTGAATATGATTTTCATGGATTATTTCTCTTCTGATGTGTGATTTACATGAATTATTTCTCTATGATGCTTTGGTTATTCTCTTCCGATGTGTGATTAATTTCCCCTAGGCATGGGAGATGTAGGTAAGTGGTAGGAATCCCTTGTGCTTGTCCTATATGTTATTAGTCGTGTCTGTAATCTTATAATTTTTCTAGCAAGTCTAATTTAAGGGTCGAGTCAACATGATCTAAAGACCTACACATGTAGCACATATTCTTTACGAAATCCGCGACCTCTGATGTGACAGGTGAAGACATCTAAGGACCAAAGACAATATGAGATAACGGCGATCCATCGATCTTAATGCATGGTTTCGGTTTAATTACCTTAATTGTGAAAACAACCACACTTTGACAACATTGAAGCAGGATCATTGTGTGGAACACAATCCCGCGCGGAGGAGTTCCAGAACTCTAGGGTGATCCGCCTACAGAACAAGCAAATCAAATAGTTCCTCTATAAAGTAATATAAGACTTTTTAGATCACTAAATTATTTTACAAAGGAAGTACTAAACTCATTATACAAGGTAATTGAGATTACCACTGAACCGACACAGTTGAATTATACAATGATCTAAAGTTTCTTTGCTCATACTCTACTACGGGAAAACACTTTTATTTTCAATCTTTATTTCACGCTTTTCTACTTCCAAGTCGATATTATTCTTGCTACAACCATCTCATCATTTTCACTACTCTTATTTATTTGACTCCTGGAACACTAATAGCTTCAGTAGGATCACAAGCAGTTATTTCATACACGAGATGTGACACCTTGTGTGTGACACAAAAGTTGCTCATAAAATACTCTCATCCGCTCTTCGTTGGGAGGATAAATTTGGGATACTTACACGAAATTGCCACACTACCCTATGTGTCTTGCAGGTCATCACGTCACATTTTCCATAACCCTCCTTAAATTACAATTAGTACCAAATCTAGTAAAAAGAACCCAAACGCCATTATGATAGGCGGGTCTTACCTATCAGTGAACAGTGTAAATGAATAAATTGGAGGAAAATATAGTTCTAATTGCATAGAATGACCACTTTGGTGCCTAAAGTGAAAAAATGTACATAAAATTGATGCTCAACCTTGTGTGGCGGTGCATATACAGTGCAACTTCCATTTATCGCTTCCATTTGTCGCCGTCGACAGCGCCTATGTGGCGTGCCAGCGTAGCACCTGGCCCATGTTAGTGGCTGGAGGGTCGCATTTTTCAGAAACCCCCTTAAATTACAATTAGTACCAAATCTCATAAAAAGGTCCCAGATGTCATTATGGCAGGCGGGTCCCACCTATTAGTGAACAATGCAAATGAATAAATTGAAGGCAAAATCGTTCTATTGCATAGAATGACCACTTTGGTGCCATAAAACTGATACTCAACTTTGTCCCACGCTACATATAAGGTGCAACTTTCGTTTGTAGTTGTCGGCGGCACCTACGCGGCGTGCTAGCATGGCACATGGCCCACTGTTAGTGACTAGATCGTCGATTTTTTCAGAAACCCACTTAACTTACAATTAATACAAATGTCGTAAAAAGGGGCCAAACATCATTATGGCAGGCGGGTCCCACCTATCAGTGAACAGTTCAAATGAAAAAATTGAAGGAAAAATAGTTCTAATTTCATAGAATGACCACTTTAGTGCCTAGAGGAAAAATGTACATAAAATGGATGCTCAACCTTGTCCTGCAATACATATATGGTGCAAGTAATCTGACCACACGAGAGGTAATTTCTAATATGCTTCCAGCTTCCGCGGAAACAGAGAAAATCAGATCCTCAACCAGTAAATGTAATTTAACATCAAGTTGAAAGACACATCATAGAATGCTCATCATACAAATCCTGGCATAAATGTGCACAAATGATTTGATGTCGGGACATTGAAACACCTTGACACCATTTGTTGTAGGAAATCACAAGGAGCTAAAAAGGAATAAATAGATTACCCACAAATTTCATCGATTCCATCAGAATCATATAAGTTAAAGACTACATTTGTCGACATATATTTCTTCTCAAAATTGCTAAAACCTTTTGGGCCCTGAACCAAAATCCATTGTAGAGTGCCTCTTGCACTCATATTGGTTCACATAAAAGGAAGCAAGCAATGAAGAATAACACTCGCTCAGCAAATGAGGTACTTACCGTAGTAATACCTACTCGTCATAAGTATCTTTCATATGGAATATAAAGAAACTCCCTCATTGATAGACAAATTCAATGAGGTGGTGAGAAAGCGAGGCTTGTAGCAAAAGGGTTCACGCAGAGACTGAACATCGGTTACAATGTGATATACCCTCCTGGTATGAGTGGAATTGTTTTTCAATACTAAATATAATCGACAGTAAAAATAATATATTATCCATGCAGTTGATTGATGCAATGCCTACATACTCATATGAGTCACTCATTTCGGAATCTATACTGAAGTCCCTGAAGGGCTTACAGTTGTGTTTCCAAAAATAAATTGCAACATGGTGTAAAACTTCATAAGTCAATCCATGATTTGATATAGTCCGAGAATTGTATGGTACTTCCGACTAAGTGAGTTCCTTATTTAGAAGGATTACTTGAATAATGATGATTGTTTATGTGTATTCATATAGGAATCCAAAATTTGATTTCCATATATCATTTGGTGTATATCGATGACCTCATCATGAATGTGTATACAAGACCGAAACATACACAAAATCATCTCTAGACGGGAAATTTGGACTGAACCAAATTTAGCTTAAGTTTACAACTTGAGCATTCTCTCAAGAATACATATCAGTCTACATATATCCAAAACACATATGAGAAGTTCAATGTGGATATCTCATACCAATAGAAGACATGAACTGGTGTAGCGACATCCTATACAAACGGTTTTTACCCTATTTTCGTGACAGAGTTTTAAATCGTCCCCTTGCATGTGTGTGCGATAGGGGGAGGGGGTCCATCCCACACGACCAAGAAATCGTCGGTAATAGGGAGTAAGAATGCATACATTTTGTGTTGCAACGTTTATGATGTGCGCCACATCATAACTAGTTAATGATTGTAAACTATGTATGATAAGTGGTCTATTAGAAACATTTAGTTATACAATACCGTCTGTGATAGGATGTAAGAATGCATATAGTTGTACCTATAAAACTATATGCGAAGTTTGAATCTATCCCACACGTTGCACTGTCCATAAATGTTTATGATATATAAAATGTCCCAAACGATTCATCCGTAGTACCCATGTCAGATGAAGGCCTATCACACGCGTTCTTCTATGACCAACGTTTACAGTGCGCACAACATCATAAACAGTTCATCATTGCAAAACATGTGTGGTAAGGAGACTATCACAAACACTTAATAAGAAGGAACTGTGTGCGCTGCTATTGTCAATCTCACACATTTTCTCTTGGTTGATCGTGTGTGCAGTAGAGATTCATTGCACATGTCGTGATTTGAGAAACGTGTCTGATCTTGATGTTTATCACAGAAGTTTTGCTTCCGCAAACTGTGTGTAGTGTAATAATGGCCTGCAGAGCATAGTTTATCCCTAGTTTAGTCCCTGCATTTAAAATTCATAGAATTTGAATTTGAAACATATTTTGAATTTGAAAGTAGGCAATCACTTATTTCATACCGAATCACGTTTATTACAAATATATGTTCAAGGAAGAATGCATAATTCGATTCATAGGTACATATACTGAAGAACTACTAAAGCACCAAGTAAAGAATGACCAATCATAGTTGTATTAAAGACGGTAAAAAGAGAGGCGAAAGACATTCTAGTTGCTGGAGAAGGTGAAGTGGAATGCCCATATTGTGCCCTCCTTCATGCCTAATGCGTGCACGACTCTAGGCCAACCCCTTGTGATGGCCTCCTGCTACTTCTTGAGCTTGCATTGGTTTTCCCCTTGAAAAGGAAAGGATGATGCAGCAAAGTAGAGATAAGTATTTCCCCCAGTTAAGAACCAAGGTATCAATCTAGTAGGAGGAACACACAAATCACCAATGGTTGCACCTACACAAACAAACAAATACTTGCACCAATGCGATAAAGGGGTTGTCAATCCCTTCACGGTTACTTGCAAGGATGAGATCTGATAGTGATAGATATAAAAGATAAAAAAGTGCAAAATAAGATAAAGATAAATAAATTGCAGCAAGGTATTTTTGGGTTTTTGATTTTGTAGATCTGAAAATATAATGCTAAAAATAGACCCCGGGGCCATAATTTTCACTAGAGGCTTCTCTCTTGAAAGAACGCATACGATGAGTAAACAAATTACTGTTGAGCAATTGATAGAAAAATGCATAGTTATGGCGATATCTAAGGCAATGATCGAATATAGGCACCACGTCCGTGACAAGTAGACCGACTCCTGCCTGCATCTACTACTATTACTCCACACATCGACCGCTATCTAGCATGCATCTAGTGATTAAGTTAACAAGAACGGAGTAACGACTTAAGCAAGATGATGTAGAGGGATAGATCCAAACAATATGAACAAACCCCGTATTTTTATCCTTAATGACAATAATAAAAATACGTGTCATGCCCCCTTTTGTCACTGGGAATAAGCACCGCAAGATTGAACCCATTACAAAGCACCTCTCCCATGGCAAGAAAAATCAATCTAGTTGGCCGAACCAAATCAATAGATTGGGGAGAAATACAAAGTTGTCTTAATCATGCATAAAAGAGTTTAGAGAAGACTCAAATAATATTAATAGATAATCTGATCATAAACCCACAATCATCAGATCTCAATAAACGCACCGCAAAAGAAGATTACACTGAATAGATCTCTAAGAACATCAAGGAGAACATTGTATTGAAGATCAAAGAGAGAGAAGAAGCAATCTAGCTACTAGCTATGGACCTGTAGGTCTATGGTAAACTACTCACACATCTTCGGAAGGGCAGCAAGGTTGATGTAGAAGCCCTCTGTGGTCGAATCCCCCTCCGGCAGAGTACCGGAAAAGGCCTCCAGATGGGATCTCATGAGAACAGAAGCTTGCAGCGGCAGAAAAGTATTTTTGGTGTGCCCTCTGGTCTACGGGGAATATTTGGGTATTTATAGAACAAGAATTAGGGTTAGAGGTGCCATAGGGGGCCCACAGGCCTGGGGGGTGCGCCCCTCTGATCTCCTCCCGAAGGTTTCTGGGTGTCTTGTGGTCTAAGAAAAATCTTTACCTACTAATAAAGCGGCTACCGCTTCTGGTCGTCCGTCATTAAAATTACCCTCCAAGTTGGTTAAAATTACCCACCAATGCCACCCATAAGTGGAAAAACGATTTGTTTTTTCGGACCAAAAACGACACCTCCTTCGTTGTTTTATACGGGCGCGACGAGTAGAGGTCACAAAACGAGGAGCAGCGGAGTGGTTGGCCGATCGCTCTTTTAGGGGCGAGACCAGGGTTTGATCCCCAACTTCCACAATTTTTATCTTTCTTTTCTCACACATGTCCTACTCATGTATGCGTTCATGGGCCGGCCCATGTGTGGGGCTTCACTCCCCTGAGTTTTTTCATTTTACTTTTTTGTCCTTTCTTTTCTCATTCTGTTTTCTTTCTTCTTTCATCTTTAAATTAATTCTATATTTTAATATTTTAAAAGTTGGGAGTTTTCAAAAAAAAAGAAATAAGTCTGATAAAAAAATCAAAATATATGTGAATTCAAACATGTTTAGAAAATCATTAAAAGTTTGCAGATTCAAAAAATGTTGGTGGTTTTGCAAAACTGTTCGCAAAATTATAAAAAAAATCACAATTTGTAAAAAATGGTCGGGAAATAAAATCATGTTCATGATTTTGAAAAAAATGAACGTGTATTCAAAACATATTCAGAATCTGAAAAAAATGTCCATGAAATTTTAGAAAATGTTCACAATAATAATAAAAAATAGTTGTTCTTTTAATTTTGTTCCCCAATTTAAAAGAAAGTTCATCGATTCAAAAAATGTTTGTTGAGTCAAAAAATGTTAAATACGAAACCGGTTCATACATTCAAAAAAATTGTAAACAAAACTAATGTTCATGATTTTTTTGAGAAAATAAATAAAAATTGTTTGTCATTTCGAAAAACTGTTCACTGATTCAAAAGTATTTTATGTCTAGGATTTGGTTAGTCTTTCGAAAGTCTTTATATGTCTTGGCGTTGGGAGTAGCTCGTGGTCATTGAGAGTTGTTTTAAAGTTTTAAACGTTCCCTTGCGCAACATAGTGACAAGTGTGGCATGCACTGGCAAACTCATAGCCTTAAGATTTACCACGTCGAGTGCATTGTGATCACGTGAACATCGTGTTGGAAATATGCCCTAGAGGCAATAATAAATTGGTTATTATTATATTTCCTTGTTCATGATAATCGTTTATTATCCATGCTATAATTGTATTGATAGGAAACTCAGATACATGTGTGGATACATAGACAACACCATGTCCCTAGTAAGCCTCTAGTTGACTAGCTCGTTGATCAATAGATGGTTACGGTTTCCTGACCATGGACATTGAATGTCATTGATAACGGGATCACATCATTAGGAGAATGATGTGATGGACAAGACCCAATCCTAAGCATAGCACTAGATCGTGTAGTTCATATGCTATAGCTTTTCTAATGTCAAGTATCATTTCCTTAGACCATGAGATTGTGCAACTCCCGGATACCGTAGGAATGCTTTGGGTGTATCAAACGTCACAACGTAACTGGGTGACTATAAAGGTGCATTACAGGTATCTCCGAAAGTGTCTGTTGGGTTGGCACGAATCGAGACTGGGATTTGTCACTCCGTGTAAGCGGAGAGGTATCTCTGGGCCCACTCGGTAGGACATCATCATATGCGCAATGTGACCAAGGAGTTGATCACGGGATGATGTGTTACGGAACGAGTAAAGAGACTTGCCGGTAACGAGATTGAACAAGGTATATGGATACCGACGATCGAATCTCGGGCAAGTAACATACCGATAGACAAAGGGAATTGTATGCGGGATTGATTAAGTCCTTGACATCGTGGTTCATCCGATGAGATCATCGTGGAACATGTGGGAGCCATCATGGGTATCCAGATCCCGCTATTGGTTATTGACCGGAGAACGTCTCGGTCATGTCTGCATGTCTCCCGAACCCGTAGGGTCTACACACTTAAGGTTCGGTGACGCTAGGGTTATGAAGATATGTGTATGCAGTAACCCGAATGTTGTTCGGAGTCCCGGATGAGATCCCGGACGTCACGAGGAGTTCCGGAATGGTCCGGAGGTAAAGAATTATATATAGGAAGTGCTATTTCGGCCATCGGGACAAGTTTCGGGGTCACCGGTATTGTACCGGGACCACCGGAAGGGTCCCGGGGGTCCACCGGGTGGGGCCACCTGTCCCGGGGGGCCACATGGGCTGTAGGGGGTGTGCCTTGGCCTACATGGGCCAAGGGCACCAGCCCCAAGAGGCCCATGCGCCAAGAGTAGAGAAAAAGGGGAGAGTCCTAAAGGGGGAAGGCACCTCCGAGGTGCCTTGGGGAGGATGGACTCCTCCCCACCCTTGGCCGCACCCTTCCTTGGAGGAAGGGGCAAGGGCTGCGCCTCCCCCCTCCCCCTTGGCCCTCCTATATATAGTGGGGGAGAGGAGGAACTTGACACACCAGCCCCTGGCGCCTCCCTCTCTCCCCGTTACGTCTCTCTCTCGTAGTATAGGCGAAGCCCTGCTACTGTGACGCCCTGCATCCACCACCACGCCGTCGTGCTGCTGGATCTTCATCAACCTCTCCCTCTCTCCTTGCTGGATCAAGGCATGGGAGACGCCACCGGGCTGTACGTGTGTTGAACGCGGAGGTGCCGTGCGTTCGGCACTTGATCATCGGTGATTTGAATCACGACGAGTACGACTCCATCAACCCCGTTCTCTTGAACGCTTCCGCTTAGCGATCTACAAAGGTATGTAGATGCACTCTCCTTCCCCTCGTTGCTAGTCTCTCCATAGATAGATCTTGGTGACACGTAGGAAAATTTTGAATTTCTGCTACGTTCCCCAACAATGGCATCATGAGCTAGGTCTATTGCGTAGATTCTATGCACGAGTAGAACACAAAGTAGTTGTGGGCGTTGATTTTGTTCAATATGCTTGCCGTTACTAGTCTTATCTTGATTCGGCGGCATCGTGGGATGAAGCGGCCCGGACCAACCTTACACGTACTCTTACGTGAGACCGGTTCCACCGACAAACATGCACTAGTTGCATAAGGTGGCTGGCGGGTGTCTGTCTCTCCCACTTTAGTCGGATCGGATTCGATGAACAGGGTCCTTATGAAGGGTAAATAGCAATTGGCATATCACGTTGTGGTCTTTGCGTAGGTAAGAAACGTTCTTGCTAGAAACCCATAGCAGCCACGTAAAACATGCAAACAACAATTAGAGGACGTCTAACTTGTTTTTGCAGGGTATGCTATGTGATGTGATATGGCCAAAAGGATGTGATGAATGATATATGTGATGTATGAGATTGATCATGTTCTTGTCAAAGGAATCACAACTTACATGTCGATGAGTATGCCGGTGACAAGATGATCATGGAGCCCCAAGATGAAGATCAAAGGAGCTACATGATATTGGCCATATCATGTCACTATTTGATTACATATGATGTTTATCATGTTATGCATCTTGTTTACTTAGTACGACGGTAGTAAATAAGATGATCCCTCATTAAAATTTCAAGAAGTGTTCTCCCCTAACTGTGCACCGTTGCTACAGTTCGTCGCTTCGAAGCATCACGTGTTAATCGGGTGTGATAGATCCTTTCGTTCACATACAACGGGTGTAAGAAGTTTTACACATGCAAAAACACTTAGGGTTAACTTGACGAGCCTAGCATGTGAAGACATGGCCTCGGAACACAGAGACCGAAAGGTCGAGCATGAGTCGTATAGAAGATACGATCAACATGAAGATGTTCACCGACGTTGACTAGTCTGTCTCACGTGTTAATCGGACACGGCCTAGTTCACTCGGATCATGTAATCACTTAGATGACTAGAGGGATGTCTATCTAAGTGGGAGTTCATAAGATGAACTTAATTATCCTGACATAGTCAAAAAGGGTTTTGCAAATTATGTCGTAGCTCACGTTTCAGTTCTACTGTTTAGATATGTTCCTAGAGAAAAATTAGTTGAAAGTTGATAGTAGCAATTATGCGGACTAGGTCCGTAAACTGAGGATTGTCCTCATTGCTTCATAGAAGGCTTATGTCCTTAATGCACCGCTCAGTGTGCTGAACCTCGAACGTTGTCTGTGGATGTTGTGAACATCTGACATACACGTTTTGATGACTACATGATAGTTCGGTAATGTTAAATGGTTTAGAGTTGAGGCACCAAAGACGTGTTTTTGAAACGTCGCGAAACATATGAGATGTTTCGAGGGCTGAAATTGGGATTTCAGGCTCGTGCCCACGTCAAGAGGTATAAGACCTCCGACAATTTTCTTAGCCTGCAAACTAAGGGAGAAAAGCTCAATTGTTGAGCTTGTGCTCAGATTGTCTGAGTACAACAATCACTTGAATCAAGTGGGAGTTAATCTTCCAGATGAGATAGTGATGTTTCTCCGAAGTCATTACCACCAAGCTGCTAGAGCTTCGTGATGAACTATAATATATCAGGGACATATATGATGATCCTTGAGATATTCGCGATGTTTGACACCACAAAAGTAGAAATCAAGAAGGAGCATCAATTGTTGATGGTTGGTGAAACCACTAGTTTCAAGAAGGGTAAGGGAAAGAAGGGATACTTCATGAAACGGTAATTCAGCTGCTGCTCTAGTGAAGAAACCCAAGGTTGAACCCAAACCCGAGACTAAGTGCTTCTGTAATAAGGAGAACAGCCACTAGAGCAGTATTACCCTAGATACTTGGTAGATTAGAAGGCTGGCAAGGTCGATAAAAGTATATTGGATATACATTGTGTTGATGTGTACTTTACTAGTACTCCTAGTAGCACCAGGGTATTAGATACCGGTTCGGTTGCTAAGTGTTAGTAACTCGAAATAAAAGCTACGGAATAAACGGAGACTAGCTAAAGGTGAGCTGACGATATGTGTTGGAAGTGTCTCCAATGTTGATATGATCAAGCATCGCACGCTCCCTCTACCATCGAGATTGGCGTTTGCGTTGAGCATAGACATGATTGGATTATGTCTATCGCAATACGGTTATTCATTTAAGGAGAATAATCGTTACTCTGTTTATTTGAATAATACCTTCAAATGGTCTTACACCTAAAATGAATGGTTTATTGAATCTCGATCATAGTGATACACATGTTCATGCCAAAAGATAGTAATGATAGTACCACCTACTTGTGGCACAGCCACGTAAGTCATATCGGTATAAAACGCATGAAGAAGCTCCATGTTGATGGACCTTTGGACTCACTCATTTTTGAAAAGTTTGAGACATGCGAACCATGTCTATTGGTGTATATGCATGAAGAACCTCCATGCAAATGGACCGTTTTGTACTCGCTTGATTTTGAATCACTTGAGACATGCAAATCATACCACATGGGCAAGATGACTGAAAGCCTCGTTTCAGTAAAATGGAACAAGAAAGCAACTTGTTGGAAGTAATACATTTTTGATGTGTGCAGTCCAATGAGTGCTGAGGCATGTAGTGGAGATCGTTATGTTCTTACTTCACAGATGACTTGAGTAGACGTTGAGTATATTTACTTGATGAATCACGAGTCTGAATTATTGAAAGGTTCAAGTAATTTCAGAGTGAAGTTGAAAGATCGTCGTGACAAGAGGATAAAAGATCTATGATATGATCATAGAGATGAATATCTGAATTACGAGTTTGGCACGGAATTAAGACATTGTGGAAATTGTTTCACAACTAATACAGCCTGGAACACCATAGTGTGATGGTGTGTCCGAACATCATAACTGCACCCTATTGGATATGATGCATACCATGATGTTTCTTATCGAATTACCACGATAGTTTATGGGTTAGGCATTAGAGACAACCACATTCACTTTAAATAGGGCACCACGTAATTCCGATGATATGACACCGTATGAACTATGGTTTAGAGAAACCTAAGCTGTCATTTCTTAAAAGTTTGGGGCTGCGATGCTTATGTGAAAAAGTTTCAGGCTGATAAGCTCGAACCCAAAGCGGATAAATGCATCTTCATAGGACACCCAAAACAGTTGGGTATACTTCCTGTCTCAGATCCGAAAGCAATAAGGGATTGTTTCTAGAATCGGGTCCTTTCTCGAGGAAAAGTTTCTCTCGAAAGAATTGAGTGGGAGGATGGTGGAGACTTGATGAGGTTATTAAACCGTCTCTTCAACTAGTGTATAGCAGGGCACAAAGAGTTGTTCCTGTGGCACCTACACCAATTGAAGTGGAAGCTTATGATATTGATCATGAGACTTCGGATCAAGTCACTCCCAAACCTCGTGGGATGACAAGGATGCATACTACTTCAGAGTGGTACGTAATCCTGTCTTGGAAGTCATGTTGCTAGACAACAATGAACCTACGAGCTATGGAGGAGCGATGGTGGGCCTAGATTCCGATAAATGGCTCGAAGCCATAAAATCCGAGAGAGGATCCATGTATGAAAACAAAGTGTAGACTTTGGCAGAACGGCTCGATGGTCGTAAGGCTGTTGAGTACAGATGGATTTTAAAAGGAAGACGGACAATGATGGTAAATGTCACCATTAAGAAAGCTCGACTTGTCATTAAGATGTTTTCCGACAAGTTCAAGGAGTTGACTACGGTGAGACTTTCTCATTCGTAGCGATGCTAAGAGTCTGTTGGAATTATATTAGCGATTGCTGCATCATTTATGAAATCTTGCAGATAGGATGTCAAAACATTGTTTCCTCGACGGTTTTCTTGAGGAAAGGTTGTATGTGATACAACCGGAAGGTTTTGTCAATCCTGAAAAGATGCTAATAAGTATGCAAAGCTCCAGCAATCCTTCTGAGGACTGGAGTGAGCATCTCGGAGTTGGAATGTACACTTTGATGAGATGATCAAAGATTTTGGGTTTATACAAAGTTTATGAGAAACTTGTATTTCCAAAGAAGTGAGTGGGAGCACTATAGAATTTCTGATGAGTATATGTTGTTGACATATTGTTGATCAGAAATGATGTAGAATTTCTGGAAAGCATATAGGGTTATTTGGAAAGTGTTTTCAATGGAAAACCTGGATTAAGCTACTTGAACATTGAGCATCAAGATCTATAAGGATAGATCAAAACGCTTAATGGTACTTTCAAATGAGCACATACCTTGACATGATCTTGAAGGTGTTCAAGATGGATCAGTCAAAGAAGGAGTTCTTGCCTGAGTTGTAAGGTATGAAGTTAAGACTTAAAGCTCGACCATGGCAGAATAGAGAGAAAGGACGAAAGTCGTCCCCTATGCTTAAGACGTAGGCTCTACAGTATGCTATGCTGTGTACCGCACCTAAAGTGTGCCTTGCCATGAGTCAGTCAAGGGGTACAAGAGTGATCCAAGAATGGATCACAGTACAGCGGTCAAAGTTATCCTTAGTAACTAGTGGACTAAGGAAGTTTCTCGGTTATGGAGGTGGTAAAAAGAGTTCGTCGTAAAGGGTTACGTCGATGCAAGCTTAACACCTATCCGGATAGCTCTGAGTAGAGATACCGGATGCATATAATGGAGCAACAATTTAGAATAGCTCCAAGTAGAACAGTTATTTGGAATAGCTCCAAATAGAATGTGGTAGCAACATCTAGGAGATGACATAGAGATTTGTAAAGCACACACGGATCTGAAAGGTTCGGACCCGTTGACTAAAACCTCTCTCACAAGCAACATGATCAAACCTAAAACTCATTGAGTGTTAATCACATAGTGATGTGAACTAGACTACTGACTCTAGTAAACTCTTGGGTGTTAGTCACATGGCGATGTGACCTGTGAGTGTTAATCACATGGAAATGTGAACTAGATTATTGACTCTAGTGCAAGTGGGAGACTGTTGGAAATATGCCCTAGAGGCAATAATAAATTGGTTATTATTATATTTCCTTGTTCATGATAATCGTTTATTATCCATGCTATAATTGTATTGATAGGAAACTCAGATACATGTGTGGATACATAGACAACACCATGTCCCTAGTAAGCCTCTAGTTGACTAGCTCGTTGATCAATAGATGGTTACGGTTTCCTGACCATGGACATTGAATGTCATTGATAACAGGATCACATCATTAGGAGAATGATGTGATGGACAAGACCCAATCCTAAGCATAGCACTAGATCGTGTAGTTCATATGCTATAGCTTTTCTAATGTCAAGTATCATTTCCTTAGACCATGAGATTGTGCAACTCCCGGATACCGTAGGAATGCTTTGGGTGTATCAAACGTCACAACGTAACTGGGTGACTATAAAGGTGCATTACAGGTATCTCCGAAAGTGTCTGTTGGGTTGGCACGAATCGAGACTGGGATTTGTCACTCCGTGTAAGCGGAGAGGTATCTCTGGGCCCACTCGGTAGGACATCATCATATGCGCAATGTGACCAAGGAGTTGATCATGGGATGATGTGTTACGGAACGATTAAAGAGACTTGCCGGTAACGAGATTGAACAAGGTATATGGATACTGACGATCGAATCTCGGGCAAGTAACATACCGATAGACAAAGGGAATTGTATGCGGGATTGATTAAGTCCTTGACATCGTGGTTCATCCGATGAGATCATCGTGGAACATGTGGGAGCCATCATGGGTATCCAGATCCCGCTGTTGGTTATTGACCGGAGAACGTCTCGGTCATGTCTGCATGTCTCCCGAACCCGTAGGGTCTACACACTTAAGGTTCGGTGACGCTAGGGTTATGAAGATATGTGTATGCAGTAACCCGAATGTTGTTCGGAGTCCTGGATGAGATCCCGGACGTCACGAGGAGTTCCGGAATGGTCCGGAGGTAAAGAATTATATATAGGAAGTGCTATTTCGGCCATCGGGACAAGTTTCAGGGTCACCGGTATTGTACCGGGACCACCGGAAGGGTCCCGGGGGTCCACCGGGTGGGGCCACCTGTCCCGGGGGGCCACATGGGCTGTAGGGGGTGTGCCTTGGCCTACATGGGCCAAGGGCACCAGCCCCAAGAGGCCCATGCGCCAAGAGTAGAGAAAAAGGGGAGAGTCCTAAAGGGGGAAGGCACCTCCGAGGTGCCTTGGGGAGGATGGACTCCTCCCCACCCTTGGCCGCACCCTTCCTTGGAGGAAGGGGCAAGGGCTGCGCCTACCCCCTCCCCCTTGGCCCTCCTATATATAGTGGGGGAGAGGAGGAACTTGACACACCAGCCCCTGGCGCCTCCCTCTCTCCCCGTTACGTCTCTCTCTCGTAGTATAGGCGAAGCCCTGCTACTGTGACGCCCTGCATCCACCACCACGCCGTCGTGCTGCTGGATCTTCATCAACCTCTCCCTCTCTCCTTGCTGGATCAAGGCATGGGAGACGCCACCGGGCTGTACGTGTGTTGAACGCGGAGGTGCCGTGCGTTCGGCACTTGATCATCGGTGATTTGAATCACGAC
This sequence comes from Triticum urartu, assembly GCF_056163025.1. Classification (NCBI taxonomy): domain Eukaryota; kingdom Viridiplantae; phylum Streptophyta; class Magnoliopsida; order Poales; family Poaceae; genus Triticum; species Triticum urartu. Next base: position 441,256,141 of record NC_141878.1, on the reverse strand, counting down.
GAGTACGACTCCATCAACCCTGTTCTCTTGAACGCTTCCGCTTAGCGATCTACAAAGGTATGTAGATGCACTCTCCTTCCCCTCGTTGCTAGTCTCTCCATAGATAGATCTTGGTGACACGTAGGAAAATTTTGAATTTCTGCTACGTTCCCCAACACATCGCGACCATCATCGGCTAGGGTGAGAGAAAAATGGCAACATGGTGAACCACTATGTGAAAATAGAGTACGCTCATATATCAGGATATTTAGTAATACTTATTTGGTTAGCCATAATTTTTTGTCTCCCGTTGCATTGCACGGGCATATTTGCTAGTCATCAAAAAGTTCCGTTCCATTTGGACTCCGTTTGGTATTGATTTTCTGTAAAGGCAAAAATAAGGAAAAAGACAACAACTAGCACTTGGCACTAGGTTAATAGGCTAGTCCCAAAAAATGATATAAATAACATATTAATGCATATAAAAACAACCAATATTGATAATATAATAGCATGGAACAATCAGAAATTATAGATACGTTGGGGACGTATCACCGCCCCTCCATCCTTCACCGTCTTCATTAGGACTTCTCGATGCTCACTGTAGTCTTGATGAAATACATTAATCTTCATTGCATGTCCACCAATCATGTACTTTGTGAGGTAATCTTGAGTAAACTGCTTTGGGAACCACTACAAATGAAAAAGAATCAGACATTGTTGTCTAACAACTCATTATGGGCGGTAAAAAGAGAAGGCTGCAGAGTTCGTAGTTACCATCCTACAACTCACTATTGTGTTAGATGGAGCGTAAACAAATAGATTAATTGCCATCATTCATCTCTTTTTCCTAATAATCCTTATCAGTTTCCTCACTTGACGATGGTTCATGAATATTTCATTGCCCCATATGCAAAAAGGGTCCAGACATGGATCTTTGCCGAGGACATATGTACCTACAAGCAACAAATCAATATTATAAGCTAAAAAATGTCCAGGTGTGGATCTATATGCACTACATTATGGAATGGAGGGATGATAACCCCCAAGTATAGGGGATCGCAATAGTTTTCCAGGTAGAGTATTCAACCCAAATTTATAGATTCAACACAAGGGGAGCCAAAGAATATTTGTAAGTATTAGCAACTGAGTTGTCAATTCAGTCACACATGGAGATTAATTATCTGCAGCAAAGTGATCAGTAGCACAGTAATATGATAGTTTTGATAGTAGTAGTAGCAGCAGCAGTAACGGTAACAATGATAGCAGTAATTTTGTAGCAAGTCCAACAGTAACGATAGCAGTGGTAACTTAGCAGAAACAGTATAAGAGAAATTCATAGGCATTGGATCGCTAATTTGTTGGATGATATTCATCATGTGACAGTCATAACCTAGGGCGATACGACACTAGCTCCAGTTCATAAATATAATGTAGGCATGTATTCCGTAAATAGTCATACGTGCTTACGGAAAGAACTTGCATGACATCTTTTACTAGAGAACCGGAACAAAGCATTAACACATGGTGAATACATGAACTCCTCAAACTACGGTCATCACCAGGAGTGGTCCCGACTATTGTCACTCTGGGGTTGCCGGATCATAACACGTAGTAGGTGACTATAACTTGCAAGATTGAATCTAGAACATGGATATAATGGTGATAACATAAACGGTTCAGATCTGTAATCATGGCACCCGGGCCCAAAGTGACAAGCATTAAGCATGGCAAAGTAATAGCAACATCAATCTCAGAACATAGTGGATACTAGGGATCAAACCCTAACAAAACTAACTAGATTACATGATGAATCTCATCCAACTCCTCACCGACCAGCGAGCCTACGAAGGAATTACTCACTCCCGTTGGGGAGCATTATGGAATTGGCAATGGAGAAGGGTTGGTGATAACGAAGATCGGAGATTCCCCTCTCCGGAGCCCCAAACGGACTCCAGATCTGGCCTCCCGGTGAAGAACAGGAGGTGATGGCGGCTCCGTTTCGTGGAACGCGATAATTCTTTCTCCCTGATTTTTTTTCTGGAAATATGTCAGTTTATAGCGTCGGTTTCAGGGTCTGCAGGGCCACCAGGTGGGGACAACCCACCTGGGCGCGCCTGGAGGGGGGGGGGCGCCCTGGTGGGTTGTGCCCACCCAGGTGCCCCCCTCCAGTGGTTCTTGGCTCCAGAATTTCTCAATATTGTATAAAAAATCCTCGCAAAGTTTCGTTCCATTTTGACAACTTTTATTTCTGCACAAAACAACACCATGGTAGTTCTGCTAAAAATAGCGTCAGTCCGGGGTTAGTTTCATTCAAATCATGCAAATTAGAGTCCAAAACAAAAGGAAAAGCGTTATAAAAAATAGATACGACGGAGACGTATCAACTCCCCAAGCTTAAACCTTTGCTTGTCCTCAAGCAATTCAATTGATAAACTGAAAATGAAAATGAAAAACTTTTACGAACTATTTTGCTCTTGTTTGCATAAATAAGCTTAAACAACACCCAGGTTTTCAGCCAACATTATAACTAACCATGTCAACAATAACTCTTAAAAATTATATTATCTCATATCAATGACATAATCAACTAGCGAGCAATAATACGATATCTTAAATAGCAACACATTATCAAAACAACCATGATATAATATGACAATAGTGGTATCTCGCTAGTCCTTTCTGAGACCGCAAAACAGAAATGCAGAGTACCTCCAAAGTTCAAGCATCGACTAAACATTGTAATTCATGGTAGAAAAGATCCATTCATGATGCACCCAACATTAGCTACACACAATGCATCAGCATGACAGCAGTGCTCTCAGGTTCTGGCGCTTATTTTAGAAGGTGATGACACAATATAAAAGTAAATAGATAGTCCCTTCGTAGAGGGAAGCAATGATTTGCAGAGGTGCCAGAGCTCAAGTTTTTAGAACAGAGGTAAATGAAAATTTGAGAAATGCACCCTTCTTTTTTACTTCATGACCATAAGTTATGTATATCTTCCATGCTAAATACTCTAGTGGCGGTTCCCAAGTGATAAAGTAAAGGTTATGACTCCGTAGGAGTTTTTGTTTGATTATTTGTGAGATTTTTCTGCTTGCAGTTTGGGACTGGGAATCCCTATTACCGCCCTTTTCTCGTGCAATGGCGAGTGAATAAACACTCAACCTGAGAATAACCCGCTTAGCATGGAAGATACCGACTACCTCCTGCCGCTCCATGAACAATCCAGGCACACAAAAAGGATATTTGTTTGAAGTTTTTAGAGATGGCACATGCAAATTTACTTAGGACGGCAGGGTAATACCACATATAGGTAGGTGTGGTGGACTCATATGGAATAACTTGGGTTCAAGGTTTTTGATGTACAAGCAGAATTCCCACTTAGTACAAGTGAAGGCTAGCAAAATGGTAGAGAAGCGGCCAGCTAGAGAGCAACCACGGCTATGAACATGCATTATGCGTAAGTAACATTGGACACTAGCATGAGTAGGATATGAACACCATGAACATAAATATCATAGAGGCTATGTTGGTTTTGATTCAACCATGCATGAACATGTGCCAAGTCAAGCCACTCGAACATTCAGAGGAGGATACCATATAATCATACCACATCACAATCATTTTAATGAAATGTTGATATCCAAGATAAATCATTATCCACCCCTAGCTACTTATGCATGGCATGAGAAACTATAATCTCTAATTGTCATTGCAAACATGTTTAATCATAATGAGCTAAATCATGGATGCTAGGTTAAACATATTTACAAAAACAGAACAAGTCGAGTTCATACCCGTTTCTCTCTACCACGGCCAGTTCATCAAATATCGTCATTATTGCCTTTCACTTGCATAACCGAACGATATGAAAATAATAATAGTGCAAGAATGCTGTGGACTAAGCTGGAATCTGCAAACATTTTACTCAACAGGAGAAGACAAGGTAAAATGGGCTCTTTGTTAGATCAACAATAATGCATATGAGAGCCACTCAACAATTTCATCATGGTCTTCTCCTCGGTATGACTCAAATAAAAGAAAAGAAATTCAGAGAAACACAGTGAAATATTTTTGGAGTTTTTGGTTTTCTTGAACAAGCAAATAAAAGGAAAAAAGCAAAAACGGAAAAAAACTATTTACACGGGAAAGCTCCCAATAAGCAAAAGAAGAACAAGGAAATCTTTTTGGGTTCTCTTTTTAGTGCTACAACTAACTACTCTAGAAAGAAAAATAAAAAAGAAGCAGGAAATATTTTTGGATTTTCTCAAAGTTTTTCAAACACACAAGAAGAAAGCGAGAAAATAAATTTAGCACAGATAATACAATGAAAAAGTGTGAACACCGACAACTGAAATGAAATGTGTGAAAATGAATGTAATGTCGGTGGAAATACGTACTCCCCCAAGCTTAGGCTTTTGGCCTAACTTGGTCTAGCGCCACTCAAAGAAACCATGGGGTCCTATGTTGAAATGCTGAGGAGCTGGCACCTAAGGGTCCCACTGCCGAGGCTTCGCCTGGGCTATAGCTAGGTTGTTCCGGTAGGCGACGATGTCCTCGGGCATAATCCTGTATCCGCCCCTGGCAAAAGGATCAAACAAAGCAGATGCAGGCGATAGAATAATATCATGAGTCTTTTCACTAAAAATCAGGTTATAAGGAATAGGAATGTTAGGATAATCGCTTGCAATAAAATGGTGGTGTTCCATGGATGCACGATCCATGTAAACCTTGGGCAAACGATAATCATGCTAGCGTATCTGAATGTTAAAGATAGTTGCCAAGCGAGTAGCATAAATACCACCATGTATTTTTCCATTGGATCCATTAATATGGAGGCGACGTGCCACAATAGCTCCTAAGCTATACGTGTTGTCACCGTGAAGTGCGCGACGCAAAACAACAAAGTTTGGTGCACTGAGTGCACCTACTTTCTCCCTAGCAAGCAAACACTTGGCAATAAATAAAGCAAAATAGTGCAAGGCAGGAAAGTGTATGCTAGTGGCGATGACATCCGACACCCCTCTCTCATCCCTACTGTCAGAGTGCGGTAAAAACCATCAAACTCCATGGGTCTAGGCTCAGCTAAACTCCTGTCAGAAGGGATCATGCATATATCACGAAATTCAGTAAGTGGTATGTGACAGGTTTTAGCATATAAATTAAACTCCACTGCAGGGGGATTATTCCTAGGAAGAAAACAAAAACTTTGCACAAAGGAATTTGTGAGGATAGGATACTGTTCACATTCAGCTGCGATGAAGTCGGTGAGGCTGGCATTAGCAACATATTGTGCAAACTCTTGAAGGATTCCGATCCCTTCCATGAACGGAGTATGCGGCCATTCGCACGACCGTAGCTCCGCCAATCTCCGGGTGCGGATTTCACTATCAGATAACTCTCCAATCACTCCCTTGGAGTTCTTCCTGGAAGCAAACTTCCTAAAGATACTCATGTTTTTCCTATGAACAAATTTTTTGAAATTTTTAGTCCACAAATTTTCTCAACAAAACTTCACAAGATTGATAGCAACTACTCATAGGGATACACAAAGGCCATAACAAGCATTCAAACTACTTAGAACTCTAAGAATTCAACATGCAAGCTCATCTACAGCAGCACCAAGAGTAGCTAATTATTCCAAATATAAACCACTAAAGCAAAAACAAATTGGACAAACAAAGGAGTCACATACCAAGCAACAATCTCCCGAAACAGTTTGGGAAACGGAGGTTTGAGCAAAGAGATCGAAATCCGCGGGTTTGAGACCAAGAACATGAGAGAGAGAGAGAGAGTAATGGTGATTTTTTCTAGAGGTAGGTGATGATGTGGTATGAAGAGATAAGTAAGGGGCCCGACGTGGGGACCACAACCCACTAGGGCGCGCCTGGGGGTCCTGCCCACCTGGTGAACCTCCCTCTGATGTTATTTGCACAAAAAAAATCTTAAATATACGGAAAAACCCGTATTAAATTTTCAGAGCATTCTGAGAACTTTTATTTTTGGGCCATTTTTTTATTCCATGGTAAATTCAGAAAAAACATACAAAACATGACATTTTATTTTATTTAACTACGAAAAACAGAAAACAAAAGGTAGGGACAGAAGGTAGTGCTTACTAAATTCATCAACTTCATACCTCTCAAAAATGATCCATTAATAAGGTTGATCAGGTCTTATTAACAACCACTTTCGATTAGCATGAAACAAAAGAACTTTTGTAGATCACTAAGTCACCTCAACGGGGATTTGAATGTCCCCAACAACAAGCATTTCATATTTATTTTTGGCAGAAGGTAGAGGTAGTTGAAAACTTCCAATAGTGATTGTCGGAGATTTTTCAATAACATTAAAACCATTCACTTGGAATTGTTTCTTCAGAAAGTGCATCGTATGCTCATTACCATTGATATGAAAAGTGAACTTGTTTTTATTGCAATAAATAACATCCCCTGCAGTATTCAAGAAAGGTCTACCAAGGATAATTGACACGTTGTCATCCTCGGGCATAATATAACAAAGTCAGTCAAAATAGTAACATTAGCAACAACGACGGGCACATCCTCACAGATACCGATAGGTATGGCAGTTGATTTGTCAGCCATTTGCAAAGATATTTCAGTAGGTATGAGTTGATTTCTACTACACAACCTTCTTGTAGACGTTGTTGGGCCTCCAAGTGCAGAGGTTTGTAGGACAGTAGCAAATTTCCCTCAAGTGGATGACCTAAGGTTTATCAATCCATGGGAGGCGTAGGATGAAGATGGTCTCTCTCAAGCAACCCTGCAACCAAATAACAAAGAGTCTCTTGTGTCCCCAACACACCCAATACAATGGTAAATTGTATAGGTGCACTAGTTCGGCGAAGAGATGGTGATACAAGTGGTATATGGATGGTACATAAAGGTATTTGTAATATGGAAATATAAAAACAGCAAGGTAACTAATGATAAAAGTGAGCGTAAACGGTATTGCAATGCGTTTAAACAAGGCCCTTTCGCTAGTGCAGGTTCCCTCAACAATAATAACATAATTGGATCACATAACTATCCCTCAACATGCAACAAAGAGTCACTCCAAAGTCACTAATAGCGGAGAACAAACAAAGAGATTATGGTAGGGTAAGAAACCACCTCAAAGTTATTCTTTCCAATCAATCCGTTGGGCTATTCCTATAAGTGTCACAAACAGCCCTAGAGTTCGTACTAGAATAACACATTAAGACACAAATCAACCAAAACCCTAATGTCACCTAGATACTCCAATGTCACCTCAAGTATCCGTGGGTATGATTATACGATATGCATCACACAATCTCAGATTCATCTATTCAAACCAACACATAGAACCTCAAAGAGTCCCCCAAAGTTTCTACCAGAGAATCACGACGAAAACGTGTGCCAACCCCTATGCATAGGTTCATGGGCGGAACCCGCAAGTTGATCACCAAAACATACATCAAGTGAATCACGTGATATCCCATTGTCACCACAGATACACACGGCAAGACATACATCAAGTGTTCTCAAATCTTTAAAGACTCAATCCGATAAGATAACCTCAAAGGGAAAACTCAATCCATTACAAGAGAGGAGAGGGGGGGAGAAAACATCATAGGATCCAAATATAATAGCAAAGCTCGCGATAGATCAAGATCGTACCACCTCAAGAACACGAGAGAGAGAGAGAGATCAAACACATAGCTACTGGTACATACCCTCAGCCCCGAGGGAGAACTACTCCCTCCTTGTCATGGAGAGCACCGGGATGATGAAGATGGCCACCGGAGAGGGATTCCCCCTCCGGCAGGGTGCCAGAACGGGTCTAGATTGGCTTTCGGTGGCTACGGAGGCTTGTGGCGGCGGAACTCCCGATCTATTATGCTCCCCGGTCGTTTTAGGGTATATGGATATATATAGGCAGAAGAAGTACGTCAGGGGAGCCACGAGGGGCCCACGAGGGTGGAGGGCGTGCCCAGGGGGGTGGGCGCGCCCCCTGCCTCGTGGCTTCCTCGTTGCTTCCCTTATGTGGACTCCAAGTCTCCCGGGTTGCTCTTCTTCCAAAAATAAGTTCCGTGAAGTTTCAGGTCAATTGGACTCCGTTTGATTTTCCTTTTCTGCGATACTCTAAAACAAGGAAAAAACAGAAACTGGCACTGGGCTCTGGGTTATAGGTTAGTCCCAAAAATGATATAAAAGTGTATAATAAAGCCCATAAACATCCAAAACAGAAGATAATATAGCATGGAGCAATCAAAAATTATAGATACGTTGGAGACATATCAGCATCCCCAAGCTTAATTCCTGCTCGTCCTCGAGTAGGTAAATGATAAAAACAGAATTTTTGATGCGGAGTGCTACTTGGCATAATTTCAATGTAATTCTTCTTAATTGTGGCATGAATATTCAGATCTGAAAGATTCAAGATAAAAGTTCATATTGACATAAAAATAATAATACTTCAAGCATACTAACTAAGCAATTATGTCTTCTCAAAATAACATGGCCAAAGAAAGTTCATCCCTACAAAATCATATAGTTTAGTCATGCTCCATTTTCGTCACACAAGAATGCTCTCATCATGCACAACCCCGATGACAAGCCAAGCAATTTTTTCATACCTTAGCAATCTCAAACCTGTAAAATTTCACGCAATATATGAGCGCAAGCCATGGACATAGCACTACGGGTGGAATAGAATATGATGATGGGGGTTATGTGGAGAAGACAAAAAGGAGAAAGTCTGACACTAATGAGGCTAATCAATGAGCTATGGAGATGCCCATTGATTGATGTTAATGCAAGGAGTAGGGATTGCCATGCAACGGATGCACTTGAGCTATAAATGTATGAAAGCTCAACAAAAGAAACTAAGTGGGTGTGCATCCAACTTGCTTGCTCACGAAGACCTAGGGCACTTGAGGAGGCCCATTGTTGGAATATACAAGCCAAGTTCTATAATGAAAATTTCCCACTAGTGTATGAAAGTGACAAAACAAAAGACTCTCTATCATGAAGATCATGGTGCTACTTTGAAGCACAAGTGTGGCAAAGGATAGTAACATTGTCCCTTCTCTCTTTTTCTCTCATTTTTTTGGGCCCTCTCTCTTTTTATGGCCTTTCTCTTTTTTTGGGGCCTTCTCTTTTTTATGGCCTTTCTCTTTTTTTCTTTTTTATTCCTCACTTGGGACAATGCTCTAGAAAATGATGATCATCACACTTCTATTTATTTACATCTCAATGATTACAACTCGATACTAGAACAAAGTATGACTCTATATGAATGCCTCTGGCGGTGTACCAAGATTGCGATGAATCAAGAGTGACATGTATGAAAAATTATGAACGGTGGCTTTGCCACAAATACGATGTCAACTACATGATCATGCAAAGCAATATGACAATGATGATGCGTATCATAATAAACGGAACGATGGAAAGTTGCATGGCAATATATCTCGGGATGGCTATGGAAATGCCATAATAGGTAGGTATGGTGGCTGTTTTGAGGAGGATATAAGGAGGTTTATGTGTGAAAGAGCGTATCATATCACGGGGTTTGGATGCACCGGTGAAGTTTGCACCAACTCCCAATGTGAGAAAGGGCAATGGACGGTACCGAAGAGGCTAGCAATGATGGAAGGGTGAGAGTGCGAATAATCCATGACTCAACATTAGTCATAAAGAACTCACATACTTATTGCAAAAATCTACAAGTCATCCAAAACCTCGGCACTACGCGCATGCTCCTAGGGGGATAGATTGGTAGGAAAAGACCATCGCTCGTCCTCGACCGCCACTCGTAAGGAAGACAATCAAATAACACCTCATGTTTCAAATTTGTTACACAACGTTTACCATACGTGCATGCTAAGGGACTTGCAAACTTCAACACAAGCACTTCTCAAATTCACAACTACTCAACTAGCACGACTTTGATATTATTACCTCCATATCTCAAAACAGTCATCAAGCATCAAACTTCTCTTAGTATTCAACACACTTATATGAAAGTTTTTACTATTCTTGGATGCCTAGCATATTAGGATTATTTAAGCAAATTACCATGCTATTTAAGACTCTCAAAATAATATAAGTGAAGCACGAGAATTCATCTATTTCTTGAAAATAAAACCACCACCGTGCTCTAAAAAGATATAAGTGAAGCACTAGAGCAAATGACAAACTACCCCGAAAGATATAAGTGAAGATCAATGAGTAGTTGAATAATTATGCAACTATGCGAAGACTCTCTAACATTTAAGAATTTCAGATCTTGGTATTTTATTCAAACAGCAAGCAAAACTAAATAAAATGACGCTCCAAGAAAAACACATATCATGTGGTATATTAAATATAGCTCCAAGTAAAGTTACCGATGAATGAAGACGAAAGAGGGGATGCCTTCCGGGGCATCCCCAAGCTTAGGATCTTGGTTGTCCTTGAATATTAACTTGGGGTGCCTTGGGCATCCCCAAGCTTAGGCTCTTGCCACTCCTTATTCCATAGTCCATCGAATATTTGGTGTTAAACCTACTGTATTTCAACTTCTCTATGGTTTATAAACTATTTTACTAGCCATAGATTCATCAAAATAAGCAAACAACACACGAAAAACAGAATCTGTCAAAAACAGAACAGTCTGTAGTAATCTATAACTAACGCAAACTTATGGAACCCCAAAAATTCTAAAATAAATTTCTGGACATGAGTAATTTATCTATTAATCATCTGAAAAAAGAATTAACTAAATAGAACTCTCCAATAAAAAATGGCAGCAATTCTCGTGAGCGCTAAAGTTTATGTTTTTTACAGCAAGATCAACAAGACTTTTCCCAAGTCTTCCCAACGGTTCTACTCGGCACAAACACTAATTAAAAGCATAAAACCACATCTAAACAGAGGCTAGATGAATTATTTATTACTAAACAGGAGCAAAAAGCAAGGAAAATAATATAAACTTGGGTTGCCTCCCAACAAGCGCTATCGTTTAACGCCCCTAGCTAGGCATGATGATTTTAATGATGCTCACATAAAAGATAAGAATTGAGACATAAAGAGAGCATCATGAGGAATATGACTAGCACATTTAAGTCTAACTCACTTCCTATGTATAGGGATTTTGTGAGCAAACAACTTATGGGAACAATAATCAACTAGCATAGGAAGGCAAAACAAGCATAACTTCAAAATTTTAAGCACATAGAGGGGAAACTTGATATTATTGCAATTCCTACAAGTGTATATTCCTCCCTCATAATAATTTTCAGTAGCATCATGAATTAATTCAACAATATAACTATCACATAAAGCATTCTTTTCATGATCTACAAGCATAGAAATTTTATTACTCTCCACATAAGCAAAATTCTTCTCATGAATAGTAGTGGGGGCAAACTCAACAAAATAACTATCATGTGATGCATAATCCAATTGAAAACTAAAATCACGATGACAAGTTTCATGGATATCATTATTCTTTATATCATACAAGTCATCACAATAATCATCATAGATAGCAACTTTGTTCTCATAATCAATTGGAACCTCTTCCAGAATAGTGGATTCATCACTAAATAAAGTCATGACCTCTCCAAATACATTTTCATCAATATAATCATCATAAATAGGAGGCATGCTTTCATCATAATAAATTTTCTCATCAAAACTTGGGGGATAAAAAATATCATCTTCATCAAACATAGCTTCCCCAAGCTTGTGGCTTTGCATATCATTAGCATCATGGATATTCAAGGAATTCATACTAACAACATTGCAATCATGCTCATCATTCAAATATTTAGTGCCAAACATTTTAATGCATTCTTCTTCTAACACTTTGGCACAATTTTCCTTTCCATCATACTCACGAAAGATATTAAAAAGATGAAGCGTATGAGGTAAACTCAATTCCATATTTTTTTGTAGTTTTCTTTTATAAACTAAACTAGTGATAAAACAAGAAACTAAAAGACTCGATTGCAAGATCTAAATATATACCTTCAAGCACTCACCTCCCCGGCAACGGCGCCAGAAAAGAGCTTGATGTCTACTACACAACCTTCTTCTTGTAGACATTGTTGGGCCTCCAAGTGCAGAGGTTTGTAGGACAGTAGCAAATTTCCCTCAAGTGGATGACCTAAGGTTTATCAATCCGTGGGAGGCGTAGGATGAAGATGGTCTCTCTCAAGCAACCCTGCAACCAAATAACAAAGAGTCTCTTGTGTCCCCAACACACCCAATACAATGGTAAATTGTATAGGTGCACTAGTTCAGCGAAGAGATGGTGATACAAGTGGTATATGGATGGTAGATAAAGTTATTTGTAATCTGGAAATATAAAAACAGCAAGGTAACTAATGATAAAAGTGAGCGTAAACGGTATTGCAATGCATTGAAACAAGGCCTAGGGTTCATACTTTTGCTAGTGCAAGTTCCCTCAACAATAATAACATAATTGGATCACATAACTACCCCTCAACATGCAACAAAGAGTCACTCCAAAGTCACTAATAGTGGAGAACAAACAAAGAGATTATGGTAGGGTACGAAACCACCTCAAAGTTATTCTTTCCAATCAATCCGTTGGGCTATTCCTATAAGTGTCACAAACAGCCCTAGAGTTCATACTAGAATAACACCTTAAGACACAAATCAACCAAAACCCTAATGTCACCTAGATACTCCAATGTCACCTCAAGTATCCGTGGGTATGATTATACGATATGCATCACACAATCTCAGACTCATCTATTCAAACCAACACATAGAACCTCAAAGAGTGCCCCAAAGTTTCTACCGAAGAATCACGACGAAAACGTGTGCCAACCCCTATGCATAGGTTCATGGGCGGAACCCGCAAGTTGATCACCAAAACATACATCAAGTGAATCACGTGATATCCCATTGTCACCACAGATACGCACGGCAAGACACACATCAAGTGTTCTCAAATCTTTAAAGACTCAATCTGATAAGATAACCTCAAAGGGAAAACTCAATCCATTACAAGAGAGTATAGGGGGGGGGGGAACATCATAGGATCCAAATATAATAGCAAAGCTCGCGATACATCAAGATCGTACCACCTCAAGAAGACGAGAGAGAGAGATATCAAACACATACCTACTAGTACATACCCTCAGCCCCGAGGGATAATTACTCCCTCCTCGTCATGGAGAGCACCGGGATGATGAAGATGGCCACTGGAGAGGGATTCCCCCTCCGGCAGGGTGCCAGAACGGGTCTAGATTGGCTTTCGGTGGCTACGGAGGCTTCTGGTGGCGGAACTCCCGATCTATTGTGCTCCCCGATCGTTTTAGGGTATATGGATATATATAGGCGGAAGAAGTACGTCAGGGGAGCCACGAGGGGCCCACGAGGGTGGAGGGCACGCCCAGGGGGGGTGGGCGCACCCCCTGCCTCGTAGCTTCCTCGTTGCTTCCCTTACATGGACTCCAAGTCTCTCGGGTTGCTCTCCTTCCAAAAATAAGTTCTGTGAAGTTTCAGGTCAATTGGACTCCGTTTGATTTTCCTTTTCTGCGATACTCTAAAACAAGGAAAAAACAGAAACTGGCACTGGGCTCTGGGTTAATAGGTTAGTCCCGAAAATGATATAAAAGTGTATAATAAAGCCCATAAACATCCAAAACAGAAGATAATATAGCATGGCGCAATCAAAAATTATAGATACGTTGGAGACGTATCATGAGTTTATTCAAATCAAGTCTTTTATATAAAGAGAAATGCATAACACTAACACCAGCTCCCAAATCACATAAAGCAGTCTTCACATAATTTCTTTTGATGGAGCAAGGTGTAGTTGGTATTCCCGGATCTCCAAGTTTTTTAGGTACTCCATACTTAAAAGTATAATTAGCAAGCATGGTGGAGATTTTAGCTTCTGGTATTTTTCTCTTATTGGTGATGATGTCTTTCATGTACTTTGCATAAGGAGGCATTTTCAAGATATCAGTCAAGCGAGTACGCAAAAAGACTGGCTTCAACATTTCAGGAAAGCGTTCAAATTCTTCATCATCTTTCTTTTTAGTTGACTTAGGTGGAAAGGGCATAGGTTTTTGAACCCATGGTTGTCTTTCCTTACCGTGTTTCCTAGCAACAAAGTCTCTTTTATCATATCTTTTATTCTTAGGTTGTGTGTTACCAAGATCAACTGTAGGTTCTATCTCAACATCATTGTCTGGTTCTTTATTATTTGTTTGAGTGTCTTCATGGAACTCATCATTATCTTTTTTATTATCAAAAGGTGAGTGTTCACTACCAGGTTGAGTTTCAGCATTAGAGATAGAAACTTCATTATCGGGAGGTTTTTCTACTCCAGGTTCATTGGAGGCATGCAAAGTCCTATCATTTTTCTTCTTTGTTTTCTTTTTAGAAGGACTACGTGCATCAGTGTTAACTCTCTGAGAGTCTTGTTCAATTCTTTTTGGGTGTCCCTCAGGATAAAGTGGTTCCTGAGTCATTTTACCTCCTCTAGTTGCTACTCTAACATCAAAGTCATGTATGTCATTGTTCATTTCATCAAGCAACTCTCTTTGAGACTTAGCAACTTGTTCTAACTGGGTTTGAACCATAGAAGCTAACAAGAGCAAAAGAGTTCGTAAAAGTTTTTCTTTCTCACTTTCAGTTTATCAACTGAATTGCTTGAGGACAAGCAAAGGTTTAAGCTTGGGGGAGTTGATATGTCTTCAACGTATCTACTTTTTCTCATGCTTTCCCTCTTGTTTTGGACTTTAATTTGCATGATTTGAATGAAACTAACCCTATACTAACGCTGTTTTCAGCAGAACTACCATGGTGTTGTTTTTTGATAACCCACAAGTATAGGGGATCGCAACAGTTTGAGAGGGTAGAGTATTCAACCCAAATTTATTGATTCGACACAAGGGGAGCCAAAGAATATTCTCAAGTATTAGCAGCCGAGTTGTCAATTCAACCACACCTGCAAACTTAATGTCTGGAGCAAAGTGTTTAGTAGCAAAGTAATATGATAGTAGTGGTAACAGTAGCAAAAGGTAACAGTAGCAAAAGTAGTATTTTTGGTATTTTGTAGTGATGATAGCAATAGCAACGGAAAAGTAAATAGGCTGAGAACAATATATGGAAAGCTCGTAGGCAATGGATCGGTGATAGAGAATTATGTCGGATGCGGTTCATCATGTAACAGTCATAACCTAGGGTGACACAGAACTAGCTCCAGTTCATCAATGTAATGTAGGCATGTATTCCGAATATAGTGATACATGCTTATGGAAAAGAACTTGCATGGCATCTTTTGTCCTACCCTCCCGTGGCAGCAGGGTCCTAGCGGAAACTAAGGGATATTAAGGCCTCCTTTTAATAGAGTACCGGACCAAAGCATTAACACATAGTGAATACATGAACTCCTCAAACTACGGTCATCACCGGTAAGTATCCCGATTATTGTCACTTCGGGGTTAACGGATCATAACACATAATAGGTGACTATAGACTTGCAAGATAGGATCAAGAACTCTCATATATTGATAAAACATAATAGGTTCAGATCTGAAATCATGGCACTCGGGCCCTACTGACAAGCATTAAGAATAGCAAAGTCATAGCAACATCAATCTCAGGACATAGTGGATACTAGGGATCAAACCCTAATAAAACTAACTCGATTACATGATAGATCTCATCCAACCCATCACCGTCCAGCAAGCCTACGATGGAATTACTCACGCACGGCGGTGAGCATCATGAAATTGGTGATGGAGGATGGTTGATGATGACGATGGCGACGGATTCCCCTCTCCGGAGCCCCGAACGGACTCCAGATCAGCCCTCCCGAGAGGTTTTCGGGCTTGGCGGCGGCTCCGTATCGTAAAACGTGATGATTTCTTCTCTCTGATTTTTTCCTCTCCAAAAGCAAATATATAGAGTTGGGGTTGATGTCAGAGGAGCTCCAGGGGGCCCACGAGGTAGGGGCCGCGCCCTAGGGGGCAGGCGCGCCCCTCACCCTCGTGGACATGTGGTGGGACCCCTGGCCTTCATCTTTTGCAAGGATTTTTTATTATTTCCGAAAAGTTGTTCCGTGAAGTTTCAGGTCATTCCGAGAACTTTTGTTTCTGCACATAAATAACACCATGGCAATTCTGCTAAAAAAGCGTCAGTCCGGGTTAGTTCCATTCAAATCATGCAAGTTAGAGTCCAAAACAAGGGCAAAAGTGTTTGGAAAAGTAGATATGACGGAGACGTATCAACTCCCCCAAGCTTAAACCTTTGCTTGTCCTCAAGCAATTCAGTTGATAAACTGAAAGAGATAAAGAAAAACTTTTACAAACTCTATTTGCTCTTGTTGTTGTAAATATGTAAAGCCAGCATTCAAGTTTTCAACAAAGATTATGACTAACCACATTCACAATAACGCTTAGGTCTCAAGTTTACTCATATCAATGGCATAATCAACTAGCGAGCAATAATAATAAGTCTCGGATGACAGCACTTTCTCAAAACAATCATAATATGATATGACAAGATGGTATCTCACTAGCCCTTTCTGAGAACGCAAAACATAAATGCAAAGCACCTTTAAAGATCAAGGACTGACTAGACATTGTAATTCATGGTAAAAGAGATCCAGTCAAGTCATACTCAATGTAAACTAACAATAATGAATGCAAATGACATCAGTGCTCTCCAACTGGTGCTTTTTAATAAGAGAATGATGACTCAGCATAAAAGTAAATAGATAGGCCCTTCACAGAGGGAAGCAGGGATTTGTAGAGGTGCCAGTGCTCGGTTTTGAAATAGAGATGAATAATATTTTGAGCGGTATACTTTCATTGTGAACATAACAACCAAGAGATGGTGATATCTTCCATGCTACACACATTATAGGCGGTTCCCAAACAGAATGGTAAAGTTTATACCCCCCCTCCACCAACAAGCATCAATCCATGGCTTGCATGAAACAACAAGTGCCTCCAACTAACAAGAGTCCCAGGGGGAGTTTTGTTTGCAATTATTTTGATTTGATTTGCATAAAGCATGGGACTGGGCATCCTGGTGACCAGCCACTTTCTCGTGAGTGAGGAGCAGAGTCCACTCCTCTTGAGAAGAACCCGCCTAACATGGAAGATACGGACAGCCCTAGTTGATACATGAGCTATTCGAGCATACAAAATAGGATATTTATTTGAAGGTTTAGAGTTTGGCACATACAAATTTACTTGGAACGACAGGTAGATATCGTATATAGGTAGGTATAGTGGACTCATATGGAATAACTTTGGGGTTTATGGGATTGGATGCACAAGCAGTATTCCCGCTTAGTACAGGTGAAGGCTAGCAAAAGACTGGGAAGCAACCAGCTAGAGAGCGACAACAGTCATGAACATGCATTAAAATTAATCAACACCGAATGCAAGCATGAGTAGGATATAATCCACCATGAACATAAATATCGTGAAGGCTATGTTGATTTTCTTTCAACTAGATGCGTGAACATGCGCCAAGTCAAGTCACTTAAATCATTCAGAGGAGGATACCACCCTATCATACCACATCACAACCATTTTAATAGCATGTTGGCACGCACGGTAAACCATTATAACTCATAGCTAATCAAGTATGGCACAAGAAACTATGATCTCTAGTTGTCATTGCAAACATGTTTATTCGTAATAGGCTGAAGCAGGAATGATGAACTAATCATATTTACAAAAAAGAGGTTGAGTTCATACCAGCCTTTCTCATCTCAGTCAGTCCATCATATATCGTCTTAATTGCCTTTCACTTGCATGACCGAACGATGTGAATAATAATAATAGTGCGCGTGCATTGGACTAAGCTGGAATCTGCAAGCATTCAATAAACATGAGAAGACAAGGCAATATGGGCTCTTTTGTCAGATCAACAATAATGCATATAAGAGCTACTTCAACAATTTAAATATGGTCTTCTCCTATCGACCCCCAAAGAAAAGAAAAGAAATAAAACTATTTACACGGGAAAGCTCCCAACAAGCAAAAGAAGAACAGGAAATCTTTTTGGGTTTTCTTTTTAATTACTACTACAAGCATGGAAATTAAACTAACTAAAAATTACAACTAATTTTTTTTGTTTTTCTTAAGGTTTATTAACTCACGAGAAGAAAGCATAAAAAGGAAATAAACTAGCATGGATGATACAATGAAAAAGTATGAGCACCGACATCTAGCAATGAGTGTGTGAACATAAATGTAATGTTGGTGGGAAATACGTACTCCCCCAAGCTTAGGATTTTGGCCTAAGTTGGTCTATGGCCACGGCTGGCCTGGCGGATATCCATAATAGTAGTTGGGGTCGTACTGCGATGCAGCGGCTATCGCCTCCTGAGCTGCAGCGTGGCGACGAGCGGCCTCCGCTCTCCTCTCGTACTCATCTGCCTCCTCTCTGGTAATAACATATCTTCCTTTTGCCTGATAATCAAAGAAGGCAGGAGCAGGGAGAGTAATATGGACAGCATACCGTCGGTCAAAGATTAGTCGATACTGGAGAGGTGATTCATTCCTCTCGACAAACTAGTGGTGAACCATAGCATTAAAGTCTAGGTAAGAAGGAGGTAATTCAATATCATCTTCACGTATGGCTATACCAAGAAAATTAGCTATGCAGGTTGCATAAATTCCACCAAAGAAATCTCCATTAAATCTATTCAGATGCAACCTACGTGCAACAATGGCTCCCAAATTATAAGATTTATCTCCTAACACCGCACTCCTAAAGAATACTGAGGTCAGGAACACACATGTGACATGCCTCATCTTTACCATTAATGCATCTACCTATGAAGAGAGCAAAATAATGTATAGCAGGAAAGTGAATGCTCCCTATGGTAGCTTGTGTTATATCTCTAGATTCCCCCACAGTTATACTAGCAAAAAAATCTCTAAATTCAGATTCGCGAGGATCCCCGATACTACCCCATTGTGGAAGTTTGCAAGCAGTGGTAAAATCCTCTAAGTCCATAGTGTAAGAATTTTCATAAAGATCAAACAGGACAGTTGGAGTACGTGAAGATGAAAATTCAAACCTCCTCACAAAGGAACTAGTGAGATAGTGATGCTGGCTGCATTTCTCTTCCTGGAAGCTCACAAGATCAGCGTTGCGCAAATATGCGTTAATTTCTTCCTTAATTCCCGCTCGATCCATAAAGTTTTCAGATGGCCATTCACAAGGACGCACTGGAGCGTTTCTTGGTGGCTCTTCATCGGCATCACGCATTGCAAGCCTTGGTCCTTGCTTCCTTGAAGAACCACCTTGGAACATTTTCCTAAGCATATTTCTTCCTCTGAAAAATTCTGAAATTTTTTAGTAACTTCAAAATAAAAGTAAACCAAACACAATAATATTGATAGCAACTACTCCCACAAGTGCCTAGAGCCTATATCATGCATCAAAACTACTGGGAACCATATAAATTTGACATGCAAGCTCAAGAACATGGTCACCTAGGCAGCACAAATTTGCAATGAATAAAGCACTAGAACAAAAACTAATTGGACCAATGGAGGAGTCACATACCAAGGAACAATCTCCCCAAGCAGTTTTGTGAGAGGTGCTTTGAGCAAGGATATCGAAAATGGCAGCAAAATGAGCTTGGACTCGGGTTTGAGCTGGATATTCGTATTTGTGGGAGGAAGAAGGAGTGTGTGGGTGCAAGGATAAGTGGAGGAGGGCCACCGTGGGCCCACGAGGCAGGGGGCGCGCCCAGGGGGGTAGGGCGCGCCCCTGACCCTCGTGGCCAGGTGCCAGCTCCTCCTGTTGTGTTCTCAGTGCCAAATATTCTCAAATATTCCAGAAAAAAATCACATTTAAATTTCAGGGCATTTGGAGAACTTTTATTTTCGAGGTATTTTTATATTGCACGGATAATTCAGATAACAGACAGAAAAATACTATTTTTATTTTATTTAATATAAATAACAGAAAGTAAAAGTGGGGTACAGTAGGTTGTGCCTTCTAGTTTCATCCATCTCATGCTCATCAAAAGGAATCCACTAACAAGGTTGATCAAGTCTTATTAAAGAACTCATTCCGAATAACATGGAACCGGAGAAATTTCGAATAACACTATGTTACCTCAACGGGGATATGCACATCCCCAATAATAAGAATATCATATTTCTTCTTGACAGTAGGAAGATGAAATTCAAAACCTCCAAATATAATCGATGGAATCTTTCCAATAGAGTTGATACTGTGGACTTGAGGTTGTTTCCTCGGAAAGTGTATCGTATGCCCATTACCATTAACATGAAAAGTGACATTTCCTTTAGTGCAATCAATAACAGCCCCTGCAGTATTCAAAAAGGGTCTTCCAAGAATAATAGACATACTATCGTCCTCGGGAATATCAAGAATAACAAAGTCCGTTAAAATAGTAACGTTTGCAACTACAACAGGCACATCCTCACAAATACCGATAGGTATAGCAGTTGATTTATCAGCCATTTGCAAAGATATTTCAGTAGGTGTCAACTTATTCAAATCAAGTCTACGATATAAAGAGAGAGGCATAACACTAACACCGGCTCCAAGATCACATAAAGCAATTTTAACATAGTTTCTTTTGATGGAGCATGGTATAGTTTGTACTCCTGGATCTCCAAGTTTCTTAGGTATTCCACCTTTAAAAGTATAATTAGCAAGCATGGTGGAAATTTCAGCTTCTGGTATCTTTCTTTTATTTGTAACAATATCTTTCATATACTTAGCATAAGGATTCATTCTGAGCATATCAGTTAATCGCATACGCAAAAAGATAGGTCTAATCATTTCAGCAAAGCGCTGAAAATCCTCATCATCCTTTTTCTTGGATGGTTTGGGAGGAAAAGGCATGGGTTTCTGAACCCAAGGCTCTCTTTCCTTACCATGTTTCCTAGCAACAAAGTCTTTCTTATCATAACGTTGATTCTTTGATTGTGGGTTATCAAGATCAACAGCAGGTTCAATTTCTATATCATTATCATTACTAGGTTGAGCATCATCATGAACATTATCATTAACATTATCACAAGGTTCAGGTTCATTACCAGATTGTGTTTGAGCATCAGAAATAGAAATATCATTTGGATTATCAGGTGTTTCAGTAACAGGTTTACTAGAAGCATGCAAAGTCCTATCATTTTTATTTTTCTTCCTATTAGAAGGACTAGGTGCATCTACATTATTTCTCTGAGAATCTTGCTCAATTATCTTAGGGTGGCCTTCAGGATACAAAGGTTCCTGAGTGATTCTACCAGTTCTATTAGCCACTCTAACAGCATAATCATTATTCTTACTATTCAATTCGTTAAGCAACTCATTTTGAGCTTTAAGTACTTGTTCTACTTGAGTGGTAACCATAGAAGCATGTTTACTAATAAGTTTAAGTTCACCTTTGACATTAGCCATATAATCACCCAAGTGTTTAAGTATATTTGAATTATATTTCAATTGTCTACCAAAATAAGCATTAAAGTCTTCTTTCTTAGCCATAAATTTATCAAACTCATCTAAGCATGGGCTAGCAAACTTAGTAAATGGGATTTCAGCTTTATCATATCTATAGAGAGAATTTACCTTTACTACCTGTGTCAGGTTATCAAGACCGTGTTTTTCTTAAATAGGTAATGGATTAAGATCATGTGTTTCTTCAACAGGCGGTAAATTAAGACCGTGTATTTCTTCAATAGGAGGTAAATTCTTAACATCTCAGCTTTAATACCTTTTTCTTTCATAGATTTCTTTGCCTCTTGCATATCTTCAGGACTGAGAAATAGAATACCCCTATTCTTTGGAGTTGGTTTAGGAATAGGCTCAGGAGCTGGCTCAGGAGGTGTCCAATTATTTTCATTTGCCAACATATTATTCAACAGAATTTCAGCTTCATCCGGTGTTCTTTCACTGAAAACAGAACCAGCACAACTATCCAGGTAATCTCTGGAAGCATCAGTTAGTCCATTATAATAGATATCAAGTATTTCATTTTTCTTAAGAGGATGATCAGGCAAAGCATTAAGTAATTTGAGAAGCCTCCCCAAGCTTGTGGGAGACTCTCTTCTTCAATTTGCACAAAATTATATATATTCCTTAAAGCAGCTTGTTTCTTATGAGCATGGAAATATTTAGCAGAGAAGTAATAAATCATATCCCGGGGACTACGCACACAACCAGGATCAAGAGAATTAAACCATATCTTAGCATCACCCTTTAATGAGAACAGAAATATTGTAAGGATATAAAAGTAGCGAGTTCTCTCATCATTAGTGAACAAGGTAGCTATATCATTTAATTTAGTAAGATGTGCCACAACAGTTTCAGATTCATAGCCATGAAAAGGATCAGATTCAACCAAAGTAATTATATCAGGATCAACAGAGAATTCATAATCCTTATCGGTAACACAGATAGGTGAAGTAGCAAAAGCAGGGTCAGGTTTCATTCTAGCATTTAGAGATTGCTTATTCCATTTAGCTAGTAACCTCTTGAGTTCGTATCTATCTTTGCAAGCTAAAATAGCTAAAGAAGCTTCTTTATCAAAAACATAACCCTTAGGAATAACAGGCAAGTCTTCATCATCATTTTCATCAGATTCAATAATCTCATTCTCTCTAGCCCTAGCAAGTTGTTCATCAAAAAATTCACCAAGTGGCACAGTAGTATCAAGCATAGAAGTAGTTTCATCATAAGTATCATGCATAGCAGAAGTGGCATCATCAATAACATGCGACATATCAGAACGAATAGCAGAAGCAGGTTTAGGTGTCGCAAGCTTACTCAAAACAGAAGGTGAATCAAGTGCAGAGCTAGATGGTAGTTCCTTACCTCCCCTCGTAGTTGAGGGATAAATCTTGGTTTTTGGATCTCTCAAGTTCTTCATAATGATAAGAAGAAATAAATCCCAAGTGACTCAAAGAATAGAGCTATGCTCCCCGGCAACGGCGCGATAAAATAGTCTTGATAACCCACAAGTATAGGGGATCGCAACAATTTTCGAGGGTAGAGTATTCAACCCAAATTTATTGATTCGACACAAGGGGAGCCAAAGAATATTCTCAAGTATTAGCAACTGAGTTGTCAATTCAACCACACCTGGAAACTTAATATCTGTAGCAAAGTGTTTAGTAGAAAAGTAATATGATAGTAGTGGTAACGGTAGCAAAAGGTAACCGTAGCAAAAGTAGTATTTTTGGTATTTTGTAGTGATGATAGCAATATCAACAGAAAAGTAAATAGGTGAAGAACAATATATGGAAAGCTCATAGGCAATGGATCGATGATAGAGAATTATGCCGGATGCGGTTCATCATGTAATAGTCATAACCTAGGGTGACACAGAACTAGCTCCAGTTCATCAATGTAATGTAGGCATGTATTTCGAATATAGTCATACGTGCTTATGGAAAATAACTTGCATGACATCTTTTGTCCTACCCTCCCATGGCAGCAGGGTCCTAGAGGAAACTAAGGGATATTAAGGCCTCCTTTTAATAGAGTACCAGACCAAAGCATTAACACATAGTGAATACATGAACTCCTCAAACTACGGTCATCACCGGTAAGTATCCCGATTATTGTCACTTCGGGGTTAACGGATCATAACACATAATAGGTGACTATAGACTTGCAAGATAGGATCAAGAACTCTCATATATTGATGAAAACATGATAGGTTCAGATCTGAAATCATGGCACTCGGGCCCTAGTGACAAGCATTAAGCATAGCAAAGTCATAGCAACATCAATCTCAGAACATAGTGGATACTAGGGAACAAACCCTAACAAAACTAACTCGATTACATGATAGATCTCATCCAACCCATCACCGTCCAGCAAGCCTACGATGGAATTACTCACGCACGGCGGTGAGCATCATGAAATTGGTGATGGAGGATGGTTGATGATGACGATGGCGATGGATTCCCCTCTCCGGAGCCCCGAACGGACTCCAGATCAGCCCTCCCGAGAGGTTTTAGGGCTTGGGGCGGCTCCGTATCGTAAAACGCGATGATTTCTTCTCTCTAATTTTTCCTCCCCGGAAGCAAATATATAGAGTTGGGGTTGAGGTCAGAGGAGCTCCAGGGGGCCCACAAGGTAGGGGGTGCGCCCTAGGGGGGCAGGCGCGCCCCCACCCTCGTGGACAGGTGGTGGGCCCCCTGGTCTTCATCTTTTGCAAGGATTTTTTATTATTTCCGAAAAGTTGTTCCATGAAGTTTCAGGTCATTCCGAGAACTTTTGTTTCTGCACATAAATAACACCATGGCAATTCTGCTAAAAAAAGCGTCAGTCCGGGTTAGTTCCTTTCAAATCATGCAAGTTAGAGTCCAAAACAAGGGCAAAAGTGTTTGGAAAAGTATATACGACGGAGACGTATCATTTTTGTGCACAAATAAATGTTCTCAGAATGGAACGCAAGTTTTTGAGGATTTTTTATATCAATAATAAGAATAACTGGAGCCAAGACCCACTAGAGAGGGGCCCCTGGGTGGGCACAACCCGCCAGGGTGCTCCCCCCTCTCTTGGTGCGCCCAGGTGGGTTGTACCCACCTGGTGGCCCCGCTGACGACCCCCCTGATACTATAAAATCACATATTTATAAAAAAAATTAGGGAGAAAGAATTATCGCGATCCACGAGACGGAGCCGCTGTCAGGCCCTGTTCTTCCTCGGGAGGGCAGAGCTGGAGTCCGTTTGGGGCACCGGAGAGTGGGATCTTCGTTCTTCGTCATCACCAACCCTTCTCCATCGCCAATTCCATGATGCTCCCCACCGGGAGTAGTAATTCCTTCATAGGCTCGCTGGTCGGTGAGGATTTGGATGAGATTCATCATGTAATCGAGTTAGTTTTGTTAGGGCCTGATCCCTGGTATCCACTATGTTCTTAGATTGATGTTGCTATGACTTTGCCATGCTTAATCCTTGTCACTTTGGGCCCGGATGCCATGATTTCATATCTGAACCATTTATGAATTCATCATTATATCCATGTTTTAGATCCGATCTTGCAAGTTATAGTCAACTTCTACGGTTATGATCCGGCAACCCCGGAGTGACAACAACCGGGCCCACTCCCGGTGATGAACGTAGTTTGAGGAGTTCATGTATTCACTATGTGTTAATGCTTTGTTCAGGTTCTCTATTAAAAGGAGGCCTTAATATCCCTTAGTTTCCAATATGGACTCCGCTGCCACGGGAGGGTAGGACAAAAGATGTCATGCAAGTTCTTTTAGTAAAGCACGTATGACTATTTATGGAATATATGCCTACATTATATCGATGAACTGGAGCTAGTGTCGTATCGCCCTAGGTTATAACTGTCTCATGATGAATATCATCCAACAAGTCACCGATCCAATGCCTACGAACTTTTCCATATTGTTTCTGCAAAGTTACTACTGCTATCATCACTGTTACACTTGCTACAAACTACTGCTATCACTGTTACTATTACTATTGCTTCTCTCACTACTATCAAAGCTACCAAACTACTTTGCTACTGATCACTTTGCTGCAGATAATTAATCTCTAGGTGTGGTTGAATTGACAACTCAACTATTAATACCTTCAAATATTCTTTGGCTCCCCTTGTGTCGAATCTATAAATTTGGGTTGAATACTCTACCGTCGAAAACTGTTTCGATCCCATACACTTGTGGGTTATCAGGTAGCATCATCAATAACTTGGGACATATCAGGATTAATAGCATGTGGTGGTGTTGTAAGTTTACTTATAACAGAGGGTGAATCTAAAGCAGTGCTAGATGGCAGTTCCTTACCCCCCTCATCTTAGAGGGATAAATCTTAGTCTTAGTATCCTTCAGATTTTTCATAGTGATAAATTGACAATAATCCCAGGTGACTCAACAAATATAGCTACGCTCCCCGGCAACAGCGCCAGAAAAAGGTCTTGATAAGTATAGGGGATCACAACAGTTTTCGAGGGTAGAGTATTCAACCCAAATTTATAGATTCGACACAAGGGGAGCCAAAGAATATTTGTAAGTATTAGAAACTGAGTTGTCAATTCAGTCACACCTGGAGATTAATTATCTGCAGCAAAGTGATTTGTAGCACAATAATATGATAGTTTTGATAGTAGTAGTACCGGCAGCAATAGTAATGGTAACAGTGATAGTAGTAATTTTGTAGCAAGTGCAACAGTAACAATAGTAGTGGTAACATAGCAGAAACAATATAAGAGAAATTCGTAGGCATTGGATTGGTAATTTGTTGGATGATATTCATCATGTGACAGTCATAACCTAGGGCGATACGGCACTAGCTCTAGTTCATAAATATAATGTAGGCATGTATTCCATAAATAGTCATACGTGCTTATGGAAAGAACTAGCATGACATCTTTTGTCCTACCCTCCCGTGGTAGCGGGGTCCAATTGGAAACTAAGGGATATTAAGGCCTCCTTTTAATAGAGAACTAGAACAAAGTATTAACACATAATGAATACATGAACTCCTCAAACTACGGTCATCACCGGGAGTGGTCCCGACTATTGTCACTCCGAGGTTGCCGGATCATAACACGTAGTAGGTGACTATAACTTGCAAGATCAGATCTAGAACATGGAAATAATGGTGATAACATAAACGGTTCAGATCTGAAATCATGGCACCCGGGCCCAAAGTGACAAGCATTAAGCATGACAAAGTCATAGCAACATCAATCTTAGAACATAGTGGATACTAGGTATCAAGCCCTAACAAAACTAACTAGATTACATAATGAATCTCACCCAACTCCTCACCGACCAGCGAGCCTATGAAGGAATTACTCACTCCCGGTGGGGAGCATCATGGAATTGACGATGGAGAAGGGTTGGTGATGATGAAGATCGGAGATCCCCCTCTTCGGAGCCCCAAACGGACTCCAGATCTGGCCCCCCGATGAACAACAGGAGGTGACGGTGGCTCCATCTCATGGAATGCGATAATTCTTTCTCCCTGATTTTTTTCTGGAAATATGTGATTTTATAGCATTGGTTTCATGGTCTGCAGGGCCACCAGGTGGGGACAACCCACCTGGGCGCACCTGGAGGGGGGCGCGCCCTGGTGGGTTGTGCCCACCCAGGTGCCCCCCTCCGGTGGTTCTTGGCTTCAGAAATTCTCATATATTGCATAAAAAATCCTCACAAAGTTTTGTTCCATTCCGAGAACTTTTATTTCTGCACAAAAAGCAACACCATGGTAGTTTTGCTGAAAACAACATCAGTCCGGGGTTAGTTTCATTCAAATCATGCAAATTAGAGTCCAAAACAAGAAGAAAAGCGTTAGGAAAAGTAGATACGACGGATACGTATCAAGGGAGTATAAGCCAAGGGATGAAATTAACCTCGGTGGAAAATGCCGGCCACTCCCATTGTTGTCCTGTGTAAGTACATGGAAAGGCATGATAAGTACAACGGGCTTAACATCAACCAAATATAGCCATGGTAAACTACATCATGTCCAAATGATAGCTTGGATGTGTTGGTTTAAGCTTGCTATTAAAGCAGATAAAAAGGGGAAGGTAATGTTAACTACAATAGGCTTAACAATGACCAAATATTGTAATTCAAACTGGTATTGTTGAAAAATGAATGGATAATAGCTCATGCTTAAACATCACACTGGATTAATGTGTAAAACTGAAATAAAGGGCATGTGTTAACTACACCAGGCATAACAAGAACCAAACATTGCCGTTGAAACTGGTATTGATGAAGTCGAACTACACGGTTCATATTTGCACATAATGAACATCACATTGTGAATAACTGAAATAAACTAGGCATATAAGATCATTATAACAAGCAAATATAGCCATTGAAAACTGGACAAAGGCTCACTACAACCAACCTAACAAGCAAATACAAATAAACAAGGCATCTGCTTGAAAACTAGACAAATGCTCACTACAACCAACCTAACAACCATATACAGATAAGCAAGGCATCTGCTCACTATAAACAACCAAATACAAACATTCATGAAATTCAACTGGACAATTCATACGTAAACATTAGATAGCCCTATTGAACATTACATTTTTGCATGACTTGAATAATTAAACACGACATAGTTAAAACATCGCATGGCAAAAGCTAGTACAACAATGGATATGAGTTGGTGATACGTCCATTTTGCATCATGCTTTTATATTGATATTTATTGCATTATGGACTGTTATTTCACTTTATGTCACAATACTTATGGCTATTCTCTCTTATTTTACAAGGTTTACATAAGGAGGGAGAATGCCGGCAGCTGGAATTCTGGGCTGGAAAAGGAGCAAATATTAGAGACCTATTCTGCGCAACTCCAAAAGTCCTGAAACTCCACGGAATTTCTTAAAATAAATAAAGAAAAATCCTCGCCAAAGATGAAGGCCAGGGGGCCCACACCCTGCTCACGAGGGTGGGCCCCCTGGTGGGTCTCCGACATCCATCTTCTGCTATATGAAGTCTTTCGATGAGAAAAAAATCGGAAGGAACTTTTCGGGACGAGACTCCGCCGCCACGAGGCGAAACCTTGGTGGAACCAATCTAGAGCTCCGGCAGAGCTGTTCTGCCGGGGATACTTCCCTCCGGGAGGGGGAAATCATCACCATCATCATCACCAACGCTCCTCTCATCGGGAGAGGGCAATCTCCATCAACATCTTCACCAGCACCATCTCATCTCCAAACCTTAGTTCATCTCTTGTATCCAATTCTTGTTTCAAAGTCCGGGATTGGTGCTAGTAGGTTGCTAGTAGTGTTGATTACTCCTTGTAGTTGATGCTAGTTGGTTTATTTGGTGGAAGATCATATGTTCAGATCCTATATGCATATTATTACCCCTCTGATTATGA
Organism: Triticum urartu; assembly: GCF_056163025.1. Lineage (NCBI taxonomy): Eukaryota > Viridiplantae > Streptophyta > Magnoliopsida > Poales > Poaceae > Triticum > Triticum urartu. The sequence goes on along the minus strand of NC_141878.1, from coordinate 441,227,301 downwards.
ACATCAATATGCTTTGTGAGTAATTACGTTTGTTCCTGAGGACAAGGGAGAAGTCTTGCTATTAGTAGTCATGTGAATTTGGTATTCGTTTGATATTTTGATAAGATGTATGTTGTCTAGCCTCTAGTGGTGTTATGTGAACGTCGACTACATAACACTTCACCATTATTTGGGCCTAGAGGAAGGCATTGGGAAGTAATAAGTAGATGATGGGTTGCTAGAGTGACAGAAGCTTAAACCCTAGTTTATGCGTTGCTTCGTAAGGGGCTGATTTGGATCCACATGTTTCATGTTATGGTTAGGTTTACCTTAATACTTTTTTTGTAGTTGTGGATGCTTGCAATAGAGGTTAATCATAAGTGGTATGCTTGTTCAAGTAAGAACAGCACCCAAGCACCGGTCCACCCACATATCAAATTATCAAAGTATCGAACGCGAATCATATGAACGTGATGAAAACTAGCTTGACGATATTCCCATGTGTCCTCGGGAGCGCTTTTCCTATTATAAGAGTTTGTTCTGGCTTGTCCTTTGCTACAAAAAGGATTGGGCCACCTTGCTGCACTTTATTTACTTTTGTTACTTGTTGCTCGTTACAATTTATCTTATCACAAAACTATCTGTTACCACTTATTTCAGTACTTGCAGAGAATACCTTGCTGAAAACCGCTTATCATTTCCTTCTGCTCCTCGTTGGGTTCGACACTCTTACTTATCGAAAGGACTACGATAGATCCCCTATACTTGTGGGTCATCAAGACTCTTTTTTGGCGCCGTTGCCGGGGATTGTAGCGCCTTTGGTAGGTGGAATTTGGTAAGGAACAATTTATATAGTGTGCTGAAATTACTGTCACTTGTTACTATGGAAAGTAATTCTCTAAGGGGCTTGTTCGGGGTATCTTCACCCCGTCCAGTAGAGCAAAGAGTTTCTCCTCAACCTACTGAACCTATTGAAAATGAAACTCCTTTTGAATTTCCTTCGGGTATGATGGAAAACTGCTAGCTAACCCTTTTACAGGAGATGGAACAAAGCATCCTGATGAGCACTTAATATATGTGGATGAAGTTTGTGGATTATTTAAGCTTGCAGGCGTACCCGATGATGTTGCTAAGAAGAAGGTCTTCCCTTTATCTTTGAAGGGAGACGCATTGATATGGTATAGGCTATGTGATGATATGAGATCATGGAACTATAAAAGATTGAAATTGGAATTTCATCAAAAGTATTACCCTATGCATCTTGTTCATCGTGATCGCAATTATATATATAATTTCTGGCCTCCCAAAGGAGAAAGCATCGCTCAAGCTTGGGGGAGGCTTAAATCAATGTTATATTCATGCCCCAATCATGAGCTCTCGAGAGAAATAATTATGCAAAGTTTTTATGCTTGGCTTTCTCATAATAATCAAACCATGCTCGATACTTCTTATGCTGGTTCTTTTATGATGAAGACTATTGAATTCAGATGAAATTTATTGGATAGAATTAAACGCAATTATGAAGATTGGGACCTCGACGAAGGTAAGGAGTCAGGTATGACACCTAAGTTTGATTGTGTTAAATCTTTTATGGATACCGATATTTTCCGTAAGTTTAGCACTAAATATGGACTTGACTCTGAGATAGTAGCTTCTTTCTGTGGATCTTTTGCTACTTATGTTGATCTCCCTAAGGAGAAGTGGTTTAAATATCATCCTCCCATATAAGTAAAAGTAGCTGCACCTATTAAAGTTGAAGAAAAAACTGTCACTTATAATGATCCTATTGTTCCTACTTCTTATGTTGAGAAACCACCTTTCCCTGTTAGAGTAAAGGATCATGCTAAAGCTTCAACTGTTGTTCGTAAAAGCAATATTAGAACTTATACACCCCCTGAGCAAGTTAAAGTAGAACCTAATATTGCTATTGTTAAAGATCTCTTGTCTGATAATATTGTTGGGCATGTTATTCAGTTCGAAGGTGAAACTGCTATAATTGCTAAACCTTGTGCTAAAGATAAACATAGACATGTGGTAGGCGTGCCTGTTATTTCTGTTAAAATAGGAGATCATTGTTATCATGGCTTATGTGATATGGGTGCGAGTGCTAGTGTTATACCGCATACTTTATATGAGGAAATTAAGAATGAAATTTCACCTGCTGAATGAGAAGATATTGATGTCACAATTAAGCTTGCCAATAGAGATACTATTTCACCAATTGGAATTGTTAGAGATGTTGAAGTCTTGTGTGGGAAAACTAAATATCCTGCTGATTTTCTTGTTCTTACTTCTCCGCAAGATAGCTTTTGTCCCATTATATTTGGTAGACCCTTCTTGAACACTGTTAATGCTAGGATAGATTGCGAAAAGAATGTTGTTACTATTGGCTTGGATGATATGGTTCATGAGTTTAATTTCTCTAAATTTAGTAAACAACATCGTGAGGAAGAATTACCTAGTAAGGATGAGATTATTGGTCTTGCTTCTATTGCCGTACCTCCTAGTGATCCTTTAGAACACTATTTGCTAGACCATGAAAATGATATGTTCATGAATGAAACAAGGGAAATAGATGAAGTATTCTTTAAACAGGAACCTATTCTGCAACACAATTTGCCTATTGAAATTTTAGGGGATCCTCCTCCACCCAAGGGTGATCCCGTGTTTGAGCTTAAACCTTTGCCTGATAATCTTAAATATGCTTATCTTGATGAAAAGAAGATATATCCTATTATTATTAGTGCTAACCTTTCAGAGCATGAAGAAGAAAGATTATTGAAAACTCTAAAGAAGCATCATGTTGCTATTGGATATACTCTTGATGATCTTAAGGGCATTAGTCCCACTCTATGTCAACATAAAATAAATTTGGAAGCAGATACCAAACCAGTTCGTGATCCTCAACGACGTCTGAATCCTAAAATGAAAGAAGTGGTAAGAAAAGAAATACTCAAGCTTCTGGAGGCAGGTATAATTTATCCCGTTGCTGATAGTCAGTGGGTAAGTCCTGTCCATTGTGTCCCTAAGAAGGGAGGTATTACTGTTGTTCCTAATGATAAAGATGAATTGATTCCACAAATAATTATCACAGGTTATAGCATGGTAATTGATTTCCGCAAATTAAATAAAGCTACTAAGAAAGATCATTACCCCTTACCTTTTATTGATCAAATGCTAGAAAGATTATGCAAACATACACACTATTGCTTTCTAGATGGTTATTCTGGTTTCTCTCAAATACCTGTGTCGGCTAGAGATCAATCAAAGACTACTTTTACATGCCCTTTTGGTACTTTTGCTTATAGACGTATGCCTTTTGGTTTATGTAATGCACCTGCTACCTTTCAAAGATGCATGATGGCTATATTCTCTGACTTTTGTGAAAAGATTTGTGAGGCTTTCATGGACGATTTTTCCGTCTATGGTTCCTCTTTTGATGATTGCTTGAGCAATCTTGATCGAGTTTTGCAGAGATGTGAAGAAACTAATCTTGTCTTGAATTGGGAAAAGTGCCACTTTATGGTTAATGAAGGTATTGTCTTGGGGCATAAAGTTTCTGAAAGAGGTATTGAAGTTGATAAAGCCAAGGTCGATGCTATTGAAAAGATGCCATGTCCCAAGGACATCAAAGGTATAAGAAGTTTCCTTGGTCACGCCGGATTTTACAGGAGGTTCCTTAAGGACTTCTCAAAAATTTCTTGGCCTCTGACTAATTTATTGCAAAAAGATATACCATTGGTCTTTGATGATGATTGTGTAGAAGCATTTGAAATACTTAAGAAAGCATTAGTCTCTGCACCTATTGTTCAGCCACCTGATTGGAATTTACCCTTTGAAATTATGTGTGATGCTAGTGATTATGCTGTAGGTGCTATTCTAGGGCAAAGAGTTGATAAGAAATTAAATGTTATTCATTATGCTAGTAAGACTGTAGACAATGCTCAAAGAAATTATGCTACTACTGAAAAAGAGCTTTTAGCAGTTGTATTTGCTTGTGATAAGTTCAGACCTTATATTGTTGATTCTAAAGTAACTATTCACACTGATCATGCTGCTATTAAATACCTTATGGAAAAGAAAGATGCTAAACCTAGACTTATTAGATGGGTTCTCTTGCTACAAGAATTTGATGTGCATATTGTTGATAGAATGGGAGCTGAGAACCCTGTTGCAGACAACTTGTCTAGGTTAGAGAATGTTCTTGATGACCCACTACCTATTAATGATAGCCTTCCTGATGAACAATTAAATGTTATAAGTACTTCTCGTTAGTACTCCATGGTATGCTGATTATGCTAATTATATTGTTGCTAAGTTTATACCACCTAGCTTCACATACCAGCAAAAGAAAAAGTTTTTCTATGACTTGAGACATTACTTTTGGGATGACCCACATCTTTATAAAGAAGGAGTAGATGGTGTTATTAGACGTTGTGTACCTGAGCATGAACAGGAACAGATCCTACACAAGTGTCATTCCGAGGCTTATGGAGGACACCACGCTGGAGATAGAACTGCACATAAGGTATTGCAATCTGGTTTTTATTGGCCTACTCTGTTCAAGGATGCCCGTAAGTTTGTCTTGTCTTGTGATGAATGTAAAAGAATTGGTAATATTAGTAGACATCAAGAAATGCCTATGAATTATTCTTTTGTTATTGAACCATTTGATGTTTGGGGCTTTGATTATATGGGACCTTTTCCTTCCTCTAATGGATACACACATATTTTAGTTGCTGTTGATTACGTTACTAAGTGGGTAGAAGCTATTCCAACTAGTAGTGCTGATCATAACACTTCTATTAAAATGCTTAAGGAAGTTATTTTTTCCGAGGTTTGGAGTCCCTAGATATTTAATGACTGATGGTGGTTCACACTTTATTCATGGTGCTTACCGTAAAATGCTTGCTAAGTATGATGTTAATCATAGAATTGCATATCCTTATCACCCACAGTCTAGTGGTCAAGTAGAGTTGAGTAATAGAGAGCTCAAATCAATTTTGCAAAAGACTGTTAATAGGTCTAGAAAGAATTGGTCCAAAAAACTTGATGATGCATTATGGGCTTATAGAACTGCATACAAAAATCCTATGGGTATGTCTCCGTATAAAATGGTTTATGGAAAAGCATGTCACTTACCTCTCGAACTAGAACATAAGGCATATTGGGCTATTAAAGAGCTTAACTATGATTTCAAACTTGCCGGTGAGAAGAGGTTATTTGATATTAGCTCACTTGATGAATGGAGAACCCAAGCTTATGAAAATGCCAAGTTGTTTAAAGAAAAAGTTAAAAGATGGCATGACAAAAGGATACAAAAGCGTGAGTTTAATGTAAGTGATTATGTATTGCTATACAACTCTCGTTTAAGATTTTTTGCAGGAAAACTTCTCTCTAAATGGGAAGGCCCCTATGTTATCGAGGAGGTCTATCGTTTCGGTGCCATAAAAATCAACAACTTCGAGGGCACAAATCCGAAGGTGGTAAACGGTCAAAGAATCAAACATTATATCTCAGGTAACCCCATAAATGTTGAAACCAATATTATTGAAACCGTAACCCCAGAGGAATACATAAGGGACACCTTCCAGACCATTTCAGACTTCGAAAAAGAATAGGTATGTGGTACGGTAAGTATGATTTATTTTTTGATTGTCCTCCTTATGAGTGGCGGTCGGGGACGAGCGATGGTCTTTTCCTACCAATCTATCCCCCTAGGAGCATGCATGTAGTACTTTGTTTCGATAACTAATAGATTTTTGCAATAAGTATGTAAGTTCTTTATGACTAATGTTGAGTCCATGGATTATACGCACTCTCACCCTTCCACCATTGCTAGCCTCTCTAGTACCGCACAACTTTCGTCGGTACCATACACCCACCATATACCTTCCTCAAAACAGCCACCATACCTACCTATTATGGCATTTCCATATCCATTCCGAGATATATTGCCATGCAACTTTCCACCGTTCCATTTATTATGACACGCTTCATCATTGTCATATTGCTTTGCATGATCATGTAGTTGACATCGTATTTGTGGCATAGCCACCGTCCATAATTCTTTCATACGTGTCACTCATGAGTCATTGCACATCCCGGTACACCGCCGGAGGCATTCATATAGAGTCATATCTTGCTCTAAGTATCGAGTTGTAATTCTTGAGTTGTAAGTAAATAAAAGTGTGATGATCATCATTATTAGAGCATTGTCCCAGTGAGGAAAGGATGATGGAGACTATGATTCCCCCATAAGTCGGGATGAGACTCCGGACGAAAATAAATAAATAAATAAAAAGAGGCCAAAGAAGCCCCAAAAAAAGAGGCCATAAAAAAGATAAGGCCCAAAAAAATAAAAAAATAAAAAAATGAGAGAAAAAGAGAGAAGGGGCAATGCTACTATCCTTTTACCACACTTGTGCTTCAAAGTAGCACCATGATCTTCATGATAGAGAGTCTCCTATGTTGTCACTTTCATATACTAGTGGGAATCTTTCATTACAGAACTTGGCTTGTATATTCCAATGATGGGCTTCCTCAAAATGCCCTAGGTCTTCGTGAGCAAGCAAGTTGGATGCACACCCACTAGTTTCTTTTGTTGAGCTTTCATACACTTATAGCTCTAGTGCATCCGTTGCATGGCAATCCCTACTCACTCGCATTGATATGTATTGATGGGCATCTCCATAGCCCGTTGATACGCCTAGTCGATGTGAGACTATCTTCTCCCTTTTTGTCTTCTCCACAACCACCACTCTATTCCACCTATAGTGCTATATCCATGGCTCACGCTCATATATTGCGTGAAGATTGAAAAAGTTTGAGAACATCAAAAGTATGAAACAATTGCTTGGCTTGTCATCGGGGTTGTGCATGATTTAAATATTTTGTGTGGTGAAGATGGAGCATAGCCAGACTATATGATTTTGTAGGGATAGCTTTCTTTGGCCATGTTATTTTGAGAAAACATAATTGCTTAGTTAGTATGCTTGAAGTATTATTGTTTTTATGTCAATATTAAACTTTTGTCTTGAATCTTATGGATCTGAATATCATGCCACAATTAAGAAGAATTACATTGAAATTATGCCAAGTAGCACTCCGCATGAAAAATTCTGTTTTTATCATTTACCTACTCGAGGACGAGCAGGAATTAAGCTTGGGGATGCTGATACATCTCCAACGTATCTATAATTTTTGATTGCTCCATGCTATATTATCTACTGTTTTAGGCAATATTGGGCTTTATTTTCCACTTTTATATTATTTTTGCGACTAACCTATTAACCGGAGGCCCAGCCCAGATTTGCTGTTTTATGCCTATTTTAGTATTTCGAGGAAAAGGAATATCAAACGGAGTCGAAATGGAATGAAATCAACTAGAGAAGTTATTTTTGGAAGGAAACCTACCGGATAGACTTGGACCCTACGTCAGAAGATGAAGGAGGAGCTCACGAGGGTAGGGGGCGCGCCCACCCTCCTGGGGCACGCCCCTTGCCTCATGCCCCCCCTTCGGTCCACCCACGTACTCCTTTCACCCATATATACCCACGTATCCTAAAACTTCCAGAACACACAATAGATCGGGAGTTCCGCCGCCAGAAGCCTCCGTAGCCACCGAAAACCAATCTAGACCCGTTCCGGCACTCTGCCGGAGGGGGCAATCCCTCTCCGGTGGCCATCTTCATCATCCCGGTGCTCTCCATGACGAGGAGGGAGTAGTTCTCCCTCGGGGCTGAGGGTATGTACCAGTAGCTATGTGTTTGATCTCTCTCTCTCGTGTTCTTGAGGTGATACGATCTTGACGTATCGCAAGCTTTGCTATTATAGTTGGATCCTATGATGTTTTCTCCTCCCTCTACTCTCTTGTAATGAATTGAGTTTCCCCTTTGAAGTAATCTTATCGGATTGAGTCTTTAAAGATTTGACAACACTTGATGTATGTCTTGCCATGCGTATCTGTGGTGACAATGGTATATCACGTGATTCACTTGATGTATGTTTTGGTGATCAACTTGCGGGTTCCTCCCATGAACCTATGCATAGGGGTTGGCACACGTTTTCGTCGTGATTCTCCGGTAGAACTTTGGGGCACTCTTTGAGGTCTTTTGTGTTGGTTCAATAGATGAATCTGAGATTGTGTGATGCATATCGTATAATCATACCCACGGATACTTGAGGTGACATTGGAGTATCTAGGTGACATGAGGGTTTTGGTTGATTTGTGTCTTAAGGTATTATTCTAGTACGAACTCTAGGGCTGTTTGTGACACTTATAGGAATAGCCCAACGGATTGATTGGAAAGAATAACTTTGAGGTGGTTTCGTACCCTACCATAATCTCTTCGTTCGTTCTCTGCTATTAGTGGCTTTGGAGTGACTCTTTGCTGCATGTTGAGGGATAGTTATGTGATCCAATTATGTTATTATTGTTGAGGGAACTTACACTAGCGAAAGTATGAACCCTAGGCCTTGTTTCAACGCATTGCAATACCGTTTACGCTCACTTTTATCATTAGTTACCTTGCTGTTTTTATAATTTCAGATTACAAATACCTTTATCTACTATCCATATACCACTTGTATCACCATCTCTTTGCCGAACTAGTGCACCTATACAATTTACCATTATATTGGGTGTGTTGGGGACACAAGAGACTCTTTGTTATTTGGTTGCAGGGTTGCTTGAGAGAGACCATCTTCATCCTACGCCTCCTACGGATTGATAAACCTTAGGTCATCCACTTGAGGGAAATTTGCTTTGTCCTACAAACCTCTGCACTTGGAGGCCCAACAACGTCTACAAGAAGAAGGTTGTGTAGTAGACATCAGCCGCTCCTCGCACCACCGCGCTAGGATCGGCTGCTGCGGCAAGCCCGCGCGCCACCTTTTTGCGGCAGGGTGCAGACCCCATCAAGACCAAGATCCACCTCCAAGGCGGGTCCCGGTGACCACAGCTGGCAGTCGTGCCTTCACCCCGAGCTACGTATGTAGCATCCCCTGACCGGGCAAGTTCAAGCCAGATCAGCCTCCTCGCTACGACGGCACCCCCGACCCCGAAGAGTTCTTGCAACTCTATGAGCTGAGCATCGAAGAGGACAATGGTGACGAGAAGGTCATGGCGAACTGGTTTCCCATGGCTCTCAAGGAAGGCGCCCGATCCTGGCTCCTGAACCTACCTCCGGGCTCAATCTCCTCCTGGGACGAAATGCGCACCCACTTCATCGCCAATTTCCAGGGCACTCGCGACCGCCCCCCGGTCGCGGGAGACCTGCGCCGCATCAAGCAACAACCAGGAGAGACCCTGCAGAAGTACATTCAGCACTTCAACAGCGCACGGATCAAGATCCCCAAGGTGACCGACGAAGCCATCATCTCTGTGTTCTCTGATGGCATCTGCGACGTCAAGATGAAGGAGGAGCTCGCCATCCATGAAGAGCTGTGCATGACCCTGGAGCTGTTCAACATCGCGACCAAGTGTGCTAGAGCTGAGGAGGGGCGCCTCTCCCTCCTCGAGCTTCCTGCTGCAGACCCAGAGGAGAAGAAGGCCAAGGCCAAGGACGTGAAGCGCAAGGGAGCAGCCATGCTCGCAGCGGAACCAGACACCAAGCGTGGCAGAGACCAACCAGAGTCATCCAAGGGCAGCCATCCGTTCCGCGCCTTCCACAAGCAGAACACCCACAACACCAGCGACTGTCAAGAGCTCAGAGCCATTCGTGAAGGGCGCTTTGGTCGACGCCCCGAGCGCGGCGACCGGGGCTACGGCCGAGGAGGAGGGCGTGGTGGCGGACGCTGGGACGACCGTGACCCGCGCCAGGAGTGGCGCGATCGGCCTCGCGAGGACCGCTGGCAGGATCAGCCTCGCGAGGGCGCCTGGAGGGATCAGCCTCATGAGGATCGTCCTCAAGGCAACGCCGGGCTCCCTCCGCTGCCACCACCGCTAAGAAGGAATGACGAACACCATCAGGACGAAGGGGCTGGGGGCTTCCAGGAACCGCGTGCTATCGCCTGCATCTTGGGCGGAGCCCAGGCCCCAGCCTCACAGCGTATCTTGAAGCAGTTTTCTCATGAGGTGAATGCAGTCCTCCCCAAGCTCGAAGCCACGCGCCCGCTCAGATGGTCCCAGTGCCCCATTATGTACAACTCAGTAGACCAGATCAAGTGCGCAACTACTGCTGGCTCCCTCTCGTTGCTCTGCTCCCCAGTCATCAGCAACGTGCAAGTTACCAAGACCCTCATCGATGGCGGTGCAGGGCTCAACGTCCTGTCCGTCGACACGTTCAACAGCCTCCAAGTGCTGTATGACCAGCTTTAGCCCACCAAGCCTTTCTCAGGAGTGACCGACGGTTCCACCACACCGATAGGGCAGGTCCGCCTCCCTGTCACCTTCGGCGAACGCAAGAACTACCGCACTGAGCTCATCGACTTTGATGTCGCACACATCCGTCTGCCGTACAACGCCATCCTCGGGTATCCAGCCCTGGCCAAGTTCATGGCAGTGACCCATCACGGCTACAATGTCCTCAAGATGCCGGGAAGCAGCGGGATCATCACGGTCCCATGTGAAGAGAAATATGCGGTGTGCTCCCTCGAGCGTGCCTTCCACGCTGCAGCAATCGACGACCCCGACAGCAAGGGCGAGGGCCCTCCTGAGGACATTCCCAAGAAGAAGAAGCAACTGCGATGCGCAGGACCTTAGGAGGGTGGCGCCACGGCCGGCGTCTCGTCAGGATCAGCGCCCGCTCCAGGGGCGTCTCCCTCCATCGCATAGGAAGGCGCGCCCAGCGCCCTTCTCGGGCAGGTCTCGGCGGCTTTCTTCTAGAAGGCCTCAGACTTTGCCCACATCATGAGGGAGGTGCTCGGGCACCACTTGGAGGCGTGCTTCGCGGCACGTTTCCCTCAGGAGGGCACAGGACAAGGACCGCCCACCGTTCAGGAGTTCATCACCAAGACCACCCAGGAGTTGCAAGTCGCAGGCGACCGCCGCTCACGAGACGCAGCTTCCCATCTAGGCAAGGATGCCGAGCTGCATGTTTACATCGACGTTCCAGGGCTCAACAGGGCCACTTCTCACTAGCTTTTCTGGCCTTCGCGCGTGGGACGCTGCGAGGGCCCACCGCACAGCTACATTCGCATGCCCTTTGTCCTGCAAAATGTATCGTCCGCCTACCAACGCAACTTGCGGCGCATCCTAGCGGATCAGGAAGCCAGACACCACGCTATCCTGATGGAGATGGAGGCAGTCCTTAAGGAACCACCTGAGTCCCCAGAGCCTCCCAGGGCTCAGAGCTCCGGAGGCTCGTAAGGAGCAACCCCTTCGCCGTACACCTTCAACTACTTCAACTCTCCTTCGTCAACATGATCAGGTGACATCTTTCCAAGTCATTCAGCTGGAAGTGCCCCTCGGGCTGCATCATTCCCAGGCCGCGTGGGTCCGTCCCTGTGGCATGTATCCCTTTTCTTATGTCTTTAGCTTACCTTGTTGGGGGCGCCCCTCGGGCAGCATCATCCCCAAGTGCTCGGGCCTGACCCAGTGGCACGTATCTCTCATGCACTTGCTTAAGCCTGCTACTCTCATGTTCGATCTATCTATGATTACTACTCGCTCGATCGCCACCCATTAAGGGGACTGCGCGCCGACCGTCTTTCTTCAGGACCCTTCGCGTGAGTAAATTGAGCACGGCGTCTGTGCTCAGGTCCGTCCCTGCAGCGTCGATAAATCCAACGGCTGAGCTCTGTCTGGTGGGCCGGCCCCGTTTACGTCACCTCCTGGGGCCGTTGGTGCTCAGCGTTCTCACGCGATAACCTCAGGAGATTCGTTCGGTGCAGGTTGTCTGACCACCTCGCACGTCCAGCACCGCAAACAAGAACCAAGACCAGGCGCAACCTGCCTTGAGGTAGGGCCTCGTGAGTCCCGCGCTGGCTCACGAGTGCCTAGATACACCTCGTCTAGCCCTGCTGTGCAAGCCACGTGTCAGGGCAGGGCTGTACACGCCCCGGGGGCTCTCCGCAGAGGGAGCCCCCTGCCCACACACAAGTGGAAGCACCATGCTCCGTGCTGGCCGTCGACACTGCCGAGGAGTGGCTATGCCCGTGCACAAGCGGAAGCACTACGCTCCGCGCTGGTGATAAACAACCGAGGGCGGCTTCGTAGTCGTACCAACCTTAGGGAGACCAAGAGCTCAATGTGCGGCCTCCCCGCAATGCCTCCCCTCGAGAGAGCCGCGCGAGGGGGCTGGACACGGGGGCTACGCTCGGGTCACGCCCAAGCGTACGCCACCCGGCCAGGTCTCCCGGACCTGGTCGTCGCACGCCCCTCCCGTGCCGAGCCTCGGCGAGGGCAAAGGTATAGAGATTGTTTGCGCGTCAAGGGGGACTCCTGAGAATTGTGACTCAGGAGCCTAACTGGTCACGTAGCTCCTCACACCTTGGTCCGTCCTCGTCTCCGGTCGGCCCAACGGTGGTTAAGGTATGCACGGGGCCGGGCTTTGCCAACGTAGAACATCAACCTATCCTCGTTTACTCTCCCTATAAGTTGTTTGCGTGTCAAGGGGGACTCTTGAGCATCGTGACTCAGGAGCCTAACTGGTCACGTAGCCCCTCACTCTTTGGTCTGTCCCGGTCTCCGGTCGGCCCAATGGCGGTTGACGTATGCGCTGGGCCGGGCTCTGCCGACGCAGAACACAAAGCAAATAGGAAGAAAATCGCAAAATCTCAAGCAAATATTACAAGACATATTGTGCTCACAATATCAAATAAAAGTTTTAACGCCTCCACGAGGCCTGATACATATTGTAGGAATGAAACAGGAAAGCAGCCGCAGGTCACCCCTGGACACCGCCATCTGCAGATCGGTGGCATCGCCAGTCGAGGGAGCAAGGACGAAGCCGCGGAACTTCTTCAGCAGGGCCTCCACCTGACCTTTCACGGCTGCGGCGGCGGCCGCACAATGTTCATCAGCTACAGGCTCCAGCAGCTCGTCAAGACGAGCGGTGGGGTCGCGGAGGTACAGATGGCTGAAGACACGCGTCAGCACAGCCGAAGAAAGGACACGAGCCTCCGCGTCAGCCATAGGGCCGATGCCCTCCACGACTTCCTCAAGTGCCTTCACCAAGTGGGGAAGTAGGTGAGTAGGGCCATCCTCGTCGGTGGTCAGTGACTTCTCTAGGCCCTTCTCGTATAGTGACTTCAGCGCCATGCCGGACCTCTTCTCAAGAAGCAAGAAGGCATCGTGGTCTTCGGCCAGGACCTTCGCCTTGGCATCAAGCTCAGCCTCCCTCATCTTCGCCTTCTGCTCCAGTTCCTCCACTCAGTTGCGCTCCATGGCCTGTGCCATCGTCAGCTCCCCCAGCTCAGCATCACGGTCCTTGATGGCGTCCTCGTGAGCCTTCATCTCCTCCTCCATCGCTTTGCGGTCGCGTGCTTCTTCTGCGCGCTTGTCACGCAGCCTCTTCAGCTCGCCCTCTAGCTCTCGGCAGTGGTCGCGGGCGGCCTCGGCGTCCTTCAACGCCGCCTCGTGGTCGGACGCAGCTCTGGCAGCAGCCTGCTTCTCCTTCTCGAAGGCCAGCGCGGCCTGGCTCAGCGACGCTCGAATGGCCGAGTCGGAGTGAAGCCAGCCTGAGGCCAGCTCCAGGCGCCCGGCCACTAGGTACGGGTCCGCGCCCAGGAGGTCTTCCCGCAGCTTGGCCATCCCCGAGAAGACACACTCAAAGGCTGCAAAGGGGGCAGAAGAATTCGGGGCCAGAGGAGTAGCATGAGTAGGAAGCGACGTCCTTACCAGAGCCTGGAAGATCGAGGGCTCTGGAGCCCTTGGGACCTCATCAGCAGAGATAGGTGCCGGTACTTCCAGAGCCAGTGGGGCCACGAGGGCTAGTTCATCCTGCCGATGCTCCTCTTGTCCTCGCGGGGGCGACCGGGCTGGGGAGATGCGGGAGCCTTCGCCTCTCTTCTCCGCAGAGGGGGACACAACCGCGACATCCCCATTCATCTTCTTCGCTGAAGACTCCAGCCTGATTGACCAGGCAGGTGTCAGAAAACATCAAGTATAAGCAGAAACCAGACGAAGCTCAAAACACTTACTGATCCACCGCGACATAGTCCACCCTCCGCTTGGTGAGCCTAAAACCCGAAAGCATCAGGGCCTGAGGAGTGGGCACACGGGCTCCGGGAGCAGAAGACGGTGCAGTAGAAGGACCGGAGCCGGCGCCAGGCGGTGCCACGTCGGAGGCAACATCTCGGGTGGCCAGCGACGATCTACCCCTTGTCGGGATGAGGGGTAGCTCCCTCACCTCCTGGCGGGCGACGACCTCGGCGTCGTCTGGCAGGGCGCGGAGGATGTCGGCCTTGCTCAAGGGGGAGTTCTCCCCCGTTCCCTCAGGGATCTCCTCTGAGCCCTACTCCTCCTCTTCCTCCTCGTGGGGCTCGTCAGAAGACACCTCCACCGGCTTCGGCGTCGTGGAGGCCCCAGCGAGCGCCAGCGGCACCAGCCCGCGCGCGTCAAAGGTCGGCCTGGAAGCAACGAGTTGCTCCCAGTCCTTGCGATGGAACAAAGGAAGAAAAGCGCTCGGTGGGTACTCTTGGTTGTCCCCAACCAAGAGACGCAGAATTGCAGTCAGCTCGTCATTAGGCAGGGCCACCGGGCTCAGATGAACCTTGTATTCTTCACCTCCAAGCTTCCACAAGGGGCGCGTGCGCACCTGGAGTGGAGCAACGAGCAGCGTCAAGAATTCCCTCAGGAGCATGACCCCAGTCACCTTGGCCGCCTTCGTGTTTCCCGTCCTCAAATTAGTCTTCATCTGCTCCAGCACCGACGATGCCAGCTCGTCAGTGAGCTCAACACGAGACCACCCCTTGTCAGACTGGGGCGCCTCCGTCGGCAGTTCCAAGCGTGGATGGGCACACTTGGCACTCATCATGACCCATTTGGCCCTGATGTTGTCAACCCTCTTCCCGGTGTTCGAGATCGAGTTGGCCTGGCCGGCCATGATGAAGTTGGCGCACCCGGAGATATGGCCACCGGTGACGCGGAGGAAGAAGAAGTGGCGCAGCAGTGCCATGGACGGCATCACGCCCAGGTACGCCTCACAATAGTAGGCGAAGATAGACAAGAGAAGAACGGAGTTGGGATGGAGATGCAGCGCCTGCAAGCCGAAGTGGTCGAGAACCTCGAAAAAGAAATCAGAATAGGGGGGAACCAACCCAACGGCGATGCTTCTCGTGAAGAAAGGGAAGAAGGTGCTTCCCTCAGGCTCTGGCTCGTCGGAGGCAAGCCAGAGCTCCGTCTTCCCCCTCTCATTGCTCACCCCCGCCGTCAGCAAGCGCGTGTCGGCAAGGTTCTTCTCCGTGACATTGGGCGCATCGAGGGCTGGCTCGAACCAAGCCGGCGCCGAGGAGGACTTGACCTTGCGCGGTGCCATTGGTCGCCGACACAGAGTGTAGTTGAAGTGGATCTTGAAGTTCCGGCAGCAAGAAGCGAGAAAGGGGATCTGAAGCAAGGCGAGGAACAAGCAATGAATCAAGCGCTGTCCGTGCTAGCCTTTTTGTCAAGTCGGGCAGTTGCCAAGGTAGCGTGGGGAAGCGGAGACGCCCACGTCCAATCAACCACCATGCGTCAACCGAGGCCGCAGGCTTTGGGGGCCCGCGGCGCGCCGCACTTGACCCTCTGGCTTCGCCTTGAAGCCAAGCCTGAGCGCGCCTTGGGCCCGGGGGCTACTGTCGGCGTCCTGGGAATGGGGGTCCCCAGACTTGCCTGCCTGCGGCCCACGGCATGGCTGGGCTGGCAGGTCTATACGGCCCAACTTCATCGACAAGGCATTCAAGACCCTCGCGAGGGGCCAAGCCTCGCAAGGCGGACGATGCAAGACCCCCTCAGGAGCGGCCTCACCAGGCAGGCTCGCGAGGGGTGGAGAGATCAAGGCAGGGAAAACCTCACAAGGTCCTCGTGATGTGAGCCATGACGATCGAGACCAGGCGGGCGCCAGTGCGCGCAGTGTCCTTGTTTCCTCTTTGGTGCCAAGGGGCAAGCGCAGGCGCGGAGTACCGAGGCATCAGACAAAGGTTTCCATATTGGTGCAACAAGACCAAGACCAGAAGGACGGCAGGACGGAGGTCACCATGGAGCCCAAGACGGCGTCACCACCAGAGCCTTTGGCAGGCGAAGACCACCTTTTGTCAGGATAACTTGTACTAGCTGTCCCCTTTCGAATTGGCCGTTGTTGGCTCCCTTCCCGCTCAATATTTGGGGAGAGGACCAGGGCCTATATAAGTAGAACTAGCCACCACAGTGGAAAAGGTGAGAAAGAGAGAGAAAAAGGAGAGAAGAAGAGAGCACGAGGGGACGAGAGACAAGTGAGGATCGACCTGATCACAAGTCCACCAAGCACAAGAACACCTCAACCTCAGGAGGTTGTTCTTCCCCTTGTAACTGTTCTTCATCAGCCCAAGAGGCAATCCACCACCACCACACTGGAGTAGGGTATTACACCGCAACAGTGGCCCGAACCAGTATAAATCTTATGTCATTCTGTGTTGTGAGTTTGTTAAGTTCATCTGCTAGATCTTAGAGAGCTAGGGCGTGGATCGATAGGGAGAAAACCTTCACGCGCACCCAAGTGTTCGAACCTCAAGGGTTTGCCGGAACCCGTGATTCGACAACCTAGTGGTGCTTCAAGGACATATGCTTTCTTGGCAGCTATGAGGATGATCCTCAAGTAACGGACCCAGTCCGTATAGTTGCTACCATCGTCTTTTAGCTTGGTTTTATCTAGGATCTACAAGATAGATTGTAAAGACAATTTTAGCCTAAGTTCACGATAATCAAGTTCATCTAATCAGATTATTTAATGAAGTCCCACTCAGATAGACATCCCTCTAGTAATCTAAGTGATACATGATCCGAGTCGACTAGGCTGTGTCCGATCATCACGTGAGACGGACTAGTCATCAACGGTGAACATCTCCATGTTGATCACATCTACTATACAACTCATGTTTGACCTTTTGGTCTCTCGTGTTCCGAGGCCATGTCCGTACATTCTAGACTCATCAAGTCAACCTAAGTGTTTCGCATGTGTAAATATGGCTTACACCCGTTGTATTCGAACGTTAGAATCTATCACAGCCGATCATCACTTGGTGCTTCAAAACAACAAACCTTCGCGACGGTGCACGGTTAGGGGGAACACATTTCTTGAAATTTTTAGTGAGGGATCATATTATTTATGCTACCGTCATTCTAAGCAAATAATATGTAAAATAAAAAACATCACATGCAAATCATAAAGTGACATGATATGGCCAATATCATCTTGCGCCTTTGATCTCCATCTTCGAGGTGCGGCATGATCACCTTCGTCACCAGCATGACACCATGATCTCCATCATGGTGTCTTCATCAAGTTGTCTCGCCAACTATTACTTCTACTACTATGGCTAACGGTTAGCAATAAAGTAAAGTAATTACATGGCGTTTTCATTGACACGCAGGTCATACAATAAATTAAGATAACTCCTATGGCTCCTGCCGGTTGTCATACTTATCGACATGCAAGTCATGATTCCTATTACAAGAACATGATCAATCTCATACATCACATATATAATTTATCACATCCTTTTGGCCATATCACATCACATAGCATACCCTACAAAAACAAGTTAGACATCCTCTAATTGTTGTTGCATGTTTTACGTGGCTGCTATGGGTTTCTAGCAAGAACGTTTCTTACCTATGCAAAAGCCACAACGGTGATATGCCAATTGCTATTTACCCTTTATAAGGACCCTCTTCATCGAATCTGATCCGACTAAACTGGGAGAGATAGACACCCGCTAGCCACCTTATGCAACAAGTGCATGTCAATCTATGGAACCTGTCTCACGTAAGCGTACGTGTAAGGTTGGTCCGAGCCGCTTCATCCTGCAATGCCACCGAATCAAGATAAGACTAGTAACGGTAAGCAAGTTGAACAAATCATCGCCCACAACAGCTTGTGTTCTACTCGTGCATATAATCTACTCATAGACCTAGCTCATGATGCAACTGTTGGGGAACGTAGTAATAATTCAAAAAATTCCTACGTGTCAACAAGATCAATCTGGTAGATACTAGCAACGAGAGAGAGGGAGTACATCTTCATACCCTCGAAGATCGCTAAGCGGAAGCGTTATAAGAACGCGCTTGATGGAGTCGTACTCGCGGCGATTCAAATTGCGGAAGATCCGATCCAAGAACCGAACGGACGGCGCCTCCACGTTCCACACATGTACAGCTCGGGGACGTCTCCTCCTTCTTGATCTAGCAAGGGGGGAGGAGAAGTTGAGGGAGAGCTCCGGCAGCACGACGGCGTGGTGGTGGAGCTTGTGGTTCTCCGGCAAAGCTTCGCCAAGCACTAGGGATGAGGAGAGGTGTTGGAGGGTGGAGGGTTGCGCCAGGGGAAGGGGTGCGACTGCCCTCCCACCCCCACCTATTTATAGGGTGAAGGGGAGAGGGGGCCGCTGAAGGAAATATGCCCTAGAGGCAATAATAAAGTTATTATTTATTTCCTTATATCATGATAAATGTTTATTATTCATGCTAGAATTGTATTAACCGGAAACATGATACATGTGTGAATACATAGACAAACAGAGTGTCACTAGTATGCCTCTACTTGACTAGCTCATTAATCAAAGATGGTTATGTTTCCTAACCATGAACAAAAGAGTTGTTATTTGATTAACGAGATCACATCATTAGTTGAATGATCTGATTGACATGACCCATTCCATTAGCTTAGCACCCGATCGTTTAGTATGTTGCTATTGCTCTCTTCATGACTTATACATGTTCCTATGACTATGAGATTATGCAACTCCCGTTTACCGAAGGAACACTTCGGGTGCTACCAAACGTCACAACGTAACTGGGTGATTATAAAGGAGCATTACAGGTGTCTCCAAAGGTACATGTTGGGTTGGCGTATTTCGAGATTAGGATTTGTCACTCTGATTGTCGGAGAGGTATCTCTGGGCCCTCTCGGTATTGCACATCACATAAGCCTTGCAAGCATTGCAACTAATGAGTTAGTTGCGGGATGATGCATTACGGAATGAGTAAAGAGACTTGCCGGTAACGACATTGAACTAGGTATTGGATACCGACGATCGAATCTCGGGCAAGTAACATACCGATGACAAAGGGAACAACGTATGTTGTTATGCGGTCTGACCGATAAAGATCTTCGTAGAATATGTAGGAGCCAATATGGGCATCCAGGTCCCGCTATTGGTTATTGACCGGAGATTTGTCTCAGTCATGTCTACATTGTTCTCGAACCGTAGGGTCCGCACGCTTAAAGTTACGATGACAGTTATTATGAGTTTTATGCATTTTGATGTACCGAAGTTTGTTCGGAGTCCCGGATGTGATCACGGACATGACAAGGAGTCTTGAAATGGTCGAGACATAAAGATTGATATATTGGATGACTATATTCGGACACCGGAAGCGTTCCGGGGTAGTTTCGGATAAAACCGGAGCACCGGGGGGTTACCGGAACCCTCCGGGAGGTTAATGGGCCTCATGGGCCTAATGTGGAGAAGAGGAAGGCGCTTCCAGGGCAGGCCGCGCGCCCCCTCTCCCCCTAGTCCGAATTGGACAAGGAGGGAGGGGCGGCGCCCCCCTCCTTTCCTATTCTCCCTCCACCTCTCCTAGTTGGACAAGGAACGGGGAGGGGAGTCCTACTCCCGGTAGGAGTAGGACTCCTCCTGCGCCCTCCTCTAGGCCGGCGCACCACCCCCCCTTGGATCCTTTATATACGGAGGCAGGGGGGCACCCTAGAACACACAAGTTGATCCACGTGATCGTTCCTTAGCCGTGTGCGGTGCCCCCTGCCACCATATTCCACCTCGGTCATATCGTTGTAGTGCTTAGGCGAAGCCCTGCATCGGTAGAACATCTTCATCGTCACCACGCCGTCATGCTGACGGAACTCATCCCCGAAGCTTTGCTGGATCGGAGCCCGGGGAGCGTCATCGAGCTGTACGTGTGCTAAGAACTCGGAGGTGCTGGAGTAACGGTGCTTGGATCGGTCGGATCGGGAAGAAGACGTACGACTACTTCATCTACGTTGTGTCAACGCTTCCGTTGCGATCTACAAGGGTACGTAGATCATACTCTCCCCTCTCGTTGCTATGCATCACCATGATCTTGCGTGTGCGTAGGAAAATTTTGAAATTACTACGTTCCCCAACAGTGGCATCCGAGCCTAGGTTTTATGGTTTGATGTTATATGCACGAGTAGAACACAAGTGAGTTGTGGGTGATATAAGTCATACTGCCTACCAGCATGTCATACTTTGGTTCGGCGATATTGTTGGACGAGACGACCCGGACTGACATTACGCGTACGCTTACGCGAGACCGGTTCTCCCGACGTGCTTTGCACATAGGTGGCTTGCGGGCGACAGTCTCTCCAACTTTAGTTGAACCAAGTGTGGCTACGCCCGGTCCTTGCGAAGGTTAAAACGGAGTCAAATTGACAAACTATCGTTGTGGTTTTGATGCGTAGGTGAGATTGGT
The DNA here is from genome assembly GCF_056163025.1 of Triticum urartu. Lineage (NCBI taxonomy): Eukaryota > Viridiplantae > Streptophyta > Magnoliopsida > Poales > Poaceae > Triticum > Triticum urartu. The sequence continues at coordinate 441,206,756 of NC_141878.1, read as the reverse complement.
TCTTACTTAAGCCCGTAGCAGCCACGTAAAACTTGCAACAACAAAGTAGAGGACGTCTAACTTGTTTTTGCAGGGCATGTTGTGATGTGATATGGCCAAGACATGATGCTAAACTTTATTGTATGAGATGATCATGTTTTGTAACCGAGTTATTGGCAACTGGCAGGAGCCATATGGTTGTCGCTTTATTGTATGAAATGCAATCGCGATGTAATGCTTTACTTTATTGCTAAGTGGTAGTGATAGTCGTGGAAGCATAATATTGGCGAGACGACAACGATGCTACGATGGAGATCAAGGTGTCGCGCCGGTGACGATGGTGATCATGACGGTGCTTCGGAGATGGAGATCACAGGCACAAGATGATGATGGTCATATCATATCACTTATATTGATTGCATGTGATGTTTATCTTTTATGCATCTTATCTTGCTTTGATTGACGGTAGCATTATAAGATGATCTCTCACTAAATTATCAAGAAGTGTTCTCCCTGAGTATGCACCGTTGCGAAAGTTCTTCGTGCTGAGACACCACGTGATGATCGGGTGTGATAGGCTCTACGTTCAAATACAACGGGTGCAAAACAGTTGCACACGCGGAATACTCACGTTATACTTGACGAGCCAAGCATATACAGATATGGCCTCGGAACACGGAGACCGAAAGGTCGAGCGTGAATCATATAGTAGATATGATCAACATAGTGATGTTCACCAATGAAACTACTCCATCTCACGTGATGATCGGACATGGTTTAGTTGATTTGGATCACGTGATCACTTAGAGGATTAGAGGGATGTCTATCTAAGTGGGAGTTCTTAAGTAATATGATTAATTGAACTTAAATTTATCATGAACTTAGTCCGTGATAGTATCTTGCTTGTTTATGTTGATTGTAGATAGATGGCTCGTGCTGTTGTTCCGTTGAATTTTAATGCGTTCCTTGAGAAAGCAAAGTTGAAAGATGATGGTAGCAATTACACGGACTGGGTCGGTAACTTGAGGATTATCCTCATTGCTGCACAGAAGAATTACGTCCTGGAAGCACCGCAGGGTGCCAGACCTGCTGCTGGAGCAACACCAGATGTTATGAACGTCTGGCAGAGCAAAGCTGATGACTACTCGATAGTTCAGTGTGCCATGCTTTACGGCTTAGAATCGGGACTTCAACGATGTTTTGAAACGTCATGGAGCATATGAGATGTTCCAGGAGTTGAAGTTAATATTTCAAGCAAATGCCCGGATTGAGAGATATGAAGTCTCCAATAAGTTCTATAGCTGCAAGATGGAGGAGAACAGTTCTGTCAGTGAGCATATACTCAAAATGTCTGGGTATAATAATCACTTGATTCAATTGGGAGTTAATCTTCCAGATGATTGCGTCATTGACATAATTCTCCAATCACTGCCACCAAGCTACAAGAGCTTCGTGATGAACTATAATATGCAAGGGATGAACAACACTATTCCCGAGCTCTTCGCAATGCTGAAAGCTGCGGAGGTAGAAATCAAGAAAGAGCATCAAGTGTTGATGGTCAATAAGACCACTAGTTTCAAGAAAAAGGGCAAAGGGAAGAAGAAGGGGAACTTCAAGAAGAACGGCAAGCAAGTTGCTGCTCAAGAGAAGAAACCCAAGTCTGGACCTAAGCCTGAAACTGAGTGCTTCTACTGCAAGCAGACTGGTCACTGGAAGCGGAACTGCCCCAAGTATTTGGCGGATAAGAACGATGGCAAGGTGAACAAAGGTATATGTGATATACATGTTATTGATGTGTACCTTACCAATGCTCGCAGTAGCACCTAGGTATTTGATACTGGTTCTGTTGCTAATATTTGCAACTCGAAACAGGGACTACGGATTAAGCGAAGATTGGCTAAGGACGAGGTGACGATGCGCGTGGGAAACAGTTCCAAAGTCGATGTGATCGCGGTTGGCACGCTACCTCTACATCTACCTTCGGGATTAGTATTAGACCTAAATAATTGTTATTTGGTGCCAGCGTTGAGCATGAACATTATATCTGGATCTTGTTTAATGCGAGACGGTTATTCATTTAAATCAGAGAATAATGGTTGTTCTATTTATATGAGTAATATATTTTATGGTCATGCACCCTTGAAGAGTGGTCTATTCTTATTGAATCTCGAGAGTAGTGACACACATATTCATAATGTTGAAGCCAAAAGATGCAGAGTTGATAATGATAGTGCAACTTATTTGTGGCACTGCCGTTTAGGTCATATCGGTGTAAAGCGCATGAAGAAACTCCATACTGATGGGCTTTTGGAACCACTTGATTATGAATCGCTTGGTACTTGCGAACCGTGCCTCATGGGCAAGATGACTAAAACACCGTTCTCCGATACTATGGAGAGAGCAACAGATTTATTGGAAATCATACATACAGATGTATGTGGTCCGATGAATATAGAAGCTCGTGGTGGATATCGTTATTTTCTCACCTTCACAGATGATTTAAGCAGATACGGGTATATCTACTTAATGAAACATAAGTCTGAAACATTTGAAAAGTTCAAAGAATTTCAGAGTGAAGTGGAAAATCATCGTAACAAGAAAATAAAGTTTCTACGATCTGATCGTGGAGGAGAATATTTGAGTTACGAGTTTGGTGTACATTTGAAACAATGCGGAATAGTTTCGCAGCTCACGCCACCCGGAACACCACAGCGTAATGGTGTGTCCGAACGTCGTAATCGTACTTTACTAGATATGGTGCGATCTATGATGTCTCTTATTGATTTACCGCTATCGTTTTGGGGATACGCTCTAGAGACAGCCGCATTCACGTTAAACAGGGCACCATCAAAATCCGTTGAGACGACGCCTTATGAACTGTGGTTTGGCAAGAAACCAAAGTTGTCGTTTCTGAAAGTTTGGGGCTGCGATGCTTATGTGAAAAAGCTTCAACCTGATAAGCTCGAACCCAAATCAGAGAAATATGTCTTCATAGGATATCCGAAGGAAACTATTGGATACACCTTCTATCACAGATCCGAAGGCAGGACTTTTGTTGCTAAATTCGGAAACTTTCTGGAGAAGGAGGTTCTCTCGAAAGAAGTGAGTGGGAGGAAAGTAGAACTTGACGAGGTAACTGAACCTACTCCCTTATTGGAAAGTAGTACATCACAGAAAACTGTTTCAGTGACACCTACACCAATTAGTGAGGAAGCTAATGATGATGATCATGAAACTTTAGATCAAGATACTACTGAACCTCGTAGATCAACCAGAGTGAGATCCGCACCAGAGTGGTACGGTAATCTTGTTCTGGAGGTCATGCTACTAGATCATGATGAACCTACGAACTATGAAGAAGCGATGGTGAGCCCAGATTCCGCAAAATGGCTTGAAGCCATGAAATCTGAGATGGGATCCATGTATGAGAACAAAGTATGGACTTTGGTTGACTTGCCCGATGATCGGCAAGCAATTGAGAATAAATGGATCTTCAAGAAGAAGACTGACGCTGACGGTAATATTATTGTCTACAAAGCTCGACTTGTCGCAAAAGGTTTTCGACAAGTTCAAGGGATTGACTACGATGAGACCTTCTCACCCGTAGCGATACTTAAGTCTGTCCGAATCATGTTAGCAATTGCCGCATTTTATGATTATGAAATTTGGCAGATGGATGTCAAAACTGCATTCCTGAATGGATTTCTGGAAGAAGAGTTGTATATGATGCAACCAGAAGGTTTTGTCGCTCCAAAGGGAGCTAACAAAGTGTGCAAGCTCCAGCGATCCATTTATGGACTGGTGCAAGCCTCTCGGAGTTGGAATAAACGTTTTGATAGTGTGATCAAAGCATTTGGTTTTATACAGACTTTTGGAGAAGCCTGTATTTACAAGAAAGTGAGTGGGAGCTCTGTAGAATTTCTGATATTATATGTAGATGACATATTACTGATTGGAAATGATATAGAATTTCTGGATAGCACAAAGGGATACTTGAATAAGAGTTTTTCAATGAAAGACCTCGGTGAAGCTTCTTACATATTAGGCATTAAGATCTATAGAGATAGATCAAGACGCCTAATTGGACTTTCACAAAGCACATACCTTGACAAAGTTTTGAAAAAGTTCAAAATGGATCAAGCAAAGAAAGGGTTCTTGCCTGTATTGCAAGGTGTGAAGTTGAGTAAGACTCAATGCCCGACCACCATAGAAGATAGAGAGAAAATGAAAGATGTTCCCTATGCTTCAGCCATAGGCTCTATCATGTATGCAATGCTGTGTACCAGACCTGATGTGTGCCTTGCTATAAGTTTAGCAGGGAGGTACCAAAGTAATCCAGGAATGGATCACTGGACAGCGGTCAAGAACATCCTGAAGTACCTGAAAAGGACTAAGGATATGTTTCTCATATATGGAGGTGACAAAGAGCTCATCATAAAAGGTTACGTTGATGCAAGCTTTGACACTGATCCGGACGATTCTAAATCGCAAACCGGATACGTGTTTACATTAAACGGTGGAGCTGTCAGTTGGTGCAGTTCTAAACAAAGCGTCGTAGCGGGATCTACATGTGAAGCGGAATACATAGCTGCTTCGGAAGCAGCAAATGAAGGAGTCTGGATGAAGGAGTTCATATCCGATCTAGGTGTCATACCTAGTGCATCGGGTCCAATGAAAATCTTTTGTGACAATACTGGTGCAATTGCCTTGGCAAAGGAATCCAGATTTCACAAGAGAACCAAGCACATCAAGAGACGCTTCAATTCCATCCGGGATCTAGTCTAGATGGGAGACATAGAGATTTGCAAGATACATACGGATCTGAATGTTGCAGACCCGTTGACTAAGCCTCTTCCATGAGCAAAACATGATCAGCACCAAGGCTCCATGGGTGTTAGAATCATTACTGTGTAATCTAGATTATGACTCTAGTGCAAGTGGGAGACTGAAGGAAATATGCCCTAGAGGCTATAATAAAGTTATTATTTATTTCCTTATATCATGATAAATGTTTATTATTCATGCTAGAATTGTATTAACCGTAAACATGATACATGTGTGAATACATAGACAAACAGAGTGTCACTAGTATGCCTCTACTTGACTAGCTCGTTAATCAAAGATGGTTATGTTTCCTAACCATGAACAGAAGAGTTGTTATTTGATTAACGAGATCACATCATTAGTTGAATGATCTGATTGACATGACCCATTCCATTAGCTTAGCACCCGATCGTTTAGTATGTTGCTATTGCTCTCTTCATGACTTATACATGTTCCTATGACTATGAGATTATGCAACTCCTGTTTACCGAAGGAACACTTAGGGTGCTACCAAACGTCACAACGTAACTGGGTGATTATAAAGGAGCATTACAGGTGTCTCCAAAGGTACATGTTGGGTTGGCGTATTTCGAGATTAGGATTTGTCACTCTGATTGTCGGAGAGGTATCTCTAGGCCCTCTCGGTAATGCACATCACATAAGCCTTGCAAGCATTGCAACTAATGAGTTAGTTGCGGGATGATGCATTACGGAACGAGTAAAGAGACTTGCCGGTAACGAGATTGAACTAGGTATTGGATACCGACGATCGAATCTCGGGCAAGTAACATACCGATGACAAAGGGAACAACATATGTTGTTATGCGGTCTGACCGATAAAGATCTTCGTAGAATATGTAGGAGCCAATATGGGCATCCAGGTCCCGCTATTGGTTATTGACCGGAGATTTGTCTCAGTCATGTCTACATTGTTCTCGAACCGTAGGGTCCGCACGCTTAAAGTTACGATGACAGTTATTATGAGTTTTATGCATTTTGATGTACCGAAGTTTGTTCGGAGTCCCGGATGTGATCACGGACATGACGAGGAGTCTCGAAATGGTCGAGACATAAAGATTGATATATTGGATGACTATATTCGGACACCGGAAGCGTTCCGGGGTAGTTTCGGATAAAACCGGAGCACCAAGGGGTTACCTGAACCCTCCGGGAGGTTAATGGGCCTCATGGGCCTAATGTGGAGAAGAGGAAGGGGCTGCCAGGGCAGGCCGCGCGCCCCCTCTCCCCCTAGTCCGAATTGGACAAGGAGGGAGGGGCGGCGCCCCCCCTTTCCTATTCTCCCTCCACCTCTCCTAGTTGGACAAGGAACGGGGAGCGGAGTCCTACTCCCGGTAGGAGTAGGACTCCTCCTGCGCCCTCCTCTAGGCCGGTGCACCCCCCTTGGATCCTTTATATACGGAGGCAGGGGGGCACCCTAGAACACACAAGTTGATCCACGTGATCGTTCCTTAGCCGTGTGCGGTGCCCCCTGCCACCATATTCCACCTCGGTCATATCGTTGTAGTGCTTAGGCGAAGCCCTGCGTCGGTAGAACATCTTCATCGTCACCACGCCGTCGTGCTGACGGAACTCATCCCCGAAGCTTTGCTGGATCGGAGCCCGGGGAGCGTCATCGAGCTGTACGTGTGCTAAGAACTCGGAGGTGCCGGAGTAACGGTGCTTGGATCGGTCGGATCGGGAAGAAGACGTACGACTACTTCATCTACGTTGTGTCAACGCTTCCGTTGCGATCTACAAGGGTACGTAGATCATACTCTCCCCTCTCGTTGCTATGCATCACCATGATCTTGCGTGTGCGTAGGAAAATTTTGAAATTACTACGTTCCCCAATAGTGGCATCCGAGCCTAGGTTTTATGGTTTGATGTTATATGCACGAGTAGAACACAAGTGAGTTGTGGGTGATAAAAGTCATACTGCCTACCAGCATGTCATACTTTGGTTCGGTGGTATTGTTGGACGAGACGACCCGGACCGACATTACGCTTACGCGAGACCGGTTCTCCCGACGTGCTTTGCACATAGGTGGCTTGCGGGCGACAGTCTCTCCAACTTTAGTTGAACCAAGTGTGGCTACGCCCGGTCCTTGCGAAGGTTAAAACGGAGTCAAATTGACAAACTATCGTTGTGGTTTTGATGCGTAGGTGAGATTGGTTCTTACTTAAGCCCGTAGCAGCCACGTAAAACTTGCAACAACAAAGTAGAGGACGTCTAACTTGTTTTTGCAGGGCATGTTGTGATGTGATATGGCCAAGACATGATGCTAAACTTTATTGTATGAGATGATCATGTTTTGTAACCGAGTTATCGGCAACTGGCAGGAGCCATATGGTTGTCGCTTTATTGTATGAAATGCAATCGCGATGTAATGCTTTACTTTATTGCTAAGCGGTAGTGATAGTCGTGGAAGCATAAGATTGGCGAGACCACAACGATGCTACGATGGAGATCAAGGTGTCGCGCCGGTGACGATGGTGATCATGACGGTGCTTCGGAGATGGAGATCACAGGCACAAGATGATGATGGCCATATCACATCACTTATATTGATTGCATGTGATGTTTATCTTTTATGCATCTTATCTTGCTTTGATTGACGGTAGCATTATAAGATGATCTCTCACTAAATTATCAAGAAGTGTTCTCCCTGAGTATGCATCGTTGCGAAAGTTCTTCGTGCTCAGACACCACGTGATGATCGGGTGTGATAGGCTCTATGTTCAAATACAACGGGTGCAAAACAGTTGCACACGCGGATACTCACGTTATACTTGACGAGCCAAGCATATACAGATATGGCCTCGGAACACGGAGACCGAAAGGTCGAGCGTGAATCATATAGTAGATATGATCAACATAGTGATGTTCACCAATGAAACTACTCCATCTCACGTGATGATTGGACATGGTTTAGTTGATTTGGATCACGTGATCACTTAGAGGATTAGAGGGATGTCTATCTAAGTGGGAGTTCTTAAGTAATATGATTAATTGAACTTAAATTTATCATGAACTTAGTCCGTGATAGTATCTTGCTTGTTTATGTTGATTGTAGATAGATGGCTCGTGCTGTTGTTCCGTTGAATTTTAATGCGTTCCTTGAGAAAGCAAAGTTGAAAGATGATGGTAGCAATTACACGGACTGGGTCCGTAACTTGAGGATTATCCTCATTGCTGCACAGAAGAATTACGTCCTGGAAGCACCGCAGGGTGCCAGACCTGCTGCTGGAAAAACACCAGATGTTATGAACGTCTGGCAGAGCAAAGCTGATGACTACTCGATAGTTCAGTGTGCCATGCTTTACGGCTTAGAATCGGGACTTCAACGACGTTTTGAAACGTCATGGAGCATATGAGATGTTCCAGGAGTTGAAGTTAATATTTCAAGCAAATGCCCGGATTGAGAGATATGAAGTCTCCAATAAGTTCTATAGCTGCAAGATGGAGGAGAACAGTTCTGTCAGTGAGCATATACTCAAAATGTCTGGGTATAATAATCACTTGATTCAATTGGGAGTTAATCTTCCAGATGATTGCGTCATTGACATAATTCTCCAATCACTGCCACCAAGCTACAAGAGCTTCGTGATGAACTATAATATGCAAGGGATGAACAAGACTATTCCCGAGCTCTTCGCAATGCTGAAAGCTGCGGAGGTAGAAATCAAGAAAGAGCATCAAGTGTTGATGGTCAATAAGACCACTAGTTTCAAGAAAAAGGGCAAAGGGAAGAAGAAGGGGAACTTCAAGAAGAACGGCAAGCAAGTTGCTGCTCAAGAGAAGAAACCCAAGTCTGGACCTAAGCCTGAAACTGAGTGCTCCTACTGCAAGCAGACTGGTCACTGGAAGCGGAACTGCCCCAAGTATTTGGCGGATAAGAAGGATGGCAAGGTGAACAAAGGTATATGTGATATACATGTTATTGATGTGTACCTTACCAATGCTCGCAGTAGCACCTGGGTATTTGATACTGGTTCTGTTGCTAATATTTGCAACTCCTGTTTACCGAAGGAACACTTTGGGTGCTACCAAACGTCACAACGTAACTGGGTGATTATAAAGGAGCATTACAAGTGTCTCCAAAGGTACATGTTGGGTTGGCGTATTTCGAGATTAGGATTTGTCACTCCGATTGTCGGAGAGGTATCTCTGGGCCCTCTCGGTAATGCACATCACATAAGCCTTGCAAGCATTGCAACTAATGAGTTAGTTGCGGGATGATGCATTACGGAACGAGTAAAGAGACTTGCCGGTAACGAGATTGAACTAGGTATTGGATACCGACGATCGAATCTCGGGCAACTAACATACCGATGACAAAGGGAACAACGTATGTTGTTATGCGGTCTGACCGATAAAGATCTTCGTAGAATATGTAGGAGCCAATATGGGCATCCAGGTCCCGCTATTGGTTATTGACCGGAGATTTGTCTCAGTCATGTCTACATTGTTCTCAAACCGTAGGGTCCGCACGCTTAAAGTTACGATGACAGTTATTATGAGTTTTATGCATTTTGATGTACCGAAGTTTGTTCGGAGTCCCGGATGTGATCACGGACATGACGAGGAGTCTCGAAATGGTCGAGACATAAAGATTGATATATTGGATGACTATATTCGGACACCGGAAGCGTTCCGGGGTAGTTTCGGATAAAACCGGAGCACCGGGGGGTTACCGGAACCCTCCGGGAGGTTAATGGGCCTCATGGGCCTAATGTGGAGAAGAGGAAGGGGCTGCCAGGGCAGGCCGCGCGCCCCCTCTCCCCCTAGTCCGAATTGGACAAGGAGGGAGGGGCGGTGCCCCCCCTTTCCTATTCTCCCTCCACCTCTCCTAGTTGGACAAGGAACGGGGAGGGGAGTCCTACTCCCGGTAGGAGTAGGACTCCTCCTGCGCCCTCCTCTAGGCCGGCGCACCACCCCCCTTGGATCCTTTATATACGGAGGCAGGGGCACCCTAGAACACACAAGTTGATCCACGTGATCGTTCCTTAGCCGTGTGCGGTGCCCCCTGCCACCATATCCCACCTCGGTCATATCGTTGTAGTGCTTAGGCGAAGCCCTGCGTCGGTAGAACATCTTCATCGTCACCACGCCGTCGTGCTGACGGAACTCATCCCCGAAGCTTTGCTGGATCGGAGCCCGGGGAGCGTCATCGAGCTGTACGTGTGCTAAGAACTCAGAGGTGCTGGAGTAACGGTGCTTGGATCGGTCGGATCGGGAAGAAGACGTACGACTACTTCATCTATGTTGTGTCAACGCTTCCGTTGCGATCTACAAGGGTACGTAGATCATACTCTCCCCTCTCGTTGCTATGCATCACCATGATCTTGCGTGTGCGTAGGAAAATTTTGAAATTACTACGTTCCCCAACAGCCGCCCCCTAGATGCATCTAGAGGGGGGCGGCGGCCAGGAGGGGGGACTTGCCCCCCAAGCAGGTGGGAGACGCCCCCTCCCCCTAGGGTTTCCAACCCTAGGTGCCATGAGCCCCTGGTGGCGCACCGGCCCACTAGGGGGCTAGTTCCCTCCCATATTCAGCCCACTAAGTCCTCCTGGGCAGGTGGCCCCACTGGGGGAGTCCTGGATAAGGGAGTCCTCGGGCGTCCGGGCTATGCAACATGGGCCAGACTAATGGGCCGTGAAGATACAAGGTAGAAGACTTTCACCCGTGTCTGGATGGGACTCTCCTTTGCGTGGATGGCAAGCTTGGCGTTCGGATGTAAAGATTCCTTTCTCTGTAAACCGACTTTGTACAACCCTAGCCCCTTCGGTGTCTATATAAACCGGAGGCTTTAGTCCATAGAGGCAATCCTAACCATACAGGCTAGACATCTAGGGTTTAGCCATTACGATCTCGTGGTAGATCAACTCTTGTAACCCCTATACTCATCAAAGTCAATCAAGTAGGATGTAGGGTATTACCTCCATCAAGAGGGCCCGAACCTGGGTAAAACATTGTGTCCACTGCCTCCTGTTACCTTCGATCCTTAGACGCACAGTTCGGCACCCCCTACCCGAGATCTGCCGGTTTTGACACCGACATTGGTGCTTTCATTGAGAGTTCCTCCATGTTGTTGATAGAAGGATCGATGGCTCGCCGCTACCTCTTTTAGCACTACGTTGGTTTTCCCCGAAGAGGAAGGGATGATGCAGCAAAGTAGCGTAAGTATTTCCCTCAGTTTTTAAGAACCAAGGTATCAATCCAGTAGGAGGCTATGCGCGAGTCCCTCACACCTGCACAAAACAAATAAAATCCTCGCAACCAACGCAAATAGGGGTTGTCAATCCCTATAGGGCCACTTACGAGAGTGAGATCTGATAGATATGATAAGATAATATTTTTGGTATTTTTATGATAAAGATGCAAAGTAAAATAAAGGCAAAGTAAACTGAAAGTAAATAACTAAGTAGTAGGAGATTGATGCGATAAAGATAGACCAGGGGGCCATAGGTTTCACTAGTGGCTTCTCTCGAGAGCATACGTATTCTACGATGGGTGAACAAATTACTGTTGAGCAATTGACAGAATTGAGCATAGTTATGAGAATATCTAAGTATGATCATGTATATAGGCATCACGTCCGATACAAGTAGACCGACTCCTGCCTGCATCTACTACTATTACTCCACTCATCGACCGCTATCCAACATGCATCTAGAGTATTAAGTTAAAAACAGAGTAACGCCTTAAGCAAGATGACATGATGTAGAGGGATAGACTCATACAATATGAAGAAAACCCCATCTTGTTATCCTCGATGGCAACAATACAATACGTGCCTTGCTGCCCTTACTGTCACCGGGAAAGGACACCGCAAGATTGAACCCAAAGCTAAGCACTTCTCCCATTGCAAGAAAGATCAATCTAGTAGGCCAAACCAAACTGATAATTCGAAGAGACTTGCAAATATAACCAATCATACATAAAAGAATGCAGAGAAGATTCAAATATTATTCATAGATAGACTTGATCATAAACCCACAATTCATCGATCTCAACAAACACACCACAAAAAGAAGATTACATCGAATAGATCTCCACAAGAGAGGGGGAGAACATTGTATTGAGATCCAAAAAGGGAGAAGAAGCCATCTAGCTACTAACTATGGACCCGTAGGTCTGAAGTAAACTACTCACACTTCATCGGAGAGGCTATGGTGTTGATGTAGAAGACCTCCGTGATCGATGCCCCCCTCCGGCGGAGCTCCGAAACAGGCCCCAATATGGGATCTCGTGGATACAGAAAGTTACAGCAGTGGAATTAGGGTTTTGGCTCCGTATCTGATCGTTTGGGGGTACGTAGGTATATATAGGAGGAAGGAGTACGTCGGTGGAGCAACAGGGGGCCCACAAGGGTGGAGGGCGCGCCTAGGGGGGGTAGGCACGCCCCCTACCTCGTGGCCTCCTATTAATTGGCTTGACGTAGGGTCCAAGTCTCCCGAGTTGTATTCGGTGAGAAAATCATGTTCCCGAAGTTTTATTCCATTTGGACTCCGTTTGATATTCCTTTTCTTCGAAACCCTAAAACAGGCAAAAAACAGCAATTCTGGGCTGGGCCTCCGGTTAATAGGTTAGTCCCAAAAATAATATAAAAGTGGATAATAAAGCCCAATAATGTCCAAAACAGTAGATAATATAGCATGGAGCAATAAAAAATTATAGATATGTTGGAGATGTATCAAGCATCCCCAAGCTTAATTCCTGCTCGTCCTTGAGTAGGTAAATGATAAAAACAGAATTTTTGATGTGGAGTGCTACTTGGCATAATCTTAATGTAATTCTTCTTAATTGTGGTATGAATACTAGAACAAAGATGACTCTATATGAATGCCTCCGGCGGTGTACCGGGATATGCAATGAACCAAGAGTGACATGTATGAAAGAATTATGAACAGTGGCTTTGCCACAAATACTATGTCAACTACATGATCATACTAAGCAATATGACAATGATGAATGTGTCATGATGAACGGAATGATGGAAAGTTGCATGGCATTATATCTCGGAATGGCTATGGAAATGCCATAATAGGTAGGTATGGTGGCTGTTTTGAGGAATATATAAGGAGGTTTATGTGTGAAAGAGCGTATCATATCACGGGGTTTGGATGCACCGGCGAAGTTTGCGCCAACTCTCAATGTGAGAAAGGGAAATGCACGGTACCGAAGAGGCTAGCAAGGATGGAAGGGTGAGAGTGCGTATAATCCAAGGACTCAACATTAGTCATAAAGAACTCACATACTTATTGCAAAAATCTACAAGTCATCAAAAACCTCGGTACTACGCGCATGCTCCTAGGGGGATAGATTGGTTGGAAAAGACCATCGCTTGTCCCCGACCGCCACTCATAAGGAAGACAATCAAATAACACCTCATGTTTCAAATTTGTTGCATAACGTTTACCATACGTGCATGCTACGAGACTTGCAAACCTCAACACAGGTATTTCTCAATTTCACAACTACTCAACTAGCATGACTTTGATATTATTACCTCCATGTCTCAAAACAATCATCAAGGATCAAACTTCTCTTAGTATTCAACACACTCATAAGAAAGTTTTATTATTAATCTTGCATACCAAGCATATTAGGATTTTAAGCAAATTACCATGCTATTAAGACTCTCAAAATAATCTAAGTGAGGCATGAGAGATCAATAGTTTCTATAAAACAAATCCATCACCGTGCTCTAAAAGATATAAGTGAAGCACTAGAGGAAAATTATATGACTCAAAAGATATAAGCGAAGCACATAGAGTATTCTAACAAATTCCAAATCATGTATGACTCTCTCAAAAGGTGTGTACAGCAAGGATGATTGTGGTAAACTAATAAGCAAAGACTCAAATCATACAAGACGCTGCAAGCAAAACACATATCTTGTGGCGAATAAAAATATAGCTCCAAGTAAAGTTACCGATAGAAGTAGACGAAAGAGGGGATGCCTTCCGGGGCATCCCCAAGCTTTGGCTTTTAGGTGTCCTTAGATTAAGTTGGGGGTGCCATGGGCATCCCCAAGCTTAGGCTCTTGCCACTCCTTGTTCCATAATCCATCAAATCTTTACCCAAAACTTGAAAACTTCACAACACAAAACTTAAAGTAGAAAATCTCGTGAGCTCCGTTATCGAAAGAAAACAAAAGACCACTTCAAGGTACTGTAATGAACTCATTATTTATTTATATGGGTGTTATACCTACTGTATTCCAACTTTTCTATGGTTCATAAACTATTTTACTATCCATAGATTCATCAAAATAAGCAAACAACACACGCAAAACAAAATCTGTCAAAAACAGAACAGTCTGTAGTAATCTGTAGCTAGCGCAAGATCTGGAACCCCAAAAATTCTAAAATAAACTTTTGGACGTGAGGAATTTATCTATTAATAATCCGCAAAAATAATTAACTAAATAGCTGTAGCGACCAGACCTCAAACGGTCCAATCTCTGTGCTCCGGTGTCATCCCTGGATCAGTAATGCTGACACCACACAGTACTTGGAGGATTTATAACAGAGTAGCAATCACACACTTATTACATCGAGTGTCTCAATAGAGAACTTATTACAATAAATATGGCTTAAGGCCATCTAATAACGATAACAGCGGAAGGCTTGGAAGATAAGTGAGTCCATCAACTCCAACGGCATCACTGAGTATAGAACCACGACCTAAAACTCCTTAATCGTCGTCTGAAAAGTCTGCAACATTAATGTTGCAGCCCGAAAACGAGTCAGCACATGGAATATGCTGGCAAGGTAACACATAGAGAGTAATGGAATGAAACAGCTATACTATATGCATATTTGGGTGGTGGAAAGCTCTATGGTTACAGTTTTGCGTAAAGCCAATTTTTCCCTACTGCAAAGGAATAAATTTATTTAGCTATTATGGTGGTTGTTGAACATTGAGAATGGTTGACAGCATCCTCAATCCCAATTAAGTAACCTCATTAAACAAACCCATCAAATTAAATTTTATAGTAACATGTTGAGATTCACATGATAATCCAGGTACTAGATACTCAAGATGTCCATAACTGGGGACACGGCTAACCATGATTAGTTTATACACTCTGCAGAGGTTTGTGCACTTTTCCCCCCAAGACTCGATCGCCTCCGTTTGGTTTCTCGCACTACACGGTGTTTGAGAAACGGATGACCGAGACATAGTCTTTCAGAAGCGCTAGCACCTTACGATGGGTAGACCATACCACCTAAGTCCCCTACATCTTCTAGTCTACCACTGTAAGAGTTTGCACGACTTAGTCAAGTATGCTAGAGCCCATAATAGCTTGTGGATGCACACGGAAGTTTCTAGCATGAAAATCTCATGATCCCTTTGAGCCTGGGTGGCGGTCCAAAAGAAAACAGGCAATCCCGGAATACCCAGGTACCTCAATCCACCCAGATGTGTATTTAAGTTGCCACCTTAGATAAACCATTGATTTAAAAATCTCACATCTTTCATGGATATCACTCACCCAATCCACGTCTACTAGCATAGCATAGCAATAATAAGCAAACATAGAAGTAACACCAAAGGTTTGATAATAAACAGGTAATAGGTACTACCTAAACTACTTCCCAAACCCACAATTTAATTAGATCCTAATCATGCAATGTGTAAGGGTTGATCTAATGCAATAAAACAGGGTAGTAGGAGGTATGATCAAAGTGTTACTTGCCTTGCTGATGATTCGGGAAACCTAGTGATTCAAAGTAACAAGTGGCGCACTCCGGGTACTCTATCGCAAACAAACAAGCATACAATAAGTACTCAACTAATGCACAGGTAAAACTTAACTAAGAGATCTAACCAAAAATTCAACTTAAGAACTCCGGTTGGCAAAAAGAATCAAATCGAACGAAGCAACGAAAGACAAACGGCAAAAGAAACAGACTTCGTTTACTATTCTGGATCTAGGGCAATTTTTACAGTGGCAACAACTTGTTTGAGTTGGTTAAACGGAAAGAGGGTTTCGAGACGAAACTCCAGGCGCTTGAATCACCTGATTCTGATAAACGAGCAAGAAGTTATACTAGAACGAAAATCGGATCCGAAATCGCGATCAGAAAAATCGTGGATTTAATCCGAGAAAAAGAAAAACGACGAACAGTTTAACGAACGAACGTTCATTAACTGGATCTAAACGACGAACACGTTCGTTAAAACTAAAGAATGAGCGAACGCTCGCTAAATAGAATAAACCGAAAAAACCGTTCTAAGAAAATAAACCGCGGCTTTTTTAAAAAAACCGAGCGGTTTTCTAAAGAAAACCGCAGGCGACGGCGGCTACCTCGACGGCGGGTCCGGCAGGCGGCGGGGCGGCGGCGAGGCGGCGGGGTAACACGGGGCGGCGCACGGCAGCGGCGGCGGCGGCCTAGGGTTAGGGTTAGGGCGCGACGCGGGGCTCGAGGTGGGCTGGGGCGCTGGTGGGCTGGTCGGCTCGGGCGGGCGCCTTATAAAGGCTGCCCTGGGCGGAGTCCCGCTCGGGTACGGCCCGGAGTCGGTTCACGTTTTTTTAAAAATAATTACATGTAGAAAAACAAAGAAAATAAATACTAAACGGACTCCAAAAATCCCGAAATAAATTTTCCCCGGCTTTTAAGATCAAGCCGCACAGGAAGAAGATTTATTTGGGGCCTAAATGCAATTTTGAAAAATGCGCATTTTTCCTAAATTCAAATAAAATAGCAAATAAAACCAAATAAAATCTTATTTGATTTTTTATTAAATCCTCAATATTTCTTTATTTTGGGAAGTCATTTTATTCCCTCTCTCATATTTTTGTAATAGAAATTATTGAAGATAAAATAAATAAAGTCAAATGATCCTATTTTCAAAATTTGAGACAACTCAAATATGAAAATAACGAAATCCCCAACTCTCTCCGAGGGTCCTTGAGTTGTGAAAAATTTCTAGGATCAACCGAAATGCAATAAATATGATATGCAATGATGATCTAGTGTATACCATTCCAAATTGAAAAATTGGGATGTTACAAACCTACCCCCTTAAGGTGAATCTCGCCCTCGAGATTCGGGTTGGCTAGAAAATAGGTGAGGGTGGTCCTTCAGCAAATCTTCCTCTCGTTCCCAAGTGGCTTCATCCTCCGTGTGGTGGCTCCACTGAACCTTGCAAAACTTGATAACCTTGCTGCGGGTGACTCGACTGGCATACTCTAGAATCTTAACTGGTTTCTCCTCATAAGTCAAATCACTGTCCAACTGAATTGCTTCTCCCATATGTTCTCCCACTGGTACCGTATCTCTCAGTGGTATGTCAGCCATCTCTGTGTGGCACTTCTTCAACTGGGATACATGAAACACGTCGTGAACTCCTGACAGTCCTTCGGGTAATTCCAACTTGTAGGCTACTTCTCCCATACGTTCCAACACTTTGTATGGGCCTACAAAATGTAGCGCTAGTTTTCCCTTAACTCCAAAGCGCTTAACTCCTCGAAGTGGTGATACTCGAAGATAAACTCGGTCTCCGACTTCATAAACTATCTCCTTGCGTTTAGAATCTGCATAACTCTTCTGCCTGGATTGAGCTACCTTTAGCCTGTCGCAAATTAATTTCACTTTCTGTTCAGATTCCTTTATCAGATCCGGTCCAAACAACTGGCGATCTCCAACTTCATCCCAAGACAATGGGGTCCTGCACCTCCTTCCGTACAGGGCTTCGAAAGGGGCCATCTTCAAACTGGATTGATAGCTGTTGTTGTAAGAGAACTCTGCATATGGCAAATTCTCATCCCAACTAGATCCGTAATCTAGCGCACAAGCTCTTAGCATATCCTCCAAGATCTGGTTGACTCTCTCAGTCTGTCCATCTGTCTGCGGGTGGAAAGCTGTGCTAAACTCTAGTCTGGTTCCCAAAGTCTCATGCAACTGATTCCAGAACTTTGAAGTAAACTGGGTTCCTCTATCCGATACAATGCTCCTTAGAACTCCATGCAGACATACGATCCTGGTCATGTATATCTTTGCCAACTTCGCACTGGTATAGGTAGTCTTCACTGGAATGAGATGAGCTACCTTTGTCAAACGATCGACTACAACCCATATCGAGTCATAGCCTGAACGTGTTCTGGGCAATCTTGTAATAAAATCCATGCCTAGCTTATCCCACTTCCATTCAGGTATCGGCAATGGTTGTAGCAATCATGCTGGCTTCTGTTGCTCTGCCTTCACTCTCTGACATACATCACAAACTGCTACGTACTCCGCAATATCCTTCTTCATTCCGGTCCACTAGAAAATATCCTTCAAATCCAAATACATCTTGGTATTTCCTGGGTGAATCGAGTATGGTGAGTCATGGGCCTCTTGCAGAATTAGCTTCCTGATCTCCGAATCATTTGGTACATAGACACATTCTTCAAACCATAAGGTATCGTGCTCATCCTCACGAAATCCCTTAGCTTTTCCGTTGCTAATTTTCTCCTTAATAGAAGCAATTTCCTTGTCAGTCCTTTGGGCTTCTTTGATCTTATCCATCAAAGTAGACTGAATCTCCAATGCTGCTACATAGCCTCTCGGGACTATTTCTAAACATAACTCTCGAAGATTTTCGGCTAACTCCCTTGGTAATTCTCCCGTCATTAGGGTGTTGACATGGCTCTTACGGCTTAATGCGTCAGCTACTACGTTAGCCTTTCCGGGGTGATAATGCAATTTCATATCATAATCCTTGATGAGCTCCAACCATCTCCTTTGTCTGAGGTTCAACTCCTTCTGTGTGAAAATATACTTCAGACTCTTATGATCCGTGTACACTTCGCAATGGTTTCCAATCAGAAAATGTCTCCAAGTCTTCAGTGCATGCTCTACGGCTGCTAACTCCAAGTCATGCGTAGCATAATTCAACTCATGAGGCTTAAGCTGTCGTGAGGCATATGAAACAACTCCCCCTTCCTGCATAAGCACTGCTCCAAGTCCTCGACGTGAAGCGTCGCAATACACCTCATAATCCTTGGTCTGGTCTGGCAAAATCAACACTGGTGAAGTAACCAAACATTTCTTCAACTCCTGAAAACTAGCCTCACATTCCTTCGTCCATATGAACTTGGTATCCTTCTTCAACAACTCCATCATAGGCTTCGCAATCTTTGAGAAATTCTCAATAAACCTCCGGTAGTATCCTGCGAGTCCAAGAAAACTCCGGATCTCTCCCATGGTGGTTGGTGCTTCCCACTTGGTCACGGTATCAACTTTAGTGGGATCTACTTCTATACCTTCTCCGGATATAACGTGTCCGAGAAATCCAACTTCCTTCAACCAAAACTCACATTTGCTAAACTTGGCATATAGTTGATGTTCCCTGAGCTTTCCAAAAACCAAACGCAAATGTTCCTTATGCTCCTCTTCATTCTTTGAGTAAACCAGGATATCATCAATAAACACTACGACGAACGTATCCAAGAACTCCATAAACACTTTGTTCATCATGTTCATAAAATATGCAGGTGCGTTAGTCAGACCAAATGACATAACGGTATACTCGTACAGCCCATACCTGGTGGTAAAAGCTGTCTTGGGTATATCCTGTTCCCAAATCTTCAACTGGTGGTATCCTGATCGCAGATCGATCTTGGAAAATACCTTAGCTCCTTGCAATCGATCAAACAGATCATTGATCATCGGTAGTGGGTACTTGTTCTTGATGGTTACTTCATTCAATCCTCGATAATCTACAACCATCCTTAACGATCCATCCTTCTTCTCCACTAGAAGTACTGGCGATCCCCAAGGTGAAGAACTTGGGTGAATATAACCTTTATCCAGTAACTCCTTAATTTGCTTCTTAATTTCCACCAAATCCTTTGCAGGCATCCTATATGGTCTCTTTGATATTGGCCCTGTGCCTGGCAATAGCTCAATCAAAAATTCAATATCTCTATCCGGTGGCATGCCTGGCAACTCTTCTGGAAATACTTCGGGGAAATCCTTCACTACTGGTACTTCCTCCTGCACAACTCCTGTTAAGCAATTTACTTGAGTCCTCTTTGGCACATGTCGGGATACATACTTGATCCTTCTCCCTTCTGGGGTGGTAAGCAAAATTGACTTACTAGCACATTCAATATTCCCTTCATACTTTGATAACCAATCCATGCCTAATATCACATCCAGTCCTTGGGATTCCAATACTATTAGGTCTGAGGGAAAAACATAGTTACCAATCCTTAATGGTAACCGATCACACGATAGACTAGCCATATATTCTGCTCCAGGCGAGGTTACTAACATGGGTGACCTAAGGGCTTGGGTTGGCAGTTTATACTTATCCACAAATCCTCTTGATATGTATGAATGCGATGCACCAGTATCGAAAAGAACGAGTGCAGTAAATGACTTAACCAAAAACTTACCGATTACTGCATCTGGCTGCTCTTCAACCTCCTCCACATTAACGTGGTTCACCTGTCCCCTGTTGAAAGGGTTCGGCTTCTTCCCAGAGATTCCATTGCCATTTCCACTCTGTGATTCAGGACATTCATTGGCATAATGTCCGGTATTCTGGCACTTAATGCAAGTGACTTGGCTCAGGTCTTTATTGGCTGGGGTTGATGGGTTGGTGCGGTTCTGGCCGTTGCTTCCTCCATTCCCATTACCATTCCTGGGGCCATTGTGATTGTGCGAGCTTCCTCCTCCATGGGTATGGTGAAAATGTCCTCCCGGTCTAGGGGTAAATCGTGGCTTCTGCTGAGCTCCTGAATTGTACTTTCCTTGTGCATACTTCCTCTTGCGATTTTCAATTTGCTGCTGCTTCCCTTCAATCATAAGAGCATGATCTACCAACTCCTGGTAGTTGTTGAAGGTTGCTACCATCAACTGCATGCTCAACTCATCATTCAGTCCTTCCAGAAACTTCTCCTGCTTAGCTGCATCCGTAGCAACGTCATCTGGGCCATAATGTGCTAATTTACTAAAGTCCTCCACATACTGGCCAACAGTCCGTCCTCCTTGGCGCAAGTTGCGAAACTGTCATTTCTTCATGGCCATAGCTCCTGCTGAAACATGGGCAGTTTGAAAAGCCTGCTGAAACTGCTCCCATGTGACAGTATCGACAGGGAAAGTGGCTGTGAAATTCTCCCACCATGATGCTGCGGGTCCTTCAAGCTGATGTGCGGAAAACTTCACCTTCTCCGCATCCGTGCATCCTGCTGTGGTCAACTCTCTAGCTGTCTTGCGGAGCCAATCATCTGCTACTATCAGCTCGGTGCTACTGGAAAACACCAGCGGATTCAGCCTAAGAAAACGGGCTAAGTGATCAACAGGTGGTGGTGGTGGTGGGTTGTTGTTGTTGTTCTCCTGATTCTGATTCTGGACTAGCAACTGCATCAATGTGTTCTGCTGTTGGATCAACTGGGTGAGCCCGGTGGAAAGGTAAATCCGGGATCACGTCTCGGAGGCATCTGAGGGTTTAGAAAAGATGAGATTTAAGAATATAGGGGGTCTAAAGAGAAAACACTACCCATATGCACGTGAGGCAAAAGCAAACAATTCACTTCATTCAATCAAACAAGGGCATACAATCGATCTAACTATCGCAAAAGTGCTCGGACTACTATATTTACATGGTGGACTACTACTACTGATGAGGTGGTCTTCTAGAAATATTCTTCGGTTGCAGACTCCATGATATCTGCTCCAGCTTCATCAACATAGTCATCATTGCTATCATCTGGATCCGAGTCGGTGTCATCGATGATGATGTAGTCTTCCGGGCGAATCTCCTTGGGTTCTTCGTCTTCTTCTACTGGCGTAGGGCCTCCCATAAATATTCCAATCTTCTTGATCAGATCGTCATTCTTCTCCACTAATACTTCAATTTGTTCTTCATAATCTTCACGTGTAGCCTTGAGTTCTTCCTCCAGTTCCTTGATTCTTGTCCTTGCCTTCTTCAGGTCTATCATGTCGGCGCACATCTGGTTCTCCTGAAGTCGAATGTGCTGGTTTAACTCCTGGATAAAAGATGCAATTGATCTATCCTTTCTGGTGCTGATCATCTCCCAGTGCTCATCTCGGTGCCCACAAATCTGGTAGATAGTATCCTTGAGATCATTGCAGTAGACTTCTCCAATGCGTCCCATGGCGATGTGAGCTGCCATGCTCTTTCCTAGACTCCAAGTTGGTGCATCAAAGGAAAACTCTATGGGCTCGGTGACTGGCATGAACGTCCTTCCTGGAACTTGAACTTGAATCATCCAGCGCTCTTCTTCAGGTAAAGTGGCGTTGTAGGTTCCGGTGAAGCTTGGTACTCCTACGTTCAGGTATGTAGTGACTTCCTTCAAGTGACGTCCAAAGGGTGTATCTTCATCCGGTTGCGTGAACTTGTTCCTTGCATCCGCCATCCTAAAGAGTAGAAAAGATGAGAGGTCAGAAGAGAAGAGTTAGTAGTGATCTAGGTCTTTAGCTTAGTGGTCGTGTCCTACAGTCAGCGTGTGCTCTGATACCATCTTGTAGCGACCAAACCTCAAACGGTCCAATCTCTGTGCTCCGGTGTCATCCCTGGATTAGTAATGCTGACACCACACAGTAGTTGGAGGATTTATAACAGAGTAGCAATCACACACTTATTACATCGAGTGTCTCAATAGAGAACTTATTACAATAAATATGGCTTAAGGCCATCTAATAACAATAATAGCGGAAGGCTTGGAAGATAAGTGAGTCCATCAACTCCAACGACATCACTGAGTATAGAACCACGACCTAAAACTCCTTAATCATCGTCTGAAAAGTCTGCAACATTACGTTGCAGCCCGAAAACGGGTCAGCACATGGAATATGCTGGCAAGGTAACACATAGAGAGTAATGGAATGAAACAGCTATACTATATGCATATTTGGCTGGTGGAAAGCTCTATGGTTATAGTTTTGCGTAAAGCCAATTTTTCCCTAGTGCAAAGGAATAAATTTATTTAGCTATTATGGTGGTTGTTGAACATTGAGAATGGTTGACAGCATCCTCAATCCCAATTAATTAACCTCACTAAACAAACCCATCAAATTAAATTTTATAGTAACATGTTGAGATTCACATGATAATCCAGGTACTAGATACTCAAGATGTCCATAACCGGGGACACGGCTAACCATGATTAGTTTATACACTCTGCAGAGGTTTGCACACTTTTCCCCACAAGACTCGATCGCCTTCGTTTGGTTTCTCGCACTACACGGTGTTTGAGAAACGGATGACCGAGACATAGTCTTTCAGAAGCGCTAGCACCTTACGATGGGTAGACCATACCACCTACATCCCCTACATCTGCTAGTATACCACTGTAACCACTGTAAGAGTTCGGATGACTTAGTCAACTATGCTAGAGCCCATAATAGCTTGTGGCTGCACACGGAAGTTTCTAGCATGAAAATCTCATGATCCCTTTGAGCCTGGGTGGCGGTCCAAAAGAAAACAGGCAATCCTGGAATACCCAGGTACCTCAATCCACCCAGATGTGTATTTAAGTTGCCACCTTAGATAAATCATTGATTTAAAAATCTCACATCTGTCATGGATATCACTCACCCAATCCATGTCTACTAGCATAGCATAGCAATAATAAGCAAACGTAGAAGTAACTCCCAAAGGTTTGATAATAAACAGGTAATAGGTACTACCTAAACTACTTCCCAAACCCATAATTTAATTAGATCCTAATCATGCAATGTGTAAGGGTTGATCTAATGCAATAAAACTGGGTAGTAGGAGGTATGACCAAAGTGTTACTTGCCTTGCTGATGATCCAGGAAACCTAGTGATTCGAAATAACAAGCGGCACACTCCGGGTACTCTATCGCAAACAAACAAGCATACAATAAGTACTCAACTAATGCACAGGTAAAACTCAACTAAGAGATCTAACCAGAAAGTTCAACTTAAGAACTCTGGTTGGCAAAAAGAATCAAATCGAACGAAGCAACGAAAGCCAAACGACAAAAGAAACAGACTTCGTTTACTATTCTAGATCTAGGGCAATTTTTACAGTGGCAAAAACTTGTTTGAGTTGGTTAAACGGAAAGAGGGTTTCGAGACGAAACTCCAGGCGCTTGAATCGTCTGATTCCGATAAACGAGCAAGAAGTTATACTAGAATGAAAATCGGATCAGAAATCGCGATCAGAAAAATCACGGATTTAATCCGAGAAAAAGAAAAACGACGAACAGTTTAACGAATGAATGTTCGTTAACTGGATCCAAACGACAAACATGTTCGCTAAAACAAACGAACGAGCGAACGCTCGCTAAATAGAATAAACCGAAAAAATCCGTTCTAAAAAAATAAACCGCGGCTTTTAAAAAAAACGGGCGGTTTTCTAAACAAAACCGCTGGCGACGGCGGCTACCTCGACGGCGGGTCCGGCGGGCGGTGGGGCGGGTCCGGCGAGGCGGCGGCGCTGGCGGCGCGGGGCGGCGGCGAGGCGGCGGGGCAACGCGGGGCGGCGCGCGGCAGTGGCGGCGGCCTAGGGTTAGGGTTAGGGCGCGGCGCGGGGCTCGAGGCGGGCTGGGGCGCTGGTGGGCTGGCCGGCTCGGGAGGGCGCCTTATAAAGGCTGCCCCGGGCGGAGTCCCGCTCGAGTACGGCCCGGAGTCGGTTCGCTTTTTTTTAAAATAATAATGCGCAGAAAAACAAATAAAAGAAATACTAAACGGACTCCAAAAACCCCGAAATAAAATTTCCCCGGCTTCCAAAATCAAGCCGCACAGGAAGAACATTTATTTGGGGCCTAAATGCAATTTTGAAAAACACGCATTTTTCCTAAATTCAAATAAAATAGCAAATAAAACCAAATAAAATCTTATTTGATTTTTTATTAAATCCTCAATATTTCTTTATTTTGGGAAAGTCCTTTTATTCCCTCTCTCATATTTTTGTAATAGAAATTATTGAAGATAAAATAAATAAAATCAAATGATCCTATTTTCAAAATTTGAGACAACTCAACTACGAAAATAACGAAATCCCCAACTCTCTCCAAGGGTCCTTGAGTTGCGAAAAATTTCTAGGATCAACCAAAATGCAATAAATATGATATGCAATGATGATCTAGTGTATAACATTCCAAATTGAAAATTTGGGATGTTACAATAGCACTTTCCAAATAAAAATGATAGCAGTTCTCATGAGCGCTAAAGTTTCTGTTTTTCACAGTAAGTTCAACAAGACATTCCCCAAGTCTTCCCAACAATTCTACTTGGCACAAACACTAATTAAACATAGAAAAACACAACCAAAACATAGGCTAAATAATTTATTTATTACTAAGCAGGAGCAAAAATCAAGGAATAAAAATTGGGTTGCCTCCCAACAAGCGCTATCATTTAACGCCCCTAGCTAGGCATAACGAGCAAGAATAGATCTAGGTATTGCCATCTTTGGTAGGCAATTCTTCAATGAGGCATCTACCATCTTTAGGAGTTTATTTATTTTTATTAATTATCAAACTTTTAGGCATAAGATCAAAAAATTCATTTGTAACAAATGGTTCCTTAATGATAGCAAAAAGATTGGGATGAACACTTACATATTTAAGATCCGCATTTTCCTTACTAGATGATTCACCCTTATTTTTAAGAACATACATAAGCTTGGCAACTTTAGTGGAGGAACTTGGAGTATTCTTTATGGAAGAAAAGTGGTTCCCAAATTGGTAATAATATTCTCAAGTTTATCGATCCTAATGGAATCGTGATTTATTTTCTCATTAACTATGGGTTCCTTTTCTTTAATATCTTTCAAAGTAACTCCTACTTTATATCCATATTGAGAGATTCGACTGTGGATCTTTTTATCCAAATTTTCAATTAACTCTACGTTAGCAACCTTATTTTCAATAATTTCAAGCCTTTGCATTACATGCTCCAAAGTTAATATAGTTCCATTAACCAAAAGAGGGGGGAGCCAAATAAAGCTATCATAGCATTATAAGAATCAAAAGTATGGCTACCCAAAAAGTTCCCTCCGGTAATAGTATCAAGAACATAACGGTGCCAAGGAGTAATGCCTACATAAAAATTGCGAAGGAGAATGGTAGTAGATTGCTTCCTAGCAGATTTATTTTGAGCATTGCAAATTCTATACCAAGCATCTTTTAGATTTTCACCCTCCCTTTGCTTAAAATTTAGAATTTCATTCTCGGGAGACAATGGAGAAGATAAGGGACTAGCCATAATGACAAGCAAGCAAACTAACACACAAGCAAACAAAAAGCAAGCGGACAAAAAGAGGCAAATAGAGAAAGAGAGGGAGGATAGAGAGAGAGGGCGAATAAAACGGCAAGGGTGAATTGGGGGGACAGGAAAACGAGAGGCAAATGGCACATAATGTAATGCAGGAGATAAGGGTATGTGATGGTACTTGGTATGTTGACTTTTGCGTAGACCTCCCCGGCAACGGCGCCAGAAATCCTTCTTGCTACCTCTTTTAGCACTGCGTTGGTTTTCCCCGAAGAGGAAGGGATGATGCAGCAAAGTAGCGTAAGTATTTCCCTCAGTTTTGAGAGCCAAGGTATCAATCCAGTAGGAGGCTACGCGCGAGTCCCTCGCACCTGCACAAAACAAATAAATCCTCGCAACCAACGCAAATAGGGGTTGTTAATCCCTATAGGACACTTACGAGAGTGAGATCTGATAGATATGATAAGATAATATTTTTGATATTTTTATGATAAAGATGCAAAGTAAAATAAAGGCAAAGTAAATGGCAAAGTAAATAACTAAGTAGTAGGAGATTGATGTGATAAAGATAGACCCGGGGGCCATAGGTGTCACTAGTGGCTTCTCTCGAGAGCATAAGTATTCTACGGTGGGTGAACAAATTACTGTTGAGCAATTGACAGAATTGAGCATAGTTATGAGAATATCTAGGTATGATCATGTATATAGGCATCACGTCCGAGACAAGTAGACCGATTCCTGGCTACATCTACTACTATTACTCCACTCATCGACCGCTATCCAGCATGCATCTAGAGTATTAAGTTAAAAACAAAGTAACGCCTTAAGCAAGATGACATGATGTAGAGGGATAGAATCATGCAATATGAAGAAAACCCCATGTTGTTATCCTCGATGGCAACAATACAATACGTGCCTTGCTGCCCTTACTGTCACCGGGAAAGGACACCGCAAGATTGAACCCAAAGCTAAGCACTTCTCCCATTGCAAGAAAGATCAATCTAGTAGGCCAAACCAAACTGATAATTCGAAAAGACTTGCAAAGATAACCAATCATACATAAAAGAATTAAGAGAAGATTCAAATATTATTCATAGATAGACTTGATCATAAACCCACAATTCTTCGATCTCAACAAACACACCGCAAAAAGAAGATTACATCGAATAGATCTCCACAAGAGAGGGGGAGAACATTGTATTGAGATCCAAAAAGAGAGAAGAAGCCATCTAGCTACTAACTATGGACCCGTAGGTCTGAAGTAAACTACTCACACTTCATCGGAGAGGCTATGGTGTTGATGTAGAAGCCCTCCGTGATCGATGCCCCCTCCGGCAGAACTCCGGAACAGGCCCCAAGATGGGATCTCATGGATACAGAAAGTTACGGCGGTGGAATTAGGGTTTTGGCTCCGTATCTGATCGTTTTGGGTACGTAGGTATATATAGGAGGAAGGAGTACGTCGGTGGAGCAACAGGGGGCCCACGAGGGTGGAGGGCGCGCCTGGGGGGTAGGCGCCCCCCCTACCTCATGGCTTCCTATTAATTGGCTTGACGTAGGGTCCAAGTCTCCTGAGTTGTATTCGGTAGAAAATCACGTTCCCGAAGGTTTCATTCCGTTTGGACTCCGTTTGATATTCCTTTTCTTCGAAACCCTAAAACAGGCAAAAACAACAATTCTGGGCTGGGCCTCTGGTTAATAGGTTAGTCCGAAAAATAATATAAAAGTGGATAATAAAGCCCAATAATTTCCAACACAGTAGATAATATAGCTTGGATCAATCAAAAATTATAGATACGTTGGAGACGTATCACTCGCCTCGTCATCAACGACAAAATCACCTCTAGAAAAGCCCTAGTTCCTGGGTAGATCCTCCAGATCTGAAATTTCACCATAGGCACCCGCCCGGCCATAAAGCCTGAGGCAGCCCCCCGGATTGCCAAAAATCATCTCCACATCGACCCCGAAAGCGTCGATAAGATGGATCCGACAGATGTTTCGTCTTTAAACGAACTGCTAGATCGCATCACCACCTTGGGGGTCTCAACAAATTATGATCTGATCGGGCTTAAACCTGACCAGAGAGAAATCATATCCCCACCGGTCACCCATCTGGTGACCGTCGTGGAAGAGCAAGGCAAGGATACCGCTCCTCCTACGCTAAAAACAGACTATGTTCGGATCTCCGAGCTCCGCAAGTCGGATGCCCACCTTCAGGAAACTATCCGTCGTCCGAACATAGAGTTGGGCTTCGAGCCTAAAAACTCTCAGAACACTCCGGATCCCGGGCCATTAAGCTAAAAAATTCTTCAAAACCCGGATTCCACAATCTTTAATCCCACCCGCCCACCACAAGCAATACTCTCCAAGTAATTCCGGTCCCCCGGACATATGCAATTTAATGTATATACGTCAGCAACCTCAGGAAACATCCCATCACTTTTGTGCTAGATTCCTACTTGTTAAAACAAGATTAAAGATTGTTGTGACGACAACGCGATCTCAGTATTTTGCAACAACTGTACGGATGAGGGAATCCTTAATGCCCTCAACCGCCGCCGCATACTGCACTTTGCATATTTGGCACACATAGTGCAGAAGTACTGCGCAATGGAAAGCACTTGGAAAACTCAAACAGCCCCGCTGGGAACCACATGCCTTTAAGCCACCTCCCGGACGGGCAACAAGGATGCACCCTTGCGGGGCACCTGATCATCATCCCGTGGACAAGAAAATTAAGCCCTCTACGGAGCATAGAACTGTCCTCGAGGGATGGCTCGATAGCCCATGTCAAATACACATGAAGCCGAATACCGAACCAACGCACAACCTACGGGCATGTTGGATACTCGATAAAGTGGCCAAGAGCGGTGAGGGTATCCTCACCAACACTACCCTAGAGAAGCACTCTTTGGAGGACGACGATCCCGAAGTATTCATAGTCTTCGAGACCTTCTCATCAAATAATCGGCGCAAAACGGGTGCTCCGTGACCTTGCCGAAGTCTGCCAAGTAGCAGCAATAAACCCTTGGAACGATATGGCGATTACTTTCAATGTCAATGACGAACCAAGATCCTGCTTAGTCCGGGCACCAGCCGCTCTGGTCCTAAACCCAATCGTGGACGGCTTTCGGCTCACTAAAGTGCTAATGGACGGTGGGAACAGATTGAACCTCATCTATGAGGACACGCTCAATAAAATGCAAATGCACAGGAGTCACATTTAGCAGAGTAATACAACTTTTCGAGGCATTATACCCAGTCGGGAAGCAATATGCTCGGGGAAAATCAAACTCTATGTGGTATTCAGCACGCTGGAGAACTATAGGTCCGAAGAGTTACTCTTCCATGTGGCACCCTTCAACAGCGGGTATCACGCCTTGCTAGGGTGAGACGCATTCACACGCTTTCAAGCTATACCCCATTACGGGTATATGAAGATCAAAATGCCCGGGCCCAACGGAGTTATCACTATTACTAGTGATCCGGACATAGCACTCCGCGCTGAAAACAAAACCACCTCCCTGGCCCTCGAGGCATTATCGGAGGCCCTCGCGGCCAAAGAATTAACCACCTATCCACTGGTGCGCGGTGGTCCTAAACAAACAGTTTTTAACCCCTTTCCGCGACGACATTTGGAACCTTCACCAAGTTGAAATGAACATATGTACCACACGATTAGGTTCAAACAACCAATGCATTATTCGATTCATAGGTACATATGTTCAAGAATTACATAAGAACCAAATAAAGAATGATGAACCACAGTTGTATACTTGTACTATTAAAGACGGTAAAGAAAGAGGCGAAATATATTCTGGTTGCTGAACAAGGTGAAGCGGAATGCCCATATTGTGCCCTCCTCCATGCAGAATGCACGCATGACTCTAGTCCAACCCCTTGTGATGGCCGACCGCCCATCCTTCATGGTCTTCATGAAAACATCAAGATAATCATCGTGTTCTGGTAGAAATACTTTAACCTTTGAATGCCCACCAATCATATAGTTTGAGAGGTAATCTTGAGTAAACTGCTTTGGCAACCACTTCAAAGGAAAAAAGATTCAGACATTGTTATCTAACACAACTCATTATGGGCAGTAAAAAGAAGGCTGCAGAGTTCTTACTTACCATCCTGTAGTTCGCTGTTGTCTTGGATAAAGTGTAAACAAATAGTTTAATTACCATCTTTGGACCCATTCTACTAACAATCTTTATCAGCTTCCTCACTTGATGCTGGTTCATCGATATCTCATTGCCCCATACGCAGAAAGGGTCGAAGCGCGGATCTTTACCAATGACATATGTACCTAAAAGCGCTAAGTTGATATTAGAAGCTAAACAACAATTGCACAATGATGTAGTACAAAACTCTTTTATAGTATGTCTATATACATTCGTATGTGGTAGTCCATTTGAAATCTTTAAAAATACAAATATTTAGGGACAGAGGGAGTATCTTATAACATCCAATATACTCACATATTAGATGAATTAACATATTGTATTATGGGCCGGAAAGAGTTTAGTGCATTCTTACAAATTATTGGTTGATTAACTGCTGCTATATGCAGGGGTTACAGTTAGTTTGAGCTAGTTCGGGCTCAAATAGCCCTAAAGTAGATCTAAACATGAGGGCTAGTTTGAGCTAGTTGTATCTTTAATCCACCCAAAAAACTATCCAATCCAAGATGTGCTAATTGGAACTAGTTCTCCTAGTGCATTTATTGTCAATCTAACCCTGCCATCCAAACACTCTTTGGATGGAGTTAGTTTAGGGTTAGTAATGAGCTAGAAACTAACTCTAACCTCTAGCTAAGTTGAGTATCCAAACAGGGATGTGTTGTTGTTGTTGCTGTTGCTTCTCTTCTACGTATATCTAGACATTATTAGAACATTAATGTAACACTCTTCCTTGTTGCTATGTAGCCTAGGATTGCATATTTAGACATTAAGTATAGTGCATGTTGCTATGTAGCCTCAGATATATTACATATGGCCCTAGTTAACCTAACAATAAATGGGTTGCAGATATATTCAGTTAAAAGTCCGATTCACCGATTAGTCCCTTATCAATCGCCGGCCTATATGGTACCAGCTGAAGGAAATATGCCCTAGAGGCAATAATAAAGTTATTATTTATTTCCTTATTTCATGATAAATGTTTATTATTCATGCTAGAATTGTATTAACCGGAAACATAATACATGTGTGAATACATAGACAAAAAGAGTGTCACTAGTATGCCTCTACTTGACTAGCTCGTTAATCAAAGATGGTTATGTTTCCTAACCATGGACAAAGAGTTGTTATTTGATTAACGGGATCACATCATTAAGAGAATGATCTGATTGACATGACCCATTCCATTAGCTTAGCACTCGATCGTTTAGTATGTTGCTATTGCTTTCTTCATGACTTATACATGTTCCTATAACTATGAGATTATGCAACTCCAGTTTACCGGAGGAACACTTTGGGTGCTACCAAACGTCACAACGTAACTGGGTGATTATAAAGGAGCATTACAGGTGTCTCCAAAGGTACATGTTGGGTTGGCGTATTTCGAGATTAGGATTTGTCACTTCGATTGTCGGAGAGGTATCTCTGGGCCCTCTCGGTAATGCACATCACTTAAGCCTTGCAAGCATTGCAACTAAATGAGTTAGTTGCGGGATGATGTATTACAGAACGAGTAAAGAGACTTGCCGGTAACGATATTGAACTAGGTATTGGATACCGACGATCGAATCTCGGGCAAGTAACATACCGATGACAAAGGGAACAACGTATGTTGTTATGCGGTCTGACCGATAAAGATCTTCGTAGAATATGTAGGAGCCAATATGGGCATCCAGGTCCCGCTATTGGTTATTGACCGGAGACGTGTCTCGGTCATGTCTACATTGTTCTCGAACCCGTAGGGTCCGCACGCTTAAGGTTACGATGACAGTTATATTATGAGTTTATGCATTTTGATGTACCGAAGGTTGTTCGGAGTCCCGGATGTGATCACGGACATGACGAGGAGTCTCGAAATGGTCGAGACATAAAGATTGATATATTGGAAGCCGATGTTTGGATATCGGAAGTGTTCTGGGTGAAATCGGGATTTTACCGGAGTACCGGGAGGTTACCGGAACCCCCCGGGAACCATATGGGCCTTAGTGGGCTTTAGTGGAAAGGAGAAAGGGGCAGCCCAAGGTGGGCTGCGCGCCTCCCCCTTCCCCTAGTCCTATTAGGACTAGGAGAGGTGGCCGGCCCCCTCTCTCTCTTCCCCCCCCGAGGAATCCTATTCCAACTAGGATTGGGGGGGAGGGAGTAGGACTCTCCTGGCGCGCCCCTTGTGGCCGGCCAGCCTCCCCCTTTGGTCCTTTATATACTGAGGTAGAGGCACCCTAGAACACACAAGTTGATCCACGTGATCTATTCCTTAGCCGTGTGCGGTGCCCCCAGCCACCATATTCCTCGATAATACTGTAGCGGAGTTTAGGCGAAGCCCTGCTGCTGTAGTGCATCAAGATCGTCACCACGCCGTCGTGCTGACGGAACTCTTCCCCGACACTTTGCTGGATCGGAGTCCGGGGATCGTCATCGAGCTGAACGTGTGCTCGAACTCGGAGGTGCCGTAGTTTCGGTACTTGATCGGTTGGATCGTGAAGACGTACGACTACTTCCTCTACGTTGCGTCAACGCTTCCGCAGTCGGTCTGCGTGGGTACGCAGACAACACTCTCCCCTCTCGTTGCTATGCATCACATGATCTTGCGTGTGCGTAGGAAATTTTTTGAAATTACTACGAAACCCTACACCAGCTACCTATATCCTAAACAGTGAGAAGATATAAGCCATGGGATGAAACTAACCTCGATGGAAAACAGCAGTCGTTCCCAAAATTGTCCTGTGTAGGTACATCGAGAAGCATGTTAAGCACAACAGTTCATACTTGCACATATAGAACATCACGTTGTGAATAACTAGAATTAACAAGGCATACTACATTGGTGCGCGTCGGTCCTAAACAAACGGTTTTTAACCCCTTTCCACAACGGCATTTGGAACCGTCGCCAAGTGAGTGTGGGCGATAGGGGAGTCCTTCCCACACGACCCAGAAACCGTCGGGGATATGCCCTCCTGGCACGCATGCTCGGCAAAATGAGAACGTGTGCGACCGACGAGTGCTCAAATATGGAAATACATATAGTAGAGCTAAAAAATACAATTATACGGCGAAATTGTTTCGGTCGCAAGTACATCCCACACAGTCAGTCCCCGCTAAATGTTTCCGTTCGTATGTACATCCCACACAGTCGCTCCAAGGAAAACGTTTCCGTTCACAGGTACATCACACACAATTTTTCTCGTAAAATCATTTGCGTTATTGAATGTATCACACACGGTCCGTAGAACAAACTGTGTCGCAAAGGCTATCCATCACACATAGTTTTTATGTGATAAACATTTGCGCAAGGTGGCCTAACACAAACAGTTTTCAAGAGAAAGTCGTGTGTGATTGTTCATTGATCCAACATGGTTTATTCCTAGAAACTGTGTGTGTTGCCTAAGGTCATCGCCCACGGTATTTTTTCAACAACCATTTGGAATAGCAAAACCCAATTAGCAGTCTAATTCGCCGTTAGTAGGCAAATTATCCGATTATTCATAATCCATTTATTAATCTAATTGACATTTCATATTAAGCACACAATATATTTCATTTCCATATTAAGGAAGCATAATTTCAAAATTGAAATACATCAGAGTACAACATGATATAGCTTCAGCACTCAGCTACCCCATTACACAACTGCACCAACAGCAAGTTCCACATGCAACATGTAGAACCTTTCGAAATTAGCATCATAGATGGTATATAGACATATGCATCTCATCTGGAAAACTGCTGAAGAGGAAGGTGAATATTGAGCCTTTATTCATGTTGAAGTTCTTTGCAACTTTAGGCCAGTGCCTGTGGATGATTGACCGTCCGTCCTTGGTCCTCTTCAGGAACACTTCAATATTGAACCGTGGGTGTTGAATGAATACCTTCCTCGCCTCCTAACCATAGAGGTGGGTTGAGAGGTAATCATCAGTGAACTGCTTTGGAAAGGCCTGAAAACAAGGATGTGCATAAATATTTTCTCAATATTGGAAATGGGGCAAAGGAATAAAAAAGGCCAGGTATAATAGTTAGTACTATCTTGTAGTGAACTGATGTCTTCTTCATTGTGCAGACAAAGATCTCGTTGTTTTTTGTCGCTAATTTCTTTATCCTGACAATCTTTCTGAGTTTCTTGATTTGATTGATATTCATGGACAACTCATTTCCCCATATGCAAAAAGGGTCGAATAGTGGGTTAAAACCTCTAACAGCAGGACCTACATGTGCAAGAAAAAATTGTTAAAAACCAAAATATTAGAATGGTTCCTGCAATTGTACAATAATGTGCTATTAGAGAACGGACCATGCACGTGCTAATATCGATTGTAAACCTCAGTGCTTCCCATTGTTTCCCTGCAACACATATAAGGTAGTTAGTCATCAGGTTAAGTAAGGGTTCACATGCTATTAGTAAAATATGTTGATGAAAAATAAGCACATTGCAGATTCATTAGATTAATTCAAGCCACACGGAAAACCCATTTACCCAAACCAAGCATGATTAAGAACTAGGAAATATGGCACTTGTATATGTTTCTCATGTATTAAGTGCAGCCAAATTCGATTCATTCCTCACATGCACAACAATACAAAATTCTACCCACGACAATTAGACATCACATTGCAGAATTGAACCAAGCAGTTAACTAAACACCACAACAAATGAACCAAACATTAACTGAGCACCACATTGCACAATATAACATACTCCTAATAGAAGATCAGACAGTTAACCAAATAGTTAACTACAGCCAATTGTAGCAATCGTATTTGTTTCTCATGTATTTACTATAGCCAAATTCAATTTATTCCTCACATGGTATATAATAACAGAATGCACCCACAACTATTGAACATCACATTGCAGAATTGAACCAAACAATTTACTAAACACCACTACACAAATGAACCAAACATTAACTGAGCACCACATTGCACAATGTATAACCAAACCAAGCATGCTTGACAACTTGGAAATGTAGCAATTGTATTCATTTCTCATGTATTTTGTAAAGATAAATTCGATTTATTTCTCACATGGAAGACAATACAAAATTGCAGCCTAAAGAATTGAACATCATATTTGCAGAATTGAACCAAACAATTAACTGAAGACGGCAACTAATTAACAAAACAATTAATAAGTGAGCACCACACTGCTCGACATATAGAACATATACACTAGAGCAACAGATTGCATGGTAAAATTAGATAGCACAATTCACTAGAATTTGTGAAGGAAAGGCTGGAGCAGCACACGCAACGGGTAAACCGAGCATGCTTAACCGGCATAGCTAACAAATGGCAAGGTGCTCCTCCAAGATCTGGGGGTCGGCACGAATGGCAGCCATCGCGACCTCATCCGCGCGTGCGGCTGCGATTTGCTTCTCCGCTGCCAAATGCTCCTGGAGATCCTGGCTATAATGTGTGCACCATGGCTTAGGGCGGCGCTTATTTGGTGGAGGGGTCAGTGATTTGGGTGGAAGGTGTCGTGCTCGCGCCGGCGGTCGGGACATGTGGGATGTGGAAGGAGGAGGAGGATGGGGGTCGGGTGTGGATTACCTGCCTGGATAGACGAGTCCGAGCAGCGTGAAGGAGGGTCGCTGATGAGGAGGCGGCGCTGCAAGCAAGGAGTGAAGGTTTCAACTTGGAAAGGAAGGCAGAAAGAGGGGAAATGTGGCTTTTGGTAAGGGGGAGGGGCAGGGAGGTAGATATTTCCGCGGAAGCCGAAAATTTGGAATCACTTCAGCCAAAAAACTGGCACGTAAAGTGTCATCAGACACGGTCCCTTATTCAGAACTGTGTATGATATGTGGACATCATAACGATTCAAATAGCTTCACCCACGTGTGATGAGTTTGAACGTCAAAAGTTTTGATTCGAATTTCCGTGGTTACGGTGGTCATCCACATCATTGCACAATTTGGGTACACAAAGGAGACTACAACACACCTACACTTCTTAATCGAGCAAGTTCAGCAATTAAACAGAGCTAGCTGACCTAAACATTACTCTAACAAATTAAAGACCGGCGCTCTTAATTAAACAAAACAAAGAGTACTACTACGGCTGGTGCTCGTCGATCTCCGCCGCCGCCTCCATGTCCAGCTCGCGCCCGACGGTCTCCTGGGGAAGGGGCTCCATGGCATCCATCGCACCATACTCGGCAAGCATCTCGCCATCCGCGTCTGCCATCTCTTTGGAAATGGCCGCCACGAGCTGGGCCTGGGTGGACGCGATCTAGGCTTGGATGGGCTCCGTCGTCGCAAGGTATGCGACGGAGGAACGGACGGCTTCTCAAACGCTCTCAGTGATTGCTAGCTCTTCTGCCGTGGGTTGCCGACCGTTGTCGGAGAAGCTTCGTTCGATTTGTGCAGTGACAGCCAGGAGCTGGGCGTGGGCGGCCTCGACATGTATGTGAGTGATACGTCTTTGTCGTATCTACTTTTCCAAACACTTTTGCCCTTGTTTTGGACTCTAACTTGCATGATTTGAATGGAACTAACCCGGACTGACGCTGTTTTCAGCAGAATTACCATGGTGTTATTTATGTGCAGAAACAAACGTTCTCGGAATGACCTAAAACTTCACGGAGCAACTTTTTGGAAAATATAAAAAATACCTGCAAAAGATATAGGCCAGGGGCCCACCACCTCTCCACGAGGGTGGGGGCGCGCCCCCTACCTCGTGGGCCCCCTGGTGCCTCTCCGACTCCAACTCCAACTCTATATATTGTGTTTCGGGGAGATAAAAATTAGAGAGAAGAATTCATTGCGTTTTACGATATGGAGCCGCCGCCAAGCCCAAAAACCTCTCGGGAGGGTTGATCTGGAGTCCGTTCGGGGCTCCGGACACTACAAAAAAATACACTTCCGTGATGATACATGTTTGTCACAGTAGGTCGCATTTTCTGTCATGCATGTACATCCATGACGATTTTATGATAGAATCAAGATAGTCATACCTGTTTTGTCGTAGAAGTGTTCCATGACATTACCAAAATTATCATCACGGAAGTGTCCACTTCCATGACGATAAATCCTGCGTCACAGAAGTGCTTTCGTCAAGGGTGACCGACACATGGCATCCACCTTAACGGAACGCCGTTAAGCTATCGGGTTGGGTTTTGGATCCGATAACCCGTTAACAGCCCCGACCAATGGAGATTTTCCACATGTAAAATCATCATTGGCTGGAGGAAACACGTGTCGGCTCATCATTGGGACAGATGTCATCCACTCATTGGACAGAAGGCGCCTATCATACGTCGACACGTGCCACGACCCAACAGAGGCCCATTCCTGTGAAAAGGCCGGCCCGTTTGACTTGGTCAAAAGGTGGTGGGCCGGCCCATGTAAAGCCTGTTAACGGCCTGTTCGCATATAGCCCATTTACAGCCCGCTAACCCAAGGCCCGTTACGCCCTATCCGAATTAGGCCCAGTAGCATCATCTGGGCCACCCAATATGATTCCAGCCCATTTTCACTTCTGGCCCATGTATAGCCCATGACGTCTTTCAGCCCATATGAGGCCTATGTAACTCTTGGCCTATTAACGGCTCGTGGTGAAACTGGCCCGTAATGAACAGTGTATCACTTCACACCCATTAACGGCCCGTGGTGAAACTGGCCCGTAATGAACAATGTATCACTTTATACCCATTAACGGCCCGTTATTCCGTTGGGCCGTTTCCAGCCCATGTTATCTTTCGGCCTTCCCAGAGCCCATTTATTCTTGGGCTCATTTCCAGCATTCATTTACTTACGACCCATTACTGTCATTTTATGCTTGTGGGCCAAATTCAGCCCGTGGTTACAGTCGGCCCGTTTGTGGTCCGTTAATACGTTGGGTCGTTTTCCTAGCGTCATCAAATACGGCCTATTAACGATGGCCCGTTATGGTCGGCCCACGAACGGACGATTCCAACTCTAGCCCGTTTACGGCCATAATGCAGTCTGTTTGGCCCATGTTTGGCCAATCGATCATACGGCCCGTATAAGGCCCATTGATGATACGACTCGCAGAAGGCCCATTGTTTCTACAGCCCGTAGAAGGCCCACTATTTGTATGGCCAGTAGGAGGCCCGGTGTCACTACAGTAAATATTAGCCCATGGTTATTGTGTCCTAGTTTTAAAAATAGGTTATTGCAGCCACT
This sequence comes from Triticum urartu, assembly GCF_056163025.1. Lineage (NCBI taxonomy): Eukaryota > Viridiplantae > Streptophyta > Magnoliopsida > Poales > Poaceae > Triticum > Triticum urartu. The sequence continues at coordinate 441,168,424 of NC_141878.1, read as the reverse complement.
AGCTAACCGCGGAAAAAGAACTGCAATGACTACAAGCAAACAAATAAACAAGACAACAAGGAAATAAATAAGCAAGCAACTAACGCTAGGCTATCACGGCTATTACACATATTACATCCACTGGGCATCAAAGTTCGCCCCCAGTGCAAATATAGGGAACAAAGCGGCATATCATATACACTGGTTGTCAAAGTTCGCGACCAGCGCAAATAAACGCCGCAGCAAAACAAATCCAGAACTAAAACCACTTCAGAAGATCTCAAGAAACAGTATCCTGGGTACCCATAATGCTACCAAGATGCTTAGCAAGCTTATTAACTTTCTCTTGTTTGGCGCTTAAATCCTCCAGCGCTTGCTGTTGCACCAGAAAATATGCATCTGAATTCTGCAGGGACTTCCTTAGTCCTTCAGCTTCCTGTCACAGCACATCTGATCGATGTCTTTCAACTTGAAGTTGAGACTCAAGAAGACGAACTGATTCAGGCAGCGAGTTCGAAGAGCTTGTGCTAGCAGTAGTGGCCAGTAACTCGAACACTACATCAAGACAGGACTTTTGGGTTCCCTCACTGTCGTCAAGATAGTTTTTATCAGCTTTCTTGAAGACCAACAGGGATGTCTCACTATCTTGAACCTTATCTGCATTACTTCCTTTACCATTGGATAACGCGGTACTGTTCTCCAATATTTTGTCCGCATTCTAAAAGAGAAACAAGCAGACACATCACATGTTTACCATGTTGTATATGAAACTCATTTTGGTAAATGAGTTCAGTAGTAAAGTGGACAGGATAACAGCATGAAACAAACATATATCTATGTACCATGGTCACTTTATGGTCTATATCATTCTAGTTTTTGTTGCCAAATCAAGATAGAGACACAGTTCAAATAATATTTGTTCAAGACAAAGCAGAATAGACAAAATATAAGTGTGGGTAACTATAGAGAAATAACAACACTTGTAATGTGCATGACATGAGAACATAACTGTTTATTCAATTGAAACTGAAATCAACATAGAGCAGGTTACAACAGCAAACCAGTTAAAGAAACAGGTTTAAAACATACCTGTTGCGCCATTAGAGTTTCAATTCCATCCTTCAAATTTGAAAATAGTTGGTATGAGTAAATACAGTAATGTAGGAGCAAAGGAGTATGAACCATAGCTACAGAACCTGAACTGAGAACAAATCTTATTCTCCTTTAAGCGTTGAGTTGGGATTCGGAGTGGTGGTCCTCGTGCTTTGGGCACTGCAGTTCCCTTACTAACTGCTCGTGTTTGGGTGCTCTGTGGTGGAGACGGTGCTGTGTCAACTGGAACTGGGTTACTATCTGCTGGGGTTGGGGTTAGAAGGGGTGTAGCTGGTTCTCTGTCCAACTAGGTAGGGGTACAATCTGTGAGAGTCTGGGTTATGTGTGGTGGATCTAGTCCTTGGGCAAGTACAACCGTGGTTCTATCTGCATCTACTGGTAGCACTATCTTTTCTGAAGACCGTGTTGTTACTCCCTTAGATATTGCGATCACGCTCTCCAATTAAAATGGCTAATAAACAAGAAAAGTAATTGAAAGTATAGACATTGTATGATAGACAGGTGCAATGGATATTGGGGAATAAAAGAGGGCATGAAATAATTCATATTTATGTTGTCTAACCAAATAGGATAGCATGACACAATTTCACATATATGATGGCTAACTAAACAAGATAGCATGACACAATTTCACATTATGATGGCTAACTAAAAAAGATGGAAAGACATAGTTCAAAATATGAGACTATGTAAATAGGATGACATGACATAACTATATAATGTGTTTATTAAATAGGTTGGCATGCCATAATTCACATACATTCACGGATAGAATGCCATAATTCAAAATATGATGACTGTAAACACTAAACAGGATGAGATGATATAACTATATGATGTCTTTATTAAATGGGTTGCCATGCCATAATTCAGATAGATGATGTGTATGTACTATCTAAACATGATGGCATGATATAATTCAAATATATGATTTATATAGTAAGCAAGTAAGCAGATGGCAATCCATATATGATGTAAAAACTAACCAATGCAAGACAACATGCATGACATGGGTAATATAACCCTGCCAAGTTTGAGCATAGACCTCAGGGGGGAAATAGGACTGGTCATCAGTCTCTGAATCCTCCTGTGAGGAGCTCTCTGTAACCAGCAAGATGTCTGCTTCAGCAGGTAGCATTGTCTGCTCTGAATACCTTGTTTTCACTCCAGATACTTCCATCACCGCTTCAAATGGCTGATTCACAGGAAGAGTAGTTGAATATACAAACATTGTCGACAAATGGAACACCTAATACAAAAAAATGATAGCATGATATAATTCACATACATTATGATTGGCTAAACAGCATGGCATTAAATAATTCACATATATAATGCCTTTGCAACAAGATAGCATTGTATAATTCACATATATAATGTCTTGCAACAAGATGGCAATGCATAATTCACATATATGGTAATTAGACACTGAACAGGTGGCATTCACACAAAGCATGTCTAAACTAATCAAATGACATAGCAATGCGAGACACCATACGCACGATATGAGCAACATAACCCTGCCAAGTTAGAGCATACACCTCTGGGGCGGAATAGGACTGGTCATCTGTCTCTGAATCCTCCTCTGAGGAGCTATCCATAACCAGCAAGATATGCGCTTCATCAGATAGCATAGTCTGCTCTGAAGACCTTGTTTTCACTCCAGAATTTGCCATCACCGTGTCAAAATGGCTGATGCACACGAAGAGCAGTTGAATGTACTAACATTGTTGACAAATGTAATATGTAGCAAAAAAAGGATGTCCTGATATAATTTACATATAAGATGACTGGCTAAGCAAGATGACATTGAAAAATTCACATATATGATGCCTAGCTAAACAAGATGGCGTTGCATAATTCACATAAACGATGAATAAACTAAACAGATGGCATTCGCACAAAGGATGTCTAAACTAAGCAGATGACATATTTGATGTATAAAGTAAGCAATGCAAGACACCATATGCATGATATAACCAACATCAGCATGCCAAGTTAGAGCGAAGACCCCAGGGGGTAAATAGGAGTTGTCTTCTCCTTCTGAATCCCCCTCAGAACAGATATTTTCCTGTCGATTACAATCCGAAATGCGTGGAGGGGGGCTGCCTTTGCGCCTACCATGGAGCGACGTCTGCATGAAATTTTATTGCCACACAAGGCTCGTCTCTTTTGCTCTACATGTTCAGTTCCATTGTTTACAATAACTGTCATGCATAGGAATAAAACATAGTGAGATTATGTAAGGAGTGCATGCAGAAATCCAGAGTGATGGTAACAACCTGTGGATAGACCCAAAACCAATAATAGCAGGCAGATAATGCCTTCAGTTAAAAAATACAGATAATGGCTTCTTTACTGTTTGTTTCCCACCCAACATGAAACTCATAGTAGACACCAGAGATTAACCAGATAGTAGATAGATACTATGGATAGCGGCCCTGATATGTACCCCACAACCATTTAAAAACTCAAGTTTGACCATTAGTTTGAACAGGACGATAAAGTAGCATGTAATATTAAGCGATGCATAACGTAAGCAGACATGAAAGAGTGCGACCTCTCTTGCAGACCCATGTAGTCCTCGAGGTCATCTGCTCGGTTGATGATGGTAATGCAGTTTTCATGGCTGCCAGCGGCGGGGAAGAAGATCTGAGGCGACGAAAGACAGTCTGGAGGCTGGATCCCTGCTGTGCTAGACCCTTCTGTCATTGTAGCAGCTGAGCTGGGGTGGACGACGGCGCAGCAGGAGCGGGACAAACCACGCAAGGTTTTCATTGACAACTATCTGTAAGAGAAGTAATTCTGTAAGGGCTCGTTTGAATTGGAGGATTCCAACAATGCAGGGAGAGGAAATAGACAGGAATAGGATAGGAATGCATGTGTAAAACAGAGAATTTAAAAACACATGATTTCTGCCAATCTTGGTGTTTGATTCACAACAATTGGAAGATCACAGGATGCAAAGAAGCATGGTGAGATTAAGTCAAACCACAAGAAAAATGTACGATTATAATGCTATTATGCTACTATCTCTTAGTCTTGTGCTTCATGAATAGGAATTTGAAAAGGAAAAAATCCGTGTGCTTAGTGGACAATATATATAACATGTAGAGTAAAAAAGATATGCAACAAGTATACAACCTCTTTGGCGAAGCCATGTCGATCTCAGCGTGATTGGGTTGGCCGGTGAGGATGCTCCGGCTGACTTTTCTGTTGGAGGAGGGGAAGAAGATCTTAGGCGTCTAGAGATGGAGCCCGAGGTACTGCTCCGCTGTGATGGAGGGTTTCATCGTTGGAGCAGCTCCGGTGAGTTGTACGACACCGAGGCTGAAGCAGAACAAGAGAGACAACGAACAACGTTAACCTGAGTGGAATTCTAATAGCATCTCCAATACATGACGTAAAATACATAACCACAAAGTGCTAGATGTAAAATACATCAGTCGCTCATCTCTGAACTTAACTGTCAAAACTGAACTTAACTGTCGAAACTGAATTTTGCTGTCGAAACTGAATTTTGCTGTCGAAACTGAACACACTAGCAATGTGAGGCTACACGTCGGTCGACTGACTTTTTCATCTCTGGTCAGTCAATTTTGCAGCCGTTGGATACGAAATCAAGGGCCTGCGATTCATCTTCAACCTCCACCCCCTTGAGCTGCCAGCCACCACCGGCCAAACAGCAGCCCCCCGCCGCCCACGGCCTGCGGTGCGCCGCCCCGCCCGCCCCGAAAACACTCCCCACCACTGGTCCGCCGCCGCCCCGGCCATCCCTCTAGCCCCCCCCCCCCGTGCCAAGATTTTTCTCCGGCGATCCCCACGCCACCGCCCCGCGACCGCCGGCGACCACCGCCCCCATCCTGAACCCTAACATAGATAGTGTGGTACCTCTCCGGCGAGCCCCCCTCCCCGCTGTGGCTGGTTCTTCCTTCACCCCGGCGAGCCCCCCCCACCCCCTGAAAATCGACTGACCCAAAAGTCGATTCAGTCGACTGAAGTGTAGCTAAATCGGAGCAGCATCGCAAGCAATAGCAAGAGCGAGAGCAGCAGCGCGAGCAAGAGCAATAGCAAGAGCAGACCGGGCAGGGGACCAAGAGCAAGAGCAGAGCAGCAGCGCAAGCGAGAGCTAAAGCAGCAGCAGCTCCTACTGATGTGGACGTCGCCGCTGAGGGAGCAATGCCGTGGAGGAAGTGGCCGGCGACGCCGCCGTGGATGGAGCCGCGCCGTGTCGGCTCGGGACCGAGCGCTAGCAGCACCGTGAGATCGAATCAAGAAGAAAATGCGGCGATTAGTGTACAACCTCTTTGGTGTCGCCGATTAGGCCGCAGCTTCATTCGAGGAAACGATGATGATGATGCTCTTACGGTGGTGCAGGTGAAGACGGCGGTGTGGGAATGGAGGTGGCGCGAAAGATGAGGGGAACATCGGGGCAGCTCCTTGGAGGTGGAGGACGGGGTGGCTGAACCGGTGGGACAATGAGATCGACGACGGATCCTCATCCGATATGGTGGATGAGGGATGTCGAGGTGTTGCTGTGGACGACGTCATCGGGGAAGAGGCTCCGGCTGGGTGGCGGACGGAGCAGGGTGTGGGGTTTCGTCGTGGGTTTTCGCGGCCTTGGTGTATGAATGAGTGGGCGGATGGGATGGAGGTGGGGAACCATGGCTTAGAGACGCGCTTGTCCGAAATGTGGGGTAAGTTACGAAAGTACCCCCACCGATTTGAGGCGGTTCTTTCGGTTCAGGGGTACCACGGGCATTTCGCCTGTCGGGATTTCACAGGAGGTGGGAGTTTTCGCGCGCGTTGTAATTTCGGAATAGCAAGGCGCGGGTTGAGATGGAGGGAGTTGTCGGAGCACAACGAGACAAAGATATATCTTAAATATTTCAGGCTAACAAGGCATGGGTTGAAATTTCCGGACAAGCCTAATGTGTACTGTACCAAATCAATGCGCACTACTAATGTCATTCAAAACTTTGAATTCATGTAATGTTCAATTAAAATATTTCTCTACGTGTATAATGCATGCAACCTACTACTCAAATGAACGTTTTAGTGCATTCCAAATGTATATACTACAGCTTCAATATGAACTAAATTTGAATTCGTTTCGCTATTTGAATAAGATCTACAGTAATGATTGTTGTGAAGTCAAAGCATTTGAATTCGTTTATCTGTTTTAATAAGATCTACAATCATCATTATTGTCAAGTTAAACTATCGTTTGTGTATTATCTTCACAGCACACCACATGATTAGTCTCGAGTTACATATGAACTATGTGTACTATATGAACTTGAACTAGATTTTTTGAATCCACTTTATTTTGATTTCAAATCACATTACATTTCTAGCTCTAGCTAGATCTTCATAATCTAAACCATGTCTCATATGTATAATGTGTTTATCACATTATGTACGGTGCCCCGCCCCCTACACCTACAAGTATTTAGATGTGAGTTGCAAACACCACACATTACCACAAATTCAAATAAAATGTGGGAATGTTCGATATATAGTATTGTTTAGATTGTTCGATATTTAGTTGTAAGCTGCAAATGCCACACATTACCACAAATTCAAATAAAATGTGAGATTGTTTGATGTATAGTATGGTTTAGATTGTTCGGCATTTAGCTGTGAGTTGCAAACGCCATGCATTATCACATTATGGTATAACATGTGCACAACACGTGTATCACCGCTATATTCATCCATGCAATGTTTAAAACACTATGATCTCCTATTCAAATATATGAATCTGCTTTCATATCAAATTATGAACTTTGTTAGTCTCTTCACCCACACAATCCTCTAACCTTTGTAGCTACCACTAACTTTCTCTTGTGCATGCACATGCCCTCCTCGCCCTCCCCTCCCTCGGCATTCTATACACCGGGCACATTCATTTTTTCTTTAGGTCGTTCTCCCAGAGTTTCCACAACTCCTTTTCGACACACACCGATCGATAAACCTCTCCAGCGATGCCTGCCTACAACATACACACACACCTTCAATCTCCTCCTTTATGTGTCCTTGCCTCGTGTCTCTCATACGGTCAGACACACGTGTAAACTCTCGCCCCTCTTTTCATCGATCTCACAACCGCACACTCCTCCCCCTATCTAGCTAGTAGTTGGGCCTCTCGCACCACCTCCTAGCTCCATTCTCTCTGTCTATCCGTCTTGCTAGGCCTTATTTGCCTATAACAAATGGACGTACACCGACCGATCTCTCGCTATACATATAGCTAGCTAGGTCCTTATAACTCGTTTTTACCCACACGTCAATCGATCTACCTCATTAGTTGTGTCTCTCCCTTCCTCCGACAAACAACAATTGATCTACCGATCTAGTTAGGTTTGCTTACCGAACACATGGTTCCCCTTCATCATCCATGGATGCGTCCCGATAGATCTATCACGCACAGGCACACACAGAAACACATCCCCACTCTTATTGATAACATTGCAGTTCCACCCTCAGTTTGTCTAGTAGGCCTCTCCCACCATCTTTGAGAAGCAACTCCATCACCCATCCGGCACTCTACCCCTCTCCCTCCCTCTCCCTCCCTCCCTCTCTCCTCTCTTTCTCTCTGTCCCATCATATTTCCCGTCCTTCAGTTATGTATGGATGTCGATCGATCTCCCTCAAGACATAGCTGGGTCTCTCCTTCTCAACACATATACGAGTCGTTCTACCTCTATAGTTAGGCCTCTGCCTACCCCTCCCCCCACCCCTCCCCCCACACACACCGATACATCGAGCGCTCTAGTCATGTCTCCCTGCCACACACAAACTTGACATGTGCCCTCTAACATTCTGGTAGGCCAGTCACCCTATATCTTTGACTTGCACACACACACAACTTCGATGGCTCTCTTCATCGATCTCGCACCCACCCACTTGATCCTCTCTTCGACTCTATCGATAGCTATGACCCCTCCCTCTCTTCTCGTGGATTACCCGACCCTCTATGTATGATATGGACAGGCCTCCATTTCACACACATTGCATGCAAAATTTTGTTTGAGATGTCACCGACACATATTCCCACAAATAATTCATGAAATCAACCCCCCACCCCACCCCCACCCCAAAACAAAAAACACTCACGAACGCGGTTTGTATCTCTCACACACACCCACGTAGGTGGGGGACATGCACGAAGAGAAGAGGTGCATGCACGGCGCACGTACTCCCGTCTCTTTCCCAACCACACCCGCGCGGGTACATGGTGGAGCTCATTTCTGTACGAAAAAGGCAGCCCACATGGTAATTTGGCACGTGTACTGGTTGTCCACTTGGTGGAGGGAGGATCATCTACCACGGGTGAACAAACAAATTGCGACTTGACGTGTTATGTTAAAAAAGAGGCAAACCATGTGGGGCCTACCTTAGAGGCAAGGGTCTATACACTGGAGTACTTTTGATGTGTCCCGTCAACTCGCAGAACGAGGAGAATCTTGCTTAGTACGCCGTCTCCCCCGTTCCTAAATATAAGTCTTTGTAGAGATTTTACCATCAACCACATGCGGATATATAGATGCATTTTAAGTGTAGATTCATTCATTTTGTTCCGTATGTAGTGGAATCTCTACAAAGACTTATCTACTAGTAATAGCTAGCCCCCACTACTAGGAATTCTCTGTCTTCTCCTTGAGCCACATCATCAAAATTGATGTAGCCGTTAGATGAAGTAAATCAGTCCATAATAGCCGTATGATCTAGACCTTGAGAGGCTCCGCACTAAGCCACATGCAAGCATGCAGAAATACCATGGCACATGCATGTGAGTGAGTTTTAAATCACATCAACATGTCTGCATGCAAGCATGCACCGGTAGCATGCACCGGTAGCATGCATGTAAGTGAGCTTTTAAGTCCCATTAACATGTCAAAAAGAAAAATATAATCCCATTATGCAGTAGGAGTTGGCTGATCTTTTTTCCTTACATGGGATGATCTAAATGATGATGGGAGTTTATTTAGTTTGGCTACCACATTTGTCATGCGGTTATAGAGTTTTTTTAGTTCTATGAAATCGATAATTTTGCGCAGAGAGATATACTGATGTTCCGCGGCAACGCGCGGGGACTCATCTAGTAATATTTAGGAACGGAGGGAGTACTATGTAAAGAGTTAGGTGTCGCACGGTGATAGTGTGAGGTGGGCCATGTAATCACTGAGCCTGCGTGTTTTCACTGCTCTTGCACGCCTCCGCTGTAAGAATAGAGAAAATTGTAATCTAGTAGTAGTACCTCCTTTCGCTGAAAACGTGGGACATCCAGCAATCCTACCACCTCAGTAATAAAGACCAATGAGCCATCAAATCACATAGACCCAGCAATAAGTTGGACGGACGAAGCAACCATCACTCTTGCGCCAGTGAGAGGTCGCATCCGCTCTGCCCGGGCATGAATGCGGCACCGATTCTTTGGAGCGGCGCTTCCCGTTTCAGGCGGGAAGCGCGCGCGGGCGATGGAGGGGCTTTGGGTGGGCCAGGCTGGTCAGGAGCAGGCGTGGCAGCTGTCCGCATGTCCCTACCGGACATGCCCGGAAATGAGAGGATGCACCGACTCTCACGGCTAAAATTATACACTACACAACATCTCTCTGTAGGAGTAGGTCGATTTGTCGCTCTCTCTCTCTCTAACACACACATGCTGTTAAACACACACACACACACACATGCACACGCACGCACCTTGGTCCCGTTGCACCTTCTAACGTGACTTGTTACACCTAGACGGAGGGAGTAGTAAGTATACGAGATACGGTGGCACACTGACTTAAGTCGAATACAAGTGCCCAAAATTTGTGTGCATGTTATAATAAGGATTCACTTAAAATAGTACGTGAGCGGACAGAGGGATCAATTGGACAGTGTTCCCGAGCAGTAGCGAGATGTGTGAGGTAAGAAACACCGTTGGCGCTTTTAATTTTTCTTATTAATTTGTTTGTTTCACCCTCTGACTGGTGGGACCCAACGTACTACATGGAGAGAGGTAAGGTGACTAGGGCTGCATTATTTCTGCACCACTGTGGATAGTCTTACCACCAAAGCCACATGACACGATTATGATTGAAATCCCAATGACTCCCACACACACACACAAAAACACAGCATGCTTGTCACACGAATGCAGGAATGTATAAAAGGTTATTTCCCTCTCGTTGAACATAACGGGAGGGTGGTGTAGCTGGTTAGCCTGTTCGGTCATCAAACTTGAGGTCTCGGGTTCGATAACTACACTTGAGCATAATTTGTGCCAGGAGGATTCTTTGACTGGTCAAAATGTTTTCTAGGGTTTGCACGCTTCACACTCTCTCTCCAATATATATATACACGCTGGAGCCTCAGCGCTTGTAGTTGCTCTCTTCACACTCTCTCGCCCTCTCCCACTGGAGCCTCAGCGCTTTTAGTTGCTTTCTTCACACTCTCTCGCCCTCTCCAGATCTAAACAAGACTTCGTTGGCCTCTCTCTCCCCTCACTGCTGCTCAAAGAACCGGCAGGATCCATCCGCCGGGAAGGGAAGGAGGCTTAACGCTATCGCCGTCGGCGAGGGACTACCGGCGCAGCTGTTCACTTTCCACCCAGCGGCGGCGCGGGAGGGCCTCCGACCCCTTCTTCTTCGCCGCTGTCTCGTCGCCCATCGAACCACGCCCGTAGAACCTTAAGGTATGATTTACTTACTCCACATGCATTGCTCTAGCTGCATGTATACCATGAATCTAGGACGTGGTTCAAAGAGGAAAGGAGTGGGGGAAAGTAGTGGGAAAAGTTGTATATAGCATGAATCTAGGACGTGGTCCAAAGAGGAAATGAAGGGGGAAAGTTGTATAGCATGAATCTAGGACGTGGTTCAAAGAGGAAAGGAAGGGGCGAAAGTACTAGTTCAAAAAGGAAAGTAAGGGACAAGGCTGTAGAGTTTGAGCAGGACTAGATTTGCTGCGCTCACATAGGGAAAGGCGTCTAAAGATAACAAAACTAGGACCAACACAAATATGCTCCTTGGTTGTTTGTTCATTGTTGCAACAGACTGTGCATGACCATAGTACATCGGTAGATGCACATGGTGCTGGTGCGTCCACTGTCCCTGTCAACTCATTAGATGTTGTTAATCTAAGGCCCTGTTTGGTTAAAAACTCCATAGTCCCTACCTGCTTGGTTCCAGGGACTAAACATGGACTAGAGGTTATTAAATGACATGCTAAAAGACCATGTTACCCCTAGTAATGAACTAATAGAGACAAGGTGCGATGCGTGGTAGGGGCAACTGTTGGAAAAAGTCCCAAAAAGACTCCCTCGGGGTCTTCTTTTTTTAGTCCCAAATGTCCACTTTGAGTCCCTAAAAGTCCCTCCTGTTTGGTTTAGATGGGACTGACACGGAGGTTTTTTAGTCCCTACACCAAAATGTCCCCGTAAACAAACACCCTCTAATATTGCCGCTGGAAAATTGATGCAATGCCACAGTTAAAAGCAAATTACATGTTTAGCGAATTTTATTGTTAATATAATCTCTATGTTAATATTAATCAATGCCACCGTTTGAGAAATGCTACTGTCTTTTTGTTGGCTTCTGTGTCATCCACCGTTATTGACCACTAATTGTTTCCTTTGCACCTCTGTGTAAACAGGGTTATCTACTTCACCTCGTTGCCATTGTGACCTTTTGTTGAACTGCACAAAACACTTTTGTTTTAAGAGTGTTTTGTGCAGTTCAACCAAAATGTCACACCGACAATGTTGCTTGATTGCTTGATCTTAGTGGAACTGCATAAGAGGAGATCTTACTTCCTATCCGTTAAGGCGAATTTGGTTCAGATCTTCTTCTTGTGAGTTGTTTGAATTCCGCATCATGAGAGGTCAATACTAGCCTTCTTTCACATGATTCTGCAGTGTGCTTTCATATGTTGTGCTACTTGTACGATAATGTTGCTTGATTTTAGTGAACTGCACAAATGGAGACAAGACTTCCAATCTGTATGTGCACCGTACTATCCCATTGAGGTAAGATAAGGATATTTCACAACTGCTGGCCTGTATTTTGCCACTTTCATCAGAAAATTAAGTTTAGTACTATACTTGTGCTCCCTAATTGACATGCCAAATCTTACATTGAAGGCGAAGCTTGTTTGTTATTGAACCAAGTGATGAAGGGGAAGAACAAGCGGAAGAAAAACAAAAATCAACTCCCGGTGCTGTAATGAAGCACTGGAACTGTGATGACACAAGTAATGATATAGTTTTGCATCTTAATTTGTTGCTATGGCTGGAACGAGCAATTGTTTTGCCACTGATTTGATGCCACTCTTAATGTAATATGTAATTATCTCAACTTGTGCAAACAGGGATCTTCTTTGAATATACCATATATTTTCGTGGAACTGCACAAGAGGATGTTGGAAACATTAAACTAATCGAGGAGTATATAGTAAGCATGGCCACCATCGTAGATAGCAACAGATGATTCCGGAGAAGTGCTTCATCTGTATGCTCTACACAATAAGCCTCCTGACAAAGGTTGGTACTCGCCCACTGATTTCATCCATATGATTGAGCTTTGTCATCTCTATTGGTATTCTGCTACTGTTTAGATACTGTCATGAAAAAGTGGTATTGTCCTTGAGAAGTGCTTCATCTGTGCTGTTTTAAATATTTCCTTTATTTTTTTTCGAGCAAACAGGGATGCTAGCATTTAGTAGTCCTCTTGTCTTTGCACAACAGGATCATCTTCATCTGAAGAAGAATATGGAGTACGTGAAGTGACTAGTTCCGATTATGCCAGGATGAAGAAGCCATGTCTATCTTCTCATTAGAAGGAGCAGTTGAAGGATGGTTACATTACTCCCCACAAGACCAAACTAACTTCAGCTTAGAAGGACTGACAAATCTCCATTTTTTTGCTGTGATGCATGAGTACAATGTTGTTCTAGGATTCTTTCTGGTGAGTTCCATTTTTCTAAAAGTGTGCTCTACATGGACCATGTATGTGCCTGTTGAAACTGTCAATTCATAGTACAGTTTGCTTTATACTAATCAGTTTTTTGTATTTGTGCAAACAGGGGTGCTCAGCTTGATTTCAATGGGAACTGCACAAAATGTTCATGAATACATCGAATCATTCATTTCCACCACAAGAAAGGAGGTGCCGATAAGTACAAGGTGTTGCAACATATAAGGGCGAAATCATACAAGCTACGCGCGAATTTGGTTGATTTTGGTGGAACTGCACAAAAAGAACAACTGGTTTATTTAGCACGAGGTGCCATGTCAATGTCCGAACTGATGGCAAACCCTGCCCATTCCACAATCGTATGCATTTGATATTTTGGAATGAGACAACCTTGTCAAATTATGCTCATTGATTTTAGCAAGACATCCGTTTGATATTTTCGAATGGGACGCCCTTTGCTGTCAGCAGCGTCGATCAATTTTTTCTTTATTCTTTAGTTGTGAAGTAAATATTTCCTCTAACATGTGAGTCGCTGAGATGCATAATCATCGATTGATTTGAATGTTCTCTATGAATTGCCAGGCCTGTGTGTTTGATTGCAATGTACAGAAACACTAAAAAGCTGCTCAAACTCTTTGTACTCCTTCTGTTCCTTTTTACTTCGCACATTGTGAAAGTGCATACTTTTTGTATATGATTGGTCAAAGTAGAGATACTTTGACTGCAGACAAAACTTGTATGCAGACTAGAAAGGACCGGAGGGAGTACATGTGAAACTGCTGCAAACGAGGTGATCACCATGGGAATAATGCTAGTATGTATTGTTTTGCATGTTCATCCAATGCCAGTGATACAGGAATTCGAACTAATCAAAATAAATTCATTCATGCACGGTCGGATTTCATATAAACATGCCGGATTTCATTACATTTCATACATTCTTCAACTAAAAAGGGGTGCACTTGAGGTATAATTAATTAACCGAAGCTACCCACCTGTGTCCCGCTGAGCCGAACAGAAGCTTCAGTGACTTAACTACAGGTGCAGTTGCGTAACTGACATCTGGCCTGTTGGGCCCATGTGTCAGTCAGCTAACTGCACCAGCAGTTAAGTAGAAGCAGCGTTCTTCTCCAGCGCAGCTCTCTGACTCCACGTCGCCGCCAAGAAGCTAACCGGCCGTCAATGGTCAACCCGCCTAGCTTGGCTTCAACCGGAGGGTAGCAGCGGTGGCCTTACTTGGACCCGAGTGGCGGTGACTTGCCGTGCTCTACTCTTCCTCATTTTCTGTGTGGCGCGGCCTCGTTGGTAGTGGGGCGGGCCCTCGGCGGAGCCGGCGATGTCCTCTGTCTCGTTGCCGGCAGGGTGGGGCCTCGGCTGAGCCGGCGATGTCCTCTACCTCGTTATTGGCGGGGCGGGGCCTCGGCGGAGCCGGCGGTGTCCTCTGCCTCGTTGTTCGCGCCACGGGGCCTCGGCAGAGTAGGGCCTCGTCGACGCCAGCGGAGCGGGGACTCGTCGGAGCCGGCATTGTCCTCTGTGTCGTCCTCGGTCTCGCCAAACAGCGCCTCGCCTGCTTCATCGCCCTCTTTGCTGGCCTCTTTGTAGGCGGCCGCAGCCTCTGCCACCTGCATGCGATACCGACAGCGCTCGAGGCAGCCCTTGCGAGCGGAGCGGTACGAGTCGAGCAGCGCCTCCTGCTCCGCCCGCTTCACGGTGATCTGCTCCTCTGCCTGCAGGTGCTCCTGGAGGAGATGGTGGTTGTAGGTGGCGTCAGCCTGCGCCTCCCGGAACTGCTCCTCACGCATCTGCCTCACCCTGTCCATATATTGGGCACGGGCCTCACCGATGGTCATGGTGCAATGCACCACCGAGGATGGTGCGGAGGAGGGGGTTGGCGCCGGATCGTCGACTACCATGTTCTCCATTGGGACGTCGTCGTCCTCCGGCTGCCTGCCGGCCAGCCGGTCGGCAGCAATGGCTTCCATCTCCTTGTGGTCCGTCGTTCGCCCATCCCGAAGAGCGCTGGAGCGCGAGGAAGCCATGGTGGGCAGTAGTGGTGTGGACAGGAGAAAGGGAACTGATGCAGATGATTGCAGGTATGGCCGGCGCAGCAGTTTATATAGCAATGGTGGGCGGGCGAAGGGACGGACGTGTGGTGCCGGAGTAGCCACATTGGCAACCGCGTGTCATTAATGTGGGCGGCAGATGGACGGACGGACGGCACTTGTGTCGTTTGAAGGCGGAGCAATCACCTGCACCGAGAAGCGGGGCGGGCGGCGCTGACTGTTTCGGGCGGAAAGCGCGCGCGGGCGAGGAGATGACTTTACTTAGAGAGGATGACAATGGGGACCCACCAGGTCCATAGCCTCACGTACGCAAGTGCCTCCTTATTATATATATATAACTATAATTTATTTTGCTTCCTCCTGGTTTCCTGACATCACGGTCCCACACCATTGTCAACCTATGTAGTACTCCCTCCTTTCCGGTTTATAGGGCTTATCTCAAAATTTTAGTTTTTCCATTTTATAAGGCTCAATTTGGTTGTTCCCCATCACATGTTCAGACTTCAAGGTGCATTAAATCATTGCATGCAAGTATTAAGAGAAAACTGACCAATGCATGCACTTTATGCATGCATGCATTGCAATTAATGCATTCGTAAACATACTTTTTTGAGGAAAACAAGAGCATTAATTGGGTGCTTTTGCAAACTACAAAACATATTCCACCACTCATCATCTACCTTGGTTGGTGAGATTTTTGAATTGAGCCTTATAAACCGGAAAGGAGGGAGTAGTTAATAAACGAGAGAATTGCACAAGAAGCGGCCGACAGCTGGGACCAAGCAGCTCGAGCAGTATTTGTGTTTTTGAGGTGTGAGCACTGCAGAGTTTTTCGATGTTTAGCTCAGATATTAATTTTTCTCCTCTGAACAACAATGAAAACATCACTGCAGGTATTAACTGGGCGGGCTGTGGCCCGTCTAGCCCAAGCCACATATCCAGCCCAGATATTAATTTCTTTCAAGCTGAAAATGGCTAGCCCAGCTATACTTTTTTTAGGAATACCCAGGCAAGGTCAAGTTGTTATTCTCCGCCCCGCTGGGCTGCAAATCTTTCCTAGGAGGGATGCATTAGGCTTAACAAGAAAATGGGCTTTAAGAAATAATAAATGGGATGTAATTATAAAAACTGGGCAGTAACTATAAAAAATGCACCAAACATGTGATTACTTTATAAAATATTATTTTTGGATATTGAAAATTTTAATTTTATTAATTGTTGCGAGCGCAATGTTTTGTTGGATTTTTACGTAATATAAATTTATATTGAAATTGTATTTAATCTGACTAGAAATTTCGGGATAAAAATATTTCGGATCCCATCAAAATGTGGGAATTTTTATTGAATTCTGTTTTGAACGGTTGGTTGAAATTGGCTGTACTTTTAACAATATGTAAATGGGCTATAGTAAATTCCATTAGAATTCAAAAATGGGCTACACATTCTTACAAATCTCAAATGGGCTATAAGTTCTCTGCCACACACTTCTGGCCTTACTAAGTTGACGCTCCCCTAAAAAAACAGAGTTGACGCGTATGCAAGGCTTTGTCAACTTATAGTCAACACACGGTTCTAGCAGCAGTGGCCGTAGGATGTCCATCGAACGTGGACTGTACGTGGAGAGGCTGACAGCTGGGTCCACGGCAGCCGCAAGGAAGTGCCTCCTTATTACGCGCAAAATAATTATTCCTCCACCTGACAGCGGGGACCCACCGGACGGGCCACCGTATTTCGCGAAAAAAATGATTCGCCCCCTGACTGCTAGGACCCACGAGCTACATCTTCGCACGCAAGGAAGTGCGTCCGAAAAAAAACGATTCGCCCCCCTGACTGCTGGGACCCACTAGCTACATCTTCGCACGCAAGGAAATGCGTCCGGAAAAAAACGATTCGCCCCCCGACTGCTGGGACCCACCAGCTACACCTTCGCACACAAGGAAGTGCGTCTGGGCAAAAAAACGATTCGCCCCATGACTGCTGGGACCTAGCAGCTCCACCTTCGCACGCAATGAAGTGCGTCCGGGCAAAAAAAAACAAAACGATTCGCCCCCTAACTGCTGGGACCCGCCAGCTACTTCTTCGCAGGTAAGGAAGTGCCTGACAGTCGGGACCCACCTGGTCGAAGCATACGTAGCGTTGTCATTCTGGTCGCGAACATGTACGTACATACTGGTTGATGTAGAGGTGTGCACGTGTCGTAGTAGAGGCATGCACGTGTCGTAGTAGAGGCGCGCACATAGCATGTACACGTACGTACAGCAGCCAGGGTGCAAGAAAGAAAATACGGCCACGTATGTGTACATACGGGCAGGGTCCCGAACGCCTACTCGCACATACATACAGCCAGGTCTCGTGTACATGGCTGGGTCAGAACGGAGAAACATCATCGTCGTCATGTTCATGGGGAGGCAACGGAATGCATCGTGTTCATGGGGAGTCAACGGAATGCGTCGTGTTCATGGGGAGGCAACGGAATGCGTCGTGTTCATGGGGAGGCAACGGAATGTGTCGTGTTCATCGGGAGGCAGCGGAACGCGTGGGAGCCAACCGGCTGGGTCGGAACGGAATGCGCGGTCGTGTTCATCGGGAGGGCTTGGACGGAACATGCGATGGAAACGAGGCCTGGCGTACCGCAGAACGGAGGAAACGGACCTCCTACGGTCGAAATGGGGTTCTTGTTGATCGGGAGGGGTGTGGCGTACCGCAAAACGGAGGAAACAGACCTCCTACGGTCAAAACGGGGGTCCTATTGATCGGGAGGGGTGTGGCGTACCACAAAACGGACGAAACGGACCTCCTACGGTCGAAATGGAGGTCCTGTTCATCGGGAGGGGTGTGGCGTACCGCAAAACGGGACTCCACGAGATACTGTTCATCTCCACCGTTGACCTCCTCCAGCCTCCGCGGGCTCCTGTTCATCCAGCCTCCACCGCGCGTTACTCAACCGGCTACTGTTCAACCACCCCTCCACCGTCTACTGTTCATCCAGCCCTCCACACCACAGGGTCCTGTTCAACCACCCCTCCACGGGCACCCCTCCACCATCTACTGTTCATCCAGCCCTCCACACCACGGGGTCCTATTCATCCAGAGGCAACGCCACCGCTCACTGTTCATCCAAACCCCCCACCCCCCCCCCCCCCCCCCCGCAAGGCTCACTGTTCATCCAAGCGATCGGCTTCAGTTAGCAGCAGTAGCGAAGGAATCGCTCGATCGGGTTCAGTTAACAGCCATCGATCGATCACTCGGGTTCAGTAACGCGTAGCCTACAGTGCAATCGCTCGGGTTCAGTTAGAGCCCAACGCCTCGCTCGGGTTCAGTTAGAGCCAACGCCTCGCACACACGCGCGTACGTGTACGAGAGAAACGCTCATCGCTCGGCCCCTGACCTCCTACCGTAACCAGGAAATCCCCGAAATTTTTCTCGCCCTCGCTTCTACCACGGTTTTTTCCGTCATGGACGGCCCAAAGAATGTCATGCAGCTGCGTCTCCGGCCCGCCCAGGACGAAAAGCCCATTTTCTGTCATGATTTTTTGTCATAGAAGTAGGAGCCCACCACATCTATGATGATACCGGGTTTTGTCACAATTATCGTCATAGAAGTGTCATATGTATGACAGAAAAAAAAATTCGTTCGGCCCAAAATGTCACGGATGTGTCTTTTTTTTAGTGGGAGAGGGGAATCCGTCGCCATCGCCATCATCAACCATCCTCCATCACCAATTTCATGATGATCACTGCTGTGCGTGAGTAATTCCATCGTAGGCTTGCTGGACGGTGATGGGTTGGATGGGATCTATCATGTAATCGAGTTAGTTTTGTTAGGGTTTGATCCCTAGTATCCACTATGTTCTGAGATTGATGTTGTTGTGACTTTGCTATGCTTAATGCTTGTCACTAGGGCCCGAGTGCCATGATTTCAGATCTGAACCTATTATGTTTTCATCAATATATGAGTGTTCTTGATCCTATCTTGCAAGTCTACAGTCACCTATTATGTGTTATGATCCGTTAACCCCGAAGTGACAATAATCGGGATACTTACCGGTGATGACCGTAGTTTGAGGAGTTCATGTATTCACTATGTGTTAATGCTTTGTTCCGGTACTCTATTAAAAGGAGGCCTTAATATCCCTTAGTTTCCGTAAGGACCCCACTGCCACGGGAGGGTAGGACAAAAGATGCCATGCAAGTTCTTTTCCATAAGCACGTATGACTATATTCGGAATACATGCGTACATTACATTGATGAACTGGAGCTAGTTCTATGTCACCCTAGGTTATGACTGTTACATGATGAACCGCATTCGGCATAATTCTCTATCACCGATCCATTGCCTACGAGCTTTCCATATATTGTTCTTCGCTTATTTACTTTCCCGTTGCTATTGCTATCATCACTACAAAATACCAAAAACATCACTTTTACTACTGTTACCTTTTGTTATCATAACCACTACTATCATATTACTTTGCTACTAAACACTTTTCTGCAGATACTAAGTTTCCAGGTGTGGTTGAATTGACAACTCAGCTGCTAATACTTGAGAGTATTCTTTGGCTCCCCTTGTGTCGAATCAATAAATTTGGGTTGAATACTTTAGCCTCGAAAACTGTTGCGATCCCCTATACGTGTGGGTTATCAGTGAGCGGCCTCCATCAGGGCTAAGGCCGCCGCTGTGGAATAGACAGCTGCTGTGCCGCTCTCGGCAGTTGCTATCCCCGAGGCAGATGTTGCTGCCACCACCTGAGAAGCAACAACGACCGTTTGGGCTGCCTTTGTCGCCCGGTCGCAGATTGCGGTTGCGCTCATGCACCTTGTTAGCACGCGGATGGTGGCTGAGGTCGCTCTCTCGCCGGAGTGGGCTACCGAAGTTGCCCTCATGACGCGGGTCCACGTGCCCATCTTTCACCGACGATGATTGAACAGTGAAATGATATTTGGGGAGCGAGCTAGTGTGCTTGAGACGCCGGCTGCGGACTGTAGCCGACGCTCCTTCTTGCGTAAGCCATAGGCGTACTATACACTGATGGTGCTCCAGGATATTTTGTGCTGCACCTCACACGGTTGCTGATAATAGACTGTGTGCGATCTACTTGATTTTTCATCTTGATTTGAATTACATAAGGGGGTCACAGCGGCTATGGATAGTGTTTGAATTGCTAGACCTTTTATCTAGCGTGAACATGCAACTATATGTGTGTCGTAAAAGAATCGGAATTAATCCGGGTTCGTTTGAACATTCTATACATTAAATTGGTTTTTAGCCATTTCAGGTGCATAAATTAAATTTGAGCTACATGCACATGCTCCAGTGCATATAGATTGGTTGAAAAATCAATCTGTGTCCTTGGGTCCAGGCTTAGGTCCCATGCAAGAAATGGGAATGAATTTCAAACACCATGGCACCGTTGATTGCCGGCAAAACATTGAGATGCCTGGTTTTTAAATTCTAGTAAATCCAAAACCCGTCTGAAATTCATGAAACTTGGCATGCTATCATGGAGAGGCATCAACATGCCGTGGTAAAAAATTTGTCCCATTTGGGGCAGGTTTGGGTATATGCTTCTCACAAACCGGAGCTTCTCACAACAAGCATGATGGTTTTCGGTTGGTGCCACCTCTTTTAGCACTGCGTTGGTTTTCCCCGAAGAGGAAGGGATAATGTAGCAAAGTAGCGTAAGTATTTCCCTCAGTATTTGAGAATCAAGATATCAATCCAGTAGGAGGCTACGCGCGAGTCCCTCACACCTGCACAAAACAAATAAATCCTCACAACCAACGCAAATAGGGGTTGTCAATCCCTATAGGGCCACTTACGAGAGTGAGATCTGATAGATATGATAAGATAATATTTTTGGTATGTTTATGATAAAGATGCAAAGTAAAATAAAGGCAAAGTAAATAACTAAGTAGTAGGAGATTGATATGACAAAGATAGACCCGGGGGCCATAGGTTTCACTAGTGGCTTCTCTCGAGAGCATAAATATTCTATGGTGCGTGAACAAATTACTGTTGAGCAATTGACATAATTGAGCATAGTTATGAGAATATCTAGGTATGATCATGTATATAGGCATCACGTCCGAGACAAGTAGACCGACTCCTGC
Organism: Triticum urartu; assembly: GCF_056163025.1. Lineage (NCBI taxonomy): Eukaryota > Viridiplantae > Streptophyta > Magnoliopsida > Poales > Poaceae > Triticum > Triticum urartu. The sequence continues at coordinate 441,147,194 of NC_141878.1, read as the reverse complement.
CTGCATCTACTACTATTATAGCACTCATCGACCGCTATCCAACATGCATCTAGAGTATTAAGTTAAAAACAGAGTAACGCCTTAAGCAAGATGACATGATGTAGAGGGATAGACTCATGCAATATGAAGAAAACCCCATCTTGTTATCCTCGATGGCAACAATACAATACGTGCCTTGCTGCCCTTACTGTCACCGGGAAAGGACACCGCAAGATTGAACCCAAAGATAAGCACTTCTCCCATTGCAAGAACGATCAATCTAGTATGCCAAACCAAGCTGATAATTTGAAGAGACTTGCAAAGATAACCAATCATACATAAAAGAATTCAGAGAAGATTCAAATATTATTCATAGATAGACTTGATCATAAACCCACAATTCATCGGTCTCAACAAACACACCGCAAAAAGAAGATTACATTGAATAGATCTCCACAAGAGAGGGGGAGAACATTGTATTGAGATCCAAAAAGAGAGAAGAAGCCATCTAGCTACTAACTATGGACCCGTAGGTCTGAAGTAAACTACTCACACTTCATCGGAGAGGCTATGGTGTTGATGTAGAAGCCCTCCATGATCGATGCCCCCTCCGGCGGAGCTCCGGAATAGGCCCCAAGATGGGATCTCGTGGATACAGAAAGTTACGGCGGTGGAATTAGGGTTTTGGCTCCGTCTCTTATCGTTTGGGGGTACGTAGGTATATATAGGAGGAAGGAGTACGTCGGTGGAGCTATAGGGGGCCCACGAGGGTGGAGGGCGCGCCTGGGTGGTAGGCGCACCCCCCTACCTCGTGGCCTCCCGTTAATTGGCTTGACGTAGGGTCCAAGTCTCCTGAGTTGCATTTGGTGAGAAAATCACGTTCCCGAAGGTTTCATTCAGTTTGGACTCCATTTGATATTCCTTTTCTTTGAAACCCTGAAACAGGCAAAAAACAGCAGTTCTGGGCTGGGCCTCCGGTTAATAGGTTAGTCCCAAAAATAATATAAAAGTGGATAATAAAGCCCAATAATGTCCAAAACAGTAGATAATATAGCATGGAGCAATCAAAAATTATAGATACGTTAGAGACGTATCAAGCATCCCCAAGCTTAATTCTTGCTCGTCCTCGAGTAGGTAAATGATAAAAACAGACTTTTTGATGCGGAGTGCTACTTGGCATAATTTTAATGTAATTCTTCTTAATTGTGGTATGAATATTCAGATCCGAAAGATTCAAGACAAACGTTCATATTGACATAAAATGATAATAATTCAAGCATACTAACTAAGCAATTATGTCTTCTCAAAATAACATGGCCAAAGAAAGTTCATCCCTACAAAATCATATGGTTTAGTCATGTTTCATTTTCGTCACACAAGAATGCTATCATCATGCACAACCCCGAGGACAAGCCAAGCAATTGTTTCATACTTTAGTAATCTCAAACCTATAAACTTTCATGCAATATATGAGCGCGAGCCATGGACATAGCACTATAGGTGGAATAGAATATAGTGAGGGGGGTTATGTGGAGAAGACAAAAAAGATTTGTGAGGTTTTCATGGACGATTTTCCGTCTATGGTTCCTCTTTTGATGATTGCTTGAGCAATCTTGATCGAGTTTTGCAGAGATGTGAAGAAACTAATCTTGTCTTGAATTGGGAAAAGTGCCACTTTATGGTTAATGAAGGTATTGTCTTGGGGCATAAAGTTTCTGAAAGATGTATTGAAGTTGATAAAGCCAAGGTTGATGCTATTGAAAAGATGCCATGTCCCAAGGACATCAAAGGTATAAGAAGTTTCCTTGGTCACGCCAGATTTTACAGGAGGTTCATTAAGGACTTCTCAAAAATTTCTCGGCCTGTGACTAATTTATTGCAAAAAGAAATACCATTTGTCTTTGATGATGATTGTGTAGAAGCATTTGAAATACTTAAGAAAGCATTAGTCTCTGCACCTGTTGTTCAGCCACCTGATTGGAATTTACCCTTTGAAATTATGTGTGATGCTAGTGATTATGCTGTAGGTGCTGTTCTAGGGCAGATAGTTGATAAGAAATTAAATGTTATTCATTATGCAAGTAAGACTCTAGACAATGCTCAAAGAAATTGTGCTACTACTGAAAAAGAGCTTTTAGCAGTTGTATTTGCTTGTGATAAGTTCAGACCTTATATTGTTGATTCTAAAGTAACTATTCACACTGATCATGCTGCTATTAAATACCTTATGGAGAATAAATATGCTAAACCAAGACTTATTAGATGGGTTCTCTTGCTACAAGAATTTGATTTGCATATTGTTGATAGAAAGGGAGCTGAGAACCCCGTTGCAGACAACTTGTCTAGGTTAGAAAATATTCTTGATGACCCACTACCTATTAATGATAGATTTCCCGATGAACAATTAAATGTTATAAGTACTTCTCATAGTACTCCATGGTATGCTGATTATGCTAATTATATTGTTGCTAAGTTTATACCACCTAGCTTCACATACCAGCAAAAGAAAAAGTTCTTCTATGACTTGAGACATTACTTTTGGGATGACCCACATCTTTATAAAGAAGGAGTAGATGGTGTTATTAGACGTTGTGTACCTGAGCATGAACAGGAACAGATCCTACGCAAGTGTCATTCCGAGGTTTATGGAGGACACCACGCTGGAGATAGAACTGCACATAAGGTATTGCAATCTGGTTTTTATTGGCCTACTCTCTTCAAGGATGCCCGTAAGTTTGTCTTGTCTTGTGATGAATGTCAAAGAATTGGTAATATTAGTAGACGTCAAGAAATGCCTATGAATCATTCTCTTTTTATTGAACCGTTTGATGTTTGGGGCTTTGATTATATGGGACCTTTTCCTGCCTCTAATGGATAAACACATATTCTAGTTGCTGTTGATTACGTTACTAAGTGGGTAGAAGCTATTCCAACTAGTAATGTTGATCATAACACTTCTATTAAAATGCTTAAAGAAGTTATTTTCCCGAGGTTTGGAGTCCCTAGATATTTAATGACTGATGGTGGTTCACACTTTATTCATGGTGCTTTCCGTAAAATGCTTGCTAAATATGATGTTAATCATAGAATTGCATCTCCTTATCACCCACAGTCTAGTGGTCAAGTAGAGTTGAGCAATGGAGAGCTCAATTAATTTTGCAAAAGACTATTAATAGGTCTAGAAAGAATTGGTCCAAGAAACTTGATGATGCATTATGGGCTTATAGAACTGCATACAAAAATCCTATGGGTATGTCTCCGTATAAAATGGTTTATGGAAAAGCATGTCACTTACCTCTCGAACTAGAACATAAGGCATATTGGGATATTAAAGAGCTCAACTATGATTTTAAACTTGCCGGTGAGAAGAGGTTATTTGATATTAGCTCACTTGATGAATGGAGAACCCAAGCTTATGAAAATGCCAATTTGTTTAAAGAAAAAGTTAAAAGATGGCATGACAAAAGGATACAAAAGCGTGAGTTTAATGTAGGTGATTATGTATTGCTATAACACTCTCGTTTAAGATTTTTTTGCAGGAAAACTTCTCTCTAAATGGGAAGGCCCCTATGTTATCGAAGAGGTCTATCGTTCCGGTGCCATAAAGATCAACAACTTCGAAGGCACAAATCTGAAGGTGGTAAACGGTCAAAGAATTAAACATTATATCTCAGGTAATCCCATAAATGTTGAAACCAATATTATTGAAACCGTAACCCCAGAGGAATACATAAGGGACACTTTCCGGAACGTTTCAGACCCCGAAAAGGAATAGGTATGTGGTACGGTAAATAAACCGACTCCAAAACATTTTTTAACGCAATATTTCTCCGTTTTGGAATATTTAGAAAAATAGAAAAATAAGTAGCAGCCCGGGAAGGACACGAGGGCCCCACGAGGGTGGTGGGCGCGCCCTACCCCCTGGGCGCGCCCCCCTACCTCGTGAGCACCTCGTGTGCCTTCCGGACTCCGTTTTCTTGCACGTTACGTATTTTGGTTGGTAAAAATTCATTATATATTCTCCCGAAGGTTTTGACCCCCGTATCACGCAATTATTCTCTGTTCTTGTTTTGAACTGTTTTTCTGACAGATCTAGCTTATCATGACGTCCCCAAGTGCTTCTAAGGACAAGTTCTTCGAGAAGGTCATCAACCTTTACCTCGCGGAGGTGCTGCGACACCCTCAAACCATTGAGATGCGTGATGGGTTGTTGCACATCCGCGATGTTGAGGGACCAAAGGGAACCGGAAGCGTGGAGACGAGGCTTGAAGCAATGGAGCAACAAGTTTTCAAGTGCCAGGGGATGGTGGAGCGTGGAATCAACGCTAGCCACACGATGCTCGCGGAGTTCACTAACAACTACAAGCCGGATGCCAAGAACACCGAGGAGGCCATCTTCAAGCTATATGAGAAGATCAAGCGCCTCCAAGACCAAATCCATGACCTGCAAAACCAAAACTATGAGTATGAATATAGATTCAAAAGAATGAGTTTGGCTGTAGATTCGAGGATTCCGGAGACTCGGTCATCCTTCTATGATGGTGAACCTATGCCTTGGAAGATGGATGACAAGCCTGCATCATCAACAACACCCCCACCTTCTTCACCAACCAAGGAGATATAATCACATGGGTATGGGCACTTCCCTTGGCAACTTCCAAGCTTGGGGGAGGTGCCCCGGTATCGTATCACAATCACAACTCCTATCTTTACCGTTTTTCTTAGTTCGATCCTATTAGTAGTATCTTGATCTAGTAGAATAAAGTTTATGGCATGATCTAGTTTTGAGTTTTGCTTTATGATCTCTCTTTGTAATCGAGTCCGTGAGCTATATATAATAAAGATTAGTGTTGAGTCAAGGGCTTGATTATTTTGCCATAATCTTGGGTGAATAAAAGAAAAGAGAAAAAGAATAAAAAGAAACAAAAAGTTCATATTGATCTTATTGAGAGTAATGACTTCACATAGGAAGAGTATGATGATTAAAAGTTGTTGGGAGTTGGCAGACATAGCTTTGGCCATTGTTGCAATTAATAGGAAGTAATAAGGAAAGAGAGGTTTTCACATATAGATATATTATCATTGACATCTTTTATGATTGGGAGCACTCATTAAAATATGACATGCTAAAGAGTTGATGTTGGACAAGGAAGACAACATAATGAGTCATGTCTTTCTTATATCTGAGATAAAGTATGTTGTCATGGATCCTCTAACTTGTTGAGCTTGCCTTTCCCCCTCATGCTAGCCAAATTCTCAGCACCAAGTAGAAATACTACTTGTGCTTCCAAATACCCTTAAACCAGTTTTGCCATGAGAGTCCATCATATCTACCAATGGATTGAGTAAGATCCTTCAAGTAAGTTGTCATCGGTGCAAAGCAATAAAAATTGCTCTAAATATGTATGATTGATTGGTGTGGGAGAAATAAGCTTTATACGATCTTGTGATGTGGAAGTAATAAAAGCGACGGACTGCATAATAAAGGTTCATATCACAAGGGGCAATATAAAGTGACGTTCTTTCGCATTGAGATTTTATGCATCCAACCATAAAAGCGCATGGCAACCTCTGCTTCCCTCTGCGAAGGGCATGTCCTTTATTATTATCTTCTACCTTATGCAAGAGTCATGGTGATCCTCACCTTTTCTTTTTCATTTTATCCTTTGGCAAGCTCAGCATGTTGGAAAGAACATGATATATATATATATAATTGGATGTAGGGGAGCAAGAACCATTATTGTTGACATTACCCTTGAGGTAAAAGGTTGTGGGGCAAAACTATAAGCCCCTATCTTTCTCTGTGTCCGATTAAAACTCTGTAACCACAAGTATTGCGTGAGTGTTAGCAATTATGGAGGACTAAATGATAGTTGAGTATGTGGACTTGCTTTTTAGCTCTGTCATAGACTCTTTCCGATGTTATGATAAATTGCAATTGCTTCAGTGACTGAGATTATAGTTTGTCGGAGCCCAATAAGGTTTATGATTTATACTTTTGCATTGTGAATAGATCATCACTTGAACATAAGTAATCATATGACAAAATCTATATATGTTGCTGTTATGAGAATAATCATGACGCCTTCATGTCCGTATTTTATTTTTATCGATGCCTCTACCTCTAAACATGAGGACATATTTATTGTTATCGGCTTTTCGCTTGAGGACAAGCGAGGTCTAAGCTTGGGGGAGTTGATACGTCCATTTTGCATCATGCTTTTATATCGATATTTATTGCATTATGGACTGTTATTTCACTTTATGTCACAGTACTTATGGCTATTCTCTCTTATTTTACAAGGTTTACATAAGGAGGGAGAATGCCGGCAGCTGGAATTCTGGGCTGGAAAAGGAGCAAATATTAGAGACCTATTCTGCGCAACTCCAAAAGTCCTGAAACTCCATGAAACATCTTAAAATAAATAAAGAAAAATCCTCATCAAAGATGAAGGCCAGGGGGCCCACACCCTACTCACGAGGGTGGGGGGCGCCCCCCCCCCCCCCCGCTAGGGCGTGCCCCCCTACCTCATGGGCCCCCTGGTGGCTCTCCGACGTCCATCTTCTCCTATATGAGGTCTTTCGATGAGAAAAAAATAGGAAGGAACTTTTCAGGACGAGACTCCACCGCCACGAGGCGGAACCTTGGCGGATCCAATCTAGAGCTCCGGCAAAGCTGTTCTGCCGGGGATACTTCCCTCCGAGAGGGGGAAATCATCACCATCGTCATCACCAACGCTCCTCTCATCGGGAGAGGGCAACCTCCATCAACATCTTCACCAGCACCATCTCATCTCCAAACCCTAGTTCATCTCTTGTATCCAATTCTCGTCTCAAAGTCCGGGATTGGTGCTAGTAGGTTGCTAGTAGTGTTGATTACTCCTTGTAGTTGATGCTAATTGGTTTATTTGGTAGAAGATCATATGTTCAGATCCTATATGCATATTATTAACCCTCTGATTATGAACATGAATATGCTTTGTGAGTAATTACGTTTGTTCCTGAGGACAAGGGAGAAGTCTTGCTAATAGTAGTCATGTGAATTTGGTATTCGTTTGATATTTTGATAAGATGTATGTTGTCTAGCCTCTAGTGGTGTTATGTGAACGTCGACTACATAACACTTCACCATTATTTGGGCCTAGAGGAAGGCATTGGGAAGTAATAAGTAGATGATGGGTTGCTAGAGTGACAGAAGCTTAAACCCTAGTTTATGCGTTGCTTCGTAAGGGGCTGATTTGGATCCATATGTTTCATGCTATGGTTAGGTTTACCTTAATTCTTTTGTTGTAGTTGCAGATGCTTGCAATAGAGGTTAATCATAAGTGGGATGCCTGTTCAAGTAAGAATAGCACCCAAGCACCGGTCCACCTACATATCAAATTATCAGTTGTTCGAACGCGAATCATATGAACGTGATGAAAACTACCTTGACGATATTCCCATGTGTCCTCGGGAGCGCTTTTCCTATTATAAGAGTTTGTTCCGGCTTGTCCTTTGCTAAAAAAAGGATTGGGCCACCTTGCTGCACTTTATTTACTTTTGTTACTTGTTGCTCGTTACAATTTATCTTATCACAAAACTATCTGTTACCACTTATTTCAGTACTTGTAGAGAGTACCTTGCTGAAAACCGCTTATCATTTCCTTCTGCTCCTCATTGGGTTCGACACTCTTACTTATCGAAAGGACTACGATAGATCCCCTATACTTGTGGGTCATCAAAGACAAAAAAAGGAGAAAGTCTCACATCAACGAGGCTAATCAATGGGCTATGGAGATGCCCACTGATTGATGTTAATGCAAGGAGTAGGGATTGCCATGCAACGGATGCACTAGAGCTATAAATGTATGAAAGCTCTACAAAAGAAACTAGTGGGTGTGCATCCAACTTGCTTGTCAACGAAGACCTAGGGCACTTGAGGAGGCCCATTGTTGGAATATACAAGCCAAGTTCTATAATGAAAAATTCCCACTAGTATATGAAAGTGATAACATGAGAGACTCTCTATTACGAAGATCATGGTGCTACTTTGAAGCACAAGTGTGGCAAAGGATAGTAACATTGTCCCTTCTCTCTTTTTCTCTCATTTTTTCTTTTTTTGGGCCTTTTCTCTTCTTTTTTCTTTTTTTATATTCCTCACTTGGGACAATGCTCTAGAAAATGATGATCATCACACTTCTATTTATTTACAACTCAATGATTACAACTCAATACTAGAACAAAGATGACTCTATATGAATGCCTCCGGCGGTGTACCGGGATATGCAATGAACCAAGAGTGACATGTATGAAAGAATTATGAACAGTGGCTTTGCCACAAATACTATGTCAACTACATGATCATACTAAGCAATATGACAATGATGAATGTGTCATGATGAACGGAATGATGGAAAGTTGCATGGCAATATATCTCGGAATGGCTATGGAAATGCCATAATAGGTAGGTATGGTGGTTGTTTTGAGGAATATATAAGGAGGTTTATGTGTGAAAGAGCGTATCATATCACGGGGTTTGGATGCACCGGCGAAGTTTGCGCCAACTCTCAATGTGAGAAAGGGCAATGCACGGTACCGAAGAGGCTAGCAAGGATGGAAGGGTGAGAGTGCGTATAATCCATGGACTCAACATTAGTCATAAAGAACTCACATACTTATTGCAAAAATCTACAAGTCATCAAAAACCTCGGTACTACGCGCATGCTCCTAGGGGGATAGATTGGTAGGAAAGGACCATCGCTCGTCCTCGACCGCCACTCATAAGGAAGACGATCAAATAACACCTCATGTTTCAAATTTGTTTCATAACGTTTACCATACGTGCATGCTACGGGACTTGCAAACCTCAACACAAGTATTTCTCAATTTCACAACTACTCAACTAGCACGACTTTGATATTATTACCTCCATGTCTCAAAACAATCATCAAGCATCAAACTTCTCTTAGTATTCAACACACTCATAAGAAAGTTTTATTATTAATCTTGCATACCAAGCATATTAGGATTTTAAGTAAATTACCATGCTATTAAGACTCTCAAAATAATCTAAGTGAAGCATGAGAGATCAATAGTTTCTATGAAACAAATCCATCACCGTGCTCTAAAAGATATAAGTGAAGCACTAGAGCAAAATTATATAACTCAAAAGATATAAGCGAAGCACATAGAGTATTCTAACAAATTCCAAATCATGTATGGCTCTCTCAAAAGGTGTGTACAGCAAGGATGATTGTGATAAACTAATAATCAAAGACACAAATCATTCAAGACGCTCCAAGCAAAACACATATCATGTGGCGAATAAAAATATAGCTCCAAGTAAAGTTACCGATAGAAGTAGACGAAAGAGGGGATGCCTTCCGGGGCGTCCCCAAAATTTGGCTTTTAGGTGTACTTAGATTATATTGGGGGTGCCATGGGCATCCCCAAGCTTAGGCTCTTGCCACTCCTTGTTCCATAATCCATCAAATCTTTACCCAAAACTTGAAAACTTCACAACACAAAACTTAAAGTAGAAAATCTCGTGAGCTCCGTTAGCGCAAGAAAACAAAAGACCACTTCAAGGTACTGTAATGAACTAATTATTTATTTATATGGGTGTTATACCTACTGTATTCCAACTTCTCTATGGTTCACAAACTATTTTTCTAGCCATAGATTCATCAAAATAAGCAAACAACACACTCAAAACAGAATCTGTCAAAAATAGAACAGTCTGTAGTAGTATGTAGCTAGCGCAAGATCTGTAACCCCAAAAATTCTAAAATAAATTGCTTGACGTGAGGAATTTATCTATTAATCATCTTAAAAAATAATTAACTAAATAGAACTTTCAAAATAAAAATGACAGCAGTTCTCGTGAGCGCTAAAGTTTCTGTTTTTACAGCAAGTTCAACAAGACTTTCCCCAAGTCTTCCCAACGATTCTACTTGGCACAAACACTAATTAAACACAAAAAACACAACCAAAACAGAGGCTAAATAATTTATTTATTACTAAGCAGGAGCAAAAATCAAGGAATAAAAATAAAATTGGTTTGCCTCCCAACAAGTGCTATCGTTTAACGCCCCTAGCTAGGCATAACAAGCAAGAATAGATCTAGGTATTGCCATCTTTGGTAGGCAATCCATAAGTAGCTCTCATAATAGATTCGTAAGGTAATTTAATTTTCTTCCTAGGAAAGTGTTCCATGCCTTTCCTTAACGGAAATTGGAATCTAATATTTCCTTCCTTCATATCAATAATTGCACCAATCGTTCTAAGGAAAGGTCTACCAAGAATAATAGGACATGAAGGATTGCAATCTATGTCAAGAACAATAAAATCTACTGGCACATAATTCCTTTTTGCAACAATAAGAACATCATTAATTCTTCCCATAGGTTTCTTAATAGTGGATTCCGCAAGGTGCAAGTTTAGAGAGCAATCATCAAAATCACGGAAACCTAACAAATCACACAAAGTCTTTGAAATCGTAGAAACACTAGCACCCAAATCACATAAAGCATAGCATTCATGATCTTTAATTTTAATTTTAATAGTTGGTTCCCACTCATCATAAAGTTTTCTAGGGATAGAAACTTCCAATTCAAGTTTTTCTTCATAAGATTGCATCAAGGCATCAACGATATGTTTAGTAAACGCTTTATTTTGACTATAAGCATGAGGAGAATTTAGCACGGATTGCAACAAGGAAATACAATCAATCAAAGAGCAATTTTCATAGTTAAATTCCTTCAAATCCATAATAGTGGGTTTAGCAACATCTAGAGTTTTAATTTCTTCAATCCCACTTTTATCAAATTTAGCATCAAGATCAAAAGATCCAGAATTCTTGGAACGCCTTCTAGGTAAAGGTGGATCATATTCAATCCAATCATTATCAAGATTCATATTGCAAAACAAATATTTAATAGGGGACACATCAATAACTTTTAGGTCGTCATCATTATTTTCATAGGAACTAGAAGAAAACGCTTTTATAAAGGCATCTTTCTTAGCACGCATCCTAGCGGTTCTTTCTTTGCACTCGTCAATGGAAATTCTCATGGCTTTGAGAGACTCATTGATATCATGCTTAGGTGGAATAGATCTAAGTTTCAAAGAATCAACATCAAGAGCAATTCTATCAATGTTCCTAGCCAAATCATCAATCTTAAGCAATTTTTTGTTCAATCATAGCATTAAAATTCTTTTGCGAAGTAATAAATTCTTTAATATTAGATTCAAAATCAGAGGGCATATTATTATAATTTCCATAAGAATTTTTGTAGGAATTACCATAATTATTAGAGGGATTACTAGGATAAGGCCTAGGATTGAAATTTCTCTATACGCGTTGTTACCAAAATTGTTCCTACCAACAAAATTCACATCCATAGATTCATTATTATTCTCAATCAAAGTAGACAAGGGCATATCATTAGGATTAGAAGAAACACTCTTATTAGCAAATAATTTCAAAAGTTCATCCATCTTTCCACTCAAAACATTAATTTCTTCTATCGCACGCACCTTTTTATTAGTAGATATTTCAGTATGCCATTGAGAATAATTAACCATAATATTATCTAGGAGTTTAGTAGCTTCTACTAAGGTGATTTCCATAAAAGTGCCTCCCGCAGCCGAATCCAAAAGATTTCTAGAAGCAAAATTCAATCCGGCATAAAATTTTTGTATAATCATCCACAAATTTAAACCATGAGTAGGGCAATTACGTATCATTAATTTCATTCTCTCCCAAGCTCGTGCAACATGTTCATGATCAAGTTGCTTAAAGTTCATAATATCGTTTCTAAGAGAGATGATTTTAGCGGGAGGAAAATACTTACAGATAAAAGCATCTTTGCACTTGTTCCATGAATGAATACTATTTTTAGGCAAAGACGAAAACCAAGCTTTAGCACGACCTCTAAGCGAAAAAGGAAATAGCTTCAATTTAACAATATCATTATCCACATCTTTCTTCTTTTGCATGTCACACAAATCAAGGAAGCTATTTAGATGGGTAGCGACATCTTCACCAGGAAGGCCGGAGAACGGATCTTTCATGACAAGATTCAGCAAAGCAGTATTAATTTCACAAGATTTAGCATCGGTAAGAGGAGCAATCGGAGTGCTAATAAAATCATTGTTGTTGGTATTGGTGAAGTCACACAATTTAGTATTATCTTGAGCCATCGCGACAAACAAGCAAACTAACACACAAGCAAACAAGAAGCAAGCGGACAAAAGGGGGCAAATAGAGAAAGAGAGGGAGGATAGAGAGAGAGGGCGAATAAAACGGCAAGGGTGAACTGGGGGGAGAGGAAAACGAGAGGCAAATGGCAAATAATGTAATGCGGGAGATAAGGGTATGTGATGGGTACTTGGTATGTTGACTTTTGCGTAGACGTCCCCGGCAACGGCACCAGAAATCCTTCTTGCTACCTCTTTCAGCACTGCGTTGGTTTTCCCTGAAGAGGAAGGGATCATGCAGCAAAGTAGCATAAGTATTTCCCTCAGTTTTTGAGAACCAAGGTATCAATCCAGTAGGAGGCTATGCGCGAGTCCCTCACACCTGCACAAAACAAATAAATCCTCACAACCAACGCAAATAGGGGTTGTCAATCCCTATAGGGCCACTTACGAGAGTGAGATCTGATAGATATGATAAGATAATATTTTTGGTATTTTTATGATAAAGATGCAAAGTAAAATAAAGGCAAATTAAATAACTAAGTAGTAGGAGATTGATATGACAAAGATAGACCCGGGGGCCATAGGTTTCACTAGTGGCTTCTCTCGAGAGCATAAATATTCTATGGTGCGTGAACAAATTACTGTTGAGCAATTGACATAATTGAGCATAGTTATGAGAATATCTAGGTATGATCATGTATATAGGCATCACGTCCGAGACAAGTAGACCGACTCCTACCTGCATCTACTACTATTATAGCACTCATCGACCGCTATCCAACATGCATCTAGAGTATTAAGTTAAAAACAGAGTAACGCCTTAAGCAAGATGACATGATGTAGAGGGATAGACTCATGCAATATGAAGAAAACCCCCATCTTGTTATCCTCGATGGCAACAATACAATACGTGCCTTGCTGCCCTTACTGTCACCGGGAAAGGACACCGCAAGATTGAACCCAAAGCTAAGCACTTCTCCCATTGCAAGAACGATCAATCTAGTAGGCCAAACCAAACTGATAATTCAAAGAGACTTGCAAAGATAACCAATCATACATAAAAGAATTCAGAGAAGATTCAGATATTATTCATAGATAGACTTAATCATAAACCCACAATTCATCAGTCTCAACAAACACACCGCAAAAATAAGATTACATCGAATAGATCTCCACAAGAGAGGGGGAGAACATTGTATTGAGATCCAAAAAGAGAGAAGAAGCCATCTAGCTACTAACTATGGACCCGTAGGTCTGAAGTAAACTACTCACACTTCATCAGAGAGGCTATGGTGTTGATGTAGAAGCCCTCCATGATCGATGCCCCCTCCGGCGGAGCTCCGGAACAGGCCCCAAGATGGGATCTCGTGGATACAGAAAGTTACGGCGGTGGAATTAGGGTTTTGGCTCCGTATATGATCGTTTGGGGGTACGTAGGTATATATAGGAGGAAGGAGTACGTCGGTGGAGCAACAGGGGGCCCACGAGGGTGGAGGGCGCGCCTGGGGCGGTAGGCGCGCCCCCTACCCTATGACCTCCTGTTAATTGTCTTGACGTAGGGTCCAAGTCTCCTGAGTTGTATTCGGTGAGAAAATCACGTTCCCGAAGGTTTCATTCCGTTTGGACTCCGTTTGATATTCCTTTTCTTCGAAACCCTAAAATAGGCAAAAAAACAGCAGTTCTGGGTTGGGCCTCCGGTTAATAGGTTAGTCGCAAAAATAATATGAAAGTGGATAATAAAGCCCAATAATGTCCAAAACAGTAGATAATATAGCATGGAGCAATCAAAAATTATAGATACGTTGGAGACGTATCAGTAGGGAAGGTCCCACCTTTGGGGACGAAACGATATCCATTGCCTCTTATTGCTTTCAAAATTTTTCTCATGTCAACATCGAACAACGGGAGTGTTGTGTGATTTTTTGTGATTTTTCGGGATTCGTTTGGACATTTTTATGCATTAACTGAGTTTTCAATGCATTTATGTGCATAATTCAAATTTGAACTACATGCACATGCTCCAGTGCATATAAATTGGATGAAAAAACAAATATGTATCCTTGGGTGCATGCTTTGGTCCCATGCAAGAAATGGGAATGAATTTCAAACACCAGGGCACCGTTGACTGTCGGCAAAACATTGAGATGCCTGGTTTTTAAATTCTAGTAAATCCAAAACCCGTCTGAAATTCATGAAACTTGGCTTGCTATCATGGAGCGGCATCAACATGCCATGGTAAAAAATTTGTCCCATTTGGGGCAGGTTTGGGTATATGCTTCTCACAACCCGGAGCTTCTCAACAAGCATGATGGTTTTTGGTAGGGAACGTCCCACCTTTGGGGACAAATCGATATCCATTGCTTATTATTGCTTTCAAATTTTCTCTCGTGTCAACATAGAACAACAGGAGTGTTGTGTGAATTTTTGTGATTTTTCGGGGTTCGTTTGGACATTTTTATGCATTAACAGAGTTCTAAATGCATTTATGTCCATAATTCAAATTTGAAATACATACACATGCTCCAGCGCATATAAATTGGTTGAAAAATCAAATATGTGTCCTTAGGTGCATTCTTAGGTCCCATGCAAGAAATGGGAATGAATTTCAAACACCAGGGCACCGTTGATTGCCGGCAAAACATTGAGATGCCTCGTTTTTAAATTCTAGTAAATCCAAAACTCATCTGAAATTCATGAAACTTGACATGCTTTCATGGAGCGGCATCAACATGTCGTGGTAAAATTTTGTCCCGTTTGGGGCAGGTTTGGGTATATGCTTCTCACAAACCAAAGCTTCTCACAACAAGCATCATGGTTTCGGTAGGGAACGTCCCACCTTTGGGGGCGAAACGATATCCACTGCCTCTTATTGCTTCCAAAATTTTTCTCGTGTCAACATAGAACAATAGGAGTGTTGTGTCAATTTTTCGTGATTTTTCGGGGTTCGTTTGGACATTTTTATGCATTAATAGAGTTTTCAATGCATTTATGTGCATAATTCAAATTTGAACTACATGCACATGCTCCAGTGCTTATAAATTGGTTGAAAAATCAAATATGTGTCCTTGGGTGAATGCTTATGTCCCATGCAAGAAATGGGAATGAATTTCAAACACCAGGGCACCGTTGATTGCCGACAAAACTTTGAGATGCTTAGTTTTTAATTCTAGTAAATCCAAAACCCGTCTGAAATTCATGAAACTTGGCATGCTATCATGCAGCGGCATCAAGATGTTGTGGTAAATTTTTTGTCCCATTTGGGGCAGGTTTGGGTATATGCTTTTCACAAACCGGAGCTTCTCACAACAAGCATGATGGTTTTCGGTGGGGAACGTCCCACCTTTGCGGACGAAATGATATCCATTGCCTCTTATTGCTTTCAATTTTTTTTCTCGTGTCAACACAGAACAACAGGAGTGTTGTGTGAATTTTTGTGATTTTTCATGGTTCGTTTGGACATTTTTATGCATTAAATGAGTTTTCAATGCATTTATGTGCATAATTCAAATTTGAACTACATGCACATGCTCCAGTGCATATAAATTGGTTGAAAAATCAAATCTATGTCCTTGGGTGCATGCTTAGGTCCCATGCAAGAAATGGGAATGAATTTCAAACACCAGGGCACCGTTGATTGCTGGCAAAACATTGAGATGCCTCGTTTTTAAATTCTAGTAAATCCAAAACCCGTCTGAAATTCATGAAACTTGGCATGCTTTCATGGAGCGGCATCAATATGCCACGGTAAAAAATTTGTCCCGTTTGGGGCAGGTTTGGGTATATGCTTCTCACAAACCAGAGCTTCTCACAACAGGCATCATGCTTTCGGTAGGGAACATCCCACCTTTGGGGATGAAACGATATCCATTGCCTCTTATTGCTTCCAAATTTTTCTCACGTCAACATAGAACAACATGAGTGTTGTGTAAATATTTTTGATTTTTCAGGGTTTGTTTGGACATTTTTATGCATTAATTGAGTTTTCAATGCATTTATGTGCATAATTCACATTTGAACTACATGCAGATGCTCCAGTGCATATAAATTGGTTGAAAATCGAATCTGTGTCCTTGGGTGCATGCTTAAGTCCCATGCAAGAAATGGGAATGAATTTCAAACACCGGGGCACTGTTGATTGTCGGCAAAACATTGAGATGCCTGGTTTTTAAATCCTAGTAAATCCAAAACTCGTCTGAAATTCATGAAACTTGGCATGCTATCATGGAATGGCACCCAACATGCTGTGGTAATTTTCGTGTCCATTTTGAGAGAAGGCACACTCGAATAATGACAGCCAACAAAGGCATTTTGAAAAAATAGCTGCCACTTTTATATCTCAAACGTTTGTATAATTCAAACCATGTGCACTCTGTTAACCATTCACGTGACGCCACGTGTCTTAGTTTTAATGGCTGTAGGAGGTGCCGTGCGGACAGCTTCTTGACCTTGACTGAAGGGGAGGCGTGCGAGCGCCGCCAGGTGCATAGGCTAACCGAGAAGCGTGCAAGCTGTCCTCGAATGCGCAGGCTCACCGGGAAGTGTACGAGCTGTACGCTGCGTAGGCTCACTGGGAAACGATCCCTTTGACTTCCATGGCTACCCGCCTTGCTCGCATCCTCTCCATTAATGGCGCCCAAGCCACAGTTTAATTTGCTTTTTAAATATAAAACAATCATCACAAACATTTTAGTTAGAACACCCATATGCAAACCAACAGCTTCCCCATGAAGCCAAATGAAAATGTGCCGAGCAGGATTTCTGCTGCTCTTGATTGCAAACATTTTAGATAGAACACCCGTATGCAAAGTGAGAGCAACACAGGATTTGTGCATCCCTTCAATGCAAACGGCTGTTTTGGATGACCCGTGTGCAACCACGTATAAACAATTTGGTAAGATTTGTCAATCCTTGTAACACTGCGGTTTTTTAAAATATGAAGCTAAAAATTACTAGCAGTATCTAATTTTTGCAACTAAAATTCAGTAATTAAGCTTAGATTTCATTCATAGATTAAGCAGTCGTTCTTAATTTATACAAACAGTTCAACTCGACAGCTGAACCGACCAAACTTTTCCCCAATTGTTGTCAACCACGTACTGAAATAGCTAGTTCAACTATATATACTAGTTAATTTTAACTACGTTGTACAGTTCCACCACATCTATAGTTAGATGAACTGAACAAAATAGACCCTAAATACTACTACTACTGCGGAGGGGCTTTGTACTACTTTCGGCTGCCTCTCCTCTGCCGAGCGCGCTCAGTAAGAGGTGGAGGAGGAGGAGCCTACCGACGAGCTGGGAAACCGCAATACGGTGCCTGCCCCTGTTGCAGCTTCAGTGACGCTCACCTCAAATGCCCTCTGCCGCTCTAGATGACCCCTCTCGAAGCAGTGGTTCTCCTTGTAGATCTCCTGATTTCTCGCCTCTGAGGCGGCGTGTGCTGCAGCCACGATGGCGGTAAGGCTCTTTGCGTGCTCGACGAGGCGCTCCTCCTCCTCCTGCAGGAACTCGGTGTAGCGCGCAAGGTCGCTGACGCATGTGCGGGCATCCACCTCCGCCTTCCGCCTTCGGGCGGTGGTGGTGGAGCTGGTGATGACCCCGGCGGTCGACGGTGGTCTGGCGGCCATGGCGGCCGACGATGGGGTGGTGGCCACCTCCCGCCTTCGGGCCGCGGTGGCGGAGCGGGTGATGTCCATAGTGGCCAGCAGTGGGGTGGAGGCCATGACGGCCACCTCCCACCTTCGGGCCACGGCGGTGGGGCGCGCGATGGCCCTGGCTTTTGACGGTGGTGTGGCGGCAACGGCGGCCGGCAACAGCTGCCGATGGGCACCGGCAGCGGAGAGTGTGGTGGGTGTTCCGCGCACACCCAACAGGGACGCCACGCGCACTCCACTGCGTCGGGGACTGCGCTGCTGCCGCGGTGTAGCCTCCCAGCTGGAGCTGTCCTCTGATGACAACGGAGTGGCTGAGCGACGACGATGGACTGGTGCCATTGGCGATTGTGGGAGAAGCAGACGAGATAAGCTACAGGGAGGGAGGGAAAAATGCGACGCAGGACTCGCCGGCCGTGAGGGTTTTTATAGCAGGCTTGTAAGCATTGGGATTTTGAGGGATTTCACCGAGTCAGGCGGGAAGCTTGCATGGGAACCTGCGAGGTTGCGCGGGGACGGGCTCACCGATGATTCATTGGCGCCACCATTTGGTCAAAAGAACGCCCCCACGCGCTGCGCAAGCTTGCGCTATAAGACGTCTGCGGCAGCGGGGTGACAAGACGTGCGAGAGGAGGACGAAAGGCTATGTACACATACGGTTAATAAAAAATGTTTGCGATTTAATTACCTAATGTACCACCGTCCTGGTTTATAAGTATGATTTAACTAATAAAATACGAATACATGTCGCCAAAGATTATATAGTTGGATTTGTATTTGAACATAGTTTCCAATTATATAATTTTTAAAACATGCATTAACATTTTGTTGGTTAAATTTGAGGGCAAAGTATGGCAAAAAATATAAAGGAGACTATAGACTAGACAGAGGTGGTAGCACATGGCCGCTCTCTACGCAGCGATGCAACTATCGGCCGGCTTGTAGGCGACCATTTCTTGCCTATTCAACTGCTCTATGCGTGTGGTTGCTTGTGATTCAGGCAGCCGCGGCACGCTCTGCTCGTGTCCCGCCGCGCGCGCTCTACTCTCGCGTCCCTCCAGGTGCTCTGCCCTCATCCCTCCACGCGCGCTGCCAATGTTTGGGGCCAGCGCACAATCACGCACGTTCGTGTGCAAGCGGTTGCGTCGGGCGCGGCGCGACGATGCAGTTACCTGTTGCAAAAACTGCCATGCGGACGCGCCGAGAATCCACTGTAACGCCCTCGATGCGGCTATATCTCCCACGTGTCGAAGCACGACTTAGAGGCATAACCGCATTGAAAGCAATGTCGCAAGTGAGGTAATCTTCACACAACCCATGTAATACATAAGGGAAAGAGATACATAGTTGGCTTACAGTCGCCACTTCACACAATTACATGAATAAAGCATTACATCAACCAGATACAATCAAGGTCCGACTACGGAACCAAACTAAAAGAAGACTACCCCAAAAGCTACACAGATCCCCGATCGTCCCCAACTGGGCTCCACTACTGATCAACTAGAACGAAACAACACAAAGGACAAGATCTTCATCGAGCTCCTCCTTGAGCTTGGTTGCATCACCTGCACGGTATCATCGGCACCTGCAAACTGGTTTTGGAAGTATTTGTGAGTCACGGGGACTCAGCAATCTCACACCCTCACGATCAAGACTATTTAAGCTTATAGGAAGGGTAAAAGGTATGAGGTGGACTGCAGCAAGCGACTAGCATATATGGTGGCTAAGATATGCAAATGAGAGCGAGAAGAGAAGGCAAAGCACGGTCGAGAATCTATGATCAAGAAGTGATCCTAGAACAACCTACGTCAAGCATAACTCCAACACCGTGTTCACTTCCCGGACTCCGCCGAGAAGAGACCATCACGGTAACACACGCGGTTGATGTATTTTAATTTAAGATCAACTTCAGGTTTTCTACAACCAGACATTAACCAATTCCCATCTACCTATAACCGCGGGCACGGCTTTCGAAAGTTCAATCCCTGCAGGGGTGTCCCAACTTAGCCCATCACAAGCTCTCACGGTCAACGAAGGATATTCCTTCTCCCAAGACAATCCGATCAGACTCGGCATCCTGGTTACAAGACATCCTCGACAATGGTAAAAACAAGTCCAGCAAAGCCGTCCGAATGTGCCAAAAAATCCCGATAGGAGCTGCACATATCTCGTTCTCAGGGCACACTCAGATTGTCCAAACTTCCGGTATGCCAGCCCAAAGTTGCCCCTGGTGGGCACCGGCGGCTGATAGGTTGGACCAACACTCAGAGGAGCACTAGCCCGGGGGGTTAAAATAATGATGACCCTCGGGAGCGCGACTCCCAAGGGAAAAGAAAAGGCTAGGTGGCAAATGGTAAAACCAAGGTTGGGCCTTGCTGGAGGAGTTTTATTCAAAGCGAACTGTCAAGGGGTTCCCATTATAACCCAACTGTGTAAGGAACGCAAAATCCGGGAACATAACACCGATATGACGGAAACTAGGGCGGCAAGAGTGGAACAAAACACCAGACATAAGGCCGAGCCTTCCACCCTTTAGCAAGTATATAGATGCATTAATTAAATAAGAGATATTGTGATATCTCAACAAAATATCCATGTTCCAACATGGAACAAACTCCAATCTTCACCTGCAACTAACAACACTATAAGAGGGGCTGAGCAAAGCGGTAACATAGCCAAACAACGGTTTGCTAGGACATGGTGGGTTAGAGGCTTGGCTCAACAATATGGGAGGCATGATAAGCAAGTGGTAGGTATCACGGCATAGGCATAGCAAAAGAGCGAGCAACTAGCAAGCAAAGATAGAAGTGATTTCGAGGGTATGGTCATCTTGCCTGAAATCCCGCAAGGAAGAAGAACGAGTCCATGAAGAAGATAAACGGAAGTAGTCAAACGGGTCCTCACAAACGCGACGTTTTCGGAACCAACCTGAAGAAGCAACACCGGAAAGAAGCACACAACATAGTAAAAAACCAACACGCGAACATGGTATGATATGCGGGATGCGATATGCGGTGCATATGCATGATTTGGAAAGGAATGATTGAACCTGGCCTCAACTTGTAAATCCAAGAGTGCGACTGGAAAGGTGAGTTGATTTCGGTCGAAATCGATATAAAGATCACCGGAATCGGATCCACGGTTTGGGAATGGCAAGCAAAACAAATATGGCACCAGTCTGCGATAAACAACAAGTAGTCATCTAAATGCATTAAGATAAATATGCTACAGCGCTCAAACATGACAACAAAATACATGGCAGGGATCCACTCATGATTCTTGACAAAAGATGAACACTGAGCTACGGCTAATTCACTCAATAGCAAGCTCAAACAAGCATGGCAAAAGTGCAAAAGATAACAGGTTTCAGACTTAGTGATATAACAACAAATCAGGAAATTATCATCAGGAAGCAATCTTACGAGCATGATAACTACATGCTACCGGAACATAACATGGCAAAGCAAGGCATGACATGAAGCTACTCAAAACATATAACAAAAGTCCCTTAGTGACCATAAGCCAAAAGGGATCAGAAAATACAATTGCAAGCATGTGAACATAGCAAAAAGATAAACAGATTTAGACTTAGTGAAAAACTGGAGCATGCAAAACAGTTTAACAAGTAAGCATGTTTACGAGCTCGATGCACTCACTACTAAACATGGCATGACAAACTAAGCATACACCCATCAAGAAGACATGGCATAGAAGCTATACATGTCAAGAACAACAACATAGCATGCACGGATCAACAACAACAAGCTCGGAAAAATTTCTAAACATGTCAACAATCTGCCAGGAACAATTTATAGCAAAAGTAGAGCTCGATTGACTCAAGCTAGGGTCCTCCATAATTGCAAACAAAGACATGGATGGACAGAGCACCACAATATTAACAAAACATCCTTACTGATCATCCTCAAAAGAGGCACGGATCACTAGGAAACAACATGAACATATGGCATAACAAAAAAATCAGGACAAGGACTTAGTGAAATTATAAGTCCCTGAAATCAACATCGACGATTACGCTACTTTGCATGCTTGTGCTAGTCACCAAAAAGATCACAAAAATACATGACATACACCACTGTAAAGATGGCATGGCATATAACAAAATACATGTAGATCTCAAGATCATAGCATGCACACATTAATCATGGCAAAAATGACAAAAGGCCATTTGCTGAAACAGATCTGACATATTCCTCACATAGCCCTCTTCCAACAGCATTTCGGGCATCAAGATGAGCTCAAAAGAAAATGATGTAATGAGATGAAATGATGTACTCGTCGAGACGAACATTTTGATATGCTACACGCACGAATCGGAGCTACGACGAGGGAGTTATGATGCGATGAAAATGCATAAAAATACTGGAATCTGGGGACTTAGAAGAATTTCGACCTCTTGTGGAAAGTCAACCCGGGACAGAGACGTGCGGGACGGAGGGATCCGGATCTGGACGGAGGCGTGTTTGGATCGGGGGAGTGGTGGATCTCATCCCACTCTCTCCGGATCCGGCCGGAGTAACTCCGGCGAGCTCGAGGACGTACTCCGACGGGATGGGTCGGGCTCCGGCGAGCGTGCGGGGGCGGCGCCGGTGGACGACGCCGGCGAGGCGGTGGATGGCGCCGGCGATCGGAGACGAGCGGGGCGGCACGGATGAAGGCGGCGGCGCCGACGACGAGCGCAGCGGCGAGGAGGCGCAGCGGCGGCGGGGCGGCGCGCGGTGGAGGCTACGGCCGGCGGCGAGCGTAGCGGCGGCGGCGTCGGGCGGAGCAGGCAGCGGGCGGCACGCGGGGGAGCGGGCGCTCGGGCCTGGTTGCGGCTCGGGCGGGCCGGCTCCGGGCCCCGCGGGCCGGCGGCGGGTGCGGAGGAGAGAGAGAGAGGAGCGGTCGGCTGAGGTGTCGACGCGGGATTGGGCGCGGAGGCGGAGCTGCTGAGGTGCCGCGAGGAGATTGGCCGGCGCGACATGTTCGGCGGACATGTCCGGCGCGGTTGGACATGTCCGGCGGCGCAAGGAGGAAGACGGTTAGGGTTTGGACTGGGGGATTTTTCGGGGAGAGCCACATATATATAGGTAGAGGAAGCTAGGAGAGTCCAAATGAGGTGCGGTTTTTGGCCACGCGATCATGATCGAACACTCTAGATGAAGGAACATGTTTAGGTGGGTTTTGGGCCACTTTGGAGGGGTGTTGGGCTGCGACACACACGAGGACTTTTCGGTCCCTCGGTTAACCGTTGGAGTATCAAACAAAGTCCAAATGGCACGAAACTTGACAGGCGGTCTACCGGTAGTAAACCAAGGCCGCATGACAAGTCTCGGTCCAATCCGAAAACGTTTAACACCCACACACGAAGAGAGGTAGAAAAGGACACCGGGTGACATAGAAGCGCCGGATTGCAAAACGGACAACGGGGAAAAAAATGCTCGGATGCATGAGACGAACATGTATGCAAATGAAATGCACATGATGACATGATATGACATGCAAGACACACAAGCAATGACAAGGCAACAACAGCGAATAATTGGAAGACACCTGGCACATCGGTCTCGGGGCGTTACATCCATGCCGCCCGGCCCCCTTTTATTCATGCGGCCATTTACCTTCATCTCTCGTCTCACACGACACAATAAGCACACCCATGAGGACACATACAAAGAGGACATCCAGCGGTTCCAATGGCGCTCCCAGCGGCCGACGACGACAACGGCGGGCAGTTCACCACGCATCTCATAGTAGACACCCACATGAGGGGGAAGGCCCTCTCGGTGGTGTACACGAACAATCCGGTCTCGGTGGAGAGCTCCGTCCAAACTATGGAGCAGTTCCTTGCTGAGGACAAGTTCCAAGTGGTTGGCTTCGACCTCGAGTACACCATCGGTCGTGCCGGGCACGATTAGAAGGTTGTCGTCGCCCAGTTGTGCGTGTGACATGACGTCCTCGTCTACCACTACCACCTTGCCACAAGGCCTTGCGAGCATTTCTCTAGGTTTATCAACAACTCCGACTACAGTTTCCCTACGGTGGACACCACCAACGATCTAAAAGCGCTCAAGGTTTCGGACTTGAAATGTCCGAATCTTGTCAACATCCAAAGCCACTACAAGGTCTGGGGCAACGACAAAAACAAACTGGACTCCTTGGTTGACCTCGCCTCGGCCATCATCGACCCCTACTACATGAAGATGAAGAATGAGAGCAATAAGAACAGGAACGCCTGGCACAGTGTGTGGCATAAGAGACTGGATGAACAACATGTCAAGTACGCGGCCATGGACACGTACACAAGCTACGAGATGTATAGGCGGATCGTTGACATGAGGAACTGTCTTCTTCCTGACCCAGACGAGGGATCGATCTAGATAGCAGTGGCGGGAGCGTCACAAGAAGTAGATGACTAGACGATCGTTTCTCCTACTTTAGAATGCACGTAATTGTTTATTGAAGTGTGTGCGAATGATCTATATAGTCACTTATGTAATTGGATGTTCATTTTAGTTATATATACATGTTATTCTAGTGTAGACAGAGAAAATCACACGGCTTATTAGCAGCAATCATCTGTGTTATTATTGGTCTTGGCACACATTTCTGATTACAGACCTGTTTGCCATGTATCACACACACCTTGATCTGGCTGACCATTTCTTTTGTGTTGCCTAATAACAAACAGTTCATCCGAGTGAACCGTATGCTCCATATCACACACGCTTTCATCAGGCTGCCCGTTTCTTTTGTTCCGCCTCATCGCAAACAGTTCATTGAGCTGAACTGTATGCCCTGCATCGCACACGTATCTAAAATCTGAACCGTGTTTGATAGTTCCGCCATCGCAAATGTTTTGCACCTTTTTTAACAGTTCTTTTACACCATCGTTTGCAATTATGGCATCACACATAGTTTCATCGAAGGGTCTCTGATCGTAGTGTCGCGTTTGGACCATCCTGTAGTAGTGCTACGAACAACCAAAGATAGCATTTGAAACTGGACATGTGCTAACTACAAACAACCGAACAATCAAAAAACTTTAAAAGAGGCATATGCTAGCTATAACAGGCTTAACAACAAGCAAATATATGCATTCCTATCGGTATGTTTAAAACTGGATTTATGAAATGTACTGCATAGGAAATAATTGCACATATAGAGCATCACATTGTGAACAACTGAAATAAACAAGGCATACTGCAAACAACCAGATATCGCAATTAAAACTGGACATATTCTCAATACACTACAAAAGGGACTTGACAAAACAAATCATGGGTTTCCCCCTGTGAAGAGGCACAACAAAACAAATCATGGGTTTCCTCACTTGTCATAGATGGGCTCGTTCCCCTGGGAAGAGCACGGACCCTGGATGCGCTCCATGTTGTCGCAGATGGGCTCCTTCATCTTGGAAGAGCACGGCTGTAGGGTGCCCTCCCTGATATCGTGGACTGGCGCTTTCCCCTTGGAAGATCAGATGGGATCTTTCCCCTTGGAAGAGCCGAAGAGGGTGCCCTCCTCGTGGTCGCCTTCGATGAGGTCTAACTTGGTAGCTATGGATCCCAAGCCAGCGTCGCAGAACATGTCCTTCAGAAATGAAAAAAGGGGCTCGATGGCGATGTAGAATGGCAAATTGTTGACAACGAGCGAGAGGAGATCAGCGGCGGGGCCATGGATGAGATCGACGGCGGTTGAACCTGAGGGGTTGGGGTGGGCCACTTAACCTGTGACATAGCCCGCCTCAGGCCGTCGATGACCTCGATGTCGTAGCCGGCGGATGAGACATGCCCGCATACTCTAGCCCTCTGGTTGAGTGCCTGCTACCAGTAATGGTTGTCAGCTTCCTTGGCGACGTCGGGCGAAGAGACAGCTATACACCTCTTTTGGGTCAGTCGCTCCTCGAGCTCCACGAGAAGTGTAGCCGGGCTTAGGCTGCGACGCTCTGGAGTGGGGAATGGGGATGGGGATCTGTGGGAAAGGGGGCGTTTGGCAGGCGTCATCTAAGAAACTAAGGGCGGCCTGGGTATGGAGATCGGTGGGTAAGCTGCACGGGCAAACTGGCAGATGTTGACAATGGAGGCATTGCGGCGGCGGTGGGGACCTTGCTAGGGTTTCGAGCGAGGGAGGGTGTGTGTGTGTGCGCGCCCGCCCGAGGAGGTTTTGGGGTGTGTGTGTGTGTGTGTGTGGAGGGGGCGTGGGGTGTTTGTGGAAATGACGCGGGTGCTGAAAATTTTACTACGTGGGATTGAAATGCCGGGCTATTGAAAATTTTGATGATAGTGCATCGCACCCGGTCTGGAAATAACAACTGTGTGTTATGAAACAGAAAAACCCTTGAGGCAGGAAGATATTTTCTAGGGATGCAGGCGGGATTGGGAACAAGAAACATCGCACACGGTCTGGAGATAACAACCGTGTGTTATGAAACAGAAAAACCCTCGAGGCAGGCAGATATTTTTGAGAGGGGGAGCCTCGTGGAGCCCAATGTACTATGCGGGTGTGTGTGACAGGTGCACCGGCGTGGCACAAAGTTAGTTTGAGTGAACTGTGTTTGTTGTGTCATCCAACTTATGTAATGTTCATAAATTTGGTGAAAATGACGCGGGAGAGGGTCAGAACACGAACACACTTGCATGTGGACAAAATTTACATATCAAAAGGGTGGCTTGATTTTCAAATACCAAATGCAACTTCGATGTGGCACCTCTCTCGCAAAGCGCACTGTATTGCTTGCCCCCACCCCCCCACCCCCCTCGTGTCGGCACGAAGGGAATCCTAAGCTATGAATGCATGCCCCCTCCCCCCAACCGAGGTTCACCTAGCAAAGTGCGAAGTAGCTAGCAGCCCCCTCCTCCCTCGTGTCGGCACGAAGGGAATCCTAGGCTATGAATGCATGCCCCCCAACCGAGGCTCATTCACCTAGCAAAGTGCGAAGTAGCTAGCAGCCCCCTCCCCCTCCTCGTGTCGGCACGAAGGGAATCCTAAGCTATGAATGCATGCCCCCCCCCCAACCGAGGTTCACCCTAGCAAAGTGCGAAGTAGCTAGCAGCCCCCCTCCCTCGTGTCGGCACGAAGGGAATCCTAAGCTATTAATACATGCCCCCCCCCCAACTAAGGTTCACCTAGCAAAGTGCGAAGTAGCTAGCAGCCCCCCTCCCTCATGTCGGCACGAAGGGATTCCTAAGCTATGAATGCATGCCCCCCCCCCCGACCCAACCGAGGTTCACCTAGCAAAGTGTGAAGTAGCTAGCAGCCCCCTCCCTCGTGTCAGGACGAAGGGAACCCTAAGCTATGAATGCATGCCTCCCCCCCCCAACCAAGGTTCACCCTAGCAAAGTGTGAAGTAGCTAGCAGCCACCCCTCCCTCGTGTCGGCATGAAGGGAATCCAAAACTATGAATGCATGCCCCCCCGACCGAGGTTCACCTAGCAAAGTGCGAAGTAGCTAGCAGCCCCCCCCCCCCCGTGTCGGCATGAAGGGAATCCTAAGCTATGGATGCATGCTGCCTCCCCCAACCAAGGTTCACCTAGCAAAGTGCGAAGTAGCTAGCAGCCCCCCACCCCCCTCGTGTCGCCACGAAGGGAATCCTAAGCTATGAATGCATGCCTCCCCCAACCAAGATTCACCTAGCAAAGTGCGAAGTAGCAACCCCCCCCCCCCACACACACACACACTTTCAGTTAGCGGGCCAGAGAGGCATATATCTCACCAAGATGGATCGTAAAATGGACCAAGAATAATCCACCTTGTTCGTACAACCTCTCTCTTGTTGTTGGTCAAAGTGATGGCCGTCCATGCGACCCCGGAGATGGGCTAGCTCGCCAATAATCACGCAAGTAGCTAGTCCCTGAAGACAACCACTGCATGCATGTGGCCCAAACATATGTATGGCGAGGTGTGTTTTTGAGTAACAATGGAACAACTTTGATGTGGCATCGTGATTTCGAACTAGAAATCCCCAGACTGAGTGAGGGTTAGGTTGACGATGCATATGTATGTTACACCACACTTCAAGCCAACGACGGGGATTCATGCATGCATAGTATATGCGCTCAAACATAATTAGGTCTGAATCTCACCATGACCTATACTACGATAACATGAACCAAATGAAGAATACGCCATGGTAACCTATCTTGTTGTTGGTCACGTGATCATGGATGTCCACGCGGGCCCACGAATATACAGGCTTGTCGCCGATAACCACGCGAGGGAGTGTACCGTTTGAAGGCAACCACTACACGCATATGTATGGAGGTGATGCATGCATGCATGTTTGAATACATAACATTGATGTGGCGCGTGTGTCAAAAATCATACACTAGCTCCCCACACAGAGCCAGATCGGTTCATGATGTGTCGTTGTACTAGCCACTTCGACTCGATGGGAGGCATTCATGTGTACACATGCATGTGTGTGTGCTCAAGCTGTATCACGCATGTCATCCCAGAGCATAAATAATAATCCCCTCCTAAGTCAAATTAACCTCTCTTGTTGTCAGGCAAAAAGTAGTGATGGACCAATGATACGTCTCCAATGTATCTATAATTTTTTATTGTTCCATGCTATTATATTATCAACCTTGGATGTTTTATATGCATTTATATGCTATTTTATATGATCTTTGGGACTAACCTATTAACCTAGATCCCAGTGCCAGTTTCTGTTTTTCCTTATTTTTGAGTTTTACAGAAAAGGAATACCAAACGGAGTCCAATTGACGTGCCAATTTTTGACGATTTTTTTGGACCAAAAGAAGCCCAGAGTAAAAGAGTTGGGCTAGAAGAGTCCCGGGCCATGCACGAGGGTGGGGGCGCACTCTACCCCCCTAGGCGCGCCGCCCTATCTCGTGGACGACTCAGGCACCTCCCTGACTTGTTCCCGATGCCAAAAATTCCTATAAATACGGAAACCTCCAGAAAATAACCTAGATCGGGAGTTCCGCCGCTGCAAGATTCTGTAGCCACCGAAAACCAATCTAGACCTGTTCCGGCACCCTGCCGGAGGGGGGAATCCCTCTCCGGTGGCCATCCTCATCATCCCGGCGCTCTCCATGACGAGGAGGGAGTAGTTCACCCTCGGGGCTGAGGGTATGTACCAGTAGTTGTGTGTTTGATCTCTCTCTCTCTCTCTCTCTCTCTCTCTCTCTCTCTCGTGTTCTTGATTCGCACGATCTTGATGTATCACGAGCTTTGCTATTATAGTTAGATCTTTTGATGTTTCTCCCCCTCTACTCTCTTGTAATGGATTGAGTTTTCCCTTTGAAGTTATCTTATCGTATTGAGTCTTTAAGGATTTGAGAACACTTGATGTATGTCTTGCATGTGCTTATCCGTGGTGACAATGGGATATTCATGTGATCCACTTGATGTATGTTTTGGTGATCAACTTCTGAGTTCCGTGACCTCGTGAACTTATGCATATGCGTTGGCACACGTTTTCGTCTTGACTCTCCGGTAGAAACTTTGGGGAAACTCTTTGAAGTTCTTTGTGTTGGTTGAATAGATGAATCTGAGATTGTGTGATGCATATCGTATAATCATACCCACAGATACTTGAGGTGACATTGGAGTAACTAGGTGACATTGGGGTTTTGGTTGATTTGTGTCCTAAGGTGTTATTCTAGTACGAACTCTAGGATAGATTGAACAGAAAGAATAGCTTCGTGTTATTTTACTACGGACTCTTGAATAGATCGATCAGAAAGGATAACTTTGAGGTGGTTTCGTACCCTACAATAATCTCTTCATTTGTTCTCCGCTATTAGTGACTTTGGAGTGACTCTTTGTTGCATGTTGAGGGATTGTTATATGATCCAATTATGTTATTATTGTTGAGAGAACTTGCACTAGTGAAAGTATTAACCCTAGGCCTTGTTTCCTAGCATTGCAACACCGTTTACGCTCACTTTTACCACTTGCTACCTTGCTGTTTTTATATTTTCAGATTACAAAAACCTATATCTCCCATCCATATTGCACTTGTATCACCTTCTCTTCACCGAACTAGTGCACCTATACAATTTAGCATTGCATTGGGTGTGTTGGGGACACAAGAGACTCTTTGTTATTTGGTTGCAGGGTTGTTTGAGAGAGACCATCTTCATCCTACGCTTCCCACAGATTGATAAACCTTAGGTCATCCACTTGAGGGAAATTTGCTACTGTCCTACAAACCTCTGCACTTGGAGGCCCAACAACGTCTACAAGAAGAAGGTTGTGTAGTAGACATCAACCAAGCGGTCCCACAAATGGAAAGCGTCGGTATCCCTGATAACCGCTTAAGTGGGTGCGAGAAGAGAACCACCACCGATTTGCATGTGGGCCAAACATATATATGTTGAATACCCAAAATGCACAACTTTGATGTGCCACATGCCTCAAAAACCGTAAACCCTGCACCCACAGAGAGCGAGGTTCATATCAAGCGTACTACATATGATGGTCCCCTTCCCCCTCTTCATTGCATACTATATGCTCCTGTCGTGTACAACTCAAAATAATCCTCGTCGATGGTGAAATTAATTAACCTCTCCCGATGTAGGTCAAAGTGATGCATGCATGCATCGACGATGGCCTCATGGGCCCACATATGGAAGCGTCACACGTGAGTCTCCTAGCTAGGATATGCATGTGGCCCAAAAGGTGTTGTGTGATGTTTGAATAACCAATTTCACAATTTTGATGTGGCACGTGCCTCGGAAACCAAAAAGTCCTAACACTGAGTGATGTGTACTTGTTCACGGACGCGTACGTATAGTATATATGCTAGTCCCCTCCCACCTCTACGACGCGTACTATATACCACCATAACACAAACAAAAAAGATTCTACCTTGCTGGTCAAATTAACCTCACTGCCGGCTGTTCGTCAAAGTGATGGACGACGACCTCGCGGGCCCACAGAAAGCGTCACACGCGAGTATCGAGTGTCATGTAGGACAACCATCGACTGCATGTGGACAAAAACTTTATGTGTGATAGGGTTGTGTAATGTTTTAAATAATGATTTCACGACTCTAATGTGGCACCGACTTGCTGTGATGCCCCCGATTCAATCGTACACTAATCATACACGCAAACGTGTACGATCAAGATCAGGGACTCATGGGAAGATATCACAACACAACTCTACAAATAAAATAAGTCATACAAGCATCATATTACAAGCCAGGGGCCTCGAGGGCTCGAATACAAGAGCTCGATCATAGACGAGTCAGCGGAGGCAACAATATCTGAGTACAGACATAAGTAAACAAGTTTGCCTTAAGAAGGCTAGCACAAACTGGGATACAGATCGAAAGAGGCGCAGGCCTCCTGCCTGGGATCCTCCTAAACTACTCCTGGTCGTCGTCAGCGGGCTGCACGTAGTAGTAGGCACCTCCCGAGTAGTAGTAGTCGACATCGACAGTGGCGTCTGGCTCCTGGACTCCATCGTCTGGTCGCAGCAATCGGGTATAGAAAGGGGGGAAAGGGGGGAGAAAAGCAACCGTGAGTACTCATCCAAAGTACTCGCAAGCAAGGAGCTACACTACATATGTATGCATTGATATCAAATGGAAAAGGGGTATCATATGTGGACTGAACTGCAGAAAGCCGGAATAAGAGAGGGATAGCTAGTCCTATCGAAGACTACGCTTCTGGTATCCTCCATCTTGCAGCAGCAGAAGAGAGTAGATGGTAGTTAACCAAGTAGCATCGCCTAGCATAATCCTAACCGATGATCCTCTCCTCGTCGCCTTGTTAGAGAGCGACCACCGGGTTTTATCTGGCACTTGGAAGGGTGTGTTTTATTAAGTATCCGGTTCTAGTTGTCATAAGGTCAAGGTACAACTCCAAGTCGTCCTGTTACCGAAGATCACGGCTATTTGAATAGTTTAACTTCCCTGCAGGGGTGCACCACATAACCCAACACGCTCGATCCCATTTGGCCGGACACACTTTTCTGGGTCATGCCCGGCCTCGGAAGATCAACACGTCGTAGTCCTACCTAGGCACAACAGAGAGGTCAGCACGCCGGTCTAAATCCTATGGCGCAGGGGTCTGGGCCCATCGCCCATTGCACACCTGCACGTTCCAAGGGCGGCCGGAAGAAGAACTAGCCCCCTTACTACAAGAGCAGGCTTACGGTCCAATCTGGCGCGCGCCGCTCAGTCGCTGACGTCACAAAGGCTTCGGGTGATACCATGACGTCGAGTGCCCATAATTAACTGTCCTCGCATAGATGGTTAGTGCGTATAGGCCAGTGGCCAGACTCAGATCAAATACCAAGATCTCGTTAAACGTGTTATCTTGAAATAACCGCGAACGGCGACCAGGGCTGTCGGGGATATACCCCGCGGTATGATCCGGCTGGAGTTGTAAACCGGCTGGGACTTGGTAAACCGGCCGATGGTAAACTGGCGGAGAGTTAAGACAGAGAGTCAAGACAGATGGCTAAGACAGACGGTAAACCGGCTGGTGTTAAATCGGCAGATAATGTTAAACCGGTAGACAATGTTAAACCGGCAGACAATGTTAAACCGGCAGACAATGTTAAACCGGCAGACAAAGTTAAACCAGCAGACGTTAAGAAGCCCAGGAAGGAAAGTCAAAATAGTTTAAGTTAAAGTCCGAGTTGGACTCCACATGTAACCCGCCCCTTCAACATATATAAGGAGGGGCAGGGCTCCTCAGAGGGGGACAAGCTACAAGCAAGAAGAAACAATCTTAGGTCTAGACACAAAGAGGAGAGCCGGTTTACGGCGACTCCCTTGTGATGGTAATGAGACCTAGCCTCAAACAGCATGTAGAATTGTTACCGGATGATGTTTCCCGGAGGCCCATCTTAAAAGGCTTTACGAAATGGTTTAACTCAGCGGCCTGGCAGCCCATGAAAAGCCTCGAATTTGGGCCTGGCAGCCCTTGAAAAGCCTCGACTACACGATTTTATTTGCCTTTGTCAAGATTTTTCTCTTTTGATAAATTTTATGTTGAACCGGCGTCTCTCGACCCGGCATGACTATCAATCATCAAATTAACCCGGTGTTCTTTAACCCGGCTCGACTTTCAACTACAAGTTGTCAGTACATAATCACTTATAATCCGGTGTTTATTGACCCGGCCTGGCTTTGGACTATAAGTCGCCAATATATATTTGGATTGCGCCATTGGAATTATGCGCTTATAAATCATTGGGTATATTATTCAAATAGCCAACATGGCTGGATTTTAATTATGACTAGTATTATGATTAAGGTTTCCAAAGTCGCTTTTGCGCAATGGCTATCATGTTATCAATAGATATGATTTATTCTACAATTGAAGGAATAGTCCCGAGTTGCTGCAGGCTTACGACCCGGCACTTGGGGGCTACATTATTTCAGTTGAAATCACATCAAATACACAAGTCTCATGTCGCTGCAAGCATGCACCATCACACTTGTGGGCTAATGCAAAGTCATGTTTTGCTCACCTCATTGAAGACCCGACTCATCACATCATAATGAGCCGGCCCTTGGGGGCTACCAATTGCTCCTGTCAACAATTCAAGGTACACATATTTTCATCTATTATTGAAGGATCCACTGCTCAGTTGGTAAAGCACAAGGCTCTTAACCTTGTGGACGGGGGTTCAAGCCCCATGATGGGGGTTACATCATATGATATTATTTTCATTGAAAAATATATCAAGTCCCAGCTCAACATTATTTTATTGAGCCAGCCCTTGGGGGCTACATATCGCTACTCAAGTTTACATGATCATATTTACAAAGTATCTACTCATTATTGCATAATAACCCGGCCCTTGGACGTTAGCAATTTCAAGTCCCAGGTTGCTGCAAGCATGACAACCTGGCACTTGGGGGCTACATATGTGGAATACTCAGTTCTGACTGGTGATTGAAATGAACAACCTGGATTTCTTCAAGATTGTGACATTCATATTGAAGCAAGTCTTAAGCTGTTGTTATGTTACCTTCTTAAGACTTGGGGGCTACAAGTGATAGGCATATAAGAGGTATATTTTCAAGCTTGATGTTAACTACAATTATGACCTGGTGCCATCAATATTTATAAACCGGTAATGATAAACCGACAAGTTCAAGTCTTAAACCGGCACAGTTTTACATTCTCAAACCGGCAAGTTCTACATTCTTAAACCGGCTGCAAATCAGATGAGTATTTCAAAGGCCAATATTTTTGTTAAGCATTGGGAGCTGAAGTCAAAGGAGTTATTCTTCACAATATTTATCTATGACAAACCAATGTCAGCAAGTTGATTATGAAGCTGGTCTATTGACTCGGATTTTCTACAAGGAAATGACAAGGATTTAAAGATACTCAGGATCAGTTTAACATGGATAAATCCAAATTAAACTGGGGGCTAATGTCGGGGATATACCCCGCGGTACGACCCGGCTGGAGTTGTAAACCGGCTGGGACTTGGTAAACCGGCGGATGGTAAACCGGCGGAGAGTTAAGACAGAGAGTCAAGACAGATGGCTAAGACAGACGGTAAAGCGGCTGGTGTTAAACCGGCAGATAATGTTAAACCGGCAGACAATGTTAAACCGGCAGACAATGTTAAACCAACGGACGTTAAGAAGCCCAGGAAGGGAAGTCAAAATAGTTTAAGTTAAAGTCCGAGTTGGACTCCACATGTAACCCGCCCCTTCAACATATATAAGGAGGGGCGGGGCTCCTCAAAGGGGGACAAGCTACAAGCAAGAAGAAACAATCTTAGGGCTAGACATAAAGAGGAGAGCCGGTTTACGGCGACTCCCTCGTGATGATAATGAGACCTAGCCTCAAACAACATGTAGGGTTGTTACCGGATGATGTTTCCCGGGGCCCGAAGCTGTCTAAATTCCTGTCTTGTGTTGCGTCTCTCGATTCCGTTCAACCCCTCTCAAGCTACCACGTAGATGCGTTGGCCTCACGACTAAGTCCTCACAGTAGGACATCTGCCGTGACAATTCCACGACAGTTGGCGCCCACCGTGGGGCTTGCGAATGGTGGTGTTGAGTTCTTGGAGGTATCTCTCCCAGGGATCGAGAAGTTCGTAATTTTTTGAATAAAGAAACACCCGAGGAGGATCTGCGTCAGCTTTGTGTTCATTGATCCAGCTTTACGATCTGTGAATTTAAGTTCAAAAAAAAAGTTAAGGCAGGATCGATGCGCTACTAGAAGTCGCCGAGATTAACAGAGTCACAAGTCGCTGCAATTAATAGGAAAGCCCATCGGGCACTACATTGGTCAGCTAAAAGCTATGTGTGAGATCTGTTTGTACAAGGATTGTCCTGAGGTGGATCCGTAAAGGGCCTGCCAAAAAGTTACAAGTCGCCGGTTTTTGTATGAAGAAGAGCCGGTTTGAGAAGTTCGCAATTTTTTGTATGAAGAAGAGCCGGTTTGAAAGATCTCCATCAACTTCAAATTCGTCAGTCCAGATTTATAATCGATGAAGTTTTTTGATATGTGATGCTCGAGAAGGGCCAAGACCACGAACGGAGACAGTTATGATTGGAAAATTAACGACCACAATACGGATTCGCCGACGCCGAGCCGTAGTTTGTCAGTCTGAGTTCATGGTTTGAAAGATTAAAAGATCAAGAAAAGTATGGTTGTGCTGATTGCACTGTGGCCGCTGCAAGTTTAGGACGTATCCGCAATCTATCAATGCAATGATCAAGTTGCCGAAACCATGGTTTCCTGTTGCAGCACGTTTTGACCAGCACGCCGAATCCCAAAGTGTTTGGTCGCTACTGCTAATGCTACTTCCGAGTCATATCCATCAACCGTACTGACTACTAATAATACTACAAAAGACCAACAGGGTCTATACGTTTCACGGAAAACAAAATCCAGTCACTCATACTAGTGATTGTAGAAACTGCAGCAGGTGGCCCAAGGTATACATCGTTCGGAGTTGGACCGATTTAAAAACAACTTGCAACCAAATCTTGGTTCGAGACCTATGAGACTCTCAGCAGTATCTTAAACCGACGGCGCCCTCGCACGTCCTGAGCCACCATGGCTCCCCTTGCCGCGGCCTCTGCTTGAACCGCCGCCGTCTGCGGTCATTACCTCCGCAGCTGCCGCTATCTCGTCGCGTCACGCTGATTGAATTAAAGCCGACACGATCACACAGGATACCACAAGGTTGGACAATTTTAGGCAGACCGACAGCCGGGTTAATTTTGCTGGTCGGCTTTGAGGCTGGCAGTGTGAGATCTGAGTTCAACAGAAGTCAAACCGCCATTCATCCAAAACGTCCTGATTTGTAAATCAGCAAAATCAGTATGGCTGGAGTCCTTGTTTTGTCAAAAGTGCAGGTTCGCCGAGTCAGAGGAGAGTACCGATGCTTGCTCACCTTCACCGCGCCTCGCGCCGTGGTCAAGTTGCCTTCGCCGGGTGGCCCTGCCTCCGAGTCGGGCCTGCTGACCCCGCACTACCTCAATCCGCCGCGACCGCATCCACGGCCTCACTTCTGCTAAGCTTTACCGTACGCCAAGCCACCTCTGCCGTGGCCGGCGTCCTCTCCCTCAAACCGGCTGTCGCATTGAACCGGCCGTGACTGGGCTGCTCTAACCTGCCGCCAGCGCGGATGAACCCGTTGACTCGCCCTTTCCGCCGCGCAAAGAGCCGCCGCCTATTTCGTGTTGTCTTACATCGAGCTGTCGCGCCTCGTTTCCGCAGAAATCCGACGCTCCTCGTCGGCCTGGTCCGCCGAGCAAGTCACCTCCGTCACCGTGGCTCCGCGCCTGCCGCTTCAAGCCACCGCCGAACCGGTGCCGGGCCGCCCCGGACTCGCCTCGGTTGCCCCGGACTTCAGCGGCCTCCACCTCCGTCGCCTCGCCACGGCAGGTCACTACCATCACACCCGCGGTTGCATCCGAACCGCCGCAGTGCTCGTCTATCACACGTCACCGGCCGCCTTCGTCGACGCAGCCGCAGGCCCCGCCTTGTTGACCCCGCGCCTCAAGCCGACTCCGCTTTGACTCGCCGGGTGCGTGTGTCTGCTGGCACCACTTCACCGTCACCTCGCGGGGCTCCTTGTCTCCGAGCAGGGCCGGTTTGTACGCACTGTGCCTTGCGCCGCCGACAAGCCGCCTCCGTCGTCGAGCGTCGAGTCGGTCCTGTCGTCTCTGCTATCACGCATTGAGCTGCCCCAACATTAGCGGCCGCGAGCCACCGCTGGCTTTCTGCTTCTCCTCGCTGGACCGCCTCAGTGGTCCGCCCAGCGTCTTCGAGCCACCATCGTCAAGTCGCCACCTCCGCCGTCGGCGAGCAGTCCACATCTGCGCCGTAAACCGGCCATCTGACTCGCCGTGGCCACGAGCTATTACGCCAGTTCGTCTCCACCGTCGCCCCGCTTACGGGTCATCTGCTAAATCGCTGCTCCGCTTCCGACGCGGATGAGTTGCTGCCCGCGCTTCAGGGCTCCTCACCTTCGGGCACTTCGCCGCCGAGAGCCGCCGTGGTCTCGGCCCGGTTTGTGAACCGCCTTGAGCCACCGCTGAGCCTGTCTCTGCCTCCGTTGACTCGCCGTAGCGGAGCTAAGCCGGCCCAGCCTCGTGATTAAACCGCCGGGCTAAGTTGCCCATCTCGGCCACTGCTATACTTCGAGTCTCCAAGACGCCCCGCTGGTGCGGATAATCGCCGTGAGCCGCCCCGCCTTGGTCTCATGTCGTCGTTTTACTCCTGCGGCCACAAATCGCTGCCCGTTTCGTTGGTGCAAAGCAAAAGGGGTGCTTAAAACCGGAAAGCAAAATCAGTCAGTACTGCTACGACCCACATGGAGATCAAATAATAAAGAAGATCGGCAGCATCAGCACAAATGTGCTTTGGATAAATATGTGAATCAAAGGGAATTCAGTAACAGTACTGAAAAATTATCTACAGACACATAATCCGTCGTGAAAAAAAAATTAGGTGATATCCGTCTATTTTATTAGCACAATATTGTTTTTGTCAAAGAAACAATCACTTCGGTCTGTATCTTTTTTGTGTGCAGGGCAATTATTTATTTTCAAATGACGATATATCGTGGAAATTTGTCCTTGCTGTGCCACTCAATAGAAGCACCCAAGTTGTTGCCCTTGCAGACCAATCCATATCGGCATATCAGGATCACACCCGTTCATATAAAGCTGCTCAATGGACGTGCGCAAGACGCCACCCCTGCGACCCAAACTACTTTGACTCACCCGAGATTGATCTCAGCTTCGCTGAAGTAATTATTAAGTTCCATGACGGATAAATTCCGGCTTAACATAGCAGGTGAAATCTATCCAATAAATTTTTTATATTATATATTGCTTTCTTTAAAAGAGAAATTACTCCAGCTTGCAAAGATATTTCATGTAGGACCTTAAACCGCCATATTGGTGTAAATTTAAAAGCCGACAAATTCCGACTTAAAAAGATGGATTCCGGTTTAATATCCGATTTAAGGGAAAGTTATCTCCCACAAAGCTTTGAAGCTTTCAATAGCTGGTTCAAAATACCAGTTCAAGAAGAATTTATCTCTTGCAAAAAGTTAAAGGTTGCCAAAGAGGATATATTGCCATGATGCGCGGTTCAAACATGGGTATCCGGCCTTATTGGCTTATCATATTATTGATCACTTGGGGGCTTGGTCGTATTCGAACCATAGCTACACCTCTTGATCGGCGTAAGGCCACCGGGGAAATCAGTTAGGGGTCAAAGAGAGTGTTGCAAAAAGCACCAACTCAAACATAGACACCCATTGAGCACAGCTCACAAAGTTACTTGGGGGCTCTTTGTGCAAAGCAATAAAGAGTCTGAAAGGACCCTTGTAATTGGCTATCAAGCCACGGCTTGGAAGCCTGGTATATTCACCTAAAACCCCGGGTTAACCTGCCTTCATCAAGTAAGCCACTCCTATCCAGGTAATCCTGGCATGACCCGCCGAACGTTTGACAAGTCAATCTTATACAGACCCTGAACTTGTCAAAGTTAAAATGACGATTGGTTAGTTGGAGGCCCATCTTAAAAGGCTTTACAAAATGGTTTAACTCAGCGGCCTGGCAGCCCATGAAAAGCCTCGAATTTGGGCCTGGCAGCCCTTGAAAAGCCTCGACTACACGATTTTATTTGCCTTTGTCAAGATTTTTCTCTTTTGATAAATTTTATGTTGAACCGGCGTCTCTCGACCTGGCATGACTATCAGTCATCAAATTAACCCGGTGTTCTTTAACCCGGCTCGACTTTCAACTACAAGTTGTCAGTACATAATCACTTATAATCCGGTGTTTATTGACCCGGCCTGGCTTTGGACTATAAGTCGCCAGTATATATTTGGATTGCGTCATTGGAATTATGCGCTTATAAATCATTGGGTATATTATTCAAATAGCCAACATGGCTGGATTTTAATTGTGAACAGTATTATGATTAAGGTTTCCAAAGTCGCTTTTGCGCAATGGCTATCATGTTATCAATAGATATGATTTATTCTACAATTGAAGGAATAGTCCCGAGTTGCTGCAGGCTTACGACCCGGCACTTGGGGGCTACATTATTTCAGTTGAAATCACATCAAATACACAAGTCTCATGTCGCTGCAAGCATGCACCATGACACTTGGGGGCTAATGCAAAGTCA
Organism: Triticum urartu; assembly: GCF_056163025.1. NCBI lineage: Eukaryota > Viridiplantae > Streptophyta > Magnoliopsida > Poales > Poaceae > Triticum > Triticum urartu. The sequence goes on along the minus strand of NC_141878.1, from coordinate 441,107,762 downwards.
TGTTTTGCTCACCTCATTGAAGACCCGACTCATCACATCATAATGAGCCAGCCCTTGGGGGCTACCAATTGCTCCTGTCAACAATTCAAGGTACACAGATTTTCATCTATTATTGAAGGATCCACTGCTCAGTTGGTAAAGCACAAGGCTCTTAACCTTGTGGACGGGGGTTCAAGCCCCATGATGGGGGTTACATCATATGATATTATTTTCATTGAAAAATATATCAAGTCCCAGCTCAACATTATCTTATTGAGCCGGCCCTTGGGGGCTACATATCGCTACTCAAGTTTACATGATCATATTTACAAAGTCTTTACTCATTATTGCATAATAATCCGGCCCTTGGACATTAGCAATTTCAAGTCCCAGGTTGCTACAAGCATGACAACCCGGCACTTGGGGGCTACATATGTGGAATACTCAGTTCTGACTGGTGATTGAAATGAACAGCCTGGATTTCTTCAAGATTGTGACATTCATATTGAAGCAAGTCTTAAGCTATTGTTATGTTACCTTCTTAAGACTTGGGGGCTACAAGTGATAGGCATATAAGAGGTATATTTTCAAGCTTGATGTTAACTACAATTATGACCTGGTGCCATCAATATTTATAAACCGATAATGATAAACCGACAAGTTCAAGTCTTAAACCGGCACAGTTTTACATTCTCAAACCGGCAAGTTCTACATTCTTAAACCGACTGCAAATCAGATGAGTATTTCAAAGGCCAATATTTTTGTTAAGCATTGGGAGCTGAAGTCAAAGGAGTTATTCTTCACAATATTTATCTATGACAAACCAATGTCAGCAAGTTGATTATGAAGCTGGTCTATTGACTCGGATTTTCTACAAGGAAATGACAAGGATTTAAAGATGCTCAGGATGAGTTTAACATGGATAAATCCAAATTAAACTGGGGGCTAATGTCGGGGATATACCCCGCGGTATGACCCGGCTGGAGTTGTAAACCGGCTGGGACTTGATAAACCGGCGGATGTTAAACCAGCAGAGAGTTAAGACAGAGAGTCAAGACAGATGGCTAAGACAGACGGTAAACCGGCTGGTGTTAAACCGGTAGATAATGTTAAACCGGCAGACAATGTTAAACCGGCAGACAATGTTAAACCGACAGACAATGTTAAACCAGCGGACGTTAAGAAGCCCAGGAAGGGAAGTCAAAATAGTTTAAGTTAAAGTCCGAGTTGGACTCCACATGTAACCCGCCCCTTCAACATATATAAGGAGGGGCATGGCTCCTCAAAGGGGGACAAGCTACAAGCAAGAAGAAACAATCTTAGGGCTAGACACAAAGAGGAGAGCCGGTTTACGGTGACTCCCTCGTGATGATAATGAGACCTAGCCTCAAACAGCATGTAGGGTTGTTACCGGATGATGTTTCCCGGGGCCCGAAGCTGTCTAAATTCCTGTCTTGTGTTGCGTCTCTCGATTCCGCTCAACCCCTCTCAAGCTACCACATAGATGCGTTGGCCTCACGACTAAGTCCTCACACTAGGACATCTGCCATGACAATTCCACGACAAGGGCCAGGCCCACCTCTCTCCTAGGTGGTCTCAACCTGCCCTGTCGCTCCGCCACAAAGTAACAGTCAGGGGCCGTCGAGAACCCAGGCCCACCTCTACCGGGATGGAGCCACCTGCCCCTTCAGCCCCCAACTCCGAACAGTATCATAAGTAATGTAACAGTATAAAGTATATAGCATATGCCCGTGATCACCTCCCGAAGTGATCACGGCCCAGTAGTATAGCATGGCAGACGAACAAGAGTGTAGGGCCACTGATGAAACACTAGCATCCTATACTAAGCATTAGGATAGCAGGTAAAGGTAACAATAGTAGTAGCAAGGAAAGGCTATGCATCAGAATAGGGTTAACGGAAAGCAGTAACATGCTACATTACTCTAATGCAAGCAGTATAGAGAAGAGTAGGCGATATCTGGTGATCAAAGGGGGGCTTGCCTGGTTGCTCTTGCAAGTAGGGGTCGTCAACAACGTAGTCGGTCGGGGCACCAACAGCGGTGTCAGTCTCGTAGTCTACCAGAGAGAAGAGGGGGGAGAAACAATGAATACAATGCAAACAGATGCATATCGATGCATGACATGACAATTAACGGTGCTAGGTGCGCCCTAACGCAGTAGGTGGTGTTATCGGTGAAGGGGAAAAACAACCGGAAAATATCCCCGGTGTTTCGCGTTTTCGGACAGATGAATCGGAGGGGAAAATTTGTGTATTCGCTATGCTAGGGATGCGTGGCAGACGAACGGGCTGCATATCCGAATTCGTCTTGTCGTTCTGAGCAACTTTCATGTACAAAGTATTTTCATCCGAGTTACGGTTTATTTTATATTATTTTTAGAAGATTTAAATCATTTTTAGAATTACCAAAATTAATTTAATTAGAAAATGCCATTATGATGTCAGCAGTCAACAGTCAGTTGACTTCGTCAAACTGACGCATGGGTCCCAGTTGTCATTGAGTTAGGTTAACTAAACATGATTAGTTAATTTAATTAAGTGATTAGGTTAGTTAAACAGGATTAATTAAGTTAATTAATTAGTTAAGTAACTCTTTAATTAATTAATTATTTTTAATTCCCCTTTTTTTAACGTTCTCAGGGGCGTGGGGCCCCTTGCCCAGTGGCACAGAGGTCACTGGAGCGGGCGCGCGGGTGCGGGGTAACGGGCGCCTGGAACGGGCGCTGGGCACCCGCCGAGGTCGACGCGGGAGGGACGGGCGCTGGGTGCCGGCGGCCAGCCCGCCGGGGAAGTAGGGCGCGGCCTCGGCAGTGGCGGCCCTGGGGGCGACGTAGGGCACGGTTTCGCGCGCCGGCGTGCGTGCATGGGAGCGGCGAGCTGCAGGCGGGCAGGAGCTGGCAGGGAGTAGGGCCATGGGCGCGTGAGCGGCTGCAAACGGTGGAGGCGGGGCGGCGCGAGGAGCATGAGGGGCTGGGGTGGGCGAGGCCACCGCGCGGTAGCAGTAGGAGCTGGCCACGGCAGGCGACCAAGGTCATGGCCGGCGCGCAAGCGCGCATCGACGAGGCGTGCCATGGATGCAGGGGGGTGTGGCCGGCGCAGGTCGCGGCACAGGCAGCAGCAGCAGCAACGAAACATGGGCAGGGCCGGCGGTGCGCGGCGACGCGAGCGAGGCGGGTCGGCGTGGTGACCGCAAGGAGAGGGAAGAAGAGAGGGGCGCGACTCACGAGCGATGCTGGGGTTCGGGGCGGCGAGGCCTGTTGTAGGCCATTGGGGGAGGGGACGAGGAGGCAGCGCCAGTGCGGTCCGGGCGGCAGTGGTCGGCGAGCTAGAGGCGGGGCGGATCCCCTCGATCAAGATCGAGAGGAGGCAGAGGGAGTCCGGCGGGGAGGGCGGCGAGGTGGTTCTGACGAGGGGGGGGGGCTCCTGGTAGCAGCGTTCGTCGGGTGGCGCGAGGGGCAAGCGCCTCCTGTACGGCGCATGTCGTGCCTTAGTGGGAGGGTGGCGGCGCCAGGAGGGGAGCGAGGGGAGAGATGGGTGGAGTGGGGATCGTGGGGGCGTGGGCTAGGTCATAGTGGTGGCAGTGGGGCCTTAGTAGGCCAGGCGAGCGGGGTGGCCGGCTGGGCCGACCAACTGATTAGCTGGGCTGGGGCCCAGCAGGGAGGGGGTTATTCCTTTTTTTATTTTCCTTTTTCTGCTTTGTATTTAGTTCTAGATATCAAATGAATTTTGTTGAATACAAAATTTGGCACATAAATATTGGTTCATATAATGGAGCTGCATACAAAGTTTCAAATCATTTTGAAAAGGATAAATATTTGTTTATCTTAAAAGGTTAATTTAAATGTTGTTTGCTCCTGCTTAATTATCGTAGAGGCATATAAACATTCCCCATATTGTTGGTTGACGATTTTTAATTAGTTAGTGATTATTTACAACTGTTGGAACATTTTTAATCTACTGTTTTAATAAATTATAATCTGACCTGTTATTTGAATTTGAATTTAAACTTGGTTTTAAGCAAGTGAGGTTTAGCAAATTTTTAAATATGATGTCCTGGCACCATTAGTGTGTGGTTACTGTAGCTTGATTATCCGGGCATCACAATTCTCCTCCACTACAAGAAATCTCGTCCCGAGATTTAAGAGGTAGAGTTGAGGGGAAAGTATCGGTTATGAATTCTAACGAGTGTCGTCGGTCTTGGTTGCTCTTCTCGAAGACGTTGATGCCTTCATTTTTCTGATTTAGGTCATCCTGATGAAGTCGTCATCAATCCTTCGGGAACTCCGCCATACTTATGAAAGAATAAATGGTGGGTATTACAGGAGAACGAAGCTCTGTAAGGTTGACTATCTGGTCGATAACATCGGGGAAGGTGGCTGAAAGTAATTCTCGAATTGAATCTTAAGAGATTATCGAGGGCAAAGTAAGAAGGTGCAAAATAGAAGTTTCAAGCACACAGGAAATCGTTCGTTGCCTAAAACGAAGTGTGAAAGGGGTTTAGAGCAATGGGAATAAGCATTGCGTCTGATACCAGAATAGATCACTATGCAGGTGGCCCGTGATTTACATACGAAGTCAAGCTCAATGAATATCTTTGACAACAAGGGGTACAGGAGAGTCAGGTTCCGATATTGGGACCTGTGGGTTATGGGTCCGCCATGTGGGTTAAAAGTAGGAAGGGGGATGACGTCTTGCATGATCATGTAAGCAAGGCATGTCAGAGGATAGACTATCGATTATGTCGGCAACAACCATTGGTACCAAGGGCGAGGGACGAAGAGAACCATTTTCCCGCTCGTTGAATGACGCGGTCCAATAGGCAAGGTTCTCGTCCATCGGTGGTTACCGGAATGTCATCAACAATAGTAATAGGGTCTTGCTGACATAATTGTACACCGAGATGTTTACATAAGCAGGAGAATAATACTGCTTAGATCATATAGATCACAAGAAAGGTTAAACCAAACAATGGAAAGGAAAATGTGATCATCAGATTAAACTGAATGATGGAAAGGAAAATTTGTTTAAACACATAATTCAGGGGTATATCCTTCCCAAGGACAAGGAGAGCATGATATCCATGACATGATATAAAGTAGAAAACCCTTTAGGTAATGGGAGATGAATTTTCATGGCATTACCTATACAACGGTGTTTGGATAATGGATACAGAAAACTTAGCATTGCGCTTTCAATGCTCTTATTGAAAATCGGAGTACCACAGACATGCTCTGTAATAGCATTGACATGGTCTTCAAGCAAGGCCGGACTTTGGAAACACAAAGGATCCATCAGGAATAACTTGTAGAATAAGTTTTAGAATTTCCTCATGGAAGAATGGATAACCTTGCTGAAAAAGGAATCCATAACAATAGGGCCTCCGGCCAGGTGTGCTAGGCATGACAACACCTTACAGGGTCATATAAAAAGTCCAAGGTTATAGCTCTTGAAAAATGTTCCAACCATCATATCTGACCGAGATTCAAATATGATTGGTGTCAAGATACCTCAGACTCAGGATGCCTGAGAAAGAAAAGGTGCAACGCAATTGACGAGATGACATTATATGATTCTCGGGCAATGAACTATGGAAGCAAGTTCTGAAACAAGAGTTCATCATTAAACCAAGGAGAGGATGAAGAGGTGGTTGATGGACTCGGTGACAATTCATTGAGAATTCCAAAAGATGGGTGCCCTCAATTATGGGAACAAGGAGATAACATTTTTCAGATCAAATGATATAATGATGTATGCTCGAGGAAAACATACAAAATTTAAACATTGGTTGAGCGGTGCACCCGAAGTATGGGCTTAGTTAGCAAGATCAATGATAAAAGGGTGATTTGATATCCAATACACAAAGAATGTATCTATCGTTCATTAACTTACAAGCAATAGGGTTGCTAGAAGTTTTGAATTTTTCACATCACAATCCATTTGTCGGTATTCCGGTTGGAACACGGGGGCCATGAAAAGAATGGTGATGGTGAGAAGCATCACTTGAATCAATAATTCATAAGAGGTGGTGAAATTCTCACAACATACTTGACATAAAAGATGGTAATATTCCAAGGTAAAGAAGAATAATTGCTGGATAGCAAGGGTCTCAAAGTATAACACAAAACACGAATAAGTTTTTTTTGGAGGGAAGTCAATAAAGTGGTCGAGGATAACACAGATCATCGAGGGCAAGGATGGTATTTCTCATAATGAACTCAATTGACATCCTGGAAGAGCTCAGAATGTCGATGATGATCACGACACAATTGTTGAGAGATTTCATGAAGATGTAATCGGTCGGCGATGACATCAAGCCATAGGAATGATGAAGCGAAAGGTTATTGAACCCAAGGGTATGTCACAAACTCAAAACCAAGCTTGTTGTTTAAGGCAAAGTGGTATGATGAGGAAGATCGACGTAAGCTTAGCTCATCGTCGAAAGTTGTGCTCCGGGAATAAGGACCAGGTAGCACAATTAAAATCATCACAGTAATGATATAGCCAAATAGGGTAGGAAGGATGTGATCGGGTACAAACTCGTAAGTAAAGAAGATTACCAAAAGTTGTTGAACCGTAGTGCGGACTCGGTTCAGTTATCGGTTTTTGAGTGTTTAATAACTCAGAACCCGTGAAAAATTTGGAATCAGTGAGAATGTAGTACTTGATATTATCGAGGTACCATGGTGTAATACTCGACGGAAGATCAAAGTAAAGGTTGGACTGGTGTATTGATCCACAGAAGACAAGTGCTTAAACTTGCCCGTGAAATGGGGTCAAAGAAGAACATAGGGTCGAAACCACGATTGCAAAAGGCCGGATCCCAGATATAAGAACTTATACCAAGGGAAAAAATTAATTTAACAGAAGCTTTAATAATAAGATCTACATCGTGTCCATGGGCATGAACACAAAGGTCATGGTCGACTCCCACTTCTTCAATGCATAACCTTTCATTCACCTCTCGTATTTTGAAAATGACATTAGTTGTTGAAAGTTTTACCTGGTACAATACCAGATAAGTATGACCCGTGAAATCTTCCAGGTTTGCACAGATTAGGGAAGGCATTAGTTCAAACCATCGGGTATCTTAGGAACATATATCGCAAACTTCAGGAGTAAATAACACAAGCTCGAAAGTAGAGCATGGTTGACAAGGCAGAGGATACAATTTACCAAAGGTATTATATAACGGTGGAAAGGCTCACAAGGTTATTAAATACGATGTCGGATGAAATCCAACAATGGATCTGACGATCCACAACGGAGCTGATGTGAGTATCGGTACTCTACCAGAAGAAGAAAGAATGCAAGGGGATTAGCTGATAGAAACAACTAACTAACTCAAAGCTCAATGTAAGGAAATTTTATGATTTCCAAATCAAGGGATCAGAAGCAAATCGTTCTGATCGAAAATGAATAAGTTCAATAGACTTAGAAGCACAAACGATCAAGGCATTGATTGGTCAAGAACCAACTCATATCCAAATGACGTCTGAGCTGGAAGGATGAATCCTAGGATTCGACTGAGGAATGCGGGCATCCTCAACATATTGAATCAACGGACTTAAAATGATAAAGACAAGGGAGGCCAATAAGATTAAGAAACTTATGGGATTAACCATAATTCAAGCAAGCGAGAATTTCAAGAGCAATAGGCTGCTCGGGATTTTCGGAAGATCGAATGATATTTTGAAGTCTTTGGCGAAACACATGAACAACTCGGAATGAGCCGATACTTGATAAGTGCGAGAATTATCCGTAGGGGTATTCAGGTGACAGAGAACAGCAAGGCAGTAAGCTCAAAGGATTCTCGGAACAACAGAGAGAATTTCGAGGTATCTCGTAATAACAAGATCAGCTGGGAAGCATCGTATGAAAGGCGAGTATACGTGGTTATCCGCAGGGGTTTATCGATGGAAGGCAATTGCAAAAGCGACGCCATAAAGTCTCAAGAGAACATCAGAGAGTACCTTCGGATTCTTCTGGTGCAGCAGATGATCATCTGTAATAAGGGGCTCTCCGGGAGAAAGTATTATCGAGAACCTAGAGTCAGAGTTAGTAAAATCGTTTAACCCGAATAGAAGAGATGTCAGAGTCCCAGAGTATAGGTTGAGGAATAAAAGATCCTACTACCACCCAATGGCGATGTGTGCCCGTAAGACACACAGCCATGTTAGTAAAAAGTTTTGCAATGTCTAGACTCGACTTCGGCCAAGGAGTGTGGAAGGGGGATTCCTACAGGCAGTCGGCTCTGATACCAACTTGTGACGCCCCCGATTCAATCGTACACTAATCATACACGCAAACGTGTACGATCAAGATCAGGAACTCACGGGAGGATATCACAACACAACTCTACAAATAAAATAAGTCATTCAAGCATCATATTACAAGCCAGGGGCCTCGAGGGCTCGAATACAAGAGCTCGATCATAGACGAGTCAGCGGAGGCAACAATATCTGAGTACAGACATAAGTAAACAAGTTTGTCTTAAGAAGGCTAGCACAAACTGGGATACAGATCGAAAGAGGCACAGGCCTCCTACCTGGGATCCTCCTAAACTACTCCTGGTCGTCGTCAGCGGGCTGCACGTAGTAGTAGGCACCTCCCGAGTAGTAGTAGTCGACATCGACAGTGGCGTCTGGCTCCTGGACTCCATCGTCTGGTCGCAGCAATCGGGTATAGAAAGGGGGAAAAAGGGGGAGAAAAGCAACCGTGAGTACTCATCCAAAGTACTCACAAGCAAGGAGCTACACTACATATGTATGCATTGATATCAAATGGAAAAGGGGTATCATATGTGGACTGAACTGCAGAAAGCCGGAATAAGAGAGGGATAGCTAGTCCTATCGAAGACTACGCTTCTGGTATCCTCCATCTTGCGGCAGAAGAAGAGATTAGATGGTAGTTAACCAAGTAGCATCGCCTAGCATAATCCTAACCGATGATCCTCTCCTCGTCGCCCTGTTAGAGAGCGACCACCGGGTTATATCTGGCACTTGGAAGGGTGTGTTTTATTAAGTATCCGGTTCTAGTTGTCATAAGGTCAAGGTACAACTCCAAGTCGTCCTGTTACCGAAGATCATGGCTATTCGAATAGTTTAACTTCCCTGCAGGGGTGCACCACATAACCCAACACGCTCGATCCCATTTGGCCGGACACACTTTTCTGGGTCATGCCTGACCTCGGAAGATCAACACGTCGCAGCCCTACCTAGGCACAACAGAGAGTTCAGCATGCCAGTCTAAATCCTATGGCGCAGGGGTTTGGGCCCATCGCCCATTGCACACCTGCACGTTGCGAGGGCGGCTGGAAGCAGAACTAGCCCCCTTACTACAAGAGCAGGCTTACGGTCCAATCCGGCGCGCGCCGCTCAGTCGCTGACATCACGAAGGCTTCGGCTGATACCATGACGTCGAGTGCCCATAATTAACTGTCCCCGCGTAGATGGTTAGTGCGTATAGGCCAGTGGCCAGACTAAGATCAAATACCAAGATCTCGTTAAACGTGTTATCTTGAAATAACCGCGAACGGCGACCAGGGCCAGGCCTGCCTCTCTCCTAGGTGGTCTCAACCTGCCTTGTCGCTCCGCCACAAAGTAACAGTCGGGGGCCGTCAGGAACCCAGGCCCACCTCTACCGGGATGGAGCCACCTGCCCCTTCAGCCCCCAACTCCGAACAGTATCATAAGTAATGTAACAGTATAAAGTATATAGCATATGCCCGTGATCACCTCCCGAAGTGATCACGACCCAGTAGTATAGCATGGCAGACGGACAAGAGTGTAGGGCCACTGATGAAACACTAGCATCATTTACTAAGCATTAGGATAGCAGGTAAAGGTAACAATAGTAGTAGCAAGGACAGGCTATGCATCAGAATAGGGTTAACGGAAAGCAGTAACATGCTACACTACTCTAATGCAAGCAGTATAGAGAAGAGTAGGCGATATCTAGTGATCAAAGGGGGGGCTTGCCTGGTTGCTCTCGCAAGTAGGGGTCGTCAACAACGTAGTCGGTCGGGGCACCAACAGCGGCGTCAGTCTCGTAGTCTACCAGAGAGAAGAGGGGGGAGAAACAATGAATAAAATGCAAACAGATGCATATCGATGCATGACATGACAATTAATGGTGCTAGGTGCGCGCTAACGTAGTAGGTGGTGTTATCGGTGAAGGGGAAAAACAACCGGGAAAATATCCCCGGTGTTTCGCGTTTTTGGACAGATGAATCAGAGGGGAAAAGTTGCGTATTCGCTATACTAGGGATGCGTGGCGGACGAACGGGCTGCATATCCAGATTCGTCTCGTCGTTCTGAGCAACTTTAATGTACAAAGTATTTTCATCCGAGTTACGGTTTATTTTATATTATTTTTAGAAGATTTAAATCATTTTTAGAATTACCAAAATTAATTTAATTAGAAAATGCCATTATGATGTCAGCATGACATCAGGGTGATGTCCGCAGTCAAGAGTCAGTTGACTTGGTCAAACTGACGCGTGGGTCCCAGTTGTCATTGACTTAGGTTAACTAAACATGATTAGTTAATTTAATTAAGTGATTAGGTTAATTAAACAGGATTAATTAAGTTAATTAATTAGTTAATTAACTCTTTAATTAATTAATTAATAATTATTTTTAATTCCCCTTTTTTTAACGTTCTCAGGGGCGTGGGGCCCCTTGCCCAGTGGCACAGAGGCCACTGGAGCGGGCGCGCGGGTGCGGGGTAACGGGCGCCTGGAACGGGCGCTGGGCACCCGCCCAGGTCGACGCGGGAGGGACGGGCGCTGGGTGCCGGCGGCCAGCTTGCCAGGGAAGTAGGGCGCGGCCCCGGCAGTGGCGGCCCTGGGGGCGACGTAGGGCGCGGTTTCACGCGCCGGCGTGCGTGCATGGGAGCGGCGAGCTGAAGCCAGGCAGGAGCCGGCAGGGAGCAGGGCCGTGGGCGCGTGAGCGGCTACAAGCGGTGGAGGCGGGGCGGCGCGAGGAGCATGAGGGGCCGGGGTGGGCGAGGCCAGTGTGCGGTAGCAGTAGGAGCTGGCCACGGCAGGCGACCAAGGCCATGGCCGGCGCGCAGGCGTGCATCGACGAGGCATGCCATGGATGCAGGGGGTGTGGCCGGCGCGGGTCTCGGCACGGGCGGCAGCAGCAACGAAACATGGGAGGGGCCGGCGGTGCGCGACGACGCGAGCGAGGCGGGTCGGCGCGGTGACCGCAAGGAGAGGGAAGAAGAGAGGGGCGCGACTCACGAGCGATGCTGGGGTTCGGGGCGGCGAGGCCTGCTGTAGGCCATTGGGGGAGGGGACGAGGAGGCGGCGCCGGCACGGTCGGGGCGGCGGTGGTCGGCGAGGTAGAGGCGGGGCGGATCCCCTCGATCCAGATCGAGAGGAGGCAGAGGGAGTCCGGCAGGGAGGGCGGCGAGGTGGTTCCGACGAGGGGGGCTCCTGGCAGCAGCGGTCGTCGGGTAGCGCTCGGGGCAAGCGCCTCCTGTACGGCGCACGTTGTGCCTTAGTGGGAGGGTGGCGGCGCCAGGAGGGGAGCGAGGGGAGAGATGGGTGGAGTGGGGATCGTGGGGGCGTGGGCTAGGTCATAGTGGTGGCAGTGGGGCCTTAGTAGGCCAGGCGAGCGGGGTGGCCGGCTGTGCCGGCCAACTGATTAGCTGGGCTGGGGCCCAGCGGGGAGGGGGTTATTCCTTTTTTGTTTTTTTATTTTCCTTTTTCTGCTTTGTATTTAGTTCCAGCTATCAAATGAATTTTGTTGAATACAAAATTTGGCACATAAATATTGGTTCATATAATAGAGCTGCATACAAAGTTTCAAATCATTTTGAAAAGGATAAATATTTTTATGTTAAAAGGTTAATTTAAATGTTGTTTGCTCCTGCTTAATTATCGTAGAGGCATATAAACATTCCCCATATTCTTGGTTGACGATTTTTAATTAGTTAGTGATTATTTACAACTGTTGGAACATTTTTAATCTACTGTTTTAATAAATTATAATCTGACCTGTTATTTGAATTTGAATTTAAACTTGGTTTTAAGCAATTGAGGTTTAGCAAATTTTTAAATATGATGTCCTGGCACCATTAGTGTGTGGTTACTGTAGCTTGATTATCCGGGCGTCACACTTGCCTAACAAAACGGACAACCCACACGGTGGCTCACAACTCATAGTGTACTGCAAGCCACCCGCCACCCCCAGACGCACACACCCACACACACACCGCGAATCTACCGCAACTACGATGCATGTTAAATTAATTATCCCGAGGTGAACATACATGTTACCAAAGGAGGGACGTTTTAATTTCAAAAAAATCATAGAGATCATTAAGACGTTTTAGTACATTGATTGATTGATTTTCTACGGGTATAATGTGCAAAAATCAAATTTGATTTACATGCACACGTGACAGTGCACCTAAATGGATTGCAAACACACATGTGTGTCACTGGGTGCATGTTTACTCCTCGTGCAACAAATTTCAAACATTGAGAATCTTCATTTTTAAATTCTAGTACATCCAAAACTTATTTGAAGAGACTCTTTGTTATTTGGTTGCAAGGTTGTTTGAGAGAGACCATCTTCATCCTACCCCTCCGACGGATTGATAAACCTTAGGGCATCCACTTGAGGGAAATTTGCTACTGTCCTACAAACCTCTGCACATGGAGGCCCAACAACGTCTACAAGAAGAAGGTTGTGTAGTAGACATCAAGCTCTTTTCTGGCGTTGTTGCCGGGGAGGTTAGCGCTTGAAGGTATATCTTTAGATCTTGCAATCGAATCTTTTAGTTTCTTGTTTTATCAATAGTTTAGTCTATAAAAAAACTACAAAAAATGGAATTGAGGGAGAAAATAAGGACTCCGATAATTGTGCCAAAATGCTAGAAGAAGAATGCATTAAAATGTTTGGCACTAAATCTTTGAATGATGAGCATGATTGCAATATTGTTAGGACGAACTCTTTGAATATCCATAGTACTATTGATGATTGCACTAGTCATGATGAAAATGTCTCTTATAAGCATGTCAATTTTTGTGGAGTGCATAGAGTTTGCAAGTACACACCAAATAGGGAAGATATATTTTGCAAGAGGCATAAGTATTTAGAAACTAAATGGTTGCAAGAAAGACTAGATGTTTGTGCTGAAAATTTCAATTTTCTTAGCCATCCTTATGAACTTTGCAATGAACGTGGTCATTTAAATATCCAATGTGATCGAATCGTGTCCAAAAATTGTGATAACTTGATTTCCCTTGCACGTCATAATGAACTTAGTTTGCTTGTGGGTTATGAAGAAATGAAGCGTATAACTAAGGATCTTCCAGAATTTGTCCTCGATAAAGTTCTTGATTTTGATCTAGAGGAAATTTATATGTATTGTGCGGTGAATTGCATTGAAAATCCTTACATTTCCAATTACATAAAGTCAAGAAAACAAATATAATATGAAGAGAATACTAATGAAAGGGAAGAGATTTCCCAAAATACTCCTTTTTTTTCTTATGATGAATGAGGTAACGAGGAGGAGCCTTCTATCCAACCAATCTCATTAATAAGGAGCTCCAAAAAGAGGGTTAAACCCACACATGATGCGAAGAAGAAAAAGAAAAGACATAGAAGCAAAGGTAAAAAGGTATCCCTCCCAAATGATGTTGCTCCTATTACTCATTGTGATGATAATAGTTGCTATAATATTGGTGCTATCCATAATATTAATGATGAGAGTGACTATGATTATGATATGAAAAGGCCCAAGCTTGCGGATGCTATGTTTGATGAGAATGACATGTTTGAGAATTTATTTGCTGCAATTAATGTTTATACCAAGCTTGGGGATGCTATAATATCAAGTTTCCTCTCTATGCGCTTAAAATCTTGAAGTTGTGCTTGTTTTGCCTTCCTATGCTAGTTGATTATTGTTACCATAAATTGTTTGCTCACAAAATCCCTATGCATAGGAAGTGGGTTAGACTTAAATGTGCTAGTCATATTCTTCATGATGCTCTCTTTATGTTTCAATTCTTATCTTTTATAAGAGCATCATTGAAATCATCATGCCTAGCTAGGGGCATTAAACGATAGCGCTTGTTGGGAGGCAACCCAATTTTATTTTTGTTCTTTGCCTTTTGTTCCTATTTAGTAATAAATAATTCATCTAGCCTCTGTTATGATTGTGTTTTTTATGTTTTAATTAGTGTTTGTGCTAAGTAAAGCCTTTAGGATCTTCTTGGGTGATTATTGTTTGATCTTGCTGATAAAAACAGTAAGTATGCGCTCACGAAAATAATTTTCATTTTTTACCAGAGATGATAAAATACCAATTCCAACTGCAGTAGATCAATATAAAAATTGCCTAGGACTTCCTAATTTCTTAGGATTTTTGGAGTTATAGAAGTATTCGAGACTTACAGATTACTACAGACTGTTCTCTTTTAGGCAGATTCTGTTTTCGATGCGTATTTTGCTTGTTTTCTAGTTTCTATGGCTTATATTTATTGATATAAATTGTAGAAATTATATGGTACAGTAGGCATCATGTGGGAAAAATTATGAATCTTGTCTTGACAGTACCTAAGTGGTGATTTGCTCTCTTATACTAACGGAGCTTACGAGTTTTCTGTTGAGTTTTGTGTTGTGAAATTTTCAAGTTTTGGGTAAAGATTCGATGGACTATGGAATAAGGAGTGGCAAGAGCCTAAGCTTGGGGATGCCCAAGGCACCCCAAGGTAATATTCAAGGACAACCAAGAGCCTAAGCTTGGGGATGCCCCAGAACGCATCCCCTCTTTCGTCTTCGTCTATCGGTAACCTTACTTGGAGCTATATTTTTATTCACCACATGATATGTGTTTTGCTTGGAGAGTCATTTTATTTTCTTTTGTTTTGCTTGTTGTTCGAATAAATTACGAGGATCTAAAATTCTTAAATGTTAGAGAGTCTTCATATAGTTACATAATTATTCCACTACTCATTGATCTTCACTCATATCTTTTGGAGTAGTTTGTCATTTGCTCTAGTGCTTCACTTATATCTTCTTAGAGCACGTCGGTGGTTTTATTTTGAAGAAATAGATGAACTCTCATTCTTCACTGATATTATTTTTAGAGTCTTTAGAACAGCATGGTAATTTGCTTGGGTTATAAAATTAGTCCTACTATGATGGGCATTCAAGATGGGTATAATAAAAACTTTCATATAGAGTGCATTGAATACTATGAGAAGTTTGATACTTGATGATTGTTTTGAGATATGAAGATGGTGATATTAGAGTCATGCTAGTTGAGTAGTTGTGAATTTGAGAGCTACTTGTGTTAAAGTTTATGATTCCCGTAGCATGCACATATGGTGAACCGTTATGTGATGAAGTCGTGGCATGATTTATTTTTTGATTGTCTTCCTTAAGAGTGGTGGTCGGGGACAAGCGATGTTCTTTTCCTACCAATCTATCCCCCTAGGAGAATGCGCGTAGTACTTTGTTTTGATAACTAATAGATTTTTGCAATAAGTATGTGAGTTCTTTATGACTAATGTTGAGCCCGTGGATTATACGCACTCTCACCCTTCCACCATTGCTAGCCTCTCTAGTACCGCGCAAATTTCGCCGGTACCATAAACCCATCATTTAACTTGCTCAAAACAGCCACCATACCTACCTATTATGGCATTTCCATGGCCATTCCGAGATATATTGCCATGCAACTTTCCACCGTTCCGTTTATTATGACACGCTCCATCATTGTTATGTTGCTTTGCATGATCATATAGTTGATATCGTATTTGTGGCAAAGCCACCGTTCATAATTCTTTCATACATGTCACTCTTAATTCATTGCACATCCCGGTACACCGCCGGAGGCATTCACATAGAGTCATATTTTGTTCTAAGTATCGAGTAGTAATGCTTGAGTTGTAAGTAAATAAAAGTGTGATGGTCATCATTATTAGAGCATTGTCCCATGTGAGGAAAGGATGATGGAGACTATGATTCCCCCACAAGTCGGGATGAGACTCCGGACGAAAAATAAAAAAAGAGAAAAAAAAGAGGCCATAAAAAAGAGAAGGCCCAAAAAACAAAACAAAAAATGAGAGAAAGAGAGAAGGGGCAATGCTACTATCCTTTTACCACACTCGTGCTTCAAAGTAGCACCATGATCTTCATGATAGAGAGTCTCCTATGTTGTCACTTTCATATACTAGTGGGAATATTTCATTATAGAACTTGGCTTGTATATTCCAATGATGGGCTTCCTCAAAATGCCCTAAGTCTTCGTGAGCAAGCGAGGTGGACGCACACTCACTTAGTTTCTTTTTGAGCTTTCATACACTTATAGTTCTAGTGCATTTGTTGCATGGCAATCCCTACTCACTCACATTGATATCTATTGATGGGCATCTCCATAGCCCGTTGATACGCCTAGTTGATGTGAGACTATCTTCTCCTTTTTGTCTTCTCCACAACCACCATTCTATTCCACCTATAGTGTTATGTCCATGGCTCACGCTCATGTATTGCGTGAAGATTGAAAAAGTTTGAGAACATCAAAAGTATGAAACAATTGCTAGGCTTGTCATCGGGGTTGTGCATGATTTAAATATTTTGTGTAATGAAGATAGAGCATAGCCAGACTATATGATTATGTAGGGATAGCTTTCTTTGGCCATGTTATTTTGAGAAGACATGATTACACGTGAGTGTCCTAGCTAGGATATGCATGTGGCTGATAACGCACAAGTATAGGGGATCGCAACAGTTTTCGATAAGTAAGAGTGTCGAACCCAACGAGGAGCTAAAGGTAGAACAAATATTCCCTCAAGTTCTGTCGACCACCGATACAACTCTACGCACGCTTGACGTTTGCTTTACCTAGAACAAGTATGAAACTAGAAGTACTTTGTAGGTGTTGTTGGATAGGTTTGCAAGATAGTAAAGAGCACGAAAATAAAACTAGGGGCTGTTAAGGTAAAGAAGAAACTAAAGTAAATATAGCGAGTGTGGAAAAGTGGTGGTAGGAGTTGCGAAATTGTCCCTTAAGCAATTGACTACTTTACTAGACCGATAGCAAGTATTATGTGGGAGAGGCCACTGCTAGCATGTCATCCCTTACTTGGAATTCTATGCACTTATGATTGGAACTATTAGCAAGCATCCGCAACTTCTAATGTTCATTAAGGTAAAACCCAACCATAGCATTAATATATATTGGTCCCCCTTCAATCCCGTATACATCAATTTCTATGCGAGGTTGAAGCTTCTGTCACTCTTGCCCTCCAATACATAGTCCTATCAACATACAACTAACCCTATGGTGTGATCCACGCGCGCTCATATGATGGGAACCAAAGGACAGCAACATAACCACAAGCAAATTAAATCAATCATAGCAATTCATCAACCACCGATAGGACAATGAAAATCTACTCAGACATCATAGGATGGCAACACATCATTGGATAATAATATGAAGCATAAAGCACCACGTTCAAGTAGAGGGTACAATGGGTTGCGGGAGAGTGGACCACTGTAGATAGAGGGGGGAAGGTGATGGAGATGTTGGTGAACATGGCGGAGGTGTTGGTGAAGATCGCAGTGATGATGATGATGATGGCCACGGCGGCGTTCCGACGCCACCGGAGGAGAGGGGGAGAGGAGCCCCCTTCTTCCTCTTCTTCCTTGACCTCCTCCCTAGATGGGAGAAGGGTTTCCCATCTGGTCCTTGGCCTCCATGGCATGGGAGGGGCGAGAGCCCCTCCGAGATTGGATCTATCTCTCTGTTTCTCTTTGGTTCTCCGTTCTGTTCTGGCTCTGTTTCACCGTTTCGTATATATATGGAGATCCGTAACTCCGATTGGCCTGAAACCTTCGCCGTGATTTTTTTCCAAATATTAGCTTTCTTGCGGCAAAAGAAGAGTGTCAACCGCCTTACGGTGGGCTCACGAGGGTAGGGGTGCGCCCTAAGGGGGGCGCCTCCCTGCCTCGTGACCACCTCGGGCACTGGTTCGCGTTAATTTTCCTTCCGAATTTTCCATATTTTCCAAAAATAAGCTCCATCCGTTTTTATCCCGTTTGGACTCCGTTTGATATGGATATTCTGCGAAACGAAAAACATGCAATAGACAGGAACTGGCACTGGGCACTGGATCAATATGTTAGTCCCAAAGATAATATAAAAAGTTGCCAAAAAGTATATGAAAGTTGAATAATATTGGCATGGAACAATCAAAAATTATAGATACGACGGAGACGTATCAGCATCCCCAAGCTTAATTCCTACTCGTCCTCGAGTAGGTAAATGATAAAAAAAGATAATTTTTGATGTGGAATGCTACCTAGCATAATCTTGATCATATGTCTAATCATGGCATGAATATTAAGACATGAGTGATTCAAAGCAATAATCTATCTTTTGACATAAAGACAATAATACTTCAGGCATACCAACCAAGCAATTATGTCTTATTGAAATAACATAGCCAAAGAAAGCTCATCCCTACAAAATCATATAATCTGGCTATGCTCCATCTTCACCACACAAAATATTTACATCATGCACAACCCTGATGACAAGCCAAGCAATTGTTTCATACTTTTGATGTTCTCAAACCTTTTCAACTTTCACGCAATACATGAGCGTGAGCCATGGACATAGCACTATAGGTGGAATAGAATATGATGGTGGAGAAGACAAAAAGGAGAAGATAGTCTCACATCAACTAGGCATATCAACAGGCTATGGAGATGCCCATCAATAGATATCAATGTGAGTGAGTAGGGATTGCCATGCAACGGATGCACTAGAGCTATAAGTATATGAAAGCTCAAACTGAAACTAAGTGGGTGTGCATCCAACTTGGTTGCTCATGAAGACCTCGGGCATTTGAGGAAGCCCATCATCGGAATATACAAGCCAAGTTCTATAATGAAAATTCACACTAGTATATGAAAGTGATAACTCAAGAGACTCTCTATATGAAGAACATGGTCCTACTTTGAAGCACAAGTGTGGTAAAAGGATAGTAACATTGCCCCTTCTCTCTTTTTCTCTCATTTTTTGTTTTCTTTTTTTTCTCTTTTTTTGGGCCTTCTCTTTTTTTGGCCTTTCTCCTTTTTTTATTTTTTTTATTTTTTTTGTCCGGAGTCTCATCCCTACTTGTGGGGGAATCATAGTCTCCATCATCCTTTCCTCACTGGGGCAATGCTCTAATAATGATGATCATCACACTTTTATTTACTTACAACTCAATATCACAACTCGATATCTAGAACAAAGATATGACTCTATATGAATGCCTCCGGCGGTGTACCGGGATGTGCAATGATCTAGCGTAGCAATGACATCAAAAAATGGGCAAGCCATGAAAACATCATGCTAGCTATCTTACGATCATGCAAAGCAATATGACGATAAATGCTCAAGTCATGTATATGATGATGATGGAAGTTGCATGGCAATATATCTCGGAATGGCTATGGAAATGCCATGATAGGTAGGTATGGTGGTTGTTTCGAGGAAGGTATATGGTGGGTTTATGGTACCGGCAAAAGTTGCGCGGTACTAGAGAGGCTAGCAATGATGGAAGGGTGAGAGTGCGTATAATCCATGGACTCAACATTAGTCATAAAGAACTCACATACTTATTGCAAAAATCTATTAGTCATTGAAACAAAGTACTACGCGCATGCTCCTAGGGGGATAGATTGGTAGGAAAAGACCATCGCTCGTCTCCGACCGCCACTCATAAGGAAGAAAATCAATAAACACCTCATGCTCCGACTTCGTTACATAACGGTTCACCATACGTGCATGCTACGGGACTTGCAAACCTCAACACAAGTATTTCTACAGTCCACAACTACCCACTAGCATGACTCTAATATCACCATCTTTATATCGCAAAACTATTGCAAGGAATCAAACATATCATATTCAGTGATCTACAAGTTTTATGTAGGATTTCATGACTAACCATGTGAATGACCAATTCCTGTCATCTCTCTAAATAGATATAAGTGAAGCAAGAGAGTCTAATTCTTTCTACAAAAGATGTGCCCGTGCTCTAACAAATATAAGTGAAGCAAGAGAGCATTATGCAAATGGCGGTTGTCTAAGTGAAGAGAAACAAGCTATCCAAACTTCAAATGATATAAGTGAAGCACATGAAGCATTCTATAAAGCCATACTCAAAAGATATAAGTGAAGTGCAAAGAGCATTCTATAAAGCCATACTCAAAATATATAAGTGAAGTGCAAAGAGCATTCTATAAATCAACCAAGGACCATCTCATACCAGCATGGTGCATAAAAGAAAACTTAAAACTAAATGCAAAAGACGCTCCAAGATTGCACATATCGCATGAATGAAACGAATCCGAAAACATACCGATACTTGTTGAAGAAAGAGGGGATGCCTTCCCAGCATCCCCAAGCTTAGACGCTTGAGTCTCCTTGAATATTTACTTGGGGTGCCTCTGGCATCCCCAAGCTTGAGCTCTTGCCTCTCTTCCTTCTTCTCACATCGAAACCTTCTCCATCATCACACACTTCATCCACACAAAACTTCAACAGAAAACTCGGTAAGATCTGTTAGTATAATAAAGCAAATCACCACTATAAGTACTGTTGCAAACCAATTCATATTTTTTTTTTCATTGTTTCTACTGTAATATAACTTTTTCATGGCTTAATCCACTGATATGAATTTATAGTTTCATCAAAACAAGCAAACTATGCATCAAAAACAGAATCTGTCTAAAGCAGAACAGTCTGTAGCAATCTAAACATTCACCATACTTCTGATACTTGAAAAATTCTGCCAAAATTAGGAAAAATAAAAAAATTGTATAGGAAGACAGTGAAAAAAGAATCAGAACCATTTGACGTTCTAGATAAAAACGTAAAATCGTGCACTACAGCCAAAGTTTCTGTCCTGCACCGTACAAACCATCAAGCAAATGTAAACATCCTAAAGGCAAACCTTGGCACATTATTTTTATAATACAAAGGAATTGTACAAGGGGATAATTATTTTTGTTGAAAAGTTTCTGTAATCAAGATTCACATAGTTCCCATGGGCATGAACAAAGTTCAAGGACGTCCCCCATTTTCACAATGCTCGTCTCTCTCACTTTCACTTTTCTTTTTGAAAAAGTTTTGGATTCCCCTATTTATTTTTGTTGTTTTTAAACTATATGAAAGCACTCAACAGAAATAAATGACTCTTTAAAACTTCTGGGTTGTCTCCCTGGCAGCGCTTTCTTTAAAGCCATTAAACTAGGCATATAGTGCTCAAGTAGTGAATCCACCCGGATCCCAAGGTATATCGAAGCCAATTTTAATTAGCAATGATTTGTAATTTAGTAATGAGCACAAAGCAACATATATCAAGCAATGACGAAGTCTAACTCTCTTCCTATGCATCAGCATGTCATAAAAGAACAATTCATGCACACCTAGTAAAGGCCAATGCATAGTATAAACAATTTCTTGCAATTTTATCATGTTGGAAACATAGAGAGGTGGAGATATAGTTCCTCTCTCATAATAATTGCAAGTAGGAGCAGCAAGAACATGCATATTATATCCATTAAAATCATCATGTGTAACGGTAAAAGGCAACTCATCAATATAATCCTTAATAAGTGCAAACTTCTCCGATATAGTATAATCGGGAGAATTCAAAAAGATAATAGGACTATCATGCGTGGGTGCAATAGCAACAATTTCATGTTTAACATAAGGAACTATAGCAAGTTCATCTCCATAAGCATAATTCATATTGGCATCTTGTCCATAAGCATAACAAGCATCATCAAAAAGGGATATTTCAAAAGAATCATAGGGATCATAACAGTCATCATAGCAATCATCCTTCGGTAAGCACGAAGGGGAATTAAACAATGTATGAGTTGAAGAGTTACTCTCATTAGAAGGTGGGCACGGGTGATCAATCCGCTCTTCCTCCTTTTGTTCTTTGCTCTCCTCCTCATCTTTTTCATCCAATGAGCTCACAGTGTCATCAACTTCTTCTTCCATAGATTCCTGCAAAATATTAGTCTCTTCTTGGACAGTTGAGACTTTCTTAATAAGTTCATTAATTTCATAATTGTATTCATAATTCTCATAGCAATATTTGAGGATAGCTAAATTTTCAGATCTATAACAAGCATCATCAATATCATCAAACTCTTTAAACATAGATTCAATTTCATAAGCACCCATAAAAGCAACAAATTCTTCTATTTGTTCCACATCATAGTAATCATATATACCTCTAGCATAAGAAGCCAAGGTTTCATTATCATTAAATTTGCATGAAAAGGGGAGGTGTGGAGAATTCATCCTAGAGCAACAAGTATAATCATATTCTGAGCATAGTTGTCTAGCATACCACTTCAATATATAAATTTGATCCCATAATAGTTTCCCTTTTTATGTCAAGCAGTAATCCCTAAAGTATTCACGTTGATCCAACGTTACTCCCATTACATAATTGAATGGGGTTTTCTCAGGATTATTAAAGTAGTACATAATATCTTTCACATAACCAGCATCGAGGGTTTTAGGAGGTTCCCCAACATGAGTAGCAAGTACACCTAATTTTTTTGGTATTTTGTGTTCCATATCCATAACTAAAGATAAAGAACAACTAAGAACAGCAAATAAAAATTACTTAGTGATAAAGCAAACAAGCACACACGAGAATATTCACCCCACGCTATTGCTCCCCGGCAACGGCGCTAGAAAAAGGTCTTGATAACCCAAAAGTATAGGGGATCGCAACAGTTTTCGATAAGTAAGAGTGTCGAACCCAACGAGGAACAAATATTCCCTCAATTTCTATCGACCACCGATACAACTCTACGCACGCTTGACGTTCGCTTTACCTAGAACAAGTATGAAACTAGAAGTACTTTGTAGGTGTTGTTGGATAGGTTTGCAAGATAGTAAAGAGCATGAAAATAAAACTAGGGGCTGTTAAGGTAAAGAAGCAACTAAAGTAAATATAGCGAGTGTGGAAAAGTGGTGGTAGGAGTTGCGAAATTTTCCCTTAAGCAATTGACTACTTTACTAGACCGATAGCAAGTATTATGTGGGAGAGGCCACTGCTAGCATGTCATCCCTTACTTGGAATTCTATGCACTTATGATTGGAACTATTAGCAAGCATCCGCAACTTCTAATGTTCATTAAGGTAAAACCCAACCATAGCATTAATATATATTGGCCCCCCTTCAATCCCGTATGCATCAATTTCTATGCGAGGTTGAAGCTTCTGTCACTCTTGCCCTCCAATACATAGTCCTATCAACATACAACTAACCCTATGGTGTGATCCACGCGCGCTCATATGATGGGAACCAAAGGACAGCAACATAACCACAAGCAAATTAAATCAATCATAGCAATTCATCAACCACCGATAGGACAACGAAAATCTACTCAGACATCATACGATGGCAACACATCATTGGATAATAATATGAAGCATAAAGCACCATGTTCAAGTAGAGGATACAATGGGTTACGGGAGAGTGGACCGCTGTAGATAGAGGGGGGAAGGTGATGGAGATGTTGGTGAAGATGGCGGAGGTGTTGGTGAAGATCGCAGTGATGATGATGATGATGATGGCCACGGCGGCGTTCCGACGCCACCGGAAGAGAGGGGGAGAGGAGCCCCCTTCTTCCTCTTCTTCCTTGACCTCCTCCCTAGATGGGAGAAGGGTTTCCCCTATGGTCCTTGGCCTCCATGGCATGGGAGGGGCGAGAGCCCCTCCGAGATTGGATCTATCTCTCTGTTTCTCTTTGGTTCTCCGTTCTGTTCTGGCTCTGTTTCACCGTTTCGTATATATATGGAGATCCGTAACTCTGATTGGCCTGAAACCTTCGCCGTGATTTTTTTCTTCTGAATATTAGCTTTCTTGCGGCAATAGAAGAGCGTCAACTGCCTTACGGTGGGCTCACGAGGGTAGGAGCGCGCCCTAAGGGGGGGCGCCCCCCTGCCTCGTGACCACCTCGGGCACTGGTTCGCGTTGATTTTCCTTCCGAATTTTCCATATTTTCCAAAAATAAGCTCCATCCATTTTTATCCCGTTTGGAGTCCATTTGATATGGATATTCTGCGAAACCAAAAACATGCAACAGACAGGAACTGGCACTGGGCACTGGATCAATATGTTAGTCCCAAAAATAATATAAAAAGTTGCCAAAAAGTATATGAAAGTTGAATAATATTGGCATGGAACAATCAAAAATTATAGATACGACGGAGACGTATCAGTGGCCCAAAAAGGTGTTGTGTGATGTTTGAATAACCAATTTCACAATTTTGATGTGGCACGTTCCTCGGAAACCAAAAAGTCTCGACACTGAGTGAGGTGTACTTGTCCACGGACGCGTACGTATAGTATATATGCTAGTCCCCTCCCACCTCTTCGACGCGTACTATATTCCACCATAACACAAACAAAAAATATTCTACCTTGCTGGTCAAATTAACCTCACTGCCGGCTGTTCGTCAAAGTGATGGATGGCGACCTTGCGGGCCCACAGAAAGCGTCACACGCGAGTATCGAGTGTCGTGTAGGACAACCATCGTCTGCATGTGGCCCAAACATTTATGTATGACAGGGTTGTGTAATGTTTTAAATAACGATTTTCATGACTCTGATGTGGCACCGGCCTGCCTAACAAAATGGCCAACCCACACGGTGGCTCACAACTCGTAGAGTACTGCGAGCCACCCGCCACCCCCAGACGCACACACCCACACACACACCGTTGATCTAATTTGAGACCAATACAAAGTGGCATTGTACTTTTTTGTCAAATTTGAGACCAGTTTTGATGTAATCTTTATCTAATTACAAACGGGAGATTATTAATAATTGGGAACCAATATCCCAAGCGGATTATTTATTCGAACCATGAGCGTTAGACCAACAATGGATACGTGCCATGCTTCGGTTAAGCAATAAAGCGACAAAATTAATCATCCAAATAGAAAAACAATATATGTGCTGCCGCGCGACCCTTGTGCCATGCGAGCAGGCGTCAGTTGATGGGACGCGTCCGCCGCGCAGGCAGACAAGGAGGCGTGCGTGCAGGTGTGTGAATTGACGGAGGTGTGCTCGCTGCGCAGTGTCATCGGGAGGCATGCGAGTAGTTGTGTGAAACTTTGGTAGGCATACCAGCAGTGCGGTGCGCAGGCTCACCGGGAGGCGAACCATCCGTTTGACCGCCGCCCGCCTCTCTCCCACTACTCCATATTAATGGTGCGCCCGAGCGGCCGCACCCCCCATCCTCGCTACGCACACACAATCCTCTCTCTCCGCTTGCATCCTTGACGCTGCTCTCAGTCCTCAAAGCCGTCAGTGTATGAGGATGTCGCCGAAGCGCCCCATCGGAGGGAGTGGCGACGTTGGGGCTGCTAAAGCACCAGAGCATGGCGTGGAGATGGAGACAGAGGTTGCCGTCACCGCCGGCGAGTTATCGCTGCACCCTGACATCGTCGACGACGTCGAGCTTCCACAGGCGGAGGCAGAGTTCCGCACCGACTCCGACGACCACTCCGGCAACGACTGCGATGACCACTCCGGTGACGACTCCGATGACCACTCCGGCGGCGACTCCGACGATGACGGACATCTGGTTAGTCATCTATACCCATTTTATGTGTGAAATAGATCATAGGGTTTCTCTGGTTACTCCTTCCTTCCCCTTTTTGGAATAGAAATCCTATGGTTATGTTCTCCCAATCCATGAAATCTGAGTAAGTTTCGTTAGATCCGTGTAGTGTATTGATTGTTTGAATGGTACAGGTGATAAGTGATTAGTTGTTTCATTTGTGTAAATGATTTCTTCTAGTAATACGACTAGGGTTAGTGTTCGTGCTAATAATTCCTAGCCAGGGCTTGATCATTGATTATCACTGACCTACATATGTTTGTGCCATTATTTTCTTCAAGATTGGTCTGTACATAGATGACTGTGCTTAAAAATCAAACCATAATCTCTGGATATGTATAAATAAATAGCCATAAATTCCTAATCCTACTTCATGGCATGTAATCATTGATTTGATGCCAAATTTGTTTTAATATTTGTATAGGTGCTATCTGACAATGTGGACAACAAGGATGAAGATGTCCAGAGGATGTACAATAGGCAAATCCTGAGGGAGCTTTATGCGGGAATGCATAACAGGCGTATTAGGACCTAGAACAGCGGCTATGGATGCCCATTTTGCAACCAGAAGCTTCATGACGCGTATCTAAGTGTTTTGGCGCATGCAAAAGGACGGGCCGTTGACTCCTTCAAGCAGAAGTATTCTTGCAGGATGGCGCACGCACGCGTACGCCGAGTACCTGGAGAAGCTTCAGGATCGTGCCGGCCTGTGAGATGAGATGTGGGATGGATCGAACTATATATGTACGCTTGAGTATGCTTAATGCAATTGAACTATGTACTACTTATGGTTGAACTATGCTTATCTACGTGTACGCTTATTATCTATGTCTAAGTATGTTAAATATTTTGCCAAATTTTGGTAAAAATTACAACGGGGGACCAATAAACCAGGACGGAGGTAGTACATCTGTTGGGGAACGTAGTAATTTCAAAAAAAATCCTACGCACACGCAAGATCATGGTGATGCATAGCAACGAGAGGGGAGAGTATTGTCTATGTACCCTCGTAGACCGGCAACGGAAGTGTTGACACAACGTAGAGGAAGTAGTCGTACGTCTTCCCGATCTGACCGATCCAAGTACCGAACGTACCGCACCTCCGAGTTCTGCACACGTTCAACTCGGTGACGTCCCTCGAGTTCCGATCCAGCAAAACGTTGAGGGAGAGTTTCATCAGCACGACGGCGTGATGACGGTGATGATGTTCTACCGACGCAGGGCTTCGCCTAAGCACCGCTACGATATGACCGAGGTGGAATATGGTGGAAGGGGGCACCGCACACGGCTAAGGAACGATCTCGAGGATCAACTTGTGTGTCATGGGGTGCCCCCTTGCCTCAGTATATAAAGGAGGGAGAGGGGGAGGTGCGGCCGGCCCTATGGGTGCGCCTGGAGGAGTCCTACTCCAACCGGGAGTAGGACTCCCTCCTCTTGCCTTGTTGGAAAAGGAATGAGGAAGGGAGAAAGAGGAAAGGGGGGCGCCGCCCCCCCTTCCTTGTCCTATTCGGACTAGGGGGAGGGGGGCGCGGCCTGCCCTGGCCGGCCCTCCTCTTCTCCCTTATGTCCCATGTAGGCCCAAGAACCCCCGGTACTCCGGTAAAATCCCGATTTCACCCGGAACGTTTCCGATATCCAAATATAGGCTTCCAATATATCAATCTTTATGTCTCGACCATTTCGAGACTCCTCGTCATGTCCGTGATCACATCCCGGACTCCGAACAACCTTCGGTACATCAAAACACAAAAACCCTAATTACGATCGTCACCGAACTTTAGCGTGCGGACCCTACGGGTTCGAGAACTATGTAGACATGACCGAGACACGTCTCCGGTCAATAACCAATAGCGGAACCTGGATGTTCATATTGGCTCCTACATATTCTACGAAGATCTTTATCGGTCAGACCGCATAACAACATACGTTGTTCCCTTTGTCATCGGTATGTTACTTGCCCGAGATTCGATCGTCAGTATCTCAATACCTAGTTCAATCTCGTTACCGGCAAGTCTCTTTACTCGTTCCGTAATACATCATCCTGCAACTAACTTATTAGTTGCAATGCTTGCAAGGCTTGAGTGATGTGCATTACGGAGAGGGCCCAGGGATACCTCTGCGACAATCGGAGTGACAAATCCTAATCTCGAAATACGCCAACCCAACAAGTACCTTCGGAGACACCTATAGAGCACCTTTATAATCACCCAGTTAAGTTGTGACGTTTGGTAGCACACAAAGTGTTCCTCCGGTAAACGTGAGTTGCATAATCTCATAGTCATAGGAACATGTATAAGTTATGAAGAAAGCAATAGCAACAAACTAAACGATCAAGTGCTAAGCTAACGGAATGGGTCAAGTCAATCACATCATTCTCCTAATGATGTGATCCCGTTAATCAAATGACAACTCATGTCTATGGTTAGGAAACATAACCATCTTTGATTAACGAGCTAGTCAAGTAGAGGCATACTAGTGACTCTCTGTTTTTGTCTATGTATTCACACATGTATTATGTTTCCGGTTAATACAATTCTAGCATGAATAATAAACATTTATCATGATATAAGGAAATAAATAATAACTTTATTATTGCCTCTAGGGCATATTTCCTTCAACATCAATCACACACAGTTTCCAAAATTGGACCCGTGTGCAATGATTTTCATTTTTCCTGCTGCGTCAATCACACACGGTTCGCTCTAGCAAACCGTCGCCCCCAAAATTCTTTGTGGGATAGAAAACCCTCACCACCCAATTCAAAAAATAAAAAGAAAAGCCTCACCGTCCCCACGTCACAAAATCCCTCACCCCGCCCGCCACCCCCTCGGCCCCTCCGATACGTTCCCCAATCACACCTGCACAAGCTCCTCCGCGTCTATGCCATGGCACCGCCCATCGCGGCGGTAAACACTTAGCTCGGCGCATGCCGCCGCCAGGCTGCCGGCAAAGCCCACCGCATTTCGCCACTTCCGCTTGCTGCCGCCTATCGCCATCGACTTTCTCGACGCTACTTGCGGTCGACTCGGCTCCGCTCGGTTGGGGAATCTGCCGTACTGAGGGTTCTTTCTCATGGACAACAAGGTAACTAATCTAACGAGATATTATCTCATCTCTTATCCCAGTTCATCTGCCTCCTTTAATTACCGAGCAGAAATCGCCGTGAATTCTCTTTTATTCGAGCTGATTTGAGGACTTTGCGACCTCCGCCAGAGATTCCATCTCACCGTACCAGATAACTCGAGGACGCGCGTGGTATATTCAATCTCACCCTAAATCGGTTGGCATTGCCTACTTTCCTGGACATATTCTAAATATTGCTACATTTGGATAAAAGGTGCCACATGCACCATATACGTCAAAGGGGATTTCCCCCCTCTTCTTTCTATTTTAGGAAAATTAGTGATGTACTGTTCTTTTGATTACTCTCATATTTCCAAGACATCATGTTTACCCTATCTATTTAATTATAGATTTTTGTCTTTCGATTTCAACTGCTGTACAGTTCTTTCGATTTGGGCCCATATTTGCATGTTACCATATTTTCTTTAACAATCCTACAATTTTCTGCAGAACATCCCTTGCTATGCAACAGATTATGTAGTGCACAATTTTTACCTTTACATAGATGAAGGCTCCACGGATGTCATACTACACACAAACCATGGATTTACAATCGTTGCTACTATAAGACTTGATGAACATGGTGACTCCTATTTTGGCACTCGCTTTTGGAAAGAAATTGCAAAGTTTTATGTACTGAAAGCTGGCACTAAAATTGCACTGCACATAAAAGGTCCTGGGCATGAGATATATGCTAACTTCCCCGACAAAATCATCCATCCAGACGTTGTTCGAAGTAAGTTTTCTTTTGAACTATCTGCATGTTGACTTACCCAGCAATGTCAAATGAATTGTGTAGTATTTAAGCAACAAATTGTTATTCCCTTTTTTACTATATTCATACCTAATAACTTCTAGTTACCAATACACTTTTCTATTGCCCTATTTTAACTAAATATTCCATGTACTCCCATTTCTATCAGAAAGCGCCGCTGACAAGGAGACTCCGGAGGTGGAGAACGGGGCTGCCAACAAGCGGAGGCGGGGCGAGCTAGAACTGCAAGCGACTCCAGCAGGCCTAGACTTCATCAGCAGCCTCCCCGATGATATGTTGAGAGTCATCATCTCCCTCCTCCCAATCAAATATGTGGCGCGGACAACCGTCCTTTCCCGGCGGTGGCGCCCCCTATGGAACTCCAGCCCTCTCAACCTCATCGACACCCACGAGCTCTGCCATGGCTATCGCAAAAGCCTGGATACATTCTCCAAGATCCTCGGCAGTCACCTTGGCCCAACCAAAGGCCTTAGAATGGGCAAGTTCCGTTCCAACGGCAAGGACCGAGCCAAGCTTGACGACTGGTTCCGATCCCCCGCCCTGGATCAGCTCGAGGAGCTCACTTTTGATGATGAGCATATGCGGTCGCTGCCAATGTCTGCACTCCGCCTCGCACCCACGCTGCGCGTCGCCAAGTTCAGGAACTGCCATTTCCCCCTTCCCCCTTAATGACGCACCCGCTCTTATTCTACCACGACTGAAGCACCTCGAGCTCGTTGTCGTCTGCCTCTCAAACAGTGACATGGAGCGCCTGCTCCGTGGCTGTACTGCACTCGAGTACCTTCGTCTTCAGGCGATCAATGGGTTGAGTACCTTCCACATCACCTCCATGACTCTCCGGACTATTTATGTGTGTTGCTGGTGCGGCAGAAAGACATCACAAGATGTGTACCATGGTATGGTCATTGAGGACACACCTACACTTGAGAGATTACTTGTAGTTTATCAAGAAGGTCCAACAAGAATCAATGTCATTTCTGCGCCGAAATTGACAGTGGTGGGCTACTCGTCTCACAAATACTCCGAACTTGTTATTGGATCCACACCTGTTCAGGTACAACAGCCGCCTTCTACCTCTCCTTCTACAAATTAACATTATTTCTAATTTTGAAGATGTTTGTTCGTCTATCATTCAGAAAATGATTCCGACAAGCTTGACCCCGAAACTGCACATAGTGAAGGTCTTGGCACTAGAATCTATCGGCCCCAACCTGGAGCAAGCTGTCAGTTTCCTGAGATGCTTTCCGTGCCTGGAGAAGCTATATATCGAGGTGATGTTCCTTTCCTGTTAAATGTTAACCATAAGGCAGTTCAAGTTTTCTTAGGGAACTTTTCATCCACTCCAACCTCTTGTGAAGAAGGCTACATTTTTCGAGAATGTAATCAAATGCCCATGTTAATCATGTCAGATCGAAGATGGCATGTCAGTCCATTTTACAAATCCTGCCAACCAAATAGGCCTATAGTAATGTTCAAAACTCCATGTAGGCACTAACACGTTATTTTCTTTTGTAGATAAGATTAGGCCTAGTGGTGGATAATGTGATACAATAAAGCGACAACCATATGGCTCCTGCCAGTTGCCGATAACTCGGTTACAAAACATGATCATCTCATACAATAAAATTTAGCATCATGTCTTGACCATATCACATCACAACATGCCTTGCAAAAACAAGTTAGACGTCCTCTACTTTGTTGTTGCAAGTTTTACGTGGCTGCTACGGGCTTAGCAAGAACCGTTCTTACCTACGCATCAAAACCACAACGATAGTTTGTCAAGTTGGTGATGTTTTAACCTTCGCAAGGACCGGGCGTAGCCACACTTGGTTCAACTAAAGTTGGAGAAACTGACACCCGTCAGCCACCCGTGTGCAAAGCACGTCGGTAGAACCAGTCTCGTGTAAGCGTACGCGTAATGTCGGTCCGGGCCGCTTCATCCAACAATACCGCTGAACCAAAGTATGACATGCTGGTAAGCAGTATGACTTATATCGCCCACAACTCACTTGTGTTCTACTCGTGCACAACATCAACGCATAAAACCTAGGCTCGGATGCCACTGTTGGGGAACGTAGTAATTTCAAAAAAATTCCTACGCACACGCAAGATCATGGTGATGCATAGCAACGAGAGGGGAGAGTATTGTCTACGTACCCTCGTAGACCGGCAACGGAAGTGTTGACACAACATAGAGGAAGTAGTCGTACGTCTTCCCGATCCGACCGATCCAAGTACCGAACGTACGGCACCTCCGAGTTCTGCACACGTTCAATTCGGTGACGTCCCTCGAGTTCCGATCCAGCAAAACGTTGAGGGAGAATTTCGTCAGCATGACGGCGTGATGACGGTGATGATGTTCTACCGACGCAGGGCTTCGCTTAAGCACCGCTACGATATGATCGAGGTGGAATATGGTGGAAGGGGCACCGCACACGGCTAAGGAACGATCACGAGGACCAACTTGTGTGCCATGGGGTGCCCCCTTGCCTCAGTATATAAAGGAGGGAGAGGGGGAGGTGCGGCCGGCCCTATGGGTGCGCCTGGAGGAGTCCTACTCCAACTGGGAGTAGGACTCCCCCCTCTTGCCTTGTTGGAAAAGGAATGAGGAAGGGAGAAAGAGGAAAGGGGGCGCCGCCCCCCCCTTCCTTGTCCTATTCGGACTAGGGGGGAGGGGGTGCGCGGCCTGCCCTGGCCGGCCCTCCTCTTCTCCCTTATGGCCCATGTAGGCCCAATAACCCCTGGGGGGGTTCCGGTAACCCCCCCGATACTCCGGTAAAATCCCGATTTCACCCGGAACGTTTCCGATATCCAAATATAGGCTTCCAATATATCAATCTTTATGTCTCGACCATTTCGAGACTCCTCGTCATGTCCGTGGTCACATTCGGGACTCTGAACAACCTTCGGCACATCAAAACACAAAAACCCTAATTACGATCATCATCGAACTTTAAGCGTGCGGACCCTACGGGTTCGAGAACTATGTGGACATGACTGAGACACGTCTCCGGTCAATAACCAATAGCAAAACCTGGATGCTCATATTGGCTCCTACATATTCTACGAAGATCTTTATCGGCAGACCGCATAACAACATACGTTGTTCCCTTTGTCATCGGTATGTTACTTGCCCGAGATTCGATCGTCGGTATCTCAATACCTAGTTCAATCTCGTTACCGGCAAGTCTCTTTACTCATTCCGTAATACATCATCCTACAACTAACTTATTAGTTGCAATGCTTGCAAGGCTTGAGTGATGTGCATTACCGAGAGGGCCCAGAGATACCTCTC
This sequence comes from Triticum urartu, assembly GCF_056163025.1. Classification (NCBI taxonomy): domain Eukaryota; kingdom Viridiplantae; phylum Streptophyta; class Magnoliopsida; order Poales; family Poaceae; genus Triticum; species Triticum urartu. Next base: position 441,074,886 of record NC_141878.1, on the reverse strand, counting down.
CGACAATCGGAGTGACAAATCCTAATCTCGAAATACGCCAACCCAACAAGTACCTTCGGAGACACCTGTAGAGCACCTTTATAATCACCCAGTTACGTTGTGACATTTGGTAGCACACAAAGTGTTCCTCCGGTAAATGGGAGTTGCATAATCTCATAGTCATAGGAACATGTATAAGTTATGAAGAAACCAATAGCAACAAACTAAACGATCAAGTGCTAAGCTAACGGAATGGGTCAAGTCAATCACATCATTCTCCTAATGATGTGATCCCGTTAATCAAATGACAACTCATGTCTATGGTTAGGAAACATAACCATCGTTGATTAACGAGCTAGTCAAGTAGAGGCATACTAGTGACTCTCTGTTTTTGTCTATGTATTCACACATGTATTATGTTTCCGGTTAATACAATTCTAGCATGAATAATAAACATTTATCATGATATAAGGAAATAAATAATAACTTTATTATTGCCTCTAGGGCATATTTCCTTCAGTCTCCCACTTGCACTAGAGTCAATAATCTAGATTACACAGTAATGATTCTAACACCCATGGAGCCTTGGTGCTGATCATGTTTTGCTCGTGGAAGAGGCTTAGTCAGCGGATCTGCAACATTCAGATCCGTATGTATCTTGCAAATTTCTATTTCTCCCACTTGGACTAAATCCCAAATGGAATTGAAGCGTCTCTTGATGTGTTTGGTTATCTTGTGAAATCTGGATAACTTTGCCAAGGCAATTGCACCAGTATTGTCACAAAAGATTTTCATTGGACCCGATGCACTAGGTATGACACCTAGATCGGATATGAACTCCTTCATCCAGACTCCTTCATTTGCTGCTTCCGAAGAAGCTATGTACTCCGCTTCACATGTAGATCCCGCCACGATGTTTTGTTTAGAACTGCACCAACTGATAGCTCCACCGTTCAGTAAAAACACGTATCCGGTTTGCGATTTAGAATCGTCCGGATCAGTGTCAAAGCTTGCATCAACGTAACCATTTACGATGAGCTCTTTGTCACCTCCATATACGAGAAACATATCCTTAGTCCTTTTCAGGTATTTCAGGATGTTCTTGACCGCTGTCCGGTGATCCACTCCTGGATTACTTTGGTACCTCCCTGCTAGACTTATAGCAAGGCACACATCAGGTCTGGTACACAGCATTGCATACATGATAGAGCCTATGGCTGAAGCATAGGGAACATCTTTCATTTTCTCTCTATCTTCTGCGGTGGTTGGACATTGAGTCTTACTCAACTTCACACCTTGTAACACAGGCAAGAACCCTTTCTTTGCTTGATCCATTTTGAACTTCTTCAAAACCTTGTCAAGGTATGTGCTTTGTGAAAGTCCAATTAAGCGTCTTGATCTATCTCTATAGATCTTAATGCCCAATATGTAAGCAGCTTCACCGAGGTCTTTCATTGAAAAACTCTTATTCAAGTATCCCTTTATGCTATCCAGAAATTCTATATCATTTCCAATCAATAATATGTCATCCACATATAATATCAGAAATGCTACAGAGCTCCCACTCACTTTCTTGTAAATACAGGCTTCTCCAAAAGTCTGTACAAAACCAAATGCTTTGATCACACTATCAAAGCGTTTATTCCAACTCCGAGAGGCTTGCACCAGTCCATAAATGGATCGCTGGAGCTTGCACACTTTGTTAGCTCCCTTTGGATCGACAAACCTTCTGGTTGCATCATATACAACTCTTCTTCCAGAAATCCATTCAGGAATGCAGTTTTGACATCCATTTGCCAAATTTCATAATCATAAAATGCGGCAATTGCTAACATGATTCGGACAGACTTAAGCATCGCTACGGGTGAGAAGGTCTCATCGTAGTCAATCCCTTGAACTTGTCGAAAACCTTTTGCAACAAGTCGAGCTTTGTAGACAGTAACATTACCGTCAGCGTCAGTCTTCTTCTTGAAGATCCATTTATTCTCAATTGCTTGCCGATCAACAGGCAAGTCAACCAAAGTCCACACTTTGTTCTCATACATGGATCCCATCTCAGATTTCATGGCTTCTAGACATTTTGCGGAATCTGGGCTCACCGTCGCTTCTTCATAGTTCGTAGGTTCATCATGATCTAGTAGCATGACTTCCAGAACAGGATTACCGTACCACTCTGGTGCGGATCTTACTCTGGTTGATCTACGAGGTTCGGTAGTAACTTGATCTGAAGTTTCATGATCATTATCATTAGCTTCATCACTAATTGGTGTAGGTGTCACAGAAACCGGTTTCTGTGATGTACTACTTTCCAATAAGGGAGCAGGTACAGTTACCTCATCAAGTTCTACTTTTCTCCCACTCACTTCTTTCGAGAGAAACTCCTTCTCTAGAAAAACTCCGAATTTAGCAACAAAAGTTTTGCCTTCGGTTCTGTTATAGAAGGTGTACCCAACAGTCTCCTTTGGGTATCCTATGAAGACACATTTCTCCGATTTGGGTTCGAGCTTATCAGGTTGAAGCTTTTTCACATAAGCATCACAGCCCCAACTTTCAGAAACGACAACTTTGGTTTCTTGCCAAACCATAGTTCATAAGGCGTCGTCTCAACGGATTTCGATGGTGTCTTATTTAACGTGAATGCAGCCGTCTCTAAAGCATAACCCAAAAACGATAACGGTAAATCAGTAAGAGACATCATAGATCGCACCATATCTAATAAAGTACGATTACGACGTTCGGGCACACCATTACACTGTGGTGTTCCGGGTGGCGTGAGTTGCGAAACTATTCTGCATTGTTTCAAATGTAGACCAAACTCGTAACTCAAATATTCTCCTCCACGATCAGATCGTAGAAACTTTATTTTCTTGTTATGATGATTTTCAACTTCACTCTGAAATTCTTTGAACTTTTCAAATGTTTCAGACTTATGTTTCATTAAGTAGATATACCCATATCTGCTTAAATCATCTGTGAAGGTGAGAAAATAACGATATCCGCCACGAGCCTCAACATTCATTGGACCACATACATCTGTATGTATGATTTCCAACAAATCCGTTGCTCTCTCCATAGTACCGGAGAACGGCGTTTTAGTCATCTTACCCATGAGGCACGGTTCGCAAGTACCAAGTGATTCATAATCAAGTAGTTCCAAAAGTCCATCAGTATGGAGTTTCTTCATGCGCTTTACACCGATATGACCTAAACGGCAGTGCCACAAATAATTTGCACTATCATTATCAACTCTGCATCTTTTGATTTCAACATTATGAATATGTGTATCACTACTATTGAGATTCATTAAAAATAGACCACTCTTCAAGGGTGCATGACCATAAAAGATATTACTCATATAAATAGAACAACCATTATTCTTTGATTTAAATGAATAACCGTCTCACATCAAACAAGATCCAGATATAATGTTCATGCTCAACGCTGGCACCAAATAACAATTATTTAGGTCTAATACTAATCCCGAAGGTAGTTGTAGAGGTAGCGTGCCGACCGCGATCACATCGACTTTGGAACCATTTCCCACGCGCATCGTCACCTCATCCTTAGCCAATCTTCGCTTAATCCGTAGCCCCTGTTTCAAGTTGCAAATGTTAGCAACAGAACCAGTATCAAATACCCAGGTGCTACTGCGAGCATTAGTAAGGTACACATCAATAACATGTATATCACATATACCTTTGTTCACTTTGCCATCCTTCTTATCCGCCAAATACTTGGGGCAGTTCCGCTTCCAGTGACCAGTCTGCTTGCAGTAGAAGCACTCAGTCTCAGGCTTAGGTCCAGACTTGGGTTTCTTCTCCTGAGCAGCAACTTGTTTGCTGTTCTTCTTGAAGTTCCCTTTCTTCTTCCCTTTGCCCTTTTTCTTGAAACTGGTGGTCTTATTGACCATCAACACTTGATGCTCCTTCTTGATTTCTACCTCCGCGGCTTTTAGCATCGCGAAGAGCTCAGGAATATTTTCATTCATCCCTTGCATATTATAGTTCATCATGAAGCTTTTGTAGCTTGGTGGCAGTGATTGAAGAACTCTGTCAATGACACTATCAACAGGAAGATTAACCACCAGTTGAGTCAAGTGATTATGATACCCAGACATTTTGAGTATATGTTCACTGACAGAACTATTCTCCTCCATCTTGCAGCTATAGAACTTATTGGAGACTTCATATCTCTCAATCCGGGCATTTGCTTGAAATATTAACTTCAACTCCTGGAACATCTCATATGCTCCATGACGTTCAAAACGTCGTTGAAGACCCGGTTCTAAGCCGTAAAGCATGGCACACTGAACTATCGAGTAGTCATCAGCTTTGCTCTGCCAGACGTTCATAACATCTGGTGTCGCTCCTGCAGCAGGCTTGACACTTAGCAGTGCTTCCAGGACGTAATTCTTCTGTGCAGAAATGAGGATAATCCTCAAGTTACGGACCCAATCCGTGTAATTGCTACCATCATCTTTCAACTTTGCTTTCTCAAGGAACGCATTAAAATTCAACGGAACAACAGCACGAGCCATCTATCTACAATCAAACATAGACAAGCAAGATACTATCAGGTACTAAGTTCATGATAAATTTAAATTCAATTAATCATATTACTTAAGAACTCCCACTTAGAAAGATATGCCTCTAATCCTCTAAGTGATCACGTGATCCAAATCAACTAAACCATGTCCGATCATCACGTGAGATGGAGTAGTATCAATGGTGAACATCAATATGTTGATCATATCTACTATATGATTCACACTCGACCTTTCGGTCTCCGTGTTCCGAGGCCATATCTGTTATATGCTAGGCTCGTCAAGTTAAACCTGAGTATTCCGCGTGTGCAACTGTTTTGCACCCGTTGTATTTGAACGTAGAGCCTATCACACCCGATCATCACGTGGTGTCTCAGCATGAAGAACTTTCGCAACGGTGCATACTCAGGGAGAACACTTATACTTTGATAATTTAGTGGGGGATCATCTTATAATGCTACCGTCAATCAAAGCAAGATAAGATGCATAAAAGATAAACATCACATGCAATCAATATAAGTGATATGATATGGCCATAATCATCTTGTGCTTGTGATCTCCATCTCCGAAGCACCTTCATGATCACCATCGTCACCGGCGCGACACCTTGATCACCATCGTAGCATCGTTGTCGTCTCGCCAATCTTATGCTTCCACGACTATCGCTATCGCTTAGTGATAAAGTAAAGCATTACAGCGCAATTGCATTGCATACAATAAAGCGACAACCATATGGCTCCTGCCAGTTGCCGATAACTCGGTTACAAAACATGATCATCTCATACAATAAAATTTAGCATCATGTCTTGACCATATCACATCACAACATGCCCTGCAAAAACAAGTTAGACGTCCTCTACTTTGTTGTTGCAAGTTTTACGTGGCTGCTACGGGCTTAGCAAGAACCGTTCTTACCTACGCATCAAAACCACAATGATAGTTTGTCAAGTTGGTGCTGTTTTAACCTTCGCAAGGACCGGGCGTAGCCACACTTGGTTCAACTAAAGTTGGAGAAACTGACACCCGCCAGCCACCTGTGTGCAAAGCACGTCGGTAGAACCAGTCTCCTGTAAGCGTACGCGTAATGTCGGTCCGGGCCGCTTCATCCAACAATACCGCCGAACCAAAGTATGACATGCTGGTAAGCAGTATGACTTATATCGCCCACAACTCACTTGTGTTCTACTCGTGCACAACATCAACGCATAAAACCTAGGCTCGGATGCCACTGTTGGGGAACTTAGTAATTTCAAAAAAATTCCTACGCACACACAAGATCATGGTGATGCATAGCAACGAGAGGGGAGAGTATTGTCTATGTACCCTCGTAGACTGGCAACGGAAGTGTTGACACAACGTAGAGGAAGTAGTCGTACGTCTTCCCGATCCGACCGATCCAAGTACCGAACGTACGGCACCTCCGAGTTCTGCACACGTTCAATTCGGTGACGTCCCTCGAGTTCCGATCCAGCAAAACATTGAGGGAGAGTTTCGTCAGCACGACGGCATGATGACGGTGATGATGTTCTACCGACGCAGGGCTTCGCCTAAGCACCGATACGATATGACCGAGGTGGAATATGGTGGAAGGGGACACCGCACACGGCTAAGGAACGATCACGAGGATCAACTTGTGTGTCATGTGGTGCCCCTTGCCTCAGTATATAAAGGAGGGAGAGGGGGAGGTGCGGCCGGCCCTATGGGTGCGCTTGGAGGAGTCCTACTCCAACCGGGAGTAGGACTCCCCCCTCTTGCCTTGTTGGAAAAGGAATGAGGAAGGGAGAAAGAGGAAAGGGGGGCGCCACCCCCCCTTCCTTGTCCTATTCGGACTAGGGGGGAGGGGGCGCGCGGCCTGCCCTGGCCGGCCCTCCTCTTCTCCCTTATGGCCCATGTAGGCCCAATAACCCCCGGGGGGTTCCGGTAACCCCCGGTACTCCGGTAAAATCCCGATTTCACCCGAAACATTTTCGATATCCAAATATAGGCTTCCAATATATCAATCTTTATGTCTCGACCATTTCGAGACTCCTCATCATGTCCGTGATCACATCCGGGACTCCGAACAACCTTCGGTACATCAAAACACAAAAACCCTAATTACGATCGTCACCGAACTTTAAGCGTGCGGACCCTACGGGTTCGAGAAGTATGTAGACATGACCGAGACACGTCTCCGATCAATAACCAATAGCGGAACCTGGATGCTCATATTGGCTCCTACATATTCTACGAAGATCTTTATTGGTCAGACCGCATAACAACATACGTTGTTCCCTTTGTCATCGGTATGTTACTTGCCCGAGATTCGATCGTCGGTATCTCAATACCTAGTTCAATCTCGTTACCGACAAGTCTCTTTACTCGTTCCGTAATACATCATCTTGCAAATAACTTATTAGTTGCAATGCTTGCAAGGCTTGAGTGATGTGCATTACCGAGAGGGCCCAGAGATACCTCTCAGACAATCGGAGTGACAAATCCTAATCTCGAAATACGCCAACCCAACAAGTACCTTCGGAGACACCTATAGAGCACCTTTATAATCACCCAGTTACGTTGTGACGTTTGGTAGCACACAAAGTGTTCCTCCGGTAAACGTGAGTTGCATAATCTCATAGTCATAGGAACATGTATAAGTTATGAAAAAAGCAATAGCAACAAACTAAACGATCAAGTGTTAAGCTAACGGAATGGGTCAAGTCAATCACATCATTATCCTAATGATGTGATCCCGTTAATCAAATGACAACTCATGTCTATGGTTAGGAAACATAACCATCTTTGATTAACGAGCTAGTCAAGTAGAGGCATACTAGTGACTCTTGTTTTTGTCTATGTATTCACACATGTATTATGTTTCCGGTTAATACAATTGTAGCATGAATAATAAACATTTATCATGATATAAGGAAATAAATAATAACTTTATTATTGCCTCTAGGGCATATTTCCTTCAACATCAATCACACACAGTTTCCAAAATTGGAACCGTGTGCAATGATTTTCATTTTTCCTGCTGCGTCAATCACACACGGTTCGCTCTAGCAAACTGTCGCCCCCAAAATTCTTTGTGGGATAGAAAACCCTCACCACCCAATTCAAAAAACAAAAAGAAAACCCTCACCGTCCCCACGTCACAAAAACCCTCACCCCGCCCGCCACCCCCTCGGCCCCTCCGGTACGTTCCCCATTCACACCTGCACAAGCTCCTCCGCGTCTATGCCATGGCACCGCCCATTACGGCAGTAAACACTTAGCTCGGCGCATGCCGCCGCCAGGCTGCCGGCAAATCCCACCACATTTCGCCACTTCCGCTTGCCGCTGCCTATCGACATCGACTTTCTCGATGCTACTTGCGGTCGACTCAGCTCCGCTCGGTTGGGGAATCTGCCGTACTGAGGGTTCTTTCTCATGGACGACAAGATAACTAATCTAACGAGATATTATCTCATCTCTTATCCCAGTTCATCTGCCTCCTTTAATCACCGAGCGGAAATCGCCGTGAATTCTTTTTTATTTGAGCTGATTTGAGGACTTTGCGACCTCCGCCAGAGATTCCATCTCACCGTACCAGATAACTCGAGGACGCGCGTGGTATATTCAATCTCACCCTAAATCGGTTGGCCTGGCCTACTTTCCTAAACATATTCTAAATATTGCTACATTTGGATAAAAGGTGCCACATGCACCATATACATCAAAGGGGATTTCCCCCCTCTTCTTTCTATTTTAGGAAAATTAGTGATGTAATGTTCTTTCGATTACTCTCATATTTCCAAGACATCATGTTTACCCTATCTATTTAATTATAGATTTTTGTCTTTCAATTTCAACTCTGTACAGTTCTTTCAATTTGGGCCCATATTTGCATGTTACCATATTTTCTTCAACAATCCTACAATTTTCTGCAGAACATCCCTTGCTATGCAACAGATTATGTAGTGCACAATTTTTACCTTTACATAGATGAAGGCTCCACGGATCTCATACTACACACAAACCATGGATTTACAATCGTTGCTACTGTAAGACTTGATGAACATGGTGACTCCTATTTTGGCACTCGCTTTTGGAAAGAAATTGCAAAGTTTTATGTACTGAAAGCTGGCACTAAAATTGCACTGCACATAAAAGGTCCTGGGCATGAGATATATGCTAACTTCCCCGACAAAATCATCCGTCCAGACGTTGTTCGAAGTAAGTTTTCTTTTCAACTATCTGCATGTTGACTTACCCAGCAATGTCAAATGAATTTTGTAGTATTTAAGAAACCAATTGTTATTCCCTTTTCTTACTATATTCGTACCTAATAACTTCTAGTTACCAATACACTTTTCTATTGCCCTATTTTAACTAAATATTCCATGTACTCCCATTTCTATCAGAAAGCGCCGCTGACAAGGAGACTCCGGAGGTGGAGAACGGGGCTAACAACAAGCGGAGGCGGGGCGAGCTAGAACTGCAAGCGACTCCAGCAGGCCTAGACTTCATCAGCAGCCTCCCCGATGATATGTTGAGAGTCATCATCTCCCTCCTCCCAATCAAATATGTGGCGCGGATAACCGTCCTTTCCCGGCGGTGGCGCCCCCTATGGAACTCCAGCCCTCTCAACCTCATCGACACCCACGAGCTCTGCCATGGCTATCGCAAAAGCCTGGATGCATTCTCCAAGATCCTCGGCAGTCACCTTGGCCCAACCAAAGGCCTTAGAATGGGCAAGTTCCGTTCCAACGGCAAGGACCGAGCCAAGCTTGACGACTGGTTCCGATCCCCCGCCCTGGATCAGCTCGGAGCTCAATTTTGATGATGAGCATATGCGGTAGCTGCCAAAGTCCGCACTCCGCCTCGCACCCACGCTGCGCGTCGCCAAGTTCAGGAACTGCCATTTCCCCCTCCCCCCTTAATGACGCACCCGCTATTATTCTATCACGACTGAAGCACCTCAAGCTCGTTGTCGTCTGCCTCTCAAACAGTGACATGGAGCGCCTGCTCCGTGGCTGTACTGCACTCGAGTACCTTCGTCTTCAGGCGATCAATGGGTTGAGTACCTTCCACATCACCTCCATGACTCTCCGGACTATTTATGTGTGTTGCTGGTGCGGCAGGAAGACATCACAAGATGTGTACCATGGTATGGTCACTGAGGACACACCTGCACTTGAGAGATTACTTGTAGTTTATCAAGAAGGTCCAACAAGAATCAATGTCATTTCTGCGCCGAAATTGACAGTGGTGGGCTACTCGTCTCACAAATACTCCGAACTTGTTATTGGATCCACACCTGTTCAGGTACAACAGCCGCCTTCTACCTCTCCTTCTACAAATTAACATTATTTCTAATTTTGAAGATGTTTGTTCATCTATCATTCAGAAAATGATTCTGACAAGCTTGACCCCTAAACTGCGCATAGTGAAGGTCTTGGCACTAGAATCTATCGGCCCCAACCTGGAGCAAGCTGTCAGTTTCCTGAGATGCTTTCCGTGCCTGGAGAAGCTATATATCGAGGTGATGTTCCTTTCCTGTTAAATGTTAACCATAAGGCAGTTCAAGTTTTCTTAGGGAACTTCTCATCCACTCCAACCTCTTGTGAAGAAGGCTACATTTTTCTAGAATGTAATCAAATGCCCATGTTAATCATGTCAGATCGAAGATGGCATGTTAGTCCATTTTACAAATCCTGCCAACCAAATAGGCCTGTAGTAATGTTCAAAACTCCATGTAGGCACTAACACGTTATTTTCTTTTGCAGATAAGATTAGGCCTAGTGGTGGATAATGTGATACAATATAACAATCACGTCAAATGCCTAGATCTGCATCTCTCAGAAATTACTTTGAACTCCTACCGAGGGACCTTACCGAAGATTATATTCGCTAGGTTCTTTGTTCTCAGAGCAAGGGTGCTGAAGGAAATGAGGTTCGTCCTACATTTATTTCGCAAAAATGATTGGTTTGTTGATCAGTGCCGGCGCCTGCGGTAGAAAGGAGTAGGCTCCCTGTCGGTGTCAAAACCGGCGGATCTCGGGTAGGGGGTCCCGAACTGTGCGTCTAGGCCGGATGGTAACAGGAGGCAAGGGACACAAAGTTTTACCCAGGTTCGGGCCCTCTTTATGGAGGTAAAACCCTACGTCCTACTTGATTAATATTGATGATATGGGTAGTACAAGAGTAGATCTACCACGAGATCGGAGAGGCTAAACCCTAGAAGCTAGCCTATGGTATGATTGTTGTTCTGTATGTTGACCTACGGACTAAAACCCTCCAGTTTATATAGACAGCGGAGAGGGTTAAGGTTACACAAAGTCGGTTACAAAGGTAGGAAATCTACATATCCGTATCGCCAAGCTTGCCTTCCACGCCAAGGAAAGTCCCTTCCGGACACGGGACGAAGTCTTCAATCTTGTATCTTCATAGTCCAGGAGTCCGGCTGAAGGTATAGTCCGGCCATCCGAACACCCCCTAATCCAGGACTCCCTCAGTAGCCCCTGAACCAGGCTTCAATGACGACGAGTCCGGCGCGCAGATTGTCTTCGGCATTGCAAGGCGGGTTCCTCCTCCAAGTACTTCATAGAAGATTTTGAACACAAAGATAGTGTCCGTCTCTGCAAAATAAGTTTCCACATATTGCCATAGAGAGAATAATATTTACACAAATCTAATCTGCGGACGTATCCCGTAGTGTGACATCGCACCACGGCCAAGCCTTTATTCGAATCGTTTTATTATCCCACCTCAGCGTGTCATGTGAGGCGGTTTCCTTGGCACGTCTTGTTAAAGCAGAGATCGTGTCCCCTTATTCTGGGATTCTCATCAATACGGGCGTGGGTAACCCAACCGCGCCATTGATTACGGCGCTTGGGGATAAGCGAGTTTTACCAGGCTGGTGGGGACACGTAGTTGCGTCCACCCATATAAGGGGATAAGGATCCACCTTTTCACCTACGCCATCTTCCTCCTTTGCCTATCCATTCTCGCGCACTCGAGCTCCCACGCCCAAGTTCGCACTCCCCACCTCAACCTTCTCTAGCCATGTCCAGAGCGGGAGGCAAGTGGATGGTCTCCTCCGTCACGGAGGGACACATCAAAAAACTGAGGAAGGCCGGATACTTGTCTAACGACATCGCGTACCGGCTTCCCGAAGAGGGGCAGCTCCTCCCCACCCCAAGGCCCCATGAGAGGGTAGTGTTCCTTCCCCACTTCCTCCGCGGACTGGGCTTTCCTATCCACCCATTCGTCCGGGGACTCATGTTTTACTACGGCCTGGATTTCCATGATCTGGCCCCGAACTTCATCCTCAACATCTCGGCGTTTATCGTCGTGTGCGAGGCTTTCCTCCGCATCCGCCCCCATTTCGACCTATGGCTCAAGACTTTCAATGTCAAGCCGAAGGTGGTGCGCGGCAACCAGGCGGAGTGCGGAGGCGCCATGTTGGGCAAGATGCCCAACGTCTTATGGCTCGAGGGCTCCTTTGTGGAGACCCTGAAGGGGTGGCAATCGGGGTGGTTTTACATCACCAAGCCGTGCGACCCTAAGTGGGTCGCAGCCCCCGAGTTCCGGTCCGGACCCCCAATGCGGCTCACGTCCTGGAAAGAGATGGGCCTATCGTGGGGCAGGAAAAGAGAGGTGACTGAACTGCAAACATGCATCCAATCCCTGGTGGACAAGCAGCTCAAACTCGTCAACGTAGTCCAGGTTATGCTCATCCGCCGGATCCTCCCGTGTCAACAACGGGCCTTCAATTTGTGGTATTTCAACCCGGCGCAGCACCGAAATCTGAGCAGGCTCTTCGACACGACGTATGAAGATGCCTGGAAGGTGCTTTTCAAGGGCGCCGAGGCTCCCGCATCCGCTACCGAGGATCGCGGATTCAGCGCGCAGCGTCACGCTAGCGCGGTAAGTTGTTTGTACCTTTTACAGGGTATTAGTTTTTCATAGTTTAACTCTATGCGGGATCTAAGCTCCCTTACCTTTGACAGGATTGGCAGGCGAAGTCCGGACAGATCGACTGTCCGGCTCCTTTGCCCGAAGACCCAGCCGATGCCCGCTTGGCGAAGCTGCTGGTTCCGGCACCCTATGTGGTGCCGGAGAAGAAGGCCACCGGGACTTGAACAAGTTCCCGGCACCAGGACGTGTCGGGTTCATCATCCGACGGCTCCAAGGCGCATTCCTCCTGTGAAGACGAGGAGGAGGAAGAAGAGACCTCTCCCGCTCCAGCGGGGGGAGATAGGAAAAGGAAGGCCACCCTTACTGGGGAGGCCGAAAGGTCCAAGAAGGGGAAAACCCTTCCTCTGGACTACTCCACCAACGCCGACGATGGCGGAGAGGAGTGGCCGCTCAGGGCCAAGCCCCTGGCGGAATCGTAAGTATCCAGATACCAGAGTAATTCATAGTATTCTTTTATTGCATAGCTTTCCCTTATGTCAAATATGATTATGCAGCCCGCCCAAAGACCGGCTCGACGCGTCGTCGAGCGGTTTACTGGACTCGTCGGATGTGAATTCGCTTTCGCCGGCTACCTCCCCCCGCCCTACGGACGACGCTGAAGTGTTGTCCCAACAGGTTCCAAGCCAGGAGGAGGTGGTCCTAGAGGCGCCGCAAGGCGACCTCCCGGACTCCAGGAGTAAAGGGGATAAAACCCCCCAGGGCTCCAAGTCTGGCTCTAGGCCGGACACCGCTCCGGAACCTTCAAAGGTTCTAGAGTCCGGCGGGTGACCTCCTTCCAAGAGGAGCAAGCCCACCGTGCTGGTGACCCCCGTCCAACCGGAGGCGCCGGACAATCTGTTGGAGGTGCTCAAAGGCGCCTCCATCGACGAGGAGCACCGCACCATTATGAGTGCGGTGGTCCAGAAGGTTCAGTCCTCCAAGAGCGGACTGACTGAAGCTTGTGCTAGCCTTTTAACAGGCTTTGAGGTAAGTAAAGAATGTGTAAATAATATTACCGCATAAAAAGTAGCCCCTGATGCTCTGTTTGGCGTTCGAGAAGAAAAGCCGAATAGAGGATCAAATAAAATTTGCAGGAGTCTAACAAAAAGGAGTCAATATGCGTATGCAGGCTTCTCTGCTGGCGTCCGCCGTACTGACTGCGGAAGTGGACACGCTAAATCAGAACCTCGAGCAGTCCGAGCAAGAGCTCGGACGTGCCAAGAAGCAGCTCGAGGACAAGGAAGGTAAGAAATACCTTGTTTAAATATATATATATATAGAAAAAGGTGCAATTGCAAAAAATGACAGGATTATTGTGGCTATTGTAGGGGCCACGTCTGAGGTGGCGACCCTTAAGCAAGCGCTGGTCGAGGCCGAGAAGAGGGCGACCATGGAGCGCACCGAGCGGGAGAAGTATGAGGCCCAAGTTGGCAAGGTGCAACAAGAGCTCCAGGCTCTCATGGAAAAACATGAGAGTTTGGAGCTTGACTCAAAGACGCGAGCGTCCGAGCTCACGGTGGCTATTGAAAATGCCAAGTCTACCAAGGCCGAATCCCAGAAGACCCTCCAGGAGTTGGATGAGGTGAAAAATATAGCGGCGGGTAAGGCATTCTTTATGCAAAGTAAACACATAAACGTGAGTTACTTGTTACTTACCCGAATCCGGAGCTCTCCAGGAGCATTCACAGATCTTCCCCGTAGCGTGTCCGATGCCGCCGCATTCTATCGAGCCGAGGAAGGCAGCTTGACAGAGAAGGTGTTCTGGTCTCAGTATGCTGAGGCCGGACACCCCGTGCCCCTGAGCGACCAGCTGAAGCAACTGGTCGAGCTCCATTAGGCGGCCGAACAGGCCATGAAGGGCCTCATAGTTCGGCTGTGGCCTAGAGAGGCTCTGCCTGGGAGCTATTTCGGGCTGGTGCGGTGGCTGGTGGGGGCTTGTCCAAGGCTCGAAGTCATCAAGCACTCCGTCTGCATTGAAGGTGCCCGTAGGGCCCTTGCTCGTGCTAAGGTGCACTGGGGCAAGCTGGATGCTGAGAAGCTTGTGAAGGACGGGCCACCGCTGGGGAAGGAGCATCGCAAGCCCGAGAATTATTATAAGGATGTTCTGAAGGGTGCCTGCCTTATGGCGGATGAATGTTCCAGGGATGTAATTTTTGAGTAAAACATCATGTTCGGTGTTTCCATTGACCGTAATTACTCCTCGAGGGCCTGGCGTCTTGAGCTTAAGGTATGCGTAGTGTGGTACCGCATTGAACTTGGCGAATGCGGTTCGCCCGAGCAGTGCGTGATAGCCAATGCGGAATGGGACTATGTTGAAGATCAACTCCTCGCTTCGGAAATTATCCGGAGATCCGAAGACCACTTCAAGTGTGACTGAGCCTGTACAGTTGGCCTCTACACCTGGTATTACGCCTTTAAAGGTCGTTTTGGTGGGCTTAATCCTCGAGGGATCTATGCCCATTTTCCGCACTGTATCCTGGTAAAGCAGGTTCAGGCTGCTGCCGCCGTCCATAAGGACTCTAGTGAGATGAAATCCGTCAATAATTGGGTCTAGAACCAATGCGGCGAATCCACCATGACGGGTGCTAGTGGGATGGTCCCTTCGATCAAAGGTGATCGGGCAGGAGGACCATGGGTTGAACTTTGGGGCGACTGGCTCTACCGTGTATACGTCCCTTAACGCGCGCTTCCGCTCCCTCTTGGGGATGTGGGTTGCGTATATCATGTTCACCGTCCGCACTTGTGGGGGAAAACCCTTCTGTCCACTGTTGTTCGGCGGCCGGGGCTCTTCGTCGTCATCGCTATGCAGCCCCTCGTCTTTGTTTTCGGCATTTAACTTGCCTGCCTACTTGAACACCCAACAATCCTTGTTGGTGTGATTGGCCGACTTTTCAGGGGTGCCATGTATCTGGCACAAGCAGTCGAGTATTCGGTCCAAACTGGACGGGCCCCTAGGATTTCTTTTGAATGGCTTTTTCCGCTGACCGGATTTAGAGCCTCTGAATCCGGCATTAACTGCCGTATCCTCAGCATTGTCGCCGTTAATGCGGCGCTTCTGCTTGTTGCGACGCGACCTGCCACTACTGTCCCTGGTGTCCGAATTACCAGGGTTCTTGGTCATATTGTTGCTACGAGCAAGCCAGCTGTCTTCTCCCGCGCAAAAGTGGGTCATGAGTGTCGTGAGTGCTGCCATAGATTTCGGCTTTTCCTGTCCAAGGTGCCGGGCCAGCCACTCGTCACGGATATTGTGCTTGAAGGCTGCTAGGGCCTCTGCATCCGGATAGTCGACTATTTGATTTTTCTTTGTTAGGTACCGTGTCCAGAATTGCCTGGCCGATTCCTCTGGCTGCTGAATTACGTGGCTTAGGTCATCGGCGTCTGGTGGTTGCACATAAGTGCCCTAGAAATTGTCGAGGAATGCGGCTTCCAGGTCCTCCCAACAACTGATTGATCCTGCTGGCAAGCTGTTAAGCCAATGCCGAGCTAGTCCTTTAAGCTTGAGTGGGAGGTACTTGATGGCGTGGAGATCATCACCGCGGGCCATGTGGATATGAAAGAGATAATCCTCGATCCATACCGCAGGATCTGTTGTGCCATCATATGATTCGATGTTTACGGGTTTGAAACCATTGGGGATTTGATGATCCATTACTTCATCTGTGAAGCATAGTGGGTGTGCGGCGCCTCTATACTGGGCTATATCACGACGTAGCTCCAATGAGCTTTGTCTATTGTGTTTGGCCCTACCGGATTTGTGTCCGGCGTGACGGTTACCGTCTCGAGTCGTGGGGCGCCCACGCGATCCGTAGATCGATCTTGTTTGTCTTGCCTTGTCCTCCAACATATCTCACAGGTCTGGCGCATTTTCCCGTGCCTTGGTACGGGGTGCGGCTTGAGTGGAGGGCCGAGAGGCCTCTCTGTCACGGCCACGAGGTGACCGGTCGGCCATATCAAGTGCTGGTGATGTAGGTTTAAGTGCTTCCTCCTCTAATCGGGGTAGCAACCTGCGCTTTGGGTAGCTCTTGGAGGGGCGTTCAAGTTTATGCTCTTCGGCCGCAAGGACTTCAGTCCATCTGTCGACTAGCAAATCTTGATCAGCTCTAAGCTGTTGCTGTTTTTTCTTGAGGCTTCTTATCGTGGCCATAAGCCTGCGTTGAAAACGCTCTTGCTCGATGGGATCCTCTGGCACGACGAATTCGTCGTCGTCGAGGCTTGCCTCGTCTTCGGAGGGAGGCATATAGTTATCGTCCTTGACCTCTCTGTCTGCCGCTCTCTCATGAGGGCTGGCTTCTCCATCCTCCTGTGCTGAATCTTGCTGGAGGGGGTTTTCTTCAGCACTCTCCGGAGTATTATTATCTCCCGTGCTGGAATCACCGTATTTGCTTTGGTGGGATTTTGAGCGGTGCCGCTCACGCCGGCGCTTAGGCTGTTTCTTGGAGGGGTCATCCTCCGCTGTTCCATCGCCATCTCCTTCTTTTGGGGTGTCCACCATGTATATGTCATATGACGAGGTGGCTTTCCAGGGCCCAATAGGCGCTGGTTCTTCATCGTCTCCTGCATCGGCGTCCATACCGTCGATGTCTTCGAAGTCGAAGTCGAGCATGTCGGTTAAATCATCGACAGTGGCTACAAAGTGGGTGGTGGGTGGGCTTTGAATTTCTTCATCGTCCGTATCCCAACCTTGCTGACCGTAGTCTGGCCATGGCTCTCCTGATAAAGAGAGAGACTTTAGTGTCTTCAGAATATCGCCTTCCCCTGTTGCTAGATTACTCCATAGATTGATATTGGTGATTGTCGGTGTCAAAACCGGCAGATCTTGGGTAGGGGGTCCCGAACTGTGCGTCTAGGCCGGATGGTAATAGGAGGCAAGGGACACGAAGTTTTACCCAGGTTCGGGCCCTCTTGATGGAGGTAAAACCCTACGTCCTGCTTGATTAATATTGATGATATGGGTAGTACAAGAGTAGATCTACGACGTGATCGGAGAGGCTAAACCCTAGAAGCTAGCCTATGGTATGATTGTTGTTCTGTATGTTGTCCTACGGACTAAAACCCTCCGGTTTATATAGACACCGGAGAGGGTTAGGGTTACACAAAGTCGGTTACAATGGTAGGAGATCTACATATCCGTATCGCCAAGCTTGCCTTCCACGCCAAGGAAAGTCCCTTCCGGACACGGGACGAAGTCTTCAATCTTGTATCTTCATAGTCCAGGAGTCCGGCTGAAGGTATAGTCCGGCCATCCGAACACCCCCTAATCCAGGATTCCCTCACTCCCAAAATGCTGAATTTCATTTTGGAACTTCAAATGACAGAGTAATCGGAAGTCATCATGTCAACTCCATACATGACTTCTCAGTGGCCGACCCCTTTGCAAAAATTGTGAGGTTTCGAAACCAGACTTAGAAGCGGTGATATTAGTTCGAACCTCTCTGATATCCATGTTCAGCGGATCAGCGCGAGCGTTTGTAGCTGATGAGCTGAATTTCATTTCTAATGTCAGTTTGAACCTTGTAATCTTCGAATTTGAGCCATATAACTCTGGAATTTGAACCTTGTAACATTTTGAGATTTTGTGGTACAATCATTGAAATGGCATTGTATGATACTTGTATATTTCTAACACTATTTTGACCTTAATATGCAATGGTCTTAGATTTTATTAACCATTCTCGAATCAGTTTAACTTGTCGATCTCACGGAACACGATCTATATAGCTAACTTGACTGCGATCTTCGACATTATTGCACACAGTTGGTTTCTTCCACCGCGTGGACTGTAGAGCGCAGAATTACTTATCGCACTTGAGTGTCCATCATCACCCTTCTGTGTAACTTTGACCTCATCGCCCATGGGTAAACTTATGATCGAAGTCATTCCACACACTTCATTTTTACAAAGCCTTTTGCCAATAAACGCCCACGATTTGTCCCTCTTCTAGCCGACGCGTGGCCAAACAAGCTGGGCGGGAAGCTTGCGCCGTAAACAATGCGATAGCATAGGAATAGGCTCACCGATGATACATTTGGCGCCTCTTCGAGCCCACGCGTGCGGGGCGGTGTTGTCAAGTGTGCACTGGAATCCTCCGCTATGAACGCCGTGACAAGACGTGGCGATTACAGGCCAGCCGACCCCCATTTATTACAACGGCCATTTAACCCTTGTGTCTCTTCAACCTTTCGATCGCGCCCCACCATTGCAAGAAGAACACCCACCACGAGAAATTCTTAGAGGGTATCCTGTGCGGCTCCAATGGCGCTCCGAGCGGCTGCCGACGACGAGCAGCAGTTCACCATGCGTGTCGTGGTGGACACCCACAGAAGGTTCATGGACCTCTCCGTGGTGTACACCAACGACTCGGTCTGGATGGAGCACTCCATCCACATCATGGAGTTTTTGCTTGCCGCAGAGAAGTACAAGGTGGTCGGGTTCGACCACGAGTACACCCGCGCTCGTGCCGGGTCTCGTCCCAAGGTCGTCGTCACCCAGATGTGTGTGCACCACCACGTCCTCATCTACCACTACTGCCTGGCCACAAGGCCTTGCGAGCGTTTCGCCAGGTTTGTCAACAACCCCCACTACATGTTTGCTATGGTGGACATCACCAACGATGTAAAGGCGCTCGAGAATTCGGGCATCGCCTGCCAGAATCTTGTCGACATACAGGGCCAATACAAGATCTAGGGAAGCAAGGAGCATGAGAAGGACTCACTGGTTCACCTCGCCGAGGCCATCATCGACCCCTACTGTAGAGACATGAAGGATTCATGCAAAAAGGACAAGCATGCCTGGCACTCAGCCTGGATGGGGAAACTCAACAAAGCTCATGTCGTGTACGCGGCCAAGGAGGCGTACACGAGCTATGATACGTCTCCAACATATCTATAATTTTTTATTGCTCCATGCTATATTATCTACTATTTTGGACTATATTGGGCTTTATTTTCCACTTTTATATTATTTTTGGGACTAACCTATTAACTGGAGGCCCAGCCCAGAATTGCTGTTTTTGCCTATTTCAGTGTTTCGAAGAAACGGAATATCAAACGGAGTCCAAACGGAATAAAATCTTCGGGAACGTGATTTTCTCACCGAACGTGATCCAGGAGACTTGGACCCTGCTCCAAGGAACAAAATAGGCGGTCACGAGGGTGGGGGGCGCCGTGATCCAGGAGACTTGGACCCTGCTCCAAGGAACAAAATAGGCGGTCACGAGGGTGGGGGGCGCCCCCCACCCCTAGGGCGCGCCCCCTACCTCGTGGGCCCCTCAGTGCTCCTCCGGTGTACTCCTTCCTCCTATATATACCTATGTACCCCCAAACGATCAGAAGAGGAGCCAAAAACCTAATTCCACCGCCACAACTTTCTGTATCCATGAGATCCCATCTTGGGGCCTGTTCCGAAGCTCCGCCGGAAGAGGGCCGTCATCACGGAGGGCTTCTACATCATCATAGCCTCTCTGATGAAGTGTGAGTAGTTTACCTCAAACCTTCAGGTCCATAGTTAGTAGTTAGATGGCTTCTTCTCTCTCTTTGAATCTCAATACAAAGTTCTCCCCCTCTCTTGTGGAGATCTATTTGATGTAATCTTCTTTTTGCGGTGTGTTTGTTGAGACCGATGAATTGTGGGTTTATGATCAAGTCTATCTATGAATAATATTTGAATCTTCTCTGAATTCTTTTATGTATGATTGGTTATCTTTGCAAGTCTCTTTGAATTATCCGTTTGGTTTGGCCAACTATATTGGTAGTTCTTGCCATGGGAGAAGTGCTTAGCTTTGGGTTCGATCTTGCGGTGTCCTTACCCAGTGACAGAAGGGGCAGCAAGGCACGTATTGCATCGTTGCCATCGAGGATAACAAGATGGGGTTTATTTCATATTGCATGAATTTATCTCTCTACATCATGTCATCTTGCTTAAGGCGTTACTCTGTTTTTTACTTAATACTCTAGATGCATGCTGGATAGTGGTCGATGAGTGGAGTAATAGTAGTAGATGCAGAATCGTTTCGATCTACTTGTCACGGACGTGATGCCTATATACATGATCATGCCTAGATATTCTCATAACTGTGCTTAATTCTGTCAATTGCTCAACACTAATTTGTTCACCCACCATAGAATACTTATGCTCTTGAGAGAAGCCACTAGTGAAACCTATGGCCCCCGGGTCTATTCTCATCATATCAATCTCCATCACTTTAATCTTGCTTTGCTTTTTTACTTTGCTTTTACTTTTTACTTTGCATCTTTATACCAAAAATACCAAAAACATTATATCTATCAGATCTCACTCTCGTAAGTGACCATGAAGGGATTGACAACCCCTAATCGCGTTGGTTGCGAGTAGCTATCGTTTTGTGCAGGTACGAGGGACTTGAGCGTGGCCTCCTATTGGATTGATACCTTGGTTCTCAAAAACTGAGGGAAATACTTATGCTACTCTGCTGCATCATCCCTTCCTCTTCGGGGAAAACCAACGCAAGCTCAAGACGTAGCAAGCTACGACATGTAGAGGCGGATCGTTGGCATGAGGAAGTGCCTCCCTCCCCAAAACGGACAGGGATCCAGCCGGAAGCAGAGCAATGGCAAGCGTCGCCGCAACAATAAGTAGATGATTAGATCCTCGTTTCTCCTACTTTAGTATGCATGTAATTGCTTGCTTTGGTGTGTGGAAATGTTATGTGTGTAGTCACTTATGTAATTGTATGCTTAATTTTGTTATGCAATGTTGTCTTTTTAAGTATATATGTTGATGCTCTGTAGACAGAGCGTAGATGTTGTGCGGACAAAGAAAATCACATCGCACACGGACTAAACAATGTAACCCGTCAGTGATGTTTTCATCAATCACTCACAATAGTATACCAGCAGTCGTTTTCTCACAACACACACGTCTTGTTAGCAGTAATTGTCTGTGTTGCTATAGGTCTTCGCACACGTTTCCGATTACACACATGTTTGCCTCGTATCACACACATCTTTTGCATTTGAACCGTTTCTGCTCTCATGTCTCAACGCAAACAGTTCATCCGAGTGAACCGCATGCCATATATCGCACACACCTTTGATCTGGCTGACCGTTTCTTTTGTGCTGCCTAATCAAAAACAGTTCATCCGAGTGAACTGTATGATGTACATCACACACACACCTTCATCTGGCTGCCCATTTCTTTTGTTCCTCCTCATCGCAAACAGTTAATTGAGCTGAGCCGTATGCCCTGCATCGCACACGCAACTAAAATCTGAACCGTGTTTGATGCATCCTCCATCGCAAATGTTTTGCACCTTTTTTGACGGGTTTTTTACACCACCGTTTGTGAATTATGGCATCGCACACAGTTTCGTTGAAGGGTCTCTAATCGTAGTGTCGCGTTAGCAGCAACCTCAGTAGTGTGCGTTCCATAGTGGATAGGGACGACGTAATACTCGATAAAAGAACTAAGTCAACTTCCTTCAAACCAGTAGACGAAATAGTCAAATTTCAAGTTCACCCGACGGACCCCAAGAAGATAGCTTCCATTGGGGCACAACTGGACCCGACGGTCGACGCCGCATTACGTGCGTTCCTGCGTGCAAACTGGGACATCTTCGCCTGGCACCCTTCTGATATGCTAGGAATCCTGCGCGGACTGGCCGAACATAGTCTCAATATACTGAAGGGATACAAGCCAGTCAAGCAAATGCTGCAGCGATTTTCCGAACCTAAACGACAGGCTATGGGGGAGGAGCTAGCCAAGTTACTCGAAGCCGGGTTTATCAAAAAAATCAAACATCCGGACTGGCTAGAAAACTTGGTCATGGTACCAAAGAAGGATAAATCCTGGCACCAGTGTGTCGATTTCAAAGACTTTAATAAGGCCTGCCCTAAGGACCCCTTCCCACTACCTCGCATCGACCAGATTATTGATGCAACCGCGGGACATGATTCACTGTGTTTCCTCTATGCATACTCTGGATACCATCAAATTAAGATGAAGTAATACGACCAGGCCGCAATGACATTCATCACCCCATACGGGCCTTTCTGCTTCAACACTATGCCTTTTGGGCTCAAGAACGCTGACGCCACTTACCAACGCATGATTCAAACGTGCCTGGAGAAGCAAATCGGCAAGACTGTGGAGGAATATGTAGATGACGTAGTCATCAAAACTAAGCACGTTGAATCATTGGTGGATGACTTACGCCTCACATTCCGCAACCTCCGAACATATGACATCAGACTCAATCCAGAAAAGTGCGTTTTCGGCGTTCCCGCCGGAAAACTGCTCGGGTTTATTGTCTCCAATAGAGGAATTGAAGCAAACCCAGCCAAAATCTGAGCCCTGTCACAATTGGCAACACCAACTGACCTCAAGCAGGTCCAAAAACTAGCCGGGTGTGTGGCAGCTTTGAGCTGTTTTATCTCCAGATTAGGAGAAAAGGCATTGCCATTGTATCGCCTGCTCCGACGCACCGACCACTTTGCGTGGACGGACGCTGTAGCGGCCAGACTGGAGGAAATAAAAACTTTGCTAGCTAGCAACCCAATCCTGGCCGCACCAAACATCGGTGAACCGATGTTGCTTTACATATCTACAACCCACCAGGTGGTGAGTGTGGTGCTCGTCGTCGAACGAGAAGAAGAGGGGCATAAATTCCCACTCCAAAAACCAGTATACTACGTATCGACAGTCCTTACACCATGCAACTCTCGATACCCGCATTATCAGAAGGTAGCATATGCAGTCTTTATGGCATCCTGCAAGCTATGACACTACTTTCAAGAGTGCTCGATCACAGTGGCTTCAGAAGTACCACTCAATGATATTATAAACAACCGAGACGCCACCGGTCGGATTGCCAAATGGGCCATAGATATCTTACCATGTGAAATAACGTACAAACCACGCCGAGCCATAAAATCTCAGGTGTTGGCTGACTTAATCGCCGAATGGACAGAGGCCGAACTCCCTAAAGAGTACGGCACGTATTCCAACTGGGTGATGCACTTCAATGGCTCTAAAATGCTAGCTGGACTTGGGGCCGATGTCGTCTTGACACCCCCCAAAGGAGATACAGTCCGTTATGTCCTCCAAATACTGTATACATACTCTAACAACGTAGCCGAATATGAGTCCTTATTACATGGTCTTCGGATGGCTGTCTCTATGGGAATACAATGCCTCGTGGTGCGCGGGGATTCAAACCTCGCAATATCCGAAATAAACGGAGATTTTGATGCCAAAGATCCGAAGATGGTGGCTTACCGTAACGACGTACTTAAAATATTAGCTCGATTCGAGGGGCTTGAGTTTCATCACGTGGCTCGAGAGAGCAATCAGGCAGCGGACATCCTTGCTCGCATGGGGGCTAAGCGCGACCCCGTCCCACCTAACACATTCGTGGAAAGGCTCTTCAAGCCGTCCGTGGTATGGTAGGACGAGAGCAGCAACATCAGTCCGGGTCGAATCACACCCCCGGATTCCGAATACAATCCCGATATCATCGGGGGCTAGGCCACCGAACCAACGCCATCGGCTCATGTAATCATGGCGAATGAGGCTCGATGCATCGTCCGACGCTCGAAAGCCTACAAGGTTCATGAAGGAGAGCTCTACAAGAAAAGTACTAC
Organism: Triticum urartu; assembly: GCF_056163025.1. NCBI lineage: Eukaryota > Viridiplantae > Streptophyta > Magnoliopsida > Poales > Poaceae > Triticum > Triticum urartu. The sequence continues at coordinate 441,050,824 of NC_141878.1, read as the reverse complement.
TGGAGTCCTTCAAAGGTGTATCTCCAAAGAAGAGGGGCGGCAGCTCTTGGCCGAAATCCACGCTGGTCTTGGCGGTCATCATGCCGCAGCTTGGGCCCTTGTAAGTAAAGCCTTTCGAACTGGATTTTTCTGGCCTACGGCCCGAGCAGATGCACAAGACCTCGTCTGGCGTTGTGTAGGATGCCAGCTTTTCGTCAATCAAAGCCATATGCCGCCTACCTCCCTACAAACGATCCCCATTACTTGGTCCTTTGCAGTCTGGGGGCTTGGCATGGTCGGACCCCTTAAAGGGGGAAGCCATAAGAAAAGAAAATATGTTGGTCATGGTGGATAAATTTACCAAGTGGATAGAGGCCAAACCAGTTAAAACGGCTGAAGCCGGACCAGTGATAGATTTCATATCAGGTGTCGTACACCGTTATGGTGTCCCACACAGCATCATTACCGATAACGGCTCCAACTTCATAGTCGACAAATAAAAACCTGGTGCGCTAATCTGGGCATCAAGCTCGATTATGCCTCCGTCTATCACCCTCAAACAAACGGTTAAGTCGAACGGGCTAATGGCCTGATAAGGAGCGGCATTAAACCCAGACTAGTGCGATCCTTACAGGAGTCAGATAAACATTGGGTTGAGGAGCTCGACTCCGTACTCTGGGGGCTGCGGACCATGCCCAATCGCATGACCGGATACACACTGTTCTTCATGGTGTATGGCGTAGAGGTCGTCTTGCCCTGCGATATTATCCACGACTCACCTCGAGTCCGCATGTACGAGGATAAAGAAGCCGAGCTCGATCGGCAAGATGACTTAGATGGCCTGGAGGAGGAGCGCGATGTCGCAAAAGCTTGCTCAGCATTCTACCAATAGCAAGCTCGAAGATACCAAAGCAAAGAAGTGCGGGCCAAGACTTACAATGTCGGTGAACTTGTTCTACACCTACCATAGAAGAAAAAGGACAAGCTCAAGCCCAAATGGGAGGGTCCCTTCATTATAGATGAAGTTCTCACTGGAGGAGCCTAGCGCCTTCGTGATGCATCGGACAATCGCTTAGAGCCGAACCCATGGAACGCTGCTAGACTCCGCAGATTCTACGCCTAAGTCCGAACTCATTGTTCGTTACCTTATTCTTTTCTTTTCTTTTTCTTCTTTTTGTTGTTATATACGACTTCTAGCTCGTGTTCGGATAAACCGCACACCTGAGGGGTATACGTCCTTAAATGTACCCCACAATACCTGGGGGCTTCTTTTCACAAGAAGCTTATTATTATTTTTTGAGCGTCAAGCTCGCCGTATATATGTGTCATCTACTCATATATATGTATTTTCTTCGCCATTATATGCACCTTTATGACTTAAGTTTTTGCCAAGCTAGGTTGCCTGGCTCCTATGCTTATGCCATACGTTCCCGCTTGTTCGGCTAGGGCATAAAGGGAGCACCTCTACAATTGTTATAGCCGGGTTATCCGGACGTGTACCTCAGACGGGTGAAGCCGAAAGCTAGCGTTCTTAAGGGAGTGATTGGTCGGTGAAAAAAGACGAATTGCCCTCGTTGCAATACAAAACCACTAGACTATAACGTGAATTGTGATTTTTTAGCATCACAGCTTTGGCATGCACAAACAAAACAGCATGCTGGCCCAGGGAGAGGAACCCTTAACAGAACTATTCTCTTTGGAAGATGTTTCTTACAATCAAATGTAATATAACATAACTCCCCGAATACAACTTGTCTGTTCAAGCAACCATGACCGGACTGCCTAGTTTCCGAACATACTTTGGTGTTTACCTATGGTGTAGTATTCGAAAACACTCCAAACTGAGGGTTTTCGGAGGTCGAAGCAGAAAGTATGCCATGACAATCGTTTTACAAATTCGGCTGGAGACAAGTTTGTAAATAAAAGTACATTTCTACTTGGACTCGAAAACTTCTTCTTCCTCTAGACCCTCTAACAGGCTGTCTAGTTTACAATCCTGTTGAGAAAACTTGGCGGTCGTCTTCACGTGGTCGTACACCAGGCTGATCGGAATTTCCTGTCCATCGGATCCTTGCAGTCCGACCCGCACCATATGATTTGGATCAAGTCCGGTGTACCATGTTTTCACCATGGCCCAGGCTTCCCGAGCACCTTCTCGGCAGGCTGATATCTTCCATAGCCCAAAGCGGCGGCGAGCTTCCTTGAACAAATTAACGAGTTCCTCTATACTTCCTGGAGGAGAATCGGTTGGCCATAAAGCCTTAGCGATGTTCCTCATTGCCTTCTGTGCTCGCTCATGCACCTTAGACAACTCTTGTAGCAGGTCGCCTTGAAATCCGGACACCTCTTCTTGGGGCCGCCCAGTCAGCACACCTACAGAAATAAAAATTTTAGGATTTGCATTAGCGAACTACACGGAAGTAAGTTAAAAGGCATACTGAATATGCTGCCTCTCATCTTTCGGTTCTCCTTCAAGGCGTCCGACGGTTGGGCTCGCACGTCTTTTAGCTCTTCGCCTAGCTGAGTGTTGGCGTCCTGCAGCTTGTTCTTCTCATTCCTGGTCCGTATCAGTACACTTGACCAACGGCCTCTTGCCTTCCGGCATGTTGTCTAGCCACCTGCGCGGCCTTCAGTTTCTCTTCCAGCTGATCCGACGATCCTGCCATCATAAATACAACAGTGTTTATTTGAATAAACATCACTAGCACATGACTATATTTTCCGGACAGTCGCAGACATTACCAGTCGGTGCCTCCTTGGACTTCGCTAGTTCGGCGGTAGCAGCAGTTAGCCGAGTCCGGCATTTCCCCAGCTCCTGAGACAACATGGTTTTCTTCTCTATGAGTACCTGATTATGCAATGATCCTTAAATCAGTTGCGTTAACTGCTTTAAGTTTCGGGGGCTACTAACAGATGATCTTACCCGCATGTCCTTGGAAAGCTGTTGAGTGGCTCCAGCGAGCCCATCCGGAGCAGCTCGAATGTATGCATCCGCTGAGCTGAAAGCATTAAATGCTTCTTCAGTAAAGGATGGGTCGCGCATGGCCGCTCTCCGGCGCCGATGGTTCATTGCGCTCTCCACTTCGGAGTTGGTAACTGATACATCATCTGAATCCTCATGGAGAGGACAATCTGGCATTTCTCCGGTACCAACCCCAGCCCTTTGGGCGGGATCCGAGGTCTGGATGGGTGATGCATGACCGGCAAGATCCCTGGACACTGTCCGGTGTATGCTTTTCCTGAAAATGTTGCACGGTAGGAAATATCAAAATTCGGTACCTTTGCCATGAGAGCATTAAAAAATAACCATACCTTTTTTAGGGTGGGAGCTTGGCACTATTGTCGTCCGCCTTTCTTTTTGATGACCCGCCCCGTGCAGGTGTCGCCTTCTTAAGGGACGCTTTCGATGCGGTGTGGCGAGACGGGCGCCACCCCTTTGAAAACATGAGACAATGCGGCAGGTGAGGCGCAATAAGAAAACTCTTTTGGAGAGTATGTCTCCTAAGTACTTACGTGGGAAGAGGGAAGAAGGCCAGGGCAATCAACTATAATGGCCACTTCTGTGCCATCGTAACTCGCTTGATAGAAAACCCCCTCCTTGAGCTCTACGGATATATCCGGATCCTCTTTGAATCTGGGATCCAGGTCCTGATTATGGTCCTCCGGCTGCAGGGCGGGGCTATAGATCTCTGTGGCAACTTTCCTCCATTCCTGTTAAGAAATGATGGGATTAAGTTTAGCTGGGTGCGACTTAGGAGGAGTATTGAGTAAAATTGCTGAGCGAAGGCTTACCCAGCTGGGAGGGTTGTACATGGAAAAACCATCTTGACACTTAAGGTGAGTGAATTCTTCTTTCTCCCCCTTAAAAAGATCAGCCAGCATGGCGGCCAAGGCGGCGAAGTTGTTCGGACCCTTACGTCTGCATCGAGATGCGTCGTCTTCTCCGTTGTAATGCCACATGGGCAGTCCTCTGGATTGGAGTGGCTGAACACCCCGCATTGTTGAAATTGCCATTACCTCAATATTGGACATTCCGGATTGGGCGAGTGTCTTTATCTTGTCCATTAGCTTCTTAACCTCCGCACTGTCTTCCTCCCCGAGGCTTCGGGGTGCCAGCTGTGGAGCTTCTTTAATGGAGCATTGGAAAACGCAGGTAGGCCTTGTCGGATTGGTTCTAGGAGAACGTCATCTTCAATATAAAACCACTCCGAGGGCCACTCTTCGGATGCCTTCTTCAGAGTGCCGGATAGGTATCATGTCCTGGCTATGCGCCACACTTCGGTGCCGCCCACCTCAAAAATGGATCCCTTTTGGGAGCGAGGGACGAGGCAGAAAAGCTTCCTCCATAACTCAAAATGGGCCTCGCAGCCTAAGAACAGCTCGCAAAGAGCGACGAAGCCCGCGATGTGTAGAATGGAGCCCGGCGTGAGGTTGTGCAGGTGGAGGCCATAATACTCCAGGAGACCTCGGAGGAAAGGATGGATTGGAAATCCGACGCCTCTTAATAAAAAGGAAACGAAGCACACTCGCTTCCCTTCTGAAGGATTAGGGAAATTTTCTGCCAGGGCTTCACTAGTAAAAGAGGTTAATACCGCCCGAATGGGGACTAGATCCGTAGGGGGGAGGTATCCCTGCACCTGGAGCTTGGTTAGCTGGGCGTGGGATAAAGAACAGCTCTCCCAATCACCTTTTTGCGGACCGTGGGGGCGGGAGGAAGAACTGGGAGCGCTGGCCATGCTTGCGTGGTTTCTTGTGGCAAGCTCTAAGGATTTTCCGCCTGGTGTGGAATGGCATCTGAGATTCAATCTCCATAAATAGACACCTTCCCTACATGGCCCGGGTGTTATGTGTACAAAATACTTGGACCCTTCATATTCATCTGACACGTGGGAGCCGAAGCAGCGATGGCGCAAAAGTTGAAGGATATAACATTTAATGTAAAGCCGAACTGTTCGAAGAGCTCACCTTACCAAGACCGAAGATGTAAAATCTAAATATAGTCCTTTGGTTTAGATGCTTTAAAATATTCAGAGGAGGAACCCGCCTTGCAATGCTGAAGACAATCTGCACGCCGGACACATCATCATTGAAGCCTGGTTCAGGGGCTACTGAGGGAGTCCTAGATAAGGGGATCCTCGGGCGTCTGGGCTATGCAACATGGGCCGGACTAATGGGCCGCGAAGATACAAGATAGAAGACTTTCCCCCGTGTCCGGATGGGACTCTCCTTTGCGTGGATGGCAAGCTTGGCATTCGGATGTAAAGATTCCTTTCTCTGTAAATCGACTTTGTACAACCCTAGCCCCTCCTGTGTCTATATAAACCGGAGGGTTTAGTCCATAGAGGCAATCCTAACCATACATGTTAGACATCTAGGGTTTAGCCATTATGATCTCGTGGTAGATCAACTCTTGTAACCCCTATACTCATCAAAGGCAATCAAGCAGGACGTAGGGTATTACCTTCATCAAGAGGGCCCGAATCTGGGTAAAACATCGTGTCCCCTGCCTCCTGTTACCTTCGATCCTTAGACGCATAGTTCGGGACCCCCTACCCGAGATATGCCGGTTTTGACACCGACACCCACCCAGTGGACCCCCGGACACCTTTCGGTGGTCACGTTACCATACCGATAACCCCCAAAACCATTCCGGTGACTGAAACTAGACTTCCCATATATAAATCTTCACCTCCAGACCATTCCGGAACTCCTCGTGGCATCCGGTATCTCATCCAGGACTCCAAACAACCTTCAGTAACCACATACAATTTCCTATAACAACTCTAGCGTCACGGAACCTTAAGTGTGTAGACCCTACGGGTTCGGGAAACATGCACACATGACCGAGACATCTCTCCGGCCAATAACCAATAGCGGGATCTGGATACCCATGTTGCCTCCCACATGTTCCATGATGATCTCATCGGATGAACCATGATGTCGAGGATTCAATCAATCCCATATACAATTCCCTTTGTCCATCGGTATGTTACTTGCCCGAGATTCGATCGTCGGTATCCCCATACCTCTGTAGCGACCCGACCCGAATGGATCAAGTCTCTGTGCTTAAGTGTCATCCCTGGATCGGTATGCTGACACACACAGTACTCAAGGATTTATAACAGAGGTAAATCACATGTATAAAGTAACGTTAATACTATTACCTCAATCCATATAGCAGAAGTAACAACAAGGTTGTGGATTCCCATCAACACCAACAGCAAAGTTGAGTGTAGAAACCATAACCCTAACATATCACTTACTCGTCGTAAGAATCCTACAACAAGAGACGTTGCAGCCATGTAGGTCAGTACATTGAATGTACTAGCAATTTCACACTATAGAGCAATGCTAAATAATGGCTATCACTACATGCATATTTGGCTGCTAGAGGCTCAAAGTTTAATTTTGCATAAAGCTAATTTTTTCCTACAACAAAGGAATATATTTTCTTTAACTACAAAGTTTGTTGACAAACATTGAGAAGGTAACCCCAACTCAATCCCAAATAAAAGTTAACAACCCAACAAATTAATGAAGTAGAGTGATGAGATCAACATAATAATTCAACCACCAGATACTCAAGAGGTCCATAACCGGGGACACGGCTAATCATGATTAGTTTGTACACTCTACAGAGGTTTGCACACTTTTCCCACAAGACTCGATCTCCTCCGTTGTATTTCTCGCACTGCATGATGTTTGAAAAACGGATGACCGAGACACAGTCTTTCTGAAGAGGTCCCCTTAACCGATAGATAGGCCGGTACACCTACAATCCCCTACATCTGATAGCCCATCATGGAAAGGACTCCCACAACTTACTCAAGTAAGCCAGAGCCCATAATGGCATGTCGCTGCACACGGAAGTTTCTAGCATGAATAATCTTATGATCCCTTTGAGCCTGGGTGGCAAACCATAGGATGATCACACGGATACCCCGGGATCTCCTAGGACAATGCTGGATTCCCCAGGTGTCCGGGCAAGCCACTGGTATCCCCGGGGTGCCCCCAACCAATCCACCCAGATGTGTATTAAAGTAGCCACCTTAAGTTTCCCTTAGTTAATATAACTCTCACATCTTCCATGAAATCTCACATACCAATCCACGTCTACGAGCATAGCAAAGTAGTGCAAGCATAAGGCAATAATACCCTGGGTTTGAATGCAAGACATAGGTTCCTACCTCATCAAGTACTTCCCAATACACACATGTTATCACATCCTACTCATGCAATGTTTGAGGGTGAAACTAATGCATGAAAACTGGGTAGGAAAAATATGATCAAAGTGTGATCTTGCCTTGTATTGTTGATGAAGATGATTCACACACATAACTCCTGATAGTTCTACTCGTCACACTCCGTTCAATCTATCATGAGCAAACAATTGCATATATAAGCATTCATGCAAAAGAATCGAAGAAAAGACTTCGAAAAACTTCGAAAACAAGCAATTAACTCTTGCAACAGAAAATAATTTCAAATAGTACCAAAATTTGGTGGATTTGGTCTTATCAGAAAGTTTAGGTCAAGAGCTTCGATTTGCAAAAAGAATCAACTAAATCGGAGTTACAAAACTCAAGTTATGATTCAAACAAGTTTGAATATGAATTTGAACAAATTTAGAAATTTGAAAATTTCAAAAAGTTGATGTGATAGGTTCACTGGATAGGCGAAAACAAGACAAAACTATAGGCGTTGGTTTCATCTAATTTGGATGAACGAGTAAAAAGTTATGCCTATTTGAAAAATCAAGGCCAATCTGTTTTACGGAAGAAAAATAGCTACGGCTAAAACAAGTTTAGGTCTAATGTATAAATACAGAGACTAATAGATAATCTAATTATTCTACTATACTAGTCTAAAAATAATAAACTATGGAAGTATAAAAAGAAAAAAAAACAAAGAAAAATACCTTTATAAGATAGAGAAAAGACGACTTCGAAGAGAGGAGACGATTTCCAGAAGTCCCGTCGGAGAGGAGAAAAATATTTTTCTTTAATAAATCTAGTCAAACCAAAATATTGATTTAACCCGAATCAGATGATTTTTGGAGGGTCTATGGGTCTATATTTATATGTAGAAAAAATGTTTAAAAATCAAAGGCTAGGCAATGTGGGACTAAACGTCGACGTAAAAATAGAAAAGAGAAAAATGCACGGGCTAAAGTGTTCGGCCGGCCGGCGCACGCGCGCTGTAGTTTTTTTTTTGAACTTTATTTTCTTTAGAAAAATAAATATTTCTGAAAATAGTATTTTTTTCTAAGCATAACCAAAAAATAAATAAAAATAAGTTACGGGCCTGACCGCTGACTATGTTGGGCCCATGGGGAATCATTTTAAATTTATTTCTCTCCAATTCATAATAAAACCCAATAAAAATCATTTTTAAAAATACCAAAATGATTTCAAATTTATTTCTCTCCAATTTTCTACTGTAGGGAATCATTTTACACTATTTTCCATATATTTTATTTTTGGAGAAAAATAATTTGAATAAAACCCAAATAACTCCAAATTGAAAATAATTTCAAAGGGACTTTAAATTTGCTTCTTTGAAACTCCCAACTCGTATTTCATATGTTTTGAAGAAGTAATTTTATCTTCTCTCATGGAAATCATTGAGTTGCTTAAAATTTCTGAATTTGAAATAGTTCCAAATGAAATTCAAATATTTTCAAAAAACCCTTTTCATTTATTAAATGGAAGAAGTCATTTCATCTTCACTCTAGGGTTTTGTATTTGAGAAGAATTTGAATTCATGGAGATAAAAAATGCAAGGTGAAAGTTTGGGTAAGTCCTTTTATTCCCTCTTCATTTAACTTCCATAAGTTTCAAATTTCACTCAATTTCACTCAACCAACCACACCACAATCAAACAATCAATCAAAACTGTTTATTTAATATAACATTCCAAAATTTAGAATTTTGGGATGTTAGAAACCTACCACCCTTAAATTGAATCTCGCCCTTGAGATTCGAAGAGGCTAGAAAGAAATAGGTTAGGTTCGGGGCTTCTCAAAATCCATCGATCGTCACAGGGGATCTGGGGTGCTACCACCCTTAGAAGCATGGTTACGGTTCCAACAAAACTCATATACTCCATCCTTATTGTTGGCAGTGTCGGTCTTCTCAGATCTTCAGGATAATTCCTTCTCTGGCTCTTCCGGTAGTGGCATAACCTTTTCCTCAATTCTTCTATCCTTTTATCTTGGTACGGTCCTTCTATGACTGGGTCTTCTTAGCTGACGGGTCTGGCGCCAATACTAAACAACTATCGATATCTCATGGTGGTCATCCAACAATTAGACTGGGTCCCTACAGAAAACGGGTCTGGATTTCATTCTCACCGTATGACCTACGATTGGCAACAGCTGATTTGTACAAGGGAAAATAGTTATACCATTATAAGGTTTAAACAAGGTTTTGATCGTCGTCGCTCTACTATGGGTAAGTCACTCAGATTTACCATCCCGTATAGCAAGGCGGATAATAAGAGTAAGTTGGTATGGTGATCAATCCATCGCGCACCCAAATCATTACCTTGTATATGGTTTAGTGAATCTCGCATTCTAACACTCGGTCATCCAAAAGCATTGCAGAATTTCTCTTGTCGACGAACTAAGTTTGGATAAATCCATTGATTCTGCAAGCCAAACCAAACATCTATCGTTCCTTCACAACTCTCAGGTTTTGCGTTACTCCTATAAGATCGTCTGTTGGTAAAGTCGTAACTTCTTCCAGGGTTTTTCGTTCAGCAAGAGTGTGCTTGCTTCTTGGCAGGTCCTGGGGCTTGTGGGTTATGGCCCATCTCATCACTTGTAATCCTTGAAATCATCATCAGGTGCAACTGATCATTATTCCAACATCCAGCTTCCTAGCATTCTTAAATCCATCCAATTGTACCATCTCCTTTCCTTCTATTTGTACCAAATTAAGACGTGATTACTCAGCATCATGGAGTTACAATTTCTCCATGTTACCAACATTATACCTCCTTTATATCCAACAGTACGTCATCCCTTCATACTCTTGGGGTATCCCACATATCGAGATAAAACTCGTACTTATTTTGTCTGAAGTCCACTCCGTGGAATGTCATTTTCTTTTCCAGGGGTCAAGTTTCCTCACAGGGTACTACCACCCTTTAAATGCACAATTCATCCATAGACCATATTTCTCATACCCTTGAAAATGGTCAAAGTCTTTATTCATAGAGTAACAACTCATAAGCATCCAAATCAGTACCAACGATGCTAACTTTATTGATTCTCATATTCTTACAATCTTCTGCATTTCCATTACATGCATCAACACAACACCTCAATATAAAAGAAATGTTCCCACTACTACTATATTTCTCACAGACTCCAGTATTTAACACTAATATCCTCATCGGGACAATCTCTGGCAAAGTGCCCTCTTTGTTACAATGAAAACATATTACTTCTAACAAGTCTCGTGGTTTCCTTGTAATTACATAGCTTCCTTGGGTCCTCGGCTTCCTTTTTGGGCAACCGCTGAAGTAGTGCCCTGAATCTTTGCACCTGAAACATGTGATATAGGTCCTTCTTTGTAGAAATTTGGTTATTCGTGGAATCCAATCTATTTCTCTTCCTGGATTTCTCCGTTCCAATCAGGGCTTCTATTTCCAGTGGCTCATACTCTACTTCCTCTGTCGAGAATTCTACTAGATCCCCATTCAGACAATTCTAGGAGATGTGTCCTTCTTCTCCACATGAATAGCATGACTTGGTGCAGGGTTTAATTGGGTTTGCTTTGGGTGTGTCCTCCACCTCTTCCTTCATCACCGGTTCTTCTAGAATTTTCATGAGGGCTCCTTTCATTGCTTCTTTCTTCTGCTAGATGGTTCATTGTACCATGGGGTAAATGTGACACTGAGCAGGGTAGTGGGTAGTCCCTTCACACAAGAAACAAGTAACCTGCCTAGTTGAGCATTCTTCAGCTGGGTGACTTTCTTCACAATGAGGGCATTCATCCTGGTGTTCTTTATGGTTGTGCCCTATTTCTCCACAGAGCTTGCATGCACAAGGTTTCTTCATATCGTTTCCATAAGGTTTCAATTTCTGGGACACAAACCAAGACTTTAGCAGGGTCAACTTAAATTCTTCCCAAGTGGTTACTCTTTGCCACCCATTGATGGTTTGGTACATCCTCCGCCAAGTAGCAACACCTCTTTCAAAGCACTAAAGAGCATGTTGGGCCATATCCTTTTCCGACTATAGTGTTATTCTTCATGTGACCTTCCATGTTCTGAATCCATCGGTCCGTCTCTAATTGACTTATCGATCCCGGAAACCATTCATCCTCTATTGGGTCCAGGGGTTTTGGGGTAAGATAAGAGAGATAGAGAGGGGTACACACAATACAAACAATAGTTTTGAAAAGACAGATTTTTTTGTGGTTGTCGGGAAAACATCAAACAAATGACATCTCACAACGTCGCATCTAACGTAGGTATATAACAGGGGTTTGGTCTTCTAAAGGTCAATAAATCTTCAAAGTCATCAAACTCTTCCAGTCTTGTTCATGTCTCCGATGACTTCTTCCGATTGTGCTTGCCCTTCTTAAGTTCTTTTGCTAGATCATTTTTGTTGGCGCGAAGTCTCTCGTGATGTCCTTTAATATTCTGGAGTTGCATTCCAAACTTCTAGGTTTCAACATCCTTGACATGAACCTTGGTCCTACTGCCCTTCAGTTACTGACGAATATGCGGTATCTCGAGGTTTTACTCCTCCAGCTTGGCTACTTTCAGCTTCTGGGTCCTGAGTTCTTCATGAACTGTTTCCTTATCAAATACAACTTCCTGAAGGTCCATCTTAAAATTCTTGATGTAATACTCCAGATCCCGGTGATACACCAGCTAAGGTTAAAACTTTGTCTTTTGCTGATAGGTGCTCCATTAGCCCTTTTGTCATCCAATCCTTCTGAAGAAATGCTTGCTTAACTCAGCATGGTGACAATAGCATAAGCGGGCGATAACATCATGGATAGTTGTGTTTGCGCCTATGTCATTGCCATGAGCTATCACACCATAGTTGATATCCACTGCCTTAGGGTTTTCCTGACAAAACTTTGAGTTTTAACGCTCCATGTTACGGTCTTTCTCCGACACACCTTGGTCTCGGGTATTGACAGCTTCAATAGTATGACAAGTTCCATAAGGGTAGCCCTCCTAGGTCATACCAATCTGGAAATTCTTCAGAGCCTTCAAATTCTCCTAGTCTTCGAAGTCTTCATCCGTTGTAGTTTCCATTGTTATAATGCATGGTAAAATCCTCTTCATTCCAAAGTGGTCTTAGTTATCTGATATCTTGTACTTCTTGGAGTGGTCTCATCAGTCCAATCTTCGTGTGGTCAAGAAGGGGGGAAAAGTATAGTCTAACTATTTGAGATGAGAGGAGGAATACTTGGTAAAGCTTAGAAAAGATGAGAGTAAAAGATCTTTTTGGAAATAAAGTTTTAGAGATTTTTTTCCTATGGGCTTGCCAGTTTCAAGGGTCACGTCCTACAGTCAACATGTGCTCTGATACCATCTTGTAGCGACCCGACCCGGATGGATCAAGCCTCTGTGCTTAAGTGTCATCCCTAGATCGGTATGCTGACACACACAGTACTCGAGGATTTATAACAGAGGTAAATCACATGTATAAAGTAACATAAATACTATTACCTCAATCCATACAGCGGAAGTAACAACAAGGTTGTGGATTCCCATCAACACCAACGACAAAGTTGAGTGTAGAAATTGTAACCCTAACGTATCACTTACTCGTCGTAAGAATCCTACAACAAGAGACGTTGCAGCCATGTAGGTCAGTACATTGAATGTACTGGCAATTTCACACTGTAGAGCAATGCTGAATAATGGCTATCACTACACGCATATTTGGCTGGTGGAGGCTCAAAGTTTAATTATGCATAAAGCTAAGTTTCCCCTACAACAAAGTAATATATTTTATTTAACTACAAACTTTGTTGACAAACATTGAGAAGGTAACCCCCAACTCAATCCCAATTAAAAGTTGACAATCCAACAAATTAATTAAGTAGAGTGATGAGATCAACATAATAATTCAAGCACCAGATACTCAAGATGTCCATAACCGGGGACACGGCTAATCATGATTAGTTTGTACACTCTGCAGAGGTTTGTGCACTTTTCCCACAAGACTCGATCTCCTCCATTGTATTTCTCGCACTACATGATGTTTGAAAAACGGATGACCGAGACACAATCTTTCTGAAGAGGTCCCCTTAACCGATAGATAGGTCGGTACACCTACAATCCCCTACATCTGATATCCCATCATGGAAAGGATCCCCACAACTTACTCAAGTATGCCAGAGCCCATAATGGCATGTGGCTGCACATGGAACTTTCTAACATGAATAATCTTATGATCCCTTTGAGCCTGGGTGGCCAACCATAGGATGATCACACGGATACCCCAGGATCTCCTAGGACAACGCTGGATTCCCCAGGTGTCCGGGCAAGCCACTGGTATCCCCAGGGTGCCCCACCCAATCCACCCAGATATGTATTAAAGTAGCCACCTTAAGTTTCCCTTAGTTAATATAACTCTCACATCTTCCATGAAATCTCACATACCAATCCACGTCTACGAGCATAGCAAAGTAATGCAAGCATAATGCAATAATACACTGGGTTTGAATGCAAGACATAGGTTCCTACCTCATCAAGTACTTCCCAATACACACATGTTATCACAACCTACTCATGCAATGTTTGAGGGTGAAACTAATGCATAAAAACTAGGTAGGAAAAATATGATCAAAGTGTGAACTTGCCTTGTACTGTTGATGAAGATGATTCGCACTCATAACTCCTGATAGTTCTACTTGTCACACTCTGTTCAATCTATCGTGAGCAAACAATTGCATATATAAGCACTCATGCAAAAGAATCGAAGAAAAGACTTCGGAAAACTTCGAAAATAAGCAATTAACTCTTGCAACAGAAAACAATTTCTAACAGTACCAAAATTGGGTGGATTTGGTCTTATCAGAAAGTTTAGGTCAAGAGCTACGATTTGCAAAAAGAATCAACTAAATCAGAGTTACGAAACTCAAGTTATGATCAAAAGAAGTTTGAATATGAATCTGAACAAATTTCGAAAATTGAAAATTTCAAAAAGTTGATGTGACAGGTTCACTGGATAGGTGAAAACAAGACAAAACTATAGGCGCTGGTTTCATCTAATTTGGATGAACGAGTAAAAAGTTATGCCTATTTGAAAAATCAAGGTCAAGCTGTTTTACGGAAGAAAAATAGCTACGGCTAAAAGTATTCTGGGTCTAATGTATAAATACAGAGACTAATAGATAATCTAATTATTCTATTGTACTAATCTAAAAATAATAAACTACGAAAGTATAAAAATAAAAAAAATAAAAAAACACCTTTATAAGATAGAGAAAAGACGACTTTGAAGAGAGAAGGCAATTTCCAAAAGTCTCGTCAGAGAGCAGAAAAATATTTTTATTTAATGAATCTAGTCAAACCTTTAACCAGAATCGGATGATTTTTGAAGGGTCTATAGGTCTATATTTATATGTAGAAAAAAGGTTTTAAAAATCAGAGGCTAGGCAATGTGGGACTAAACGTAGGCGTAAAATAGAAAAAGAGAAAAAACGCATGGGCTAAAAAGTGTTCGGCCAGCCGGTGCACGCGCTGCAGTTTTTTTAACTTTATTTTTTAGAAAAATAAATATTTTTGAAAATAGTATATTTTTCTAAGCATAACCAATAAATAAATAAAAGCAGTTATGGGCCTGGCCGCTGACTATGTTGCGCCCATGGGTGACGGATAGTTATAGGCCGCATATGCAGCTTGTTTTTTCTTTAAAATAGAAACAGAAAAGGAAAAACTGAATGAAGAAAATAAAATTAAAATTTTATATAGGAATATTATATATCAAAATTTTCATAAAAATATTTTCTACAAAATTCACAATTTTTAGCGTCAAATAAATCCCTCAAAAATTTAAATAAAGCAAAGAGTGCTACAGCTCTTGTAAAACCCAATAAAAATCATTTTTAAAAATACCAAAATGATTTCAAATTTATTTCTCTCCAATTTTCTACTGTAGGGAATCATTTTACCCTATTTTCCATATATATATTTTTGTAGAAAAATAATTTAAATAAAACCCAAATAATTTCAAAGGGACTTTAAATTTGCTTCTTTGAAACTCCCAACTCATCTTTCATATGTTTTAAAGAAGTTATTTTATCTTCTATCATGGAAATCATTGAGTTGCTCAAAATTTCTGAATTTGAAATAGTTCCAAAAGAAATTCAAATATTTTCAGAAAACCCTTTTCATTTATTCAAATGGAAGAAGTCATTCTCCTAATGCTTAGGATTGGGTCTTTTTAATCACATCATTCTCCTAATGATGTGATCCCGTTATAAACGACATCTAATATCCATGGTCAGAAAACCATAACCATCTATTGATCAACGAGCTAGTCAACTAGAGGCTTACTAGGGACATGTTGTGGTCTATTTATTCACACATGTATTACGGTTTCCGATTAATTAAATTATGGCATGAACAATTGACAATTATCATGAACAAGGAAATATAATAATAACCACTTTATTATTGCTTCTAGGGCATATTTCCAGCACCTACCTCACGAACCAGACAGCCCCATGAAAGCTAGGTAATTAAGGACGACGTACGTAGGGTGTCGGTCCACCCACCACTTCGAGCATGTGGGAGGGAATCCTAAGAACGTGTGAGCTCGAACTTTTTGCTTGGACATTTCACCATGACCCACCGCAACACGAACCAAGAGAAATCCATTCATGGTCAAACCCCACCTGGTCACCCATCCTTAGACTGCTCCATCCACATCACACTTAACCTATGCGTTCCATTCGAATCAGCTAGCGGAAGGGAAGCTACACCTTGCTGATAAGGGTTGCCTCCTCGCATATATAAGGTGTATCCCGATGGTCACCGTGTCGGGCCTGCTCCGTATCATAGACATTTGTGGTTTTAGACATAGTGGACCACTTCCATTCAAACTTAGACAATTTATACATAAACCGGAGCATATTCATTACATTTTTGACATGTTTCATCTAAACTATATATAGCGGGCTAGCATGCTATTCTAATTAACCTAGTAATATAATCTAAAACTGGGCGAAAACCGATACAAATAGGGCCTAAACCGACCGGAGTCCATGACTACCACCCTTGCCTACGGTAACTCTTGGCTGCAGATGAACCGGTTCATGTCTTCGTCCACGTGTTTGACACACTCGCAGAACTGTTGTAGCGTGACACCGACCCCCTCCCTGGCTATTTCATCGATGATGCACAATTCCAAGATCCGATGACCATTTTGCTCTATTTCGTTGTTGGTGTCACCTTCGTGGCCAAGGAGGTCACCGATATTAGAGACTAGCACATTGGTGTCGTGGGTGCCGTGGACTCTGGTAACAACGTGCTCGGCGACCGGTAAAATTATGGTGCTGACGGCCGATGCCCATTCCTAGCGAGGAATCGGGATTCTGACGGCGCGACCAGTGTCGAGTGATGGAGCTAGAACCAAGATGGGGTCATCACACTGCTCCTTCAGCGTGGCGTTCCGCAGCCGTTGAAGGTGGCGTTATAGTGCTCTTGTGCGGCATTGGGTTGCTGATTTTGCTCTGCGTTGCGACCAGTACGTCTGCAAACACTGATGAAGTCGTCTCCCTCTTGCTCAGCGGCGCGCTGCCGCTTTTGCTCTCCGGCCTGCTCTGGCTCGTTCTCCTCATCGAGGAGGTTGATGATGGGGGCGGCGCTTCAGCAGGTTGCCATGCTCGGAATTAGGCCTACTTGGAAGGGTATACTGCTGTATGGCCGATGTGTCATCACATAGCCTTTTATGCCCGCTGACGCTGGTGGCGGAAAGCGATGGGGGAGTGGCGAGAGACGGTAGCGTGTTTGGATACAACACCATTAATATAATATGGAAAAGTTAGGAAAGAAGGAAGCACGACGCGTGTGCACACAGTGCTTACCCACTGGTGCCAGACGGTTGTACATAACTACTTTAAATTATTCATGGTTCGTTTGGCATTTTTTAATCATTTATTGAGTTTTCTAGTCATTTAATGCGCATAATTAAAATTTGAACTACATGCACATGCTCCATTTCACCAAAATAGGTTGAAAATCGTATGCATGTCCTTGGGTGTGGGAGACTGTTGGAAATATGCCCTAGAGGCAATAATAAAGATGTTATTATCATTGTTCATGAATAAATGTTTATTCTCCATGCTATAATTGTATTGACCATCTTATATACATGTGTGAATACATAAATGAATACAATGTCCCTTGTGAGCCTCTACTAGACTAGCTCGTTGATTAAAGATGGTTAAGATTTCCTAACCATAGACATGAGTTGTCATTTAATGATGTGATCACATCATTAGGAGAATGATGTGATGGACAAACCCAACCGTAAGCTTAGCATGAGATCGTACCACTTAGTTTAATTGCTACAACGTTCTTCATGTCAAGTATCTGTTTCTTAGACCATGAGATCATGCTACTCACGAATACCGGAAGAATACTTTGTGGGTTATCAAATGTCACTTCGTAACTGGGTGATCATAAAGGTGCTCTACAGGTATCTCGGAAAGTATTTGTTGGGTTGCATGGATCGAGACTGGGATTTGTCGCTCCGTGTGACAGAGAGATATCTCTAGGCCCTCTTGGTAATACAACATCGTGAACAACTTGCAAGCATGTGACTAATGAGTTTAGTCATGGGGATCTTGTATTACAGGACGAGTAAAGAGACTTGCCAGTAACAAGATTGAACTATAAGTATGGCGATACCCATGTTCGAATCTCGAGCAAGTAACATATCACGAAACAAAGGGAATTGTATACGGGATTAAATGAATCCTCGACATCATATTTCAAACTGATACGTCCATTTTGCATCATGCTTTTATATCAATATTTATTGCATTATGGGTTGTTATTACACATTATGTCACAATACTAATGCCTACTCTCTCTTATTTTACAAGGTTTACATAAAGAGGGAGAATGCCGGCAGCTGGGATTCTGGGCTGGAAAAGGAGCAAATATTAGAGACCTATTCTGCACAGCTCCAAAAGTCCTGAAACTTCACGGAAGACGTTTTCCGAATATATAAAAAATACTGAGAGCAAGAACTTCACCAGGGGGCCACACCCTGCCCACGAGGGTGGGGGACGCGCCCTACCCCTCTGGGCGTGCCCCCCTACCTCGTGGGCCCCCTGGTGACCCTCCGATGACCATCTTCTGCTATATGAGGTCTTTCTATGAGAAAAAAAATAAGAAGCCATCTTCTCGGAAGAAACTCCACCGCCACGAGGCGGAACCTTGGCGGAACCAATCTAGGGCTCTGGCGGAGCTGTTCTGCCGGGGAAACTTCCCTCCGGGAGGGGGAAATCATCGCCATCGTCATCACCAATGCTCCTCTCATCGGGAGAGGGCAATCTCCATCAACATCTTCACCAGCACCATCTCCTCTCAAAACCCTAGTTCATCTCTTGTATCCAATTCTTGTCTCCAAGTCCGGGATTGGTACCTGTGCGTTGCTAGTAGTGTTAATTACTCCTTGTAGTTGATGCTAGTTGGTTTATTTGGTGGAAGATCATATGTTCAGATCCTATATGCATATTAATACCCCTCTGATTATGAACATGAATATGTTTTGTGAGTAGTTACATTTGTT
Organism: Triticum urartu; assembly: GCF_056163025.1. Lineage (NCBI taxonomy): Eukaryota > Viridiplantae > Streptophyta > Magnoliopsida > Poales > Poaceae > Triticum > Triticum urartu. The sequence goes on along the minus strand of NC_141878.1, from coordinate 441,032,064 downwards.
CCTGAGGACATGGGAGAAGTCTTGCTATTAGTAGTCATGTGAATTTGGTATTTGTTCGATATTTTGATGAGATGTATGTTGTCATCCCTCTGGTGGTGTCATGTGAACGTCGACTACATGACACTTAACCATTATTTGGGCCTAGAGGAAGGCATTGGGGAGTAATAAGTAGATGATGGGTTGCTAGAGTGACAGAAGCTTAAACCCTAGTTTATGCGTTGCTTCGTAAGGGGCTGATTTGGATCCATATGTTTCATGCTATGGTTAGGTTTACCTTAATACTTTTGTTGTAGTTGCGGATGCTTGCAATAGAGGTTAATCATAAGTGGGATGCTTGTCCAAGTAAGGGCAGTACCCAAGCACCGGTTCACCCACATACCATATTATCAAAGTACCGAACGTGAATCATATGAGCGTGATGAAAACAAGCTTGACGATATTCCCATGTGTCCTCAGGAGTGCTGTTCTCTATATAAGAGTTTGTCCAGGCTTGTCCTTTGCTACAAAAAGGATTGGGCCACATTGCTGCACTTTATTTACTTTTGTTACTTGTTGCTCGTTACAAATTATCCTATCACAAAACTATCTGTTACCACTTATTTCAGTACTTGCAGAGAATACCTTGCTGGAAACCGCTTATCATTTCCTTCTGCTCCTTGTTGGCTTCGACACTCTTACTTATCGAAAGGACTACGCTAGATCCCCTATACTTGTGGGTCATCAAGACTCTTTTGTGGCGCCGTTGCCGGGGAGTGAAGCGCCTTTGGTAGGTGGAATTTGGTAAGGAAAAATTTATATAGTGTGCTGAAATTTACTATCACTTGTTACTATGGAAAGTAATCCTCTGAGGGGCTTATTCGGGGTATCTTCACCCCGACCAGTAGAGCAAAGAGTTGCTCCTCAACCTACTGAACCTACTGAAAATGAAAACGTCTGCTTTGAAATTCCTTCAGGTATGATAGAAAAACTGCTAGCTAATCCTTTGGTAGGAGATGGAACAAAGCATCCTGATAAGCACTTAATATATGTGGATGAAGTTTGTGGATTATTTAAGCTTGCAGGTGTACCCGGAGATGTTGTTAAGAAGAAGGTCTTCCCTTTATCTTTGAAGGAAGATGCATCGACATGGTATAGGCTATGTGATGATATGGGGTCTTGGAATTACAAATGATTGAAATTGGAATTTCATCAGAAGTTTTATCCTATGCATCTTGTTCATCGTGATCCCAGTTATATATAATTTTTGGCCTCGCGAAGGAGAAAGCATCGCTCAAGCTTGGGGGAGGCTTAAATCAATGTTATATTCATGCCCCAATCATGAGCTCTCAAGAGAAATGATTATTCAAAATTTCTATGCTCGGCTTTCTGATAGCAATTGCACCATGCTTGATACTTCTTGTGCTGGCTCTTTTATGATGAAGACTATTGAATTCAAATGGTATTTATTGTAAAGAATTAAATGCAACTCTGCAGATTGGGACCTCGACGAAGGTAAGGAGTCAGGTATGACACCTAAGTTTGATTGTGTTAAATCTTTTATGGATACCGATGTTTTCCGTAAATTTAGCACTAAATATGGACTTGACTCTGAGATAGTAGCTTCTTTCTGTGAATCTTTTGCTACTTATGTTGATCTCCCCAAGGAGAAGTGGTTTAAATATCATCCTCCCATAGAAGTAAAAGTAGTTGCACCTATTAAAGTTGAAGAAAATATTGTCACTTATAATGATCCTATTGTTCCTACTTCTTATGTTGAGAAAACACCTTTCCCTGTTAGGATAAAGGATCATGCTAAAGCTTCAACTATGGTTCGTAAAAGCAATATTAAAACATATACACCTCCTGAGCAAGTTAAAGTCGAACCTAATATTGCTATTGTTAAAGATCTCTTGTCTAATAATATTAATGGGCATGCTATTTATTTCTGTGATGAAACTGCTAGAATTGCTAAACATTGTGCTAAAGATAAAACTAGACCTGTGGTAGGCATGTCTGTTATTTCTGTTAAAATAGGAGATCATTGTTATCATGGCTTATGTGATATGGGTGCCAGTGCTAGTGCAATACCTATTAGCCTTTAGAGAAATTATGCATGATATTGCACCTGTTGAGTTAGAAGATATTGATGTCATAATTAAACTTGCCAATAGAGATACTATTTCACCAATGGGAATTGTTAGAGATGTTGAAGTCATGTGTGGGAAAACTAAATATCCCGCTGATTTTCTTGTTCTTGGTTCCCCACAAGATAGCTTTTGTCCTATTATATTTGGTACACCTTTCCTGAACACTGTTAATGCTACCATAGATTGCAAAAGGGATGGCGTTACTACCAGTTTAGATGATATGTCTCATGAATGTAATTTCTCTAAATTTAGTAGACAACACCGTGAAGAAGAATTACCTAGTAAGGATGAAATTATTGGTCTTGCTTCTATTGCCATACCTCCTAGTGATCCTTTAGAACATTATTTGCTAGACCATGAGAATGATATGTTTATGAATGAAAGAAGGGAAATAGATGAAGTATTCTTTAAATAGGAACCTATTCTGAAAAACAATTTACCTGTTGAAATCCTAGGGGATCCTCCTCCACCCAAGGGTGATCCCGTGTTTGAGCTTCAACTGTTGCCTGATACTCTTAAATATGCTTATCTTGATGAGAAAAAGATATATCCTGTTATTATTAGTGCTAACCTTTCAGAGCATGAGGAAGAGAGATTATTGAAAACTCTAAAGAAGCACCGTGCTGCTATTGGTTATACTCTTGATGATCTTAAGGGCATTAGTCCCACTCTATGTCAACATAAAATAAATTTGCAAGAAGATGCTAAACCAGTTCGTGATCAGCAACGACGGCTCTAAAATGAAAGAAGTGGTAAGAAAGAAAGTACTAAAGCTCCTTGAGGCAGGTATAATCTATCCCGTTGCTGATAGTCAGTGGGTAAGCCCTGTCCATTGTGTCCCTAAGAAGGGAGGTATTACTGTCGTTCCTAATGATAAAGATGAATTGATTCCTCAAAGAATTATTACAGGTTATAGGATGGTAATTGATTTCCGCAAATGAAATAAGGCCACTAAAAAGGATCATTACCCCTTACCTTTTATCGATGAAATGTTAGAAAGATTATCCAAACATACACATTGTTGCTTTCTAGATGGTTATTCTGGTTTCTCCCAAATACCTGTGTCAGCCAAAGATCAATCAAAGACTACTTTTACTTGCCCTTTTGGTACTTCTGCTTATAGACGTATGCCTTTTGGTTTATGTAATGCACCTGCTACCTTTCAAAGATGCATGATGACTATATTCTCTGACTTTTGTGAAAAGATTTGTGAGGTTTTCATGGATGATTTCTCCGTCTATGGATATTCTTTTGATGATTGCTTGAGCAACCTTGATCGAGTTTTGCAGAGATGTGAAGAAATTAATCTTGTCTTGAATTGGGAGAAGTGCCACTTTATGGTTAATGAAGGCATTGTCCTGGGGCATAAAGTTTCTGAAAGAGGTATTGAAGTTGATAAAGCCAAGGTTGATGCTATTTAAAAGATGACATGTCCCAAGGACATCAAAGGTATAAGAAGTTTCCTTGGTCACGCCGGATTTTATAGGAGGTTCATTAAGGACTTCTCAAAAATTTCTCGACCTCTAACTAATTTATTACAAAAAGATATACCATTTGTTTTTTATGATGATTGTGTAGAAGCATTTGAAATACTTAAGAAAGCATTGATCTCTGCACCTATTATTCAGCCACCTGATTGGAATTTACCCTTTGAAATTATGTGTGATGCTAGTGATTATGCTGTAGGTGATGTTCTAGGGCAAAGAGTTGATAAGAAATTAAATGTTATTCAATATGCTAGTAAAACCCTAGACGGTGCTCAAAGAAACTATGCTACTAGTGAAAAAGAATTATTAGCAGTTGTATTTGCTTGTGATAAGTTTAGACCCTATATTGTTGATTCTAAAGTAACTATTCACATTGATCATGCTGCTATTAAATATCTCATGGAAAAGAAAGATGCTAAACCTAGACTTATTAGATGGGTTCTCTTGCTACAAGAATTTGACTTACATATTGTTGATAGAAAGGGAGCTGAGAACCCCGTTGCAGACAACTTGTCTAGGTTAGAAAATGTGCTTGATGACCCACTACCTATTGATGATAGCTTTCCTGATGAGCAATTAAATGTCATAAATACTTCTCATACTGCTCCATGGTATGCTGATTATGCTAATTATATTGTTGCTAAATTCATACCACCTAGTTTCACATACCAACAAAAGAAAAAGTTCTTCTATGATTTTAGGCATTACTTTTGGGATGACCCACATCTTTATAAAGAAGGAGTAGATGGTGTTATTAGAAATTGTGTACCTGAGCATGAACAGGAATAGATCATACGCAAGTGTCACTCCGAAGCTTATGGAGGACACCATGCTGGAGATAGGACTGCACATAAGGTATTGCAATCTGGTTTTTATTGGCCTACTCTCTTCAAGGATGCCCGTAAGTTTGTTTTATCTTGTGATGAATGTCAAAGAATTGGTAATATTAGTAGACGTCAAGAAATGCCTATGAACTATTCACTCGTTATTGAACCATTTGATGTTTGGGGCTTTGATTATATGGGACCTTTTCCTTCCTCTAATGGATATACACATATTTTAGTTGATGTTGATTACGTTACTAAGTGGGTAGAAGCTATTCCAACTAGTATTGCTGATCATAACACTTCTATTAAAATTCTTAAAGAAGTTATTTTTCCAAGGTTTGGAGTCCCTGGATATTTAATGACTGATTGTGGTTCACATTTTATTCATGGTGCTTTCCGTAAAATGCTTGCTAAGTATGATGTTAATCATAGAATTGCATCTCCTTATCACCCTCAGTCTAGTGGTCAAGTAGAATTGAGTAATAGAGAACTCAAATTAATTTTGCAAAAGACTGTTAATAGATCTAGAAAGAATTGGTCCAAGAAACTTGATGATGCATTATGGGCCTATAGAACTGCATATAAAAATCCTATGGGTATGTCTCCGTATAAAATGGTTTATGGAAAAGCATGTCACTTACCTCTCGAACTAGAACACAAGGCATATTGGGCTATTAAAGAGCTCAATTATGATTTTAAACTTGCCGGTGAGAAGAGGTTATTTGATATTAGCTCACTCGATGAATGGAGAACCCAAGCCTATGAAAAAGCCAAGTTGTTTAAAGAAAAAGTTAAAAGATGGCATGACAAAAGAATACAAAAGCATGAGTTTAATGTATGTGATTATGTATTGCTATACAACTCTCGTTTAAGATTTTTTGCAGGAAAACTTCTCTCTAAATGGGAAGGTCCTTACGTTATCGAGGAGGTCTATCATTCCGGTGCCATAAAAATCAACAACTTCGAAGGCACAAATCCGAAGGTGGTGAACGGTCAAAGAATTAAACATTATATCTCAGGTAATCCTATAAATGTTGAAACCAATGTTATTGAAACCATAACCCCGGAGGAATACATAAGGGACACTTTCCGGAATGTTTCAGACTCCGAAAAGGAATAGGTATGTGGTACGGTAAGTAAACCGACTCCAAAACAGTTTTTAAGGTAATATTTCTCTGTTTTGGAATATTTAGAAAAATAGAAAAATAAGTAGCAGTCTGGGAAGGGCATGAGGCCTCCACGAGGGTGGAGGGCGCGCCCTACCCCCCTGGGCGCGCCCCCTACCTCGTGGGCACCTCGTGCGCTTTCCGGACTCCGTTTTCTTACACGTTATGTATTTTGGTCGGTAAAAATTCATTATATAATATCCCGGAGGTTTTGACTCCCGTATCACGCAAATATCTCCTGTCTTTGCTTCGAGTTGTCCTGCTGCAGATTTGAGCAACATGTCGTCCCAGGATTCGTAAGGAGAGAGCTATGTGGCTGATTACCTTGCAGATCCTAAAGTCTATGGGGATGTGGAGCATTGTGGTTGGACTACGGAAGAAGAAGAGGACTATGAACCTAAGGGAAAGGAGGAGACGAGCTCAGATGAAGATGAAGTCCCACTACCTCAACCTGGGGACATGCATGTGGAGTTCAAAAGGTCAAGCCTCCCTGATATAGTAAAGAAACCTAACACACACACACACACAAACGCCAGCAAATAGCAAAGTCATATATGACCAAAGCAATGCATAGGCGAGAGAAAAAACCCAAAGCGGTGAAATCCGCAATCGGCAAACTACAACAATGACCTTATCCATAGCAACCATCTCATGACACCAGTGAAGGAAATATGCCCTAGAGGCAATAATAAAGTTATTATTTATTTCCTTATATCATGATAAATGTTTATTATTCATGCTAGAATTGTATTAACCGGAAACATAATACATGTGTGAATACATAGACAAACAGAGTGTTACTAGTATGCCTCTACTTGACTAGCTCATTTATCAAAGATGGTTATGTTTCCTAACCATAGACTTGAGTTGTCATTTGATTAACGGTATCACATCATTAGGAGAATGATGTGATTAACTTGACCCATTCCGTTAGCTTAGCATTTGATCGTTTAGTATGTTGCTATTGCTTTCTTCATGACTTATACATGTTCCTATGACTATGAGATTATGCAACTCCCGTTTACCGGAGGAACACTTTGTGTGCTACCAAACGTCATAACATAACTGAGTGATTATAAAGGTGCTCTACAGGTGTCTCTGAAGGTACTTGTTGAGTTGGCATATTTTGAGATTAGGATTTGTCACTCCGATTGTCGGAGAGGTATCTCTGGCCCCACTCGGTAATGCACATCACTATCAGCCTTGCAAGCATTGTAACTAATGAGTTAGTTGCGGGATGATGTATTACGGAATGAGTAAAGAGACTTGCTGGTAACGATATTGAACTAGGTATTGAGATACCGACGATCGAATCTCGGTCAAGTAACCTACCGATGACAAAGGGAACAACGTATGTTGTTATGTGGTTCCACCGATAAAGATCTTCATAAAATATGTAGGAGCCAATATGGGCATCCAGGTTCTGCTATTGGTTATTGACCAGAGAAGTGTCTCGGTCATGTCTACATAGTTCTCGAACCCGTAGGGTTCGCACGCTTAACGTTTGTTGACGATATAGTATTTATGAGTTATGTATGTTGGTAACCAAATGTTGTTCGGAGTTCCAGATAGGATCACGAACATGACGAGGAACTCCGGAATGGTCCGGAGATAGAGTTTGATATATGGGATAATAGTGTTTGATCTCCAGAAGGGTTCCGGATGTTTCCCGAAATGTTTGGGTACGAGAACACTTTATTTGGGCCAAAGGGGAAAGCGCAAAAGGAAGTTTTGCAGAGTCTAGGGGCCAGATGCCAGGGTCCCTGGCATCTGGGTCCAGACGTCGGGAACCCTGGTGTCTAGCCCTGTAGTCCGAGAAGGACTCTTGCCTTTCGGGTGAAACCGACTTTGTGGAGGCTTTTACTCCAAGTTTCGACCTCAAGGCTCAACATATAAATAGAGGGGTAGGGCTAGCACCCAAGACACATCAAGAAACACCAAGTCGTGTGCCGGCAACCCCGTCCCCTCTAGTTTATCCTCCGTCATAGTTTTCGTAGTGCTAAGGCGAAGCCCTGCGGAGATTGTTCTTCACCAACACCGTCACCACGTCGTCGTGCTATCGGAACTCATCTACTACTTCTCCTGTCTTGCTGGATCAAGAAGGCGAGGACGTCATCGAGCTGAACGTGTGCTGAACACGGAGGTGTCATACGTTCGATAGTGGATCGGGACGGATCATGAAGGTGTATGACTACATCAACCGCGTTGATAAACGCTTCCGCTTTCGGTCTATGAGGGTACGTAGACATACTCTCCCCTCTCGTTGCTATGCATCACCATGATCTTGCGTGTGCGTAGGAATTTTTTTGAAATTACTATGTTCCCCAACAGTGGTATCCGAGCCAGGTTTTATGCGTAGATGTTATATGCACGAGTAGAACACAAGTGAGTTGTGGGCGATACACGTCATACTTCTTACCAGCATGTCATACTTTGGTTCGGTGGTATTGTTAGATGAAGCAGCCTGGACCGACATTACGTGTACGCTTACGCGAGACTGGTTCTACCGGCGTGCTTTGCACACAGGTAGCTGGCGGGTGTCAGTTTCTCCAACTTTAGTTCAACCAAGTGTGGCTACGCCCGGTCCTTGCGAAGGTCAAAACAACACTAACTTGACGAACTATCATTGTGGTTTTGATGCGTAGGTAAGAGCGGTTCTTGCTCATCCCATAGTAGCTACGTAAAACTTGCAACAACAAAGTAGAGGATGTCTAACTTGTTTTTGCAGGGCATGTTGTGATGTGATATGGTCAAGACGTGATGCTATATTTTGTTGTATGAGATGATCATGTTTTGTAACCGAGTTATCGGCAACTGGCAGGAGCCATATGGTTGTCGCTTTATTGTATGCAATGCAATCGCCCTGTAATTGCTTTACTTTATCACTAAACGGTAGCGATAGTCGTAGAAGAAATAGTTGGCGAGACGACAAGGATACTACGATGGAGATCAAAGTGTCGCGCCGGTGACGATGGTGATCATAACGGTGCTTCGGAGATGGAGATCACAAGCACAAGATGATGATGGCCATATCATATCACTTATATTGATTGCATGTGATGTTTATCCTTTATGCATCTTATTCTGCTTTGTTTGACGGTAGCATTATAAGATGATCTCTCACTAAATTTCAAGGTAAAAGTGTTCTCCCTGAGTATGCACCGTTGCGAAAGTTCGTCGTGCCAAGACACCAAGTGATGATCGGGTGTGATAAGCTCTACGTTCATCTACAACGGGTGCAAGCCAGTTTTGCACACGCAGAATACTCAGGTTAAATTTGACGAGCCTAGCATATGCAGATATGGCCTCGGAACACTGAGACCGAAAGGTCGAGTGTGAGTCATATAGTAGATATGATCAACATAGTGATGTTCACCATTGAAAACTACTCCATCTCACGTGATGATCGGACATGGTTTAGTTGATTTGGATCACGTGATCACTTAGATGATCAGAGGGATGTCTATCTAAGTGGGAGTTCTTAAGTAATATGATTAATTGAACTTAAATTTATCATGAACTTAGTACCTGATAGTATTTTGCTTGTCTATGTTGATTGTAGATAGATGGCCCGTGCTGTTGTTCCGTTGAATTTTAATGCATTCCTTGAGAAAGAAAAGTTGAAAGATGATGGTAGCAATTACACGGACTGGGTCTGTAACTTGAGGATTATCCTCATTGCTGCACAGAAGAATTATGTCCCGGAAGCACCGCTGGGTGCCAGGCCTGCTGTAGATGCTGCTGATGACGTTAAGAACGTCTGGCAGAGTAAAGCTGATGACTACTCGATAGTTTAGTGTGCCATGCTTTACGGCTTAGAACCGGGACTTCAATGACGTTTTCAACGTCGTGGAGCATATGAGATGTTGCAGGAGTTGAAGTTAATATTTCAAGCAAATGCCCGGATTAAGAGATATGAAGTCTCCAATAAGTTCTATAGCTGCAAGATGGAGGAGAATAGTTCTGTCGGTGAACATATACTCAAAATGTCTGAGTATCATAATCACTTGACTCAACTGGGAGTTAATCTTCTTGTTGATAGTGTCATTGACAGAGTTCTTCAATCACTGCCACCAAGCTACAAAAGCTTCATGATGAACTATAATATGCAAGGGATGAATAAGACAATTCCCGAGCTCTTCGCAATGCTAAAGGCAGCGGAGGTAGAAATCAAGAAGGAGCATCAAGTGTTGATGGTCAACAAGACCACCAGTTTCAATAAAAAGGGCAAAGGGAGGAAGAAGGGGAACTTCAAGAAGAACAGCAAACAAGTTGCTGCTCAGGAGAAGAAACCCAAGTCTGGACCTAAGCCTGAGACTGAGTGCTTCTACTGCAAACAGACTGGTCACTGGAAGCAGAACTGCCAGAAGTATTTGGCGGATAAGAAGGATGGCAAGGTGAACAAAGGTATATGTGATATACATGTTATTGATGTGTACCTTACCAGAGCTCGCAGTAGCACCTGGGTATTTGATACTGGTTCTGTTGCTAATATTTGCAACTCGAAACAGGGACTACAGATTAAGCGAAGACTGGCTAAGGACGAGGTGACGATGCGCGTGGGAAATGGTTCCAAAGTCGATGTGATCGCCATCGGCACGCTACCTCTACATCTACCTTTGGGATTAGTTTTAGACCTAAATAATTGTTATTTGGTGCCAGCGTTAAGCATGGACATTATATCTGGATCTTGTTTGATGCGAGACGGTTATTCATTTAAATCTAAGAATAGTGGTTGTTCTATTTATATGAGTAATATCTTTTATGGTCATGCACCCTTGAAGAGTGGTCTATTTTTGTTGAATCTCGATAGTAGTGATACACATATTCATAATTTTGAAGCCAAAAGATGCAGAGTTGATAATGATAGTGCAACTTATTTGTCGCACTGCCGTTTGGGTCATATTGGTATAAAGCGCATGAAGAAACTCCATACTAATGGACTTTTGGAATCACTTGATTATGAATCACTTGGTACTTGCGAACCATGCCTTATGGGCAAGATGACTAAAATGCCGTTCTCCGGAACTTTGGGGCGAGCAACAGATTTGTTGGAAATCATACATACTGATGTATGTGGTCCAATGAATATTGAGGCTCACGGCGGGTATCGTTATTTTCTCACCTTCATAGATGATTTGAGCAGATATGGGTATATCTACTTAATGAAACATAAGTCTGAAACATTTGAAAAGTTCAAAGAATTTCAGAGTGAAGTGGAAAATCATCGTAACAAGAAAATAAAGTTTCTACGATCTGATTGTGGAGGAGAATATTTGAGTTATGAGTTTGGTCTACATTTAAAACAATGCAGAATAGTTTTGCAACTCACGCCACCCGGAACACCACAGCGTAATGGTGTGTCCGAACATCATAATTGTACTTTACTAGATATGGTGCAATCTATGATGTCTCTTACTGATTTACCACTATCATTTTGGGGTTATGCTTTAGAGACGGCTGCATTCACGTTAAATAGGGCACCATCAAAATCCGTTGAGACGACGCCTTATGAATTATGGTTTGGCAAGAAACCAAAGTTGTCGCTTCTTAAAGTTTGGGGCTGCGATGCTTATGTGAAAAAACTTCAACCTGATAAGCTCGAACCCAAATCGGAGAAATGTGTCTTCATAGGATACCTGAAGGAGACTGTTGGGTACACCTTCTATCACAGATCCGAAGGCAATACATTTGTTGCTAAGAATGGATCCTTTCTAGAGAAGGAGTTTCTCTCGAAAGAAGTGAGTGGGAGGAAAGTAGAACTTGATGAGGTAATTGTACTTGCTCCCTTATTGGAAATTAGTTCACCACAGAAACCGGTTCCTCTTACACCTACACCAATTAGTGAGGAAGCTAATGATAATGATCATGAAACTTCAGATCAAGTTACTACCGAACCTTGTAGGTCAACCAGAGTAAGATCCGCACCAGAGTGGTACGGTAACCCTGTTCTAAAGGTCATGTTACTTGACCATGACGAACCTATGAACTATGAGGAAGCAATGATGAGCCCAGATTCCGCAAAATGGCTTGAGGCCATGAAATCTGAGATGGAATCCATGTATGAGAACAAAGTGTGGACTTTGGTTGACTTTCCCGATGATCGGCAAGCCATCGAGAATAAATGGATCTTCAAGAAGAAGACAGACGCTGATGGTAATGTTACTGTCTACAAAGCTCGACTTGTTGCGGAAGGTTTTCGACAAGTTCAAGGAGTTGACTACGATGAGACCTTCTCACCAGTAGCGATGCTTAAGTCCGTCCGAATCATGTTAGCTAGTGCCGCATTTTATGATTATGAAATTTGGCAAATGGATGTAAAGACTGCATTCCTGAATGGATTTCTGGAAGAAGAGTTGTATATGATGCAAACTGAAGGTTTTATCGATCCAAAAGGTGCTAACAAAGTGTGCAAGCTCCAGCGATCCATTTATGGGCTGGTGCAAGCCTCTCGGAGTTGGAATAAACGTTTTGATAGTGTGATCAAAGTATATGGTTTCATACAGACTTTTGGAGAAGCATGTATTTACAAGAAAGTGAGTGGGAGCTCTGTAGCATTTCTAATATTATATGTGGATGACATATTGTTGATTGGAAATGATATAGAATTTATGGATAGCATAAAAGGATACTTGAATAAGAGTTTTTCAATGAAAGACCTCGGTGAAGCTGCTTACATATTAGGCATCAAGATCTATAGAGATAGATCAAGACGCTTAATTGGACTTTCACAAAGCACATACCTTGACAAAGTTTTGAAGAAGTTCAAAATGGATCAGGCAAAGATAGGGTTCTTCCTGTGTTACAAGGTGTGAAGTTGAGTAAGACTCAATGCCCGACCACTACAGAAGCTAGAGAGAAAATGAAAGATGTTCCCTATGCTTCAGCCATAGGCTCTATCATGTATGAAATGTTGTGTACCAGACTAGATGTGTGCCTTGCTATTAGTTTAGCTGGGAGGTACCAAAGTCATCCAGGAGTGGATCACTGGACAGCGGTGAAGAACATCCTGAAATACCTGAAAAGGACTAAGGATATGTTTCTCATTTATGGAGGTGACAAAGAGCTCATCGTAAATGGTTACATTGATGCAAGCTTTGACACTGATCTGGATGATTCTAAATCGCAAACCGGATACGTGTTTATATGTAACGATGGAGCTATCAGTTGGAGCAGTTCTAAACAGAGCGTCATGGCGGGATCTACATGTGAAGTGGAGTACATTGCTGCTTCAGAAGCAGCGAATGAAGGAGTCTGGATGAAGGAGTTCATATCCGATCTAGGTGTCGTACCTAGTGCATCGGGTCCAATGAAAATCTTTTGTGACAATACTGGTGCAATTGCCTTGGCAAAGGAATCCAGATTTCACAAGAGAACCAAGCACATCAAGAGATGCTTCAACTCCATCCGGGATCAAGTCCAGGTGGGAGAGATAGAGATTTGCAAGATACATACGGATCTGAATGTTGCAGACCAGTTGACTAAGCCTCTTCCACGAGCAAAACATGATCAGCACCAAGGCTCCATGGGTGTTAGAATCATTACTGTGTAATCTAGATTATTGACTCTAGTGCAAGCGGGAGAATGAAGGAAATATGCCCTAGAGGCAATAATAAAGTTATTATTTATTTCCTTATATCATGATAAATGTTTATTATTCATGCTAGAATTGTATTAACCGGAAACATAATACATGTGTGAATACATAGACAAACAGAGTGTCACTAGTATGCCTTTACTTGACTAGCTCGTTTATCAAAGATGGTTATGTTTCCTATCCATAGACATGTTGGAAATATGCCCTAGAGGCAATAATAAATTAGTTATTATTATATTTCCTTGTTCATGATAATCGTTTATTATCCATGCTATAATTGTATTGATAGGAAACTCAGATACATGTGTGGATACATAGACAACACCATGTCCCTAGTAAGCCTCTAGTTGACTAGCTCGTTGATAAATAGATGGTTACGGTTTCCTGACCATGGACATTGGATGTCATTGATAACGGGATCACATCATTAGGAGAATGATGTGATGGACAAGACCCAATCCTAAGCATAGCACTAGATCGTGTAGTTCATATGCTATAGCTTTTCTAATGTCAAGTATCATTTCCTTAGACCATGAGATTGTGTAACTCCCGAATACCGTAGGAATGCTTTGGGTGTATCAAACGTCACAACATAACTGGGTGACTATAAAGGTGCATTACAGGTATCTCCGAAAGTGTCTATTGGGTTGGCACGAATCGAGACTGGGATTTGTCACTCCGTGTAAATGGAGAGGTATCTCTGGGCCCACTCGGTAGGACATCATCATATGCGCAATGTGACCAAAGAGTTGATCACGGGATGATGTGTTACGGAACGAGTAAAGAGACTTGCCGGTAACGAGATTGAACTAGGTATTGGATTCCGACGATCGAATCTCGGGCAAGTAACATACCGATAGACAAAGGGAATTGTATACGGGATTGATTAAAGTCCTTGACATCGTGGTTCATCCGATGACATCATCGTGGAACATGTGGGAGCCATCATGGGTATCCAGATCCCGCTGTTGGTTATTGACCGGAGAACGTCTCGGTCATGTCTGCATGTCTCCCGAACCCGTAGGGTCTACACACTTAAGGTTCGGTGACGCTAGGGTTATGAAGATATGTGTATGCAGTAACTCGAATATTGTTCGGAGTCCCGGATGAGATCCCGGACGTCACGAGGAGTTCCGGAATGGTCCAGAGGTAAAGAATTATATATAGGAAGTGCTGTTTCGGCCATCGGGACAAGTTTCGGGGTTATCGGTATTGTACCGGGACCACCGGAGGGGTCCCGGGGGTCCACCGGGTGGGGCCACCTGTCCCGGGGGGCCACATGGGCTGTAGGGGGTGCGCCTTGGCCTACATGGGCCAAGGGCACCAGCCCTACTAGGCCCATGCGCCTAGGGTTTCCATGGGGAGGAGTCCCACTAGTGGAAGGCACCCCTAAGTGCCTTGGGGGGGAGGGAAACCTCCCCTGGCCGCCGCACCTAGGAGATTGGATCTCCTAGGCTGCGCACCACCCCCCCTTGGCCCTCCTATATATAGTGGGGGAGAGGAGGGATTTCATACACCAGCCCCTGGCGCCTCCCTCTCTCCCCGTTACGTCTCTCCCTCGTAGTATAGGCGAAGCCCTGCTACTGTGACGCCCTGCATCCACCACCACGCCGTCGTGTTGCTGGATCTTCATCAACCTCTCCCTCTCCCCTTGCTGGATCAAGGCATGGGAGATGTCTCCGGGCTGTACGTGTGTTGAACGCGGAGGTGCCGTGCGTTCGGCACTTGATCATCGGTGATTTGAATCACGACGAGTACGACTCCATCAACCCCGTTCACTTGAACGCTTCCGCTTAGCGATCTACAAGGGTATGCAGATGCACTCTCCTTCCCCTCGTTGCTGGTTTCTCCATAGATAGATCTTGGTGACACGTAGGAAAATTTTGAATTTCTGCTACGTTCCCCAACAGTGGCATCATGAGCTAGGTCTATTGCGTAGATTCTATGCACGAGTAGAACACAAAGTAGTTGTGGGCGTTGATTTTGTTCAATATGCTTGCCGTTACTAGTCTTATCTTGATTCGGCGGCATCGTGGGATGAAGCGGTCCGGACCAACCTTACACGTACTCTTACGTGAGACCGGTTCCACCGACAAACATGCACTAGTTGCATAAGGTGGCTGGCAGGTGTCTGTCTCTCCCACTTTAGTCGGATCGGATTCGATGAACAGGGTCCTTATGAAGGGTAAATAGCAATTGGCATATCACATTGTGGTCTTTGCGTAGGTAATAAACGTTCTTGCTAGAAACCCATAGCAGCCACGTAAAACATGCAAACAACAATTAGAGGACGTCTAACTTGTTTTTGCAGGGTATGCTATGTGATGTGATATGGCCAAAAGGATGTGATGAATGTTATATGTAATGTATGAGATTGATCATGTTCTTGTCAAGGGAATCACGACTTGCATGTCGATGACGAGACAACTTCAAGAAGACACGATGATGGAGATCATGGTGTCATACCGGTGACAAGATGATCATGGAGCCCCAAGATGGAGATCAAAGGAGCTATATGATATTGGCCATATCATGTCACTATTATTTGATTGCATATGATGTTTATCATATTTATACATCTTATTTGCTTAGTACGACGGTAGTAAATAAGATGATCCCTCATTAAAATTTCAAGAAGTGTTCTCCCCTAACTGTGCACCGTTGCTACAGTTCGTCGCTTCGAAGCATCACGTGTTAATCGGGTGTGATAGATCCTTTCGTTCACATACAACGGGTGTAAGCAAGATTTACACATGCAAAAACACTTAGGGTTAAATTGACGAGCCTAGCATGTGAAGACATGGCCTCGGAACACAGAGACCGAAAGGTCGAGCATGAGTCGTATAGAAGATACGATCAACATGAAGATGTTCACCGACGTTGACTAGTCCGTCTCACGTGTTAATCGGACACGGCCTAGTTCACTCGGATCATGTAATCGCTTAGATGACTAGAGGGATGTCTATCTAAGTGGGAGTTCATAAGATAAACTTAATTATCCTGAACATAGTCAAAAGGATTTTGCAAATTATGTCATATCTCACGCTTTAGTTCTACTGTTTAGATATGTCCCTAGAGAAAAATTAGTTGAAAGTTGATAGTAGCAATTATGCGGACTAGGTCCGTAAACTGAGGATTGTCCTCATTGCTTCTTAGAAGGCTTATGTCCTTAATGCACCGCTCAGTGTGCTGAACCTCGAACGTTGTGTGTGGATGTTGCGAACATCTGACATACACGTTTTGATAACTACATGATAGTTAAGTTAAACGGTTTAGAGTTGAGGCACCAAAGACGTTTTTTAAACGTCACGAAACATATGAGATGTTTTGAGGGCTGAAATTGGGATTTCAGGCTCGTGCCCACGTCAAAAGGTATAAGACCTCCGACGATTTTCTTAGCCTACAAACTAAGGAGAAAAGCTCAATTGTTGAGCTTGTGCTCAGATTGTCTGAGTACAACAATCGCTTGAATCAAGTGGGAGTTGATCTTCCAGATGAGATAGTGATGTTTCTCCGAAGTCATTACCACCAAGCTGCTAGATCTTTGTGATGAACTATGATATGCCAGGGACATATATGATGATCCTTGAGATATTCGCGATGTTTGACTCCGCGAAAGTAGAAATCAAAAGGGAGCATCAATCGTTGATGGTCAGTAGAACCACTAGTTTTAAGAAGGGCAAGGGCAAGAAGGAATACTTCATGAAACGGCAATTCAGCTGCTGCTCCAGTGAAGAAACCCAAGGTTGAACCCAAACCCGAGACTAAGTGCTTCTGTAATAAGGGGAACAGCCACTGGAGCATAATTACCCTAGATACTTGGTAGATAAGAAGGCTGGCAAGGTCGATAGAAGTATATTGGATATACATTGTGTTGATGTGTACTTTACTAGTACTCCTAGTAGCACCAGGGTATTAGATACCGGTTCGGTTGCTAAGTGTTAGTAACTCGAAATAAAAGCTACGGAATAAACGGGGACTAGCTAAAGGTGAACTGACGATATGTGTTGGAAGTGTTTCCAATGTTGATATGATCAAGCATCGCACGCTCCCTCTACCATCGAAATTGGTGTTTGCGTTGAGCATAGACATGATTGGATTATGCCTATCGCAATACGGTTATTCATTTAAGGAGAATAATGGTTACTCTGTTTGTTTGAATAATACCCTCAATGGTCTTACGCCTAAAATGAATGGTTTATTGAATCTCGATCGTAGTGATACACATGTTCATGCCAAAAGATAGTAATGATAGTACCACCTACTTGTGGCACAGCCACGTAAGTCATATCGGTATAAAACGCATGAAGAAGCTCCATGTTGATGGACCTTTGGACTCACTCATTTTTGAAAAGTTTGAGACATGCGAACCATGTCTATTGGTGTATATGCATGAAGAACCTCCATGCAAATGGACCGTTTTGTACTCGCTTGATTTTGAATCACTTGAGACATGCAAATCATACCACATGGGCAAGATGACTGAAAGCCTCATTTCAGTAAAATGGAACAAGAAAGCAACTTGTTGGAAGTAATACATTTTTGATGTGTGCAGTCCAATGAGTGCTGAGGCATGTAGTGGATATCGTTATGTTCTTACTTCACAGATGACTTGAGTAGACGTTGAGTATATTTACTTGATGAATCACGAGTCTGAATTATTGAAAGGTTCAAGTAATTTCAGAGTGAAGTTGAAAGATCGTCGTGACAAGAGGATAAAAGATCTATGATATGATCATAGAGATGAATATCTGAATTACGAGTTTGGCATGGAATTAAGACATTGTGGAAATTGTTTCACAACTAATACAGCCTGGAACACCATAGTGTGATGGTGTGTCCGAACATCATAAATACACCCTATTGGATATGATGCATACCATGATGTTTCTTATCGAATTACCACGATAGTTTATGGGTTAGGCATTAGAGACAACCACATTCACTTTAAATAGGGCACCACGTAATTCCGATGATATGACACCGTATGAACTATGGTTTAGAGAAACCTAAGCTGTCATTTCTTAAAAGTTTGGGACTGCGACGCTTATGTGAAAAAGTTTCAGGCTGATAAGCTCGAACCTAAAGCAGATAAATGCATCTTCATAGGACACCCAAAACTGTTGGGTATACCTCCTGTCTCAGATTCGAAAGCAATAAGGGATTGTTTCTAGAATCGGGTCCTTTCTCGAGGAAAAGTTTCTCTCGAAAGAATTGAGTGGGAGGATGGTGGAGACTTGATGAGGTTATTGAACCGTTACTTCAACTAGTGTATAGCAGGGCACAAAGAGTTGTTCCTGTGGCACCTACACCAATTGAAGTGGAAGCTTATGATATTGATCATGAGACTTTAGATCAAGTCACTCCCAAACCTCGTGGGATGACAAGGATGCGTACTACTTCAGAGTGGTACGTAATCCTGTCTTGGAAGTCATGTTGCTAGACAACGATGAACCTACGAGCTATGGAGAAGCGATGGTGGGCCTGGATTCCGATAAATGGCTCGAGGCCATATAATCCGAGAGAGGATCCATATATGAAAACAAAGTGTAGACTTTGGAAGAACTACTTGATGGTCGTAAGGCTGTTGAGTGTAGATGGATTTTAAAAGGAAGACGGACAATGATGGTAAATGTCACCATTAAGAAAGCTCGACTTGTCATTAAGATGTTTTTCGACAAGTTCAAAGAGTTGACTACGATGAGACTTTCTCACTCGTAGCGATGCTAAGAGTCTGTTGGAATTATATTAGCGATTACTGCATTATTTATGAAATCTTGCAGATAGGATGTCAAAACATTGTTTCCTCGACGATTTTCTTGAGGAAAGGTTGTATGTGATACAACCGGAAGGTTTTGTCAATCCTGAAAGATGCTAATAAGTATGCAAAGCTCCAGCAATCCTTCTAAGGACTGGAGTAAGCATCTCGGAGTTGGAATGTATGCTTTGATGAGATGATCAAAGATTTTGGGTTTATACAAAGTTTGTGAGAAACTTGTATTTCCAAAGAAGTGAGTGGGAGCACTATAGAATTTCTGATAAGTATATGTTGACATATTGTTGATCAGAAATGATGTAGAATTTCTAGAAAGCATGTAGGGTTGTTTGGAAAGTGTTTTTAATGGAAAGCCTGGATTAAGCTACTTGAACATTGAGCATCAAGATCTATAAGGATAGATCAAAACGCTTAATGGTACTTTCAAATGAGCACGTACCTTGACATGATCTTGAAGGTGTTCAAGATGGATCAGTCAAAGAAGGAGTTCTTGCCTGAGTTGTAAGGTATGAAGTTAAGATTTAAAGCTCGACCACGGCAGAATAGAGAGAAAGGACGAAGGTCGTCCCCTATGCTTAAGACGTAGGCTCTACAGTATGCTATGCTGAGTACCGCACCTGAAGTGTGCCTTGCCATGAGTCAGTCAAGGGGTACAAGAGTGATCCAAGAATGGATCACAGTACAGCGGTCAAAGTTATCCTTAGTAACTAGTGGACTAAGGAATTTTTCTCGATTATGGAGGTGGTAAAAGAGTTCGTCGTAAAGGGTTACGTCGATGCAAGCTTAACACCTATCCGGATAGCTCCGATAGAGATACCGGATACGTATAATGGAGCAACAATTTAGAATAACTCCAAGTAGAACAGATATTTGGAATAGCTCCAAATAGAGCGTGGTAGCTACATCTAGGAGATGACATAAGAGATTTGTAAAGCACACACGGATCTGAAAGGTTCGGACCCGTTGACTAAAACCTCTCTCACAAGCAACATGATCAAACCTAAAACTCATTGAGTGTTAATCACATAGTGTTGTGAACTAGACTACTGACTCTAGTAAACTCTTGGGTGTTAGTCACATGGCGACGTGACCTGTGAGTGTTAATCACATGGCGATGTGAACTAGATTATTGACTCTAGTGCAAGTGGGAGACTGTTGGAAATATGCCCTAGAGGCAATAATAAATTAGTTATTATTATATTTCCTTGTTCATGATAATCGTTTATTATCCATGCTATAATTGTATTGATAGGAAACTCAGATACATGTGTGGATACATAGACAACACCATGTCCCTAGTAAGCCTCTAGTTGACTAGCTCGTTGATCAATAGATGGTTACGGTTTCCTGACCATGGACATTGGATGTCATTGATAACGGGATCACATCATTAGGAGAATGATGTGATGGACAAGACCCAATCCTAAGCATAGCACTAGATCGTGTAGTTCATATGCTATAGCTTTTCTAATGTCAAGTATCATTTCCTTAGACCATGAGATTGTGTAACTCCCGGATACCGTAGGAATGCTTTGGGTGTATCAAACGTCACAACGTAACTGGGTGACTATAAAGGTGCATTACAGGTATCTCCGAAAGTGTCTGTTGGGTTGGCACGAATCGAGACTGGGATTTGTCACTCCGTGTAAACGAAGAGGTATCTCTGGGCCCACTCGGTAGGACATCATCATATGCGCAATGTGACCAAAGAGTTGATCACGGGATGATGTGTTACGGAACGAGTAAAGAGACTTGTCGGTAATGAGATTGAACTAGGTATTGGATTCCGACGATCGAATCTCGGGCAAGTAACATACCGATAGACAAAGGGAATTGTATACGGGATTGATTAAAGTCCTTGACATCGTGGTTCATCCGATGAGATCATCGTGGAACATGTGGGAGCCATCATGGGTATCCAGATCCCGCGTTGGTTATTGACCGGAGAATGTCTCGGTCATGTCTGCATGTCTCCCAAACCCGTAGGGTCTACACACTTAAGGTTCGGTGACGCTAGGGTTATGAAGATATGTGTATGCAGTAACCCGAATATTGTTCGGAGTCCCGGATGAGATCCCGGACGTCACGAGGAGTTCCGGAATGGTCCGGAGGTAAAGAATTATATATAGGAAGTGCTGTTTCGGCCATCGGGACAAGTTTCGGGGTTATCGGTATTGTACCGGGACCACCGGAGGGGTCCCGGGGGTCCACCGGGTGGGGCCACCTGTCCCGGGGGGCCACATGGGCTGTAGGGGGTGCGCCTTGGCCTACATGGGCCAAGGGCACCAGCCCTACTAGGCCCATGCGCCTAGGGTTTCCATGGGGAGGAGTCCCACTAGTGGAAGGCACCCCTAAGTGCCTTGGGGGGAAGGGAAACCTCCCCTGGCCGCCGCACCTAGGAGATTGGATCTCCTAGGCTGCGCACCACCACCCCTTGGCCCTCCTATATATAGTGGGGGAGAGGAGGGATTTCATACACCAGCCCCTGGCGCCTCCCTCTCTCCCCGTTACGTCTCTCCCTCGTAGTATAGGCGAAGCCCTGCTACTGTGACGCCCTGCATCCACCACCACGCCGTCGTGTTGCTGGATCTTCATCAACCTCTCCCTCTCCCCTTGCTGGATCAAGGCATGGGAGACGTCTCCGGGCTGTACGTGTGTTGAACGCGGAGGTGCCGTGCGTTCGGCACTTGATCATCGGTGATTTGAATCACGACGAGTACGACTCCATCAACCCCGTTCACTTGAACGCTTCCGCTTAGTGATCTACAAGGGTATGCAGATGCACTCTCCTTCCCCTCGTTGCTGGTTTCTCCATAGATAGATCTTGGTGACACGTAGGAAAATTTTGAATTTCTGCTACGTTCCCCAACAAGACATGAGTTGTCATTTGATTAACGGGATCACATCATTAGGATATGATGTGATTTACTTGACCCATTCCGTTAGCTTAGCATTTGATCATTTAGTATGTTGCTATTGCTTTCTTCATGACTTATACATGTTCCTATGACTATGAGATTATGCAACTCCCGTTTACCGGAGGAACACTTTGTGTGCTACCAAACGTCACAACGTAACTAGGTGATTATAAAGGTGCTCTATAGGTGTCTCAGAAGGTACTTGTTAAGTTGGCGTATTTCGAGATTAGGATTTTTCACTCCGATTGTCGGAGAGGTATCTCTGGGCCCACTCGGTAATGCACATCACTATAAGCCTTGCAAGCATTGTAACTAATGAGTTAGTTGCGGGATGATGTATTACGGAACGAGTAAAGAGACTTGCCGGTAACGATATTGAACTAGGTATTGAGATACCGACGATCGAATCTCGGGCAAGTAACATACCGATGACAAAGGGAACAACGTATGTTGTTATGCGGTTCGACCGATAAAGATCTTCGTAGAATATGTAGGATCCAATAGGGGCATCTAGGTTCCGCTATTGGTTATTGACCAGAGAAGTCTCTCGGTCATGTCTACATAGTTCTCAAACCCGTAGGGTCCGCACGCTTAACGTTCGTTCACGATATAGTATTTATGAGTTATGTATGTTGGTAACCGAATGTTGTTCGGAGTTCCGGATAAGATCACGGACATGATGAGGAACTCCGGAATGGTCCGGAGATAAAGTTTGATATATGGTATAATAGTGTTTGGTCTCCGAAAGGGTTTCGGAATTCACCAGAAGGGGTTCCGGATGTTTCCTGAAATGTTTTGGTACGAGAACACTTTATTTGGGACAAAGGGGAAAGCCCACAAGGTTTTTGGAAAGCGCAATAGGAAGTTTTGCGGAGTCCAGGGGCCAGACGCCAGGGTCCTTGGCGTTTGGGTCCAGACGCCGGGAACCCTGGAGTTTGGCCCTGGAGTCCGAGAAGGACTCTTGCCTTTCGGGTGAAACCGACTTTGTGGAGGCTTTTACTCCAAGTTTCGACCCCAAGTGACGGTGTCCTGGACTAGGGGGTACTCACCACGTCGTCTCCCGATCTGTTAGATTGGGCCGAGGACCCCCATGGCCATATACTCATGGGCCAGTTCGGACAGCTGCCGCATATATGGAAGATTCCACAAGACTTGGTGATCAAGACAAGGACTCCTCCCCACCGGCGTATTCAGCTAGGACTCTTGTTATCCTAGGCCTTTGGTGCATTATATAAACCGAGGTCAGGCTAGTCGATAGATCATATACAACAATCATACCATAGGCTAACTTCTAGGGTTTTAGCCTCTACGATCTCGTGGTAGATCAACTCTTGTAATACTTATATCATCAATATCAATCAAGCAGGACATAGAATATTACCTCCACCAAGAGGGCCCGAACCTGGGTAAAACATCGTGTCCCCTGTCTCCTGTTACCATTGATCCTAGACGCACAGTTCGGGACCCCCTACTCGAGATCCACCGGTTTTGACACCGACATTGGTGATTTCATTGAGAGTTTCGCTATGTGATCGGCAAAAGGATCAATGGCTCGCCCGCAGGTCAACTGCGACGCCGGCATCTTCGTCGCCGGCTCGACTAGTCACCTTGACTCGACCGAGGACCGTGCTCCATCTCCGATCATCATGTTCGTACGGGGGCCTTTTTCAACATCAATTCCGATCTCTATCATGATCATAGAGGAGTCATCCATGGAGCTCGAGGGCTCAACGTCAACATTGCTCTCGGGCGGCCGTGCTGTTTTTATGGACAGCGAACTTGTATTCGCCGTCACCACCTCCTCGAGCGTCGGTTTGATGATTTCTTCGGTGGAATAGTATGAAATTACGTCTACAACAGCCATGAAAAATTTTGTCGAGTTCCGATGGAGGAATCTCCGACAATCTACGATATACCGAAGCCCTGTCAAATCTGGACGGGAATCTGGACGAGTTTAGGGCATGGTCCCCAGAGACCAGCTCGGAGGTCCTTTGGAAGATCCAACCGTTCATCTACTGCGGAATTCTCATATCTACCGCCCCTCCAAATTTTAGCCCGAGCCGACGGTTCAAACTCCAGGAACCTTCCGATGAGTGGACCAATTTTCGGATCCGTTTTCTGCGCGAATACGGATCCGACCTGAATTCATGTTTATTTATGAACGTGATATTGGACAACCTTTTTAGAAAAAATTCTCTTCTAGGGTATTGTGCATTGTTTTTAAACACGTGCCCGTAAATTTTTAAGCCTCCCCTGAGGTCATCTTCATCATCATACTGGTGTCCAACCAGTCCGGCAATATTGCTCCAAGGCTGCCGACCTGCGCTAGACACGTCGTCGCTTTGTTGAGCCGAGCTCAACTTCTTCGGATCATCATATCGGCAAGCTGAACAAGAGTCCGGCATCGCGAAGGATAAATCATCACCAACATCGCCGCCCCACAGATTACACGGAGCGGGCATACCGGCATCGCCGCACGGTCACTTCATCAAGCCGGCATCGACCACGTCATGACCTGCATTGGCAGGGCCGCACTATTGCTTCTTCAAGCTGGTGTCCATCACGTCGACATACTTCGACTCATCGGCTGACATCGAGGCTTCGACATCTCGGCTGGACCGGGGGCTTCACCATCTCTTCATCAACCTACTTCGGAGACTTCGGCGTCACTAGCCGACCAGCTCCGTCACGTTAGCTGGACCGAGGGCTTTGCCTCGGCGAGCCAACCTTTGCCAGCATCACCATACCGTCGCTTTATCGCCCATCAGACAATTGGTGTGCGGATCGAGTCCCAATTTTCGGATTCACCTTTCTTCGGATTGCTACAATAAATAAACCAGGTGCTATTAATCCTAGTATTTTCTTTCTTGTCCGGGTTCATTTTTCCCAAGGAATTATTACTCTGGTTTGTTCATCATATGTACACAGGTCTATCAAATGATGGCCGCATTAACGATGGTCGCATAGTGGTTCGGTCAGTTTCCATACATGGTCCGGCGAACGCCGCATCCGGAACTCGGACCGACCTGTGAATTCAGGCTTTGCCACGCCTTTACCGCATCACGCCGATGCCCTGCATCGATATTGACTTAGGCGCTAGGCCATATTTCTTTTATTACGCACTTTGCATAAATTATTTATTATGCAACGATTTTTTTAATTATTATTATTACTATTATCTCCGGTTTGCACTATTTTTTGTGCACAGGAAAATGATCCAGCTGGACTATATCCTTTGGCGTCACCTCGGCTGGCCGGGGGGCTTCGTCAACACTTCATTACCACTTGCCGGGGACTTCAGCATCACTCTGCCGGCCTGCATTGATCGTGCTATGTCACCACTTCGGAGTGCCGAGCTCTTTGCTCCACCACCTTGGGACCGGCTTGGGGGATGGAACCTTGTCCCGCATCAAGCTCGGACCGCGTCATCAATACCGAACACATTAACCAGCTAAGTTGCCTTCATGCTCAAAGTTTTAAATTTTTAACTTGTGTTCGGCTCGAACAAGCATTATACTTTTTTGGAAAAAAGTTGCTTGTAAAAAAATCTCGTTGTCAAAACTTTGTTTGTGACACACAAATTCAAATACCCCATTTACTTGGGGGCTCCCTTGATGGAGCTTTTCCTCTTGCATATGATTATACTTGTACGGCTTCGTTCCTTGTTCGTGTATTACGCCACAATATGCACCATATTGACCTAAGCGATTTGCAAGCTGGGTTGCCTGGCTCCTGTGCTTACCCCTACGTTCCCGATTGTTCGGCTAGGGAGTAAAGGGAGCACCTCTGCGATTGTCACGACCGGGTCATCCAAGCTCTGACCTCAGACTGGGTGAAGCCGAAAGCTAGCACTCTTATTGTTTTCAATCATGGTCGGCACACAATGGAACTCATGAGTACAAAAAATCTATTGCACAAGTCTCATAGTAATAATGAGCACCAAAGAAAGGTGTCGGTGGGGGTACTATTTTCTTCGAAGATGCTTCTTACACTTCGTTAGTAATATAGCATAAGTTCCCTGAGCGCGCTTTGTCTGTTACAGCCTTATGGCCTGATTGCCTGGTCATCGGAAACACCGTCGATACTCTCGACAGGCGGAGTACATGACACTTTTCGGCCATTGGCCGAAGAGGGAGAAGCCGACGGTCGGTTAAGACGCGTTTAAAGTTCGGGTGAACACAAATATGATATAAGTACTTCGGTACATACAATCATTATACATAAAATTCTTACCCAAGTCACTTGGGGGCTCTTAAAATTTATATATGAGCTGTAAATGTGTTTTCTTCTTGGTCGCTGTCAAAACACGACAGAAGCACAATTTTTTCTTTCTCTTCCAATTTCTGGATTGGCACCGAACACTTGATCTTGTTCGGACGTCATGTTTTTACTGACATTTTTTGGTTTTCCAAGCTTTTTGGCACTTTTAAACTATTTGTGTGTTTCCAACACAAGTCTCTCAGTGCTATGCCGGACACCTTTATAGATTCGGCAAAAAAATTCTCGGATCTCACTATATATGCATTGGTTTCGAATTGTGTCTTCGGTCAATAGTTGGGTTGCCTGGCTCCTGCGCTTGCCTCCTACGTTCCGCTTTGTTCGGCTAGGTGTGCAAAGGGAGAACCACTGCGATTGTGCTTCCAGCTCACATGGTTAAGCACCTCGGTGGAGAAAGCCGAAAACTGACTGTCACAATAAGCATAAACTGGTCAGCGATCCGATGATGGTGTTAAATGATGGTCCATTCATAACAATGGCCGAAGTGTTTATGGCTTGACCTCGACTGTCGCCGAACACTACCGGGGGCTAGTAACTGGCCTCCCAAACTAAATCCTCAATATTTTGCTCTTACATTAGAGCTGAGGTTTCATGATCATGCTCAGCATGACAACCCAAAGAAAGGAACCGATAGCGGGATTATTTTCTTTGGAAGACATTTATTATGTTAAATAGTGATATAACATATCTCTCTGCGTACCTTTGTTTATAAAACCGTATGGCCAGATTGCCTTGTTTGTCGTAAATCTTTGCCCTCATAAAGGCTTTATAAAGTAGGACAAACACTCCTCGGCTACTGGCCGAGGAGGTGGAAGCCGATGGTCGGTCAACAAAGTTTTGTACAATGCGGATCCGAGCATTAATGATGTAAAATACTTGGATACATAGAATCATTACACATAATTTGTGATTTTACTATGGATATCGATCCTTAATTCGGCCACCCGTGCCCGCATTAAGGCTCGGGGGCTACTAGGCTTCGGGCTTATTATTTATAAATATTAAAGGGGCACATCGATCCCCTGATCTGGTGTTGCCACCCGACCAGTGTCTCGGGGGCTACTGCATTGCCTGTCCAATGCAGAAAATTTTAAGTGCAATACAGTTTCCGAGGAGATTTTGATCCTCAGGTTGGTCGGTCGCACCCAACCTGAGTCTCGAGGACTGAGCACGCCGCTTTTTGTGTCCCGAAGTATTCTGCCGAGCTAGGAGTTGATCCTCAGACCGATTTTGAAAATCAACCCGAGTCTCAGCGGCTACTGGGATCAGCGGTCTTATGTCATCCTTCAGGTGCATCTCGGGTTTTAGACCGATACACACCTTGAGGGCTACTAGCTATATATCTCGGCAGAGAATAAATTGCACCAGTAAAAAATATTGACAAAAATCGGCCCACAGTCAGGGTGGTGCACTACCTCGGAAGCAGTCCGGCATAAAGCTCGGGCGCTAGTGGCTGGCTCCATAGAGGCCATTTCCGGCATTAAGCTCAGCTAAACTCCTTCAACTTTTTTGAACCAAGGTGATTTACGACACCTTGGATATAGTCCGACGTTGGAGCTTGGATACAGTCTGGCGTTGGACCTTGGATATAGTCCGGCATTGGAGCTCGGATACATTCCGGCGTTGGAGCTCGGAAGCGGTCCGGCATTGGTGCTCGTCTGCAAAAGACACCACAAATATAGTCCGGCGTTGGAGCTCGGACGCAAGAGGACGCTGCCGCCCTGGAACAACTTCAAACCTGATGCGTAGCATAAAAATAAACAAGGCATTGATAAAGGCCTAAGACTTAAAGGGCTCCTCGGATACCCGACGTATAAACTCTTCGGATGCACGTTGGTGATCCTCAAGATCGAAGAAGATTTGTTGAACCAGTTTTCAAGACCGACAACCGAAGATGAAGAACAGTTCGGAAGAATCGAGGAGCGTCCCTAACTTGAAGACCGGTTCAGGGGGCTACTGGCGGTGTCCTGGACTAGGGGGTACTCACCACGTCGTCTCCCGATCTGTTAGATTGGGCCGAGGACCCCCATGGCCGTATACTCATGGGCCAGTTCGGACAGCTGCCGCATATATGGAAGATTCCACAAGACTTGGTGATCAAGACAAGGACTCCTCCCCACCGGCGTATTCGGCTAGGACTCTTGTTATCCTAGGCCTCTGGTGCATTATATAAACCGAGGCCAGACTAGTCGATAGATCATATACAACAATCATACCATAGGCTAACTTCTAGGGTTTTAGCCTCTACGATCTCGTGGTAGATCAACTCTTGTAATACTCATATCATCAATATCAATCAAGCAGGACGTAGGGTATTACCTCCATCAAGAGGGCCCGAACCTGGGTAAAACATCGTGTCCCCTGTCTCCTGTTACCATTGATCCTAGACGCATAGTTCGGGACCCCCTACCCGAGATTCGCCGGTTTTGACACCGACACCAAGGCTCAACATATAAATAGAGGGGTAGGGCTAGCACCCAAGACACATCAAGAAACACCAAGCCGTGTGCCGGCAACCCCGTCCCCTCTAGTTTATCCTCCATCATAGTTTTCGTAGTGCTTAGACGAAGCCCTGCGGATATTGTTCTTCACCAACACCGTCACCACGCCGTCGTGCTGCCGGAACTCATCTACTACTTCGCCCGTCTTGCTGGATCAAGAAGGCGAGGACGTCATCAAGCTGAACGTGTGCTGAACGCGGAGGTGTCGTACGTTCGGTACTGGATCGGGATGGATCGTGAAGGTGTACGACTACATCAACCGCATTGATAAACGCTTCCGCTTTCGGTCTATGAGGGTACGTAGACATACTCTCCCCTCTCGTTGCTATGCATCACCATGATCTTGTGTGTGCGTAAGAATTTTTTTGAAATTACTACGTTCCCCAACAACCAGAAGGATGACGATGTTCTTCAACATCAAAGCCTTCAGGAAGGGAGCGACGCTTAAGCATCGTTGTCACCGGATCTAACCAGCAAAAGCTGGATTCTAGATTTTCACTCTGAAGAGTCAGTCCGAGCATATCCGAGCAATGACTTCAACAAGGTACCAATGCAAAAATATCGGCATTGTCAGGTATACCAGCTCGGTCAGACTTAGGTTTTCACCCCGGAGCTCGAGACCGGGTGCTCAAGTAGCACCCCATCATAGTCACTAGAATGTTGCCGCCACCACCTTTCTGCTATACCAGCATGTACATGCGATTTGCGACAGTCGCCGCTGCACCGCCATACCCTTTGCGTCAAACCAGCATTCATTGTTTACATCTCACTACCGAATACAACCATTTGGTCTGAAGGGAGAACCCTTACGAAGACTTATCGAATGGCCACCGCAATCTATAATGGGGCCATTGCCGCAGGACGGGGTGGTCACTACTCAGACCAACACCGACGGCAAAGCACAACACCGTCGACTACCACTTTCCCGAAAAGAGCTCTGCCCATGCCCGTCGGCCCACGGGCCAACATGGCCAGATCTAGAGCACGAAAAGCAAATCCCCACTGCTGATGCGGGCCCATGCGAAGTGTAGCCGCAGCTAGATCAGGAGTGCACCGGCCGCCAAAACGACGTTGTGCCTCCCAACCAAAGCACTACACCTGGCTCGAGCACGCCCACCGTCACGCCTCAACCATGCCTTCACACCGCCGCCTCGCAATCGCACCTCCGAGGAAGCCCATGGTCGCGCCACTATCTGGCGAAGGACGAAGCCCTCCCCCCTCGCAGCCGTCCTTGAGAGCCTTGAGGGCTTGCCCTCCGGCCCTATCTGGAGGCTGCAAGGAGGAGAGGAAGGTAAGGCCGGCGGTGGCAAGGCTGGTCGTCACTCAAGTCGCTCGTGAAGAGTGACGCGGCGACCTCCATACTTTTAGGACATCAAGCAGATGGCCATTGATTTTGGTGTAGCGGAGAAAAAATAGATGTTCAGTTCTCCAAAATGAAGATATGCAGATTGGTTGTTCTTAGATACATCACAAATTTAAAACAACTAATTTGGGAAGGAGGTAATATATTAAACTCATAGCCCTGGAAAAACTTCTGGTCTATTCATCAACTGTCAAGATAGTACAAAGAACACCAGAAGTAAAAAATACATACAGGTCCACAGACCACATAGCGAACACTAGAAGCATTGGAGCGGGTCGAAGGCGCGCCGCTGTCATCACCCCTCCCTCATTGGAGCCGGGAAAACCTTATTGTACTAGACAGTCGGAAAGTCATCGTGCTAAGGCCCCATAGGACCAACGCACCAGAACAACAACCGCCGTCGATGAAGAGAAGCGTAGATTGAAAGGATCCAACCTGTAGACACATGAACATAGACTGAGCGAAGACCGGATCCATGTGGATCCACCGAAGACAAACACCGACCGAATCCCGCGAGATCCGCCAGAGAAAAACCTCCACACGCCCCCTGACGATGCTAGAAACACTATCGGGATGGGGGCTAGACGGGGAGAATCTTATTCCATCTTCAGAGAGCCAACGCCATCACCGCCTCATCTCTCCAAGCAGGACACAAACCCTAAAAAACTCAAAAGAGTATCAAAAAATGGAGCCCTCCCGCCGGCAAAGGCCGGGATCGACCGCGCCTTCATGGCCCTAAGACCACAGAAGATGAGGTAGACCGCCGGTGGTGCCGGCGGGAGGCACAAGAGACCCTAGGGCGGTTGGGTGCACAGGCAAGCCGCCAAAGGGTGCTTTGAACGAACCGCTTATGGTAATTGTTACTCCCTTCGTTTCATAATGTAGTGCATAGAGTTTTTCAAAAGTCAAACATTACAAACTTTGCCCATATTTATAGACAAAAATATGCACATTTAAAATACCAAATGTGTATTATTAGATACATCATCAGTTATAGTTTCATGTTGTATATGTTTGGAATCAGCCAGTCTATTCTGATAATATTATAAGAATAACTATTCTGATAACACTTCCGCACTGCACGCTCAATGCAAGTGCACGTCATTGTTTGAACCAAGTGTGCTGCAGTACTGAGGCGAGTGAACTTCCCGTGGCAAAAAACTGCACGCAGTGTTTTTTCTGGTACTGTTTTCGCTCTAGTTTTTTAACCGTTTGTCGGAACGAGGCGTGTAATATATTGTTGAAAATCTATGGATTAGGCGCAATTTCTACATGTTGAACACTTTCCGAGATTCCTCATGGTTTAAGAGCAATTTTGAAAATGGTGCGGCCCACGACGAGTGGCAGCGAGTGTTTTTTCGCATTTTTTTCTAAACCGCTCGTCGGAATGAAGCAAATGATACACCGTTGGATAGATATCGTCGAGGCACATCTTTTTCATATCTATTTATTTCTCTAATTCGTTACGGTTTAAGAGCAGTTTCAAATTTACTAAATCGTGGAATTCTGTTTTTTTTAAATTCAAATTTTCGGTATTGTTTTCTCTCTAGTTTTTTAACCGTTTGTCGAAACGAGGCGTGTAATATATCATTGAAAAGCTATGAACGAGGCGCAACTTTGATATGTTGAAATGGTTTTCAGATTCCTTACGGTTTTAAGTTAATTTTGAAAATCGTGCGGCGGACAACTTGTGGCAGCGGTCGTTTTTCGCAAATTTTTTACAAACCGGTTGTCGAAATGATTCAAATGATATCCCGTTGGAAATATATCGACGAGACGCAACTTTTTCATGTAGAACACTCTCTCTAATTCCTTGCGATTTAAGAGCAGTTTTAAATTTACCGAAATGCGGACACTCTGTTTTTCGCAACACCAAAATCGACGTGTGCACTGCATCAGACAAAAGAATGCACTGCTTCGGACTGAAAACCGCACTGCATCACACATGCAAACGAGTTTCTTGATTTCTTTTGTATTTTTGTAAAAAATTGTTTCTTTTGCCTTTTTTTCTAACGAGTGGGCCGCAGGAACTGAACGAGGGAACTACATCTAATAAGAAGTGAACCTCATCAAGATGTTTTGGTTTCTGTTCACGAACACGATAGAGTGAATTAACATTTTTTTATGGCGTTTTTGTAAGCGTCATGCAATAGTTTTTATAAAAATCTTGTTTTTGTTTTCAGGTGAACTGACATGGCCAAAATAATATGAAAAAAAACACACAGACACACTAAACTACCATGGCGCAGTGCCGCCCGGCAGAACTGATTTGCCCACCCGCTCGCACTGACCTGCACGCACACACCGGTGACCTACTGCATCAATGAGTCAACCGAACTGCATGGAGGCGGCAACCGAGCTGCACGGGGGGGGGGGGCAAAATAACTCCATGAGACCTTTTGCGAGATGCTTCCCACGCACCACAGAATGCAAACATGCATGGGCCGCACTGCACGGACGCGCCGGCGGACTACAAGGAGCCGAGCTCACCCGAAGCAGCATACACTACCTGCAAGCAACAACTGCAATTTTTTGCAAGTGTACCACATCACTTGCGTGGCCGAGCTGCACGGCGATGGTCGCTGGACTGCAGAGGAGGCCATCGTACCGCATGTTCTCACTGTCCGCACTGCACATGCTCACCGTCCGCACTGCAGACACCCGCCATCGTACTGCACATGCTCACCGGAAAATGCTAGCTCAGGGAAATAATCCTGCAAACAACAGTTACCGAAACTGCACGCCGGCGGGCCGCGAGCTGCCCTCTCTGGAGATGTGGGCTGCAGTAAAGTGAACTTCAGTGCACTGCTAGAAAAAGATGCAGAACGGATCCTACCGAAGTACACTGCCCCATGAGACGAACCACAAAACAGGGGGGCAGTGATGTAGTTGAGCACAACCCCGTGCACGCTGGTGAGCCGATCTACAAGTGGTGGAGTGCTGGACTGCGAGCCGCATCAGGCCGCACTGCGACAGGGCAAGCTGGAGAAGAAAGCCGTGGTGGGTCCACGCGCGCCTCTGACACCCGAGGTGCTCGCGCAGATGGCCGGTGAGAGGGTGCTGATGGCTGTGCCAGGGCTCGAGGCGGCCGGAGCGGGTTCTTGCGAGCTGCCGCCCACGAGCCGCGGACTGCACAGTCGCACGCGCCGCACTGCCACTAGTCGAACGTGCGTTGGGGAGGAGGCCACAGGGCCGCGTCGGAGGTCGAGATGTGGAGCACCCCTCCTCCTACATGTGGCACCAGGACGACGCAGGGGGCCGTCGCAGCCTGTCTCCGGCGGCGGGTCAACCCGGCTTGGATCTGGCGCCGGGGCGTTGCGGGGGGCTCGCCGCACCTTGGATTCAGCACCGGCATGGCCTCGATCGGTTGCCGCGACCTGGATCCAGCGACGGGAAGTCACGAGGCAGCGCCGGGCGGGAGGAGGAGTAAGCGGGGCGGCGTCGAGCGGGAGGAGGAGTAGGCGGGGCAGCTCCGGGCGGGAGGAGGAGTAGGAAGAAGGTGGATCGTGGGTGGGGAGGGGAGGCGCGCTGGCTGGGAGTGGGAGGAGGCAATGGGGCAGGGTGGGGGAATCATGCGAGAGAGGTGGGGGTTGACCGGCGGAAGGTGGATTAAGTGGGGGAGGGGTTCGGTTCGTTGGTCTTCGCGAAAGTGTTATCAGAATAAGGGGTAGGTGTTATTAGAATAAGGTCATAAGAGGTGTTATCATAATAGACCCACCATATATATATATAGGGTCGCGCTATTCGTCACCCTGGATGAGGAATAGTTATTCTTCACCCCTCTCTATTTTACCATCTATGCACCGTAATTTTACGTTCCGTAAGTTTTGTCTTATTTCCGACATAAAAAGAGACCGTAAGAAAATATATAATCGTCGTAAAAAATATTTTATATTATGTAAAATTACAAACGTAAAAACATAGTGTAAAATACACATAAATTGCAAATTTTCTTGTCTTATGACCTATATTTTTATTTTCTTGTGTCAAATTTTACATAGTGAATCAATATGAATGTAACTATTTGAATTCCAAACGTAATTTAATTATAAAATAATCCTAAGATTACCTCGGGTGAAGAATAAATAATTTTGCACCCTGGATGATGAATAGTATCACTATATATATATAAAAATAGTTATTTGGATCACAACGCCCTATATAGAGTCTGATTAGGTGTTCCCGAATTAAAAAAAACCCAGCCCACCCCGACGGCCCGACCCACCTCCTCCCCACAACCTTCCCACGATCCACCCCACGACCTTCCCCCGATCCTTCCGCGGCCTCCTCCCGGCGCGCCGCCCTCACTCCCGCCTCCTTCTGACGTGCCGCCACCCTGCCTTCTCCGCCGCGCCGCCGCCCCCTCCCCCCGCTAGCACCTTCCCCACCTGCGTCCACCTTCTTTCGCCACCCGCGTCGACCGCCCTGCCCCCTAAACCAGTCGCCGCGCCGCCTTCGGCCCTGGAACAGGCCGCTGCGCCGCCTCCGCCCGCGGATCCGGCCAGCGCGCCGCCTCCGCCCGCAGATCCAGCCAGCGCACTACCTTCGCCCATGGATCCGGTCGCTGCACTGCTTCCTCCTCCCCTATCCTGCGCGCCGCCGCCAGGCTCTGGATCCCGCCCGCCGCCTCCTACGGCGCGAGGCCACTCCCTCCACCTCCGTCGCGCAACCGCCGCCGTTTGGCTCTGGATCCGCCGACGCTCCTCCCCGGCCATGCACCTTCCTCCTCCCACCCTGACACGGGCAACACACTGGGCGCCGCACCTAGATCTCGCCGCCCCAGTGCTCGACGGCCGTCTCGCTCCCCGGCCGCTGGCTCGCCATCCACCCCGCTCCACGGCTGCCGCCCAGCTGCCCGGCCATGACCCACCACGTGTATCCTCCCAGTCCAGAGTTAAGCCCACCGATGCGGGACACCTCCCCGATGCGCTACTGGCGACACATCGCGGCAACGGCCGCCGCCCTCTCCACTCCTCGCCGTCTCCCTACGAAGCTGCTGGCGAAGCACGATGAGTCCATCTCCCCCATCACTGCAATGAGATGCCATCGATAGCGGATGATGAGCTCCCCAATCCTGCCGATATAGCTGTCCCCAACCGCCCTGCGCTGCTCCAACGTCGTTCCCCAAGACGGTTTCGACACCCAACGGTGTAGTTGCCGTCCACAAGGGCCTCCCGACCCATTGATTCATCGAGGAAAATTGAAGTTCAGGAAGATCATGGTGTGAAAAAATCAGAGTTCTTGCATAAAAAGTTTAGAAAAATGCACGGCCAGACTTTTTGCTCGTGCTAGTTGAACCGCTAGTTCACATCTTTGTTTTCTTCTTATTTGTGTTCAAATTTTGGTTTTGCTGTTTGTTTCTTCTTCTTCTTTCAGTTACTTTCCAGCCAAAACATGATGAAACTATAATACAAGTTCAAAACAGAAAAACATGAAGTTCACCTTTATTATTGTTGGAAAAATTTAACACTTGTTGGAGTGTTTCACATACATCGTTTCTTTTATTTGTTCTTTAGAAGTTCCAGTCACCAAGCCACTGACTATTGTAACCATGTTCGAAGGCCATACTAGAAACAACAGAGGAATAAATCCCCCAAGTCTAGGTGTTGTTTTGGGAGGTGGATTGTAGTAGTCCCTTAAAAAATTATTTTATTTCATTGTAACATTGTACTTTGCTTGTGCGAAGAAGTAAAAATACCAGGAAAATTATTGTATTTCTTGTATACAGAGAGAAACAGATGTTCAAACACACTGACAAAAAATGTGGTTAATCTAGAAACATGTTTCATGTTGACTAAACAAAGTGCATGTTTAGTTTCAATAAAAAGGTGCATGTCTATGAGAGGTGAAATTACAATATTATATGTTTCTTCGGGACAACAGGCTTGTATTGTTGTAAACTTTACAAAGGTGACTTGTATCATTGTACATACCCATACACTCCACTTATAACAATTTTTGTAAGAATAAATTAAAGAATATTCATAGGAAAAATAGGATGGCTATCTTGATTGCAACGTCTCATTTAATCTTTCAGAACTATGGTAGCGTAGTACATTGTCAACTATATATGTTCTTCTTTGATGATGGTCTACATGCAAATTCTAGAAAATTGTTTATTTATTTAAAACCATATTTTTCTAAGAAGTTCTAATTAAAATAAGAGAGAAGTTCGAAGGTTAAGAAAAACTCAGATGATTTCTCATTACTAAAGAATAAAACGAAGATGTTGACTGTATTTCCTGCATTTCTAAAAAAATGTAGAAGTTCAAATCAAAATAGCCGAGCGATTCAATGTTTATATAAAACTCAGATATTTCAAGTTACTAAAATAAAAGGTAGTAAGTTCAATTTAAAATAATGGAGAAGTTCGATCTTTATAAACCAAGAAGAAAAAGAACCCTCACTGATAAAATGTTAACCCTAGATGTTCAGATTTAAGTAAAATGGGTAGATAAAAAATGTTGGGTGTTTTAAAATAATTTTCTCATTCCATTACAAATTTGAAACAAAAACGCTCTATCTGAAATTAGTTCCTCCTACGTGGAGTGTGTTTCATATACGAAAAAGGAATAAAAAGTCAAAGTCTAAAAAGATATGGAAGTTCAAATTTAAATAAGTGAGTGGTTCGATGTTTATAACATAACAAGGACTTTTCCTTTATAAAAATGAATAACAACAAAACGTCCTAATTAAAAAAATGAAGTTGTTTGATGTTTGTAAAAACTTACAGTTTCCCCGATACTAAAGATTAAAACCACGAAGTTCAATTTTAAAAACAGAGTAGTTCAATGCATATTAAAAACTCAGTTTTTTCTCTTTACTAAATAATAAAACCAAAGAAGTTCAACTTTAAAAAGCAGAGCGTTTGATATTTATTTGAAAAAACTCAGTTTTTTTGGTTACTAAAGAATAAGACCAATAAGATATATTTGAAATAACGAAGAAGTTCAATGTTTCTAACAATATGATCTATTCGAAATAACGAAAGTTAGAGCGGCTCAATGTCTATAAATTGGAGAGTTCAAAGAAAATATTATGGGTGTTCAAAAAAATTCTCCCATGGATTTTCCCATTATTGAAAAGCGATGACAAAAAAATTAAAATTATATCACAGATAAACTCAAAAAATGTAACAAAAAACATACTTTACACGTTAGAAAAAATCAAAGGTCATATTAAAAATAACAGAGCACTTGAAAAACTCTATAAAATACATATTACCCCATTTTTCCGTTACAAATGAATAACACCAAGAAGTCCAAATTGTAAAAACCAAGAAGTTCACTTTTTAAAAATAGAATAGTTCAATGTATATGAAGAACCCAGATTTTCCTCGTTACTAAATGATAAACCAACAAATTGAAAAAACTCAGATATTTTCACGTAACCGAGAGAAGTTCAGATTGATAACTACCAGAACTTCACGTACTACACGGTGTGCATTTTGTATTAAAAAATAATGAAAAAGCAAAGGCTAAAAACTTTTTGCTAGAAGTTCAAGTGCTCTGTCCGGAGAAGTTCAAAAATTCTTGCGAGAGAGGTTCACCTTGTATTTCCATGTTCGGTTTTTTCCGTATAAAATCGAATACAATTCTTTACTCAAAAATATAAAAAGGTGAAGTTCAAATTGAAATAACAGAGAAGTTCAGAGTTTATTAAAACCTAGGATTTACCTGTTCAAAAAAATAAAAAAAATACAACGCCATTTTTGCACTTTTAAAAACAACTCATAACCGAAAAAATAGTTGCTAGAAGTTCAAGTGCTCGGCAAGGAAAAGTTCAAAAAATTACGGTGACAGAGGATCACCGTGTATTTAGATGTCCAAAAATACATTAAAAAATATGTTGTTTTTTGTGTTTTAAAATAATTCTCTCAAACCAGAGAGAAGTTCAAAAGTGATAACAACCGGAAGTTCACGTACTACATGGTGTGTATTTCATACAAAAAACAATAAAGTGAAACGAAGTGAAGTTCAAACAGAGATGCCCCAGAAGTTCAACTACTTCACGCAGTGCAAAAAACAACACGTCAAAAACAGAGTGAGGTTCAAGGAGACATGTCCGAGAAGTTCAACTACTTCACGCAGTGCGCTTCCATTCGCAATGAAGGCAGAAATCATGACCTCGTCATTTCTCTAATTTACTTCAAAACGACAGGAATATCATTTGTGTAAGTTTCATGTCCTCGGTCGGAGAAAGTTAAAAAATATATTGTGAGAGAGGTTTGTACAAAAAGAATATCATTTGTGTAACACTGACGAAAATGGATGAGAAAATTACAAATGAAAATACGTCACGGAAGTTCAATGTGAAAACAGCAGGAAGTTCGACTTCTATAGTGAATGAATTTGAGATGAAAAACTTTTAAAATCGTCGCGAGTATGAAAAGATGATCAACACGAGAAACTTGCGTGCTTACAGAAGCTTTCCATCGGTATATCACCTCCTCAATTCCGGTGAATGGATGGAGAGTTACGAGCAGTGGATGGAGACCTACGAGCAAAAAAATCACGTGAAAAACAGAGTGAAGTTCAGGTACACGCGCCGAGAAGTTCAGGTTTTTCACGCGGTGCATTTTCGAAGAATCTGTTTCGCGATAAAGGCAGAACCAATGATACCGCCATTTTTGAAATTACTTGAAAACGGCCAGGATTCAGAGAAAACCATCAACATGAAAAAGTTTTGCATTTTTCATAGCTTTTCAGCGGTATATTATTTGCCCCATTCCGATAAACTATGTAGAAATTACGGCAAAAATACACTTTTAACCATTTTCAAAACTGACATAAAACCGTAATGAATTAGGAGAAACAATACATATAAAAAAGTTTCGCATTTCTTCAAGCTTTCCAACGCCATATCATTTGCTGCATTCGGACGCACGGTTAAAAAATTAGCTCGAAAATACGAACTTGGTAGAACTTAGACCATTTTCTAAATTACTCTTAAACCATTCAAAATTAGAAAAAAACTTTCAAGATGAAAAAGTAGCGCATTTTCATAAGCTTTCCAACGCCGTATCATATGCCTCCATTGGATTAGCCATTTAGAAATGACATTGAAAAAATGAACTCAGCTGTTCGGTTTACGAAATTTTACATTTTTTCAAATTACTCTTTAACCATAGGGAATTAGAGAAAACTTTCAACCTGTGGAAGGAGTGGTTTTGCAGCATCTTTCCAATGCCATATTATATGCCTCATTCCGATAAACGGTTTAGAAATGCGATCGAAAATACGATTCACGTTTTTTGCGCGAAGAAAAAACGGTTTTCAAAACTGCTCTTAAACCGCTTGATGAAGCTATGCACCTAGGGTAGGGTCATGGACCTGTCCCAACTGCCCTACTCAAGGACATCTCTAGAAGAAATCACCTTTCAATCGACTTGGAGGTGTTCCACTCGACAGACTCGAAGACACTCGACCAAGAAGCAATCACTCGACCAAGATCCTACCACTCGACGGCCAGGAGACCTAAAGGCACTCCGCACGCTAACGGTCGGTTATTAAGTAGATTTTATGGTCATCATAGCACTTTATTAGGGGCACTACCAGTAACGCCCGACCTTAATGTATTTAAAACCCTGCACAACTGAGGGCCGGAGGGGTCCGGCGAACTCTATATAAGCCACCCCCCCTCCTCAGTGTAAAGGGTTCGCACCCCTGTAACTCATACACGCATAATCCAGTCGACCGCCTCCGGGCTCCGAGACGTAGGGCTATTACTTCCTCCGAGAAGGGTCTGAACTCGTAAACCTCGTGTGCTTACAACTACTCCATAGCTAAGATCTTGCCTCTCCATACCTACCCCCCTACATTGCTGTCAGACTTAGAACCACGACAGTTGGCGCCCACCGTGGGGCAGGTGTTTTAGCGATTTGTTGGAGGAGTTGCGATCTTTTCTGATCCAAATCATCATGGTTTCTGG
Source organism: Triticum urartu (assembly GCF_056163025.1). Taxonomy (NCBI): domain Eukaryota; kingdom Viridiplantae; phylum Streptophyta; class Magnoliopsida; order Poales; family Poaceae; genus Triticum; species Triticum urartu. The sequence goes on along the minus strand of NC_141878.1, from coordinate 440,992,095 downwards.
CGGAGTTTTGGTGGAGGGCCGCGAGATCCGTCTCGGCGCGCTCACGTTCATCGCCGACGACTCCGCTTGGCTTCAGGAGGCTCCGCTCGACGTGGACGCACTCCCTGTCCGTGGGGCAATGCACTTTCGTGCGTGCGTCCGCGGCGTCCTCTTGCGGCAACCGTCGACCCATTATCGGTCGGTTCATGTGTTGTCCTCCCTCCCTGTTTCCCACCGGCGCAAGCGCTCCGGTCGGTCGAGACTTCAGCGGTGGGTGAGACACGCGGTGGCACGCCAGTCGGCCACCCCTCAAGTCGCGGCGATCGAGCCCGACGAATCCCTCTACAGCCTGTTCGACCTGTCGACTGGCTCCGCAGAGACCGCATCCGAGTGCGACAGAAGTGATCCAGCGGCGGAGGTTCTGATGGTCGATGGACCGCCCAGTCCTCCCGGTTTTCCCCGCATCGACGGAGGCGCGGGTGGAGGCGACCCGTCGCGTCCCCATGAGGAATATCTCCCCGAGCCTCTCACATCGCTGCAGAGAGAAGAACTTCGTCGCCGGAACATGGATGCACTGCACACTCCTATCGTTGGAGAAACCCCCGAGGCTCGTGCCTTGGAGGACGCGCGCCTGGCAAACTTGGCCGAGCGCACTCGACTGGAGAACCTCCAGCGAGCACTCGACGAGCATGCGCGACAACGGGTTCCAGAATCCAGTCGACGTTAGCTCTTTCCGCCCCCGCAGGTATATCAAACTCTGATTCAGAATTTAGCAGCTGCAACCCGTATAGCAGAGTCGATTCAGCCTTCCCAGTCGGAGGCCGGCAGAGGCTTGTTGCAGATCAGAGCGTTACTCCGGGCAGCTGGAGACCAGAACTCCGCTGTTTCTCAGTCGTGGAACAGGATTCATAGCAGATCCATTGCTGCAGACACAGTCCAGTCGGCTCATAGCCCAGGATCGCCCCCAAGGCATGAGGGACGTGGGGACCGGCGTAATCAGTACAGGAACCGTGAGCATTATGATCACCGATTCGATCGTGACGATCGACGTCGAGTGCCCACCCCTCCCCCGAGGAGCGGGTCGTATGTGCCTCGACAGCAGGATGACAGGCACCCTCATAGTGTTGGGCGAAGGATTCCAGTCGACCCCAGGGAACCAGGCTTTGATGCGAGATCCATTCTCATTCAAGGTTTGGTCGACAGGAACAGAGCTCACCGAGAAGGTCACGACAGAGATGCACCTACCAGCAGCAGAGTACATGTTTCGGGGCCAGAGTGCTTTAGTAGAGCCATCAGGGCCGCTGTGATTCCTCCCAACTTCAGGTTGGCGACTGGAGTCGGTAAGTTCACTGGTGAGTCCAAGCCCGATACTTGGCTTGAAGACTACCGAGTGGCCGTCCAGATTGGCGGTGGCAATGATGAAGTGGCCATGAAGCACCTGCCTCTCATGTTGGAGGGCTTGGCCAGAGCGTGGCTGAATCAGTTAGCACCCAGCAGCATTTACACTTGGGAAGATCTCGCCCGAGTGTTTGTCACCACATTTGAAGGAACATGCAAGCGACCGGCAGGGCTGACAGAACTGCGGTCTTGCGTGTAGAAGCCGAATGAAACTTTGAGGGATTACATCCAGAGATGGATCACGTTACATCACACGGTAGAGAATGTGCCTGACCACCAAGCAGTCTGTGCCTTCAAAGAAGGCGTCAAGTACAGAGAACTGAATCTGAAATTCGGTCGAACCGGAGACATGTCTCTGAATCAGATGATGGAGATTGCCACCAAGTACGCTAATGGTGAAGATGAGGATCGACTCGGGAGTGGCAAGCTCAAGCCAGTCGCTTCAGAAATCGGAGGAGGAAATTCCAATCGGAAACAGAAGCGGAAAGCCGAGCCAGCTGCTCCTGGGGAAGCCTTGGCTGTAACTCAAGGAAAGTTTAAGGGGAAACCGAAAGGACCTTGGAACCCCAAGAAAGTTAAAGAACAAGACGGAAATGATGTGTTGGATTTGCCATGTCACATCCACACCAAGAAAGATGAAGAGGGTAAGTTCATTTACCCGAGACATACCACTCGACAGTGTCGGCTCTTGATCCAACAGTTCCAGGGCAAGCAGCCCAAAGATAAGGAAAAGGAGTCAGACAAAGTTGAGGACAAGGAAGACAGTGATGATGGATACCCCCAGGTCAATTCCACCCTGATGATTTTTGCTGATGTTGAAAGCAAAAGTCGACTGAAAGTTATCAACCATGAGGTGAATATGGTTGCTCCGGCAACACCCAGTTATCTGAAGTGGTCTCAGACTGCCATCACATTCGACCAGTCCGATCACCCGACGCACATTGCCACCCCTGGGAGGCAAGCTTTGGTGGTCGACCCAGTTGTTGAAGGAACTCGACTGACCAAAGTCTTGATGGATGGTGGCAGTGGTTTGAACATACTGTATGCTGAGACGTTGAAAGGGATGGGCATTCCGATGTCCAGACTCAGTACCAGCAACATGAGTTTTCATGGAGTCATTCCTGGAAAGAAGGCTGAGTCACTAGGCCAGATTGCTCTTGATGTGGTTTTCGGTGATTCCAAGAATTACCGCAAAGAAAAGTTGACGTTCGAAGTTGTAGATTTCCAGAGTGCTTATCACGCTATTTTGGGCAGGCCGGCTTATGCACGCTTCATGGCTCGACCATGTTATGTGTATCTTAAATTGAAGATGCCTGGTCCCGAAGGTGTGATCACTGTTATGGGCAATCGGAAGAAAGCAGAAGAGTGTTTTCAGAAAGGTTCGAAGATCGCTGATGCTCAGATGGCAGTGGTGGAGCTGCAGGAATACCAGAAGACTGCAGACCCAAGTGATTTGTTGCGAGCCAAGAAGCCCACTACAGAATCAGCTTTTCAGTCGTCTAGCGAAACGAAGCCGGCTCACATTCACCCGATCGATCCCAGTGCTGCTCCGACTCATATCTCAACAACACTCGACTCCAAATAGGAAGAAGCGCTCATCCAGTTCCTCCATGAGAACCGGGACATTTTCGCATGGAAGCCTTCTGACATGTCGGGTGTTCCCAGGGGGCTGGCTGAGCACCGCCTACGAGTCGACTCAAAAGTAAAACCTGTCAAAGAACATCTCCGACGGTCCGCCGTCCAGAAGAGAAAGGCTATTGGTGAGGAGGTGGCTCGGCTCTTAGCAGCAGAGTTCATCCGAGAGATCTACCACTCCGAGTGGCTCGCCAATGTTGTCATGGTCCCGAAGAAGGACAAGTCACTTCGCATGTGCATTGACTTTAAACATATCAATCGGGCCTGCCCGAAAGATCATTTTCCTCTCCCCCGCATCGACCAGATAGTCGACTCGACTGCGGGATGTGAGCGACTGTCTTTTTTAGACACCTATTCCGGGTACCATCAGATCCGTCTGTATGGACCTGACGAGATCAAAACAGCTTTCATCACTCCATTCGGGTGCTTCTGTTATGTTACCATGCCGTTCGGCCTCAAGAATGCCGAAGCCACATTCATGAGGATGATTCAGAAGTGTTTGCTCACTCAAATCAGTCGAAATGTGGAAGCATACATGGATGATATTGTGATCAAGTCACGGAAGGGTTCCGACCTGCTGACTGACCTTGCTGAAACCTTTGCCAACCTCATGAGGTATGATATCAAGCTTAATCCATCAAAGTGCACATTCGGAGTTCCCGGCGGAAAGCTACTCGGTTTTCTCGTTTCCGAACAGGGAATCGACGCCAATCTAGAAAAAGTCGGTACTATACTCTGAATGGAAAGTCCTGTCTGAGTGCACGACGTCCAGAAGCTTACTGGTTGCTTGGCCGCTTTAAGTCGATTCATCTCTCGTCTTGGTGAAAAGACATTGCCTCTTTACCGATTGATGAAGAAGTCCGACAAGTTCAAGTGGACTCCTAAAGCTGATGCAGCGTTTGCAGAGCTCAAAGCTCTGCTCTCCACCCAGCTGGTGCTTGCTGCCCCAATCAACAAAGAGCCTTTGCTGCTTTACATCGCAGCCACGGGACAAGTCATCAGTACGGTACTTACGGTCGAGCGGGAAGAAGAAGGAAAAGCCTTCAAAGTTCAGCGCCCAGTATATTATATTTCTGAAGTTTTGACCCCGTCGAAGCAAAGATATCCTCATTATCAGAAGCTTGTATATGGGATTTATATGACCACAAAGAAGGTTGCTCACTACTTCTCTGATCATTCCATTACAGTCGTCAGCGACGCTCTATTGTCAGAGATCCTGCATAACATAGATGCAACTGGTCGAGTGGCAAATTGGGCGATCGAACTCCTTCCTCTAGATATCAAGTTTGAGGCAAAGAAAGCTATCAAGTCCCAGGCAATAGCAGATTTCGTCGCCGAGTGGATTGAACAGCAACTGCCGACTCAGGTTCACTCGGAGCATTGGACCATGTTCTTCGATGGTTCCAAAATGCTGAATGGTTCCGGTGCCGGGGTGGTATTGGTCTCCCCCCCGAGGAGATAAGCTCAGATATGTTCTTCAAATCCACTTTGATTCCTCCAATAATGAGGCAGAATATGAAGCACTTTTATATGGGCTACGCATGGCCATTTCACTCGACGTCCGTCGCCTCATGGTCTATGGCGACTCAGATTTGGTGGTTAATCAGGCGATGAAGGAGTGGGACGTCAGAAGTCCAGCCATGACTGGTTATTGCAATGCAGTGAGAAAGCTGGAGAAGAAATTCAAGGGGTTAGAACTTCATCACATACCCCGACTGAAAAATCAAGCAGCTAATGATTTGGCAAAAATAGGTTTCAAAAGAGAAGCCATTCCCAGCAATGTTTTTTTGGAACACATCCACACACCATCAGTTCAGGAGGATCGCTTCACTGAAGAGGCCCCGCAGCCAAAAAGTGCCACGGATCCGACTGAAGTTGAAGTTCCAGCTGTGGTCGACCTGATCATGGAAGTCTTGGTCATCACTCCCGACTGGACAATACCGTACATCGCGTACATCCTAAGGAAAGAACTCCCAGAGGACGAAGAAGAGGCTCGACAGATCGTCTGTCGATCCAAGGCCTTTACAGTCATAAAGGGACAGTTGTATAGAGAAAGCGCGACTGGAGTCAGTCAGAAGTGTATAACACCAGAAGAAGGTCAGATGATCCTTGATGATATCCACTTGGGGACCTGTGGTCATCATGCGTCCTCTCGGACCATTGTGGCTAAAGCATACCGAGCGGGATTCTACTGGCCAAGAGCGAATGAAATGGTGAAAGAGATAGTCGACAAGTGTGAAGGATGTCAGTTTTACTCCAATATGTCGCATAAGCCCGCGTCAGCCCTGAAAACCATTCCACTCGTCTGGCCCTTCGCCGTTTGGGGACTGGACATGGTTGGACCACTGAGAATGGGCAGGAGCGGCTTCACTCATGTGCTGGTAGCAGTCGACAAGTTCACCAAATGGATTGAAGCTAAGCCTATCAAGAATCTTGATGCTTGCACTACTACCAGTTTCATCAGAGAGTTGATATTCAGATATGGAGTTCCGCACAGCATCATCACTAACAATGGGTCAAACTTCGATTCCGAATAATTCGGAGCCTTTTGCGCCTCTCAGGGCACACGAGTCGACTACGCTTCGGTCGCTCACCCCCAGTCGAATGGACAAGCGGAAAGAGCAAACGGCTTAATTCTCAAAGGACTGAAACCTCGATTGATGCTCGATCTCAAGCACGCAGCAGGTGCATGGGTCGACGAGCTTCCATCAGTTCTTTGGGGATTGAGGACAACCCCGAACCGATCGACCGGGAGAACCCCATTCTTTCTGGTCTACGGAGCCGAAGCAGTTTTGCCGAGTGACCTGCTTCACAACGCACCCCGAGTCGAGTTCTACTCTAAAGATGAAGCGGAACAAGCCCGACAGGACGCAGTCGACCTCCTGGAAGAAGAAAGAGAAATGGCCATGATCCGATCGACCATCTATCAACAAGACTTGCGTTGATTCCATGCCAGAAATGTGAAGAGTCGAGCCTTCCAAGAAGGAGACTTGGTCCTCCGAGTGGATCAACCGAAACCACACAAACTCACTCCTACTTGGGAAGGTCCCTTCATAGTCACCAGAGTCCTCCACAATGGAGCGTATCACCTTTATAATGTTGATCGCCAGATTGATGAGCCACGAGCCTGGAATGCGGAGCTGCTCCACCCCTTTTATACTTGAATTCTCACTCGGATGAGATGTAATAAGAGAAACTCTGTAGCTTATTTATCAAAGACAAGAGCGTTATAATTTTCCCAGTGATTGTTGTTGTTTTTGTTTGCGGAAGAAATCCCTCAGCGGGTGGCTTAGCTACGAATCCGTTTCGCCTAAGTTTGTAAAAGAAAAATCCTACCGAGTGGAGAGCGACCCTCCCACTCGGGGGCTTAGCTGCAGTCCAGTACTCGCCTAAGTATTTGAAAATCCTACCGAGTGGTGAGACAGCCTCCCACTCGGGGGCTTAGCTGCAGTCCAGTACTCGCCTAAGTATTTGAAAATCCTACCGAGTGGTGAGCAACCCTCCCACTCGGGGGCTTAGCTGCAGTCCGGTACTCGCCTAAGTATTTGAAAATCCTACCGAGTGGTGAGCCAGCCTCCCACTCGGGGGCTTAGCTGCAGTCCAGTACTCGCCTAAGTATTTGAAAAATCCTACCGAGTGGAGAGCAACCCTCCCACTCGGGGGCTTAGTTGCAGTCCAGTACTCGCCTAAGTATTTGAAAATCCTACCGAGTGGTGAGCCAGCCTCCCACTCGGGGGCTTAACTGCAGTCCAGTACTCGCCTAAGTATTTGAAAAATCCTACCGAGTGGTGAGCGACCCTCCCACTCGGGGGCTTAGCTGCAGTCCAGTACTCGCCTAAGTATTTGAAAATCCTACCGAGTGGTGAGCCAGCCTCCCACTCGGGGGCTTAGCTGCAGTCCAGTACTCGCCTAAGTATTTGAAAAATCCTACCGAGTGGAGAGAAACCCTCCCACTCGGGGGCTTAGCTGCAGTCCAGTACTCGCCTAAGTATTTGAAAATCCTACCGAGTGGTGAGCCAGCGTCCCACTCGGGGGCTTAGCTGCAGTCCAGCATTCGCCTAAGTATTTGAAAAATCCTACCGAGTGGTGAGCGACCCTCCCACTCGGGGGCTTAGCTGCAGTCCAGTACTTGCCTAAGTATTTGAAAATCCTACCGAGTAGTGAGCGACCCTCCCACTCGGGAGCTTAGCTGCAGTCCAGTACTCGCCTAAGTATTTGAAAATCCTATCGAGTGGTGAGCGACCCTCCCACTCGGGGGCTTAGCTGCAGTCCAGTACTCGCCTAAGTATTTGAAAATCCTACCGAGTGGTGAGCGACCCTCCCATTCGGGGGCTTAGCTGCAGTCCAGTACTCGCCCAAGTATTTGAAAAATCCTACCGAGTGGTGAGCGACCCTCCCACTCGGGGGCTTAGCTGCAGTCCAGTACTCGCCTAAGTATTTGAAAATCCTACCGAGTGGTGAGCGACCCTCCCACTCGGGGGCTTAGCTGCAGTCCAGTACTCGCCTAAGTATTTGAAATTCCTACCGAGTGGTGAGCGACCCTCCCACTCGGGGGCTTAGCTGCAGTCCAGTACTCGCCTAAGTATTTGAAAAATCCTACCGAGTGGTGAGTGACCCTCCCACTCGGGGGCTTAGCTGCAATTCAGTACTCGCCTAAGTATTTGAAACTCCTACCGAGTGGTCAGCGACCCTCCCACTCGGGGGCTTAGCTGCAGTCCAGTACTCGCCTAAGTATTTGAGAATCCTACCGAGTGGTGAGCGACCCTCCCACTCGGGGGCTTAGCTGCAGTCCAGTACTCGCCTAAGTATTTGAAAAATCCTACCAAGTGGTGAGCGACCCTCCCACCCGGGGGCTTAGCTGCAGTCCAGTACTCGCCTCAGTATTTTAAAATCCTACCGAGTGGTGAGCGACCCTCCCACTCGGGGGCTTAGCTGCAGTCCAGTACTCGCCTAAGTATTTAAAAATCCTACCGAGTGGTGAGCCAGCCTCCCACTCGGGGGCTTAGCTGCAGTCCAGTACTCGCCTAAGTACGAAACACATCTCAATCCACAAGGACGACGAGGTGCAGGTCGACTGCCACCTTCTACTTGGGAGCTTCGCCACAAATACAACGTGCGCTCCATCTCAATCCACAACGACGATGAGGTGCAGGTCGACTGCCACCTTCTCCTTGGGAGCTTCGCCACAAATACAACATGCGCTCCATCCCACTCCGCAAGGATGACGAGGTGCAGGTCGACTGCCACCTTCTCCTTGGGAGCTTCGCCACAAATACAACGTGCGCTCCATCCCACTCCGCAAGGACGACGAGGTGCAGGTCGACTGCCACCTTCTCCTTGGGAGCTTCGCCACAAATACAACGTGCGCTCCATCCCACTCCGCAAGGACGACGAGGCGTAGGTCGACTGCCACCTTCTCCTTGGGAGCTTCGCCACAAATACAACATGCGTTCCATCCCACTCCGCAAGGACGATGAGGTGCAGGTCGACTGCCACCTTCTCCTTGGGAGCTTCGCCACAAATACAACGTGCGCTCCATCGCCGACCCGCAAGGACGACGAGGTGCAGGTCGACTGCTACCTTCTCCTTCAGAGCTGCGCCACAAATACAAAAGTTGTCTCGAGTGAAGAACGAGCTCCACTCGATGGAGGATTCATGAAGATATTCAACGATAAATCAAGTTCAGATAAATCCTAAAGGTTTGGGACCACAGATCGAAGTGCTCGGGCATTCAGCCCGAAAGAGTTTAACGGTTACGAAAACCACTCGGCATTCCAAGGCAAATTTAAGGTGGGGCATAAAAGTTTGTTCACTCCGCAAGAGGAGGACTGTTAGGCTCGACGAACTCGTCCAGGTCGACGCCGTCGGCGATCCGAGTGGCTGCAGCGATGTAAGTCTCCATAAAAGATCGGAAGTCATGCTTCTGGGTGTTGGTGACCTTGATTGCTGCCAGCTTATCTTGTCGCACCTCCTTGCAGTGGACACGAACCAAAGACAGAGCCACATCAGCACCACACCGGGCAGAAGATTTCTTCCACTCCTGCACTCGATCAGGGATCTCGTTAAGTCGAGTCATCAGGGACTCAAGATCATTCTGGTGCGTGGCCTCTGGCCAAAGTGCCGTGTCGATCCGTGATGTGGCGACCTTCAGTCGAGCCAAGTAGTCCACAACACCGTCGATGCGGGATTCCAGCCGGAGCAGATTCATGGCAGTTTCATCTTTCACGGGAGAATTGATTGGGTCCAAACCTAGCTCAATCCGCCCAGTCTCCTCCTCGAAGTTCTGGCAAAACTCTGCATTCACGATCCAAGGATAAGTCATTTTTCGTACGCTGAGTCGACAAAAAACATCAGTCGGAACAAAATGTGTACCTTCAAGCTTGATGAACAACTTCTTGGCAATGCTCCTCAGATAGCTCTCCAGATCGTCCCTCATGCGAGCGATGCCTTCCATCTTCTCGTACAGGTTAAGATTGTCCTTCTTCAAGCGCGTGCACTCCTTGTTGGCTTCGTTCGGAGCAGATTTCATCTTGGTGTTCTCTTCTTCCAACTGGCCGACCGAAGCTAGTTTCTGTTCAGCCAGAGCGGTTCTGTCGTCAGCTTCCTTTTGAGCAGCAGCCAAATCCTGATCCTTCTTCGCCAGAGCTTCTCTCAGTTTTTCTGCAAAGAAATGGTGCTTGATTCAGAAAGAGCAGAAGGGTACTCAAGCCTAAGACAAACCAGTCGACAAGCTCGTCTTACCATTGGCGTCATCCTTGGCCTTTTGCAGCTCTGTCTTGGCCAATTCCAAGTCAAGGTTCAGTTGGATCTGCTGTTTCTCCAAGTCAGCAAAGCAAGCTCCAAGATCACAAGATTTCTGCAATCAGGGAGGAGAAATTATTTTACAGCGAAAAACGACAAAGACAATAAATACTAAGACTACGGTCGACTGCCCGCAGTCCACCATAGTCTCGGGGACTACACCCAGTGGGTGCACTTTGCGTGCCCCCACCGGTTATGATCCCACTCGACCGGCCCGCCGGAGTCGAGTGCAGGGAGTAAAAAAAAGGAGAGAAAGAAGAACTCAGACCATAGAACTCAGACCACAGTCCACTGCCAGCAGTAGACCACGGTCTCGGGGACTACACCCAGTGGGTGCACTTAGCGTGCCCCCACCGGTTCTGATCCCACTCGCCCAGACCGAGTAGAAGAGACAAACTACCAGTTCGGTTTACACTCGACGCGGCCAGACCACATCGAGCGAAAGAATCAAAATACAAAGACTACAGTCGACTGCCAGCAGTCCATCGTAGTCTCGGGGACTACACCCAGTGGGTGCACTCAGCGTGCCCCGACTAGTTCAAAAATTCAATCAACGCACCCAGTGGGTGTACAGATGCAAAGATTTTCGGAAAGAGAGTCTTCAGATAGCATATCCTAACAGAACAAGCGGTGACCAACTAACCTGAACGTTGCTTTGGAGAGCCGAGCTGGCATCGTAGGCGGCCTGACTGGCGTCCCGCACCGTCTTCATCTTCTCCATCATAATGCCCGCCTGGCGTATGGCTTCCTTGGCAGCATTCACTTCGTCCTCTGGGACATGATGGGTCGCAAAAACTGAAGGTGGGTCGACAGGGGCCTGAGCAGTCGATGAAGAAGGCAAGGCACTTGACAATGGCACGGCAAAGGTAACAGAACCCCGATTGGCATCACCAGCGTCCTGAACGACTGGTTCCACCCTCGGCGTCGACTGTGGCACCTTGCTTGCAGGAGCTTGCCTATTTTTCCTTGTCAAAGGCCTCTCGGGCTCTTCATCATCATCATCGGGGAGGTCAATAATGTTAGGAGCTGTTCAAAGTTCAATCGCCAAAATCACATCACCCAATGGTACACATTGCAGTTGAGTCGACCAAATAAAGACAGAATGGCAGAAATCATACCCAGATTGGAAGTGACCGCATCCTCCATTACCTCATCCTCGTCCCTGTAAGCTGAGGTCCCGGAAGTAGCAGCGCTGCCAGTTCCAAAGTTCGTCTGGTTAAATCAAGAAAAAACAAACAACACGGGGCGTCGAGTGAATACAAAGGGAGACACTCACGCAGAAGCGACGGGGATGTCAATCTTAATCTTCGGCAACGCCTTCCGAGGTTTCGGCTCTGCAACTTTGGGATGCTTGACGCTTTTTCAGTTGGGGTTGGTGAAGAGGTCCGAGGACGCTTTGAAGACTGACCAGCCTGAGCAATCGCCTTTTCACGGGCGCTCGGTTGTTCTTGGTCAAGCTTGGATCGCCTCTCCCTGCGAGGAGGTGACTCGACTTCTTCTTCGTCACTTGAGTCATCACTTTCTTCATCCCCTTCACCGTCAGAATACCATTCGCCACTGTCGCCGCCGCTCGCCTCTCCTTCCAGGTCTTGCCCTTGCTCTCCGTTGGGCATTGAATACATTTCGATAAGAGCCTGAAAGAAAGCAGGAAGAATAAAGTCAGTCGACGCGGTATAGACAGCTGCGTGAGTGAATTCAGATTACAATCAAAGCTCAGAATCGGACCTTCTCTACATGAGACTGGTCGAATGGAGGAACTCTCCTGGCTCCCCTGGGGTTGTCCTTGTTTCCGGTCATGGCCAACAACCACTTCTCCAGTGTGTCGTCATCGACCTCCCCGGGTGAATCCGAGTGGAGTCGTCAAGACCCGAATACATCCACATCGGATGGTCTCGGGCTTGAAGAGGCTGGATGCGCCGCTGAAGGAAAACCTCCAAGAGATCCATACCGGTGACCCCGTCACGGATAAGCTGGACCACTCGTTCGACCAGCACCCTAACCTGCGCCTTCTCCTCCGGGAGCACCTTCAAAGAGGAGGGTTTCCTCACTCGGTCCATGGTAAAAGGAGGGAGGCCAGTCGACTGCCCTGGCGTCGGCTGGTCTTTGCAGTAAAACCAGGTCGACTGCCATCCGCGAACCGAGTCGGGAAGAATCATGGCTGGAAAGGAACTTTTCCCTCTCATCTGAACACCAAGACCCCCACACATCTGAATCACTTGTGTTCTCTGTCACTCGGATTGGCCTTTTTCACCGTCTGAGAATGATAAGTGAAAATGTGCTTGAAAAGACCCCAGTGAGGCCGACAACCCAAGAAATTCTCGCACAAAGACACGAAAGCAGCGAGATATACGATTGTGTTGGGAGTGAAGTGGTGGAGTTGTGCCCCAAAGAAATTCAGAAATCCCCGAAAGAAAGGGTGAGGAGGCAAGGAAAATCCACGGTTGACGTGGGTGGCAAGGAGAACACACTCGCCCTCCCGAGGTTGCGGCTCGGATTCCTTCCCCGAAAGCCGCGCCGATCCATGGGGGATCAGCCCTCCTTCGGCTAGGTCGTCGAGGTCTTCTTGGCGGATCGTCGAGCGGATCCAGTCGCCCTGGATCCAGCCCTTCGGCAGGCCGGCTCGCGAGGAAGATCCACCCCGACTGGTCGCCTTCCCCTTCGCCTTTGCCATCGCCTTCTTCGCCCGCTCCAGAGCCGCCGTCTTCTCCTTTCCCATCGTCACCGGCGAGACGCGTATGGAGCGGCGGCGCTGGGGCGAGAGCGAGCGCGACGAAGAAGCCTGGAGAGGGGAAGAGGAAATGGGAACACGCTGTTCAAGAAACCCCAGTCCAACGCCTTATATGAGGTCGCTTCCGAGTGGCTGACTGGTAGGCCCAGGCGGTCCTGTCAAATCCCGTAACAATCGCGCGCGCGATACGTGGCGAAAAAGGTGGCGCGGAGATCGAGGCGGCTCCGCCCTATCCCATCCGATTACTGCGGCCTCCCCCGTCCCGCGCGCTTCCCAAAATTCGAATCCCGCTAAATCTGCGGGCAGCAGAACAACTTGTCAGACGGAAGATCTCCTCCACGCCGTCACTCGGAGCCTTTCAAGTAAAGAAACTCACTCGACAAAAAACTAAGAATGGATCAAGGCGACTGAAAAGGAAGTTGCTGTCATCACTCAGGTTCATTGATCCGAAACAAGATATGCTCATGGCATGAAAAATGAGTCGGAGAAGTTCTCAACTCCTTCCCCACTCAAACCTCGATCCATTCGGGGGCTAATGATGAAGCTATGCACCTAGGGTAGGGTCATGGACCTGTCCCAACTGCCCTACTCAAGGACATCTCTAGAAGAAATCACCTTTCAATCGACTTGGAGGTGTTCCACTCGACAGACTCGAAGACACTCGACCAAGAAGCAATCACTCGACCAAGATCCAACCACTCGACGGCCAGGAGACCTAAAGGCACTCCGCACGCTAACGGTCGGTTATTAAGTAGCTTTTATGGTCATCATAGCACTTTATTAGGGGCGTTACCAGTAACGCCCGACCTTAATGTATTTAAAACCCTGCACAACTGAGGGCCGGAGGGGTCCAGCGAACTCTATATAAGCCACCCCCTCCTTAGTGTAAAGGGTTCGCACCCCTGTAACTCATACACGCATAATCCAGTCGACCGCCTCCGGGCTCCGAGACGTAGGGCTATTACTTCCTCCGAAAAGGGCCTGAACTCGTAAACCTCGTGTGCTTACAACTACTCCATAGCTAAGATCTTGCCTCTCCATACCTACCCCCCTACATTGATGTCAGACTTAGAACCACGACACCGCTTATATTTTGCCAAAAATTTAAGTTGGGTCATGATATTGGGGTCCATAGCTTTTCAACGGTATATCGCAAGCCCCATTTGGGCAATGTTGGCGGAAGTTCAACCTAGTTCACAGGGAAGTTCAACGTACTACTAGTGGGGCAGGTCAGGTTGTGATCAGAATATTATTCTGATCCCGTGATCAGAATAGTGTTTATGTGAATAAGGTCTTAAGAGGTGTTATTATAATAGACCCACCATATATATATATATATATATATATATATATATATATATATATAGTGTTACTATTCATCACCCAGGGTGCAGAATAAACTGTTATCCACCCGAGGTAATCTTACGATCATTTCATAATTAAATTACGTTTCGAATTCAAATAATTACATTCCTATTGATTCACTACGTAAAATTTAACATAAGAAAACAAAAATATAGGTCATAAGACAAGAAAATTTACATTTTATGTGTATTTTAGACTATATTTTTACATTTGTAATTTTACATAACATAAAATATTTTTTACGGCAATTATATATTTTCTTACGGTCCCTTTTTGCGTCGGAAATAAGACGAAACTTACGGAACGTAAAATTATGATGCATTGATGATAAAATAGAGGGGGGTGAAGAATAACTATTCCTCACCCATTTACCATCAATGCACCGTAAATTTGCGTTCCGTAAGTTTTATCTTATTTCCGACGCAAAAAGCGACCATAAGAAAAAATATAATTGCCGTAAAAAATATTTTATGTTATGTAAAATTACAAACGTAAAAACATAGTCTAAAATACACATAAACTGTAAATTCTCTTGTCTTATGACCTATATTTTTATTTTTTTATGTCAAATTTTACGTAGTGAATCAATAGAAATATAACTATTTGAATTTGAAACGTAATTTAATTATGAAATGATCATAAGATTACCTCGGGTGAAAAATAACTTATTCTGCACCCTGAATGATGAATAATAACATTATATATATATATATATAATATATATATATATATATAATTTTCTCTGTAAATTTGATTAAAGTTTGCTTAGTTGGACTAATCCATACACACTGCATTATGGAACAGAGGGAGCGAGTACCAATCGTTCCCAGCAGACATTATTTAACTACCATAGTTGGGGTACTCTTTTTTTAGGGAAGATATACGATGACTAGTTTGGCACGTATAGAAAAGCAAAAGCACGTGGGGTCAAAGCCATCCCTCCGATTTGCAATTGCAACCCCCACCCGTCTCCTCTCCCGTCGCCATCGGAGACCATTTCGTTTGACTGATACGACCACCCATCCCATGCCTAGTTAGTGTAACTCCGTTCAGAAACTTAGGCACGTAGTAGTAGTAACCCGTAGTCTTCACACACATCGTTTTCTGCTTCTTCTCTTCCTCCGCCTCACAGCGTAAAACCAAAATTCAAGTTCAGAAACAACAGCCGAAACTTAAGTTCTACCAGGAAGGTTGGTGAAATTCATCGTGGGTTCTCCTTGGTGGCGCCATGCAGCCTGCCACTCTCTTCTCGCGTCAAACCATTCCGCGTCGGTTTTATTGACTTTCCCAGTGGCGGCTTTGTGCCGCGCGGTGCCTCCTTTCCCCTCGTGGTTCGAGCTGCCGAGCGAGGTGGAGGCACGCACGCACGCGCATGGAGGAAACAAGGCCACCACGAGGCTGAAATCGTAGCAGAGCTTTCGTTCTCCGGGGAAATGGGTTGCCTCGGCCGCTTCAGGAGCAAGATCAGGGCGGGCAAGGGCAAGAGACCGCACGGGAGGCCGGTGCGGGGCCCGGGCGCGTCGTTCACCTCCGAGGCCACCTGCTCGACGGCGTCGTCGTCGGCCGCGGCCACGAGCCAGTCCCAGGACTCCGGCGCGACCGTGCGGCCCGGCGGGAGCAAGTCGTCGGGGTCGGCCTCGTCGGCGCGGAGCATCCCAGAGCTGTACGAGGAGCGGGGCGCGAGCAGCCTGCGCGAGTTCGGCCTCCGGGAGCTCCACGCCGCCACCAGCGACTTCAGCCGGCTGCTCAAAATCGGCGAGGGCGGGTTCGGGAGCGTCTACAAGGGGGTCGTCCGCCTGCCCGGTGGCCCCGCCGGCGGCACCGTGGTGGCCATCAAAAGGCTCAACACCAGCGGCCACCAGGTAGTATTTCTATTTCCATGGTTAAAATTAGGAATTTCATTCGGCGGTGTTCTTCTCTTGTTTTTTCTTGTCATGTTCTTCGTCATCATAGGTTGATTCAGTGTAAGATCTAGCCCGGATATAACCCTACAGTTTACTAGTACTACTTGCCAATTGCGACCTATAGTAGCAGCTCTTCGCGTGCTGGCTTCCTAAGATTGGACAAGGTTTGCACAATTGTTTCAGTTGTTGGAGTAGTTCATTGATCTCTGTGGCCTAAGGCTGCAATCCTTCTGATGATATGCAATATGAGAATACTATCAAACATCTGTGCAGTGTGAATTCTGCCAAGTATATGCGTGGTTGGATGCTTTCAGTGTTATTGCATTGTACTCCCTCCGATCCAAATTAATTGACGCAGGTTTAGTGCAACTTCAGTACTAAACCTGCTTGAAAGTTGTACTAAACCTGTGCCAATTAATTTGGATTGGAAGGAGTAGTATCATTATATTGTCCAACTATTTGATGCTACTAGGAGTCAACGATTCATTCAGTACTTGTATTTGAGTTCCCTTTGTCTCACTACCAACCTTGATCAGGGGCATAAGCAATGGCTGGCAGAAGTTCATTTTCTAGGGGTTGTCGAGCACCCAAACCTCGTCAAGCTCATCGGTTACTGTGCTGCCCGTAATGAAAGAGGTCCTCAGAGGCTGCTTGTCTATGAGTTCATGACGAACAAAACTCTGGATGATCATCTATTCAATCGAGCATACCCTGTTCTTCCATGGGGCGTCAGGTTGGAAATAGTATTTGGTGCTGCTCAGGGTTTGATGTATCTCCATGAAGGGTTGGAGATTCAGGTACAGCTTGCCAACTTTCCACAGCATTCTTTGTGTGAGAAATGAGAATACTGCATTATTGTAGGACAAGAGTGAGGCCAATGTTGTATGACTATCTACAACATATTTTGGAACTTAAACGATACCTGATTTGCAAATAACAGGGAGTGAAAAATGCATAAATTCGTGCAGCACCACATCATATCGGTAAATGCTGGAATTTGCAATTCAGTTAATTCATCATATTAATAAATCTAATCGATCTGACCATAACTTGGATGGATACAGTACTCATTCCATGTTGCTTCAACTAATTTTGCAAGTTAAAACATGTGTGCTAAAGCATTAATTTCTGGATGGAACTATGTTGTGCAGTGATCATACTAATTGAACCGCATAGTTGCGAGAAAATGGATGTCATGAATATTATTTCCTGTTTGTTAAGGGAAGGATTTTAAAATAAGTGTTATCTCCAACCTTCCAGGTTTTGATTTTGCTTAGGAAAATAGCATAGAAATGTCATCATTTTTATGATCAAATTTCATGGATTTTTTTAGATCATATATCGTGATTTCAAAGCTTCCAATGTTCTGCTGGATGAGGAGTTTAGACCGAAACTTTCAGACTTTGGATTAGCAAGGGAAGGGCCATCAGCAGATCAAACTCATGTGTCTACAGCGGTACGTGTTAATTATAGTTCAGAGCAAGATAATGGAGTTTCCTCATGCTGCATCCACCCATTCAAGAATATTTCCTTATGGGAACAATTTGCTCTATCATAATCAGGTTATGGGAACCTATGGTTATGCGGCTCCAGACTACGTCGCGACAGGCCATCTCACCACCAAGAGTGATGTTTGGAGCTTTGGAGTAGTACTCTATGAGATCCTCACCGGACGACGTTCTATGGATAAGAACCGCCCCAAGAATGAGCAGAAACTGCTGGAATGGGTAAAGCAGTATCCTGCCGGAAGTAAGCAGTTCAGCAAGATTATAGATACAAGACTCGAAGGCCGTTACTCTAGGCAGGGAACTAGAGAAATTGCTAAGTTGGCCAACACCTGCCTTGCAAAGCGCTCAAGGGACCGTCCAACCATGAGACAGGTGGCTGACAGCCTAAAGCAAGTGATGCAGCTCAAGCAGTTGGATGGCGAAAGTGTCACATCAGAGGGCAACTCGCCACCTCATGATGTCCAGGGTAAGCCAACAGCAGACGATATTGCCGTGGCTTCAGCAAGGCGGCGGATGCTTCACCTTGCTGCTCTAGGTGAAAATGGAAACAGCATCGCAAGGAGGAGATTCATGTTCATGAAGGCTGCCGCTGCTCCAACTCCAACGTGATCTTCTGTAACAATTAATGTCCTAGACTCCGTGTACATTGTGATGCGTCTATGAAGAAAAATCCACTAATGGTGATTTTTCCTCCTTATCAGTGTACAACCTTTAGAAGATCTAATGTTTTGTGTACTTGTCTTCATACGTAGTTCTTTAGGTTGAGTTGCATATTTGGAACTTGAGACTTTGAGAGTTCCTGATGTGAAGGGTTGTTTATACAGTACCAATGTAGGTATGAAATGAGTCTGTTTTCTATGTTTTACCGTGTATCCAACCTTGTAAAGTGGACATTGAAAATGGTGGCGTCTTGTTTCTGCAGTTGCTAGCCATATATTTGAGGTCTGATATCGGTAAATGGCACTTTGCAGATGGTACCTTAGGTATGAAATATAATTTTGCGTTATATTATTGACTGCTATTTTCAACATGTCAAGATGTGAAAGAGATATTATTTATATACCTCCTCCTTCAACATACAGGTTTGTCAATTCTTCACTTTTGACAAGAAATTAACCTAAAGATTGACGAACAAGCGCCTTGAGTTCCTACTTGTACAAGTTCATTTCATGCTTCCCATTCTTGATAGCATAAAACAAAACCTTATGTGATGTTATTTTGAACTATTATGCCAAAGTAAGTATGCACTCTTTGACAGAAGTGCCAAACCAAAATACCCAAGAAGCAGAGCGTGTAGAGTGCAATCTCAAACTCAGGACTGACCAACCAATGTGCTGGGTACAGATTTCAGCAAGCCATGCCACTCAAACTGAATGGTGAGCAGCTGTGTCTCAGAGTCTGGCTGCAGACAAGCAATTCAGCATAAGACCTTTTAAGACCCATACGAGTTGCGATATAAACATGTGCCATGTATGTTCAGATCATAGACTCACCAGGTCCCCGCATTTCTTTGGAAATATGTACCCTTGGTAATCCACATTGCCTTTGGATTCTTCCAGGTAAAACTGCATATTAGTCACACAGCACCATGATAACATGTCTTTCAGATAATGGAACCATGCTGCTGAAATAACACAATAACTTGCCTGAATCCAGTTGTGGAAGCCTGTGACCTCATCCTCACCTCGACACCGCCCCTTGATCTCTCCTACAAAGACATGCTCAAAGGCAGAAGAGCTACCAGAGCATCACCCCTTCCATACAAATTAAACCACAGGGATGCCAGCATTTTCTTGAAGTCCTTCTGGTCCTGAGACGTGATTCCCTTCAGCACCAGATACCGGTGTAAGTATTTGATTGGTGCACTTCTAGCAATCTCCTCAATAAAAGCAGCTTCTTCATTCTTGTCCTGCTGAGTGACTAATTCCTTGTATCCTTGGCGTGGGTTGTAGTTGTCCACAAGTGCACAAAAGCGACAGTATGTAGGCCTCCGCAGTACGTCATCCTTCAGCCAGCTGAACAAGTTTTCAGATGCCATGTCACCCTTCTGATAAACCTTCTTCCCTTGGCCACATTCGATTGTGTAGTCGTTACCAGGAAGGAGACGGTTCAGGTCAAGCTCCCATAGCGGACAGCATGCCTTTGGCAAATGATTGAGCTCCTCCCTGCTAGGCTCTACATTTAGACCATGGCGGAGCTGACTGACATCCTCAGAGTATTCTTGTTCAGAAGGTGGTCTTTTGTATCGCTTCCATTCCTCGGAGTTCTTCATACAGTCAATAGAAGTTCAGAAATCAGAATCCATGAAACAGAATCTTACTATAATTTACTGATATAGGTACGACTGCCATTCCTTCCAATCAGATTTTCCAAACGGTAGTCAACTTTCAGTTCAAACTATCAGAACTTTTTCCAATCAGACGACCCCACAACCGAACTCTCTTTCCTTACAGCCTACATAGCCATTCTATCAAACAGCACGCGAGCACCTCGGCCCACGTCGGCCGGGCTCTCTCCTGGCAGTCCCCTTCCCCTGGAGCGGCAGCGGCACGGTTGGCCGCCCTAGACGCGGCGTCCTCAGCCCCGCCGTGCGTGGCGCCAGACAAGCCATTCACGAGACCGTCCATGGCGCCCGATCTCTCGCCCTGGTTCCCCGTCCTTCGACGCAATAGATTTGAACTGACGAACGAAGGGAGGTGATATGATTAGTCTCCGGAATTTCCATGGGAGGGAGGGGGCGTCACCCATCGATCGCTGGGCGGTGGATGCATATGGTGATTCTGTTGGTGATTCCGGTTTGAGGTAGCAAGGAGGGGAAGGCGCGAACGTCGGGCGCGCGCGCACCGTCAGCCCGCTGTGGGCAAGTAGGCACTTAAATGGGCACGCTTGAGAAGAAAATGGGCACGCTTTGGGCCCAAGAAGTTCCTTTCCTCGGGTCGAGATTTTCAAAATTAAATCACATGTTGATAAGTTTTGACGAACTTTTTTCAGAAACAACCGGACCATGCCTCTCGCGGAAGAGAAAAGACGTGTGTTTTTTATTTATTTTCGAGAGGTATGGCCATGCCTCTTGTGGAAGAAAATATGTGCCTCTCGCGGAAGAAAAATCGTGCCTCTTGCGAAAGAAAAAAATAAATAAAACATGCGAAAGCAAAACCGTGCCTCTCGCGAAAGTAAAAATATGCATTTTTTTCGTTTTCGAGAGGCACGGACATGCCTCTCACGGAAGGAAAAAAAGAAAAATATGTTTCTTTAGACAAAAGAAAAAATTACAATTTTTTTTATCCAAAAGGTAAGAAAGACGGGCGGAAAACCGTAAAGCCGAAAAAACTAGGGAAAACCCATCTAAAAAGCCAAAACGCGTGCAGAAAAATAAAATAGAATAGAAACAAAATTCGGATCGAACATTCAGAGCGTGACATGTGGCGACGACTATGGCACGCTCTCAGCTCACCCCAAGTAACCCTTGGTAAGGCTTCCAATGAATGCTCCTCAATTAGTTGCTCTCAACTCCTATTGGGGCGTGCCTATATCTCGCCTTCAGTGAGTCTGGCTTCGGACTCGCTAAAGGGGCGAGCAAGCTGGGACAGCCCACGAACGCAGGAGGCCACAGCCTATTTTTCTTGTCTTTGTTTTACATTTTTTCTTTTCTCTTTTATTTTTATTTTTGTACTTTTGTTTATACCTTAAAATATTATAATGTACTCCCTCCGTCCCATAATGTAAGAACGCTTTTGACATTAATGTAGTGTTAAAAACGTTCTTATATTTTGGGACGGAGGGAGTATATGTTACAGAAACACTCTTCAAAAAAATATTTCAAAAATGCTGAACAAGTATTTAAATTTTTTTGAACAAGTACTTGAAAAATGTTGAACAAGTATTTGAAAAAATGTAGATCATGTATACAAAAATGTTAGACACGTATTTGAAAAATATTAGACAAGTATTTTCAAATTTTGAACTAGTATTTACAAAATGTTGAACAAGGCTTTTGAAAATTGTTGAATAATCATTTGAGAATATCTTGATCATGTATATAAAGATGTTGACCAAGTATTTGGGAAATGTTGAACAAGTATTTTAAAAAATATCACACAACTATTTCAAAAAATATTGAACAATTATTTAAAAATTGGTGAACAAGTATTTAAAAAAAATGTTGACATGTGTATCGGAATGTAGAATGAAAAAAAAAGAAACAAAGAAAAAACAAAAAAAATGAAAACCAAAGAAAAAAGTAAAGAAACAAATGAAAAACCCCAAAGAAGAAAAAACAAAAGAATAACAAAAAAATTGGAGAAAAAAATAAAAACAAGCAAAAAAGAAAAGAAAGGGGGGGGGGGGGGGCGGAGAAACCGAGTAGAAATGAAGAAAAAAAAGAAAATAAGAAACCCAGTAAAAATAGGAAAAGAAATGAACCTGTATGAAAACCGGCTAGTTTTCCTAATAGTACGTCGCGCCCTACCTAATCTATACGAAGATGAAGTTGGCACAGTGGCTAGCCTGCATCGAAGAAACTGGGAGACCCCGGTATCTATCCCTCGTGAGTGTAACATTTTTTACTCAGGGTGCCCCTCGGCCTACGTCGGTTGCCATCGGAAGCTTTTAGACTGAAAAACTTGTGTTGTTTTTTTTCTGAAATTTTTGTTCCGATAAAATTGTTGTTTTCCTGAAAATTCAATAATATGCAAGAAAATAACATCTGGCACCATGCACTGAATTAATAGGTAGGTCCAGAAAAGTAATATAAATTGATGTCAAAACTATGTCAAAATGATATAAACATGGCATGAAATAATCAAAATTATAGATGCATTTGAGACATATCGTAGCCACATCTCTTTCGTTACCGGTGCGGTTACTCCCAGATGTTGCTCTTGCGCTTGGTGGTCACTAGTGGTTGGAGCCTGCCATTGCGAGCCGCTTGCGAGGAAGCTATGCGCACCTCACTATCATGTCAAAATTAAAAAAAAATATTCTCGCATCATGTGGACATCACAACCATCTTAAAAGAAAAAAGAAAAATCCTACAAAAACTTTTCTCGAAAAAAGTCTTCCTACCATTTAAAAAAACTCTAAAAAAAGCATTTCTCACCGTAACTAACCAGCATGCGCCACATGGCGTGGCTGGTTGGCCACCATTCTAGCGTCTCTTGATGGGTTTAATGTGGGTGTTCTTCCTATGGTTCTGGTAATTCCAACCCTTTCTCTCGCTTCCCTCTCTTCTGCCTTGGTCTATTGGCATTCATGCCTCACAACCTATCTCAGATTTGCTGAAGCTATTTTCCTAATTTTATGCAATAGGCGCCCGTCTCCTTGGATGAGGAGGATGACCAGGATCCCAACTCCATGAGCTCGACGAGCTTCACCTCGACTTCGCACACTAGGTAGTGGCTCTGCCACTATCTACTATGAGGTTTTTTTGCCAATTTTTCTAGGTAAATATGGGGATTGGTAGGCAACCTAACCATTTTAACTCATTTTTTGTCACCCAAGGCTTTGATTTTGTGCCACTGAATTTTGTGTCCATTTTGTAATGCTTTTTTATATGCAAATCATTGTTAGTTGTGCTTTTGCGGAGTGGTTGACAATTTAAAGATACTATAGGTCATTGTAGAGTGCTTGGCGATTGTAGATATTATAGCTGATATGCTCATGCGCAATCTTGCTTTTGCACATACTTGGCCTTTTTTAATTTGTGTTTTTCCATGGGCCAATACATCAGGATGGCTACTTTTGTTAATTTAGTCACAAACAACAAGGTTTACACAATTTTCCTTAAATTCCATTTTGCTATGACCTTTTTTAGATAAAAGAATTACCATGTCAGTTGGTACAGAACAATTTCTTTATAAAATTTTCTTTTCCATTTTGCCATCACCTTTTTAGAGCAAAAAATTCCATCTCACTTGGTAGATAATTTTTTTTCTTATCCCTTTTGCCATTAGAGAAACTTGACATGACCTTTTTTAGATCAAAATTTGCCATGTCATTTTGTATAGAACAGTTTCTCCCAAGAAAAGTATCTTAATGCTTTCTTCATAACGCACAGATCAAATTTCATTAAAAAATTCATATCACTTTGTAGCCTTTGTACTCCTAAATTCCCACATGCTTGGCAAATCTAGATTTACAAGGTTGCCAACAAATTGAACAAGCATATCTAGGATGTCATACAACATGATAAATAATTCAACCATACCATGCCAACTTTTATATGTTTATAAAAAAAATCCATGGCAAAAGTGTTCATAGCTTTCGCCATGTCACCAGTACAAAAATTGCCATGTCACAAAATACCTTTTTACTATGGCAAAATTGTTAAACTTTTTGCCATGGCAAAAAGTAAAAAAAATGTTGCCATATAACCAACACACCTTTTAAACTAATTTTACCATCACTTTTTCTTCTCATGGTCACATGGCAAATTAAAACCATTTTTTGTTTTCCAAGATGGCAACTTTAGGTCTTTTCAAAACACTTTTTAATGCCCTCATGGCAACTAGTGGAATTGCAACGGCAAGCTAGTGTACCATGGCAATGAAATTAACCATGGTTTTCTTTGGACCATGTAAAAAGAATTGGATCTTGGCAAATTACTTTTTTGCACCATGGCAAATATAACTTACGGACGTTGGTAGATATACTTTATGAACCATGGCAATTATTTTTTTGCACCATGGCAATTTTTACTTTTTGAACCATTCACATTTTTTACCACCACAAATTTATTGACCAACCCATGGCAATGTTTTCTTTTTTATTATGTTTTGAACAATTCATGACAAATTTATTGAACAATCCATGGTAATTTTCTTTTTTTGCGTGACCATGGCAAATTGTTTTTTTCTATTATGGCAAATTGTCCTATATATTTTGGCCATGGAAAATTTAATTTTGGTACCATGGCAAAAAAATTGGTAGCATGGTCAATTTTAATTATTTATCTGGACATGCAAAAATTGTTAAAGGAAACCATTGTAATTTATTTTTTTGTACACCGTATCATTCTTTTTGTTTAATCCTTTGTTAACATGATGATGGCAGTTTTATGGTATATATACTTTTTAGATAATAGGCAAATTCAGTTTGCATATCATGGCAAATCATTTTGTTTCTGTTTTGCAAGGTTTTTCTGTGTTTTCCCTTTTTTTGGTTTTTGGATTTTTTTAGTGCAACAGCAGGCAACTAGGTTGTGATTGACCTTTTTCGGTTTGGGCAATTGGGTTTGTGCCAGATGGACTAGCAGAAGTTTTTTTTTCTCGAGATGGACTAGCAGAATTTGCGACCAGGAATTTTTGTTCAATCGGTCGTTTCGAGGGAACGATTCATTTGATCTGGGAGCTATCCAGACTGAACGTCAACGCCATATTCGAATCATTTTTATTTTGTGCAGCATTGGTTGGGGTTACTGAAAGAATCAATATAAAACCAAAGGTGAGAGGAGGACGTGGGGAGAAAAAAACCGAGGAAGAAAGTGAGACGAACCTACCAACTCGATAGAGGAGGGAGGTCCTTGTAAATAGGAATCCTAGCGAAGTCGGCAGGCTCGGGTTATTCGGCTAATCAAATATTCTGGATTTTCTAGATTGCCCGAATATGGATCATTGGCAGCCGCTTCTTTTCTTTGACCGAATCTCGTGTTCCCTTTGCACCCTGCGGCAAGATTATTGCTCACACACCACCACTACTTTTCTTACTCTTTCGCAACTCCTGCTTAGTGCTTGGTGCCTAAACTTGTGTTTTTGATATGCCCTTGCTGCTTAAACTGAAGGACATTGTATTTCTTTTAGCCAGGGTCAACTGGAGCACAACATATTGTACGTGCCAAAATTGTCATCGCATAGGTAAGGCACAAAAAGCGGCATGAAGCAGGCGTATTGTTGTGCTGTATCTTGTACAGGGAAATACAGTACCAATTCCAAGCTGCATAAATGAACATTGTTTTCTCTCGTTGACTTGCTAAAATCTACTGTTCTTTTATTCGTCACACTATTCTCTTTGACAACTGGTTGGGTGTGAACTTTTTATGGCTGTATCATCTCGATGTCGACGTTAAGTGTCAACTAAATCTCATCGAAAAAAGTTCTAGTATTTCGAGACATGTCAAAATTTAGGAATGCAAACCAAGCTCAGTTACAATTCGGATGCAAGTACAACTTTCGGTTGCTTCGAGAGAGCTGGTTTCTTCAGCTAATTAAACGAAGTCACACAAACACTAGTTTTTTTAAAATTTGTATGCTTAAAAGAATAGTCCTTGTTTTTAGCCCCAAATAGTCCCTTTTTTGCATGAACACAATACGTTCTTCAGTTCTTTTATATGGATCTGACGCACCGGCACGTCTGATATCCTAGCATGATCAATAGGTGATTTTCCCTAATACATGTCATTAGCTCCATGTCCAAGAAAGTCGTTTTTTCCTTTCAAAAAGGGAAAAGACCCTGGTATCTGCATCATCATGATGATGCGCACAACCATTTTTATTAAAAGAAAATAAATAGGTCTAAAACATACATAGTATCAACCAAAACAACAACAACAAAAAACCACAAATGGTCGGTACAAAACGAAAGATTACATGACTTAACCACATAATCTATTAGTGACATGCCAGCCAAACCGGTTGAATAACGCCTGTGAAACCATTTTCAGACGGTTGCACCCAAAGGCCATGAGCCCCCCAGCGTCACCACGCTGAAGTGATGACCACATATGGATCGATGCGGTGGCTCTGAAGATAACCTGCAAAAAGTTAATAGAGCGAGACATGTTAAAAACACAGTAGTATCAACCAAAACGGCAAAAAAAACACCACAAATGATGGGTACAAAACGAAAGATTACATGACTTAACCACATAATCTATTAGTGACATGCCAGCCAAACCGGTTGAGTAACGCCTGTGAAACCACCTTCAGACGGTTGCACCCAAAGGCCATGAGCCCCCTAGCGTCACCACGCTGAAGTGATGACCACATGCGGATCGATGTGGTGGCTCTGAAGATAACTTGCAAAAAGTTAATAGAGCTAGACCTGTTAAAAACACAATCATTTCGGTAATTCCAAATTGCCCAAAGTAAGGCACAAACCCCTACACGGATATGACCCTCAAGTATTTTGTTGATACCAACCAACCAGTTTCCAAACAAATTTGAGACACTTGTTGATGGTGGCAAATTATATGCAACATGAACCGTGCACCAAATCAAAGCCGCGAAAGGGCAGGAAATAAAAAGATGTTGAATTGTTTCATCCTTATCATAAAAACAACACTTCTTACATCCATTCCAGTTTCGTTTAGCCAAATTATCTTTGGTGAGGATCATCTCCCTATGAACAAACCATATAACAATTTTAATATTTAAAGGTACTTTGATTTTCCATGTCCAAGGAATTCGTGGTCCATTAATTACTTTCGGAATGAAGCTTACGGCATGATGGCACGAAAAGTGCCGCCACTGATAGCCCCCCTCTGGCTGTCTTCCTTCCTTCTCTGTTACTTTCTTTAACAACTCTCTTTGAGTCCGACAGCTTATACACAGTTCTTTTTTGAAGGGAGTCTTGGTACACACTGACACGACAGTTTCCTACTAGTTTATCAGTGATCCAGAGTCAAAGGAACCCGCGAATATGACATCCTGTAGCACTGCCGATCAGCTTCGGATGGGTCACCGAGGTACTGTAAATCTGGGCCGCAGCTACATCATCTGTAGTACTTGGTCAGGAACATCCGCTTACACCATGAATAAATAATCTACAGATACTTGGAAAAGTAAGCGGGTGGACTTTTCCCAATGATTCTCTCTATAAAAACCGTGGCATCGGCCATGCTTAACATCACAATCTCACCCCAAAAGCACACGGTTGCAGCTCGCCTCGTGGGCGGAAACGGGGCACGACTTCCTGGAAAGCTGCAGCCTCCAGTGATTCTTCTTCCACGGTACAGTGATCAGTCGAGCCGTACGACCTTGACCGTTGAGGCGAGCGATGCTCCCTGCTAGTTCTTGCTCGAAATTGCTGGGCAGAATTTGGTCTGGTGAAGAAGGATTTATTTTCATTCTTGCTTAACTTGGTTTCATGCTCCGGTGGCAGCAGCTGCGGAGGCAAGGAGCGGAGTCGCCATGGACGTCATCGCGCCGGACCGCACCAAGATCGCGCCGGAGATCGACAAGGACGAGGCCCTGGAGGGCGACAGGGAGTCGGACCCCGCGCTGGCGTCGACGCGCGAGTGGCAGTTCGAGGCCATGCCGCGGTGGCAGGACGAGCTGACGGTGCGGGGCATGGTGGCGGCGCTGCTCATCGGGTTCATCTACACCGTCATCGTCATGAAGATCGCGCTCACCACCGGGCTGGTGCCCACGCTGAACGTCTCCGCCGCGCTGCTCTCCTTCCTGGCGCTCCGCGGGTGGACGCGCCTGCTGGACCGCTTCGGCATCGTGTCCCGCCCCTTCACGCGGCAGGAGAACACTATCGTCCAGACCTGCGGCGTGGCCTGCTACACCATCGCCTTCGCCGGTAAGCACCGCATCACTCCTGGCCGTGGAGGCCATGACGCCAGTCTATGTAGTATAGTTCTTCATTGATTGGTGTTTGTGACTGGCGCGCTGCAGGTGGGTTCGGGTCAACCTTGCTGGGCCTGAACAAGAAGACGTACGAGCTGGCCGGAGACTCGCCGGGCAACGTGCCGGGAAGCTGGAAGGAGCCAGGGATAGGCTGGATGACGGGATTCCTCCTCGCTTGCAGCTTCGGGGGCCTCCTCACCTTGATTCCCCTCAGACAGGTCTCTCTTTCTTCTCTTCCGTTTTCCCAACCTTTTGTGTGCACTGTGTTACGATATACTAGCACGTTAGTACATTAAATTAGCTCATCCACACCGGATATATATGCACGGTTGTATTTTAAGTTTAGAACGGATACAAATTTAAGAAGATAACACAATCGGTTACACGTTAGACAATTGCGAGCCTGGTTTTCATTTCATTTCTTTCTTTTATTTTTGAGAAAATTTTCGATTCATCTTCAATCATGGCAGTACAACGAACACCAAAAATAATAAAAATTACATCCACATATGTAGAGCACCTCTAACAACTGACTACAAGCAGTGAAACCCGGTTTTCATCTGTTTGACCACTCAATGATTTGACATAATGTGTTCAGGTATTGGTCGTTGACTACAAATTAGTTTACCCAAGTGGGACTGCAACTGCTATTCTTATAAATGGGTTTCATACCGATGTAGGGGACAAGAATTCAAGGTATGTACATTGTGACTTAGTTATGCTCGTTGCATTGTCCTTTCAGTCATTAAAACAAGCAAGTCGTAGTGAGTTCTTGACCTTTATGAATTAATCCTACCTTCTACGCATGACAGGAAGCAAATCCGTGGATTCCTGAAATACTTTGGGGGTAGCTTTCTATGGAGTTTCTTCCAATGGTTCTACACCGGAGGCGATGCTTGTGGATTTGTTCAGTTCCCTACTTTCGGTTTGAAGGCTTGGAAGCAGACGTAATTTTTTTGACTTGTTTCTCGTTGTGGGTCGTCATAATTTCTGGCATGTGATCCGTTAACTCCCAGCTTAATATTTGTGTTTCAGATTCTACTTTGACTTCAGCATGACATACGT
Organism: Triticum urartu; assembly: GCF_056163025.1. NCBI lineage: Eukaryota > Viridiplantae > Streptophyta > Magnoliopsida > Poales > Poaceae > Triticum > Triticum urartu. The sequence continues at coordinate 440,963,147 of NC_141878.1, read as the reverse complement.
TGGTGCCGGGATGATTTGCCCACATATAGTAAATATCTCTACCCTCCTTGGTGCAATTATCTCATGGGGAATAATGTGGCCACTCATTAGTAAACACAAGGGGGATTGGTACCCTGCAAAAGCACCAGAAAGCAGCATGAAAAGTTTGTACGGTTACAAGGTATCTACCACAACTCTCTTTTTCCTTAGTTACAATCACATAAATTAATAGCATGCCGTAATGAAAACTTGTATGTCACTGACCATGATTTCGTCATCACCTAGGCCTTCATATGCATAGCTCTCATCATGGGGGATGGCATGTACCACTTCATAAAAATTGTTGGCATCACTGCTATGAGCATGTATCAACAATTTAGTCGCAAGCAGGTTGACAACAAAGGTAAGAACAAATGACAACATAAAATTCAGTGCACCACCAATCAAGAAATGAGTTTTTTTTTCTAATGTTGAGCGAATGAATTGCAGCAAAAAATGTGGACGATACAGTCTCACTTGAGGAGTTTCAACGCCAGGAGATCTTTAAGAGAGGCCAGATCCCCTCTTGGATGGCATACACCGGTTATGCATTGTTTAGCATTCTTGCAGTGGTTACCATACCAGTAATGTTCAAACAAGTGAAGTGGTATTATGTTGTTATAGCCTATGTCGTTGCCCCCATACTTGGATTCGCCAATTCCTATGGTACGGGGCTTACCGACATCAACATGGGATATAACTATGGCAAGATCGCTCTCTTTGTCTTTGCGGGATGGGCCGGCAAGGATAATGGTGTCATTGCAGGCCTTGTTGCTGGCACCCTAGTCAAGCAGCTGGTGCTTATCTCCGCCGATTTGATGCAAGACTTCAAGACGGGTTATCTCACTCAAACATCACCAAAATCGATGATGATTGCACAAGTTATTGGAACAGCCATGGGTTGCATTATCGCCCCCCTCACGTTCATGCTCTTCTACAAGGCATTTGATATTGGTAACCCATATGGTACTTGGAAGGCACCTTATGCACTCATATACCGCAATATGGCAATACTTGGTGTGGAGGGCTTCTCAGTGTTACCGAAGTATTGCCTTGCAATATCTGGCGGATTTTTCGCATTTGCGGCAGTTTTCAGTATAGCAAGAGATGTCATGCCACACAAGTATGCGAAGTATGTGCCCCTACCAATGGCAATGGCAGTTCCATTCCTTGTAGGTGGGAGCTTTGCTATTGATATGTGCCTCGGGAGTTTGATAGTTTTTGCATGGACCAAGATAAACAAGAAGGAGGCTGGCTTCATGGTGCCCGCAGTTGCATCCGCTTTGATATGTGGGGATGGCATATGGACGTTTCCTGCTTCAATACTTGCTCTTGCCAAGATTAAACCACCAATTTGCATGAAGTTTCTACCTGCTGCCTAAACAACCGAAAAGTGTGCTAGTGACCAAAGATGCGTTGAATTTCCATAGTTGTGCCTCCCTGAACTATATTTGCAATGTGTTGTGTTTATTTGAGATGTTTTAGTACTTGAGCTGTCTAGAGATGATGGTGTGTGGTTTTACAGTATTACAACCTGGAAGATTTTCCCTATTATTGATATTTCTTGTGATTATAACTTTAATCGGGTGTGACTATTAAGTTGACGTGAATACATAGTATGTACTTTGTGCTTGTACATTTTTCACATAACTTGATATTTCTCTTAGTATATGACCTTCACAAGTATATATCTTGTGTTTACTTGTTAATGCACCGAGTACAGCTAAGCATGTAAATGATACTCGTTCAGATTTCACCTTGCCATGAATCCTACCCTAGCCACCACAACATTCCTACACGCCATTGCCACAATCTTGCTCCTCTTTCCCATCTGGCGGCCTCGATGGTGACAGGAGGAGTGGGGATCCACCTGTCTTGTTTTCTTTTCCTTATGTCTTTGTGCCCTAGTGACATCGACAAGGTGGCGCGGCGATGGTGTATTGGAATAAGGTGTCTCCCTACCTCAACAACGTTCGATCTGACACCAATTAACGAATGGCCTGTGAGAGCTTGTGACCCTAGATATGCTGGTTCTCTTCATATCTTGGCAGTTGGTGTATCTTTTGATGAGAACTATTGGTTGGCTATTCGTGTGACGACTTTGACATCTTCTTCCGTGTTATTCCTGAAGGAAATATGCCCTACAGGCAATAATAAAGTTGTTATTTATATTTCCTTATATCATGATAAATGTTTATTATTCATGCTAGAATTGTATTAACCGGAAACTTAGTACATGTGTGAATACATAGACAAACAGAGTGTCACTAGTTTGCCTCTACTTGACTAGCTCGTTGAATCAATGATGGTTATGTTTCCTAACCATAGACATGAGTTGTCATTTGATTAACGGGATCACATCATTAGAGAATGATGTGATTGACTTGACTCGTCCGTTAGCTTAGCATGATGATCGTTTAGTTTGTTGCTATTGCTTTCTCCATAACTATACATGTTCATATGACTATGAGATCATGCAACTCCCGAATACCGTAGGAACACTTTGTGTGCTATCAAACGTCACAACGTAACTGGGTGATTATAAAGGTGCTCTACAGGTGTCTCCGATGGTGTTTGTTGAGTTGGCATGGATCAAGATTAGGATTTGTCACTCCGATTGTCGGAGAGGTATCTCTGGGCCCTCTCGGTAATGCACATCACTATAAGCCTTTGTCATCAAGATTAGGATGATGCATTACGGAATGAGTAAAGAGACTTGCTGGCAACGAGATTGAACTAGGTATGAGGATGCCGACGATCGAATCTCGGGCAAGTAACATACCGATGACAAAGGGAACAACGTATGTTGTTATGCGGTTTGACCGATAAAGATCTTCGTAGAATATGTAGGAATCAATATGAGCATCCAGGTTCCGCTATTGGTTATTGACCGGAGATGAGTCTCGGTCATGTCTACATAGTTCTCGAACCCATAGGGTCCGCACGCTTAATGTTCGGTGACGATCGGTATTATGAGTTTATGTTTTTTGATGTACCGAAGGTAGTTCAGAGTCCCGAATGAGATCGGGGACATGACGAGGAGTCTCAAAATGGTCGAGATGTAAAGATTGATATATTGGACGACTATATTCGGACATCAGAAAGGTTCTGAGTGATTCGGGTATTTTCCAGAGTACCAGAGAGTTACGGGAATTCACTGGGAGGGTCAATGGGCCTTCGTGAGCTTTAGTGGAAATAGAGGGCAGCAAGGAAGTGTGGGGTGCGCCCCCTAGGCCCAAACCGAATTGGTTTAGGGCTTTGGGGGCCGGCCCCCTCTTTCCTTCTCCTCTCCTCCTCTTTCCTTCCCCTCCTAGTTGGACTAGGAAAGGGGGAACCTACTCCTAGTAGGAGTAGGATTCCCCCCTTGGGGCGCACCCTATGAGGCCGCCGCCCCCCTCCCCTTGCTCCTTTATATACATGGCCAGGGGCACCCCATAGACACACAAGTTGATCAGTTGATCTTTTAGCTGTGTGCGGTGCCCCCTCCACCATAATCCACCTCGGTCATATCGTAGCGGTGCTTAGGCGAAGCCTTGCGTTGGTAGCATCATCATCACCGTCATCACGCCGTCGTGCTGACAGAACTCTCCCTCGAAGCTCTGCTAGATCGGAGTTCGTGGGACGTCACCGAGCTGAACGTGTGCTGAACTCGGAGGTGCCGTACGTTCGGTACTTGGATCGGTCGGATCATGAAGACGCACGACTACATCAACCGCGTTCTCATAACGCTTCCGCTTACGGTCTACGAGGGTACATGGACGACACTCTCCCCTCAGGTTGCTATGCATCACCATGTGTAGGATCGAAAGTATGTCTAAAGGGGGGGTGATTAGACTACTTGACCAAATAAAACTTATCCTTTTCCCAATTTTAGTTCTTGGCAGATTTTAGCAACTTTGGAAAAGTCAAGCAATCTTAACACAATTCAAGCAAGCATGTAAAGAGTATATGAGCAGCGGAAAGTAAAGCATGCAACTTGCAAGAATGTAAAGGGAAGGGTTTGGAGGATTCAAACGCAATAGGAGACACATATGTTTTTGTCGTGGTTCCGATAGGTGGTGCTATCGTACATCCACGTTGATGGAGACTTCAACCCACGAAGGGTAACGGCTGCGCGAGTCCATGTAGGGCTCCACCCACGAAGGGTCCACGAAGAAGCAACCTTGTCTATCCCACCATGGCTGTCGCCCACAAAGGACTTACCTCACTAGCGGTAGATCTTCACGAAGTAGGCGATCTCCTTGCCCTTACAAACTCCTTGGTTCAACTCCACAATCTTGCCGGAGGCTCCCAAGTGACACCTAGCCAATCTAGGAGACACCACTCTCCAAGAAGTAACAAATGGTGTGTTGATGATGAACTCCTTGCTCTTGTGCTTCAAATGATAGTCTCCCCAACACTCAACTCTCTCTCACAGGATATGGATTTGGTGGAAAGAAGATTTGAGTGGAAAGCAACTTGGGGAAGGCTCGAGATCAAGATTCATATGGTAAGAATGGAATATCTTGGCCTCAACACAAGTGTAGGTGGTTCTCTCTCAGAAAAGGTAAGTTGGAAGTGTAGGTTCGTTCTGATGGCTCTCTCCACGAATGAAGAGGAGGTGGAGGGGTATATATAGTCTCCACACAAAATTTAACCGTTACACACAACTTGCCAATCTCGGTGGAACCGAATTGGTAAACTCGGTCGGACCGATTTAGCAAATCTAGTGACCGTTAGGATTTTCGGTGGGACCGATATGCAACTCGGTAGGACCGATATGGTTAGGGTTAGGGCATAACGTAATCTCGGTTAGACCGGTTACACAAACTCGGTGAGACCAATTTTGGTAATAAGCTAACCAGAGAGTTGGTCAGGTAAACTCGGTGGGACCGATTCGCTCATTTCGGTGAGACCGAAATGTTACGAAAGGGAAACAGAGAGTTTACATTGCAATCTCGGTGGGACCGATCGCTCATCTCGGTGGGACCGAAACATTACGAAGGGAAACAGAGAGATTACAATCCCATCTCGGTGAGACCGAGATCCCTATCGGTGAGACCGATTTGCCTAGGGTTTGTGGCAATGGCTATGACATCTGAACTTGGTGGCGCCGGATAGAAAGAATCGGTGGGGCCGAGTTTGACTTTTGGTTTAGGTCATATGTGGATGTGAGAAAGTAGTTGAGGGCTTTGGAGCATATCACTAAGCATTTTGAGCAAGAGCCTCATTAAGCAACACCTCATCCCTCCTTGATAGTATTGGCCTTTTCTATAGACTCAATGTGATCTTGGATCACTAAAATAGAAAATGTAGAGTCTTGAACTTTGAGCTTGAGCCAATCCTTTTGCCCTTAGAATTTTGAGGGGTCCACTTTTCTCATCCATGCCATGCCAATCATTGAGCTTTCCTGAAATATTAATCTTGAAATAGTATTAGCTCAATGAGCTATATGTTGTTAGGAATTACCAAAACCACCTAGGGATAGTTGCACTTTCAATCTCCCCCTTTTTGGTAATTGATGACAACATATAGATCAAAGCTTCGACAAATGATAATAAGAATGAAAAACATTGTCGCTTTGAGAAGTATGTGAAAAGCAAGTGCTCGCCCTAAATTTGTGCATAGTTTAAGATTTGCTTTGGACTGCAAATGCACAATGAGTTAGGATCATGGGTTACTCTTCCATGTCACATACATCTTGGTGGAGTTCTCAAAATGATAATAATTAAATACATGCACTCATCACCAAGCAAAGTGAATGATCATATGGGGATATAAAAGGATAATGTCATCCAACAAGCATTAAGGTAGCATATGATCAAACACATGATCATCCAAGTATCACAAAAAGTATAAAGTATCTCAAACAAGCAAATAACAAAGTTCAACCACCAAAAAAACAAGAGAGAACAAAGAGCAACACTCTCTCTCGAAGCCTATGATCTATGCATTTTCTCCCCCTTTGGCAACAAGTTACCAAAAAGTTCATAAAAATGCATAGTGCTAGATCGACTCTCAGGCTTGGTCTTCAGGTGGTGGTGTAGATAAAACTCCAAGGACGAAGGCATCAGTTGATGTAGATGGAGCTGGTGGAGTGGGTGCTGGAGCTGGTGGCACTGAAGCTGTAGCTGGTGCAGATGAAGTTGCTCTGGTGTCTGTAACTGACACTACAGCAGATCTCTGTCATCTGGGAACTCTAGCAAAAGCATCAGTGGTAGACTTGCCCTTCTTCTCCTACACTTCATCCTAAAGTTGCTCAACAACTGAGACCTTCACATCTAAATCATAGAACTTCTGCTCCATGGTCCTCTCCAAGCTCTCCTGGTTTTGAGTCAGGGTGGCCAATCCCTTCTCAATCCTCAGAGTGGAGGCAATCAAGTAGCCAAGTTGATCTTGCTTGCTCTTCAGAAGATACTGAGATGCCTCATCAATGGTTGGCATCTTTGTAGCCTTTTCAGTCCTTGCCTTCTCCCTCTTTGCTTGTGCTTGCACAGAAGATGGTTCATTCTCATACATCACCACAGTGTTGTCCTTAAAATCTGGGTAGATGGGCATATGTTCCTTGTCCAAGAGATATGTGCCAGTGCCCATCTTGGAGTTGATTAGCTCCTGGATCTGTGGGGCATACCCACAACTTCTCTTCTGATCTGCAGCTGTTCTCTTTATAGTTTCCACAATTAGGCTCATGACTTTGAACTTTTGAGGCACATCAAATATGTGAAGTAGGTTAATTGCATGGCCTCTGATCATCTTGTGATCACCTGACTTTGGCAATAGAGTGTGCCTGAGGATCCAGTTGATTGTTGGCAAACCTGACAGAAGGTAATGTACTGATCCAAATTTGTGTGTCTCAAGAGCAGCATCTGGGATCTCTCTGTACATATGTGCCATGGTGTTGTGATCCTTCTTCTTCTTGGCATAGACATCCAAGTCATCTTCATTCTCCTCAGGAGCATTGATCAATTTTGCCCATTCTTCAACTGTTGATTGGTACCTAGTACCTTTAGACATCCAGACAATCCTTCCATCTGGGTAGAAATGAGCTGTGGAGTAGAACTGCATAATAAGCTTATCATTCCACTTTGTGAGCTTCTGTCCAACAAAGTCCTCTACTCCACAAGACTTGAAACTATCATAGACTCCAGGATAGTGTTCTTCACTTTCCCTGATGTACTCCCAGTCCACCCATCTCATATCACAGACTATAGGCTTCTTGTCAAGAAACGCTGTCTCATAGAAGTCCTGGTGTTCCTTTGTATGGAACCTGTAGTCCACAGCAGTTCTTCTCCTGACTGCATAGGGATCAGTCAATCTCCACTGTCTGAGTCTTGCATCCTTCCTGAGCTTCATGTCCTCAGCTACTGGATGAGCATCATTGTGATCTGGAATTTTGGGCTTCAACTTCCTCAAGACACGTGACTCATCATCTTCTTCTTCTATAGCAACTTCAGGCACTAGGGCCTTATTCTTCTCTGCAGCTGGAATATTCCTTGTACTCCTCTTGGGTACAGTTTTGGGTTTTGGAGCAGCTGCCTTGGGAGCTTCTTTGGGCTTAGATGGAGCAGCCCCTGATCTTATAGTATCTTCCATAAGCTTTTGAGCTTTAGGTGCTAGTGCAGCAACCTCTTCCTCTTCATCTTCCATCATTGAGGGCTTCCCAATTACTCTGGCCATGGTCTTCTTGACCCTTTCTTTCCTTTTTTTCTCTGCCACAACTTGTTTTTTGGGTGCAGATCCCAAAGTTTCTTGAGTGGATGTTCTGGCCTTTGACATAGGAACTCTCTTGGCAGGAACCTTTGTCTTCATTCCTGGCTTAGTGGCAGCAGCTGTGCCATATTCCTTTTTCAGAACTTTGTTCTTTGAGGTGGCCTCTTCCTCAACAGCCACATAGTCCTCATCCTCAGAATCCGAGGTTCTCTTCTTTCTGGCCCTGGTGGCTGCCTTAGGCAAGTTGCTGGGTGCACTCCTGCTTCCCTCATCATAGCTGCTAGAGGGACTAGTGCCCTCACTCATGTGAACTTGCTCCTCAGACTTGTTCTGACTATCACTCTCATCTGACATGATGCAAACACTGACAGCAGACCCTGTGAATAGATATAGATGAGATAGATTGGATGAGCATCACAAAGTACAGAGGTTTTAGTTTTCCACAGAAAGCATTTCGGATCTACCGATTTGAAAACTCGGTGATACCGAAGCAGCTTTTGGAACCTAAACTAGTGAACTCGGTCAGACCGAGTCACAGTTCGGTGGCACCGAGACTGCTAGGGTTTCACAAAGAATTGAACTCGGTCACACCGATTTGCAATTCTCGGTCAGACTGAGAATCACATGTGCAATGGCCTTAGCCAAATCGGTGGAACTGATTTCAACAACTCGGTTGGTCCGAGATGATTTCGACGGAAACCTAACCCTAAATTTTCAATCCACAACTAAACTACGGAGTGATTTCACTGGATAGAGTGATCTCAATTGTGGCAAGATACATGGCAAAACAATGTGCTAGGAATCTGAGAGAGATTAGCACAAGGATCAAGTCCATACCCTAAGTGCGGCGATGGACCTGCTATGGCGGCAACGGCGGAGACGATTTCCGTTGACGGCGGCGGAGACCAGCAGCGGGAGGCAGCTGGCGATGAGGAGGACGATCCAGAGACCCAGGGAGGCAGAGCAGGCTGAGCGCGGGCGAAGGGGTTTGGAGAATTTTCCAAATTTTGTCCCGGGGATATATATTATATAGCCTGACCCTGTCGGTGTGACCAAGTGGAACAACTCGGTGGCACCGAGATGCATAACTGCAAGCAGTTACTGCAACTCGGTGTGACCGAAAAGTTCAAATCGGTTGCACCGAGATTGAAAATCTAGATCGACTTAGTGATCTCGGTATGACCGAAATGGATGAATCGGTCAGACCGAAACACACAAAGAAGTTTTGGAAGTTTAAGTCTATGACAAATCGGGGACTCTGAGTGCTCCTCACATAGAGTGGTTCGAATCTGACTTGATCAAACTTTGTGATGTAGAATGAATAGAGTTTGAGACAAGAAAGTCATAGATAGCTAGAGAAGGTTCTTAGGCATTCTTGTCCATCCACTTGCCAAAAGAAAAAGGAACCAAGCAATCAAAACAACAAGTGGATGTCCTCGAATGAGTAAATTATGCAACCAACATGCTCACACAATAAAATGGCAAATGAAATATGTGGCAAAGCATGCACAACCAATTCTAGCATCTATCAAGCAATTGGCGATGACTAGGTCATCTATATATGAGTATATTGACTTAGGAGTCAAATGAGAACATTTGATCATAGGTCATACTCATCGTTTAAGCACAAGTGGGGTTACCACTTTTACATAAAGCGTTGTTGTGTTCACACCATTAGAGTTGTTTTAGCTCAATTTTTAGAGTAAAGCTCCCCCTAGATGTGAGATCCCCCCTAAGATTGAGCTTCTCAAAACGTAATTTATCATCAGTCCTTAAAAGTTCTTGATGATCTCCTAAGATAGTTTCATGAGCTAACTTAAGAGTGTTTAGTTCTTTAGTTAGAAACTCAATCTTCTCCTTATCATTGTCATTCGTTTTATCTTGATTAGCATGAATAATTGACGTTTCATCATAGTATTCATCACTAGAGTTGTCAACAAGTAAATCATCATCACCTAACAAGTCATCTTCATCACTATTGAAATCAACATACTCGGGGTGTGATACCTTTGGGCCTTTAGCCATGAAGCATCTTCCAAGTCCTTCATTTGGTGAATCAAATATGTCGTAGGAGTTGGTTGACACAAGTGCTAGATCGGCAACACCTTCATCTTGAGTATATTCGGAGTCGGAGTGATAGCTTCTCTCGGAGTGATTGTCGGAGTCGGAGCCGGATACCCATTCACCAACATGAGCTTGATGTCTTCGTTTTGTGTAGCTCCTTGATGACTTGTCCTTCCTTTCTGAATCCTTGCTTCTCCGGGATGTTCTTCGTTCATAACGATCATCTCTACTCCTTCTCTCTCTTGATGGTGATTCTTCTCTTCTACTTCTTATTTTTGGAGAATATTCTCTTCTCTTGTAGGGTGCCGTACACTCATTGGAATAGTGTCCGGGTCTTCCACAATTGTAGCAATTTCGCTCTCGACTAGAAGATCTTTTGTCATTGTAGGACCTTGACTTGGAACTTCTCTCTTTGCTTCTACTCTTGTAGAACTTGTTGAAGTTCTTCACCATTAGGCTCAATTCTTCATTGAAGGTTTGTTTCTCACTTGATGATGTGGGAGCTTCACATGAGGCTTTGTAAGCACCACTTGACTTGTTATGGAGCTCCTCCTTATCCTTGAGTGACATCTCATGAGCAACAATTCTTCCAATGACTTCCGTTGGCTTGAGATCTTTGTAATTGGGCATTATTTGGATCAATGAGCATACAATATCATATTTTCCGTCCAAAGCTCTTAGGATCTTCTTGATGATGAATTTCTCGGTCATCTCTTCACTTCCTAAGCCGGCGATCTCATTTGTGATAAGAGCAAGCCTAGAGTACATTTCAGCGACACCTTCACCATCCTTCATTTCGAACTTGTCAAGCTGACTTTGAAGCACATCCAACTTGGATTCCTTGACGGAGTTGGTACCTTTGTGCATATCAATCAAAGTATCCCAAATTTCCTTTGCATTCTCAAGACGGCTGATTTTGTTGAATTCTTCGGGGCACAATCCGTTGAAGAGGATATCACAAGCTTGAGCATTGTATTGTAGCATCTTCAACTCTTCCGCGGTAGCTTCACGGTTCGGTTCTGTCCCATTAAAGAATTCACCTTGCAAGCCAATACACACAATAGCCCATACGGGGGGGGGGTTATGTCCAAGAATATGCATTTTCATCTTATGCTTCCAACTAGCAAAATTAGTACCATCAAAGTAAGGACCTCTACGGTGGTAATTTCCCTCGCTAGACGCCATACTCTCCTAGGTTGTGAAACCAAGGCTATGACTACCAAAAGCTATGGAAATCAAAGCAAATGGAGACCAAAGCTCTGATACCACTTGTAGGATCGAAAGTATGTAGACTACTTGACCAAATAAAACTTATCCTTTTCCCAATTTTAGTTCTTGGCAGATTTTAGCAACTTTGGACAAGTCAAGAAATCTTAACACAATTCAAGCAAGCATGCAAAGAGTATATGAGCAGCGGAAAGTAAAGCATGCAACTTGCAAGAATGTAAAGGGAAGGGTTTGGAGGATTCAAACGCAATAGGAGACACAGATGTTTTTGTCATGTTTCCGATAGGTGGTGCTATCGTACATCCACGTTGACGGAGACTTCAACCCACGAAGGGTAACGGCTGCGCGAGTCCATGGAGGGCTCCACCCACGAAGGGTCCACGAAGAAGCAACCTTGTCTATCCCACCATGGCCGTCGCCCACAAAGGACTTGCCTCACTAGCGGTAGATCTTCACGAAGTAGGCGATCTCCTTGCCCTTACAAACTCCTTGGTTCAACTCCACAATCTTGTCAGAGTTTCCCAAGTGACACCTAGCCAATCTAGGAGACACCACTCTCCAAGAAGTAACAAATGGTGTGTTGATGATGAAGTCCTTGCTCTTGTGCTTCAAATGATAGTCTCCCCAACACTCAACTGTCTCTCACAGGATATGGATTTGGTGGAAAGAAGATTTGAGTGGAAAGCAACTTGGGGAAGGCTAGAGATCAAGATTCATATGGTAAGAATGGAATATCTTGGCCTCAACACAAGTGTAGGTGGTTCTCTCTCAGAAAAGGTAAGTTGGAAGTGTAGGTTTGTTCTGATGGCTCTCTCCACGAATGAAGAGGAGGTGGAGGGGTATATATAGCCTCCACACAAAATCTAATCGTTACACACAACTTGCCAATCTCGGTGGGACCGAATTGGTAAACTCGGTCAGACCGATTCAGCAAATCTAGTGACCGTTAGGATTTTTAGTGGGACCGACATGCAACTCGGTAGGACCGATATGGTTAGGGTTAGGGCATAACGTAATCTCGGTGAGACCGGTTACACAAACTCAGTGAGACCGATTTTGGTAATAAGCTAACCAGAGAGTTGGTCAGGTAAACTCGGTGGGACCGATTCGCTCATTTAGGTGAGACCGAAATGTTACGAAAGGGAAACATAGAGTTTACATTCCAATCTCGGTGGGACCGATTGCTCATATCGGTGGGACCGAAACGTTACGATGGGAAACAGAGAGATTACAATCCCATCTCGGTGAGACCGAGATCCCTATCGGTGAGACCGATTTGCCTAGGGTTTGTGGCAGTGGCTATGCCATTTGAACTCGGTGGCACCGGATAGAAAGAATCGATGGGGCCGAGTTTGACTTTTGGTTTAGGTCATATGTGGATGTGAGAAAGTAGTTGAGGGCTTTGGAGCATATCACTAAGCATTTTGAGCAAGAGCCTCATTAAGCAACACCTCATCCCTCCTTGATAGTATTGGCTTTTCCTATAGACTCAATGTGATCTTGGATCACTAAAATAGAAAATGTAGAGTCTTGAGCTTTGAGCTTGAGCCAATCCTTTTGTCCTTAGCATTTTGAGGGGTCCACTTTTCTCATCCATGCCATGCCAATCATTGAGCTTTCCTGAAATATTAATCTTGAAATAGCATTAGCTCAATGAGCTATATGTTGTTAGGAATTACCAAACCCACCTAGGGATAGTTGCACTTTCACCATGATCTTGCGTGTGCGTAGGATTTTTTTTGAAATTACTGTGTTCCCCTACAATTCCGTGGTAGGGTCCGGTTTCTCCAACCCTTTGTAGTGGTGATGATTGATGAAGGAAATATGCCATAGAGGCAACAATAAAGTTGTTATTTATATTTCCTTATATCATGATAAATGTTTATTATTCATGCTAGAATTGTATTAATCGGAAACTTAGTACATGTGTGAATACATAGACAAACAGAGTGTCACTAGTATGCCTTTACTTGACTAGCTCGTTAATCAAAGATGGTTAAGATTCCTAGCCATGGACAGGAGTTGTCATTTGATGAACGGGATCACATCATTAGAGAATGATGTGATTGACTTGACCCATCTGTTAGCTTAGCACTATGATCGTTTATTTTATTGCTATTGCTTTCTCCATGACTTATACATGTTCCTATGACTATGAGATTATGCAACTCCCGAATACCGGAGGAACACTTAGTGTGCTATCAAACGTCACAATGTAACTGGGTGACTATAAAGATGCTCTACAGGTGTCCCCGATGGTGTTTGTTGAGTTGGCATAGATCGAGATTAGGATTTGTCACTCCGTGTATGTAACATCCCAAATTTTGAATTTGGAATGTTATACATAGATCATCCATGCATATCATGTTTTATTGCTTTTCCGTTCCGTAATCCTCGAAATCCTAAGCAGCTCAAGGACCCTCGGAGAGAGTTGGGGATTTCCCGGTCTTCATATTTGATTCTTTTTATCAAATAATGAAAAGAGGATTTGATTTTAATTATTTCTCTCCGAAAAATATTTCACATAAAAAATTAAAGAGAGGAGATAATATGACTTCTCCAAAATAAATGAAATATTGGAGGAAAAATATTAAAATCATTAAATTGATTTTTATTGGATTTTATTTGCACTAGAAAAATTGCATGTTTTTCAAAATTGCATTTTAGGGCCAAAAAAATGTTCATCTTGTTCTAAATATTTTATTTAGACAGTGAAAAATTGTTTTGGCATTTCTAGGTTTTTAGTTATTATTATTTTTTTTCTAGGATTTTATTTCGGTCGGCGAAGTTTTAAAAAAAAGGTTCCGCGCCGACTGGGCCTAAGGCCCAGCCGCGCCATGCCACCGCCGCCGCCGCCGCCACTCGGACCGGAGTCCGAGTTGGACTCCGCAGCCGCCGTGCCTTGCCCCCTCCTCCAAGTCACCGCCCCCGCCCCTTTATATACGCCGCCACCCCGCCCCAACCCTGCCGCTCGCAGCCGCCGCCGCCTCACGCAGCCGCCGCCGCCCGCGCTCGCCACCGCCGCCGCCAAGCCCCGCCGCCGCCACCAAGCCCCACTGCCTCGCGAGCCGCTGCCCCGCCTCGCCAGAGCCCTCTCGCCGGAGGTAGCCACCGCGCCCTGCCGCCGGTTTTTTTTATAAAAACTGTTCGTTTTTTTAGAAACCCTAGATCCGTTTTCTTTGGATTCGCCGGTTTTTTCCGGTTCTTCTAGTTAGCGGACGTTCGACCAAACGTTCGTTTTAACGAATGGTTCCTCGCCCGTTAGAAACAACTAACGAACGCTCGTTCGTTAGTCTGTTCGTGAGTTTTCTTTTATCGGATTTATTCCGTGATTTTTTTGATCGTGATTTCTGATCCGATCTTAGTTTCTGTTTATCTTTTCGCTCGTTTAACGGAATCAGGCGATTCAAGCGCCTGGAGTTTCGTCTCGAAACCCTCTTTCCGTTTAACCAACTCAAACAAGTTTTGTTACTGTAAAATTTGACCTAGTTTCAGATTAGTAAACGAAGCTTCTTTCTTTCGCCGTTTGAGTTTTGTTGCTCCGTTTGTTTTGATTCTTTTTGCGAACCGGAGTTCTTAATTTGAACTTTCTGGTCAACCTCTCTTATTTGAGTTTTTCTTGTGCATCGTTGCTTGTTACTTATGTATGTTATTGTTTGCTTGTGATAGAATTCCCGGAGTGTGAAGCGTGTTACTACGAGTCTCTAGGATTCGCGGATCGTGAGCAAGGCAAGTAACACTTTGATCATATGCCATTATTACCCAGTTTTTATGCATTAGTTCCAATCCTCAAACATTGCATGATTAGGATGTCATTAACTTGTGGGTTGGGAAGTAGTTGCTGAGGTAGAACCTATTGCCCTGTTATATTCAAACCCTTGGGAGTTACTTCTACGTATTGCTTATATTGCTATGCTATGCTCGTAGACGTGGTTTGGGTTTGAGTGAAATTCATGTCAGATGTGAGATTGTTAATTAATGGTTCAACTTAAGGTGGCAACTTAATCAAACAACTGGGTGGATTGAGGCACCTGGGGAACCCAGTGTTGTCTGTTTTTTTGGAAATCCCGGGGTGCCCGTGTGATCTTCCTATGGACCGCCACCCAGGCTCAAAGGGAACTGAGATGATTCAAGCTAGAAACTTCCGTGTGCAGCCACAAGCTATTATGGGCTCTAGCATAGTTGAGTAAGTTACGTGAAGCTCTTGAAGAGGTAGATCAGCAGGTAGTGGGTTTTGTAGGTTTGGTATGGTCTACCTGGAGTAGAGAGTTAATGTTTCTGAAAGACTGTGTCTCGGTCATCCGTTTCTCAAACACCATGTAGTGCGACAAATCCAACAGAGGCAATCGAGTCTTGTGGGGAAAAGTGCGCAAATCTCTACAGAGTGTACAATCTAATCATGGTTAGCCGTTTCCCCGGTTATGGACAATTCTTGAGTATCTAGTACTTGGGTTATCGCATGTATCTCACCATGCTTAATTAATACTGTTGGGATGTTAATTCACTTTAATTGGGATTGAGTTGGGGATACCTTCTCAATGATGTTTCAACCACCATGATAGTAAAATTAAAATCTATTCCGTTGTTGTAGGGAAAAATTGGCTTTTCGCAAAACTACAATCATACAGCTTTCCACCAGCCATATATGCATGTAGTGATAGCATTATTCTATTTCTGCTCTACTGTGTTATATTGCCAGCATATTCCATGTGCTGACCCGTTTTCGGGCTGCAACGTATTATGTTGCAGACTTTTCAGACGAGTAAGGTTCGTTAGGTCGTTGCCGTGCAGCTCAGCTATGCCGTTGGAGTTGATGGATTCACCCTATCTTCCAAGCCTTCCGCTGTTATCGCATTAGATGGCCTTAAGCCATATTATTGTAATAAGTTCTCTTTGGAGACATTCGATGTAATGGTGTGTGATTGCTACTCTGTTATAAATCCTTCGAGTACTGTGTGTGTCAGCATTACCGATCCAGGGATGACACTGAAGCACAGAGACTTGACCATCTGAGGTCGGCTCGCTACAAGATGGTATCAGAGCACACACTGAGTGTAGGACACAACCCTTAAGATAAACCCTATGTCACACTTCTCTTCTCATTTCTGACTCCTCTCCATTTTCTACTCTTTAGGATGACGGAGATGAAGAACAAGTTTGAACAACCGGATGAAGACACACCTTTTGGACGCCACTTGAAGGAAGTCACTAGGTACTTGAACATTGGAATACCAAGCTTCACCGGGACGTACAACGCCACTTTACCTGAAGAGGAGCGCTGGATGATTCAAGTACAAGTTCCAGGAAGGACGTTCTCGCCAACTTCTAAACCCATAGAATTTTCCTTCGACGCACCAACCTGTAGTTTAGGAAAGAGTATGGCAGCTCGCATCACCATGTGGCGCATTGGAGAAGTTTACAACAAGGAGCTTAAGGACACTATTTACCAAATATGTGGGCGCCGAGACGAGCAATGGGAATTAATCAACACCAGGAAGGATAGATCCATTGCAGCTTTCATCCAGGAGTTAAACCAGCACATTCGACGTCAGGAGAACCAGATGTGTGCGGACATGATGTACTTGAAGAAGGCGAAGACTAGGATCATCGAGCTGGAGGAAGAACTCAAGTTTACCCGCGATGGATATGAGGAGGAAATCAAGACCCTACTGGAGAAGAATGACGACTTAGTCAAGAATATCGGAGTATTCATGGGAGGACCAGCACCAATAGAAGAAGAAGAAGAACCCAAGGAAATACGCCCCGAGGACTACTTCATCATCGACGACACCGACTCTGACCCTAGTGATGATGACTTTAAAGACGAAGCTGGAGCAGACATCATGGAGTCTTCCACCGATCAAAATTTCTAGATGACTACCATATATTAGTAGTATTTCCCCCATGTATATAGTAGTAGTGAGCACTTTTGCGATAGTTCTAGACTGTTTGTATGCCCTTGCTTGATTGATTGAGTGAAATGATTGTGTTTGTCTCATGTGCATATGGGTAGTATTTTCTCATTAGACCTATTCTATTATAAATCTCTCCCATCTAAACCCCTCAAATGCCTCCGAGACATGACACCGGTTTTGCCTTCCCGCCGGAGCTCACCCAGTTGATCCAGCAGCAGAATGCCTTGATGCAATTGCTAGTTCAGAACCAGGGCAACAACAACAACAACAACAAAAACCCACCGCTAGTGGACAACCTAGCCCGTTTTCTAAGGTTACAGCCGCCGGTGTTTTCCAGTAGCACCGAGCCTATAGTTGCTGATGATTGGCTACGCCGAATTGGAAGGGAGTTGAACACCGCAGGTTGCACAGATGCTGAGAAGGTGCGCTTTGCCGCACATCAATTGGATGGACCAGCAGCCTCATGGTGGGAGAATTACATAGCCATTTTTCCTATAGCCAATGTCACTTGGGACCAGTTTCAGAAAGCTTTCCGCACAGCCCATGTCTCCACTGGAGCTATGCAGATGAAGAAGCGGGAGTTCCGCAACCTACGCCAGGGGAACCGTACTGTGGCTCAGTACGTGGATGAGTTTAGCAAGTTATCTCGCTACGCCCCTAATGATGTGGCCACAGATGCCGCGAAGCAGGAGAAGTTTATGGAAGGGCTGAATGATGAGATGAGCATGCAGTTGATGGTAGCAACCTTCAACAACTACCAGGAGTTGGTAGATAAGGCTCTTATGATTGAAGGGAAACAACAGAAGATTGAGAGCCGCAAGAGAAAGTATGGACAAGGGAAGTATAACTCAGGAGCTCAGCAGAAGCCTCGCCTAACCCCGAACACAGGAGGACTTGTTCACAACCATGGAGGTCACAACCACACTAGAGGAGGATCACATAACCATAGTGGTGCTAAGAATGGGAATGGGAACGGAGCTAACAACAATCAGAACCGCTCCAACCCGTCCACTCCCGCCAAAAGAGACTTAAGTCAGGTTACCTGTTTTAAGTGCGGGAAGACAGGGCACTATGCCAATGATTGCCCCGAAGGAAGGAATGGAAACGGAAATGGAAGCACTGGGAAGAAGCCCAATCCATTCAAAAAAGGACAAGTGAACCACGTTAACATGGAGGAGGTTGAAGAGCAGCCGGACGCGGTAATAGGTAAGTTTTTGGTTAAGTCATTTACCGCTCTTGTTCTTTTCGATACTGGTGCATCGCATTCATACATATCAAGGGGATTCGTGGATAAGTTTAAACTACCAACCCAAACCCTTAGGACCCCTCTTTTAGTGAGTTCACCCGGAGCAGAGTATATGGCTAGCCAATGGTGTGACCAGATACCCTTAACCATTGGTACACATGTTTTTCTGTCCGACTTAATTATCTTGGAGTCACAAGGATTGGATGTGATATTGGGTATGGACTGGATGTCAAAGTTTGGAGGAAGCATTGACTGTGCTAGTAAGTCGATTTATCTCACCACCCCGGAAGGAAGAAGGATTAAGTATGTATCTAGGCATGTGCCTAGGAGGAGTCAAGTGAATGCCCTTACGGGAGTTGTTCAGGAGGAAATGCCTGTAGTGAAGGATTACCCGGATGTTTTCCCAGAGGAGTTACCAGGCATGCCACCGGACAGAGATATTGAGTTTTTGATAGAGCTGTTACCAGGAACAGGACCAATATCCAAGAGACCCTATCGGATGCCCGCAAATGATCTGGAAGAAATTAAGAAACAAATCAAGGAGTTATTGGAGAAAGGATATATCCGAAGAAGTTCATCACCTTGGGGAGCCCCAATACTTTTGGTTGAGAAGAAGGATAAATCCCTGAGGATGGTTGTTGATTATCGAGCATTGAATGAAGTGGCGATTAAGAACAAGTACCCACTGCCAATGATCAACGATCTGTTTGATCAGTTGCAAGGAGCTAAAGTGTTTTCGAAGATCGATTTGCGATCGGGGTATCATCAGTTGAAGATACGGGAGAAGGACATACCAAAGACGGCGTTCACAACGCGATATGGATTATACGAGTACACAGTCATGTCGTTTGGACTGACTAACGCCCCTGCCTATTTCATGAGCATGATGAACAAGGTGTTCATGGAGTATTTGGACAAGTTTGTTGTGGTGTTTATTGATGATATCATGGTATAATCGAAGAACGAGGAGGAGCACAAAGAGCATTTGCATTTAGTTCTCGAGAAGCTCAGGGAACACCAGTTGTATGCTAAGTTTAGCAAATGCGAGTTTTGGCCGAAGGAAGTCGGATTCCTTGGACATGTTATATCAGGAGAAGGTATAGCAGTAGACCCCAGCAAGGTTCAGTCAGTCACTGAATGGTTGGCACCCACCTCAGTTAGCGAGATCCGCAGTTTTCTTGGACTCGCAGGATACTACCGGAGATTCATTGAGAATTTTTTCAAGATTGCAAAACCAATGACTGAACTGTTGAAGAAGGATACCAAGTTTAAATGGACAGAAGATTGTGAAGCAAGTTTCCAGGAGTTGAAGAAACGTTTGACTACAGCCCCAGTGCTAGTACTGCCAGATATACATAAGGAGTTCCAAGTGTATTGCGACGCCTCTCGCTTAGGACTGGGATGTGTGCTTATGCAAAACGGAAGAGTTGTTTCGTATGCATCACGACAACTAAAACTTCATGAGTTGAATTATGCCACACATGATTTGGAGCTAGCAATCCGTAGTGCATGCGTTGAAGACTTGGAGACATTACCTTATTGGAAACCGTTGTGATGTGTACACGGATCACAAGAGTTTGAAGTACATCTTCACCCAGAAGGAGCTGAACCTTAGGCAGAGGAGATGGTTGGAGCTTATAAAGGATTATGACATGAAGCTACACTATCATCTAGGTAAGGCCAATGTCGTAGCAGACGCATTGAGTCAGAAGAGTTATGCTAATATCCTTGAAAGTAAAGGACTGTCGAAGGAATTAGCAAAGGACATCATGAAAATTCGGTTAGAGATTGTACCTAGAAGGTTCATTGCCACAATGGAGGTTTAGTCGACATTGCTGGACAAGATTCGGGAAGCTCAGAAAGATGATAAAGAGATTGCCGAGATAAAGGAGAAGATGGGCAAAGGAAAGGCCAAAGGTTTTCGTGAGGATGAGCACGATACCCTATGGTTTGAGGACCGAGTTTATGTGCCCAACAACCAGGAGATCAGGAAGTTAATACTTCAAGAGGCCCATGACTCACCATACTCGATACACCCCGGAAACACCAAGATGTATTTGGATTTGAAGGAACGTTTCTGGTGGACTGGTATGAAGAAGGATATTGCTGAGTATGTAGCCGTATGTGATGTATGTCAAAGAGTTAAGGCAGAACATCAGAAGCCAGCAGGACTGTTACAACCTATGCCGATACCCGAATGGAAGTGGGATAAACTTGGCATGGACTTTATCACCGGATTACCCAGGACTAAAGCAGGATATGATTCCATATGGGTAGTAGTTGATCGTTTAACCAAAGTAGCTCACTTCATCCCAGTGAAAACCACCTATACAAGTGCAAAGTTGGCCAAGATCTATATGTCCAGGATCGTATGTCTGCATGGAGTTCCGAGGACCATCGTATCGGATCGAGGAACACAGTTTACTTCAAAGTTTTGGCATCAGTTACACCAGACTTTGGGAACGAGATTGGAGTTCAGTACAGCGTTTCACCTGCAGACAGATGGATAGACTGAGAGAGTCAATCAAATTTTGGAGGACATGTTGAGAGCCTGTGCGCTAGATTATGGATCCAGTTGGGATGACAATTTGCCGTATGCAGAGTTCTCATACAACAATAGCTACCAAGCCAGTTTGAAGATGGCACTATTTGAAGCCCTGTATGGACGCAGGTGCAGAACACCGTTGATGTGGGATGAGGTAGGAGACCGACAGTTGTTTGGACTAGACTTGATTAAAGAATCTGAGGAGAAGGTAAAACTGATCCGAGACCGACTGAAGATTGCTCAGTCCAGGCAGAAGAGTTATGCAGACTCAAAATGTAAGGAGGTAACCTACGAAATTGGAGATAGAGCATATCTGCGAGTATCGCCCTTGCGAGGAGTGAAACGTTTTAGAGTTAAAGGAAAGTTAGCCCCGAGATTTGTAGGATCGTATCGCATTTTGGAACGGATGGGAGAAGTCGCCTACAAGTTGGAGTTACCTGAGGGATTGTCAGGAGTCCATGATGTGTTCCACGTTTCACAGATGAAGAACTGTCATGCTAAGATGGCGGAAATACCATTAAGAGATACAATACCTTTGGAGGCGATTCAGTTGGACAGTGATTTGACTTACGAGGAGAAGCCAGTTAAGATTCTTGAGTTTGCCAGCAGAGTCACCCGCAGTAAGGTTATCAAGTTTTGTAAAGTTCAGTGGAGCCATCATACCGAGGATGAAGCTACCCGGGAACAAGAGGATGATCTCCGCAAGGACCACCCATACCTATTTTCTAGCCAACCCGAATCTCGAGGGCGAGATTCATCTTAAGGGGGGTAGGTTTGTAACATCCCAAATTTTCAATTTGGAATGTTATACATAGATCATCCATGCATATCATGTTTTATTGCTTTTCCGTTCCGTAATCCTCGCAATCCTAAGCAGCTCAAGGACCCTCAGAGAGAGTTGGGGATTTCCCGGTCTTCATATTTGATTCTTTAATCAAATAATGAAAAGAGGATTTGATTTTAATTATTTCTCTCCGAAAAATATTTCACATTAAAAATTAAAGAGAGGAGATAATAAGACTTCTTCAAAATAAATGAAATATTGGAGGAAAAATATTAAAATCATTAAATTGATTTTTATTGGATTTTATTCGGATTTTATTTGCATTAGAAAAATGGCATGTTTTTCAAAATTGCATTTTAGGGCCAAAAAAATGTTCATCTTGTTCTAAATATTTTATTTAGATGGTGAAAAATTGTTTTGGCATTTCTAGGTTTTTAGTTTTTATTTATTTTTTTTCTAGGATTTTATTTCGGTCGGCGAAGTTTAAAAAAAAAGGTTCCGCGCCGACTGGGCCTAAGGCCCAGCCGCGCCAGGCCGCCGCCGCCGCCTCCTGCGCGCGCGCCGCCACCGCCACTCGGACCGGAGTCCGAGTTGGACTCCGCAGCCGCCGCGCCTTGCCCCCTCCTCCAAGTCGTCGCCCCGCCCCTTTATATACGCCGCCACCCCGCCCCAACACCACCACCGCCGCCGCCAACCCTGCCGCCCGCAGCCGCCGCCACCTCACGCAGCCGCCGCCGCCGCCAAGCCCCGCCGCCTCGCAAGCCGCTGCCCCGCCTCGCCGGAGCCCTCTCGCCGGAGGTAGCCACCACGCCCCGCCGCCGTTTTTTTATAAAAACCGTTCGTTTTTTAGAAACCCTAGATCCGTTTTCTTTGGATTCACCGGTTTTTTTCGGTTCTTCTAGTTAGCGGACGTTCGTCCGAACGTTCATTTTAATGAACGGTTCCTCGCCCGTTAGAAACAACTAACGAACGCTCGTTCGTTAGTCTGTTCGTGAGTTTTCTTTTATCGAATTTATTCCATGATTTTTCTGATCGTGATTTCTGATCCGATCTTAGTTTCTGTTTATCTTTTCGCTCGTTTAACGGAATCAGGCGATTCAAGCGCCTGGAGTTTCGTCTCGAAACCCTCTTTCCGTTTAACCAACTCACCAAGTTTTGCTACTGTAAAATTTGACCTAGTTTCAGATTAGTAAATGAAGCTTCTTTCTTTCGCCGTTTGAGTTTCGTTGCTCCGTTTGTTTTGATTCTTTTTGCGAACCGGAGTTCTTAATTTGAACTTTCTAGTCAACCTCTCTTATTTGAGTTTTTCTTGTGCATCGTTGCTTGTTACTTATGTATGTTATTGTTTGCTTGCGATAGAATTCCCGGAGTGCGAAGCGTGTTACTACGAGTCTCTAGGATTCGCGGATCGTGAGCAAGGCAAGTAACACTTTGATCATATCCCATTATTACCCAGTTTTTATGCATTAGTTCCAATCCTCAAACATTGCATGATTAGGATGTCATTAACTTGTGGGTTGGGAAGTAGTTGCTGAGGTAGAACCTATTGCCCTGTTATATTCAAACCCTTGGGAGTTACTTCTACGTATTGCTTATATTGCTATGCTATGCTCGTAGACGTGGTTTGGGTTTGAGTGAAATTCATGTCAGATGTGAGATTGTTAATTAATGGTTCAACTTAAGGTGGCAACTTAATCAAACAACTGGGTGGATTGAGGCACCCGGGGAACCCAGTGTTGTCTGTTTTTTTGGAAATCCCGGGGTACCCGTGTGATCTTCCTATGGACCGCCACCCAGGCTCAAAGGGAACTGATATGATTCATGCTAGAAACTTCTGTGTGCAGCCACAAGCTATTATGGGCTCTAGCATAGTTGAGTAAGTTACGTGAAGCTCTTGAAGAGGTAGATCAGCAGGTAGTGGGTTTTGTAGGTTTGGTATGGTCTACCTGGAGTAGAGAGTTAACGTTTCTGAAAGACTGTGTCTCGGTCATCCGTTTCTCAAACACCATGTAGTGCGAGAAATCCAACGGAGGCGATCGAGTCTTGTGGGGAAAAGTGGGCAAACCTCTACAGAGTGTACAATCTAATCATGGTTAGCCGTGTCCCCGGTTATGGACAATTCTTGAGTATCTAGTACTTGGGTTATCGCATGTATCTCACCATGCTTAATTAATACTGTTGGGATGTTAATTCACTTTAATTGGGATTGAGTTGGGGATACCTTCTCAATGATGTTTCAACCACCATGATAGTAAAATTAAAATCTATTCTGTTGTTGTAGGAAAAAATTGGCTTTTCGCAAAACTACAACCATACAGCTTTCCACCAGCCATATATGCATGTAGTGATAGCATTATTCTATTTTTTCTCTACTGTGTTATATTGACAGCATATTCCATGTGTTGACCCGTTTTCGGGCTGCAACGTATTATGTTGCAGACTTTTCAGAGGAGGAGTAAGGTTCGTTAGGTCATTGCCGTGCAGCTCAGCTATGCCGTTGGAGTTGATGGATTCACCCTATCTTCCAAGCCTTCCGCTGTTATCGCATTAGATGGCCTTAAGCCATATTATTGTAATAAGTTCTCTTTGGAGACATTCGATGTAATAGTGTGTGATTGCTACTCTGTTATAAATCCTTCGAGTACTGTGTGTGTCAGCATTACCGATCCAGGGATGACACTAAAGCACAGAGACTTGACCATCTAAGGTCGGGTCACTACAGTGTATCAGAGAGGTATCTCTGGGCCCTCTCGGTAATGCACATCACTATAAGCCTTGCAAGCAATGTGAATAATGAGTTAGGTGTGGGATGATGCATTATGGAACGAGTAAAGAGACTTGCCGGTAACGAGATTGAACTAGGTATTGAGATACCGACAATCGAATCTCGGGCAAGTAACATACCGATGACAAAGGGAACAACATATGTTGTTATGCGGTTTGACCGATAAAGATCTTCATAGAATATGTAGGAACCAATATGAGCATCCAGGTTCCACTATTGGTTATTGACTGGAAGTGAGTCTCGTTCATGTCTACATAGTTCTCAAACCCGTAGGGTCCGCACGCTTAGCGTTCGATGACGATTGGTATTATGAGTTTATATGTTTTGTTGTACCGAAGGTAGTTCGGAGTCCCGGATGTGATCACGGACATGACGAGGAGTCTCGAAATGGTCGAGACATAAAGATCTATATATTAGAAGGCTATGTTTGGACATCAGAATGGTTCCGGATGAGTTCGGGCATTTATCGGAGTGCCCGGAGGTTACCGGAACCCCCCGCGGAGTCAATGGGCCTTATTGGGCCTTAGTGGGAGAGAGGAGGAGGCGGCCAAGGTGGGGGCGCTCCCCCCAAGCCCAATCCGAATGGGGAGGGGGGCCGGGCCCCTTTCCTTCTCTCCCTCTCCCTCTTCCTTCTTCTCCTACTCCAACTAGGGAAGGGGGGGGGAACCTACTCCTATTGGGAGTAGGACTCCCCCCTTGGGCGCGCCATGAGAGGGCCGGCCCTACCCTCCTCTACTCCTTTATATACAGGGGAGGGGGGCACCCCATAGACACATAAGTTGATTGTTTAGCTGTGTGTGGTGCCCCCCTCCACAGAATTACACCTCGGTCATATCGTTGTAGTGCTTAGGCGAAGCCCTACGTCGGTAACTTCATCATCACCGTCATCACGCCGTCGTGCTGATGAAACTCTCCATCGGCCTCAACTGGATCAAGAGTACGAGGGACGTCATCGAGCTGAACATGTGCATATTGTGGAGGTGCCATGCGTTCGGTACTTGATCGGTTGGATCGCGAAGATGTTCGACTACATCAACCGTGTTTCATAACGCTTCTCCTTTCGGTCTATGAGGGTACATAGACATACTCTTCCCCTCTTGTTGCTATGCATCTCCTAGATAGATCTTGCGTGATCGTAGGAAAATTTTGAAATACTGCGTTCCCCAACAGTGGCATCCGAGCCAGGTCTATGCGTACATGTTATATGCATGAGTAGAACCCAAAGGAGTTGTGGGCGTGAGTATATACATATTGCTTGCTGCCACTAGTTGATTCTTGATTCAGCAGTATTGTTGGATGAAGCGGCTCAGACCGACATTACACGTACGCTTACGCGAGACTGGTTCTACCGACGTGCTTCACACACAGGTGGCTAGTGGGTGTCTGTTTCCCCAACTTTAGTTGAATCGGTTTCAATGAATAGGGTTCTTTCTGAAGATCAAAAAGCAATCACTATACTACGTTGTGGTTTTGATGCGTAGGTAACAACGGTTCTTGCTAGAAGCCCATAGCAGCCACGTAAAACTTGCAACAACAAAGTAGAGGACGTCTAACTTGTTTTTTCAGGGCATGTTGTGATGTGATATGGTCAAGACGTGATTATATAAATTGTTGTATGAGATGATCATGTTTTGTAACACAATTATCGGCAACTGGCAGGATCCATATGGTTGTCGCTTTATTGTATGAAATGCAATCGCCATGTAATTGCTTTACTTTATCACTAAGCGGTAGCGATAGTCGTAGAAGCAATAGTTGGCGAAACGACAACGATGCTTCGATGGAGATCAAGGTGTCAAGCCGGTGACGATGGTGATCATGATGGTGCTTTGGGGATGGAGAAGGCCATATCATATCACTTATTTGATTGCATGTGATGTTTATCCTTTATGCATCTTATTTTTCTTAGTTCGACGGTAGCATTATAAGATGATCTCTCACTAAATTTCAAGGTACAAGTGTTCTCCCTGAGTATGCACCGTTGCTACAGTTCGTCGTGTCGAGACACCATGTGATGATCGGGTGTGATAAGCTCTACGTTCACATACAATGGGTGAAAGCCAGTTTTGCACAGGCAGAATACTCGGGTTAAACTTAACGAGCCTAGCATATGCAGATATGGCCTTGGAACATTGAGACCGAAAGGTCGAGCGTGAATCATATAGTAGATATGATCAACATAGTGATGTTCACCATTCAAAACTACTCCATCTCACGTGATGATCGGACATGGTTTAGTTGATATGGATCACGTGATCACTTAGATGATTAGAGGGATGTCTATCTAAGTGGGAGTTCTTAAGTAATATTATTAATTGAACTTTAATTTATCATGAACTTAGTACCTGATAGTATTTTGCATGTCTATGTTGTTGTAGATAGATGGCCCGTACTGTTGTTCCATTGAATTTTAATGCGTTCCTAGAGAAAGCTAAGTTGAAAGATGATGGTAGCAACTACACAGACAGGTCCGTAACTTGAGGATTATCCTCATTGCTGCACAGAAGAATTACGTCCCGGAAGCACCGCTAGGTGACAAGCCTGCTGCAAATGCTGCTGACAACGTTAAGAACGTCTATCAGAGCAAAGCTGATGACTACTCGATAGTTCAGTGTGTCATGCTTTATGGCTTAGAACCGGGACTTCAACATCGTTTTGAACGTCATGGAGCATATGAGATGTTCCAGGAGTTGAAGTTAATATTTCAAGCAAATACCCGGATTGAGAGATATGAAGTCTCCAATAAGTTCTATAGCTGCAAAATGGAGGAGAATAGTTCTGTCAGTGAGCATATACTCAGAATGTTTGGGTATCACAATCACTTGACTCAGCTGGGAGTTAATCTTCCAATTGATAGTGTCATTGACAGAGTTCTTCTATCACTGCCACCAAGCTAAAAGAGCTTCATGATGAACTATAATATGCAAGGGATGGATAAGACAATTCCCGAGCTCATCACAATGCTAAAGGCTGCAGAGGTAGAAATCAAGAAGGAGCATCAAGTGTTGATGGTCAACAAGACCATCAGTTTCAAGAAAAGGGGTAAAGGGAAGAAGGGGAACTTCAAGAAGAATGGCAAACAATTTGCTGGTCAAGTGAAGAAGCCCAAGTCTGGACCTAAGCCTGAGACTGAGTGCTTCTACTTCAAAGGGACTGGTCACTGGAAGCGTAACTGCCCCAAGTATTTGGCGGAGAAGAAGGATGGAAAAGTGAAAGGTATATTTGATATACATGTTATTGATGTGTACCTTACTAATGCTCGTAGTAGCGCCTGGGTATTTGATATTGGTTCTGTTGCTAATATTTGGAACTCAAAATAGGTGCTACGGATTAAGTGAAGGTTGGCTAAGGACGAGGTGATGATGCATGTGGGAAATGGTTCCAAAGTCGATGTGATCGCCGTCAACACGCTACCTCTACATCTACCTTCGGGATTAGTTTTAGACCTGAATAATTGTATTTGGTGCCAGCGTTAAGCATGAACATTATATCTGGATCTTGTTTGATCCTAGACGGTTATTCATTTAAATCAGAGAATAATGATTGTTCTATTTATATGAATAATATCTTTTATGGTCATGCACCCTTGATGAGTGGTCTATTTTTAGTAAATCTTGATAGTAGTGATACACATATTCATAGTATTGAAGCCAACAGATATAAGTTTAATACTGATAGTGCAACTTATTTGTGGCACTGCCGTTTAGGTCATATTGGTGTAAAGCGCATGAAGAAACTCCATGTTGATGGTATTTTGGAATCACTTGATGCTTCCGAACCATGCCTCATGGGCAAGATGACCAAGAGTCCGTTCTCCGGAACAATGGAGCGGGAAAAAAACTTGTTGGAAATAATACATACTGATGTATGCGGTCCGATGAGTGTTGATGCTTGTGGCGGGTGTCGTTATTTTCTGACCTTCACAGATGATTTGAGCAGATATGGGTATATCTACTTGATGAAACATAAGTCTGAAACATTTGAAAAGTTTAAAGAATTTCAGAGTGAAGTGGAAAATCATCGTAACAAGAAAATTAAGTTTCTACGATCTGATCATGGAGGAGAATATTTGAGTTACGAGTTTTGTCTTCATTTGAAATAATGCAGAATAGTTTCGCAACTCACGCCACCTGGAACACCACAACGTAATGGTGTGTCCAAACGTCGTAACCGCACTTTATTAGATATGGTGCGATCTATGATGTCTCTTACTGATTTACCGCTATCGTTTTTGGGTTATGCTTTAGAGTCGGCTCCATTCATGTTAAATAGGGCACCATCGAAATCCGTTGAGATGACACCTTATGAACTGTGGTTTGGCAAGAAACCCAAGTTGTCATTTCTTAAAGTTTGGGGTTGTGATGCTTATGTGAAAAAACTTCAACCTGATAAGCTCGAACCCAGATCGGAGAAATGTGTCTTCATAGGATACCCAAAAGAGACTGTTGGGTACACCTTCTATCACAGATCCAAAGGCAAGATATTCGTTGCTAAGAATGGATCCTTTCTAGAGAAGGAGTTTCTCTTGAAAGAAGTGAGTGGGAGGAAAGTAAAATTTGATGAGGTAACTGTACCTGCTCCCATATTGGAAAGTAGTTTATCACAGAAATCAGTTCCAGTGATTCCTACACTAGTAAGTGAGGAAGCTAATGATGATGATCACGAAACTTCTAATCAAGTTACTACCGAACCTCGTAGGTTAACTAGAGTTAGATCCACACCAGAGTGGTATGGTAATCCTGTTCTGGAAGTCATGTTACTTGACCATGACAAACCTACAAACTATGAGGAAGCGATGATGAGCCCAGATTCTGCAAAATGGCTTGAGGCCATGAAATCTGAGATGGGATCCATGTATGAGAACAAAGTGTGGACTTTGGTTGACTTTCTCGATGATCGGCAAGCCATAGAGAATAAATGGATCTTCAAGAAGAAGACTGACGCTGACGGTAATATCACTGTCTACAAAGCTCGACTTGTTGAAAAAGGTTTTCGACAAGTTCAAGGAGGTGACTACGATGAAACCTTCTCACCCGTAGCGATGCCTAAGTCCATCTGAATCATGTTAGCAATTGCCGCATTTTATGATTATGAAAATTGGCAAATGGATGTCAAAACTACATTCCTTAATGGATATCTTAAAGAAGAGTTGTATATGATGCAACCGGAAGGTTTTTGTCGATCCAAAAGGTGCTAACAAAGTGTGCAAGCTCCAGCGATCCATTTATGGACTGGTGCAAGCCTCGCGGAGTTGGAATATACACTTTGATAGTGTGATCAAAGCATATGGTTTATACAGACTTTTGGAGAAGCCTGTATTTACAAGAAAGTGAGTGGGAGCTCTGTAGCATTTCTGATATTATATGTGGATGACATATTGCTGATCGGAAATGATACTGAATTTCTGAATTGCATAAAAGGATACTCGAATAAGAATTTTTCAATGAAAGACCTCGGTGAAGCTGCTTATATATTGGGCATCAAGATCTATAGAGATAGATCAAGACGCTTAATTGGACTTTCACAAAGCACATACCTTGATAAAGTTTTGAAGAAGTTCAAAATGGATCAAGCAAAGAAAGGGTTCTTGCCTGTGTTATAAGGTGTGAAATTGAGTCAGACTGTGTATTGAATGGTGGAGCTGTAAGTTGGTGCGGTTGCAAGCAGAGCGTCGTGGCGGGATCTACATGTGAAGCGGAGTACATAGATGTTTCGGAAGCAGCAAATGAAGGAGTCTGGATGAAGGAGTTCATATTCAATCTAGGTGTCATACCTAGTGCATCGGGTCCAATGAAAATCTTTTGTGACAATACTGGTGCAATTGCCTTGGCAGATGAATCCAGATTTCACAAGAGAACCAAGCACATCAAGAGACACTTCAATGCCATCCGCGATCAAGTCAAGGAGGGAGACATAGAGATATGAAAGATACATACAGATCTGAATGTTGCAGACCCATTGACTAAGCCTCTCTGACGAGCAAAACATGATCAGCACCGAGACTCCATGGGTGTTAGAATCATTACTATGTAATCTAGATTATTGACTCTAGTGCAAGTGGGAGAGTGAAGGAAATATGCCCTATAGGCAATAATAAAGTTGTTATTTATATTTCCTTATATCATGATAAATGTTTATTATTCATGCTAGAATTGTATTAACCAGAAACTTAGTACATGTGTGAATACATAGACAAACAGAGTGTCACTAGTATGCCTCTACTTGACTAGCTCATTAATCAAAGATGGTTAAGTTTCCTAGCCATGGACAAGAATGGGATCACATCATTAGAGAATGATGTGATTGACTTGACCCATCTGTTAGCTTAGCACTATGATTGTTTAGTTTATTGCTATTTCTTTCTCCATGACTTATACATGTTCCTACGACTATGAGATTATGCAACTCCCGAATGCCGGAGGAACACTTAGTGTGATATCAAATGTCACAACGTAACTGGGTGTCTATAAAGATGCTCTACATGTGTCTCCGGTGGTGTTTGTTGAGTTGGCATAGATCGAGATTAGGATTTTTCACTCCATGTATCGGAGAGGTATCTCTGGGCCCTCTCGGTAATGCACATCACTATAAGCCTTGCAAGCAATGTGACTAATGAGTTAGTTGCGGGATGATGCATTACGGAACGAGTAAAGAGACTTGCCGGTAACGAGATTGAACTAGGTATTGAGATACCGACGATACTCGGGCAAGTAACATATCGATGACAAAGGGAACAATGTATGTTGTTATGCGATTTGACCGATAAAGATCTTCGTAGAATATGTAGGAACCAATATGAGCATCTAGGTTCCGCTATTGGTTATTAACCGGAAGTGAGTCTCGGTCATGTCTACATAGTTCTCAAACCCGTATGGTCCGCATGCTTAACGTTCGATGATGATTGGTATTATGAGTTTATGTGTTTTGATGTACCGAAGGTAGTTCGGAGTCCCGGATGTGATCACGGACATGACGAGGAGTCTCGAAATGGTCGAGACATAAAGATCAATATATTGGAAGTATAACATCCCAAAATTCTAAATTTTAGAATGTTATACTAAATAGATATATTTGATTGATTGTTTGATTGTGGTGTGGTTGCTTGTGTGAAATTGAGTGAAATTCGAAAACTTTTTGAAAGTTAAACGAGAGGGAATAAAATGACTTTCCCAAATTTTCATTTTTTCTTTTATGATATCCGTGAATTCAAATTCTTTTCAAATATAAAACCCTAGAGAGAAGATGACATGACTTCTTTCATTTAAATAAATGAAAAGGGTTTTTGAAAATATTTGAATTTCATTGGGAAATATTTCAAATTCAGAAACTTCAAGCAACTCAATGATTTTCATGAGAGAAGATAAAATGACTTCTTCAAAACATATGAAATATGAGTTGGAAGTTTCAAATGAACAAATTTAAAGTCCTTTTGAAATTATTTTCAATTTGGAGTTATTTGAGTTTTATTCAAATTATTTTCCTACAAAAATAAAATATATGGAAATTAGGGTAAAATGATTCCCTACGTCAGAAAATTGGAGAGAAATAAATTTGAAATCATTTTGGTATTTTTAAAATGATTTTTATTGGGTTTTATTGCATCAGTGCCACTCTTTGCTTTATTTGAAATTTTGTAAATTTTATTTGACGCTAGTAAAATGTTCATGTCGTAGAAAATCTTTTTCTGAAAATTAGATATATAATATGCCTATATAAAATTTTTATTTATTTTTGTAATTTGGTTTCCTTCTGTTTCTATTAAAAAAACTAAACGTATGACCCATAATTATTTGTTGCCCACACGCGTAGCATAGTGGCAGCGGGCGCCTTATCTTTTTTTTTCTTTCTCGTAAATGGGCCAAGCCCAGCCAGCCTTATCATTTTTTTAAACTTAGGCCGAATTTTGTTTAAAAAAAATCAGCGCGCGGCCGGTCGAGGCCTTTAGGCCCGTGCGAGGCGTTTAGCCTTTTTCTTCTCTGTTTCGTTTACTTTTGTCTACGTTTAGTCCTACATTACCTAGCCTTTGACCCCCTAAACCTCTTTTTCACCTAACCCATAGAGCCTCCAAAAATCATCCGATTCGAGTTAAATCAATATTTTGGTTTGACTAGATTCATTTAAGAAAAATATTTTTCTCCTCTCCGGCGCGACTTCTGGAAATTGTCTTTTCTCTCCGAAGTCGTCTTTTCTCTACCTTATAAAGGTATCTTTCTTTGTTTTTTTCTTTTTATACTTTCGTAGTTTATTATTTTTAGACCAGTATGATAGAATAATTAGATTATCCATTAGTCTATGTATTTATACATTAGACCTAGAATTCTTTTAGCCGTAGCTATTTTTTCTTTCGTAAAACAGCTTGGCCCTGGCTTTTCAAATAGCATAACTTTTTACTCGTTCATTCAAATTAGATGAAACCAGCGCCTATAGTTTTGTCTTGTTTTCACCTATCTAGTGAACCTGTCACATCAACTTTTTGAAATTTTCAAATTTAGAAATTTGTTCAGATTCATATTCAAACTTCTTTTGATCATAACTTGAGTTTTATAACTCTGATTTAATTGATTCTTTTTGCAAATTGAAGCTCTTGACCTAAACTTTCTGATAAGGCCAAATTCACATAATTTTTGTACTGTTAGAAATTGTTTTATGTTACAAGAGTTAATTTCTTGTATTTGGAGTTTTCCGAGATCTTTTCTCCGATTCTTTTGCATGATTGCTTATGTGTGATGCTATTGCTTGGTCACGATAGATTGAAATGAAGTGTGACGAGTAGAACTATCAGGAGTTATGAGTGCGAATCATCTTCATCAATAGTACAAGACAAGTTCACACTTTGATCATATCCCTTTCATACCCAGTTTTTATGCATTAGTTTCACCTTCAAACATTGCATGAGTAGGATTGATGACATGTGGGTATTGGGAAGTAGTTGATGAGGTAGGAACCTATTGTCCTGCATTCAAACCTTGGGAGTTACTACTACGTTGTGATTATACTGCTATGCTATGCTCGTAGACGTGGATTGGTTGGAGAGAATTCATGAAAGATGTGAGAGATTGTTGTTAACTGAGGGTTAACTTAAGGTGGCTACTCTAATACACATCTCGGTGGATTGGTAGGGGCATCCTGGAGCACCTAGTGGTTTGCCCGGTCACCTGGAGAAACCAGTGCTTGCCCAAGGGGATCCCGGAATACCCCTGTGATCACCATATGGAATGCCACCCAGGCTCAAAGGGATCATAAGATTATTCATGCTAGAAACTTCCGTGTGCAGCCACAAGCCATTATGGGCTCTGGCATAGTTGAGTAAGTTGCGTGAGCTCTTGAAGAGGTGGACTAGCAGATGTAGGGGGGTTGTAGGTGTACCGGTCTGCCCGGAGTCGAGAGTAAATGCTTCTGAAAGATTGTGTCGCGGTCATCCGTTTCTCAAACACCATGTAGTGCGAGAAATCCAATGGAGGAGATCGAGTCTTGTGGGGAAAAGTGCGCAAACCTCTGTAGAGTGTACAAACTAATCATGATTATCCGTCTTCCCGGTTATGGACAATCTTGAGTATCTAGTTCTTGGATAATCATGTTGATCTCATCACTTTACTTAATTAATTTGTTGGGTTATAATTATTACTTTGGGATTGAGTTGGAGGAACCTTCTCAATAATTTTCAACCAACTTTGTAATTAAATAAAATATATTCCTTTGTTGTAGGAAAAATGGCTTTTCACAAAAAAATTATAACCATAGAGCTTCCACCAGCCAAATATGCATGTAGTGATAACTATTTCATCCTTGTCCTATGGTGTGAATTTGCCAGTACATTCAATGTACTGACCCTTTGTGGCTGCAACGTCTCATGTTGCAGGATTCTTACGATGAGTAAGTGATACGTTAGGGTTACGATTTCTACACTCAACTTTGCCATTGGTGTTGGTGGGAATCCACAACCTTTGTTAATTCCGCTATATGGATTGAGGTAATAGTATTTACGTTGCTTTATACATGTGATTTACCTCTATTATAAATCCTCGAGTACTGTGTGTGTCAGCATACCGATCCAGGGATGACACTTAAGCACACAGACTTGACCGTCTGAGGTCGGGTCGCTACAAGATGGTATCAGAGCACATGTTGACTGTAGGACGTGACCCCTAGAAACTGGCAAGCCCATAGGAAATATTTTCTCTACAAACTTCATTTTCAAAAGATCTTTTACCTCTCCTCTTTTCTGAGCTTTATCAAAATATTTCCCTTTTAGTGAGATTATACCCCTTTCCCCTTTGGACCACATGAGGAATCGACTATTGAGACCACTCCAAGGAGTACAAGATATCGGACAACCAAGATCACTTTGGAATGAAGAGGATTTTACCGTGCATTAGAATAATGGAAACCTCAACGGTTGAAGACTCCGAAGACTAGGAGAATTTGAAGGCTCTGTAGAATTTCCAGATTTGTATGACCTAGGAAGGCTATCTTTATGGAACTTGGCAGACTAAGGAAGCTGTCAATACTCGAGATCAAGGTGTATCGGAGAAAGACCGGAACATGGAGCATCAGAACTCAAAGTTTTGTCAAGAAAACCCTAAGGCAGGAGATATCCATTATCGAATGATAGCTCATGGAAATGACAAGAGCAGAAACACAGCTAACCATGAAGTTATCGCCCGCATATGTTGTTGCCACTGTGCTGAGATAAGCATGCATTTCTTCAGAAGGATTGAATGGTAGAAGGCTGATAGAGCATCTACTAGCAAGAGATGAAGTCTTAACCTTAGCCGGTGTATCACTAGGATCTGGAGTATTACATCAAGAATTTTAAGATGGGCCTGCAGGAAGCTGTATTTGACGAGAAAGCATTTCGGGAAGAACTTAGGACCCAGAAACTGAAGTAGCCAAACTGGAGGTGCAAAACCTAGAGATACCGGAGATCCGTCAGGAACTAAAGGGCAATAGTACCGTGGTTCATACCAAGGATGTTGAGACCCAGAAGTTTGGAACACAACTCCAAAAATATTAAAGGACGCCACGAGAGACTTCACGTCAACAGAGATGATCTGACAAAAGAACTTGAGAAGGACAAGCACGATCGGAAGAACCCATCGAAGCATGAACAAGACTTGAAGAGTTGGATGACTTTGAAGATTTATTGACCTTTAGAAGACCAAACCCCTGTTATGTACCTACGTTAGATGCGATGATTGTGAGTTGTCATCTTGTTTGATGTTTTTCCGACAGCCACAAATAAAATCTGCCTTTACAAAACTTTTGTTTTTATTGTGTGTATCCCTCCCTATCTCTCTCTCACCCCAAAACCCTTGGACCTAATAGAGGATGAATGGAGATAAGCTTGTATGTTCTGGACCGATGAGTCAGTTGGAGACAGACTGATGGATTCAGAACATGGAGGATCACATGGAGAACAACCCTATAGCCGGAAATGATATAACCAAGCATGCTCTTCATTGCTTTGAAAGAGGTGCTGCTACTTGGTGGAGGATGTACCAAACCATCAATGGATGGCAAAGAGTAACCACTTGGAAAGAATTTAAGTTGACTTTGCTAAAGTCTCGGGTTGTGTCCCAGAAATTGAAGCCTTATGGAAGTAATATGAAGAAACCTTGTGCATGCAAGCTTTGTGGAGAAATAGGACACAACCATAAAGAACAAAAGGATGAATGCCCTAATTGTGAAGGAAGTCACCCAGCTAAAGAATGCCCAACTAGGCAGATCACTTGTTTCTTATGTGAAGGGACTACCCACTACCCTGCTCAGTGTCACATTTACCCCATGGTACAACGAACCATCCAGCAGAAGAAAGAAGCAATGAAAGGAGCCCTCATGGAAATTTTAGAAGAACCAGTGATGAAGGACACACCCAAAGCAGACCCAATTACACCCTGCACCAAGTCGTGCTATTCATGTGGAGAAGAAGGACACATCTCCCAGAATTGTATGATGGGGATCTAGTAGAATTCCTGACAGAGGAAGTAGAGTATGACCCATAAGAAATAGAAGCCCTGATTGGAACGGAAAAGTCCAGGAAGAGAAGTAGATTGGATTCCAGGAAGGACCTGAGTCATATCACCTGTTACAGGTGCAAGGAGTCAGGGCACTACTTCAGCGATTGCCCAAAAAAAAGGAAACCTCAAGATTTTTCAAAAGTAATATGTTTTCGTTATAATGAAGCAGGCCACTTTGCCAGAGATTGTCCCAAGGAGAAGGAGACTTGTGATAATTAGTTGAGTTTGCAACAGAAGAAATATAGTAGTAGAAGTGGGAACAACTTTTATTATTGAGGTGTTGAGTTGAGGCATGTAATGGAAATGCAGGAGATGGTAATAATTTGAGAATCAATAAAGTTAGTATCATGGGTACTGATTTGGAATTTATGAGTGTTACTCTATGAAGAAAGATTTTGACCATTTTCGGGGATATGAGAAATATGGTCTATGGATGAGTTTGTGCATTTCAAGGGTGGTGGTAACTGTGAGGACCCTTGACCCCTGGAAAAAGATAATGATATACCACGGAGTCGATTTCGGACAAAATAAGTATGAGTTTTGTCTCGATATGTGGGATACCCCACGAGTATGAAGGGATGAAGTACTATTGGATATACAGGAGGTTGAATGTTGGTAATATGGAGCAATAGTAAACTCATGATGAGTCTGAGTAATCACGTCTTAGTTTGGTACCAATAGAAGGAAGAAATACAGTACAATTGGATGGATTTTAAGTATGCTAGGAAGTTGTATGTTGGAGTAGTGATCAGTTGCCCTGATGATGAGTTCAAGGTTTACAAGTGATGAGATGGGCCATAACCCACAGGCCCTAGGACCCGCCAAGAAGCAAGCACACTCTTGCTGAAGGAAAAACCCTGGTAGAGGTTACGATTTTATCGACAGACGATCTTATAGGAGCTTACGCAAAACCTGAGAGTTGTGAAGGAACAATAGATGTTTGTTTGGCTTGCAGAATCCATAGATTTATCCGAACTTAGTTCGTCGACAAGAGAAATTCTGCAATGCTTGTGAGGATGACCGAGTGTTAGAATGCGAGATTCGCTAAACCATGTACAAGGTAATGATTTGGGTGCAGGATGGATTGATCACCATACCGACTTACTCTTATTATTCGCCTTGCTATATGGGATGGTAAATCTGAGTGACTTACCTATAGTAGAGAGACGGCGATATTAAACCTTGTTTGAACCTTAGAATGGTATAGCAATTTTCCCCAGCTCTTGCCAATCGTAGGTCATACGGTGAGGTTCCACCCAGACCCATTTCCTGCAGGAGAAACCATAAATTGTTGACCACCATGAGATATCGATAGTTGATTAGTATTGACACCAGCCCCGTCAGCTAAGAAGACCCAGTAATGGAAGAACATTACCAAGATGGAAGACAGAAGAATTGAGGAAAAAGGTTATGCCACTACCGGAAGAGCCTAGAGAAGGAATTATCCTGAAAATCAGAGAAGACTGACACTGTCAAGAATAAGGATGGAGTATATGAGTTTTGATGGAACCGTAACCATGCTTCTAAGGGTGGTAGCACCCCAGACCCCCTGTGATGATCAACGGATTTTGAGAAGACCCCCAAACCTAACCTATTTCTTTCTAGCCTCTCCGAATCTCGAGGACGAGATTCATTTTAAGGGTGGTACGTTTGTAACATCCCAAAATTCTAAAATTTGGAATGTTATATTAAATAGATAGATTTGATTGATTGTTTGATTGTGGTGTGGTTGCTTGTGTCAAATTGAGTGAAATTCAAAAACTTTTTGAAAGTTAAACGAGAGGGAATAAAATGACTTTCCCAAACTTTCATTTTTTCTTTTATGATCTCCGTGAATTCAAATTCTTTTCAAATATAAAACCATAGAGAGAACATGACATGACTTCTTCCATTTAAACAAATGAAAAGGGTTTTTGAAAATATTTGAATTTCATTTGGAAATATTTCAAATTCAGAAACTTCAAGCAACTCAATGATTTTCATGAGAGAAGATAAAATGACTTCTTCAAAACATATGAAATATGAGTTGGAACTTTCAAAGGAACAAATTTAAAGTTCTTTTGAAATTATTTTCAATTTGGAGTTATTTGGGTTTTATTCAAATTATTTTTCTCCAAAAATAAAATATATGGAAATTAGGGTAAAATGATTCCCTACATCACAAAATTGGAGATAAATAAATTTGAAATCATTTTGGTATTTTTAAAATGATTTTTATTGGGTTTTATTGCATCAGTAGCACTCTTTGCTTTATTTGAAATTTTGTAGATTTTATTTGATGTTAGTAAAATGTTCACATCATAGAAATCTTTTTCTGAAAATTTGGATATATAATATGCCAATATAAAATTTTAATTTATTTTTTATTGGGTTTTCCTTCTGTTTCTATTAAAAAAATTGAACGTACAACCCATAATTATTTGTTGCCCACACGCGTAGCATAGTGGCAGGGAGCGCCTCATCTTTTTCTTTCTCCTAAATGGGCCAGGCCCAGCCAGCCTTTTCATTTTTTTAACTTAGGCCGAATATTTTTAAAAAAAACTACAACGCACGGCCGGCCGAGGCCTTTAGGCCCGTGCGATGCGTTTAGCCTTTTCCTTCTCTGTTTCGTTTATTTTTGTCTACGTTTAGTCCCATATTGCATAGCCTTTGACCCCTAAACCTCTTTTCACCTATAAATATAGACCCATAGAGCCTCCAAAAATCATCCATTTCGGGTTAAATCAATATTTTGGTTTGACTAGATTCATTTATGAAAAATATTTTTCTCCTCTCTGGCGCGACTTCTGAAATTTGTCTTTTCTCTCCGAAGTCATCTTTTCTCTACCTTATAAAGGTGTCTTTCTTCGTTTTTTCTTTTAATACTTTTGTAGTTTATTATTTCTAGACTAGTACGATTGAATAATTAGATTATTATACATTAGACCTAGAATTCTTTTAGCCGTAGCTATTTTTTTTGTAAAACAGCTTGGCCTTGATTTTTCAAATAGTCATAACATTTTACTCGTTCATCCAAATTAGATAAAACTAGCGCCTATAGTTTTGTCTTGTTTTCACCTATCTAGTGAACCTGTCACATCAACTTTTTGAAATTTTCAAATTTTGAAATTTGTTCAAATTCATATTCAAACTTCTTTTGATCACAACATGAGTTTTATAACTCTGATTAATTGATTCTTTTTGCAAATCGAAGCTCTTGATCTAAACTTTCTGATTAGGTCAAATTCACATAATTTTGATACTGTTAGAAATTGTTTTATGTTACAAGAGTTAATTGCTTATTTTGGAGTTTTCCGAGATCTTTTCTCCGATTCTTTTGCATGATTGCTTATGTGTGATTGCTATTGCTTTCTCACGATAGATTGAAACGAAGTGTGACGAGTAGAACTATCAGGAGTTATGAGTGCGGATCATCTTCATCAACAGTACAAGGCAAGTTCACACTTTGATCATATACCTTTCATACCCAGTTTTATGCATTAGTTTCACCCTCAAACATTGCATGAGTAGGATTGATGACATGTGGGTATTGGGAAGTAGTTGATGAGGTAGGAACCTATTGTCCTACATTCTAACCTTGGGAGTTACTACTACGTTGTGCTTATACTGCTATGCTATGCTCGTAGACGTGGATTGGTTTGAGAGAATTCATGAAAGATATGAGAGATTATTGTTAACTAAGGGTTAACTTAAGGTGGCTAATGTAATACACATCTGGGTGGATAGGTAGGGGCACCCTGGAGCACCTAGTGGTTTTCCCGGTCACCTGGAGAACCTAGTGCTTGCCCAAGGGGATCCCGGAGGACCCGTGTGATCACCCTATGGAATGCCACCCAGGCTCAAAGGGATCAAAAGATTATTCATACTAGAAACTTCCGTGTGCAACCACAAGCCATTATGGGCTCTAGCATAGTTGAGTAAGTTGCGTGAGCTCTTGAAGAGGTGGACTAGCAGATGTAGGGGGATTGTAGGTGTATCGGTCTGCCCGGAGTAGAGAGTAAATGCTTCTGAAAGATTGTGTCTCGGTCATCCGTTTCTCAAACACCATGTAGTGCGAGAAATCCAATGGAGGAGATCGAGTCTTGTGGGGAAAAGTGCGCAAACCTCTGCAGAGTGTACAAACTAATCATGATTAGCCGTGTCATCGGTTATGGACAATCTTGAGTATCTGGTTCTTGGATTATCATGTTGATCTCATCACTTTACTTAATTAATTTGTTGGGTTATAATTATTACTTTGGGATTGAGTTGGAGGAACCTTCTCAATAATTTTCAACCAACTTTGTAGTTAAATAAGATATATTCCTTTGTTGTAGGGAAAAATGGCTTTTCACAAAAACATTATAACCATAGAGCTTCCACCAGCCAAATATGCATGTAGTGATAGCTATTCATCCTTGTCCTATGGTGTGAATTTGCCAGTACATTCAATGTACTGACCCTTTGTGGCTGCAACGCCTGATGTTGCGCGATTCTTACAATGAGTAAGTAATACGTTAGGGTTACGATTTCTACACTCAACTTTGCTGTTGGTGTTGATGGGAATCCACAACCTTTGTTACTTCCGCTATATGGATTGAGGTAATGGTATTTACGTTGCTTTATACATGTGATTTTGTAGCGACCAGACCTCAACCAGTCTGATCTCTGTGCTTCAGTGTCATCCCTGGATCAGTAATGCTAACACGCACAGTACTTGAAGGATTTATATAACAGAGTAGCAATCACACACTTATTACATCGAATGTCTCAAAAGAGAACTTATTACAATAAATATGTCTTAAGGCCATCTAATAACGATAACAGCGGAAGGCTTGGAAGATAAGTGAGTCCATCAACTCCAACGGCATCACTGAGTATAGAACCACGACCTAAAGGCACCTTACTCGTCGTCTGAAAAGTCTGCAACATGAACGTTGCAGCCCGAAACGGGTCAGCACATGGAATATGCTGGCAAAGTAATACATAGAGAGTAATGGAAGAATATGACTATACTACATGCATAATTGGCTGGTGGAAAGCTCTATGGTTACAGTTTTCATAAAGCCAAATTTTCCCTACTGCAATAGGAATAAAGTTTATTTAACTATCATGGTAGTTGTTAAACATTGAGAGTGTAGACACCCTCTCAATCCCAATTAAGCATCATCTTTAAAACCCAACAATATTAATTAGAGTAACGTGATGAGATTCACATGATAATCCAAGTACTAGATACTCAAGATGTCCATAACCGGGGACACGGCTAACCATGATTAGTTTATACACTCTGCAGAGGTTTGCGCACTTTTCCCCACAAGACTCGATCTCCTCCGTTGGGATTCTCGCACTACATGATGTTTGAGAAACGGATGACCGAGACATAGTCTTCCAGAAGCGCTAGCACCTTACGAACGGGTAGACCGTTACACCTACTTTCCCCTACATCTGCTAGTCTACCACTATAAGAGTTCGCACGACTTAATCAACTATGCTAGAGCCCATAGTACTTGTGGCTGCACACGGAAGTTTCTAGTATGAATAATCTCATGATCCCTTTGAGCCTGGGTGGCGGTCCATAAAGAAAAACAGGCAATCGCTGGAATACCCAGGTGCCTCAATCCACCCAGATGTGTGTTTAAGTTGCCACCTTAAATAAACCATTAATTTAACAATCTCACATCTGTCATGGATACACTCACCCTAGCATAGCATGGCAATATAAGCAAACATAGAAGTAACTCCCAAAGGTTTGATAATAAAACAGGTAATAGGTACTACCTCATCTACTTCCCAAAACCCACAATTTAATTAGATCCTATTCATGCAATGTTTGAGGATTGATCTAATGCAATAAAACTGGGTAGTAAAGAGGTATGATCAAAGTGTTACTTGCCTTGCTGATGATCCGCGAAACCTAGAGATCCAAAGTAGCAAGCGGCGCACTCGGGTACTCTTTCGCAAACAAACAAGCACACAATAAGCACTCATCTAATGCACAGGTAAAACTCAAATAAGAGATCTAACCAAAAAGTTCAAATTAAGAAGTCCGGTTTGCAAAAAGAATCAAATCGAACAAAGCAACAAAAGTCAAACGGCGAAAGAAACAAGCTTCATTTACTATCTGGATCTAAGTCAAATTTTACAGAAGCAAAAACTTGTTTGAGTTGGTTAAATGGAAAGAGGGTTTCGAGACGAAACTCCAGGTGCTTGAATCGCCTGATTCCGATAAACGAGCGAAAAGTTATACTAGAAAGGAAATCGGATCAGAAATCGCGATCAGAAATAATCACGGAAAATCCGAGAAAAAGAAAAACGACAAATAGATTAACGAACGAACGTTCGTTTTCTGAAACTAAACGATGAACACATTCATTAAAACGAATGAACGAGCGGATGCTCGCTAAATAAACTAAACCAGAAATAAACTGATCTAAATAAAAAACGGATCTAAAAAACCGAACGGAAAACCGAACGGTTTTCTAGGGAAAACCGGCGGCGGGGCGGGGTCAACCTGGGCAGGCGGCGGGGTCCGGCGTGCGGCGGCGCGGGGTGGCTGCGGCGGTAGGGCGGCATGCGGCGGCGCGGGGTGGCTGCGGCGGTAGAGCGGCGTGCGGCGGCGCGGCGATGTGGCAGCAGGGCGGCGTGCGGCGGCGCGGGCGACGGGGTCCGGCACCTGCGGCGGCACGCGGCGGCGGCGGGCTAGGGTTAGGGCGCGGCGCGGCTTGGGGCTTAACGGGCTCGTGGCGGCGCCTTTTAAAGGCCCGGCCGGACAGAGTCCTGGCCGAACATGGCCCAAAGTCGGTTACGCGTTTTTTTAAATAATTATGTGTATAAAAACAAATAAAATAAATACTAAATGGACTTCAAAAATCCTGAAATAAATTTTCCCCGACTTCTAAAATCAAGCCGAACAGGATGTACATTTATTTGGGGCCTAAATGCAATTCTGAAAAACGCGCATTTTTCCTAAATTCAAATAAAATAGCAAATAACTCCAAAATAAAATCTTATTTGATTTTATTATTAAATCCTCAATATTTCTTTTTTTTGGGAAAGTCATTTTATTCCCTCTCTCATATTTTTATGATAGAAAAAAATTGAAGATAAAATAAATAAAATCAAATGATCCTATTTTCAAAATTTGAGAAAACTCAAATATGAAAATAACGAAATCCCCAACTCTCTCCGAGGGTCCTTGAGTTGCGTAGAATTTCTAGGATCAAACCAAAAGCAAATAAAATATGATATGCAGTGATGCTCTAATGTATAACATTCCAAATTGAAAATTTGGGATGTTACAAACCTACCCCCCTTAAGATGAATCTCGCCCTCGAGATTTGGGTTAGCTAGAAAATAGGTGAGGGTGGTCCTTCAGCAGATCTTCCTCTCGCTCCTAGGTGGCTTCATCCTCGGTGTGGTGGCTCCACTGAACTTTGCAAAACTTGATAACCTTGCTGCGGCTGACTCGGCTGGCATACTCAAGAATCTTGACTGGTTTCTCCTCATAGGTCAAATCACTGTCCAACTGAATAGCTTCCAGCGGCACTGTATCTCTCAGCGGTATATCAGCCATCTCTGCATGGCACTTCTTCAACTGGTAAACGTGGAATAAATCGTGAACTCCTGACAATCCTTCGGGCAATTCCAACTTGTAGGCTACTTCTCCCATACGCTCCAAAACCTTGTATGGTCCTACAAAACGTGGCGCTAACTTTCCCTTAACTCC
This sequence comes from Triticum urartu, assembly GCF_056163025.1. Taxonomy (NCBI): domain Eukaryota; kingdom Viridiplantae; phylum Streptophyta; class Magnoliopsida; order Poales; family Poaceae; genus Triticum; species Triticum urartu. The sequence goes on along the minus strand of NC_141878.1, from coordinate 440,919,149 downwards.
AAAACGCTTAACTCCTCAAAGTGGAGATACTCGAAGATAAACTCGGTCTCCGACTTCATAAACTGTCTCCTTGTGTTTAGAATCTGCGTAGCTCTTCTGCCTGGACTGGGCTACCTTGAGCCTATCGAGAATCAATTTCACCTTCTGTTCAGACTCCTTAATCAAATCCGGTCCAAACAACTGGCGGTCTCCAACTTCATCCCACGTCAATGGGGTCCTGCACCTCCTTCCGTACAAGGCTTCGAAAGGGGCCATCTTCAAACTGGATTGATAACTGTTGTTGTAAGAGAACTCTGCATATGGCAAATTGTCGTCCCAACTAGATCCATAATCTAGCGCACAAGCTCTCAGCATATCCTCGAGAATCTGGTTGACTCTCTCGGTCTGTCCATCTGTCTGCGGATGAAAAGTTGTACTGAACTCTAGCCTGGTACCCAAAGTTTCGTGCAACTGATTCTAGAACATTGAGGTAAACTGGGTTCCTCTATCTGATACAATGCTCCTTGGAACTCCATGCAGACATACGATCCTGGTCATGTATATCTTTGCCAACTTAGCACTGGTGTAGGTAGTCTTCACTGGGATGAAATGAGCTACCTTTGTCAAATGATCGACTACTACCCAAATTGAGTCATAGCCTGAACGCGTTCTGGGCAATCCCGTAATAAAATCCATGCCTAGCTTATCCCACTTTCATTCGGGTATCGGCAATGGCTGTAGCAATCCTGCTGGCTTCTGATGCTCTGCCTTTACTCTCTGACATACATCACAAATTGCTACATACTCCGCAATATCCTTCTTCATTCCGGTCCACCAGAAAGTATCCTTCAAATCCAAATACATCTTGGTATTTCCTGGGTGAATCGAATATGGTGAATCATGGGCCTCCTGCAGAATTAACTTCCTGATCTCCGGGTCATTAGGCACATAAACACGGTCTTCAAACCATAGGGTATCGTGCTCATCCTCAAGAAATCCTTTAACTTTTCCTTTGCTCGTCTTCTCCTTTATAGAGGCAACCTCCTTGTCAGTCTTCTGAGCTTCTCTGATCTTATCCATCAAAGTAGACTGAATCTCCAATGCTGCTACATAGCCTCTCGGAACTATCTCCAACCATAGCTCACGAAGGTCCTCGGCTAACTCCTTCGGTAAATCTCCCATCATTAGTGTGTTGACATGGCTTTTACAGGCTCAGCGCATCGGCTACTACGTTAGCCTTTCTGGGATGATAATGCAATCTCATATCATAATCCTTGATGAGCTCCAACAATCTCCTTTGCCTGAGATTCAACTCCTTCTGCGTGAAAATATACTTCAAACTCTTGTGATCTGTGTACACCTCACAATGGTTTCCAATGAGAAAATGTCTCCAAGTCTTCAAGGCGTGCACTACGGCTGTTAAATCCAAATCATGTGTGGCATAATTTAACTCATGAGGCATAGGCTGTCATGAGGCATACGAAACAACTCTTCCCTCCAGCATGAGGACTGCTCCAAGTCCTCGACGTGAAGCATCGCAATACACCTCATAATCTTTGTTCTGATCCGGCAAAATCAACACTGGTGATGTAACCAAAAGTTTCTTCAACTCCTGGAAACTGGCCTCACATTCCTCATTCCATATGAACTTGGTATCCTTATTCAACAACTCCATCATAGGCTTTGCAATCTTCGAGAAATTTTGAATGAATATCCGGTAGTATCCTGCAAGTCCAAGAAAACTCCGGATCTCTCCAACTGTTGTTGGTGCTTCCCAATTTTTCACAGTGACAACCTTGGTGGGATCTACTGCTATACCTTCTCCGGATATAACATGTCCGGGGAATCCAACTTCCTTCAACCAAAACTCACATTTGCTAAACTTGGCATATAACTGATGTTCTCTGAGCTTCTCAAGTACCAAACGCAAATGCTCCTTATGCTCCTCTACATTCTTCGAGTAAACCAGAATATCATCAATGAACACTATGACAAACTTATCCAAAAACTCCATAAACACTTTGTTCATCATGTTCATAAAATAGGCAGGTGCGTTAGTCAGACCAAATGACATAACGGTATACTCATACAGCCCATACCTGGTGGTAAAAGCCGTCTTAGGTATATCCTGTTCTCGAATCTTCAACTGATGGTATCCTGATCGCAGATCGATCTTGGAAAATATCTTAGCTCCTTGCACTCGATCGAACAGATCATTGATCATCGGTAGTGGGTACTTGTTCTTGATCGTTACTTCATTTAATCCTCGATAATCAACAACCATCCTTAACAATCCATCCTTTTTCTCCACTAGAAGTACTGGCGATCCCCAAGGCGAAGAACTTGGGTGAATATAACCTTTATCCAGTAACTCTTTAATCTGCTTCTTAATCTCCTCCAAATCTTTTGCGGGCATCTTGTATGGTCTCTTAGATATTGGCCCTGTGCCTGGCAAAAGCTCAATCAAAAACTCAATGTCTCTATCCAGTGGCATGCCTGGCAACTCCTCTGGAAATACATCCGGAAAATCCTTTACCACCGGTACTTCCTCCTGCACAACTCCTGATAAGGAATTTACTTGAGTCCTCTTCGGCACATGCCGGGATACATACTTGATCCTTCTTCCTTCTGGGGTGGTAAGCAAAATTGACTTACTGGCGCAATCGATGTTTCCTCCATACATCGACAACCAGTCCATACCCAGAATTACATCCAAACCTCGAAATTCCAAAATGATCAAATCCGAGGGAAACACATGCCTACCTATACTCAATGGCACTTGAAAACACCCCCGGCTGGCCATATACTCCGCTCCTGGTGAGCTTACTAGCATAGGTGTTCTAAGAACCTTGGTGGGCATGTTATACTTATCCACAAATCCCCTTGATATGTATGAATGCGATGTACCAGTATCAAAAAGAACGATTGCAGTAAAAGATTTAACCAAAAACTTACTGATTACTGCATCCGGCTGCTCTTCAACCTCCTCCATGTTTACGTGGTTCACCTATCCCCTGTTGAAAGGGTTCGGCTTCTTCCCAGAGTTTCCATTGCCATTTCCATTCTGGGATTCAGGACATTCATTAGTGTAATGTCCGGTCTTCTGGCACTTAAAGCAAGTGACTTGGCTCAAGTCTCTCTTGGCTGGTGTTGATGGGTTGGTACAGTTCTGGCCGTTGCTTCCTCCATTCCCGTTACCATTCTTGGGGCCATTGTGGTTGTGCGAGCTACCTCCTCCATGGGTATGCTGAAAATGTCCTCCTGGTTTAGGGGTAAAACGTGGCTTCTGCTGAGCTCCTGAATTGTACTTCCCATGTCCATACTTCCTCTTGTGGTTCTCAATCTGCTGCTGCTTCCCTTCAATCATAAGAGCGTGATCTACCAACTCCTGGTAGTTGTTGAAGCTTGCTACCATCAACTGCATGCTCAACTCATCATTCAGTCCTTCCAGAAACTTCTCCTGCTTAGCTGCATCCATAGCAACGTCATCTGGGGCATAACGTGCTAGCTTACTAAAGTCATCCACATACTGGCCAACTGTCCGTCCTCCTTGGCACAAGTTGCGAAACTCATGCTTCTTCATGGCCATAGCTCCTGCTGAAACATGGGCAGTACGGAAAGCCTGCTAAAACTGGTCCCATGTGACAGTGTCGATAGGGTAAGTGGCTGTGAAATTCTCCCACCATGATGCTGCGGGTCCTTCAAGCTGATGTGCGGCAAATTTCACCTTTTCTGCATCTGTGCATCCTGCCGTGGTCAACTCCCTTGCTGTCTTGCGGAGCCAATCATCTGCTACTATAGGCTCGATGCTACTAGAGAATACCGGTGGATTCAGCCTAAGAAAACGGGTTAAGTGATCCACAGGTGGTGGTGGTGGTGGGTTGTTGTTGTTGTTCCCCTGATTCTGATTCTGTACTAGCAACTTCATCAACGTATTCTGCTGCTGGATCAACTGAGTGAGCTCCGGTGGGAAGGTAAATCTGGGGTCACGTCTCGGAGGCATCAGATGGGTTTAGAAAAGATGAGATTTAAGAATAGAGAGAGGTCTAGAGAGAAAACACTACCCATATGCACATGAGGCAAAAGCAACCAAATCACTTCATTCAATCAAACAAGGGCATACAATCGGTCTAACTATCGCAAAAGTGCTCGGACTACTCTATTTACATGGGGAATACTACTACTGATGGGGTGGTCTACTAGAAATATTCTTCGGTTGAAGACTCCATGATATCTGCTCCAGCTTCATCAACATAGTCATCATCGCTATCGTCTATGTCCGAGTCGGTGTCGTCGATGATGATGTAGTCTTCCGGATGAATCTCCTTGGGTTCTTTGTCTTCTTCTATTGGTGTAGGGTCTCCCATGAATATTCTGATCTTCTTGATCAGGTCGTCATTCTTCTCCACTAGTACGACGATTTCCTCCTCATAATCTTCAGTGTAGCCTTGAGTTCTTCCTCCAGTTCCGTGATTCTTGTCCTCGCCTTCTTCAGATCTATCATGTCTGCGCACATCTGGTTCTCCTGACGTCGAATGTGTTGGTTTAACTCCTGGATAAAAGCTGCTATTGATCTATGCTTCTTGGTGCTGATCATCTCCCAGTGCTCATCTCGGCGCCCACAAATCTGGTAGATAGTATCCTTGAGGTCATTACGGTAAACTTCTCCAATACGTCCCATGGCGATGTGAGCTGCCATGCTCTTTCCTAGACTCCAGGTTGGTGCATCAAAGAAAAACTCTATGGGCTCAGTGACTGGCATGAACGTCCTTCCTGGAACTTGAATTTGAATCATCCAGCGCTCCTCTTCAGGTAAAGTGGCGTTGTAGGTTCCGGTGAAGCTTGGTACTCCGATGTTTAGATATCCAGTAACTTCCCTCAAGTGATGTCCAAAGGGTGTATCTTCATCCGGTTGCGTGAACTTGTTCCTTGCATCCGCCATCCTAAGGAGTAGAAAAGATGAGGAGTCAGAAATGAGAAGAGTGAGAAGTGATCTAGGGATTTAGCTTAGTGGTAGTGTCCTACAGTCAGCGTGTGCTCTGATACCATCTTGTAGCGACCAGACCTCAACCAGTCTGATCTCTGTGCTTCAGTTTCATCCCTGGATCAGTAATGCTGACACGCACAACACTTGAAGGATTTATAACAGAGTAGCAATCACACACTTATTACATCGAATGTCTCAAAAGAGAACTTATTACAATAAATATGGCTTAAGGCCATCTAATAACGATAACAGCGGAAGGCTTGGAAGATAAGTGAGTCCATCAACTCCAACGGCATCACTGAGTATAGAACCACGACCTGAAGGCACCTTACTCATTGTCTGAAAAGTCTGCAACATGAACGTTGCAGCCCGAAACGGGTCAGCACATGGAATATGCTCGCAAAGTAACACATAGAGAGTAATGGAAGAATAAGACTATACTACATGCATAATTGGCTGGTGGAAAGCTCTATGGTTACAGTTTGCGTAAAGCCAATTTTTCCCTACTGTAATAGGAATAAAGTTTATTTAACTATCATGGTAGTTGTTAAACATTGAGAGTGTAGACACCCTCTCAATCCCAATTAAGCATCATCTTTAAAACCCAACAATATTAATTAGAGTAACGTGATGAGATTCACATGATAATCCAAGTACTAGATACTCAAGATGTCCATAACCAGGGACACGGCTAACCATGATTAGTTTATACACTCTGCAGAGGTTTGCGCACTTTTCCCCACAAGACTCGACCTCCTCCGTTGGGATTCTCGCACTACATGATGTTTGAGAAAGGGATGACCGAGACATAGTCTTTCAGAACTGCTAGCACCTTACGAACGGGTAGACTATTACACCTACTTTCCCCTCCATCTGCTAGTCTACCACTGTAAGAGTTCGCACGACTTAATCAACTATGCTAGAGCCCATAGTAGCTTGTGGCTGCACACGGAAGTTTCTAGTATGAATAATCTCATGATCCCTTTGAGCCTGGGTGGCGGTCCATAAAGAAAAACAGGCAATCGCTGGAATACCCAGGTGCCTCAATCCACCCAGATGCGTGTTTAAGTTGCCACCTTAAATAAACCATTAATTTAACAATCTCACATCTGTCATGGATACATTCACCCAATCCACGTCTACTAGCATAGCTTGGCAATATAAGAAAACGTAGAAGTAACTCCCAAAGGTTTGATAATAAAACAGGTAATAGGTACTACCTCATATACTTTCCAAAACCCACAATTTAATTAGATCCTATTCATGCAATGTTTGAGGATTGATCTAATGCAATAAAACTGGGTAGTAAAGAGGTATGATCAAAGTGTTACTTGCCTTGTTGATGATCCGCGAAACCTAGAGATTCAAAGTAGCAAGCGACGCACTCCGGGTAATCTTTCGCAAACAAACAAGCACACAATAAGCACTCATCTAATGCACAGGTAATACTCAAATAAGAGATCTAACCAGACAATTCAAATTAAGAACTCCGGTTTGCAAAAAGAATCAAATCAAACGAAGCAACGAAAGTCAAACGGCGAAAGAAACAAGCTTCGTTTATTAATCTGGATCTAAGTCAAATTTTACAGAAGCAAAAACTTGTTTGAGTTGGTTAAACGGAAAGAGGGTTTCGAGACGAAACTCCAGGCGCTTGAATCGCCTGATTCCGATAAACGAGCGAAAAGTTATACTAGGACGAAAATCGGATCAGAAATCACGATCAGAAATAATCGCGGAAAATTTGAGAAAAAGAAAAATGACGAACAGATTAACGAACGAACGTTCGTTTTTTGGAACTAAACGATGAACGCGTTCGTTAAAATGAACGAACGAGCGAACGCTCGCTAAGTAAACTAAACCAGAAATAAACCGATCTAAATAAAAAAGGATCTAAAAAAACAAACGGAAAACCGAACGGTTTCTAGGGAAAACCGGCGGCGGGGCGGGTCAACCTCGGCGGCGGTGGCTCCGGCGTGCGGCGGTGCAGGGCGGCGGCGGCGTCGGGCGGTGCGAGGCGGCAGGGCGGCGTGCGGCGGGGTCCGGCGGCTGCGGCGGCACGCGGCGGCGGCGGGCTAGGGTTAGGGCACGGCGCGGCTTGGGGCTTAACAGGCTCGGGGCGGCGCCTTTTAAAGGCCCGACCGGACAGAGTCGTGGCCGAACACAGCCCAAAGTCGGTTGCGCGTTTTTTAATAATTACGCGCAGAAAAACAAATAAAATAAACACTAAACGGACTCCAAAAATCCCGAAATAAATTTTCCCCGACTTCTAAAATCAAGCCGAACAGGATGGAAATTTATTTGGGGCCTAACTGTAATTTTGAAAACGCGCATTTTTCCTAAATTCAAATAAAATAGCAAATAACTCCAAAATAAAATCTTATTTGATTTTATTATTAAATCCTCAATATTTCTTTATTTTGGGAAAGTCATTTTATTCTCTCTCTCATATTTTTATGATAGAAAAAATTGAAGATAAAATAAATAAAATCAAATAATCCTATTTTCAAAATTTGAGAAAACTCAAATATGAAAATAACGAAACCCCCAACTCTCTCCGAGGGTCCTTGAGTTGCGTAGAATTTCTAGGATCAAACCAAAAGCAAATAAAATATGATATGCAGTGATGATCTAATGTATAACATTTCAAATTGAAAATTTGGGATGTTACAGATTTACCTCTGTTATAAATCCTTGAGTATTGTGTGTGTCAGCATACCGATCCAGGGATGATACTTAAGCACAGAGACTTGACCGTCTGAGGTCGGGTCGCTACAGGAAGGCTATGTTTGGACATCGGAATGGTTCCGGATGAGTTCGGGCATTTACCGGAGTGCCAGGAGGTTACCGGAACCCCCGGGGAGTCAATGGGCCTTAGTGGGAGAGAGGAGGAGGCGAGCAAGGTGGGGGCGCCCCGCCAAGCCCAATCCGAATTGGGAGGGGGGCCGGCCTCCAACTAGGGAAGGGGGGAAACCTACTCCTATTGGGAGTAGGAGTCCCCCCCTTGGGCGCGCCATGAGAGGGCCAACCCTCCCCTCCTCCACCCCTTTATATACGGGGGAGGGGGCACCCCATAGACACATAAGTTGATTGTTTAGCCGTGTGTGGTGCCCCCTCCACAGAATTCCACCTCGGTCATATCGTTGTAGTGCTTAGGCGAAGCCCTGCGTCGGTAACTTCATCATCACCGTCATCATGTCGTCGTGCTGACGAAATTCTCCCTTGGCCTCAACTGAATCAGCAGTATGAGGGACATCACCGAGCTAAACGTGTGCAGAGGGCGGAGGTGCCGTGCGCTTGATACTTGATCGGTTGGATCGCGAAGACGTTCGACTACATCAACCGTGTTTCATAACGCTTCCGCTTTCGGTCTACAAGGGTACGTAGACATACTCTTCCCCTCTCGTTGATATGCATCTCCTAGATATATCTTGCATGATCGTAGGAAATTTTGAAATACTACGTTCCCCAACAATTGATTGCAAGTATGTACTGTGTGGGGTGATCCTCCAACTGATTTTGCTTTGACGATTTCTAGATCTCATCTCAAAGGGTGAGTGGGTATTGTAGTCTTCATAGCCCGGTATTCTCCTTATATGTATTGTGTTGATTGGCTCATCGTGTTGTGAAGGGCGCCCACACAACATTAGCCACCTATGGACTTGTGGTGATTTATGTTGGTGAGAAGGGTAGTTGTGGAGGGTAGCTGGTGACAGAACCTATTCTCGCTTCATCCCTGGTCATTGCAATAGGGATTGGTGGAGAACCCTGGAACTTAAGGCCGTGACCACGAAGAGTTCACTCCCCTTAATCATCGTTATGATAACCAGAGTGGGGAAGCACGGTGGTGGAACGAGTGTACGCGGTAACCTTAGTGGGGATGTCTACTTTATTGGCTCCGCCCACGCGAGATCATATACAAGTGGCTTAGTGATACAATTAGAGAGCCATGTCTATCATGCGTTGTCAGCATCATACTTATGGTGATGACTCTAATTCCTTCGAGAACGTGTACTACTCAAGCACTGTTTCTCTCAGTTTAGTTCATTTAATTTTCTGTTTTTTATTTCTTGTTTGTAGTTTAGATAAGTTCTACCCTTTTATTTGTGTTCACAACAACTTACTATAGTAGGTTATTTTCAAACTACAATTTGTGTGCGTACATAACTACGCAAGTGATAGCGTAGTTGCGGGGTTTGTAATTCCTTCCTATTTGCTCATGTGGGTTCGATATTTCACTTATCACGAAAGTGCTACAACAGCACGGTGCACTTGCAGGTCATCAGTGGGCATGATGCCTTTGCCCCCTTAAGTGTGTTTTGACGGACTCTTGTAGTCGTGCTTGTACTTAGCACTCGAATACTGTCGAGCTTCTTCTAGCGGTTCTTCATGTGTCAAAGCAAGAGATAACACAACATCAATTATTCTAGGATCATGCAACCTAATAGCCTTTTGAATGTTCATATGCAATCTTCCTATAAATTTAGTAACAAAAAAATGCCTCGTCATAATGACATTTATGTATTAACACTTTGTGTCTGAGCTTTTCGAACTTGTGGTGATAATTTTCCATAGAGTCAATTTGTTTACACCTTTCTAATGCCTATAAGTACTTTAAGTGTTTATCCTAGACAAACTTTGTATGTATCGCTACCACTAACTCTTTCCAACTTTCTACTTCATGATCTCACTAGTACAAAAAGGGCCTAATGTTCAGCTCATTAGTCCCGGTTTGTAACTGAACTAGCACTAATGTGACCATTAGTGCCAGTTCCAACGGCTAGGCGGGCGGCGCTCATTAGTCCCGGTTATTGGCGAATCTTTAGTACCGGTTCGTGCCACGAACCGGGACTAAAGAGGTGGTGGCAGGCTAGTGTTAGGCTGCGGCCCCACAAACACCTTTAGTCCCGGTTTGTGGCACGAACCGGGACAAGAGATGCACCTTTAGTCCCGGTTCGTATAACCAACCGGGACTAAAGATCATCATATACAAACCCTTCGTCGAGCCCGAGCTCTCTGTTCTTCCCCTTTCCTCTCCTCTATTTTCTTCCTCTTCCTCTCGAGCTCACACTCCATTTTTGCCAAAATTTTTGAAGATTCGAAGGCACCTCATCCATCCAAGTGATCACAAAGGTTAGAAAATTTGCCCTTTCATCTCTCATTGCTAGATTAGCTCTTGCAATGCTTTATAAATATAGTGATTTGTGGGTTTTATTTTGGGAGGAATTATATGTGGTAGTATTTGATTTATATGCAATTTGAGGTCAAAATAACTCTTAGTTTGCATATGTAGGTGTGGTTTACTTAGTGCCTTCCCGTCTCCGTCCTAACCACTGTCGATCGCCCGCACCGTCCCGTCACCGGCCCCAACTTGTGGTGAGCCTCTTGTTCTTATATTAAAAAAATGTTTGTGTGATTTAGATATATAGTTACTTGTATAATTATCTTACCCGTACGTTGGTTGTTATACTCCCTCCGTTTCTTTTTACTCCGCATATAAGATTTGGTCGAAGTCAAACTACCCAAAGTTTGACCAAATTTATATAAAAAAATATGAACATCTAGAATATTAAAATTATATAGTATGAAAATACATGTCATGGTGCATCTGATAATATTGATTTCATATTGTCAATGTTTATATTTTTTAATATAAAGTTAGTCAAACTTTACAAAGCTTGACTTTGACCAAACCTTATATGCAGACTAAAAAGAAACGGAGGGACTACATAGTGCCATGGTTTTGATATCCGTCCCCGTCAGCCCTCGTCCGGTTTATGATTCAGATGTGGTATATTCTCTTTTAAAACAATTTGTTGCATTTCGTGTTTATGACAAATTATGCCCATCAAGTTGACATAGATATTTTTATCTAGTAGGTATGTGAACAGGAAATTCCAACTGACCCTATTGTCGAGAGGTTAAATTTAGTTGAAAAAGAAAACGAGTATTTGAAAGAAAAATTGAAAAGAATTGAGGGGGAATGGAATTGGAGTTGCATGTTGCCGATGTCGTCGATGATCATAAAATCAAGATGGAGAAAATGCGCTTGAAGATTAGAAAGATTAGAGAAGGTGCCATCGATAATGAGGCTTGGTATCATTATGCTGTTGGATCAATTGTTACCTTAGTTGCGATCTTGATCGCATTTGTTGTTGCATTTAAATGCTTTAGCTAGAAAGTTATTTGTATGTTGTTTTATGAGAATAAGTGTTGTATGAACTTTATGTATGAACTTGTATTAATTTGGTCTATTTGGTGTTGTGTAATGAAGATGAGCCAGCAATGGATGTACGATGACCGATGCTCTCCCCAGTTCGTTAAAGGCGTGCATACTTTTTTGCCTGCGGCTGAGGCAAACAAGCGGGCGGATGGTTTTATGTCTTGTCCATGTGCTGGCTGTAAGAATGATCACAATTACTCTAACTCAAGAACCATTAACCAACACCTGTTTGAGTCTGGTTTCATGCCCCACTATAATGTTTGGACCAAGCATGGAGAAAGAGGGGTTATGGTGGAAGAAAATGAAGAAGAAAAGGACGATGACAACTATCCAGGCCATGGGTTCCCTGGATACGATGGTACAACAATGGGGGAAGAAGCTAAGCCGGCAATGCAGGAAGAAGCTAAAGAAGAGGCATCAGATGAGCCCGCTGATGATCTCGGTCGGGCCATTGCCGATGCAAAGAGAAACTGTGCAAGTGAGAAGGAGAGGCTGAAGTTGCAGCGCATGTTAGAGGATCACAAGAAATTGTTGTACCCGAATTGGGAAGCTGACAAGAAAAAGTTGGGCACCACACTAGAATTGCTGCAATGGAAGGCAAAGAATGGTGTATCTGACAAGGGATTTGGAAAGTTGCTAATAATGTTAAAGAATATGCTTCCAAAGGACAAAGAATTGCCCGAGAGTACGTACGAAGCAAAGAAGGCTGTCTGCCCTCTAGGATTAGAGGTGCAGAAGATACATGCATGCCCTAATGACTGCATCCTCTACCGCGGTGAGTACGAGGATTTGAATGCGTGCCCGGTATGTGGTGCATTGTGCTATAAGATCAGACGCGATGACCCTGGTGATGTCGAGGGCGATGTGGTATGCTCCTATAATACCACGGTTGAAACGTTTGTTCCAACACAAAGAGCATGACAAGTTGATGCGATGGCACAGAGAAGACCGTATGAAAGATGGGAAGTTGAGAGTACCCGCTGACGGGTCGCAGTGGAGAAAAATCGAGAGGAAGTGGGGGGACCTTGCAGGTGACGGAAGGAACGTATGGTTTGGTCTAAGCGCAGATGGCATTAATCCTTTTGGGGAGCAGAGCAGCAATCATAGCACCTGGCCTATGACTCTATGTATGTATAACCTTCCTCCTTGGTTATGCATGAAGCAGAAGTTCATTATGATGCCAGTGCTCATACAAGGCCCTGAGCAACCCGGCAACGACATTGATGTGTACCTAAGGCCATTAGTTGAAGAACTCTTACAGCTGTGGAATGGAAAAGGTGTACGTGTGTGGGATGAGCTCGATCAGGAAGAATTTGACCTACATGCGTTGCTGTTTGTGACCATCAATGATTTGCATGCTCTCAATAACCTTTTAGGACAGATAAACAAGGGATACCGCACATGCACGCACTGTTTGGATGATACTGATAGTATATATTTGGATAATTGTAAGAAGAATGTGTACCTGGGACATCGTCGATTTCTTCCGAGCAGGCATCCCGTAAGAAAGAAAGGCAAGCATTTCAAAGGTGAGGCAGATCACCGGACGAAGCCTCGCCACCGTACTGGTGCTGGTGTACATGATATGGTCAAGGATTTGAAGGTAATCTTTGGAAAGGGTCCCGGCGGACAATCTGTTCCAAATGACGCTGACGGGAGCGCACCCATGTGGAAGAAGGAATCTATATTTTGGGACCTACCCTATTGGAAATATCTAGAGGTTCGCTCTGCAATCGACATCATGCACATGACGAAGAATCTTTGTGTGACCCTGCTTGGCTTCTTGGGCGTGTATGGGAAGACAAAAGATACACCGGAGGCACGGGAGGACTAGCAATGTATGCATGGAAAAGGCGGCATACATCAGGGTCATGCCAGCTACGCTCTTACCAAAGAAGAGAAGGAAATCTTCTTCGAATGCCTGCTTAGTATGAAGGTCCTGTCTGGCTTCTCGTCAAATATAAAGGGAATAATAAATATGGCAGAGAAAAAGTTCCTAAACCTAAAGTCTCATGACTGCCACGTGATTATGACGCAGCTACTTCCAGTTGCATTGAGGGGGCTTCTACCAGAAAATGTTTGATTAGCCATTGTGAAGCTATGTGCATTCCTCAATGCAATCTGTCAGAAGGTAATCGATCCAAAAATCATACCAAGGTTAGAGAATGATTTGGTGCAATGTCTTATAAGTTTTGAGTTGGTGCTCCCACCATCCTTCTTCAACATCATGATGCACGTCCTAGTTCACCTATGCGAAGAGATTAACATTCTGGATCCTGTATTTCTACACAATATGTTCCCCTTTGAGAGGTTCATGGGAGTCTTAAGGAAATATGTTCATAACCGTGCTAGGCCAAAAGGAAGCATCTCCAAGGGCCATGAAAATGAGGAGGTCATTGAGTTTTTTATTGACTTTATTCCTGACCTTAAGCCGATTGGTGTTCCTGAATCGCGGCATAAGGGTAGACTGGGTGGAAATGGCATGCTAGGACCAGAACAAATAATATGTATGGACGGGAATTCACTCACTCAAGCACACTACACAGTTCTGCAAAATTCCGCCTTGGTGGCTCCGTATATGGAGGAACACAAGAATATTCTACACTCCAAACACCCGGAGCAGTCTGACGACTGGATTACATGTGAACAAACGGGGACTTTCGCCGGTTGGTTGCAGACATGTGCCATGCATGACGACGCTGTTGAAGATGACATGTACTTGTTGTCCCAGTTGCCATCTTCGAATATAATGACTTTCAAAGGGTCAGAGGTAAATGGGAATACATTTTACACGATTGCCCAAGATAAGAAGAGCACCAACCAGAATATTGGTGTCCGCTTTGATGCAGCAACCAAGAGGGGAAAGGACACATATTATGGTTAGATAGACGAGATATGGGAACTTGAATATGGACGTGGTTTGAAGGTCCCTTTGTTTCGGTGCAAATGGGTCAATATGACACGAGGCGGGGTAACGGAAGACCCGCAGTACCGAATGGCAACATTGGATCTCAACAATCTTGCGTATGCAGACGAACCATTCGTCCTAGCCAATGATGTGGCGCAGGTTTTCTATGTGAAGGACATGTCTACCAAGCCGAGAAAAAGAAAAGATAAGGAAGCGAATACATCTTACAATGAGCCAAAGCGCCACATAGTTCTTTCAGGGAAAAGAAACATCGTGGGAGTGGATGACAAGACAGACATGTCAGAAGATTATGAAAAGTTTCATGAAATTGCTCCCTTCACAGTGAATATTGACCCGAGCATCCACTTAAATGATGAAGATTTTCCATGGTTACGGCGCAAAGGGACACACGCAAAGAAAAAGTTTCACACCCAAAGATACCACTCTGGGATGTGACCGGCTTCACTGTCATCACTTTCTTATTTAGTGAATTTCCGGACTTATATATATCTAGAAAGTCCCACTTTGGACAAACTATAGGGAATCTTTGTAATAGTTAGGGTGCTTATGTTTTTTCCCATTTGAAACGTGTACTTTTGCGCTTCAGACAAACGCCATCAATTTCCAACCCTTTCTGACTTCATTTGCTATTTTTCAGCCCATTTACTGATTTTTTTAGCTAAATGGCCCAGAAATTGAAAAGCACTACAAAATGAACACTGAAAAGGTTGAAAGTTGGCATGGTATCATCATTCCTCCCACATAGCATGTGCTAAAAAGTTGAGAGTTTTACGACAAAAACTAGATGCAGTTCGTGTACAAAATAGACAATCTCTTTCAGAGTATCAAGGTTTCGGACGAAAACTCATCTGTTACAAAGGCATTTCATTTTTTAAACTTATTTCAACTCCAGTCTTTTTGTGCCTTCAGTATGCACCATTCAAAGCCACGTCATCAATTTCCAATCCTTTCTGACTTCATTTGCTATTTTTCATGCATTTATTGATTTTTTTGAGCTAAATGACCCTGAAATTGAAAAGCGCTACAAATGAACTATGAAAAGGTTGAAAGTTGGCATGGTATCATCATTTCACCCACATAGCATGTGCTAAAACGTTGAGAGGGTTAGGGCAAAAACTGGATGCACTTCGTGTACAAAATGGATAATCTCTTTCGAAGTATCAGGGTTTTGGACGAAAACTCATCTGTTACAATGGCATTTCATTTTTTAAACTTATTTCAACTCCAGACTTTTTGTGCGTTCAGTATGCACCATTCAAAGCCACGTCATCAACTTTCAACCCTTTCTGACTTCATTTGCTATTTTTCATGCATTTACTGAGTTTTTTGAGCTAAATGACCCTAAAATTGAAAAACACTACAAATGAACTTTGAAAAGGTTGAAATTTGGCATGGTATCATCATTTCACTCACATAGCATGTGAAAAAAAAGTTGAGAGGGTTACGGCAAAAACTTGATGCACTTCATATACAAAATGGACAATCACTTTCGAAGTATCAGGGTTTCGGACGAAAACACATATGTTACAAAGAAATTTCATTTTTTAAAAGAACCTAAGTACTACCAAATTGAATATAATGATAAAACACACTAATATTAAATAGCGAGAAAAAAGAATTACTGAAAACACTATTTTTAAAGTAAAGTTATTCATAAACTAGTGATTCACACAAAATTCAAATAATTCAAATTTGAACTATCCAAATTTGAAAAATACTGGCACTAACATAAAGTTCATATTTTTTACCTAAAGCAAAAAGATTCACAAAGAAACTCTAAATAAAGCAAGAAAAAACTCGGGAATAAAAGAAAATAAATAAAGCAGAAAAGAAAAAAAAAGAGAAAAATAAATAAATTTAAAAAAGCTCGCCTACTAGGCCGCCACGGCCTGCTTACGACTAGAAATCCAACCTTTAGTTGGGCCAGGTTGCAGGCCCGTACGACCCAATAGGCCCCACAGGGCAGAAGAGTTGTAATAGGCCCACAAAGGCCTGCTTAGAGAGGAGCTCGACACGGTAGCCGCGGCGGGGCTTATAAACCGGTGCGAGCTCCTCTCAACTAGTGAGGTGGGACTAAACATTGGGCACGGGAAGCGCAGGCCTTTAGTACCAGTTGGTGGCTCCAACCGGTATTAAAGGTCCATCCTATATATACTACACTTGAAAAAAATTCAATTCCCTCTATTTCTTCCTCTCCGTCGACGCATCGCCTGCCCCGATCAATGCCGACGCGCCACACCTGTCCCGCCCCCGTCGCGCGCCGTCCCCGTCGCCATCCCCGTCGCCGCCCCAGCCTGTCGCCGCCCCCCGTCGCCGCCCCCTTCGCCTCGCCTAGCCGTTGTGAGCCCCCTGCTGCGCCATGGCCGCACACACACACGCACGCACACACACACACACGCATGCACACACAAGTTATTTTTTGTTTTATATAAATGTTAGATGATTTTTTTAGATGAATGTTAGATGAATTTTTTAGATGAATGTTAGACGAATTTTTTAGATGAATGTGTTAGATGAATTTTTTAGATATATATAAATGTTAGATGAGTTTTTTTAGTTTTTTAGATGAATGTTAGATGAATTTTTTAGATGAATGTGTTAGATGAATTTTTTAGATGTATATAAATGTTAGATGAGTTTTTTAGATGAATGTTTTTTTTAGTTTTTTATACTTTTAGTTATAGGAATGTTTGATGAATTTTAGATATATAAATGTTACTTAGATGAATTTTGACATATGACAAATTTTGAATTTTGACATATGCAACATTTGATCATATGTCAAAGTTTGAATTTTGACATATGCAACATTTGATCATATATGTCAAAGTTTGATCATATGTCAAAGTTTGACTTTTGACATAGATTTATCAAGAATGCCCCCATTATGGATGTGCACAAGTTGATCCAATTTTTTTCTGATCTCATCAATATATATATATATATGATGTAAATATGCCCTAGAGGCAATAATAAAATTGTTATTTTATATTTCCTTATATCATGATAAATGTTTATTATTCATGCTAGAATTGTATTAACAGGAAACTTGATACATGTGTACATAGACAAAACACCGTGTCCCTAGTAAGACTCTACTGGACTAGCTCGTTAATCAAAAATGGTTAAGTTTACTAACCATAGACATGTGTTGTCATTTGATGAATGGGATCACATCATTAGGAGAATGATGTGATGGACAAGACCCATCTGTTAGCTTAGCATAATGATCGTTCAGTTTTATTGCTATAGCATTCTTCATGTCATATACATATTCCTTTGACTTTGAGGTTATGCAACTCCCGAATACCAAAGGAATACCTTATGTGCTATCAAACGTCACAACGTAACTGGGTGATTATAAAGATGCTCTACAGGTATCTCCGAAGGTGTTCATTGGGTTGGCATAGATCGAGAATAGGATTTGTCACTCTGAGTATCGGAGAGGTATCTCTGGGCCCTCTCGGTAATGCACATCATGATAAGCCTTGCGAGCAATGTGACTAATGAGTTAGTTGCGTGATGATGCATTACAGAATGAGTAAAGATACTTGCCGGTTACGAGATTGAACTAGGTATGAAGATAC
This sequence comes from Triticum urartu, assembly GCF_056163025.1. Classification (NCBI taxonomy): domain Eukaryota; kingdom Viridiplantae; phylum Streptophyta; class Magnoliopsida; order Poales; family Poaceae; genus Triticum; species Triticum urartu. The sequence continues at coordinate 440,901,447 of NC_141878.1, read as the reverse complement.
CGACGATTGAATCTCGGGCAAATAACATACCGATGACAAAGGGAATAACATATGTTGTCATAACAGTTTGACCGATAAAGATCTTCGTAGAATATGTGGGAGCCAATATGAGCATCCAAGTTCCGCTATTGGTTATTGAGCGGAGAGGTGTCTCGGTCATGTCTACATAGTTCTCGAACACGTAGGGTCCGCACGCTTAACGTTCGATGACGATTTGTATTATATGAGTTATGTAATTTTGTGACCGAATGTTGTTCAGAGTCCCGGATGAGATCACAGACATGACGAGGAGTCTCGAAATGGTCGATAGGTAAAGATTCATATATAGGACGATAGTATTTGGACACCGGAAGTGTTTCGGGGGTACCGGGTACGTATTGGGGCACCGGAAGGGGTCCCGGGCAACCCCCGGCAAACTATATGGTCCTTAATGGGCCAAGAAGCGGACAGACCAGCCCCTAAGGGGCTGGTGCGCCTCTCCCATATGGGCTGGCCAAATTGGTGTAGAAAAGGGGAAGGAGGAAAGGAAAAAAGGGAATAGGATTCCCCCTTCCCCCGCTTCCCTTCCTACTCCGAATAAGAATAGGAAAGGGGGGAGGCCGAATTGGGTGGACCTCAAGTAGGATTCCTCCTACTTGGGGCGCCCCCTTGGCTGCCTCTCCTCCCCTCCAGCCTATATATATGAGGGGGCCACCGCTACAACAAACAACATACATTGTTAGCCGTGTGCGGCGCCCTCCTCCATAGTTTACGCCTCTGGCCATATTCACGTAGTGCTTAGGTGAAGCCCTGCGCGGATCACTTCACCATCACCTTCACCACGCCGTCGTGCTGACGGAACTCTCCCTCGACACTTTGCTGGATCAAGAGTTTGAGGGACGTCATTGAGCTGACAGTGTGCCGAACTCGGAGGTGCCGTACGTTCGGTGCTTGATCGGTCGGAATGAGAAGAAGTTCGACTAAATCAACCGCGTTGTCAAATGCTTCCGCTTATGGTCTACAAGGGTACATGGACACACCCTCCCCCTCTCGTTGCTATGCATCTCGTAGATAGACCTTGCGTGAGTGTAGGAATTTTTTGAAATTGCATTCTACGTTCCCCAACAGTGGCATCCGAGTCAGGTCTTTGTGTAGATGATATGCACGAGTAGAACACAAAGAGTTGTGGGCGATAATAGTCATACTTCTTACCACCAACTTCTTATTTTGATTCGGCGGTATTGTTGGATGAAGCGGCCCGGACCAACCTTACATGACCACGTTCATGAGACCGGTTCCACCCACAGACATGCAACTTGTTTTGCATAAAGGTGGCTGGCGGGTATCTGTTTCTCCAACTTTAGTTGAATCAATTTCACTACGGTCGGTCCTTGTTGAAGGTTAAAACAACACACTTGATGAAAAACCGCTGTGGTTTTGATGCGTAGGTAAGAACGGTTCTTGCTAGAAGCCCGTAGCAGCCACGTAAAACTTGCAACAACAAAGTAGAGGATGTCTAACTTGTTTTTGCAGGGCATGTTGTGATGTGATATGGTCAAGACATGATGAGATATACATTGTTGTATGAGATGATCATGTTTTGTAAAAGTTATCGGCAACTAGCAAGAAACTTATGGTTGTCGCTTTATTGTATGAAATGCAATCGCCATGTAATTGCTTTACTTTATCACTATGCGGTAGCGATAGTCGTAGACGCAATAGTTGGCGAGACGACAATGATGCTACGATGGAGAGAAAGGTGTCAAGCCAGTGACGATCGAGATCATGACGGTGCTTTGGAGATGGAGATCAAAGGCACAAGATGATGATGGCCATATGATGTCACATATTTTGATTGCATGTGATGTTTATCTTTTATGCACCTTATTTTTCTTAGTATGGCGGTAGCATTATAAGATGATCCCACACTAAAAAAATTCAAGGTATAAGTGTTCTCCCTAAGTATGCACCATTGCGACAGTTCGTCATGCCGAGACACCATGTGTTGATTGGGTGTGATAAGCTCTACGTGCACATACAACGGGTGCAAGACAGTTCTGCACATGCAGAATACTCGTGTTAAACTTCACGAGCCTAGCATGTACAGACATGGGCTCGGAACACTGGAGACCGAAAGGTCAAACGTGAATCATATAGTAGATATGATCAACATAGAGATGTTCATCATTGAAAACTACTCCATCTCACGTGATGATCGGATGTGGTTTAGTTGATATGGATCACGTGATCATTTAGATGACTCGAGGGATGTCCATCTAAGTAGGAGTTCTTAAGTAATATGATTAATTGAACTTAATTTATCATGAACTTAGTCCTGATAATATTTGCATATCTATATTGTAGATCAATAGCTCGCGTATAGCTCCCCTGTTTTATTTTTGATATGTTCCTAGAGAAAACTAAGTTGAAAGATGATAGTAGAAATGATGCGGACTGGGTCTGTGATCTGAGGATTATCCTCATTGCTGCACAGAAGAATTATGTCCTTGATGAACCACTAGGTGGCAGACCTATTGCGGGAGTAGATGCAGACGTTATGAACGTTTGACAAGCTCGGTATGATGACCACTTGGTAGTTTAGTGCACCATGCTTTACGGCTTAGAACTGGGACTCCAAATATTTTTTGAATTCCATGGAGCATATGAGATGTTCCAAGAGCTGAAAATGATATTTCAGACTCATGCCCGTGTTAAGAGGTATGAGACCTCTAACAAGTACTTTGCCTACAAGATGGAGGAGAATAGCTCAGCTAGTGAGCATGTTCTCAGAATGTCTGGGTACTACAATGGCTTGAATCAAGTGGGAGTTAATCTTCCAGATAAGATAGTGATTGACAGAGTTCTCTAGTCACTATCACCAAGTTACTAGAACATCGTGATGAACTATAATATGCAAGGGATGATGAAAATGATTCCCAAGCTCTTCGCGATGCTGAAATCAGCGAAGGTAGAAATCAAGAAATAGCATCAAGTGTTGATGGTTAACATGACCACTAGTTTCAAGAAAAAGGGCAAGGGAAAGAAAGGGAACTTCAAGAATGACAAGCAAGATGTCACTCCCATGAAGAAGCCCAAAGCTAGACCTAAGCCTGAAACTGAGTGCTTCTACTGCAAAGAAAATGGTCATTGGAAGCGGAACTGCCCCAAATACTTGGCGGATAAGAAGGATGGCAAAGTGAACAAAGGTATATTTGATATACATGTTATTGATGTGTACTTTAATAGTGTTCATAGTAGCCCCTCGGTATTTGATACCGGTTCAGTTGCAAAGATTTGTAACTTGAAAGAGGTGTTGCAAAATGAACAGATACTAGTTGAGGGCGATGTGACGATGTTTGTTGGAAGTGATTCCAAGGTTGATAAGATCACCATCACACACTCCCTTTACCTTCGGGGTTAGTGTTGAACCTAAAATATATGTTATTTGGTGTTTGCGTTGAGCATGAATATGATATGATCATGTTTATTGCAATATGGTTATTCATTTAAGTCAAAGAATAATTGTTATTCTGTTTACATGAATAAAACCTTCTATGGTGATACACCCAAGGTGAATGGTTTATTGAATCTCGATCGTAGTGATACACATATTCATAATATTAATGCCAAAAGATGCAAAGTTGATAATGATAGTGCAACATACTAGTGGCACAGCCGTTTACGTCATATTGGTGTAAAGCGCATGAAGAAACTCCATGCGGGTGGACTTTTGGAATCACTTGATTATGAATCATTTGATTCTTGCGAACCATGCCTCATGGTCAAGATGACTAACACTCCATTCTCCGGAACAATGGAGCGAGCCACTAACTTACTGGAGGTAATACATACCGATGTATGCGGTCCGATGAGTGTTGAGGCTCGCGGCGGGTATCATTATTTTCTGACCTTCACAGATGATTTGAGCAGATATGGGTATATCTACTTAATGAAACACAAGTCTGAAACATTTGAAAAGTTCAAAGAATTTTAGAGTGAAGTTGAGAATCATTGTAACAAGAAAATAAAGTTTCTACGATCTGGTCGCGAAGGCGAATATTTGAGTTACGAGTTTGGCTTTCATTTAAAACAATGTGGAGTAGTTTCACAACCCACGCCACCTGGAACACCACAACGTAATGGTGTGTCCGAACATCGTAACCGTACTTTATTAGATATGGTGCGCTCTATGATGTCTCTTACCGATTTACCACTATTGTTTTGGGGTTATGCATTAGAGACAACTGCATTCACGTTAAATAGGGCACCATCTAAATCCGTTGAGATGACACTGTATGAACTGTGGTGTGGTAAGAAACCTAAGTTGTCGTTTATTAAAGTTTGGGGTTGCGATTCTTATGTGAAAAAGCTTCAGCCTGATAAGCTTGAACCCAGATCGAAGAAGTGAGTCTTCATAGGATTCCCAAAATAAACTGTTGGCTACACCTTCTATCAGAGATCCGAAGGCAAGATCTTTGTTGCTAAGAATAGATCCTTTCTAGAGGAGTTTCTCTCGAAAGAAGTGAGTGGGAGGAAAGTAGAACATGATGAGGTAATTGTACCTTCTCTTGAATTCGAAAATAGATCATCATAGAAAACCATTCCTATGATGCCTACACCAACTAGAGAGGAAGCTAATGATAATGATCATGAAACTTCAGATCAAGTTACTACTGAACCTTGTAGGTCAACCAGAGCACGTTCTGCACCAGAGTGGTACGGTAATCCTATTCTGGAAGTCATGTTACTAGACCATGATGAACCTACGAACTATGAGGAAGCGATGATGAGCCCAGATTCCGCAAAATGGCTTGAGGCCATGAAATCTGAGATAGGATCCATGTATGAGAACAAAGTGTGGACTTTGGTGGACTTGCCCGATGATCGGCAAACCATTGATAATAAATGGATCGTCAAGAGGGAGACAGACGCTCATGGTAGTGTTACTATCTACAAAGCTCGAATAGTCGCAAAAGGTTTTCGACAAGTTCAAGGTGTTGACTACGATGAGATTTTCTCACTCGTAGCGATGCTTAAGTCTGTCTGAATCTAGTTAGCAATTGCCAGATTTTATGAAATCTGGCAAATGGATGTCAAAACTGCATTTCTTAATGGATTTCTTGTATATGATGCAACCAGAAGGTTTTGTCGATCCTAAAGGTGCTAACAAAGTATGGAAACTCCAGCGACCCATCTATGAACTGGTGCAAGCATCTTGGAGTTGGAATATACGCTTTGATAAGGTGATCAAAGCATATGGTTTTATATAGACTTATGGTGAAGCATGTATTTACAAGAAAGTGAGTGGGAGCTCTGTAGCATTTCTGATATTATATGTGGATGACATATTGTTGATTGAAAATGATATAGAATTTCTGGATAGCATAAAAGGATACTTTAATAAGATTTTTTCAATGAAAGACCTTGGTGAAGCTACTTATATATTGGGCATCAAGATCTATAGGGATATATCGAGACGCTTAATAAGACTTTCACAAAGTACATACCTTGGCAATATTTTGAAAAGTTGAAAATGGATCAGTCAAAGAAAGGGTTCTTGCCCATGTTGCAAGGTGTGAAGTTGAGTAAAACTCAAAGCCCGATGGTGGCAGAAGATAGAGAGAGAATGAAAGTCATTCCCTATGCCTCAGTCATAGGTTCTCTAGTCACTATCACCAAACTACTAGAACTTCTTGATGAACTATAATATGCAAGGGATGACGAAAACGATTCCCAAGCTCTTCGCAATGCTGAAATCGGCGAAGGTAGAAATCAAGAAATAGCATCAAGTGTTGATGGTTAACAAGACCACTAGTTTCAAGAAAAAGCGCAAGGGAAATAAAGGGAACTTCAAGAAGAATGGCAAGCAAGTTGCCACTCCCATGAAGAAGCCCAAAGCTAGACCCAAACCTGAAACTGAGTGCTTCTACTTCAAAGGAAATGGTCACTGGAACCAGAACTGCCCCAAAAACTTGGCAGATAAGAAGGATGACAAAGTGAACAAAGGTATATTTGATATACATGTTATTGATGTGTACTTTACTAGTGTTCATAGTAGCCCCTGGGTATTTGATACCGGTTCAGTTGCTAAGATTTGTAACTCGAAACAGGAGTTGCAAAATGAATAGATACTAGTTAAGGGCGAGGTGACCATGTGTGTTGGAAGTGATTCCAAGGTTGATAAGATCACCATCACACACTCCCTTTACCTTCAGGATTAGTGTTGAACCTAAAATAAATGTTATTTGGTGTTTGCTTTGAGCATGAATATGATTGGATCATGTTTATTGCAATACGGTTATTCATTTAATTCAAAGAATAATTGTGGTCCTGTTTACATGAATAAAACCTTCTATGGTCATACACTCAATATAAATGGTTTATTGAATCTTGATTGCAGTGATACACATATTCGTAATATTGATGCCAAAAGATGCAAAGTTGATAATGATAGTGCAACATATTTGTGGCACTGTCGTTTAGGTCATATTGGTGTAAAGCGCATGAAGAAACTCCATACGGATGGATTTTGGAATCACTTGATTATGAATCATTTGATACTTGCGAACCATGCCTCATGGGCAAGATGACTAAAACTCTGTTCTCCGGAACAATGGAGCGAGCCAATGACTTATTGGACATAATACATACCGACGTATGTGATCCGATAAGTGTTGAGGCACGCGACGGGTATCGTTATTTTCTGACCTTCACATATGATTTGAGAAGATATAGGTATATCTACTTAATGAAACACAAGTCTGAAACATTTGAAAAGTTCAAAGAATTTCAGAGTGAAGTGGAGAATCATCGTAACAAGAAAATAAAGTTTCTATGATCTGATCGCGGATGAGAATATTTGAGTTACGAGTTTGGCCTTCATTTAAAATAATGTGGAATAGTTTCACAACTCACGCCACCTGGAACACCACAGCATAATGGTGTGTCCGAATGTTGTAACCGTACATTATTACGTATGGTGCGATCTATGATGTCTCTTACTGATTTACTACTATCGTTTTGGGCTTATGCGTTAGAGAGAGCTGCATTCACGTTAAATAGGGCACCGTCTAAATCCATTGAGACGACACCGTATGAACTATGGTTTGGTAAGAAACGTAAGCTGTCGTTTCTTAAAGTTTGGGGTTGCGATGTGAAAAAGCTTCAGCCTGATAAGCTCGAACCCAAATTGGAGAAGTGTGTCTTCATATGATACCCAAAAGAAACTGTTGGGTACACCTTCTACCACAGACCCGAAGGCAAGTTCTTTGTTTCTAAGAATGGACCCTTTCTAGAGAAGGAGTTTCTCTCGAAACAAGTGAGTGGGAGGAAAGTAGAACTTGATGAGGTAATTGTACCTTCTCTTGAATTGGAAAGTAGCTCATCACAGAAAATCGTTCCTGTGATGCCTACACCAACTAGAGAGGAAGCTAATGATAATGATCATGAAACTTCAGATCAAGTTACTACTGAACCTCGTAGGTCAACCATAGCACGTTCCGCGCCAGAGTAGTACGGTAACCCTGTTCTGGAAGTCATGTTATTAGACCATGACGAACCTACGAACTATGAAGAAGCTATGATGAGCACAAATTCTGATAAATGGCTTGATGCCATGAAATCTGAGATAGGATCTATGTATGAGAACAAAGTGTGGACTTTGGTTGACTTGCCCGATGATCGGCGAGCCATCGAGAATGAATGGTCTTCAAGAAGAATACTGAAGCTGATGGTAATGTTGTTGTCTACAAAACTCGACTTGTCGCGAAAGGTTTTTGACAAGTTCAAGGATTTGACTATGATGAGACTTTCTCACCCGTAGCGATGCTTAAGTCTGTCGGAATCACGTTAGCAATTTCCGCATTTTATGATTATGAAATCTGGCAAATGGACGTCAAAGCTGCATTCCTTAATGGACTTCTTAAAGAAGAGTTGTATATGATACAACTAGAAGGTTTTGTCGATCCTAAAGGTGCTAACAAAGTGTGCAAGCTCCAGTGATCCATCTATGGACTGGTGCAAGCATCTCGGATTTGGAATATACGCTTTGATGAGGTTATCAAAGCATATGGTTTTATACAGACTTTTGGAGAAGCCTGTATTTACAAGAAAGTGAGTGGGAGCTCTGTAGCATTTCTAATATTATATGTGGATGACATATTGTTGATTGGAAATGATATAGAGTTTATGGATAGCATAAAAGGATACTTGAATAAAAGTTTTTCATTGAAAAACCTCGGTGAAGCTGCTTACATATTGAGCATCAAGATCTATAGGGATAGATCGAGACGCTTAATAGGACTTTCACAAAGCACATACCTTGATAAAGTTTTGAAGAAGTTCAAAATGGATATATCAAAGAAAGGGTTCTTGCCTGTGTTACAGGCTGTGAAATTGAGTAAGACTCAAAACCCGACCACAATAGAAGATAGAGAGAGAATGAAAGTCATTCCCTATGCCTCAGCCATAGGTTCTATAAAGTATGCTATGTTGTGTACTTTGCCATGAGTTTGGCAAGGGGGTACAATAGTGATCTAGGAGTAGATCATTGGATAGCGGTCAAAATTATCCTTAGTTACCTAAGAGGACTAAGGAAATGTTTCTCGGTTATGGAGGTGGTAAAGAGTTTGTCATAAAGGGTTACATCGATGCAAGCTTTGACACCAATCCGGATGACTCTGAGTCTCAATCTGGATACATATTGAAAATGGGAGCAATTAGATAAAGTAGCTCCATGCAGAGCATTGTAGACATAGAAATTTGCAAAATACATACGGATCTGAATGTTGCAGACCGTTGACTAAACTTCTCTCACAAGCAAAACATGATCACACCTTAGTACTCTTTGGGTGTTAATAACATAGCGATTTGAACTAGATTATTGATTCTAGTAAACCCTTTGGGTGTTGGTCACGTGGTGATGTGAACTATTGGTGTTAAATCACATGGCGATGTGAACTAGGTTATTGACTCTAGTGCAAGTGGTATACTGAAGGAAATATGCCCTAGAGGCAATAATAAAGTATTATTTTATATTTCCTTATATCATGATAAATGTTTATTATTCATGCTAGAATTGTATTAACCGGAAACTTGATACATGTGTGGATACATAGACAAAACACCGTGTCCCTAGTAAGCCTCTACTAGACTAGCTCGTTAATAAAAAATGGTTAAGTTACCTAACCATAGACATGTGTTGTCATTTGATGAACGGGATCACATCATTAGGAGAATGATGTGATGGACAAGACCCATCCGTTAGGTTAGCATAATGATCGTTCAGTTTTATTGCTATAGATTTCTTCATGTCATATACATATTCCTTTGACTATGAGATTATGCAACTCCCGGATACCGAAGGAATACCTTGTGTGCTATCAAACGTCACAACGTAACTGGGAGATCATAAAGATGCTCTACAGGTATCTCCGAAGGTGTTTGTTGGGTTGGCATAGATCGAGAATAGGATTTGTCACTCCGAGTACCGAAGAGGTATCTCTGGGCCCTCTCAGCAATGCACATCATGATAAGCCTTGCAAGCAATGTGACTAATGAGTTAGTTGTGGGATGATGCATTACGGAACGAGTAAAGAGACTTGCCGGTAACAAGATTGAACTAGGTATGGATATACCGACGATCGAATCTCGGGCAAGTAACTTACCGATGACAAAGGGAATAACGTATGTTGTTAAAGATCTTCGTAGAATATGTGTGAGCCAATATGAGTATCCAGGTTCCGCTATTGGTTATTGACCGGAGAGGTGTCTCGGTCATGTCTACATTGTTCTCAAACCCGTAGGGTCCGCACGCTTAACATTCGATGACGATTTGTATTATATGAGTTATGTGATTTGGTGACCGAATGTTGTTCAGAGTCCCGGATTAGATCACGTACATGACAAGGAGTCTCGAAATGGTTGATAGGTAAAGATTCATATATAGGACAATAGTATTTGGACACCAGAAGTGTTCCGGGGGTACCGGGTACGTATTGGTTCACCGGAAGGGGTTCCGGGCAACCCCCAGCAAACTATATGGGCCTTAATGGGCCAAGAAGGGGACAAACAAGCCCCTAAGGGGCTGGTGCGCCCCTCCCATATGGGCTGGCCAAATTGGAGTAGAAAAGGGGAAGGAGGAAAGGAAAAGGGGAATAGGATTCCCCCTTCCCCCTCTTCCCTTCCTACTCCGAATAGGAATAGGAAAGGGGAGAGGCCGAATTGGGAGGACCCCAAGTAGGATTCCTCCTACTTGGGGAGCCCCCTTGGCTGCCTCCCCTCCCCTCCAACTTATATATATGAGGGGGGCACTGCTAGAACACACAACAAACATTTGTTAGCCGTGTGCGGCGCCCTCCTCCATAGTTTACGCCTCCGGTCATATTCATGTAGTGCTTAGGTGAAGCCTTGCGCGGATCACTTCACCATCACCGTCACCACGCCATTGTGCTGACGGAACTCTCCCTCGACAGTTTGCTGGATCAAGATTTCAAGGGACGTCATCGAGCTGAACGTGTGCAGAAGTTCGACTACATCAACCGCGTTGTCAAATGCTTCGGCTTTCGGTCTACGAGGGTACATGGACACATCCCCCCCCCTCTCGTTGCTATGCATCTCGTAGATAGATCTTGCGTGAGCGTAGGAATTTTTTGAAATTGCATGCTACGTTCCCCAACAATATATTCTTCTATATGTCTTGTTGCCTATCAAAGTATTGAAGAAATCCATGGCTTCATCATTAGCCGGAAGTAATAGGCATATGATGCTACGAAGCCCTTCAAAGTTGTTTTGGAACAGAGTTCTGGATAGAATAACTCGCTTTTTGGTACGAATTTCAGCAAAGGCCTTCCAAATAGCGATATTCAGAAGGCTTTGCTGAACTTTGTACCAAAAAGTTAATTATCCTATCCGGGACTCCTTTCCAAAACAATTTTGGAGAGCTTCGTACCATTATGCGCCTGTTACTTCCGGCTAATTAGGAAGCCATGGTTTTCTTGAATCCTTTGACACTAGAGAACGTGACATATAGAAGGGCAGATAAGATCAGGAAAAATTTGGACCATTTACCAGGCAGCAAGCCTGGTAAGCTATCTCAAAAAAATATGTACCATTTTCTGCACATCCAGAATGGCACCATTTTGTTAAATCCCTTAAAGGTTAAGAGAATCCATTATGTTACATTTGCATACAGAATTTGCATATAGAATTTGTATATAAGAAATCACAATCCAATCATTTAAAAATGTTACATTTGCATATAGAATTTGTCCTCGGCATCAACGATGCCCGACCCGCATCCTCGCCGTCGACCCGTTCGGGATGACATCCTGCTTCAGAGGAGCCGTGTCCAGGACTGGGCTCCGCCGGGCTGGCACTAGGAGGTGCTACCTTCAGGGGCGCGCCGGTTGGTGAGGAACCCAGCCCCAGATCCCGTCCTCGACCCGGAGCTCCTTTGGTGGCGTTCGCGTGGGCCACTTTCAGTGCGGAGGGAGCCGGCCCTGCCGGAGGTGGTATGTCGCCGTGTTAGGGAGGAGGACGAGCACGTCCGTAGCTACATGTCTGCATTGGATGTCAGCTTCTCCAATACCTGGCAGGTTCTTCGGGGATCTCACCCAAGCTATGATCATGTGATGGTTCCTTCTCTTTGGGTGTCCACCGCCCGCGCCTCAGGAACCACTAGTGAACTAGATTATTCGATAGTATTCGATCTATATTAGCTAGCTAGTGATGTATTCGATAATATTTAAGACGATGTATTCGAGATTATATATATATTATTCAGTAATATTCGAGACGATGTATTCGAGATTATATATATTATTCGATAATATTGGAGACGATGTATTCGATGATGCATATTATGTACTATGATTCAGTTTTTCCTTATTGATTGCATCCATGCATTCTAATTTGAATACTAAATTGTTTTATATTTCTTCTGGATTAGTTAAATAAAAGCTATGGACAATACTGGCAGAGAAGGAGAGGAGGCCATGTTCAACATCATATGCTCATCCCCTCGCCCAGATGAGTTTGAAGCAGATGATGGCTCGCAATATCTGAACCCTGCCGGTGAGGGTATGATATTTGATGAAGACGAACGAATAGATGAAGTCCAGAACTATGATTATGATGATGAAGAAAATGTTGATCTTGAAATAACAAAGACCGGCAAGGTATATTTATATAAGCAGGAATCTGGTGATCATCACATGTTTTAATTGATTTGTATATATATTAACGAATCGATCTTTCTTCTTTCAGCCATCCGGATCGAGCAAATCTTCTACAGGCAGCTTGACAGTGCAAGGCCCGGCCAAAAAGTTGAAGGATGGCGTAAATACAACATCGATGTCATCAAACCTAATGGCGAACCAAGCGAGCCTAAGAAGAATGTGGGCAAGTTCGTTTGTCAGTGCGGAGTTCTTGTGAAGGACCAAATCCCGATCTCCATTCAAGAATGGAAAAACCAGCAAAGTAACGTCCAGATCATACTTCTACCGACCAAAGCGCAAAAGATCCTCTTTGGGAATCTCTCATGTCACATTTCACCCTACCAGATCATTTCACAAATGCATATGTGCAGAAAGTCAAGGACGCTGCTCTTAGGAAGATGGCGGTAGCATTCAACAACCATAAGAAAAGTATATGGGCCAAGTACGTCGAAGGAGGAAAGAAGACTCCAGAATTCAAGGGAACACTGGAGAAGCAAAGAGATCACTGGCCTGCTTTCGTGAAATTCAAGGAATCAGAATTAGCTCAGGAACGGCCGAGAATAAACAAGATCAATGCCGTGAAAAAGGAGCATTACCATAAGCTGGGGCCAGGTGGCTACGCGGTGGCCCGACCTAAGTGGGATAAGGCTGAGCAACAGATGGTGGATGCAGGGGTCATTCCAGTTACAATGAGCTGGCCCCCAGGTCCAGGACTTGGTTCTATGCGCATGGGGGGGCGTTGGACCCAAAGACAGGCTAGGTTTGGAGCGGGCAAGTCTTAAAGGAGCCAACGTCAAACTACTTGTTGCAATAGAAGAGGCTCGAACGGGGGTGTTCACACCCAACAGAGAGAACGCCGAGCTTACGCGCGCCCTGGGAAATCCTGAACAACTAGGAAGAACACGAGGCAAATGCGTTGTTCCGTGGTATGAGGGGTTTTCGGACTAGAATGCTGGCTACAGAAGTCGTGCGAGAAAGAAGATGCTGGAGGAGAAGAAGAGGAAGCTGGAGGAGGAGGAGAGGAAGTAGGAAGAAAAACGCCTTCGCATAGTAGAATCAAAGCACGCGGAGTTGGCACTCCAATTCCAGCGGCAGCAGCAGCAGCAGCAGATCAACTCACTTTGCTAGGAAAGGGGGTCTCTGCAGCGGCAGCAGCTAGCGGATCCAGCATTGGATAGCACCGTCCCATCCATGCTGAGAAGCAGTGTGGGTGCCGCCTGGGCGATGAGGCACTACTGGATAGATACCCTGTGGATGACATCATGGATAACACTAATTGTGAGCTACACTTCAAAATGAAGAACATATCCATGAAGGTGGCGGACGGTGTTGCTTATACAAATCCCCCTGAAGCAACCTTTCATTGCAATCTGATTCCAGCTGGCTATGCTCGTGTCGCGGTTGATGAAGTGGTGGCATAATATTCAGGGCTAGAGCTTTACATTCGTTGAGGTGACGACGAGCACACACTGGGAGATGCCATACATCGTATCATTCTATGGAGAAAGAATTGCATCATCTTTCCAAGGCCACCGACACCGCGTCAGGCCACTCCTCCTCCAAGTCCGGCACCGCGTCAGGCCACTCCTCCTACTCCAAGTCCGGCACTGCGTCAGGCCACTCCTCCTCCTCCAAGTCTAGCACCGTGTCAGGCCACTCCTCCTCCTCCAAGGCTGACACCGCGTCAGCCCAATCCTCCTCCTCCAAGTCAGACACCGTGTCAGCCGTCTCCGCGGCCTAAGCAACAGCGGAAGAGATCCGCCGCATGATATGTCTCCAACGTATCTATAATTATTTATTGTTCCATGCTATTTTATTATCAATCTTGGATGTTTTGTAATCATTTTATAGTCATTTTATATCATTTTTGGCACTAACCTATTGAAAAAGTGCCAAGTGCCAGTTGCTGTTTTTTCCATGTTTTTTACATCACAGAAAATCAATATCAAACGGAGTCCAAATGCCACGAAACTTTACAGAGATTTTTTATGGACTAGATGGAAGATATTGGGCCCTGGTTGCACCTAGGGGGAATCCCAAGGAGGGGACAACCCACCAGGGCGCGCCAGGAGGCCCAGGCGTGCCCTGGTGGGTTGTGCCCACCTCGGGTGCCCCCCAGACCGCCTCTTTGCTCTATAAATACCCCAATATTCCCAAAACCCTAGGGTATTCGACGAAATATTCATCCAGTCGCCGTAGAGTCCAGAACCACCAGATCCAATCTAGACACCATCACGGAGGGGTTCACCACTTCCATTGGTGCCTCTCCGATGATGCGTGAGTAGTTCTTTGTAGACCTTCGGGTCCGTAGTTAGTAGCCAGATGGCTTCATCTCTCTCTCTTGATTCTCAATATAATGGTCTCTTGGAGATCCATATGATGTAACTCTTTTGCGGTGTGTTTGTTGGGATCGATGATCTATCTTTTATATCCATGAAAGTATTTGAGTTTCTTTGATCTCTTTTATGCATGATCTATTATAGCCTTGTATTTCTTCTCCGATATTTGGGTTTTGTCTGGCCAACTTGATCTATTTATCTTACAATGGGACGAGGTGCCCGGTAGTGGGTTCGATCTTATGGTGCTTGATCCCAGTGACAGAAAGGGAACCGACACGTATGTATCGTTGCTACTAAGGATAAAAAGATGAGATATATATCTACCGCCATAGATAAACGGATCTCATCTACATCATGTTTGAAGGAAATATGCCCTAGAGGCAATAATAAAGTTGTTATTTATATTTCCTTATATCATGATAAATGTTTATTATTCATGCTAGAATTGTATTAAGCGGAAACTTAGTACATGTGTGAATACATAGACAAATAGAGTGTCCCTGGTATGCCTCTACTTGACTAGCTTGTTAATCAAATATGGTTAAGTTTCCTAGCCATGGACCTGTGTTGTCATTTGATGAATGAGATGACATCATTACAGAATGATGTGATGGACTAGACCCATCCGTTAGCTTAGCACTATGATCATTTAGTTTATTTCTATTGCTTTCTTCATGACTTATACATGTTCCTATGACTATGAGATTATGCAACTCCGGAATACTGGAGGAACACTTAGTGTCCTATCAAACATCACAACATAACTGGGTGATTATAAAGATGCTCTACAGGTGTCTGCTACGTCTTCAGCTTGCGTTGGTTTTCCCCGAAGAGGAAGGGATGATGCAGCAGAGTAGCGTAAGTATTTCCCTCAGTTTTTGAGAACCAAGGTATCAATATAGTAGGAGCCCACGCTCAAGTCCCTCGTACCTGCACAAAGCGATAGCTACTCGCAACCAACGCGATTAGGGGTTGTCAAGCCCTTCACGTCACTTACGAGAGTGAGATCTGATAGATAGAATATTTTTGGTATTTTCGATATAAAGATGCAAAGTAAAAAGTAAAAGCAAAGTAAATAGCAAAACAATATAAAAGTGATGGAGATTGATATGATTGAATAGACCCGGGGGCCATAGGTTTCACTAGTGGCTTCTCTCAAGAGCATAAGTATTCTACGGTGGGTGAACAAATTACTGTTGAGCAATTGATAGAATTGAGCATAATTATGAGAATATCTAGGCATGATCATGTATATAGGCATCACGTCCGTGACAAGTAGATCGAAATGATTCTGCATCTACTACTATTACTCCACTCATCGACCGCTATCCAGCATGCATCTAGAGTATTAAGTTAAAAATAGAGTAACGCCTTAAGCAAGCTGACATGATGTAGAGAGGTAAATTCATGCAATATGAAATAAACCCCATCTTGTTATCCTCGATGGCAATGATACAATACGTGCCTTGCTGCCCCTTCTGTCACTGGGTAAGGACACCGCAAGATCGAACCCAAAGCTAAGCACTTCTCCCATGGCAAGAACTACCAAACTAGTTGGCCAAACCAAACGGATAATTCGAAGAGACTTGCAAAGATAACCAATCATGCATAAAAGTATTCAGAGAAGATTCAAATATTATTCATAGATAGACTTGATCATAAATCCACAATTCATCGGTCTCAACAAACACACCGCAAAAAGAAGATTACGTCGAAGAGATCTCCACGAGAGAGGGGGAGAACTTTGTATTGAGATTCAAAGAGAGAGAAGAAGCCATCTAGCTACTAACTATGGACCCGAAGGTCTGAGGTAAACTACTCACACCTCATCGGAGGGGCTAGGATGATGTAGAAGCCCTCTGTGATGACGGCCCTCTTCCGGCGGAGCTCCGGAACAGGCCCCAAGATGGGATCTCGTGGATACAGAAAGTTGCGGCGGTGGAATTAGGTTTTTGGCTCCTGTTCTGATCGTTTGGGGGTACATGTGTATATATAGGAGGAAGGAGTACGTCGGTGGAGCACCGAGGGGCCCACGAGGCAGGGGGCGCGCCCTAGGGGGGGTGCCCCCCACCCTCGTGACCACCTCTTTGATCCCTTGCAGTAGGGTCCAAGTCTCCTGGATCACGTTCGGTGAGAAAATCACGTTTTCGAAGATTTTATTCCGTTTGGACTCCGTTTGATATTCCGTTTATCCGAAACACTGAAATAGGCAAAAAAAACAACAATTCTGGGCTGGGCCTCCGGTTAATAGGTTAGTCCCAAAAATAATATAAAAGTGGAAAATAAAGCCCAATATAGTCCAAAACAGTAGATAATATAGCATGCAGCAATCAAAAATTATAGATACGTTGGAGACGTATCACGCATCCCTAAGCTTAATTCCTGCTCGTCCTCGAGTAGGTAAATGATAAAAAGAGAATTTTTGATGCGGAGTGCTACTTGGCATAATTTCAATGCAAATCTTCTTAATTGTGGTATGAATATTCAGATTAGAAAGATTCAAGATAAAAGTTTATATTGACAGAGAAAATAATAATACTTCAAGCATACTAACAAACCAATTATGTCTTCTCAAAATAACATGGCCAAAGAAAGTTATCCCTACAAAATCATATAGTCTGGCTATGCTCCATCTTCCCCACACAAAGTATTTAAATCATGCACAACCCCGATGACAAGCCAAGCAATTGTTTCATACTCTAACTTTTTCAAAACTTTTTCAATCTTCATGCAATACATGAGCGTGAGCCATGGATATAACACTATAGATGGAATAGAATGGTGGTTGTGGAGAAGACAAAAAGGAGAAGATAGTCTCACATCAACTAGGCGTATCAACGGGCTATGGAGATGCCCATCAATAGATATCAATGTGAGTGAGTAGGGATTGCCACACAACGGATGCACTAGAGCTATAAGTATATGAAAGCTCAAAAAGAAACTAAGTGGGTGTGCATCCAACTTGCTTGCTCATGAAGACCTAGGGCAATTTGAGGAAGCCCATCATTGGAATATACAAGCCAAGTTCTATAATGAAAATTTCCCACTAGTATATGAAGGTGATAACATGAGAGACTCTCTACTATGAAGATCATGGTGCTACTTTGAAGCACAAGTGTGGTAAAAGGATAGTAACATTGTCCCTTCTCTCTTTTTCTCTCATCATTTTTTTGTTTGGGCCTTTTCTCTTTTTTTATGGCCTCTTTTTTTTCGTCCGGAGTCTCATCCCGACTTATGGGGGAATCATAGTCTCCATCATTCTTTCCTCACTAGGACAATGCTCTAATAATGATGATCATCACACTTTTATTTTTCTTATAACTCAACAATTACAACTCGATACTTAGAACAAAATATGACTCTATGTGAATGCCGGGATATGCAATATGACAATGATGAAGTGTGTCATGATGAACTAGATGGTGGAAAGTTGCATGGCAATATATCTCGGAATGGCTATGGAAATGCCATAATAGGTAGGTGTGGTGGCTGTTTTGAGGAAGGTATATGGTAGGTGTATGATACCGGCGAAAGTTGCGCGGTATTAGAGAGGCTAGCAAAGGTGGAAGGGTGAGAGTGCGTATAATCCATGGACTCAACATTAGTCATAAAGAACTCATATACTTATTGCAAAAATCTAGAAGTTATCAAAGCAAAGTATTATGCGCATGCTCCTAGGGGGATAGATTGGTAGGAAAAGACCATCGCTCGTCCCCGACCGCCACTCATAAGGAAGACAATCAATAAATAAATCATGCTCCGACTTCATCACATAACGGTTCACCATACGTGCATGCTACGGGAATCACAAACTTTAACACAAGTATTCTTTAAATTCACAACTACTCAACTAGCATGACTTTAATATTATCACCTCCATAACTCAAAACAATTATCATGCTTCAATCTTTTCTTAGTATTCAACACACTCAAAAGAGAGTTTCACAAATCTTGAATACCAAGCATATTATTATTAGGCAAATTACCATGCTATTAAGAGACTCTCAAATTAATTTAAGTGAAGCATGAGAGATCAATAGTTTCTTTAAAACATATCCACCACCATGCTCTAAAAGATCTAAGTGAAGCACATAGAGCAAAATTATAACGCTCAAAAGATATAAGTGAAGCACATAGAGCAAAATTATCTAGCTCAAAGGATATAAGTGAAGCACATAGAGCAAAACCACTTAGCTCAATAGATATAAGTGAAGCACATAGAGCAAAACTACTTAGCTCAAAAGATATAAGTGAAGCACATAGAGTATTCTATCAAATTTTAATTCATGTATGGCTCTCTCAAAAGGTGTGTATAGCAAGGACGATTGTGGCATACTAACAAACAAAGAAACAAATAATACAAGACGCTCTAAGCAAAACACATATCATGTTGGTGAATAAAAATATAGCTCCAAGTAAATTACCGATGGAAGTGGACGAAAGAGGGGATGCCTTCCGGGGGCATCCCCAAGCTTTGACTTTTTGGTGTCCTTGGATTATCTTGGGGGTGCCATGGGCATCCCCAAGCTTAGGCTCTTGCCACTCCTTGTTCCATGATCCATCAAAAGAATTCACCCAAAACTTGAAAACTTCACAACACAAAACTCAAAATAGAAAACTCGTGAGCTCCGTTAGCGAAAGAAAACAAAAGACCACTTCAATGTACTGTAATGAACTCATTATTTATTTATACTGGTGTTAAACCTACTGTATTCTAACTTCTCTATGTATTATAAACTATTTTACTAGCCATAGATTCATCAAAATAAGCAAACAACACACGAAAAACAGAATCTGTCAAAAAAACAACAGTCTGTAGTAATCTGTAGCTAGCGCAAGATCTGGAACCCCAAAAATTCTAAAATAAATTGCTGGACGTGAGGAATTTATCTATTAATAATCTGAAAAATAATTAACTAAATATCACTCTTCAAATAAAAATGACAGCAGTTCTCGTGAGCGCTAAAGTTTCTGTTTTTTACAGCAAGTTCAACAAGACTTTCCCCAAGTCTTCCCAACGGTTCTACTTGGCACAAACACTAATTAAACACAAAAAACACAACCAAAACAGAGGCTAAATAATTTGTTTATTACTAAACAGGAGCAAAAAGCAAGGAATAAAAATAAAATTGGGTTGCCTCCCAACAAGCGCTATCGTTTAACGCCCCTAGCTAGGCATAACGAGCAAGAATAGATCTAGGTATTGCCATCTTTGGTAGGCAATCCATAAGTGGCTCTCATGATAGTTTTATATGGTAATTTTATTTTATTTCTTGGAAAGTGTTCCATGCCCTTTTTTAATGGAAATTGAAATCTAATATTCCTTCCTTCATATCAATAATCGCACCAACCGTTCTAAGGAAAGGTCTACCAAGAATAATAGGGCAAGAAGGATTGCAATCTATATCAAGAACAATGAAATCTACGGGCACATAATTCCTATTTGCAACAATAAGAACATCATTAATCCTTCCCATAGGTTTCTTAATAGTGGAATCCGCAAGATGCAAGTTTAGAGAGCAATCATCAAAGTTACGGAAATCTAGTAAATCACACAAAGTCTTGGGAATAGTAGAGACACTAGCACCCAAATCACACAAAGCATAAAACTCATGAACTTTAATGTTAATTTTAATAGTTGGTTCCCACTCATCATAGAGTTTTCTAGGGATAGAAACTTTCAATTCAAGTTTTTCTTCATAAGATTGCATCAAGGCATCAACAATATGTTCGATGAAGGCTTTATTTCGACTATAAGCATGTGGAGAATTTAGCATGGATTGCAACAAGGAAATACAATCAATCAAAGAGCAACTTTCATAATTAAAATCCTTGAAATCCAATATAGTGGGTTTAGCAACATCTAGATTTTTATTTCTTTCAATCCCACTTTCATCAATTTCATCATTAAAATCTAAATACTCTGAATTTTTAGAACGCCTTCTAGGTAAAGGAAGATCATATTCAGTTTCATCAAGATTCATATTGCAAAATAAAGATTTAATTGGAGACACATCAATAACTTTTAGATCTTCATCTTGATTTTCATAGGAATTGGAAGAACACGCTTTAATAAAGGCATCTTTGGAAGCACGCATCCTAGCGGTTCTTTCCTTACACTCATCAATTGAAATTCTCATGGCTTTTAGAGACTCATTAATATCATGCTTAGGTGGAATAGATCTAAGTTTCAAAGCATCAACATCAAGAGCAATTCTATCAACGTTTCTAGCCAAATCATCAATCTTAAGCAATTTTTCTTCAATCATAGCATTAAAATTCTTTTGCGAAGAAATAAATTCTTTAATATTAGATTCAAAATCAGAGGGCATCTTATTATAATTTCCATAAGAGTTGTTGTAGGAATTCCCATAATTATTAGAAGGATTACTAGGATATGGCCTAGGATTAAAATTCCCTCTATAAGCGTTGTTACCAAAATTATTCCTACCAACAAAATTCACATCCATAGATTCATTATTATTCTCAATCAAAGTAGACAAAGGCATATCATTAGGATTAGAAGAAACACTCTTAGTAGAAAATAATTTCATAAGTTCATCCATCTTTCCACTCAACACATTAATTTCTTCTATCGCATGCACTTTTTATTAGAAGTTCTTTCAGTATGCCATTGAGAATAATTAACCATAATATTATCTAGGAGTTTAGTAGCATCTCCTAAAGTGATTTCCATAAAAGTGCCTCCCGCGGTCGAATCTAAAAGATTTATAGAAGCAAAATTCAATCCAGCATAAAAGTTTTGTATAATCATCCACAAATTCAAACCATGAGTAGGGCAATTACGTATCATTAATTTCATTCTCTCCCAAGCTTGTGCAACATGTTCATGATCAAGTTGTTTAAAGTTCATTATATCGTTTCTAAGAGAGATGATCTTAGCGGGAGGAAAATACTTAGAGATAAAAGCATCTTTGCACTTGTTCCATGAATCTATACTATTCTTAGGCAAAGACAAAAACCAAGCTTTAGCACGATCTCTAAGCGAAAAAGGAAATAGCTTCAATTTAACGACATCATTATTGACATCTTTTTTCTTTTGCATATCACATAAATCAACGAAGCTATTCAGATGAGTAGCGACATCTTCACTAAGAAGGCCGGTGAATTGATCTTTCATAACAAGATTCAATAAAGCAGTATTAATTTCACAAGATTCAGCATCGGTAAAAGGAGCAATCGGAGTGCTAAGGAAATCATTATTATTGGTATTGGTGAAGTCACACAATTTAGTAGTATCTTGAGCCATCGCGACAAACAAGCAATCTAACACACGAGCAAACAAAAAGCAAGCGGACAAAAGAGGCAAACAGAGAGGGAGGATAGAGAGAGAGGGCGAATAAAACGGCAAGGGTGAATTGGGGGAGAGGAAAATGAGAGGCAAATGGCAAATAATGTATTGCGAGATATAGGGATTGTGATGGGTACTTGGTATATTGACTTTTGCGTAGACTCCTCGGCAACGGCGCCAGAAATCCTTCTTGCTACGTCTTGAGCTTGCGTTGGTTTTCCCCGAAGAGGAAGGGATGATGCAGCAGAGTAGCGTAAGTATTTCCCTTAGTTTTTGAGAACTAAGGTATCAATCCAGTAGGAGCCCATGCTCAAGTCCCTCGTACCTGCACAAAGCGATAGCTACTCGCAACCAACGCGATTAGGGGTTGTCAAGCCCTTCACGGTCACTTACGAGAGTGAGATCTGATAGATAGAATATTTTTGGTATTTTTGATATAAATATGCAAAGTAAAAAGTAAAAGCAAAGTAAATAGCAAAACAATATAAAAGTGATGGAGATTGATATGATGAGAATAGACCCGGGGGCCATAGGTTTCACTAGTGGCTTCTCTCAAGAGCATAAGTATTCTACGGTGGGTGAACAAATTACTGTTGAGCAATTGATAGAATTGAGCATAATTATGAGAATATCTAGGCATGATCATGTATATAGGCATCACATCGGTGACAAGTAGATCGAAACGATTCTGCATCTACTACTATTACTCCACTCATCGACCGCTATCCAGCATGCATCTAGAGTATTAAGTTAAAAACAGAGTAACGCCTTAAGCAAGATGACATGATGTAGAGAGGTAAATTCATGCAACATGAAATAAACCCCATCTTGTTATCCTCGATGGCAACGATACAATACGTGCCTTGCTGCCCCTTCTGTCACTGGGTAAGGACACCGCAAGATCGAACCCAAAGCTAAGCACTTCTCCCATGGCAAGAACTACTAAACTAGTTGGCCAAACCAAACAGATAATTTGAAGAGACTTGCAAAGATAACCAATCATGCATAAAAGAATTCAGAGAAGACTCAAATATTATTCATAGATAGACTTGATCATAAACCCACAATTCATCGGTCTCAACAAACACACCGCAAAAAGAAGATTACATCGAATAGATCTCCACGAGAGAGGGGAAGAACTTTGTATTGAGATTCAAAGAGAGAGATGAAGCCATCTAGCTACTAACTATGGACCCGAAGGTCTGAGGTAAAATACTCACACTTCATCGGAGGGGCTAGGATGATGTAGAAGCCCTCCGTGATGATGGCCCTTTTCTGGCGGAGCTCCGGAACAGGCCCCAAGATGGGATCTCGTGGATACAGAAAGTTGTGGCGGTGGAATTAGGTTTTTGGCTCCTGTTCTGATCGTTTGGGGGTACGTGTGTATATATAGGAGGAAGGAGTACGTCGGTGGAGCACCGAGGGGACCATGAGGCAGGGGGCGCGCCCTAGGGGGGCGCCCCCACCCTCGTGACCACCTCTTTGATCCCTTGCAGTAGGGTCCAAGTCTCCTGGATCATGTTCGGTGAGAAAATCACGTTTCCGAAGATTTTGTTCCGTTTGGACTCCGTTTGATATTCCGTTTATCTGAAACACTGAAATAGGCAAAAAAAACAGCAATTCTGGGCTGGGCCTCCGGTTAATAGGTTAGTCCCAAAAATAATATAAAAGTGGAAAATAAAGCCCAATATAGTCCAAAACAGTAGATAATATAGCATGGGGCAATCAAAAATTATAGATACGTTGGAGACGTATCAGTGTCTCCGATGGTGTTTGTTGAGTTGACATAGATCAAGATTAGGATTTGTCACTCCAATTTTCGGAGAGGTATCTCTGGGCTCTCTCGGTAATGCACATCACTATAAGCCTTGCAAGCAATGTGACTAATGAGTTAGTTGCGGGATGATGCATTACAGAACGAGTAAAGAGATTTGCTGGTGATGAGATTGAACTAGGTATGATGATACCGACGATCGAATCTAGGGCAAGTAACATACCGATGACAAAGGGAACAACATATGTTGTTATGTGGTTTGACCGATAAAGATCTTTGTAGAATATGTAGGAACCAATATGAGCATCCAGGTTCCGCTATTGGTTATTAACCGGAGATGTGTCTCGGTCATGTCTAAATAGTTCTCGAACCCGTAGGGTCCGCACGCTTAACGTTCGATGACGATTTGTATTATGAGTTATGTGATTTGATGTACCGAAGGTTGTTCGGAGTCCCAGATGAGATCACGGACATGACGAGGAGTCTCGAAATGGTCGATACATAAAGTTTCATATATTGGAAGGTTACATTCGGACACCGGAATGGCTCGGGTCATTTTGGATGAGTTTCGGATTACCGGGGGTTACCGGAACCCCCTGGGGGAACTTATTGGGCCTCATGGGCCTAGTGGTGGAAGAGAGGAGGCAGGCCAAGAGGTGGCGCGCGCCCCCTATCCCAAACCGAATTGGACTAGGGCTAGGGGGCCAGCCCCCTGACGGTGTCCTGGACTAGGGGGTA
The DNA here is from genome assembly GCF_056163025.1 of Triticum urartu. NCBI lineage: Eukaryota > Viridiplantae > Streptophyta > Magnoliopsida > Poales > Poaceae > Triticum > Triticum urartu. The sequence continues at coordinate 440,877,090 of NC_141878.1, read as the reverse complement.
CTCAACACGTCATCTCCTGATCTGATAGATTGGGCCGAGGACCCCTGTGGCCATATACTCATGGGCCAGTTTGGACAACTGCCACATACAAGGAAGATTCCACAAGACTTGGCGATCAAGGCAAGGACTTCTCCCCACCGGCGTATTCGGCTAGGACTCTTGTTATCCTAGGCCTCTGGTGCATTATATAAACCAAGGCCAGGCTAGTTGATAGAATATTCAACTTCATCATACAACAATCATACCATAGGCTAGCTTCTAGGGTTTAGCCTCTCTGATCTCATGGTAGATCTACTCTTGTACTACACATATCATCAATATTAATCAAGCAGGACGTAGGGTTTTACCTCCATCAAGAGGGCCCGAACCTGGATAAACATCGTGTCCCATGCCTCCTGTTACCATCGATCCTGGACGCATAATTCGGGACCCCCTACCCGAGATCCGCCGGTTTTGACACCGACATTGGTGCTTTCATTGAGAGTTCCGCTGTGTGATCGACAAAAGGATCGATGGCTCGCCTGCAGATCAACTGCGACTTCGGCATCTTCGTCACCAGCTCGACTGGTCACCTTGGTTCGACCAAGAATTGCGCCCCGTGTTCGGATCACCATGTCCGGACGAGGGCCTTCATCAAACATCAACTCCGATCTCTATCAAGATCACGGAGGAATCATCTATGGAGCTCGGGGGCTCAACGTCAACATTGCCCTCAAGCGACCATGCTGTTTTTCTGGACAGCGAACTCGTATCTGCCACCACCACCTCCTCGAGTATCGCTTTGACGACCGATTTGGTGTAATTGTGCGGAATTGAGTCTACAACAACCCTGGAAAATTTTGTCGAGTTCCGATGGAGGAATCTCTGGCAATCTATGATATACCGGAGCCCTGTCAAATCTGGATGGGAATTTGGATGAGTTTAGGGCGTGGTGTCCAGCTTCTAGCTCGGACGTCCTTTGGAAGATCCAACCGTTGATCGGCTGCGGAATTTCTGTATCTACCACCTCTCAAAATTTTGGCTCGATCCGACCGTCCAAACTCCGGGAACCTTCCGATTAGTGCATCACTTTTCGGATCTGTTTTCTGCACGAAAACGAATCCGACCCGAGTTCATCTTTTTTATGAACAGGATTTCCGACATCCCTTTTGAAGGAAGTTTTGTATGGGGTATTGTGTTTTGTTCCCGAACACATCCCACTAACTGTAAGATCTTTTGAATGTGATCTTCAACATCATGCTGGTGTCAAACCAGTCCGGCAATATTACTCCACGGCTGCCGACCTGCGCTAGACACGGCGTCACTTTATTGAGCCGAGCTCAACTTCTTCGGATCATCATCTCGGCAAGCCAAACAAGAGCCCGGCATCGCGAAGGATAAATCATCACCAACATCGCCGCCCCACGGATTACACGGAGCGGGCATACCGGCATCACCGCACGGTCGCTTCATCAAGCCGGCATCGACCACGTCACGACCTGCATCAGCAGGGCCGCACTATTGCTTCTTCAAGCTGGTGTCCATCACGCCGACCTACTTCGACTCATCGGCTGACATCGAGGCTTCGACATCTCGGCTGGACCGGGGGCTTCGCCATCTCTTCATCAACCTACTCCAGACACTTCGGCGTCACTAGCCGACCAGCTCTGTCACGTTAGCTGGGCCGAGGGCTTTGCCTCGGCGAGCCAACCTTTGCCAGCATTGCCATGCCATCGTTTTATCGCCCATCAGGCAATGGGTGTGCGGATCGAGTCCCAATTTTGGGAATCACCTTCCTTCAGATTGCTACAACAAATAAACCAGGTGCTATTAATCCCAGTATTTTTTGCTTGTTTGGGTTCATTTTTCCCAATGAATTATTACTCTGGTTTGTCCATCATATGTACACAGGTCTATCAAATGGTGGCCACATTGACGACAGTTGCATGGTGGTTCGGTCAGTTTCCGTACATAGTCCGGCGAACGCCGCATCTGGAGCTCGGACCGACCTGCGAATTCAGGCTTTGCCACGCCTTTACCGCATCACGCCGATGCCCTGCATCGACATTGACTTCGGCGCCAGGCCATATTTCTTTTATTACTCACTTTGCATAAATTATTTATTATGAAACGATTTTTTTAATTATCATTATTACTATTATCTCCGGTTTGCACTATTTTTTGTGCACAGGAAAATGATCCGGGGACTTCGGCGTCACTCTGCCGGTCTGCATTGACCGTGCTATGTCACCACTTCATCGTGTCGAGCTCTCCGCTCCGCCACCTCGGGACCGGCTTGGGGGATGGAACCTTGCCCCGCATCAAGCTCGGACCGCGTCATCAATACCGAACACATTAGCCAGCTAAGTCGCTTTCATGCTCAAAGCTTTAATTTCTAACTTGTGTTCGGTTCGACCAAGCATTATACTTTTTTGGAAAAAAGTTGCTTGTAAATTTTTTTCCTTGTCCAAACTTTGTTTGTGACACACAAATTCAAGGACCCAATTCACTTGGGGGCTTCCTTTATGTAGCTTTTTCCACTTGCATATGATTATACTTGTACGGCTTCGTTCCTTGTTCGTGTATTATGCCACAATATGCACCATATTGACTTAAGCGATTTGCAAGCTGGGTTGCCTTGCTCCTGTGTTTACCCCTACGTTCCCGATTGTTCGGCTAGGGAGTAAAGGGAGCACCTCTGCGATTGTCACGATCGGGTCGCCCGAGCCGGACCTCAGACTGGGTGAAGCCGAAAGCTAGCGCTCTTATAGTTTTCAATGATGGTCGGCACACAACGGAACTCATGAGTACAAAAAATCTATTGCACAAGTCTCATAATAACAATGAGCACCGAAGAAAGGTATCGGTGGGGGTACTATTTTCTTCGAAGATAATTCTTACACTTCACGGTAATATAGCATAAGTTCCCTGAGCGCGCTTTGTCTGTTACAGCCTTATGGCCTGATTGCCTGGTTATTGGAAACACCGTCAATATTCACGACCGATGGAGTACATAATACTTTTCGGTCCTTGACCAAAGAGGGAGAAGTTGACGGTCGGTTAAGACGCGTTTAAAGTTCGGTTGAACATAGATATGATATATGTAATTCGGTACATGCAATCATTCTTCTACCCAAGTCACTTGGGGGCACTTAAGTTTATTTGAGCCGTTTTATAATAAGTGTTCTTCTTCTTAGTCATTGCAAAGTTCTATTATTATTATTTATCACTCCTTTTTTCGACGCGAGTGTGCGGTCACTAGCCGGGGAGCCTAATTTCTCTCTCAAAGCCGCTAGAGTTTAGTTTGCTAAACTGGCCTAATGAGAAGTACTCCGCCCTCAGGATAGGAGGTTGAAGCTGTAGGCTGACCCGCTCGAAGTCTTGAGATAGGATGTGTCATGTTAAAGGACGACAGAAGCACTTCTTTTTTCTAAAACCAATTTTCGGATTGGCACTGAACACTTGATCTTGTTCGGACGTCATGTTTTTACTGACGTTTCTTGGTTTTCCAAGCTTTTTGGCACTTTTAAACTATTTGTGCTTTTCCAGCATTAGTCTCGCAGTGCAACGCCGGACACCTTTAGGGATTCGGCAAAAACATTCTTAGATATTGCTATATATGCATCGGTTTCGAATTGTGTCTTCGGTCAATAGTTGGGTTGCCCGGCTCCTGCACTTGCTTCCTACATTCCGTTTTGTTCGGCTAGGCGTGCAAAGGGAGAACCACTGCGATTGTGCTTCCAGCTCACATGGTTAAGCACCTTAGTGGAGAAAGCCGAAAACTGACTGTCACAATAAGCGTAAACTGGTCAGCGATCCGATGACTATGACGGGCCATTCATAACAATGGCCGAAGTGTTTACGGCTTGACCTCGACTGTCGCCGAACACTACCGGGGGCTATTAACTGGCCTCCCAAACTAAATCCTCGATATTTTGCTCTTACATTCGAGCTGAGGTTTCATGATCATGCTTAGCATGACAACCCAAAGAAAGGAACCGATAGCGGGACTATTTTCTTTGGAATACATTTCTTCTGTTAAACAGTAATATAACATATCTCTCTGCGTACCTTTGTTTATAAAACCGTGTGGCCAGATTGCCTTGTTTGTCGTAAATCTTTGCCCTCATAAAGGCTTTATAAAGTAGGACAAACACTCCTCGGCTACTGGCCGAGGAGGTGGAAGCCGATGGTCGGTCAACAAAGTTTTGTACAATGCGGATCCGAGCATTAATGACGTAAAGTACTTGGATACATAGAGTCATTACACATAATTTGTGATTTTACTATTGATATTGATCCTTAATTCGGCCACCCGTGCCCGCATTAAGGATCGGGGGCTACTGGGCTTCGGGCTTATTATTTACAAATATTAAAGGGGCACATCAATCCCCTGATCTGGTGTTGCCACCCGACCAGTGTCTCGGGGGCTACTGCATTGCTTGCCCGATGCAGAGAATTTTATGTGCAATATAGTTTCCGAGGAGATTTTGATCCTCAGGTTGGTCGGCCGCACCCAACCTGAGTCTCGAGGACTGAGCACGCCGCTTTTAGTGTCCCGAAGTATTCTGCCGAGCTAGGACTTGATCCTCAGGCCGATTTTGCAAATCAACCTGAGTCTCAGCGGCTACTGGGATCAGCGGTCTTACGTCATCCTTCATGTGCATCTCAGGTTTTACACCGATACACACCTTGAGGGCTACTGGCTATATATTGTTGGGGAACGTAGTAATTTCAAAAAAATTCCTACGCACACGCAAGATCATGGTGATGCATAGCAACAAGAGGGGAGAGTGTGATCTACGTACCCTTGTAGATCGACAACGGAAGCGTTAGCACAACGTGGTTGATGTAGTCGTACGTCTTCACGGCCCGACCGATCAAGCACCGAAACTACGGCACCTCCGAGTTCTAGCACACGTTCAGCTCGATAATGATCCCCGGACTCCGATCCAGCAAAGTGTCGGGGAAGAGTTCCGTCAGCACGACGGTGTGGTGACGATCTTGATGTACTACTGTCGCAGGGCTTCGCCTAAGCACTGCTACAATATTATCGAGGACTATGGTGGAAGGGGGCACCGCACACGGCTAAGAATATGATCACGTGGATCAACTTGTGTCTCTAGGGGTGCCCTCTGCCTCCGTATATAAAGGATCAAAGGGGGGGTGCGGCCGGCCAAGAGAGGGCGCGCCAGGAGGAGTCCTACTCCCTCCGGGAGTAGGATTCCCCCCCTTTCCTAGTTGGAATAGGATTCGGGAGGAGGGGAAAGAGGAGGGAGAGAAGGAAGGGGGGCGCCGGCCCCCTCTCCTTGTCCTATTCGGACTAAGGGGGGAGGGGCGCACGGCCCAGCCCTGGCCACCTCTCCTCTCTTCCACTAAGGCCCACTAAGGGCCATATACCTCCCGGGGGGTTCCGGTAACCTCCCGGTACTCCGGTAAAATCCCGATTTCACCCGGAACACTTCTGATATCCAAATATAGGCTTCCAATATATCAATCTTTATGTCTCGACCATTTCGAGACTCCTCGTCATGTCCCTGATCCCATCCGGGACTCCGAACTCCTTCGGTACATCAAAACTCATAAACTCATAATATAACTGTCATCGAAACCTTAAGCGTGCGGACCCTACGGGTTCGAGAACAATGTAGACATGACTGAGACATGTCTCCGGTCAATAACCAATAGCGGAACCTGGATGCTCATATTGGCTCCTACATATTCTACGAAGATCTTTTATCGGTTAGACCGCATAACAACATACGTTGTTCCCTTTGTCATCGGTATGTTACTTGCCCGACATTCGATCATCGGTATCTCAATACCTAGTTCAATCTCGTTACCGGCAAGTCTCTTTACTCGTTCCATAATACATCATCTCACAACTAACTCATTAGTTGCAATGCTTGCAAGGCTTATGTGATGTGCATTACCGAGAGGGCCCAGAGATACTTCTCCGACAATCGGAGTGAAAAATCCTAATCTCGAAATACGCCAACCCAACACGTACCTTTGGAGACACCTGTAGAGCACCTTTATAATCACCCAGTTACGTTGTGACGTTTGGTAGCACACAAAGTGTTCCTCCGGTAAACGGGAGTTGCATAATCTCATAGTCATAGGAACATGTATAAGTCATGAAGAAAGCAATAGCAACATACTAAACGATCGGGTGCTAAGCTAATGGAATGGGTCATGTCAATCAGATCATTCACCTAATGATGTGATCCCGTTAATCAAATAACAACTCTTTGTCCATGGTTAGGAAACATAACCATCTTTGATTAACGAGCTAGTCTAGTAGAGGCATACTAGTGACACTCTATTTGTCTATGTATTCACACATGTATTATGTTTCCGGTTAATACAATTCTAGCATGAATAATAAACATTTATCATGATATAAGGAAATAAATAATAACTTTATTATTGCCTCTAGGGCATATTTCCTTCAGTCTCCCACTTGCACTAGAGTCAATAATCTAGATTATACAGTAATGATTCTAACACCCATGGAGCCTTGGTGTTGATCATGTTTTTCTCGTGGAAGAGGCTTAGTCAACGGATCTGCTACATTCAGATCCGTATGTATCTTGCAAATCTCTATGTCTCCACCTGGACTAGATCCCGGATGGAATTGAAGCGTCTCTTGATGTGCTTGGTTCTCTTGTGAAATCTGGATTCCTTTGCCAAGGCAATTGCACCAGTATTGTCACAAAAGATTTTCATTGGACCCGATGCACTAGGTATGACACCTAGATCGGACATGAACTCCTTCATCCAGACTCCTTCATTTGCTGCTTCCAAAGCAGCTATGTATTCCGCTTCACACGTAGATCCCGCCACGACGCTTTGTTTAGAACTGCACCAACTGATAGCTCCACCGTTTAATGTAAATACGTATCCGGTTTGCGATTTAGAATCGTCCGGATCAGTGTCAAAGCTCGCATCAACATAACCACTTACGATTAGCTCTTTGTCACCTCCATAAATGAGAAACATATCCTTAGTCCTTTTCAGGTATTTCAGGATGTTCTTGACCGCTGTCCAGTGATCCACTCCTGGATTACTTTGGTACCTCCCTGCTAGACTTATAGCAAGGCACACATCAGGTCTGGTACACAGCATTGCATACATGATAGAGCCTATGGCTGAAGCATAGGGAACATCTTTCATTTTCTCTCTATCTTCTGCAGTGGTCGGGCATTGAGTCTGACTCAACCTCACACCTTGTAACACAGGCAAGAACCCTTTCTTTGCTTGATCCATTTTGAACTTCTTCAAAACTTTGTCAAGGTATGTGCTTTGTGAAAGTCCAATTAAGCGTCTTGATCTATCTCTATAGATCTTAATGCCTAATATGTAAGCAGCTTCACCGAGGTCTTTCATCAAAAAAACTCTTATTCAAGTATCCCTTTATGCTATCCAGAAATTCTATATCATTTCCAATTAGTAATATGTCATCCACATATAATATCAGAAATGCTACAGAGCTCCCACTCACTTTCTTGTAAATACAGGCTTCTCCAAAAGTCTGTATAAAACCAAATGCTTTGATCACACTAGCAAAGCGTTTATTCCAAAACCGAGAGGCTTGCACCAATCCATAAATGGATCGCTGGAGCTTGCACACTTTGTTAGCTCCCTTTGGATCGACAAAACCTTCTGGTTGCATCATATACAACTCTTCTTCCAGAAATCCATTCAGGAATGCAGTTTTGACATCCATCTGCCAAATTTCATAATCATAAAATGCGGCAATTGTTAACATGACTCGGACAGACTTAAGCATCGCTACGGGTGAGAAGGTCTCATCGTAGTCAATCCCTTGAACTTGCCGAAAACCTTTTGCGACAAGTCGAGCTTTGTAGATAGTAATGTTACCGTCAGCGTCCGTCTTCTTCTTGAAGATCCATTTATTCTCAATTGCTTTCCGATCATTGGGCAAGTCAACCAAAGTCCATACTTTGTTCTCATACATGGATCCCATCTCAGATTTCATGGCTTCAAGCCATTTTGCGGAATCTGGGCTCACCATCGCTTCTTCATAGTTCGTAGGTTCATCATGATCTAATAGCATGACTTCCAGAACAGGGTTACCGTACCACTCCGGTGCGGATCTTACTCTGGTTGATCTACGAGGTTCAGTAGTATCTTGTTCTGAAGTTTCATGATCATCATCATTAGCTTCCTCACTAATTGGTGTAGGTGTCACAGAAACAGGTTTCTGTGATGTACTACTTTCCAATAAGGGAGTAAGTACAGTTACCTCGTCAAGTTCTACTTTCCTCCCACTCACTTCTTTCAAGAGAAACTCCTTCTCCAGAAAGTTTCCGAATTTAGCAACAAAAGTCTTGCCTTCGGATCTGTGATAGAAGGTGTATCCAATAGTTTCCTTTGGATATCCTATGAAGACACATTTTTCCGATTTGGGTTCGAGCTTATAAGGTTGAAGCTTTTTCACATAAGCATCGCAGCCCCAAACTTTCAGAAACGACAACTTTGGTTTCTTGCCAAACCACAGTTCATAAGGCGTCGTCTCAACGGATTTTGATGGTGCCCTATTTAACGTGAATGCGGCCGTCTCTAGAGCGTATCCCCGAAATGATAGCGGTAAATCAGTAAGAGACATCATAGATCGTACCATATCTAGTAAAGTACGATTACGACGTTCAGACACACCATTACGCTATGGTGTTCCGGGTGGCGTGAGTTGCGAAACTATTCCACATTGTTTCAAATGTACACCAAACTCGTAACTCAAATATTCTCCTCCACGATCAGATCATAGGAATTTTATTTTCTTGTTACGATGATTTTCAACTTCACTCTGAAATTCTTTGAACTTTTCAAACATTTCAGACTTGTGTTTCATTAAGTAGATATACCCATATCTGCTTAAGTCATCTGTGAAGGTGAGAAAATAACGATATCCGCCACGAGCCTCAACATTCATTGGACCACATACATCTGTATGTATGATTTCTAACAAATCTGTTGCTCTCTCCATAGTACCAGAGAATGGTGTTTTTGTCATCTTACCCATAAGGCACGGTTCGCAAGTACCAAGTGATTCATAATCAAGTGGTTCCAAAAGCCCATCAGTATGGAGTTTCTTCATGCGCTTTATACCGATATGACCTAAATGGCAGTGCCACAAATAAGTTGCACTATCATTATCAACTCTGCATCTTTTGGTATCAACACTATGAATATGTGTGTCACTACTTTCGAGATTTAATAAGAATAGACCACTCTTTAAGGGTGCATGACCATAAAAGATATTACTCATGTAAATAGAACAACCATTATTCTCTGATTTAAATGAATAACCGTCTCGCATCAAACAAGATCCAGATATAATGTTCATGCTTAACGCTGTCACCAAATAACAATTATTTAGGTCTAATATTAATCCCGAAGGTAGATGTAGAGGTAGCGTGCCGACTGCGATCACATCGACTTTGGAACCATTTCCCACGCGCATCGTCACCTCGTCCTTAGCTAATCTTCGCTTAATCCGTAGTCCCTGTTTCGAGTTGCAAATATTAGCAACAGAACCAGTATCAAATACCCAGGTGCTACTGCAAGCATTAGTAAGGTACACATCAATAACATGTATGTCACATATACCTTTGTTCACCTTGCCATCCTTCTTATCCGCCAAATACTTGAGGCAGTTCTGCTTCCAGTGACCAGTCTGCTTGCAGTAGAAGCACTCAGTTTCAGGCTTAGGTCCAGGTTTGGGTTTCTTCTCTTGAGCAGCAACTTGCTTGCTGTTCTTTTTGAAGTTCCCCTTCTTCTTCCCTTTGCCCCTTTTCTTGAAACTAGTGGTCTTGTTGACCATCAACACTTGATGCTCCTTCTTGATTTCTACCTCCGCAGCTTTCAGCATTGCGAAGAGCTCGGGAATAGTCTTATTCATCCCTTGCATATTATAGTTCATCATGAAGCTCTTGTAGCTTGGTGGCAGTGATTGGAGAATTCTGTCAATGACGCAATCATCTGGAAGATTAACTCCCAATTGAATCAAGTGATTATTATACCCAGACATTTTGAGTATATGCTCACTGACAGAACTGTTCTCCTCCATCTTGCAGCTATAGAACTTATTGGAGACTTCATATCTCTCAATCCGGGCATTTGCTTGAAATATTAACTTCAACTCCTGGAACATCTCATATGCTCCATGACGTTCAAAACGTCGTTGAAGTCCCGATTCTAAGCCGTATAGCATGGCACACTGAACTATCGAGTAGTCATCAGCTTTGCTCTGCCAGACGTTCATAACATCTGGTGTTGCTCCAGTAGCAGGCCTGGCACCCAGCGGTGCTTCCAGGACGTAATTCTTCTGTGCAGCAATGAGGATAATCCTCAAGTTACGGACCCAGTCCGTGTAATTGCTACCATCATCTTTCAACTTTGCTTTCTCAAGGAACACATTAAAATTCAACGGAACAACAGCACAGGCCATCTATCTACAATCAAACATGAATAAGCAAGATACTATCAGGTACTAAGTTCATGATAAATTTAGGTTCAATTAATCATATTACTTAAAGAACTCCCACTTAGATAGACATCCCTCTAATCCTCTAAGTGATTACGTGATCCAAATCATCTAAACCATGTCCGATCATCACGTGAGATGGAGTAGCTTCATTGGTGAACATCACTATGTTGATCATATCTACTATATGATTCACGCTCGACCTTTCGGTCTCCGTGTTCCGAGGCCATATCTGTATATGCTTGGCTCGTCAAGTATAACCTGAGTATTCCGCATGTGCAACTGTTTTGCACCTGTTGTATTTGAACGTAGAGCCTATCACACCCGATCATCACGTGGTGTCTCAGCACGAAGAACTTTCGCAATGGTGCATACTCAGGGAGAACACTTCTTGATAATTAGTGAGAGATCATCTTATAATGCTACCGTCAATCAAAGCAAGATAAGATGCATAAAAGATAAACATCACATGCAATCAATATAAGTGATATGATATGGCCATCATCATCTTGTGCTTGTGATCTCCATCTTCGAAGCACCGTCTTGATCACCATCGTTACCGACACGACACCTTGATCTCCATCATAGCATCGTTGTCGTCTCGCCAATCTTATGCTTCCACGACTATCGCTACCGCTTAGTGATAAAGTAAAGCATTACAGCGCGATTGCATTGCATACAATAAAGCGACAACCATATGGCTCCTGCCAGTTGCCGATAACTCGGTTACAAAACATGATCATCTCATACAATAAAATTTAGTATCATGTCTTGACCATATCACATCACAACATGCCCTGCAAAAACAAGTTAGACGTCCTCTACTTTGTTGTTGCAAGTTTTACGTGGCTGCTACGGGCTTAAGCAAGAACCAATCTTACCTACGCATCAAAACCACAACGATAGTTTGTCAAGTTGGTGCTGTTTTAATCTTCGCAAGGACATGGCGTAGCCACACTCGGTTCAACTAAAGTTGGAGAAACTGTCACCCGCTAGCCACCTTTGTGCAAAGCACGTCGGGAGAACCGGTCTCGCGTAAGCGTACGCGTAATGTCGGCCCGGGCCACTTCGTCCAACAATACTGCCGAACCAAAGTATGACATGCTGGTAAGCAGTATGACTTATATCGCCCACAACTCACTTGTGTTCTACTCGTGCAAATAACATCAACACATAAAACCTAGGCTCTGATACCACTGTTGGGGAACGTAGTAATTTCAAAAAAATTCCTACGCACACGCAAGATCATGGTGATGCATAGCAACGAGAGGGGAGAGTGTGATCTACGTACCCTTGTAGATCGACAACGGAAGCGTTAGCACAACGTGGTTGATGTAGTCATACGTCTTCACGGCCCGACCGATCAAGCACCGAAACTACGGCACCTCCGAGTTCTAGCACACGTTCAGCTCGATGACGATCCCCGGACTCCGATCCAGCAAAGTGTCGGGGAAGAGTTCCGTCAGCATGACAGCGTGGTGACGATCTTGATGTACTACTATCGCAGGGCTTCGCCTAAGCACTTCTACAATATTATCGAGGACTATGGTGGAAGGGGGCACCGCACACGGCTAAGAATATGATCACGTGGATCAACTTGTGTCTCTAGGGGTGCCCTCTGCCTCCGTATATAAAGGATCAAAGGGGGGGTGCGGCCGGCCAGGAGAGGGCGCGCCAGGAGGAGTCCTACTCCCTCCGGGAGTAGGATTCCCCCCCCCCCCTTTCCTAGGTGGAATAGGATTCGGGAGGAGGGGAAAGAGGAGGGAGAGAAGGAAGGGGGGCGCCGGCCCCCTCTCCTTGTCCTATTCGGACTAAGGGGGGGAGGGGCGCACGGCCCAGCCCTGGCCACCTCTCCTCTCTTCCACTAAGGCCCACTAAGGCCCATATACCTCCCGGGGGGTTCCGGTAACCTCCCGGTACTCCGGTAAAATCCCGATTTCACCCGGAACACTTCTGATATCCAAATATAGGCTTCCAATATATCAATCTTTATGTCTCGACCATTTCGAGACTCCTCGTCATGTCCCCGATCCCATCCGGGACTCCGAACTCCTTCGGTACATCAAAACTCATAAACTCATAATATAACTGTCATCGAAACCTTAAGCGTGCGGACCCTACAGGTTCGAGAACAATGTAGACATGACCGAGACATGTCTCCGGTCAATAACCAATAGCGGAACCTGGATGCTCATATTGGCTCCTACATATTCTACGAAGATCTTTTATCGGTCAGACCGCATAACAACATATGTTGTTCCCTTTGTCATCGGTATGTTACTTGCCCGAGATTCGATCGTCGGTATCTCAATACCTAGTTCAATCTCGTTAGCGGCAAGTCTCTTTACTCGTTCCGTAATACATCATCTCACAACTAACTCATTAGTTGCAATGCTTGCAAGGCTTATGTGATGTGCATTACCGAGAGGGCCCAGAGATACCTCTCCGACAATCGGAGTGACAAATCCTAATCTCGAAATACGCCAACCCAACATGTACCTTTGGAGACACCTGTAGAGCACCTTTATAATCACCCAGTTATGTTGTGATGTTTGGTAGCACACAAAGTGTTCCTCCGGTAAACGGGAGTTGCATAATCTCATAGTCATAGGAACATGTATAAGTCATGAAGAAAGCAATAGCAACATACTAAACGATCGGGTGCTAAGCTAATGGAATGGGTCATGTCAATCAGATCATTCACCTAATGATGTGATCCCGTTAATCAAATAAAAACTCTTTGTCCATGGTTAGGAAACATAACCATCTTTGATTAACGAGCTAGTCTAGTAGAGGCATACTAGTGACACTCTATTTGTCTATGTATTCACACATGTATTATGTTTCCGGTTAGTACAATTCTAGCATGAATAATAAACATTTATCATGATATAAGGAAATAAATAATAACTTTATTATTGCCTCTAGGGCATATTTCCTTCATATATCTCGGCAGAGAATAAATTGCACCAACAAAAAATATTCACAAAAATTAATGACATAATAAACAACCGCGACACTACAGGTCGGATTGCCAAGTGGGCTATTGAGCTCCTAGCATTTGACATAACATACAAACCACGCCAGGCCATTAAATCCCAAGTATTGGCCGACTTCTTCGCTGAATGGACAAAGGTCGAACTCCCTAAAGAGTACGGCACATATTCCAACTGGGTCATGTACTTCGATGGCTCTAAAGTGCTGGCTGGTTTAGGAGCAGGCGTCATTTTAATGTCCCCCACTGGAGACATATTCTAGTATGTACTCCAAATATTATACATAGACTCAAAAAATGCAGCCGAATACGAGGCCTTATTACACGATCTTCGGATGGCTACCTACATGGGCATACAATGCCTGGAGTTGTGTGGGGATTCAAACCTCGCAATATCCCAAATAAATGGAGACTTCGATGCCAAGGATCCGAAGATGGCGGCCTATCATAACGCTGTACTCAAAATATCAGCGCGGTTCGAGGGATTCGAGTTCCATCTTGTGGCTCGAGAAAGTAATCAAGCGACCGACATCCTCGCTCGCATGGGAGCCAAGCGCGACCCCGTCCCGCCTAACATCTTTTTGGAAAGGCTCTTCAAGCCATCCGTGGTATGGCAGGATGAGAGCGGCAACACTAGTCCAGATCCGACTATACCCCCAGATTCCGAACACAATACCAATATCATCGGGGGCTCGGCCACCGAAATAACACCATCGGCCCATCTAATAGTGGCAGTAATTGCCCCATGGACTGAACCGTTCTTGGCCTACCTTTATAGGCGAGAGCTCCCTGCGGACTAGAATGAGGCTCGCTGCATTGTTCGGCACTCGAAAGCGTACAAGGTCCATGACGGAGAGCTCTACAAGAAAAGTGCTACCGGAGTCCTTCAAAGATGTATCTCCGAAGAAGAACAACGGCAACTCCTGGCTGAAATCCATGCTGGCCTCGGCGGTCACCACGCCGCGGCTCGGGCCCTTGTAAGTAAGGCCTTCCGTACAACTTTCTTCTGGCCGACGGCCGAGCAGACACACAGGACTTGGTCCAACGTTGTGTCGGATGCCAGTTCTTCGCCAATCAAAGCCATATGCCACCTACTGCGCTACAAACAATCCCCATTACTTGGCCTTTTGTGGTCTGGGGACTTGATATGGTTGGACCTCTTAAAGGAGGGAGCCATAAGAAAAAATATCTGCTAGTCATGGTAGATAAGTTCACCAAGTGGATAGAGGCCAAACCAGTGAAAATGGCTGAAGCTGGACCGGTGATAGACTTTATATCCGGTGTCGTGCACCGTTATGGTGTCCCACACAGCATCATCGCCGATAACGGCTCCAATTTCACAGCCAATGAAGTGAAATCCTGGTGTGCTAAATTGGGCATTGAACTCGATTACGCCTCGGTCTATCATCCACAAACAAACGGTCAAGTCGAACAAGCTAATGGTCTTATTATGAGTGGCATTAAGCCTAGACTAGTGCGGTCTTTGAAAGAATCAGACAAGCACTGGGTTGAGGAGCTCGACTCCGTACTCTAGGGGCTGCGGACCACGCCCAATCGCACTACCGGATTACACCTTCTTCATGGTGTACGGCACAAAGGTTGTGTTGCCCTGCGACATTATTCACGACTCACCTCGAGTGCGCATGTATGAAGAGAGAGAGAGAGAGAGAGAGAGAGGCCGAGCTTGATCGATAGGACGGCCTACATGCCCTGGAGGAGGAGCGCGATGTCGCAAAAGCCCGTTCTGCATTCTATCAACAGTGGGCTCGCAGATATCAAAGCAGAGAAGTGCGGGCAAAGACTTATAACGTTGGTGAACTCGTTCTACGCTTACCAGAGAAGAAAAAGCACAAACTCAAGCCCAAGTGGGAGGGTCCCTTCATCACAGATGAAGTTCTCACTGGAGGAGCGTACCGCCTGCGTGATGCATCGGACAACCGCTTAGAGCCAAACCCGTGGAATGCCGCCAGACTCCGAAGATTCTACGCCTAGAGCCGAAATCTTTGTTCGTCTTCTTCTCCCTTTGTTTCCATTATTTTCTTTTCCTCTCTTTAATTTTTTTAGCTCTTTAGTTCTTGAGCGGCCAAACCGAACACCTATGACGTGCACATCCTTAAATGTATACACTCATAATGCCTGGGGGCTTCTTTTACAGAAGCTTATTATTATTTTCCGAGCATCAAGCTCAACACACATGTGTCCTCTTCCTCATATGTACCTTTTCTTCGCCATTATATGCATCGTTATGACTTAAGTTTTGGCCAAGCTGGGTTGCCTGGCTCCTGTGCTTATGCCCTACGTCCCCGTTTGTTCGGCTAGGGCATAAAGGGAGCACCTCTGGGATTGTTACTGTCGGGTCATCCGGACATGTACCTTAGGCTGGGTGAAGCCGAAAGCTAGCATTCTTAAGGGAATATTCGGTCGGTGAACTAAAGACATTTTACCTTCATCACACCATGAAACCCCAAATGTTACGTATACTGCGATTTTTCAATCACAGTCTGGACATGCATACTAACGCATATCCGCCCAGGGAAAGGAACCCTTAACGGAACTATTCTCCCTAAAAAATGTTTCTTACAATCAACATGTAATATAACATAGCTAGTCGGATACAACTTGTCTGTTCAAGCAACTATGACCCCTACACCTGGTTTCCACGCATGGCCCGGTTTATATTACTGAGCGAGTATTTGGAAACACTCCGAGCCTTCGGGTCCAGAGGTCGAAGCGAAAAGGTCTACCATGACAATCGTTTTACAATCCGGCTAGGGAAATTTTTTTCAATTGAAGTACATAGTCATTTGGACTCAAAAACTTCTTCCTCTATGCCATCTAACAGGTTATCTAGCCTACAAGCATGTTGGGAATACTTGGCGGCTATCTTTACCTGGTCATACACCAGGCTAACTGGAATTTCTTTTCCATCTGACCCCGAGGTCTGACCCGGGCCATATGATTCGGATTGAGCTTGGTGTACTGTGTTTTTACCATGGCCCAGGCCTCGTGCACCTTCTCGGCAGGCCGATATCTTCCATAATCGGAAGCGCCACCGAGCTCCCTAGAATAGCTTCACAAGCTCCTCCATACTTCCTGGAGGAGAGGTGGACGGCCACAAAGCTTTGGAAATTCTATGCATCCCTTGTCGAGCTTGCTCATGCAATTGGGACAGCTCTTCCAGAAGGCCACCTTGAGAGCCAGACATTTCCTCTTCGGGACGGCCAGTCAGCATACCTATAGACATAAATCTATTAGACCATTTCTTTGCTGAAGTGCATAAAGGTATGGCCAAAAAAATACTGAATATGCCGCCTTGTAGCCTCCTATTCTCCTTGACGGCGTCAGCAAGCTGGGCTCGCACATCTTTTAGTTCTTTGCCCAGTAGGGTGTTGAAATCCTGCAGCTTGTTCTTTTCATCCCTGACCCGTGTCAGCACACGTTCGCCTACTGCATGTTGCCTTTTGGCCTCCTGTTCACCAGCCTCGACGATTTTCAGTTTTTCAATCAGTTGATCTATTGATCCTGTCAAAGGAAACACAACAATATCAATATTACTAGTATATGATAATACTTTTTCTGATGAGGGGAAACATTACCAGGCGGTGCCCCCTTGGATTTCTCCAATTCGGCGGTAGCCGCAGCTAGCCGGGTCTGACACTTTTCCAGCTCTTGAGACGGCAGGGCATTCTTCTTCGTGAGTACCTGATTATACAATGATCCTTAAATCAGTTGTATCAACTGCTTCAAGTCTCGGGGGCTACGGGAGTATCAAATTTACACTTACCTGCATATCTTTTAAATGCTGACCGGTGGCTCCGGCAAGTCCATCCCGAGCAGCTCGGATGTATGCATCGGCCGAGATGAAGGCATTGAATGCCTCTTTTGAAAAGTCAGGGGCGTGTAGAGCGGCCCTTCGGCACCGATGATTCATGGCGCTCTCCACTTCAGAGTTTGTGACGGACATATCATCTGAATCTTCTGCGGAAGGACAGTCCGGCGCCACTCCCGTGTCAACCCTCGTCCTTAGGGTTGGGTCTGGAATCTGACTAGTGGAGGCGAGATCGGCAGGATCCCCGGACATAGTTCGGCGGACACTCTTCCTGATAAAATGCGGTGGATAATGTCATAGTTTGATGTGACGACCAGGAGGCATATTTCAAAAGAAAGCCATACCTCTTTGATGAAGTTTCTGCCATATTGACGTTCGCCTTTCTCTTTGAAGATTTGCTCGGTGCGGGCACCGCTCTCCTAGGAGATGCCTCTGGTGCACGTTGTGGCATCGAGCGCCTCCCCTTTGGAGCACGAAATAGTGCGGTGGGTGAGGCGTAATGAGGAAGCTCTTTCGAAGAAGGTGTCTCTTGATTACTTACATGTGAGGCAGGAAGGAGGCCGGGATAGTCGGCCACGATTGGCACTACCGTGCCATCATAGCTCTCCTGGTAGAATACTCCCTCCTCAAGCTCCACAAATATGTCTGAATCCTCTTCAAATCCGGGGTTAAGGTCCCGGTTGTGATCCTTTGGCTGTGGGGCAGGGTTATGGATCTCCTCGGTAACCTTCCGCCATTCCTGTTACAGATAGATGGGTTAATGTCCACTAAAAGTGATTTAGGGAGAGGATTAAGTAAAGTGGTGGGATTAGAGCTCACCCAGCTCGGAGGATTGTACATGGAAAATCCATCTCGGCGTTTAAGACGAGTGAACTCCTCTTTCTCCCCTTTGTACAGTTCGACCAATATTTTGACCAAAGCGGCGGGGGTGTCCGGACCCTTCCGACCATAGCGTGAGGCATCATCCTCCCCATTATAGTGCCACATGGGAAGCCCTCGGTATTGGAGTGGCTAGACCCCCCCCCCCCCCCGCACTATGGAAGTCGCCACTTCCGCTCTATCTTCCTCCTTGAGGCTCTGAGGGCGCCAGCTGTGACGTTTCTTCAATGAAGCATTTGAAAATTCAGGAAGACCCATTCGAACTGGGTCGGGGAGAGCAACATCTTCAATATAGAACCATTCTGAGGGCCATTCTTCAGGCGCCTTCTTCAGCGTACCGGATAGGTATCCGGTCCCGGCTATGCACCATACTTTGGCGCCGCCCACCTTGAATATCGACCCCTCTCGGTTGCGAGGGACGAGGCAGAATAGCTTCCTACACAAATCAAAGTGGCCTTCACAGCCCAGGAAAAGCTCGCACAGGGCAACAAAACCCGCGATGTGCAGGATAGAGGCCGGTGTGAGGTTGTGCAGTTGGAGGCCGTAATACTCCAGGAGTCCACGGAGGAAAGGGTGGATTGGAAACCCGACGCCTCTCAACAAGTAAGATACAAAGCACACCCATTCCCCTGGTTGGATTGGGGAAATTTTCTGCAGAACTTCGCCTATGAAGGAGGTCAATCCTGCTCGAACAGGAACCAGATCTACGGGGGCAAGGAATCCCTGTGTTTGGAGCTTAAACAACTGCTCATGGGATATAGAACATCTCTCCCAATCGCCTTTTTTCGGAGCCGTGAGGGTTCACGGAGGAGGAACTAGGGATGCTAGCCATGTTGAATGGTTTCCCCTGTCAAGACTCTGAGGATTTTCCGTTGGGTGTGGAATGGATCTGAGATCCAATCCCTTTAAATAGAGGCCTTTCTTACGTGGCTGGGGGAGTTATGAGCCAAAAATACCCCGACCTCTCGTATTCGCTCAACACGTGGAAGCAGAAGGTGTGGAGGCATAGAAGCCGATGGGTGCGACATTAAATGAAAGGCCGAATACAACTCTTTAAGTCAGGTACTTTGAAGTGATCGGAGGAGGAACCCGCCTTGCAATGCCGAAGACAATCTGCGCGCCGGACACCTCGTCATTGAAGCCTGGTTCGGGGTTACTAAGGGAGTCCTGGATTAAGGGGTCCTCGGGTGTCCGACCTGTGTGACGTGGGCTGGACTACTGGGTCATGAAGATACAAGATAGAAGACTTCCTCCCATGTCCGGATGGGACTCTCCTTTGCATGGAAGGCAAGCTAGGCGGTCGGATGTATTATTTCCTTTCTATGTAACCTTTGTACAACCCTAGGCCGCTCCGGTGTCTATATAAACCGGAGGGTTTAGTCTGTAGAGGCAATCATAATCTGACAGGCTAGACTTCTAGGGTTTTAGCCATTACGATCTCGTGGTAGATCAACTCTTGTAATCCTCATATTCATCAATATCAATCAAGCAGGACGTAGGGTACCTCCATCAAGAGGGCCCGAACCTAGGTAAAACTTCGTGTCCCCTATGTCCTGTTACCATCAACCTTAGACGCATAGTTCGGGACCCCCCTACCTGAGATCCGCCGGTTTTGACACCGACAGCAAGCCATAGAGAATAAATGGATCTTCAAGAAGAAGATTAATGCTGATGGTAATGTTACTGTCTACAAAGCTCGACTTGTTGCGAAAGGTTTTTGACAAGTTCAAGGAATTGACTACGATGAGACCTTCTCGCCCGTAGTGATGCTTAAGTCCGTCCGAATATGTTAGCAATTGCCGCAATTTATGATTATGAAATTTGGCAAATGGATGTCAAAACTGCATTGCTTAATGGATATCTTAAAGAAGAGTTGTATATGATGCAACCGGAAGGTTTTTCGATCCAAAAGGTGCTAACAAAGTGATCCATTTATGGACTGGTGCAAGCATCTCGGAGTTGGAATATATGCTTTGATAGTGTGATCAAAGCATATGGTTTTATACAGACTTTTGGAGAAGCATGTATTTACAACAAAGTGAGTGGGAGCTCTGTAGCATTTCTGATATTATATGTGGATGACGTATTTTTGATCGGAAATGATACTGAATTTCTGAATAGCATAAAAGGATACTTGAATAAGAATTTTTCAATGAAATACCTTGGTGAAGTTGCTTATATATTGGGCATCAAGATCTATAGAGATATATCAAGACACTTAATTAGACTTTCACAAAGCACATACCTTGATAAAGTTTTGAAGAAGTTCAAAATGGATCAAGCAAAGAAAGGGTTCTTGCCTGTGATACAAGGTGTGAAATTGAGTCAGACTCATTGCCCGACCACTGCAGAAGATAGAGAGAAAATGAAAGTCATTCCCTATGCTTCATCCATAGATTCTATAATGTATGCAATGCTGTGCACTAGACCTGATGTGTGCCTTGCTATTAGTTTAGCAGGGAGGTACCAAAGTAATCCAGGAGTGGATCACTGGACAGCGATCAAGAACATCCTGAAATACCTGAAAAGGACTAAGGATATGTTTCTCATTTATGGAGGTGACAAAGAGCTCGTCGTAAACGTTACGTCGATGCAAGCTTTGACACTGATCCGGATGACTCTAACTCACAAACCGGATACGTATTTTTATTGAATGGTGGAGCTGTAAGTAGGTGTAGTTGCAAGCAGAGCGTCGTGGCGGGATCTACATGTGAAGCGGAGTACATAGCTATTTTGGAAGCAGAAAATGAAGGAGTCTGGATGAAGGAGTTCATATCCAATCTAGGTGTCATACCTAGTGCATCGGGTCCAATGAAAATCTTTTGTGACAATACTGGTGCAATTTTGCCTTGGCAAAGGAATCCATATTTCACAAGAGAACGAAGCACATCAAGAGACGCTTCAATTCCATCCGCGATCAAGTCAAGGAGGGAGACATAGAGATTTTCAAGATACATACGGATATGAATGTTGCAGACCCGTTGACTAAGCCTCTCTCACGAGCAAAACATTATAAGCACCAAGACTCCATGGGTGTTAGAATCATTACTGTGTAACCTAGATTATTGACTCTAGTGCAAGTGGGAGACCGAAGGAAATATGCCTAGAGGCAATAATAAAGTTGTTATTTATATTTCCTTATATAATGATAAATGTTTATTATTCATGCTAGAATTGTATTAACCGGAAACTAAGTACATGTGTAAATGCATATACAAACAGAGTGTCCCTAGTATGCCTCTACTTGACTAGCTCGTTAATCAAAGATGGTTAAGTTTCCTAGCCATGGACATGTGTTGTCATTTGATGAACGAGATCACATCATTAGATAATGATGTGATGGACTAGACCCATCTGTTAGCTTAGCACTATGATCATTTAGTTTATTGCCATTTCTTTCTTCATGACTTATACATGTTCCTATGACTATGAGATTATGCAACTCCCGAATACCGGAGGAACACTTAGTGTGCTATCAAACATCACAACGTAACTGGGTGATTATAACGATGCTCTACAAGTGTCTGCGATGGTGTTTGTTGAGTTGGCATAGATCAAGATTAGGATTTGTCACTCCGATTGTCGGAGAGGTGTCTCTAGGCCCTCTCGATAATGCACATCACTATAAGCCTTGCAAGCAATGTGACTAATGAGTTAGTTTCAGGATGATGCATTACGGAACGAGTAAAGAGACTTGTCGGTGACGAGATTGAACTAGGTATAATGATACCGACGATCGAATCTTGGGCAAGTAACATACCGATGACAAAGGGAACAACGTATGTTGTTATGTGGTTTGACCGATAAAGATCTTCGTAGAATATGTAGGAACCAATATGAGCATCTAGGTTCCGCTATTGGTTATTGATTGGAGATGTGTCTTGGTCATGTCTACATAGTTCTTGTACCCGTAGGGTCCGCACGCTTAACGTTCGATGACGATTTGTATTATGAGTTATGTGATTTGATGTACCGAAGGTTGTTAGGAGTCCCGAATGAGATCACGGACATGAAGAGGAGTCTCGAAATGGTCGAGACATAAATATTCATATATTGGAAGGTTACGTTCGGACACCCGAATGATTCCGGTCGTTTCAGATGAGTTTCAGAGTACTGGGGGTTACTGGAACCCCGTCCGGGAAGTTATTAGGCCTCATGGGCCTAGTGGTGGAAGAGAGGAGGCAGGCCAAGAGGTGGCGCCCCCCTAGCCCAAACCGAATTGGACTAGGGCTAGGGGACCGCCCCCCCTTTCCTTCTCTTCTCCTACTCCTCCCCCCTTCTCCTTGTGGAAGTAGGAAAGGGGGGGCGAATCCTACTTGGAGTAGGATTCCCCCCTTTGGGCACGCCAACTCTGGCCAGCCTCCTCCTCCCTCCCCCCTTTATATACGTGGGAGGGGGGCACCCCATAGACACACACGTTGATCTTTAGCCGTGTGCGGTGCCCCCCTCCAAAGTTTTACACCTCGGTCATATTGTCGTAGTGCTTAGGCGAAGCCCTGCGTCGGTAACTTCATCATCACCGTCGACACGCCGTCGTGCTGACGGAACTCACCCTCGGCCTCAGCTGGATCAAGAGTATGAGGGACGTCACCGAGCTGAACGTGTGCAGATCGCGGAGGTGCCGTGCGTTCGGTACTTGATCGGTTGTATCGCGAAGACCTTCGACTACATCAACCGCGTTACGAAACGCTTCCGCTTTCGGTCTACAAGGGTGCATAGACACACTCTCCCCTCTCCTTGCTATGCATCTCCTAGATAGATCTTGCATGATCGTAGGAATTTTTTTGAAATACTGCGTTCCCCAACAATGTCATCGTTCTTATTGTATTACTCTGTTTCTCCATGAACTTAATACACTAGATGCACGCTGGATAGCGGTCGATGTGTGGAGTAATAGTAGTAGATGCAGGCAGGAGTCGGTCTACTAATCTTGGATATGACACCTATGTAATGATCATTGCCTAGATCTCATCATAATTATTTGAGGTTCTGTCAATTGCCCAACAATAATTTGTTCACCCACCGCTTTGCTATTTTTCTCGAGAGAAGCCACTAGTGAAAGCTACGGCCCCCGGGTCTTCTTTCTCATATATTTGCCTTTGCGATCTACTTTTTATTTGCTTTTATTTTCAGATATATTAAATCAAAAACCCAATAATACCTTGCTGCAATTTATTTTATTTGGCGTTCGATCTATCAATATTTACAACTTTCTCCCGTCCATGCACCGATTCTGGCACCGTTACCTGAAAGGGATTGACAACCCCTTTAACACGTCGGGTTGCGAGGTGTTGTTATTTGTGCGCAGGGGCTGTTTACGTTGTGTTGCTTGGTTCTCCTACTGGTTTGATAACCTTGGTTTCATATCTGAAGGAAATACCTACCGCCGATGTGCTGCATCATCCCTTCCTCTTTGGGGAAATACCAACATAGCTTCAAGCGACATCAAAAGGAATTTCTGGCACCGTTGCCGGGGAGGATCTTAAACATATAACCAGGTTCCTAATCACAAATCTCATTTCCTCGCAATTTACATTATTTGCCATTTGCCTCTTTTTTCCTCTCCCCCACTTCACAAAAAATTGTTGTTTTATTCGTCTCTCTTTTTCGTTCGCCGTTTTCTTGCCGGATCTGTTTTTGAGTGCAATCTTGTTGTGTAGTCATCATGACTCAAGAGAACACCAAGTTATGTGATTTCTCAAATACCAACAACAATGATTTTATTGGCACTCCACTTGCTCCTCCCGCCGCTAGTGCGGAGACTTGTGATATTAATACTGCTTTGCTGAATCTTGTTATGAAAGACCAATTTTCCGGTACTCCTAATGAGGATGTCGCGTCCCATCTTAATACCTTCGTGGAATTATGTGATATGCAAAAGAAAAAAGATGTGGACAATGATGTGGTCAAGATGAATTTTTTCCGTTTTCCTTGCATGATTCTGGAAAAATTTGGTTCTCTTATTTGCCTCGCAATAGTATCGATTCTTGGAATAAGTGCAAAGATGCTTTTATCACTAAGTATTTTCCTCTCGCAAAAATTATTTCCCTTAGAACCCAGATCATGAATTTCAAGCAACTTGAACATGAGCATGTTGCAAAATCTTGGGAAGGGATGAAAATGATGCTAAGGAATTGCCCAACTCATGGGTTAAATCTTTGGATGATCATACAGAAATTTTATGCGGGGTTGAATTTTGTTTCTCGTAATCTTTTAGATTCCGCCGCGGGTGGTACTTTTATGGAAATTACTTTGGGTGAAGCCACCAAATTTCTTGATAATATTATGGCTAATTATTCGCAATGGCATACCGAAAGGGCTCCTACTAGTAAAAAAGTTAATTCGGTTGAAGAAATTTCTTCTTTGAGTGAAAAAGTTGATGCTCTTGTGAAATTGGTTGCTAGTAGAAGTGATCCTATTGATCTTAATGATATGCCTTTGTCTACTTTGATTGAGAAAAATAGTGATGCCATAGATGTGAATTTTATCTCTCGAAATAATTTCAACAACAATCCTTATAGAGGTAATTTTAATCCTAGGCCTTTTTCCTAGTAATTCCTCTAATAAGTATGGTAATTCCTATGGAAATCAATCTTATAATAATAATAGGAACACCTCTGATCTTGAGAATAATATTAAAGAATTTATCAACACTCAAAAAGTTTTCAACACTTCCATAGAAGAAAAGTTGAGTAAGATTGATGATTTGTCTAGAAGTGTTGATAGAATTGCTCATGATGTGGAAAATCTCAAGATTAATTTTTTTGTGCCTAAGATTGATGAATAAATTAAAGCTCTTTATGTCTCGATGGATGAAAGTAAGAAAAGAACCGCTATGCTTAGAGCTAAAAGAGAATTTTTAGAAAAAGCGTTTTCTAGTGATTTCTTTCGCAAAAGTGATGAAGATCTTAAAATGATTGGTGTTTCTTCTATCAATTCTTTGTTTAGTAAAGTTAATGTTTGTGAAAAAGGGATTGGAGAAGATTCAACTTTAGGTAGAAGGCGTCCCAATATTTCAGAGGGTGAAAATCTTGTTGAGAAAATTGATGAAAGTGGGTTTGGAGAGGTCAAAACTTTAGCTAGTGATGTACCCACTCTTTTGGATTACAAAGACTTTAATTATCATAGTTCCTCTTTGATTGATTGTATTTATTTGTTGCAATCCATGATAAATTCACCCCATGCTTATGAACAAAACAAAACTTTTACTAAACATATTGTTGATGCTATGATGAAAGCTCTTGAAGAAAAATTGGAATTAGAAGTTTCAATTCCTAGAAAATTGCATGATGAATGGGAACCTACTATCAAAGTCAAGATTAAAAATTATGAGTGCTTTTCTTTGTGTGACTTGGGTGCTAGTGTTTCTACTATTCAGAAATCTTTATGTGATGAGCTTGGTCTTACTAATCTTGAAGAGTGTTCTTTGAATTTGCACTTGGCGTATTCTACTATTAAAAATCCTATGGAAAGAATTAATGATGTTATTATTCTTGCAAATAGAAATTATGTGCCCATAGATTTTATTGTTCTTGATATTGATTGCAATCCTTCTTGTCCAATTATTCTTGGTAGACCGTTTTTACGCACTAATGGTGCCGTGATTGGTATGAAAGAAGACAATATTAAGTTCCAGTTTCCTTTGAGGAAAGGTATGGAACAATTTCCTGGAACTAGAATTAAGCCACCTTATGAATCAATCATGAGTGCATCTTATGGATCTCGAACCAAAGATGACAAAACTTAGATCCTTACTTTATGCCTAGCTAAGGGCGTAAAACTATAGCGCTTGTTGGGAGGCAACCCAATGAATAAAATTCATTTTTGCTTTTTGCTTTCTATTATTGTGTTAGCACAATTATGCTACTGTTACGATTGTGTTTCTGTGTTTTAATTAGTGTTTGTGCCAAGTAAAGCCTTTAGGATCTTCTTGGGCAATAGTTATTCGATCATGCTAAAAGAATAGAAACTTTTACGCTCACTAAATTAATTTCATTTTTATTAGAGAGCGATAAAATACCCATTTCAATTGCAGTAGATCAATATACATATTTCTCAGGTCTTCCTAATTTTCCAGAGTTTTTTGAGTTACTGAAGTATTCGAAATAGTCAGATTACTACAAACTGTTCTGTTTTGACAGATTCTGTTTTCTTTGTGTTATGTGCTTATTTTGATGGCTCTATGGTTTTCTTTGATGAGTTTTTTCCATATAAAAGTTGGAATACAGTAGATATAATACAAAAACAAAATATGAATTGGTTTTATACAACACTTATAGTAGTGATTTATTATTCTTATACTAACGGATCTCACGAAGGTTTTGTTGAGTTTTGTGTGATTGAAGTTTTCAAGTTTTGGGTTATCTTACGATGGATGGAGGAAGGATGGAAGAGCCTAATCTTGGGGATGCCCCAGCATCCCAAGCTATTATCCAAGAATGAGCAACCAACTAAGCTTGGGAATGCCCCCGAGTGGCATCCCCGCTTTCTTCCAACGATCATCGGTATTTTACTTGAAACTATATTTTTATTCGTCACGTGATATGTGTTTTGCTTGGAGCGTCTTGTATGATATGTGTCTTTGCTTGTTTTATTTTGTGTTTTAAGTCATCAATCCTTGCTGGACACACCTATTTGAGAGAGCCAAAATTATGTCATGACTTGTTAGAATTGCTCTCTATGCTTCACTTAAATTTTTATGAGCAATGGACTTGCTCTAGTGCTTCACTTATATCTTTTTGAGCATGTTGTGCTTGTTATTTTTGAAGAAATGCTCTCTTACTTCACTTAGATTTATTTGAGAGTTAGTAAAATTTTGAAGAAATTCTCTCTTGCTCCACTTAAATTATTTTGAGAGAAATAAAATTTGTTATGCTCATGATCTTCACTTATATTTGTTTCAGCTTATGAAAAGGAACACATGAAAATTAGTCCCAAAGTGATAGATATCCAAGAAGGATAAATAAAAATGTCATGAAGATCATTGGACAAAATAAACTTGATTCTTAGTAATAGTTTTGAGATATGATGATGTGATATGTGAGTCATCTTGATGAGTAATTATGCTTTAGTAGGAATATTGGTGTTAAGGTTTGTGATTCCCTATGCATGCACGAAAGTCAACAATCATGCAATGAAATTATATCCTACTTGTGGTGCATTATTCGGTGTTAATTATGCTTAATGCTTGCTTATGAGATTATTCATTTCTTGGTTGGTCGCTTCCCAATATTTTGCTAGCCTTCATTTTGCACTAAGTATGACCTCTACTTGTGCATCCAAAATCCTTTAAACCAGTTTTGCCACATGAGTCCACTATATCTACCTATATGCGGTATTCTTTTGCCGTTCTAAGCAAATTTGCATGTGCCATCTCTAATTTTCGAAATAAACTTCTCTTTTGTGTGTTTGTTTCGCTCGCGGAGCGGTGAGGGGTGGCTAATATTTTCCATGCTAGATGTGTTATTCTCAAGATGAGTGTTTATTCACTTGCCATTGCACGAGGGTAAGGCAAAGGTATTAGGGATGCCCAGTCCCGAAATGCAAAAATAAATGAATTTACTTTATGTTTTCAAATAATAAATTCCTTGGAAAGTGTTGGTATGGAGGGCACCCGTGGATACAGTTAGCCATGGAAAGTGAAAGTTATGGTGGAAAAAGGAATAAAATTTATTTTCTGTTTGGGAAACGCCTATGATATATCTATGCATGGAAAGTATTGGGAACTCTAAGTCGTTTTCGTTGGCGGGATGGATACACCTCCCAAAATGTTTTTATCTCAATTTTTTTGCTTTGAGCTCTGGCACCTCTACAAATCCCTACTTCCCTCTGCGAAGGGCCTATCTTTTACTTTATGCAATTTTTATTTTGAGCCTCCATCTTCTTTTATAAAAGCACCAACTAGGAGGCAATATGAGCATGCTTAAGTATTGGGTGTAGTTAATATTCGAGTATGTTTCATGAATGGATCAATGTTTGAGCATGACGGGCTAGGGATAACTTATTTTAGCATTGATATTTTGAAAGACATGGTTGCTTGTTGATATGCTTGAGTATCTAAATTATTATGTCAAAACTAGACTATTTCTTTGAATCACATAAAAGTCCAAATGTCCATGCTACAAATAAAATAATATGATATGACATGATGAACAACACTCCACATCAAAAATTCTGTTTTTATCACTTACCTACTCGAGGATGAGTAGGAGTGAAGCTTGGGGATGTTGATACGTCTCCAACGTATCTATAATTTTTTATTATTCCATGCTATTTCATTATCAATCTTGGATGTTTTGTAATCATTTTATAGTCATTTTATATCATTTTTGGTACTAACCTATTGACATAGTGCCAAGTGCCAGTTGCTGTTTTCCCATGTTTTTTACGACGCAGAAAATCAATATCAAACGGAGTCCAAATGCCACGAAAAT
Organism: Triticum urartu; assembly: GCF_056163025.1. Classification (NCBI taxonomy): domain Eukaryota; kingdom Viridiplantae; phylum Streptophyta; class Magnoliopsida; order Poales; family Poaceae; genus Triticum; species Triticum urartu. Next base: position 440,848,465 of record NC_141878.1, on the reverse strand, counting down.
TTACGGAGATTTTTTATGGACCATATGGAAGATATTGGGCCCTGGTTCACCCGGGGGAGTCCCGAGGAGGGGACAACCCACTAGGGCACGCCAGGAGGCCCAGGCGCGCCCTGGTGGGTTGTGCCCACCTCGGGTGCCCCCCGGACCGCCTCTTTGCTCTATAAATACCCCAATATTCCCAAAACCCTAGGGGAGTCGACGAAATATTCATACAGCCACCGTAGAGTCCAGAACCACCAGATCCAATCTAGAAACCATCATGGAGGGGTTCACCACTTCCATTGGTGCCTCTCTGATGATGCGTGAGTAGTTCTTTGTAGACCTTTGGGTCCGTAGTTAGTGGCTAGATGGCTTCATCTCTCTCTCTCTCTTGATTCTCAATACAATGGTTTCTTGGAGATCCATATGATGTAACTCTTTTGCGGTGTGTTTGTTGGGATCAATGAACTTTGAGTTTATGATCAGATCTATCTTTTTATATCCATGAAAATATTTGAGTTTCTTTGATCTCTTTTATGCATGATCTCTTATATCCTCTTATTTCTTCTCTGATATTTGGGTTTTGTCTAGCCAACGTGATATATTTATATTGCAATGCGAAGAGGTGCCCGGTAGTCGGTTCGATCTTACGGTGCTTGATCCCGGTGAAAGAAAGGGAACCGACACGTATCTATCGTTGCTACTAAGGATAAAAAGATGAGATCTATATCTACCGCCATAGATAAATGGATCTCGTCTACATCATGTCATCGTTCTTATTGCATTACTCCGTTTTTCCATGAACTTAATACACTAGATGCATGCTAGATAGCGGTCGATGTGTGGAGTAATAGTAGTAGATGCAGGCAGGAGTCGGTCTACTCATCTTGGACGTGATGCATATGTAATGATCATTGCCTGGATATCGTCATAATTATTTGAGGTTCTAACAATTTCCCAACAATAATTTGTTCACCCGCCGCTTTGCTATTTTTCTCGAGAGAAGCCACTAGTGAAACCTACGGCCCCCGGGTCTTCTTTCTCATATATTTGCCTTTGCGATCTACTTTTTATTTGCTTTTATTTTCAGATCTATTAAATCAAAAACCAAAAAATACTTTGCTACAATTTATTTTATTTGGCGTTCGATCTATCAATATTTACAACTTTCTCCCATCCACGCACCGTTTCTGGTGCCGTACCCGAAAGGGATTGACAACCCCTTTAACACGTCGGGTTGCGAGGTGTTGTTATTTGTGTGCATGGGCTGTTTACGTTGTGTTGCTTGGTTCTCCTACTGGTTCAATAACCTTGGTTTCATATCTAAGGGAAATACCTACTGCCGTTGTGCTACATCATCCCTTCCTCTTTGGGGAAATACCGACGTAGCTTCAAGCGACATCACCGCACCTTCGGCGGCTAGCGGTACAAGTATAGGAGGCAAGAGATACCAATTTGGTACAAGCCTTAAGCCTCTTCCGAAGAGGCCTTATGACCTGACTCTGGAGGAAAACGAAGCCGAAGTGCAAGCCCAAGTGAGGGCCCATTTTGGACTGAAACCGCCACCGCCGCTAAAGGAGAAAGTGCCTAAGCATGTCGTTGACCACTTCATTCATATGGCTCAACCACCAGCTCCCAAGCCTATTGACTCGGACTATGAGCGCCAAATCAAGAAGGCATATCAAGCACAAAAAAAGGAGTCGAGCTCGAGCCAAGCGGCTGCCAAAAAAGCAGGAAAACTGTTCCCCAGCTGGAAAACAGGCAGTGCAATCGACCCCCCCCCCCGCTCATTGTACCAACACATGAGAGTACCAGCGCCGATCAGCTAGTAATAACCGATGATCATAGAAGGCAGGCTGCAGAGATCGGATGCACTATAGAACAACTCCTAGAGATCGAGCCCATGGAAACATTTAAAGAGGAGGAACTAAAACGGAAATATGTCTGTGGCGAACCTATGGTCAATCCCGAGGAGGTCAAGAAGCTCTCAATGAGAATGTATGAATTGCATGAATGGTACATGAAAATTGCCAAGACTACCAATCGAGAGTCCCTCATGGTGAGAGTCAAGCCAGAGCATTACAACCATGAAAATGCTCTGTATGTTGAGCTTACAGAAATGTTTCAGTTATTCAATCAAGACGCACTCGACAAATCTATCATCAGTTGCTATTGTCTGTAAGTGATTTCTTTTTGTAATTTCATTAAGTCTCCAGCTAGTTGTAGTGCTCGTTGATCATTACCTGTAATTATCCTCACTATATTCTTTTATGTGGTATTATGGAGAATGAAGATCTATGAAATGAAAACAGCTAGATGTTATGGCATTGGGTTCATTGACCCAAATACCATTAATCAAGAGACATGGACGCGTGAATGGGATCGAACAGACATAGAGAATAGCTTGCTAAAGTTCTTGAAGCACCTAAATACCTGTCCAGACATACTATCCTTACAACTTTGGGTGAGTCACACTGTCTTGTACTACAAATTTTGTTTTTGCTTACTAGCTAGATGTTAATAAGTGTATAGGGTTTAGGATAGTTGATGAGTTACGCACATGCCCATTTAATTTATACATGCAAATGTGTGTGCATGCAGTTTTCACTGAATCTTGTTAATCATTAAAGTTGATTATGGAAAAGTTGAAGTACTGGACTCACTACTTAAACCAGTTACTGAGTACGAAATCGTGAAGGGGATGGTCAACAGGTAATTTCAATCATTATTGAACTATATGTCGGCCTCTTTAGTTCGTCATTTTCTGATAACAACTAATTAATAACTCCTTTATTCATTTTCTTTGTCGGTGGGCAGGGCTTGGGGAAAGTTCATCAAACAGGTTAAAGGCCCATGAAAAAACGAGCTGAAATGGATCCAACCCAAGGTAATTAATTAAGTAGCTACTACTAGCTAGCTACTATCTCTTTAATTCTAGTTTCAATACCATTAGTTCTCATGATTGATTAATTATTATCTGATTGATTTCTATTCTTGTAAAGGCCCTGAAGCATGCGCTGGGGACTGATTTATGTGCATACTACGTTTGCGAGAACATTCGCATGATGGCGTCCGGAAGGAGCAGAACTGATAGAGACCAATGGGTACGTTTGCCATAACACTATTCATAATTTTTACATCATTATCTAATATATGTACACACAACTAATAATAAATGCATATTTTGATCTCTTCTTTAAAGATGAAGGAGATGCGGGGTCGGCTCCTACACAGGATCGCGTACTAGCAATTCAAGAGGAAATAACGGAATTTTTGCTCGACCAGGTCATAGATCCCAAAGGAGAATACCATTACCTGCTACCGCAATAATGCCTCCATGTAATGATCTGCAAATTGTAGGAGAAATTATACATACCAATTATATATATATATATGTGTGTGTGTGTGTGTGTGTGTGTGTGTGTGTGTATGTGTGAATGGTCGTGCGAGACATTCGATGATATATATATATCCTAGGGGTAGTTACCCCATGTACCTCATATACTACCATGTGATATTATATATACTACTCTATAATTGTAAATATGTTCATATATTATATATTACATATTTAAAAATGAGTTATATGGAAAAATTGCAAGTTGGCCCATAGTTTTTATTATATTTGTGAAATATGTATACATTTGTACGTAAAAAAGAGCATGCACAAAATACGATGCATACTACTTATAAAGTAGTATATATATACTACCTAAATATTCTCATATACTACATATTACGCGTACATACTCTCGGATTTGATAAATACTACATACAACATACAAAACTCAAGTGGTGGTAACTACCACTAGTGGTAGATAAAATTTGTCATATAGAAAAAATACATCCTACCACCCGGTGGTAGTTACCCGACATATCTCATATACTACCATGTGGTACTATATATATTATTTTATTATTTTAAATATGTTCATATATTATATCTAAGATATTTCAAAGCAAGTTACATGGAAAAATTGCATATTAGCACATATTTTTGTTATATTTGTGAAATACATACATATTTGTACGTAAAAAAGAACATACTCAAAATATGATACATACTACCTAAAAATTAGTATATATACCACCTAAACATTCTTATATACTACATACTTGAGGGAGTCCTGAATTAGGGGGTCTCAGGACAGCCAGACTATATCCTTTGGACGGACTGTTGGACTATGAAGATACAAGATTGAAGACTTCGCCCCGTGTCCGGATGAGACTCTCCTTGGCGTGGAAGGCAAGCTTGGCGATATGGATGTGTAGATCTCCTCCCTTGTAACCGACTCTATGTAAACATATCCTCCCCCGGTGTCTATATAAACCGGAGGGTTTAGTCCGTAGGACAACATACAATCATACCATAGGCTAGCTTCTAGGGTTTAGCCTCTACGATCTCGTGGTAGATCAACTCTTGTAATACTCATATCATCAAGATCAACCAAGCAGGATTTAGGGTATTACCTCCATCAAGAGGGCCTGGACCTGGGTAAATATCGTGTCCCCTGCCTTCTGTTACCATTCGCCTTAGACGCACAGTTCGGGACCCCCTACCCGAGCTCCGCAGGTTTTGACACCGACATTCGTGCTTTCATTGAGAGTTCCACTATGCCGTCACTGTAAGGCTCGATGGCCCCTTCGATCATCGGTAACGATGCGGTCCAGGGTGAGGTTTTCCTCCCCGAGAAGATCTTCGTATTCGGTGGCTTTGCACTGCGGGCCAATTCGCTTGGCCATCTGGAGCAGATCGAGAGCTACGCCCCTGGCCATCAGGTCAGGTTCGGAAACTTAAACTACACTCCCGACATCCGCGGAGACTTGATCTTCGACGGATTCGAGCCCATGTCAGGTGCGCCGCACAATCACGACGAGCATGACGTTACTCTGCCGTCGGATAGTATTCGGGAGATCGCATCTGCAACTACTCCGGCCTTCAATCCGGAGCAAATTGCGCCATCCGAGGATGGAGGGATAGACCCCTCCATGGAGGTCGCACTCTCAGTGGGGATGGAGCCGTATACTGACTTCATCCCTTACGAGAGCCGTGTTGCCGAACCACTGGATTCGTCTCCGGCCATGGACTCCGAGCCGCCTGCATCCGTGCAATCGAATCTGATTGGGCGCCGATCATGGAGTTCACCTCCGTGGATATCTTTCAGCACTCGCCTTTCGGCGATGTGCTAAATTCATTAAGGTCTCTCTCCTTGTCAGGAGAACCTTGGCCGAACTATGTCCGGCTAGAATGGGATGCGGACGACGAAGAAATTCGCTGCCCACCCACCACTCACTTAGTAGCCACTGTCGACGATTTAACCGACATGCTCGACTTCGACTCCGAAGACATCGACGATATGGACGACGATGCAGGAGACGAACAGGAACCACCGCCCACAGGGCGCTGGACCGCCACCTCATCATATGATATATACATGGTGGACACCCCCAAAGAAGGCAATGGCGACGAGACAACGGAGGATGACCCCTCCAAGAAGCAACCCATGCGCCGACGTCAGCGGCGCCGCTCTAAGTCCCGTCACAGCAAAAGTAGTGATACCGGCACAAGAGACAATAACACTCCAGATAGTGCCGAAGACAACCACAATCCCCTCCAGCACGATGTAGAGCGGGAGGGTGAACAAGCTAGCCCTCCAGAGCAGGCAGCAGATGGAGAATCAGAGGAGGACAATTACATGCCTCTCTCCGAAGATGAGGTGAGCCTCGGCGATGAAGAATTTAGCGTGCCTGAGGATCCCGTCGAGCAGGAGCGCTTCAAGCGCCGGCTTATGGCCACAGCAAATAGCCTGAAGAAAAAGCAACAACAGCTTCAAGCTGATCAAGACTTGCTAGCAGACAGATGGACCGAAGTCCTTGCGGCCGAGGAATACGAACTCGAGCGCCCCTCCAAGAGTTACCCAAAGCGCAGGTTGCTACCTCACCTCGAGGAGGAAGCATTGAAACCTCCATCACCAGTGTACGATGCGGCTGACTGGCCACTGCGTGGCCGAGCCAGAGAGGCGTTTCACCCTGAAGTTCAGCCTGCATCCCGCCGCCACTCAATCAAAAATACCAAGGCCCGGGGAAACACACGGGACCTGCGAGACATATTGGACAGCAGGGCAAAACATGCAAGGTCAATATACGGGTCACGGGGGCGCGCGCCAACGCGGGACGATGACCATCGCGCCAGATACACTAAAAGTAAATCCGTCCAGGCCAAATACAACAGACAAGACTCATATGAACTGTGTCGTGATATAGCCCGGCACAGAGGTGCCGCACACCCCCTATGCTTCACTGATGAAGTTATGGATCATGAATTCCCGGAGGGTTTTAAACCCGTAAATGTCGAATCGTATGATGGTACAACAGATCCCGCTGTATGGATTGAGGATTTCCTCCTTCACATCCACATGGATCGCGGTGATGATCTACATGCCATCAAGTACCTCCCACTAAAACTCAAAAGACCAGCTCGGCATTGGCTGAATAGCTTGGCAGCAGACTCCGTCGGCAGTTGGGAGGATTTGGAAGACACATTCCTTAACAATTTCCAGGGCACTTATGTGCGACCACCGGATGTTGATGACTTGAGCCATATAACTCAGTAGCCAGGGGAATCGTCTAGGAAATTCTGGACATGGTTCCTAACTAAGAAAAACCAAATTGTCGACTGTCCGGATGCAGAGGCCTTAGCGGCATTCAAGCATAACATCCGTGACGAGTGGCTTGCCCGGCACCTCGGCCAGGAGAAGCCGAAGTCTATGGCAGCCCTCACGACACTCATGACCCGCTTTTGCGCGGGCGAGGATAGCTGGCTGGCTTGCAGCAACAGCACATCAAGGAATCCGGGCACTTTAGATACCAAAGATGCCAACGGCAATCCACGTCGTAACAGACAAAAGCGCCGCAACAACGGCGATAACACCGATGATACGAAAGTCAATGCCGGATTCAGAGGCTCTAGATCCGGTCAGCGGAAAAACCATTCAAAAGAAGTACTCCGGGCCCGTCCAGTTTGGATCGCATACTTGATCACTCGTGTCAAATCCACGGCACCCACGATAAGCCAGCCAATCACACCAGCAGAGAATGTTGGGTGTCCAAGCAGGCCGTCAAGATAAATGCCGAAAACAAGGACAAGGGGCTGCATAGTGATGACGAGGAGGAGCCCCGGCCGCCGAACACGGGAGGACAGAAAGAGGTTCCCCCCCACAACTGAAGACAGTGAATATGATATACACAACCCACATTCCCAAGAGGGAACGGAAGCATGCACTAAGGGATGTCTATGCGATGGAGCCCGTCGCCCCAAAGTTCAACCCATGGTCCGTTTGTCCGATCACCTTCGATCGCAGGGACCACCCCACTAGTATCTGTCATGGCGGATCTGCCGCACTGGTCCTAGACCCCATCATCGACGGATTTCACCTCACTCGAGTCCTTATGGACAGCGGCAACAGCCTGAACCTGCTCTATCAGGATACAGTGCGCAAAATGGGTATAGATCCCTCGAGGATCAAACCCACCAAAACCACCTTTAAGGGCATCATCCCAGGTGTAGAGGCCCATTGCACGGGCTCAATCACACTGGAAGTGGTCTTCGGATCTCCGGACAACTTCCGAAGCGAGGAGTTAATCTTCGATATCGCCCCGTTCCGCAGTGGCTATCACGCACTGCTCGGGCGAACCGCATTTGCAAAATTCAATGCGGTACCGCATTACGCACACCTCAAGCTCAAGATGCCAGGACCTAGGGGGTCATAACAGTCAATTGAAACACAGAACGCTCGCTCCGCACGGAAGAGCACAATGCGGCCCTCGCAGAAGAAGCACAAAACAACTTTTTAAGGCAAACCACCAATTCAGCGATACAGCCCCCGGACACCGTCAAGCGAGTCCAGAGTAAACTGCAACAGGATCACCTGGCACATTCAGAGCTCGCCTAGCAATTCGGCCCTCGTCCCAGTCCCAGTCAAGCGACGAAATCCGTGCCGCGCGTACATAATTACGCACTGAAAATACCATGGACATAGGCGGGGGCACGATCAGGGCACGTCCCGCAATGCGGCTTAACCGCCCTAGGGGCTGCATACCTTTATAATTTTTTTCTCTTTCAGGACCTAACTCTCTGGAAGCCCTTTCCGGCAGTACGATTGCTGGACACATTACGGGAAGGAACAACCAACGAGGCAAGAAGCTAAGATGTACAAGGGAACCCCCAGGTGGTCTCTAATAATAATCGATATACCCGCTTTCTACTATCCATACGCAGCTTGCCCTTGGATAGGACATGTCAAATAGTCCTATTTTCTGCTTATTGCACTACTTGTATCAGTACGCTTCGACGTATTATTTAAAAAACAATGCATAGCATTAGATTATTAGTGCATTATTCATCCTTTTTTTTCTTATATGTTCATTTACGACAACTTGCACCCGTACATTCTGGTACGGCCAGTATGCCATGGGCTTTCGTTTACCCCATAATACGGCGTGAGAAGTCCGAACACTTTTGACAGTGCGACATCCCGAACTTATAGCATTATATGCATCAGCTCCGAATCATGTCTTGGGTCAATAGTTGGGTTTGCCCGGCTCCCATGTTTTGGTACCTTACGTTCCACTATATCGGCTAAGGTAGCACTGGGAGAACTACTACAATTGTGTCCCGGTTCTTCCGGACGAGCACCTCAGTAGAGAAAGCCGAAAAGTGACTGTCATGATAAGGCGAGAGCTGGTCGCTGTTCGAGAGGTCTCAAGTCCTTAAAGACTTTTTCCGCTTCGGGCGAGGAGTTGGCCTTGTCCGACTTAGGCGTATATAGCGCCCCCAATTCGGCCTTCCGAATACTAGGGGCTTCGCCAAAATTTAAAATTTTAGACTTCTATGGCTAAGTGAGAGTGATAAAGCCTTATAGTCCGATTGCCTGGTTCGTTGTGCTGAACACCTCCCTTGAAGGACCCAAAATTGGGATAAAGAGTGCTCAGGTTTATCCCGAACACCCCAGTACTAGTTACATGGGGGCAGAAGCCGATGACTAGCCAACTCTCAAATTTTATAAACGGCCGCGCAGAAGGTAATATTTTAAATTAAAAAAGCGTTGCATAGCGCAAATGAACTCGTTTCATATTACAGGATCACATGAGCATGTTCATTCAAAAATTACATCTCTGGCACATTCCTCCGCCACAAGGCGGGAACCCTTCAGGTCACTGTCATAATACATTTCGGGGCAGCGGTGCTCCTTGCCCTCCAGCGACCCCTCCTTCACCAGCTTTATGGCGTCCAGCTTCGCCCAGTGCACCTTTGCCCGGGCAAAAGCCCTGCGCGCACCCTCGATGCAGACGGGCTGCTTTATAACTTCAAGCCATGGGCAGGCATCTATGAGCCGCCTCACCAGACCAAAGTAGCTGCTAGGCAGGGGATCGCCAGGCCACATCCGGACTATAAGAACCTTCATGGCCTGTTCGACCGCCTTGTGAAGCTCGACCAGTTGCTTCAGCTGGTCGCTCAAGGGCATTGGGTGTTCGGTCCCAGTATACTGACACCAGAACAACTTTTTCGTCGAGCTCCCCTCCTCAGCTCGGTAAAACTCCACGGCATCCAGTACACTGCGGGGAAGATCTGCGAACGCTCCTGGAGAGCTCCGAACTCGGGTAATTAAAAGGAAAGTTTCCTTCACATGCTTTCTTTGCATAATGAATGCCTTACCCGCTGCTATCTTCTTCACCACATCCATCTCCTAGAGGGCCTTGTGGGCTTCAGCCTTGGCGCTCCGTGCGCTTTCGAGCGCCTTCGCAAGCTCGGACTCTCGCGTCTTAGAGTCCAACTCCAAGGACTCGTGTTTTTTGGCGAGAGCCTCGAGCTCTTGCTGCACCTCGCCTACCCGGGCTTCTTGCTTTTCCCGCTCAATGCGCTCCTTGGCCGCTTTGTCTTCGGCCTCGGACAGCGCCTTCTTCAGGGTCGCCACCTCGGTTGTGGCCCCTGACAAATTCATAATGATCCTATTACTTACAACCGAATTTCTTTTTAATATATAGACAAGGTATTGCTTACCTTTGCTCTCCTCGATCTGCCTCTTGGTAAGGCCGAGCTCGTCTTCGGACCGCTCAAGGTCCTGCTTCAGTGCAGCGACCTTCGCAGTACGTGCGGCAGCGGCCAGCAGTGAAGCCTGCATATGCACATAGACATATTCTGATTAGAATCCTGAGTCATTATTTGATCCTCTATTCGGCCTTTCTTCGCGAACGCCAAACAGAGCATCAGGGGCTACTGTCTATGCGATAATATTTTCCTATATTTTGATTGCTTAGCTCAAAGCACGTTAGGAGGCTGGCGCAAGCTTCGGTCAGTCCGTTTTTGGCGGACTGAACTTTCTCGATCACCGCACTCATGATAGTGCGGTGCTCTTCGTCGATGGAAGCGTCGCGAAGCGCTTCCAGCAAGTTGTCCGGTGTCTCTGGATGGACAGAGGCCACCGGCACGGGCCGCTTGCCCCTTTTAACGGGGGATCGCCTTCCGGAGTCCGGAACCACCGAAGGTTCTGGCGTAGTGTTCGGCTGAGGGCCGAACTTGGAGCCCGTGGGAGTCTTGCTCCCTTTGCGCCCAGGGTCCGGAAGGTCGCCTCGAGGCGCCCCCAGGACCACCTCCCCTCAGCTCGGTGCCTTTTTAGACAACACCTCGACGTTATCCGTAGGGCAAGGGGTGGAGGCGGTCGGAAGTGAATCGCTATTCATATCCGACGAGTCCAAAGAACCATCCGACAAAGATACGTCAAGACGGGCTCGGGACGGACTGCATAATCATATTCGGCGTAAGAAGAAGCAGTGCAATAAAACATACCATGAATTACTATGGTATCCGGATACTTACGACTTCGCCATGGGCTTCTCCCTGGGTAACCACTCGTCGCCGCTGTAGGCGGCCGTCGTGGAGCAGTCCGGAAGGAGGGTCTTTCCCTTCTTGGACCCTTCGGCCTCCCCGGTTGGGTTGGCCTTCCTTTTCTTGTCTCCCCTAGCTAAGGGGGGAGAACTTTCCTCTTCCTCCTCCTTGTTTTCGTGGGAGGAGGGCGCGTCGGAGTTATCGGACGATGAGTCTGATATAACCTTGCGCTGGAGACCCTCTCGGGTCCCCGTGGCCTTCTTCGCCGGCACCTCGTAAGGCGCCGGAACCAGCATCTCCGTTAGGAGAGCATCTGCAGGATCTTCAAGCAGGGGGGTTGGGCAATTGATCCGCTCCGCTGTCTCCACCCAGTCCTGTTAATGGCATGGAAGCATAGATCCCGCACATGATTAAAACTGGGGCAAATAAATATCCTGTGAGATACAAAAACTTACCGGATTGGCGTGGCGCTTTGCGCTGAGTCCACGGTCCTTGGTAAGGGGAGGAGGTGCCTCAACACCCTTGAGCAGCACCTTCTAGACATCCTTGTGAGTCGTGTCGAAGAGCTCTCGCAACGTCTGGTGCTCGGCCGGGTCGAACTCCCACAAATTGAATACCCGTCGTTGACACAGGAGAATCCGGCGAAAGAGCATGACCTGGACCACGTTGACGAGCTTGATTTTCTTGCTCATCATGTTCTTGATGCAGGTCTGGAGTCCGGTCAGCTCTACTGGGGAACCCCAGGACATGCCCTTCTCTTTCCAAGAGGTGAGCCGCGTGGGGATTCCGGATCGAAATTCGGGGGCCTCAACCTAGTTGGTGTCGCGCGACTCGGTGATGTAGAACCACCCCGATTGCCACCCCTTTATGGTCTCCACGTAGGAGCCTTCGAGCCAGATGACGTTAGGTATTTTGCCCACAATGGCGCCTCCGCACTCCGCTTGCTGGCCGACCACCACCTTCGGTTTAACATTGAAGGTCTTCAGCCACAGGCCGAAGTGGGGCCTGATGCGGAGGAAGGCCTCGCACACGACGATAAACGCCGAGATGTTGAGGATGAAATTGGGGGCCAGATCATGAAAAATCCAGCCCATAGTAGAACATGAGCCCGTGGACAAACGGGTGAAGGGGAAATCCCAGTCCGCGGACAAAGTGGGTAAGGAAAACTACCCTCTCATGGGCTGCGGGTGTAGGGATGATCTGCCTCGCATCTGGTAGCCGGTGCGCGATGTCCGCGGCCAGATATCCGGCTTCCCGTAGCTTTGCGACGTGCTCCTCCATGACGGAGGAGACCATCCACTTGCCTCCCGCTCTGGACATGCTTGGAGTGGTTTGAGAAGAAATACGCGAACTTGGGCACTGGAGCTCGAGTGCATGAGAATGGATAAGCAAGGAGGGAGAAGGCGTGGGTAAAAAGGGTGAATCTTTGTCCCTTTATAAGGGCGTAAGAGGCGATACGCCTCCCCACATACCTGGTAAAATCGCTTATTCCCCGAACGCCGTAATTGATGGTACGGTTGGGTTACCCATACCCGTATTGATGAGAATCCCGTGATAAGGGGACACGATCTCTGCTTTGACAAGATGTGTCAAGAAAACCGCCTCGATATGTGCAGTGCTGGTTGAGAAAAACGGTTCGAATAATGACTAGGCCGCAGTATGATGTCATGCTGTCAAGCGTGTCAGCAGATTATATTTGTGGAAATATTATTCTCTCTACGGTGGTATGTGAAACTTGTTTTGCAGAGCCGGAGACTGTCCTTGTGTCCAAAATCTTCCATGGAGTATTCGGAGGAAGAACCCGCCTTGCAATGCCGAAGACAAATCTGCGCGTCGGACTCATCGTCATTGAAGCCTGGTTCAGCGGCTACTGAGGGAGTCCTGGATTAGGGGGTCTCCAGACAGCCGGACTATATCCTTTGGCCGGACTGCAGGACTATGAAGATACAAGATTGAAGACTTCGTCCCGTAGATCTCCTCCCTTGTAACCGACTCTTCTTGGCGTGGAAGGCAAGCTTGGCGTGGAAGGCAAGCTTGGCGATACGGATGTGTAGATCTCCTCCCTTGTAACCGACTTTGTGTAACCCTAGCCCCCTCCGGTGTCTATATAAAGCGGAAGGTTTAGTCCGTAGGACAACATACAATCATACCATAGGCTAGCTTCTAGGGTTTAGCCTCTACGATCTCGTGGTAGATCAACTCTTGTAATACTCATATCATCAAGATCAATCAAGCAGGACGTAGGGTATTACCTCCATCAAGAGGGCCCGAACCTGGGTAAATATCGTGTCCCCTGCCTCCTGTTACCATCCGCCTTAGACGCACGGCTCATGACCCCCTACCCGAGATCCGTAGGTTTTGACACCGACAATACTACATATACATACGCTCAGTTTCGACAGATACTATATACAACATACAAAATGCAAGTGGTGGTAACTACCACTGCTTGTAGGAAACATTTGTCATATATATATATATAGGTTCTATGAGAAATTCTATTTATATATATATGCATAACGTGTACAATATGTAGTATCGTAAAATACCAGCAAATGAAAAAATTAAATGGAAACACAAAATTAAAGGAAAAATAAATCATAAAACCAAAACCCCTAAACCTTTTACTCCCGATTGGTGTTACCAACCGGGACTAAAGGTCTCCCAGCCCCCGGCGCGGGCTCGTGCCACGTGGTGGCCCTTTGGCCCCGCTTCGTGTTGAACCGGGACTAAAGGGGGGAACCTTTAGTCCCCGCCCTTTAGTTCCGGTTCCAGAACCGGTACTAAAGGGCCTCATGAACCGACACTATATCCCGTTTCTACACTAGTGTCTGCCTCATAAGTTTGCAACCACAGAATTGCATTGCCTGGGAAATGCATGGTGGCAAACGTTGCCCAAGTGTCTCTAGGCACATGATACATGGAAAAATATTTTTCACGCACTCCTTTCCACCATCGAGAATTTCCCCCATGAAAACGAGGAAATCTATCTTTGTCATGTGAGACTATCCAAACCGACTCCTGCTACTGGATCTCTCACTCTCCTCCATGCCAGACTAAACCTCCAACTCGAATCGAACCGGAGTTTGGGGAAAGTTTTTCTTACCCCTAACCAGGGCGGGCGCTGGGGCCAAGGGCGCCCAAATCGCATCACCCTGGTGTGCTTCAGCATTGTTGTTGCTCGTGGGTCGCTGCCCATGAGGCTGTTGTGGAGTCATCAGCGAGGTACCGGATTCCAGCGTCGTGACGTGACCCCCCCCCCCCCCCGACCGCCACCACCTCGATGGAGATGTGAAGTACCTCCATGGTCGAATCCACTATCAGAATCCAGGCTCCTAGGTTCTGGGCTGTGGTGAGCGGCAACTGGATGGATGCGGCCGCCACCTCACTCTTCTTGCACGTCTGCGCAATCTCCTCCACCACCTTCTTCATGATCACCCTGGACGCCTCCGCTCAGATCCTGCGCCCCGAAATCTACCGACCCGTTGCTCGAACTGATGGATCGGGGAAAATTTTCCCCCAATTCGGCCTCACGCAGGGATTTACCCGGCTGATTCGAAGGATGTTGTGGATTGAGATGTCTCTGATATCTGATGTCACGACCCTCACTCGATTATACACCATAATCGATACAGGGTTCGCGGCGTCATGCCGGAATTGGAGAAGAAATGCCGACGCGACAACTTGAGGAGGAAGAAAAGTAGGGGAAGGATAGACTGAGGCTCGGTACACTATTCTTGATTGCCCCCTCCACATGCCAGTCGCACCTTCTTGTATTGTTGGAGCGCTTAATCTCTGGGCTGGGCCGGGCCTTGTGACGTTGTTGGGCCTCGCTATCCACCTGGGTTTCATGTTGGCTCTGTCTCTCGTTTGTTCGCCTCTTGACCTTGATCGTCTCTGGTAGGTGCATAGTAGTGACGACATGTTTCTCACGAGCTCACTCAATGCACTCCTCTTCGGCACTAATCCATGGTTGAAATCTTCCTTGGATCCGTGATTTGGAGCATGGTGGTAGTCCATTTACTATTGGACTGTTTTTCTGGTTTGCAGAGATCGAGATGTTGTACTTGTGCTTATTCCCCCGCCTATCCAAATAAATAACTTGATTAGATGTTACTGGGCAAAAGTCTAAGTACACCTTTGGATTGGTGATGGCGGCGTCCTCAACATCATTTCTTTGTTGAGAGCATTGCTTTAGGAGAAATGGCTTGGAGGTCCTAGTTGGTATTTCTTTGGTGCTCGCCGCGGTTCTACATTATTCGACAGGGACGCTATGTACGTCATCGTTGGTGAGTCCAAAATAATAACTTTTTTCAGGGTTCTCTGAGTCTCGACATCTATCTGCCAACTCTTTCAAACAATCAAGAGTGGTCGCCACCCACCTGTCAAACTCTTTTAGGCAATCAAGAGTTGTCTTTTGAAGTTATTGTTTTTTGGAGGTGACCGGCGTTGGTCTAAGACGTGGTTTTGTTGCTTAGTGTAGGACAAGCTTTTTGCGTTGAAGTTCCTATATTGTGGCGTTGGTGTTGGAGTGGTGTTTGCTACTCTCCGGCCTGTGGTGAGAGCCTTCTGCCAGGCTGGTGCCGCCGACGGACAGCCTCCATGGAAGTCACTCCCGCGCGGGGCGTGGCGACCGAGATTGAACGGTGCGAGGCCGGCGGCGGCGTGGAGCCGGTGCCGGCCGCGTCCGCGCAGCACGAGGAGCGCGTGCCGCCGTGGCGCGAGCAGATAACGGCGCGGGGCCTGGTGGCGGCGCTGCTCATCGGCTTCGTCTTCACCGTCATCATCCTCAAGCTCGCGCTCTCCACGGGCATCATCCCCACGCTCAACGTCTCCGCCGCGCTGCTCGCGTTCCTCGCGCTCCGCGGGTGGACGCACGTGCTTGGGCGCCTCGGCGTGCCCTCCCGCCCCTTCACCCGGCAGGAGAACACCGTCGTCCAGACCTGCGCCGTCGCCTGCTACACCATGGGGTTCGGCGGTGCGCGCCCCCGCCTCTCCTCCCGGCACCACTCCGTTTAGCATCCCGCCGGGTCTTTCTCAATTAGTCCACGGCTGCATCTACAACATGGGGAATATTGTGCGCGCAGGTGGGTTCGGGTCGTCGTTGCTGGCTCTGAACAAGAAGACGTACGAGCTTGCCGGGGTGAGCACGCCGGGCAACGCGCCGGTGAGCTATAAGGAGCCCGGGTTCGGGTGGATGGCCGGATTCCTACTAGCCATTAGCTTCGTGGGGCTCCTCAACTTGCTTCCGCTCAGAAAGGTGTGCTAAAATCGTTCAACGTATCATCAGCTCTGTCTCTGCAAATTCAGGACTTTCTTTCCCCGGGTTCACAGTACCATGTGCTTTACATTCTACTCTAGTTTTGTACTCCATGTCACATTTTCGTTAGCATTGACCAATGGTAAACTGAACTAAATTTGTAGAATGAAAAGAGGAAACTCGTAGGTTAAATGTGACAGACTTACACACCCTTTCTCAATTTATCATCTTATATACTCGCACAAAAAATATGCTGCTACAGGTTTGAAGGCATACATGTTTTTGTAAGATAAAGCAATAATTTTAGTTGCTGTGATGAAGACATACATGTAAAACACCATTTATGACCGTATATTTTTGTGTCTCCTCCGATGATTTGCATCCCATTTCAGGCTTTGGTCATAGATTACAAATTGACTTATCCAAGCGGGACTGCAACTGCTGTACTCATAAACGGGTTCCATACCCCTCAAGGAGAAAAGAACGCAAAGTACAAGCCTCTTGTCCCACATATGCTGAAAAAATCATCAGTCTTGACGATACATGGTGAATTCATGGCCTGACTTCATCTCTCATGTCAGAATGCAGGTCCGTGGATTTGTGAGGAGCTTCGTGATCAGCCTCCTGTGGAGCTTCTTCCAATGGTTCTACACAGGTGGCCAGAGTTGTGGGTTTCTACAATTCCCTACTTTTGGTCTAAAGGCTTGGAAACAAACGTATACCCTATGGGTTGCCCATTGCTCATAGTTCTGTTTTCATGCTAATTTGTCTCATGCCTAATTCTCCTAACTCTTGACTCTTTCAACTATCAGGTTCTTCTTTGATTTTAGTCTCACATATGTCGGCGCGGGGATGATCTGCTCACACCTTGTAAACCTATCCACACTTTTCGGTGCGGTACTTTCTTGGGGAATAATGTGGCCACTCATCAGCAAACAAAAGGGCATTTGGTACCCGGCAAATGTACCAGAAAGCAGCATGACAAGCTTGTTTGGTTACAAGGTTTGCTTGATAAATCACTTGGTAATTTCAAATGAATCTACACGACACCCTGTACTTTCGTACAACCTTTAATGTGCTTTTATGTGCAGTCCTTCATGTGTGTAGCTCTGATCATGGGGGATGGCCTCTATCACTTCATCAAACTCACAGGCATCACTGCTAAGAGTCTGCATGCACAATCCAACCGTAAACATGTTAAGAGAGGTAAATATGCACTGCAAAATTAATTAATTCCACATTTTGTCACCAAAGCTTTAGCTAATGCTGAGTGAATTGCAGCGGCAAACGAGGATACAGTTTCATTTGATGATTTGCAGCGCAATGAGGTCTTCACCAGGGAATACATTCCAAACTGGCTAGCGTATGCCGGATATGCCTCATTAAGCATCATTGCTATAATTGTCATACCGACAATGTTCTGGCAGGCCAAGTGGTACTATGTCGTTGTAGCTTATGTGCTTGCTCCCGTGCTGGGGTTCTCCAATGCCTATGGAGCTGGGCTCACTGACATGAGCATGAGCTATAATTATGGCAAGATTGCTCTCTTCATCTTTGCAGCCTGGGGAGGGAAGGATGATGGTGTCATTGCCGGCCTTGTTGGTTGTGCGATAGTGAAGCAGCTAGTGCAAGTCTCCGCAGATCTGATGCATGACTACAAGACGGGCCATCTGACACTGACATCACCGAGATCACTGCTTGTCGGGCAGGCCATTGGTACAGTCATGGGCTGCATCATCGCGCCGTCTACATTCTTGCTCTTCTACAAAGCATTTGATATTGGAAACCCGGACGGGTACTGGAAGGCCCCGTACGCGCTGATATACCGGAACATGGCCATTCTCGGCGTCGAGGGCTTCTCTGCACTGCCAAAGCGTTGCCTCGAGCTGTCTGCAGCTTGCTTCGCATTTTCTGTGCTCGTCAACCTTCTGAGGGACTTCTCGACGCAGAAGTACCGGAAGTACGTTCCCCTTCCAATGGCGATGGCTGTGCCGTTCCTAGTTGGCGCCAACTTTGCCGTCGACATGTGTGTAGGGAGCTTGGTAGTCTTCAGCTGGCACAAGATGAAGAGAAAGGAGGCCACGCTGCTGGTGCCTGCAGTTGCCTCTGGTTTTATCTGTGGAGATGGTATATGGATGTTCCCTTCTTCGTTGCTTTCTCTTGCTAAGGTTAACCCGCCCATCTGCATGAAGTTCACACCGGGAAGCTAGAGAAACGGCCATTTCATGGATGGATCTAGGATGATCCCTCAGACACTAAATTTGATACTTGTACATATGTTTCTGATGTTCTTTTCTTTTTCACTGTGCTTCCATGATTGATGAGGTATTTCTTTAGGTGTTCTGTTGGTGTATAAAACTAAAGCTATGTTTGTTACTAGACAAAGCATTGTTTGATTGTACTTGACATTTTATAGTACTGTATATATACGAAGCATAGTAGTAATCTGTGTGTGAGAACTGAGAAGTCACTGAAGATAATCGGTCAGCAGTGGCGGAGCTAGACGTATTCTGCTGGGGGCCAATGGCAAAATATGAGTGTTTGAAGGGGCCAAAGGCCAAAAATGTTTTTATCTAAGTCCTCCTAAAAATAATGTCTTCACAAGTTGGTTCAAAGCTAGGGGGGGGGGGGGGGGGGGGGGGCAGCACACTGGATGTTCCCTTCTTTTCTTGAATGTTGCTGATGCCTGCAGTTGCCTCTGGTTTTATCTGTGGGGATGGTATATGGATGTTCCCTTCTTCCTTGCTTTCTCTTGCTAAGGTTAACCCGCCCATCTGCATGAAGTTCACACGGGGAAGCTAGAGAAACGGCCATTTCATGGATGGATCTGGGATGATCCCTGGGACACTAAATTTGATACTTGTACATATGTTTCTGATGTTCTTTTCTTTTTCACTGGGCTTCCATGATTGATGAGGTACTTCTTTAGGTGTTCTGTTGGTGTATAAAACTAAAGCTATGTTTGTTACTAGACAAAGCATTGTTTGATTGTACTTGACATTTTATAGTAGTGTATATATACGAATCAAAGTAGTAATCTGTGTGTGAGAACTGAGAAGTCACTGAAGATAATCGGTTAGCAGTGGCGGAGCTAGACGTATTCTGTTGGGGGCCAATGACAAAATATGAGTGTTTGAAGGGGCCAAAGGCTAAAAATGTTTTCATCTATGTCCTCCTAAAAATAATGTCTTCATAAGTTGGTTCAAAGCTGGGGGAGGGGGGGTGCACAGCCCTCCCAGCACACTGGATGTTCCCTTCTTTTCTTGGATGTTGCTGATGCCTGCAGTTGCCTCTGGTTTTATCTGTGGGGATGGTATATGGATGTTCCCTTCTTCCTTTCTTTCTCTTGCTAAGGTTAACCCGCCCGTCTGCATGAAGTTCGCCCGGGAAGCTAGAGAAATGGGGGTTTCATGGATGGATAGCTGGATGTGCAATGGGAGTATTTAGGATGATCACTGAGACACTAAATTTGATACTTGCACATATGTTTTTCATGTCAATTTCTTTTTCACTGTGCTTTCATGATTGATGGGGTACTTTTCTTAGGTGATTTGTTGGTGTATAAAACTGAAGTTATGTTTGTTACAACATATTACCTTGGCAATATGTTCTTTTGGCAAGGGTGTAATAAGAAGAGAACATATTACCTTGTTAAATGGAGCAGGATTTGTAGATCCAAAGAGAAAGGTGGTTTGGGGGTTAAAGATCTACGTAAAAGAAATATTAGCTTGATGGTTAAGTGGTGGTGGAAACTTGAGACTCAAAATGGGATGTGGCAAGATATTGTGCGCGCGTGATACCTGAGAAATAAGTCCGTGGCCTCTGTTGGGCCTAGATTCTCAGACTCCCCTTACTGGAAAGCTCTCTTAAAAGTTAAAAATATTTATACGGTTGGTAGGAAGATTAATATTGAATCTAGAGAATATTGCCAGGGTAGGAAAGATTCGATCAAAGGGTTGATCCCATTTCAGGAGCAATACCCCCTGTTGTTCCACATTTGCAACATCCAAGAATGTACTGTAGATAAGTTTGGTTTTGTTGATGTTTGCACCTTCTTCAGATGAAGGCTTACTCCTGGCCTGCTTGGGCAGCGGGATGTTATGTGTAAAACCATATCTGATATTCACTTGACTGAGGGTAGTGATCGGGTGTATTGGGGGCTTAGTAAGAGTGGTAAATTCTCTACCAAATCTATGTATAAATGGCTTGAAAGTCCCCTTAGCGGGTGCCATTATAGAAGGATATGGAAGGAAAAAATCCCCCTTAAAATCAAGATCAATTTTATGGCAGTTGTTGCGGGATGCAGTCCTTACTAGACAAGTTATGAAAAAGAAAAAACGACTAGGAAATCCTAGCTGTTCCTTTTGCAGCGAATTGGAATCTTTCCAACATTTGTTTTTTACTTGTCCGGTGGCTACAGTTGTTTGGCGATCTGTTGGGGTGGTACTAGGTACTCATAGTTGTCCGAACAATTATTAACAATATTTCGCGTGGTGTCATACCTTCCTCCCTGCAGGAGAGAAGTACTACACTATGGGCCTTGCAGCTGCTTGTTGAGCCATCTGGTTGGCTCGTAACCGCGTTACTTTTGAGAAGAAACGGATTAAGACCCTCAGATTGTTTTTTCATGTGTTCGTTTTTGCTGTATTGGGCCGGTTTTCAGCAAGGGGATGATGCTAAGGAACTACGCGTTGGTGCTGAGATGGTCAGATCGAGCATGATGCGTTTGATGAAGCTGCGCGCCGCCGCTAGATGACCGATTAAAGGAGAGTAGCCGGGTCTACTGCGGTGATACTTCTGATGGATTGATTTGGTCTACCTAGTTCTGCTTGCGGTTAGATATGTTGGTCCCTGGTTCTATTTTGTTGGTCTCCCGCTCCACTTGTTTTGGGTTGTAATAATTAGACTTAGCTTTGGGATTGGAGTTGTGCTGCCTAGATTTTCGCTCCATGGCGTTCGTCTCGACGGCGGGCAAATGCAAGTGGGTTTTCTCGCAGTGCTCGAACTTGCTCTAACTCTTTCCTTCACCTGGAATATTTGTAGAACAGTTGTATTTTCGTTCATTTGCCATGAAAAGGGGTATAGCCTGGTTCGAAAAAAAACTGTTTGTTACAACACAGGACATCTTTTTTAGAAAAAGAGGATGATCCCGACCTCTGCATTGGAAGATGCATGCAACCATTTTATTAATTATTCACCAAGACTTTACAAAGCATTACATCAATATGTCTGAATCCATCATCTTTGCAACATCGGTCGCTACTCCTGTCAAAGCTGGGGGAGGGGGAGGGGGCACAGCCCCCCAGCACACTGGATGTTCCCTTCTTTTCTTGGATGTTGCTGATGCCTGCAGTTGCCTCTGGTTTTATCTATGGGGATGGTATATGGATGTTCCCTTCTTCCTTGCTTTCTCTTGCTAAGGTTAACCTACCCATCTGCATGAAGTTCACACTGGGAAGCTAGAGAAATGGGGGTTTCATGGATGGATAGCTAGACGTGCAATGGGAGTATTTAGGATGATCACTGAGACACTAAATTTGATACTTGCACATATGTTTTTCATGTCATTTTCTTTTTCGCTTTGCTTTCATGGTTGATGGGGTACTTTTCTTAGGTGATTTGTTGGTGTATAAAACTGAAGTTATGTTTGTTACAACATATTACCTTGGCAATATGTTCTTTTGGCAAGGGTGTAATAAGAAGAGAACATATTACCTTGTTAAATGGAGCAGGATTTGTAGATCCAAAGAGAAAGGTGGTTTGGGGGTTAAAGATCTACGTAAAAGAAATATTAGCTTGATGGTTAAGTGGTGGTGGAAACTTGAGACTCAAAATGGGATGTGGCAAGATATTGTGCGCGCGTGATACCTGAGAAATAAGTCCGTGGCCTCTGTTGGGCCTAGATTCTCAGACTCCCCTTACTGGAAAGCTCTCTTAAAAGTTAAAAATATTTATACGGTTGGTAGGAAGATTAATATTGAATCTAGAGAATATTGCCAGGGTAGGAAAGATTTGTCGGATTTCGGGTTCCGGCAAAACCCTTAAGGTTCGAACACTGGGGTGCGCGCGAAGATCTCTCCCTCACCGATCACGCCCTCAAGCACTTCGCAATCTCAAAGGCTAGCTCGACGAACTCGCAACACAAGAGACACAAGATTTATACTGGTTCGGGCCACCGTTGCGGTGTAATACCCTACTCCAGTGTGGTGTGGTGGATTGCCTTTTGGGCTGATGATGAACAGTACAAGGGGAAGAACAGCCTCCTGAGGTGAGGTGTTCTTGTGCTTGGTTGGTGTGTGGCTAAGGATGTGGTGGCTCAGATCTAAGATGAGGTTGATCCCCCCCACAGCTGTAGTGGCTAATCCTATTTATAGAGGCCCTAGTCCTCTCCCCCAAATATTGAGCGGGAAGGAAGCCAACAATGGCCAATTTGAAAGGGGACAACTAGTACAAGTTATCCTGACAAAAGCAGTCTTCGCCTACCAAAGGCTCTGGTGATGACACCGTCTTGGGCTCCACGGTGACCTCCGTCATACCGTCCTGCTGGTCTTGGTCTCGTTGCACCGATATGGAAACCTTTGCTTGACACCTCAGTACTCTTCATCTGCGCGTGCCTCCTTAGCACCAAAGAGGAAATAAGGACACTGTGAGCACTGGCGCCCGCCTAGTCTCGATCATCATGGCTCGCGTCATTGGAACCTCATGAGGTTTGCCTGGCCTTGATCTCTTCGCCCCTCACGAGCCAGCCTGGTGAGGCCGCTCCTGAGAAGGTCTTGTGTCGCCCACCTTGCGAGGCTTGGCCCCTCGCGAGGGTCTTGAATGCTTGTTGGTGAAGATGGGTCGTACGGCCCCATTTGCAGATCCACGCCGTGGGCCGCAGGCAGGCAAGTCTGGGGACACCCGTTCCCAGAACGCCGACAGTAGCCCCCGGGCCCAAGGCGCGCTCGGGCTTGGCTTCGAGGCGAAGCCAAGGGGCAAGTGCGGAGCACCGCGGGCCCCAATAGCCTGCGGCCTTGCTCGACGCGTGGCGATTGATTGGACGTGGGCGTTTCTGCTTCCCCATGCAGCCTCGGCTACTGCCCGACTTGACGAGTCCCTGCTGCATGCAAGGAAAAGCCATCATTATTACCTTAGATCGCGGAGGCCAGCGGTTGGCCTCCCTTTGGCTATAAATGGGGAGTGGGGCGGAGCCCCATCACCCGTCTCTCCTCTGCCTCTCTCGCTTCTTCTCCTTCCTTGCTCCACTCCTTGCTGGTGCAATCATAGCACCAATTCGGAGGTTCTCGGCCGCGGAGAAGGGCAAGGCTCCCCTCAATGAGCCCGAGCTGCTCCCACCGAAGAAGAGGAGGTCCCATCGCCGAGAAATGGTCTTGAGGCCGGTGGTGTCTCGGCTGTGGTATGAGAGGCCGCCTCCTGGGTACCCGTTGCCCTTGTATGCTCACGCCGATGATTCCGGAGGAAGGAGCGATGAGCGCCGCCGCCCGCGCCAGGGCCGAGGTTGCCGTGCCGCGGAGGCGCACGTCGTCGCCCAAGGGTCCATGCTGCAGACTCCTCGTACGAGTTCGTGCTGTGGGCAGCGATGCCCCCGAGCACTTGGATTCGCTTCCCTTCCTTCTTCTCTGCAGAGATGCCGCCAAGGGGGCCCCTCGAGCTTTGGCTGCAGCATGCCGACTGCGACGCCCCGGCGACTGGAGCGGCAACTAAAGCCATCGCCTCCGGGAGGATCTCATTACCCGAGGCTGGGGCGAGATTGCCCGAGTCTACCGCATGGAGGGCGCCCTCGCGATCCATTTCGAGTATGATGGCGCCTCCATGGTGTTCTTCAAGGTCTTCGACGAGGTCGCCAGGACGGCGCAGCGGCGGGCGCTGGGCCTGCCGCATGCCTCGCCTGCAGCTCCTCCAGCGACAGTGGTGGCTCCTGGTGGTCCAGCGACTCTCCCGAGCTCTTAGAGTCTCCGGAGACGAGCGACGACAGCTACGTGCCCCGAGCTCCCGTCAGGCCTGGAGCAAGGTTGCAGCGTCTGGCCGTCGCCATCGATGATCTGGATGGGGTTGGCGCCGGGCTCTCGTGGCCCACTGTTGATGATGGCCCCGGTGTCGTTCGGCGTGTGTAGATAGATCTCCTAGGGATTCCCTTCCTTTTGTCCCCTGCGAGGAATTAAAAAGTACCCTGCTGGGGCGTCTAAGGTGTCTGTAATGTCTTTTGTTGATATTATCCTTATTATGAAGTTGTGCATGTGCGTGCTCTGTTCCGGCTCGGTTTCCCCTTTCCAACCTCACGATGGCGTGGTGCTCTACGCTGACAGGTCCTGGTCCCCTTTCCTGTTTCCCCTTTCCCCTTCAGTTGTCGCTAGTATGCCAAGTCGCGATGCCGTGGTCAAGGCCAGGAGGTGAGCGGCCCGAGGTCCAGTAAGAGCCCCCGAGACGCGATGCTCAGGAGGTCCCCTTTGGCGCGCAAGCGACCACCTAGAGGTAAGAGAGGGAGACTACGTCGCCCCATCTGGGCAACACAGATGAGAACTCTACGCTGTAGCGATTGGTTGACCCAAGCGTGAAACTTATCTTGGCAATCCAGGGTTGGTCCTTGGCGAGATGCCAGGCTTGGGCGTCGTCCGCTGCTGAGTAGCTAGGTTAGGTCCGTGCGGACCTCCCCCTCTTCTCCATGTTCTTCCTGGTGCTCTATGTCCTCGGGTCCCGGCCCTCGAGCGAGCTCAGCCGCCGCTGGTATGCCAGGTCGCGATGTCGTGGTCAAGGCCAGGGGGTGAGGGCTGGAGAGCCAGTAAAAGCTCCTGAGTCGCGATGCTCAGGTGCCCCCCTTTTAACGTGCAAGCGAATCGCACGGGAAAAGAGAGAGAGAGTTCGTGGTACCGCCTGCTGTAGCCTTCAGGAAGTTCCTACAAGTTAGTGCGAGGAAGGGCACCAATCGCCATGGTGATTGCCGATCCGCCTCTAGTACGTGGGAGGGGACTCCCTACTGCGGAGAGCCCCCGGGGTGTGTACAGCCCCGCCCTGACACGTGGCTTGCACGGCAGGGCTAGACGAGGTGTGTCTGGGCACTCGTGAGCCAGCGCGGGACTCACGAGGCCCTACCTCAAGGCGGGTTGCGCCTGATCTTGATTCTTGTTCGTTGTGTTGGTCCTGTGAGGTGGTTAGACAGCCTGCATCGAACGAATCTTCTAAGGTTATCGCGTGAGAAAGCCAAGCACCAACGGCCCCAGGAGGTGACGTGAACGAGACCGGCCCACCAGATAGAGCTCAGCCGTTGGATTTATCGACGCTGCAGGGACGGACCAGAGCACAGACGCCGTGCCTAACGCTCTCACGTGAAGGGTCCTAAAGAAAGATGACCAGCGCGCGGCTCCCGCGGTGGGCGACAATCAAGCAGGTGATAATCATAGATAGATTAAGCATGAAAGGCAAACTAGCTCAAGTAAATGCATGAACGATACGCGTCACTGGGTCCGGCCCGAGCGGCTTGGGGATGATGCAGCCCAAGGGGCGCCCCCAACAAGGTAAGCTAAAGACATAAAAAGAAGGGATACATGCCACAGGGACGGACCCACGCGGCTTGGGAATAATGCAGCTCCCTGGGCGCTCCCAGCTAAATAAACTTGGAAAATGCCACCTGGTTCCGTTAATGAAGGGGTGTTTGAAGGAAATATGCCCTAGAGGCAATAATAAAGTTATTATTTATTTCCTTATTTCATGATAAATGTTTATTATTCATGCTAGAATTGTATTAACCGGAAACATGGTACATGTGTGAATACATAGACAAATAGAATGTCACTAGTATGCCTCTACTTGACTAGCTCGTTGATCAAAGATGGTTATGTTTCCTAACCATAGACATGAGTTGCCATTTGATTAACGGGATCACATCATTAGGAGAATGATGTGATTGACTTGACCGATTCCGTTAGCTTAGCACTTGATCGTTTCTGTTTACTGCTATTGCTTTCTTCCTGACTTATACATGTTCTTATGACTATGAGATTATGCAACTCCCGAATACCGGAGGAACACTTTGTGTGCTACCAAACGTCACAATGTAACTGGGTGATTATAAAGGTGCTCTACAGGTGTCTCTGATGGTACTTGTTGAGTTGGCATAGATCAAGATTAGGATTTGTCACTCCGATTGTCGGAGAGGTATCTCTGGGCCCTCTCGGTAATGCACATCACTATAAGCCTTGCAAGCAATGCAACTAATGAGTTAGTTGCGGGATAGTGCATTACGAAATGAGTAAAGAGACTTGCCGGTAACGAGATTGAACTAGGTATTGGGATACCGACGATCGAATCTCGGGCAAGTAACATACCGATGACAAAGAGAACAACGTATAGTGTTATGCGGTTTGACCGATAAAGATCTTCGTAGAATATGTAGGAACCAATATGAGCATCCAGGTTCCACTATTGGTTATTGACCGGAGATATGTCTCGTTCATGTCTACATAGTTCTCAAACCCGTAGGGTCCACACGCTTAAAGTTCTGTGACGATCGGTTTTATGAGTTTATATGTTTTGATGTACCGAAGATAGTTCGGAGTCCCGGATATGATCACGGACATGACGAGGAGTCTTGAAATGGTCGAGACATAAAGATTGATATATTGGAAGCCTACATTTGGACATCGGAAGAATTACGGGTAAAATCGGGATTTTACCAGAGTACCGGAGGGGTTACCGGAACCCCCCGGGGGCTAATGGGCCTTGTTGGGCCATAAGGGAAAGAGAGAGGGGCCGGCCTAGGGCAGGTAGCGCACCCCCTCCCCTTTGTCCGAATTGGACTAGGAGAGGGGGGCGGCTCCCCCCTTTCCTTCTCTTTCTCTCCCTTCCTTTCCCCCTACTAGTAGGAGTAGGAAAGGGACGAATCCTACTCATACTAGGAGGAGGATTCCTCCTCCTGGCGCGCCAACAAGGGCCGGGCTCCCCCTTGCTCCTTTATATACAGGGGCAGGGGGGCACCTCTAGACACAAGTTGATCACAAAGATCTCTCCCAGCCGTGTGCGGTGCCCCCCTCCACCATAATCCACCTCGGTCATACTGTAGCGGTGTTTAGGCGAAGCCCTGCTGCGGTAACTTCATCAACATCATCACCACGCCGTCGTGCGGACGAAACTCTTCCCTAAGCTGTACTGGATTATGAGTTCGCGGGACGTCACTGAGCTGAACGTGTGCTGAACGCGGAGGTGCCGTACGTTCGGTACTAAGGATCGGTCGATCGTGAAGACGTATGACTACATCAACCGCGTTGTCATAATGCTTCCGCTTAACAGGCTACGAGGGTACGTGGATGACACTCTCCCCTCTCGTTGTTATGCATCACCATGATCCTACGTGTGCGTAGGAATTTTTTTGAAATTACTACGTTCCCCAACAGTGGCATCCGAGCCAGGTTTTATGCCTAGATGTTATATGCACGAGTAGAACACAAGTGGGTTGTGGGCGATACAAGTCATACTGCTTACCAGCATGTCATACTTTGGTTTGGCGGTATTGTTGGATGAAGCGGCCCGGACCGACATTACACGTACGCTTACGCGAGACTGGTTCTATCGACGTGCTTTGCACATAGGTGGCTAGAGGGTGTCAGTTTCTCCAACTTTAGTTGAACCGAGTGTGGCTACGCCCGGTCCTTGAGAAGGTTAAAACAGCACTAACTTGACGAACTATCATTGTGGTTTTGATGCGTACACTACTAGGGAAAACCCTAGCAGTAGCGCTGGTTTTGTGCTCACTAGTAGCGCGGGTAGGCGCGCTACTAATAAGGCACTACAGCTATTGCTTAGCAGTAACGCGTGCCGCACGCGCTACTGCTAGGACAAATAGCTGTAGCGCTTGTTCACTCCCACGCTGCTGCTAATGTAACTACTGGCAGCGTGTTTTCTTTCCATCGCTACTAGTATTGTTTTTTTATTTTTTTATTTTTAGTGTATTTATGCGCCATCGTACAAATATTGGTACAATACCAGTTATGAGGTTTACATCATTATGTCCATAACAGTGTGTCAAATGAAGGTGGATTAGGTTCAAGTGGAGGCAATATGTGGTGCATGTCAAAAGTATACTACTAATCCAAACTTGATCTAGTTTGGACTAGTAGTACTTTCGATGGGCACCACATGTTGCCTCCACTTGAATCTAATCCGCCAGCACAAGCTAATTAATCATCATCATAATCATTAGCACCAACAATATTTATTTAATCACCACTAACACTAGATAATAATAATCATCAGTCATTACCACCAACACTAGCTATTTTATTATCATAGTAATAGTGTAGCACATCATCATCCTCAAACTCATTTCTAGCTAATCACTCCTGCTGCTCTCTCTTAGGTAAAATAACATAAAGCATGTGTAGATCTCCTCCTTGATCAAGTTGGAGCATGCAGATGAACCTGTCTCCTAATTTTGGGTAGCACATCTGTTTGCTGCCCCCTAGTACTTGTCTGCGCTCCCCCATCACATATCTGGTCCAGTCTTGCACTATTAAGCATTCATCGCTGATCTTGAATGCACTAAAGTAACATGTAGGATATCTTGGCCGTAAGCTAATAATACTCATGGTACCTTTAGTCTCGATCCCATAAGGCACAACATTCATCGGGAGTCCCTGTTGAAGAACATCGTATGGTCACATACTTAGCAATGAAGTTTAGCTTCACAAATAATGTATGGAAAAGATGCATTGAGGACAAATAGTAAAAATCTTACCATCCTTCCTAAATAGATGTGACCGTAGTTCATGACGAACACTATTGGTCGCACGTTTTCAGTACTAAGATTTCTAAGTCCAGGAAGAAAATTTGTCTTGACGGTATCAAGATCCTCAAGCCATGAAACATAATGACTTAGCTCCTTGCAGTTTAGTTCAGCCCCGGGACAGTAGTAGGTCCTGTCTACCAAGCGCTGGACATGTTTGCTTGCATCGAAATAAGCTGACAATACAAATTAGTTGTCAACTATTTTTGAATAAACAATATCAAAGACATAAATATGGTTGAGAAACTTACATTTTGGTGTAACTGGAGGTGTCTGCACATCGACCCAGATGTCGGTATTACCTTCAATATCATCTTCCGGACGAATATCAAAGGTGATAACCATATCAGGCTGAAATGCATAAGTCTTGCATAGTGCTCGCCATGTTTTGCATCCAAAATAGGTGTAGTCGTCTGAATTGTATAATTTTGCATGGAAAATATAACCATGCTCGGTCTTCAAATAAACTTTCTTTACCTCCATAGTATGACCGAAACCTATCTTATCCAATACAAAAACTCTTGCATGGCAGGGGATACGCTAGTAGAATAGTAAAAAAAATATAAGTTGAAGCAAATGAAGCAGATGTCATGCTTAATTATGAAAAAAGACTTGTCGTTGTGACTTACTGTATCCACTTCGAAGTTCTCGTCCAGCTTGATGCTGAAGCGCCTATCATCATCTAGGAAGATTCCGTCGCACAGGCCGCGCTCGTCTTCGCGGTATTTGCAAATACCAAAATCCTTTTTGTCGTCAGACATTTCCTATGTTCATAGTAAAAACATTAATTGAAAATCGATAGAAGACAACTACCAGGATACTCAACACACAAATCCGGGGCACTCGATATTTCCTACATATTCTGGCAAAAGTCATGCCAAAATTCACGGAAAAATCTGGCATGACCTTTGCTAAAATAGGATATATCGAGCGCCTGAAATTTGCCGGAACGGAAATGAATCAACACTCCGGCAAAACATAGGCCACTCGGAGGTGTAACCTGCAAACATGACCGGCCACTTGGATATTGAGCAACACAAGATATACATTTCAAAATATCTTATAAGACTCAAATTGGCATGCATTCAATAAGCAAAAGTAAATCATCTCATGCGTCCGTACATCGTCGAATATTATCACTAATACATCCCGAATAGTGTCATACATATAACATCACTAGTACAACTAAAAACCTAGCACACGACGGGTATCGGCGCGGGCGGTGGACACCCACAGAGAAGGAACCATCACGAGATCATAGCTCCAGTGAGATCCCTGGAGAACCTGCCAGGTATTGGAGAACCTGTGCTCCAACGCAAACAAGTAGCGACGGACGTGCGCGTCCTCCTCACTGACACGGTGACGCACCACCTCCGCGGAGTCCTCGAGCCTCTGGACCGTCACTGGCCCACGCGACCGCCACCAAAGAAGGTTCGGATTAACGACAAGCTGGCTCCTCACCAACCTGCGCCCCCCGGTAGGTAGCGCCTCCCAGTACCACCCCGGCGGAGCCCAGTCCCGGACATGGCCCATCTGGTCAAGCAGGTGTCTTCCTCCGCCGACTCGACGACGAGGATGCGGGATAGGCATCGTCCACGCCGATGCGGGAAAATTGCTTTAACTAAAAAAATAGCAACAAGTTCTTACTAACTAGTTCTATTAATTCAACTAGTTCTTACTAAAAATAAACTTACTATAAATAAAAATATTCTAGTACCTAATTAGTACCTAGTTCTTACTAACTAATTAGTACCTAAGAACTACTGCCCTAGTTACCATCTAATTTGATGAACCTATAGGGGTGGAAAGTGGTAGCGGATATTCCAATTATCCAACTATAAAGTGAAATAAGTGATCAAATTTTACTCGTTTTTTGATTCATCTTAGAAATTTGATTCGTTTCCACCCTTACATGAACCGTAACTCATTTGAGCCGCATCCGCATCCGATTCGTTTCCACCCTAACTAATTTGATGGAGGTAGAAACCCTAGGCAGAGGTAGGGGAGAGGGAGGAGCAGGCGTGCTCACCTCGAGTGCCTGCGACGAGGGAGGGGCAGGCGGCGTCGAGGTCGTGGTTGGGGCTCCGGGGCGGCGTTGAGGTCGGGGGGGTGGGGGCGGCGTCCCGGGAGGCGTTGAGGTCGGGGGCGGGGCCGGCGTTGAATCTGGGGTCGAGGGTGGCGTGGGGAGAGCGCGCGGCGGCCGAGGGGCGACGGCGGCGGCGAGAGTGGAATTGATTTGGGGGATGAAGTGGCCGTGGGGAAGGACGAACCGCGTGGTTAAGTCAGAAGTACCAGTAGCGCGTTCCAGAAAGGGCGCTACCGCTACGTTAGCTACAGCGCATTCTGGAATACACGCTGCAGCTATAGCGATTTTCTGCCGAACCCGCTACTTCTATTCCTTTCTCCTTTTTCCCTTTTTTCTTTTATTTTTCTTTACATTTTATTTTTTCCCTTTCTCCTTTTTCTATTTCTTTCATTTTCATTTACTTTTCTACTTGTTTTTCACTTTATTTTATTTCCGTTAGCAGCATCGCTTTACACGTAAGCGCGCTGCAGCTAAGGAGATTAGCAGTAGCGCTGGGCCATTATACGCGTTACTGCTAGGTTGGGCTAGCCATGTGCACCCAGTTCAAACGTAGCAGCAGCGCTTTTCGCTAGTACGCGCTACTGCTAAAGTCATAGCAGCAGCGCGGTTTATTTACGTGCGCTGCTACTAAGTAGCAGCAGCGCCTGATTTTGTACAACGCTACTGGTAAAATTCTGTGTATAGGCTTTTCCCTAGTAGTGGTAGGTAAGAACGGTTCTTGCTCAGCCCGTAGCAACCACGTAAAACTTGCAACAACAAAGTAGAGGACGTCTAACTTTTTTTGCAGGGCATGTTGTGATGTGATATGGTCAAGACATGATGCTATATTTTATTGTATGAGATGATCATGTTTTGTAACCGAGTTATCGGCAACTGGCAGGAGCCATATGGTTGTCGCTTTATTATATGCAATGCAATTGTTCTGTAATGCTTTACTTTATCACTAAGCGGTAGCGATAGTCGTAGAAGCAATAGTTGGCGAGACGACAATGATGCTACGATGGAGATCAAGGTGTCGCGCCGGTGACAATGGTGATCATGACGGTGCTTTGGAGATGGACATCACAAGCACAAGATGATGATAGCCATATCATATCACTTATATTGATTGCATGTGATGTTTATCCTTTATGCATCTTATTTTGCTTTGATTGACGGTAGCATTATAAGGTGATCTCTCACTAAATTTCAAGATAAAAGTGTTCTTCCTGAGTATGCACCGTTGCCGAAGTTCGTCGTGCCGAGACACCACGTGATGATCGGGTGTGATAAGCTCTACATTCATCTACAATGGGTGCAAGCCAGTTTTGCACACGCGGAATACTCAGGTTAAACTTGACGAGCCTAGCATATGCAGATATGGCCTTGGAACACTGAGACCGAAAGGTCGAGCGTGAATCATATAGTAGATATGATCAACATAGTGATGTTCACCATCGAAAACTACTCCATCTCACGTGATGATCGGACATGGTTTAGTTGATTTGGATCACGTGATCACTTAGATGATTAGAGGGATGTCTATCTAAGTGGGAGTTCTTAAGTAATTTGATTAATTAAACTTTAATTTATCATGAACTTGGTCCTGGTAGTATTAGCATATCTATGTTGTAGATCAATAGCTCGCGTTTAGCTCCCCTGTTTTATTTTTGATATGTTCCTAGAGAAAACTAAGTTGAAAGATGTTAGTAGCAATGATGCGGATTGGATCCGTGATCTCGGGATTATCCTCATTGATGCACCGAAGAATTATGTCCTTGATGCACCGCTAGGTGATAGACCTATTGCAGGAGAAGATGCAGACGTTATGAACGTTTGGCTAGCTCAATATGATGACTACTTGATAGTTTAGTGCACCATGCTTAATAGCTTAGAATTGGGACTTCAAAGACGTTTTGAGCGTCATGGATCATATGAAATGTTCCAGGAGTTTAAGTTAATATTTCAAGAAAATACCCGAGTTGAGAGATATGAAGTCTCCAACAAAGTTCTATAGCTAAAAGATGGAGGAGAATAGCTCAAGCAGTGAGCATGTGCTCAGATTGTCTGGGTACTACAATCGCTTGAATCAAGTGGGAGTTAATCTTCCAGATAAAATAGTGATTGACAGTATTCTCTAGTCACCATCACCAAGTTAGTAGAACTTCGTGATGAACTATAGTATGCAAGGGATGACATAAACGATTCCTGAGATTTCCATGATGATGAAATCGATGAAGGTAGAAATCAAGAAAGAGCATCAAGTGTTGATGATTAACAAGACCACTAGTTTCAAGAAAAGGGCAAAGGGAAAGAAAGGGGACTTCAATAAGAACGGAAAGCAAGTTGCTGCTCAAGTGAAGAAGCCCAAGTCTGGACCTAAGCCTGAAACTAAGTGCTTCTACTGCAAAGGGACTGGTTACTGGAAGCGGAAATGCCCTGAATATTTAGTGGATAAGAAGGATGGCAAAGTGAAGAAGGGTATATTTGATATACAGGTTATTGATGTGTACCTTACTAGTATTTATAGTAGCTCCTGGGTATTTGATACTTGTTCGGTTGCTAAAAATTAGTAACTCGAAACAGGAGTTACAGAATAAATAGAGACTAGTTAAGGGTGAAGTGACGATGTGTGTTGGAAGTGGTTCCAAGATTGATATGATCATCATCGCACACTCCCTATACTTTCGGGATTAGTGTTAAACCTAAATAAATGTTATTTGGCGTTTGCATTGAGCATGAATATGATTTGATCATGTTTATTGCAATACGGTTATTCATTTAAAATCAGAGAATAATTGTTGTTCTGTTTACTTGAATAAAACCTTCGATGGTCATACACCCAATGAAAATAGTTTGTTGGATCTCGATCGTAGTGATACACATATTCATATTGATGCCAAAAGATGCAAAGTTGATAATGATAGTGCAACTTCTTTGTGACACTGCCGTTTAGGTCATATCGGTGTAAAGCGCATGAAGAAAATCCATGCTGACGGGCTTTCGGAATCACTTGATTATGAATCAGTTGATGCTTGCGAACCATGCTCATGGGTAAGATGACTAAGACTCCATTCTCCGGAACAATGGAGCGAGCAACAGACTTGTTGGAAATAATACATACTAATGTATGTAGTCCGATGAGTGTTGAGGCTCGCGGCGGGTATTGTTATTTTTCTAACCTTCACAGATGATTTTTCTAACCCCTAGTACTTGAAGAAACTTAAGTTTGAAACATTCAAAAAGTTCAAAGAATTTCAGAGTGAAGTGGAAAATCATCATAACAAGAAAATAAAATTTCTACGATCTAATCGCAGAGGCGAATATTTGAGTTACGAGTTTGGCCTTCAATTAAAACAATGTGGAATAGTTTCACAAACTCATGCCACCTGGAACACCACAGCGTAATGGTGTGTCCGAACGTCATAACTGTACTTTATTTGATATAGTGCAATCTATGATGTCTCTTACCGATTTACCACTATCGTTTTGGGGTTATGCATTAGAGACAGCTGCATTCACATTAAAAGGGCACCAGCTAAATCCGTTGAGACAACACCGTATGAACTGTGGTTTAGCAAGAAACCTAAGCTGTCGTTTCTTAAAGTTTGGGGTTGCGATGCTTATGTGAAAAAGTTTCATCTTGATAAGCTCAAACCCAAGTCAGAGAAGTGCGTCTTCATAGGATACCCCAAAAGTAACTGTTGGGTACACCTTCTATCACATATCCGAAGGCAAGATATTTGTTGCTGAGAATGGATCCTTTCTAGAGAAGGAGTTTCTCTCGAAAGAAGTGAGTGGGAGGAAAGTGGAACTTGATGAGGTAACTGTACCTGCTCCCTTATTGGAAAGTAGTTCATCACAGAAATCTGTTTCTGTGACTCCTACACCAATTAGTGAGGAAGCTAATGATGATGATCATGTAACTTCAGATCAAGTTACTACCGAACCTTGTAGATCAATCAGAGTGAGATCCGCACCAGAGTGGTACGGTAATCCTGTTCTGGAGGTCATGTTAATTGACCATGACGAACCTACGAACTATGAGGAAGCGATGATGAGCCCAGGTTCCGCAAAATGGCTTGAGGCCATGAAATCTGAGATGGGGCATGTATGAGAACAAAGTGTGGACTTTGGTTGACTTGCCCAATGATCGGCAAGCCATCGAGAATAAATGGATCTTCAAGAAGAAGACAGACGCTGACGGTAATGTTACTGTCTACAAAGCTCGACTTGTTGCGAAAGGTTTTCGACAAGTTCAAGGAGTTGACTACAATGAGACCTTCTCACCCATAGCGATGCTTAAGTCTATCTGAATCATGTTAGCAATTGCCACATTTTATGATTATGAAATTTGGCAAATGGTTGTAAAGACTGCATTCCTGAATGGATTTCTAGAAGAAGAGTTGTATATGATGCAACCTGAAGGTTTTATCGATCCAGAGGGAGCTAACAAAGTGTGCAAGCTCCAGCGATCCATTTATGGACTGGTGCAAGCCTCTCGGAGTTGGAATAAACGTTTTGATAGTGTGATCAAAGCATATGGTTTTATACAGACTTTTGGAGAAGCCTGTATTTACAAGAAAGTGAGTGGGAGAAATACAACATTTCTGATAAATATATTTGAATGACATATTCTTGATCAGAAATAATGTAGAATTTTCTGGAAAGCATAAAGGAGTATTTGAAATGAGTTTTTTCAAATAAAGACCTCAGTGAAGCTACTTAAATATTGAGCATCAATATCTATAAAGATAGATCAAGACGCTTGATAAGTTTTTTTCAATGAGTACATACCTTGACAAGATTTTGAAGTAGTTCAAAATGGAACAATCAAAGAATGAGTTCTTACCTGTGTTACAAGGTGCGAAATTGAGTAAGACTCAAAGCCCGACCACGGCAGAAGATAGAAAGAGAATGAAAGTCATTCCCTATGCCTCAGTCATAGTTTCTATAAAGTATGCCATGCTATGTACCAGATCTATTGTATGCCCTACACTGTGTTTAGTAAGGGAGTACAATAGTGATCTAGGAGTAGATCACTGGACATCGGTCAAAATTATCCTTAGTGGAATAAGGATATGTTTCTCGATTATGGAGGTGACAAAAGGTTTGTCGTAAAGGGTTACGTCGATGCAAATTTTGACACTGATCCAAATGACTCTAAGTCTCAATCTGGATACATTTTGAAAGTGGGAGCAATTAGCTAGAGTAGCTCCGTGCAGAGCATTGTTGACATAGAAATTTGCAAAATACATACGGATCTGAATGTGGCAGACCCGTATACTAAACTTCTCTCACAAGCAAAACATGATCACACCTTAGTACTCTTTGGGTGTTAATCACATAGCGATGTGAACTAGATTATTGACTCTAGTAAACCCTTTGGGTGTTGGTCACATGACGATGTGAACTATAGGTGTTAATCACATGGTGATGTGAATTATTGATGTTAAATCATATGGCGATGTGAACTAGATTATTGACTCTAGTGCAAGTGGGAGACTGAAGGAAATATGCCCTAGAGGCAATAATAAAGTTATTATTTATTTCCTTATTTCATGATAAATTTTTATTATTCATGCAAGAATTGTATTAACCGGAAACATGGTACGTGTGTGAATACATAGACAAACAGAATGTCACTAGTATGCCTCTACTTGACTAGCTCGTTGATCAAAGATGGTTATGTTTCCTAACCATAGACATGAGTTGTCATTTGATTAACGAGATCACATCATTAGGAGAATGATGTAATTGACTTGACCCATTCTGTTAGCTTAGCACTTGATCATTTCTGTTTACTGCTATTGCTTTCTTCATGACTTATGCATGTTCTTATGACTATGAGATTATGCAACTCCCGAATACCGGAGGAACACTTTGTGTGCTACCAAACGTCATAGCGTAACTGGGTGATTATAAATGTGCTCTACAGGTGTATCCTATTATACTTGTTGAGTTGGCATAGATCAAGATTAGGATTTGTCACTCCGATTGTCGGAGAGGTATCTCTGGGCCCTCTCGGTAATGCACATCACTATAAGCCTTGCAAGCAATGCAACTAATGAGTTAGTTGCGGGATAGTGTATTATGAAACGAGTAGGAGACTTGCCGGTAATGAGATTGAACTAGGTATTGGGATACCGACGATCGAATCTCGGGCAAGTAACATACTGATGACAAAGAGAACAACGTATAGTGTTATGCCGTTTGACCGATAAATATCTTCGTAGAATATGTAGGAACCAATATGAGCATCTAGGTTCCGCTATTGGTTATTGACCGGAGACATGTCTCGGTCATGTCTACATAGTTCTCAAACCCGTAGGGTCCACACGCTTAAAGTTCTGTGATGATCGGTTTTATGAGTTTATATGTTTTGATGTACCGAAGGTAGTTCGAAGTCCCGGATATGATCACGGACATGATGAGGAGTCTCGATATGGTCGAGACATAAAGATTGATATATTGGAAGCCTACATTTGGACATCGGAAGAATTCCGGGTAAAATTGGGATTTTACCGGAGTACCGTAGGGGTTACCGGAACCCCCCGGGGGCTAATGGGCCTTGTTGGGCCATAAGGGAAAGAGAGAGGGGCCGGCCTAGGGCAAGCGGTGCGCCCCCAACCCTCTGTCCGAATTGGACTAGGAGAGGGGGGCAGCGCCCCCTTTTCCTTCTCTTTCTCTCCCTTCATTTCCCCCTCCTTGTAGGAGTAGGAAAGGGACGAATCCTACTCCTACTAGGAGGAGGATTACTCCTCCTGGAGCGCCAACAAGGGCTGGCCTCCCCCTTGCTTCGTTATATACATGGGTAGGGGAACCTCTAGACACAAGTTGATCAGAAAGATCTCTCCCAGTCGTGTGTGGTGCCCCCCTCCACCATAATACCGGGGCAGTTCCTTGAGGACCGTCGCTTTCTCCGCCAGGACTGCGTGGTGCCTGGCCTCCTGAACCTCCATGACGCTCTGCGGGTTGCGCTGGAAGGCAGCAGCCACACTCGACAGGCCGAACGGCATGCGAACGTAGCTGTGAGGTGGACCTTTGCAGCGCCCAACTGTTAAGGCATATCTCTCTCGATGTAGTTTTGGTGATTGATGACAACATATTTGCGGCCTAACCATGTGCTTTGAGCATTTTAGAGATTCATCCTTTGGCTCGAGATGATTTCTTTCCCCTCGGAGTGTTTTTCAAGACGGTGTAGCTCTTTCGTTTCTTGTTGGTGGACTAGTTTCGTAGGAGTCACCGTACTATCAAGAGGGGGTTCGCTTTGGTAAGGCTAGGGTGGAAACATCACGTACACTTCCGCTTCACACCCTCTGGGCCTTCCCGCGTCATTGGAGGTTTGATTCCCTGCTGTTTGGGCAGTCTTTGGCCCCAGCGGTAGTACCGCGGTGCCCAACAGTAGTACCGCTTGAGGGTCCTCAGCGGTAGTACCGCTGCAGTACCGAGCCACTACCGCCTCGACTCAAGGGGGGCGCTTCTCGTGTCGGGTTGAGCGGCACTTGCAACGGTAGTAGGTGTGGTAGTACCGCTCTAGAGCGGTAGTACCGCCCTACCACCGCGGCAGTACCGCGCTGGGCTGGTCCCTCCTCTATCTTCAAGCCCTCCCAGGCTGGGCGGTAGTACCGCAAGGGGGAGCGGTAGTACCGCCCTCTGCGGGGCTGTTTTGGGGGTAATGGTTGGATGGGGTCCTTTTGTATAAAAGGGGGTCCCCTTCTTCCTCGTTGACTGACATCTTCCCCCATAAGCTCCATTAATGCTCCAAGCTCCATTTTTGCCTGATCTCTCTCCCTAGACAATCATACTTGTTGATTTGCTCGGGAGTGGTTGAGAAGGCCCCGATCTACACTTCCACCAAGAGAAATTTGATTCCACCACCAATCCCTAGCGGATCTTGTTACTCTTGGGTGTTTGAGCACCCTAGACGGTTGAGGTCACCATGGAGCCATAGTCCATTGTGGTGAAGCTTCATGGTGTTGTTGGGAGCCTCCGATTGAGTTGTGGAGATTGCCCCAACCTTGTTTGTAAAGGTCCGGTCGCCGCCTCCAAGGGCACCAATAGTGGAATCACGGCATCTCGCATTATGTGAGGGCGTGAGGAGAATATGGTGGCCCTAGTGGCTTCTTGGGGAGCATTGTGCCTCCACACCGCTCTAACAGAGACGTACTTCCCTTCAAAAGGAAGGAACTTTGATAACACATCCTCGTCTTCACCGGGTTCACTCTTGGTTATCTCTTACCTTTACTTATGCAAGCTTATTAGTGTTACTTCTCTTGCTTGCTTGTATGTTCGTTGTTGTTGCATCATATAGGTTGCTCACCTAGTTGCACATCTAGACAACCTACTTTGATGCAAAGTTTAATTTGGTAAAGAAAAGCTAAAAATTGTTTGTTGCCTATTCACCCCTCCCTCTAGTCAACCCTATCGATCCTTTCAATTGGTATCAGAGCCTCGTCTCTTTTGTAAGGACTTTGACGTCCGAAGAGTATGGTTGACACTATAGACGGTGTGGAGGAGCACTCCGGTGTGAAACCGGTCTCGTCTACGGGTGATGGGGGAACCTCGATCTCTCGTGAGGAATTCAATGTAGCCTTGGAGACATTGAAAACCTCAATGACGACCGAGGTTGAAAGCATGTTTACTAAATTCATTGAAGGGCTTAAACTATCCACCACA
Organism: Triticum urartu; assembly: GCF_056163025.1. NCBI lineage: Eukaryota > Viridiplantae > Streptophyta > Magnoliopsida > Poales > Poaceae > Triticum > Triticum urartu. The sequence goes on along the minus strand of NC_141878.1, from coordinate 440,808,822 downwards.
CCGTTGAAAGTGGGTGATCCCAGTGACAAGGTGACAGATGCTAACTCCGACAAGGGGGAAGCTAGTAGTGAAAAGGCTCCTTCTTCTAGTGGTAAAAATGGCACCGGCATCTTTGCCCATGTGGAACCACCACTTGTTTATGGCGGACCGATTCCTTCCACTCATTTGAATCATGCCGGTCCTCCCCCTAAGATTGTGAAAAATGAGGACTTTGATTCTTGGGTTTATCGCTTTAAGCATCATTTAAATCATGCGAATACTAATCTTTGAAGAATCATTGAAGAAGGTTTCTATCCGCATGACCCAAGCAACTTCACTCCTCGAGAAGCCGCGGATAATCAATTCAATGAGAATGCTCTCTTCATCATCCAAGATGCAATTCCACCCGAAGATCTACCTCATCTTCGGCCATTCGCCTTGGCCAAAAATGCATGGCTTTGTGTTGTCTCTCTCTACCGGGGAAGCGCAAGCATTCAACGCTCCAACTATGAAGTAGTGCAAGATGAAGCCGATGAGTTTGCTATGAAAGAAGATGAAGAAGCTTGTGAGCTTTATTGGAGAGTAACCAAACTCGTGGTCTCACTCTGAGATCATGGGAGCAAGGACACGGATGACAATTAGATCAAGCACAAATTCCTCAAGGCAATTATGCCTTACCACAAGGCCATGTCCTCCGTCATTCGTCAAAGACCCGACTTCCACACCTTGACCTGAAGTGAAGTGTTGGATGAGTTTGTGGCTATGAACATCTTGGACAAGACCGCCGACAATGCGGTACTTCGCTCTCAAAGGGCAAAGAAGCCCAACCTTGCATTGAAGGCCAAGGTTTGTGTTGAAGAAGTAGAAGAAGAGGAAGAAGAGGAAAGCAACCCCAAAGATACTAAGTATGCCTATCATGAACACATGGCACTTGCTTCAAGGCAATTTTGGAGAAAGAAGAACTCAAGGCCAAACTCCAACAAGAACAACTCAAGTGGCACGAAGAGCAAGCAACGTGTGAGGACTTGCTACAATTGTGGCAATGTGAGCCATTTCGTTGCAGAATATCCATATGAGAAGAGGGAAGACAATGGTGGCAAGCTCATCCGAAAGGACAAAGCCAAGTCTTTCCCTAACAAGAGCAACTTCACCAAGAAGACCCCTCACAAGGCGTTGGTGGTTCAAGAAGAGTACCATGAGGATGATGATGATGATGATGATGGTGAGTCGGTTGCCATGGTCTCCGTTGCCATTGCAAAAGCTCCACGAGTGTCTCCCTTCGACTCACCCAATGAGAACATCACCACCAAGTGCCTCATGGCTAAGGCCACCAACAAGGTAACCCCCAACATCAAAACTACCATCATTAATAATCCTTCCTTGGCGGATTGCATTGATGAATATGGGGGATCCAATGTGGAGGAAAATGAGTTTGAGTCCTTTATGGGTAAACTCAAGGGTAAATCCAACAAGCATTTTGTTGCTCTCTTGGAACAACTTGGTGAAGCCAATGACATGATCGTGGCTCACGAAGATACTATCTCCAAGATGGAGGGGCATAGTCGTGACTATGCCGATGAGATTTCAGATCTTTCCAATGCTCTTGAGGAAGAGTGTGGTCTTCGTTTGGCTCTTGAGGAGTCACACAACGTTGATCACGCTAAGTTAAAGAAAGATTTTGATCATGCTCTTGTTGTCTCTCATGTGCTAAACTCCGAGAAGGCCAAGCTTGGGGTTGATCTTGCTAGACTCAAAGAGGAGTTTGACCTACTTGACAAGGCTCACAAGGTCCTTAAGGGTGCTCATGCTAGCCTCAAAGAGTCTCATGATCAACTTCAAGTAAAGCTAACCAAGGAGAAAGCCACTTTTCCTCATATGATGTTAATTGATAATGCAAATGCTACTAACCCATGTTGTGAGCATGTGCATCTTGTTGAGGAGAACGCTAAGCTAAAGGTGCAACTTGAGAAAGGTCTTGTGTCTTGCATACAAGGCGAGAAGAATCTCAGTGACCTTTTGACCAACCAAAAGGGAGTTGTGGCCAAGGAAGGGATTGGGGTATGTGCCCAAGTCCAAGAACAAGAAGAAGAATGAAAAGGCCAAACGACCTCCTCCTCTCAAGAAAACTTTTGTGAAGGAGGGAGAGCGTGCTACTAAGGAGAAGGAGGAGAACTCCGTGAGGGGTAGTGATGCCAAGAAGGGCAACGCTTCCATTCCCAACAAAGCCGGCGACTTTAACCCTTCTTATGTATTGTGTCGTGCTACAGATGGGCATGTTTATGACAAATTTGTTGGTTCTCCTTATGAGTACATTGAATGGTCTATTTGGGTTCCTAAGACCCTTGTTACTAACATCAAAGGACCCATTACAAAATGGGTACCTAAAACCAAGCATTGATCTCTTGTAGGTGTTTGCTTCCGGTGGGGGATCATGGTTTCTCGATAGTGGAGCTACTAATCATATGAACGGAAGCAAGGACTTGGTGGTGGACGTGCAAAAGATTCCATCCATGCCCACCAATGTCGAGTGGGGTAACGCCTCGTCCTCTAAGGTATTGGGACTCGACAAAGTTGTCATTTCTCATGATCTTACGATCGAGAAGGTCATGCTTGTTGAGTCCCTTGCATACAATTTACTTTCCGTTCGTCAACTAGCACTCATGGGCTTTGCCAATTTCTTTGATATTGATATCGTGGCCCTCTTGTGGAGCAAGACTCTTAAAGTAGCCTTTGTTGGGCATGTAGAGAATGGTCTCTATGTGATTAACTTTTCAGAGCGACCCACTAAGACCGCAACATGCCTAATGGCTAAAGTTGACGTGGGATGGCTTTGCCATCGCCGTCTAGCCCATGTCAATATGAGATCTTTGCAAAGTCTTCTCAAGGGGGACCATGTACGTGGACTAACAAATGTTAGTTTTTCCAAAGATCGTGCTTGCAGCGCTTGCATCGAAGGAAAGCTACATGAGAAGGCTCACCCTCCCACGACTATCATCTACTCGAAGAGGCCTTTGGAGCTCCTTCATTTAGATCTCTTTGGACCTCCATCCTTTGATAGTCTTGGGGGTAGAAAGTATTGCTTGGTGATTATAGATGACTATTCAAGATACACTTGGGTATATTTCTTCAAGAGGAAGAGCGAGACCTAACAAACCGTCATCGACTTTGCAAATGAAGCTCAACGACAACACAATGCAAAGATCTTGACAATAAGAAGTGACAACGGCTCTGAGTTTAAGAACTATACCTTGGATGAGTTTTTGAGTGATGAGGGAATCAAGCATCAATATTCCGCACCTTATACCCCTCAACAAAATGGTGTAGCAGAGAGGAAGAACCGGACGTTGATGGATGCGGCAAGGACCATGATGGCGGAGTTCAAGTTTCCCTACAACTTTTGGGCCGAAGCCATCAACACCGCGTGCCATGCATCTAATCGGCTCTACCTCCGCAAAGGCTTGAAAAAGACTCCATATGAGATACTCACCGGTAACAAGACCAACCTCAAGTACTTCCGGGTGTTCGAGTGTAAGTGTTTCAGTCTCAAGAAAGGTGTCCGTTTGTCTAAATTTGAGGCTAGAGCTTATGAGGGCATATTTGTTGGTTATGCTACAAACTCTCATGCTTACCGTGTTCTCAATAAGTCCACGGGACTTATTGAGGAAACGTGTAACATGGAGTTTGATGAGAATAACGGCTCCCAAGTGGAGCAAAGTGGTACTTGTGATGTAGGTGATGAAATTCCTCCCCAAGCCATAAGAAGAATGGATGTTGGTCATATCCTACCCATTAAGGAACCCCTTGTGGCCGAAGGAGAAGGACAATGTTCTACTCAAGTGGAACCTTCACCAACCCAAGACCCACATGCTTCCGAAGAACAAAGTGAGGGCCCTCAACCTCAAGAACAAGACCAAGGGCAAGATCAATCTCAAGATGGTGTTGTAACATCAAGTGATGCCCAAGGTCAAGCTCCCTCCTCCGAGCAAGTTCAAGATCAAGAGCTTCCACGAGATCAAGAACAAGCTCAAGACGACGCTCAAGATGATCAAGTGACCACTCCTCGTCTCACCCGCGAGGAGGAATTGGAGCGTCGTGCCGCCAAGGTTGCTTTCAAGCTCTCCACCAAGGATCATCTCATGAAAAATGTGCTTGGAAGCTTAAGAAAGGGGGTAAGCACTCATAGACAATTAGCAAACTATTGTGAACATCACGCGTTTGTCTCTTGTGTTGAACCCCAAAAGGTCTATGAGGCACTCGAAGATCCAGATTGGCACAATGTCATGCATGAAGAACTCAACAACTTCAAGCGCAACAAAGTGTGGAGATTGGTGCCAAGGCCAACGGTGAACCACAATGTCATTGGAACCAAGTGGATATTCAAGAACAAGCAAGATGCTCATGGGATTATCATTCGCAACAAGGCTCGTTTGGTAGCACAAGGCTACTCCCAAGTCGAGGGTATCGACTACGGTGAAACCTTTGCCCCCGTTGCTCGTCTTGAATCCATTCGCATGTTGATTGCATATGCTTCTAATCATAACTTTAAGTTACAACAAATGGATGTGAAGAGTGCTTTCCTTAATGGTCCGATTAATGAATTGGTATATGTCAAGAAACCCCCCGGGTTCGAGGATCCCTACTTTCCCGATCATGTGTATCAACTCAATAAGGCACTCTATGGCCTTAAACAAGCCCCACATGTGTGGTATGACCACCTTACCGAGTTGTGACAACACCGTGGTTTTGAAGTTGGGCTAATCGACCCCACTCTTTTTACTAAGAAGGTCAAAGGGGAGTTGTTTGTGTGCCAGTTATATGTTGATGATATTATCTTTGGTTCCCGTAACAAAGCTTTCAATGAGGAATTTTCCGCTCTCATGACCTCAAAGTTCGAGATGTCTTCCATGCGAGAGTTGAAGTTCTTTCTCGGGTTCGAAGTGAAGCAAAGGAGAGAAGGAACCTTCATCAATCAAGCCTAATACACGCAAGATATGCTAAAGAGATTCAAGCTAAGTGATGTCAAGCCAGCTTCCACTCCCATGCCCACCAAGTGCCAACTTGACATTGATCCCAATGGTAAAGCGGTGGATCAAAAGGTATATCGCTCCATGATTGGCTCCTTGCTTTACCTTTGTGCATCTAGACCAGATGTCATGTTGAGTGTGGGAATTTGTGCACGGTTTCAAGCCGCACCTAAGGAAAGTCACTTTCTGGCGGTCAAGCGAATCTTTCGAATTTGGCTCATACCCCAAACTTTGGCTTATGGTACCCAAGAGGAGCAAACTTCAAGCTTGTAGGTTATTCGGACTTGGATTGGGCGGGAGACAAAGTGGATAGGAAGTCCACTTCCGGAGGGTGCCAATTTCTTGGTTGCTCTTTGGTGAGTTGGTCTTCTAAGAAGCAAAGTTGTGTGTCTCTCTCGTCCACGGAAGCGGAGTATGTGGCTGCCGGTAGTTGTTGTGCACAACTTTTATGGATGAGGCAAACTTTAAAGGATTATGGTGTCACTTGTGACAAAGTGCCTCTTTGGTGTGACAATAAAAGTGCCATCAAGATTTCTCTCAACCCGGTGCAACACTTCAAGACAAAGCATATTGAGATTTGGTATCACTTCATCCGGGATCACATTAGGCGAGGGCGATCGAGCTCAACTATATCAACATTCATGATAACCTGGCAGATATTTTCACGAAGCCTTTGGATGAAGCAAGATTTCGCGAGTTAAGGCATGAGCTAAATATCATTGATTCGAGCAATGTGACTTGAACCCTTGCACACCCCACCACACTCAACCTGTCATCTAGTTTAGGTATATGCATGGACATAGGGGGAGTGTTGTTCTCTCAATGAACTTTCCATCCCCCCATAATGCATAAACTAACCAAACTCTTTCACATTAACCATTTTTGATGGTACTTGTGCTTCAAAGATGAGTGTTGGTCATGGGCCCAAGGTTAAAATCTTTGTGGCGCCATACCTCTAAACTCAAACATAGGTGGCCTCGGCCACCGCCCTCTCTTGGAGAGGTGTGTGTCTTCATTCCTTTTGTCGGTTCTGTGTGTGTGTGTGTGTTCTCGTGTTTGTCTCGTTTTTTTCTTTTCCTTGAGCATAGCCCTTTTTGGTTAGTCCTTTTTGCGGCAGAGCGGTACTACCGCTACGTGTGCGGTACTACCGCTGACAAGGGTCAAGCGGTACTACCGCCCACCCCAGCGGTACTACTGCTGCGGGGCGGGCGATGGGGGGTTATGTCGGGGCAGGGGGAGTTGTTTATCCTCCATACCCATTCTCCCCCACTCGTCTTCCTCGTCGCTCCAGCGACCTCTAGCCACAGGAGGGGCCCGGCTGGCCACCGTTTTCGTGCCGTCCCTCTCCATTTCCTTCGGTGGAGTCGATCCCCACCATGTCCTCTAGCCATGAATGCCGGTATTGCCCCCGTTCCTGTTCTCTCTTTGCCTAGATCTTGCATCTAGTTTTTAGGGGCAATAGGCATTTTTCTTCTCGTCTTTTGGCTAAGGCGAGGCTTGAGTAGGATGGAGATGGCTTCTAGGCCCTGTGGATTGAAGTTTGGTAGGTTTATTTTTGAATTTGGCATCTTCGGTAGTGTCAGATCCGTCCACGGCAATAGGGAACCGCCGTTCCCCATCTGGCGCGGCACTACCGCCCTCCTCGAGCGGTACTACCGCACAAGCGGTACTGCCGCTTATGGGTCGTGGTACTACCATTCCCCATCTGGTGCGGTACTACCGCCTTCTTCAAGCGGTACTACCGCGCAAGCTAGATGCCTAATTCCATCTTTTCCTACCAAGATTTGATCCGTGTTGTGTTCTTTGGTGGCTTATGCTCTTTTCTTTCATGGGTTTCTTCTGCTCGTGTGTTTGGTTCCAGGTGGTGATCATCCTAGGCAGCAGGCCCACCGTGTCAACCCTGGTCGTGCCACGTCAAAGCGCTACTGCACTTCTGAGTCAGTCGGTGGTTCATCTAGTGCTCAACCGCCGCCAGCAGGCGCAACCTCAAGTGCTCCACCACCACCTCAGCACATGAAGAGATCTGCAAGCAAGCCAAAGGGAAAGACTGTGACTGAGATGACTGCCAAGGAATTTTGGGCAAAGCGTCACCGCAACCCCTATGAGGAAGACCAAGATCCCACTTTGGTCAACCGCCCGTTCTGGAACCGCTTTCAGTTCGCCATCTTCTTTGATGTGATCAAGGCTAAGAAGAATCACTTTGTTGATGTCCGTTCCATCGACACCGATCCAATGGAAAAGGACCCTGAGTACTTTGGCGAAGCCCTTCAGATGTGCACTCGGTTGAACATTCTCAGAATCATGCAGTTCAACAAGGACTTTGATGCCGACATCATATGCCAATTATATGCCACTATCCATCTTGGAACTGATGCAGAAAGGACTTTGACTTGGATGACAAATGGCAAGTTGCTCTCTGTCACGTGGAAGGCCTTCATTGAGTTACTTGGGGTGGAAGATCACGGGCTTGAGTATCTAGTCGGCTTTTGTCCTCACCGCAATGTCACCTCCACTCACAAGCAAGCTCTTTGGCCCTACTGCTCTCAGAAGTTTAACCCCAAGACAAAGAAGGTAACCTATGAGTTGTCTACCTATCTGGACATCCTTCACCATGTCTTCCGCGAGACTCTTTTCCCGCGCATTGGGAATCTGGATATGGTCCACTCCTATCTTGTGGACATGCTTCTCTTCTGCCAGCATGAGAAGGAAGAAACCACTGGAGAGACCCTGGACATTTCTCATGTTATGTGGTCTGAACTTCTGTCTGCCATTTCTGAGCACAAGTGCCCGATCTATGGTCCTTTCATCATGTTGCTCATTGACAAGGCCTGGGCACATCACTATCCCAGGGCTGCACTGGAAACTGGAGAGTTGATTTCTCATGATATCAAACGTCTGAGGAAGAAGGACAACTGGGGCACCCAGGCCCCTCGATCTGATGCTCCACCTTCTGAGGCTGACATGGAGTTTGAGGACAATGTTGAGGCCGACAAGGATGAGGACTATGATCCCTCCGGTGTGGAGCCCTCATGGGCTAAGAGGATTAAGCGCAAGATGAAGAAACTTTTCTGCATGGAGTCTCATGGCCAGTACATGTCTCATGTCTCTGAGAAAGAAGGCCCGCGGACGTCACAAGGAGCTCATGCGCCAGTTGGGTGCCACTGTTAACAGTGGATCCGAGGAGAGGATCAATGACGAGGAGGAGTGGGTTCAGCGGCATTGCCCATGGACCGATTCAGACGCCGAGCACTTTCCGATCGACGACGGCGGTGCAGACGATCCCGCTGAGATGTGATGTTCGAGATCCTCAGCTTGCTATCACCTGGAGCCGTAGAATCGCCCTTTGCCCTTTTGTTGTCTCGCTGCCAAAGGGGGAGAGAGTTTAGGGATTTGTGTTGTTGTCGTGTTGCGAGTGTGTCTTTGTGGTTTGTGGTGTCTTGTGTTTTCTCGTCGTTTTGCTTGGTTTGGTGAGACCTAAGTTCTAGACATATGGTGTGAGACATATGCTACCTTATCTTTACCTTTATTATCTATGTCTATCCAGTATTGTAGTATCTTGAGTTGCATGCTTATCCTGTTTTATACCCTGCTCTAATGTATCCTATGCTTAGAATTGTTGAACTATAAAATATAGGGGGGTTGTTGATCCTAATGTGTGTGTCTTGCATTCCAAAGGCGCTACTAACTAGGTGCACACATTCAGGGGGAGCCTGTGTATATTTTGTAGTTCTAAGTATCTTTACTTTCATGTCTTTTCCCTGTGCAAATCCCTGGTTGTCATCAATCCACCAAAAAGGGGGAGATTGTTAAGGCATATCTCTCTCGATGTAGTTTTGGTGATTGATGACAACATATTTGCGGACTAACCATGTGCTTTGAGCATTTCAGAGATTCATCCTTTGGCTCGAGACGATTTCTTTCCCCTCAGAGTGTTTTTCAAGACGGTGTAGCTCTTTCGTTTCTTGTTGGTGGACTAGTTTCGTAGGAGTCACCGTACTATAAAGAGGGGGTCTGCTTTGGTAAGGCTAGGGTGGAATCATCACGCACACTTCCGCTTCACACCCTCTGGGCCTTCCCGCGTCGTTGGAGGTTTGATTCCCTGCTGTTTGGGCAGTCTTTGGCCCCAGCGGTAGTACCGCGGTGCCCAGCAGTAGTACCGCTTGACGGTCCTCAGCAGCAGTACCGCTGCGGTACCGGGCCACTACCGCCTCGACTCGAGGGGGGCGCTTCTCGTGTCGGGTTGAGCGGCACTTGCAACGGTAGTAGGTCCGGTAGTACCGCTCGAGAGCGGTAGTACCGCCCTACCACCGCGGCAGTACCGCGCTGGGCCGGTCCCTCCTCTATCTTCAAGCCCTCCCAGGTTGGGTGGTAGTACCGCAAGGGGAGCGGTAGTACCGTTGGGTCCAGCGGTAGTATCGCTGGGTCTAGCGGTAGTACCGCTGCCCCCTGCGGTAGTACCGCCCTCTGCGGGGCTGTTTTGGGGGTAACGGTTGGATGGGGTCCTTTTGAATAAAAGGGGGTCCCCTTCTTCCTCGTTGACTAACCTCTTCCCGCATAAGCTCCATTAATGCTCCAAGCTCCATTTTTGCCCGATCTCTCTCCCTAGCCAATCATACTTGTTGATTTGCTCAGGAGTGGTTGAGAAGGCCCCGATCTTCACTTCCACCAAGAGAAATTTGATTCCACCACCAATCCCTAGCAGATCTTGTTACTCTTGGGTGTTTGAGCACCCTAGACGGTTGAGGTCACCACGGAGCCATAGTCCATTGTGGTGAAGCTTCGTGGTGTTGTTGGGAGCCTCCGATTGAGTTGTGGAGATTGCCCCAACCTTGTTTGTAAAGGTCCGGTCGCCGCCTCCAAGGGCACCAATAGTGGAATCACGGCATCTCGCATTGCGTGAGGGCGTGAGGAGAATACGGTGGCCCTAGTGGCTTCTTGGGGAGCATTGTGCCTCCACACCGCTCTAACGGAGACGTACTTCCCTTCAAAAGGAAGGAACTTCAGTAACACATCCTCGTCTTCACCGGGTCCACTCTTGGTTATCTCTTACCTTTAGTTATGCAAGCTTATTAGTGTTACTTCTCTTGCTTGCTTGTATGTTCGTTGTTGTTGCATCATATAGGTTGCTCACCTAGTTGCACATCTAGACAACCTACTTTAATGCAAAGTTTAATTTGGTAAAGAAAAGCTAAAAATTGTTAGTTGCCTATTCACCCCCCCTCTAGTCAACCCTATCGATCCTTTCACCAATGCGCGAAGGCCAGAAATGCTCCTGAGATGCGGCTCGGTTGAGCCCTGGTATGTCGATCCAGACGCGCAGCTCACCACCCTCGCCTGGGTGGGGAGCAATGCCAGGTGGGCGGCGGTCGCCACGTATTGCTCTTGCTTCCTGAAGCTCCTGAGATACCTTGGTGATGAACTCCTGAGCATCGGGCGCTCCTTGCCCGGTGTCCTCCTGAGGGAGACGTGCCGCGAAACACGCCTCCAAGTGGTGCCCGAGCGCCTCCCTCGTGACGTTGGCAAGGTCTGAGGCCCTCCAAAAGAGAGCCCCCGAGCCCTGCCCGAGGAGGGCGTCGGGCGCGCCTTCCTATGTGACAGAGGGAGGCGTCCCAGGTGTGCGCGCTGATCCTGACGAGGTGCCACTTGCGGCGCTGCCCTCCTGAGGTCCGGCATGGAGTAGCTGCTTCTTCTTCTTGGGGACGACCTCAGGGGGGTACCGAGCTGCATTGTTGTCGGGGTCTTCGATTGATGCTGCTTGGAAGGCGCGCTCGAGGGAGCACACCGCATCTCTTTCTTCGCAGGGGACTGTGATGATCCCGCCGCTTCCTGGCATCTTGAGGACGTTGTAGCCATGGTGCGTTACTGCCATGAACTTGGCCAGGGCCGGATACCCAAGGATGGCATTGTATGGCAGACGAATGTGGGCTACGTCAGAGTCTATGAGCTCGGTGCGGTAGTTTTTCCATTCTCCAAAGGTGACTGGGAGGCGGACCTGACCTATGGGCGTGGTGGAGCCGTCGGTCACTCCATAGAAAGGCTTGGTAGGTTGAAGCTGATCGTATGGCACTTGAAGGTTGTCGTACGTCTCGACGGATAGGACGTTGAGCCCTACGCCACCGTCGATGAGGGTCTTGGTGACTTGCACGTTGCTGATGACGGGTGAACAAAGCATTGGGAGAGCGCCAGTGGTGGCCGCGCACATGAGCTGATCTGCTGAGCTAAAGGTTATGGCACACTTGGACCACCTGAGCGGGTGTGTAGCCTCGAGCTTGGGAAGGACTGCGTTCACCTCGCGAGCGAACTGCTTGAAGATACGCTGTGACGTTGGGGCTTTGTGACGCTCGAGACCATTGCGCCAGGTGTCTTCGAGTTATTCGCTGATGTTGCCTTGTATTTTGCTTGTGTGTTGCACCTTGCCATGTCATCATGTGCATTGCATCATCATGTTTTTCAAAAATTGCATTAGTCTGGGTCTCCCAGTTCCTTCCGTTGTCCGTTCTGTGCCCAGACACACTTGCACGTGCCCGCGGCATGTCCGAAATAGTATTGTATAAGTGGCCAGAAACTGTTCTCGGAATGGGTTGAAAGTTGGCATGCAGTGTTTTTATGTTGTTAGTAGGTCGCCTGCCAAGTTTCATCGCATTCGGAGTTCATTTGATGCCCCAACATATAACTATAGTGGCAATATAGCCGGTCTATCTTCGGACGTTTTCGGTCTCCGAAAACGGTTGCCAAGTTGCTTTCCTCCTCTCTCTCTTCTCAGTACAACCGCACACTTGACCTTGTCCGTCTAACCCTCTTCGCACAGTGCATCGACCCCCTCACGCGTCCGAAAACTTCCCCGAACCCGACCCGGACAGTCGTCACCGATGGGTCCGGATCATCCCCTAACACCTACAAAACATCACTGTTTTCTTATTTGGACTCCCTAGCCTCTTTTTCTCGACCGTCTGATTACGATCGGACTGACCGAATACCCCTAACCAAAAACCCCACTTAATATATATACAGGGCAAACCCTAAAATCTAGGGAAATTGTCCCATCCACCAAATCCCCTCACCCGCCGCCGCCAGTCCTCACCTCTCTTTCTCGGGATCTTCCCCGATCCATCCGCAGCGCCACCCACCTCCCTCGTTTTCTTCACCGGACCAACCAGCACCCCTCTCAATCCACCTCACCAGCAGTCTGCTGCTCGCGCGCCGCGCCCGCAGCTCTTCTCAAGCGACGGCCTCGCGCTACTGGAGCCCCTGCCTCCTCTTATCCAGGAGGAGAAGAGCCTTCTCGAGCTTCTCCTCACCTCGCCGGAGCACACCGCCGCTAGCGACCTCGACCATCAGACCATCCCCTACTCCCTTCCCCGTTCTCTTCGCTGAAGCTCTCTCTGTCTCACTCGTCTCCCTCTCTCTCCGATGTGTCCACAGGAGGAGCATCACCCTCGCCGGAGCAAGCGCGTCCCCGAATCGGGTCCTCTCCGATGCCTCCTCGCCGGATCCGGTCGTCCCTGGCTCGTTGAACTCCGTCGTGCCACTGACGCCCACTTCCAGTCTCACCGCCATCGCCTTCGACCCTGCGTGGTCCTCCTGCTCGCCGCCACGTCGCCGCTCGCATTGACTGCCTGCAGAACGACCGAGCCGCTTGCCCCTGCTGGCATGGCCGCCGGTGATCAGAGCCGTGTGTCCTCTCCTTCTCGTCCCGGCCGTCCTCGTCGCCAAGTTCATCTTCGAGCCCAGCCGCCACCTTGGAGCTTCTTGGCTGTTGTGCCAAGTCCCTTTACTCGATCCTACTCGGCCCGTCGCCTCCTCTGCATCGGCCTCCCCTGCTTCGGCCTACAGACGCCTCCGCGAGCTACCTCCTTCCTCCTCGAGTTCCACGCCTGGATCCATGCCGCCCCGGCCTCCATCGCGCCATCGACGGAGTCCCAAGCCGCGCTAAGCCACTGCTCCATCCTCTGCTTCGAGCAACCAAACAAGCGCACCAGCGAGGCCGGTTGACCGCGTCGTTGCCTCCAGATCCGGCCCCGTCAGCGCCCCCTCACCCGGCCTGCCTCTTCCACCCAGTGGGCTTTGTCCCATGGTGAGAAACCCCAGCCCATCTACCCAATTGCGCCTGCACACTGTTGGGCCATTCAGTTTCGGCCCAGTGTAGTTTTTTTCCCTGTCTGCGATTTTACCTATTAATCCAGAGAAACCTGTTTTACAGAAAAGTCCTTCATATTCAAGCACTTAATAACTCGCAAATGGTGCATTGGTTTAAATAACTTATATATGTAAAATGACTAGAATTTCATCTAGTTTCACAATATCCAACTTTCATGCATGTTTGAGATGTTTAACTTGCTATTTGCATTAATTTGCCTATTGTCATGCTAAATGATTTAATTCATAACTAAATAACCGTAGCTCCAAACTTAACAAACTTTATATGTAAATGGGGTAGAAAAATGCCTAGTTTAACATGGTGGCTTTTCTTTGCATGTTTAACAACTCTAAAGCTATGTTTAGGGCAGAACAGTACCAACTCTAAATTTGCATATGGGGATTTACCGGAATCGTTATTTGATGTTTTCGGCCTCATTTAAACTTGCCTAGTTAGGTAGTTTTATTATGCTTCACCTCTTGCCATGTGTAACAACATTTAATATTGATGGGTACCTAAATGAGAGAGAACTAAATAATTGTTGTGGTGTTTCGTCAATATGCAACTCGTTGCATATTGAGCACCACTTAACTTGTAGTTTTGCTTGTGCATATTTCCATGCCATGCCTCATTAATCCGGACATGCATCATACTTGGTTGTGCACCATGCCATGTTTATGCGGTGGTTTTTTATTATGTTGTTTGATTCTTTCCAGTGTTGCTTCTTCGGGTTAGTTCTGATAACGTCGCGTTTGTGAGGATTCGTTCAACTACGTCCCTTTGTCTTCTTCATGGACTCGTTCTTCTTCCTTGCGGGATCTCAGGCTAGATGATCATACCCTCGAAATCACTTCTATCTTTTCTTGCTAGTTGTTCACTCTATTGCTATGCCGCGATACCTACCACTTGCTATATCATGTCTCCCATATTGCCATGTCAAGCCTCTAACCCACCTTTCCTAGCAAACCGGTGTTTGGCTATGGTACCGCTTTTGCTCGGCCCCTCTTATAGCGTTGTTAGTTGCAGGTGAAGCTGAAGTTTGTTCCATGGTGGAACATGGATTTTATTGGGATATCATTACTATATCTTATTTAATTAATGCATCTATATACTTCGTAAGGGTGGAAGGCTCAGCCTTATGCCCGGTGTTTTGTTCCACTCTTGCCGCCCTAGTTTCCGTCATACCGGTGTTATGTTCCTTGATTTTGCGTTCCTTACGCGGTTGGGTTATAACGGGAACCCATTGAAAGTTCGCCTTGAATAAAACTCCTCCAGCAAGGCCCAACCTTGGTTTTACCATTTGCCACCTAAGCCTTTTTCCCTTGGGTTCTGCAGACTCAAGGGTCATCTTTATTTTAAACCCCCGGGCCAGTGCTCCTTCGAGTGTTGGTCCAAACTGGGTGATGTCCGGCTCCCCCTGGGCAACCAGGGTCTATGCCAACCCGACGTATTGCCCATCTGGTGTGCCCTAAGAACGAGATACATGCGACTCCTATCGGGATTTGTCGGCACATCGGGTGGCTTTGCTGGTCTTGTTTTACCATTGTCGAAAGTCTTGTAACCGGGATTCCGAGTCTGATCGGGTCTTCCTAGGAGAAGGAATATCCTTCATTGACCGTGAGAGCTTGTGATGGGCTAAGTTGGGACACCCGTGCAGGGTTTTGAACTTTCGAAAGCCGTGCCCACGGTTATGGGCAGATGGGAATTTGTTAATTCCGGTTGTAGAGAACTTGACACTTAACTTAATTAAAATGAATCAACCGCGTGTGTAGCCGTGATGGTCTCTTTTCGGCGGAGTACGGGAAGAGAACACGGTCTCGTGTTATGCTTGAACGTAAGTAGTTTTAGGATCACTTCTTGATCTGTATAGCTTCTCGACCGTGCTTTGATTCTCTTCTCGCACTCATTTGCATAAGTTAGCCACCATATATGCTAGTGCTTGTTGCAGCTCCACCTTACAACCCCTTTTCCTACCCATAAGCTTAAATAGTCTTGATCGCGAGGGTGTGAGATTGCTGAGTCCCCATGACTCACAGATTACTTCCAAAACCAGATGCAGGTGCCGTTGATGCCAGTGCAGGGGATGTGACCGAACTCAAGTGGGAGTTCGACGAGGATTCGGGACATTACTATGTGTCTTTTCCGGACGATCAGTAGAGGAGCCCAGTTGGGGCGATCGGGGATCTATGCATTTGAGGTTGTCTTTCTTTATTTGGTTCCGTAGTCAGGCCTTGATTGTATTCTGGATGATGTAATGCTATATTTATGTATTGTGTGAAGTGGCGATTGTAAGCCAACTCTTTATCCCTTCCTTATTCAGTACACGAGATATGTATAGATTACCCCTCTTGCGACATGCCTACTATGCGGTTATGCCTCTAAGTCGTGCTCCGACACGTGGGAGGTATAGCCGCATCGTGGGTGTTACAAGTTGGTATCAGAGCCTTCCCCGACTTAGGAGCCCCCTGCTTGATCGAATCGCTGACGTTGTTGAGTCTAGAAAAAAAAAATTTGAGTCTTAGGATTATATATATCAGAGAGTAGGATTCTTTTACTCCTCAGTCCCTTCGTCGCTTTGGTGAGGCCTCCTGACGTAGAGTTTTGACTGTTCTCTCCTCAAATTTCATGAATTTTTTTAGGATCACACGGGTATCTTGAAATCGTTCCGATGGTTTTGTGACGAGAACATTGTTCTTGGTGCCTCCTGACATTTAGGGGTTGTGGCAGTGTTCCGGGGAGTTGAGCTCCAAGGTGTTGTCGTCACAATTTTATCGTTGCAGTTCTGGAATACCTGAGTTCGCCGACATCGAAAATCTCTTTTATGCAGTTGTTGGTGAGATAACCTCGACGCCACCCAGTACTGGGGTGGGAGTATTGCCATAACTCGTATAACGGATGCTTTTTGAAGGTTGAGGTAAACGATTTCCGAAGGTTTCTTGGTTATGTGTTGAAGGATGGATACAACTGGATGTAGGAATTGTTAGTTTGGGTGATGCTTCCCCTGTATCCCCAACACCTGATTGCATAACCAGAAAGTTTCGGGAGTTTATAAGTGGGAATTCAAGTAGCTCCTAGAATATCTTTCCAACAGACACATGATACGATATGGTATCTATCATATGTTTGTTCCGGCTTATTTTGCAAGCCAACCCTTCGTTTTTGTTTTGATTGCGGTATTCAAGTTGCTTCAATGTCAAATGTTGATTCCATACCTTTCCTAAGCAGTGTTCTCATATTCCTATGTGAACACTAATCCTTCATGTTAATTGAGATTTTCATGTCAATCCTTTTCAACCAGCGTGTTCCTCTTCAAGTGAATCTGATCATTTTCAACATCTGCAAGATCCAATCTCAGTTTTCTCAACGTTCTTCGTTTCATCCGTTCCTAAGTTGCTTCTGTTTTTCCCGCCCTCCCACCCTTTCTTTTTTCTTCAAGGATTCAGATTTCTTAATCATGTATCCTTTTATTTATGGGAAGTATCTCCATTCTTTTCCGTCAATGTTCTTATCTGGTGATTCTCAGGAATATACTAACGGAGTCCCAAGCTCTATCAATTATATCGTCGTGAAGCTCCATCTAAATCATCGCAAGGCTTCACCTTGTGTTTTCAACTTCTCTTTCCTTTCGTTTGATCATCCTTTCGTTACCGGAGTTCTTCATGGAGGCTCTACATGACGGTTCATAAAGGATTTAATTCCTTCTGGAAGTGTTCATCGAGATTCTTTTCAGAGGAGTTCTAGCATTCTTCATCTTGCATTCCAAAGTGCAATTCTTTCTACCTTATCTTTTGGGATGGTGGTATGCCATTCTTGACAATTTCTTTCGTGATTCACGATTCGCAAGTTGTCAAGAATGAGGTAGTTTAAATCCATTAATCTCTTCATTGGAGTTATCTTGGGTGATATTTCACCTAAAGCTTTACCTAAGGATTGTTGCTATTTATGGTGCTTATAAATTACCCAAATTCTTCATTTATCCTCCCGGTGAGATAAGTTTGTCATCTCCTTGTTCATATCAATCCAATTTGTCGTTTTCCGTTAGTGGCAGAATTTCACCTCAAGATTTCGAGATGTTTTCCATAAGCCCACAACAAGCTTACTCTTTTCGTTGTTGGTTTCCAACAACTCCGTTATAACCTTCTTGGAAGAGTGCTTTCCCAACTCATTTGTGGTAGAAGTTGTCATTTTTATTCTCCGTTCTTTTGTTCCGACGATCTACCTTCTATTCCTTCATCCGGAGGCATTGTGATGTTGCTCTTTTCTCTCATCATCTCAAATGGTGAGGATCGTGTTTTTTCATGCTTATCCATTTAACCGGAGTGTCGTGTCCTTCATTCTAGTTCTCTCATCTTATCAAGTTTTGCCTCCCTTCTCAACCGGAGTGCTGTCTGAAACCTTTCTTACCCCTTGTGCCATTCTTTCAATAGTTCCGGAGGCAGTGTGTTGTTGATTTCGTCAAGTATCCTCTCATCTTGTCAAATTCATGTTCAATTCCTCCCATTTACAGTCGGAGTGCTGCCCAAATTATATCATTCTTATTCCTTCTCTATCTTGTTTAACCGGAGTGTTGTGTCTATCATTCCTCTTCTAACCGGACTCTCATCCAAGTGCTTTCATTTTGCCAAGCTCATATTCTTTACCTTCCATTTCCAACCAGAGTGTTGTCGTAATTGATCCTTATCGTTCCTTGTACATATCGTTTCAACCGGAGTGCTTGCATGTACTTCTCGTCCATTGTAACCATTTCTTATGTCTTTCAACCTACAAGGTTCTAGTAAGGTTCCTTGTTCCTCTTTTTACGTCTTTCAACTTTGTTCACCTTCGTTGTATTCACTACAAGAAAAATACACTTTTGTGATGATACGTGTTTGTCATAGTAGGTCGCGTTTTTTGTCATGCATGTACATCCATGACAAATTTATGACAGAATCAAGATAGTCATACCTGTGCTATCATAGAAGTGTTCCATGACATTACCAAAATTATCATCACGGAAGTGTCCACTTCCATGACGATAAATCGCGCGTCACAGAAGTGCTTTCGTCAAGGGTGACCGACACGTGGCATCCACCGTAACGGAACACCGTTAAGCTATTGGGTCGGGTTTTGGATCCGATAACCCGTTAACAGCCCCGACCAATGGGGATTTTCCACATGTAAAATCATCATTGGCTGGAGGAAACACGTGTCGGCTCATCGTTGGGACAGATGTCATCCACTCATTGGACAGAAGGCACCTATGATACGTCGACACGTGGCATGGCCCAATAGAGGCCCATTCCTGTGAAAAGGCCGGCCCGTTTGACTTGGTCAAAAGGTGACGGCCCGGCCCATGGAAAGCCTGTTAACGGCATGTTCGCATATAGCCCATTTACAGCCCGCTAACCCAAGGCCCGTTACGCCCTATCCGAATTAGGCCCAGTAGCGTCATCTGGGCCATCCAATATGATTCCAGCCTGTTTTCACTTCTGGCCCATGTATGGCCCATGACGTCTTTCGGCCCATATGAGGCCCTATGTAACTCTTGGCCTATTAACTACCCGTGGTGAAACTGGCCCGTAATGAACAGTGTATCACTTTATACCCATTAACGGCCTGTTATTCCGTTGGGCCGTTTCCAGCCCATGTTATCTTTCGGCCTTCTCAGAGCCCATTTATTCTTGGGCTCATTTCCAGCATTCGTTTACTTACGGCCCGTTACTGTCATTTTCTACTAGTGGGCCAAATTCAGCCCGTGGTTAAAGTCGGCCCGTTTGTGGTCCGTTAATACGTTGGGTCATTTTCATAGCGTCATCAAATACGGCCTATTAACGATGGCCCGTTACGGTCAGCCCATGCACGGACGATTCCAACTCTAGCCCGTTTACGGCCATAATGTGGCATGTTATTGGCCCATGTTTGGCCAATCGATCATATGGCCCGTATAAGGCCCATTGATGATACGGCCCGTAGAAGGCCCATTGTTTCTACGGCCCATAGACAGCCTACTGTTTCTACGGCCCGTAGAAGGCCCACTGTTTCTACGGCCCGTAGGAGGCCCAGTGTCACTACAATAAATATTAGCCCATGGTTATTGTGGCCTAGTTTTAAAAAATAGGTTATTGCAGCCACTAGTTAACCGCGGAAAAAGAACTGCAATGACTACAAGCAAACAAATAAACAAGACAACAAGGAAATAAATAAGCAAGCAACTAACGCTAGGCTATCACGGCTATTACACATATTACATCCACTGGGCATCAAAGTTCGCCACCAGTGCAAATATAGGGAACAAAGCAGCATATCATATACACTGGCCGTCAAAATTGGCCACCAGTGCAAATAAACGCGGCAACAAAACAAGAGCATAACTGAAACAACTTCATAAGAGCTCAAGAAACGTTATCCTGGGTATCCACCATGCTGGCAATTAGCTTAGCAAGCTGATTAGCTTTGTCCTATTTGGCGCTAAAGTCCTCCAACGCTTGTTGTTGCACCAGAAAGTATGCATCTGAATGCTCCAGGGACTTCCGCAGTCCTTCCGCTTCTTGTCGCAGCACAGCTGAATGATGTCTTTCAGCTTGTCGTTGAGACTGAAGAAACCGAACTGATTCAGACAGTGAGTTTGAATAGCTTGTGCAAGCGGTAGTGGCCAGTAACTCCAACACTAAACCAAGACAGGATGTGTCAATATCCTGAACTTTATCTGCATTACTTCCTTTACCGTTGCTTAATAAGGCACTCTTCCCCAATATTCTGTCAGCATTCTAAAAGAAGAAACAAGCAGACCATAACAAGTTTAGCATGTACTAGTATATGAAACTCATTTCAGTGAACCAGTTCATTAGTAAGGTGGACAGGATTAAACTACCAAGTCTTCTATTGCCAAGTACTAGTACATAATAAAAGCATCAAACAAACATATATCTATGTCCTATGGTAGCAATGGAATCTTAAATTACAACAGTTGTTCTTCAGGTTTAGGCACTTGTTCTACATGAACAGAGTACAGTAAGACGCAAGAATATAATACTTAAAAATAGAAAATGAGCTCATAGACCTTACCACATTCTTGGTTCGGGACCAGTACAGAACAAGGCGGGCGTTCCCAGTCATCGTCCAGTAAATGTGTCTCAGGAGAACGTAAGGGAATTTGATGAGTTTCTTTGCCGGTGAAGTACGTTTTCTTCAAGTAATTCCGATACTGCCACCAAGCATTCTTGAAGATAGCAGAGGTATTAGCACAGGTTACCTCATCCTGAGTTTCCAAATTGGTCCTTCTCTATAGAGAAAAATGGGAAATTTTGCTATATTATAACCATCGTGGAGGTAGGATGTATGGGACGAAGCAAAGTAATTTCCATAAATAACATTACTTACACATAACTCCTGGACAAACACCTGCAACTGGCATTTTCCTTCATCTTCAGTATAATATTTCCAACATGGGAAGATACGCACATACGATTTAACAACATCAAATGCAATAGATGCTACACTATGACTAGCTGGTTGTGCTTCCTCCACAGGAATAGGCGTACTAACTGGTGGAGTTGGGGTTCGCCATGATAGTACTGGCCCTTTGGGCACTGGAGCTGCCTTACTAACTGCTCTTGTTTGGGAGCACTATGGTGGAGATGGTGTTGTGTCAACAGGAACTGGGTTACTATCGGCTGGGGTTTGGGTTAGATTGGGTGAAGCTGGTTCTCTGTCCATCATAGTAGGGGTACAATCTGCGAGAGTTTGGGTTATGTGTGGTAGGGCTGGTTCTTGTGCATGTACAACCGGGGTGCTATCGCCACCAAGAGGTAGCACTGTTTTATTTGAAGACCGTGTTTTTAGTCTGCTAGATACTGGCATCACCCGCTCCAATTCAAATGGCTGATAAACAGGAAACATAGTTGAATGTACAGACATTGTATGAGAGACAGATGCAATAGATAGTGTGGAAAAAAGAGGGCATGAAATAGTTGACATGTATATTGTTTAACTAAAACGGATAGCATGACATAATTTCAGATATATGATGTCTATCTAAACTGGATAGCATAGCATAACATAATTCAAAGATATGATGAATAACTAAACAAGATCGCATGACATAATTCACCTACATGTTATCTAAGTAATCAGGATCGCATCATTTAATTCACATATGTGATTTATATGCTAAACAGAGGGCATTCGATATGATGTCTGAACTAAGAACATGGTGTTGAATATTGTGTATATGATGTCTAAACTATGCAATGCAAGACACCGTATGCATGATATGAGCAGTATAACCGTGCCAAGTTAGAGCATACACCTCAGTGGGGAATAGGACTGGTCATCTATCTCTGAGGAGCTATCGGGACCCAACAAGAGATCTGCTTCGACAGGTAGCACTTCTGCTCTGAAGGCCTTGTTTTCACTCCAGATTTTTCCATCTCCCACCTAAATGGCTGATTCACAGGAAGAGTAGTTTAATGTACAAACATTGTCGACAAATGGAAATGTAATGAAGAAAAGGATGGGCAAGATATCATTAAAATATATGATGCCTGGTTAAATAGGATGGCATTGCACATTTCACATATATTATGGCTGGCTAAAAGACATGAGACTGCATAATTCCCATATATGATATAGAAACTAAACAGGTGGCATTACAGAACATGTCTAAACTAAGCAGATGACATATATGATGTCAAAACTAGGAACTGCAAGGCAACATATGCATGATATGACTAACATCATCATGCCAAGGTAGAGCAAACACCTTGGGGGGTAAATAGGAGTGGTCAGCGGCGTCCGAATCCGCCTCAGAACAGATATCTTCCTCTGGATTACAATCTGGAGATGGGTGGGGAGGGTTTGCCATTGAACCCACCATGGAGCGATGTCTGCATGACATTGTATTGCCGCTCAAAACTCTTCTCTTTTTCTCTACATGTTCAGCATGACTGTGTACAATATCTGACATGCATACGAAAAAAATATGGTGAGATTATGTAAGGAGAGCATGCAGAAATTTGGAGTGATGATAACAACCAGTGGATCGAAGTTTTTCCGTTGAACCAAAATAGCCCTAATGGATCGACGTGAATGTATAGTAATAAGTGATGCAACAAGTGTACAACCTCTTTGCCGTAGCCGTGTTGACCTCAGCATCATTGGGTTGGTCGTTGAAGCAGCTGAGGCAGAGGTGGCTGTTGGAGGTGTGGAGGAAGATCTGAGGAATCTGTAGACGGCGTCCAGGGCACTGCTCTGTTGTGATGGATCATTCTGTCGTTGGAGCAGCTCCGGTGAGCCGTAAGACGTCAAGGCTAAAGCAGCACAAGACAGAAATTGTCAATCTCAAGTGGGATTCTAATAGCATCTCCAATAGATGATGTAAAATGGATGTAAAATTAACATCACCAAACACCACCTGACTACAACAGATGAGGTAAAAACTGTTGACTCTGAACTTAACTGTCGAAACTGAAATTTACTGTGGAATCTGAATGCTACTGTCGAAACTGAACACAATGGTAGGAGAGAGGCACTTGACATGTAGTTTAGGGAGGGCCTGCAATTCATCTTCAACCTGCACCCCCCTGAGCCGCCAGCCACCACCGGCCGAACCGCCGGCCCCAGCGCCGCCTCGCCGCCTCGAAACAACTCGCCACCGCCGCCCCGGCCAGCCCTCTAGCCCCCCCCCCCCTGAACCCTAAGATAGATAGTGGGGTACCTCTCCGACGAGCCCCCGTCCCCGCTGCGGGTGGTTCTTCCTTAACTCCGGCGAGCCCCCCAACCCATGAAAATCGACTGACCCAAAAGTCAATTCAATCGACTAAAGTATGGCTTAATCGGAGCAGAGCAGCAGCCTGAGCGAGGGGGAGAGCAGCAGCAGCAGCTGGGCGAGCGAGCGATCGAGCGAGAGCCGGAGCAGCAGCAGCAGATCCGGCTGGTATGGATGCCGCCGCCGAAGGGGCCTCGCACTGGGGGAGAGCCGCCGTGGAGATGTCGCCCGCGGCGCCGGCTTCAAGGAAGCCGCTCCATGGGGGTGTAGGATGGAGCACCGTCGGCGCCGGGAGGTCGAGTTAAGGAGAAGGTGCGATGCGATGAGTGTACAACCTCTTTGGTGGCGCCGAGTAGGCCTCGGCTTCGTCCGAGGAGTCGGTGAGGATGTTGCGGTTCCGGTGGAGCAGGTGAAGGCAGTGCTGTGGGGATGGAGCAGCCGCGATAGACGAGGCGATCGTCGGAGCAGCTCCTTGGAGGTGGAGGACGGGGCGGCTGAACCGGCGGGACAGCGAGATGGACGACGGATCCTCATCCGGGGAGGTGGACGAGGGATGTCGAGCTGTTGCAGTGGACGACGTCGTCGAGGAAGAGGCTCTGGCTGGGCAGCGGTGACGTGGCGGACGGAGGAGGGTGGGGTTTCGCGGCTGGAGCGGAGAGGTTAGGGCGGCCTGGGATTTCGAATGGCGAAAAGGGGGCGATGGGAGGGGGTGAAGCATGACTTAGGAACGCGCTTGTCCAAAATGTAGGGTGTGTTACAAAAGTACCCCCCACCGATTTGAACTAGCGGCCCTTTCGTCTCAGGGTTAGAAGGGGGATTTTGCATGTCGGGATTTGGCAGCTGGAGGTAGTTTTCGTGCGCATTGTAATTTCGGGATAGCAAGGCGCGGGTTGTGAAGGCGCCAGTTTTGGGAGCATGATATCTGAATTTTCGGGATATAACAAGACGCGGGTTCAATTTTAGGGACAAGCCTAACGTGTAGTAATATTGTACTTGTACGTACCAAATCAATTCGCACTTCCCTCAACCAAAAAGAAAATGAAAAAAAATAAAACTATTCACACCACATAAAGAGAGAGTCTTGCCCCGTTTTACTATACAAATGCTATTCAAAGCTACTCCCTCCATCCATCTATATAGGGCCTAATGCGTTTTTCGATGCTAACTTTAACCAAATATTAGAGCAATGATATATGACATGCAACTTACACAAAGCACACCGTTAAATTCGTCTGTGAAAGGTTCTTTCAATGATATAGTTTTCACATTGCGCATGTCATGTACTATTAATCTTGTCAATAGTCAAAGGCGGTCTTAAAAATCTCATTACGCCCTATATAGATGGAAGGAGGGAGTATGAATCCATGTTATGTCCGATTAAATTTTGCCGCTTGCTGTATAATGCATGTAACCTAATCATACCAACATTTTAGTGCATTCCAAATGTCTATACTACCGCTGCAATTCGAACTAAATTTGAATTCGTTTCTCTATTTCAATAAGAATCTACAATCATGATTGTTGCCAACTTCAACCATCATAGTTTCCTTGCTATCCGCCAGATATAAATCAGATGGCCTATAATGCAGGATGGCAGGCACACCATCATCAACAACTCCGTTTTTTATAAGAGTAGAGATAAAATATATTAAATGTAGTATACCATGTTCATAACCACACCATGTGTATCACCGTTATATATATTCACACATCCGTCGGTTTGAAACACTATGATAAATTCTTCAAATATCTCAATTCTCTTTTTATAATGAAGTATATATGATCTCTATTCGTCTTTTACACCCACACAACCCTCTTATCTTTGTAGCTAGCGCTAACTTTCTCTTGTGCATGCACACGCCCGCATCCCTCTCACCTCCCTCAGCATTCTCTAGCTCCATCGTGCAAATTCGTCTTTTCACTTTAGGCCGTTCACCCACGGTGTGTGTAGGCCCCCAGCCCCTTCTTTACGGCACACATCGATTGATATGCCTCTCTAGCCAGGTGTGCCTAGCACAAACACAAGCTTCCCCTCTTCTCTTGTCACCGTCCATGCCTCACTCCCACCACTCTTTTCATCGTTCTCATACTCGCACACTCCTCCCCCTCGATATAGTATTCCTCTCGTACCACCTCCTACATGCATCCCTCTCTCTATCCTTCTCCTCGTGCCTCATTTGCTTCTAACACACACATGCATGTATACCGATTGATCTCCCAACATATACCTAGATCGACTTTAACTACCCCCCCATCGATCGACGTACCTCACAAGTTATGTCTCTCCTTTCTCTTACAAAGGGCGATTGATCTTCCTATGTTGTTACGTCTGCTTACCACAGCCACATCGTCCCCCCTCATCATTCGTGCATGCCTCCTGACCCGTCTCTCACACGCACGTGCACAGACAACAAGCAGCCATCTCCTCTCTTATTGATATTGCGGGCGTGCCCTGCGTTTGTCTAGCAAGCCTATCCCACCATTTGTTAGAAGCAACTCCACTACCACCCCCTCCAACACTGTAGCTCTGTCTCTCTCCCAACCTTATTCATCTCCTGCACATATGCATGGATGCCGATCGATCTCCCTTAATACATGAGGCAGATCGATCTCCTTAATACATGAGGTAGGACTCTCTCCTCCTCCACACATATACCAGCCATTGTACCTCTATAGTTAATTGGGCCTCCCTCTTCCCCCACCACACACCGATAGTCGAGCGTTGCAGGTAGGTATCCATGCCACAGAGACAAACTGCACATGTCCCATCTCACGTTCCAGTAGGCCAGCCACTCTATTTCTTTGACGTGGGCACACACAAATTCGATGGCACACTTTATCGATCGCGCGCGCGCCCACACACACACACACACACATCATCCCTCTCTTTGATTCTATGGACACCTCAAGCCGATGATACCTCCACTCTCTTCTTGTGGATCGCCCCCTCTATATATATGTTATATCCAGGACTCTATTTCACACACATTGCATATGTTAAATTTTTTGATTGACCCCCCACCCCCCCAAAAAAACTCTCAAGAACCCACACACTATATCTCTCTAGGTTTGTATCTCTCTCACACAACCCCACGAAGGTGGTGTACGTATACAAGAAGAGAATAGGTGCACCGTGCACGTACTCATGCTTCGTGCCCAGCCACACCCGCGCGGGTACACGGTGGAGCTCATTTCTCCGCAGAAGCTGAATTTGTTTTTGAAACATCAAGTAGCCAGAGACTCGAAAACTTATTTGCCCATTAGTGACTTGTCAGGGCGGTGGATTTTAGTTTGTACGATAATGCTGCATCCACCTAAAGTAACGAAAGTTCTTACGTAAACTTCCTAGTAATTCCCTCTTCGTAGGTGCAGCATTACTCCTAACATTTGTAATATCAGTCTGAAACTTGTAATATTGCCGTGTCCTATTCCTGCGTTTTCAAAATCCTGCGAATCAAACAGGTCCTGAGTTGGTGATGATGTTGTGCCTCCCATCTTTCACAAATAGCCGTCGGATCTAGATCTGACGCATACAAACCAAGCTTCTCCATTTTTGCAAAAAGATGCCCGCACTTGTTCCCTATTTACAAACAACTCCTTGTCTCTCACAATCAGCCTCATATCCTCCCCACCACATCTAGGAGTAGAAGGCCGTGGAAAAATCTGGCGCGATGGTCGCTGCCGGAGCCGTCCACCCCCAATCTTGGTGTTTCGTGCAATGCATGGGCATCTACGCATGGGAAATTATGTTGAACAGGGCTAGTTGTAAGCAGGCTAGCTCTACAGCCATGATGATAGTGACTGCAGACGGTGAGGCTGACTATGGTATGCCGAACACGGCGCCTATACTCAGGTGTCATCTCCGGCGCAGGGTCTTGTCACTTCACTGTGAGGAGCAGCACGTAATAATTTGACCAACAGATATTCACTATGAGGAACTGCCTTTGGGTGAATGACACGTGGCCCCAGGGGGTGGCTGGCCCACCTATCATACAGCCAAAGGCAGGTGCAGTACAGGGCCGAGGAGTAGTACGAAATCCTACGCACCTACGCACGCTAACCTAGGGCTGAGTGATCACTCAAATCACAAGATCAGTTGACTAGAAGCTACGCTAGACCCATGGAGGCGATGAGCGCGAGCATCAGCCAGCTGTGCCAGATGGTCCACGACGCCAGCCTGCGGCTCGGCGCCGAGGAACGTCTCCAGGTAGTATTGCTTGAGGCCGCCAGGGCGAGGGGCCGCTTGGACGACAGCTTCGTCTCCTTGTTCGACGAGGTCCTCGTCGGTTCCTCGACAAGTTCACCGTCGTCAAGAACATTGCGGACGACTTTGACGTAAGCCTCCAGCCGACGCGCCCAGGCTCTGCGATGCCCGCCACCCTCAACGACCACTATGGTAACAACCTCTTCGACGCACTGGTGGCCCTGCGACTACCCGCCGTTGCGCCGGAGAATGTCCACCTCGAGGTCGCGCTTGCCGCGCAGCGCCTGGCGCAGCAAGACACCATCGACATAATCACCCACGTCTACGCGCAAATAGTCCACAAGGACTACTACATGCAAGAGGAGGACAATAGGACGCTGGCCTTCTCGGAGCGCAGGGCAACCTTGGACGGCACTGTTCAGAAGCACGTTGAGCTCGCCGCCAACGCCGCTGCTCCTCACACGCCGGTTGGTGACCCGGTGCACTAGGGCGTGAGGATGTCGTTGAACGTTGATGGATCCATATGTATTTTTATCTTTCCGTCAAATCCATGAAGTAGTATATGATACTACAGTAATTATCTTACCTTTCGCATCAACTTCATAATTTTCGTACGTACTCCATGCATGAACGGCGCCAGAACCAAACTTCTCATTACTCTAGGCAAAATCGTTATTTTCTATCTATCGGTCGCGCCATGGAGCAGAACCAAATTTTACAAGTTACGAGTTCAAAAGGAAAAGCCTGCCGTGTTCGCTTCGCACCCCCACACGGTTGGTCCGGCACGCCGCTCAAGCAAGAATGCGTCCGGTGTTGCATTTTCACTTACAAGTGGGACCGCAGTTGAGCAAACCGACTATCGGCAAACCCCCACCCCGCCCACCGCGCGATGGCTGAGAAAACAGGAGGGAGAAGAGATGGTTGTAGCACGGACTCCAAGAAAATTGGTGTCGGATGGGACTGATGTGGGTGGTGTGTGCCGTACTGCTAGACGTGAATGCTAGTTATGGCCCATGCCACCCCACTATATCGAGCCTATATCGAGGTACGTAGAACAAATTTCCTGCAGTCCATGCTCAGCCCTCCTCTATCTCTCTTCTCAGTCAACCAGCGGACGCGCGGAGCCCATCGTCTGTTTGCTCACATGCGGCCCCACATGTCAGTGAAAACGCAAGAGGACCCACTAAACCTGCACATCTTTCACCTCGACGTGCTGGTGATGAAAAACAAATACAATAAAGATATTCGGTGGCCACTTTTGGAGTTACTCAAGAGTAGTAAGATTCTATTTACAGTTTAACCCAAGATGCACATCTCGTGGCTTCAACTACCACTCTATTTTCTTTCATGACACGACCTGGATGCTGGATGTCCCACGTGTCGGCAAAAGGAGGAAGAACCCGACCAAATCTTCGGTTCTGCTCTTGGATTAGACTAGTTGTGCTAACTTAAAAAATTTATTGTGTACTCCCTCCGTTCCAAAATACTTGACTTCCATTTGTCCAAAAATGGAGTATACTAAGACATGTCTAGATACATATATATTTTGACAAATAGAAGGCATGTATTGTGCAACGGAGGGAGTAGAATGGATGCAAGTTTTTGTATTGGGAAGAAGAGTACATCCATATATTGATAGAGCGCAATTTAGTAGATGTTCTATCACTTTTAGCTAGCACAGAGGCTAGAGATGAGATTAGTGCACTTCTTGATACTCCTACTAGAATAGAGGCTAGACATGAGACTAGATGCGAGGAAGCAATGTCTACTTCTTTACACTCGAAGAAGAAAGAAGCACGCAAGATCGAGCCTCCGCAGATCAACAATGAATGCATCGAGAAGGCACTAATCCAACTTACAGGAGTAGTAAAATGTATTCTTGTGGTTCTTGTTTTCTTTGGTCTTGCTTTTCTAGTCAAAATTATCGTTGGAGTTCGTGCAAAACGGAGGTGCGTTTGGGGTCGTGCATTGGAGTTGGCCTTACAAGTGGGACCGCAGTTAAGGAAACCGACTATCGGCAAACCCCCACCTCGCCCGCCGTGCGATGGCTGAAGTTAGAGAAACGACGAGCTTGAAGAGATTGCTCTAGCATGGACTCCAAGAAATAATATGGTGTCAGATGGATGTCGTGGTGGTGGCGTGTGCCGTACTCCTGGACGTGAATGCTTGTTCTGGCCAATGCCACCCTACTACTCCTACTACTTACTCCTACTAGTATATAGCATACAGTAGTATCGAGGATTCGAGGTGCTGGTTACATACAATGAACACATTAACATATGGCTACAGTAAAAACACCCGCCCGACGCGCGAAGCATGTGAAGCTAGTACAAATTTAGAGAAGCGACTCGAAAGCCATTCATAAATTTAGTAAGTTTATCACAGGCATACCATTTTATTACATACAACAGGTCATCAACCCACATCGACAACGAGGATACATTATAAATACTAAAGTTTTCACCACACAGCAAATAACAAGCCATGAAATGAACTTCAACTCAACCATTCCGCGGCGTTGGAAACGCTTGCTTTGAACCACAAGTGATTCTCTGGGACGGGCCATCCGTTGTCGATCTAGAGACCAACTCAGGACCGATCATCCAGGCTGAAGCGGCCTACTATATCAGTACCAGGGTAGGGAACCACCCAAATGTCCGAGGTATAGACACAGTTGCTTCTCATAAATGTGTCAACAGCAGTTGGATCGCCTTTCACCATCATCGGATAGTTTTGTACAAGGAAGAGCGAGTTTTCTCCAAGACTATCAATTCTGTGCCAGGGAGAAGGAGTTGGTGCTAGCTCACTAGTATCCATCCCGAATACCATGCAACGGGTGTTGGAATAGGTCCGGAGAGTGCGACCATGGGAGACACCTGCTTCCTTAGCAGTAATATCATCAGTGGGCTGTATACACACAAGAAGAGGTGATCCATCGGAATTAGTTGCCAAGCGCCACAGAGTACATGGGCGCTGCTCGTCCTCATGCTCGTGATCATCACCATCGGCATCTACCCCTTGGTTATAAAAAATTTCAAGTATAGGTGGTAGGATGTTCACAGGACCTTGGAAACACAAGAAGAAGGTTAATTAGTAAAGGGAAACTTGCTAACCCGCATGCATGTGGATGAAACTATTATAATTACGATGGATGACAAACGTACCGAAACTACTAGGATGCCATGCAAAAACAGTGCCACGAGTGGTGGCAGCAAACACAAGGCCCTCGTATTGAATTGCATCACAGTACTCATCCGTGTACAGAAACTGATTTTTGAGCAATATCCATCGAGTCGAACCACGAAGGATGGCAACGAGCTTGTCGAAGATAGCAACAACTTGATAGTTGTTGTAATTCCAAGAGCGGTTGGGAACTCAACAAATTGCTATCTTCCGTAGAAGACAGTCACCATGATCGTATTTGAACATGCGTACATTACCGGTGTGCTCAACCTCTGGGCAGTGTGCTGAGATTTTTGGAAGTGGAACCCGGTGACAAGTGTACACATTCACAAGTTCCCACTCGCAGTTGGACCCAATGTAAACAACCCAATCTCCATTTGCGCCCGCCCAAGCCTTGCCCTCAAGCGATGGCATCTTAACATCATACATATCATTATCAAGCGGCATCAAATGGCATAGGGCGAGGCCTCCATCGTGCTGGCGCCAGTCATCAGGGTCACAGCGAAGAAGATAGGGGAGATCAAACCGCTCCTTGACTCTTGGGTTCTTTGTAATGCTGTTATTAGTTGAGTCGAGAATGGGCTTGAACGAACCTACCATGCTAGCCGAGGTGATGACGTTGCACCGATCAATGAGTTCCTCCACCACGTCATCTTTCAGATCGGGGCAAGAATAACGGGGTCGTTTCCGGCTTGTTCCCTCCATGGAGAAGACGATCGAACAATGGCAGAAGAAAGGGTGAAGGGCTGAAGGAAAATGGAGGAGGGAGAGGAAGAGCGTGCGACAACAGTTCCAAATCGAGAGGGAAAGGCGAAGAGTCGGTGGACGGTTGCGAGTTTGCCACGGTTCACGAAGAGGCGCTCGGCCTACACGTCCGTTCGAAAATACTCCTACTACTCGCCGTCGTCTCACTGATATGTTGGAACAGGACCACATGTCAACGAAACATGGTGTGTAATTTCTCGTGCAAAATGCGATTTGGCCGCGTTGGCCCGAGGTGCCGCATTAGTTGTCGACCTTTATTTTTTTAATGGCATGCAGATTAGTTTTGAAGCACGACTAACTGGTACTTTACGTGGAGAGGATGACAGCAGGGACCCGCCAAGGTCATGGCAGTACGCAAGAAAGTGCCTCCTTATTTCAAGCCAATAAAAAAAGGCTCCTCCTAGTGGATTTCTGACATCTGGGTCCCATGCCATTGTCAACGTAGTCAATAAATGAGAGAATTGCACAACGGCGACTGGCACCAGGGACCAAACAGCTCGCCCAGTTATTTTTGTTTTGGGTTAATTTGATAAATGCCACTCCAAATCTGGTGTATCCGAGAAATGCCACTGCAATTTCCAAACTTTGAAAAATGCCATTTCATGCCATTTCTAGTGGCATTTTTCGAAGTCTGGAGTGGCGTTTTTCAAAGTTTGCAAACTGCAGTGGCGTTTTTCAAAGTTTGCAAAAATTGAAGTGGCATTTTTCAAATTTTGGAAATTACAGTGGCATTTTTACTAATTGCCATAATTGGAGTAGCATTTATCTAATTTGCTTTTGAGACAGAAGCAGGGTGTCAACTGGGCTGTGTGGGACACTCTGGCCTGTCTAGACAGCCTTTTCTTTTATGTTTACCACAGACTAGCCCAGTAGTTTTTTTTTTCTTTCTGAAAATGGCTAGCCCAGTTCTTTTGTGATTTGTCAAGTAAGTCGCTTTATCAGGCCTGTTGGGCTGCAAATCTTTCAAGACGAGGAGAGCTTCATTGGGCTGGCCAAGAAAATGGTCTATCAGTAATGAGAAATGGGACGTACATTTTTAAAACACATCAAACCAGCAATTATTTCCAAATATCTTTTTTTCATTTCGAGATTTTAAATTGCATTGATTTTTATGCGTGGACAATTTATTGGATTTTATATTGATATACATTTATTTTTAAAATCAGTCTGAATGTGACTCGAAATTTCGGGATTAAAAACAGTTCAGACCGCACCGACATATGCAAAATTTCGTACAATTTTTTAACCGTGGCCACAATATGGGATGTAATGCTAACATAAAGAATATGGGCTCCAAAAAAACCCGTAAGAATTAGCAAATGGGCTGTAAATTATTTGAAATAATGGCAGATGGGTTGTATGCTGTTTTCCACAGATTTGAGGCTTTCCACAGATGGCATGTATACTATTGGATGTCCATCCAACGGTCGTCGTGCTTCTTCAATCTCAGCTCTTCCTGCTCTAGCTGCTCAAACAAGTGCCGGCAAGACTGCCTACTCCCTCCTCCCCGCGGCCGGCTGTGCTGCCGCGCAGGCCTCACCGCCCCACCGTACTCCCATCGCTGGCCTAGCCATCCCTCTACTCACCCACACCTGCTATTATTCTCCGGCGACGGCAGACGAACCAGTAAACCCTCGTACAGTCGTACTCCCCTCCGCGTGGGAAACAAAAACAACGGCCGAGTCTTCTTTGCCTCCATGTCGTTCCCTTCCTAGGCCTCGCCGTCGTCCACCGCCCTGGTGCTCTCGGCATGGCGTGGTCAGCGTGGTCAACGACCGACATGCATCTAAAGTGGACTGTACGTGGAGAGGATGACAGCTGGGTCCACGGCCGCACGCAAGGAAATGCCTCCTTATTACGCGCAAAATAATGATTTCCTCCACCTGACATCTGGGACCCACCGAAACGGCCTCTGTATTTCACGAAAAAATGTTACCGCCGCTGACAGCTCGGACCCACCAGCTATATCTTCGCACGTAAGAAAGTGCCTCCTTATTACGCACAAAAAAATGAATACTCCCCCTGCTAGCTGGGACCCATTATAGTGGGCCTACTAAGTTGACGGGACGAAGGGCTTTGTCAACTTAGTCAATATGCACGATTCTAGCTCGACTGACTGTATGATGTCCATCCAACGGCCGTAGTGCTTCTTCAACCTCTGGTCTTCTTGCTCCAACCGCCCAAAGCAGCGCCGGTCGTGTCGCCTGCTCCTGCCTCCCGTGGCCGGTTGTGCTGCCGCGGAGGCCTCACCGCCCCCATACTACTCCCACCGCTGGCCAGGCCATCCCTCCACTCCACTCACCCACACCCCCTGTTATTCTGCGCCGACGGCAGCGCAGCCGAACCAGTGAACCCTCGTACTCCTCTCCGCGTGGGCATCCACTGCCGCGTCTTCCCCGGCTCCGCGTCGTCCCCTTCCTAGGCCTCGCCGTCGTCCACCGCCGTGGTGCTGTCGGCGTGGCGTGGTCAATGTGGTCAACGACCGAATTCCATCGGAAGAATACTGTACGTGGAGAGGCTGACAGCTGGGTCCACGGCAGCCGCAAGGAAGTGCCTCCTTATTACGCGGAAAATAATTATTCCTCCACCTGACAGCAGGGACCCACCGGACGCCCACCAGTATATCGCGAAAAAACGTTTGCCCCTGACTGCTGGGACCCACCCGATGGGCCACCGTATTTCGCAAAAAAAAATGTTCCCCCTGCTGTCAGCTCGGACCCACCGGAAGTGCCTCCTTATTACGCACAAAAAATGAATACCCCCCTGCTAGCTGGAAGCCACCATGGTGGGAGGCTGACTTGTGGGCCTACTAAGTTGACGGGGACGGAGGGCTTTGTCAACTTAGTCAATATGCACGATTCTAGCTCCAGTGACCGTACGATGTCCATCCAACGGCCGTAGTGCTTCTTCAACCTCTGGTCTTCTTGCTCCAGCCGCCCAAACCAGCACCGGTCGTGCCTCGTGCTCCTACCTCCCGTGGCCGACTGCGATGCGGTGGAGGCCTCACCGCCCCCTACTACTCCCACCGCTGGCCAGGCCATCCCTCTACTCACCCACACCCCCTGTTGTTCTGTGGTGACGGCAGCCTCACACCGCAGTGAACCAGTGAACCCTCGTACTCCTCTACGCGTGGGCATCCACTGTCGCGTCTTCCCCGGCTCCGCATCGTCCCCTTCCTAGGCCTCGCTGTCGTCCACCGCCCTGGTGCTCTCGGCGCGGCATGGTCAACGTGGTCAAGGAACGACTTCCATCGAACGTGGACTGTACGTGGAGAGGCTGACAGCTGGGTCCACGGCCGCAGCAAGGAAGTGCATCCTTATTACGTGCAAAATAATTATTCCTCCACCTGACAGCGGGGACCCACCGGACGGGCCACCGTATTTCATGAAAAAAACATTTGCCCCTGACTGCTGGGACCCACCAGCTACATCTTCGCATCCAAGGAAGTGCCTGACAGTCGGGACCCACCTGGTCGAAGCGTACGTAGCGTTGTCATTCTGGTCGCGAACGTGTACATACATATATACTGGTGGTTGTAGAGGCGTGCACGTGTCGTAGTAGAGGCACGCACGTAGCATGTACACGTACGTACAACGGCCAGGGTGCAAGAAAGAAAATACGGCCACGTATGTGTACATACGGGCGGGGTCTCGAACGCCTACTCACGCATACGTACGGCCAGGGCTCGTGTACATGGATGGGTCAGGACGTCTTGGGACCCCGATCCTAAGTCATACTGATCTAGCATGTGTTGGAAATATGCCCTCGAGGCAATAATAAAAGCATTATTATTATATTTCCTTGTTCATGATAATTGTCTTTATTCATGCTATAATTGTGTTATCCGGAAATCGTAATACATGTGTGAATAACAGACACCAACATGTCCCTAGTAAGCCTCTAGTTGACTAGCTCGTTGATCAACAGATAGTCATGGTTTCCTGACTATGGACATTGGATGTCATTGATAACGAGATCACATCATTAGGAGAATGATATGATGGACAAGACCCAATCCTAAACATAGCACAAGATCGTATAGTTCGTTTGCTAGAGTTTTCCAATGTCAAGTATCTTTTCCTTAGACCATGAGATCGTGTAACTCCCGGATACCGTAGGAGTGCTTTGGGTATACCAAACGTCACAACGTAACTGGGTGACTATAAAGGTAGACTACGGGTATCTCCGAAAGCGTCTGTTGGGTTGACACGGATCAAGACTGGGATTTGTCACTCCGTATGACGGAGAGGTATCACTGGGCCCACTCGGTAATGCATCATCATAATGAGCTCAAAGTGACCAAGTGTCTGGTCACGGGATCATGCATTACGGTACGAGTAAAGTGACTTGCCGGTAACGAGATTGAATGAGGTATTGGGATACCGACGATCGAATCTCGGGCAAGTAACATATCGATTGACAAAGGGAATTGCATACGGGGTTGATTGAATCCTCGACATCGTGGTTCATCCGATGAGATCATCGTGGAGCATGTGGGAGCCAACATGGGTATCCAGATCCCGCTGTTGGTTATTGACCGGAGAGTCGTCTCGGTCATGTCTGCTTGTCTCCCGAACCCGTAGGGTCTACACACTTAAGGTTCGGTGACGCTAGGGTTGTGAAGATATGTATATGCAGTAACCCGAATATTGTTCGGAGTCCCGGATGAGATCCCGGACGTCACGAGGAGTTCCGGAATGGTCCGGAGGTAAAGAATTATATATAGGAAGTGCTGTTTCGGCCATCGGGACAAGTTTCGGGGTCACCGGTATTGTACCGGGACCACCGGAAGGGTCCCGGGGGTCCACCGGGTGGGGCCACCTGTCCTGGGGGGCCCATGGGCTGAAGTGGGAGGGAACCCAGCCCAAAGTGGGCTGGGGCGCCACCCCCCCAAGGGCCCATGCGCCTAGGGTTGGGGGGGAACCCTAAGGGGGGCGCCCCCTTGCTTGGGGGGCAAGCCCCCCACCCTTGGCCGCCCCCCCCTAGTAGATCCATCTACTAGGGCCGGCGCCCCCCCCTTGGCACCCCTATATATAGTTGAGGAGAGGGGAGGACTTCATACCTGAGCCTTGGCGCCTCCCTCTCTCCCCGTTACGTCTCTCCCTCGTAGTATAGGCGAAGCCCTGCTACTGTGACGCCCTGCATCCACCACCACGCCGTCGTGCTGCTGGATCTTCATCAACCTCTCCTTCCCCTTGCTGGATCAAGAAGGAGACGTCTCCCGTCCCGTACGTGTGTTGAACGCGGAGGTGCCGTCCGTTCGGCGCTTGGTCATCGGTGATTTGGATCACGTCATGTTCGACTACATCATCACCGTTCTTTGAACGCTTCCGTGCGCGATCTACAAAGGTATGTAGATGCATCCGATGTCCCGTTGCTAGATGAACTCCTAGATGGATCTTGGTGAAACGAGTAGGAAAATTTTTGTTTTCTGTAACGTTCCCCAACAGCATGCAACACTTCATATCACTTTGCGGCCTCACGCACGGTATTCCCACGGGTGCCACCTTACCTGGCCCGGGACCGTTTGCGCCTTTTGGCTCACGTATATGATAGTGTCGCTAGCATCCATATGACAGAGAACCCGGGCCGACATGACTAATCGTGAACCCAAAGTAGCACTAACTTATAGGGATAGGCATACATGAATCAACCTCGAGCATGTCGGTCAACAGCGTATGAATCCGGGCTGTAGCACTGGGCTAACAGGACTCCGGGAACCCAGGCTGTAGCAGGCTAGGCAGGACTCCGGATGTCACCGCGTGACATTTCCCCGAAGGGACAGACACAGGAACGAAGTGAATCACATGCCGGCCAGTCAAGTGTTCCAGAGCAGTAGTGGTGGGCTAGCAGGACTCCGATGAACCGGGCTGTAGCGGACTACTATGGCTCTTGGAAGCACAAGACTACATTTCCCTATAAGAGAGGCTACCAGGGATAAACAACTAGGTTGTCGGATCCCACACATAGCAATACACGTTACACGTACGCATAACATGCAAGTATGTGCTGTACAACATGGCATCACAACATAACTCAAACTCATATAGATAATGGCCCAGAAGAGCTACATAGCATTCAATACAAACAGGGGTCTCATGACCCATCATTCAGAGCATACAAGCAACGGAAGCATTACATGTCTGAGTACAGACAACTACAAAAGGAAAAGACTAAGAAGCCTGACTAAACACGACCCTCCCAGGGGTACAAGATCGTAGCTAGGATACAAGCTACTCGTCGAAGTCACTAGTGTAACCAACTGCAAAACATAAATAAGCAAACGTGAGTACGAAGGTACTCAGCAAGTCTTACATCAAAACTATCTACATAAGCAACATTACCAACAAAGGGGGTGGTGGAGTTTTCACAGTAGCAAGCCAGCTTTGAATCAGTGGCTAACCTATACTACGAGCATCAGAAACTTCTTTGAGGTGAGAAGACGCACACGAGTCCACATATTCACCATATCAATACTCCACTATGGATCCGTTCCCATCTCCCTATGAGAAGGCCATTCATAGCACTCACGCTTATCTTGCGTATTTTAGAGTATCCACTTCAAGTTGTCTATGTACTACATAAGTCCTCCAAGTTTCCATATCCGAGGAAAACGGCTATTCGAATAGATAATGTTAACCCTGCAGGGGTGTACTTCTTCACACACGCTCTCGCCACTTATCGCCCTGTACACGTCATGTACCTCGGCAACCTTCAAGCGGAAGCCGGGCGAGGGTGTCGGCCACGACCTGACTAACCACACAAGTTTCTCATCCAGGTTTATCGCCTATTCGAGTTCCATCCGCAAGGAGTTCCGGCCGAAGTCTCCAGTACGGCCCCGAACGATGTGTGCAGGGTTCCCAAGCCCACCATCCGGGTGCCACTTGGTACACCGTGCCACGGTGCCTAGTCTGTCCCAAGCCCGTCCCGTCAGACACCACCTGGTAGACAAGTAGCACTACCTACAAACGCCAGAAACTAGTTGCAACTCCTGGACAGAGATCAAGTGGATTAATAAGCCGAGAGGGGCCGGATAACCAGAACCCAATGTGTGGTAGTAACTGGACTTGGATAACATACACAGAACTCAGTGCTTAGGGACGGTTCCAATGAGACAACCCACCATGTAATCCTACATGGCCTCTCATTGCTACCTTTGCCAAAACGTGTTCAGACACTTAGCCTTTATCGGTAGGACATGTTCACCACTCCGATTCATTCCCGATGAATCAGACCTGACACAACTCTAAGCATAGCTGGCATAAAGAAAACAAGCATGGATGAGTAGGCACATCAAGGCTCAAGCAACTCCTACTCATGCTAGTGGGTTTCAACTATTTACTCTGGCAATGACAGGTCATGCAGAGGAATGGGTTCAACTACCACAGCAGAAAGTAGCAGTTTGAATCGTTGTTGTCCTAATGCAGTATAAGGAGCAGGAGCAAGAGAGTGGGATTTATCGAAATGCTCAAGGGGGTTGCTTGCCTGATAGAACGACGAAGGGGTATGGCTCCTCTGACAGGTACTCGGGAACACCTTCCGAAGTGGAACCTATCGAGAAGAAACGGTGCCGACGATCAACACACAAACAAATGCAACAAGATGATGCATGAACATGACATGTGCAAATTCTAGTGTTTGGGCTAATGCAAGATGCTACCAAGTTGGTTGAATCCCATATGAATTAAAGATTCAAATGCAATTCAAAATGAAGCTTTTAATATGCCCATATTATGTTTTCACTTATACAGCATGTATAAGTTGGTTTTTCATGCATGGAACTGGCATAAATGGATTCCTTGCATTTTTCTGATAATTTTTCATATATAAATTATTTCATCTGAGCTACGGTTGAATTATTATGATTTTTTGAAGTTTAGGCAATATTCTGGAATTTCCTGAGTTAAAATAATTCCAGAAATCAATTATTGCGTCAGCTCTACGTCAGCATGACGTAAGCGAGTCAACGGGGCTGACCAGGTCAAACCTGACCAGTGGGTCCCACTGGTCAGTGACCCAGTCAACTAACTAAGTTAGTTAGTCCTAACTAACTGGGCAGGGCCCACTAGTCAGTGACCATAGTAGCTAATCTAGCTAGTTAATTAGAGCTAACTAAGGTAATTAGTCAGGAGGGGCCCGCAAGTCAGTGAGAGAGAGGGGGAGGTCAAACTGGGCAGTGGGGTCAACCCACGCCGGTCAAAGCTCAGGGTCGCCGGCGTTTAGCCGCCGGCGAGTCCAGACGCGGCGGTGCGCTGCGGTTTTTGCCTACAGGGGGCCATTTGGCGCGCGGAGTGCAGCTACGGTATGGGGACGCTCGTCCGCATCCAGCCGTGGTGGTGGCGCGGCCGGGGAGCGGCCGGAGTGGCGCCGTCGATGACGAGTGCGGCGGCCGGAGCGCGGGTTCGGGCGGCACAGCGCTATGGTGCACGAGAAGACGAGCTGGTGGCGGCGTTAGCTTGCTACGGAGCTGCGGAGCACGTCCATGTGCATAGGAGCGACGAACACGGCCTCTGGCCACGGTGGCGAGGAGCTCAGGCGGCGGCGCGAATCAGTCGCTGACGGAACGGTGGACAGAGAGGGAAATAGAGCACGGGGAGAGAGGGGATAAGCAGAGGAGCTCACAGCGAGGCTAACGGAGGGCTCGGCAGGTGCGGGGACGGCCGGTGGGCAGCAAATCGACGGCGAGGATCTCCAGGCACCGAAGTTGAAGAAGACGTCGGGGACGGCGTTGCAGGGCCTCCGGCGAAGCCTGGCTCGGCGTGGAGGTTGAGGACGGCAGCGCGGAGCTAAAGGGAATGTCCAGGGGGCGAGGGGGAGGCAGTGGCCGCGGTGGTGCTTGTCGGCAGCGACGGCAGCGCTCGGGTGCGTGCGAGAGAGAGAGAGCTGAGGAGGGGGAGGAGCTCGAGGGAGTGAGCGAGAGGGACCAGGGAGTGCGTGGCGATGTCCTGGGCGTCGAGGCAGCGGCGGGAAGCAGGAGGTGGCCGGGCGTGTGCCAGCGTGCGTCGGTCACGCGCCTCTCATCCTCCTAGCGGGAGGTTGAGGGTGACTGGTAGGGCCAGCTGGCTGAGCCGGCCAGCTGGGCCGCACAGTGCCAGGCCTCAGGTAAGTTCCAGGTAAGTGTTTTCCCTTTTTTGTTTTCTTTTCTATTTCTAACATTTGTTTTTGACTTAAAAATAAATACCAGCACAAATATAAAAATGTTGATATTCCTTGTGGCCACTAGTTATAATATACCAGAGGC
Source organism: Triticum urartu (assembly GCF_056163025.1). Classification (NCBI taxonomy): domain Eukaryota; kingdom Viridiplantae; phylum Streptophyta; class Magnoliopsida; order Poales; family Poaceae; genus Triticum; species Triticum urartu. The sequence goes on along the minus strand of NC_141878.1, from coordinate 440,768,544 downwards.
CCTCACCAAATTCACACATTTTTGGAGCCTCTAAAATATTTATATTATTTTAAACAGCTCCAATTCAAATACATATGGGTTCATTCAAAAATCCAAAATGTTTAGCAAAAATGTGCATCACCCCTGGTTGTTGTTTCCAACATTTTCCAAAGACCATGAACATTTTTGAAAAGCATTTTGGGTTCATTGAAATTCCATTTTTAATTTGAACCTGTTTGAATTTGCTTTGGTGCTAGGGTTTGAAACATCCCCATTTCAATTTCATTTGAAACTTAACATGATGCACAAAGCAAACCTATAACATACCAGAACTAGGGATGTGACAACTCGCCCTCACTCGAAAAAATCTCATCCCAAGATTCAGGAGTCGTCGGAAAGAAAGCGGGGTACTCAAGTCGAAGACGATCTTCTCGCTCCCAAGTAGCTTCTCTCTCGGAATGCTGAGACCATTAAACCTTGAGAAACTTGATGTTACGACGTCGAGTGACACGCTCTGCTTGATCCAGGATGCGAACGGGGTACTCTCGATAAGTGAGGTTATCTTGGAGATCAAGCGTTTCGTGGTCCACTCCGCGGATGGGATCCGAGAAGCAACACCTGAGTTGAGAGACGTGGAAGACATCATGAACTCGAGAAAGATGTGAGGGTAGTTCCAATTGGTAGGCAACCTCTCCTCATTTAGCGAGAATGCAAAAAGGACCGATGTAACGAGGAGCCTGTTGGAAATATGCCCTAGAGGCAATAATAAATTGATTATTATTATATTTCCTTGTTCATGATAATCGTTTATTATCCATGCTATAATTGTATTGATAGGAAACTCAGATACATGTGTGGATACATAGACAACACCATGTCCCTAGTGAGCCTCTAGTTGACTAGCTCGTTGATCAATAGATGGTTATGGTTTCCTAACCATGGACATTGGATGTCGTTGATAACGGGATCACATCATTAGGAGAATGATGTGATGGACAAGACCCAATCCTAAGCATAGCACTAGATCGTGTAGTTCGTATGCTAAAGCTTTTCTAATGTCAAGTATCATTTCCTTAGACCATGAGATTGTGCAACTCCCGGATACCGTAGGAATGCTTTGGGTGTACCAAACGTCACAACGTAACTGGGTGACTATAAAGGTACACTACATGTATCTCCGAAAGTGTCTGTTGGGTTGGCACGAATCGAGACTGGGATTTGTCACTCCGTGTAAGCGGAGAGGTATCTCTGGGCCCACTCGGTAGGACATCATCACATGCGCAATGTGACCAAAGAGTTGATCACGGGATGATGTGTTACGGAACGAGTAAAGAGACTTGCCGGTAACGAGATTGAACAAGGTATAGGGATACCGACGATCGAATCTCGGGCAAGTACAATACCGCTAGACAAAGGGAATTGTATACGGGATTGGTTGAGTCCTTGACATCATGGTTCATCCGATGAGATCATCGTGGAACATGTGGGAGCCATCATGGGTATCCAGATCCCGCTGTTGGTTATTGACCGGAGAACGTCTCGGTCATGTCTGCATGTCTCCCGAACCCGTAGGGTCTACACACTTAAGGTTCGATGACGCTAGGGTTATAAAGGAAGTTTGTATGTGGTTACCGAATGTTGTTCGGAGTCCCGGATGAGATCCCGGACGTCACGAGGAGTTCCGGAATGGTCCGGAGGTAAAGATTTATATATGGGAAGTCCTGTTTTGGTCATCAGAAGAGTTTCGGGGTTTATCGGTAATGTACCGGGACCACCGGGAGGGTCCCGGGGGTCCACCAAGTGGGGCCACCAACCCCGGAGGCTTACGTGGGCTAAGAGTGGTGAGGGACCAGCCCCTTAGTGGGCTGGTGCGCCTCCCACAAGAGCCCATGGCGCCTAAGAGGTGGAAAGGGGGCAAACCCTAAGGGATATGGGCCTTAAGGCCCATATTGGTGCGCCTCCCTCTCCTCTCCCCCTCTTGGCCGCCATCCTTGATCCCCATCTAGGGCTGCCGCCCCCCTAGGGGGTGGGAACCCTAGAGGGGGCGTAGCCCCTCCCCTTCCCTATATATATGAGGCCTAGGGCTGCCCATAAGACACGCGATTCGATCTCTCGTTGGTGCGGCCCTGCATCTCTCTCTCCCTCCTCTTCTGTGGTGCTTGGCGAAGCCCTGCAGGATTGCCACGCTCCTCCATCACCACCATGCCGTTGTGCTGCTGCTGTATGGAGTCTTCCTCAACCTCTCCCTCTCTCCTTGCTGGATCAAGGCGTGGGAGACGTCACCGGGCTGCACGTGTGTTGAACGCGGAGGTGCTGTGCGTTCGGCACTTGGTCATCGGTGATTTGAATCACGACGAGTACGACTCCATCAACCCCGTTCACTTGAACGCTTCCGCTTATCGATCTACAAGGGTATGTAGATGCACTCTCCTTCCCCTCGTTGCTGGTCTCTCCATAGATAGATCTTGGTGACACGTAGGAAAATTTTGAATTTCTGCTACGTTACCCAACAGTGGGATCAAAGCTAGGTCTATTGCGTAGATTCTATGCACGAGTAGAACACAAAGTAGTTGTGGGCGTTGATTTTGTTCAATATGCTTGCCGTTACTAGTCTTATCTTGATTCGGCGGCATCATGGGATGAAGCAGCCCGGACCAACCTTACACGTACTCTTACGTGAGACCGGTTCCACCGACAAACATGCACTAGTTGCATAAGGTGGCTGGCGGGTGTCTGTCTCTCCCACTTTAGTCGGATCGGATTCGATGAACAGGGTCCTTATGAAGGGTAAATAGCAATTGGCATATCACGTTGTGGTCTTTGCGTAGGTAAGAAACGTTCTTGCTAGAAACCCATAGCAGCCACGTAAAACATGCAAACAACAATTAGAGGACGTCTAACTTGTTTTTGCAGGGTATGCTATGTGATGTGATATGGCCAAAAGGATGTGATGAATGATATATGTGATGTATGAGATTGATCATGTTCTTGTAATAGGAATCACGACTTGCATGTCGATGAGTATGACAACTGGCAGGAGCCATAGGAGTTGTCTTTATTTATTTATGACCTGCGTGTCAACTTAAACGTCATGTAATTACTTTACTTTATTGCTAACCGTTAGCTGTAGTAGTAGAAGTAATAGATGACGTGGCAACTTCAAGAAGACACGATGATGGAGATCATGATGATGGAGATCATGGTGTCATGCCGGTGACGATGATGATCATGGAGCCCCGAAGATGGAGATCAAAAGGAGCAATATGATATTGGCCATATCATGTCACTATTTGATTGCATGTGATGTTTATCATGATTATACATCTTGTTTTCTTAGAAGGACGGTAGTAAATAAGATGATCCCTCATAAAAATTTCAAGAAGTGTTCTCCCCTAACTGTGCACCGTTCCTAAGGTTCGTCGTTTCTAAGCACGCCGTGATGATCGGGTGTGATGGATCCTTACGTTCACATACAACGGGTGTTGACGAGCCTAGCATGTACAGACATGGCCTCAGAACACATGCAAAACACTTAGGGTTAACTTGACGAGCCTAGCATGTACAGACATGGCCTCGGAACACAGAAGACCAAAAGGTCGAGCATGAGTCGTATGGTAGATACGATCAACATGAAGATGTTCACCGATGATGACTAGTCCGTCTCACGTGATGATCGGACACGGCCTAGTTGACTCGGATCATGTAATCACTTAGATGACTAGAGGGATGTCTATCTGAGTGGGAATTCATAAGATGAACTTAATTATCCTGAACATAGTCAAAATGTCTTCGCAAATTATGTCGTGGCTCACGTTTCTGTTCTACTGTTTAGTTATGTTCCTAGAGAAAAATTAGTTGAAAGTTGATAGTAGCAATTATGCGGACTAGGTCCGTAAACTGAGGATTGTCCTCATTGCTTCATAGAAGGCTTATGTCCTTAATGCACCGCTCAGTGTGCTGAACCTCGAACGATGTCTGTGGATGTTGTGAACATCTGACATACACGTTTTGATAACTACGTGATAGTTCAGTTAAACGGTTTAAAGTTGAGGCACCGAAGACGGTTTTGAAACGTCGCGAAACATATAAGATGTTTCGAGGGCTAAAATTGGGATTTCAGGCTCGTGCCCACGTCAAAAGGTATAAGACCTCCGACGATTTTCTTAGCCTGCAAACTAAGGAGAAAAGCTCAATTGTTGAGCTTGTGCTCAGATTGTCTGAGTACAACAATCGTTTGAATCGAGTGGGAGTTAATCTTCCAGATAAGATAGTGATGTTTCTCCGAAGTCATTACCACCAAGCTGCTAGAGCTTCGTGATGAACTATAATATATCGGGGACATGTATGATGATCCTTGAGATGTTCGTGATGTCTGACACCACAAAAGTAGAAATCAAGAAGGAGCATCAATTATTGATGGTTGGTGAAACCACTAGTTTCAAGAAGGGCAAGGGAACAAAGGGATACTTCATGAAACGGCAATTCAGCTGCTGCTCTAGTGAAGAAACCCAAGGTTGAACCCAAACCCGAGACTAAGTGCTTCTGTAATAAGGGGAACAGCCACTGGAGCAGAATTACCCTAGATACTTGGTAGATTAGAAGGCTGGCAAGGTCGATAGAAGTATATTGGATATACATTGTGTTCATGTATACTTTGCTAGTACTCCTAGTAGCACCAGGGTATTAGATACCGGTTCGGTTGCTAAGTGTTAGTAACTCGAAATAAAAGCTACGGAATAAACGAGGACTAGCTAAAGGTGAGCTGACGATATGTGTTGGAAGTATTTCCAATGTTGATATGATCAAGCATCGCACGCTCCCTCTACCATCGAGATTGGTGTTTGCGTTGAGCATAGACGTGATTGGATTATGTCTACTGCAATACGGTTATTCATTTATGGAGAATAATGGTTACTCTGTTTATTTGAATAATACCTTCAATGGTCTTACACCTAAAATGAATGGTTTATTGAATCTCGATCGTAGTGATACACATGTTCATGCCAAAAGATAGTAATGATAGTACCACCTACTTGTGGCACTGCCACGTAAGTCATATCGGTATAAAACGCATGAAGAAGCTCCATGTTTATGGATCTTTGGGCTCACTCGTTTTTGAAAAGTTTGAGACATGCGAACCATGTCTATTGGTAGATATGCATGAAGAAACTATATACAGATGGATCGTTTGGACTCACTTGATTTTGAATCACATGAGACATGCAAATCATACCACATGGGCAAGATGACTGAAAGCCTCGTTTTTTAGTAAAATGGAACTAGAAAGCAACTTGTTGGAAGTAATACATTTTGATGTGTGCAGTCCAATGAGTGCTGAGGCATGTAGTGGATATCGTTATGTTCTTACTTCACAGATGATTTGAGTAGATGTTGAGTATATTTACTTGATGATTCACGAGTCTGAATTATTGAAAGGTTCAAGTAATTTCAGGGTGAAGTTGAAAGATCGTCGTGACAAGAGGATAAAATATCTATGATATGATCATAGAGATGAATATCTGAATTACGAGTTTGGCACAGAATTAAGACATTGTGGAAATTGTTTCACAACTAATACAGCCTGGAACACCATAGTGTGATGGTGTGTCCGAACATCATAACTGCACCCTATTGGATATGATGCATACCATGATGTCTCTTATCAAATTACCATGATAGTTTATGGGTTAGGCATTAGAGACAACCGCATTCACTTTAAATAGGGCACCACGTAATTCCGAGGAGATGACACCGTATGAACTATGAGAAACCTAAGCTGTCATTTCTTAAAAGTTTGGGGCTGCGACGCTTATGTGAAAAAGTTTCAGGCCAATAAGCTCGAACCCAAAGCGGATAAATGCATCTTCATAGGACACCCAAAAACAGTTGGGTATACCTCCTGTCTCAGATCCGAAAGCAATAAAGGATTGTTTCTAGAATCGGGTCCTTTCTCGAGGAAAAGTTTCTCTCGAAAGAATTGAGTGGGAGGATGGTGGAGACTTGATGAGGTTATTGAATTGTCACTTCAATTAGTGTATAGCAGGGCACAAAGAGTTTTCCCTGTGGCACCTACACCAATTGAAGTGGAAGCTTATGATATTGATCATGAGACTTCGGATCAAGTCACTCCCAAACCTCGTGGGATGACAAGGATGTGTACTACTTCAGAGTGGTACGTAATCCTGTCTTGGAAGTCATGTTGCTAGACAACAATGAACCTACGAGCTATGGAGAAGCGATGGTGGGCCTGGATTCCGATAAATGGCTCGAGGCCATATAATCCGAGAGAGGATCCATATATGAAAACAAAGTGTAGACTTTGGAAGAACTACTTGATGGTCGTAAGGCTGTTAGGTACATATGGATTTTAAAAGGAAGACGGACAATGATGGTAAGTGTCACCATTAAGAAAGCTCGACTTGTCGTTGAGATGTTTTCTGACAAGTTCAAGGAGTTGACTACGGTGAGATTTTCTCACTCGTAGCGATGCTAAGAGTCTGTTAGAATTATGTTAGCGATCACTACATTATTTATGAAATCTTGCAGATAGGATGTCAAAACATTGTTTCCTCGATGATTTTTTTGAGGAAAAGTTGTATGTGATACAACCGGAAGGTTTTGTCAATCCTGAAAGATGCTAATAAGTATGCAAAGCTCCAGTAATCCTTCTGAGGACTGGAGTAAGCATCTCGGAGTTGGAATGTATGCTTTGATGAGATGATCAAAGATTTTGGGTGTATACAAAGTTTATGAGAAACTGGTATTTCCAAAGAAGTGAGTGGGAGCACTATAGAATTTCTGATGAGTATATGTTTTAACATATTGTTGATCGGAAATGACGTAGAATTTCTGGAAAGCATATAGGGTTATTTGGAAAGTGTTTTCAATGGAAAACCTGGATTAAGCTACTTGAGCATTGAGCATCAAGATCTATAAGGATAGATCAAAACGCTTAATGGTACTTTCAAATGAGCACATACCTTGACATGATCTTGAAGTTGTTCAAGATGGATCAGTCAAAGAAGGAGTTCTTGCCTGAGTTGTAAGGTATGAAGTTAAGACTTAAAGCTCGACCACGGCAGAATAGAGAGAAAGGACGAAGGTCGTCCCCTATGCTTAAGACATAGGCTCTACAGTATGCTATGCTGTGTGCCGCACCTGAAGTGTGCCTTGCCATGAGTCAGTCAAGGGGTACAAGAGTGATCCAAGAACGGATCACAGGACAGCGGTCAAAGTTATCCTTAGTAACTATTGGACTAAGGAATTTTCTTGATTATGGAGGTGGTAAAAGAGTTCGTCGTAAAGGGTTACGCCGATGCAAACTTTGACACTAATCCAGATTATTCTGAGTAGTAAACTGGATTCGTATAGTAGAACAGTTATTTGGAATAGCTCCAAATAGAACGTGGTAGCTGCATCTAGGAGATGACATAGAGATTTGTGAAGCACACACGGATTTGAAAGGTTCAGACCCGTTGACTAAAACCTCTCTCACAAGCAACATGATCAAACCCAGAACTCTTTGGGTGTTAGTCACATGGCGATGTGACCTGTGAGTGTTAATCACATGGCAATGTGAACTAGATTATTGACTCTAGTGCAAGTGGGAGACTGTTGGAAATATGCCCTAGAGGCAATAATAAATTGATTATTATTATATTTCCTTGTTCATGATAATCGTTTATTATCCATGCTATAATTGTATTGATAGGAAACTCAGATACATGTGTGGATACATAGACAACACCATGTCCCTAGTGAGCCTCTAGTTGACTAGCTCGTTGATCAATAGATGGTTATGGTTTCCTAACCATGGACATTGGATGTCGTTGATAACGGGATCACACCATTAGGAGAATGATGTGATGGACAAGACCCAATCCTAAGCATAGCACTAGATCGTGTAGTTCGTATGCTAAAGCTTTTCTAATGTCAAGTATCATTTCCTTAGACCATGAGATTGTGCAACTCCCGGATACCGTAGGAATGCTTTGGGTGTACCAAACGTCACAACGTAACTGGGTGACTATAAAGGTACACTACAGGTATCTCCGAAAGTGTCTGTTGGGTTGGCACGAATCGAGACTGGGATTTGTCACTCCGTGTAAGCGGAGAGGTATCTCTGGGCCCACTCGGTAGGACATCATCACATGCGCAATGTGACCAAAGAGTTGATCACGGGATGATGTGTTACGGAACAAGTAAAGAGACTTGCCGGTAACGAGATTGAACAAGGTATAGGGATACCGACGATCGAATCTCGGGCAAGTACAATACCGCTAGACAAAGGGAATTGTATACGGGATTGATTGAGTCCTTGACATCATGGTTCATCCGATGAGATCATCGTGGAACATGTGGGAGCCATCATGGGTATCCAGATCCCGCTGTTGGTTATTGACCGGAGAACGTCTCGGTCATGTCTGCATGTCTCCCGAACCCGTAGGGTCTACACACTTAAGGTTCGATAACGCTAGGGTTATAAAGGAAGTTTGTATGTGGTTACCGAATGTTGTTCGGAGTCCCGGATGAGATCCCGGACGTCACGAGGAGTTCCGGAATGGTCCGGAGGTAAAGATTTATATATGGGAAGTCCTGTTTTGGTCACCGGAAGAGTTTCGGGGTTTATCGGTAATGTACCGGGACCACCGGGAGGGTCCCGGGGATCCACCAAGTGGGGCCACCAACCCCGGAGGCTTACGTGGGCTAAGAGTGGTGAGGGACCAGCCCCTTAGTGGGCTGGTGCGCCTCCCACAAGAGCCCATGGCGCCTAAGAGGTGGAAAGGGGGCAAACCCTAAGGGATATGGGCCTTAAGGCCCATATTGGTGCGCCTCCCTCTCCTCTCCCCCTCTTGGCCGCCATCCTTGATCCCCATCTAGGGCTGCCGCCCCCCTAGGGGGTGGGAAACCTAGAGGGGGCGCAGCCCCTCCCCTTCCCTATATATATGAGGCCTAGGGCTGCCCATAAGACACGCGATTCGATCTCTCGTTGGTGCAGCCCTGCATCTCTCTCTCCCTCCTCTTCTGTGGTGCTTGGCGAAGCCCTGCAGGATTGCTACGCTCCTCCATCACCACCACGCCGTTGTGCTGCTGCTGGATGGAGTCTTCCTCAACCTCTCCCTCTCTCCTTGCTGGATCAAGGCGTGGGAGACGTCACCGGGCTGCACGTGTGTTGAACGCGGAGGTGCCGTGCGTTCGGCACTTGGTCATCGGTGATTTGAATCACGACGAGTACGACTCCATCAACCCCGTTCACTTGAACGCTTCCGCTTATCGATCTACAAGGGTATGTATATGCACTCTCCTTCCCCTCGTTGCTGGTCTCTCCATAGATAGATCTTGGTGACACGTAGGAAAATTTTGAATTTCTGCTACGTTACCCAATAGAGCCAACTTTCCCTTGATACCGAAACGATGGGTACCCTTCAAAGGAGTAACCCGAAGGTAAGCCTTGTCGCCAACTACATAAGCCACTTCCTTATGACGACGGTCAAACTGGCTCTTTTGACGAGATTGGGCTGTTTTCAAATTTTCACGAATGATGCGAACTTGCTCTTCTGCCTCCTGGATCATATCCGGTCCAAAGAATTGTCTTTCACCGGTTTCTGACCAGTTCAAAGGTGTTCAACATCTTCGTCCATATAGAATCATGAAGGGTGCTTTCTTAAGACTGGATTGGTAGCTATTGTTATAAGCAAACTCGGCAAAGGGAAGACATTTCTCCCAATCCATACCGAATGAGATAACGCAAGCTCTAAGCATGTCTTCGAGAATTTGGTTGACCCTTTCCACCTGACCACTTGACTGAGGGTGGAAAGCGGTACTGAAAGAAAGATGAGTTCCCATGGCATTCTGGAAACTTTCCCAGAAATGAGAGGTGAAAAGACTGCCACGGTCTGAATTGATCTCTAGTGGAACACCATGGAGTGACACTATTCGGGAGATATATAAGTCAGCGAGCTGACTAGCGGTGATACTCTCTCGAACAGGTAGGAAGTGAGCCACTTTGGAAAGACGATCAATGACCATGAAGATAGCATTATTTCCTTTCTTGGTCCTGGGAAAGCCGGTGATGAAGTCCATACCAACTTTGTCCCATTTCCACTCGGGAATAGCTAAAGGTTGAAGGGTGCCAGCAGGTCTTTGATGCTCTGCCTTAACGCAACGACAAACGTCACAGTTGGCAATATACTAAGCGATTTCTCTCTTCATCCTAGTCCACCAGAACCTCTGGCGTAGGTCCTGATACATCATTGTACTACCGGGATGAATCGTGAGAGGGGATTCATGGGCCTCCTTAAGGATCAGTTGTTGCATCTGTTGACATTTGGGAACCACCAAACGGTTTCCAAAGTAAACAACACCTCGTTCATCCATAGAGAAACAGTTGGCAACTCCCTTGGAAATATTTTTCTTGATCCGGGAAATTCCCGTATCATGCTTCTGAGCCTCTATGATCTGATCCGTAAGGGTAGGTTTTGCCACCAAGGTAGAAAGGGAACCATGAGGAGCTATGTGAAGATTAAGCTTACAGAATTCCTCATGGAGGGGTGGTTGACATTGTTGCAACATGAGGTTGTTGCAATAGGATTTACGACTTAAAGCATCAGCCATGACATTGGCTTTGCCTGGGTTGTAGGTGATTCTTAAGTCGTAATCCGAGATCAACTCCAACCAACGTCTTTGTCAGAGATTCAGATCCGGTTGGGTGAAGATATGCTTGAGACTCTGATGGTCAGTGTAGATTTCGCAACGGTTACCAAGAAGGTAATGTCGCCAAGTCTTAAGTGCATAGACTACGGCTGCAAGCTCTAGATCATGTGTAGGATAATTTTCCTCATGGGGATGCAACTGTCGAGATGCATAGGCAATCACATGACGATCCTGCATAAGAATGCAACCTAGTCCTTGACGCGAAGCATCGCAATAGATAACAAAGTCTTTGGTGAAATCCGGTGGCACGAGTATGGGCGCAGAAGTCAGGCGTCTTTTCAGTTCCTGAAAACTATGCTCACACTGTGGGGTCCACTCAAACCTTTTATCTTTCTTGAGATGTTCCGTGAGGGGTTTGGCCACTTTGGAGAAGTTTCCAACGAAGCGGCGACAATAACTGGCTAGACCAAGGAAACTCCTAACTTGCTTGACCGTTTCAGGTGGATTCCAATTGAGAATGGCTTTAACTCTCTCGGGATTGACAGCGATGCCCTTACCAGAGATCACGTGGCCCGGATAGGTCACTGCTGGAACCAAAATTCACACTTGGAGAACTTGGCATAAAGGAGGTGCTCTCTGAGTTTTTCTAACACAAGTCTAAGATGTTCGGCATGCTCTTCCTCGTTCTTCGAGTAAATAAGAATATCATCGAGATAAACCACAACGAACTTATCTAAGTACTCCATAAAGATCGAGTTCATCAAGCGGGAGAAAGTAGCTGGAGCATTGGTTAGGCCAAAAGACATCACGGTGTACTCGTATTGTCCATAACGAGTGACAAAGGCCGTTTTGGGGATGTCCCCATTTCTGATTTTGATTTGGTGGTAGCCTAACCTCAAATCCATCTTGGAAAAGACTGAGGATCCAGCGAGCTGATCATACAAGTCGTTGATCCTGGGGAGCGGATACTTGTTCTTTATCATGACCACATTAACGGGGCGATAATCTACAACCATCCGATCCGTACCATCCTTCTTCTTGACGAAGAGGACAGGACAAGCCCAAGGAGAAGAACTGGGACGGATGAAACCCTTTTGCAAGGACTCATCAAGCTGTTTCTTAAGCTCGGCTAACTCCAAAGGTGCCATCTTGTATGGTCTCCTAGAGATTGGAACAGTTCCTAGGATAAGTTCTATGACAAACTCTACATCTCTGTCAGGTGGGACACCTGGCAGTTCTTCTGGAAAGACATCCGGGAAGTCACGGACTACCGGAATATCTACAAGGTCTGGAAGAGGGCTGGCATTAAGAGAATAGAGTTGACGCCTTGCAACTCTAGTAGAGATAGTGACTATTTTGCCAGATGGATGTGTAAGTTGAACAAATCTGGTGTAACAATCGATCTTGGCATGATGAGATGTCATCCAGTCCATGCCCAAGATGATGTTAATATCTGAAGACATGAGAGATATCAAAGAAGCAAATAATACCAGTCTGTCAACAAGGATTTCATTACCATGGCTTACCTTGGAGGTTTGCCATTTGGAACCAGGAGTCTGGATTATCAGTGGAGTTGGCATATCACAAAATGACATGTCGTGCAACTGAGCATAACCTTCGGATATGAAGGAGTGAGATGCTCCAGTATCGAACAGAACTGAAGCTGGGTGACAATTGACAAGAAGCGTACCCAGTACGACGTCGGGATCATCTTGAGCTTCTGTAGCTGAGACGTGGTGCACACATGCTCGTTCAGTGGTGGCTGGCTTGGTACCGATCATCTTGCCTGATGGCTTTTCACGGCCAACAGACCTCTCAGACTGGGGTGGAGTATAACTGGACTGAGGGTAGTCACGTGCATAGTGTCATGGTTCTCCCCAGATGAAGCAAGTTCCTGAGGTAGGACGTGGACCTACATTGGCAAGTGGTCCACTAATAGGCCTGGGTGGAGCACGTTGCTGAGCTGGGTGAGGTGCCACATCGGATGGCCTCGGTGCATATCCAGGTGGAAGAACCGAGTTCGGAATCCAAATCCATCGCTTCTGAGAGCCAGAGCGGGAGGAAGAACCCAGATCACGGTTGTGCTTACGAGACTCCTCGTAAGTGAGCTGAGCTGTCTATGCATTAATGGCCTTGTTCACAAGAGCCTGGAAAGTATCACAATGATGCAGGTGGAGATCACGACGCAACTTAGGGTTGAGACCCTTCCGGAACCTAGCCTGCTTCTTAGCGTCCGTGGACACTTCTTCTGTAGCATAGCGGGCGAGGTTTCCAAACTCTCTACTGTAAGCATCAACAGGCAGCTTACCCTGGGTAAAACTATAGAACTCTTCCCTCTTGCGGTCAATGAGAGCCTGAGGAATGTGGTGCTCACGAAAAGCCTCGGTGAAATCCCTCCAGGTAGGAATCTGGCCAGCTGGTAGCATAGCCTCATAGCTCTGCCACCAAATACTAGCAGGACCTTCCAGGTGATAGGTAGAATAGGTGACCTTGTCACCTTCAGCTACGTTCACAGAATGCAACTTGTGAGTGATGCTTCGGAGCCAGTCATCTGCATCGACTGGCTCAATGGAATGATGGAAGGTGGGTGGTTTCAGACCAATGAAGTCAGTGATGGAAACCAACTTCTTACGCTGATGTGCGGTGTTCTGCTCAATCTGTGCCAGCAAGCGTTTAGTCTCACGCTTGTTCCTCTCAGATGCTAACAAGAACTCTGCCATCAAAGGCTGGTCAGGAGGATCCTCGTCCCTAACGTTTCCGTGGTTCTTGCTATGAGCAACTGAACCTCAGTTAGCAGAAGACATCTTGGCATAGAAACCAAGGAAACAAGGATGGAATTAGCATCGACATAAGGATGCGGAATGTAATGCAAAAGCATTGGAAACTCTTGAAATCCTAAGACAATTTCGGCAGCATAACAGTTGTAAATGCTCAAGAAGATTTTGAGACATTCATCAAAGGAATAGCATAATCATTCAGCATCATAATATCAAGGTTTTGGGTCAAACTGAGGACACACGGAAGTAGTAGAACTGTACGGAGACACAATCCAACAATCCTAAGACTTTACGGTTTAGTAACACGTCATCCTGAGAGATAGAGGAGAAGCCTAGGCCTTAACCCTCGTAGAAAAGAAGAGGCTGACTCAAAAAGGATGACATGAGGTAAAGGAGTAAAAAGAGCCTTATGTTCCCTTCCACAATCAATTCCCTTATATAACTAACGCATTTCTAGACTCAACTTCGACCAGTTTGGCTTGGTAATCCTACAGTCAGTCAGGCTCTGATACCAACGCTGCCGGGACCCCGATCCTAAGTCACACCGATCTAGCATGTAACACTTCATATCACTTTGCGGCCTCACGCACGGTATTCCCACGGGTGCCACCTTACCTGGTCCGGGACCGTTTGCGCCTTTTGGCTCACGTATATGATAGTGTCGCTAGCATCCATATGACAGAGAACCCGGGCCGACATGACTAGTCATGAACCCAAAGTAAAACTAACTTACAGGAACAGGCATACATGAATCAACCTCGAGCATGTTGGTCAACAGCGTATGAATCCGGGCTGTAGCACTGGGCTAACAGGACTCCGGGAACCCGGGCTGTAGCAGGCTAGGCAGGACTCCGGATGTCACCGCATGACATTTCCCCGAAGGGACAGACATAGGAACGAAGTGAATCACATGCCGGACAGTTAAGTGTTCTGGAGCAGTAGTGCTGGGCTAGCAGGACTCCGGTGAACCGGGCTGTAGCGAACTACTATGGCTCTTGGAAGCACAAGACTACATTTCCCCACAAGAGAGGCTACCAGGGATAAACAACTAGGTTGTCGGATCCCACACATAGCAATACACGTTACACGTACGCATAACATGCAAGTATGTGCTGTACAACATGGCATCACAACATAACTCAAACTCATATAGATAACGGCCCAGAAGAGCCACATAGCATTCAATACAAACAGGGGTCTCATGACCCATCATTCAGAGCATACAAGCAACGGAAGCATTACATGTCTGAGTACAGACAACTACAAAAGGAAAAGACTAAGAAGCCTGACTAAACACGACCCTCCTAGGGGTACAAGATCGTAGCTGGGATACAAGCTACTCGTCGAAGTCACTAGTGTAACCAACTGCAAAACATAAATAAGCAAACGTGAGTACGAAGGTACTCAGCAAGTCTTACATCAGAACTATCTACATATGCAACATTATCAACAAAGGGGGTGGTGGAGTTTTCACAGCAGCAAGCCAGCTTTGACTCAGTGGCTAACCTATACTACGAGCATCAGAAACTTCTTTGAGGTGAGAAGACGCACACGAGTCCACATATTCACCATATCAATACTCCACTATGGATCCGTTCCCGTCTCCCTACGAGAAGGCCATCCATAGCACTCACGCTTATCTTGCGTATTTTAGAGTATCCACTTCAAGTTGTCTATGTACTACATAAGTCCTCCAAGTTTCCATATCCGAGGAAAACGGCTATTCGAATAGATAATGTTAACCCTGCAGGGGTGTACTTCTTCACACACGCTCTCGCCACTTATCGCCCTGTACACGTCATGTACCTCGGCAACCTTCAAGCGGAAGCCAGGCGAGGGTGTCGGCCACGACCTGACTAACCACACAAGTTTCTCATCCAGGTTTATCGCCTATTCGAGTTCCATCTGCAAGGAGTTCCGGCCGAAGTCTCCAGTACGGCCCCATACGATGTGTGCAGGGTTCCCAAGCCAACCATCCGGGTGCCACTTGGTACACCGTGCCACGGTGCCTAGTCTGTCCCAAGCCTGTCCCGTCGGACACCACCTGGTAGACAAGTAGCACTACCTACAAACGCCAGAAACTAGTTGCAACTCCTTGACAGAGATCAAGTGGATTAATAAGCCGAGAAGGGCCGGATAACCGGAACCGAATGTGTGGTAGTAACTGGACTTGGATAACATACACAGAACTCAGTGCTTAGGGACGGTTCCAATGAGACAACCCACCATGTACTCCTACATGGAATCTCATCGCTACCTTTACCAAAACGTGTTCACACACTTAGCCTTTATCGGTAGGACATGTTCACCACTCCGATTCATTCCCGATGAATCAGACCTGACACAACTCTAACCATAGCTGGCATAAAGAAAACAAGCATGGATGAGTAGGCACATCAAGGCTCAAGCAACTCCTACTCATGCTAGTGGGTTTCAACTATTTACTATGGCAATGACAGGTCATGCAGAGGAATGGGTTCAACTACTGCAGCAGAAAGTAGCAGTTTGAATCGTTGTTGTCCTAATGCAGTATAAGGAGCAGGAGCGAGAGAGTGGGATTTATCGAAATGCTCAAGGGGGGTTGCTTGCCTGATAGAACAACGAAGGGGAACGGCTCCTCTGATAGGTACTCGGGAACACCTTCCGGAGTGGAACCTATCAAGAAGAAACGGTGCCGACGATCAACACACAAACAAATGCAACAAGATGATGCATGAACATGACATGTGCAAATGCTGGTGTTTGGGCTAATGCAAGATGCTACCAAGTTGGTTGAATCCCATTTGAATTAAAGATTCAAATGCAATTCAAAATGAAGCATTTAATATGCCCATATTATGTTTTCACTTATACAGCATGTATAAGTTGGTTTTTCATGCATGGAACTGGCATAAATGGATTCCTTGCATTTTTCTGATAATTTTTCATATATAAATTATTTCATTCTAAGCTACGGTTGAATTATTATGATTTTTTGAAGTTTAGGCAATATTCTGGAATTTCCTGAGTTAAAATAATTCCAGAAATCAATTATTGCGTCAGCTCTACGTCAGCATGACGTAAGCGAGTCAACGGGGCTGACCAGGTCAAACCTGACCAGTGGGTCCCACTGGTCAGTGACCCAGTCAACTAACTAAGTTAGTTAGTCCTAACTAACTGGGCAGGGCCCACTAGTCAGTGACCATAGTAGCTAATCTAGCTAGTTAATTAGAGCTAACTAAGGTAATTAGACGGGCGGGGCCCGCAAGTCAGTGAGAGAGAGGGGGAGGTCAAACTGGGCAGTGGGGTCAACCCACGCCGGTCAAAGGTCAGCGGTCGCCGGCGTTTAGCCGCCGGCGAGTCCAAACGCGGCGGTGCGCTGTGGTTTTTGCCTACAGGGGGCCATGTGGCGCGCGGAGTGCAGCTACAGGATGCGGACGCTCGTCTGCATCCAGCCGTGGTGGTGGCGCGGACGGGGAGTGGCCGGAGTGGCGCCGGCGATGACGAGTGCGGCGGCCGGAGCGCGGGTTCGGGCGGCGCAGCGCTATGGTGCACGAGAAGACGAGCTGGTGGCGGCGTTAGCTTGCTGCGGAGCTGCGGAGCACGTCCATGTGCGTAGGAGCGACGAACATGGCCTCTGGCCACGGCGGCGAGGTGCTCAGGCGGCGGCACGAATCGGTCGCTGACGGAACGATGGCCAGAGAGAGAAATAGAGCACGGGGAGAGAGGGGATAAGCAGAGGAGCTCACAGTGAGGCTAACGGAGGGCTCGGCAGGCGCGGGGACGGCTGGTGGGCAGCAAATCGACGGCGAGGGTCTCCGGGCACCAAAGTTGAAGAAGATGTCGGGGACGGTGTTGCAGGGCCTCCGGCGAAGCCTGGCTCGGCGTGGAGGTTGAGGACGGCAGCGCGGAGCTAAAGGGCATGTCCAGGGGGCGGGGGGAGGCAGTGGTCGCGGTGGTGCTTGTCGGCAGCGACGGCAGCGCTCGGGTGCGTGCGAGAGAGAGAACTGAGGGGGGGAGGAGCTCAAGGAAGTGGGCGAGAGGGACCAGGGAGTGCGTGGCGACGTCCTGGGCGTCGAGGCAGCGGCGGGAAGCAGGAGGTGGCCGGGCGTGCGCCGGCGTGCGTCGGCCACGCGCCTCTCATCCTCCTGGCGGGAGGTTGAGGGTGACTAGCAGGGCCAGCTGGCTGGGCCGGCCAGCTGAGCCTCACAGTGCCAGGCCTCAGGTAAGGCCCAGGTAAGTGTTTTCCCTTTTTGTTTTCTTTTCTATTTCTGACATTTGTTTTTGACTTAAAAATAAATACCAGCGCAAAGTTATAATATACCAGAGGCCCTCACCAAATTCCAACATTTTTGGAGCCTCTAAAATATTTATATTATTTTAAACAGCTCCAATTCAAATACATATGGGTTCATTCAAAAATCCAAAATGTTTAGCAAAAATGTGCATCACCCCTGGTTGTTGTTTCCAACATTTTCCAAAGACCATGAACATTTTTGAAAAGCATTTTGGGTTCATTGAAATTCCATTTTTAATTTGAACCTATTTGAATTTGCTTTGGTGCTAGGGTTCGAAACATCCCCATTTCAATTTCATTTGAAACTTAACATGATACACAAAGCAAACCTATAACATACCAGAACTAGGGATGTGACAGGACGGAGAAACAGCGTCGTCGTCGTGTTCATGGGGCGGCAACGGAATGCGTCGTGTTCATGGGGAGGCAACGGAATGCGTCGTGTTCATCGGGAGGGCTTGGACGGAACAGGCGATGAAAACGAGGCCTGGCGTACCGCAGAACGGAGGAAATGGCCTTGTGTTCGACCGGCCACGTTCGAAACGGGATCCTGTTGACCGGGAGGGGTCTGGCGTACCGCAAAATGGAGGAAACGGACCTCCTACGGTCGAAACGGGGGTCCTGTTCATCGGGAGGGGTGTGGCATACCGCAAAACGGAGGAAACGGACTTGTGTTGGAGCGCTACGGTCGAAACGTGGGTCCTGTTCATCGGGAGGGGTGTGGCGTACCGCAAAATGGGACTCCACGGGATACTGTTCATCTCCACCGTCGACCCCCTCCAGCCTCGACGAGCTACTGTTCATCCACCGTCGACCTCCTCCATCCTCCACACGCGACTATTCATCCACGGGCTCCTGTTCATCCAGCCTCCACCGCGCGCTACTCCACCGGCTACTGTTCAACCAGCCCTCTCCACGGGCTCCTGTTCAACCACCCCTCCACGGGCTACTGTTCATCCTGCCCTCCACCGTCTACTGTTCATCTTGCCCTCCACGGGGTGGTCCTGTAAATCCAGCCCTCCACGGGGTCCTGTTCATCCAGCCCCAACCGGCTCGATCGATCGGGGTCCTATTCATCTAGAGGCAACACCACGGGGTCCTGTTCATCCACCCCCACCAGGAACTGTTCATCCAACCCCCCCCCCTTAACGCTCACTGTTCATCCAGAGGCAACATCGATCGGCTTCAGTTAGCAGCAGTAGCGAAGGAATCACTCGATCGGGTTCAGTTAACAGCCATCGATCGATCGCTCGGGTTCAGTAACGCGTAGCCTGCAGTGCAATCGCTTGGGTTCAGTTAGATCCCAACGCCTCGCTCGGTTTCAGTTAGATCCAACGCCTCGCACACACACGTGTACGTGTACGAGAGAAGCGCGCATCGCTCGGCCCCTGACCTCCCACCGTAACCGGGAACTCCCCGAAATTTTCCTCCCCCTCGCTTCTACCACGATTTTTTCCGTCATGGACGGCCCAAAGAATGTCATGCAGCTGCGTCTCCGGCCCGCCCACGACGAAAAGCCCATTTTCTATCATGATTTTTTGTCATAGAAGTAGGAGCCCACCACATCTATGATGATACCGGGTTTTGTCACAATTATCGTCATAGAAGTGTCATATGTATGATAGAAAAAAAATTGTTCGGCCCAAAATGCCACGGATGTGTCTTTTTTTTGTAGTGATTGCTTCTTTCAATTTGTTCAACCTCTCAAGGTTCGTGGTTTCACTCGTTTGTCAAAGTAGCAACTTAGTTTTACCTCTTCCCCTTTCTCTTTCGTTTCCCTCTGGTGCCATTCTAGATCTCGGGGCAAGATCCTCTCGTAGTGGTGGAGTGTTGTGATGCCCGAGACCGTTGCACTAGGTGTCTTCGAGTTATTCGCTGTTGTTGCCTTGTCTTTTGCTTGTGTGTTGCATCTTGCCATGTCATCATGTGCATTGCATCATCATGGTTTTCAAAAATTGCATTAATCCGGGTCTCCCAGTTCCTTCCGCTGTCCTTTCTGAGCCCAGACACACTTGCACGCGTCCGCGGCATGTCCGAAATAGTATTGTATAAGTGGCCAGAAACTGTTCTCGGAATGGGTTGAAAGTTGGCATGTAGTGTTGTTATGTTGTTAGTAGGTCGCCTGCCAAGTTTCATCGCATTCGGAGTTCGTTTGATGCCCCAACGGATAACTATAGCAGCAATATAACCGGTCTATCGTCGGACGTTTTCGGTCTCCGGAAACGGTTGCCAGGTTTCTTTCCTCCTCTCCCTTCTCAGTCCAACCGCACACTTGACCTTGTCCGTCTAACCCTCTCCGCACAGTGCATCGACCCCCTCGCGCGTCCGAAAACTTCCCCGAACCCGACCCGGACAGTCGTCACCGATGGGTCCGGATCATCCCCTAACACCTACAAAACATCACTGTTTTCTTATTTGGACTCCCTAGCCTCTTTTTCTCGACCGCCCGACTACGATCGGACGGACTGAATACCCCTAACCAAAAACCCCACTTAATATATATACATGGCAAACCCTAAAATCTAGGGACATTGTCCCATCCACCAAATCCCCTCACCGGCCGCCGCCAGTCTTCACCTCTCTTTCTCGGGATCTTCCCCGATCCATCCGCAGCGCCACCCACCTCCCTCGTTTTCTTCACCGGACCAACCAGCACCCCTCTCAATCCACCTCGCCAGCAGCCTACTGCTCGTGCGCCGTGCCCGCAGCTCTTCTCGAGCGAGGGCCTCGCGCTACTGGAGCCCCTGCCTCCTCTCGTCCAGGAGGAGAAGAGCCTTCCCGAGCTTCTGCTCACCTCGTCGGAGCACACCGCCACTAGCGACCTCGACCATCAGGCCATCCCCAACTCCCTTCCCCGTTCTCTTCGCTGAAGCTCTCTCTGTCTCACCCATCTCCCTCTCTCCCTCTGATGCGTCCACGGGAGGAGCATCACCCTCGCCGAGCAAGCGCGTCCCCGAATCCGGTCCTCTCTGATGCCTCCTCGCCGGATCCGGTCGTCCCCGGCTCGTTGAACCCCGTCATGCCGCCGACGCCCACTTCCAGTCTCACCGCTGTCGCCTTCGACCCTGTGTGGTCCTCCAACTCGCCGCCACGTCGCCACTCGCGTTGACTGCCTGCAGAACGACCGAGCCGCTCGCCCCTACTGCCATGGCCGCCGGTGACCAGAGTCGTGTGTCCTCTCCTTCCTGCCCCGGTCGTCCTCGTCGCCAAGTTCATCTTCGAGCCCAGCCGCCGCCTTGGAGCTTCTCCGCTGTTGCGCCAAGTCCCTCTGCTCGATTCTGCTCGGCCCGTCGCCTCCTCTGCATCGCGGCCTCCCCTGCTTTGGCCTACAAACGCCTCTGCGAGCTACCTTCTTCCTCCTCGAGTTCCCCGCCTGGATCCATGTCGCCCCAGCCTCCATCGCGCCATCGCCGGAGTCCCAAGCCGCGCGAAACCACCGCTCCATCCTCTGCTTCAAGCAACTGAACGAGCGCCCAGCGAGGCCGGTTGACCGCGTCGTTGCCTCCAAATCCGGCCCCGTCAGCGCCCCCTCACCCGGCCTGCCTCCTCCACCCACTGGGCTTTGGCCCAAGGTGAGAAACCCCAGCCCATCTGCTCGATTGCCCCTGCGCACTGTCGGGCCATTCAGTTTTGGCCCAGTGTAGTTTTTTTCCCTGTCTGCGATTTTACCTATTAATCCAGAGAAACCTGTTTTACAGAAAAGTCCTTCATATTCATGCATTTAATAACTCGCAAATGGTGCATCCGTTTAAAATAACTTATATATGTAAAATGACTAGAATTTCATCTAGTTTCACAATATCCAACTTTCATGCATGTTTGAGATGTTTAACTTGCTGTTTGCATTAATTTGCCTATTGTCATACTAAAATGATTTAATTCATAACTAAATAACCGTAGCTCCAAACTTAACAAACTTTATATGTAAATGGGGTAGAAAAATTCCTAGTTTAACATGGTGGCTTTTCTTTGCATGTTTAACAACTCTAAAACTATGTTTAGGGCAGAACAGTACCAACTCTAAAATTTGCATATGGGGATTTACCGGAATCGTTGTTTGATGTTTTCGGCCTCATTTAAACTTGCCTAGTTAGGTAGTTTTATTATGCTTCACCTCTTGCCATGTGTAACAACATTTAATATTGATGGGTACCTAAACGAGAGAGAACTAAATAATTGCTGTGGTGTTTTGTCAATATGCAATTCATTGCATATTGAGCTCCACTTAACTTGTAGTTTTGCTTGTGCATATTGCCATGCCATGCCTCATTAATCCGGACATGCATCATACTTGGTTGTGAATCATGCCATGTTTATGCGGTGGTTGTTTATTATGTTGTTTGCTTCTTTCCGGTGTTGCTTCTTCGGGTTAGTTCTGATAACGTCGCATTTGTGAGGATTCGTTCGAGTATGTCTGTTTGTCTTCTTCATGGACTCGTTCTTCTTCCTTGCGGGATCTCAGGCAAGATGATCATACCCTCGAAATCAGTTCTATCTTTGCTTGATAGTTGTTCACTCTATTGCTATGTCGCGATACCTACCACTTGCTATATCATGCCTCCCATATTGCCATGTCAAGCCTCTAACCCACCTTTCCTAGCAAACCGTTGTTTGGCTATGGTACCGCTTTTGCTCAGCCCCTCTTATACTGTTGTTAGTTGCAGGTGAAGCTGAAGTTTGTTCCATGTTGGAACATGGATTTTATTGGGATATCATTACTATATCTTATTTAATTAATGCATCTATATACTTGGTAAAGGGTGGAAGGCTTAGCCTTATGCCTGGTGTTTTGTTCCACTCTTGCCGCCCTAGTTTCCATCATACCGGTGTTATGTTCCTTGATATTGCGTTCCTTGCGCGGTTGGGTTATAATGGGAACCCCTTGACAGTTCACCTTGAATAAAACTCCTCCAGCAAGGCCCAACCTTGGTTTTACCTTTTGCCACCTAAGCCTTTTTCCCTTGGGTTCTGCAGACTCAAGGGTCATCTTTATTTTAAACCCCCGGGCCAGTGCTCCTTCGAGTGTTGGTCCAAACTGGGCGATGTCCAGCGCCCCCTGGGCAACCAGGGTCTATGCCAACCTGACGTCTTGCCCATCCAGTGTGCCCTGAGAACGAGATACGTGTGACTCCTATCGGGATTTGTCGGCACATCGGGTGGCTTTGCTGGTCTTGTTTTACCATTGTCGAAAAGTCTTGTAACCGGGATTCCGAGTCTGATCGGGTCTTCCTGGGAGAAGGAATATCCTTCGTTGACCGTGAGAGCTTGTGATGGGCTAAGTTGGGACACCCGTGCAGGGTTTTGAACTTTCGAAAGCCGTGCCCGGGGTTATGGGCAGATGGGAATTTGTTAATATCCGGTTGTAGAAAACTTGACACATAACTTAATTAAAATGAATCAACCGCGTGTGTAGCCGTGATGGTCTCTTTTCGGCGGAGTCCGGGAAGAGAACACGGTCTCGTGTTATGCTTGAACGTAAGTAGTTTTAGGATCACCTCTTGATCTGTATAGCTTCTCGACTATGCTTTGCTTCTCTTCTCGCTCTCATTTGCGTAAGTTAGCCACCATATATGCTAGTGCTTGCTGCAGCTCTACTCAAGTGGGAGTTCGACGAGGATTCGGGACGTTACTATGTGTCTTTTCCGGACGATCAGTAGAGGAGCCCAGTTGGGGCGATCGGGGATCTATGCATTTGGGTTGTCTTTCTTTATTTGGTTCCGTAGTCGGACCTTTATTGTATTCGGGATGATGTAATGCTATATTTATGTATTGTGTGAAGTGGCGATTGTAAGCCAACTCTTTATCCCTTCCTTATTCAGTACACGGGATGTGTAAAGATTACCCCTCCTGCGACATGCCTACTATGCGGTTATGCCTCTAAGTCATGCTCCGACACATGGGAGATATAGCCGCATCATGGGTGTTATAGGCTTGAGCTCCGCCCAAGATGCAGGTGATAGCACGCGACTCTTGGAAGCCCCCAGCCCCCTCGTCTTGGTGGTGGTCGTCGTTCCTTCTTGGTGGCGGCAGTGGAGGAAGCCTAGCATTGCCCTGAGGACGGTCCTCGCGAGGCTGATCCCTCCAGGCACCTTTGCGAGGCTGATCCTGCCAGCGGTCCTCACGAGGCCAGTTGCGCCACTCCTGGCGGGGGGCCCGGTCGTCCCAGCGTCCTCCGCCGCCTCCTCCTCCTCGGTCGTAGCCTCGGTCGTTGCGCTCGGGGCGTCGACCAAAGCATCCGTCGCGCATGGCTCTGAGCTCTTCGCAATCGTTGGTGTTGTGGCTGTGTACGTTGTGGAAAGCGCAGAACGGTCGGCCGCCCTTGGATGACTTAGGCTGGTCTCTGCCGCGCTTCATGTCTGGTTCTGCCGCGAGCACGGCAACTCCCTTGCGCTTCACGTCCTTGGCCTTGGCTTTCTTCTCCTCCGGGTCAGCATCTGGGAGCTCGAGGAGGGAAAGGCATCCTTCCTCAGCCATTGCGCACTTGGTCGCCAGGTTGAACAGCTCCAGGGATGTGCACAGCTCCTCATGGATGGCGAGCTCCTCCTTCATCTTGATGTCGCAAACGCCATCGGAGAACGCATAGATGATGGCCTCGTCCGTCACCTTGGGGATCTTGAGACGAACGTTGTTGAAGCGTTGGATGTACTTCTTGAGGGTCTCCCCTGGTTGTTGCTTCATGCGGCGCAGGTCACCCACGGCCGGGGGGCGGTCGCGAGTGCCCTGGAAGTTGGCGACGAAACAGTCGCGAATCTCGTCCCAGGAAGAGATAGAGCCAGGAGCGGGCGCCATCCTTGAGAGCCATGGGGAACCAGTTCGACATGACTTTCTCGTCGTTGTTGGCCGCCTTGATGCTCAGCTCGTAGAGCTGCAAGAACTCTGCGGGGTCGGGGTTGCCATCGTAGCACGGAGGCAGGTCTGGCTTGAACTTGCCTGGCCAGGCGACGCTACGCAGCTCGGGGGTGAAGGCGCGGCAGCCGGCCGTGGTCACCGGGGCTCGCCTTGGAGGTGGAGCCTGGTCGTGGTGCCCCTACGCCGCCGCGGCATGCGGCACATGGCCCTGTCGCAGCAAGCGATCCTGGCGTAGCGGAGCTGGGAGTGGTGGAGCACTTCCTTGGGGACGGGGAATCTCTTGGCAGCTTCTTTCCTCGTGCGCCGGTGCGTGGCACGGTGGGTCGCGCCACTGGACCGCGCATCTTGGGGCGATGACGCCACCCTGGCACGGGGGAGGCTGAGGTGCTCCCTGAGACGCACGCCTCAGCGCAAGGGCGCCATCTTGTGGTGGAGGAGGCGGAGGCGCCCCATGAGCCACGTCGCCCGTAGTTGGCGGAGGGCGAGGCAGTGAGAGGGACGGTGCAGGAGAGCCTCCCGTGGCGCTGGCGAGCTCGACGATGCGGTCCAGCCAGTCCTCGTAGATGTCATCGACCGGGCGGTAACGCAGGAGCTCGCGTGCCATGAGCAGCGCAGCCTGCGTGTCCGTGGGGGCACGGCGAGCGTGAGATGACGAGCCGGCCGGAGTCAGCGACGGGGTGGCGGTGAGGCCGTCCGGGCGCACGAAGGGATGCATCGAAGAGGCTTGCTGCTTGTTCGCCGCCGGACCGGTGACGGCGTTGGCGGCGGGTGACAGAGAACGACGGGGAGGCCTGCCGACGGGAGCCGTCTGAGCAATACGGGCGGCGAGGGCGGCCCGGCGCTCAGCGCTAGCTCAGTGGGCGTCGGCAATGAGCTTGGTGGAGTGACGAAGAGTGGGTCGACGAAGAAGAAGGCTTCGGCGCATCCCTACCTGGCACGCCAAATGTCGGATTTTGGGTTCCGGCAAAACCCTTAAGGTTTGAACACTGGGGTGCGCGCGAAGATCTCTCCCTCACCGATCACGCCCTCAAGCACTTCGCGATCTCAAAGGCTAGCTCGACGAACTCGCAACACAAGAGACACAAGATTTATACTGGTTCGGGCCACCGTTGCGGTGTAATATCCTACTCCAGTGTGGTGTGGTGGATTGCCTCTTGGGCTGATGATGAACCGTACAAGGGGAAGAAGAGCCTCCTGAGGTGAGGTGTTCTTGTACTTGGTTGGTGTGTGGCTAAGGATGTGGTGGCTCAGATCTAAGATGAGGTCGATCCCCCCCACACACACACAGCTGTGGTGACTAATCCTATTTATAGAGGCCCTGGTCCTCTCCCCAAATATTGAGCGGGAAGGGAGCCAACAACGGCCAATTTGAAAGGGGACAACTAGTACAAGTTATCCTGACAAAAGCAGTCTTCGCCTGCCAAAGGCTCTGGTGGTGACGTCGTCTTGGGCTCCACGGTGACCTCCGTCCTGCCGTCCTGCTGGTCTTGGTCTCGTTGCACCGATATTGAAACCTTTTCTTGACACCTCGGTACTCTTCATCTGCGCGTGCCTCCTTAGCACCAAAGAGGAAATAAGGACACTGTGAGCGCTGGCACCCGCCTGGCACCCGCCTGGTCTCGATCTTCATGGCTCACGTCATTGGAACCTCGCGAGGTTTGCCTGGCCTTGATCTCTCCGCCACTCCCGAGCCAGCCTGGTGAGGCCGCTCCTGAGGAGGTCTTGTTGTTGGGGAATGTAGTAATTTCAAAAATTTCCTACGCACAGGCAAGATCATGGTGATGCATAGCAACGAGAGGGGAGAGTGTTGTCTACGTACCCTCGTAGACCGTTCGCGGAAGCGTTATATCAACGCGGTTGATGTAGTCGTACGTCTTCACGTCCGACCGATCCAAGTACCGAAAGCACGGCACCTCCGAGTTCTGCACACGTTCGGCTCGGTGACGTCCTCTCCTTCTCGATCCAGCAAGAGGGGCGAAGTAGTAGATGAGTTCCGGCAGCACGACGGCGTGGTGACGGTGTTGGTGAAGAACAATCTCCGCAGGGCTTCGCCTAAGCACTACGAAAACTATGACGGAGAATAAACTAGAGGGGACAGGGTTGCCGGCACACGGCTTGGTGTTTCTTGATGTGTCTTTGGTGCTAGAACTACCCCTCTATTTATATGTTGAGCCCTGGGGTCGAAACTTGGAGTAAAAACCTCCTCAAAGTCGGTTTCACCCGAAAGGCAAGAGTCCTTCTCGGACTCCAGGGCTAGACGCCAAGGTTCCCGGCGTCTACCCCCTAGACGCCAGGGTTCCTGGCGTCTAGCCTCTGGTCTCTGCAAAACTTCCTTTTGCACTTTCCAAAAGCCTCGTGGGCTTTCCCCTTTGGCCCAGATAAAGTGTTCTCGTGCCCAAACATTTCGGGAAACATCCGGAACCCCTTCCGGTGAATTCCGGAACCCTTCCGGAGATCAAACACTACTATCCACATATCAATCTTTACTTCCGGACCATTCCGGAGTTCCTCGTCATATCTGTGATCTCATCCAAAACTCCAAACAACATTCGATCACCAACATACATAACTCATAGTACTATATCATCAACGAACGTTAAGCGTGCGGACCATATGGGTTCGAGAACTATGTAGACATGACCGAGACACCTCTCTTGTCAATAACCAATGGCGGGACCTGGATGCCCATATTGGCTCCTACATACTCTACAAAGATCTTTATCGGTCAGACCGCATAACAACATACGTTGTTCCCTTTGTCATCGGTATGTTACTTGCCCGAGATTCGATCGTCGGTATCTCAATACCTAGTTCAATCTTGTTACCGGAAAGTCTCTTTACTCGTTCCATAATACATCATCCCGCAACTAACTCATTAGTTGCAATGCTTGCAAGGCTTATAGTGATGTGCATTACCGAGTGGGCCCAGAGATACCTCTCCGACAATCAGAGTGACAAATCCTAATCTCGAAATACGCCAACCCAACAAGTACCTTTGGAGACACCTGTAGAGCACATTTATAATCACCCAGTTACGTTGTGACGTTTGGTGGCACACAAAGTGTTCCTCTGGTAAACGGGAGTTGCATAATCTCATAGTCATAGGAACATGTATAAGTCATGAAGAAAGCAATAGCAACAAACTAAACGATTAAGTGCTAAGCTAACGGAATGGGTCAAGTCAATCACATCATTCTGCTAATGATGTGATCTCGTTAATCAAATGACAACTCATGTCTATGGTTAGGAAACTTAACCATCTTTGATCAACGAGCTAGTCAAGTAGAGGCATACTAGTGACACTCTGTTTGTCTATGTATTCACACATGTATTATGTTTCCGGTTAATACAATTCTAGCATGAATAATAAACATTTATCATGAAATAAGGAAATAAATAATAACTTTATTATTGCCTCTAGGGCATATTTCCTTCACTTGTGTCGTCCGCCTCGCGAGGATTGGCCCCTCGCGAGGGTCTTGAATGCTTGTTTGTGAATATAGGCCGTACGGGCCCGCTTGCAGAGCCACGCCGTGGGCCACAGGCAGACAAGTCTGGGGACCCCCGTTCCCAGAACGCCGACAAGATTCGATCAAAGGGTTGATCCCATTTCAGGAGCAATACCCCCTGATGTTTGACATTTGCAACATCCAAGAATGTATTGTAGATAAGTTTGATTTTGTTGATGTTTGCACCTTCTTCATACGAAGGCTTACTCCTGACCTGCTTGGGCAGCGGGATGTTATGTGTAAAACCATATCTGATATTCACTTGACTGAGGGTAGTGATCAGGTGTATTGGGGGCTTAGTAAGAGTGGCAAATTCTCTACGAAATCTATGTATAAATGGCTTGAAAGTCCCCTTAGCAGGTGCCATTATAGAAGGATATGGAAGCAAAAATCCCCCTTAAAATCAACATCAATTTTATGGCAGTTGTTGCGGGATGCGGTCCTTACTAGACAAGTTATGAAAAAGAAAAAACGACTAGGAAATCCTAGATGTTCCTTTTGCAGCGAATTGGAATCTTTCCAACATTTGTTTTTTACTTGTCCGGTGGCTACAGTTGTTTGGCGATCTGTTGGAGTGGTACTGGGTACAGATAGTTGTCCGAACAGTTATTGACAATATTTCGTGTGGTGTCATACCTTCCTCCCTGCAGGAGAGAAGTACTACACTATGGGCCTTGCAGCTGCTTTTTGAGCCATCTGGTTGGCTCGTGACCGCGTCACTTTTGAGAAGAAACAGATTAAGACCCTTTTTAGATTGTTTTTTCATGTGTTCGTTTTTGCTGTATTGGGCCGGTCTTCAGCAAGGGGATGATGCTAAGGAATTGCGCATTGGTGCTGAGATGGTCAGATCGAGCATGATGCGTTTGATGAAGCTGCGCGACGCCGCTAGACGACCAATTAAAGGAGAGTAGCCGGGTCTACTGCGATGATACTTCTGATGGATTGATTTGGTATACCTAGTTCTGCTTGCGGTTAGATATGTTGGTCCCTGGTCCTGTTTTGTTGGTCTCCCGCTCCACTTGTTTTGGGTTGTAATAATTAGACTTAGCTCTGAGATTGGAGTTGTGCTGCCCAGATTTTCGCCCCATGGCTTTCGTCTCGACGGCAGGCGAATGCAAGTGGGTTTTCTGGCAGTGCTCGAACTTGCTCTACCTCTTTCCTTCACCTGGAATATTTCTGGAACGGTTGTATTTTCGTTCATTTGCCATGGAAAGGGGTATAGCCTGGTTCGAAAAAAACTATTTGTTACAACACAAGACATCTTTTTTAGAAAAAGAGGATGATCCCGACCTCTGCATTGAAAGATGAATTTCACAAAGACTTTACAAAGCATTACATCAATATGTCTGAATCCATCATCTTTGCAACGGCTGTCGCTATTCCTGTCTACTTGATGAAGGGGTGCAGAAATATTGAGCCAAATGTCCAGATCTCTCACCTAAGCCTAACATCTAAAACAGGAGGCCCCAGCCCAGCCACATACTGGGTTTGGGACACACACCGGTCCGACGCACCCTCATGGGTCGTTGCCGTCATCTTCCACAGATCCAACTTTAGAGCAGGTACTGATGCATCAACCTTGCCAAACAACCATGACGCCAAACAGCCCCACCGCCCTGCACTCGTCCATCCAGCCACATCCGTCGTCGAGATCTAGATGCACCATGTCGCCAATACTCGTTGTCATGGACGCGATAGATACAATGATGCTCCTGCCAACCTCCACATCGTCGTCGCTGCTGGAGCTACGCAGAGCCCACCACCCATAGCATCTCTCCCCCGAACATCTGAGCCTCCCAAGACGGCGCCTCTATGGAGGTTATGATGCGCAGGACGTCGCCACCGCCCAATCCAGTCTAAATTTTGGACTTCCGTTTGGGAGGGGTTCAGAGGTGGATAGAGAGGGACCTTGACTTCACCTCCAGGGAGGGTAACAGCGTTGAGGGACGATGTCGATGCCGTGCAGGACCAGCCGACCAAAGTTTCCTTCGGTCCCCATCCTATACCATCAAACCTTCGTCTGCTCCAGATCCGGCGGCGCCCATGGCTCAACCCAACGGTAAGGAGGATCAAGAAGAACAACCGTCGTAGATATCCAGGCGCCGAATCAACAGATTCGACATCCCCAGCGGCGAAGACCACCACCCCGCACCAGCCGACAGCGTCCAAGCATCGGATCCAGAGGGATCCAATCTGAATCTGGCGACGCCCATGACCACCCGGTCCTGCCCACGACACAGCCACCACCTCGCATCCAAGCTGTCGCTGACGCGCCGCCGGACCCCGCATTAGCCCAACGCCTTCTCGCGATGTGGTCGTTCCATGCCGGTCATGATGCTCGAAGGAGGGAGAAGCCCTGCCCCGCCCTGCCAGCCAGGCTTTGCCTGGCAGCGCTGCGGACGGCGGCGAGGAGGGGGAGAGGCAGGCGGGTTCGAGGGGGGTGGCTAGGGTTTCCCCCTGGGTCGCCCACGGGGGCGACACGGTGGGGGGGAGGGAGGGCTCCATCTCTTCCATATTACAAAACAAAACATGGTTTGATTGTATTTGACATTTTATACTGTGTATGTTAGCGTCAAAACTCGGGCTAGCTCACACTCGCTCACGTTCTGGTGAACGTTTGTGCGCACATAGGCCAGCATTCAGCGGAGAGCCCACTTCATTCCAGAACTCGAGACTAAAAGAAGGAGGGATACTCTCCCTTAGAGCATCTCCAGCCACGCCCCCAACAGGTCCCCCAGGCCACTTTTTCGGCGTCGGCGCCAAAAAAACGCCCCAGTCGTGCCCCCGGGACGCCGAAAAACGCCGGTTCGGCCCTTTTTTCCTCGGCGGTCACATGCCGAACCCGGTGCACTGGGGGCAATTGGGGGCTCCGGCGCAAGGGAAAAGCGCGGCTGGCCCACGCCGTCGGGGGAAAAGTCAAGGTTTTCTTTCCCGACTCGCCTTCCACCCCCCGCACCCTCGGCCGCCACTAGCTATATCTCGGCGCCGCCCGCCGCCCTTCACCGCTAGATAGCCATTCCCCGCCAGAAAAATAGCAGAGCTTCGCCGCGGCAGCCCCTCCAACAGCAATTGGGCGTTTCTGGCCGTCGTTTCCGGCCGCGGAGGGGCAGTTTAGCGGCGGGTACACGCCCACCGGGTGCAAGGTGTTCGGCAATTTGCCTGCCTCGGCGATGGACTCGGATGACGAGGAAGCGCTCGCCGCGCTGCTGGAGGAGGAAGCCGAGGCCGACGTCCAGGAAGAAGAGCATCTCATGATGCTTGCCGCCCTCGCCCAGCTGCTGGCGAGCAATGAAAAGTCGCGGCTGTAACGCCCTCGATGCGGCTATATCTCCCACGTGTCGAAGCACGACTTAGAGGCATAACCGCATTGAAAGCAATGTCGCAAGTGAAGTAATCTTCACAAACCCATGTAATACAATAAAGGAATAAGAGATACATAGTTGGCTTACAATCGCCACTTCACACAATTACATGAATAAAGCATTACATCAACCAGATACAATCAAGGTCCGACTACGGAACCAAAATAAAAGAAGACTACCCCAAATGCTACACAGATCCCCGATCGACCCCAACTGGGCTCCACTACTGATCAACTGAAATGAAACAACACAATGAACGAGGTCTTAATCGAGCTCCTCCTTGAGCTTGGTTGCGTCACCTGCTCGGTAACATCGGCACCAGCAAACTGGTTTTGGAAGTATCTGTGAGTCACGGGGACTCAGCAATCTCACACCCTCGCGATCAAGACTATTTAAGCTTATAGGAAGGGTAAAAGGTATGAGGTGGAGCTGCAGCAAGCGACTAGCATATATGGTGGCTAACATACGCAAATGAGAGTGAGAAGAGAAGGCAAAAGCACGGTCGAACAACTATGATCAAGAAGTGATCCTAGAACAACCTACGTCAAGCATTACTCCAACACCATGTTCACTTCCCGGACTCCGCCGAGAAGAGACCATCACGGTTACCCACGCGGTTGATGTATTTTAATTAAGATCAACTTTAGGTTTTCTACAACCGGACATTAACAAATTCCCATCTGCCCATAACCGCGGGCACGGCTTTCGAAAGTTCAAATCCCTGCAGGGGTGTCCCAACTTAGCCCATCACAAGCTCTCATGGTCAACGAAGGATATTTCTTCTCCCAAGACAATCCGATCAGACTCGGCATCCCGGTTACATGACATCCTCGACAATGGTAAAACAAATCCAGCAAGACCACCCGTTGTGCCGACAAATCCCGATAGGAGCTGCACATATCTCATTCTCAGGGCACACCAGATAAGCTAAGCATACGAGAGCTAACGTAACCCAAGTTGCCAAGGGACGGCCCCGCACGGTGCTCTGGGTTGGACCAACACTTAGACAAGCACTGGCCCGGGGGTTTAAACTAAAGATGACCCTCGGGATGCGCGACTCCCAAGGGAAAAAGGCTAGGTGGCGAATGGTAAAACCAAGGTTGGGCCTTGCTGGAGGAGTTTTATTCAAAGCGAACTGTCAAGGGGTTCCCATTATAACCCAACCATGTAAGGAATGAAAAATCCGGGAACATAACACCGATATGACGGAAACTAGGGCGGCAAGAGCGGAACAAAACACCAGGCATAAGGTCGAGCCTTCCACCCTTTACCAAGTATATAGATGCATTAATTAAATAAGAGATATTGTGATATCCCAACAGTAAAATCCATGTTCCAACAAGGAACAAACTCCAATCTTCACCTCCAACTAACAACGCTATAAGAGGGGCTGAGCAAAGCGGTAACATAGCCAAACAACGGTTTGCTAGGACAAGGTGGGTTAGAGGCTTGGCTTAGCAATATGGGAAGCATGATAAGCAAGTGGTAGGTATCGCAGCATAGGGCATAGCAAAAGAGCGAGCATCAAGCAAGCAAAGATAGAAGTGATTTCGAGGATATGGTCATCTTGCCTGAGATCCCGCAAGGACGAAGAATGAGTCCATGAAGAAGACAAACGGTCGTAGCCAACGTATCCTCACAAACGCAACGTTACCGGATTACCGAGAAGAAGTACACCGGAAAGAAAGCAAACAACATAGTAAACAAACATCACATAAGCATGGCACGATGCGCAAACAAGTATGATGCATGTCCGGTTTAATGAGGCATGGCATGGCAAAGTGCACAAACAACCCTACAAATTAAGTGGAGCTCAATATGCAACGAGTTGCATATTGATGGAACACCACGTGACTTATTTAGTTCACTCTCGTTTATGTAGCCAACAAGATTAAATGTTGTTAGCATGGCAAGAGGTGAAGCATAGTGAAACTATCTATCTAGGCAAGTTTAAATGAGGCCGGAAGCAACGAACAACAATTCCGGTAAATCCCCATATGCAAATATTAGGTTTGGTACTGTTCTGCCCTAAACACAATTTTAGAGTTGTTAAACATGCAAAGTAAAGCCATCATGACAATCTAGGCATTTTTCTACCCTATTTATATATAAAGATTATTTAAAACCGAGCTATGGTTATTTAGTTATGAAATAAATCATCTTAACATGGCATAGGGGCAAATTTAACCAAACAGCATTTTAAACATTTCAAACATGGATGAAAGTTGCATATTATTAAACTAGATGAAATTCTAAGCAAGTTTCATATTTGGAGTTTTAACATGGCCGGCCTGCAGTCAATGCGACGACGAGGAACCGCTCCTTCGTCCTCTGCTCGACAGAGACAGAACGCGGCGCTGAGGTCAACGGCGAGGCGGCAGCGGGTCTCTGCACGGCAACAACGAACTGGGGTCGCCGGGATCCAAGGCGGCAGGGAGGTGGAGACGAGGCGGTGGAGCGGCGCGGATCCGATGGTCGATAGGCGTGGGGAGGCAGCGACGAGGTGATCCGAGCAAAGGGGCGTCGGCCTTGGCGCTCCGGGAAGTTGGAGGCGACCGGAATGGATGGAGGCGGCGCAGGTCGACCGGAATCGGTCCAGGGAGGTGTGTGGTGGCGCAGGGCTTGAGGAGGCCGTCGGCCATGGAGTCGGGCGAAGCTCCTGTGAAGCAGAGAGAGAGAGATCACGATGTGAGAGACCACAGGGAGAGAGAGATTACAGGAAGGAGGAGAAGTAGAAGGGACACGGCGGGAGGGCCCTGGTCACCGGCGTCTCGAGAAGCTCGAGATCGAGCCTCCTGCTCGATCTGGAGGTGGGCACTCGGCTGGCTGCATGCCCGAGCGCGAGGGGAGCAGGGGAGCTGCGGATGCAGCGAGGACCGAACAGGGGAGGCAGGGATCGATGGATTGGATGGAGCAGGTGGATGGCTGCAGCGATCTGGTTGGGTGGAGGTGGATCGGGAGGAATCCCAAGGTTGGGGGAAGGCTGTCGGCTGGCTAGATTGGTCCGGCGCTGAAAATAAAGAGAGTGGCGGCGGCGGGGATTGGACAGAGGAGGATCCCTAGAAATTAGGGTTGGCTAGTTTAGGTAGGGTTTCATCTGCTATAAATAGCAGGTAGGAATTGGGTAGGGCTATCACGTCCCTACGATCGCAATCGGACGGTCGCGAATAAAATAGTTAGGGAGTCCAAATAGGAAAACGGTGATGTTTTGTAGACGTCTGGGGATGATCCGGACACGACGGTGACGACTGCTCGGGTCGGGTCCGGGATAACTTTTCGGACGCGCGCGAGGGGGTTTGATGCACTGAGCAGAGAGGGTTTCGGACCGTGCGATCGCATCGGACAACTCCGGACACGAAGAGGGGTAGGAGGATGGACTAGGTGGGCTGTGGCGAGACTGTGAGGGGGAGAAGAGAGAGAGGGACTGGCACGGTTTCCGGAGACCGAAAACGTCCGACGTTAGACCGGCTATATTGCCGCTATAGTTAACGGTTGGGCTATCAAACGGACTCCGAACGTGATGAAATTTGACAGGCGGTCTTCCTACACTAAAATAAGACCGCACGCCAACTTTCAACCAATTCCGAGAACATTTTCCGGCCACTTATAAAATAATATTTCGGACGTGCCGCGGGCGTGTGCAAGTGTGTCTGGGCTCAGAACAGACAACGGACGGAACTGGGGGAACCCGGACGGATGCAAGTTTTGAAAACATGAAGATGCAATGCACATGATGACATGGCAAGATGCAACACGCAAGCAAATGACATGGCAACAACAGCGAATAACTGGAGGACACCTGGCACATCGGTCTCGGGGCGTTACAACACTCCACCACTACGAGAGGATCTCATCCCGAGATCTAGAATGGCACCGGAGGGAAAACGGCAGAGATAATACTAAGTTGCTTCTTTGACAAACGAGTGAGACCAAAGAACCTTGAAAAGTTACACAACTTCGAGAAAAGAATACAACGGAGATGAACGAAGTTGAAAACACTCCGTTAGAAAAGAGGAACAAGGAACATCACGAGAACCTTGTAGGTTGAAAGGCATGAGAAGAAGGGTTGCAATGGACAAGAAGTGCATCCAAACACTCCGGTAGAAATGAGATGAAAGACTTGATAAGATGAGAAGAACTTGAGCAAAAGGTCACAACACTCCGGTTAAATGGATAAGCATGAAAAGAATAAGGTCCTGACAAAAATAAGAAGAAGGGTTGAAGAGAGCAACATCACAATGCCTCCGGAAGAAAAGAGAGAATGGAATGGAATGAACGGAGGAGAGAACAATATCTTCTATCTCGAATGAGCTTGAAAAAGGCATCCTTAGGAGAAGGGTCGAACGGAGTTGTTGGAAAAACAACAACGAAAAGGATAAGCTTGATATGGACTTATAGAAGACCTCTCAAAATTATGAGGTGACAACTTGCCACTCACAGAAAAGATTTGATTGGATTGATATGAACAAGGAGACGAGAAAAAATTTCACCGAGATGGTAGATGGAGAACTTGGATCATATATTATGACCATTAATAGCATTAATCCTTAGGGAAAGCTTTAGGTGAAATATAACCCAAGATAACTCCAATGAAGAGATTGATGGATTTAAAATACCTCATTCTTAACAACATGTGAATCATGAGACATGAACTCAAATTATCAAGAATGACATAATACCACCTCGAATGATACGGTTGAAAGAATTGCACTTTGAAATGCAAGATAAAGAATACTTGAGCTCCTCTGAAAAGAATCTCGATGAACACTTCAAGAAGGAATTAAATCCTTGACGACCCACCATGTGGAACCTTCATGAAGAACTCGGGTAAACAAAGGAATGTTCAAATGAAAAGAAAAAGGAGTTGAAAACACAAGGTGAAGCCTTGCGATGATTTAGATGAAACTTTGCGACGAGAAAAAGTGGAAACTTGGAACTCCGGAAAAGAAAAGATGAAACAAGTGAAACCGAGAATTTTGATGAGGCTCCGGAATAAGGGATTGAGTTCAATCGATGAAACAAGAATAAGAATTACATTATGCTTCTCCTTCACCAATTAAATTGATGACAAACAATGGATTTGGCACACTACTTATTCTCGTAGAAAGGATTAAGAGAGATATAAACCAAACTTGAGAAGGTCTTCAACGAACCACCGGTAGAATTGAAACAACGAATGAATTGATATGAGCACAACGGAAGAGGAACATTGAACGAACCACCATAAGAATTGAAAAAAATATGCGAAGTAAAGGGATGAATCATCGGTAAGAATTAGAGAACGAATGAAGATACTTGAGATAATTTAGATACAAGAGAACGAAGAGATCACGAACTGATTAGAGTATTTGAACGATGCACTGGTAAGATTCAGAGTATGAGAGCTGAAAGCTGGAATGAATAATTCTAATATGATGGCCTCCAGAGAATCAAACTGAAAAGACTCCTGAATTGCTCCGGGTGGGTGAAAAGAATTCTCACAATCAAAACAATTATGAGAGGATGGCGGTAAGCTAGCATGACGAATCTTGAAGAGAATGGAGCAAGATTGAGAGAGAAATCTTCTTTGGTCTTCCAATCTGAGAATTACGATGAGAAACACCATCATAAATTGTTGAGGCACTCCGGAATGAAGAATGGAAAGGTTGAGCCAACGATGAAAAGAATTTGAGAGATCTTAGAGAAAGGCATTTGACTGATGATAATTCATTCTTATGTCAAACTTTGAAATGAATTTGAGAGTAACTCCGGGAAAATTTAGAAGAGTCAGGTAAGATCCTGGGAAAAGACCTGTGGGTTGGGGCCCACTCAAAAGAAACACCGTTGAAATGATTTAAAATAAATATTGCACCGGTTGAATTGCATGGCTTGAATGAGATAACATCCTCGAAATAGATTGAACAGATTGAGAATGGAAACGAATCTTCTGAGATATCTTCAGCACTCTGGAACAATTAAATAGCAAGAAGTGGATGATTATGAGGTGCACCGGCATGAGAAAACATTTGCAGCGAGGACAGATATGATCGACAAAGCTTGAATTGAATCCACCGGAGAAGAAAAGAATGAAGAATGACTAACTTGAAGCTCCGTTAGGATCTTCATGAGAATCACCGGATAAGAACATTGACAGAAAAGAATGGAGAGACTTCACATCCATAAAAGGGTACTTGAATAAGAAATCCGAGTCCTTGAAGAAAAGGGGTGGGTGGGCAGGAAAACAAAGGCAACTTGGAGACGGATGAGACGAACAACGTTGATGAAAAACTGAGATTGGATCTTGCAAATGTTGAAATGATCGGATCCACTTGAAGAGAGACACGCCGGTTGAAAAAGAATTGACATGGCAATCTCGATTATCATGAAGGATTAGTGTTCACATCGGAGTATGAGAACACCATTTAAAGAAGGTATGGAATCAACATTTGACTTCGAAGCAACTCGAATACCACAACTCAAAACAAAACAAAGGATTGGCTTGCAAAATAAGCCTGAACAAACATATGATAGAGATTTCGTCCGAAGTTTTCGTGGTGGGGCCTACACTGGCTCGATCGTACAGCACCATCATGTACAAGGCAGTGCACATGACATACGAAGCGTCCCCGAGTCAGCATAGCCAAGGACTCTTTAAGACACAACGAGACCACTGTAAAACCAACCGTGGATAGGCGGACCACTAGACGTCGAACCCCAATCTCATATCATACATCTGTTGGAAAGATATCCTAAGAGCTACTTGAATTCCCACTTATAAACTCCCGAAACTTTCCAGTTATGCAATCAGGTGTTGGGGATACAGGGGAAGCATAATATCTCACCCAAAGCTAGCAAATCCTACATCTAGCTGTATCCATCCTTCAACACATAACCAAGAAGCCTTCGGAAATCATCTACCTCAACCTTCGAAAAGCATCTGTTATACAAGTTATGGCAATACTCCCGAACTCCCGCCCCAGTACTGAGTGGCGTCGAGGTTATCTCACCAACAACTGCATAAAAGAGATTTTCGATGTCGGCGAAACTCGGGTATTACAGAATCTCAACGATAAAATTGTGACGACAACACCTCGGAGCTCAACTCCCCGGGACACTGCCACAACCCCTAAATGTCAGGAGCCACCAAGAACAATGTTCTCGTCACAAAACCATCGGAACGATTCCAAGATACCCGTGTGATCCTAAAAAAAATTAGTGAAATTTGAGAAGAGAAGAGCCAAAACTCTACGTCAGGATGCCTCACCAGAGCAACGAAGGGACTGAGGAGTAAAAAGAATCTTACTCTCCGATATATATAATCCTATAATACTCAAAACATTTTTCTAGACTCAACAACGCCAGCGATTCGATCAAGCAGGGGGCTCCTAAGTCGGGGAAGGCTCTGATTACCAACTTGTAACGCCCTCGATGCGGCTATATCTCCCACGTGTCGAAGCATGACTTAGAGGCATAACCGCATTGAAAGCAATGTCGCAAGTGAGGTAATCTTCACAATAGCCCATGTAATACAATAAGGGAATAAGAGATACATAGTTGGCTTACAATCTCCACTTCACACAATTACATGAATAAAGCATTACATCAACCAGATACAATCAAGGTCCGACTACGGAACCAAAATAAAAGAAGACTACCCCAAATGCTACACAGATCCCCGATCGACCCCAACTGGGCTCCACTACTGATCAACTGAAACGAAACAACACAATGAACGAGGTCTTCATCGAGCTCCTCCTTGAGCTTGGTTGCGTCACCTGCTTGGTAACATCGGCACCTACAAACTGGTTTTGGAAGTATCTGTGAGTCACGGGTGTTGGGGTACGTAGCAGAAATTCAAAATTTTCTACGCATCACCAAGATCAATCTATGGAGTAATCTAGCAACGAGGGGAAGGAGAGTGCATCTACATACCCTTGTAGATCGCTAAGCGGAAGCATTCAAGTGAACGGGGTTGATGGAGTCGTACTCGTCGTGATCCAAATCACCGATGATCCTAGTGCCGAACGGACGGCACCTCCGTGTTCAACACACGTATAGCCCGGTGACGTCTCCTACGCCTTGATCCAGCAAGGGGAGAAGGAGAGGTTGGGGAAGACTCCATCCAGCAGCAGCACGACGGCGTGGTGGTGGTGGAGGAGCGCGGGACTCCAGCAGGGCTTCGCCAAGCACTACGAGAGACGAGAAGGGAGAGGGGTAGGGCTGCGCCAACAGGGGAAGAATCCGTGTCTCTGGCAGCCCAAAACCTCAAGTATATATAGGGGGAGGGGAGGGGCTGCGCCCCCACCTAGGTTTCCACCCCTAGGGGTGGCGGCCAGCCCTAGATCCCATCTAGGGGGGGCCAAGGGGGGAGACGGGGGGGCGCACCACTAGGTGGGCCTTAGGCCCATCTAAGCCTAGGGTTTGCCCCCTTCCACTCTCCCTTGCGCCTTGGGCCTTGGTGGGGGGGCGCACCAGCCCACCTGGGGCTGGTCCCCTCCCACACTTGGCCCATGCAGCCCTCCGGGGCTGGTGGACCCCCGGACCCCTCCGGTGGTCCCGGTACACTACCGGTGATGCCCAGAACACTTCCGGTGGCCAAAACCATACTTCCTATATATCAATCTTTACCTCCGGACCATTCCGGAACTCCTCGTGACGTCCGGGGTCTCATCCGGGACTCTGAACAACATTCAGTAACCGTGTACATACTTTCCCTATAACCCTAGCGTCATCGAACCTTAAGTGTGTAGACCCTACGGGTTCAGGAAACATGCAGACATGACCGAGACACCTCTCCGGTCAATAACGAACAGCGGGATCCGGATACCCATGTTGGCTCCCACATGCTCCACGATGATCTCATCGGATGAACCACGATGTCAAGGACTTAATCAATCCCGTATACAATTCCCTTTGTCTGGCGGTATGATACTTGCCCGAGATTCGATCGTCGGTATCCCGATACCTTGTTCAATCTCGTTACCGGCAAGTCTCTTTACTCGTTCCGTAACACATCATCCCGTGATCAACTCCTTGATCACATTGTGCACATTATGATGATGTCCTACCGAGTGGGCCTAGAGATACCTCTCCGTTTACACGGAGTGACAAATCCCAGTCTCGATTCGTGCCAACCCAACAGACACTATCGGAGATACCTGTAGTGTACCTTTATAGCCACCCAGTGACGTTTGGCACACCCAAAGCACTCCTACGGTATCCGGGAGTTGCACAATCTCATGGTCTAAGAAAATGATACTTGACATTAGAAAAGCTTTAGCATACGAACTACATGATCTTGTGCTAGGCTTAGGATTGGGTCTTGTCCATCACATCATTCTCCTAATGATGTGATCCCGTTATCAACGACATCCAATGTCCATGGTCAGGAAACCGTAACCATCTATTGATCAACGAGCTAGTCAACTAGAGGCTTACTAGGGACATGGTGTTGTCTATGTATCCACACATGTATCTGAGTTTCCTATCAATACAATTCTAGCATGGATAATAAACGATTATCATGAACAAGGAAATATAATAATAACCAATTTATTATTGCCTCTAGGGCATATTTCCAATAGTCTCCCACTTGCACTAGAGTCAATAATCCAGTTCACATCGATATGTGATTAACACTCAAGGTCACATCCCCATGTGACTAACACCCAAAGAGTTCTGGGTTTGATCATGTTATGCTTGTGAGAGAGGTTTCAGTCAACGGGTCTGCAACATTCAGATCCGTATGTACTTCGCAAATTTCTATGTCATCTTGTAGATGCAACTACTACGCTACATTTGGAGCCATTTCAAATAACTGTTCTACTTGGAGCTATTCTAAATTGTTGCTCCATTATACGTATCCGGTATCTCTACTCAGAGCTATCCGGATAGGTGTTAAGCTTGCATCGACGTAACTCTTTACATCAAACTCTTTATCACCTTATCACCTCCATAACCGAGAAACATATCCTCATTCCTCTAAGGATAATTTAGACCGCTATCTGGTGATCTACTCCTAGATCACCTTTGTACCCTCTTGCCAAATATGTGGCAAGGCACACATCAGGTGTGGTACTCAGCATGGCATACCGTATGGAGCCTATGACAAAAGCATAGGGGACGACCTTCGTCCTTCCCCTTTCTTCTGCCGTGGTCGAGCTTTTAAGTCTTAACTTCATACCTTACAACTCAGGCAAGAACTCCTTCTTTGACTGATCCATCTTGAACACCTTCAAGATCATGTCAAGGTATGTGCTCATTTGAAAGTACCATTAAGCGTTTTGATCTATCCTTATAGATCTTGATGCTCAATGTTTAAGTAGCTTAATCCAGGCTTTCCATTGAAAAACACTTTCCAAATAACCCTATATGCTTTCCAGAAATTCTACGTCATTTCTGATCAACAATATGTCAACAACATATACTCATCAGAAATTCTATAGTGCTCCCACCCACTTCTTTGGAAATACAAGTTTCTCATAAACTTTGTATACACCCAAAAACTTTGATCATCTCATCAAAGCATACATTCCAACTCCGAGATGCTTACTCCAGT
This sequence comes from Triticum urartu, assembly GCF_056163025.1. NCBI lineage: Eukaryota > Viridiplantae > Streptophyta > Magnoliopsida > Poales > Poaceae > Triticum > Triticum urartu. The sequence continues at coordinate 440,726,602 of NC_141878.1, read as the reverse complement.
CCTTAGAAGGATTGCTGGAGCTTTGCATACTTATTAGCATCTTTCAGGATTGACAAAACCTTCCGGTTGTATCACATACAACCTTTCCTCAAGAAAATCGTCGAGGAAACAATGTTTTGACATCCTATCTGCAAGATTTCATAAATAATGCAGTAATTGCTAATATAATTCCAACAGACTCTTAGCATCGCTACGAGTGAGAAAGTCTCATCGTAGTCAACTCCTTGAACTTGTCGGAAAACATCTTAACGGCAAGTCGAGCTTTCTTAATGGTGATACTTACCATCATTGTCCATCTTCTTTTTAAAATCCATATGTACCTAACAGCCTTATGACCATCAAGTAGTTCTTCCAAAGTCTACACTTTGTTTTCATATATGGATCCTCTCTCGGATTATATGGCCTCGAGCCATTTTGGAATCCAGGCCCATCATCGCTTCTCCATAGCTCGTAGGTTCATTGTTGTCTAGCAACATGACTTCCAAGACAGGATTACGTACCACTCTGAAGTAGTACGCATCCTTGTCATCCCACGAGGTTTGGTAGTGACTTGATCTGAAGTTTCATGATCACTATCATAAGCTCCCACTTCAATTGGTGTAGGTGCCACAGGAACAACTCCCTGTGCCCTGCCACACACTAGTTGAAGAGACGGTTTAATAACCTCATCAAGTCTCCACCATCCTCCCACTCAATTCTTTCGAGAGAAACTTTTCCTCGAGAAAGGACCCTATTCTAGAAACAATCCCTTATTGCTTTCGGATCTGAGACAGGAGGTATACCCAACTGTTTTGGGTGTCCTATGAAGATGCATTTATCCGCTTTGGGTTCGAGCTTATCAGCCTGAAACTTTTTCACATAAGCGTCGCAGCCCCAAACTTTTAAGAAATGACAGCTTAGGTTTCTCTAAACCATAGTTCATACGGTGTCATCTCATCGGAATTACGTGGTGCCCTATTTAAAGTGAATGTGGTTGTCTCTAATGCCTAACCCATAAACTATCGTGGTAATTCGATAAGAGACATCATGGTATGCATCATATCCAATAGGGTGCAGTTATGATGTTCGGACACACCATCATACTATGGTGTTTCACGCTGTATTAGTTGTGAAACAATTTCCACAATGTCTTAATTCTGTGCCAAACTCGTAATTCAGATATTCATCTCCATGATCATATCATAGATATTTTATCCTCTTGTCACGACGATCTCTCACCTTCACCCTGAAATTACTTGAACCTTTCAATAATTCAGACTCGTGATTCATCAAGTAAATATACTCAACATCTACTCAAATCATCTGTGAAGTAAGAACATAACGATATCCACTACACGCCTCAGCACTCATTGGACTGCACACATCAAAATGTATTACTTCCAACAAGTTGCTTTCTAGTTCCATTTTACTGAAAACGAGGCTTTCAGTCATCTTGCCCATGTGGTATGATTTGCATGTCTCAAGTGATTCAAAATCAAGTGAGTCCAAACCGTCCATTTGCATGGAGTTTCTTCATGCATATACACCAATAGACATGGTTCGCATGTCTCAAACTTTTCAAAAACGAGTGAGCCCAAAGATCCATCAACATGGAGCTTCTTCATGCGTTTTATACTGATATGACTTACGTGGCAGTGCCACAAGTAGGTGGTACTATCATTACTATCTTATATCTTTTGGCATGAACATGTGTATCACTACGATCGAGATTCAATAAACCATTCATTTTAGGTGCAAGACCATTGAAGGTATTATTCAAATAAACAGAGTAACCATTATTCTCCTTAAATGAATAATTGTATTACGATAGACATAATCCAATCATGTCTATGCTCAATGCAAACACCAATCTCGATGGTAGAGGGAGCGTGCGATGCTTGATTACATCAAGCTTGGGAAAAACTTCCAACAGATATCGCCAGCTCACCTTTAGCTAGTCTCCGTTTACTCCGCAGCCTTTTATTTCGAGTTTACTAACACTTAGCAACCGAACTGGTATCTAATACCATGGTGCTACTAGGAGTACTAGTAAAGTACACATTGACACAATGTATATCCAATATACTTCTATCGACCTTGCCAGCCTTCTCATCTACCAAGTATCTAGGGTAATTCTGCTCCAGTGGCTGTTCCCCTTATTACAGAAGCACTTAGTCTCGGGTTTGGGTTCAACCTTGGGTTTCTTCACTAGAGCAGCAGCTGATTTGCCGTTTCATGAAGTATCCCTTCTTGCCCTTGCCCTTCTTGAAACTAGTGGTTTCACCAACCATCAACAATTGATGCTCCTTCTTGATTTCTACTTTTGTGGTGTCAAACATCACGCATATCTCAAGGATCATCATATATGTCCCTGCTATATTATAGTTCATCACGAAGCTCTAGCAGCTTGGTGGTAATGAGTTCGGAGAAACATCACTATATCATCTGGAAGATCAACTCCCACTCGATTCAAATGATTGTTGTACTCAGACAATCTGAGCACAAGCTCAACAATTGAGCTTTTCTCCCTTAGTTTGCAGGCTAAGAAAATCGTCGGAGGTCTTATACCTCTTGACGTGGGCACGAGCCTGAAATCCCAATTTCATCCCTCGAAACATCTCATATGTTTCGCGATGTTTCAAAACGTCTTTGGTGCCTCAACTCCAAACCGTTTAACTGAACTATCACGTAGTTATCAAAATGTGTATGTCAGATGTTCGCAACATCCACATACGACGTTCGAGGTTCAGCACACCGAGCGGTGCATTAAGGACACAAGCCTTCTATGAAGCAATGAGGACAATTCTCAGTTTACGGACCTAGTCCGCATAATTGCTACTATCAACTTTCAACTAAATTTTCTCCAGGAACATATCTAAACAGTAGAACTGAAGCGCGAGCCACGACATAATTTGCGAAGGCCTTTTGACTATGTTTAGGATAATTAAGTTCATCTTATGAACTCCCACTCAGATAGACATCCCTCTAGTCATCTAAGTGATTACATGATCCGAGTCAACTAGGTCATGTCCGATCATCACGTGAGACGGACTAGTCAACATCGGTGAACATCTTCATGTTGATCGTATCTTCTATACGACTCATGTTCGACCTTTCGGTCTTCTGTGTTCCGAGGCCATGTCTGTACATGCTAGGCTCGTCAAGTCAACCTAAGTGTTTGCATGTGTAAATCTGTCTTACACCCGTTGTATGTGAACGTTGGAATCTATCACACCCGATCATCACGTGGTGCTTCGAAACAACAAACTGTCGCAACGGTGCACAGTTAGGGGGAACACTTTCTTGAAATTATTATGAGGGATCATCTTATTTACTATCGTCGTTCTAAGTAAACAAGATGCAAAAATATGATAAACATCACATGCAATCAAATAATAGTGACATGATATGGCCAATATTATATAGCTCCTTTGATCTCCATCTTGGGGCTCCATGATCATCTTGTCACCGGCATGACACCATGATCTCCATCATCGTGTCTCCATGAAGTTGCTCGCCAACTATTACTTCTACTACTATGGCTAACATGTTTAGCAATAAAGTAAAGTAATTTACATGGCGTTTCTCAATGACACGCAGGTCATACAAAAAATAAAGACAACTCCTATGGCTCCTGCCGGTTGTCATACTCATCGACATGCAAGTCGTGATTCCTATTACAAGAACATGATCTCATACATCACATATATATCATTCATCACATCCTTTGGCCATATCACATCACAAAACACTTGCTGCAAAAACAAGTTAGACGTCATCTAATTGTTGTTGCAAGTTTTTACGTGGCTGCTATAGGTTTCTAGCAAGAACGTTTCTTACCTATGCCAAAACCACAACGTGAATTGCCAATTTCTATTTACCCTTCATAAGGACCCTGTTCATCGAATCCGATCCGACTAAAGTGGGAGAGACAGACACCCGCCAGCCACCTTATGCAACTAGTGCATGTCAGTTGGTGGAACCGGTCTCACGTAAGCGTACGTGTAAGGTTGGTCCGGGCCGGTTCATCCCCACGATGCCGCCGAATCAAGATAAGACTAGTAACGGCAAGATAATTGACAATATCGACGCCCACAACTACTTTGTGTTCTACTCGTGCATAGTAACTACGCATAGACCTAGCTCTGATACCACTGTTGGGGTACGTAGCAGAAATTCAAAATTTTCTACGCATCACCAAGATCAATCTATGGAGTAATCTAGCAACGAGGGGAAGGAGAGTGCATCTACATACCCTTGTAGATCGCTAAGTGGAAGCGTTCAAGTGAACGGGGTTGATGGAGTCGTACTCGTCGTGATCCAAATCACCGATGATCCTAGTGCCGAACGAACGGCACCTCCGTGTTCAACACATGTACAGCCCGGTGACGTCTCCTACGCCTTGATCCAGCAAGGGGAGAAGGAGAGGTTGGGGAAGACTCCATCCAGCAGCAGCACGACGGCATGGTGGTGGTGGAGGAGCGCGGGACTCCAGCAGGGCTTCCCCAAGCACTACGAGAGACGAGGAGGGAGAGGGGTAGGGCTGCGCCAACAGGGGAAGAATTCGTGTCTCTGGCAGCCCAAAACCTCAAGTATATATAGGGGGAGGGGAGGGGCTGCGCCCCCACCTAGGTTTCCACCCCTAGGGGTGGCGGCCAGCCCTAGATCCCATCTAGGGGGCGGGGGGCGGCCAAGGGAGGAGAGAGGGGGGCGCACCACTAGGTGGGCCTTAGGCCCATCTGAGCCTAGGGTTTGCCCCCTTCCACTCTCCCTTGCGCCTTGGGCCTTGGTGGGGGGCGCACCAGCCCACCTGGGGCTGGTCCCCTCCCACACTTGGCCCATGCAGCCCTCCGGGGCTGGTGGCCCCACTCGATGGACCCCCGGACCCCTCCGGTGGTCCCGGTACACTACCGGTGATGCCCGGAACACTTCCGGTGGCCAAAACCATACTTCCTATATATCAATCTTTACCTCCGGACCATTCCGGAACTCCTCGTGACGTCCGGGATCTCATCCGGGACTCCGAACAACATTCGGTAACCGCGTACATACTTTCCCTATAACCCTAGCGTCATCGAACCTTAAGTGTGTAGACCCTACGGGTTCGGGAAACATGCAGACATGACCGAGACACCTCTCCGGTCAATAACGAACAGCGGGATCTGGATACCCATGTTGGCTCCCACATGCTCCACGATGATCTCATCGGATGAACCACGATGTTAAGGACTTAATCAATCCCGTATACAATTCCCTTTGTCTAGCGGTACGATACTTGCCCGAGATTCGATCATCGGTATCCTGATACCTTGTTCAATCTCGTTACCGGCAAGTCTCTTTACTCATTCCGTAACACATCATCCCGTGATCAACTCCTTGATCACATTGTGCACATTATGATGATGTCCTACCGAGTGGGCCCAGAGATACCTCTCCGTTTACACGGAGTGACAAATCCCAGTCTCGATTCGTGCCAACCCAACAGACACTATCGGAGATACCTGTAGTGTACCTTTATAGCCACCCAGTTACGTTGTGACGTTTGGCACACCCAAAGCACTCCTACGGTATCCGGGAGTTGCCAATCTCATGGTCTAAGCAAATGATACTTGACATTAGAAAAGCTTTAGCATACGAACTACATGATCTTCTGCTAGGCTTAGGATTGGGTCTTGTCCATCACATCATTCTCCTAATGATGTGATCCCGTTATCAACGACATCCAATGTCCATGGTCAGGAAACCGTAACCATCTATTGATCAACGAGCTAGTCAACTAGAGGCTTACTAGGGACATGGTGTTGTCTATGTATCCACACATGTATCTGAGTTTCCTATCAATACAATTCTAGCATGGATAATAAACGATTATCATGAACAAGGAAATATAATAATAACCAATTTATTATTGCCTCTAGGGCATATTTCCAACAACGGGGACTCAGCAATCTCACACCCTCGCGATCAAGACTATTTAAGCTTATAGGAAGGGTAAAAGGTATGAGGTGGAGCTGCAGCAAGCGACTAGGATATATGGTGGCTAACATACGCAAATGAGAGCAAGAAGAGAAGGCAAAAGCACGGTCGAACAACTATGATCAATAAGTGATCCTACAACAACCTACGTCAAGCATTACTCCAACACCATGTTCACTTCCCGGACTCCGCCGAGAAGAGACCATCACGGTTACCCACGCGGTTGATGTATTTTAATTAAGATCAACTTCAGGTTTTCTACAACCGGACATTAACAAATTCCCATCTGCCCATAACCGCGGGCACGGCTTTCGAAAGTTCAAATCCCTGCAGGGGTGTCCCAACTTAGCCCATCACAAGCTCTCACGGTCAACGAAGGATATTCCTTCTCCCAAGACAATCCGATCAAACTCGGCATCCCGGTTACATGGCATCCTCGACAATGGTAAAACAAGTCCAGCAAGACCACCCACTGTTCCGACAAATCCCAATAGGAGCTGCACATATCTCGTTCTCAGGGCACACCGAATAAGCTAAGCGTACGGGAGCCAACGTAACCCAAGTTGCCAAGGGACGGCCCGCGTGGTGCTCTGGGTTGGACCAACACTTAGACAAGCACTGGCCCGAGGGTTTAAAATAAAGATGACCCTCGGGATGCGCGACTCCCAAGGGAAAAAGGCTAGGTGGCGAATGGTAAAACCAAGGTTGGGCCTTACTGGAGGAGTTTTATTCAAAGCGAACTGTCAAGGGGTTCCCATTATAACCCAACCGTGTAAGGAATGCAAAATCCAGGAACATAACACCGATATGACGGAAACTAGGGCGGCAAGAGTGGAACAAAACACCAGGCATAAGGCCGAGCCTTCCACCCTTTACCAAGTATATAGATGCATTAATTAAATAAGAGATATTGTGATATCCCAACAGTAAAATCCATGTTCCAACAAGGAACAAACTCCAATCTTCACCTGCAACTAACAACGCTATAAGAGGGGCTGAGTAAAGCGGTAACATAGCTAAACAACGGTTTGCTAGGACAAGGTGGGTTAGAGGCTTGGCTTAGCAATATGGGAGGCATGATAAGCAAGTGGTAGGTATCGTAGCATAGGCATAGCAAAAGAGCGAGCATCTAGCAAGCAAAGATAGAAGTGATTTCGAGGGTATGGTCATCTTGCCTGAGATCCCGCAAGGAAGAAGAACGAGTCCATGAAGAAGACAAACGGTCGTAGCCAACGTATCCTCACAAACACAACGTTACCGGATTACCGAGAAGAAGTACACCGGAAAGAAAGCAAACTACATAGTAAACAAACATCACATAAGCATGGCACGATGCGCAAACAAGTATGATGCATGTCCGGTTTAATGAGGCATGGCATGGCAAAGTGCACAAACAACCCTACAAATTAAGTGGAGCTCAATATGCAACAAGTTGCATATTGACGGAACACCACGTGACTTATTTAGTTCACTCTCGTTTATGTACCCAACAAGATTAAATGTTTTTAGCATGGCAAGAGGTGAAGCATGATGAAACTATCTATCTAGGCAAGTTTAAATGAGGCCGGAAGCAACGAACAACAATTCCGGTAAATCCCCATATGTAAATATTAGGTTTGGTACTGTTCTGCCCTAAACACAATTTTAGATTTGTTAAACATGCAAAGTAAAGCCATCATGATAATCTAGGCATTTTTCTACCCCATTTACATATAAAGATTATTTAAAACCGAGCTACGGTTATTTAGTTATGAAATAAATCATCTTAACATGGCATAGGGGCAAATTTAACCAAACAGCATTTTAAACATTTCAAACATGGATGAAAGTTGCATATTATTAAACTAGATGAAATTCTAAGCAAGTTTCATATTTGGAGTTTTAACATATGATGCATAGATCAAGAGTTATTAAATGCATGAAGTACAAGGGGTTTTCTATAAAACGGGCAAACTCTGGATAATAGCTAAAATTCGCAGACAGGGAAAAACACTATATGGGCCGAAACTGAGACAAGCCCAACAGAAAAAAAAAACAAAAGGTGGGGCGCTGGGGTGTGGCCTCACCCAGTGGGCCTTGGCCCGCTCGGTGGTGAGGTGGACCGGCTGGGCTGCGGTTTGGCACGGGAGGAGGCGCACTGGGCCGGCCTGCAGTCAATGCGACGACGAGGAACCGCTCCTTCGTCCTCTGCTCGACAGAGACAGAACGCGGCGCTGAGGTCAACGGCGAGGCGACAGCGGGTCTCGGCGCGGCAACAACGAACTGGGGTCGCCGGGATCCGAGGCGGCAGGGAGGTGGAGACGAGGCGGTGGAGCGGCACGGATCCGATGGTTGATAGGCATGGGGAGGCAGCAACGAGGTGATCCGAGCAGAAGGGCGTCGGCCTTGGCGCTCCGGGAAGTTGGAGGCGACCGGAATGGATGGAGGCGGCGCAGGTCGACCGGAATCGGTCCAGGGAGGTGTGTGGTGGCGCAGGGCTTGAGGAGGCCGTCGGCCATGGAGTCGGGCGAAGCTCCTGTGAAGCAGAGAGAGAGAGAGAGATCACGATGTGAGAGACCACAGGGAGAGAGAGATTACAGGAAGGAGGAGAAGTAAAAGGGACACGGCGGGAGGGCCCTGGTCACCGGCGTCTCGAGAAGCTCGAGATCGAGCCTCCTGCTCGATCTGGAGGTGGGCACTCGGCTGGCTGCGTGCCCGAGCGCGAGGGGAGCAGGGGAGCTGCGGATGCAGCGAGGACCGAACAGGGGAGGCAGGGATCGATGGATTGGATGGAGCAGGTGGATGGCTGCAGCGATCTGGTTGGGTGGAGGTGGATCGGGAGGAATCCCAAGGTTGGGGGAAGGCTGTCGGCTGGCTAGATTGGTCCGACGCTGAAAATAAAGAGAGTGGCGGCGGCGGGGATTGGACAGAGGAGGATCCCTAGAAATTAGGGTTGGCTAGTTTAGGTAGGGTTTCATCTGCTATAAATAGCAGGTAGGAATTGGGTAGGGCTATCACGTCCCTACGATCGCAATCGGACGGTCGCGAATAAAATAGTTAGGGAGTCCAAATAGGAAAATGGTGATGTTTTGTAGACGCCTGGGGATGATCCGGACACGACGGTGACGACTGCTCGGGTCGGGTCCGGGACAACTTTTCGGACGCGCGCGAGGGGGTTTGATGCACTGAGCAGAGAGGGTTTCGGACCGTGCGATCGCATCGGACAACTCCGGACACGAAGAGGGGTAGGAGGATGGACTAGGTGGGCTGTGGCGAGACTGCGAGGGGAGAAGAGAGAGAGGGGGGGCCCGGCATGGTTTCCGGAGACCGAAAACGTCCGACGTTAGACCGGCTATATTGCCGCTATAGTTAACGGTTGGGCTATCAAACGGACTCCGAACGCGATGAAATTTGACAGGCGGTCTTCCTACACTAAAATAAGACCGCACGCCAACTTTCAACCCATTCCGAGAACATTTTCCGGCCACTTATAAAATAATATTTCGGACGTGCCGCGGGCGCATGCAAGTGTGTTTGGGCTCAGAACGGATAACGGACGGAACTGGGGGAGCCCGGACGGATGCAAGTTTTGAAAATATGAAGATGCAATGCACATGATGACATGGCAAGTTGCAACACGCAAGCAAATGACATGGTAACAACAGCGAATAACTGGAGGACACCTGGCACATCGGTCTCGGGGCGTTACAGCGACGAGGTGGCTCGGCGCCGGGGCGGGTGAAAGCAAAGAACCGGCATCGTCTCGAAGGCTACTGCATGCTCTACTCCGACTACTTCGCCGATGCTCCACTTCACGGCGAGAAAACATTTCGGCGCCGTTATCGGATGAGCCGACCGAAAGCTCTTCCTCGGGATTGTGAATTCCATCCGGGAGTTCGATAACTACTTCAAGTGCGAGATGGATTGCACCGGCGCCCTTGGATTCACCTCCATCCAGAAGTGCACGACAGCGATGAGGATGCTTGCATACGGAGCTCCCAGTGATTCACTCGACGACTATGGGCGCATGGCCGAGTCCACCAGCATAGAGTGTTTCTACAAGTTCTGTCGGACAGTAGTGGCAGTGTTTGGACCGCAATACTTGAGAACACCCAATGCGGAAGACACTGCTCGGATCCTAGCACAGAATGCAGCAAGAGGATTTCCTGGGATGCTTGGAAGCATCGACTGCATGCATTGGAAATGAAAGAATTGCCCATTTGCTTGGCAGGGGATGTACAAAGGCGCCAAAGGCGGTTGAAGTGTGGTACTTGAGGTGGTGGCCACACAGGACCTCTGGATTTGGCACTCCTTCTTTGGTATGCCAGGAACTCACAATAACATCAACGTGCTGCAGTGCTCTCCTGTCTTTGCCAAGCTTGTTGAAGGTCATTCTCCTCCGGTGAACTTCGAGATCAATGGGCGACACTACAACAAGGGGTACTATCTAGCTGATGGCATCTATCCAAGATGGTCGACATTTGTGAAGACGATCTCAAACCTTGTGCCAGGAGGCAAGAACGCCTGGTTTGCGAAGGTTCAGGAGGCTTGCAGGAAGGATGTCGAGTGGGCATTTGGTGTACTCCAATCTCGATTTGCTGTTGTCCGGTACCCCGCTCAGACCTGGTCGAAAGATCAAATATGGGAGATTATGACTTGCTGTGTCATCTTGCACAACATGATCATCGAGAGCGAGCAAGAAGACCCAGTGTTTGACACTGAACCATACTACAGGCAGGGTCCTCTAGCCGAAGTTGATCACCAGCTACAGGCAACCTAGACTGCCTATCTCAGTATGCGTCAGGAGATCCGAGACCCACAGGTGCATCATCAACTGCAGTAAGATCTGATAGAGCACCTATGAAGGCTCAAGGGCGACGCCGGACGCGACGTGAATTTTTATTTGTTGAACTATATAATTTGTATTGAACCATTTGTTGTTGTACTATTTCGTTGAAATATTTGATATTTCTGTGATGAAATATGTGATAAAAAATTTATGTGGATAATTGAACGCCGAACAACGGTGAACTACGCCGAATATGGGCCTATTGTTGCCTATATGTGCCCTTTATTCGCCGAAATGGGGATGAAAAGTAGGCCAATATCGACGCCCGAGGGCGAACTGGGGGTGACGACTGGACGCAAAACCGCCTCCAGCGCCGATTGTATCGCCAGCTCGCCCCAGGAAGCGATTTTTATGCGTCCCGAAGAGGCGAACGGCTAGAAATGCTCTTATAAACCAGATAGTCTTGGATTAGTGTCCGTTACCAACACTCCGGTGGTGCTACTCTTCACGGTTCCGTCGCGTCGTCACCGATCTGCCACGTGTCGTGTTTGGTCGCTGGCTGACACTTGCACGGCATTTACCAATCGGATCACACCGCACTGCTCAGGATTGGTTTTAGTCGCTGGTTTAGTCTCACGTCCGTGTGTCAGGCAAAGCAGCGCTTATAAAGATGACGGTGACATCGATGATCAGATAGTATACTAAGTAGTAGTGTTTTGATGAGTGGAAGAGAGAGGACTCACAGTCTTAAGCCTTTTCTTGAGAGCCGAGGAGAGACTTGCCGTTCGTGTTCCTTCACCTCAGCGGTGTGCTTCTTACTGCGTCTGCGCCTTCCTCTGTTTCAAAAGGAAATACTGGCGAGTGGCAAGAGTCCGAAGCGCACAGAACTCTCGAAGCAGGCAAGGGCAAGCAGCCACTGAACTTCAGCTGGCAGCAGCGCAGTTGGATTCCTGCACTGCACGGAAACGCCGCATGTTTTTTTGCGTTGCCCTGCTCCGAGCCATCGCGTTGGAATGCGACTGTGTGCGGCTGTGTCGTTTGCGGAGCTGCAGGCCGCCAGGCCCGCGGTAGTTGCAGCCATCTTCTTGCCAGATACTAGTACTTTTGGCACGTTTACATCCAAACATTGCGTCTACGCGCCCATCTGCTGCCTGCGTCGCACTTCTTTTTTGACGGGTGCCCGCACCATCATACAGTGCTACTTTGTTCGATCGCCCGTGAAAACACCCCTGACCATATACATCAAAGTAGACCGAGATCGATCGGTCGGTCGGTCGGTCTTCTCCTTGGCTTTTGAGAAGCGGGGGTTGATCCGATGTGCTCTTGCCGCGTAACCCATGGGCGATTTCTGTTAGTCCTTAAGGCTAGTCATAGTGAAAGTAACTTAGCAATTAACATAACATATTTCAAGAAAAGTTTACTTATGTGGCATGTACTTAACAAGGAGAGAGGTGTTTGAAGTAACATAATATGTTATTGTATAACGCATCTCAAGGCAAAATGAGTCTGCATCTTAATAAATGATGCCTTGCATGATACCACATATATGTTACTCTCCACTATGAAGATAATAACATAGATTAGTAATATATGCATGTTACTAATCTAAGTTACTCTCCACTGTGACTAGCCTAAAAAATTATTAACATAATGAAAAAGTTTGACCGTGCGAGCGCGGTGGAGTTACCGGTGACGAGCCATGAAATTACTGAGAGATCTTCCCATCACAGCGCTGATGACCTCAGTTGATTTCGATCGCCGGGCTTGTGCGCCCGCTAGAGACTTGCCGTGGTGCCAGGGTCAAACACCAAACCGCAGGTCATCCACACGTGACGAGACCGCACTGCGTCCGTCCAGCCCATCCATATATTTTATTTTGACCCGAAGAGATCGTAGAACAAACTGCTCTACGGCGTCCAGTCCACATCGCCCGCTCGTCTACAGCAGCCAGCAGCCGGCCCAAAACGGTGGGCAGCTCAAGCAGATACCACGCACGGCTCGCGTATAAATACACTGACGCAGGTGCCTGAACCGCTCGCCATTCAGAAGTTCCCAAACCAAAGTACTCCGTCCGGTTCCCTCGATCTGGTTCTGTTCGTCCCCTTTGAATTTCCGACTCCGAGGCAAGGAAGCAGGCTGCTTGCGATGGCGGGAGGAGGGAAGGTGTACTCGTTCCAAGAGGTGCGCAAGCACAGCCAGCGCAAGGATTGCTGGCTCATCATCTCCGGCAAGGTCGGTTCGTCATGTCATAAACCCTCGTTGCATCTACCACCACTTCACTTGCCTTCAGATGAATTTTTTGTAGACGCACATGATCTGGGTTATCTGGCCATATGATTTACCTCTGCTCGCTGCCTCAGGTGTACGACGTGACGCCCTTCATGGAGGAGCACCCGGGCGGCGACGAGGTCCTGCTGGCGTGCACCGGTGAGCCCTCCTTTCGTCTTCTCTCGCGTGCTTTCACGGATCGTTTTCTCTTGGTTGTGGCCGGGAATGATTTGGCATGTCTTACGGGCGTGCAGGCAAGGACGCGACGGCCGACTTCGAGGACATCGGCCACTCGGACGCCGCCAAGGAGCTGATGCCGCAGTACTGCATCGGGGAGGTCGACGCCGCCACCGTCCCGGCCAAGCTCGCCCGCGCCGTCCTCCCCGCCAAGGGGGCGGCGGCTCCTGCGCCACGCGCGAGCACGGGCCAGGGCGTCCGGCTCACGGTGCTGCAGCTCGCCCTGCCTCTCCTGCTGGTGGCCATGGCCTTCGCGCTTCAGAACTTCGCCAAAACCAAAACAGAGTAGACGAGAAGGACAGATGCCGTCGCGGATACCGGCTGCGGTCTCTTGGAAGTATCTGCACGTCCAACCAGTTGCTGTCGACGTCTCTACCGCTGCAATCGTTGTAGTTCCATCTCCCCTGTGTGTACCGACGTAATTATTGGTGGAATTCATATATCTATAATCGCCAAGTTTCAGAAAAAAAATATCTATATCTATAATCCTATATAGTGTGGGAATAACTCAAAACTTGAGCCGCTGGATGCACTCAGTCCGATGGTGGAAAGTTGGCAAATCCTTACACTTCTGTCTTCTGACCATTTGGATTGCTCTTTTGCGCTAGATTGTGCACGTGAAGTTCAGTCCTAAATTTAAATCTTGGCTTGCGCTCCACAATGTCCAGCCCAACGATTGGATTGATATGGATTCGGTTAAGGATTGGTGGAGTCAAAATGCCACTAAGCAAACTGGATTCGGTTAAGGATTGGTGGAGTCAAAATGCCACCAACCAAACTCCATCGAGAAGGCCGCTTGTCTCCCTGATGATGCTTATCTCCAGGGAAATATGAAAGGAGCGAAACGCTAGAGTTTTCCACAACACGGCCGTTCCAGTGGGAGTGTTGGTCGCCAAGATTAAAGAGGAATGCTCGCTTTGGAGCCTCGCGGGAGCAAAACATTTGTGTAACATTATGTCATGAGAGTGATGTACTGTATTTGGCCATACATTGTTAACCTTCTCTCTTAATCAATGAAAATGGCAAATCTTTTGCCTAGTTTAAAAAAAAATCCAAACCCCTTAATGTCTCTGCTCAGCCATAACCTTTTAGCTGGGGCTTCTCAAAAGTCGAGAACTATCTAGAAGACGCCAAACGAAAGGGAAGTGTGAGAATAGCAGCAGATGCCAGCAGTACAAAATGAATGACATGTTGGTCGTTTGCTAATCTGTTTTCACTACCCTTGGCCTTTTGGAAGCTGCATCTAATGAAAAAAATGCAAGTGTTTTGACATGTTATCAGTGTTTTTTAAGAACACTTCAGTTAAAAACTATAGGAGTTCCACACAGCAATTGCAATTTGTTTTCGTAGTATATATGTCTTCAGGTTTCATGACCGATTCAGCATGGACTGGCTAGACAGAAACCGGAGAATCTCCTATCAGAAAACCTCAGATGCACATCTTGCTTTACAACCAAAGGACTTCTTTCCAGAGAAGAAACAAAACACTTCAAAGTTCAAAAAGCACCAGTGGAATATCATTTCGCATTAGTGCACCTCGTAAATGATGAGAAGTGAACGATTCTGCTCAGCAAAATAACAGCCGACGCAGGTAGATGAACAAAGTAATGCAGATGGACAGTCGAGTATACCAAGGCAAGGAATATTGTATGCAAACCGTATATGAATTATTTTCTATTAATATTTGATGACATGATAATGTAACATGAATCTTTCACTGGGAGGGCTGAAAAAAAAAAGAATGTATGAAGAAAAAAGAATGTTCTTTTACATGTGCACCACCTGCCTAATCCCTATAACAACATTGTAGAGGAGCAAACAGATGGACTTACAATATTGTGGAGGTTAGAACTCGATAATCACTTCTGGAATTCCTCGAGTCAAGGGCAACCGCGACCGTATATATATACAGCATCTTGGGCATGAGGACTTTTTTTTTTCACTGAATCCCTCTGGATTTACAGAGTTTTAGCGGTTGGCGCTAGGTTAAATTAATCAAGTCTAAGACTCCAATTTATACTCCTGATGCTAGAGGCCTACTTCCAGCTGAAGAACATGTTCTTGCTTTCCTGTGATAAAAGAGGTCAATTCTTCTGGGGCAACGACAGACTTAAGCCACTCTTGTAGTTCCTCCCCTTCAACCTTTTCATTCTCTGGAAGGATCATAGAGATGAGCAGTTAGACATATGCATGGCTCATGAAGAAAAGCGCACCATAAAAAACATAGGCAGATAATATGTCAAATTACCTTCTAAATATGCTCCAAGTCCTTCCAAAACTGCTGGATTAGCACGGATAACTGAAAGAGCAACTTCAAGTGCTGATTGTAGAAGTGCTTTTACTTCCCCTTGGACAAGATCAACCAGATGACCCTGTCATTAGTTTTCCAATGTGAGCTTAGTAGGCAGCTTAATAGTTTGATCTGCAATTGTATGGAACTTTGAGACAGACCTGGTCCCTTCCAAATGGGGAGCCTCCAGAATCATCTAGCCCACCATTTGACAATGTAGCTAGTGATATTGGACCTATGCGCTGATTAAGACCATACTCTGCCACGGCTTTGTAAGCCATGTCAGTTGCACGCCTGATGTCATCAAGTGCCCCAGTAGAAACCCGTCCTGCTAGAACTATTTCCTCTGCTGCCCGCCCACCCAGAAGCGTTACCAGACGTCCACGCAGTTCATCAACAAAGAGCAAATATCTATCTTCTGTCGTGGGAGGAGTGTATGTAAAGCCTAATGCACCTCCTGACCTCGGCAGTATACTCAATTTCTAGGAAAATAAACAGCGAAAGAAAGTAAGACCAATTTAGAATTATACCGACTGTTCTTATCAATAGTTGTTTCAATTCAAACCTCCACACGTGGCTGGCCTGGCAACAGATTTGCTACAGCAGTTCCCACAACTGCATGACCAACTTCATGCCGTGCAACAACAGCCTTTTCATTGCCCTTCAGCTTTACATGTTTTTTCTCTATGCCCTAAGAAATAGACTTCACAGTTAACTTCACAGTAGCATAGAGAACTATAATGACTAATAACAGGAACATCTATCTCTCACGGCAACATCAAAATAGAGCAAAGAACAACAATAAGGCCATGCCCTGAGGGCACAACTCATACAATAGAGATGATTAGTATTGTGCAGCTAGTATCCCTTAAGGAATAAGGATACGACTAGCAGTAGTTGCAGCATGATATGTGCATGTGACGTGCGTGGACAGGGAACCTGCTAGATTAGGAAAGGTCTTAAATCTTAATTACCTTTGGTACATGCTGAGTTTGTATTCAGATCTGACTTGTGGATCAAGTTGGTTGTGCTACATAAAGGACCCGTATGTCGTACATGTTTTGGCTAGGAAAAATTATTGAAAACACGCTAAATGCATAGTTCAGAATGCATGGGGGGTTAGAATTTTATGCTAAAAAGTGTACTGGAGAAGTTTAGTGCCAAGAACTAAACTAATGTTTTCCTTTAAGGAAACTGCAGAGACCCTTAAACTGAGTCCACGGAGACTTGAACCCAGGTGGTGGGATTAAACATCCACTCCCCCACCAAAGTGATATTTGAGTGCCACCAAATGTATTTTTCTCCCAAAGAAATCTACCACAAAACCAGCATGGATGTGAATAGGTAAAATTCACCATACATGAGTTAAGCATTTAACAGACAAAATGCACTGTTTGCTTGATTGCATACTCTAAGGGGGCAGTTTGCATATAAAAATCACTTCTGGACACAATTTTGAATATTCTTTGTGTGTTATCGTTAACTGCCGTTTTTAACCAAAACAGAACCCAAAAAGACCCGCAGGACTGGAAGAGCCTCTGGTCCTTAGTGCAATTCCATGGCCAGGGGGAGCGCGGCCCTACCGGCTGCTGCTTTGGCCCCGTGGCCGGCGCTGGCAGAGAAGGGTAGGGGGGATTCAGGAGGAGGGAAGGAGATTAGAGATTCCAGAACTACTGAATTATTTCCTGAAGTCCTAGTACACACTCCTGCTCCTTATATAGGAGATGACCAATTTTAACACAAGGAAAGTAAAGACTCAATCAGAAACAAACAGGAACACACCTCCACCAGGGATTCAATCCTGCACAAATACAACTTGGTCCTAAGTTGATTCTAATCAGATTTTGGTTTAGTCCGACATTTGTACGGAACACCCCACATAACAAACACAGTTTTACAGATGGTGCTGTTTAGATATCCATACTATGTATGTTGGGCAATTGCACTTTATGTAATCCTCTGCGCATTGCACAGTTAAGGACTAAGATAGATATAACTTGAAGCTGAATACAATATAGTTGGGACTGCATACACATCATATTCTACTTCAATAAAGAAAGTAATAGAACGAGATTTGAGATAACAGAAAAACATACAGCTATAGAGCGCTCAACCGCGCTGATGAAATCGATCTTTTCCACTATTTCTTTATTTGATCTTCCAGCCAACAAAGCAGCTTCATTCACTAAATTAGCAAGGTCTGCCCTGCATAGGGTACACACAAGTCAAATGGAAAGTGGTACATGGTTAAAAAGATTAACTAGAAGAGAAATTGTTACCCTGTAAAACCAGTTGTCATTGCAGCAATGCCGCTGAGATCTACATCTTTACCAAGCGGAAGCTCTTTTCTGTTCGCATGAACTTTCAGGATAGATTCTCTTCCAAATTTATCGGGAGCTTCAACCTGTCATGAAAATGTCTGTCACATCTGAAAACTAAGAAGCAAGTGATACACTTGTTTGAGAATAAAAGCTAACCGTGACTACACGGTCAAATCTCCCTGGGCGCCGAAGGGCAGGATCCAAAACATCTGCCCTGTTTGTTGCTCCAAGTACAATGACAGCTGAGTTGGTATCAAAACCATCCATTTCCTAAAAAAAGAGAAAATTAACAATGGCCAGACAAAGAATAGGGTGCCATGGAAGTAAAGACTGAAAAGTAAGAAACTATTGTTATTATCCTACCGTGAGCAGTTGATTTAGTGTCTGCTCACGCTCATCGTTGCTGACGATACGGTACCGGCCATCACGACTTTTTGCCACGGCATCAATCTATAAAGAGCAGCCGAATGCAAAGGGTTAGCATGCATCTGAATAGAAAACAAGTAATTATATCCACAAATGCTAGATTACCTCATCAATAAAAATAATTGACGGTGATTCCTTTTTGGCCCTAGCAAATAGTTCACGTACTCGAGCTGCTCCCATGCCTACATATAGCTCCACAAATTCACTTGCAGAACAACTTATGAAAGGAACTTCCGCTTCCCCTGCTACAGCTTTAGCAAGGAGTGTCTTCCCAGTTCCTGGAAGGCCCACCTGTAAAAAGGATTGCACTGTAAGTAACAAACGCAATAACCAAGCAACACTCACTACTATAAATAAATGCAGAACTAACCAACAAGACACCTCGAGGAGGACGTGCACCAAGACGAATATATTTTTCTGGGTTCCTTAGGAACTCCTGAACATAATGAAAAGATAAAACCAGGTTATTTTCCTCCAATCAATAGATAGACCAGAACATCACTGCACATACTAGAATACAAGATTACCAGTAACAAGTCATCATAAAACCCATACCACAATTTCTTCCAACTCTTCTTTGGCCTCGTCAACTCCAGCCACATCAGCGAATGTAACTATATCGGCAGTTTCTGAAACTTTTGCCCCACCAGAGTTCAAATTCTTTCGATTCCTCAGCTGGCCTGTTGATTGCTGGTAATACACAAGAAATAATAATGTCTATAAAAAAATCGAATTTAAAGACCATATTCACCAGTTGACTGGGGTAGAAAAATATAAACACATGTCAGTACCTGAGAAAAGCTTATTGGCAGTCGCTGAAGAACTACTGCAATTAATACAACATAAATAAGAGCCACCTGCACAATATAAGAGTGTAATTAGGGCCAAAAGCACAGGTTGAAGAGAGACTTGTACACGTGGACATGAACACTGAGCGATGTAAACATACACAAACATCTTACAAGATTACCCCTTGCGCCTATCAACACGCATCGGTACATTGTTTGGAGTCTGCGAAATTTCTATTTTGTGGATCAAATTAAGGATTGCATATTCCTGTATTAGGCTAGGTACATAAGTTCACATATAAAACTGGGGTTCAATTTATCTTTTTTTCATGTGAAGAAATCCATCACCAGTTCCATACACAACAACAACAACAACAAAGCCTTTAGTCCCAAACAAGTTGGGGTAGGCTAGAGGTGAAACCCATAAGATCTCGCGACCAACTCATGGCTCTGGCACATGGATAACAAGCTTCCACGCACCCCTGTCCATAGCTAGTTCTTTGGTGATACTCCAATCCTTCAGGTCTCTCTTAACGGACTCCTCCCATGTCAAATTCGGTCTATCCCGACCTCTCTTGACATTCTCCGTGCGCTTTAGCCGTCCGCTATGCACTGGAGCTTCTAGAGGCCTGCGCTGAATATGCCCAAACCATCTCAGACGATGTTGGACAAGCTTCTCTTCAATTGGTGCTACCACAACTCTATCTCGTATATCATCAGTCCGGACTCGATCCTTCCTCGTGTGGCCACACATCCATCTCAACATACGCATCTCTGCCACACCTAGCTGTTGAACATGTCGCCTTTTAGTCGGCCAACACTCAGCGCCATACAACATTGCGGGTCGAACCGTCGTCCTATAGAACTTGCCTTTTAGCTTTTGTGGCACTCTCTTATCACAAAGAATGCCAGAAGCTTGGCGCCACTTCATCCATCCGGCTTTGATTCGATGGTTCACATCTTCATCAATACCCCCATCCTCCTGCAGCATTGACCCCAAATATCAAAAGGTGTCCTTCTGAGGCACCACCTGCCCATCAAGGCTAACCTCCTCCTCCTCACACCTAGTAGTACTGAAACCGCAAATCAGGTACTCAGTTTTAGTTCTACTAAGCCTAAACCCTTTTGATTCCAAGGTTTGTCTCCATAACTCTAACTTCCTATTTACCCCCGTCCGACTATCGTCAACTAGCACCACATCATCCGCAAAGAGCATACACAACGATTGTGGGGTTGATTAAATATGTAGTTATGGAGTACATACTAACAAAATTTAGCAACAAGTACTCCTGTTTGCTTGCTATAAAAAGCAGCCGCTGGGAGAATTGAACAAATGTTATGCTTTTGTTTCAAGCAGAACAAAAAAAATATTGGATTCTAATCTCTTGCGAGCATCTCTAAGTATTGACACATAACAAAACACTGGTTTTCTTTTTCTCCTTCATTGCCAGTACGTCACATCTAACTAGTTAACGTATATAAAATCTAGATTGCTGAAACAAACCATACTAAAGGAAATAACATTACAAATTATTCCTCCTTATTTAAACTAAACGCCATCTCTAATTCTACAATCTCCGTCACCATATGTAGTAAATCATATTTCCCCTGTTTCCTATTGACATGTCACTAATGGCCTAAAATGCTATGCTTGCAACAATTTTCAAGCCACAATAATCAAACGTGTAAGGTGTAACACAGATAACTTTCAGCTGAAATGCCTTACCAAAGCTGAATTGAGCATGCCGCCGGACCTCCTATCTGGCGACCCAAACTCAACATTATTCTCCACCATCTTCTCATATGGAGTCTTAATGTCCACTGGTCGTGTGGTTGTGAAGACGATTCTCCTCGAAATGGCAGCATTATCAGCAACGCCATCTGCTTGTGTTTGTGGCTGCTCCACCACGCTGGCCTCAACCTCTGGACGGAGCCGGAACATAACGTGCACCCCATCCACCTCAACCTTTTTCACCTGGTCCTTATCAATGCTCGCCAGGAAGTCGCTGTAGGGGACGCTGATGTAAGTGGTCTGCGGCCGGGGCTCTGAGCCAGGCAACGTGATCTCCGGCCGCAGCATGCGGAGGGCGAATATGGCAAACCCGAGCTGTAGCAGGAGGAACCCCATCTCCCGGCCCTGCACTATGGGCTCCCAAAACCATCGGCCAACACCGCCGCCCTTAGCCACCCGCCGGCGCCACTTGTTTTCCCCCCTCTTGGACGAAGAGGGCGGTGACGACGGCGGCGTCGCGGCCGCGCTGGTGGTGCTCGTGCCCGCGCTATCACCTCCTTGCTCCGCCGCCGCGTCGCGGTCGCCGCCCCCGGTGGACGAGGCCTCCCCTGACCCGGAGGCGCCGTCGCCGTCGCGCTCGACGTTGGCGCGCGCCGCCGGCGGGCAGCGAATGCGGCGATGGATGAGGGCGAACCCGAGGCCCCGGGGCGGCACGGCGGACAGGCGGACCGACGCGGCGCTGCCTCTGTAAGCAGGTCGCCTGCAGAGGGGGCGCAGGAGCGACCGGGAGGGGGGCACGATGGGGAGCGAGACGAGGGTTTCGGCGGCGGCGGCGGAGGCCATGGGAGAGGCAGGGGGGCGGGCCCCGAACCCTAGATTCGCGACCGGGAGGACGGGGGCAGCTCGAGGACCTCGCGTGGAGGAATCGGTGGGGAGGGCGGGCGGAGTGAGGTGGGGAGATGAGGAACAGAGGAAGGCAGAGGACGAGACGAACCGAGACGGGGAGCGAAGGGTGTCGCCGTTGCCTGCGTGTCTCGCCGTCACGCCGGGCTGTTAAATCCTGTTCGGGTGAATAACCTGCGGTCACCGAGAGGTGCACGTATTATTTCACTGATGCAAGGATCCCATTCGTGGCCCGCGTGTTTGTGGGCCCACTCTCAGTGGAAAGCTGCGACGTTTCTTGGATTTCAGTGGCTTATCCGTTCCGTGGAGATATGGCACGGAGCCGGCGGAGAGGGAGGGGGGTTAACGGGATTGGTGGGGACGAGCTCCTCGTTGTCAGTGAGAGCAGGGGCGTGAGTCAGAAGGTGGGGTCGCTCGAGATATTTGGCAAGTCGGATGGTGCAGGGCGGCGCGCTGCCCATGTCCACAGAAACGATGAACGAGTTCCGAATTTGGGAGCATATCTATCTTCCACTGCAGAGAAAGAAAAACAATGGATTTGCTAATTTTGTGTGGATTTCTGAACAAACGTGCACCTTCTTTGTCACTGAGCTAAATAAGTAGGAGTACTACAGTGGAAGGGTAGATGATCAAATTTGTAAGACGCTGCCCTGCAAGCAAGTATAAATAGTAAGCAAAATTGTAGGACTCTGCAAACATGTGCAAATAGTAACCGTGACTAATATGTACTCGTAATAGTTGTTTTAGGCTTAGTACTAGGTAAGTGTCAGTGTGTTGCAACAGGAGAGCGTTATATATGCATGGGTCATATATGCAGATCATTCTATAAAAAATCAACTCAACCTAAAACTTCATTGGGCTTAATCCTAATTTTGTTAAGCATCATACATGGGCAATGCATGTATTTTTTAAATAAATATATGTGTATGGTATATGGTTGAATGCCCCATGCCATATGTCTTGACTCTTGAGAGCCTAACTCAATTTCCTTTCCGTCAACAAAACCAATATAAATCCTCAAAAAAAACCAATATAATATGTTGAATATGTATCACAAAATCACTACAAGTCCACACAGCATGAGCAACTTCTTGCAATGTTTATCTAGCCATTGTCAAGGCTGGCCTATAATCTGGCATGTTTCCTCTAATTTGCATCCATTTTCAGGAAGTTTTCTCTACTGTTAGCTGAATGTTTGCCTAATAAAAACACGTTAGAAAAATAAAAACATGCAACAAAGAATACTCTCAAATTTAGAAATTCCTTGCTCGGAATTCAGTCATTTGCCCTAAAGAGGTGAGGAAGACGAGCCGAGGTGTGACGCCCCGAGACCGATGTGCCAGGTGTCCTCCAGTTATTCGTTGTTGTTGCCTTGTCATTGCTTGCGTGTCATGCATCTCATATCATGTCATCATGTGCATTTCATTTGCATACATGTTCGTCTCATGCATCCGAACATTTTCCCCGTTGTCCGTTTTGCAATCCGGCGCTCCTATGTCACCCGATGTCCCTTTCTACCTCTTTTCGTGTGCGGGTGTTAAACGTTTTCGGATTGGACCGAAACTTGTCATGCGGCCTTGGTTTACTACCGGTAGACCGCCTGTCAAGTTTCATAGCATTTGGACTTTGTTTGATATCCCAACGGTTAACCGAGGGACCGAAAAGGCCTCGTGTGTTGCAGCCCAACACCCTTCCAATTTGGCCCAAAACCCACCTAAACCTCCTCCATCATCTCGGACGTTCGATCACGCGTGGCCGAAAACCGCACCTCATTTGGACTCTCCTACCTCCCTCTACCTATAAATATGTGCACCCCGTCAAAATTCGCGGACGAAACCCTAGATCTCACCTCCCTCCGCGCCGTCGGACATGTCCGCTCGCCGGCGGACGCGTCCATCTCGCCGGCCATATCACTCCAGCCAATCGTGAGGCGCCACGACTTCACCGCCGCCTCCCTCCTCCACTCAGGCGCCGCCACCTGGCCCTGCGTCGCCACCTCTCCCGCGCGGGCCCGGGAGGCCCAGATCCGCCCCCCCGGCCCGGTGCGCCGCCGCCGCCCGAGGCCCTCGCCTCCCCGTGCCACGCCCAAGAGCTCCTCCGCCGCCTCGCTCTTCCTCCGCCGCGCCGGCGCTGCCTCACCGGCTTGCCACCTCGTCGCCGCCCGCCGCCCGCCGCGCCTCCGTCGCCTTCGCCGGCCACGGTCGCCGTCCGGCTCCGCCGCCCTGTCGCCTTGAGCTCACCCGAGGCCGCCGCACCACCGCGCCGCCTCGCCGGAGCTGCTCACCGGTCGGCGCCACCTCGCCTCCCCGCCTCTCCTTCGACTCCGGCGACCCGAGCTCCTCCGGTGAACAGGAACTCCAGCCATCCTCGTAATCCGCGCCGATCCAGATCTGGATCCACTTCGACGGTTGACTTTCTTCCCGTAGCCCTAATTATTTTGCATTTTTCATCACGTCATAACTCTGCATCCGTAGCTCCGATTCGTGCGTGTAGCATATCAAAATGTTCGTCTCGACGAGTACATCATTTCATCTCATTGTATCATTTTCATTTGAGCTCATCTTGATGGCCGAAATGCTGTTGGAAGAGGGCTATGTGAGGAATATGTCAGATCTGTTTCAGCAAATGGCATTTTGTCATTTTTGCCATGATTAATGTGTGCATGCTATGATCGTGAGCTCTACATGTGTTTTGTTATATGTCATGCCATCTTTACAGGGGTGCTTGCCATGTATTTTTGTGATATTTGTGGTGACTAGCACAAGCTTGCAAAGTAGCGTAATTGGTAATGCTGATTTCAGGGACTTAGTTTTTCACTAAGTCCTTATCCTGATTTTGTTGTTATGCCATATGTTCATGTTGTTTCCTAGTGATTCGTGCCTCTTTTGAGGATGATCAGTAAGGATGTTTTGTTAATATTGTGGTGCTCTATCCATCCATGTCTTTGTTTGCATTTATGGAGCACCTAGCTTGAGTCAATCGAGCTCTACTTTTGCTATAAAATGATCCTGGCAGATTGTTGACATGTTTAGCGATTTTGCTGAGGATGTTACTATTGATCCATGCATGCTATGTTGTTGTTCTTGCCATTTCTAGCTTCTATGCCATGTCTTATTGATGGGTGAATGTTTGGTTTGTCATGCCATGCTCTGTAGTGAGTGCATCAAGCTCGTAAACATGCCTACTCGTTAACTGATTTGCATGCTCCAGTTTTTCACTAAGTCTGAATCTGTTTATGTTTTTGCCATGTTCACATGCTTGCAATTGTATTTTCTGATCCCTTTTGGCTCAAGGTCACTAAGGGACTTTTGTTAAGTGCTTTGAGTAGCTTCATGCCATGCCTTGCCTTCCCATGTTAAGTTCCTGTAGCATGTAGTTTTCATGCTCTAAAGTGTGCTTCCTGATGATAAATTTCAGACTTGTGTTAATTTCATTAAGTCTGAAACCTGTTATCATTTGCACTTTTTCCATGCTTGTTTGAACCTGTTAATGGATGATTTAGCCATAGCTCAGTGTTCATATTTTGTCAAGCATCATGAGTGGATCACTGCCATGTATTTTATTGCCATGTTTGAGCGTTGTAGTATATTTTACTTGATGCATTTAGATGGCTACTTGCTGTTTATCGCAGACCGGTGCTATATTTGTTTTGCTTGCCATTTCCAAACCGTGCATCCGATTCCGGTGATCTTTATATCGATTTCAACCGAAATCACCTCACCTTTCCAGTGGCACTCTTGGATTTCCAAGTTGAGGCCAGGTTCAATCATTCCTTTCCAAATCATGCATATGCACCGCATACCGCATCCCGCATATCATACCATGTTCATGTGTTATTTGTTTACTATGTTGTGTGCTTCTTTCCGGTGTTGCTTCTTCGGGTTGGTTCCGATAACGTCGCGTTTGTGAGGACCCGTTCGACTACGTCCGTTTGTCTTCTTCATGGACTCATTCTTCTTCCTTGCGGGATTTCAGGCAAGATGACCATATCCTCGAAATCACTTCTATCTTTGCTTGCCAGATGCTCGCTCTTTTGCTATGCCTATGCCGCGATACCTACCACTTGCTTATCATGCCCCCCATATTGTTAAGCCAAGCCTCTAACCCATCTTGTCCTAGCAAACCGTTGTTTGGCTATGTTACCGCTTTGCTCAGCCCCTCTTATAGCGTTGTTAGTTGCAGGTGAAGATGAAGTTTGTTCCTTGTTGGAACATGGATATGTTGTTCCTTGTTGGAACATGTTTATATGTGGGGATATCACAATATCTCTTATTTAATTAATGCATCTATATACTTGGTAAAGGGTGGAAGGCTCGGCCTTATGCCTGGTGTTTTGTTCCACTCTTGCCGCCCTAGTTTCTGTCATATCGGTGTTATGTTCCCGGATTTTGCGTTCCTTATGCGGTTGGGTTATAATGGGAAGCCCTTGAAAGTTCACCTTGAATAAAACTCCTCCAGCAATGCCCAACCTTGGTTTTACCATTCGCCACCTAGCCTTTTCTTTCCCTTGGGTTCTGCAGACTCAAGGGTCATGTTTATTTTAACCCTCCCTGGGCCAGTGCTCCTCTGAGTGTTGGTCCAAACTGAGCTGCCTGCGGGGCCACCTCGGGGAAACTTGAGGGTTGGTTTTACTCGTAGCTAGTATCATCTGAGTGTGCCCTGAGAACGAGATATGTGCAGCTCCTACGGGATTTGTCGGCACATTCGGGCGGTGTTGCTGGACTTGTTTTACCATTGTCGAGATGTCTTGTAACCTGGATGCCGAGTCTGATCGGATCGTCTTGGGAGAAGGAATATCCTTCGTTGACCGTGAGAGCTTGAGATGGGCTAAGTTGGGACACCCCTGCAGGGATTTGAACTTTCGAAAGCCGTGCCCGCGGTTATGGGCAGATGGGAATTTGTTAATGTCCGGTTGTAGATAACATGAAACTTAATTTAATTAAAATGCACCAACCGCGTGTGTAACCGTGATGGTCTCTTCTCGGCGGAGTCCGAGAAGTGAACATGGTGTTGGAGTTATGCTTGACGTAGGTTGTTCTAGGATCACTTCTTGATCATAGTTGTTTGACCGTGCTTTTGCTTTCTCTTCTCGCTCTCTTTTGCGTATGTTAGCCACCATATATGCTAGTCGCTTGCTGGCGCTCCACCTCGTACCTTTACCTTTACCCATATAAGCTTAAATAGTCTTGATCGCGAGGGTACGAGATTGCTGAGTCTCCGTGACTCACAGATACTTCCAAAACCATCTTGCAGGTGCCGATGATATCGTGCAGATGATGCAACCAAGCTCAAGGAGGAGCTCGATGAAGATCTTGTCCTTTGTGTTGTTTCATTCTAGTTGATCAGTAGTGGAGCCCAGTTGGGGTCGATCGGGGATCTGTGTAGCATTTGGGGTAGTCTTCTTTCATTTTGGTTCCGTAGTCGGACCTTGATTGTATCTGGATGATGTAATGCTTTATTCATGTAATTGTGTGAAGTGACTATTGTAAGCCAACTATGTATCTCTTTCCCTTATGTGTTACATGGGTTGTGTGAAGATTACCTCACTTGCGACATTGCTTTCAATGCGGTTATGCCTCTAAGTCGTGCTTCGACACGTGGGAGATATAGCCGCATCGAGGGCGTTACACGAGGTGAGGCAGAACTACGCAGAAGAGAAAATAGCATCTACACCGAGGGATTAATGCATGACTAATTTTTAGGAAGCGCTGCAATCGTGTAAACATACATACGCTGGAATAAGAGAAGATGATGTGTGACGTTGTGAAGGTGTGGCCAACTTGGCAAACTCAAGCAAAAGATGAAGAAAACAAAGTAGTCCATAACTTGACGTTGTCAAGGATGCATTTTTTCTACTTATTGAATCCCCAGTGTTACTTGGTAGAATGAAAATGAACAAATAATCGATTGTAAGTTGACACTATACCTAGTTAACAGTAGCGCTTTGTACCCCAAATGTGTAGCAGTAGTGTTTCTACAAGCGCTACCACTAAGGCGCTACAGCTAACTGGTAGCAGTAGCGCTGGAAAGCGAGCGCTACTGCTATACCTAGTTAGCAGTAGCGCTTTTCTTGGGAAAGTGCTACTGATAATAGTAAGTAGCAGTAGCGTTTCTTTTGAAAAGCGTTGCGTCTAACTTTTCTTGTATTTTTGAAAATGCGGCTTATTTTCGTTGTAGGTTTTATATAGAGTACTTTCATCATATGATTTTATGACCATGATTAATTATTATATATACAGTGGGTGAAATGAACGTTGATTAGATGACCATGACCTAGTTTGAATTAGTAGTACTTTCGACATGCACCACATGTTACCTCCACTTGAATTTAATCCATATTCATTTCACCTACTGATATATATATATATAATAACTCATCATGCTCATATAACAACTTAGCATCATGCATCATCGATCATAATAAATAACTCATCATCGGTATCATGATAACAAGTCATACTCATCATCATCATACAACTTCTACTCGTTATCATAATAACAAGTCATACTCATCATCATCATCATAGTCATCTAACCAACCTGTAGCGACTCGACCTCAAAGGGTCAAGTCTCTGTGCTTCAGTGTCATCCCTGGATCGGTAATGCTGACACACACAGTACTCGAGGATTTATAACAGAGTAGCAATCACACACTTATTACATCGAATGTCTCCAAAGAGAACTTATTACAATAAATATGGCTTAAGGCCATCTAATACTATAACAGCGGAAGGCTTGGAAGATAACGTGAGTCCATCAACTCCAACGGCATAGCTGAGCTGCACGGCAACGACCAAACGAACCTTACTCCTCGTCTGAAAAGTCTGCAACATAATACGTTACAGCCCGAAAATGGGTCAGCACATGGAATATGCTGGCAAAGTAACACGGTAGAGCAAGAACAGAATAATGCTATCACTACATGCATTTTTTGCTGGTGGAAAGCTCTATGGTTATAATTTTGCGAAAAGCCAATTTTTCCCTACAACAAAGGAATAGATTTTAAATTAACTATCATGGTAGTTGAAACATCATTGAGAAGGTTCCTCCAACTCAATCCCAATTAAGGTAATTATCAACCCAACAATATTAATTTAGAGTGATGAGATACTTAAGATACTCCAAGTACTAGATACTCAAGATGTCCATAACCGGGGACATGGCTAATCATGATTAGTTTGTACACTCTGCAGAGGTTTGCGCACTTTTCCCCACAAGACTCGACCGCCTCCGTTGAATTTCTGGCACTACATGATGTTTGAGAAACGGATGACCGAGACACAGTCTTTCGGAAACATTAACTCTCTACTCCGGACAGACCATACCAAACCTACAATCCACTACCTGCTGATCCACCTCTTCAAGAGATTCACGTAACTTACTCAACTATGCTAGAGCCCATAATAGCTTGTGGCTGCACACGGAAGTTTCTAGCATGAATAATCTCAGTTCCCTTTGAGCCTGGGTGGCGGTCCATAGGAAGATCACACGGGTACTCCGGGATTTCCAAAAAATACATGCAACACTGGGTACTCCAGGTGCCTCAATCCACCCAGATGTGTATTTAAGTTGCCACCTTAAGTTGAACCATTAATTAACAATCTCACATCTGTCATGGATTTCACTCTCCCAAACCACGTCTACGAGCATAGCATAGCAATATAAGCAACGCGCAGAAGTAACTCCCAAGGGTTTGAATGTAATAGGGCAATAGGTTCTACCTCATCAACTACTTCCCAACCCACATGTTTATGACATCCTAACCATGCAATGTTTGAGGATTTGAAACTAATGCATAAAAACTGGGTGATAAAGGGGTATGATCAAAGTGTTACTTGCCTTGCTGACGATCCGCGAAACCTAGAGACTCCAAATAACACGCTTCGCACTCCGGAAATTTTATTGCAAACAAACAATAGCATACATAAGCAATCAAGCAAAGAAGCACGGGTAAATCTCAAATAAGAAGATTTAACCAGAAAGTTCAACTTAAGAACTCCGGTTTGCAAAAAGAATCAAATCAAACGGAGCAACGAAACTCAAACGGCAAAAGAAACACGATCCATTTACTAATCTGGACCTAGGTCAAATTTTACAGTAGTAAAAGCTTGTTCAAGTTGGTTAAGCGGAAAAAGGGTCTCGAGACGAAGATCTAGGCGCTTGAATCGCTTGATTCCGACTAACGAGCGAAAAGATAAACTAGAATGAAAATCTGATCAGAAATCGTGATCAGGAATAATCGCGGAATAATCCGATAAAAGAAAACTGACGAACAGGCTAACGAACGAGCGTTCGTTATCTGTGACTAACGGGCGAAAACCGTTCGTTAAAACGAATGTCCGGACAAACGTCCGCTAAAAAGAAAAACCGGGAAAAACCGACGAACCGAAAAAAACGAGTTAGGTTTTCTTAAAAAAAACCGGATCGGTTTTCTTTTAAAAAAACGGTGACTACCTCGTCGGTCCGGCAAGGCACGGCGGCCACGGCGAGGTGAGGCGCGGCAGCGGGCGAGGCGGCGGCGTCGACACGGCGCGACAGCGGCACGGGCGCGGTGCCGCAAGCGGTGGCGCGGCGGCTTGGGCTGCGGGGCGAGGCGAGGCGGCGGTGGTGGGTGGTGGTGGCGGCGGGGGGAGTATATAAGGAGGGGGTGTGTGCCTTGGGGAGGGGGCAAGGGCAGCGGGGGAGTCCGAGCCGGACTCCTCGCGTCGGGCGGCGGCGGCGCGGCCGGTCTCCTGTTGGAGACGGCGCGCGGGAGGGGACGGGCCGGCGGCGGGGCTTCGGCCCAGTTAGCCTGCACACTTTCTTTTAAAATAATTCCGCCGAATCTAAAAAAAACCTAGAAAATAAAATAAAAATCTAAAAATGCTAAAACAAATTTTCACCGTCTAAATGAAATATTTAGAACGAGATGAACATTTTCTTGGCCCTAAAATGCAATTTTGAAAACATGCAATTTTTCTAATGCAAATAAAATTGCAAATAAAAACCAAATAAAAACAAATATTGATTTTAATATTTTTCTCCAATATTTCAATTATTTTGGAGAAGTCATATTATCTCCTCTCATATATTTTAATATGAAATATTTTCGGAGAGAAAAATAATTAAAACCAAAATCCTCGTTTCAAAATTTGACAAATTCAAATTTGAAAACCGAGGAAATTCCCAACTCTCTCCGAGGGTCCTTGAGTTGCTTAGGATTTCGAGGATCGCGAGACGAAAAGCAATAACATATGATATGCAAGAATGATCTATGTATAACATTCCAAATTGGAAATTTGGGAAGTTACAAACCTACCCCCCCTTAAGATGAATCTCGCCCTCGAGATTCGGGTTGGCTAGAAAATAGGTGTGGGTGGTCTTTGCGAAGATCATCCTGTCATTCACATGTGGCTTCGTCCTCGGTATGATGGCTCCACTGAACTTTGCAAAACTTAATAACCTTGCTGTCGGTGACTCGGCTGGCAAACTCCAAAATCTTGACTGGCTTCTCCTCATAAGTCAAGTCATTGTCCAACTGAATCGCCTCCAAGGGTACGGTATCTCTTAGCGGTATGTCGGCCATCTCAGCATGGCACTTCTTCAACTGGGAAACGTGAAACACATCGTGAACTCCTGACAGTCCTCCAGGTAACTCCAACTTGTAGGCCACTTCTCCCATCCGTTCCGAAACACGATACGGTCCTACAAATCTCGGGGCTAACTTTCCCTTAACTCCAAAACGTTTCACTCCTCGCAAAGGTGATACTCGCAGATATGCTCTATCTCCAATTTCATAGGTTACCTCCTTGCGTTTCGAGTCCGCATAACTCTTCTGTCTGGACTGAGCTATCTTCAGTCTATCTCAAATCAGTTTAACCTTCTCCTCAGACTCTTTGATCAAGTCTGGTCCAAACAACTGTCGGTCTCCAACTTCATCCCACATCTCAATGGTGTTTTGCACCTTCGTCCATACAGGGCTTCGAGCGGTGCCATCTTCAAACTTGCTTGGTAACTATTATTGTATGAGAACTCTATGTAAGGCAGATTGTCACCCCAACTAGATCCATAATCTAGCGCACAGGCTCTCAACATGTCTTCCAGAATCTGGTTGACTCTCTCGGTCTGTCCATCCATTTGCGGGTGAAATGATGTACTGAACTCCAATCTCGTTCCCAAAGTCTGGTGCAGCTGATGCCAAAACTTTGAAGTAAATTGTGTTCCTCTATCCGATACGATGGTCCTCGGAACTCCATGCAGACATACGATCCTGGTCATATATATCTTGGCCAACTTGGCACTGGTATAAGTTGTTTTCACTGGGATAAAGTGTGCCACTTTGGTCAAACGGTTAACCACTACCCATATAGAATCGTATCCTGATTTGGTCCTGGGCAATCCGGTGATAAAATCCATGCCAAGTTTATCCCATTCCATTCGGGTATCGGCATAGGCTATAACAATCATGCTGCCTTTTGATGCTCTGCCTTCACTCTCTGACATACATCACATACGGCCACATACTCGGCGATATCCTTCTTCATCCCTGTCCACCAGAAACGTTCTTTCAAATCCAAATACATCTTGGTGTTTCCAGGGTGTATCGAGTATGGTGAGTCATGAGCCTCCTGAAGTATTAACTTCATGATCTCTGTGTTATTGGGCACGTAAACACGGTCCTCAAACCATAAGGTGTCGTGTTCATCCGCACGAAAACTTTGGCCTTTCCTTCGCTCATTTTCTCCTTTATCTCGACAATCTCTTTGTCATCCTTCTGAGCTTCTCGATTTTTTCCCAACAATGTAGACTGCACCTCCATTGTTGCAACAAAACCTCTAGGAACAATCTCCAATCGAAGTTCCCGGAGATCCTCTGCTAACTCCTTCGGCATTCCCGTGCTCACTAGGGTATTAGCATAACTCTTCCGGCTCAAAGCGTCCGCTACGACGTTGGCCTTTCCTGGATGATAGTGAAGCTTCATGTCATAATCCTTTATGAGCTCCAACCATCTTCTCTGCCTAAGGTTCAGTTCGTCTTCCTTCTGGGTGAAAATGTACTTCAAACTCTTATGATCCGTGTACACACCACAATGGTTTCCAATAAGGCAATGTCTCCAAGTCTTCAACGCATGCACTACGGCTGCTAGCTCCAAATCATGAGTGGCATAATTTAACTCGTGTGGCTTTAGTTGTCGTGAGGCATACGAAACAACTCTTTCGTCCTGCATAAGCACACTTCCAAGTCCTAAGCGAGAGGCGTCGCAATACACTTGAAAATCCTTACGTATATCTGGCAGTGTCAGCACTGGGACTGTAGTCAAACGTTTCTGCAGCTCCTGGAAACTTGCCTCGCAATCTTCCGTCCATTTAAACTTGGTATCCTTCTTCAATAATTCTGTCATGGGCTTCACGATCTTGGAAAAATTCTCAATGAATCTACGGTAGTATCCTGCGAGTCCAAGAAAACTACGGATCTCGCTAACTGAAGTGGGTGCCAACCATTCAGTGACTGTCTGAATCTTGGAGGGATCTACTGCTATACCTTCTCCCGATATAATGTTGGGGAACGTAGTAATTTCCAAAAATTTCCTACGCACACGCAAGATCATGGTGATGCATAGCAACGAGAGGGGAGAGTGTTGTCCACGTACCCTCGTAGACCGAAAGCGGAAGCGTTAGCACAACGCGGTTGATGTAGTCGTATGTCTTCACGATCCGACCGATCAAGTACCAAAGTACGGCACCTCCGAGTTCAGCACACGTTCAGCCCGATGACGTCCCTCGAACTTCGATCCAGCCGAGTGTTGAGGGAGAGTTTCGTCAGCACGACGGCGTGGTGATGATGTTGATGTTCTACCGACGCAGGGCTTCGTCTAAGCACCGCTACAGTAATATCGTGGTGGATTATGGTGGAGGGGGCACCGCACACGGCTAAAAGATCAAAGATCAATTATTGTGTCTCTGGGGTGCCCCCTGCCCCCGTATATAAAGGAGAAAGGGGGGTGCGGCCGGCCAGGGAGGAGGCGCGCCAAGAGGAGTCCTACTCCCACCGGGAGTAGGAATCCCCCTTTCCTAGTTGGATTAGGACTTGGGAGGGGGAAAGAGTGGAGGAGAAGAAGGAAGGGGGGGGGGGCGCTGCCCCCTCTCCTTGTCCTATTCGGACTGGGGGGGGGGGAGGGGCGCGCGGTCCAGCCCTAGCCGCCTCTCCTCTCTTCCACCTAGGCCCACTAAGGCCCATTAAGTCCCCGGGGGGTTTCGGTAACCTCCCAGTACTCCGGTAAAATCCCGATTTCACCCGGAACACTTCCGATATCCAAACATAGGCTTACAATATATCAATCTTCATGTCTCGACCATTTTGAGACTCCTCGCCATGTCCGGGATCACATCCAGGACTCCGAACAACCTTCGGTACATCAAAACATATAAACTCATAATATAACCGTCATTGAAACTTTAAGCGTGCGGACCCTACGGGTTCGAGAACTATGTAGACATAATAGAGACATGTCTCTGGTCAATAACCAATAGCGGAACCTGGATGTTCATATTGGCTCCCATATATTCTATGAAGATCTTTATCGGTCAGACCGCATAACAACATACGTTGTTCCCTTTGTCATCGGTATGTTACTTGCCCGAGATTCGATCGTCAGTATCTCAATACCTAGTTCAATCTCGTTACCGGTAAGTCTCTTTACTCGTTCTGTAATACATCATCCCGCAACTAACTCATTAGTTGCAATGCTTGCAAGGCTTAAGTGATGTGCATTACCGAGAGGGCCCAGAGATACCTCTCCAACAATCGGGGTGACAAATTCTAATCTCGAAATACGCCAACCCAACAAGTACCTTCGGAGACACCTGTAGAGCACCTTTATAATCACCCAGTTACGTTGTGACGTTTGGTAGCACACAAAGTGTTCCTCCGGTAAACGGGAGTTGCATAATCTCATAGTCATAGGAACATGTATAAGTTATGAAGAAAGCAATAGCAACATACCAAACGATCGGGTGCTAAGCTAACGGAATGGGTCATGTCAATCACATCATTCTCCTAATGATGTGACCCCGTTAATCAAATGACAACTCATGTATATGGTTAGGAAACATAACCATCTTTGATCAACGAGCTAGTCAAGTAGAGGCATACTAGTGACAATCTGTTTGTCTATGTATTCACACATGTATTATGTTTCCGGTTAATACAATTCTAGCATGAATAATAAACATTTATCATGATATAAGGAAATAAATAATAACTTTATTATTGCCTCTAGGGCATATTTCCTTCATATAACATGTCCAAGGAATCCGACTTCCTTCAACCAAAACTCGCATTTGCTGAACTTGGCATACAACTGATGTTCCCTGAGTTTCTCGAGAACTAAACGCAAATGCTCCTTGTGTTCCTCTTCATTCTTCGAATATACCATTATATCATCAATGAACACCATAACAAACTTATCCAAATATTCCATGAATACTTTGTTCATCATGCTCATGAAATAGGCAGGGGCGTTAGTCAGCCCAAATGACATGACTGTATATTCGTATAGCCCGTACCGTGTGGTGAAGGTTGTCTTTGGTATATCCTTCTCTCGTATCTTCAACTGATGATATCCTGATCGCATATCGATCTTCGAAAACACCTTAGCTCCTTGCAGCTGGTCAAACAGATCATTGATCATCGGCAATGGGTACTTGTTCTTAATCATCACTTCATTTAAGGCTCGATAATCAACAACCATTCTTAGGGACTTATCCTTCTTCTCAACCAAAAGCACTGGGGCTCCCCATGGTGATGAACTCCGTCGAATGTAACCTTTCTCCAATAACTCCTTGATCTGTTTCTTAATCTCCTCCAGATCATTCGCGGGCATCCTATAGGGTCTCTTGGATATTGGCCCTGTGCCTGGCAATAGCTCTATCAAAAACTCAATATCTCGGTTCGGTGGCATGCCTGGTAACTCCTCTAGGAAAACATCCGGGTAATCCTTTACTACAGGCACTTCTTCCTGAACAACTCAGGTGAGGGTATTTACTTGGCTACTTCTGGGTGCATGCCTAGATGTATACTTGATCCTTTTTCCCTCATGGGTGGTGAGACAAATTGACTTACTAACACAGTCAATGCTTCCTCCATACTTTGACATCCAGTCCATTCCTAATATCACATCCAATCCTTATGACTCCAAGATAATTAGGTCAGACGGGAAAACATGGTTGCCAATGGTTAAGGGTAGCTGGTCGCACCATCGACTAGCCATATACTCTGCTCCAGGTGAGCTTACTAACAGAGGGGTCCTAAGGGTTTGGGTTGGTAGTTTAAACTTATCCATGAATTCCCTTGATATGTATGAATGCGATGCACCAGTATCAAAAAGAACAAGAGCGGTAAATGACTTAACCAAAAACTTACCTATAACCGCGTCTGGCTGCTCTTCAACCTTCTCCACGTTAACGTGGTTCACTTGTCCTTTGTTGAATGGATTGGGCTTCTTCCCAGCGCTCCCATTTCCGTTTCCATTCTTCCCTTCAGGGCACTCTGTGGCATAGTGTCCAGCCTTCCCGCACTTGAAACAAGTAACGTGGCTTAGGTCTCTCTTGGTGGGTGTGGCTGGATTTGGGCGGTTGTGATTGTTGCTCGCTCCATTCCCATTCCCATTCCTAGGTCCAGTATGATTATGGTTACTTCCTCCATTATGGGTGTGGCCTCCATGGTTATGAACAAGTCCTCCCGAGTTCGGGGTTAGACGAGGCTTCTGCTGAGCTCCCGAATTATACCTCCCTTGTCCATACTTCCTCTTACGGCTCTCAATCTGCTGCTGCTTCCCTTCAATCATAAGAGCCTTACTCCTGGTAGTTGGTGAATGTTGCCACCATCAACTGCATACTCATCTCATCATTAAGCCCTTCCACAAACTTCTCCTGCTTTGCGGCATCTGTGGCCACATCATCAGGGGCATAGCGAGATAACTTGCTAAACTCATCCGCGTACTGAGCCACAGTACAGTTCCCCTGGCGTAGGTTGCAAAACTCACGCTTCTTCATACTCATTGCTCCAGTTGAGACATGAGTTGTACGGAAGGCTTGCTGAAACTGGTCCCATGTCACCGTGGCTATAGGGTAGGTGACAGTGTAATTCTCCCACCATGATGCTGCTGGTCCATCCAACTAATGTGTGGCAAAGCGCACCTTCTCAGCATCAGTACATCCTGCAGTGGTTAACTCCCTTCCAATCCTGCGGAGCCAATCATCTGCTACTATAGGCTCGGTGCTACTGGAAAACACCGGCGGCTGCAACCTCAAAAAATGGGCTAAGTTGTCCACTAGTGGTGGTGGTGGATTGTTGTTGTTGTTGTTGCCTTGGTTCTGAACTAATAGCTGCATCAGAGTATTCTGTTGCTGGATCAACTGAGTGAGCTCCGGTGGGAAAGCAAATCCGGGGTCACATCTCGGAGGCATCTGATGGTTTAGAGGGGAGAGATTAGAATAGAATGAGGTCTAATGAGAAAGCACTACCCATATGCACATGAGACAAACACAATCATTTCACTCAATCAATCAAGCAAGGCATACAATCGGTTTAACTATCGTAAAAGTGCTCGGACTATACTATTTACATGGTGGAACATGCTACCTCTTTTAGCACTGTGTTGGTTTTCCCCAAAGAGGAACGGATGATGCAGCAAAGTAGCATAAGTATTTCCCTTAGTTTTTGAGAACCAAGGAATCAATCTAGTAGGAGGCTACACGCGAGTCCCTCGCACCTACACAAAACAAATAAATCCTCGCAACCAACGCAAATAGGGGTTGTCAATCCCTATAGGGCCACTTACGAGAGTGAGATCTGATAGATATGATAAGATAATATTTTTGGTATTTTTATGATAAAGATGCAAAGTAAAATAAAGGCAAAGTAAATAGCAAAGTAAATAACTAACTAGTAGGAGATTGATATGATAAAGATAGACCAGGGGGTCATAGGTTTCACTAGTGGCTTCTCTCGAGAGCATAAGTATTCTACGGTGGGTGAACAAATTACTGTTGAGCAATTGACAGAATTGAGCATAGTTATGAGAATATCTAGGTATGATCATGTATATAGGCATCAGGTCCGAGACAAGTAGACCGACTCCTGCCTGCATCTACTACTATTACTCCACTCATCGACCGCTATCCAGCATGCATCTAGAGTATTAAGTTAAAAACAGAGTAACGCCTTAAGCAAGATGACATGATGTAGAGGGATAGACTCATGCAATATGAAGAAAACCCCATCTTGTTATCCTCGATGGCAACAATACAATACATGCCTTGCTGCCCTTACTATCACCGGGAAAGGACACCGCAAGATTGAACCCAAAGTTAAGCACTTCTCCCATTGCAAGAAAGATCAATCTAGTAGGCCAAACCAAACTGACAATTCGAAGAGACCTGCAAAGATAACCAATCATACATAAAAGAATTCAGAGAAGATTCAAATACTATTCATAGATAGACTTGATCATAAACCCACAATTCATCGGTCTCAACAAACACACCGCAAAAAGAATATTACATCAAATAGATCTCCACAAGAGAGGGGGAGAACATTGTATTGAGATCCAAAAAGAGAGAAGAAGCCATCTAGCTACTAACTATGGACCCGTAGGTCTGAAGTAAACTACTCACACTTCATCGGAGAGGCTATGGTGTTGATGTAGAAGCCCACCGTGATCGATGCCCCCTCTGGCGGAGCTCCGGAACAGGCCCCAAGATGGGATCTCGTGGATACATAAAGTTACGGCGGTGGAATTAGGGTTTTGGCTCCGTATCTGATCGTTTGGGGGTACGTGGGTATATATAGGAGGAAGAAGTACGTCGGTGGAGCAACAGGGGGCCCATGAGGGTGGAGGGCGCGCCTGGGGGGGGGGGGGGTAGGCGCGCCCCCTACCTCGTGGCCTCCTGTTACGTGGCTTGACGTAGGGTCCAAGTCTCCTGAGTTGTATTCGATGAGAAAATCACGTTCCCGAAGGTTTCATTACGTTTGGACTCCATTTGATATTCATTTTCTTCGAAACCCTAAAATAGGCAAAAAATAGCAATTCTGGGCTGGGCCTCCGGTTAATAGGTTAGTCCCAAAAATAATATAAAAGTGGATAATAAAGCCCAATAATGTCCAAAACAGTAGATAATATAGCATGGAGCAATCAAAAATTATAGATACATTGGAGACGTATCAAGCATCCCCAAGCTTAATTCCTGCTCGTCCTCGAGTAGGTAAATGATAAAAACAGAATTTTTGATGCGGAGTGCTATTTGGCATAATTTTAATGTAATTCTTCTTAATTGTGGTATGAATATTCAGATCCGAAAGATTCAAGACAAAAGTTCATATTGACATAAAAACAATAATACTTCAAGCATACTAACAAAGAAATTATGTCTTCTCAAAATAACATGGCTAAAGAAAGTTATCCCTACAAAATCATATAGTCTGGCTATGCTCTATCTTCACCACACAAAATATTTAAATCATGCACAACCCCGATGACAAGCCAAGCAATTGTTTCATACTTTTGACATTCTCAAAACCTTTTCAATTTTCACGCAATACATGAGCGAGAGCCATGGATATAGCACTATAGGTGGAATAGAGTGGTGGTTGTGGAGAAGACAAAAAGGGAGAAGATAGTCTCACATCAACTAGGCGTATCAACGGGCTATGGAGATGCCTATCAATAGATATCAATGTGAGTGAGTAGGGATTGCCATGCAACGGATGCACTATAGCTATAAGTATATGAAAGCTCAAAAAGAAACTAAGTGGGCGTGCATCCAACATGCTTGCTCATGAAGACCTAGGGCAATTTGAGGAAGCCCGTCATTGGAATATACAAGCCATGTTCTATAATGGAAGATTCCCACTAGTATATGAAAGTGATAACATGAGACACTCTCTACTATGAAGATCATGATGCTACTTTGAAGCACAAGTGTGGTAAAAGGATAGTAACATTGTCCCTTCTCTCTTTTTCTCTCATTTTTTTATTTAGGCCTTTTCTCCTTTTTTATGGCCTCTTTTCTTTATCTTTTTTTATTTGGGCTTCTTTGGCCTCTTTTATTTATTTTTCGTCCGGAGTCTCATCCCGACTTGTGGGGGAATCATAGTCTCCATCATCCTTTCCTCACTGGGACAATGCTCTAATAATGATGATCATCACACTTTTATTTTTCTTACAACTCAACAATTACAACTCGATACTTAGAACAAAATATGACTCTATGTGAATGCCTCCGGCGGTGTACCGGGATATGCAATGATGCATGAGTGACATGTATGAAAGAATTATGAATGGTGGCTTTGCCACAAATACGATGTCAACTACATGATCATGCTAAGCAATATGACAATGATGGAGTGTGTCATAATAAACGGAACAGTGGAAAGTTGCATGGCAATATATCTCGGAATGGCTATGGAAAGGCCATAATAGGTAGGTATGGTGGCTGTTTTGAGGAAGGTATATGGTGGGTGTATGATACCAGCGAAAGGTGCGCGGTATTAGAGAGGCTAGCAAAGGTGGAAGGGTGAGAGTGCGTATAATCCATGGAATCAACATTAGTCATAAAGAAATCATATACTTATTGCAAAAATCTACAAGTTATCAAAGCAAAGTATTACGCGCATGCTCCTATGGGGACAGATTGGTAGTAAAAGACCATCGCTCGTCCCCGACCGCCACTCATAAGGAAGACAATCAATAAATAAATCATGCTCCGACTTCATCACATAACGGTTCACCATATGTGTATGCTACGGGAATCACAAACTTCAACACAAGTATTTCTCAAATTCACAACTACTCAACTAGCATGACTTTAATATCACCATCTCCATATCTCAAAACAATTACCAAGTATCAAACTTATCATAGTATTCAACACACTCATAAGAAAATTTTATTATTAATCTTGCATACCAAGCATATTAGGATTTTAAGAAAATTACCATGCTATTAAGACTCTCAAAATAATCTAAGTGAAGCATGAGAGATCAATAGTTTCTATAAAACAAATCCACCACCGTGCTCTAAAAGATATAAGTGAAGCACTAGAGCAAAATTATATAACTCAAAAGATATAAGCGAAGCACATAGAGTATTCTAACAAATTCTAAATCATATATGGCTCTCTAAAAAGGTGTGTACAGCAAGGATGTTTGTGGTAAACTAACAAGCAAAGACTCAAATCATACAAGGCGCTCCAAGCAAAACACATATCATGTGGTAAATAAAAATATAGCTCCAAGTAAAGTTACCGATAGAAGTAGACGAAAGAGGGGATGCCTTCCGGGGCATCCCCAAGCTTTGGACTTTAGGTGTCCTTAGATTATCTTGGGGGTGCCATGGGCATCCCCAAGCTTAGGCTCTTTCCGCTCCTTGTTCCATAATCCATCAAATCTTTACCCAAAACTTGAAAACTTCACAACACAAAACTTAAAGTAGAAAATCTCGTGAGCTCCGTTAGGAAAAAAAACAAAATACCACTTCAAGGTACTGTAATGAACTCATTATTTATTTATATGGGTGTTATAACTACTGTATTCCAACTTCTCTATGGTTTATAAACTATTTTACTAGCCATAGATTCATCAAAATAAGCAAACAACACACGAAAAACAGAATCTGTCAAAAACAGAACAATCTGTAGTAATCTGTAGCTAGCGCAAGATCTGGAACCCCAAACATTCTAAAATAAATTGCTGGACGTGAGGAATTTATCTATTAATCATCTGCAAAAATAATTAACTAAATATCACTTTTCAAATAAAAATGACAGCAGTTCTCGTGAGCGCTAAAGTTTCTGTTTTTTATGGCAAGTTCAACAATACTTTCCCCAAGTCTTCCCAACAGTTCTACTTGGCACAAACACTAATTAAACACAAAAAAACACAACCAAAACAGAGGCTATATAATTTATTTATTACTAAACATGAGCAAAAATCAAGGAATAAAAATAAAATTGGGTTGCCTCCCAACAAGCGCTATCGTTTAACGCCCCTAGCTAGGCATAACAAGCAAGAATAGATCTAGGTATTGCCATCTTTGGTAGGCAATTCTTCAATGAGGCATATACCATCTTTAGGAATTTCTTTATTTTTATCAATTATCAAACTTTTAGGCACAAGATCTAAAAATTCATTTGTAACAAATAGTTCCTTAATGATATCAAAAAGATTGGGATGAACACTAATAGATTTGAGATCCGCATTTTCCTTACTAGATGATTCACCCTTATTTTTAGGAACGTACATAAGTTTGGCAACTTTAGTGGAGGGACTCGGAGTATTCTTTACGGAAGAAAAAGCGGTTTCTAAGTTGGTAATAATATTCTCAAGTTTATCAATCCTAACGGAATCGTGATTTATTTTCTCATTAACTATGGGTTCCTTTTCTTTAATATCTTTCAAAGTAACTCCTACTTTAGATCCATATTGAGAGATTCGGCTGTGGATCTTTTTATCCAAATTTTCAATTAACTCTACGGTAGCAACCTTATTTTCAATAATCTCAAGCCTTTGCATTACATGCTCCAAAGTTAATATAGTTCCATTAACCAAGAGAGGGGGTGAACCAAATAAATCTAACATAGCATTATAAGAATCGAAAGTATGGCTACCCAAAAAGTTCCCTCCGGTAATAGTATCAATAACATAATGGCGCCAAGGAGTAATGGCTACATAAAAATTGCGAAGGAGAATGGTAGTAGATTGCTTCCTAGTAGATTTATTTTGAGCATTGCAAATTCTATACCAAGCATCTTTTAGATTTTCACCCTCCCTTTACTTAAAATTTAGAATTTCATTCTCGGGAGACAACGGAGAAGATAAGGGACTAGCCATAACGACAAGCAAGCAAACTAACACACAAGCAAACAAAAAGCAAGCATACAAAAAGAGGCAAATAGAGGGAGGAAGGATAGAGAGAGAGGGCGAATAAAACGGCAAGGGTGAAGTGGGGGAGAGGAAAACGAGAGGCAAATGGCAAATAATGTAATGCGGGAGATAAGGGTATGTGATGGGTACTTGGTATGTTGACTTTTGCGTAGACCTCCTCGGCAACGGTGCCAGAAATCCTTCTTGCTACCTCTTTTAGCACTGCGTTGGTTTTCCCCAAAGAGGAAGGGATGATGCAACAAAGTAGCGTAAGTATTTCCCTTAGGTTTTGAGAACCAAGGTATCAATCCAGTAGGAGGCTACGCGCGAGTCCCTCGCACCTGCACAAAACAAATAAATCCTCACAACCAACGCAAATAGGGGTTGTCAATCCCTATAGGGCCACTTATGAGAGTGAGATATGATAAGATAATATTTTTGGTAT
Source organism: Triticum urartu (assembly GCF_056163025.1). NCBI lineage: Eukaryota > Viridiplantae > Streptophyta > Magnoliopsida > Poales > Poaceae > Triticum > Triticum urartu. The sequence goes on along the minus strand of NC_141878.1, from coordinate 440,683,568 downwards.
TTTTATGATAAAGATGCAAAGTAAAATAAAGGCAAAGTAAATAGCAAAGTAAATAACTAACTAGTAGGAGATTGATATGATAAAGATAGACCCGGGGCCATAGGTTTCACTAGTGGCTTCTCTCGAGAGCATAAGTATTCTACGGTGGGTGAACAAATTACTGTTGAGCAATTGACAAAATTGAGCATAGTTATGAGAATATCTAGGTATGATCATGTATATAGGCATCATGTCCGAGACAAGTAGACCGACTCCTGCCTGCATCTACTACTATTACTCCACTCATCGACCGCTATCCAGCATGCATCTAGAGTATTAAGTTAAAAACAGAGTAACGCCTTAAGCAAGATGACATGATGTATAGGGATAGACTCATGCAATATGAAGAAAACCCCATCTTGTTATCCTCGATGGCAACAATACAATACATGCCTTGCTGCCCTTACTGTCACCGGGAAAGGACACCGCAAGATTGAACCCAAAGCTAAGCACTTCTCCCATTTCAAGAAAGATCAATCTAGTAGGCCAAACCAAACTAATAATTCGAAGAGACTTGCAAAGATAACCAATCATACATAAAAGAATTCAGAGAAGATTCAAATATTATTCATAGATAGACTTGATCATAAACCCACAATTCATCGGTCTCAACAAACACACCGCAAAAAGAAGATTACATCGAATAGATCTCCACAAGAGAGGGGGGAGAACATCGTATTGAGATCCAAAAAGAGAGAAGAAGCCATATAGCTACTAACTATGGACCCGTAGGTCTGAAGTAAACTACTCACACTTCATCGGAGAGGCTATGGTGTTGATGTAGAAGCCCTTCGTGATCGGTGCCCCCTCCGGCGGAGCTCCGGAACAGGCCCCAAGATGGGATCTTGTGGATACAAAAAGTTACGGCGGTGGAATTAGGGTTTTGGCTCCGTATCTGATCGTTTGGGGGTACGTGGGTATATATAGGAGGAAGAAGTACGTCGGTGGAGCAATAGGGGGCCCACGAGGGTGGAGGGCGCGCCTGGGGGGGGGGGGTAGGCGCGCCCCCCTACCTCGTGGCCTCCTGTTACGTGGCTTGACGTAGGGTCCAAGTCTCCTGAGTTGTATTCGATGAGAAAATCACGTTACCGAAGGTTTCATTCCGTTTGGACTCCGCTTGATATTCCTTTTCTTCGAAACCCTAAAACAGGCAAAAAACAGCAATTCTGGGCTGGGCTTCCGGTTAATAGGTTAGTCCCAAAAATAATATAAAAGTGGATAATAAAGCCCAATAATGTCCAAAACAGTAGATAATATAGCATGGAGCAGTCAAAAATTATAGATACGTTGGAGACGTATCAGAATACTACTACTGATGTGGTGGTCTACTAAAAATATTCCTCGGTTGCAGACTCCGTGATATCTGCTCCAGCTTCGTCTTCAAGGTCATCATCGCTAAGGTCGGAGTCGATGTCGTCGATGTTGATGTAGTCCTCTGGGCGAATCTCCTTGGGTTCTTCGTCTTCTTCTACTGGTGTGGGGTCTCCCATGAATATTCCGATCTTCTTAATCAAGTCATCATTCTTCTCCACTAGTACAACGATTTCCTCCTCATAATCTTCATGTGTAGCCTTGAGTTCTTCCTCCAGTTCCGTGATCCTAGTCATTGCCTTCTTCAGATCTATCATGTCTGCGCACATCTGATTCTCCTGGCGTCGAATGTGCTGGTTTAGTTCCTGGATGAAAGCTGCAATTGATCTATCCTTCCTGGTGCTGATCATCTCCCATTGCTCATCTCGGCGCCCACAGATCTGCTAGATAGTATCCTTAAGCTCCTTGTGATAAACTTCTCCAATGCGTCCCATGGTGATGTGAGCTTCCATACTCTTTCCTAGACTCCAGGTTAGTGCATCGAAGGAAAACTCTATGGGTTTAGTGACTGGCGTGAAGGTTCTTCCTGGAACTTGAACTTGAATCATCCATCGCTCCTCTTCTGGTAAAGTGGCGTTGTAGGTCCCGGTGAAGCTTGGTATTCATATGTTCAGGTACCTAGTGACTTCCTTCAGGTGCTGTCCAAAAGGTGCTTCTTCATCCGGTTGTGCAAACTTGTTCCTTGCGTCCGCCATCCTAAAGAGTAGAAAATGGAGAGTAGTCAGAAATGAGGAGAGAATAGTGATCTAGGGCTTTTAGCTTAGTGGTCGTGTCCTACACTCAGCGTGGGCTTTGATACCATCTTGTAGCGACCCGACCTCAAACGGTCAAGTCTCTGTGCTTTAGTGTCATCCCTGGATCGGTAATGCTGACACACACAATACTCGAGGATTTATAACAGAGTAGCAATCACACACTTATTACATCGAATGTCTCCAAAGAGAACTTATTACAATAAATATGGCTTAAGGCCATCTAATACGATAACAGCGGAAGGCTTGGAAGATAAAGTGAGTCCATCAACTCCAACGGCATAGCTGAGCTACACGGCAACGACCTAATGAACCTTACTCCTCGCCCGAATAGTCTGCAACATAATATGTTGCAGCCCGAAAACGGGTCAGCACATGGAATATGCTGGCAAAGTAACACAGTAGAGCAACAACAGAATAATGCTATCACTACATGCATTTTGGGCTGGTGGAAAGCTCTATGGTTATAGTTTTGCAAAAAGCCATTTTTTCCCTACAACAAAGGAATAGATTTTAAATTAACTATCATGGTAGTTGAAACATCATTGAGAAGATTCCTCCAACTCAATCCCAATTAAGGTAATTATCAACCCAACAATATTAATTTAGAGTGATGAGATACTTAAGATACTCCAAGTACTAGATACTCAAGATGTCCATAACCGGGGACATGGCTAATCATGATTAGTTTGTACACTCTGCAGAGGTTTGCGCACTTTTCCCCACAAGACTCGACCGCCTCCGTTGAATTTCTGGCACTACATGATGTTTGAGAAACGGATGACCGAGACACAGTCTTTCAAAAACATTAACTCTCTACTCCGGGCAAACCATACCAAACCTACAACCCACTACCTGCTGATCCACCTCTTCAAGAGCTTCACGTAACTTACTCAACTATGCTAGAGCCCATAATAACTTGTGGCTGCACACGGAAGTTTCTAGCATGAATAATCTCAGTTCCCTTTGAGCCTGGGTGGCGGTCCATAGGAAGATCACACGTGTACTCAGGGATTTCCAAAAAATACAGGCAACACTGGGTACTCCAGGTGCCTCAATCCACCCAGATGTGTATTTAAGTTGCCACCTTAAGTTGAACCATTAATTAACAATCTCACATCTGTCATGGATTTCACTCTCCCAAACCACGTCTATGAGCATAGCATAGCAATATAAGCAATGCGCAGAAGTAACTCCCAAGGGTTTGAATGTAATAGGGCAATAGGTTCTACCTCATTAACTACTTCCCAACCCACATGTTTATGACATCCTAACCATGCAATGTTTGAGGATTTGAAACTAATGCATAAAAACTGGGTGATAAAGGGGTATGATCAAAGTGTTACTTGCCTTGCTGACGACCCGCGAAACCTAGAGACTCCAAATAACACGCTTCGCACTGCGGAAATTATATCGCAAACAAACAATAGCATACATAAGAAATCAAGCAAAGAAGCATGGGTAAATCTCAAATAAGAAGATTTAACCAGAAAGTTCAACTTAAGAACTCCGTTTTGCAAAAAGAATCAAATCAAACGGAGCAACGAAACTCAAACGGCGAAAGAAACAAGATCCGTTTACTAATCTGAACCTAGGTCAAATTTTACAGTAGTAAAAGCTTGTTCAAGTTGGTTAAGCGGAAAAAGGGTCTCGAGACGAAGATCTAGGCGCTTGAATCGCCTTATTCTGACTAACGAGCGAAAAGATAAACTAGAACGAAAATCTGATCAGAAATCACGATCAGGAATAATCGCGAAATAATCCGATAAAAGAAAACTGACGAACAGGCTAACGAACGAGCGTTCATTATATGTAACTAACGGGCGAAAACCGTTCGTTAAAATGAACGTCCGGACGAACGTCCGCTAAGAAGAAAAACCGGGAAAAACCGGTGAACCGAAAAAATGAGTTAGGTTTTTCTTAAAAAAACCAGATCGGTTTTCTTTAAAAAAACCGATGACTACCTCATCGGTCCGGCGAGGCGAGGTGCGGCAGCGGGCGAGGCGGCGATGTCGGCACGGCGCGGCGGCTTGGGCTGCGGGGCTAGGCGAGGCGGCGGTGGTGGGTGGTGGTGGCGGCGGGGGAGGGGAGTATATAAGGAGGGGGGGTGTTCCTTGGGGAGGGGGCAAGGGCAGCGGGGGAGTCCGAGCCGGACTCCTCGCCTCGGGCGGCGGCGGCGCGGCCGGTCTCCTGGTTGGAGATAGTGCGCGGGAGGGGACGGGCCGGCGGCTGGGCTTCGGCCCAGTTAGCCTGCGCACTTTTTTAAAAAATAATTCCGCGAAACTAAAAAAAACTTAGAAAATAAAATAAAAATCTAAAAATGCCAAAACAAATTTTCGTCGTCTAAATGAAATATTTAGAATGAGATGAACATTTTCTTGGCCCTAAAATGCAATTTTGAAAACATGCAATTTTTCTAATGCAAACAAAATTGCAAATAAAAACCAAATAAAAACAAATATTGATTTTAATATTTTTCCTCCAATATTTCAATTATTTTGGAGAAGTCATATTATCTCCTCTCATATATTTTAATATGAAATATTTTCGGAGAGAAAAATAATTAAAACCAAAATCCTCGTTTCAAAATTTAACAAATGCAAATTTGAAAACCGGGGAAATCCCCAACTCTCTCTGAGGGTCCTTGAGTTGCTTAGGATTTTGAGGATCGCAAGACGAAAAGCCATAAAATATGATATGCAAGAATGATCTATGTATAACATTCCAAATAGGAAATTTGGGATGTTACACAACCCTACTTAATTGTTCTTAGCACATGATCATGCGTATTAGTTAGGACCTAAATACCCTCTCTAAGATAAAATAGCATAAAACAAGATAGGCCCTGACTCTCCATTATGAAGAATGGAGATTATCCTATCTCAAATTCTTGCCCTTCGCACAATGTTGCTTCCAAGTAGCTCCCTACGATTGACCATACATTTTTTCCAATCTTTGATTGTCATGTCTTCGCGGGTTTTAGAAATCCGGTATGAATAGTGGTGATGCGTAGGATGACCTGGCCGTAAGTTCATAACATCAAGGAGACCATCCAGAAACATCAGATGAGGCACACAATCCTTCGGGTTTTTCTGTTGAAAAACATAGTAATAACTTTGTAGTTAGCAATGTAGTTGAGTTTTAGAAGAATTTATACAAAAGATGCACGAATGTCGTAATAGTAAAAAATCTTACCATGACATCTCCATGGATGTTACCGTGGTTCAACACATGCACTAGTGGCACATATTGACCATAATGTGGAGGAGTTTGATAATAGATATTGTAATTCTCAAGATAAGTAATAAATGAGATTAGATGATTTTTCTCCTGATAAGTTAATTGCAGGATAATGTTACTGTCTACAAAGCACGACTTGTTGCGAAAGGTTTTCGACAAGTTCAAGGAGTTGACTACGATGAAACTGTTGGGGAACGCAATAATTTCAAAAAAAAATCCTGCGCACACGCAAGATCTATCATGGTGATGCATAGCAAAAAGAGAGGGGAAGAGTGTTGTCCACGTACCCTCATAGACCGTAAGCGGAAGCGTTATGACAACGCGGTTGATGTAGTCATACGTCTTCATGATCCGACCGATCCTAGTACCGAAAGTATGGCACCTCCGCGATCTGCACACGTTCGGCTCGATGACGTCCCACGAACTCTCGATCCATCTGAGTGTCAAGGGAGAGCTTCGTCAGCACGACGGCGTGATGACGGTGATGATGAAGCTACCGGCGCAGGGCTTCGTCTAAGCACTACAGCGATATGATCGAGGTGGATTATGGTGGAGGGGGCACTGCACACGGCTAAGAGATCAATGATCAACTTGTGTGTTTATGGGGTGCCCCCCTCCCCCGTATGTAAAGGAGTGGAGGAGGGGCGGGCCGGCCCTCTCTATGGCGCGCCCCAATGGGGATTCCTACTCCTAGCTAGTAGGAGTAGGTTTCCCCCCTTCCTTAGTTGGAGTAGGAGAAGAAGGAAGGGGAAGAGGGAGAGAAGGAAAGAGGGGGCACCGCCCCCTCCCTAGTCCAATTCGGACCAGCCCATGGGGGGCGCGCAGCCACCCCTTGAGGCCCTTCTCTCCTTTCCCGTATGGCCCATTAAGGCCCATTACTTCCCCAGCGAATTCCCGTAACTCTATGGTACTCCGAAAAATACCCGAATCACTCGGAACCTTTCCGATGTCTGAATATAGCCTTCCAATATATCGATCTTTACATCTCGACCATTTCGAGACTCCTCGTCATGTCCGTGATCTCATCCGGGACTTCGAACAACCTTCGGTACATCAAATCACATAACTCATAGTACAAATCGTCATCGAACGTTAAGCGTGCGGACCCTACGTGTCGTGGAATTGTCACGGCAGATGTCCTAGCAAAAGGACTTAGTCGTAGGGCCATCGCAACTAGGAAGCTTAAAGGGGTTAATCGGGACAGGGGACACGAGAGGTTTATACTAGTTCGGCCCCTTACGATGAAGGTAAAAGCCTACATCTAGTTGTGTTGGAATTGCTGGGATTTCGATGACCAGGGAGCGAATCTGCTTTGCCTGGCTTCGAGTTGTTGTTTCTTGCCCTAAGCCGCCGCCGGGTCATCCCCTTATATACACGGGTTGATGCCTGGCAGCCTACAGAGTCCCGGCCGGCTCATAAAACATGTCCGGCTCGGTGACTTCTTTATATGCCTTTCTTTACAAGTCTTTCTTTACATACGGCAGTTTACAATATTGGGCCTTAAGCCGCCTCTGGGCTTAGGCCTTCTACAAGTCTTTAATAAACCATCACCTTGAATATTACTGGGCTTCTTTTGTAACCCGCCATTGGGGTTGACCCGGCCCCTCCTGGGCGGGTCATACCTGGTAGCTATATCCCCAACATTAGGCCCCAGGTTGATTTGAAATTTGTTCTTGTCAATCTTCAATACTTAGAAAAAATCCATCTATTACTGTTTTGTGAAAGCCTTGTAACCCGCCATGACGTTACCTCCGGATTTTTCGGAAACCCGCCACCACGTCATGTTTTTAACGGATCTTTATCTTTAATGCCTTCCCGAAAATCGAGGCGCCTGGGTAGCTGGATAACCATGTTTTGGTCTCCTCGTTTTTCGCGCCCACTTATCAGTCTTCTCCTTATAAATAGGCACAACTGGCCTTTCTTCGTTCTTCCCCTTTTCCATCGTCTTCTTCCTCTCTTGCGACCCTTCCGTCGCTCGAGCTCTGCCGCAGCCGCAGCGCTCATCGCCGTCCTCAAGCTCGGCCGCTGCATCACCCTGAACTGTCCAGAGAAACAACGACGACCCTCCGCAACAGATCCGCATCCGTAAGTTCTTGCCTTCTCACACCTTTAGATCTACATTAGGGTTTGCGAGTTCATCGGTGTTCTTCGCCATTCATCACGGATCTTCTTGTAGTTCTTCCTCCGCAGCCTCTTCTGATAAAAAAGGAACACCTAACTCGTGCGGTAGTGGTTTTACGCCCATTTTAGATGTTAGTAGATCCCTTTCCTTTGCACAGATACCTTCTTAGAGCTGATGAACTTCTCCATGCTCATTCTTTAGGTCTAGATTTATTTTTCTTTTCTGACCCTTTTTTATCCAGAATACTAGTGATAGCTTTGGGAAATCTGTTTGTTTCAACACTTAGCCAATTCTATTTTTGGCTTCCTTCAAATGTCTTTAGTCATGGCGGCTTATTACGCCGGCTCACTTTTCCCTTATATGACATTAGCCCTTACTTAAGCCGCCATTACTCATTTGCACCATCATCATTTAACTTCACCATTGAATTGAACCGACACGTTACTTTCTTTTCAGTTTGTCCTTTGATCATCATGCCGTCAAAAGCACTGACTGTCTGCAACTGGGTCCCTTCCACAGCCACTGAAGATACCTTGAAGGAATTCTTCACCATAGATTTTTGCCAGGGAAAAATGTTATGTCTTATCGTGCACCTGACCCAGACGAGGAACGGCCTAATCCCAAAGACGGTGAAGTTATTGTCTTCTCTAACAACATGAATCAGGGGTTTTCACCACCCGAATCAAAGTTCTTCAGAGACGTTCTTCATTTTTTCAAACTCCACTCTCAAGGTCTTGGACACAATTCCATATCCAACATCTGCAATTTCCAAGTTCTCTGTGAGGTGTATCTTCAAGAAGAGCCGGTTGTGGAACTCTTCAGAGAGTACTTTTATCTGAACCGCCAGAATGAGTGTACCAATGGCCCTAGCTTGGAACTTGGTGGAATCTCAATTTAGCGCCGACAGGGCGCCGTCTTTCCCTTAATAGTCTTACTGAGTCATCCCAAAGATTGGAATCAGACCTGGTTCTATTGCCAAGATACGTCTCCAGCCAATGAAAAACCACTGTTGGGTTATCGCGCAGAGCGTCTGGATTCCAAGTTTGTGCTCCCTGATAAGCTTACTGTTGCCGAACGCAAGAAGCTTATTCCATCTATTAAAAGGATCAATGCCTTACTGGGGAATGGCTTAACCGGAGTTGATTTGATCCGTTGCTGGATCTCGTGGAGGGTCATTCCTCTAAGCCGCCGATCCAAATTGATGTATGAATATGGCGGAGGCCCAGATGACTCTCTATGTTACAACTCTATACAACTAACTGAAGAAGACATTGTTTCAATGTCAACCATCATTGTGAACGACAAGTATGAAGACTGCAGTAAGGTTGGGTTAAACCCCTTCTGTAAACTTAACCTGGCACCAAAGGTGAGAAACCCCTTACCTCTTTCTCTTTTTGTGTTCTCCTCAGTAGTTTTAAATACTTGCATGACCTTTTATCATGTTTATTTTTACAGGCCAAATCTGACTTCTGGAAAGCCAAGTATGACCATGAAGCTGCCAAGAAGGCTAGAGCCGCCGCCATAGCCTCCAGGAAGACGACCCGGAGGTCCAAGAAGAAAAGGAGCACTGCTTCGGACCTGTTAAAGCTTGACGATGATACTGAGTCAGAGGTAGCCCTTGACTCCCTTGGCCAGTTTTTTAATAACCTTATTGACACTAACTATTGCCAGGATGACACGGGGGCCAGTCATGCCGTAGAAGAAGAGGTAACTATTTCCTCTGACTCAACCCATTTGCCAAGACAGAAACTTCGACTGGTAACCGGGAAAGTAAGGTTTTCGCACCCTTTGGCTTATTTGGACCCTCATTTTCTTTTGAAAAAACAGCAACATGAGAGCTGCCGTCAAGCCCGGAATAATGACGACGATGAACCGCCTTCTGTTTTACAACAAACTCCTCAAAAGCGCCAGAATGAGGTTTCTTTCATCTTCATCTGTTGGTTTCATTAATGAATCTATTCCCTTGCCTCACTTTACCTTTACAGGAGGTTTCTCGCTCGTCTGGCGACTCATCTCAGACTCAATTTCTGGCTTTCAAGACTGCCCCTGGGTAAGGAAAATCGTCTTTCCTCTGCAACTTTAAAACTGCATTGTTATGCTAACTGTCTCATAAAAAATCTTTCTCAGCGATCAAGCGAAGTCCAAGAAAGCTAAAGTTATCAAACCGGCAGAAGACCCGAGAAATCTTGCACCTGAACCGGCAACATCAACTCCTCCCGCTCAATCTGTAGTGCCAGAAGATCTGGCTGTCCATGCTCAATCGGATCCTCCTGAGCCGTCAGCTGATGATACCATTGTTAATCCCTCTACTGTCAGACCATCCGGTTCAGCTAACCCACCAACGTCCTCTGATCATGACGTTCTGATCACTGGCAGCAGATTTGTTGTGGCGGGTAATCCGACTGTGCTAGCCAGGCATTCTGCCAAACAGGAGTATAACACCCCGTATGTAACATGCCATAATTGTATTCCAACTCTTGCCATTTCCGGCACTAAGTTATGAGATTCCTCATTGTTGGGTTTTTGTCTTCGTGTGCTTTTGTCTTTGTCATGCATCTCATATCATGTCATCATGTGCATTGCATTTTCATACGTGTTTGTCTCATGCATCCGAGCATTTTCCCCGTTGTCCGTTTTGCATTCCGGCGCTCCTATGTCCTCCGGTGTCCCTTTCTACCTCTTTTCGTGTGTGGGTATTAAATGTTCTCGCATTGGCCAAGACTTGCCAAGCGGCCTTGGTTTACTACCGGTAGACCGCCTGTCAAGTTTCGTGCCATTTGGACTTCGTTTGATACTCCAACGGTTAACCGAGGAACCGAGAAGGCCTCATGTGTGTTTCAGCCCAACACCTCTCCAAAGTGGCCGAAAACCCACCTAAACCCCTTCCATCATCTAGGTCGTTCGATCACGATCGCGTGGCCGAAAACCGTGCTCAATTTGGATCCTCCTAGCTCCTCCTACCTATAAAAAGGCCTCCCCCCAGAAATTCCGGATCCATTTCACCCCTAACCTAGCCCCCTTCCTCTCCGCGCGCCGGACAACGTCCGGGCCGCGCCGGACAACCGCACCGCCGCCACTCCCATCGCGACACGTGTCTTCTCGGTGCCGCCCACCGCCGCGGCCCGCCGAAGCCCGGAACCGACCCCCGCGGCCCACCTCCTCGCCGCCCCACGCGCCCGCGCGCCCCGCCGTCTTCCTCCTTGACCCGCGCCGCCCTGAGCCGCTCCGGTCGCCGCGCCGCCGCCCTGCGCTCGCCGGCCGCCACCCGGCGTCTTCTTCGCTGACCACCGCGCCTCCTCGACGCCGGCGTCCGCCGCTCCGGCGCCGCCTCCGTCGCCACCACCTCGCCGCCGTTCCCACCTCGCCGGCCCCTCCGTCTTCTCCCTCGCCGACCGGCTTCCCCGACTCCGGCGAACAGTGAACTCCGGCGCCGACGATCCTTGGGTTCCGCGCCGCTACAGTAACCCGGCCCGATCCAGATCCATATCCAAACTAGGGTTGACTTTTGCCCTAATATCAGTATTTTCTTGCATTTTTCATCATGTCACATCTCATCATCCGTGGCTCCGTTTCGGGCGTGTAGCATATCAAATTGTTCGTCTCGATGAGTACTTCATTTCATCTCATTGCACCATGTTCATTTGAGTTCATCTTGATGCCCTAAATGTTGTTGGAAGAGTGCTAGTTTCTGTTAGTTTCAGATTCATATCAGTAATTGGACTTTTGTCATTTTTGCCATGATTGTTGTGTGCCTCCTATGATCTTGAGCCCTACATGTGATTTGAAGTATGCCATGCCATCTTTACAGGGGTGTATGCCATGTATTTTTGTGATCTTTGTGGTGACTAGCACAAGCATGCAAAGTAGCCCTCTCAATGTTGCTGATTTCAGGGACTTAGAAATATTCTAAGTCTTTGCCCTGTCATTATTTTTATGCCATGTATTCATATTGCTACAGTGTGATCCATGCCTCTTTTGAGCATGATCAGTAAGGATGTTTTGTAGATATTGTGGTGCTCTATCCATCCATGTCTTTGTTTGCAATTATGGAGCACCCTAGCTTGACTCAATCAAGCTCTACTGTTGCTATAAAATGTTCCTGGCAGAATGTTTACATGTTAAGCATTTTTGCCGAGCTTGTTGCAGTTGATCCATGCATGCTATGTTGTTGTTCTTGCCATGTTTAGCTTCTATGCCATGTCTACTTGCTGGGTGTATGCTTAGTTTATCATGCAATGCTTTGTGGTGAGTGCATCGAGCTCATAAATATGCCTACTTAATATCTGTTTTGCCCTGTTCCACTTTTCTGCTAAGTCTGAATCTGTTAATGATAATTGCTATGTTCACATGGTTGTCATTGTATTTTCTGATCCCTTTTGGCTTATGGTTAGTAAGGGACTTTTGTTGTATGCTTTGAGTAGCTTCATGCCATGCCTTGCCTTGCGATGATAGGTTCCTGTAACATGTTGTTATCTTGCTCTAAACATTGCTTCCTGATGTTAAATTCCTGACATGATGTTATTTTCACTAAGTCTGTAACCTGATATCTTTTGCACTTTTGCCATGCTTGTTTGAACCTGCTATTGAGTGATTTAGCCGTAGCTCAGTGTTCATCTTTTGTCAAGCATCTTGAGTGGATCCCTGCCATGTATTTTGTTGTTATGTTAGAGTGCAGTAGCTTGTTGTTCTTGATGCATTTAGATGGCCTCGTGCGGTTAATCGCAGATCGGTGCCACATTTGTTTTGCTTGTCATTTGCAAACCATGCATCCGATTCCGGTGATCTTTATATCGATTTCGACCGAAATCAACTCATCTTTCCAGTGGCACTCTTGGTTTGCCAAGTTGAGGCCAGGTTCAATCATTCCTTTCCAAAGCATACATATGCATCGCATACCGCATCCCGCATATCATGCCATGTTTTGCATCATTTTGCTTGTGCATTGCACGTGGTTGATTGTGTCTCCCTTTGCTTGTATTCTTGTGTTGGGTAGAGCCGGGAGACGAGTACGTGATCGAGGAGCCCGTTGAGTACGCTTACGAGGATCAAGCTAACGTCAACTCGGAGAACTTTGCAGGCAAGATGACCATACCCTCGAAATCACTTCTATCTTTGCTTGCTAGATGCTCGCTCTATTGCTATGCCTATGCTACGATACCTACCACTTGCTTATCATGCCTCCCATATTGCCATGTCAAAACTCTAGCCCACCTTGTCCTAGCAAACCGTTGTTTGGCTATGTTACCGCTTTGCTCAGCCCCTCTTATAGCGTTGGTAGTTGCAGGTGAAGATTGGAGTTTGTTCCTTGTTGGAACATGTTTATCGTTGGGATATCATTATTATATCTTGCTTACCTTAATGCAACTATACACTTGGTAAAGGGTGGAAGGCTCGTCCTTATGCCTGGTGTTTTGTTCCACTCTTGTCGCCCTAGTTTCCGTCATACCGGTGTTATGTTCCTTGATTTTGCGTTCCTTACACGGTTGGGTTATAATGGGAACCCCTTGACAGTTCGCCTTGAATAAAACTCCTCCAGCAATGCCCAACCTTGGTTTTACCATTTGCCACCTAGCCTCTTTTTCCCTTGGGTTCTGCGGACTCAAGGGTCATCTTTATTTTACACCCCCCGGGGCCAGCGCTCCTCTGAGTGTTGGTCCAACCTGTCAGCCGCCGGTGGCCACCAGGGGCAACTCTGGGTTGGCCTACGGGAAGTTTGGACAATCCGGTGTGCCCTGAGAACGAGATATGTGCAGCTCCTATCGGGATTTGTCGGCACATTCATGTGGCTTTGCTGGTTTAGTTTTACCATTGTCGAGATGTCTTGTAACCGGGATTCCGAGTCTGATCGGATTGTCTTGGGAGAAGGAATATCCTTCGTTGGCCGTGAGAGCTTGTGATGGGCTAAGTTGGGACACCCCTGCAGGGTTTTGAACTTTCGAAAGCCGTTCCCGCGGTTATGGGCAGATGGGAATTTGTTAATGTCCGGTTGTAGAAAACCTGAAACTTAACTTAATTAAAATGAATCAACAGAGTGTGTGGCCGTGATGGTCTCTTTTCGGCGGAGTCCGGGAAGAGAACACGGTCTCGTGTTATGCTTGAACGTAGGTTGTTCTAGGATCACTTCTTGATCATATTTCATCGACCGTGCCTTTGCCTTCTCTTCTCGCTCTCATTTGCGTATGTTAGCCACCATATATGCTAGTGCTTGCTGCAGCTCCACCTCATACCCTTTTACCTACCTATAAGCTTAAATAGTCTTGATCGCGAGGGTGTGAGATTGCTGAGTCCCCGTGACTCACAGATTACTTCCAAAACCAGATGCAGGGACCGATGATACCGCTCCAGGAGATTCGACTGAGCTCAAGTGGGAGTTCGATGAGGACTCAGGATGATACTACGTTTCCTTTCCAGACGATCAGTAGTGGTGCCTAGTTGGGGCGATCGGGGACATTGTTGCATTTGGGATTGTTCTTTATTTTGGTTCCGTAGTCGGACCTTGATTGTACCTGGATGAATGTAATGATATTTATGCTATTGTGTGACGTGGCAAGTGTAAGCCAACTATGTACCTCTTTTCCTTATTCATTACATGGGTTGTTGTGAAGATTACCTCACTTGCGACATTGCTTACAATGCGGTTATGCCTCTAAGTCGTGCTTCGACATGTGGGAGATATAGCCGCATCGTGGGTGTTACAAGTTGGTAATCAGAGCCTTCCCCGACTTAGGAGCCCCTGCTTGATCGAATCGCTGGCGTTGTTGAGTCTAGAAATTTTTTTTGAGTCTTTTTAGGATTATATATATCGGAGAGTAGGATTCTTTTTACTCCTCGGTCCCTTTGTCGCTCTGGTGAGGCATCTTGACGTAGAGTTTTGACTCTTCTCTTCTCAAATTTCACTAAATTTTTTTAGGATCATGCGGGTATCTTGGAATCGTTCCGATGGTTTTGTGACGAGAACATTGTTCTTGGTGCCTCCTAACATTTAGGGGTTGTGGCAGTGTCCCGGGGAGTTGAGCTCCGAGGTGTTGTCGTCACAATTTTATCGTTGCAATTCTGGAATACTTGAGTTTTGCCGACATCGAAAATCTCTTTTATGCAGTTGTTGGTGAGATAACCTTGATGCCACCCAGTACTGGGGCGGGAGTTCGGGAGTATTGCCATAACTCGTATAACGGATGCTTTTCGAAGGTTGAGGTAAATGATTTCCGAAGGTTTCTTGGTTATGTGTTGAAGGATGGATACAACTGGATGTAGGATTTGCTAGCTTTGGGTGAGATATTATGCTTCCCCTGTATCCCAACACCTGATTGCATAACCGAGTGAATTTCGGGAGTTTTGATAGGTGGGAATTCATGTAGCTCTAGTATTTCTTCCGCGGATATTTGGTTTGTGATTGGGTAATCCTCACCAATTTTTTGTTCTTGTCCGTACCTTGTTGTTTTATTCTTCTACCTCTATCTAAGTGGCTTCTCAATTTATGGAAGTGTGACCATTTCAATTAGATTTCATTCGTTCATTTTGTTCGGATGTTAAGACCATATGTTGCAATTTTGATCCATTTGATTCAGCTTCAATATATGTCTGTCAAGATGCTAATGGCTGTCACCCTCTTCAGGATGGCTCCTCCAACGCGTTCGAATCCTGATCCGCCACCACCACCTCCTCCTCCTCCAGAGGCATGGCAAGCTGATGGCCGCTACCAATGCAAACACGCAGATGCTCATGCAACTCTTGCAAGAGCGCAACCAAGGAAATCAAGGCCATGGCAACTTTCAGAATCAGTTTGCTACACTCAACCAGTTCCTCACAAACCAGCCAAAGACCTTCAGTAACTGTGTCGAGGAAATAGACGCTGATGATTGGCTCGTGGATATCTGCAAGCATTTCGAGTGCAGCAACGTCAGGCCTAAGGACTTTGTCAAGTTTGCTTCCTTCCAACTCAAAGACCAAGCTGTAGAGTGGTATCAGCAATACAAAGATTCCAGAGGAGGTCGTGTGATTACCTGGGATGAATTCCGTCAAGACTTCAAAGCTCATCACATTCCTCAGAGTGTTGTTGAGAGCAAGCGTGAGGAATTCCGCAACCTGAAGCAAGGTAGCTTGTCTGTTTACCAATATATCATCGTGTTTCAGAAGCTCGCTTGTTTCACCAAGCAGGACGTCCCTGACGAGAAGAGAATGATTTACCAGTTCAGAGGTGGCCTTAGAGAAGATCTCCAACTAGCCCTTGTGTTGTTTGAGCCAAAGAAGTACGATGAGTTCTACAATATGGCACTGAAACAAGAGGCTGCTCAGCTCAAGTGTGATGCTTCCAAGAAGCGAGTCAGAGATGCAACTCCTTGTTCCTCAACTCAAGTGGTAAGTAAGCAGTAAAAGTATTGGTTGCCTCCTCCTCCTCCGTTCCGTCAGCCTTATCAGCAGAAGAGCAAAGGTGGCAATGGATCTTCCCACCCACCCAACCCAGGCTTTCAGAACAAGACTTCGTCTCATGCTCCAAGATCAAGTGCTCCGTATCACCGTCTGCTCTCGGAGGTCACGTGCAACAAGTGCCAACAGAAGGGTCATTATGCCAACAAATGCTTCAATCAGAGGCGTCTTCCTCCTCCTCCTCCAGTGAGATCTGCCAGCACCGCAGTGGTCAAGCACAATCCCAAGTTCGCAAAGGTCAACATGATGAATGCAGCTCAGGCAGAGGACTCATCAGATGTGATTATGGGTAACCTTCATGTTAACGATGTTCCTGCAAAGTTCTTTTTGACACTGGCGCATCGCATTGTTTCATCTCAAGACCATTTGCATCTAAGCATGAGTTGGCTTTCAAAGATTTGCATAGACCGTTAGCAGTTGTCTCACCGGGCAAATGCTTGCACGCAAGCTACGTGGTACTGGATGTTTCTATCACGTTGGGCGACTATAAGTTTCTATCTTCTCCAATGGTCCTTGGTAACTCGGATATTGATCTTATTCTCGGAATGGACTGACTTTCTAAGCACAAGGCTCAGCTTGATTGTGCTGCCAGGCAGATTAAATTGACACATTCGTCTGAGGATATAATTGTCTTTGCCGCTCGTGATGATACCATTCGACTGTTTTCTCTCAATGAGAAGGGCGAGCTGGATGCCATCTCTCAGATTCTAGTCGTTTGTGAGTATCAAGACGTCTTTCCAGAAGATGTTCCAGGAATGCCTCCGCACCGGCCAGTTGAATTCATCATTGATCTTGAGCCTGGCACGGAACCTGTTTGCAAACGTCCTTACAAGCTTGGACCTGAAGAGTTGAAGGAGTTGAAGAAGCAACTCGATATTCAAGAGCGTATGGGTCTCATCCGACCAAGTTCTTCTCCATGGGGCTGTGGTGTTCTGTTCGTCAAGAAGAAGGATGGAACGGGCCGACTTTGTGTCGACTACCGTCCATTGAACAAGAAGACCATAAAGAACAAGTACCCACTTCCCAACATCAACGAGCTTTTCGAACAACTCAAAGGTGCTCAAGTATTCTCCAAGCTTGACCTCTGTATGGGCTATCATCAGATTCGCATTCGTGAAGAAGATATCCCCAAGACAGCATTCAGAACAAGCTATGGTTCATATTAATACACTGTCATGTATTTCGGCCTCGTCAACGCTCCTCCAACATTCTCTCGCATGATGAATTTCATCTTCAACCCCTACACAAATGACTTCGTCTTGGTCTACCTCGATGACATTTTGGTCTTTTCCAAGAACAAGGAGGATCATGCCAAACACTTGAGATTGGTTCTGGACAAACTCAGAGAACATCATTTCTATGCGAAGTTTTCAAAGTGCGAGTTTTGGCTCGATGAGGTTCTCTACCTTGGGCATATCATCTCCGCCAAGGGCATAGCGGTTAATCCTGAGAAGGTGTCTGTAATTGTGAATTGGGAACCACCTCAAAATGTGAAGCAACTCCGCAGCTTCCTTGGGCTCGCAAGATATTGTCGAAGGTTCGTTGAGAACTTCTCAAAGATTGTGAAGCCTCTTTCCAACCTTCTCCAGAAGCATGTGAAGTATGTCTGGTCGCCTGAATGTGACATCGCTTTCAACACCCTCAAAGAGAAGTTTGTTACTGCTCCAGTTCTGACTCCTCCTGATGAATCCAAACCGTTTGAGGTCTTCTGTGATGCTTCCCTTCAAGGTCTTGGTGCAGTGTTGATGCAAGAGAACAAAGTTGTGGCCTATACCTCTCGCCAGTTGAAGCCCAACAAAAAGAACTACCCCACTCATGACCTCGAGTTGGCGGCAGTTGTCCATGCTCTTTTAACATGAGGACATCTCTTATTGGGAAGAAAAGTGGACATCTTCACTGATCATAAGAGTCTCAAGTACATCTTCACTCAGCCAAACCTCAACCTCAGGCAGACTCGTTGGGTCGAGATGATTCAAGAGTATAATCCAAGTATTGAATATACTCTAGGCAAGGCCAATGTAATTGCTGACGCAATGAGCAGGAAGGCTTACTGCAACAGTTTGATTATCAAGCCTTACCAACCCGAGCTTTGTGAAGCTTTCCGCCAACTCAATCTCCAAGTTGTTCCTCAAGGATTCCTTGCCAACCTCCAAGTCTCTCCTACTTTGGAAGATCAGATTCGCGAGGCTCAACTTCTTGATGCTATGGTGAAGAAGGTGAAGATTGGGATTGCCAAGAGTCAACCCAAGTACAAGTGCTATCGCCTTGATGACAAGGATACTCTATTCTTCGAGGATCGCATTGTTGTTCCTAAAGGTGACCTTCGTAAAGTCATTATGAACAAAGCTCACAATTCACTCCTCTCTATTCACCCTAGAAGTACAAAGATGTGCCAGGACCTCAAGCAGTCGTATTGGTGGACTCGAATGAAGTGCGGGATTGCTCAATTCGTGAATGAATGTGATGTCTGCAGAAGAGTGAAAGCAGAACACCAATGACCAGCTGGTCTCCTCCAACCTCTTGCCATTCAAGAATGGAAGTTTGACCACATTGAGATGGACTTCGTGACTGGATTTCCAAAGTCCAAGCGTGGCAATGATGCTATCTTCGTTGTCATCGACAAGCTCACTAAAGTGGCTCATTTTCTGCCTAGCAAAGAATCTATCACACCAGCTCAGTTGGCAGAGCTATATACCTCCAAGATTGTCTCTCTGCATGGCATTCCGCAGTTGATATCTTCAGATCGTGGCAGCATCTTTACCTCTAAGTTCTGGGATTCTTTTCACAAGGCCATGGGCACCAACATTCGCTTCAGCACAGCTTTTCATCCTCAAACTAGTGGCCAAGTCGAGCGAGTCAATCAAATTCTTGAAGATATGCTGTAACACCCTCGATGCGACTATATCTCCCATGTGTCGAGGCACGACTTAGAGGCATAATCGCATTAAAGGCATATGTCGCAAGTTAGGCAATCTTCACAACATCCCATGTAATATATATATATAATAAAAGGGGAGATAACATAGTTGGCTTACACTCGCCACGTCAATCAAGTACATAAATAACATTACATCAACCAAACACTCATGGCCCGACTACGGCGCCAAAATAAAAGATAACCCAACGTGCGACACGGTCCCGATCACCCCCAACTGGGCACCACTACTGATCATCAGGAAAGGAAACATAGTAACGTTGAGAGTCCTCGTCGAACTCCCACTTGAGCTCAAGCGCGTCTCCTGGAGCGGAATCATCAGGCCCTGCATCTGGTGTAATAGTAATCTGTGAGCCACAGGGACTCAGCAATCTCGCACCCACGTGATCAAGACTATTTAAGCTTATAGGTAAGGCAAGGTACAAATATATGTGGAGCTGCAGCAAGCGACTAGCATATATGATGGCTATCCTGTTCGCAAAAGAGAGCGAGAAGAGGATGCAAAGCGTGAGCGAGAAACTAGAGAGCAACCTGCGCAAACATTACTCCAACACCGTGTCCGCTTCCCGGACTCCGCCGGGAAGAGGCCATCACGGTAACACACTCAGTTGATTCATTTTAATTAAGTTAAGGTTCAAGTTATCTACAACCGGACATTAACAAATTCCCATCTGCCCATAACCGCGGACACGGCTTTCGAAAGTTCAAATCCCTGCAGGGGAGTCCCAACTTAGCCCATGACAAGCTCTCACGGTCAACGAAGGAATAGACCTCCTCCCAAGACGTTCCGATCAGACTCGGTATCTCGGTTCTTCAAGACACTTCGACAGGTTAAAACCAGACCAGCAACACCGCCCGAATGTGCCGACAAATCCCGATAGGAGCTGCACATATCTCGTTCTCAGGGCACACTCAGATGAGCAAGACGTCGGGTAGGCCAGCCCAGAGTTGCCCCTGGTAGCCCCGGACATCGCTTGGTTGGACCAACACTCAGAGGAGCACTGGCCTCGGGGGGGGGGGGGCTAAAATAAGATGAGCCTCGGGCTCCGGAAACCCAAGGGAAAAGAGGCTAGGTGGCAAATGGTAAAACCAAGGTTGGGCATTGCTGGAAAAGCTTTAATCAAGGCGAACTATCAAGGGTTCCCATTATAACCCAACCGCGTAAGGAACGCAAAATCCGGGAACATAACACCGATATGACGGAAACTAAGGCGGCAAGAGTGGAACAAAACACTAGGCGAGAGGCCGAGCCTTCCACCCATTACCAAGTATATAGATGCATTAAGAAAACATAGAAATATAATGATATCCCAACAAGTAAATAAATGTTCCAACAAGGAACGGCCTCCGATCTTCACCTGCAACTAGCAACGCTATAAGAGGGGCTGAGCAAAGCGGTAACATAGCCAATCAACGGTTTGCAAGGACATGGTGGGTTAGAGGTTTGACATGGCAATTTGGGAAGCTTGAAAGCAAGTGGTAGGCATCGTAGCATTGGCATAGCAAAAGAGCGAGCAATCTAGCATAGCAAAGATAG
Organism: Triticum urartu; assembly: GCF_056163025.1. Taxonomy (NCBI): domain Eukaryota; kingdom Viridiplantae; phylum Streptophyta; class Magnoliopsida; order Poales; family Poaceae; genus Triticum; species Triticum urartu. The sequence goes on along the minus strand of NC_141878.1, from coordinate 440,663,145 downwards.
TAGTGATTTCGAGGGTATGATCATCTTGCCTGCAAAGTTGTCAGAGTTGACTGGATCCTCGAAAGCAAACTCAACGGGCTCCTCGTTAGCGAACTCGTCTCCCGGCTCTACCCAAACAAGACAAACAAGCAACAAGGACACAATCAACCACGTGTAAGGATCAAACAATATGATGCAAGGATGATATGCTATGCGGGATGCATATGCAAGATTTGACAAGGGATGCATGAACCTGGCCTAAACTTGAGAATCCAAGTGTGCCACTGGAAAGAAGAGATGAAATCGCTTGAAAACGATATAAAGATCATCGGAATCGGAGTTACGGTTTGGAAATGGCAAGCGATTCAAATATGACACCGGTCTGCGATTTACAGCAAGCAGCCATCTAAATGCAACAAGATGTACATGCTACAGCACCCAAACATGACAACAAAATACATGGCAGGGATGCATTAATGATGCTTAACAAATGTCTAGCACTGAGCTACGGCCAATTCATCCATTAACAGGTTCAAACAAGCATGGCAAAAATGCATATGGTAAACATATTTCAGACAGTGAAATTAACACTTGTCTGGAATTTCAGATCTGGTAGCACTCTTCAGAGCAACAAAACTATATGCTACAAGACCTGAACATGGCAAAGTAAAGCATGGCATGGAGCTACTCAAAGATCTTAACAAAAGTCCCTTAGTGACCTTGAGCCAAAAGGGATCAGAAAATACAATTGCAAGCATGTGAACATAGCAAAAACATAATCAGTTTTCAGACTTGGTGAAAACTGGCACATGCTGGAACATAACTCAAGTAGGCATGTTTACGAGCTCGATGCACTCACCACAGTTCAAGTCATGACAAGATAAGCATACACCCATCAAGAATACACAAAATACAAGCTAGACATGGCAAGAACAATAACATGGCATGCACGGATCAACTACAACATCATCGGCAAAATTGCAAACAAGTTGACAATCTGCCTAGATTCACAAAGTAGCAAAAGTAGAGCTCGATTGACTCAAGCTAGGGTGCTCCATAATTGCAAACAAAGATATGGATGGATAGAGCACTACAAGATTAACAAAACATCCTTACTGATCATCCTCAAAAGAGGCACGGATCACTAGGAAACAACATGAACATATGGCCATATGAGATAAACAGATCAAGGACTTAGTGGAAATGTTAAGTCCCTGAAATCAGCACTAACAAGTGCACCACTTTGCAAGCTTGTGCTAGTCACCACACACATCACAAAAATACATGGGTTGCACCTCTGGAAAGATGACAAAACCCTTAACAAAACATATGTAGAGCATCAAGGCATATCATGCACACAATAATCATGGCAAAAATGACAAAAAGCTAAATGGAGTAGCAGATCTGACAATTATCTCAAGTAGCCTCCTTCTAACAGCATTTCGGGCATCAAGATGAACTCAAATGAAACTGATGCAATGGAATGAAATGATGTACTCTCTGAGATGAACATTTTGATATTCTATATACCAAAAACGGAGCTACGGATGCAAAGTTACGAGGCTATGAACATGGGCATATGGATTAGGGACTTGCGGAAAAAAAACGGGGTCAACCCTAATATTCCAGATCTGGATCGGGGGCACGCGGATCGAGGTTTGACGCCGTCCTCGCCGGAGTTACTGTTCACCAGAGGAGCTCGTGGCGGTCGGAGCTCGCCGGAGAAGAGGACGGGCGTGGGGCGGCGGTGGCCGGGGCGGCGAGCGCCGGCGTCGAGGAGGCGGCGGCTCCGGGCGGCGGAAATGGCGCGGCGGGGCGGCGTCGGACCGAGGAGGAGGCGCCGGGCGGCGATGTCGACCGCGGCGGTGCGGTAGCCCGGCGACGAGGCAAAAGGTCGGCGCGGCGAGGCGTTCGGGAGGAGGAGGCGGGGCCCGGGCGCGGCGCGGAGAGGGCCGGCCTTGGGCCCGGCGGGCTTCGGCGGTGGGAGGCGGCGCGGCGGGCCACGTGGCGGTCCGTGGGTGGCTGGCGGGGAAGCGGACAATGTCCGCCGGCGTGGTTTTTTGTCCGCCGGCGTGTGGAGACGAAGGGGACTAGGGTTTGGAGAGGGGATCCGCGAATTTCGGGAAGGGGCTATATATAGGCATAGGAGGAGCTAGGAGAGTCCAAATGAGGTGCGGTTTTCGGCCACGCGATCGTGATCGAACGCTCTAGATGATGGAGAAGGCTTTGGTGGGTTTTTGAGCCAAATTGGAGGGGTGTTGGGCTGCAACACACACGAGGCCTTTTCGGTCCCTCGGTTAACCGTTGGAGTATCAAACGAAGTCCAAATGATACGAAACTTGACAGGCGGTCTACCGGTAGTAAACCAAGGCCGCTTGGCAAGTCTCGGCCCAATCCGGAAATGTTTAATCCCCACACACGAAAGAAAGCTAGAAATGACCACCGGAGGAGAACGAAGCGCCGGAATGCAAAACGGACAACGGGGAAAATGCTCAAATGCATGATATGAACACGTATGCGAATGCAATGCACATGATGACATGATATGAGATGCATGACAACGACAACAACACACGGAGACAAAGACCCGAACCCGAGAAAATAAATTAACTTAACGCCAGAAACGGCAAGAGTTGGAGTACAAATTGGGAAAGTTACATCCGGGGTGTTACATATGCTCAGGGCTTGTGTCATCTCTTTCGGTATGAAGTGAGAAGATTGTCTTCCATATGCCGAGTTCTCCTACAACAACATCTTCCAAGCGAGTTCAGGCAAAGCCCCATTCGAGATTCTCTATGGCAGGAAGTGCCGTACTCCTCTAAACTGGCCAGAGACTGGTGAACGCCAACTTCTTGGCAATGTATTGATCACAGAGGCTGAAGAAACGTGCAAAGTCATTCGTGAAAATCTCAAAGCCACGCAATCGCGCCAAAAGAGCTACTATGATAGCAAACATCGTGACTTGGCTTTCGAGATCGGAGACCATGTGTACCTCCGCGTCTCTCCAATGAAAGGTACTCGTCGCTTCGGTATCAAAGGGAAGCTTGCCCCTAGATACATGGGTCCTTTCAAGATCATTGGCAAAAGAGGCGATCTCGCCTACCAACTTGAGCTTCCATCCAACTTTGCAAATGTGCACGACGTGTTTCACGTGTCTCAACTCCACAAGTGTTTCAAGACTCCCGACCGCACCATCAACTTCGAAGAGATTGATCTCCAAGAAGACCTGTCTTATCATGAGAATCCCGTTGCTATTCTTGAAAAAACTGAGCGCAAGACTCGCAACAAGTCTATCAAATTCTTTAAAGTTAAGTGGTCACATCATACCGACTGTGAAGCCATCTGGGAACGCGAGGACAACCTCCGTTCTGAGTACCCGGAGTTTTTCCAGTCCTAGATCTCGGGACGAGATCCTTTCGTAGTGGTGGAGTGTTGTAACACCCCGTATGTAACATGCCATAATTGTATTCCAACTCTTGCCATTTCTGGCCCTAAGTTATGAGATTCCTCGTTGTTGGGTTTTTGTCTTCATGTGCTTTTGTCTTTGTCATGCATCTCATATCAAGTCATCATGTGCATTGCATTTGCATATGTGTTCGTCTCATGTATCCGAGCATTTTCCCCGTTGTTCGTTTTGCATTCCGGTGCTCCTATGTCCTCCGGTGTCCCTTTCTACCTCTTTTCGTGTGCGGGTATTAAACGTTCTCGGATTGGACTGAGACTTGCCAAGCGGCCTTGATTTACTACCGGTGGACCTCCTGTCAAGTTTCGTGCCATTTGGACTTTGTTTGATACTCCAACGGTTAATCGAGGAACCGAGAAGGCCTCGTGTGTGTTGCAGCCCAATATCTCTCCAAAGTGGCCCAAAACACACCTAAACCCCTTCCATCATCTAGGTCATTCGATCACGATCACGTGGCCGAAAACCGTGCTCAATTTGGAGCCTCCTAGCTCCTCCTACCTATAAAAAGGCCTCTCCCCCCGAAATTCCGGATCCATTTCACCCCTAATCTAGCGCCGGACAACCGCACCGCCGCCACTCCCATCACGACACGTGTCGTCCCGGCGCGGCCCGCCGCCACAGCCCGCCGAAGCCCGGAACCGGCCCCCGCGGCCCACCTCCAAGCCGCCCCTCGCGCCCGCACGCCCCGCCATCTTCCTCCTCGACCCGCACCGCCCCGGTCGCCGCGCCGCCGCCCTGCGCTCGCCGGCCGCCGCCCGGCGTCTTCTTCGCCGACCACCGCGCCGCCTCGACACCGGCGTCCGCCGCTCCGGCGCCGCCTTCGCTGCCACCACCTCACCGCCGTTCCGACCTCGCCAGCCCCTCCGTCTTCTCCCTCGCCGACCGGCTTCCCCGACTCCGGCGAACAGTGAACTCCGGTGCCGACGATCCTTGGGTTCCGCGCCGCTACAGTAACCCGGCCCGATCCAGATCCAGATCCAAACTAGGGTTGACTTTTGCCCTAATATCAGTATTTTCTTGCATTTTTCATCATGTCACATCTCATCATACGTGGCTCCGTTTCGGGCGTGTAGCATATCATATTGTTCGTATCGACGAGTACTTCATTTCATCTCATTGCACCATGTTCATTTGACTTCATCTTGATGCCCTAAATGCTGTTGGAAGAGTGCTAGTTTCTGTAAGTTTCAGATTCATATCAGTAATTGGACTTTTGTCATTTTTGCCATGATTGTTGTGTGCCTCCTATGATCTTGAGCCCTACACGTGATTTGAAGTGTGCCATGCCATCTTTACAGGGGTGTATGCCATGTATTTTTGTGATCTTTGTGGTGACTAGCACAAGCATGCAAAGTAGTCCTCTCAATGTTGCTGATTTCAGGGACTTAGAAATATTCTAAGTCTGCCCTGTCATTATTTTTATGCCATGTATTCATATTGCTACAGTGTGATCCATGCCTCTTTTGAGCATGATCAGTAAGGATGTTTTGTAGATATTGTGGTGATATATCCATCCATGTCTTTGTTTGCAATTATGGAGCACCCTAGCTTGACTGAATCGATCTCTACTTTTGTTATAAAATGTTCCTGGCAGAATGTTTACATGTTAAGCATTTTTGCTGAGCTTGCTGTAGTTGATCCATGCATGCTATGTTGTTGTTTTTGCCATGTTTAGCTTCTATGCCATGTCTACTTGCTGGGTGTATGCTTAGTTTATCATGCAATGCTTTGTGGTGAGTGCATCGAGCTCGTAAACATGCCTACTTAAGATCTGTTTTGCCATGTTCCAGTTTTCTGCTAAGTCTGAATCTTTTAACGATAATTGCTATGTTCACATGGTTGTCATTGTATTTTCTGATCCCTTTTGGCTTATGGTCAGTAAGGGACTTTTGTTGTATGCTTTGCGTAGCTTCATGCCATGCCTTGCCTTGCCATGATAGGTTCCGGTAACATGTTGTTATCTTGCTCTAAACATTGCTTCCTGATGTTAAATTCCTGACATGTTGTTATTTTCACTAAGTCTGTAACCTGATATCTTTTGCACTTTTGCCATGCTTGTTTGAACCTGCTATTGAGTGATTTAGCCGTAGCTCAGTGTTCATCTTTTGTCAAGCATCTTGAGTGGATCCCTGCCATGTATTTTGTTGTTATGTTAGAGTGCAGTAGCTTGTTGTTCTTGATGCATTTAGATGGCCTCGTGCGGTTAATCGCAGATCGGTGCCACATTTGTTTTGCTTGTCATTTGCAAACCATGCATCCGATTCCGGTGATCTTTATATCGATTTCGACCGAAATCAACTCATCTTTCCAGTGGCACTCTTGGTTTGCCAAGTTGAGGCCAGGTTCAATCATTCCTTTCCAAAGCATACATATGCATCGCATACCGCATCCCGCATATCATGCCATGTTTTGCATCATTTTGCTTGTGCATTGCACGTGGTTGATTGTGTCTCCCTTTGCTTGTATTCTTGTGTTGGGTAGAGCCGGGAGACGAGTACGTGATCGAGGAGCCCGTTGAGTACGCTTACGAGGATCAAGCTAACGTCAACTCGGAGAACTTTGCAGGCAAGATGACCATACCCTCGAAATCACTTCTATCTTTGCTTGCTAGATGCTCGCTCTATTGCTATGCCTATGCTACGATACCTACCACTTGCTTATCATGCCTCCCATATTGCCATGTCAAAACTCTAGCCCACCTTGTCCTAGCAAACCGTTGTTTGGCTATGTTACCGCTTTGCTCAGCCCCTCTTATAGCGTTGGTAGTTGCAGGTGAAGATTGGAGTTTGTTCCTTGTTGGAACATGTTTATCGTTGGGATATCATTATTATATCTTGCTTACCTTAATGCAACTATACACTTGGTAAAGGGTGGAAGGCTCGTCCTTATGCCTGGTGTTTTGTTCCACTCTTGTCGCCCTAGTTTCCGTCATACCGGTGTTATGTTCCTTGATTTTGCGTTCCTTACACGGTTGGGTTATAATGGGAACCCCTTGACAGTTCGCCTTGAATAAAACTCCTCCAGCAATGCCCAACCTTGGTTTTACCATTTGCAACCTAGCCTCTTCTTCCCTTGGGTTCCGCGGACTCAAGGGTCATATTTATTTTGAACCCCCCGGGCCAGTGCTCCTCTGAGTGTTGGACCAACCTGTCAGCCGCCGGTGGCCACCAGGGGCAACTCTGGGTTGGCCTACCGGAAGTTTGGACAATCCGGTGTGCCCTGAGAACGAGATATGTGCAGCTCCTATCGGGATTTGTCGGCACATTCAGGTGGCTTTGCTGGTTTAGTTTTACCATTGTCGAGATGTCTTGTAACCGGGATTCCGAGTCTGATCGGATTGTCTTGGGAGAAGGAATATCCTTCATTGGCCATGAGAGCTTGTGATGGGCTAAGTTGGGACACCCCTGTAGGGTTTTGAACTTTCGAAAGCCGTGCCCGCGGTTATGGGCAGATGGGAATTTGTTAATGTCCGGTTGTAGAAAACCTGAAACTTAACTTAATTAAAATGAATCAACAGAGTGTGTGGCCATGATGGTCTCTTTTTGGCGGAGTCCGGGAAGAGAACACGGTCTTGTGTTATGCTTGAACGTAGGTTGTTCTAGGATCACTTCTTGAACATATTTCATCGACCGTGCCTTTGCCTTCTCTTCTCGCTCTCATTTGCGTATGTTAGCCACCATATATGCTAGTGCTTGCTGCAGCTCCACCTCATACCCTTTTACCTACCTATAAGCTTAAATAGTCTTGATCGCGAGGGTGTGAGATTGCTGAGTCCCCGTGACTCACAGGTTACTTCCAAAACCAGATGCAGGGACCGATGATACCGCTCCAGGAGATTCGACTAAGCTCAAGTGGGACTTCGATGATGACTCAGGACGATACTACGTTTCCTTTCCAGACGATCAGTAGTGGTGCCTAGTTGGGGCGATCGGGGACATTGTTGCATTTGGGGTTGTTCTTTATTTTGGTTCCGTAGTCGGACCTTGATTGTACCTGGATGAATGTAATGATATTTATGCTATTGTGTGACATGGCAAGTGTAAGCCAACTATGTACCTCTTTTCCTTATTCATTACATGGGTTGTTGTGAAGATTACCTCACTTGCGACATTGCTTACAATGCGGTTATGCCTCTAAGTCGTGCTTCGACACGTGGGAGATATAGCCGCATCGTGGCCGTTACAAGGAGGCCTTAGAAAGGCAGAAAGTACAGTTTGATATCTCTCACTACACTCACCTGAATGCCAATGACATACTGTCAGGCTATCTCAGCCATGTGCATTCCAGCCGTGAGTCGAAAACTGAGATGGTCAAGCAACTGCAGCTAAAATATGAGGTATGTTTTTCGGCTTACTTATACTCTGCCAGCCCCCAAGTCTTCAGATGATGACCCTGAATGATCTGTAGACTTTATGATATAGGTTGATACTTTGTCGCTAAGATTTTCGAAAGTCCAATAGAGTAGCATAAACTTCACCTGTAGTCCCCAAGGGCCGGCTCAATTTATCATAAATGAACCGGTACTTAACTTCATAACTATCTTTTGCTAGTCCCAATAAGTATTGCAATCCTGATCAATCTTGATAAACTTTCTGAATATCATGCATTATCCCCCAAGTGCCAAGTGTTGTTACTTTGTAGAACACTTGGGACTTGAAACATATAAGAGTCATAAAAAATTGCTTTGGCAGACATTAGCCCCCAAGTGTCAAGTGGTATTGCGGTGCAGAGTACTTGAAACTTGAATCCTTATAACTTCTAGTTTAAACCTTGACACATCTGTATATGTTTTGTAGAACGCCCTATCTGAATTGGGCTCCCAATTAACTGATGCAAAGACACGGCTGGCGGATCAAGAGGCAGAAATCAAGACTGCTGACTCTAAACTCCAATTGAGTCTCTCTGAGACAAAAAAATTGAAGACTAGCTTGACTGCGAAGAAGAAATCTTGGGCCGAAGAAAAGACGCTGTTGATACAACGTGCTGAAACAGATGAGGCGGCTCTTGAGGAAGTTACTACGGAGCTCACCGGCTTAAAGAACCGAGTGTCTCAAATGGTCTCCACCATCTTTGGTAAGTCATTTGTATTAATCACTTATACCCTCTTTTGACCCGGAATATAAGCCGCCTGCTGAGCATTTATTTAAAGAACACTCAAGGTCCACGAAGCAAAAATCTGAGCCAAGACAGTGTGACCAAATTGAAGGCAGTGTATACCTTAATGGAGCAATTGTATGCTGGCGCTCAACGAGCACTTGCCACCATCTCCCCTGCCAACCAAGGACCCAATCGTTTGAGCGATGTCTTGAAGAAGTTATCAATCTTACCCGCCAGGTTTCAAGAAGTCAAACGATCCTGTGCCAGAGCCGAAGCCCTGACTGCCCTAAGCCGCTCCAAAGCCTGGATGCCGGATCTAGACCCGGTGGATGTGGCTAAGGGGTACCCTACTGTGAAAGAAGACGGGACTCCATTTGATCAAGATGACTTCATTGCCTATGTGAGGGGAGTTTGACCTCAAGCTACCATTCTTGGAGATGAGACAAGCATCGATAAATATCAGCCAGGTTTTGATATGGAGAATAAGAAGATGGTGACTCCCTCTTATTGAAGGAAATATGCCCTAGAGGCAATAATAAAGTTATTATTTATTTCCTTATATCATGATAAATGTTTATTATTCATGCTAGAATTGTATTAACCAAAAACATAATACATGTGTGAATACATAGACAAACAGAGTGTCACTAGTATGCCTCTACTTAACTAGCTTGTTGATCAAAGATGGTTAAGTTTCCTAACCATTGACATGGGTTGTCATTTGATTAACGGGATCACATCATTAGGAGAATGATGTGATTGACTTGACCCATTCCGTTAGCTTAGCACTTGATCGTTTAGTTTGTTGCTATTGCTTTCTTCATGACTTATACATGTTCCTGTGACTATGAGATTATGCAACTCCCATTTACCGGAGGAACACTTTGTGTGCTACCAAACATCACAACGTAACTGGGTGATTATAAAGGTGCTCTACAGGTGTCTCCAAAGGTACTTGTTGGGTTGGTTGGCATATTTCGAGATTAGGATTATCACTCCGATTGTCGGAGAGGTATCTCTGGGCCCTCTCGGTAATGCACATCACATAAGCCTTGCAAGTATTGCAACTAATGAGTTAGTTGCGGGATGATGTATTACGGAACGAGTAAAGAGACTTGCCGGTAACGAGATTGAGCTAGGTATTGAGATACCGACGATCGAATGTCGGGCAAGTAACATACCGATGACAAAGGGAAGAACCTATGTTGTTATGCGGTTTGACCGATAAAGATCTTCGTAGAATATGTGGGAGCCAATATGAGCATCCAGGTTCCTCTATTGGTTATTGACCGGAGACGTGTCTTGATCATGTCTACATACTTCTCGAACCCGTAGGGTCCGCACGTTTAACGTTACGATGATAGTTATATTATGAGTTTATATGTTTTGCTGTAGCGAAGGTTGTTCGGAGTCCCAGATGTGATCACGGACATGACGAGGAGTCTCGAAATGGTCGAGACATGAAAATTGATATATTGGAAGCCTATGTTTGGATATCGGAAGTGTTTCGGGTGAAATCGGGATTTTACCGGAGTACCGGGAGGTTACCGGAACCCCCCGGGAGGTAAATGGGCCTTAGTGGGCCTTTACAGAGAAGAGGAGAGGCGGCCAGGGCTGGGCCGCGCGCCCCTCCCCCTAGTCCGAATAGGACAAGGAGAGGGGGGCGGCGCCCCCTTTCCTTCTCTCCCTCCTCTTTCCCCCTCCCGAATCCTATTCCAACTAGGAAAGGGGGGAGTCCTACTCCTAGTAGAAGTAGGACTCCTCCTGGCACGCCTCCTCCCTGGCCGGCCGTACCCCCCTTGCTCCTTTATATACGGGGGCAGGGGGCACCCCATAGACACAACAATTGATCAAGTTGATCTTTTAGCCGTGTGCGGTGCCCCCCTCCACCATAGTCCACCTCGATATTACTGTAGCGGTGCTTAGGCGAAGCCCTGCGTCGGTAGAACATCAACATCGTCACCACGCCGTCATGCTGACGAAACTCTCCCTCAACACTCGGCTGGATCGGAGTTCGAGGGACGTCATCAGGCTGAACGTGTGCTGAACTCGGAGGTGCCATACGTTCCGTACTTGATCGGTCGGATCGTGAAGACGTACAACCGCGTAGTGCTAACGTTTCCGCTTTCGGTCTAGGAGGGTACGTGGACAACACTCTCCCCTCTCGTTGCTGTGCATCACCATGATCTTGCGTGTGCATAGGAATTTTTTTGAAATTACTATGTTCCCCAACAGTGGCATCAGAGTCAGGTTTTATGCGTATATGTCATATGCATGAGTAGAACACAAGTGAGTTGTGGGCGATATAAGTCATACTGCTTACCAGCATGTCATACTTTGGTTCAGCAGTATTGTTGGATGAAGTGGACCGGACCGACATTACGCGTACGCTTACGCGAGACTGGTTCTACCGATGTGCTTTGCACACAGGTGGCTGGCGGGTGTCAGTTTCTCCAACTTTAGTTGAACTAAGTGTGGCTACGCCCGGTCCTTGTGAAGGTTAAAACAGCACCAACTTGACAAACTATCGTTGTGGTTTTGATGCGTAGGTAAGAACGGTTCTTGCTAAACCTGTAGCAGCCACGTAAAACTTGCAACAACAAAGTAGAGGACGTCTAACTTGTTTTTGCAGGGCATGTTGTGATGTGATATGGTCAAGGCATGATGCTAAATTTTATTGTATGAGATGATCATGTTTTGTAACCGAGTTATCGGCAACTGGCAGGAGCCATATGGTTGTCGCTTTATTGTATGCAATGCAATCGCCCTGTAATGCTTGAATTTATCACTAAGCGGTAGCGATAGTTGTGGAAGCATAAGATTGGCGAGACGACAACGATGCTACGATGGAGATCAAGGTGTCGCGCCGATGACGATGGTGATCATGACGGTGCTCTGGAGATGGAGATCACAAGCACAAGATGATGATGGCCATATCATATCACTTATATTGATTGCATGTGATGTTTATCTTTTATGCATCTTATCTTGCTTTGATTGATGGTAGCATTATAAGATGATCTCTCACTAAATTTCAAGATAATAGTGTTCTCCCTGAGTATGCACCGTTGCCAAAGTTCGTCGTGCCCAGACACCACGTGATGATCGGGTGTGATAAGCTCTACGTCCATCTACAACGGGTGCAAGCCAGTTTTTGCACACGCAGAATACTCGGGTTAAACTTGACGAGCCTAGCAGATGCAGATATGGCCTCGGAACACTGAGACCGAAAGGTCGAGCGTGAATCATATAGTAGATATGATCAACATAGTGATGTTCACCATTGAAAACTACTCCATTTCACGTGATGATCGGTTATGGTTTAGTTGATTTGGATCACGTGATCACTTAGAAAATTAGAGGGATGTCTTTCTAAGTGGGAGTTCTTAAGTAATATGATTAATTGAACTTAAATTTATCATGAACTTAGTACCTGATAGTATCTTGCTTGTCTATGTTGATTGTAGATAGATGGCCCGTGTTGTTGTTCCGTTGAATTTTAATGCGTTCCTTGAGAAAGCAAAGTTGAAATATGATGGTAGCAATTACACGGACTGGGTCCGTAACTTGAGGATTATCCTCATTGCTGCTCAGAAGAATTACGTCCTGGAAGCACCGCTGAGTGCCAGGCCTACTACTGATGCAACTGCAGATGTTAAGAACGCCTGGCAGAGCAAAGCTGATGACTACTCGATAGTTCAATGTGTCATGCTTTACGGCTTAGAACCGGGACTTCAACGACGCTTTGAACGTCATGGAGCATATGAGATGTTCCAGGAGTTGAAGTTAATATTTCAAGCAAATGCCCGGATTGAGAGATATGAAGTCTCCAATAAGTTCTACAGCTGCAAGATGGAGGAGAATAGTTCTGTCAGTGAGCATATACTCAGAATGTCTGGGTACCATAATCACTTTGACTTAGCTACGAGTTAATCTTCCGGTTGATAGTGTCATTGACAGAGTTCTTCAATCACTGCCACCAAGCTACAAAAGCTTCATGATGAACTATAATATGCAAGGGATGAATAAGACAATTCCCGAGCTCTTCGCAATGCTAAAAGCTGCGGACGTAGAAATCAAGAAGGAGCATCAAGTGTTGATGGTCAATAAGACCACCAGTTTCAAGAAAAAGGGTAAAGGGAAGAAGAAGGGGAAATTCAAGAAGAACAACAAGCAAGTTGCTGCTCAGGAGAAGGAACCCAAGTCTGGACCTAAGCCTGAGACTGAGTGCTTTTACTGCAAGCAGACTGGTCACTGGAAGCGGAACTGCCCCAAGTATTTGGCGGATAAGAAGGATGGCAAGGTGAACAAAGGTATATGTGATATACATGTTATTGATGTATACCTTACTAGAGCTTGCAGTAGCACCTGGGTATTTGATACTGGTTCTGTTGCTAATATTTGCAACTCGAAACAGGGACTACGGATTAAGCGAACACTGGCAAAGGACGAGGTGATGATGCGCATGGGAAATGGTTCCAAAGTCGATGTGATCGCGGTCGGCACGCTACCTCTACATCTACCTTCGGGATTAGTATTAGACCTAAATAATTGTTATTTGGTGCCAGCATTGAGCATGAACATTATATCTGGATCTTGTTTGATGCGAGACGGTTATTCATTTAAATCAGAGAATAATGGTTGTTCTATTTATATGAGTAATATCTTTTATGGTCATGCACCCTTGAAGAGTGGTCTATTTTTGATGAATCTCGATAGTAGTGATACACATATTCATAATGTTGAAGCCAAAAGATGCAGAGATGATAATGATAGTGCAACTTATTTGTGGCACTGCCGTTTAGGTCATATCGGTGTAAAGCGCATGAAGAAACTCCATACTGATGGACTTTTGGAACCTCTTGATTATGAATCACTTGGTACTTGCGAACCATGCCTCATGGGCAAGATGACTAAAACACCATTCTCTGGAACTATGGAGAGAGCAACAGATTTGTTGGAAATCATACATACATATGTATGTGGTCCGATGAATGTTGAGGCTCGTGGCGAATATCGTTATTTTCTCACCTTCACAGTTGATTTAAGCAGATATGGGTATATCTACTTAATGAAGCATAAGTCTGAAACATTTGAAAAGTTCAAAGAATTTCAGAGTGAAGTTGAAAATCATCGTAACAAGAAAATAAAGTTTCTACGATCTGATCGTGGAGGAGAATATTTGAGTTACGAGTTTGGTCTACATTTGAATCAATGCGGAATAGTTTCGCAACTCACGCCACCTGGAACACCACAGCGTAATGGTGTGTCCGAACGTCGTAATCGTACTTTACTAGATATGGTGCGATCTATGATGTCTCTTATAGTCATTTTGGGGATATGCTTTAGAGACGACCGCATTCACGTTAAATAGGGCACCGTCGAAATCCGTTGAGACGACGCCTTATGAACTGTGGTTTGGCAAGAAACCAAAGTTGTCGTTTCTGAAAGTTTGGGGCTGCGATGCTTATGTGAAAAGCTTCAACCTGATAAGCTCGAACCCAAATCGGAGAAATGTGTCTTCATAGGATATCCAAAGGAGACTGTTGGGTACACCTTCTATCACATATCCGAAGGCAAAACATTCGTTGGAAAGAAGTGACTGGGAGGAAAGTGGAACTTGATGAGGTAACTATACCCGCTCCTCTATTGGAAAGTAGTTCATCACAGAAACTGGTTTCTGTGATGCCTACACGAATTAGTGAGGAAGTTAATGATGATGATCATGGAACTTCAGATCAAGTTACTACTGAACCTCGTAGATCAACTAGAGTAAGATCCTCACCAGAGTGGTACGGTAATCCTGTTCTAGAAGTCATGCTACTAGATCATGATGAACCTACGAACTATGAAGAAGCGATGGTGAGCCGAGATTCCGCAAAATGGCTTGAGGCCATGAAATCTGAGATGGGATCCATGTATGAGAAAAAGTGTGGACTTTGGTTGACTTGCCCGATGATCGGAAAGCAATTGAGAATAAATGGATCTTCAAGAAGAAGACTGACGCTGACGGTAATGTTACTGTCTACAAAGCTCGACTTGCTGTGAAAGGTTTTCGACAAGTTCAAGGGATTGACTACGACGAGACTTTCTCACCCGTAGCGATGCTCAAGTCTGTCTGAATCATGTTAGCAATTTCCGCATTTTATGATTATGAAATTTGGCAAATGGATGTCAAGACTGCATTCCTGAATGAATTTCTGGAAGAAGAGTTGTATATGATGCAACCGGAAGGTTTTGTCGATCCAAAGGGAGCTAACAAAGTGTGCAAGCTCCAGCGATCCATTTATGGACTGGTGCAAGCCTCTCGGAGTTGGAATAAACGCTTTGATAGTGTGATCAAAGCATTTGGTTTTATACAGACTTTTGGAGAAGCCTGTATTTACAAGAAAGTGACTAGGAGCTCTGTAGCATTTCTAATATTATATGTGGATGACATATTATTGATTGGAAATGATATAGAATTTCTGGATAGCATAAAGGGATACTTGAATGAGTTTTTCAATGAAAGACCTCGGTGAAGCTGCTTACAGATTGGGCATCAAGATCGATAGAGATAGATCAAGACGCTTAATTGGACTTTCACAAAGCACATACCTTGACAAAGTTTTGAAGAATTTCAAAATGGATCAAGCAAAGAAATGGTTCTTGCCTGTGTTACAAGGTGTGAAGTTGAGTAAGACTCAATGCCCGACCACTGCAGAAGTTAGAGAGAAAATGAAAGATGTTCCCTATGCTTCAGCCATAGGCTCTATCATGTATGCAATGCTGTGTACCAGACCTGATGTGTGCCTTGCTATAAGTCTAGCAGGCAGGTACTAAAGTAATCCAGGAGTGCATCACTGGACAACGGTCAAGAACATCCCGAAATACCTGAAAAGGACTAAGGATATGTTTCTCATTTATGGAGGTGACAAAGAGCTCATCGTAAACGGTAACGTTGATGCAAGATTTGACACTGATTCAGACGATTCTAAATCACAAACCGGATACGTGTTTACATTGAACGGTGGAGCTGTCAGTTAGTGCAGTTCTAAACAAAGCGTTGTGGCTGGATCTACATGTGAAGCGGAGTACATAGCTGCTTCAGAAGCAGCAAATGAAGGAGTCTGGATGAAGGAGTTCATATCCGATCTAGGTGTCATACCTAGTGCATCGGGTCCAATGAAAATCTTTTGTGACAATACTGGAGCTATTAACTTGGCGAAGGAATCCAGATTTCACAAGAGAACCAATCACATCAAGAGATGCTTCAATTCCATCCAGGATTTAGTCCAGGTGGGAGACATAGAAATTTGCAAGATACATACGGATCTGAATGTTGCATACCCGTTGACTAAGCCTCTTCCACGAGCAAAACATGATCATCACCAAG
Organism: Triticum urartu; assembly: GCF_056163025.1. Lineage (NCBI taxonomy): Eukaryota > Viridiplantae > Streptophyta > Magnoliopsida > Poales > Poaceae > Triticum > Triticum urartu. The sequence goes on along the minus strand of NC_141878.1, from coordinate 440,647,231 downwards.
GCTCCATGGGTGTTAGAATCATTACTGTGTAATCTAGATTATTGACTCTAGTGCAAGTGGGAGACTGAAGGAAATATGCCCTAGAGGCAATAATAAAGTTATTATTTATTTCCTTATATCACAATAAATGTTTATTATTCATGCTAGAATTGTATTAACTGGAAACATAATACATGTGTGAATACATAGACAAACAGAGTGTCACTAGTATGCCTCTACTTGACTAGCTCGTTGATCAAAGATGGTTATGTTTCCTAACCATTGACATGGGTTGTTATTTGATTAATGGGATCACATCATTAGGAGAATGATGTGATTGACTTGACCCATTCCGTTAGCTTAGCACTTGATCGTTTAGTTTGTTGCTATTGCTTTCTTCATGACTTATACATGTTCCTATGACTATGAGATTATGCAACTCCCGTTTACCGGAGGAAAACTTTGTGTGCTACCAAACATCACAACGTAACTAGGTGATTGTAAAGGTGCTCTACAGGTGTCTCCAAAGGTACTTGTTGGGTTGGCGTATTTCGAGATTAGGATTTGTCACTCCGATTGTCGGAGAGGTATCTCTGGGCCCTCTCGGTAATGCACATCACATAAGCCTTGCAAGCATTGCAACTAATGAGTTAGTTGTGGGATGATGTATTACAGAACGAGTAAAGAGACTTGTCGGTAACGAGATTGAGCTAGGTATTGAGATACTGACGATCGAATCTCGGGCAAGTAACATACATATGACAAAGGGAACAATGTATGTTGTTATGCGGTTTGACCAATAAAGGTCTACGTAGAATATGTGGGAGCCAATATGAGCATCCAGGTTCCGCTATTGGTTATTGACCGAAGACGTGTCTCGGTCATGTCTACATAGTTCTCGAACCCGTAGGGTCCGCACGCTTAATGTTATGATGACAGTTATATTATGAGTTTATATGTTTTGATGTACCGAAGGTTGTTTGGAGTCCCAGATGTGATCACGGACATGACGAGGAGTCTCGAAATGGTCGATACATGAAGATTGATATATTGGAAGCCTATGTTTGGATATTGGAAGTGTTCCGGGTGAAATCAGGATTTTACCGGAGTACCGGGAGGTTACCGGAACCCCCCGAGAGGTAAATGGGCCTTAGTGGGCCTTTACGGAGAAGAGGAGAGGCGGCCAGGGTTGGGCCGTGCGCTCCTCCCCCTAGTCGAAATAGGACAAGGAGAGGGGGGCGGCGCCCCCCTTTCCTTCTCTCCCTCCTCTTTCCCCCTCCTGAATCCTATTCCAACTAGGAAAGGGGGGGAGTCCTACTCCCGGTGGGAGTAGGACTCCTCCTGGCGTGCCTCCTCCCTGGCCGGCCGCACCCCCCCTTGCTCCTTTATATACGGGGGCAGGGGCTCCCCATAGACACAACAATTGATCAAGTTGATCTTTTAGCCGTGTGTGGTGCCCCCCTCCACCATAGTCCACCTCGATATTACTGTAGCGGTGCTTAGGCGAAGCCCTGCGTCGATAGAACATCAACATTGTCACCATGCCGTCGTGCTGACGAAACTCTCCCTCAACACTCGGCTGGATTAGAGTTCGAGGGACGTCATCGGGCTGAACGAGTGCTGAACTCAGAGGTGCCGTACGTTCCGTACTTGATCGGTCGGATCGTGAAGACGTATGACTACATCAACCGCGTTGTGCTAACGCTTCCGCTTCGGTCTACGAGGGTACATGGACAACACTCTCCACTCTCGTTGTTGTGCATCACCATGATCTTGCGTGTGCACAGGAATTTTTTTGAAATTACTACGTTCCCCAACACTTACAAGGTGACAGATCTTGTCCCACCGGTTCGTCAGCACACTTTTGCTCCGGAAGTTGACCCGGCCGGCCTGATTGATGATGAGGCGGAGTTCATTGCTTTGAACGGCTTTGACTGGTCCAAGCCTAGCTTCCAATCAGTAGAAGGAGATGAACCAACGAGGGGAGAGTCATAACCATCTTGTGGGCTCTCAAAGCCTTGTAATAGATTTAGCTTAAAAAACTGCATGTGTTGCTTATGCCATCGCACACAGAATGTTTCATATTACTCTTTGCCAGCACATCTTTGATTATATCTGCAATGTTTTAACTTTGCTCCTACAAAAAATGAAAGAGCTGGCCTGTGTTTCTGGGCTGCCGGTTTTCATGATCCAGATGATGAGGTTGATGACCCAATCTTTTTGAGAAGTCAATGCTTCCATACACCTGATGACTATCATGCCTTTTGCGGCTTATTGTCAAATAATCAAGCCGGCTTAAATAAAAACCATACTGATAATTTAAATTTGAGAAAATAAAAAACCAGTAAGACAAAATAGCACATTTCCAACAACATAAATTTGGGGGTTTCTGATTCGAATATGATCAGTAAACCGGACCAAAGGGGTTAAGCTAAGATTCGAATACGATCAACAGGGTACCGACATCTATGTTCTCTTTGGTTTGAATACGACCTATGTTTGAACAGGAAGCCCCCAAATGACCTTGAGAGGTTTTTAACGACCCTGATTCGAATACGATCCAAGTCGGACCCAAAAAGGGGTTAAGCCATGATTCAGATACGATCAAGAAGCCCCCTAGTGAGTTTGGCTTTGAGGCGATCAAGAGGGTTACGACGGCTATGTTCTCTTTGGTTCGAATATGACCTATGTTTGAACAGGAAGCCCCCAAGTGACCATGAGGTTTACAGCTAGATTCGAATACGATCATAAGCCAGACCAAAAAGGTTAAACTAGATTCAGATATGATCAGCTCCTTAATAGTCATGTAAATAATGAAAATAGTAAAGATATATGATCTTTGAAGATGAAAAAGGCAGAGGTCCTACTTTATTACTTATCATAATATATACAACATCAAAGTATGTACATGACAAGAGCCGGTAGTTCAGGTGTAGTATGGCCGAAGCTGAGCAATGTTCCACGGCCGGCGGGTCTCCTCCTCTAACTTACGTGAGTCTTTGTGCTCTCGAACGTCAATGAGGTAATATGACCCGTTGTTTAAATTCTTACTGACCACAAAAGGCCATTCCCAAGGCGGGGATAGTTTGTGTGCATCCGACAGATCCTGGATGAGCCGGAGCACCAGGTCACCTTCTTGAAAGGTCCTGGACTTAACCCGGCGGCTGTGATAACGGCGCAGGTCCTGTTGATAAATTGCTGATCGAGCCGCTACCAAGTCTCTCTCCTCATCTAACAAGTCAAGTGCATCCTGTCGGGCTTGTTCATTATTAGCTTCAATGTAAGCCGCCACGCGAGGCGAGTCATGACGGATGTCACTGGGCAGCACCGCTTCCGCTCCATAAACCATGAAGAAAGGTGTATAACCTGTAGACCTGTTAGGAGTGGTGTTGATACTCCACAGCACCGAGGGTAATTCCTCTACCCAACAACCCGGCGTCCGTTGTAAGGGAACCATAAGCCGGGGCTTGAGACCTTTTAAGATTTCCTGATTTTCTCTCTCAGCCTGACCATTAGACTGAGGGTGAGCTACGGAAGACACATCAAGCCGTATGTGCTCTCGTTGACAAAACTCCTCCATAGCACCTTGGGACAAATTAGTGCCATTGTCAGTAATAATGCTGTGTGGAAAACCAAAGCGAAAAATCACCTTTTTCATGAACTGAACCGCCGTGGCTGCTGTCGGATTTTGGGTTCCGGCAGACCCTTAAGGTTCGAACACTGGGGCGCGCGCGGAGATTTCGCCTCCTACCTACCTGCACCCCTCCGCCTCGCTAAGATCTAAGCTATGGAAAGAACAACACGAGAGACACAGGGTTTATACTGGTTCGGGCCACTGTTGTGGTGTAATACCCTACTCCAGTGTGTGGCGTGGTGGATTGCCTCTTGGGATGATGATGATGAACAATACAAGGAAGAACAGCCTCGCGAGGGTCTGTTCTTGGCTGGGGTGACGAACTGCTGGGAGGAGTTCAGTCACCCTTCTCTCTCTCCCCGATTGTTGATCTCCAACCTCTAGCCTCTAACCTCTTTCTCTCTCTATGATTCCCTGATTCCCTGATCCTCTGATTCTGTGGGGGGCTGGTCCTATTTATAGAGGCCCTGGTCCTCTTCTCAAATATCGAGCGGGAAGGGAGCCAACAATGGCGGGCTAATTTGAAGGGGGACAACTAGTACCAGCTGTCCTGACAAAAGTAGTCTTCGCCTGCACAAAGCTCGGGTGGTGACGCCGTCTTGGGCTCCACGATGACATCCGTCTTGCAGTCCTCCTGGTCTTGGTCTTGTTGCACCGAAATGGCAACCTTTGCCTGATGCCTCGGTACTCGCCGGCTGCGCTTGCTCCCTTTGCACCAAAGAGGAAAGGAGGACACTGTGCGGGCTGGCGCCCGCGTGGCGCCCTTGTTCGTCATGGCTTGCGTCACGGGCACCTCATGAGGTACCCCGCCTTGATCTCTCCGCCTCCTCGCGAGCCAGCCTGGTGAGGCCGTGCCTGAGGAAGCTCCGCGTCATCCGCCCCGCGAGGCTTGGCCCCTCGCGAGTGTCTTGGGTCTGTGTTGGTGAAGATGGGCCGTGCTGGGCCCCCCTTGAGCCACGCCGCAGGCCGCAGGCAGGCAAGTCTGGGGACCCCCGTTCCCAGAACGCCGATAGTAGCCCCCGGGCCCAAGGCGCGCCTGGACTTGGCCGTGCAGGGAGGCGGAAGGACGAGGGCGAAGCGCTGCGGGCCCTAACAGCCTGCGGCCTTGGGCGCCGCGTGGCGGTTGATTGGACGTGAGCGCCTTAGCAACCGCGCGAGTTGATAAAGGAGCGGCATCTGCCTAGGCTTTGCTTTTTGCTTTCTCCGGTTGCTGCTCAGATCCCCTTTCTTGCGCCTCTCCTTCCTTCCTCCAAAATTTCCAGATCTACTCCGACCGCATGACCTAGGAAGCCATGGCGCCTCGTCAGCCCCCGGCCGTAGCTTGGTACTCGTCTGCCCTGGACTCGCCGAACGTGTCGGAGGCGAGCCTCGCCCGATTGCGCTGGATGGCGGCGGCGCGGGGCATCGATGGGGCGAAGGTGTTCAAGGCCGGCTCCGCCACCCCTGAGGGTCAAGGGAGCACCTTCTATCCGTTCTTCGTAAGTGCCATTGCTGCTGGCCTGGTGCCTCCCTTCTCCGAGTTCTTCTTCTCTGTCCTCCACCATTACAAGCTACAGGCTCTGCATCTCCACCCCAACTCCATCCTTCTCCTGGCAATCTTTGCCTATTACTGCGAGGCTCACGTAGGGGTGCAGCCCTCAGTGGCCTTGCTGCGCCACTACTTCTACCTCCGGACCTCTCGCGGTCCTGCTTCCGCGTGCGCGAGCTTCATCGCGTACGGTGGCGCCATTGCCATCTCGAACCCCGGGAAAAGGATTGAGGGCTTCAGGAGCAAGTGGGTCTTGGAGGATGCTGGGCGCATCCACCCTCGGCTGATCTTGCCCACGGAGCAGCCCACGAGCTCCAGCGATTGGGGTCGAGCGGAGCTCGCGGACCCCCGCGCGAAGCTGGTGTTGGAGAAGATGGACGCGGATCTGAGGCCGGCCAACATGGCGGCGACGAAGCTGACCGGCGCGTCGCTGCTGAGGGAATTCCTGGAGCACCAGCTAGCTCTGCTTCGGCAGTACTCACTTCCGATGTGGAGGCCCCATCCGAGCCCCGCGGCCTTGGCCGACGGAGATCTGGCTGCGGTCCTCCAATCTCTGGCCGGGGGCGATGTGGCAAGGTTGGAGGGCGCTCCTACTCCCTTGTTCCTCCGCGACGACTGGGAGCAGGTAGTGGAGTCCATGCCCGTCTTCAACGGGGATGGGCCCGTGCCCATGGAAACTCCTGAGGAACCGGTGGATGTGCCCTACGACGACTCCAGCAAAGAGGAGGAAGGAGGGGAGCGGGAAAGAGGGCCTGACTCCGAGGCGACTGACGGAGAGTCGAGTGCTCCCCTCCCCCGGCGCAGGTCCCGCATTCTCCGCCTCTCTCTGAGCGATGACAACGAGGATGACGACGAGCAGGACGGCAGGAGCTTGCCCCCGATCCCGAAGAAGGACAGGACTGGGCTGATCTCCCGCGGGTCTGCCCCGGCCCCGAGGCGGACCGCGGACGCACTTTCCGCTTCCAAGCTTCCCGAGGTTGACCCTTCCAGCTGGCTTTCAGGCTTCAAATTTGGCTGAAGGCCGCTCGAGCTCACTGGCGACGACCCGTAAGCGTTTGATTCTTATCTTTATTTCTTGTTCTGCTTCTGAGGCTTGATGTCCACATCTTTTGGATATGCTGGCGCCCGCAGCAAAGAAGCCGAAGGCAGCTCCTGAGGTTCCATCCCTGGCAGCGCCTCTGCCCACGAAGGAGGGTGACCGCGATGCACGGGCTTCTCCTGCCCGGTCATCCTCGCGAGGCCTAGCTGAGCCGGCTGGGGCGAGCTCGGCCCCCACGGCCCAAGTGACTCCCGAGGTGTCCTTGCCTGCCGCCGCCACTACAGTCGTTGGGGTGCACCAGACTCCGCCTCAGGATGCTGTGGCCGCGCAGCCGCCTTCTCCTCCTCCACTGGCTGCTGTCTCTCTGACTCCTTCTGCCGTTCTGGATCGTGCTATTGCTGAGCTGGACCGACTGCGGCAGGATCTTCTTGGCGCCGACCCTCGCTTGGTGGCCGGGCGCTTGGAGCTGGCTTTAGGATGGGTTCGCTCCGACGCTTCGATTCGGGCGGAGCTGGTCCAGGCCTCGACGGCTTGTGATGAGGAGAATCAGGCCGTTCTTGAGGCGAAGGCTGCTCGTGACGCAGCCCTGGGGGAGGTGGCCGACGTCCGTGGTCGCTGCAAGGCGATGGAGGACGAGCTGCAAGGCCTGCGGGACCAGCTCGTGAAAGAGGTCCGCCTTCGCCAAGAGCAGGAAGAAGGCGTGAAGGCTCGCGAGGCGGCCGTCAAGGAGAGGGAGGTCAAGCTCAGGAAGTGCCGCGACCGCCTAGGCGCGCTGGAGCAGGAGTTGGGGGCGAGGAAGGCCGAGCTGGACGACAAGGCCCTGGTTCTTGCCGAGGACCGCGTGGCCTTCACGGAGATGGAGGCGAAGGCTCGCTCCTCGCTGAGGACGCTTTACGACAGCGGCCTGGAGAGCCCGCTGGCTGGCGCCGAGGACGGCCCCGCCAAGCTGCTTCCCTTCCTGGTTCGCGCTCTTGAAGATGTCGCCCTTGGCCTTGGCCCCACGGCCGAGGCCGAGGCGCGTGTCCTAGTCTTCTGCAGCGCTGACGCGGGTCCTCACCCACATCTACCTTCGCGATCCCGGCGTCGACCTCGACGGCCTGCTGGAGCCAGTAAGCGGTGAGCGTGCCGCTGCCGCTACCGAGGCCGTGAAGGGTCGAGCGGAGGCTCTGCTGGGGAAGTTCCGGGCTTTCAGCACCAAGCCGAAGCAAGGCGCTGCCGACCCCACTGCTCCATGAGGCGAACCCACTCCGCGCTGCCCCACCGCCGACAAGTGACTCCGTTGTGGCTCCTGTCCTGCCTTTAATTCCTGCACATGTATCATGCCTCGGGGAGGCGTTTAAACTTGCGTTTGGCATTGAGACAACAGTGTGGACTGTGATATTTCCTTTTGAATTCCTTCAAATTTGCGCTTTTCCTTCCTACTTGCTTATGTTCTACGCCGGCAGAGCCCGGCCCCGCGCATACCTCACCCAGCGTTAGTCCCGACCGGAAACCAGGACAGGGCCAAGGAGTGAGGGGCTACGTGACAAGTTAGGCTCCTGAGTCGTGATGCTCAGGAGTCCCCCTTGGCGCACGAACAACAAGTAGGGAGGTGTGATGTGGGTGGATCTACCGTTCTACATCTATAGAGCCGGCCGCGCGCATACCTCAACCACCATTAGCCTTTCGGAACTAAGGAGTGAGGGGCTACGCGACCAGTTAGGCTCCTGAGTCGCAATGCTCAGGAGTCCCCCTTGACGCTCAAACGGCCTTCGTACCTTGGCCCCGCTCGGGGAGAGACGCGCGACGAACCAGGCCGGGGGGGGGGGGCTGGCTGGGCGGCGTGCGTCTGGGCGTGACCCAGGCGCAGCCCCCGTGCCCAGCCCCCTCGCGCGGCACTCCTGAGGGGAGGCGTTACGATGAGGCTAGACACTGAGCTTTGGGCTCCCTGAGGTTGATACGGCCCGGGGGCCACCCTCAGTTGTTTATCACCAGCGTGGAGCATAGCGCTTCTGTATGTGTACGGGCATAGCCGCTCCTCGGCAGTGTCGTCAGCCAGCACGGAGCATGGTGCTTCCACTGGTACGTGGGAGGGGGCCCCCCTCCGGGAGGAGCCCCCGGGGCGTGTACAGCCCCGCCCTGACACGTGGCTGGCACGGTAGGGCCTGGCGAGGTGTATCTGGGCACCCGTGGGCCAGCGCGGGACTCACGGGGCCCTACCTCTAGGCGGGTTGCGCTTGGCACTGGGCCTTATCTTGTGATGTGTAGCAAATTTGGTTAGATGCCGGCACTCTACGTCCTCGGGTCCCGGCCCTCGAGCTGGTCTCAGCCGTCGCTGGTATGCCAGGTCGCGATGCCGTGGACAAGGCCAGAGGGTGAGGGCTGGAGAGCCAGTAAGAGCCCTGAGTCGCGATGCTCAAGTACCCCTCCTTTAACGTGCAAGTGGTCGGCATGGAGAAGAAGAGGTGCCGTGGACCGGCATCAAATAATCAAGCATGGTGGGTATAACGCATAACCGGAAATAAATGCAAATGAGATACATGCCGCTGGGTCTGGCCCGAGCGACTTGGGGATCATGCAGCCCGAGGGGCGCCCCCAACGAGGTAAGCTAACAACATGAAATAAAAGGGATACATGCCGCAGGGACGGACCCACGCGGCCTAGGAATAATGCAGCCCTGGGGGGCGCTCCCAGCTGGAAGTGAAACTTGAAAGATGTCACCTGATGACGTTGAGGACGAAGGGGTGTTGGTGTAGCAGACTCGGTGGGCTGCGGAAGCCGATCCTCACGAGCCCCCAGGCCCGGGGGCCTCGGGAGGCTCCGGAGGTGCTGGCGGCTCCCCGCGGACCATCTCCATCTCCGCCAGGGCTGCGGAACGCCTGGCCTCTTGTGCCTTCATGATGCCCCTCATGAGGCGCTGGTACATGGCAGCCGCGTTCGGCAAGCCGCAAGGCATGCGAACATAGCTGTGGGGTGGACCTCCGCAGCGCCCCGCTCGCGAGGGCCAGAGGCGCTCCAGAGAGGCGACTCGGTTGAGCCCTGGTATGTCGATGCAGACGCGCAGCCCACCATCCTTGCCTGGATGGGGAGCCACTGCTGGTAGACGGCGGTCGCCTTTCATGACCCTTGACTCCTGTAGCTCCTGAATGGCCTTGCTGACGAACTCCTGAGGGTTTGGCTCTCCTTGCCTTACTCCTTCTTGAGGGAAACGTGCTTCGAAACACGCCTCCATGTGGTGCCCAAGCGCCTCCCTCGTGACCCTAGCCAGGTCGGTGGCCCTCCAGGGGAGAGCCCCTGAGCCCTGCCTGAGGAGGGCGCCGGGCGCGCTTTCCTATGCGATGGAAGGAGGTTCCCCCTAGGTAGGCATGGGCCTAGAGGGGCCTGCCTCCTGAGGGGCCGGGCCGGACAATGTCTTCTTCTTCTTGGGGGCGGTCTCGGGAAGCCTCCTGCTTCCGCGATCCGGGTCTTCCAGTGACGCGGCCTGAAAGGCTCGTTCCAGGGAACACACCGCGTCCTTCTCTTCACAGGGCACCGTGATGACTCCGCCACTTCCTGGCATCTTGAGGACGTTGTAGCCGTGATGAATTACGGCCATGAACTTGGCCAGCGCTGGGTACCCAAGGATGGCGTTGTACGGCAGGTGAATGTGAGCGACGTCGAAGTCGATGAGCTCGGTGCGGTAGTTGTCGCGTGCCCCGAAGGTGACAGGGAGGCGGACCTGCCCAATCGGGACCGTGGAGCCGTCGGTGATTCTGGAGAAAGGCTTGGTTGGCTGAAGCTGGCTGTAGGGCACTTGGAGATTGTTGAATGTTTCCACGGACAGGACGTTGAGCCCTGCCCCGCCATCAATGAGGGTCCTAGTGACCACCACGTTGCTGATGATTGGGGAACAAAGAATTGGGAGGACTCCGGCTGTAGTCGCACACTTGAGCTGATCTGCTGAGCTGAACGTGATGGCGCACGCCGACCACCTGAGAGGGCGCGTGGTTTCAAGCCTGGGGAGGATTGCATTCACTTCGCGGGCGAACTGCTTGAAGATGCATTGAGAGGCTGGGGCCTGAGCCCCGCCCAGGATGCAGGCGATTGCGCGCGGCTCCTGGAAGCCCCCAACCCCCTCATCTTGGTGGCGGTCCTTGTTTCTCCTTGGCTGCGGCGGCAGCGGAGGGAGGCCTGCATTGCCTTGCGGTCGATCCTCGCGAGGCTGATCCCTCCAGTCTCCCTCGCAAGGCGGGTCTTGCCAGCGATCCTCGCGAGGTTGATCGCGCCACCCTTGGCGCGGGCCGTGGTCTTCCCAGAGTCCTGCGTTCCTTCCTCCTCCTCGACCGTAGCCCCGGTCACCGCGGTTGGGGCGATGGCCGATCCTTCCTTCCCGCACGGCTCGGAGCTCTTGACATTCGTTGGTGTTGTGGGTGTGGAGGTCGTGGTACACACAGTACCGGCTGCCCTTGGAAGGTTCGGGCTGATCTCTGCCCCGCTTGGTGTCTGGTTCTGCCGCGAGCACGGCAGCCCCCTTGCGCTTCACATCCTTGGCCTTGGGCTTCTTCTCTTCTGGGTCTGCGGCAGGCAGCTCGAGGAGGGAGAGACGCCCTTCCTCAGCCCTGGCGCACTTGGTTGCCAAGTTGAACAGCTCCAAGGAAGTGCACAGGTCTTCATGCATCGCCAGCTCCTCCTTCATCTTGACATCCCGCACGCCGTCGGAGAAGGCTGAGATGATGGCCTCCTTAGTCACCTTGGGAATCTTGAGGCGTGCGTTGTTGAAGCGCTGGATGTACTTCTGCAGGGTCTCCCCGGGTTGTTGCTTGATGCGGCGCATGTCGCTCACGGCGGGTGGCCGGTCGCGAGTACCTTGGAAGTTGGTGATGAAGCGGGTGCGCATCTCGTCCCAGGAGGAGATCGTGCCTGGAGCTAGGTTCAGGAGCCAGGTGCGGGCCCCGTCCTTGAGCGCCATGGGGAACCAGTTCGCCATGACCTTCTCGTCTCCGTTGGCAGCTTCGATTCCCAGCTTGTAGAGACGGAGGAACTCCGCAGGGTCAGCCGTGCCGTCGTAACGAGGAGGCAGGTCTGGCTTGAACTTGCCGGGCCACGCGACGCTGCGTAGCTCGGTGGTGAAGGCACGGCAGCCTGCTGTGGCCACGGGAGGCCTTGGGTGACGGAGAGCTTGGTCTTGCATGTCCCCACGCGCTGCAGCTGGGAGCAGCACGGGGTCTTGACGTGCTGGAGCAGGAGCATGGTCGCGACATGCTGGAGCAGGGAGCGCCCGGGCAGCTTCTTGCGGGCGAGGGACTTCTTGGCAGCTCTGCTCTTGCCGCGCTGGCACCTGATGGAGCGGGTTCCGCCCAGGGGCCACGCGCCTTGGAGCCATGGCGCCTTCTTGAGGAGGAGGCGGCCGGGGCGCCGCCAGAGCCTCGTCGCCTGCGCGGGGCGGGGTGCGGTGCAGCGGAACGAACGGCGCAGGAGAGCCCCCTGTGGCGCGGACGAGCTCGGCGATGCGGTCGATCCATTCTTCATAGACGTCGTCGACGGGACGGTAGCGTAGGAGCTCGTTTGCCGCGATGAGCGCAGCTCGAGCCTCCATGGGTGCGCGGAGCGCGCGGGACGAAGAACCAGCTGGGGTGAGCGAGGGAGTTGCGGTGCGGCCGTCTTGCCGCACGGACAGATGCTGATACGATGCTTGCTGCTCATCCCCCGCCGGGCCGGTGGCGGCGTTGACGACAGGTGACGGGGAACGGCGACGGCGCCCGCCGACAGGAGCCGTCTGGGCGACGCGGGAAGCGAGAGCGGCCTGGCGCTCGGCGCGGCCCCGACGAGCGTCAGACATGGGCGCGATGGTCGGAGGAGAACGGGGTGGTGGAAGATGAATTCCGGCGCACCCCTACCTGGCGCGCCAAATGTCGGATTTCGGGTTCCGACAGACCCTTGAGGTTCGAACACTGGGGCACGCGTGGAGATTTCGCCTCCTACCTACCTGACCCCTCCGCCTCGCTAAGATCTAAGCTATGGAAAGAACAACACGAGAGACACAGGGTTTATACTGGTTCGGGCCACCGTTGTGGTGTAATACCCTACTCCAGTGTGTGGCGTGGTGGATTGCCTCTTGGGCTGATGATGATGAACAATACAAGGAAGAACAGCCTCACGAGGGTCTGTTCTTGGCTGGGGCGATGACCTGCTGGGAGGAGTTCAGTCACCCTTCTCTCTCTCTCTCTCCCCGATTGTTGATCTCCAACCTCTAGCCTCTAACCTCTCTCTCTCTCTGATTCCCTGATTCCCTGATCCTCTGATTTTGTGGGGGCGGGTCCTATTTATAGAGGCCCTGGTCCTCTTCCCAAATATCGAGCGGGAAGGGAGCCAACAATGGCAGGCTAATTTGAAGGGGGACGGCTAGTACCAGCTATCTTGACAAAAGTAGTCTTCGCCTGCACAAAGCTCTGGTGGTGACGCCGTCTTGGGCTCCACGATGACCTCCATCTTGCAGTCCTCCTAGTCTTGGTCTTGTTGCACCGAAATGGCAACCTTTGCCTGATGCCTCGGTACTCCGCGGCCGCGCTTGCTCCCTTTGCACCAAAGAGGAAAGGAGGACACTGCGCGGGCTGGCGCCCGCCTGGCGCCCTTGGTCGTCATGGCTTGCGTCACGGGCACCTCATGAGGTACCCCGCCTTGATCTCTCCGCCTCCTCACGGGCCAGCCTGGTGAGGCCGTGCCTGAGGAAGCTCCGCGTCATCCGCCCCGCGAGGCTTGGCCCCTCGCGAGGGTCTTGGGTCTGTGTTGGTGAAGATGGGCCGTGCTGGGCCCCTCTTGAGCCATGCCGTAGGCCGCAGGCAGGCAAGTCTGGGGACCCCCGTTCCCAGAACGCCGACAGCTGCATCACACTTACTCACTGGCTCTTCCTCAACCCATTTTGTGAACTTGTCAACTGCCACAAAAAGATGTGTCTTTTTTATCCTTGGACCTTTTGAATGGTCCGACCATGTCAAGCCCCCAAACAGCAAACGGCCAAGTGATTGGAATCATCCGCAACTCTTGAGCCGGCACATGCGCTCGTCGTGCAAATTTTTGACATCCATCACACCTACTGACCAGATGCTCTGCATCAGCGTGAGCCGTTAACCAATAAAAACCATGACGAAAAGCTTTGGCCACAAGAGACTTTGACCCGGCGTGATGACCACAATCCCCTTCATGGATCTCACGAAGTATTTCTTGGCCTTCTTCAGGAGAAACACAATGCTGAAACGCTCTAGTGACGCTGCGATGGTACAACTCTCCGTCAGAAATCGTCATTGACTTGGACCGCCGGGTTATCTGTCGGGCCAGGGTATCGTCCTCTGGCAACTCGCCCTGGGTCATGTAAGCCAGGAACGGTACTGTCCAATATGGAATAACATGAATAGCCGCCACTAACTGTGCCTCTGGGTCAGGAATGGACAAATCTTCCTCTGTAGGCAACTTAATAGACGGGTTATGTAAAACATCCAAAAAGGTGTTAGGCGGTACCGGCTTACGCTGAGATCCCAACCGGCTTAAGGCATCGGACGCTTCGTTCTTTCTGCGGTCAATGTGTTCCACTTGATAACCTTTGAAATGCCCTGCAACCGCGTCGAACTCACGGCGATAAGTCGCCATGAGAGGATCCTTGGAATCCCACTTGCCTGACACCTGTTGAGCCACCAAATCTGAATCGCCAAGGCACCGGACCTGGCTCAGACTCATCTCTTTAGCCATTCGAAGACCATGGAGCAAGGCTTCATATTCTGCTGCGTTGTTAGTACAAGGAAACATCAATCGCAACACATAACAAAACGTGTCCCCTCGAGGAGAAGTTTAAACAACTCCAGCCCCCGAGCCTTCCAACTGTCTGGACCCATCAAAATGAATCGTCCAATATGTGTTGTATGGTTTCTCCTCTGGCATCTGCAACTCTGTCCAATCATTAATGAAGTCAACCAGCGCTTGAGACTTGATCGCAATACGTGGCATATACTTCAAACCATGAGACCCAAGTTCAATAGCCCACTTGGCGACTCGTCCTATGGCTTCTCTATTTTGAATGATGTCTCCTAGAGGAGCAGAGCTAACCACAGTGATTGGGTGACCCTGAAAGTAATGTTTGAGCTTCCGGCTTGCCATGAACACCCCGTACACGAGATTTTTCCAATGTGGTCATCTTTGTTTAGATTCAATGAGTATCTCACTGACGTAGTAAACCGGTCGTTGGACCGGATGTTCCTTGCCAGCCTCCTTGCGCTCCACAACAATGTCCACACTGACAGCACGTGAATTAGCAGCTACATATAACAATAATGGCTCTCTCTCAACCAGAGACGCAAGAACCGGCGACTCAGCGAGCTGTTTCTTTAGATCCTCAAAAGCAGAGTTAGCAGCGTCACTCTAGACAAAATCATCCGCCTTTTCATCATTTGATACAGAGGCATCGCTTTCTCCCCTAACCGGCTTGTGAAACGGCTCAAGGAAGCGACGCGACCCGCTAAACACTGAACGTCATTGATGCACACCGGTTTGGCCAGAGATGTAATTGCCTTAATTTTCTCCGGATTAGCCTCAATACCTCTGTTAGACACCAAAAAACCAAAAGTTTGCCAGCTGGGACTCCAAAAACACATTTAGCCGGGTTAAGCATCATCTTGTAGACCCGGAGGTTCTCAAAGGTCTCCTTCAGATCAGTTACCAAGGTTTCCTTCTCTCTGGATTTCACCACTATGTCATCCACATAAGCATGAATGTTACGCCCAATCTGACTGTGAAGACAATTCTGTACACATCGTTGATAAGTCGCCTGGGAACTTTTCAGTCCAAAAGGCATAGACACATAGCAGAAAGCTCCAAACGGAGTGATGAAAGCCATCTTCTCCTGGTCCTTAACTTCCATCTTGATCTGATGATAACTTGAATATGCATCCAAAAAACTCAAACGCTCGCAACCCGCCGTAGCATCAATGATCTGATCAATACGAGGGAGAGCAAAAGGATCGGCCGGACAAGCCTTGTTCAAATCGGTGTAATCCACACACATACGCCAGGTGCCATTCTTCTTGAGTACAAGCACCGGGTTAGCCAACCACTCTGGGTGAAAAACTACAACAATGAACCCGGCCGCCAAGAGCCGGGCCACCTCTTCTCCAATGGCCTTGCGCCTTTCCTCGTTAAACCGTTGAAGAAACTGCCTGACCGGCTTGAACTTCGGATCAATATTAAGAGTGTGCTCAGTGAGTTCTCTTGGGACACCCAACATGTCAGAAGGTTTCCATGCAAAGATGTCCCGGTTCTCACGGATGAACTCGATGAGCGTGCTTTCCTATTTTGGATCCAAGTTTGCACTGATGATGAACTGTTTGGATGAGTCGCCAGGCACAAAATCAACCATCTTGGTGTCATCAGCTGACTTGAATTACAACACCGGTTCATGCTCCATAGTTGGCTTCTTCAAAGACGTCATGTCTGTCGGGTCAACATTATCTTTATAAAACTTTAACTCCTTTGTCGCACAAACGGACTCAGCATAAGCGGCATCACCTTCTTCACATTCCAGGGCTATTTTCTAGCTTCCATGTACTATGATGGTGCCTTTATAACCCGGCATCTTGAGCTACAGATACACATAACGTGACCGAGTCATGAACTTGGCATAAGCTGGCCGTCCAAACAGAGCATGATATGTGCTTTTGATCTTAACCACCTCAAAAGTTAACTTCTCAGCCCTGGAATCATATTCATCCCCAAAGGCTACTTCCAGTTCAATCTTACCAACTGGGTATGCGGACTTACCAGGCACAACACCATGAAAAATAGTGTTGGATTGTTTAAGACTCTTATCAGTCAACCCCATCCGAAGAAACGTCTCATAATAGAGGATGTTGATGCTACTGCCTCCATCCATGAGCACCTTAGTGAACTTATATCCACCCACCTGAGGTGCCACCACCAAGGCCAAGTGACCCGGGTTATCAACCCAGGGAGGGTGATCTTCCCTACTCCACACAATAGGCTGTTCTGACCACCTCAAATAACGTGGAATCACCGGCTCAACAGCATTGACAGCCCTCTTATGAAGCTTCTGGTCCCTTTTGCATAAACTAGTGGTAAATACGTGGTACAACCCACTATTCAACTGTTTTGGATTACTTTGATACCCGGACTGTTTCTGCTGATTACTTTGGTCGGGTTGCTGATTATAGTCACCCTGGTTACCCGGATGGCCTTGACCGTGAAAACCGCCCCCGCCTGAATCGGCGCCCGGGCCATGAAAGCCGCCTCCGCCTGAACTGCCGCCAGGCCCATGGCTACCATCAAACATGTTGGAATTTTTAAATGCCTCAATGATCGTACAGTCGTTCCACAGATGGGTAGCTGGCTTCTCCCGGGTGCCATGTCTTGGACAAGGTTCATTCAGTAGTTGTTTGAGGGTGGGACCTGACCCGCCTGACCGAGGAGGTGGCCTACCCTTGCTCCGTTGGTTGTTGCCCTGTGTAATGGTGTTAGCCACAAACTCGTCAGCCTTACGTTTATTACCTCCTTGATTCGCCGGGTTATGCTGGTGACCCTTGCCATTGCCGTTCTTCTTTCCCTTCCCTGTTTTTTCTTCATCAGACACGGGATCCTTGGTACTGTCAAATCAACATATTTGGCTAGGGCCGCCATCAACTGGCCCATGTCATTACAGTCATGCTTGAGCCGCCCCAGCTTCTGTTTGAGAGGTTCAAAACGACAATTTTTCTTCAACAATAAGACCACCGAGCCGGCATCCATCTTATCAGATGAATGTATTATCTCCTTGACCCGGCGCACCCAATGGGTCATGGACTCACCTTCCTCTTGCTTACAGTTAGTCAGGTCCATGATTGACATAGGTTGTTTACATGTGTCCTTGAAGTTCTGAATGAACCGGGCCTTTAACTCCGCCCATGAGCCGATGGAATTGGGTGGCAACCCTTTCAACCAAGTGCGAGCCGTTCCATCCAACATCGTAGTGAAATACTTAGCCATTGCTGCATCGCTGACCTCCAACAGCTCCATTGCCATCTCATAACTTTCAATCCATGCCCCAGGCTGCAAGTCGGCCGTGTAATTAGGCACCTTACGAGGCCCCTTAAAGTCTTTTGGCAAGCGCTCATTACGTATAGCCGGCACCAGGCAAGGGACACCTCCTATTCTTGTGGCTACTCCTGCCTCAACAGAGGTTGCCGGATACACCGAAAAAGCCCGATGAGCCGCCTGCTCAGCTGCCAGTTGAGCCGCCCACTCAGCCTCTTGACGGATTCTCTCCTGATCCGCCAAGTTAAGGGCTCCACCTGCGCCGGCTCATGACTACGAGGTTGGTTACGGCATTGAGCGTTGCTCGACATAGCGGCTGAGTCCATATGCCTGCTATAGCTCGGGCTCCGGCTCGGGCGAGGGGTTGAATGGATTCTGTCTCGACTGTAAGAGTACGCATCCTGCTGCGCCAGAGCCGTCTGAAGAAGTTCTTTCACCCTTCGTGTTTCAGTTGCTGTCGGAGAGTCGCCTTCCATCGAGAGAGCCGCCAAACGAGCCGACGCAGCAATGAGATTCTCCAAAGGGTTAGAAAAGTGACCCGGTGGTATTGGTGTGTAATGAGACGGAGCGGTATTCATACGAGGTGGTTCCATGGCCCGCGGTTGAACCGGTGCCCCAGCCCCGTGTGTCGTGATCCGGTTTGCCTTCGGCGGGTTACTTGGACCAGCCCCGGGTGTGTGGAAAAGGTTCCTAGGATCGTACGTCAGAGCCAGACATGACTAAGTTTTCTGGTGCCTTCTCCTCATGACCTCGTTTGACGCATTCAGATCCACCGAGATCCAGAAAGTCTCCGCTTGAAGCTGCCGAGCACAAGCATCCAAAGCCGCCCGCTCCGTGGCCATCCTGACCTCTTCTGCTACTAAATTTTCCTTGGCCTATGCCATCTCTTCGCGTAGCCGTGCCACCTCCGCGTCATGCTGAGCCTTATCCGCCGGCTCCACCACATCAGTCAACAGAGCCGTCAACTTATCCATGAGGTCCATTAGCATCTGAGCTCGGGGGGCGCGCGGGGTCTCCTGACCCGGCCGCTGCCGACCCGGTGGTTATTGCTGCTGCAGCCGTGGAGTTCTGCCCGGGTTGAGTGCTAGCCATTAAGACTCCGATTCGATTTGGCGGCTAAAAGGGGTCCGAAATACTACTGCCATCGGAACAGCTCCCAAGCATGCCATCTTGCAGCTGATACAAAGAATATGTCTCGCATGTTGATGACATAGCGTCAGAACAGATGGCCGTCTCACTGCCATCCACTGATCCTTCAGAGAATTAACCTCCATGGATGCAACCCACGAAGGCATGCCTCACGGAAGGTTGATCCCGGGCGGATCTCGCGTGCTGAGCCGTCTCGATGAGGTTGGGGTAGACGTCCGACTCAGGGTCTGACTCGCCGATCCAGCCGATGAAGACATGGATTCCGCTGAAGGGGACCCAGTACCCGTACTCAATTGAGCCGGCCTCGGGGCCCCAGCCTTCGTCTTTGATGTAGAGCTTGCCGCGACGACTCTTGGTCATCCGGCCCACAGCGTATCCCTTGAGCCCTTCGAAGTTTCCCTTCAAGAACTCAAATCCACTGTGCGCTGGCCCCATGGTGGGTGCCAACTATCGTGGAATTGTCACGGCAGATGTCCTAGCAAAAGGACTTAGTCCTAGGGCCATCGCAACTAGGAAGCTTAAAGGGGTTAATCGGGACAAGGGACATGAGAGGTTTATACTAGTTCGACCCCTTACGATGAAGGTAAAAGCCTACGTCTAGTTGTGTTGGAATTGCTAGGATTTCGATGACCAGGGAGCGAATCCGCTTTGCCTGGCTTCGAGTTGTTGTTTCTTGCCCTAAGCCGTCGTCGGGTCATCCCCTTATATACACGGGTTGATGCCTGGCAGCCTACAGAGTCCCGACCGGCTCATAAAATGTGTCCGGCTCTGTGACTTATTTATATGCCTTTCTTTACAAGTCTTTCTTTACATACGACGGTTTACAATATTGGGCCTTAAGCCGCCTCTGGGCTTAGGCCTTCTACAAGTCTTTAATAAACCATCACCTTGAATATTACTGGGCTTCTTTTGTAACCCGCCATTGGGGTTGACCCGGCCCCTCCTGGGCGGGTCATACCTGGTAGCTATATCCCCAACACTACGGGTTTGAGAACTATGTAGACATAACCGAGACACATCTCCGGTCAATAACCAATAGTGAGACCTGGATGCTCATATTGGCTCCTACATATTCTACGAAGATCTTTATTGGTCAAACTGCATAACAACATACGTTGTACCCTTTGTCATCGGTAT
This sequence comes from Triticum urartu, assembly GCF_056163025.1. Classification (NCBI taxonomy): domain Eukaryota; kingdom Viridiplantae; phylum Streptophyta; class Magnoliopsida; order Poales; family Poaceae; genus Triticum; species Triticum urartu. The sequence continues at coordinate 440,627,737 of NC_141878.1, read as the reverse complement.
GTTACTTGCCCGAGATTCGATCGTCGGTATCATCATACCTAGTTCAATCTCGTTACCGGCAAGTCTCTTTACTCGTTCTATGATGCATCATCCCGCAACTAACTCATTAGTCACATTGCTTGCAAGGCTCATAGTGATGTACATTACCAAGAGGGCCCAGAGATACCTCTCCGATAGACGGAGTGACAAATCCTAATCTCGATCTATGCCAACTCAACAAACACCATTGGAGACACCTGTAGAGCATCTTTATAATCACCCACTTACGTTGTGATGTTTGATAGTCACACAAGGTGTTCCTTCGGTATTCGGGAGTTGCATAATCTCATAATCAGAGGAACATGTATAATTCATGAAGAAAGCAGTAGCAATAAAACTAAACGATCATTATGCTAAGCTAACGGATGGGTGATACGTCCATTTTGCATCATGCTTTTATATCGATACTTATTGCATTATGGGCTGTTATTACAAATTATGTCACAATACTTATGCCTATTCTCTCTTATTTTACAAGGTTTACATAAAGAGGGAGAATGCCGGCAGCTGGGATTCTGGGCTGGAAAAGGAGCAAATATTAGAGACCTATTCTGCACAGCTCCAAAAGTCCTGAAACTTCACGGAAGTCATTTTCAGAATATATAAAAAATACTGAGTGCAAGAAGTTCCAGAGGGGGGACACACCCTTCCCATGAGGGTGGGGGCGCGCCCTACCCCCCTGGGCACGCCCCCTGCCTTGTGGGCCCCTGGTGGCCCTCCGATGCCCATCTTCTGCTATATGGAGTCTTTCGATGAGGAAAAAATCATAAGCCAGCTTTCGGGACGAGACTCCACCGCCACGAGGTGGAACCTTGGCGGAACCAATCTAGGGCTCCGGCGGAGCTGTTCTGCCGGGGAAACTTCCCTCCGAGAGGGGGAAATCATCGCCATCGTCATCACCAACGCTCCTCTCATCGGGAGAGGGCAATCTCCATCAACATCTTCACCAGCACCATCTCCTCTCAAACCCTAGTTCATCTCTTGTATCCAATTCTTGTCTCCAAGTCTGGGATTGGTACCTGTGGGTTGCTAGTAGTGTTGATTACTCCTTGTAGTTGATGCTAGTTGGTTTATTTGGTGGAAGATCATATGTTCCGATCCTATATGCACATTAATACCCCTCTGATTATGAACATGAATATGCTTTGTGAGTAGTCACGTTTGTTCTTGAGGACATGGGAGAAGTCTTGCTACTAGTAGTCATGTGAATTTGGTATTCGTTCGATATTTTGATGAGATGTATGTTGTCTCTCCTCTAGTGGTGTGATGTGAACGTCGACTACATGACACTTCACCATTATTTGGGCCTAGAGGAAGGCATTGGGAAGTAATAAGTAGATGATGGGTTGCTAGAGTGACAGAAGCTTAAACCCTAGTTTATGCGTTGCTTCGTAAGGGGCTGATTTGGATCCATATGTTTCATGCTATGGTTAGATTTACCTTAATACTTTTGTTGTAGTTGTGGATGCTTGCAATAGAGGTTAATCATAAGTGGGATGCTTGTCCAAGTAAGGGTAGTACCCAAGCACCGGTCCACCCACATACCAAATTATCAAAGTACCGAACGCGAATCATATGAACGTGATGAAAACTAGCTTGACGATAATTCCCATGTGTCCTCGGGAGCGCTTTTCTCTATATAAGAATTTGTCCAGGCTTGTCCTTTCCTACAAAAAGGATTGGGCCACCTTTCTGCACTTTATTTACTTTTGTTACTTGTTTCTCGTTACAAATTATCTTATCACAAAACTATCTGTTACCTATAATTTCAGTGCTTGCAGAGAATACCTTGCTGAAAACTGCTTATCATTTCCTTCTGCTCCTCGTTGGGTTCGACACTCTTACTTATCTAAAGGACTATGATAGATCCCCTATACTTGTGGGTCATCAAGACTATTTTCTGGCACCGTTGCCGGGGAGTGAAGCGCCTTTGGTAGGTGGAATTTGGTAAGGAAATATTTATATAGTGTGCTGAAATTTACTGTCACTTGTTACTATGGAAAGTAATCCTGTGAGGGGCTTGTTCGGGGTATCTTCACCCCGAACAGTAGAGCAAAGAGTTGCTCCTCAACCTATTGAACCTACTGAAAATGAAAATGTCTACTTTGAGATTCCTTCGGGTATGATAGAAAAACTGCTAGCTAATCCTTTTGCAGGAGACGGAACAATGCATCGTGATGAGCACCTAATATATGTGGATGAAGTTTGTGGATTATTTAAGCTTGCAGGTGTGCCCGATGATGTTATTAAGAAGAAGGTCTTCCCTTTATCTTTGAAGGGAGATGCATTGACATGGTATAGGCTATGTGATGATATGGGATCATGGAACTACAAACGATTGAAATTGGGACCTCGACAATGTATGTTGTCTCTCCTCTAGTGGTGTTATGTGAATGTCGACTACATGACACTTCACCATAGTTTGGGCCTAGAGGAAGGCATTGGGAAGTAATAAGTAGATGATGGGTTGCTAGAGTGACAGAAGCTTAAACCCTAGTTTATGCATTGCTTCGTAAGGGGCTGATTTGGATCCATATGTTTCATGCTATGGTTAGGTTTACCTTAAAACTTTTGTTGTATTTGCGGATGCTTGCAATAGAGGTTAATCATAAGTGGGATGCTTGTCCAATTAAGGGCATTACCCAAGCACCGGTCCACCCACATACCAAATTATCAAAGTACCGAACGTGAATCATATGAACGTGATGAAACCTAGCTTGACGATATTCCCATGTGTCCTCGGGAGCGCTTTACATCATATTAGAGTTTGTCCAGGCTTGTCCTTTGCTACAAAAAGGATTGGGCCACCTTGCTGCACCTTGTTACTTTTGTTACTTGTTGCTCATTACAAATTATCTTATCATAAAACTATCTGTTACCACTTATTTCAGTACTTGCAGAGAATACCTTGCTGGAAACCGCTTATCATTTCCTTATGCTCCTCGTCGGGTTCGACACTCTTACTTATCGAAAGGACTATGATAGCTCCCCTATACTTGTGGGTCATCAAGACTCTTTTCTGGCGCCATTGCCGGGGAGTGAAGCGCCTTTGGTAGGTGGAATTTGGTAAGGAAAAATTTATATAGTGTGCTGAAATTTACTGTCACTTGCTACTATGGAAAGTAATCCTCTGAGGGGCTTGTTCGGGGTATCTTCACCCCGACCAGTAGAGCAAAGAGTTGCTCCTCAGCTTACTGAAAATGAAAATGCTTGCTTTGAAATTCCTTTGGGTATGGTAGAAAAAATGCTAGCTAATCCTTTTTTGGGAGATGGAACAAAACATCCTAATGAGCATCTAATATATGTGGATGAAGTTTGTGGATTATTTAAGCTTGCAGGTGTACCTAGAGATGTTGTTAAGAAGAAGGTATTCCCTTTATATTTGAAGGGAGATGCATCTACATGGTATAGGCTATGTGATGATATGGAGTCTTGGAACTACAAACGATTGAAATTGGAATTTCATCAAAAGTTTTATCCTATGCATCTTGTTCATCGTGATCGCAATTATATATATAATTTTTGGCCTCGCGAAGGAGAAAGAATCGCTCAAGCTTGGGGGAGGCTTAAATCAATGTTATATTCATGCCCCAATCATGAGCTTCCAAGAGAAATAATTATTCAAAATTTATATGCTCGACTTTCTGATAACAATCGCACCATGCTTGATACTTCTTGTGCTGGCTCTTTTATGATGAAGACCATTGAGTTCAAATGGGATTTATTGGAAAGATTAAACGCAACTCTGAAGATTGGGACCTCGACGAAGGTAAGAAGTTAGGTATGAGACCTAAGTTTGATTGTGTTAAATCTTTTATGGATATCCGATGTTTTCCGTAAATTTAGCACTAAAGATGGACTTGACTCTGAAATAGTAGCTTCTTTCTGTGAATCTTTTGCTACTCATGTTGATCTCTCTAGGGAGAAGTGGTTTAAATATCATCCTCCCATAGAAGTAAAAGTGGCTAGACCTATTAAAGTTGAAGAAAAGACTGTCACTTATAATGATCCTATTGTTCCTACTGCTTATGTTGAGAAATCACCTTTCCCTGTTAGGATAAAAGATCATTCTAAAGCTTCAACTGTGGTTCGTAAAAGCAATATTAGAACTTATACACCTCCTGAGCAAGTTAAAGTTGAACCTAATATTGCTATTGTTAAAGATCTCTTGGCTGGTAGTATTGATGGGCATGTTATTTATTTCTGTGATGTGATAACCCACAAGTATAGGGGATCGCAACAGTTTTCGAGGGTAAAGTATTCAACCCAAATTTATTGATTCGACACAAGGGGAGCCAAAGAATACTCTCAAGTATTAGCAGTTGAGTTGTTAATTCAACCACACCTGGAAACTTAATATCTGCAGCAAAGTATTTAGTAGCAAAGTAATATGATAGTAGTGGAAACGGTAGCAAAAGGTAACAGTAGTAAAAGTGATGTTTTTCGTATTTTGTAGTGATGATAGCAATAGCAACGGTAAAGTAAATAAACAATATATGGAAAGCTCGTAGGCAATGGATCGGTGATGGAGAATTATGCCGGATGCGGTTCATCATGTAACAGTCATAACCTAGGGTGACACAGAACTAGCTCTAGTTCATCGATGTAATGTAGGCATGTGTTCCAAATATAGTCATATGTGCTTATGGAAAAGAACTTGCATGACATCTTTTATCCTACCCTCCCGTGGCTGCGGGGTCCTTACGGAAACTAAGGAATATTAAGGCCTCCTTTTAATAGAGTATCGGAACAAAGCATTAACACATAGTGAATACATGAACTCCTCAAACTACGGTCATCACCGGTAAGTATCCCGATTATTGTCACTTCGGGGTTAACGGATCATAACACATAATAGGTGACTATAGACTTGTAAGATAGGATCAAGAACTCTCATATATTGATGAAAACATAATAGGTTCAGATATGAAATCATGGCTGTGGGAGTCCTGGATAAGGGGGTCTCCGGATAGCCGGACTATATCCTTTGGCCGGATTGTTGGACTATGAAGAAACAAGATTGAAGACTTTGTCCCGTGTCCAGATGGGACTCTACTTGGCGTGGAAGGCAAGCTAGGCAATACGGATATACATATATCCTCCTTTGTAACCGACCTTGTGTAACCCTAACCCCCTCCGGTGTCTATATAAACTAGAGGGTTTTAGTCCGTAGGACAACAGACAATCATACCATAAGCTAGCTTCTAGGGTTTAGCCTCTCCGATCTCCTGGTAGATCAACTCTTGTACTACTCATATTATCAAGAATAAATCAAGCAGGACGTAGGGTTTTACCTCCATCAAGAGGGCCCGAACCTGGGTAAAACATCATCTCCCCTGCCTCCTGTTACCATCCGCCTTAGACGCACAGTTCGGGACCCCTAACGGAGATCCGCCGGTTTTGACACCGACATTGGTGCTTTCATTGAGAGTTCCTCTGTGTCGTTGCCTTAGGCTTGATGGCTCCTACGATCATCGATAACGATGCAGTCCAAGGTGAGACTTTTCTCCCCAGACAGATCTTTGTGTTCGGCGGCTTCGCACTGCGGGCCAACTTGCTTGGCCATCTGGAGCAGATCAAGAGTTACGCCCCTGGCCACCAGGTCAGGTTTGGAAGCTTAAACTACACGGCCGATATCCGCGGAGACTTGATCTTCAACGGATTCGAGCACCTGCCTTGTTCGCCACACGGTCACGATGAGTACGATTTAGCTCTACCATCAGACAGTGTTCGGGAGATCGCAGCGGCAACTGCTCCGACCCTCAATTCGGAACCAGTTGCGCCATCCATGGACGGGTGGATAGACCCCGCTACGGAGGCCGCACTCTCATCGGCAATCGAGCCGAGTATCGACTTTACCGTTCACGAGAGCCGTGACATCGAACTCCTGGATTCCTCCCCGGCCACGGACTCTGAACCGCCTGCGCCTGTGCCTATCGAATCCGATTGGGCGCCGATCATGGAGTTTACCTCCGCGGATATTTTTCAGCACTCACCCTTCGGCGACATACTGAACTCATTACAGTCTCTCTCCTTGTCAAGAGAATCCTGGCCAAACTATGTCCGGCAGGATTGGGATGCGGATGACGAAGAAATTCGCCGCCCACCCACCACCCACTTAGTAGCCACTGTCGATGACTTAACCGACATGCTCGAATTCGACTCCGAAGACATCGATGGTATGGACGACAATGCAGGAGACGAAGAGGAACCACTGCCCACAGGGCACTGGACAGCCACCTCATCATACGATATATACATGGTGGACACACCCAAAGAAGGCAATGGCAACGAGACAGCGGAGGATGACCCCTCCAAGAAGCAACCCAAGCGCCGACGTCAGCGAAGCCGCTCTAAGTCTCACCAAAGCAAAAGCGGTGACACCGGCACAGGAGATAATACTACTCCGGACAGTGCCGAAGACGACAACAATCCCCTCCAACAAGATTTAGGGCAGGAGGATGGAGAAGCCATCCCTCCCGAGAGAGCGTCAGATGGAGAGGCGGAGGATGATAATTACATGCCTCCCTCCGAAGACGAGGCAAGCCTCGACGATGATGAATTCGTCGTGCCTGAGGATCCCGTTGAACAAGAGCGCTTCAAGCGCCGGCTTATAGCCATGGCAAATAGCCTTAAGAAAAAGCAACAGCAGCTTCAAGCTGATCAAGATTTGCTAGTTGACAGATGGACTGAAGTCCTTGCGGCCGAGGAATATAAACTCGACCTCCCCTCCAAGAGTTACCCAAAGCGTAGGATGCTACCCCGACTGGAGGAGGAAGCACTCAAACCTACATCTCCAGCATATGACGCGGCTGACCGGCCACCTCGTGGCCGCGACAGAGAGGCATTTCAGCCAAAAACTCAGCCCGCACCCCGATGCCACTCAAATAAAAATGACAAGGCATGGGGAAACATGCTAGACCTGCAAGACGAATTGGAGGACAAAGCAAAACATGCAAGATCGATCTATGTATCACGAGGGCATGCCACTATGCGAGACGATAACTGTCATGCTGAATACAGTAAAAGTAAATCCGACCGGGCCGAACACAGCGGGCAAGACTCATTTGAGCTGTGTCGCGATATAGCCCAGTACAGAGGCGCCGCACACCCCCTATGCTTCACAGACGAAGTAATGGATCACCAAATCCCAGAGGGTTTCAAACCCGTAAATATCGAATCATACAACGGCACCACAGATCCTGCGGTATGGATCGAGGATTTCCTCTTGCACATCCACATGGCCCGCGGTGATGATCTACACGCCATCAAATACCTCCCACTCAAGCTCAAAGGGCCAGCTCGGCATTGGCTCAACAGCTTGCCAGCAGAGTCCATTGGCTGTTGGGAAGATCTGGAAGCCGCATTCCTCGACAACTTCCAGGGCACTTATGTACGACCGCCATATGCCGATGACTTGAGCCACATAATTCAGCAGCCCGAGGAATCGGCCTGGCAATTTTGGACACGATTCCTAACAAAGAAAAATCAAATCGTCGACTGTCCGGATGCAGAGGCCCTAGCAGCTTTTAAGCACAACATCCGCGACGAGTGGCTCGCCCGGCACCTTGGCCAGGAAAAGCCGAAATCTATGGCAGCCCTCACAACACTCATGACCCACTTTTGCGCGGGAGAAGACAGCTGGCTGGCTCGCAGCAATAACATATCAAAAAACCATGGTACTTCGGATACCAAGGATGGCAATGGCAGGTCACGTTGCAACAAACACAAGCGTCGCATTAACAGCGACAATACCGAGGATACGGTAGTCAATGCCGGATTCAAAGGCTCTAAACCCAGTCAGCAGAAAAAGCCATTCAAAAGAAGCACTCCGGGCCTGTCCAGTTTGAACCGTATACTCGACCGCTCGTGTCAAATACACGGCACCCCCGACAAGCAAGCCAACCACACCAACAGGGATTGTTGGGTGTTCAAGCAGGTCGGCAAGTTAAATGCCAAAAACAAAGATAAGGGGTCACATAGCGATGACGAGGAGGAGCCCCGGCAGCCGAACACCGGAGGACAGAAGAGGTTCCCCCCACAAGTGCGGACAGTGAACATGATATACGCAACCCACATCCCCAAGAGGGAGCGGAAGTGTGCGCCGAGGGATGTATATGCGTTGGAGCCAGTCGCCCCAAAGTTCAACCCATGGTCCTCTTGTCCGATCACCTTCGATCGCAGGGACAATCCTACTAGCATCCGTCATGGAGGATTCGCCGCACTGGTCCTAGACACAATCATTGACGGATTTCACCTCACTCGAGTCCTTATGGATGGCGGCAGCAGCCTGAACCTGCTTTACTAGGACACAGTGTGCAAAATGGGTATAGATCCCTCAAGGATCAAACCCACAAAAACGACCTTCAAAGGCGTCATACCAGGTGTAGAGGCCCATTGCACAGGCTCAGTTACACTGGAAGTGGTCTTCGGATCCCCGGATAACTTCCGAAGCGAGGAGTTAATCTTCGATATAGTCCCATTCCGCAGTGGCTATCATGCACTGCTCGGGCGAACCACATTTGCGAGATTCAATGCGGTACCGCATTATGCATACCTCAAGCTCAAGATGCCAGGACCTCGGGGGGGGGGGGGTCATCATAGTTAATGGAAACATAGAGCGCTCTCTCCGCACGGAGGAGCACACTGCGGCCCTCGCAGTAGAAGCGCAAAGCAGCCTCTTAAGGCAATCCACTAGTTCGGCGATTAAGGACCCGGACACCTTCAAGCGCGCCCAGAGTAATCGGCCACAAGACCGCCTGGCATGTTCCGAGCTTGCATAGCAATGCGTCCCCCACCCCAGTCCCAGTGAAATGGCGAAATCCGTGCCGCGCGTACATAATTACGCATTGAAAATACCATGGGCATAGGTGGGGAGGGGGGCATGACTACGGCACGCCCCAAGACGCGGCTCAACCGCACTAGGGGCTTCCCGCTTTGTTATTTTTCTCTCTTTCAGTACTTTAATCTCTGGAAACCCTGTCCAACAGTATGATTGCCGAACACATGATGCAGCAACCAAGGAGGCAGAAAGCTACGTCGCACCACGGAACTCCCAGGTGGATTACGATAACGAGTGAAATACTTGCTTTAATGCCATTCCTCAGCTTGCCCTTGGAGGGGACACGTCAAATAGTCCTAATTTTTGCTTATCGCACTACTTGTATCATTTTGCTTTAACGCACCTTTTTGAATAAACAATGCGTAGCACTAGACTATTATCGCATTCTTTATTCTTCCTTTTTTACATATATATGTTCATTCATGACATCCAACACCCTACACTCTGGTACGGCTAATATGCTAGGGGATTAAGCATACCCCTTATTACGGCGTGAGAAGTCCGAACACTTTCGACAGTGTGGCACCCCGAACTTATAGCATTATATGCATCAGCTCCGAATCATGTCTTGGGTCAATAGTTGGGTTTGCTCGGCTCCCATGTTTTGTTACCTTCGTTCCGCTATATCGGCTAAGGTAGCACTGGGAGAACTACTGCGATTGTGCCCCGGTTCAGCTGGGCTAAGCACCTCAGTAGAGAAAGCTAAAACTGACTGTCATGATAAGGCGAGAGATTGGTCGCTGTTCGAGAGGTTTCGAGTCCTTAAAGACTTATGCCGCTTAGAGCGAGGAGTCGGCTTTGTCCGGCTTAAGGCGTGCATAGTGCCCCGAATTCGGCCTTCCGAATACTAGGGGCTTCGCCAAAATTTAAAATTATAGAATTCTATGGCTAAGTGAGAGTGATAAAGCATTATAGTCCGATTTCCTTGTTCGTTGTGCTGAGCACCTCCCTCGAAGGACCCAAAAATGGGAACAAGAGTGCTCAGGTTTATCCCGAACACCCCAGCACTCGTGGCATGGGGGCAGGAGCCGACGACTAGCCATCTCTCAGATTTGATAAACAACCGAACATAAGGTAATATTTTACATTCAAACAAGCGTTGCATAGCGCATATGAACAACTTTTCATAATACAGGATCACACGAGCAAGTTCATTCAAATATTACATCTTTCGCACACTCGTCCGCTACAAGATGGGCACCCTTCAGGACACCCTCATAATACATATCGGGGTGGCGATGCTCCTTGCCCTGCGGTGGCCCCTCCTTCACCAGCTTCTCGGCATCCATATTGGCCCAATGCACCTTCGCACGGGCAAAAGCCCGGCGTGCACCTTCGATGCAGACGGACCGCTTGATGACTTCCAGTCATGGGCAGGCATCCACAAGCCGCCTCACTAGGCCGAAGTAGCTGTTGGGAAGGGCGTCGCCAGGCCACATCCGGACTATAAGACCCTTCATGGCCTGTTCGGCCGCCTTGTGCAGCTCGACCAGTTGCTTCAGCTGGCCGCTCATAGGCATCGGGTGTTCGGTCCAAGTATACTGAGACCAGAACAGCTTCTCCGTCGAGCTTCCCTCCTCGGCCTGGTAAAACTTTGCGGCATCCGACATGCTGCGGGGCAAATCTGCGAATGCTCCTGGAGAGCTCCGTACTCGGGTAAGTAACAAGTAATTTGCTTTCACATGCTTGCTTTGCATATTGAATGCCTTACCCGCCGCTATCTTCCTCATCGCCTCAATCTCTTGGAGGGCCTTTTGGGCTTCAGCCTTGGCATTCTTTGCGCTCTCAAGGGCCGCGGCAAGCTCAGACTCTCGCGTCTTCGAGTCAAGCTCCAACGCCTGGTGCTTCGTCACGAGAGCTTGGAGCTCTTGCTGCACCTCGCCCACCCGTGCCTCTTGCTTTTCCTGCTCGGTGCGCTCCTGGGCCGCTTTGTTTTCGGCCTCGAACATCGCTTGCTTTAGGGTTGCCACTTCGGTCGTGGCCCTTGGCAAATTCATGATGATCCTGTCATTTTGCAATCGCATCTATATATATATGACTGCGTATTACTTACCTATGTTCTCCTCGAGCTGCCTCTTAGCAAGGCCGAGCTCTTTCTCGGACCCCTCGAGGTCCTGCTTCAGTGCGGCGACCTCCGCAGTCAGTGCGGCAGAGGTCAGCAGCGAAGCCTGCATATGCATATAGACATACTTATATTAGACTCCTGCAGATATTATTTGATCCTCTATTTGGCTTTTCTTTGTGAACACCAAACAGAGCATCAGGGGCTACTGTCTATGCGGTATCATTTTTCCTATATTTTAAATACTTACCTCAAAGCCTGTTAGAAGGCTGGCACAGGCTTCAGTCAGTCCGCTCTTGGCGGACTGAACCTTCTTGATCACCGCACTCATAATAGTGCGGTGCTCTTCGTCGATAGAAGCGCCGCGAAGCGCTCCCAGCAGGTTGTCCGGTGCCTCTGAATGGACAGAGGTCACCGGCATGGGCGTGTTGCCCCTTTGGGAAGGGAGCCGCCTGCCCGAGTCCGGAACCACTGGAGGTTCCGGTGCGGTGTTTGGCTGAGAGCCGAACTTGGTGCCCCCGGGAGCCTTGCTCCCTTTGCTCCTAGAGTCTGAAAGGTCGCCTTGAGGTGCCTCTGGGACTGTCTCCCCCGGCTCGGTGCCCCTTGAGACAATACCTCGGCATTGTCCGTAGGGAAAGGGGAGGAGGCGGTCGGAAGTGGATCGCTATCCATATTCGACGAATCCAAGGAGCCGTCCGACGAGGATACGTCGATACGGGCTTGGGGCGGTCTGCATAATCATATTCGGCGTTAGGAAAAGCAGTGCGACAACGGTATGCTATGAGTTACTCTGGTATCCAAATACTTACGACTTCGCCAGGGGCTTGGCCTTGAGCAGCCACTCGTCTTCGCCTTCGGCGGCGGTGGTGGAGCAGTCTGGAAGAAGAGTCCTTCCCTTCTTGGACCCTTCGGCCTCCCCAGTTGGGGCGGCCTTCCTTTTCTTGTCTCCCCCGGCTGGAGGGGGAGCATCTTCATCTTCCTCCTCGTCTTCATGGGAGGAGTGCGTCGCGGAGTTATCAGACGATGAGTCCGATACCACCTGGCGCTGGGAACTCTTTCGGGTTCCCATGGCCTTCTTCTTGGTCTTCTCCGGCACCTTATAAGGAGCCGGAGTCAGCATCTCCGTCAGGAGAGCGTCCGTGGTGTCTTCGGGCAGGGGGGCCGGACAGTTAATCTGCTCCGATGCCTCCACCCAGTCCTGTCAAGGGCATGGGAGCTCAGACCCCGCACATGGTTAAGCTATGGGAAATAAATACCCTACCAGATGTACAGAACTTATCGGATTCGCAGGACGCTTCGCGCTTAGCCCGCGGTCCTCGGTAAGAGAGGGAGGGACCTCGACGCCCTTGAACAGCACCCTCCAGACGTCTTTATGCGTCGTGTCGAAGAGCTCGCTTAGAGTCTGGTGCTAGGCCGGGTCGAACTCCCATAAGTTGAAATCCCGTTGTTGACACGGGAGGATCCGGCGGAAGAGCATGACCTGGACTATGTTGACAAGCTTGAGTTTCTTGCTTGTCATGTTCCAGATACATTTCTGGAGTCCGTCCAGCTCCATCGATGAACCCCAGGACAGGCCCTTCTCCTTCCAGGAAGTGAGCCGCGTGGGGAATCCGGATCGAAACTCGGGGGCCGCCACCCAGTTGGTGTCGCGCGGCTCGGTGATGTAGAACCACCCCGATTGCCACCCCTTTATGGTCTCCACGAAGGAGCCCTCGTGCCATGTAACGTTGGGCATCTTGCCCACCATGGCTCCGTCACATTCTGCTTGTTGGCCGCCCACCACCTTCGGCTTGATATTGAAGGTCTTCAGCCACAGGCCGAAGTGGGGCCGGATGCGGAGGAAAGCCTCACACACGACGATGAACACCGAGATGTTGAGGATGAAGTTCGGGACCAGATCATGAAAGTCCAGCCCATAATAGAACATGAGGCTGCGGATAAATGGATGGAGGGGAAACCCTAGTCTCCAGACGAAGTGGGGGAGGAAGACCACCCTCTCGTGAGGTTCTGGGGTAGGGATGACCTGCCCCGTGGCTGGCAGCCGGTGCGCGATATCTGCGGCTAAGTATTCGGCTCCGTCTAACTTTTTGATGTGCCCCTTCGTGACGGAGGAGGCCATCCACTTGCCTCCCGCTCCGTACATGTTTTGGAGAGAGTTGAGGAGGAAGATGCGGACTTGGGCGCTGGAACTCGAGTGTGTGAGAATGGATGAGCAAGGAGGAAGAAGGCGTGGGTAAAAAAGGGTGGGATCTTATCCCTTTATAAGGGCGGACTAAACTATGCGCCCCCACTAGCCTGGTAAAACTCGCTTATCCACCAAGCGCCGTAATTGATGGCGCGGTTGGGTTACCCACGTCCGTATTGATGAGAATCCCATAATAAGGGGAACACGATCTCTGCTTTGACAAGACGTGTCAAGAAACCGCCTCGCGTTATGTGCGGGGCTGGTTAAAGGAAAACGGTTCAAATAATTACCGGGCCGTGGCGTGATGTCATGCTGCCAAATCGTGTCAGCAGATTAGATTTGTGGTTATATTATTCTCTCTATGGTGGTATGTGGAACTTATTTTGCAGGGTCGGACACTATCCTTATATTCAAATTCTTCCGTGGTGTATTCGGGGGAGGAACCCGCCTTGCAATGCCGAAGACAACACTGCGCGTCAGACTCATCGTCATTGAAGCCTGGTTCAGGGGCTACTCAGGGAGTCCTGGATAAGGGGGTCTCCGGATAACCGTACTATATCCTTTGGCCGGATTGTTGGACTATGAAGAAACAAGATTGAAGACTTCGTCCCGTGTCCGGATGGGACTCTACTTGGCGTGGAAGGCAAGCTAGGCAATACGGATATGCATATCTCCTCCTTTGTAACCGACCTTGTGTAACCCTAGCCCCCTCCGGTGTCTATATAAACCAGAGGGTTTTAGTCTGTAGGACAACAGACAATCATACCATAGGATAGCTTCTAGGGTTTAGCCTCTCCGATCTCGTGGTAGATCAACTCTTGTACTACTCATATTATCAAGAATAAATCAAGCATGACGTAGGGTTTTACCTCCATCAAGAGGGACCGAACCTGGGTAAAACAGCGTGTCCCTAGCCTCCTGTTACCATCCGCCTTAGACGCACAGTTCGGGACCCCCTACCCGAGATCCGCCGGTTTTGACATCGATAATGGCACTCGGGTCCTAGTGACAAGCATTAAGCATAGCAAAGTCATAGCAACTTCAATCTCAGAACATAGTGGATACTAGGGATCATACCCTAACAAAACTAACTCGATTACATGATAGATCCCATCCAACCCATCACCGTCCAGCAAGCCTACGATGGAATTACTCACGCACGGCGGTGAGCATCATGAAATTGGTGATGGAGGATGGTTGATGATGACGATGGCGATGGATTCCCCTCTCCGGAGCCCCGAACGGACTCCAGATCAGCCCTCCCGAGAGGTTTTAGGGCTTGGCGGCGGCTCTATATCATAAAACGCGATGAATTCTTCTCTCTAATTTTTTTTCTCCCCGAAACACAATATATAGAGTTGGAGTTGGAGTCGGAGGAGCTCCAGGGGGCCCACGAGGTAGGGGGCGCGCCCTAGGGGGCCAGGCGCGCCCCCACCCTCGTGGACAGGTGGTGGGCCCCCTGGCCTTCATCTCTTGCAGGTATTTTTCATATTTTCCAAAAAGTTGCTCCGTGAAGTTTCAGGTCATTCCGAGAACGTTTGTTTCTGCACATAAATAACACCATGGTAATTCTGCTGAAAACAGCGTCAGTCCGGGTTAGTTCCATTCAAATCATGCAAGTTAGAGTCCAAAACAAGGGCAAAAGTGTTTGAAAAAGTAGATACGATGGAGACGTATCAACTCCCCCAAGCTTAAACATTTGCTTGTCCTCAAGCAATTCAGTTGACAAACTGAAAGTGATAAAGAAAAACTTTTACAAACTCTGTTTGCTCTTGTTGTTGTAAATATGTAAAGCCAACATTCAAGTTTTCAGCAAAGATTATAACTAACCACATTCGCAATAACGCCTAGGTCTCAAGTTTACTCATATAAATAGCATAATCAACTAGCGAGCAATAATAATAAATCTCGGATGACAACACTTTCTCAAAACAATCATAATATGATATAACAAGATGGTATCTCGCTAGCCCTTTCTGAGACCACAAAACATAAATGCAGAGCACCTTTAAAGACCAAGGACTGAGTAGATATTGCAATTCATGGTAAAAGAGATCCAGTCAGTCATACTCAATGTAAACTAACAGTAATGAATGCAAATGACGGCGGTGCTCTCCAACTGGTGCTTTTTAATAAGAGGATGATGACTCAGCATAAAAGTAAATGGATAGGCCCTTCGTAGAGGGAAGCAGGGATTTGTAGATGTGCCAGAGCTCGGTTTTGAAATAGAGATGAATAATATTTTGAGCGGTATACTTTCATTGTCAACATAGCAACCAAGAGATGGCGATATCTTCCATGCTACACACATTATAGGCGGTTCCCAAACAGAATGGTAAAGTTTATACTCCCCCTTCCACCAACAAGCATCAATCCATGGCTTGGTCGAAACAACGAGTGCCTCCAACTAACAAGAGTCCCAGGGGGAATTTTTTTTTTGCAATTATTTTGATTTGATTTGCATAAAGCATGGGACTAGGCATCCCGGTGACCAGCCATTTATCTCGTGAGTGAGGAGCAGAGTCCACTCCTCTTGAGAGTAACCCGCCTAACATGGAAGATACAAACAGTCCTAGTTGATACATGAGCTATTCGAGCATACAAAACAGGATATTTATTTGAAGGTTTAGAGTTTGGCACATACAAATTTACTTGGAACGGCAGGTAGATACCGTATATAGGTAGGTATAGTGGACTCATGTGGAATAACTTTGGGGTTTAAGGGATTGGATGCACAAGCAGTATTCCCGCTTAGTGCACATGAAGGCTAGCAAAAGACTGGGAAGCGACAACAGTCATGAACATGCATTAAAATTAATCAACACCGAATTCAAGCATGAGTAGGATATAATCCACCATGAACATAAATATCGTGAAGGCTATGTTGATTTTGTTTCAACTACATGCGTGAACATGCGCCAAGTCAAGTCACTTAAATCATTCAGAGGAAGATACCACCCTATCATACCACATCACAACCATTTTAATAGCATGTTGGCATGCAAGGTAAACCATTATAACTCATAGCTAATCAAGCATCACACAAGAAACTATGATGTCTAGTTGTCATTGCAAACATGTTTATTCATAATAGGCTGAATCAGGAACGATGAACTAATCATATTTACAAAAACAAAAGAGGTCGAGTTCATACTAGCTTTTCTCATCTCAGTCAATCCATCATATATCGTCATAGTTGCCTTTCACTTGCACGACCGAACGATGTGAGTAATAATAATAGTGCACGTGCATTGGACTAAGCTGGAATCTGCAAGCATTCAATAAACAGGAGAATACAAGGCAATATGGGCTGTTTTGTCAGATCAACAATTATGCATACAAGAGCCACTTCAACAATTTAATTAAGTTCTTCTCCTAGCGACCCCCAAAGAAAAGAAAAGAAATAAAACTATTTACACGGGAGAGCTCCCAACAAGTAAAAGAAGAACAGGAAATCTTTTTGAGTTTTGTTTTTAATTACTACTACAAGCATGGAAAGTAAACTAATTAAAAGCTACAACTATTTTTTTGGTTTTTCTTAAGGTTTATAAACACACAAGAAGAAAGCATAAAAAGGAAATAAATTAGCATGGATGATACAAATGAAAAAGTATGAGCACCGACATCTAGCAATGAGTGTGTGAACATAAATGTAATGTCGGTGGGAAATACGTACTCCCCCAAGCTTAGGCTTTTTGGCCTAAGTTGGTCTATGACCACGGCTGGCCTGGCGGATATCCATAATAATAGCTGGGGTCGTACTGAGATGCAGCGGCTATCGCCTCCTGAGCTGCAGCATGGCGACGAGCGGCCTCTGCTCTCCTCTCGTACTCATCTGCCTCCTCTCTGGTAATAACATATCTTCCTTTTGCCTGATGATCAAAGAAGGCAGGAGCAGGGAGAGTAATATGGACAGCATGACGTATGTCAATGATTAGTCGATACTAGAGAGGTGATTCATTCCTCTCGACAAACTGGTGGTGAACCATAGCATTAAAGTCTAGGTAAGCAGGGGATAATTCAATATCATCTTCGCGTATGGCTACACCAAGAAAATTAGCTATGCGGGTTGCATAAATTCCTCCAAAGAAATCTCCATTAAATCTATTAAGATGCAACCTACGTGCAACAATGGCTCCCAAATTATAAGATTTATCTCCTAATACAGCACTCCTAAGAATATTAAGGTCAGGGACACACATATGACATGCCTCATCTTTACCATTAATGCATCTACCTATGAAGAGAGCAAAATAATGTATAGCAGGAAAATGAATGCTCCCTATGGTAGCTTGTGTAATATCTCTAGATTCTCCCACATTTATGCTAGCAAGAAAATCTCTAAATTCAGATTTGCGAGGATCCCTTATACTACCCCATTGTGGAAGTTTGCAAGCAATGGTAAAATCCTCTAAGTCCATAGTATAAGAATTTTCATAAAGATCAAACAGGACAGTTGGAGAATTACGTGAAGATGAAAATTTAAACCTCCTCACAAAGGAACTAGTGAGATTGTGATACTAGTTGCACTTCTCTTCCTCGAAGCTCACAAGATCAACGTTACGCAAATATGCGTTGAATTCTTCCTTAATTCCCGCTTGATCCATAAAATTTTCAGAAGGCCACTCACAAGGACGCACTAGAGCGTCTCTTGGTGGCTCTTCATCAGCATCACGCATTGCAAGCCTGGGTCCTTGCTTCCTTGAGGAACCACCTTGGAACATTTTCCTAAGCATTTTTATTCCTCTGAAAAATTCTGAAACTTTTTAGTAACTTCAAAATAAAAGTAAACCAAACTCAATAATATTGATAGCAACTACTCCTACAAGTTCCTAGGGCCGATATCATGCATCAAAACTACTTTTAACCATATAAATTTGACATGCAAGCTCAAGAACAGGGTCACCTAAGCAGCAAAAATTTGCAATGAATAAAACACTGGAACAAAAACTAATTGGACCAATGGAGGAGTCACATACCAAGGAACAATCTCCCCAAGCAGTTTTGTGAGAGGTGCTTTGAGCAAGGAGATCGAAAATGGCAGCTAAATGAACTAGAACTCGTGCTTGAGCTGGATATTCGTGTTTGTGGGAGGAAGAAGAAGTGTGTGGGCGAAATAGTAAGTGGAAGAGGGCCACCATGGGCCCACGAGGCAGGGGGTGCGCCCTCCACCCTCGTGGCCAGGTGTTTGGCCCCCCTGCTGTGTTCTTAGTGCCAAATATTCTCAAATATTCTAGAAAAAATCATATTTAAATTTTAGGGCATTTGGAGAACTTTTATTTTCGGGGTATTTTTATATTGCACGGATAATCAGATAACAGATAGAAAAATATTTATTTTTATTTTATTTAATATAAATAACAGAAAGTAAAAGTGTGGTACAGATGGTTGTGCCTTCTAGTTTCATCCATCTCATGATCATCAAAAGGAATCCACTAACAAGGTTGATCAAGTCTTGTTAACGAGCTCATTTCGAATAACATGGAACTGGAGAAATTTCGAATAACACTATGTTACCTCAACGGGGATATGCACATCCCCAATAATAAGAATATCATATTTCTTCTTGACAGTAGGAAGAGGAAATTCAAAACCTCCAAATATAATCGATGGAATTTTTCCAATAGAGTTGATACTATGAACTTGAGGTTGTTTCCTCGGAAAGTGTACCGTATGCTCATTACCATTAACATGAAAAGTGACATTGCCTTTACTGCAATCAATAACAGCCCCTGCAGTATTCAATAAGGGTCTTCCAAGAATAATATACATACTATCGTCCTCGGGAATATCAAGAATAACAAAGTCCGTTAAAATAGTAACGTTTGCAACTACAACAGGCACATCCTCACAAATACCGACAGGTATAGCAGTTGATTTATCAGCCATTTGCAAAGATATTTCAATAGGTGTCAACTTATTCAAATCAAGTCTATGATATAAAGAGAGAGGCATAAAACTAACATCGGCTCCAAGATCACATAAAGCAGTTTTAACATAGTTTCTTTTAATGGAGCATGGCATAGTGGGTACTCCTGGATCTCCAAGTTTCTTTGGTATTCCACCCTTAAAAGTATAATTAGCAAGCATGGTGGAAATTTCAGCTTCCGGTATCTTTCTTTTATTTGTAACAATATCTTTCATATACTTAGCATAAGGATTCATTTTGAGCATATCAGTTAATCGCATACGCAAAAAGATAGGTCTAATCATTTCAGCAAAGTGCTCAAAATCCTCATCATCCTTTTTCTCGGATGGTTTGGGAGGAAAAGGCATGGGTTTCTGAACCCATGGTTCTCTTTCTTTACCGTGTTTCCTAGCAACGAAGTCTTTCTTATCATAACATTGATTCTTTGATTGTGTGTTATCAAGATCAACAACAGGTTCAATTTCTATATCATTATCATTACTATTTTGAGCATCATCATGAACATTATCATTAACCTTATCACTAGTTTTAGGTTCATTACCAGATTGTGTTTCAGCATCAGAAATAGAAATATCATTTGGATTCTCAGGTGTTTCAATAACAAGTTCACTAGAAGCATGCAAAGTCCTATCATTTTTATTTTTCTTCCTTTTAGAAGGACTAGGTGCATCTATATTATTTCTCTGAGAATCTTGCTCAATTCTCTTAGGGTGGCCTTCAGGATAGAAAGGTTCCTGAGTCATTCTACCACCTCTAGTCATAACTCTAACAGCATTATCATTATCTTTACAATTTAATTCATTGAGCAAATCATTTGGAGCTTTAAGTACTTGTTCTACTTGAGTGGTAACCATAGAAGCATGTTTACTAAAAAGTTTAAGTTCACCCTTGACATTAGCCATATAATCACCCAAGTGTTCAAGCATATTTGAATTGTATTTCAATTGTCTACCAAAATAAGCATTAAAATCTTCTTGCTTACCCATAAATTTATCAAACTCATCTAAGCATGGGCTAGCAAACTTAGTAAATGGGATTTCAGCTTTATCATATCTATAGAGAGAATTTACCTTTACTACCTATGTAGGGTTATCAATACCACGAGTTTCTTCAATAGGTGATGGGTCAAGATCATATGTTTCTTCAACATGCGGTAAATTAAGACCATATATTTCTTCAATAGGGGGTAAATTCTTAACATCTTCAGCTTTAATACCTTTTCTTTCATAGATTTCTTTGCCTCTTGCATATCTTTAGGACGGAGAAATAGAATACCTCTCTTCTTCGGAGTTGGTTCAGGAATAGGCTCATGAACTGGCTCAGGAGGTGTCCAATTATTTTCATTTGTCTACATATTATTCAATAGAATTTCAGCTTCATCTGGTGTTCTTTCCCTGAAAACAGAACCAGCACAACCATCTAGGTAATCTCTGGACGCATCGGTTAGTCCATTATAAAAGATATCAAGTATTTCATTTTTCTTAAGAGGAAGATCAGGCAAAGCATTAAGTAACTTGAGAAGCCTCCCCCAAGCTTGTGGGAGACTCTCTTCTTCAATTTGCACAAAGTTATATATATCCCTTAAAGCAGCTTGTTTCTTATGAGCAGGGAAATATTTAGCAGAGAAGTAATAAATCATATCCTGGGGACTACGCACACAACCAGGATCAAGAGAATTAAACCATATCTTAGCATCACCCTTTAATGAGAACGGAAATATTTTAAGGATATAAAAGTAGCGAGTTCTCTCATCATTAGTGAACAGGGTAGCTATATCATTTAGTTTAGTAAGATGTGCAACAACAGTTTCAGATTCATAGCCATGAAAAGGATCAGATTCAACCAAAGTAATTATATCAGGATCAACAGAGAATTCATAATCCTTATCGGTAACACAGATAGGTGAAGTAGCAAAAGCAGGGTTAGGTTTCATTCTAGCATTTAGAGATTGCTTATTCCATTTAGCTAATAACCTCTTAAGTTCGTGTATATCTTTGCAACCTAAAA
This sequence comes from Triticum urartu, assembly GCF_056163025.1. Classification (NCBI taxonomy): domain Eukaryota; kingdom Viridiplantae; phylum Streptophyta; class Magnoliopsida; order Poales; family Poaceae; genus Triticum; species Triticum urartu. The sequence goes on along the minus strand of NC_141878.1, from coordinate 440,606,673 downwards.
TAGCAAAAGAGGCTTCTTTATCAAAACATAACCCTCAGGAATAACAGGCAAGTCTTCATCATCAATTTCATCAGTATTATCAGATTCGATATTTTCAATCTCTCTAGCCCTAGAAAGTTGTTCATCCAGAAATTCACTCAATGGCACAGTAGTATCAAGCATAGAAGTAGTTTCATCATAAGTATCATGCATAGCAGAAGTGGCTTCATCAATAACATGCGACATATCAGAACGAATAGCAGAAGCAGGTTTAGGTGTCGCAAGCTTACTCAAAATAGAAGGTGAATCAAGTGCGGAGCTAGATGGCAGTTCCTTACCTCCCCTCGTAGTTGAGGGATAAATCTTGGTTCTTGGATCTTTCAAGTTCTTCATAATGATAAGCAGATATAAATCCCAAGTGACTCAAGGAATAGAGCTATGATCCCCGGCAATGGCGCCAGAAAATAGTCTTGATAACCCACAAGTATAGGGGATCGCAACAGTTTTCGAGGGTAAAGTATTCAACCCAAATTTATTGATTCGACACAAGGGGAGCCAAAGACTACTCTCAAGTATTAGCAGCTGAGTTGTTAATTCAACCACACCTGGAAAATTAATATCTGCAACAAAGTATTTAGTAGCAAAGTAATATGATAGTAGTGGAAACTGTAGCAAAAGGTAACAGTAGTAAAAGTGATGTTTTTGGTATTTTGTAGTGATGATAGCAATAGCAACGGGAAAGTAAATAAGCGAAGAACAATATATGGAAAGCTCGTAGGCAATGCATCGATAATGGAGAATTATGCCGGATGCGGTTCATCATGTAACAGTCATAACCTTGGGTGACATAGAACTAGCTCCAGTTCATCGATGTAATGTAGGCATGTATTCCGAATATAGTCATACGTGTTTATGGAAAAGAACTTGCATGCCATCTTTTGTCCTACCCTCCCGTGGCAGCGGGGTCCTTACGGAAACTAAGGGATATTAAATCCTCCTTTTAATAGAGTACCAGAACAAAGCATTAACACATAGTGAATACATGAACTCCTCAAACTACGGTCATCACCGGTAAGTATCCCGATTATTGTCACTTCGGGGTTAACGGATCATAACACATAATAGGTGACTATAGACTTGCAAGATAGGATCAAGAACTCTCATATATTGATGAAAACATAATAGGTTCAGATCTGAAATCATGGCACTCAGGCCCTAGTGACAAGCATTAAGCATAGCAAAGTCATAGCAACATCAATCTCAGAACATAGTGGATACCAGGGATCAAACCCTAACAAAACTAACTCGATTACATGATAGATCCCATCCAACCCATCACTGTCCAGCAAGCCTACGATGGAATTACTCACGCACGGCGGTGAGCATCATGAAATTGGTGATGGAGGATGGTTGATGATGACGATGGCGACGGATTCCCCTCTCCGGAGCCCCGAACGGACTCCAGATCAGTCCTCCCGAGAGGTTTTAGGGCTTGGCGGCGGCTCCGTATCGTAAAACGCGATGAATTCTTCTCTCTGATTTTATTTCTTCCCGAAACACAATATATAGAGTTGGAGTTGGAGTCGGAGGAGCTCCAGGGGGCCCATGAGGTAGGGGCGTGCCCTAGGGGGGCACGCGCGCCCCCACCCTCGTGGACGGGTGGTGGGCCCCCTGGCCTTCATCTTTTGCAGGTATTTTTTTATACTTTCCAAAAAGTTGCTCCGTGAAGTTTTAGGTCATTCCGAGAACGTTTGTTTCTGCACATAAATAATACCATGGCAATTCTGCTGAAAATAGCGCCAGTCCGGGTTAGTTCCATTCAAATCATGCAAGTTAGAGTCCAAAACAAGGGCAAAAGTGTTTGGAAAAGTAGATACGACGGAGACATATCATGATGAAACTGCTAGAATTGCTAAACCTTGTGCTAAAGATAAATGTAGACCTGTGGTAGGCATGCCTGTTATTTCTATTAAAATAGGAGATCATTGTTATCATGGCTTATGTGATATGGGTGCTAGTGCTAGTGCAATACCTATTGACCTATACAGAGAAATTATGCATGATATTGCACCTGTTGAGTTAGAAGATATTGATGTCACAATTAAACTTGCCAATAGAGATACTATTTCACCAATGGGAATTGTTAGAGATGTTGAAGTCTTGTGTGGGAAAACTAAATATCCTGCTGATTTTCTTGTTCTTGGTTCCCCACAAGATAGCTTTTGTCCCATTATATTTGGTAGACCCTTCTTAAACACTGTTAATGCTAGGATAGACTGCAAAAAGGATGTTATTACTATTGGTTTAGGTGATATGTCTCACGAATTTAATTTCTCTAAGTTTCGTAGACAACACCGTGAAGAAGAATTGCCTAGTAAAGATGAAATTATTGGTCTTGCTTCTATTGCCGTGCCTCCTAGTGATCCTTTAGAACAGTATTTGCTACCATGAAAATGATATGTTTATGAATGAAAGAAGGGAAATAGATGAAGTATTCTTTAAACAGGAACCCATCCTGAAACAAAATTTGCCTGTCGAAATCCTAGGGGATCCTCCTCCACCCAAGGGTGATCCCGTGTTTGAGCTCAAACCGTTACCTGATACTCTTAAATATGCTTATCTTGATGAGAAAAAGATATATCCTGTTATTATCAGTGCTAACCTTTCAGAGCATGAAGAAGAGAGATTATTGAAAACTCTGAAGAAGCACCGTTCTTCTATTGGATATACTCTCAATGATCTTAAGGGCATTAGTCCCACACTATGTCAACACAAAATAAATTTGGAGAAAGGTGCCAAACCAGTTCGTGATCACCAACGACGGCTGAATCCTAAGATGAAAGAAGTGGTAAGAAAGGAAATACTAAAGCTCCTCGAGGCAGGTATAATGTATCCCGTTGCTGATACTCAGTGGGTAAGTCCTGTCCATTGTGTCCCTAAAAAGGAGGTATTGCTGTCGTTCCTAATGATAAAGATGAATTGATTCCGCAAAGAATTATTATAGGTTATAGGATGGTAAATGATTTCCGCAAATTAAATAAGGCTGCTAAAAAAGATCATTACCCCTTACCTTTTATTGATGAAATGCTAGAAAGATTGTCCAAACATACACATTTTTGCTTTCTAGATGGCTATTCTGGTTTCTCTCAAATACATGTGTCAGCTGATGATCAATCTAAGACCACTTTTACTTGCCTGTTCGGTACTTTTGCTTATAGACGTATGCCTTTCGGTTTATGTAATGCACCTGCTACCTTCCAAAGATGCATGATGGCTACATTCTCTGACTTCTGTGAAAAGATTTGTGAGGTTTTCATGGACGATTTCTCCGTCTATGGATCCTCTTTTGATGATTGCCTAAGAAACCTTGATCGAGTTTTGCAGAGATGTGAAGAAACTAACCTTGTCTAGAATTGGGAGAAGTGCCACTTTATGGTTAATGAAGGTATTGTCTTGAAGGAAATATGCCCTAGAGGCAATAATAAAGTTATTATTTATTTCCTTATATCATGATAAATGTTTATTATTCATGCTAGAATTGTATTAACCGGAAACATAATACGTGTGTGAATACATAGACAAACAGAGTGTCACTAGTATGCCTCTACTTGACTAGCTCGTTAATCAAAGATGGTTATGTTTCCTAACCATGAACAAAGAGTTGTTATTTGATTAACGAGGTCACATCATTAGTTGAATGATCTGATTGACATGACCCATTCCATTAGCTTAGCACCCGATCGTTTAGTATCTTGCTATTGCTTTCTTCATGACTTATACATGTTCCTATAACTATGAGATTATGCAACTCCCGTTTACCGGAGGAACACTTTGGGTACTACCAAACGTCACAATGTAACTGGGTGATTATAAAGGAGTACTACATGTGTCTCCAATGGTACATGTTGGGTTGGCGTATTTCGAGATTAGGTTTTGTCACTCCGATTGTCGGAGAGGTATCTCTGGGCCCTCTCGGTAATACACATCACATAAGCCTTGCAAGCATTACAACTAATATGTTAGTTGTGAAATGATGTATTACAGAACGAGTAAAGAGACTTGCCGGTAACGAGATTGAACTAGGTATTGGATACCGACGATCGAATCTCGGGCAAGTAACATACCGATGACAAAGGGAACAACGTATGTTGTTATGCGGTCTGACCGATAAAGATCTTCGTAGAATATGTAGGAGCCAATATGGGCATCCAGGTCCCGCTATTGGTTATTGACCGAAGACGTGTCTCGGTCATGTCTGCATTGTTCTCGAACCGTAGGGTCCGCACGCTTAACGTTACGATGACAGTTATTATGAGTTTATGCATTTTGATGTACCGAAGGTTGTTCGGAGTCCCGGATGTGATCACGGACATTACGAGGAGTCTCGGAATGGCCGAGACATAAAGATTGATATACTGGAAGCCTATGTTTGGACATCGGAAGTGTTCCGGGTGAAATCAGGATTTTACCGGATCACCGGGAGGTTACCGGAACCCCCCGGGAGTCATATGGGCCTTAGTGGGCCTTAGTGGAAAGGTGAAAGGGCTGCCCATAAGGGCTGCGCGCCTCCCCCCTCCCCTAGTCCTATTAGGACTAGGAGAGGTAGCCGGCCACCCCTCTCCCTCTTTCCCCCTTGGGAGTCCTAGTTGGAATAGGATTGGGGGGGAGTCCTACTCCCGGTAGGAGTAGGACTCCTCCCGCGCCTCCATAGGGCTGGCCGCACCCCTCCCCTTGGCTCCTTTATATACGGAGGCAGGGGGCACCTCTAGACACACAAGTTGATCATTGAGATCGTTCCTTAGCCGTGTGCGGTGCCCCCTGCCACCATATTCCACCTCGATCATATCGTTGTAGTGCTTAGGCGAAGCCCTGCGTCGGTAGAACATCAAGATCGTCACCACGCCGTCGTGCTGACGAAACTCTTCCCCGACGTTTTGCTGGATCGGAGCCCGGGGATCGTCATCGAGCTGTACGTGTGCTAAGAACTCGGAGGTGCCGGAGTAACGGTGCTTGGATCGGTCGGATCGGGAAGAAGACGTACGACTACTTCCTCTACGTTGTGTCAACGCTTCTGTTGCGATCTACAAGGGTACGTAGATCATACTCTCCCCTCGTTGCTATGCATCACCATGATCTTGCGTGTGCGTAGGAAATTTTTTGAAATTACTACGTTCCCCAACAGTGGTATTAGAGCCTAGGTTTTATGGTTTGATGTTATTTGCACGAGTAGAACACAAGTGAGTTGTGGACGATACAAGTCATACTGCCTACCAGCATGTCATACTTTGGTTCGGCGGTATTGTTGGACGAGACGACCCGGACCAACCTTACGCGTACGCTTACGCGAGACCGGTTCCCTCGACGTGCTTTGCACATAGATGGCTTGCTTAAGCCCGTAGCAGCCACGTAAAACATGCAACAACAAAGTAGAGGACGTCTAACTTGTTTTTGCAGGGCATGTTGTGATGTGATATGGTCAAGGCATGATGCTGAATTTTATTGTATGAGATGATCATGTTTTGTAACCGAGTTATCGGCAACTGGCAGGAGCCATATGGTTGTCGCTTTATTGTATGCAATGCAATCGCGATGTAATGCTTTACTTTATTACTAAACGGTAGTGATAGTCGTGGAAGCATAAGATTGGAGAGACGACAACGATGCTACGATGGAGATCAAGGTGTCGCGCCGGTGACGATGGTGATCATAACGGTGCTTCGGAGATGGAGATCACAAGCACAAGATGATGATGGCCATATCATATCACTTATATTGATTGCATGTGATGTTTATCTTTTTATGCATCTTATCATTCTTTGATTGACGGTAGCATTATAAGATGATCTCTCACTAAATTATCAAGAAGTGTTCTCCCTGAGTATGCACCGTTGCCAAAGTTCGTCGTGCCCAGACACCACGTGATGATCGGGTGTGATAAGCTCTACGTCCATCTACAACAGGTGCAAGCCAGTTTTGCACACGCAGAATACTCAGGTTAAAATTGACGAGCCTAGCATATACAGATTTGGCCTCGGAACATGGAGACCAAAAGGTCGAGCGTGAATCATATAGTAGATATGATCAACATAACGATGTTCACCATTGAAAACTATTCCATCTCACATGATGATCGGTTATGGTTTAGTTGATTTGGATCACGTGATCACTTAGAGGATTAGAGGGATGTCTATCTAAGTGGGAGTTCTTAAGTAATATGATTAATTGAACTTAAACTTATCATGAATTTAGTATCTGATAGTATCTTGCTTGTTTATGTTGATTGTAGATAGATGGCTCGTGCTGTTGTTCCGTTGAATTTTAATGCGTTCCTTGAGAAAGCAAAGTTGAAAGATGATGGTAGCAATTATACGGACTGGGTCCGTAACTTGAGGATTATCCTCATTGCTGCTCAGAAGAATTACGTCCTGGAAGCACCGCTGGGTGCCAGGCCTGCTGCTGGAGCAACTCCAGATGTTATGAACGTCTGGCAGAGCAAAGCTGATGACTACTCGATAGTTCAGTGCGCCATGCTTTACGGCTTAGAATCGGGACTTCAACGACGTTTTGAACGTCATGGAGCATATGAGATGTTCCAGGAGTTGAAGTTAATATTTCAAGCAAATGCCCGGATTGAGAGATATGAAGTCTCCAATAAGTTCTATAGATGCAAGATGGAGGAGAACAGTTCTGTCAGTGAGCATATACTCAAAATGTCTGGGTATAATAATCACTTGATTCAATTGGGAGTTAATCTTCCCGATGATTGCATCATTGACAGAATTCTCCAATCACTGCCACCAAGCTACAAGAGCTTTGTGATGAACTATAATATGCAAGGGATGAACAAGACTATTCCCGAGCTCTTCGCAATGCTGAAAGCTGCGGAGGTAGAAATCAAGAAGGAGCATCAAGTGTTGATGGTTAACAAGACCACTAGTTTCAAGAAAAAGGGCAAAGGGAATAAAAAGGGGAACTTCAAGAAGAACAGCAAGCAAGTTGCTGCTCAGGAGAAGAAACCCTAGTCTGGACCTAAGCCTGAAACTGAGTGCTTCTACTACAAGCAGACTGGTCACTGGAAGCGGAACTGCCCCAAGTATTTGGCGGATAAGAAGGATGGCAAGGTGAACAAAGGTATATGTGATATACATGTTATTGATGTGTACCTTACTAGAGCTCGCAGTAGCACCTGGGTATTTGATACTGGTTCTATTGCTAATATTTGCAACTCGAAACAGGGACTACGGAATAAGCGGGCACTGGCAAAGGACGAGGTGACGATGCGCGTGGGAAACGGTTCCAAAGTCGATGTGATCGCGGTCGGCACGCTACCTCTACATCTACCTTCGGGATTAATATTAGACCTAAATAATTGTTATTTGGTGCCAGCGTTGAGCATGAACATTATATCTGGATCTTGTTTAATGCGAGACGGTTATTCATTTAAATCAGAGAATAATGGTTGTTCTATTTATATGAGTAATATCTTTTATGGTCATGCACCCTTGAAGAGTGGTCTATTCTTATTGAATCTCGATAGTAGTAATACACATATTCATAATGTTGAAGCCAAAAGATGCAGAGTTGATAATGAAAGTGCAACTTATTTGTGGCACTGTCGTTTAGGTCATATCGGTGTAAAGCGCATGAAGAAACTCCATACTGATGGACTTTTGGAACCACTTGATTATGAATCACTTGGTACTTGTGAACCGTGCCTCATGGGCAAGATGACTAAAACACCGTTCTCCGGTACTATGGAGAGAGCAACAGATTTGTTGGAAATCATACATACCGATGTATGTGGTCCGATGAATATTGAGGCTCGTGGTGGATATCGTTATTTTCTCACCTTCACAGATGATTTAAGCAGATATGGGTATATCTACTTAATGAAACATAAGTCTGAAACATTTGAAAAGTTCAAAGAATTTCAGAGTGAAGTTGAAAATCATCGTAACAAGAAAATAAAGTTTCTACGATCTGATCATGGAGGAGAATATTTGAGTTACGAGTTTGGTGTACATTTGAAAAACTATGGAATAGTTTCGCAACTCACGCCACCCGGAACACCACAGCGTAATGGTGTGTCCGAACATCGTAATCGTACTTTACTAGATATGGTGCGATCTATGATGTCTCTTACAGATTTACCGCTATCGTTTTGGGGTTATGCTTTAGAGACGGCCGCATTCACGTTAAATAGGGCACCGTCAAAATCCGTTGAGACGACGCCGTATGAACTATGGTTTGGCAAGAAACTAAAGTTGTCGTTTCTTAAAGTTTGGGGCTGCGATGCTTATGTGAAAAAGCTTCAACCTGATAAGCTCGAACCCAAATCATAGAAATGTGTCTTCATAGGATACCCAAAGGAGACTGTTGGGTACACCTTCTATCACAGATCCGAAGGCAAGACATTCATTGCTTAGAATGGATCCTTTCTAGAGAAGGAGTTTCTCTCGAAAGAAGTGAGTGGGAGGAAAGTAGAACTTGACGAGGTAATTGTACCTACTCCCTTACTGGAAAGTAGTACATCACAGAAAACTGTTTCAGTGACACCTACACCAGTTAGTGAGGAAGCTAATGATAATGATCATGAAACTTCAGATCAAGATACTACTGAACCTCGTAGATCAACCAGAGTAAGATCCGCACCAGAGTGGTACGGTAATCTTGTTCTGGAAGTCATGCTACTAGATCATGATGAACCTACGAACTATGAAGAAGCGATGGTGAGCCCAGATTCCGCAAAGTGGCTTGAAGCCATGAAATCTGAGATGGGATCCATGAATGAGAACAAAGTATGGACTTTTGTTGACTTGCCCGATGATCGGCAAGCAATTGAGAATAAATGGATCTTCAAGAAGACTGACGCTGACGGTAATGTTATTGTCTACAAAGCTCGACTTGTCGCGAAAGGTTTTCGACAAGTTCAAGGGGTTGACTACGATGAGACCTTCTCACCCGTACCGATGCTTAAGCCTGTCCAAATCATGTTAGCAATTGCCGCATTTTATGATTATGAAATTTGGCAGATGGATGTCAAAACTGCATTCCTGAATGGATTTCTGGAAGAAGAGTTGTATATGATGCAACCGGAAGGTTTTGTCGATACAATGGGAGCTAACAAAGTGTGCAAGCTCCAACGATCCATTTATGGACTGGTGCAAGCCTCTCGGAGTTGGAATAAAGGCTTTGATAGTGTGATCAAAGCATTTGGTTTTATACAGACTTTCGGAGAAGCCTGTATTTACAAGAAATTGAGTGGGAGCTCTGTAGCATTTCTGATATTATATGTGGATGACATATTACTGATTGGAAATGATATAGAATTTCTGGATAGCATAAAGGGATACTTGAATAAAAGTTTTTCAATGAAAGACCTCGGTGAAGCTGCTTACATATTAGGCATAAATATCTATAGAGATAGATCAAGACGCTTAATTGGACTTTCACAAAGCACATACCTTGACAAGATTTTGAAGAAGTTCAAAATGGATCAAGCAAAGAAAGGGTTCTTGCCTGTGTTACAAGGTGTGAAGTTGAGTAAGACTCAATGCCCAACCACTGCAGAAGATAGAGAGAAAATGAAAGATGTTCCCTATGCTTCAGCCATAGGCTCTATCATGTATGCAATGCTGTGTACCAGACCTGATGTGTGCCTTGCTATAAGTTTAGCAGGGAGGTACCAAAGTAATCCAGGAGTGGATCACTGGACAGCGGTCAAGAACATCCTGAAATACCTGAAAAGGACTAAGGATATGTTTCTCATATATGGAGGTGACAAAGAGCTCACAGTAAAAGGTTACGTTGATGCAAGCTTTGACACTGATCTGGACGATTCTAAATCGCAAACCGGATACGTGTTTACATTGAACGGTGGAGCTGTCAGTTGGTGCAGTTCTAAACAAAGCGTCGTAGCAGGATCTACATGTGAAGTGGAGTACATAGCTGCTTCGGAAGCAGCGAACGAAGGAGTCTAGATGAAGGAGTTCATATTCGATCTAGGTGTCATACCTAGTGCATCGGGTACAATGAAAATCTTTTGTGACAATACTGGTGCAATTGCCTTGGCAAAGGAATCCAGATTTCACAAGAGGACCAAACACATCAAGAGACGCTTCAATTCCATCCGGGATCTAGTCCAGGTGGGAGACATAGAGATTTGCAAGATACATACGGATCTGAATGTTGCAGACCCGTTGACTAAGCCTCTTCCACGAGCAAAACATGATCAGCACCAAGGCTCCATGGGTGTTAGGATCATTACTGTGTAATCTAGATTATTGACTCTAGTGCAAGTGGGAGACTGAAGGAAATATGCCCTAGAGGCAATAATAAAGTTATTATTTATTTCCTTATATCATGATAAATGTTTATTATTCATGCTAGAATTGTATTAACCGGAAACATAATACATGTGTGAATACATAGACAAACAGAGTGTCACTAGTATGCCTCTACTTGACTAGCTCGTTAATCAAAGATGGTTATGTTTCCTAACCATGAACAAAGAGTTGTTATTTGATTAACGAGGTCACATCATTAGTTGAATGATCTGATTGACATGACCCATTCCATTAGCTTAGCACCGGATTGTTTAGTATGTTGCTATTGCTTTCTTCATGACTTATACATGTTCCTATAACTATGAGATTATGCAACTCCCGTTTACCGGAGGAACACTTTGGGTACTACCAAACGTCACAACGTAACTGGGTGATTATAAAGGAGTACTACAATTGTCTCCAATGCTACATGTTGGGTTGGCGTATTTCGAGATTAGGTTTTGTCACTCCGATTGTCGGAGAGGTATCTCTGGGCCCTCTCGGTAATACACATCACATAAGCCTTGCAAGCATTACAACTAATATGTTAGTTGTGAAATGATGTATTACAGAACGAGTAAAGAGACTTGCCAGTAACGAGATTGAACTAGGTATTGGATACCGACGATCGAATCTCGGGCAAGTAACATACCGATGACAAAGGGAACAACGTATGTTGTTATGCGGTCTGACCGATAAAGATCTTCGTAGAATATGTAGGAGCCAATATGGGCATCCAGGTCCCGCTATTGGTTATTGACTGGAGACGTGTCTCGGTCATGTCTGCATTGTTCTCGAACCGTAGGGTCCGCACGCTTAACGTTACGATGACAGTTATTATGAGTTTATACATTTTGATGTACCGAAGGTTGTTCGGAGTCCCGGATGTGATCACGGGCATTACGAGGAGTCTCAGAATGGTCGAGACATAGAAATTGATATATTGGAAGCCTATGTTTGGACATCGGAAGTGTTCCGGGTGAAATCAGGATTTTACCGGATCACCGGGAGGTTACCGGAACCCCCCGGGAGTCATATGGGCCTTAGTGGGCCTTAGTGGAAAGGTGAAAGGGCTGCCCATAAGGGCTGCGCGCCTCCCCCCTCCCCTAGTCCTATTAGGACTAGGAGAGGTAGCCGGCCACCCCTCTCCCTCTTTCCCCCTTGGGAGTCCTAGTTGGAATAGGATTGGGGGGGGAGTCCTACTCCCGGTAGGAGTAGGACTCCTCCTGCGCCTCCATAGGGCTGGCCGCACCCCTCCCCCTTGGCTCCTTTATATACGGAGGCAGGGGGTACCTCTAGACACACAAGTTGATCATTGAGATCGTTCCTTAGCCGTGTGCGGTGCCCCCTGCCACCATATTCCACCTCGATCATATCGTTGTAGTGCTTAGGCGAAGCCCTGCGTCGGTAGAACATCAAGATCGTCACCACGCTGTCGTGCTGACGAAACTCTTCCCGACGCTTTGCTAGATCGGAGCCTGGGGATCGTCATCGAGCTGTACGTGTGCTAAGAACTCGGAGGTGCCGGAGTAACGGTGCTTGGATCGGTCGGATCGGGAAGAAGACGTACGACTACTTCCTCTACGTTGTGTCAACGCTTCCGTTGCGATCTACAAGGGTACGTAGATCATACTCTCCCCTCGTTGCTATGCATCACCATGATCTTGCGTGTGCATAGGATTTTTTTTGAAATTACTACGTTCCCCAACATGTCTTGGGGCATAAAGTTTCTGAAAGAGGTATTGAAGTTGATAAAGCTAAGGTTGATGCTATTGAAAAGATGCCATGTCCCAACGACATCAAAGGTATAAGAAGTTTCCTTGGTCACACCGGTTTTTATAGGAGGTTCATTAAGGACTTCTCAAAAATTTCTCGGCCTCTGACTAATTTATTACAAAAAGATATACCATTTGTTTTTGATGATGATTGCGTAGAAGCATTTGAAATACTTAAGAAAGCATTGATCTCTGCACCTATTGTTCAGCCACCTGATTGGAACTTACCCTTTGAAATTATGTGTGATGCTAGTGATTATGCTGTAGGTGATATTCTAGGACAAAGAGTTGATAAGAAATTAAATGTTATTCGATATGCTAGTAAAACTCTAGACAATGCTCAGAGAAATTATGCTACTGCTGAAAAAGAATTCCTAGCAGTTGTATTTGCTTGTGATAAGTTCAGACCCTATATTGTTGATTCTAAAGTATTAAATATCTTATGGAAAATAAAGATGCTAAACCTAGAGTCATCAGATGGGTTCTCTTGCTACAAGAATTTGATTTGCATATTATTGATAGAAAGGGAGCTGAGAACCCCGTTGCAGACAACTTGTCTAGGCTAGAGAATGTTCTTGATGACCCACTACCTAGCTTTCCTGATGAACAATTAAATGTCATAAACACTTCTCATACTGCTCCATGGTATGCTAATTATGCTAATTACATTATTGCTAAATTTATACCACCTAGCTTTACATACCAGCAAAAGAAAAAAATTCTATGATTTGAGACATTACTTTTGGGATGACCCACATCTTTATGAAGAAGGAGTAGATGGTGTTATTAGACGTTGTGTACCTGAGCATGAACAGGAACAGATCCTATGCAAGTGTCACTCCAAAGCTTATGGAGGACACCACGCTGGAGATAGAACTGCACATAAGGTATTGCAATCCGGTTTTTATTGGCCTACTCTCTTCAAGGATGCCCCGTAGGTTTGTCTTGTCTTGTGATGAATGTCAAAGAATAGGTAATATTAGTAGACGTCCAGAAATGCCTATGAATTGTTCACTCGTTATTCAACCATTTGATGTTTGGGGCTTTGATTATATGGGACCTTTTCCTGCCTCTAATGGATATACACATATTTTAGTTGCTGTTGATTACGTTACTAAGTGGGTAGAAGCTATTCCAACTAGTAGTGCTGATCATAACACCTCTATTAAGATGCTTAAAGAAGTTGTTTTTCCAAGGTTTGGAGTCCCTAGATATTTAATGACTGTTGGTGATTCACATTTTATTCATGGTGCTTTCCGTAAAATGCTTGCTAAATAAGATGTTAATCATAGAATTGCATCTCCTTATCACCCACAGTCTAGTGGTCAAATAGAATTGAGAAATAGAGAACTCATATTAATTTTGCAAAAGACTGTCAATAGATCTAGAAAGAATTGGTCCAAGAAACTTGATGATGCATTATGGGCCTATAGAACTGCATATAAAAATCCTATGGGTATGTCTCCGTATAAAATGGTTTATGGAAAATCATGTCACTTACCTCTCGAACTAGAACATAAGGCTTATTGGGCTATTAAAGAGCTCAATTATGATTTCAAACTTGCCGGTGAGAAGAGGTTATTTGACATTAGATCACTTGATGAATGGAGAACCCAAGCCTATGAGAATGCAAAATTATTTAAAGAAAAGGTTAAAAGATGGCATGACAAAAGGATACAAAAGCGTGAGTTTAATGTAGGTGACTATGTATTGCTATACAACTCTCGTTTAAGATTTTTTGCAGGAAAACTTCTCTCTAAATGGGAGGGTCCTTACGTTATCGAGGAGGTCTATCGTTCCGGTGCCATAAAAATCAACAACTTCAAAGGCACAAATCCGAAGGTGGTGAACGGTCAAAGAATTAAACATTATATCTCAGGTAATCCTATAAATGTTGAAACCAATGTTAGTGAAACCGTAACCCCGGAGAAATGCATAAGGGACACTTTCCGGAATGTTTCAGACTCCGAAAAGGAATAGGTATGTGGTACGGTAAGTAAACCGACTCCAAAACAGTTCTAATGTCAATTTTCTTCCATTTTGGAATGTTTAGAAAAATAGAAAAATAGGAAGCAGTCCAGGAAGGACACGAGGTATCCACGAGGGTGGAGGGCGTGCTCTACCCCCTGGGCGCGCCCCCCTACCTCGTGGGCACCTCGTGTGCTCTTCGTACTCCATTTTCTTGCACGTTATGTATTTTGGTCGGTAAAAAATCATTATATAATCTTCCGGAGGTTTTGACTCCCATAACACACAAAAATCTCCTGTCTTTGTTTCGAGCTGTTTTTCTAACAGATCCAGGTCATCATGTCGTCTTCAAGTGCCCCCAAGGACCAGTTCTTTGAGAAGGTCATCAACCCCTACCTTGCGGAAGTGCTGCAACACCCTCAAACCATTGAGATGCGTGAGGGGTTGTTGCACATCCGCGATGTTGAGGGACCAAGGAAGACCGGAAGCACGGAGGCAAGGCTCGAGGCATTGGAGCAACAAGTTTTCAAGTGTTAGGAGATGGTGGAGCGTGGACTCGATTCCAAGCACATTATGATCACAGAGTTCACCAACAACCACAAGCTAGACGTCAAGGACATTGGGGAGGCCATCTTCAAGCTTCATGAGAAAATCGAGCACCTCCAAGCCCAGATCTATGACCTGCAAAATCAAAACTGTGAGTATGAATATAGATTCAAGAGGATGAGTTTGGCTGCAGATTTGAGGTTTCAGGAGACTCGATTATCCTTCTATGATGGTGAGCCTATGCCTTGGAAGAAGGACGACAGGCCTACGCCATCAACAAAACCATTAACTCCTTCACCGGCAAAAGGGATATAATCACATGGGTATGGGCACTCCCCTTGGCAACTTCCAAGCTTGGGGGAGTGCCCCGGTATGTATCACCATCACTTTATCTTTACCGCTTTTCTTAGTTCGATCCTTTTGATAATATTTTGATCTAGTAGAAAAAAAGTTCTTAGTATGATCTAGTTGTGAGTTTTGCTTTATGATCCTTCTATCTAATCGAGTCTGTGAGCTATATATATAATAAAGATTAGTGTTGAGTCAAGGGCTTGATTATTTTGCCATGTTATTGAGTAAATAAAAGAAAAGAGAAAGAATAAAAAGGAAATAAAAGTGATCATATGGATCTTATGGAGAGTAATGAGCTCACATATAAAAAGTATGATGAATAGAAGTTGTTGAGAGTTGACAAACATAGTTTTGGTCATCGTTGCAATTAATAGGAAGTAATAAAGAAAGAGAGGTTCACATATAAATATACTATCTTGGAAATCTTTTATGGTTGTGAGCACTCATTAAAATATGACATGCTAAAGAGTTGACGTTGGACAAGCAAGACAACGTAATGGGTTATGTTTTCTTACATCTAAGATAAATTATATTGTCATGGATCATCCAACATGCTGAGCTTGCCTTACCCTCTCATGCTAGCCAATTCTTTGCACCAAGTAGAGATACTACTTGTGCTTCCAAATACCACTAAACCCAGTTTTTCCATGAGAGTCCACCATATCTACCTATGGATTGAGTAAGATCCTTCAAGTAAGTTGTCATCGGTGCAAGCAATAAAAATTGCTCTCTAAATATGTATGACTTATTAGTGTGAGACAAAATAAGCTTTATACGATCGTGTGATAAGGAAGAAATAAAAGCTACAGACTGCATAATAAAGTTCCGTATCACAAGTGGCAATATAAAGTGACGTTCTTTTGCATTAAGATTTTGTGCATCCAACCATAAAAGCGCATGACAACCTCTGCTTCCCTCTACAAAGGGCCTATCTTTTACTTTTATCTCCTACCTTGCATAAGAGTCATGGTGATCTTCACCTTTCCTTTTTACATTTTATGTTTTGGCAAGCACAACATTTTGGAAAGATCCTGGTATATATGGCTAATTGGATGTGAGTTTTCATGAACTATCATTGTTGACATTACCCTTGAGGTAAAACGGTGGGAGGCGAAACTATAAGCCCCTATCTTTCTCTGTGTCCGATCAAAACTCCATACCCATAAGTATTGCGTGAGTGTCTGCAATTGTGAAAGTCTATATGATAGTTGAGTACATGGACTTGCTGAAAAGCTCTTATATTGACTCTTTCCTATGTTATGATAAATTGCAATTGCTCCAATGACTGAGATTATAGTTTGTTAGTTTTCAATGAAGTTTGTGATTCATACTTGAAATTGTGATTGAATTGTTACTCTAGCATAAGAGAACATATGACAAGAATTGTATAAGTTGCTGTTTTAAGAATGATCATGGTGCCCTCATGTCCGTATTTTATTTTTATCGACACCTCTATCTCTAAACATGTGGACATATTTTTCGATTTCGGCTTTCGCTTCAGGACAAGCGAGGTCTAAGCTTGGTGGAGTTGATACGTCCATTTTCCATCATGCTTTTATATCGATATTTATTGCATTATGGGCTGTTATTACACATTATGTCACAATACTTATGCCTATTCTCTCTTATTTTACAAGGTTTACATAAAGAGGGAGAATGCCGGCAGCTGGGATTCTGGGCTGGAAAAGGAGTAAATATTATAGGCCTATTCTGCACAGCTCCAAAAGTCCTGAAACTTCACAGGAGTTATTTTCAGAATATATAAAAAATACCAAGCGCAAGACATTCCGGAGGGGGGTCAAACCCTGCCCACGAGGGTGGGGGCGCGCCCTACCCCCTGGGTGCGCCCCTACCTCGTGGGCCCCCTGGTGGCCCTCCGATGCCCATCTTCTGCTATATGGAGTCTTTCGATGAGGAAAAATCATAAGCCAGCTTTCGGGACGAGACTCCGCCGCCACAAGGTGGAACCTTGGCGGAACCAATCTAGGGCTCCGGTGGAGCTGTTCTGCCTGGGAAACTTCCCTTTGGGAGGGGGAAATCATAGCCATCGTCATCACCAACGCTCCTCTCACCGGGAGAGGGCAATCTCCATCAACATCTTCACCATCACCATCTCCTCTCAAACCCTAGTTCATCTCTTATATCCAATTCTTGTCTCCAAGTCTGGGATTGGTACCTGTGGGTTGCTTGTAGTGTTGATTACTCCTTGTAGTTGATGCTAGTTGGTTTATTTGGTGGAAGATCATATGTTCAGATCCTATATGCACATTAATACCCCTCTGATTATGAACACGAATATGCTTTGTGAGTAGTTACATTTGTTGCTAAGGACATGGGAGAAGTCTTGCTATTAGTAGTCATGTGAATTTGGTATTCGTTCGATATTTTGATGAGATGTATGTTGGCTCTTCTCTAGTGGTTTATTGTGAACGTCGACTACATGACACTTCACCATTATTTGGGCCTAGAGGAAGGCATTGGGAAGTAATAAGTAGATGATGGGTTGCTAGAGTGACAGAAGCTTAAACCCTAGTTTATGCGTTGCTTCATAAGGGGCTGATTTGGATCCATATATTTCATGATGTGGTTAGGTTTACCTTAATACTTTTGTTGTAGTTGCGGATGCTTGCAATAGAGGTTAATTATAAGTGGGATGCTTGTCCAAGTAAGGGCAGTACCCAAGCACTGGTCCACCCACATACCAAATTATCAAAGTACCGAACACGAATCATATGAACGTGATGAAAACTAGCTTGACGATAATTCCCATGTGTCCTCGGGAGCGCTTTTCTCTACATAAGAATTTGTCTAGGCTTGTCCTTTGCTACAAAAAGGATTGGGCCACCTTGCTGCACTTTATTTACTTTTGCTACTTGTTGCTCGTTACAAATTATCTTATCACAAAACTATCCGTTACCTATAATTTCAGTGCTTGCAGAGAATACCTTGCTGAAAACTGCTTATCATTTCCCTGTGCTCCTTGTTGGGTTCGACACTCTTACTTATCGAAAGGACTATGATAGATCCCCTATACTTGTGGGTCATCAATGGGTCTTGTCCATCACATCATTCTCTAATGATGTGATCACGTTCATCAAATGACAACACATGTCCATGGCTAGGAAACTTAACCATCTTTGATTAACGAGCTAGTCATGTAAAGGCATAGTAGGGACACTCTGTTTGTCTATGTATTCACACATGTACTAAGTTGCCGGTTAATACAATTCTAACATGAATAATAAACATTTATCATGATATAAGGAAATATAAATAACAACTTTATTATTGCCTCTAGGGCATATTTCCTTTAGTCTCTCACTTGCACTAGAGTCAATAATCTAGTTCACGTAGTCATGTGATTTAACACCAATAGTTCACATCTTTATGTGATTAGTTCACATCTCCATGTGACTAACACCGAAAGGGTTTACTAGAGTCAATAATCTAGTTCACATCGCTATGTGATTAACACCCAAAGAGTGATCATGTTTTGCTTGTGAGAGAAATTGAGTCAACTGGTCAGCCACATTCAGAGCCGTATGTATTTTGCAATTTTTCTATGTCTACAATGCTTTGCACGGAGCTACTCTAGCTAATTGCTCCCACTTTCAATATGTATCTAGATCGAGAGTTAGAGTCATCCAGATCGGTGTCAAAGCTTGCATCGACGTAACTCTTTACGATGAACTCTTTGTCACCTCCATAACCAAGAAACATTTCCTTATTCCACTAAGGATATTTTTGACCGCTGTCCAGTGATCCACTCCTAGATCACTATTGTATCCTCTTGCCAAACTTATGGTGAGGTACACAATAGGTCTGGTACACAGCATAGCATACTTTGTAGAACCTATGACTAAGGCATGGGGAATGACTTTTCATTCTCTTTCTATTTTCTGCCATGGTCGGGTTTTGAGTCTTTCCTCAACTTCACACCTTGCAACACAGGCAAGAACTCCTTCTTTGATTGTTCCATTTTGAACTACTTCAAAATCTTGTCAAGGTATGTACTCATTGAAAATATATCAAGCGTCTTGATCTATCTCTATAGATCTTGATGCTCAATATGTAAGCAGCTTCACCGAGGTCTTTCTTTGAAAAACTCCTTTCAAACACTCCTTTATGCTTTCCAGAAAAATTCTACATTATTTCTGATCAACAATATGTCATTCACATATACTTATCAGAAATGTTGTAGTGCTCCCACTCACTTTCTTGTAAATACAGGCTTCACCGCAAGTCTGTATAAAACCATATGCTTTGATCACTTTATCAAAGCATATATTCCAACTCCGAGATGCTTGCACTAGTCCATAGATGGATCGCTGGAGCTTGCTCACTTTGTTAGCACCTTTAGGATCGACAAAACCTTATGGTTGCATCATATATAACTCTAAGAAATCCATTAAGGATTCCAGTTTTGACATCCATTTGCCAGATTTCATAAAATATGGCAACAGCTAACATGATTCGGACAGACTTTTAAGCATCGATACGAGTGAGAAAATCTCATCGTAGTCAACATCTTGAACTTGTCGAAAACATTTTTGCGACAATTCGAGCTTTGTAGATAGTAACATATCAGCGTCCGTCTTCCTCTTTGTAACATCCCAAAATTCTATATTTTGGAATGTTATATTAAATAGATAGTTTTGATTGTTTGTTTGATTGTTGTGTGCTTGATTGACTGAAAGTGAGTGAAATTTAAAACTTTTGAAAGTTAAATGAGAGGGAATAAAAGGACTTTCCCAAACTTTCATTTTGCATTTTGTGATCTCCACGAATTCAAATTCTTTTCAAATACAAAACCCTAGAGAGAAGATGACATGACATCTTCCATTTATTTAAATGAAAAGGGTTGTTGAAAATATTTCAAATTCAGAAACTTTAAGCAACTCAATGATTTTCACGAGAGAAGATAAAATGACTTCTTCAAAACATATGAAATATGAGTTGGGAGTTTTAAAGGATCAAATTTAAAGTTCCTTTGAAACTATTTTCAATTTAGAGTTATTTGGTTTTATTCAAATTATTTTTCTCCAAAAATAAAATATATGGAAATTAGGGTAAAATGATTCCCTACAATAGAAAATTGGAGAGAAATAAATTTGAAATCATTTTGGTATTTTTAAAATGATTTTTATGGCATTTTATTGCAACAATAGAACTCTTTGCTTTATTTGGAATTTTTGTGGATTTTATTGACGCTAGAAAAATGTTCATCGTGTAGAAAATCTTTTTTCTGAAAATTTTGATTTATAATATGCCTATGTTAAATTTTAATCTATCTCATTTTATTTTATTTTTATTTGTCTGTAAAAATTGTTTTTAAAAAAAAAGGAATCTCTGCCGACTGGGCCGAGGCCCAACCAGCCGACCGGCCCAACGCTGCTCGTCCCTGACCTCGGGACGGAGTCCCGAGCACCCCCGACTCCCGCCGCCGCCTCTCCTTGACCCCTCCTCCATGCCTCGCGCCTCCCGAGGCCGCCCTCCTTGATACTTCTCTAACGTATCTACTTTTTCAAACACTTTTGCCCTTGTTTTGGACTCTAACTTGTATAATTTGAATGGAACTAACCCGGACTGACGTTGTTTTCAGCAGAATTGCCAATGTGTTATTTTTGTGCAGAAATAAAAGTTCTCAAAATGACCTGAAAATCAACGAAGATTATTTTTGGAATTAATAAAAAAATACTTGTGTAAGAATCAAGGCCAGGGGGCCCACACCCTGTCCACGAGGGTGGGGGCGCGCCTACCCCCTGCGCATGCCTCCCTGCCTCGTGGGCCCCCTGGTACTCCACCGACCTCAACTCCAACTCTATATATTCACGTTTGGGGAGAAAAAACCAGAGAGAAGGATTCATCACATTTTACGATATGGAGCCGCCGCCAAGCTCTAATCTCTCTCAGGAGGGCTGATCTGGAGTCCGTTCAGGGCTCCGGAGAGGGGAATCCGTCGCCATCGTCATCATCAACCTTCCTCCATCACCAATTTCATGATGCTCACCGCCGTGCGTGAGTAATTCCATCGTAGGCTTGCTGGACGGTGATGGGCTGGATGAGATTTATCATGTAATCGAGTTAGTTTTGTTACGGTTTGATCCCTAGTATCCACTATGTTCTGAGATTGTTGTTGTTGTGACTTTGCTATGCTTAATGCTTGTCACTAGGGCCCGAGTGCCATGATTTCAGATCTGAACCTATTATGTTGTCATGAATATATGTGAGTTCTTGATCCTATCTTGCAAGTCTATAGTCACCTACTATGTGTTATGATCCGTCAACCCCGAAGTGACAATAATCGGGACCACTCCCGGTGATGACCATAGTTTGAGGAGTTCATGTATTCATTATGTGTTAATGCTTTGGTCCGGTACTCTATTAAAAGGAGGCCTTAATATCCCTTAGTTTCCAATAGGACCCCGCTGCCATGGGAGGGTAGGACAAAAGATGCCATGCAAGTTCTTTTCCATAAGCACGATGACTATATTCGAAATACATGCCTACATTACATTGATGAATTGGAGCTAGTTCTGTGTCACCCTATGTTATAACCGTTGCATGAATAATCGCATCCGACATAATTCTCCATCACCGATCCATTGCCTACGAGCTTTTCATATATTGTTCTTCGCTTATTTACTTTTCCGTTGCTACCGTTACAATCACTATAAAACCAAAAATATTACTTTTGCTACCGTTACCACTACTATCATATTACTTTGCTACTAAATACTTTGATGCAGATATTAAGTTTCCAGGTGTGGTTGAATTGAAATCTCAGCTGCTAATACTTGAGAATATTCTTTGGCTCCCCTTGTGTCGAATGAATAAATTTGGGTTGAATACTATGCCCTCGAAAACTGTTGCGATCCCCTATACTTGTGGGTTATCAAGACCATTTTCTAGTGCCGTTGTCGGGGAGCATAGCTCTATTCTTTGAGTCACTTGGGATTTATATCTTCTAGTCACTATGAGGAACTTGAAAGACGAAAGAACTATGATTTTTCCCTCAACTACGAGGGGAGGTAAGGAACTGCCATCTAGCTCTGCACTTGATTCACCTTTTGTTTTGAGTAAACTTGCGACACCTACACATGCTATTGATTCCGATAGGTCGCATGTTATTGATGATGCCACTTCTGCCTTGCATGATACTTATGATGAAACTACTTCTATGCTTGATACTACTGTGCCACTAGGTGAATTTCTTGATGAACAACTTGAGAGGGCTAGAGAGAATGAAATTATTGAAACTGATAATATTGATGAAAGTTATGATGAAGATTCTCCCCCTAGATATGAATTGCATGTTGTGCCTGAGGGTTATGTTATGGATGAAGAAACTGCTAGAGACTTTCTTGCCTGCAATGATAGAAGTGATCTTAAGAAACTATTAGCTAAGCTGAAAGAAAAATCTCTGAATGCCAGAATGAAATATGATCCTGCTTATGCTACTTCACCTATCTTTATTACTGATAAGGATTATGATTTCTCAGTCGATCCTGAGTTAATTACTTTGGTTGAATCTGATCCTTTCTATGGCTATGAATCTGAAACTGTTGTGGCACATCTTACTAAATTAAATGATATAGCCACCCTGTTCACTAATGATGAGAAAACTCGCTATTACTTTATCCTTAAGTTGTTCCCGTTCTCATTAAAGGGTGATGCTAAAACATGGTTTAATTCTCTTGATCCTGGTTGTGTGCGTAGTCCCTATGATATGATTTATTACTTCTCTGCTAAATATTTCCCCACTCATAAGAAACAAGCTGCCTTAAGGGAAATATATAATTTTGTGCAAATTGAAGAAGAGAGTCTCCCACAAGCTTGGGGAGGCTTCTCCGATTACTTAATAATTTGCCTGATCATCCTCTCAAGAAAAATGAAATACTTGATATCTTTTATAATGGACTAACCGATGCTTCCAGAGACCACCTGGATAGTTGTGCTGGTTGTGTTTTCAGGGAAAGAACTGTTGATCAAGCTGAATTGTTATTGAATAATATGTTGACTAATGAAAATAATTGGACACTTCCTGAACCAACTACTAAGCCAACTCAGAAGAAAAGGGGTATTCTATTTCTTAGTCCTAAAGATATGCAAGAGGCAAAGAAATCTATGAAAGAAAAAGGTATTAAAACTGAAGATGTTAAGAATTTACCACCTATTGAAGAAATACATGGTCTTAATTTGCCGCCTGTTGAAGAAACACATGGTCTTGATAACCCGACATAGGTAGTAAAGGTATTTCTCTCTATAGATTCGATAAATGTGAAATCCCATTTACTAAGTTTGCTAGCCCATGCTTAGATGAGTTTGATGACTTTATGGTTAAACAAGAAAACTTCAATTCTTATGTTGGTAGACAACTGAAACACAATGCTGATATGCTTGAACACTTGGGTGATTATATGGCTAATGTTAAAGGTGAACTTAAACTTGTTAGTGAACATGCTTCTATGGTTACCACTCAAGTAAAACAAGTACTTAAATCTCAGAATGATTTTCTCAATGAACTAAATAATAAGAAAAATGATAATGTTGTCAGAGTTACGAGTAGAGGTGGTAAAATGACTCAAGAACCTTTGTATCCTGAGGGCCATCCTAAGAGAATTGAGCAGGATTCTCAGAGAAATAACGTTGATGCACCTAATCCTTCTAAGAGGAAGAAAAAGAAAAATGATATGACTTTGCATGCTTCTAGTGAACCTGTTGTAGACACACCTGAGAATCCTAATGATATTTCTATCTCTTATGCTGAAACACAATCTGGTAATGAACATGAACCTAGTGATAATGTTAATGATGATGTTCATGTTGATGCTCAACCTAGCAATAATAATGATGTAGAAATTGAACCTCCTGTTGATCTTGATAACACACAATCAATGAATCAACGTTATGATAAGAGAGACTTTGTTGCTAGGAAGCACGACAAAGAAAGAGAACCATGGGTTCAGAAACCCATGCCTTTTCCTCCTAAACCATCCGAGAAAAAGGATGATGAGGATTTTGAGCGCTTTGCTGAAGTGATTAGACCTATTTTTTTGCGTATGCGTTTGACCGATATGCTTAAAATGAATCATTATGCTAAGTATATGAAGTATATTGTTACAAATAAGAGAAAGATACTAGAAGCTGAAATTTCCATCATGCTTGCTAATTATACTTTTAAGGGTGGAATACCAAAGAAACTTGGAGATCCAGGAGTACCAACTATACCATGCTCCATTAAAAGAAACTATGTTAAAACTGCTTTATGTGATCTTGGTGTCGGTGTTAGTGTTATGCCTCTCTCTTTATATCGTAGACTTGATATGAATAAGTTGACACCTACTGAAATATCTTTGCAAATGGATGATAAATCAACTGCTATACCTGTCGGTATTTGTGAGGATGTGCATGTTGTGGTTGCAAACGTTACTATTTAACGGACTTTGTTATTCTTGATATTCCTGAGGACGATAGTATGTCTATTATTCTTGGAAGACCCTTTTTGAACACTTCAGGGGCTGTTATTGATTGCAACAAAGGCAATGACACTTTTCATGTCAATGGTAATGAGCATATGGTACACTTCCCGAGGAAACAACCTCAAGTCCACAGTATCAATTCTATTGGAAAAATTCCATCGATTACTATTGGAGGTTTTGAATTTCCTCTTCCTACTGTTACAAAGAGATATGATATTCTTATTGTTGGGGATGTGCATATCCCTGTTGAGGTAACATAGTGTTATTCGAAATTTCTCTGGTTCCATGTTATTCAGAATGAGTTTGTTAACAAGACTTGATCAACCTTGTTAGTGGATTCCTTTTGAAGAACATGAGATGGATGAAGTTAGAAGGCACAACCTTCTGTACCCTCCTTTTTACTTTCTGTTATTTATATTAAATAAAGCAAAAGGAAAAAAATTCTGTCAGTTTTCTGAATTATCCGTGCAATAAAAAATACCTCAAAAATAAAAAGTTCTCTAAATGCCCTGAAAATTTAATATGATTTTTTCTGGAATATCTGAGAATATCTGGCACGGAGAACACATCAAGGGGAGCCAGCACCTGGCCACGAGGGTCCAGGGCACGCCCTACCCCCTGGGCACGCCCCTGCCTCATGGGCCCCTGGTGGCCCCCCTCCACTTATTCCAGCCACTACACACTCCTTCCTCCCAAAAAAATCACCAACCAGCTCAAGCACAAGTTCTAACTCATCTTGCTGCCATTTTCGACCTCCTAGCTCAAAGCTCCATTCACAAAACTGCTTTGGGGGATTGTTCTTTGGTATGTGACTCCTCCAATGGTCCAATTAGTTTTTGTTCTAGTGCTTTATTCATTGCAAATTTTTGCTGCCTAGGTGACCCTGTTCTTGAACTTGCATGTCAAATTTATATGGTCCAAAGTAGTTCTAATGCATGATATAGTCTCTAGGCACTTGTGGGAGTAGTTGCTATCAATTTTGTTGAGTTTGATTCACTTTTATTTTGAGTTGCTAAAAATTTCAGAAATTTTCAGAAAAAGATGAAGAGATTTTTGAGGGGCTCATCGAGCCGAAGCTCAAAGGATAAAGAAAGTGAAGAGAACAAGAAGCCCAAGTATAATCTCCCTCGTACTACAGAGGTTCGACCGTGTGAATGGCCTTGTGATGATTTCTTGAGAGAAGCCGTGATTCATGAAGATTTTTATTATTTGGCTGAGAATGCAGGCCTCACCGCCTTCCTCCACGACCAACGCGAACAGTATCTTTGTGCAAAAGTTTCATTTCCATGCTAGGAGCTCACCACCTTCGGTGGAATTTTATTTATATGATGAGCATAAGGAGATGTCACTTCGTGATTTTTATCGGGTTTGTTTGATACCTTTTGAGGGCAGCATAGAGGAACCACATCGTGATGATGTGGAGGGATTTATTGATATGATTGCTGTAGGGGAAACGAGGAAAGTTTCCGATGCAAGAATCACTAGCATACATTTTCCTGTTCTACGTTACTTTTCAATATTTGCTAGTAGATGCTTAATTGGTCGCGGGAAATGTGGGAACCTTAGTGCTCCTGATATTGTTATTTTGCGCCATGCCTTGTTTCAAGATACTACCTTCAGTTTAGGCGCTATTGTTGCTAAGAGGTTAAACCTGAACCGTACTAAGGGCCCCGTCCTTGGAGGCATCTTTGCCTCGCGCCTAGCTACACACTTTAACATACCCATCAGACATTATGAGAAAGAGGAAAAGTTGTTGCCTAATATTTTTCTAGATTATAAGAGCATGGTAGCACATGATTTTATTGTTAAGAATAAGAAGAAGTTGCTTAACTATAGACTGATTTTTGGTAAGAATAACTTTGAGACTATTACCTTGCCTGCCCCCTCTTTGTTTAACATATTTTCAGGCAAGTACCTTGTTTTACTGGAGGACGTTTATGCATACTAGAGTGTGACCCCAGCTCCAGAGCCTGAGCCAGAACCACCCAGGACCCTTATCGACAGTCGGTTTATCAGTGGAATCCGGAGGAGATTGCCAACCAGTGGCACCCAGAGGACACTCCCCCTTACATCGGAGAGGGCTACTTTGATCCATGGGCATAGACCAACTTAGGCCAAAAGCCTAAGCTTGGGGGAGTACACCTTCTCACCGACATTACATTCATGTTCACACACTCATGCTAGTTGTCGATGCTCATACTTTTTCATTGTATCATCCATGATAGTTTATTTCCTTGTTAGCTTTCTTCTTGTGTGCCTTAATAAACCTTAAGAAAAACCAAAAAAAATTAGTTGTATTTTTATTTAGTTTACTTTCCATCCCTGTAGTAGTAGTAATTAAAAAGAAAACCCAAAAATATTTCTGGTTCTTCTTTTGCTTGTTGGGAGCTTTCCCGTGTAAATAGTTTTGTTTCTTTTCTTTGGGGGTCGAGAGGAGAAGACCATAATGAAAATGTTGAGTGGCTCTCATATGCATTATTGTTGATCTAACAAAGAGCCCATATTACCTTGTCTTCTCTCTTGAATTGAATGCTTGCAGATTCCAGCTTAGTCCAATGCACGTACACTATTATTATTATCCACACTATTCGGTCGTTCAAGTGAAAGGCAATAATGATGATTATATGATGAACTTATTGAGATGAGAAAAGCTGGTATGAACTCGACCTCTCTTGTTTTTGTAAATATGATTAGTTCATCATTCCTGATTCAGCCTATTATGAATAAACATGTTTGCAATGACAATTAGATATTATAGTTGCTTATGCCTGTGACGCCCCCGATTCGACCGTACACTAATCATACACGCAAATGTGTACGATCAAGATCAGAGACTCATGGTAAGATATCACAACACAACTCTACAAATAAAATAAGTCATGCAAGCATCAGATTACAAGCCAGGGGCCTCGAAGGCTCGAATACAAGAGCTCGATCATAGATGAGTCAGCGGAAGCAACAATATCTGAGTACAGACATAAGTTAAACAAGTTTGCCTTAAGGAGGCTAGCACAAACTGGGATACAAATCGAAAGAGGCACAGGCCTCCTGCCTGGGATCCTCCTAAACTACTCCTGGTCGTCGTCAGCGGGCTGCACGTAGTAGGCACAGCAGGAGCAGCAGGAGCAGCAGTAGCAGCAGTAGTAGTAGGAGTAGTAGTAGTCGTAGTAGTCGTAGTAGTCGTAGTAGTCGTAGTAGTCGTAGTAGTCGTAGTAGTGGTAGCAGTGGTAGCAGTGGTAGCAGTAGCAGCAGTAGCAGCAGCAGCAGGAGCAGCAGTAGCAGCAGGAGCAGCAGTAGCAGCAGTATCAGCAGTAGCAGCAGTAGTAGCAGTAGTAGTAGCAGTAGCAGCAGTAGTAGTAGCAGTAGTAGCAGTAGTAGCAGTAGTAGTAGTAGACGGTGGCGTATGGCTCCTGGGCTCCATCGTATGGTTGCAGCAAAACGGGTATAGGAAGGGGGAAAAGAGGAAGCAAAGCAACCGTGAGTACTCATCCAAAGTACTCGCAAGCAAGGAGCTACACTACATATGTATGCATTGGTATCAAATGGAAAAGGGGTATCATATGTGGACTGAATTGCATAATGCCGGAATAAGAGGGGGATAGCTAGTCCTGTCGAAGACTACACTTCTGGCCACCTCCATCTTGCAGCATGTAGAAGAGAGCAAAAGGTAAGTTGACCAAGTAACATCGCATAGCATAATCCTAACCGATGATCCTCCCCTCGTTGCCCTGTGAGAGAGCGATCACCGGTTGTATCTGGCACTTGGAAAGGTGTGTTTTATTAAGTATCATGTTCTAGTTGTCATAAGGTCAAGGTACAACTCCAAGTCGTCCTGTTACCGAAGATCACGGCTATTCGAATAGATTAACTTCCCTGCAGGGGTGCACCACATAACCCAACACGCTCGATCCCATTTGGCCGGACACACTTTTCTGGGTCATGCCCGGCCTCGGAAGATCAACACGTCGCAACCCTACCTAGGCACAACAGAGAGGTCAACACGCCGGTCTAAATCCTATGGCGCAGGGGTCTGGGCCCATCGCCCTTTGCACACCTGCACGTTGCGAACGCGGCCAGTGAGCAGACCTAGCCTCCCTTATACAAGAGTAGGCGTTCCAGTCCAACCCGGCGTGTGCCGCTTAGTCACTGACGTCACGAAGGCTTCGGTTGATACCACGACGTCGAGTGCCCATAACTGTCCCCGCGTAGATGGTTAGTGCGTATAGGCCAGTAGCCAGACTCAGATCAAATACCAAGATCTCGTTAAGTGTGTTATGTATCCGCGAACGCCGACCAGGGCCAGGCCCACCTCTCTCCTAGGTGGTCTCAACCTGCCATGTCGCTCCGCCTCAAAGTAACAGTCGGGGGCCGTCGGGAACTCAGGCCCACCACTACCTGGATGGAGCTACCTGCCCCTTCAGCCCCCATCTCCGAACAATATCATAAGTAATGTAACCGTATAAAGTATACAGTATATGCCCATGATCACCTCCCGAAGTGATCACGGCCCAGTAGTATAGCATGGCAGACGGACAAGAGTATAGGGCCACTGATGGAACACTAGCATCCTATACTAAGCATTTAGGATTGCAGGTAAAGGTAACAACAGTAGTAGCAAGGACAGGCTATGCATCAGGATAGGATAACGGAAAGCAGTAACATGCTACACTACTCTAATGCAAGCAGTAGAAAGAGAGTAGGCGATATCTGGTGATCAAGGGGGGGGGCTTGCCGGGTTGCTCTGGCAAGAGAGAGAGGTCGTCAACTTCGTAGTCGAACTGGGGGTCGCCGGCAGTCTCAGGGTCTACCGGAAAGAGTAACGGAGGGGGAACACAATAAATAACAGTGCAATCAAAGCATCACAAGGCATAACATGACAATACACAGTGCTAGGGGTGCCCTAATGCGGTATGAGGTGGTACCGGCGAAGGGGGAAAACCTCCGGGAAAATATCCCCGGGGTTTCGCGTTTTCGGACAGATGGACCGGAGGGGGAAAGTTGCGTGTTTGCTATGCTAGGGATGCGTGGCGGATGAACAGACTGCGTATGCCGATTCGTCTCGTCGTTCTGAGCAACTTTCATGTAAAAGTTTTTTCATCCGAGCTACGGTTTATTTTATATTAATTTTAAAAGAATTAAATCATTTTTAGGATTTATTTAATTATTTTAATTCAACATTATCCAGAATAGTGTTTGCTGACGTCAGCATGACGTCAGCAGTTGACCTGGTCAACCTGACAGGTGGGTCCCGTTCATCATTGACTGTTTAGTCTAACTAGGTTTTAATTAAACTAACTAGTGATTAGGTTAGTCTAATCAGGATTAATTAAGTTAACTAATTTTTTAATTAATTAATATTTTAATTATTTTTAATTATTTAATTATTTATTTTTAATTCTTTTCAATCTAATTCTTTTTTTATCATTCTAGTGGCAGGGCCCCACTTGTCATTGGCCCCAGGGCCATAGTGGGTCGGGCTAGTAGGCGCCTGGAGCGGGCGCCCAGGTTGACAGGGGAGGCAACCGCGACAAGCGGCAGCGGCGGTGCAAGGGGCCTGGGCTGCGCGCCGGCGCTGCGGGCAGCAGTAGGGCAACCGCGAGACGGAAACGGGGCGGCGGTCCGAGGAGCCGACGAGCGGCCAGTGGAGGCATGTGAGGCGGGCAAGGCGCCCGATGGGCGCGAGCGCCGGGCACGCAAGCGAGAAGGGTTGCTGCGGCGCGGGCGTGCAAGGGACGAACTCGCTTTGGGGGGTGCGGGGCTTCGACCTTTGCTAGCGGCGGCGGCGGTAGCGCTAGCAAGCAGCAGCAGGCCGCAGCAAGCAGCGCAGGCGCGAGCGGGCGACAAGGGGAAGGAAACGGTGGCAGTAGGCGGGCGCTGTGGCGAGCGCCACGGCGCGCCGTGTCATGCGAGGGATAGAGGAAAAGAGGGGGGCTCACTGTGGCTGCAGGGAAAAGGCAGCGGGGCTCGGGGTGGAAGACGGGGACGCGTGTGCGGAGGGGGGACGAGGTCCGGCGGTGGGGTGGACAGAGGCGATGGCGTCCGGCGACGTGTCTTCGGTGACGGGGTCCTGGGCGGCGGGAACGCGACGTTGGCATCAAGGCAAGGAGGAGGCCGTCGGGGAGGAGATGAGAAGGCGTCCGGCGAGGTAAGGGCGGAGACGGCGAACAGTGGCGTTGGGGGTCGGCGATGGGGCGACGGGATCGGGCCCCGATTGCCCCGATCCGATCTGGATCGAGGAGAGGGAGGCAGAGGAGTGGTACGAGGGGGAGGGAGTGGGGGCGACGCTAGGTCACGGGCAGGGGAGGAGGCCTAGTAGGCCAAGGGGGCAGGAGTGGTTCGGCTGGGCCGGCCGGCGCAGTGGCCAGTTGGGCCTGGTCCAGTTTGGGGGGGGGGTTGTTTTAACCTTTTATTTGTTTTGGCTATTCTGTTTTTCTTATCTTTCTTTTCTGTTTTATTTCTAGTTTTATAAAAATTACCACTAGTATCTAAATTTGTATTTATAAATAACTACTGCCAGATCAATTCTTAGCCCAAAATAAAATAGTTTTAATATTTTATAAAATTCCATAGGCATTTATTTAATTGTTTTCACTACTGGTTAAATCATTTTAGTGCACTTAAATATTTTATAAATATGTGGATTCTCGACCATAATTAACTATGCAATATTTGTCACCTCTAGAACATTTTAGTTTTGACTTTTGAAAACTTTAATTGTTTGACTTGACTTTGAATTTGAAATTTGATTCGGTATTGAACTAGTGCAGGTTTTGCAACAGTAATCAAAGTGACGTGGCATCATTAATGTGGGATTAATGTAGCCTAATTATCCGGGTCTCACAATGCCATGCTTAATTTGCTAGGAGTTTATAATGGTTTACCTTGCGTGCCAACATGCTATTAAAATGGTTGTGATATGGTATGATAGGGTGGTATCCTCCTTTGAACGATTCGAGTGGCTTGACTTGGCACATGTTCACACATGTAGTTGAAACAAAATCAACATAGCCTCTACGACATTTATGTTCATGGTGAATTATATCCTACTCATGCTTGCAATTGGTGTTAATTAATTTTAATGCATGTTCATGACTGTTGTCGCTCTCTAGCTGGTCGCTTCCCAGTCTCTTTATAGCCTTCACTGCTACTAAGCGGGAATACTGCTTGTGCATCCAACTCCATAAACCCCAAAGTTGTTCCATATAAGTCCACCTTACCAACCTATATACGGTATCTACCTGCCGTTCCAAGTAAATTTGTATGTGCCAAACTCTAAACCTTCAAATAAACATTCTGTTTTGTATGCTCGAATAGCTCATGTATCAACTAAGGCTGTCTGTATCCTCCATGCTAGGCGGGTTATTCTCAAGAGGAGTGGACTCCGCTCCTCACTCACGAGAAAATGGCTGGTCACCGGAATGCCCAGTCCCATGCTTTAAGCCAATCAAATCAAAATAATTGCAAACAAACCCCCCAGGATTGTTGTTAGTTGGAGGCACGCGTTGTTTTGGGCAAGCCATGGATTGATGCTTGTTGGTGGTGGGGGAGTATAAATTTTACCATTCTGCTTGGGAACCGCCTATAATATGTGTAGCATGGAAGATATCGAGATCTCTCGGTTTTTATGTTGAGAATGAAAGTATACCGCTCAAAATATTATTCATCTCTATTTCAAAACCGAGCTCTGGCACCTCTACAAATCCCTGCTTCCCTCTGCGAAGGGCCTATCTATATACTTTTATGTTGAGTCATCATCCTCTTATTAAAAAGCACCAGTTGGAGAGCACCGTTGTCATTTGCATCCATTAGTGTTAGTTTACATTGAGTATTGCTTGACTAGATCTCTTTTACCATGAATTACAATGTCTAGTCAGTCCTTGATCTTTAAAGGTGCTCTGCATTTATGTTTTGCGGTCTCAGAAAGGGCTAGCGAGATACCATCTTGTTATATCATATTATGATTTTTTTGAGAAAAGTGTTGTCATCCGAGATTTATTATTATCGCTCGCTAGTTGATTATGCCATTGATATGAGTAAACATGAGACCTAAATGTTATTGTGAATATGGTTAGTTCATAATGTTTGCTGAAAACCTGAATGCTGGCTTTACATATTTACAACAACAAGAGCAAACAGAGTTTGTAAAAGTTTTTCTTTATCACTTTCAGTTTATCAACTAAATTGCTTGAGGACAAGCAAAGGTTTAAGCTTGGGGGAGTTGATACGTCTCCAATGTATATACTTTTCCAAACACTTTTGCCCTTGTTTTGGACTCTAACTTGCATGATTTGAATGAAACTAACCCGGACTGACGTTGTTTTCAGCAGAATTGCCATGGTGTTATTTTTGTGCAGAAATAAAAGTTCTCGGAATGACCTGAAAATCAACAAAGATTATTTTTGGAATTAATAAAAAATACTGGCGAAAGAATCTAGGCCAGGGGGCCCACACCCTTTCCACGAGGGCGAGGGGCGCGGCTACGCCCCTGGGCGCGCCCCCTGCCTCGTGGGCCCCCTGGTGCTCCACCGACCTCAACTCCAACTCTATATATTCATGTTCGGGGAGAAAAAAATCAGAGAGAGGGATTCATCGCGTTTTATGATACAGAGCCGCCGCCAAGCCCTAATCTCTCTCGGGAGGGCTGATCTGGAGTCCGTTCGGGGCTCCAGAGAGGGGAATCCGTCGCCATCGTCATCATCAACCTTGATCCATCACCAATTTCATGATGCTCACCGCCGTGCGTGAGTAATTCCATCGTAGGCTTGTTGGACGGTGATGGGTTGGATGATATTTATCATGTAATCGAGTTAGTTTTGTTAGGGTTTGATCCCTAGTATCCACTATGTTCTGAGATTGATGTTGCTATGACTTTGCTATGCTTAATGCTTGTCACTAGGGCCCGAGTGCCATGATTTCAGATCTGAACCTATTATGTTTTCCTGAATATATGTGAGTTCTTGATCCTATCTTGCAAGTCTATAGTCACCTACTATGTGTTATGATCCGGCAACCCCAAAGTGACAATAATTGGGACCACTCCCGGTGATGACCGTAGTTCGAGGAGTTCATGTATTCATTATGTGTTAATGCTTTGGTCCGGTACTCTATTAAAAGGAGGCATTACTATCCCTTAGTTTCCAATAGGACCCCGCTGCCACGGGAGGGTAGGACAAAAAATTTCATGCAAGTTCTTTTCCATAAGCACGTATGACTATATTCGGAATACATGCCTACATTGCCTATTTACCATGAATTGGAGCTAGTTCTGTGTCACCCTATGTTATAACTGTTGCATGAATAATCGCATCGGACATAATTCTCCATCACCGATTCATTGCCTACGAGCTTTTCATATATTGTTCTTTGCTTATTTACTTTTCTGCTGGTACTATTACAATCAATATAAAACCAAAAATATTACTTTTGCTACCATTACCACTACTATCATATTGCTTTGCTATGAAATACTTTGCTGCAGATATTAAGGTTCCAGGTGTGGTTGAATTGACAACTCAGCTGCTACTACTTGAGAATATTCTTTGGCTCCCCTTGTGTCGAATCAATAAATTTGGGTTGAATACTCTACCCTCGAAAACTGTTGTGATCCCCTATACTTGTGGGTTATCACTCCTCCATAAATAGCTGCGCCCTCGACCCCACTCCTCCTCGCATCGCCTTCCGCCGCGGCAAATCACCCCGCCACCGCAAGCACGCTGCACCGCCGCCTAGTCCGCCGCCCCGCCTCGCTAGCTGACGCCGCCCGCATCGTTGTAGCCCGCCGCTCCGACCTCGTCGCCTCGCCGCACCTCTCCGCCGCCAGTGCCGCCGCCCCACGCCACCGCCACCTGTCGCCGGAGCCGCTACTGCTGTCAACCGTCGCCGTCGATTTTCTTGGCCGAACCGCTGAACCGGTAAACCGCCCGGCCCGGTTTATTTCTTATAGGGTTTAGTTTTTTTTGGTTTTTTCGTTTTAAACCCTGGTTTTTCTTTTAACCTAGTTAGTTAGTGAACATTCGCTGGTTAGGTCTTCTGAGCGAACGGATTCGTTCGTTAGCATTCGGTAGTGAACGTTCATTCGGTAGTTTTTTCTTTTTCTTTTTAATTTCTGCCAGGGACCTATCCGTAGTATTATTTTTACAAATTAGTCCCTAGTCTTAAAACGATCAGTACTTTTTGCTCGTTAGTCGGAATTAGACGAAACCAATGCCCACTTCTTCATTACGATCCCCTCTATCTAGTAAAACAACTTAAACATGTTTTTGAAAGTTTAATATTTGATTTCAAACAGATTTGTATTTGAACTTCGTTTGATCGTAACTTGAGTTTTATAACTCCGTTTGAGTTGATTATTTTCGCAAATCAAAGCTCTTGACCTAAACTTTCTGAGAAGGCCAAATTCACATAATTTTGGTACTGTTAGAAATTGTTTTATGTTGCAAGACTTATTTGCTTGGTTTTGATGTTTTCTGAATTGTCTTCTTCGTTCTTTCCAATCTTTTGAGTGATTGCTTATGTGTGGTTACTATTGCTTGCTCACGATAGATTGACTGGAGTGTGACGAATAGAACTATCAGGAGTTGTGAGTGCGAATCATCTTCATCAACAGTATGAGGAAAGTTCACACTTTGATCATACTTTTCGTTACCCAGTTTTTATGCATTAGTTTCAACCCTCAAACTTTGCATGAGTAGGATCTGATTAACATGTGGGGATTGGGAAGTAGTTGATGAGGTAGAACCTATTACCCTGTTTATTATCAAACCCTGGGAGTTACTTCTACGTTATGCTTATATTGCTATACTATGCTCGTAGACGTGGGTTGGTTTGGGAGGTCCATGACATTTGTGAGATTTCTAATTAACGGTTAACTTAAGGTGGCTACTTTAATACACATCTGGGTGGAATGGTAGGGGCACCTTTGAGCACCAAGTGGTTTGCCCGGGCACCTAGAGAATCCAGTGCTTGCCCAAGGGGATCCCGGACGACCCGTGTGATCACCCAATGGAATGCCACCCAGGCTCAAAGGGGTCATAAGATTATTCATGCTAGAAACTTCCGTGTGCAGCCACAAGCTATTATGAGCTCTAGCATAGTTGAGTATGTTGCATGACCTCTTCCAGTGGTAGGCTAGCAGATGTAGGGGATGTAGGTTGGTACTGTCTACCTAGGGTTAGAGTTAATGCTTCTGAAAGACTGTGTCTCGGTCATCCGTTTCTCAAACACCTTGTAGTGCGAGAAATCCAACGGAGGAGATCGAGTCTTGTGGGGAAAAGTGTGCAAACCTCTGCAGAGTGTACAAACTAATCATGATTAGACGTGTCCCCGGTTATGGTCATCTTGAGTATCTGGTTCTTGAATCATCATGTTGATCTCAACACTTTACTTAAATAAGTTGGTTGGGTTGATGAGTATTCTAATTTGGATTGAGTTGGAGGAACCTTCTCAATGTTTTCAACAAACTTTGTAGTTAAATATAATATGTTCCTTTGCTGTAGGGAAAAATTGGCTTTATGCAAAAGTAAACTTAGAGCTTTCCACCAGCCAAATATGCATATAGTGATAGCTATTATTCATCATTATCCTATGGTATGAATTTGCCAGTACATTCAATGTACTGACCTACATGGCTGCAACGTCTCATGTTACAGGAATCTTACGATGAGTAAGTGATACGTTAGGGTTATGATTTCTACACTCAACTTTGCCGTTGGTGTTGATGGGAATCCACAATCTTGTTATTACTTCCGCTATATGGATTGAGGTAATAGTATTTACGTTATTCATACATGCGATTTACCTCTATTATAAATCCTTGAGTACTGTGTGTGTCAGCATACCGATCCAGGGATGACACTTAAGCACAGAGACTTGACCGTCTGAGGTCGGGTCACTACAAGATGGTATCAGAGCACATGTTGACTGTAGGACGTGACCCTAGAAAACTAGCAAGCCCATAGGAAAGATTTTCTCAAAAACCTTCTTTTCAAAAAGATCTTTTACCTCTCTTCTCTTCTGAGCTTATTCAAATATTCCCTTTTAGTGAGACCATAACCCTTTTCCCTTTTGAGGACTCGAAAATTCGACTGATGAGACCACAACAAGAAGTACAAGATATCGGACAACTAAGACCACTTCGGAATGAAGAGGATTTTACCGTGCATTACAATAATGGAAACTACAATGGTTGAAGACTCCGAAGACTAGGAGAATTTGAAGGCTCTGAAGAATTCCTAGATTTGTATGACCTAGGAAGATTACCCTTATGGAACTTGGTAGACTATTGAAGCTGTCAATACCCGAGATCAAGGTGTGTTAGAGAAAGACCGGAACATGGAGCGTTAAAACTCAAAGTTTTTGTAAGAAAACCCTAAGGCAGGAGATATCAACTATGGAATGATAGTTCATGGCAATGACATGGGCATGAACACGGCTATCCATCGCCCGCTTATGCTATTGTCACCGCGCTGAGTTAAGCATGCATTTCTTCGGAAGGATTGGATGGTGGAAGGCTGATGGAGCATCTATCAACAAAGGATGCAGTTTTAACCTTAGCTGGTGTATCACCAGGATCTGGAGTATTACATCAGGAAGTTTAAGATGGGCCTTCAGGAAGCCGTATTTGACGAGAAAGCATTTGGTGAAGAACTTCGGAACCAGAAACCAAAAGTAGCCAAGCTGGAGGAGCAAAACCTCGAGATACAGGAGAACCGCCAGGAACTGAAGGACAATAGGACCGCGGTTCATGCCAAGGATGTTGAAACCCAGAAATTTGGAACGCAACCCTAGAATATTGAAGGACGTTATGAGAGAATTCGCGTCGACGGAGATAATTTGGCAGAAGAACTTGAGAAGGACAAGCACGATCGGAAGTAGCCACCAGAGACATGAACAAGATGTGAAGATGTTTGATGACTTTGAGATTTATTGACCATTCGAAGACCAAACCCCCATTATATACTTACGTTAGATGCGACATTTGTGAGCTGTCATTTGTTTGATGTTTTTCCGACAACCACAGATAAAATCTGTCTTTTCAAAACTATTGTTTGCATTGTGTGTATCCCTATCTATCTCTCTTATCTCACCCCAAACACATGGACCCAATAGAGGATGAATGGAGATGAACTCATGTTTCCTGGACCGATAAGTCAATTAGAGACGGACCGATGGATTCAGAACATGGAGGATCACATGAAGAATAACCCTATAGTCGGAAAGGATATGACCCAGCATGCTCTTCAGTGCTTTAAAAGAGGTGCTGCTACTTGGTGGAGGATGTACCAAACCATCAATGGATGGCAAGGAGTAACCACTTGGAAAGAATTTAAGTTGACTCTGCTAAAGTCTCGGCTTGTGTCCAAGGAATTGAAGCCTTATGGATATGATATGAGGAAGTCTTGTGCATGCAAGCTTTGTGGAGAAATAGGAAACAGCCATAAAGAACACAAGGATAAATGCCCTAATTTTGAAGGAAGTCACCCAACTGAAGAATGCCCAACTAGGCAGATTACTTGTTTCTTATGTGAAGGGACTACCCACTACCCTGCTCAGTGTCGCATTTACCCCTTGGTTCGAAGAACCATCCAGCAGAAGAATGAAGTAATGAAAGAAGCCCTCAGGGAAAGTTTTGAGGAACCAGTGAAGGAGGAAGTTGTTGAAGACCCCGATGGAGAAGGCCTAAACATATCTTACTCCCATGCTTGTTATTCATGTGGAGAAGAAGGACATTCATCACGGTATTGGACATAGGAAAGCCGAGAGTACCTGGAGGACTTCCCGAGGGGAGAAGTGGAGTTTGATCCATAGGAAATGGAAGTATTGATCGGAATGAAGAAATCCAGGAGGAAGAAGAGAAAGTTTACCGGGAAGACCCAGATCTCAGCAGAGAAGGACCTGAGTTACATCACCTGTTTCAAGTGCAGAACCTTGGGTCACTATGCCAATATGTGCCCAGGAAAGGAGCCAAGAAACCAAGGAATGGGCACAATCACAAATAAGCCCCGATATTTGTCGAAAGTCATTTGTTTACATTGCAAAGAAGTAGGACATGGTGCTAGGCAATGTCCAGAACGCAAGGAAGCATGAGAAGAGTACTTCGGAATTTTTATACTGGAGTAAGGAATGTAATAAATAGATTAGTAAGCACCCTTATTTTCAAGAGAAGTTAAATTATGTAAAGGAAATGCAAGAGATTGTAATAATTTGAGAATCAATAAAGTTATCATCGTTGGTACTAATTTGGATTTTTATGAGTTGTTACTCTATGAAGAAAGATTTTGACCATTTTCGAGGATATGAGAAATATGGTCTATGGATGAGCTTGTGCATTTTAAGGGTGGTAGTATCTGTGAGGACCCTTGACCCCTGGAAAAGATAATGATATTCCATGGAGTGGATTTCGGACAAAATAAGTATGAGTTTTGTCTCGATGTGTGGGATACCCCAAGAGTATGAAGGGATGAAGTACTATTGGATGTAAAGGAGGTTGAATGTTGGTAATATGGAGCAATAGTAACCCCGTGATGAGTCTGAGTAATCACGTCTTAGTTTGGTACCAATAGAAGGGAGAAAGACAGTAGAATCAGATGGATTTAAGAATGTTGGGAAGCTGGATATTGGAATAATGACTAGTTGCCTCGATGATGAGTTCAAGGTTTACAAGTGATGAGATGGGCCATAACCCACAGGCCCCAGGACCTGCCAAGAAGCAAGCACATTCTTGCTGAAGGAAAAACCCTGGAAGAAGTTACGATTTTATCGATAGACGATTTTTTAGGAGTAACGCAAAACCTGAGAGTGGTGAAGTACGATAGATGTTTGTTTGGCTTGCAGAATCAATGGATTTATCCGAACTTAGTTCGTTGACAAAATAAATTCTACAAAGCTTGTGAGGATGACTGAGTGTTAGAATGCGAGATTCGCTAAACCATATACAAGGTAATGATTTGGGTATGGGATGGATTGATCACCATACCGACTTACTCTTATTATTGGCCTTGCTATATAGGATGGTAAATCTGAGTGACTTACCTATAGTAGAGCGACGACGGTCAAAACCTTGTTTGAACCTTAGGATGGTATAAGTATTTTTCCTTGTACAAGGCAGCAGTTGCCACACGTAGGATATACGGTGAGGATGAGGCTCAGACCCATTTTTCCTGCAGGAGTGATACGTCTCCAACGTATCTATAATTTTTGATTGTTCCATGCTATTATATTATCAACCTTGGATGTTTTATATGCTATTTTATATGATTTTTGGGACTAACCTATTAACCCAGAGCCCAGTGCCAGTTTCTGTTTTCCCCTTAAAAGGAATATCAAACGGAGTCAAAATGGAATGAAACCTTTGGAAAAGTAATTTTTGGAAAGAAAGCAATACAAGAGACTTGGAGTGCACGTCAGGGGATCAACGAGGAGAGCACGAGGCAGGGGGAGCGCCCACCCCCCTGGGCGCGCCCTCCACCCTCGTGGGTCCCCTGATGTATTTCTTCTGCCTATATATATCCATATACCCTAAAACTATCGGAGACGACAATAGATTGGGAGTTCCGCCGCCAGAAGCCTCCGTAGCCACCGAAAACCAATCTAGACCCGTTCCGGCACCCTGCCGGAGGGGCAATCCCTCTCCGGTGGCCATCTTCATCATCCCGGTGCTCTCCATGATGAGGAGGGAGTAGTTCTCCCTCGGGGCTGAGGGTATGTACCAGTAGCTATGTGTTTGATCTCTCTCTCTCTCTCGTGTTCTTGAGGTGGTACTATCTTTATGTATCGTGAGCTTTGCTATTATAGTTGGATCTTATGACGTTTCTCCCCCTCTACTCTCTTGTAATGGATTGAGTTTTCCCTTTGAAGTTATCTTATCGGATTGATTCTTTAAGGATTTGAGAACACTTGATGTATGTTTTGGTGATCAACTTGCAGGTTCCGTGACCTTGGGAATCTATGCATAGGGGTTGGCACATGTTTTCGTCTTGACTCTCCGGTAGAAACTTTGGGGCACTCTTTGAGGTTCTATGTGTTGGTTGAATAGATGAATATGAGATTGTGTGATGCATACCATATAATCATACCCACGGATACTTGAGGTGACATTGGAGTATCTAGGTGACATTAGGGTTTTGGTTGATTTGTGTCTTAAGGCGTTATTCTAGTACGAACTCTAGGGCTATTTGTGACACTTATAGGAATAGTCCAACGGATTGATTGGAAAGAATAACTTTGAGGTGGTTTCGTACCCTACCATAATCTCTTCGTTTGTTCTCCGCTATTAGTGACTTTGGAGTGAATCTTTGTTGCATGTTGAGGGATAGTTATATGATCCAATTATGTTATTATTGTTTAGAAAACTTTCACTAGTGAAAGTATGAACCCTAGGCCTTGTTTCCTAGCATTGCAATACCGTTTACGCTCACTTTTATCATTAGTTACCTTGCTGTTTTCATATTTTCAGATTACAAAAATCTATATCTACCATCCATATACTACTTGTATCACCATCTCTTCGCCGAACTAGTGCACCTATACAATTTACCATTGTATTGGGTGTGTTGGGGACACAAGAGACTCTTTGTTATTTGGCTGCGGGGTTGCTTGAGAGAGACCATCTTCATCCTACGACTCCTATGGATTGATAAACCTTAGGTCATCCAATTGAGGGAAATTTGCTGTTGTCCTACAAACCACTGCACTTGGAGGCCCAACAACGTCTACAAGAAGAAGGTTGTGTAGTAGACATCAAGCTCTTTTCTGGCGCCGTTGCCGGGAAGGTTAGCGCCTGAAGGTATATCTTTAGATCTTGCAATCGAATCTTTTTGTTTCTTGTTTTAGCACTAGTTTAGTTTATAAAAGAAAACTACAAAAAATATGGAATTGAGTTTACCTCATACGCTTGATCTTTTTAATATCTTTCGTGAGTATGATGGGAAGGAAAATTGTGCCAAAGTGTTAGAAGAAGAATGCATTAAAATGTTTGGCACTAAATCTTTGAATGATTAGCATGATTGCAATATTGTTAGTATGAATTCCTTGAATATCCATGATGCTAATGATATGCAAAGCCACAAGCTTGGGGAAGCTATGTTTGACGAAGATGATATTTTTTGTCCCCCAAGTTTTGATGAGAAAATTTATTATGATGAAAGTGTGCCTCCTATTTATGATGATTATATTGATGAAAGTGGATTTGGAGAGGTCATGACTTTATTTTGTGATGAATCCACTATTTCGGAAGAGGTTCCAATTGATTATGAGAACAAAGTTGCTATCTATGATGATTATTGTGATGACTTGTATGCTATAAAGAATAATGATATCCCTGAAAGTTTTCATCATGATTTTATTTTTCAATTGGATTATGCCTCACATGATAGTTATTTTGCTGAGTTTGCTCCCACTACTATTCATGAGAAGAAATTTGCTTATGTGGAGAGTAGTAAAACTTCTATGCAAGTAGATCATGAAAAGAATGCTTTAGGTGCTGGTTATATTGTTGAATTCATTCATGATGCTACTGAAAATTATTATGAGGGAGGAACATATGCTTGTAGGAATTGCAATAATATCAAGTTTCCTCTCTATGTGTTGAAAATTTTGAAGTTATGCTTGTTTTACCTTCCTATGCAAGTTGATTCTTGTTCCCATAAGTTGTTTGCTCACAAAATCCATATGCATAGGAAGTGGGTTAGACTTAAGTGTGCTAGTCATATTCTTCATGATGATCTCTTTATATTTCAATTCTTATCTTTTATGTGAGCATCATTGAAATCATCATGCCTAACTAGGGGCGTTAAATGTTAGCGCTTGTTGGGAGGCAACCCAATTTGATTTTTGTTATTTGATTTTTGTTCCTGTTTACTAATAAATAAATTATCTAGACTCTGTTTTGGTTGTGTTTTTTTGTGTTTAATTAGTGTCTGTGCCAAGTAGAACCGTTGGGAGGACTTGGGGAAAGTCTTTTTGATCTTGCTGTAAAAAACAGAAACTTTAGCGCTCACGAGAAATGCTTCCATTTTTATTTGGAGAGTGATATTTAGTTAATTATTTTTTGGAGATGATTAATAGATAAATTACTCACGTCCAGCAATTTATTTTAGAATTTTTGGGGTTCCAGAAGTTTGTGTTAGTTACAGATTACTACAGACTGTTCTGTTTTTGACAGATTCTGTTTTTCATGTGTTGTTTACTTATTTTGATGAATCTATGGTTAGTAAAAGAGTTTATACACCATATAGAAGTTGGAATACAGTAGGTTTAACACCAATATAAATAAAGAATGAGTTCAGTACAGTACCTTGAAGTGGTGTTTTGTTTTCTTTCGCTAACGGAGCTCACGAGATTTTCTATTTTGAGTTTTGTGTTGTGAAGTTTTCAAGTTTTGGGTAAAAGATTTGATGGATTATGGAACAAGGAGTGGCAAGAGTCTAAGCTTGGGGATGCCCATGTCACCCCAAGATAATCTAAGGACACATAAAAGTCAAAGCTTGGGGATGCCCCGGAAGGCATCCCCTCTATCGACTTCGTTCATCTGTAACTTAACTTGGAGCTATATTTTTATTCACCACATGATATGTGTTTTGCTTGGAGCGTCAATTTATTTTGTTAGGATTTGCTTGCTGTTATTTAGAACAATTTTTTGCATCTTTTATTTCAATAAAAGTGGCATTGATAGCCTTTACTATGCCTATTTTACAAGTCCACATGTTGCTGTTTGAAAACAGAAAGTTTACCACTGTTGCAAAAATTCCCTAGAAAAGTCAGAATGTGATAAAATGTTGAAACCTTTTGCATAATAAGCTCTGATAAATTTAATACAGTGGGAATTTTCTTTCATAATTTTTGGAGGTAGGGAAGTATGGATCTGGCTGTACTCTTTACAGACGGTCCTGCTTAGGCAGATTGCTGTTATGTTTGCATATGTTTGCTTCTTTAATGATTCTATTTGAGGATAGGACTATTAAATATGCAGAGGCATTTAGTATGCAATGTTGA
Organism: Triticum urartu; assembly: GCF_056163025.1. Lineage (NCBI taxonomy): Eukaryota > Viridiplantae > Streptophyta > Magnoliopsida > Poales > Poaceae > Triticum > Triticum urartu. The sequence continues at coordinate 440,563,257 of NC_141878.1, read as the reverse complement.
ATAATAATTTTAGTGATTTGCTACAGTAGAGTATGATAAGGTTTTTGCATTGGTTTATACTAAATTATCTCACGAGTCCTTGTTGAGTTTTGTGTGGATGAAGCTTTTGAGATTTAGGGAGACCGTGATATGAGAGGAATTAAGGAGACAGAAAAGTTCAAGCTTGGGGATGCCCAAGATAATATTTCAAGAAGTCTCAAGAGTCTAAGCTTGGGGATGCCCCGGTCGGCATCCCACCCTTCTTCCTCAACAACTATCGGTTAGTTTCGGTTGATCCTAAGTTTTTGCTTCTTCACGTGATGTTTGCCATTCTTAGAATGTCATTTTACTTTGTTTTGATTGCTGTTTGAATAAAATATCAAGATCTGAAATTATTAAATGGGAGAGTCTTCACATAGTTGCATAATTATTCAACTACTCATTGATCTTCACTTATATCTTTTGGAGTAGTTTGTCATTTTCTCTAGTACTTCACTTATATCTTTTAGAGCACGGTGGTGGTTTTATTCTATAGAAATAATTGATCTCTCATGCTTCACTTATATTATTTTGAGAGTCCCAAATAGCATGGTAATTTTCTTTGGTTATGAATTTAGTCCTAATATGATGGGCATCCAAGAGGGATATAATAAAAACTTTCATATAAAGAGCATTGAATACTATGAGAAGTTTGATACTTGATAATTGTTTTGAGATATGAAGATGGTGATATTAGAGTCATGCTAGTTGAGTAGTTGTGAATTTGAGAAATACTTGTGGTGAAGTTTGTGATTCCCGTAGCATGCACGTATGGTGAACCGTTATGTGATGAAGTCAGAGCATGATTTATTTATTGATTGTCTTCCTTATGAGTGGCGGTCGGGGACGAGCGATGGTCTTTTCCTACCAATCTATCCCCCTAGGAGCATGCGCATAGTACTTTGCTTTGATAACTAATATATTTTTGCAATAAGTATGTGAGTTCTTTTATGACTAATGTTGACTCCATGGATTATACGCACTCTCACCCTTCCACCATTGCTAGCCTCTCTAGTACCGCGCAACTTTCATCGGTACCTTAAACCCACCATATACCTTCCTCAAAACAGCCACCATACCTACCTATTATGGCATTTCCATAGCCATTCCGAGATATATTGGCATGCAACACTCCACTGTTCCGTTTATTATGACACGCTCCATCATTGTCATATTGCTATGCATGATCATGTAGTTGACATTGTATTTGTGGCAAAGCCACCTTTCATAATTCTTTCATACATGTCACTCATGAGTCATTGCACATCCCGGTACACCGCCGGAGGCATTCATATAGAGTCATATTTTGTTCTAAGTATCGAGTTGTAATTCTTGAGTTGTAAGTAAATAAAAGTGTGATGGTCATCATTATTAGAGCATTGTCCCAGTGAGGAAAGGATGATGGAGACTATGATTCCCCCACAAGTCAGGATGAGACTCCAGACGAAAAATTAAAAAAAAGGGAGAGAAAAAAAAGAGGCCATAAAAAAGAGAGAAGGCCCACAAAAAAACAAAAACAAAAAAATGAGAGAAAAAGAGAGAAGGGGCAATGCTACTATCCTTTTACCACACTTGTGCTTCAAAGTAGCACCATGATATTCATGATAGAGAGTCTCCTATGTAGTCACTTTCATATACTAGTGGGAATCTTTCATTATAGAACTTGGCTTGTATATTCCAATGATGGGCTTCCTCAAAATGCCCTAGGTCTTCGTGAGCAAGCGAGTTGGATGCACACCCACTTAGTTTCATTTTGAGCTTTCATACACTTATAGCTCTAGTGCACCCGTTGCATGGCAATCCCTACTCACTCACATTGATATCTATTAATGGGCATCTCCATAGCGCGTTGATACGCCTAGTTGATGTGAGACTATCTTCTCCTTTTTGTCTTCTCCACAACCACCATTCTATTCCACCTATAGTGCTATGTCCATGGCTCACGCTCATGTATTGCGTGAAGATTGAAAAAGTTTGAGAACATCAAAAGTAGGAAACAATTGCTTGGCTTGTCATCGGGGTTGTCCATGATTTAAATACTTTGTGTGGTGAAGATGGAGCATAGCCAGACTATATGATTTTGTAGGGATAGCTTTCTTTGGCCATGTTATTTTGAGAAGACATAATTGCTTGGTTAGTATGCTTGAAGAATTATTATTTTTATGTCAATATTAAACTTTTGTCTTGAATCTTATGGATCTGAATATTCTTGCCACAATAAAGAGAACTACATGGATCAATATGTTAGGTAGCATTCCACATCAAAAATTCTGTTTTTATCATTTACCTACTCGAGGACGAGTAGGAATTAAGCTTGGGGATGCTGATACGTCTCCAACGTATCTATAATTTTTGATTGTTACATGCTATTATATTATCAACCTTGGATGTTTTATATGCTATTTTATATGATTTTTGGGAATAACCTATTAACCCAGAGCCCAGTGCCAGTTTCTGTTTTTCCCTTATTTCAGCGTTTCGCAGAAAAGGAATATCAAACGGAGTCCAACCGGAATGAAACCTTCGGAAAAGTTAATTTTGGAAAGAAATCATACAGGAGACTTGGAGTGCACATCAGGGGATCAACGAGGAGAGCACGAGGCAGGGGGGCGCGCCCACCCCCCGTGGGCGCGCCCTCCACCCTCGTGGGCCCCTTGATGTATTTCTTCTACCTATATATATCCATATACCCTAAAACTATTGGAGACGACATTAGATCGGGAGTTCCGCCGCCAGAAGCCTCCGTAGCCACCGAAAACCAATCTAGACCCGTTTTGGCACCCTGCCGGTGGGGCAATCCCTCTCCGGTGGCCATCTTCATCATCCCAGTGCTTGCCATGACGAGGAGGGAGTAGTTCTCCCTCGGGGCTAAGGGTATGTACAAGTAGCTATGTGTTTGATCTCTCTCTCTCTCGTGTTCTTGAGGTGGTACAATCTTGATGTATTGTGAGCTTTCCTATTATAGTTGGATCTTATGATGTTTCTCCCCATCTACTCTCTTGTAATGGATTGAGTTTTCCCTTTGAATTTATCTTATCGGATTGAGTCTTTAAGGATTTGAGAACACTTGATGTATGTTTTGGTGATCAACTTGCGGGTTCTGTGACCTCCGGAATCTATGCATAGGGGTTGGCACACGTTTTCGTCTTGACTCTTCAGTAGAAACTTTGGGGCACTCTTTGAGGTTCTATGTGTTGGTTGAATAGATGAATATGAGATTGTGTGATGCATACCGTATAATCATACCCACGGATACTTGAGGTGACATTGGAGTATCTAGGTGACATTAGGGTTTTGGTTGATTTGTGTCTTAAGGTGTTATTCTAGTATGAACTCTAGGGCTGTTTGTGACACTTATAGGAATAGTCCAACGGATTGATTGGAAAGAATAACTTTGAGGTGGTTTCGTACCCTACTGAGGGAGTCCTGGATTAGGGGGTCTCCGAACAGCCGGACTATATCCTTTTGCCGGACTGTTGGACTATGAAGATACAAGATTGAAGACTTCGTCTCGTGTCCGGATAGGACTCTACTTGGCGTGGAAGGCAAGCTAGGCAATACGGATATGTATATCTCCTCCTTTTTAACCGACCTTGTGTAACCCTAGCCCCCTCCGGTGTCTATATAAACCGGAGGGTTTTAGTCCGTAGCACAAGATACAATCAGACCATAGGCTAGCTTCTAGTGTTTAGCCTCTTTGATCTCGTGGTAGATCAACTCTTGTAATACTCATATCATCAAGAATAATCAAGCAGGACGTAGGGTATTACCTCCATCAAGAGGGCCCGAACCTAGGTAAACATCGTGTCCCCTGCCTCCTGTTACCATCCGCCTTAGACACACAGTTCGGGACCCCCTACCTGAGATCCGCCGGTTTTGACACCGACATTGGTGCTTTCATTGAGAGTTCCACTGTGTTGTCACCATAAGGCTTGATGGCTCCTTCGATCATCGCTAGCGATGCGGTCCAGGGTGAGGTTTACCTCCCCGGACAGATCATCGTATTCGGCAGCTTCGCACTGTGGGCCAATTCGCTTGGCCATCTGGAGCAGATCGAAAGCTACGCCCCTGGCCATCAGGTCAAATTTGGAAACTTGAACTACACGGCCGACATCCGCGGAGACTTGATCTTCGACGGATTTGAGCCCATGCCCGACGCGCCGCACAGTTGCGACGAGCAAGACGTAACTCTGTCGTCGGACAGTGTTCGGGAGATCGCATCCGCGGCTACTCTGGCCGTTAATCCGGAGCAAATCGCACCATCCGAGAGCGGAGGGATAGATCCCGCCACGGAGGCCGCACTCTCAGTGGCGATAGAGCCAGATACTGACTTCACCCCTTTCGAGAGCCGCGTCGCCGCACCACTGGATTTATCCCCGGCCACGGACTCCAAGCCGCCTACATCCATGCCTTTCGAATCTGACGGGGCGCCGATCATGGAGTTCACCTCCGCGGATATCTTTCAGCACTCACCTTTCGGAGATGTGCTAAATTCATTAAGGTCTCTCTCCCTGTCAGGAGAACCTTGGCCGAACTATGTCCGGCTAGAATGGGATGCAGACGACAAAGAAATTCTCTGCCCACCCACCACCCACTTAGTAGCCACTTTCGACGACTTAACCGACATGCTCGACTTTGACTCCGAAGACATCGATGGTATGGACGACAATGCAGGAGACGAACAAGAACCACCACCCATAGGGCGCTGGACGACCACTTCATCACATGACGTATACATGGTCGATACACCTAGAGAGGGCAATGGTAAAGAGACAGTGGAGGATGCACCCTCCAAGCAACCCCGGCGCCGACGTCAGTGGCGCCGCTCTAAGTCCCGCCATAACAAAAACAGCGATAACAGCGCAAGAGGAAATAACAGTCTAGTCGACTCTAGAAGAAACGACGACTGCACCACCCCGGTGGCAGAGCACGATCAAGATGCAAACATAGTATGGATCTGACGTCCGACCACGACGACGCCAAGGATAAGCCTCATCAAACCCCGTCTGGGGAAGAAAACAGTCCGGACGAAGATGCACACATCATCCCGGAAACGCACTCAGAGCAAGAAAACCTCCGCAGAAGGCTTATTGCCACAGCGAGGAGCCTGAAGAAACAGAAGCAAAGGCTCAAGGTCGCACAAGATGCGCTCAACAGCAAGTGGAAAAAGTAACAAAGTATGGTGGAAGTTACCATAAAAATAGCTATCCAAAGCGCAAGCTATTACCGGAATTCGACGATGAGGCCTTAGAGCCCATACAGCCGAAGAGTGATACGGCCAACCGACCGGATACACCACCTTGTGAACGCAATAGAGCGGCTAACAAAGTCGCGCATAAGTCAACACACGATCTACGTGAGAACTTGCGTCAAAAATCCGGCGCGACCAGATCTATCTATGGATCTAGGAAGCGCGCTACGGTACAAAACCAACACCGAACACTACAACCGCCCGAACACCATGGCACATCCCAATACAGGGGTGCCGCACACCCCTTATGTTTCACCGATGAGGTGCTGGATCACGAATTCCCAGAGGGATTCAAACCGGTGAACATAGAGGCGTACGACGGAACCACATACCCTGGAGTCTGGATAGAGGACTTCATCCTCCATATTCATATGGCTCATGGAGACGATCTCCATGCCATTAAATACTTGCCCCTCAAGCTTAAAGGGCCAGCTCGGCACTGGCTGAAAGGCCTCCCTGAAAACTCAATTGGAAGTTGGGAGGAGCTCGAGGACGCTTTTCGGGCCAATTTTCAACGAACTTATCTCCGACCTCCGGATGCAGATGATTTAAGTCATATAATCCAACAGTCCGAAGAGTCCGCCCGAAAGCTTTGGAACAGGTTCCTCACCAAGAAGAACTAAATCATCGACTGTCCGGACGCCGAAGCCTTAGTAGCTTTTAAACACAGCGTCCGAGACGAATGGCTCGCCAGACACCTCGGTCAAGAAAAACTGAGAACAATGGCAGCCCTAACAAGCCTCATGACCTGCTTTTGTGCGGGCGAGGACAGCTGGTTGGCCCGTAGCAGCACCAGCGACCCAAGCACATCTGAAGTCAGGGATGGAAATGTTAAACCACGACGCAACAAAAACAAGCGTCGAATTAAAGAAGGTAGCCCAGATAACACGGCGGTAAACGTCGGATTTAGGGGCTCTCGACCAGGTCAGCAGATAAAGCCTTTCAAAGGCAGCGGAGAAGGACAATCTGGCTTGAACAAAATTCTTGACAAACTCCATCAGATTCATGGCACTCCAGACAAACCTGCAAATCATACCCACCGAGAATGTTGGGTCTTCAAGCAGGCCGGTAAGCTAAACGCCGAACACAAAGGGGAAGAGACACCAAGCGAAGAGGAGGATGAGCCTCGCCAGCAAAGCATTGGAGGACAAAAAAAGTTCCCACCAGAGGTTAAAACAGTAAACGTGATCCATGTGACAAAGAGGAGAAGCAAGCATGCACTCTGAGGCACACGCGCCATAGAGCCCGTCACCCCTAGGTTCAACTCCTAGTTGGCCTGCCCGATCACTTTTGATCGTAGGGATCACGAGACAAATATCCGGCACGAAGGACGGACGGCCTTGGTGTTAGACCCTATAATAAATGGGTACCAGTTCACACGGGTCCTCATGGACGGCGGCAGTGATCTAAATCTGATATATCAAGACACAATCCACAAAATGGGGATAGACCCGACACAAATAAGCCACAGTAATACTACCTTCAAGGGAGTAATACCAGGCCAAGAGGCCCGCTGTACGGGCTCTCTACTACTAAAGGTAGTATTCGGTTCTCCCGATAACTTCCGAAGCAAAAGGTTAACTTTTCACATTGCCCATTCCGAACTGGCTATCAAGCACTACTCGGAAGAACGGCTTTCGCTCATTTTAATGCAATACCGCATTATGCTTTTCTCAAGCTTAAGATGCCCGGTCCACGTGGCATCATCTCGGTTAGCGGAAATACCGAACGCTTCCCACGCACGGAACAGGATGCGGCGGCTCTAGCAGCCGCAAACTAGACGGCCTCACCAACCAGAAAAATGGCAAGTCGTCAAGACCACGGACACGGTCAAACAAATCCGGCATTCCATCATATATACATGAGATTGGTTTTCGAACCCTCATAAACGATACCAGGGGCTTCCCGCGTGTAACTAGGGCCAGCCCGGCTCAATTTCGCTTCTCTTGAATTTTGATAGTTCATTGATAATAACCAACTCTTCTTTTTGGCACGACAACTTTCACCTAAGTTCTTTCCTTTTGCCGATGACAATCGTGCTACACCCATCCAGGACATGGCACAACGGAGACACAGGCGTAGACGTGCAGCAGGGACCCGCCCAAAGGTTTCTTTTTAGATTAAGACCCTGTGTAAACCTTTTTTACTGTCTCTTGTTGCTCACAACCTCCAGATACTCCACACAACCGAGAAGGATGCTGGCGTTATTGGCATGTGGCCATGCCAGAATTTTGCACGTACCTGGACACATGGGGTTTCTTATTAAGGGCATTGTTTAGTTTGGTATATGTTATAAAGACCGAACACCTTAGGGAGTGTTCGGCGTCGCGAGTTTGGCCCTATATGCATCAGCTCCGAATCATGTCTTTGGTCTAATGTTGGGTTTGCCCAGCTCCCACGTTTTGGTACCTTACGGTCCGTTATATCGGCTAAGGTAGCACTGGGAGAACTACTACGATCGTGCCCTGGTTCATCCGGATGAGCACCTAAGTAGAGAAAGCCGAAAACTGATTGTCATGATATAGCGAGAGACTGGTCAACCACTCGATGACTCATCGGAATCTTTGGGATTCCTCCGCATTAACGAAGGGCCGTTTCCCGGTCATGTACGTACGCGCCCCGTATTCGGACGAGCGCAGAAGTACCAGGGGCTATATAGTAGCCCCACTATCAAAGTCCTATGGCTAAGTGAAAGTGTTAAAGCAATATAGTCCGATTGCCTCGTTGGCTACGCTATCACCTCCTTAACAGACCAAGACATTGGATCAAGTGTGGATATGCATCTTTTGCGAACACCGCCGCATTATATGCGTGGGGGCGGAAGCCGATGACTACACATATATACATAAATGGCCGCACATGAGGCATCATAGTACTTTCGGGCAAAAGTATAAATACATCCTTGATAATTCAGTAAAACATTGTTTGTACAATGGGAATACATGTCACTGGAACATAATATTCTTCGAGAACTGAGCCTCTGCCGAACAAGCACCTTCAAGAACTTCTTCAAAGTAGTGCTCGGCAGCCACTCGGCCTACGGTCGAACCCTGTGTCGCAACAGTGGTGGCCTCCATCTCCGCCCAGTATGTCTTCACACGGGCAAGGGCCATCTGCGCACCTTCTATGCACGCCGATCTCTTTACAGCATCAATGCGTGGCACAACACCAAGGAATTGTTGCACTAAGCTAAAGTAGCTATTCGGCCTTGGCCCTCTGGGCCACAGGTGATCCACAACGGACCTCATGGCAAGTCTGGATAACCTATGGAGCTCGGCACACTCGGCCAATCGCTCATTCAACAGCAGCGGACGGACCGGAGCGTGAAACTATGACCAGAACAGATTTTCCACTTCAGGACCTTTCTGATCCTTGAAGTACTCGGCCGCATCAGCAGCACTTGCATCCAAATCCATGTACGCATCCGCAGAACTCCATACCCGGTCCAGAGGAGCATACTTCGGATCTCCAAACTTACTCCACAACAAGAAGGGCTTCCCAGACACGATATCTGCAGCTTGATTCAGCTCCTCCTTCGCCGGTCTAATTTTGGAGCGGGCTTCCTTGGCAGCCACCAGGGCCTTCTCCAGATCCGTCACCTTTGCCCGGTTTTCTTCTTCAAGAAGTTGGTAACGGTCAGCGGCATCTTTTATCTCTACAGCCATCTTGGCTATTTTTTCCTTCCTCTCGCAATGCGTAGCCTGTTCGGCCCTTAACTCTTCGGCTGCCTTTAAAGCGGCCGCATTGCTCCTCCTCGCTTGCTCCTTGGCTCGGGCAAGCTCCGCTCGAAGGGTCTCCACGGTGGCAGCTCCATATGCAGTCACAACATATTAAAGATACTGGCATCATGCTACTCTTATTATGTGACGATCACTAGAAAAATTACTCACCCCGTGCCTCGTCAAGCCGCTTGTTGACAAGCACGATGTCGGCATCTGCGGCATCAAGTTGCCGCTTTAGCTCGGCAAACCCATCAGTCCGGCTAGCCACCGGAGCTTTAGCCACCTGCACATGAAGGCGGTCTGGTTATTACCTAGGACTATGATCCTCTGTTTGCCGCCGTTTTCGATGACAACTAGAGTCTCAGGGGCTACTATCTGCATAGGGCATACCTAATGTATGCGGTACTGTTAAAACATACATTATTTCATGTACTTCGAAGCCTTTCAGCAGACGCATAAAGGCTTCATGCAAACCGCTTTCAGCGAATGAAATCCTTTCAATTACTGTACCCATTAGCGTACGATGCGCTTCCGAGACGGCCGCTTTCCCCAGAAGATCCTTCGACGCGTCCGACCGCACACTGTACGGACCCTTGCTGTCGCTCTCCTTAGGATCCGGATACCGGGGATTCTGGGAAGCCAAAGGGTTATCCTCTGGCCCTAATGGATCTAGAGATACCCTTCGCGATGACACTTCAAGGTCGCCCGCTTCTTGAGGCGGGGTGTCCGGGGGAGGCGTTTTGCTCTGCATCATCTCTGGAAGAAGATCCCCCGAAGATGAACTCTGTCGAGAAGGGCTACGATCTGGACTACAATTTATAAGCATCGGTTATTGTCTTTGGAAGTAAGGTAGGATGTTTTCACTATTAAGTACTTTTTTATTACTTACAGCTCGGTAGAGGGCTGATCCCCACGCGGACATTGTGCGGCAAGAATACCCTCCGAGGCAGGACCCTCTGATGAAGATTTCTTCTCCCATTTGGAAACCTTAGTTTCCGGATCTTCAGAGGTAGTCCTCTTCCTTCCCCGGGGAGAGAGAATGTCAGATTCTTCCCTTTGATTGTCCTCCCTCGCGGAGGTGCTCATTCCCCCGGCTGGAATAAATAGCGAGTGAGGCCCGCTTTCACCCTGTTTATTCCCCCCATCATCTTCCTTTGAGGACACTGGATAAGGTGCCGGCTCGAGCATCTTGTCCAGTACCGGATTGTCCAAGCCCTCAGGAAGGGGGGCCGAACACCTGATCATCATCGCCTTTGTTATCCAGTCCTGGTCAAAAGGCGGCTCTTTAGAATGATGCCATGATAAATAAAAGGACATCAGGTTCAGCATGGGATTACTTACTTGGGCAGCGGGGCGGTTGCAGCTCAGGCCCACATCCTCGGTGGTGTCCGGACACTCTATTTGGGGTCCGAAGAACGATTTGTACATCTCTTCGTGCGTCATGCCAAGGAAATGCTGAATAGCACGCGGTCCTTCCGGGTTGAATTCCCACATGCGGAGGGGCCGGCGTTTGCAAGGCTGGACTCGACGAACTAGCATAACTTGCATTACCATAACCAGACTGAAATCTCTCTCAAAGATATCTCGGATACAGCTTTGCAGTATTGGCACGTCCTTGGCTGGACCCCAGCTCAGCCCCCTGCTGATCCATGACATCAGTTGCGGTGGGGGGCCCGAGCGAAAGGTGGGGGCAGCTACCCACTTGGCACTTCGGGGAGCTGTGACGTAAAACCACTCCCGCTGCCACAATTCGGACACCTCTGGGAAGGAACCCTCTGGCCATGGAGTGTCAGCGATTTTGCTTATTAAAGCACCTTCGCACGCTGTGTGCTGCCCCTCGATCATCTTCGGCTTCACATCGAAGGTCTTGAGCCACAGGCCGAAGTGAGGGGTAATGCGGAGGAAGGCCTCACATATGACAATAAATGACGAGATGTGAAGAAGGGAATCCGGGGCCAGATCGTGAAAATCCAGCCCGTAATAGAACATAAGACCCCTAACAAAGGGATCCAGAGCGAGGCCTAGTCCTCGGAGGAAGTGGGAGATGAACACAACGCTGTCGTTGGGTTCGGGAGTTGGTACGACCTACCCTCGGGCGGGAAGCCTATGCGAAATTTCGGTGGTCAGATATCTGGCCTCTCTCAACTTCTTGATGTCCTCCTTTGTGACGGAGGAAGGCATCCAACGACCTCGAAGGTTGGATCTGGACATAGTTAAAGGTCCGAAGCACCTGACCTGAGCTTTGGGTGTTAGAACTCGAGGCGGGGGAAGGATTCGATTGAGCGCGGGAGGAGAAAAAGAAAAAGCCTTGTCCCCTTTATAAAGAGGGTGAATATCAGGCATCCTCCTCGTGGCCGTTTGAAACTTACCTAAGATCTAGGAGTCATACCAACAGGCACGGTTGGGTTACCCACGTTTGTATTGATGATAATCCCGTGATATGGGGAACACGATCTCTGCATTGACAAGACGTGCAAGGAAACCGCCTCGTGTGTTATGTGCGGAGCTGGTTAAGAAAAACGGTTCGAATAAAAACCGGGCCATGGAATGTCATGCCGTCGAAACATGTCAGCAGATTAGATTTTTGGAAATATTATTCTCTCTACGGTGGTGTGTGGAACTTATTTTGCAGGGTCGGACACTATCCTTGTATTCAAACTCTTCCATGGTGTATTCGGAGGAGGAACCCGCCTTGCAATGCCGAAGACAACACTGCGCGCCGGACTCATCGTCATTGAAGCCTGGTTCAGGGGCTACTGAGGGAGTCCTGGATTAGGGGGTCTCCGGACAGCCGAACTATATCCTTTGGCCGGACTGTTGGACTATGAAGATACAAGATTGAAGACTTCGTCTCATGTCCGGATAGGACTCTACTTGGCGTGGAAGGCAAGCTAGGCAATACGCATATGTATATCTCCTCCTTTGTAACCGACCTTGTGTAACCCTAGCCCTCTCCAGTGTCTATATAAACCGGAGGGTTTTAGTCCATAGCACAAGATACAATCAGACCATAGGCTAGCTTCTAGGGTTTAGCCTCTTTGATCTCGTGGTAGATCAACTCTTGTAATACTCATATCATCAAGAATAATCAAGCAGGACGTAGGGTATTACCTCCATCAAGAGGGCCCGAACCTGGGTAAACATCGTGTCCCCTGCCTCCTGTTACCATCCGCCTTAGACGCATAGTTCGGGACCCCCTACCCGAGATCCGCCGGTTTTGACACTGACACCTACCATAATCTCTTCGTTTGTTCTCTGCTATTAGTGACTTTGGAGCAACTCTTCGTTGCATGTTGAGGGATAGTTATATGATCCAATTATGTTATTATTGTTCAGAAAACTTGCACTAGTGAAAGTATGAACCCTAGGCCTTGTTTCCTAGCATTGCAATACCGTTTACGCTCACTTTTATCATTAGTTACCTTGCTGTTTTTATATTTTCAGATTACAAAAATCTATATCTACCATCCATATACCACTTGTATCACCATCTCTTCGTCGAACTAGTGCACCTATACAATTTACCATTGTATTGGGTGTGTTGGGGACACAAGAGACTCTTTGTTATTTGGTTGCAGGGTTGCTTGAGAGAGACCATCTTCATCCTACGCCTCCTACAGATTGATAAACCTTAGGTCATCCACTTGAGGGAAATTTGCTACTGTCCTACAAACCTCTGCATTTGGAGGCCCAACAACGTCTACAAGAAGAAGGTTGTGTAGTAGACATCAAGGAGAAACCATAAATTGATGACCACCATGAGATATCGATAGTTGATTAGTATTGGCGCCAGACCCGTCAGCTAAGAAGACCCAGTCTCAGAATAACCGTACCCCGACGAAAGGACAGAAGTATGGAGGAAAAGGTTATGCCACTACCGGAAGAGCTAGAGTAGTAATTTCCCCGAGGATCTCAGAAGACTGACCCTGTCAACAATAAGGATGGAGTATATGAGTGTTGATGGAACCGTAACCATGTTTCTAAGGGTGGTAGCACCCCAGACCCCCTGTGATGATCGATGGATTTTGAGAAGACCCCGACCCTAACCTATTTCTTTCTAGCCTCTCTGAATCTCGAGGACGAGATTCATTTTAAGGGTGGTAGGTTTGTAACATCCCAAAATTCTAAATTTTGGAATGTTATATTAAATAGATAGTTTTGATTGTTTGTTTGATTGTTGTGTGATTGATTGACTGAAAGTGAGTGAAATTTAAAACTTTTGAAAGTTAAATGAGAGGGAATAAAAGATCTTTCCCAAACTTTCATTTTGCATTTTGTGATATCCATGAATTCAAATTCTTTTCAAATACAAAAGCCTAGATAGAAGATGTCATGACTTCTTCCATTTATTTAAATGAAAAGGGTTGTTGAAAATATTTGAATTTCATTTGAAAATATTTCAAATTCATAAACTTTAAGCAACTCAATGATTTTCACGAGAGAAGATAAAATGACTTCTTCAAAACATATGAAATATGAGTTGGGAGTTTAAAAGGATCAAATTTAAAGTTCCTTTGAAACTATTTTCAATTTAGAGTTATTTGGTTTTATTCAAAATATTTTTCTCCAAAACTTAAATATATGGAAATTAGGGTAAAATGATTCCCTCCAATAGAAAATTGGAGAGAAATAAATTTGAAATCATTTTGGTATTTTTAAAATGATTTTTATGGCATTTTATTGCAACAATAGAACTCTTTGCTTTATTTGGAATTTTTGTGGCCTTTATTAGACGCTAGAAAAATGTTCATTGTGTAGAAAATCTTTTTCTGAAAATTTTGATATATAATATGCCTATGTTAAATTTTAATTTATCTGGTTTTGTTTAATTTTTATTTGTCTGTAAATTTTTTGTTCCAAGAAAAGGAATCTCCGCCGACTGGGCCGAGGCCCAGCCAGCCGACCGGCCCAGCGCCGCTCGCCCCTAACCTCGGGGCGGAGTCCTGATGTCTACTACACAACCTTCTTCTTATAGACGTTGTTGGGCCTCCAAGTGCAGAGGTTTGTAGGACAATAGCAAATTTCCCTCAAGTGGATGACCTAAGGTTTATCAATCCGTGGGAGGCGTAGGATGAAGATGGTCTCTCTCAAACAACCCTGCAACCAAATAACAAAGAGTCTCTTGTGTCCCCAACACACCCAATACAATGGTAAATTGTATAGGTGCACTAGTTCGGTGAAGAGATGGTGATACAAGTGCAATATGGATAGTAGATAATGGTTTTTGTAATCTTAAAATATTAAAACAACAAGGTAAATAATGATAAAAGTGAGCACAAATGGTATTGCAATGCGTTGAAAGAAGGCCTAGGGTTCATACTTTCACTAGTGCAAGTTCTCTCAACAATAATAACATAATTGGACCATATAAAAATCCCTCAACATGCAACAAAGAGTCACACCAAAGTAACTAATAATAGCGGAGAACAAACGAAGAGATTAATGTAGGGTACGAAACCACCTCAAAGTTATCCTTTCTGATCGATCTATTCAAGAGTCCGTAGTAAAATAACATGAAGCTATTCTTTTCGTTCAATCTATCCTAGAGTTCGTACTAGAATAACACCTTAAGACACAAATCAACCAAAACCCTAATGTCACCTAGATACTCCAATGTCACCTCAAGTATCCGTGGATATGATTATACGATATGCATCACACAATCTCAGATTCATCTATTCAACCAACACAAAGTACTTCAAAGAGTGCCCCAAAGTTTCTACCGGAGAGTCAAGACGAAAACGTGTGCCAACCCCTATGCATAAGTTCATGAGGTCACGGAACTCGCAAGTTGATCACCAAAACATACTTCAAGTGGATCACGTGATATCCCATTGTCACCACAGATAAGCACATGCAAGACATACATCAAGTGTTCTCAAATCCTTAAAGACTCAATCTGATAAGATAACTTCAAAGGTAAAACTCAATCCATCACAAGAGAGGAGAGGGGAGAAACATCGTAAGATCCAAATATAATAGCAAAGCTCGCGATACATCAAGATCGTGCCGAATCAAGAACACGAGAGAGAGAGAGATCAAACACATAGCTACTGGTACATACCCTCAGCCCTGAGGGTGAACTATTCCCTCCTCGTCATGGAGAGCACCGAGATGATGAATATGACCATCGGAGAGGGATCCCCCCTCCAGCAGGGTGCCGGAACGGGTCTAGATTGGTTTTCGGTGGCTATGGAGGCTTCTGGCGGCGGAACTCCCGATCTATTCTCCTCCTCGATATTTTTAGGGTATATGGACATATATAGGCGAAAGAAGTTGGTTAGGGGAGCCACGAGGGACCCATGAGGGTGGGGGGGCGCCCAGGGGGGTATGGCACGCCTCCCTTCCTCGTGGCTTCCTCGAAGCTTGCCTGACGTCTACTCCAAGTCTCCTGGGTTGCTTCCGTTCCAAAAATAACACTCCCGAAGGGTTCATTCTGTTTGGAATCCATTTGATATTCCTTTTCTTCGAAACACTGAAATAAGCAATAAAACAACATTTTGGGCTGGGCCTCCGGTTAATAGGTTAGTCCCAAAAATAATATAAAAGTCTATAATAAATCCCATAAATTGAAGGAAATATGCCCTAGAGGCAATAATAAAGTTATTATTTATTTCCTTATATCATGATAAATGTTTATTATTCATGCTAGAATTGTATTAACCGGAAACATAATACTTGTGTGAATACATAGCCAAAAAGAGTGTCACTAGTATGCCTCTACTTGACTAGCTCGTTGATCAAAGATGGTTATGTTTCCTAGCCATAGACATGAGTTGTCATTTGATTAATGGGATCACATCATTCGGAGAATGATGTGATTGACTTGACCCATTCCGTTAGTTTAGCACTCGATCGTTTAGTATGTTGCTATTGCTTTCTTCATGACTTATACATGTTCCTATGACTATGAGATTATGCAACTCCCATTTACCAGAGGAACACTTTGTGTGCTACCAAACGTCACAACGTAACTGGGTGACTATAAAGGTGCTCTACAGGTGTCTCCGAAAGTATTTGTTGGGTTGGCATATTTCGAGATTAGGATTTGTCACTCCGATTGTTGGAGAGGTATCTCTGGGCCCACTCAGTAATGCACATCAATTAAAGCCTTGCAAGCATTGCAACTAATGAGTTAGTTGCGGGATGAAGTATTACGGAACGAGTAAAGAGACTTGCCGGTAATGAGATTGAACTAGGTATTGAGATACCGACGATCGAATCTCGGGCAAGTAACATACCGATGACAAAGGGAACAACGTATGTTGTTATGCGGTCTGACCGATAAAGATCTTCATAGAATATGTGGGAGCCAATATGAGCTATTGGTTATTGACCAGAGACGTGTCTCAGTCATGTCTACATAGTTCTCGAACCCGTAGGGTCCGCACGCTTAAAGTTTCGATGACGGTTATATTATGAGTTTATGAGTTTTGATGTACCGAAGGTTGTTCGGAGTCCTGGATGTGATCACGGACATGATGAGGAGTCTCGAAATTGTCGAGACATAAAGATTGATATATTGGAAGCCTATATTTGGGTATCGGAAATGTTCCGGGTGAAATCGGGATTTTACCGGAGTACCGAGGGGTTACCGGAACCCCCCGGGGACTTAATGGGCCATAGTGGGCCTTAGTGGAGAAGAGGAGAGGCGGCTAGGGCAGGGCCGCGTGCCCCTCCCCCTCTACTCCGAATAGGACAAGGAGAGGGGGACGGCGCCCCCCCTTTCCTTCCCCTCTCCATCCTCTTTCCCCCCTTCTCCTAATCCAACAAGGAAGGGAGGGAGTCCTACTCGCGGTGGGAGTAGGACTCCTCCTGGCGCGCCTCCTCCTAGCCAGCCGCACCTCCCCCTTGCTCCTTTATATACGGGGGCTGGGGGCACCCCAAAGACACAACAATTGATTTGATCTTTTAGCTGTGTGCGGTGCCCCCCTCCACTAGTCCACCTCGATAATATTGTAGCGGTGCTTAGGTGAAGCCCTGCGTCGGTAGAACATCATCATCGTCACCACGCCGTCGTGCTGATGAAACTCTCCCTCAACACTCGGCTGGATGAGAGTTTGAGGGACGTCATCGGGCTGAATGTGTGCTAAACTCGGAGGTGTCGTGCATTCGGTACTTGATCGATCGGATCGTGAAGACGTGCGACTACATCAACCGCGTTGTGCTAACGCTTCCGCTTTCGGTCTATGAGGGTACGTGGACAACACTCTCCCCTCTCGTTGCTATGCATCACCATGATCTTGCGTGTGCGTAGGAATTTTTTTGAAATTACTGCGTTCCCCAACAGTGGCATCCGAGCCAGGTTTTATGCGTAGATGTCATATGCACGAGTAGAACACAAGTGAGTTGTGGGTGATGTAAGTCATACTGCTTACCAGCATGTCATACTTTGGTTCAGCGGTATTGTTGCATGAAGCGGCCTGGACCGACATTACGCGTACGCATACGGGAGACTGGTTCTACCGACGTGCTTTGCACACAGGTGGCTGGCGGGTGTCAGTTTCTCCAACTTTAGTTGAACCGAGTGTGGCTACGCCCGATCCTTACGAAGGTTAAAACAGCACCAACTTGACAAACTATCGTTGTGGTTTTGATACATAGGTTAGAACGGTTCTTGCTCAGCCCGTAGCAGCCACGTAAAACTTGCAACAACAAATTAGAGGACATCTAACTTGTTTTTGCAGGGCATGTTGTGATGTGATATGGTCAAAGCATGATGCTAAATTTTATTGTATGAGATGATCATGTTTTGTAACCGAGTTATCAGCAACCGGCAGGAGCCATATGGTTGTCACTTTATTGTATGCAATGCAATCGCCCTATAATGCTTTACTTTATTAGTAAGCGGTAGCGATAGTCGTGGAAGCATAAGATTGGCGAGACGACAATGATGCTACGATGGAGATCAAGGTGTCACGCCGGTAACGATGGTGATCATAACGGTGATTCGGAGATGGAGATCACAAGCACAAGATGATGATGAGCATAGTATCACTTATATTGATTGCATGTGATGTTTATCTTTTATGCATGTTATCTTGCTTTGATTGACGGTAGCATTATAAGATGATCTCTCACTAAATTTCAAGATAAAAGTGTTCTCCCTGAGTAAAACTTGCAACAACAAAGTAGAGCACATCCAACTTGTGTTTGCAGGGCATGTTGTGATGTGATATGGTCAAGACGTGATTATATAAATCGTTTTATGAGATGATCATGTTTTGTAACACAGTTATCGGCAACTGGCGGGAGCCATATGGTTGTCGCTTTATTGTATGAAATGCAATCGCCATGTAATTGCTTTACTTTATCACTAAGCGGTAGCGATAGTCATAGAAGCAATAGTTGGCGAGACGACAACGATGCTACGATGGAGATCAAGGTGTCAAGCCGGTGACGATGGTGATCATGACGGTGCTTTGGAGATGGAGATAAAAGGCACAAGATGATGATGGCCATATCATATCACTTATATTGATTGCATGTGATGTTTATCCTTTATGCATCTTATTTTTCTTAGTACGGCGGTAGCATTATAAGATGATCTCCCACTAAATTTCAAGGTATAAGTGTTCTCCCTGAGTATGCACCGTTTCTACAGTTCGTCGTGCCGAGACACCACGTGATGATCGGGTGTGATAAGCTCTACGTCCATCTACAACGGGTGCAAGCCAGTTTTGCACACGCAGAATACTCAGGTTAAACTTGACGAGCCTAGCATATGCAAATATGGCCTCGTAACACTGAGACCAAAGGTCGAGTGTGAATCATATAGTAGATATAATCAACATAGTGATGTTCACCATTGATTTCACGTGTTGATCGGTTATGGTTTAGTTGATTTGGATCACGTGATCACTTAGAGGATTAGAGGGATGTCTATCTAAGTGGGAGTTCTTAAGTAATATGATTGATTGAACTTAAATTTATCATGAACTTAGTACCTGATAGTATCTTGCTTGTCTATGTTGATTGTAGATAGATGGCCCGTGCTATTGTTTCGTTGAATTTTAATGCGTTCCTTGAGAAAGCAAAGTTGAAAGATGATGGTAGCAATTACGCGGACTGGGTCCGTAACTTGAGGATTATCCTCATTGCTGCATAGAAGAATTACGTCCTGGAAGCACCGCTAGGTGCCAAACCTGCTGCAGGAGCAACACCAGATGTTATGAACATCTGGTAGAGCAAAGCTGATGACTACTCGATAGTTCAGTGTGCCATGCTTTACGGCTTAGAACCGGGACTTCAACGACATTTTGAACGTCATGGAGGATATGAGATGTTCCAGGAGTTGAAGTTAATATTTCAAGCAAATGCCCGGATTGAGAGTTATGAAGTCTCCAATAAGTTCTACAGCTGCAAGATGGAGGGGAATAGTTATGTCAGTGAGCATATACTCAAAATGTCTGGGTATAATAACCACTTGATTCAACTGGGAGTTAATCTTCTGGATGATAGCGTCATTGACAGAATTCTTCAATCACTGCCACCAAGCTACAAGAGCTTCGTGATGAACTATAACATGCAAGGGATGGATAAGACAATTCCCGAGCTCTTCGCAATGCTAAAGGCTGCGGAGGTAGAAATCAAGGAGCATCAAGTGTTTATGGTCAATAAGACCACCGGTCTCAAGAAAAAGGGCAAAGGGAAGAAGAAGGGGAACTTCAAAAAGAACAGCAAACAAGTTGCTACTCAAGAGAAGAAACCCAAGTCTGGACCTAAGCCTAATACTGAGTGCTTCTACTGCAAGCAGACTGGTCACTGGAAGCGGAACTGCCCCAAGTATTTGGCGGATAAGAAGGATGGCAAGGTGAACAAAGGTATATGTGATATACATGTTATTGATGTGTTCCTTACCAGAGCTCGCAGTAGCACCTGGGTATTTGATACTGGTTATGTTGCTAATATTTGCAACTCAAAACAGGGACTATGGATTAAGCGAACACTGGCCAAGGACGGGGTGACAATGCGCGTGGGAAACGGTTCCAAAGTCGATGTGATCGTCATCGGCACGCTACCTCTACATCTACCTTCGGGATTAGTATTAGACCTAAATAATTGATATTTGGTGCTAGCGTTGAGCATGAACATTATATCTGGATCTTGTTTGATGCGAGACGGTTATTCATTTAAATCAGAGAATAATGGTTGTTCTATTTATATGAGTAATATCTTTTATGGTCATGCACCCTTGAAGAGTGGTCTATTTTTGATGAATCTCGATAGTAGTGATACACATATTCATAATGTTGAAGCCAAAAGATGCAGAGTTGATAATGATAGTGCAACTTATTTGTGGCACTGCAGTTTAGGTCATATCGGTGTAAAGTGCATGAAGAAACTCCATACTGATGGACTTTTGGAACCACTTGATTATGAATCACTTGGTACTTGCGAACCGTGCCTCATGGCCAAGATGACTAAAACGCTGCTTCTCCGGAACTATGGAGTGAGCAACTGATTTATTGGAGATCATACATACTGATGTATGTGGACCAATGAATATTGAGGCTCGCGGCGGGTATCGTTATTTTCTCACCTTCACAGATGATTTAAGAAGATATGGGTATATCTACTTAATGAAACATAAGTCTGAAACATTTGAAAAGTTCAAAGAATTTCAGACTGAAGTTGAAAATCATCATAATAGGAAAATAAAGTTTCTACGATCAGATCGTGGAGGAGAATATTTGAGTTACGAGTTTGGTCTACATTTAAAACAAATGTGGAATAGTTTCGCAACTCATGCCACTTGGAACACCACAGCGTAATGGTGTGTCCGAACGTCGTAATCGTACTTTACTAGATATGGTGCGATCTATGATGTCTCTTACTGATTTACCGCTATTATTTTGGGGTTATGCTTTAGAGACGGCCGCATTCACGTTAAATAGGGCACCATCGAAATCCGTTGAGACGACGCCTTATGAACTGTGGTTTGGCAAGAAACCAAAGTTGTCGTTTCTTAAAGTTTGGGGCTGTGATGCTTATGTGAAAAAGCTTCAACCTGATAAGCTAGAACCCAAATCGGAGAAATGTGTCTTCATAGGATACCCAAAGGAGACTGTTGGGTACACCTTCTATCACAGATCTGAAGGCAAGACTTTCGTTGCTAAGAATGGATCCTTTCTAGAGAAGGAGTTTCTCTCGAAAGAAGTGAGTGGGAGGAAAGTAGAACTTGATGAGGTAACCATACCTGCTCCCTTATTGGAAAGTAGTTCATCACAGAAACCGGTTCCTGTGACGTCTATACCAATTAGTGAGGAAGTTAATGATGATGATCATGGAACTTCAGATCAAGTTGTTACTCAACCTCGTAGGTCAACCAGAGTAAAATTTGCACCAGAGTGGTACGGTAATCCTATTCTGGAGGTTATGTTACTAGACCATGACGAACCTACGAACTATGAAGAAGCGATGATGAGCCCAGATTCCGCAAAATGGCTTGAGGCCCTGAAATCTGAGATGGGATCCATGTATGAGAACAAAGTGTGGACTTTGGTTGACTTGCCCGATGATCGACAAGCCATTGAGAATAAATGGATCTTCAAGAAGAAGACTGACGCTGATGGTAATATTACTGTCTATAAAGCTCGACTTGTTGCGAAAGGTTTTTGACAAGTTCAAGGGATTGACTACGATGAGACCTTCTCACCCGTAGCGATGCTTAAGTTTGTCCGAATCATGTTAGCAATTGCCACATTTTGTGATTATGAAATTTGGCAAATGGATGTAAAAAATGCATTCCTGAATGGATTTCTGGAAGAAGAGTTGTATATGATGCAACCGGAAGGTTTTGTCGATCCAAACGGAGCTAACAAAGTGTGCAAGCTCCAACGATCCATTTATGGACTGGTGCAAGCCTCTCGGAGTTGGAATAAACGCTTTGATAGTGTGATCAAAGCATTTGGTTTTGTACAGACTTTTGGAGAAGCCTGTATTTACAAGAAAGTGAGTGGGAGCTCTGTAGCATTTTTTATATTATATGGGGATGACATATTGCTGATTGGAAATGATATAGAATTTCTGGATAGCATAAAGGGATACTTGAATAAGAGTTTTTCAATGAAAGACCTCGGTGAAGCTGCTTATATATTGGGCATCAAGATCTATAGAGATAGATCAAGACACTTAATTGGACTTTCACAAAGCACATACCTTGACAAAGTTTTGAAGAAGTTCAAAATGGATCAAGCAAAGAAAGGGTTCTTGCCTGTGTTACAAGGTGTGAGGTTGAGTAAGACTCAATGCCCGACCACTGCAGAAGATAGAGAGAAAATGAAAGATGTTCCCTATGCTTCAGCCATAGGCTCTATCATGTATGCAATGTTGTGTACCAGACCTGATGTGTGCCTTGCTATAAGCCTAGCAGGGAGGTACCGAAGTAATCCAGGAGTGGATCACTGGACAGTGGTCAAGAACATCCTGAAATACCTGAAAAGGACTAAGGATATGTTTCTCATTTATGGAGGTGACAAAGGGCTTATTGTAAATGGTTACGTTGATGCAAGCTTTGACACTGATTCAGATGATTCTAAATCGCAAACCAGATATGTGTTTACATTGAATGGTGGAGCTGTCAGTTGGTGCAGTTCTAAACAAAGCGTGGTGGCAGGATCTACGTGTGAAGCAGAGTACATAGCTGCTTCGGAAGCAGCAAATGAAGGAGTCTGGATGAAGGAGTTCATATCCGATCTAGGTGTCATACCTAGTGCATCGGGTCTAATGAAAATCTTTTGTGACAATACTGGAGCAATTGCCTTGGCGAAGGAATCCAGATTTCACAAGAGAACCAAGCACATCAAGAGATGCTTAAATTCCATCTGGGATCTAGTCCAGGTGGGAGACATGGAAATTTGCAAGATACATGCGGATCTGAATGTTGCAGACCCGTTGACTATGCCTCTTCCACGAGCAAAACATGATCAACACTAAGACTCCATGGGTGTTAGAATCATTACTGTGTAATCTAGATTATTGACTCTAGTGCAAGTGGGAGACTGAAGGAAATATGCCCTAGAGGCAATAATAAAGTTATTATTTATTTCCTTATATCATGATAAATGTTTATTATTCATGCTAGAATTGTATTAACTGGAAACATAATACTTGTGTGAATACATAGACAAAAAGAGTGTCACTAGTATGCCTCTACTTGACTAGCTCGTTGATCATAGATGGTTATGTTTCCTAGCCATAGACATGAGTTGTCATTTGATTAACGGGATCACATCATTAGGAGAATTATGTGAATGACTTGACCCATTACGTTAGTTTAGCACTCGATCGTTTAGTATGTTGCTATTGCTTTATTCATGACTTATACATGTTCCTATGACTATGAGATTATGCAACTCCCGTTTACCGGAGGAACACTTTGTGTGCTACCAAACATCACAACGTAACTGAGTGATTATAAAGGTGCTCTACAGGTGTCTCCAAAGGTATTTGTTGGGTTGGCGTATTTCGAGATTAGGATTTGTCACTCCGATTACCGGAGAGGTATCTCTGGGCCCACTCGGTAATGCACATCAATTAAATCCTTGCAAGCATTGCAACTAATGAGTTAGTTGTGGGATGATGTATTACGGAATGAGTAAACAGACTTGTCAGTGATGAGATTGAACTAGGTATTGAGATACTGAATATCGAACCTCGGGCAAGTAACATACCGATGACAAAGGGAACAATGTATGTTGTTATGCGGTCTGACCGATAAAGATCTTCGTAGAATATGTGGGAGCCAATATGAGCATCCAGGTTCCGCTGTTGGTTATTGACTGGAGACGTGTCTCGGTCATGTCTACATAGTTCTCGAACTCGTAGGGTCCGCACGGTTAAAGTTTCGATGTCGGTTATATTATGAGTTTATGAGTTTTGATGTACCGAAGGTTGTTTGGAGTCGCGGATGTGATCACGGACATGACTAGGAGTCTCGAAATGGTCGAGACATGAATATTGATATATTGGAAGCCTATATTTGGATATTGGAAATGTTCCGGGTGAAATCGGGATTTTACCGGAGTACCTAGGGGTTACCGGAACCCCCCAGGGACTTAATGGGCCATAGTGGGCCTTAGTGGAGAAGGGGAGAGGTGGCTAGGGCAGGGCCGCGCGCCCCTCCCCCTCTAGTCCGAATAGGACAAGGAGAGGGGGGCGGCGCCCCCCCCCCCCTTTCCTTCCCCTCTCCCTCCTCTTTCCCCCCTTCTCCTAATCCAACAAGGAAGGGAGGGTTTCCTACTCCCGGTGGGAGTAGGACTCCTCCTGGCGCGCCTCCTCCTAGCTGGCGCACCTCCCCCCTTGCTCCTTTATATACGAGGGCACGGGGGCACCCCAAAGACACAACAATTGATTTGATCTTTTAGCCATGTGTGGTGCCCCCCTCCACTATAGTCCACCTCGATAATATTGTACGGTGCTTAGGCGAAGCCCTGCGTCGGTTGAACATCATCATCATCACCACGCCGTCGTGCTGACGAAACTCTCCCTCAACACTCGGCTGGATTGGAGTTCGAGGAACGTCATCGGGCTGAACGTGTGCTAAACTCGGAGGTGCCATGCGTTTGGTACTTGATCGGTCGGATCATGAAGACGTACGACTACATCAACCACGTTGTGCTAACGCTTCCGCTTTCGGTCTACGAGGGTACGTGGACAACACTCTCCCCTCTCGTTGCTATGCATCACCATGATCTTGCGTGGGCGTAGGAATTTTTTTGAAATTACTACGTTCCCCAACATAAACATCCAAAGCATGAGCGTGAGCCATGGACATAGCACTATAGGTGGAATAGAATGGTGGTTGTGGACAAGAAAAAAAGAGAAGATAGTCTCACATCAACTAGGCGTATCAAAGGGCTATGGAGATGCCCATCAATAGATATCAATGTGAGTGAGTAGGGATTGCCATGCAACGGATGCACTAGAGCTATAAGTGTATGAAAGCTCAAAAAAGAAACTAAGTGGGTGTACTTTTCAACTTGCTTGCTCACAAAGACCTAGGGCATTTTGAGGAAGCCCATCATTGGAATATACAAGCCAATTTCTGTAATGAAAGATTCCCACTAGTATATGAAAGTGAAACATAGGAGACTCTCCGTCATGAAGATCATGGTGCTACTTTGAAGCACAAGTGTGGTAAAAGGATAGTAGCATTGCCCCTTCTCTCTTTTTCTCTCATTTTTTGTTTTTTTGGGCCTTCTCTTTTTTTATGGCCTCTTTTTTCTTTTTTCATCCGGAGTCTCATCCCGACTTGTGGGGGAATCATAGTCTCCATCATCCTTTCCTCACTGGTACAATGCTCTAATAATGATGATCATCACACTTTTATTTACTTACAACTCAAGAATTACAACTCGATACTTAGAACAAAATATGACTCTATATGAATGCCTCCGGCGGTGTACCGGGATGTGCAATGAATCAAGAGTGACATGTATGAAAGAATTATGATCGGTGGCTTTGCCAAAATTACGATGTCAACTACATGATCATGCAAAGCAATATGACAATGATGGAGCGTGTCATAATAAACGGAACGGCGGAAAGTTGCATGGCAATATATCTCGGAATGGCTATGGAAATGCCATAATAGGTAGGTATGGTGGCTGTTTTGAGGAAGGTATATGGTGGGTGTATGATACCGGCGAGAAGTGCGCGGTAATAGAGAGGCTAGCAAATGTGGAAGGGTCAGAGTGCGTATAATCCATGGACTTAACATTAGTCATAAAGAACTCACATACTTATCGCAAAAATCTATTAGTTATCGAAACAAAGTACTACGCGCATGCTCCTAGGGGGGATAGATTGGTAGGAAAAGACCATCGCTCGTCCCCGACCGCCACTCATAAGGAAGACAATCAATAAATAAATCATGCTCCGACTTCATCACATAACGGTTCACCATACGTGCATGCTACGGGAATCACAAACTTCAACACAAGTATTTCTCAAATTCATAACTACTCAACTATCATGACTCTAACATCACCATCTCCATATCTCAAAACAATTATCAAGTATCAAACTTCTCATAGTATTCAATGCAGTTATATGAAAGTTTTTATTATGCCTAAAAGAAAATTACCATGTTGTTCTAAAAGACTCTCAAAATAATATAAGTGAAGCACGAGAGTTCATCTATTTCTTCAAAATAAAACCACCGCCATGCTCTAAAAGGATATAAGTGAAGCACTAAAGCAAATGACAAACTACTCTGAAAGATATAAGTGGAGATCAGTGAGTAATCGAATAATTATGCAACTATGTGAAGACTCTCTAGCATTTAATAATTTTAGATCTTGGTATTTTACTCAAGCAGCAAGCAAAACAAAATAAAATAAAATTACGCTCCAAGCAAAACACATATCATGTGGTGAATAAAAATATAGCTCCAAGTAAAGTTACCGATAGACGAAGACGAAAGAGGGGATGCCATCCGGGGCATCCCCAAGCTTAGGCTATTGGTTATCCTTGAATATTACCTTGGGGTTCCTTGGGCATCCCCAAGCTTAGGCTCTTGCCACTCCTTATTCCATAGTCCATCGAATCTTTACCCAAAACTTGAAAACTTCACAACACAAAACTTAACCGAAAACTCGTAAGGTCCGTTAGTATAAGAAAATAAATCACCATTTAGGTACTGTTGTGAACTCATTATTTATTTATATTGGTGTAATATCTACTGTATTTCAACTTATCTATGGTTCATACCCTACGATACTACTCATAGATTCATCAAAATAAGCACACAACACATAGAAAACAGAATCTGTCAAAAACAGAATAGTCTGTAGTAATCTAGATCAAACGTATACTTCTAGAACCCCCAAAATTCTAAAATAAATTGATGGACGTGAGGAATTTATCTATTAATTATCTGCAAAAATAATTAACTAAATAACACTCTCCAGTAAAAAATGGCAGCAAATCTCGTGAGCGCTAAAGTTTCTGTTTTTTACAGCAAGATCACAAAGACTTCACCCAAGTCTTCCCAAAGGTTCTACTTGGCACAAACACTAATTAAAACATAAAACAACATCTAAGAAGAGTCTAGATGAATTATTTATTACTAAACAGGAGCAAAAGCAAATAACAAAAATAAAATTGGGTTTCCTCCCAACAAGCGCTATCGTTTAACGCCCCTAGCTAGGCATGATGATTTCAATGGTGCTCACATAAAAGATAAGAATTGAAACATAAAGAGAGAATCATGAAGAATATGACTAGAACATTTAAGTCTAACCCACTTCCTATGCATAGGGATTTTGTGAACAAACAATTTATGGGAACAATAATCAACTAGCATAGAAAGGCAAAACAAGCATAACTTTAAAACTTTAAGCACATAGAGAGGAAACTTGATATTATTGCAATTCCTACAAGCATATGTTCCTCCCTCATAATAATTTTTAGTAGCATCATAAATGAATTCAAAAATATAACTATCACATAAAGCATTCTTTTCATGATCTACAAGCATAGAAATTTTATCACTCTCCACATAAGAAAAATTCTTCTCGTTCGGAATAGTGGGAGTATCATAAGAAACTTGAATACTATAAATTGTTTCCACATTAAAGGAGTAATGTTCAGAAAAAGGGTAATCATAATCATGAAAAGTTTTATAAATATAATCATCACTACTTTTTATAGCATACGCATCATCACAATAATCATCATAAGTAGCAACTTTGTTCTCATCATAATTGATTGAAACCTCTTCCAAGATTGTGGAATCATTACTAAATAAAGTCACGACCTCTCCAAATCCACTTTCATAATTATCACAATAAGATTCAACACCCTCCAAAATAGTGGGATCATTACTTCCTAAAGTTGACACTCTTCCAAACCCACTTTCATCAATATAATCATCATAAGTAGGAGGCATGCTATCATCATAATAATTTTGCATATCAAAACTTGGGAGACTACAAATATCATCTTCATTAAACATAGCATCTCCAAGCTTGGGATAAACATTAATTGCAGCAAATATATTTTCAAACTTGTCATTCTCATCAAACATAGCATCCCCAAGCTTGGGCCTTTTCATATCATAAGCATAATCACTCTCATCATTAATAGTATGGATAGCACCAATAGTATAACAATTATCATCATCACAATGAGTAATAGGAGCAACATTATTTGCGAGGGATACATTTTTACCTTTGCTTCTCCGTCTTTTATTTTTCTTCTTCACATCATGTGTGGGTTTTATCCTCTTTTCGGAGCTCCTTATTAATGAGATTGGTTGAATAGGAGGCTCCTCCTCGTTACCTGATTCATCATAAGAAATAATAGGAGAATATTGGGAAGTCTCTTCCCTTTCATTAGTATTCTACTCATCTTCTATTTGTTTTCTTGTCTTTATGTAATTGGCAATATAAGGATTTTCAATGCAATTCACCGCATAATACCTAAAAATTTCTTCTAGATCAAAATAAAGAACTTTATCAAGGACAAAATTCTGGAAGATCTTTAGTTATACGTTTCATTTCTTCATAACCCAAAAGCAAACTAAGTTCATTATGATATGCAAGGGAAATCAAGTCATCACAATTCTTGGACACGATTCGATCATGAAACAATTTTCATTGGAGACTTAAATGACCACGTTCATTGCAAAGTTCACAAGTACGGCTAAGAAAGTTTAAATTTTTATGCCTCTTGCAATATCTATCTTCCCTATTTGGTGCGTACTTGCAAACTCTATGCACTCCACAAAAATTGACATGCTTATAAGAGATATTTTCATCATGACTAGTGCAATCATCATTAGTACTATGGATATTCAAAGAGTTCATACTAACAACATTGCAATCATGCTCATCATTCAAATATTTAGTGCCAAACATTCTAATGCATTCTTCTTCTAACACGTTGGCACAATTATCGGAATCCTTATTTTCATGAAAGACATTAAAATGATGAAGCATATGAGGTACCCTCAATTCCATTTTTTAAATTTTCTTTTATAGACTAAACTAGTGATAAAACAAGAAACAAAAAGATTCGATTGCAAGATCTAAAGATATACCTTCAAGCGCTAACCTCCCCGGCAATGGCGCCATAAAAGAGCTTGATGTCTACTACACAACCTTCTTCTTGTAGACGTTGTTGGGCCTCCAAGTGGAGAGGTTTGTAGGACAGTAGCAAATTTCCCTCAAGTGGATGGCCTAAGGTTTATCAATCCGTAGGAGGCGTAGGATGAAGATGGTCTCTCTCAAACAACCCTGCAACCAAATAACAAAGAGTCTCTTGTGTCCCCAACACACAATACAATGGTAAATTGTATAGGTGCACTAGTTCGGCGAAGAGATGGTGATACAAGTGCAATATGGATAGTAGATAATGTTTTTTGTAATCTGGAAATACAAAAACAGCAAGGTAAATAATAATAAAAGTGAGCACAAATGGTATTGCAATGCGTTGAAACAAGGCCTAGGGTTCATACTTTCACTAGTGCAAGTTCTCTCAACAATAATAACATAATTGGATCATATAACAATCCCTCAATATACAAAAAAGAGTCACTCCAAAGTAACTAATAGTGGAGAACAAACGAAGAGATTATTGTATATTGTAGGGTACGAAACCACCTCAAAGTTATCCTTTCTCATCGATCTATTCAATAGTCCATAGTAAAATAACACGAAGCTATTCTTTCTGTTCAATCTATCCTAGAGTTCGTACTAGAGTAACACCTTAAGACACAAATCAACCAAAACCCTAATGTCACCTAGATACTCCAATGTCACCTCAAGTATCCGGGGTATGATTATACGATATGCATCACACAATCTCATATTCATCTATTCAACCAACACAAAGAACTTCAAAGAGTTCCCCAAAGTTTCTACCGGAGAGTCAAGACGAAAACGTGTGCCAACCCCTATGTATAAGTTCACGAGGTCACGGAATTCGCAAGTTGATCACCAAAACATACTTCAAGTGGATCACGTGATATCCCATTGTCACCACAGATAAGCACATGCAAGACATACATCAAGTGTTCTCAAATCCTTAAAGACTCAATCCGATAAGATAACTTCAAAGGGAAAACTCAATCCATCACAAGAGAGGAGAGGGTGAGAAACATCATAAGATCCAAATATAATAGCAAAGCTCGCGATACATCAAGATCGTGCCGAATCTAGAACACGAGAGAGAGAGAGAGAGATCAAACACATAGCTACTGGTACATACCCTCAGCCCCGAGGGTGAACTACTCCCTCCTCGTCATGGAAAGTGCCGGGATGATGAAGATGACCACCGGAGAGGGATTACCCCCTCCGACAGGGTGCCGGAACGGGTCTAGATTGGTTTTCGGTGGCTACGGAGGCTTCTGGCGGCGGAACTCCCGATCTATTCTGCTCCTCGATATTTTTAGGGTATATGGACATATATAGACGAAAGAAGTCGGTCAGAGGAGCCATGAGGGACCCACGAGGGTGGGGGCACGCCTCCCTGCCTCTTGGCTTCCTCGAAGCTTCCCTGACGTCTACTCCAAGTCTCCTGGGTTGCTTCCGTTCCAAAAATAACTCTCCCGAAGGTTTCATTCCGTTTGGACTCCATTTGATATTCATTTTCTCCGAAACACTGAAATAGGCAATAAAACAACATTTTGGGTTGGGCCTCCGGTTAACAGGTTAGTCCCAAAAATAATATAAAAGTGTATAATAAAGCCCATAAACATCCAAACGGGTAATATAATAGCATGGAACAATCAAAAATTATAGATACGTTGGAGACGTATCAAGTCCCAAGCACACCCAACTCCCGCCGCCGCCGTCCCGTGAGCGGACACCGCCGCCGCCTCTCCTTGACCCCTCCTCCACGCCTCGTGCCTCCCGAGGCTGCCTTCCTCCATAAATAGTCGCGCCCTCGACCCCGCTCCTCCTCGCATCACCTTCCGCCGCCGTAGATCATCGCCGCTGCCGCAAGCACGCTGCACCGTCGCCTAGTCCGTTGCCCCGCCTCGCTAGCTGACGCCGTCCGCGCCGCTGTAGCCCGCTGCTGCGACCTCGCTCTCAGCCGCCAATGCCTCCGCCCCGCGCCACCGCCACCCGTCGCCAAAGCCGCTGCTGCTGTCAACCGTCACCGTCGGTTTTCTTGGCCAAACCGCTGAATCGGTAAACCGCCTGGCCCGGTTTATTTCTTTTAGGGTTTAGGTTTTTTTGGTTTTTCGTTTTAAAACCCGGTTTTTCTTTTAACCTAGTTAGTTAGTGAACGTTCGCTGGTTAGGTCTTCTCAGCGAACGGATTCGTTCGTTAGCGTTCAGTAGCGAACGTCCATTCGGTAGTTTTTTCTTTTTCTTTTTAATTTCTGCCAGGGACCTATCCGTAGTGTTATTTTTACAGATTAGTCCCTAGTCTTAAAACGATCACTACTTTTTGCTCGTTAGTCGGAATTAGACGAAACCAATGCCCACTTCTTCGTTACGATACCCTCAATCCAGTAAAACAACTTAAACATGTTTTTGAAAGTTTAAAATTTGATTTCAAACAGATTTGTATTTGAACTTCGTTTGATCGTAACTTGAGTTTTATAACTCCGTCTGAGTTGATTCTTTTTGCAGATCGAAGCTCTTGACCTAAACTTTTTGATAAGGCCAAATTCACATAATTTTGGTACTGTTAGAATTTTTTATGTTGCAAGAGTTATTTCCTTGGTTTTGATGTTTTTTGAATTGGCTTCTTCCTTCTTTCCGATCTTTTGAGTGATTGCTTATGTGTGGTTACTATTGCTTGCTCACGATAGATTGACCGGAGTGTGCCGAATAGAACTATCAAGAGTTATGAGTGCGAATCATCTTCATCAACGGTACAAAGCAAGTTCACACTTTGATCATACTTTTCGTTACCTAGTTTTTATGCATTAGTTTCAACCCTCAAACTTTGCATCAGTAGGATCCTATTAACATGTGGGGATTGGGAAGTAGTTGATGAGGTAGAACCTATTGCCATGTTTATTATCAAACCCTGGGAGTTACTTCTACGTTATTCTTATATTTCTATACTATGCTCGTAGACGTTGGTTGGTTTGAGAGATCCATCACAGTTGTGAGATTTCTAATTAACGGTTAACTTAAGGTGGCTACTTTAATACACATCTGGGTGGAATGGTAGGGGCACCCTGGAGCACCCAGTGGTTTGCCCGGGCACCTAGAGAATCCAGTGCTTGCCCAAGGGGATCCCGGAGGACCCGTGTGATCACCCTATGGAATGCCACCCAGGCTCAAAGGGACCATAAGATTATTCATGCTAGAAACTTCTGTGTGCAGCCACAAGCTATTATGGGCTCTAGCATAGTTGAGTATGTTGCATGACCTCTTCCAGTGGTAGGCTAGCATATGTAGGGGATGTAGGTTGGTACTATCTACCCAGGGTCAGAGTTAATGCTTCTGAAAGACTGTGTCTCGGTCATCCATTTCTGAAACACCTTGTAGTGCAAGAAATCCAACAGAGGAGATCGAGTCTTGTGGGGAAAAGTGCGCAAACCTCTGGAGAGTGTACAAACTAATCATGATTAGTCGTGTCCTCGGTTATGGACATCTTGAGTATCTAGTTCTTGAATCATCATGTTGATCTCAACACTTTACTTTAATAAATTGGTTGGGTTGCTGATTATTCTAATTGGGATTGAGTTGGAGGAACCTTCTCAATGTTTTCAACAAAATTTGTAGTTAAATAAAATATATTCCTTTGCTGTAGGGAAAAATTGGCTTTATGCAAAAGTAAACTTAGAGCTTTCCACCAGCCAAATATGCATATAGTGATAGCTATTATTCATCATTATCTTATGGTGTGAATTTTCCAGTACAATCATTGTACTGACCTAAATGGCTGCAACGTCTCATGTTGCAGGAATCTTACAACGAGTAAGTGATACGTTAGGGTTACGATTTCTACACTCAACTTTGCCGTTGGTGTTGATGGGAATCCACAATCTT
Source organism: Triticum urartu (assembly GCF_056163025.1). Lineage (NCBI taxonomy): Eukaryota > Viridiplantae > Streptophyta > Magnoliopsida > Poales > Poaceae > Triticum > Triticum urartu. Next base: position 440,530,304 of record NC_141878.1, on the reverse strand, counting down.
GTTATTACTTCCGCTATATGGATTGAGGTAATAGTATTTACATTATTCATACATGTGATTTACCTCTGTTATAAATCCTCGAGTACTGTGTGTGTCAGCATAGCGATCTAGGGATGACACTTAAGCACAGAGACTTGACCGTCTGAGGTCGGGTCGCTACACTCTTGAAGATACATTTATTCTCAATGACTCACCGATCATCGGGCAAGTCAATCAAAGTCCATACTTTGTTCAAATACATGGATCCCATCTCAGATTTCATGGCCTCAAGCCATTTTGCGGAATTTGGGCTCATCATCACTTCCTCATAGTTCGTAGGTTCGTCATGGTCTAGTAACATGACTTACAGAACAGGATTATCGTACCACTCTGGTGCGGACCGTACTCTGGTTGACCTATGAGGTTTTGTAGTAACTTGATCTGAAGTTTCATGATCATCATCATTAGCTTCCTCACTAATTGTTGTAGGAATCACTGGAACTGATTTCTGTGATGAACTACTTTCCAATTTGGGAGAAGGTACAATTACCTCATCAACTTCTACTTTCCTCCCACCCACTTCTTTCGAGAGAAACTCCTTCTCTAGAAAGGATCCATTCTTAGCAACAAAATATCTTGCCTTCGGATCTGTGATAGAAGGTGTACCCAACAGTCTCTTTTGGGTATCCTCTGAAGACACATTTCTCCGATTTGGGTTCGAGCTTATCATGTTGAAGTTTTTTTTCACATAAGCATCGCAGCTCAAGAAACAACAACTTGGGTTTCTTGCCAAACCACAGTTCATAAGGTGTCGTGTCAACGGATTTTGATGGTGCCCTATTTAATGTGAATGCAGTTGTCTCTAATGCATAACCCCAAAACGATAGTGATAAATCGGTAAGAAACATCATAGATCGCACCATATCTAGTAAAGTACGATTACGACGTTCGGACACACCATTACGCTGTGGTGTTTCGGGTGGCGTGTGTTGCGAAACTATTCCGCATTGTTTCAAATGAAGACCAAACTCGTAACTCAAATATTCTCCTCCACGATCAGATCATAGAAACTTTATTTTCTTGTTACGATGATTTTCCACTTCACTCTGAAATTCTTTGAACTTTTCAAATGTTTCAGACTTATGTTTCATTAAGTAGATATACCCATATCTGCTTAAATCATATGTAAAGGTGAGAAAATAACGATATCCACCGCAAGCCTCAATGTTCATTGGACCACATACATCAGTATGTATGATTTCCAATAACTCTGTTGCTCGCTCCATTATTCCGGAGAACGGAGTTTTAGTCATTTTGCCCATGAGGCATGGTTCGCAAGTACCAAGTGATTCATAATCAAGTGATTCCAGAAGTCCATCAGAATGGAGTTTCTTCATGCGCTTTACACCAATATGACCCAAATGGCAGTGCCACAAATAAGTTGCAATATCATTATCAACTCTGCATCTTTTGGCTTCAATACTATGAACATGTGTATCACTACTATCAAGATTTAGTAAAAATAGACCACTCATCAAGGGTGCATGACCATAAAAGATATTACTCATATAAATAGAACAACCATTATTCTCTTATTTAAATGAATAACCGTCTCGCATCAGACAAGATCCAGATATAATGTTCATGCTCAATGCCAGCACCAAATAACAATTATTTAGGTCTAAAATTAATCCCGAAGGTAGATGTAGAGGTAGCATGCCGATGGTGATCACATCGACTTTGGAACCATTGCGCATCGTCACCTCGTCCTTAGCCAATCTTCGCTTAATCCGTAGCCCTTGTTTCGAGTTGCAAATATTAGCAATAGAACCAGTATCAAATACCCAAGCGCTATTGCGAGCATTAGTAAGGTACACATCAATAACATGTATATCAAATATATCTTTCACTTTGCCATCCTTCTTCTCCGCCAAATACTTGGGGCAGTTCCGCTTCCAGTGACCAGTCCCTTTGCAGTAGAAGCACTCAGTCTCAGGCTTAGGTCTAGACTTGGGTTTCTTCACTTTGAGCAGCAACTGGCTTGCTGTTCTTTTTGAAATTCCCCTTCTTCCCTTTACCCTTTTTCTTGAAACTAGTGGTCTTGTTGACCATCAACACTTGATTCTCCTTCTTGATTTCTACCTCTGCAGCTTTTAGCATTGCGAAGAGCTCGGGAATAGTATTATCCATCCCTTGCATATTATAGTTCATCACGAAGCTCTTGTAGCTTGGTGGTAGTGATTGAAGAACTCTGTTAATGACACTATCATCAGGAAAATTAACTCCCAGCTGAGTCAAGTGGTTGTGGTACCCAGAAATTCTGAGTATGTGTTCACTGACAGAACTATTGTCCTCCATTTTGCAGCTGTAGAACTTAATGGAGACTTCATATCTCTCAATCCAGGCATTCGCTTGAAATATTAACTTCAACTCCTGGAACATCTCATATGCTCCATGACGTTCAAAACGTCGTTGAAGTCCCGGTTCTAAGTCGTAAAGCATGGCACACTGAACTATCGAGTAGTCATCATCTTTGCTCTGCCAGGTGTTCACAACATCTAGCGTTGCTCCTCAAGTGGGTTTGTCACCTAGCGGTGCTTCCAGGACGTAATTCTTCTGTGCGGCAATGAGGATAATCCTCAAGTTATGGACCCAGTCCATGTAGTTGCTACCATCATCTTTCAACTTAGCTTTCTCTAGGAATGCATTAAAATTCAATGGAACAACAACACGGGCCATCTATCTACAACAACTTAGACATGCAAAATACTATCATGTACTAAGTTCATGATAAATTAAAGTTCAATTAATCAAATTACTTAAGAACTCCCACTTAGATAGACATCTCTCTAATCATCTAAGTGATCACGTGATCCATATCAACTAAACCATGTCCGATCATCACGTGAGATGGAGTAGTTTTCAATGGTGAACATCACTATGTTGATTATATCTACTATATGATTCATGCTCGACCTTTCGGTTCTCAGTGTTCCGAGGCCATATCTGCATATGCTAAGCTTGTCAAGTTTAACCCAAGTATTCTGCGTGTGCAAAAATTGGCTTGCACCCGTTCTATGTGAACGTAGAGCTTATCACACCCGATCATCACGTGGTGTCTTGGCACGACTGATACGTCCATTTTGCATCATGCTTTTATATCGATATTTATTGCATTATGGGTTGTTATTACACATTATGTCACAATACTTATGCCTATTCTCTCTTATTTTACAAGGTTTACATGAAGAGGGAGAATGCCCGCAACTGGGATTCAGGGCTGGAAAAGGAGCAAATATTAGAGACCTATTCTGCACAGCTCCAAAATTCCTGAAACTTCACGGAAGACGTTTTCAGAATATATAAAAAATACTCAGCGGAAGAGATTCACCATGGGTGTAACATCCCAAATTTTCAATTTGGAATGTTATACATTAGGTCATCGCTACATATCATATTTTATTTTGCTTTTGGCCTGATCCAGAAATTCTACGCAACTCAAGGACCCATGGAGAGAGTTGGGGATTTTGTTATTTTCATATTTGAGTTTTCTCAAATTTTGAAAATAGGATCTTTGATTTTATTTATTTTATCTTCAATTATTTCTATAATAAAAATATGAGAGAGGGAATAAAATGACTTTCCCAAAATAAAGAAATATTGAAGGTTTAATAAAAAAATCAAGTAAGATTTTATTTCGGATTTCTCACTATTTTATTTGAATTTAGGAAAAATTGCACGTTTTCAAAACTGCATTTTAGGGCCACGAAAATGTTCATCCTGTTCTAAATATTTTATTTAGACGGTGAAATTTGTTTTGGCATTTTTAGATTTTTATTTATTTTTCTAGGATTTCTCTTAGTTCGGCGGTATTATTTAAAAAAACTCCCGCGCGCCCAACTGGGCCGAAGGCCCAGCCGCCGCCGCCTCCCGCATCCGGATCGGGACCGGAGTCCTGATCGCCCCCGCCGCCGAGTACGGGAGGGCCACGCCGCCTCAGCCCCTCCCGCAAGCCACCGCCGCCACCCCCTCCCCCTTTATAAACCGACCTGGGCCCCCCTAGAGCCCCACAGCCGGAGCCGCCACAAGCCATCGCCGCCCCCCCGCCTTGCGCCGCCGCCGCAAGCCACCGCCGCCCCGCCACCCCACGCCTCCCACCGCCACCGGAGCCCCGCCGGACCCCGCCGGACCTCGCCGGAGCCTGAGCCGAGGTAGCCGCCCGCCACCCCGGTTTTCTAAGAAAAACCGATCCGGTTTTTTTTGAAACCCTAGGTTTATTTTTTTAGATCGTTTTTATCGGTTCTTTTATTTAGCGAGTGTTCGCTCGTTCGTTCGTTTTAACGAATGGGTTCACCGTTTAGTTTCAGATAACGAACATTCGTTTGTTAATCTGTTCGTCAGTTTTTCTTTTTCTCGGATTTTCCGCGATTATTTCTGATCGCGATTTCTGATCCGATTTTCGTTTTAGTTTATCTTTTTGCTCGTTTATCGGAATCAGGCGATTCAAGGGCATGGAGTTTCGTCTGGAAACCCTCTTTCCGTTTAACCAACTCAAACAAGTTTTTGCATCTGTAAAATTTGACTTAGATCCAGATTAGTAAATGAAGTTTGTTTCTTTCGTTGTTTCGTTCGATTTGATTCTTTTTGCAAACCGGAGTTCTTAAGTTGAACTTTCTGGTTAGATTTCTTATTTGAGTTTTACCCGTGCATTAGATGAGTACTTATTTTATGCTTGTTTGTTTGCAATAGAGTACCCGGAGTGTGCCGCTTGCTAGTTTGAATCTCTAGGTTTCACGGATCATCAGCAAGGCAAGTAACACTTTGATCATACCTCTGTCCTACCCAGTTTTATTGCATTAGATCAATCCTCAAACAATTGCATGATTATGATCTAATTAAATTAAGGGTTTTGGGAAGTAGATGAGGTAGTACCTATTACCTGTTTTATTATCAAACCCTTGGGAGTTACTTCTACCTTTGCTTATTATGCCATGCTATGCTAGTAGACATGGATTGGGAGAGTGTATCCATGACAGATGTGAGATTGATAAATTAATGGTTTATTTAAGGTGGCAACTTAAACACACATCTGGGTGGATTGAGGCACCTGGGTATTCCAGCGATTGCCTGTTTTTCTTTATGGACCGCCACCCAGGCTCAAAGGGATCATGAGATTATTCATACTAGAAACTTCTGTGTGCAGCCACAAGCTACTATGGGCTCTAGCATAGTTGACTAAGTCGTGCGAACTCTTAAAGTGGTAGACTAGCAGATGTAGGGGATGTAGGTTGGTACTGTCTACCCGATCGTAAGGTGCTAGCACTTCTGAAAGACTATGTCTCGGTCATCCGTTTCTCAAACATCATGCAGTGCGAGAATCCCAATGGAGGAGATCGAGTCTTGTGGGGAAAAGTGCACAAACCTCTGCAGCGTGTATAAACTAATCATGGTTAGCCGTGTCCCCGGTTATGGACGTCTTGAGTATCTAGTACTTGGATTATCATGTGAATCTCATCATGTTACTTTAACTAATAATGTTGGGTTTTGATACTTAAATGGGATTGAGAGGATGTCTATCTTCTCAATGTTTAACAACCACCATGATAGTTAAATAAAGTTTATTCCTTTGCAGTAGGGAAAAATTGGCTTTATGCTAAAACTGTAACCGTAGAGCTTTCCACCAGCCATATATGCATGTAGTATAGCTTTATTCTTTCGTTACTCTCTATGTGTTACATTGCCAGCATATTCCATGTGCTGACCCGTTTTTGGGCTGCAACGTTCATGTTGCAGACTTTTCAGACGATGAGTAAGGTGCCTTTAGGTCGTGGTTCTATACTCAGTGATGTCGTTGGAGTTGGTGGACTCACTTATCTTCCAAGCCTTCCGTTGTTATCGTTATTAGATGGTCTTAAGCCATATCTATTGTAATAAGTTCTCTTTTGAGACATTCGATGTAATAAGTGTGTGATTGCTACTCTGTTATAAATCATTCAAGTAATGTGCATGTCAGCATTACTAATCCAGGGATGACACTAAAGCACAGAGATCGGACTATTTGAGGTCTGGTCGCTACAAGGGGGGCCACACCCTGCCCATGAGGGTGGGGGCGCGCCCCCCTACCTCGTGGGCCCCCTGGTGGCCCTCCGGTGACCATCTTCTGCTATATGAAGTCTTTCGATGGGAAAAAAATAACAATCCATCTTCTCAGACGAAACTCCGCCGCCACGAGGTAGAACCAATCTAGGGCTCTGGCGGAGCTGTTCTGCCGGAGAAACTTCCCTCCCGGAGGGGGAAATCATCGCCATCGTCATCACCAACGCTCCTCTCATCGGGAGAGGGCAATCTCCATCAACATCTTCATCAGCACCATCTCCTCTCAAAACCCTAGTTCATCTCTTGTATCCAATTCTTGTCTCCAAGTCCGGGATTGGTGCTAGTAGGTTGCTAGTAGTGTTAATTACTCCTTGTAGTTGATGCTAGTTGGTTTAATTGGTGGAAGATCATATGTTCAGATCCTATATTCATATTAATACCCCTCTGATTATGAACATGTTTATGCTTTGTGAGTAGTTACTTTTGTTCCTGAGGACATGGGAGAAGTCTTGCTATTAGTAGTCATGTGAATTTGGTATTCGTTCGATATTTTGATGAGATGTATGTTGTCTCTCCTCTAGTGGTGTTATGTGAACGTCGACTACATGACACTTCACCATTGTTTGGGCCTAGAGGAAGAATTGGGGAGTAATAAGTAGATGATGGGTTGCTAGAGTGACAGAAGCTTAAACCCTAGTTTATGCGTTGCTTCGTAAGGGGCTGATTTGGATCCATATGTTTCATGCTATGGTTAGGTTTACCTTAATACTTTTGTTGTAGTTGAGGATGCTTGCAATAGAGGTTAATCATAAGTGGAATGCTGGTCCAAGTAAGGGCAGTACCCAAGCACCGGTCCACCCACATACCAAATTATCAAAGTACCGAACGCGAATCATATGAGCGTGATGAAAACTAGCTTGACGATATTCCCATGTGTCCTCGGGAGCGCTTTTCTCTATATAAGAGTTTGTCCAGGCTTGTCCTTTGCTACAAAAAAGGATTGGGACACCTTGCTGCACTTTATTTACTTTTGTTACTTGTTGCTCGTTACAAATTATCCTATCACAAAACTATCTGTTACCACTTATTTTAGTACTTGCAGAGAATACCTTGCTGGAAACCGCTTATCATTTCCTTCTGCTCCTCGTTGGGTTCGACACTCTTACTTATCGAAAGGACTACGATAGATCCCCTATACTTGTGGGTCATCAAGACTCTTTTCTGGCACCGTTGCTGGGGATTGAAGCGCCTTTGGTAGGTGGAATTTGGTAAGGAAAAATTTATATAGTATGCTAAACTTTACTATCACTTGTTACTATGGAAAGTAATCCTCTGAGGGGCTTGTTCGGGGTATCTTCACCCCGACCAGTAGGCAAAGAGTTGCTCCTCAACCTACTGAACCTACTGAAAATGAAAATGTCTGCTTTGAAATTCCTTCGGGTATGATAGAGAAACTGGTAGCTAATCTTTTTTTAGGAGATGGAACAAAACATCCTGATGAGCATCTAATATATGTGGATGAAGTTTGTGGATTATTTAAGCTTGTAGGTGTACCCGAAGATGTTGTTAAGAAGAAGGTCTTCCCTTTATCTTTGAAGGGAGATGCATCGACATGGTATAGGCTATGTGATGATATGGGGTCTTGGAATTACAAACGATTGAAATTGGAATTTCATCAGAAGTTTTATCCTATGCATCTTGTTCATCGTGATCACAATTATATATATATTTTTGGCCTCGCGAAGGAGAAAGCATCGCTCAAGCTTGGGGGAGGCTTAAATCAATGTTATATTCATGACCCAATCATGAGCTCTCAAGAGAAATGATTATTCAAAACATTTATGCTCGGCTTTCTGATAGCAATCGCACCATGCTTGATACTTCTTGTGCTGGCTCTTTTATGATGAAGACTATTGAATTCAAATGGGATTTATTGGAAAGAATTAAACGCAACTCTGAATATTGGGACCTCGACAAAGGTAAGGAGTCAGGTATGAAACCTAGTTTTGATTGTGTTAAATCTTTTATGGATACCGATGTTTTCCGTGAATTTAGCACTAAATATGGACTTGACTCTGAGATAGTAGCTTCTTTCTGTGAATCTTTTGCTACTTATGTTGATCTCCCCAAGGAGAAGTGGTTTAAATATCATCCTCCCACAGAAGTAAAAGTAGATGCACCTATTAAAGTTGAAGAAAAGATTGTCACTTATAATGATCCTATTATTCCTACTGCATATGTTGAGAAACCACCTTTTCCTGTTAGGATAAAGGATCAAGCTAAAGCTTCAACTGTGGTTCGTAAAAGCAATATTAAAACATATACACCTCCTGAGCAAGTTAAAGTTGAACCTAATATTGCTATTGTTAAAGATCTCTTGTCTGATAATATTGATGGGCATGTTATTTATTTCTATGATGAAACTACTAGAATTGCCAAACCTTGTGCTAAAGATAAACCTAGACCTGTGGTAGGCATGCCTGTTATTTCTGTTAAAATAGGAGATCATTGTTATCATGGCTTATGTGATATGGGTGCCAGTGCTAGTGCAATACCTATTAGCCTTTATAGAGAAATTATGCATGATATTGCACCTGTAGAGTTAGAAGATATTGATGTCACAATTAAACTTGCCAATAGAGATACTATTTCACCAATGGGAATTGTTAGAGATGTTGAAGTATTGTGTGGGAAAACTAAATATCCTGCTGATTTTCTTGTTCTTGGTTCCCCACAAGATAGCTTTTGTCCCATTATATTTGGTAGACCCTTCCTGAACACTATTAATGCTACCATAGATTGCAAAAGGGATGTTGTTACTATCGGTGTAGATGATATGACTCATGAATTTAATTTTTCTAAATTTAGTAGACAACACCGTGAAGAAGAATTACCTAGTAAGGATGAAATTATTGGTCTTGCTTCTATTACCGTACCTCCTAGTGATCCTTTAGAACAATATTTGCTAGACCATGAAAATGACATGTTTATGAATGAAAGAAGGGAAATAGATGAAGTATTCCTTAAACAGGAACCTATTCTGAAACACAATTTTCCTATTGAAATCTCAGGGGATCCTCCTCCACCCAAGGGTGATCCCGTGTTTGAGCTTACACCGTTACCTGATACTCTTAAATATGCTTATCTAGATGAGAAAGAGATATATCCTGTTATTATTAGTGCTAACCTTTCAGAGCATGAGGAAGAGAGATTATTGAAAACTCTAAAGAAGAACTGTGTTGCTATTGGTTATACTCTTGATGATCTTAAGGGCATTAGTCCCACTCTATGTCAGCATAAAATAAATTTGGAAGAAGATGCTAAACCAGTTCGTGATCATCAACGATGGCTGAATCCTAAAATGAAAGAAGTGGTAAGAAAGGAAATACTAAAGCTCCTTAAGGAAGGTATAATCTATCCCGTTGCTGATAGTCAGTGGGTAAGTCATGTCCATTGTGTCCCTAAGAAGGGAGGTATTGCTGTTGTTCCTAATGATAAAGATGAATTGATTCCTCAAAGAATTATTACAGGTTATAGGATGGTAATTGATTTCCGCAAATTAAATAAGGCAACTAAAAAGGATCATTACCCCTTACCTTTTATCGATCAAATGCTAGAAAGATTATCCAAACATACACATTTTTGCTTTCTAGATGGTTATTCTGGTTTCTCTCAAATACCTGTGTCAGCCAAAGATCAATCAAAGACTACTTTTACATGCCCTTTTGGTACTTTTGCTTATAGACGTATGCCTTTTGGTCTATGTAATGCACCTGCTACCTTTCAAAGATGCATGATGGCTATATTCTCTGACTTTTGTGAAAAGATTTGTGAGGCTTTCATGGATGCTTTCTCCGTCTATGGATCTTATTTTGATGATTGCTTGAGCAACCTTGATCGAGTTTTGTAGAGATGTGAAGAAACTAATCTTGTCTTGAATTGGGAAAAGTGCCACTTTATGGTTAATGAAGGTATTGTCTTGGGGCACTGAAAGAGGTATTGAAGTTGATAAAGCCAAGGTTGATACTATTGAAAAGATGCCATGTCCCAAGCACATCAAAGGTACAAGAAGTTTCCTTGGTCATGCCGGATTTTATAGGAGGTTCATTAAGGACTTCTCAAAAATTTCTCGGCCTCTGACTAATTTATTACAAAAAGATATACCATTTGTTTTTGATGATGATTGTGTAGAAGCATTTGAAATACTTAAGAAAGCATTAATCTCTGCACCTATTGTTCAGCCACCTGATTGGAATTTACCCTTCGAAATTATGTGTGATGCTAGTGATTATGCTGTAGGTGCTGTTCTAGGGCAAAGAGTTGATAAGAAATTAAACGTTATTCAATATGCTAGTAAAACCCTAGAGAATGCTCAAAGAAATTATGCTACCACTGAAAAAGAATTCTTAGCAGTTGTATTTGCTGGTGATAAGTTCAGACCTTATATTGTTGATTCTAAAGTAACTATTGACACTGATCATGCTGATATTAAATATCTCATGGAAAAGAAATATGCTAAACCTAGACTTATTAGATGGGTTCTCTTGCTACAAGAATTTGACTTACATATTGTTGATAGAAAGGGAGCTGAGAACCCCGTTGCAGACAACTAGTCTAGGTTAGAAAATGTGCTTGATGACCCACTTCCTATTGATGATAGCTTTCCTGATGAGCAATTAAATGTTATAGATGCTTCTCATACCGCTCCATGGTATGCTGATTATGCTAATTACATTGTTGCTAAGTTTATACCACCTAGTTTCACATACCAGCAAAAGAAAAAGTTCTTCTATGATTTGAGGCATTACTTTTGGGATGACCCACATCTTTATAAAGGAGTAGATGGTGTTATTAGACGTTGTGTACCTGAGCATGAACAGGAACAGATCCTATGCAAGTGTCACTCCGAAGCTTATGGAGGACACCATGCTGGAGATAGAACTGCACATGAGGTATTGCAATCTGGTTTTTATTGGCCTACTCTCTTCAAGGATGCCCGTAAGTTTGTTTTATCTTGTGATGAATGTCAAAGAATTGGTAATATTAGTAGACGTTAAGAAATTCCTATGAACTATTCACTCATTATTGAACCATTTGATGTTTGGGGCTTTGACTATATGGGACCCTTTGCTTCCTCTAATGGATATACACATATCTTAGTTGTTGTTGATTACGTTACTAAGTGGGTAGAAGCTATTCCAACTAGTAGTGTTGATCATAACACTTCTATTAAAATGCTTAAAGAAGTTATTTTTCCTAGATTTGGAGTCCCTAGATATTTAATGACTTATGGTGGTTCACATTTTATTCATGGTGCTTTCCGTAAAATGCTTGCTAAATATGATGTTAATCATAGAATTGCATCTCCTTATCATCCTCAATCTAGTGGTCAAGTAGAATTGAGTAATAGAGAGCTCAAATTAATTTTGCAAAAGACTGTTAATAGATCTAGAAAAAATTGGTCCAAGAAACTTGATGATGCATTATGGACCTATAGAACTGCATATAAGAATCCTATGGGTATGTCTCCGTATAAAATGGTTTATGGAAAAGCATGTCACTTAACTCTCGAACTAGAACACAAGGCATATTGGGCTATTAAAGAACTCAATTATGATTTCAAACTTGCCGGTGAGAAGAGGTTATTTGATATTAGCTCACTTGATGAATGGAGAACCAAAGCCTATGAAAATGCGAAGTTGTTTAAAGAAAAAGTTAAAAGATGGCATGACAAAAGGATACAAAAGCGTGAGTTTAATGTAGGTGATTATGTATTGCGATACAACTCTCGTTTAAGATTTTTTGCAGGAAAACTTCTCTCTAAATGGGAAGGTCCTTACGTTATCGAGGAGGTCTATCGTTCCAGTGCCATAAAGATCAATAACTTCGAAGGCACAAATCCGAAGGTGGTGAATGGTCAAAGAATCAAACATTATATCTCAGGTAATCCAATAAATGTTGAAACCAATGTTATTGAAACCGTAACCCCGGAGGAATACATAAGGGACACTTTCCGGAACGTTTCAGACACCGAATAGGAATAGGTATGTGGTACGGTAAGTAAACCGACTCCAAAACAGTTTTAAGGCAATATTTCTCCGTTTTGGAATATTTAGAAAACTAGAAAAATAAGTAGCAGTCCGGGAAGGACACGAGGGCTCCATGAGGGTGGAGGGCGCACCGTACCCTACTGGGCGCGCCCCCTACCTCGTGGGCACCTCGTGTGCTCTCCAAACTCCGTTTTCATACACGACACGTATTTTGGTTGGTAAAAATTCATTATATAATCTCCCGGGGGTTTTGACTCCCGTATCACGCAAAAATCTCATGTCTTTGTTTCGAGCTGTTTTCTGTCAGGGTTGTCAAGACCAGGCACTATGTCGTATCCCTCCTCCTCCAACCATGAGGGCAACAATGCTTGGCTAATGAAGATAGAGCTGAAGAGAGAAGAACCCATGGAGATCAACAAGGATGAAGGGATCAAGAAAGCCATAGGGGACCAAGTGCCGGCAATAGAAGACACCCTTCAACTTGATCACAATCTTCTTACCCCAACAGAGATTTAAGCTTTCAAGATGATTGAGTTAGCTCATATACAAAATAAATATCTCACACATGAAAATATTTTGTTGAAGGAGCATATCATCGCACTCAAGGGCATTATCCGCAAGTTAGAAGACCTCCTACGCTCGATGTGCGACTATCCATCATCAACAACTCCACCTTCTTCACCAACAAAGGAGACATAATAACATGGGTATGGGCACTTCCCTTGGAAACTACCAAGCTTGGGGGAGTGTCCCGGTATCGTATCACCATCACTTTTATCTTTACCATTTTTCTTAGTTCGATCCTTTTGGTAATATCTTGATCTAGTAGAATAAAAGTTCTTAGTATGATCTAGTCGTGAGTTTTGCTTTATAATTCTTCTATGTAATTGAGTCCGTGAGCTATATAATAAAGATTAGTGTTGAGTCAAGGGCTTGATTATTTTGCCATGATCTTAAGTGAATAAAAGAAAAGAGAAAGAAATAAAAATAAACAAAGAGATCATGTGAGTCTTATGGAGAGTAATGAGCTCACATAGAAAAAGTATGATGAATAAAAGTTGTTGAGGGTTGACAAACATAGTTTTGGTCATCGTTGCAATTAATAGGAAGTAATAAAAAAAAGAGGTCTTCACATATAGATATACTATCTTGGACATCTTTTATGATTGTGAGCACTCATTAAAATATGACATGCTAAAAGAGTTGACGTTGGACAAGGAAGACAACGTAATGGGTTATGTTTTCTTACATCTGAGATAAATTATATTGTCATGGATCATCCAACATGGTTGAGCTTGCCTTTCCCTCTCATGCTAGCCAAATTCATCGCACCAAGTAGAGATACTACTTGTGCTTCCAAATATCCTTAAACCGGTTTTGCCATGAGAGTCCACCATACCTACCTATGGATTGAATAAGATCCTCCAAGTAAGTTGTCATCGGTGCAAGCAATAAAAATTGCTCTCTAAATATGTATGACTTATTAGTGTGGGAGAAAATAAACTTTATACGATCGTGTGATATGGAAGAAATAAAAACGACAGATTGCATAATAAAGGTTCATATCACAAGTGGCAATATAAAGTGACCTTCTTTCGCATTAAGATTTTGTGCATCCAACTATAAAAGCGCATGACAACCTCTGCTTCCCTCTACGAAGGGCCTATCTTTTACTTTTATCTCCTACCTTGCATAAGAGTCATGGTGATCTTCACCCTACCTTTTTACACTTTATCCTTTGGCAAGCACAGTATGTTGGAAAGATCCTGGTATATATGGCTAATTGGATGTGAGTTTTCATGAACAATTATTGTTGACATTACCCTTGAGGTAAAGCGTTGGGAGGCAAAACTATAAGCCCCTATCTTTCTCTGTGTCCGATTAAAACTCCATACCCATAAGTATTGTGTGAGTGTCAGCAATCATGAAAGACTATATGATAGTTGAGTATGTGGACTTGCTGAAAAGCTCTTATACATTGACTCTTTCCTATGTTATGATAAATTGCAATTGCTTCAATGACTGAGATTATAGTTTGTTGGTTTTCAATGAAGTTACGATTCATACTTGAAATTGTGATTGAATTATTACTCTAGCATAATAAATTATATGGCAAGAATTATGTAAGTTGCTGTTTTAAGAATGATCATGATGCCCTCATGTCCGTATTTTATTTTTATCGACACCTCTATCTCTAAACATGTGGACATATTTTTCGATTTCGGCTTTCGCTTGAGGACAAGCGAGGTCTAAGCCTGGGGGAGTTGATACGTCCATTTTGCATCATGCTTTTATATCGATATTATTGCATTATGGGCTGTCAGTACACATTATGTCACAATACTTATGCCTATTCTCTCTTATTTTACAAGGTTTACATGAAGAGGGAGAATGCCGGCAACTGGGATTCTGGGCTGGAAAAGGAGCAAATATTAGAGACCTATTCTGCACAGCTCCAAAAGTCTTGAAACTTCACAGAAGACATTTTCAGAATATATAAAAAATACTCAGTAGAAGAGATTCACCAGGGGGCCACACCCTGCCCACGAGGGTGGGGGCGCGCCCTACCCCCATGGGTGTGCCCCCCTACCTCGTGGGCCCCCTGGTGGCCCTCCGGTGGCCATCTTCTGCTATATGAAGTCTTTCGATGGGAAAAAATAACAAGCCATCTTCTCGGATGAAACTCCGCCGCCACGAGGCGGAACCTTGGCGGAACCAATCTAGGGCTCTAGCGGAGCTGTTCTGCTGGGGAAACTTACCTCCCGCAGGGCGAAATCATCGCCATCGTCATCACCAACGCTCCTCTCATCGGGAGAGGGCAATCTCCATCAACACCTTCATCAGCACCATCTCCTCTCAAAACCCTAGTTCATCTCTTGTATCCAATTCTTGTCTCCAAGTCCGGGATTGGTGCTAGTAGGTTGCTAGTAGTGTTAATTACTCCTTGTAGTTGATGCTAGTTGGTTTAATTGGTGGAAGATCATATGTTCAGATCCTATATTCATATTAATACCCCTCTGATTATGAACATGTTTATGCTTTGTGAGTAGTTACTTTTGTTCCTGAGTACATGGGAGAAGTCTTGCTATTAGTAGTCATGTGAATTTGGTATTCGTTCGATATTTTGATGAGATGTATGTTGTCTCTCCTCTAGTGGTGTTATGTGAACGTCGACTACATGACACTTCACCATTGTTTGGGCCTAGAGGAAGGCATTGGGGAGTAATAAGTAGATGATGGGTTGCTAGAGTGACAGAAGCTTAAACCCTAGTTTATGCGTTGCTTCGTAAGGGGCTGATTTGGATCCATATGTTTCATGCTATGGTTAGGTTTACCTTAATACTTTTGTTGTAGTTGCGGATGCTTGCAATAGAGGTTAATCATAAGTGGGATGCTTGTCCAAGTAAGGGCAGTACCCAAGCACCGGTCCACCCACATACCAAACTATCAAAGTACCGAACGCGAATCATATGAGCGTGATGAAAACTAGCTTGGCGATATTCCCATGTGTCCTCGGGAGCGCTTTTCTCTATATAAGAGTTTGTCCAGGCTTGTCCTTTGCTACAAAAAAGGATTGGGCCACCTTGTTTCACTTTATTTACTTTTGTTACTTGTTGCTCGTTACAAATTATCCTATCACAAAACTATCTGTTACCACTTATTTCAGTACTTGCAGAAAATACCTTGCTGGAAACCGCTTATCATTTTCTTCTGCTCCTCGTTGGGTTCGACACTCTTACTTATCGAAAGGACTACGATAGATCCCCTATACTTGTGGGTCATCAACGAGGAGCTGTCGCAACGGTGCATACTCAAGGAGAACACTTGTACCTTGAAATTTAGTGAGAGATCATCTTATAATGCTACTGCCGAACTAAGAAAAATAAGATGCATAAAGGATAAACATCACATGCAATCAATATAAGTGATATGATATGGCCATCATCATCTTGTGCCTTTGATCTCCATCTCCAAAGCACCGTCATGATCACCATCGTCACCGACTTGACACCTTGATCTCCATCGGAGCATCGTTGTCGTCTCGCCAACTATTGCTTCTACGACTATCGCTACCACTTAGTGATAAAGTAAAGCAATTATATGGCGCTTGCATCTTATGCAATAAAGAGACAACCATAAGGCTTCTGCCAGTTGCCGATAACTTTAACAAAACATGATCATCTCATACAACAATTTATATATCATCACGTCTTCACCATATCACATCACAAAATGCCCTGCAAAAACAAGTTAGACATCCTCTACTTTGTTGTTGCAAGTATTACGTGGCTGCTACGGGCTGAGCAAGAACCGTTCTTACCTATGCATCAAAAACCACAATGCGATATAGTGATTGCTTTTTGATCTTCAGAAAGAACACTGTCCATTGAATCCGATTCAACTAAAGTTGGAGAAACTAACACCCACCAGCCACCTGTGTGCGAAGCACATCGGTAGAAGTAGTCTCGCGTAAGCGTACGCGTAATGTCGGTCTGGGTCGCTTCATCCAACAATACCGCTAAATCAATAATCAACTAGTGATGGCAAGCAATATGTACATACCCACACCCACAACTCCTTTGTGTTCTACTCGTGCATATAACATTTACGCATAGACCTGGCTCTGATGCCACTGTTGGGGAAAGCAATACTTTCAAAAAAAATCCTACGCACACGCAATACCTATGATGGTGATGCATAGCAAAGAGAGGGGAAGAGTGTTGTCCACGTACCCTCGTAGACCGTAAGCGGAAGCGTTATGACTGCGCGGTTGATGTAGTCATACGTCTTCACGATCCGACCGATCCTAGTACCGAAAGTACGGCACCTCCGCGATCTGCACATGTCCGGCTTGGTGACGTCCCATGAACTCTTGATCCATCTGAGTGTCTAGGGAGAGCGTCGTCAGCACGACGGCGTGATGACGGTGATGATGAAGCTACCGGCGTAGGGCTTCGCCTAAGCACTACGACGATATGACCGAGATGGATTATGGTGGAGGGGGGCACCGCACACGGCTAAGAGATCAATGATCAACTTGTGTGTTTATGGGGTGCCCCCCTCCCCCGTATATAAAGGAGTGGAGGAGGGGAGGGCCGGACCTCTCTATGGCGCGCCCCAAGGGGGATTCCTACTCCTAGTAGGAGTAGGTTTCCCCCTTCCCTAGTTGGAGTAGGAGAAGAAGGAAGGGGAAGAGGGAGAGAAGGAAAGAGGGCTCGCCGCCCGCACCCTAGTTCAATTTGGACCAGCCCATGGGGGCGCGCAGCCACCCCTTGAGGCCCTTCTCTCCTTTCCCGTATGGCCCATTAAGGTCCATTACTTCCCCGGCGAATTCCCGTAACTCTCCAATACTCCGAAAAATACCCGAATCACTCAGAACCTTTCCAATGTCCGAATATAGCCTTCCAATATATCGATCTTTATGTCTCGACCATTTCAAGACTCCTCATCATGTCCGTGATCTCATCCGGGACTTCGAACAACCTTCGGTACATCAAATCACATAACTCATAATACAAATCGTCATCAAACGTTAAGGTGCGGACCCTACGGGTTCGAGAACTATGTAGACATGACCAAGATACATCTCTGGTCAATAACCAATAGCGGAACCTGGATGCTCATATTGGCTCCTACATATTCTACGAAGATCTTTATCGGTCAAACCGCATAACAACATACGTTGTTCCCTTTGTCATCGGTATGTTACTTGCCCGAGATTCGATCGTCAGTATCATCATACCTAGTTCAATCTCATTACCGGCAAGTCTCTTTACTCGTTCCGTAATGCATCAACCCGCAACTAACTCATTATTTACATTGCTTGCAAGGTTCATAGTGATGTACATTACCGAGGGGGGCCAGAGATACCTCTCCGATAGACGGAGTGACAAACCCTAATCTCGATCTATGCCAACTCAACAAACACCATTGGGGACACCTGTAGAGCATATTTATAATCACCCAGTTATGTTGTGATGTTTGATAGCACACAAGGTGTTCCTCCGGTATTCTGGAGTTGCATAATCTCATAATCAGAGGAACATTTATAAGTCATGAAGAAAGCAGTAGCAATAAAACTGAACGATCATTATGCTAAGCTAACGGATGGGTCTTGTCCATCACATCATTCTCTAATGATGTGATCCCGTTCATCAAATGACAACACATGTCCATGGCTAGGAAACTTAACCATCTTTGATTAACGATCTAGTCAAGTATAGGCATACTAGGGACACTCTGTTTGTCTATGTATTCACACATGTACTAAGTTTCCGGTTAATACAATTCTAGCATGAATAATAAACATTTATCATGATATAAGGAAATATAAATAACAACTTTATTATTGCCTCTAGGGCATATTTCCTTCAGAAACCTTCTTACCCGTAGTGATGCTTAAGTCTGTCTGAATCATGTTAGCAATTGTCGCATTTTATGATTATGAAATTTGGCAAATGGATGTCAAAACTGCATTCCTTAATGGATATCTTAAAAAAGAGTTGTATATGATGCAACCAGAAGGTTTTGTCGATCCAAAAGGTGTTGACAAAGTGTGTAAGCTCCAGTGATCCATTTATGGACTGGTGCAAGCATCTCGGAGTTGGAATATACGCTTTGATAGTGTGATCAAAGCATATGGTTTTATACAGACTTTTGGAGAAGCCTGTATTTACAAGAAAGTGAGTGTGAGCTCTGTAGCATTTCTGATATTATATGTGGATGACATATTGTTAATCGGAAATGATACTGAATTTCTAAATAACATAAAAGGATAATTGAATAAGAATTTTTCAATGAAAGACCTTGGTGAAGCTGCTGATATATTGGGCATCAAGATCTATAGAGATAGATCAAGACTCTTAATTGGACTTTCACAAAGCACATACCTTGATAAAGTTTCGAAGAAGTTCAAAATGGATCAAGCAAAGAAAGGGTTCTTGCCTATGTTACAAGGTGTGAAGTTGAGTTGGACTCAATGACTGACCACTATAGAAGATAGAGAGAAACTGAAAGTCATTCCCTATGCTTCAGCCATAGGTTCTATCATGTATGCAATGCTGTGTACCAGACCTGATGTGTGCCTTGCTATTAGTTTAGCAAGAAGGTACCAAAGTAATCCAGGAGTGGATCACTTGACAATGGTCAAGAACATCCTGAAATACCTGAAAAGGACTAAGGATATGTTTCTCATTTATGGAGGTGACAAAGAGCTCGTCGTAAATGGTTACGTCGATGCAAGCTTTGACACTGATCCGGATGACTCTAAGTCACCAACCGGATATGTATTTTTATTGAATGGTGGAGCTGTCAGTTGGTGCAGTTCCAAACAGAGCGTCGTGGCAGGATCTACGTGTGAAGCGGAGTATATAGCTGCTTCAGAAGTAGAAAATGAAGGAGTCTGGATGAAGGAGTTCATGTTGGGGAACGCAGTAATTTCAAAAAAAATCCTATGTACACGCAAGATCTATCATGGTGATGCATAGCAACGAGAGGGGAATAGTGTTGTTCACGTACCCTCAAAGACCGTAAGCGGAAGCATTATGACAACGTGGTTGATGTTGTCGTACGTCTTCACGATCTGACCAATCCTAGTATCGAAAGTATGGCAGCTCCGCGATCTGCACACGTTCGGCTCAATGACGTCCCACGAACTCTTGATCCAGCTGAGTGTCGAGGGAGAGCTTCGTTAGCACGATGGCATGATGACAGTGATGATGAAGCTACCGGTACAGGGCTTTGCCTAAGCACTATGACAATATGACTGAGGTGGATTATGGTGGAGGGGGGCACTGCACACGGCTAAGGGATCAATGATCAAATTGTGTGTCTATGCGGTGCCCCCTGTTGGGGAACGTGGTAATTTCAAACAAAAAATCCTACACACACGCAAGATCATGGTGATGCACAGCAATGAGGGGGGAGTATCGTCTACGTACCCTCATAGACCATAAGCGGAAGCGTTATGAGAACGCGGTTGATGTAGTCATACGTCTTCACGATCCGATCGATCCAAGTACCGAACGCATGACACCTCCGAGTTCAGCACACATTTAGCTCGATGATCTCCCATGAACTCCGATCCAGCAGAGCTTCACGAGAGAGTTCCGTCAGCACGACGGCATGATCACGGTGATGATGTTGCTACCGACGCAGGGCTTCGCCTAAGCACTGCTACGATATGATCGAGGTGGATTATGGTGGAGGGGGGCACCGCACACGGCTTGGAACAATCAACTTGTGTGTCTTGGGGTGCCCCCTGCCCCCGTATATAAAGGAGTGGAGGAGTGGAGGGCCGGCCCTCTACTATGGCGCGCCCTGGGGAGTCCTACTCCCACCGGGAGTAGGATTCCCCCATTCCATGTAGTAGGAGTAGGAGAGAAGGAAAGCGAAAAGAGAAGAGAAGGAAGGAGGGGGCGCAGCCCCTCCCCGTAGTACAATTCGGACTAAGCCTTGGGGGGCGCGCATCCTCCCCTCTCTCTTTTCCCTAAAGCCCAATAAGGCCCATATACTCCCCGGTGAATTCCCGTAACTCTCCAGTACTCCAAAAAATACCTGAATCACTCGGAACCTTTCCGATGTCCGAATATAGTCGTCCAATATATCGATCTTTACGTCTCGACCATTTCGAGACCCCTCGTCATGTCCCCGATCTCATCCGGGACTCCGAACTACCTTCGGTACATCAAAACACATAAACTTATATTACTGATCGTCACCGAACGTTATGCATGCGGACCCTGCGGGTTCAAGAACTATGCAGACATGACCGAGACACATCTCCGGTTAATAACCAATAGCGGAACCTGGATGCTCATATTGGCTCCTACATGTTCTACGAAGATCTTTATCAGTCAAACCGCATAACAACATATGTTGTTCCCTTTGTCATCGGTATGTTACTTGCCTGAGATTTGATCGTCGGTATCTCAATACCTAGTTCAATCTCGTTACCGGCAAGTCTCTTTACTCGTTCTGTAATGCATAATCCCGCAACTAACTCATTAGTCATATTGCTTGCGGGGCTTATATTGATGTGCATTACCGAGAGGGCCCAGAGATACCTCTCCGACAATCGGAGTGACAAATCCTAATCTCGATCTATGCCAACTCAATAAACACCATCGGAGACACCTGTAGAGCACTTTTATAATCACCCAGTTATGTTGTGAAATTTGGTAGCACACAAAGTGTTCCTCCGGTATTCGGGAGTTTCATGATCTCATAGTCATAGGAACATGTATAAGTTATGGAGAAAGCAATAGCAACAAACTAAACGATCATCGTGCTAAGCTAACGGATGGGTCAAGTCAATCACATCATTCTCTAATGATGTGATCCCGTTAATCAAATGACAACTCATGTCTATGGTTAGGAAAAATAACCATCATTGATTCAACTAGCTAGTCGAGTAGAGGCATACTAGTGACATTCTGTTTGTCTATGTATTCACACATGTACTAAGTTTCTGGTTAATACAATTCTAGCATGAATAATAAACATTTATCATGATATGAGGAAATGCAAATAACAACTTTATTATTGCCTCTAGGGCATATTTCCTTCAGTCTCCCACTTGAACTAGCGTCAATAATCTACATTACATTGTAATGATTCTAACACCCATGGAGTCTTGGTGTTGATCATGTTTTTCTCGTGAGAGAGGCTTAGTCAACGGGTGTGCAACATTCAGATCCGTATGTATCTTGCAAATCTCTATGTCTCCCCCTTGGCTTGATCGCAGATGGAATTGAAGCATCTCTTGATATGCTTGGTTCTCTTGTGAAATCTGGATTCCTTTGCCAAGGCAATTGCGCCAGTATTGTCACAAAAAAAATTCATTGGACCCGATGCACTAGGTATGACACCTAGATCGGATATGAACTCCAGCATCCAGAATCCTTCATTTGCTGCTTCCGAAGCAGCTATGTACTCTGCTTCACACGTAGATCCCGCCATGACACTCTGCTTGAAACTGCACCAACTGACAACTCCACCATTTAATAAAAACACGTATCCTCTTTGTGACTTATAGTCGTCTGAATTTGTGTCAAAGCTTGCCTCGACATAACCGTTTACGACGAGCTCTTTGTCACCTCCATATATGAGAAACATATCCTTAGTCCTTTTCAAGTATTTCAGGATGTTCTTGACCGATGTCCGGTGATCCACTCCTGGATTACTTTGGTACCTCCCTGCTAAACTGATAGCAAGGCACACATCAGGTCTGGTACACAGCATTGCATACATGATAGAGCCTATGGCTGAAGCATAGGGAACACCTTTCATTTTCTCTCTATCTTCTGCAGTGGTCGGGCATTGAGTCTGACTCAACTTCACACCTTGTAACACAGGCAAGAACCCTTTCTTTGCTTGATCCATTTCGAACTTATTCAAAACCTTATCAAGGTATGTTCTTGATATATCTCTATAGATCTTGATGCCTAATATATAAGAAGCTTCACCGAGGTCTTTCATTGAAAAATTCTTATTCAAGTATCGTTTTATGCTATTTAGAAATTCAGTATCATTTCTGATCAACAATATGTCATCTACATATAATATCAGAAATGCTACAGAGCTCCAACTCACTTTCTTGTAAATACAGGCTCTTCCAAAAGCTTGTATAAAGCCATATGTTTTTATCACACTACCAAAGTGTATATTCCAACTCCGAGACGCTTGCACCAGTCCATAAATGGATCACTGGAGCTTGCACACTTTGTTAGCACCTTTTGGATCGACAAAACCTTCTGGTTGCATCATATACAACTCTTCTTTAAGATATCCATTAAGGAATGCAGTTTTGACATCCATTTGCCAAATTTCATAATCATAAAATGCGGCAATTGCTCACATGATTCGGACAGACTTAAGCATCGCTACGGGTGAGAAGGTCTCATCATAGTCAACTCCTTGAACTTGTCGAAAACCTTTTGTAACAAGTCGAGCTTTGTAGACAGTAACATTACCGTCAGCGTGTGTCTTCTTCTTGAAGATCCATTTATTCTCTATGGCCTGACGATCATCGGGTAAGTCAACCAAAGCCCACACTTTGTTCTCATACATGGATCCCATCTCAGATTTCATGTCCTCAAGGCATTTTGCGGAATCTGGGCTCATCATCGCTTCCTCATAGTTCGTAGGTTCGACAGGGTCAAGTAACATGACCTCCAGAATAGGATTACCGTACCACTCTGGTGTGGATCTTACTCTAGTTGACCTACGATGTTCGGTAGTAACTTGATCAGAAGTTTCATGATCATCATCATGAGCTTCCTCACTTACTGGTGTAGGAATCACTGGAACTGATTTTAGTGATGAACTACTTTCCAATAAGGGAGCAGGTACAATTACCTCATCAAGTTCTACTTTCCTCCCACTCACTTCTTTCGAGAGAAACTCCTTATCTAAAAAGGATCCATTCTTAGCAACAAATATCTTGCCTTCGGATCTGTGATAGAAGGTGTACCCAACAGTCTCCTTTGGGTATCCTATGAAGACACATTTCCCTGATTTGGGTTCGAGGTTATCAGGTTGAAACTTCTTCACATAAGCATCGCAGGCCCAAACTTAAAGAAACGACAACTTGGGTTTCTTGCCAAACCATAATTCATAAGGTGTCGTCTCAACGGATTTAGATGGTGCCCTATTTAACGTGAATGCAGCCATCTCTAAAGCATAACCCCAAAATGATAGTGGTAAATCAGTAAGAGACATCATAGATCGCACCATATCTAGTAAAGTACGATTACGACGTTTGGACACACCATTACGCTGTGGTGTTCCGGGTGGTGTGAGTTGCGAAACTATTCTGCATTGTTTCAAATGAAGACCAAACTCGTAACTCAAATATTCTCCTCCATGATCAGATCGGAGAAACTTTATTTTGTTGTTACAATGATTTTCCACTTCACTCTGAAATTCTTTGAACTTTTCAAATGTTTCAGACTTATGTTTCATTAAGTAGATATACCCATATCTGCTTAAATCATCTATGAAGGTGAGAAAATAACGTTATCTGTCGCGAGCCTCAATGTTCATTGGACCACATACATCAGTATGTATGATTTCCAATAACTCTATTGCTCGCTCCATTGTTCCAGAGAATGAAGTTTTAGTCATCTTGCCCATGAGGCATGGTTCACAAGTACCAAGTGATTCATAATCAAGTGATTCCAGAAGTCCATCAGAATGGAGTTTCTTCATGAGCTTTACACCAATATGACCCAAACGGCAGTGCCACAAATAAGTTGCACTATCATTATCAACTCTGCATCTTTTGGCTTCAATACTATGAACATGTGTATCACTACTATCAAGATTTAGTAAAAATAGACCACTCATCAAGGGTGGTGACCATAAAAGATATTACTCATATAAATAGAACAACCATTATTCTCTGATTTAAATGAATAACTGTCTCGCATCAAATAAGATCCAGATATAAAGTTCATGCTCAACGCTGGCTCCAAATAACAATTATTTTGGTCTAAAATTAATCCCGAAGGTAGATGTAGAGGTAGCGTGTCGACGGCGATCACATCGACTTTGGAACCATTTCCCACGCGCATCGTCACCTCGTCCTTAGCCAATCTTCACTTAATCCGTAGCCCTTGTTTCGAGTTGCAAATGTTAGCAACTGAACCAGTATCAAATACCCAGGCACTACTGCGAGCATTAGTAAGGTACACATCAATAACATGTATATCAAATATACCTTTCACTTTGCCATCCTTCTTCTCCGCCAAATACTTGGGGCAGTTTCGCTTCCAGTGACCAATCCCTTTGCAGTAGAAGCACTCAGTTTCAGGCTTAGGTCCAGACTTGAGTTTCTTTACTTGAGCAGCAACTGGCTTGCTGTTCTTCTTGAAGTTCCCCTTCTTTCCTTTACCCTTTTTCTTGAAACTAGTGGTCTTGTTGACCATCAACACTTGATGTTCCTTCTTGATTTCTACCTCCGCAGCCTTTAGCATTGCGAAGAGCTCAGGAATAGTCTTATCCATCCCTTGCATATTATAGTTCATCACGAAGCTCTTGTAGCTTGGTGGCAGTGATTGAAGAACTTTGTCAATGACACTATCATCAGGAAGATTAACTCCTAGCTAAGTCAAGTGGTTGTGGTACCCAGACATTCTGAGTATATGTTCACTGACAGAACTATTCTCCTACATTTTGCAGATGTAGAACTTAATGGAGACTTCATATCTCTCAATACGGGCATTTGCTTGAAATATTAACTTCAACTCCTAGAACATCTCATATGCTCCATGACGTTCCAACCGTCGTTGAAGTCCCGGTTCTAGGCCGTAAAGCATGGCACACTGAACTATCGAGTAGTCATCAGCTTTGCTCTGCCAGGTGTTAACAACATCTGGCGTTGCTCCTGCACCGGGTTTGTCACCTAGCGGTGCTTCCAGGACGTAATTCTTCTATGCAGCAATGAGGATAATCCTCAAGTTACGGACCCAGTCCGTGTAGTTGCTACCATCATCTTTCAACTTAGCTTTCGCTAGGAACGCATTAAAATTCAACGAAACAACAGCACGGGCCATCTATCTACAACAATATAGACATGCAAAATACTATCAGGTACTAAGTTCATGATAAATTAAAGTTCAATTAATAAAATTACTTAAGAACTCCCACTTAGATAGACATCTCTCTAATCATCTAAGTGGTCACGTGATCCATATCAACTAAACCATGTCTGATCCTCACGTGAGCTGGAGTAGTTTTCAATGGTGAACATCACTATGTTGATCATATCTACTATATGATTCATGCTCGACCTTTCAGTCTTAGTGTTCCAAGGCCATATATGCATATGCTAGGCTCGTCAAGTTTAACCCAAGTATTCTGCGTGTGCAAAACTGGCTTGCACCCATTGTATGTGAACATAGAGCTTATCACACCCGATCATCACGTGGTGTCTCGGCACGACGAACTGTAGCAACGGTGCATACTCAGGGAGAACACTTATACCTTGAAATTTAGTGAGAGATCATCTTATAATGCTACCGCCGAACTAAGCAAAATAAGATGCATAAAGGATAAACATCACATGCAATCAATATAAGTGATATGATATGGCCATCATCATCTTGTGCCTTTGATCTCCATCTCCAAAGGACCGTCATGATCACCATTGTCACCGGCTTGACACCTTGATCTCCATCGAAGCATCATTTGTTGTCTCACCAACTATTGCTTCTACGACTATCGCTACCGCATAGTGATAAAGTAAAGCAATTACATGGCGATTGCATTTTATACAATAAAGCGACAACCATATGGCTCCTGCCAGTTGCCGATAACTGTATTACAAAACATGATCATCTCATATAATAAAAATTAGCATCATGTCTTGACCATATCACATCACAACATGCCCTACAAAAACAAGTTAGACGTCCTCTACTTTGTTGTTGCAAATTTTACGTGGCTGCTACGGGCTGAGCAAGAACCGTTCTTACCTACGCATCAAAAACCACAACGCGGTATAGTGATTGCTTTTTGATCTTCAGAAAGAACCATGTTCATTGAATCTGATTCAACTAAAGTTGGAGAAACTAACACCTACTAGCCACCTGTGTGCGAAGCACATCGGTAGAACCAGTCTCGCGTAAGCGTACGCGTAATGTCGGTCTGAGCCGGTTCATCCAACAATACCGCAGAATCAAGAATCAACTAGTGGCGGCAAGCAATATGTATATACCCACGCCCACAACTCCTTTGTGTTCTACTCATGCATATAACATCTACGCATAGACCTGGCTCTGATACCACTATTGGGGAACACAGTAATTTCAAAAAAAATCCTACGTACACGCAAGATCTATCATGGTGATGCATAGCAACGAGAGGGGAAGTGTATTGTCCACGTACCCTCGTAGACCGTAAGCAGAAACATTATGACAATGTGGATGATGTAGCCGTATGCTTCACTATCCGACTGATCCTAGTACCGAAAGTACGACACCTCCGCGATCTGCACACGTTCGGCTCAGTGACGTCCCATGAACTATCGATCCAGCTGAGTGTCGAGGGAGAGCTTCGTCAGCACGATGGTGTGATGACGGTGATGATGAAGCTACCGGCGCAGGGCTTCACCTAAGCACTATGACGATATGACCGAGGTGGATTATGGTGGAGGGGGGCACCGCACACGGCTACGGGATCAATGATCAACTTGTGTGTCTATGGGGTGCACCCTCCCCTGTATATAAAGGAGTGGAGGAGATATAAGGAAATATAAATAACAACTTTATTATTGCCTCTAGGGCATATTTCCTTCAAGTACATGTGTGAATACATAGGCAAACAGAGTGTCACTAGTATGCTCTACTTGACTAGCTCGTTAATCAAAGATGGTTAAGTTTTCTAACCATAGACATGAGTTGTCATTTGATGAACGAGATCACATCATTAGATAATGATGTGATTGACTTGACCCATCTGTTAGCTTAGCACTATGATCGTTTAGCTTATTGCTATTGCTTTCTTCATAACTTATACATGTTCCTATGACTATGAGATTATGCAACTCCCCAATACCGGATGAACACTTAGTGTGCTATCAAATGTCACAACGTAACTGGGTGACTATAAAGATGCTCTACAGGTGTCTCCGATAGTGTTTGTTGAGTTGGCATAGATCGAGATTAGGATTTGTCACTCCGTGTATCAGAGAGGTATCTCTGGGCCCTCTCGGTAATGCACATCACTATAAGCCTTGCAAGCAATGTGACTAATGAGTTAGTTGTGGGATGATACATTACGGAACGAGTAAAGAGACTTGTCGGTAACGAGATTGAACTAGGTATTGAGATACCGACGATCAAATCTCGGGCAAGTAACATACCGATGACAAAGGGAACAACGTATGTTGTTATGCGGTTTGACCGATAAAGATCTTCGTAGAATATGTAGGAACCAATATGAGCATCCAGGTTCTGCTATTGGTTATTGACCGGAGATGAGTCTCGGTCATGTCTACATAGTTCACGAACCCGTAGGTTCCGCACACTTAATGTTTGATGACAATCAGTATTATGAGTTCATGTGTTTTGATGTACCAAAGGTAGTTAGGAGTCCCGGATGTGATCGCAGACATGACGAGGAGTCTCAAAATGGTCGAGACATGAAGATTGATATATTGGAAGGTTATGTTTGGACACCAGAATGGTTTCGGATTAGTTCGGGCATTTACGGGAGTACCGGGAGGTTACTGGAACCCCCCAGGGGCTTAATGGGCCTACATGGGCTTTAGTGGAAGAGAGAGGAGAAGGCCAAGAGGAGGGGCGCGACCCCCAAGCCCAATCCGAATTGGGAAGGGGGCCAGCCCCCCTTTCGTTCCTCCCCTCTCTCCCTTCCTTCCCCCTCCTATTAGGACTAGGAAAGGGGGAACCTACTCCTAGTAGGAGTAGGATTCCCTCCTTGGGGGCGCGCCCAAGGTGGCCGGCCCGCCCCCTCCTCCACCCCTTTATATACGGGGGAAGGGGGCACCCCATAGACACACAAGTTCATTGTTTAGCCGTGTGTGGTGCCCCCTCCACAGAATTCCACCTCGGTCATATCGTTATAGTGCTTAAGCGAAGCCCTGTGTCGGTAACTTCATCATCACCATCATCACGCCGTCGTGCTGACGAAACTCTCCCTCGACCTCAACCGGATCAAGAGTACGAGGGACGTCACCGAGTTGAACGTGTGCAGATCGCGGAGGTGCCGTGCGTTCGGTACTTGATTGGTTGGATCGCGAAGACGTTCGACTACATCATCCGCGTTTCATAACGCTTCCGCTTTTGGTCTACGAGAGTATGTAGACATACTATCCCCCTCTCGTTGCTATGCATCTCCTAGATAGATCTTGCGTGATCGTAGCAATTTTTTTGAAATATTGCGTTCCCCTACATAAACACCTAAGATCATAACCTACTACATTATTCTAAGATTTAACCTAAAATTTTCAACAAGCTAGGGTTCAAAATCAACTAGGGAGGAGGGGGGCCGGCACGCAGGGGGGAGGAGGGCCGACGCTGGAGGGCGATCGGCGGGGGAGGAGGGCCGACGGGGGAGGAGGCCAGCGCGGGGGAGGGTGGCTGGCGGGGGAGGAGAGCCGGCGCGGGCGAGGGCGGCCGGCGGGAGAAGACCAGCGCGGGGGATGGCGGCAGCAATGGCGCACGGCAGAGGCGCGCAAGTGAGAGTGTGTGAGGGGGAAAGTGAGGTCGAGCGTGGATCGGAGCGTGGATAAGGTGCCTGTAGTAGTAGCCCTTGTCGGAGGAATAGCAGTAGCGCTTTCTACATACAAGCGCTACTAGTATGCCTGGCCTGCTGGCAACGGTCTGGCAATTGAAGTAGTAGTGTGTTTTATGAATACATCGCTACTGGTAAGTTCATAGTAGCAGCGCTTTCCGAGGTCAAGCGCTACTGATAAGTAGTAGCAGCGGTTGTCGGTGTCAAAATCGACGGTTCTCAGGCAGGGGGTCCCGAATTGTGCGTCTAAGGTGGATGGTAACAGGAGGCGGGGGACACAATGTTTACCCAGGTTCGGGCCCTCTCGATGGAGGTAATACCCTACTTCTTGCTTGATTGATCTTGATGGTATGAGTATTACAAGAGTTGATCTACCACGAGATCGTAGAGGCTAAACCCTAGAAGCTAGCCTATGATTGTGATTGTTCTTCTCCTACGGACTAAACCCTCCGGTTTATATAGACATCGGAGGGGGCTAGGGTTACACAGAGTCAGTTACAAGGGAGGAGATCTACATATCCGAATTGCCAAGCTTGCCTTCCACACAAAGGAGAGTCCCACCCGGACACGAGACGAAGTCTTCAATCTTGTATCTTCATAGTCCAACAGTCTGGCCAAAGGATATAGTACGGCTGTCCGGGGACCCCCTAATCCAGGACTCCCTCAGTAGCCCCTGAACCAGGCTTCAATGACGATGAGTCGGCGCGCAGATTGTCTTCGGCATTGCAAGGCGGGTTCCTCCTCCGAATACTCCATAGAAGATTTGTAACACAAGGATAGTGTCCGTCTCTGCAAAACAAATTCCACATACCACCGTAGAGAGTATAATATTTCCACAAATCTAATCTGCTGACAACTTTTCATAACGTGACATCACGCCATGGCCCGGTCATTATTCGAACCATTTTTCTCAACCAGCTACTGCACATATTGCGAGGCGGTTTTCTTGGCACGTCTTGTCAAAGCAGAGATCGTCACTACAAAAAAGACACATCTATGACATTTTGGGCCGAACGAAAAAAATTTCTATCATACATATGACACTTCTATGACGATAATTGTGACAAACCCCGGTATCATCATAGATGTGGTGAGCTCCTACTTCTATGACAAAAAATCATGACAGAAATGGGCTTTTCGTCCTGGGCGGGCCAGAGACGCAGCTACATGACATTCTTTGGGCCGTCCATGACGGAAAACATCATGGTAGAAGCAAGGGCGAGGAAAATTTCGGGGAGTTCCCGGTTACGGTGGGAGGTTGGGGGCCAAGCGATGCGCGTTTCTCTCGTACACGTACGCGTGTGTGTGCGAGGCGTTGGCTCTAACTGAACCCGAGCGAGGCGTTGGGCTCTAACTGAACCCGAGCGATTGCACTGCAGGCTACGCGTTACTAAACCCGAGTGATCGATCGATGGCTGTTAACTGAACCCGATCGAGCGATTCCTTCGCTACTGCTGCTAACTGAAGTCGATCGATGCCGCCTCTGGATGAACAGTGAGCGTTGCGGGGGGTTTGGATGAACAGTTCCTGATGGGGGTGGATGAACAGGACCCCGTGGTGTTGCCTCTGGATGAACAAGACCCCGATCGATCGAGCCGGTTGGGGCTGGATGAACAGGACCCCGTGGAGGGCTGGATGAACAGGACCACCCCGTGGAGGGCAGGATGAACAGTAGACGGTGGAGGGCTGGATGAACAGTAGCCCATGGAGGGGTGGTTAAATAGGAGCCCGTGGAGAGGGCTGGTTGAACAGTAGCCGGTGGAGTAGCGCGCGGTGGAGGCTGGATGAACAGGAGCCCGTGGATGAACAGTCGCAGGTGGAGGCTGGAGGAGGTCGACGTTGGATGAACAGTAGCTCGTGGAGGCTGGAGGGGGTCGACGGTGGAGATGAACAGTATCCCGTGGAGTCCCGTTTTGCGGTACGCCACACCCCTCCCGATGAACAGGATCCCCGTTTCGACCGTAGCGCTCCAACACAAGTCCGTTTCGTCCGTTTTGTGGTACGCCACACCCCTCCCGATCAACAGGACCCCGCTTCGACCGTAGGAGGTCCGTTTCCTCCGTTTTGCGGTACGCCAGACCCCTCCCGATGAATAGGATCCCGTTTCGAACGTGGCTGGTCGAACACAAGGCCGGTTCCTCCGTTTTGCGGTACGCCAGGCCTCGTTTCCATCGCCTGTTCCGTCCAAGCCCTCCCGATGAACACGACCACGCATTCCATTCCGACCCAGCCGGTTGGCTCCCACGCGTTTTGTTGCCTCCCCATGAACACGACGCATTCCTTGCCTCCCCATGAACACGACGCATTCCGTTGCCTCCCCATGAACATGATGACGACGCTGTTTCTCTGTTCCGACCCAGCCATGTACACGAGCCCTGGTCGTATGTATGCGCGAGTAGGCGTTCGAGACCCTGCCCGTATGTACACATACGTGGCCGTATTTTCTTTCTTGCACCCTGGCCGCCTCTACTACGACACGTGCGCGCCTCTACATCGACCAGTATATATGTACGTACACGTTCGCGACCAGCATGACAACGCTATGTATGCTTCGACCAGGTGGGTCCCGACTGTCAGGCACTTCCTTGCGTGCGAAGATGTAGCTGGTGGGTCCCAGCAGTCAGTGGGGCGAAATACGGTGGCCCGTCAGGTGGGTCCCGCTGTCAGGTGGGGGAATAATTATTTTGCATGTAATAAGGAGGCACTTCCTTGCTGCGGCCGTGGACCCAGCTGTCAGCCTCTCCACGTACAGTCCATGTCCGATGGAAGTCGTTCCTTGACCACGTTGACCATGCCGCACCGAGAGCACCAGGGCGGTGGACGATGGCGAGGCCTAGGAAGGGGACGACGCGGAGCCGGGGAAGACGCGGCAGTGGATGCCCACGCATAGAGGAGTATGAGGGTTCACTGGTTCGCTGCGGTGTGAGGTTGTCGTCGCCGCAGAATAACAGGGGGTGTGGTTGAGTAGAGGGATGGCCCAGCCAGCGGTGGGAGTAGTAGGGGGCGGTGAGGCCTCCGCCACATCGCAGCCGGCCATGGGAGGCAGGAGCACGAGGCACGACCGGCGTTGGTTTGGGCGGCTGGAGCAAGAAGACCAGAGGTTGAAGAAGCACTGCGGCCGTTGGATGGACATCGTACGGTCACTGGAGCTAGAATCGTGCATATTGACTAAGTTGACAAAGCCCTCCGTCCCCGTCAACTTAGTAGGCCCACAAGTCAGCCTGCCACTATACTGGGTCCCAGCTAACAGGGGGAGTATTCATTTTTTGTGCGTAATAAGGAGGCACTTCCTTGCGTGCGAAGATATAGCTGGTGGGTCCGAGCTGTCTGTGGCGGTAACGTTTTTTCGTGAAATATAGAGGCCTTTTCGGTGGGTCCCTGATGTCAGGTGGAGGAATCATTATTTTGCATGTAATAAGGAGGCATTTCCTTGCGTGCGGCCGTGGACCCAACTGTCGGCCTCTCCATGTAAAGTCCACTTCAGATGCATGTCGGTCGTTGGCCACGTTGACCAGGCCGCGCCGAGAGCACCAGGGCGGTGGACGACGGTGAGGCCTAGCAAGGGGACGACACGGAGGCAGGGAAGACTCGGCAATTGTTTCCCACACAGACGGGAGTACGACTGTACGAGGGTTTACTGGTTCGTCTGCCGTCGGCGGAAAATAACAGCAGGTGTGGGTGAGTAGAGGGATGGCTAGGCCAGCGATGGGAGTACGGTCGGGCGGTGAGGCCTGCGCGACAGCACAGCCGGCCGCGAGGAGGAGGGAGCAGGCAGTCCCGCCGGCGCTTGTTTGAGCGGCTGGAGCAGGAAGAGCAGAGATTGAAGAAGCACGACGGCCGTTGGATGGACATCCAACAGTCAGTGCTTGTGCGTCAACCTTTTTTTAGGAAAGCCTCAAATCTGTGGGAAACAGCATACAGCCCATCTGCCATTATTCCTAATAATTTACAGCCCATTTGCTAATTCTTAAGGTTTTTTTTGGAGCCCATATTCTTTTTGTTAGCATTACAGCCCATATTGTGGCCACGGTTAAAAAATTATACGAAATTTTGCATATTTCGGTGCGGTCTGAACTGTTTTTAATCCCGAAATTTCGACTCACATTCAAACTGATTTTAAAAATAAATGTATATCAATATAAAATCCAACAAATTCTCCACGCATAAAAATTAATGTAATTTCAGATCCTGAAATGAA
Organism: Triticum urartu; assembly: GCF_056163025.1. Classification (NCBI taxonomy): domain Eukaryota; kingdom Viridiplantae; phylum Streptophyta; class Magnoliopsida; order Poales; family Poaceae; genus Triticum; species Triticum urartu. The sequence continues at coordinate 440,496,725 of NC_141878.1, read as the reverse complement.
AAAAAGATATTTGAAACTAATTGCTGGTTTGATATGTTTTAAAAATGTACAGCCCATTTCTCATTACTGATAGGCCATTTTCTCGGCCAGCCGAATGAAAGCTCTCCTCGTCTTGAATGATTTGCAGCCCAACAGGCCTGATAAAGTGACTTACTTGGCAAATCACAAAAAACTGGGCTGTGGCCGTGGACCCAGCTGTCAGCCTCTTCATGTACAGTACTCTTCTGATGGAATGTCGTTGACCACGCCGCGCCGAGAGCACCAAGGCAGTGGACGACGGCGAGGCCTAGGAAGGGGATGACGCAGAGCCGGGGAAGACGCGGCAGTGGATGCCCATGCGGAGAGGAGTACGAGGGTTCACTGATTCGGCTGTGGTGTGAGGCTGCCGTCGCGCAGGGCCTGCCTAGCGGTGGGAGTAGTAGGGGGCGATGAGGCCTCATCGGCAGCACAGCCGGCCACTGGAGGCAGGAGCAGGCGGTCTCCCCGGCGCTGGTTTGGGCGGCTGGTGCAAGAAGAGCAGCGATTGAAGAAGCAGCAGGACCGTTCGATTCAAATCCAACGGTTACTACTGTTAAAATCGTTTGTTGACTAAGTTGATAAGCCCTGCGTACGCGTCAACTTAGTAGGCCCACAGGTCAGCCTCCCAACTGGTGCGCCCCAGATGTCAGTGGGAGGAATCATTTTTTCGCGTAATAAGGAGGCAGTTGATTGTGTGCGGCCAGGCTAGCGGAGGGAGTAGGGTGGGCCAGGGAAGCCTGCGCGGCATCACAACGGGCCACAAGAGGAGGGAGCATGCAGTCCCGCCGGCGCTAGTTTAGGCGGCTGGAGCAGGAAGATCAGAGATTGAAGAAGCACGTCGGCCGTTGGATGGACATCCAACACTAACTGCTGCTAGAATCGTGTGTTCACTGACAAAGCCTTGCGTAAACAAGTCAGCCTCGAAATCTGTGGCTTACAACCCATTTGCTATTATTTTTATAATTTTTACTCATTTTCTAATTCATATGGAATTTATTGCAGCCCGTTTTCCATTTTTAGAATTGCTGGCCATTTTCTGGTCAGTACCAGGGTCAAAAAATTAACTAAATATGTGGGAAATTTTGAAAATTCGCAAATTTTTGCTGGGGAACGAAATATTCTTAATCCAAAAATTAATAGCCATACTAAAACAAATTTAAAAATAAATTAGTACTATGTCATGTTAAATCCAATGAAATACGTATAAGATATCAGTGAAGAACAAAAACAAAAAAAGAAACTTATATCCCATTTGCTATAAATTTTTTGGAATTTTCAACCCCTTTTGATATTACTTTTAACAGAGATTGACCATACTCTTAAGCCAGGCCGGAATGCATCCCTCCTCGTCTTGAAAGATTTGCATCCCAGTAATTCGGAGAAAACAAATAGGCCTAGCTTGGGTATTCTTCAAAAAGAAATACTGGGCTACCTATTTTCCCAAAGAACTGGTGCATGAGAATTTAGCTTTATTTATTTATTTATTTATTTATGTTTAGGGGACCATGAGCATGTACCTGGGCCGGATTCATGTGAGAGCCTCCCTTCCAGTTAATTATGGGCTTCTCTATTGGGCCTTCATAAGTGGGCTGCATGTTATCAACAAGTGGAAAATGTGTTCCGAGTTTTAAAAAAATGTGTTCCGTATGATAAATAGTATGTACTACGTACGGTACGAGGCACTAAAGGATCGAACCGTGCAACGACTTCCAAAACATTGTGTTTGTCGTTCTAACAACACATTTATTCAACCAACAGACGAAATATACTACTGATTGTACATTGAAAATAGCAGCAGCAGCAACCAGGGCTGGGGGTGCAACAGAAGTAGTAAGCGGGCCAGAAGAGTGAAGACGCAGCTCTCTCTTCCAAACCAAACATCGGCCATCATTACAAAAGGGCTACCAAAAAAGAACAAGTGTATGCATCAAACTAAATAAAGATCCTACTACACCAAGTGTACGCATCTAACTAACTGGCTCAGTTAGACGTTACTATTTATTAAGCTGTGGAGATTGGCTGACGGCTTGAACCAGATTGGTGCCTGATGGGGGAAACTCCAGCCAGCAGGTCGAAGTCTGATACTTGCGACCCTCTCTCCTACTTTGGGCTGCAGAGCGTGGCGGCACATATCAGGGTATGGTGCATGCAGAGACGCATGGTACGCTGTGTACACACAGTTTTGCCTGATAAACGAAACCGCGCTGCCATCATGATCCTTATCGTCGGTTATCTCCTGGTTAATCGGATAATTCAGTCCGACAAACAGAGAGCGTGTACCAAGGCTACTTACCAGCCTCCAGTCAAAAATTTCTGAAGGCCCAGAGAAACTGGGATCCTGCTCAAAGACCTTGCAGTGACTGTGATTGTATTCCGCGAAACAACATGTCCGGTACGTGCGAACGATCATCAATCTTTCGCCGTCGTCTGATCGAGCCAGGAACCACCTGCAACTGCCATGCCGCTTTTCTTTGAAAGGTTCTGGGATTAGGAAGGGTAGGGACACCAGGCGGCCTACAACATCATATCAAGTTGGAGTCAAATAAAAAGGGCTCTTGGTTTAGTCAATCTTAAGAACAGCATGTTATGAGCATGAATATTTTTCAGCAAATGTTGACAGTAATATAAGCAAGCCATCATGATATCATAGGAAAGTAACATACTGTTGTAATAGCCGTTTGTAGCGATGACTGGAGTAGGCCAGCAATACGTCCAGCCATAGAAGGAGTCGACAGCGTAAATGAAGCCCTTGTGTTCAATGGCATCAGAGAACCATGGAGGATGTATGATCCTGTGATGGACGTGCAGATTTATCCACTTACCGCAGTGACCTGTCAGATAGGCGAGACCGCGGTTGAAGAACGCAATTAGCCTGAAGTCTTTATAATTCATAGATCTTCTGGGCACTTGGCAGATTACAACCTTGAGCAAATCAAACTTGGTATCATGTTGGCTACTGTAAGATTCCGAGTATTCTGGGCCGCGGTGCCAAAGCAGTGCAGTGTTAATCGAAGGAAGGGGGATCAATCACCGGGTGTAGACCTCCACGAGCATCCAGCTGCCGCGACCGTCGACGACCACCATCCAAGACGTGTTCATGCCGACCCAGTACATACCATTAATGTAGTTGAGGCTGACGGGGACCGAATCGCAGTCAAGGGGGTTGATGCTCGCCACCCTATGATCGTTATGTTGCGTGACACGCCGTTTCTGAAGATCAGGCGGCATCAGCAAGCAAGGAGTTGGCTTAAAAAGCTCCGGCCTGAGGGCTTTGAGTAAACGGTACAGCCCCGACGAGCACGTGGCGAGCAGCATGGTACTGAGTTTGTCCACACGCGAAACAATGAGCTTGATTACCTTTGTGGGGAGCGAATTCCAGCCACTCTTTCGGCGGACGCTGCTCGGTTCTGCCATTGTTAGTGCTTGGGTTTCGAACAAGGGGGGAGGCTCCTTAGCGGGGATGGAAGATTGGACGAGATTATGTGCGAACAAAGATGGAGAAGCGAATATGTGCTGCGAGAAGTGGACAAGTGATGATGACTATAGCACGCCGCTTGACTTACGAGACACATACCAACAGTGTAGGGTCATGTCGATGCCAGACAACTTGCTTGAGTGATCACAGTACTGGTACTCCCTACAATGCTATGCCCTAACTTGCTTGAGTAGAGTAGTAGAGTAGGACTCTGCTCTACTACTAGCACCGGAGGAGTAGTATATTCTAATCTAAAATAGTTACAAACTTCAATGACCGAGCGTGGAATGACTACGAACCGTGCTCAAAGACCGTGTCTACGTGGTGTTTGGACATGGGCGACAACCTCAACGCCAACGGTGCTGCTCCCGTTGCACCGTATGTGTTTATGTCCTTCCTGTTCGAAATCATGGTAGAATTCATGTTTCTACTCTGTATCCTACTACTATGCTAGTCCACATGATTAGTTGTGAACGATGACTTCTTCTCCGACCTCGGCAACCTCATCCTTGACGACATGGGCGACAACGTCAACACCGGCAACCAGTGAGATACAGGGTGTAGGAAGCGGTTTGGGAATTTGCATGCCTTTCCAACCAGTGAGATACTCCGTACAAAGTACGATAGAGAAATAACCACAGAGAAGGAAGCTAAAAGTAAACAATCAAACGAGCATGTTTGCAGTTGGTTTGCATTGAATCGTTTCACAAGCTTGACTAGTGTTGTTTTTCTACTTTTACAAAAACCGCATCGTAATGTTAAAACGTGCATTTGCACGTACCTAAGTAATAGTAGTACTCCCTCCGTCTAGGTGTATAAGTCTTCCCTCCTTCTTGGTCACGGTGCACAACCGAAGATGACTTATTGACCTGGACGGAGGGAGTAGCACAGTCTGCAAGCATATATCGAGAGAGACGTGTGGTGCGATAGTATATAGTAAAGTTTGTGCTATATGCATGTACTTGCAAAATGCGTACGAATACACAAGGTTTCCAAACTTTCCCTTTTACATACTTAATTAAGGACGCTAAAAATTCCTGAACGTTCGGGATTTATCATTTGCGTCCCAAAACTAATGAGATCGCCTTGCGAAAAAAAAATTATACTCCTCCTAAAAGCCACGGCGCTCGCAGGAGCCCTTCCGGCGCACCACGAGTGCCCTGGTGCGTGGCCGTTTCCCAGCGCGCCGACACAACGCCTCTTCCTCAGCCTCGCAACTCGCGAGGTGCTGATTGGCGGCTTGCCAGCGGGCGAGCGCGATCTCACCGGTGTGGTGATCCGGCGCCAACAGGTACTCCTCCTCGTTGGAAGCGTGCACCCGGTCCACGTACCGCCAAGCGTAGATGAGGCGCTTGGGCTCGACTGCACTCAGGGCGTCGGCACGGGCGTCCTCCACCACCCTCACGGCCCTCGCACGAGCCTTCTGCCAAAGAGCCAATTGCCTGACTCTCTCGGACGCGACATAGGCCTCCTAGGCAGCTTGTTCCGCGGTGCGCTTCTCTTCCTCGGCCTTCTTCTCCGCCTCTATTTTGGCGCGCTCTGCTGGAGGCAAAGCCTCCCACAAGGCGACATTCATTTCTTTCCAAAGCTCCTCAAGGCTGGGGGGGCTCGGCGGGCAGCGTGGCATTCTCCTCGTAGCAGGGAGCCGACGCGTCCTCCGGCGCATGTGCTGGCGAGATTGGGAACACCGACGCGTCCACCTCGACGCGTCGCGGCGAGGAGCGGAACGCCGACGCGTCCTCCTTGACTAGTGGCAGCAAGGAACAGAATGGCGACGCATCGGGTAGCGGCGAGGAGCGGAACACCGACGCGTCCTCCTCGACTAGTGGCGGCGAGGAACGGAACGGCGACGCGTGACTGTCCGCGTGGTGCAGCAAGGGGCTCCTAGGGCTTGGGAGGGGCGATGCCATGGTGGTCGACATGAGAGGGAGGGGGAGGAGATAGCGATGAATGTGAACGTGAGGGGGAGGAGATAGCGATGTCGTGGGAGGCGCAGTATTTATAGCGAGCAATGGCACACCTACGTAAGATATGGACTGAGCTGCACTGACTTAACTACCGGTCCAGTTGCGTCACTGACATGTGGGCCAGACCCCTGTTGGGCCCATATGTCAGTGACCGAATGCACCTGCAGTTAAGTAACAGCTACGTGGGCATATTTGTTGGAGTAAATTATGGGGGAGCGAAGGGGTGGAAATATTGCTGGTCACAACAGATTGGACGAGCGTGGGGGAGGAGAGTCATGCATGCAGATTTTTTCACACGGGGTGGTGTGGTGGGACCGCCGGAGGGAGAAGCAGAGTTTGGCAGGCATATTGTTTCCACACATGGAGAGGAAAAAATTTGGAGACGAACGGGCTTCCTGCAGGTATGGGGAACGGTGCATAATAAGTCATCTTGCATGCCGGGCTAGGTATAGTCTCAAGTCATTAAAAACAAACACGCCCCACACATGTTCATATTTCAAGGTGCACTAAATTATTGCATGCGATGATTAAGGCTGGCCATAATGGTGGTATCTTAGCTGGTATCATGCACACGGGAATAGCAAACATGCTGATGTGGCAAAGAATTAAAGAAGAGAGGGGGGTTAGAGTAACTAGAGTTCATGCATGCATTGGTAAACACATTTTTTTGTGGAGAACGACAACACTAGTTGAGTACTTTTGCAGACTTCAAAAACTATTCCACAATGTGTCAACATTCACAATGTCAAATCAATATTTTTACACTCATTATAAAACGTAGTTCTTATACTCCCTCCTTCCATCTATATAGGGCCTAATGCGTTTTTCGAGGCTAACTTTGACCAAATGTTAGAGCAATAATATATGACATGCAACTTACACAAAGCACATCATCAAATTCGTATGTGAAAGGAGCTTTCAATGATATAATTTTCACATTATGCATGTCATGTAGTATTAATTTTATCAATAGTCAAAGGCGGTCTTGAGAAATGCATTAGGCCCTATATAGATGGAAGGAGGGAGTACTCATTATAATCAGTACTCCCTCCGTGTAGGTGAGCAAGTCATCTTAGATTGTGCACTGTGACCAAGGAGGAGGGGAAAACGAGAGATCTTAATGTTTATTTGTCAATTAATAGCATTGCATGCAATGAACTAACCACTGCATGTCGTGTTTGGTAGTCTCAAGTCATTAAAAGCATGCACACCCACATCTTCTATTGGTTGATATGTCAAGAAATAAGAAACGAGGTAGAAGTTAATGCACCGCGCCTAAGTGTTTTGGGAGTATTGTAGATATTGATATTTTTAGTATAAATTTGGTCGTGGGATTTCATTGATGCCTGTCAAAGCGTTGACAGGTCTGCTATGCGTGACCTGAAGATGAAAGCGTTGAGAATCTCAAAGTTGATCAACAATCTTCAATTGTCAAAGATTAGCCGTTCGGCCAATAAGGTGGCACACTTAATCGCTAAGCATAGCTTTGACAATAGATTAGATGGTATTCTTGTAAATAACGTACCGCCCTGTGTGGTGAATATTGTATCGAATGAGTGTACTGGTGTGGCTGGTTAATTAATATAAGGTGGTGTTCAAAAAAAGTATAAATTTGGTCAAACACTTTGTAAACAGTTGATGGGAGTAAAAAGGACCAGAGGGAGTATCATGCATGCGGAGTAGGCAAAAAAATTGCTTGTCTAAAAAAAGGCAAAAAAATTGCTCATTTATAGCCGGTCGAAGTCTCAAAGGGCGCGACCGCGCGAGGGAGGCGAAGGTCGTGGGAGGCGCGACGTTTGACAGAATTAAATGAAGTTACATCCACGCGCCGGCATGGCGTGCAAACAGGCAGAAGCTATACCGTCAGGCCTACGATATGGGTCTAGTAGACATGACATCTAGTGGGTCCCGCATAGTTCTCGAGAACTCTTTGGGGGCTTGCAGCCGTTTATCCACCGGGCAAGCCAGCAACCCCACGCCGTTCGCACGCCCTACTCATCCCCGTCTTCTACCTTACAACAGTTCGCTCCCTGTCGTCCCGTCCTTTCACATTAGTTCGCTCCTAGTTTTTTTTGCGGGGTACAACAGCTCAACTTCTCCTAACCCTCCTCCAAAATCCATGGCCTCCCAAATCTCCATGGTCATCGCTGAGTACCAAGTTAGAGCCATCACCGGCGATCAGTTCATCATCATCTACACACGTGGATCCGAGACGGTGAAAGCACGGCTTGCTCGCTTCCTACGCATGTTCAACGGTTCAACGGATGAGTGGGTCGCTGGGCTAGATGTTGAGTACACCACAGTCCTGGGACGAGAGAAGGATCTAAAGGACGAAGAGAGGAAGAAGCCCGCCGTGATCCAGGTTTGCATACATAACGTTTGCTTGGTCTACCACATATGCCATGCCGACATTGAGTGCCGGGATTTTAAGAACTTCCTCAAGGACAAAAGAGTGAAATTCGTTACTGTAGGCTTTAAGAACGACAGTGACATCCTGCGTCAGAGAGGTCTCGTTGTAGGCCAGCCCTTCGATCTCCAGAAGGCAAGCCTGGTGTCCTCCTCTCAACCTTCAATGCCGACCCTGGCAGCAGCCATGATTGATCCTTCGTATGCTAAACTGAAGAAACCTCATCACGAGTTTCATCATGCATGGGAGTCGAAGACATTAGATGAAGATCACATTCTGTACGCAGCAATGGATGCCTACCTTTGTTTAAATATCTACAAGGGTTGGATGAAGAAGCAGAGCCCAGTGTGTGGTTCAAGCAAAGAAGCGTCGGCGAAGAGGAAGAGGAAGAGGGACAAGGACGAAGTCGAGGACGTGGACTCGGACTCCAAGTAGGTGGCAGTGTCGTCGCTCATGCTGGTTCTACTGCAGTGTCAAGCGGACTAGTTGCTTATTAGTTTATTTTCAAGGGTGTGTTGTGCTGAGGCCCCAGCAGAACTATGTTTATGTTCTTTCTCCTTATTTGAACTCTTTAGTACGTACAGTAGTACTAGTACTATGTCTTACTACTGTTCTTCTTGCAGTTGGTACTACTGCTCGTATCTTCATGTTCCTACTGTACTTAATACGTTCGTACTAGTAGTATAATTTGGGTTCGATTTGTGAAAGAAGTTCGATGGAGCGAAGGAAGAAGACAGCAGAAGAGGTGGAAGAAGCCCTTCTAGCCATCCATGTTGCATCAAACGGCTCACATGAGTCGACTGACCCAAATTGCTCCTTCAGATTGCAGGATCCATGTGGCATTCAAGGTCTCGAAGGTAGATTCCGCATCCGCACCCAGTTTGCGGGCTCGACGCACGCGCGACCGGCTTCCGCCGCGACAGCCACCATGCGCGCCTCCTCGGCGCGGGCGGAGATGACAAGGACACGCTAGTTCCTCCTCGCTGGCGTGCTGGAGCACGCACTCGTCCTCCTCTTCGTACGCTGCGTGCATAGACATGGCTCCACCAGCTGCTCGCGTGCTTGGCAGCGCGGCGGCATCACGAGGAGGGACTGCAGATGACGTGAGCGGGCGAGTGTAACGCCCCGAGACCGATGTGCCAGGTGTCGTCCAGTTATTCGTTGTTGTTGCTTTTTCATTGCTTGCGTGTCATGCATTGCATATCATGTCATCATGTGCATTTCATTTGCATACGTGTTCGTCTCTTGCATCCGAGCATTTTCCCCATTGTCCGTTTTGCATTCTGGCGCTCCGTTCTCCTCCGGTGGTCATTTCTACCTTTCTTTCATGTGTGGGGATTAAACATTTCCGGATTGGACCGAGACTTGCCAAGCGGCCTTGGTTTACTACCGGTAGACCGCCTGTCAAGTTTCGTGCCATTTGGACTTCGTTTGATACTCCAACGGTTAACCGAGGGACCGAAAAGGCCTCGTGTGTGTTGCAGCCCAACACCCCTCCAAAGTGGCCCAAAACCCACCTAAACCCCCTCCATCATGTCGGTCGTTCGATCACGATCGTGTGGCCGCAAACCGCACCTCATTTGGACTCTCCTAGCTCCCTCTACCTATAAATATGTGATCCTCTCCGAAATTCGTGATGCAAACCCTAGATCCCTCCCTCTCCTCGCGCGCCGGACAAAAACCTCGCCGGCGGACGTGTCCGTTTCAACCTCCGCTGCCGCCCGCGCCCAATGAGAGTGTGCCACGTGTACCCGGCCGGCCCCCTCCGCCGCGGCCCGGGCAGGCCCGCACCGAGCCCTCCCGGCCCACACGCCCCGCGCCGCCAACCGCCTCTCCGCCGGCGCTTGCTCCGCCGCCGACGCATGTTCTCCGCCGCCGCACCTTCTTCGCCGGAGCGCCGCGTCCAGGCTTCGCGCCGCCGCCGGTTCCCGCCGCTGCTCCGCCATGGGGCCCTAGCGCCGCTGTCTCGTCATGGCCAGATCCGGCCCCTGGGAGCCGAGCCCCGCCGGATCCGGTGCTCCCTTGCCTCCCTGCCTCGCCGAAGGTCTCCCAACCCCTCGCCGGAGTTCCTTCACGCCGCCGCCGCCGGACGGGATCGGGAGATCCCCGATCCGCTTCGTCGTTGACTCCCTCCTGGGCCACAGCGCCTCCTAAGGCCCACGGTTCAGCCGGCCCAGTCCGCCTCTCCTTCCACTCCGGCCCAATGGCCCGCTGGTGAGCCTCCTCGCGTAAGCCTCTCCTAGGCGTCATTTAGTTGTCTCGCGCCTGTCTGTTTTTTTTTCCAAAAATCGGCGAAGTCCTCAAAATTCCCAGATTCACATGCCTATGTTCATCATGCCGTAACTTTGCATCCATAGCTCCGATTCATGCATATCGCATATCAAAATGTTCGTCTCTGAGAGAACATCATTTCATCTCATTGCATCATTTTCATTTGAGTTCATCTTGATGATCGAAATGCTGTTAGAAGTAGGCTACTTGAGATAATTGTCAGATCTGCTGCTCCTTTTAGATATTTGTCATTTTTGCCATGATTATTGTGTGCACGATATGCCCATGAGCTCTACATATGTTTTGTTAAGGGTTTTGTCATCTTTCCAGAGGTGCAACACATGTATTTTTGTGATGTGTGTGGTGACTTGCACAAGCTTGCAAAGTGGTGCACTTGGTAATGCTGTTTTCAGGGACTTAGCATTTCCACCAAGTCCTTGAGCTGTTTATTTCATATGGCCATATGTTCATGTTGTTTCCTAGTGATCCGTGCCTCTTTTGAGGATGATCAGTAAGGATGTTTTGTTAATCTTGTAGTGCTCTATCCAGCCATGTCTTTATTTGCAATTATGGAGCACCCTAGCTTGAGTCAATCGAGCTCTACTTTTGTCATTTCGTGAATCTGGGCAGATTGTCTACTTGTTAGCGATTTTGCCGAGGATGTTGTAGTTGATCCGTGCATGCTATGCTATTGTTCTTGCCATGTCTATCTTGAATTTTGTGTATTATTGATGGGTGTATGCTTATATTGTCACGAAATACTCCATAGTGAGTGCATCGAGCTCGTAAACATGCCTACTTGATATCTGTTTTCAGCATGCTCCAGTTTTCACTAAGTCTGAGAACTGATTATGTTTTTGCCATGTTCACATGCTTGCAAATGTATTTTCTGATCCCTTTTGGCTCAAGGTCACTAAGGGACTTTTGTTAAACTCTTTGAGTAGCTCCATGCCATGCTTTACTTTGCCATGTTCAGGTCCTGTAGCATATAGTTTTCATGCTCTGAAGTGTGCTACCTGATCTGAAATTCCAGACAAGTGTTAATTTCACCAAGTCTGAAATCTGTTTGCCATATGCATTTTTGCCATGCTTGTTTGAACCTGTTAATGGATGATTTGGCCGTAGCTAAGTGCTAGACTTTTGTTAAGCATCTTGAATGGATTCCTTCCATGTATTTTGTTGCCATGTTTGAGTGCTGTAGCATGTTCATCTTGTTGCATTTAGTTGGCTACTTGTTGTAAATCGCAGACCGGTGTCATATTTGAATTGCTTGCCATTTCCAAACCGTAACTCCGATTCCGGAGTTCTTTATATCGTTTTCAAGCGATTTCACCTCATCTTTCCAGTGGCACACTTGGATTTCCAAGTTGAGGCAAGTTTCATGCATTCCTTGTTGAATCATGCATATGCATCGCATACCGCATCCCGCATATCATACCATGTTCATGTGTTGGTTGTTTACTATGTTGTGTGTTTCTTTCTGGTGTTTGCTTCTTCGGGTTGGTTCCGGTAACGTCGTGTTTGTGAGGACCCGTTCGTCTACGTCCGTTTATCTTCTTCATGGACTCGTTCTTCTTCTTTGCGGGATTTCAGGCAAGATGACCATAACCTCGAAATCACTTCTATCTTTGCTTGCTAGTTGCTCGCTCTTTTGCTATGCCTATGGTTCGATACCTACCACTTGCTTATCATGCCACCCATATTGTTGAACCAAGCCTCTAACCCACCTTGTCCTAGCAAACCGTTGTTTGGCTATGTTACCGCTTTGCTCAGCCCCTCTTATAGCGTTGTTAGTTGCAGGTGAAGATTGAAGTTTGTTCCTTGTTGGAACATGGGGATGTTGTTCCTTGTTGGAACATGTTTACTTGCTGGGATATCACTATATATCTTATTTAATTAATGCATCTATATACTTGGTAAAGGGTGGAAGGCTTGGCCTTATGCCTGGTGTTTTGTTCCACTCTTGCCGCCCTAGTTTCCATCATATCAGTGTTATGTTCCCGGATTTTGGTTCCTTACGCGGTTGGGTGATAATGGGAACCCCTTGATAGTTTGCCTTGATTAAAGCTTTTCCATCAATGCCCAACATTGGTTTTACCATTCGCCGCCTAGCCTTTTCTTTTCCCTTGGGGGTCGCGCGCCCAAAGGTCATCATTATTTTAACCCCCCCGGGCCAGTGCTCATCTGAGTGTTGGTCCGACCGAGTAGACTGCGGGGCCACCTCGGGGCAACTTGAGGGTTGGTTTTACTCGTAGGATGTCTCATCTGAGTGTGCCCTGAGAACGAGATATGTGCAGCTCCTATCGGGATTTGTCGGCACATTCGGGCGGTGTTGCGGGACTTGTTTTAACCTATCGAAGTGTCTTGAAGAAGCGAGATACCAAGTCTGATTGGAACGTCTCGGGAGGAGGTCTATTCCTTCGTTGACCGTGAGAGCTTGTCATGGGCTAAGTTGGGACTCCCCTGCAGGGATTTGAACTTTCGAAAGCCGTGCCCGCAGTTATGGGCAGATGGGAATTTGTTAATGTCCGGTTGTAGATAACTTGAACCTTAACTTAATTAAAATGAATCAATCGCGTGTGTAACCGTGATGGTCTCTTTCCGGCGGAGTCCGGGAAGTGAACACGGTGTTGGAGTTATGCTTGACGTAGGTTGTTTTAGGATCACTTCTTGATCATACTTTTATCGACCGTGCTTTGCCTTCTCTTCTTGCTCTCATTTGCGTATGTTAGCCACCATATATGCTAGTCGCTTGCTGCAGCTCCACCTCATACCTTTTACCTTACCCATAAGCTTAAATAGTCTTGATCGCGAGGGTGCGAGATTGCTGAGTCCCCGTGGCTCACAGATACTTCCTAAACCAGTTTGCAGGTGCCGATGAGACCGAGCAGATGACACAACCAAGCTCAGGAGGAGCTCGATGAAGATCTTGTCCTTTGTGTTGTTTCGTTCTAGTTGATCAGTAGTGGAGCCCAGTTGGGGTCGATCGGGGACCGTGTCGCTTTTGGGGTTCTCCTTTTATTTTGGTTCCGTAGTCGGACCTTGATTGTATCTGGATGATGTAATGCTTTATTCATGTAATTGTGTGAAGTGGCGATTGTAAGCCAACTATGTATCTTTTCCCCTATTGTATTACATGGGTTGTTTGCGAAGATTACCTCACTTGCAACATTGCTTTCAATGTGGTTATGCCTCTAAGTCGTGCTTCGACACGTGGGAGATATAGCCGCATCGAGGGCGTTACAGCGAGCCTTCAGCTTCATGGCACGGGGATGGCGGCGACACGGCGGTGATGGGCGAGAAATTGTTGGCCAGAGCAGGCGGGCGCCGGCATGCGCAACGGCAGCGGCGGCATATTGATGAGTGCGCGTGTGGGAGCTTACTTTAGTTTTATATATAAGGTTGGTCAAACTTAAAAGAAAACTGTACTAGTACACATAAACATTAGACTTAGGCAGCGCTTTTATTAGTTACTAGCTTATGTTCTTGCCCATTGTGACCAGCCTTAGTACCACGGCCACGATACAGAATCCTGTGCAAGCGCGTGAACCGCAGCCGCGCGGTCGATCGAACGGTGCATCACCGCGTCGCGCTCAAAGGACATCCACCGAACCTTTTTGTGTGTGTGAAAACAATCCTCGAATATTACTCAACTTTTTTTCTGTGAAAGTTCTTGACGCTCCAATATTTCCATATATGTGAATTTAGCTCCAGTTCGTGTTTATTTGGATTTGGACATTTTAGGTGCGCCCTAGTTTTTTTTTAATACTGATTTTGTGTGTGTGACTGAGAGAGAACGTGTGTATGTGTCCATATGTGTGTTGTGGCAGAAGGGCAATGTGGAGACGGTGTGCGTGTGATACAGACATAGAGAGGTGTGAATGTGCAAATGATCGTGCATGAGTGAGACATAGACAGATGCCGATACGTTGTGTATACATGAGAGAACGGTCTTCTAGTTTACTTGTGTGTGTGTGTGTGAGAGAGAGAGAGACAGAGAGAGGAGCATCCGTAACACAACAACCATCTCTCTCGATTCGTTCGTCCCTCGCACGGTCGCATGCAACACATGCATCAACGCGCACATTTTGACACCCTCACCCAGCCCCTGCCCACCTCAAGGCCCGCACAATCTCTTCGTGAATACCCATTTCTCTCCTTAGGTTTGTTTTCTCTCAATATCTGACACACACACACAGAGAGAGAGAGAGACACGCAACACAACACATACACACACTCCCCCGAGCACACAATTCATCCCCATCCAAGATTATACGGCGACCACTCTCGCTTGTGCTTCTTTGCACCCCAACATGCACAACACCTCAATCTTCAAAGAGGGCAATGAGCAGATCAAAGACGGCGACCACACCGCGCTAGAGAATGCGGGGTCATTTGGAAGCAGGGTGATGTGACGACGTCTGACTGACTCCTCCCATCACCCTCTCTCTCTTGCAAAAAATTACCAATCCGTCTCTCCCCCGCACAAAATTGTCAATCCCTCAACCCACGAGATCCTTCCCCTCTCGTCCATGTTTTTCCTGCTCTCTCATCAAACATGTTGTCTCTTCTCCTTCCACGTATACAGAATCCAGATGCACACGCATCTCATGTATATTACATGTATGCATCTTTCTCACAGACCTAACTTCTTCCTCTCTCTTTCACTCTCTATCTCTCTGTCTCGTTAGGTTTGTCTCCTACTCTCTCGTCCACATACATACAATCTTTCCTGCCCTATCTGCTCCATCTTCAAAAGCTCTCTCTGCACGTTTCATTCACACATTGGGATATGTCAAAATGTTGCTTCTATAATGGCTGATGTAGAGTTATGGTTGTTCTTGTTGCATCCTACAAAGTAATAACTATGAAATGCATTTAGATTCTCATTTGACTGGGATTATGTGAGTTTGAGCATGTTGTGAAGTACTATAGACCTTGTATACATCTTGGGATTCGACAATGATTGTAACTATTGAATTGTATAGACCATTACATTCGAACTCAATAGCCTAATATATTTATTTCACAATTTCAACAAATGATTAGTTCACTACAAACTAAGAAAACAAATGTGTACTCCCTTCGTTTTTATTTAAGTCCGCGTATTAGAATTGGTTAAAGTCAAGTTTTGTAAACTCTCAGAAAGCTTATAACAAAAAATATTAACATATACAATAACAAATAAATACCATTAGATTCATTATTGAATGTACTTTCATATCATACATATTTGTTATGGTAAATGTTTATATTTTTCTATAAACTTGGTCAAACTTTAGGAAGTTTGACTTCGGTCAAACCTAATATGCAGAGTTTACTACTACTACTCGCTAGTTGCTTAGCCGAATCACTCAACACGCCACACGGGGAGTCCAGCGTCACAAAATTTTGAGGTCGGCTGGAAAATCTCCCGCGACCCTGATTCGAGCAGTGGGAAGTTACCATCATAGCCTTCGGAACAGGCCTATGGATGATGCTTGGTAGGGGGCTGTTTTCGTAACTTCGGGTTCACCCTACCCAGCCAACCCCACCCCGGCACCCAGAGTAGTACACCTGAATACTCCCCAATTTCTATCCCCACCGCAAAATAGACTTCTCCACGGCACTGCAGCCTTCGTGTTCCTCCCCTTTACATCGGCGCACTCGTCCACCGCAGCGCATCTGCCTCATCGACGACCTCGTACGCCGCACTGGAGCCGGTCCACCGTCGTCGTACACGGAGCATCTTCCCCGGCATCGTCTTCCACGGTCTCGGGTCTGCTTCCCAGAAGCCGACGCCAAGCACAGAAGTACCACCGTCGTGGACAATGAACTGACTCCCGTTGCCGATCATGACTCGCAGAGGCCGCCGCGACCATCGTTCTCCTCCTCGATTGGTAATGTGTGTATTGAATCACTTAGCAGTACATGTGCAGTTCCAATTTTGTTCATACCTACCCTTCAAATTTCCTGGGTGCTATTGTTCCCGTAAAAGTAATTGGTTATAGCCTCCATTGTCCAACAGAATATCAGCTTGTAATTGTGCGTTGCTCCTGTATCACGCTGTGCTTGGGTAGGTTTTTCATCTGTAACCAGTAGTGTGGCAAATGATGGAAAGGTTTTTAGAACTAGCAAAATGCCCATGTGTTGCATGCATCAAGATGCATTTGTATGAGTAGTTTATCTTGTTGGAGATGCTCTAACATGGCAGACAAGTGCTTTAATGTTGCCCACAAGATGCGCGAGTATTACTAGTAGTATATTTTTCTTGCCATGTTGAGATTTTAAAACCACGAGTGCGAACATGCAGAGGAGAAATGAAGACCAAACACGGGATATTCGGGACATCTTCAAGGAGTGTGGCAAGTTAAAGAGGAGCTGCACCGAACCTGTAAAACGAGCTTTGGTAACTAACACCCTTTCAATTACTTTCGTGAGCCTCGTGTTCTTCGATGTGTATATGTTGTAGTTTCTGTTTCTCTTAAGCGTGGTGTTCTTCGATGTGTAATAAGAAGAGTCTTAATCGTCCTAATGCTTTCGTTTTTAGCTTGATGTAGGAAGTGGGTGTTCTCACCTTGTAGTCTGTTTTTATTTATTTTTTCCTTTTGAATTCACTTCTCCGAGTCTGTTTATCTGGCTTCTACTAAATGGATCTAGGTTGCTCTGAGTAATGATCTAAAAAAGAAGTAACTTCATGTCAGGATGCAGTTCCTGCGAGGAGGGAAGTATGGTCAACCTCGAGATCATGTTTCCAAAATGAGGTTGGATTACACACAAGGTGCCAATTCCCTAATGATGCTGGATTAGACACAAGGTGCAAATTCCCAGATGATGCTGGATTACACACAAGCCAGGTGGAGTCGTCAGCTATTCGTGTCCTCGTGGCATTAGTAAAGGCTGAAAGAAAGCGTGCAGCAGCCCTTGAGAATGTAGCTGAGTTCCTGAAGAAGCGAAAAGAGCAATCAGATGCTCTCTTCGCCCAATCCAAAGAAGAGATGGAAGAAGCCAAAAATAAGCTAGCAGAGGCAGAGCAAGCTAGGCGTCTCCTGCTATCTAAAACTGTTGTCAATACAAAATTTCCTTCATAATAGCTAGCTTCAAATGTTTATCTAGTCAGCATGCCTGTTGTGATGTCCGTGCATCTACTGATGTGGCACAAAATGTTTTTTTCCGGGTCATGTAATAACAGCAATTACTTTCCAAACAATAATAGACGAAGCATTGGACATGGTATAGTTCACGCGCAAGCCCGACATTCCAAGTTCAACTTCCACATCAAACTCATGTTCACAGATATCTGCACATTCATACATAATGTCCACAACCATGATTCACTTCAAAGCCAAAAAAAATGTGAGGAGAGTTATAAATAAATAAAATCTTCTACTAGTTCCTGCTACCAGTGCGAGCACAACAAGTCAAGACCATGCATAAATTAATTATATTTTAGTCATTTTTTGTGTTCTAAAATGCCTGCCGGCTCGCGGAAGGACGTGTTGCCGGCACACGCGTGGATTCAATGAAGGCAGGCGGGGCAGTCTTAAGCTGGTTGCACGTAGCGAGGTGGCGTGCTCAGCCGGGCCTGCAGCGAGTGCGGCCCTCTTGGCCGGCGTGCCGGTTCAATGCCTGCCCTATGAGAGGTCGCGTCCGTGTCAGAGCAATCACTCCC
Source organism: Triticum urartu (assembly GCF_056163025.1). Lineage (NCBI taxonomy): Eukaryota > Viridiplantae > Streptophyta > Magnoliopsida > Poales > Poaceae > Triticum > Triticum urartu. Next base: position 440,478,936 of record NC_141878.1, on the reverse strand, counting down.
TCCAGTCCTTTTTTGTTTGGGTATAACAAAATCTCGTTTTCCATTCACATTTTAGTGGTAGGAGTTGTGCGTGTTGTCTGTGAGAGAGAGAGGAGACGGTAGTCGGGGTTATCTGATCGGTAAAAATGAATAATGTCAGTCTGGGATGGAGACGAATAGGAGACCGCAACAAATGTTGTGTCTACAGGAGAGATAGAGAGAGTAATTTTAGTGGTATGAGTCATATGTAGAGACATATAGGGTGTGTGAGAGAATCCCATAGAGATAAAGACAAAGTGAAAGACGAGTGGAGACTGTATGTTTGGCGGTGAAAAAGAAAGCTTAGGTACCGAGTGATACGAGAGAACAATAGAGACGTGAGAGATAATGAAAACCGTGTAATTTATAATGATAGGGAGAGTGTGACACTTCTCAAGGGAGACGTCGAGAGACCATGTTTGCGAGGATAGGAGCAACATGAAGTGAGCGTGCGGGTGAGCTAGAGAAAAGAGAGTGATAGCTACCTGAAGGAGCATGCATGCGAGAGAGATGGGCGTGAAAGGAGTGAACAAAAAAGGGATTCAAATATTTGAATTCGAGATGATGATACATGTAATCCATACTCGAACCAAAATTGATCTATCAAACATGCATACTCATATGAATTCACGCACATCTATGTTATTTAATATGTAGATATTACTGATCCATACATTTTAGTAGAACATAATTTGTTAAAAAAATTCGAATTCAACCTTAAGATTTCGAGATTGTTGTATTTGTAAATCATATTATACATATAAAGGAGCAGAATTCTTTGTTGTGCTTTTGAAAGTATATAAAAAAATGGTGTATATAGAATGTAATTCCAATTGAAAATGGATCCCTCCCGAAAAAAATAGAATACAAACGGGATTCAAATTGAGTTGGCACGGTAAACATGCACTCTGCAAAATTTGAACGAAGCGGGGAAAGTCGCAGTAACCGCCCGAAACCAAAATCTGCGAGATGGAAATCACTACTGCCTATCCCTGCCACGCAAAGCCTAGATGCTGGATTTCTATAGGTTTCGATAGAGGTAGGTTTGTAATTTCACCCAAACGTGACGTAACCGCCTCTCACCCGGATTCATACACGGTGGGCGCCAAAACACAGTGTGTCCTCGGCTGAAATCGACTCCCTCCCTGATTCATATTCATACACGATGGGCGCCAAAAACAAACTCTCGTCGGCAAATATTCGGTGTATGCGAGATTACCGTCCTATCCCCAACCGACTAGTGTTGCTGTGATGTAGTAGAAATTTGAAACGGGGGCTAAGTTTGTAAATTTCCTAGCATTTGAGACAAGCGCGCCCTGAATACATGGTTCCCCCCTTCCTCTCTACCTCCCTTTTCCCCATTCGTACTCCGTGGGCGCCAAAACACCCTCTCCACCCCACCCTCCTCCGTCCGCCGCCGTCTGCCATCCCATCCACCGCCGTCCTCCTCCACCATGCCGGAGCTGATACCCCGATGCCGCCGTCCATTACAAGAGATCGACCTCTCTCATCCACGGCTTCGGACCGGGATCCTTGCATCCCGTCCTCTCGCTTCATCCCCGCTGTCGTCCACCTTGCCGACGTCGCTCCTACGACCGTCTCATCCACCGCGCCCCGCCGCCACCGTCTACCCTCCTAGATCTGCTTCCACGCCGCCGACAGCCATCGCTACCGCAGCACCGTCAAATTCTCAGCAGATGCGTACATGGCGCCGCACCAGAGGCGGTACTCTTTCGTATCTGCTCAACTTATTTATCGCGGAAAGAAAATAGATCGCCACTGCTTTACTCTGATTTCTTGTCTTGGTTGCGAAGTTGCCTTTGTCCGGTTTGCACCTTCAGATCCGCCATGGCATGCTCAACACCATACTCGCAATGCTTATGGTTTTCCCCTTTTATATTCCACACTAGTTAAATCACAGTAGACTAAATTTCCAAATTGGGTCAGTCGATTTTTCAGAGCTCACCGGGGTTCGCTGGTGCGATCGAAGGGGCTCAGGTAGTTGTGGGGCCTCGCCGAACGAAGAAAACTCGACGCGGGTGGGGGTTGGGGTGGGGTGGGGGTGGCGGAGGAACACAGGCGGTGGGGGCCGGTGGTCCGGCCAGCGGCCCGTGCGGTGTTCTGTATGGGAAGCATCAGAGACAAGGAAGAAGAAGGGTTAGGAGACGTAGGATCTTCATCCAACCGCCTGAAATGGTCGAGAGACAGCTAGGAGTTGCATTCTTAATGCGCTCTGGTTCATCATGTGTGGGCACTGCGCAACCAACATTTTATTATCCAAAATCTGCTTGCTCTTCTTTACCATGTTCCTCTTCCGTTCTTATTTAATATGTATTCTCTCCGTTCCTAAATACAAGTATAGATTCCACCATGGACTACATATGAAGCAAAATGAGTGAATCTACACTCTAAAATGTACCTGGATACATCTGTATGTGATCCATAGTGGAAATCTCTACCAAGACTTATATTTTGGAACGGAGGGAGTATGATAGTAGTACAGTATGTTCCTTGTACTGAAGATGAGCAGGGACATTTGTAGTGTAGAGGTCTATGCGGTCGGTTGTGATGGACACTTTGAGCCTCTTTGATTCGTAGGATCTTGTAAACATAGGAATAGGATTTGTAGTGGCCTGCCTACTTGAATCCTATAAGAATAGCAAGGAAATGCGGGGAGCTGTGTCGCCTTTGAGAGTTACATTGATATTAACAACACCGCACCTTCACTTGAAGAGAGCTGGTATCGGAAGCCTTTCTAGCCGTACCGGCAATACTAGCACATATATTCCAGCAAGTTCCACCTTGCTGATTTTACTCTAATGCTTAAGGTTTTCCCGTTATATCTACACTATGATCTATGTAGCTGCTTTGTGTCGCACTAGCAGCAGTCCACTCTTGAAGCTAAACACTGCAATGACTTACAAAATTGGCACCAAGGCATTGAGTGCCATTCTAGATGCAATGAAACTCATACGCTCCCCACCTGTTGATTCTTGTTCAGAATATGATCCTAATGACTATTCTAACATCGAGGAGTCAAAGGCACATGGCCTGTCCTGTTCACCCATCAAGGTGCCTGTTCTAATTTGGCAATGTTTTATTGATTGCGGGTATCTTGCATATGTTGTCTTGCATATCTTCTACTTTGTTGCACCGCCATCTGCTTAGTTTACTCATCATATATGTCGAGATGCCATGCCCATCCATTATCAATACATATTCCATCTGTCATCATACCATGTTTTTCCACTCAAATGTTGTTCTTGTGCATTAGACATCAAAAAGGAAGAGGGTGATTGCCGAACCTGAAGGAGCACCAGCAAAGTTCTTGAAAAACATGGTGGTGCCGGAGAAATCAGACAGCACCCCACTTATATTGGCTGTACAACCAGTGACACAAAACGTAGGACCGACTCCAGCAGACTGTACCCATACATCACTGGCCACACCACTAGCCCCACCACACAGGACCTGCACTCCAGCAAAAGGTATACCGATTTCATTTGCCATAGCACCAGCTGTACCACAGAAAAATCCCACTCCGGCAAAAAGTACAGCAAGTCCACCAGCCGAAGACCTATACCAACTGCAGAGACGACCAATTCCTGCAGATTGGAACCCCATTCCATTTATTCCCAGTTTAAAAGACAATGCTTTCAATGTTGTTAGGGACTGCGTGCATACATACCTGTAAGTGCTATTATTCATGGCTATTATTTTCCTGTTTTCTGCTAATTGAACACATCAATGATTTACATTACATTGTTGTAACTAGGCGAGGGTCAATCTGGATAGTCATGACGAGCAAACCTTGCTTGTGCTTTTCAAGGAAGCATTGCAGCAGTATCGATGTTACCTGAGGAAATCACACTTTGTTGGCAAGTCTATAAACAAATTCCTGGTGAAGTCTCCTGTGCTAAATTTAGAAGACATTGAATGGAAAAACCTTGTTATGCACTGGTCTCGTTCCCAGGATGAGGTACTGTCTATGAAATCACATGACAATTTGAACTTCTACTTTTCCGCATGTGCCTTACGGATCTTTTTTGCAGGAAATCTGCTCGAAGAAGAATTCCGGTTTGACAAGAATGACAGGATATCGCAAATATGCTGCCCGCTGCTTTGCTCTTGTTAGTACTTGTTGTCCTGTATCACTGTACTTGCATACATACCTGGTTCATTATGTGACAGCAGTATGCATCATAGCTTGCTTATCAATTGTTCGCTCCAAATTATCTGATCTGTATGAATGGTTACATTAGTGTAGAGTATATCCAATGCCAATGTTTTTTTAGCTCTGCATTGTTCTTGTAAGTACATGTTGTCCTTTATCAGTGTACTTATAATGACAGGTAGTTGTTCATGTACCATCACTCCGCAGCCTATTTTCCTTTGCCCTCCATTTTCTACACATCAGATCTATATTTACTCTTACCATAAGGTTGGTACTGAAGAAGTTTAGCTGTGCATTGCTCTTGGTTGTACCTTTTGCCTGTATCGCTGCACTTACATTTATAGCTACTTGGTTATGTAGCATCACTCTTCATCTTATCTTAAATATTCTCCATTTTTTCGTATATTATCACATCTATATTTACTCTTAACAAAATGTAGAATAAAGGCAATGCTTTTGAAGAAGATTCTGTGGTAAACTTCTTGAATTGCCCCCCATCAGCATGGACAAGGCCTTTATAGAGCATGTCTTCACCAATAATGTAAGTTTGTTCATCTCAAGCCTTCAAACTTTGTTGTACATATTTGGTTAGGCATGACTGCAACAGCTGTTTATTTTTGGTGTTTGCATCAAATTGCTTGTTTAAAGTTTATTATATGTAGTTCATAAACAAAAGTTTGTCCTTTCTCAATTTAAGTTTTGAGTTGTACAACCAAGTTCCTTCTTCATACCATGTAAATTAAACTATACAGAGCAAGTGATCTTCTTTTGCACTGCATGTATGCTTCTGTTCTTCATCTGTAATCCAGTGGTGTGGTGAACCTACCCACTACAGCACAATGTCATATTCTGCAATGTTTTAACTATGAAAAATGTCATATCATTCTACTATTATTTAAACCGTCTCTTTATTTGCCAATCTGAAATGGTATAAATTGACAGCACACTAAGCATTGATACTTATGAGTTCTTGATCTGTAATCCAATGGTGTCGTGAAGCTGCCAACTCCTTCACAATGTCATTTCCTGCCATGTCTTGACCTGAATAATACCATATTGTGTTAATGCAAATTTAAAATGTGTCATTTTATTCGTCAGTAAGAAATGTGATAAATTGTCAGCACTGATACTTTTATGTGCAAAACCTGTCATCTGTCTGCTTGTTTATCTTTCAGAGTGAGGAAGATATAAGTGTTGAACAAGCGCAGTCTCATCATCTTGCTCAGCTGCTTGCGCTACAGCTCCCCAGTAGGGCTAACCTTTCTTGAACTCTATTGAAGTGCTGTCGGTTTTGTATATTATTTTGTTGGTGTGTTTATTTGCACTGGTGGCGATCTTTGATGCCCAGTGTATGTAATCTATTGTCTGCTTGTGCTTTATTACCATAGTGGCGAACTTTGATGCCCAATGGATGTAATATGCCGTAATTTCTTTATTGTATAGTATAGGTTTTTTATTATTCACGATGCTGCAGTTATTTTACTGTATATATATCCTGTCTTCGCAGTAAAGCGGCCAAACCGTAAAATTACGGTACATAATCGGGCCGTCATGCAATCATGATGTAGGTTGGGCCTGAAACGTGCCGATCAGCTCACGGGCCGGCAGCAGCCCGAAATGAACCCCGGCCTATGATTGTGCGAATCAAATCACGGGCTTTTAACAGGCCGAAAAATTGTCTCGGTCCTTGTTTGGCCCAATCAGATATCGGCTGCGAGCAGGCCGGATGCAAACCGGGCCGTAGTTAGGCCCAACTATATGACGGGCTTTTAACAGGATGAAATTAATATAGGGCCGAAATGTTAAACGGGCCCTTAACAGGCCAAAACTAATATCACGCCGAATTACTAAGTGGGCCTTCAGCAAGTGGGCCCAAAAGCATAGTGTCCAGTTGACGGGCCGAATCTGATATGGGCCATAATTAGGCCCAAAACCTCTAAAAGGGCCGGACCTGATCTGGGCCGTAATTTGGCCGTGAACGTGGTAGGCTTTTAGCGGGCCGGATCTCATATGGGCCACTATTAGGCCCGGAGCGTGGCAGACCATTAATAGACCGTATCAAATATGGGCCAACATTTGGCCCAAAACATGGTAGCCAGTTAACGGGCCGGCCTACTAGGGTCCTCAAAATCTTGTGGGCCTACAGCTGGGCCGGCCCATTGATGTCAGCGAAATCTCGTGGGCCTTTAGCTGGGCCGGCCCATTATGATCCGCAAGAATTTTGTGGGCCTTTACCTGGGCCGGCCTATTATGGCACACAAAAATCTTGTGGGCCTTTACCTAGGCCGGCCCATTATGGCCCGCGAAATCTTGTCGGCCTTTAGTTGGGCCAGCCCATTATGGTTCGCAAAATCTCGTGGGCCTTTAGCTGGGCCGGCCCATTATGGTCCGCAAAATCTTGTGGGCCTTTAGTTGGGCTGGCCCATTTAAACTTGTTGGGCCGTGACACGTGTCGACGTATCATAGGCGCCTTCTTTCCAGTGAGTGGATGACATCTGTCCCGACGATGAGCCGACATGTGTTTCCTCTAGCCAATGATGATTTTACACATGGAAAATCCCCATTGGTCGGGGCTGTTAACGGGTTATCGGATCCAAAACCCGACCCGATAGCTTAACGGCGTTCTGTTACGGTGGATGCCACGTGTCGGTCACCCTTGACGAAAGCACTTCTGTGACGCGCGATTTATCGTCATGGAAGTGTACACTTCCGTGATGATAATTTTGGTAATGTCATGGAACACTTCTACGATAGCACAGGTATGACTATCTTGATTCTGTCATAAATTTTTCATGGATGTACATGCATGACAAAAATGTTGGGGAACGTAGTAATTTAAAAAAAATTCCTACGCACACGCAAGATCATGGTGATGCATAGCAACGAGAGGGGAGAGTGTGATCTACGTACCCTTGTAGACCGACAGCGGAAGCGTTAGCACAACGCGGTTGATGTAGTCGTACGTCTTCACGGCCCGACCGATCAAGCACCGAAACTACGGCACCTCCGAGTTTTAGCACACGTTCAGCTCGATGACGATCCCCGGACTCCGATCCAGCAAAGTGTCGAGGAAGAGTTCCGTCAGCACGACGGCGTGGTGACGATCTTGATGTTCTACCGTCGCAGGGCTTCGCCTAAACACCGCTACAATATTATCGAGGATTATGGTGGAAGGGGGCACCGCACACGGCTCAGAAAATGATCACATGGATCAACTTGTGTGTCTAGGGGTGCCCCCTGCCCCCGTATATAAAGGAGCAAGGGGAGGAGGCTGGCCGGCCCTATAGGCGCGCCAAGGAGGAGTCCTCCTCCTAGTAGGAGTAGGACTCCTACTAGGAGGGGGAAGGAAGTGGGGAGGGAGAAGTAAAGGGGGGCGTCGCCCCCCCTCTCCTAGTCCAATTCAGACCAGGGGGAGGAGGCGCGTGGCCCACCCTGGCTTCCCTTCTCTCTCTCCACTCAGGCCCATATGGCCCATTACTTCTCCCGGGGGGTCCGGTAACCCTCCGGTACTCCGGTTTTCTCCGAAATCACCCGGAACACTTCTGGTGTCCGAATATAGCCGTCCAATATATCAATCTTTATGTCTCGACCATTTCGAGACTCCTCGTTATGTCCGTGATCACATCCGGGACTCCTAACTAACTTCGGTACATCAAAACTCATAAACTCATAATATAACTGTCATCGAAACCTTAAGCGTGCGGACCCTACGGGTTCGAGAACAATGTAGACATGACCGAGACATGTCTCCGGTCAATAACCAATAGCAGAACCTGGATGCTCATATTGGCTCCCACATATTCTATGAAGATCTTTATCGGTCAGACCGCATAACAACATACGTTGTTCCCTTTGTCATCGGTATGTTACTTGCCCGAGATTCGATCGTCGGTATCTCAATACCTAGTTCAATATCGTTACCGGCAAGTCTCTTTACTCGTTTCGTAATACATCATCTCGCAACTAACTCATTAGTTGCAATGCTTGCAAGGCTTATGTGATGTGCATTACCGAGAGGGCCCAGAGATACCTCTCCGAAAATCGGAGTGACAAATCCTAATCTCGAAATACGCCAACCCAACATTTACCTTTGGAGACACATGTAGAGCTCCTTTATAATCACCCAGTTACGTTGTGACGTTTGGTAACACACAAAGTGTTCCTCCGGTAAACGGGAGTTGCATAATCTCATAGTCATAGGAACATGTATAAGTCATGAAGAAAGCAATAGCAACATACTAAACGATCGGGTGCTAAGCTAATGGAATGGGTCATGTCAATCACATCATTCTCCTAATAATGTGATCCCGTTAATCAAATGACAACACATGTCTATGGTTAGGAAACATAACCATCTTTGATTAACGAGCTAGTCAAGTAGAGGCATACTAGTGACGTTTAGTTTGTCTATGTATTCACACAAGTATTATGTTTCCGGATAATACAATTCTGGCATGAATAATAAACATTTATCATGATATAAGGAAATAAAATAATAACATTATTATTGCCTCTAGGGCATATTTCCTTCAGTCTCCCACTTGCACTAGAGTCAATAATCTAGATTACACAGTAATGATTCTAACACCCATGGAGCTTTGGTGCTGATCATGTTTTGCTCGTGGAAGAGACTTAGTCAACGGGTCTGCAACATTCAGATCCGTATGTATCTTGCAAATCTCTATGTCTCCCACCTAGACTAGATCCCGGGTGGAATTGAAGCGTCTCTTGATGTGCTTGGTTCTCTTGTGAAATCTGGATTCCTTTGCCAAGGCAATTGCACCAGTATTGTCACAAAAGATTTTCATTGGACACGATGCACTAGGTATGACACCTAGATCGGATATGAACTCCTTCATCCAGACTCCTTCATTTGTTGCTTCCGAAGCAGCTATGTACTCCACTTCACATGTAGATCCCGCCACAACGCTTTGTTTAGAACTGCACCAACTGGCAGCTCCACCGTTTAATGTAAACACGTATCCGGTTTGCGATTTAGAATCGTGCGGATTAGTGTCAAAGCTTGCATCAACGTAACCATTTACGATGAGCTCTTTGTCACCTCCATATATGAGAAACATATCCTTAGTCCTTTTCAGGTATTTCAGGATGTTCTTGACCGCTGTCCAGTGATCCACTCCTGGATTACTTTGGTACCTCCCTGCTAGACTTATAGCAAGACACACATCAGGTCTGGTACACAGCATTGCATACATGATAGAGCCTATGGCTGAAGCATAGGGAACATCTTTCATTTTCTCTCTATCTTCTGCATTGGTCGAGCATTGAGTCTTACTCAATTTCACACCTTGTGACACAGGCAAGAATCCTTTCTTTGCTTGATCCATTTTGAACTTCTTCAAAATTTTGTCAAGGTATGTGCTTTGTGAAAGTCCAATTAAGCGTCTTGATCTGTCTCTATAGATCTTAATGCCCAATATGTAAGCAGCTTCACCGAGGTCTTTCATTGAAAAACTCTTATTCAAGTATCCCTTTATGCTATCCAGAAATTCTATATCATTTCCGATTAGTAATATGTCATCTACATATAATATCAGAAATGCTACAAAGCTCCCACTCACTTTCTTGTAAATACAGGCTTCTCCAAAAGTCTGTACAAAACCAAATGCTTTGATCACACTATCAAAGCGTTTATTCCAACTCCGAGAAGCTTGCACCAGTCCATAAATGGATCGCTGGAGCTTGCATACTTTGTTAGCTCCCTTTGGATCGACAAAACCTTCCGGTTGCATCATATACAACTCTTCTTCCAGAAATCCCTTCAGGAATGCAGTTTTGACATCCATTTGCCAAATTTCATAATTATAAAATGCGGCAATTGCTAACATGATTCGGATAGACTTAAGCATCGCTACGGGTGAGAAGGTCTCATCGTAGTCAATCCCTTGAATTTGTCGAAAACCTTTTGCGACAAGTTGAGCTTTGTAGACAGTAATATTACCGTCAGCGCCAGTCTTCTTCTTGAAGATCCATTTATTCTCAATTGCTTGCCGATCATTGGGCAAGTCAACCAAAGTCCATACTTTGTTCTCATACATGGATCCCATCTCAGATTTCATGGCTTCAAGCCATTTTGCGGAATCTGGGCTCACAATCGCTTCTTCATAGTTCGTAGGTTCATCATGATCTAGTAGCATGACTTCCAGAACAGGATTACCGTACCACTCTGGTGTGGATCTTACTCTGGTTGATCTACGAGGTTCAGTAGTATCTTGTTATGAAGTTTCATGATCATCATCATTAGCTTCCTCACTAATTGGTGTAGGTGTCACTGAAACTGGTTTCTGTGATGTACTACTTTCCAATAAGGGAGCAGGTACAGTTACCTCATCAAGTTCTACTTTCCTCCCACTCACTTCTTTCGAGAGAAACTCCTTCTCTAGAAAGTTTCCGAATTTGGCAACAAAAGTCTTGCCTTCGGATCTGTGATAGAAGGTGTATCCAATAGTTTCCTTTGGATAGCCTATGAAGACACATTTCTCCGATTTGGGTTCGAGCTTATCAGGTTGAAGCTTTTTCACATAAGCGTCGCAGCCCCAAACTTTCAGAAACGACAACTTTGGTTTCTTGCCAAACCACAGTTCATAAGGCGTCGTCTCAACGGATTTTGATGGTGCCCTATTTAACGTGAATGCGGCTGTCTCTAGGGCATATCCCCAAAACGATAGCGGTAAATCAGTAAGAGACATCATAGATCGCACCATATCTAGTAAAGTACGATTACGACGTTCGGACACACCATTACGCTGTGGTGTTCCGGGAGGCGTGAGTTGCGAAACTATTCCGCATTGTTTCAAATGTACACCAAACTCGTAACTCAAATATTCTCCTCCACGATCAAATCGTAGGAATTTTATTTTCTTGTTACGATGATTTTCAACTTCACTCTGAAATTCTTTGAACTTTTCAAACGTTTTAGACTTATGTTTCATTAAGTAGATATACCCATATCTGCTTAAGTCATCTGTTAAGGTGAGAAAATAACGATATCCGCCATGAGCCTCAACATTCATCGGACCACATACATCTGTATGTATGATTTCCAACAAATATGTTGCTCTCTCCATAGTACCGGAGAACGGTGTTTTTGTCATCTTACCCATAAGGCACGGTTCGCAAGTACCAAGTGATTCATAATCAAGTGGTTCCAAAAGTCCATCAGTATGGAGTTTCTTCATGCGCTTTACACCGATATGACCCAAACGGCAGTGCCACAAATAAGTTGCACTATCATTATCAACTCTGCATCTTTTGGCTTCAACATTATGAATACGTGTGTCACTACTATCAAGATTTAATAAGAATAGACCACTCTTTAAGGGTGCATGACCATAAAAGATATTACTCATATAAATAGAACAACCATTATTCTCTGATTTAAATGAATAACCGTCTCGCATCAAACAAGATCCAGATATAATGTTCATGCTTAACGCTGGAACCAAATAACAATTATTTAGGTATAATACTAATCCCGAAGGTAGATGTAGAGGTAGCGTGCCGACCACGATCACATCGACTTTGGAACCATTTCCCACGCGCATCGTCACCTCGTCCTTAGCCAATCTTCACTTAATCCGTAGTCCCTGTTTCGAGTTGCAAATGTTAGCAACAGAACCAGTATCAAATAACCAGGTGCTACTGCGAGCATTAGTAAGGTACACATCAATAACATGTATATCACATATACCTTTGTTCACCTTGCCATCCTTCTTATCGGCCAAATACTTGGGGCAGTTCCGCTTCCAGTGACCAGTCTGCTTGCAGTAGAAGCACTCAGTTTCAGGCTTAGGTCCAGGTTTGGGTTTCTTCTCTTGAGTAGCAACTTGCTTGCTGTTCTTTTTGAAGTTCCCCTTCTTCTTTCCTTTGCCCTTTTTCTTGAAACTAGTGGTCTTGTTGACCATCAACACTTGATGCTCCTTCTTGATTTCTACCTCCGCAGCTTTCAGCATTGCGAAGAGCTCGAGAATAGTCTTATTCATCCCTTGCATATTATAGTTCATCACGAAGCTCTTGTATCTTGGTGGTAGTGATTGGAGAACTCTGTCAATGACGCAATCATCTGGAAGATTAACTCCCAATTGAATCAAGTGATTATTATACCCAGACATTTTGAGTATATGCTCACTGACAGAACTGTTCTCCTCCATCTTGCACCTATAGAACTTATTGGAGACTTCATATCTCTCAATCCGGGTATTTTCTTGAAATATTAACTTCAACTCCTGGAACATCTCATATGCTCCATGACGTTCAAAACGTCGTTGAAGTCCCGATTCTAAGCCGTAAAGCATGGCACACTGAACTATCGAGTAGTCATCAGCTTTGCTCTGCCAGACATTCATAACATCTGGTGTTGCTCCAGCAGCAGGCCTGGCACCCAGCGGTGCTTCCAGGACGTAATTCTTCTGTGCAGCAATGAGGATAATCCTCAAGTTACGGACCCAGTCCGTGTAATTGCTACCATCATCTTTCAACTTTGCTTTCTCAAGGAACGCATTAAAATTCAATGGAACAACAGCACGGGCCATCTATCTACAATCAAACATAAACAAGCAAGATACTATCAGGTACTAAGTTCATGATAAATTTAGGTTCAATTAATCATATTACTAAAGAACTCCCACTTAGACAGACATCCCTCTAATCCTCTAAGTGATTACGTGATCCAAATCAACTAAACCATGTCCGATCATCACGTGAGATGGAGTAGTTTCATTGGTGAACATCACTATGTTGATCATATCTACTATATGATTCACGCTCGACCTTTTGGTCTCTGTGTTCCGAGGCCATATCTGTATATGCTTGGCTCGTCAAGTATAACCTGAGTATTCCACGTGTGCAACAGTTTTGCACCCGTTGTATTTGAACATAGAGCCTATCACACCCGATCATCACGTGGTGTCTCAGCACGAAGAACTTTCGCAACGGTGCATACTCAGGGAGAACACTTCTTGATAATTAGTGAGAGATCATCTTAAAATGCTACCGTCAATCAAAGCAAGATAAGATGCATAAAAGATAAACATCACATGCAATAAATATAAGTGATATGATATGGCCATCATCATCTTGTGCTTGTGATCTCCATCTTCGAAGCACCGTCGTGATCACCATCGTCACCGGCGCGACACCTTGATCACCATCGTAGCATCGTGTTGGAAATATGCCCTAGAGGCAATAATAAAAGGATTATTATTATATTTCCTTGTTCATGATAATTGTCTTTTATTCATGCTATAATTGTGTTATCCGGAAATCGTAATACATGTGTGAATACATAGACACCAACATGTCCCTAGTAAGCCTCTAGTTGACTAGCTCGTTGATCAACAGATAGTCATGGTTTCCTGACTATGGACATTGGATGTCATTGATAACGAGATCACATCATTAGGAGAATGATGTGATGGACAAGACCCAATCCTAAACATAGCACAAGATCGTATAGTTCGTTTGCTAGAGTTTTTCCAATGTCAAGTATCTTTTCCTTAGACCATGAGATCGTGTAACTCCCAGATACCGTAGGAGTGCTTTGGGTGTACCAAACGTCACAACGTAACTGGGTGACTATAAAGGTATACTACGGGTATCTCCGAAAGTGTCTGTTGGGTTGACACGGATCAAGACTGGGATTTGTCACTCCATATGACGGAGAGGTATCTCTGGGCCCACTCGGTAATGCATCATCATAATGAGCTCAAAGTGACCAAGTGTCTGGTCATGGGATCATGCATTATGGTACGAGTAAAGTGACTTGCCGGTAACGAGATTGAACGAGGTATTGGGATACCGACAATCGAATCTCGGGCAAGTAACGTACCGGTTGACAAAGGGAATTGTATACGGGGTTGCTTGAATCCTCGACATCGTGGTTCATCCGATGAGATAATCGAGGAGCATGTGGGAGATAACATGGGTATCCAGATCCCGCTGTTGGTTATTGACCGGAGAGCCATCTCGGTCATGTCTACATGTCTCCCGAACCCGTAGGGTCTACACACTTAAGGTTTGGTGACGCTAGGGTTGTAGAGATATGTATATGCAGTAACCCGAAAGTTGTTCGGAGTCCCGGATGAGATCCCGGACGTCACGAGGAGTTCCGGAATGGTCCGGAGGTAAAGAATTATATATAGGAAGTGCTATTTCGGCCATCGGGACAAGTTTCGGGGTCACCGGTATTGTACCGAGACCACCGGAAGGGTCCCGGGGGTCCACCGGGTGGGGCCACCTATCCCGAAGGGCCCCATGGGCTGAAGTGGGAGGGGAACCAGCCCCTAGTGGGCTGGTGCGCCCCCCTTTGGCCTTCCCCCTGCACCTAGGGTTGGGAACCCTAGGGTGGGGGGCGCCCCACTTGCCTTGGGGGGCACTCCACCCCCCTTGGCCGCCGCCCCCTTGGGAGATTGGATCTCCAGGGTCGGCGCCCCCCCTGGGGACCCTATATATAGAAGGGGGGAGGGAGGGCAGCTGCACCCATGCCCCTGGCACCTCCCTCTCCCCCCAACACCTCCTCCTCCTCCGTAGAGAACGGCGAAGCCCTGCTGCGGTGACTGCTGCATCCACCACCACGCCGTCGTGCTGCTGGATCTTCATCAACCTCTCCTCCCCCCTTGCTGGATCAAGAAGGAGGAGACGTCACGCTGACCGTACGTGTGTTGAACACGGAGGTGCCGTCCGTTCGGCGCTAGGATCTCCGGTGATTTGGATCACGTCGAGTACGACTTCCTCATCCCCGTTCTTTGAATGCTTCCGCGCGTGATCTACAAAGGTATGTAGATGCAATCCGATCACTCGTTGCTAGATGAACTCATAGATGGATCTTGGTGAAACCGTAGGAAAATTTTTGTTTTCTGCAATGTTCCCCAACACATCGTTGTCGTCTTGCCAATCTTATGCTTCCACGACTATCGCTACCGCTTAGTGATAAAGTAAAGCATTACAGCGCAATTGCATTGCATACAATAAAGCGACAACCATATGGCTCCTGCTAGTTGCCGATAACTTGGTTACAAAACATGACCATCTCATACAATAAAATTTAGCATCATGTCTTGACCATATCACATCACAACATGCCCTGCAAAAACAAGTTAGACGTCCTCTACTTTGTTGTTGCAAGTTTTACGTGGCTGCTACGGGCTTAAGCAAGAACCAATCTTACCTACGCATCAAAACCACAATGATAGTTTGTCAAGTTGGTGCTGTTTTAACCTTCGCAAGGACCGGGCGTAGCCACACTCGGTTCAACTAAAGTTGGAGAAACTGACACCCGCTAGCCACCTTTGTGCAAAGCACGTCGGGAGAACCGGTCTCGCGTAAGCGTACGCGTAATGTCGGTCCGGGCCGCTTCGTCCAACAATACCGCCGAACCAAAGTATGACATGCTGGTAAGCAGTATGACTTATATCGCCCACAAATCACTTGTGTTCTACTCGTGCATATAACATCAACACATAAAACCTAGGCTCGGATGCCACTGTTGGGGAGCGTAGTAATTTCAAAAAAATTCCTACACACACGCAAGATCGTTGTGATGCATAGCAACGAGAGGGGAGAGTGTGATCTATGTACCCTTGTAGACCGACAGTGGAAGCGTTAGCACAACGCGGTTGATGTAGTCGTACGTCTTCACGGCCCGACCGATCAAGCACCGAAACTACGGCACCTCCGAGTTTTAGCACACGTTCAGCTCGATGACGATCCCCGGACTCCGATCCAGCAAAGTGTCGGGGAAGAGTTCCGCCAACACGACGGCGTGGTGACGATCTTGATGTTCTACCGTCGCAGGGCTTCGCCTAAGCACCACTATAATATTATCGAGGATTATGGTGGAAGGGGGCACCGCACACGGCTAAGAAAACGATCACGTGGATCAACTTGTGTGTCTAGGGGTGCCCCCTGCCCCCGTATATAAAGGAGCAAGGGGAGGAGGCCGGCCGGCCCTATAGGCGTGCCAAGGAGGAGTCCTACTCCTAGTAGGAGTAGGACTCCTACTAGGATGGGGAAGGAAGTGGGGAGGGAGAAGGAAAGGGGGGTGCCGCCCCCCCTCTCCTAGTCCAATTCGGACCAGGGGGGAGGAGGCGCGCGGCCCACCCTGGTTGCCCTTCCCTCTCTCCACTAAGGCCCATATGGCCCATTACTTCTCCCGGGGGGGTTCCGGTAACCCTCCGGTACTCCGGTTTTCGCCGAAATCACCCGGAACACTTCCGGTCTCCGAATATAGCCGTCCAATATATCAATCTTTATGTCTTGACCATTTCGAGACTCCTCATTATGTCCGTGATCACATCTGGGACTCCGAACTAACTTCGGTACATCAAAACTCATAAACTCATAATATAACTGTCATCGAAACCTTAAGCGTGCGGACCCTACGGGTTCGAGAACAATGTAGACATGACTGAGACATGTCTCCGGTCAATAACCAATAGCAGAACCTGGATGCTCATATTGGCTCCCACATATTCTACGAAGATCTTTATCGGTCAGACCGCATAACAACATACGTTGTTCCCTTTGTCATCGGTATGTTACTTGCCCGAGATTCGATCGTCGGTATCTCAATACCTAGTTCAATCTCGTTACCGGCAAGTCTCTTTACTCGTTTCGTAATACATCATCTCGCAACTAACTCATTAGTTGCAATGCTTGCAAGGCTTATGTGATGTGCATTATCGAGAGGGCCCAGAGATACCTCTCCGACAATCGGAGTGACAAATCCTAATCTCGAAATACGCCAACCCAACATTTACCTTTGGAGACACCTGTAGAGCTCCTTTATAATCACCCAGTTACGTTGTGACGTTTGGTAGCACACAAAGTGTTCCTCCGGTAAACGGGAGTTGCATAATCTCATAGTCATAGGAACATGTATAAGTCATGAAGAAAGCAATAGCAACATACTAAACGATCGGGTGCTAAGCTAATGGAATGGGTCATGTCAATCACATCATTCTCCTAATAATGTGATCCCGTTAATCAAATGACAACACATGTCTATGGTTAGGAAACATAACCATCTTTGATTAACGAGCTAGTCAAGTAGAGGCATACTAGTGACGTTTAGTTTGTCTATGTATTCACACAAGTATTATGTTTCCGGATAATACAATTCTAGCATGAATAATAAACATTTATCATGATATAAGGAAATAAAATAATAACATTATTATTGCCTCTAGGGCATATTTCCTTCAAAAAAAAAGCGACCTACTGTGACAAACACGTATCATCACGGAAGTGTATTTTTTTGTAGTGCGTGTCCCCTTATCATGGGATTCTCATCAATACGGGTGTGGGTAACCCAATCGCGCC
This sequence comes from Triticum urartu, assembly GCF_056163025.1. NCBI lineage: Eukaryota > Viridiplantae > Streptophyta > Magnoliopsida > Poales > Poaceae > Triticum > Triticum urartu. The sequence continues at coordinate 440,461,406 of NC_141878.1, read as the reverse complement.
TGCTGGTATGACTCCTCGATTTTAGGCAAGTTTCAAACGGCCATGCGGAGGACGCTTGATATTCATCCTGTTTATAAAGTGGCCAAGGCATGTCCTTTTCTTCTCGCGCTCGATCCTTCCCTTCCCCCACCTCGAATTCCAACACCCAAGGCTCAGGCTAAGTGCTTCGGACCTTCAATCATGTCCGGATCCAACCTTCAAGGCCGGTGGATGACCTCTTCTGTCACAGAGGAGGACATCAAAAAGCTAAGAGAAGCTAGATATCTGACCGCCGAAATTTCGCACAGGCTGCCTGCTCAAGGGCAGGTCATCCCCTCTCACGAACCTAATGAGAGTGTCGTATTTGTTTCCCACTTCCTCCGAGGGCTAGGCTTCAATCTTGATCCCTTTGTTAGAGGGCTTATGTTCTATTACGGGCTCGACTTCCATGATCTAGCTCCAGATTCCATCCTTCACATCTCGTCGTTTATCGTCGTGTGTGAGGCCTTCCTCCGCATCAGCCCGCACTTCGGCTTATGGCTTCAGACCTTCAATGTGAAGCCGAAGATGATCGATGGGTGACACGCAGAATGCGGAGGCGCCATATTAAGTAAAGGCATCGATGCTCCATGGCCAAAGGGTTCCTTCCCAGAGATGTCGACTTATGACAGCGGGAGTGGTTTTACATCACACCTCCCCGAAGTACTAAGTGGGTGGCTGCCCCCGCCTTCCGTTCAGGCCCCCTGCCATAACTGGCGTCATGGGTCAACAAGGGGCTGGACTGGGAGCCAGTTAATGACGTGCCGACATTGCAGAGTCGCATCCGAGATCTCCTCAAGAGAGATGTCAGCCTTGTCAAGGTAATGCAAGTCATGCTAGTTTGTCGGGTCCTGCCATGCCAACGTCGACCTTTCCGTATGTGGGAGTTCAACCCGGAAGGACCGCGAACTATTCAGCAATTCTTCGGCATGACGCTCGAAGGGATGTATGGTTTGTTCTTCGGATCACAAATAAAGTGTCCGGACACCACCGAGGATGCGGGTCTAAACTGCAATCGTCCAGATACCCACATAAGTAATTCTATGGCCGAACACGCCGTCTTTTCATTTGTCATAACATCATTCTGAAAAAATTGCTCTTGGCCAGGACTGGATAAGAAAGGCGAAGATGATCAGGTGTTCGTCCCCCCTTCCCGAAGGCTCACCGGATCCTGTACTAGCCAGGATGCTTGAGCTCGCACCTTACCAAGTGCCATCAGGGGAAGATAAAGGGAGGAATAAAGAAGCCGAAAGCGAGCCTCATGCATTACTCATCCAAACCGGGGGAATTAGTGTCTCTGCGAAGGAGAATAACCGGGGAGAAGAATCTAAAATTCCCTCTCCCCAAGGAAAGAAGAGGACCGCCTATAAAGACTTGGAAACGAGGTTTCCAGACGAGGGAAGAAACCTTCACCAGGGGCCCTACCCCGGAGGGCATCCTTACCGCACAGTGCCCGCAAGGGGATCAGCCCTCCACCGAGCTGTAAGTGGACCAGAGTACTTTTGGTAAATATATCCTGCTTCATCTCCGAGAACAATAACCGAGACGTATGTCTTGTAGTTTGGATCGTAGCCCTTTTCGACAGAGTTCGTCTTCGGGGAATCTTCTTCCAGAGATGATGGAGAGCGAAACGCCTCCCCCTGTCTCCCCTCCTCATGAGGCGGACGACCCCGAGGTGTCGTCACGGAGGATTTCTCCTGATCCGCCAAGGACGGAAGGTAACCCTTCGGCCACCCAAAGTCCGGAGTATTCGGCTCCAAAAGGGAGCAACAGAAAGAGTCCGGGACTGTCCGGTGCACGACTGGACGCACTGATGGGTCTTCTGGAGCAAGCGGCTATCTCAGGGGCGCATCGTAGTTTAATGGGTACAGTGGTTGAAAGGATTTCATCCGCCAAAAGTGGGTTGCATGAAGCTTTTATGAGCCTGCTAAAAGGCTTTGAGGTACGCAAAGTAATATATATATATATATATATATTGATGGTACCGCACACGCTAGGTGTGCCCTATACGGATAGTAGCCCTTGAGACTCTGGTTGCTGTCCAGAGGCGGCAAACAAAGGATCATAGTCCTAGGTAATGATCATGTTGCTCACATGTGCAGGCGGCTAAGGGTCCGGTGGCTGGCCGGACTGGTGAGTTTGCCAATCTGAGGCGGCAGCTTGATACAGCAGATGCCGACATCGTGCTTGTGAACAAGCGGCTTGACGAGGCACAGGGTATGTATTCTCCGGTGGTCAACAGATATTTAAGAGGAGCATTATGCTAGTATCTATAACATGCTTTGACTGCAGATGGAGCTGCCGCCGTGGAGACCCTTCGGGCTGAGCTTGCCCGAGCCAAGGAACAAGCCAGGAGAAGTGATGCGGTCGCCCTAAAGGCGGCCGAAGAGTTAAGAGCCGAACGGGCTGCTTGTCGCTAGAGCAAAGATAAAATAGCCAAGATGGCTGTTGAGCTGAAGGATGTCGCCGCCTGATATGATCTTCTTGAAAAGGAAAGCCAAGCGAAAACGGCGGACCTGAAGAAAGCCATGGTAGCAGCCAAGGAAACCCGCTCTAAAATCAGAGCGGCGAAGGAGGAGCTTCGTCAAGCCGGAGATATCACGGTTGGGAAGCCCTATTTGTTGCGGATGAAGTTTGGAGATCCGAAGTATACCCCTCTGGATCAATTATGGAGTGTTGCAAACACGTACTTGGACTTGGCAACGAGTGTTGCTGATGCGACTGAGTTTTTCAAAGATAAAAAAGATCACAAAGTGGAAAAGTTTTTCTGGTCGCAGTTCAGTGCTTCAACGCGTCCGCTGCTGTTAAATGAGCAAATGGCCGAGTGGGCTGAGCTCCATAGGTTGTACGGGCTTGCCATGAGGTCTGTCGTGGATCATCCTTGGCCGGAAGGACCAAGGCCGAATAGTTATTTTGGTTTAGTGCAACAATTCCTTGGTGTTGTGCCGCATATCGACGCTGTAAAGAGGTCAGCGTGCATAGAGGGTGCGCCGATGGCTCTTGCCCGTGTTAAGACATACTGGGCAAAGATGGATGGCACCGCTATTGCAACCCGGGGTCCGATCGTAGGCCAGGTCTCGGCCGAGCACTATTTTGAAGAAGTCCTAGAAGGCGCTCATTTAATAGAGGCTCAGTGCTCGAAGAGTATCATGTTCGAGTGACATGTATCCCAATTGTAAAAACAATGCTATTTTGATTATAAAGGATGTGTTTATACTTTTGCCTGAAAGTATTATGATGCCTCCTGTGCGGCCGTTTATGTATGTATATAACCTGAAAGTTTGCATTCGTCGGCTTCAGCCCCCACGCATATAATGTGGGGGTGTTCGGAAAAGCGCGTATTCACACTTGATCCAACATCTTGGTCTGTTAAGGAGGTGTTAGCGCGCCGAACAAGGCAATCGGACTATATTGCTTTAACACTTTCACTTAGCCATAGGAGTTTGACAGTGGGGCTACTATATAGCCCCTGGTACTTCCGCGCTTATCCGAATACGGTGCGCGTACATACATGACCGAGAAATCGGTCCTTCGTTAATGCGGAGGAATCACGAAGATTCCGCTGAGTCCTCGAGTGGTTGACCAGTCTCGCGCTTTATCATGATAGTCAGTTTTCGGCTTTCTCTACTGAGGTGCTCATCCAGATGAACCAGGGCACAATCGCAGTAGTTCTCCTGGTGCCACCTTAGCCGATAGAGCGGAACGTAAGGTAACAAAACATGGGAGCCGGGCAAACCCAACTATTGACCAAAGACATGATTCGGAGCCAATGCATATAAGGCCAAACTCGCGACGCCGAACACTCCCTAAGGTATTTGGTCTTTACAACGTATACTGGGCTGAGTAACGTGCTCGATAATAAGCCTTGAATTTCCAGGTACGTGCATTAGTCTGACGTGACGAAATGCCAATAATGCCAGCATCCCTCTTGGTTATGTTGAGTATCCGGAGGGTGTGAAGCAACAAGAGACAGTAAAAAAGGTTTACACAGGGTCTTAATCTAAAAAGAAACCTTTGAACGGGGCCCTGCTGCACGTATGCGCATGTATCTCCGTTGTGCCGTATCCTGGAAGGGTGTAGCACGATGATCATCTGTAAGAGAGAAAAGCCCATGTGAAAGTTTTCGTGCGAAAAATTGGTTATTTTTAATAAACCAATTAAATTCAATCTAGATAAGGTCAAGCCGAACTGTAGTGCTTTTTACATGTGGGAAGCCCCTAGCACCACCTATGGGGGTATATCCATCGACCCAGTCTTAGGTTTATCTGAGCTGTTACAGCTAGTGGTGCGCTGGACTCGTCTAGCCGTGTTCGCGGTCTTGACGACCGATCATTTATTCTGGTTGGAGAGGCCGCTCAGTGTTCGGCTGCTAAAGCCACCACACATTCTTCCGCACGTAAGGAACGCTCTATGTTTCCGCTAACTATGATGATGCCACGTGGACTGGGCATCTTAAGCTTAAGATAAGCGTAATGCGGTATTGCATTAAAATGAGCGAAGGTCGTTCTTCCGAGTAGTGCTTGATAGCCGTTTCGGAACGGAGCGATGTCGAAGGTTAACTTTTCACTTCGGAAGTTGTCGGGAGAACCGAATACAACCTCTAGTACTAGAGAGCCCGTGCAGCGGGCCTCTGGGCCTGGTATTACTCCTTTAAAGGTAGTATTGCTTTGGCTGATTCTTGTTGGGTCTATCCCCATTTTGCGGACTATGTCCTGATATATCAGATTAAGACTACTGTCGCCATCCATAAGGACTCGGGTGAGATGGTATCCGTCAATTATTGGATCTAGTACCAAGACAGCCGATCCTCCATGCCGGATACTAGTCGGGTGATCCCTGCGATCAAAAGTGATCGGGCAGGCCAACCAGGGGTTGAACTTGGGGGTGACGGGCTCCACGACGCATACATCTCGGAGTGCACGTTTGCTCCTCCTCTTCGTTACATGAATCATGTTCACTGTTTTGACCTCTGGTGATAATTTTTTCTGTCCCCTAGTGTTTTGCTGGCGAGGCTCATCCTCGTCTTCACTTGGTGTCTCCCTCCCCTTGTGTCCGGCATTTAGCTTGCCGGCTTGCTTGAAGACCCAGCATTCTCTGTTGGTGTGATTTGTCGGTTTATCGGAGGTGCCATGAATCTTACATAATCTGTCTAGAATCTTGTTTAGGCTGGACGGTCCATCTCTGCCGCCTTTGAATAGCTTTTTCCGTTGATCGGGTCGAGAGCCCCTGAATTCGGCGTTTACCGCCGTGTTGTCTGGGCTGTCTTCATTGTTTCGACATTGCGGCGTGGTTTTCCATTGCCATCCCTGACTTCGGATGTGCCTGTGTCGCTGGTGCCGCTACGGTCCAGCCAACTATCTTCGCCCACGCAAGAGCGGGTCATAAGGCTTGTTAGGGCTGCCATTGTCCTCGGTTTTTCTTGGACGAGGTGTATGGTGAGCCATTCGTCCCGGATACTATGTTTGAAAGCCGCTAAGGCTTCGGCGTCCGGGCAGTCAACAATTTGATTCTTCTTAGTGAGGAATCTGTTGCAAAGCTTTCGGGCTGACTCTTCGGGCTGTTGAATTATATGACTTAAATCGTCTGCATCCGGAGGTCAGACATAGGTCCCTTGAAAATTAGCCCTAAAAGCATCCTCAAGCTCTTCCCAACTTCCAATTGAGTTTTTGGGGAGGCTCTTCAGCCAGTGCCGAGCTGGTCCTTTCAACTTGAGGGGCAAGTATTTGATGGCATGGAGATCATCTCCGCGAGCCATGTGGATATGAAGGATAAAGTCCTCAATCTAGACCCCAGGGTTTGTTTTTCCATCGTATGCCTCTATGTTCACAGGTTTGAATCCTTATGGAAATTCGTGATCCAGAACCTCATCGGTGAAGCATAGGGGGTGCGCGGCACCCCTGTATTTGGATGTGTCATGGCATTCTGACGGTTGTAGTGTTCGGTTTTGATTCTGTGCCGAAGCGCGCTTCCTAGATCCGTAGATGGACCTGGTCATACTGGCTTTTTGGTGCAAGTCCTCACGTAAATCGTGTGCTGACTTATGTGCGACATCGTTAGCCATCCTATCGCGGCCATGGGGTGGTCGATCCGACTGATCGGCCATTTTATTTTTCGGCTGTATAGGCTCTAAAGCCTCGTCATCGAATTCAGGCAGCAGCTTGCGCTTTGGATAGCTCTTTGTGTGGCGGCTGCCACCGTACTTTTCTTTAGTGTCGAGCACTTTGTTCCATCTACTATTGAGTGTATTTTGCGCGGCCTTAAGCCTTTGCTTCTGCTTCTTCAGACTCCTCTCGGTGGCAATAAGCTTTCTGTGGAGGTCCTCTTGCTCCAAGTGCCTTTCCGGGATGATGTGTACATCGTCGTTCGGACTGTTCTCCTCTCCGGAGACAGGTTGATGAGCTTTACCCTCGGCGTCGCCGTGATCGGACAGCGGCTCCATACTATGTTCGCCGTCCGCTGGTTCATCCTGCTCTGACGCTGGGTCCATGTGGTCGTCGTTTGCTTTGGAGTCGTCCGGGGTATTATTCTTCCTTGCGTTGTTATCGCTGTTTTTGCCGAGGCGGGATTTGGAGCGGCGCCTACGTCGTCGCTTTTGTTGCTTCTCGAGGGGATTATCCTCCGCTGCCTCCTTCCATTCCTCGTCATTGTTTTCTTTGGGTGTATCCACCATGTATATATCGTGTGATGAAGTGGTTGTCCAGCGTCCTGTGGGCGGTGGTTCCTGTTCCTCTCCTGCATCGTCGTTCATACCGTCGATGTCTTCAGAGTCGAAATCAAGCATATCAGTTAAGTCATCGACAGTGGCTATTAAGTGGGTGGTGGGTGGGGAACGAATTTCTTTGTCGTCCGCTTCCCACTCCAGCCGGACATAGTTCGGCCAAGGGCCTTCTGACAAGGAGAGAGACCTTAATGAATTCAGCGTGTCGCCCAGAGGCGAGTGCAGAAAGATATCCGCGGAGGAAAACTGCATAACCGGCGCCCAATCAGATTCGATAGGCACGGACGCATGCGGTTCAGAGCTCGTGGCCGGGGACGAATCCAAGGGTCCGGCAACACAGGTCTCGTAGGAGGTGAAGTCAGTATTCGGCTCTGTCGCCACTGAGTGTGCGGCCTCCGTGGCAGGGTCCATCCACCTGTCCTCAGACGACGCGATTTGCTCCGGATCAAGGGCCGGAGCTGCCATAGGTGTGATCTCCCGAACACTGTCCAGCGGCAGAGCTAAGTCATGCTCGTTGTGGCTGTGCGGCGCACCTGACACGGGCTCGAATCCATCGAAGATCAAGTCTCCGCGGATGTCGGCAGTATAGTTTAAGTTTCCAAACCTGACCTGACGGCCAAGGGCGTAGCTCTCGATCTGCTCCAGATGGCCAAGCGAGTTGGCCCGCAGTGCGAAGCCGCCGAATACGAAGATCTGTCCGGGGAGAAAAACCTCACCCTGGATTGCATCGTTGCCGATGATCGAAGGAACCATCAAGCCTTTTGGTGACGATACAGTGTAACTCTCAATGAAAGCACCAATGTCGGTGTCAAAACCGGCGGATCTTGGGTAGGGGGTCCCGAACTGTGCGTCTAAGGCGGATGGTAACAGGAGGCGGGGGACACAATGTTACCCAGGTTCGAGCCCTCTCGATGGAGGTAATACCCTACTTCCTGCTTGATTGATCTTGATGATATGAGTATTACAAGAGTTGATCTACCACGAGATCGTAGAGGCTAAACCCTAGAAGCTAGCCTATGATTGTGATTGTTCTTCTCCTACAGACTAAACCCTCCGGTTTATATAGACACCGGAGGGGGCTAGGGTTACACAGAGTCGGTTACAAGGGAGGAGATCTACATATCCGAATTGCCAAGCTTGCCTTCCACGCAAAGGAGAGTCCCACCCGGACACGGGACAAAGTCTTCAATCTTGTATTTTCATAGTCCAATAGTCTGGCCAACGGATATAGTCCGGCTGTCCGGGGACCCCCTAATCCAGGACTCCCTCAGCGGTGCCTTCTAAAAAGCGCTACTACTAAGCTCCTGTGTATAGGCATTTCCCTAGTAGTGTTAGGGTGTGTCACCGGGCAAAGCATGCGCGGCGACGGCATGGAGGTCTGGTTCAGGGGCGGTTTTGCTAGGGAAGTCTTGGAGGGGTGTTGCAGTTGAACAAGGAGATGAGGACTCGAGTGGAGGCCTCTCCAAGTGGTGCTTGACAACGGCGATCGTGAAGCTGGCGGCGGCTAGACGAATCCAATGTGGTGAGCTTCTACGACGGCCCGACTTGGCTAGGCCATTGGAGAAGACTGCATCGACGCATGGCTATAGTCGGCGATGAGTTCGATCTCAGATCCATAATTGGCGTACAACGACGTGGGTAATTTTTTCTATATTTTATTTAGGGGATCTTGTGCTTGGTTGGCGGCAACGCTTTTGAGTTTAGAAAAAAGGTCTTCCCCGCCCTATCCTCATTTAGTCGTGTGCTTATCACCGGCAGAGGGTGTGTGGTTTTGTGTTTCCGGCAGGTCTTCCGTCATATGATCAGTTACGCTTCCGGTGGGTCCATCTGGATTTGTCTGGCTATCATGGTCTCCGGAGTTTCTACAAGCCCTTATCGACATTGTCGTCTTCGGAGCAGCGATTTGCTTCACGGATTGCGACCGTCGGCATCTTATGGTCTGCACGAACAACGTAATTTTCTGATCATGTGCTCCTGTGGCTCGGGCGATTAGGGTTTCTCGCCTCCTCCTGCATGTGTCCACGCATGTATGCCTCTTCTCTAGTGCCCTTAGGTCATGCAGGCGCGGTGGATCTCAACCCTTGCTAGCGTGAGGGCTTCTGTTTCGTTTTTTAAGTCTTTGTGTTCATTTGGGATTTGTGCCCTGCTCATGAAGGCTATGCACCAGTGCGTGCAGTTTCCTGTTGGGTTTCGTAGTAATTTCAAAAAAATTCCTACGCACACGCAAGATCATGGTGATGCATAGCAACGAGAGGGGAGAGTGTGACCTACGTACCCTTGTAGATTGACAACGGAAGCGTTTGGTTGATGTAGTCGTACGTCTCCATGGCCCGACCGATCAAGCACCGAAACTATGGCACCTCCGAGTTCTAGCACACGTTCAGCTCGATGACGATCCCCGGACTCTGATCCAGCAAAGTGTCGGGGAAGAGTTCCGTCAGCACGACGGCGTGGTGACGATTTTGATGCACTACCGTCGCAGGGCTTCGCCTAAGCACCGCTACAATATTATCGAGGACTATGGTGGAAGGGGGCACCGCATACGGCTAAGAATATGATCACGTGGATCAACTTGTGTGTCTAGGGGTGCCCCTTGCCTCCGTATATAAAGGAGCAAGGGGAGGAGGCCGGCCGGCCCCTATAGGCGCACCAGGAGGAGTCCTCCTCCTAGTAGGAGTAGGACTCCTACTAGGAGGGGGAAGGAAGTGGGGAGGGAGAGGGAAAGGGGGGCGTCGCCCCCCCTCTCCTAGTCCAATTCGGACTAGGGGGAGGAGGCGCGCGGCCCACCTCTGGCAGCCCCTCTCTCTCTCTCCACTAAGGCCCATAAGGCCCATTACATCTCCCGGGGGGGTTCCGGTAACCCTACGGCTCTCCGGTTTTCTCCGAAATCACCCGGAACACTTCCGGTGTCCGAATATAGCCGTCCAATATATCAATCTTTATGTCTCGACCATTTCGAGACTCCTCGTCATGTCCGTGATCACATCCGGGACTCCGAACTAACTTCGGTACATCAAAACTCATAAACTCATAATATAACTGTCATCGAAACCTTAAGCGTGCGGACCCTACGGGTTCGAGAACAATGTAGACATGACCGAGACACGTCTCCGGTCAATAACCAATAGCGGAACCTGGATGCTCATATTGGCTCCTACATATTCTACGAAGATCTTTATCGGTCAGACAGCATAACAACATACGTTGTTCCCTTTGTCATCGGTATGTTACTTGCCCGAGATTCGATCGTCGGTATCTCAATACCTAGTTCAATCTCGTTGCCGGCAAGTCTCTTTACTCGTTCTGTAATACATCATCTCGCAACTAACTCATTAGTTGCAATGCTTGCAAGGCTTATGTGATGTGCATTACCGAGAGGGCCCGGAGATACCTCTCCAACAATCGGAGTGACAAATCCTAATCTTGAAATACGCCAACCCAACATGTACCTTTGGAGACACCTGTAGAGCACCTTTATAATCACCCATTTACGTTGTGACGTTTGGTAGCACACAAAGTGTTCCTCCGGCAAACGGGAGTTGCATAATCTCATAGTCATAGGAACATGTATAAGTCATGAAGAAAGCAATAGCAACATACTAAACGATCGGGTGCTAAGCTAATGGAATGGGTCATGTCAATCAGATCATTCTCCTAATGATGTGATCCCGTTAATCAAATAACAACTCTTTGTTCATGGTTAGGAAACATAACCATCTTTGATTAACGAGCTAGTCAAGTAGAGGCATACTAGTGACACTCTGTTTGTCTATGTATTCACACATGTATTATGTTTCCGGTTAATACAATTCTAGCATGAATAATAAACATTTATCATGATATAAGGAAATAAATAATAACTTTATTATTGCCTCTAGGGCATATTTCCTTCAGTCTCCCACTTGCACTAGAGTCAATAATCTAGATTACACAGTAATGATTCTAACACCCATGGAGCTTTGGTGCTGATCATGTTTTGCTCGTGGAAGAGGCTTAGTTAACGGGTATGCAACATTCAAATCCGTATGTATCTTGCAAATCTCTATGTCTCCCACCTGGACTAGATCCCGGATGGAATTGAAGCATCTCTTGATGTGCTTGGTTCTCTTGTGAAATCTGGATTCCTTTGCCAAGGCAATTGCACCAGTATTGTCACAAAAGATTTTCATTGGACCCGATGCACTAGGTATGACACCTAGATCGGATATGAACTCCTTCATCCAGACTCCTTCATTTGCTGCTTCCGAAGCAGCTATGTACTCCGCTTCACATGTAGATCTCGCTACGACGCTTTGTTTAGAACTGCACCAACTGACAGCTCCACCGTTTAATGTAAACACGTATCCGGTTTGCGATTTAGAATCGTCCGGATCAGTGTCAAAGCTTGCATCAACGTAACCTTTTACGATGAGCTTTTGTCACCTCCATATATGAGAAACATATCCTTAGTCCTTTTCTGGTATTTCAGGATGTTCTTGACCGCTGTCCAGTGATCCACTCCTGGATCACCTTGGTACCTCCCTGCTAGACTTATGGCAAGGCACACATCAGGTCTGGTACACAGCATTGCATACATGATAGAGCCTATGGCTGAAGCATAGGGAACATCTTTCATTTTCTCTCTATCTTCTGAAGTGGTCGGGCATTGAGTCTTACTCAACTTCACACCTTGTAACACAGGCAAGAACCCTTTCTTTGCTTGATCCATTTTGAACTTCTTCAAAACTTTGTCAAGGTATGTGGTTTGTGAAAGTCCAATTAAGCGTCTTGATCTATCTCTATAGATCTTAATGCCTAATATGTAAGCAGCTTCACCGAGGTCTTTCATTGAAAAACTATTATTCAAGTATCCCTTTATGCTATCCAGAAATTCTATATCATTTCCAATTAGTAATATGTCATCCACATATAATATCAGAAATGCTACAGAGCTCCCACTCACTTTCTTGTAAATACAGGCTTCTCCAAAAGTCTGTATAAAACCAAATGCTTTGATCACACTATCAAAGCGTTTATTCCAACTCCGAGAGGCTTGCACCAGTCCATAAATGGATCGCTGGAGCTTGCACACTTTGTTAGCTCCCTTTGGATCGACAAAACCTTCTGGTTGCATCATATACAACTCTTCTTCCAGAAATCCATTCAAGAATGCAGTTTTGACATCCATCTGCCAAATTTCATAATCATAAAATGCGGCAATTGCTAACATGATTCGGACAGACTTAAGCATCTCTACGGGTGAGAAGGTCTCATCGTAGTTAATCCCTTGAACTTGCCGAAAACCTTTTGCGACAAGTCGAGCTTTGTAGACAGTAATATTACCTCAGCGTCAGTCTTCTTCTTGAAGATCCATTTATTCTCAATTGCTTGCCGATCATCGGGCAAGTCAACCAAAGTCCATACTTTGTTCTCATACATGGATCCCATCTCAGATTTCATGGCTTCAAGCCATTTTGCGGAATCTGGGCTCACCATCGCTTCTTCATAGTTCGTAGGTTCATCATGATCTAGTAGCATGACTTCCAGAACAGGATTACCGTACCACTCTGGCGCGGATCTCACTCTGGTTGATCTACGAGGTTCAGTAGTATCTTGTTCTGAAGTTTCATGATCATCATCATTAGCTTCCTCACTAACTGGTGTAGGTGTCACTGAAACAGTTTTCTGTGATGCACTACTTTCCAATAAGGGAGCAGGTACAGTTACCTCGTCAAGTTCTACTTTCCTCCCACTCACTTCTTTCGAGAGAAACTCCTTCTCCAGAAAGTTTCCGAATTTAGCAACAAAAGTCTTGCCTTCGGATCTGTGATAGAAGGTGTATCCAATAGTTTCCTTTGGATATCCTATGAAGACACATTTCTCCGATTTGGGTTCGAGCTTATCAGGTTGAAGCTTTTTCACATAAGCATCGCAGCCCCAAACTTTCAGAAACGATAACTTTGGTTTCTTGCCAAACCACAGTTCATAAGGCGTCGTCTCAACGGATTTTGATGGTGCCCTATTTAACGTGAATGCGGCCGTCTCTAGAGCGTATCCCCAAAACAATAGCGGTAAATCAATAAGAGACATCATAGATCGCACCATATCTAGTAAAGTACGATTACGACGTTCGGACACACCATTACGCTGTGGTGTTCCGGGTGGCGTGAGTTGCGAAACTATTCCACAATTTTTCAAATGTACACCAAACTCGTAACTCAAATATTCTCCTCCACGATCAGATCGTAGGAACTTTATTTTCTTGTTACAATGATTTTCTACTTCACTCTGAAATTCTTTGAACTTTTCAAATGTTTCAGACTTGTGTTTCATTAAGTAGATATACCCATATCTGCTTAAGTCATCTGTGAAGGTGAGAAAATAACGATATCCGCCACGAGCCTCAATATTCATCGGACCACATACATCTGTATGTATGATTTCCAACAAATCTGTTGCTCTCTCCATAGTACCGGAGAACGGTGTTTTAGTCATCTTGCCCATGAGGCACGGTTCGCAAGTACCAAGTGATTCATAATCAAGTGGTTCCAAAAGTCCATCAGTATGGAGTTTCTTCATGCGCTTTACACCGATATGACCTAAACGGCAGTGCCACAAATAAGTTGCACTATCATTGTCAACTCTACATCTTTTGGCTTCAACACTATGAATATGTGTGTCACTACTATCGAGATTCAATAAAAATAGACCACTCTTTAAGGGTGCATGACCATAAAAGATATTACTCATATAAATAGAACAACCATTATTCTCAGATTTAAATGAATAACCGTCTCGCATCAAACAAGATCCAGATATAATGTTCATGCTTAACGCTGGCACCAAATAACAATTATTTAGGTCTAATATTAATCCCGAAGGTAGATGTAGAGGTAGCGTGCCGACTGCGATCACATCGACTTTGGAACTGTTTCCCACGCGCATCGTCACCTCGTCCTTAGCCAATCTTCGCTTAATCCGTAGTCCCTGTTTCGAGTTGCAAATATTAGCAACAGAACCAGTATCAAATACCCAAGTGCTACTGCGAGCATTAGTAAGGTACACATCAATAACATGTATATCACATATACCTTTGTTCACCTTGCCATCCTTCTTATCCGCCAAATACTTGGGGCAGTTCCGCTTCTAGTGTCCAGTCTGCTTGCAGTAGAAGCACTCAGTTTCAGGCTTAGGTCCAGGTTTGGGTTTCTTCTCCTGAGTAGTAACTTGCTTGCTATTCTTTTTGAAGTTCCCCTTCTTCTTCCCTTTGCCCTTTTTCTTGAAACTAGTGGTCTTGTTGACCATCAACACTTGATGCTCCTTCTTGATTTCTACCTCCGCAGCTTTCAGCATTGCGAAGAGGTCGGGAATAGTCTTATTCATCCCTTGCATGTTATAGTTCATCACGAAGCTCCTGTAGCTTGGTGGCAGTGATTGGAGAATTCTGTCAATGACGCAATCATCTGGAATATTAACTCCCAATTGAATCAAGTGATTATTATACCCAGACATTTTGAGTATATGCTCACTGACAGAACTGTTCTCCTCCATCTTGCAGCTATAGAACTTATTGGAGACTTCATATCTCTCAATCCGGGCATTTGCTTGAAATATTAACTTCAACTCCTGGAACATCTCATATGCTCCATGACGTTCAAAACGTCGTTGAAGTCCCGATTCTAAGTCGTAAAGCATGGCACACTGAACTATCGAGTAGTCATCAGCTTTGCTCTGCCAGACGTTCATAACATCTGGTGTTGCTCCAGCAGCAGGCCTGGCACCCAGCGGTGCTTCCAGGACATAATTCTTCTGTGCAGCAATGAGGATAATCCTCAAGTTACGGACCCAGTCCGTGTAATTGCTACCATCATCTTTCAACTTTGCTTTCTCAAGGAACGCATTAAAATTCAACAGAATAACAGCACGAGCCATCTATCTACAATCAAGTATAAACAAGCAAGATACTATCAGGTACTAAGTTTCATGATAAATTTAGGTTCAATTAATTTACTTAAAGAACTCCCACTTAGATAGACATCCCTCTAATCCTCTAAGTGATTACGTGATCCAAATCAACTAAACCATGTCCGATCATCAAGTGAGATGGAGTAGTTTCATTGGTGAACATCACTATGTTGATCATATCTACTATATGATTCACGCTCGACCTTTAGGTCTCCGTGTTCCGAGGCCATATCTGTATATGCTTGGCTCGTCAAGTATAACCTGATTATTCCGCGTGTGCAACTGTTTTGCACCCGTTGTATTTGAACATAGAGCCTATCACACCCGATCATCACGTGGTGTCTCAGCACGAAGAACTTTCGCAACGGTGCATACTCAGGGAGAACACTTCTTGATAATTAGTGAGAGATCATCTTATAATGCTACCGTCAATCAAAGCAAGATAAGATGCATAAAAGATAAACATCACATGCAATCAATATAAGTGATATGATATGGCCATCATCATCTTGTGCTTGTGATCTCCATCTTCGAAGCACCGTCGTGATCACCATCGTCACCGGCGCGACACCTTGATCTCCATCGTAGTATCGTTCTCGTCTCGCCAATCTTATGCTTCCACGACTATCGCTACCGCTTAGTGATAAAGTAAAGCATTACAGCGCGATTGCATTGCATACAATAAAGCGACAACCATATGGCTCCTGCCAGTTGCCGATAACTCGGTTACAAAACATGATCATCTCATACAATAAAATTTAGCATCATGTCTTGACCATATCACATCACAACATGCCCTGCAAAAACAAGTTAGACGTCCTCTACTTTGTTGTTGCAAGTTTTACGTGGCTGCTACGGGCTTAAGCAAGAACCAATCTTACCTACGCATCAAAACCACAACGATAGTTTGTCAAGTTGGTGCTGTTTTAACCTTCGCAAGGACCGGGCGTAGCCACACTCGGTTCAACTAAAGTTGGAGAAACTGTCACCCGCAAGCCACCTATGTGCAAAGCACGTCGGGAGAATCGGTCTCGCGTAAGCGTACGCGTAATGTCGGTCCGGGCCGCTTCGTCCAACAATACCGCCGAACCAAAGTATGACATGCTGGTAAGCAGTATGACTTATATCGCCCACAACTCACTTGTGTTCTACTCGTGCATATAACATCAACATATAAAACCTAGGCTCGGATGCCACTGTTGGGTTTTGTAGTAATTTCAAAAAATTTCCTATGCACACACAAGATCATGGTGATGCATAGCAACGAGACGGGAGAGTGTGATCTACGTACCCTTGTAGATTGACAACGGAAGCGTTTGGTTGATGTAGTCGTACGTCTCCACGGCCCGACCGATCAAGCACCGAAACTACGGCACCTCCGAGTTCTAGCACACGTTCAGCTCGATGACGATCCCCGGACTCCGATCCAGCAAAGTGTCGGGGAAGAGTTCCGCCAGCACGACGACGTGGTGACGATTTTGATGCACTACCGTCGCAAGGCTTCGCCTAAGCACCGCTACAATATTATCGAGGACTATGGTGGAAGGGGGCACCGCACACGGCTAAGAATATGATCACGTGGATCAACTTGTGTGTCTAGGGGTGAAAGTGCAACTATCCCTAGGTGGTTTTGGTAATTCATAACAACATATAGCTCATTGAGCTAATGCTATTCCAAGATGATTATTTCAGGAAAGCTCAATGATTGGGATGGCATGGATGTGAAAGTGGAACCCTCAAAATGCTAAGGAAAATGGATTGGCTCAAGCTCAAAAGCTCAAGACTCTTCATTTTATATTTTAGTGATCCAAGATCACATTGAGTTCATAGGAAAAGCCAATACTATTAAGGAGGGATGAGGTGTTGCTTAATGAGCCTCTTGCTTCATGTGCTTAGTGATATGCTCCAAAACCCTCAACTACTTTCCCATATCCACATATGACCTAAACTCTAAGCCAAACTCGGTCCTACCGATTCTTCCTATCCGGTGCCACCGAGTTTCACTTGTCATTAGCCATTGCCAAACCCTAGCAATTCGGTTCTACCGATAAGGATCTCGGTCCCACCGAGATGGGGTTGCAAACTCTCTGTTTCCCTTTCGTAACTTTTCGGTCCCACCGAAAGAGCGAATCGGTCCCACCGAGATTGCAATGTAAACTCAGTGTTTCCCCTTTGTAACTTTTTGGTCTCACCGAAAGAGCAAATCGGTCCCACCAAGTTTGCCTGACCAACTCTCTGGTTAGCTAATTACCAAATTCGGTCTCACCGAGTTTGTGTAATCGGTCTCACCGAGATTACGTTATGCCCAAACCCTAACCGAATCGATCCTACCGAGTTGCATGTTAGTCCCACCGAAATTCCTAACGGTCACTAGGTTTACTATTTCGGTCAGACCGAGTTTATTGATTCGGTCCCACCGAGATTGGAAAACTGTGTAACGGTTGGATTTTGTGTGGAGGCTATATATACCCCTCCACCTCTTTCTCATTCAGTGAGAGAGCCATCAGAACACACACATCATTCCAACTCATATGTTCTGAGAGAGAACCACCTACTCATGTGTTGAGACCAAGACATTCCATTCCTACCATATGAATCTTGATCTCTAGCCTTCCCAAGTTGCTTTCCACTCAAATCTTCTTTCCACCAAATCCAAATCCTATGAGAGAGAGTTGAGTGTTGGGGAGACTATCATTTGAAGCACAAGAGCAAGGAGTTCAGTACCTACACACCATTTGTTACTTCTTGGAGAGTGGTGTCTCCTAGATTGGCTAGGTGTCACTTGGGAGCCTCCGTCAAGATTGTGGAGTTGAACCAAGGAGTTTGTAAGGGCAAGGAGATCGCCTACTTTGTGAAGATCTACCGCTAGTGAGGCAAGTCCTTCGTGGGCGATGGCCATGGTGGGATAGACAAGGTTGCTTCTTCGTGGACCCTTTGTGGGTGGTTGCTTCTTCGTGGACCCTTCGTGGGTGGAGCCCTTCGTGGACTCGCGCAACCGTTGCCCTTGGGTGGAGCCCTGTGTGGACTCGCGCAACCGTTACCCTTCGTGGGTTGAAGTCTCCATCAACGTGGATGTAGGATAGCACCACCTATCCGAACCACGGGAAAAACATCCGTGTCTCCAATAGCGTTTGAATTCTCCAAACCCTTCCCTTTATATTCTTGCAAGTTGCATGCTTTACTTTCCGCTGCCATAAACTCTTTGCATGCTTGCTTGAATTGTGTGATGATTGCTTGACTTGTCCTAAAATAGCTAAAATCTGCCAAGAACTAAAATTGGGAAAAGGTTAAGTTTTTATTTGGTCAAGTAGTCTAATCACCCCCCCTCTAGACATACTTTCGATCCTACAAGTGGTATCAGAGCTTTGGTCTCCATTTGCTTGATCTCCATAGCTTTTGGTGGTCATAGCCTTGGTTTCACAACCTAGGAGAGTATGGCGTCTAGCGAGGGAAATTATCACCGTAGAGGTCCTTACTTTGATGGTACTAATTTTTCTAGTTGGAAGCATAAAATGAAAATGCATATTCTTGGACATAACCCCGCTGTTTGGGCTATTGTGTGTGTTGGTTTGCAAGGTGACTTCTTTGATGGGAGAGAACCAAACCGTGAAGCTACCACGGATGAGTTGAAGATGTTGCAATACAATGCTCAAGCTTGTGATATTCTCTTCAACGGATTGTGCCCCGAAGAATTCAACAAAATCAGCCGCCTTGAGAATGCAAAGGAAATTTGGGACACTTTGATTGATATGCACGAAGGTACCAACTCCGTCAAGGAATCCAAGTTGGATGTGCTTCAAAGCCAACTTGACAAGTTCAAGATGAAGGATGGTGAAGGTGTCGCTGAAATGTACTCTAGGCTTGCTCTCATCACAAATGAGATTGCTGGCTTAGGAAGTGAAGAGATGACCGATAGATTCATCATCAAGAAGATCCTAAGAGCCTTGGATGGAAAATATGATACCGTGTGCACATTGATCCAAATGATGCCCAATTACAAAGATCTCAAGCCAACGGAGGTGATTGGAAGAATTGTTGCTCATGAGATGTCACTTAAGGATAAAGAGGAACTTCACAACAAATCAAGTGGTGCCTACAAAGCCTCATGTGAAGCCCCTACATCATCAAGTGAGAAACAAGACTTCAATGAAGAATTGAGCTTAATGGTGAAGAACTTCAACAAGTTCTACAAGAATAGAAGCAAAGATAGAAGCTCCAAATCAAGGTCCTACAATGACAAAAGATCTTCTAGTCGAGAGCGAAACTGTTACAATTGTGGAAGACCCGGACACTATTCAAATGAGTGTACGGCTCCCTACAAGAGAAGAGAAGATTCTCCAAAAAGAAGAAGCAAAGGATCACCACCAAGAGAGAGAAGGAGTAGAGATGATCGTCATGAACGAAGATACTCACGGAGAAGCAAGGATTCGGAAAGGAAGGAAAAATCATCAAGGAGCTACACAAGACGAAGACATCAAGCTCATGTTGGTGAATGGGTATCCAGCTCCGACTCCGACAGCCACTCCGAGAGAAGTTATCACTCCGACTCCGAAGATACTCAAGATGAAGGTGTTGCCGGTCTAGCACTTGTGTCAACCAACTCCTACGACATATTTGACTCACCAAATGAAGGAATTGGAAGATGCTTCATGGCCAAAGGTCCTAAGGTAACACACCCCGAGTATGTTGATTTCAATAGTGATGAAGATGACTTGTTAGGTGATGATTTGCTTGGTGACAACTCTAGTGATGAATACTATGATGAAAGACCAATTAATCATGCTAATCAAGATAAAACGAATGACAATGATAAGGAGAAGATTGAGGCTCTAACTAAAGAACTAAAAACTCCTAAGTTAGCTCATGACACTATCTTTGAAGATCATCGAGAACTTTTAAGAGCTCATGAGAAGCTACGCTTTGAAAAGCTCAATCTTGAGCAAGAGCATGAGTTCTTAAAGGCAATCAATGATGATCTCCGCAAGAAAAGTTCTTCTTACATTGCCAAGCGTTTACTCTTATCCACTTACATGCCTCAAGTCAAATCTAACAAGAAAGATTCTTCCGCTAGTAGTAACAATGATCATGCTAAATCCAATATTGTTGCTTCTAGTAGTTCTCTTGATTCCACTAATGATTCTCTTAGCCAAGTTACACTTGAGCAAGAAAATAGCTTATTGAAGGGGATTATAGAGAAAGGAGTGTACAAAAGCCTTGCCGGGAGTAAGCAATTCGAGGAAATTGTGCGCAAGCAAGGAATGCACCGGAAGAATCAAGGTGTTGGTTTTGAACGAAAGTTCAATGCCAATGGAGTTGAATGGGAAGAATATCAATACCCCAAGACAAAGTTTGTCCCTCAACAAGAGAAGTATACCTCTTTCAAGGGGACACAAGCTCAAGATGATCTTCCACCACAAGACTACGAGCAAAAAGGCAAGGACAAGCTTCAAGAGGAAATTGATGCATTTGAAGAAGCTCCTAAGACCTTAGTCAAGTGGATTCCCAAGACTTCTTCAAGTTCCACTTCATCAAGTACGACTACAACTCCAAGGATTCCCATCAAGATGATGTGGATCCAAAAGAAGAAGAACTAGAGAGTTCTTGAGGGTGACTCCGCCAACATACTTCACTCTTATCATTTTGGCAAGAACAAGGGCAATCAACTTCCACATCTTGCACTAGTTCAAGGAGTCACAAACCCTCTTGTTGGTAAGACAAGGGACAAGGTAACCTAAAAGTTTTCATGGACATCATCTTTTGTGTGCATCACTCTATGTCTATGGATATCCCTGTTTGTTCCTTATGGGACTAACCCATGTAGGTATTGAAAGTGCAATTCACTCAAATGGATAGCTCCAAGAGATCTACATCAACATTGAGCATCCACATCTTCAATATCTACATGAAGTCATCATCGACAAAACCCAAGGTTAGTTCATCCCTCTTAGGGGGGATATCACATCTAGGGGGAGCTTTACTCTAAGACTTGAGCTAAAGCAACTCTAAAGATGTGAACAAAACAATGCTTTATGTAAAAGTGGTAACCCCACTTGAGCTTAAACGATGAGTATGACCTACGATCAAGTGTTCTCACTTGACTCCTAAGTCAATATACTCATATATAGATGACCTAGTCATCGCAAATTGCTTGATAGATACTAGAATTGGTTGTGCATGCTTTGCCACATATTTCATTTGCTATCTTATTGTGTGAGCATGCTGATTGCATATTTTACTCATTCGAGGACATCCACTTGTTGTTTTGATTGTTTGGCTTTATCTTCTTTTGCCAAGTGGATGGACAAGAATGTCTAAGAACCTCCTCTAGCTATCTATGCTTTTCTCGTCTCAAACTCTATTCATGCTGCATCACAAAATTTGATCAAGTCAGATTCGAACCACTCTGTGTGAGGAGCGCTCGGAGTCCCCGATTCGTCATAGACTTAAACTTCCAAAACCTCTTTATGATTCTCGGTCTGACCGATACTCCACTTTCGGTCCTACCGAGATCATTAAGTTGATCTAAGTTTTCAATCTCGGTGCAACCGATTTGAACCTTTCGGTCTCACCGAGTTTCAGTAACTGCACGCAGTTATGAATCTCGGTGCCACCGAGTAGTTCAACTCGGTCACACCGACAGGGTCGGGCTATATATAGTCACGGGCAAAATTTGGAAATTTCTCCGAACCCCTTCGCCCGCGCGATAGCCTGCTCTGCCCCCGAGGTCTCCGGATCGTCTTCTCGCCGCCAGCAGCCTCCAGTCGCTGGTCTCCGTCGCCGTCAACGGGATTTCTGCCCCGCCGTTGCCGCCGTAGCAAGTCCCCGCCGAACTAGGGTATGGACTTGATCTTTGTGCTATTCCTCAATCTGATTCCTAGCACATTGTGATCACATTGTTTCTGGCCACGTTTGATAAACTTCTATCCAGTCAAAACGCTCATAGATTAGGTTTGATTCGAAAATTCTAGGTTTAGGTTTCCGCCGAAACCATCTCGGACCCACCGAGTTGAAAAACTCGGTCCCACCGATTTGGCTTATGCCATTGCACAAGTAAAACTCGGTCTGACCGAGAATTACTATCGGTGTGACCGATTTTTGAACTCAGTGAAACCCTAGCAGCCTCGGTGCCACCGAACTGTGACTCGGTCTGACCGATTTCACTAGTTTAGGTTCCAAAACTGCTTCGGTATCACCGAGTTTGAAAATCGGTAGATCCGAGATGATTTCAGTGGGAAACTAAAACTAAGTTTTTGGATCATTCTTTTTGCAAAAATCTCTGCATTTTGTGATGCTCATCCACTCTATCTCCTCTATAATCTATTCACAGGGTCAGCAGTCAGTTTGCAACATGTCAGACCAGAGTGACAGCCAAAACTTGTCAGAACAGCAAGTGCAGTTGAGTGAGGGCACTAGCCCCTCAAGTTCCTCAGATGATGGCAGCAGGAGCACACCCAGCAACCTGCCTAAAGCTGCCACGAGACAAAGGAAGAAGAAAACCTCAGATTCTGAAGATGAGGACTATGTGGCTGAGGAAGAGGCCACCTCCAAGAGAGTTGAGCCAGCTCAAGGCTCAAAGCCAGGCCTGAAAATCAAGAGGCCAGCAGGCAGGCAGCCCATGTCTAAGGCTAGAGCCTCAACTGAGAAGCCTGCTCCCATTGAGCCCGTTGCAGCTGAGGGCAAGAAAAGGAAAGAGAGAGTGAAGAAGACTGTGGCTAGAGTGCTTGGGAAGGCCTCCATCATGGTAGAAGAGGAGGAGGAAGAAGAGGCAGCTGCACCAGCGCCCAAGGCAGCCAAACTTATGGGAGATGCCATAAGGTCAGGGGGAGCTGCATCCAAGCCCAAGGAAGCACCTAAGGCTGCATCTAAGCCTAAAAGTGCACCAAAGAGAAACACAAGAAGCATCCCAGCCACTGAGAAGAACAAGGCCCCAGTGCCTGAGACTGTTGCAGAGGAAGAAGAAGAGAGTGTCCTTCGGAAGCTCAAGCCCAAGATCCCAGACCACAACGATGCTCATCCTGTGGCTGAGGATATGAAGCTCAGGAGAGACTTAGGGCTCAGGAAATGGAGAGAAGCAGATCCATATGCTTCTAGGAGAAGGACTGCAGTGGACTACAGATTTCATACCAAGGAGCAGCAAGATTTCTATGAGACAGTGCTACTTGACAAGAAGCCAATCGTATGTGACATGAGATGGGTCGACTGGACCTATATCAAGGATAATGAAGAGTACTACCCAGGAGTTCAGGACAGCTTTAAGGCGTGTGGAGTAGAGGACTTTGTTGGGCAGAATCTCACAAAGTGGAACGAGGAACTCATCATGCAGTTCTACTCCACAGCTCACTTTTATCCAGATGGGAGGATTACATGGATGTCTGAGGGTACGAGGTATCACTCTACTGTTGAGGAATGGGCGAAGCTGATCAATGCCCCAGAGGAGCAAGTAGATGACTTGGACATTTATGCCAAGAAAAAGATGGATCACAACTCCATGTCCAACATATACAAGGAGATTCCAAATGAAGCACTTGACACGTTCAAGTTTGGCTCAGTGCATTATCTGCTCTCAGGATTGCCTACGATCAACTGGATCCTTAGGCACACCCTTCTGCCCAAGTCTGGAGATCACAAGATGATCAGAGGTCACGCGATCAATTTGCTTCATGTTTTTGACGTGCCTCAAAAATTCAAAGTTATGAGCCTCATAGTGGAAACAATCAAAAGGACTGCGGCAGATCAGAAGAGGAGCTGTGGATATGCCCCTCAGATTCAGGAGCTCATCAACTCCAAGATGGGCACGGGCGTATATTTGTTGGATAAGGAACACCTGCCCATCCGTCCAGATTTTGAGAACAATGAAGTTGTGATGACAGAGAATGAACCATCATCTGCCCATGCACAAGCTCAGAAGGAGAAGGCGAAGAAGGAGAAAGCTACCAGGATGCCTACTCAAGTGGAGGCATCTGACTATTTCTTGAAGACCAAACAAGAGCAGCTCAGTTACTTGATTGCGTCCACCCTGCGGATTGAGCAGAGTATAGCCACCCTGACTCAGAACCAGGCGAGCTTAGAGAGGATCATGGAACAGAGGTTCTATGACTTGGACATCAAGGTAACAGAAGTTCAGTCTGCAGTGGAGCAGCTCCAGGACGACATGAATGAGAGGAGAGGCAGGACCACGACTCATGCTTTTGCGAGGGTGCCACGAGGTCCGAGGTCGTCTGCACTGCCAGTTGCTGACACCAGAGCTACAACGTCTGCACCAGCCACAGCCTCAGTTCCACCAGCTCCAGCATCCACTTCAGCCTCGACTCCGACCACGTCTACCGAAGGCTTCATTCTTGGAGTGATCCGGACTCCACCACCACCTGAAGATCTAGCCTGAGCGTCGATCTAGTGCTATGCATTTTCTAGGAACTTTTTGGTAACTTGTTGCCAAAGGGGGAGAAGATGTATAGATCATAGGCTTCGAGAGAGAGAGTGTTGCTTTTCTCTCTTGCTTTATTTGGTGGTTTTTCGAACTTTGTTTGCTTGTGTGTGAGATACTACGTCCTTATGTTTGTGAGACATCGATGATCATGTGTTTGATCATAAGCTACACTTAATGTTTGCTTAATGCTTGCTTAAATATTATCATTCTATCTATTGTGATCATTCACTATTCTTGGTGATGAGTGCATGTATTTCAATCTTATCATTTTGAGCGCTCCACCAAGATGTATGTGACATGGAAGAGTAACCCATGACTCTAATTCCTTGTGCATTTGCAGTCCAAAGCAAATTTTAAATATGCACAAATTTAGGGGGAGCTCTTCCTTATCACATACTTCTCAAAGCGACGATATATTTCATGCTTATTATCATTTGTCGAAGCTTTGATCTATATGTTGTCATCAATTACCAAAAAGGGGGAGATTGAAAGTGCAACTATCCCTAGGTGGTTTTGGTAATTCATAACAACATATAGCTCATTGAGCTAATGCTATTCCAAGATGATTATTTCAGGAAAGCTCAATGATTGGCATGGCATGGATGTGAAAGTGGAACCCTCAAAATGCTAAGGAAAATGGATTGGCTCAAGCTCAAAAGCTCAAGACTCTTCATTTTATATTTTAGTGATCCAAGATCACATTGAGTTCATAGGAAAAGCCAATACTATTAAGGAGGGATGAGGTGTTGCTTAATGAGCCTCTTGCTTCATGTGCTTAGTGATATGCTCCAAAACCCTCAACTACTTTCCCATATCCACATATGACCTAAACTCTAAGCCAAACTCGGTCCTACCGATTCTTCCTATCCGGTGCCACCGAGTTTCACTTGTCATTAGCCATTGCCAAACCCTAGCAATTCGGTTCTACCGATAAGGATCTCGGTCCCACCGAGATGGGGTTGCAAACTCTCTGTTTCCCTTTCGTAACTTTTCGGTCCCACCGAAAGAGCGAATCGGTCCCACCGAGATTGCAATGTAAACTCAGTGTTTCCCCTTTGTAACTTTTTGGTCTCACCGAAAGAGCAAATCGGTCCCACCAAGTTTGCCTGACCAACTCTCTGGTTAGCTAATTACCAAATTCGGTCTCACCGAGTTTGTGTAATCGGTCTCACCGAGATTACGTTATGCCCAAACCCTAACCGAATCGATCCTACCGAGTTGCATGTTAGTCCCACCGAAATTCCTAACGGTCACTAGGTTTACTATTTCGGTCAGACCGAGTTTATTGATTCGGTCCCACCGAGATTGGAAAACTGTGTAACGGTTGGATTTTGTGTGGAGGCTATATATACCCCTCCACCTCTTTCTCATTCAGTGAGAGAGCCATCAGAACACACACATCATTCCAACTCATATGTTCTGAGAGAGAACCACCTACTCATGTGTTGAGACCAAGACATTCCATTCCTACCATATGAATCTTGATCTCTAGCCTTCCCAAGTTGCTTTCCACTCAAATCTTCTTTCCACCAAATCCAAATCCTATGAGAGAGAGTTGAGTGTTGGGGAGACTATCATTTGAAGCACAAGAGCAAGGAGTTCAGTACCTACACACCATTTGTTACTTCTTGGAGAGTGGTGTCTCCTAGATTGGCTAGGTGTCACTTGGGAGCCTCCGTCAAGATTGTGGAGTTGAACCAAGGAGTTTGTAAGGGCAAGGAGATCGCCTACTTTGTGAAGATCTACCGCTAGTGAGGCAAGTCCTTCGTGGGCGATGGCCATGGTGGGATAGACAAGGTTGCTTCTTCGTGGACCCTTTGTGGGTGGTTGCTTCTTCGTGGACCCTTCGTGGGTGGAGCCCTTCGTGGACTCGCGCAACCGTTCCCCTTGGGTGGAGCCCTGTGTGGACTCGCGCAACCGTTACCCTTCGTGGGTTGAAGTCTCCATCAACGTGGATGTAGGATAGCACCACCTATCCTAACCACGGGAAAAACATCCGTGTCTCCAATAGCGTTTGAATTCTCCAAACCCTTCCCTTTATATTCTTGCAAGTTGCATGCTTTACTTTCCGCTGCCATAAACTCTTTGCATGCTTGCTTGAATTGTGTGATGATTGCTTGACTTGTCCTAAAATAGCTAAAATCTGCCAAGAACTAAAATTGGGAAAAGGTTAAGTTTTTATTTGGTCAAGTAGTCTAATCACCCCCCCCTCTAGACATACTTTCGATCCTACAAGGGGTGCCCCCTGCCTCCGTATATAAAGGAGCAAGGGGAGGAGGCCGGCCGACCCCTATAGGCGCGCCAGGAGGAGTCCTCCTCCTAGTAGGAGTAGGACTCCTACTAGGAGGGGGAAGGAAGTGGGGAGGGAGAGGGAAAGGGGGGCGCCACCCCCCCTCTCCTAGTCCAATTCGGACCAGGGGGGAGGAGGCGCGCGACCCACCTCTGGCAGCCCCTCTCTCTCTCCACTAAGGCCCATAAGGCCCATTACTTCTCCCGGGGGGGTTCCCGTAACCCTCTGGCTCTCCGGTTTTCTCCGAATCACCCGGAACACTTCCGGTGTCCGAATATAGCCGTCCAATATATCAATCTTTATGTCTCGACCATTTAGAGACTCCTCGTCATGTCCGTGATCACATCCGGGACTCCGAACTAACTTCGGTACATCAAAACTCATAAACTCATAATATAACTGTCATCGAAACCTTAAGCGTGCGGACCCTACGGGTTCGAGAACAATGTAGACATGACCGAGGCACGTCTCTGGTCAATAACCAGTAGCGGAACCTGGATGCTCATATTGGCTCCTACATATTCTACGAAGATCTTTATCGGTCAGACCGCATAACAACATACGTTGTTCCCTTTGTCATCGGTATGTTACTTGCCCGAGATTCGATCGTCGGTATCTCAATACCTAGTTCAATCTCGTTACCGGCAAGTCTCTTTACTCGTTTCGTAATACATCATCTCGCAACTAACTCATTAGTTGCAATGCTTGAAGGCTTATGTGATGTGCATTACCGAGAGGGCCCAGAGATACCTCTCCGACAATCGGAGTGACAAATCCTAATCTCGAAATACGCCAACCCAACATGTACCTTTGGAGACACCTGTAGAGCACATTTATAATCACCCATTTACGTTGTGACGTTTGGTAGCACACAAAGTGTTCCTCCGGCAAACGGGAGTTGCATAATCTCATAGTCATAGGAATATGTATAAGTCATGAAGAAAGCAATAGCAACATACTAAACGATCGGGTGCTAAGCTAATGGAATGGGTCATGTCAATCAGATCATTCTCCTAATGATGTGATCCCGTTAATCAAATAACAACTCTTTGTTCATGGTTAGGAAACATAACCATCTTTGATTAACGAGCTAGTCAAGTAGAGGCATACTAGTGACACTCTGTTTGTCTATGTATTCACACATGTATTATGTTTCCGGTTAATACAATTCTAGCATGAATAATAAACATTTATCATGATATAAGGAAATAAATAATAACTTTATTATTGCCTCTAGGGCATATTTCCTTCATTTCCTACATACGTAATAAGGTTCTCCTCGTTTAGTCCGTGTCCCGGTGGTGCTTCGAGCGTTATTAGAGGACGCGTGGAGGTGTATATTCGATGGATTCCATAGAATTCGATTGACGTTTGTCTTTGGTGGATCTACATGGATCTGATTTTTGTTCATCTGCGTTCGTATATCTACAAGTTTGATACTTTCGATCTACACTTCTCTTCATGGTCTGCGGTTGTTGTTCTGGTTCGTCGTTCTTAGGGTTTTAGCATGATGAATTTCCAAATTTCTACTACGATAAGGTTTGTCGAGCTCCATTAAGAGATGATGATGACAGCGGGGTAGCGCGCCTTCGGCTCGCTCTATTGTTCCCTCCGTTCTCAAATATTTGTGACTATATATGAAGGAAAATGAGTGAATCTACATTTTAAAATATGTCTACATACATCCGTATGTTGTGTCCATTTAAAATGCCTAGAAAAACAAATATTTAGGAATGGAGGGAGTAGTAATTGCTGGGTGATCTTCGATGTTATTCTTGGTGTTCTTTCTACTTCCATGACTATATATTGATCCAGAAAAAAGTCTCCTAATTCCTTGATCCTCCTTGTCCCCACGTGTCAACGACCCAGCCACAATTCCTACTGGCTCCGGGGTTCCTAGCTGTCCAGAGAAGCGAGAAGTGTATTCTAAACCCGAGTGCACACTGCAGGCGCGAATCTGATGGCCGCGCTACAAACGCCATCCCCATTCGCCGGCACCGCCCGCCGCTTCGCCCCTCGCCTCCGCTACCTACTCCTACCAACCACCATGTCGCTCTCCTCCTCCGTCATCTCCTCTCGAAGCTGCGACGGTGACGGGGAGCAGCCTCTCCTCCCGCACTCGAGCCTCGAGATCGCCGGCGCGCGGCGCGGCCTCCTCGCCGGCTTCGACAGCCTCCGCCGCCCGTACCGCGCCTTCCCCGTCTTCGCGTCCAACCGCCACGTCGAGACCATCTTCGCGGCCTTCACGCGCTCGCTCCCCACCGTGGCATTCCGGCGCGAGTGCCTACGCACCCCTGACGACGGAGCCGTCGCCCTCGACTGGGTCTCCGGCGACGACCGCGCGTTGCCGGGAGACGCACCTGTGCTAATCCTTCTGGTATGGCGTCGCTTTCCTTCTCCTAGTGTTGCAAAGAGGACACAACGGAAGTGTGACATTTTGTTAGCGTCATGGAGGCCAGTGAGGTTTCTCAAAATAAATAAATAAATAAATGCCAGTGAGGCTGGATTTGGTTCGTTTTCAGATCAGTTGTAGAAATCTGTTTAGAGTTATGTGTGGTGCTGTAGATGTATTTGAGTGAATAAGAGTAGCTAAGATTATGCCGCGATATTTGTTAAATTTTACTTTCGCCTTGTGGTAGAGAACCGTGTGTAATTTGGCTGTGTTGAAATCATAGTTTTAAATAGCTGGCTATAGCTTCTATAGCCTTTTCAACAGGGTGCCGCTAAATGGTCTCATGTACAAATAGCCTGCTATAGCTCGCTATAGCTGATTTTGAGGTCCGCCGCTATTTGGCATAGCCCGCTATTTAAAACATTGAAATGAGAGGATGTGATGCCAGTTTTGATTAGTTCTGAGATGATTTCTCATCTCCGTGTAGGAGGATTTAATTGTGCCGTTGAGCAGTGCATTCCTGAGATTGTACATCTGGAAGTTCAGTTTGTAAATAGATTCATGTTGTCAGGTGAAGAGATCTTAGGTGAAATATAGGGGTATCTACGGGAGCACATGGAGACTGAAATATAGTTTGATTCCAACTGCACATGATATTCCAAGTAGCACCATGGCTAAACATTAGCAGTGGGCATATATACTTACAAAGATGACGTCATTCATCATGATCATATTAGACCGATGTAATTTACTAATTTTTAGTATAACATCACTAACTATTCTAGTGTTGTGCAAATTAAATAAGGAAAAATATTCCTGCATAACGTTCAATTGAAGAAAAGCAAAAGGATGCCGTGGACATTATAAGTTTGCAT
The DNA here is from genome assembly GCF_056163025.1 of Triticum urartu. Classification (NCBI taxonomy): domain Eukaryota; kingdom Viridiplantae; phylum Streptophyta; class Magnoliopsida; order Poales; family Poaceae; genus Triticum; species Triticum urartu. The sequence goes on along the minus strand of NC_141878.1, from coordinate 440,431,742 downwards.
TTTTATTAAGCACTCAACTGACTGCTCAGCAAAAGATCTAAAGAGCCAAGCATTTTGCTACTAATCGGTTAAAAAGAAAACTAAATGCTGCCAACAAAGTATAGGCAGTTTTAATACAGTTTTGAACATAACACATAACGAACACCTTCTCGTGCTAAATTCATGTTTTGCATCTGTCATATCAAAGTCAATTTTGCTTCCAGCATACATGACTATTGACATTAACATATTGTCTTTCTGTACATCTTATCTAGCTATCTGCAGTACTATGTGTACTGTTCTACTTGTATTTTCATTTTTTTAAAGGCGGGTGAAACTTGTATTTTCATGCACGTACAGTTTTTAACTAGCTTATGGCTAATGCTTGATGCTGGAGGTTTGTTATTGGCAGCCTGGTCTGACAGGGGGGAGTCAGGATACATATGTACGACATATGCTTTTGAGAGCTAGAAGCAAAGGATGGCGTGTTGTGGTATTCAATAGCCGTGGATGTGCAAATAGTCCTGTGACCACAGCGAAGGTACTTGAATCGCATTCCTGATATGCAGCAAAGTTAGTTATAGCTTGTTATCTCCGTATAGTACTGTTAAGCTTCAGCAGTAGCCAACGCAACCAAAAGTTTGAACTGATGGAAAGGGCTAGGCAATCCACATATACACTCCAACAAGTACATGGCACACCCAGCACAATATAGCAAGCCTCTCGACTATCATCCAGACAATCCACATAAGCCAAGGAAGCAGAAAAAACATGTAAATGTGCCGCTCAAAAGAAAACAACACACCGGTCCTACTATTCCTTTTGCTGGTAGCTGCCATTCTCTCACTGCCTGTAGTGCGCCTTTGTTTTCTCCACTTTCTTTCCTGCAACAAAGACCAGAAATAGAGCTAGTGGCAAGTCATATGGAAAGAAATCTTATGTTAATTTGCATCCAGTGTGATAATGCAGCTCGCACTTCAGTACTTGCTAGGTAGTTTGAGCTTTTCTTAGCAGTGTGATATGGGCCATTGCGGTACTATATGGCCCACAAACCTGCTGATTGGCATGAATCTCATGACAAATAATGTCCAGTTCTCGAGGCTATACTTGGTACTCAGACAATGGCTTAAGGAAAATAGGCTATTAGGTTTGCATGCATATGTTTTTCCTCTTATCTTTTTACCCTTAGGAATAGTATATCTTGTATCCTTAAACTTATTAGCATTTCTTAGGATAGCTGACCTAATCTTTAGTGCAGGCATATTGAAATACTGTCCGTTTAGTGTGGACACCATTTTTTCTGATCATCAGCATTGGTCTTGGTATCCAGTGATCAGTGTATGAATCTTGTGGAGGAGACCTAGGAAGCAACAGTGTCCATAACATAACCAAGCAGAGAAATATAAAGATTGAAGAAGATAGCTGCTCCAAAAACAAATTAGCAGAAACTATACAAGAACATCTTACTTTCTAAATCTATTGACTCTTATCTTCTGTTGTGCACAGTTCTATTCTGCTTCATTTACTGGAGATCTCCGTCAAGTAGTCGATCATGTTTTATCCCGTTATCCTCAATCTAATATCTATGCTGCTGGCTGGTCTCTTGGAGCAAATATTCTTGTGCGCTACCTTGGCGAGGTGAGCTCTGTATTCAGTTATTAAGAATTTTACAGTTTTACACAATGTCAGACCATTTTTTACCTCCCACATTGTCATATTCATTAAAGTTATATGCTTTACTTAAAAGTCCTTAAGTAGCAAATGATGCTTAATTAATCCACCTATGACAATGTGTGCCACTTTTCTTTGTGGCCATCAATGTTAATCAAAGTGCTTAGCATTGTACTGGCTCCTTTTTATTCCTATATAAAATTGCTTTCAGAGGTCTGTTTCCTTTGACTGTCCATAACATAACTCAATAATTCTCTTTTTCAGGAGACTGATAAATGCTCTCTTTCTGGAGCAGTGTCCATGTGCAATCCATTTAATTTGGTAATAGCTGATGAAGATTTCCATAAAGGGTTCAACAACATCTATGATAGAGCACTTGCTAACTCTCTGAGGGTTATATTTAAGAAGTAAACCTTTTGTTCACCTTTCCTGCAATCTAAGTAATATTCACGCTCCTTTTCTAACAGCTGATTTTTAGGAACTTCATCAAATTTTAGGCATGCACTTCTTTTTGAAGGATTGGATGGTGAATATGACATACCAAAGGCAGCCAATGCAAAAACTGTTAGAGATTTTGATCAAGGCCTAACCCGAGGTTTGCATTGAACTCAAGCTGAATTGATTTTTTTTTTACCTATTTCTATTTGACCCCACACTTAAAGATACTTCAATTGTGTGCAGTTTCATTTGGTTTCAGGTCAGTAGATGATTACTACAGCAACTCAAGCAGCTCAGATTCTATCAAGAATGTTTCCATACCCTTACTGTGCATACAGGTGAAGCTACCAGTTCTTTATGCTGCGTTAGCGGATTTGAAAACAACAGCTATCTGATTACTTAGTTTAAGATTATGCCATTATGTCATACTTAAAACTATGATTTACTTGAAGATTTTAAAATGGTGAAATAGGAATATTACAATGCACGATAATTCATGTCGGATCTTAAAACCGAAATAAAAGCTGGAGACATTTGAATGCTTGCCAATGTCTTGAAATGGAAGCTTAAATTGATCAGAGTTCATACTTCAGTTGTGTGGGGAGTTGCAACGATAATTCTAGATGGCTCAAATTGCATATGTTGCTTCAAGTCGATACTTGTAAATGCATATTAGTCATGCAATAAGCAAACAAGGAAAACAGGAGACTCAATTCACCTTCATGGACTGCGCAGTAATTTTTACTAATTGCTACCATCTGTTTTGTACCTATTTTTTTCCCGAGTAACTGGCAGGAGTGCTGCTGATTCATTAAGACGAAAAAAAACTCAATCAACAGGCACTAGCGCCTGTGGCATTTTTACTTTAGAAGAAACAACTGAGCATCACAGGGGGAGGCCAGGCTGAGATTCATGAACTGCACAGTAAATTTGAATTACTACCATCTGCTGTGCACTCCCTTTTCTTCTGAGTAATCTGCAGGAGCGTTTACAATTCATCAAGATGAAAAAGAATTCATCAGCAGGCACCAGTAGCTGTGCCTTTTTTATTTAGAAGAAACAACCGAGCACCATAGGGGAAGGCCAGGCCTCAAACGGTTGAACCTGGGTGGGCTGTGCAAGTGCAGAGACCACCAGCCAACTAACTGATGCTTAGAACTCTATTAAGACGAAACTAGAGGCAGTGGTTTATAATGAGGGGCTCATGTTTACCCGAGTTTCTGCATGAGAAAAACAAAACGGTGTCCCAAAAGGATATCTATTTTGTACTTCCATAAACATGCTGATTTCAATAGCTTGTTTTGAAGTGCCACTGCCTATTCATATTAAGTCAGCAAGAAAATAACGATCTATGGTTTGCTCTTTCTATTATAATTCTAATGCTAGCTTAATTGTGTGCAGGCGGATAACGATCCAATTGCACCATCCAGGGGAATTCCCAGAGAAGATATCAAGGTATTTTCTTGTTTGAGCACACACCTGTTATTCACCTGCTGGTATCTTGCATAACCACACAAGGATAAATGGCAACATGGGAACAACATATCCACTCTTATTCGTAAATCTACTGCTGATTTGGTTTGGTGCTTCTCTATTATCCTAAACGTCTTACTAGTCTTGTTCTTTTATCGTTTCAGGCAAATCCAAATTGCCTACTGATAGTAACACCAGAGGGTGGTCATCTTGGATGGGTAGCAGGCGACGAAGCTCCATTTGGATGTCCTTGGACTGACCCTATTGTCATGGAGTTTCTAGAACATGTTCACAATGAAACGGGCTCAACCAGCAAGAATAGCGTGGCCAATGAGCCGCAGGGTGTTCCAAAGACATCAGTACCACACTTGTCGGAACATGTGTAGAGATAGTAACATTGCGTTTCCATTCGATGCGGACGTTTTATACGTATAGTTAGGCTTCAGTTGCTGTTCTGCAGCTGAAATGTGCTACACTTGCTCCACCAACACAAAGGTATACCTTCTGCTCGGTTCCTCATTGTTCAGTTTCATTTTTTACCTGGCATACATTTTTTATCCGTTGGCAAATACAGTATTTTCTAATTTTCTTACCTCTGCATACTTTACTTGGCACAGGTTCTGAACATCTTAAAAATTTATTGGCGTCGGTAATCCATCGCTGGCTCCCCATTTTACTGACATTTCGACATGAAGTAATTATTTGCCATTTGGAAGGCTTGCTGTATCAAACTGTACCATTGTATAGAGTATTTCAACCGCATTCATCCATGCATGTACCCATCACGGCATCACCCCCTCTTGTATGTGTTCTCACACTTGATCCCATGGAAATGTACAGGCAGTCGCTTCATCCAATCCATCACGCCCACACAAAGGGCTGAACACTTTTAACTGCAGAATACTAGAATGTGCCAAAACCAGAGCACCGAATTTGGAGTCGTGGTTTTCAGCGACAGCTTCAGTCATCTCAATTTGTAAAGGGACTTTAGCTGACCTAGCAGATTATCAAATGGTAAACAAGAGTTGCCCCCTCTCTCTATCCTAATAGCATCACAATCAATAGGCATGGCCTTCCACTTCCATGGTCATAACATCACAGTCAGTAGGTTTGACGTGTCGTCATGTTTTGGTTGAACAGGAGTTGCATGACACTGACAACTGATAACTAACAAAATTTCTACTGACCAGTCTACCATGCCATGATAATTTAGAATCAAGCGCCCGGCTCGTTGTCATATCAACATTGAGGGCTTCTTTGATTTGCATGAATTTCAAAACGCAGGAATACGAAAAAGTACATGATTGGAGTGGTGTGTTTATTTGAATCCTAATTAGCAAACCAAATTAATCTGAACCACAGATTGTTCGGTACCACAGAAAAAACAAATGAACTGTAAAAAGATATTAAAGTTTTTTTTGAAACGAAGACAAAAGATTTGTCTCATCAATTAACTAAAAAGAGAATTGCTAGTTAATCAATGAAAACCGGATGAAAACCAATACAAACCAATCACATGTGTACTACTCAAAGAGGATGCAACCCCATAAGCGCACAATCAACCCAACAACCATGCCCAACACGCACCGACCACCAACCCTCACACTCCTAGTTCGCAAAGAAATTCCCAACGAGAGTACCAAGCACAACCTAAAAAACTGATGACCATTCATCAAGCAACTGCAAACGTCTTTTTTGTGGCGTCACTCTTCTTACTTTTGTTTTGAGAGCCTTCTCCATGATTGTCTTGCCAGATCCAGGGCTAACCGCCTCCAAACGTTTGAACAAGCTGTGAATCTCTATCGCAAAGAGAATCGCATCAACCTTGTCACACATAGACTAGTGATTAAAGTGGATGCTAAATTTCCTGTCAAATATAACACAGATGGTCTCTTGGTAAATTTCCTATAAGATCCAATCCTACGAACCAATTCCTTGCAATCGTTGCTTCTCCAAACGTTTGAGCAAGCCGTGAATCTCTATCTCAAAGAGAATCGCATCAACCTTGTCATGAACAGACTAAGTGATTAAAGTGGATGCTAAATTTCCTGTCAATATAACACAAATGGTCTCTTTGTAAATTTTTTATAAGATCCAATCCTACGAATCAAGATAGTATAAAATTCCTTGAATCAAAGAAGCGCCAAGTTTCTTCTCCTTGCAGTCGTTGCTTCCTCTTAGAAGAAAGCACTGTCAGACTAAGCGAAATGGGTGCTCCTGTATTTGTAGAGGGCAAAGGTGTCACTACACACGGGTGTACTAACATCGTGGGTGAACTGCAAACTAAAAACAACACAAAAAAGGTAAATTCGAAAAAATTCCAAACTTTTTTTGTCAACAATAGGCCCAAATGTTTCTAGGTGATTATACACAAGAGAAACAAAATGATGATGAAAACTGTGAGCAGTGAATTCTTTTGTGTGTAAACCTCCTCAAATCGCTTAAAACGTTTGAGTATATTGATGTCACAAAATTCCATTTTTTTTCAAATTTACTGTCCACGAGGTGTGTGGTTACACCCAGGAGTAAAGAAATAACCAATCTTTTTTTAGTAAGAAAAAATAATTAGAACATCTGCGCGCTCCTCACTTGATGTGGCGGGCGGTCGCTTTCTAGGTGAGTGAGTCGTTTCCACTACCCATTCGGCCGCCGGGCCACGCATCCACAACTTCTTTTTCTCGCCGAACCGTCCTCTCCCCCGGCGACAGCCGCGCCTCTCGCGTTGTTTTCCCGCTGCTTCTTTCTCGTCTTTGGCCCCCGCGCGCGACAGTGCCGGACGAACCAACGGTCGACACGCCGGGTGGAGTCCAAAGCAGCAACAGACGATACGAATCATCCCCCCTGTGCTGCCGCGACAGCGACGCTCCTCTCCTCTCGTCGTCTCCGGCGCACGCGCCTTCTGGATCGATCCATCGCCTACAGGCCACAGTAATAGCACGCGCGCGAGAACACAGCAACTGGTGAAAGACGTTCTCTATGGGTAACAGTGGGTGTATTTTTTTCGTCGGCGACGGCGCGACAGGAACCACACGAGTTACAGTCGCCAGACACGCTGCGCGTGATTCTTAAGCCATTTTTCACGGACATGAATCCCAGAGTCGACGGAGCAGATCGCCGGCCGGCCGGCCGGCGGGAAGATTTCTCGCATGTAGATTTCATGGCTGCTTGCACGTGGGATCCCTACCTATCTGTTCTACGATTCTACCTGACGGCCCGATCGACCTGATCTACATAGTCCGGATCAACCAGCTAGACCAGCCAGCAACGACATCGACGTACACAGATGTATGCATATGCAGCGTTGGTTCATGCCACTGCGTTCCACTCCACCAGCGGCCATGACGTCTCCCACAGCTCCGGAGTGGCGCAGAACGGCTCCTGCAGGTCAACCCCATACGCCAGGTGGTTGTCATACTCGTACCAGCCCGGAGTTGAGCCGTCCGAGACGTCTGCCGTCGGCGCCGCGCTCTCATCCTTCGCCACGATGCAGCTGCTAACGTTGTTGCTCTTGTCGTCCACCTCGGCGGCGGCGTCGCAGCTTGCGCTCTGGTCCTGCCGCTCGTTCAGCTTCTTCTTCAGCTCTTCCAGCTGCACATCGAGCAGACGACGCCATTAGCATGCATGCGACTCGCGTATCTGTAATGATCGACGACCGACCATGGAGGATGGAGGATATGGCATGCGTGTGCTGGTTACCTGCGCGGCGAGAGTGAGCTTTTCCTGCTTGAGCGACTCGACGCGGGCGCGGAGGGCGTCGTAATGGCCGCGCAGCTCCGCGAAGTCCTGCTCCAGCTGCTTGGAGCGCCACCGGGCGCGCTTGTTCTGGAACCAGATGGCCACCTGGCGCGGCTGCAGCCCCAGCTCACGCGCCAGCTCCGCCTTCTCCCGGGGCTCCAGCTTGGCGCGCCGCGTGTGGAACGTGCTCTCCAGCGACCGCACCTGCTCCTCCGTGAACCGCCGCTTCCTCTCGCCGCCGCCGCCGCTGCTCAGCTGCTGCTGCTGAAGGAAGTGGCCGTCGTCCCCCGCCGCGGCGTACATGGGCGGCGGCGGCGCCAGCAGGAACTGGCAATCGCTCTCCATTTCGGAGCCGTCGCGGTATCGAATCGTCAGAGCGAGAACTCCACTGAACCAAGCTTTGGTAGCGCGTGCACCAGGCGTGCATCTGTGGCGTTTGGAACGTGGCGCGCCGGTCCGTTTTTATACGGGTCCAGAACGGAGCGGCGCGACGCACGCGCACACGTGGCGCCGATCGAAACCCGCGGGCCCGCCGTCGCTGTATCGCGCCGTACAGGTGTCGCGCACCGGGCCGGTGGCCCGCGGGCATATGCACGGAATGGTTATCCGTCTCGAGATCGACTTGGGCCTGGCGCGGGCCGGACACGTGGTGCGCGGGCATGGCTGTAGTGCGAGATCCTCTCTCTCGTTCTGCACACTTTGTTCGACGATGCCACGGTTCCGTGGGGAGGCCAATCGCTGTAGCTAGGTCGACAGCGTCCATGTCGATCGGCACGGCTTCTCCCGAAAGAGATGCCGAGGTGGCTTGTCACGTTGCCTGGGGGGCTCCCCGTTTTCTCGCTGGCTGGGCGCCCTAGGTCTGGGTAGGGTGTCGCTGTGGAGGCCGGCGACGAGATGACGGCTCGGCAGAAGAGAGGAGAGGAGAGGAGAATTCCATGGACATCTTCTCTTCGTCTTTGGATCGTCGTTAAAGCTAGACTAAAAGAGCTTATCTCCAGTTCGATTGGCGTTGCGTCACGTGTCCCTCCAGCTGCTCCGCGTCGACCAAGATACATGTGCTTTGTGCTAGACAAAAAATCGTGTGTTGTTTGTAAGACCTCTTCCAATGCATGGGTGCTTAGATGAGGTGCTAAGTGCATTAAAAATCTTAGAACTAGTCCACCCAATACATAGGTGCTTAGTTTTTGTAGCTAAGCTTCCCTCATAGAATTGTTTAATAATTAATCTCCTTCATGTATTGATTGATAGTCACTTTACATAGGTTCACGTGCTTAGCACGGTTTCTTCTTGGGGTCACCATAATGCTCTCTCTCCTCTTTAATTGCTTTGCCACATCATTATTTTGCCTATGTGGCATCCTTAGCACCTGTACACCTTGGAGCATTGGAAAAGGCCTAACCTGTTTGTGATTCGCTCCTGCCAATGAGGCAACGAGGTCTTGGGTTTGTGGCGTTATCCAGTTTTATCTGTATATAGGGTTGCTTAACACTAGTCCATCAGTTGGACAGTTGGACTATTAATCCGCTTATATAGAGTGCAAAGAGCAAGCTGGCGAACGAGTCTGTTGGAAACGAATGTTTTGGCAATGCTTCACGATGTATTGATCGGTGCATAGCGCACGTATATATGGAGTACAAGGTGGACCACAATCTCAACTATACAAAGACTAGGAGGTGGATCGGGCTATACAATATACATGCACAAACCATATATTCAACACCCCCACGCAGTCGAAGCGTCGCCAGAGACGCAAAGACTGGACCTGAACTCCTCGAAAACAGAAGCAGACAGTTCTTTGGTCATGACATCGGCAAACTGTTGCGCCGTCGCGACGCGGAGAACCCGGATGCGCCCAAGAGTCACCTGCTCACGAACAAAGTGTATGTCGAGCTCAATATGCTTCGTTCGTCGATGATGGACTAGGTTGGCGGAGAGGTACAAGGCGGAGACGTTGTCGCAGTAGACGAGCGTGGCCTTGTGAACATCACAAAGCAACTCCTGGAGCAGCTGGTGTTGGGGAACGTAGCAGAAATTCAAAATTTTCCTACGTGTCACCAAGATCTATCTATGAAGAGACCAGCAACGAGGGGAAGAAGAGTGCATCTACATACCCTTGTAGATCGCTAAGCGGAAGCGTTCAAGTGAACGGGGTTGATGGAGTCGTACTCGTCATGATTCAAATCACCGATGACCAAGTGCCGAACGCACGGCACCTCCGCGTTCAACACACGTACAGCCCGGTGACGTCTCCCAAGCCTTGATCCAGCAAGGAGAGAGGGAGAGGTTGAGGAAGACTCCATCCAGCAGCAGCACAACGGCGTGGTGGTGATGGAGGAGCGTGGCAATCCTGCAGGGCTTCGCCAAGCACCACAGAAGAGGAGGGAGAGAGAGATATGCAGGGCTGCACCAACGAGAGATTGAATCGCGTGTTGTGGGCAGCCCAATGCCTCAATATATATAGGGAAGGGGAGGGGCTGCGCCCCCTCTAGGGTTCCCACCCCTAAGGGGGGCGGCAGCCCTAGATGGGGAACAAGGGTGGCGGCCAAGAGGGGATGGGAGAGGGAGGCGCACCAATATGGGCCCTAAGGCCCATATCCCATTAGGGTTTGCCCCCTCTCCATCTCTTAGGCGCATGGGCCTTAGTGGGGCTGGTGCCCTTGGCCCATGTAGGCCAAGGAACACTCCCTACAGCCCATGTGGCCCCACTTGGTGGACCCCCGGGACCCTCCCGGTGGTCCCGGTACGTTACCGATAAACCCCGAAACTCTTCCGGTGACCAAAACAGGACTTCCCATATATAAATCTTTACCTCCGGACCATTCCGGAACTCCTCGTGATGTCCGGGATCTCATCCGGGACTCCGAACAACATTCAGTAACCACATACAAACTTCCTTTACAACCCTAGCGTCATCGAACCTTAAGTGTGTAGACGTTCTCCTTTACAACATTTAGACCCTACGGGTTCGGGAGACATGCAGACATGACCGAGACGTTCTCCGGTCAATAACCAACAGCGGGATCTGGATACCCATGTTGGCTCCCACATGTTTCACGATGATCTCATCGGATGAACCACGATGTCAAGGACTTAATCAATCCCGTATACAATTCCCTTTGTCTAGCGGTACGATACTTGCCCGAGATTCAATCGTCGGTATCCCGATACCTTGTTCAATCTCGTTATCGGCAAGTCTCTTTACTCGTTTCGTAACACATCATCCCGTGATCAACTCCTTGATCACATTGTGCACATTATGATGATGTCCTACCGAGTGGGCCCAGAGATACCTCTCCGTTTACACGGAGTGACAAATCCCAGTCTCGATTCGTGCCAACCCAACAGACACTTTCGGAGATACCTGTAATGCACCTTTATAGTCACCCAGTTACGTTGTGACGTTTGGTACACCCAAAGCACTCCTACGGTATCCGGGAGTTGCACAATCTCATGGTCTAAGGAAATGATACTTGACATTAGAAAAGCTATAGCATACGAACTACACGATCTAGTGCTATACTTAGGATTGGGTCTTGTCCATCACATCATTCTCCTAATGATGTGATCCCGTTATCAACGACATCCAATGTCCATGGTTAGGAAACCGTAACCATCTATTGATCAACGAGCTAGTCAACTAGAGGCTTACTAGGGACATGGTGTTGTCTATGTATCCACACATGTATCTGAGTTTCCTATCAATACAATTATAGCATGGATAATAAACGATTATCATGAACAAGGAAATATAATAATAACTAATTTATTATTGCCTCTAGGGCATATTTCCAACAGTCTCCCACTTGCACTAGAGTCAATAATCTAGTTCACATCGCTATGTAATTAACACTCACAAGTCACATCGCCATGTGACTAATACCCAAGAGTTTACTAGAGTCAGTAGTCTAGTTCACATCACTATGTGATTAACACTCAATGAGTTCTAGGTTTGATCATGTTGCTTGTGAGAGAGGTTTTAGTCAACGGGTCTGAACCTTTCAGATCCGTGTGTGCTTTACAAATCTCTATGTCATCTCCTAGATGTAGCTACCACGTTCTACTTGGAGCTAATCCAAATAACTGTTCTACTTGGAGCTATTCTAAATTGTTGCTCCATTATATGTATCCGGTATCTCTACTCAGAGCTATCCGGATAGGTGTTAAGCTTGCATCGACGTAACTCTTTACGACGAACTCTTTTACCACCTCCATAATCGAGAAAATTCCTTAGTCCACTAGTTACTAAGGATAACTTTGACCGCTGTCCCGTGATCCATTCTTGGATCACTCTGGTACCCCTTGACTGACTCATGGCAAGGCACACTTCAGGTGCGGTACACAGCAAAGCATACTGTAGAGCCTATGTCTTAAGCATAGGGGACGACCTTCGTCCTTTCTCTCTATTCTGCCGTGGTCGAGCTTTAAGTCTTAACTTCATACCTTACAACTCAGGCAAGAACTCCTTCTTTGACTGATCCATCTTGAACACCTTCAAGATCATGTCAAGGTATGTGCTCATTTGAAAGTACTTTTAAGCGTTTTGATCTATCCTTATAGATCTTGATGCTCAATGTTCAAGTAGCTTAATCCAGGCTTTCCATTGAAAACACTTTCCAAATAACCCTATATGCTTTCCAGAAATTCTACGTCATTTCTGATCAACAATATGTCAACATATACTTATCAGAAATTCTATAGTGCTCCCACTCACTTCTTTGGAAATACCAGTTTCTCATAAACTTTGTATACACCCAAAATCTTTGATCATCTCATCAAAGCATACATTCCAACTCCGAGATGCTTACTCCAGTCCTCAGAAGGATTGCTGGAGCTTTGCATACTTATTAGCATCTTTCAGGATTGACAAAACCTTCCGGTTGTATCACATACAACCTTTCCTCAGAAAATAGTCGAGGAAACTATGTTTTGACATCCTATCTGCAAGATTTCATAAATAATGCAGTAATCGCTAATATAATTCCAACAGACTCTTAGCATCGCTACGAGTGAGAAAGTCTCATCATAGTCAACTCCTTGAACTTGTCAGAAAACATCTTAACGACAAGTCGAGCTTTCTCAATGGTGACATTTACCATCATTGTCCGTCTTCCTTTTAAAATCCATCTACACTCAACAGCCTTACGACCATCAAGTAGTTCTTCCAAAGTCTACACTTTGTTTTCATACATGGATCCTCTCTCGGATTTTATGGCCTCGAGCCATTTATCGGAATCTGGGCCCACCATCGCTTCTCCATAGCTTGTAGGTTCATTGTTGTCTAGCAACATGACTTCCAAGACATGATTACGTACCACTCTGAAGTAGTACGCATCCTTGTCATCCTACGAGGTTTGGTAGTGACTTGATCTGAAGTTTCATGATCACTATCATAAGCTTCCACTTCAATTGGTGTAGGTGCCACAGGAACAACTTCCTGTGCCCTGCCACACACTAGTTGAAGAGATGGTTCAATAACCTTATCAAGTCTCCACCATCCTTCCACTCAATTCTTTCAAGAGAAACTTTTCCTCGAGAAAGGACCCGATTCTAGAAACAATCCCTTATTGCTTTCGGATCTGAGACAGGAGGTATACCCAACTGTTTTTGGGTGTCCTATGAAGATGCATTTATCCGCTTTGGGTTCGAGCTTATCAGCCTGAAACTTTTTCACATAAGCGTCGCAGCCCCAAACTTTTAAGAAATGACAGCTTAGGTTTCTCTAAACCATAGTTCATACGGTGTCATATCATCGGAATTACGTGGTGCCCTATTTAAAGTGAATGTGGTTGTCTCTAATGCCTAACCCATAAACTATCGTGGTAATTCGATAAGTAACATCATGGTATGCATCATATCCAATAGGGTGCAGTTTATGATGTTCGGACACACCATCACACTATGGTGTTCCAGGCTGTATTAGTTGTGAAACAATTTCCACAATGTCTTAATTTTGTGCCAAACTCGTAATTCAGATATTCATCTCTATGATCATATCATAGATATTTTATCCTCTTGTCACGACGATCTTTCAACTTCCCACTGAAATTACTTGAACCTTTCAATAATTCAGACTCGTGATTCATCAAGTAAATGTACTCAACATCTACTCAAATCATCTGTGAAGAAAGAACATAACGATATCCACTACATGCCTCAGCACTCATTGGACTGCACGCATCAAAATGTATTACTTCCAACAATTTGCTTTCTAGTTCCATTTTACTGAAACCGAGGCTTTCAGTCATCTTGCCCATGTGGTATGATTTGCATGCCTCAAGTGATTCAAAATCAAGTGAGTCCAAACGGTCCATTTGCATGGAGTTTCTTCATGCATACACACCAATAGACATGGTTCGCATGTCTCAAACTTTTCAAAAAATGAGTGAGTCCAAAGATCCATCAACATGGAGCTTCTTCATGCGTTTTATACCGATATGACTTACGTGGCTGTGCCACAAGTAGGTGGTACTATCATTACTATCTTTTGGCATGAACATGTGTATCACTACGATCGAGATTCAATAAACCATTCATTTTAGGTGTAAGACCATTGAAGGTATTATTCAAATAAACAGAGTAACCATTATTCTCCTTAAATGAATAACCGTATTGCGATAGACATAATCCAATCATATCTATGCTCAACACAAACACCAATCTCGATGGTAGAAGGAGCGTACGATATTTGATTATATCAACATTGGAAACACTTCCAACACATATCATCAGCTCACCTTTAGCTAGTCTCCGTTTATTCCGTAGCTTTTATTTCGAGTTACTAACACTTAGCAACCGAACCGGTATCTAATACCCTGGTGCTACTAGGAGTACTAGTAAAGTACACATTAACACAATGTATATCCAATATACTTCTATCGACCTTGCCAGCCTTCTCATCTACCAAGTATCTAGGGTAATTCTGCTCCAGTGGCTGTTCCCCTTATTACAGAAGCACTTAGTCTCGGGCTTGGGTTCAACCTTGGGTTTCTTCACTAGAGCAGCAGTTGATTGCCGTTTCATGAAGTATCCCTTTGTTCCCTTGCCCTTCTTGAAACTAGTGGTTTCACCAACCATCAACAATTGATGCTCCTTCTTGATTTCTACTTTCGCGGTGTCAAACATCGCGAATATCTCAAGGATCATCATATATGTCCCTGATATATTATAGTTCATCACGAAGCTCTAGCAGCTTGGTGGTAATGACTTCGGAGAAACATCACTATCTTATCTGGAAGATCAACTCGCACTTGATTCAAATTATTGTTGTACTCAGACAATCTGAGCACAAGCTCAACAATTGAGATTTTCTCCCTTAGTATGTAGGCTAAGAAAATCGTCGGAGGTCTTATACCTCTTGACGTGGGCACGAGCCTGAAATCCCAATTTCAGCCCTCGAAACATCTCATATGTTTCACGACATTTCAAAACACGTCTTTGGTGCCTCAACTCTAAACCATTTAACATTACCGAACTATCATGTAGTCATCAAAACGTGTATGTTAGATGTTCGCAACATCCACAGACCACGTTCGAGGTTCAGCACACTGAGCGGTGCATTAAGGACATAAGCCTTCTATGAAGCAATGAGGACAATCCTCAGTTTACGGACCTAGTCCGCATAATTGCTACTATCAACTTTCAACTAATTTTTCTCTAGGAACATATCTAAACAGTAGAACTATAGCGTGAGCTACGACATAATTTGCAAAATCCTTTTGACTATGTTCAGGATAATTAAGTTCATCTTATGAACTCCCACTTAGATAGACATCCCTCTAGTCATCTAAGTGATTACATGATCCGAGTCAACTAGGCCATGTCCGATCATCACGTGAGATGGACTAGTCAACGTCGGTGAACATCTTCATGTTGATCGTATCTTCTATACGACTCATGCTCGACCTTTCGGTCTTCTGTGTTCCGAGGCCATGTCTGTACATGCTAGGCTCGTCAAGTTAACCCTAAGTGTTTTGCATGTGTAAAACTGTCTTACACCCGTTGTATGTGAACGTAAGGATCTATCACACCCGATCATCACGGCGTGCTTCGAAACGACGAACTGTAGCAATGGTGCACAGTTAGGGGAGAACACTTCTTGAAATTTTAATGAGGGATCATCTTATTTACTACCGTCGTTCTAAGCAAATAAGATGTATAAACATGATAAACATCACATGCAATCAAATAATAGTGACATGATATGGCCAATATCATATAGCTCCTTTGATCTCCATCTTGGGGCTCCATGATCATCTTGTCACCGGCATGACACCATGATCTCCATCATCATGATCTCCATCATCGTGTCTTCTTGAAGTTTTCACGTCATCTATTACTTCTACTACTACAGCTAACGGTTAGCAATAAAGTAAAGTAATTACATGACGTTTAAGTTGACACGCAGGTCATAAATAAATAAAGACAACTCCTATGGCTCCTGCCGGTGGTCATACTCATCGACATGCAAGTCGTGATTCCTATTACAAGAACATGATCAATTTCATACATCACATATATCATTCATCACATCCTTTGGCCATATCACATCACATAGCATACCCTGCAAAAACAAGTTAGACGTCCTCTAATTGTTGTTTGCATGTTTTACGTGGCTGCTATGGGTTTCTAGCAAGAACGTTTCTTACCTACGCAAAGACCACAACGTGATATGCCAATTGCTATTTACCCTTCATAAGGACCCTTTTCATCGAATCCGATCCGACTAAAGTAGGAGAGACAGACACCCGCTAGCCACCTTATGCAACTAGTGCATGTCAGTCGGTGGAACATGTCTCACGTAAGAGTACGTGTAAGGTTGGTCCGGGCCGCTTCATCCCACGATGCCGCCGAATCAAGATAAGACTAGTAACGGCAAGCATATTGAACAAAATCAACGCCCACAACTACTTTGTGTTCTACTCGTGCATAGAAACTACGCATAGACCTAGCTCATGATGCCACTGTTGGGGAACGTAGCAGAAATTCAAAATTTTCCTACGTGTCACCAAGATCTATCTATGGAGAGATCGGCAACGAGGGGAAGAAGAGTGCATCTACATACCCTTGTAGATCGCTAAGCGGAAGCGTTCAAGTGAACGGGGTCGATGGAGTCGTACTCGTCGTGATTCAAATCACCGATGACCAAGTGCCGAACGCACGGCACCTCCGCGTTCAACACACGTACAGCCCGGTGACGTCTCCCAAGCCTTGATCCAGCAAGGAGAGAGGGAGAGGTTGAGGAAGACTCCATCCAGCAGCAGCACAACGGTGTGGTGGTGATGGAGGAGCGTGGCAATCCTGCAGGGCTTCGCCAAGCACCACAGAAGAGGAGGGAGAGAGAGATATGCAGGGCTGCACCAACGAGAGATTGAATCGCGTGTTGTGGGCAGCCCAATGCCTCAATATATATAGGGAAGGGGAGGGGCTGCGCCCCCTCTAGGGTTACCACCCCTAAGGGGGGCGGCAGCCCTAGATGGGGAACAAGGGTGGCGGCCAAGAGGGGATGGGAGAGGGAGGCGCACCAATATGGGCCCTAAGGCCCATATCCCATTAGGGTTTGCCCCCTCTCCATCTCTTAGGCGCATGGGCCTTAGTGGGGCTGGTACCCTTGGCCCATGTAGGCCAAGGAACACTCCCTACAGCCCATGTGGCCCCCCGGATCTGGTGGCCCCACTTGGTGGACCCCCGGGACCCTCCCGGTGGTCCCGGTACGTTACCGATAAACCCCGAAACTCTTCCGGTGACCAAAACAGGACTTCCCATATATAAATCTTTACCTCCGGACCATTCCGGAACTCCTCGTGACGTCCGGGATCTCATCCGGGACTCCGAACAACATTCGGTAACCACATACAAACTTCCTTTACAACCCTAGCGTCATCGAACGTTAAGTGTGTAGACCCTACGGGTTCGGGAGACATGCAGACATGACCGAGACGTTCTCCGGTCAATAACCAACAGCGGGGTCTGGATACCCATGTTGGCTCCCACATGTTCCACGATGATCTCATCGGATGAACCACGATGTCAAGGACTTAATCAATCCCGTATACAATTCCCTTTGTCTAGTGGTACGATACTTGCCCGAGATTCGATCGTCGGTATCCCGATACCTTGTTCAATCTGGTTATCGGCAAGTCTCTTTACTCGTTTCGTAACACATCATCCCATGATCAACTCCTTGATCACATTGTGCACATTATGATGATGTCCTACCGAGTGGGCCCAGAGATACCTCTCCGTTTACACGGAGTGACAAATCCCAGTCTCGATTCGTGCCAACCCAACAGACACTTTCGGAGATACCTGTAATGCACCTTTATAGTCACCCAGTTACGTTGTGACATTTGGTACACCCAAATAACTCCTACGGTATCCGGGAGTTGCACAATCTCATGGTCTAAGGAAATGATACTTGACATTAGAAAAGCTATAGCATACGAACTACACGATCTAGTGCTATGCTTAGGATTGGGTCTTGTCCATCACATCATTCTCCTAATGATGTGATCCCGTTATCAACGACATCCAATGTCCATGGTTAGGAAACCGTAACCATCTATTGATCAACGAGCTAGTCAACTAGAGGCTTACTAGGGACATGGTGTTGTCTATGTATCCACACATGTATCTGAGTTTCCTATCAATACAATTATAGCATGGATAATAAACGATTATCATGAACAAGGAAATATAATAATAACTAATTTATTATTGCCTCTAGGGCATATTTCCAACAGTCTCCCACTTGCACTAGAGTCAATAATCTAGTTCACATCGCTATGTAATTAACACTCACAAGTCACATCGCCATGTGACTAATACCCAAGAGTTTACTAGAGTCAGTAGTCTAGTTCACATCACTATGTGATTAACACTCAATGAGTTCTAGGTTTGATCATGTTGCTTGTGAGAGAGGTTTTAGTCAACGGGTCTGAACCTTTCAGATCCGTGTGTGCTTTACAAATCTCTATGTCATCTCCTAGATGTAGCTACCACGTTCTATTTGGAGCTAATCCAAATAACTGTTCTACTTGGAGCTATTCTAAATTGTTGCTCCATTATATGTATCCGGTATCTCTACTCAGAGCTATCCGGATAGGTGTTAAGCTTGCATCGACGTAACTCTTTACGACGAACTCTTTTACCACCTCCATAATCGAGAAAATTCCTTAGTCCACTAGTTACTAAGGATAACTTTGACCGCTGTCCCGTGATCCATTCTTGGATCACTCTGGTACCCCTTGACTGACTCATGGCAAGGCACACTTCAGGTGCGGTACACAGCAAAGCATACTGTAGAGCCTATGTCTTAAGCATAGGGGACGACCTTCGTCCTTTCTCTCTATTCTGCCGTGGTCGAGCTTTAAGTCTTAACTTCATACCTTACAACTCAGGCAAGAACTCCTTCTTTGACTGATCCATCTTGAACACCTTCAAGATCATGTCAAGGTATGTGCTCATTTGAAAGTACTTTTAAGCGTTTTGATCTATCCTTATAGATCTTGATGCTCAATGTTCAAGTAGCTTAATCCAGGCTTTCCATTGAAAACACTTTCCAAATAACCCTATATGCTTTCCAGAAATTCTACGTCATTTCTGATCAACAATATGTCAACATATACTTATCAGAAATTCTATAGTGCTCCCACTCACTTCTTTGGAAATACCAGTTTCTCATAAACTTTGTATACACCCAAAATCTTTGATCATCTCATCAAAGCATACATTCCAACTCCGAGATGCTTACTCCAGTCCTCAGAAGGATTGCTGGAGCTTTGCATACTTATTAGCATCTTTCAGGATTGACAAAACCTTCCGGTTGTATCACATACAACCTTTCCTCAGAAAATAGTCGAGGAAACTATGTTTTGACATCCTATCTGCAAGATTTCATAAATAATGCAGTAATCGCTAATATAATTCCAACAGACTCTTAGCATCGCTACGAGTGAGAAAGTCTCATCATAGTCAACTCCTTGAACTTGTCAGAAAACATCTTAACGACAAGTCGAGCTTTCTCAATGGTGACATTTACCATCATTGTCCGTCTTCCTTTTAAAATCCATCTACACTCAACAGCCTTACGACCATCAAGTAGTTCTTCCAAAGTCTACACTTTGTTTTCATACATGGATCCTCTCTCGGATTTTATGGCCTCGAGCCATTTATCGGAATCTGGGCCCACCATCGCTTCTCCATAGCTTGTAGGTTCATTGTTGTCTAGCAACATGACTTCCAAGACATGATTACGTACCACTCTGAAGTAGTACGCATCCTTGTCATCCTACGAGGTTTGGTAGTGACTTGATCTGAAGTTTCATGATCACTATCATAAGCTTCCACTTCAATTGGTGTAGGTGCCACAGGAACAACTTCCTGTGCCCTGCCACACACTAGTTGAAGAGATGGTTCAATAACCTTATCAAGTCTCCACCATCCTTCCACTCAATTCTTTCAAGAGAAACTTTTCCTCGAGAAAGGACCCGATTCTAGAAACAATCCCTTATTGCTTTCGGATCTGAGACAGGAGGTATACCCAACTGTTTTTGGGTGTCCTATGAAGATGCATTTATCCGCTTTGGGTTCGAGCTTATCAGCCTGAAACTTTTTCACATAAGCGTCGCAGCCCCAAACTTTTAAGAAATGACAGCTTAGGTTTCTCTAAACCATAGTTCATACGGTGTCATATCATCGGAATTACGTGGTGCCCTATTTAAAGTGAATGTGGTTGTCTCTAATGCCTAACCCATAAACTATCGTGGTAATTCGATAAGTAACATCATGGTATGCATCATATCCAATAGGGTGCAGTTTATGATGTTCGGACACACCATCACACTATGGTGTTCCAGGCTGTATTAGTTGTGAAACAATTTCCACAATGTCTTAATTTTGTGCCAAACTCGTAATTCAGATATTCATCTCTATGATCATATCATAGATATTTTATCCTCTTGTCACGACGATCTTTCAACTTCCCACTGAAATTACTTGAACCTTTCAATAATTCAGACTCGTGATTCATCAAGTAAATGTACTCAACATCTACTCAAATCATCTGTGAAGAAAGAACATAACGATATCCACTACATGCCTCAGCACTCATTGGACTGCACGCATCAAAATGTATTACTTCCAACAATTTGCTTTCTAGTTCCATTTTACTGAAACCGAGGCTTTCAGTCATCTTGCCCATGTGGTATGATTTGCATGCCTCAAGTGATTCAAAATCAAGTGAGTCCAAACGGTCCATTTGCATGGAGTTTCTTCATGCATACACACCAATAGACATGGTTCGCATGTCTCAAACTTTTCAAAAAATGAGTGAGTCCAAAGATCCATCAACATGGAGCTTCTTCATGCGTTTTATACCGATATGACTTACGTGGCTGTGCCACAAGTAGGTGGTACTATCATTACTATCTTTTGGCATGAACATGTGTATCACTACGATCGAGATTCAATAAACCATTCATTTTAGGTGTAAGACCATTGAAGGTATTATTCAAATAAACAGAGTAACCATTATTCTCCTTAAATGAATAACCGTATTGCGATAGACATAATCCAATCATATCTATGCTCAACACAAACACCAATCTCGATGGTAGAAGGAGCGTACGATATTTGATTATATCAACATTGGAAACACTTCCAACACATATCATCAGCTCACCTTTAGCTAGTCTCCGTTTATTCCGTAGCTTTTATTTCGAGTTACTAACACTTAGCAACCGAACCGGTATCTAATACCCTGGTGCTACTAGGAGTACTAGTAAAGTACACATTAACACAATGTATATCCAATATACTTCTATCGACCTTGCCAGCCTTCTCATCTACCAAGTATCTAGGGTAATTCTGCTCCAGTGGCTGTTCCCCTTATTACAGAAGCACTTAGTCTCGGGCTTGGGTTCAACCTTGGGTTTCTTCACTAGAGCAGCAGTTGATTGCCGTTTCATGAAGTATCCCTTTGTTCCCTTGCCCTTCTTGAAACTAGTGGTTTCACCAACCATCAACAATTGATGCTCCTTCTTGATTTCTACTTTCGCGGTGTCAAACATCGCGAATATCTCAAGGATCATCATATATGTCCCTGATATATTATAGTTCATCACGAAGCTCTAGCAGCTTGGTGGTAATGACTTCGGAGAAACATCACTATCTTATCTGGAAGATCAACTCGCACTTGATTCAAATTATTGTTGTACTCAGACAATCTGAGCACAAGCTCAACAATTGAGATTTTCTCCCTTAGTATGTAGGCTAAGAAAATCGTCGGAGGTCTTATACCTCTTGACGTGGGCACGAGCCTGAAATCCCAATTTCAGCCCTCGAAACATCTCATATGTTTCACGACATTTCAAAACACGTCTTTGGTGCCTCAACTCTAAACCATTTAACATTACCGAACTATCATGTAGTCATCAAAACGTGTATGTTAGATGTTCGCAACATCCACAGACCACGTTCGAGGTTCAGCACACTGAGCGGTGCATTAAGGACATAAGCCTTCTATGAAGCAATGAGGACAATCCTTAGTTTACGGACCTAGTCCGCATAATTGCTACTATCAACTTTCAACTAATTTTTCTCTAGGAACATATCTAAACAGTAGAACTATAGCGTGAGCTACGACATAATTTGCAAAATCCTTTTGACTATGTTCAGGATAATTAAGTTCATCTTATGAACTCCCACTTAGATAGACATCCCTCTAGTCATCTAAGTGATTACATGATCCGAGTCAACTAGGCCGTGTCCGATCATCACGTGAGACGGACTAGTCAACATATCTTCCCATTGTCTGTTTGTAATGCATGAATGGGTCAATCAAACTGCCTGGAGACATAGGACTAGAAAGCGGTGAGAGTGGCAACAAAATATGACTTGCGCCGCAACGGGAAGGTCCACACATAGTGCGAAAAATCATCAAGTATGACAAGATAATAAAGATAGCCCGTGTTACTTGCAACAGGAGAGGTCCAAACATCACTATGAATTAACTCAAACGGGTATGATGCAACATGCGAGGAAGTGCTAAAGGGAAGACAAACATGTTTGCCGATACGACAAGCATGACAAGTGTGACCATCGATATTATTACACGTGAATGAAAAACTCCGAAGAATATGACTGAGGGAGTCTTGGATTAAGGGGTCCTCAGACAACCGGACTATATACTTTGGTTGGACTGTTGGACTATGAAGATACAAGATTGAAGACTTCGTCCCGTGTCCGGATGGGACTCTCCTTTGCGTGGAAGGCAAGCTTGGCAATTCGGATATGTAGATCTCCTTCTCTGTAACCGACTCTGTGTAACCCTAGCCCCCTCCGGTGTCTATATAAACCAGAGGGTTTAGTCCGTAGGACAACAACAATCAGAATCATAGGCTAGCTTCTAGGGTTTAGTCTCTACGATCTCATGGTAGATCAACTCTTGTAATACTCATATCATCAAGATCAATCAAGCAGGAAGTAGGGTATTATCTCCATCGAGAGGGCCCGAACCTGGGTAAACATTGTGTCCCCCGCCACCTGTTACCATCAGCCTTAGATGCACAGTTTGGGACCCCCTACCCGAGATCCACCGGTTTTGATACCGACATTGGTGCTTTCATTGAGAGTTCCACTATGCCATCACGATAAAGGTTTGATGGCTCCTTCGATCATTGGCAACGATGCGATCCAGGGTGAGGTTTTTCTCCCCGGACAGATCTTCGTATTCGGCGGCTTCGTACTGCAGGCCAACTTGCTTGGCCATCTAGAGCAGATCGACAGCTACGCCCCTGGCCATCAGGTAAGATTTGAAAGCTTGAACTACACTACCGATATCCGCGGAGACTTGATTTTCGACGGATTCGAGCTCACGTCAGGTGCGCCGCACAGTCACGACGAGCATGACTTAGCTTTGCCATCGGACGGTGTTCGGGAGATCGCACCTGCGGCTACTCCGGCCCTCAATCTGGAGTAGATCGTGTCATCCGAGGACGGGTGGATGGACCCCACCACGGAGGCCACACACTCAGCGTCGATAGAGCCGAATACTGACTTCACCTCCTATGAGACCTGTGTTGCCGGACCCTCGGATTCGTCCCCGACCACATGCTCCGAACCGCCTGTGTTCGTGCGCCTATCCAATCTGATTGGGCACCGATCATGGAGTTTACCTCCGCGGATATTTTTCAGCACTCGCCCTTAGGCGATGTGCTAGACTCATTGAGGTCTCTCTCCTTGTCAGGTGTCGGAGTAATGGGCCACGGGTAGGCCGACCCGAGGCCCAGAACCTTTCAAGACATCGGGGCAGGCTGCGCCCCTCAAGACCCCAGGACAAAGAGCCGCCTTCGAGAAGTCGACGACAAGATGGCCGACTGACCACTCACGGCCGAGTCCCAGGGAAGACTTCAGGGAAAGCCGACTCCCGACTGGCGACTTCCAGAGAAGCCGGCTTTGGGGAGTCGGCCTGCGACTCCAACAAACCCCATGACCTCATCAAGTGAGACGGGGCAGGGGAGTGGCTACAATGAAGCCCACTCCCGCCCCTTACAAAGGGCAGGCATGGCCACAACACGTCGTACCCCGGAAGATCTCCGTGCGGCGTGGCACTGTTGCCATGCCGGTCCTGACATCAGCACCGCAGGACCGAATCCTGCACCCACGACGGCTTGTCTGTACGGACCAGAGGTAGCGGGTCCCACCAGTCAGTGAGACCCCAGGGGACGGCAAGAGGACCACCAGTCGGACCCGTCGGGAGTCGGCCCCGGGGCGTCGGCCGAGCCCTCCCCCGGGGCCCACGCGCCATTAATCAAGATGTGATGGAGAGTGGCAATAGTGATCGCCCGCCAGGCGGCGGGGCTGTTGCCACGACCCCATGATCAAGCCCGCGTCATCAGAAGCATGGCTACAGTAATCAGCAGCCGGCAAGGCCCGCCCGTAGCGGACGCGGCCTGTCGGCTCCGTACTAGGCCTGTCGGTGGGGCCCACCAGTTGGCGGGCCCCAGCAGTCGGCAGGGAAGACGGAGGCCAGAGGCACTGACGGCTGGGCCCGCGTCCAGCCGGATTACCATTGTACCCCTGGGGGGTAGGCCTATATAAACCCCCCAGCGCACCCATGCAAAGGGTTGGAACCCATTAGCTCTAGACCAGATCATATAGGAGGGAGAGAGCTAGCCTTGCCCTCTCCTACCTCCAGGAAACAGCTCAAGGAGCAATCATGTAAACACTTTGCCATAGTGATCATGCGGAGACCCCGCAGAGCAGCAGTAGGGGTATTATCTCCCCGGAGAGCCCTGAAGCTGGGTAAGATTCGCCGGCGTGCATGTCTTCGCCTCATCCCGTTTTCAGGCACCGGCGACGTTCTACTCGCCCCCACCATGATAAGCCATCCTTTGGCATATGTCGTACCTAACCCCCGACATTTGGCGCCCACCATGGGGCATGGTGCACCGCCGTCCGGAGACCTGTTCTGGATGGGAACCCTTTTCCTCCCCGGCGAGCGCAGCCAGCCAGGCACACCAGACAGAGTTTGCGCCAATGCGCTGCGCGGCGTTGAGATCGCCTGCGCAGCCAGCTGCCTGGCCGAACTTGTTAGCGAGGTTCGCCTCTCCGACGAACCTGCATCCAACGCAGGCACGGGCGGCTCCGAGAGCCTCCTCGCGGGCCTCCTCGATCAACTCCACGTTTCCGGCGAGCTTGCCGTAGACTTGGAGTCTGTAGGCTCCACCGACCCGATGCTGGTCGACTCCGACACCGCGTTGCTCGACGCGTTCCCCACTAATGTGGTGGTCTACGACGAACCTCTCCTCGCGCGGAGAGTGACGGAAGCACCATCACCGAGGTACTCGTCATCATTCATGATGAGCTCCCCGGCGGAGGAGCGCACGACTCACTCGGCGCGGCGCTACAAGACCTAACTGCGCCCATTCCAAAAGACGCTGACGCAGAGACGTTGGAGGCGCGCCGCCTTCAGCTCGTTGAAGGCGCGAAGAAGCTAGCCAGCATGAGACGCTTGTCAGAAGCCTACCAGCGGGAGATGGATCGCGCCGTCGGCGGCTCGCCGGCCCCGGCGGGGCCCAACCGCTTTGGCGCGGTCCAGCAGCGCGGCGTAGCCATCGCCAACCTGTTTGGGGCAAGCCGCCCTGTGTACGCTACACCAGCGGAGAACATCCGAGCCGCTCAGGCAGCGGCGGATGAGCTGGAAAATTTCGAGGGCGAAGAACGCCGCCTCATGATGGAGCGAGTCTAGCGGCTCCTCGACGCGGCCGCCGCGCAGAACGAGGCCGGCTGCCGCACGGAGGCGCCACAGCAGCAAAACGACGACCTTCGCTGAGATCAAGGCGCGACGTCTCGGACGCCGACTGGCGGCGCCCGAGGAAGAAGAGACAAGGATCCGGCTGTCAGCCACAGTCGGACTCACATTACCATAGAGCGCGACCGAGATGGCCGCCCAAGAGCAATGGAACGACGGGACGACTGTCTGCCTTCCCCTCCTTGCAAGGAGAGGCGAGTCTCCCCGCCGCCTGTTGACCATCCGACTCTCGGCGACCGCCTTGGCCGTCGAGAGGGAGTTGGAGAGAATGACGCCCGCCACCAGATCGACCGACTTCACCGATCCCTAGCGCTGGAAGAAGAAGACGAGCTGGGTCCGCCTTATATCGGGCCCCGCATTCGAGACGAGCCCTTTCCCAGAGGGTTCACGCTCCCAAGAGACACGCCCAAGTATACCGGCTCCGTGAAGCCGGAAGACTGACTAGTCAACTACTCCACGGCTGTCAGCATAGCAAATGGCAACAAGCGTGTCACCGTAAAGTACGTTCCGCTCATGCTCCAGGGCACGGCCCGGACATGGCTGAACAGCCTGAAGCCCCGCAGCATCAACAGCTGGGTCGACTTCACCGAAGCGTTCGTCCGCAACTTCACCAGCACGTACAAGCGTCCTCCCAAGCCTCGTCAGCTCTCCTTGTGCGTGCAAGGCCCTGACGAGTCGACTCGCGATTACCTCACGCGTTGGGCCGAGCTTCGGAACTCCTGCGAGGGCATGCACGAGGTGCAAGCCATTGAGTACTTCACAACCGGGTGCAGAGAAGGCACCCTCCTCAAGCACAAGCTCCTCTACGACGAGTCAGAAACCCTCGACGAGCTGCTGATCATAGCGGACAAGTACGCCACGGCCGACTCCTCCATGAAGGCGGAGATTCAAATTAGCACAACTGGCAAAGTGGCCCCTCAAGCTCCAAGAAACCCGGCGGGAGACGCCAACCCGGCGACAACAGCAGGGCGACCACAAGCACAAGGCCCTGCAGCCGGCTTCCAGCAGCCGCCAGGTCGCGACCGTTGAAGCCTAGCAGCCGGATGGGCAGCCTCCGCCCAAGCGACAGAAAGGCGGCAAGCCAAACTGGTTGCCGGCCTTCTCCTACGAGCAGACCCTGGATGGACCTTGCAAGTTCCATAGCGGCGTGAAGCCATCGAATCACACCACCCGGAAGTGCCACTGGCTCACTAGGATCGCCAAAGGGAGACGACCTCCTGCCACCCCCGCCTGCAGGGCAACCGCCTCTGCCTCCGCCCCAGCAGCCGGCTGTTAGGCCAGTCGGCGCAGTATAAGACGAATACCCTGAAGAACACGGAGCCTACGTGGTGTTTACCAGTATGGCTGATGATCGACGCAGCAGGCGGCTGCAGTGGCAAGAGGTGAATGCGGTAGCATCAGAGACGCCAGAGTTCATGCGCTGGTCCGAGAAGCCCATCAGCTGGAGCAGGGCTGACCACCCAGAGGTGATGCCAAGTCCGGGCTCCTATGCCTTGGTCTTGGACGCCACCTTTGCTACGGATAGACGAGCCGTGTGTTTCTCGCGAGTTCTGATAGACGGAGGCAGCAGCATCAATATCCTGTACAAGGACACCATGGAGAAGTTAGGAATCAAGCAAAGACAACTTCAGAACAGCCGGACTGTGTTCCACGGCATTGTTCCTGGGCTTTCCTGCTCACCAATCGGCAAGATCCTAATGGACGTCCTCTTTGGAGACAAAGATCACTTCCGCCGAGAGTCTGTTTGGTTTGAGGTGGTGGACCTCGAGAGCCCATATCATGCGCTACTCGGCCGACCCGCCTTGGCCAAGTTCATGGCGGTCCCCCACTACGCCTACCTCAAGATGAAGATGCCCAGTTCCAGGGGAATTCTGACTGTGGCCGGAGACTATCGGAAGTCGTCTGCCTGTGCGGCTGAGAGCAGTCGGCTGGCCGAGTCCCTGGTAATCGCGGCCGAGAAGTGACTCCTTGAGCGAGTTGTGGCGATGGCCGGCAATCAGCCAGAAGTATCGCCCAACCCGAAGGAGTCGGAGGCTGAAGGTTCGTTCAAACCGACCAAAGAGACAAAGAAGATACCCTTGGATCCGGAGCACCCAGAGAGGTACGCCGTCGTAGGTGCAAACCTCGACAGCAAATAGGAAGGCGAGCTCGTCGATTTCCTCTGTGAGAATCTGGACATCTTCGCATGGTCCCCCAAAGACATGCCAGGTGTACCGACGGAATTCGCCGAGCACAAGTTACATGTCCGATCTGATGCAAAGCCGGTCAGGCAGCCCCTGCGCCGCCTATCAGAAGAGAAGAGAAGAGTTGTCGGAGAAGAGATAGCCCGACTCCTGGCAGCCGACTTCATTATGGAAGTGTTCTTTCCAGAATGGCTAGCAAATCCGGTCCTGGTACTGAAGAAGAACAAGCAGTGGTGAATGTGTATTGACTACATGAGCCTCAACAAGGCCTGCCCCAAGGACCCATTTGCTCTACCAAGAATCGACCAGGTGATAGACTCCACAGCCGGATGCGAGCTGTTGAGTTTTTTGGATGCATACTCAGGATATCACCAGATCAAGCTGAACCCGGCTGACAGACTGAAGACCGCCTTCATCATGCCATTTGGAGCCTTCTGCTACCTCACCATGACGTTCGGCTTAAGGAATGCCGGCACCACCTTTCAGCGTTGCATGCAGAAGTGCCTCCTCAAGCAGCTCGACAGGAACGCCCACGTCTACGTGGACGACGTGGTGGTGAAGACGGAAAAGCGTGGAACACTGCTGGAAGACCTCAAGGAGACCTTTGAGAACCTGCGCCGATTCCAGATCAAGCTCAACCCCGAGAAGTGTGTCTTCGGAGTACCAGCCGGCCAGCTCCTTGGCTTCCTAGTCTCTGAACGTGGCATAGAATGCAACCCTGTAAAGATCAAGACCATTGAGAGAATGGAGGTACCCAGCCGACTGCTGGATGTGCAAAAGTTCACCGGCTGCTTGGCGTCCATCAGCCGATTCATCAGTCGGCTGGGCGAGAAAGCTCTCCCCTTATACCAACTCATGAAGAAGACCACTTTTTTTGAGTGGAACCATAAGGCAGACGAAGCTTTTCTCCAGTTGAAGAAGATGCTTACTACTCCACCCGTCCTGGCGGCTCCGACTCCCAAGGAACCTATGCTCCTGTACATCGCCGCCACCAGCCGGGTTGTCAGCATGGTCATTGTAGTGGAACGCAAGGAGGAAGGCAAGGCACTACCTATCCAGAGACCGGTATATTACCTGAGTGAAGTACTGTCAACCTCCAAGCAGAACTACCCCCACTACCAGAAGATGTGCTATGGCGTACACTTTACTGCCAAGAAATTGAAGCCTTACTTTCAAGAGCATCCAATCACGGTGGTCTGCACGGCCCCGCTTGCCGAGATCATTGGTAGCCGAGATGCTTCTGGCTGAGTGGCCAAGTGGGCCATAGAGCTGGCTCCCTACACCATCCACTACCAGCCCCACACCGCTATCAAGTCACAAGCACTGGCCGACTTCTTCGTCAACTGGGCCGAGACCCAGTACCTACCTCCAGCGCCTGACTCCACCCATTGGCGGATGCATTTCGACGGCTCCAAGATGCGCACCGGCTTGGGAGCCGACATCGTCCTCACCTCTCCTAAAGGTGACAAGCTCAAATATGCACTGCAAATCCATTTTGCCGCCTCCAACAACGTCGCCGAGTACGAGGCGCTCATTCACGGGCTCCGGCTTGCCAAAGAACTTGGCATCCGTCAGATCTTGTGTTATGGCGACTCAGACTTAGTGGTCCAGCAGTCATCTGGTGACTGGCGTGAAAGATGCAAACATGGCGAGTTACCGTTTCCTCGTGTAGCAACTCAGCGGGTATTTCAAAGGGTGCGAGTTCCTCCATGTGCCAAGAAATGACAACGACCAAGCAGACGCCTTGGCACGAATCGGCTCTACCCGCCAAGCAATACCATCTGGCGTCGCCCTTCAACACCTCCTCAAGCCGTTTGTCAAGCCTTCACCAGAATCAGACTCCATTTTTGTGCCGGCTCCTCCCGAAGACGTCGGATCCGACTCCAGAGCCCCGGCAGTCGGTACGGGGATTTTGGCAGATGGCTCCAAAGCCGCCACAGTCGAACCCGGCCCGGGGACTGCGGCGGCGGACTCGAAGACTCCAGAACTCGACCCAAGGGCCGCGCTAGTCGGCCTGGGGACTTCATCAGCCCAGCAAGCGGTTGTTGACTCCAATCCGCCGCCTCCCAGCCCAACCGCCCTCATCCAAGTCGCAGTTCTGGCAGTTGAAGAAATAGCAGCACCCTCATGGGCCCAGCCCATCCTCAAATTCCTAGTGAGCAAAGAGCTGCCGACTGATGAGACCTCGGCTCGGCAAGTACAACGCCGGGCGGCAGCCTACACCATAGTCAACAGAGAGCTGGTCAGGCGCAGCGTCACTGGTGTCTACCAGCGCTGCGTAGAGCCAGAGCAAGGCCAAGCAATTCTCAAAGACATCCATCAAGGCGAGTGCGGCCACCATGCGGCTTCAAGAGCGCTCGTCGCAAAAGCCTTTCGACATGGTTTCTTCTGGCCAACTGCCCTAGAAGAGGCCAAGGAGTTGGTCCAAAAATGCAAAGGGTGCCAGAAGTTTAGCTCCAAGCCGCACCAGCCGGCTTCTGCACTCAAGACCATCCCATTGCCTGGCCTTTCGCAGTTTGGGGTCTAGACATGGTGGGACCATTCAAGACAGCACGAGGTGGCTTAACTCACTTACTCGTCGCAGTGGACAAGTTCACTAAGTGGATAGAAGCGAAGCCAATCAAGAAGCTGAATGGTCCGACTGCCGTGACTTTCATCGCCGATATCACAATTCGGTACAACATACCACACAGCATCATCACCGACAATGGCACAAATTTTGCCAAAGGCGCCTTGGCCCGTTTTTGCGCAACACAGGGCATCTGACTGGACCTAGCATCCGTCGCCCATCCACAGTCAAACAGCCAGGTGGAGCAAGCAAACGGCCTCATCCTGTCCGGCATCAAACCCCGGCTGATCGAGCCTCTGGAGCACTCGGCTGGCTGCTGGCTCGACGAGCTACCAGCCGTCCTCTGGAGTCTACGCATGACTCCAAACAAGTCAACCGGCTTCACGCCTTTCTTCCTCGTCTACGGTGCCGAAGCCGTCATCCCAGTGGACATAGAGTTCGACTCCCCACGAGTCACCATGTACACCGAGGAGGAAGCGGAAGAAGCACGACAAGACGGCGTCGATCTGCTGGAAGAGGGCCGGCTGTTGGCACTCAGCCGGTCCAGCATCTACCAGCAGAGCCTGCACCAATACCACAACAGGAAGGTCAAGCCAAGATCTTTCCAAGAAGGCGACCTTGTGCTCCGGCTGATCTAGCGAACAGCCGGCCAGCACAAGTTGTCGGCGCCTTGGGAAGGCCCTTTCATCATCAGCAAAGTATTGGGCAACGACTCCTACTACCTGATTGACGCTCAGAAGCCCCGAGCACGCAAGAGGGACGACTCCGGCAAAGAGACAGAGCGGCCATGGAATGCAAATCTCCTCCGAAGATTTTACAGTTAATGCAGTATGTACCATGCTACCTTTTGTATTAAAGTACCAAGACTTCGGGCCCCCCGAGACGAGCTCGGGGACTGCCCTCTTTTGTCTGTATGATAAAAATTATGCCTACAAGTATGTTACTCTTTGTTATGCCGTTTGGCACCGGGCTCGACAAGTCGGCTCGGGGACTTGCCGCCTTGCACTACGAAATGCTTCCTGCAGTCGGACAAGTAGTGTGTAAACGCCTAAACCGTCTCCTGTCAGAAGCCGCAGTTCGCAGAGCGACTGTACGGTGGGCAGAAGTAAGGTAGAATGGGCATTCGCATGAAAAATGGCTAAGGACTCAAAGCATAAAGCATAGTTCAAGACGGCCTCCAGCCTTTTTGCAAACCGACTCTCGAATAGTCAGATTGCCGCCTTCTATTCAACTTGCTCAAAAACTCTTAAAAACGGCTAAGTACTTGCCTTCCCAAGTAGCCAAGCATTTGATCCAGCGGCAGTCCGCAGAGCGGCTGTCCGATTGGCAAGGCAGGCAACTAAGAGAAAGCGGCAAAGGAAAAAAAGCCAAAAGAGCAATGAGCAAGAAAAGATAGAACTCGGATAAATATATTTACATAACGTAGGCCCTTGGCCGAATCTTCGAGCAGAAGTTCAAAATACACCCCGCGGGTGGAATTGTGCGAATTAACAAGTTCTTCAAAGACTACTGAAGCTGATAAAATAAAGGTAATGCGGCAGCTTAGGAAGCAGCAGACGGATTCGGAGGGTCGGAGGAGGCGGCAGTGTCAGGCGTCGGGGCGGCCGGCTGGGTAGTCTCGGCTTGATCGCCTCCGGCGGCAGTCGGGTCGGTCGCACGCGGCTCGTTGCTAGAGGCGCGGTCGAGCTGAGGCTGGCCGTCCGCTCCGTCTTCTGGTGCCTCCGTCTCGCCTCCGCCTTCCGCCTCGCCTTACCTCCTCGACGCTGGAGCCAATCACCTCCGCCGAGTCCTCGCCGTAGTCTGGGTTCATCCCAAACCACTCCGGCGGTACCTCCTCGCCGTCTTCAGACCGCTCGGGGACGAAGATGCTGGTGTCGGTGTACTCGGCGATCGCCGCAGCACGCTTGACGAGGGCGTCTTCCGCAGCTGCCAGCTCCGGCTGGGCCTCCGACCGAAGCATGGCCAGCCGGTCTAGATCCAGCCCCGGATACCATGCCTTGACAAACTCCAAGGCCCGGCGTGCTCCAGCTCGGGCCGAAGAAACCTTCCAGGCCTCAAGACGACCAGCCGCGACCTCTAGCCAGTCGGCCGTCAGGCTGGGGGTGCGCGGAGCCTGCATGTCCGGCCACAGGGCGGCAATCGCCTGGGCACCGACGCGCTGAAGCCGGCGCAACATCCGGTGAGTCGGCCGAAGGCGAGCCTCGATGCTCAGGATGTGCTCGTCAAGGGTTCGGGGGGCGTCGGCGGCGATCTCTGCGCCCTCCGCCCTCCGACCTTCACAGTCAGCCTCGATGGCTTGGATGGCGGCCTACGAGTGCCCAGGAAAGAAGTCGTCAAGACGGAAGAAACGAAGAAGCAAGTCAAAAACCAGGAGTCGGCACGACTTATAATCGGCTGCTCGAAGAAAGAAAGTAAAGAAACTCACCATCAACGATGTCTTCAATCTCATGGAAGCCGGAGGCCAGCATCGCCTCCTTGTGAGACCAGGAGGAGCGCTCGCTCGCGAACTCGGCCAGGAGGGCGGTTTCCATCTCTTCTGCCTCCCTCTGCGTCTTCGCAAGTAGCTCCTTCTGCTCCGCCAATTGAGTGGCCAGCAGATCGCGCTCTGTGGCGAGCTTGCTGCACTCCTCCCCTTTGGCGCGCAATGCGGAGTTGGCTTCGCTCAACTGCTGTTGAAGAGCAGCGTTGGCTCCTGAAAAGAAGGAAGAAAGAAGGCGTTAAGTCATCAATAAAGAAGATCACCGGGGAGATCCGGCCCGACTGCTCAGCAGTCGGCCCGAATCTCGGGGACTACAGCCTGCGGGTGCGCCAGCACGCCCCCGCAAAGAAGAAAAAGGACTTACTCCGGCTCTCTAACAAATCAGTGGTCCGCTTGCCCAGCTCTTCAACGTTACGGTTGAAGGCAGTGACGCGGAGGTTGTGGTAATCCTGCGTCAAGCGTTTCAGACAAAAAGTTAATACCCAGAGTTCATCAATTGGAGTTCCGGGCCGCCTGCTCAGCAGCCAGCCCGAAACTCGAGGACTACACTCAGTGGGTGCGCTGGCGTGCCCCCACAGAGAGGAACAAGGAAACAAGGACCAAAGGAAAAAACATACCCGGATGGCTGCCCGCGACGCTAGGTACGCCTTGGTGCAATTCTGGTCGTCGCTTCGGTGTCCGGGACCGCCGAGCTGGCGGTGCCGGCCTCCAGGGGGCGGGGTGCCGAAGTCGCCTTCTCCAGACGACGGCGCGTTGGCGAGCCGACTTGGAGGAGTAACCTCACCATGGCCTCGTCTTTGATCGGCGGCACCAGAGGGTCCGCTGGCTGCTTGCCTTGCGCACTCTCAGACGGCGGCGGAACGATCCCGTCCGGCGTAGAGGGGTCGCCGCCTTCCCTCTCCACGACGGGGTTCTCGCCGCTGGCTTCCCCAGTCTGCCCCGTGAACTCCGGAGGCGGTGGCGCAGAGTTCAACGGGGTGACGAACACCGCCGATTGGAGGCGTGCGGCCTCCTCAGCCTGCCGCTTCATCGCGGCGGCGGCTTCGGCCTTCGCCAGTTTTTTCTTGGCGGAGGCCTCCGCCCTATCGGCCTCCGCCTTCTCCAGGTGAACGGCCTCTTCTTCGTTGCGCTTCTCCTGCGCATTCCGCTCCGTCGCCTCCCGGAGGTCAGCAGCGGGGTCAATCCGCCGAGTAGTGGCGGACGTCTCCGTTGACCCCATGACTGAGGCGGCGGTGACCCTCTCAAGAGTGAGGGGAGCCCTGAAGCAAGGGAAGCAAGCAAAAGACTCAGGCAAAGCCACAAAGAAAGAATAAAGCATTGAGACAGAATACTCACGCAGAGACCAATGGCAGCTTCTTCACTTCCTTACGGAAGCGGATGGCCTTCGCAGCCGCCTCGTCCCGCCGGGTCGATGCAACCGAACCCTTGGGTTTCTTCGGCCGACTATCGAACAAGGTCGGCATGGCCCTGCGCTTCTTCCCGCCGCCTGGAGCACCCGGCGCGGCAGAAGAGCCCGCGCCAGGTTGGCTGGCTCCTGGCCGATGGCAGGGGGCGACTTCTCCCTCGGCGTTGTCGTCAGGCCAGTCGGTGAAAGTGGCCGAAGGCCTGAAGTCACCTGCTGCTCCTCCTCCCTCGGTGTCGTCCTCCAGAGCCGCCACCCCCAGATCGGGGTCGTCGACGTCGCTCTCTGCCCGGTCGGCGAGGAACTCGCGGGCCGGCCCCGAGGTGCCGGCTGGCGGGTGGAGGAGGGGATTCTGACCAAAGCTGACTGGTCAAAACAAACTCGGCGAGAAAGAAGACAATCCAAAGAAAGAAAGGAAAGACAACTCACCACGGGCGGGGGGTTGACGCGGGAGTACGGCTCCTTGCCGAACCGCCAATCCTCCATGAGCTTGCTATCCGAGAGGTAGTTCACCATGAAGGCCACCTCCTCGTGAGGCATGTCCTTGGTGCACATTCGACTCGGGTCGCGGTGCCCGCTCATTTGGCATATCACATGGGGGCGGCCTTGGAACGGGAGAACTCGGCGCGCCATGAAGGCGGCCAGCAGGTCTGGACCAGTCAAGCCCTCCGACTGCGTCAGCACTCGAAGTCACGCGATGGCGCTGGCTCCCGCAGGCGTCAGCGACTTGGCCCAGTATGACCAGTTGGGCAGTCTCCCAGCCGGCGGGCCGGCTTCGAAAGCCGGCAGGTTGACCCAGTCGCCCCTTGTGGAGACGCTCCTGACGTAGAAGTACGATCTCTGCCACATCTTCACCGACTTTATCAGCGAGATGGAGGGGAAGGGGTTGTCGGCCCCCGACCTTCGCATGGCGATGAAAGCGCCGCATTGAGCCGGCACGCCTGCAGCCTGGGTGCCGAGCTTGGAGAAGAAGAACTCCCCCCAGAGCTCGAGGGTGGGGAGGACTCTGAGGAAGCCTTCGCACAAGGCCACGAAGGCGGACAGCAGCACCACCGTGTTGGGGTGAGGTGGTGCGGCTGGAGGCCATAGAACTCCAGGAAGGATCGAAAGAAACTGCTGGCCGGCAGCCCCAACCCGCGCAAGCAGTGCGAGCGGAAGATGACCCGCTCGCCCTCCTGCGGCGCGGGGGAAATATCCCCCTTCGGTGCAAGATGCACCCGCACGTGATCCTTGCCGGGGAGCCGACGAGTCCGGCGGAGGAACTCGATGTGGTCGTCGTGAACTTCGGAGCCGTCCCAGGTGCCGGAGCGCACCGGGGGAGGCGCGGCGGCAGAGGAAGAGCTCATCGCGAGCTGATCGCCGCGGCGTTCGCCGAAGCTTGGGCGCGCGGCGGCGCGAAGAAGAAGAAGAAGAAGAAGAAGAAGGAAAGCGAGGAGCAGTGAGAAGGAGGAGAGCGAGGGTGGTGGGAAGGAGGAGCGCGCGTGCCCCCCTCTTTTCCCTACTTATAGTCTCGTGGGCTGCGAAGCCGAGGGGGCGGTCGTGGGATTTACTGCGCCCATGGCCCCACGACCCCCACGTTCCACGACAAAGTTACTGCGCGCTGTAACTCCACGGGAATCCCAACCGTCTGCCGGGGCCGTGGCGGATCCGCTCGGGCGCTGAGGCGCGGTAGTGGCGGGCCCCGCCTATGGGCCTGTCCCGTCGCACGCGTAGGCTGGCAGAATGGCCCAGCCACGTGTCATCGCATGACAGTCCTAGAACGGGCGGCGGCCTGGAGGCTTAGCAAGGACGCTACTTGGATCCCGCCACGACGTTCGAAACATTGTGCGAGTCAGAGCTGGGCGAGTCCGACTCCTTCTAGCCGGCCCGGCGGAAGTCAACCAAGAGCCATGTGTTGAGCACCCGGAGAGAGAAACTGCTAAGGCTTCTCGGCCGATCGTCCGTGGCGCCTCACCAGCTTCGGGGACTACTGTCGGAGTAATGGGCCACGGGTAGGCCGACCCGAGGCCCAGAACTTTTCAAGACATCGGGGCAGGCTGCGCCCCTCAAGACCCCAGGACAAAGAGCCGCCTTCGAGAAGTCGACGGCAAGATGGCCGACTGACCACTCACGGCCGAGTCCCAGGGACGACTTCAGGGAAAGCCGACTCCTGACTGGAGACTTCCAGAGAAGCCGGCTTTGGGGAGTCAGCTTGCGACTCCAACAAACCCCATGACCTCATCAAGTGAGACGGGGCAGGGGAGTGGCTACAATGAAGCCCACTTCCGCCCCTTACCAAGGGCAGGCATGGCCACAACACACCGTACCCCGGAAGATCTCCGTGCGGCGTGGCACTGTTGCCATGCCGGCCCTGACATCAGCACCGCAGGACCGAATCCCGCACCCACAATGACTTGTCTATACGGCCCAGAGGCAGCGGGTCCCACCAGTCAGTGAGACCCCAGGGGACGGCAAGAGGACCACCAGTCGGACCCGTCGG
Organism: Triticum urartu; assembly: GCF_056163025.1. Classification (NCBI taxonomy): domain Eukaryota; kingdom Viridiplantae; phylum Streptophyta; class Magnoliopsida; order Poales; family Poaceae; genus Triticum; species Triticum urartu. The sequence continues at coordinate 440,395,024 of NC_141878.1, read as the reverse complement.
GAGTCGGCCCCGGGGCGTCGGCCGAGCCCTCCCCCAGGGCCCACGCGCCATTAATCAAGATGTGATGGAGAGTGGCAATAGTGATCGCCCGCCAGGCGGCGGGGCTGTTGCCACGACCCCATGATCAAGCCCGCGTCATCAGAAGCACGGCTACAGTAATCAGCAGCCGGCAAGGCCCGCCCGCGGCGGACGCGGCCTGTCGGCTCCGTACTAGGCCTGTCGGTGGGGCCCGCCAACTGGCAGTCGGCAGGGAAGACGGAGGCCAGAGGCACTGACGGCTGGGCCCGCGTCCAGCCGGATTACCATTGTACCCCTGGGGGGTAGGCCTATATAAACCCCCCAGGGCAGCCATGCAAAGGGTTGGAACCCATTAGCTCTAGACCAGATCATATAGGAGGGAGAGAGCTAGCCTTGCCCTCTCCTACCTCCAGGAAACAGCTCAAGGAGCAATCGTGTAAACACTTTGCCATAGTGATCATGCGGAGACCCCGCAGAGCAGCAGTAGGGGTATTATCTCCCCGGAGAGCCCTGAAGCTGTGTAAGATTCGCCGGCGTGCATGTCTTCGCCTCATCCCGTTTTCAGGCACCGGCGACGTTCTACTCGCCCCCACCATGATAAGCCATCCTTTGGCATATGTCGCACCTAACCCCCGACATCAGGAGACCCTCGGCCGAACTATGTCCGGCTCGAGTGGGAAGCGGACGACGAAGAAATTCGTTCCCCACCCACCACCCACTTAATAGCCACTATCGACGACTTAACCGACACGCTTGATTTCGACTCTGAAGACATCGACGGTATGGACGACGATGCAGGAGAGGAACAGGAACCACCGCCCATAGGGCGCTGGATAGCCACTTCATCACACGATGTATACATGGTGGATACACCCAAAGAAAACAACGACGAGGAACGGGAGGACGCAGAGAAGGATAGTCCCCTCGAGAAGCAACCAAAGCAACAACGTAGGCGCCGCTCCAAATCCCGCCTCAGCAAAAACAACGATAACATCGCAAGAAAAAATAATACCCCGGTCGACTCCAAAGGAAACAACGACCATATGGACCCAGTGATGGAGCAGGTTGAGCCAGCGGACGGCGAACATAGTACGGAGCCGCTGTCTGATCACGATGACATCGAGGGTAAAACTCATCAACCTGTCTCCGGAGAGGAGAACAGTCCGGACGACGATGCAAACATCATCCCGGAAAGGCACTTGGAACAAGAGAACCTCCATAGAAGGCTTATTGCCACTGCGAGGAGCCTGAAGAAGCAGAAGCAAAGGCTTAAGGCCGCACAGAATACGCTCAGCAGCAGATGGAACAAAGTGCTTGACACAGAATAAAAGTACGGCAGTAATCGCCACACAAAGAGCTATCCAAAGCGCAAGCTGTTGCCTGAATTCGACGACGAGGCTTTAGAGCCCATTCAGCCGAAAAATAAAACGGCCGATCAGCCAGATCGACCACCCCGTGGCCGCGACAGGGCGGCTAACGACGTCGCACACAAGTCAGCGCATGATTTACGCGAAGACCTGCACAAAAAAGCCGGTATGGCCAGGTCCATCTACGGATCCAGAAAGCGCGCTCCGGCACAGAATCATGGCCGCCCAAATGACTATACTGACCGAATAACAACTCGGAATCAAAACCAAACGCTTCAACCTTCCGAAAAATGCCATGACACATCCAAATACAGGGGTGCCGCGCACCCCCTATGCTTCACCGATGAGGTGCTGGACCATGAATTTCCAGAGGGATTCAAACCCGTGAACCTAGAGGCATACGACGGAACAATAGACCCTGGGGTCTGGATTGAGGACTTTATCCTTCACATCCACATGGCCCGCGGAGATGATCTCCACGCCATCAAATACCTGCCCCTCAAGTTGAAAGGACCAGCTCAGCACTGGCTGAAAAGCCGCCCAGAAAACTCAATTAGAAGCTGGGAAGAGCTTGAGGATACCTTTCGGGCCAATTTCAAGGGACCTATGTCCGACCTCCGGACGCAGACGATTTAAGTCACATAATTCAACAGCCTGGAGAGTCAGCCCGAAAGCTTTGGAACAGATTTCTCATGAAGAAGAATCAAATCGTTGACTGCCCAGATGCCGAAGCCTTAGCGGCTTTCAAGCACAGTGTCCGGGACGAATGGCTCGCCAGACACCTCGGCCAGGAAAAACCGAGGACAATGACAGCCCTAACAAGCCTTATGACCCGCTTTTGCGTGGGCAAAGACAGTTCGCTGCCCCGTAGCGGCACCAGCAACCCAGGCACATCCGAAGTCAGGGATGGCAACGGGAAACCGCGATGCAATAAAAGCAAGCGTCGAAACAACGAAGACAGCCCAGGCAACACGGATGTCGGTGTCAAAACCGGCGGATCTCGGGTAGGGGGTCCCGAACTGTGCGTCTGGCGGATGGTAACAGGAGACATGGGACACAATGTTTTTACCCAGGTTCGGGCCCTCTCTATGGAGGTAAAATCCTACTCCTGCTTGATTAATATTGATGATATGGGTAGTACAAGAGTAGATCTACCACGAGATCAAAGAGGCTAAACCCTAGAAGCTAGCCTATGGTATGATTGTTTTTCTGTCCTATGGACTAAAACCCTCCGGTTTATATAGACACCGGAGAGGGCTAGGGTTACACAGAGTCGGTTACAATGGGAGGAGATCTACATATCCGTATTACCAAGCTTGCCTTCCAAGCCAAGGAAAGTCCCATCCGGACACGGGACGAAGTCTTCAATCTTGTATCTTCATAGTCCAAGAGTCCGGCCAAAGGTTATAGTCTGGCTATCCGGACACCCCCTAATCCAGGACTCCCTCAGTAGCCCCCGAACCAGGCTTCAATGACGATGAGTCCGGCGCGCAGATTGTCTTCGGCATTGCAAGGCGGGTTCCTCTCCCAATTCCGTGTACCTGTTTAAATAGTGTCCGGCTTCTTGTGAATGTTGCGCTCCTTGGCTTCCACGCCCAATAATGGCCACTTTCCATGTGTCGAGCGAATGTGAAGAGCCAGGGTGTTTTTACATTTACCCCCCTAGCTGTGTGAATGAGCTGCCTATTAAAGAGACGAGGATTCAGATCCAAATCACACCATCCTCCCTTGGCGAGCCTTCATTGGAGCGTATCCGACAGAGATCCATTCCATCATGGCCGATCGACGCAGCTCCTCCTCTCGCTCCCCTAGCCCCAAGCCTGGAGATTGGGAGAGATGTTCCGTCCCGCATAGCAAATTAGTGATGCTTCAGACCAAGGGATTTCTTCCCCCAGCATGCATGGTCCCGGTTCGAGCCGGGCTCGCCACCTATAATGGCGGAGAGCAAGCGGAGAGCCTTCTCAATTCCTCCAAGGGAGAGTGGGTATGCCTTGTCCCTCATTTGGTAAGAGGGCTCGGATTTCCAATTCATCCGTTTTTCCGGGGGCTACTGGAGTTCTACGGCCTCCAGTTGCACAACCTTACGCCTGCCTCCATATTGCATATCGCGGGCTTCGTAGCCCTTTGCGAGCTGTTTTTGGGCTGTGAGGCTCATTTCGCGCTGTGGAAGAAGCTGTTCTGCTTTGTGCTCTGTTCTTAGGATGGGTCAATATATCAAGTGGGCGGAGCCGAAGTGTGGCGTATTGCCGGGACCGGATATCTATCCGGAACCCCAAAGAAGACGTCCGAAGACTGGCCTTCAGAATGGTTTTATATAGAAGACGTCCCCCTCCCAGACCCTATTCGAATCGGCCTCCCTGAGTTCGACAACGCTCCTTTGAAGAAGTGTCGGAGCTGGCATCCACGGAGCCCCCAGGAGGAAGATGACAAGGACGTTCTTTACCTGATGAGCCGGATAAGTTTGTTAGCTCGATCCGGATTGACCATGATCGAGGTCATGGCCACATGTATTATGAGGGGGGTGCAGCCGCTTCAGTATAGAGGCCACCCCATGTGGGATTTCAACGGGGAGGATGACGCCACCCACTACGGTCGTAAAGGGCCGGAATCGGTTGCTGCTCTAATAAAGATCTTATCCACTTTGTACAAGGGAGAAGAGGAGGAATTCCTCTGCGTCAACCCGCAGGGCGGATTTTCTATGTACAATCCTCCGAGCTGGGTAAGCGGACACTTTTTCTCGCCCATCCGTTTCATATTCCCATAGTTGAGTATTCAGTCTAGCGATTTCAACGCAGGAGCTGCTCCAGGCTGTAAGGGAGATAAACAGCCCTCCTCCACAACCCGAGGACCCGGAATGGTCCCTTGACCCGGCCTCCCAAGAGGATCCGGACATATCTGTGGAGCTGATCGATCGGGTATTTTACCAATTGAGCAATGACAACGCCTTGGTGGCCATTATGGCTGATTACCCTGGGCTACTTCCAGCCTCATAGGTAACTAAGACCGAAGTCCCAATACTTTGAAAAGGGATCCGACCTTGCGTGTTTTTGATTACCGTATAACAACCGTGTTTTGCAGGGGAGGTCCTCGAGGCGGAAGGCCGAGCCTACGGCGACTAGCCAACAAGGGGCCGCGAGACCAGGCAAGCTGAAAAGACACGCAGTCCAGATTGAGACACCAGCGCAGCGGTATGGCACGCTGTCTTTATTCCAAGACATTATTCTCAGAGGCATAGTAACGCCCATGCCTTCTTTTTAGAAAAAAGAGCGCTCGCCAGACTATATCCGGAGAGGCTACTAATCGCGCCTCCGCTAGCCAGGTTCCAAGGCCGGATTCAGAGGTGGGCACGAATAAAAGGCATGCGCCGGGCGCTCCTCCGACAGAGGATGCGGATAGACTGTCCACCACCAATTCCGAGGTGGAAAGTGCCATGAACCATAGGCATCGCCGGACTGTTCTTCGTGACGCTTGTTTCTCCCAAGAGGCATTGGATGCCTTCAACTCGGGAGATGCGTACCTCCGTGCCGCTCAAAATGGTCTAGCCAGAGCCACAGAGCAGTATGTAAAAGACATACGGGTGAGAAAATTTGGTGATTATATATATCAGTAGACCCTGAGACTTGAAACAGTTAGAATAACTGATTTAAGGATCATTTGTTATGCAGGTTCTTATAGAAAAGAATACTCAACTGTCCCAGGAGCTGGAAGAGTGCAAAGCCCAACTTCAGGCCACACTGGCCGCAGCAGGGGAGCCCAAAGAGACCCCCTCTGGTAATATATCCTTCAAATGATAAGTATAATATAAAGTGCGGCGTATATGCAGATCTGACGATAAAATTGCAGATGACGCTGGAGTAAATCCGGATAAGCAATAGCTCCTACGCCAGCTGAAGGCCGGTGAGAGCGTGCTTACGAGGGTGAGGCAGGAGAAGAATGATCTCCTAGATGCCAACACCAAGCTGGGTGTGGAACTAAAGGATGTTCATGCCCAACTGTCGGACTCCGTTAAGGAGAATCGGCGGCTTCGACGCGGCATATTTAGTAAGTGTTTGAACGAACTTTGAAACAGAGTTCGGCGAGGAAGTTGGCCGACAGAGTTATGTCTCTAGGTATGCTAACAGGTCGTACTGCAAAGAAAATGCCCAGTTCTACGGGTGACCTTCTTCCCGAGCTCTCACAACTGCACGAACGAGTTCGGCAGGTGATGCAAGGCATCGCCCAGGCCTTGTGGCCATCCGTCTCTGTGCCCGAAGGACTTGGAGATCTTGCGGAGAAGCTGAAGGGAGCGCGGCGGCGCTTCCGATTATGGAAGATATCGGCCTGTCGTCAAGGTGCCAGGGAAGCCTGGGCCATGGTGAAGACGCGGTACATGAAGGCTGACCCAAACCACATGGCCGAGGTCGGACCTGTGGGGCCCGATGGGGAGGAGATCCCTGTGAGCTTAGTGTACGGCCAAGTAGAATTGGCCGCAAAGTATTCCCAACAGGACTGTAGACTAGACAACCTATTGGATGGTATTGAAGAGGAATTCAACCAGTCAAATTGACTATGTAATTTAAAATGACATGTATAATGCCTTCTAGCCGGATTGTAGATCGTTTGTCATGGCGGAGCTTTTCGCTTCAACGTTGGGACCCGACGGTCCGGAGTGTATCTGAATACCCTCTCGGTTATGTAAGAACCGGGGCATGCATGGAGACCAGGCGTAGGGGTCATTAGTGCTTGAACAGACAAGTGCCCAAGTAGTTATGTTATATTACATGGTTAGTAAGAAACATCTTCCAGGGAGAATAGTTCCATTAGGGGTTCCTTTCCCTGGGAGGCATGCCATAAAGTGCATGTCCGGACTGCGAGAAGAGACACAGAAAAAACATCTGGGGGCACATAAGTAAATAAGTGAAAAATCATATTTAGTTCACCGACCGAATATTCCCTTCAGAATGCTAGCTTTCGGCTTCACCTAGTCTGAGGTACACATCCGGCTGACCCGGCAATAACAATCGCAGAGGTGCTTCCCTTATGCCCTAGACGAATTAACGGGAATGTAGGGCATAAATACAAGAGCCAGGCAACCCAGCTTGGCCAAAACTTAAGTCATATCGATGCATATAATGGTGAATAAAGGGTACATGCGGAAGGATAACACATGTGTTGGGCATAAAGCCCGTATGAATAAGCTTCTGTTAAAGAAGCCCCCAGGTATAATGAGCGCGGATAGCGCGTCAGTTGCGTGCAAACAAGGCACGAATGGGCCTCTAAAGGCTGTGAGAGAAAAGAAAGGGAGAAGGAGAAAAATATAAGACAAATAGTGTATAAAAAATGGACAGAGGAAGGAGACGAACACAGAGTCCGGCGTTAGGCGTAGAATCTTCGGAGTCGGGTTGCGTTCCATGGGTTCGGCTCGAGTCGATTATCCGATGCATCCCGCAGACGGTACGCTCCACCAGTCAGGACTTGGTCAATGATGAAGGGACCTTCCCATTTGGGCTTGAGTTTGTCCTTTTTCTTATCCGGCAGGCGTAGAACTAACTCGCCAACATTGTAAGTTTTGGCCCGTACTTCTCTGCTTTGGTATCTTCGAGCCTGCTGTTGATAGAATGCGGAACGGGCTTTTGCCACGTCACGCTCCTCCTCCAAGGCGTCCAAACTGTCCTGCCGATCGAGCTCGGCTTCTCTTTCTTCATACATGCGCACTCGAGGTGAGTCATGAATTATGTCGCAGGGCAGAACCGCCTCTGCGACGTATACCATAAAGAATGGTGTGTATCCGGTAGTGCGATTCGGCGTGGTCCGCAGCCCCCAGAGTACGGGGTCAAGCTCCTCTACCCAATGCGCGTTAGATTCCTTGAGGGACCACACTAATCTAGGTTTGATGCCGCTCATGATAAGACCATTTGCTCGCTCGACCTGACCGTTAGTTTGTGGGTGATAGACTGAAGCATAATCGAGCTTGATGCCCATGTTTTTGCACCAGAGTTTTACCTCGTTGGCCGTAAAGTTCGTGCCGTTATCAGTGATGATGCTGTGGGGGACGCCGTAACGGTGTACGACCCCGGATATGAAGTCTATCACCGGTCCGGATTCGGCCGTCTTAACAGGCTTGGCTTCTATCCATTTGGTGAACTTATCCACCATGACCAGTAAGTATTTTTGCTTGTGGGTTCCTCCTTTAAGGGGTCCAACCATGTCAAGCCCCCAGACCGCGAAGGGCCAGGTGATGGGGATAGTATGGAGGGCGGTGGGTGGCATATGGCTTTGGTTTGCAAAAAGCTGGCAACCAACGCAACGTTGGACTAAGTCCTGAGCGTCTGCCCGGGACGTCGGCCAATAAAAGCCTGTACGGAAGGCCTTGCTTACAAGGGCCCGAGCTGCAGCATGGTGACCGCCGAGTCCGGCATGAATTTCTGCCAGAAGATTCTGCCCTTCCTCTTCGGAGATGCACCTTTGAAGGACTCCGGTGGTGCTTTTCTTATAAAGTTCTCCCTCATGGACTTTATAGGCTTTAGATCGCCGCACTATGCAGCGTGCCTCGTTTTGGTCCTCAGGAAGTTCCTGCCTAGTTAGGTAGGCTAGGAATGGTTCTGTCCATGGGGCGATGACTGCCATTATTACGTGGGCTGAAGATGTTATTTCGTTGGCAGAGCCTCCAATTATGTCAGAATGTTCGGTGTCGGGCAGTGCGGTCGGGTCCGGGCTGTTATTTCCGGGTTCCCCTTCCCATACTACGGATGGCTTGAACAGCCTCTCCAAGAAGATGTTGGGGGGGGGGGGGACGGCGTCGCGTTTTGCGCCGATGCGTGCCAGGACATCTGCTGCCTGATTGTTTTCCCGGGCTATATGGTGAAATTCGAGCCCCTCGAACCGAGCTGACATTTTTAGGACGGCGTTGCGATAAGCTGCCATTTTCAGATCCTTGGCATCATAGTCTCCATTTATTTGGGATACCATGAGGTTCGAATCCCCACGCACCTCTAGGCGTTGAATGCCCATGGATACTGCCATCCGGAGACCATGTAGAAGGGCCTCATATTCGGCTGCGTTGTTGGAGTCCGTATACATTATCTGGAGTACGTATTGAACTGTATCTCCTGTTGGGGATGTCAAAACGACGCCAGCCCCCAGACCAACCAACATTTTGGAGCCGTCGAAGTGCATGATCCATTTGGAATATGTGCCGTACTCTTTAGGGAGTTCGGCTTCCGTCCATTCGGCGACGAAGTCGGCCAAAACTTGTGACTTAATAGCTCGCCGTGGCTTGTAAGTTATGTCGAACGGGAGGAGCTCAATGGCCCATTTGGCAATCTGGCCTGTCGCATTGCGGTTGTTTATGATATCGTTAAGTGGTACTTCCGAGGCTAACGTTATCGAACACTCTTGAAAGTAGTGTCGCAGCTTCCGGGATGCCATAAAGGCTGCGGAGTGTTCGTTTTCGCATATTATTTGATGCGAAAGTCTCGAAGACTGTTAATACCATACTGGTATCCCTGGGCTGGTGCTCTGTGGCTTCTGGGGTTAGAAGATCTTCGCCACTTTTGGCCACCTGCCAGAGTATCCAACATGCTCTAAGGCTATGAGTTGGTGTGGCGCCCTCTGCACTATGAATTTTACAGGGTCCCTTGAGACATCGCTCCAGTACGGTTCCATGCCCTGTAGAGGGTTTTTTCTTTTTGGTGTTTAACCCGGGTGTCTGGCGATAATGCACCCTTTTATTTCGGACTGGGTTTGCATTCAGGGCCGGATTGTCGCAAAATTTTATTTCGATTTTCCAGGCGCTTTCCATCGCACAGTACTTTCGTACTATGGATGCCAAGTCGGCAAAGCGTGTAATTTCACGGGGACTTATGGTGTTGAGGATTCCCTTGTCCGTGCAATTATTGCAGAAGAATGAAATTGCGTCTTCCTCACGGCAGTCCTTTATCCTGTTCATGACCAGGAGGGATCTGGCCCAGTAATGGTGTACTGTTTCTTCGGGCTCTTGCCTAATTTGGGATAGATCGCTTATGTTTGGGTGGGTGGGTGGAATTGAATCCGAAACCTCACCCAATCTGAGACTCAGGGGCCAAGGAGTTTCTAAACTCAGAAGTTTGGATTCTTGGATGTTTTCCACTAAACCTAGCCCGCTGCCTGACTCTAGGTTCAGGTCTTGAGTGACGTCCTCCCCTCCGCGGGTATCCGGCTTGGAGGGATCGGGAATCCGGACATAGCTAGTCCTTGAGATAGATGAAGGGTCGCCGCATTGTCCTCCACCACTTCAACATGATGGGTGACCTGGGGAGAGTTGATCTCTCTCAGGTCGGGTTTAGTCCCAATGTGATCGTAGTCTGTAGCGACTCCCAGGGCAGCGATGCGATCCAAGAGCTCGTTTAGGGAAGAAAGCTCCATTGGATCTAACTGCTCGACGAGTTCTGAGTTGACGTGAAGATTGCTTTTGATGACCCGAGAAGTCATCGTCGGCGCAGCGGCCGAACGGGCGGTCATAAGAAAACCACCTAGCTGGAGAGTTTGGCCGACAGCCAAAGCTCCCTTAGCAACAGTGCCGTCTTTAAAGACGGGATGAGGCATCCTTCCTAATGGCGATGACACAGCGGAACTCTCAATGAAAGCACCAATGTCGGTGTCAAAACCGGCGGATCTCGGGTAGGGGGTCCCGAACTGTGTGTCTAGGCGGATGGTAACAGGAGACAAGGGACACAATGTTTTTACCCAGGTTCGGGCCCTCTCGATGGAGGTAAAACCCTACTCCTGCTTGATTAATATTGATGATATGGGTAGTACAAGAGTAGATCTACCACAAGATCAAAGAGGCTAAACCCTAGAAGCTAGCCTATGGTATGATTGTTTTTCCGTCCTATGGACTAAAACCCTCCGGTTTATATAGACACCGGAGAGGGCTAGGGTTACACAGAGTCGGTTACAATGGGAGGAGATCTACATATCCGTATTGCCAAACTTGCATTCCACGCCAAGGAAAGTCCCATCCGGACACGGGACGAAGTCTTCAATCTTGTATCTTCATAGTCCAAGAGTCCGACCAAAGGTTATAGTCCGGCTATCCGGACACGCCCTAATCCAGGACTCCCTCAACGGCGGTAAACGCCGGATGCAGGGGCTCTTGACCCGGTCAACAGAAAAAGCCATTTAAAGGCATCAGAGATGGACCGTCCAGCCTAAACAAGATTCTAGACAGATTATGTCAGATTCATGGCACCTCCGACAAACCTGCAAATCACACCAACTGAGAATGCTGGGTCTTCAAGCAGGCTAGCAAGCTAAATGCCGAGCACAAGGGGAGGGAGACACCCAGCGAAGACAAGGATGAGCCTCGCCAGCCGAACTCTGGGGGACAGAAAAAATTCCCACCAGAGGTCAAAACAGTGAACATGATTTACGCAACTCACATACCGAAGAGGAGGCGCCAGCGCGCACCCCGAGACGTATACGCCATGGAGCCTGTCACCCCCAAGTTCAACCCTTGGTTGGCCTGCCCGATCACTTTTGATCACAAGGATCACCCGACTAGTATCCGGCACGGAGGATCGGCTGCCTTGGTGCTAGACCCAATAATTGACGGATACCATCTCACCCGAGCCCTTATGGACGGCGGTAGTAGTCTTAATCTGATATATCAGGACACTGTCCGCGAAATGGGGATAGACCCGACAAGAACCAGCCAAAGCAATACCACCTTTAAAGGAGTAATATCAGGCCCAGAGGCCGCTGCACGGGCTCTCTAGTACTAGAGGTTGTATTCGGTTCTCCCGACAACTTTCGAAGCGAAGAATTAACCTTCGACATCGCTCCATTCCGAAGCGGCCATCATGCGCTACTCGGAAGAACATCCTTCGCTCGTTTTAATGCAGTACCGCACTACGCTTATCTTAAGCTTAAGATGCCCGGTCCACGTGGCATCATCATAGTTAGCGGAAACACAGAGCGTTCCTGACGTACAGAGGAATATGTGGCGGCTCTAGCAGCCAATCACTGAATGACCTCTCCAACCAGAATAATGATCGGTCGTCAAGACCGCGAACACGGTTAGACGAGTCCGGCGCACCCCTAGCTGTAACAGCTCAGATAAACCTGAGATTGGGTCGATGGGTATACCCCCATAGGTGGTGCTAGGGGCTTCCCGCATGTAAAAAGGGCCACAGTTCGGCTTGACCCTATTTAGATTACATTTTAATGGTTCATTAAGAATAACCAATTTTTCACATGAAGACTTTCACCTGGGTTTTTCTCTTTTACAGATGATCATCATGCTACACCCTTCTAGGATACGACACAACGGAGACACAGGCGCAGACGTGCAGCAGGGCCCCACTCAAAGGCTTCTTTTTAGATTAAGACCCTGTGTAAACCTTTTTTTACTCTCTCTTGTTGCTTCACTCCGTCCGGATACTCAACACAACCGAAAGGGATGCTGGCGTTATTGACATTTCGTCACGTCAGACTAATGCAAGTACCTGGAAATTCAGGGCTCATAATCGAGGGCGTTACTCAGCCCAGTATATGTTGTAAAGTCTGAATACCTTAGGGAGTGTTCGGCGTCGTGAGTTTGGCCTTATATGCATCAGCTTCGAATCATGTCTTTGGTCAATAGTTGGGTTTTCTCAGCTCCCGTGTTTTGCTACCTTACGTTCCTCTCTATCGGCTAAGGTGGCACCGGGAGAACTACTGCGATTGTGCCCTGGTTCATCTGAATGAGAACCTCAGTAGAGAAAGCCGAAAACTGACTGTCATGATAAAGCACGAGACTGGTCAACCACTCGATGACTCAGTGGAATCTTCGTGATTCCTTCGCATTAACGAAGGACCGGTTTCCTGGTCATGTATGTACACGCACCGTATTCGGATGAACGCGGAAGTACCAGGGGCTATATAGTAGCCCCACCATCAAACTCCTATGGCTAAGTGAAAGTGTTAAAGCTATATAGTATGATTGCCTTATTTGCCGCGCTATCACCTCCTTAATGGGCCAAGACGTTGGGTCAAGTGTGAATACGCGCTTTTCCGAACACCCCCGCATTTTGTGCGTGGGGGCTGAAGCCGACGACTGCAAACTTTCAGGTTATATACATACATAAACGGCCGCATAGGAGGCATCATAATACTTTCAGGCAAAAGTATAAAATACAGCCTTTATAATCCAAATAGCATTGTTTTTACAATTGGGATACATGTCACTCGAACATGATACTCTTCGAGCACTGATCCTCTATTAAACGAGCGCCTTCTAGGACTTCTTCAAAATAGTGCTCAACCGAGACCTGGCCTACGGCCGAACCCCGGGTTGCAATAGCAGCGGCCTCCATCTCTGCCCAGTATGTCTTAACATGGGCAAGAGCCATCCACGCACCCTCTATGCACGCCGACCTCTTTATAGCGTCGATATGCGACACAGCACCAAGGAATCATTGCACTAAACCAAAATAACTATTCGGCCTTGGTCCCTTCGGCCAATGGTGGTCCACGACAGACCTCATGGCAAGTCAAGACAACCTATGGAGCTCGGCCCACTCGGCCATTTGTTCATTTAACAGTAGTGGACGCGTCGGAGCACTGAACTGCGACCAGAACAATCTTTCCACTTCATGATATTCCTGATCTTTGAAAAACTCAGTCGCATCAGCAGCACTCGTTGCCAAGTCCGAGTACGCGTCTGCAACACTCCATAATTGATCCAGCGGGGCATACTTCGGATCTCTGAACTTCGTCCGCAACAAAAAGGGCTTCCCGGCCGTGATATCTCCGGCTTGACGGAGCTCCTCCTTCGCCGCTCTGATTTGAGAGCGGGTTTCCTTGGTTGCTTCCACGGCTTTCTTCAGGTCATCCGCTTTCGCTTGGCTTTCCTTTTTAATAAGCTCATATCGGCCGGAGGCATCTTTCAGCTCAACAGCCATCTTGGCTATTTTATCTTCGCTCTGGCGATGAGCAGCCTGTTCGGCTCTTAAGGCGGCCGCATCACTTCTCCTGGCTTGTTCCTTGGCTCGGGCAAGTTCCGCCCGAAGGGTCTCCACGGCGGCAGCTCCATCTGCAGTCACAACATATTATAGATACTAGCATCATGCTCCTCTTAATATTTGTTGATCACCTAAAAATATATACCTTGTGCCTCGTCAAGCCGCTTGTTCACAAGCGCAATGTAGGCATCTGCCGCGTCAAGTTGCTGTCTCAGTCCGGCAGACTCAGCAGTCCGGCTAGCCACCGGACCCTCAGCCGCATGCACATGAAAGCATCACGATCATTACTTGGGACTATGATCCTCTGTTTTGCCGCCTCTGGACAACAACCAGAGTCTCAGGGGCTATTATCTGTATAGAGCACACCTAGCGTGTGCGGTACCGTCAAAAAATTTATATATTACTTTGCGTACCTCAAAGCCTCTTAGCAGGCTCATAAAAGTTTCATGCAACCCACTTTTGGCGGATGAAATCCTCTCGACCACCATACCCATTAAAGTACGATGCGCCTCTGAGATAGCCGCTTGCTCCAAAAGACCCATCAGTGCGTCCGGTTGTGCACCGGACAGTCCCGGACTCTTTCTGTTGCTCCCCTTAGGAGCCGAATACTCCGAACTTCGGGTGGCCGAAGGGTTACCTTTCGACCTTGGTGGATCAGGACAAATCCTCCGTGATGACACCTCAGGGTTGTCCTCCCCCAGGAGGCGCGGAGACAGGGGGAGGCGTTTCGCTCTCCATCATCTCCGGAAGAAGATCCCCCGAAGACGAACTCTGTCCAGAAGGGCTACGAGCCGGACTGCAAGATATATGTCTCGGTTATTGTCCTCGGAGATAAAGTAGGATATATTTGCCAAAGTACTCTTGTTCACTTATAGCTTTATGGAGGGCTGGCCCCCTTGCGGGCACTGTGCGATAAGGATGCCCTCTGGGGCAGGGCCCCCTGGCGAAGGTTTCTTCCCTCGTTTGGAAACCTTCATTTCCAAGTCTTCAAAGGCGGTCCTTTTCCTTTCTCGGGGAGAGGGGATTCTAGATTCTTCTTCCCGATTATCCTCCTTCATGGAGACACTAATTCCCCCGGTTTGGATGAGTAATGTGTGAAGCCCGCTTTCGGCTTCTTTATTCCTCCCTTTATCTTCCCCTGATGGCACTTGATAAGGTGCGCGCTCAAGCATCTTGGCTAGTACAGGATCCGGTGAGCCTTCGGGAAGGGGGGGCGAACACCTGATCCTCTCCGCCTTTCTTATCCAGTCCCGGCCGAGAGCGATTTTTTCAGAATGATGTTATGACAAATAAAAAGACCGCATGTTCGGCCGCAGAATTACTTACGTGGGTATCTAGACGGTTGCAGTTGAGACCTGCATCCTCGGTGGTGTCTGGACACTTTATTTGTGATCCGAAGAACAATGCATACATCTCTTCGAGCGTCACGCCGAAGAATTGCTGAACAGTTTGCGGTCCTTCCGGGTTGAACTCCCACATACGGAGAGATCGACGTTGGCATGGCAGGACCCGACGAACTAGCAGAACTTGCATTACCTTGACAAGACTGACATCCCTCTTGAGGAGATCTCAGATGCGACTTTGCAATGTTAGCACGTCATTAACTGGCCCCCAGTCCAGCTCCTTGTTGACCCATGACGCCAGTTGCGGCGGGGGGGCCGAGCGGAAGGCGGGGGCAGCTACCCACTTTTTACTTCGGGGAGCTGTGATGTAAAACCACTCCCGCTGCCATAAGTTGGACACCTCCGGGAAGGAACCCTTTGGTCATAGAGCATCGGCGCCTTTGCTTATTATGACACCTCCGCATTCTACATGTCACCCATCGATCGTCTTCGGCTTCACACTGAAGGTCTTGAGCCATAAGCCGAAGTGTGGGGTGATGCGGAGGAAGGCCTAACACACGACGATAAACGACGAGATGTGAAGGATGGAATCTGGAGCTAGATCGTGGAAATCGAGCCTGTAATAGAACATAAGCCCTCTTACAAAGGGATCAAGACTAAAGCCTAGCCCTCGGAGGAAGTGGGAAACAAATACGACACTCTCCTTGGGTTCGGGAGTGGGGATGACCTGCCCTTGAGCAGGCAGCCTGTGCGAGATTTCGGCGGTTAGATACCTGGCTTCCCTTAGCTTCTTGATGTCCTCCTCTGTGACAGAAGAGGCCATCCACCGACCTTGAAGGTTGGATCCGGACATGGTTGAAGGTCCGAAGCGCTTAGCCTAAGTCTTGGGTGTTGGAACTCAAGGTGGGGGAGGGGAAGGATCAAGCGCGAGAAGAAAAGGACAGGCCTTGGCCCCTTTATAAAGAGGGTGAATATCAAGCGTCCTCCGCGTTGCCGTTTGGAACTTGCCTAAAATCGAGGAGTCATACTAACAAGCACGATTGGGTTACCCACACCTGTATCGATGAGAATCCCATGATAAGGGGAACACGATCTTTGCTTCGACAAGACGTGCTAATAAAACCGCCTTGCGACACGTGCAATGGCAGGCTGGGAAAAACGGTTCGTAATGACCGGACCACGACAGATGTCACATTATGAAAAGTTGTCAGCAGATTAGATTTGTGGAATATTATACTCTCTATGGTGGTATGTGGAATTTGTTTTACAGAGCCGGACACAATCCTTGTGTTAAAAATATTCTATGGAGTATTCGGAGAAGGAACCTGCCTTGCAATGCCGAAGACAATCTGCGCGCCGGACTCATCGTCATTGAAGACTGGTTCAGGGGCTACTGAGGGAGTCCTGGATTAGGGGGTCTTCGGACAGCCGGACTATATACTTTGGCCAGACTGTTGGACTATGAAGATACAAGATTGAAGACTTCGCCCCATGTCCAGATGTGACTCTCCTTTGCGTGGAAGGCAAGCTTGGTGATTCGGATATGTAGATCTCCTTCTCTGTAACCGACTCTGTGTAACCCTAGCCCTCTCCGGTGTCTATATAAACCGGAGGGTTTAGTCCGTAGGACAATGATACGTCTCCAACGTATCTATAATTTTTGATTGCTCCATGCTATATTATATACTGTTTTGGACTATACTGGGCTTTATTTTCCACTTTTATATTATTTTTGGGACTAACCTATTAACCGGAGGCCCAGCCCAGAATTGCTATTTTTTGCCTATTTCAGTGTTTCGGAGAAACAGAATATCAAACGGAGTCCAAAAGGAATGAAACCTTCGGAAACGTGATTTTCTCATCAGATAAGATCCAGGAGACTTGAACCCTCCATCAAGAAAGCCACGAGGCGGTCATGAGGGTGGAGGGCGCCCCCCTAGGGCGTGACCCCCTGCCTCGTGGGCCCTTCGAAGCTCCACCGACGTACTCCTTCCTCCTATATATACCTACGTACCCCCAAACGATCGGGGACGGAGCCAAAAACCTAATTCCACCTCCGCAACTTTCCGTATCCATGAGATCCCATCTTGGGGCCTGTTCCGGAGTTTCGCCGGAAGGGGCATCGATCACGGAGGGCTTATACATCATCATCCAAGCCCCTCCGATGAAGTGTGAGTAGTTTACTTCAGACCTACGGGTCCATAGTTATTAGCTAGATGGCTTCTTCTCTCTTTTTGGATCTCAATACAATGTTCTCCCCCTCTCTTGTGGAGATCTATTTGATGTAATCTTCTTTTTGCGGTGTGTTTGTTGAGATCGATGAATTGTGGATTTATGATCAAGTCTATCTATGAATAATATTTGAATCTTCTCTGAATTTTTTTATGTATGATTGGTTACCTTTGCAAGTCTCTTCGAATTATCAGTTTGGTTGGGCCTACTAGATTGGTTGTTCTTGCCATGGGAGAAGTGCTTAGCTTTGGGTTCGATCTTGCGGTGTCCTTTCCCAGTGACAGAAGGGGCAACAAGGCACGTATTGTATTGTTGCCATCTAGTTTTTTTTATCATATTGCATGAAACTATCCCTCTACATCATGTCATCTTGCTTAAGGCTTTACTCTGTTTTTAACTTAATACTCTAGATGCATGCTAGATAGCGGTCGATGAGTGGAGTAATAGTAGTAGGTGCAGGCAGGAGTCGGTCTACTTGTGTCAGACGTGATGCCTATATACATGATCATACCTAGATATTCTCATAACTATGCTCAATTCTGTCAATTGCTCAACAGTAATTTGTTCACCCACCGTATAATACTTATGCTCTTGAGAGAAGCCACTAGTGAAACCTATGGCCCCCGGGTCTCTTTCTCATCATATCAATCTTCATCACTTTATTATTTCTTTGCTTTTACTTTGCTTTTACTTTTTACTTTGCATCTCTATACCAAAAATACCAAAAATATTATTTATCATCTCTATCAGACCTCACTTTCGTAAGTGACCGTGAAGGGATTGACAACCCCTAAGCGTGTTGGTTGCGTTGAGCTATTGTTTTTGTGTAGGTACGAGGGACTCACGCGTAGCCTGCTACTGGATTGATACCTTAGTTCTCAAAAACTGAGGGAAATACTTACGCTACTTTGCTGCATCATCCTCTCCCCTTTGGGGAAATCCAACGTAGTGCTCAAGAGGTAGTAGACAACAACAATCAGAATCATAGGCTAGCTTCTAGGGTTTAGCCTCTACGCTCTCGTGGTAGATCAACTCTTGTAATACTCATATCATCAAGTGTAACACCCCGGATGTGACTTTCCCAATATGTATTCCAACTCTTGCCGTTTTCGGCCTTAAGTTATTTTATTTTCTTGGGTTCGGGTCTTTGTCTCCGTGTGTTGTTATCGTTGTCATGCATCTCTTATCATGTCATCATGTGCTTTGCATTTGCATACGTGTTCATCTCATGCATCCGAGCATTTTCCCCGTTGTCCGTTTTGCATTCCGGCGCTTCGTTCTCCTCCGGTGGTCATTTCTACCTTTTTTTGTGTGTGGGGATTAAACATTTCCGGATTGGACCGAGACTTGTCAAGCGGCCTTGGTTTACTACCGGTAGACCTCATGTCAAGTTTCGTATCATTTGGACTTCGTTTGATACTCCAACGGTTAACCGAGGGACCGAAAAGGCCTCGTGTGTGTTGCAGCCCAACACCCCTCCAAGTTGGCCCAAAACCCACCTAAACCCTCTCCATCATCTAGAGCATTCGATCACGATCGCGTGGCCGAAAACCGCACCTCATTTGGACTCTCCTAGCTCCCTCTACCTCTATAAATAGAACCCCCTTTTCCATTCCCGGATCTTCTCCTTCCCTAACCCTAAAAATCCGCTCCGTCGCCGGCCGGACATGTTCGCCGTCCGCCGGACAAACCCCGCCGTCGTCCCGCACCAATAGGAGGGCGCCAGGTGTCCCCGCCGTCCCTCTCTCTCCTCTGGCCCGGAGAGCCCGGATCGGGCCCTCCCGGCCCGCGCGCCTCCGCCGCCACCTACCGCGCCTCCCCGCCTCCTCGCGGCTCGCCGCCGACTGACGCCGCCACCGCGACGACCACCACCGCTGCCTCGCTCGGCGAGCTCCGGCGCCCTTCGCCGGCCGGCTCCGCCACCTCGCCATTGCCGCCCGAGGTCGCCGCGCCTCGTCCGCCGCTCCGCCGCCCGGGTCGTCGCCCCGGCCACCGGCGCCCGATGTCGCCGTCCTCCTCCTCCGGCCGCTGCGTCCATCGTCTCCAGCGAGCTCCTTCCCCGACGAACCTCGGGATCCGCGCCGGCTGGATCTGGATCCGAAATCTCGGTTGATTTTCTCCCGAAACCCTAGTTCATATGCTCCTGTTCATCGCATCGTAACTTTGCATCCGTAACTCTGTTTTGGGCATACAGCATATCAAAATGTTCGTCTCAGAGAGTACATCATTTCATCTCATTTCACCATTTTCATTTGAGTTCATATTGATGCCCTAAATGCTGTCGGAAGAGTGCTACTTGAGATAATTGTCAGATCTGCTGCTCCATTTAGCTATTTGTCATTTTTGCCATGATTATTGTGTGCATGATATGCCCATGAGCTCTACATATGTTTTGTTAAGGGTTTTGCCATGTTTCCAGAGGTGCAACTCATGTATTTTTGTGATGTGTGTGGTGTCTAGAACAAGCTTGCAAAGTGAGGCACTTGGTAATTCTGATTTCAGGGACTTAGCATTTCCACTAAGTCCTTGAGCTGTTTATCTCATATTGCCATATGTTCATGTTGTTTACTAGTGATCCGTGCCTCTTTTGAGGATGATCAGTAAGGATGTTTTGTTAATCGTGTAGTGCTCTATCCATCCATGTCTTTGTTTGCAATTATGGAGCACCCTAGCTTGAGTCAATCGAGCTCTACTTTTGTCATTTCGTGAATCTGGGCAGATTGTCTACTTGTTAGCGATTTGCCGATGATGTTGTAGTTGATCCGTGCATGCTATGGTATTCTTCTTGCCATGTCTAGCTTGCATTTTGTGTATTATTGATGTGTGTATGCTTATATTATCATGAATTGCTCCGTAGTGAGTGCATCGAGCTCGTAAACATGCCTACTTGATATCTGTTTCAGTATGCTCCAGTTTTCACTAAGTCTGAGAACTGATTATGTTTTTGCCATGTTCACATGCTTGCAAATGTATTTTCTGATCCCTTTTGGCTCAAGGTCACTAAGGGACTTTTGTTAACCTCTTTGATTAGCTCCATGCCATGCTTTAATTTTCCATGTTCAGGTCCTGTAGCATATAGTTTTGTTGCTCTGAAGAGTGCTATCTGATCTGAAATTCCAGACAAGTGTTAATTTCACTAAGTTTGAGATCTGTTTGCCATATGCATTTTTGCCATGCTTGTTTGAACCTGTTAATGGATGAATTGGCCGTAGCTCAGTGCTAGACTTTTGTTAAGCATCTTGTATGCATCCCTGCCATGTATTTTTATGCCATGTTTGGGTGCTGTAGCATGTTCATCTTGTTGCATTTAGATGTCCACTTGCTGTAAATCGCAGAACGTGGTCATATTTGAATTGCTTGCCATTTCCAAACCGTAACTCTGATTCCGGTGTTCTTTATATCGTTTTCAAGCGATTTCATCTCATCTTTCCAGTGGCACACTTGGATTTCCAAGTTGGGTCTAGGTTCATGCATCCCTTGTCAAATCTTGCATATGCATCCCGCATCGCATCCCGCATAGCATATCATCCTTGCATCATATTGTTTGAGCTTTGCACGTGGTTGATTGTGTTCCATTTGCTTGTTTGTATTGTTTGGGTAGAGCCGGGAGACGAGTTCGCTAACGAGGAGCCCGTTGAGTTTGCTTTCGAGGATCCAGTCAACTCTGACAACTTTGCATGCAAGATGATCATACCCTCGAAATCACTACTATCTTTGATATGCTAGATGCTCGCTCTTTTGCTATGCCTATGCTACAATGCCTACCACTTACTTTCAAGCCTCCCAAATTGCCATGTCAAACCCCTAACCCACCATGTCCTAGCAAACCATTGATTGGCTATGTTACCGCTTTGCTCAGCCCCTCTTATAGCGTTGCTAGTTGCAGGTGAAGATTTGGAGCCCGTTCCTTGTTGGAACATTATTTACTTGTTGGGATATCATTATATTATCTTGTTATCTTAATGCATCTATATACTTGGTAAAGGGTGGAAGGCTCGGCCTCTCGCCTAGTGTTTTGTTCCACTCTTGCCGCCCTAGTTTCCGTCATATCGGTGTTATGTTCCCGGATTTGTGCGTTCCTTACGCGGTTGGGTTATAATGGGAACCCCTTGATAGTTCGCCTTGATTAATGCTTTTCCAGCAATGCCCAACCTTGGTCTTACCATTTGCCACCTAGCCTCTTTTCCCTTGGGTTTCCGGAGCCCGAGGGTCATCTTTTTTTAAACCCCCCCGGGCCAGTGCTCCTCTGAGTGTTGGTCCAACCGAGCGATGTCCGGGGCTACCAGGGGCAACTCTGGGCTGGCCTATCTGACGTCTGGCTCATGTGAGTGTGCCCTGAGAACGAGATATGTGCAGCTCCTATCGGGATTTGTCGGCACATTCGGGCGGTGTTGCTGGTCTTGTTTTAACCTGTCGAAGTGTCTTGAAGAACCGAGGTACCGAGTCTGATCGGAACGTCTCGGGAGGAGGTCTATTCCTTCGTGGACCGTGAGAGCTTGTCATGGGCTAAGTTGGGACTCCCTGCAGGGATTTGAACTTTCGAAAGCCGTGCCTGCGGTTATGGGAAGATGGGAATTTGTTAATGTCCGATTGTAGATCACTTGAACCTTAACTTAATTAAAATGAATCAACTGAGTATGTTACCGTGATGGCCTCTTCTCGGCGGAGTCCGGGAAGTGGACACGGTGTTGGAGTAATGCTTGCGCAGGTTGTCCTCTAGTTTCTCGCTCGCGCTTTGCCTCCTCTTCTCGCTCTCTTTTGCGAACAGGTTAGCCACCATATATGCTAGTCGCTTGCTGCAGCTCCACATATTTACCTTACCTTACCTATAAGCTTAAATAGTCTTGATCACGAGGGTGCGAGATTGCTGAGTCCCTGTAGCTCACAGATTACTTCCCAACCAGATGCAGGGCCTGATGATTCCGCTCCAGTTGACACGCTTGAGCTCAAGTGGGAGTTCGACAAGGACTCTCAACGATACTACGTGTCTTTCCCTGATGATCAGTAGTGGTGCCCAGTTGGGGTGATCGGGATCGTGTCGCATGTTGGGTTATCTTATATTTTGGCGCCGTAGTCAGGCCATGAGTGTTTGTATGATGTAATGTTATTTATGTACTTGATTGACGTGGCGAGTGTAAGCCAACTATGTTATCTCCCCTTTTATTATCTATATTACATGGGAGGTTGTGAAGATTGCCTAACTTGCGACATATGCCTTCAATGTGATTATGCCTCTAAGTCGTGCCTCGACACGTGGGAGATATAGTCGCATCGAGGGTGTTACAAGTTGGTAATCAGAGCCTTCCCCGACCTTAGGAGCCCCATTGCTTGATCGTTATTAGCGGCCGAGTTGTGTCTAGAAAAATGTTTTGAGTCATTTAGGAATTATATATCGGAGAGTTTAGGAATTCTTTTTACTCCCCAGTCTCCTCATCGCTCTGGTAAGGCATCCTGACGTAGAGTTTTGACTCTTCTCTTCTCAAATTTCACTAAAAAAAAATTTAGGATCACGCGGGTATCTTGGAATCGTTCCCATGGTTTTATGACGAGAACATTGTCTTGGTGCCTCCTGTCAGGGGTTTTGTGGAAGTGTCCCGGGGAGTTGAGCTCTGAGGTGTTGTCGTCATAATTTTCTCGTTGCAGTTCTGGAATACCTGAGTTTAGTACGCCGACATCGAAATTCTCTTTTATGCAGTTCGTTGGTGAGATAACCTCGACGCCACCCAGTACTGGGGCGGGAGTTCGGGAGTATCGCCATAACTTGTATAACAGATGCTTTTCGAAGGTTAAGGTAGATGGTTTCCGAAATTTTTCTCGGTTATGTGTTGAAGGATGGATACAGCTGGATGTAGGATTTGCTAGATTTGGCTGAGATATTATGCTTCCCCTGTATCCCCAACACCTGATTGCATAACCGGAAAGGTTCGAGAGTTTCATAGGTGGGAATTCAAGTAGCTCTAGCTCTTCTTCCACGGATATTTGGTTTGAGATTGGAATTTCTTACCGAGTATTCGTTCTTGATCCGTACCTTGTTGATTTGTTTCTCTACCTAAATTCTAAGTGGCTTCTCAATTTATGGATATGTGACCATTTCAAGAGGAATGCATTCGTTCATTTTGTTCAGATGTGAAGACTATATGTTGCAATTTTCATTCCGTTGGATTCAGCTTCATTTTATCTGTCTATGTGCTAACGGTGGTCAACCTCTTCAGGATGGCTCCCGCTAAGAGCACCAGTCAGAATCAGAATCAGGATCCGCCACCACCTCCACCTCCTCCGGAGGCATGGCAAGCTGTGATGGCCGCAACCAATGCAAACACACAGTTGATCATGCAAATTCTTCAAGAGCGCAATCAAGGCAACCAAGGGAACCAAGGCAACAATCAGAATCATTTTGTTACACTCAACCAGTTCCTTGCTAACGGGCCAAAGACTTTCAGCAATTGTGTTGAGGAAACCGATGCTGATGATTGGCTCGTGGATCTGTGCAAGCATTTCGAGTGCAGTAACGTCAGGCCTGAGGACTTCGTCAAGTTCGCTTCCTTCCAACTCAAAGATCAAGCTGCAGAATGGTTCCAGCAATACAAGGATTCCAGAGGTGGATGTGTTATTACCTGGGATGAATTCCGTCAAGACTTCAAAGTTCATCATATCCAGAGCGTGGTTGAAAGCAAGCGTGAGGAATTCCGCAACCTGAAGCAAGGCTCTTTGTCTATCTATGACTACAACAAGTTGTTTCAGAAGCTCGCCCGCTTTGCCAAGCAGGACGTCCCTGATGAGAAGAGCATGATATACCAGTTCAGGGGTGGTCTCAGAGAAGAAATTCAGCTAGCTCTTGTTCTCTTCGAGCCCTTGAGGTACGATGAGTTCTACAACATGGCATTGAAGCAAGAGGCCGCTCAACTGAGGTGTGATGCTTCCAAGAAGCGAGGCAGAGATGCTACTCCTTCTTCCTCTACTCAAGTGGCCAAGCAGCAGAAGTATTGGCTTCCTCCTCCTCCGTTTCGTCAGCCGTATCAGCAGAAGAGCAAAGGTGGCAGTGGATCTTCCCACCCACCCAACCCTGGCTTTCAGAACAAGACTTCGTCTCAAGCTCCAAGATCAAGTGCTCCGTATCACCGTCCACTTTCAAAGGTCACGTGCAACAAGTGCCAACAGAAGGGTCACTATGCCAACAAGTGTCTCAATCAGAGGCGTCTTCCTCCTCCTCCTCCTGTGAGATCGGCAAGTTCAGCTATGGTCAAGCATAACACCAAGTCTGCCAAGGTCAACTTGATGAATGCAGCTCAGGCAGAGGACTCGTCAGATGTCATCATGGGTAATCTTCCTGTTAATGATATTCCTGCCAAAGTTATTTTTGACACTGGTGCATCGCATTGTTTCATCTTGAGACCATTTGTTTCTAAGCATGAGTTGCCTTTACAAGATTTGCCTAAACAGTTATCTGTTGTTTCTCCAGGTAAATTCATGAATGCAAGCGCTATGGCCCCGGATGTTACTATCACGTTGGGCGATTACAAGTTTCTCTCTTCTCCGGTGGTTCTTGGTAACTCGGATATTGATCTTATTCTCAGAATGGATTGGCTTTCTAAGCACAAGGCGCATCTTGATTATGCAGCCAGACAGATTCAATTGACTCATTCGTCTGAGGATGTAATTGTCTTTGCCGCTCGTGATAATACCATCCGTCTATTTTCTCTCAATGAGAAGGGTGAACTGGATGCTATCTCGCAAATTCCAATCGTTTGCGAATATCAAGACATCTTTCCAGAAGAGCTCCCAGGAATGCCTCCGCACCGGCCAGTTGAATTCATCATTGATCTTGAGCCTGGCACGGAACCTGTGTGCAAGCGTCCTTACAAGCTCGGACCTGAAGAGTTGAAGGAGATGAAGAAGCAACTCGATATTCAAGAGAGAATGGGCCTCATACGACCTAGTTCTTCTCCGTGGGGTTGTGGTGTTCTTTTTGTGAAGAAGAAGGATGGAACGGACCGACTTTGTGTTGATTACCGTCCATTGAACAAGAAGACCATCAAGAACAAATACCCACTTCCCAACATCAACGAGCTGTTCAAACAACTCAAAGGTGCCCAAGTATTCTCCAAGCTTGATCTCCGTATGGGTTATCATCAGATTCGAATTCGTGAACAAGATATTCCCAAGACGGCCTTCAGGACAAGCTATGGTTCATATGAATACACTGTCATGTCTTTTGGCCTCGTCAACGCTCCTCCGACTTTCTCTCGCATGATGAACTTCATCTTCAACGCCTACACCAATGACTTCGTTTTGGTCTATCTCGACGACATTCTGGTTTTCTCGAAGAACAAGGAAGATCATGCCAAGCACTTGCGTTTGGTACTCGACAAGCTGAGGGAACACAAGTTCTACGCCAAGTTCTCCAAGTGCGAATTTTGGCTCGATGAGGTTCTTTATCTTGGTCATATCATCTCTGCCAAGGGCATTGCCGTGAATCCTGAGAAGGTGTCTGCAATTGTGAATTGGGAACCTCCTCAGAACGTGAAGCAACTCCGTAGCTTCCTCGGTCTCGCAAGCTACTGTCGAAGATCCGTTGAAAACTTTTCTAAGATCGCGAAGCCTCTCTCAAATCTTCTCCAGAAGCACGTCAAGTACGTTTGGTCTCCGGAGTGTGACATTGCTTTCAACACTTTGAAAGAGAAATTGATCACTGCTCCAGTTCTGACTCCGCCTGATGAATCCAAGCCGTACGAAGTCTTTTGTGATGCCTCTCTCCAAGGCCTTGGCGCAGTGTTGATGCAAGAGAAGAAAGTTGTTGCTTATACCTCTCGCCAGTTGAAGCCCAATGAGAAGAACTACCCCACTCATGATCTCGAGTTGGCGGCAGTTGTGCATGCTCTTTTGACTTGGAGACATCTCTTATTGGGAAGAAAAGTGGACATTTTCACTGATCACAAGAGTCTCAAGTACATCTTCACTCAGCCTAATCTCAACCTCAGGCAAACTCGATGGGTCGAAATGATTCAAGAGTATAATCTGAGTATCGAGTATACTCCAAGCAAGGCCAATGTGATTGCTGACGCATTGAGAAGGAAAGCTTATTGAAACAGCCTGATTCTTAAGCCTTATCAACCCGAGCTTTGTGAAGCTTTCCGCAAACTTAATCTGCAAGTTGTTCCTCAAGGTTTCCTCGCCAACCTTCAAGTCTCTCCTACCTTGGAAGACCAGATTTGCCAAGCCCAGCTTCTTGATGCTATGGTGAAAAAGGTGAAGATTGGGATTGCCAAGAGTCAACCCAAGTACAAGTGCTACCGCCTTGATGACAAGGATACTCTCTTCTTCGAGGATCGTATTGTTGTGCCCAAAGGTGAACTTCGTAAAGTGATCATGAACGAGGCTCACAATTCTCTCCTCTCCATCCACCCTGGGAGCACGAAGATGTATCAGGACCTCAAGCAGGCTTATTGGTGGACTCGAATGAAGCGCGAGATCGCTCAGTTCATGAATGAGTGTGATGTCTGCAGAAGAGTGAAGGCAGAACACCAAAGACCAGCGGGTCTCCTCCAACCTCTTGCCATTCCAGAATGGAAGTTTGACCACATTGAGATGGACTTCGTGACTGGGTTTCCAAAGTCCAAGCGTGGCAATGATGCTATATTCGTTGTCATCGACAAACTCACCAAAGTGGCTCACTTTCTGCCTATCAAAGAGTCAATCACTGCAGCTCAATTGGCGGAACTCTATACCTCTCGAATTGTCTCTCTGCATGGTATTCCACAAGTGATCTCTTCAGACCATGGCAGCATCTTTACCTCCAAGTTTTGGGATTCTTTTCAGAAGGCCATGGGCACCAACATCCGAGTCAGCACAGCTTTCCATCCTCAAACTAGCGGTCAAGTCGAGCGTGTCAATCAGATTCTTGAAGATATGCTCAGGGCTTGTGTGATCTCCTTCGGCATGAAGTGGGAGGATTGTCTTCCATATGTTGAATTCTCCTACAACAACAGTTTTCAAGCAAGTTCGGGCAAGGCCCCATTTGAAATTCTGTATGGCAGGAAGTGCCGTACCCCTCTCAATTGGTCTGAAACCGGTGAACGTCAGCTTTTGGGTAACGACTTAATCACAGAGGCAGAGGAAATGTGCAAAGTCATTTGAGATAACCTCAAAGCAGCCCAATCCCGTCAGAAGAGCTACTATGATAGTAAGCACCGTGATTTGGCCTTTAAGATCGGAGATCATGTTTACCTCCGCGTCTCTCCAATGAAAGGTACTCGCCGCTTCGGTATCAAAGGCAAGCTTGCCCCCAGATACGTGGGACCTTTCAAGATTGTCAGCAAGAGAGGCGATCTTGCCTATCAACTCGAGCTTCCTTCAAACTTTGCAAATGTTCATGATGTGTTCCATGTCTCTCAGCTCCGAAAGTGCTTCAAGACTCCTGACCGCACCGTCAACTTCGAGGACATTGAGCTCCAAGAAGATCTCTCCTATCGTGAGCACCCAGTTGCTATTCTAGAAGAGACTGAACGCAAGACTCACAACAAGTCAATCAAATTCCTCAAAGTCAAGTGGTCACACCATTCCGACCGTGAAGCTACCTAGGAACGCGAGGATCACCTCCATTCTCAGTACCCGGCGTTCTTTCAGTCCTAGATCTCGGGACGAGATCCTTTCATAGTGGTGGAGTGTTGTAACACCCCGGATGTGACTTTCCCAATATGTATTCCAACTCTTGCCGTTTCCGGCCTTAAGTTATTTTATTTTCTCGGGTTCGGGTCTTTGTCTCCATGTGTTGTTATCATTGTCATGCATCTCTTATCATGTCATCATGTGCTTTGCATTTGCATACGTGTTCATCTCATGCATCCAAGCATTTTCCCCGTTGTCCGTTTTGCATTCCGGCGCTTCGTTCTCCTCCGGTGGTCATTTCTACCTTTCTTTCATGTGTGGGGATTAAACATTTCCGGATTGGACCGAGACTTGTCAAGCGGCCTTGGTTTACTACCGGTAGACCGCCTGTCAAGTTTCGTATCATTTGGACTTCGTTTGATACTCCAACGGTTAACCGAGGGACCGAAAAGGCCTCGTGTGTGTTGCAGCCCAACACCCCTCCAAGTTGGCCCAAAACCCACCTAAACCCTCTCCATCATCTAGAGCGTTCGATCACGATCGCGTGGCCGAAAACCGCACCTCATTTGGACTCTCCTAGCTCCCTCTACCTCTATAAATAGAACCCCCTTTTCCATTCCCGGATCTTCTCCTTCCCTAACCCTAAAAATCCGCTCCGTCGCCGGCCGGACATGTTCGCCGTCCGCCGGACAAACCCCGCCGTCGTCCCGCACCAATAGGAGGGCGCCAGGTGTCCCCGCCGTCTCTCTCTCTCTCCTCCGGCCTGGAGAGCCCGGATCGGGCCCTCCCGGCCCGCGCACCTCCGCCGCCACCTACCGCGCCTCCCCGCCTCCTCGCGGCTCGCCGCTGACTGCCGCCGCCACCGCGACGACCACCACCGCCGCCTCGCTCGGCGAGCTCCGGCACCCTTCGCCGGCCGGCTCCGCCGCCTCGCCATCGCCGCCCGAGGTCACCGCGCCTCGTCCGCCGCTCCGCCGCCCGGGTCGTCGCCCCGGCCACCGGCGCCCGACGCCGCCGTCCTCCTCCTCCGGCCGCTGCGTCCATCGTCTCCAGCGAGCTCCTTCCCCGACGAACCTCGGGATCCGCGCCAGCTGGATCTGGATCCGAAATCTCGGTTGACTTTCTCCCGAAACCTAGTTCATATGCTCCTGTTCATTGCATCGTAACTTTGCATCCGTAACTCCGTTTTGGGCATATAGCATATCAATATGTTCGTCTCAGAGAGTACATCATTTCATCTCATTGCATCATTTTCATTTGAGTTCATCTTGATGCCCGAAATGCTGTTGGAAGAGTGCTACTTGAGATAATTGTCAGATCTGCTGCTCCATTTAGCTATTTGTCATTTTTGCCATGATTATTGTGTGCATGATATGCCCATGAGCTCTACATATGTTTTGTTAAGGGTTTTGCCATGTTTCCAGAGGTGCAACGCATGTATTTTTGTGATGTGTGTGGTGTCTAGCACAAGCTTGCAAAGTGAGGCACTTGGTAATTCTGATTTCAGGGACTTAGCATTTCCACTAAGTCCTTGAGCTGTTTATCTCATATTGCCATATGTTCATGTTGTTTACTAGTGATCCGTGCCTCTTTTGAGGATGATCAGTAAGGATGTTTTGTTAATCGTGTAGTGCTCTATCCATCCATGTCTTTGTTTGCAATTATGGAGCACCCTAGCTTGAGTCAATCGAGCTCTACTTTTGTCATTTCGTGAATCTGGGCAGATTGTCTACTTGTTAGCGATTTGCCGATGATGTTGTAGTTGATCCGTGCATGCTATGGTATTCTTCTTGCCATGTCTAGCTTGCATTTTGTGTATTATTGATGTGTGTATGCTTATATTATCATGAATTGCTCCGTAGTGAGTGCATCGAGCTCGTAAACATGCCTACTTGATATCTGTTTCAGTATGCTCCAGTTTTCACTAAGTCTGAGAACTGATTATGTTTTTGCCATGTTCACATGCTTGCAAATGTATTTTCTGATCCCTTTTGGCTCAAGGTCACTAAGGGACTTTTGTTAACCTCTTTGATTAGCTCCATGCCATGCTTTAATTTTCCATGTTCAGGTCCTGTAGCATATAGTTTTGTTGCTCTGAAGAGTGCTATCTGATCTGAAATTCCAGACAAGTGTTAATTTCACTAAGTTTGAGATCTGTTTGCCATATGCATTTTTGCCATGCTTGTTTGAACCTGTTAATGGATGAATTGGCCGTAGCTCAGTGCTAGACTTTTGTTAAGCATCTTGTATGCATCCCTGCCATGTATTTTTATGCCATGTTTGGGTGCTGTAGCATGTTCATCTTGTTGCATTTAGATGTCCACTTGCTGTAAATCGCAGAACGTGGTCATATTTGAATTGCTTGCCATTTCCAAACCGTAACTCTGATTCCGGTGTTCTTTATATCATTTTCAAGCGATTTCATCTCATCTTTCCAGTGTCACACTTGGATTTACAAGTTGGGGCCAGGTTCATGCATCCCTTGTCAAATCTTGCATATGCATCCCGCATCGCATCCCGCATAGCATATCATCCTTGCATCATATTGTTTGAGCTTTGCACGTGGTTGATTGTGTTCCGTTTGCTTGTTTGTCTTGTTTGGGTAGAGCCGGGAGATGAGTTCGCTAACGAGGAGCCCGTTGAGTTTGCTTTCGAGGATCCAGTCAACTCTGACAACTTTGCAGGCAAGATGATCATACCCTCGAAATCACTACTATCTTTGCTATGCTAGATGCTCGCTCTTTTGCTATGCCTATGCTACGATGCCTACCACTTGCTTTCAAGCCTCCCAAATTGCCATGTCAAACCCCTAACCCACCATGTCCTAGCAAACCGTTGATTGGCTATGTTACCGCTTTGCTCAGCCCCTCTTATAGCGTTGCTAGTTGCAGGTGAAGATTTGGAGCCCGTTCCTTGTTGGAACATTATTTACTTGTTGGGATATCATTATATTATCTTGTTATCTTAATGCATCTATATACTTGGTAAAGGGTGGAAGGCTCGGCCTCTCGCCTAGTGTTTTGTTCCACTCTTGCCGCCCTAGTTTCCGTCATATCGCTGTTATGTTCCCGGATTTTTGCGTTCCTTACGCGGTTGGGTTATAATGGGAACCCCTTGATAGTTCGCCTTGATTAAAGCTTTTCCAGCAATGCCTAACCTTGGTCTTACCATTTGCCACCTAGCCTCTTTTTCCCTTGGGTTTCCGGAGCCCGAGGGTCATCTTTTTTTAAACCCCCCTGGGCCAGTGCTCCTCTGAGTGTTGGTCCAACCGAGTGATGTCCGGGGCTACCAGGGGCAACTCTGGGCTGGCCTATCCGACGTCTGGCTCATCTGAGTGTGCCCTGAGAACGAGATATGTGCAGCTCCTATCGGGATTTGTCGACACATTCGGGCGGTGTTGCTGGTCTTGTTTTAACCTGTCGAAGTGTCTTGAAGAACCGAGGTACCGAGTCTGATCGGAACGTCTCGGGAGGAGGTCTATTCCTTCGTGGACCGTGAGAGCTTGTCATGGGCTAAGTTGGGACTCCCCTGCAGGGATTTGAACTTTCGAAAGCCGTGCCCGCGGTTATGGGCAGATAGGAATTTGTTAATGTCCGGTTGTAGATCACTTGTACCTTAACTTAATTAAAATGAATCAACTGAGTGTGTTACCGTGATGGCCTCTTCTCGGCGGAGTCCGGGAAGTGGACACGGTGTTGGAGTAATGCTTGCGCAGGTTGTCCTCTAGTTTTTCGCTCGCGCTTTTCCTCCTCTTCTCGCTCTCTTTTGCGAACAGGTTAGCCACCATATATGCTAGTCGCTTGCTGCAGCTCCACATATTTACCTTGCCTTACCTATAAGCTTAAATAGTCTTGATCGCGAGGGTGCGAGATTGCTGAGTCCCTGTGGCTCACAGATTACTTCCAAACCAGATGCAAGGCCTGATGATTCCGCTCCAGTTGACGCGCTTGAGCTCAAGTGGGAGTTCGACGAGGACTCTCAACGATACTACGTGTCTTTCCCTGATGATCAGTAGTGGTGCCCAGTTGGGGTGATCGGGATCGTGTCGCATGTTGGGTTATCTTATATTTTGGCACCGTAGTCGGGCCATGAGTGTTTGTATGATGTAATGTTATTTATGTACTTGATTGACGTGGCGAGTGTAAGCCAACTATGTTATCTCCCCTTTTATTATCTATATTACATGGGATGTTGTGAAGATTGCCTAACTTGCGACATATGCCTTCAATGCAATTATGCCTCTAAGTCGTGCCTCGACACGTGGGAGATATAGTCCCATCGAGGGTGTTACATCAAGATCAATCAAGTTGGAAGTAGGGTATTACCTCCATTGAGAGGGCCCGAACCTGGGTAAACATTGTGTCCCCCGCCTCCTGTTACCATCAGCCTTAGACGCACAGTTCAGGACCCCCTAACCGAGATCCGCCGGTTTTGACACCGACAATGACGAAGGGTGGCGGTGTTGGGATTACCGAGATGAGCATGCCAAAGGTCCACTCCGGCGGAAAGCACCATGGGTGCAGCGACAGAGGAGGTGGATGAGTGGACCGGGTAGAGCTCGTCGGGGCTGTCACATCGGTGGAGCACCATCCGGGTACGGGCATCCTTAACAGAAAAGCCAAACATGTCAAATTCAACGGTGACATGATTTTCACGTGTAAGAGAACGTATGGAAACAAGATTTCTAATGATGTCAGGTGAGACAAGTACGTTAGAAAGATATAATGGCATGGAGTTAGAAGGAAAAGCAGCATGGTCGACATGAGTAATAGGCATGAAGGACCGTCGCCCACGGTACTGCAAGCAGCGGTGTGAACGGGGTGAGCGGTAAGAAGGTTACCGGGGTTGGCGGCCATGTGAGTCGTGGCTTCGGTGTCCATATACCAGTCGTCACCGCCAGTTTACTGCTATGGCGTGGGGTCGGTGTGGAGGGCCGCTAGCAGCACAGGGTCCCAAGGCGCCGGCGGGAGGGCCGGGGCTGATGGCAGCGGCTGTGACGGCGGCGCCGCGAACCCACCGGCCGAAGGCAGCCCATAGGCCGCAGAGGGGTCGTAGAACGGCACCGTCGAATATGACTGAGGAGCCGCATACAAAGCCTGATGAGATGCCGGGAGGTCGCCAAAGAAGCCGGGGACGGGGGCGCGCGGTATAGGCATGGAGTACGCGTGAACAACCCCCGTCCAAGGGTTCTGGCCGGCCTGCCAGGGCGCCAGCGGGAGCTGCAGCTGCGGCTGACGCAGCGCCCCACCGTGGGCAGCCGGCTGCTGCTGCTTACGGCCACCTCGGTCGCGACACCCGCCCCGGCGCTGCTGCTGCTCGGCGGGGGGCGGCAGGGGGGCCTGCGGCGATGCCGGGTAGGGGAACCCGGGCGGCGGCGGCGCCTGGAAGTGGCCCGGGGCGGGCCGCGGCGGGGGAACCAAGGCGGTGGGCGGCGCACCGCCATGGGTACCGGCGGTGAGGGCCGTGTGGGTGGCCCGGGTGCGCGAGATCCGCATCCTCCTCTCCTCTAGCTTCAGGTACGTGACGATCTTGGGGAAGGTCGGGTTGGTGATGAGAGGGATGTTGGAGGCGGCGTTCTCAAAGTCTTCGTTCAGGCCGGCGACGAGGGTGCTGAGAAGAAGCTCATCGGAGACCTTCTTGCCAAGGTCACAGAGCTCCTCAACAAGCTTCTTGAGGCGCATGCAATAATCGTCAACGAACGAGTCGAGCTGCTGGCACCCAAAAAACTCGCTGTGTAAGAAAACCTTGCGTTGGAGCGCGTTGTTGCTGAAAAGGCTGTTGAGCTTAGTCCAAACAGTGTGAGCGTCATCATCGGCGGAGACCACCGTGTGGAAGAGGTCCTTCGAGATGGTGGTGTAGAACCAACGGATGAGGGTGGCGTCGATGGACGTCCACTCCTCATCGTCCTCCATGAAGCGGGAGTCCACGGAGCCATCGATGTGATCCTGGAGATTGTACTCACGAAACACAAGGGAGAAGTACATCTTCCATGCATAGTAGGTGGAGGTGAGGTGATCGAGGACGACGGGAACTCGAGCGAGGATGTTGAGATCGCGGATGACGACGGGATCAGGGCTTTCGAACGGGTTGGTGCGGCGGATGCGGGTGGTACCGGTGGAATCGGGGGAGGCCATGTTCGAGAGGGGGGTGCGGCGGCGCGTGGTGAGACGGCGCGGCAAGGGGGGTGGCGGCGCGGCTTGGGGCCGCGCTGCGGTGTGAGGGTGGAAGCGCGGGCGGCGGCGGCACACGGGGCGATGGCGCGACGGCGAAGGGACGCGGCGGCACGTGGCGGCGGCGGCGATGGGATCGCGGCGGCGGCAAGGGTTAGGGTTAGGATCGCATGTATGATATCATGTTGGAAACGAATGTTTTGACAATGCTTCACGATGTATTGATCGGTGCATAGCGCACGTATATATGGAGTACAAGGTGGGCCACAATCTCAACTATACAAAGACTAGGAGGTGGGCCGGGCTATACAATATACATGCACAAACCATATATTCAACAGAGTCGGCTGCTGCTCATGTCAAGCTATTTGTTTGCTCAAGAACATTGACATATTTAGGGCATGTACAATGATTTTATCTTAAGAGTGCCACGTATGATAAATGATGAGGTGGAGGAGAGAGAAACCATAAGGGCATGTACAATGGTGCTATCTTAGGTTAGTCATAGTGGGAGTAACTTAGCTAGTAACATAGCGCACTCCAAGAAATTTTTGCTTATGTGGAAAGTATTTAATGTGAGGTAGTAACATAATATGTTACTGTAACATAGCGCTTCCCAAGACAAGATGAGTCTACAAGCTAATAAATGAAGTCATCTATGACACTACTATTATGTTACTTTGCATTATAAAGGTAGTAACTTAGACTACTGTCATGCATATGACACTAGTCTAAGGCTGGTCATAGTGGGGAGTAACTTAGACTAGTGTCATATGCATGACACTAGTCTAAGTTACTACCTTCATAGTGCAAAGTAACATAGTACTAGTGTCATATGTGGCGTTATTTAATAGCTTGTAGACTCATGTTGTCTTGGAAAGCGCTATGTTACAGTAACATATTATATTACTACTTCTCATTAACTACTTGCCACATAAGCAAAAAATTCTCGAGGTGCGCTATGTTACTACCTAAGTTACTCCCACTATGACTAGCCTAAGTTACTCCCCACTATGACCAGCCTTAGGAGTGTCACGTAGGATAAATGATGAGGTGGAGGAGAGAGAACTCGTAAGAAAAGGCTTGTCTTCTCTTATTTAATATAAGACAAGAGATGATCTATTAGCACAATTTGTCTCACCATGTTTTAAGGAATTGCTAGTTATTGAAAATAAGGCTAAGATATAACCCATTCTAGACATACTTTTTTGCCATCTTTAAATTACATGCAATACTTAAGATAAGACTGTTTTATCAACCACTATACATGCCCTAAGAGAAGGCTTGTCTTATCTTATTTAAGAGAAGACAAGAGATGATCTCTTAGCACATTTTGTCTCAGCATGTTTTCAGGAACAACTAATTGTTGAAGATAAGGCTAAGAGATGACCTATTGTAGACATGTTTTTTTTGTCATCTCTAATTTACATGCAAAACTTAAGATAAGACTATTTTATCAACCATTGTACATGCCCTTACAAATGAATTAGATATGTGCCCGTGCGTTACCACGGGAGCCAAATCTTGTAATTATGATGATTGTGATTTTTTGAGAGAAGGTGTGACGTCTGGGACATACAATTATGATGATTGTAATTTTTTAAAAGGAAAGTTGTGATGCCCATGGGGTCATGTAATTATGATGATTGAATCGAATCGTCACTTGCCAACCGAGTGAAAAAGATGAAGTGGATGAAAGAAGGTGGGCAGAACATCGGCAGGAAAAGGAACATTTGGTTCTTTTTAGATAGTACAGATACAGATTAGATAGTACAGAAACCTGGCTGACGTTTCCTTTTTGTCGATCCAACCCCGTTGTCAAGTTCCGGTAAGTGTTTGCACGTGATTCGCGCAGCAGCCGGTCGGCCAGGCAGGATGAGATTAACTACTCTATACTACGTCCAGTCATCGCGGCTCGCCGATGTCAGTACAGTACGTAACGGGAGGCTCGATCCCTCTGGCGCCTTCTGCAGGCTGCAGGCAGCTACAGGTCCAAACCAAACCCTGTCTTATGTCGCTACAGTTAACTCCGTACCAGCGACTGTGAGCATCTGTGATATCACTTTCACCGTAGTGTAGCAACATGCAAGCAAAACGTACGCAACCCCGTGCGTGATAAGCAAAGTTTGCACGGCAGATAGCGTGCGAGACCGGGCCTGCGGCTCCGAGGGCTTCGGGGCCGACACGTCCGCCTCCTCCGTAGCTCACGAACAGCGATTAAGGATGACCTGTCGCGGTAGGACGAATAGCTAATGCCGACAAACAGCTACCGGGTCAAAGTCGATTGGGCGTGGAAGAGGGAGTGAAGGAGGAATGGGAGCTACGCTCACGCGCGCGACGACGGCGACTCGTCGTGCGGCGGCTTTTGGCGTGGGAACGTGCCTACGTGGCGGAGAGCGGGTGGCGCGGCGGAGGGTCTACGTCGCGCGCGTGCTCCCCGTGCGGGTGGTGCGGCCGTCGATGCATCGGCGGCGCGGGGGACGGCGGCCGGGAGCCCTCGCGCTCCGGCGCGTGGCCGCGCGCGCCAACTACTTTTGGCTCCGCTCGACCATTGCTGCCCTTTGCATTGGTTTTTTTTCTTTCGGGGATGCATCGGCCCTTGTTAATGTTAAGTAGTGACGTGGTGTGTGAATAGATAGAAGAAGGGAAAAGCTTAACTTCAGCCGGCTGATGCACGCGCGAGTGTCCGCCGTTTGCATAGACGTCATATTAATCCTGATCAAGCGGCCACGCTAGCCACAAGTCAGTCCCGCACGGCTAGTCTTTTTCTTGCAATAAGGGTCCCGTTTCACTAGATTTCTGCAACACATGATTAGTTTCAGAAAGAAAGACAAAACAATTCGGTGGTGAAGGTTTTTTTTTCTGCAATTGGGGTTTTGTTTCAAAAGATTTCTGCAACATATCTTTTGTTTCAGAAAAAAAGAAAAGTTTCGGCTGTGAAGGGCTTTTTCTGCAACAAGGGTCTTATTTCAGAAACATAGCCCGAGTTG
The DNA here is from genome assembly GCF_056163025.1 of Triticum urartu. NCBI lineage: Eukaryota > Viridiplantae > Streptophyta > Magnoliopsida > Poales > Poaceae > Triticum > Triticum urartu. The sequence continues at coordinate 440,358,339 of NC_141878.1, read as the reverse complement.
CAGTGCCGCAGGAGCGCCTAGCGTTAGCGAGTGAGTGATCATACATTGAAACATGAGGCATGTTTCACAAACATAGCTCTGGTTGCAGAAAACACCGAAGAAGTGCCGGGCGTGAGAGGTTGTCGCCGTCGTGCTCGATTGGAGCTAGCAGCTCCTCGCGGGGCTGAGACGAAGGAGGAGGAGCAACTTCGGCGAGCACGGCAAGGACTAGTTCCCCGGTGCGCCGGCATCAGCGATTTTGTGGTGGCGGGGCCTGGCACCGCGCTGGGCGCAGCTGTGTCAGGACGGCGGACAGGGGAATCTGTTTTCGAAACTGGGCGGTTGTTGCAGGAAGTAGGAAGGTGCTCATGCGCGTGGTGGTTAGATCTGACGACTGTCAGAGCGCTGATCCAACGGAGCTCCATGCGGCGGATGTTTCTAATACATCCGTCGGCGGACACACAGCGGCTCCCATAGAAGAAGGGCAAAGAGTCATTTAGAGCATCTGAAGGAAATATGCCCTAGAGGCAATAATGAAGTTGTTTTTTATATTTCCATATATCATGATAAATGTTTATTATTCATGCTAGAATTGTATTAACCGAAAACTTAGTACATGTGTGAATACATAGACAAACATAATGTCACTAGTATGCCTCTATTTGACTAGCTCGTTAATCAAAGATGGTTAAGTTTTCTAACCATAGACATGAGTTGTCATTTGATGAACAGGATCACATCATTAGAGAATGATGTGATTGACTTGACCCATCCGTTAGCTTAGCACTATGATCGTTTAGTTTATTGCTATTGCTTTCTCCATGACTTATACAAGTTCTTATGACTATGAGATTATGCAACTCCCGAATACCGGAGGAACAATTAGTGTGCTATCAAACGTCACAACGTAACTGGGTGACTATAAACATGCTCTACAGGTGTCTCCGATGGTATTCGTTGAGTTGGCATAAATCGAGATTAGGATTTGTCACTCCGATTGTCGGAGAGGTATCTCTGGACCCTCTCGGTAATGCAATCACTATAAGCCTTGCAAGCAATGTGACTAATGAGTTAGTTGCGGGATGTTGCATTACGGAAGGAGTAAAGAGACTTGCCGGTAACGAGATTCAACTAGGTATTGAGATACCGACGATCGAATCTCGGGCAAGTAACATACCGATGACAAAGGGAACAACGTATGTTGTTATGCGGTTTGACCGATAAAGATCTTCGTAGAATATGTAGGAACCAATATGAGCATCCAGGTTCCGCTATTGGTTATTGACCGGAAGTGAGTCTCGGTCATGTCTACATAGTTCTCGAACCCGTAGGGTACGCACGCTTAAAGTTCCATGACGATCGGTATTATGAGTTTATGTGTTTTGATGTACCAAAGGTAGTTCAGAGTTCCGGATGTGATCACGGACATGACGAGGAGTCTCAAAATGGTCGAGACATAAAGATCGATATATTGGAAGGCTATGTTTGGACATCGAAATGGTTCCGGATGAGTTCGGCCATTTACCAAAGTACTGGGGGGTTACCGGAACCCCCCGGGGAGTCAATGGGCCTTATTGGGCCTTACTGGGAGAGAGGAGGAGGCGGCCAGGTGGAGGGCGCCCCCGAAGCCCAATCCGAATTGGGTTGGGGGCTGGCCCCTCTTTCCTTCCCTCTCTCTCTCCCTCTTCCTTCTTCTCCTACTCCAACTAGGGAAGGGGGGAAACCTACTCCTACTGGGAGTAGGACTCCCCCTTGGGTGCACCATAGAGAGGGACGACCCTCCCCTCCTCCACTCCTTTATATACGGGAGAGGGGGGCACCCCATAGACACACAAGTTGATTGTTGAGCCGTGTGCGGTGCCCCCCTCCACAGAATTCCACCTCGGTCATATCGTCGTAGTGCTCAGGCGAAGCCCTGCGTCGGTAACTTCATCATCACCGTCATCACGCCATCGTTCTGATGAAACTCTCCCTCGGCCTCAGCTGGATCAAGAGTACGAGGGATGTCACCGAGCTGAACGTGTGCAGATCACGGAGGTGCCATGCGTTCAGTACTTGATCGGTTGGATCGCGAAGACGTTCGACTACATCAACCGCGTTTCATAACACTTCCGCTTTTGGTCTACGAGGGTACGTAGACATACTCTCCCCCTCTCGGTGCTATGCATCTCCTAGATCGATCTTGCGTGATCGTAGGAAATTTTTTGAAATACTGCGTTCCTCAACAGTGGCATCTGAGCCAGGTCTATGTGTAGATGTTATATGCACGAGTAGAACACAAAGAAGTTGTGGGCGTGGGTATATACATATTGCTTGCCGTCACTAGTTGATTCTTGATTCAACGGTATTGTTGGATGAAGCGGCTCAGATCGACATTACGCGTACGCTTACGCAAGACTGGTTCTACCGATGTGCTTCGCACACAGGTGGCTAGTAGTGGTCCGTTTCTCCAACTTTAGTTGAATCGGATTCAATGAACAGGGTTCTTTCTGAAGATCAAAAAGCAATCACTATACCGCATTGTGGTTTTTGATGCATAGGTAAGAACGGTTCTTGCTAAGCCCGTAGCAGCCACGTAAAACTTGCAACAACAAAGTAGAGGACGTCCAACTTGTTTTTGCAGGGCATGTTGTGATGTGATATGGTCAAGACGTGATTATATAAATTGTTTTATGAGATGATCATGTTTTGTAACATAGTTATCGGCAACTGGCAGGAGCCATATGGTTGTCGCTTTATTGTATGAAATGCAATCGCCATGTAATTGCTTTAGTTTATCACTAAGCGGTAGCGATAGTCGTAGAAGCAATAGTTGGCGAGACGACAACGATGCTACGATGGAGATCAAGGTGTCAAGCCGGTGACGATGGTGATCATGACGGTGCTTTGGAGATGGAGATCAAAGGCACAAGATGATGATGGCCATATCATATCACTTATATTGATTGCATGTGCTGTTTATCCTTTATGCATCTTATTTTTCTTAGTACGGTGGTAGCATTATAAGATGATCTCCCACTAAATTTCAAGGTATAAGTGTTCTCCCTGAGTATGCACCGTTTCTACAGTTCGTCGTGCCGAGACACCACGTGATGATCGGGTGTTATAAGCTCTACGTTCACATACAACGGGTGCAAGCCAGTTTTGCACAAGCAGAATACTCGGGTTAAACTTGCCGAGCCTAGCATATGCAGATATGGCCTCGGAACACTGAGACCGAAAGGTCGAGCGTGAATCATATAGTAGATATGATCAACATAGTGATGTTCACCATTGAAAACTACTCCATCTCACGTGATGATCGGACATGGTTTAGTTGATATGGATCACGTGATCACTTAGATGATTAGAGGGATGTCTATCTAAGTAGGAGTTCTTAATTAATATGATTAATTGAACTTTAATTTATCATGAACTTAGTACCTGATAGTATTTTGCATGTCTATGTTGTTCTAGATATATGGTCCGTGCTATTGTTCCGTTCAATTTTAAAGCGTTCCTAGAGAAAGCTATGTTAAAAGATGATGGTAGCAATTACACGGACTGGGTCCGTAACTTGAGGATTATCCTCATTGCTGCACAAAAGAATTACGTCCTGGAAGCACCGCTTGGTGACAAGCCTGCTGCAGATGCTGCTGAGAACGTTAAGAATGTCTGGCAGAGCAAAGCTGATGACTACTCGATAATTCAGTGTGCCATGCTTTACGGCTTAGAACCAGGACTTCAACGACGTTTTGAACATCATGGAGCATATGAGATGTTCCAGGAGTTGAAGTTAATATTTTAAGCAAATGCCCGGTTTGAGAGATATGAAGTCTCCAATAAGTTCTACAGCTGCAAAATGGAGGAGAATAGTTCTGTCAGTGAGCATATGCTCAGAATGTCTGGGTACCACAACCACTTGACTCAGCTGAGAGTTAATCTTCCTGATGATAGTGTCATTGACAGAGTTCTTCAATCACTGCCACCAAGCTACAAGAGCTTCGTGATGAACTATAATATGCAAGGGATGGATAAGACAATTCCAGAGCTCTTCGCAATGCTAAAGGCTGCGGAGGTAGAAATCAAGAAGGAGCATCAGGTGTTGATCATCAACAAGACCACCAGTTTCAAGAAGAAGGGCAAAGTGAAGAAGGGGAACTTCAAGAAGAACAACAAGCAAGTTGCTGCTCAAGTGAAGAAGCCCAAGTCTGGACCTAAGCCTGAGACTGAGTGCTTCTACTACAAAGGGACTGGTCACTGGAAGCGGAACTGCCCCAAGTATTTGGCGGATAAGAAGGATGGCAAAGTGATAATATATTTGATATACATGTTATTGATGTGTACCTTACTAATGCTCGCGGTAGTGCCTGGGTATTTGATATGGTTCTGTTGCTAATATTTGCAACTCGAAACAGGGGCTACGGATTAAGCGAAGATTGGCTAAGGACGAGGTGACGATGCACATGGGAAATAGTTCCAAAGTCGATGTGATCGCCGTTGGCACGCTACTTCTACATCTACCTTCGGGATTAGTTTTAGAATTGGATAATTGTTATTTAGTGCCAGTGTTTAGGATGAACATTATATCTGGATCTTGTTTGATGCGAGACGATTATTCAGTTAAATCGGAGAATAATGGTTGTTCTATTTATACGAGAATATCTTTTATGGTCATGCACCCTTGATGAGTGGTCTATTTTTACTAAATCTTGATAGTAGTGATACACATATTCATAACATTGAAGCCAAAAGATATATGTTTAATAATGACAGTGCAACTTATTTGTGGCACTGCCGTTTAGGTCACATTGGTGTAAAGCGCATGAAGAAACCCCATGCTGATGGGCTTTTGGAATCACTTGATTATGAATAACTTGATGCTTGCGAACCATGCCTCATAGGCAAGATGACTAAGGCTCCGTTCTCCGGAACAATGGAACGAGCAACGGACTTATTGGAAATTATACATACTGATGTATGCAGTCTGATGAGTGTTGATGCTCGTGGCGGGTATCGTTATTTTCTGACCTTCACAGATGATTTGAACAGATATGGGTATATCTACTTGATGAAACATAAGTCTGAAACATTTGAAAAGTTCAAAGAATTTCAGAGTGAAGTGGAAAATCATCGTAACAAGAAAATAAAGATTCTACGATCTGATCGTGGAGGAGAATACTTGAGTTACGAATTTGGTCTGCTGGTGAACGCAGTAATTTCAAAATTTTCTACGCACACGCAAGATCTATCATGGTGATGCGTAGCAACGAGAGGTCCATGTACCCTCATAGACCGTAAGCGGAAGCGTTATGGAAACACGGTTGATGTAGTCGAACGTCTTCACGATACGACCGATCCTAGCACCGAAGATATGACACCTCCGCGATCTGCACACGTTCAGCTCGGTGACGTCCCATGAACTCTAGATCCAGCTTGATTGTCGAGCGAGAGTTTCGTCAGCACGACGGCGTGATGACAGTGATGATGAAGCTACCGGAACAGGGCTTCTCCTAAGCACTACAATGATATGACTGAGGTGGATTATGGTGGAGGGGGCACCGCACACGGTTAGGACAATTGTCAACTTGTGTGTCTATGGGGTGCCCCTCCCCCGTATATAAAGGAGTGGAGGAGGGGGAGGGGCCGGCTCTGTATGGCGCGCCCAAGGGAGTCCTACTCCCACCGGGAGTAGGATTCCCCCCTTCCCTAGTTGTATTACGAGAGGAGGGAAGGGGGAGAGAGGGGGAAGGAAAGGGGGGCACCCAATTCGGATTGGTCTTGGGGGAGGGGGGCGCCCCCTCCTAGGCTCCCTGACGACGACATGTACCTAGGGTAGGGCAATAGACCTGATCTAAGTACCCTTCCCAAGGACACTGCCCTATAGTCAAAGACATTCAAAGGACAACAAATTCTACCGACTAGAATCACCTCAAGATGCAACCCACTCGACCATGAGTTCCACTCGAATAACCCAATTCCATTCGACCATGATATAATCATTCGACCACATCAGGAACCACTCGGAGTACAGAAGATCTAAGGTCACTTTGGATGGCAACAGTCGGACATTCACTCCATATACTTAAGGGTCATTTATATCACTTTAATGCCGGCATTGCCAATAACATCCTCTCTTTATGTACATTGAACCCTGTGTGACAGGGGATGGCTGGGGTCCTGGCGCACTCTATATAAGCCACCCCCTCCTCTGGGACAAGGGTTCGCACCCCCTGTAACTTCACGCATAATCCAATCGACCAAGCCTCCAGGCACAGAGACGTAGGGCTATTACTTCCTTTGGTAAGGGCCTGACCTCGTAAATCTTGCGTGCACAACTTCACCGTAGCTAGGATCTTGCCTCCTCATACCTACCCCCATTGTTCTGTTAGACTTAGTACCACGACAGTTGGCGCCCACCATGGGGCAGGTATCTTAGTGACTTTACGGTGAGGTTGCGATTTCTCCGAGTCCTATAATCATGGTTTCCGATGGAGGTTTGGCTGAGGGCCGCGAGATCTGTATTGGCGCGCTTGTTTTCATCGCCGACGACTCCGCTTGGCTTCAGGAAGCTCCCCTCGATGTCGAGGCACTCCCCGTCCATGGGGAGACACACTTTCGTGTGTGCGTCCGCGGCGTCCTTCTGCGGCAGCTAATGACCCAGTATCGGTCGGCTCCCGCGGTGTCTTCGCTCCCCGCTGTTCGCCGTTGCAAGCGATCCGGTTGGTCGCGGCTTCAGTGGTGGGTAAAGCATGCTGTGGCACGATAGTCGGCCACCCCTCAAGTCGCGGCAATCGAGCCCGACGAATCTCTCTACGGCCTGTTCGATTTGTCGACTGGCTCCGTCGAGACCCTATCCGAGTGCGACAACACCGACCCTGCGGCAGAGGTCGTGATGGTCGACATGCCACGCAGCCCGCCTAGCATGCGTCGCAATGGCGGCGGCGATCCGTCACGCGTTCACAAGGAGTATCACCCTGAAACCCTCTCTTCTCAGCAGAGGGAGGAACTTCACCGCCGCAATATGGAGGCACTCCACACGCTTGTTGTCGGAGAGACCTCTGAGGCTCGGGCCGTGGAGGCGGCGCGTTTGGCCACTCTGGCTGAGCGCACTTGACTCGAGAACCTTCAGCGCGCGCTCGACGAGCGCGCTCGGCGGCAGATCCCCGTATCCAGTCAATGACAACGGCAACTGTTCCCACCTGAACCGCAGGTATACCGCACTCCGATTCAGAACCTTACAGCCGTGGCCCGCATAGCAGAATCTATTAAGCCGTCCCAGTTTGAAGCTGGTAGAGGTTTGATGCAGATCAGAGCTCTGCTCCGGGCAGCAGCAGAGCAGAACACTGCAGTGTCTCAGTCGCGTAATAGAATTCATAGCAGATCTGTGGTGGCTGACACAGTTCAATCATCTCACAGCCCAAGATCGCCTCCGCGGCGTGAAGGACGAGGGCATCGCCAAGGGCAGTACTTGGGTTGGAACCACGAGCAGCATGATCCTTGGCTCGACTGTGATGACCGCCGTCGAGTGCCTACGTCCCCTCTAAGGGGCGAATCATATGTACCCCGGCAGTATGATGATAGGAGCCCATAGCGAAGAGCGGAGGAAGCCAGTCGACCCAAGAGAACCTGGGTTTGATGCAAGGTCAATTTTGGTGCAAGGTTTAGTGGACAGGAATCGAGCACACAGAGAAGGGCGAAACAGAGACCGCCCAACTAGAAGCGGAGTGCATGTTTCTGGTCGCGAGTGTTTTAGCAGAGCCAACCGAGCTGCAGAGATCCCTCCCAACTTTAGGTTGGCGACTGGAGTCAGTAAGTTCACTGGTGAATCGAAGCCTGACACTTAGGTTGAGGATTATCGAGTGGCTGTTCAGATCGGTGGTGGAAACGACGAGGTGGCCATGAAGCACCTTCCTCTGATGCTTGAAGGGTCGGCTAGTGCTTGGTTGAATCAGCTGGCTCCTGGCAGTATATTCAGTTGGGAGGAGTTATCCCGAGTGTTTGTCAGAACGTTTGAGGGCACATGCAAATGACCTACAGGGATGACAGAATTGCAGCATTGCGTGCAAAAACCGAATGAAATTTTGAGGGATTACATCCAGAGGTGGACCACTTTGCATCACACTGTGGGGAATGTGTCTCAGCATCAAGCGGTTTGCGCCTTCAAGGAGGGCATTCGGTATCGGGAGCTCAACCTGAAATTCGGTTGGACAAGAGACATGGTCGTGACTCGAATGATGGAGATAGCCACTCAGTATGCAAACGGCAAAGAAGAAGACCGACTCCGCAGTGGCAAGGGCAAACCAGTTGGCCAGGACACTGGAGGAGGTAATTCCAATCGGAAGCAGAAGCGCAAAGCAGAACCTGCAGGTCCTGGAGAGCTTGCAGTCGCAACCCAAGGAAAATCTAAAGGAAAACCTAAAGGGCCCTGGACCCCCAAGAAGGTGAAGGATTCAGCAGGGGACAACATGATGGATTCGCCATGTTACATTCACATTAAGAAGGATGTGGAGGCTAATCTGATTTATCCCAAACATACCACTCGGTAGTGTTGAGTCCTTATACAGCAGTTCCGAGAAAAACAACCCAGTGAGAAAGAGAAGGAATCTGATAAGGATGAGGACAAAGAAGAGGTTGATGCAGGATTTCTCAATGACAATTCCACTTTGGTGATTTTTGCTGACGTTGAAAGTAAAAGTCGACTGAAGGTCATCAACAGAGAAGTAAACATGGTTGCCCCGGCAACATCGACGTATCTGAAATGGTCAAAGACTCCCATCACATTCGAACAGTCCGACCACCCACCGCACATTGCCACCCTCGGGAGGCAAGTGTTGGTGGTCGACCCAGTCGTTGGGGGCACCTGACTGACTAAAGTCTTGATGGATGGTGGCAGTGGTTTGAACATTTTGTACGCTGAGACCCTCCGAGGGATGGGCATTCCGATGTCCAAACTCTGCAAGAGCAACATGCGGTTCCACGGAGTTATGCCTGGAAAGAAAGCCGACTCACTCGGCTAGATCACTCTTGACGTGGTTTTTGGTGATTCAAAGAATTACCGTAAGGAAAAGTTGACATTTGAAGTTGTGATTCAAAGAATTACCGCTTAGTACAAGTGAAGGCTAGAAAAAGATTGGGAAGCGACCAGCTAGAGCTCGACAACAGTCATGAACATGCATTAAAATTAATCAACACCGAATGCAAGCATGAGTAGGATATAATGCACCATGAACATAAATATCGTAGAGGCTATGTTGATTTTGTTTCAACTACATGCGTGAACATGTGCCAAGTCAAACCACCCAAATCGTTCAAAAGAGGATACCACCCTATCATACCACATCACAACCATTTTAATAGAATGTTGGCACGCAAGGTAGACCATTATAAGCTCCTAGCTAATTAAGCATGGCATAAGCAACTACAATCTCTAATTGCCATTGCAAATATGTTTCTTTCATAATAGGCTGAATCAGGAACGATGAACTAATCATATTTACAAAAACAAGAGATGTCGAGTTCATACCAGCTTTTCTTATCTCAATAAGTTCATCATATAATCATCATTATTGCCTTTCACTTGCACGACCGAACAATGTGGATAATAATAATAGTGCACGTGCATTGGACTAAGCTGGAATCTGCAAGCATTCAATTCAAGAGAGAAGACAAGGTAATATGGGCTCTTTGTCAGATCAACAATAATGCATATAAGAGTCACTCAACATTTTCATCATGGTCTTCTCCTCTCGACCCCCAAAGGAAAGAAAAGAAACAAAACTATTTACACGGGAAAGCTCCGAACAAGCAAAAGAAGAACAAGAAATTTTTTGGGGTTTTCTTTTAATTACTACTACTACAGGCATGGAAAGTAAACTAACTAAAATCTACAACTAATTTTTTTCTTAAGGTTTTTCAAACACATAAGAAGAAAATGAGAAAATGAAAATAAACTAGCATGGATGATACAATGAAAAAGTATGAGCACCGACAACTGGCATGAGTGTTTGAACATGAATGTAATGTCGGTGAGTGTCGGTGTCAAAACCGGCGGATCTCGGGTAGGGGGTCCCGAACTGTGCGTCTAAGGCGGATGGTAACAGGAGGCAAGGGACACGATGTTCTACCCAGGTTCGGGCCCTCTTGATGGAGGTAAAACCCTACGTCCTGCTTGATTAATATTGATGATATGGGTAGTACAAGAGTAGATCTACCACGAGATCAGAGAGGCTAAACCCTAGAAGCTAGCCTATGGTATGATTGTTGTTCATCCTACGGACTAAAACCCTCCGGTTTATATAGACACCAGAGAGGGCTAGGGTTACACAGAGTCGGTTACAATGGTAGGAGATCTACATATCCGTATCGCCAAGCTTGCCTTCCACGCCAAGGAAAGTCCCTTCCGGACACGGGACGAAGTCTTCAATCTTGTATCTTCATAGTCTAGGAGTCCGGCCGAAGGTATAGTCCGGCTATCCGGACACCCCCTAATCCAGGACTCCCTCAGTATCCCCTGAACCAGGCTTCAATGACGACGGGTCCGGCGCGCAGATTGTCTTCGGCATTGCAAGGCGGGTTCCTCCTCCAAGTACTTCATAGAAGATTTTGAACACAAAGGTAGTGTCCGGATCTGCAAAATAAGTTTCCACATATTGCCATAGAGAGAATAATATTTACACAAATCTAATCTGCTAACGTATTCCGTAGCGTGACATCACACCACGGCCAAGTCTTTATTCGAATCGTTTTACTATCCCACCTCAGCGCGTTTAGCGAGGCGGTTTCCTTGGCATGTCTTGTCAAAGCAGAGATCGTGTCCCCTTATTCCGGGATTCTCATCAATACGGTGTGGGTAACCCAACCGCCCCATTGATTACAGCGCTGGGGAGATAAGCGAGTTTTACCAGGCTGGTGGGGACGCATAGTCGCGTCCACCCATATAAGGGGATAAGGATCCACCTTTTCATCCACGCCTTCTTCCTCCTTTGCCTATCCATTTCCGCGTACTCGAGCTCCAGAGCCCAAGTCCGCACACCCCACCTCAACCTTCTCCAGCCATGTCTGGAGTGGGAGGCAAGTGGATGGTCTCCTCCGTCACGGAGGGACACATCAAAAAACTGAGGAAGGCCGGATACTTGTCTAACGACATTGCGCACCGGCTTCCCGAAGAGGGGCAGCTCATCCCCACCCCTAGGCCCCATGAGAGGGTGGTGTTCCTCCCCCATTTCCTCCGCGGACTGGGCTTCGCTCTCCACCCATTTGTCCGAGGGCTCATGTTCTACTATGGCCTGGATTTCCATGATCTGGCCCCGAACTTTGTCCTCAACATCTCGGCGTTTATCGTCATGTGCGAGGCTTTCTTCTGCATCCGGCCCCATTTCGGCCTATGGCTCAAGACTTTCAATGTCAAGCCGAAGGTGGTGCGCGGCACCCAGGCGGAGTGCGGAGGCGCCATGGTGGGCAAGATGCCCAACGTCCTATGGCTCGAGGGCTCCTTCGTGGAGACCCTAAAGGGGTGGTAATCGGGGTGGTTTTACATCACCGAGCCGCGCGACCCTGAATGGGTCGCAGCCCCCGAGTTCCGATCCGGACCCCCTACGCGGCTCACCTCCTGGAAAGAGACGGGCCTGTCGTGGGGTAAAAAAGGAGAGCTGATCGGACTCCAAACATGCATCCAAACCCTGGTGGACAAGAAGCTCAAACTTGTCAACGTAGTCCAGGTTATGCTCATCCGCCGGATCCTCCCGTGTCAACAACGGGCTTTCAACTTGTGGGAGTTCAACCCGGTGCGGCACCAAACTCTGAGCAGGCTCTTCGACACGAGGTACGAAGATGCCTGGAAGGTGCTTTTCAAGGGCGCCGAGGCCCCCACATCCGCTATCGAGGATCGCGGATTCAGCACGCTGCGTCACGCTCATGCAGTAAGCTGATTTTACCTTTTACAGGGTATTAGTTTTTCATAGTTTGACTCCATGCGGGATCTAAGCTCCCTTACCTTTGACAGGATTGGCAGGAGACGTCCAGACAGATCAACTGTCCATCTCCTTTACCCGAAGGCCCAGCGGACGCTCGCTTGGCGAAGCTGCTGGTTCCGGCACCCTATGTGGTGCCGGAGAAGAAGGCCAAGAAGAAGGCCACGGGGACTCGAAAGAGTGCCCAGCGCCTGGAGGTGTCGGATTCATCATCCGACGACTCCAAGACGCACTCCCCCCATGAAGACGAGGAGGAGGAAGAAGAGACCTCTCCCCCTCCAGCGGGGGGAGGGAAGAAAAGGAAGGCCGCCCCAACTGGGGAGGCCGAAGGGTCCAAGAAGGGGAAGACCCCTCCTCCGGACTACTCCACCAACGCCGACGACGGCGAAGAGGAGTGGCCGCACAGGGCCAATCCCCTGGCGAGATCATAAGTATTCGGACACTAGAGCAATTCATAGTGTTCCTTTCTTGCACAGCTCCTCCTTACGTCGAATATGACTATGCAGTCCGCCCAAGGCCAGGCTCGACGAGTCGTCGAGCGGCTCCCTGGATTCGTCGGACGTGAATTCACTTCCGCCCGCTACCTCCCCCCACCCTACGCACGACGCCGAGGTGCTGTCCCAACAGGTTCCAAGCCAGGAGGAGGTGGTCCTGGAGGCGCCGCAAGGCGACCTCCCGGACTCCAGGCACAAAGGGGATAAAACCCCCAAGGGCTCCGAGTCCGGACTTGAGCCGGACACCGTGCCGGAACCTTCGACGGTTCCGTACTCCGGTAGGCAGCCTCCTTCCAAGAGGAGCAAGCCTACCGAGCCGGTGACCTCCGTCCAACCGGAGGCATCGGACAATTTGCTGGAGGTGCTTAACGGCGCCTCCATCGACGAGGAGCACCGCACTATTATGAGTGCGGTGATCCAGAAGGTTCAGTCCGCCAAGAGCAGACTGACTGAAGCCTGTGCCAGCCTTCTAACAGGCTTTGAGATAAGTAAAGAATATGTAAAAATATTACCGCATAGACAGTAGCCCCTGATGCTCTGTTCGGCGTTCGGAAAGAAAAGCCGAATAGAGGATCTAATAACATCCGCAGGAGTCTAACATAATCAAGTCAATATGCGTATGCAGGCTTCGCTGCTGGCCTCCGCCACACTGAATGCGGAGGTGGATACGCTGAAGCAAAACCTCGCGCGGTCTGAGAACGAGCTCAGCCATGCCAAGAGGCAACTTGAGGAGAAGGAAGGTAAGTAATACGTTGCGCAAGTATATAGAGAAGATGTGGTTGCAAAAAATGACAGGATCAACGTGCTATTATAGGGGCCACGACCGAGGTGGCAACCCTTAAGAAAGCGCTGTCCGAGGCCGAAAACAGAGCGGCCATGGAGCGCACAGAGAGAGGGAAGCAGGAGGCGCGGGTGGAGGAGTTGCAGAAAGAGCTCCAGGCTCTCGTGAAGAAACACGAGTGTTTGGAGCTTGACTCAAAGACGCAAGCGTCCGAGCTTGCGGCAGCGCTCGAAAGCGCGAAGTCTGCCAAGGCCGAAGCCCAAAAAGCCCTCCAAGAAATTGAATCGATGAAGAAGATAGCGGCGGGTAAGGCATTCATTATGCAAAGCAAGCACGTGAAAGTGAATTACTTGTTACTTACCCGAGTCCGGAGCTCTCCATGAGCATTCGCAGATTTGCCCCACAGTGCGTCTGATGCCACCGCCTACTACCGATCCGAGGAGGGGAGCTCGACGGAGAGGGTGTTCTGGTCTCAGTATGCTGAGGCCGGACACCTGGTGCCTTTGAGCGACCAACTGAAGCAAATGGTCGAGCTCCACAAGGTGGCCGAACAGGCCATAAAGGGCCTCATAGTTCGGCTTTGGCCTGGAGAGGCTCTGCCTGGGAGCTACTTCGGGCTGGTGAGGTGGCTGGTGGATGCCTGTCCATGGCTTGAAGTAATCAAGCGCTCCATCTGCATCGAAGGTGCCCGTAGGGCGCTTGCCCATGCTAAAGTGCACTGGGGCAAGATGGATGCGGAGAAGCTGGTGAAGGACGGGCCGCCGCCGGGCAAGGAGCATCGCGTTCCGGAAGAGTATTATGAGGGCGTCCTGAAGGGTGCCCGCCTTATAGCGGATGAATGCTCCAAAGATGTAATTTTTGAGTAAACTCGCATTTGTGATCCTGTACGCTGAAAACTTGTTCATATGCGCTAAGCAACGCTTATGAATTTAAAATATTACCTTATGTGCGGTCGTTTATCAAATTTGAGAGATGGTGAGTCGTCGGCTTCTGCCCCCATGCCACGAGTGCTGGGGTGTTCGGGATAAACATGAGCGCTCTTTTTCCCATTCTTGGGTCCTTCGAGGGAGGCGCTCAACACAACGAACAAGGCAATCGGACTATAATGCTTGAACACTCGCACTTAACCATAGAATTCTATAATTTTAAATTTCGGCGAAGCCCCTAGTGTTCGGAAGACCGAGTTCGGGGCGCTATCCACGCCTAGGCCGGACAAAGCCGACTCCTCGCTCTAAGCGGCATAAGTCTTTAGGGACTCGAAAATCTCTCGAACAGCAACCAGCTCTCGCCTCATCATGACGGTCAGTTTTAGCTTTCTCTACTGAGGTGCTTAGCCCAGCTCAACCGGGGCACAATCGCAGTAGTTCTCCTAGTGCTACCTTAGCCGATATAACGAAAAGTAAGGTACCAAAACATAGGAGCCGGGCAAACCCAACTATTGACCCAAGACATGATTCGGAGCCGATGCATATAATGCTATAAGTTCGGGGTGCCGCACTTGTGAAAGTGTTCGGACTTCTCACACCGTATTGTGGGGTACTTAAGCCCCTGGCATATTGGCCGTACCAAAGTGTACGGGTGTAACATGTCATAAATGAACATATATTCGTAAAAAAGAGTAATGCAATAATAGACGGAAGCTATGCATTGTTTATTTAAAAAAGCTGCGATCAAAGCAGAATGATACAAATAGTGCAATAAGCAAAAGATGGGACTATTTAACATGTCCTTTCCAGGGGTGAGCTGCGGAATGGTATGTGAAACAGGTATACTGCTCGTTATAGAGACCACCTTAGAGTTCCATAGTGCGGCGTAGCTTTCTGCTCCCCTGGTTGTGTATCGTTTGTGTGGCAATTGTACTGCCGGACAAGCCTTCCGAAGAATGGAGTCCTGAAAATAAGAGAAAATTAAGAAATCGGCAGCCCTTAGTGCAGTTTAAGCCGCGTTTCGGGCATGCCGTGATGGTGCCCCTCCCCCTGTGCCCATGGTATTTCCAGAGCATAGTTATGTACTCGCAACACTGGTTTCGCAAGTTCGCGAGGGCTGGGGTTGGGGCCGCATTTCTACGCTTGCTC
The DNA here is from genome assembly GCF_056163025.1 of Triticum urartu. Lineage (NCBI taxonomy): Eukaryota > Viridiplantae > Streptophyta > Magnoliopsida > Poales > Poaceae > Triticum > Triticum urartu. The sequence continues at coordinate 440,343,059 of NC_141878.1, read as the reverse complement.
GGAACGTGCCACACGGTCTTGTTGTGGGTTGCTTCGGGTGCGCTTGGCAGTGTCCGGACGTTTAATGGCCGGACTGGAGAATTGCCTTGAGAGGCTGCTTTGTACTTCCGCTGCGAGAGCCGCCGCATGCTCCTCCGTTCGGAGAGAGCGTTCGGTGTTTCCATTGACCGAGATGACTCCTCGAGGGCCTGGCATCTTGAGCTTGAGGTATGCGTAGTGCGGCACCGCATTGAACTTGGCAAATGCGGTTCGCCCGAGCAGTGCGTGATAGCCACTGCGGAACAGGACTATGCCGAAGATTAACTCCTCGCTTCGGAAATTATCCGGAGATCCGAAGACCACTTCAAGTGTAACTGAGCCTGTACAGTTGGCCTCTACACCTGGTATGATGCCTTTAAAGGTCGTTTTAGTGGGTTTAATCCTCGAGGGATCGATGCCCATTTTCTGCACTGTATCCTGGTAAAGCAGGTTCAGGCTGCTGCTGCCGTCCATAAGGACTCTAGTGAGGTGAAATCCGTCAATAATTGGGTCTAGAACCAATGCGGCGAATCCGCCATGACGGATGCTAGTGGGGTGGTCCCTTCGATCAAAAGTGATCGGGCAGGAAGACCATGGGTTGAACTTTGGGGCGACTGGCTCCATCGCGTATACGTCCCTTATCGCACGCTTCTGCTCCCTCTTGGGGATGTGGGTTGCGTATATCATGTTCACCGTCCGCACTTGTGGGGGGAAGCCCTTCTGTCCACTATTGTTCGGCGGCCGGGGCTCTTCCTCGTCGTCGCTATGCAGCCCCTTGTCTCCGCTTTCGGCATTTAACTTGCCTGCCTGCTTGAACACCCAACAATCCCTGTTGGTGTGATTGGCTGGTTTTTCGGGGGTGCCATGTATCTGGCATGAGCGGTCGAGTATTCGGTCCAAACTGGACGGGCCCGGAGTATTTCTTTTGAATGGCTTTTTCCGCTGACCAGGTTTAGAGCCTCTGAATCCGGCATTAACTGCCGTATCCTCAGCATTGTCGCCGTTAATGCGGTGCTTTTGCTTGTTGCGACGCGGCCTGCCACTGCTGTCCTTGGTATCCGAATTACCAGGGCTCTTGGTCATGTTATTGCTGCGAGCTAGCCAGCTGTCTTCTCCCGTGCAAAAGCGGGTCATAAGTGTCGTGAGGGCTGCCATAGATTTTGGCTTTTCCTATCCTAGGTGCCGTGCAAGCCACTCGTCGCGGATGTTATGCTTGAAGGCTGCTAGGGCCTCTGCGTCCGGGCAGTCAACGATTTGATTTTTCTTGGTTAGGAACCGTGTCCAGAATTGTCTGGCCGATTCCTCTGGCTGCTGAATTATGTGGCTAAGGTCATCGGCTTCTGGTGGTCGCACATAAGTGCCCTGGAAATTGTCGAGGAATGCGGTTTCCAGGTCCTCCCATCAACCAATTGATTCTGCTGGCAAGCTGTTAAGCCAATGCCGAGCTGGTCCTTTAAGCTTGAGTGGGAGGTATTTGATGGCGTGTAGGTCATCACCGCAGGCCATGTGGATATGAAGGAGATAGTCCTCGATCCATACCGCAGGATCTGTTGTGCCATCGTATGATTCGATGTTCACGGGTTTGAAACCCCCGGGGATTTGATGATCCATTACTTCATCTGTGAAGCATAGTGGGTGTGCGGCGCCTCTGTATTGGGCTATATCACGACGCAGCTCAAACGAGCTTTGTCTACTGTGTTCGGCCCGTCCGGATTTACTGTATCTGGAGTGACGATTACTGTCTCGTGCCGTGGGGCCCCCACGCGATCCTTAGATCGATCTTGTTTGCCTTGCCTTGCCCTCCAATATATCTCGCAGGTCTGGCGCATTTTCCCGTGCCTTGGTATTTTTTGAGCGGCGCCGGGGTGTGGCTTGAGTGGAGGGCCAAGAGGCCTCTCTATCGCGGCCACGGGGTGGCCGGTCGGCCGCATCATGCGCTGGTGATGTAGGTTTAGGTGCTTCCTCCTCTAATCGGGGTAGCAACCTGCGCTTTGGGTAGCTCTTGGAGGGGCGTTCAAGTTCATACTCTTCGGCCGCAAGGACTTCAGTCCATCTGTCGGCTAGCAAATCTTGATCAGCTCTAAGCTGTTGCTGTTTTTTCTTGAGGTTGCTCGCCGTGGCCATAAGCCCGCGTTTGAAACGCTCTTGTTTGAAGGGATCCTCCGGCACGACAAATTCGTCGTCGTCGAGGCTTGCCTCGTCTTCGGAGGGAGGCATATAATTATCGTCCTCGACCTCTCTGTCTGCCGCTCTCTCATGAGGGCTGGCTTCTCCATCCTCCTGTGTTGAATCTTGCTGGAGGTGGTTGTCTTCGACACTACCCGAGGTGTTATTATCTCCCGTGCCGGAATCACCGTTTTTGCTTTGGCGGGATTTAGAGCGGCGCCGGCGCTTAGGCTGCTTCTTGGAGGGGTCATCCTCCGCTGTTCCATCTCCATTGCCTTCTTTTGGGGTGTCCACCATGTATATATCATACGATGAGGTGGCTTTCCAGTGCCCTATAGGCGCTGGTTCTTGATCGTCTCCTGCATCGGCGTCCATACCGTTGATGTCTTCGGAGTCGAAGTCAAGCATGTCGGTTAAATCATCGACAGTGGCTACGAAGTGGGTGGTGGGTGGGCTTTGAATTTCTTCATCATCCGCATCCCAACCTTGCTGACCATAGTCCGGCCAGGGCTCTCCTGATAAAGAGAGAGACTTTAGCGAATTCAGAATATCGCCGAAGGGCGAGTGCTGAAAGATGTCCGCGGCGGTGAACTCCATGATCGGCGCCCAATCGGGTTCGATCGGTAGGGGCGCGGAGGGCTCGGAGTCTGGAGAGGAGTCCGGCTCCTTGGAGTCACGGGCTTCGCAGAGAATAGGGCTGGTGTTCGGCTCGATCATCGTAGAGATTGCAGCCCCCGAGGCGGTGTCCAACCACCCATCCTCGATTGGTGCAGTTGGCTCCGAATTAAGGGTCGGAGCTGATGCGGGTGCGGCCTCCAGGGCACTGTTCGGCGGCAGAGCTAGATCATGCCCATCGTGATAGTGCAGCGCACTCGGCTGCGGCTTGAATCCGTCGAAGATCAAGTCTCCGCGGAGGTCGGGCGTGTAGTTCAAACTTCCAAATCTGACCTGATGGCCAGGGGCGTAGCTTTCCATCTGCTCCAGATGGCCAAGCGAATTGGCCCGCAGTGCAAAGCCGCCAAATACGAAGATCTATCCGGGGAGAAAAGTCTCACCCTGGATCGCATCATCGTTGATGATCGGAGAAGCCATCGGGCCTAAAAGTGACGACACAGAGGAACTCTCAATGAAAGCACCAATGTCAGTGTCAAAACCGGTGGATCTCGGGTAGGGGGTCCCGAACTGTGCGTCTAAGGCGGATGGTAACAGGAGGCAGGGGACACGATGTTTTACCCAGGTTCGGGCCCTCTTGATGGAGGTAAAACCCTACGTCCTGCTTGATTAATATTGATGATATGGGTAGTACAAGAGTAGATCTACCACGAGATCAGAGAGGCTAAACCCTAGAAGCTAGCCTATGGTATGATTGTTGTTCGTCCTACGGACTAAAACCCTCCGGTTTATATAGACACCGGAGAGGGCTAGGGTTACATAGAGTCGGTTACAATGGTAGGAGATCTACATATCCGTATCGCCAAGCTTGCCTTCCACACCAAGGAAAGTCCCTTCCAGACACGGGACGAAGTCTTCAATCTTGTATCTTCATAGTCTAGGAGTCCGGCCGAAGGTATAGTCCGGCTATCCGGACACCCCCTAATCCAGGACTCCCTTAGTGAGAGATACATACTCCCCCAAGCTTAGGCTTTTGGCCTAAGTTGGTCTATGCCCATGGATCAAAGTGGCCCTCTCCGGTGTAAGGAGGAGTGTCCTCTGGGTGCCACTGGTTGGCAATCTCCTCAGGATTCCATTGATAAACCGACTGTCGATAAGGGTCCTGGGGTGGTTCCGGCTCTGGCTTTGGAGCTGGTGTCACACTCTAGTATGCATAAATGTCCTCCGATAAAACAAGGTACTTGCCTGAAAATATGTTAAACAAAGAGGAGCAGGCAAGGTAACAGTCTCAAAGTTATACTTACCAAAAATCAGTCTATAGTTAAGCACCTTCTTCTTATTATTGACAATAAAATCATGTGCTACCATGCTCTTATAATCTAGAAAAATATTAGACGGAAACTTTTCCTCTTTCTCATAATGCCTGATAGGTATGTTAAAGTGTGCAGCTAGGCGCGAGGAAAAAATGCCTCCAAGGACGGGGCCCTTAGTACGGTTCAGATTTAACCGTTTAGCAACAATAGCGCCCAAACTGAAAGTAGCATCTTGAAACAAGGCATGGCACAAAATAACAATATCAGGAGCACTAAGGTTCCCACAGTTCCCGCGACCAATTAAGCATCTACTAGCAAATATTGCAAAGTAACGTAGAACATGAAAATGTTTGCTAGTGATTCTCCCATCGGAAACTTTCCTCGTTTCCCCCACAACAATCATATCAATAAATCCCTCCACATCATTACGATGTGGTTCCTCTATGCTGCCCTCAAAAGGTATCAAACAAACCCGAAAATAATCACGAAGTGACATTTCCTTATGCTCATCATATAAATAAAATTCCACCGAAGGTGGCGAGCTTCTAGCATGGAAATGAAAGTTTTGCACAAAGATATTGGTGAGTAAGAGATACTGTTCACACTGGTCGTGGAGGAAGGCGGTGAGGCCTGCATTCTCAGCCAAATAATAAAAATCTTCATAAATCCCGGGCTCTTTCAAGAACTCATCACAAGTCCATTCACATGGCTGAACCTCCACAGTACGAGGGAGATTATACTTGGGCTTCTTGTTCTCTTCACTTTGCTTATCCTTTGAGCTTCGGGTCGACGAGCCCCTCAAAAATCTCTTCATCTTTTTCTGAAAATTTCTGAAATTTTTAGTAACTTAAAATAAAAGTGAACCAAACTCAACAAAATTGATAGCAACTACTCCTACAAGTGCCTAGAGGGTATATCATGCATTAAAACTACTTTTGACCACATAAATTTGACATGCAAGCTCAAGAACAGGGTCACCTAAGCAGCAAAAATTTGCACTGAATAAAACACTAGAATAAAAACTAATTGGACCATTGGAGGAGTCACATACCAAAGAACAATCCCCCAAAGCAGTTTTGTGAATGGAGCTTTGAGCAAGGAGATCGAAAATGGCAGAAAGATGAGCAAGAACTCGGGTTTGAGCTGGTTGGTGATTTTTTTGGGGAGGAAAAAGGAGTGTGTGGTGGCTGGAATAAGTGGAGGGGACCCACGTGGGATCCACGAGGCAGGGGGCACGCCCAGGGGGGTGGGCGCGCTCTCCACCCTCGTGGGCATGTGCATGCTCCCCCTTCTTTGTTTTCAGTGCCAAATATTCTCAAATATTCTAGAAAAAATCATATTCAAATTTCAGGGCATTTGGAGAACTTTTATTTTCGGGGTATTTTTTATTGCATGGATAATTTAGAAAATAGATAGAAAAAACTATTTTTGCTTTACTTAATATAAATAACAGAAAGCAAAAAGAGGGCATAGAGAGTTGTGTTTTCTAAATTCACCCATCTCATGCTCATCAAAAGGAATCCACTAACAAGATTGATCAGGTCTTGTTAACAAACTCATTTCGAATAACATGAAACCGGAGAATTTTCAAATAACACTAGGTTACCTCAACGGGGATATGCATGTCCCCAACAATAAGAATATCATATTTCTTCTTGACACTAGGAAGAGGAAGTTCAAAACCTCCAATAGTGATTGTTGAAAATTTTCCAATAGAATTGATACTGTGGACTTGAGGTTGTTTCCTCAGAAAGTGTACCGTATGCTCATTACCATTAACATGAAAAGTAACATTGCCTTTGGTGCAATCAATAACAGCCCCTGCAGTATTCAAAAAGGGTTTTCCAAGGATAATAGACATACTATTGTCCTTGGGAATATCAAGAATAACAAAGTCCGTTAAAGTAGTAACGTTTGCAACCACAACAGGCACATCCTCACAAATACCGACAGGTATAGTAGTTGATTTGTCAGCCATTTGCAAAGATATTTTAGTAGGTGTCAACTTATTCAAATCAAGTCTATGATATAAAGAGAGGCATAACACTAACACCGGCTCCAAGATCACATAAAGCAGTTTTAACATAGTTTCTTTTATTGGACCATGTTATAGTTGGTACTCCTAGATCTCCAAGTTTCTTTGGTATTCCACCCTTAAAAGTATAATTAGCAAGCATGGTGGAAATTTCAGCTTCCGGTATCTTTCTTTTATTAGTAACTATATCTTTCATGTACTTAGCATAAGGATTCATTTTAAGCATATCAATCAAACGCATACGCAAAAAGATAGGTCTAATCATTTCAGCAAACCCCTCAAAATCCTCATCATCCTTTTTCTTGGATGGTTTAGGAGGAAAAGGCATGGGTTTCTGAACCCATGGTTATCTTTCTTTACCGTGCTTCCTAGCAACGAAGTCTCTCTTATCATAACATTGATTCTTTGATTGGGCGTTATCAAGATCAACAGCAGGTTCAATCTCTACATCATTATCATTGCTAGGTTGAGCATCGACATGAACATCATCATTAACATTATCACTAGGTTCATGTTCATTACCAGATTGTGTTTCAACATCAGAAATAGAAATATCATTGGGATTCTCAGGCGTGTCAACAACGGGTTCACTAGAAGCATGCAAAGTCCTATCATTTTTCTTTTTCTTCCTTTTAGAAGAACTAGGTGCATCTACATTAGCTCTCTAAGAATCTTGCTCAATTCTCTTAGGGTGGCCTTCAGGATACAAAGGTTCCTGAGTCATTTTACCACCTCTAGTCATAACTCTAACAACATTATCATTCTTCTTATTATTTAATTCATTGAGCAAATCATTCTGAGCTTTAAGTACTTGTTCTACTTGAGTAGTAACCATAGAAGCATGTTTACTAATAAGTTTAAGTTCACCTTTAACATTAGCCATATAATCACCCAAGTGTTCAAGCATATCAGCATTGTGTTTCAATTGTCTACCAACATAAGCATTGAAGTTTTCTTGTTTAACCATAAAGTCATCAAACTCATCTAAGCATGGGCTAGCAAACTTTGTAAATGGGATTTCACATTTATCAAATCTATAGAGAGAATTTACCTTTACTACCTATGCCGGGTTATCAAAACCACGTGTTTCTTCAACAGGCGGCAAATTAAGACCATGTATTTCTTCAATAGGTGGTAAATTCTTAACATCTTCAGTTTTAATACCTTTTTCTTTCATAGATTTATTTGCCTCTTGCATATCTTCAGGACTGAGAAATAGAATACCCCTTTTCTTCGGAGTTGGCTTAGGAGTTGGTTCAGGAAGTGTCCAATTATTTTCATTAGTCAACATATTATTCAATAACAATTCAGCTTGATCAACAGTTCTTTCCCTGAAAACACAACCAGCACAACTATCCAGGTGATCTTTGGAAGCATCGGTTAGTCCATTATAAATGATATCAAGTATTTCATTTTTCTTGAGAGGATGATCAGGAAAAGCATTAAGTAATCGAAGAAGCCTCCCCCAAGCTTGTGGGAGACTCTCTTAGTCAATTTGCACAAAGTTATACATTTCCCTTAAGGCAGCTTGTTTCTTATGAGCAGGGAAATATTTAGCAGAGAAGTAATAAATCATATCCCGGGGACTACGCACACAACCAGGATCAATAGAATTAAACCATGTTTTAGCATCACCCTTTAATGTGAACGGAAACAACTTAAGGATAAAGTAATAACGAGTTTTCTCATCATGAGTAAAGAGGGTGGCTATATCATTTAATTTAGTAAGATGTGCCACCATAGTTTCAAATTCATAACCATAGAAAGATCAGATTCAACCAAAGTAATTAACTCAGGATCGACAGAGAAATCATAATCCTTATTAGTAATAAAGATAGGTGAAGTAGCAAAAGCAGGGTCATATTTCATTCTAGCATTCAAAGATTTTTCTTTAAGCTTAGCTAATAATTTCTTAAGATCGGATCTATCATTGCAAGCTAAAAAGTCTCTAGCAGTTTCTTCATCCATAACATAACCCTCAGGAACAACAGGCAATTCATATCTAGGCAGAGAATCTTCATCACCACTTTCATCAATATTACCAGTTTCAGTAATTTCATTCTCTCTAGCCCTAGCAAGTTGTTCATCAAGAAATTCACCTAGTGGCACAGTAGTATCAAGCATAAGAAGTAGTTTCATCATAAATATCATGCAAAGCAGAAGTGGCATCATCAATAACACGCGACCTATCAAAATCAATAGCATGTGTAGGTGTCACAAGTTTACTCAAAACAGAAGGTGAATCAAGTGCAGAGCCAGATGGCAGTTCCTTACCTCCCCTCTTAGTTGAGGGAAAAATCTTGGTTCTTTGATCTTTCAAGTTCTTCATAGTGATAAGCAGATATAAATCCCAAGTGACTCAAAGAATAGAGCTATGCTCCCCGGCAACGGCACCAGAAAATAGTCTTGATAACCCACAAGTATAGGGGATCACAACAGTTTTCGAGGGTAGAGTATTCAACCCAAATTTATTGATTCGACACAAGGGGAGCCAAAGAATATTCTCAAGTATTAGCAGCTGAGTTGTCAATTCAACCACACCTGGAAACTTAATATCTGCAGCAAGGTATTTAGTAGCAACGTAATATGATAGTAGTGGTAATGATAGCAAAAGTAATATTTTTGGGTTTTATAGTGATTGTAATAGTAGCTACGGAAAAGTAAATAAGCGAAGAACAATATATGAAAATCTCATAGGCATTGGATCGGTGATGGAGAATTATGTCGGATGCGATCGATCATGCAACAGTTATAACATAGGGTGACACAGAACTAGCTCCAGTTCATCAATGTAATGTAGGCATGTATTCCGAATATAGTCATACGTGCTTATGGAAAAGAACTTGCATGACATCTTTTGTCCTACCCTCCCGTGGCAGCAGGGTCCTATTGGAAACTAAGGGATATTAAGGCCTCCTTTTAATAGAGTACGGGACCAAAGCATTAACACATAGTGAATACATGAACTCCTCAAACTACGGTCATCACCGGTAATGGTCCTGATTATTGTCACTCCGGGGTTAACGGATCATAACACATAATAGGTGACTATAGACTTGCAAGATAGGGTCAAGAACTAACATATATTCATGAAAACATAATAGGTTCAGATCTGAAAATCATGGCACTCGGGCCCTAGTGACAAGCATTAAGCATAGCAAAGTCATAGCAACATCAATCTCAGAACATAGTGGATACTAGGGATCAAACCCTAACAAAACTAACTCGATTAAATGATAAATCTCATCCAACCCATCACCGTCCAGCAAGCCTACGATGGAATTACTCACACACGGCGGTGAGCATCATGAAATTGGTGATGGAGGAAGGTTGATGATGATGATGGCGACAGATTCCCCTCTCCGGAGCCCCAAGCGGACTCGAGATCAGCCCTCCCAAGAGAGTTTAGGGCTTGGCGGCGGCTCCGTATCGTAAAACACGACGAATCCTTCTCTCTTATTTTTTTCTCCCCGAAAACGAATATATGGAGTTGGAGTGGAGGTCGGTGGAGCGTCAAGGGGCCTATGAGGCATGGGGCACACCCAGGGGGGTAGGCGCACCCCGCCCTCGTGGACAGGGTGTGGGCCCCCTGACGTGGATTCTTCTTCCAGTATTGTTTATATATTCCAAAAATAATCTCCGTTGATTTCCAGGTCATTCCGAGAACTTTTATTTCTGCACAAAAATAACACCATGGCAATTCTGCTGAAAACAACGTCAGTTCGGGTTAGTTCCATTCAAATCATGCAAGTTAGAGTCCAAAACAAGGGAAAAAGTGTTTGGAAAAGTAGATACGACGGAGACGTATCGGACTCCTGAAGCTGACACAGCGTTTGCAGAGCTCAAAACCCTACTTTCCACCCAGCCGGTGCTCACTGCTCCAATCAGCAAAGAGCCTTTACTGCTTTATATTGCAGCCACTGGACAAGTTGCCAGTACAGTACTCATGGTCGAGCGGGAAGAATAAGGTAAGGCCTATAAGGTTCAGCACCCAATGTACTATATTTCTCAGAGATATCCACATTATCAGAAGCTTGCCTATGGAATTTACTTGACTTCGAAGAAGGTTGCACACTATTTCTCAGATCACTATATCACAGTCGTTAGTGATGCTCCATTGTCAGAAATTTTGAACAACAGAGACGCAACTGGTCGAGTGGAAAAGTGGGTGATTGAACTCCTTCCGTTGGATATCAAGTTTGAGGCAAAGAAAGCAATCAAGTCCCAGGCAATAGCAGATTTCCTCGTCGAGTGGATTGAACAACAGCAACTGACTCAAGTCCACTCGGAACATTAGACTATGTTCTTTGATGGATCCAAGATGTTGAATGGTTCTGGCGCTGGAGTAGTTCTGGTATCCCCGCGAGGTGACAAACTCAGTTATGTCCTTCAGATTCACTTTGATTCCTCCAACAATGAAGCTGAATACGAAGCGCTTCTGTATGGGTTGCAGATGGCCATTTCACTCAGCGTCCGTCGCCTAATGGTCTACAGCGACTCAGATTTGGTGGTCAATCAAGTAATGAAGGAGTGGGACGTCAGAAGCCCAACTATGATTGGTTATTGCAATGCAGTGAGAAAGTTAGAAAATAAGTTTGAAGGGCTAGAGCTCCACCACATTCCCCGACTGAAGAATCAGGCAGCGGATGACCTGGCAAAGATATGTTCCAAGCGAGAGCCCATTCCCAGCAATGTGTTCTTGGAGCATCTTCGCACACCATCTGTTCAAGAGGATCCCTTCATAGAAGAGCCCCCGCAACCTAAGAGTTCTACTGATCTGACTGAAGTTGAAATCCCGGCTGTGGTCGACTTAATCATGGAAGTTTTGGTTACCATTCCTGACTGGACAGTGCCGTACATCGCATATATTCTCAGGAAAGAGCTTCTAGAAGACGAAGATGAAGCACGACAGATTGTCCATCGATCTAAAGCCTTCACTGTGATAAGTGGTCGACTGTACAAGGAGAGTGTGCCTGGAGTTGCTCAATGGTGCATTACCCTGGAGGAAGGTCGAATGATCCTCAATAATATCCACTCGGGGACCTGTGGTCACCATATGCGTCCTCTCGGACAATCATGGCCAAAGAATACCGAGCAGGTTTTTACTGGCCACGGGCGAATGAAATGGCGAAGGAAATAGTCGACAAGTGTGAGGGCTACCAGTTTTACTCTAACATGTCTCACAAGCCCGCTTCAGCATTGAAGACCATTCCACTCGTCTAGTTGTTTGCTATTTGGGGATTGGATATGGTTGGACCCTTGAGGACTGGCAGAAGTGGTTTCACCCACCTGCTTGTTGCAGTCGACAAGTTCACTAAATGGATTGAAGCCAAACCCATCAAGAACCTCGATTCGAGAACCGTCGTCAGCTTCATTAGAGAATTAACATTCAGATATGGAGTCCCACACAGTATCATCACAGACAACGGTTCAAACTTTGGTTCAGATGAGTTCAGCGCTTTCTGCGCTTCCCAGGGCACCCGGGTCGACTACGCTTCAGTCACTCACCCTCACTCAAACGGGCAAGTAGAAAGAGCAAATAGTTTGATCTTACAAGGGTTGAAGCCCAGATTGATGCGAGACCTCAAGCATGTGGCTGGTGCCTGGGTAGATGAGTTACCATCAGTACTGTGGGGTCTGAGAACAATTCAAAATCGGTCGACTGGCCGGACTCCTTTCTTCCTGGTTTATGGAGCCGAGGCCGTGCCGCCAACTGATTTACTCCATAATGCCCCGCGAGTGGAGCTCTTCTCAGAGGCAGAAGCAGAACAAGCCCGTCAAGACGCCATTGATCTTTTAGAAGAAGAGAGAGAGATGACCCTGATCAGGTTGACTATCTATCAGCAAGACCTTCGTCGATTCCATGCTAGGAACGTAAGAGGTCGAGCATTCCAGGAGGGGGACCTGGTTCTTTGAGTGAATCAACAACGTCCACACAAGCTTGCTCCCGCCTGGGAAGGCCCCTTCATCATTACCAAAGTGCTCCACAACGGAGCATATCACCTGTACGATGTGGAACACAAGAAAGACGAGCCATGCGTTTGGAATGCGGAGCTTCTCCGCCATTTTAATACTTAAGCAGTTAGACTGTCGAGATGTAATAAGAAGTACCTTTCAGTTTGTTTATTAAAGACATGGTTTTACAGTCTCCTAGATGATTGTTATTACTTTTACATGTGTCCAAAATCCCCCAGTGGGTGACTTAGCCTCGAATCCGATTCGCATAAGTTTCAAAAATCCTATCGAGTGGAGAGCAAGCCTCTCACTCGGGGGATTAGCTACGAATCCGATTCACCTAAGTTTAAAAAATCCTACCGAGTGGAGAGCAATCCTCTCACTCGGGGGCTTAGATGTGAATCCGATTCGCCTAAGTTTAAAAAATCCTACTGAGTGGAGAGCTATCCTCCCACTCGGGGGCTTAGCTGCAGTCCCGCACTCGCCTAAGTTTAAAAAATCCTACCGAGTGGAGAGCAATCATCCCACCTGGGGGCTTAGATGTGAATCTGATTCGCCAAAGTTTAAAAAATCCTACCGAGTGGAGAGCAATCCTCCCACTCAGGGGCTTAGCTGTAGTCCCGCACTCGCCTAAGTTTAAAAAATCCTAGCGAGTGGAGAGCAATCCTCCCACCTGGGGGCTTAGCTGCAGTCCCGCACTCGCCTAACTTTGAAAAAATCCTACCGAGTGGAGAGCAATCCTCCCACTCGAGGGCTTAGCTGCAGTCCTGCACTCGCCTAAGTTTGAAAAAATCCTACCGAGTGGAGAGCAATCCTCCCACTCGAGGGCTTAGCTGCAGTCCCGCACTCGCCTAAGTTTAAAAAATCCTACCGAGTGGAGAGCAATCCTCCCACTCTGGGGCTTAGCTGTAGTCCCGCACTCGCCTAAGTTTAAAAAATCCTAGCGAGTGGAGAGCAATCCTCCCACCTGGGGGCTTAGCTGCAGTCCCGCACTCGCCTAACTTTGAAAAAATTCTACCGAGTGGAGAGCAATCCTCCCACTCGAGGGCTTAGCTGCAGTCCCGCACTCGCCTAAGTTTGAAAAAATCCTACCGAGTGGAGAGAAATCCTCCCACTCGGGGGCTTAGCTGCAGTCCCGCACTCGCCTAAGTTTGAAAAAAATCCTACCGAGTGGAGAGCAATCCTCCCACCCGGGGGCTTAGCTGCAGTCCCGCACTCCCCTAAGTTTGAAAAAAATCCTACCGAGTGGAGAGCAATCCTCCCACTCGGGGGCTTAGCTGCAGTCCCGCACTCGCCTAAGTTTGAAAAAATCCTACCAAGTGGAGAGCAATCCTCCCACTCGGGGGCTTAGCTGTAGTCTCGCACTCGCCTAAGTTTTAAAAAATCCTACCGAGTGGAGAGCAATCCTCCCACCCCGGGGCTTAGCTACAGTCCCGCACTCGCCTAAGTTTTAAAAAATCCTACCGAGTGGAGAGCAATCCTCCCATCAAGGGCTTAGCTGCAGTCCCGCACTTGCCTAAGTTTAAAAAAATCCTACCGAGTGGAGAGCAATCCTCCCATTCGGGGGCTTAGCTGCAGTCCCGCACTCGCCTAAGTTTAAAAAACCCTACCGAGTAGAGAGCAAACCTCCCACTCGGGGGCTTAGCTGCAGTCGCATACTTGCCTAGTTTAAAAACACGCTCAGAGCTGCGGCACAAATACAACGTCCGCTCTATCCCGATCCGCAAGGACGACGAGGTGCCGGTCGACTGCGACCCTATCCTCAGAGCCGCGGCACAAATACAATGTCCGCTCCATCCTAATCCGCAAGTACGACGAGGTGCCGGTCGACTGCAACCTTATTCTCAGGGTTGTGGCACAAGTACAATGTGCGCTCCATCCCGATCCGCAAGGACGACGAGGTGCAGGTCATGGATGGCATCGAGTGCCCTTGTTCATGATCCACTCGACTGAGCTGCACCACAGAGTTAGTAGCAATTCAGACTGAAGAATCAAATTTTGCTCAGAGCCAAGAGATTCAAAACAACAAAGTTTAGATAAATCCTACGAGGTTCCAGACAGCAGCTTAAAGTACTCGGGCATCTGGCCCGAAGGAGTTTTAATGGTTACAAAACCACTCGGCATACCGAGGCAAATTTAATAAGATCATAAAAAGTTTGTTCATTCCGCAGCAGGGGGACTGGCAGGCTCGACGAACTCATCTAGGTCGATTCCATCTGCAATTTGAGTAGCGACAGCAATGAAGGTCTCCATGAAAGACTGGAAGTCGAGTCTCTTGGTGTTGGCAACCTTGATCGCTGCTAGCTTTTCTTCCTTAGCCTCCTTACAATCGACTCGAACAAGTGACAGAGCTACGTCAGCACCGCATCGAGCAGACGACTTCTTCCATTCCTGCACTCGACCAGGGATCTCATTGAGTCGAGTCATCAAGGACTCGAGGTCATTTTGGAGCGTCTCCTTCAGCCAAAGCGCCGTGTCGATCCGCGACACTGCAACCTTCAGGCGAGCGAGGTAGTCTGTAACGCTGGCAAGACGGGATTCCAGTCGGAGCACGTTCATAGCAGCTTCATCGTTGACAGGGGAATTGATGAGGTCCAAGCTCGTCTCGATTCGCCCTGTTTCTTCCTCAAAGTTTTGACAAAATTCTGCAACCACAGAGAGCTAATGAGTCGACCGATTTATGGTGACTCGACGATAGCAAAATAGTCAGACAAGGAAAGATACCTTCAAGCATAAGGAATAACTTCTTGGCGAGTGGTCCCAGATAGGCCTCCAGGTCACTTCTCTTATGAGAAATGCCTTCAATCTTATCGTTCAAAGCTACCTTGTCTTTCTTCAGACGGGTCACTTCTCGGTTGGCCTCGGCAAGAGCCGTCTTCAACTTGGCATTGTCTTCCTCGAGCACCCCGACTGAAGCTAGCTTCTTATCGGCGAGTGTTGCTTTTTCCCGAGCCTCCTTCTGCACTGCGGAAGATCAAGATCCTTCTGTGCTAGAGCCTGCCTCATTTTCTCTCTCTCTCTCTCTCTATATATATATACATACAACAAACAAGCACTCGGTTCAGAGAGAAGAATGAGGAGACGACTAGAGAAACAATCCAATTACACAGTCGACAAGTTGTTACCTTCCATACCAACTGCTTCGTCTTTGGCCTTTTGCAAGTTCTGCTTGGCCAACTCCAGGTCAAGGTTGAGCTGTCTCTGCTTCTCTTCGAAATCAGCAAACTTGGAGATGAGCTCACAAGATTTCTGAAGTCAGTAAAAGTTGCATCAGCGGACAAAATCAAAGATTATTCACTTCCGACTGAAAAGAACTCTAAGACTACTGCAGAATCAAACATTCAACAATAGTCTCGGGGACTACACCCGGTGGGCGCACTTAGCGTGCCCCCACTAGTCCCGGTTCCACTCGACATGGTCCGCCCAGACCGAGTGGAAAAAAAGAGGCAACAGTTATTCTCAGACCCCAACCGACTGCCCGCAGCCGACCGTGGTCTCGGGGACTACACCTAGTGGGTGCACTCGGCGTGCCCCCACTGGTTCAGGTTCCACTCGACATGGTCCACCCAGACCGAGTGGAAGAACTGAACAACAAGATATTTTCATCAAGACCCACGCCGAATCACACATTCGACGGCAGCCTCGGGGACTACACCCAGTGGGTGCACTCTGCGTGCCCCCACTAGTCTAAAGTTGCAATTGACATAACCTAGTCAACTCAACTGGAAAGACTACTCGGAATAAATTGAAACACCCAGCGAGTGTATAGATGCGAAGAACAGACTGGCAGATGGATGCACAATGAAAGTTTTTCGGGTAGCATATCCTAACAGAACAAGCGTCAAGATAGGAGATCAGTCGGAAACCAACTAACCTGGACATTAGCTCGGAGGGCTGCACTAGCATCATAGGCGGCTTGGCTGGTCTCGTGCACTGTCTTAATCCGCTCCATCATCAAGCTTGCTTGGCGTATTGCTTCCGCAGCATTGCCTGCTTGGTCTTCCGGGACGTGATGGGTGACGAACAATGGAGACGTGGGTGCAGTGACGACAACTTGAGGATCCGAGGCGTGGTGCTGGACAGATGAATTAGGGACTTGTGCAGTCGACGAGGAAGGGCGTTCAGTCGACACTGGAACAACAAAAGTAACAAAAGCACGGTTCATGTCTCCAGACTGCTGAACCACTGGTTCCGTCACCGGCATTGACTGGGACATCTTGCCAGCTGGTGCCTTCTTGCTCGAAGTCCTGCCCCTCCTCCCTATGACTCTTTGTGGAACATCTTCGTCGTCATCTGGAAGTTCAATGACATTCGGTGGAGCTGCAAAGCAATCAGTTACATGAGTTCAGTCGACCATCAAAATGGCTGATAAAGTAAATACCAAATGACAAAAGTTATACCCGCGTGGAAGGTGACTGCGTCGTCCATCTCCTTGTCTTCATCATCTTGGTACATTGAAGTCCCAGAGGCAGCACTACAAATTTCAGAATTTACTCGGTTAAAACAAGAAAGTGAATTGACCAAAGGACGGGTCATGCTAAAAATAAGAGGTCGAGCTCAGTGATTCTCCAGAAGTGATAGGGACGTCCACTTTGATCTTGGGCAAGGCCTTCTGGGGTTTTGGCGGTATGACTTTGAGTTGCTTCGGAGCTTTCTCAGTCGGCGCAGGAGAAGATGTCTTTGTGTGCTTGGAAGTCTGTTCAGTCGGCGGAGTCGCTTTGCCACAGACATTGGCAAGGTTCTACCTCTGCTTGGAGCGTCTTTCCGTGCAAGGAGGGGAGTTGACCTCCTCACCACTGCTCAAGTCCTCGCTCTTCTCGTCTCCCCTTCCGTCAGAATGCCACTCGCCACTGTCGCCTCCACTCGCCTCTCCCTCATCCTCCTGCTCTCCATTGGGCATCGAGTACATCTCAGTGTAGACCTGCAAGACACGGGGTCGAGTGGATATCAATCAGTTTAAAGAACAAACACATATCCGAGCAAAATGCACTCGGAAGGAAAGAATAAGACCTTGTCAGGTTCGGTGGTGTTGTCGAGTGGAGGAACCCTCCTAGACCCCCTGGGGTTATCTTTGTTGCCAGTAATACCTTGCAGCCACTACGCCACTGTCCCCTCATCGACATCCTCCGGCTGGATCTGAGTGCTGTCTTCAACACCCGAGTACATCCACATTGGATGATCACGAGCTTGGAGTGGCTGGATGTGTCGACTGCGAAAAACTTCTAGCAAGTCCATGCAGTCACCCCATCGCGGACAAGTTGGACCACTCGCTCAACCAACATATTCACCTCTGCTTTTTCAGCCAGAGTCACTCTCAAAGGAGAAGGCTTCTCTACTCATTCTATGGAAAATGGGGGAAGGCCAGTCGACTGACCCGGGGTCGGTTGGTCCTTACAATAGAACCAAGTCGATTGCCACCCCCTGACTGACTCGGGAAGAATCATGGCGGGGAAAGTGCTTTTATTTCTCATCTGGATCCCCAGACCTCCGCACATCTGGATCACGTGTGTCCTCTCATCACTCGGATTGGCCTTTTTTACTGACTGAGAACGACAGGTGAAAATGTGTTTGAAGAGGCCCCAGTGCGGTCGACAACCCAGAAAGTTTTCACACATGGACACGTATGCGGCAAGGTATGTTATGGTGTTGGGAGAAAAGTGATGAAGTTGGGCCCCAAAAAAGTTCAGGAAACCCCCGAAGAAGGGGTGGGGAGGCAAAGAGAAGCCGCGGCCGACATGGGTCACAAGAAGGATGCACTCACCCTCTTGAGGTCGCGGCCCGGTCTCGTCCTCCGGAAGCCGCCAAGATTTGTGGGGAATCAAGCCCCCATCCACCAAATCCTCCATGTCTTCTCGCTAGATCGTTGACCGGATCTAGTCACCCTGGATCCAGACGGGCGGCAGGCCATTTCTCGATGACGACCCTACCCGGCTCGTCTTCTTCCCCTTCGCCTTCACCAACGCCTTCTTCGCACGCTCTAGAGTCGCCGTCTTATCCTTCCCCATTGCGGCGGATTGAGCTTGGACTAGGCGGCGGCGCTAAGAGCAGAGGCAGATGCGGTGGGGAAGCAGAGGAAGAAGGGGGAAATGGGGCGCACAGTGCAAAGGCCCTGGCCCGAACGCCATATATGGGTTGGCTCCCCGAGTGGTCGACTTGTGGGTCCAGGCGATCCTGTCAAATCCCGCAACAGTCGCACGCGCAGTACGTGGAAAAAAAGGTGGCACGTGGATCGATGAGCAACTTCCCTAATCCGCTCGGATTACCACGACCCTCTCTGCCCCGCGCGCTTCCCCAAATTTGGAATCCCGCGAGATCCGAAAACGGCAGAGCAGTCGATCACGCCAGAGATTTTATGCAGCATCAGCAGTCGAAGTTATCAGAAAAATTCACTCGATAATCTCTGAATGGCTCAAGGCAACTGAAAATGAAGTCAAAATTGTTGCATGGTTCTCCAACCCAAGTAAAATGCTTTTGCATCGTGAAGATTGGGTCGGAACCATCTTCAAATCCATCTCCACTCAGACCTAGAACCATTCGGGGGCTAATGACGATGACATGTACCTAGGGTAGGGCAATAGACCTGATCTAAGTACCCTTCCCAAGGACACTGCCCTATAGTCAAAGACATTCAAAGGATAGCAAATTCTACCGACTGGAATCACCTCAAGATGCAACCCACTCGACCATGAGTTCCACTCGGATAACCCAATTCCATTCGACCATGACATAATCATTCGACCACATCAGGAACCACTCGGAGTATAGAAGATCTAAGGTCACTTTGGATGGCAACGATCGGACATTCACTCCGTAGACTTAAGGGTCATTTATATCACTTTAATGCCGGCGTTACCAATAACGTCCTCTCTTTATGTACATTGAACCCTGTGTGACAGGGGATGGCTGGGGTCCTGGCGCACTCTATATAAGCCACCCCTCCTCTGGGACAAGGGTTCGCACCCCCTTTAACTTCACGCATAATCCAATTGACCAAGCCTCCGGGCACCGAGACGTAGGGTTGTTACTTCCTATGGGAAGGGCAGAACTCGTAAATCTTGCGTGCACAACTTCACCATAGCTAGGATCTTGCCTCCTCATACCTACCCCCCATTCTTCTGTCAGACTTAGTACCACGACACTCCCTTCTTCTCTCTCCCACTATGGCCCAATAAGGCCCGTATACTTCCCGGGGGGTTCCGGTAACCTCCGGTACTCCGGTATATGCCCAAACTCACCCGGAACCATTCCGATGTCCAAACAGAGTCATCCAATATATCGATCTTTATGTCTCGACCATTTCGAGACTCCTCGTTATGTACGTGATCATATCCGGGACTCCGAACAACCTTCGGTACATCAAAACACATACACTCAAAATACCGTTCATCACGGAATGTTAAGCGTGCGGACCCTATGGGTTCGAGAACTATGTAGACATGACCGAGACTCATCTCCGGTCCATAACCAATAGCGGAAACTGGATTCTCATATTGGTTCCTATATATTCGACGAAGATCTTTATCGGTCAAACCGCATAACAACATACGTTGTTCCCTTTGTCATCGGTATGTTACTTGCCCGAGATTCGATCTCGGTATCTCAATACCTAGTTTAATCTCGTTACCGGCAAGTCTCTTTACTCATTCCGTAATGAAACATCCAGTAACTAACTCATTAGTCACATTGCTTGCAAGGCTTATAGTGATGTGCATTACCGAGAAGGCCCAGAGATACCTCTCTGATACACGGAGTGACAAATCCTAATCTCGATCTATGCCAACTAAACAAACACCATCAAAGACACATTTAGAACATCTTTATAGTCTTCCAGTTACGTTGTGACATTTGATAGCACACTAAGTGTTCCTCAGGTATTTGGGAGTTGCATAATCTCATAGTCATAGGAACATGTATAAGTTATGGAGAAAGCACTAGCAGTAAACTAAATGATCATCGTGCTAAGCTAACAGATGGGTCAAGTCAATCACATCATTCTCTAATGATGTGATCCCGTTTTTCAAATGAAAACTCTTTGTCCATCGCTAGGAAACTTAACCATCTTTGATCAACGAGCTAGTCAAGTAGAGGCGTACTAGTGACACTTTGTTTGTCTATGCATTCACACATGTACTAAGTTTCCGGTTAATACAATTCTAGCATGAATAATAAACATTTATCATGATATAAGGAAATATAAATAACAACTTTATTATTGCCTCTAGGGCATATTTCCTTCAGTCTCCCACTTGCACTAGAGTCAATAATCTAGATTATATTGTAATGATTCTAACACCCTGGAGTCTTGGTGTTGATCATGTTTTGCTCATGAGAGAGGCTTAGTCAACGGGTCTACAACATTCGGATCCGTATGTATCTTGCAAATCTCTATGTCTCCCTCCTTGACTTGATCACGGATGGAATTGAAGCGTCTCTTGATGTGCTTGGTTCTCTTGTGAAATCTGGATTCCTTTCCCAAGGCAATTGCACCAATATTGTCACGAAATATTTTCATTGGACCCGATCCACTAGGTATTACACCTAGATCGGATATGAACTCCTTCATCCAGACTCCTTCATTTGCTGCTTCCGAAGCAGCTATGTACTCCGCTTCGCATGTAGATCCCGCCATGACGCTCTGCTTGGAACTGCACCAACTGACAGCTCCACCATTTAATAAAAATACATATGTGGTTTGTGACTTAGAGTCATCCGGATTAGTGTCAAAGCTTGCATCGACGTAACCATTTATAACGAGCTCTTTGTCACCTCCATAGACGAGAAACATATCCTTAGTCCTTTTCAGGTATTTCAGGATGTTCTTAACCGTTGTCCAGTGATCCACTCCTAGATTACTTTGGTACCTCCCTGCTAAACTAATAGCAAGGCACACTTCAGGTCTGGTACACAACATTTCATACATGATAGAACCTATGGCTGAAGCATAGGGAATGACTTTCATTTTCTCTCTATCTTCTGCAGTGGTCAGGCATTGAGTCTGACTCAACTTGACACCTTGTAACACAGGAAAGAACCCTTTCTTTGCTTGATCCATTTTGAACTTCTTCAAAACTTTATCAAGGTATGTGCTTTGTGAAAGTCCAATTAAGCATCTTGATATATCTCTATAGATCTTGATGCCCAATATATAAGAAGCTTCACTGAGGTCTTTCATTGAAAAATTATTATTCAAGTATCCTTTTATGCTATTCAGAAATTCAGTATCATTTCCGATCAGCAATATGTCATCCACATATAATATCAGGAATGCTACAGAGCTCCCACCCACTTTCTTGTAAATACAGGCTTCTCCAAAAGTATGTATAAAACCATATGCTTTGATCACACTATCAAAGCGTATATTCCAACTCCGAGAGGCTTGCACCAGTCCATAAATGGATCGCTGGAGCTTGCACACTTTGTTAGCACCTTTTGGATCGACAAAACCTTCTGGTTGCATCATATAGAGCTCTTCTTTAAGATATCCGTTAAGGAATGGAGTTTTGACATCCATTTGCCAAATTTCATAATCATAAAATGCGGCAATTGCTAACATGATTTGGACGGACTTAAGCATCACTACGGGTGAGAAGGTCTCATCGTAGTCAACTCCTTGAACTTGTCGAAAAGCTTTTGCAACAAGTTGAGCTTCATAGACAGTAACATTACTGTCAGCGCCAGTCTTCTTCTTGAAGATCCATTTATTCTCTATGGCTTGCCAATCATTAGGCAAGTCAACCAAAGTCCACACTTTATTCTCATACATGGATCCCATCTCAGATTTCATGGCCTCAAGCCATTTTGCGGAATCTGGGCTCATCATCGCTTCCTCATAGTTCGTAGGTTCGTCATGGTCAAGTAACATGACCTCCAGAACAGGATTACCGTACCACTCTGGTGTGGATCTTACTCTGGTTGACCTACGAGGTTCTGTAGTAACTTGATCAGAACTTTCATGATCATCATCATTAGCTTCCTCACTTACTGGTATAGGAATCACTAGAACTGATTTCTGGGATGAACTACTTTCAATAAGGGAGTAGGTAAAATTACCTCGTCAAGTTCTACTTTCCTCCCACTCACTTCTTTCGAGAGAAACTCCTTCTCTAGAAAGGATCCATTTTAACAACGAATATCTTGCCTTCAGATCTGTGATAGAAGGTGTACCCAACAGTTTCCTTTGGGTATCCTATGAAGAGACATTTCTCCGATTTGGGTTCAAGCTTATCAGGTTGAAGATTTTTCACATATGCATCGCAGCCCCAAACTTTAAGAAACGAGAACTTGGGTTTCTTGCCAAACCACAATTCATAAGGTCTCGTCTCAACGGATTTTGATGGTGCCCTATTTAATGTGAATGCAGCTGTCTCTAAAGCATAATCCCAAAACGATAGCGGTAAATCAGTGAGAGACATCATAGATCGCACCATATCTAATAAAGTGCGTTTACGTCGTTCAGACACACCATTACGTTATGGTGTTCCATGTGGTGTGAGTTGGAAAACTATTCCACATTGTTTCAAATGAAGACCAAACTCATAACTCAAATATTCACCTCCACGATCAGATCGTAGAAACTTAATTTTCTTGTTACGATGATTTTCCACTTCACTCTGAAATTCTTTGAACTTTTCAAATGTTTCAGACTTATGTTTCATCGAGTAGATATACCCATATCTGCTCAAATCATCTGTGAAGGTAAGAAAATAATGATACCCTCCGCGAGCATCAACACTCATTGGACCGCATACATCAGTATGTATTATTTCCAACAAGTCTGTTGCTCGCTCCATTGTCCCGGAGAACGAAGTCTTAGTCATCTTGCCCATGAGGCATGGTTCGCAAGCATCAAGTGATTCATAATCAAGTGATTCCAAAAGTCCATCAGCATGGAGTTTCTTCATGCGCTTTACAACAATATGACCTAAACGGCAGAGCCACAAATAAGTTTCACTATCATTATTAAACTTATATCTTTTGGCTTCAATACTATGAACATGTGTATCACTACTATCAAGATTTAGTAAAAACAGACCACTCATCAAGGGTGCATGACCATAAAAGATATTATTCATATAAATAGAACAACCATTATTCTTTGATTTAAATGAATAACCGTCTCACATCAAACAAGATTCAGATATAATGTTCATTCTCAACGCCGACACCAGATAACAATTATTTAGGTCTAAAACTAATCCCGAAGGTAGATGTAGAGGTAGCGTGCTGACGGCGATGACATCGACTTTGGAACCATTTCCCACGCGCATCGCCACCTCATCCTTAGCCAATCCTCGCTTAATCCGTAGCCCTTGTTTCGAGTTGCAAATATTAGCAATAGAACCAGCATAGAATTCCCAGGTGCTACTGCGAGCATTAGTAAGGTACACAGCAATAACATGTATTAGAAGCATTAGTAACGTTCCGCTTCGAGTGACCAGTCCCTTTGTAGTAGAAGCATGATACATCTCCAACGTATCTATAATTTTTGATTGTTCCATGATATTATACTATCTGTTTTGGATGTTTATGGGCTTTATTATACACTTTTATATTATTTTTGGGACTAACCTATTAACCGGAGGCCCGGCCCAAATTGTTGTTTTCTTGCCTATTTCAGTGTTTCGAAGAAAAGGAATATCAAATGGAGTCCAAACGGAATGAAACCTTTGGGAAAGTTATTTTTGGAACGGAAGCAATCCAGGAGACTTGGAGTTTATGTCAGGGAAGCTTCGAGGTGGCCACAAGGCAGGGAGGCACGCCTGCCCCCTGGGCGCGCCCCCACCCTCGTGGGCCCCTTGTGGCTCCCCTGACCGACTTCTTTCTCCTATATATGTCCATATACCCTAAAAACATCGGGGAGCAGAATAGATAGGGAGTTACGCCGCCAGAAGCCTCCGTAGCCACCGAAAACCAATCTAGACCCGTCCCCGCACCCTGCCGGAGGGGGGAATCCCTCTCCGGTGGCCATCTTCATCATCCCGGCGCTCTCCACGACGAGGAGAGAGTACCACCCTCGGGGCTGAGGGTATGTACCAGTAGCTATGTGTTTGATCTCTCTCTCTCTCTCTCTCTCTCGTGTTCTTGAGGTGATATGATCTTGATGTATCGCGAGCTTTGCTATTATAGTTGGATCTTATGATGTTTCTCCCCCTCTACTCTCTTGTGATGAATTGAGTTTTCCCTTTGAAGTTATCTTATCGGATTGAGTCTTTGAGGATTTGAGAACACTTGATGTATGTCTTGCACGTGCTTATCTATGGTGACAATGTGATATCATGTGATCCACTTGATGTATGTTTTGGTGATCAACTTGCGAGTTCTGTGACCTCATGAACTTATGCATAGGGGTTGGCACACATTTTCGTCGTGACTCTCCGGTAGAAACTTTGGGGCACTCTTTGAAGTTCTTTGTGTTGGTTGAATAGATGAATCTGAGATTGTGTGATGCATATCGTATAATCATACCCACGGATACTTGAGGTGACAATGGAGTATCTAGGTGACATTAGGGTTTTGGTTTATTCGTGTCTTAAGGTGTTATTCTAGTATGAACTCTATGATAGATCGAACGGAAAGAATAGCTTCATGTTATTTTACTACAGACTCTTGAATAGATCGATCAGAAAGGATAACTTTGAGGTGGTTTCGTACCCTACAATAATTTCTTCGTTTGTTCTCCGCTATTAGTGACTTTGGAGTGACTCTTTGTTGCATGTTGAGGGATAGTTATATGATCCAATTATGTTATTATTCTTGAGGGAACTTGCACTAGTGAAAGTATGAACCCTAGGCCTTGTTTCAACGCATTGCAATACCGTTTGTGCTCACTTTTATCATTAGTTACCTTTCTGTTTTTATATTTTCAGATTACAAAAACCTATATCTACGATCCATATTGCACTTGTATCACCATCTCTTCGCCAAACTAGTGCACCTATACAATTTACCATTGTATTGGGTGTGTTGGGGACACAAGAGACTCTTTGTTATTTGGTTGCAGGGTTGTTTGAGAGAGACCATCTTCATCCTATGCCTCCCACGGATTGATAAACCTTAGGTCATCCACTTGAGGGAAATTTGCTACTGTCCTACAAACCTTTGCACTTGGAGGCCCAACAACGTCTACAAGAAGAAGGTTGTGTAGTAGACATCAAGCTCTTTTCTGGCACCGTTGCCGGGGAGGTGAGTGCTTGAAGGTCTATCTTTAGATCTTGCAATCGAATCTTTTAGTTTCTTGTTTTATCACTAGTTTAGTCTATAAAAGAAAACTACAAAAAAAAAGGAATTGAGTTTGTCTCATATGCTTCATCTTTTTAATATCTTTCGTGAGAATGATGGAAAGGAAAATTGTGCTCAAGTGCTAGGAGAAGAAATCTATAAAATGTTTGGCACTAGATCTTTGAATGATGAGCATGATTGCAATGTTGTTAGTATGAACTCTTTCAATATCCATAGTACTGATGATGATTGCACTAGACATGATGGAAATGTCTCTTATAAGCATGTAGATTTTTGTGGAGTGCATAGAGCTTGCAAGTACACACCAATTAGGGAAAATACATTTTGCAAGAGGCATAAGTATTTGGAAACTAAATGGTTGCAAGAAAGGCTAGATGTTTGTGCTGAAAATTTAAACATTCTTAGCCCTACTTGTGAACTTTGCAATGAACGTGATCATTTCAATAACCAATGCAAATTGTTTCATGATCGTATCGTGTTCAAGATTTGTGATGACTTGATTTCCCTTGCACATCATAATGAACTTAGTTTGCTTTTGGGTTATGAAGAAATGAAACATATAACTAAGGATCTTCTAGAAATTGTCCTTGATAAAGTTCTTGATTTTGATCTAGAGGAAATTTATATGTATTGTGCGGTGAATTACATTGAAAATCCTTATATTGCCAATTACATAAAGAAAAGAAAACAAATAGAAGATGAAGAGAATACTAACGAAAGGGAAGAGACTTCCCAATATTCTCCTATTATTTCTTATGATGAATCAGGTAACGAGGAGGAGCCTTGCATTCAACCAATCTCATTAATAAGGAGTTCCAAAAAGAGGATTGAACCCACACATGATGTGAAGAAGAAAAAGAAAAGATGGAGAAGCAAAGGTAGAAAGGTATCTCTCCCAAATGATGTTGCTCCTATTACTCATTGTGATGATGATAATTGCTATACTATTGGTGCTATCCATACTATTAATGATGAGAGTGATTATGCTTATGATATGAAAATGCCCAAGCTTGGGGATGCTTTGTTTGATGAAGATGAGTTTTTTCAGAATATATTTGCTGAAATTAATGTTTGTCCCAAGCATGGGGATGCTACGTTTAATGAGGATGATATTTTTAGTCTCCCAAGTTTTGATATGCAAATTTATAATGATTATAGCATGCCTCCTACTTATGATGATTATATTGATGAAAGTGGGTTTGGAAGAGTGTCAACTTTAGGAAGTAATGATCCCACTATTTTGGAGGATATTGAATCTTATTGTGATAATTATGAAAATGGATTTGGAGAGGTCATGGCTTTATTTAGTAATGATTCCACTATCTTGGAAGAGGTTTCAATTGATTATGATGAGAACAAAGTTGCTACTTATGATGATTATTGTGATGACACTTATGCTATAAAAAGTAGTGATGATTATATTTATAAAACTTGTCATGATTATGACTAGCCTTTTTCTGAACATTACTCTTTTAATGTGGAAACAATTTATAGTATTCGAGTTTCTTAAGATACTCCCACTATTCCGATTGAGAAGAATCTTGCTTATGTGGAGAGTAGTAAATTTTCTATGCTTGTAGATCATGAAGAGAATGCTTTATGTGATAGTTATATTTTTGAAATCAATCATGATGCTACTGAAAATTATTATGAGGGAGGAACATATGGTTATAGGAATTGCAATAATATCAAGTTTCCTCTCTATGTGCTTAAAGTTTTAAAGTTATCCTTGTTTTACCTTCCTATGCAAGTTGTCGGAGCAATGGGCCGCGGGTAGGCTAACCCGAGGCCCATAACCTTTCAAGACATTGGGGCTGACTGCGCCACTCAAGACAACGGACGGAGAGCCGACTTCAGGAGAGCGGTTGGAGGAACAGCCGGCAGCCCATATGCGTCCGAGCCCTAGAGATGAGATTAAGACCGACCGACTCTGACTGGCGGCTTCCAGAGAAGCCGGCCTCGGGGAGTCGGCCCACGACACTAGCAAAGCCGATGCCCTCACCGAGGGATGGGACAGGGAGTGGCGACAGTAAAGCCCACTCCCTCCCCTTTTCCGGGGGATGGCCAGGGCATAGTGCATTCTACCAGCGGAGATCTCCGTCTGACGCAGCACTGTTGCCATGCCATCCTTGACGTCAGCAATAGTGGGTGGAGTCCTGTACCCACGACGGTCTGACAGTACGATCCATGGAAGACAGGCCCTACCAGTAGGTGAGAGTCCGGAAGACGGCAAGGGCGCCACCAGTTGGACCCGTAGGGAGCCGGCCCGCGGAAGTCGGCCTGCCCCTCCCATGGGTCCCACGCGCCATTAACCAGACGAGACAGGGAGTGGCTACAGTAATCGCCTGCCAGGCGGTAAGCCTGTAGCCACGACCCCATGACCAAGCATGCGTCATTAGAGGCACTGCTACAGTAATCAGCAGCCGGCAGGACCCGCCCGCGGTGGGTGCGGCCTGTCGGCTCCGTACCAGACCAGTCGGCTGGGCCCACCAATCGGTGGGCCCCAGCAGTTGGCCGGAGGGCCCGCAGGCGAAGAGACTGACAGCTGTGCCCTATGTCCATACAGTTTACCATTGTACCCCTGGGGGGTAGGCTTATATAAACCCCCCAGGACACCCATGCAAAGGGTTCCAATTCATTAGAACTAGACCTTAGAGAAAGGAGAGAGCTAGCCCTGCCTTCTCCTGACCACAGATACAGTTCGAGGAGCGCCTTTGTACTCACTTTGCCTTAGTGATCATGCGGAGACCCCGCAGAGCAGGACTAGGGCTCCTAGGAGATCCCTGAACCTAGGTAAAGTACGCCGGCTTTTGTGTCTAGGCCTCATCCCGTTTCCAGGCACCGGCGACGTTCTAGTCGCCCCCACCATGATAAGCCATCCATTGGCATATGTCGCACCCAACCCCCGACACAAGTTGATTCTTGTTCCCACAAGTTGTTTGCTCACAAAATCCTATGCATAGGAAGTGGGTTAGACTTAAATGTGCTAGTCATGTAGCCACGACCCCATGACAAAGCCTGCGTCATTAGAGGCACGGCTACAGTAATCAGCAGCTGGCAGGACCCACCAGCGGCGGGTGCGGCCTGTCGGCTCCGTACCAGACCAGTCGGCTGGGCCCACCAATCGGTGGGCCCCAGCAGTTGGCCGGAGGGCCCGCAGGCGAAGAGACTGACAGCTGGGCCCTATGTCCATAAAGTTTACCATTGTACCCCTATGGGGTAGGCTTATATAAACCCCCCCAGGACACCCATGCAAAGGGTTCCGATTCATTAGAACTAGACCAGACCTTAGAGAAAGGAGAGAGCTAGCCCTGCCTTCTCCTGACCACAGATACAACTCGAGGAGCGCCTTTGTACTCACTTTGCCTTAGCGATCATGCGGAGACCCCGCAGAGCATGACTAGGGGTGTTATCTCCTAGGAGAGCCCCGAACCTGGGTAAAGTACGCCGGCGTTCGTGTCTACGCCTCATCCCATTTCCAGGCACCGGCGATGATCTACTCGCCCCCACCATGATAAGACATCCATTGGCATATGTCGCACCCAATCCCCGACATTTGGCGCCCACCGTGGGGCCTGGTGCACCGTCGTACGGAGACCTGTTCTGGACGGGAACCCTTTTTCTCCCTGGGGAGCGCAGCCAGCCTGGCATGCCAGACGGAGTCTACGCTGACGCGCTGCATGACGCTGAAATCGCCTGCGCGGTCTGTTGCCTCGCCGATCTTGTCAGCGAGGTCCGCCTCTCCGACAAGCCCGCATCCGACGCAGGCGATCTTGTCGCCGATCTTGCGGGCCTCCTCGATCAACTCCACGTCGCCAGCGAGCCAGCTGGGGACTTGGAGTCCGTAGGCTCCACCGATCCAATGCTGGTTGACTCCGACACCGCGTCACTTGACACATTCCCCACCAACGTGGTAGTCTACAACGAACCGTTTCCTCGCGTGGAGAGCGGCGGAAGTACCATCACGGAAGTGTTTGTCATTGATCATGATGAGCACTCAGGCCGGGGTGATTATGACCCGCTCAACGCAGCGCTACAAGACCTGGCCGCGCCCATTCCCGAAGACACCGACGCCGAGACGCTGGAATCACGCCGCCTTCAGCTAGTCGAAGGCGCCAAAAAGCTGGCCAGCATGAGACGCCTGTCAGAAGGCTACCAGTGCGAGATGGACCGCGCTGTGGGCGGCACGCCGCCTGCGGCTGGGCCTAGCCGCCTTGGCACGGTCCAGCAGCGCGGCGCGGCTATCGCCGATCTGTTCAGGGCGAATCGCCCCGTCTACGCCACACCTACGGAGAACATTCGAGCCGCCCAGGCGGCGGCGGACGAGCTGGACAAGTTCGAGGGCGAAGAACGTCGCTTGATGATGGAGCGCGTCCAGCTACTCCTTGACGCGGCTGCTGAGCAGAACGAGGCCGGCTGCCACACTGATGCGCCGCGCCGACAGAATGACAACCTGCTTCCGTGCCGAGACTAAGGCGCGGAGTCTCAGACGCCAACTGGCGGCGTCCGCGGAAGAAAGGACAAGGAGCCGGCTATCAGCCGCAGTCGGACTCGCATCACCATAGAACGCGATCGAGACGGCCGCCCAAGAACAGTGGAATGACGGCACGACTGTCCGCCTCCTTCCCCTCGGAGGGAAAGGCGAGTCTCCCCGCCGCCTGTTGATCACCCGACGCTCGGCGACTGCCTTGGCCGCCGAGAGGGAGTCGGAGAGAATGACGCCCGCCACTGGATCGACCGTCTCCATCGATCCCTGGCGCTTGAAGAAGATGATGAGTTGGGTCTGCCGTGTTTTGGCCCCCGCATCCGAAACGAGCCCTTCCCCAAAGGGTTCACGCTCCCCAGAGATACACCCAAATACACCAGCTCCGTGAAGCCGGAAGACTGGCTGGTCGACTACTCCATGGCCGTCAGCATAGCAAACGGCAACAAGCGTGTTGCCGTGAAGTATGTTCCGCTCATGCTCCAAGGGACGGCCCGGACTTGGCTGAATAGCTTAAGGCCCCGCAGCATCAACAGTTGGGTCGACTTCACGGATGCCTTCGTTCGCAACTTCACCAGCACGTACAAGCGGCCTTCCAAGCCTCACCAGCTCTCCTTATGTGTGCAGGGCCCCAGCGAGTCAACCCGCGACTACCTCACGCGCTGGGCCGAGCTTCGCAACTCCTGCGAAGGTGTGCACGAGGTGCAGGCCATTGAGTACTTCACCGCAGGATGCCGGGAGGGCACCCTCCTCAAGCACAAGCTTCTTTGTGACGAGCCGGCATCCCTCGATGAGCTGCTGATCATAGCGGACAAGTACGCCACGTCCGACTCCTCCATGAAGACGGAGATTGAAGTCAGCGCGACCGGCAAGGTGGCTCCTCAGGCTCCTCGAACTCCGGCCGGAGACAGCAGTCAGTGTCAACAGCAGAACGACCACAAGCGCAAAGCCCCACCACTGACTTCCACCAGTCGGCAGGTGGCGACAGTTGAAAACCAGCAGCCAGACGGCCAGCCCCCGCCCAAATGCCAGAAGGGCGGCACGCCCAACTGGCAGCCGGCTTTCTCATATGAGAAGACCTTGGATGGACCCTGCAAGTTCCACAGTGGCGCAAAACCGTCCAACCACACCACTCGGAAATGCCACTGGCTCACCAGGATAGCCAAGGGAGACGAACTTTGCCTCCCCCACCAGCGGGGCAGCCGCCTCCTCCGCCCCAACAGCCAGCGGTCAGACCAGTCGGCGCAGTACAAGATGTGTACCCAAAAGAGCAGGGAGCTTATGTCGTGTTCACCAGTGTGGCCGACGATCGACGCAGCAGACGGCTGCAGCAGCAGGAGGTGAATGCAGTAGCGTCTGACACCCCAGAGTTTATGCACTGGTCTGAGAAGCCCATCAGCTAGAGCAGAGTTGACCACCCCAAAGTAATGCCCAAACCCGGCTCCTATGCCTTGGTTTTGGACGCCACCTTTGCCACGGACAAACGAGCTGCTCGCTTCTCCAGAGTCCTGATAGACGGCGGCAGCAACATCAACATCCTGTACAAGGACACCATGGAGAAGTTAGGGATCAGGCAGAGGCAACTACAGTCCAGCCGGACGGTGTTCCACGACATATTTCCTGGCCTTTCCTGCTCTCCAATCGGCAAGATCTTGATCGACGTCCTCTTTGGAAACAAGGATCATTTCCGCCGAGAGTCAATTTGGTTTGAGGTGGTGGACCTGGAGAGCCCATACCATGCGCTGCTTGGCCGGCCAGCCCTGGCCAAGTTCACGGCCGTCCCCCACTATGCCTACCTCAAGATGAAGATGCCGAGTTCCAAGGGGATCCTGACCATAACTGGCGACTACAAGAAGTCGTCCGCCTGCGCATCAGAGAGCAGTCAGCTGGCCGAGTCCCTCGTGATCGCAGCTGAGAAGTGACTGCTAGATCAGTTGTGGCGATGGCAAGCAAACAGCCAGGGATGTCGCCTGATCCCAGAGAGTCAGAAGCTGAGGGCTCGTTCAAGCCGGCCAAGGAAACAAAGAAGATACCTTTGGACCGAGAGCACCCAGAGAGTTACGCTGTCGTAGGCGCCAACCTCGACAGCAAATAGGAAGGCGAGCTCGTCGATTTCCTCCATGAGAATCGAGACATCTTCGCATGGTCCCCCAAAGACATGCCAGGTGTCCCGAAGGAATTCGCCGAGCACAAATTACACGTCCGATCTGATGCCAAGCCAGTCAGGCAGCCTTTGCGCCGCTTGTCGAAAGAGAAGAGGAGAGTTGTTGGAGAAGAAATAGCCCGGCTGCTTGTGGCCGGCTTCATCATGGAAGTATTCTTTCCAGAATGGCTGTCCAACCCGGTCCTGGTACCGAAGAAGAACAAACAATGGCGAATGTGTATTGACTACACTAGCCTCAACAAAGCATGCCCCAAGGACCCATTCACTTTGCCAAGGATCAACCAAGTGATAGACTCCACAGCCGGATGCAAGTTGTTGAGTTTCTTGGATGCATATTCCGGGTATCACCAAATCAAGTTGAACCCGGCCGACAGGCACAAGACTGCCTTCATCACGCCGTTTGGAACTTTCTGCTACCTGACCATGACGTTCGCTTGAGGAACGCCGGCGCCACCTTCCAACGATGCATGCAGAAGTGTCTCCTCAAGAAGCTCAGCAGAAATGCTCATGTTTACGTGGATAATGTGGTGGTAAAAACGGAGAAGTGTGGGACACTGCTGGAAGACCTCAAGGAGACCTTCGAGAACTTGCGCCGATTTCAGATCAAGCTCAACCCGGAGAAGTGCGTCTTCAGTGTACCAGCCGGCTAGCTCTTGGTTTCTTGGTCTCCGAACGCGGCATAGAATGCAACCCTGTGAAGATCAAGGCAATTGAAAGGATGGAGGTACCCAACCGACTGCTGGACGTACAAAAGTTCACCGGCTGTTTGGCGTCCATCAGCCGATTCATTAGTCGGCTGGGCGAGAAGGCTCTTCCCCTGTACCAACTCATGAAGAAGACCACTTTTTTCGAGTGGAACCACAAGGCGGACGAAGCATTTTTCCAACTAAAGAAGATGCTGACTACTCCACCTGTCCTGGCGGCTCCGACTCCTAAGGAGCCCATGCTCCTCTACATCGCTGCCACCAGCCGAGTGGTCAGCACAATCATTGTAGTAGAGCGCAAGGAGGAAGGCAAAGCGCTACCAATCCAGAGACCGGTATATTATTCGAGTGAGGTACTGTCGACCTCCAAGCAAAACTACCCCCACTACTAGAAGATGTGCTATGGTGTGCATTTTGCCGCCAAGAAATTGAAGCCTTACTTCCAAGAAGATCCAATCATTGTGGTCTGCACGGCTCCTCTAGCTGAGATCATCGGCAGCCGAGACACTTCGGGTCGAGTGGACAAATGGGCCATAGATTTGGCCCCCTATACCACCTACTACCAACCTCGCACTGCCATCAAGTCACAAGCGCTGGCCGACTTCCTCGTCGACTGGGACGAAACCCAGTATCTACCACCAGCGCCCGACTCCACCCATTGGCGAATGCATTTCGACGGCTCCAAGATGCGCACTGGCTTGGGAGCCGGCATCGTCCTCACCTCTCCCAAGGGCAACAAGCTCAAGTATGTGCCGCAAATCCATTTTGCTGCCTCCAACAACGTCGCCGAGTACGAGGCACTCATTCACGGGCTCTGGCTAGCCAAAGAGCTCGCCATTCGCCGGATCCTGTGCTATGGTGACTCCGACTTGGTGGTCCAGCAGTTGTCAGGCAGTTGGGACGCCAAGGATGCAAACATGGCAAGCTACCGCTTCCTCGTACAACAACTCAGCGGATACTTTGAGGGGTGTGAGTTTCTCCATGTACCAAGAAACGACAACGACCAAGCAGACGCCCTGGCGCGAATCGGCTCCACTCGTCAAGCGATACCGTCCGGCGATACCGTCCGGCGTCGCCCTCCAGTGCCTCCTCAAGCCGTCCGTCAAGCCATCACCGGAGTCAGACTCCATCTTCATGCCGGCTCCTCCTGAAGTAGTCAGATCCGACTCAAGAGCCCCCATAGACGACACGAGTATTCCGGCGGGCGGCACGGAAATCGTGGCAGTCGCACCCGGCTCGGGGACTGCGGCAGTCAGCCCAGAGACTTCAGAGCCCGGCCCCGGGACTGCGCCAATCCGTCCGGGGACTTCATCAACACAACAAGCGGCCGCCGACTCCAACCCGCCACCTCCCAGCCCAGCCACCCTCGTCCAAGTCGCAGTCTTGGCTGTTGCAGAAATTGTAGCACCTTCATGGGCCCAGCCCATCCTCAAATTCATAGTGAACAAAGAGCTGCCAGCCGATGAGATCTCGGCTCGGCAAGTACATCACCGGGCGGCAACGTACACCATCGTCAATAGAGAGCTCGTAAGGCGTAGTGTCACTGGTGTTCACCAGCGATTTGTGGAGCTAGAGCATGGCCAAGCAATCCTCAAAGACATCCATCAAGGCGAGTGTGTCCACCATGCGGCTTCGAGAGCACTCGTCGCCAAAGCTTTCCACCATGGATTCTTCTGGCCGACTGCTCTTGAAGACGCCAAGTCTTTGGTCCAAAAATGTAAGGGGTGCCAGAAGTTCCGCTCTAAGCCTCATCAGCCGGCTTAGGCACTCAAAACTATTCCTATTGCCTGGCCCTTTGCTGTTTGGGGCCTGGACATGGTCGGACCATTCAAGACGGCACGAGGCGGTTGACTCACTTACTTGTCGCACTGGACAAGTTCACCAAGTGGATAGAAGCAAAACCAATCAAGAGTTTAAATGGCCCGACCGCTGTGACCATCATCTCCGACATCACAACTTGGTACGGCATACCGCACAACATCATCACTGAAAACGGCACAAATTTTGCCAAAGGTTCCTTGGCCCGGTTCTGCGCGACGCGGGGCATCCGACTGGACTTAGTGTCCGTTGCCCATCCGCAGTCCAACGGCCAGGTAGAGCGAGCAAACGGCCTAATCCTGTCCGGCATCAAGCCTCGGCTGGTCGAGCCTCTGGAGCGCTCGGCAGGCTGCTGGCTTGATGAGTTGCCAGCCGTCCTCTGGAGCCTGCACACGACTCCAAGCAAGTCAACCGGCTTCACGCCCTTCTTCCTCGTCTACGGTGCTGAAGCCGTCATCCCAACGGACATAGAGTTCGACTCCCCTCGAATCACCATGTACACCAAAGAGGAAGCAGAAGAAGCACGTCAAGACGGCGTCGATCTGCTGGAAGAGGGCCGGCTGTTGGCAGTCAGTCGATCCAGCATCTACCAGCAGAGCCTACGCCGATACTACAACCGGAAGGTCAAGCCACGATCTTTCCAAGAAGGAGACCTTGTGCTCCGGCTGATTCAGCGAACAGCCGTCCAGCACAAGCTCTCGGCACCTTGGGAAGGCCCTTTCATCATCAGCAAAGTGTTGGGAAACGACTCCTACTACCTGATCGATGCTCAGAAGCCCCGAGCATGCAAGAGGGACGACTCCGGCAAAGAGACGGAGTGGCCATGGAATGCAAACCTCCTCCGAAGATTTTACAGTTAATGCAGTATGTATCACGCTACCTTTTGTATTAAAGTACGAAGACCTCGGGCCCCTCGAGAGGAGCTCGGGGACTGCCTTCTTTTATCTATATGATAAAGAGTTATGCCTATGAATATGTTATTCTTCGTTATGCCATTTGGCACCGGGTTCGACTAGTCGGCCCGGGGACTTGCCGACTTAAGCTATGAAACGACTTCCTGCAGCCGGACAAGTAATGTGTGGCACTTAAGCCGTCTACTGTTAGAAGCCGCAGATCGCAGAGCGACTGTCCGACGAACAGGAGTAAGGTAGAATGGGTGCCCATATGAAAAATGGCTAAGGACTCAAAGCTCGCTCATAGTTTAAAGCCGGTTTTCAGCCTTTCAAAACCGACTCTTTAGCAGCCGGCTTGCCGTTTCCTAAATTAACTTGCTAAAAACTCTAAAAGGATAAGTACTTGCTTTCCCAAAGAAGCCAAGTTTTCGATATAGCGGCAGTCCGCAAAGCGGCTTTTCGACTGGCAAGATGACAACCAAGGGAAAGCGGCAAAGGAAAAAGTCAAAGAGCAATAAGCAAGAAGAGATAGAATGCGGATAAATATTTACATAGAGAGGCCCCTGGCCGAATCATCAAACAGAAGTTCAAGATACACCAAGTGGGTGGAATTATGCGAAATAACAAGTTCATTGAGAATTCTAGGCAGGTAAAATAAAGATAAAGTGGCGGCCTAGGAAGCCGCGGGCGGACTCGGAGGACCGGAGGGGTCGGCGGTGCCCGTTGCCGGGGCGGCCGGCTGGTTGGTCTCCGCTTGATCACCTCTGGCAACAGCTGGCTCAGTTGGGCGCGGCTCGTTGCTAGAGCCACGGTCGAGATGGGGCTGGCCGTCTGCCTCGACCTCTGGCGCCTCCTCCCCATCTCCTTCCTCCTCCTCGCCTTCCTCTTCGCCACTGGTGTCGATCACCTCCGCCGAGTCCTCGCCGTCGTCCGGGTTCTGCCCAAACCACTCCGGCGGCGCCTCCTCGCCGTTCTCAGCCCGCTCTGGGACGAAGACACTGGTGTCGGTGTACTCGGCGATTGACGCGGCGCGCTTGACAAGATCATCTTCCACCACTGCCAGCTCCGCCTGGGCCTCCAGCCGGAACGTGGCTAACTGGGCTAAGCACAGCCCAGGATACCACGCCTTGGCGAATTCTAAAGCCTGGCGTGCTCCAGCCCGGGCCGAAGAACCCTTCCAGGCCTCAAGACGGCCGGTTGCGACCTCCATCCAGTCCGCAATCCGACTGGGGGTGCGCGGTGCCTGCATATCCAACCATAAGGTAGCGATCTCCTCGGCGCTGACACGTTGAAGCCGGCGCAGCATCTGGTGGGCTAGCCAAAGGCGGGCCTCGATGCTAAGGATCTGCTCGCCAAGAGTCCGGGGGGCGTTGGCGGTGATCTGTGTGCCGTCCGCCCTCCGTGCTTCACGATCAGCCTTGATGGCTTGATTGGCGGCGTCCGAATGGTTGGGGAAGAAGTCTGCTAAGGAAGAAGAATGAAGAAACAGGGTTAATTTTTTTAAAAGCCGACTCGACTAGCAGTCGGCAGCCCAGAAAAGGAAACGAGGGGAAGCTCACCATTGACAAGATCTTTGATTGCTTGGAAGCCGGAGACCAGCGTCGCCTCCTTGTCGGTCCAGGAGGAGCGCTCGGACGCAAATTCGGCGAGAAGGGCGGTCTCCTTGTCCTCCGCCTCCTTCTGGGCCCTATGGAGGATCTCCTTCTGCTCTGCCAGTTGCGTAGCCAGCCGGTCGTGCTCCTCCGTCAGCCGGCCGCACTCCTCCTTGACGCGCAGCGCGGTGTTGACTTCGCCCAGGTGCTGCTGAAGGGCGGCGTTGGGTTCTGAAGGAGGGGGAGGGGTGTCAGTCGTCAACCAAGAAGAAAGGTCGCCGGGGAGATCCGGCCCGACTGCTCAGCAGCCGGCCCGAATCTCGGGGACTACAACCTGCGGGTGTGCCAGCGCGCCCCCGCAGAGAAAGAAGAGGACTCACCCCAGCTGTCCGAAAAGTCGGCGGTCCGCTTGGCCAGCTCCTCAACATTGGCGTTGAAGGAGGTCACACGAAGATTGTGGTAATCCTGCATCGAAATTTCAGAAAAAATGTTGGTACTTGGAACTCACCGATTAGACTTCCGAGCTGCCTGCTCAGCAGCCGGCCCGAAACTCGGGGACTACACCCAGTGGGTGCGCTGGCTTGCGCCCACAAAGAAAAATAAGGAAGCAAAGCAAAAAGAAAGGATGCGTACCCGGATGGCCGTTCGTGACGCCAGATATGCCTTGGTGCAGTCCTTGATGGCGTCACCCTCGGCCCGGAGCTTGGCTTGGACGTCCAAGAGCGCCCCGGTTCAACGGGCCCGTCACGCCTCCCCGCACCCACCAGGTGGGCGCGGCGCTCGACACCTTGGTGTTCGGGATCGTGGAGCTCGCAACGCCGGTCTCCAGAGGACGCGGTGCTGAGGCCGCCTTCGCGAGGCGCGTCGGCGTACTGACCTCGAGGGCCAGGCCCGTTGCCGCCGTGCCTCCGGTTGGCGGCACTGGTGGGTCCTCCGGTTGTCCACCTGGCGCGCCTCCGGCGGGTGGTGGTGGCGGCACAATGACTTCCGGTGTAGCGGTGACGTCGGTGTCCCTCTCCATGACCGGTTTCTCGTTGCGGACTTCCCCAGTCTGCACCGTGAACTCCGGTGGCGGCGGCGCGGAGTTCAAGGGGACGACAAACACCGCCCACTAGCGGTGTACGGCTTCCTCTGTGCGCTTCTTCTCTGCATCGGCGGCCTCGGCCTCCGCCAGCTTCTTCAGAGCGGCAGCCTCCGCCTTGTCGGCTTCCGCCTTCTTCAGGCGGGCGGTTTCCCACTCCTCACACGCCTCGCGCGTTCCGCTCTATCGCCTCCCGGAGGTCGGCGGCGGGATCAATCCGCCGGGTGGTGGAGGAGGTCTCCGCTGACTTTACGATGGAGACGGCGGCCGATTTCTCAAGAGAGAGAGGGGCCCTAAAGTCGGGAAAATAAAGTAAAGGGATTTCAGACAGACTCAACAAAGAAACGTGAAGGTACGAAGAGAGGTAGTACTTACGCCGAAATCAGCTACGGCGTCTTCACCACCTTGCGGAAGTGGTTGGCCTTTGCGGCCGCTTTGTCCCGCTTGGTCGCCGCGGTTGAGCCCTTGGGCTTCTTTGGCCGGCTGCCGAACAGGCTCGTCCCGGCCCTACGCTTCTTGTCATCATCCTCGTCATCATCAGGAGTGTCCAGCGGGGCTGACGGGCCCGCGCCCGGCTGGCCGGCTCCTGGCTAGTGGCATGGGGCAACCTCCTCGTCATCATCAGGCCAGTCCTCGAGACTGGCCCCAAGTCTCGGACCACCTGACGCGTCGCCTCCTCCCTCAGCGTTGTCCTCCAGGGCCGCCGCCCCCAAGTCGGGGTCGTCCACATTGCTCTTCGCTCGGTCGGGGAGGAACTCGCGGTCCGGCCCCAAGGTGCCGGCTGCTGGCTGGAGGAGGGTGTTCTGACCAAAGCCGACTGGTTAGAACGAGCAAGACGGACTCAGTAGTAAAGATGTCAGGAGAATCGAAGAAAAAGAGAGAAGGGAAACGACTCACCAGAGGCGGAGGAGCAGCACGTGAATACGGCTCCTTGCCGAACTGCCACTCTTCGTTGAGGTCGCAGCTCGCAAGATAGTTCACCATGTAGGCTACCTCCTCGTGAGGCATCTCCTTGGTGCACATTCGGCTCGGGTATCGGTGCCCGCTCATCTGGCAGATCATGTGGGGGCGACTTTGGAGGGGCAGCACTCAGCGCGCCACGAAGGCGGACAACAAGTCCGACCCCATCAGGCCCTCTGACTGCGCCAGTACTCGAAGCCGTGCAACGGTGCCGGCTCCTGCAGGTGTCAGCGTCCGGGCCCGGTGCGACCAGTTGGGCTGTCTCCCAGCCGGCAGGCCGGCAGGTTGACCCAATCACCCTCCGCAGAGACGTTCTTAACGTAGAAGTACGACCGCTGCCACATCTTCACCGACTTGATCAGCCTGATGGAGGGAAATGGGTTGTCGGCCCCCGACCTCCGCACGGTGATGAACGCGCCGCACTAAGCCGGCACGCCCGTGGCTTGGGTGCTGAGCTTGGAGAAGAAGAACTCCCCCCAAAGCTCGATGGTGGGGAGAACACCGATGAAGCCTTCGCACAGGGCGACGAAGGCAGACAGTAGCACCACCGTGTTGGGGGTGAGGTGGTGCGGCTGGAGTCCGTAGAACTCGGGGAAGGAGCGGAAGAAGTTGCTCGCCGGCAGGCCCAGGCCGCGCAGGTAGTGCAAGCAGAAGACAACCCGCTCGCCCTCCTGCGGCGCCGGCGAAATTTCTCCCCTCCGCGCGAGGCGGACCCTCACAAGGTCCTCGCCAGGAAATCGACGCGTCTTGCGGAGCAAGTCGATGTGATCCTCGTGAACCTCCGAACCATCCCAGGTACCGGAGTGCGCCCTCGGGGGCGTGACGATGGAGGAAGAGCTCATCGTGAGTGGACCGCCGCAACGTTCGACGAGGCTCGAGGAGCAGAGAAAGAGAGAGAGAAGAAGGAGAGGAAGCAGTGGGGATGCGAGGCGCGCGTGCTCCGCCGTTTCCCCTCCTCCCCCTACTTATAGCCCAGTGGGTTGCGAAGCCGAGGGGGCGGTTGTGGGATTTACTGCGCCCACTACCCCACGCCCTCCGCGTTTATCGTGCAAAGTTACTGCACGCGTAACTCTGTGGGAACCTCAACCGTCCCCCACGGCCGCAGCGGATCCGCTCGCGTGCCGAGGCGTGGTAGTGGCAAGCCCTGCCTGCGGACATGTCCCATTTCACGGATGGGTAGGCAGGCTGGCTCGGCCACTAGTTGCCACGTGGTGGGCACGAAGTGGGTGGCGTCCAGGAAGCTTAGCTTGTACGCCACTGAGTTCCCGCCAGGGGATTCAAAAGTATTTCTTGGACGAGTCAAAGTCAGGCGACTCCGACTCCTACCAGTCGGCCCGGTAGAGTCAAGCGGAATCCCCACCTCAAGTACTCGGAGAATGAAACTACTGAGGCTCCTCGGCTGGATGTCCATGGCGCATCATCAGCTTCGGGGACTACTGTCGGAGCAATGGGCCGCGGGTAGGCTAACCCGAGGCCCATAACCTTTCAAGACATCGGGGCTGACTGCGCCCCTCAAGACAACGGACGGAGAGCCGACTTCAAGAGGGCGGCTGGAGGAACAGCTGGCAGCCCATATACGTCCGAGCCCTAGAGACGAGATCAAGACCGGCCGACTCCGACTGGCGGCTTCCAGAGAAGCCGGCCACGGGGAGTCGGCGCACGACACCAGCAAAGCCCATGCCCTCACCGGGGGGAGGGGGGTGGGATGGGACAGGGAGTGGCGACAGTAAAGCCCACTCCCTCCCTTTTTCTGGGGGATGGCCAGGGCACAGTGCATTGTACCAGCGGAGATCTCCGTCTGGCGCAGCACTGTTGCCATGCCATCCTTGACGTCAGCAATAGTGGGTGGAGTCCTGTACCCACGACGGTCTGACAGTACGATCCATGGAAGACAGGCCCTACCAGTAGGTGAGAGTCCGGAAGACGGCAAGGGCGCCACCAGTTGGACCCGTAGGGAGCCGGCCCGCGGAAGTCGGCCTGCCCCTCCCATGGGTCCCATGCGCCATTAACTAGACGAGACAGGGAGTGGCTACAGTAATCGCCTGCCAGGCGGCAGGCCTGTAGCCACGACCCCATGACCAAGCATGCGTCATTAGAGGCACTGCTACAGTAATCATCAGCCGGCAGGACCCGCCCGCGGTGGGTGCGGCCTGTCGGCTCCGTACCAGACCAGTCGGCTGGGCCCACCAATCGGTGGGCCCCAGCAGTTGGCCGGAGGGCCCGCAGGCAAAGAGACTGACAGCTGTGCCCTATGTCCATACAGTTTACCATTGTACCCATGGGGGGTAGGCTTATATAAACCCCCCAGGACACCCATGCAAAGGGTTCCAATTCATTAGAACTAGACATTAGAGAAAGGAGAGAGCTAGCCCTGCCTTCTCCTGACCACAGATACAGTTCGAGGAGCGCCTTTGTACTCACTTTGCCTTAGTGATCATGCGGAGACCCCGCAGAGCAGGACTAGGGCTCCTAGGAGATCCCTGAACCTGGGTAAAGTACGCCGGCTTTCGTGTCTAGGCCTCATCCCGTTTCCAGGCACCGGCGACGTTCTAGTTGCCCCCACCATGATAAGCCATCCATTGGCATATGTCGCACCCAACCCCCGACACAAGTTGATTCTTGTTCCCACAAGTTGTTTGCTCACAAAATCCTATGCATAGGAAGTGGGTTAGACTTAAATGCGCTAGTTATATTCTTCATGATGCTCTCTTTATGTTTCAATTCCTATCTTTTATGTGAGCATCATTGAAATCATCATGCCTATCTAGGGGCGTTAAACGTTAGCGCTTGTTGGGAGGCAACGCAATCTTATTTTTGTTCCTTCTTTTTGTTTCTGTTAGTAATAAATAATTCATCTAGCGTCTGTTTAGATGTGGTTTTATGCTTTTAATTAGTGTTTGTGCCAAGTAGAACCTTTCGGAAGACTTGGGGAAAGTCTTTGCGATCTTGCTGTAAAAACAGAAACTTTAGCTCTCACGAGATTTGCTGCTATATTTTACTGGAGAGTGCTATTTAGTTAATTCTTTTTGCAGATGATTAATAGATAAATTACTCACGTCCAGAATTTTATTTTGGAATTTTTGGGTTTCCAGAAGTATTCGAAACCTACAGATTACTACAGACTGTTCTGTTTTTGACAGATTCTGTTTTTTCGTGTGTTGTTTGCTTATTTTGATGAATCGATGGCTAGTAATAGAGTTTATGAACCATAGAAAAGTTAGAATATAGTAGGTTTAACACCAATATAAATAAATAATGAGTTCATTACAGTACCTTGAAGTGGTGATTTATTTTCTTATACTAACGGAGCTCACAAGATTTTTCTGTTAAGTTTTGTGTTGTGAAGTTTTCAAGTTTTGGGTAAAGATTTGATGGATTATGGAACAAGGAGTGGAAAGAACCTAAAGCTTGGGGATTCCCAAGGCACCCCAAGGTAAAATCCAAGGACACGAAAAGCCTAAGCTTGGGGATGCCCCGGAAGGCATCCCCTCTTTCGTCTTCGTCTATCGGTAACTTTACTTGGAGCTATATTTTTATTCGCCACATGATATGTGTTTTGCTTGGAGCATCTTGTATGATTTGAGTCTTTGATTTTTATTTTACCACAATCATCCTTGCTGTACACACCTTTTGAGAGAGACACACATGAATTGGAATTTATTAGAATACTCTATGTGCTTCACTTATATCTTTTGAGCTATATAATTTTTGCTCTAGTGCTTCACTTATATCTTTTAGAGCACGGAGGTGGTTCTATTTTACAGAAATAATTGATCTCTCATGCTTCACTTATATCATTTCTAGAGTCCTTTATAACAACATGGCAATAATAAAAACTTTCATATAAGTGCATTGAATACAAAGAGAAGTTTGATACTTGATGATTGTTTTGAGATATGGAGATGGTGATATTAGAGTCATGCTAGTTGGGTAGTTGTGAATTTGAGAAATACTTGTGTTGAAGTTTGTGATTCCCGTAGCATGCACGTATGGTGAACCGTTATGTGATGAAGTCGGAGCATGATTTATTTATTT
Organism: Triticum urartu; assembly: GCF_056163025.1. Lineage (NCBI taxonomy): Eukaryota > Viridiplantae > Streptophyta > Magnoliopsida > Poales > Poaceae > Triticum > Triticum urartu. Next base: position 440,299,991 of record NC_141878.1, on the reverse strand, counting down.
ATTGCCTTCCTTATGAGTGGCGGTCGGGGACGAGCGATGATCTTTTCCTACCAATCTATCCCCCTAGGAGCATGCGCGTAGTACTTCGTTTCGATAACTAATAGATTTTTTCAATAAGTATGTGAGTTCTTTATGACTAATGTTGAGTCCATGGATTATACGCACTCTCACCCTTCCACCATTGCTAGCCTCTCTAATACCGCGCACCTTTCGCCGGTATCATACACCCACCATATACCTTCCTCAAAACAGCCACCATACCTACCTATTATGGCATTTCCATAGCCATTCCGAGATATATTGCCATGCAACTTTCCACCGTTCCGTTTATTATGACACGCTCCATCATTGTCATATTGCTTTGCATGATCATGTAGTTGACATATTATTTGTGGCAAAGCCACTGTTCATAAATATTTGATACATGTCACTCATGAGTCATTGCTCATCCCGCTACACCGTCAGAGGCATTCATATAGAGTCATATTTTGTTCTAAGTATCGAGTTGTAATTCTTGAGTTGTAAGTAAATAAAAGTGCGATGATCATCATTATTAGAGCATTGTCCCATGTGAGGAAAGGATGATGGAGACTATGATTCCCCCACCAGTCGGGATGACGCCGAAGTCCCCGAATCATTTTCCTGTGCAAAAAAAATAGTGCAAACCGGAGATAATAGTGTTAATGATAATTAAAAAATGTTGCATAATAAATAATTTATGCAAAGTGAGGAATAGAAGAAATATGGCCTGGCGCCGAAGTCAATGTCGATGCAGGGCATCGGCGTGATGTAGTAAAGGCGTGGCAAAGCCTGAATTCCGAGCTAACGTGATGGAGCTGGTCGGCTAGTGACTCTGTTTGAGATGGGCTTCAACCATATTATTGTAATAAGTACTCTATTTGAGATATTCGATGTAATAAGTGTGTGATTGCACTCTGTTATAAATCCTCGAGTACTGTGTGTGTCAGCATTACCGATCCAGGGATGACACTTATGCATAGAGATTTTACCGTCTGAGGTCAGATCGCTACAAGATGGTATTAGAGCACACGCTGATTGTAGGACGCGACCACTAGGATGAGCCATATGACATTCTTCTCTACTCATTTCTGACTCCTATCCATTTTCTACTCTATTGATGGCGGACCCAAGGAACAAGTTTGTTCAACCGGATGAAGACACTCCTTTTGGATGACACTTGAAGGAGGCCACTAAGTACCTGAGCATCAGAATACCGAGCTTCACGGGGACCTACACCGCCACTCTACTTGAAGAAGAGCGCTGGACAATCCGAGTACATGTTCCGGGAAGGACATTCACACTAGTTGCTGAGCCCATAGAGTTTTCTTTTGATGCACCAACCTGGATTCTAGGAAAGAGCATGGCAGCCCACATGGCCATGTGACACATCGGTGAGGTATACCACAAGGATCTTAAGGGCACCATCTACCAGATATGTGGATGCCGAGATGAGCAATGGGAGATGATTTGCCCCAGGAAGGACAAATCCATTGCAGCCTACATCCAGGAGTTAAACCAACACATTCGTCGCCAGGAGAACCAGATGTGCGCCAGCATGATAGACATGAAGAAGGTGATGACCAGGAACATGGAGCTAGAAGAGGAACTCAAGTCTACACGCGATGGATGTGAAGAGGAAATTGCAGTACTACTGGAGAAGATTGAAGACCTGAAGAAGAAGCTAGGAATATTCATGGGAGATCCCGCACCTGAGGAGGACAACCACCCCAAAGACTACATCATCATCAACGACACCAGCCCCGACCCCGATAATGATGATGATTACGAAGACGAAGCTAGAGCAGATATCATGGATTCTTCCACCAATCAAAATTTCTAGTCGACCACCATATCATCAGAAGTATTTCCCCCATGTATGTAGTATTAGTCCGAGCTTTTTTGTAGCGGTAGGTTAGATCGATTGCATGACCTGAAGGAAATATGCCCTACAGGAAATAATAAAGTTATTATTTATTTCCTTATATCATGATAAATGTTTATTATTCATGCTAGAATTGTATTAACCGGAAACATAATACATGTGTGAATACATAGACAAACAGAGTGTCACTAGTATGCCTCTACTTGACTAGCTCGTTAATTGAAGATGGTTATGTTTCCTAGATATAGACATGAGTTGTCATTTGATTAACGGGATCACATCATTAGGAGAATTATGTGATTGACTTGACCCATTCCATTAGCTTAGCACTTGATCGTTTAGTTTGTTGCTATTGCTTTCTTCATAACTTATACATGTTCCTATGACTATGAGATTATGCAACTCCCGTTTACCGGAGGAAAACTTTGTGTGCTACCAAACGTCACAACGTAACTGGGTGATTATAAAGGTGCTCTACAGGTGTCTCTGAAGGTACTTGTTGGGTTGGCATATTTCGAGATTAGGATTTTTCACTCCGATTGTCGGAGAGGTATCTCTGGGCCCTCTCGATAATGCACATCACTTAAGCCTTGCAAGCATTGCAACTAATAAGTTAGTTGCGGGATGATGTATTACGAAACGAGTAAAGAGACTTGCCAGTAACGAGATTGAACTAGGTATTGAGATACCGACGATCGAATCTCGGGCAAGTAACATACCGATGACAAAGGGAACAACGTATGTTGTTATGCGATCTGACCGATAAAGATCTTCGTAGAATATGTGGGAGCCAATATGAGCATCCAGGTTCCGCTATTGGTTATTAATCGGAGACATGTCTCGGTCATGTCTACATAGTTCTCGAACCCGTAGGGTCCGCACGCTCAAAGTTTCGGTGACGATTGTATTATGAGTTTATGTGATTTGATGTACCGAAGGTAGTTCGGAGTCCCGGATGAGATCGGGGATATGACGAGGAGTCTCGAAATGGTCGAGACGTAAAGATCGATATATTGGACGACTATATTCGGACATCGCGAACGTTCCGAGTGATTCGGGTATTTTCGGGGGTACCGGGGAGTTACTGGAATACGAGGAAGAAGTAATGGGCCTCATGGGCCAAGTGGTGGAAGAGAGGAGGCAGGGCACGCGGCCCCCCTAGCCCAAACCGAATTGGACTAGGGGGCCGGCCCCCCTTTCCTCCTTCTCCTCCTTCTCCTTCCTTCTCCTTCTCCTCCTTCCTTTCCTCCTCCTAGTAGGAGTAGGAAAGGGGAGTCCTACTCCTACTAGGAGGAGGACTCCTCCTCCTGGCACGCCCATAGAGGGCCGGCCGGCCTCCCCCCTTGCTCCTTTATATACAGGGGCAGGGGGGCACCTCTAGACACACAAGTTGATCAGTTGATCTCTCCCAGCCGTGTGCGGTGCCCCCCTCCACCATATTCCACATCGGTCATATCGTAGCGGTGCTTAGGCGAAGCCCTGCGTTGGTAGCAACATCATCACCGTCACCACGCCGTCGTGCTGACGGAACTCTCCTATGAAGCTCTGCTGGGTCGGAGTTTGCGGGACGTCATCGAGCTGAACGTGTGCTGAACTCGGAGGTGCCGTGCGTTCGATACTTGGATCGGTCGGATCGTGAAGACGTACGACTACATCAACCGCGTTGTGCTAATGCTTCTGCTTTCGGTCTACGAGGGTACGTGGACAACACTCTCCCCTCTCGTTGCTATGCATCACCATGATCTTGCATGTGCGTAGGAATTTTTTTGAAATTACTACGTTCCCCAACAGTGGCATCCGAGCCAGGTTTCATGCGTTGATGTTATCTGCACGAGTGGAACACAAGTGAGTTGTGGGCGATATAAGTCATACTGCTTACCAGCCTGTCATACTTTGGTTCAGCGGTATTGTTGGATGAAGCGGCCCGGACCGACATTACGCGTACGCTTACGCAAGACTGGTTCTACCAACATGCTTTGCACACAGGTGGCTGGCGGGTGTCAGTTTCTCCAACTTTAGTTGAACAGAGTGTGGCTACGCCCGGTCCTTGCGAAGGTTAAAACAGCACCAACTTGACAAACTATCGTTGTGGTTTTGATGCGTAGGTAAGAACGGTTTTTGCTAAAGCCCGTAGCAGCCACGTAAAACTTGCAACAACAAAGTAGAGGACGTCTAACTTGTTTTTGCAGGGCATGTTGTGATGTGATATGGTCAAGACATGATGCTAAATTTTATTGTATGAGATGATCATGTTTTGTAACTGAGTTATCGGCAACTGGCAGGAGCCATATGGTTGTCGCTTTATTGTATGCAATGCAATTGCACTGTAATGCTTTACTTTATCACTAAGTGGTAGCGATAGTCGTGGAAGCATAAGATTGGCGAGACGACAACGATGCTACGATGGTGATCAAGGTGTCGCGCCGGTGACGATGGTGATCATGACGGTGCTTCGGAGATGGAGATCACAAGCACAAGATGATGATGGCCATATCATATCAGTTATATTGATTGCATGTGATGTTTATCTTTTATGCATCTTATCTTGCTTTGATTGATGGTAGCATTATAAGATGATCTCTCACTAAATTTCAAGATAAAAGTGTTCTCCCTGAGTATGCACCGTTGCCAAAGTTCGTCGTGCCCAGACACCACGTGATGATCGGGTGTGATAAGCTCTACGTCTATCTACAACGGGTGCAAGCCAGTTTTGCACACGCAGAATACTCAGGTTAAACTTGACGAGCCTAGCATATGCAGATATGGCCTCGGAACACTGAGACCGAAAGGTCGAGCGTGAATCATATAGTAGATATGATCAACATATTGATGTTCACCATTGAAAGCTACTCCATTTGACGTGATGATCGGTTATGGTTTAGTTGATTTGGATCACGTGATCACTTAGAAGATTAGAGGGATGTCTTTCTAAGTGGGAGTTCTTAAGTAATATGATTAATTGAACTTAAATTTATCATGAACTTAGTACCTGATAGTATCTTGCTTGTCTATGTTTGATTGTAGATAGATGGCCCGTGCTGTTGTTCCGTTGAATTTTAATGCCTTCCTTGAGAAAGCAAAGTTGAAAGATGATGGTAGCAATTACACGGACTGGGTCCGTAACTTGAGGATTATCCTCATTGCTGCACAGAAGAATTACGTCCTGGAAGCACCGCTAGGTGCCAGGCCTGCTGTTGGAGCAACACCAGATGTTATGAACATCTGGCAGAGCAAAGCTAATGACTACTCGATAGTTCAGTGTGCCATGCTTAACGGCTTAGAATCGGGACTTCAACGACGTTTTGAACGTCATGGAGCATATGAGATGTTCCAGGAGTTGAAGTTAATATTTCAAGCAAATGCCCGAATTGAGAGATATGAAGTATCCAATAAATTTTATAGCTGCAAGATGGAGGTGAATAGTTCTGTCAGTGAACATATACTCAAAATGTCTGGGTATCATAATCACTTGACTCAACTGGGAGTTAATCTTCCTGTTGATAGTGTCATTGACAGAGTTCTTCAATCACTGCCACCAAGCTACAAGAGCTTCGTGATGAACTATAACATGCAAGGGATGGATAAGACAATTCCCGAGCTCTTCGCAATGCTAAAGGCTGCGGAGGTAGAAATTGAGAAGGAGCATCAAGTGTTGATGGTCAACAAGACCGCCAGTTTCAAGAAAAAGGGCAAAGGGAAGAAGAAGGGGAACTTCAAGAAGAACAGTAAGCAAGTTACTGCTCAGGAGAAGAAACCCAAATCTGGACCTAAGCCTGAAACTGAGTGCTTCTACTGCAAGCAGAATGGACACTGGAAGCGGAACTGCCCCAAGTATTTGGCGGATAAGAAGGATGGCAAGGTGAACAAAGGTATATGTGATATACATGTTATTGATGTGTACCTTACTAGACCTCGTAGTAGCACTTGGGTATTTGATACTGGTTCTGTTGCTAACATTTGCAACTCGAAACAGGGACTACGGATTATGTGAACACTGGCAAAGGACGAGGTGACGATGCGCGTGGGAAATGGTTCCAAAGTCGATGTGATCGCGGTCGGCACACTACCTCTACATATACCTTCGGGATTAGTTTTAGACCTAAATAATTGTTATTTGGTGCCAACATTGAGCATGAACATTATATCTGGATCTTGTTTGATGCGAGACGGTTATTCATTTAAATCAGAGAATAATGGTTGTTCTATTTATATGAGTAATATCTTTTATGGTCATGCACCCTTGAAGAGTGGTCTATTTTTGATGAATCTTGATAGTAGTGATACACATATTCATAATGTTGAAACCAAAAGATGCAGAGTTGATAATGATAGTGCAACTTATTTGTGGCACTGCCATTTAGGTCATATCGGTGTAAAGCGCATGAAGAAACTCCATATTGATGGACTTTTGGAATGACTTGATTATGAATCACTTGGTACTTGCGAACCGTGCCTCATGGGCAAGATGACCAAAACGCCGTTCTCCGGTACAATGGAGAGAGCAACGGATTTGTTGGAAATCATACATGCAGATGTATGTGGTCTGATGAATAATAAGGCTCGTGGCGGATATCGTTATTTTCTCACCTTCACAAATGATTTAAGCAGATATGGGTATATCTACTTAATGAATCATAAGTCTGAAACATTTGAAAAGTTCAAACAATTTCAGAGTGAAGTTGAAAATCATCGTAACAAGAAAATAAAGTTTCTATGATCTGATCGTGGAGGAGAATATTTGAGTTACGAGTTTGGTCTACATTTGAAACAATGCGGAATAGTTTCACAAATCACGCCACCCGGAACACCACAGCGTAATGGTGTGTCCGAACGTCGTAATCATACTTTACTAGATATGGTGCGATCTATGATGTCTCTTACAGATTTACCGCTATCGTTTTGGGGTTATGCTTTAGAGACGGCTGCATTCACGTTAAATAGGGCACCATAGAAATCTGTTGAGACGACGCCTTATGAACTATGGTTTGGCACGAAACCAACTTGTCGTTTCTGAAAGTTTGGGGCTACGATGCTTATGTGAAAAAGCTTCAACCTGATAAGCTCGAACCCAAATCGGAGAAATGTCTCTTCATAGGATACCCAAAGGAAACTGTTGGGTAGACCTTCTATCACAGATCCGAAGGCAAGACTTTCGTTGCTAAGAATGGATCCTTTCTAGAGAAGGAGTTTCTCTCGAAAGAAGTGAGTGGGAGGAAAGTAGAACTTGATGAGGTAATTGTACCTGCTCCCATATTGGAAAGTAATATATCACAGAAACCGGTTTCTGTGACACCTACACCAATTAGTGAGGAAGCTAATGATAATGATCATGAAACTTCAGATCAAGTTACTACCGAACCTCGTACATCAACCAGGATAAGATCCGCACCAGAGTGGTACGGTAATCCTGTTCTGGAAGTCATGCTACTAGATCATGATGAACCTACGAACTATGAAGAAGCGATGGTGAGCCCAGATTCCACAAAATGGCTAGAAGCCATGAAATCTGAGATGGGATCCATGTATGAGAACAAAGTGTGGACTTTGGTTGACTTGCCCGTTGATCAGCAAGCAATTGAGAATAAATGGATCTTCAAGAAGAAGACTGACGCTGACGGTAATGTTGCTGTCTACAAAGCTCGACTTGTTGCAAAAGGTTTTCGACAAGTTCAAGGGATTGACTACGATGAGACCTTCTCACCCGTAGCGATGCTTAAGTCTGTCCGAATCATGTTAGCAATTGTCGCATTTTATGATTATGAAATTTGGCAAATGGATGTTAAAACTGCATTCCTGAATGGATTTCTGGAAGAAGAGTTGTATATGATGCAGCCAGAAGGTTTTGTCGATCCAAAGGGAGCTAACAAAGTGTGCAAGCTCCAGGGATCCATTTATGGATTGGTGCAAGCCTCTCGGAGTTGGAATAAACACTTTGATAGTGTGATCAAAGCATTTGGTTTTGTACATACTTTTGGAGAAGCCTGTATTTACAAGAAAGTGAGTGGGAGCTCTATAGCATTTCTGATATTATATGTGGATGGCATATTATTGATTGCAATGATATAGAATTTCTGGATAGCATAAAGGGATATTTGAATAAGAGTTTTTCGATGAAAGACCTCGGTGAAGCTGCTTATATATTAGGCATTAAGATCTATAGAAATAGATCAAGACGCTTAATTGGAATTTCGCAAAGCACATACCTTGACAAAGTTTTGAAGAAGTTCAAAATGGATCAGGCAAAGAAAGGGTTCTTGCCTGTGTTACAAGGTGTGAAGTTGAGTAAGACTCAATGTCCGACCACTGCAGAAGATAGAGAGAAAATGAAAGATGTTCCCTATGCTTCAGCCATAGGCTCTATCATGTATGCAATGCTGTGTACCAGACCTGATGTGTGCCTTGCTATAAGTCTAGCAGGGAGGTAGCAAAGTAATCCTGGAGTGGATCACTAGACAGCGGTCAAGAACATCCTGAAGTACCTGAAAAGGACTAAGGATATGTTTCTCGTATATGGAGGTGACAAAGATCTCATCGTAAATGGTTACGTTGATGCAAGCTTTGACACTGATCCGGACGATTCTAAATCGCAAACCGGATATGTGTTTATATTAAACGATGGAGCTGTTAGTTGGTACAGTCCTAAACAAAGCGTCGTGGCGGGATCTACATGTGAAGCAGAGTACATAGCTACTTCGGAAGCAGCAAATGAAGGGGTCTGGATGAAGGAGTTCACATCCGATCTAGGTGTCATACCTAATGCATTGGGTCCAATGAAAATCTTTTGTGACAATACTGGTGCAATTGCCTTGGCGAAGGAATCCAGATTTCACAAGAGAACCAAGCACATCAAGAGACGCTTCAATTCCATTTGGGATTTAGTCCAAGTGGGAGACATAGAAATTTGCAATATACATACGGATCTGAATGTTGCGGACCCGCTGACTAAGCCTCTTCCACGAGCAAAACATGACCAGCACCAAGGCTCCATGGGTGTTAGCATCATTACTGTGTAATCTAGATTATTGACTCTAGTGCAAGTGGGAGACTGAAGGAAATATGCCCTAGAGGCAATAATAAAGTTATTATTTATTTCCTTATATCATGATAAATGTTTATTATTCATGCTAGAATTGTATTAACCGGAAACATAATACATGTGTGAATACATAGACAAACAGAGTGTCACTAGTATGCCTCTACTTGACTAGCTCGTTAATCGAAGATGGTTATGTTTCCTAGCCATAGACATGAGTTGTCATTTGATTAACGGGATCACATCATTAGGAGAATGATGTGATTTACTTGACCCATTCCATTAGCTTAGCACTTGATCGTTTAGTTTGTTGCTATTGCTTTCTTCATAACTTATACATGTTCCTATGACTATGAGATTATACAACTCTCGTTTACCGGAGGAACACTTTGTGTGCTACCAAACGTCACAACGTAACTGGGTGATTATAAAGGTGCTCTATAGGTGTCTCCGAAGGTACTTGTTGGGTTGGCGTATTTCGAGATTAGGATTGGTCACTCTGATTGTTGGAGAGGTATCTCTGGGCCCTCTCGGTAATGCACATCACTTAAGCCTTGCAAGCATTGCAACTAATAAGTTAGTTGCGGGATGATGTATCACGGAACGAGTAAAGAGACTTGCCGGTAACGAGATTGAACTAGGTATTGAGATACCGACGATCGAATCTCGGGCAAGTAACATACCGATGACAAAGGGAACAACGTATGTTGTTATGCGGTCTGACCGATAAAGATCTTCATAGAATATGTGGGAGCCAATATGAGCATCCAGGTTCCGCTATTGGTTATTGATCGGAGACATGTCTCGGTCATGTCTACATAGTTCTCGAACCCGTAGGGTCCGCACGCTTAAAGTTTTGGTGACAATTATATTATGAGTTTATGTGATTTGATATACCGAAGATAGTTCGGAGTCCCGTATGAGATCGGGGACATGACGAGGAGTCTCAAAATGGTCGAGACGTAAAGATCGATATATTGGACGACTATATTCGGACATCGGAAAGGTTCCGAGTGATTCGGGTATTTTTCAGAGGTACCGGGGAGTTACGGGAATACGAGGAAGAAGTAATGGGCCTCATGGGCCAAGTGGTGGAAGAGAGGAGGCAGGGCGCGCGGCCCCCCTTGTCCAAACCGAATTGGACTAGGGGGCCGGCCCCCCTTTCCTCCTTCTCCTCCTTCTCCTTCCTTCTCCTTCTCCTCCTTCCTTTCCTCCTCCTAGTAGGAGTAGGAAAGGGGAGTCCTACTCCTACTAGGAGGAGGACTCCTCCTCCTGGTGCGCCCATAGAGGGCCGGACGGCCTCTCCCCTTGCTCCTTTATATACTGGGGCAGGGGGGCACCTCTAGACACACAAGTTGATCAGTTGATCTCTCCCAGCCGTGTGCGGTGCCCCCCTCCACCATATTCCACCTTGGTCATATCGTAGCGGTGCTTAGGCGAAGCCCTGCGTCAGTAGCAACATCATCACTGTCACCACGCCGTCATGCTGACGGAACTCTCCCGTGAAGCTCTGCTGGATCGGAGTTCGCGGGACGTCATCGAGCCGAACGTCTGCTAAACTCGGAGGTGCCGTGCGTTCGGTACTTGGATCGGTCGGATCGTGAAGACGTACGACTACATCAACCGCGTTGTGCTAACACTTCCGCTTTCGGTCTACGAGGGTACGTGGACAACACTCTCCTCTCTCGTTGCTATGCATCACCATGATCTTGCATGTGCGTAGAATTTTTTTTGAAATTACTACGTTCCCCAACATGACCTTGTTTGAATTGAGTGGTGTGAAATGAATGTGTTTGTCTCATGTGCATATGGGTAATGATCTCTCTTTAGACCTCACTCTATTCTATTCTCACCCCTCTAAACCTATCAGATGCCTCCGGGATGTGACCCCGGATTTGTCTTCCCACCGGAGCTCACTCAGTTGATCAACAGTAGAATGCCTTGATGCAGTTGCTAGTCCAGAACCAAGGCAACAACAACAACAACAATCCACCGCCACCACCTCTAGTTGACAACTTAGCCCATTTTCTGAGGTTGAATCCACTGGTGTTTTCTAGTAGCACCGAGCCGATTGTTGCTGATGACTGGCTCCGCAGGATTGGAAGGGAGCTGACCACCGTAGGTTGCACAGATGCTGAGAAAGTGCGTCTTGCCGCACACCAACTGGATGGACCTGTAGCCTCATGATGGGAGAATTACACAACCACTTTCCCCATAGCAAATGTCACTTGGGATTAGTTTCAGCAAGTTTTCCGCACCGCCCATGTCTCAGCCGGAGCTATGAGTATGAAGAAGTGTGAGTTTCGCAACTTACGCCAGGGAAATCGTACCATGGGGTAGTACGTGGATGAGTTTAGTAAGTTAGCTCGCTATTCCCCAGATGATGTGGCCACATATGCCGCAAAGTAGGAGAAGTTTATGGAAGGGCTGAATGATGAGCTGAGTATGTAGTTGATGGTGGCAACATTCACTAACTACCATGAGTTGGTAGATAGGGCTCTTATGATTGAAGGCAAGCAGCAACAGATATAGAGCCGCAAAAGGAAGTATGGACAGGGGAACTACAATTCTGGAGCCCAACAGAAGCCTCGTTTTACCCCGAACTCGGGAGGACATATTCATCATAACCATGGAGGCCACACTCACAATGGAGGAAGCTCACATAACCATAGTGGCCCTAAGAATGGTAATGGGAATGGAGGAAACAACGGTCATAACCGTTACAACCCCACTACACCCGCCAAGAAGGATCTAAGTCACATTACTTGTTTCAAGTACAGGAAGGCTGGACACTACGCCACTGACTATCCTGAAGCAAAGAATGGAAATGGCAATGGAAGTTCTGGGAAGAAGCCCAACCCTTTCACCAGAGGACAGGTGAACCACGTTAACATGGAGGAAGTTGAAGAGCAGCCAGATGCAGTTATCGGTAAGTTTTTGATTAAGTCATTTACTGCTACTATTCTTTTTGACACTGGTGCATCGCGTTCATACATATCGAGGGGATTTGTGGATAAATATAAGCTGCCCACCAAAGCCCTTAAGACACCTATGTTAGTAAGCTCGCCAGGAGCGGAGTATATGGCAAGTAGAGGATGTTTTCAGATGCCATTGACCATAGGTAGGCATGTTTTCCCCTCAGACCTGGTGATTTTGGAGTCACAAGGATTGTATGTGATACTAGGCATGGATTGGCTATCGATGTATGGAGGAAATATCGATTGTGCTAGTAAGTCAATACTCACCACCCTGGAGGGTGAACGGATCAAGTATGTGTCCCGGCATGCGCCAAGGAGGACTCAAGTAAATGCACTCTCAGGAGTTGTTCAAGAAGAAGTGCCTGTTGTGAAGGATTACCCGGATGTATTTCCAGAGGAATTACCAGGCATGCCACCGGATCAAGACATAGAGTTTTTGATAGAGCTGTTGCCAGGCACCGGACCAATATCGAAGAGACCGTATCGGATGCCCGCAAATGATTTGGAGGAATCAAGAAGCAGATTAAGGAGTTACTGGAGAAAGGTTACATTCGACCAAGTTCATCACTGTGGGAAGCCCCAGTGCTCTTAGTTGAAAAGAAGGATGGATCTTTAAGAATGGTTGTTGATTATCGAGCATTGAATGAGGTGACGATTAAGAACAAGTACCCACTACCAATGATCAACGACTTGTTTGATCATCTACAGGGAGCGAAAGTATTCTCCAAGATCGATCTTAGATCAGGATACCACCAGTTGAAGATCCGAGAACAGGATATACCTAAGGCAGCTTTTACCACAAGGTATGGGCTATATGAGTACACGGTCATGTATTTTGGATTGACTAATGCCCCTGCCTATTTTATGAGTTTGATGAATAAGGTGTTCATGGAGTTTTTGGATAAGTTTGTTGTGGTGTTCATTGATGATATTTTGGTGTACTCAAAGAATGAAGAGGAACACAAGGAACATTTGCGACTAGTTCTCTAGAAGCTAAGGGAACATCAGCTATATGCCAAGTTCAGCAAGTGTGAATTTTGGTTGAAAGAAGTTGGATTTCTTGGATATGTTATATCAGGAGAAGGTATAGCAGTAGACCCTACCAAGGTGCAGTCTGTTACTGAGTGGTTGGCACCCACCTTAGTTGGAGAGATACACAGTTTTTTGGGACTCGCAGGATATTATAGGAGAGTCATTGAGAATTTTTCCAAAATGGCAAAACCCATGACGGAGTTGCTGAAGAAGGACACCAAGTTCAAATGGACCGAGGAATGTGAGGTGAGTTTTCAGGAGTTGAAGAAACGTTTGGTTATAGCTCCAGTACTAATTCTTCCGGATATACGCAAGGATTTCCAAGTGTATTGCGACGCTTCTCGCTTGGGAATTGGAGGTGTACTTATGCAAGACGGAAGAGTTGTTTCATATGCCTCACGTCAGCTTCGACCTCAAGAGTGGAATTATGCCACGCATGATTTGGAGTAGGAGCCGTAGTGCATGCGCTCAAGACCTGGAGACATTTTCTTATCAGAAACCGTTGTGATGTGTACACGGATCACAAGAGTTTGAAGTACATTTTCACGTAGAAGGAGTTGAATCTCAGGTAGAGGAGATGGTTGGGGCTAATAAAGGATTATGATATGAAGCTGCATTATCATCCAGGAAAGGCCAATGTTGTATCAGATGCTTTGAGCCGCAAAAGTTATGTCAATACACTCGTAAGCGGAGGATTACTGCAGGAGTTAGTCGACGATCTCAAGGAACTTCGTTTGGAGATGGTTCCAAGAGGTTTTGTTGCAGCAATGGAGGTTCAGTCCACATTATTGGGAAGGATTCGAGAAGCTCAGAAGGATGATAATGAAATTGCTGAGATAAAGGAGAAGATGAACAATGGAAAAGCCAAGGTTTTCGTGATGATGAGAACAAACTTTATGGTTTGAGGATCGTGTATATGTGCCCAATAATGCGTAGATCAGGAAGCTAATACTTCAGGAAGCTCATGACTCGCCATACTCGATTCACCCCAGAAACACCAAGATGTATTTGGATTTGAAGGAACGTTTTTGGTGGACAGGTATGAAGAAGGATATTCCCGAGTATGTAGCAGTATGTGATGTATGTCAGAGAGTGAAGGCAGAACATCAGAAGCCAGCAGGATTACTTCATCCTATTCCAATACCAGAATGGAAGTGGGACAAACTTGGTATGGACTTTATCACCGGATTACCCAGGACCAGGTCAGGATATGACTCCATCTGGGTAGTAGTTGATCGCTTGACCAAGGTAGCTCACTTTATGGTCATGAAAACCACCTATACGAGCGCGGAGTTGGCCAAGATATATATGACCAGGATCGGATGTATGCATGGAGTTCCGAGGACCATCGTATCAGATAGAGGAACACAGTTTACCTCGAAGTTTTGGAATCAGTTGCACCAGACCTTGGGTACCAGGCTAGAGTTCAATACAGCCTTTCATCTACAGACAGATGGACAGACCGAGAGAGTCAATCAGATTCTGGAGGACATGTTGAGAGCTTGTGCACTAGATTATGGATCCAGTTGGGATGATAATTTGCCTTACGCAGAGTTCTCATACAACAACAATTACCAAGCTAGTTTGAAGATGTCCCCTTTCGAAGCTTTGTATGGAAGAAGGTGCAGGACACCCTTGATGTGGGATGAAGTCGGAGACCGTCAGTTGTTCAGACCAGATTTAATCAAAGAGTCTGAAGAAATCATATGCATAGCATATTTTATTTGCATTTTGGTTGTGATCCTAGAAATCTTAAGCAACTCAAGGACCCAAAGAGAGAGTTGGAGATTTCACAAATTTTCATATTTGAAATTTTTTCATATTTGAAAAGAGGATCAATTTGATTTTAATAATTTTTCTCCCCAATTATTTCTAATAATAAAAATAAATGAGAGAAGATAATATGACTTCTTCAAAAGAGAGGAATACTGGAGAGGAAATTTTGAAATGAAATTAATTTTTTATTGGTATTTCATTTGCTATTTTATTTGAATTAGAAAAATATGCATTTTTGAAAAGTGCATTTCTAGGCTAGGAAAATGTTCACCTTGTCATAAATATTAGGTTTGGACGGTGAAAATTGTTTCTGGCACTTTTAGAATTTTTTTATTTTATTACGATTTTTCTTCGGGCAATTTTTTTTAAATCTATCTTTCGGACCAACCGAGCCGAAGGCCCAGCCGGGCACCGCCACCTCCCGCTCGGGAGACTCCCGCGCACCGCCGCCGCTCGGAGTCCGAGCAGGACTCCCGCACGCCGTCCCCTTCCGCAAGCCACGCGCCCCTGACTCTTTATAAGCAGCCGCCCCCGCCGCCTTCTCCTCACCACCCGCCGCCTGCCCCGCCGCCGCCGCTGCACCGCGCTGCTACTACCGCCGCTGCCTCGCGCTATCGTCCCCACTGACATCGCCTCGCCCTCCAAAGCCGCACCGGATCTCGCCGTTGATGTCGCCTTCGTTTTTCTTAGGTAAACCGGTAAAAACCGTTCGGTTTTCCTTGGTTTTCTTTCGTTTTTTTCGGTTTAGGTTAGATCGGTTTTTCTATTTATTAGGTTATTTAGCAGATGTTCGTCGGTTAGTTTCTGTTAACGAACGATTTTTGTTCATTAGTTCCTGTTAGTGAACGTTCCTTCGATAGGTTTTTCTTTTTCTGTTTATTTTTTTCAGCCAAGGACCTATCCGCGAATACTTTTATCACAGATTAGTCCCTGATCTTCAAACCCTCGTTACTTTTTGCTCGTTCATCCAAATCCAATGAAACCAACGCCAAAATCTTCATCTTGTTCCCCTCTTTACAGATAATCAACTTGAATATGGTTTTGACCAATTAAAATTTGGGTTTCAAGCAGATTTTTTTTGAATTTCTTTTGGTCGCAGTTTGAGTTTCGTAGCTCCGATTCGATTGATTCTTTTTGCAAATCGAAGGTCTTCAGTTGAACTTTTAGTTTGGATCTTTTCTCTTGAGTTTTACCCTTGCATCTTATGCTTGAATGCTTATGTATGCTATTGTTTGTTTAGATAGAGTTTCCGGAGTGCGAAGCATGCTACTACGAATCACTAGGGTTTTCAGATCGTCAGCAAGGCAAGTAACACTTTGATCATATCCCTTATTACCAAGTTTTTATGAATTAGTTTCAATCCTCAAACACTGCATGGTTAGGACTTGAATACTTGTGGGTGTTGGGAAGTAGTTGACGAGGTAGAACCTATTGTCTTTTATTCAAACCCTGGGATGTTGCTATGTATGCTTATATTGCTATGCTATGCTCGTAGACATTGTTTGGTTTGAGTGATCCGTGACAAATGTGAGAGTTATCATTAATGCTTAACTTAAGGTGCCTACTTTAATACACATCTGGGTGGATTGGTTAGGACACCCTGGAGCACCCAGTGGTTGTCCGGACACCTAGAGCAATCCAATGTTGTCTTGGGATATCCCGGAGTACCCGTGTGATCATCCTATGGTCCACCACCCAGGCTCAAAGGGATCATAAGATTATTCAAGCTAGAAACTTCCGTGTGCAGCCACAAGCCAGTATGGGCTCTGGCATAGTTGAGTAAGTTGTGAGAAACCTTTCCATGATGGGCTAGCAGATGTAGGGGATTGTAGGTGTACCGGCCTATCTATTGGTTAAGGGGACCTCTTCGAAAAGACTGTGTCTCAGTCATCCGTTTCTCAAACACCATGCAGTGCGAGAAATACAACGGTGGAGATCGAGTCTTGTGGGGAATACTGCGCAAACCTCTGTAGAGTGTACAAACTAATCATGGTTAGTCGTGTCCCCGGTTATGGACATCTTGAGTATCTGGTACTTGAATTATTGATTTGATCTCATCACTTTACTTAATTTAATTTGTTGGGTTATTTCATATTAATTTGGGATTGAGTTGGAGGAACCTTCTCAATAATTTCAACCAACTTGTAGTTAAATAAAATATATTCCTTTGTTGTAGGGGAAAACTGACTTTACGCAAAATGATAACCATAGAGCCTCCACCAGCCATATATGCATGTAGTGATAGTTGTTATTTGTTCATTGCTCTATAGTGTTATCTTGCCAGCAAATTCCATGTGGTGCCCTACATAGGCTACAACGTATTATATTGCAAAGTTTTCAGACGAAGAGTAAGGTGCGCTAGGTCGTTGTCATGCACTCAGCTATGCCGTTGGAGTTCATGGACTCATTTACCTTCGAAGCTTCCGCGGTTATCTTATTTAGATAGCCTTCAACCATATTATTGTAATAAGTACTCTCTTAGAGATATTCGATGTAATAAGTGTGTGATTGCACTTTGTTATAAATCCTCGAGTACCGTGTGTGTCAGCATTACCGATCCAGGGATGACACTTATGCACAGAGATTTGACCGTATGAGGTCAGGTCGTTGCAAAGGGATAAGGACGCGGGGCAGTGTGCGGGCTCACCAGAAGGACACATTGCGCGCGTGACCAATCGAGAGTGTGATTGTTCTCTAATTATGATCACTTCCCATTATAATATGAGTTTTACAGTAGTTGCCAATTTTAGGAACCATCCATCCACCCCGATCCGACGATGGTAAAACAGGAGGCAACAGATTAAAAGTATGTGGAAGAACCAATACAGGTGGGACTGGTACCAAAATTATGTGGGACCAGTACTTATAATTTTTTTATTTTTAATGGGTATATATGTTATTTACCATCATCCAGGACCTTGTCTCTTCCAATCGTTCTCTCAAATCCCACTCTCTTCCACCACTCTCTCCTCTAATCAACACGTCGTCGCCGCTCTCCCACCACTCCCCCAACCTAATTGTCGTGCCCGGAGTAGAGGAGGGGCCAATTGAGAAGAATGGGAGGAGGGGCCCACCAGACCTTCATCGTGTACTCATCTCGTGTCATCAGGATTAGGGCTGGGGATTTGAAAGCAAATAGTCATAAATTGAAGAACATGCTAAGAAGATCATTCATCTCGAACTATCCTTGAACTGCCACTCCGTATAAACTTCATGGTGGCCAACTTTTGGGGTGATGGTCTGCGTTTGTGTGTTGTGCCCTCCGCACATCCAACTATAGTCCTGGTGTCAAATTGTTCTTTGACTGGATTAATAGCAGCATCAGTCTTCCTCGTGCATTCATGTTTGCGCCTTTTGTCGCCGGATGTCTCGGGTTTCTTGGCAACATCACGATTTCTTATTTCCATGGTTTCGTCTTCTACACCATTAGGTTCCTTTGCAATGCGGGCTCGTGCTCCTCCTTATGTAGAGTAGAACGTGGTGCGTTAGGTGCAATCATGAAAGGTATGAAATAGATGAAATGAAATGTCAGTTGTGTCGCACTATTATAGGATTCTTGTATGATTCAACTCGAGGTCGGTTAAAATTTGTAGGTGGTAGGTTTGAACATAATTTTCAGCTGAAAATATCTATCTGTGCCTAAATTTGACAATGACACATATGTTAGCATAGCGTAGAAGCCATTTTGAAGTTCATGAATGCAAATGAAATTTGGTGTTTCACTGACTGTGTGAAATCCTCGGTCATTAGATCACCGTCCCATGAAAATATGTATTTTAGTGTGTGTGGCCTGTAGGAATGCTTGCAATGTAAAATTGAAGTTTGGTAATCTTGTGTAGGGAGATGAATAATTTTAGGTGGCTATACGAAATCATCCACCTGTTGTGGTATAACAGTATAGCATCTGGTTTTCCACTGTGTAACGTTGATGGGCTTAGGTGGTGTTACCAAGCCACCCTTGAATGCATCGTTGATACACGCCTGAATGGACTCCACCTTGTGTACGACGAGTAATACAAAGGGTTCTGTTAGTAGTTTGGGAGTTTATGTGCGATGTGATGCTAAGAAGCAGTAAGAGCACACATGCTAGGGTAGTTTCCTTGGCTCGTCACGATATGCTTGGTTGGTGACGACATGAATATCTTCCTTGTCGAAATTAAAGATCATTAGAAGCCAGTGGATTTCGCATACATGCAATAGGATATGTATCTGCTGTAAAATTAAAGTGGACTCAATATAGGAAAGAATTAAGGTATGCAATAAAATAAAGGTTGATAGGACTAGTGAATTGTTTCATCTAGCTAGTTTCTGATTACGAAATAAGGAAGTAAAGAAACATGCTTACTATTCCGCGTCCTACAAATTTCTTTGCTATACGAGCAACCCATGGGCTTTCGCATCCCCGTGGAACACTGCCACATCCACCTAACACCTTTCTGTTTTTTTGCGTGGATATGACTAATGAAGTATCAGTGTCAACATTGCTAATGTGTGAATATGCAATAATAACCTACAAAAGTTTCAATCATGTAATATGCCACAAGTTGGAATACTTAATGTAGATTGCAGTATAAGGGGATTACCTCATCAAAAATAATAATTTCTTGACATTTGGCTTGAGTGGATGAGCTATTAGGACAATTCTATCGAATGGACAGTGCCACCTTGAAGTATTCATCTATCAACTTGTAATATCATTGTCGAATATAGGCTTCCGCGGTGGGATGGCTTGGTCCAATTGCTCATTTTGCACTGGGTGTTCCAACAGAAGTCCCTATAGTCAATCGTCCAAACCAGGAGTTGGTGGTAAGTGGCCATTGTCTAGATTGACTTGTTCCTACAAGAAAAAGTTAGCCACTGATAAGAAACTTTGTTCGTGTTGGAAAGGTGTTGGGCCATAATATGCATTACTTAACATTGATTTTGTGTTGATTTGAACTAGGGATCTTAATCCTTGTACCACGAAATACATATAGTGAATATGTAGGAAGATATGTGTAAAATCGGTGCTGCAATATCAAGTATCTGGAGTTCACTTTTGACGTCTCATAAGTTCGTCCTCCATCTTTGACAACCTAGGTTGAGTGGCAATTTTACTCCTAATATTTATCAAGTCCTCATTCAGGGTGATTAATCTGGTATCAAATTTGTGCTCTACTTTCATTAGTTGTCTGGCTCTTCTTCTCATTTTTTGAGAATCACTTGTTGATAGTTTGAATTATCATGTCCGTCTTTGTAAAAAAATAGCAACCCATTGTGTGTGAAGTTAAATGACTAAGGTTCGATGCGACCTTTTTGTGGCATTGAAAACGAAGTGTCTTCGAAAGACTTACTTGTTGGCTACTCATAGTCTGACCTTGTGGTTGTACTCAATAGCTAACATCTTAATTCGCATGACTATCTTTGTTGCTGGATGATTACTTTCTAATGTTGGTCGGTCTATTCGGAGCACAACTATTCATGTTAACCTTGCAAAAGGTATAATGAATGAGTCTTAAAAAAATAAATAAGCTAAAAATAAAAAAAGTAAAGTCTAGAAAGGCACCACTTCTTTATATAATCCTCAGGAATCATAAGCCTCGCTTCTTAGTTTTGCTTTGGCTTCATCCACTGTGCCATCAGCAGAGGGAATATTGTATAATAGAAAACCCAGCAAACACTGGCGTGCTCACGGTGCCAAAACTATATGAAAAATTAGTTCATCAATGATAGAGAGAGATATGCATCATGTGCATAATTGTAGATGTTAACTAATGTTATAGCACTTGCAACAAATGTACATTTGTGTGAAAAGTGACTTGTTCTAGTTTGTTAAAATTGTGGATGGAACTCAACAAGTGAGTCAATGTCAAACATCCTCAGTTAAAACTGGGAATGTTTGTCACATTCTCAACTAGGGTCAAATATTTGACATCGATGTAACCTTTTGATGTGGGTGCTAGAATAGTGCCAATAGCAAACAAAACGAATTGCTTGTTGAAATGATCATCAGGAGTTTTGAGGTTTTAATCAGCTCCTCAAGGTTATTGAGATCATATGTGTCCTGTTGGTTTAGTAAGCATTTAACAAGTTCTTCTCTTATGATTTTTCCATATGGATGTTTATATCGTTCATTTGTATCAGAAGGTCCATTATATGGTACTCGTCTGTTGGAGTGATAGGAATGTCGTTACCACCGATGGGAAAAGATTGCTTGTCATGATGTAGCGCTTAGGTAGCCTCACCAACATTATACATCAGGGACGACATACTGGCTTATATATGTGAGCCCTTCGAGACCATTTTTATTGAGATGGTCTATTTGTGGTTCGGTGATAAATCTTTGATGGTGTTCACGAACCTTGTTCGCTAGCACAATATCTTCATATTTGCATGTTTCGCACAGAGTGCCTGCAACACTACATGACTTAGGTTCACGAACACCGCCAAAGGTTTATCACTAGACCTCAAAGAGGCCATCTCTATGAAAACCAGTCTTGGAGGGCTTACACATATGAATCCAGTGTATCTATGACGTATAATGTTGGTGAGGCTAGCCAAGTGTTACATCAGCGACAAGCAGCCTTTTCCCATCAATGGTAACGACATTCCTCTCACTCGAACGAAAGTGTACCATATAGTGGACGTTCGGATACAAGGGGACGATAAATATCCATATGGAAAAACCATATGACAAAAACGTGTTAAGTGCTTATCAAACCGACGGGAAACTTCAGCCAGATAACCTTGAGTTAACTAAAACCTCCAAAGTTCTCGATGATCATTTTACCAGGCAATTTATCGTCCTCGTAGTTGACACTATTCTAGCACCCACATTAAAAGATAACGTCGACGTCAAATATTTGACCCTTGTTGAGAATGTGGCAAACATTCCTAGTTAACTTGGGTCCACAATTTTAACCAACTAGATCAAGTCACTCTGCACTAGAATCTACCTTTGCTGCAAGTAAGTGCTAAAACAACAGCTAACATTCTACAGTTATTCATATGATGCATCTTTCTCTTATCATTGATGAACTAATGTTTCGTGTAGTTTGGGAGCACCCCCATGTTAGCTTGATTATCAATTCAACTATACCCCCCTCCGTTGATCGCATGATGGGATGAAGCCAAAGAAAAACTAAGAAGCGAAGCTTATGATTTCGGATGACTAGATAGATGAGTGATACCTTTCTAAACTTGACATTTTTATTTTAGCTTATTTAATCATTGAACCTTTTGCAAGGTTATCATGAACAGCTGTGCTTCGAATGGACCGACCAAAATTAGGAACGTATCGGGAGGACTAGATAGATGAGTGATACCTTTCTAGGCTTGGCATTTTTATTTTAGCTTATTTAATCATTGTACCTTTTGGAAGGTGATAACCCACAAGTATAGGGGATCGCAATAGTTTTCGAGGGTAGAGTATTCAACCCAAATTTGTTGATTCGACACAAGGGGAGCCAAAGAATATTCTCAAGTGTTAGCAGCTGAGTTGTCAATTCAACCACACCTGGAAACTTAATATCGCCAGCAAAGTGTTTAGTAGCAAAGTAATATGATAGTAGTGGTAACGGTAGCAAAAGGTAAAAGTAGTAAAAGTAATGTTTTTGGTATTTTGTAGTGATGATAGCAATAGCAACGGGAAATTAAATAAGCGAAGAACAATATATGGAAAGCTCGTAGGCAATGGATCGGTGATAGAGAATTATGCCGGATGCGGTTCATCATGTAACAGTCATAACCTAGGGTGACACAGAACTACCTCCAGTTCATTGATATAATGTAGGCATGTATTCCGAATATTGTCATACGTGCCTATGGAAAAGAACTTGCATGAAATCTTTTGTCCTACCCTCCCGTGGCAGGGGGTCCTTACGGAAACTAAGGGATATTAAGGCCTCCTTTTAATAGAGAACCGGAACAAAGCATTAACACATAGTGAATACATGAACTCCTCAAACTACAGTCATCACCGGTAAGTATCCCGATTATTGTCACTTCGGGGTTAATGGATCATAACACATAATAGGTGACTATAGACTTGCAAGATAGGATCAAGAACACTCATATATTGATGAAAACATAATAGGTTCAGATCTGAAATCATGGCACTCGGGCCCTAGTGACAAGCATTAAGCATAGCAAAGTCATAGCAACATCAATCTCAAAACATAGTGGACACTAGGGATCAAACCCTAACAAAACTAACTCGATTACATGATAGATCCCATCCAACCCATCACCGTCCAACAAGCCTACGATGGAATTACTCACGCACGGCGGTGAGCATCACGAAATTGGTGATGGAGGATGGTTGATGATGACGATGGCGACGGATTCCCCTCTCCGGAGCCCCGAACGGACTCCAGATCAGCCCTCCCGAGAGGTTTTAGGGCTTGGCGGCGGCTCCGTATCGTAAAACGTGATGATTTCTTCTCTCTTATTTTTTCTCATCGAAACTCAATATATGGAGGTGGAGTTGGAGTCCCCCTGTTCTTCATCTTTGGCAGGTATTTTTCTTATTTTCTGAAAAGTGTCTCCGTGAAGTTTCAGGTCATTCCGAGAACGTTTTTTAGTGCACATAAATAACACCATGGTAATTCTACTGAAAACAGTGTCAGTCTGGGTTAGTTCCATTCAAATCATGCAAGTTAGACTCCAAAACAAGGGCAAAAGTGTTTGGAAAAGTAGATACGCTAGAGACGTATCAACTCCCCCAAGCTTAAACCTTTGCTTGTCCTCAAGCAATTCAGTTGACAAACTGAAAGTGATAAAGAAAAACTTTTACAAACTCTGTT
Organism: Triticum urartu; assembly: GCF_056163025.1. Classification (NCBI taxonomy): domain Eukaryota; kingdom Viridiplantae; phylum Streptophyta; class Magnoliopsida; order Poales; family Poaceae; genus Triticum; species Triticum urartu. The sequence goes on along the minus strand of NC_141878.1, from coordinate 440,276,486 downwards.
TGCTCTTGTTGTTGTAAATATGTAAAGCCAGCATTCAAGTTTTTAGCAAAGATTATAACTAACCACATTTGCAATAACGCATAGGTCTCAAGTTTACTCATATCAATAGCATAATCAACTAGCGAGCCATAATAATAAAACTCGGATGACAACACTTTCTCAAAACAATCATAATATGATATAACAGGATGGTATCTCGCTAGCCCTTTCTGAGACCACAAAACATAAATGCAGAGCACCTTTAAAGACCAAGGACTGACTAGACATTGTAATTCATGGTAAAAGAGATCAAGTCAAGTCATACTCAATGTAAACTAACAATAATGAATACAAATGACAGCAGTGCTCTCCAACTGGTGCTTTTTAATAAGAGGATGATGGCTCAGCATAAAAGTAAATAGATAGGCCCTTCGCATAGGGAAGCAGGGATTTGTAGAGGTGCCAGAGCTCGGTTTTGAAATAGAGGTGAATAATATTTTGAGCGGTATACTTTGATTGTCAACATAACAACCAAGAGATGGCGATATCTTCCATGCTACACACATTATAGGCGGTTCCCAAACAGAATGGTAAGGTTTATACTCCCCCTTCCACCAACAAGCATCAATCCATGGCTTGCTCGAAACAACGAGTGCCTCCAACTAATAAGAGTCCCTGGGGGAGTTTTGTTTGCAATTATTTTGATTTAGTTTGCATAAAGCATGGGACTGGGCATCCCGGTGACCAGCCAGTTATCTCGTGAGTGAGGAGCGGAGTCCACTCCTCTTGAGAATAACCCGCCTAACATGGAAGATACGGACAGACCTAATTGATACATGAGCTATTCGAGCATACAAAACATGATATTTATTTGAAGGTTTAGAGTTTGGCACATACAAATTTACTTGGAACGGCAGGTAGATACCGTATATATAGGTAGGTATAGTGGACTCATGTGGAATAACTTTGGCGTTTAAGGGATTGGATGCACAAGAAGTATTCCTGCTTAGTGCAGGTGAAGGCTAGCAAAAGACTGGGAAGCGACCAGCTAGAGAGCGACAACAGTCATGAACATGCATTAAAATTAGTCAACACCAAATGCAAGCATTAGTAGGATATAATCCACCATGAACATAAAATATCATGAAGGCTAAGTTGATTTTGTTTCAACTACATGCGTGAACATGTGCCAAGTCAAGTCACTTAAATCATTCAGAGGAGGATACCACCCTATCATACCACATCATAACCATTTTAATAGCATGTTGGCACGCAAGGTAAACCATTATAACTCATAGCTAATCAAGCATGGCACAAGAAACTATGATCTCTAGTTGTCATTGCAAACATGTTTATTCATAATAGGCTGAATCAGGAACGATGAACTAATCATATTTACAAAAACAAAAGAGGTCGAGTTCATACCAGCTTTTCTCATCTCAGTGAGTCCATCATATATCGTCATAATTGCCTTTCACTTGCACGACCGAATAGTGTGAATAATAATAATAGTGCACGTGTATTGGACTAAGTTGGAATCTGCAGGCATTCAATAAACATGAGAAGACAAGGCAATATGGGCTATTTTGTCAGATCAACAATTAATGTATATAAGAGCCACTTTAACAATTTAATTATGGTCTTCTCCTATCGACCCCCAAAGAAAAGAAAAGAAATAAAACTATTTACACGGGAAAGCTCCCAACAAGCAAAAGAAGAACATGAAATATTTTTGGGTTTTCTTTTTTTAATTACTACTACAAGCATGAAAAGTAAATTAATTAAAAGCTACAACTAATTTTTTGGTTTTTCTTAAGGTTTATGAAACACACAAGAAGAATGCATAAAAAGGAAAATAACCTAGCATGGATGATACAATGAAAAAGTATGAGCACCGACATCTAGCAATGAGTGTGTGAACATAAATGTAATGACGGTGGGAAATACATACTCCCCCAAGCTTAGGCTTTTGGCCATGTTGGTCTATGGCCATGGCTGGCCTGGCGGATATCCATAATAATAGTTGGGGTCGTATTGTGATGAGGAAGAAGAAGGCTCAGATTGCCACTGGCTGACAATCATCTCCGGATCCCACTGGTAATTAGACTGCCATGAAGGATCAAATTGTGGTTCCGGCTCTGGCTCCTCGGCTGGTGCAGGGTTCCGGTATGTGTGGATAGCCGTCAATGGAACAAGGTACGTGCCTACAGTCAAATCAAACAAAGAAGGAGCAGGCAAGGTAATAGTCTCAGGATGATGTTTATTAAAGAACAATTGATATTTAAGCTCTCCTTCCCTATTCTTAACAATAAAATCGTGTGCCACCATACTTTTATAATCTAGATAAACACAGGGCAACACTTTCTCTTCCTTCTCAGCATGCCTAATAGGTATGTTAAAATGTGCAACTAGGCATGTAGCATAGATGCCTCCAAAGATGGGGCCCTTGGTATGGTTCAGACTTAACTGTTTGGCAATAATGCTGCCCATACTAAAAGAGTTATCACCGTATAAACCGTGGTGCAAAATAATAATATCAGGGATACTCAGGTTTCCACAGTTTCCGCGACCAATTAAGTAACGACTAGCAAATAATGCAAAGTAGCGTAAAACAGGAAAATGTATGCTAGTGATTCGTGCATCGGAAACCTTCCTTGTTTCCCCTACGGTGATAGTGTCAATAAATCCCTCCACATCATCACGATGTGGTTCTTCTGTCTTGCCCCCAAAAGGGACTAAATAGATCCGACAAAAATCATAAAGTGACATCTCCTTATGCTCATCATATAAATGAGTCCACCGTAGGTGGTGAGTTCCTAAAATGAAAATGAAAGTTTTGCACAAAGGTATTTGTGAGCAAAAGATACTGATCGCATTGGTCGTGGAGGAAAGCGGTAAGGCATGCAGTCTGAGCCAACTCATGAAAATCTTCATAAATCCCGGCTGATCTTAAGAAATCCTCGGAAGGCCATTCACACGCCCGAACCTCCGCGGTGCGAGGCAGATTATACTTAGGCTTCGGTGCCTTTTCCTTCGAGCTTTGGCTCGATGAGCCCCTCAAAAGTCTCCTCATCATTTTCTGAAAAAAAATTGAAATTTTTAGTAACTTCAAAATAAAAGTAAACCAAACTCAATAATATTGATAGTAACTACTCCTACAAGTGCCTAGGGCCTATATCATGCATCAAACCCACTTTTGACCATATAAATTTGACATGCAAGCTCAAGAACAGGGTCACCTAAGAAGCAAAAATTTGCAATGAATAAAGCACTAGAATAAAAACTAATTGGACCAATGGAGGAGTCACATACCAAGGAACAATCTCCCCAAGCAGTTTTGTGAGAGGTGCTTTGAGCAAGGAGATCGAAAATGGCAGCAAGATGAGCTTGGACTCGGGTTTGAGCTGGTTTTTCGTGTTTGGGGGGAAGATGAAGTGTGTGGGTGCAGGAATAAGTGGAGGAGGGCCACTGTGGGCCCACGAGGCAGGGGGCGCACCCTAGAGGGGTGGGCACACCCTCCACCCTCGTGGCAAGGTGGCTCCCCCCCTAGTGTGTTCTTTGTTCCATAAATCCTCAAATATTCTAGAAAAAATCATATTTAATTTTCAGGGCATTTGGAGAACTTTTATTTTCGAGGTATTTTTATATTGCACGGATAATCAGATAACAGACAGAAAAATATTTATTTTTATTTTATTTAATATAAATAACAGAAAGTAAAAGTGGGGTACAGAAGGTTGTGCCTTCTAGTTTCATCCATCTCATGATCATCAAAAGGAATCCACTAACAAGGTTGATCAAGTCTTGTTAATGAACTCATTCCGAATAACATGGAATCGGAGAAATTTCGAATAACACTATGTTACCTCAACGGGGATATGCACATCCCCAATAATAAGAATATCATATTTCTTCTTGACAGTAGGAAGAGGAAATTCAAAACCTCCAAATATAATCGATGGAATTTTTCCAATAGAGTTGATACTATGAAGTTGAGGTTGTTTCCTCGGAAATTGTACCGTATGCTCATTACCATTAACATGAAAAGTGACATTGCCTTTAGTGCAATCAATAACAGCCCCTGTAGTATTCAAAAAGGGTCTTCCAAGAATAATAGACATACTATCATCCACGGGAATATCAAGAATAACAAAGTCCGTTAAAATAGTAACGTTTGCAACTACAACAGGCACATCCTCACAAATTCCGACAGGTATAGCAGTTGATTTATCAGCCATTTGCAAAGATATTTCAGTAGGTGTCAACTTATTCAAATCAAGTCTACGATATAAAGAGAGAGGCATAACACTAACACCGGCTCCAAGATCACATAAAGCAGTTTAACATAGTTTCTTTTAATGGAGCATGGTATAGTGGGTACTCCTAGATCTCCAAGTTTCTTTGGTATTCCACCCTTAAAAGTATAATTAGCAAGCATGGTAGAAATTTCAGCTTCCGGTATCTTTCTCTTATTTGTAATAATATCTTTCATATACTTAGCATAAGGATTGGTTTTGAGCATATCAGTTAATCGCATACGCAAAAAGATAGGTCTAATCATTTCAGCAAAGCGCTCAAAATCCTCATCATCCTTTTTCTTGGATGGTTTGGGAGGAAAAGGCATGGGTTTCTGAACCCATGGTTCTCTTTCTTTACCATGTTTCCTAGCAACAAAGTCTTTTTTATCATAACATTGATTCTTTGATTGTGGGTTATCAAGATCAACAGCAGGTTCAATTTCTATATCATTATCATTACTAGGTGGAGCATCATCATGAACATTATTATTAACATTATCACTAGTTTCAGTTTCATTACCAGGTTGTGTTTCAGCATCAGAAATAGAAATATCATTTGGATTCTCAGGTGTTTCAACAATAGGATCACTAGAAGCATGCAAAGTCCTATCATTTTTCTTTTTCTTCTTTTTAGAAGAACTAGGCACGTCTATATTATTTCTCTGAGAATCTTGCTCAATTCTCTTAGGGTGGCCTTCAGGATACAAAGGTTCCTGAGTCATTCTACCAGTTCTAGTAGCCACTCTAACAGCATTATCATTATTTTTACTATTCAATTCATTGAGCAAATCATTTTGAGCTTTAAGTACTTGTTCTACTTGAGTGGTAACCATAGAAGCATGTTTACTAATAAGTTTAAGTTCACCTTTGACATTAGCCATATAATAACCCAAGTGTTCAAGCATATTTGAATTGTATTTCAATTGTCTACCAAAATAAGCATTAAAATCTTCTTGCTTAGCCATAAATTTATCAAACTCATCTAAGCATGGGCTAGCAAATTTAGTAAATGGGATTTCAACTTTATCATATCTATAGAGAGAATTTACCTTTACTACCTGTGTCGGGTTATCAAGACCATGAGTTTCTTCAATAGGAGAAGGATTTGGATTATATGTTTCTTCAATAGGTGGTAAATTTAGACCATGTATTTCTTCAATAGGAGGTAAATTCTTAGCATCTTCAGCTTTAATACCTTTTTATTTCATAGATTTCTTTGCCTCTTGCATATCTTCAGGACTGAGAAATAGAATACCCCTCTTCTTCGGAGTTGGTTTAGGAATAGGCTCCAGAGGTGTCCAATTATTTTCATTTTTCAACATATTATTCAATAGAATTTCAGCTTCATCCGGTGTTCTTTCCCTGAAAACAGAACCAGCACAACTATGCAGGTAATCTCTGGAGGTATCGGTTAGTCGATTATAAAAGATATCAAGTATTTCATTGTTCTTAAGAGGATGATCAGGCAAAGCATTAAGTAATTGGAGAAGCCTCCCCCAAGCTTGTGGGAGACTCTCTTCTTAAATTTGCACAAAATTATATATATCCCTTAAAGCAGCTTGTCTCTTATGAGCAGGGAAATATTTAGCAGAGAAGTAATAAATCATATCCTGGAGACTACGCACACAACCAGGATCAAGAGAATTAAACCATATCTTAGCATCACCCTTTAATGAGAACGAAAATATTTTAAGGATGTAAAAGTAACAAGTTCTCTCATCTTTAGTAAACAAGGTAGCTATATCATTCAATTTAGTAAGATGTGCCACAACAGTTTCAGATTCATAACCATGAAAAGGATCAGATTCAACCAAAGTAATTATATCAGGATCAACAGAGAATTCATAATCCTTATCAGTAACAAAGATAGGTGAAGTAACAAAAGCAGGGTCAAGTTTCATTCTATCATTTAGGGATTGCTTACTCCATTTAGCTAATAATTTCTTAAGTTCAGTTCTATTTCTGCAAGCTAATATGGCTAAAGAAGCATCTTGATCAAATACATAACCCTTAGGAATAGCAAGTGGTTCTTCATCATCACTTTCATCAGTATCATCAGATTCAATATTTTCAATTTCTCTAGCCCTAGAAAGTTGTTCACCAAGAAAAGCACTAAGTTGCATAGTAGTATCAGGCATAGAGGTAGTTTCATCATAAGTATCATGCATAGCAGAAGTGGCATCATCAATAACATGCGACATATCAGAACGAATAGCAGAAGCAGGTGTAGGTGTCGCAAACTTACTCATAACAGAAGGTGAATCAAGTGCAGAGCTAGATGGCAGTTCCTTCCCTCCCCTCGTAGTTGAGGGATAGATCTTGGTTTTTGGATCTCTCAAGTTCTTCATAATGATAAGCAGATATATATCCCAAGTGACTCAAAGAATAGAGCTATGCTCCCCGGCAACGGCGCCAGAAAAAGGTCTTGATAACCCACAACTATAGGGGATCGCAACAGTTTTCAAGGGTAGAGTATTCAACCCAAATTTGTTGATTCGACACAAAGGGAGCCAAAGAATATTCTCAAGTGTTAGCAGCTGAGTTGTCAATTCCACCACACCTGGAAACTTAATATCTGCAGCAAAGTGTTTAGTAGCAAAGTAATATGATAGTAGTGGTAACGGTAGCAAAAGGTAAAAGTAGTAAAAGTAATGTTTTTGGTATTTTGTAGTGATGATAGCAATAGCAATGGGAAAGTAAATAAGCGAAGAACAATATATGGAAAGCTCGTAGGCAATGGATCGGTGATAGAGAATTATGCCGGACGCGGTTCATCATGTAATAGTCATAACCTAGGGTGACACAGAACTAGCTCCAGTTCATTGATATAATGTAGGCATGTATTCCGAATATAGTCATACGTGCTTATGGAAAAGAACTTGCATAACATCTTTTGTCCTACCCTCCCGTGGCAGCGGGGTCCTTACGGAAACTAAGGGATATTAAGGTCTCCTTTTAATAGAGAACCGGAACAAAGCATTAACACATAGTGAATACATGAACTCCTCAAACTACGGTCATCACCGGTAAGTATCCCGATTATTGTCACTTCGGGGTTAACGGATCATAACACATAATAGGTGACTATAGACTTGCAAGATAGGATCAAGAACACTCATATATTGATGAAAACATAATAGGTTCAGATCTAAAATCATGGCACTCGGTCCCTAGTGACAAGCATTAAGCATAGCAAAGTCATAGCAACATCAATCTCAAAACATAATGGACACTAGGGATCAAACCCTAACAAAACTAACTCGATTACATGATAGATCCCATCCAACCCATCACCGTCCAGCAAGCCTATGATGGAATTACTCATGCACGGCGGTGAGCATCATGAAATTGGTGATGGAGGATGGTTGATGATGATGATGGCGACGGATTCCCCTCTCCGGAGCCCCGAACGGACTCCAGATCAGCCCTCCCAAGAGGTTTTAGGGCTTGGCGGCGGCTCCGTATCGTAAAACACGATGATTTCTTCTCTCTGATTTTTTCCCCATCGAAACTCAATATATGGAGGTGGAGTTGGATTCGGAGACGCAACAGGGGGCCCACGAGGTAGGGGGCGCGCCCTAGGGGGGCAGGCGCGCCCCCACCCTTGTGGCAAGACGGTGGGCCCCTGGCCTTCATCTTTGGAAGGTATTTTTCTTCTTTTCTGAAAAGGTTCTCAATGAAGTTTCAGGTCATTCCGAGAACGTTTGCTCCTGCACATAAATAACACCATGGTAATTTTGCTGAAAACAGCGTCAGTCCGGGTTAGTTCCATTCAAATCATGCAAGTTTGGGTCCAAAACAAGGGAAAAAGTGTTTGGAAAAGTAGATACGTTGGAGACGTATCAGAAGGTTATCATGAACATTTGTGCTTCAAATGGACCGACCAACATTAGGAACGATGAACCCACCAAAAAAGATAGGCATGCGAATTAAGATGTTAGCTACCGAGTACAACCATGAGGTCAAACTACGAGTAGACAACAAGTAAGTCCTTCGAATACGGATTGTCTTCAATACCACAAAAGGTTGCTTCAAACATTACTCATTTAGCTTCATACACAATGGGTTGCTATATTTTTACATAGATGAACATGATACTTCAAACCATCAACAGTGATTTTTAGAACATGAGAAAAAGTTAGGCGCACATCTAATGTAAGTAGAGGTCAAATTTGATAGAAGTTAATCAACCTGAACGAGCAATTGATAGACAGTAGGGGTACAATTGTAACTCAACTTAGGTTGTCAAAGGTGGAAGATAAACTTAGAGACGTCAAAAGGGAACTCCAGGTATCTGATATTGCTACATCGATTTTACGCATATCTTCCGACATATTCATTATATGCATTTCGCGATACATGAATTAAGATATCTTGTTCAAACCAACACAATCAATGTCAAGAATGCATACATCCAAGTGTCTTTTGAAGGAACAAGTCAATCCAGACAGTGACAACTTACACGAACTCCTCGGTTTGACGCATCAACAATAGGGACTTCTGCTGGAACAACCATTACAAAACAAGCAGTTGGACCAACTCATCCCACCGTGGAAGATTATATTCGACAACGATTACAAGTTGACAAATGAATACTTCGAGGTGGCAATTTTCAGCAGATAGATTCACGGCCCGTGTTGATGTAGTTGATCTCGGAGACATTGTCCTAATAGCTCATCCCCTCGGGCCAAAGTCAAATAAGGATTCTTTTTTGATGAGGTAAACCCCTTATACTGCAATCTACTTGAAGTATTCCAACTTGTGGTATATTACATGATTGTAACTATTGCAGCTATTATGGCATATGCACACATTAGCAATGTTGAGACTCGTATCCACCAAAGAAATTAGAACTGTATGTGGGGGTATTGCAAGGGGATGTGAAAGCCCATGGGTTGCTTGTCCTACAGAGAAAGTTGTAGCATGCCCAATGGCACACATGTTTCCTAACTTTGTTATTTCGTAATCAGAAACTAGATGAAACATTTCCTCGGTCATATCAACCTTTAGTCTATTGTACTCCCTCTGTCCCATAATGTAAGATGTTTTTTGACACTAGTGTAGTGTCAGAAAATGTCTTATATTATGGGACAAAGGGAGTATATCATAATTCTTGCCTATATTGAGCCATAGTTACCCCTTCACTAGGGCCTTCTATATATGGTTGATTCTTTGCTTCATATACCACCTTCATCACTAGACTGCATCAGCAAAGCACTGAAGCTCAAACACCACTTGGGATGGTACCTCATGTTGAATATTTGATGGACCAACTGAGCTTGATGTGGAAGCCTTAGTCACCCTTCTTGGAGACGGTGCACGAGAAGGACGAGACGAGCGCTCATGCTCTCCAATCCCCAACCCTAATCTTGATGGCATGAGATGAGCGCATGTTGATGATCCGGTGGGCGACCCCCTCTTGTTCATCACAACCAGCGTCTCCTCTACTCTGGGCATGACAATTAGGTGGGGGAGAGAGTGGTGGGAGAAAGCCGGTGGCATGTCGATGGGAGGAGACTAGGTCATCCTGGACGGTGGTAAATGACAGATCTACATTTAAAAAAATTACAGATACTGGACCCATATAATTTTGGTACCGGTCTTAGTTACTAGTACTTGGTATCTCTTATTTCACCACCTTCAGATTTGGGTGGATGGACGGTTCCTGTAAAAATTCATGAATCCGCTTGTTTTGTTGGATTGCAGTTCCCTTGATTGTTTTACTTTGTAAATTACTAAATGTTGCATTAGGTTTATTCTCTTAGTCTCTTAGATGATTATTAGGTGGATGTCCCACCAACATGCTCTTTTTTTGTCAATCAGAAACTTTTTTATATTCGTTTAGTACCAATCCTCGGAAGGACAACACCTCCACAAGTGCTTACACATTCTACTCTTTATCCTGAAACGAGCCACATAATCTCATCACTAGTGTTTACAGTTAAACAACAAATGCTTAAATTGTCTTTTGCTATCACACAGAACACATAAATGTTCAATGATATTTCCTTCCCTCAGATTATTTCTTGTTGTTAATTTAATGTGCAAGAGTAATCACAGGAATTTGTTGGTGCTCAGAACCATGCTTAAAATACAGGGCTTTTACTCAAAATTAGTATTTTGATTTTATTATATCAACACCTTTAAGCTTAAGATGGCCATACTTGTGTTTTGATCATATTTTTTACTTTTAGATAACTCTGGGTAAGCAATTACCTAAATATTTCTATGTAGGATTGCCGCCTCAACAGCTAGGACCTTGCTATGAGCCCAAAAATCATGATTTAACAAATTGCTTGTATTTATCCTCTCTTTCATATTAGCGTTTGGTGTTAATAAATTTAATGACCTACTGCATGTACAATGTTCTTATTGTTGCTCGTTCAGCTTGTCTGGAGCCAATGATGATGACGCATTCGTTAAATTCTTGCTGGCCTTTCGGGAAGGTCTCTGAAAAGCACAATTTCTATCCCATGATGCAGATATTCTTGCTTACGTTAACTTATTCAGTGGACGGTCCAATTCAGTTGTATGATACATGGCTCTACGAGATGATCCTTTCTCTGTGGGGTAAGATGGCTTTATTGAAATGACTGGTCCTAAGAGAGGCATAAGAATGAGTGGTTATGTGATTATCGAGTATGACATGAAGATCAAGAGAGGAGAAGAGGAAGGATACGATCTACAAGTAATTGATGGTGCTTCCTGAGGGAGTCCTAGACTAAGGGGTCCTCGAGCGTCCGGCCTATTATCCGTGGGCCAGACTGATGGGCTGTGAAGACATGAAGGCCGAAGAATGTACCTGTGTCCGGATTGGACTCTCCTTGGCGTGGAAGGCAAGCTTGGCGACCGACTATGAAGATTCCTTCTTATGTAACTGACTCTATGTAACCCTAGATCCCCCTGGTGTCCATTTAAACCGGAGGGGTTAGTCCGGAAAGGATATACTCGTTACCATAGTCATACAGGCTAGGCTTCTAGGGTTTAGCCATCACGATCTCGTGGTAGAACAACTCTTGTAATACTCATATTCATCAAGATCAATCAAGCAGGAAGTATGGTATTACCTCCATAGAGAGGGCCCGAACCTGGGTAAACATCGTGTCCCCCGTCTCCTGTTACCATCGATCCTAGACGCACAGTTCGGGACCCCATACCCGAGATCCCCCGGTTTTGTCACCGACATTGGTGCTTTCATTGAGAGTTCAACTGTGCGGTCAACGAAAGGTTTGATGGCCCCTTCAATCTTCTATAGTGACGCTGCCCAAGGAGAAACTTTCCTCCACGGACAGGTCTTCATGTTCGGCGGCTTCGTACTGCCGGCTAACTCGCTTGGTCACCTGGAGCAGATCGATAGCTATGCCCCTGGCCACCAGGTCAGATTTGGGAGCCTGAACTATGCCGTGGATATCCGTGGAGACTTGATCTTCAATGGATTTGGGACCGCGACGATCACTCCCCTTCACTCCGATGAATGTGACCTAAATCTGCCATCGGACCAGATTCAGGAGATGGCTCCTGTTGCTGCAATAGCCTTAGAACCAGAGCAGATTGTGCCATTCAAGGCCACAGAGTTCGGAGCGCTAGAGCCACACGCAGACTCGACACCATGCAATATTTGCGCCAACGGAACTCCGTGCTCATCTCCAGCCACAAGTTCCGGACCATGTACGCTTGCGGACACCGAGCTAGATCGGTTATCGATCTTCGAATTCAGCGCCGCAGACTTTTTTCAGCACTCACCTTTGGGCGATGTGCTAAGCTCTTTAAAGAACTTAACCTTGGAGAAGGACTCACAGCCGAACTATGTTCGTTTCGAGCCAGAGGCTGATGATGGGAAATTTCGCTTCCCACCCGCCACCCACTTCATAGCCACCGTCGATGACTTAACCGACGTGCTTGATTACGGCTCCGAAGACATCGATGGTATGGACGACGATGCGACCAGGAGCAAGGCCAAGACCCGCCATTTACTGGACGTTGGACGTCCACCTCTTCGTACGATGTGTACATGGTTGACACACCTAAAAAAGCTAGCGACAATGAGAAAGGAGATCTAGTTGCGAATAAACCTTCTAAGACACAGTCCAAGCGCCGACGCCCTAAATGCCGCTCTAAGCCTCGTCGCTCAAAAGATGACGACACTAGCACCGGAGAAAATAGTACTCCGGGCGACGCCGAAAACAATGAAGACCATGTCGGGGCTGCATTCGAACAGGAGGAACAAGACAATGGGCAAGATAACCCTGATAAACAGGCCGTGCCCAATGACCCAGATGATGATAGTTATCTTCCAGTCTCTGAGGATGATGATAGCATCGACAATGAGGACTTTTCATCATGCCTGAGGCACCCCTCGAGCAGGAGCGCTTCAAGCGCCAGCTAATAGCCACTGCAAGAAGCCTGAAGAAGAAGCAACAACAGCTCCAAGCTGATCAAGACCTGCTCATTGGCAGGTGGACTGATGTCCTGGCAGTCGAAGAATACAGCCTCGAGCGCCCAGCCAAGAGTTGCCCAAAGCGCAGACTGCTACCTCAGTTCGATGAGGAAGCACCAGATCCCATACCTCCCTCACGCACTGCGGACCGACCAACACGTGGTCGGGATAGTGCGATGGACCGACCACCCAGCGGTCGTGATAAAACGGCAACTCAGGCCGAACAACAGCCCGCCCCACCGCCTCTCAAAAAGAGGGACATAACAGCTCGGGACCGTACATATGACCTTCGATAGGATCTGGACAGTAGAGCAGGACACACCGGATCAATCTACGGATCGCGAGGGTGCTTCCCGACTCGGGATGACGGCCACTGCTACCTCTTGAGCACTTGCGTTGGTTTTCCCTTGAAGAGGAAAGGGTGGTGCAGCAAAGTAGCGTAAGTATTTCCGTCAGTTTTTGAGAACCAAGGTATCAATCCAGTAGGAGGCCACGCACGAGTCCCTCGTACCTACACAAACAAATAAATCCTCGCAACCAACGCGATAAGGGGATGTCAATCCCTACATGGTCACTTACGAGAGTGAGATCTGATAGATGTGATAAGATAATATTTTTGGTATTTTTATGATAGAGATGCAAAGTAAAATAAAAGACAATAAAAATAACTAAGTATTGGAAGATTAATATGATGAAAGATAGACCTGGGGGCCATAGGTTTCACTAGTGGCTTCTCTCGAGAGCATAAGTATTCACGGCGGGTAAAAAATTACTATTGAGCAATTGACAGAATTGAGCATAATTATGAGAATATCTAGGTATGATCATGTATATAGGCATCACATCCGAGACAAGTAGACCGACTCCTGCATGCATCTACTACTATTACTCCACACATCGACCGCTATCCAGCATGCATCTAGAGTATTAAGTTCAAGAGAACAGAGTAACGCTTTAAGCAAGATGACATGATGTAGAGGGATAAACTAATGCAATATGAAATAAACCCCATCTTGTTATTCTCGATGGCAACAATACAATACGTTCCTTGCTGCCCCTAGTGTCACTAGGAAAGGACACCGCAAGATTGAACCCAAAGCTAAGCACTTCTCCCATTGCAAGAAAGATTAATCTAGTAGGCCAAACCAAACTGATAATTCGAAGAGACTTGCAAAGATAACCAATCATACATAAAAGAATTCAGAGAAGATTCAAATATTGTTCATAGATAAACTTGCTCATAAATCCACAATTCATCGGTCTCAACAAACACACCACAAAAGAAGATTACATCGAATATATGTCCACAAGGGAGGGGGAGAACTTTGTATTGAGATCCAAAAAGGGAGAAGAAGCCATCTAGCTAATAACTATGGATCTGTAGGTCTGAGGTAAACTACTCACACTTCATCGGAAGGGCTATGGTGTTGATGTAGAAGCCCTCCGTGATCGATGCCCCCTTCAGTGGAGCTCCGGAACAGGCCCCAAGATGGGATCTCGTGCATACAGAAAGTTACGGCAGTGGGATTAGGGTTTTAGCTCCATATCTGGTAGTTTGGGGGTACGTAGGTATATATAGGAGGAAGGAGTACGTCGATGGAGCAATAGGGGGCCCATGAGGGTGGAGGGCGCGCCCAGGGGGGTAGGCGCGCCCCCCTACCTCGTGGCCTCCTGGTTGATGTCTTGACGTAGGGTCCAAGTCCTCTGGATCATGTTCGTTCCAAAAATCACGTTCCCGAAGGTTTCATTCCGTTTGGACTCCGTTTGATATTTTTTTCTGTGAAACCCTAAAGTAGGCAAAAAACAACAATTCTGGGCTGGGCCTCTGGTTAATAGGTTAGTCCCAGAAATAATATAAAAGTGTATAATAAAGCCCAATAATGTCCAAAACAGAATATAATATAGCATGGAACAATAAAAAATTATAGATACGTTGGAGACGTATCAGCCACCTATTCGGACGTGACAAACCTAGTCACACCCGGGCCGATAACCGCAGACGGACTTCATTGGAGGTGCGCCGTGACGCGGCCCGATATAGAGGCGCTGCACACCCTCTCTGCTTCACAGATGAGGTGCTGGATCACGAATTCCCCGAGGGGTTCAAGCCCATCAATATTGAATCATACGATGGAACAACCGATCCCGCAGTATGGATTGAGGACTTTATTCTCCACATCCACATGGCCCGTGGAGACAACCTCCACGCCATTAAATACCTCCCACTAAATCTCAAAGGGCCAGCTCGACACTGGCTAAATAGTCGGCCCAAAAATTCCATCGGGAGCTGGGAGGACTTGGAAGAAGCCTTCCTTGACAACTTCCAAGGTACATATGTCCGGCCACCCGATGCCGATGACTTAAGCCACATAGTTCAACAACCTAGAGAATCAGCCAGAAAATTCTGGAATAGGTTCCTAACCAAAAAGAACCAGATCATTGACTGTCTGGATGCCGAAGCCGTAATGGCCTTTAAGCATAGCATCCGTGATGAATGGCTCGCGCGCCACCTCAGCCAAGAAAAGCCGAGGTCCATGGCAGCCCTCACGACACTTATGACCCGCTTTTGCGCGGGAGAGGATAGTTGGCTAGCTTGCAGTACAAACACAGCCAATGAAGCAGGCCCCTCCGAGGCCAAAAACAGCATCAGCAAGCTCCAGTGCAACAGACAAAAAGGCCGAAGCAATAGCGATAACACCGATGACACTACAGTTCATGCCGGATTCAGTGGCTCCAAGTCCGGCCAGCGAAAGAAGCCCTATAAAAGGAACGGCAGAGGACCATCCAGCTTGGACCGCATACTCGATCGTCCGTGCTAGATACGTGGCACCCCTGACAAACCGGCCAACCATACTAACAGAGATTGTCGGGTCTTTAAGCAAGCCAGCAAGGTAAATAGCAGAAACAAGGAAGGGGAATCGTAGAGCGAGGACGAAGACGAGGAGCCCGGGCAGCCGAACACTGGGGGGCAGAAGAAATTCCCGCCTCAAGTCAAAACGGTGAACATGATATATGCTACACACATCCCCAAAAGGGAGCGCAAGCGCGCACTCAGGGACGTTTATGCGGTAGAGCCAGTCGCCCCAAAATTCAACCCATGGTCGTCATTCCTGATCACCTTTGATCGTCGTGATCATCCAACTAGCATCCGTCATGGCGGTTCGGCCGCATTGGTACTCGACCCAATCATCGACGGATTTCACATGACATGAGTCCTAATGGACGGTGGTAGTAGCCTCAACCTGCTCTATCAGGATATAGTACGCAAAATGGGCATTAATCCCTCACGAATCAAGCCCACGATAACTACCTTTAAAGGAGTCATACCAGGAGTAGAGGCCCGTTGTACGAGCTCGATCACGCTGGAGGTGGTCTTCGGTTCCCCGGATAACTTCCGAATCGAAGAGCTAATCTTCGATATCGCCCCTTCCGCAGCGGCTACCACGCACTGCTCGGACGAACCGCGTTTGCTAGATTCAACGCGGTGCCACATCATGCTTATCTCAAGCTCAAAATGCCCGGTCCACGCGGTGTCATTACAGTAAATGGAAACACAGAACTTTCCCTCCGTACAGAGGAGCATACCGCGGCCCTAGCAGCAGAAGTACAGAGTGGCCTTCTCAAGTGGCACCATAATCCGGCCGCCGAGCCCCTGGACATCGTTAAGAAGGTCCGGACTACACTACAACAGGGTAGCTCGGTTCGTCAAGAGCTGAATTAGTAAATTCGGCCTCTGTCCCAGCCCCGATGAGGAAATGGCATCCGTACCGCGCGTACATAACTACGCACTCAGAACCCCATGGGTACTGATGGAGGCATAACTCGCTCGCGATCCGCAGTGCGTCTTGACCGACCCTGGGATGCGCACGCCTTTATTTTCTCTTTTTATTACGGGTTTTTTCTCTTTTCGAGGTCTATGCGGACGACCCGTTTGCAGAACACACCAAGGAGGCAAGGAGCTCTGGTATACAAGGGAATCCCAAGGTGGTCTCTATTAAACGATTGCCATATTTGTTTTACATACCCGCACGCATCTCGCCCTTGGTTGAGGCATGCTAAATAGCTTTACTTGCTTATCGCATTACTTGCACAAAGTATGCCTCAACGTACTAATTACATCACAATGGTGAATAAATGGTGGCGTCAGCTTATTACTTAATTTTCCTGTTTCCTCACCTTTGTATATATTACTTATTGCACACGTACACCATGGTACGTATTACTGCGCCAGGGGCTTCATTACACCCCACATTACGGCAATAAAAGTCCAAACACTTTTCCAGTATAGTTCGGCATCCCGAACTTATAGCATTATATGCATCGGCTCCGAATCATGTCTTTGATCAATAGTTGGGTTGCCCGGCTCCTGTGATTAGTACCTTACGCTCCGCTATATCGGCTAGGGTAGTAAAGGGAGAACTACTGCGATTGTGTCCCGGTTCTTCCGGACAAGCACCTTAGTAGAGAAAGCCGAAAACTGACTGTCATGATGCGGCGAGAGCTGGTCAGCTGTTCGAGAGGTTCCAAATCGTTAGAGATTTTTTTCCGCTTCTTGCGAAGAATCGGTTCCTCCGATTAGGCGTGTACAATGCCCCTAGTTCGGCCTTCCGAATACTAGGGACTTCGCCAATTTTCTTAATTGTCAAACTCCTATGGCTAAGTGAGGGCGGTAAAGGCTGCATACTCCGATTGCCTTGTTCGTTGCGCTAAACACCTCCTTTAAGGACTAGAATGTGGAGTAAAGAGTGTTTAGATTTATCTGGAACACCCCCGTACTATCTACGTGGGGCCAGAAGCCGACGACTGGTCAACCCTCAGATTTCATAAATGGCCGCACAGGAGGTAAAATGTAAATCGCAAGCATTATAATACATAACATCATTGTTCCATATTGCAGGACAGGATAATACAAATGTTCTCATGGGAATATGACATCCTTCGAACATTGCTCCGCCACAAGGAGGGACCCCTCCAGGACGCCATCAAAATAGAGCTCGGGTCGACGATGCTCCTTGCCCTCCGGCGGCCCCTCGGTCATCAGCTTCTTGGCATCCAGCTTTGCCCAATGCGTCTTGACGTGGGCAAATGCCATACGCGCACCTTCAACACAGATCGACCGCTTCAGGGCTTCGAGCCGCGGACATGCACTTACAAGCCGCTTAACAAGCCCGAAGTAGCTGCTAGGTGTAGGCTCGGTAGGCCACAACCGAACTATCAGGTCCTTCATGGCTAGCTCTGCCAACCTGTGCAGCTCGACCAACTGCTTTAGCTGGTCGCTGAAGGGCAACGGATGTTCGGGTCCAAGATATTGGGACCAGAATAGCTTCTCCATAGACATCCGTTCTTTGGCTCTATAATACTCGACAGCATCTGATATACTGCGCGGCAGATCCGTAAACGCCCCTGGAAAACCCAAATTCAGATAAGTACAAGGAACGTTTCTTCTACATACTTGCTTTGCATGGTGAAAGAATTACCCGCCGCAATCTCCTTGGCCGCCTGAATATCCTGGAGGGTGTTCTGGGCTTCGGCTCATGCATCATGTGCGCTCTGGCGGGCCTTCGCCAGTTCGGACTCATGCGCCTTACAATCGCGCTCCAAGGACTCAAATCTCTCGATCGCGCCCTGGAGTTGTTGTTGCGCCTCACCAACCTGGGCCTCGTGCTTCTCGCACGCGGCGTGTTCCTTGGCCGCTTTGTCCTCGGCCTCGACTAACGCCTTCTTGAGGGCTGCCACCTCGATCGTGGCCCCTAATAAAGTTTATGACACCTCAGTCCGGACGGACAATTCATTTTTTCTTAAAACATACCCACAGGTTACTGCATACCTTGGCTATCCTCCAGCTGCTTCTTCACGAGGCCGAGCTCTTCCTTGGCCCGCTCTAGTTTCCGCTTCAGTCCGGAGACCTCCGCAGCATGAGCGGTGGCAGCCTGCAGCAATACCTGCTTATTCACACAGACAACTTATGTTAGACTCCTGCGATATTCCTTCTCGATCCTCTGTTCGGCTATTTCTTTCCGAACACCAAACAGAGCATCAGGGGCTACTGTCTATACTGTGATATTCTTCCTACAAACGCATTACTTACCTAAAAGCCCGATAGAAGGCTAGTGCAGGCTTCAGCCAGTCCGCTTTTTATGAACTGGACCTTCTCTATTACCGTGCCCATAAGGGCACGGTGTTCATCCACAATAGAGGCGCTTCGTAGCGCCTCCAGCAGATTATCCGGTGCCTCTTGTTGGATAGAGGTCACCGGCGGAACATGTACATTCCCTCCTCTTGGGGAATGCCGTTCGCTGGACTCTAGAGCCGCATAGATCTTCGGAATGGTATTCGGCTCAGGTACGAAGGGAACTAGGCCCCCATCACCAGTCCCCATAGGGGCTTTTTCCCCCATGTGTCCGGCGACTGAGGAATCGTCCTGGGGCGCCACCCCGACGATCTCCGGAAGCCCCCCGGTCGTGGAAGGTCTTTTGCGACACCACCTCGTCGTCACCCTTGGGAGAGACGGAATGAGCAGGTGGCGGAGACAGGCTAGCCATCTCCTTTGAGTCTAGCAACCCCTCTGTCGAGGATCGCGGGGAGCCATCGCGTGCTGGACTGCAATAACAAGGTTTAAGGTATATCAATATTACAAACCGGGAAGGCCAGACGTTTTCAGATTCTGGTACTTACGAGGCGGCCCGAGGCTTGGTCCGGCGAGGTCGCTCCGGACTGCTATCAACATCCCACATGGAGTTATCCGCAAGGGAGCCTCTAACCCTCTTAGGCGCTTTCGCCTTCGGATTTGTGGGGGCCGCTCTCTTCTTCCTCCCCACTTCAGGTGGGGAGTCGCTTTCTTCTTCCTCTCCGTCTTCATCGTCAGCGGACGAAGAGGAAGTCTCATCTTCGGACATCACTTCTGGAGCGCCTTTTTGGCGAGGGCCCTTCTTGGCCCCTTTGGCCGCTTTCTTGGCCGTCTTCTCTGGCACCTCATAAGGTGCTGGGAAAAGCATTTTAATCAGTAATGGGAATTCTTGGTCTTCGAGCAGCGGAGCCGGGCAGTTAATCCCCTTAGCTATCTTGATCCAGGCCTGAAAACACGGGTAGGAAAGCTTAGGCTTTTTCTCAAAATATGCTAGTAAAGGTACGGCTTGAAAACATTAAAAGAACTTACCGGGTTAGCCTGGAATTTTAAGCTAAGCCCGCGATATTCGGTCGTGGGCGGTGGCATCTCGCGGCCTAGAAGAGCACTTTCTAGATTTCTTCGTGCATCGTGCCGAAGAGCTCTAGTAGCGTCTGGTGCTTGGCTGGATTGTACTCCCACAGATAACAAGTCCGGCGTTGGCACGGAAGGACCCGACGAATGAGCATGACCTGGACCATGTTGACAAGCTTGATCTTCCTATCTATCATGTTCTGGATGCATGTCTGGAGCCCAGTCAGCTCGTCCGAGGGACCCCGGGTTAGGCCCCTCTCTTGCCAGGAGGTGAGCCGCATCGGGATTCCGGATCGGAATTCGGGGGCCGCCACCAAGTTGGCGTCACGCGGCTTGATGACCCACAAGTATAGGGGATCTATCGTAGTCCTTTCGATAAGTAAGAGTGTCGAACCCAACAAGGAGCAGAAGGAAATGATAAGAGGTTTTCAGCAAGGTATTCTCTGCAAGCACTGAAATTATAGGTGACAGATAGTTTTGTGATAAGATAATTTGTAACGAGCAACAAGTAACAAAAGTAAATAAAGTGCAGCAAGGTGGACCAATCCTTTTTGTAGCAAAGGACAAGCCTGGACAAATTCTTATATAGATAAAAGCGCTCCCGAGGACACATGAGAATTATCGTCATGCTAGTTTTCATCACGTTCATATGATTCGCGTTCGGTACTTTGATAATTTGGTATGTGGGTGGACCGGTGCTTGGGTACTGCCCTTACTTGGACAAGCATCCCACTTATGATTAACCTTTATTGCAAGCATCCGCAACTACAACAAAAGTATTAAGGTAAACCTAACCATAGCATGAAACATATGGATCCAAATTAGCCCCTTACGAAGCAATGCATAAACTAGGGTTTAAGCTTCTGTCACTCTAGCAACCCATCATCTACTTATTACTTCCCACTGCCTTCCTCTAGGCCCAAATAATGGTGAAGTGTCATGTAGTCGACGTTCACATAACACCACTAGAGGAGAGACAACATACATCTCATCAAAATATCGAACGAATACCAAATTCACATGACTACTAATAGCAAGACTTCTCCCATGTCCTCAAGAACAAACGTAACTACTCACAAAGCATATTCATGTTCATAATCAGAGGGGTATTAATGTGCATATAGGATCTGAACATATGATCTTCCACCAAATAAACCAACTAGCACCAACTACAAGGAGTAATTAACACAACTAGCAACCCACAGATACCAATCCCAGACTTGGAGACAAGAATTGGATACAAGAGATGAACTAGGGTTTTAGAGGAGATGGTGCTGGTGAAGATGTTGATGGAGAATGACCCCCTCCCGATGAGAGGATCATTGGTGATGACGATGGCGATGATTTCCCCCTCCCGGAGGGAAGTTTCCCCGGCAGAACAGCTCCGCCAGAGCCCTAGATTGGTTCCGCCAAGGTTCCGCCTCGTGGCGGCGGAGTCTCGTCCCGAAAGCTGGTTTATGATTTGTTTTTCCTCATCGAAAGACTCCATATAGCAGAAGATGGGCATCGAAGGGCCACCAGGGGACCCACGAGGCAGGGGGCGCGCCCAGGGGGTAGGGCGTGCCCCCACCCTCATGGGCAGGGTGTGGCCCCCCTCTAGAACCTCTTGCGCTCATTTTTTTATATATTCTGAAAATGACTTCCGTGAAGTTTCAGGACTTTTGGAGCTATGCAGAATAGGTCTCTAATATTTCCTCCTTTTCTAGCCCAGAATCCCAGCTACCGGCATTCTCCCTCTTTATGTAAACCTTCTAAAATAAGAAAGAATAGGCATAAGTATTGTGACATAATGTGTAATAACAGCCCATAATGCAATAAATATCGATATAAAAGCATGATGGAAAATGGAGGTATCACGGCTCGGTGATATAGAACCACCCCGATCGCCACCCTTTCATCGTCTCTGCCAATGAGCCTTCGGGCCAGGTAACGTTGGGCATCTTGCCCACCATGGCGCCTTGCTACCTCTTGAGCACTGCGTTGGATTCCCCGAAGAGGAGAGGATGATGCAGCAAAGTAGCGTAAGTATTTCCCTCAGTTTTTGAGAACCAAGGTATCAATCCAGTAGGAGGCTACGCGTGAGTCCCTCGTACCTACACAAAAACAATAGCTCAATGCAACCAACGCGCTTAGGGGTTGTCAATCCCTTCATGGTCACTTATGAAAGTGAGATCAGACAGAGATGATAAATAATATTTTTGGTATTTTTGGTATAGAGATGCAAAGTGAAAAGTAAAAGGCAAAGTAAAAAAGCAAAGTAATAATAAAGTGATGGAGATTGATATGATGAGAAAGAGACCCGGGGGCCATAAGTTTCACTAGTGGCTTCTCTCAAGAGCATAAGTATTCTATGGTGGGTGAACAAATTACTGTTGAGCAATTGACAGAATTGAGCATAGTTATGAGAATATCTAGGTATGATCATGTATATAGGCATCACGTCCGAGACAAGTAGACCGACTCCTGCCTGCATCTACTACTATTACTCCACTCATCGACCGCTATCCAGCATGCATCTAGAGTATTAAGTTAAAAACAGAGTAATGCCTTAAGCAAGATGACATGATGTAGAGGGATAGTTTCATGCAATATGATAAAAAACCCATCTTGTTATCCTCGATGGCAACAATACAATACGTGCCTTGCTGCCCCTTTTGTCACTGGGAAAGGACACCGCAAGATCGAACCCAAAGCTAAGCACTTCTCCCATGGCAAGAAAAACCAATCTAGTAGGCCAAACCAAACTGATAATTCGAAGAGACTTGCAAAGATAACCAATCATACATAAAATAATTCAGAGAAGATTCAAATATTATTCATAGATAGACTGGATCATAAACCCACAATTCATCGGTCTCAACAAACACACCGCAAAAGGATGATTACATCGAATAGATCTCCACGAGAGAGGGGGAGAACATTGTATTGAGATCCAAAAAGAGAGAAGAAGTCATCTAGCTACTAACTATGGACCCGTAGGTCTGAAGTAAACTACTCACACTTCATCGGAGGGGCTTGGATGATGATGTAGAAGCCCTCCGTGATCGATGCCCCCTCCGGTGGAGCTCTGGAACAGGCCCCAAGATGGGATCTCATGGATACAGAAAGTTGTGGCGGTGGAATTAGGTTTTTGGCTCCGTCCCCGATCGTTTGGGGGTACGTAGGTATATATAGGAGGAAGGAGTACGTCGGTGGAGCTTCGAGGGGCCCACGAGGCAGGGGCGCGCCCTAGGGGGGGACGCGCCCTCCACCCTCGTGACCGCCTCGTGGCTTTCTTGACGGAGGGTCCAAGTCTCCTGGGTCTTATCTGATGAGAAAATCATGTTCCCGAAGGTTTCATTCCGTTTGGACTCCGTTTGATATTTTGTTTCTCTGAAACACTGAAATAGGCAAAAAACAGCAATTCTGGGCTGGGCCTCCGGTTAATTGGTTAGTCCCAAAAATAATATAAAAGTGGAAAATAAAGCCCAATATGGTCCAAAACAGTAGATAATATAGCATGGAGCAATCAAAAATTATAGATACGTTGGAGACGTATCAAGCATCCCCAAGCTTAATTCCTGCTCGTCCTCGAGTAGGTAAATGATAAAAACAGAATTTTTTGATGTGGAGTGCTACTTGGCATAATTTTAATGTAATTCTTCTTAATTGTGGTATGAATATTCAGATCCGAAAGATTCAAGAAAAAAGTTCATATTGACATAAAAATGATAATATTTCAAGCATACTAACTAAGAAATTATGTCTTCTCAAAATAACATGGCCAAAGAAAGTTCATCCCTACAAGATCATATAGTTTAGTCATGCTTCATTTTCGTCACACAAGAATGCTCTCATCATGCACAACCCCGATGACAAGCCAAGCAATTGTTTCATACTTTAGTAATCTCAAACCTATAAACTTTCACGCAATATATGAGCGCGAGCCATGGACATAGCACTATAGGTGGAATAGAATATAATGAGGGGATTACGTGGAGAAGACAAAAAAGGAGGAAGTCTCACATCAACGAGCTAATCAATGGGCTATGGAGATGCCCACTGATTGATGTTAATGCAAGGAGTAGATTGTCATGCAACGGATGCACTAGAGCTATAAATGTATGAAAGCTCAAGAAAAGAAACTAGTGGGTGTGCATCCAACTTGCTTGCTCATGAAGACCTAGGGCACTTGAGGAGGCCCATTGTTGGAATATACAAGGAAAGTTCTATAATGAAAAATTCCCACTAGTATATGAAAGTGATAACATGAGAGACTCTCTACTATGAAGATCATGGTGCTACTTTGAAGCACAAGTGTGGTAAAAGTATAGTAACATTGTCCCTTCTCTCTTTTTCTCTCATTTTTTTGGGCCTTCTCTTTTTTATGGCCTTTCTCTTTTTTTGAGCCTTCTCTATTTTTTTATGGCCTTTCTCTTTTTTTATTCCTCACTTGGGACAATGCTCTAATAATGATGATCATCGCACTTCTATTTATTTACAACTCAATGATTACAACTCGATACTAGAACAAAGATGACTCTATATGAATGCCTCTGGTGGTGTACCGAGATATGCAATGAATCAAGAGTGACATGTATGAAAGAATTATGAACGGTGGCTTTGCCACAAATAGTATGTCAACTATATGATCATGCTAAGCAATATGACAATGATGAATGTGTCATGATGAACGGAATGATGGAAAGTTGCATGGCAATATATCTCGGAATGGCTATAGAAATGCCATAATAGGTAGGTATGGTGGCTGTTTTAAGGAAGATATAAGGAGGTTTATGTGTGAAAGAGCGTATCATATCACGGGGTTTGGATGCACCGGCGAAGTTTGCGCCAACTCTCAATGTGAGAAAGGGCAATGCACGGTACTGAAGAGGCTAGCAAGGATGGAAGGGTGAGAGTGTGTATAATCCATGGACTCAACATTAGTCATAAAGAACTCACATACTTATTGCAAAATCCACAAGTCATCAAAAACCTCGGTACTACGCGCATGCTCCTAGGGGGATAGATTGGTAGGAAAAGACCATCGCTCGTCCCCGACCGCCGCTCATAAGGAAGACAATCAAATAACACCTCATGTTTCAAATTTGTTGCATAACGTTTACCATACGTGAATGCTAAGGGACTTGCAAACTTCAAAACAAGTATTTCTCAATTTCACAACTACTCAACTAGCACGACTTTGATATTATTACCTCCATGTCTCAAAACAATCATCAAGCATCAAACTTCTCTTAGTATTCAACACACTCATAAGAAAGTTTTATTATTAATCTTGCATACCAAGACTATTAGGATTTTAAGCAAATTACCATGCTATTAAGACTCTCAAAATAATCTAAGTCAAGCATGAGAGATCAATAGTTTCTATAAAACAAATCCACCACCGTGCTCTAAAAGATATAAGTGAAGCACTAGAGCAAAACTATAAAGCTCAAAAGATATAAGTGAAGCACATAGAGTATTCTATCAAATTCCAAATTATGTATGGCTCTCTCAAAAGGTGTGTACAGCAAGGATGATTGTGGTTGACTAACAAGCAAAGACTCAAATCATAAAAGATGCTCCAAGCAAAACACATATCATGTGGTGAATAGAAATATAGCTCCAAGTAAAGTTACCGATAGAAGTAGACGAAAGAGGGGATGCCTTCCGGGGCATCCCCAAGATTTGGCTTTTAGGTGTCCTTAGATTATCTTGGGGGTGCCATGGGCATCCCCAAGCTTAGGCTCTTGCCACTCCTTGTTCCATAATCCATCAAATCTTTACCCAAAACTTGAAAACTTCACAACACAAAACTTAAAGTAGAA
Source organism: Triticum urartu (assembly GCF_056163025.1). Lineage (NCBI taxonomy): Eukaryota > Viridiplantae > Streptophyta > Magnoliopsida > Poales > Poaceae > Triticum > Triticum urartu. The sequence goes on along the minus strand of NC_141878.1, from coordinate 440,250,764 downwards.
AATCTCGTGAGCTCCGTTAGCGAAAGAAAACAAAATACCACTTCAAGGTACTGTAATGAACTCATTCTTTATTTATATGGGTGCTATACCTACTGTATTCCAACTTCTCTATGGTTCATAAACTATTTTACTAGCCATAAATTCATCAAAATAAGCAAACAACACACGAAAAACAGAATCTGTCAAAAACAGAACAGTCTGTAGTAATCTGTAGCTAGCACAAGATCTGGAACCCCAAAAATTCTAAAATAAACTTATGGACGTGAGGAATTTATCTATTAATCATCTTCAAAAAGAACTAACTAAATATCACTTTCCAAATAAAAATGACAGCAGTTCTCGTGAGCGCTAAAGTTTCTGTTTTTTACAGCAAGTTCAACAAGACTTCCCCCAAGTCCTCCCAACGGTTCTACTTGGCACAAACACTAATTAAACACAAAAAACACAAAAAAAACAGAGGCTAAATAATTTATTTATTACTAATCAGGAACAAAAAGCAAGGAATAAAAATAAAATTGGGTTGCCTCTCAACAAGCGCTATCGTTTAACGCCCCTAGCTAGGCATAACAAGATCTAGGTATTGCCATTTTTGGTAGGCAATCCATAAGTGGCTCTCATGATAGATTCATATGGTAATTTTATTTTATTTATAGGGAAGTGTTCCATGCCCTTTTTAATGGAAATTGAAATCTAATATTCCCTTCATTCATATCAATAATTGCACCAACCGTTCTAAGGAAAGGTCTACCGAGAATAATAGGGCAAGAAGGATTGCAATCTATATCAAGAACGATAAAATCTACGGGCACATAATTCCTATTTGCAACAATAAGAACATCATTAATTCTTCCCATAGGTTTCTTAATAGTGGAATCCGCAAGATGCAAGTTTAGAGAGCAATCATCAAAATCACGGAAATCTAGCAAATCACACAAAGTTTTGGGAATAGTAGGGACACTAGCACCCAAATCACACAAAGCATAAAACTCATAATCTTTAATTTTAATTTTAGTAGTAGGTTCCCACTCATCATAAAGTTTTCTAGGGATAGAAATTTTCAACTCAAGTTTTTCTTCATAAGATTGCATCAAGGCATCAACGATATGTTCGGTAACGGCTTTATTTTGACTATAAGCATGAGGAGAATTTAGCACGTATTGCAACAAGGAAATACAATCAATCAAAGAGCAATTTTCATAATTAAATTCCTTCAAATCCAATATAGTGGGTTTAGCATCATCTAGGGTTTTATTTATTTTAATCCCACTTTTATCAATTTCACCATCAAGATCTAAATACTCTGAATTTTTAGAACGCCTTCTAGGTAAAAGTGGATCATATTCAGTCCCATCATTATCAAGATTAATATTGCAAAACAAAGATTTAATAGGGGACACATCAATAACTTTTAGATCTTCATCTTTATTTTCATAGGAATCCGGTTTAGCGGCCATCTTATTGACTAATGTAGATTGCATATCCGAAATTTCAGTAGTTAATTTTTCAAGACGAGCAATTTGGGATCTTATACCATCAAATTCTTTAGACATAACATCGAGCTCTTTATTCATATAACTCATAAAACCTTTTTGTTCCTTAAGCTCATTTCTAAAGAAATTATTATGCTCAAATTGCAAAATCATAAACTTCCTGACGTTGTTTTCGATCTCCTCTAACCTTTTAAGGTGAAGATCACCGATTCTAGGTAGAGCCATCACGACAAACAAGCAATCCAACACACGAGCAAACAAAAGGCAAATGGGCAAAAAGAGGCAAATAGAGAAAGAGTGGGAGGATAGAGAGAGAGAGGGCGAATAAAACGGCAACGGTGAAGTGGGGGAGAGAAAACGAGAGGCAAATGGCAAATAATGTAATGCGGGAGATAGGGATTGTGATGGGTACTTGGTATGTTGACTTTTGCGTAGACCTCCCCGGCAACGGCGCCAGAAATTCTTCTTGCTACCTCTTGAGCACTGCGTTGGATTTCCCCGAAGAGGAGAGGATGATGCAGCAAAGTAGCGTAAGTATTTCCCTAAGTTTTTGAGAACCAAGGTATCAATCCAGTAGGAGGCTACGCGTGAGTCCCTCGTACCTACACAAAAACAATAGCTCAACGCAACCAACGCGCTTAGGGGTTGTCAATCCCTTCACGGTCACTTATGAAAGTGAGATCTGATAGAGATGATAAATAATATTTTTGGTATTTTTTGTATAGAGATGCAAAGTGAAAAGTAAAAGGCAAAGTAAAAAAGGAAAGCAATAATAAAGTGATGGAGATTGATATGATGAGAAAGAGACCCGGGGCCATAGGTTTCACTAGTGGCTTCTCTCAAGAGCATAAGTATTCTACAGTGGGTGAACAAATTACTCTTGAGCAATTGACAGAATTGAGCATAGTTATGAGAATATCTAGGTATGATCATGTATATAGGCATCACGTCCGAGACAAGTAGACCGACTCCTGTCTGCATGTACTACTATTACTCCACTCATCGACCGCTATCCAGCATGCATCTAGAGTATTAAGTTAAAAACAGAGTAACGCCTTAAGCAAGATGACATGATGTAGAGGGATAGTTTCATGCAATATGATAAAAAAAACCATCTTGTTATCCTCGATGGCAACAATACAATACGTGCCTTGCTGCCCCTTCTGTCACTGGGAAAGGACACCGCAAGATCGAACCCAAAGCTAAGCACTTCTCCCATGGCAAGAAAAACCAATCTAGTAGGCCAAACCAAACTGATAATTCGAAGAGACTTGCAAAGATAACCAATCATACATAAAAGAATTCAGAGAAGATTCAAATATTATTCATAGATAGACTGGATCATAAACCCGCAATTCATCGGTCTCAACAAACACACCGCAAAAAGATGATTACATCGAATAGATCTCCACGAGAGATGGGGAGAACATTGTATTGAGATCCAAAAAGAGAGAAGAAGGCATCTAGCTACTAACTATGGACCCGTAGGTCTGAAGTAAACTACTCACACTTCATTGGAGGGGCTTGGATGATGATGTAGAAGCCCTCCGTGATCGATGCCCCCTCCGGCGGAGCTCCGAAATAGGCCCCAAGATGGGATCTCATGGATACAGAAAGTTGCGGTGGTGGAATTAGGTTTTTGGCTCCGTCCCCGATCGTTTGGAGGTACGTATGTATATATAGGAGGAAGGAGTACGTCGGTGGAGTTTCGAGGGACCCACGAGGTAGGGGGCGCGCCCTCCACCCTCATGACCGCCTCGTGGCTTTCTTGACGGAGGGTCCAAGTCTCCTGGGTCTTATCTGATGAGAAAATCACGTTTCCAAAGGTTTCATTCCGTTTGGACTCCGTTTGATATTCTGTTCTCCGAAACACTGAAATAGGCAAAAAAACATCAATTCTGGACTGGGCCTCCGGTTAATAGGTTAGTCCCAAAAATAATATAAAAGTGGAAAATAAAGCCCAATATGGTCCAAAACAGTAGATAATATAGCATGGAGCAATCAAAAATTATAGATACGTTGGAGACGTATCACGCCTCCGCACTCTGCTTGTTGGCCGCTCACCACCTTAGGCTTGACATTGAAGGTCTTCAGCCATATGCCGAAATGAGGCGGGATGCGGAGAAAGGCCTCGCACACGACAATGAATGTCGTGATGTTGAGGATGAAGTTGGGGGCTAGGCCATGGAAGTCAAGCCCATAGTAAAACATCAGTCCACGGACAAAGCGGTGAAGAGGGAAGCCCAGCCTGTGGACGAAATGTGTGAGAAACACAACCCTCTCGTGGGGCTCTGGAGTAGAGATGATCTGTCCCTTGGCTGGGAGTCAGTGAGCGATCTCCTTGGCCAGATATCCGGCCTCCCAGAGCTCCTTGATATCCTTCTTCATGATGGAGGAGGCCATCCACTTACCCCCAGCTCCGGATCCGGGCATCTTTGGAGTGCTTTCTTGGACGAGGGAAAAGCTAAAAGCTTGGGCGCTGGAGCTCAGGGACGGAAGGACTGAGGAGGAGCCGAGGCGTGGGTGAATAAAGGGAATCCTTATCCCCTTATAAAGGCCATGAATATCAAGCGTCTCCCCACTCGCCTTAAACTCGCCTATTCCCAAGGGCCGTGTAAACGGCACAGTTGGGTCACCCACGTCCGTATTGATGAGAATACCGTAATAAGGGGACACGATCTCTGCTTTGACAAGATGTGCCAATGGCAACCGCGTCTCGAAACATGGAGCGGCAGACGAAAAACAGTTCGAAATTATGACCGGACAGACGTGATGTCATATTGTAAAAAGTTGTCAGCAGATTAGACTCGTGTAAAAATATATTCTCTCTGCGGTTATGTATGGTGTGTGTGACAGGTCCGGATACTATCATCGCATCCGAAGACTATCTTGAAGTTCGGATAGAAGGGAACCCGCCTTGCAATGCCGAAGACAATCTGCGCGCGGGACTCCTCGTCATTGAAGCCAGGTTCATGGGCTACTGAGGGAATCCTGGACTAAGGGGTCCTCGGGCGTCCGGCCTGTTATCCGTGGTTCGGAGTGATGGGCTGTGAAGACATGAAGGCCGAAGAATGTACCTGTGTCCGGATTGGACTCTCCTTGGGGTGGAAGGCAAGCTTGGCGACCGACTATGAAGACTCCTTCTTATGTAACCGACTCTATGTAACCCTAGATCCCCCCAACCCCCGGTGTCCATATAAACCGGAGGGGCTATTCCGAAAAGGATATACTCATTACCATAGTCATACAGGCTAGGCTTCTAGGGTTTAGCCATCGCGATCTCATGGTAGATCAACTCTTGTAATACTCATATTCATCAAGATCAATCAAGCAGGAAGTAGGGTATTACCTCCATAGAGAGGGCCCGAACCTGGGTAAGCATCGTGTCCCCCGTCTCCTGTTACCATCGATTCTAGACGCACAGTTCAGGACCCCCTACCCAAAATCCGCCGGTTTTGACACCGACACTGCCTACTTAACTTATCTTTTCTACACGCCATTTCAAACACACAACAAATCTATGGCAATTGCGGCACGGTGGACATAGCTTTTGCATAAATGCACAATGTCACAGAGGCCACAGTACATGTTGGGATATAGAAGCTAGAGCACGACTGTTGCTTAAGCTTGTGTTTGACAGCATCTTATTCAGATATCGATGAAGTCATCGAGTTGTTCGATGGTGCTATTGCTGCCGAGAAACCTGAGGTGAAGAGGTATGTGGTTGATGTGTCATCGGGTACTAAGCTGGGTGTGACACTGAAGCTCAGTCCGACTGGTGGCTCTTCACGTCCCCTTGTTACTCGTCGATTTTGTGTCTTCGATGTTAGAAATCATGGAGGCAGGATCATCAGGGTAGAGTTTGGTTTCGCGACTGTAGATGTAAAGGTGATGTGATCAACTTTGGACATCAACGAGAGGCTTCTAAGACCAAATTGCTACAAGTCTAGGGCAGTCGCGGTCAATAGGATTAAGCGTAATTATTAGTTTTTGGATTTGTTGTATCTAATATCAGATTTTTCTTCTACGTCGGGCGCACATGCCTGAGTGTTTCGAAATGTACTCACGTGTATGTGGAATAACACTTGGTGTACTAGTAGTTGCATTCTCGGCTTGGTTTTCTATTGTGCAATGATCTATGTGATTCTGCCAGTGATGATTGATTCTCACTAAAAGAAAATATTTGTCATTACATTGCAGGCATGTTGAGGCTGCTGACGTAAATGCATACATTATGAAGAGCTCAAGGGATGCAGTTCTACCACACAAAACAATAGTAATTCGCCTCCCTGTAGATCTGAAAAACAGCAATTCCTGTCATTCACCAACAGAACAGTGAGCTTCCTCTGAATGCATGTTAGTGACCCCCTATCACTATGTAACCGAGAGACATATATCCATTTTGAGAACAAGCTTGCCCCGGAGCTACTAGTAGAGAGTCATTGCATACCTTTCTACTCATGCACTCTTCAACACTTTCAAGAGCGCCAACGCCGCTGTACCAAACAGCCTTCCGGGTATAGGATTATTAGCTGTTGGCTACGGAACTCTGCCCATCGGTGGACCAAAATTAGATCCTATATTGGTTGATATGCTCCAACCTCTGTCATGATTGGTCTCTTCATGAGTGTGCATCGCTCTCACGTAGAACACCTTCGGAAAAGGCTTGTATTCCAACACTGATCTTCCGCACAGCAAGAAACTTCTTGCGTACTTGAGCTCCCATCCTCCAGTGATTTTCTTTATTGGACCCTAGCACATAGGAAGGTCAATAAAGAACTGGATGTTAGAAACCCGAAACCTCCGATATTTCAGCTCACATGAGTTCAAAATGTTATTTGTACTATTATGGAAAATGTGATGTCACTGAAGCTAGAATAACATTCTGATGTGAAATACTTCAGTCTTTAGAATTCTAGACAGATAAGAATGATAGTTGATTTTGTGGGCGACCCGAAGCTCGCTGTAAAGCAAGTACAAAATAAGATTCGTCGATTCATAAAATCCTTCTATTCCTCATTATTAATTATTATGATGCAAAATTACTGACAAACATTACTATTATCATTGCTGGAAAAGTTGCATCCATATTTCAGCTAGCTATCAATAAGACATGACATACTTCGAGTATATGTAATCTGTCTTAGAGTTCTCTCTTCACTTTTGTTGCATGGCGTTCAAGCTTACTATTCTACCGCTCCAGTTTTTCACAGCTACACAGTATGATATGTTGTACAAAATGTCAGAACTCCATCAAAGGAGTAATTCTAGAACTTCAAATCAATTCATATTGGAAAATACAAATGACATGTACACTACTAAACAAAATCAGAACAATCCAATAAAACATCATATGCACAACCCAAATTATCGCATGATGTAAAAAATATGAAAAATAAAATGTAACCTAATTAGAGTTGACTATCTTTACCTTCTTTTCCTTTGCACCATGACAACCCACTTCTGTAGCTGATTTGGTTCCAACCATTTCCCCCGTTTTCCATCACGAAATAATTAGGGTTTATTTATTTTCTCAAAGTTTTAAGGAAATATTTCAATCGACAGACACACATACCAAATTCAGAAGCTAGCTCTTTATCTAACAACTCGTTTTCATACTGGCAGCTTCAAGAACAAGTAGAAGAAAAATTAAAGCAACATCGGATCGCTTATGTTTTGTATGCGAATTATAATAACTGATGAAACGGAAAAGGCATGCCAGAAAGTACAGGTTTCCAATGTCTATACGTTCTCCGGTAGGACAAAAACCATGTTCCTTCAGAATTAGTGAAACACGTTCAACGACTTCCAAGTGGGGCACCTGCATGACATAGGGCACCTGCATGCCAATTTCAATTATATATGTGAATTTCGTCTAAAATATCTGCTTGAGAGAGATAACTATTGCACATAACCAACTGAATAGAACCATTTCATGTATCAAGATTAATATACAATAATTTATCGCCCATTACATCTGCCAAGCATCAAGACAGTACATCAGGTGTAATGACATGAAAAATTGTTCTCAAAAAAAGGTGATGCTGAAATTGGTGAAATCATTGCGATACTTGGTAACCGCTTCTTTTCTATTTCATTGTGAATTACTGGTGTTGTTCCAGTTCTATTATTTTATCCTGTTTCACCCCATCTGCTTTCATCCTTCACAATATTTGGGTATAACACCCCCCTCAAAATAAAATAAGATTGGTTGTAACATTAGAACTGACCAAAAGTCTCTCAGATAATCAAATCAGAAGTTAAATGTTACTGTCAAGCCCACATGCTCAAGCTAAGATTCATCCTAGCATGTTAGAATGGCTATTGTAGTCCCAAAGAAATACTGGTTGTTTGATATTCCTCTTAATTTATGAAACAATTTTTTTTAAATCGATAGAAGGGGGCATGCGGCCCCCATTTCCATTACGAAAATGGAGTCTTTTTTTACAGGGGCAACTAAGAAACCATTACATCACTGATATATAACCACACCAGGATGCTCCAAATCTAACCAATTCTAACCAGCTAAGCAAAAGGAAGTACATCCAGCCAAACCAGCTATCAGGAGCAGCAACTACTCAACACCTACAAAGTATCAACAGTTCGACGGACATGACACCAAATATGGAACAACTTATAGATCTTGAGGGGAAAATATAGTTGAAATCATATAAAATGTAATTACCTTGCATACTTGAAACTGTCCAAGTTTTAGCACAAACTTTAGCACAATCAGATCTAACAATAATGGCCATTATCTTGATGGAAAATCAATTACTCCTATTCGGTGTACTAAATATGTCCGAACTCCTATTCGGTGTTTTAACCAAATATCCATAGCAACAGTTTTGTTGCTGACTTGGAACACGGATCATAGATGTGTGGATATCCGGCATTTTAGGCCGATCATCGTAATTAATGTGCTGGAGAGGATCTTTGCGAAGGTGTGCGCTACTCGCCTGGCCCCGGTGGCGGAGCGGATTGCCCATCACCTTCAAACTACATTCCTGAAGGGGCGGAGGATCCATGATGGAATACTGGCCCTTCATGAAATTGTTCACGAGGTGGAATCACGGGGCCATAAGGGTGTATTCCTCAAGCTGGACTTCCAAAAGGTATATGATCGCTTGGACTGGTCCTTCTTGCGGTTAGTGACGCAGAGACGCGGATTCAATGAGCGGTGGTGCTCATCGATCATGTAGCTGGTGAGGTCCGGAAACACCGCCATCAACATCAACGGCGAAATTGGACCTTACTTTAGATCTTCTAGAGGGGTGAAGCAAGGGGACCCGATCTCCCCTTTGCTCTTTAACCTTGCCGTCGATGCCCTTGCTGGCATCCTTGACAAGGCTAGGCTGGCGGGCCACCTAAAGGGGGTGGTTAGCCATTTGATCCCCGGATCAGGGGTCACCCACCTACAATACGCGGATGACACCATGACTATGGTGGAGGGATCGGATCTTGATATTGTTAATCTTAAGTTCCTTCTAGTTTTCTTCAAGGACATGTTGGGCTTAAGATTAACTTTGACAAGAGCGAGGTCGTTGTTCTAGGCTACTCTGCGGCCGAGCAACAGAGGATTGCAGATAACCTCAACTGCAAGCTTGCCTCATTCCTGATCTCTTACCTGGGTATGCGTATGTCGGATTCTAGAGTCTTGGTGGGCACCTACGATCCGCTAGTGGGACGAGTCATGGTGCAGACGGTTTACTTCCAAAGGAAGCAAAATTGACAGATAAGAATCTTAAGCCATCAAACATGGTCTTCCATGGTGTCGTGCCGGGTAAGTCAGCTTACCCAGTGGGGAAGATATCGTTAGAAGTTGCCTTTGGAGATGAGCATGATTCCAGGTCTGAGATGTTAACCTTCGAAGTGGTCAAGATCAAGAGCCCTTATCATGCTCTGTTTGGGCGGCCGGCTTATGCTAAGTTCATGGCAAGGCCTTGTTATGTTTACTTGCAGCTTAAAATGCCGGGTTATAAGGACACCATCACAGTACATGGGATTCGCAAGGTGGCCTTGGAATGTGAGGAAGGTGATGCGGCTTATGCTGAGTCAGTTTGTGCAATGGAGGAGCTGAAGTTTTACAAGGACAATGTTGACCCAGTAGACATGACGTCCTTGAAAAAGCCAACTACGGAGCATGATCCTTCGTTAAAGTTTAAATCGGCAGATGATACTAAATTGGTTGACTTCGTCCCTGGCGACTCATCTATGTAGTTCAGCATCAGCGTTAATCTGGATCCGAAATAGGAAAGTGCGCTCATAGAGTTCATCCGTGAGAACCGGGACATCTTTGCATGGAAGCCTTCAGACATGTCGGGTGTACCGAGGGAACTTGTTGAGCACACTCTTAATATTGATCCGAAATTTAAGCCGGTCAAGCAATTTCTTCGCAGATTTAATGAGGAGAGGCGAAAGGCCATCGGTGAGGAAGTGGCCCGGCTCTTGGCGGCCGAGTTTATCGTTAAAGTTTTTCAACCTGAGTGGTTGGCTAACCTGGTGCTAGTACTCGAGAAGAATGGCACTTGGCGAATGTGTGTGGATTACACGGACTTGAACAAGGCCTGTCCGGCTGATCCGTTTTCTCTCCCTCATATTGATTAGATCATTGATGCTACGGCGGGTTCTGAGCGTTTGAGTTTTTTGGATGCTTATTCTGGTTATCATCAGATCAAAATGGCAGTTAAGGGCCAGGAGAAGACATCTTTCCTTACTCCGTTTGGAGCCTTCTACTATGTGTCTATGCCTTTTGGGCTCAAGAGTGCCCAGGCGACTTATCAGCGGTATGTGCAAAATTGCCTTCACAATTAGATTGGGCACAATGTTCATGCTTATGTAGACGACATTGTGGTGAAATCAAGAGAGAAGGAGACCCTGATTGATGATTTGAGAGAGACGTTTGACAATCTCCGGCTCTACAAGATGATGCTCAACCCGGCTAAGTGTGTCTTTGGTGTGCCAGCAAGCAAGCTCTTGGGTTTCCTGGTTTCTAACAGAGGCATTGAAGCTAACCTGAAGAAGATGAAAGCCATTATTTCATTAGCTAAGCCGGCGTGTGTTAATGATGTTCAGCGTCTGTCGGGTTGTATTGCGGCTCTTAGCCAGTTCATAAGCCGGTTGGGTGAGAAGGCTATTCCTCTTTATCAGATGATGAAGAAGACAGATCACTTTGTTTGGAGTGATGCTGCTAATCAAGCGTTTGAGGATCTGGAGAAACAATTGGCTGAGCCGCCCGTGCTTGCTGCCCCTATTGATAAAGAGCCTTTGTTGTTATATGTGGCTGCTAGTAGCCGGGCTGTCAGTGTAGCTATCGTGGTGGAAAGAAAGGAGGCAGGCAAGGAGTACCCGGTCCAACGGCCGGTTTATTACATCAGTGAGGTGCTTATCGAGTCCAAACAGAGATACCCACACTCGCAGAAGCTTTTGTATGGGGTTTTCATGGCAAGCCGGAAGCTTAAGCAATATTTTCAGGGTCATCCTATCACTACGGTTAGTTCTGCTCCTTTAGGAGATATCATCCAAAACAGGGAAGCCACATGCCGAGTTGCTAAATGGGCTATTGATCTTGGTCCTCGCGGTTTAAAGTATGTACCACATACAACCATCAAGCCTCAAGCACTTGTGGATTTCATCAATGATTGGACAGAATTACTGGCACCTGAGGAAAAGTCGGATAACACATATTGGACTATTCATTTTGATGGGTCCAGACAGTTAGAGGGCTCGGGAGTTGGAGTTGTCTTGACTTCCCCGTGAGGTGATAAATTTTCTTATGTTCTCCGGCTGATGTTCCCTTGTACTAACAATGCGGCTGAGTATGAGGCCTTGCTCCATGGTCTTCAGATGGCTAAAGAGATGAATCTAAGCCGAGTGAGGTGTTTTGGTGATTCAGATCTGGTAGCTCAGCAAGTTTCTGGTACTTCGGATTCTAAGGATCCGCTCATGGAGGCTTATCGACGCGAGGTTGATGCCATTGCAGGTCACTTCAAGGGTTATCAAGTTGAGCATATTGACTGAAGGAAGAATGAGGCGGCTGACAACTTAAGCCGTCTAGGGTCACAGCGTAAGCGAGTGCCACATAACACGTTCTTGGATGTTTTACTCCACCCTTTGGTCAAATTGCCTACGGAGGAGGATCTCGCTGTTCCTGACCCGGATGCACAATTGGTGGTGGCTCTCCATGCTATTTGTGATTGGACGGTTCCGTATTTGGCTTACATGACCCGGGGTGAGTTGCCAGAGGATGAGGTCTTGGCTAGACAGATAACCCGGTGGTCTAAGTTAATGACGATTAGCAATAGGGAGTTGCACCATCGCAGTGTCACAGGGGCATTTCAACATTGCGTCTCTCCTGAAGAAGGTTGTGAGATTTTATGAGAGATCCACGAAGGAGATTGTGGTCATCATGTCGGATCTAAATCTCTTGTAACCAAGGCTTTCCGCCATGGGTTCTATTGGTTGACGGCTCACGCTCATGCTGAGGATTTGGTAAGCAGATGTGATGACTGTCAGAAATTTTCGCGACGAGCTCATGTGCCGGCTCAAGAATTGAGGATGATTCCAATTGCTTGGCCATTTGCAACATGGGGGCTTGATATGGTTGGGCCTTTTAAAAGGTCTGAGGATTATAAGACCCACCTCTTGGTGGTAGTTGATAAGTTTACTAAATGGGTTGAAGCAGAGCCGGTTAGTAAATGTGATGCCGCAACGGCGGTTCAATTCATGAAAAAGGTGGTCTTCGTTTTGGCTTTCCACACAGCATCATAACAGATAATGGCACTAATCTTTCTAAAGGCACGATGGAAGAATTTTGTCAACGGGAGCACATCCGGCTTGATGTCTCCTCTGTGGCTCACCCTCAATCCAATGGGCAGGCAGAACGAGCAAATCAGGAGATTCTGTGAGGTATAAAGCCCCGGCTTATGGTTCCTTTGGAGAGAACGCCGGGTTGTTGGGTGGAGGAGTTACCCTCAGTGCTATGGAGCATCAACACGACCCCAACAGATCTACGGATTACACACCTTTCTTCATGGTTTATGGGGCAGAAGCGGTTCTTCCTAGTGACATCCGTCACTACTCACCTCGGGTGGCGGCTTATGTTGAAGCTGACAATGAAAAGGTGCGTCAAGACGCACTTGACCTATTGGATGAAGAGTGTGATCTTGCGGCGGCTTGTTCGGCGATTTATCAGCAAGACCTACGGCGTTATCACAGCCGCCGGGTTAAAACCAGAACCTTTCAAGAAGGCGACTTAGTGCTCCGGCTAATCCAAGATCAGACAAATATGCATAAGTTATCACCACCCTGGGAAGGACCTTTTGTGGTTAGCAAGAATTTGCATAATGGGTCATACTACCTTATCGATGTTCGAGACAACAAGGACTCACGCACATCGGAGGAGGAGACCCATCGGTTGTGGAACATTGTTCATCTTCGGTCGTACTATACTTGAGCCTCCGGCTCTCATGATGTACATAGTTATCTGATGTATATATTATGAACAGTGTAATAAAGCCGGCATCCCTGACAATTCAGGGCCTCTATCGTTTCACTTCTTCGAAGCTGAGTCTTTATCATCATTTAAGAGGTTCAACGCCCACAACCTCAGGGACCAAAGAGAGTTGGATGCACAACACAGCTCAAACATAGGTCCCTGATGATCATTTGGGGGCTTCCTGCTCATTGAGCATAGCTATCGGTACCCTCTTGATCGGCGCAATGCCAAAACTTATATGATCATTTGGGGGCATCCTGCTCATCGAGCATAGCTGTCGGTACCCTCTTGATCGGCGCAAGGCCAAAAACTTATATGGTCACTTGGGGGCTTCCTGTTCAAACATAGGTGTATTCACCAAAGAGAACATAGCTATCGGTACCCTCTTGATCAGCTTGACGCCACACTTGTAAGTATGTCACTTGGGGGCTTCCTGTTCAAACATAGGCGTATTCGACCAAAGAGAACATAGCGTTACTACCCTCTTGACCAGGTTTGTTCAAACATAGGCGTATTCGACCAAAGAGAACAAACTCTAACCGGGTCATCCTACCTGTACACCAGCTGCTTCAACTCCATCAGGTCATCCTGATTGACCCGCCGAACTCTTAACGATCAGTCTTTACGGCGTATTCAACCAAGATTTGAGCTCGATTAAGGTTCAAACAGCGGCTTGTCATGCGAGAGCATGGTCTACAGATAGTCAGGATGCATCCAGGCTTCATAAGCCGCCTTCCTTGGAACTTGGATAAATCGGCCCGTGAGTATGCTATTACTCTGGCCCCACGTACTCCTGATAAGTCTTTGAGCAAGACCAGACTTTATCCAGGGTTCAAATGTCGATTGGGCACACTATGAGTCAGGCTCACGGCAGCACGAAAAATCCAGTGGCTCCGGCTAGTTTCATTGAAGAAGACACTTAGGCTTGGCGGCCTACAAAAGCCTCGAATCTCTTCTGATTTCTTATTTGTATTTGGTTCTATCATTGTCTTTTGGTTTTTTAAGTCGGGCCCCTTTGCCCCGTTTACAGCTCGTATTTGAAGCATACTTTGGGTTTATACAACCCGTCAGGAGGGCAGACTCTACGTCGCCAGAGCATAATGAATCCTATGGTCAGAGTTATAGCTCTAACACCTTTAAACTACACGAAGCTGATAAGCCGACAATTAAGTATATATCATAGGTATGTCATTTTACTTAGCAATTATTAGACCGGCTCTGGTTATGGACTATTCGTCCCCAGCGGCTTTAATTGGGTATCATGACCCGCCCGGCGGTAAGTCACCAGGGCACTTGTGTTTTCTTTGTGTGCAGGATAAAAATCATTCAAATATGCATAAATCAAAGACTATCATACCCATAATGGTGTTTAAACCGGTGGATCAGCAGTATTACGCAAAACAGAAACATGCACGATGGCACGACAAAGTTAAAGTTTTAACTACCCTATTACATGGCTCCATGAGCCAAAAAGAGATCAAGTGGTTTTTCAACGGTCAAGTTTCTAAATAGCCTGGCGGTTCAGTCTTCTTGACCTTGCTGATGGGAGGCCTCCGGTTCATCCCTTGCCGGTTCTTCCTCCTCCTCCGCCGTCTGGAAGTTTGGCTTTGACCAATCAAAGCCATGCAAGGCGAAGAATTCAGCTTCGTCGTCAATCAGATTGGATGGGTCAATTTCAGGAGCGAAAGTGTGCTTACGAATCGGCAGAATTAAGTCCATCACTTTGTACGCGGGCGTATGCATCTTTTGGTTCTCTTCATCATAAGCCGGCTGATATTTGCAAAGGTTGGTTTCTTTGGCAACGACTGCCGCATGGGGACGGATTGCTTTAACAGAAGCAGCGAAGTCATGTTGATCAAAAGAAGTACCATCCTCCTCCAGACTTGGATATCCACTGGCTGCATCAGCCGGATCTAACTCCGATACCCACGCCTTAGCACGGCTCAAGGCCGTCACATCATCGGCTCTCGCACACGACCGTTTTATCTCTTGAATCCTGGTGGGCAAGATTGATAATTTCTTCAGCACATCGCTTAACAGATTGGGTCCTTGATTAGCCGGGGAGATGGTAGCCAGTGTACGTTGAGCTCCAGTATACAATTGTTCAACAAGAGTATAGACCGCCTTAAGCTTCACAAGTATGTCCTGGTTTGAGTTGTTGCTGTCGGGGAACGTAGTAATTTCAAAAAAATTCCTACACACACGCAAGATCATGGTGATGTATAGCAACGAGAGGGGAGAGTGTTGTCTACGTACCCTCGTAGACCAGAAGCGGAAGTGTTAGCACAACGCGGTTGATGTAGTCGTACGTCTTCACGGCCCGACCGATCAAGCACCGAAACTACGGCACCTCCGAGTTCTAGCACACGTCAAATTCGGACTCAACATGGGAGGGGGCGCGCCACCTCCTGGGCTGCTGCCCTCTCTCTCCCCTCAGGCCCACTAAGGCCCAATACTTCCCCGGGGGGTTCCGGTAACCCTTTCGGCACTCCGGTTTTCTCCGAAATCACCCGAAACACTTCCGGTGTCCGAATATAGCCGTCCAATATATAGATCTTTATGTCTCGACCATTTCGAGACTCCTCGTCATGTCCGTGATCATATCCGAGACTCCGAACAACCTTCGGTACATCAAAATATATAAACTCATAATGAAACTATCATCGTAACGTTAAGCGTGCGGACCCTACGGGTTCGAGAACAATGTAGACATGACCGAGACACGTCTTCGGTCAATAACCAATAGCGGAACCTGGATGCTCATATTGGCTCCTACATATTCTACGAAGATCTTTATCGGTCAGACCGCATAACAACATACGTTGTTCCCTTTGTCATCAGTATGTTACTTGCCCGAGATTCGATCGTCGGTATCTCAATACCTAGTTCAATCTCGTTATCGGCAAGTCTCTTTACTCGTTCCGTAATACATCATCTCGCAACTAACTCATTAGTTGCATTGCTTGCAAGGCTTAAGTGATGTGCATTACCGAGAGGGCCCAGAGATACTTCTTCGACAATCGAAGTGACAAATCCTAATCTCGAAATACGCCAACCCAACATGTACCTTTGGAGACACCTGTAGAGCACCTTTATAATCACCCAGTTATGTTGTGACGTTTGGTAGCACACAAAGTGTTCCTCCGGCAAACGGGAGTTACATAATCTCATAGTCATAGGAACATGTATAAGTCATGAAGAAAGCAATAGCAACAAACTAAACGATCAAGTGCTATGCTAACGGAATGGGTCAAGTCAATCACATCATTCTCCTAATGATGTGATCCCATTAATCAGATGACAACTCATGTCTATGGCTACGAAACTTAACCATCTTTGATTCAACGAGCTAGTCAAGTAGAGGCATACTAGTGACATACTATTTGTCTATGTATTCACACATGTATTATGTTTTCGGTTAATACAATTCTAGCATGAATAATAAACATTTATCATGATATAAGGAAATAAATAATAGCTTTATTATTTCCTCTAGGGCATATTTCCTTCAGTTGCTCCGGGGACCTGAGTAAATCACAGATCGGTTAAATGGCGGTTTATATTACTGCGGTAAGTACTCATTTTGGATGAATAGTAAGGCGACTCACCGAAGATAGCAGAAACCATCTGATTTACATGGTGTTTTAAACCGGTGAGTTCAGTGGTAGCCTCTTGAAGAGCCGCCTCTGCCTTCTCAGCTTGATGTATCAAGGCAGTCTTTTCTTCATCCCAAGTCTTTTTATCCGCAGCAAAACTGGTCTTCAACTTTTCCGACTCAGCCACACTAAACTGGAATTTCGACTCAACTTTCCGGGTCTCATTTTCCTGAGCTGCCAGCCGGGTCTTTGCATTGTTCAATTGAGACTCCAGTTCAATAGTAGCAGCCTGTATGAAGTACAGAGTTACCAACACATTTATATCAGGATTACAACAATAAAAGTCCCAAGTCCTTTGCAAGCAACAACACTTGGGACTTGGGGGCTAATGTCTGTCAAAACAATTTTTCAAATAATCGGCTCTTATGAATAAAGTCCCAAGCACTTTGCAAGCAACACTACTTGGCACTTGGGGGCTAATGCATATTGCTTGTATCTTAGTAATGATGAGCCGGATGTGCTATAAATAGTCTCAGCAGACTCATGGGGGCTATGCAGTTAAGCTCTACTTTCTTACACAGTGATAAATGGGACCGGCTCATTCATGCTGATTAAACCGGCCCTAGGGGACTACGAATGCAAAACTATGCTATTTCAGCATCCGGTTTAGTTTTAAAACCGGACGTGGAGGGCGTCTAGGACAGAAGCTTATGATTCTTCTAAGTCTACAGATTATTCAATCTTATCATAATCATAAGACTTGGGGGCTGGCAGGATATATATAACTTATGTAAGCCGGATGTCGTACCTCATATTTCTGGTGCATCTGCTTCGCCATCACAATTTCCAAATCACGGCTGGAGTGTACTTGGTTGAGATAACCGGACAATATTTCACTACTGCTCAATTGAGCATAGTGGGAGACATCAAATCTCACTTTCCGTCTCTCCATCACTTCTTGCTTGGTAGAATATCTGGCTAAAACAGTTGGGTTCCCCGGTTCAGTAAAACCAGTACCAATGATTAGAATGTCATCAACATAAGTCTCTAACGGTTCAAATGAGCTTGACGGTTCAGTGTTTAAAGGGTCAATGTTGGTTTGATCCACAGAGAGGTCAGGCATCTTAGCTTGAGTGTGAGAAGCAGGTTCTTCTGGCTGTTGGGTGGAAGTTTCAGGTGCAGGGACTAGCCGCTCCGGTTCACCGGATTTAGGTGCCTCAGTTGGCTTGGTCACCTTCGCCTTCTTGTTAGGCTTTGCTTGACCACTGCACGGGTGATGACAAGTCAGTGTAAATATAAGAGTATAAAAGTACAGGAGAAAGGTAATTGTTCTTACCCAAGGGCAATCTTGAAAGCCGGTAGCTGGGTCTGAGATGAATCGCCAGAGGAAGAACGAGAAACCTCCTGGAAGTTTGAATCAAAGGAATTGAGTGGCTGGTGAAAGTGACCCGCCAGTAAATAAAAGAGTTAAGGTCAAAAGAACCTCATTTTGGCGTATTCGAGGAGCGGGAGATTTTGGTAAACCGGAGGATAATTATTCACCTCCGCTGGTCCGGGTCTGACGTCGACTCTCGTGTTGTTGTCGTTTCAAAAGAAAGTGAGGATCTAAATAAGCCAAGGGGTGTGAAAACCTTACTTTCCGGGTTACTCGCCGAAGTTTCTGCCTTGGCAAAGGTTCTGAGTCAGAGGAAATAATAGTTACCTCTTCTTCAACTGCTTGGCTGGCTCCCGTGTCATCCTGATAATAGTCAGTGTCAATAAGATGGTTGAAAAGCAAGCCAAGAGAGTCAAGGGCTACCTCCGACTCAGAGGTGTCATCCAGCTTAAGCAGATCAGAGGCGCTTGGTTTCTTCTTCTTCTTACTGGTCTTCTTGATGGTTTTCCTAGAGGCTTTCTTGGCAGCCCTGGCCTTCTTGGCAGCTTCATGATCATATGCCTTCTTCCAAAAATCAGACTTAGCCTTTACAAGTTATCAAAGGTTGAGTAAAATGCTTGAATAATGAGGTAAAGGCAAATAAGTTCAGAGACTCACATCCGATGGCAGGGTAAGCTTGCAGAAAGGGGCCAGACCCGTTTTTAGGCAATCTTCTGGATCTTCATTCAGAAGGGACTTAACCATTTCATTTACTGCCTCGTCAGCTAATGGTGCAGAGCTGTGGCGCAGTGGATCCTTTACATCACCAGTGTAAGTGCACATTAAACCGGAGCGGCGACTCAAGGGGATGATCCGCCAAGAAACCCAGCACCTGACCAGGTCAACACCAGTTAAGCCGTTTCCTAGCAAAGCTGTAACATTTGCAATGGTAGGAGCAATTTTTGCCCACTCAGTGGTGGTAAGCTTCTTAGGAAGATTACGCTTTGAGTCCGGGTACTCGACACGGTAACCCGGCAGTGGATTCTCGTCAGCCGGAGAGGTATCTTTGAAGTAAAACCACGTTTGATTCCAATCCTTCGGGTGACTCGGCAGGAGTGCATAAGGGAAAATGGTGTCTCTTCTGCGTTGAATTGATATTCTGCCAAGTTCCAAACTGGGTACGTTGGTGAACTCATTTTGGTGGTTCAAATAGAAATACTCTCTAAAGAGATCGATGCTGGGCTCATCTTGAAGATATACTTCGCAGAACACTTGAAAGTTACAAATGTTTGACACGGAATTGGGTCCTATGTCTTGAGGACGGAGTTGGAAGAAGTGCAGAACATCCCGGAAAAATTTAGAGCCGGGCGGTGAGAAGCCCCGGTTCATGTGATCCGTGAATACAATGACTTCGCCATCCTTTGGCTGAGGTCTTTCCTGGCCCGGTTCAGGGATGCGGTAATGCATAACACTCTTTGCGGGCAAGTACCCGACTTTGACAAAGTCTTTGAATGTGCCCTCAGTGATGATGGAGGGGACCCAATTGCATGTATAGACTGTCTTTGGCGGCATGGTGAAAGAAGGAAAACCTAAAAGGAGGAAGTAATTTGCCGGTTCAAACCAGTTAGTGAAAACAAAAGTTAACAGTTGCAGTATACGTTCAGAATGGCGGCTTAAGTGAGGACTAATGACATATGGTTGATTATAAGCCGGACATGTAAGCCGCCATGACATATACATGTATTCAAAATCCGACAAAGAACAAAATTCTACTAAGTGTTGGACAAACAGGGTTCACAGATTAAAGCTATAAGTTCGGATCTACAACTATTCAAAAAAAGGAAATAAATTCTAAACCTACAGAGGCGGTAGCAGAAAAGTGGAGGTGCCCTAGAGGAGATCTGTCGCGATGAGGATATGTTATAATATCAAAAAGGGTGCTAAAACTGCTACCGCACAGGACCTACGTTATTTTCAGATCAAAACTACGTGATCTAGCAAGGAGAAGGAGGGGCAGTGATGAACACCAAAACCCTAAGAACTGATCTGTTACGGGGAAAAGGAGGCTTACCGATGTTGATGAGATAGCGGAGGAGCGCCGCAGTGTTTTGGTCTGATTCAGGGTGATGTAGCGGCCGGAGTTGAGGCAGAAGACGAAGGTCGACGGCGGCGGAGCTCGTGTGGGCTGGTGTGTCGCGAGGAAGAAGACGAGAAGGAGAAGAGAGGAGAATGAGAAAGGGGCGGTTTGACCCTATTTATAAGGGAAAGAGTAGATAGGCGGGCGCGAAAAATGAGGAGGCGAAATGATGATTATCCAACTGATTGAACGCCTCGATTTTCGAAAGGTCATTAAAGATAAAGATTTGTTAAAGATACATTATGTCATGTGTGAAGTTAATGGCAGATGACGTCACGATGGGTTGCCAAAATTTCTGAAGATGACGTCATGGCCGGTTACAATGTTTTACAGCAGATGAAGAAGGATATGTCTAACTGTCGAAGATTGACATGAACAAGTTCAAATAAACCTCGGGCCTAATGTTGGGGATATGGCTATCAGATATGACCCGCCCAGGAGGGGCCGGGTCAACCATTATGGCGGTTCATCTATTATGAAGCCCAAGAGTATACTAAGATGGCGGTTCATAGATAGGCTTGTAAGAGGCCCATGTCCAGAGGCGGCTTAGGGCTCGTAAGTGTAAACCGCCATGTATGAGTAGACTTGCAATATAAGTCATGTAAGATACGTCATCGAGGCGGACACGTTATATGAGCCGGCCGGGACTCGGTAGGCCGCAGGGCGTCAACCCATGTATATAAGGGGACGACCCGGCAGCGGCTTAGGGCAAGAAACATCAAATGGAAAGCCAGGCAAAGCGTGTTTGCTCGCTGGTAATCAAAACCCTAGCAATACCACCTCAACTGGAGTAGGCCTTTACCTTCATCGCAAGGGGCCGAACAAGTATAAACTCTCTGTGTCCTTTGTCCTGTTTAACCCCTTTAAGCTAACCCCGTCGCAATGGCTCCACAACTAAGTCCTTCCATGAGGACATCTGCCGTGACACTTCCACGACAAAAACCATCATTATTGGATCGAACCTTGCCAGCCTCCCCATCACTGGTACGCGTCAGTCCTATACAAACGGTTTTTAACCTGTTTCCGTGACGGCATTTGGAACCGTTGCCTAGTGAGTGTGGGCGATAGGGGGTCCTTCCCACACGGTCCATTTACTAATCTAATTGACATTCATATTAAGCACATAGTATATTCCATTTCCATATTAAGGAAGCGGGATTTCATAATTGAAATACATCGGAGTACAACATGATATAGCTTCAGCACTCAGCTACCCCATTACACAACTAGAACAGCAGCAAGTTTCACATGCAACATCTAGAACCTTTCGAAATTAGCATCATAGACGGCACGTAGAGAGATGCATCTCATCTGGAAAACTGCTGAAGCGGAAGGCGAATATTGAGCCTTCATTCATGTTGAAGGTCTTTGCAACTTTAGGCCAGTGCCTGTGGATGATTGACCGTCCATCCTTCGACCTCTTCAGGAACACTTCAATATTTAACCGTGGGTGTTGTATGAAAACTCTCCTCGCCTCCTGACCACAGAGGTGGTTTGAGAGGTAATCATTAGTGAACCCTGAAAACAAGGATGTGCATAAATATCTTCTTTATATTGGACATGGGGCAAAGGAATAAAAAAGGCAAGGTCTAATAGTTAGTACCATCTTGTAAACCTCAGTGCTTCCCATTGTTTCCCTGCAACACATATAAGGTAGTTAGTCATCAGGTTAATAAGGGTTTGCATGCTATTAGTAAAATATGTTGATGATAAATAAGCACATTGCAGATTCATCAGATTAATTCAAGCCACATGGAAAACCCATTTATCCAAACCAAGCATGATTAAGAACTAGGAAATATAGCACTTGTATATGTTTCTCATGTATTAAGTGCAGCCAAATTCGATTTATTCCTCACATGGTATACAATAACAGAATGTAGCCACAACAATTGAACATCGCATTGCAGAATTGAACCAAGCAGTTAACTAAACACCACAATAAATGAACCAAACGTTAACTGAGCACCACATTGCACAATATAACATACTCCTAATAGAAGATCAAATAGTTAACCAAACCAAGCATGCTTAAGAGCATCTCCAGCCGCGCCCCCAACAGGCCCTCCCCAGGCGTTTTTGCCGCGCCGGCGCCAAAAAAACGCCCAGTCACGCCCCCAGAAACCCGTTTTTTGCCGGCTCGGGCCAAAACTGGTGCCAGCGGACCCAGGCCGAACCCGGCGCCCTGGGGGCGCTTGGGGAGCCGGCACAAGCGAAAAAGGCGCGTGGGTCCGCCCTGGCGGCGACCCGAGGGCCTTTTCCCGCCGTTTCTTGACGCTTTTCCCTCGCATCCCTCCCGCTCGCTCGCCTTCCTCCCGTCATTCCCTCCCTTTCTCCCGCCAAACCCCTCCCGCTCGCCTTCCAGTCGCCGCCATGCCGCCGAAGAAGTACGCCATGCCACGCGCGGCGGCAACCACGACTGGCACCGTGGCCTAGCCGAAGCAGAGGAAGCCGAGGGCGCCGCCATTGAAGCCACCGGGCATGTCGAACGCCGAGTGGAGGGTGGAAGTTCAGCGACGCGACGCAGTCACCGCCAACCGGCGGAACAGGGCCATCGCCAAGAAGGCCCGCGACAATGCGGCGCGCGCGGTGGCATCCTCCTCATCGGTCGACCACGCGGGGATGATGAATCCACCCGTTGTCAGCCACGCCCAGTACGCGCCCTGGGGACAGCAAGGCATCGGATCTCCATGGGGATCGTCGTCGCCCGGCTACGCCGACGGCGACGCGCATGGTGGGTTCAACCCAAACGTGACCTTCCCCCATGGCCACCCCGCGACGCGCACACCCTCGCCCGCCTTCGTCGGCGTGCAGTACCCTCCATACAACTACTCGCCGCCCACCTACGCGTCCACACCGACGCCCCATCTCCGCCGTGGACCGCTGCCCTTCTCGCACCTCGGCGACACCGACGACACAGGAGCCGACATGGACGACATCATCGCGACAGGATCGACCGCGGCCGCCGCGTCTCCCGGGTTCTCCACCCAGGACGAGGTAGTGGATCTCAGCGGCGACATGGAGGCCGAGCTCGGCTACGTCTACGACGAGGACGCGCACGAAGCGCAGGAACCCGAGGAGGAGGAGGAGGACGAGGAGGAGGAGGAGGAGGAGCCGGCTCCTGATCCGACGAAGGGGTGCCAGAAGAAGAAGCGGGCGGCTAGGCCAGGCGAACCGCGCATCAAGTGGACGTCCAAGGAGGAGGAATGCCTCGCCGAAGCATGGAAAGTCGTCTGCCTCGAACCAACCACCGGCACGAACCAGAGCTTCGAGACGTACTGGGACCGCATCAAGGCCGAGTTCGACGAGCGGAAGCTCGTCGACCCCTACTTCAAAGGCGTCTACATGCAGCGTGGCTCCAAGGCGATGGTGAACCATTGGGGGCGTATCCAGGGGCGTGCAACAAATGGCATGGAATCGTCAAGGAGGTCGCGGCTCGCCCGGAGAGCGGCGCCAGCGTTGAGGATCAGGTACGCACGCCGTTCGCCCGCATCTCTTCGTCGTCTACGTCCGCCGCCCGCCAACTGTTTGTTCCTCCGCACAGTTGCTGCGCATGTTCACCATGCATCGGCACGACAACCTCGACGCCGACTTCAAGTACCTCCACGTCTACAAGCGCATTTACAAGTGTGAGAAGTGGGCGGAAGTCCGACGTACCCTCGACAAGGCCAAGGAGACATACAAGCAGGAGTCCATCGAGCATTGCCTCGCCGACGCCCAGGCCTGGGCCGTCCTACGTGAAGAGAAGACCGAGGCGCAGTGGTCGTCGCTGATGACGAACAGCGCCATCAAGCTCGACCTGCTCCGGACCAACGTCGACCTGCTCCGGACGAACGTCGCCGCGAAGAAGAGGAACACCGACATGGCTTTTCTGATGGGCAGGGCGGACATGCTCCAGAGCAACGACGAGCAGCTCAGGGCGTGGTACATGGCGGAGCGCGGCCTCATCCTGAACCAGATGTAGACGGCAACGCCGACGACGCCGACGACGCCAGCTCCCGCGCCCATGGCCACACGGACGCCAAGCCCGAACGACGCCTCTACATCGCCGCCTAGCAGTACCGAAGCCGCGCCGACACAGCCCAGCACCGAAGCAGCTCCGACACCGCCGAGCCCATGCACGCCGACTCCGCCAACGCCTGGAGCCGACCCCGCCGAGTGATTCGTTGCGCACGTGAACTTGCGGCGTGTGGCGCTTTATTTTTTGTAACGCCAGACTATGTCCGATCGCCAGATTTGTGGCGTCTTTTGTGAGCGGGAATGACCTATTTCAAATTTCCCGCATCCTGGGGCCGGCGCTTGGGGGCGTGACTGGGAGCTAGGTCGCCCCCAGGGGCCGAACTAGCGCCGACACGCCCCCAGGCCGCTCTATTTAGGCGCCCTGGGGGGCCGAACGGCTGGAGATGCCCTAACAACTTGGAAATATAGCAACTATATTTGTTTCTCATGTATTTAGTACAACCAAATTCGATTTATTTCTCATATGGTATACAATAACAGAATGTAGCCACAACAATTGAACATCGCATTGCAAAATTGAACCAAGCAATTAACTAAACAACCCAACAAATGAACCAAACATTAATTGAGCACCAGATTGCACAATATAACATACTCGTAATAGAAGATCAGACAGTTAACCAAACCAAGCATGTTTAACAACTTGGAAATATTGCACCCTGAAGGATTGAACATCACATTTGTAGAATTAAACCAAGCAGTTAACTGAACACCACATTGCACGACATATAGAACATATACACTATAGAAGAAGATTACATGGTAAAAGTAGATAGCACAATTCACTAGAATTTGTTAAGGAAAGGCAGTAGCTAGCAAACTGAACATGGGTCCTTATAGTGAGCAAATAAGACAAGCTACTCCTCATTGTCGGAGATATCAATGACGATTGGATCCTTGGACACGGAAGAGGGCGAGGCCTCCGCATCATGGGTGCCCTCGTTGTAGTGGTGAGTTGCCTGAGCTGCTCCGGGCACCAACCTGCTGCTCTCGAGATGTGGTAAGCACATGCACGCTGAGAAAACACCTCGTAGTCTTCGTCGAAGGCACCGATGGTGGCCTCGAGAAAACACCACGAACTGTCGTTTAAAGCAGCCAACCGCATTGCGGGGGTGACGCGAGCGCTCCTCCAAGATCTGGGGGTCGGCACGAATGGCAACCATCGCGACCTCATCCACGCGTGCGGCCGCGATTTGCTTCTCCGCTGCCAAATGCTCCTCGAGATCCTGGCTATACTGTGTGTACCATGGCTTAGGCCGGCGCTTATTTGGGTGGAAGGTGTTGCGCTCGCGCCGGCGGTCGGGGCATGTGGGATGTGGAAGGAGGAGGAGGATGGGGGTCGGGTGTGGATTACCTGCCTGGATAGGCAAGGCCGAGCAGCATGAAGGAGGGTCACCGGCAAGGAGGTGGCACTGCAAGCAAGGAGTGAATGTTTCAACTTGGAAAGGAAGGCGAAAACAGGGGAAATGTAGATTTTGGCAAGGGGGAGGGGGCAGGGAGGTAGATATTTCTGCGGAAGCCGAAAATTTGGAATCGGTTCAGCGAAAAAACTGGTGTGCAAAGTGTCATCAGACATGGTCCCTTATTCAGAGCGGGCTATGGACTGTAGCCGTCGCACCTTCTCAAGTAAGCTGTATGTGTACTATACTCCGACGGTGCTCCAAGATATTTTGTGCTACATCTCACACGGTTGGTTATAATAAATTGTGTGGGATCTACTTGATTTTTCGTCTTGATTTGAATTATATAATGGGGTCACAACGGCCATGGACGGTATTTGAATTGCTAACCCTTTTATCTGAGGGTGAACATGCAACTATATGTGTGTTATAAAAGAATTGGAATTATTTAGGGTTCGTTTGGACATTTTTATGCATTAAGTGAGTTTTCAATGCATTTATGTGCTTATTTCAAATTTGAACTACATGCACATGCCCCAGTGCATATAAATTGGTTGAAAAATCAAATCTTTGTCCTTGGGTGCATGCTTAGGTCACATGCAAGAAATGGAAATAAATGTCAAACACCCTGCCACCGTCACTCGGCCGCAAACATTGTGATACCTGGTTTTTAAATTCTAGTAAATCCAATACTCGTCTGAAATTCATGAAACTTGGCATGCTATCATAGAGCGGCATCAACATGTCATGGTAAATTTTTTGTCCCATTTGGGGCAGGTTTGGGTATATGCTTCTCACAAACAGAGTTTCTCACAACAAGCATGATGGTTTCGCGAGGGAACGTCCCACCTTTGGGGACGAAACGATATCCATTGCCTCTTATTGCTTTCAAATTTTTTCTCGTGTCAACATAGAACAACAGGAGTGTTGTGTCAATTTTTGTGATTTTTCGGGGTTCGTTTGGATATTTTTATGCATTAAGTGAGTTCTCAATGCATTTATGTGCATAATTCCAATTTGAACTACATGCACATGCTCTAGTGCATATAAATTGGTTGAAGAATCAAATCTTTGTCCTTGGGTGCATGCTTAGGTCCAATGCAAGAAATAGGAATGAATTTCAAACACCATGGCACCGTTGATTGCCGGTAAAACATTGAGATACTTTGTTTTTAAATTCTAGTAAATCCAAAACTCGTCTAAAATTCATGAAACTTGGCATGCTATCATGCAATGGCACCCAACATGTTGTGGTATTTTTCATGTCGATTTTGAGAGAAGGCGCACTCAAAAAACAACCAACAAAGGCATTTTTAAAAAATTGCTGCCACTTTAATATCTCAAACATTTTATAATTCAAACCGTGTGTGTTCTGTTAACCATTCACGTGACGCCACGTGTCTTGGTTTTAATGGTTATAGGTTTTAATGGCTCTTGATTGCAAATGTTTTAGACAGAACACCCGTATGCAAAGTGAGAGCAGGATTTGTGCATCTCTTGAACACAAATGGTTCTTTTGGATGACCCGTGTGAACCACTTACAAACAATTTGTTAAGATTTGCATCTGTCATATTGGGTATGTTGCCATTGTCAAACTAGAAAGATTGTCATTTGTTGATCTAGCAACATTGCCATTTGCCAACCTTGTAACACTGCGATTTGTCAAAATATGAAGCTAAAAATCACTAGCAATATCTAATTTTTGCAACTAAAATTAAGTAATTAAGCATAGATGGAGGCGAGGAGGCATGTTCAGCCGGGCGTGCAGCGGGCGGCGCAGTACTATTCGATTTGACAGCGGGCGGCGTAGTTCCCAATACGGCTTTAATGCAGATGAGGGAGAGGGTAGCGATTCTCGAAATGTTGAATGGCCAGTTGAGGCGACCGCTATATGCATACACACACACACACACATAAACACTATTCTGATCACGGGATCAGAATAATATTCTGATCACAACATGAACTTCCCGAGTAACGCATCTGACCTTCCCCGAGTACTAGGTTGAACTTCAGCTAAAATGTGTCCAAATGGGGCTTGCGATATACCGTTGGAAAGCTATGGACATCAGTATCATGACCCAAGTTAAATTTTTGGCAAAATGTAAGCGATTTAAGAGCAGTTTTGAAAACTGTTTTTTCTTCATACAAAAAACGTGAATTGTATTTTCAATTGCATTTTAAAATCGTTTATCGGAATGAGGCAAATAATATGGCGTTGGAAAGCTGCTGAAAAACCGCTCCTTCCACATGTTGAAAGTTTTCTCTAATTCCCTATGGTTAAAGAGTAATTTGAAAAATCGTACAATTTCACAAATGGAACACCCGAGTTTGTATATTCGATGCCATTTCTAAACGGCTAATCCAATTGAGGCAAATAATATGGCGTTGGAAAGCTTATGAAAATGCGCTACTTTTTCATGTTAAACGTTTTTTCTAATTTTGAACGGTTTAAAAGTAATTTATAAAACGGTACAAGTTCCACCGAGTTCGTATTTTTGAGCTAATTTTTTAACCATATGTCCAAATGTAGCAAATGATATGGCGTTGAAAAGCTTGAAGAAATACGAAACTTTTTTGTATATATTGTTTCTCCTAATTCATTACGGTTTTATGTCAGTTTTGAAAATGGCTAAAAACGTATTTTTGCCGTAATTTCTACAAACTTTATCGGAATGGGGCAAATAATATACCGCTGAAAAGCTACGGAAAATTTGAAACTTTTTCATGTTGATGGTTTTCTGTGATTCCTTACCGTTTTCAAGTAATTTCGAAAATGGCAAGATCGTTTGTTCTACCTTTATCGCGAAACAGATTCTTCGAAAATACACCACGTGAAGAACCTAAACTTCTTGGCATGTCTACTTGAACTTCACTCTGTTTTTCACGTGCTTTTTTTGCCGGTGGCTCTCCATCCACTGCTCGTAGCTCTCCTTCCACTCACCGTAATTGAGCAAGTGATATACCGATGGAAAGCTGCTGTAAACACGCAACTTTCCCGTGTTGATCTTTTTTCATACTCGTGATAATTTTAAAAGTTTTTCATCTAAAATTCATTCACTATAGTAATCGAACTTCGTGTTGTTTTCACGTTGAACTTCTGTGACGTATTTTTGTTTTTAATTTTCCCATCCATTTCGTCAGTGTTACACAAATGATATTCTCTTTGTACAAACCTCTCTCACAATATATTTTTTAACTTTCTCCGACCGAGGACTTGAATTTACACAAATGATATTCCTGTTATTTTGAAGTAATTAGAGAAATGACGAGATCATGATTTATGCCTTCATTGCGAATGGAAACGCACTGCGTGAAGTAGTTGAAGTTCTCGGGCATGTTTGTTTGACCCTCACTCTGTTTTTGACATGTTGTTTTTTGCACTGCGTGAAGTAGTTGAACTTCTGGGGCATGTCTATTTGAACTTCACTCTGTTTCACTTTATTGTATTTTTCTTATATGAAATACACATCATGTAGTACATGAACTTCCGGTTGTTATCACTTTGAACTTCTCTCTGGTTTGAGAGAATTATTTTAAACCACAAAAAACAACATATTTTTTATGTATTTTGGACATCTAAATACACGGTGAACCTCTCTCGCAAGATTTTTTGAACTTTTACTCGTCGAGCACTTGAACTTCTAGCAACCATTTTTTCGTTTATGAGTTGTTTTTAAAAGTGCAAAAAATGGCATTGTGTTTTTTATTTTTTGAACAAGTAAATCCTATGTTTTAATAAACTCTGAACTTTTGTGTTATTTCAATTTGAACTTCACCTTTTTATATTTTTGAGTAAAGAATTGTATTGGACTTTTATATGGAAAAAAATTGAACATAGAAATACAAGGTGAACCTCTCTCGCAAGAATTTTTGAACTTCTCCGGACAGAGCACTTGAACTTCTTTCAACAAACTTGAACTTCTCGTTGTTTCACTATGAACTTATATCACATTTTTTATACGTCGAATTACACGCAATTGGAGGTCCGTCGTCCTGCAATATAAATTTCGAACCATGCACGGAGATGCACGTGAACTTCTTGCAATAAATCTGAGTTTTTTTATATACTTCGAACTTCTGTGTTATTTCAATTTCAACTTCTTAATCACATTCTTAGAAACGAAATATGTTTTTAAATAAGCATCAAACATTTTTTTTGTAAATTGCACTTCACCATTTTATTTTTCTTAGAGACGGTAATAATTTGAGTTTCCCGTATACATCGAACTACTCCACTATTTTAATTTGAACTTTGTCATTTTTATTCTTTACTAACAAGGAAAATCTGAGTTTCTTTATAAATATCAAACTTCTCTATTTTGTAATTTGGACTTCTTGGTTTATTTCTTTTACCATCAAAATATCCTAGTTTTGTCATAATTATTGGACCCCCTCTACATTTTTTTTATATTTTGATTTATTTGTTAAAACTTAGACACAAACGGGAGAGGGAATTATGTGTAAATAAAGTGGGTAGCAATTTCCAACTTCCCCTCCTCGAGCACTTGAACTTCTAGCAAGAAATGTTTTTCATTTTTATGAGTTGGTTTTAAAAATGCCAAAATGGCATTGGTTTTGTTTTTTTGTTTTTTGAACATGTAAATCTTAGGTTTTAATAAACTCCAAGCTTCCATGTTATTTTAATTTGAACCTCACGTTGGTTTTATTTTCTATTAGTGGTTAGAATCTGAGTTTTTAATAAACATTGAACCGCTCCATTACTTTAATTTGAACTTCTAGGTTTCTTTTAGAAACGGGATATCCATTTTTTATTTTTATTTTGTTATTTTAATTTGAGCTTCCGTTGTGGAAACTTGTTGAACATGAGAAACTTTTTGAACTTTCTCGGTCTGTGCACTTGAACTTCTAACAACAAAATTTTTGGGCTTCGCCTTTTTACTCTTATTTTCTCATACGAAACACACACCATTCAATACATGAACTTCCGTCTGTTGTCAATTTGAATTTCTCTCTAATTCACTTTAGTAACAAAAAAAATCTATACAAACATCTGGGTGTATCTTTTTTTGCTTTTTATATTATTCTTGAACCATGGGGTTTATTGAATTTGAAGTTCTAGAGTTAATATTTTTATGGATGACCCTTTGATAGCAATTCTTTTAAAAACCATCTTTTTATTGGATTTGAACTTCAGTCAACTTTTTCTATAAACGACAGGGAATTAGGGAAAATCTATTTTCTATATACTTTTTCAAACTCTTGGTTTTTTTGACCTATTTGTGAAAACGAGAAAGTTATGTTTTTGTTGTAAACATGGAACTTCTTTTTTTATTTAAAGATCTTCGCCTTTTTGAACTGCTTTGTTTTCTAAATCTAAACTTCTTAGAAAAGCCCCCTTTTTTAAGAAACAACTAAAGTTAATAAACAAAATTAAGAATTGTCTACTTTCTAAGAACTTAATATGTTGTATCTTTTGTGAATTATTTTATTTTTTGTGTGACACTTTTTATGCATTTTTTTTGTTCTCAGTGAGAGGGCCTAGGCAGCTCTTTCTTTGGATGAAATTCTTCTGTATGTTATACCTCCAAACTTAGAATTTTCTGAAACGTGAACTTCACATGCTTTTGAAAAACAAAAAAGTACACATGAGAATAGACACACGCTGTACAAGACGAATTCGTAGTACACACAACACTATGCGCTAGTACACGCATGCACACATTACGCTGGTGGAGGCACTTGGACGTAGTGCGATGGAGTTGTGGGTGCGAGTCGCGTCACATCGGCGTTAAGAGGTTCATTAATTTTTATACATGAACTTCTATACTATTTTCTTCACAAATTCTACTATTTGTGTTCTGAATGTCAAAATACATACATGGTAGTAATATATGAACTTTTGGGGCAATAATAAATGACTTCTACAATACATTTTTTTGTCTTTCTACTACCGGTGCATCAGTGAATAATGGAAATTACAATGTGTCCTGAGGTCCCAAAATATAGGATACAAAATACTGAGAGCAAGTGAATTGCTCAATATAAGAGGAAGGGCTCCCTTTAGATTCTGTGAGCAAAGGATCCACTGCCACTTAGACAGGCCGACACATTTTTTGTTGTCTCATAGAAGTTAAGTTTGTATTGCATGCTAATATTTAGTAGATGGATCTCTAAACTTTCTATCTCTATTTTTACTGAATTTCAGTCGCATTAGTAGTAGTATGGTAGCAGCAGCTCGCCCTGTTTTAGCCATAGACCTTGTGTATCGTCAGAAGATGAGGCGGGGCATGAGGGCAGGTAGGATCCTCCCGAACCAGTGTACAGCAGAGGCCGCAGCAAGCCCACACGGTGGTGGATGAAAGCCGCAGGTCAGGGAGGCCATTGCTCTGTGATGCGGTGGCTAGCATCCCCGCGGGCGGAGGAGTAAGCTCTCGACCTACCACTTTTTCACAGCTCAAACTTCAACATATTAGTGTTCACGCGTCCACCACCTCCTCCCACATCCTTTAAGCTAGTTTTAGGGAAGCGGAGGGTGCGGTTGTCAGGTGGGATCTCCGTTGCGCACAACAACGACGAGATGCAGGCAGTGGTGCGCGATAGTTGGGCCACAACTCACATCGGACAGCAGGGGGCGGCGCTTGGGGGACGAGTTTCCAGATTCCGGCGTCCCTCGGTCTACTCAGGTAAAGCGGCGAGATCTCGGCGGCCGGCCTCCCTCGGTCTACTCAGGTAAAGCGGCGAGATCTCGGCGGCCGGCGTCCCTCGGTCTACTCAGGTAAAGCGGTGAGATCTCGGCGGCCAGCGGCGCGTGGGAACGAACCAACGGGGTCCTAGGTGTCGTCCACGGTAGGTAGGGTGGGATGGACGTGGAGATGTCCGTGGTGGCCCGGAAGAAGCCGGGCCGGGGTTGGGGATGAGGCACAGGGATCTCCGGCTGGAGGAGTTGGAGGTGGCGGAAGAAGTCAGACCGGAGTTGGGGGAGGAGGGCCGCCGGGGGGATCCAGGGAGAGGTCACGGTGGCGGGAGGATTCGGGTAGTGGGCGCGGCAGCGGGGGTGTCTGGGGAGGCACGTTGCGGCGGTTGCGGGACAGAGTGCGGCAGACGCGCGGAGCAGGGAGGTTTGGGAGGAACTCATCGCACCTATATAGGGCGCCTCGTGATCCAAATAATTATTCTAATCCTTAGATTAGAATAGTACTACTATATATCATAGTTGAGGCGACCATGGAGCGCTCTGCTCGCATCCCTCCACGCGCGCTCTGCCAGCGGTTGGGCGTGCGCATGATCACGTTGGGGTCCCATATGCATGCAGTTGCGCCGCGCGCGTTGCCACACGATGCAGTTACGTGCGTCACGATGGAGTTATGCGCTGAAAATTAGAACTGCCATAGGGGCCTGCCGATATTCAGGCCGTCCGGCTTCCCCTTTAATTCCCGTGGCTATTATCACCTTAGTCTCTTCAACCTTTCGATCGCGCCCCACAACACAACAAGCACACCCATGATGACACATAGAGAGGGGATGTCCAGTGGCACTCCAATGGAGTTCAGCGAGCATAGAGTGGAGACCCACGCGAGCGAGATGGATCTCTCGGTGGTGTACACCATTGACCCGACCGTGGTGGACGACTACATCAACAACGCTGAGCAGTTGCTTGCTCGAGACAAGTACAAGGTGGTTGGCATCGACCTCCAGTACACCGCCGGTCGTCCCGGCAGAGATCAGAAGGTTGTCGTCGCCCAGTTGTGCGTGCGTCATCATGTCCTCATCTAGCACTACTGCATGGCCACAAAGCCTTGCGACCATTTCAACAGGTTTTTCAACAGCACCGACTACAAGTTCGCCACGGTGGAAACCACCGACGATGTAAAAGTGCTCAGTGTTACGGGCTTGGCCTGCAAGAACCTTGTCGAAATCCATGACCACAGGGTCTGGGGAAGCACGAAGAAGGACTCCCTGGTTGAACTCGCCTCGGCCATCATCGACCCCTACTACGAAAAGATGAAGCAGGATGCCTAGAGAACAAGTCTCGTATCCTGGCACAGGGCTTGGATGCGGCAACTGGATGAACCTCACCTTAGGTTCGCGACCAAGAGCGTGTACACATGCTATGAGATGCACAGGCGGATCGTTGATATGAGAAAGTGCCTCGTTACCCAAATCGACGAGTCCGAATCGAGCCACAAGCAGAGCAAGCGTCACAAGAAGTAGATGATGATCAGATGATCGTTTATGCTAGTTAATCGTCCATGTAATATATAATTTACTTTATTGGTGTATGGAAATGTCATGTGTGTAGTAGCCACATATGTAATTATGCATGTAATAGTTTATTTTGGTGTGTGCAAATGCCATGGTTGTAGTACCCACCTATGTAAATGGATGTTTAATTTGGTTATGCAACCATGTTCTTATAAGTGTGTGTGTGTCTATATATATAGGACACCAATTTGGGACACCTAGGTGCCTGGGCACCTAGCTTAAAAACCGTTGGATGACACTAAGATCTGTGCGCGTGTAATTAGTATTAGCATTGATGGATAAATCTTATTATGAAAGAATTATTATTTGATATGGACACTTAATACCTGCCCAGATTAGATAGGATAGAGAAAATCAGTAATAAATGGCCCATGTTTTAAGTCCATGCATGTCTCATCGTACGTGCATCATTTTGCATATAATAAAGGTCATACGTTGAATAAATCACTAGGTATATACGTACATAACCCAAAATATCTTAGGTATATATGTTTTGTACTCGAAATATTTTGGTTATATATTAGATACCTATATGTCACGTAGCCGGATATATACGTAGCCATGTTTTACTTTAGATATATGTCATGTAGACCGGGTATGTACAATATTTTCCAAGATTTTTTTACACAACCGGGTATATAAGTGTGTCGATACATTGGGTATTTCCACTTGATGTATATACGTCGACCGGGTATTACAATATTTTCTTCAGTAGGTATTGGATAGTTAGGAAAAAAATAAAATACAATTAGTTAAATAACAAATTCTTGGGTATATACATACCCGCGTTTGTACATACTTTTGTTAGTAAGTATAAGATACCCATTTTAGATAATTGGGAAACAAATAAATGTAATAGTTTTTAAAAAATAAATTATTGAATATATACATACCTACGTATGTCCATAATTTCATTGGTAGGTATTAGATACCTGTATTAGATAGTTAGGAAAAAAACACACGTATTAGATACCTATATCAATTCTAAAAAATCAATATTATAACGTTTTATTGTATGGCAAGTCTTGCATGCCTAATAATTAGAAAAAACAAATAAAACGTAAGCAGGGAAAGTCTTGCATGAGGAATAGTTAGGAAACAAATTAAATATAACATGGTTTCCAAAACAATTAAGGTGCCCAGGCACCTAGGTGCCCCAAACAATTTACCTATATATATATATAGGACTCCTCTTCTGTACTCTTGGGAGTATGTACTCTCATCCTCAATATACTTCATATACGCATTAATTATATCTCTTTATTATTGTCAATATACTTCATTAAATATTTTAAGATACCCCAATATGAGTTTAGTTGAAAAAATATCATTTGTGACATACTTTTTGTAATATACCTTTTTACATACAAATACATCAGTATATACGTAACTATTTAAAAATACATAGACTCACATGAATTTTTTCATGAAACTCATTTTAGGGTATCTAATAATTATTAATGAAGTATATTAAAAATAATAAAAAGGTATAAAAGATACATCTATGTGGTATATGAGGAGCGGGAGTACGTACTCCCAGGAGTACACAACCATTTTCCTATATATATATATACACACACACACACATACACATATATATGTTGTTGTTCTGTATGCAATCTCATCGCACAACACACATGTCTTATTAGCAGCAACCGTTTGTGTTATTATCGGTCTTCGCGCACATTTCTGATTACACACCTGTTTGCCGTGTATCGCACACATCTTGTTATATTGAACCATTTATGTTCTCTTGTCTGAACACAAACAATTCATCCGAGCGAACCGCATGCCGTATATCGCACACACCTTCATCTGGATGACCGCTTCTTTTGTGTTGCCTAATCACAAACTGTTTATCTGAGTGAACCGTATGATGTGTATCGCACACACCTCCATCTGGCTGCCCGTTTTTTTGTTCCTCGTCATCGCAAATAGTTAATTAAACTGAACCGTATGCCCTGCATCGCACACGCAACTAAAATCTGAACCATGTTTGATGCATCCTCCATTGCAAAAGTTTTGCATCTTTTTTGACGGTTCTTTTACACCACCATTTGCGATTATTGCATCGCACACAGTTTCGTCGAAGGGCCTCTAATCGTACACTACTACAGGATGCTACTAACACGACACTACGATCAGAGACCCTTTCACGAAACTGTGTGCGATGCATTAATCACAAACGGGGATGTAAAAAACCATCAAAAGAGGTGCAAAACCTTTGCAATGGAGGATGCATCAAACACGGTTCAGATTTTAGTTGCGTGTGCGATCCAGGGCATGCGGTTCAGTCCAATGAACTATTTGCGATGAGGTAAAAAAAGAAACGGGCAGCCTGATGAAGGCGTGTGCGATATAGAGCATATGGTTCACTCGGATGAACTGTTTGTGATTAGGCAACACAAAAGAAACTGGCAGCCAGATGAAGGTGTGTGCGATATATAGCATACGGTTCACTCGGATGAACTGTTTGTGATTAGGCAACACAAAAGAAATGGTCAGCCAGATCAAGGTGTGTGTGATTGAGTGCATATGCTTCAGAAATATTAACTTTTTGCAATTAGGCAACAGAACAGAAACGGGTAAGCCAGATCAAAGTGTATGTGATTAATGGCATACACTTCACATGGATGAATTGTTTGCGATTAGTCACAACAAACTAAAACAGTTAGATAGATCAACGTGTGTGCGCTAGACGGGCACACACATTCTAATTAAAAGAAGCGTGCGCGATGGTAATAACGAGCGCGCACGGTTGTTGGAACAAGACATGTGCTGACATTGCCTATTGCGGTGCACCCTATGGTGCAAACGCCACGTACGCAGCCGAGAAGGTGTACGTGCCCACGTTACGCCTTCCGGAAATAGTGCCGCACTTATAACCGTCAGTAAATTTTGAGTATGCGTCCCATCACATTCCAAATTGCAAACCTGTTCATACCGATCAAA
Organism: Triticum urartu; assembly: GCF_056163025.1. Classification (NCBI taxonomy): domain Eukaryota; kingdom Viridiplantae; phylum Streptophyta; class Magnoliopsida; order Poales; family Poaceae; genus Triticum; species Triticum urartu. The sequence goes on along the minus strand of NC_141878.1, from coordinate 440,214,091 downwards.
ACCTAAACGGTTCCCACTTAGGAGCGTATTACTACGTGGTTATAAATACTACAACTCCAAGATGACTGCACATTCCTCTCAACTCCTCATCCACAAAAAGTCCAAAACAAACAAGTCATTCATCATCGTTTCCTTACGTCCGCCATGGCCAGCGTGAGTTCTAGGTCGAGAGATTGCCACTAGGGAGAGGCGAACCTGGAAGCGGGAGCACGAGAGATGTCCCGCTGCACCGTGAAAGCAGCCAACATGTCCTGCCGCACGGCCGTAGCAGTAGAGAGGTCTCGACGCGCCGCCGAAGCAGCACGGAGGACCTGCCGTGCCGTCGAAGCAGTAGACTGGTCCGGACGTGCCGCGGAAGCAGAAGAGATGTCCCGCCGCGCCGCGAATACGGCAGGGATGTCCTCCCACGCCGCGGTGGCCTGGGAAAATGCCTCGTGGGCAGGCGAGTACTCTTACAGGCGCATGCGTGCCTCATCCTTGGGCAGATGGATCAGATCTCCAGGTGGGCGAGGTTGCGGGATGACCTGCAAGCCTCGTTTGAACAGTCCACCGACGTCATCCGGCAACTAAATGAGAGCAATGCGAAGCTCCCGGACGAGCGCGGCCTGCTGAGGGCGAATATCGTCGGAAGTGCGGAGCAGCAGGAGCAGACCACTGCCTCGTTGAAGAGGACCAGCGTCATCGTCAAGAAACTTATGGATGAGAATGCCATGTTGCGCATCGAGCGTAGAAGGCTGGTGGAGGAATCCATGGATGCTCTTAACCTGCATCTTGAGGATAAGAAAGAGCTCATCGCCGCCCGCCGCGGAGACTAGTTGTCTTCCTTCTTCTTTTCCCCTTGTGTATATCGGGCATTGCCGCATGTGGCTTTTTTAATTATGTTTATAAATATGTAGGACAATTATTATCCAATGTCATCGTCCTTATATTCATCATGCTTGCTATAAGTCGCAGTCGATGCTATATAGGTCTGTCGGATCTTACATCAAGATCCGTGCAAAACTTTCTTTTCAGATTTTCATTTTTCTCTCTTAAATCTCAGTCTAGTGAGACATATAGTCACGACGTAGAACATGTGCTTGGGCGCCATTAATAGAGACGTTGGGAGGGAGGTGCGCGGAGGGTAGCGGTCAAAAGGGCTCTCCTTCCGGTGAGCACGCGCAGGGGTCTGATCGCACGCCGCCCGTACTCAAATAGCTATCCCGCACGGCACCTCCTAGCCAATAAAAAATGGGGAAGCGTGGCCGCACGTAATTGGTAAGTCGAACGCCCACGGTTTCAATAATACTTGTGTTTTTGATTTGTAACGTGACAGCACTTGTTCCAAAATGACTTTGTTGATTGTTAATGTGTGCGCCTTCGCAAATCGGACAGAAAAATTACCACGGCATGTTGGTGCCATGTCATGAGACCATGCCAAGTTTCACGATTTTCAGGCGTGTTTTGGAATTACAGGAATTAAAAAAAATCAAGTTTCTCAATCTTTCCGGCCGGGCAACGACGCCCAGATGTTTGAATTTCACTCTCATCTCTTGCATGGGATCTAGAAGTTCAACCAAGGACACACATGTGATTTTTCAAACAAATTTGGTGCACTGGAGCATGTGCTTGTAGTTCAAATTTGAATTATGCACATTAAATGCCCAGAAACTCAATTAATATATAAAAAGTCCAAACAAATCTGAAATAATTCCAAAATCTAGCACGGTACTTCTATTTGGTCTAATCTGGCTGCGTAAAAAAATTAAGGCGGGAGAAGGCAGTGTACGTATGTCGTTTCGCACACGGAGGTGACACGTTCCATCTCGGAACCACGAGCCTTCTTGAGGAAAGTTCCGGTTTGCAAGAAGCTTACACCAAAGCTTCTCCCAATTCGGCCAAAAAATTTACCGCAGCATGTTGGTGCCATGTCATGACACCATGCCAAGTTTCATGATTTTCAGGCGTGTTTTAGAATTAAAAAACCAAGTTTCTCAATCTTTCCGGCCAAGCAACGACGCTTAGATATTTGGATTTCACTCACATCTCTTGCATGGGACCTATAAATTCACCCAAGGAGACACATGTGATTTTTCAAACAACTTTGGTGCACTGGAGCCTGTGCTTGTAGTTCAAATTTGAATTATGCACATTAAATGCCCAGAAACTCAATTAATGTATAAAAAAGGCGAAATGAGCCCAAAATAATTCCAAAATTTAGTACGGTACTTATATTTGGTCTAATCTGGCTATGTAAAAAAATTAAGGCGGGAGAAGGCAGTGTACGTATGTCGTTTCCCACACAGAGGTGACACGTTCTCTCTCGGAACCACGAGCCTTCTTGAGGGAAGCTCCGGTTTGCAAGAAGCTTACACCAAAGCTTGTCCCAATTCGGCCAAAAAAATTACCGCAGCATGTTGGTGCCATGTCATTAGACCATGCCAAGTTTCATGATTTTCAGACGTGTTTTGAATTACAGGAATTAAAAAACCAAGTTTCTCAATCTTTCCGGCCGAGCCACGACGCCCGGATGTTTGAATTTCACTCCCATCTCTTGCATGGGATCTAGAAATTAACCCAAGGATACACATGTGATTTTTCAAACAATTTTGATGCACTGGAGCCTGTGCTTGCAGTTCAAATTTGAATTATGCACATTAAATGCCCAAAAACTCAATTAATGTATAAAAAGGTGAAACGAGCCCGGAACAATTCCAAAATTTAGCATGGTACTTTTATTTGGTCTAATCTGGTTGTGTAAAAAAATTAAGGCGGGAGAAAGCAGTGTACGTATGTCGTTTCGCATATGAAGGTGACACGTTCCCTCTCGGAACCACGAGCCTTCTTGAGGGAAGCTCCGGTTTGCAAGAAGCCTACACCAAAGCTTGTCCCAATTCGGCCAAAAAAATTACCGCAGCATGTTGGTGCCATGTCATGACACCATGCCAAGTTTCACGATTTTCGGGCGTGTTTTGGTATTACAAGAAATAAAAAACCAAGTTTCTCAATCTTTCCAGCTGAGCCACGACGCCTAGAAGTTTGAATTTCACTCCCATCTCTAGCATGGGACCTAGAAATTCACCCAAGGACACACATGTGATTTTTCAAACAAGTTTGGTGCACTGGAGCCTATGCTTGCAGTTCAAATTTGAATTATGCACATTAAATGCCCAGAAACTCAATTAATATATTAAAAAGGCGAATCGAGCCCGGAATACTTCCAAAATTAAGCACGGTTCTTCTATTTTTTCTAATTTGGTTGTGTAAAAAAATTAAGACGGGAGAAGGCAGTGTACGTATGTCGTTTTGCACACGGAGGTGACACGTTCCCTCTAGGAACCACGAGCGTTCTTGAGGGAAGCTTCGGTTTGCATGAAGCCTACACCAAAGCTTGTCCCAATTCGGCCAAAAAAATTACCGTAGCATGTTGGTGCCATGTCATGATACCATGCCAAATTTCATGATTTCCACGCGTGTGTTGGAATTACAGGAATTAAAAAACCAAGTTTCTCAATCTTTCCGACCGAGCCACGATGCCCAGATGTTTGAATTTTCACTCCCATCTCTTGCATGGGACCTAGAAATTTCACTCCCATCTCTTGCATGGGACCTAGAAATTCACCTATGCTTGCAGTTCAAATTTGAATTATGCACATTAAATGACCAGAAACTCAATTAATATATAAAAAGGCCAAACAAACACGGAATAATTCCAAAATTTGGCACGATACTTCTATTTGGTCTAATCTGCCAGTGTAAAAAAATTAAGGCAGGAGAAGGCAGTGTACGTATGTCGTTTCGCACATGGAGGTGACACGTTCCCTCTCGGAACCAGGAGCCTTCTTGAGGGAAGCTCCGGTTTGCAAGAAGCTTACACCAAAGCTTGTCCCAATTTGGCCAAAAAAATTACTGCAGCATGTTGGTGCCATGTCATGACACCATGCCAAGTTTCATGATTTTCAGCCGTGTTTTGGATTTACAAAAATTTAAAAACCAAGTTTTTCAATTATTCCGGTCGAGCCATGACACCCAGATGTTTGAATTTTATTCTCATTTCTTGCATGGGACCTATAAATTCACCCAAAGACATATATGTGATTTTTCAGCAAACTTTGGTGCATTGGAGCATGTGCTTGTATTTCAAATTTGAATTATGCACATTAAATGCCCAGAAACTCAATTAATGCATAAAAATGCCAAACGAACCCGGAATAATTCCAAATTTAAACACGACACTCATGTACTAGTTGCATGTTCACTGTACATAAATGTTCTAGCAATTCAAACACCATCCTTTCCTCCATAACACCATTTTGTCTTTCAAAACATAATGAAAAAATCAGGTATACCACAAACAGTTTACTAGAAAGAATCGTGTGGGATATGATATAAAATATCTTGGCGCAACGTCTTGTCTAGCTTATGCAGGAAGCTTCGTCATCTACAGTCCACCGCCCCCGCTTGAACCAAACTTGCGCACCAGTTTCTCGCGGCACCGGGTGAATTTTTTTGCCACCACAGAAATATCTATCTCCTCGCCCCTCTCTCCTGCCAAAAGCGACATTTCCACTATTCCTCCTTGCTTTCCCAGTTCAAACCTTCACTGCTGCTTACTGGCAGCTTAGCCTCCTCGCCAGCGACCCTTCTTTTTGCAGCGCCGCCTCCTCGTCGGCTACCCTTCTTCTTGCAGTGCCGCCTCCTCACCGGCGACCCTTCTTCTTGCAGCGACGCTTCCTCGCTGGCGACCCTTCTTCTTGCTGCGCGGCCTCCTCGCTGCCGACCCTTCTTCTTGCTGCGTGGCCTCATCGATATGGTCAAGTAATCCACACCCACCCACACCATCCTTCTCCTTTCCTGTCCCACATGCATGCCCCGACTGACAGAGCGACACCTTCCACCGAAATCACTGCCCCCTCCTCCAATTAAGCGCCGCCCATAGCCATTTTACACGCAGTATAACATGGAGCTGAGTAGCATGCGGCCACACGCGCGAACGAGGTCGCTATGGCTGACATGCGTGTCGACCGCCAGATCTTGGAGGAGCACCTCGTCTTCGAGGCCACCATCGACACCGCCGCGCGGTTGTCTACTTTAAAATATAGTTCATGATGTTTTCTCGAGGCCACCACTAGTGCCTTCTAGTGATTTGTCCTCTGTAATGTTAATATGCAATCTGATGTTTAGTTAACAGTTTGGTCCTCTGAAATGTAATGTTCAGTTAACACTTTGGTCCAACAATTGCTACATTTCATAGTACTGTTCTCAAGCATCTTTGTTTTGTTAACTGTCTTATCTTCTAGTACATGTTTCTATTCTGCAATGTTGTGCTCAGTTAACTATTTTGGTTCATTTGGTCTGCTGTCCATTTAACTGTTTGGTTCAGTTCTGCAATTTGATTTTCATTTGCTGTGGGTACAGTTTTGTATTGTTATGCATGTGACACCAATCGAATTTGGTTGTACTCTATACATATTCTACTGATAGTATGGAAACTCTCAGTTAACCTGATCAAGATCTTCCTTATGTGTGTTGCAGGGAAACAATGGGAGACACCGCGGTTTACCATCGAGGTTTGTTCAAGCAGGGTCCTTTGGCTAATAGCACATTATTGTGCGGTTGCAGGAATCATTCTAATATTTAGGTTTCTTACAATTTGGTCTTGCACATGTAGGTCCTGCTGTCAGAGGTGACCCACTGTTCGACCCATTTTGCATATGGGGAAATGAGATGTCCATGAATATCAGTCAAGTCAAGAAACTCAGAAAGATTGTTAGAATGAAGAAACTTGCGACGAATAATAGCAAGATCTTTGTTTGCACAATGAAAAAGACATCGGTCAACTATAGGATGGTACCAACTCTTTTACCTTGTTTTTACCCCTTGCACCATTTCAAAATTTACAATAGCGATTTTATGCATAGCTTTGTTTTCAGTACTTTTCATAGCAGTTCACCGATGATTACCTATCAAACCACCTGCATGGTCAAGAGGCAAGGAAGGTATTCATTCAACAACCACGGTACAATATTGAAGTATTGCTGAAGAGGACAAAGGTTGGGCGGGCAATTATACATAGCCACTGGCCTAAAGTTGCAAGGACATTCAACATCACTGAAGGCTCAATATTTGCCTTCCGCTTCTGCAGTTTCCTAGATGAGATTCATCTGTCTATTTACCGTGTATGATGCTACTTTCCAAAGGTTTTTGATGCTGTGTGTGAAACTTGGTGCTCTTGTGTAATGGCATAACTGAGTGCTGAAGCTATCTGATGTAATTCCATTATGAAATCTTGGTTGCTTTTATACGGATATGAAATATCTAATGTGTCTTATAAGAAATATCAGTTTGATTAGTACATGGATTATCAATAATAGGCTAATTACCTTGCTTATTGGGGTTTTCTATTGCAAACGGTTACTCAGACATCATCGTGGGTGATGAACTCAAACAACCCGCACGGTTTCTAGAAAGTAGGCGTGTTCGATCAACTAACAATCACACACGGCTTCCGGCAGCGAACTATTTGCGTTAGGCCACCTTGCACAAACATTTCCACACAAAGAACTATGTGGGATGTACATACCTATGGAAATGATTTTCTGGGATTCACCGTGTGGGATGTACATACCTACGGAAATGATTTCTGGGATTCACCGTGTGGGATGTACATACCTACAGAAATGATTTCTGGGATTCACCGTGTGGGATGTACATACCTACGGAAATGATTTCTGGGATTCACCGTGTGGGATGTACATACCTACGGAAATGATTTCTGGGATTCACCGTGTGGGATGTACATACCTATGGAAATGATTGGGTTTTGATGCCTCGCTCGATCGCACACGGCTCCAGCCTGGGTCCCAAGAGGGCCTATCCCTGACGATTTCTCGGTCATGTGGGAAGGACACCCTATCGCACACACTCACTTGGTGACGGTTCCAAATGCCATCGCGGAAAGGGGTTTTAAACCGTTTGTTTAGGACGTCACTGTACCAGTGGTAGTGTCGCCTTAGCAGCATCCTGCAGTAGTGCATGTACATGATGGGGATGTATACCCTATCGGAAAGTGTCCATGGGGACTTTGATCGGGTTCTAGCAAGGTTCTTTTGGCAGGATGCGAATGGCCGCCCAAAATACCACATGGTCAAGTGGGCGGATATCTACATGCCCAAGGACAGGGGCGGTCTAGGCATTATTGCCTCTCACCACATGAATGTCGCACTCATGCTGCGTTGGGTGTGTCGGATCCTACATGGTGAGGGTGGTCTTTAGCTTCAGCTGACCTAGACTCTCCTGGCTTGCTCTCGACGCGCTGGATCCCAATTCTGGAAGTCTATCCAAAAGATTGGAGGAAATTCGTCTGGGTGTCACCTTCTCAGTTGGCAATGGGAGGGCCACCCAGTTCTGGCTCGACCCGTGGTTAGAGGGGGAGAGGCTGCGCTTGGGCTTCCCTATGCTTTTTGCTATTTGCGTTGACCCGGCTATTCTAGTCTCCGAGGCGTGCCTGGATGGACAATGGAACATCTAGTTCTGTTGGTCATTTGGGCAGGATGAGGTTCACGCATGGGATAGGTTGAGGGCAGAAGTCCCTCTGGAGTTGTCACAATCGTCGGACAACATTTCCTGGAGCCTATCCCCATCTAGAGAGTTCTCTGTTAGATCAGCCTATCAGGCGCTTTGCCGTGCACCGACCATACAGTGGTTATCCACATTGTGGAAGGCGTCGGTGCCCCTTAAAATCAAGATCTACCTTTGGCAGCTTCTTCGTGATCACTTGCCCTCGGGGACCGAGGTTCTGAAGTGGCACGACCCGAGCAATGGTTTGTGTCCCCTTTGCCATGTCACGGAGACAGGAACCCACATCATGTTATCATGTCTAACGGTGCAGTCTCTCTGGAGCTTCGTTCGCAAGGCATTAGGATTTGAGTGGGAGGCAGGGGACCTTGCAGAATTCCTACGGGCCAAAGCAACGCAGGTGGGCCGCAATCGCCGCCTACTCTGGCTTGTCTTTGTGGCAATGACTTGGACCCTTTGGACAATGCGTAATAAGATGGTGATTGAGCAAATCTTCCCACGATGAGCCTCTGACTCTTCCTTAAAATTTCTTGCCTTCTTGCAGCTATGGCACCCGCTTGCTAGGCAGCGGGATCGTGACCGCATGGGGGTGATGTTGGACCAGCTTATGACTGCCGCATGCCGCCTGTCCGCCTCCTAGGAGCCTTCTGGATCTTGCCACTAGGTGGCCTTTTCTTTTTTATGTTTCTTCTTCCTTTCTTGGGCATGACTGTGTTGTGGCCCTAGCCGTCGCTTTTATTTTCTTGGATGATACTTCGTTGTACGGATGTTCGCTTTATATATAAAGCGGGGCGAAAGCCTATTTCGAGTCTAGGCTTCCTAGAGAAGTCGATTTCCGATGAAGTGCGTGGAAAGATCCTAAACATCTTACAATTAAACTAAAGGTGGGTTGAACTTCAATGGAAGCTAGAGAAGTAGAGAGTTCCTTTCAGTACATCTTAATATTCTTCTTTATCTAAGAGGAATCTGAAACTTCTCGCACAACGGAGCATAAAAAGAGGGCAACCCACTGCACATAGCTCCCGCTTGTGCAGGGTCCGACTAGCGAGGGTCCGACTAGCATACATAGATCAATTTATGCAAGTTAATCAATCCCATACAAACAAGATAGCTCTTATACCCTACTCAACCTATAGTGAGTATTAGATAGGTTTAAGTTTTTCTCTCTCAGTTGACATGACTACTTCTAGCTTTTTCATTTGGTCAGATTAATGTAGGAATTTCTTAAAAGCTAATAATGCTTAGTAAATTGATATGAAAATATTTAGTAAAAAGAAGAAAACAGAAGCAGTGCCATAGTTTGATACCTTTGGGTGTGCTCGAATGTATGAACTAAGAGCTTCACCAGCTCGGGAAATTATTTTACAAGTTACAATGTCACAAGATTGAAATTAATCTTCCTATGATCAATTATGTTTTGACATGCCTCCAATTGTAAAGCAACAATGTTGTCCACAATACGATCAGAGATAATAGCAAACCCATCCAGCTTACGTATGGCGGTTCTTTTGTGGGAAGTTCACAGGCGGATCTTCTCTTGAGCTGCCAGCAGCAAAATAGCTGTGTGGGCAAGTTTTCCATCTTTTATGTAATTCCAGAGTTCATCAAGTAAATTATTTGTGTGTTTTGCAAGCAGTCTGGTTGAATCCATGAACATCTTCTGCAAAAAAAAAATTCCAAAATAGAACAAAAATTGAGTGATGTTAGCATTTATAGGCAATGAGGTAGTGTTGGTCAACTTAAAACTGTGTCATCACCTAGAATCAAAAGAAATTTGTTTTTTTTCACATTTGACATGAGAAACAAGAAAAATATTCTCCCTTAATTAAAAACTAACGACATGTTGTGAAAAATTAACACATAAAAACGTAACACACGGAACTATTCCGTCTTCAGCAAGTGAAGAATACTGTAAGGTACTTAAGGATTGCTATGTTAGGGTTTTGGGATATATGACATTTCTTCTCGTTATGCTGCAAAAGGAGTAACTTTTTAAGGGGTGGATGTTAGAAAAACCAGTTCGGGTAGGCACAGAAGATAGATGAGCTTCCAGAAATAGTTCATATCTGCCAGACTGCAATCCTGATACTTTTGGTCACGAAATAGACCGTCCTTCAGATACTTATGTAGGCAAGTGTTCTCAACTGCAACATGGAGAGGGAGTAGTCCCTCAATACATGGTTGGTTGTGCGTACATTGGCCGATGCACCATTGCATAGGAGCAACTCTATGATCTCAATGGAGAACATTTCAGAAGCTCGGTGGAGGGGGAAGTACCCATATTGGGTCACATAGTTGGGATTGGCACGGTACTCGTCGAGCTCAGGTGCCTGGCCCTTCAAGGCAACTTTGGCACATCGCAGGGAATTTAGCACAATAATCTGATCGAAAGTTTCCAGGGTGATGACGTAGCCCCATCCCATGCCCCACCCATCTTGATCGAACAATCTGAGGAAGCGTCGGTAGCTATCCTTTTGCAGGATGGGTCTCAAACGGGGTTATATAGCATAGAGGCCAGCAAAAGGGTGAAAGGATATCAATTATTCGATTAACAAAGAGTGATGAAACAAATAAAGTATTGTTGCAATGCATCATAGGGCAAAAAAACAGAAATGTTGCAATACCAAAGTTATATGCTATGACATATTGGAGTACAGAAGTGAACTAAATGGTTTGTCAATCACAAGAACCTAATGAGTATGGTCAGGGGTGATTAATTTGGTTGCTCTGGAGGTAGCAAACTATAGACCGTGTGTAATGTGTCACCATGAAGAGGTATGATGGAAATGAGACAGAACTACGAGAGAAATATCAGAAAGGTGGTTAGTTATTGCACCTCCATGACTAACTCTATGTGCACCATCAGGTCATCAACAGGAGGAGCAGGAGCATATGGAGGATATGGAGGATTCCATGGAATCCCTTCGTCCGTGGTTGATCCATCTCTAACCTTATCGTCATGAGGGGCAGTTTTCATGGTTGCTTCTTTGTGCAGTGTCTTCATTGGTGCGGAATTGGGCTGGAATTACAGTTCCAGTATCAGAAACATGAAAGTTTAATAAGGAGTTCCACTCCCAAGTCAATACCACAATCTTGTTTGATTCTAAATGTAGTAGAAAATTTGTGCTAAGCAATTTGCTGTAATTCTAGATTTTCCAGACAAAAAAAGCAACTCAAAACTTCATATAAGTGTGGATGTGCCATTTAAAATATAAAAGAATTAAATGCATGATGGTATTAATATATTTTATATGATGCTCACTTCATTTCAAAAGACCGCTTTAACTTTATAATGCCTTTTCCCCTAAAGATGATATAAATTGATTCAATCTAAAATACTTATTATTTTCTTCAAGCAACCGAGCATGATAAAGTTGTTGCATATGACATGAACATAACAAATAAGTAGATTTCTGCACCTGCAAATTTGTCAGCACATAGTATATAACTTGGTCTTCATTGAAGGGTACACAGGCATAAACCCTAAACCTTAGCTCTACCTCTCTCTCTCTCTCTCTCTCTCGTTGCACCTCGCTCACTCCCTGCGCTCAATCGACAGAAGAAAGAGGAAGAAGAAGATCGGAGCAGGCAGTGGACACAAGAGTTTTTCCGACGCACGAACGCCCTTTTCTTTCCCTCGGGCACGAACTCGGACTGTCCACGAGCTACACAGAGGTGAGGGGGATTTATACCCGCGAGCACTGACATGTCAGGCCTCGCCCACACGCACTCGCTTCCCCCACTCGCCACGCCCTGCGCGCTTCGGCTCGCTCCTGCGCATCGCGCACGCACACGATCGCCGCGGCCTCCTTGTGTGCCCGACGCGGTTGCCTCCCATGGACCCTTGCTAACAAACCCGTGTGGCGCCGCACACACGCGCGCTAGCTCACGCACACACACACCTATGCACGGTCACGCACACACGCACCCGAGCCTTGTCATGGGCCGAACTCGATGTGACCACCACGCGCACGCACATGCACACCGTCTCCCGGGCTCGCCGTGGCTTATTGCCCTACGTTTCTCCCCCTAAGCCACGGCCTAGAGGAGGCCGTCGTCTTCGACGCCGACGTCCGCCATCATCGCGCGCTCCGCCGCCGACTCCCTCCGCAGCCGAGGGAAGCAGCGCCCGTGTTAGTTGCCGCTGTTGCCCAATGCCATGCTCCGCCCGTCGTCGTCGTCGTCGCACGCTCCTACCTGCTGCCGCTCTTACACCCGCCACTGTCCCATGGTCAGCAGCAGCTGATCGCCGCCACGCTCACCGCTGTCTTGTCCACGGCGCCGAACCTGCTCATCGAACGCGCGCAGACGCCCGAGCGCCACGTCGAGGTTGCAGAATTGCTCTATGCCGGCGACGACAGGGAACAGCCGATCGGGCACGGTGTGCAGGAGCTTTTTCACTAGCACCGCGTCACCGAGCGTCTCCCTGAGGTTCACGAACCGCGCCGTAATCCCCGCCAGCCTTCCGGCGTACGCATCCAGTGCCTCGCCGTCCGCCATCTTTAGGCGATCGAGCTTCCCACGCTGTGTTGCCCGCCTCGCCACGCGCACTCGATCGACGCTGACGAACCTCACCTTTAGGGAGTCCATACATCCCTGGCGGTGAGCTTCGTCGCCACATGCAGCATCACATCCTCTGGCAGCCCACCGAGGATCATCGCGTGTGCCGTCTTGCACTTCTTCCCGTTCACCGCCGCGTCGTCCGACGACACCGCCTCCCACAGAGTGTCGGCGTCGAGGATCACCTGCTCCTTGATCACCCACACTGTGTAGTTGTCCGGCGTGAGCATCAACATCAACACCGATCCGCCCGCGCCACCACCGTGTGGCACGATCGCCATTGCCGCCGGCGAGCTCCCAAACCGAAAGCTCTGATACCAATTGTTGTTGCTGCTCCAGCTAAACCCTAAACCCTAGCTCCACCTCTCTCTCTCTCTCGTTGCACCTTGCTCACTCCCTACGCTCAAATGATAGAAGAAAGAGGAAGAAGAAGATCGGAGCAGGTAGTGGACACATGAGTTTTTCCGGCGCACGAACGCCCTTTTCTTTCCCTCGAGCACGAACTCGACCTGTCCACGAGCTACACAGAGGTGAGGGGGATTTATACCCGCGAGCACTGACATGCCAGGCCTTGCCCACATGCACTCGCTCCCCCACTCGCCACGCCCCGCGCGCTCCGGCTCGCGCCCGCGCATCACGCACGCACACGATCGCCGCGGCCTCCTCGCGTGCCTGACGCGGTCGCCTCGCCTAGACCCTCGCTAACAAACCCGCGTGACCCCGCACACACACGCGCTAGCTCACGCTCGCGCGCGCACACACACACACCTATGCTCGATCACGCACGCACGCTCCCGAGCCTTGTCACGGGCCGAACCCGACGCGACCACCACGCGCACGCACACGCACACCGCGTCCCGGGTTCGCCGTGGCTTATTGCCCTACATTGCCGCACTCGTTCCTCTCCTCTACCCTCCATGACCCACGGGATCCGAGATCTCTGGCGATGGTGGGCATGGTGGCGGCCGCGGATCTAGATCCCACCCAAATTCATCATCAACTCTTCATGTGGATGGTGGGCGACACGATGAGGGCTCCGATGAGGGGATGGAGGATCTTCGTCGGAGAAGCGGTGGCGGCATGTCTTCATGGCGAAGCTCTGCGCCGCTCCAGCCAGCCACGAGATAGGGACGACGCTGTTTCCGGTGAAAACCGTGCCTGACTGCGGTCTTGGTGGACGAGGCGTCTCTGACGTCGTTTCCTTCTCGAGGCATCATTGTTGCAGGTCACGTCAACTCGATCTGGATGTTCTGGGGGAAACCCTAGATCTGGGTCTACCGGATCGTACGATGATGGCGCCTTTGGTGTCCTTCTCCCACATGGGGGCATCATTTTGGAGTAAGTGCTGACTGGAGGGGACAAGAGGAGGAGCAGTGTTACATCCACCGCAAGGCCGGCGGCGGATCTCGACGGCACGGTGCTGCGGAGTTTCGGCGACGGGCGCGTGTGGATGGATACACGTCGGACGATGGCGTTGTCTGGCACTGTGGTGGCGTCGACGGCAGGCCTGGCAAGATTGGTGCGTCAGTACCTGCTCTGGAGATGGATCGATGAAAGATGGCGACGACGCCTCTGAGAGTGCGCCGAACCGGTACGTGACCCAGTCCCGACATTGTGGCTTGGCTGGGGCATCTGGCTTTAGATGCTAGGCTTTGGTGCGATGTCTGTTTGGTATTCGGCACCCCTTCATTAAGGGGATAGAAGTAGTGACAATTGTTGTCAAGATGGTGGCTTCAGGCTTACTGATGTATTACTTCCTAAAGTCTTTATGAATAATTAATAAAAATAACTGCATGCATCGCAAAGATGCAAAGGCCATTTCTAAAAAAGAAAGTCATTGAGGGCAAAACTAATAATTCTCAAAATGCACAAGCTTAGATATTCCGTTTTCCATCCACTTTTTTAGGCACCGTTTGCTCTTCAGTTGAGTGTATGGCCTTTCCTCAGACGGCTTGTAGCCATGCCCACTAGAGGAACCGGGTGGCGTGACGCACAACATGGTCGTCGTCGACCGACCCAACCATTGTGTCGCAGCTATGTGCGTCACTATGCTACCTTCTCCGATTTTCAGTGGTTTTTTCTATTTTGGATTTCTTGTCGAGACTATTTTCTTTCTCATGTTTTTAAAATGCTCATGTAATCATTTTTTAAATGCATATGTAACTAAATAATTTATGTATGTATTTTTAAAAGGTGTTCTAGTAATCCTTTTTCACATATTTAGAAATAATGCTCGTAAATTTTAAAGATTTATTAAACAGTTTACAAATGTGTTAGTGTAATTTCAAAATTTGTTCGTGTATTTATAAAAATAGTTTGCGAAATTATTTTTCTAAGTATATTATATATTTTCATGCTATTTTAATAATGTAATTTTAAAACTATGCACGTATTTTTAGAAAAAAATCATAATTATAAAAGTTGTAAATGTATTAGAGAAAAAAATAATAATAAATCAAACAATATCAGAGAATAAAATGTAAATGAAAAAAAATCTGGGGTACATGAAAACCAGCCAAAAGGAAGACAAATAAAATCACCTCATAACGGAAGAAACGAAGAAATTAGAAAACACTGGTTTTATTTTGAGACAACTTAGAAAACACTGGTGGGACATGATCGTGAGAGCTATGTCTCGCTTATAAAGAGACGGTAGTTTCTCTCGCCTGAGGGTTCTCTCTGTTGGGTAAGTATTGGCCTGGCCCATTTCTTCTCCTCTCTCACTCACTCGGGATCGATCGATCTCTCGCTCGCGCTCGCTATTTGTACTCATTCCTTCTTCTTTTTTTCGTTTTGTTTTGTTTTTTCTTTGTTTTCCCATCAGTTTTTCTTATTTTTTCACGGTTTTTACCATTTTCTTTGTTTCTTCACTGTTTTTCTTTGATTTATTTTACTTTTCTTTGTTTTTTCATCGGGTTTCTTTATTTATTTCGCAGTTTACAGCTTTTCTCTTTAGTTGTTTTTGCTTCGTTCTCGGTTTTTCTTCTTCTTTGTTTTCCTTTCTTTTTCTGCACCGTTTTCTCCTGTTTTCTTTTCTATTTTTTTGTTTTTTTGTTTCCTCATGGATTTACACTGTTTTCTTTGAGTTTTCCGTTTTTTTGTTTCTGAGGTGTTTTTTTCTTTCGTTTTATTTAGTTTTCACTATTTTTTTATTTTTTCTTTCTCTTCAACACATGTCTAGATTTTTCCATATACATTTGTATATTTTACATATATATCAGGAATATTTTTTATACATGATTAACATTTTTCAAATAAATGATTAACTTAAAAAAAGATGTTCTATGACTATTTTCTTCATACACATTGTAGATTTTTAGTTTATATCTTGAACATTTTTAATACACATTTAATATTTTTTACATATATGATTGATATTTTTAATACACGATCAAATTTCAAAAATATGTTTTCATTTCAAAAAATTTAAGAAACGTTCTACGTTTTTTAAATATTTTTAATAGATGAATAACATTTTTTCAAGTATTTATGTTTGATGACTATCTTTTTCATAGTCATTCTACATTCTTAGTATATATCAGGAGCATTTTTTTATGCACGAATAGCATTTTGAAAATATATGATTAAAATTTCTTTGATACACGATCAATATTTTTAAAAATTGATATTTTATGTTCAATTTATAATACATGTTTAACATTTTCTTCTATACATCAGGAACCTTTTTGTTATATATGTTTAACATTTTTTTAAATGCTTGATTAACATTTTTGAAATACAAGATTAACTTTTCCATACACATGGTATATTTATTGTAGACATTTGTGTGTATATATTGGCAATATTTTTCTATACACGTTTTATATCTTAAAAATGCTAGATTACCATTTTTCAAATATTTTACGTAGAGTATTTTTGCTAGTATTTGAAAGTGTAAATGAAAGTAAAAAAGGGAAAGAAAAAATGTTTAAAACAGAAGAAAACAATGAGGCTATGGACCCCGCGAGCAGGGCTGACCTAGTCTCCGGCTCCCTCATGCGAGGCTACCCTTCTCTTCATTTTGTTGATGTAGTGAGACATAACCGCCGCCCAACACCCACACTAGCAAGCCTTTTTTTAGACATACCACACCTGAAAGCCCAAAATCACTAGTTAAGGGGTACCTCTTGCAAAGGTTACTTCCACCTCCTCTGTTGGTGAAAAGTGACGTACCACATGTGTGACACTTCTGAGAAACTGGCAATTCTTGTGGGATTTCTTACCATGCACGGAATGCATGGGGTAGGTTTGTGCTTCTTTTTGGAAATTCGTTTGTTCAGAATGTTTAATCTATTTAATCGTGCGATCAAATTATGACTATTTTCACCGTTCAGTTTTTCGTGTCCTTCAAAACTAGATCCCATGTTGCTAGGTTTTGACAAAAAAATTCGTATAAAATATATACTCCAAAACAATACCAACTCATGCTTTAAATTGTGCTAACCCGTCCATCAATAACTGTACTAATTATACTTCATTTTTGTGAAAGCATAGTTGTACTTTTCATTCGAGAAACACAACTATGCTCAATGGTGAACCACACATGCACTTCCTTTCTTGGGATGCATAATTGAGCTTCACCTGGAAGCACAATCGTGCTTCACGCGGAAGCACACCTGTGCTTCACTTTTGAGGACAGAAGCACAAGTGCACTTCACTTCTGGGAAGGCATAGAATCACAACTGCACTTCACTTCTGAGAAAGCAAGAAGCACAACCGCGCTTCACCGTGAAGCACAATATGCTTCACGCGAAAGTACACGCTTCCACCAGACATAAACCAAAAAACTCGAGGAATCCAATAAATCAAGGAGATAAAGAAAACATAGAATAACCCAAGCAAAATCTGAAAACGCAAAAAGCCAGAAAAACCAAAAATGCGGAAAAACAAAAAATGTGTCACGGGGGTGCGCGCCCATGCATGACATGTGGCGATGAATGAGTGCACAATTTTGACGCGCTCACATGTTGTCCCGGCCCACTGAACCGCCCTTTGCTGCGGAAGCCTTCCAAGGCACTCCTCGATTAGTTGCTCTCTCGACCCTCCCCCCTCCCCGAGCGAAGGGACTACCCCAAGAGTGAACCTTTGGAGCAAGCCCATGTAACTGGTTAAATAAATGAGAGAACAATATATGCATTGAACATACAATTCCTCCTCCCACCTCATGCTTGCTCTTCACCGACTCAATTCTTTTCTCTGTATATGGTTTTAGCAACTGGAGTATTTCAATAAGGGCATCCTCAACGTCGTGCATCAAACCGACTTTAAAAATAAGGAACATGTGGTCCAGACACATTTGCCCTCCAATGTCATGAATCAAACATCCATGGACCAGTTCGAATGTCCGAAATCCCACAAGCCGAAAGCAAATCGGTAGGGGGTCGACACCCAGGTTCCCACAAAATCCTCTCTCTCTCTCTCTCTCTCTCGATCCGCTCCAAACGACACTTTGCGCTCCACCTCGCATTCATGCTTGTCCAAAAGCCAACATAATCGGTCATTCCGCATGTTGGCCGAATGACGCGGCATTCACATCAATGCGGTGGTCGAGAAACCTACTCTAGCTCGACGCTCACGTTGTGTGCGCTCGCTCTCCGCCCCTTGTTAATGCCGATTCAACGGATGTGACATGGCGGGAAGATGGGACGATTTCCTATAGCACTCAAGCGGTCTGACTGTCCTTTTGCCCGCCTGACATTCGTGCCAGTGCGAGAACACGAAACCAACCCTGGTGAACGCATCCAAGCTTTCGCTCTGCCCACTCTTGCGCCCGCTACTATTTAAAGATAGCCGCCCACGACAAAAATCGCACCACCTCCAAGCCTCATCTTCCTCCGTCCAAGCCGTCAACACTCCCTCCTTCCTTCTCCGACCGCCATGAGCAACGGCGGCCCCACTGTGAGTGGTGGAGGACCATCACACTGTGATGTCATCATGAAATTCTGGCCAAGGTGGGCGCATGATGGGCCCAATGTGTGGCCCTCGTTATGGTGGGGGAGGCTCTGAGCTCTTCGGAGGAGGAGAGCTCGGACGGGGAGGACGCGACTATGGATGGGTGATGGTGTCTTAGACTAGGGGGTACACACCACATCGTCTCCCGATCAGTTGGATTGGGCCGAGTACCCCATGGCCGTTTACTCATGGGCCAGTTCGGACAGCCGATGCATACACGAGGAAGATTCCCCCTAGACTTGGTGATCAAGACAAGGACTCCTCTCCACCGACGTATTCGACTAGGACTGTTGTTATCCTTGGCCTCTGGTACATTATATAAGCCGAGGCCAGGCTAGTCGATAGGGATATGCTAGATCATTATGACATTATTCATCATACCCTCAGGTTTTATACCACAACATATGATCTCGCGGTAGATCAACTATGTACTTGATACTCCATCAATATAAACAAGGGCAGGACGTAGGGTTTTACCTCCATCAAGAGGGCCCGAACCTGGGTAAAACATCGTCTCTTCCGTTCATGTTACCATTGATCCGAGAATCCACAGCTCGGGACCCCCTACCCCGAGATCTGTCGGTTTTGACACCGACAATGGTGCTTTCATTGAGAGTTCCGCTGTGATATCAACAAAGGATCAATGGCTCGCCTGCAGATCAACTGCGACGTTGGCATCTTCGTCGCCGGCTCGACTGGTCACCTTGGCTTGACCGAGGACTGTGCCCTGCCTCCGATCATCATCTTCGGATGAGGCCTTCATCAAACATCAACTCCGATCTCTATCATGATCATGGAGGAATCATCCTTGGAGCTCGGGGGCTCAACGTCAACATTGCCCTCGGGTGACCATGCCGTTCTTCCGGACAGCAAACTTGTATCCTCTGCCACCACCTCCTCGAGCATCGCTTTGACGATTCCTTCGGTGGAATTGTGCGGAATTGAGTCTACAACAACCCTGTAAATTTTGTCGTGTTCCGATGAAGCAATCTCTGCCGATCTCTGATATACCGGAGCCCTGTCGAGTCTGGACGGGAATCAGGATGAGTTTAGGGCGTGGTCTCCATAGCCCAGCTCGGAGGTTATTTGGAAGATACAACCGTTCATCTGCTGCGGATTTCCATATCTACCACCTCTCAAAATTTTAGCTGGATCCGACCGTTCAATCTCCGGGAACCTTCCGATTAGTGCATCACTTTTCGGATCTATTTTCTGCGCGAATACGAATCCGACCTAAGTTCATCTCTTTTCATGAACGAGATATTGGACAACCTTTTTGGAGGAATCTCTTTCTAGGGTATTGCGTTTTGTTTCCGAACACATGCTCACAAATTTTTCTCCTTTTCGGAGGTAATCTTCACCATCACGCTGGTGTCAAACCAGTCCGGCAATATTGCTTCACGGCTGCCGACCTGCACTAGACACATCGTTGCTTTGTTGAGCCGAGCTCAACTTCTTCGGATCATCATCTCGGCGAAACGAACCAGAGTTCGAAATCGCAAAGGATAAATCATCACCAACATCAAGCCGGCATTGACCGCGTCACAAGTTACGACCTGCGTCAGCATGGCCGCACTGTTGCTTCTTCAAGCCGATGTCCATCATGCCGAACTGTTTCAATACCTTGGCTGACACGGCAGCTGCAACGTCTCCTTACTGGCCTGCTCCGTCACCTCGGCTGTACCGGGGGCTTCACCATATATTTATCAAAAATACTCTAGTGACTTCGGCATCACCAGCCGACATGCTTCGACTGATCGGCTGACATGGAGGCTTCGACACCTCGGCTGGACCGGGGACTTTGCTATTTCTTCATCAACATACCCCGGTGACTTTAGTGTCATTAGCCGACTAGCTCCGTCATGTTAGCTGGACCGGGGGCTTTGCCTCGGCGAGCCAACCTTTTCCAGCATCGCCATGCCATCGCTTTATCGCCCATCAGGCAATTGGTGTGCGGATCGAGTCCCAATTTGGGGAGTCACCTTTCTTCGGATTGCTACAACAAATAAATCAGGTGCTATTAATCCTAGTAATTTTTGCTTGTTTGGGTTTATTTTTCCCGAGGAATTATTACTCTAGTTTGTTCCATCATCTATACACAGGTCTATCAAATGGTGGCCGCATTAACGACGGTCGCGTGGTAGTTCGGTCAGTTTCTGTACACAGTTCGGTGAACACCGCATTCGAAACTCGGGCTGACCTATGAATTCAGGCTTTGCCACGCCTTTACCGCATCACGCCGACGCCCTGCATCGACATTGACTTGCGCCAGGCCACATATCTTTAAATAAATTATTTTGCATAAATTAATTACGCGAGGATTTTTATATATTTATATTATTAGTGTTGGACTGCACTATTTTACATGTGTAGGTAATCGACTTCGACTGCGT
Organism: Triticum urartu; assembly: GCF_056163025.1. NCBI lineage: Eukaryota > Viridiplantae > Streptophyta > Magnoliopsida > Poales > Poaceae > Triticum > Triticum urartu. The sequence continues at coordinate 440,193,629 of NC_141878.1, read as the reverse complement.
CATGCGGTCACTTCGGCAAGCCGACGACGTCGTCCCAATCGGCCTAAATTGGCTCACGTGATCACCTTGTTGGTCGAATTGCCATACCGACATGTTCGGTTGCCTCGAGACTTCGACATCGCTGAGGGAGCTCTACCTCATCGAGTGTAAATGATCTGGGTCGGGCAGTGTTGTCACCTCGGCGTACAGACATACCACGTCACCTCGGCTGGACTGGGGCCTACGTCCTCACTTCATTAAACCACGCCAGGGACTTCGGCGTCACTCTGCCGGCCTGCATTGGCCGTGCTATGTCACCACTCCAGAGTACCGAGCTCTTCGCTTCGCCATCTTGGGGCCCGCTTGGGGGATGAAACCTTGTACCGCATCAAGCTCGGACCGCATCATCAGTGCCGAACACATTAACCAGCTAAGTCGCTTTCATGCTCAAAGTCTTAAATTTTTAACTTGTATTTGGTTCGACCTTGCTCACATACGTTGTTCGTTAAAAGAAACTCCCTTTACCCATGTTAACTAGGGGCTCTTAAAATTTACATGAGTCATTTTATAGTAAATGTGTTTTCTTCTTGGTCGTTGCAAAGTCTTTTTCTACCGCTCCTTTTTCGACTCGAGTGTATGGTCAATAGCCGGATAGCCTAGCTTCTCTCTAAAGTCGCTCGAGTTTAGTTTGCTAAACTGGCCTCGGAGAAACACTCCGCCTTCGGGATAAGGAGCTTGAAGCCGTAGGCTGACCCGCTTGAAGTCTTGAGATCAGATGTGTCATGTTAAAGCACGACAGAAGCACATTTTTTAAAGAATAATTTTCGAATTGGCACCAAATGACTCGATTTAGTTCGGGTATAAAGTTTTTACTGAAGTTTTTAGGTTTTCCAAGCCTATGGCACTTTTAAACTATTTGTGTGTTTCCAGCATAAGTCTCGCAGTGCAACGCCGAACACCTTTAGAGATTCGGCAGAAACATTCTCGGATATTGCTATATATGCATCAGTTTAGAATTGTGTCTTCGGTCAATAGTTGGGTTGCCCGGCTCCTGTGCTTGACTCCTACGTTCCGCTTTGTTCGGCTAGGTGTGCAAAGGGAGAACCACTGCGATTGTGCTTCCAGCTCGCTTGGCTAAGCGCCTCAATGGAGAAAGTCGAAAACTGACTGTCACAATAAGCGTAAACTGGTCAGCGATCCGATGACTATATTAACCTATAAGATCGATAGAGGTCACCCCGTGTTAAATGACGGACCGATCATAATATTGGCTGAAGTGTTTACGGCTTGACCTCGGCTGTCACCGAACACTAACCGGGGGCTCGTAACTAGCCTCCCCAATTTAAAGTTCCTATGACTACGTCAAAGTTATAAAGCTAGCATATCTGATTGCCTCGTTTCCTCTAACACAACCGCCTTCGGACACCGAGACGTCGGCTAAGGGTTGTTTTGTTGTTGCGAAAACACCCTGCGTAGCATCTACAAGGGGGTGGAAGCCGACGATGGGCCACTTTCAATTGATAAACGGTCGCAACGGAGTCAAAATAAACATATCATCGACGTTTGTAGTTCATATACAAGGGCTGCCTTATGCAATCATCATTATAAAGCCATAAATATGCATCAATTTGACTTAAGATTTTGGCCAAGCTGGGTTGCCTGGCTCCTGTGCTTACCCCTACGTTCCCGATTGTTCGGCTAGGCGGTAAAGGGAGCACCTCTGTAATTGTTACTACCGGGTCATCCAAGTTAGTATCTCAGACTGGGTGAAGCCGAAAGCTAGCGATCTTAAAGGATATAATTGGTCGACAACGACGTAATTGAAAATTTTGGTTCATTAATACTATAGAGTTCGGGAACTTTCCCCGAACTAAATCCTCAATATTTTCCTCCCACATTGATCGGAGGAGAGGTTTTATGATCATGATCAGCATGACAACCCAAAGAAAGGAACCGATAGCGGGACTATTTTCTTCGGAAGATATTTCTTACGTTAAAACATAATATAACATATCTCTCTGTGTACCTTTGTTTATAAAACCGTATGGCCGGATTGCCTTGTTTTTTGTAAATCTTTGCCCCCATAAAGGCTTTATAAAGTGGGACAAACACTCCCTGGCTACTGGCCGAGGAGGTTGAAGCCGATGGTCGGTCAACAAAGTTTTGTACAATGCGGATCCGAGCATTAATGATGTAAAGTACTTGGATACATAGAATCATTACATATAAATTGTGAGCAAAAATCAATTTTTTCACAGCCAATCTTTTAAAGAGTCAATGGCACAGTCTCTTTGAGACAATCGAGCAGCTGACAAAACGCTCTCATAGTTCCTTATTGGCATTGATTTCCTATCTATTAAGTCCCTTGAGGCCGATCTTGGCGAGCTCAGCTTTCGTTAGGTCTAACTCCTTTATGAGATCTTTATTCTCTTTCCGAGAAGTTTGTGTTAAACACAACAATTTTTTTTTCTGTCAAACGTATATCGATCCTTAATTCGGCCACCCGTGCCCACATTAAGGCTCGGGGGCTACTGGGCTTTGCGCTCATTATTTATAAATATCAAAAGGGCACATCGATCCCTTGATTTGGTGTTGCCACCCGACCAGTGGCTCGAGGGCTATTGCATTGCCTATTCAATGCAGAAAATTCAAAGTGCTCAGTGTTCGGCATAACCGAACTATGGACAAGCACGTCTTCGGAAGACAATAAGTACCATATGGGACTTATCCGGCATCAAGATGATATATCACGGCGACTTCTCACGACCCTCTCTCGGGGGCCCATCCGCCGATCACTATTACCTCTAATATATTACACTATGTTTCTATTCTTACGTATGTTGCCGAGCTAGGAGTTGATCCTCAGGCCGATTTCGTGAATCGACTTGAGTCTCAGGGACTACTAGGATCATCGGTTTCAGGTTTTCCTTCAGGTGCATCTCGGGTTTTAGACCGACACACACCTTGAGGGCTACTGGTTATACATATTGACAGCAAATAAATTTACACGCATTGGAAATAAAATCCGCAAACAATTAGCCCATGACCGAGGTGCTGAACCACCTCGAAAGTATTTCGAGATATAGCTCGGATGCAAGTGGCTGGCTCCATAGAGGGCATTTCTGGCATTAAACTCAGCTAAACTCCTTCAACTTTTTCGAACCAAGGTGATCTATGACACCTTGGATACAATCCGGCGTTGGAGCTCGGAAGCGGTCCAGCGTTGGTGGTCGGCTGCAAAAAGATACCTCGAATGCAATCCGGCGTTGGAGCTCGGATGCAAGAGGACACTGCCGCACGAAAAATACTTCAAACCCTAGGTGTGGCATAAAAATAACAAGCCATTGATAAAGGCCGAAGAATTAAAGGGCTCCTCGGATACCCGACGTGCGAGATCTTCAGATTTAGCTCGGCAATCCTCAAGATAGAAGATGGGAAGATTTGTTGAACCAGTTTTCAAGACCAACGACCGAAGACGAAGAACAGTTCGAAAGAACTGAGGAGCGTCCCCAATTTGAAGACCGGTTCAGGGGGCTACTGATGGTGTCCTAAATTAGGGGGTACTCACCACATCGTCTCCCGATCAGTTGGATTGGGCCGAGGACCCCATAGTCGTTTACTCATGGGCCAGTTCGGACAGTCGATGCATACACGAGGAAGATTCCCCAAGACTTGGTGATCAAGACAAGGATTCCTCTCCACCGATGTATTCGACTAGGACTCTTGTTATCCTAGGCCTCTGGTACATTATATAAGCCGAGACCGGGCTAGTCGATAGGGATATGCTAGATCATTATGACATTATTTATCATACCCTCAGGTTTTAGACCACAACATATGATCTCGCGGTAGATCAACTTTGTACCCGATACTCCATCAATATAAACAAGAGCAGGACGTAGGGTTTTACCTCCATCAAGAGGGCCCGAACCTGGGTAAAACATCGTCTCCTTCGTTCCTGTTACCATTGATCCGAGAATCCACAACTCGAGACCCCCTACCCCGAGATCTGCTGGTTTTGACACCGACAATGAGGTGTTGGAGGAGGCGTTGGCTGGCAAGTTCACCCTTCAGCAGGCGGAGGAACACTACAACATTGTCATTGCAGAGGCACAACCGAATGAGTAGTCGCCGCCAGTCTTCATGTTCCGGATGATGCATATGGAGCAGCGGCAGAACCTGCAACTCCTCGATAAGAAAGGCTCGCACAGTGTCAGATCGCCAGTGAGCAGGCGTCACGACCATGCTTGCCGAGAATTCGGCCATCATGGATGAGCAGTCGGCGTTGTACGAGAGCATATGCAGCTTCAGCGCCATCCATCGTGAGTGGTGCCGACCACATCAACGAGGCGGAGCGCAACCACCTATTCGAGGAGATCACAGCAGAGGCGGACACTGAAGTGGGTAGGCGATCATGGACGGGAATGCTGCCCACACCGACAGCTTCGCGTCATTCGGGCTGGGCCACACTGACCACAAGGCCAGACCATCCACATTGACATCATCCATACCTCCACCGATGACATCCATGGCCAAGCACATGACTCCGTCGAGGAGTAAGACACGGAACATAAACATGTCCATATCCAACAAAGAATAGACTAGGGTCGGTTAACTTTCGCTATGTAAATAAAGACCTAAAAATAAATAATAATGTGGTGTTTAGTTTTATTTGGTGCATTCAGTTTTTTGAATAATGTGGTGTTTACTTTTATTTGGTGCATTCAATTTTTTGAGGGGATTTGGTGCATTCAATTGGATGGTTGGGTTCTCAAAATCTATCCGCCATGTCCAGACATGCCCGCTCACATTTGAGGTGTTTGATTTTGAGGTATAGAACGATCTGAGATGCTCTACGAGCATTTATGGCCGGGCCCTCAAACTCGCCACAAACGTTCGGGCAAGCAGATCGATCACTGGCTAGTCAAAAAAACCGACCCAATCGGACGTCTCAACCCGCTCTCAAACACCCGGGCTGATAGGCACCCCTCATATCCAGCTCAAATCTAGGGCGGATATGAGGCGGCTCGGGCGCTCCGCCACGTTCGCCTGACCCACCTCTGGCTTGCCTGACCCCACAAAAACCCCCACCATATTATTCAATCTGTCACTAGCAGCCACTCTGACGGCAACTTCGGAGATGAGGACGAGCTGGCGCTTCGTATCGTGCTAGAGCGCTCGCGGGTGGATACGGGCGGCAACTCCAGTTCAGGTGCAACGCCTCCTGTCGCCAGGCGCCGATGCCGGCCTTTCCCATCCCGCGCGCGGATCTGCGAGGGCAGCTTAATCGACGCCACCCATCCGACGACCTCCTCCACCTCCGTCAGTTGCTCCGTGTGGGACAGCAGTGGGTTCTAGTGCCCGCTCCACCGGTGCCACGGATGCGGACTCTGGAATCGGAGGCGCGCGCCGCCCGCCACGAGAGGTAGAGGGCAAGGGAGATGAGGGCCGCGTTGGACGCGGCTATGCATTCCTCCCGCTACCGCTGCGTGATGCCAGCGGTGCCCGACGAGGATGAGCGTCTCCTCCAGTGGGTGTACCGCCGGTCACTTACGACGGCGAAGACATACGCTCGCCGGCTCCAAAGGATCAACGCCAAGCAGCTCCGGTTCGGCATTGAGCAGTTCAAGCGGGAGGCGGCGGAGGCAACGGTGAAGGCAGCGAGGGTGGCCAAGCTCAACTGCAAGCAGGGTTGCACTCCGGAGCTTGAAGGGCTACATCGTCATCTTCGATTCCTCCTCCAACGACGGGTCCGACTCCGACGGCTCCGACATCGACACACCTCCTGCCACGGACGCCTGCAGCAGCGTCGGGCAAAGGGTCGGCGAGGAAGTGGTGAAGCTCCGCCCTCGTATATCTAGCTCATAGTATCTAGTTAGAATTTACCAGAAAGTTTGAATTGTGTGAACTATGACCCTCTGATGATCTTTGGGTGATGTTTATATGTGAATGTGATGCCCGTTTGCTATCGGGTTAGAGCCTGTTTTTCGTCGATTTTGCCTATTTGATGATCTACATACTACGCTACATGGATGTGCGAATTTTGAGACCGACCGATCACTGTTCGTGGACGCGCGCCGGCGGTGCCGTCCGTCACGTAGATGCTCTGACAATGTAGTGCGGCAGGCGTCGCACTGCCACAGTTTTCGTGTCTTCTCGAGGAGAGCCTTTTTCACGGGATCTCGCTATCTAGGAATCTGACGGCACATGCACATGCATGGCCAGGGGACCAACGCCGATGGAGCAGCATGTGACGGTATGCGACCCGTTTACCCTTCGTTTTACTGTAATAAGAAAGAATCACACTCAACGCGTGCTCCAAATTTATGTCACGTATTAACTCGCTGTCTGGCTTGAATGATTGGGTTTGGGCCCATCACTGAAGAACGTGCTCAGAGTTTTCCGATAAATTCAGGGGGATACCGTGCCGTTGCTCGGAGGGACTGCTCCTGCACTGCAAGTCACGCGTACGGCGGCCCCAGTGTGTGCATCGGACTTCAGACGCACCTAGGGAGTATGGATCCACTTACTTTCAGGCACGTGAGAAAGCAAATGCTCAGTAAAAGTGAATATGGGCAGCTTGTTCCTTCCTGGAACTTTGGAGCGTGGAATTCTCTGCTTGATGCAGAATCCACCTTCGCATGGAGAAATGTCCAAACCACTCGGAAAGAAACCAGTGAGAGAAAATGGGGTGGTCCTCCGTGGATGGGGTCGTGACTCATGGTGCACCACTGTGGTAGTATATGTCTCGACGCTCTCTTCCCTTTGTCACCGTATGGAACCCATGCATGATTTTCTACTGTAGCTGAGACTGAGAGCACATCCGGATCTTCATCCTAGTCTCGGTTTTGAAATGCACGGCGACGTCCGTCGAGGAAGGAAGATGGCCACGGGCCACGGCGAGAGAAGAGAAGAGAAGAGACAGAGGAGCAGCCCTGAGCAGTGGCGAGTCCGAGAAAGCTAGACCAAGCAGTGGCACTTCCGTACTTGTGCGCGCGTTAATGCAGTGCAGTAGCAGCAGTGCACCCGGCCCTGGGCTTGCTTGTGCCCCCACGCTGTCCCTAGCGGCGGACGGGACGGGCAGGCAGCGGGTAACTTCCGTAGCCGTGTCCCTTGTCTGCTCTCCTCGTAGTACAGCAGAGAGTAGACTGCCGCGGCAGGCTGACGAAGGAGGCAAATTTGACAAATTTGACCAGTGGATAAAATCAAATCACAGAATGAACTGCTTGTGAAACTATTTCACGCGGCTGATCTTTTTGTGTGACGCCCGACACGAAGGCGTCACACTACATTATGCAACGCCTCACAGATAGGCGCTACACGCCTGGCCAACGTTGCACCCCAAACTGCCTAAAAATTGCTAAGTCATTGTGCAGAGCCTACGAGCTAGTCGCTGCACTGTATAGTGTGGCGCCTAGCTCTCAGGCGTTGCACTACAAAATGAAGCAACCACTAGTGCAACGCCTAGAAGCTAGGCGCTACACTGTATAGTGTGGCGCCTAGCTCTCAGGCGCTGCACACTGACTTAGTAATTTTCAGATCACATGGGTGCGACGTTGGTCAGGCGTGTAGCACCTATCTGCGAGGCGTTGCACAATGTAGTGTGACGTCTTCGTGTCGGGCGTCACACAAAAAGGTCAGCCGCGTGAAATAGTTTTACGAATAGTTCATTCTATAATTTGATTTCGTCTATAGATCAAATTTATTAATTTTGCCGATGAAGGGAAGGGGGCGCCGTTCCCTTGGATCACGCGACCTTTACCAGACACTGAGACACACACACGCCATTGATCCGTCCATCCGATTGCCAGTCTCGGATTCCCTTTCCCTTCCTCCGGATCCGTACCCATTGCGCGCCAATGCCTTCGAAAGTCGAAACCAGCACCGGCTGCAGGCCAGCCTACATCCTCGCCGACAACTTCGTAGCTTCTTCACAAGATCCTCTAGGCACGCGCCCCCGGTCCCTCCAGCTCCAAGGAGATCCTTCGTTTCTTCAGCACCATTTTATGAGGGGAACTTCTGGGCTCTGGCATCCTCCGTTCGATCATCTGCAAACGTCTCTCCAGCAGTATTTTTTGTCCAGAGGGACGAACACAGAGGGGCCCAGCCATTTAGTAAGGGATACAGCTTCATCCAAATTAAATCACAGGCATACCAGTCCATGTCACAAACATCATTTCGTGCTTTCCACATAATCCACTCACAACATTTTACAAGTTACAACATCATTCTTATATTGCTAAGAGCAACTCCAACTCTCCTACTCAAATTGTCTTTGGGTCGAGACGGACACTAAAGTCAGCCCAACGCGGTGACTCAAACGGACAAGCGTTTCCTTTTTGTCCGCGCGCGATCCATTTCAGGCCCAAATTTGGGCCGCATTTGCACCGGCGCGGACACGCGCGATGCCCGCCCTTGTCCTCCCCTTGGCCCGCCAGTCGGTGACACATTGACCATTCCCCCTTCCTTCCATCGACAGCCTACACACCTGGCCGCCCCGCCCATCGCCGTTGCTGTCGCTGCTCAGTTCTGGTGCCCAGTCCGACCGACCGCCCGCACCCACACCCCCCCAGCAGCACACCACCCCTTGACTGCCCCCTACTCCGGCGTTTGGTGGACTGTTTTCGCCACCGTCGCAGCACTCGATGCCACCACGCCCTCGCCTCCTTTGCCGGCAGCACGCATGCGGCTACCTCGCTCGTCGGACACCGCCACGTTCGCCTCTACTCCTCCAGGCCTGCTACCAAGTCTCGTAGAGCCGCGAGGCTCTTCACCGGCCGGCTTCTTCCATGACGCCCGCAAGGTGTTCGACAGTTTGCCCGCAAGGTACAAATGGACTCTGACGACGAGTACTTTTTCACAATTTCATCTGCGATTCGTATGATTCTTCATCCGATGATGAGGAGATTGTGGCTGCCGGTTTGGTCGTCCATGACCACATTAGTAGGAAGCGACCAGTGTTCAAGGGCTCGATCCCAAGGCATACCCCGGCGTTGAATCGCAACCGGAAGAGTGGTCATTGCCTACTGTTGGTGCAATATCTGCCTTCCTGTGTTTTCGAGAGTGTTGACAGAAATAGGTATGGACTGATTTATTTGCTAGTGCATAGAAAGAGAAATAGTCCATACAGAAACCAAAGAGAATGCCGTCTCTAGTGTCAAGTTCGAGGAATATCACCGAAGTATATATGCGTTGCAGAGAAGAACGGGCTACATCTGATGAAGATATGTAGACGAGAAGTTTGCTGTGAAGGAATTATCCCCTCAAAAAGGTTACTGCTGAAGCAAAGCATTTGGTTCGGTGTTGTTGTCCGAAGAAATTGACTGCAGCGAACGAAAGTCGAAGACAAATTAAAGACGTAGTATTCTTTTTGTCTTTCTTCTTCTGTTCATTTGAGTCATAGGACCTACGTACTACCAAGAGGGGTATAGGTTCTAGAAGCTTAGATCCTTTGTGATGCTTAGCCCAAACCTATGAAAGTTACGACATAAATCTCTTTGTGTTTCGAGCAAATACTTGCCAACAAGAGACTGTTATCTTCTTCCTTGCGAGAGATTTGTCTCAGGATGAAGTAATGTTACCGTTATGCTCAAAATCTGACCGTTGGACTCGTGTCGTTCGGTCATTGGCTGCTCTCAATGTCCAATTTGGTCATTTCCCATCAGGGAAGGCAGTGGCTATAAAATAGCCACCCCGCACCGGCTTTGTCCGGTGGCTGCTCCGCTTAAGATTTCTGAGAAGATTGACTTGAGCACTCCCTCTCTGAGTGATTTGAGTTGAAGATCCACCAAGAGAAAAGTCAAGAGCCAAAACTTAGACAATGGTTGAGCCTCACAGTAGTTCTGAGTTAGAGTTCTTGTACCTATTACTCTTGAGAGCTGCGCACTCTCTAGACAGATAGGTTTCGACTCGAGTGTTGAAGAGTTATTGTCTTCATCGAGCTAGATCTTCAGCAACCAAGAGTGATTGTGGTTCGCAAAGGTCGACCGAAGGTTTGGAGATCACTGACAAGTATCTACCACGAGTTAAATCAACTAAAGTCTGATCAGCTTCGAGTTGAAGGAGAATAGGGTGAAGAGAGTTTATCTTCTGTATTAAGTCACAACCCCTCCGACCAGACATTGCCCTTTGGCAGAAGGGTGAACTGGTCTACCAAATTTATGCCATCGAGCACCACTGGTTCAATTTCCTTTACTGTATTACATTCGACAATCTTCATATGTGCTCTGTGACGATATTTATCAGATCAATTATTTTCTATTGCATATCATTCGGCTCCACTCTCGTTGTAATAGTTATAATTCGTTGCTCACATTGTTGCACCCTCATCATTCGGTCATGCTACCTTAGTTCCTGTTATCTTCTGTGCTGTGATCTTTTACATCAGTATAGTCATTCTTCTGAGTTATCCATCATAGTTCTATTCCAGCTCTCTGTCATGATATTATTTCTGTTGGCATATTGCATTACCATTGTTATCATCAAACCTGTTGTATCATATGCTCGAACCATCATTACATCCTACATCAAAGATTTTGTTCCTCAATAGCAAGATTGATTCCGCTGCTGTGTTTGGGATCGGTTCAAAACATTCGAAAGAATTTTTGAATCTCCCGTTTACCCCCTTTGGTTGATATACTCTCGGTCCTAACAATTGGTATCAGAGCAGGTACTCCCTATCTTTGTTTATCAAAGGTCTAACGTCCTTGGAGTTTTGAGTATGTTGTATGTAGGTAGATCCTCACACTCTGAAAGATTTCCTATCTTCGATGGAAATGGCTATCTCTAGTGGAAAGAAAGAATGAGAATCAGAATTCAAGCCATCAATCTAGATCTATGGTAGATTGTGGAAGATGGATACACTATTCAACACCCTAATGCTCCAACCCACATGACAAAGCTATGCTGGTTGGATGCATAAGCGAAAGATATTATCTGTGCAAGTATCTCAAAGGACATTTTCCTTCGGCTCCGAACGCTTGACACTGCTAAGCAACTGTGGGATGCAATGAAATTTTTTCATGAAGAGTTCATTGCCAGAACAGACCCTCACCCTCAAATGCTTCGTTCCATGTTTGCTGGTTTCAGAAGACTTCGAAAAGAAAGTGCTATGGAACTCACTGATCAATGACAAATATTGTTGAAAGACTTCATCAACGAGGAGTAATTGATATCACCGATAAAGATGTGGTCAACAAGCTGCTCAGTGCTCTTGACACTACCTTCGATCCCATCGTAGCAGAAATCAAGCAAAGACCAGATTATGAAGAACTTCACTACGTAGAGGTCATGGCGCTATTGTCACTCCATGAAGAAAAAGATGGAACTAGAAAATGCAGATCAAGAATCTTCTTCAGAAGGTGAAGGAGAAATTCTTTCACACTACGGCAGTTCACAAGAAGAAGAAGATGTTGAGAATCAACACACCATCACCAGAGAAATGGAAATGCTCACAGAAAGGCTAAATAATCTTAGAAGACAAAATCTGTATCTCGTAAATGAAGATGAACTTGACTTGCCTGAATCCTCTAGGATGCTTCCACCGAAAGATATAAAGTGCTTCAAGTGTATACAATTCGGTCATGTCATAGCAGACTGCCCATGCTGGAATGGAAAACCTAGCAATAGATGGAAATATCTTCATTGCAATGGATTCACACGAATGGATCGTCATACTAAGCTCTCGAAGAAAAAGGAATCTTCTTCGGTGAAACCAGCCACTGACGTGAAAGCTAGAGCAACCATCGAGTCAAATATGAAGAAAATATCACAACTGAATAGAGCATGCACTGATATGACCCTAGATTCTGAAGAGGAAACAACAGACACTGAATTAGATGACAAACAATTCTACAAAAGGATAGGAAGGAGCAATGCCTTCATTGCCTATGAATCATCAGACTATTCACTCGAATCAGACTCCGATGATGATGCCTCTAGTGATGATGAACCTATCACATTCTGTCTCATGGCAAAATCATCTAAGGATCAGGTATCAACAAAAGACCAAAAATCCATGAATGGATATTCTCCTGAATATATTGCCTATGCTAAACTGGTCAAGATTGCTAAATCTCAACATGATGAACTTGAAATGCTTGAGAAGAATCTTAGGAAAACTGAAGGATTACTGGTCGAAGAGATAAGAGAAAAAACAAAAGTTGATGGAAGAGCATGACGCTTTTTCTTCAACTATTGATGAACCTTCCAACAAATATGATTCTCTTTTAGTCGACTTCAAGAGTTTATCTGATGAACTCCTTAATAGGAATCAAGAACTCGAGTCTCTGAAAGAATCTCATAACAAGCTTGTGAAAGAAAAAGCTTCTCTCTTCGCCGAGCAATCTGTTCGACTTCTTGATGATTTCGTGCCTCCTTGCTTAACCTAGAATGTAGTAATGTTGATTCTCATGCTGAATCTTCTAATGCCATCATTGAGAATTTTTCTACTACTACAAATGGTATCACTAACCCCTCTTCCAAGGAATTTGTGGCTATTACTGAGAAAAATTTCAGGCTAAATGACTTGCTTGAGACAGGAATGATAAGGAGCCTAAAAGGGCATCAAACCCTCTGTGATGTGCTCAAGAGGTCAACACTGCACAAAAATCCTCGAAAAGAAGGTTCAGATTTCGAAAGAAAACTCAACGTTGATGGAACCTACTGTACTCCCGAATAGTATCCTCGAACGAGTTGGGTTCTCGCTAAAAGCAAAACTCTCGAACTTGAAATTCTATCAGGATATGATACTCCCATTACAGTTGTTTCTGACAAGTCTGATGACTCAAACTACAATCTCTTCAAATAACAGAATGGTAAGGTATTTGCTCGATATGTTGGTACTAACTGCAGGTTTGGTTCACCCAAGAAACAAGTCTGAGTTAAGAAGTGCATTATTGAAAATCTATCTGTCACTACTAACTTGAATATGCAGAGCAATTCTCTTTGATACAATGATTATCATTCGCAGAATGGTACAAGAAAACCTTTGAATGGGTATCGATCAAACCCTCGACAGAAGGATTACGTGCGTATCTCCTCAAATCATTATACTCATGTCTCTGGAAATAACTTCAATGCATATTCATATGATTACTCTCAAAGTGCACATGTGTCTTGCAGATCGCGCCAAAAGAACTCTCCTGCTCAGACGAAGCAAATGAGATCCTTGTTGCCCATGCAAGTGTGTTTCGAAAAAGAACTAATCCTCTCTTGCAGATATTATCTCAGGAATTCCATTCGCTTATTCTTTATCCTGAGATCTATTTTGTTGGTGTTAGTTCCTTGTGTTTTTCTTTTGTTTTCTTTGCTTTTCGTTGTGTTTGTGTTTTATCCATATATCAACTCACTCAGAGCTCCGTGGTTTTGTTGGGGAACGTAGAAGAAATTCAAAATTTTCCTACGTGTCACCAAGATCTATCTATGGAGAGACCAGCAACGAGGGGAAGGGGAGTGCATCTACATACCCTTGTAGATCGCTATGCGGAAGCGTTCAAGTGAACGGGGTTGATGGAGTCGTACTCGTCGTGATTCAAATCACCGATGACCAAGTGCCGAACGGACGGCACCTCCGCGTTCAACACACGTACAGCCCGGTGACGTCTCCCAAGCCTTGATCCAGGAAGGAGAGAGGGAGAGGTTGAGGAAGACTCCATCCAGCAGCAGCACAACGGCGTGGTGGTGATGGAGGAGCGTGGCAATCCTGCAGGGCTTCACCAAGCATCACGAGATATGAGGAGAAAGAGAGGGAGGGCTGCACCATCAGGCAGAGATCAAAATCACGTGTATTATGGGCAGCCCCTAGGCCTCATATATATAGGGGAAGGGGAGGAGGCTGCGCCCCCTCTAGGGTTCCCACCCCTAGAGGGGCGGCAGCCCTAGATGGGTCTTGGGTGGCGGCCAAGAGAGGGGAGAAGGGGAGGCGCCCCTAGGGTGGGCCTTAAGGCCCATCTGGACCTAGGGTTTGCCCCCTCCCACTCTCCCTGCGCCTTAGGCCTTGGTGGGAGGCGCACCAGCCCACTAAGGGGCTGGTCCCTCACCACTATTGTCCCACGCAACCTTCTGGGGTTGGTGGCCCCACTTGGTGGACCCCCGGGACCCTCCCGGTGGTCCCGGTACGTTACTGATAAACCCCGAAACTCTTCCGGTGACCAAAATAGGACTTCCCATATATAAATCTTTACCTCCGGACCATTCCGGAACTCCTCGTGACGTCCGGGATCTCATCCGGGACTCCGAACAACATTCGGTAACCACATACAAACTTCCTTTACAACCCTAGAGTCATCGAACCTTAAGTGTGTAGACCCTACGGGTTCGGGAGACATGCAGACATGACCGAGACGTTCTCCGGTCAATAACCAACAGCGGGATCTGGATACCCATGTTGGCTCCCACATGTTCCACGATGATCTCATCGGATGAACCATGATGTCAAGGACTTAATCAATCCCGTATTCAATTCCCTTTGTCTAGCGGTACGATACTTGCCCGAGATTCGATCATCGGTATCCTGATACCTTGTTCAATCTCGTTACCGGCAAGTCTCTTTACTCATTCCGTAACACATCATCCCGTGATCAACTCCTTGATCACATTGTGCACATTATGATGATGTCCTACCGAGTGGGCCCAGAGATACCTCTCCGTTTACACGGAGTGACAAATCCCAGTCTCGATTCGTGCCAACCCAACAGACACTTTCGGAGATACCTGTAATGTACCTTTATAGCCACCCAGTTACGTTGTGACGTTTGATACACCCAAAGCACTCCTACGGTATTCGGGAGTTGCACAATCTCATGGTCTAAGGAAATGATACTTGACATTAGAAAAGCTTTAGCATACGAACTACACGATCTAGTGCTATGCTTAGGATTGGGTCTTGTCCATCACATCATTCTCCTAATGATGTGATCCCGTTATCAACGACATCCAATGTCCATGGTTAGGAAACCATAACCATCTATTGATCAACGAGCTAGTCAACTAGAGGCTCACTAGGGACATGGTGTTGTCTATGTATCCACACATGTATCTGAGTTTCCTATCAATACAATTATAGCATGGATAATAAACGATTGTCATGAACAAGGAAATATAATAATAATCAATTTATTATTGCCTCTAGGGCATATTTCCAACAGTCTCCCACTTGCACTAGAGTCAACAATCTAGTTCACATCGCCATGTGATTAACACTCACAGGTCACATCGCCATGTGCCTAACACCCAAAGAGTTCTGGGTTTGATCATGTTGCTTGTGAGAGAGGTTTTAGTCAACGGGTCTGAACCTTTCAGATCCGTGTGTGCTTCACAAATCTCTATGTCATCTCCTAGATGCAGCTACCACGTTCTATTTGGAGCTATTCCAAATAACTGTTCTACTATACGAATCCAGTTTACTACTCAGAATAATCTGGATTAGTGTCAAAGTTTGCATCGGCGTAACCCTTTACGATGAACTCTTTTACCACCTCCATAATCGAGAAAATTCCTTAGTCCACTAGTTACTAAGGATAACTTTGACCACTGTCTTGTGATCCATTCTTGGATCACTCTTGTACCCCTTGACTGACTCATGGCAAGGCACACTTCAGGTGCGGTACACAGCATAGCATACTGTAGAGAGCCTATGATAAAAGCATAGGGGACGACCTTCGTCCTTCCTCTTTCTTCTGCCGTGGTTGAGCTTTAAGTCTTAACTTCATACCTTACAACTCAGGCAAGAACTCCTTCTTTGACTGATCCATCTTGAACACCTTCAAGATCATGTCAAGGTATGTGCTCATTTGAAAGTACCATTAAGCGTTTTGATCTATCCTTATAGATCTTGATGCTCAATGTTCAAATAGCTTAATCCAGGATTTCATTGAAAAAACACTTTCCAAATAACCCTATATGCTTTCCAGAAATTCTATGTCATTTCTGATCAACAATATGTCAACAACATATACTAATCAGAAATTCTATAGTG
Organism: Triticum urartu; assembly: GCF_056163025.1. Classification (NCBI taxonomy): domain Eukaryota; kingdom Viridiplantae; phylum Streptophyta; class Magnoliopsida; order Poales; family Poaceae; genus Triticum; species Triticum urartu. The sequence continues at coordinate 440,177,674 of NC_141878.1, read as the reverse complement.
CTCCCACTCACTTCTTTGGAAATACAAGTTTCTCATAAACTTCGTATACACCCAAAATCTTTGATCATCATCAAAGCATACATTCCAACTCCGAGATGCTCACTCCAGTCCTCAGAAGGATTGCTGGAGCTTTGCATACTTATTAGCATCTTTTCAGGATTGATAAAACCTTTCGGTTGTATCACATACAACCTTTCCTCAAGAAAAATCATCGAGGAAACAATGTTTTGACATCCTATCTGCAAGATTTCATAAATAATGCAGTAATCGCTAATATAATTCCAACAGACTCTTAGCATCGCTACGAGTGAGAAAATATCACCGTAGTCAACTCCTTGAACTTGCCGGAAAACATCTTAACGACAAGTCGAGCTTTCTTAATGGTGATACATACCATCATTGTCCGTCTTCCTTTTAAAATCCATCTACACTCAACAGCCTTACGACCATCAAGTAGTTCTTCCAAAGTCTACACTTTGTTTTCATACATGGATCCTCTCTCGGATTATATGGCCTCAAGCCATTTATCGGAATCCAGGCCCACCATCGCTTCTCCATAGCTCGTAGGTTCATTGTTGTCTAGCAACATGACTTCCAAGACAGGATTACGTACCACTCTGAAGTAGTACGCATCCTTGTCATCCCACGAGGTTTGGGAGTGACTTGATCCGAAGTCTCATGATCATTATCGTAAGCTTCCACTTCAATTGGTGTAGGTGCCACAGGAACAACTCTTTGTGCCCTGCTATACACTAGTTGAAGTGACGGTTCAATAACCTCATCAAGTCTCCACCATCCTCCCACTCAATTCTTTCGAGAGAAACTTTTCCTCGAGAAAGGACCCGATTCTAGAAACAATCCCTTATTGCTTTCAGATCTGAGACAGGAGGTATACCCAACTGTTTTGGGTGTCCTATGAAGATGCATTTATCCGCTTTGGGTTCGAGCTTATCAGCCTGAAACTTTTTCACATAAGCGTCGCAGCCCCAAACTTTTAAGAAATGACAGCTTAGGTTTCTCTAAACCATAGTTCATACGGTGTCATCTCATCGGATTTACGTGGTGCCCTATTTAAAGTGAATGTGGTTGTCTCTAATGCTTAACCCATAAACTATTGTGGTAATTCGATAAGAGACATCATGGTATGCATCATATCCAATAGGGTGCAGTTATGATGTTCGGACACACCATCACACTATGGTGTTCCAGGCTGTGTTAGTTGTGAAACGATTCCACAATGTCTTAATTTTGTGCCAAACTCGTAATTCAGATATTCATCTCTATGATCATATCATAGATATTTTATCCTCTTGTCACGACGATCTTTCAACTTCCCACTAAAATTACTTGAACCTTTCAATAATTCAGACTCGTGATTCATCAAGTAAATGTACTCAACATCTACTCAAATCATCTGTGAAGAAAGAACATAACGATATCCACTACATGCCTCAGCACTCATTGGACTGCACACATCAAAATGTATTACTTCCAACAATTTTCTTTCTAGTTCCATTTTACTGAAACCGAGGCTTTCAGTCATCTTGCCCATGTGGTATGATTTGCATGCCTCAAGTGATTCAAAATCAAGTGAGTCCAAACGGTCCATTTGCATGGAGTTTCTTCATGCATACACACCAATAGACATGGTTCGCATGTCTCAAACTTTTCAAAAATGAGTGAGTCCAAAGATCCATCAACATGGAGCTTCTTCATGCGTTTTATACCGATATGACTTACGTGGCTGTGCCACAAGTAGGTGGTACTATCATTACTATGAACATGTGTATCACTACGATCGAGATTCAATAAACCATTCATTTTAGGTGTAAGACCATTGAAGGTATTATTCAAATAAACAGAGTAACCATTATTCTCCTTAAATGAATAACCGTATTGCGATAGACATAATCCTAATCATGTCTATGCTCAACACAAACACCAATCTCGATGGTAGAAGGAGCGTACGATATTTGATTATATCAACATTGGAAACACTTCCAACACATATCATCAGCTCACCTTTAGCTAGTCTCCGTTTATTCCGTAGCTTTTATTTCGAGTTACTAACACTTAGCAACCGAACCGGTATCTAATACCCTGGTGCTACTAGGAGTACTAGTAAAGTACACATCAACACAATGTATATCCAATATACTTCTATCGACCTTGCCAGCCTTCTAATCTACCAAGTATCTAGGGTAATTCTGCTCCAGTGGCTGTTCCCCTTATTACAGAAGCACTTAGTCTCGGGTTTGGGTTCAACCTTGGGTTTCTTCACTAGAGCAGCAGCTGATTTGCCATTTCATGAAGCATCCCTTTTGCCCTTGCCCTCCTTGAAACTAGTGGTTTCACAAACCATCAACAATTGATGCTCCTTCTTGATTTCTACTTTCATGGTGTCAAACATCGCGAATATCTCAAGGATCATCATATATGTCCCTGATATATTATAGTTCATCACGAAGCTCTAGCAGCTTGGTGGTAATGACTTCGGAGAAACATCACTATATCATCTGGAAGATCAACTCCCACTCGATTCAAATGATTGTTGTACTCAGACAATCTGAGCACAAGCTCAACAATTGAGCTTTTCTCCCTTAGTTTGCAGGCTAAGAAAATCGTCGGAGGTCTTATACCTCTTGACGTGGGCACGAGCCTGAAATCCCAATTTCAGCCCTCAAAACATCTCATATGTTTCGTGACATTTCAAAACGTCTTCGGTGCCTCAACTCTAAACCGTTTAACTGAACTATCACGTAGTTATCAAAACGTGTATGTCAGATGTTCGCAACATCCACAGACGACGTTCAAGGTTCATCATACCGAGCGGTGCATTAAGGACATAAGCCTTCTAAGAAGCAATGAGGACAATCCTCAGTTTACGGACCTAGTCCGCATAATTGCTACTATCAACTTTCAACTAAATTTTCTCTAGGAACATATCTACACAGTAGAACTGAAGCGCGAGCTACGACATAATTTGCAAAGATCTTTTGACTATGTTCAGGATAATTAAGTTCATCTTATGAACTCCCACTCAGATAGACATCCCTCTAGTCATCTAAGTGATTACATGATCCGAGTCAACTAGGCCGTGTCCGATCATCACGTGAGACGGACTAGTCATCATCGGTGAACATCTTCATGTTGATCGTATCTACCATACGACTCATGCTCGACCTTTCGGTCTTCTGTGTTCCGAGGCCATGTCTATGCACATGCTAGGCTCGTCAAGTTAACCCTAAGTGTTTTGCATGTGTAAAACTGTCTTACACCCGTTGTATGTGAACGTAAGGATCTATCACACCCGATCATCACGTGGTGCTTCGAAACGACGAACTGTAGCAACGGTGCACAGTTAGGGGAGAACACTTCTTGAAATTTTTAGTGAGGGATCATCTTATTTACTACCGTCGTTCTAAGTAAACAAGATGCAAAAACATGATAAACATCACATGCAATCAAATAATAGTGACATGATATGGCCAATATCATATAGCTCTTTTGATCTCCATCTTGGGGCTCCATGATCATCTATTACAAGAACATGATCAATCTCATACATCACATATATCATTCATCACATCCTTTTGGCCATATCACATCACATAGCATACCCTGCAAAAACAAGTTAGACGTCCTCTAATTGTTGTTTGCATGTTTTACGTGGCTGCTATGGGTTTCTAGCAAGAACGTTTCTTACCTACGCAAAACCACAACGTGATATGCCAATTGCTATTTACCCTTCATAAGGACCCTTTTCATCGAATCCGATCCGACTAAAGTGAGAGAGACAGACACCCGCTAGCCACCTTATGCAACTAGTGCATGTCAGTCGGTGGAACCTGTCTCACGTAAGAGTACATGTAAGGTCGGTCCGGGCCGCTTCATCCCACGATGCCGCCGAATCAAGATAAGACTAGTAACGGCAAGCAAATTGACAAAATCAATGCCCACAACTACTTTGTGTTCTACTCGTGCATAGAAACTACGCATAGACCTAGCTCATGATGCCACTGTTGGGGAACATAGCAGAAATTCAAAATTTTCCTACGTGTCACCAAGATCTATCTATGGAGAGACCAGCAACGAGGGGAAGGAGAGTGCATCTACATACCCTTGTAGATCTCTATGCGGAAGCGTTCAAGTGAACGGGGTTGATGGAGTCGTACTCGTCGTGATTCAAATCACCGATGACCAAGTGCCGAACGGACGGCACCTCCGCGTTCAACACACGTACAGCCCGGTGACGTCTCCCAAGCCTTGATCCAGCAAGGACAGAGGGAGAGGTTGAGGAAGACTCCATCCAGCAGCAGCACAACGGCGTGGTGGTGATGGAGGAGCGTGGCAATCCTACAGGGCTTCACCAAGCATCACGGGATATGAGGAGAAAGAGAGGGAGGGATGCACCATCAGGCAGAGATCAAAATCACGTGTATTATGTGCAGCCCCTAGGCCTCATATATATAGGGGAAGGGGAGGAGGCTGCGCCCCCTCTAGGGTTCCCACCCCTAGAGGGGCGGCAGCCCTAGATGGGTCTTGGGTGGCGGCCAAGAGAGGGGAGAAGGGGAGGCGCCCCTAGGGTGGGCCTTAAGGCCCATCTGGACCTAGGGTTTGCCCCCTCCCACTCTCCCTGTGCCTTAGGCCTTGGTGGGAGGCGCACCAGCCCACTAAGTGGCTGGTCCCTCACCACTCTTGGCCCACGCAACCTTCTGGGGTTGGTGGCCCCACTTGGTGGACCCCCGGGACCCTCCCGGTGGTCCCGGTACGTTACCGATAAACCCCGAAACTCTTCCGGTGACCAAAACAGGACTTCCCATATATAAATCTTTACCTCCGGACCATTCCGGAACTCCTCGTGACATCCAGGATCTCATCCGGGACTCCGAACAACATTCGGTAACCACATACAAACTTCCTTTACAACCCTAGCGTCATCGAACCTTAAGTGTGTAGACCCTACGGGTTCGGGAGACATGCAGACATGACCGAGACGTTCTCCGGTCAATAACCAACAGCGGGATCTGGATACCCATGTTGGCTCCCACATGTTCCACGATGATCTCATCGGATGAACCATGATGTCAAGGACTTAATCAATCCCGTATTCAATTCCCTTTGTCTAGCGGTACGATACTTGCCCGAGATTCGATCGTCGGTATCCTGATACCTTGTTCAATCTCGTTACCGGCAAGTCTCTTTACTCGTTCCGTAACACATCATCCCGTGATCAACTCCTTGATCACATTGTGCACATTATGATGATGTCCTACCGAGTGGGCCCAGAGATACCTCTCCGTTTACACGGAGTGACAAATCCCAGTCTCGATTCGTGCCAACCCAACAGACACTTTCGGAGATACCTGTAATGTACCTTTATAGCCACCCAGTTACGTTGTGACGTTTGATACACCCAAAGCACTCCTACGGTATCCGGGAGTTGCACAATCTCATGGTCTAAGGAAATGATACTTGACATTAGAAAAGCTTTAGCATACGAACTACACGATCTAGTGCTATGCTTAGGATTGGGTCTTGTCCATCACATCATTCTCCTAATGATGTGATCCCGTTATCAACGACATCCAATGTCCATGGTTAGGAAACCATAACCATCTATTGATCAACGAGCTAGTCAACTAGAGGCTCACTAGGGACATGGTGTTGTCTATGTATCCACACATGTATCTGAGTTTCCTATCAATACAATTATAGCATGGATAATAAACGATTATCATGAACAAGGAAATATAATAATAATCAATTTATTATTGCCTCTAGGGCATATTTCCAACAGGTTTTGTGTTCTCTCTTGTTTGGCTGAGTGTTTTGATTTGGACCCTGTTTTCCCTCTATTCTTTCTCGTCCATTCTATGATGTCTGTCATAAACATGTAATTTGATCCGAAGAAGAATTCAGTCCGACGTCATTGGCCACGAATGAAATAAACTTTGAACTTTAATCTGTATTTGGCGTTTGCCATTCCTCAAACCTTTCGGTCTTCCGTTCAGTTTACAAGATTTTCGCAGGAAATGGTTGCCACGTACCACGATTCTCACAATCGTTACCGTGTCCGTTGAATGCAGAACGTCCCGCATTTGTTGGCCATAGATCTCAGAGAGGTGGTTCTGCGCTCCTGCTATATATACACCTCCCCGCGTCTTCTTCCTCTCTAGTTTGCCATTTCTTCATCTACCTCCTCCCGAGCCCGAGCTCGAAGCAACACCGTCAAAGTGCCTCACCGCACAACTCCGGTGAAGTCTCTCCGTCGTTGGTCGCGTCAATGCGGTTGGTCATGGCTCACAATTCAAAAGAGCAGTCTGGTTCTAAAGAAGAAATCCCTTAGTCTAAACGATTGAAGTTAACTGGTGGAGTAAAAGCATCAAAGCCACCCAAGATACTAGGAAAGAAATCTGAGTCAGAATCCGAAGAAGAAGAATAAGATGATATTCCCTTGGCTCATAGTCAGCCCGAGGATGAACTTGTCACAGATTTTATGGCTCTTTTCTTCAATGGAAATCCAAAGAAAGGTGGTCGTGGCAGATAGAAGAATACAACGGTAGAAATGTCTGATCCCGAAAGCTACAAAACTCCACCTAGAGATGAAACCACAACTGAGAGAAATAACAGGCTGCAAAGGATTCATCGTCACTGGGCGAAGAAATGGTTCAATCATGAGAATGTTCAAAGGAAATATCAAATTCTTTTTTCATTCACTCCACCTTGGAATGATTGTATTACTGAGAGCTGCCTTGGCCCAAACGATGAAAAAGTCAGGACCCTCCAACTGAAAATGCTCATCCTTACTCCCTCAAAACAATTGCTGACTTTCCCGAAGAAGTGGAAAATTGAGCAAAGGCCAAAGCTAAGCGTGAAGCAAGGGTTGCAAAGAAGAATAAAGTCAAAGAGAGAAACGTCACGCTGACTCAGCAAGACGTACAAAAGACAAAGGATTGCGCCTCTGCGCGAAAGGAAAGCAAGGCAAGAAATATGTTTCCCCTCAAGCTCCCCGAAAGAAATATGTTGCCAGAAAATCCAAGAAGGCAGCTTCTGCCTCATCTAATGAATCCTCTAATGAAGATGCTCCCGCGGAAATACCCATGTATGATCAATGAGCTCTACTGAACAAGCCATACCAAACTCCCTCACGAGTGAAAGTTTCACCCCTTCTAAGGTCGTCACCAAGACTTGCACCCACTCCAGTCTCTAACAAACCTTCGGGTTCTGCCGCCCCTTCTGCAAAGAGAAAGCTGCTGCCCGAAGAGAAAGCTGCTGCTTCTGTCAAGAAAGCCAAAACCGGTGTTCCTGCTTCCACAGAGGAACATAAATATGACTTCCATCTCTTCATTGATGTTATTGAAAGTGCTGCCTACGATGCAAAACTAGTTGATTTGAGCAGTTTGGGTCTCCCCGATGATGTTACCAAGCTGGTAATGAAACATTTCACTGAGCTGGGAAAAATGACCGAGAAGCTGAATCAAGATATCGAGGAAAGATGTCAGTACAGAATCTGAAAGGAAAAGTCCAGACAAAGAGATTCTTGATATCACAAAATCTCTAAAGCTAGGGCTAGCAAGCCGAAAGGAATCAAGCCTCCTTGCCCTCAGAAAATTGCCGATGCTCCGTTTGATTCAAGCACTCCTCTACAGCAAGTTCCACCATCCCTACCTCATGTGGATGAACCCATGCATCATGCCAGTCCTGTGCAAGATGACATTCCTGCTGCTGATGCTCATGTGGAACCATATGTTATGGATATCTTTCTGAACAATTTTGGCGAAGAAAATGCTCAGCCTGACCAGCAAGCTAATGATGATAAAACTGATGAAGGATTGCGATTGAAAATGCAGTTTCATCGCCTCCAAAGGAAATGCAAGCTGAGCCCTCCAGATCCAACCAGGAAGAGAATAAGAAGATTGAGGGGAGCAAAATGCTTCCCAAGAGAATACCACCTGACCACCTCATCTGGTGCCCCTACCCTAATGGAGGTTGATCCTGCTCCTTCTTCTACCGCTTCGCAGATAGAAGAGGAAGAAAAGAAGTCTGAAGAGCCCATTTCTCACGATGGAGATGTTGCACCTATTGTACCGCAAGAAACCGTGAAAGAAGCCATTGTGACCCACACGTGTGAAGAAGTTGTTGTGTCTCCCATCGATGAGAGTGCACCGTAAGAAAAGGCCTTAGTGCCTAATAGTCATAAAGTTGTTGGAGGAGTTTCAATGAAGAAAAATGATGGTCAGACAAATGCCTCAAAGCTGTCTGCACCAGAAAAGTTGAAAATACCCCTTGCTCCATTAAAGTCCATTGATGAAGATATGCCAGCATCCGATGATGCTCGGCCCAAGGCAGTGAGTGATGAAGAAAATCTGAAGTACCCCCAGGGAACATTTCTCCCATTCCCTGCTAAAGATGGCCCAAATGGTCCTGCATTCAATGAGCAGCTTCGTCTTTTGAAGCTAGCATTCTTTGGGACTAGCCCGTATGAAGGAGAAAGGACTTTGCTATCACCCAGGTTCTAGACGAAAGAGCAAGCTGTACATTATGCTCAGATCCTATTTGGCAAGAATCGAATCTTTAATCACAAGATTCGGAATTTCGATGAGCTCGAAGAAATTCCCTGCTTTCATCATGCCATCAAACATATTTAACATGCTTTTCCGAAGGGTTTTCTTCGCTTCAATCATGGATGGAATCGAGAGGTTATCCTTCAGTTCTATGCCACTCTGTACATCTCAGGAGAACTTGGAGATAGCTCTACTTGGATTCTCGAATGGATAACAGGAGAAGAGAAGATCAAATGCTTGGCAGGTCAGTTCCTTGTGCTGCTAAATCTTCCTCGATGTGAATTTGATAAATAACGAGAACATAGGCTGCACTACTGGGAAGTCTCTGAAGGACAATTCACTTGCTAATGGACCCCAAACTGGTTGGAGATGAATGCATTGATATAGATCCTAACAAGTTGGCCTATGAGAACAAAGTGATTTTCTACATCCTCTGCAATTCTCTGACGCCAACCAGCATACCCGAGTCTATCAATGGCATTGTGGGAAATGCTCTTCTGGCCATTTCTCAAGGAAGTCATTTTGATGTTCCAGACCTATTCATTCACAACTTGGATTGTGACCTGACAACCCCCAATCATTGAAGCCATATGCCCCTTGGATCATGATTGCAATTGAGAAGCTCATTCATAGAAATTTCTTCTTCCCTCATGTTCCGAAGGTTTTCATGCCACTAGTTCGTGACACTCTCCGAATGGTGAAGGATATTGGCAAAGGAAAGGCACCTGTTGATGTTGTTGGTGCTGCTTCTGCTTCTAACACTGCTCCGAAAGTTAAGAGAACCAAGATTTAAATCCCTCGAGAAGAAAATCCATCTCTATATGAGATTTGCATTCGCACTCAGCAAGCTCTAGAGAGTCACATCAAGCTCGATCGAAAAGAAAATATGGAATTGATGATTGAACTCAACTCGCTTCATAATTATGCTTGCCAAACCCTTCCGCATGAGAAGGAGCAAAAGAAGCACTCTTGGACTCTTCTAAGGCAGCATTATTCACAGAAATAGCTGGCTGCCAAAGGCATCAAGAAAGAATATGACTATCTGGAGTTATTTTCAGTACCTCGCATCCAAAGACAAATCCCTGTGTTACCTCAACATTCTGCATCTACTGATTTGCTGTTTGTCGGACCAGATGATGAAATCGAAGACACAACTAGTACACTTATCTACAAGCCTGATGCACCTTGCACCATTTCCTCCGAAGGAGTTCCCGAAGCTCATGCTGCTATTCCTGCTTCGCCCTCAACTATTCCTCGCTCTGCAAATTCTGATTCGTCAAGCAGTGCTAATTCTGATTCTAAGGATTCTTCAGACGTGTAGTTCCTCGTATGCATTATCTTTCCTTTTTGACACTTGTTGACAAAAGGGGGAGAAGTACATCAAGTGATAGACGAACGTGGTATTTGCAGGGTGTTTTCATTCGCCAGTTGCTTTTCGTAGTCAAACATTTTGGTGTTTTTCAAACAATTTTCTTGTTGAACTTATCGCACCGCTTGTGGTGTTGGAATACTTGATCGCCATGTACTGTTAATAACCCCGTGCAATGCTATTTGCTTCCAACTATTTGTTTGCAGGTGCTATCAAAAATATATTCCCATGCAATGATTATACTTGATAATTATCCTTCATGCAGGGAAAGTGAATGTTTGCCAAGGAGGACAAGAATTCATGCCTCTCTACTCAGAGGCATTTTTACTCCTTGAAACTATGTGTGTTATGGTTGGATGTGCTATGATTATTATCTCTCTTTTTCTAAACTTACAGGTGAAGTTAGTCAACCTCATTTTAAAATCTCTTGATACTTATCTGTATGACTGATAAAGTGTTTTTCCTCGCATATATCTCTCGTATCAACCTTGTTGCAGGAAAACTTTGTCTGAATCTTAACTCCTCCGAGCAATATCCTTTATTTCCCTTGCTCTGACAATTCTCGAGTATCTATCTTGCAGGAAATTTACATCTCGCATGGATTCAAATCATGTTATAAGAAAACCTACATGACATATCCTTCATCACAAATCATTTCAAAGTATTCATTGTATCTAATTCATTTCAAAGATTGTGTGACAGGAACCATCTTAGACCATGTCGAGTGCATTGAAAGAGACCACGAATGAGATCTTATGTCCATGACACTCATACGAAGATTCACCTTGCTTCCTTTCGATTTAACTACACACTCAAATGATGCATATCTTCAGGGGGAGCATGCTTTATCTTTATAATTATCTCTCGTCATTCATTATCCTTTGCATTACATTCCATTCATTATCTATCCTTCGATGTGTTCTGTTTTGTCAACAATCTTCCAAAAATGGGGAGATTGTTGGTGCAATATCTGTCTTCATGTGTTTTGGAGATTGTTTATAGAAACATGTATGGATTGATTTGTTTGCTAGTGCATACAGAGAGAAATAGTCCATACAGAAACCGAAGAGAATGCTGTCTTTGGTGTCAAGTTCGAGGAACTTCATCGAAGTATATCTGCGTTGCAGAGAAGAACGAGCTACATCTGGTGAAGATATGTAGATGAGAAGTTTGCTGTGAAGGAATTATCCCCTCAAAAAGATTACTGCAGCAGCAAAGTATTTGGTTCGGTGTTGTTGTCCGAAGAAATTGACAGCAGCCGGAAGTCGAAAACAAATTGAAGAAGTAGTATTCTTTTCATCTTTCTTTTTCTGTTCATTTGTCATAGGACCTCCATACTATGAAGAGGGGTATAGGTTCTCGAAGCTTAGATCCGCTATGATGCTTAGCCCAGACCTATGGAAATTGAGAGAGAAATCTCTTTGTGTTTCGAGAAAATACTTGTCATCAAGAGATTGCAATCTTCTTTGCTGCGAGAGATTTGTCTCAGATCAAGGGGTTAGAATTTCTTGCTCCGCAAGTAATGTTACCATTGTACTCAAAATCTGACCGTTGGACTCATTTCATTTGGCCATTGGCTGCTCTCGATGTCCAATTTGGTCATTTCCCATCAGGGAAGGCTCAGCTATAAATAGCCACCCCACACCAGCTTTTTCTTGTGGCTGCTTCGCTTTAGGTTTCTGAGAAGATTGACTAGAGCACCCCCTCTCCGAGTGATTTGAGTTTAAGATCCATTGAGAGAAAAATCAAGAGCCAAAACTTAGAAAGTGGTTGAGCATCACAGTACTTCTGAGTCAGAGTTCTTGTACCTATTACTCTTGGGAGCTGTACACTCTCTAGACGGATAGGTTTTGGCTCAAGTGTTGAAGAGTTGTTGTCTTCACCGAGCTAGATCTTCAGCAACCAACAGTGATTGTGGTGCGCAAAGGTCGACCAAAGGTTTGGAGATCGCTGACTAGTATCTACCACGAGTTAAATCAACTGAAGTCTGATCAACTTCGAGTTGAAGGAGAATATGGTGAAGAGAGTTTATCTTCTGTGTTAAGCCACAACCCCTCCAACCAGACGTAGCTCTTTGACAGAAGGGTGAACTGGTCTACTGCTACTTCTTGAGCTTGCATTGGTTTTTCCCTTGAAGAAGAAAGGGTGATGCAAAAAAGTAGAGATAAGTATATCCCTCGGTTAGAGAACCAAGGTATCAATCCAGTAGGAGGTACAAGCAAGTCCCCAATCTATGCACCTACACAAACAATCAAACACTCGCACCCAATGCGACAAATGGGTTGTCAATCCCTTCACAGTCAATCGCAATGGTGAGATTTGATGGAGATAGATATAAAAGATTACTAAAATGTAAAACAAAATAAAAGTAGATAAATTGCAGCAAGGTATTTTCGGGGTTTTATGGTTTATTGATCTGAAAATATATGATGGAAATAGACCCGGGGCCATAGGTTTCACTAGAGGCTTCTCTCTCGAAGGCAAATAATAAAGTGGGCGAACAAATTACTATCAAGCAACTGATAGTAAAGCGCAATGTTATGACGATATCCAAGGCAATGATTATGAATATAGGCATCACGTCCGTGTCAAGTAGACCGAAGCGATTCTGTATCTACTACTATTACTCCACACATCGACCGACTCCTGCCTGCATCTAGAGTATTATGTTTATAAGAACAGAGTAACAAATTAAGTAAGATGACATGATGTAGCAGGATAAACTCAAGCAATATGATGAAAACCACATCTTGTTATCCTTGATGGCAACAATGAAATACGTGTCTCGCTACCCCTACTTTGTCACTTGGTGAAATCACGCAAGATTGAACCCAAAACTAAGCACTTCTACCATTGCAAGAAAAATCAATCTAATTGGACAAACCAAACCTTTAATTCGAAGAGAAATTCAAAGATATCAAATCATGCATATAAGAATTCAGAGAAGATTCAAATAATATTCATAGATAAGCTCATCATAAATCCACAATTCATCGGATCTCGACAAACACACCACAAAAGAAGTTTACATCAGATAGATCTCCAAGAACATCAAGGAGAACATTGTATTGAAGATCAAAGAGAGAGAAGAAGCCATCTAGCTACTAGCTATGGACCCATAGGTCTGAGGTAAACTACTCACGATTCATCAGAAGGGCAATGGAGTTGATGTAGATGCCCTCCGTGATCGATTCCCCCTCCAGCAGATTGCCGGAAAAGGCCCCTAGATGGGATAACACAGGAATAGAGGCTTGCAGCGGCGGAAAAGTATTTTCGTGGATGCCTCTGATGGTTATGGAATATTTGAGTATTTATAGAGCAAAGAGGGAGGTTGGTGGACTCCCGAGGGGGGCACAAGCCAGGCCCCCCCTAGGGCGCGCCCTGGCGGCTTGTCGCCTCCTCAGGACTCTTCTGACTTGGAATCTAAGTTCCGTGGATGTCTTCTGGTCCAAGAAAAATCATCACGAAAGTTTTATTCCATTTGGACTCTGTTTGATATTCCTTTTCTGTAAAACTCAAAAACAAGGAAAAAACTAAAACTGGCACTCGGCTCTAGGTTAATAGGTTAGTCCCAAAAATAATATAAAATAACAAATTAATGCATATAAAACATCCAAACCAGATAATATAATAGCATGGAACAATAAAAAATTATAGATACGTTGGAGACGTATCAAGCATCCCCAAGCTTAATGCCTGCTCATCCTTGAGTAGGTAAATGATAAAAACAGAATTTTTGATGTGGAATGCTACCTAACATATTTATCCATGTAATTTTATTTATTGTGGCATGAATATTTAGATCCATAAGATTCAAAACAAAAGTTTAATATTGACATAAAAACAATAATTCTTCAAGCATACTAACAAAGCAATCATGTCTTCCCAAAATAACATGGCCAAAGAAAGTTATCCCTATAAAATCATATAGTCTGGCTATGCTCCATCTTCATCACACAAAGTATTAAATCATGCACAACCCCGATGACAAGCCAAGCAATTGTTTCATACTTTTGACATTCTCAAACTTTTTCAACTTTCACGCAATACATGAGTGTTAGCCATGGATACAACACTATAGATGGAATAGAACATGGTGGTTGTGGAGAAGACAAAAAGAAGGGGATAATCTCACATCAACTAGGTGTATCAACGAGCTATGGAGATGCCCATCAATAGATATCAATGTGAGTGAGTAGGGATTTCCATGCAACGGATGCACTACAACTATAAGTGTATCAAAGCTCAAAAGAAACTAAGTGGGTGTGCATCCAACTCGCTTGCTCACGAAGACCTAGGGCAATTTGAAGAAGCCCATCATTGGAATATACAAGCCAAGTTATATAATGAAAAATTCCCACTACTATATGAAAGTGACAATATATGAGACTCTCTATCATGAAGATCATGGTGCTACTTTGAAGCACAAGTGTGGAAAAAGGATAGTAACATTGTCCCTTCTCTCTTTTCTCTCATTTTTTTCTTTTTGGTGGGCTTCTTTAGCCTCTTTTCTATTTGGGCTTCTTTGGCCTCTTTTATTTTTCATAAAGTCCGGAGACTCATCCCAACTTTGTGAGGTAATCATAGCTTCCATCATCCTTTCCTCACATGGGACAATGCTCGAATAATGATGATCACCACACTTTTACTTACTTACAACTCAAAAACTACAACTCGAAACTTAGAACAAAAATATGACGGAACCGTGGAAGTTGTGTGACAATATTTCTTGGAATGGATATGAAAATGCCATAATAGGTAGGTATGGTGGCTGTTTTGAGGAAGGTATATGGTGGGTGTAATGCACCGGCGAGAATTGCGCGGTACTAGAGAGGTTAGCAATGGTGGAAGGGTGAGAGTGCGTATAATTCATGGACTCAACATTAGTCATAAAGAACTCGCATACTTATTGCAAAAGTCTAGAAGCTATCTAAACAAAGTACTTCACACATGCTCCTAGGGGAATAGATTGGTAGGAAAAGACCATCGCTCATACCCGACCGCCACTCATAAGGAAGACAATCAATAAATAAATCATGCTCCGACTTCATCACATAACGATTCACCATACATGCATGCTAAGGGAATCACAAACTTTAACACAAGTATTTCTACCAATCCACAATTACTTAGTAGCATGACTCTAATATCACCATCTTTATATCTCAAAACAATCATAGGAATCAAACTTCTCGTAGTATTCAATGCACTTTATATGAAAGTTTTTATTATATCCCTCTTGGATGCCCATCATATTAGGACTAAATTTATAACAAAAGCAAATTACCATGTTGTTTAGAGACTCTCAAAATAATATAAGTCAATCAAGAGAGTTCAACAATTTCTATAAAATTAACCCACCGCCGTGCTCTAAAAAGATATAAGTCAAGCACTAGAGCATATTGCCTAGCCCAAAAGATGTAAGTTGTCGACATTCTAGAAACGAGGGTACCCAGACTTGCCTGCCTGCGGCCCACGACGTGGCTCCATCAATGCCCTGGTATGGCCCAGCTTCAACATCAACAACTCAAGACTCTTGCGAGGGGCCAAGCCTCGCGAGGTGGACGACACCAAGACCTCCACGAGGAGCCGCCACCTCAGGATGGCTCCTGAGGAGCGGAGATCTCTATGCAAGCCTCACCTCGCGAGGTTCGGATGACGTGAGCCATGACGACCAAGGCCAGGTGGGCGTCAGTGGGCGAAACGTACCGGTTTCCTCTTTGGTGCTAAAGAGGCAAGCGCAGGCGTAGAGTCCTGAGGAAACAACCAAAGGTTTCCATTCCCGTGCAACAAGACCGAATGCCAGGACGGTAGGACGGAGGTCATCGCCGAGCCCACCACGGCGTCACGATCAGAGGCTTTTGTAGGCGAAGACTACTTTTGTCAGGATAGCATGTACTAGTTGTCTCCCTTCGAATTTCGCCATTGTGGGATCCCTTCCCGCCTTGATTTGGGAAGAGGACCAAGGCCACTATAAATAGGACTTATCCACCACTATAGTGGGGGATCCGATCCGTTCCATCCACACACTCACTAGCTCACTTGAGCCCAAGAACACCCCTCCTCCTGAGGTTGTTCCCACACTGTACTAGTTCATCCTCAGCCCCTCAAGGCCAACCCACCACAAAGCAGGAGTAGGGTTTTACACCGCAAGGTGGCCCGAACCTGGGCAAACTATCGTGTCTCTTTTCCTTACAGTTCATCAAGCTAGGCCGTGAGATCGGTGAGTAGGCTAACTGGGGAGGACGAGTTCTTCGCACGCACCTGAGAGTTCAAACCTCTCAAGGGTTTGTGGAACCTGAAATTCGACATTTGGCACACCAGGTAGGGGTGCGTCAGAGCCTCTCTTCCGCTGGTTGATCTGTCGCGGCTCCATCACTTCCATGGCTGACGCTCGTCGAGCTTGTGATGAGCGTCGGGCCACCCTCGCCGCCCGCATCTCTCAGACAGTGCCGGCGGGTGACTGGTGCCCTCGCCGTCTCCCGTCTCTAGTGGCGAACGCCGCCACCGGCCCCGCGGGGCATGAGCAGCAAGCTTCGTCGCTGCACCCTTTTGTGTGGCGTGACGGGCGCACCGCCACCCCATCACTGACTCCGGCGGGTTCGTCATCTCATGCTCGTCACGGGTTGGTGAACGCGCAGGCTGCGCTGCTCATGGCACGCGAGCTCCTACACTATCGCCCCGTCGACGACCTCTATAAAGACTAGCTGGACCGCATCGCCGAGCTCGTCAACGCTGTCGGGGACTCTCCCGCACCGTCTCGCTCACTGCCTCACCTGCCACCTATCGTGGGTGACGTGGCCCATGGAGCACCTCCTCCACCTCCCCGTCAAGACGTCGCCCTCGGGCCAATGCGCGACCCGCCGCGTAGGGCGCCAGCGTGTGAAGAGGAAAGCTGCCAGGTGGTGCAGCAGCTGTGAGAAGATGCTTGTGCACTCCCAGCACCACCACATCAAGATCGTGCGCCGCCTGCGGCGGTCATGCGCGAGCGCCAAGATCAGGTCCCACCTCCACGACGGGCTCCCATGACTACAACGGGTTGCCACGCCTTCACCTCGGAGATATGCAACATCGTCTTGTCGGATCACGGGTTCTGGCAAAACCCTTAAGGTTTGAACACTGGGGTGCGCGCGAAGATTTCCCCACTATCGTTCCACGTCCTAACTCAGCTAAGATCTTACGGACTAACTCGACGAACTCACAACACAAAGGACACAAGATTTATACTGGTTCGGGCCACTGTTGTGGTGTAATACCTTACTCCAATGTGGTGGTGGATTGCCTCTCGGGCTGAGGATGAACAGTACAGGGGGAAGAACAACCTCCTGAGGAGAGGTCTTCTTGTGCTTGGTGGATGTGATTGTAGGATGAACTAGTTCTAGTCTAAGATGAGGTTTCCCTAGCTACGGTGGTGGCTAGTTCTATTTATAGAGGCCCTGGTCCTCTCCCCAAATATTGAGCGGGAAGGGATCCAACAACGGCCAATTTGAAAGGGGACAGCTAGTACAACTTATCTTGAAAAAAGTGGTCTTCGCCTGCAAATGGCTCTGGTGGTGACGCCGCCTTGGGCTCCATGGTGACCTCCGTCTTGCCGTCCTGCTGGTCTTGGTCTTGTTGCACCGATATGGAAATCTTTGCTTGATGCCTCGGTACTCCGCGCCTGCGCTTGCCCCCTTAGCACCAAAGAGGAAACAAGGACGCTGCGCGCGCTGGCGCCCGCCTGGTCTCGATCGTCATGGCTCACGCCATGAGAACCTCGTGAGGTTTGCCTGGCCTTGAACTCTCCGCCCCTCGCGAGCCTGCCCAGCGAGGCCGCTCCTGAGGAGGTCTTGCATCGTCCGCCTTGCGAGGCTTGGCCCCTCGCGAAGGTCTTGAATGCCTTGTTGATGAAGATGGGCCATACATGCCTGCTAGCAAAGCCATGCCGTGGGCTGCAGGCAGGCAAGTCTGGGGACCCCCGTTCCCAGAATGCCAACAGTAGCCCCCGGGCCCAAGGCGCGCTCGGGCTTGGCTTCGAGGCGAAGCCAAAGGTCAAGCACGGAGCGCCGCGAGCCCCAATATCCTGCAGCCTTGGTCGATGCGTGGCGGTTGATTGGACGTGGGCGTCTCCGCTTCCCCATGCTGCCTCGACAACTCCCTGACTTGACAAGTAGGCCGGCGTGGGCAGCGCTTGCCTTCACCACTTTCCTTCACATTGCTCAGATCCCCTTTCTTGCTCCCCGCTTTCGAAATCTCCAGATCTGCTCCCATCCTTTCCTGCATCAGCGACCAATGGCGCCTCGGAGGGTCAAGCCCGCCTCATCGCCGGCTTGGTACGAGCCGGCTCTCGACGCGCCCAATGTTTTGAAGAAGAACCTCGCCACCACGCGCTTGCTGACGGCGGGGGAAAGCAACGAGAAGGGGAAGACTGGACTCCGGGCCGGCTCCGACGTGCCTGAGCCCGAGGGAAGCACCTTCTACCCCTTCTTCATGAGCAGCATCGCCGCCGGGCTGGTTCCCGCCTTCTCTGACTTCTTTTACGAGGTCCTTGATCACTTCGGACTACAAGCTCTGCATCTTCATCCCAACTCTACCCTGCTCTTGTCGATCTTCGCCTACTACTGCGAGGCATACCTTGGCGTGATGCCGTCCGTGGCCCTTCTGCGGCACTTCTTCTTCCTCCGCGCCAAGGAGGGTCATGCCTCTGTGTGTGTCAATTTCATCGCGGCCGGCAAGCCAACTTGATCTCGAAGACGGGGAAGAAAGCCGACGGCTTTCGGAGCAAGTGGTCCATGATGGATGCTAAATGCATCCATGATACGCTTGACGCTGCTGACGGAGAAGCCCCAGTCCGACAAGGGGTGGTCCTACGCAAAGCTCACCGACGAGTGGGCGACATTGGTGCTGGAGCAGATGAAGTCCGACCTGAAGCCTGGAAACGCGAAGGCGGCGAAGATTACAGGGTCCATGCTCCTGAGGGAATTCCTGGCGCTGGGTGTGGCCCCGCTTCAAGTCCACACGCGCCCCTTGTGGGAACTTGGGGATGAATAGGACAAGGTTAACTTGAGCTCGGAGGCCTTGTCCGACGAGGAGCTGACCGCAGCTCTCTGCGTCCTGGTTGGGGACAATCAGGAGTATCTGCCGAATGTCTTTACTCCCTTGTTCCTCCTCAAGGACGGGGCGCTGATCGTGGCCTCCAGGCCGACCTTTGACGGGCGTGGACTGGTGCCGCCGGTGCTCATCGGGGCCCCTGCGACGCCGACGCCGGTGGAGTTGTCTTCTGGTGAGTCCCGCGGGGAGGAAGAAGAGGAGGAGGGAGACTCGGAGGTGACCCCCGAAGGGACGGGGGAGACCTCCCCCCCCGAGTAAGGCTGACATCCTCCGCGCCTTTCCCGACAATGACGAGGCTGACACTCCCCAGGAGAAGGAGGAACTGGTAGTGATCCCGACGAGGAGCTGGTCGGCGCTGATCTCCCGAGATTCTGCTGCTACTCCAGTGCTGGCTGGAGCCACTTCCGGCTCAACTGCTGCTCCTGCTTCAGCTTCTGGGGCTGGTGTGCCCGCACCTCGAGTCGCGAAGCTCTCAGGCTTCAAGCTCACCAAGCGGAAGGTGGACTACGCTGCTGTGGACCAGTAAGTGCCCCTCCTCGCCTTGTTCCTGCTGTTGATGCTTGTTTCCGACTCTCTTTCCTTGTTGTGTAACCAGGCTGTCATCTGCAGCGAAGAGGAGAAGGGAGAGCGAGGTGGTGCAACTTGAGTCTGTGTCGCCTCCTGCGATCGCGCCCCTCCCCATGAGCAAAGGTGGGGATGGTGCTCGTGCTTCTCCAGCCCAGTCATCCTCGGGAGGAGTCAGCCCCCGAAGCACCGCTGGCTCAGGAGGTGCCGGCGGTGTCGAGGGATGACGGGCTTGCAGCTCCTTTCCTGTTGAGATTCCTGCAGCATGTAACGTGCCTCGTGGAGGCGTTTAAATCCGTTTTTGATATTGTGAGAACAATATGTCTTGTAATATTTGCTTTGAGATTTTGCAATTTTATTCCTATTTGCTTTGTGTTCTGCACCGGCAGAGCCTGACCCCGTGCATACCTCAACCGCCGTTGGGCCGACCGGAGACCAGGACGGACCAAGGAGTGATGGGCTACGTGACCAGTTAGGCTCCTGAGTCGCGATGCTCAGGAGTCCCCCTTGACGCGCAAACAGCTTATAGGAAGGATACACGAGGATAGGTTAATGTTCTACGTCGGCAGAGCCCGGCCCCGCGCAAACCTCAACCATCATTGGGCCGACCGGACACCAGGACAGACCAAGAAGTGAGGGGCTACATGACCAGTTAGGCTCCTGAGTCGCGATGCTCAGGAGTCCCCCTTGATGTATAAACATTCTCCATACCTTTGCCCTCGCTAAGGCTCGGCTCGGGAGGGGCGTGCAACGACCAGGTCCGAGGGACCTGGTTGGGTGGCGTACGCTTGGGCGTGACCCAAGCGCAGCCCCCGTGCCCAGCCCCCTCGCGCGGCTTTCCCGAGGGGAGGCATTGCGGTGAGGCCGGACATTGAGCCCTGGGGCTCCCTGAGATTGGTACGGCCGTGAGGACGCCCTCAGTTGTTTATCACCAGCGCAGAGCGTAGTGCTTCTGCTTGTGCATGGGCATAGCCGCTCCTTGGCACTGTCGACGGCCAGCGCGGAGCATGGTGCTTCCACTGGTGCGTGGGTGGGGTCTCCCTACTGCGAAGATCCCCCGGGGCGTGTATAGCCCCGCCCTGACATGTGGCTTGCACGGCAGGGCTAGACGAGGTGTATCTGGGCACTCATGAGCCAGCACAGGACTCACGAGGCCCTACCTCAAGGCGGGTTGCGCTTGGTCTTAGTTCTTGTTCACTGTGTTGGTCCTGCAAGGTGGTCAGACAACCTGCGCCGAACGAATCTCCTGAGGTTATCACGTGAGAAAGATAAGCACCAAGGGCCCCAGGAGGTGACGTGAACGGGGCCGGCCCGCCAGACAGATCTCAGCCACAGGATTTATCGATGCTGCAGGGACGGGCCCGAGCACAGACGCCATGTTTAACTTACTCACGCGAAGGGTCCTGAAGAAAGACGGCCGGCGCGTGGCTCCCATGGTGGGTGGCGATCGAGCAGGTGATAGTCATAGATAGATTAAGCATGAAAGGCAACCTAGCTCAGGTACATGCAGGGAAGATGCATGCCACTGGGTCAGGCCTGAGCGGCTTGGGGATGATGCAGCCCGAGGGGCGCCCCCAACAAGGTAAGCTAAAGACGTAAAAAGGGATACATGCCATAGGGACGAACCCACGTGGCCTGAGAATGATGCAGCCCTGGGGGCGCTCCCAGCTGAATGAACTTGGAAAATGTCACCCGGTTCTGTTGATGAAGGAGAGTTTGGCAGCTAAAGGTATGCGGCGAAGTGGCTACACCTCATGAGCCACCGGGGCCCTGAGCCTCGGGAGGCTCTAGGGGTCCAGGGGGTTCCTTGAGGACCGTCTTCATCTCCGTCAGCACAACGTGGTGCCTGGCCTCCTGAGCCACCAGGATGCTCTGCAGGTCGCGCTGATAGGCGGTCCCCACACTCGGCAGGCCAAAGGGCATGCGAACGTAGCTGTGAGGTGGGCCCTTGTAGCGTCCCACGCGCGAAGGCCAGAAAAGCTCCTGAGAGGCGGACCAGTTGAGCCCTGGGACGTTGATGCAGACACGCAGCCCGACAACCTCACCTGGATGGGGAGCTGCGCCTGGTGAGCGGCGGCCGCCGCGCATGGCCCTTGCGCCTTGCAGTTCCTGAGTGGTCTTGGTGATGAACTCCTGAACGGTGGGCACTCCTTGCCTTGTGTTCCCCTGAGGAAACGTGCCGCGAAGCACGCCTCCAAGTGATGCCCAAGCGCCTCCCTCGTGATGTTGGCAAAGTCTGAGGCCCTCTGTCAGTGTCAAAACCGGCGGATCTCGGGTAGGGGGTCCCGAGCTGTGCGTCTAGGCCGGATGGTAATAGGAGACAAGGGACACGAAGTTTTACCCAGGTTCGGGCCCTCTCGATGGAGGTAAAACCCTACGTCCTGCTTGATTAATGTTAATGATATGGGTAGTACAAGAGTAGATGTACCACGAGATCGAGGAGGCTAAACCCTAGAAGCTAGCCTATGGCATGCTTGTTGATGTGTACGTTGTCCTACGGACTAAAACCCTCCGGTTTATATAGACATCGGAGAGGATTAGGGTTACATAGAGTCAGTTACAATGGTAGGAGATCTTCATATCCGTATCGCCAAGCTTGCCTTCCACGCCAAGGAAAGTCCCTTCCGGACACGGGACGGAGTCTTCAATCTTGTATCTTCATAGTCCAGGAGTCCGGCTGAAGGTATAGCCCGGCTATCCGAACACCCCCTAATCCAGGACTCCCTCAGTAGCCCCCGAACCAGGCTTCAATGACGATGAGTCCGGCACACAGATTGTCCTCGGCATTACAAGGCGGATTCTCCTCCAAATTCCATGTACCTGTTTGAATAAAGTGCGGTTTCTTGTAGATGTTGCGCTCCTTGGCTTCCACGCCCAATAATGGCCGCTTCCCACGTGTAAAACAAATATGAAAAGTCAGAGTGTTTTTACATTCACACCCCTAGCCGCATAAATGAGCTGCCCTATTTAAGGGGACGAGGATTTAGATCCAATCCACACCTTCTCCCCTCCGCGAGTGTTCATCAGAGCGCATCCGACAAAGGTCCATTCCACTATGGCTACCCGTCGCAACTCCTCCCCTCGCCCTTCCAGCCCTAAGCCTAGATATTGGGAGAGATGTTCCATCCTGCATAGCGAGCTAGTGACGCTCCAGACCAAGGGATTTCTCCCCCCGCCTATATGGTCCCGGTTCGAGCCGGTCTTGCCGTCTACAATCGCGGGGAGCAAGCAGAGAATGCCGCTAATCCCTCCAAAGGAGAGCGGGTGTGCCTTTTCCCTTACTTAATAAGGGGGCTCAGATTTCCAATCCACCCATTTCTCCGAGGGCTGTTGGAGTTCTACGGCCTCCAGCTACATCATCTCACGCCTGCCTCAGTATTGCATATCGCGGGTTTTGTAGCCCTCTGCGAGATGTTCTTGGGTGTTGAAGCTCATTTCGGACTGTGGAAGGAGCTATTTTGCCTCGTGCCCCGTTCCAAGAAGGGGTCAATATATCAAGTGGGCGGAGCCGAAGTGTGGCGCATCGCCGGGACCGGATATCTGTCCGGAACCCCAAAGAAGGCGTCCGAAGACTGGCCCTCGGGATGGTTCTATATAGAAGACGTCCCGCTGCCGGATCCTGTCCGGATCGGCCTCCCTGAATTCAACAGTGCTCCCTTAAAGAAGCGCCTAAGCTGGCGCCCACGGAGCCCTCAGAGGGAAAGTGATAGGGACATTGTTTACCTGATGGGCCCAATAAGATTGTTAGCCCATTCCGGACTAACCATGATCGGGGTTATGGCCGAATGCATTATGCGGGGGGTGCAGCCGCTTCAGTATAGAAGCCACCCCATGTGGGACTTCAACGGGGAGGACGACGCCACCCGCTACGGTCACAAGGGGCCGGATTCAGCTGCCGCTCTACTAAAGATCTTGTCCACTTTGTATAAGGGAGAAGAGGAGGAATTTCTCCGCGTCAACCCTCAGGGTGGATTCTCCATGCACAATCCCCCGAGCTGGGTAAGCGACCATATTTACTTGTCCATCCGTTTCGTATTCCCATTGTTAAATATTCAGTCTGACGACTTTAACGCAGGAACTGCGCCGGGCTGTTAAGGAAATAAGCAGCCCTCATCTACAACCCGAGGACCCAGGACGGTCCCTCGACCCGGCCTCTCAAGAGGATCCGGACATATCTGTGGAGCTGATTGATGGAGTGTTCCATCAATTGAGCGAGGACAACGCCTTGGTGGCCATTACGGCCGATTATCCAGGGCTAATCCTGACGCCCCAGGTACCTGAGATCGAAGTCCTAGTACCCCGAATAGGTGTCCGCCCACTCGTGTTTAGTTTCTTGATTGCAACCGAACTTTGCAGGGGAGGTTTTTAAGGAAGAAGGCCGAACCTGCGGCGACAAGCCAACGAGGGGCCGTAGGGCCCCGTGGGCCGAAAAGAAGTGCAGTCCGGACCGAGGCGTCGGTGCAAAGGTATGGCGCGCCCCCTTATCCCAGGTGTTATACCTTCGAGGCACATTGACACTCGTGCTCTCTTTAGGACAAAGAGACCTAGCCGGACTATACCCGGAGAGGCTGCCAATCGCGCCTCCACCAGCCAGGCTCCAAAGCCTGGTCCGGAGGCGGAGGTGAACACAAGGCGCGCGCCAGACGCTCCTCCGACGGAGGATGTGGACGGGTTGTCTGCCACCAACTCTAATGTGGAGAGTGCCATGAACCACAGGCGTCGCCGGACAATTCTTCGCGATGCTTGTTTCTCCCAAGGGGCGTTAGATGCCTTCAACTCGGGAGATGCGCACCTCCGTGCCGCTCAAAATGGTCTAGCCAGAGCCACGTAGCAATATGTAAAGGACATACGGGTAAGAAAATTTTGGTAATTATATATATAGCAGTAGCCCCCGAGACTTGAAACAGTTAGAATAACTGATTTAAGGATCATTTGATATGCAGGTTCTTACAAAAAAGAATTCCCTACTGTCCAAGGAGCTGGAAGAGTGCAAAGCCCAACTGGAGGCCGCACTAGCCGCGGCAGGGGAGCCTAAGGAGACCCCCTCTGGTAATATACACTTCGAAAGATAAGTATTTTGCGAAGCACAACTTTGGTGCGAATCTGACAGATGAAATTGCAGATGGTGCTGGATTGAATGCGGAAAGGCAACACCTCCTATGCCAGCTAAAGGCTGGTGAGAGGGTGCTGATAAAGGTGATGGGGGAGAAGAACGATCTCCAAGATGCCAACACCAAGCTGGGCGTCGAGCTGAAAGATGTTCGTGCCGAGCTGTCAGACTCCGTGAAGGAGAATCAGCGGCTTCGGCGCGACATATTTAGTAAGTGCTTGAACGAACCTTTCGAAAGAAAGTTCGGCGGGGAAGTCGACTAACAGAGCAATGTCTGTAGGTGTGCTAACCGGTCGTCCCGCAGAGGAGATGCCCGGTTCTATGGGTGACCTTCTTCCCGAGCTCTCGCAACTGCTCGATCGAGTTCGGCATGCGATGCGAGGCGTCGCCCAGGCCCTGTGGCCATCCGTCTCCATGCCCGATGGTCTTGGAGAGCTTGCGGAGAAGCTAAAGGGAGCACGGCGGCGCTTCCAATTGTGGAAGATATCAGCGTGCCGTCAAGGCGCTAGGGAGGCCTGGGCCATGGTGAAGACGCGGTATGCAAAGGCTGACCCCAACCACATGGCCGAGGTCGGTCCTGTAGGGCCCGATGGGAAGGAGATCCCTGTAAGCTTAGTATACGACCAAGTAGAGTTGGCCGCAAAGTATTCCCAGCAGGACTATAAATTAGACAGCCTGTTAGATGGTATTGAAGAGGAATACAACCAGTCAAAATGACTATGTAATTTAATTGACATTTATAATGCCTTCTAGCCGGATTGTAGATCATTTGTCATGGCCGACCTTTTCGCTTCAGCCTCGGGAGCTGACGGTCCGGAGTGTGTCCGAATTCCCATGCGGTTATATAGGAACCGGGGAATGCATGGAGACCAGGCGTAGGGGTCATTAGGGCATGAACAGACAAGTGCCCGACTAGGTATGTTATATTACATGGTTAGTAAGAAACATCTTCCAGGGAGAATAGTTCCGGTAGGGGTTCCGTTCCCTGGGAGGCATGCCCTAAGGTGCATGTCCATGCTGCGAAAAGAAACACAGGAAAAACATCTGGGGGCGTATAGATAAAAATAATAAAAAGATCATCTTTAGTTCACCGACCGAATATTCCCTTAAGAATGCTAGCTTTCGGCTTCACCCAGTCTGAGGTACATGTCCGGCTGACCCGGCAGTAACAATCGCAGAGGTGCTCCCTTTACCACCTAGCCGAACAATCAGGAACATAGGGGTAAGCACAGGAGCCAGGCAACCCAGCTTGGCCAAAACTTAAGTCATATCGATGCATATAATGGTGAAAAAAGGTACATGCGGAAGTGTGCCACATGTGTTGGGCATAAAGCCCGTATGAATAAGCTTCTGTTTAAAGAAGCCCCCAGGTTGAATGAGCGCAGATAGCGCGTCACTTTATGAGCCTTTAGAGGCTATAAGAGAGAAAGAAGAAGAAGAGAAATGTAAGACAGAAAATATAAAAAAAATGGACAGAGGAAGGAGACGAACACAGAGTCCGGCGCTAGGCATAGAATCTTCGGAGACGGGTTGCGTTCCATGGGTTTGGCTCAAGTCGGTTATCCGATGCATCCCGCAGGCGGTACGCTCCACCAGTCAAGACTTGGTCAATTATGATGGGACCTTCCCACTTGGGCTTGAGTTTGTCCTTTTTCTTGTCCGGTAGTCGTAGAACTAATTCGCCAACGTTGTAATTTTTGGCCCATACTTCTCTGCTTTGGTATCTTCGAGCCTGCTGTTGATAGAATGCGGAACGGGCTTTTGCCACGTCATGCTCCTCCTCCAATGCGTCTAAGCTGTCTTGCCGATTGAGCTCGGCTTCTCTTTCTTCGTACATGCGCACTCGAGGTGAGTCATGAATTATATCGCAAGGCAAAACTGCCTCTGAACCGTACACCATAAAGAATGGTGTGTATCCGGTGGTGTGATTCGGTGTGGTCCGTAGTCCCCAGAGTACGGAGTCGAGCTCCTCTACCCAGTGCGTGTTAGATTCCTTGAGGGACCGCACTAATCTGGGTTTGATGTCGCTCATGATAAGACCATTTGCACGTTCGACCTGGCCGTTATTTTGTGGGTGATAGACGAAAGCATAATCGAGCTTGATGCCCATGTTTTTGCACCAAAGTTTTACCTCGTCGGCCGTGAAGTTCGTGCCGTTATCAGTGATGATGCTATGGGGGACGCCATAACGGTGTACAACCCTGGATATAAAGTCTATCACCGGTCCGAATTCGGCCGTCTTAACAGGCTTGGCTTCTATCCATTTGGTGAACTTATCCACCATGACCAGTAAGTATTTTTGCTTGTGGGTTCCGCCTTTAAGGGGTCCAACCATGTCAAGCCCCCAGACCGTGAAGGGCCAAGTAATGGGGATAGTTTGGAGGGCGGTGGGTGGCATATGGCTTTGGTTTGCAAAGAGCTGGCAACCAGTGCATCGTTGGACTAAGTCCTGAGCGTCTGCCCGGGCCGTCGGCCAATAAAAGCCTGTACGGAAGGCCTTGCTTACAAGGGACCAGGCTGCAGCGTGATGAACGCCGAGTCCGGCATGAATTTCAGCCTAGAGGTTCCGCCCCTCCTCTTCGGAGATGCACCTTTGAAGGACTCCGGTAGTGCTTTTCTTATAAAGCTCTCCCTCATGGACTCTGTAGGCTTTGGATCGCCGCACTATGCAGCGTGCCTCATTTTGGTCCTCGGGGAGTTCCTGCCTAGTAAGGTAGGCGAGGAATGGTTCTGTCCACGGGGCGATGACGACCATTATTACGTGGGCTGAAGGTGTTATTTCATTGGCAGAGCCTCTGACTGTGTCAGAATGTTCAGTGTCGGGCAGTGCGGTTGGGTCCGGGCTGTTATTGTTCGGCTCCCCTTCCCATGCTACGGATGGCTTGAACAGCCTTTCCAAGAAGATGTTGGGGGGGGGGACTACATCGCGTTTTGCGCCGATGCGTGCCAGGACATCTACCGCCTGATTATTTTCCCGGGCTATATGGTGAAATTCAAGCCCCTCGAACCGAGCTGACATTTTTAGGACGGCGTTGCGGTAAGCTGCCATTTTTGGATCCTTGGCATCGAAGTCTCCATTTATTTGGGATATTGCGAGGTTCGAGTCCTCGCGCACCTCTAGGCATTGAATGCCCATGGATACTGCCATCCGGAGACCATGTAAAAGGGCCTCATATTCGGCTGCATTGTTGGAGTCTGTGTACATAATCTGTAATACGTATTGAACTATGTCTCTTGTGGGGGACGTCAAAATGACGCCAGCCCCCAGTCCGGCCAACATCTTGGAGCCATCGAAATGCATGATCCAATTTGAGTATGTGCCATACTCTTTAGGGAGTTCGACTTCCGTCCATTCTGCGACGAAGTCAGCCAAGACTTGTGACTTGATGGCTCGTCGTGGCTTATAAGTTATGTCGAACAGGAGGAGCTCAATGGCCCATTTTGCAATCCGGCCCGTTGCGTCACAGTTGTTTATAATATCGTTAAGTGGTACTTCCAAGGCTATTGTTATTGAACACTCTTGAAAGTAGTGTCGTAGCTTCTGGGATGCCATGAATACCGCGTACACAATCTTTTGATAATGCGGGTACCGTGATTTGCAGGGAGTGAGGACAGTGGACACATAATAGACCGGCTTTTGAAGGGGGAATTTGTGTCCATCCGCTTCTCGTTCGACGACGAGCACTGCGCTTACAACCTGATGTGTTGCTGCAATGTATAATAGCATTGGTTCGCCAATGTTTGGCGCGGCCAGGACTGGGTTTGTTGCCAGTATGGCTTTTATTTCGTCGAGTCCGGCCATGGCTGCATCCGTCCATTTGAAGTGTTCGGTGCGCTGAAGGAGGCGGTAAAGGGGTAGGGCCTTTTCTCACAAGCGGGAGATAAAGAGGCTTACAGCCGCGACGCATCTGGTTAACTTTTGTATTTGTTTGAGGTATTTTGGGATATCCAGTTGCGACAGAGCTCAGATCTTGGCTGGATTTGCTTCAATTCCTCTACCGGATACAATGAAGCCCAAGAGCTTTCCGGCTGGAACGCCGAAAACGCATTTTTCCGGGTTGAGCTTGATGTCGTATGTTCGGAGGTTATCAAATGTGAGCCTCAAGTTGTCTACTAGAGATTCAACATGTCTTATTTTGACGACCACATCATCTACATATGCCTCCACTGTTTTGCCGATCTGGTTTGCCAGACATGTTTGAATCATGCGCTGATATGTTGCGCCGGCATTTTTGAGCCCGAAGGGCATCGTGTTGAAGCAGAATGGCCCATATGGTGTGATAAATGCCGTTGCGGCTTGGTCTGGTTCTGCCATCTTGATTTGATGGTAGCCAGAATATGCGTCGAGGAAACACAACAAATCGTGTCCTGCGGTAGCGTCGATAATTTGATCGATGCGGGGGAGGGGGAAGGGATCCTTTGGGCAGGCCTTGTTAAGGTCTTTAAAATCAACACACAGGCGCCAGGATTTGTCCTTCTTTGGTACCATCACCAGGTTTGCTAGCCAGTCCGGATGTTTTATATCTCTGATGAATCCGGCCTCTAATAGCTTTGCTAGCTCCTCTCCCATGGCATGTCTCTTAGGTTCGGAAAAACGCCGAAGAGCCTGTTTGACAGGTTTGAATCCTGTTTGGATATTTAAGCTGTGCTCGGCCAGCCTGCGTGGGATTCCTGGCATATCTGAAGGGTGCCAGGCGAAAATGTCCCAGTTCTCACGTAGGAACTCTCGCAATGCGGCGTCGACATCAGGGTTTAACTGTGCCCCGATGGAAGCTGTTTTATTGGGGTCCGTTGGATGGACTTGGAATTTGACTATTTCGTCCGCCGGTTTAAAGGAGGTGGACTTGGATCTTTTGTCGAGTACCACATCGTCCCTATTCACCGTAGAGCGCAGCGCAATCAGCTCCTCAGCCGCTAGGGCTTCGGATAGTGCCTCGAGGGCCAGTGCGGCTGTCTTGTTTTCAGCGCGGAGTGCTATGTCCGGATCACTGGCGAGAGTGATGATCCCGTTAGGCCCGGGCATCTTGAGCTTCATGTACCCGTAATGGGGTATTGCTTGGAAGATTGTAAACGCTTCCCGCCCTAGCAGAGCGTGATAACCGCTGCTGAACGGAGCCACCTAGAACGTGACCTCTTCAGACCTGTAATTATCCGGCGTGCCGAACACCACATCTAGTGTGATTTTTCCTGTACAGCGCGCTTCCCGACTGGGGATTATTCCTCTAAAGGTTGTGCTGCTTCGCTCAATGTGGTTCCAGTCTATTTCCATCTTTTGAAGGGTCTCCTCATAAATGAGGTTCAATCCACTGCCGCCGTCCATGAGTACCTTGGTAAGACGAAAGCCGTCCACTATTGGACTGAGGACCAATGCGGCTGGTGCTCGGGTTGTTCGGAATTTAGGTTCATCACTGGCGTTAAAGGTAATAGTCGTGTCACTCCATGGATTTATTGTTGCTACTTGGTAGACTTCGGCAAGGCTGCAGAGTGTCCTTTTTCGCATATTATTTGATGCGAAAGTCTCGAAGACTGTTAGTACCGTATTGGTGTCTCTGGGGTGGCTTTCTGTGGCCTCCGGAATTAGGAGATTTTCGCCAATTTTGGCCACCTGCCGGAGTATCCAACATGCTCTGAGGCTGTGAGTTGGTGTGGCGTCCTCTATACTGTGAATTTTACAGGGTCCATTAAGCCATCCTTCCAGTACGGTTCCCTGCCCTATAGAGGGTTTTTGCTTTTTAGTGCTTGACCCGGGTGACTGGTGATGATACACCCTTTTATTTCGGACTGGGATTGTATTCAGGGCCGGATTGTCCCAAAATTTTATTTCGGTTTTCCAGGCGCTTTTCATCACACAGTACTTTCATACAATGGACGCCAAGTCAGCGAAGCGTGTAATATCACGGCGACTTATGGCGTTGAGTATTCCCTTGTCCGTGCAATTATTGCAGAAGATTGAGATTGCGTCTTCCTCGCGGCAGTCCCTTAGCCTGTTCTTAACCAGGAGGAATCTGGCCCAGTAATGATGTACCGTTTCATCGGGTTCTTGCCTGATTTTGGATAGATCGCTTATGTTGGGGTGGGTGGGTGGAATTAAATCCGAAGTCTCACCCCATATAAGGCTCAAAGGCCGAGGAATTTCTGAACTCGAAAATTTGGATTCCTGGATGTTGTCTAATGAATCCAGCCTGTCGCCTGACTCTAAGTTCAGGTCTTGAGTGATATCCTCCCCTCCGCGGGTATCCGGCTTGGAGGGATCGGGAATCCGGACGTAGCGAGTCCTTAAGATAGATGAAGGGTCGACGCACTGTCCCTCTACCACGGCAACATGATGGGTGACTTGGGGAGAGTTAATCTCTCTCAGATCGGTTTTAGGCCCAATCTGGTCATAATCCGTAGCGACTCCCAGGGCGGCGAAGCGATCCAAGAGCTCTCTTATGGAGGAAAGCTCTATTGGATCTAACTGCTCGGCAAGTTCCGAGTTGACATGAAGATTGTTTTTGATGGCTCGAGAGGTCATCGTCGGCGCAGAAGCCAAACAGGCGGTCATAATAAAGCCACCTAACCGGAGGGTTTGGCTGACAGCCAAAGCTCCCTTAGCAACGGTGCCGTCTTTAAAGACGGGGCGAGGCATCCTTCCTGATGGCGACGACATAGAGGAAGTCTCAATGAAAGCACCAATGTCGGTGTCAAAACCGGCGGATCTCGGGTAGGGGGTCCCAAACTGTGCGTCTAGGCCGGATGGTAACAGGAGACAAAGGACACGAAGTTTTACCCAGGTTCGGGCCCTCTCGATGGAGGTAAAACCCTACGTCCTGCTTGATTAATATTAATGATATGGGTAGTACAAGAGTAGATCTACCACGAGATCGAGGAGGCTAAACCATAGAAGCTAGCCTATGGCATGATTGTTGATGTGTACGTTGTCCTATGGACTAAAACCCTCCGGTTTATATAGACACCAGAGAGGGTTAGAGTTACATAGAGTCGGTTACAATGGTAGGAGATCTTCATATCCGTATCGCCAAGCTTGCCTTCCACGCCAAGGAAAGTCCCTTCCGGACACGGGACGGAGTCTTCAATCTTGTATCTTCATAGTCCAGGAGTCTGGCTGAAGGTATAGTCCGGCTATCCGAACACCCTCTAATCCAGGACTCCCTCACCCTCCAAAAGAGAGCCCCCGAGCCCTGCCCGAGAGGGGCGCTGGGCGCGCTTTCCTATGCGATGGAGGGAGGCGTCCCAAGCGCGGGCGTCGATCCTGACGAGGCACCACTTACCTGAGGCCCTGCGTGGCGCAACTGCTTCTTCTTCTTGGGGGTGGCCTCAAGAGGGCGCTCGCCCTGGCTATCGGGGTCGTCGATTGCTGCAGCTTGGAAGGCACGCTTGAGGGAGCACACCGCGTCTCTTTCGTCGCACGGGACTGTGATGATTCCGACGCTTCCCGACATCTTGAGGACATTGTAGCCGTGATGGGTCACCACCATGAACTTGGCCAGGGCTGGATACCCGAGGATGGTGTTGTATGGCAGGCGGATGTAGGCAATGTCGAAGTCGATGAGTTCGGTGCGGTAGTTTTTGCGTTCTCCGAAGGTAACGGGGAGGCAGACCTGCCCGATCAGGGTAGTAGAGCCGTCGGTCACTCCTGAGAAAGGCTTGGTAGGCTGAAGCTGGTCATATGGCACTTGGAGGTTGTCGAATGTGTCGACGGACAGGACATTGAGCACTGTGCTGCCGTCGATGAGGGTCTTGGTAACTTGCACGTTGCTGATGATTGGTGAATAGAGCATTGGGAGGACACCTGCTATAGTTGCGCACTTGAGCTGATCTGCCGAACTCAATGTGATGGGGCACTTGGACCATCTGAGCGGGCGTGTGGCCTCGAGCTTGGGGAGGACTGCATTCACTTCGCAAGCAAACTGTTTGAAGATACGCTGTGAGGCTGGGGCTTGAGCTCCACCCAAGATGCAGGCGATAGCGCACGGCTCCTGGAAGCCCCCAGCCCCCTCGTCTTGATGGTGGTCGTCATTCCTTCTGGGTGGTGGCGGTAGTGGAGGAAGGCCAGCGTTGCCTTGAGGATGATCCTCATGAGGCTGGTCCCTCCAGGCGCCCTCGCAAGGCTGATCCTGCCAGCGGTCCTCACGAGGCCGGTCGCGCCACTCCTGGCGCGGGCCACGGTCGTCCCAGCGTCCGCCAACACATCCTCCTCCTCGGCCGTAGCCCCGGTCGCTGCGCTCGGGGCGTCGACCGAAGCGTCCTTCTCGAATGGCTCTGAGCTCTTGACAATCGCTAGTGTTGTGGGTATGCAGGTTATGGAAGTCGCAGAACGATCGGCTGCTCTTGGATGACTCATGCTGGTCTCTGCCGCGCTTGGTGTCTGGTTCCGCCGCGAGCACGACTGCTCCCTTGCGCTTCACGTCCTTGGCTTTGGCTTTCTTCTCCTCCGGGTCCACAGCCGGGAGCTGGAGGAGGGAGAGGCGCCCCTCCTCAGCTCTGGGGCACTTGGTCGCCAGGTTGAACAACTCCAGAGACGTGCACAGCTCCTCATGGATGGCGAGCTCCTCCTTCATCTTGACATCACGAATGCCATCAGAGAACGTGGCAATGATGGCCTCGTCCGTTACCTTGGGGGTCTTGAGACGAACGTTGTTGAAGCGCTGGATGTACTTCTGGAGGGTCTCTCCTAGTTGTTGCTTGACGCGACGCAGGTCACCCATGACCGGGGAGCGGTCGCGAGTGCCCTGGAAGTTGGCGACGAAGCGGTCGAGCATCTCATCCCACGAGGAGATCTAGCCTAGAGGTAGGTTCAGGAGCCAGGAGCGGGCGCCATCCTTGAGGGCCATGGGAAACCAGTTCGCCATGACTTTCTCGTCGCCGTTGGCCGCCTCGATGCTCAGCTCGTAGAGCTACAGGAACTCTGCATGGTCAGGGGTGCCGTCGTAGCGAGGAGGCAGATCTGGCTTGAACTTGCCCGGCCAGGCGACGCTACGCAGCTCGGGGGTGAAGGCGCGGCAGCCGGCCGTGGTCACCGGGGCCCGCCTTGGAGGTGGAACTTGGTCCTGGCGCCCGTGCACCGCTACAGCAAGCGGCGCGGGGCCTTGCCGCAGCAAACGATCCTGGCGCGGCCGTGCGAGGAGTGGCGGAGCGTTCTCTTGCAGTCGAGGGACTTCTTGACAACTTCTTTCTTCACACGTAGAGGTGGTGGAGGTGCTTCGTGAACTGCGTCGCCCGTGGCTGGCGGAGGGCGAGGCAGAGAGAGGGACGGCGCAGGGGAGCCCCCTGCGGCGTGGACAAGCTCGGCGATGTGGTCAAGCCAGTCCTCATAGAGGTCGTCGACTGGGTGTTAGCGCAGGAGCTCGTGCGCCATGAGGAGCGCGGCCCGTGTGTCTGTGGGGACGCAACGAGCATGAGACGACAAACCAGCGGGAGTCAGCGATGGAGTGGCGGTGCGCCCGTCCTGTCGCACCGAGGGGTGCAGCGAGGATGCTTGCTGCTCGTTCCTCGCCGGGCCGGTGGCAGCGTTGGCGGCAGGCGATGGAGAGCAACGGGGTGGCCCGCCAACAGGGGCTGTCTGAGCAACGCGGCTGGCGAGGGCAGCCCGGCGCTCGGCCCGGGCGTGGCGTGCGTGTGCCATGGAGACGATGAAGCGATGTGACGCGGAGCGACGGAAGGGAAGCTTCGGCACACCCCTACCCGGCGCGCCAAATGTCGGATCACGGGTTCCCGCAAAACCCTTAAGGTTTGAACACTAGGGTGCGCACGAAGATTTCCCCCCTACCGATCCACGTCCTAACTCAGCTAAGATCTTACGGACTAACTCGACGAACTCACAACACAAAGGACACAAAATTTATACTGGTTCGGGCCACTGTTGTGGTGTAATACCCTACTCCAGTGTGGTGGTGGTGGATTGCCTCTCGGGCTGAGGATGAACAGTACAGGGGGAAGAACAGCCTCCTGAGGAGAGGTGTTCTTGTGCTTGGTGGATGTGATTGCGGGGATGAACTAGTTCTAATCTAAGATGAGGTCTCCCTAGCTACGGTGGTTGCTAGTTCTATTTATAGAGGCCCTAGTCCTCTCCCCAAATATTGAGCGGGAAGGGAGCCAACAACAACCAATTTGAAAGGGGACAGCTAGTAGAGCTTATCCTGACAAAAGTGGTCTTCGCCTGCAAAAGGCTCTGGTGGTGACACCGCCTTGGGCTCCATTGTGACCTCCATCTTGCCGTCCTGCTGGTCTTGGTCTTGTTGCACTAATATGGAAACCTTTGCTTGATGCCTCGGTACTCCGCGCCTGCGCTTGCCCCCTTATCACCAAAGAGGAAACAAGGATGCTGCATGCACTGGCTCCTGCCTGGTCTCGATCGTCATGGCTCACGTCACGAGAACCTCGCGAGGTTTGCCTGGGCTTGAACTCGGCCCCTCGCGAGCCTGCCCGGCGAGGCCGCTCCTGAGGAGGTCTTGCGTCCTCCGCCTCGCGAGGCTTGGCCCCTCGCGAAGGTCTTGAATGCCTTGTTGATGAAGATGGGCTGTACAAGCCTGCTAGCAAAGCCACGCCATGGGCCGCAGGTAGGCAAGTGTGGGGACCTCCGTTCCCAGAATGCCGACATGTCTGGCTGGGGAAGTTCAAGCCCGGCCTGCCTCCACGCTACAACGGCACGCCCGACCCTGCCGAGTTCCTGCAGCTCTACGAGCTGAGCATTGAGGCAGCCAACGGCGACGAGAAGGTGATGGAGAACTGGTTTCCCATGGCCCTCAAGGATGGTGCGCGCTCGTGGCTCCTGAGGCTGCCCGCGGGATCGATCTCCTCCTCGGACGAAATGCGAGAGTGTTTCGTCATCAACTTCCAGGGCACTCGCGACCGCCCACCGACTGCGGGCGACCTACGGCGCATCAGGCAGCAACCAGGAGAGACGTTGTAGAAGTACATCCAGCGCTTCAACAACATCCGCCTCAAGATCCCCAAGGTGTCGG
Source organism: Triticum urartu (assembly GCF_056163025.1). Classification (NCBI taxonomy): domain Eukaryota; kingdom Viridiplantae; phylum Streptophyta; class Magnoliopsida; order Poales; family Poaceae; genus Triticum; species Triticum urartu. Next base: position 440,142,010 of record NC_141878.1, on the reverse strand, counting down.
ACGAGGCCATCATCTCAACATTCACTGATGGTGTCCGCGACATCAAGATGAAGGATGAGCTCGCCATACATGAGGACCTGTGCATGGCTCTGGAGATGTTCAACATGGCAACCAAGTGTGCGAGATCTAAGGAAGGATGCCTCTCCCTCTTGGAGCAACCAAGGACTGACTCAGAAGACAAGAAGGCCAAAGCCAAGGACGTGAAGCGCAAGGGGCCGGCCGTGCTCGCGGCCGAACTAGAGATGAAGCGCAGCTGCGACCACCCAGAGTCATCCAAGGGCAATCGCCCGTTCTGTGTCTTCCACAACATGCACATCCACAACACCAATGATTGCCAAGAGCTCAGGGCCATTCGGGACAGGCGCCTCAGTCCTCGCCCCGAGCGCAGCGATCGAGGCTATGGCCGCGGAGGAGGCTGAGGTGGAGGACGTTGGGACGGCTGCGACCCCCACCAGGAGTGGCGTGATCAGCCTCGTGAGGACCGATGGCAAGACCAGCCTCGTGAGGGCCCCTAGAGGGACCAGCCTCATGAGGACCGTCCTCAGGGCAACACTGGCCTTCCTTCGCTGCCGCCACCAACAAGAAGGAATGACGACCACCACCAGGACGAGGGGGTGGGGGCTTCTAGGAGCCTCGTGCCATCGCCTGCATCCTAGGCGGCGCTCAGGCCCCTGTCTCTCATCGCATCTTCAAGCAGTTTGCCCGTGAGGTGAATGCGGCCCTCCCCAAGCTCGAGGTGATGCGTCCGCTCAGGTGGTCCAAGTGTACCATCGCCTTCAACTCATCTGACCAGCTCAAGTGCGTGGCAACTGGCGGTGCCCTCCTGATGCGGCGCTCACCTACCATCAGCAATGTGCTTGTCACCAAGACTCATCGATGGCGGTGCGGGTCTCAACGTTCTCTCCATCGAAACGTTCGACCGACTCCAGGTGCCCTATGAACATCTGCAGCCTACCAAGCCTTTCTCAGGAGTGACCAATGGATCCACCACCCCGATAGGGCAGATCCACCTCCCTGTCACCTTCGGCAAGCGCGAGAACTACCACACTGAGCTCATCGACTTTGACGTCGCCCACATTTTCCTTCCATACAACACCATCCTTGGGTATCCGGCCCTGGCCAAGTTCATGGCGGTGACCCATCATGGTTACAATGTCCTCAAGATGCCAGGGAGCTATGGCGTCATCACGGTCGCCTGCAAGGAGAAGGACGCGGTGTGCTCTCTCGAGGGTGCCTACCAGGCTGTGCCAGTCGAGAACCTAGACGACGAAGGTGCCGTCTACCCTCCTAAGGCTGTCCCCAAGGAGAAGAAGCAGCTGCCCCACCAAGGACCTTAGGAGAGCGGAGTCATCAGCGGCACCACCTCACACTACAAAAAAATACACTTCCGTGATGATACGTGTTTGTCACAGTAGGTCACGTTTTCTTTCATTCATGTACATCCATGACGATTTTATGACAGGATCAAGATAGTCATACCAGTGCTGTCGTAGAAGTGTTCCATGACATTACCAAAATTATCATCAGGGAAGTGTCCACTTCCATGACAATAAATCGTGCATCACAGAAGTGCTTTCGTCAAGGGTGACCGACACGTGGCATCCACCGTAACGGGTCGCCGTTAAGCTATCGGGTTCCGGTTTGGATCCGGTAACCCGTTAATAGCCCAGACCAATGGATTTTCCATGTGTAAAATTCTCATTGGCTGGAGGAAACACATGTTGGCTCACCATTGGGACAGATGTCATCCACTCACTAGAGAGGAGGCGCCTATGATAGGTCAACACGTGGCACGGCCCAACAGTGGCCCATTCCGGTGAAAAAGGCTGGCCCAGTATGTCGGATTCTGGGTTCCGCAGACCCTTGAGAGGTTCGAACTCTGGGGTGCGTGCGAAGAACCCTCTCTCCCCAGTCTGCCCGCTCAACGATTCCATGGCCTAGCTCGACGAACCAAAGAACAAGAGACACAGGGATTTATCCTAGTTTGGGCCACCTTGCGGTGTAATACCCTACTCCAACTTTGTGGTGGATTGCCTCGAGGGGCTGAGGATGAACTAGTACAGTGGTGGAACAACCTCAGGAGGTGAGGTGTTCTTGAGCTTAATGAGCTGGTGAGGTGGTCAGGGTGGAATAATGGATCTCCCCCTCCCTATGGTGGTGGCTAAGTCCTATTTATAGTGGCCTTGGTCCTCTTTCCAAATGTAGGGGGAAGGGATCCCACAACGACCAAATTTGAAGGGAGACAACTAGTACAAGATATCCTGACAAAAGTAGTATTCACCCGCAAAAGGCTCTGGTGGTGACGCTGCGGTGGGCTCCGCGATGACCTCCGTCCTGTCATCCTGGTGGTCTTGGTCTTGTTGCACCGGAATGGAAACCTTTCCCTGATTCGTCGGGACTAAGTGTCCGCGCTTACCTCCTTAGCACCAAAGAGGAAATTGATACACTACGCCCGCTGGTGCCTGCCTGGCCTTGGTCGTCATGGCTCACATCATGTGAACCTCGCGAGGTGCACCTTGCATAGATATCTCTGCTCCTTGGGAGCCAGCCTAGTTAGGCCGCCCCTAGGGAGTTCTTGGTGTTGTCTGACTCGCGAGGCTTGGCCCCTCGCGAGGTTCTTGAGTTGTTACTGTTGAAGTTGGGCCGTATCATTTGATGGAGCCATGCCGTGGGCCACAGGCAGGCAAGTCTTTGTACCCCTGTTCCCAGGACGCCGACAGTAGCCCCCGGGCCCAAGGCGCGCTCAAACTTGGCTTTGAGGCGAAGCCAAAGGGCAAGTGTGGAGCACCGCGGGCCCTAACCGTCTGTGGCCTCAGGCGACGCATGGAGATTGATGGGACGTGGGCGCCTTCGCTTCCCCACGCTTCCTCGGCAACCGTTCGACTTGACGAGACTCTGCTGCATGCAGAGAAAAATCATCATTACGTGCGATCGTGGAGGCTGTCGGTTGGCCTCCTCTTGGCTATAAATGAGGAGAGGGGCGGAGCCCCCTTGCTCATCTCCTTCTTCTCGCCACACACTCTCTCTTCTTCCTCTTTGCCTCACCGTCTTCCCATAGCTCCGATGGCATCGACAAAGAGATTCTCCGTCGCCGAGAAGGGGATGGCTCACCAGGAGGGACCCGGCTTGCCGCTACCCAAGAGAGGGAGGGGCTGCCCTCGTAAGCACGCCGCGACCCTTGCGGTGGCTCCTCGGGGGCGTGGGCGCACTCCTTCAGGGACCAGCGTCATCCTTGGTGGCCACGGCGGTGTCTCTTCTTGCGGCGGGAGCCGCCCAAGGCGAGGCAGCCCCCTTGACAAGGGGAGGCGGGCCGTGGTTGGCCGGCCTCCCCGGCCATGCTTCCACTCGGCAGAGGTGCTCCCGGAGTTCATCGTGTGGTCGGAGAGTCCGGCCGGCACCTGGCTCTAGCTTCCGCACGTCTTTGCCGGCGAGCTGCCGACCATGGGTCTTGACGGCCTCTCGCTGCAGGCCGATGGTTGCTGCAGCAAGGCCTCGTGGGTTGTGGTGGAGGTCTCCGCCGCGGGCAATGTGGCCCTGGCACGTGGCTGGCAAGCATTCGCCCATGCACACAGTCTGAGCAGGAGGTGCACCCTCCACTTGAAGTACGACAGCGTCGCGACCCTCTTCGTGGGGGTGTTTGGGGAAGATGGTCGTCGAGCAGGGTGCTTCCCCTAAGAATGTGGCGGCGGCTACGAGCTTGGCCTTGATGACGGCCGTGGCAACACTGAGGGCGAGCTTGCCCATGGTGACGGCCGCGGCTCGTACAGCGGCAGCGGCTCCTCCGCCAGCGAGAGCACCAGCAGCGGCGGCTACGACCATCCACCATGCCGCCGGGCTCTCTCCGATGATGGTGGTGGGTCGTCCCGTCACCGCGCGGCGATGAAGCATGAGGAGGGCTCAGGTTGAGCTGAATCCGAGAGGCCCTTGCAGCCAGGCCTCGTGAGCTGCTACGGTTGTGCGGGCCGCTTTTGTTTAACCTTTCCCTTCTTCCTGCATTTGAAAAAAGTAGAGGGCCCTGCAAGGGCGTGTATTGAACCATGGTATTTATGCTGCTATGCTATGCTTATCGTTCCGATGTTATGCTGCGGTGTTCATGCTCCAAATGCGTATTGTTGGATAACTTAACTTGATACACTCACGGTAGTTTCCCTCCTCGCGAGGGCGCATGCTTCAATATCTGGAGAGGCCCTCCTTGCTGACGGATCGAGAGTCACTGACCTCAGGAGGCATCGTGAAGCTGCGAAGTTGTTAGAAAACTTTGTCGGATGTCTTATCCTTTCTTGCGCGAGTTCTCAAGCATGAGCTGGTCGTGGCTTAGTGCACCGCACCACAGTACCCCGGGGGCATGGGCTTTAAGAGGGTGCGTAGATCACGAGCTCATTAGAGGGCGCCTCACGAAGATCAAGGGAGTCGAAGCTCTAGGGCAACAGGGCTTTGGCGAGGTGTGTTCGCGGCGTGGGCTAGCCCAGCACATGCACACACCTGCCCAGCCCCCGCGCGATGCGCACGAGGGAGAGCGATGGGCAACTGCCGTTCTCCCTGACACAAAGCAAAGAAGCAGGCGAAGTAAAGGAAGAAAAGCCAACTGAGCAATCGAGAAACGCCAGAGCTCCAAATTTCAGAAAAAGGTTGCAAACCAGGTACAGAAAGCAAATGAACAGCCACGTCCGGCACCTAGTCTAGTTTTCTCACCAGCGTAGAGCTAAGTGCCGCCAAAAGGACGTGGGAGGGAGCCCCCGAGGCCGAAGGGCGGCACTCTGGAGACTCCGAGGCGTGCACAACCTCACTCATTACGTGAGAGTGTCACGAGCGGAGACCTTCACAGGCACTGGGCCTTGCTTCATGGGTAGAACTTCCGGAGGTGCTGGATCTTCCAGGTGTTCTGGTTGGGGATCCTGTCCTACATCTCCAGGCGCGCGACGCCAGACCTGGAGACGTGGGCGACCCTAAACGGGCCCTACCACATGGGTGAAAGCTTCTGCAGCCCTTCCCTGGAGAGTACCCGCCGTAGGAGCAGATCGCCCACCTTGAGCATCCTGGAGCGGATGCTGCGGCAGTGATATCGCCGCAGCGCCTGCTGGTGCCTTGCCGCTCTGAGCGAGGCTTGACAGCGGCGTTCCTCCCCAGCACGAGGTCCATCCCCGGCATGGCGTCCTGGCGTGCCTCGTCAAACGCCAAGATCAACGCGGAGCGATGCCTGACCTCATGCAGGAGAACCGCTTCAGCTTCGTAGACGAGGAAGAATGGAGTTTCGCCAGTCGGCTTGGTTGCGGTGGTGTGGATGGACCACAGCACAGACAGGTGCTCGTCCAGCCAGCCCCTGCCATAGGCTTCGAGCTTCTTCCTGGAAGTCCTTGCTTTGAGGCCCCTCAGGACCTCTGTGTCGGGGGTTGGGTGCGACATATGCCAATGGATGGCTTATCATGGTGGGGGTGAGTAGAACGTCGCCGGTGCCTGGAAACGGGATGAGGCGTAGACACGAATGCCGGCGTACTTTACCCAGGTTCGGGGCTCTCCTAGGAGATAACACCCCTCGTCCTGCTCTGCGGGGTCTCCGCATGATCACTAAGGCAAAGTGAATACAAGGGCGCTCCTCGAGCTGTATCTGAAGGTAGGAGAAGGCAGGGTCAGCTCTCTCCCCCCTCTATAGTCTGCTCTAGTTCTAATGGATCGGAACCCTTTGCATGGGTGCCCTGGGGGGTTTATATAGGCCTACCCCCAGGGGTACAATTGTAAACTGTCTGGGCGCAGGGCCCAGCCGTCGGTCTCTTCGCTTGCCGGCCCTTCTGCCGACTGCTGGGGCCCGCCGATTGGTGGGCCCCGCCGACTGGTCTGGTACAGAGCCGACAAACCGTACCCGCCGCTTGCGGGTCTTGCCGGCTGCTGATTATTGTAGATGTGCCTCTAATGACGCGGGCTTTCGCCATGGGGTCGTGACTACAGTCCCGCCGCTTGCGGGTGATCACTGTTGCCACTCCCTGTCTTGTATGGTCAATGGCATGGGGAAGCCATGGGAGGGGCAGGCCGACTCCCGGGGGCTGACCTCCTACGGGTCCGACTAGTGGCGCCCTTGCCGTCTTCCGGGCTCTCGCTGACTGGTAGGGCCCGTCATCCGTGGATCGTACCGTCAGGCTATCGTGGGCACAGGACTTCGCCCGCTGTTGTTGATGTCAGGGATGGCATGGCAACAGTGCCGCGCCAGACGGAGATCTTCGTTGGTACAGCGCACTGTGGCCTAGCCATCTCCTGGAAAAGGGGAGGGAGTGGGCTTCACTGTTGCCACTCCCTGTCCCACCCCCCTGACGAGGGCATAGGCTTTGTTGGTGCCGTGGGCCGACTCCCCGTGATTGGCTTCTCCGGAAGCCGCCAGGCGGAGTCAGCCGGTCTTGACCTCGCCTCTAGGACTCGAATGCATGCGGGTAGCCGACTGTTCGTTCAGCCGTCCTCCAGAAGGTGGCTCTTCATCTGTCGTCTTGAGGGGCGCAGTCGGCCTCAATGTCTTGAAAGGTTTTGGGCCTTGGGTTAGCCTACCCGTGGCCCATTACTCCGACAGTAGTCCCCGAAGCTGATGAGGTGCCGCGGACAACCAGCCGAGGAGCCTCAGCAGTTTCTTTCTCCAAGTATATGAGGTGGAAACCTCGTTGACTCTGCCGGGCCGACTTGTAGGAGTCGGATTCGCCTGATTTGACTCGTCCAAAACTTGCGAATGCTTCGGCGGGAACTCTGTGGCGTACCAGCTAAGCTTCCTGGCCGCCACCCGTTTTGGGCCCGCCATGTGGCAATCGGCGGCCGGACCAGCCCGCCTTCCCATACACGCGACGGGACATGCCTACAGGCGGGGCCCGCCACTACCGCGCCTTGGCACGCGAGGGGATCCGCTGCGGCCGGGGGGGACGGTTGAGGTTCCCACGGAGTTACTACGCAGTAACTTTGCGCGATAAATGTGGGGGGCGTGGGGTAGTGGGCCCAGTAGATCCCACAACCGCCCCCTCGGCTTCACATCCCATGAGGCTATAAGTAGGGGGAGGAGGGGGAGCGGCGGAGCACGCGCGTCCCTCCTCCTCATTGCTTCTTCTTCTTCTTCTTCTTCTTTCTCCGCACCTCAAACTACGTCGAGCGCTGCGGCGGTCTACTCACAATGAGCTCTTCTTCCGCCGTCACGCCCCCTACGGCGCACTCCGGCACCTGGGGCGGTTCGAAGGTCCACGACGATTTCCTCCGCAAGACGCGTCGATTGCCTAGCGAGGACCTCGTGCGGGTCCGCCTCGCGTGGAGGGTGGAAATTTCGCCGGCGCCGCAGGAGTTCTACGGACTCCAGCTGCACCACCTCACCCCCAACACGGTGGTGCTATTGTCCGCCTTCGTCACCTTGTGCGAAGGCTTCCTCAGAGTTCTCCCCACCATTGAGCTCTGGGGGGAGTTCTTCTACTCCAAGCTCGGCACCCAAGCCGCGGGAGTGCTGGCTCAGTGCGGCGCGTTCATCGCCATGCGGAGGTCGGGGGCCGACAACCCGTTTCCCTCCATCAAGCTGATAAAGTCGGTGAAGATGTGGCAGCAGTCGTACTTCTACGTGAAGAACGTCTCAGCGGAGGGTGATTGGGTCAATCTGCCGGCCTACGTAGCCGGCCCGCCGGCGGGGAGGCAGCACAACTGGTCGCATCAGGCCAGGATGCTGACGCCCGCAGGAGCCGGCGTCGTTGTGCGACTCCAAGTGCTGACGCAGTCGGAGGGCCTGACCGGGCCGGATTGCTGGCCGCCTTCGTGGCGCGTCGAGTTCTCCCACTCCAAAGTCGCCCCCACATGATCTGCCAGATGAGCGGGCACCGGGACCCGAGTCGGATGTGCACCAAGGAGATGCCTCATGAGGAGGTAGCCTATATGGTGAATTATCTTGTGAGCTGCGACCTCAAAGAAGAGTGGCAGTTCGACAAGGAGCCGTATTCACGTGCCGCCCCTCCGCCTCTGGTGAGTCATCTTTCTTTTCTCTTTTTCTTCGACTCTCCTGACTTCTTTGCTGCCGAGTCCGTCTTGTCCGATCTTACCAGTTGGCGTTGGTCAGAACCCCCTCCTCCAGCCAGCAGCCGGCACCATGGGGCCGGACCACGAATTCCTCCCCGACCGAGCGGAGAGCGATGTTGACGACCCCGACTTGGGGGCGGCAGCCCTGGAGGACGACGCCGAGGGAGGAAGCGGCGCAGCGGGTGGCCCAAGACTTGGGGCCAGTCTCGAGGACTGGCCTGACGATGATGAGGAGGTCGCCCCACGCCACCAGCCAGGAGCCGGCCAGCCGGGCGCGAGCTCGTCCGCCGCGCCGGACGCTCAAGGCGGCGCCAAGAAGCATAGCGCCGGGACGAGCCTGTTCGGCAGCCGGCCGAAGAAGCCCAAGGGCTCAGCCGCGGCGACCAAGCGAGACGAAGCGGCCGCAAAGGCCAACGGCTTCCAGAAGGTGGTGAAGACGCCGCAACTGATTTCGGCGTAAGTGCTACCTCCCTTTGCATCTTCACATTTCTTCGTTGACTCTTTCTAAAATCCCTTTGCTTTATTTTCTCGACTTTAGGGCCCCACTCTCTCTTGAGAAGTCGGCCACCGGCTCTGTCGTAAAGTCGGCGGAGACCTCCTCCACCACCCGGCGGATTAATCTGGCCGCCTAACTCCGGGAGGCGACGGAGCGGAACGCGCGCGAGGAGCAGGAAGCCACCCGCCTGAAGAAGGCGGAAGCCGATAAGGCGGAGGCCGCTGACTCAGAGAAGAAGTGCGCTGAAGAAGCCGCACACCGCCAGTCGGCGGTGTTTGTCGTCCCCCTGAACTCTGCGCCGCCACCACCGGAGTTCACGGCGCAGACTGGGGAAGTCAGTGACGAGAACCCGGTCATGCAGAGGGACGCCGACGACACCGCCACGCCGGACATAATTGTGCCGCCATCGCCGCCCTCCGGAAGCGCGCCAGGCGGACCCGCCGGTGCCGCCAACTGAAGGCGTGGTGGCGACGGGCCTGGCTCTCGAGGTCGGCACGCCGATGCGCTGCCGTCTCGCGAAGGCGGCCTCGGCACCGCGCCCTCTAGAGACCGGCACCACGAGCTCCACGATCCCGGACACCGAGGTGTCGAGTGCCGCGCCCACTGGGTGGGTGCGGAGAGGTGGGACGGGCCCGTTGAACCGGGCGCTCTTGGACGTCCAAGCCAAGCTCCGAGCTGAGGGCGACACCATCAAGGAATGCACCAAGGCGTATCTGGTGTCGCGAACAACCATCTGGGTATGCGTCCTTCCTTTTTGTTTTTGTTTCTTGTTTTTCTTTGTGGGGGCGTGCCAGCGCACCCACTGGGTGTAGTCCCCAAGTTTTGGGCCGGCTGCTGAGCAGGCGGCTCGGAACTCTAATCGGTGAGTTCCAAGTACCAACACTTTGTCTGGAATTTTGATGCAGGACTACCACAATCTTCGCGTGACCGCCTTCAATGGCAATGTTGAGGAGCTGGCCAAGCGGACCGCCGACATGTCGGACAGCCGGGGTGAGTCCTCTTCCTTCTTTGCGGGCGCGCGCTGGCGCACCCGCGAGCTGTAGTCCTCGAGATTCGGGCCGACTGCTGAGCAGTCGGGCCGGATCTCCCCGGTGACCTTTCTTCCTTGTTGACGACTGACACCCCTCCTCCTTCTTCTTCAGAGGCCAACGCCGCCCTGCAGCAGCAGCTGGGTGAGGCCAACGCCGCGCTGCGTGTCAAGGAGGAGGAGTGCGGCCCGCTGACGGAGGAGCGCGACCGACTGGCTACGCAGCTGGCGGAGCAGAAGGAGCTGCTCCAGAAGGCCCGAAAGGAGGCGGAGGACAAGGAGGCCGCCCTCCTTGCCGAATTCATGTCCGAACGCTCCTCCTGGACCGACACGGAGACGACGCTGGTCTCCGGCTTCCACGCGATCGAAGATCTCGTCGACGGTGAGCTTCCCTTCATTTTCCTTTTCTAAGCTGTCGACGGCTAGTTGAGTCGGCCTCTGATTTTTAACCTTGCTCTCCATTCTTCTTCCTCGGCAGACTTCTTCCCCGACCATTCGGACGTCGCCAATCAAGCCATCGAGGCTGATCGTGAAGGGCATAGGGCGGACGACGCACATATCGCCGCCAACGCCCCCCAAACTCTTGGCGAGCAGATCCTGAGCATCGAGGCCCGCCTTCGGCCGGCCCACCGGATGCTGCGCCGGCTTCAACGTGTCGGCGCCCAGGCGATTGCCGCCCTATGTCCGGATATGCAAGCACCGCGCACCCCCAGTCAGACTGCCGACTGGCTGGAGGTAGCAGCCGGCCGCCTTGAGGCCTGGAATGGTTCTTAGGCCCGGGCTGGAGCACGCCGGGCCTTAGAATTCGCCAAGGCATGGTATCCTGGGTTGAGTCTAGCCCAGCTAGCCATGTTCCGGCTGGAAGCTCAAGCGGAGCTGGCGGCCATGGAAGACGATCTCGTCAAGCGCGCCGCGTCGATCGCCGAGTACACAGACACTAGCATCTTCGTCGCAGAGCGGACTGAGAACGGCGAGGAGGCACCGCCGGAGTGGTTCGGGCTGAACCCGGATGACGGCGAGGACACGTCAGAGGTGATCGACTCCAGTGGCGAAGAAGAAGGCGAGGAGGAGGAAGGAGACGAGGAGGAGGCGCCAGAGGTCGGGGCAGACGGCCAGCCCCGGCTTGACCGCGCCTCCAGCAACGAGCCGTGCCCAACTGAGCCAGCTGCTACCAGAGGTGATCAAGCGGAGACTAACCAGCCGGTCCTCCGAGTCCGTCTGCGGCTTCCTAAGCTGCCACTTTATCTTTGTTTTTACCTGCTTAATAGTCTCAATGAACTTGTTATTTTGCACAATTCCACCCACGGGGTGTATCTTGAACTTTTGTTTGAGAATTCGGCCAAGGGCCTTTTGTATGTAAATATTTATCCGTGATCTATATCTTCTTGCTTATTGCTCTTTGGCTTTTTCCTTTGCCGCCTTCCCTTGGTTGTCGTCTTGCCAGTCGGACAGCTGCTCTGCGGACTGCTGCTGGATCAAGTACTCGGCTTCTTTGGGAAGGCAAGTACTTAGCCGTTTAGAGTTTTTAGCAAGTTAATTTAGAAAACGGCGAGCTGGCTGCTCGAGAGTCGGTTGTAAAAGGCTGGAAGCCGGCTTAAACTATGTATATGCTTTGTGTCCTTAGCCATTTTTCATATGGGCACCCATTCTACCTTACTCCTGCTCACCAGACAGTCGCTCTGCGATCTGCGGCTTCTAACAGGAGACGGCTTAAGTGCCACACACTACTTGTCCGGCTGCAGGAAGTCATTTCATAGTTCAAGACGGCAAGTCCCCGGGCCAACTAGTCGAACCCGATGCCAAGTGGTATAACAAAGAATAACATACTCATAGGCATAACTCTTATCATATCGATAAAAGAGGGCAGTCCTTGAGCTCTTCTCGAGGGGCTCGAGGTCTTCGTACTTTAATACAAAAGGTAGCATGGTACATACTACATTAACTGTAAAATCTTCGGAGGAGGTTTGCATTCCATGGCCGCTCCGTCTCTTTGCCAGAGTCGTCCCTCTTGCGTGCTCGGGGCTTCTGAGCATCGATCAGGTAGTAGGAGTCATTGCCCAACACTTTGCTGATGATGAAAGGGCCTTCCCAAGGTGCTGAGAGCTTGTGCTGGCCGGTTGTTCGATGAATCAGCCGGAGCACCAGGTCTCCTTCTTGGAAAGATCGCGGCTTGACCTTCCGGTTGTAGTATCAGCATAGGCTCTGCTGGTAGATGCTGGACCGGCCGAGTGCCAACAGCCGTCCCTCTTCCAGCAGATCGACGCCGTCTTGGCGTGATTCTTCTGCTTCCTCTTTGGTGTACATGGTGATTCGAGGGGAGTCGAACTCTATGTCCGTTGGGATGATGGCTTCGGCACCGTAGACGAGGAAGAAGGGTGTGAAGCCGGTTGACTTGTTTGGAGTCGTGCGCAGACTCCAGAGGACGGCTGGCAACTCGTCAAGCCAGCAGCCTACTGGGCGCTCCAGAGGCTCGACCAGCCGAGGCTTGATGCCGGACCGGATTAGGCCGTTTGCTCGCTCTACCTGTCCGTTGGATTGCGGATGGGCAACGGACGCTAAGTCCAGTCGGATGCCCTCTGTCGCGCAGAAACGGCCAAGGCACCTTTGGCAAAGTTTGTGCCGTTGTCGGTGATGATGCTGTGCGGTGTGTCATACCGAGTTGTGATGTCGGAGATGAAGGTCATAGTAGTCGGACCATTCAACTTCTTGATTGGTTTTGCTTCTATCCACTTGGTGAACTTGTCCACTGCGACAAGTGAGTCAAACCGCCTCGTGCCGTCTTGAATGGTCCTACCATGTCCAGGCCCCAAACAGCAAAGGGCCAGGCATTGGGAATAGTCTTGAGTGCAGAAGCTGGCTGATGTGGCTTGAAGCGGAACTTCTGGCACCCCTTGCATTTTTGGACCAAGGCCTTGGCGTTTTCAAGAGCAGTCGGCCAGAAGAAACCATGGCGGAAGGCTTTGGCGACGAGTACTCTTGAAGCCGCGTGGTGGCCACACTCGCCTTGATGGATGTCCTTGAGAATTGCTTGGCCTTGCTCCGGCTCCACGCAGCGCTGGTAGACACTAGTGATACTGCGCCTTACGAGTTCTCTGTTGACTATGGTGTATGCTGCCGCCCGGCGTTGCACTTGCCGAGCCGAGATCTCATCAGTTGGCAGCTCTTTGTTCACCAGGAATTTGAGGATGGGCTGGGCCCATGAAGGTGCTGCAATTTCTGCAACTGTCAAGACTGCGACTTGGATGAGGGCGGCTGGTCCGGGAGGTGGCGGGTTGGAGTCGGCAGCCACTTGCTGTGTCGATGAAGTCCCGGGGCGGATTGGCGCAGTCCCCGGGCCGACCACCGCAATCCCCGGGCTGGGTGCGACTGCCAAGATCCCCGCGCCGGCTACCGGAATGCTGGCGCCTTCTGCGGGGGCTCTTGAGTCGGATCTGACTACTTTAGGAGGAGCCGGTACGAAGATAGAGTCTGACTCTGGTGATGGCTTGACAGATGGCTTGAGGAGGTGCTGGAGGGCGACGCCGGACGGTATCGCTTGACGGGTGGAGCCGATTCGCGCCAGGGCATCTGCTTGGTCGTTGCCGTTTCTTGGTACATGGAGAAACTCACACCCCTAAAAATATCCATTGAGTTGCTATACGAGGAAGCGGTAGCTCGTCACATTTGCGTCTTTGGCGTCCCAATCACCTGACGACTGCTGGACCACCAAGTCGGAGTCACCATAGCACAGGATGCGGCGAATGCCGAGCTCTTTGGCTAGCCGGAGCTCGTGAATGAGTGCCTCGTATTCGACGATGTTGTTGGAGGCGGCAAAATGGATTTGCAGCACATATTTGAGCTTGTCGCCCTTGGGAGAGGTGAGGACAATGCCGGCTCCCAAGCCAGTGTGCATCTTGGAGCCGTCGAAATGCATTCACCAATGGGTGGAGTCGGGCACTGGCGGCAGATACTGGGTTTCGGCCCAGTCGACGAGGAAGTCGGCCAGTGTTGTGATTTGATCGCGGTACGAGGCTGGTAGTAGATGGTGTAGGGGGCCAAATCTATGGCCCATTTGGCCACTCGGCCCGAAGCATCCCGGCTGCCGATGATCTCGGCTAGTGGAGCCGTGCAGACCACAGTGATTGGATGTTCTTGGAAGTAAGGATTTAATTTCTTGGCGGCAAAGTGCACGCCATTGCACATCTTCTGGTAGTGGGGGTAGTTTTGCTTGGAGATCGACAGTACTTCACTTAAATAATATACCTGTCTCTGGACTGGTAGCGCCTTGCCTTCCTCCTTGCGCTCTACCACGATGACTGTGTTGACTACTTGGCTGGTGGTAGCGATGTAGAGGAGCATGGGTTCCTTAGGAGTCGGAGCCGCCAGGGCAGGTGGAGTAGTCAGCATCTTCTTTAGTTGGAGAAAAGCTTCGTCCGCCTTGTGGTTCCGCTCGAAAAAAGTGGTCTTCTTCATGAGTTGGTACAGGGGGAGAGCCTTCTCGCCCAGCTGACTGATGAATCGGCTGATGGATGCCAAACAGCCGGTGAACTTCTGTATGTCCAGCAGTCGGCTGGGTACCTCCATCCTCTCAATAGCCTTGATCTTCATAGGGTTGCACTCTATGCTGCATTCGGAGACCAGGAAACCAAGGAGCTGGCCGGCTGGTACTCCGAAAACGCATTTCTTCGGATTGAGCGTGATCTGAAATCGGCGCAAGTTCTCAAAGGTCTCCTTGAGGTCTTCTAGCAGTGTTCCACGCTTGTCCGTCTTCATTACCACATCGTCCACGTAAACATGAGCATTTCTGCCGAGTTGCTTGAGGAGGCACTTCTGCATGCAACGTTGGAAGGTGGCGCCGGCGTTCCTCAAGCCGAGCATCATGGTCAGGTAGCAGAAGGCTCCAAATGGCGTGATGAAGGCGGTCTTCAGCCTATCGGCTGGGTTCAACTTGATCTGCTGATACCCCGAATATGCATCCAAGAAACTCAACAGCTCGCATCCGGCTGTGGAGTCTATCACTTGGTCGATCCTTGGCAAAGCGAACGGGTCCTTGGGGCATGCTTTGTTGAGGCTAGTGTAGTCAATACACATTCGCCATTGCTTGTTCTTCTTCAGTACTAGGACCGGGTTGGCTAGCCATTCTGGAAAGGACACTTCCATGATGAAGCCGGCCGCAAGCAGCCGGGCCATCTCTTCTCCAACAACTCTTCTCTTCTCTTCTGACAGGCAGCGCAAAGGCTGCCTGACTGGCTTGGCATCAGACCGGACATGCAATTTGTTCTCGGCAAAATCCGTCAGGACACCTGGCATGTCTTTGGGGGACCATGCGAAGATGTCCCGATTCTCATGGAGGAAATCGACGAGCTCGCCTTCCTATTTGCTGTCGAGGTTGGCGCCTACGACAACGTACCTCTCTGGGTGTTCCGGGTCCAAAGGTATCCTCTTTGTTTCTTTGGCCGGCTTGAACGAGCCCTCAGCTTCTGACTCCCTGGGATCGGGCGACATCCTTGGCTATTTGCTTGCCATCGCCACAACCCAGTCATGTAGCCACTTCTCAGCTGCGATCACGAGGGACTCGGCCAGCCGACTGCTCTCTGATGCGCAGGCGGACGACTTCTTGTAGTCACCAGTTATGGTCAGAATCCCTTTGGAACTCGGCATCTTCATCTTGAGGTAGGCATAGTGGGGGACAGCCATGAACCTAGCCAGGGCAGGCCGGCCAAGTAGCGCATGGTACGGGCTTTCCTGGTCCACCACTTCAAACCAAATTGACTCTCGGCGGAAATGATCTTTGTCTCCGAAGAGGACGTCAATCAAGATCTTGCCGATTGGTGAGCAGGAAAGGCCAGGAACTATGCCATAGAACACTGACCGGTTGGACTGAAGCTGCATCTGTCTGATTCCTAATTTCTCCATGGTATCCTTGTGCAGGATGTTGATGCTGCTGCCTCCATCTATCAGGACTCTGGAGAAGCGAGCAGCTCGTTTGTCTGTGGCAAAGGTGGCGTCCAAAACCAAGGCGTAGGAGCCGGGTTTGGGCATTACTTCCGGGTGGTCAGCTCTGCTCCAGCTGATGGGCTTCTCAGACCAATGCATGAACTCCGGTGTGTCAGATGCTACTGCATTCACCTCCTGCTGCTGCAGCCGCCGGCTGCGTCGATCATCGGCCATGCTGGTGAATACGACATAGGCTCCATGCTCTTCTGGGTACTCGTCTTGTATCACGCCGACTGGTCTGACCGCCGGCTGCTGGGGCAGAGGAGGAGGCGGCTGCCCAGCAGGTGGGGGAGGCAAAAGGCCATCTCCCTTGGCGATCCTGGTGAGTCAGTGGCACTTCCGAGTGGTGTGGTTGGACGGCTTCGCGCCACTGTGGAATTTGCAGGGTCCATCCAAAGTCTTCTCATATGAGAAAGCTGGCTGCCAGTTGGGCTTGCCACCCTTCTGGCATTTGGGCGGAGGCTGCCCTTCCGGCTGCTGGTCTTCGATTGTCGCCACCTGCCGACTGGTGGAGCTTATGCTTGAGGAGGGTACCTTCTCGGCATCCTGTGGTGAAGTACTCAATACACTACAAAAAAATACACTTTCATGATGATACGTGTTTGTCACAGTAGGTCGTGTTTTTTGTCATGCATGTACATCCATGACAAATTTATGACAGAATCAAGATAGTCATACCTGTGCTGTCGTAGAAGTGTTCCATGACATTACCAAAATTATCATCACAGAAGTGTCCACTTCCATGACAATAAATCGCGCGTCACAGAAGTGCTTTCGTCAAGGGTGACCGACACGTGGCATCCACCGTAACGGAACGCCGTTAAGCTATCGGGTCGGGTTTTGGATCCGATAACCCGTTAACAGCCCTGACCAATGGGAAATTTCCACGTGTAAAATTCTTATTGGCCGGACGAAACACGTGCCAGCTCGTCAGTGGGTCAGATAGGCGCCTATGATACGTCGACACATGGCATGGCCCAACAGAGGCCCATTCCTGTGAAAAGGCCGGCCCGTTTGACTTGGTCAAAAGGTGGCGGGCCGGCCCATGGAAAGCCTGTTAACAGCCTGTTCACATATAGCCCATTTACAGCCCGCTAACCCAAGGCCCATTACGCCCTATCCGAATTAGGCCCAGTAGCGTCATCTGGGCCATCCAATATGATTCCAGCCCGTTTTCACTTCTGGCCCATGTATGGCCCATGACGTCTTTCGGCCCATATGAGGCCCTATGTAACTCTTGGCCTATTAACGGCCCATGGTGAAACTGGCCCGTAATGAACAACGTATCACTTTACACCCATTAACGGCCCGTGGTAAAACTGGCCCGTAATGAGGAGTGTATCACTTTATACCCATTAACGGCCCGTTATTCCGATGGGCCGTTTCCAGCCCATGTTATCTTTCGGCCTTCTCAGAGCCCATTTATTCTTACGCTCATTTCCAGCATTCGTTTACTTACGGCCCGTTACTATCATTTTCTGCTTGTGGGCCAAATTCAGCCCGTGGTTATAGTCGGCCCGTTTGTGGTCCGTTAATACGTTGGGTCGTTTTCATAGCGTCATCAAATACGGCCTATTAACGATGGCCCGTTACTGTCGGCCCATGAACGGACGATTCCAACTCTAGCCCGTTTACGGCCATAATGTGGCATGTTATTGGCCCATGTTTGGCCAATCGATCATATGGCCCGTATAAGGCCCATTGATGATACGACCCATAGAAGCCCCATTGTTTCTACGGCCCGTAGAAGGCCTACTGTTTCTACGGCCCGTAGAAGGCCCACTATTTCTACGGCCCATAGGAGGCCCAGTGTCACTACAATAAATATTAGCCCATGGTTATTGTGGCCTAGTTTTAAAAAATAGGTTATTGCAGCCACTAGTTAACTGCGGAAAAAGAACTGCAATGACTACAAGCAAACAAATAAACAAGACAACAAGGAAATAAATAAGCAAGCAACTAACGCTAGGCTATCACGGCTATTACACATATTACATCCACTGGGCATGAAAGTTCGCCACCAGTGCAAATATAGGGAACAAAGCAGCATATCATATACACTGGCCGTCAAAATTGGCCACCAGTGCAAATAAACGCGGCAGCAAAACAAGAGCATAACTGAAACAACTTCAGAAGAGCTCAAGAAACGTTATCCTGGGTATCCACCATGCTGGCAATTAGCTTAGCAAGCTGATTAGCTTTGTCCTATTTGGCGCTAAAATCCTCCAACGCTTGTTGTTGCACCAGAAAGTATGCATCTGAATGCTCCAGGGACTTCCGCAGTCCTTCCGCTTCTTGTCGCAGCACAGCTGAATGATGTCTTTCAGCTTGTCGTTGAGACTGAAGAAACCGAACTGATTCAGACAGTGAGTTTGAATAGCTTGTGCAAGCGGTAGTGGCCAGTAACTCCAACACTAAACCAAGACAGGATGTGTCACTATCCTGAACCTTATCTGCATTACTTCCTTTACCGTTGCTTAATAAGGCACTCTTCCCCAATATTCTGTCAGCATTCTGAAAGAGGAAACAAGCAGACACATAACAAGTTTAGCATGTACTAGTATATGAAACTCATTTCGGTGAACCAGTTCATTAGTAAGGTGGACAGGATTAAACTACCAAGTCTTCTATTGCCAAGTACTAGTACATAATAAAAGCATCAAACAAACATATATCTATGTCCTATGGTAGCAATGGAATCTTAAATTAGAACAGTTGTTCTTCAGGTTTAGGCACTTGTTCTACATGAACAGAGTACAGTAAGACGCAAGAATATAATACTTAAAAATAGAAAATGAGCTCATAGACCTTACCACATTCTTGGTTTGGGACCAGTACAGAACAAGGCGTTCCCAGTCATCGTCCAGTAAATGTGTCTCAGTAGAACGTAAGGGAATTTGATGAGTTTCTTTGCCGGTGGAGTACATTTTCTTCAGGTAATTCTGATACTGCCACCAAGCATTCTTGAAGATAGCAGAGGTATTAGCACAGGTTGCCTCATCCCGAGTTTCCAAATCGGTCCTTCTTTATAGAGAAAAATGGGAAAATTTGCTGTATTATAACCATCATGGAGGTAGGATGTATGGGACGAAGCAAAGTAATTGCCATGAATAACATTACTTACACATAACTCCCGGACAAACACCTGCAACTGGCATTTTCCTTCATCTTCAGTATAATATTTCCGAGATGGGAAGATACGCACATACGATTTAACAACATCAAATGCGATAGATGCTAAACTACGACTAGCTGGTTGTGCTTCCTCCACAGGAATAGGCATACTAACTGGTGGAGTTGGGGTTCGCCGTGATAGTACTGGCCCTTTGGGCACTGGAGCTGCCTTACTAACTGCTCTTGTTTGGGAGCTCTGTGGTGGAGATGGTGCCGTGTCAACAGGAACTGGGTTACTATCGGCTAGGGTTGGGGTTAGATTGGGTGAAGCTGGTTCTCTGTCCATCGTAGTAGGGGTACAATCTGTGAGAGTTTGGGTTATGTGTGGTAGGGCTAGTTCTTGTGCATGTACAACCGGGGTGCTATCTCCACCAAGAGGTAGCACTATTTTATTTGAAGACCGTGTTTTTAGTCTGCTAGATACTAGCATCACCTTCTCCAATTCAAATGGTTGATAAACAGGAAACATAGTTGAATGTACAGACATTGTATGAGAGACAGATGCAATAGATAGTGTGGAAAAAAGAGGGCATGAAATAGTTGACATGTATATTGTTTAACTAAAACAGATAGCATGACATAATTTCACGTATATGTTGTCTATCTAAACTGGATAGCATAGCATAACATAATTCAAAGATATGATGAATAACTAAATATGATCGCATGACATAATTCACCTACATGTTATCTAAGTAATCAGGATCGCATCATTTAATTCACATATGTGATTTATATGCTAAACATAGGGCATTCGATATGATGTCTGAACTAAGAACATGGTGTTGAATATTGTGTATATGATGTCTAAACTATGCAATGCAAGACACCATATGCATGATATGAGCAGTATAACCGTGCCAAGTTAGAGCATACACCTCAGTGGGGGAATAGGACTGGTCATCTGTCTCTGAATCCATCTTTGAGGAGCTATCGGGACCCAACAAGAGATCTGCTTCGACAGGTAGCACTGTCTGCTCTGGAGGCCTTGTTTTCACTCTAGATTTTTCCATCTCCCACCCAAATGGCTGATTCACAGGAAGAGTAGTTTAATGTACAAACATTGTCGACAAATGGAAATGTAATGAAGAAAAGGATGGGCAAGATATCATTCAAATATACGATGCCTGGTTAAACAGGATGGCATTGCACATTTCACACATATTATGGCTGGCTAAAAGACATGAGACTGCATAATTCCCACATATGATATAGAAACTAAACAGGTGGCATTACAGAACATGTCTAAACTAAGCAGATGACATATATGATGTCAAAAGTAGGCACTGCAAGGCAACATATGCATGATTTGACTAACATCATCATGACAAGGTAGAGCAAACACCTTGGGGGGTAAATAGGAGTGGTCAGCGGCGTCCGAATCCGCCTCAAAACAGATATCTTCCTCTGGATTACAATCTGGAGAGGGGTGGGGAGGGTTTGCCATTGAACCCACCATGGAGTGATGTCTGCATGACATTGTATTTCCGCACAAAACTCTTCTCTTTTTCTCTACATGTTCAGCATGACTGTGTACAATATCTGACATGCATACGAAAAAAATATGGTGAGATTATGTAAGGAGAGCATGCAGAAATTTAGAGTGATGGTAACAACTACTGGATCGATGTTTTTCCGTTGAACCAAAATAGCCCTAATGGATCGACGTGAATGTATAGTAATAAGTGATGCAACAAGTGTACAACCTCTTTGCCATAGCCGTGTCGACCTCAGCATCATTGGGTTGGTCGCTGAAGCAGTTGAGGCAGAGGTGGCTGTCGGAGGTGTGGAGGAAGATCTGAGGAATCTGTAGACAGCGTCCAAGGCACTGCTCTGTTGTGATGGATCGTTCTGTCGTTGGAGCAGCTCCGGTGAGCCGTAAGACATCAAGGCTGAAGCAGCACAAGACAGACATCGTCAATCTCAAGTGGGATTCTAATAGCATCTCTAATAGATGATGTAAAATGGATGTAAAATTAACATCACCAAAAACCACCTGACTACACCAGATGAGGTAAAAACTGTTGACTCTGAACTTAACTATAGAAACTGAAATTTACTGTGGAATCGGAATGCTACTGTCGAAACTGAACGCAATGGTACCAGAGAGGCACTTGACATGTAGTTTAGGGAGGGCCTGCAGTTCATCTTTAACCTGCACCCCCCTGAGCCGCCAGCCACCACCGGCCGAACCGCCGGCCCCAGTGCCGCCTCGCCGCCCCGAAACAACTCGCCACCGCCGCCCCGGCCAACCCTCTAGGCCCCCGCCACCACCCTGAACCCTATAGATAGTGGGGTACCTCTCTAGTGAGCCCCCGTCCCCGCTGCAGGTGGTTCTTCCTTAACTCCGGCGAGCCCCCCAACCCCTGAAAATCGACTGACCCAAAAGTCGATTCAGTCGACTGAAGTGTGTCTTAATCGGAGCAGAGCAGCAGCACGAGCGAGGGGCAGAGCAGCAGCAACAGCTGGGCGAGCGAGCGATCGAGCAAGAGGCGGAGCAGTAGCAGCAGATCCGGCTGGTATGGACGCCGCCGCTGAAGGGGCCTCGCACTGGGGGAGAGCCATCGTGGAGATGTCGCCCGCGGCGCTGGCTTCAACGTAGCCGCTCCATGGGGGTGCGGGATGGAGCACTGTCGGCGCCAGGAGGTCGAGTTAAGGAGAAGGTGCGATGCAATGAGTGTACAACCTCTTTGGTGGCGCCGAGTAGGCCTCGTCTTCGTCCGAGGAGTCAGTGAGGATGCTGCGGTTCCGGTGGAGCAGGTTAAGGCGGCGCTGTGGGGATGGAGCACCTGCGATAGACGAGGCGATCGTCGGAGCAGCTCCTTGGAGGTGGAGGACGAGGCGGCTGAACCGGCGGGACGGCGAGATGGACAACGGATCCTCATCTGGGGAGGTGGACGAGGGGCGAAGAGCTGTTGTGGTGGGAGACATCATCGGGGAAGAGGCTCCGGCTGGGCAGCATGACGTGGCGGACGTAGGAGGGTGGGGTTTCGCGGCTGGAGCAGAGAGGTTATGGCAGCCTGGGATTTCGAATGGCGAAAAGGGGGCGATGGGAGGGGGTGAAGCATGACTTAGGAACACACTTGTCCAAAATGTAGGGTGTGTTACAAAAGTACCCCCCACCGATTTGAACTAGCGGCCCTTTCGGCTCAGGGTTAGAAGGGGGATTTCGCGTGGCGGGGTTTGGCAGCTGGAGGGAGTTTTCGCGCGCGTTGTAATTTCGGGATAGCAAGGCACGGGTTGTGAAGACGCAAGTTTTGGGAGCACGATATCTGAATTTTCAGGATATAACAAGACGTGGGTTGAATTTTAGGGACAAGCCTAACATGTAGTAATATTGTACTTGTACGTACCAAATCAATTCGCACTTCCCTCAACCAAAGAGAAAACGAAAAAAATAAAACTATTCACACCACACAAATAGAGAGTCTTGCCCCGTTTTACTATACAAATGCTATTCAAAGCTACTCCCTCCTTCCATCTATATAGGGCCTAATTCGTTTTTCGATGCTAACTTTGACCAAATATTAGAGCAATGATATATGACATGCAACTTACACAAAGCACACTGTTAAATTCGTCTGTGAAAGGTTCTTTCAATGATATAATTTTCACATTGTGCATGTCATGTACTATTAATCTTGTCAATAGTCAAAGGCGGTCTTAAAAATCTCATTACGCCCTATATAGATGGAAGGAGGGAGTATGAATCCATGTTATGTCCGATTAAATTTTTTCGCTTGCTGTATAATGCATGTAACCTACTCATACCAACATTTTAGTGCATTCCAAATGTCCATACTACCGCTGCAATTCGAACTAAATTTGAATTCGTTTCTCTATTACAATAAGAGTCTACAATCATGATTGTTGCCAACTTCAACCATCATAGTTTCCTTGCTATCCGCCAGATATAAATCAGACGGCCTATAATGCAGGATGGCAGGCACACCATCATCAACAACTCCGTTTTTTATAAGAGTAGAGATAAAATATATTAAATGTAGTATACCATGTTCATAACCACACCATGTGTATCACCGTTATATATATTGACACATCCGTCGGTTTGAAACACTATGATAAATTCTTCAAATATCCGAATTCGCTTTTTATAATGAAGTATATATGATCTCTATTCGTCTTTTACACCCACACAACCCTCTTATCTTTGTAGCTAGCACTAACTTTCTCTTGTGCATGCACACGCCCGCATCCCTCTCACTCTCCCTCGGCATTCTCTAGCTCCATCGCGCAAATTCGTTTTTTCACTTTAGGTCGTTCACCCACGGTGTGTGTAGGCCCCCCAGCTCCTTCTTTACGGAACACATCGATCCATATGCCTCTCTAGCCAGGTGTGCCTAGCACAAACACAAGCTTCCCCTCTTCTCTTGTCACCGTCCATGCCTCACTCCCACCACTCTTTTCATCGTTCTCGTACTCGCATACTCGTCCCCCTCGATATAGTATGCCTCTCGTACCACCTCCTACATGCATCCCTCTCTCTCTATCCTTCTCCTCGTGCCTCATTTGCTTCTAACACACACATGCATGTATACCAATCGATCTCCCAACATATACCTAGATCGACTTTAACTACCTCCCATCGATCGGCGTACCTCACAAGTTATGTCTCTCCTTTCTCTTACAAAGGGCGATTGATCTTCCTATGTAGTTATGTCTGCTTACCACAGCCACATCGTCCCCCCTCGTCATTCGTGCATGCCTCCTGACCCGTCTCTCACACGCACGTGCACAGACAACAAGCAGCCATCTCCTCTCTTATAGATATTGCGGGCATGCCCTCCGTTTGTCTAGCAAGCCTATCCCACCATTTGTTAGAAGCAACTCCACTACCACCCCGTCCAACACTCTAGCTCTGTCTCTCTCCCAACCTTATTCATCTCCTGCACATATGCATGGATGCCGATCGATCTCCCTTAATACATGAGGCAGATCGATCTCCTTAATACATGAGGTAGGCCTCTCTCCTCCTCCACACATATACCAGCCATTGTACCTCTATAGTTAATTGGGCCTCCCTCTTCCCCCACCACACACCGATAGTCGAGCGCTGCAGGTAGGTATCCATGCCACAGAGACAAACTGCACATGTCCCATCTCACGTTCCAGTAGGCCAGCCACTCTATATCTTTGACGTGGGCACACACAAATTCGATGGCACTCTTTATCGATCGCGCGCGCACACACACACATCATCCCTCTCTTAGATTCTATGGACACCTCAAGCCGATGATACCTCCACTCTCTTCTCGTGGATCGCCCCCTCTATATATATGTTATATCCAGGACTCTATTTCACACACATTGCATATGTTAAATTTTTTGATTGACCCCCCCCCCCCACAAAAAAAACTCTCAAGAACCCACACACTATATCTCTCTAGGTTTGTATCTCTCTCACATAACCCCACATAGGTGGTGTACGTATACAAGAAGAGAATAGGTGCACCGTGCACGTACTCACGCTTCGTGCCCAGCCACACCCGCGCGGGTACACAGTGGAGCTCATTTATCCACAGAAGCTGAATTTGTTTTTGAAACATCAAGTGGCCAGAGACTCATAAACTTATTTGCCCATTAGTGAATTGTCAGGGCGGTGGATTTTAGTTTGTACGATAATGCTGTATCCACCTAAAGTAATGAAAGTTCTTATGTAAACTTCCTAGTAATTCCCTCTTCGTAGGTGCAACATTACTCCTAACATTTGTAATATTAGTTTGGAACTTGTAATATTGCCGTGTCCTATTCCTGCGTTTTCAAAATCCTGCGAATCAAACAGGTCCTGAGTTGGTGATGATGTTGTGCCTCACATCTTTCATCAATAGCCGTCGGATCTAGATCTGACGCATACAAACCAAGCTTCTCCATTTTTGCAAAAAGATGCCCGCACTTGTTCCCTATTTACAAACAACTCCTTGTCTCTCACAATCAGCCTCATCTCCTCCCCACCACATCAAGGAGTAGAAGGCCGTGGAGAAATCTGGCGCAATGGCCATTGACGGAGCCGTCCACCCCCAATCTTGGTGTTCCGTGCAATGCACGCGCATCTACGCACGGGAAATTATGTCGAACAGGGCTAGTTGTAAGCAGGCTAGCTCTACAGCCATAATGATAGTGTCTGCAGACGGTGAGGCTGACTATGGTATGCCGAACACGGCACCTATACTCAGGTGTCATCTCCGGCGCAGGGTCTTGTCACTTCACTGTGAGGAGCAGCACGTAATAATTTGACCAATGGGTAGTACAGTGCTAGTACTCCTACTACTACATTGGTAGTACTACTACTAGTACTAGTAGCACCACCGTTTGGATTTAGGAGTACTACCACGTCCATCTTGATTTTAGTATTTGACTAGCAATATCTAGTAATGCATGTCACCAAAAATGTACTACTCCCTCTGTAAATAAATACATGGTGTTTTATTCCTATCCGCGAGAGAACTTAATGTTTTGTTTCTACTCCTAACTAGAGTACTAATAGGATTACATGCAATGAACTAAACACTGCATGTCATGTTTGGTAGTCTCAAGTCATTGAAAGCATGCACAGCCCACATCTCTCATTGGTTGATATGTCACGAAATAAGAAACAAGGAAGGAGTTAATGCACCGTGCCTAAGTATTTTGGGATTATTTGGTTTTCATAAGGTGACTTACACAACATTTTTGTTTACATGCATTAACATTTTATTAGTTAAATCAAAGGTCAAAACTTGGCGCAAAATGCAAAGGGACCAATAAACCAGTAAACATCAAACTTCTCTCGTTTGGCCCCAACTAGAGGTCCGGTGAGATGACTATACTGCACCGGCACGGAGGGGGACGCAGCTTCATTGACTTACGGCAACTGGCTTTGGGTGAATGACACGTGGCCCCAGGGGGTGGCTGGCCCACCTATCATACAACCAAAGGGAGGTGCAGTAGTGGGCCGAGGAGTAGTACAAAATCCTATGCACCTACGCACGCTAACCAAGGGCTGAGTGATCACTCGAATCACAAGATCAGTTGACTAGAAGCTATGCTAGACCCATGGAGGCGATGAGCGCGAGTGAGGGAGTCCTGTATTAGGGGGTCTCCGGATAGCCGGACTATATCCTTTGGCCGGACTGTTGGACTATGAAGATACAAGATTGAAGACTTCGTCTCGTGTCTGGATAGGACTCTACTTGGCGTGGAAGGCAAGCTAGGCAGTACGGTATGGATATCTCCTCCCTTGTAACCGACCTTATGTAACCCTAGCCCCCTCCGGTGTCTATATAAACCGGAGGGGTTTAGTCCGTAGGACAACATACAATCATACCATAGGCTAGCTTCTAGGGTTTAGCCTCTCCGATCTCGTGGTAGATCAACTCTTGTAATACTCATATCATCAAGAATAAATCAATCAGGACGTAGGGTTTTACCTTCATCAAGAGGGCCCGAACCTGGGTAAAACATTGTGTCCCCTGCCTCCTTTTACCATCCGCCTTAGACGCACAGTTCGGGACCCCCTACCCGAGATCCACCGGTTTTTGACACCGACATTGGTGCTTTCATTGAGAGTTCCTCTGTGTCGTCGCCATTAGGCTTGATGGCTCCTACGATCATCAATGGCGATGTAGTCCAGGGTGAGACTTTTCTCCCCGGACAGATCTTTGTGTTCGGCGGCTTCGCACTGTGGGCCAACTCGCTTGGCCATCTGGAGCTGATCGAAAGTTACGCCCCTGGCCACCAGGTCAGGTTTGGAAGCTTAAACTACACAGCCGATATCCGCGGAGACTTGATCTTCAACGGATTTGAGCCCCTGCCTTGTGCGCCACGCGGCCACGATGAGTACGATTTAGCTCTACCATCAAACAGTGTTCAAGAAATCACACCGGCAGCCACTCCGACCCTCAATTCGGAGCTAGTTGCGCCATCCATGGACGGGTGGATAGACCCCGCCACGGAGGCCGTATCCTCTACGGTGATCGAGCCGAATATCGACCTTACCCTTCACGAGAGCCGTGTTGCCAAACTGCCGGATCCTTCTTCGGCCACAGACTCCGAAACGCCTGCGCCCGTTCCTGTCGAATCCGATTGGGCGCCGATCATGGAGTTTACCTCCGCGGATATTTTTCTGCACTCGCCCTTTGGTGACATACTAAACTCGTTAAGGTCTCTCTCCTTGTCAGGAGAGTCCTGGCCAAACTACGTCCGGCAGGATTGGGACGCGGATAACGAAGAAATTCGCCACCCACCCACCACCCACTTAGTAGCCACTGTCGATGACTCAACCGACATGCTCGACTTCGACTTCGAAGACATCGACGGTATGGACGACGATGCGGGAGGCGAAGAGGAACCACTGCCCACAGGGCACCAGACAGCCACCTCATCATATGACGTATACATGGTGGACACACCCAAAGAAAACAACGACAAGGAACGGAAGGACGCAGCAAAGGGTTGTTCCCTCGAGAAGCAGCCAAAGCGGCGGCATAAACGCTGCTCCAAATCCCGCCTCGGCAGAAACACCGATCATATAGACCCAGCGTTAGAGCAGGGTGAACCACTGCCCGACCACAGCAACACGGAAAATCAAGCCGAACAACCCAACCCCGTCGAAGATAACAGTCCGGTCGACATCACACTGGACAGGCACCCGGAGCAACAGAATGCCCATCAAAGGCTGGTTGCCACTGGGAGGAGTCTGAAAAAACAGAAGCAAAGGCTCAAGGCTGCACAAGACACACTCAAAATCAAATGGAGTGAAGTACTCAACACTGCAGCGAAGTACGACAGTAATCACCATACCAAGAGCTATCCGAAGCGAAAGTTGCTACCTGAATTCGATGAGGAGGCCTTAGATCCTCTGTAATTAAGAAATAAAACGGCCATCCGGTCGAATAGACGACCTCATAGCCAACATAAAGTGGCAAACGATGCCGCACATAAACCAGTACGCGATCCGCGTAAGGGCTCGCATCAAAAGTACGACGCAACCAGATCCATCTATGGACCACGCAAGCGCGCTCCAACATACAATGCAACACAACAAACATCCGAACACCACGGCACACCCAAATACAGGGGTGCCGCACACCCCCTATGTTTGACCGATGAGGTGCTGGACCACGAATTTCCAGAGGGATTCAAACCCGTAAATATAGAGGTGTACGACGGAACAACAGACCCTGGGGTTTGGATTGAGGACTATATCCTCCATATACATATGGCTCGAGGAGATGATCTCCACGCCGTCAAGTACTTACCCCTCAAGATCAAAGGGCCAGCTCGGCACTGGCTTAAAAGCCTCCCCAAAAACTCCGTCGGAAGCTGGGAAGAGCTCGAAGACGCCTTTCGGGCAAATTTTCAAGGGACATATGTCCGACCACCGGATGCAGACAACAACCCAGCGAGTTAGCCCGAAAGCTTTGGAACAGGTTCCTAACCAAAAAGAATCAAATAGTCGACTATCCGGACGCCGAAGCATTAGCAGCTTTCAAGCATAGCGTTAGAGACAAATGGCTTGCCAGACACCTCAGCCAAGAAAAGCCGAGAACAATGGCAGCATTAACAAGCCTCATGACCCGCTTTTGCGTGGGCGAGGACAGCTGGTTAGCCAGATGCAGCACCAGCGACCCAAGTACATCCGAAGTCAGGGATGGAGACGGGAAATCACGACGCAACAAAAATAAGCACCCGAATAAAGAAGACAACCCGAAGAGCATGGCGGTAAATGCCGGATTCAGAAGCTCTCGGCCAGGTCAGCAAAAGCCGCCCTCCAAAGGCAACATAGGAGAACTGTCCAGCCTAAACAAAATTCTGGACCAAATATGTCAGATCCAAAGCACCCCTGGTAAACCTGCAAATCATACCCACAGAGAATGTTGGGTCTTCAAGCAGTCCGGCAAGCTCAACGCCGAACACAAGGGGAAGGATACACCAAGCGAAGACGAGGACGAGCCTCGCAAGCAAAGCACATGGGAACAGAAGAAATTCCCACTAGAAGTAAAAACAGTCAACGTGTTACACGTGATAAAGGGGAAAACAAAGCGGCACCCCTAGAAAGACATGCCCGAGGGCCTATCACCACAGAGCTCCGCCACTGGTCGTCCCAACCGATCACCTTCAACCATCGGGATTACTCGACAAGTATCCGGCGTGCAGGATGGGCTGCCTTGGTATTAGATCCAAAAATTGACGGATACCACTTCACACGAGTCCTGATGGACGGCGGCAGCAGTTTAAATCTGATATATCAGGACACAGTCCGCAAAATGGGGATAGACCCAACAAAAATTTGCCCCAGCAATGCTACCTTTAAAGGAGTAATGCCAGGCCCAGGGGCCCATTGCAGGGGCTCCCTACTACTAGAGGTTATATTCGGCTTCACTGATAACTTCCGCAGCAAAAATTTAACCTTCCACATCGCTCCGTTCCAAAGTGGCTATCAAGCACTGCTCGGACACGAGGATTTTGCTCGCTTTAACACAATACCTCATTATGCTTCCCTCACGCTTAAGATGCCCGGTCCACGCGGCATCATCAAAGTAAATGGAAATATTGAGCGCTCCTTGCACGCCGAAGACAGTGCGGCTGCCTTGGCAGCCGCACAGTAAACGGCCTCACCAACTAAAGTATCTGATAGGTCGTTAAGACCACGGACACGGTTGGACGAGTCCGGTACAACTATATATAATTGATACAGGTTTGATGGCTATACCCCTATTATAATACAAGGGGCTCAACGCGCGCGCACAAGTGGCAATAAGGCTCACCTTTACTCATTTTGAACTATATATTGTTTATTTAGTATAACTTAACTTTTACACGACAACTTTTCAATTGAGTTCCTCTCTTTCTTAGATGACCATCATGCTACACCCGTCCAGGATACGGCACAACGGAGACATAGGCGCAGACGTGTAGCAGGGACCCGTTCCAAGGATTCTTTATAGATTAAGACCCTACGTAAACCTTTTTTACTGTCTCTTGTTGATGTACATCCCTCGGATTCTCAGTACAATGAAGAAGGATGCTGACGTGTTGGCATGTGGCCACGCCAGAATAATGCACATACCTGGACACCAGGGGCTTATTACAAAGGGTACCGTTTAGACCCGGTTTACACCATAAAGACCGATTACCTTAGGGAGTGTTCGGCATCGCGAGTTTGGCCTTATATGCATCAGCTCCGAATCATGTCTTTGGTCAAATGTGGGGTTTGCCCGGCTCCTATGTTTTGCTGCCTTACGTTCCACTCTATCGGCTAAGGCGGCACCAGGAGAACTACTGCGATTGTGCCCCGGTTCATCCGGACGAGCACCTCAGTAGGGAAAGCCGAAAACTGACTGTCCTGATATAGCGTGAGACTGGTCAACCACTCGATGACCTATTGGAATCTTCGGGATTCCTCCGCATTAATGAAGTGCCGTTTCCCGGCCAGGCATGTACGCACCCCGAATCCGGACGAGTGCGGAGCCACCAGGGGCTATATAGTAGCCCCACTGTCAAACTCCTCTAGCTAAGTGAAAGTGTTAAAGCATTATAGTCCGATTGCCTAGTTCGATGCACTATCACCTCCTTAATAGGACCAAGACGTTGGATTAAGTGTGAATACGTGCCTTCTGCGAACACCCCCGCATTATACGTGTGGGGGCTGAAGCCGATGACTGCAATCTTTCAGGCTATATACATGTATACATAAACGGCCGCACAGGAGGCATCACCATACTTTCGGGCAAAAGTATAAATACAACCTTGATAAGTTCAATAAAAAGTTGTTTTTACAATGAGAATACATGTCACTCAAACATAACATTCTTCGAGCACTGGGCCTCTATCGAACGAGCGCCCTCAAGAACTTCTTCAAAATAGTGCTCGGCAGCCACTCGGCCTATAGCCGAACCCTGCGCCGCGACAGTGGTGGCATCCATCTCCGCCCAGTATGTTTTGACACGGGCAAGGGCCATCCGCGAGCCTTCTCTGCACGCCGACCTCTTCATCGCATTAATGCGTGGCACCGCACCAAGGAACTGCTGCACCAAGCTAAAATAGCTGTTCGGCTTTAGCCTTTCCGGCCACAGATGATCCACGACAGACCTCATGGCGAGTCCGGACAATCTATTGAGTTCGGCCCATTCGGCAAGCTGATCAGTCAATGGAAGCGGACACTCTAGAACGTTAGATTGCGACCAGAACAGCTTGTCCACTTCACGATCTGTTTGATCTCGGAAGTATTCGGCCACATCGACAGCGCTCGCCGCCAAGTCCAGATATGCATCGGCCGAACTCCACAGCCGATCCAGAGGGGCATACCGCAGATCGCGGAACTTCCTCCGCAGCATAAAGGGCTTCCCAGCCACAATGTCCCTGGCTTCACGCAGTTCCTCCTTCTTTGCTCTCATTGGAGAGCGGGTGTCTTTGGTCGCCATCGTGGCCTTTTCGTGGTCCGTAGCCTTCGCTCGGTTTTCTTCTTCAAGAAACTAGCAGCGTTCGGCAGTGTCTTTTAACTTCACAGCCATTTTGGCCATTTTCTCTTTGCTCTCGCTATGCGCGGCCTTCTCGGCTCTCAATTCTTCAGCCGCCTTCAAAGCGGCCGCATTACTACTCCTTGCTTGCTCCTTGGCTCGGGCAAGCTCCGCCCGCAGGGCCTCCACGGTGGCAGCTCCATCTGCAGTCACAACATATTTAAGATACTGGCATCTCGCTGCTCTTGCTATGTGACATTCACTATAAACATCACCTACCCTGTGCCTCGTCAAGCCGCTTGTTAACAAGCTCGATGTCGGCATCTGCAGCATCCAGTCGCCGCTGTAGTTCGGCAACCCCATCAGTCCGGCTAGCCATCGGAGCTTCAGACACCTACACATAAAGGCGGTTTGGTTATTACCTGGGACTACGATCCTCTGTTTGCCGCCGTTCTCGACAACAACCAGAGTCTCAGGGGCTACTATCTACACAGGTCACACCTAAAAATGTGCGGTACTACCACAAATGCATATCATTTCACGAACCTCGAAGCCCGTCAGTAGACTCATAAAGGCTTCATGCAACCCGCTTTTGACAGACAAAATCCTTTCAATCACCGTACCCATCAATGTACGGTGCTCTTCTGAGATAGTGGCTCGCCCTAGCAGATCCCTCAGTGCGTCCGACCGCATACCAGACGGTGTCGGATTCTTTTGGTTGCTCTCTTCAAGAGCCGGATACAGGGGACTTCGGGCGACCATAGGATTATCTTCAGGCCTCACCGGATCCGGAGTTACCCTCCGCGACGACACTTGAAGGTTGCCCACTTCTTGAGCTGGGGAGTCCGGGGGAGGCATTTTGCTCTCCATCATCTCTGGAAGAAGATCCCCCGAAGACGAGCTCTACTGAGAAGGGCTCAGATCCCAACTGCAAGATAAATGCTTCGGTTATTTTCCTCAGAAGTAAGGTAGTATATCTTCGCTATTAAGTACTTTTTGATTACTTACAGCTCGTTAGAGGGCTGATCCCCGCACGGACTTTGTGAAGCAAGAGCACCCTCCGAGGCAGGACCCTCTGGTGGAGTTTTCTTCTCCCGTTTGGAGACCTTGGTTTCCGGATCTTCAAAGGTAGTCCTCTTCCTCCCCCGGGGCGATGGAACGTCAGATTCTTCCCCTTGGTTATCCTCCCTCACGGAGGCGCTCGTTCCCTCGGTTGGAATAGGTAGTGGTGGAGGCCCGCTTTCGCCCCCTTTATTCCCCCTTCGTCTTCCCTTGAGGGCACCGGGCAAGGTGCTAGCTCAAGCATCTTTTCCAGCACGGGTTTGTCCAAGCCTTTGGGAAGGGGAGCCGAACACTGGATCATCTTTGCCTTTGTTATCCAGTCCTAGTCAAAGAGCGATTCTTCAGAATGATGTCATGATAAAAGAAAGACAGTGTGTTCGACTAGAGGATTACTTACTTGGGCCGCGGTGCGGTTGCTGCTCAGGCCCACGTCCTCGGTGGTGTCCGGACACTCTATTTGGGGTCCGAAGAACGACTTGTACATCTCCTTGTGCGTCAGAGGCCGAGGAAATTCTGAATAGCGCGCGGTCCTTCTGGGTTGAATTCCCACAAGCGGAGGGGCCGGCGTTTGCAAGGCTGGACTCGACGAACCAGCATAACTTGCACTACCATAATCAAACTAAAATCTCCCTCGAAGAGATCTCGGATGTGGCTCTGCAGTATGGGCACATCCTTGGCTGGACCCCAGCTCAGCCCCCTGCTGATCCATGACATCAGTTGTGGTGGAGGGCCCGAGCGAAAGGCGGGGGAAGCTACCCACTGGGCACTTCTGGGAGCTGTGACATAGAACCACTCCCATTGCCATAACCAGACACCTCTGGAAAGGAACCCTTTGGCTATGGAGCTCCAGCGATCTTGCTTATTAATGCACCTCCGCACGCTGCATGCTGCCCCTCGACCGTCTTCGGCTTCACATCAAAGGTCTTGAGCCACAGGCCGAAGTAAGGGGTAATGCGGAGGAAGGCCTCACATACGACAATGAATGCCGAGATGTGGAGAGAGGAATCTGGGGCTAGATCGTGGAAATCAAGCCCGTAATAGAACATCAAACCCCTAACGAAGGGATCCAGAGTGAGGCCTAGTCCTCTGAGGAAGTGGGAGACGAACACGACATCTTCATTGGGTTCAGGAGTAGGGATGACCTGCCCTCGGGCAGGCAGCCGATGCGAAACTTCGGCGGTCAGGTATCTTGCCTCCCTCAACTTCTTGATATCCACTTCCGTGACGGAGGAGGGCATCCACCGGCCCTGGAGGCTGGATCCGAACATGATTGAAGGTCCGAAGCACCTGACCCTGGCTTTGGGTGTTAGGACTCGAGTCGGGGGAGGGATTCGATTGAGCACGGGAGGAAAAAGGTAAAAACCTTGTCCCTTTATAAAGAGGGTGAATATCAAGCGTCATCCTCGTGGCCGTTTGGGACTTGCCTAAAATCTAGCGGTCCTAGGAGCGGTTGGGTTACCCACACCTATATTGATGAGAATCCCATAATAAGGGGGACACGATCTCTGCTTTGACAAGACGTGTCAAGAAACTGCCTCGCGTTATGTGCGGGGCTAGTTAAAGGAAACGGTTCGAATAATCATCAGGCCATGGCATGATGTCATGTTGCCGAAACATGTCAGCAGATTAGATTTGTGGAAATATTATTCTCCCTACAGTGGTATGTGGAACTTATTTTGCAGGGTCGGACACTATCCTTGTATTCAAATTCTTCAGTGGTGTATTCGGAGGAGGAACCCACCTTGCAATGCCGAAGACAACACTGCGCGCCAGACTCATCGTCATTGAAGCCTGGTTCAGGGGCTACTGAGGGAGTCCTGGATTAGGGGGTCTCCGGACAGCCGGACTATATCCATTGGCCGGACTGTTGGACTATGAAGATACAAGATTGAAGACTTCGTCCCGTATCCGGATAGGACTCTACTTGGCGTGGAAGGCAAGCTGGGCAGTACGGATATGGACATCTCCTCCTTTGTAACTGACCTTATGTAACCCTAGCCCCCTCCGGTGTCTATATAAACCGGAGGGGTTTAGTCTATAGGACAACATACAATCATACCATAGGCTAGCTTCTAGGGTTTAGCCTCTCCAATATCATGGTAGATCAACTCTTGTACTACTCATATCATCAAGAATAAATCAAGCAGGACGTAGGGATTTACCTCCATCAAGAGGGCCCGAACCTGGGTAAAACATCGTGTCCCCTGCCTCCTGTTACCATCCGCCTTAGACGCACATTTCGGGACCCCCTACCCGAGATCCGCCGGTTTTGACACCGACAGCGAGCATCAGCCGGCTGTGCCAGATGGTCCACGATGCCGGCCTGTGGCCCAGCACCGAGGAACGTCTCCCTGTAGTATTGCTTGAGGACGCCAAGGCGAGGGGCCACTTGGACGACAACTTCGTCTCCTTGTTCGACGAGGTCCTCGTCGGTTTCCTCGACAAGTTCACCGTCGTCAAGAAGCTTGCAGATGACTTTGATATATGCCTCCAGCCGACGCGCCCAGGCTCTGCGATGCCTGCCACCCTAAACGGCCACTATGGTAACAACCTCTTCGATGCACTGGTGGCCCTGCGACTGCCCGCCGTCGCGCCGGAGAATGTCCACCTCGAGGTCGCGCTTGCCACGCAGCGCCTGGCGCAGCAAGACACCATCAACATAATCACCCACGTCTACGCGCAAATCATCCACAAGGACTACTACATGCAAGAGGAGGACGATAGGACGCTGGCCTTCTTGGAGAACAGGGCAACCTTGGACGGCACTGTTCAGAAGCACGTTGAGCTCGCCGCCACCGCCGCTGCTCCTCACACGTCGGTTGGTGACCCGGCGCACTAGGGCGCGAGGATGTCGTTGAACGTTGATGGATCCATATGTATTTTTATATTTCCATCAAATCCATGTAGTAGTATATGATACTACAGTAATTATCTTACCTTTCGCATCAACTTCATAATTTTCGTACGTACTCCATGCATGAACGGCGCCAGAACCAAACTTTTCATTACTCTAGGCAAAATCGTTATTTTCTATCTATCGGTCGTGCCATGGAGCAGAACCAAATTTTACAAGTTACGAGTTCAAAAGGAAAAGCCTGCCGTGTTCACGTCGCACCCCCACACGGTTGGTTCGGCACGCCGCTCAAGCGGGAATGCGTGCGGTGTTGCATTTTCACTTACAAGTGGGACCGCAGTTGAGCAAACCGACTATCGGCAAACCCCCACCCCGCCCACCGCGCGATGGCTGAGAAAACAGGAGGGAGAAGAGATGGCTGTAGCATGGACTCCAAGAAAATCGGTGTCGGATGGGACTCATGTGGGTGGCGTGTGTCGTACTGCTAGACATGAATGCTAGTTATGGCCCATGCCACCCCACTATATCGAGCCTATATCGAGGTACTTAGAACAAATTTCCTGCAGTCCGTTCTCAGCCCTCCTCTATCTCTCTTCTTAGCTAGCCAGCAGACGCGCGGAGCCGATCGTCTGTTTGCTCACATGCGGCCCCACATGTCAGTGAAAACGCAAGAGGACCCACTGAACCTGCACATCTTTCACCTCGACGTGCTGGTGATTAAAAACAAATCCAATAAAGATCTTCTGTTGCCGCTTTTGGATTTACTCAAGAGTAGTAAGATTATATTTACAGTTTAACCCAAGATGCACATCTCGTGGCTTCAACTACCACTCTATTTTCTTTCATGACACGACCTGGATGCTGGATGTCCCACGTGTCGGCAAAAGGAGGAAGAACCCGACCAAATCTTCGGTTCTGCTCTCGGATTAGACTAGTTGTGCTAACTTAAAAAATTTATTGCGTACTCCCTTCGTTCCAAAATACTTGACTTCCATTTGTCCAAAAATGGATGCACCTATATACCAAGACATGTCTAGATACATATATATTTTGTCAAATAGAAGGCATGTATTGTGCAACGGAGGGAGTAGAATCGATGCAAGTTTTTGTATTGGGAAGAAGAGTACATCCATATATTGATAGAGTGCAATTTAGTAGATGTTCTATCACTTTTAGCTAGCACAGACGCAAGATCGAGCCTCCGCAGATCAACAATGAATGCATCAAGAAGGCACTAATCCAACTTACAGGAGTAGTAAAATGTATTCTTGTGGTTCTTGTTTTCTTTGGTCTTGCTTTTCTAGTCAAAATTATCATTGGAGTTCGTGCAAAACGGAGGTGCGTTTGGGGTCGTGCATTGGAGTTGGCCTTACAAGTGGGACCGCAGTTAAGGAAACCGACTATAGGCAAACCCCCACCTCTCCCGCTGCGCGATGGCTGAAGTTAGAGAAACGACGAGGTTGAAGAGATTGCTCTAGCACGGACTCCAAGAAATAATATGGTGTCACATGGATGTCGTGGTGGTGGCGTGTACTATTGTACTCGTCGCACCACTCACTCAGAGAAGTGACTCGAAAGCCATTCATAAATTTAGTAAGTTTATCACAGGCATATCATTTTATTACATACAACAGGTCATCAACCCACATCGACAACGAGGATACATTATAAATACTAAAGTTTTCACCACACAACAAATAACAAGCCATGAAATGAACTTTAACTCAACCATTCCGCGGCGTTGGAAACGCTTGCTTTGAACCACAAGTGATTCTCTGGGACGGGCCATCCGTTGTCGATCTGGAGACCAATGCAGGACTGATCATCCAGGCTGAAGTGGCCTACTATATCAGTACCAGGGTAGGGAACCACCCAAATGTCCGAGGTATAGACATAGTTGCTTCTCATAAATGTGTCAACAACATTTGGATCGCCTTTCACCATCATTGGATAGTTTTGTCCAAGGAAGAGCGAGTTTTCTCCAAGACTATCAATTCTATGCCAGGGAGAAGGAGTTGGCGCTAGCACACTAGTATCCATCCCGAATACCATGCAACGGGTGTTGGAATAGGTCCGGAGAGTGCGACCATGGGAGACACCTGCTTCCTTAGCAGTAACATCATCAGTGGGCTGTATACACACAAGAAGAGGTGATCCATCGGAATTTGTTGCCAGGTGCCACAGAGTATATGGGCGCTGCTCGTGATCATCACCATCGGCATCTCCCCCTTGGTTATAAAAATTTTCAAGTATAGGTGGTGGGATGTTCACAGGACCTTGGAAACACAAGAAGAAGGTTAATTAGTAAAGGGAAACTTGCTAACCCGCATGCATGTGGATGAAACAATAATAATTACGGTGGAAGACAAACGCACCGAAACTACTAGGATGCCATGCAAAAACAGTGCCACGAGTGGTGCCAGCAAACACAAGGCCCTCGTATTGAATTGCATCACAGTACTCATCCGTGTACATAAACTGATATTTGAGCAATATCCATCGAGTCGAACCACGAAGGACGGCAACAAGCTTGTCGAAGATAGCAACAACTTGATAGTTGTTGTAATTCCAAGAGCGGTTGGGAACTCGACAAATTGATATCTTCCGTAGAAGACAGTCACCATGAACGTGCGTACATTACCGGTGTGCTCAACCTCTAGGTAGTGTGCTGAGATTTTTGGAAGTGAAACCCGGTGACGAGTGTACACATTCACAAGTTCCCACTCGCAGTTGGACCCAATGTAAACAACCCAATCTCCATTTGCGCCCGCCCAAGCCTTACCCTCAAGCGATGGTATCTTAACATCATACGTATCATTATCAAGCGGCATCAACTAGCATAGGGCGAGGCCTTCGTCGTGCCGACGCCAGTCATCAGGGTCACGACAAAGAAGATAGGTGAGATCAAACCACTCCTTGACTCTTGGGTTCTTTGTAATGATGTTATTAGTTGAGTCGAGAATGGGCTTGAACGAACCTGCCATGCTAGTCGAGGTGATGACGTCGCACCAATCAATGAGTTCCTCCACCACGTCATCTTTCAGATCGGGGCAAGAATAACAGGGTCGTTTCCGGCCTGTTCCCTCCATGGAGAAGACGATCGAACAATGGCAGAAGAAAGGGTGAAGGGCTGAAGGAAAATGGAGGAGGGAGAGGAAGAGCGTGCGACAACAGTTCCAAATCGAGAGGGAAAGGCGAAGAGACGGTGGACGGTTGTGAGTTTGCCACGGTTCACGAAGAGGCGCCCCGGCCTACACGTCCGTTCGGAAATACTCATACTACTCGCCATTGTCTCACTGATATGTTGGAACGGGACCACATGTCAATGAAACATGGTGTGTAATTTCTCGTGCAAAATGCGATCTGGCCGCGTTGGCCCGAGGTGCCGCATTAGTTATCGACCTTTATTTTTTTAATGGCGTGCCGATCAGTTTTGAAGCACGACTAACTGGTACTGTACGTGGAGAGGATGACAGCAGGGACCCGCCAAGGTCATGGCAGTACGCAAGCAAGTGCCTCCTTATTTCAAGCCAATAAAAAATGGCTCCTCCTACTGGATTTCTGACATCGGGGTCCCATGCCATTGTCAACGTAGTCAATAAACGAGAGAATTGCACAACGAGCGGCTGACACCAGCGACCGAACAGTTCGCCCAGTTATTTTTGTTTTGGGTTAATTTGATAAATGCCACTCCAAATCTGGTGTATCCGAGAAATGCCACTGCAATTTCCAAACTTTGAAAAATGCCATTTCATGCCATTTCTAGTGGCGTTTTTCGAAGTCTGGAGTGGCGTTTTTCAAAGTTTGCAAACTGCAGTGGCGTTTTTCAAAGTTTGCAAAAATTGCAGTGGCATTTTTCAAAGTTTGGAAATTGCAGTGGCATTTTTATGAATCGCCATAATTGGAGTGGCATTTATCTAATTTGTTTTTGAGAAGGAAGCAGGGTGTCAACTGGGCTGTGCGGGACACTCTGGCCTGTCTAGACAACCTTTTCTTTTATGTTTACCACAGACCAGCCTGGTAGTTTTATTTTCTTTCTGAAAATGGCTAGCCCAGTTCTTTTGTGATTTGTCAAGTAAGTCGCTTTATCAGGCCTGTTGGGCTGCAAATCTTTCAAGATGAGGAGAGCTTCATTCGGCTGGCCGAGAAAATGGCCTATCAGTAATGAGAAATGGGCTGTACATTTTTAAAACACATCAAACCGGCAAATATTTTCAAATATCTTTTTTTTCATTTCGAGATTTTAAATTGCATTGATTTTTATGTGTGGACAATTTATTGGATTTTATATTGATATACATTTATTTTTAAAATCAGTCTGAATGTGACTCGAAATTTCGGGATTAAAAATAGTTCAGACCACACTGACATATGCAAAATTTCATATAATTTTTTAACCGTGGCCACGATATGGGCTGTAATGCTAACATAAAGAATATGGACTCCAAAAAACCCCGTAACAATTAGCAAAGGGGCTGTAAATTATTTGAAATAATGGCAGCTAGGTTGTATGTTGTTTTCCACAGATTTGAGGCTTTCCATAGATGGCCTGTATTCTGTTGGATGTCCATCCAATGGCCGTCGTGCTTCTTTAATCTCTGCTCTTCCTGCTCCAGCCGCTCAAACAAGCACCGACGGGACTGTCTGCTCCCTCCTCCTTGTGGCCGGCTGTGCTACCGCGCAAGCCTCACCGCCCCACCGTACTCCCATCGCTGGCCTAGCCATCCCTCTACTCACCCACACCTGTTGTTATTCTCCGGCGACGGTAGACGAACCAGTAAACCCTCGTACAGTCGTACTCCCCTCCGCGTGGGAAACAAAAACAACGGCCGAGTCTTCCCTACCTCCGTGTCGTTCCCTTCCTAGGCCTCGCCGTCATCCACCGCCCTGGTGCTCTCGGCGTGACGTGGTCAGCGTGGTCAACGACCGACATCCATCTGAAGTGGACTGTACGTGGAGAGGCTGACAGTTGGGTCCACGGCTGCACACAAGGAAATGCCTCCTTAATATGCGCAAAATAATGGTTTCCTCCACCTGACATCTGGGACCCACCGAAACGACCTCTGTATTTCACGAACAAAAACGTTACCGCCGCTGACAGCTCGGACCCACCAGCTATATCTTCGCACGCAAGGAAGTGCCTCCTTATTACGCACAAAAAAAGAATACCCCCCTGCTAGTTGGGACCCAGTATAGTGGGCCTACTAACTTGACGGGGACGAAGGGCTTTGTCAACTTAGTCAATATGCACGATTCTAGCTCGACTGACCGTACGATGTCCATCCAACGGCCGTAGTGCTTCTTCAACCTCTGGTATTCTTGCTGCAGCCGCCCAAAGCAGCGCCGGTCGTGCCGCCTGCTCCTGCCTCCCGTGGCCAGCTGTGCTGCCGCGGAGGCCTCACCGCCCCCATATTACTCCCACCGCTGGCCAGGCCATCCCTCCACTCCACTCACCCACACCCCCTGTTATTCTGCGCGATGGCAGCACAGCTGAACCAGTGAACCCTCGTACTCCTCTCCGCGTGGGCATCCACTGCCGCGTCTTCCCCGGCTCTGTGTCATCCCCTTCCTAGGCCTCGCCGTCGTCCACCGCCGTGGTGCTGTCGACACGGCATGGTCAATGTGGTCAATGACCGAATTCCATCGGAATAATACTGTACGTGGGGAGGCTGACAGCTGGGTCCACGGCAGCCGCAAGGAAGTGCCTCCTTATTACGCGGAAAATAATTATTCCTCCACCTGACAGCAGGGACCCACCAGACGCCCACCAGTATATCGCGAAAAAATGTTTGCCCCTGACTGCTGGGACCCACCCACCGGGCCACCGTATTTCGCAAAAAAACGTTCCCCCTGCAGTCAGCTCGGACCCACCAGAAGTGCCTCCTTATTACGCACAAAAAAATGAGTACCCCCTGCTAGCTGGGACCCACCTTGGTGGGAGGCTGACTTGTGGGCCTACTAAGTTGACGGGGATGGAGGGCTTTGTCAACTTAGTCAATATGCACGATTCTAGCTCTAGTGAACGTACGATGTCCATCCAACGGCTGTAGTGCTTCTTCAACCTCTGGTCTTCTTGCTCCAGCTGCCCAAACCAGCGCCGGTCGTGCCTCGTGCTCCTGCCTCCCGTGGTCGGCTGCGATGCGGCGGAGACCTCACCGCCCCCTACTACACCCACCGCTGGCCAGGCCATCCCTCTACTCACCCACA
Organism: Triticum urartu; assembly: GCF_056163025.1. Taxonomy (NCBI): domain Eukaryota; kingdom Viridiplantae; phylum Streptophyta; class Magnoliopsida; order Poales; family Poaceae; genus Triticum; species Triticum urartu. The sequence continues at coordinate 440,100,737 of NC_141878.1, read as the reverse complement.
CCCCCTATTATTCTGTGGCGACGGCAGCCTCACACTGCAGCGAACCAGTGAACCCTCGTACTCCTCTACGCGTGGGCATCCACTGCCGCATCTTCCCCGGCTCTGCGTCGTCCCCTTCATAGGCCTCGCCGTCATCCACCGCCCTGGTGCTCTCGGCGCAGCATGGTCAACATGGTCAAGGAACGGCTTCCATCGGACGTGGACTGTACGTGGAGAGGCTGACAGCTGGGTCCATGGCCGCAGCAAGGAAGTGCCTCCTTATTACGTGCAAAATAATTATTCCTCCACCTGACAGCGGGGACCCACCGGACGGGCCACCGTATTTCGCGAAAAAAACGTTTGCCCCTGACTGCTGGGACCCACCAGCTACATCTTCACACGCAAGGAAGTGCCTGACAGTCGGGACCCACCTGGTCGAAGCGTATGTAGCGTTGTCATTCCGGTCGCGAACGTTTACGTACATATATACTGGTGGATGTAGAGGCGCACATGTAGCATGTACACGTACGTACAGCGGCCAGGGTGCAAGAAAGAAAATACGGCCACGTATGTGTACATACGGGCGGGGTCTCGCACGCCTACTCATGCGTACGTACGGCCAGGGCTCGTGTACATGGCTGGGTCGGAACAGAGAAACAACGTCATCGTCGTGTTCATGGGGAGGCAACAAAATGCGTCGTGTTCATGGGGAGGCAATGGAATGCGTCGTGTTCATCGGGTGGGCTTGGACGGAACAGGCGATGGAAACAAGGCCTGGCGTATTGCAGAACGGAGGAAACGGCCTTGTGTTCGACCGGCCACGTTTGAAACGGGATCCTGTTGATCGGGAGGGGTCTGGCGTACCGCAAAACGGAGGAAACGGACCTCCTACGGTCGAAACGGGGGTCCTGTTCATCAGGAGGGGTGTGGCGTACCGCAAAATAGAGGAAACGTACTTGTGTTGGAGCGCTACGGTCGAAACGGGGGTAATGTTCATCGGGAGGGGTGTGGCGTACCACAAAACGGGACTCCACGGGATACTGTTCATCTCCACCGTCGACCCCCTCCAGCCTCCATGAGCTACTGTTCATCCACCGTCGACCTCCTCCAGCCTCCACCTGTGATTGTTCATCCACGGGCTCCTGTTCATCCAGCCTCCACCGCGCGCTACTCCACTAGCTACTGTTCAACCAGCCCTCTCCACGTGCTCCTGTTCATCCACCCCTCCACGGGCTACTGTTCATCCTACCCTCCACCATCTACTGTTTATCCTGCCCTCCACGGGGTGGTCCTGTTCATCCAGCCCTCCACGGGGACCTGTTCATCCATCCCCAACCGGCTCAATCGATCGAGGTCCTGTTCATCCAGAGGCAACACCACGGGGTCCTGTTCATCCACCCCACCAGGAACTATTCATCCAAACACCCCCACCCCTGCAACGCTCACTGTTCATCCAGAGGCAACATCAATCGGCTTCAGTTAGCAGCAGTAGCGAAGGAATTGCTCGATCAGGTTCAGTTAACAGGCATCGATCGATCGCCCGGGTTCAGTAACGCGTAGCCTGCAGTGCAATCGCTCCGGTTTAGTTAGAGCCCAACGCCTCGCTCGGGTTCAGTTAGAGCCAACGCCTCGCACACACACGCGTACGTGTACGAGAGAAGCGCTCATCGCTCGGCCCCGACCTCCGACCGTAACCGGGAACTCCCCGAAATTTTCCTCCCCCTCGCTTCTACCACGGTTTTTTCCGTCATGGACGGCCCAAAGAATGTCATGCAGCTGCCTCTCCGGCCTGCCCAGGACGAAAAGCCCATTTTCTGTCATGATTTTTTGTCATAGAAGTAGGAGCCCACCACATCTATGATGATACCGGGTTTTGTCACAATTATCATTATAGAAGTGTCATATGTATGACAGAAAAAAAATTCGTTCGGCCCAAAATGTCACGGATGTCTTTTTTTTGTAGTGATAGCCTGCACCTCGTGCACGCCCTCGCAGGAGTTGCGGAGCTCGGCCCAGCGTGTGAGGTAGTCGCGAGTTGACTCGTTGGGGCCCTGCACGCACAAGGAGAGCTGGCGAGGTTTGGGAGGCCGCTTGTACGTGCTGGTGAAGTTGCGGACGAAGGCGTCGGTGAAGTCGACCTAATTGTTGATGATGTGGGGCCTTAAGCTGTTCAGCCACGTCTGGGCCGTGCCCTGGAGCATGAGCGGACCGTACTTCACAGCAACACGCTTGTTGCCGTTTGCTATGCTGACGGCCGTGGAGTAGTCGACCAGCCAGTCTTCCGGCTTCACGGAGCCGGTGTATTTGGGTGTGTATCTGGGGAGCGTGAACCCTTTGGGGAAGGCTCGTCTTGGATGCGGGGGCCGAAACACGGCGGACCCAACTCATCTTCTTCTTCAAGCGCCAGGTATCGGTGGAGACGGTCTATCCGGTGGCGAGCGTCATTCTCTCCGACTCCCTCTTGGCGGCGAAGGTGGTCGCCGAGGGTCGGGTGATCAACACGCGGCGGGGAGACTCGCGTTTCGCTTCGAGGGGGAGGAGGCGGACAGTCGTCCCGTCGTTCCATTGTTCTTGGGCGGACGTCTCGGTCGCGCTCTATGGTGATGTGAGTCCGACTGCGGATGGCAGCTGGCTCCTTGTCTTTTCTTGCGCGGACGCCACTAGTCGGCGTCCGAGACGTCGCGCCTTGGTCTCGGCGGGGAGGCCGGTTGTCATTCTTTCGGTGCTGCGCATCAGTGCGGCAGCCGGCCTCGTTCTGCTCCGCAGCTGCGTCAAGGAGTCGCTGGACGCGCTCCGTCATCAAGCGATGTTCTTCGCCCTTGAACTTGTCCAGCTCGTCTGCGGCTGCCTGTGCGGCTCGAATGTTCTCCGCAGGTGTGGCGTAAACGGGGCGATTTGCCCCGAACAGGTCAGCGATGGCCACGCCGCGCTGTTGGACCGCGCCAAGGCGGCTAGGCCCAACCGGAGCCGACGTGCCGCCCACAGCGTGGTCCACCTCGCACTGGTAGGCCTCTGATAGGCGTCTCATGTTGGCCAGCTTTTTGGCGCCTTCGACTAGCTGAAGGCGGCGTGCCTCCAGCGTCTTGGCGTCGGCGTCTTCGGGAATGGGCGCTGCCAGGTCTTGCAGCGCCTCGTTGAGAGGTTCATAATCACCCCCGCCAGAGTGCTCGCCATGATCAATCACAAGTACTTCTGCGATGGTGCTTCCGCCAATCTCCGCGCAAGGGAGCAGCTCGTCGTAGACCACCACGTTGGTGGGGAACATGTCAAGCGACACGGTGTCGGAGTCGACCAACATCGGATCAGTGGAGCCTACGGACTCCAAGTCCCCAGCTAGCTCGCTGGCGACATGGAGTTGATCAAGGAGGCCCACGAGGAGGCTTTCAGGGCCGCCTGTGCCCGCGTCGGATGCGGGCTCGTCGGAGAGGCGGACCTCGCCGACAAGATCGGCGAGGCAACTGGCCGCGCAGGCGATTTCAGCGCCATGCAGCGCGTCGGCGCAGACTCCGTCTAGCGTGCCGGGCTGGCTGCGCTCGCCAGGGAGGAAAAGGGTTCCCGTCCAGAACAGGTCTTCGGACGACGGTGCACCGGGCCCCACGGTGGGCGCCAAATGTCAGGGGTTGGGTGTGACATATGCCAATGGATGGCTTATCATGGTGGGGGCGAGTAGAACGTCGCCGGTTCCTGGAAACGGGATGAGGCGTAGACACGAACGCCGGCGTACTTTACCCAGGTTTGGGGCTCTCCTAGGAGATAGCACCCCTAGTCCTGCTATGCGGGGTCTCCGCATGATCACTAAGGCAAAGTGAGTGCAAGGGCGCTCCTCGAGCTGTATCTAAAGGTAGGAGAAGGCAGGGTCAGCTCTCTCCCCCTCTATGGTCTGGTCTAGTTCTAATGGATCGGAACCCTTTGCATGGGTGCCCTGGGGGGTTTATATAGGCCTACCCCCAGTGGTACAATGGTAAACTGTCTGGGCGCAGGGCCCAGCCGTCGGTCTCTTCGCCTGCCGGCCCTTCTGCCGACTGCCGGGGCCCGCCGATTGGTGGGCCCCGCCGACTGGTCTGGTACGGAGCCGACAAACCGTACCCGCCGCTTGCGGGTCTTGTCGGCTGCTGATTACTGTAGCTGTGCCTCTAATGATGCGGGCTTGGTCATGGGGTCGTGGCTACAGTCCCGCTGCTTGCGGGTGATCACTGTTGCCACTCCCCGTCTCGTTTGGTCAATGGCGTGGGGAACCCATGGGAGGGGTAGGACGACTCCCAGGGGCCGGCCTCCTACGGGTCCGACTGGTGGCGCCCTTGCCGTCTTCCGGACTCTCGCTCACTGGTAAGGCCCGTCATCCGTGGACCGTACCCTTAGGCTATCGTGGGCACAGGACTTCGCCCGCTGTTGTTGATGTCAGGGATGGCATGGCAACAGTGCCGCGCCAGACGGAGATCTTCGTTGGTACAGTGCACTGTGGCCTAGCCATCTCCTGGAAAAGGGGAGGGAGTGGGCTTCACTGTTGCCACTCCCTATCCCATCCCCCCTGACGAGGGCATAGGCTTTGTTGGTGCTGTGGGCCGACTCCTCGTGGCTGGCTTCTCCGGAAGCCGCCAGGCGGAGTCGGCCGGTCTTGACCTCGCCTCTAGGACTCGGATGCATGCGGGCAGCCGACTGTTCCTTCAGCCGTCCTCCAGAAGGCGGCTCTTCATCTGTCGTCTTGAGGGGCACAGTCGGCCCCGATGTCTTGAAAGGTTTTGGGCCTCGGGTTAGCCTACCCGTGGCCCATTACTCCGACATCTGCGTTTGCGTGCTCGGCTTGGCCGTTGCATCTGGGGTGTGCCACTGAGGCGTAGCATATCTGCGTTCCAAGATTAGCACAATATGTTTTGAAGAGATTGCTAGTGAACTGCGAGCCGTTGTCGGTGATGATGCGATTAGGGACTCCGAACTGGCTCATGAGGCCCTTGATGAACTGGACCACCGAGCCGACAGGGATGGTACTGACTGGCTCCAGCTCCGCCCACTTGGTGAACTTTTCGATCGCGACGTAGAGGTAGCGGTAGCCCCCGGAAGCTCGGGGGAATGGACCCAAAATGTCCAGCCCCCAGACCGCAAACTGCCACGAGAGCAGGATAGTCTGGAGGCCCTGAGCAGGCTGGTGGATTTTCTTGGCATGGAACTGGGAGGCTTCGCAGGATCTCACTAGCTCGGTTGCGTCGTTGAGTGCCGTGGGCCAGTAGAATCCGCTGCGGAATGCCTTGCCCACCAAGGTGCGCGATGAAGAATGATGTCCGTAGTCTCGGCCTTGGATGTCGGTCAACAGCTCGCACCCCTGCTCCCTGGAGATGCATCGCAAGGAAACATTGTTTGGTCATTTTCGGTATAGCTCACCGTCCTGAATGCAGTAGGCTGTGGCTTGCCGAGCCACACGTTCCGCGTCTTCCTCCTTCTCTGACAGGGTTCCTTGCAGCAGGTATGCCTTGAACTGTTTGGTCCAGCACCCCTCCCGAGGCTCGAGCGCGAGGAGCAGGCGTGCTCCTAAGGTCAAGCCGCAGGCGCGGGCTCCCAAGGTTGGTGGCGGGGGGAGCTCCCCCTGAGGCGGCGCCGGCTCCGCAGCCGAAGGGGCTGCAGAAGGCTTGAAGAGCCACTCCTTGAAGACGCCGGGCTCTTGGGGAAGGCGCCTGGACGCCCTCTTGGCGATATCGTTGGCATCCTTGTTTGTGCCGCGAGGCACATGCTGCAGTTCCAGGCCCAAGAATCACTTCTCTATTTTGCGTACCTCCGCAAGGTATGCCTCCATATGCTCTCCCTTCGGCTCGTATACTTTGTAGGAGAAGTTGGCCAGGAGCTGGGAGTCGCCCCTGATGGTGAGGCGCTTTACTCCCATGGCCGCCGCAGCCTTGAGGCCGGCAATCAAACCTTCGTACTCCGTGATGTTGTTGGAGACCTTCTCACCCCGCTGGAAGCAGAGCTACACGGCATAGTAGAGCTTGTCCTGGGTGGGCAAGATGAGCACAGCTCCAGCCCCCGCGCCCTGACGTGCGAAGGCGCCGTCAATGTACATGACCCAGCCGACTGGTGCTTCGCTCCCTAGCGAGAGAGACCGGCCCTCGCCTGCTTCGAGCCCTGGAGCATCGGACCATTCCACCACGAAGTTGGCGAGCGCGGCTCCCTTGATGACCCTGGTGGTGCTGAACTCCAGCTGGAATGCTTGCAATTCGATATTCCACTCGGCGACCCTCCCGGTAGCATTGGGGCTCCGAAGTACCCTCTCCAGCAGGTAAGCTGAGACGACATTAATGGGGTGGTGATACGTCTCCAACGTATCTACTTTTCCAAACACTTTTGCCCTTGTTTTGGACTCTAACTTGCATGATTTGAATGGAACTAACCCGGACTAACGTTGTTTTCAGCAGAATTACCATGGTGTTATTTATGTGCAGGAGCAAACATTCTCGGAATGACCTGAAACTTCACGGAGACACTTTTCAGAGAATAAGAAAAATACCTGCCAAAGATGAAGGCCAGGGGTGCCACCACCTTGCCACGAGGGCGGGGGGCGTGCCTGCCCCCCTAGGGCGCGCCCCCTACCTCGTGGGCCCCATGTTGCCTCTCCGACTCCAACTCCACCTCCATATGTTGAGTTTCGGGGAGAAAAAATTAGGGAGAAGAAATCATCACGTTTTACGATAGGAGCCGCCACCAAGCCCTAAAACCTCTCGGGAGGGCTGATCTGGAGTCCGTTCGGGGCTCCGGAGAGGGGAATCCGTCGCCATCGTCATCACCAACCATCCTCCATCACCAATTTCATGATGCTCACCGCCGTGCATGAGTAACTCCATCATAGGCTTGCTGGACGATGATGGGTTGGATGGGATCTATCATGTAATCAAGTTAGTTTTGTTAGGGTTTGATCCCTAGTGTCCACTATGTTCTGAGATTGATGTTGCTATGACTTTGCTATGCTTAATGCTTGTCCCTAGGGCCCGAGTGCCATGATTTCAGATCTGAACCTATTATGTTTTCATCAATATATGAGTGTTCTTGATCCTATCTTGCAAGTCTATAGTCACCTATTATGTGTTAAGATCCGTTAACCCCGAAGTGACAATAATTGGGATACTTACCGGTGATGACCGTAGTTTGAGGAGTTCATGTATTCACTATGTGTTAATGCTTTGTTCCGATTCTCTATTAAAAGGAGGCCTTAATATCCCTTAGTTTCCGTAAGGACCCCGCTGCCATGGGAGAGTAGGACAAAAGATGTCATGCAAGTTCTTTTCCATAAGCACGTATGACTATGTTCGGAATAGATGCCTACATTATATCAATGAACTGGAGCTAGTTCTGTGTCACCCTAGGTTATGACTGTTACATGATGAACCGCATCTGGCATAATTCTCCATCACCGATCCATTGCCTACGAGCTTTCCATATACTGTTCTTCGCTTATTTACTTTTCCGTTGCTATTGCTATCATCACTACAAAATACCAAAAACATTGCTTTTACTACTGTTACCTTTTGCTATCGTTATCACCACTATCATATTACTTTGCTATTCAACACTTTGCTGCAGATATTAAGTTTCCAGGTGTGGTTGAATTGACAACTCAGCTGCTAATACTTGAGAATATTCTTTGGCTCCCCTTGTGTCGAATCAATAAATTTGGGTTGAATACTCTACCCTAGAAAACTGTTGCGATCCCCTATACTTGTGGGTTATGAAGACTATTTTCTGGCGCCGTTGCCGGGGAGCATAGCTCTATTCTTTGAGTCACTTGGGATATATATCTGCTTATCATTATGAAGAACTTAAGAGATCCAAAAACCAAGATCTATCCCTCAACTACGAGGGGAGGTAAGGAACTCCCATCTAGCTCTGCACTTGATTCACCTTCTGTTTTGAGTAAGCTTGCGACACCTACACCTGCTTCTGCTATTCGTTCTGATATGTCGCATGTATTGATGATGCCACTCCTGCTATGCATGATACTTATGATGAAACTATCTCTATGCCTGATACTACTATGCCACTTAGTGCTTTTCTTGATGAACAACTTGCTAGGGCTAGAGAAATTGAAAATATTGAATTTGATGATACTGATGAAAGTGATGATGAAGAACCACTTGCCATTCCTAAGGGTTATGTTTTTGATCAAGATGCTTCTTTAGCTATTTTATCTTGCAGAAATAGAAGTGAACTTAAAAAATTATTTGCTAAATGGAGTAAGAAATCTCTAAATGCTAGAATGAAACCTGACCCTGCTTTTGCTACTTCACCTATCTTTGTTACTGATAAGGATTATGAATTCTCTGTTGATCTTGATATAATTACTTTGGTTGAATCTGATCCTTTTCATGGTTATGAATTTGAAACTGTTGTGGCACATCTTACTAAATTGAATGATATAGCTACCCTGTTCACTAAAGATGAGAGAACTCGTTACTTCTATATCCTTAAAATATTTCCATTCTCATTAAAAGGTGATGCTAAGATATGGTTTAACTCTCTTGATCCTGGTTGTGTGCGTAGTCCCCAGGATATGATTTATTACTTCTTTGCTAAATATTTCCCTGCTCATAAGAAACAAGCTGCTTTAAAGGATATATATAGTTTTGTGCAAATTGAAGAAGAGAGCCTCCCACAAGCTTGGGGGAGGCTTCTCCAATTACTTAATGCTTTGCCTGATCATCCTCTTAAGAAAAATGAAATACTTGATATCTTTTATAATGGACTAACCGATGCCTCCAGAGATTACCTGGATAGTTGTGCTGGTTCTGTTTTCAGGGAAAGAACACCGGATGAAGCTAAAATTCTATTGAATAATATGTTGACAAATGAAAATAATTGGACACCTCTGGAGCCAATTCCTGAGCCTATTCCTAAACCAACTCCGAAGAAGAGGGGTATTCTATTTCTCAGTCCTGAAGATGTGCAAGAGGCAAAGAAATCTATGAAAGAAAAAGGTATTAAAGCTGAAGACGTTAAGAATTTACCTCCTATTGAAGAAATACATGGTCTTAATTTACTGCTTGTTGAAGAAACATATAATACAAATCCTTTACCTATTTAATAAACTCATGGTCTTGATAACCCGACACAGGTAGTAAAGGTAAATTCTCTCTATAGATATGATAAAGCTGTAATCCCATTTACTAAAATTGCTAGCCCATGCTTAGATGAGTTTGGTAAATTTATGGCTAAGCAAGAAGACTTTAATGCTTATTTTGGTAGACAACTGAAATACAATTCAAATATGCTTGGACACTTGGGTGATTATATGGCTAATGTTAAAAGTGAAATTAAACTTATTAGTAAACATGCTTCGATGGTTACCACTCAAGTAGAACAAGTACTTAAAGCTCAAAATGATTTTCTCAATGAATTGAATCGTAAGGATAATGATTATGCTGTTAGAGTGGCTACTAGAACTGGTAGAATGACTTAGGAACCTTTGTATCCTGAAGGCCATCCTAAGAGAATTGAACAAGATTCTCAGAGAAATAATTTAGATGTACCTAGTTCTTCTAAAAAGAAGAAAAAGAAAAATGATAGAACTTTGCATGCTTCTAGTGACCCTATTGTTGAAACACCTGAGAATCCAAATGATATTTCTATTTCTGATGCTGAAACACAATCTGGTAATGAACCTGAAACTAGTGATAATGCTAATAATAATGTTCATGATGATGCTCCACCTGGTAATGATAATGATATAGAAATTGAACCTGCTGTTGATCTTGATAACCCACAATCAAAGAATCAACGTTATGATAAGAAAGACTTCGTTGCTAGGAAACACGGTAAAGAAAGAGAGCTTTGGGTTCAGAAACCCATACCATTTCCTCCCAAACCATCCAAGAAAAAGGATGATGAGGATTTTGAGCGCTTTGCTGAAATGATTAGACCGATCTTTTTGCGTATGCGATTAACTGATATGCTCAAAACCAATCCTTATGCTAAGTACATGAAAGATATAATTACAAATAAAAGAAAGATACCGGAAGCTGAAATTGCCACCATGCTTGCTAATTATACTTTTAAGGGTGTAATACCAAAGAAACTTGGAGATCCAGGAATACCCACTATATCATGCTCCATTAAAAGAAATTATGTTAAAACTGCTTTATGTGATCTTGGAGCCGGTGTTAGTGTTATGCCTCTCTCTTTATATCGTAGACTTGATTTGAATAAGTTGACACCTACTGAAATATCTTTGCATATGGCTGATAAATCAACTATTATACCTGACGGTATTTTTGAGGATGTGCCTGTTGTGGTTGCAAACGTTACTATTTTAACGGACTTTGTTATTCTTGATATTCCCGAGGACGATAGTATGTCTATTATTCTTGGAAGACCCTTTTTGAATATTGCAGGGGCTGTTATTGATTGCACTAAAGGCAATGTCACTTTTCATGTTAATGGTAATGAGCATACGGTACACTTTCCGAGGAAACAACCTCAAGTTCATAGTATCAACTCTATTGGAAAAATTCCATCGATTATACTTAGAGGTTTTGAATTTCCTCTTCCTACTATCAAGAAGAAATATGATATTCTTATTATTGGGGATGTGCATATCCCCGTTGAGGTAACATAGTGTTATTCGAAATTTCTTCGGTTCCGTGTTCTTTGGAATGAGTTCGTTATCAAGAGTTGATCAACCTTGTTAGTGGATTCCTTTTGATGACCATGAGATGGATGAAACTAGAAGGCACAACCTTATGCACCCCACTTTTACTTTCTATTATTTATATTAAATAAAATAAAAATAAATATTTGTCTGTCTATTATCTGATTATCCGTGCAATATAAAAATACCTCGAAAATAAATGTTCTCCAAATGCCCTGAAATTTAAATATGATTTTTTCTAGAATATTTGAGGATTTATGGAACTGAGAACACACTATGGGGGCCAACCACCTGCCCATGAGGGTGGAGGGCGCGCCCCCTGCCTTGTGGGCCCACGGTGGCCCTCCTCCACTTATTCCTGCACCCACACACTTCATCTTCCTCCCCCAAACACGAATAACCAGCTCAAACCCGAGTCCAAGCTCGTTTTCCTGCCATTTTCGATCTCCTTGCTTAAAGCACCTCCCACAAAACTGCTTGGGGAGATTGTTCCTTGGTATGTGACTCCTCCATTGGTCCAATTAGTTTTTGTTCTAGTGCTTTGTTCATTGCAAATTTTTGCTGCTTAGGTGACCCTGTTCTTGAGCTTGCATGTCAAATTTATATGGTCAAAAGTAGTTTTGATGCATGATATAGGCCCTAGGCACTTGTAGGAGTAGTTGCTATCAATATTATTGAGTTTGGTTTACTTTTATTTTGAAGTCACTAAAAATTTCAGAATTTTTCAGAAAATGATGAGGAGACTTTTGAGGGGCTCATCGAGCCAAAGTTCGAAGGAAAAGGCACCAAAGCCTAAGTATAATCTGCCTCGCATCGCGGAGGTTCGGGCGTGTGAATGGCCTTCCGAGGATTTCTTGAGAGCAGCTGGGATTTATGAAGATTTTCATGAATTGGCTCAAATTGCAGGCCTTACCGCTTTCCTCCACGACCAATGCGATCAGTATCTCTTGCTCACAAATACCTTTGTGCAAAACTTTCATTTCCATTCTAGGAGTTCACCACCTACGGTGGAGTTTTATTTATATGATGAGCATAAGGAGATGTCACTTTATGTTTTTTTGTCGGATTTGTTTAGTCCCTTTTGAGGGCAAGACAGAAGAACCACATCGTGATGATGTGGAGGGATTTATTGACACTATCACTGTAGGGGAAACAAGTAAGGTTTCCGATGCACGAATCACTAGCATACACTTTCCTGTTGTACGTTATTTTGCATTATTTGCTAGTCGTTGCTTTATTGGTCGCGGAAACTGTGGAAACCTGACTATCCCTCATATTATTATTTTTCACCACGGTTTATACTGTGGTAACTCTTTTAGTATGGGCGGCATTATTGCCAAACGGTTGAGTCTGAGCCGTACCAAGGGCCCCATCTTTTTTGAGGCATCTATGCTACACGCCTAGCTGCACATTTTAACATACCTATTAGGCATTATGAGAAAGAAGAAAAGGTGTTGCCTCTTGTTTATTTAGATTATAAAAGTACGGTGGCGCATGATTTTATTGTTAGGAATAGGGAAGGAGAGCTTAAATATCAATTGTTCTTTAATAAACATCATCCTGAGATTATTACCTTGCCTGCTCCTTCTTTGTTGATTTGACTGTAGGCACGTACCTTGTTCCGTTGACGGCTATTCACGCCTACCGGAACCCTGCACCAGCCGAGGAGCCAGAGCCCGAACCACAATTTGATCCTTCACTACAGTCTAATTATCAGTGGGATCCGGAGATGATTGTCAGCCAGTGGCAACCGGAGTCTTCCTCTTCTGCATCATAGTATGAGCCCAGCTACTATTATGGATATCCGCCAGGCCAGCCGTGGCCATAGACCAACTTAGGCCAAAAGCCTAAGCTTGGGGGGGGGGGTACGTATTTCTCACCGACATTATATTTATGTTCACACACTCATTGCTAGATGTTGGTGCTCATACTTTTTCATTGTATCATCCATGCTAGTTTATTTTTCTTTTTATGCTTTCTTCTTGTGTGTTTAATAAACCTTAAGAAAAACCAAAAAAAATAGTTGTAGCTTTTAATTAGTTTACTTTCCATGCTTGTAGTACTAATTAAAAAGAAAAGCCAAAAAGATTTCCTGTTCTTCTTTTGCTTGTTGGGAGCTTTCCCGTGTAAATAGTTTTATTTCTTTTCTTTTCTTTGGGGTCGATAGGAGAAGACCATAATTAAATTGTTGAAGTGGCTCTTATATGCATTATTGTTGATCTGACAAAAGAGCCCATATTGCCTTGTCTTCTCCTGTTTATTGAATGCCTGTAGATTCTAGCTTAGTCCAATGCACGTGCACTATTATTATTATTCACATCGTTCAGTCGTGCAAGTGAAGGGCAATTATGATGATATATGATGGACTGGCTGAGATGAGAAAAGCTGGTATGAACTCGACCTCTTTTGTTTTTGTAAATATGATTAGTTCATCGTTCCTGATTCAGCCTATTATGAATAAACATGTTTGCAATGACAACTAGAGATCATAGTTTCTTGTGCCATGCTTGATTAGCTATGAGTTATAATGTTTTACCTTGCGTGCCAACATGGTATTAAAATGGTTATGATGTGGTATGATAGGGTGGTATCCTCCTCTGAATGATTTAAGTGACTTGACTTGGCACATGTTCACGCATGTAGTTGAAACAAAATCAACATAGCCTTCATGATATTTATGTTCATGGTGGATTATATCCTACTCATTCTTGCATTCAGTGTTGATTAATTTTAATGCATGTTCATGACTGTTGTCGCTCTCTAGCTGGCCGCTTCCCAGTCTTTTGCTAGCCTTCACCTGTACTAAGCGGGAATACTGCTTGTGCATCCAACCCCTTAAACCCCAAAGTTATCCCACATGAGTCCACTATACCTACCTATATACGGTATCTACCCGACGTTCCAAGTAAATTTGTATGTGCCAAACTCTCAACCTTCAAATAAATATCCTATTTTGTATGCTCGAATAGCTCATGTATCAACTAGGGCTATCTGTATCTTCCATGTTAGGCGGGTTATTCTCAAGAGGAGTGGACTCCGCTCTTCACTCACGAGATAAATGGCTGGTCAACGGGATGCCCAGTCCCATGCTTTATGCAAACTAAATCAAAATAATTGCAAATAAAACTTCCCCTGGGACTCTTGTTACTTGGAGGCACTCATTGTTTCGAGCAAGCCATGGATTGATGCTTGTGGTGGAAGGGGGAGTATAAACTATACCATTCTGTTTGGGAACTGCCTATAATGTGTGTAACATTGAAGATATCGCCATCTCTTGGTTGTTATGTTGACAATGAAAGTATACCGCTCAAATTATTATTCACCTCTATTTCAAAACCGAGCTCTGGCACCTCTACAAATCCCTGCTTCCCTTTGCGAAGGGCCTTTCTATTTACTTTTATGATGAGTCATCATCCTCTTATTAAAAAGCACCAGTTGGAGAGCACCGCTGTCATTTGCATTCATTACTGTTAGTTTACATTGAGTATGACTTGACTGGATCTCTTTTACCATGAATTACAATGTCTACTCAGTCCTTAGTCTTTAAAGGTGCTCTGCATTTATGCTTTGCGGTCTCAGAAAGGGCTAGCGAGATACCACCCTGTTATATCATATTATGATTGTTTTGAGGAAGTGTTGTCATCCTAGTTTTATTATTATGGCTCGCTGGTTGATTATACTATTGATATGAGTAAACTTGAGACCTATGCGTTATTGCGAATGTGGTTAGTTAAAATCTTTGCTGAAAACTTGAATGCTGTCTTTACATATTTACAACAACAAGAGCAAACCGAGTTTGTAAAAGTTTTTCTTTATCACTTTCAATTTGTCAACTGAATTTCTTGAGGACAAGCAAAAGTTTAAGCTTGGGGGAGTTGATACGTCTCCAACGTATATACTTTTCCAAACACCTTTGCCCTTGTTTTGGACTCTAACTTGCATGATTTGAATGGAACTAACCCGGACTAACGCTGTTTTCACAGAATTACCATGGTGTTATTTATGTGCAGGAGCAAACATTCTCGGAATGACCTAAAACTTCACGGAGACACTTTTCAGAAAATAAGAAAAATACCTGCCAAAGATGAAGGCCAGGGGTGCCACCACCTTGCCACGAGGGTGGGGTCGCGCTTGCCCCCGTAGGGCTCGCCCCCTACCTCGTGGGCCCCATGTTGCCTCTCCGACTCCAACTCCACCTCCATATGTTGAGTTTCGGGGAGAAAAAAATAGGGAGAAGAAATCATCGCGTTTTATGACACGGAGCCGCCGCCAAGCCCTAAAACCTCTCAGGAGGGCTGATCTGGAGTCTGTTCGGGGCTCCGGAGAGGGGAATCCGTCGCCATCGTCATCACCAACCATCCTCCATCACCAATTTCATGATGCTCATCGCCGTGCATGAGTAATTCCATCATAGGCTTGCTGGACGATGATGGGTTGGATGGGATCTATCATGTAATCAAGTTAGTTTTGTTAGGGTTTGATCCCTAGTGTCCACTATGTTCTGAGATTGATGTTGCTATGACTTTGCTATGCTTAATGCTTGTCACTAGGGCCCGAGTGCCATGATTTCAGATCTGAACCTATTATGTTTTCATCAATATATGAGTGTTCTTGATCCTATCTTGCAAGTCTATAGTCACCTATTATGTGTTAAGATCCGTTAACCCCGAAGTGACAATAATCGGGATACTTACCGGTGATGACTGTAGTTTGAGGAGTTCATGTATTCACTATGTGTTAATGCTTTGTTCCGGTTCTCTATTAAAAGGAGGCCTTAATATCCCTTAGTTTCTGTAAGGACTCCGCTGCCACGGGAGGGTAGGACAAAAGATGTCATGCAAGTTCTTTTCCATAAGCACGTATGACTATGTTCGGAATACATGCCTACATTATATCAATGAACTGGAGCTAGTTCTGTGTCACCCTAGGTTATGACTGTTACATGATGAACCGCATCTGGCATAATTCTCCATCACCGATCCATTGCCTACGAGCTTTCCATATACTGTTCTTCGCTTATTTACTTTTCCGTTGCTATTGCTATCATCACTACAAAATACCAAAAACATTGCTTTTACTACTGTTACCTTTTGCTATCGTTATCACAACTATCATATTACTTTGCTACTAAACACTTTGCTCCAGATATTAAGTTTCCAGGTGTGGTTGAATTGACAACTCAGCTGCTAATAATTGAGAATATTCTTTGGCTCCCCTTGTGTCGAATCAATAAATTTGGGTTAAATACTCTACCCTCGAAAACTGTTATGATCCCCTATACTTGTGGGTTATGAGGTGGCCTTGGAAGTAGTGGCGTAGCTTGCGCGAGGCAACGAGAAGCGCGAGCAGAAGCTTCTGCGGCATGGGGTAGCGCGCCCGCGCGTCGCCCAACACTGTGCTACCAAGTACACCGGGTGCTCGACGAGGGCGGACGTGTTGGTGGAGTCCGAGGCCTCCTAAGACTGGGGCACCTCCTGAGGCTGGGGGACGCCAGGAGCCGGGTCGCCTGTTGGGGCAACAACAGCCTCAGGAGCGCCATCCAGCAGAGCCTGGCCATCCACTCGCGCCGCTGTGTCTTTAGGGGCGCCGTCTTGGTGTGGTGTAATCTTGACCGGCTGCATGGCGCCGTGTGGCAGGCCCTTGGCCTGGCTCCCCTCCCGGACGGCCTCTAGTGCTGTGCTGGCTGAGTGAGGCGTGGCGGCCAGGTAGAGCACCAGGGGCTCGAGAGTACGAGATGCCACCATCACTGGTGGGCTGGTGAGGTATCTCTTGAGGTCTTGAAACGCCGCGTCAGCCTCTGGAGTCCACTCGAACCGGCCCTTCTTTTTCATCAGCTTGAAGAACGGGAGGGGGCACTCCCCCATCTTGGAGATGAAGTGCCCAGGTGAAGTCATGCAGCCCGCAAGCTTCTGCATTTCCGTGAGGGTCTGCGGTGGGCTCATGTCTTCTATCGCTTTGACCTTTTCTGGGTTCGCCTCGATTCCCCTGTGTGACACAAGGAAACCCAGCAACTTACCAGAGGGGACACCGAACACACATTTCTCTGGGTTAAGCCGCACGTCCACCTTGTGCAGGCTGGCGAGAGTCTCCTCCAGGTCTTGGATGAGGGTCCTTTCCTGCCGAGATTTCACCACAATGTCATCGACGTAGGCCCCGGCGTTCCTCTCGAGCTGCCGGCCTAAAGCGATGTGCATCAGCCGCTGGAAGGTCGCCTCAGGGTTACATATCCCTAACGACATGCAGGTGTAGCAGTAAACCCCACACGGGGTCAAGAAGGCCGTCTTCTCAATGCCCTCTACCACCATCTTGATCTGGTGGTAGCTCGAGAAGGCATCTAGGAAACACAGCAGGTCGCACTCGGTAGTGGAGTCGACGATCTGATCAATTCGAGGAAGCGGGAACGGGTCTTGAGGGCAGGCCTTGTTGAGGTTGGTGAAGTCAACACACATGTGTTTCTTCCTGCCTTTCTTGGGCACGACGACCGGGTTCGCCAGCCACTCCGGGTACCGCACCTCGCGGATGACACTAGCTTCTTGCGGTTTGAGGGTCTCCTAGACAATGAAGGACTGCTTCTCTATGGAAGGCCGTCGCGCCTTCTGCTTCACCGGGCGCACGTTAGGGCACACCCTCAGGTGATGCTCAATTATCCCCCTTGGGACCCCAACCAGCTGCTTGGGCTCCCAGGCAAACACCTCCCTATTCGCGCGCAGGAAATTCACTAATGCCTCCTCTTGGTCCGGGGTGAGGTCGGCACCTATGGTGAATGTGGCTCCTGATGCCCCGTCCTCATCGACCGGTACCTGCTTCCTCTTAGCCCGATCTTGAGAGAACAACTACTTCTTCTTCGCCGGCGCAGACCCCTGGGCCCCAGGAGCTGTTTCGTCAGTCGGGCGTGCTCCCGCTGCGGCGTTGAAGGTGAGCTTGAGGGCCGTCAGGGCCTCCTTGGTGTCTCCAGCCATGGTGAGGACGTCGCTGCTCCCTGGCATCTTCATGAGGTTGTAGGCAGGATGAGGTGCCGGCATGAATTTGGCCAGGGCTGGGTACCCGAGGATGGCGTTGTACAGGAGGCCGATGCGAGCGATGTCGAAGTCGATAAGCTTGATGCGGTAGTTGTCGCGGGTGCCGAAGGTGACAGGGAGGCGGATCTGCCCCAGGGGGCTGGTGGAACCGTTGCCAACCCCGGAGAAGGGCTTGGTGGGGCGGAGCCGGCCGTGTGGCACATGGAGCAAGCCGAAGGCTTCCATAGAGAGCACGTTAAGGCCTGCCCCGCTGTCGATGAGGGTCTTGGTAACCGCCACGTTACAAAAGGTGGGTGTGTAGAGCATCGGGAGCGCGCCTGAGCCTGCGGTGGTCGCCGGATGGTCCCCTGAGTCTAAGGTGAGGTCGGCCTTGGGTGCCGCCCATCCCTGAGGAGCTCCCCGCTTCACGCGGGCGGCGCCCATTTCGCGGAAGAACTGCTTGACGTGGTGATCCGAGGGCTGCGCCTACGAACCGCCGAGGAGGGCTGCAACGGCAAGGGACGATGGTGCCGCGAAGCGCACAACGAAGAGATCGTGTAGCTCCTCCCAGGAGGCCACAGAGGACCCCGACAGGTTGAGCAGCCAGGCGCTTAGCACACCGACGAGATCCATGGGAAACCAGTTGGCCATGACCTTCTCGTCGCCTCCGGCTACCCGAATGGCCTCCTCGTACGCCTGGAGGAAGGCTGCTGGATCTGATGCGCCAACGTAACGAGGTGGCATCTCCGGCTTGAACTTGTGTGGCCACCGCACCTATCGCAAGGCGGGGGGCGAAGGCCCGGAGCCCCACAGCGCGTATGTGCGTGCTTGTAGGCCCGTCCGAAGGAGCGATGCTCGCCATGAGAGCTGAATGGGGAAGCGAAGCGGGCGGAGAAGCAAAGCGGACGGAGAGACGAAGCTTCGACGCACCCCTACCTGGCGTGCCAAATGTTGGATTCTGGGTTCCGCAGACCCTTGAGAGGTTCGAACTCTGGGTTGCGTGCGAAGAACTCTCTCTCCCCAGTCTGCCCGCTCAACGATTCCACGGCCTAGCTTGATGAACCCAAAGAACAAGAGATACAGGGATTTATCCTGGTTCGGGCCACCTTGCAGTGTAATACCCTACTCAATCTTTGTGGTGGATTGCCTCGAGGGGATGAGGATGAACTAGTACAATGGTGGAACAACCTCATGAGGTGAAGTGTTCTTGAGCTCAATGAGGTGGTGAGGTGGTCAGGGTGGAATAATGGATCTCCCCCTCCCTATGGTGGTGGCTAAGTCCTATTTATAGTGGCCTTGGTCCTCTTCCAAAATGTTGGCGGGAAGGGGTCCCACAACGGCCAAATTTGAAGGGAGACAACTAGTACAACCTATCCTGACAAAAGTAGTCTTCGCCTGCAAAAGGCTCTGGTGGTGACGCTGCGGTGGGCTCCGCGATGACCTCCATCAGGTCGCCCTGGCGGTCTTGGTCTTGTTGCACCGAAATGGAAAGCTTTGCCTGATTCCTTGGGACTCCGCGCCTGCGCTTGCCTCCTTAGCACCAAAGAGGAAACCGGTACACTATGCCCGTTGGCACCCGCCTAGCCTTGGTCATCATGGCTCACGTCATGTGAACCTCGCGAGGTGCACCTTGCATAGATATCTCCGCTTCTCGGGAGCTAGCGTAGTGAGGCCGCCCCCAGGGAGGTCTTGGTGTCATCCGCCTCGCGAGGCTTGGCCCCTCGCGAGTGTCTTGAGTTGTTGCTGCTGAAGCTGGGCCGTACCGGGCCGTTGATGGAGGCACGCCATGGGCCGCATGCAGGCAAGTCTGGGTACCCCCGTTCCCAGGACGCGGACACAATAAAAATTAGCAGGACGGCCCATATAAGGCCTACTTGTGCCAGGTTCCCACGACCCATACGAGATGTGCCAATTCGGCCCGTCAACGGACCGTTAATGATTTGACACCATTGCAGCCCATCGTCAGTTTGAGACCGTTAACAACCCGCTATCTATTTGGGCTCAATATCGACCCGATGTGGTTTCAGCCTGTTAACGGCCCATTCTAGGGATGGGACAATTTTCAGGATGTACATCTTTGGCCTTTTAGCGACCCATTTAAATGTTGGGCCAATTTTCGGCCCAGTGTGTCTTTCAGCCTGTTGACGGCCCATAAATGAGTTGGGCCATTTGCAGTCGGACCTGAGTTTTGGCCTTTTAACGGCCCATGCTCTTCATGGTCCAATACCAGCCTGGTTTCTCTTTCAGCTTGCTAAAGTCCCACAACACAGTTGGGCCATATACAATACGACCTGACTTTCGGCCTCTTAGAGGCCCATGCTCTTCATGGTCCAGTACGAGCCTGCTGTCTCTTTTGGCCTGCTAAAGGCCCACAATATAGTTGGGCCATATGTAGCCCGACCTTAGTATCGGCCTGTTAGCGGCCCGTGAAATCAAATGGGCCCACCCGTTGCCCGCTTCCATGTTGTTCTATTGATGACCCGGGAGGTAACAGTGCCGACCATTAACTTTCGGCCTGGTAACGGCCCATTAACTTAATGGGATCACTAAAGTTTGAACATGTCTGTAGGCCCAATTAAACAATTTGAGCCCATTACGACTGTCGGTTCAATATCCGGCGTATCTCGTAGTAGGGGTCCTAAGCTAGGCGTCTTGGAGCGATGGTAACATGGACACGGATTTTACCCAGGTTCGGGCCCTCTTGATGGAGGTAAAACCCTACGTCCTGCTTTTGATTGTATTCATATGGGGATAGTACAAAGTACATGTGTCTACCACGAGATGGTAATGAAGATGAGATTGTCCATTGACTAGCCTGGCCTCCGTTTATATATGCACCGTAGGCCTAGGGTTTAGAGGAATCCTTGTCTTGGGCGCCAAGTCTTGTGGAATCTTTCTTGTATGCGGCAGCTGTCCGAACTGGCCCATGAGTATATGACCATGGGGGTCCTCGGCCCAATCTAACTGACCGGGAGACGACGTGGTGAGTATCCCCTAGTCCAGGACACCGTCAGTAGCCCCCTGAACCGGTCTTCAAGTTGTGGACGCTCCTCGATTCTTCCGAACTGTTCTTTGTCTTCGGTCGTCGGTCTTGAAAACTGGTTCAACAAATCTTCCCATCTTCTATCTAGAGGATTGCCGAGCTAAATCTGAAGATCTCACACGTCGGGTATCCGTGGAGCCCTTTGAGTCTTCGGCCTTTATCATATGCCTTGTTATTTTTATGCCACACCTTGGGTTTGAAGTTGTTCCCGGGCGGCAACGTCCTCTTGCGTTCGAGCTCCAACACCGGACTGCATTCGAGCTATCTTTTGCAGCCGAGCACCAACGTCGGACCGCTTTCCGAGCTCCAACGCCGGAATGTATCCGGGCTCCAACTCCGGACTATACCCGAGGTGTCATATCACCTTGGTTCAAAAAGGTCGAAGGAGTTTAGCCGAGCTTAATGCCAAAAATGCCCTCTATGGAGCCAGCCACTCGTGCCTGAGCTTTATGCCGGACTGCTTCCGGGGTGGTGCACCACCCCGACTGTGGGTCGATTTTTGTCAATAATTTTTATTGGTGCAATTTATTCTCTGCCGAGATATATAGCCAGTAGCCCTCAAGGTGTGTATCGATCTAAAACCCAAGATGCACGTGAAGGATGATGTAAGACCGTTGATCCCAGTAGCCGCTGAGACTCAGGTTGATTTGCAAAATCGGCCTGACGATCAAGTCCTAGCTCGGCAGAATACTTTGGGACACAAGAAGCGGCGTGCTCTGTCCTCGAGACTCAGGTTGGGTGCGGCCGACCAACCTGAGGATCAAAATCTCCTTGGAAACTGAATTGCACTTAAAATTTTCTGCATTGAACAGGCAATGCAGTAGCCCCCGAGACACTGGTCGGGTGGCAACACCAGTTCAGGGGATCGATGTGCCCCTTTAATATTTGTATAAATAATAAGCCCGAAGCCCAGTAGCCCCCGAGCCTTAATGCGGGCACGGGTGGCCGAATTAAGGATCGATATCAATAGTAAAATCACAAATTATGTGTAATGACTCTATGTATCCAAGTACTTTACGTCACTAATGCTCGGATCCGCATTGTACAAAACTTTGTTGACCGACCATCGGCTTCCACCTCCTCGGACAGTATCCGAGGAGTGTTTGTCCTACTTTATAAAGCCTTTATGAGGGCAAATATTTCCGACAAACAAGGCAATCTGGCCATACGGTTTTATAAACAAAGGTACGCAGAGAGATATGTTATATTACTGTTTAACATAAGAAATGTCTTCCAAAGAAAATAGTCCTGCTATCGGTTCCTTTCTTCCAAAGAAAATCTTCCAAAGCATGATCATGAAACCTCAGCTCTAATGTAAGAGAAAAATATTGAGGATTTAGTTTGGGAGGCCAGTTACTAGCCCCCGGTAGTGTTCGGCGACAGTTGAGGTCAAGCCGTAAACACTTCGGCCAATGTTATGAATGGCCTGTCATTTAACACAGTCATCAGATCGCTGACCAGTTTATGCTTATTGCGACAGTCAGTTATCGACTTTCTCCACTGAGGTGCTTAACCTTGTGAGCTAGAAGCACAATCGCAGTGGTTCTCCCTTTGCACACCTAGCCGAACAAAGCAGAACATAGGAGGCAAGCGCAGGAGCCGGGCAACCCAACTATTGACCGAAGACACAATTCGAAACCGATGCATATATAGCAATATCCGAGAATGTTTTTGCCGAATATCTAAAGGTGTCCGGTGTTGCACTGCGAGACTTGTGCTGAAAACACACAAATAGTTTAAAAGTGCCATAAGCTTGGAAAACCAAAAAACGTCAGTAAAAACTTGACGTCCGAACAAGATCAAGTGTTCGGTGCCAATCCAAAAATTGGAAAAAAATTGTGCTTCTGTCGTGCTTTAACATGACACATCCGATCTCAAGACTTCACGCGGGTCAGCCTACGGCTTCAAGCTCTTTATCCCAAAGGCGGAGTACTTCTCCGAGGATAGTTTAGCAAACTAAACTCAAGCGGCTTTCAGAGAGAAGACAGGCTATCCGACTATTGACCATAAACTCGAGTCGAAACAGGAGCGGCAGAAAAAGGCTTTGCAACGACCAAGAAGAAAACACATTTACTATAAAATAGCTCATATAAATTTTAAGAGCCCCCAAGTGACTTGGGTAAAAGAATTTTATGTATAATGATTGTATGTACCGAAGTACTTATATCATATCTGTGTTCACCCGAACTTTAAACGCGTCTTAACCGACCGTCGGCTTCTCCCTCTTTGGCCAAGGGCCGAAAAGTGTCATGTACTCCACCTGTCGAGAGTATCGACAGTGTTTCCGATGACCAGGCAATCAGGCCATAAGGCTATAACAGACAAAGCGCGCTCAGGGACTTATGCTATATTACCGACGAAGTGTAAGAAGCATCTTCGAAGAAAATAGTACCCCCACCGATACCTTTCTTCGGTGCTCATTATTACTATGAGACTTGTGCAATAGATTTTTTGTACTCATGAGTTCCGTTGTGTGCCGACCATGATTGAAAACAATAAGAGCGCTAGATTTCGGCTTCACCCAGTCTGAGGTCAGAGCTCGGATGACCCGGTCGTGACAATCGCAGAGGTGCTCCCTTTACTCCCTAGCCGAACAACCGGGAACATAGGGGTAAGCACAGGAGCCAGGCAACCCAGCTTGCAAATCGCTTAGGTCAATATGGTGCATATTGTGGCATAATACACGAACAAGGAATGAAGCCGTACAAGTATAATCATATGCAAGAGGAAAAGCTCCATCAAGGGAGCCCCCAAATAAACGGGGTATTTGAATATGCGCATCACAAACAAAGTTTTGACAACGGAGTTTTTCACAAACAACTTTCTGCCAACAAAGGTATGATGCTTGGTCGAACCGACAAAATTTAAAACTGAAAGTTTTTGAGCATGAAAGCGGCTTAGCTGGTTTGTGTGCTCGGTGTTGATGACGAGGTTCGAACTTACGGCGGGGCGAAGTCATAGTCCTCGGCCTGGCTGAGGTCCGAGCCCCCAAGTCAGTCCCGAGGGGCCCGAGCAAAGAGCTCGGCTTGATGAAGTAACAGCACAACACTACGTAGGTAGCTTAGGCGTAGCCCCTGGTCCAACCGAGGAGGTAGAGTAGGTCGACAGGGTGTCGCTGAAGCCTCCGGAATAGGCCGATAAAGTGATGGCAAAGGCCCCGGTCCAGCCGAAGCGTTATGGTGATACCGGTACGTCGAGGTTGCCCATGACGTAACCGAAGTCGTTAACTTGCGCACATAGAATAGTGCAAGCAAGAAACAATAATAATAGAAAGAAAATAAAAAATGCATTATTAATTTATGAGAAGTGAATAATCTGGTGAATATGGCCTTATCGCGGAGGTTGGCTCGATGGCATGCATGATGGCATTGTGGCACGGCGATGTTGACAGGTCCACCGGTCGGGCTGATGCCGTGCATAAGTATCGGCAGAATATCTCTGCAAAAATAATGCAATGCAAAACAATAGAAAATATTCTATGTGTAACAATTTTTGCGAGCTAACCGAATAGTTAGGAAAAATGAAACCTGTTCGACGGCGATGATGGGGCTAAATCGAATTACTAAAATTCGCCGAACAAAGTTGAGGTACCGTCCTGATGTGTGTTCAGAGGTCCTCATCTCCATGTGGTCGCTCGGGGCATGCTGCCGCTGCCTCATGTATGCGTTGCCGCGCATGCGCCCCTGAGAAGTCGATCAAGCCGAAGCTTGCTAGCTTGCACGGGGATCGTCTCCTCCTGTGACTTTATGTCCGGATGCGGCCACCGCTTCGACGGACCAAATTTTAGATTGGTCGCTAAAGGTCTACACAGAAAAAATTATGCAAACCAGCAGAACAATATCCACTGCGTATTTAATATATACTGCGTTGGTAACTGGAAAAATAGAACCAGATATTTCTGTTTGAGTAGCGATGACCATAGCAGACCGAAGCGAATAAGAGGAAACGGTCCGTACAAACTAGTATCCACCATTATTAAAGATATACTGATCCTTTAAGTGGAGTAGTAAGTAGTACTCAGATTACTAGAATCCACGTACCAAATCTAAGATACAGTGCTGCAAAACTAGTAATCAATTTGGTGGTTAGTAGTAGTTTGTGTCCATGCACTTCTCAGAGAACATTGCAGAGGGCCTGCGGCCAAGCAAGAGATGAATTAAAAAAAGGAAAGGGAATCCCCCTGATGCGTGCTTGATGTCTACTACACAACCTTCTTCTTGTAGACGTTGTTGGGCCTCCAAGTGCAGAGGTTTGTAGGACAGTAGCAAATTTCCCTCAAGTGGATGACCTAAGGTTTATCAATCCGCAGGAGGCGTAGGATGAAGATGGTCTCTCTCAATCAACCCTGCAACCAAATAACAAAGAGTCTCTTGTGTCCCCAACACACCCAATACAATGGTAAATTGTATAGGTGCACTAGTTCGGCGAAGAGATGGTGATACAAGTGGTATATGGATAGTAGATATGAGTATTTGTAATATGAAAATATAAAAACAGCAAGGTAACTAATGATAAAAGTGGACGTAAATGGTATTGCAATGTGTTGAAACAAGGTCTAGGGTTCATACTTTCGCTAGTGTAAGTTCCCTCAACAATACTAACATAATAGGATCACATAACTATCCCTCAACATGCAACAAAGAGTCACTCCAAAGTCACTAATAGCGGAGAACGAACGAAGATATTATGGTAGGGTACGAAACCACCTCAAAGTTATTCTTTCCAATCAATCCGTTGGGCTATTCCTATAGGTGTCACAAACAGCCCTAGAGTTCGTACTAGAATAACACCTTAAGACACAAATCAACCAAAACCCTAATGTCACCTAGATACTCCATTGTCACCTCAAGTATCCGTGGGTATGATTATACGATATGCATCACACAATCTCAGATTCATCTATTCAACCAACACATATGACCTCAAAGAGTGCCCCAAAGTTCTACCAGAGAATCACGACGAAAACATGTGCCAACCCCTATGCATAAGTTCATGGGCGGAACCGCAAGTTGATCACCAAAACATACATCAAGTGAATCACGTGATATCCCATTGTCACCACAGATATCCATGGCAAGACATACATCAAGTGTTCTCAAATCTTTAAAGACTCAATCCAATAAGATAACTTGAAAGGGGAAACTCAATTCATTACAAGAGAGTAGAGGGGGGAAGAAACATCATAGGATCCAAATATAATAGCAAAGCTCGCGATACATCAAGATCGTATCACCTCAAGAACATGAGAGAGAGAGAGATCAAACACATAGCTACTGGTACATACCCTCAGCCTCGAGGGAGAACTACTCCCTCCTCGTCATAGAGAGCACCGGGATGATGAAGATGGCCACCGGAGAGGGATTCCCCCTCCGGCAGGGTGCCGGAACAGGTCTAGATTGGCTTTCGGCGGCTACGGAGGCTTCTGGCAGCGTAACCCCTGATCTATTGAGCTCTTGGATGTTTTTAGGGTATATGGAGATATATAGGCGGAAGAAGTACGTCAGGGGGGCCACGAGGGGCCCATGAGGGTGGAGGGCACGCCCTAGGGGGGTGGGCGTGCCCCTACCTCATGGCCTCCTCGAAGCTTCCCTTGCGTGCACTTCAAGTCTTCTGGGCTTTTTTCCTTCAAAAATGAGTTCCATGAAGTTTTAAGGTCAATTGGACTCCGTTTGATTTTCCTTTTCTTCAAAACCCTAAAACAAGGTAAAAACAGAAACTGGCACTAGGCTCTGGGTTAATAGGTTAGTCACAAAAATGATATAAATGTGTATAATAAAGCCCATAAACATCCAAAACAGTAAATAATATAATATGGAGCAATCTAAAATTATAGATACGTTGGAGACGTATCAGCATCCCCAAGCTTAATTCCTGCTCGTCCTCGAGTAGGTAAATGATAAAAACAGAATTTTTGATGCGGAGTGCTACTTGGCATAATTTCAAAATAATTCTTCTTAATTGTGGTATGAATATTCAGATCCGAAAGATTCAAGACAAAAGTTCATATTGACATAAAAATGATAATACTTCAAGCATACTAACTAAGCAATTATGTCTTCTCAAAATAACATGGCCAAAGAAAGTTCATCCCTACAAAATCATATAGTTTAGTCATGCTCCATTTTCGTCACACAAGAATGCTCTCATCATGCACAACCCCGATGACAATCCAAGCAATTGTTTCATACTTTAGTAATCTCAAACCTATAAACTTTCACACAATACATGAGCGCGAGCCATGGATATAACACTATGGGTGGAATAGAATATAATGAGGGGGGTTATGTGGAAAAGACAAAAAGGAGAAAGTCTCACATCAACGAGGCTAATCAATGGGCTATGGAGATGCCCATCGATTGATGTTAATGCAAGGAGTAGGGATTGCCATGCAACGGATGCACTAGTGCTATGAATGTATGAAAGCTCAACAAAAGAAACTAGTGGGTGTGCATCCAACTTGCTTGCTCACGAAGACCTAGGGCACTTGAGGAGGCCCATTGTTGGAATATACAAGCCAAGTTCTATAATGAAAAATTCCCACTAGTATATGGAAGTGATAACATGAAAGACTCTCTACTATGAAGATCATGGTGCTACTTTGAAGCACAAATGTGGTAAAAGGATACTAACATTGTCCCTTCTCTCTTTTTCTCTCATTTTTTTGGGCCTTTTCTTTTTTATGGCCTTTTTGGCCTTCTCTTTTTATGGCCTTTTTTATATTCCTCACTTGGGACAATTCTCTAATAATGATGATCATCACACTTCTATTTATTTACAACTCAATGATTACAACTCAATACTAGAACAAAGATGACTCTATATGAATGCCTCCGGTGGTGTACCGGGATATGCAATGACTCATGAGTGACATGTATGAAAGAATTATGAACGGTGGCTTTGCCACAAATACTATGTCAACTACATGATCATGCTAAGCAATATGACAATGATGAATGTGTCATGACGAACGAAATGGTGGAAAGTTGCATGGCAATATATCTCGGAATGGCTATGAAAATAACATAATAGGTAGGTATGGTGGCTGTTTTGAGGAAGATATAAGGAGATTTATGTGTGATAGAGCGTATCATATCACGGGGTTTGGATGCACCGGCAAAGTTTGCACCAACTCTCAAAGTGAGAAAGGGCAATGCACGGTACCGAAGAGGCTAGCAAGGATGGAAGGGTGAGAGTGCGTATAATCCATGGACTCAACATTAGTCATAAAGAACTCACATACTTATTGCAAAAATCTACAAGTCATCAAAAACCTCGGCACTAAGCGCATGCTCCTAGGGGGATAGATTGGTAGGAAAAGACCATCGCTCGTCCCCAACCGCCACTCATAAGGAGGACAATCAAATAACACCTCATGTTTCAAATTTGTTACATAACGTTTACCATACATGCATGCTACGGGACTTGCAAACTTCAACACAAGCATTTCTCAATTTCACAACTACTCAACTAGCATGACTTTGATATTATTACCTCCATATCTCAAAACAATAATCAAGCATAAAACTTCTCTTAGTATTCAAAACACTCATAAGAAAAATTTACTAATCTTGAATACCTAGCATATTAGGATTTTAAGCAAATTACCATGCTATTTAATACTCTCAAAATAATCTAAGTGAAGTATGAGAGTTCATCTATTTCTTCAAAATAAAACTACCACCATGCTCTAAAAGATATAAGTGAAGTACTAGAGCAAACAACAAACTACTCCGAAAGATATAAGTGAAGATCAATGAGTAGTCGAATAATTATGCAACTATGTGAAGACTCTCTAACATTTAATAATTTAAGATCTTGGTATCTTATTCAAACAGCAATCAAAGCAAAGTAAAATGACATTCTAATAATGGCAAACATCATGTGAAGAAGCAAAAACTTAGGATCAACCGAAACTGACCGATAGTTGTTGAAGAAGAACGGTCGGATGCCAACCGGGGCATCCCCAAGCTTAGATGCTTGAGACTTCTTGAAATATTATCTTGGGGTGCCTTGGGAATCCCCAAGCTTGAGATTTTGTGTCTCCTTAATTCCTCTCATATCACGGTCTCCCTAAATCTCAAAAGCTTCATCCACACAAAACTCAACAAGGACTCGTGAGATAAGTTAGTATAAACCATTGCAAAAACCTTATCATACTCTACTGTAGAAAATCACTAAAATTATTATTCAACATTGCATACTAAATGACTCTGCATATTTAATAGTCCTATCCTCAAATAGAATCATTAAAGAAGCAAACATATGCAAACAATGCAAACATAACAGCAATCTGCCTAAACAGGACAGTCTGTAAAGAATGCAGCAACATCCATACTTCCCTAGCTCCAAAAATTATGAAAGAAAATTCCCACTGTAGTAAATTTATCAGAGCTTAATATGCAATAGGTTTAAACATTTTATCACATTCTGAATTTTCTAGGGAATTATTGCAACAGCGGTAAACTTTCTGTTTTCAAACAGCAACATGTGGACTTGTAACATAGGCATAGTAAAGACTATCAATGCCACTTTTATTAGAATAAAATATGCAAAACATTGTTATATATAACAGCAAGAAAATTCTAAAAAAATAAATTGACGCTCCAAGCAAAACACACATCATGTGGCGAATAAAAATATAGCTCCAAGTAAAGTTACCGATGAACGAAGACGAAAGAGGGGATGCCTTCCGGGGCATCCCCAAGCTTAGGCTATTGGTTGTCCTTGAATATTACCTTGGGATGCCTTGGGCATACCCAATATTAGGCTCTTGCCACTCCTTATTCCATAGTCCATCGAATCTTTACCCAAACCTTGAAAACTTCACAACACAAAACTTAACAGAAAAATCGTAAGCTCCGTTAGTATAAGAAAATAAATCACCACTTTGGTACTGTTGTGAACTCATTCTAAATTCATATTGGTGTAATATCTACTGTATTCCAACTTGTATATGGTTCATACCCTCTGATACTACTCATAGGTTCATCAAAATAAGCGAACAACACATCGAAAACAGAATCTGTCAAAAACAGAACAGTCTGTAGTAATCTGGATCAAACGTATACTTCTTGGACTCAAACAATTCTCAAATAAATTTCTGGACCTGAGAAATTTATCTATTAAGCATATTCAAAAAGAATTAACTAAATATCACTCTCCAAATAAAAATGGCAGCAATTCTTGTGAGCGATAAAGTTTCTGTTTTCTTACAGCATGATCAACAAGACTTTCCCCAAGTCTTTCCAAAGGTTCTACTTGGCACAAACACTAATTAAAAACATAAAACCACATCTAAACAGAGGCTAGATGAATTATTTATTACTAAACAGGAACAAAAAGCAAGGAACAAAAATAAAATTGGGTTGCCTCCCAACAAGCGCTATTGTTTAACGCTCCTAGCTAGGCATGATGATTTCAATGATGCTCACATAAAAGATAAGAATTGTAACATAAAGAGAGCATCTTGAAGAGTATGACTAGCATATTTAAGCCTAACCCACTTCCTATGCATAGGGATTTTGTGAGCAAACAACTTATGGGAACAATAATCAACTAGCATAGGAAGGTAAAGCAAACATAACTTCAAAATTTTAAGCACATAGAGAGGAAACTTGATATTATTGCAATTCCTACAAGCATATATTCCTCCCTCATAATAATTTTCTGTAGCATCATGAATGAATTCAACAATATAACCAGCACCTAAAGCATTCTTTTCATGATCTACAAGCATAGAAAATTTATTACTCTCCACATAAGCAAAATTCTTCTCATGAATAATAGTGGGAGCAAACTCAACAAAATAACTACCATGTGATTGAAAATTAAGATCAATATGACAAGTTTCATGGTTATCATTATTCTTTAAAGCATACATGTCATCACAATAATCATCATAGATAGGAGGCATGCTTTCATCATAATAAATTTTCTCATCAAAGCTTGGGGGACAAAAAATATCATCTTCATCAAGCATAGCTTCCCCAAGCATGTGGCTTTGCATATCATTAGCATCATGGATATTCAAGGAATTCATACTAACAACATTGCAATCATGCTCATCATTCAAATATTTAGTGCCAAACATTTTAATGCATTCTTCTTCTAACACTTTGGCACAATTTTCCTTTCCATCATATTCATGAAAGATATTTAAAAGATGAAGCGTATGAGGCAAACTTAATTCCATTTTTTATAGTTTTTCTTTTATAAACTAAACTAGTGCTAAAACAAGAAACAAAAAGATCCTATTGCAAGATCTAAAGATATACCTTCAAGCACTCACCTCCCGGCAACGGCGCAGAAAAGAGCTTGATGTCTACTACACAACCTTCTTCTTGTAGACGTTGTTGGGCCTCCAAGTGCAGAGGTTTGTAGGACAGTAGCAAATTTCCCTCAAGTGGATGACCTAAGGTTTATAAATTCGTAGGAGGCGTAGGATGAAGATGGTATCTCTCAATAAACCCTGCAACCAAATAACAAAGATTCTCTTGTGTCCCCAACACACCCAATACAATGGTAAATTGTATAGGTGCACTAGTTCGGCGAAGAGATGGCGATACAAGTGGTATATGGATAGTAGATATGAGTATTTGTAATCTGAAACTATAAAAACGGCAAGGTAACTAATGATAAAAGTGGGTGTAAATGGTATTGCAATGTGTTGAAACAAGGCCTAGGGTTCATACTTTCGCTAGTGTAAGTTCCCTCAACAATACTAACATAATTGGATCACATAACTATCCCTCAACATGCAAGAAAGAGGCACTCCAAAGTCACTAATAGAGGAGAACGAACAAAGAGATTATGGTCGGGTACGAGACCACCTCAATGTTATTCTTTCCAAACAAATCAACCAAAACCCTAATGTCACCTAGATACTCCATTGTCACCTCAAGTATCTGTGGGTATGATTATACGATATGCATCACACAATCTCAGATTCATCTATTCAACCAACACATAGGACCTCAAAGAGTCCGTATCCGGTGTACTACAAGGTGACAATACGACCACCGTCATTAAATTTTTCTAGATCATGGATCCTGATATAGCTACAAACAATATAGCATGGCATGAAAGCAATGACTTGCAAAAGAGATGATTTACGTAGAAAAAGTCTAATTGAAAAAATATCACCTGATTGTCCCATCAATCCGTGACCATCGCCCAGCAAGCTCTCAATGAAAGCACCAATGTCGGCTCAATATCCGGCGTATCTCGTAGTAGGGGTCCTAAGCTAGGTGTCTTGGAGCGATGGTAACATGGACACAGATTTTACCCAGGTTCGGGCCCTCTTGATGGAGGTAAAACCCTACATCCTGCTTTTGATTGTATTCATATGGGGATAGTACAAAGTACATGTGTCTACCACGAGATGGTAATGAATATGAGATTGTCCATTGACTAGCTTGTCCTCGGTTTATATATGCACCATAGGCCTAGGGTTTAGAGGAGTCCTTGTCTTGGGCGCCAAGTCTTGTGGAATCTTCCTTGTATGCGGCAACTGTCCGAACTGGCCCATGAGTATACGACCATGGGGGTCCTTAGCCCAATCTAACTGACCGGGAGACGACGTGGTGAGTACCCCCTAGTCCAGGACACCGTCAACGACGAGCAATTATGCATAGGACCAAAAACGATCAATCAAAGGCCTATGAGAATTTTGGCTCCTACGAGCCCATTAGGGAAGCTCATTAAGGCCAGTGGGCTACTTCCTTCATATAGGGACCACGACTATTCGTGCTAACTAATAATTTCACTAGTTTTTTAGCTTCCTACTGACCATTTAGTTGGAATGCGAGGCGTGCTAAGCAAAGGTACGGCATACAGGGAAAACGTCACACATCCAGCATATATTACAGGAAATTACATCCACTGGGCAATCAAAGACTGATGCTAGTGTAAATAAATGAACAGAACCTATCGATCTACAATGTCACAATCTACAACCTCAGCGCGGATGACACCCATAAGCATGTGGGAAAGTTCTTGCTGCTTTGCTACACTGTCTCTGAAAACATTGATCAGTTGTTGTTGCGTACGAATGTGCACCTCTGATTCCTCCACCATTTCCATCATTGCTTCAGCCAGTAATTGGTTCACAAACATACATTTTTCTGTTGCATTCGAGACAGAGGAACCTTAACAAATTCAGATGGTGATTTTGGCAGGCTTGTATTATTGATAGTGGAGAGTGTCTCGACCACTACATAATAACATAAATTAGGAGGGGAACCAAACAGATTAATCAAGAGTTATTGCCATATTACCTGGCCTAGATTTATTGGAAAGAAACAATGGGCTTGCCTTGCTGTTTTCAGAGTTTGTCTTCTTATCTTCAACAGCCTGCACCAAATTAACACACTAGCATTGCTATCATCGGCCAGGTCAGATAATAGGAAAGCAACATTGACACAACGAACATTTGGGCAACCAGACCACACCAGCATACACCAAATTAACACAATACGACACAGCTATCATCAGCTAGGTAAGGTAATACGAAAGCAACATTGACACAATGAATGAATGGGCAACCAGAGCAGCACTACAATTCAGTAATGTGCATGATATGAGATAGTACACTCATGCAGCTCAGTATGCAAAACTACCAGGCAGTTTTCCTTACAAAAATCAACATTGTTGCCTACATTTTGCTACAACTAAATTTAGATCAGATAAAGGTTGGATTCATGCCGATTAACAAAATACATGCTGATGTAAAAATACAGTGATATACAACAGATACTTACATCAGCATTGGAGCATAGAGAATTCCCGCAAGATAATTTCCTCGAATACGATCCGAGTGCACATAATCTTCTATCATTTAACCTTATTTTCTAAAAGATAGATGGGTAAGAAACATATAGAAAATATGATTAGAATTCTATAAAATTTCATGATGTGAGCATACACACACGCTTCTTAGAATGGAGTTGACATATTTTTGCTGGACTGGAGCGGACTAGTTCTTTGGCCACTGGAATCTGCTTATTATCAGTAGGAGTTGGGTTTCTCTGTGCTGGAGCAGTATCTATGAAAACTAGAGTTGGTTTACTATCTCCTGGCGTTTGGATCTTTTGGAAAGACCTGGTTTTTAACCCTTTAGATTCTAGCATAGCCGTCTTCCCCTTACATGCCTTATATAGAAGAATGGTGCTTCAATTATAAAACATGCTACAACAGAGATGGAATAGGTACTGAAGAATAGAAAGGCATGACATATTAACATGTATTCCTTCCATCCGGAAATAAATGGATGGGTCTAGGCGTATTTCAGTTCTAGATACATCCATTTTTATCCATTTCTGCGGCATGTAATCTGGACGGAGGGAGTATGATATAAGAGCTAGGGATATGACAGGACAACATTGTAAAAAAATACTACTTGAATGTAAAACTGCATGCTAGCGGAATACATACATGAAACACTAAGGCACCATATGCGTGTATGATTGGGAAACTAAGATGGCATTGCAACAGACCACTAGAACAACACTTCAATGTAAAAAAGAACATGGTGTATGGTAGACAGATGAAGGACTATCAGCGTTCTGGGAATGGGGGTCCCCAGACTTGCCTGC
Organism: Triticum urartu; assembly: GCF_056163025.1. Taxonomy (NCBI): domain Eukaryota; kingdom Viridiplantae; phylum Streptophyta; class Magnoliopsida; order Poales; family Poaceae; genus Triticum; species Triticum urartu. Next base: position 440,066,501 of record NC_141878.1, on the reverse strand, counting down.
CTGCGGCCTGCGGCATGGCTCAAATGGGGGCCCAACGCAGCCCATCTTCATCACCTCTAGCTCAAGACCCTCGGGAGGGGCCAAGCCTCGCGGGGCAGACAACAGGAAGCTTCCTCAGAGGCAGCCTCATCAGGCAGGCTCGCGAGGAGGCGGAGATATCAAGGCAGGGGTACCTCACGAGGAGCCCGTGATGCAAGCCATGACGATCGAGACCAGGCGGGCGCCAGGCGGGCGCCGGCCTGCGTAGTGTCCTTGTTTCCCCTTTGGTGCAAAGGGGGCAAGCACATGCCAAGGCATCGGGCAAAGGTTACCATTCCGGTGCAACGAGACCAAGACCAGCAGAGCGGCAGGACGGAGGTCACCATGGAGCCCAAGACAGCGTCATCACCAGTACTTTTGGCAGCCGAAGACCATCTTTTGTCAGGAGAACTTGTACTAGATATTCCCCTTCAAAATGGCCAATTGTTGGGCCCTTCCCGCTCATTATTTGTGGAGAGGCCCAAGGCCTCTATAAATAGAGCTAGCCACCACAGAGTAGAGGGCAGACAGGAGGGGACCGGAAAAGAGAGATAGAGAGAGAGAGGCGACTGAACTCACCGTAGGAGTTCATCATGCCAGCTCAAGAACACCTCTCGCGAGGCTGTTCTTCCTTTGTACTATTCATCATCAGCCCCTGAGGCAATCCACCACACCACACACTGGATTAGGGTATTACACCACAACGGTGGCCCGAACCAGTATAAACCTTGTGTCCCTTGTGTTGTTCATGGTTTCCAGCTTAGATCACGCGAGCAGATTGGACGTAGATCGGTAGGGGAGAGATCTCCGCGCGCACCCCAGTGTTCGAACCTCAAGGGTCTGCCGGAACCCGAAATCCGACATTTGGCGCGTCAGGTAGGGGTGCCCTGGAGTCGTCCCTCCTAACGACCCGCTCTCCCCCGACATCGCATCCCGCCCTCATGGCGTTCAACGCGCCGCCCGCTCCAGCAACGGATTCCGACATCGGGGCCAGGGGCTCCAGGCCTTGGCCCCCGTCTTGCGACAGGTGCAGTGGCCGTGCAAGTTCAGGCCCGAGACGCCACCGCGCTACGACGGCGCGACGGACCCGATGATTTTCCTGCTGGCGTACGAGGAGGCCGTCCTCAGAGCCGGGGGCGACGACCGGGTGATGGCCAACTGGTTACCCATGCCCCTCACCGGCATCCCGCGCGCGTGGCTCCTCCACCTGCCGGCGGCCTCTGTCACCTCCTGGGAGGAGCTGCGCGACCTCTTCCTCGCCCGTTTCTCCGCACCAGCGCTGCCCATCGTCGTAGCTCTCCTGGGTGGCTCCCAGGCACCACCCTCTAGCCATCATGTCAAGCCGTTCACCCGCTGGATCAGCACCGCCTCCAAGCGCCGAGAAGCCCGCCCGGGCTAGGTGGCGCCCGAGGCCGATCTAACCTTCGACTCGGAGGACCGCCCCTTCAACCCCATTGGTTCGGGCGCGCTCCCGATGCTGTGCACCCCCACCATCTGCCAAGTGGCCGTCACCAGGACCCTCATCGATGGTGGTGCCGGCCTCAACGTGCTCTCGGTGGAGGCCTTCAGCCTCCTCCACGTGCCGCTGGAGCGGCTCCAACCCAGCAGGCCTTTCTCGGGCGTCGGAGCCGGTTCCACCGCCTCCTTGGGACAGATCCGCCTCCCAGTGACCTTCGGTACCTGCGACGACTTCCGCACGGAGCTGATCGACTTCGACATCGCCCCCATTGGCCTCCCCTACAAGGCCATCCTCGGCTATCCGGCCTTGGCTCGGTTCATGGCAGCAACTCACCTAGCGTACAACCTCATGAAGATGCCTGGGAGCAGCGGCGTCCTCACCGTGTCAGGAAACACAAAGGAAGCGCTGTAGGTGCTCCAGCTTGTTTTCAAGGCGGCCGCGGTGGCGCAGCCCACTAGCACCGACACCCTTGAGCCGAAGGGGGCTGCACCGGCTAAAAACAAGTAGCTATTCACCCAAGACAAGGCGGAAACCAAGCAGGTACCAGTCGACGAGGACGGGTCCACTGGCGCCACCTTCACCATAGGGTCCAACCTCGAGCCCGAGCAGGAGGAGGCCCTAGTGAGGTTGCTGCGTGCGAACAAGAAGGTGTTCGCATGGGAACCTGATCAGTTAGCAGGGGTCCCAAGGGAAGTGATTGAGCATCACCTCAACGTGTGCCCCAATGTGTGCCCCATGAAGCAGAAGGTGAGGCGGCAGTCCATTGAGAAATAGGCTTTCATCGTTCAAGTCCCGGAAGCTAGAGGCGGCAGGAGTTATCCGTGAGGTCCGCTACCCTGATTGGCTGGCTAATCCAGCCGTTGTGCCAAAAAAGGGAGGAAAGGAGCGCATGTGTGTCGACTTCACCAACCTCAACAAGGCCTGCCCGCAGGATCCATTACCGCTCCCCCGCATTGACCAGATAGTCGACTCCACCGCAGAGTGTGACCTATTGTGCTTCCTAGATGCCTTCTCGGGCTATCACCAGATCAAGATGGCGATAGAAGACGTGGAGAAGACGGCTTTCCTGACCCCGTGTGGAGTGTACTGCTACACGTGCATGCCATTTGGGTTGCGCAATGCAGGTGCGACCTTTCAGCGGCTGATGCACATCGCCTTAGGCCGGCGGCTCGGGAGGAACGCTGAAGCTTACATCGATGACATTGTGGTGAAGTCTCTTGAGGCAAGAACTGTGATACAGGACCTGGAAGAAACCTTTGCGAGCCGCAACGAAGTGGACCTACGGCTCAACCCGGAGAAGTGCGTGTTTGGAGTCCCCTCGGGCAAGCTCCTGGGTTTCCTCGTGTCCCACGGGGGCATCGAGGCCAACCCGGAGAAGGTCAAGGCAGTCGAAGGCATGAGCCCGCTAAGGATCCTCAGAGAAATGCAGAAGCTCAACGGGCGTATAACTGCACTGGGCGCTTCATCTCCAAGCTAGGGGAACGAGCGCTACCCTTCAAGCTAATGAAGAAAAAGGTCCCCTTCGAATGGACTAAAGAGGCCGACAAGGCATTCCAAGACCTCAAGAGGTACCTTACCAGCCCACCAGTGATGGTAGCTCCGTGTCCTTGGGAGCCCCTGGTGCTCTACCTCGCGGCCACCCCCTACTCCGCTAGCGCAGCCCTGGTGACGGTCAGGGAGGAGCGCTGTGCCAAGGCCGCATCAACTGTCCGAACTGAAGCAAAGCAGAGCCAGGAGGGCCTCGCAAAGGCCGCAACCGTAGTCGTAAAGGAATAGCCGCAGCAGGAGAACGCGCCCGGAGCAGGAGAGGCCTCTTCAGGCAACCTAGCGCTGGGGGCTCCGTCGTCTCAAGAGACGCCTCGACCACTGGAGGATGCAAGCTGTGCCAGCACCCTCAATCTCGTCGAGCATCCCGTGTACTTTATCAGTATGGTGCTACGAGACGCAAGGGCACGGTACCCCATGCCACAGAAACTCCTCCTTGCGCTACTAGTGGCCTCACGCAAGCTGCGCCACTACTTCCAAGGCCATCCCATCAAAGTCGTCTCAGCATACCCCTTGGAAAGAGTACTTAGGAGCCCCAAATCAGCTGGGAGGGTCGTTGAGTGGAACATCGAGCTACAGGCATTTCAGGTAGAATTCAGTACGACCAGAGTCATCAAGGGAGCCGCACTTGCGGATTTCGTGGCAGAATTGGCAGAAGCGCCGGGTCTCGAGGCAGGCGAAGACTGATCACTTTCCCCGGGAAGTGAAGCACCGGACGGTGGGTCATGTACTTCGATGGGGCGTTCTCCCGACATGGTGCGGGAGCTGGCGCAGTGCTTGTGTCCCCTACCCAGGAAAAACTCTATTACGCCATACAACTCTGCTACCAGCATGGAGAAAAGGTCTCCAACAACATAGCGGAGTACGAAGGCCTAATAGCAGGCTTGAAGGCCGCAATTGCCTTAGGGGTAAAGCACCTCGTCATCAAGGGCGATTCGCAGCTCCTTGTCAACTTCTCCAACAAGATATATGAGCCAAAGGACGAGCACATGGAAGCCTACCTCGCTGAGGTTCGCAAGATGGAGAAACAGTTCTGGGGGCTAGAGTTGCAGCATGTGCCTCACGACACCAATCAAGAGGCCGATGACATTACCAGGAGGGTGTCCAGGCGGCTGCCTCTGGAGCCCGGCGTCTTCGAGGAGCGGCTCTTCAAACCCTCGGTGGTGCCGCCACTGTCGAGCATGGCGCAACCAAGGGAGGAGCTCCCTCAGCCGCCTACCTCAGGAGCCCCGGTCTACGGCCCAGCCTTAGGGGCACGCCTGATCCTGGTGTTTGAGCCTCAGTGTCGGTGTTCTGGGAACGGGGGTCCCCAGACTTGCCTGCTTGCGGCTTGCGGCGTGGCTCAAGTGGGGGCACAGCGCGGCCCATCTTCATCAGCTCAAGCTCAAGACCCTCGCGAGGGGCCAAGCCTCATGGGGCGGATGACAGGAAGCTTCCTCAGAGGTGGCCTCATCCGGCAGGCTCACGAGGAGGCGGAGAGATCAAGGCAGGTGTCTGTGTCAAAACCGGCGGATCTCGGGTAGGGGGTTCCGAACTGTGCGTCTAAAGCGGATGCTAACAGGAGGCAGGGGACACGATGTTTTACCCAAGTTCGGGCCCTCTTGATGGAGGTAAAACCCTACGTCCTGCTTGATTTATTCTTGATGATATGGGTATTACAAGAGTTGATCTACCACGAGATCAAAGAGCTAAACCCTAGAAGCTAGCCTATGGTATGATTGTGTGTTGTCCTATGGACTAAACCCTCCGGTTTATATAGACACCGGAGGGGGCTAGGGTTACACAAGGTCCATTACAAAGGAGGAGATATACATATCCGTATTGCCTAGCTTACCTTCCACGCCAAGTAGAGTCCCATCCGGACACGGGACGAAGTCTTCAATCTTGTATCTTCATAGTCCAACAGTCCGGCTAAAGGATATAGTCCTGCTGTACGGAGACCCCCTAATCCAGGACTCCCTCAGTAGCCCCTGAACCAGGCTTCAATGATGACGAGTCTGGCGCGCAGTGTTGTCTTCGGCATTGCAAGGCGGGTTCCTCCTCCGGATATACCACAGAAGAGTTCAAATAAAGGATAGTGTCCGACCCTGCAAAATAAGTTCCACATAGCCCCATAGAGAGAATAATATTTCCACAAATCTAATCTGCTGACACGTTTAGGCAACATGACATCATGCCATGGCTCGGCGATTATTCGAACTACTTTTTATCTAGCCCCGCACATAACGCGAGGCAGTTTCTTGACAAGTCTTGTCAAAGCAGAGATCGCGTTCCCCTTATTACGGGATTCTCATCAATATGGACGTGGGTAACCCAACCGCACCATCAATTACGACGCTTGGTGGATAAGCGAGTTTTACCTGGCTAGTGGAGGTGCATAGTTTAGTCCGCCCTTATAAAGGGAGAAGGTCTCACCTTTTGTACCCTCGCCTTCTTCCTCCTTGCTCATCCATTCTTGCGCACTCGAGCTCCAACGCCCAAGTCTACATCCTTCCCCTCAACCTTCTCCAATCATGTCCGGAGTGGGAGGCAAATGGATGGCTTCCTCCATTATGGAGGGACACATCAAGAAGCTGCGCGGAGCCGGATACTTAGCCGCGAACATTGCGCATCGGCTGCCCGCCGCGGGGCAGATCATTCCTACCCCTGAACCTCACGAGAGGGTAGTCTTCCTCCACCACTTCCTCCGCGGACTGGGGTTTCCCCTCCATCCATTCGTCCGTGGTCTCATGTTCTACTACGGGCTGGACTTCCATGATCTGGCTCCGAACTTCATCCTCAACATTTCGGCGTTCATCGTCGTGTGTGAGGCTTTCCTCTGCATCCGGCCACACTTCGGCCTGTGGTTAAAGACCTTCAATATCAAGCCGAAGGTGGTGGGAGGCCAACAAGCAGAATGCGGCGGAGCCATGGTGGGCAAGATGCCCAATGTTATATGGCTCGAAGGCTCCTTCGTGGAGACCATAAAGGGGTGGCAATTGGCGTGGTTCTACATCACCGAGCCGCACAACGCCAAATGGGTGGCTGCCCCCAAGTTTTGATCCGGAATCCCCACGCGGCTCACCTCCTGGAAAGAGAAGGGCCTGTCCTGGGGTTTGTCAGTAGAGCTGGACGGACTCCAGAAATGTATCCGGAATATGGCCGGCAAGAAGCTCAAGCTTGTCAACATAGTCCAGGTCATGCTCATCCGCCGGATACTCCCGTGCCAACAACGGGACTTCAACTTGTGGGAGTTCGACCCGGCCCAGCACCAGACTCTGAGCGAGCTCTTCGACACGATGCACAAGGATGTCTGGAAGGTGCTGTTCAAGGGCGCCGAGGTCCCTCCCTCCCTCACCGAGGACCGCGGGCTAAGCGCGAAGGGCCAAGCGCATTCGGTGAGTTCTATACATCTGGTAGGATATTTATTTCCCCTAACTTAACCATGTGCGGGGTCTGAGCTCCATGCCTTTGACAGGACTGGGTGGAGACGTTGGGGCAGATTAACTGTCCGGACCCTCTGTCCGAAGACACTGCGGACGCTCTCCTGACGGAGATGCTGACTCCGGCTCCTTACAAGGTGCCGGAGAAGACCAAGAAGGCCAAGGGAACCCGAAAGAGTTCCCGACGCCAGGTGTTATCGGACTCATCGTCCGATAACTCCGCGACGCACTCCTCCCCTGAAGACGAGGAGGAAGATGAAGATGCTCCCCCTCTAGTCGGGGGAGACAAGAAAAGGAAGGCTGCCCCAACTGGGGGGGGGGGCGAAGGTCCAAGAAGGGAAGGACTCTCCTTCCGGACTACTCCACCACCGCCACCGAAGGCGAAGACGAGTGGCTGCTCAGGGACAAGCCCCTGGCGAAGTCGTAAGTATTCGGATGCCAGAGTAACTCATAGCATACCTTTGTCGCACTGCCTCTCCTAACGCCGAATTATGACTATGCAGACCGCCACGAGCCCGTATCGATGTATCGTCGGACGGCTCCCTAGGCTCGTTAGATATGGATAGCGATCCACTTCCGACCGCCACCTCCCCTTGCCCTACCGACAACGCCAAGGTATTGTCTCAAGAGGTACTGGGTCGAGGGCAGACAGTCCCGGAGGTGCCTCAAGGCAACCTTCCGGACTCCGGGAGCAGAGGGAGCAAGGATCCCGAGGGCTCCGAGTTCGGCCCTTAGCCGAACACCGCGCCGGAACCCCCAGTGGTTCCAGACTCAGGCAGGAGGCCTCCTTCCAAAAGGGGCAAGACGCCTGTGCCGGTGACCTCTGTCCATCTAGAGGCACCGGACAATCTGCTGGGAGCGCTTCGCAGCGCTTCCATCGACGAAGAGCACCGCACTATTATGAGTGCGGTGGTCCAGAAGGTTCAGTCCACCAAGAGCGGACTGACTGAAGCCTTTGCCAGCCTTTTAACAGGCTTTGAGGTAAGTTTTTGAAATATGGGGAAAATATTACCGCATAGACATTAGCCCCTGATGCTCTATTCGGTGTTCATAAAGAAAAGCCGAACGGAGGATCAAACAATATAGCAGGAGTCTAATATAAGTATGTCAATATGTGTATGCAGGCTTCGCTGCTGGCCTCTGCCGCACTAACTGCGGAGGTCGCCGCACTGAAGCAGGACCTTAAAGGGTCCAAGGACGAGCTCGGCCTTGCCAAGAGACAGCTCGAGGAGAACAAAGGTAAGTTCGAACCTCAAGGGTCTGCCGGAACCCGAAATCCGACATTTGGCGCACCAGGTAGGGGTTCTGGCAGACCCTTGAGGTTCAAACACTGGGGTGCGCACGGAGATCTCTCCCCTACCGATCTACGTCCAAGCTCCTCGCTTGATCTCAGCTGGAAACAATGAACAACACAAGGGACACAAGGTTTATACTGGTTCGGGCCACCGTTGTGGTGTAATACCCTACTCCAGTGTGTGGTGTGGTGGATTGCCTCAGGGGGCTGATGATGAACAGTACAAAGGAAGAACAGCCTCGGGAGAGGTGTTGTTGAGCTGGTGCGATGAACTGCTAGGGTGAGTTCAGTCAACTCTCTCTCTCTCTCTGCTAGGGTTCTACCAGATCTCTCCTCTCCTGGATGTTCTTGGGGTTTTTTCCCTCTCTTCCTCTACTCTGTGGTGGCTAGCTCTATTTATAGAGGCCCTGGGCCTCTCCCCAAATAATGAGCGGGAAGGGCGCCAACAATTGGCCATTTTAAAGGGGAACAGGTAGTACAAGTTATCCTGACCAAAGGTGGTCTTTGCCTGCCAAAAGCACTGGTCATGACGCCGTCCTGGGCTCCACGGTGACCTCCGTCCTGCCGCTCTGCTGGTCTTGGTCTTGTTGCACCGGAATGGCAACCTTTGCCCAATGCCTTGGCCTGCGCTTGCCCCCTTTGCACCAAAGGGGAAACAAGGACACTGCGCAGACCTGCGCCCGCCTGGTCTCGATCGTCATGGCTTGCATCACAGGTTCCTCGCGAGGTACCCCTGGCTTGATCTCTCCGCCTCCTCGCGAGCCTGTCGGATGAGGCCGCCTTTGAGGAAGCTTCCTGTCGTCTGCCCCGCGAGGCTTGGCCCCTCGCGAGTGTCTTGAGCTTGAGCTGATGAAGATGGGCCGCGCTGGGCCCCCACTTGAGCCACACCGCAGGCCGCAGGTAGGCAAGTCTGGGGACCCCCGTTCCTAGAACGCCGACAGTAGCCCCCGGGCCCATGGCGCGCCCGGGCCTGGCCTAGCAGGGAAGCGAAGGGGCGAGCGCGAAGCGCCATTGGCCCCAAAGCCTGCGGCCTTGGGCGTTGCGTGGCGATTGATTGGACGTGGGCGACTGCGCTTCCCAGGACGCCTCGGCAACTGCCCATCTGACAAAAGAGGTGCCCGGGCCTGACTTACTTGCCTTGTTCTCATTCGCCTCGCTCCAGATCCCCTTTCTCGCTCTCCTCCTTCTTTCTTCCGAAATCCTCCAGATTTGTCTCAATCCTTCTCATCCGGCACGCCATGGCGCCTCGCAAGTCCCCGACCGAGGCCTGGTACTCGCCGGCCCTGGATTCCCCGAACCTGTCGGAGAAGAACCTCGCCCTTACGCGCCTGATGACAGTGGCGCATGGCAGCAAGCGGGCGACTGTGCTCAAGGCCGGCTCCGACCAGCCTGAAGTCAAGGGGAGCACCTTCTATCCGCTCTTTGTGAGCGCCATTGTCGCTGGTCTGGTGCCTCCTTTCTCCGAGTTCTTCTTTGCTGTTCTCCGCCAGTACAACTTGCAGGCTCTACACCTCCACCCCAACTCTGTTCTTCTCCTGGCGATTTTTGCTTAGTACTGTGAGGCTCATGCCGGGGTAAAGCCCTCGGTGGCCTTGCTGCGCCACTACTTTTCCCTCTGGGTTTCTGGTGTCCATGTCTCCGCATGTGCGAGCTTCATCGCGTACTCCAATTCCAATGCCATCTCGAAGCCTGGGAAGAGGATCGAAGGCTTCCAGAGCAAGTGGGTCATGGTGGATGTCAGGCGTCTCCACCCCCGTCTGGTGCTACCTACGAGGCAGCCCAAGGCCGTCGATGCGTGGTCCCGCGCGGAGCTCGTCGACCCCCGTGCGAAGGCGGTGCTGAAGAGGATGGACGCGGAACTGAGGCCGAGCAACTTGGGGACAAGGAAGCTGACTGGAGCCACGCTCCTGAGGGAGTTCTTGGAGCACCAGGTGGCTCCGCTCAAGGAGCGCTCGCTCCCGTTGTGCAGGCTTGGGGAAGCGGACGCCGCCTTGCACCTGAGCTCGGAGGCCCTGACCGACGAGAATCTGGTGGCGGCCCTCCATTCCTTGGTTGGGGAGACGTGGCGAAGCCGGTGGGCGCCCCCGTCCCCCTGTTCCTTCGCGACGACTGGGAGCAGGTGGTGAACGCCATGCCCACCTTCAACGGTGAGGGGCTGGTGCCCGCGGTATCTCCCGATGATCTTGCGGCGCTGGCGATGGTGGACGTGTCCTCCGGCGGCTCCAGCGAGAGTGAGGAGGAAGAAGAGGCGGAGGAGGAAGAGTCTGTCTTCGAGGAGACTTGCGAGGAGTCGGGGGAGTCCTTCCCTTGGCTCAGGTCTCGGGCCCTCCGCTCCATGCCGGATGACGATGATGCTGGCGCTAGGCGAGGAGGGGTGGACTCTCCCTTGGTCACAAGGAAGGGAAGGTCGGGGCTGGTTCTCCCAGGGTCCGCTCTGATTCTTGGGAGGTCTGAAGCCAGCCCCAGCCCTCCCGACGTGGCTTCTGCTTCCGGGCCTCCCGAGGCTGACCCAAGCTGCAGGCTCTCGGGCTTCAAGTTTGGCCGGAAGTTGCTTGGGTCCGCGAGCGATGACCAGTAAGTGCTTGATTCCCGCTTTGCTTGGTTTCTGCCGCCGATGCTTGACGTCCATATTCTCTTGTCAGGCCGGCGCCTGCGGCGAAGAGGTTGAGAGGGGCTTCTACGGCTCCGCTTGGGGCGAGTCCATCTGCCGGGGCGGTGCCTTCGTCTGGGGAGGAAGATGGCGCGGCTCGCGCCTCCCTGGTCCGATCGTCCTTGCGAGGCAGACTGGGACGCCTTGGCGAGGAGTCAGCCCCCGTGGACCCGCTGACCCTGGAGTTGACTGTGCTCGATGCTACAGCCGGGGCGTCCAAGGCCCATGAGGTTCCTTCCTGCCAAGCCGTGATCACGCCGCTGTCTTCTTTGCTCGCTCCGCCGGTTCCTGCTTCTTCTGCTTCCTCTACCGCTGTCCTGGACCAGGTTGCCAGTGAACTGAGCCAGCTGCGGGAGGATATTCTGAGCGCGGACCCTCGCCTAGCGGCCAGGAGCCTGGAGCTAGCTTCTGGCTGGGCCCGTTCTGCTGCCTCTGTCTGAGCAGTGCTGAGCCAGGCCGTGGCGATCTCCGATGGGGAGAAACAGGCCGCCAACCAAGCCAAGGCCGCCCGCGACGCTGCCCTAGGCCACGCTGCGGCTGCCAAGGCTCGCTGCAAGGAGCTGGAGGTCGAGCTGCGAGGCCTGCGCGACGAGCTTGCCAATGAGGTCCACGGCCGCCAGGAGAAAGAGAAGGAGATGAAGGCTCGGGAGGCTGCCGTCAAGGACCGGGACGCCAAGCTCGATGACCGCCACGGCGAACTGGAGACGCTGGAGCGGTCGCTGCAGGCGGAGAGGGTCGAACTGGACGCCAAGGTGAAGGTCCTGGCGGAGGATCGGGTGGCCTTCGCGAAGATGGAGAAGAGGGCTCGTGCCGCGCTGAAGATGCTTTATGAGAGCGGCTTGGAGGAGCCGCTGGCCGGAGCGGAGGACGGCCCCGCCAAGCTGCTCCCCTTCCTGGTCTGTGCGCTTGAAAATGTCGTAGACGGCCTTGGCCCCACGGCCGAGGCCGAGGCGCATGCCCTGTCTTCGGCGGCACTGACGCGTGTCCTCAGCAACGTCTACCTGCACGACCCCAACGTCGACCTCGACAGCCTGCTGGAGCCCGTGAGCGGCGACCTTGCCACCGCTGCAGCTGAGGCCGTGAAAGGCCGAGCCGAAGCTTTGGTGGGGAGGTTCCGCGCCATCAGCATCTTGCCCGGGCGCGGTGCCGCCAGCTCTGCGGCCCCAGGAGGCGGCGCCACTGGAGAGTGATCCCTTCGCAGCTTTTGTCCTGTTTTTATTCCTGCAGCACGCACCATGCCTCGCGGAGGCGTTTAAACTTGTGTTTGGCATTGTGAAACAATCTATGGCTTGTAATATTTTCTTTGAATTTCCTGGAATTTGCATTTTTCTCCCCTACTTGTTCATGCTCTACGTCGGCAGGGCCCGGCCCCGCGCATACCTCACCCAGTGTTAGGCCTGACCGGAAACCAGGACGGGACTAAGGAGTGAGGGGCTACATGGCAAGTTAGGCTCCTGAGTAGCGATGCTCAGGAGTCCCCCTTGATGCACAAGCAACAAGTAGGAAAGGGGGGAACGAGGAGTGGATTGACCGTTCTACGTCGGCAAGGCCCGGCCCCGCGCGTACCTCACCCAGCGTTAGCCCCGACCGGAAACCAGGACGGGACTAAGGAGTGAGGGGCTACGGGGCAAGTTAGGCTCCTGAGTCGCGATGCTCAGGAGTCCCTCTTGATGTTCAAACGGGTTTCCGTACCTTGGCTTCGCTCGGGGAGGGGCACGTGACGACCAGGTCCGAGGGACCTGGCTGGGTGGCGTGCGCTCGGGCGAGGCCCGGTCGTAGCCCCCGTGTCCAGCCCCCTCGCGTGGCGCTCCCGAGAGGAGGCGTTGCGACGGTGCCGGACATTGAGCTCTGGGCTCCCTGAGGTTGGTACGGCCGTGGGCCGCCCTCAGTTGTTTATCACCAGCGCAGAGCATAGCGCTTCCGTATGTGTACGGGCATAGCCGCTCCTCGGTAGTGTCGTCAGCCAGCGCGTAGCATGGTGCTTCCACTAGTACGTGGGAGGGGGCTCCACTCCGGGAGGAGCCCCCGGGGCATGTACAGCCCCACCCTGACACGTGGCCGGCACGGTAGGGCTAGGAGAGGTGTATCTGGGCACTCGTGAGCCAGCGCGGGATTCACGAGGCCCTACCTCGAGGCGGGTTGCGCCTGGCTCTGGGCCTTTATCAATGGTGTGTTCCTGCAGGGTGGTTAGAATGAAAATGCTCTATGTCCTCAGGTCCCGGCCCTCGAGCTAGCTCAGCCGCCGCTGGTATGACAGGTCGCGATGTCGTGGGTCAAGGCCAGGGGGTGAGGGCTGGAGAGCCAGTAGGAGTCCATGAGTCGCGATGCTCAGGTACCCCCCTTATAACGTGCAAGCGCTTTGCATGAAAGCGGAGAAGTCCGCGTTAAGCAGCAGGTGACAATTAAGCGCGAAAGAGCAAATTCATTTTAAGTAGACGCAGGAAAACAAACGCTACTCGGCTAGGCCCGAGCAACTCGGGGATGATGCAGCCCGAGGGGCGCCCCCGACGAGGTAAGTAAAGAGCATAAGCAAAACAGATACATGCCGCAGGGATGGACCCACGCGACCTGGGAATGATGCGGCCCTGTGGGCGCTTCCAGCTAAAAACAGAACTTAGAAAGATGTCACCTGGTGCTGTTGAAGATGAAGTGGTGTTGATGAAGCGAGCGATGCGCGATGAAGGCGTCGACCCTCACGAGCCCCCAGGCCTAGGAGCCTCGGGAGGCTCCAGAGGCACAGGTGGGTCTCTGAGAGCCATCTCCATCTCCGCCAGGACCGCATGATGCCTGACCTCCTGAGCCTCCAGAATGCTCCTCAGCAGGCGCCGATGAGCGGCGATCGCGTTTGGCAGGCCGAAAGGCATGCGAACGTAGCTGTGAGGCGGATCCTCGCAACGCCCCGCGCGCGAAGGCCAGAGGCGCTCCTGAGACGCGGCTCGGTTGAGCCCCGGTACGTTGATGCAGACGCGCAGCCCACCATCCTCGCCTGGATATGGGGCCATGCCGGGCAAGCGGCGGCTGCCGCGCATGACTCTTGACTCCTGTAGCTCCTGAGTGTTGCTTGCGATGAACTCCTGAGGGTTTGGTCTTCCTTGCCTTGTATCTTCCTGAGGGAAACGTGCCTGGAAGCACCCCTCCAAGTGGTGCCCGAGCGCCTCCCTCGCGACCTTGGCAAAGTCGGTGGCTCTCCAAGAAAGAGCCCCCGAGCCCTGCCTGAGGAGGGCGCCAGGCGCGCCTTCCTATGCGAGAGAGGGTGGCGCTCCCTGATTGGGCGCAGATCCTGACCCAACACCTCCGGAGGCGTCTGCCTCCTGATGGCTTGGTCCAAGCGAAGCCTTCTTCTTCTTGGGGGTCGCTTCGGGAAGTCTTCCGTTTCTGCGGTCCGGGTCATCGATTGCTGCGGCTTTGAACACGCGCTCAAGTGAACACACTGCGTCCCTTTCTTCACAGGGTACGGTGATGACTCCACCGCTTCCTGGCATCTTGAGGACATTGTATCCATGGTGAGTCACTGCCATGAACTTGGCCAGGGCCGGGTACCCGAGGATGGCATTGTATCGCAGACGGATGTGGGCGACGTCGAAGTCGATGAGCTCGGTGTGGTAGTTGTTGCACTGCCCGAAGGTGACTGGAAGGCGAACCTGCCCTATCGGAACAGTGGAACCATCAGTGACTTCTTAGAAGGGCTTGGTTGGCTGAAGCTGATCGTATGACACTTGGAGATTGTCGAACGTCTCGGCGGACAGGACGTTGAATCCTGCTCCGCCATCAATGAGGGTCCTGGTGACCTGCACATTGCTGATGACTTGGGAGCAAAGCATTGGGAGGACTCTGGCCGTTGCCGCGCACTTGAGCTGATCCGCTGAGCTGAACGTGATGGCGCACGCAGACCACCTAAGAGGGCGCGTGGCCTCAAGCTTGGGGAGGACTGCATTCACCACGCAAGCAAACTGCTTGAAGATGCGCTGTGAGGCTGGGGCCTACGCGCTACCCAAGATGCAAGCAATTGCGCGCGGCTCCTGGAAGCCCCCAACCCCCTCGTCCTGATGTTGGTCTTCGTTCCTCCTCGGCGGCGGCGACAGAGGAGGAAGGCCTGTGTTGCCGCGAGGGCGATCCTCACGAGGCTGATCTCTCCAGCCTCCCTCGCGAGGCTGGTCCTGCCAGTGATCCTCGCGAGGTCGGTCACGCCACCCTTGGCAAGGGCCACGGTCTTCCCATCGTCCGCCACCTCTTCCTCCTCCCTGGCCATAGCTCATGTCGTTGCGCTCGGGGCGTCGGCCGACACGTCCTTCTCTCACGGCCCTGAGCTCTTGACATTCGTTGGTGTTGTGGGTGTGGAGGTTGTGGTACACGCAGTACCGGCTGCCCTTGGATGACTCAGGCTGATCCCTACCTCGCTTGGTGTCTGGCTCCGCTGCAATCACGGCAGCCCCCTTGCGCTTCACGTCCTTGGCTTTGGGCTTCTTCTCTTCTGGGTCGGCAGCCGGGAGTTCGAGGAGTGAAAGGCGCCCTTCCTCAGCCCTGGTGCACTTGGTCGCCAAGTTGAACAGCTCCAGGGATGTGCACAGGTCTTCATGGATTGCTAGCTCCTCCTTCATCTTGATGTCACGTACGCCATCGGAGAAGGCTGAGATGATGGCTTCTTCAGCCACCTTTGGGATCTTTAGGCGAGCGTTGTTGAAGCGCTGGATGTATTTCTGCAGGGTTTCCCATTGCTGCTGCTTGATGCGGCGCAGATCGCTCACGGCCGGGGGCCGGTCGTGAGTGCCCTAGAAGTTGGCAATGAAGCGAGTGTGCACCTCGTCCCAGGAGGAGATTGTGCCAGGAGCCAGGTTCAGGAGCCAGGTGCGGGCCCCATCCTTGAGCGCCATGGGAAACCAGTTCTCCATGACCCTTTCGTCTCCATCGATGGCTTCGATGCACAGCTCGTAGAGCTGTAGGAACTCTACGGGGTCCGCCGTGCCATCATAGCAAGGGGGCAGGTCAGGCTTGAACTTGCCTGGCCATGCGACGCCACGTAACTCGGGGGTGAGGGCACAGTAGCCTGCTGTGGCCATCGGTGCCTTTTGCTGGTACTGGGCTTGCTCATGGGGATTACCGCGCGCCGCCGCTTGGAGCAGAGCGGGGTCTTGGGGTGGAGGTGCAGGGACGCGATCTTGGCGCGCCGGCGCTGGGAGCGCGCGAGCACCTTCTTGGGGACGAGGGATCTGTTGGCAGCTCCTTTATTGCTGCGCAGGCGCCGGATGCGGAGGGTCTTGCCCTGGGGCTGTGCGCCTTGGAGCAAGGGCGCCTTCTTGGGGAGGACGTGGTGGAGGCACCTCCTGATCTTCGCCTCCCGCGCGGAACAGAGGGCGAGGTAGCGAGAGGGACGGCAAGGGGGAGCCCCTGTGGCGCTGAGGAGCTCGGTGATGCGGGCGAGCCAGTCTTCATAGAGGTCGTCGACGGCGCGGTAGTGCAAGAGTTCTCTTGCCAGGAGCAGCGCGGCTTGCACGTCCGTGGGGGCGCGACAGGCGTGGACGACGAAGCGGCTGGAGTCAGCGACGGTGTGGCGGTGCGGCCCTCCCGCCGCACCGAAGGATGCTGGGAGGAGGCCTACTGCTCATTCGCCACCGGGCCGGCGGCGGCGTTGGCGGCAGGCGACGGGGAACGACGAGGACGTCCGCCGACGGGCGCCGTCTGGGCGATGTGGGTGGCGAGAGCAGCCCGGCGCTCAGCGCGAGCCCGACGAGTGTCAGCCATGGACACGACAGAAGATCACACGCGAACAGCCCCTACCTGGCACGCCAAATTTCGGATTTCGGGTTCCGGCAGATCCTTGAGGTTCGAACACTAGGGTGCGCGCGGAGATCTCTCCCCAACCGATCTACGTCCAATCTCCTCGCGTGATCTAAGCTGGAAACAATGAACAACACAAGGGACACAAGGTTTATACTGGTTCGGGCCACCGTTGTGGTGTAATACCCTACTCCACTGTGTGGCGTGGTGGATTGCCTCAGGGGGCTGATGATGAACAGTACAAAGGAAGAATAGCCTCGCGAGAGGTGTTCTTGAGCTGGTGCGATGAACTGCTAGGGTGAGTTCAGTCGCTTCTCTCTCTCTGCTAGGGTTCTACCAGATCTCTCCTCTCCTGGATGTTCTTGGGGTTTTTCCCTCTCTTCCTCGACTATGTGGTGGCTAGCTCTATTTATAGAGGCCCTGGGCCTCTCGCCAAATAATGAGCGCGAAGGGAGCCAACAATTGGCCGTTTTGAAGGGGAACAGGTAATACAAGTTATCCTGACCAAAGGTGGTCTTCGCCTGCCAAAAGCACAGGTGATGACGCCGTCTTGGGCTCCACGATGACCTCCGTCCTGCCGCTCTGCTGGTCTTGGTCTTGTTGCACCGGAATGGCAACCTTTGCCCGATGCCTTGGCCTGCGCTTGCCCCCTTTGCACCAAAGGGGAAACAAGGACACTGCACAGGCCGGCGCCCGGCCGGCGTCCGCCTGGTCTCGATCGTCATGGCTTGCGTCACAGGGTCCTCGCGAGGTACCCCTGCCTTGATCTCTCTGCCTCCTCGCGAGCCTGCCGGATGAGGCCGCCTCTGAGGAAGCTTCCTGTCGTCCGCCCCGCGAGGCTTGGCCCCTCGCGAGGGTCTTGAGCTTGAGCTGATGAAGATGGGCCGCGCTGGGCCCCCCACTTGAGCCATGCCGCAGGCCGCAGGCAGGTAGTCTGGGGACCCCCGTTCCCAGAACACCGACACTCAGGAAGGGTGTTGGATCCCGGAGCTCAAGAACTACCTGATGCAAGGGACTCTGCCGGAGAATGAGGAGGAAGCGGAGCGCGTGGCGCGGCAGGCCACGACTTATTGCATCAGGGATGGAGAGCTCTACAGGAAGCGACCAAATGCCATGTCCCTACGTTGCATCTCCCGAGAGCAAGGGAAGGAGCTACTAGCGGACATACATGGCGAAGATTGCGGGCACCACTCGTCGTCACGGACCCTCGTCGGCAAGGCGTTCCGTAGTGGATTCTATTGGCCCATAGTGCTCAACGACGCCGTTGAGCTTGTGAAGGCTTGCGAGGCCTGCCAGTTTCACGCTAAGTAGATCCATCAGCCTGCGGGGGGTCTACAGACTATACCCCTCTCATGGCCGTTCGCCGTTTGGGGGCTGGACATTCTGGGCCCGTTTCCTTGGGCGCCCGGGGGCTATCGCTACCTCTACGTCGTCGTGGACAAATTTACCAAGTGGGCTGAGGTGGAAGCCGTCCGCACAATCCCGGCAGGCTCTGCGGTCAAATTCATCAAGGGCCTCGTGAGCCGATTTGGGGTGCCCAACCGCATCATCACCGACAACGGTTTGCAATTCACCAGTAATCTCTTCAAAACGTACTGTGCTAACCTTGGAACACAGATATGCTACGCTTCAGTAGCACACCCCCGGAGCAACGGCCAGGCCGAGCGAGCCAACGCGGAGGTCCTGAGGGGCCTCAAACCAGGACCTTTAGGAAGAAGCTGGAGGCCTGCGGCAGGGGCTGGTACGACGAGCTCTAGTCCGTGCTGTGGTCAATCCGCACAACTGCGACCAAGCCGACTGGCGAGACCCCGTTCTTCCTCGTCTACGGAGCAGAGGCTGTTCTCCCTCACGAGGTCAGGCGTCACTCTGCACGGGTCCTGGCGTTCAACGAGACGCAGCAGGATGCCATGCGGGGGACGGATCTTGTGCTGAGGGAGGAACGCCGCCGAGAAGCTGCGCTGCCAGCGGCAAGGTACCAACAGGCGCTGCGACGATACCACTATCGTAACATCCGCTCCAGAACTCTTGAGGTAGGGGATCTCGTGCTCAGACGGGTTCTCTCCAGGGAGGGGCTGCACAAGCTCTCTCTCATGTGGGACGGCCCATTCAAGGTTGTTCATGTTTCCAGGCCTGGCTCCGCGCGCTTGGAAACCACAGAAGGGGTACCCATCCAGAACGCATGGAACATTCAACATCTCCGGAAGTTCTATCCCTGAGCGAGGCTTAGTGCCTAGGAAAGGCCCGGTGCCTGTGAAGAAGGCGAATGCCTGTGAAGCTGCTGTGTTTTGGGAAAGGCCCAGTGCCTGTGAAGAAGGTGAATGCCTGTGAAGCTGCTGCGTTTTTGGGAAAGGCCCGGTGCCTGTGAAGAAGGCGAATGTCTGCGAAGCTGCTGTGTTTTGGGAAAGGCCCGGTGCCTGTGAAGAAGGCGAATGCCTGTGAAGCTGCTGCATTTTGGGAAAGGCACGGTGCCTATGAAGAAGGCGAATGCCTGTGAAGCTCGCCGCCCGTGACACTCTCACGTAATAATGAGTGGGGCTGTACATGCCCCGGAGTCTCTGGAGTGCCGCCCTCGGGCCTCGGGGGCTCCCGCCCACACCAAGTGGTAGCACTTAACTCCGCGCTAGTGAGAAGACGTCGAAGACTAGAATAGGTGCCGGACGCGGCTTTCCCATTTGCTTTCTGCAGTTGGCTTGTTTATTCCCATTTGAAGTTTTATTGGAGTTGTCGACGTTCCTGGCTTGTGACTCTTTGTCTTTCTCGCTCGCTTGCCTCGTTTTCTCTCGCACAAGTCTCGCGAGGGAGGTTCGCGGGCGCCCTCGCGAGTGTTTTCTGCCCCTATCGTTTGGAGCTTTCCTATCTGAGTCCTCTACGGGAGCACCCCTCCCAGTCCGTGCCCCACGGGCATCGCGACACGAGCGCAGGACCTGGGCCGATCGCCCCCACAACCAAGACCGTAAGTTACCCCTCCTACTGATCCTTGCAGGGCACGAAGCGCACGAGGAGGCCACGGCCTCGGGAGGCGAGGACCGCGCCAAGCCCCACCGAGCTAAAATAGCTCCCCCACATGGGTGCGCGGCGCGGAAACACATCACAGAAATAGCGGAAACATCGCGATGGTTAAATAAAAACAGTTCTAACATGCCCCCGCGGGGCCCTACATTACTTTCTGTTTTTGCGCAGGGTAAGAAAGAAAACAAAGCGGGCGCGATTCATCCTGCGCCAGCCCACAGCGAAGGCTCGAGCTGCTCCTGGGGCTCAAGCGGATCCCTCCTCACGCTTCACCGGGGCGCGACGGTGGGCTGACCCGCTACCTTCACCCAGGCGGGCACGACGGCGCGGGGGCTGGTCGCGGCCACCGCTGGAGGAGCTGCTGCCTGAGAGAGGGTCACCGAAGCTCAGCGAACCCCGAGCACCTCCGCCTGTACGCCAGTCGCCATCGTCATCCTAGTCAGCGCCGGGGCTGGGTAGGCGGCCGCGGTCGTCGTCTTCAGGGCAGCACCCGGCACGACGACCATCTTCCCCGAACACCCTCACGTAGAGGGTGGCGTCGCCATCAAACTTGAAGTACAGGGTGCACCACCGGCCCAGGCCGCGCGCACGGGAAAACGTTTGGCAACCGTGTGTCAGAGCCCCATTCCCAGAAACGGAGACTTCCAGCGAAGCCCAGGAGGCCCTGTTGCAACAGCTATCCGCCTGGAGCCAGAAGCCGCACCGGGCGCTGGCCGGCAGTTCATCTACGAAGAAACGGGGCAGCTGAAATCGGGTGCTGGTTGGGTCTGCTGGCCACACGATGAACTCCGGTAGCACCTCCGCAGAGCGAAAGAGTGGCCTAGGGGGGCGCACAGCCACGGCGTGCCCCCCATCGGTGGCCGAGCGCTCACCACTGCGCATGGAACCGCCTCCACGGCCGCGGGAAGCCACTACGGGGACCGTGGAATACTTGTGAGGGCGGCCTCGGC
The DNA here is from genome assembly GCF_056163025.1 of Triticum urartu. NCBI lineage: Eukaryota > Viridiplantae > Streptophyta > Magnoliopsida > Poales > Poaceae > Triticum > Triticum urartu. The sequence goes on along the minus strand of NC_141878.1, from coordinate 440,046,379 downwards.
TGCGCTTAGCCAGGGGGGAGTCAGGCCCAGCCTAGGGGGCCTTTCCTTTCTCCGTGGCCGAGAACCCCTTTGGGGCCATGGGGACGGCGAGTAGCCAAGAAGAAGAAAAGGAGCAGCAACAAGGGACGGGCTGAAGGGGCTCGCGCGGCCCCGTACTCATAGCTGGAGGAGGCCAACCGCCAAGCACCACGATTGCAAGTAATCATGATCGGTTTCTCTGCATGCAGGGACTTATCAATTCGTGCGGTCACCGAGGCGTCGTGGGGAAGCGTAGTCGCCCATGTCCAATCAATTGCCACGCGGCGCCCAAGGCCGCAGGCTATTAGGGCCTGCGGCGCTTCGTGCTTGCCCCTTCGTTTTCCTGCTAGGCCAAGCCCAGGCGCGCCTTGGGCCCGGGGGCTACTGTCGGCATTCTAGGAACGGGGGTCCCTAGACTTGCCTGCCTGCGGCCTGCGGCATGGCTCAAATGGGGGCCCAGCGCGGCCCATCTTCATCAGCTCAAGCTCAAGACCCTCGTGAGGCGGACGACAGGAAGCTTCCTCAGAGGCAGCCTCATTAGGCAGGCTCGCGAGGAGGCGGAGAGATCAAGGCAGGGGTACCTCGCGAGGAGCTCGTGACGCAAGCCATGACGATCGAGACCAGGCGGGCGCCAGGCGGGCGCCGGCCTACACAGTGTCCTTGTTTCCCCTTTGGTGCAAAGGGGGCAAGCACAGGCCAAGGCATCGGGAAAAGGTTACCATTCTGGTGCAACGATACCAAGACCAGCAGAGCGGCAGGATAGAGGTCACCGTGGAGAAAAAAACGGCGTCATAACCAGTACTTTTGGCAGCCGAAGACCACCTTTGGTCAGGATAACTTGTACTAGATGTTCCCCTTCAAAATGGCCAATTGTTGGCTCCCTTCCTGGTCATTATTTGGGGAGAGGCCCAGGGCCTCTATGAATAGAGCTAGCCACCACAGAGTAGAGGGCAGACAGGAGGGGACCGGAAAAGAGAGATAGAGAGAGAGAGGCGACTGAACTCACCCTAGCAGTTCATCACGCCAGCTCAAGAACACCTCTCGCGAGGCTGTTCTTCCTTTGTACTGTTCATCATCAGCCCCTGAGGCAATCCACCACACCACACACTGGAGTAGGGTATTACACCACAACGGTGGCCCGAACGAGTATAAACCTTGTGTCCCTTGTGTTGTTCATGGTTTCCAGCTTAGATCACGCGAGGAGATTGGACGTAGTTCGGTAGGGGAGAGATCTCCGTGCGCACCCCAGTGTTCGAACCTCAAGGGTCTGTCGGAACCCGAAATCTGACAAGTACATACTGATGAATAACAATGCATAAGATATTCAGAAGCATGATGTCCAAACTAAGCAGACGTCATTGCTATAGAGTAGAATGACAATACTTGAATTTGAAAACATGTTATCATGAATGGAATAGGTACTAAAAAATAGGAAGGCATGCCATATTTACATGCATGATCAGCAGGCTAAGCACAAGGCATTACAACAGAGTAGATGCACTCCAGGACATTATATGCATGATGTACCCTTATCACGGGCCAAGTTAGAGAAAGAGCCTTGTGGGGTGAATAGGATTCATCATCTTTCTGCAAGTCTTGTGAAGAACTGCCTTTACATGTTCCATCATATTGGGTATCATTGACGTCAAGTTTGTTGGCTGTTACATTTCTCCCTGAGGTTCTTGTGGATAAATCAGTGTGTGAAATTATATCTGACATGCATGGAAGACAACTAGTAGTTAGATTTATGTAATGAGTGCCTGTAGGAGATGACATAAATAGTAGGACTAGGGTTAACTAGCAAGACCAGGTCTCAAAAACTAAAGGGAGAACATAGATGAAAGTTACAGAATATGTATCATTTTACTCGAGATTAACTAGATGGCACACAAAATTATTAAAGAACAACATAGGTAATACTAGAAGTGGAATAATACTATAATCACCAGCCTGTGGGATAGCATTGGCTGATGGATGATAACTATGGAACAACGTTACCTAAAGAACAAGTCTCTTAGCTGAACTATGGAACATTGTTAACTCCTGAACAAGACCTGTAAGAGATCAGCATGAATATGAAGTGAAATGTGATAATCTATTTTCCATGCTTAGATGAATAACAAAGCCATAAATGTTGCACACAAGTAAGATGAGGGTACAACCTATCTGGCTGCCATCCATAGGAGTGAATATCATGTGCCGACTTGTCGATGGCCCTGCAGTTGTTGTGGTTGTCCATGTCGGGCATGCGCATGCGATGCAGGGAACTGATGAGTGGGGACTATAGCTCCCTTCTGGTGTATGCTTTCCTTGTTGGAGCAGCTGCGGTGATTCAGAAGACGATGTGCCTGAAGATGCAGAAAACGCATAATGTTAAGAATGACACATCTCTCTGATCTGAAGAAATACCCTAAGAGATCAACAACAAGGAACGGGAGTGGTCACACATCTGTTGACCTAAGACTAAATTGGGGTCACAAGATTTTAATTTATTTGGGTACTGTCTGATCTATGCTGGATGGCTTGATGGCCGTCTTGTGCCTCCCGGCTGACACAGTTCGAAATCTTCCCCGAAGAGCCAGCGACCACCGGCAGAGCAGCCTGCCAACGCCGTCTGTGGCCCCGACCAAAACCCCTGTCCCTGCTCCACCGCACTGCCGTGGTTGCGCCGCCCCCGGGCCAATCCACAAAGACTCACCGTCATCCAGATCCCGCGGCGGCTGTACCTTCAACCCACGCAAACTCTAAGATAGCCACCTAAGCGCTGCTTCCGCGATGAACTTGCACCCTAGCACCCTTACGTTACACACCAGCCAATGGGCATCCTAGGACCTCCTCCACCTCGAGGGGTGATGCTTCCCATTGGGAATCGATTGGCCCAGAATAAAAATTTAGACAACTAATGCCTAAATAAATTGATTTGAGATGAGGGTGCGACCTATCTGGCGGCCCGGTTAAGTAGGCAGCTCCAGCTGCCGAGTCGGTGAGGCCAGCGCGGTTGCGGTGGCTACCGGTGGCAGGGAAGCAGAGATGTCGCGATGGTCGACGACAACGGGGAAGCCGCGCCGGGGCTCTGGATGGATCCGAAGTTGGAGCCACTCTGGCGCCATGCAGAACGGTGGGGGTGAATCGGCTCCAATACGATACACATGGCCGTCATCGAGGCAGCTCCGGCAGCATGGAGTAAGAGGCACACGACCCAGTGCATGATGACAAATGGACATCGTCTCCGGCATTAGGGAGGAGGGTGGCTGTGAATTTGGTGTGGTGGAGGCGCCATGGAGGAGGGGCTGAGATTTCGCGGCTGGGGAGAAGGGAGCTTTCGGGGAGAAGCTGATTTGGCGCCTATGAGGTATGAATGGGGAATTGGGAGGGGAACCATGTCGTACAGACGCATTTATCTGAAATGTGGGGGGAGTTACAGTTCTACCCTGCCTTTGGGCTTCTTGACTTGGGCCTGTGTACTGAGCGTCGAGGATAGTAGAGTAACTTTGCTTCTCCCAAATAGTGGGCGTGAGCGATTTCAGGCAAGGAGGGCGTGTTTTGAAATAGTGGGCGCAAGCTATTTCGGGTGAGGAGGGTGTGTTTTAAAATAGTGGGCACGAGCTATTTCGGGCGAGGAGGGCATGTTTTGAAATAGTCGGCGCGAGCGATTTCGGGCGAGGAGATGGTGTTTTGCCGACCATGGTTTATGAATTATTCGGCGCATGTCATTTCGGCCGAGGAGAAGGCGTGCTTGGATGAAGTTACGAAACTACCCTCGATGTACAACGGGCCAATTGATGCATGTCCCACATAGGCCGGTAATTTCATGTCTCCCATTTATTTGCTCGGGCGAATTCCACCGAGTAGAGGGTGTTTAATGGTTCAATATTTTGGAGAACGAGCATCCACGTCTACCTTACCAAGTCGATTCGAATCAAATTATGAAATATTAGCTTGCCACTTCTTTTTTAGATGGAGAGATGATGCTCAGGAGTAATGTGTTTTTACATGCTCGTTGCTAGCGATTTACTATATGACAAATAGTTGACCCACTCAAAAACGGGAATCAAACCCAAAATGAAATATCTCGATTCAATGAAATAGCTCATTCACCAGGTCAAAATAGTGAACTAAATCCAAAATTGAACACCCCAATCGAGTAGCATGTTGTACAATATTATAGTACTCCATGAACATGTTAGAAGTCAAATTAATGAACTTGTTTGATATACGCATATCTCCGTTCATGTGTGGATTGCAGACAACATGTTCTCCAATTTAAATAATTGAATGCAAGTTTATATTGAAACATGGTTTATACCAGTCTTTGATGCATAAAACGCGACCTCCCTCTCTCCCTCGCCAGTAATCTTCAATTCTGTCGCACGCATCCAACACACAAACCTTGTTGGTCCCTCTCCCTCTCTCTCTCTCTCTTTGTGTGTGTGTGTGGGGGGGGGGTCTTTCTAGTTCGCATGCATATAAACTCCATCTATAGATCTCTCTCGCACACTATGTATGATTCTCTAGTCCAAGCTAAATATCTTGGGTGCACTCATCGTACGCACACAAATTCCTTGGCTCGTTGCCCATAACTCTCTCACGCACCACTCTATCGTCTCAAAGCTCTTCCCTCTCTCTCTCTCAAACTCTCCATCTCCCTGGGTCACACATACACATGCATATCTCACTCGCACTCGATAGAACCATCTAAAACTCTATCTCTCTCCCTCGTTCTCTCTCCATCTCACACGCACACACACACAATGTCATGCCTAGCCAAGTATGATGGTCTCTCACTCAATTGTAGGCACAAGCAGTCCCCCCCTATATGTATATGACTAGCTAATTCTTAGTCTCCATCACAAACATGTGCATGGTCTATCTTGATTTCTCTCGGGTCATCTTTCTATCGCACACGCACGTCGTCCCTCGATCTCCCACCCATATAGTCCCCTCACGATCTCGAGGGGATCTCTCTATCACAAACACACCCTCTCTCCCTCCCCATGCGTCCATGCTCTCCATGCGTCCCTCTCGAACTTTGTTCCTTGTTGGCCAGACCTCTATTGGACATGTGCTATAGGGGTGTCTCTGTCCGTTGCAAACAATCACGCACTAGCTATCTTCGTGTATCTCCTAACCTTGCTTTTATATCTCGGAGATGCATGCGTGATATGTTTGCATAAGAAACGGACAAACACACACACTCTCTCTAATTTATCATTTCTTATCCCTTTCTCTTTGACACACATACTCTTTTTGCACACTCACTCATTCTCCTTCACATGCACTTGATCCCTCTCGACTTAGGCACTCTCTTTGGTCCATATCATATAGATTTATTGAAAGTCAAACATCACAAAGTTCGAGCATGTACGTGGAGAAAAACATTTACATCTAGAAAAGAAAACTTATACCATTAGATTCATCGTGAGATGTAGTCTTGTATGATGTATCTTTGGTATTGTAGATATAAATAACATTTGCGTAAACCTGGTCAAAGTTTCCAAAGTTCGACTTATAAAAAATTTATATGCACTGCATTATCGAGCGGATGGAATATCTCAGCTATCTGATGCACCACTCAGCCTTGTCGAGGCTCCCCTATCTCTCTCAAACTTTATATCTCCCTTGTTCACACATACACATGTCTCGCTCACGCTACATAGACCCATCTAACAATCTCCGCCCTTGTTCTCTCTCTATGTGACACGCACCCCCTAAGTACCATAATCCCTCACTCCATCATAGGCGCACGCACTCCCCCCTAAGTATGATTATCTCTCACTAGCCATTAGGAACACACGTATTGTCTCCTTCCATCCATACGTCTATCTCGATATCTCTCGGGATATCTTCTATCACGCACACACCATGTCACTCGATCTCCCACCCATGTAGTCCCATCACGATCTCCAGGGGGTCTCTCTATGACAAACATACACTCTCTGCTCCCCATGTCTGCATTTTCTCTGTACATCTCTCTTGACATCTCTCCCTTGTTTGTCAGACCCCTCTTGGCCACGTGATAGGGGTCTTTCTCTCTCGGTTGCAAACAACCACACACTATCTCCTAACCTTGCTTCCGCTATCGAAGATGCATGTGTGATATGTTTGCATAAGACACACACGCCTTTTCTATACTTTTATCATGTGTTGTCCATCTCTCTCTCTCTCTCACACAGACACTTTTTTCAGTCACTCTTTCTATTTCACTCTCTCTCTTTAGTTAGGAACTCTCTCACGTCCATAAGCATATGCATGTTTTGAAAAGTCAAACCTCAGAAAAGTTTGACCAGGTATATGTGGAGAAAAAACATTTACATCTGGAACGATCATTAGATTCATCACAACATGTAGTTACTTCATACTATCATTTATCTTTGGTATTGTAGATATAAGTAATTTCTTTAGAAACTTGGTTAGAGTTTCAAAAGTTTGACTTTAAAAAAAATGCTGGCACTACATTATCGAATGGAGGTAGTAGCTCTTTCTCTCTCTGCTATCTCTCATGGGCCTCCCCTCTCACTCGAACTCTCTATACCGATGGATTATACAGTCACTATGTCAGCATATAGCTCCCTATATAGTTTAGTTGACTGGTCAACCAGTCCACACGCTGCCTTGTCGGCTCGTGTTCTCTATCTTCGTGTGCTGGCCCATGTGGCAGTGGGTGAAAATAAGTAAACTAGAGGCCCATCTGACATGCGGTGAAGTAAACAAAATTGAAACCACTCGGGGTAGCACCCCGCATGCTAGTAAATTGAGGGCACACTTCTTCTGCGTGAAGGACGCACTCACGCACAATTCACCACTGCGCGGTGGCATGCACAGAAGGACGCACTCGTGCACACCTAGTAGGCCAGCACACAACAGACACCAGCACACGTGTACACCGGCGTCACCGCCGGCTGAGATGGATGGCGATGCAACCAACAAGCAGAGGCGGCTCGAGCCAAAACCGCATCCGGCGAGCCTGGACTTCATCAGCAGCCCCCCCTTCGACATGCTGGTCGTCATCATCGGCCTCCTCCCCACCAAATTTGCCGTGCGGACCGCCTTGCTCTCTCGGCGGTGGCGCCCCCTTTGGCATCACGTCCCCGTCAACCTCACCGTTGACATATGCCTCTACGACGGGGATTGCAAACGCATGGCCACAGTCTCCAAGATCCTTTCATCGCACCCTGCGCCAGCCAGGCGCCTTGACATCCGCATGTCTAGTACCAACTTCAAGGTCCAAGTCAAGTTTGACGAGTGGTTCTTATCCCCCGTGCTAGATCAGCTCGAGGAGCCTAGCTTTGAAGTTGGACGAGATGTCGCTATCTGTCGCCGTCCGCGCTCCGCCTCACACCAACGCTGCGCTGCGCCAGCTTCAGCTCCTGCTATCTTCCCCAGATTAATGCCGCACCCACCCTTCTTCTCCCTCAACTCAAGCCTTTTGACCTAAAGTAATGAAAGTTCTTACGTAAACTTCCTAGTAATTCCCTCTTCGTAGGTGCAGCATTACTCCTAACATTTGTAATATCAGTTTGAAACTTGTAATATGGCCGTGTCCTATTCCCGTGTTTTCAAAATCCTGCGAATCAAAGAGGTCCTGAGTTGGTGAGGATGTTGTTCTTTCCACCTTTCACCAAACTTGTGCAGTTTTCAAAAAGATGCTTACACTTGTTCCCTATTTACAAACAACTCCTTGTCTCTCACAATCAGCCTTATCTCCTCCCGACCACATCTAGAAGGCCATGGAAAAATCTAGTGCGATGGCCGCTGCCGGCACCGTCCACCCCCAATCTTGGTGATCCGTGCAAGGCACAGGCATCTACACACGGGAAATTATGTCGAACACGGCTAGTTGTAACTAGGCTAGCTCTACAGCCATGATGATAGTGACTGCACACGGTGAGGCTGACTATGGTGTGCCGAACACGGTACCTACACTTAGGTGTCATCTCCGGCGTAGGGTCTTGTCACTTCACTGTGAGAAGCAACACGTAATAATTTGACCAACGGGTAGTACAACACTACTACATGGGTAGTACTACTACTAGTACTAGCACCACCGTCTGGATTTAGTAGTACTACCACGTCCATCTGGATTTAGTATTTGACTAGCAATATCTAGTAATGCAGGTCACAAAAAATGTACTACTCCCTCTGTAAATAAATACATGGTGTATTGTTTTATTCCTTCTGGTATTGGGCTCAAATCTGAAGTCTCATCAATCAGACTACTATTGTACTCACCGAGCGCTTAGGTTGGTAAGATACCAACAAAAAATTGCAGTCAAAGACTACTATTTTACTCTCTCTGTACTGGTGCATTAGTCACGTTACGAAAACCAAATAGTAATCCCAAAAATTTTAGGCGCGCTGCATTAACTACCAATCTCATTCCATGTTTTTTGCGACGAAAAAAGAAATCACCCAATACAAGACGTGGGGTGCGTATGCATCCAATGACTTGAGACTACTCCTTCGGTCTAGGTGTATAAGTCATCTTAGATCAAGTGAAAAATAGGAGTGGGCTCTCATGCAAGAGCCTAGCTATATGCGGATTCCTAGGCCGATACAATAAATATGAAGAAAGAGAGAGAGACGATGAGAAAAGGTAGTACTCTTATAGCCAGCCTTGTAGCTAACCTTATTGTATGAGTGGCTACAAGTGATGGCTCTATATGACATGGCAACATCATATAGCCAGCAGCTGGCTATACTATTAACCATGCTCTTAGGTTGTGCACCGTGACCAAGACGAAGGGGAAATTGAGAGAACTTAATGTCTTTTTGCTAATTAATAGCATTACATGCAATGAACTTATACTAGTGGCATGCATATGACACTAGTCTAAGTTTCTACCTTCATAGTGCAAAGTAACATAGTAGTAGTGTCATAGATGGCTTCATTTATTAGCTTGTAGACTCATCTTTTCTTGGAAAATGCTATGTTATAGTAACATATTATGTTACTCTAAACACATCTCTCCTCATTAAATACATGCCACATAAGCAAACTTGTCTTGGACTGCGGTATGTTACTTGCTAAGTTACTCCCACTATGACTAGCCTTAGCACAACATTTTTGGTTACATGCATTAAAATTTTATTAGTTAAATCAAAGGTCCAAACATCGCACAAAATGCAAGGGGGGCCAATAAACCAGTAAACAACAAAGTTCTCTCATTTCGCCCCAACTAGAGGTCCGGTGAGATGACTATAGGCACCGGAGCTCAGTCCCACAGGGACACAACTTCATTGACTTACTACACCTACCTTTGGTGCATGATAGGTGGGCCCAACTGGTGGCTGGCCCACCTGTCATACAGCCAAAGGCAGGTGCAGTAGAGGGCCGAGGAGTAGATGGCCAACACACACGTCGCAAGATCAGTTGACTAGAAGCTACACCCATGGAGGCGACTCGAGCATCAGCCGGCTGTGCCATATGGTCCACGACGCCGGCCTGTGACCTAGCACCGAGGAACGTCTCCACGTCGTGCTTGAGGCCACCAGGGTGAGAGGCCACTTGGACGGAAGCTTCGTCTCCTTGTTCGACGAGGTCCTTGTCTGCTTCCTCGATAAGTTTACCGTAGTCAAGCAGCTAACGGACGACCTTGACGTACGCCTACAGCCCATGCGCCCAGGCTCGGCGATGCCCACCACCCTCAACGACCTCTATGGTGGCAACCCCTTCGACGCACTGGTGGCCCTGCGACTGCCAGCTGTCGCGCCAGAGAATGTCCAACTTGAGGTCACGCTCACTACGCAGCGCCTGGCGTATCAAGACACCATCAACATAATGTAACGCCCCGGATGTAACTTTCCATATTTATAACTCTGACTCTTGCCATTTTCGGCTATGTGATATGATATTCCCTCTGTGGTTGGGTTTTTTTCTGTTGTTTTGCATTTTTTTTGTTATCATGCACTTCATATCATGTCATCATGTGCATCGCATTTGCATTCGTGTCCGACTCATGCATCCGAGCATTTTCCCCGTTGTCCGTTTCGCAATCCGACACTCCCACATGCACCCGGCGCACCCCTCTTGTCTCTTTCCTTGAGCGGGAGTTAAAAGTTCTCGGAATGGGCCAAGATTTGTCAAGTGGCCTTTGTACACCACCGGTAGAACGCCTATCAAATTTCATTCCATTTGGAGGCCATTTGATGCCCCAACGGTTAACTGGGTAACCGCAAAAGCCTCTTTGTGTTGCAGTCCAACACCCATCCAAAACAGCCCAATAACCCCTCTAAACCACATCCATGTTCTCCGTCGTCGAATCACGATCATGTGGGCGAAAACCGCACCTCTTTTGGACTCTCCTAGCCCCCTCTACCTATAAATTGGCACCTTCCCCCGAAATTTCACGTAGATGAAACCCTAGCCCCGCTCCTCGCGCCGTCAGACAAAACCTCCCACCACCGGACATGTCCACCCATCAAGCGTTCTGGCCAATCAGAGGGTGCCATGTCACCTCTACCGCCTCCCGCATCCACTCGCATCGCGCCACCTGTCCCCGTCGGCTCCTCTCCACCGCGCGGCCCCGCCTAGGCCCATCCGGTGCCCGCGTGAGGCCGGATTCGGCCGCCGCCACCTGCGTGCACCGTTGATCATGCCCGCTCACCGGAATAGCGGCTAGCCGTCGCCGGAATCTCCTTCCGCGCCTCCAGTTGCCGCCTCCCGTCCCCGCCGCCTCATCGAGCTCGCCGCGCCGCCACCCCGCTTCGGCTCCGCCAACTGCCGCATTGCTCGTCGCCTTCCTCCACGCCATCGCGCCACACCAGTGACGCCGCCTCCGCACCCAGCTCCGCGGCATCGACCTCCGCCCCCGCTCAGCGCCTCTTCGCCCGACGAGCTCGTCGGCCAAGCCATAGCCACTCTCGCCTGAAGCACCACCGCGGGTCGGATCCGGTTGCTCCATTCTAGATCCGAGGTTCACCGCCCCGGGCCGCCCCATTCTCGTCGTCCGCGACAGCTCCTCGCCGGAGTTCTTCGTCGTCGTGCCTCCCGCTCGACCCGATGCCTGTTGACCTCGCACGCCAGGTGGGCCCCGCCACCTACCTCACCGGACCAGCAAGACCGGTGAACCGGCCGGTTCACTTGCGAACCCGCCCGGTTCACCCGGCCCCGCGGACCGCCGTGAACCGCCCCAAACTGCCCGGTTTACGCCCGACAGCTCCAAGCCGGCCCATGGGCCCAAAGTGAGCGCTCCCATCCAATCCCCTGCCTGGGCGTGTTTTATCTATCCATCGCCCGTCATTTTTTTTGAAGTCCCTGGAAGTCATCATCATATAGGCATGTTTGACTGCTTGTTACTTTAGGCATGGTTACCCGATTGGAGTGGATGATATGTCAAAATGTTTGTCTCGTTAAGCTCTTCATGTTAGCAGCATTTGCATGCATGTTAATGTCCATTATTATGTCTTTTTCATTTTTGCAAGAGTGCTATAAAATGTTAAGTGCTGGTACTTATCAGATCATGGTGATTTGTCATTTTTGTTGTGTTTGATATGTGTGTCCTACGAGCATGAGGTGTACATGTGTTTTGAACTACAACAAGCCATCTTTACAGGGGTCTAAGTCTTGTATTTTTGTGATCTATGTGGTGACTAGCACAAGCATGCAAACTAGGCTCCGTAATGTTGCTGTTTTCAGGCACTTAGGATTTTGCTAAGTATTTTTCCTACTGTTATTTTGAGTCCATGTAAACTGGATGCTACCATGAGATCCATGCTTATTTTGAGTTACTTCAGTAAGGATGTTTTGAACGTGTGGTTATGCTCTATCCATTCCTGCCCCTGGTTGAAATTATGGAGTGATCTAGCATCTCAGTTGCTTGCTCTATGTTTGCTATAAAATGTTCCTGGCAGATTGTTAACATGTTAATCAAAATTGCCGTGTGTTTTGCTAGTGATCCATGCATCCTATTAACTTGCTATTGCAGTGGTTAGCTTCATCAACATGTCATCTTACTATTGGTATGCTTATGTTGTCATTTAGTGCTTTGTGGTGAGTGGCATGAGCATGCAAAGTTGCTATCATGAATCTGTTTATGCCATGCTCTGTTTTTCTTCTAAGTCTGAACCTGTTAATAACACTTGCTATGTTTACATGGGTGCCATCATATCTTCTGTGCCTTTATGGCTCATGTTCAGTAAGGGACTTTTGTTCTATACATTTAGTAGAATCATCCCATGCCTTTGTTTGCTATGATATGTTCATGTAGCATGTTGTTTTCTTGATCTAAACGTTGCTTCCTGATGTTGTTTTTGACATGTTAGTATTTTCACAGTCTGTGAAGCTGATATCTTTTGCACTTTTTCCATGCCTGTTTGAACCTGATCTAGTGTGATTTAGCCATAGCTCGGTGTTCATGTTTTGTCAAGGATCTCCTGTACATCACTTCCATATGTGTTGTTGCTATGTTGGAGTGCAGTAGCTTAGTTTCTTGTTGCATTGTAAGTGCTATCATGCTGTTAGTTGCAGATTTGCGTCATTCTTGTGTTGCTTGTCATTTGCAAACTGTGCATCCGTTCCCGGTGATCTTTATATTGATTTCGACCGAAATCACGTCATATTTCCAGCAGCATACTTGGGTTGCCAAGTTGATGCCTTGATCAATCTTTCCCTTCCGGAGCACGCATACGCATTGCATATCATATCTTGCATATCATGCCATGTATCGCATCATGTTGCTTGTGCATTGCACCGTGATTGTTGTTCCATTGCTTGTGTTCTTGCACTGGGAAGAGCCGGGAGACGAGTACGTGAACGAGGAACCTGTTGAGTACGCTTTCGAGGATAAAGCTTTCGACAACTCTGGGAAATTTGCAGGCAAGATGACCACACCCTCGAAATCACTTCTATCTTTGCCTGCTAGTTGTTCGTTCTATCGCTATGTCGCGCTACCTACCACTTGTTATATCATGCCTCCCATATTTCCATGTCAAGCCTCTAATCCACCTTCCTAGCAAACCGTTGTTTGGCTATGTTACAGCTTTTGCTCAGCCCCTCTTATAGCGTTGCTAGTTGCAGGTGAAGTTGAAGTTTGTTCCATGTTGGAACATGGATATGTTGGGATATCACATTATATAGTTGTTAAAGGGTGGAAGGCTCGGCCTTTTGCCTGGTGTTTTGTTCCACTCTTGTCGCCCTAGTTTCCATCATACCAGTGTTATGTTCCTTGATTTTGCGTTCCTTATGTGGTTGGGTGTTATGGGAACCCCTTGACAGTTCGCCTTGAATAAAACTCCTCCAGCAAGGCCCAACCTTGGTTTCAACATTTGCCACCTAAGACTTTTTCCCTTGGGTTCCACGGACTCCAGGGTCATCTTTATTTTTACCCCCCGGGCGAGTGCTCCTCTGATTGTTGATCCAAACTAGAGCCCTTTGCAGCGCCACCTCGGGGAAACTTGAGGGCTGGTTTTAGTTGTATGGATTGCTCATCCGATGTGCCCTGAGAATGAGATATGTGCAGCTCCTATCGGGATTTGTCGGCACATTCGGGCGGCTTTGCTGGTCTTATTTTACCATTGTCAAAATGTCTAGTAACCGGGATTCCGAGACTGACCGGGTCTTCCCGGGAGAAGGAATATCCTTCATTGCCCGTGAGAGCTTGTGATGGGCTAAGTTGGGACACCCCTGCAGGGTATAAGCTTTCGAGAGCCGTGCCCGTGGTTATGTGGCAGATGGGAATTTGTTAATATCCGGTTGCAGAGAACTTGAGACTTGACTTAACTAAAATACATCAACCGCGTGTGTAGCCGTGATGGTCTCTTCTCGGCGAAGTCCGGGAAGTGAACATGGTCTTGTGTTATGCTTGAATGTAAGTAGTTTCAGGATCACTTCTTGATCACTTATATCTTCTCGCCCATTGTGTTGCTTCTCTTCTCACTCTTATTTGCGTATGTTAGCCACCATATTTGCTTAGCGCTTGATGCAGCTCCGCCTCATTACCTTATCCTACCCATAACCTAAAATAGTCTTGATCTCGCGGGTGTGAGATTGCTGAGTCCTTGTGGTTCACGGATACTTCCAAATAGTTGCAGGTGCCGAAGATACTAGTGCAGGTGACACAACCGAGCTCTAGTGGGAGCTCGAAGAAGATCTTGATCGTTGTTTTGTGTCTTTTTCGGTCGATCAGCAGTGGTGCCCAGTTGGGACGATCGGGGATCTAGCATTTGGGGTTTATCTTCCTTTTCTTTTGGATTTGACCGTAGTTGGTCTTTGAGTGTATTTGGATGATGTATAAATTATGTATGTATTGTGTGAAGTGGAGATTGTAAGCCAACTCTTTATCCCTTTCTTATTCGGTACATGGGATTGTGTGAAGATTACCCCACTTGCAACTAAACCACCATGCGGTTATGCCTCTAAGTCATGCCTCGACACGTGGGAGATATAGCCACATCGTGGGTGTTAAAAGTTGGTAATCAGAGCCATCCCCAATTTACAAGCCCCCTGCTTGATCGAATCGCTGACGTTGTCAAGTGTAGAACAAAATGTTTTGAGTCTTAGGATTGTATATATCGGATAGTAGGATTCTTTTTACTCGTTAGTCCCTTCTTTGCTCTGGTGAGGCCTCCTGACGTAGAAGTTTTGACTTTGCTCTCCTCAAATTTTAAGATTTTTTTTAGGATCACGCGGGTATTTTGGGATCGTTCCGATATTCTTGTGATGAGAACATTGTTCTTGGTGCCTCCTGACATTTAGGGGTTGTGGCAGTGTCCCGGGGAGTTGAGCTCCGAGGTGTTGTCGTCACAATTTTATCATTGCAGTTCTGGAATACCTGAGTTTGCCAACATCGAATATCTCTTTTATGCAGTTGTTGGTGAGATAATCTTGACGCCACCCAGTACTGGGGCGGGAGTTCGGGAGTATTGCCATAACTCGTATAACGGATGCTTTTCGAAGGTTGAGGTACATGATTTCTGAAGGTTTCTTGGTTATGTGTTGAAGGATGTATACAGCTGGATGTAGGGATTGTTAGTTTGGGTGAGATATTATGCTTCCCCTGTATCCCCAACACCTGATTGCATAACCAGAAAGTTTCGGGAGTTTATAGGTGGTTATTCAAGTATCTCGTAGGAATTCATTCAAACAGACACATGATACGATATGGGGTCTATCATATGTTTGTTCCGGCTTATTCTGCAAGCCAAATCCTTTGTTTTGTTTTGAGTTGTGGTATTCGAGTTGCTTCGAAGTCAAAGGTTGATTCCATGCCTCTTTCTAAGCGATGTTCCCATATTTCTATGTGGATGCTAATCCTTCATGATCATCGAGATTGTCATGCCAATTCTTTCCAACCGATGTGCTTCTCTTCAAGTGCATCCGATCATCCCAACATTCGCAAGATCAATTCTAAGTTTTTTCTCAACGATGTTTGTTTCGTCCGTCCCAAGTTGTCTTTGTTTTTCCCGCCCTCCCACCCTTTTTTCTCAAGGACTCAGATTTCTTATTCAAGTATCCTTTTATGGATGTGAAGTCTCTTCATTCTTTTCTTTCAATGTTCTTATCCGGTGATTCTCAGGAAGATACTAGTGGAGCTTCGATTTTATAATTCTTCATTCTTTTTTCTCCTCCGGTGGATTCAATTCAAGTTTTCAGTGTTGATCATATTCCTTTCCTTGTTTCAAATGTTTTCACACACTGGTGCACCTCGTAACAGTTCAATTCTTGTTATTCATTTGTTCCGGAGTGCCAAAGATATCTCAGAAGATTCATGTTTTCATTCCTAATCCATTCAAGCTATCTCAAGGGTGTTATCTAATTCAAGCCATTTAATTCAACCAGTGCAATCTCTCTTTTAAATCATTCCAACGGTGTTTCTCTTGAGTGGGCCCTAACCCACAGGTCTTTTCCTAGGATCTTACTTAACTCTTCTAATTTTCCCGGAGTTACTCTCGAATTGTTCTCCAAGTTTGACGTAAGAATGAGTTATCATCAGTCAAATGTCTTTCTCCAAGATCCTTAAAATTCTTTTCATTTTTGGTTCAAACTTTCTAATTTTCATTCCGGAGTGCCTCAACAATTCATGGTGGTTTTTCTCGTCGTCATTCCCAGATTTTGAAGACCGAAGAAGAGTTTTCCCGCCAAATCTTATCCGTTTCTCTCAAAGAAGCAAAGTTCAAGCTTGAGGCCATCCTCTCATTATTGATTTCAATTGTGAGAATTCTTTTCACCCATCTGGAGCAATTCAAGAGTCTTGTCAGTTCGATTCTCCGGAGCCCATCTTACCAGAATTATTCATTCTAGCTTTCAGCTCTCGTTCTCAAATCTTACCGGTGCATCGTTCAAATATCCTTTAATCAGTTCATAATCTCTTCGTTCTCATGTATCTAAATCCCAGCAAGTATCTTCATTTGTTTTCCAATTCTTCCCGGTGAATTGTGCCTTTGCTGCTTTCACTTTCAATTCTTACAGTGGTTCGTTCGAGACTCCTCGTCCTATGTTCTCATATTTAATTTATTCGTTGTTTCAATCCTATTGGTGGTTCGTTGAATACCTTCCCAAGTTTGCACTATACCTCTCTTTAATCTTAGAATAAGTAGTATGCCAAATCCATTGCTTGTCATCAATTTAAAATTGGTGAAGGATAAGCATGATGTAATTCTTATTCTTGTTTCATGAGTGAATTCAATTCCTTATTCTGGAGGTTCATCAAAAAATTCTTGATTTCATTTGTTCATCTTTCTTTCCGGAGTTCCAAGTTTTTCTCAGTTATATCATCGCGAAGCTCCATCTAATCAATGCAAGGATTCATCTTATTATTTTCAAGCTTCTTTTCCTTGCGAAATTCTTGTATCTATGTCAGGACCCCGATTCTAAGTCACACCGATCTAGCATGTAACACCTCATATCACTTTGCGGCCTCACGCACGGTATTCCCACGGGTGTCGCCTTACCATGGCCCGGGACCGTTTGCGCCTTTTGGCTCACGTATATGATAGTGTCGCTAGCATCCATACGACAGAGAACCAGGGCTGACATGACTAGTCGTGGACCCAAAGTGGCACTAGCTTATGGGGACAGGCATACAAGAATCAACATCGAGCATGTCGGTCAGCAGCGTGTGAATCTGGGCTGTAGCACTGGGCTAACCGAACTCCGGGAACCCGGGCTGTAGCAGGCTAGGCAGGACTCCGGATGTCACCGCGTGACATTTCCCCGAAGGGACAGACACAGGAACGAAGTGAATCACATGTCGGCCAGTCAAGTGTTCCGGAGCAGTAGTGCTGGGCTAGCAGGACTCCGGTGAACCGGGCTGTAGCGGACTACTATGGCTCATGGAAGCACAAGACTACATTTCCCCATAAGAGAGGCTACCAAGGATAAACAACTAGGTTGTCGGATCCCACACATACCAAGCATTTGAATCATACACACAATATGCTCGATATGTGTAAATACAACATGGCATCACCACATAACACTACGACTCAAGTATTTATTCATTAGGCTCCGAGGAGCCAAGATATTACAAACATTGGTCTCATGACCCAGCATTCAGAGCATACAAGTCAAAGCACACGCGGAAGCTTAACAAGTTTGAGTACATACATCTACAAATGAAAAAGGCTGAGAAGCCTGACTATCTACAAGATCCTGTCGAGGGCATAAGATCATAGCTGAGGTATCAAGCTAAACGTCGAAGTCCACACGGAACTACTAGCGAGACTGACGTCTCTCTGCAAAACATAAATTAAGCAAACGTGAGTACAAATGTACCCAGCAAGACTTACATCAGAACTAGCTACATATGCATCGGTATCAATAAAGGGGGTGGTGGAGTTTGACTGCAGCAAGCCAGCTTTGACTCAGTGGCTATCCTAACTATGACTGCAAGTAACTCTTTTGAGGTGGCGCACACGAGTCCACATATTCACCATTTCAATACACCACTATGGATCCGCTCCCGTCTCCCTACGAGAACGCCATCCATGGCATTCACGCTTATCTTGCGCATTTTAGAGTATCCACTTTCACTTATCTATGAACTATGCAAGGGGTCCAAGTTTCCAAATCCGAGGAATCCGGCTATTCGAATAGATAATGATAACCCTGCAGGGGTGTACTTCTTCACACACGCTCTCTCCACTTACCACCATGTACACGTCGTGTATCTCGGCAACCTTCAAGCGGAAGCCTGGTGAGGGAGGGAGTCAGCCACGACCTGACTAATCACACAAGTCTCTCGTCCAGGTTTATCGCCTATTCGGGTTCCATCCGCAAGGAGATCCGGTCGGGGTGTCGCTCACGGCCCCAAATGATGTGTGCAGGGTTCCCAAGCCCACCATCCGGGTGCCACTTGGTACACCGTGCCACTATGCCTAGTCTGTCCCAAGCCCACCTGTACCGGGTGCCACTTCGTAGACTACTAATACTACCTACAAACACCAGAAACTAGTTGCAACTCCTGGACAGAGATCGAGTTGATTAATAAGTCGAGAGGGGTCGAGTTACCGGAACCCAATGTGTGGTAGTAACTGTTCATGGATCACAAACACAGAACTCAGTTCCTAAGAACGGCTGCAATGAGACAACCCACCATGTACTCCTACATGGCCTCTCACCACTACCTTTACCAAATCGTGTTCACACACTTAGCTCTCAACAGTAGGACATGTTCACCACATTCCAATTCATCCCCGATGAATCGGACCTGACTCAACTCTAAGTAGTAGGAGGCATGACAAACAAGCATGAATGAGAAGGCACATCAGGGCTCAAACAACTCCTACTCATGCTAGTGGGTTTCATCTATTTACTGTGGCAATGACAGGTCATGCAGAGGAAAGGGGTTCAGCTACCGCAGCATGTAACAGTTCAAACATTGTTGTCCTAATGCAGTAAAAGAGAGCAGGAGCGAGAGAGTGGGATTGTATCGAAATGAACTAGGGGGTTTTGCTTGGCTGGCACTTCTGAAGATAGTATAGTTCTTCATCGGTGTCATCGATCACATCGTCGGAACCACGTCTATCGAGAGGGGCAAACACCGGCAACTGAGAAAGAACACAATCAATGCAATGCCACAATATGATGCATGATCATGACATGGTAATATGCTGTGATTTGAGCTAATGCATCTAGCTATGATTTAAATGAAGTTGGTTTGAATACATGATTCAAATTCCAACTCCATATATGATTATTTAAATGCCCTTAATTTGTTTTGTCCAAAACAAAGGACAAACATTGTTCAAACATGCATGAAAATGGTACAGATGTATAGATTGGATTTTTCTAATCATTTTTCATATATAAATTATTTGATTTGGAGCTACGGTTGAATTACTATGATTTTTAGAAGTTTTAGCTAATTTCTGAAATAAATAAATCGTTTAGATTTATTTAAAATCCAGAAAAGGGTTTAATGCATCAGCACTGCGTCATGCTGACCTCAGCAGGTCAACTGGACACCTCTAGGTCAAACCTGACCAGTAGGGCCCTCTAGTCAGTGACACATAGTCAGCTATAGAGGCTGACATGTGGGACCCGGTCAAAGCTGACGTGGCCAAGTCAAAGGTGACAGGCGGGGCCCTCTGAGATTAGCACTAATCTAATAGAGAGGTTAAACTAATTAACTTAGGCACTTGGGCCCACTTGTCAGTGAGAGCTGGGGGTTAATTAGTGCTAACAGTGGGGTTTAACCAGTGACTAATCGCCGGCGGTAAGCAGTGCACGGCGGCGATCACCGGCCGGCCGGTTCCGGCCACGGCTGGTCGCGTGGGTAGGTTCTACGCGGTCGTGGGAGTGAGCCGCGTCCAACAGTGCCATCGGTTGGTCGCGGTGTGGCTAGAATCATCGCCGGCGTCGAGCTGGGCGGCAGTGGCACTCGGGCACATGCGGGAAGTGGTGCTGCAGGGCACGCCGAGCTAGCAAAAAGGGCTGGACGACCTCCTAGAGGAACCAGGAGCTCATTGCCATGCGCAGCAACGATGGGCGCTGGCTGCAGTGGCGACGCACGATAAGGCAGGTGGCGGCGAGCTTCGGCCGTGGTGGCCAGCGGGGTTAGAGGAAGAAATCGAGTGGGAGGAGAGAGGGGTTGGGAGCAGAAGCTCATGGCGATCACGCAAGGAAGGTCAGCGAGCTCAGGGAGGTCCTGGCGGCGCCGAATCGACCGGAGACGGGCTCGGGTGCCCGAGGTTGAAGACAAAGGCGAAGACGGTGTTCGGCAGCGTTTGGCATCGCGTGAGTCGACAGAGAGGCGTAGACGTCTGTGGCGGAGCTCCTTGGCATGTCGACGAGGCAAGGGGGAGGAGGTGGCCGCGGTGGTGCACGTCGGTGCCGACGGGGCCGCTCAGGTGGGTGCAAGTGAGAGAGCAGAGGAGGGAAGAGGCCACGGGTGAGGGAGAGAGAGGTCAGGGGGTGTGGCTACGTTGGAGGTGTCCAGGCGTCGGCGGCAAGCAGGAGCTGGTGAGGCGCGTGCTCGCGAGCGGTGGCCACGCGCGCTGCGTCCTCCTGGCAAGAGGAGAACGATGACTGGCCACTGGGCCAGTCGGGCCAGTTGGGCTGTCACAGAGCTGGGCCGGTTGGGCGCTAGGTGGGCTGCGCCACGTAAGTGCCAGGTGGGTTTTTCCTCTCTCTGGTTTTCTCTATTTTATTTATGTTTTCTATTTTTTGCTATTTGTTTTGATTTAGTAATAATACCAAACCATTTCATAAAATCCTGGAAACAATTATGGGTTCTTTCTGAATTATTTCAGTGACCCTTAACAATTTCCAACATTTTTGGAGCATCTAAAATATATATAGCATTTAAAGGCCCCAATTCAAATACAATATGAGTTAATTTAAAAATCCAGAATGGCCTAAAAATATGTGCATCATTTTTGGCAATGGTTTTCACCTTTATTAAAAATAATGAACTTCTCTAAAGGGCATTCTGGGTTCATTGAAAATATTTTTATTTTGATCCTAATTGCATTTCATTTAGTGCTAGGGTTTGTCATCCCCATTTCAAAATTCAAACAACATAGACATGATGCATGGATGCTTATGAAACTAATTGCAATCAAATTCTAGGGTTGTGACAACTCACCCCACTAAACAAGAATCTTGTCCCAAGATTCAAGACGTGAGGTTAGAAGATAGAGGGAACACAAAGCTAATAACATGATCTTCATGATCCAACTGCTTCAGCTCGATCTTGGCGTCCTTCCTTTCAAGATCTTCATCCAACATAATGACGACGGACAGGAACTCTACCGGAATCGATCTTCTCGAAGATCGGTCAACTCAAGATCAACTTTTGGGGTGAGATATAAAACATCTCTTGAGCTGAGACACGAAACATACATTCAAAGGAATGGAGTGAAACAGAGAACGAAGATTCAAGTTGATAAGCACAATTCCACGCGGAACAAGATGGTGCATGGTTTCAAGATAACGAGGAGTTAACTGCCATGATTCCGTAACAGCACCTTAGGGAAGGTGAATTGCAGAAATATTCCCTTAAGTGGCAAAAAGAATTACTTTTGATTCATAGATCATTGAAACTCTTCATACCAGCCTAGGGCAAATCACAACAATCGTTTGGCGGAATACGAAGGAATGGCATACCCGGACTAGGATGGATGATGTGGACTACCTTGTTAAAGGCAACTCAAGGGATGATTTTTGCTTATCATCAAAGATGGGTGGGGCCCATGGTAGGTCCACTTTTGAAGATGACCTTGGACAACAACTGCTGAGAAGGCGGATCATAGTGAAAAGGCACAACGGTGGGTGCAAGCTGGGGACAAAATGCAAATGTTGGAAATGATTCTAGTAACTGGGGAGAAACCCAACAGTCGAGAGAGATTCCACTATTGGAAAGGTTATAGCATAACCTAGGAAACTTAGAGCATATCACAATTAATGCCGACGATAAATCCTAGTGATTGCGCGTGCTCTCAAGAACTTGAGCATTCCCATATTCAACAAGTTTTACCAATATCCATGTCAAGGATCCTAGCAACACAACATACTACCATGATGAATAATGGTGGAGGACACAGATGCAAAGAAAGATAACACTTTCTCAGATTTCACCTTAGAGAGGCCAAGGGATCAAAATCTGGATGATCGACCGAGAGACATTTAGCACTCCGCTTCTAATGTTCTCCTTCATGGCTAGCGTAACATATTTATTGAGATGGTTTGGTATCTAGAACATCAAGTAAAAGGTCGGACTTCGGAAACACAAAAATCTATAGGGAACAACTAATGGAATAAATTCTACGAGATCCTTATGGGGAGGTGGCCATCTTCCTCAATCAAGATACTACAATAATAGGTCTTCCGGCTGGGTGTGTTGGCCACGACATCCACTCTACCGGTTACCGAGAGACCAATATTATAGCTCTTGGGAAGAGTTCCAACCATCACATCTGCTTGAGATTCAGATCTGGTTGGTTTTAGGATATTCCAGACTCATCGAGTCTAGAAGGAAAAATGAAAGTTTGCAACACAAATCGACGAGATGACATTGCGAGATTCTCGGGAGATGAACTATGATAGCAAGCTCCAAAACATGAGCTGGTTCTGCTACAACATATGAACACGTTGTCCCAGACAGGCATGACCATGTAGTAGTCTTATAATAAACACTACCGAGTTCTAGTTGGGAACCATCATCTCGGATAACAAAGTCCTTGCATAAGTCATATGATTAGCTCCTATGAAGGAACTTCTTCTCCTTGAACAAATCAGTTAGTGGCTTGGTGTGCTAGGGATACATATAGAATGAAGGTTGCAAGTCTCCAAACCACAATATACTTCGCACATATGCATGACTGACTTGGGATGATTCCAGAGGAAGCAAAATAAACTTTCTCGAATTCACGGCGGCAACTTGCATCGATTGCACGTGAACTTAGAGGAAGTCGCTACTTTCATCCAAACATATGCTTCATGAACGGAACATGAAGGCGTTGTTTACAAAGTTTCCAACACTAGCTTAATGTTTAACACGAATCATGGGGGAGACAAGATGCTGCTGATGGGCTCAACAGCAACTCATCGGAATTTCCATATAACTGGACTTCCACCATCATGTGAACACGGTGATAGCATTGGTCAGACCAAAAGATGTAATGGTGTATGCTCGAGGGATCAACCACGAGTAAGACAACATTACGAACATTGTTGGTTCTGATTTGACTTGACAATAGCCCATACTCAAGTCAAAGTTTCGACAAGGCAATAGATTCAACAACTAATCACAGGGAGCAATCGATGAAGATATCATCTTTCTTCAACACACACAGATATATCCCTTTGAAAATGAACTAAATGAGGCAGCTTTTATCCTCCAACTCTCCAAGTTGTTGTTCAGCTTAACCAACTAGCTCAGGGGTACCCAACACAAATTCTTGGAGAAGGGGTGGTTACAAGGAACCAACTTGATCACGAGATCAACATAGCGGTCAGGGAATAGCCTGGTGATACTTCCGAGAGGATATTCAGAAAATCACGAACCACCGATATTAAGCTCGAGAACAATCTTGCTTTTTAGGGCAAGATGATGTGATCAGAAGAGAGAGGGATTGACACAATCCTAACTCATTGATCGAAGAGTGCACCAGAAATAAGGACTAGGTAGCATGATCAATCTTAGGATGATGATTCAATAACCAACACGCTAAGGATGAAATTATTGTCCATTAGCTACCAACCAACGGAGTTGCTAGTAGTATTCATTTCACAGATCATAATTCACTCGTCGTCATTCCGGTTGCAACAACATGGGGACCGAGGAATGAAAAATGATGGCGAGAAGTACCACTGTATCAAGAGTTCATAGGATGGTGTGCAATTGCCATGATATTCTTGATATAAAGATGGTAATACTCCAAGGTAGAACAGAACAAAAACTGCATTGGCATTTTGATCTGTGGAATACAACTACTTTGACCCAATCCTAGAAATGGACGTGGTACTGGTTTGTTTCTCCTAGACATTCTGAAATAGAATGGCTTGACGGACCACAAGAATAATAGGCATCGATGAACACCAATGCACAACTATTCCTGACTATCAAGTGATAGACTAGGGTCCGAATACAACTGAGGAGGGTCAACTCAAGGAACATATATCTTTCTGAGTTGTGGACGCATAGATTAGTATGTCGAGCAAAGTTCAACATTTCTTCCGGATAACCCATGCAGAAAGGTAGAACTGGCAGATTCACAATGTAGAATGGATAACTCATCAAGAGCTCTCTGGTTGTGATCTTTTGGTTCAAAAGAACTTCTTCCATAAGCAGTTCATGGTATTTGGAAGAAGGAAATACCACGGACCTCGAGGACTATCGCAAAGGTTATGAATATCCTAAAGGAACTAGCAACAATATCAACACGAAGTGAATAGAGTGATTCTTGGGTGAAGAACACAGGAGTAGAATACCTACTACTAAATGGCATCATGGGATGCTTTCAAGAATGATGGCCAGAATCATCACACTGGGGATACGAAAGCATTGCTAAATTCTCGAGGACACCTAGGGTCATAATACTAACTCCAACATACACGTCAAGGCAACGGAGTACCTCAACACACCGATTAGTGTGCTTAATCTGGCCCAAAAATACAACGGAACATGGGGGAAATATTTGCAAGTGCATCAGACTATTTAGAAACATGGGATGACTCGGACAACATAACGGCTGTAAATGCTCAAAATAATTTGAGACATCCTGCAAAAATGGTGGCATAACCACTCAACATCTCAATATCAAGGTTCTGAGGCCAGCTATAAACATATGGAAGTTGTAGGAACTGAACTGAGGCTTGAACTCAACAATCCTAGGCAACTACGGTTTAGTAACACGTCATCCTGAGAGATAGAAGAGAAGCCTAGTACTTAACCCCCATAGAAAAGAAGAGGTTGACTCAGAGAAGAAGGGCATAAGGTAAAAGAGTAAAAAGAGCCTTACATTCCCATCCACAACCAATTCCCTTATATAACTAAAGCATTTCTAGACTCAACTTGTACCAGCTTGGCTTGGTAATCCTACAGGCAGTCAGGCTCTGATACCAAAGCTGTCAGGACCCCGATTCTAAGTCACACCGATCTAGCATGTAACACCTCATATCACTTTGCGACCTCAGCACGGTATACCCACGGGTGTCGCCTTACCATGGCCCGGGACCGTTTGCGCCTTTTGGCTCACGTATATGATAGTGTCGCTAGGATCCATATGACAGAGAACCCGGGCCGACATGACTAGTCGTGGACCCAAAGTGGCACTAACTTATGGGGATAGGCATACATGAATCAACATCGAGCATGTCGGTTAGCAGCGTGCGAATCCAGGCTGTAGCACTGGGCTAACAGGACTCCGGGAACCCAAGCTATAGCAGGCTAGGCAGGACTCGGATGTCACCGCGTGACATTTCCCCGAAGGGACAGACACATGAACGAAGTGAATCACATGCCGGCCAGTCAAGTGTTCCGGAGCAGTAGTGCTGGGCTAGCAGGACACCGGTGAACCGGGCTGTAGCGGACTACTATGGCTCATGGAAGCACAAGACTACATTTCCCCATAAGAGAGGCTACCAAGGATAAACAACTAGGTTGTCAGATCCCACACATACCAAGCATTTCAATCATACACGCAATATGCTCGATATGTGTAAACACAACATGGCATCACAAGATAACTCTACGACTCAAGTATTTATTCATTAGGCTCCGAGGAGCCAAGATATTACAAACATTGGTCTCATGACCTAGCATTCAGAGCATACAAGTCAAAGCACACGCGGAAGCTTAACATGTCTGAGTACAGACATCTACAAATGAAAAAGGCTGAGAAGCCTGACTATGTACAAGATCCTGTCGAGGTCACAAGATCATAGCTGAGGTATCAAACTAAACGTCGAAGTCCACACGGAACTACTAGCGAGACTGACGTCTCTCTGCAAAACATAAATTAAGCAAACGTGAGTACAAATGTACCCAGCAAGACTTACATCAGAACTAGCTACATATGCATCGGTATCAATAAAGGGGGTGGTGGAGTTTGACTGCAGCAAGCCAGCTTTGACTCAGTGGCTATCCTAACTATGACTGCAAGTAACTCTTTTGAGGTGGCGCACAAGAGTCCACAAATTCACCATTTCAATACACCACTATGGATCCGCTCCCGTCTCCCTACGAGAACGCCATCCATGGCAGTCACGCTTATCTTGCACATTTTAGAGTATCCACTTTCACTTATCTATGAACTATGCAAGGGGTCCAAGTTTCCATATACGAGGAATCTGTCTATTCGAATAGATAATGATAACCCTGCAGGGGTGTACTTCTTCACACACGCTCTCGCCACTTACCACCATGTACATGTCGTGTATCTCGACAACTTTCAAGCAGAAGCATGGTGAGGGAGTCGGCCACGATCTGACTAATCACACAAGTCTCTCGTCCAGGTTTATCGCCTATTCGGGTTCCATCCGCAAGGAGATCCGGCCGGGGTGTCGCTCACGGCCCCAAATGATGTGTGCAGGGTTCCCAAGCCCACCATCCGGGTGCCACTTGGTACACCATGCCACTGTTCCTTGTCTGTCCCAAGCCCACCTGTACCGGGTGCCACTTGGTAGACTACTAACACTACCTACAAACACCAGAAACTAGTTGCAACTCCTGGACAGAGATCGAGTTGATTAATAAGTCGAGAGGGGTCGAGTTATCGGAACCCAATGTGTGGTAGTAACTTTTCATGGATCACAAACACAGAACTCAGTTCCTAAGAACGGCTGCAATGAGACAACCCATCATGTACTCCTACATGGCCTCTCACCACTACCTTTACCAAATCGTGTTCACACACTTAGCTCTCAACAGTAGGACATGTTCACCACATTCCAATTCATCCCCGATGAATCGGACCTGACTCAACTCTAAGCAGTAGCAGGCATGACAAACAAGCAGGAATGAGTAGGCACATTAGGGCTCAAAAAACTCCTACTCATGCTAGTGGGTTTCATCTATTTACTGTGGCAATGACAGGTCATGCAGAGGAAAGGGGTTCAGCTGCCCCAGCATGTAACAATTGAAACATTGTTGTCCTAATGCAGTAAAAGAGAGCAGGAGCGAGAGAGTGGGATTGTATCGGAATGAACAAGGGGGTTTTGCTTGCCTGGCACTTCTGAAGATAGTATAGTTCTTCATCAGTGTCATCGATCACATCGTCGGAACCACGTCTATCGAGAGGGGACAAACACCAACAACTGAGAAAGAACACAATCAATGCAATGCCACAATATGATGCATGATCATGACATGGCAATATGCTGTGGTTTGAGCTAATGCATCTAGCTATGATTTAAATGAAGTTGGTTTGAATACATGATTCAAATTCCAACTCCATATATGATTATTTAAATGCCCTTAATTTGTTTTGTCCAAAACAGAGGACAAACATTGTTCAAACATGCATGAAAATGGTACAGATGGATAGATTGGATTTTTTTGATCATTTTTCATATATAAATTATTTGAATTGGAGCGACGGTTGAATTACTATGATTTTTAGAAGTTTTAGCTAATTTCTGAAATAAATAAATCGTTTAGATTTATTTAAAATATAGAAAAGGGTTTATTGCGTTAGCACTACGTCATGCTAACCTTAGCAGGTCAACTGGGCGCCTCCAGGTCAAACCTGACCTGTAGGGCCCACTAGTCAGTGACACATAGTTAGCTACAGAGGCTGACATGTGGGACCCGGTCAAAGCTGACACGACCAAGTCAAAGGTGACAGGCGGGGCCCTCTGAGATTGGCACTAATCTAACAGAGAGGTTAAACTAATTAACTTAGGCACTAGGGCCCACTTGTCAGTGAGAGCTGGGGGTTAATTAGTGCTAATAGTGTGGTTTAACCGGCGGCTAACCGCCGGCGCTAAGCAGTGCACGGCGGCGATCACTGGCCGGCCGGTTCCGGCCATGGCTGGTCGCGTGGGTGGGTTCTACGGGGTCGTGGGAGTGAGCCGCGTCCAACGGTGCCATCAGTTGGTCGCGGGGTGGCTGAAATCTTCGCCGACGTCGAGCTGGGCGGCGGTGGGGCTTGGGCACATGCGGGAAGTGGTGCTACGGGGCACGCCGAGCTAGCAAAAAGGGCTGGACGGCCTCCTGGAGGAACCAGGAGCTCATTGCCATGCCCAGCAACGATGAGTGCTGGCTGTAGTGGCAACGCACGACAAGGCAGGCGGCAGCGAGCTTCGGCCGCGGTGGCCAGCGGGGTTAGAGGAAGAAATCGAGTGGGAGGAGAGAGGGGTTGGGAGCAGAAGCTCATGGCGATCACGTTGGGAAGGTCATCGAGCTCGGTGTGACGCCCCCGATTCAATCGTACACTAATCATACACGCAAACGTGTACGATCAAGATAAGGGACTCACGGGAAGATATCACAACCCAACTCTACAAATAAAATAAGACATGCAAGCATCATATTACAAGCCAGGGGCCTCGAGGGCTCGAATACAAGAGCTCGATCATAGACGAGTCAACGGAAGCAACAATATCTGAGTACATACATAAGTTAACCAAGTATGCCTTAAGAAGGCTAGCACAAACTGGGATACAGATCGAAAGAGGCGCAGGCCTCCTGCATGGGATCGTCCTAAACTACTCCTGGTCGTCGTCAGCAGGCTGCACCTAGTAGTAGGCACCTCCCGAGTAGTAGTAGTCGTCATCGACAGTGGCGTCTGGCTCCTGGACTCCATCGTCTGGTCACAGCAATCGGATATAGGAAAGGGGAAAAGGGGGAGAAAAGCAACCGTGAGTACTCATCCAAAGTACTCGCAAGCAAGGAGCTACACTACATATGTATGCATTGGTATCAAATGGAATAAGGGTATCATATGTGGACTGAACTCCAGAATGCCGAAATAAGAGGGGGATAGCTAGTCCTATTGAAGAATACGCTTCTGGTAACCTCCATCTTGCAGCAAGAGAAGAGAGTAGATGGTAAGTTCACCAAGTAGCATCGTGTAGCATAATCCTGACCGCTGATCCTCTCCTCGTCGCCCTATGAAAGAGCGGTCACTGGTTGTATCTGGCACTTGGAAGGGTGTGTTTTATTAAGTATCCGGTTCTAGTTGTCATAAGGTGAAGGTACAACTCCAAGTCATCCTATTACCAAAGATCACGGCTATTCGAATAGATTAACTTCCCTGCGGGGGTGCACCACATAACCCAATACGCTCGATCCCATTTGGCCGGACACACTTTCTTGGGTCATGCCCGGCCTCAGAAGATCAACACGTCGCAGCCCTACCTAGGCACAACAGAGATGTGAGCACGCCGGTCTAAATCCTATGGCGCAGGGGTCTGGGCCCATCGCCCATTACACACCTGCACATTGCGAGGGTGGCCGGAGAGCAGACCTAGCAACCTCCATTACAAAGGAAGTTGCGTTACGCGGTCCAACCCGGCGCGCGCCGCTTAGTCGCTGACGTCACGAAGGCTTCGGCTGATACCATGACGTCGAGTGCCCATAACTGTCCCCGCGTAGATGGTTAGTGCGTATAGGCCAGTGGCCAGACTCAGATCAAATACCAAGATCTCGTTAAATGTGTTATCTTGAAATAACCGCGAACGCCGACCAGGGCCAGGCCCACCCCTCTCCTAGGTGGTCTCAACCTGCCCTGTCGCTTCGCCACAAAGATCCACACAGAGGGCCGTTGGGACAAAGGTCTTTTCAGCCCCCAATCCTTGAATCACTCGCGGGTGCTCCAAGAGCCGACCCGGCTTTAGTCACCACATGTATCATATATTATGTATAAGTATATACCCGTGATCACCTCCCGAGTGATCACCTCCCGATAGAATAGCATGGCAGATGGACAAGAATGTAGGGCCACTGATGATAAACTAGCATCCTATACTAAGCATTAGGATAGCAGGTATAGGTAACAACAGTAGTAGCAAGGACAGGCTATGCATCAGGATAGGATTAACGGAAAGCAGTAACATGCTACACTACTCTAATGCAAGCAGTATAGAGGAGAGTAGGCGATATCTGGTGATCAAGGGGGGGCTTGCTTGGTTGCTCTGGCAAGAGAGAGGGGTCATCAACACCGTTGTCGTACTAGGTAGCAGCGGCGTCGGTCTCGGTGTTTAGCGAGAGAAGAGGGGGAGGAAACAATAAATATAATGCAAAAAAATGCATGACGATGCAGGACAAGACAAAGCGTGATGCTAGGTGTGCCCTAACGCGGTACGAGGTGGTACCGGTGAAGGGGGAAATAATCCGGGAAAGTATTCCCGGTGTTTTGCGTTTTCGGACAGATGAACGGGAGGGGGAAATTTGCGTGTTTGCTATGCTAGGGATGCGTGGTGCACGAATGGGCTGCGTATCTGGATTCGTCTCGTCGTTCTGAGCAACTTTCATGTACAAAGTATTTTCATCTAAGTTACGGATCATTTTATATCAATTTTTAAAGTTTTAATTCATTATCTAATTTTTCTGGTTTTAATTTTAATTCGAAATTAAAGAACAAAATGCTACGGGTACCCAGAGTTGTACCCAACAGAATGTATGTGTGGCTGGCAGGTGGGGTCAAGGGGGTCCAGTCAGCATTTGACCAGTCAACTGTTGACTGGTCCACAGGGTCACACAGGACCCACATGTCATGGACCGGGTCAACCCAGTCAACAGTTTGACTGGTCAAACTGGACAGGGGACCCACATGTCATTGACTAGCAACTAATCAGATTAATTAGGTTAAGTTAATTGATTAGGTTAATTAAACACAATTAATTAAGTTAATTAATTACTTAGTTAATTAATATTTTTATTTATTATTTACTTTTTTAATTAATTTTTAAAATATTTTTTTAACGTTTCAGGGCGTGGGCCCCGGCGTTCAGTGGCACAGGGGACAAACGGCGCGGCCGTTAGTGGGCGCCCGGGCAGTGGCTAACGGGGTGGAGCCCCGGGGGCGTGCGGGCGATGGCGAACATCCATGGCAGGGCACCGGCGAGGCTTGGTTGGGCATGTACAGGAGCGCGGGAAGCGGTGGGGCGATGAGCAGCAGTGGATGGCAAGCAGCAACGGTGGCGGGCGAGCGCGACTAGCAGCGGGGCGCCGTTGGGAACGGTGCGGCGCGGGGCTGAGGTGGCCAGGCCGCGACGAGGGTTCGTGTCTAGGGCGCGCCCGGCGACGGTGCCAAGTGAGGCCGAAACGCGGCGGGAGTGTGGTGGGGCGCAGAGCAGGGGCGCGGTGGAGCAGCGAGCAGCGGTGGCGACGAAGGCGCGGACATGGCAGGAGCACACAGGAGGCGCCGGGGCATGGCCAGGGTCGTGTAGGGGGAGGCCGGTGCGCAAACTGGGAGTAGGGAGTGAGACGCGATGGCGGGGGGCGAGGCCACGGCAGGCGCGGGCCTCGGTGGCCAGAGCAGGGGAGACGCGAGCGACGCGGTGCCGACGAGCACGACGCAGGGGGGAAGGAGAGGCCAGGGCCTCACCGCGGGGCCGTAGGGACAGTGGTAGCATTGCTCGGGGAGGCGGACGGGGACGCGAGGCGGAGATGAAGGAGCTCCTGGCGAAGAGCAGCGACGGTGGGGTGGTCCGGCGACGGGAGGCCTTCGGGCGACGACGAGGTCCAGTGGCGTCGGGGGCGATGGGGACGCCTGATGTCGATCTAGATGGGGGCGAGGGAGAGAGAGAACGGGGGAGTGGGGGTAGTGGCGGGGGGGGGGGGGGTGAACCGCTAGGGTTTGGTCGTTGGGGGGTTATGGAGGGGTTAGGTGTGCCGGCCCGGTTGGATGGCCAGCTGGGCCGAGGCCTAGCGCGGGGGGGGGGGGGCTTTCTTCCTTTTCCTTTTGTTTTGTTTTCTTTTTGTTTAGACCTTTTCTTTTTATTTATTTTATTTCAGTTTCACATTATTTTGGTTTAGTTAAAACACAAAACTAGTTTCTAAATTAGTACTAGCGCTTATACCTCTGCCACAAAAGGTTTCACTCTTAAATAAAAATAGTTTAGCATTTTCGAAATTATAAAAGGCATTCAATTAACTGTTTTAGCTACTGTTTTAATCATTTTGAGCACTTAAACATTTTATAAAATTTTGGTTTCTTCGCCAACATTGTTTACCAATTATTTTCCATAGTTGCACATTTTAGTTTTGATATTTGAAAACTTCTATTGTTGACATTAATTTGAATTTGAATTTTGAAACAGTTTCTAATTAACCCGAGATTAACTACAGTGACAGAGGTGACATGGCACCATTAGCGTGGGATTACTGTAGCTTAATTACCCGGGTGTTACAAAACTCCTCCTCTACAAGAATTCTCGTCCCGAGATTTAAGAGCTGGAATAAGGGGGAAAGGTCTGGTTACGAATTCCTAACGAATCTTCTCGCTCTTGGTTGCTCTTCTCGAAGTGGTCGATCCATAGCGCTGATGTCTTCATTTCTCTGCTTCAGGTCATCATGATGAATTTGTCATCCTTCCCTCAAGATCTTCACCGTACTTACGAAAGGGTAAGAAGGGAATACTCTATATGGATGGATTCTAACAAGATCTAGCATCAGACGGTTAACTCAGAGAAGAAGTATAAGTATCTCTCGATTTGAAACTTAAGAAGATATCAAGAGCAAAGTAAGAAGGTATCATGAGAAGTTTCAACCGGATAAGCATTCGTTCGATGCCTAATCAGAAGGTGATAGGGTTTCAGGGAAACGAGAATAGGTATTGCGCCTCATACCAGAATAGATCACTAGACAGGTGGTCCGTGAATTACATATGAAGTCAAGCGCGAGGAACAACCTTGGGAATAGGTGGTGTATAGGAGAGTTAGGTTTCGATCCCGTGGAACTGTGGGTTATGGGCCCACCATGTGGGATAAAAGTAGGAGGAGCGGTGACATCTTGCATGGTCATGATAGCAAGGCATGTCAGAGGGTAGCCTGTCAATTATGTTGGCAATAACGTCGGTACCAAGGGCGAGGGACGAAGAGAACCATTTTCCTGCTCGTTGAACGAGGCGGGCCATTAGGCAAAGTTCTCGTCCATCGGTGGCTACTGGAATATCATCAACAATAGTAACAGGGCCTTGTTGACAGAATTGTACACCGAGGGGTTTACATATGTAGGAGAATAATACTGGTTGGATTATATAGACCTCAAGAAAGGTTAAACCAAACAATGGAAAGGACATATGATTATCAGATTAATTAGGTGATGGAAAGGAAAAATGTGTTTTAATCACATAATTCAGGGATATATCCTTCCCAAGGACAAGCAGAGCATGGTATCCATGGCAGGATATCATGTAGAAAACCCTTTAGGTAAGGGGAGAGAAATTTCATGACACTACCCATACAATGGTGTTTGGATAATTTAGCAAGAAACATTTAGCATTGGCTTCAAATGTTCTTGTTGAAATTCGGAGTACCACAGACATGCTTTGAGATAGCCTTGACATGGTCATCGGGTAAAGATCAGGCTATGGATACACAAAGGATCCATCAGGAACAACTTATAGAATAAGTCTTACAATTTCCTCATGGAAGAATGGATAACCTTACTAAAATGGAAACTATAACAATAGGTCCTCCGGCCAGGTGTGCTAAGCATGACATCACCTTATCGGGTCAAGGACCAATGCTATAACTTTTGGGAATATGCTCCAACCATCATATCTGACCGAGATGCAGGTCTGATGGGTGTCGGGATAACTCAGACTCGGGATGCCTGAGAAGAAAAATATGCAACACAAATTGACGAGATGACATTATAAGGTCCTTGGGAAATGAACTGTGGAAGCGAGTTCTGAAACGATAGTTCGTCATTAAATCAAAGAGAGGGTGAGGAGGTGGCTGATGGACTCAGCACCAATTCATTGAGAATTCCAAAAAGATGGATTCCCACCATTATGAGAACAAGGATATAACACTTGCCAGATCAAATGTTGTATTGATGCATGCTCGAGGAAAACATACACAATTAATCATTGATTGAAAGGTGCACCCAAAATAATGGCTTAGGTAGAATGATTAATGTTAGAATGGTGATTCGATAACCAATGGTCTAAGAATGAAATATCGACCATTAACTTCAAAGCAATAGGGTTGCTAGAATTTTTAAAGTCGCACATCATAGTTCAATTGTCGGTTTTCCGGTTAGAAACAACACGGGGACCAAGGAATGAACGAATATGGCAAGAAGTAACACCTGTATCAAGATCTCTTAATAGGTGGTGAAATTCTCACGACTTTCTTGACGTAAAAGATGGTAATACTTCCAAGGTAATGAAGAACAACTGCAAGGTAGCAATGATCTCAAGGTATAACACAAAACACGAACAAGTTTCTGTTGAACGGAAGGCAATAAAGTGGTTGATGATAACACGAATCATCGAGGGGTAAGGATGGTATTGCCCATCAAGAATTCGATATATATCTTGGAAGAGCTTAGGATGTTGATGATGATCACGACACAGTTGTCGAGAGATTTCATGAAGATGTAGTCGGTGGGCGATGCCATCAAGTCAAATGATTATGAAGCGAAAAGTTATGGGAACCAAGGGTACGACATAAACTCAAAATCAAGTTTGATCTTCATGGAGAAATGATATGATGACGAAGTTCGACATAAGATTAGCTCATCGTCGAAAATTGTGTGCAGAGAAGAAGGACCAGGTAGCACAATTAAAATTTAGCACGATAATGATATAGCCGATCGGGCTAGGAATGACTTGAAGGATTATTAAAATCATAAGCAACGAAAATTGCTTAGAGTTAATGAATCGGATTTCAGACTTGATTCACTATCGGTGTCCCTGAGTGTCTAACAACTCAGAACCCAGGGAAAAATTGAAATCAGTGAGAAATAGTACTTGAAGAATAACTCACAAGAAGTAATATGGTTCTGTGATTTTATCGAGATACCACGGGGTTATACTCGAAGGTAGAACATAATAGAGGTTGTAGAGGTGCATTGATCTGCAGAAGACAAGTGCTTTAACTAGTCCGAGAAATGGAATCAAGGAGAAAATATGATCGGAAGCACGATTGCAAAGGACCAATTCACATATACAAAATGATATTAAATCAAGGAAATAGTTACTATTACAAGAGGCTCCCATGATAGGATCTACATCGTGTCTATGGGCATGAACACAAAGGTTCAAGGTCGACTCCCATTTCCTCAATTCATAACCTCCCATGCACCTCTCGCTTTTCAAAAATGACATTAGTTCTTGAAAGTTTTAACTGGTGCAATACCAGATAAGTATGACCCATGAAATCTTTCGCGATCACATCGATTAGGGAAGGCGTTGGTTCAACCCATCGGGGCATCTTAGGAACATATACCACAAACTTCGGAGTAAACAATACAAGCTTGAAAGTAGAGTATGATTATCATACCAGAGGATACATATTACCAAAGACATTATATACCCATGGAAAGGCTCACAAGGTTATTGAATATGAAGGGCACTGTCGGATAATAATCCAACAAGGGGTCTTGTGGTCTACTACGAAGCTGATGCGAGTATCGATACTCAATCAGAGGAAGAAGGAATTTAAGTGCATCAGATTATAGAAACAACTGACTAATTCAAAGATCAAATGCAAAGTAACTATCATTTCCAAATTCAAGGGATCAGAAGCAATGCTCCAGCTCATGTTTAAAATGGCGTCTGAGCCGGAAGGATGAATTCTAGGATCTGGTTGAGGATTGCGAGCATTCGTAATTTATTGAATCGATGGGCTCAAGATGATAGTGACAAGGGATGCCAATAAGATTACTATACTTATGGGATTAACCATAATTCAAACAAGCAAGAATCTCAAGAGCAATAAGCTGTTGAGGATTTTCAGAAGATCAAATAGTATGTCGAAGACTTTGGTGAAACACATGAACAATTAGGGAGAAACAAATCTTCGGTGTGTGTGAGGAATAATTTGTAGGTGTATTTAGGTGACAAGGAACTACAAGGTAGTAGGCACAAGGATTCATGGAACAACAACGAGCATTTCAAGGTATCCTGTAATAACAAGAGCAACCAGGGACTAAGGTGAGAATGGCAAGTGCATGTAGTTATCTATAGGGGTTGACGGTGGAAGGGAATTGCAAACGCAATGAGCACAAGTTCTCGAGATAACATCGGAGAGTATCTTCTAAATATTCTGGTGCGGCAGGCGATCATCTGTAATTAGGGGCTCTCCGGAAGGAAGTAATTACGAGAAACTAGAGTTAGAGTTAGCAAAAATCGTTTAACCTGAATAGAAGAGATGTTAGAGTCCAGAGTATAGGTCGAGGAATAAAAGATCCTACTACCACCCAATGGCGACGTGGGACCGTAAGACACACAACCATGTTAGTAAAAGTTTCGTAATGTCTAGACTCGACTTTGTCCAAGGAGTGTGGAAGGGGGATTCCTACAGGCAATCGGCTCTGATACCAACTTGTGACCCCTCCGATTCAATCGTACATTAATCATACACGCAAACGTGTACGATCAAATCAGGGACTCACGGGAAGATATCACAACACAACTCTACAAATAAAATAAGTCATACAACCATCATATTACAAGCCAGGGGCCTCGAGGGCTCGAATACAAGAGCTCGATCATAGACGAGTCAGCGGAAGCAACAATATCTGAGTACAGACATAAGTTAACCAAGTATTCCTTAAGAACGCTAGCACAAACTGGGATACAGATCGAAAGAGGCGCAGGCCTCCTGCCTGGGATCCTCCTAAACTACGCCTGGTCGTCGTCAGCGGGCTGCACGTAGTAGTAGGCACCTCCCGAGTAGTAGTAGTCATCATCGACAGTGGCATCTGGCTCCTGGACTCCATCGTGTGGTCACAGCAATCGGATATAGGAAAGGGGAAAAGGGCGAGAAAAGCAACCGTGAGTACTCATCCAAAGTACTCACAAGCAAGGAGCTACACTACATATGTATGCATTGGTATCAAATGGAATAAGGGTATCATATGTGGACTGAACTGCAGAATGCCGGAATAAGAGGGGGATAGCTAGTCCTATCGAAGACTACACTTCTGGTAACCTCCATCTTGCAGCAGGAGAAGAGAGTAGATGGTAAGTTCACCAAGTAGCATCGTGTAGCATAATCCTGATCGATGATCCTCTCCTCGTCGCCCTGTGAGAGAGCAATCACCGGTTGTATCTGGCACCTGGAAGGGTTTGTTTTATTAAGTATCTCGTTCTAGTTATCATAAGGTCAAGGTACAACTCCAAGTCATCCTGTTACCAAAGATCACGACTATTCGAATAGATTAACTTCCCTGCAGGGGTGCACCACATAACCCTACACGCTCGATCCCATTTGGTCGGACACACTTTCCTGGGTCATGCCCGGCCTCGGAAGATCAACACGTCGCAGCCCTACCTAGGCACAACAGAGAGGTCAGCACGCCGGTCGAAATCCTATGGCGCAGGGGTATGGGCCCATCGCCCATTGCACACCTGCATGTTGCGAGGGCAGCCGGAGAGCAGACATAGCAACCTCCATTACAAAGGAAGTTGCGTTACGCGGTCAAACCTGGCGCGCGCCACTCAGTCGCTGACGTCACGAAGGCTTCGGCTGATACCACGACGTCGAGTGCCCATAACTGTCCCCGCGTAGATGGTTAGTGCGTATAGGCCAGTGGCCAGACTCAGATCAAATACCAAGATCTCATTAAATGTTTTATCTTGAAATAACCGCGAACGCCGACCAGGGCCAGGCCCACCCCTCTCCTAGGTGGTCTCAACCTGCCCTGTCGCTTCGCCACAAAGATCCACACAGAGGGCCGTTGGGACAAAGGTCTTTTCAGCCCCCAATCCGTGAATCACTCGCGGGTGCTCCAAGAGCCGACCCGGCTTTAGTCACCACATGTATCATATATTATGTATAAGTATATACCCGTGATCACCTCCCGAGTGATCACCTCCCGATAGAATAGCATGGCAGATGGACAAGAATGTAGGGCCACTGATGATAAACTAGCATCCTATACTAAGCATTAGGATAGCAGGTATAGGTAACAACAGTAGTAGCAAGGACAGGCTATGCATCAGGATAGGATTAACGGAAAGCAGTAACATGCTACACTACTCTAATGCAAGCAGTATAGAGGAGAGTAGGCGATATCTGGTGATCAAGGGGGGGCTTGCCTGGTTGCTCTGGCAAGAGAGAGGGGTTGTCAACACCGTAGTCGTACTGGGTAGCAGCGGTGTCGGTCTCGGTGTCTAGCGAGAGAAGAGGGGGAAGAAACAATAAATATAATGCAAACAAATGCATGACGATGCATGACAAGACAAAGCGTGATGCTAGGTGTGCCCTAACGCGGTACGAGGTGGTATCGGTGAAGAGGGGAAACATTCGGTAAAGTATTCCCGGTGTTTCGCGTTTTCGGACAGATGAACCGGAGGGGGAAAGTTGTGTGTTTGCTATGCTAGGGACGCGTGGTGGACGAACGGGCTGCATATCTGGATTCGTCTTGTCGTTCTGACCAACTTTCATGTACAAAGTATTTACATCTGAGTTACGGATTATTTTATATCAATTTTTAAAGTTTTAATTCATTATCTAATTTTTCTGGTTTTAATTTTAATTCGAAATTAAAGAACAAAATGCTACGGGTACCCAGAGTTGTACCCAACAGAATGTATGTGTGGCTGGCAGGTGGGGTCAAGGAGGTCTAGTCGGCATTTGACCAGTCAACTATTGACTGGTCAACAGGGTCACACAGGACCCACATGTCATTGACTGGGTCAACCCAGTCAACAGTTTGACTGGTCAAACTGGACAGGGGACCCACATGTCATTGACTGGCAACTAATCAGATTAATTAGGTTAAGTTAATTGATTGGGTTAATTAAACACAATTAATTAAGTTAATTAATTACTTAGTTAATTAATATTTTTATTTATTATTTACTTTTTTAATTAATTTTTAAAATATATTTTTAACGTTTCAGGGTGTGGGCCCCGGCATTCAGTGGCACAGGGGACAAATGGGGCGGCTGTTAGCGGGCGCCTGGGCAGTGGCTAACGAGGCGGAGCCCCGGGGGTGTGCGAGCGACAGCGAACGTCCATGGCAGGGCACCAGCGAGGCTTGGTTGGGTATGTGCAGCAGCGCGGGAAGCGGTGGGGCGATGAGCAGCAGTGGATGGCGGCGGGCGAGCGCGACCAGCAGCGGGGCGCGGTTCATAATGGTGTGGCGCGGGGCTGAGGTGGCCAGAGGCGGTGACGAGGCTTCGCGTCCAGGCCGCGCCCGGCGACAGTGCCAAGTGAGGCCGAAACACGGCGGGAGTGTGGTGGGGCGCAGAGCAGGGGCATGGTGGAGCAGCGGACAGCGGTGGAGACGAAGGCGCGGACATGGAAGGAGCACACAGGAGGTGCCGGGGCATGGCTTGGGTCGTGTAGGGGAGGTCGGTGCGCGAACCGGGAGTAGGGAGTGAGACGCGACGACGCGGGGCGAGGCCACGGCAGGCGCGGGCCTCGGTGGCCAGAGTAGGGGAGGCACGAGCGGCGTGGTGCCGACGAGCACGGCGCAGGCCGGGTCATCGCAGGGCATGGGAGAAGGAGAGGCCAGGGCCTCACCGCGGGGCCATAGGGACAGTGGCAGCATTGCTCAGGGAGGCGGACGAGGACGCAAGGCGGAGACGAAGCAGGTCCTGGCGACGAGCAGCGATGGTGGGGTGGTCCGGCGACGGGAGGCCTTCGGGCGACGACGAGGTCTAGTGGCGTCGGGGGCGACGGGGACGCCCGATCCCAATCTAAATGGGGGCGAGGGAGAGAGAGAACGGGGGAGTGGGGGTAGTGGGGGGTGAACCGCTAGGGTTCGGTCGTTGGGGGTTGTGGAGGGGTTAGGTGGGCCGACCCGGTTGGATGCCAGCTGGGCCGAGGCCCAGCGCGCGGGGGGGGGGGGGGGGGGCTTTCTTCCTTTTCCTTTTGTTTTGTTTTGTTTCTGTTTAGACCTTTTCTTTTTATTTATTTTATTTTAGTTTCACATTATTTTGGTTTAGTTAAAACACAAAAGTAGTTTCTAAATTAGTACTACCGCTTATACCTCTGCCAGAGAAGGTTTCACTCTTAAATAAAAATAGTTTAGCATTTTTGAAATTATAAAAGGCATTCAATTAATTGTTTTAGCTACTGTTTTAATCATTTTGAGCACTTAAACATTTTATAAAATTTTGGTTTCTTCACCAACAATATTTACCAATTATTTTCCATAGCTTGCACATTTTAGTTTTGATATTTGAAAACTTTTATTGTTGACATTAATTTGAATTTGAATTTTGAAACGGTTTCTAATTAACCCGAGATTAACTAGTGACAGAGGTTACGTGGCACCATTAGCGTGGGATTACTGTAGCTTAATTACCCGGGCGTTACACTTGGGGAGGTCCTGGTGCCCGAGGTTGAAGACGAAGGCGAAGACGGCGTTTGGCGGCGTTTGGCGTCGCGTGAGTCGACAGAGAGGCGTAGACGTCTGTGGCGGAGCTCCTGGGAATGTCGGCGAGGCGAGGGGGAGGCGGTGGCCGCGGTGGTGCACGTCGGCAGCGACGGGGCCGCTCGGGTGCGTGCGAGTGAGAGAGCAGAGGAGGGGAGAGGCCACGGGTGAGGGAGAGAGAGTTCAGGGGGTGCGTGGCTATGTTGGAGGCGTCCATGCGTCGGCGGCAAGCAGGAGCTGGCGAGGCGCGTGCTCACGAGCGGCGGCCACGTGCATTGTGTCCTCCTGGCAAGAGGAGAATGATGACTGGCCACTGGGCCAGTTGGACCGGTTGGGCTGTCACAGAGCTAGGCCGGTTGGGCGCTAGGTGGGCTGTGCCAGGTAAGTGCCAGATGGGTTTTTCCTCTCACTAGTTTTCTCTATTTTATTTATGTTTTCTATTTTTTGCTATTTGTTCTGATTTAGTAATAATACCAAACCATTTCATAAAATCCTGGAAACAATTATGGGTGCTTTCTGAATTATTTCAGTGACCCTTAACAATTTCCAACATTTTTGGAGCATCTAATATATATATATAGCATTTAAAGGCCCCAATTCAAATACAATATGAGTTAATTTAAAAATCCAGAATGGCCTAAAAATATGTGCATCATTTTTGGCAGATGTTTTCACCTTTATAAAAAAAATGAACTTCTCTAAAGGGCATTCTGGGTTCATTGAAAATATTTTTATTTTTATCCAATTTGCATTTCATTTAGTGTTGGGGTTTGTCATCCCCATTTCAAAATTCAAACAACATAGACATGATGCATGGATGCTTATGAAACTAATTGCAATCAAATTCTAGAGCTGTGACAATATATCCGGAGTTCTTCGAGAGTTTCTTCATGGTAGTTCATCAAGGATTCCTTTCATTCTTCAATTGTCCTCAAGATTTCTCTCGATGTTAAGATCCGCCAAGCTATACTCTCAAATAAACATGGTGTTCAACACATGTCTTGTTTTGAGGAGTTCAAGCATTCTTCATCTTGCATTCCAAAGTGCAATTCTTTCTATCTTATCTTTTGAGGTGGTGTTATGTCGTTTTGACAGCTTCCTTCATGTTTCATGATTCACACGTTGGCCGAAATGACATATTTTAAACCCATCATTTTCAATTCGTTCATGAGATCCTTTGCAACCCATCAATCTCTTCATCGGAGTTATCTTGGGTTATATTTCACCTAAACCTTTCCCTATGGATTGTTGCTATTTATGGTGCTGATAAATGACCCAAGAT
This sequence comes from Triticum urartu, assembly GCF_056163025.1. Taxonomy (NCBI): domain Eukaryota; kingdom Viridiplantae; phylum Streptophyta; class Magnoliopsida; order Poales; family Poaceae; genus Triticum; species Triticum urartu. The sequence continues at coordinate 440,004,691 of NC_141878.1, read as the reverse complement.
CTTCAATTTATCCTCCCGGTGAAATAATTTTCTCGTCTCCTTGGTGATAATCCAATCTTTTGTTTCCGTAGTGGCAGAATTTCTCGTCAATTTTGAGAAATTTTCCATAAGCCCACGAGAAGTTTATTCGTTTCGTGGTTGGGTTTCCAACAACTCCATTATAACCTTCCGGGAAGGGTGCTCTCCAAGCTCATTTGTGGCAGAAGTTGGCATTTTCTTCTCCATTCTCTCATTCCAATGATCTATCTTCTATTCTTTCTTCCGGAGGCATTGTGATGTTGCTCTCTTCACTCATCATCTCGAATTTTGAGGATCGGGTTCTTTTCCTGCTTATCCATTTAAGCGGAGTGTCGTGTCCTCTTTTCAAGTTCTTTTCATCTTATCAAGTCTTGCATCGCTTTTCAACCGGAGTGCTGTCCGAATTTGTTCTTCCTTGTTCCTGTTTTCTAATGGAGTGTTTTCAACTTCGATCTTCTCCGTTGTATTCTTTTCTCTAAATGGTTTACCCTCTCAAGGTTCGTGGTTTCACTCATTTGTCGAATAAGCAACTTTGTTTTACCTCTTCATCTTCCATTTTCCCTCCGGTGCCATCCTAGATCTCGGGACGAGATCCTCTTGTAGTGGTGGAGTGTTGTAACGCCCCGGATGTAACTTTCCATATTTATAACTCCGACTCTTGCCATTTTCGGCTATGTGATATGATATTCCCTCCGTGGTTGGGTTTTTATTAGTTGTTTTCCACTATTTTCTTGTCATGCACTTCATATCATGTCATCATGTGCATCGCATTTGCATTCATGTTCGTCTCATGCATCCGAGCATTTTCCCCGTTGTCTGTTTCACAATCCGACACTCCCACATGCACCCGGGGCACCCCTCTTGTCTCTTTTCGTGAGCAGGAGTTAAACATTCTCGGAATGGGTCGAGATTTGTCAAGTGGCTTTGGTACACCACCGGTAGACCGCCTGTAAAATTTCGTTTCATTTGGAGGCCGTTTAATGCCCCAACGGTTAACCGGGTAACCGCAAAAGCATCTTTGTGTTGCAGTCCAACACCCCTCCAAAACAGCTCAATAGCCCAGCTAAACCACCTCCATGTTCTCCGTCGTCGGATCACGATCGTGTGGGCGAAAACCTCATCTCTTTTGGACTCTCCTAGCCCCCTCTACCTATAAATTGGCACCTTCCCCTGAAACTTCGCGCAGATGAAACCCTAGCCCCTCTCCTCGCGCCGCCGGACAAAACCTCCCACCACCGGACATGTCGAGCCGCCACGCGTTCCGGCCAGTCAGAGGGCGCCACGTTACCTCCGCCGCCTCCCGCATCCACTCGCATCGCGCCACCTGTCCACGCTGGCTCCTCTCCACCGCGCGGCCCGCCCAGGCCCATCCGGGGCCCGGGTGAGCCTAGATCCGCCCGCCGCCGCCTGCGCGCACCGTCGACCGTGCCCGCTCGTCGGAATCGCTGCTCGCCGTCGCCGGAATCGCCGTCCGCGCCTGCAGCCGCCGCCTCACGTCCCCCCCGCCTCATCGAGCTCACCGCGCCGCCGCCCCGCTTCGGCTCCTCCCACTCCCGCGTCGCTCGTCGCCTTCCTCCATGCCACGGCGCCGCACCAGTGACGCCGCCTCCGCACCCAGTTCCGCGGCATTGACCTCCGCCGCTGCTCAGCGCCTCTTCGCTCGATGAGCTCGTCGGCCAAGCGATAGCCACTCTCGCCCGAAGCGCCGCCGCTGATCGGATTCGGTTGTTCCGTTCCAGATCCGAGGCTCCTCGCTGGCATTCGCGCCCTATCACCGGAGTTCTTCGTTGTCGTGCCTCCCGCTAGACCCGGCGCCCATTGACCTCGCACGCCAGGTGGGCCCCGCCACCTACCTCACCGGACCAGCAAGAATGGTGAACCGGTCGGTTCACTTGCGAACCTGCCCGGATTACCCGGCCCTGCAGACCGCCGTGTACCGCCCCGAACCACCCGGTTTACACCCGACAGCTCCAAGCCGGCCCATGGGCCCAAAGTGAGCGCTCCGATCCAATCCCCTGCCTGGGCGTGTTTTATCTATCCATCGCCCGTCGTTATTTTTCTAAGTCCCTGAAAGTCATCATCATATAGGCATGTTTGACTGCTTGTTACTTTGTGCATGGTTACCCGATTGGAGAGTATGAGATGTCAAAATGTTCGTCTCGTTAAGCTCTTCATGTTAGCAACATTTCGTGCATGTTACTGTCCATTATGATGCCTTTTCGTTGTTGCAAGAGTGGTATAAAATGTTAACTGCTGGTACTTATCAGATCATGGTGATTTGTCATTTTTGTTGCATTTGATTTGTGCGTCCTATGAGCATGAGGTCTACATGTTTGTTCAACTAAAACAAGCCATCTTTACAGGGGTGGAAGTATTGTATTTTTGTGATCTATGTGGTGACTAGCACAAGCATGCAAACTAGACTCCGTAATGTTGTTGTTTTCAGGCACTTATGATTTTCCTAAGTCCTTTTCCTTCTGTTATTTTGAGGCCATGTAAACTTTATGCTACCATGAGATCCATGCTTATTTTGAGCTACTTCAGTAAGGATGTTTTGAACACGTGGTTATGCTCTATCTATTCACGCCCCTGGTTGCAATTATGGAGTGATCTAGAATCTCAGTTGCTTGCTCTACGTTTGCTATAAACTGTTCCTGGCAGATCGTTAACATGTTAATCAAAACCGGCGGATCTCGGGTAGGGGTCCCGAACTGTGCGTCTAGGCCGGATGGTAACAGGAGGCAAGGGACACGAAGTTTTACCCAGGTTCGGGCCCTCTTGATGGAGGTAAAACCCTACGTCCTGCTTGATTAATATTGATGATATGGGTAGTACAAGAGTAGATCTACCACGAGATCGGAGAGGCTAAACCCTAGAAGCTAGCCTATGGTATGATTGTTGTTCTGTATGTTGTCCTACAGACTAAAACCCTCCAGTTTATATAGACACCAGAGAGGGTTAGGGTTACACAAAGTCGGTTACAATGGTAGGAGATCTACATATCCGTATCGCCAAGCTTGCCTTCCACGCCAAGGAAAGTCCCTTCCGGACACGCGATGAAGTCTTCAATCTTGTATCTTCATAGTCCAGGAGTCCGGCCGAAGGTATAGTCCGGCTATCCGGACACCCCCTAGTCCAGGACTCCCTCAGTAGCCCCCGAACCAGGCTTCAATGACGATGAGTCCGGCACGCAGATTGTCTTCGGCATTGCAAGGCGGGTTCTCCTCCAAATTCCGTGTACCTGTTGAATAAAGTCCGGTTTCTTGTAAATGTTGCGCTCCTTGGCTTAGACGCCCAATAATGGCCGTCTCCCACGTGTCAAACGAATATGAAAAGTCTGAGTGTTTTTACATCCACACCCCTAGCCGTGTAAATGAGCCGCCCATTTAAGGGGACGAGGATTTAGATCCAAACCACACCTTCTCCCCTTCGCGAGTGTTCATCAGAGCGCATCCGACAAAGGTCCATACCACCATGGCCAGCCATCACAACTCCTCCTTTCACCCTTCCAGCCCTCAGCCTGGATATTGGGAGAGATGCTCCATCCCGCATAGCGAGCTAGTGACGCTCCTGACCAAGGGATTTCTCCCCCTGGCCTATATGGTCCCGGTTCGAGCCGGTCTTGCCATCTATAATGGCAAAGAGGAAGCGGAGAGTGCCCCTAATACCTCCAAAGGAGAGCGGGTGTGCCTCGTCCCATATTTAATAAGAGGGCTCGGATTTCCAATCCATCCATTTCTTCGGGGGCTCATGGAGTTCTATGGCCTCCAGCTACACAATCTCACGCATGCCTCCGTATTGCATATCACGGGCTTCGTAGCCCTCTGCGAGCTGTTCTTGGGTGTTGAGGCTCATTTCGGGCTATGGAAAGAGCTATTCTGCCTTGTGCCCCGTTCTCAGAAGGGGTCGATATTTCAAGTGGGCGGAGCCGAAGTGTGGCGCATCGCCGGGACCGGATATCTATCCGGAACCCCAAAGAAGGCGTCCGAGGACTGGCCTTCAGAATGGTTTTACATAGAGGACGTCCCGCTGCCGGATCCTGTCCGGATCGGCCTCCCTGAGTTCGACAGTGCTCCACTAAAGAAGCGCCTAAGTTGGCGTCCACGGAGCCCTCAGAGGGAAAGTGACAAGGACGTCCGTTACTTGATGGGCCGGATAAGACTGTTAGCTCATTCTAGACTGACCATGATCGGGGTCATGGCCGCATGCATCATGCGAGGGGTGCAGCCGCTACAGTACGGAGACCACCCCATGTGGGATTTCAACGGGGAGGACGACGCCACCCGCTACGGCCGTAAGGGACCGGATTCGGCTGCGGCCCTAACAAAGACCTTGTCCGCTTTGTACAAGGGAGAAGAAGAGGAATTTCTCCACGTCAACCCACAGGGTGGATTCTCTATGTATAATCCCCCAAGCTGGGTAAGTGGTTTACCTGCCCATCCGTTTTATATTCCCATTGTTAAATATTCAGTCTAATGACTTTAACGCAGGAACTGCGCCAGGCTGTTAAAGAAATAAACAACCCTACTCCACAACCCGAGGACCCAGGACGGTCCCTCGACCCGGCCTCTCAAGAGGATCCGGACTTATCTGTGGAGCTGATTGATGGAGTGTTCCATCAATTGAGCAAGGACAACGCCTTGGTGGCCATTACGGCCAATTACCCAGGGCTAATCCCGGCCTCCTAGGTAACTGAGATCGAAGTCCTAGTACCCCGAATAGGGGTCCGTCCTCTCGTGTTTTCAGTTTCCTGATTACAACCGAGCTTGGCAGGGGAGGTTTTTGAGACGGGATGCCGAACCTGCGGCGACAAGCCAACAGGGGCCGCAGGGCCCCGTGGGCAGAAAAGAGGTGCAGTCCGGACCGAGGCGTCAGCGCAAAGGTATGGCGCACCCTCTTATTCCAGGTGTTATACCTTCAAGGCATATTAACACTCGTGCTCTCTTCAGGACAAAGAGACCTCACCGGACTATATTCGAACAGGCTGCCAATCGCGTCTCCACCAGCCAGGCTCCAAAGCCTGGTCCGGAGGTGGAGGCGAACACAAGGCGCGCACCGGACGCTCCTCCGACGGAGGATGTGGACAGGTTGTCTGCCACCAACTCTGAGGTGGAGAGTGCCATGAACCACAGGTGTCGCCGGACAATTCTTCGCGACGCTTGTTTCTCCCGAGAGGCATTAGATGCCTTCAATTCGGGAGATGCGTACCTCCGTGCCGCTCAAAATGGTCTAGCCAGAGCCACGGAGCAATATGTAAAAGACATACAGGTAAGAAATTTTTGGTAATTATATATATATACCAGTAGCCCCCGAGACTTGAAACAGTTAGAATAACTAATTTAAGGATCATTTGTTATGCAGGTTCTTACAGAAAAGAATTCCCTACTGTCCCAAGAGCTGGAAGCGTGTAAAGCCCAACTTGAGGCCGCACTAGCCGCGGCAGGGGAGCCCAAGGAGACCCCCTCTGGTAATATACACTTTGAAAGATAAGTATTTTGCGAAGCATGGCATGGGTGCGAATCTGACAAATGAAATTGCAGATGGCGCCGGATTGAGTCCGGAAAGGCAACAACTCCTACGCCAGCTGAAGGCTGGTGAGAAGGTGCTGACAAAGTTGAGGCGGGAGAAGAACGATCTCCAAGATACCAACAACAAGCTGGGCGTCGACCTGAAAGATGTTCGTGCCCAGCTGTCAGACTCTGTTAAGGAGAATCAGCGGCTTCGGCGCGACATATTTAGTAAGTGCTTGAACGAACCTTTGAAAAATAGTTCGGCGGGGAAGTCGACTAACAGAGTAATGTCTGTAGGTGTGCTAATAGGTCGTCCTGCAGAGGAGATGCCCGGTTCTACGGGTGACCTTCTTCCCGAGTTCTCGCAACTGCTCGAACGAGATCGACAGGCGATGCAAGGCGTCGCCCAGGCCTTGTGGCCATCCATCTCCATGCCCGAAGGTGTTGGAGAGCTTGCGGAGAAGCTAAAGGGAGCACGATGGCGCTTCCGATTGTGGAAGATATCGGCCTGCCGTCAAGGCGCTAGGGAGGCCTGGGCCATGGTGAAGACGCGGTACACAAAGGCTGACCCCAACCACATGGCCAAGGTCGGTCCTGTGGGGCCTGATGGGAAGGAGATCCCTGTAAGCTTAGTATACGGCCAAGTAGAATTGGCCGCAAAGTATTCCCAGCTGGACTGTAAATTAGACAGCCTGTTAGATGGTATTGAAGAGGAATACAATCAGTCAGAATGACTATGCAATTTAATTGACATTTATAATGCCTTCTAGCCGGATTATAGATCATTTGTCATGGCCGACCTTTTCGCTTCAGCCTCGGGACCTGACGGTCCGGAGTGTGTCCGAATTCCCATGCAGTTATATAAGAACCGGGGAATGCATGGAGACCAGGCGTAGGGGTCATTAGTGCGTGAACAGACAAGTGCCCGACTAGTTATGTTATATTACATGGTTAGTAAGAAACATCTTCCAGGGAGAATAGTTCTGTTAGGGGTTCCTTTCCCTGGGAGGCATGCCCTAAAGTGCATGCCCATTCTGCGAAAAAGACGCGGGAAAAAGCATCTGGGGGCACATAAATAAAAAGTGAAAAGATCATCTTTTAGGTCACCGACCGAATATTCCCTTAAGAACGCTAGCTTTCGGCTTCATCCAGTCTGAGGTACACATCCGGCTGATCCGGCAGTAACAATCGCAGAGGTGCTCCCTTTACCGCCTAGCCGAATAATCGAGAACGTAGGGTTAAGCACAGGAGCCAGGCAACCCAGCTTGGCCAAAACTTAAGTCATATCGATGCATATAATGGTGAAATAAAAGGTACATGCGGAAGTGTAACACATGTGTTGGGCATGAAGCCCGGATAAATAAGCTTCTGTTAAAAGAAGCCCCCAGGTTTAATGAGTGCGAATAGCACGTCATTTGATGAGCCTTTAAAGGCTATAAGAGAAAGGGAGGGGAGAAGGAGAGAAATGTAAGACAGACAGTATATAAAAAATGGACAGAGGAAGGAGACGAACAGAGAGTCCGGCGCTAGGCATAGAATCTTTGGAGACGGGCTGCGTTCCATGGGTTCGGCTTGAGTTGGTTATCCGATGCATCTCGCAGGCGGTACGCTCCACCAGTCAGGACTTGTTCAATTATGAAGGGACCTTCCCACTTGCGCTTGAGTTTGTCCTTTTTCTTGTCCGGCAGGCGTAGAACTAATTCGCCAACGTTGTAATTTTTGGCCCGTAAGTGTAACACATGTGTTGGGCATGAAGCCCGGATAAATAAGCTTCTGTTAAAAGAAGCCCCCAGGTTTAATGAGTGCGAATAGCACGTCATTTGATGAGCCTTTAAAGGCTATAAGAGAAAGGGAGGGGAGAAGGAGAGAAATGTAAGACAGACAGTATATAAAAAATGGACAGAGGAAGGAGACAAACAGAGAGTCCAGCGCTAGGCATAGAATCTTTGGAGACGGGTTGCGTTCCATGGGTTCGGCTTGAGTCGGTTATCCGATGCATCTCGCAGGCGGTACGCTCCACCAGTCAGGACTTGGTCAATTATGAAGGGACCTTCCCACTTGGGCTTGAGTTTGTCCTTTTTCTTGTCTGGCAGGCGTAGAACTAATTCGCCAACGTTGTAATTTTTGGCCCGTAAGTGTAACACATGTGTTGGGCATGAAGCCCGGATAAATAAGCTTCTGTTAAAAGAAGCCCCCAGGTTTAATGAGTGCGAATAGCACGTCATTTGATGAGCCTTTAAAGGCTATAAGAGAAAGGGAGGGGAGAAGGAGAGAAATGTAAGACAGATAGTATATAAAAAATGGACAGAGGAAGGAGACGAACAGAGAGTCCGGCGCTAGGCATAGAATCTTTGGAGACGGGCTGCGTTCCATGGGTTCGGCTTGAGTCGGTTATCCGATGCATCTCGCAGGCGGTACGCTCCACCAGTCAGGACTTGGTCAATTATGAAGGGACCTTCCCATTTGGGCTTGAGTTTGTCCTTTTTCTTGTCCGGCAGGCGTAGAACTAATTCGCCAACGTTGTAATTCTTGGCCCGTACTTCTCTGCTCTGGTATCTTCGAGCCTGCTGTTGATAGAATGCGGAACGGGCTTTTGCCACGTCACGCTCCTCCTCCAATGCGTCCAAACTGTCCTGCCGATCGAGCTCGGCTTCTCTTTCTTCGTACATGCGCACTCTCCGGAGTATTATTATCTCCCATGCTGGAATCACTGTATTTGCTTTGGCGGGATTTTGAGCGGCGCCGCTGACGCCGACGCTTAGGCTGTTTCTTGGAGGGGTCATCCTCCGCTATTCCATCGCCATCTCCTTCTTTTGGGGTGTCCACCATGTATATGTCATATGACGAGGTGGCTTTCCAGGGCCCAATAGGCGCTGGTTTTTCATCGTCTCCTGCATCGGCGTCCATACCATCGATGTCTTCGGAGTCGAAGTCGAGCATGTTGGTTAAATCATCTACAGTGGCTACAAAGTGGGTGGTGGGTGGGCTTTGAATTTCTTCATTGTTCGTATCCCAACCTTGCTGACCGTAGTCCGGCCAGGGCTCTCCTGATAAAGAGAGAGACTTTAGTGTCTTCAGAATATCACCGAAAGGCGAGTGCTGAAAGATGTCCGCGGCAGTAAACTCCATGATCGGCGCCCAATCGGTTTCGATCGGCAGGGGCGCAGAGGGTTCAGAGTCAGGAGGGGAGTCCGGCTCCTTGGAGTCACGAGTCTCACGGAGTGCGGGGCTGGTGTTCGGCTCGATCGCCGTTGGGATCATAGCCCCCGAGGCGGCGTCCAACCACCCATCCTCGATCGGCGCAGTTGGCTCAGAATTAAGGGTCGAAGCCGATGCGGGTGCGGCCACCAGGGCACTGTTCGGCGGGACAGCTAGATCATGCTCGTCGTGACAGTGCGGCGCGCTCGGCAGTGGCTCGAATCCATCGAGGATCAAGTCCCCGCGGATGTCAGCCGTGTAGTTTAAACTTCCAAACCTAACCTGACGGCCAGGGGCATAGCTTTCGATCTGCTCCAGATGGCCAAGTGAATTGGCCCGCAGTGCGAAGCCGCCGAAGACGAAGATCTATCCGGGGAGGAAGGTCTCACCCTGGACTGCATCGCTATTGATGATCGTAGGAGCCATCAAGCCTAACGGCGACGACATAGAGGACCTCTTAATGAAATCACCAATGTCGGTGTCAAAACCGGCGGATCTCGGGTAGGGGGTCCCGAACTGTGCGTCTAGGCCGGATGGTAACAGGAGGCAAGGGACACGAAGTTTTACCCAGGTTCGGGCCCTCTTGATGGAGGTAAAACCATACGTCCTGCTTGATTAATATTGATGATATGGGTAGTACAAGAGTAGATCTACCACGAGATCGGAGAGGCTAAACCCTAGAAGCTAGCCTATGGTATGATTGTTGTTTTGTATGTTGTCCTACAGACTAAAACCCTCCGGTTTATATAGACACCGGAGAGGGTTAGGGTTACACAAAGTCGGTTACAATGGTAGGAGATCTACATATCCGTATCGCCAAGCTTGACTTCCACGCCAAGGAAAGTCCCTTCCGGACACGGGACGGAGTCTTCAATCTTGTATCTTCATATAGTCCAGGAGTCCGGCCGAAGGTATAGTCTGGCTATCCGGACACCCCCTAATCCTGGACTCCCTCGCCCACCTTCCTAGCAAACCGTTGTTTGGCTATGTTACCGCTTTTGCTCAGTCCTCTTATAGCGTTGCAAGTTGCAGGTGAAGTGGAAGTTTGTTCCATGTTGGAACATGGATATGTTGGGATATCACATTATCTCTTATTTTAATTAATTCATCTATATACTTGGTAAAGGGCGGAAGGATCAGACTTTTGCCTGGTGTTTTGTTCCACTCTTGCCACCCTACTTTCCTTCATACCGGTGTTATGCTCCTTGATTTTGCATTCCTTACGCGGTTGGGTGTTATGGGAACCCCGTGACATTGCGCCTTGAATAAAACTCCTCTAGCAAGGCCCAACCTTGGTTTTAACATTTTCCACCTAAGACTTTTTCCCTTGGGTTCCACGGACTCAAGGGTCATCTTTATTTTAACCCCCCGGGCCAGTGCTACTCTGAGTGTTGGTCCAAACTAGAGCCCTTTGCACCGCCACCTCGGGGAAACTTGAGGGCTGGTTTTAGTTGTACGGATTGCTCATCCGGTGTGCCCTGAGAACGAGATATGTGCAGCTTCTATCGGGATTTGTCGGCACATTCGGGCGGCTTTGCTAGTCTTGTTTTACCATTGTCAAAATGTATAGTAATCGGGATTCCGAGACTGACCGGGTCTTCCCGGGAGAAGGAGTATCCTTCGTTGACAGTGAGAGCTTGTGATGGGCTAAGTTGGGACACCCCTGCAGGGTATATACTTTCGAGAGTCGTGCCCGCGGTTATGTGGCAGTTGGGAATTTGATAATATCCGGTTGTAGAGAACTTGACACTTGACTTAACTAAAATACATCAACTGCGTGTGTAGCCGTGATGGTCTCTTCTCCGCGGAGTCCGGGAAGTGAACGCGGTCTTGTGTTATGCTTGAACGTAAGTAGTTTCAGGATCACTTCTACCTTCTCGACCGTTGTGTTGCTTCTCTTCTCGCTCTTATTTGTGTATGTTAGCCACCATATTTGCTTAGCGCTTAATGCTGCTCCGGCTCATTACCTTATCCTACCCATAACCTAAAATAGTCTTGTTCTCGCGGGTGTGAGATTGCTGAGTCCTCGTGGCTCACGGATACTTCCAAACAGTTGCAGGTGCCAATGATACTAGTGTAGGTCACACAACCGAGCTCTAGTGGGAGCTCGAAGAAGATCTTGATCGTTGTTTTGTGTCTTTTTCGGTCGATCAGCAGTGGTGCCTAGTTGGGACGATCGGGGATCTAGCATTTGGGGTTTAGCTTCCTTTTCTTTTGGATTTGACTGTAGTTGGTCTTTGAGTGTATTTGGATGATGTATGAATTAATTATTTATGTATTGTGTGAAGTGGCGATTGTAAGCCAACTCTTTATCCCTTTCTTATTCAGTACATGGGATTGTGTGAAGATTACCCCACTTGCGACTAAACCACCATGCGGTTATGCCTCTAAGTCGTGCCTCGACACGTGGGAGATATAGCCGCATCATGGGTGTTACAAGTTGGTAATCAGAGCCATCCCCGATTTAGGAGCCCCCTACTTGATCGAATCACTGACGTTGTCGAGTCTAGAACAAAATGTTTTGAGTCTTGGGACTATATATATCAGAGAGTAGGATTCTTTTACTCCTCAGTCCCTTCGTCGCTCTGGTGAGGGCTCCTGACGTAGAAGTTTTGACTTTGCTCTCCTCAAATTTCAAGATTTTTTAGGATCATGCGGGTATTTTGGGATCGTTCCGATATTCTTGTGATGAAAACATTGTTCTTGGTGCCTCCTGACATTTAGGGGTTGTGGCAGTGTCCTGGGGAGTTGAGCTCCGAGGTGTTGTTGTCACAATTTTATCATTGCAGTTCTGGAATACCTGAGTTCGCCGGCATCGAAAATCTCTTTTATGCAGTTGTTGGTGAGATAACCTCGGCGGCACCCAGTACTCGGGTGGGAGTTCGGGATTATTGCCATAACTCGTATAACGGATGCTTTTCGAAGGTTGAGGTACATGATTTCCGAAGGTTTCTTGGTTATGTGTTGAAGGATGGATACAGCTGGATGTAGGGATTGTTAGTTTGGGTGGGATATTATGCTTCCCCTGTATCCCCAACACCTGATTGCATAACCAGAAAGTTTCGGGAGTTTATAGGTGGTTATTCCAGTATCTCGTAGGAATTCTTTCCAACAGACACATGATACGATATGGGGTCTATCATATGTTTGTTCCGGCTTATTCTGCAAGCCAAATCCTTTGTTTTGTTTTGAGTTGTGGTATTCGAGTTGCTTCGAAGTCAAAGGTTGATTCCATGCCTATTTCTAAGCGGTGTTCTCATATTCCTATGTGGACGCTACTCCTTCGTGATCATCGACATTGTCATGTCAGTTCTTTCCAACCGATGTGCTTGTCTTCAAGTGCATCCGATCATTCCAACATTCGCAAGATCAATTCTAAGTCTTTCTCAACTATGTTTGTTTCATCCGTCCCAAGTTGTCTTTGTTATTCCCGCCCTCCCACCCTTTTTTCTTCAAGGACTCAGATTTCTTATTGAAGTATCCTTTTATGGATGTGAAGTCTCTTCATTCTTTTCTTTCAATGTTCTTATCCGGTGATTCTCAGGAAGATACTAGCGGAGCTTCGAGTTTATAATTCTTCATTCTTTTTTCTCCTCCAGTGGATTCAATTCAAGTTTTCAATGTTGATCATATTCCTTTCCTTGTTTCAAATGTTTTCCCACACCGGTGCACCTCGTAACAGTTCACTTCTGGTTATTCATTTGTCCCGGAGTGCCGAAGATATCTCAGAAGATTCATGTTTTCATTCCTAATCCGTTCAAGCTGTCTCGAGGGTGTTATCTCATTCAAGCCATTTAATTCAACCAGTGCAATCTCTCTTTTAAATCATTCCAACGGTGTTTCTCTTGAGTGGGCCCTAACCCACAGGTCTTTTCCCAGGATCTGACTTAACTCTTCTAATTGTCCCGGAGTTACTCTCAAATCGTTCTCCATGTTTGACTTAAGAATGAGTTATCATCAGTCAAATGTCTTTATCCAAGATCCTTAAAATTCTTTTCATTTTTGGTTCAACCTTTCTAATTTTCATTCCGGAGTGCCTCAACAATTCATGGTGGTGTCTCTCGTCATCATTCCCGGATATTGAAGACCGAAGAAGAGTTTTTCCGCCAAATCTTATCCGTTCCTCTCAAATATGCGAAGTTCAAGCTTGAGGCCATCCTCTCATTATTGCTTTCGATTGTGAGAATTCTTTTCACCCATTCGGAGCAATTCAAGAGTCTTTTCAGTTTGATTCTCCGGAGCCCATCATCTCATAATTATTCATTCCAGCTTTCAGGTCTCGTTCTCAAATATTACCGGTGCATCGTTCAAATATCCTCTAATCAGTTCATGATCTCTTCGTTCTCATGTATCTAAATGCCAACAAGTATCTTCATTTGTTTTCCAATTCTTCCCGGTGAATTGCGCCTTTGCTACTTTCACTTCCAATTCTTACGGTGGTTCGTTCGAGACTCCTCTTCCTATGTTCTCGTATTTAATTTATTCACTGTTTCAATCCTATCGGTGGTTCGTTGAAGACCTTCCAAAGTTTGCACTATACCTCTCTTTAATCTTTTCTACGAGAATAATTAGTATGCCAAATCCGTTGCTTGTCATCAATTTAAAATTGGTGAAGGATAAGCATAATGTAATTCTTATTCTTGTTTCATTGAGTGAATTCAATTCCTTATTCCGGAGGTTCATCAAAAAATTCTTGATTTCATTTGTTCATCTTTCTTTCCGGAGTTCCAAGTTTTTCTTAGTTATATCATCGCGAAGCTCCATCTAATCAATGCAAGGATTCATCTTATTCTTTTCAAGCTTCTTTTCCTTGCGACCTTCTTGTATCTATCCGGAGTTCTTCAAGAGTTTCTTCATGGTGGTTCGTCAAGGATTCCTTTCATTCTTCAATTGTCCTCAAGATTTCTCTCGATGTTAAGATCCGCCAAGCTATACTCTCAAATAAACATAGTGTTCAACACATGTCTTGTTTTGAGGAGTTCAAGCATTCTTCATCTTGCATTCCAAAGTTCAATTCTTTCTATCTTATCTTTTGAGGTGGTGTTATGTCATTTTGACAGCTTCCTTCATGTTTCATGATTCACACGTTGGCCGAAATGACATATTTTAAACCCATCATTTTCAATTCGTTCATGAGATCCTTTGCAACCCATCTATCTCTTCATTGGAGTTATCTTGGGTTATATTTCACCTAAACCTTTCCCTAAGGATTGTTGCTATTTATGGTGCTGATAAATGACCCAAGTTCTTCACTTATCCTCCCAGTGAAATAATTTTCTCGTCTCCTTGGTGATATCAATCCAATCTTTTGTTTCCGTAGTGGCAGAATTTCGCCTCAATTTTGAGAAGTTTTCCATAAGCCCACTACAAGTTTATTCGTTTCGTGGTTGGTTTTATAACAACTCCTTATAACCTTTCGGGAAGGGTGCTCTCCAAGCTCTTTTGTGGCAGAAGTTGGCATTTTCTTCTCCATTCTTTCATTCCAATGATCTACCTTCTATTCTTTCTTCTGGAGGAATTGTGATGTTGCTCTCTTCACTCATCATCTCGAATTTTGAGGATCAGGTTCTTTTCGTGCTTATCCATTTAACCCGAGTGTCGTGTCCTTTTTTCAAGTTCTTTTCATCTTCTCAAGTCTTGCATCTCTTTTCAACTAGAGTACTTTTCGAATTTGTTCTTCCTTGTTCCTCTTTTCTAATGGAGTGTTTTCAACTTCGATCTTCTCCGCTATATTCTTTTCTCAAAATAGTTTAACCTCTCAAGGTTCGTGGTTTCACTCATTTGTCGAATAAGCAACTTTGTTTTACCTCTTCATCTTCCGTTTTCCCTCCGGTGCCATCCTAGATCTCGGGACGAGATCCTCTTGTAGTGATGGAGTGTTGTAACGCCCCAGATGTAACTTCCCATATTTATAACTTTGACTCTTGCCATTTTCGGCTTTGTGATATGATATTCCCTCCGTTGTTGGGTTTTTGTTAGTTGTTATGCATTTTATTCTTGTCATGCACTTCATATCATGTCATCATGTGCATCGCATTTGCATTTATGTTCGTCTCATGCATCCGAGCATTTTCCCCATTGTCCCTTTCACAATCCGACACTCCCAGATGCACCCTGCGCACCCCTCTTGTCTCTTTTCGTGAGCGGGAGTCAAACGTTCTCGAAATGGGACGAGATTTGTCAAGTGGCTTTGGTACACCACCGGTATACCGCTTGTCAAATTTCGTTCCATTTGGAGGTCGTTTAATGCCCCAACGGTTAACCGGGCAGCCGCAAAAGCCTCTTTGTGTTGCAGTCCAAAACCCCTCCAAAACAGCCCAATATCCCATCTAAACCAGCTCCATGTTCTCCGTCGTCGGATCACGATCATGTGGGCGAAAACCGCATCTCTTTTGGACTCTCCTAGCCCCCTCTACCTATAAATTGGCACCTTCCCCCGAAATTTCGCGCAGATGAAACCCTAGCCCCGCTCCTCGCGCCGCCGGACAAAACCTCCCACCACCGGACATGTCCAGCCGCCATGCAATCCGGCCAATCAGAGGGCGCCACATCACCTACGCCGCCTCCCGCATCCACTCGCATCGCGCCACCTGTCCCCGCCGGCTCCTCTCCACCGCGCGGCCCGCCCAGGCCCATCCGTGGGCCGGGTGAGCCTGGATCCGCCCGCCGCCGCCTGCGCGCACCGTCGACCACGCCCGCTCGCCGGAATTGCCGTCCGCGCCTCCAGCCGTCACCCCGTGTTCCCGCCGCCTCATCGAGCTCGCCGCGCCGCCGCCCCGCTTTGGCTCCGCCCACTGCCGCGTCGCTTGTCGCCTTCCTCCACGCCACCGGGCCGCACCGGTGACGCCGCCTCCGCACCCAGCTTCGCCGAATCGACCTCCGCCGCCGCTCAGCGCCTCTTCGCCCGATGAGCTCGTCGGCCCAGGCATAGCCACTCTCACCCAAGCGCCGCCGCCGGTCCAATCAGGTTGCTCCATTCCAAATCCGAGGTTCACCGGCCCACGCTGCCCCATTCTCGTCGTCCGCCACTGCTCCTCGCCGGCGTTCGCACCCGATTGCCAGAGTTCTTCGTCTTCATGCCTCCTGCTGGACCCGGCGCCCCTTGACCTCGCACGCCAGGTGGGCCCCGCCACCTACCTCACCGGAACAACAAGACTGGTGAACCGCCCGGTTCACTTGCGAACCCGCCCGGTTTACCCGGCCCCGCAGACCACCGTGTACTGCCTCGAACAGCCCGGTTTACACCCGACAGCTCCAAGTCGGCCCATGGGCCCAAAGTGAGCGCTCCCATCCAATCCCCCGGTTGGGCGTGTTTTATCTATCCATCGCTCGTCGTTATTTTTCTAAGTCCCTGAAAGTCGTCATCATATAGGCATGTTTGACTGCTTGTTACTTTGTGCATGGTTACCCGATTGGAGTGGATGAGATTTCGAAATGTTCGCCTCGTTAAGCTCTTCATGTTAGCAGCATGTCCATGCATGTTACTGTCCATTATGATGCCTTTTTCATTGTTGCAAGAGTGCTATAAAATGTTAACTGCTGGTACTTATCAGATCATGGTGATTTGTCATTTTTGTTGCATTTGATTTGTGCGTCCTATGAGCATGAGGTCTACATGTGTGTTCAACTAAAACAAGCCATCTTTACAGGGGTGCAAGTATTGTATTTTTGTGGTCTATGTGGTGACTAGCACAAGCATGCAAACTAGGCTCCGTAATGTTGTTGTTTTCAGGCACTTATGATTTTCCTAAGTCCTTTTCCTTCTGTTATTTTGAGGCCATGTAAATTTGATGCTACCATGAGATCCATGCTTATTTTGAGCTAGTTCAGTAAGGATGTTTTGAACACGTGGTTATGCTCTATCTATTCATGCCCCTGGTTGCAATTATGGAGTGATCTAGCATCTCAGTTGCTTGCTCTATGTTTCCTATAAAATGTTCCTGGCAGATCGTTAACATGTTAACCAAAATTGCCATGTGTTTTGCTAGTGATCCATGCATCCTATTAACTTGCTATTGCATTGGTTAGCTTCATGAACATGTCATCTTTCTATTGGTATGCTTATGTGTCATTTAGTGCTTTGTGGTGAGTGGCATGAGCTCGCAAAGTTTCTATCATGAATCTGTTCATGCCATGCTCTGTTTTTCTTCTAAGTCTAAACCTGTTAATAACACTTGCTATGTTTACATGGGTGCCTTTATGGCTCATGTTTAGTAAGGGACTTTTGTTCTATGCATTTAGTAGAATCATGCCATGCCTTTGTTTGCTATGATACGTTCATGTAGCATGTTGTTTTCTTGATCTAAACGTTGCTTCCTGATGTTGTTTTTGACATGTTAGTATTTTCAGTCTGTGAAGCTGATATCTTTTGCACTTTTGCCATGCTTGTTTGAACCTGTTCTAGTGTGATTTAGCCGTAGCTCAGTGTTCATGTTTTGTCAAGGATCTCTTGTACATCACTGCCATATGCGTTGTTGCTTTGTTGGAGTGCAGTAGCTTAGTTTCTTGTTGCATTGTAAGTGCTATCATGCTGTTAATTGCAGATTTGCGTCATTCTTGTGTTGCTTGTCATTTGCAAACCGTGTATCCGTTTCCGGTGATCTTTTTATCGATGTCGACCGAAATCACGTCATCTTTTCATCGGAATACTTGGGTTGCCAAGTTGATGCCTTGATCATTCTTTCCCTTCCGGAGCACGCATACGCATTGCATATCATGCCATGTATCACATCATGTTTCTTGTGCATTGCACCGTGATTGATTGTTGTTCCATTCCTTGTGTTCTTGCCTTGGGTAGCGTCAGGAGATGAGTACGTGAGCGAGGAACCTGTTGAGTACACTTTTGAGGATCAAGCTTTCGACAACTCTGAGAACTTCGCAGGAAAGATGACCATACCCTCAAAATCACTTCTATCTTTGCTTGCTAGTTGTTCGTTCTATCGCTATGTCGCGCTACCTACAACTTGTTATATCATGCCTCCCATATTTCCATGTCAAGCCTCTAACCCACCTTCCTAGCAAACTATTGTTTGGCTATGTTACCGCTTTTGCACAGCCCCTCTTATAGCGTTGCTAGTTGCAGGTGAAGTTGAAGTTTGTTCCATGTTGGAACATGGATATGTTGGGATATCACATTATATCTTATTTTAATTAATGCATCTAGATACTTGGTAAAGGGTGGAAGGCTCGGCCTTTTTCTTGGTATTTTTTTCCACTCTTGCCGCCCTAGTTTCCGTCATACCGGTGTTATGTTCCTTGATTTTGCGTTCCTTACGCGGTTGGGTGTTATGGGAACCCCTTGACAGTTCGCCTTGAATAAAACTCCTGCAGCAAGGCCTAACCTTGGTTTGAACATTTGCCACCTAAGCCTTTTTCCCTTGGGTTCCGTGTACGCAAGGGTCATCTTTATTTTAACCCCCTCGGGCCAGTGCTCCTCTGAGTGTTGGTCCAAACTAGAGCCCTTTACAGCGCCACCATGGGGAAACTTGAGGGCTGGTTTTAGTTGTACGGATTGCTCATCCGGTGTGCCCTGAGAGCGAGATATGTGCAGCTCCTATCGGGATTTGTCGGCACATTCGGGCGACTTTGCGGGTCTTGTTTTACCATTGTCGAAATGTCTTGTAACCGGGATTCCGAGGCTGATCGGGTCTTCCTGGGAGAAGGAATATCCTTCGTTGACCATGAGATCTTGTGGTGGGCTAAGTTGGGACACCCCTGCAGGGTATAAACTTTCGAGAGTCGTGCCCGCGGTTATGTGGCAGATGGGAATTTGTTAATATCCGGTTGTAGAGAACTTGACCCTTGATTTAATTAAAATACATCAACCGCGTGTGAAGCCGTGATGGTCTCTTCTCGGCGGAGTCCGGGAAGTGAACACGGTCTTGTGTTATGCTTTAATGTAAGTAGTTTCAGGATGACTTCTTGATCACTTCTAGCTTCTTGACCGTTGCGTTGCTTCTCTTCTCGCTCTTATTTGTGTATGTTAGCCACCATATTTGCTTAGTGATTGTTGCAGCTCCACCTCACTACTATTCCTACCCATAAGCTAAAATAATCTTGATCTCTCGGGTGTGAGATTGCTAAGTCCTCGGTGCTCATGAATACTTCCAAACAGTTGCAGGTGCCGATGATACCAGTGCAGGTGACGCAACCGATCTCTAGTGGGAGCTCGAAGAAGACCTTGATCGTTGTTTTGTGTCTTTTTCGGTTGATCAGCAGTGGTGCCAAGTTGGGACAATCGGGGATCTAACGTTTGGGGTTTATCTTCCTTTTATTTTGGATTTGACCATAGTCGGTCTTTGTGTGTATTTGGATGATCTATGAATTATTTATGTATTGTGTGAAGTGGCGATTGTAAGCCAACTCTTTATCCCTTTCTTATTCGGTACATGGGATTGTGTGAAGATTACCCCACCTGCGACTAAACCACCATGAGGTTATGCCTCTAAGTCGTGCCTTGACACGTGGGAGATATAGCCGCATCGTGGGTGTTACACATAATCACCCATGTCTACACGCAGATCATCCACATGGACTACTACGTGCAAGAGGAGGACGAGGTCGCTGGCCTTCTCGGACCGTAGGGCAACCTTGGACGGCATTGTTCAAAAGCACGTTGAGTTCACTGCCAACGCCACTGCTCCTCACACGTCGGTTGGTGACCTGGCGCACTAGGGCGTGAGGATGTCGTTGATGGATCCGTATGTATCTTTATCTTTCCGTCATATCCATGTAGTAGTATATGGTACTACTAGTAATTATCTTACCTTCCGCATCAACTTCATAATTTTTGTACGTACTCCATGCATGAACTACGCCAGAACCAAACTTCTCATTACTCTAGGGAAATCGTTATTTCTATCTATCAGTCGCGCCATGGAGCAGAACCAAACTTTACAAGTTACAAGTTCAAAACGAAAAGCCTGCCGTGTTCACGTCGCGCCCCCACACGGTTGGTCCGGCACGACGCTCAAGGGGGAATGTGTACTGTGTTGCATTTCCACTTACAAGTGGGACCACAGTTGAGCAAACCTACTATCGGCAACCCCCCACTGTGCCCACCGTGCGATGGCTGGGAAAATAGGAGGGAGAAGAGATGGCCATAGAACGGACTCCAAGAAAATTGGTGTCAGATGGGACTCGTGTGGGTAGCATGTGTCGTACTGCTATACGTGAATGCTAGTTATGGCCCATGACCACTATATCGAGACTATATCGAGGTGCTGGTTACGCAGAACAATTTTCCTGGAGTCCATGCTCAGCCCTCCTCTATCTCTCTTCTCAGCCAGTCAGCAGACCGCGGAGCCCATTGTCTGCTTGCTCACATGCGCTCCCACATGTTAGTGAAAACAGAAGAGGACCCACTAAACCTGCACATCTTTCACCTTGACGTGCTGGTGATGAAAAAAATCCAATAAAGATCTTTGGTGGCTGCTTTTGGAGTTACTCAAGAGTAGTAAGATTCTATTTATAGTTTAACCTAAGATGCACATCACATGGCTTCAACTAGTACTCCATTTTCTTCCATGACACGACCTGGGTGCTGGATGTCCCACGTTTCAGCAAAAGGAGGAAGAACTCGACCAAATCTTCTCCACATTTAGACCGGAGGAGTAGGAAACACGACAAGCCATGTGCCTACAAGACCACCTCACGCAGTCACGCTATCACCATATTTCTCGGCCTCCATGCGACACCTAGCTCTAGTTGATCTAACTAGAACTAACTATTGTGCTAGCATACTCCAATATTGGTTGGCTATATGTGATGTGGCAACTTCATATAACCGGATGCTGGCTATACTACTACAGCACTAACACTCCAAGAAGTGAGTTGAAAACCATTCATAAATTGAGTTTATGACATGCACATGCAAATGTACCATTCATTACATACAACGACAATGAGGATACATGTTGGATTATAGATTAGTTCCAACAAAAAATTCCAGTAAATACTAAAGTTTTCATCACACAACAAATAACAAGCAATGAAATGAACTTCATCTCAACAAATCCTCAGCGTTGGAAATGCTTGCTTTGAACCACAAGAGTTTCTCTGGGAAGGGCCAGCTACTGTTAATCTTGAGACCAACGCAGGACTGATCATCCAGGCTGAAGCGGCCTATTTCATGACCCATATTGTGATCGCCACGGAAGGGAACCATAGCAATGTCCGAGGTATAGATACGGTTGCTTCTCATAAATGGTAGCGTCGTTGTGTCAACAGCAGCTGGATCGCCTTTCACCAACATTGGATAGTTTTGTCCAAGGAAGAGCGAGTTTCCTCCAAGAGTATCAATACTAAATTAGGGAGAAGGTGTTGGCGCTAGCATATTAGTATCCATCCCGAATACCCTGCAATGAATGTTGGAATAGGTCTGGAGAGTGCGACCATGGGAGACAACACCTGCTTCCTCAGTAACATCAGCAGTGCCATGTATACATACATGAAGAGGTTATCCATCGGAATAAGTTGCCATGTGTCACTCAGTATATGGGTCCTCATGCTCGTGATCATCATCATTGTCATATCCCCCTTGGTTATAAATTTTTTCAATATAGGTGGTGGAATGCTCACAGGACCTTGGAAACTCAAGAAGGTTATTTAGTAAAGGGAAACTAGCTAACCCACATGCATGTGGATGAAACAATTATATTTACTGTGGGAGACAAACGTACCGAAAGCATCAGGATTCCATGCGAAAACAGTGCCACGAGTGGTGGCAGAAAACGCAAGACCCTCGTATTGAATTGCATCATAGTACTCATCCGTGTATGGAAATTGATTTTTGAGCAATATCCATCGAGGCATGGAAGTAGGGACAGCAACAAGCTTGTCGAAGATAGCAACAACTTCATAGTTAGTGTAATCCCAAGAGCGGTTGGGAACTCGACAAATTGCTATCTTCCATAAACGACAGTCACCATGATCGTAGTTGAACTTACGTAGAATGCCGGTGTGCTCAACCTCTGGCCAGTCTGTGATTTTTGGAAGTTGAACTTACGTAGAATGCCGGTGTTCACAAGGTCCCACTCGCAGTTGTACCCAATATAAACAACCCAATCTCCATTTGCGCCTGCCCAAGCCGTACCCTCAAGCGATGGCATCTTAACATCACACGTATCATTATCAAGCGGCATCAACTTGCACAAGGCGAGGCTTGCATCGTCCGGGCGCCAATGAGCAGGGTCATGGTGAAGAAGATAGGGGAGATCAAACCGCTCCTGGACCCTTGGGTTCTTTGTAATGATGTTATTAGTTGAGTTGAGAATGTTCTTGAATGAACCTGCCATGCTAGCCGAGGTGATGACGTCGCACCGATCAATGGGTTCCTCCACCACGTCATCTTTCAGATCAGGGCAAGAATAACAAGGTCGTTTCCTTCCTGTTCCCTTGATGGAAAAGACGACCGAACAATGGCAAAATGAAGGGTGAAGGAAAATGGAGGGGTGGACGAAGAGCGTGCAACAATAGTTCCAAATGTAGAGGGAAAGGCGAAGAGGCGGTGGACGGTTTCCACGGTACACGAAGAGGCGCCCCGGCCTACATAGACGTCCGTTCAGAAATTGGACAAAAGGATTCGTTGTCGTCTCACTGACATGTTGGAACGGGGCCACATGTCAATGGAGAGGCTAGTGGGGAGCAGACTGTTGCCACAGAGGTCACACGCTGATGACAAGGACGTCCTGTTAGACCTAGCGCTCGGGCGAGATGGCTTCCGTCCCCCACACGAGCGAAGCCACTTCGCGCCCCCACACAGTTGGTCCCCCACGCCGCTAGGCCAACTCCAGCGCGTGCAGCTCGGACGCACGCTTGCTCAGCCCCCTTTCCCTCGATGCCCCTGAGCTACCCAACCGCAGCTACGTGTTTTGCGCACCCCGCTACCGGATTTGGAGCGGATCTGGTCGGGCTTGAGCTTGCCCGGCTGTGGGAGGCCGCGCCGCACCATGGACTGGCCGGGCACTGGGCCGGAAGGCCCCCGCAAGGCCGCAAGGTCACATGCGGCTACTGACTCCTCCTCTAGCCGCTCGGATCTACACCATCGATGGTCTGCTAGCAGATACATGAATGGTGGTCGGGCGGGCTCGATGCTGGCCCAAAAGCTCATCGGCGCATCGTTGCCACTCATTACGTGCGACGACTACTCAAAGAAGGTCTTGCACCGCGTGTATACAACGACAGAACATGCCAGATGGGTGTTCTTCAAGTGCTAAACCGATGGGGTATGTGCTACTTTAGCTTCGGTTGTGCTCTCGGATTAGACTAGTTGTGCTAACTTAAAATTATATTGTGTAGGATGGATGCAAGTTTTGGTATTGGGAAGAAGAGTACATCGATATATTGATAGAGAGCAATTTAGTAGGTGTTCTAGCACTTTTACCTAGCATAGAGGCTAGAGATGAGACTAGTGCACTTGTTGATAGAAAGAAGCTACACATGAAACTAGATGCGAGGAAGCAACATCTACTTCTTTACACTCGAAGAAGAAAGAATCATGCAAGATCGAGCCTCCGGAGATCAACAATGAATGCATCGAGAAGGCACTAATCCAACTTACACGAGCAGTTATGGAAGTTAGATATCTTCTAAAATGTATTCTTGTGGTTCTTGTTTTCTTTGGTCTTGCTTTTCTAGTCAAAATTTGGTGATGTATTTCCATATACCAAAAATCAATGATGAAAATAAGATATGTGTCTGCACAGCCACCGCATCCGTGAAATGGCCTAGACATGACCCCATTGCCCTGCCCCAACGGACAGAATCCGGGCAAAACGGACATCCGTTTGGGGTCGTGCGTTGGAGTTGGCCTTACAAGTGGGACCGCAGTGGAGGAAACCGACTATTGGCAAACCCCCACCTCACCGACCACGCGATGGCTGAGTTAGAGAAATGAGGAGGTTGCAGAGATAACTGTAGCACAGACTTCAAGAAATATGGTGTCAGATGGAAATCGTGCTGGTGGTGTGTGCCATACTCCTGGACGTGAATGCTTGTTCTCGCCCATGCCACCCTACTATATATCGAGGATTCGAGGTGCTGGTTATGTACAGCAAACACATTAACATATGGCCCACCTCACATTGTGGCCAAATTTCCTGGAATTTGTGCTAGGTTAAAAAGTGTTCTTTTTGAGGGTGGGTGGCTGGTCTCAAGTTTAAAACTTGTTGTATTACGTATACGTAGACGTAGAGATAGTGCATCAGTTTTGAAAGTTTCAACCCAAACATCAGAATGCAATTTCTAGTGGACTCATTCGAGGACCTAGGATGATGGGATTCGCAACTACAGTAAAAACACCCGCCCGACGTACGAATCATGTGAAGCTAGTACAAATATAATACTGTTGTTGATTGGACTCATACGATAACCTGTTGCAATGCACGTACAATTATGTATTCGGAAAATAATTTTTTGCCTCGTCGCAGCACCCGCTGAGAGAAGCGACTTGAAAGCCATTCATAAATTTAGTAAGTTTATCATAGGCATATCATTTAGCATTACATACAACAGGTCATGAACCCACAACGACAACGACGATACATTATAAATACTAAAGTTTTCATCACACAACAAATAACAAGCAATGAAATGAACTTCAGCTCAACCACTCATCGGCATTGGAAAACGCTTTCTTTGAACCAGAAGTGATTCTCTGGGAAGGGCCAGCTACTGTTAATCTCGAGACCAATGCAGGACTGGTCATCCAGGCTGAAGCGGCCTATGTCAGGACGCATATTGTGATAGCCATGGTAGGGAACCATAGCAATGTTCGAGGTATAGATACAGTTGCTTCTCATAAATGGTAGTAACATTGTGTCAACAACAGCTGGATCGCCTTTCACCATCATTGGATAGTTTTGTCCAAGAAAGAGCGAGTTTCCTCCAAGAGTATCAATACTAAACGAGGGAGAAGGTGTTGGTGCAAGCACAGTAGTATCCATCCCGAATACCCTGCAATAGATGTTGGAATAGGTCTAGAGAGTGCGACCATTGGATACAACACCTGCTTCCTTAGTAACATCAGCAGTGCCCTGTATACAAACAAGAAGAGGTGATCCATCAGAATAAGTTGCCAGGCGCCACTGAGTATATGGGTCCTCATGCTCCTGATCATCATCATCGTCATCTCCCCCTTGGTTATAAAAAATTTCAAGTATAGGTGGTGCAATGTTCACAGGACCTTGGAAACACAAGAAGGTTAATTAGTAAAGGTAAACTAGCTAACCCACATGCATGTGGATGAAACAATTATATTTATGGTGGAAGATAAATGTACCGAAAGCATCAAGATTCCATGCGAAAACAGTGCCACGAGTGGTGGCAGCAAACATAAGACCCTCATATTGAATTGCATCACAGTACTCATCCGTGTATAGAAATTGATTTTTGAGGAATATCCATCGAGGCGTGGAAGTAAGGACGGCAACAAGCTTGTCGAAGATAGCAACAACTTCATAGTTCGTGTAATTCCAAGAGCGGTCAGGAACTTGATAAATTGCTAACTTCCGTACACGACAGTCACCATGATCGTAGTTGAACATACGTAGAATACCGGTGTGCTCAACCTATGGGCATTCTGATATTTTTGGAAGTGGAACACGGTGACAAGTGTACACATTCACAAGTTCCCACTCGTAGTTGTATGCAATATAAACAACCCAATCTCCATTTGCGCCTGCCCAAGCCTTACCCTCAAGCGATGGGATCTTAACATCACATGTATCATTATCAAGCGGCATCAACTTGCACAAGGCCAGGCCTCCGTCGTCCGCGTGCCAGTCAACAGGGTCATGACAAAGAAGATAGGGGAGATCAAACCTCTCCTGGACCCTTGGGTTCCTTGTAATGATGTTATTCTTTGAGTCGAGAATGGTCTTGAACGAACCTTCCATGCTAGCCGAGGTGATGACGTCGTATCGGTCAATGAGTTCCTCCACCACATCATCTTTCAGATCAAGGCAAGAATAACGGGGTCGTTTCCGGCCTGTTCGGTCCATGGAGAAGACGATCGAACAATGGCAGAAGGAATGGTGAAGGCAAATGGAGGAGGGAGGAAGAGCGTGCGTCTGTAGTTCCAAATCGAGAGGGAAAGGCAAAGAGGCGATGGACGGTTACCATGGTGCATGAAGAGGTGATACGTCTCCAATGTATCTATAATTTTTGATTGCTCCATGCTATATTATCTACTGTTTTAGACATTATTGGGCTTTATTTTCCACTTTTATATTAATTTTGGGACTAACCTATTAACCGGAGTCCCAGTCCAGAATTGCTGTTTTTTGCCTGTTTTAGGGTTTCAAAGAAAAGGAATATCAAACAGAGTCCAAACAGAATGAAACCTTTGGAAACGTGATTTTCTCATCAGATAAGATCCAAGAGACTTGGACCCTCCGTGAAGAAAGCCATGAGGTGGTCACGAGGGTTGGGGGCGCCCCCCCTAGGGCGCGCCCCCTGCCTCGTGGGCCCCTCAAAGCTCCACCGACGTACTTCTTCCTCCTATATATATCCACGTACCCCCAAACGATCGGGGACGGAGCCAAAAACCTAATTCCACCACCGCAACTTTATGTATCCACGAGATCCCATCTTGGGGCATGTTCCGGAGCTCCGCCGGAGGGGGCATCGATCTCGGAGGGCTTCTACATCATCATCCAAGCCCCTCCAATGAAGTGTGAGTAGTTTACTTCAGGCCTACGGGTCCATAGCTAGTAGCTAGATGTCTTCTTCTCTCTTTCTGGATCTCAATACAATGTTCTCCCCCCCTCAGATGGAGATTTATGCGATGTAATCCTCTTTTTGCGGTGTGTTTGTTGAGACCGATGAATTGTGGGTTTATGATCAAGTCTATCTATGAATAATATTTGAATCTTCTCTGAATTCTTTTATGTATGATTAGTTATCTTTGCAAGTCTCTTCGAATTATCAGTTTGGTTTGGCCTACTAATTTGGTTTTTCTTGCCATGGGAGAAGTGCTTAGCTTTGGGTTCAATCTTGCGGTGTCCTTTCCCAGTGACAGAAGGGGCAGCAAGGCACGTATTGTATTGTTGCCATCGAGGATAACAAGATGGGGTTTTTATCAAATTGCATGAAACTATCCCTCTACATCATGTCATCTTGCTTAAGGCATTACTCTGTTTTGAACTTAATACTCTAGATGCATGCTGGATAGCGGTCGATGAGTGGAGTAATAGTAGTAGATGCAGAATCGTTTCGGTCTACTTGTCTCGGACGTGATGCCTATATCACTACTAGGAAAAGGCATGCTAGTGGCGCACCGAATTTGCCTTCTAATGGCGCACTACCGGTGCGCCACTGGCATCACGCCATTAGAATTAAATTCTAATGGCGCACCACCGGTGCGCCATTAGTACCTGGTGTTCTAATGGTGCACCACGTAGTGCGCCATTAGTATAGCCTGCAGTGCGCCATTAGAATGCCTCCCAGGGGGCCATATGTACCCATGTGCTTTGGCATTCTAATGGCGCACTAGCAGTTAATGCGCCATTAGTGTGATGATCACAGTGCGCCATTAGTGTCTTGTGTGGTGCGCCATTAGTATGAATATTAGGTTTTTTTTTTGCTTTTCTGATTTTTGCACAAGTTACAAAATATACTATTGGACAGAATATAGACAGCAGCACACAGCAACATCAGATTCATCGAATACAATAGAAGATTAGTCTCCGAACACAATTCATCATATTAGTCTCCGAATTCAAAAGACCGAACAAAGATAAAACATTACAAGTCTCAAGACCGCGAGTATCGAGTTCGTCGGAAGTAATACTAATCCTAACAAGTCCTACTAATCATCATCATACAACTTCTACTCGTTATTCATAACAAGTCATACGATCATCATCTTGATAGTCTTCGAACCAACCCTAAATTGTTCTTAGCACATGATCATCAGTATTAGGCAGGACCTAAATACCCTATTTAAGCTAAAATAGCATAAAACAATATAGACCCTGACTCTCCATTATGGAGAATGGAGAACATCCTATCTCCAATTCTTGCGCTTCGCTTCTTTTGCTTCCAAGAAGCTCCTTACGACTGTCCACACATTTTTTCCATCCTTTGATTTTCATGTCTCCACTTCTTTTAGAAATCTCGTATGGACAGTTGAGATTCGTAGGACGACCTGGCTGTATGTTCAAAACATTAACACTACCTTTCAGATACATCATATGAGGCACACAATTCTCTGGGATTATGTGTTGAAAAACATAGTAATAACTTCATAGTTAGCAATGATGTACTAGTTTTAGAAGTATGCAAAAGATGCACGGATGTCGTAATAGTAAAAATCTTACCAGGGTATCTCCGTGGTAGTTACCGTAGTTGAACACATGCACTAGTGGCACGTATTTACCATAATGTTGAGGAGTTTGATTGTAGATATTGTAATTCTCAATGTCAGTACAAAATCCGACCAAATGATTTTTCTCCTTGTAAGTTGTTAATTTGGAGCCATCGGTGTAGTGGGTTTTGTGTACCATCTCCCGCACATTCTTTGAACAATAAAAATAAGTTGTCAATGGAAATAAGCTGTCAACTATTTTGAAATAAACAATATAAATTAGCTAATAACTATGTTTGAGAAACTCACATAGCGGTAGAACTGGAGGCGTATCAACAAGGACCCAAATGTCCATATTGTCTTGGTTGATGTCAGGATTACCAAGATCCATGGTTATAAGCATACCCTCATCAAAACCATACATCTTGCAAAATGCTTCCCAATTTTTGCAACCAAAATGGGTTACGCTCTTAGAATTATATATATTTACTTCAAAGTCCACATCGTGATGAGTCCTTAGGTGAATTTTCTTTGTTTCAGAAATTTCATGGTCTTCAAAATCCATCCTCTCCAAGACATAGCGTCTTGCATGGCATGGGATAAGCTATACTCGAATTGTAAAAGATGAAAATTACATGTTGAAATAGTTGAAGTCATGCTTAATTATGAAAATAACACTTGTCGTCGTTGTGTACCATTTCAACTTCGAAGGTCTCCTCGAGCTTAATGCTGAAGCGCCGATCATCGTCCAGGTGAGGCATGTCGCACAGACCTCGATCGTCGTGGCACCAGTCGCACTCCGCCGGGAGACTTTCATCGTCCGATGATGATGACGACATATCCTGGGACAGCTCCCAGAATTGCTTGCCGCCCAAACCACCGGCCTCATCGTTGTGGGCCATGTTTTGCTCTAAATAGGAAAAAAGTTTGGTCAAAAAGTTGGTTATTGTCAAGGAATAAGATCATGGTCTCATCATTTAGGGTTTGTCGACACCGAGGCACCCTAAAAGCCTGAGCTTTCATCATTTAGGGTTTGTCGACGCCGAGGCACCCTAAAAGCCTAAGCGTACATCATTTAGGTTCTCATCGACACCGAGGCATCCGGGGCAGCCAAGTTAAGTTTTCATCATTTAGGGTTTATCGATGCCGAGGCACCCTAGGTTGGGCGTAATCACTTGGCACTAATCACTTGGCTCTATTGCCACCTATGGTTTAATACAGCAAGAATAAAGGGCAGTTGATCCTACTTAATTAAGTACTAAGATACCCCGGCCCATGCATTAGTAGCAAGTACCTCATGTGTCCGATTTTTAGCAAAGTCATGCTAAAATTCACGGAAAATTTCAGCATGACCTTTGCTGAAAATAGGACATATGGAGTACCCGAATTTGCCAGAACGGAAGTTAATCGACATTCCGGCAAACTCAAGGGCCTCTCGGGGTACCTGCAAAATCATCACGACACGAAGGGCCTCTCAAGGGCCTCAAGCAGCAGCGGCGTCTCCCGGGACCCCATTTTTTTTGCTAAATTTCTTTGAGCAACAATCAGAGCAGAAAATTCAGCATATTTCTATACAACAGCACTGTAAATATGAAGAACAGTTCTACAGCAGCCCATTTATATACAATAGCATCTTTGGTCATGCCAATTTCTGAAACAATTCAAATCTGAACTGCATCTTTGGTCATACAAATCTCTGAAACTATACAAATCTGAAATATATATTTGGTCATACAAATTTATGGAACTAATCAAATCTGAACTGTATCTTTGGTCATACAAATCTCTAAAAATTTTCTAAATCTGTGGTCATACAAATTTATGGAATTAATCAAATTATGATAGCTGGACACATAAATTATGATAGATTGTGATAGCTTGGGGAATAGATTATGATAGATTGTGATGCATGGACTTGTTCTACTCCAGCTTTTCAATTTACAAACACATACAAGCACAAGCAGTGCCAGAGATGATATTTGCTAGATATAATTTCGGCAATGAGATTTAAATAGAGCTGTGGTGATGTAACCTAGGTGAATATACACGAAATAAGGTTTACTGGTGCTACCCAATGCTAGTAATCATGCAGTAACATAAAATGCTAGTAAGTTCACTGGGAGAACTGTGAAAAAACAAGCAGCAGTAGCAGAATATGTTTGGAGTAGCATCAACAGTTTTACAAATCAAATAGGCCACACAAGGGGCTGATCTAGGAACCTTGACAGGGATACCCAGAACATTTTATACTATGATGAACAAAAGAATCTACCTTAGAAATCTCCAGTACATAGACCAGGGCAGTCCGACTGGTGACAGGGTCCAAACCGAAAGCTATATGCTACCACAATCTATCATGAACACGGCCCAAACAAAGTCAATTCTACAGTACATCTGACAGACTACTCCGTGTTCTCTCAGATTTCCTCCACTCGCCGAGATGGGTTCCCACCCAGCCCAGCCATCCCCGCCTCTCCTCTCTCGCATGCACGCAACAACCCAGAAAAACACAAGACAAGCAGTAGAATCTCTGCTCTACCGGGAGGAAACGAAGTGGCCAAGGTCACAGGGGGCGATACCTGAGCGGAAGCCCTAGGCTAGTGCGAGGGGGCGGAGCGCTACTGCTGCTGCTGTTGCTCGGGGACAGCGAGGTCGGAGTGGGCCGTGCGGGAAGGCGGCGAGAGGTGGGGGAGGGGGCTCCGCCGATCCGGCCGGAGGGGCGAGAGGTGGGAGGAGACGAGGCGGCGGCGCGGTCGGGTGGGTGCGTGGGGCACTCCTCCCTGGTCCAGACTGGCCATGCTGCTTGGGGACGGCGAACGAGGCGAGGGGGGCGGCAAGGGGGACGGCGAACACGGCCGGGGGGCAGCGGGTGAGATCAATGAGGCAGGGGAGAGATTAGAGAGATTGGGGATTTAGTGTGGGGGGAAGCTTTCTAATGGCGCACCACCCCTCGTGCGCCATAAGTACGACTATTCTAATGGCGCACCACCCCTCGGTGCGCCATTAGAATTTAGTGTGGGGGAAGCTTTCTAATGGCGCACCACCCCCTCGTGCGCCATAGGTACGACTATTCTAATGGTGCACCACCCCTCGGTGCGCCATTAGAATTTTTTTTAGTCATAACAGTAATATTTTTTTATAAAAACAGTAATAATTTTTTAAAAAATATGTTCAAATTTGTTACTTGAAAATATCATCAGCGGCAGCGGTGGAGCGGGGGAGGGTGCGGGGGGTGCCCGTTGGCGGCGGTGGAGCGGGGGAGGGTGCGGGTGGGATCGAGATGGAGGGGGATCGAGATCGAGATGGAGGGGGAATCGAGATCGAGATGGAGGGGGATCGAGATCAATTGTCCTCATGAATTCAAAAAGTGCCCATGAAATTTAAAAATATTCATGATATGAAAAAGTGCCCATGAAATACAATCGAGAAATGAAGACTACGATTTAAATACAATCGATCTTAGCTAGCTATCTGTTCACAATCTTCTTGCCCTTCTTTTTCGCAAATGGAGTTCTTCTGTGGAACGGACGTCCTTTAGGTAGGGTGGTCCTGCTTCTTCTTGTGGTGTGTGCTGCTACTTCATCGTCGTCGTCATGTTCGATCTTCGGGTCGCCGTACTTGTCGAAGTCTTGCTCATTGGCTACTCCATCCATTCCGATGATCTTCCTTTTGCCTGTCCTCACAACAACACGACTGGGCTTTGACGGGTCGGTAATGAAGAAGCATTGGTCCACTTGGGAAGCCAGTACCCATGGCTCATTTTTCGCGGTGACGTTTGCGCCCGCAGTCTTGGATTTGGCTTCGGGTATAACCATGGTGGTGAAATACCGGTCTTCTTTTAGGACGCTCTTGGCCCATCTGACAGGGAACATCGGGACCTTCTCTCCAGCGTAGCTCAGCTCCCAAATCTCCTCGATCCTTCCATAGTATCTGTCCTTGTCGTTACCGGTGTAGGATTCCATCGTTACCCCGGAGTTCTGATAACCATCGCTCTTCATGTCCTTGTCCTCGGTGTAGAATGTGTGGCCGTTGATATCGTACGCCTCATAGGTCATCAGGTTGTGCTCGGCGCCCTGTGACAAGGCGAATATGAGTTGTTCTTCCGCGAAAGAATCTTCATGTAAAGGGTACGACAGAAGCTTCTGCTTGAACCAACGCGTGAAACATGAGTTGTGCTCTTTGAGTATATCTCCGTCCGTCCTCTGTTGGCCTCGGTCATTGTACGTCTTCTCAATAAAGGTTTTGTGCTCTACCACCCAAGGATCGACCACGTCTATGTGTTGTAGCGCGACTAGGTTTGCTCTTTCAAAGTCGGCGAGTCGACCCTCGAAGTCGACATGCATTTCGCGGCGACCCTCACGGTGACCCCATCCAGCGAGCCTGCCGAGGTGCCTGTTGACGGGCAGACCAACAGGGTTCTCGATGCCTAGATAATTCGTGCAGTAGGAGATGCACTCTTCGGTCAGAAAGCCCCTGGCTATACTTCCGTCTGGACGTGACATGTTGCGAACGTATCCGTTGATGACACCATTCATCCTTTCGAATGGCATCATGCTGTGCGGGAACATCGGCCCGAGTTGGATGATATCCTCCATGATATGGACCAGCAGATGCACCATAACGTCGAAGAATGCGGGCGGGAAGTACATCTCAAGCTCGCATAGTACCACCACGATCTCTTCCTGTAGCCTTCTGAGTTGCCTCACGCCAATCGACTTCCGAGAGATGACGTCAAAAAAGTTGCATAGGCCAAATAGTGTTTCACGGACGTGCGCGTCCATGATGCCACGGATTGCAACTGGAAGTATCTACGTCATCAGCACGTGACAGTCATGAGACTTCATCCCGCTAAACATCTGCTTCGCTGGGTCTAGGTATCTGCTTATCTTCCCACGTAACTGTAAGGAAGTTTTACTCCTAGGAGGCAGATGAAAAACTGCTCGATCTCCTCCTGACTTAGAGTGAAGCACGCGGGAGGGTAATCATTTCCGGTCTTCTTGGCCTTTTTGCCTTTGCGACGACTTTCTGTGTCCTGCTTCGCCTCATCGTCATCATCATCATCATCATCATCATCATCATCATCATCATCATTAGCGTGAAGCTCCTGCCTGATGCCCATTGATTTCAAGTCTGCCCTTGCTTTCGGCCCATCTTTGGTCCTCTCTGGCATGTTGAGCAGGGTACCAAGCAGACTCTCACACACATTCTTCGTGATATGCATGACATCAAGGCTGTGAGGCACACGGTGGATCTTCCAGTACGGCAAGTCCCAGAAAACAGACCTTGTTTTCCATACCTTCAGCAGCGGCTCTGGCGCCTTTCGCTTCTTTCTCGGCTCTGGCACCTTTTGCTTCTTTCCCGGCAGTGGGCAGTCTTTCCAATTTTTCAACAGCTCGTCTATTTCCTCGCCGCTCCTCGTACACGGGCGTTTTCGGGGTTCGGTTTCACCATCGAAAAGATCCTTGCATTTCGTCCACGGGTCATCGTCGCGAAGCCACCTTCGATGTCCCATGAACACGGTTTTCGAAGACCCGAGATCTCTATCTAGCTGGCGATACGTTGTGTCATCCATGCACCTTACGCATCCAAAAAATCCATGGACTACCTGGCCCGCGAGATATCCGTAACCGAGATAGTCGTGCACCGTCGTGAGCAGTGCGGCTCTCATAGGGAAATATTCTTTCTCTGCGGCATCCCACGTATTGGCTGGCGTTTTCCACAGCGTGTCTAGCTCCTCCTTCAGCAGCCCCAGATAGAGATTGATGTCGTTCCCTGGTTGTTTTGGCCCTTCAATTAGCATACTCATGTGAATGTACTTCCTCTTCATGCACAACCAGGGGGGAAGGTTGTACATCCACACAAACACAGGCCAGGTGCTATGTGTGCTTCTCTGGCTGCCAAACGGATTGACTCCATCGGTGCTCGCGCCCAGCACGATGTTCCTTGGATCCTTCCCAAATTCTGGGTATTCGAAGTTCAACGCTTGCCACTGGCTCGCATCCTTAGGGTGACTCAGCATCTTGTCTTTTTTATTTATCTCCGGATCATTTCCGTCATCTTGCCGCTTCTTCTCCTCCCTATCCGCGTGCCAAGCAGGAGCTTTGCTACCTTAGGGTCCGCGAAATACCGCTGCAGACGAGGAGTGATCGGAAAGTACCACACCGATTTTCGAGGAGCTTTCTTCCTCTTCTTGTATCGAGTGACGCCGCACACCAGACATATGGTAGACTCCGCGTGCTCGTCCCGATAAATGATACAATTGTTCATCCACACATGGTATTTCACGTGCGGTAAATCCAGAGGACACACGATTTTCTTCGCCTCCTCGAAACTGGTCGGGCACTTGTTCCCCTTGGGTAGACGTTCGTGCCAGAATGACATGTTCTCGTCGAAGCATGTGACGGTCATTTTGTGTTTTACCTTCATCTCCAGAGCCATGAGCGTTACTTTCAGGCGGGTATCCTCGGGCCTGCATCCTTCATACAATGGAGTAACCGCGTCTATCTCCAGTTGATCCATCTTGGCTTTCTCTCGGGCGGTAGCTCTTGCGTTATCTGTCTGCTTGAGAAGCAGCTCTTGAATATGAGGGTCCTGCACCCAACCTCCATCGTCGTCTGCTCCGGCATCTTCATCTTCATGATCATGCCCTTCGTCTTGATCTTCCTCATCATCATGTACGACATCTTCTACATGATGACTGTGTACAGCATCACCGTCGTGATCATGTACTGGAGATTCTTCGTCTTCTCGCCCGCCCTCGCCGCGGTGGTACTTGTCTTGTTGCCCTTCCTCATTTCTTGCCCGGCCCCCATGGACGACTTCATAGTCATCTTCATCACCTTGCCACTGATAGCCTTCCATGAAACTACGCAAGAGCAGGTGGTCCCGCACCTGCCCGGAATCTGGGTCCGCAATAAGGCTCTTCAGCTTGCATCTTCGACACGGACATCTTATCTCTGTCTCGTTCTTTTGAAGCATCTCGGCCTTCGCGGAGCTCAAAAACCTATTCACGATGCCTTCAGTCATCGTGCGGACCATGGTCGCCTGCGGGGTAGAGCAAAACGATATTTTAGAGCCAAGAAAAAATTTGGCATGACCTTCCCTAAAAATAGGACCAAAAAGAATGCATAGTGCCAAAATTCTCGCCGAAACGGAAATGAATCAAAACATTCCGGCAAAATATTGGCAACTATCGCATTTCAAATACCGGTACCTTCAAACACAAACATATATGCAACACCACAAACACATGCAACACCACAAACATACATAGATCTAGCTAGGCCACAAAAAGTGCATGTGCACGTTGTTGGAGCGAGCAAGGGAGAAAAAAAGTAGATCTACATCATGAAGATAGCTTTCCCCTTACTTACCTATCAAAAAAAGGTAATTTCACCACTTAATTTTGATGAATCTATGGTGGAAATGAGGTGAGGAGGAGGAGATGGCCGAAAGCTTGGAGAAGGAGGTGGAGGGAATGAAGTGGGGAAAGTGAGTGGGTAGGTGTGGGGCTGTCCAAAATATCTTGTTGGGGTCCCAGGTTACTAATGGCGCACCACCAGCAAATGCGCCATTAGTAACCCTGGTTACTAATGGCGCACCTGCAGGTGGTGCGCCATTAGTAGTTTTGCAAAAAAGTAAAAAAAAAATATATATATATATATATATATATATACTAATGGCGCACCGGGTAATAGTGCGCCATTACTAGTTTAAACTAGTAATGGCGCACTGTGAAACGATGCGCCATTAGTAGTTTTTCAAAAAAAAAAGAATTTTTTTTTACAGTAATGGCGCACTGTCTGCTTGGTGCGCCATTACTACTTAGAACTAGTAATGGCGCACTTCGACCTGATGCGCCATTAGTATGTATGGAAAAATGGAAAAAAATTAATACTAGTGGCGCACCCTGTCTCTGGTGCGCCATTAGTGTCTTCCACACTAATGGCGCATCACCAACCGGTGCACCATTAGTATATAGTAGTGGCGCGGCTTCCATGGTGCGCCATTAGTATCAATCCTATCTATAGCCCTTTTCCTTGTAGTGTATACATGATCATACCTAGATATTCTCATAACTATGCTCAATTCTGTCAATTTCTCAACAGTAATTTGTTCACCGTAGAATACTTATGCTCTTGAGAGAAGCCACTGGTGAAACCTATGCCCCCGGGTCTCTTTCTCATCATATCAATCTCCATCACTTTATTATTGCTTTGGTTTTACTTTATTTACTTTGCATCTCTATACCAAAAACACCAAAACTGTTATTTATCATCTCTATCAGATGTCACTTTCGTAAGTGACCATGAAGGGATTGACAACCCCTAAGCGCGTTGGTTGCGTTGAACTATTGTTTTTGTGTAGGTATGAGGGAGTCGAGTGTAGCCTCCTACTGGATTGATACCTTAGTTCTAAAAAACTGAGGGAAATACTTACGCTACTCTCCTGCATCATCCCTTCCTCTTCGGGGAAATCCAACGCAGTGCTCAAGAGGTAGCAAGAAGAATTTCTGGCGCCGTTGCCGAGGAATCTGCGCAAAAGTCAACATACCAAGTACCCATCACAATCCCTATCACCCGCATTACATTATTTGCCATTTACCTCTCGTTTTCCTCTCCCCCACTTCACCTTGCCGTTTTATTCGCCCTCTCTCTCTATCCTCCCTCTCTTTCTCCGTTTGCCTCTTTTCCCCGTTTGCTTTTTTGCTCGTGTGTTAGTTTTCTTGTTTGTCGCGATGGCTCAAGATAATACTAAATTGTGTGACTTCACCAATACCAACAATAATGATTTCCTTAGCACTCCGATTGCTCCTCTTACCGATGTTGAATCTTGTGAAATTAATACTACTTTGTTGAATCTCGTCATGAAAGATCCGTTCTTCGGCCTTCCTAGTGAAGATGCCGCAACCCATCTTAATAGCTTCGTTGATTTGTGTGACATGCAAAAGAAGAAATATGTCGATAATGATATTGTTAAATTGAAGCTATTTCCTTTTTCGCTTAGAGATCGTGCTAAAGCTTGGTTTTTGTCTTTGCCTAAAAATAGTATTGATTCATGGAACAAGTGCAAAGATGCTTTTATCTCTAAATATTTTCCTCCCGCTAAGATCATCTCTCTTAGAAATGATATTATGAATTTTAAACAACTTGATCATGAACATGTTGCACAAGCTTGGGAGAGAATGAAATTAATGATACGTAATTGCCCTACTCATGGTTTAAATTTGTGGATGATTGTTCAGAATTTTTATGCGAGATTGAATTTTGCTTCTAGAAATCTTTTAGATTCGGCCGCGGGAGGCACTTTTATGGAAATCACTTTAGGAGAAGCTACCAAACTCCTAGATAATATTATGGTTAATTATTCTCAATGGCATACTGAAAGATCTACTAAAAAGGTGCATGCGAAAGAAGAAATTAATGTTTTGAGTGGAAAGACAGATGAACTTATGAAATTATTTGCTAATAAGAGTGTTTATTCTGATCCTAATGATGTGCCCTTGTCTACTTTGATTGAGAATAATAATGAATCTATGGATGTGAATTTTGTTGGCAGGAACAATTTTGGTAACAACGCGTATAGAGGAAATTTCAATCCTAGGCCTTATCCTAGTAATCCCTCTAATAATTATGGTAATTCCTACAACAATTCTTATGGAAATTATAATAAGATGCCCTCTGATTTTGAATCTAATATTAAAGAATTTATTTCTTTGCAAAAGAATTTTAATGCTATGATTGAAGAAAAATTGCTAAAGATTGATGATTTGGCTAGGAACGTTGATAGAATTCCTCTTGATGTTGATTCTTTGAAACTTAGATCTATTCCACCTAAACATGATATCAATGAGTCTCTCAAATCCATGAGAATTTCCGTTTGCAAGTGCAAAGAAAGAACCGCTAGGATGCGTGCTAAGAAAGATGCCTTTATAAAAGCGTGTTCTTCTAGTTCCTATGAAAATAATGATGAAGATCTAAAAGTTATTGATGTGTCCCCTATTAAATCTTTGATTTGCAATATGAATCTTGATAATGATGGGACTCATTATGATCCACCTTTACCTAGAAGGCGTTCTAAGAATTCGGAATTTGTTGATCTTGATGCTAAATTTGATAAAAGTGGGATTGAAGAAATTAAAACCCTAGATGTTGCTAAACACACTATTACGGATTTCAAGGAATTTAACTATGAAAATTGCTCTTTGATTGATTGTATTTCCTTGTTGCAATCCGTGCTAAAATCTCCTCACGCTTATAGTCAAAATAAAAGCGTTTACTAAACATATCGTTGATGCCTTGATGCAATCTTATGAAGGAAAACTTGAATTGGAAGTTTCTATCCCTAAAAAACTTTATGATGAGTGGGAACCAACTATTAAAATTAAAATTCAAAATTATGAGTTTTATGCTTTGTGTGATTTGGGTGCTAGTGTCTCTACTATTCCCAAAACTTTGTGTGATTTACTAGATTTCCGTGATTTTGATGATTGCTCTTTAATTTGCATCTTGCGGATTCCACTATTAAGAAACCTATGGGAAGAATTAATGATGCTCTTATTGTTGCAAATAGGAATTATGTGCCTGTAGATTTTATCGTTCTTGATATAGATTGCAATCCTTCTTGCCCTATTATTCTTGGTAGACCTTTCCTTAGAACGGTTGGTGCAATTATTGATATGAAGGAAGGGAATATTAGATTCCAATTTCCATTAAAAAGGGAATGGAACACTTTCCTAGAAAGAAAATAAAATTACCATATGAATCTATCATGAGAGCCACTTATGGATTGCCTACCAAAGATGGCAATACCTAGATCTATTCTTGCTTGTTATGCCTAGCTAGGGGCGTTAAACGATAGCGCTTGTTGGGAGGAAACCCAATTTTATTTTTATTCCTTGCTTTTTGCTCCTGTTTGGTAATAAATAAATTATTTAGCCTCTGTTTTGGTTGTGTTTTTTGTGTTTAATTAGTGTTTTTGCCAGGTAGAACCGTTGGGAAGACTTAGGGAAAGTCTTGTTGAACTTGCTGTAAAAAACAGAAACTTTAGCGCTCACGAGAACTGCTGTCATTTTTATTTTGAAAGTGATATTTAGTTAATTATTTTTGAAGATGATTAATAGATAAATTCCTCACGTCCAGCAATTTATTTTCGAATTTTTGGGGTTCCAGATCTTGAGCTAGATACATATTACTACAGACTGTTCTGTTTTTGATAGATTCTGTTTTCCGTGTGTTGTTTGCTTATTTTGATGAATCTATGGCTAGTAAAATAGTTTATAATTCAAAGAGAAGTTGGAATACAGTAGGTATAACACCAATATAAATAAACAATGAGTTCATTACAGTACCTTGAATTGGTCTTTTGTTTTCTTTCGCTAACGGAGCTCACGAGATTTTCTACTTTAAGTTTTGTGTTGTGAAGTTTTCAAGTTTTGGGTAAAGATTTGATGGATTATGGAACAAGAAGTGGAAAGAGACTAAGCTTGGGGATGCCCATGGCACCCCCAAGATAATCTAAGGACACCTAAAAGCCAAAGTTTGGGGATGCCCCGGAAGGCATACCCTCTTTCGTCTACTTCTATCGGCAACTTTACTTGGAGCTATATTTTTATTCACCACATGATATGTGTTTTGCTTGGAGCGTCTTTTATGATTTGAGTCTTTGCTTATTAGTTTACCACAATCAACCTTTCTGTACACACCTTTGGAGAGAACCATACATGATTTGGAATTTGATAGAATACT
Source organism: Triticum urartu (assembly GCF_056163025.1). Taxonomy (NCBI): domain Eukaryota; kingdom Viridiplantae; phylum Streptophyta; class Magnoliopsida; order Poales; family Poaceae; genus Triticum; species Triticum urartu. The sequence goes on along the minus strand of NC_141878.1, from coordinate 439,964,912 downwards.
CTATGTGCTTCACTTATATCTTTTGAGCTTTATAGATTTGCTCAAGTGCTTCACTTATATCTTTTAGAGCACGGTAGTGGATTTGTTTTATAGAAACTATTGATCTCTCATGCTTAACTTAGATTATTTTGAGAGTCATAATAGCATGGTAATTTTCTTAAAATCCTAATATGCTTGGTATGCAAGATTAATAATAAAACTTATGAGTGTGTTGATTACTAAGAAAAGTTTGATGCTTGATGATTGTTTTGAGATATGGAGGTAATAATATCAAAGTCATGCTAGTTGAGTAGTTGCGAAATTGAGAAATACTTGTGTTGAGGTTTGCAAGTCCCATAGCATGCACGTATGGTAAACGTTATGCAACAAATTTGAAACATGAGGTGTTATTTGATTGTCTTCCTTATGAGTGGCGGTCGGGGACAAGCGATGGTCTTTTCCTACCAATCTATCCCCCTAGGAGCATGCGCGTAGTGCCGAGGTTTTTGATGACTTGTAGATTTTTGCAATAAGTATGTCAGTTCTTTATGACTAATGTTGAGTCCATGGATTATACGCACTCTCACCCTTCCATCCTTGCTTGCCTCTTCGGTACCGTGCATTGCCCTTTCTCACATTGAGAGTTGGCGCAAACTTCGCCGGTGCATCCAAACCCCATGATATGATACACTCTTCCACACATAAACCTCCTTATATCTTCCTCAAAACAGCCACCATACCTACCTATTATGGCATTTCCATAGCCATTCTGAGATATATTGCCATGCAACTTTCCATCATTACGTTCATCATGACACACTCATCATTGTCATATTGCTTAGCATGATCATGTAGTTGACATAGTATTTGTGGAAAATCCACCATTCATAACTTTCATACATGTCACTCTTGGTTCATTGCATTTCCCGGAACACCGCCGGAGGCATTCATATAGAGTCATCTTTGTTCTAGTATCGGGTTGTAATCATTGAGTTGTAAATAAATAGAAGTGTGATGACCATCATTATTAGAGCATTGTCCTAAGTGAGGAATAAAAAAAGGCCATAAAAAAGATAAGGCCCAAAAAAAGAGAAAGGCCATAAAAAAGAGAAGGCCCAAAAAAATGAGAGAAAATGAGAGAAGGGACAATGTTACTATCCTTTTACCACACTTGTGCTTCAAAGTAGCACCATGATCTTCATAGTAGAGAGCCTCTCATGTTATCACTTTCATATACTAGTGGGAATTTTTCATTATAGAACTTGGCTTGTATATTCCAACAATGGGCCTCCTCAAGTGCCCTAGGTCTTTGTGACCAAGCAAGTTCGATGCACACCCACTAGTTTCTTTTGTTGAGCTTTCATACATTTATAGCTCTAGTGCATCCATTGCATGGCAATCCCTACTCCTTGCATTAACATCAATCAGTGAGCATCTCCATAGCCCATTGATTAGCCTCGTTGATGTGAGACTATCTCCTTTTTTGTCTTCTCCACATAATCCCCCTCCATTATATTCTATTCCACCCATAGTGCTATGTCCATGGCTCGCGCTCATATATTGCGTGAAAGTTTATAGGTTTGAGATTACTAAAGTATGAAACAATTGCTTGGCTTTTCATCGGGGTTGTGCATGATGATAGCATTCTTGTGTGACGAAAATGAAACATGACTAAACCATATGATTTTTTAGGGATGAACTTTCTTTGGCCATGTTATTTTGAGAAGACATAATTGCTTAGTTAGTATGCTGGAAGTATTATCATTTTTTATGTCGATATGAACTTTTGTCTTGAATCTTTCGGATCTGAATATTCATACCACAATTAAGAAGAATTACATTAAAATTATCCCAAGTAGCACTCCGCATCAAAAATTCTGTTTTTATCATTTACCTACTCGAGGACGAGCAGGAATTAAGCTTGGGGATGCTTGATACGTCTCCAATGTATCTATAATTTTTGATTGCTCCATGCTATATTATCTACTGTTTTAGACATTATTGGGCTTTATTTTCCACTTTTATATTATTTTTGGGACTAACCTATTAACCGGAGGCCCAGCCCAGAATTGTTGTTTTTTGCCTGTTTTAGGGTTTCGAAGAAAAGGAATATCAAACGAAGTCCAAACAGAATGAAACCTTCGGAAACGTGATTTTCTCATCAGATAAGATCCAGGAGACTTGGACCCTCCGTCAAGAAAGCCATGAGGTGGTCACGAGGGTAGGGGGCACCCCCCCTTAGGGCGCGCCCCCTGCCTCGTGGGCCCCTTGAAGCTCCACCGACGTACTTCTTCCTCCTATATATATATCCACGTACCCCCAAACGATCGGGGACAGAGCCAAAAACCAAATTCCACCACCACAACTTTCTGTATCCACGAGATCCCATCTTGGGGCCTGTTTCGGAGCTCCGCCGGAGGGGGCATCGATCACGGAGGGTTTCTACATCATCATCCAAGCCCCTCCGATGAAGTGTGAGTAGTTTACTTCAGACCTACGGGTCCATAACTAGTAGCTAGATGGCTTCTTCTCTCTTTTTGGAGCTCAATACAATGTTCTCCCCCTCTCTCGTGGAGATCTATTCGATGTAATCATCCTTTTGCGGTGTGTTTGTTGAGACCGATGAATTGTGGGTTTATGATCCAGTCTATCTATGAATAATATTTGAATCTTCTCTGAATTCTTTTATGTATGATTAGTTATCTTTGCAAGTCTCTTCGAATTATCAGTTTGGTTTGGCCTACTAGATTTGTTTTTCTTGCCATGGTAGAAGTGCTTAGCTTTGGGTTGAATCTTGCAGTGTCCTTTCCCAGTGACAGAAGGGGAAGCAAGGCACGTATTGTATTGTGCCATCGAGGATAACAAGAAGGTTTTTTTATCATATTGCATGAAACTATCCCTCTACATCATGTCATCTTGCTTAAGGCGTTGCCCTGTTTTTAACTTAATACTCTAGATGCATGCTGGATAGCGGTCGGTGAGTGGAGTAATAGTAGTAGATGCATAATCGTTTCGGTCTACTTGTCTCGGATGTGATGAAACCTATGGCCCCCGGGTCTCTTTCTCATCATATCAATCTCCATCACTTTATTATTGCATTGATTTTTCTTTATTTACTTTGCATCTCTATACCAAAAACACCAAAAATATTATTTATCATCTCTATCAGATCTCACTTTCATAAGTGACCGTGAAGGGATTGACAACCCCTAAGCGTGTTGGTTGCGTTGAGCTATTGTTTTTGTGTAGGTACGAGGGACTCGAGCGTAGCATCCTACTGGATTGATACCTTGGGTCTCAAAAACTAAGGGAAATACTTACGCTACTCTGCTGCATCATCCCTTCCTCTTTGGGGAAATCCAACGCAGTGCTCAAGAGGTAGCAGGAGGCAACGAGCGGCTGACACTAGGGACCCAGCAACTCGCCCAGTTTTTTTTGAGTGGCATTTATCTAATTTGTTTTTGAGACGGAAGTAGGGTGTCAACTAGGCTATGCGGGGCACTCTGGCCTGTCTAGACAACCTTTTCTTTTATGTTTACCACAAGACCAGCCATGTAGTTTTTTTCTTTCTGAAAATGGCTAGCCCAGTTTTTTTGTGCTTTGTCAAGTAAGTCACTTTGTCAGGCCAGTTGGGCCGCACATCTTTCAAGACGAGGAGAGCTTCATTCGACTGGCCTAGAAAATGGCCTATCAGTAATGAGAAATGGGCTGTACATTTTTAAAACACATCAAACCGGCAATTAGTTTCATATTTCTTTTCTTTCATTTTGAGATTTTAAATTCCATTGATTTTTATGCGTGGACAATTTGTTGGATTTTATATTGATATAAATTTATTTTTAAAATCAGTTTGAATGTGACTCAAAATTTCGGGACTAAAAACAGTTTGGACCGCACTGAAATATGCAAAATTTTGTATAATTTTTTAAGCGTGGCCACAATATGGGCTGTAATGCTAACAAAAAGAATATGGGCTCCAAAAAAACCTTAAGAATTAGCAAATGGGCTTTAAATTATTAGAAATAATGGAAGATGGGATGTATGCTGTTTTCCAAGATTTAAGGCTTTCCTAAAAAACGGTCGACGCACATGCAAGGCCATGTCAATTTAGTCAACACACGAGAGCAGTGACTGTTGGATGTCCATCCAATGGCCATCGTGCTTCTTCAATCTTTGCTCTTCCTGCTCCAGCCGCTCAAACAAGCATCGGCGGGACTGCATGCTCCCTCCTCCCGTGGCCTGTTGTGCTGCCGCACAGGCCTCACCGCACCACCCTACTCCCATCGCTGGCCTGGCCATCCCTCTATCACCCACACATGATGTTATTCTCCAGTGACGATAGACGAACCAGTTAACCCTCGTACTCCCCTCCGCGTGGGAAACAACTGCCAAGTTTTCCCTGGCTCCGTGTCGTTCCCTTCCTAGGCCTCGCTGTCGTCCACCGCCCTGGTGCTCTCGGCGCGGCATGGTTAACGAACGACATCCATCAGAAGTGGACTGTAAGTGGAGAGGATGACAGTTGGGTCCACAGCCGCACGCAAGGAAATGACTCCTTATTACACGCAAAATAACGATTCCTCCACCTGACAGCTGGGACCCACCGGAAGGGCCTCTGTATTTTGCGAAAAAACATTCCCCCCACTGACAGCTCGGACCCACCAGCTATATCTTCGCACGCAAGGAAGTACCTCCTTATTACACAAAAAAATGAGTACTCCCCTGCTAGCTGGGACCCACCATAGTGGGAGGCTGACTTGTGGGCCTACTATGTTGATAGGGACGGAGGGCTTTGTCAACTTAGTCAATATGAACGATTCTAGCTCCAATGACCATACGATGTCCATCCAACGGCCGTAGTGCTTCTTCAACCTCTGGTCTTCTTGCTCCAGCCGCCCAAACCAATGCCGGTCGTGCCTCGTGCTCCTGCCTCCCTTGGTCGGCTGATACGTCTCCAATGTATCTATAATTTTTGATTGTTCCATGCTATATTATATTCTGTTTTGGACATTGTCGGTGTCAAAACCGGCGGATCTCGGGTAGGGGGTCCCGAACTGTGCGTCTAGGCCGGATGGTAACAGGAGGCAGGGAACACTTTGTTTTACCCAGGTTCGGGCCCTCTCGATGGAGGTAATACCCTACTCCTGCTTGATTAATATTGATGATATGGGTAGTACAAGAGTAGATCTACCACGAGATCAAGGAGGCTAAACCCTAGAAGCTAGCCTATGGTATGATTGTTGTGTATGGAGTCGATTGCCTACGGACTACAACCCTCCGGTTTATATAGACACCGGATAGGGTTAGGGTTACATAAAGTCGGTTACAATGGTAGGAGATCTTGAATATCCGCATCGCCAAGCTTGCCTTCCACGCCAAGGAAAGTCCCATCCTGACACGGGACGAAGTCTTCAATCTTGTATCTTCATAGTCCAGGAGTCCGGCTGAAGGTATAGTCTGGCTACCCGAACACCCCCTAATCCAGGACTCCCTCAGACATTATTGGGCTTTATTATACACTTTTATATTATTTTTGGGACTAACCTATTAACCAGAGGCACAACCCAGAATTGCTGTTTTTTGCCTATTTCAGAGTTTCACAGAAAAAGAATATCAAACGGAGTCCAAACGGAATGAAAGCTTCGGGAACGTGATTTTCGGAACGAACGTGATCCAGAGGACTTGGAACCTACGTCAAGACATCAACCAGGAGGCCACGAGGTAGGGGGCGCGCCTACCCCCCTGGGCGCGCCCTCCACCCTTGTGGGCCCCCTGTTGCTCCACCGACGTACTCCTTCCTCCTATATATACCTACGTACCCCCAAACTACCAGATACGGAGCCAAAACCCAAATTCCACCGCCGTAACTTTCTGTATCCATGAGATCCCATCTTGGGGCCTTTTTCGAAGCTCCGCCGGAGGGGGCATCGATCACGGAGGGCTTCTACATCAACACTATAGCCCCTCCGATGAAGTGTGAGTAGTTTACCTCAGACCTTCGGGTCCATAGTTATTAGCTAGATGGCTTCTTCTCTCTTTTCGGATCTCAATACAAAGTTCTCCCCCTCTCTTGTGGAGATCTATTCGATGTAATCTTCTTTTGCGGTGTGTTTGCTGAGACCGATGAATTGTGGGTTTATGATCAAGTTTATCTATGAATAGTATTTGAATCTTCTCTGAATTCTTTTATGTATGATTGGTTATCTTTACAAGTCTCTTTGAATTATCAGTTTGGTTTGGCCTACTAGATTGATCTTTCTTGCAATGGGAGAAGTGCTTAGCTTTGGGTTCAATCTTGCAATGTCCTTTCCCAGTGACAGTAGGGGCAGCAAGGCACGTATTGTATTGTTGCCATCGAGGATAACAAGATAGGGTTTATATCATATTGCATGAGTTTATCCCTCTACATAATGTCCTCTTGCTTAAAGCGTTACCCTGTTTTTAACTTAATACTCTAGATGCATGCTGGATAGCGGTCGATGTGTGGAGTAATAGTAGTAGATGCAGGCATGAGTCGGTCTACTTGTCTCGGATGTGATGCCTATATACATGATCATACCTAGATATTCTCAAAACTATGCTCAATTCTGTCAATTGCTCACCAGTAATTTGTTTACCCACCGTAAATACTTATGCTCTTGAGAGAAGCCACTAGTGAAACCTATGGCCCCTGGGTCTATTTTCCATCATATTAATCTTCCAACACTTCGTTATTTTTATTGCATTTTATTTTACTTTGCATATTTATTATAAAAAAATACCAAAAATATTATCTTATCATATCTATCAGATCTCACTATTGTAAGTGACCGTGTAGGGATTGACAGCCGCTTATCGCGTTGGTTGCGAGGATTTATTTGTTTGTTTAGGTGCGAGGGACTCGTGTGTGGCCTCCTACTGGATTGATACCTTGGTTCTCAAAAAGTAAGGGAAATACTTACGCTACTTTGCTGCATCACCCTTTTCTCTTCAAGGGAAAACCAACACAGTGCTGAAGAGGTAGCAAGAAGGATTTCTAGCGCTATTGCCGGGGAGGTTCACGCAAGACAAGTCAAGATTTAACTCCCGACAATGAGTCACTTGTGGCGCTGTTGCAAGTCAAGACATACCAAGTACCCATCACAAACCCATATCTCCCGCATTAGATTATTTACCATTTGCCTCTCTTTTTCCTCTCCCCCACTTCACCCTTGTCGTTTTATTCGCCCCCTCTTTTCCGTTTGCCTCTTTCCCGTCTGTTTTGATGTCTTACTTGGCTCATTTGCTCATGTTGTTGGAATAGTTGTTTATTTATTACTAAACAGAGAACCTAAGATCTATGGATCCTCATCTGCATGCTAATATTTTTAAGGGATCCAATTATGATGAACCAATTGCTTGTGAGTTTTGTGCACTAGATTATCTTTATGAAGTTTTGCATGAAATTCGTGAATCTGAAAATTGTGATGAAGTACTTTATGGAGTGTTTCATGATAGATCTTTGAATAAAAAGCATGATTGCAATGATTTTACTATAAATTCTCTTGATGTCAATAATATGCAAAACAATAAGCATGGGGATGCTAGTTTTTCTATGTCTACTACTTGTTGTAATGATCATGATTGGGGTGATTCTTCTTTTGATTTTGAAAATTTATTTAAGCCCCATGATTAATATGAGATTGATAATAGTGTTTTCAATATTATTGAAAGTGCGTTTGGAAGAGTGTCAACTTTAGATCCCACATATTTGGAGAATGTTCAATCTTATGAAATTTTTGATAAAAGTGGGTCTGGAGAGATCATGACTTTAGTTCATGTTAATCCCACTATTTTGGAAGAGTGTCAACTTTGCATGCATGTGGATCATGTTGAAAATATTTTATATGATAGCTATTTTGTTGAATTTACTTATGATCCTACATGTAATTATTATGAGAGATGAAAATATGGTGGTAGAAATTTTCATGTTACTAAATTACCTCTCGTTATGTTGAGATTGCTATTGTTTCTTTGCGCTTCCTTGCATATGCTAGTTTTTGCTTGCCTTGATAATTTGTTTGCCTATAAGATGCCTATGCATAGGAAGTATGTTAGACTTAGATGTGTTTGTCACGTGTTTTATGTTGCTCTGTTTGTGCTTCAATTCTTGTCTTTCATGTGACCATCATTGAAATATTATGCCTAGCTATAAGGCTTTAAAGAAAAGCGCTTGTTGGGAGACAACCCAATATTTATCCGTGCTGTTATTCAATAAATAATTTATCTAGCCTCTGTTTTGGTTGTGTTTTTTGTGTTTAATTAGTGTTTGTGCTAAGTAGAACCATTGGGAACACTTGGGGAAAATCTTTTTAATCTTGCTGTAAAAAACAGAAACTTTCGCGCTAAAAAGAATTGCTTCCATTTTTATTTGGAAAGTGCTATTTAGTTAATTCTTTTTGCAGATGATTAATATATAAATTCCACACTTCCAGCAATTTATTTTAGAATTTTTGGGGTTCCAGATCTTTCGTTAGCTACAGATTACTACAGACTGTTCTGTTTTTGACAGATTCTGTTTTTCGTGTGTTGTTTGCTTATTTTAATGAATCTATGTCTAGTAAAATAGTTTATAAAACATAGAGAAGTTGGAATAAAGTAGGTTTAACACAAATATAAATAAATAATGAGTTCATTATAGTACCTTGAAATGGTTTTTTGTTTTCTTTCGCTAACGGAGCTCATGAGATTTTCTGCTTTAAGTTTTGCGTTGTGAAGTTTTCAAGTTTTGGGTGAAAGTTTTGATGGATTATGGAACAAGAAGTGGCAAGAGACTAAGCTTGGGGATTCCCATGGAACCCCATGATAATCTAAGGACACCTAAAAGCCAAATCTTTGGGATGGCCCGAAAGGCATCCCCTCTTTCGTCCACTTCCATCGGTAACTTTACTTGGAGCTATATTTTTATTCACCACATGATATGTGTTTTGCTTGGAGCGTCTTGTATGATTTGAGTCTTTGCTTTTTATTTTAACATAATCATCCTTGCTGTAAACACATTTTGAGAGATACACACATGATTCGGAAATTATTAGAATACTCTATGTGCTTCACTTATATCTTTTGAGTTATATAGTTTTTGCTCTAGTACTTCACTTATATCTTTTAGAGCACGGTGGTGGTTTTGTTTTATAGAAACTATTATTCTCTCATGATTCACTTAGATTATTTTTAGAGTCTTAAATAGCATGGTAACTTACTTAAATAATCCTAATATGCTAGGTATTCAATACTAGTAAAAAAACTTTCTTATGAGTGTGTTGAATACTAAGAGAAGTTTGATGCTTGATGATTGTTTTGAGACATGGAGGTAGTGATATCAAAGTTGTGCTAGTTGATTAGTTGTGAATTTGAAAAATACTTGTGGTGAAGTTTGCAAGTCCCGTAGGACGCACGTATGGTAAATGTTATGTAACAAATTTGAAACATGAGGTGTTCTCTGATTGTCCTCCTTATGAGTGCGGTCGGGGATGAGGGATGGTATTTTCCTACCAATCTATCCCCCTAGGAGCATGCGCGTAGTGCTTAGTTTTTGATGACTTGTAGATTTTTGCAATAAGTATGTGATTCCTTTATGACTAATGTTTAGTCGATGGATTATACGCACTCTCACCTTTCCATCATTGCTAGCCTCTTCGGTACCGTGCATTGCCCTTTCTCACATTGAGAGTTGGTGCAAACTTTGCCGGTGCATCCAAACCCCGTGATATGATACACTCTTTCACACATAAACCTCCTTATATCTTCCTCAAAACAACCACCATAACTACCTATTATGGAATTTCCATAGCCATTCCGAGATATATTGCCTTGCAACTTTCCACTGTTCCATTTATCATGACACGTTCATCATTGTCATATTGCTTTGCATGATCATGTAGTTGACATAGTATTTGTGGCAAAGCCACCATTCATAATCCTTTCATACATGTCACTCTTGGTTCATTGCACATCCCGGTACACCGCCGGAGGCATTGATATAGAGTCATACTTTGTTCTAGTATCGATTGTAATCATTGAGTTGTAAATAAATAGAAGTGTGATGATCATCATTTTCTAGAGCATTTTCCCAAGTGAGGAAAAAAAGAGAAAGGCCATAAAAAAGAAGGCCCAAAAAAATAAGAGATATAGAGAGAAGGGATAATGTTACTATCCTTTTTACCACACTTGTGCTTCAAAGTAGCACCATAATCTTCATGATAGAGAGTCTTTTGTTTTGTCACTTTCATATACTAGTGGTTACTTTTCATTATGGAACTTGGCTTGTATATTCCAACAATGGGCTTCCTCAAATGCCCTAGGTCTTCATGAGCAAGAAAGTTAGATGCACACCCAGTTAGTTTCTTTTGTTGAGCTTTCATATATTTATAGCTCTAGCGCATTCGTTGCATGGCAATCCCTACTCCTTGCATTAACATCAATTGATGGGCATCTCCATAGCTCATTGATTAGCCTCGTTGATGTGATACTTTCTCCCTTTTTTGTCTTCTCCACATAACCCCCATCATTATATTCTATTCCACCCATAGTGCTATATCCATGGCTCACGCTCATGTATTGCGTGAAGGTTGAAAAAGTTTTAGATTACTAAAGTATGAAACAATTGCTTGGCTTGTCATCAGGGTTGTGCATGATGAGAGCATTCTTGTGTGACGAAAATGGAGCATGACTAAACTATACGATTTTGTAGGGATGAAATTTCTTTGGCCATATTATTTTGAGAGACATAATTGCTTAGTTAGTATGCTTGAAGTATTATTATTTTTATGTCAATATTGAACTTTTATCTTGAACCTTTCGGATCTGAATATTCATACCATAATTAAGAAGAATTACATTGAGATTATGCCAAGTAGCATTCCACATCAAAAATTCTGTTTTTATCATTTACCTACTCGAGGACGAGCAGGAATTAAGCTTGGGGATGCTTGATACGCCTCCAACGTATCTATAATTTTTGATTGTTCCATGCTATATTATATTCTGTTTTGGACATTATTGGGCTTTATTATACACTTTTATATTATTTTTGGGACTAACCTATTAGCCGGAGGCCCAGCCCACAATTGCTGTTTTTTTGCCTATTTCAGAGTTACGCAGAAAAAGAATATCAAACGGAGTCCAAATGGAATGAAACCTTTGGGAACGTGATTTTCGGAACGAACGTGATCCAAAGGACTTGGACCCTACGTCAAGACATCAACCAGGAGGCCACGAGGTAGGGGGCGCGCCTACCCCCTGGGCGCGCCCTCCACCCTTGTGGCCCCCCTGTTGCTCCACCGACGTACTCCTTCCTCCTATATATACCTACGTACCCCCAAACTACCAGATACGGAGCCAAAACCCAAATTCCACCGCCGTAACTTTCTGTATCCATGAGATCCCATCTTGGGGCCTTTTTCGAAGCTCCGCCGGAGGGGGCATCGATCACGGAGGGCTTCTACATCAACACTATAGCCCCTCCGATGAAGTGTGAGTAGTTTACCTCAGACCTTCCGGTCCATAGTTTTTAGCTAGATGGCTTCTTCTCTCTTTTTGGATCTCAATACAAAGTTCTCCCCCTCTCTTGTGGAGATCTATTCGATGTAATCTTCTTTTGCGGTGTGTTTGTTGAGACCGATGAATTGTGGGTTTATGATTAAGTTTATCTATGAACAATATTTGAATCTTCTCTGAATTCTTTTATGTATGATTGGTTATCTTTGCAAGTCTCTTCGAATTATCAGTTTGGTTTGGCCTACTAGATTGATCTTTCTTGCAATGGGAGAAGTGCTTAGCTTTGGGTTCAATCTTGCAATGTCCTTCGCCAGTGACAGCAGGGGCACCAAGGCACATATTGTATTGTTGCCATCGAGGATAACAAGATGGGGTTTATATCATATTGCATGAGTTTATCCCTCTACATCATGTCATCTTGCTTAAAGCGTTACTCTATTCTTATGAACTTAATACTCTAGATGCATGCTGGATAGTGGTCGATGTGTGGAGTAATAGTAGTAGATGCAGGCAGGAGTCGGTCTACTTGTCTCGGACGTGATGCCTATATACATGATCATACCTAGATATTCTCATAACTATGCTCAATTCTGTGAATTGCTCAACAGTAATTTGTTTACCCACTGTAAATACTTATGCGCTTGAGAGAAGCCACTTGTGAAACCTATTGCCCCCGGGTCTATTTTCCATCATATTAATCTTCCAACACTTAGTTATTTTTATTGCCTTTTATTTTACTTTGCATCTTTATCATAAAAAATACCAAAAATATTATCTTATCATATCTATCAGATCTCACTCTCGTAGGTGACCGTGTAGGGATTGACAGCCCCTTATCGTGTTGGTTGCGAGGATTCATTTGTTTGTATAGGTGCGAGGGACTTGTGCGTGGCCTCCTACTGGATTGATACCTTGGTTCTAAAAAACTAAGGGAAATACTTACGCTACTTTGCTGCATCACCCTTTTCTCTTCAAGGGAAAACCAACGCGGTGCTCAAGAGGTAGCAAGTAGGATTTCTAGCGCTGTTGCCGGGGAGGCTCGCGCAAGACAAGTCAAGATTTGACTCCTGACAATGAGTCACTTGTGGTGCCGTTGCAAGTCAAGACATACCAAGTACCCATCACAAACCCATATCTCCCGCATTACATTATTTTCCATTTGCCTCTTGTTTTCCTCTCCCCCACTTCACCCTTGTCGTTTTATTCGCCCCCTCTTTTCCGTTTACCTCTTTCCCATCTGCTTTGATGTCTTACTTGGCTCATTTGCTCGTGTGGTTGGAATAGTTGTTTATTTATTACTAAACAGAGAACCTAAGATCTATGGATCCTCATCCGCTTGCTAATCTTTTTAAGAGATCCAATTATGATGAACCAATTGCTAGTGAGTTTTGTGCACTAGATTATCTTTATGAAGTTTTGCTTGAAATTTGTGAATCTGAAAATTGCGATGAAGTACTTTATGGAGTGAATCATGATAGATCTTTGAATAAATAGCATGATTGCAATGATTTTACTATAAATTCTCTTGATATCAATAATATGCAAACCACTAAGCTTGGGGATGCTAGTTTTGCTATGTCTACTACTTGTTGTAATGATCATGATTGGGGTGATTCTTCTTTTGATCTTGAAAATTTATTTAAGCCCCATGATGAATTTGAGATTGATAATAGTGTTTGAAATATTATTGATAGTGGGTTTGGAAGAGTGTCAACTTTAGATCCCACATATTTGGAGAATGTTCGATCTTATGAATTTTTTGATAAAAGTGGGTCTGGAGAGATCATGACTTTAGTTAATGTTAATCTCACTATTTTGGAAGAGTGTCAACTTTGCATGCATGTGGATCATGTTGAAAATATTTTATGTGATAGCTATTTTGTTGAATTTACTTATGATCCTACATGTAATTATTATGAGAGAGGAAAATATGGTGGTAGAAATTTTCATGTTACTAAATTGCCTCTCGTTATGTTGAGATTGCTATTGTTTCTTTCCGCTTCCTTGCATATGCTAGTTTTTGCTCTCCCTGATAATTTGTTTGCCTACAAGATGCCTATCCATAGGAAGTATGATAGACTTAGATGTGTTTGTCACGTGTTGTATGATGCTCTCTTTGTGCTTCAATTCTTGTCTTTCATGTGAGCATCATTGAAATATTATGCCTAGCTATAAGGCTTTAAAGAAAAGCGCTTGTTGGGAGACAACCCAATATTTATCCTTGCTGTTATTCAATAAATAATTTATCTAGCCTCTGGTTTGGTTGTTTTTTTTTTGTGTTTAATTAGTGTTTGTGCCAAGTAGAACCATTGGGAAGACTTGGGGAAAGTCTTTTTAATCTTGCTGTAAAAAACAGAAACTTTAGCGCTCACAAGAATTGCTGCCATTTTTATTTGGAAAGTGATATTTAGTTAATTCTTTTGCAGATGATTAAGAGATAAAGTACTCACGTCCAGAAATTTATTTTATAATTTTTGGGGTGCTAGATATTGCGTTAGCTACAGATTACTACAGACTGTTCTGTTTTTGACAGATTCTGTTTTTCGTGTGTTTTTTGCTTATTTTAATGAATCTATGGCTAGTAAAATAGTTTATAAACCATAGAGAAGTTGGAATACAGTAGGTTTAACACCAATATAAATAAATAATTAGTTCATTACAGTACCTTGAAGTGGTGTTTTGTTTTCTTTCGCTAACGGAGCTCATGAGATTTTCTACTTTAAGTTTTGCATTGTGTAGTTTTCAAGTTTTGGGTGAAATTTTTGATGGATTATGTAACAAGAAGTGGCAAGAGCCTAAGCTTGGGGATGCCCATGGAACCCAAAGATAATCTAAGGACACCTAAAAGCCACTCTTTCGTCTACTTCCATCGGTAACTTTACTTGGAGCTATATTTTTATTCACCACATGATATGTGTTTTGCTTGGAGCGTCTTGTATGATTTGAGTCTTTGCTTTTTTGTTTACCACAATCATCCTTTCTGTACACACCTTTTGAGAGATAAACACATGATTCGGAAATTATTAGAATACTCTATGTGCTTCACATATATCTTTTGAGTTATATAGTTTTTGCTCTAGTACTTCACTTATATCTTTTAGAGCACAGTGGTGGTTTTGTTTTATAGAAACTATTATTCTCTCGTGCTTCACTTAGATTATTTTGAGAGTCTTAAATAGCATGGTAATTTACTTAAATAATCCTAATATGCTAGGTATTCAATACTAGTAAAAAAAACTTTCTGATGAGTGTGTTGAATAGTAAGAGAAGTTTGATGCTTGATGATTGTTTTGAGACATGGAGGTAGTGATATCAAAGTTGTGCTAGTTGAGTAGTTGTGAATTCGAAAATTACTTGTGGTGAAGTTTGCAAGTCCCGTAGCACGCACGTATGGTAGACGTTATGTAACAAATTTGAAACATGAGGTGTTCTTTGATTGTCCTCCTTATGAGTGGCGGTCGGGGACGAGCGATGGTCTTTTCCTACCAATCTATCCCCCTTGGAGCATGCGCATAGTGCTTATTTTTTGATGACTTGTAGATTTTTGCAATAAGTATGTGAGTTCTTTATGACTAATGTTGAGTCGATGGATTATACGCACTCTCACCTTTCCATCATTGCTAGCCTCTTCGGTACCGTGCATTGCCCTTTCTCACATTGAGAGTTGGTGCAAACTTCGCCGGTGCATCCAAACCCCGTGATATGATACGCTCTTTCACACATAAACCTCCTTATATCTTCCTCAAAACAGCCACCATACCTACCTATTATGGCATTCCCATAGCCATTCCGAGATATATTGCCATGCAACTTTCCACCGTTCTGTTTACCATGACACATTCATCATTATCATATTTCTTTGCATGATCATGTAGTTGACATAGTATTTGTGGCAAAGCCACCATTCATAATCCTTTCATACATGTCACTCTTGGTTCATTGGACATCCCGGTACACCGCCGGAGGCATTCATATAGAGTCATACTTTGTTCTAGTTTCGAGTTGTAATCATTGAGTTGTAAATAAATAGAAGTGTGATGATCATCATTTTCTAGAGCATTGTCCCAAGTGAGGAAAAAAAGAGAAAGGCCATAAAAAAAAGAAGGCCCAAAAAAATGAGAGAAAAAGAGAGAACAGATAATGTTACTCCTTTTTACCACACTTGTGCTTCAAAGTAGCACCATAATCTTCATGATAGAGAGTCTTTTGTTTTGTCACTTTCATATACTAGTGGGAAGTTTTCATTATAGAACTTGGCTTGTATATTCCAACAATGGGCTTCCTCAAATGCCCTAGGTCTTTGTGAGCAAGCAAGTTAGATGCACACCCACTTAGTTTCTTTTGTTGAGCTTTCATATATTTATAGCTCTAGTGCATTCGTTGCGTGGAAATCCATACTCCTTGCATTAACATCAATTGATGGGCATCTCCATAGCTCATTGATTAACATCAATCCATACTCCTTTTTTGTCTTCTCCACATAACCCTCATCATTATATTCTATTCCACCCATAGTGCTATATCCATGCCTCACGCTCATGTATTGTGTGAAGGTTGAAAAAGTTTGAGATTACTAAAGTATGAAACAATTGCTTGGCTTGTCATCGGGGTTGTGCATGATGAGAGCATTCTTGTGTGACGAAAATGGAGCGTGACTAAACTATACGATTTTGTAGGGATGAACTTTCTTTGGCCATGTTATTTGGAGAGGACATAATTGCTTAGTTAGTATGCTTGAAGTATTATTATTTTTATGTCAATATTGAACTTTTATCTTGAACCTTTCGGATCTGAATATTCATACCACAATTAAGAAGAATTATATTGAAATTATGCCAAGTAGCATTCCACATGAAAAAAACTGTTTTTATCATTTACCTACTCGAGGACGAGCTAGAATTAAGCTTGGGGATGCTTGATACGTCTCCAACATATCTATAAATTTTTATTGTTCCATGCTATATTATATTATGTTTTGGACATTATTGGGCTTTATTATACACTTTTATATTATTTTTGGGACTAACCTATTAACCGGAGGCCCAGCCCAGAATTGCTGTTTTTGCCTATTTCAGAGTTTCGTAGAAAAAGAATATCAAACGGAGTCCAAACGGAATGAAACCTTCGGGAACATGATTTTCGGAAAGAACGTGATCCAGAGGACTTGGACCCTACGTGAAGACATCAACCAGGAGGCCATGAGGTAGGGGGGCACGCCTACCCCCCCTAGGCGCGCCCTCCACCCTCGTGGGCCCCCTGTTGCTCCACCGACGTACTCCCTCCTCCTATATATACCTACGTACCCCCAAACTACCAGATACGGAGCCAAAACCCTAATTCCACCGCCGTAACTTTCTCTATCCACGAGATCCCATCTTGGGGCCTTTTCCGGAACTCCCCCGAAAGGGGCATCGATCACGGAGGGCTTCTACATCAACACCATAGCCCCTCCGATGAAGTGTGAGTAGTTTACCTCAGACCTTCGGGTCCATAGTTATTAGCTAGATGGATTCTTCTCTCTTTTTGGATCTCAATACAAAGTTCTCCCCCTCTCTTGTGGAGATCTATTCGATGTAATCTTATTTTGCGATGTGTTTGTTGAGATCGACGAATTGTGGGTTTATGATCAAGTTTATCTATGAACAATATTTGAATCTTGTCTGAATTCTTTTATGTATGATTGGTTATCTTTGCAAGTCTCTTCGAATTATTAGTTTGGTTTGGCCTACTAGATTGATCTTTCTTGCAATGGGAGAAGTGCTTAGCTTTCGGTTCAATCTTGCGGTGTCCTTTCCTAGTGATAGTAGGGGCAGCAAGGCATGTATTGTATTGTTGCCATCAGGGATAACAAGATGGGGTTTATATTATATTGCATGAGTTTTTCCCTCTACATCATGTCATCTTGCTTAAAGCGTTACTCTGTTCTTATGAACTTAATACTCTAGATGCATGCTGGATAGCGGTCGATGTGTGGAGTAATAGTAGTAGATGCAGGCAGGAGTCAGTCTACTTGTCTCGGACGTGATGCCTATATACATGATCATACCTAGATAAACTCATAACTCTGCTCAATTCTGTCAATTGATCAACAGTAATTTGTTTAACCACCGTAAATACTTATGCTCTTGAGAGAACCCACTAGTGAAACCTATGGCCCCTGGGTCTATTTGCCATCATATTAGTCTTCCAACACTTAGTTATTTTTATTGGCTTTTATTTTACTTTGCATCTTTATCGTAAAAATACCAAAAATATTATCTTATCATATCTATCAGATCTCACTCTCGTAAGTGACCGTGTAGGGATTGACAACCCCTTATCGCGTTGGTAGCGAGGATTATTTGTTTGTGTAAGTTCGAGAGGCTCGTGTGTGGCCTCCTACTGGATTGATACATTGGTCCTCAATTACTGAGGGAAATACTTACGCTACTTTGCTGCATCACCCTTTGCTCTTCAAGGGAAAACCAACGCAGTGCTCAAGAGGTAGCATCGGCTGTGCTGCCGCGGAGGCCTCACCGTCCCCTACTACTCCCACCGCTGGCCAGGCCATCCCTCTACTCACCCACACCCCCTGTTATTCTGCGGCGATGGAAGCCTCGCACCGCAACCGAACCAGTGAACCCTTGTACTCCTCTCCGCGTGGGCATCCACTGCCGCGTCTTCCCCGGCTCCACGTCATCCCCTTCCGAGGCCTTGCCATCGTCCGCCGCCCTGGTGCTCTCAGCGCGGCGTGGTCAACGTGGTCAACAAACGACATCCATTGGAAGTGGACTGTACGTGGAGAGGCTGACAGTTGGGTCCATGGCCGCACACAAGGAAATGCCTCCTTATTATGCGAAAAACAATGATTCCTCCACCTGACAGCTAGGACCCACCGAACAGGCCACCGTATTTCGCGAAAAAATGTTTCCCCCCTGACTGCTGGGACGCACCAGCTACATCTTCGCACGCAAGGAAGTGCGTCGAAATTACGGGGAAAAAAAATATTCGCCCCCTAACTGCTGGGATCCACCAGCTACATCTTCGCATGCAAGGAAGTGCCTCCTTATCCTCCCTGACCGTCGGGACCCACCTGGTCGAGGCGTATGTAGTGTTGTCATTCTGGTCGCGAACGTGTACATACATACTGGTCGATCGGTCTGTCCGCAGGCTACAACAGCGAATCGTGGCCAAGTAAGGAAGGGCACATGTCGTAGTAGAGGCGCGCACGTAGCATGTACACGTACGTACAACCAGGGTGCACGAAAGTAAATACGGCCACGTATGTACATACAGGCGGGGTCTTGAACGCCTACACGCACATACGTACGGCCAGGGCTCGTGTACATGGCTGGATCAAAGCGGAGAAACTGCGTCATCATGTTCATCGGTTGCCAACTGGCTTGGACAGAATAGCTGATCGAAACGAGGCCTGGCATACCGTAGAACAGAGGAAACGGCCTTTTGTTCGACCGGCCATAGTCGAAACGGGATCGTATTCATCCGGAGGGGTCTGGCGTACCGCAAAACGGAAGAAACGGACTTCTCTTGGACCTCCTACGGTTGAAACGGTGTCCTGTTGATCGGGAGGGGTGTGGCGTACCGCAAAACGGAGGAAACGGACTTGTGTTGGAGCGCTACGGTTGAAACAGGGGTCCTGTTCATCAGGAGGGGTGTGGCGTACCGCAAAACGGGACTCCACGGGATACCGTTCATCTCCACCGTCGACTGCCTCCATGGGCTACTTTTCATCCACCGTCGACCTCCGCCAGCCTCCACCCGCGACTGTTCATCCATGGCGTCTCCCCTCCTGCCTCCACAAGCCACTGTCCATCCATGGGCTCCTGTTCATCTAGCCTGCACTGCTCCTCCACCGGCTACTATTCAACCTACCCTCTCCACGGGGTCCTGTTCAACCACCCCTCCATGGGCTACTGTTCATCCAGCCCTCCATCGGCTACCGTTCAACCAGCCCTCCACGGGATCCTGTTCATCCTGCTCTCCACGGGGTCCTGTTCATCCACCCCAACCGGCTTGATCGGGGTCCTGTTCATGCAGCGGCAACGACCTCTACTACCACGGGGTCCTGTTCATCCACCCCCACCGGGAACTGTTCATCCAACCCCCCCAACAATGCTTACTATTCATCAAGAGGCAGCATCAATCGGCTTCAGTGAGCAGCAGTAGCGAAGGAATCACTCGGGTTTAGTTAATAGCAAGTGATCTATCAGGGTTGAGTAACGTAGTAGTGCAATCGCTCGGGTTCAGTTAGAGCCCACCGCCTCGCTCGTGTTCAGTTAGAGCACAACACCTCGCACACACACGCGTACGTGCTAGAGAGAAACGTGCAAACCTCTGTGCATCGCTCGGCCCCGACCACACACACGCGTACTGCAGCCACGTCTCCGGCCCACCCAGGATGAAAAGCCCATTTTCTGTCATGATTTGTTGTCATAGAAGTTGGAGCCCACAACATCCATGATGATACTGGGTTTTGTCACAATTATCGTCATAGAAGTGTCATAAGCATGACAGAAAAAAATTGTTCGGCCCAAAATGTCACAGATGTGTCTTTTTTTGTAGTGTTAGGAGCCGCGCCACTGATGGGGCACCTCCCTCTCTTGCATAGGAAGGCGCGCTCGACGCCCCTCTCTCGCTGGGCTCGGGGGCTCCCCTATGGAGGGCCTCTAACCTATCCAATGTCACAAGGGAGGCGCTTGGGCACCATGTGGAAGCGAGCTTCAGCGCGCTCTTCCGCTGGGAGGATACAAGGCGTGAGGTGCCAAGTGCTCAGGAGTTCATCACCAACTCAATCAAGGAGCTTCAGGAGGCAAGAGCTATGCGAGGCGACCGTCACCCACCACCCGGCGCGGCTCCTTGTCCCGGCAAGGACAGCGAGCTGCGTGTCTGCATCGACATCCTAGGGCTTAACAGGTCTGCATCTCAGGATCGCTTCTGGCCATCCCATGCTGGCCAGTGCGAGGGCCCCCCTCACAGCTACGCTCGCATGCCTTTTGGCTTGTTGAATGCAGCTGCTACATTCCAGCACCACATGCAGGGCGTCCTGGCGGCTCGTGATGCAGGAGCCAGGAGATACTGTCAGAGGAGGAGACGGATCCTTACGAGCCCCCCGGCCCCCCAAAGCCTCCCGAGGTCTAGAGCCTGGGCGGCTCATGAGGAGCGACTTCTGCGACACGCGTCTCCAGCTACTCTAACATCTCTTCAGCAACGGTGCTAGGTGACATTTTATGGTTTGTTCATCTGGGGGCACCCCTCAGGTAGCATTATACCCAGGCCGCATGGGTCTGTCCCCGCGGCATGTATTGTTTTGCCTCTATCAGAACTAGCTCTACCCTATCCATGAGTTGATTTATGTTAGCACCAGCTTTCCTGGTGTTTTATCGTCCTTCGTAGCCTCCCGCATTGCTGACCAGCCTCTTGTTCATCCCGCAATGGGGGCTACACATGCTGGCACGACACTTGTGCTCGGGTCCGTCCCTGCAACACTGACAAATCTGAGAGATCGAGCTCTGGCTCGCGGCCCGCCCCGCGCACGTCACCTCACCAGAACCTCAGCGCCTTCATCTTCTTGCGGAAAGATCATCGACAGGACAGCAAGCGCGATTATGGGTTATACTCTCCTCTCAGACTAACGGGTAGGAATCTCTTGAGTTTAGCTACGAGCGGCCCCGCCGGCTGTCCCCTTTTCACGCAATTCGCTTGCACGTTAAAGGGAGGGCTCCTGAGCATCGCGTCTAAGGAGCTCCTACTGACTGTCTAGCCCTCAGCCCTTGGCCTTGACCACGGCATCGCGACCTGGCATACCAGCAGCGGCCGAGCCTCGCTCGAGGGTCGGGACCTGAGGACGTAGAGCACTTAGATTTGCGCGGAGAAGGGGAGTTCGGCATGAGCTCTACCTGGAAGCATCACTGCCAAGGCACGATCAGGCATTGCACGAAGGAAACACCTCAGGCTTACAAAGATAAGTCACCCACACATATCAGAATGAACCTGATCGTCCGGTATTTTGATTCTCGCAATCTCACTCCGGCAATACCGCTTCCCTTTTCGGCCTCCAGGGAGCTGCTTGCATGCCAAAGGGGACCTCTTGAGCATCGCGCCTCAGGAGCTCTTACCGGACCTCAGGCCGCTCACCTCCTGGCCTTGACCACAACATCGTGACCTAGCATACCAGTGACGGTTGAAGCCTGCCTGGGGACTGGGACCTGCCGGCGTAGAGCACTAAGATACCGCGAGAACGGAAAGGGGGGAACCATGCCGGAGCAAGACGCGTGGCTGCAACACCATATTAGGAATAATGAACATTGGAGCAAAAGCATCATAGTTCTTTACATACCCCCACAGGGTTTGTCATAATTCCGTGCAGGGAAACAAACGAAGGAAACTTTGAAGGACCCCGGCCATTGGGCATCACCGACAATGCCGAGTGGACGCCGCTGCCGCGCTCCGGGCATGGCGAGAGCTCGACGACACGTAGCTGTCGTTGCTGGACTCTAGAGAATCACTGGGCTCGGGGGAGTCGCTGGATTCCCAGGAGTCATCGCTACTGCTGGAGGAGCTACCGATGAGGCCGGAGACAGGCTCGACGCCCGTGGCCATGTGACACACCAAAATTTTAATTTGGTTTTCATCAAAAACTTTGTTGGATTTTTAAAAGAGGGCTTTTAAAAAAAATTCTTTTCCAGAAATCCTTCCTCTTAAATACTTCCTTTCCATTGGCAAGGATTTTCGTTTCCCTTTCAAATTTGGTGTTGAAGTTTTGGGAGCTTTTCCTTCTGGTTGTTACCCTCTCAAACTTTTTCATTTTCATTTAAAATAAAGAAACCCTAGGAGTTTTGGGACTTCTCTCTTTTTGAAACCACCCATGGTTTTACCATGTCTCCTATAGTAAATCTTCTCAAAACCCCTCTCTCCACCTTTGAGCAATTTAAATCCTCTGTCTCAACAAGTCCAAACAAGTTTTTGGATTTTATTTCAATTATTTTATCTCCCAAAACATTTCTGCCAATTATTTTGAGCCTAAGTGATTTTCAAAGCAAGTGCCATTTTGCCCTTTGAGTTTTTGTCCCAAACCAACTTCCCTGGATTGTCTTTAGTACCCACAACCTAGAACCATCTTGATCCACTCTTCTTCTTTTCAAAAATTTCAAATTTCACTCACTGCAAGTTTGGACCAGATTTGCCAAATTTGGTGAAATTCATATCTACACTCCTCCAAAAATTCCACCAAAAATCATGCAGCCTACTAGAGAAATGAGAAGCCACTCCACCAAATTTCAGCTCAAGGAAAAATCCCTAGATGCCAAAAGCATTCTGTCGAACACCTGAGCTGCGCTGTTCTTTGCATTTTCAGTAAACTTCAGTAAAATTCAGTTTTACAGTGTCGTTTTCTTCAGAGTTCAGTCACAAGCTCACAGTACGCTTGGCTCGATGCTCGCAGCCCCTCCCTCTTGTACGGAGCTTCACACGCGTGCGTGGAGCCTTCCTGGCATTGGTGGCGCGCTGGCCCGCCCTCGCCGGCGTCTTCTGCGGCGTCGGGACCTCCCGTGGCGGCCGACAGAAGGCACACCACGGCAGAACGCCGTTCAGCGCCGCCCAAGCCATCTGGTAGCTCCGCGTGGCCGTCTCCCTTGCCAGCGCACGCGTGCAGCACCGCCGCCGTGGCCTGGCACGCGCAGGGCGCGCTCCCTGCCGCCGACGTGCCGCACGGCCGTTCCGTTGGGACAGGCCGTAAAACCCCCTCCCGTGCTGAGCTGGACCCTGGAATGGCACCACTACTCCACCTAGGCGATGCCCAAACTCCTAATTCCACTGCCCAACCGCAGCGCCACCGTAATCGCTCGCCGGACTTATCCCGTTCACGGTAACCGCCTCGGGCCAGCTATATATAACGCCCCCAAGCTCCCTCACGCCCCAGCACACCTCCAGCACCTCACTGGACCCCGACCAGCAACTAGAAGAGCCTCGAGGGGCCCTTCTTCCTCGACTCCGGCCGCCTCGCTCTGCCTCGGCCTTCAGCTCGATTCACTCCGGTGAGGCCACCTCCGGCGCCCAAACCTCGTCTGTAGCCTTCTCTCACACCCAGTACTCTACCCCCCTCATCAATTTGGCCTTTGCAGTCCTCTCCAACGAGCTCCATCCACGCCCGAACCACCGTCCGCCGGAGTTGAGACCGCCGTCGACGTGGTGCTCCCTAGCGACCAACACCACCACCCACCGTTGCGGAAGGACACGGTGAGCACGTTGTTAACCTCCGATCCCCTTACCTCGCCGTGGATCGCCACCGGCGACCACCGCAGCCCTCGGGCGCCGACGAGCCTCGTCCCTCCCATTTGAAAGTTTAAACATGACAAGTGGGACCCGTTGTCAGCCTCTCTGTCCTTTCTAAATGAAGCATTTTCTGAAAACGCCTTTTGCCAAATGCGCTTTCCCTCTGGGCTGGCGTAGTTTCTGCCGAAGCGTTTTCTGTTTTTATAAGCTAACCCCTGGAAACTTTCTGTTTCATTACAGATAAGTCCCTGGACAAAAACCTTTATAACTTTTGAACAGAATAGTATTTTTGATTGATTGTTTTTCTGTCCTCTTCAAAATTTTGTCTAGTTTTTTATCATATTTATTTGAAAAATATTTGGTATAACTTTCTGTGCACCTCTTGGTATTTACGATAGCGCATGTATTTCTTTATACCGTAGATACCGAAGGAGGTAACGGAGCCGCGAACTTCACCGAGCTAGGCTCCGACTACTCCGAACCAGGAAAGCATGTTTGAACTTTTGATATGATGAGTGTCTTGGCATGTTTTGCATTTTTGTTAGTCTCATGGCATGTTGAAGAGCATACCGATGAACGTTATTTCCATGCATTGTCGAGGTAAGTGAGTTCGATGAACCATAAGTGGATGGATGCGAATATGAATGGCCATGTGTTGGCATGAGGATGGTTAAGATGGCAGTGTTGTAGCATGCCAGTCTTATGCCAGGCTAAGTGACTGCAGTGTCAAGCTGTATCGGTCCAATTCCTCCCATTTCCTTCCCTGTACTACCACATGTTTTCCGCAAGGAATATGGTTTAGTAAGTTGCGAACCGCTTTCCTGGTACACACCAAAAGGAGAGGCCGGGATGATGGTTCCATGGCCCTGGATTAAAGCCAGTCATCCGGTCAGGGGGCATGGGTGTTTCCGGTTGGGACCGAGAGGGGGGCACCCCTTAGAGCGCGCGTATATAAATTTGATCCCATGCCATTCGAGATTGTGATCTCCCCGTCTCAAAAGTTTTTCTTGGACGATGTCTAGGGTGATTCCTAGCATCGAGAGGTAGGATGGGTGTGTACTGATTAGCTGTGTTTCTTCCGAAATACCGTAAACGGAACTAGTCCTTCGTGACTACAGAAATCCGTTGGCTGTGGGAAATTTTTGTACAAACTCTGCAGAGTCATATATTCCTTGAATCATCTATTCTATGTCCAAGATCAGTATCATCTTATCCTTACAAGTGCCATTTTTGATGACAGAGACTCCGGTGAATCGTATGAGTGCTAATTCCGGCTAAATGATTATTCCTGTGGATGGACTAACCCATTTAATTTCATGAATTGAATGTTGATTATGAGTATTATTTACTTGTGAATAAAAGCCCTTTTTGTGATGTCGCTTAGGCGTCCGACTGTGGCATTTCTTTTAAAGCCCTTTCCGTGATGTCGCTTAGACGTCCGACTGTGGCATTTCTTTTAAAGCCCTTTCTGTGATGTCGCTCTGACGTCCGACTGTGGCATTTCTTTTAAAGCCCTTTCCGTGATGTCACTTAGACGTCCGACTGTGGCATTTCTTTTAAAGTTCCTTCTATTTATTTGTTCACCTTTCGAGGCGTCGCTTCAGACACCCGATCGGTTTTCATTTATGTTTTGTTGGGATTTCAGGCGGATTACCGCCGTTTCCCTTTTTACTTACTTCGTTATGCCAATTTTTGAATTTACATTGGTGAATTAATCGTGACGCATTCATGCATGCATTTGTTATATCTTACGTCCAAACTGTCTTGCGAGTACTTTCAAAGTACTCACTGGCTTGTTGATTTGGCCAGATGCTGACGAAGGCGATCTCATGGATGAAGAGTTCGATAGCAAGTCCGACGCCTAGAGGAATCCCAGTCAGTCTCGTGCGACCCTGGATTTGGTCACTATATTATATCCGCTTCCGCTACCAAATAAATTCATTGAGCCTCACCTTGACGCTGTGTTTTTTAGAGTCATGTATCTCACTCCCCGCTGTGTTTTTTTCCACCACCGCCCTATCCTCGAGTCAGTAGTATGCCTCCACACCACTGTGTCATGTACGCCTTTATGTATAATTATTGGCGTGCTTGTAATAATTTGGTTGAGCAACCGTAGCTCGACCCTGTAATATATTTTATGTTACTGGCTTATTGTATCAAGAGATTGTCCACCGGTAAGGAGAATTTTTTTCCCATACTGGACACAAAAGATTGGTTTCTCAATAAATATTTTTATTGGAAAACCGGTCGTGACAGGCTTGGTACCAGAGCCAGGCTGACTGTAGGAAGCCACTAGGTGCGATCGCTAATTGGTCATTAGCATGATAGAGCTAATTTATATTTTTGCTATTGTAGTCATTTTCTGACTGTCAGCATAAATTTATGATCTGACCATTCAGAATTTTTGCTTACCTTTGTAGATGGCCGACAACAGCTGCGAGTCCCAGACCTTCGCCAACGTGCCCGATGGGTTCGTCAAGCTTCTCTCCTTCATCGTTCAGGTCGCGATGGGGCCGTCTGTGCGCCCAGTCTTCACACTCTACCAGCACAAGTTCAACGACAGTCTGACCATGCACCAGGCCACAGTGCAGTTTAGGGGAGGGCGTGGTGAGTTACGCCGCTTCCGGTTCATGGGAAGAGCCATGCCTACGGAGAGGCATGCTATGCAGATGGCAGCCTGTGAGGCGATAGCTCGCCTCAGGGATGTCCTTCCCGCGATGAAGACTCGTCGCTACCGCTATCTTCCATGCCATGTGCCTTATACTTGTCACTACGCATTCTCCTGCCCCAGAGGAGAACGAGATGAGGCTTTTGAGATGCTTATTGAGTATCTCCGGGCTCTGGAGGCAGCCTTCGACAACCTGGTGGACGACTTCGTAGCTGCCCGCATGGACTCAATCCATGGCTGTGCCGCCAACAAGAGGGAGCTCCTGCCCGCCGCACCGCCACTGACTTTTGTCTCTTCATCAGTATCTTATGCACCTACTCGTCGCCTGCCTACCACCGAAGAGTTCAACCAGGCCATTGCGCCCACTCCAGCGCGCACTGCACCACCCGTTGTGCCTACTCCTATTCGTGTTGCTCCGCCCCTGGCACCCGCTCCATCTACCCGACGCAGCTCTTCACGTCTGGAGCCTATTAGTGAGGAGGAGGTCGAGTCCCCAGCCTCACTACGCCTCACCCTTGGCAGGGCCAAGGAGATCGTCAACATTTCTGGCTGAGTGCGTTTGCCCGTCATGCGATGTACCGCTTGTAAGATATGTACATAGGTTGTGAGGAGTAGCTTGTTTGCGCATCATGTAGGAACTGGAGAAGTGCACTAGCCTAAATAACATGTTAGGATTATGTACACATATCCTGAGTGATGTATTGTATAATTATCGCCCTCGTGTAAGATATGTAATGAGCAGTCCTTCTCCGTGCGCAAATCAATTTGTTTTCTTAAGCGACCTTGGTCATTTAAATTATTTGCCATCCTTGTGCGATCTTCTTGGATTTGTTTTGCGAACATTTTTGTTTTTCTTATGAGTTTTGCAAAATATATCCCCACAGTGAAAAATGTCTCGTCCTTGGACTCGCTCCATGCCTACTCCGCCAGAGGGAGATTATGACACTCAACCAGGCAACAATTTCACACAAGGGCAGTCAAGTCAGCAGAACAGTGAAACGGCACTCTCCCAAATGTGCCGCCTTTATGAACAGAGTTAGCAACAACATCATGAAATGATGAACCAAGTCATCAACATGGGGAGTCACCATGGACAGTATCAGCAGCAATCCAAGTTATCTGAGCTTCAGAAGACACGCCCCCAAACATTTTCTCATACAGACAAACCTCTTGAAGCCGAGGACTGGCTTCGAGATATGGAGAGAAAATTAATTATTGCAAAATGTTCAAACCCCGAAAAGGTGCTGTATGCTCCGCACTATCTCACAGGAGCAGCCGCATCATGGTGGGAGAATTTTCTGCACATGCATCCCAACGAAAATGACCTAACCTGGGATGATTTCAAGGAAGGTTTCCGTGGTGCACACATTCCTAAGAGTATTATGAAAATCAAGAAGAGAGAATTCGAGGACCTCAAGCAAAGGAACATGACAGTGTCAGATTACAACAATCAATTTACTCTATTGTCCCGCTACGCCAATGAAGAGCGTATGACTGAAAGCAAGAAGATGGAGAAATTCCTTGACGGTCTAGCACCCGCACTTAGATGCCAACTGGTCGTGCACACTTTTCCTGATTTTGAAACACTGGTGGACAA
The DNA here is from genome assembly GCF_056163025.1 of Triticum urartu. Lineage (NCBI taxonomy): Eukaryota > Viridiplantae > Streptophyta > Magnoliopsida > Poales > Poaceae > Triticum > Triticum urartu. Next base: position 439,936,887 of record NC_141878.1, on the reverse strand, counting down.
AGCCATCACTCTGGAAAATGAGAGACGCAGCCTGGAGGATATCCGCAAGCGGAAAAGGGACCAGACTAACCATGCTCGCAACCACCGAAGCAGGACAGATTTTCAGAAAGGTGGGACACACAAGCCTACGACAAACATCTCACGCTCAACCAAGAATTTCCATGCAAGGGACAAAGAGTTCACATATCGCCCAGGCGTTACTTGCTACGCTTGTGGAGAAGAAGGGCACTACGCCAAACAGTGCCCCAAGCCAAGGAACTCGACCCCGAAGCCAAACCATGGTGGAAATAATTCAGCGCCCAAGCGCAACAATTTCAACCCCAACAACAACCACAGGAAGGGTCATCTAAACCACGCGACCAAAGAAGAAGCACAAGATGCTCCGGATATCGTACTCGGTACGTTTCCTGTCAACACAATACCTGCAACGGTTTTGTTTGATTCTGGAGCTTCTCACTCTTTCATTTCAAAAAGTTTTGCTTTGCAAAATAATTTTTCGATGCTTCCTTTGGAGAAATCCATGATCATCAAGTCCCCTGGGATTCAGCAAGTTACTCAAAATTACTGTCAGAATGTGGTCATTGAGTTCGAAGGATTGGAGTTTCACGCAAATCTTATTGTGTTGGAAAATAAAGGACTGGATGTCATCCTAGGGATGGACTGGCTAACCACCAACAAGGGTTTTATCGACTGTTTCAATAGGACCGTAATTCTCACACACCACCAAGGGAAGACAATAAGAGTATTAGCCAAGGAAGGAAAAATACCCCGGCAACCAAGATTGAATAAGGTGGACATTTCTGAGCTGAACAAGGTTCCAGTAGTGTGTGAATTTCCAGACGTATTCCCTGAAGAGCTACCCGGCATGCCACCAGACCGAGAAATAGAATTCAGCATTGAGCTAGCACCAGGAACCACCCCCATATACAAGAAACCATACAGAATGGCACCATCCGAGTTGATTGAATTGAAGAAACAAATAAAGGAATTACTGGACAAGGGATATATTCGAGCCAGCTCCTCACCTTGGGGATCACCAATTTTATTTGCCAAAAAGAAAGATGGAACACTGAGATTGTGCATAGACTACCGAGCACTTAACATGGTCACAGTCAAGAACAAATACCCGATGCCACGAATAAATGATTTATTTGATCAGCTCGCTCAGGCCAAGGTATTCTCAAAGATTGACTTAAGGTCAGGATACCATCAATTAAAAGTACGAACAGAAGATATCCCCAAAACTGCCTTCACCTCTAGATATGGGCTATATGAGTTCACAGTTATGCCTTTTGGACTAACTAATGCCCCATGCATATTTTGTTCACCTCATGAACAGAGTATTTATGAAGTTTATGGACAAGTTCGTTGTGGTATTCATCGACGATATTCTAGTATACTCCAAGACACCAGAAGAGCACGCGGAACATCTCAGGATTGTGCTAGGAGAACTCAGAAAACACCAATTGTATGCCAAGTTCAGCAAGTGCGAATTTTGGCTAAGACAAGTAGGCTTTCTGGGCCACGTGCTGACCCAAGACGGTATCGCAGTGGACCCGGAAAAAGTCAGGGCCATACTTGACTGGAAGGCACCAGCCAGCGTAACTGACGTACGAAGTTTCTTGGGAATGGCAGGGTATTACCGCAGATTTATTGAAGGATTCTCCACCCTAGCCAAGCCAATGACGCAGTTACTCAAGAAAGACAAGAAGTTTGAATGGACAGAAGCCTGCGAGAAAAGTTTCCAAGAGCTAAAGCGGAAATTAACGACAGCACCGGTATTAATTGTACCCGACATACACAAGAATTTTGAAGTATATTGTGACGCGTCCAGAAAGGGTCTCGGATGCGTGTTGATGCAGGAAGGCAAGGTTGTCGCATACGCTTCACGACAACTTCGCAAGCATGAGGAAAATTACCCCACTCATGACTTAGAAATGGCAGCAGTTATTCATGCACTCAAGGAATGGAGGCATTTCTTACTTGGGAATCGATGTGAAATATATACGGATCACAAGAGTCTCAAATATATTTTCACACAGCCAGAACTAAACTTACGGCAACGACGTTGGTTGGAATTGGTAAAGGATTATGATGTTGGTATCCATTACCATCCAGGGAAGGCAAATGTAGTGGCCGATGCTCTTAGTCGGAATCCCAACTCCGACGAAAACAAACCGCACAGCTTGAGGCCCGAATTCCAACAAGAATTTGCCAAGCTCAACTTGATGATGGTAGTAGAAGGCACCATATCAAACTTGGAAATAAAGCCCGACCTTGTGGAGAGGATTAAAGAAGCTCAGCCTGGTCACCCCAGTATTGAAGGAATTAAAAGAAAGGTGAGTATGGGCAAGGCCTCGGAGTTCATCATAGGCGATGATGGAATATTACGGTACGAAAACAGACTCTGTGTGCCAAACATAGAAGACCTCAAACAACAGATCCTAGCTGAAGCACACACCACTCCATATTCAATCCACCCTGGAGGAACCAAAATGTATAAGGATATTCAGGAAAGATTTTGGTGGCACGGTATGAAGAGGGACATAGCCACATTCGTTGCATGTTGCGATTCCTGTCAACGCATAAAAGCTGAGCATCAGAGACCAGCCGGACTACTGCAACCAAACAAGATACCTGAGTGGAAATGGGATGAAATCGGGATGGATTTTATTGTCGGAATACCTCGGTCACGACACGGGAATGATGCCATATGGGTCATCACCGATAGATTAACCAAGGTGGCACATTTTATTCCAGTGAAGACAACCTTCAACACTCAGAAGCTTGCCAGGATTTATCTTTCCCGTATAGTTTGTCTGCATGGAGTCCCAAAGACTATAATATCTGACCGAGGCACTCAATTTGTCTCGAAATTCTGGGATCATTTACAACAGGCTCTGGGAACTCAATTGGCTTTCAGTACCGCCTACCATCCTCAGACTGATGGACAGACTGAACGCGTAAACCAAATTTTAGAAGACATGCTGAGAGCATGTGTCCTCACCTATGGAACCAGTTGGGAGGAAAGTTTGCCATATGCCGAGTTCGCATACAACAACAGCTACCAGGCCAGCCAGCGAATGGCACCTTTTGAAGCCCTATACGGACGGAGGTGTCGTACCCCACTAAATTGGTCAGAGACCGGAGACAGCCGTATCTTCGGCCCGGACATGCTCAAAGAAGCCGAGGAAAAAGTCAAGCTAATCAGGGACCGACTCAAGACCACTCAAAGCCGACAGAAGAGTTATTACGATCAGAAACATCGTGGGGTCAATTTTGAACCCGTTGAATTTGTGTACCTACGAGTATCACCCATGAGGGGACTGCAACGGTTTAAGATTAAAGGAAAGTTAGCACCCAGATTCATTGGACCATTCTGCATAGTGGCACGAAGAGGCACTGTAGCCTACCAGCTAGACTTACCCGAAGACTTTTCCGACATTCACGACGTGTTCCACGTCTCGCAATTGAGGAAGCGCGTAAGCAACCCAGAGAAACAAGTATCCCATGAAAACATTGACGTACAGCCAGACCTCACTTATCGGGAACGTCCCGTAAGAATATTAGAGGAGTCTGAAAGGAGGACCCGACAGAAGACCATCAAGTTTTTCAAAGTCCAATGGAGCAATCACACCGATAGTGAAGCAACTTGGGAGAGAGAGGATTTTCTTCGGACAGAGCATCCACACTTATTTAAGGATCAGCTGAAATCTCGGGGACGAGATTTTTCATAAGGGGGTAGGTGTTGTGACACTCCAAAATTTTAATTTGGTTTTCATCAAAAACTTTGTTGGATTTTTAAAAGAGGGCTTTTAAAAAAAAATTCTTTTCCAGAAATCCTTCCTCTTAAAAACTTCCTTTCCATTGGCAAGGATTTTCTTTTCCCTTTCAAATTTGGTGTTGAAGTTTTGGGAGCTTTTCCTTCTGGTTGTTACCCTCTCAAACTTTTTCATTTTCATTTAAAATAAAGAAACCCTAGGAGTTTTGGGACTTCTTTCTTTTTGAAACCACCCATGGTTTTACCATGTCTCCTATAGTAAATCTTCTCAAAACCCCTCTCTCCACCTTTGAGCAATTTAAATCCTCTGTCTCAACAAGTCCAAACAAGTTTTTGGATTTTATTTCAATTATTTTATCTCCCAAAACATTTCAAAGCAAGTGCCATTTTGCCTTTGAGTTTTTGTCCCAAACCAACTTCCCTGGATTGTCTTTAGTACCCACAACCTAGAACCATCTTGATCCACTCTTCTTCTTTTCAAAAATTTCAAATTTCACTCACTGCAAGTTTGGACCAGATTTGCCAAATTTGGTGAAATTCATATCAACACTCCTCCAAAAATTCCACCAAAAATCAAGCAGCCTACTAGAGAAATGAGAAGCCACTCCACCAAATTTCAGCTCAAGGAAAAATCCCTAGATGCCAAAAGCATTCTGTCGAACACCTGAGCTGCGCTGTTCTTTGCATTTTCAGTAAAGTTCAGTAAAATTCAGTTTTACAGTGTCGTTTTCTTCAGAGTTCGGTCACAAGCTCACAGTACGCTTGGCTCGATGCTCTCAGCCCCTCCCTCTTGTCCGGAGCTTCACACGCGTGCGTGGAGCCTTCCTGGCGTCGGTGGCGCGCTGGCCCGCCCTCGCCGGCGTCTTCTGCGGTGTCGGGACCTCCCGTGGCGGCCGACAGAAGGCACACCACGGCAGAACACTGTTCAGCGCCGCCCAAGCCATCTGGTAGCTCCGCGTGGCCGTCTCCCTTGCTAGCGCACGCGTGCAGCACCGCCGCCGTGGCCTGGCACGCGCAGGGCGCGCTCCCTGCCGCCGACGTGCCGCACGGCCGTTCCGTTGGGACAGGCCGTAAAACCCCCTCCCGTGCTGAGCTAGACCCTGGAATGGCACCACTACTCCACCTAGGCGATGCCCAAACTCCTAATTCCACTGCCCAACCGCAGCGCCACCGTAATCGCTCGCCGGACTTATCCCGTTCACGGCAACCGCCTCGGGCCGGCTATATATAACGCCCCCAAGCTCCCTCACGCCCCTGCACACCTCCAGCACCTCGCTCGACCCCGACCAGCAACTAGAAGAGCCTCGAGGGGCCCTTCTTCCTCGACTCCGGCCGCCTCGCTCCGCCTCGGCCTTCAGCTCGATTCACTCCGGTGAGGCCACCTCCGGCGCCCAAACCTCGTCCGTAGCCTTCTCTCACACCCAGTACTCTAACCCCCTCATCAATTTGGCCTTTGCAGTCCTCTCCGACGAGCTCCATCCACGCCCGAACCACCGTCCGCCGGAGTTGAGAGCGCCGTCGACGTGGTGCTCCCCGGCGACCAACACCACCACCCACCGTTGCGGAAGGACACGGTTAGCACGTTGATAACCTCCGATCCCCTTACCTCGCCGTGGATCGCCGCCGGCGACCACCGCAGCCCTCGGGCGCCGACGAGCCTCGTCCCTCCCATTTGAAAGTTTAAACATGACAAGTGGGACCCGTTGTCAGCCTCTCTGTCCTTTCTAAACGAAGCGTTTTCTGAAAACGCCTTCTGCCAAATGCGCTTTCCCTCTGGGCTGGCGTAGTTTCTGCCGAAGCATTTTCTGTTTTTATAAGCTAACCCCTGGAAACTTTCTGTTTCATTACAGATAAGTCCCTGGACAAAAACCTTTATAACTTTTAAACAGAATAGTATTTTTGATTGATTCTTTTTCTGTCCTCTTCAAAATTTTGTCTAGTTTTTTATCATATTTATTTGAAAAATATTTGGTATAACTTTCTGTGCACCTCTTGGTATTTACGATAGCGCATGTATTTCTTTATACCGTAGATACCGAAGGAGGTAACGGAGCCGCGAACTTCACCGAGCTAGGCTCCGACTACTCCGAACCAGACAAGCATGTTTGAACTTTTGATATGATGAGTGTCTTGGCATGTTTTGCATTTTTTTTAGTCTCATGGCATGTTGAAGAGCATACCGATGAACGTTATTTCCATGCATTGTCGAGGTAAGTGAGTTCGATGAACCATAAGTGGATGGATGCGAATATGAATGGCCATGTGTTGGCATGAGGATGGGTAAGATGGCAGTGTTGTAGCATGCCAGTCTTATGCCAGGCTAAGTGACTGCAGTGTCAAGCCGTATCGGTCCAATTCCTCCCATTTCCTTCCCTGTACTACCACATGTTTTCCGCAAGGAATATGGTTTAGTAAGTTGCGAACCGCTTTCCTGGTACACACCAAAAGGAGAGGCCGGGATGATGGTTCCATGGCCCTGGATTAAAGCCAGTCATCCGGTCAGGGGGCATGGGTGTTTCCGGTTGGGACCGAGAGGGGGGCACCCCTTAGAGCGCGCGTATATAAATTTGATCCCATGCCATTCGAGATTGTGATCTCCCCGTCTCAAAAGTTTTTCTTGGATGATGTCTAGGGTGATTCCTAGCATCGAGAGGTAGGATGGGTGTGTACTGGTTAGCTGTGTTTCTTCCGAAATACCGTAAACGGAACTAGTCCTTCGTGACTACGGAAATCCGTTGGCTGTGGGAAATTTTTGTACAAACTCTGCAGAGTCATATATTCCTTGAATCATCTATTCTATGTCCAAGATCAGTATCATCTTATCCTGACAAGTGCCATTTTTGATGACAGAGACTCCGGTGAATCGTATGAGTGCTAATTCCGGCTAAATGATTATTCCTGTGGATGGACTAACCCGTTTAATTTCATGAATTGAATGTTGATTATGAGTATTATTTACTTGTGAATAAAAGCCCTTTTTGTGATGTCGCTTAGACGTCCGACTGTGGCATTTCTTTTAAAGCCCTTTCCGTGATGTCGCTTAGACGTCCGACTGTGGCATTTCTTTTAAAGCCCTTTCTGTGATGTCACTCTGACGTCCGACTGTGGCATTTCTTTTAAAGCCCTTTCCGTGATGTCTCTTAGACGTCCGACTGTGGCATTTCTTTTAAAGTTCCTTCTATTTATTTGTTCACCTTTCGAGGCGTCGCTTCAGACACCTGATCGGTTTTCATTTATGTTTTGTTGGGATTTCAAGCAGATTACCGCCGTTTCCCTTTTTACTTACTTCGTTATGCCAATTTTTGAATTTACATTGGTGAATTAATCATGACGCATTCATGCATGCATTTGTTATATCTTACGTCCGAACTGTCTTGCGAGTACTTTCAAAGTACTCACTGGCTTGTTGATCTGGCCAGATGCTGACGAAGGCGATCTCATGGATGAAGAGTTCGATAGCGAGTCCGATGCCTAGAGGAATCCCAGTCAGTCTCGTGCGACCCTGGATTTGGTCACTATATTATATCTGCTTCCGCTACCAAATAAATTCATTGAGCCTCACCTTGACGCTCGATGAGAGGCCAGTTTTAGAGTCATGTATCTCACTCCCCGCTGTGTTTTTTTCCACCACCGCCCTATCCTCGAGTCAGTAGTATGCCTCCACACCACTGTGTCATGTCCGCCTTTATGTATAATTATTGGCGTGCTTGTAATAATTTGGTTGAGCAACCGTAGCTCGACCCTGTAATATATTTTATGTTACTGGCTTATTGTATCAAGAAATTGTCCACCGGTAAGGAGAATTTTTTTTCCCATACTGGACACAAAAGATTGGTTTCTCAATAAATATTTTTATTGGAAAACCGGTCGTGACAGGCCGTGCCACGTGGGTTGCTTCCCTCAGGGCAGCACTCCATACGTCAGCCCTCCTTGTCGAAGACCTTGAAGAACAACGTAGAGGCACCATCGTACTCAAAGTGGATGGCGAGGGCCCCCCTCGGGACGGCAGGCGCGGGCGACCTTACCCCATCCTCGGGTCATGAAGACATCACGCGGGGGGCATGACCTCAACCTCCGCCCCCTTGGCTAGGCTGCAGCACCCGGCATGCTGCAGCCACATCTCAAGTGCCCCCCTCAACGGCATCTCCTCGGCGAAGAATCTCGAGAGCTGAATCCACACGCGCGGCGGCATTGTTGCCCACACCACGAACTCACGCGAGGTGCCCTTAGCGTGGGTTCGCGGGCTGGCCGACCGCGTGGCCTCGTCCAGTCCACCATGACCCTGGTGAGGGAGTCCTGGATTAGGGGGTCCTCGGACAGCCGGACTATATACTTTGGCCGGATTGTTGGACTATGAAGATACAAGATTGAATACTTCGTCTTGTGCCCGGGTGGGACTCTCCTTTGCGTGGAAGGCAAGCTTGGAAATTCGGATGTGTAGATCTCCTCCCGTGTAACCGACTTTGTATAACCCTAGCCCCCTCCGGTGTCTATATAAACTAGAGGGTTTAGTCCGTAGGACAAGAATAATCAGAATCATAGGCTAGCTTCTAGGGTTTAGCCTCTACGATCTCGTGGTAGATCAACTCTAGTAATACTCATATCATCAAGATAAATCAAGCAGGACGTAGGGTATTACCTCTGTCAAGAGGGCCCGAATCTAGGTAAACATTGTGTCCCCTGCCTCTTGTTACCATCCGCCTTAGACGCATAGTTCGGGACCCCCTACCCGAGATCCGCCGGTTTTGACACCGATGTTGGTGCTTTCATTGAGAGTTCCTCCATGTCGTCGCCATAAGGCTTGATGGATCCTTCGATCATTGGCAACGATGCGATCCAGGGTGACGTTTTTCTCCTCGGACAGATCTTTGTATTCGGCGGCTTTGTACTGTGGGCCAACTCGCTTGGTCATCTGGAGAAGATCGAGAGCTACGCCCCCGGCCATCAGGTCAGGTTTGGAAGCTTAAACTACACTGCCGACATCCGCGAAGACTTGATCTTCGACGGATTCGAGCCCATCTCAGGTGCGCCGCACAGTCTCGACAAGCATGACTTAGCTCTGCCGTCGGACGGTGTTCGGGAGATCACACCTTTGGCTACTCCGGCCTTCGATCCGGAGCAGATCGTGCTGTCCGAAGACGGGTGGATAGACCCCGCCACGGAGGCCGCACACTCAGTGGCGATAGAGTTGAATACAGACTTCACTCCCTATGAGACATGTGTTACCGGACCCTTGGATTCATCCCCGGCCACAGGCTCTGAACCGCCCGCGTCCGTGCCTATCGAATCTGATTGGCCACCGATCATGGAGTTCACCTCCACGGATATCTTTCTGCACTCGCCCTTGGGCGACTTGCTAAAGTCATTAAAATCTCTCTCCTTGTCAGGAGACCCTTGGCCAAACTATGTCCGTCTTGAGTGGGAAGCGGACGACGAAGAAACTCATTCCCCACCCAGCACCCACTTAATAGCCACTATTGACGACTTAACTGACATGCTTGATTTCGGCTCCGAAGACATCAACGGTATGGACGACGATGTAGAAGAGCAGGAACCACCGCCCATAGGGCGCTGGACCGCCACCTCATCATATGATATATACATAGTGGACACCCCCAAAGAAAGCGATGGCAATAAGGCAACAGAGGATAATCCCCTCAAGAAGCAATTTAAGCACCGGCGTCAACGGTGCCGCTCTAAGCCCCTCCATAGCAAAAATGGCGATACCGGCACAAGAAACAGTAATGCTACGGATAGCGCCAAAGACGAAGACAATCCCCTCCAGCCAAGCCTCGAGCAGGAGGATGGGCAAGCCAGCCGTAAGGAACAGGCAGCAGACGGAGAATCACAGAATGACAATTACATGCCTCTCTTCGAAGGCGAGGTGAGCCCCGGCGACGACGAATTTATCATGCCTGAGGATCCTGCCGAACAGGAGCACTTCAAGCGCCGGCTTATAGCCACAGCAAAAAACCTGAAAAACAAGAAACAACAGCTTCAAGCTGACCAAGATCTGCTAGTGGATAGATGGACCAAGGTCCTGACGGCCGAGGAATATGAACTCGAGCGCCCAACCAAAATTTATCCAAAACGAAGGCCGCTACCCCAACTTAAGGAGGAAGCATTAAAGCATACACTCCCAGCATATGATGCGGCTGACCAACCACCTCGTAGCCGAGACAAAGCGGCATATCAGGCCGAAGTCCAGCCCGCACCCCGTCGCTAGTTATACAAAAATTCCAAGGCCCAGGGTAACACGCAGGACCTGCGAGACATATTGGAAAACAACGGAGGACATGCATGATCGATCTACGGATCACGGGGGCGCGCCCAAACACATGACGACAACCATCACGTTGGATATACTAAAAGCAAATCCGGCCGGGCCGAACACAACAGACCAGACTCATATGAACAGCGTCGAGATATAGGCTGGCACAGAGGCGCCGCACACCCCCTATGCTTCAATGAGGAATTAATGGACCATGAATTCCCAGAAGGGTTTAAACCAGTGAATATTGAATCATATGACGGCACTACAGACCCCGCGGTATGGATAGAGGATTTCTTCCTCCACATTCACATGGCACATTGGGATGATCTACATGCCATTAAGTATCTCCCGCTAAAACTCAAGGGGCCGGCTCGGCATTGGCTGAATAGCTTGCCGACAAACTCCACTGGAAGTTGGGAGAACCTGGCAGACGCATTCCTGGACAACTTCCAGGGCACTTATGTGTGACCATCGGATGCTGACAACTTAAGTCACATAAAACAATAGCCCGGAGAGTCCGCCAGGAAATTCTGGACTCGGTTCCTAACTAAAAAGAACCAAATTGTCGACTGTCCGGATGCCGAAGCCCTAGCGGCCTTTAAACATAAAATCCATGATGAGTGACTCGCCGACATCTCGGCCAAGAAAAGCCAAAATCCATGGCAGCCCTCACGACACTCATGACCCGCTTTTGCGTGGGCGAAGATAGCTGGTTGGCCCGTAGCAACAACACAGCAAGCAACCATGGCACATCAGTAGCCGGAGATAGCAACGACAAACCCCGACGCAAAAAACACAAGCGCCGCAAAAGGGTGAAAACACGGAAGATACGACAGTCAATACCGGATTTAGGGGCTCTAAGTCCAGTCAGCGGAATGGGCCACTCAAAAATGACAATCCGGGTCTATCCAGCCTGGACCGCATACAGGACAGCCGATGCCAAATTCATAGCACCCCAGAAACAGCAGCCAATCATACTAATAGAGAATTTTGGGTCTTCAAACAAGCCGGCAGGTCAGGTGCCAAAAACAAAGATAAGGGACCTCAAAGCGACGATGGAGATGAGGAGCCCAGCTCGCCGAGTACATGAGGGCAGAAGAAACTTCCCCCGCAAATCCAAACATTGAACATGGTAAACGGCACCTACACTCTTGACCCGGACCGAATGCACACCCTCAGGGATGTCGACTTAACGGAACCTGTCGTCCCACAATATAAACTGGGGCCGATCACCTTCAACCACACGGATCGTCCGGTTAACACCACTCAAGGCAATCTAGCCACACTAGTCCTTGACCCAATAATTGACGGGTTACACCTCACACGAGTCCTTATGGACGGAGGTAGTAGTCTAAACCTGCTTTACCAGGACACAGTGTGCAAGATGGGCATCGATCATTCGGTGATCAAGCCCACTACAACCACCCTCAGAGGTATTATACCAGGTGTGGAGGCTAGCTGTGCAGGCTCCATTGCCCTGGAGCTAGTCATCGGATCACCAGACAATTACCATGCTGAAGAGTTAGTCTTCAATATCGCCCCCTTTCGCCATGATTATCAGGCACTGCTCGGACGAACCGCGTTCGATCGATTCAACGCAATGCCACATTATGCCTACCGTAAGCTCAAGATGCCCGGTCCACGCGGCATCATCACGGATAATGGCAAGGCCGAACTTTCCCTTGGCACCAAGGAGTATACCGCTGCCTTTACTCCAGAAGCTACAAGTGGCACCTTCCAACTGAACCTCGAGTCGACGGCCCAATTCTCGGACACCGCCAAAGGACTTCGAACTACTTCGCAACAGGATAGCCCGGCTCGTCCAGAGCTCAATTAAACACTCCGGCGAGGGCAAGGATAGGCCACATACCGCGGCTCAACCGCTCAGCAGTGCACAAGCATTTCTTACATTTTGTTTGCAGGTTCAACTTTGCGCAGACCAGGACTGGCGATATCGAAGCAGCTCGAACGCATAAGGGAATCCTTATATATATTCCCTGCGATGACCATCCGACTATACTCCGGATCCGCACACAGCTTCTTCCCCCCAGGTCTAAGCAGGTTCCACAGTCATATTTCTTTTCCATCACATTACATGTACTCACATGCATCGACGTACTACTCAAACACAACATGTGGATTTATACAATACTTATCTACTGTTATTTCTTGTTGAAATTTCTTTTCTCAAGTGGCATCCGCGCACCACAAAAAATATGCCAGGGGCTTTGTTTTACCCATAATACAGCAATCAAGTCCAAACACCTTCATGGAAGTTTGGCACCCCGAACTTATAGCATTATATGCATCAGCTCTGAATCATGTCTTGGGTCAATAGTTGGGTTTGCCCGGATCCCATGTTTTGATACCTTACGTTCCACTATATCGGCTAAGGTAGCACTTGGATAACTACTGCGATTGTGCCCCAGTTCTTTCGGACGAGCACCTCAGTAGAGAAAGCCGAAAACTGACAGTCATGATGCGGCAAGAGCTGGTCAGCTGTTCGAGAGGTTGTAAAATCTTTAAGGATTTTTTCCGCATAATGCCATATCCAAAGCAGCGTGCGATGGATCGGCTTTCTTCCAATCAGGTGCTTATATAGCCCCTTGTGCGGTCTTCCGAACACCAGGGGCTGCGCTTACCTAAGTTTTCTAAAGCTCCTATGGCTAAGTGAGAGCGATAAAGCCCTATAGTCCGATTGCCTGGTTCGTTGTGCCGAACACCTCCTTCGAAGGACCCAAAACTGGGATAAAGAATGATCAGGTTTATCCCGAACACCCCCGTACTTCCTACGTGGGGGTAGAAGCTGACTACTGGCCAACTCTCAAGATTAATATATAAAAAACGGCCGCGCAGGAGGATACACTTTTATATAACCGGCAATAAATGATAGAAATGACCTTGTTCAACATTACAAAGGACAAAATGATTGTATTCATGGAAATATAACATGCTTGGTGCATTGCTCTGCCACTTGGCAGGATCCTTTTAGGACACTTTCATAATATAATTCGGGCTTGCGTTGCTCCTTCCCCTCTGGCGGTCCCTCGGTCATCAGCCTTTCAGCATCCATCTTCCCCCAGTGCACCTTTGCGCGGGTGAAGGCCATTCGCGCACCCTCTATGCAGACCTTCCGCTTGATGACGTCAAGCCGAGGGTAGGCACTCACAAGCCGCTTCACGAGCCCGAAGTAGCTGCCTGGAATCGGCTCAGCAGGCCATAGCCGGATAATTAAATCCTTCATGGCTAGTTCGGCCGCCTTATGTAGTTCGATCAGCTGTTTCAGTTGGTCAGCAAAAGGCAATGGATAATTCGGTGCTAGATACTTCGACCAGAAGAGCTTATCCACAGTGTTCCCTTCTTCGGCTCGGTAGAATTGGGCGGCATCCGATATGCTACAGGGCCGTCCCGCAAATACCCCTGGAGAAATCCAAACTCAAAATTAGAAACATGATTTTATCCTCCTATACTTGCTTTACATGAAGAAAGCCTTACCCGCTGCGATCGTCCTCGCCTCTTGGATCTCCAATAGGGCGCCTTGGTTTTCCCCCTGGGCATCGCGTGCGGCCTGATGAGCCCTGGCGAGTTTAGATTCTTTCTCTATTGAACTCTGCTCCAAGGTCTCGCATTTATTCACGGACTTTTGAAGCTCCTGCTCAGCTTCAATAACCCTAGCCTCGTGCTTCTCACGAAGATCCTGCTCTGCGGCTGCCTTTTCCTCGGCCTCGGCAACAGCCTTCCTCAGAACCTCGACTTCTGTCATCGCCCCTGGCGCAAATAATGAAACATCTTTTATCATACAAAGAATTTGTTCACAATAAACGTGAACAAGGCTGGCGCATACCTTGTTAATCTTTCAACTGCCTTTTCAACCGACCAAGTTCTTCTTCGGCCCGCTCCAGACTTTGATTCAGTCCGGAGACCTCCTCAGCATGCGAGGCAACTGCCGCCGCAGACGCCTGCTTATAAAAGAAGAGAGATAAATGTCATCAAATGAGTCTTCCCACGAAAATAAAATTGATCCTCTGTCCGGTCCTTCCTTGCACCTAACAGTGTATCAGGGGCTACTATCCATACTCCGACACTCTACGAAACCTGATAAAACATACCTCAAAGCCTTTTATAAGGCCGATACAGGCTTCATTCACTCCACTCTCAGCAGACTGAATCTCCTTAATCACCGCACCCATCAGGGCACGGTGCTCATCGATGATGGAGGCGTTCTTCAGCGCCGCCAACAAAACATCCGGCACCTCTGCTTCGACAGAGATTGCCGGTGGAACAGGCACGCCCCTTCCAGCCGAGGGAGGCCGCAATTCCGGAGACTAATACGGCTCCAAAATCAAGCAGGCGGCCTCCGGCCCTAGAAGTTTGACCCCCAGGCGCCACTTTCACGATCCCTCCCCCCCTTCTTGGCCAGGGTCTTTCTGGGGTGAAGCCTCATTATTATGCACATATTTGGGGGAAGGGGACTTCGCGGGCGTCCCGCTCTCCATAGCATCCGAACTCATCAAATCCTGTCATGAGGATCATTCGGTGCGGGACCTCGCCGGACTACAAAAAATATATAGCTCGGGTTAAAATATTATGCCGTGACGAGTCTGGACGCATAAACGTGTTCGGACTTTACACTCACGAGTTCACCAGGGGCTGGGCCCTAGGATCCCATGCAGGGCTGCTATCGGCGGCACCCGTGGACTCTTCTGGAAGAGGAGCTTTTCCCCTTTTAGGTGACTCGGCCTCCAAGTGTATGGAGGCTGCCCTCTTCTTTCTTCCCCCCGCCGGGGATTCGTCTTCCTCCTCCTCATCCTCTTTGGAGGCAGAACGAACGTTGGAGCCTTCGGGTATTGTGCCCGAAGTGCCGCGGCGACGAAGGCCGCCCCAGGTCTTTTTGGCCTCATTCTCGGTCTTCTTCTTCAGCGCCTTGTACAACGCCGGGGCCAGCATCTTCGTCAGAAGTGGGCCGGCCGGTTCTTCAGGCAACGGGGCCAGACAGTGGATCCTCCCCGCCTTCTTCGTCCAACCATAGGGGAGTTGATGAAAACACATTAAGCATTTCCCTTGGGTCATGCGGATAAAACGCATAAAAACTTACCGAGCTTGCAGGGCGGGACAGTTGATACCCGCGGTCATCGGCCGAGTCCGGCCATGATTTGCCGGACTTGAAAAGCACCTTTCAGATGTCTTTGTGCAAAGAGCCATAGAGGTTTCATAGGGTTTGATGCTTGGCCGGATCAAATTCCCATAGATTGCAAGTCCGGTGCTGACAAGGCAGGATCCGGCAAACTAACATCACCTAGACTACATTAACAAGTTCGATGTTCTTGTCTTCCATATATTTAACTCGCGTCTGGAGCATAGACAGTTCACAGGACGAAGATCAGTTCAGGCCCTTCTTGGGCCAGGATGTTAAGCCACAGAGGGGCTCCAGATCGGAACTCTGGAGCAGCGGCCCATTCCATGCCGCGCGGCTTAGTGATGTAAAACTAGTGTTGTTGCCACTCTTTGACGGAATCATTAAAAGCACATGTTGGCCATGTAACGTTGGGCATCTTTCTCACCATAGCGCCTCCGCACTCGGCGTGCTTGCCGCTCACCACCTTGGGCTTCACATTGAAGATCTTCATCCACAAGCCGAAGTGTGGCGAGATGTGGAGAAAGGCCTCGCACAAGATGATGAATGTCGAGATGTTTAGGAAGGAATTGGGGGATAGATCATGAAAATCGATACCGTAGTAATACACGATGCCACGAACAAATGGGTGGGGGGGGAACCCTAGCCCGCGGACAAAATGAGGGAGGAATACAACCCTCTCTTGGGGTTCCGGAGTGGGAACGATCTGTCCCGCCATCGGGAGACGGTGGCTGATTTTTTTTTGGCCAGATACCTGGCCTCCCGAAGCTTTTTGATATGCTTCTCCTGGACGGTAGAGGCCATCCACTTTCCTCCTACTCCGGATCCAGACATTTTGGGAAGGACTTTGTGGGCAGAGAAGACGAACGCTCGGGCGCTGGGGCTCGGGCGAGGGGGAATGGATCGGGAAGGAGAAAGCGTGTGTGCGAAAGGGAGTCCTTATCCCCTTATAAAGGCAGCAGGGATTATGCGCCTCCCTACTTGCCTAGTAAACTCGCTTATTCCCCAAGCGTCGTGATTAATGGCGCGGTTGGGTTACCCACACCTGTATTGATGAGAATCCCATGATAAGGGGACATGATCTCTGCTTGGACAAGATGTGCCTAGAAAACCGCCTCGCAATACGCGTAGTAGCTGGTTGAGAAAAATGGTTCGCATAATGACCGGGCCGCAGCAGGACATCACGTTATGAAAAGTTGTCAGCAGATTGGATTTGTGGAATAATATACTCTCTATGGTGGTATGTGGAATTTGTTTTGCAGAGCCGGACATGACCCTTGTGTTCAAAAATCTTCTATAGAGTATTTGAAGGAGGAACCCGCTTTGCAATGTCGAAGACAATCTGCGCGTTGGACTCATCGTCATTGAAGCCAGGGTCGGGGGCTACTGAGGGAGTCCTGTATTAGGGGGTCCTCAGACAGCCGGACTATATACTTTGGCCGGATTGTTGGACTATGAAGATACAAGATTGAATACTTCATCCCGTGTCCTGGTGGGACTCTCCTTTGCGTGGAAGGCAAGCTTGGCAATTCGGATGTGTAGATCCCTCCCTTGTAACCAACTCTGTGTAACCCTAACCCCCTCCGGTGTCTATATAAACCGGAGGGTTTAGTCCGTAGGACAAGAATAATCAGAATCATAGGCTAGCTTCTACGGTTTAGCCTCTACGATATCGTGGTAGATCAACTCTTATAATACTCATATCATCAAGATCAATCAAGAAGGACGTAGGGTATTACCTCCATCGTGAGGGCCCGAACCTGGGTAAACATTGTGTCCCCCGCCTCCTATTACCATCCGCCTTAGACGCCCAGTTCGGGACCCCCTACCTGAGATCCGCCGGTTTTGACACCGACACATGGCCTGCGTGGCGCTGGGCATTGCCGCCCTATCTAGAGCCCCCCGCGCAGGTGTAAAGATGGAGGGGGAAGCCAGGCAGAGGTCGCTCGTGCAAAGGCCACGCCGCCTCTTGCCTTTCGCTAGCATCATGGGGGCGGCAGAACCTCTTCTTCGGCGGGAATAGCCCCGGCTCCTCCTGAGGAGGTTTTCCCTTCCGCGCCACAGAGAATCTCCTAATCGGCGCCATGGATGATGCGGCAAGATGGCGAGACAAAGAAGAAGAAGATGGAGACGGGCGAGGGAGCTATGCCCTTCCCCTCATTTATAGCCGGAGGGAGGCCAACCGCCGGCCTCCACGATCCCACGCAATGATGGTTTTTCTCTGCATGTAGCACACTCTCGTCAAGTCGAATGGATATCAAGGCTGCGTGGGGAAGCGGAGACGCCCATGTCCCATCAATCGCCACGTGTCGACCAAGGCCGTGGGCGGTCAGGGCCTGCTGTGCTCTGCACTTACCCTTTGGCTTCACCTTGAAGCCAAGTCCGAGCGCACCTTGGGCCCGGGGGCTACTGTCGGTGTTCTGGGAATGGGGGTACCCAGACTTGCCTGCCTGCAGCCCATGGCATGGCTCCATTAACGGCCTGGTACGACCCAGCTTCAACATCAATAACTCAAGACCCTCGTGAGGGGCTAAGCCTCATCAGGCGGACGACACCAAGACCTCCACGAGGAGCCGCCACCTTAGGCTGGCTCCTGAGGAGCGGAGATCTCTATGCAAGCCTCACCATCAGGTTCGGATGACGTGAGCCATGACGACCCAAGGCTAGGCGGGCGCTAGCGGGCGCAGCGTACCAGTTTCCTCTTTGGTGGTTAAGAGGCAAGCATAGGTGAGGGAGTCCTGGATTAGGGGGTCCTCGAACAGCCGGACAATATCCTTCGGCCGAACTGTTGGATTATGAAGATACAAGATTGAATACTTCGTCTCGTGTCCTGGTGGGACTCTCCTTTGCGTGGAAGGCAAGCTTGGCAATTCGGATATATAGATCTCCTCCCTTGTAACCGACTCTGTGTAACCCTATCCCCCTCCGGTGTCTATATAAACCGGAGGTTTTAGTCCGTAGGACAACAATCATTCATAATCATAGGCTAGCTTCTAGGGTTTAGCCTGTACGATCTTGTGGTAGATCAACTCTTGTGTACTCATATCATCAAGATCAATTAATCAGGAAGTAGGGTATTACCTCCATCGAGTGGGCCTGAACCTGGGTAAACATTGTGTCCCCCGCCTCCTGTTACCATCCACCTTAGACGCACAGTTTGGGACCCCCTACCCGAGATCCGCCGGTTTTGACAGTGACATTGGTGCTTTCATTGAGAGTTCCACTGTGCCGCCATGATAAGGCTTTTATGGCTCGTCTTGTTGTCAAGGACAACATTACCTCGGGGGGAGCCCTGGCTGTAGGACAAACTCTCCGACTAGGCGGCTTCGTCATGACCGCCCGTTCGGCCATCGCGCCGTCGATGACTTCTCGGGTCATCAAAAACAACCTCCACGTTGGCTCGGGATTCGCCGAGCAGATGGATCCAGTAGAGCTCTTTTGTCTGAACGAGCTCTTGGATCGCATCGCTGCCCTGGGAGTCGCAATGGACTATGATCGGATCGGGCTTAAACCCGACCAAAGGGAGATTAACTCTCCGCCGGTCACCCATCAGATAGCGGTGGTGGAGGAGCAATGTAGCAATTCTTCCTCTATTTTGAGGACAAACTATGTCCGGATTCCCGAGCTCTTAGAGCCGGATACCCGTCCACGGGAGGACATGGCCCAAGCTTCAAACCTAGAATCAGATAGCAGGCCAGAACTATTGGGCAACATCCCGGAGTCCGAACTGCCAAGCTCGGAAACTCCTCCGCCCGTGGGTCTCAGATCGGGTCAGGGTTTGGACCTAAATCTACCCACCCACCCAGACTCAAGTGATCTTTCCCACATTAGACAAGAGCCCCAAGAGACAGTACATCACTATTGGGCCAGATTCCTCCTTGTAATGAGCAAGGTCAAGGACTGTCGCGAGGAAGACGCAATTTCATTCTTTTGCAAAAATTGCACGGACAAGGGAATCCTCAACGCCATAAGTCGTCGTGACATAGCACACTTTGCTGACTTAGCGGCCATAGTATGGAAGTACTATGCGATGTAAAGCGCCTTGAAAACCCAAACCAAATTCTGGGACCCTCCGGCTCTCACGAAACCCCCTGTCCGAACTAAAAGGGTGTACTCTCATAAGTCACCCGATCCAATTACAAAGAAACAAAAGCCCACTACAGGGCATAGAACTGTATTGGAGGGATGGCTCAATGGGCCATGCAAAATTCACAGTACAGCGGATACCATGCCAACACACAGCCTTAGAGCATGTTGGATACTCCGGCAGGTGGCCAAGAGCGGCGAGGATATCCTCATCAACAATACAACAGAGTACCATCCCGCGGATAATAATAATACAGTATTGACAGTCTTCGAGACCTTCACCGCAAATAATAGGCGCAGGCGAACACTCCGCAGCCTTGCCGAAGTCTGCCACGTTGCAGTAATAAATCCATGGAATGACACGGCCATAACCTTCAATGCGAGTGATGAACCTCAATTCCGAACAACCCAAGCACCAGCCGCTTTGGTCCTTAGTCCAATTGTGGACGGCTTCCGGCTTACTAAAGTGCTCATGGACGGTGGCAGCGGATTAAACCTCATCTATGAGGAAACTCTTAGCAAAATGGAAATAGACAAGAGCCACATTGAGCAAAGCAGCACGACCTTCAGAGGAATCATCCCTAGTCGGGAGGCACGATGTGCGGGAAAATCACACTAGATGTGGTATTCGGCACGCCGGAGAATTATAGGTCCGAAGAAATCACATTCCAAGTGGCCCCGTTCAGTAGCGGATACCACACCCTTTTAGGGCGGGAGGCATTCACGATCTTCCAAGCTATACCCCATTACGGCTACATGAAGCTCAAAATGCCTGGGCCCAATGGAATCATCACTCTGGCTAGTGATCCGGACATAGCACTCCACGCCGAAAATAAAACCGCCACACTAGCCCTCGAGGCGTTATCCGAAGCCCTTGCGGCCGAAGAACTAACTGCGCTGCGCTCCATGATGGACAGGGACGACGTGATACTCAACAAAAGACCCAAGTCCACCTCTTTTAAACCAGCGGACGAAATAGTCAAATTCCGGGTCCACCCAACGGACCCTACACAAACATCATCCATCGGGGCACATCTGAACCCCACAATAGACACCGCACTGCGGGAGTTCTTGCGCGAGAATTGGGACATCTTCGCCTGGCATCCTTCAGACATGCCAGGAATCCCACGCAGGCTGGCCGAGCATAGCCTTAACATTCTAAAGGGGTTCAAGCTGGTCAAGCAGACTCTACGGCGTTTCTTTGAGCCTGAGCGACAAGCCATGGGAGAAGAGCTAGCCAAGTTACTCGAGGCCGGATTCATTAGAGAAATAAAACATCCGAACTGGCTAGCAAACCTGGTGATGGTACCAAAGAAGGACAAATCATGGCACCTATGTGTCGATTTCAAGGACCTTAACAAGGCTTGCCCCAAGGATCCCTTCCCCCTTCCCCACATCGATCAAATTATCGACGCTACCGTAGGACACGACTCATTGTGCTTCCTCGACACATACTCCGGATACCATCAAATTAAGATGGCGGAGCCCGATCAAGCCGCAACGGCATTCATCACTCCATACGGCCCCTTCTGTTTTAACAGCATGCCTTTCGGGCTCAAAAACGCGGGTGCAACCTATCAACACATGATTCAGACATGCCTGGAAACACAAATCGGGAAAACAGTGGAGGCATATGTAGATGATGTGGTCATTAAAACAAGACACGTCGAATCCTTAATAGATGACTTGAGGCTCACGTTCGGCAATCTCCGAACATATGACATCAAGCTCAATCTGGAAAAATGCATTTTCGGCGTGCCCGCCGGAAAGATCTTGGGCTTCATCTTCTCCAATAGAGGAATTTAAGCAAATCCGGCTAAAATCCGAGCTTTGTCATAGTTGGCTATCCCAACAGACCTCAAGCAAATCCAGAAGTTAACTGGATGCGTCGCTGCCTTAAGCCACTTTATCTCCCAATTAGGAGAAAAGGCGCTACCTCTTTATCGCCTTCTTCGATGCACTGAACACTTCGAGTGGATGGATGCGGCCACGGCCGAATTGGAAGAAATAAAGATTGTATTGGCCACCAACCCAATATTGGCTGCGCCAAATGTCGGTGAACCAATGCTGTTATATATAGCGGCAACACACCAAGTTGTAAGCGCAGTGCTCGTCGTCGAACAACAGACGGACGGACATCAGTTCCCGCTTCAAAAGCCGGTATATATACTACGTATCCACCGTCCTCACACCATGCAAATCATGGTACCCACATTATCAAAATATAGCATACGCGGTCTTCATGGCATCCCGGAAACTAATACACTACTTTCAAGAGTGTTCAATTACGGTGGCCTCCAAAGTACCACTCAATGACATAATAAATAACCGCGATGCCACGGGCTGGATTACTAAATGGGCTATCGAGCTCCTCCCGTTCGACATATATAACATATAAACCACGGCGAGCCATTAAGTCACAAGTACTGGCTGATTTCGTCGCCGAATGGACGGAAGCCGAACTCCCTAAAGAGTATGGTGCGTGCTCCAATTGGATCATGCACTTTGACGGCTCTAAAATGCTGGCTGGTCTGGGGGCAGGCATCGTCCTGACATCCCCCACTGGAGATTCAGTCCAATACGTACTCCAAATATTATACACAGACTCCAACAATGCAGCAGAATATGAGGCCCTGTTACATGGTCTCCGGATGGCAGTCTCCATGGGCATTCAATGCCTAGAGGTACGGCGGGATTCGAACCTCGCAATATCTCAAATAAATGGGGACTTTGACGCCAAGGACCCAAAATGGCGGCTTACCGCAACACCGTCCTAAAAATGTCAGCTCGGTTCGAGGGCATCGAATTCCACCATGTGGTCTAAGAAAACAATCAAGCGGCGGATATCCTCACCCGCATCGGCGCTAAGCGCGACCCTGTCCCACCTAATATCTTCTTGGAAAGGCTGTTTAAGCCATCTGTTGTGTGGGAAGGGGAGACCGGCAAAAACAGTCTGGATCCGGCCACAACACCAGACCCCGAACACTCTGACATAATTGGAGGCTCTGCCACCGAAATAACATCTTTGTCCCACGTGATTATGGATGTCATCGCCCCATGGACAGAACCCTTCTTGGATTACCTAACTAGGCAAGAACTCCCTAATGACCCAAACGAGGCACGTTGCATCGTGTGGCGGTCTAAAGCCTACAAGGTCCACGAGGGAGAGCTTTATAAGAAAAGCTCTACCGAAGTACTTCAAAGGTGCATCTCCGAAGAGGAAGACGACAACTTTTGGCAGAAATTCATGATGGACTTGGCGGCCACCATGCCGCAGCACGGGCCCTTGTAAGCAAGGCCTTCCGTACAGGTTTTTACTGGCCGACGGCCCAAGCAGACGCACAGGACCTCGTTCAACATTGTGTCAGTTGCCAGCTTTTTGCAAACCAAAGCCATATGCCACCTACCGCTCTCCAAACAATCCCCATTACTTGGCCCTTTGCGGTCTGGGGGCTTGACATGGTCGGTGTTAGAGTTGTGTCGAATATTGTGTACAAGGTAGGTTATAGTTGGACTTGTAGTTGTATTGTGTTTACATAGGATGTGGAGTTGTGTCCTAGTAGGACACTTGTATCCTAGGCCTCTCATATATAGCGGGCGTAGACACACGATGTAACCTATGCCAACATAATAGCACATGCACGCAAGGGGGAGCCGGCGGCGTGTGCCGGCGCCCGGGTGGCCGGTGTGCGGTATTGTGATGGTGTCACGGGAGGAGCGCCCGTAGTCAAGCCCCAGGGATGTAGCCGTATTGGTGAACCTCGTTAACAAATATCGGTGTCGTGCTCGTGTGATTTCTTGGTCCTTGGATGATCAACGATATTGCCTCGGATTTATTCTAACAAGTGATATCATGAGCAAGGTTCGATTTGAGACCATGGTTGTTGATCTAGAGATTGGAGCAGAGTTCATTGAATTAGTCTGGTCGAGACCTGCGACCGGAAAAGATCAATGGACGGCAGGAGTTACGTTAAGAAGTAATCCGAAAGCTGCGGTGCGTGCAGCAGAGGGCATGCAAGCGGCGACAGATGCGTAGGCAAACATCTCGTCGAGAAGCTGGCGGCAGACGACACGTGTCGGCGTGCAGCAGATCGATCTAAAGCGGCGGTGGCATGTTCCGCAGGACTTGGTGAGAACGAATTGGTTGGCGCGTGGTACACGCGGACGTCAACGACAAATCAGTCGTGCAGCAGCAGGAATCCCACAGCAACGTTGCCATCGGCAAGGTTGCCAAGAGAACCCAGGCATGGCTGGCTTGTGCAAGGCGCGCTAAGGCCCAAGAGGGGCCTACAGGTGTGTGGTTCAGGCGGCCCAAGTTGGGGGCAGGTGCAGCTACGCAGGCTGCAAGGTGAGAAACGGATGAGGCCATGGCACGGGCGGCTGGGCCGAAGCCTGGTGAGGCCAACATGCGTGGCATGCTGCATGGAAGCATGGATGAGTGCGTGCAGGAAGCTGCAGAGCTGCAAAAGCAAGGACAAGTGATTTTGTTTGGGAAAAAATATGGCACAAGGACTTAGTCACATCGTGATACTATCATGGAAAAAAGAAAAGGAAAGTAAAGCCCAGCTACAGACATGATGAATCGGGTTTCATGTATGTTGACATGGGAAGGCTATGTGGACTTTGCCTGGTTTTCTTTGTTAGTACACATATGTGTATGGATGGTGATGGTCACGGTGACGGCTTGAGGAGTCTGGAACATGTTGTGCAGTCGGGGAAGTTCGGTTGAGGTCAGACTTGGACGGTTTGACGGATCGACGCATGTCGGTTGGTACAGAAGACGGTGGTGGGATCGGCGACAACGACATTGGAGCATGATGCCGATGGCGACCGACTTCTAGGCGTGGAAACACGTGGCGCAGGTCCAGAGGGCTTGTGTGGCTTCAACAAGGCTATGGCGCGGGGTTGATTCAAGAGGGTGCACATGAGAGCTTGGAGTCGACGGGGCGCGGGGTGGCACGTACAACCACCATGGAGTCATGTTGAAGGTGGAGCTGGATTGAGGGGCTACGATGTAAGGATCCAGGGAATCCAAGCCTATCAGCAAGGGAGAAAAGCGAGCGACATGCAGTTCGGACTGGAGCCCGGTGGTTTGATGGAAGCATGAAACTCGTCATCGGTCGGTGATGATCGGTGGTACTCTGTAGTGGAGGTTGAGTGGTGTGGGTTCGCGACCCTTGAGACTCGACCGGGACAGCGAAGGCTCGACGCGGTAATAGCGGAGAGGCGTGCGATATGCATGGGACATGGAGACGGAACAGGGGCTCTGGTGGTCATATATGTGGTGAGACAACTGCAAATTTGACTCGGGATGACTACAAGCAATGGTGAAATTCCTTCAAGTTTCAGATAGGGCGGTCAAGGAAGAAGGATGATGTTGAGTTCAGGTATCTCTTATGTGTGACACCCAATATGTGAGTTATTCACTTTTACACAATTCAGTGGTCAGTGTGTGATGGCGTTGGACTGATACTCTGGAAGTTGGGAGCACAAACTAGAGTAACAAGGAACTTAATTTTGCTCGAGTGCTGACTGTGGTCAAGAAAAGAAGGGACTACAAGTTGCAGGTGGAGTCATATGGAGTCTTTGGAGTAGCAGTAGTACTCATGTGATAAGCTCAAGTCCAATGTACATGGAAGTTTGATGCATGCTAAATTCAAGGTGGTAAAGCATATTCGCCAAGGTGGAGTTTGTTCGAGTTGTGTCGAATATTGTGTAGAAGGTAGGTTCACTAGTAGAAAACAGGGCTTTGGTCCAGGCCGGGTCAGCCCATTAGTCCCGGTCGTGAGCCTAGGGGGCCGGCCGGGCCACGTGGGCCATTGGTCCCAGTTCATCTGGACCTTTTGGTCCCGGTTGGTGGGATGAACCGGGACCAATGGGCCTCGCTCCTGGCCCACCACCATTGGTCTCGGTTGGTGGCTTGAACCGGGACCAAAGGCTCCCCTTTAGTCCCGGCTCATGTCACCAACCGGGACCAATGAGGTGCCTATATATACCCCTTGCTCGCGAGCAGAGCACCCCAGTGCTCTGTTTTTCTCTGGCCGAGGGGGAGAGGGCTTGGTGGTGCTCTAGCTCACCTCCTATGCACACAAGGTGTTCGATGGAATGCCCGAGCCACACTACTTAAGCTTTCTCCTCTCCAAGCTCGACCTCCAAGCTCCATTTTCCATAATATTTGTCTAGGTTTAGCGGTCCGTCACGCCCCGTCCCCATCTTCACTGCCGTCGATCACCCGCGCCGAGCTCATCGCCGGCACCACCGTGGTGAGCCTCTTGTTCTTATCTTCTTTCTGAAAGGAAAAATATTCTTACTTGTATGTTTACATAGATACTTGTATTATTTTCTTACTTTTATTATTGCATCTTATATAGTGCGATGGTTTTGGTATCCGCCCCCGTCGGCCTCGTCCTGTCTATGATTCGGATGTGGTATATATATTATCTTTATAACTATTGGTTCATTTATTGTTTATGAAAATTATGCCGACCAACGTGACATAGATTTTATTTATGTAGGATGTATGTGAATCGGAAATGCCAACCGACCCTATTGTCGAGAGGTTAAATTTAGTTGAAGAAGAAAACAATTTGTTGAAGGAAAAAATAAGAAAATGGAGGAGGAGAAGATGATATTGGAGTTGCATGTTGCGGATGTCGTCGATGATCACAAGATCAAGATGGATGCAATGCGCTTGAAGATTAGAAAGATTAGAAAATATGCCATTCATACCGAGGCTTGGTATCATTATGCCGTTGGATCAATTGTTACCTTGGTTGCGATTATGATCGCATTTGTTTTCGCATTGAAATGTTTTACATAGTTTCAATGTATGGTTTAATTAATTAGTTGCTCTGGAGAGCTATATGTTGTTAGATGAGAACTATGTATGCACTTTGGTTTTAATGTGATGATGAACTTCTATTAATTTGGACACTTAATTATATATAATGCACGCAGATGAACCGGCAATGGATGTACAGAGACAGACACACCCGCGAGTACATTAAGGGCGTGCATGAGTTTCTCGATGCGGCTAAGGCAAACAAGCAGAATGGTTTTATGTGTTGTCTATGCACTCAATTTGGGAATACGAGGTCTTACTCTAACCGGAAAATCCTTCACTCCCACTTTCTTTACAAGGGTTTCATGCCACACTATAATGTTTGGACGAGGCACGGAGAAATAGGGGTTATGATGGAAGACGGCGAAGAAGAAGAGTACGATGACAACTATGTGCCCCCTGAATACGGTGATGCTGCAACGGGGGGAGCTGGTGAAGATCAAGAGGAACCAGATGATGTGCCCAATGATGCTGCAACGGGTGAAGCTGCTGAAGATCAAGAGGAACCAGACGATGTGCCCGATGATGATGATCTCCGCGGGGTCATTGTCGATGCAAGGACGCAATGCGAAAGTCAAAAGGAGAAGCTGAAGTTCGATCGCATGTTAGAGGATCACAAAAAAGGGTTATACCCCAATTGCGAAGATGACAACACAAAGCTCGGTACCGTGCTGGAATTGCTGAAGTGGAAGGCAGAGAATGCTTTGGCTGACAAAGGATTTGACAAGCTACTGAAAATATTGAAGAAGAATCTTCCAAAGGATAACGAATTGCCCGACAGTACATATGCAGCAAAGAAGGTCGTATGCCCTCTAGGATTGGAGGTGGAGAAGATACATGCATGCCCTAATGACTACATCCTCTACCGCGGTGCATACAAGGATTTGAAAGCATGCCCGGTATGCAGTGCATTGCGGTATAAGATCAGACGAGATGACCCTGGTGATATTGACAGCGAGCCCCTCAGGAAGAGGGTTCCTGCAAAGGTGATGTGGTATGCTCCTATAATACCACTGTTGAAACGTCTGTTCAGAAACGAAGAGCATGCCAAGTTGATGCGATGGCACAGTGAGAACCGAAAGAAAGATGGGAAGTTGAGAGCACCCGCTGACGGGTCGCAGTGGAGAAAAATCAAGAGAAAGTACTGGGATGAGTTTGCAAAGGACCCAAGGAATGTATGGTTTGCTTTAAGTGCGGATGGCATTAATCCTTTCGGGGAGCATAGCAGCAATCACAGCACCTGGCCCGTGACTCTATGTATGTATAACCTTCCTCCTTGGATGTGCTCATTATGATGCCAGTTCTCATCCAACGCCCTAAGCAACTCGGCAACGAAATTGATGTGTACCTAAGGCCATTAGTTGAAGAACTTTTACAGCTGTGGAATGGAAACGGTGTACGTACGTGGGATGAGCACAGACAGGAGGAATTTAACCTTAAGGCGTTGCTATTCATGACCATCAACGATTGGCCGGCTCTCAGTAACCTTTCAGGACAGACAAACAAAGGATACCACGCATGCACGCACTGTTTAGATGACACTGAAAGTATATACCTGGACAAATGCAGGAAGAATGTGTACCTGGGCCATCGTCGATTTCTTCCGACCAACCATCAATGTCGAAAGAAAGGCAAGCATTTCAAAGGCGAGGCAGATCACCGGAAGAAGCCCGCCATGCGCACCGGTGATCACGTGCTTGCTATGGTCAATGATTTACACTACGTAATCTTTGGAAAGGGTCCCGGTGGACTAGCTGTTCCGAATGACGCTGAGGGACACGCACCCATGTGGAAGAAGAAATCTATATTTTAGGACCTACCCTACTGGAAAGACCTAGAGGTCCGCTCCTCAATCGACGTGATGCACGTGACGAAGAACCTTTGCGTGAACCTGCTAGGCTTCTTGGGCGTGTATGGGAAGACAAAAGATACACCTGAGGCACGGGAGGACCTGCAACGTTTGCACGAAAAAGACGACATGCCTCCGAAGCAGTATAAAGGTCCTGCCAGCTACGCTCTTACGAAAGAAGAGAAAGAAATCTTCTTTGAATGCCTGCTCAGTATGAAGGTCACGACTGGCTTCTCGTCGAATATAAAGGGAATAATAAATATGCCAGAGAAAAAGTTTCAGAACCTAAAGTCTCATGACTGCCACGTGATTATGATGCAACTGCTTCCGGTTGCATTGAGGGGGCTTCTACCGGAAAACGTCTGATTAGCCATTGTGAAGCTATGTGCATTCCTCAATGCAATCTCTTAGAAGGTGATCGGTCCATAAATCGTACCAAGGCTAAGGAGTGATGTGGCGCAATGTCTTGTCAGTTTCGAGCTGGTGTTCCCACCATCCTTCGTCAATATCATGATGCACGTCCTAGTTCATCTAGTCGACGAGATTGTCATCCTGGGGCCCGTATTAGTACACAATATGTTTCCCTTTGAGAGGTTCATGGGAGTCCTAAAGAAATATGTCCGTAACCGCGCTAGGCCAGAAGGAAGCATCTCCATGGGCCATCAAACAGAGGATGTTATCGGGTTTTGTGTTGACTTCATTCCTGGCCTTAAGAAGATAGGTCTCCCTAAATCGCGGTATGAGGGGAGACTGACTGGAAAAGGCACTCTTGGAAGAGAGTCAATAATATGCAGGGACGGATATTCTTGGTCTCAAGCAAACTACACAGTTCTACAGAACTCTACCTTGGTGACCCCGTATGTCGATGAACACAAGAACAGTCTGCACTCCAAACACTCGGAGCAGTGCGACGACAGGATTACATGTGAACACATTAGGACTTTCGGCAGTTGGTTGGAAACACGTCTCAGAGGTGACAACACTGTTTGTGATGAGTTGTACTTGTTGTCCAGGGGACCATCTTTGACTGTATTGACTTACAAAGGATACGAGATAAATGGGAATACATTTTACACGATGGCCCAAGATCAAAAGAGCACCAACCAAAACAGCGGTTTCCGCTTTAATGCAGCAACCGAGAGCGGAAATGACACATATTATGGTTACATAGTGGACATATGGGAACTTGACTACGGACCTAATTTTAAGGTCCCTTTGTTTAAGTGCAAATGGGTCAATCTGTTAGGCGGCGGGGTACAGGTAGTCCCACAGTACGGAATGACAATAGTGGATCTGAAAAATCTTGGGTACACTGACGAACCGTTCGTCCTAGCCAATGATGTGGCACAGGTTATCTATGTGAAGGACATGTGTACCAAACCGAGAAAAAGAAAAGATAAGGAAACGAATACATCATACGATGAGCCAAACCGCCACATAGTTCTTTCAGGAAAAAGGGACATCCTAGGAGTGGACGGCAAGACAAACATGTTTGAAGATTATGAAAAGTTTCATGAAATTCCTCCCTTCAATGTCAAGGCTGACCCAAGCATCCTGATAAACAATGAAGATTATCCATGGTTACGGCGCAATAAGCAAATGACACAAGCGAAGAAAAAGTGAAGACTTTCTCCCGCAACTATTATGATGATACCATGCCAACTTTGTAACACACGAACATGCTACCATTGTCCGTTTTGTACATGCACATGCTATGTGGGTGAAATTATGATACCATCCCAACTTTCAACTTTTTCAGAGTTCATTTGAAATGCTTTCATGTCTTATGGTTCGGCCCTCGTAATACCATGACCATTAGTCCCTGGCCCATGCCAACTTTCAACTTTCTAAAACTAATGGCACTAACAGAAAGTTTATAATTTTGCTCCTCGCCCCTGGCCCATGACCATTAGTCCTGGTTTGTGCCACAAACCGGGACTAAAGGGTTGGTCCTCGTTGCGGGCAGAGTTTAGTCCCACCTCGCCAACCGAAGGGGGCTCACACCTGTTTATAAGCCCTTCCCTCTCTGCCTTGTTGAGCTCCTCTCGAAGTGAAAATAGATGCCCTAATAGAGAAAAGTTTAACCTAAATTCATAGTGAATTTCTCTGAAATTCATAGAAATTTATTAGGAATTTAGATTGAATTTTCTCTATAAGCGCATCTATTCTCATTTTTTAGTAAGTTAATCACAAACTTGTGATTCAAACAATTTTCAAAGAATTCAAATTTTAACTATTCAAATTTGAAAACTAATGGCACTAACAGAAAGTTTATAATTTTTCTAAAACTAATGGCACTAACGGAAAGTTTATAATTTTGCTAACCTAAAAGCAAACAGAATTAAAAATTAAAGCAAAAAACAAAAGAAAATAGATAATGAAAAAAACAAATCAAAAAACAGGAAAAAACTATTTTTATAGTAAAGTTAATCACAAAATAAAATAAATAAAGCAACAAAGAAAACAAAAAAACTAAAAAAGTGTTTTCAAATTTGAAAACTAATGGCACTAACAGAAAGTTTATAATTTTTCTAAAACTAATGGCACTAACAAAAAGTTTATAATTTTGCTAACCTAAAAGCAAACAGAATTAAAAATTAAAGCAAAAAACAAAAGAAAATAAATAATGCAAAAAAAAATCAAAAAAACAGGAAAAAACTATTTTTATAGTAAAGTTAATCACAAAATAAAATAAATAAAGCAACAAAGAAAACAAAAAAATAAAAAAGTGTTTTCAAATTTGAAAACTAATGGCATTAACAAAAAGTTTATAATTTTTCTAAAACTAAAAGCATAAAGAATTAAAAAATAAAGCAAAAAACAAAAGAAAATAAATAAAGCAACAAAAAAACAAAAAAATGCCACCTACTAGGCCACCACGGCCTGAATACGACTAGAAACCCTACCATGGGCCAGGATTCAGGCCCGCAGCAGGCCCACTAGGCCCACAGGCATTGCAGTGACAGATTAGGCCCGAAAGCCTGTAGTTGAGAGGAGCTCGGGAGGGTGGGCGCAACAGCGCTTATAAACCACTCTCGAGCTCTCTCAGCTAGCGAGGTGGTACTAAACTTTTGACGCGGGGCAGCACAAGGCCATTGGTCCCGGTTAGTGGCACCAACCGGGACTAAAGGGGGCATTGGTCACGGTTGGTGGCACCAACCGTGACCAATGCCCCCCTTTAGTCCCGGTTGGTGCCACCAACTGGGACCAAAGGCCTCCGCTTCCCGCCCTTTGGGCTGCTGAAAAGAGACCTTTGGTCCCGGTTGGTGCCACCAACCGGGACTACAGGGGACCATTGGTCATGGTTGGTTCCATGAACCGGGACCAATGGTCTCAGTATATAAGAAAACACTTGTGAAATTTTCATTCAGTTCCTCATTCTCCCGCTGCCCCGCCGCCCTCTGCCCCGTCGCCCGTGCCCGTCGCCACCGCCGTCGTCGCCCGCGCCCATCGACGCCGCCCCCGTCACCGCGCGCCACCCCGCGCCGTCGCCGTCCGCCTCACCGCGCCGCCCCGATGCCATCGCCGCCCCGCTCCACCGCTGCCCCGACCTCGCCGCCTCGACGCCACCGCTGCCCGCGTCGCCCTGACCCTGTCCCTGCCCCACGCGCCACCGCCTCTTCCTCAGGCCGGCCCCGACCGCTCCCCGTGCCCGTTGTCGCCGTCGCTCCGAGGAAGCACCACGCCGGCTCCCGCGACCCATTCATCCCCGAGGCCGTTCGTCCGCCGCCACACCGATTCCGGCCGGCGATCTCGACCTCTCCCCGCGCTGTGAGCCCCTGCCTCCTCCCCATTCCTTCTCATTGCCGTCCCCGCATGCCATCTGTAAGCTCCACCGCCAACCATCGTCGCCGTCGCCGACCACCGCGGCCTATTTTTCATTTTTTTTGTTAAGATGTATGTATGTATGTTCACTGTATATATAATGCTCTTTATATGCCGTATAATGCTCTTTATATGTTCATATGTAACATTTAAGAAAAAAAGTGTTGTGTTGGAGAAGAAAAGAGGAAGAAGGAAGAAGAAGGAAAAGAAGGAGCGTGTATATGTCCTTTTTTAGATTTTTTGTTGTTTGCATTTTTATAAAAATGTATATATGTATGTATGTTCTATGTGTATATGGCAAAATTTCAGAATTTTTTGATTGGTTTAGAATAGGTTTTCAGCAAGGAATTTGAATCTGGTTCAAATTTCATTTGAATGAAATTTAAAAAATTTAAACTATGGATCAGAAGGTTTTTAGTGAAATGGGGTGTGGGTACTGTCATGAAGTTGGAGTAATTTTTGTGGTTGTAAAAGAGTTAGGAAAATTTAGAATGTGCTAAATATGTCAAAAATGTTTTTTTATTCATACAAAGTTTTTTGTTCATAGAAAGATTTTTTGTTCATAGGCAGAAAGTTTTTTATATATGACTATGGATATATGAGCAATGATGATCCATGGATGTATGCATTGATATATATGTATTTTTGTTCATAGCATTTTTTCCATTTATATATGTATGTGTCTATAGATGGATATATATGAGAGGTTTCCTAGTGTCAAAGTATTGAAGAAATCCATGGCTTCATCATTAGCCGGAAGTAACCAGGGCATGACGAAGTCCTCCAAAGTTATTTTGGAATGGTGTCCCGGATAGGATAATTTGCCTTTTTGTATGAATTTCAGCAAAGGCCTTCCAAATAACGATATTTGGAAGGTTCTTGCTGAACTTTGTACCAAAAAGCGAATTATCCTATCTAGGACTCCGTTCCAAAATAACTTTGGAGAGCTTCGTACCATCATGCACCTGTTACTTTCGCCTAATGATGAAGACATGGTTTTGTTGAATCCTTTGACACTAGGCAACCTCCCGACCCCTCGACGATCCTCTCGAACATGAGAGGAAGAAGAGGATCGCCGAGGGGTCGAGGGTTCCAGGGTCGTCGAGGGTTTGAGGGGTCGAGAGAGAGGTTTCCTGGTGTCAAAGTATTGAAGAAATCCATGGCTTTATCATTAGCCGGAAGTAACCAGGGCATGACGATGTCCTCCAAAGTTATTTTGGAATGGTGTCCCGGATAGGATAATTTGCCTTTTTTATGAATTTCAGCAAAGGCCTTCCAAATAACGATATTTGGAAGGTTCTTGCTGAACTTTGTACCAAAAAGCGAATTATCCTATCTAGGACTCCGTTCCAAAATAACTTTGGAGAGCTTCGTACCATCATGCACCTGTTACTTTCGCCTAATGATGAAGACATGGTTTTGTTGAATCCTTTGACACTAGGCAACCTCCCGACCCGTCGCTGATCCTCTCGAACATGAGAGGAAGAAGAGGATCGCCGAGGGGTCAAGGGTTCCAGGGTCGTCGAGGGTTCAAGGGGCCGAGGATCGCCGAGGGGTCGAGATGGAGGTTTCCTAGTGTCAAAGTATTGAAGAAATCCATGGATTCATCATTAGCTGGAAGTAACCAGGGCATGACGAAGTCCTCCAAAGTTATTTTGGAATGGTGTCCCGGATAGGATAATTTGCCTTTTTGTATGAATTTCAGCAAAGGCCTTCCAAATAACGATATTTGGAAGGTTCTTGCTGAACTTTGTACCAAAAAGCGAATTATCCTATCTAGGACTCCGTTCCAAAATAACTTTGGAGAGCTTCGTACCATCATGCACCTATTACTTTCGCCTAATGATGAAGACATGGTTTTGTTGAATCCTTTGACACTAGGCAACCTCCCGACCCCTCAGCGATCCTCTCGAACATGAGAGGAAGAAGAGGATAAAAAAAAGAAGAGGAAGAAGAAAAAAAAGAGGAGAAGAAAGAATAGAGGAGTTCTTCTCCTCTTTTTTTTCTTCTTCTTCCTCTTTTTTTTATCGGGAACAAGGGTCGTCGAGGGACATACATGTAATGTCGTCGTTGTCGATATATACCCCCTCCCGATAGCTTCAACACGTGGGGGGGGGTCGATATTACCCCCTCCTTGAAGCGTTCTCGAGGCCACCCCAAACCCTTGAAGCGTTGTCGAGGCCACCCCAAACCCTAGAGAAGCAGCGTCGAGGCCACTAATTAATATATATGATTCCTTACTATGATTAGGTAGCTAGTTCTACGTTTGCCACTAATATATCCATCTATCATGTTTGAATAATAATTGCCATGTTGTAAATATTTGTAGAAACTATGGACACCGCCCGAGACGAAGCAAAAGAAGCGTTGTTGAGGGACATAATCGCAGAAGGAAATGATGTCGTCTCGTTGTTTCTCAACGACACCGATGGTCTGGAAGGAGAGGGTGAAGAAGCTGGCTACGGTGACCTAATGCCGGTGCAAGAAGAAGAACATGAGGACGGCTCCGGTGACCCAATGCCGGTGCAAGAAGGAGCCCGTGAAGACGGCTCCGGTGGCCGAACCGAGTCCGTCCAGGTATATATATTAGTTAAGCCTGTGCTGACTAGCTAATTGATGCATTCATTGTTTTGGTATGTACACATATTAATTAAGTCTTTGTTCTTTTTTCTAGCCCTCCGGATCGAGCACAACTTCGGTAAAGAGACGAGGCCCGAAGAAAAAGTTGAGCTCGAATGAAAGGTTTGAGATCATAGCAATCGCGCTCGACGGCCAACCGATTGAACCCATCCGAACAAAGAACACATTTATTGCTCAGTGCGGGGTTCTGGTTAGGGACAAGATCCTGATCAGCATCCAGCAATGGTTTAAGACGGCTACAGAAGACCCTGGGGTGTCTTATGTCAATGATATGCAGAAAAATGATCTTCCAGAGAACCCAGTTAAAGAGCAATTAATCAAGTCTTTTGCTCTTAAGAGGATGGCAGAACTATTCAGGAGGTGGAAGAAAGAGCTGAATAAGTTTGTCAAAAATGATGAGACACGAGAATTCAAGGGCAGATATGAGAAGATCAGAGATCACTGGCCCGCATTTGTGGCCCACAAGACATCGGAAAAGAGTAAGAAGATGTCGGCGACAAACAAGCAAAATGCTGTGAAGAAGAAGCATCACCATCGCACGGGGTCAGGTGGCTACCTCGTAGCCCGGCCTAAGTGGGCCAAGACTGAGAATGATCTGGTTGATAAAGGTATCGAAAAAGAGACAATTAACTGGCCAGACCGTTGCCGGACTTGGTTCTTCGGGGCTGGCGGAACCTTGGACCCTGTAACAGGGAAGTGCATTTGGACAAACGATCAAATGGACATACCAGTCAGGAAGCTTAAGCAGTATATTGAAGCAGTGCAGCAAGGGACGTTCTTTCCATACAAAGAGAACGACGAGCTCACAATGGCCCTCGGGAATCCTGAGCACCCTGGACGGACACGAGGCACGCCAGGCTCCATTCCGTGGAAGGTTGGGTTTCCGGACTCAGGCGGTTACAAATCCCATGAGAGGAGGAAAAAAGTGCAGAAGACCCAAATGCAGGCGCTGCAAGCAAGGGTAGACGCGATAGAGGAACGAGAAGCAAATCGCAGCAAACGTACTGCCGAAGCTTCCCCCGAAGCTACCTCGCCATCTTAGCGCAGAAGAAGCGTGGCTTCCACCGAGCTGCTTCAGCCGGAGCATGCCTTGATGGCTCCTGCCAGCTATCCCGTGGATGTTATCACGGAGTCTCAAAATTGCCACCTTATGACGCAATAGATGAATTTGAAGGTCAAGGCGGCTGTTGGCTCTGTTTATCCTACTGAACCTGGCGCAACTGTTCACTGTCGGCCGATTCCAGAAGGATATGTTAGGGTGATGGTGGATGAAATAACGGAGGTATTTGAGGACCTCCAGCTTGACCACCCTACCGGTGAAGGGGAGACTAGGCTGGGGTCTGCTCTGAAGACTCCATGCCTATGGCGGAAGGAGCTGATCAACCTTCCGAACTGGACGGCTCCGCCTCCTCCTCCTCCTCCGGCAAGTCAGGGCACTCCGCCTCCTCCTCCGGCGAGTCAGGGTACTCCGCCTCCTCCACCGCCTCCTCCTCCGGCGAGTGACGATCAGGGCACTTGACCAGCTCCTTCTCCAGCGCGTGGCGGCACTCCGCCTCCTTCTCCGCCTGTGCCGACGCGCCCGAGCAGCCAGCCTCCCCCTTCTCCGCCTCATCAGCAAGGGCGGAAGCGACCTGCCGCCGCTCCGACTGCTCCGGCGCGTCGTGGTCCTTCTCCTCCGCCTTGTAAGCAAGTAAAGAAGACAACCGGTCCATCTGCTCGGTCGGCGTCTAGCAGTACAAACAGAGGCGGGAGGACATACAGATTCGGTCCTTCTCTGAAGACTCCAGAGAAGTTACCATACGAGAGGACCCCAGAGGAGAACGCCGAGATTGCATGAACCGAAGTGGATGACTGGTTTCAAGGGTTGAAAGCAAAGAGACATCCACTTCCGGAGGAGAAGGTAGATCCAGTGAAAGCGAAGCGCACTCTGGCTGCCCTGACAAAACCACCGAAGTCTCCGCCGAAAGGAAACTATGAGCGCATTATTGGAAAGGAATTTGCCGAAGCGGAGCGGTCGGGAAGTACTGTCAGTGATCAAAGGCTGAAAGAATGATGAGCTGGGAAACAAATTGCCCAGCTCGGCGAACAAGCGAAGCAATCGTGCCCCTCGCTCAAGGTGCCTAGCCACAACGTCGCTAATGATCCAAGGATGGTGCCCGGTTATAGCAATCTTGCAGATTACCTGCCCGACGATGTACATTATGAACCCATGGACGTGCAGATACAAAGATACGAGTACGGGAAGCCTCTCGTCAAAGATGAAAGATCTCTGTCAACGATGATGCGAAGATTGCATGATTGGTACTTGAAAATCTGCAGAGACTCTGGGGGAGGAGTACTTTGTATGTGAAAGTTAAAAAGGAGCATGACCTCGTTGGAATTGAACTATTGCCTATTCCATTTGAGGAGTTCTATCAGTTTTTCAATCAATTGGCCCTCGATAAAACAACAGTCGCCTGCTACTGTCTGTAAGTAGTACTACTTCTGTCATTAAGTCTCTCTATATAGCTCAGCTCTTTCATTGCATGTATTTATAATCATCCTCACTATATTATGCAGATTGAAGATCGCCGAATTGAATAAAAGACAAGTCGGTGATATTGGGTTCATTAACACATATCTCATAGATGCAACTCAGGTTAAATTTCATGCCGCAGCTACCGAGGCCAACTTGCTAGGATCGTTCGTAATAAATGAAAACAAAGATATAATACTCTTTCCTTACAACTTCAAGTGAGTGTTACTGTCTTGTGCGTATTCGGTTTCCCTTATATATTAGTCAAGGTTATAGTAATGTAATTGATGAGTTATGCATGCGTGTGCAGTTTCCACTATATTCTCCTAGAGATTAAGCTTGAGCAGGGACTAGTAACCATCTTAGACTCAAGACGAAAAGATCCCCAGGACTATGCAGACATGACTCAAATACTCGAGAAGTAAGTTAAATCGATCATTATCCACCATATCAGCGACTTTGTTCATTTCCTGATATATCAAGTAATTGTTTTCTTTGTCCGGCAGGGTTTGGTGAAAATTCACCAGAAAAGCTCCGGGACTGCCGAAGGAGCTGCAATTTAGAAACCCGAAAGTAAGTACTATAGTAGCATGTTCCGTGCATCTACTAGTCATTCAAGCGCTAGTTTCATCAATACCATTTGGCATTCTTGCTTATCAGTTTGATTGACCTCTATTTCTTGTAAAGTGGTTGTGGCAGGAACAAGGGAATGATTTCCGTGGATACTACGTTTGCGAGTCCATCCGCCACACGACCTGTGAGCGGGGCTACACTGACAAACAATATGAAGTACGTAAATAACAACATTCACAATTTTATTTGATTACCATCATTTGTGTTGAGTTTCATTCATTCATTCATATATATATATATATATATATATATATATATATATATATGTATTGACCCCCTTCTTTAAATTAGATGTTTCGGAAGCGGGATGAACTCCTAGCACCAGCTCGCATGCGAGCAATTCAAGAGGAATTGGCAGCATTCTTTCTTGACCACGTGATCCCTGAAGATTGAGAATTCTATGTGGACCCTGAGTCCATATAATTATATTTGTAAGAGATAATTATTGTATATATGTAGCCGGTAGTGTCGGATAGATATACGAGAACTTGTTGTTCGACCAATCTCTCGGAGAAGGAGAGGTGGTCGATATCACTTCTCTCTGTATGCATATATGTTGATGACGATCTTCTGTTTCCTTCGTTTGCTTACTAGCTAGCTAGCGTGTCTAGTCCTCTCTATACGTATGTATAGTACGTAGCATTGACCAAGCACGGACATAAGAGAGGACACTTCTCTCTATTAATTATAGCTAGCTAACACAATATATGAAACACCTAAATTAACCCCCCAAAACCCCCAACCCCCCCCTTTCAAAAAAAATAAAACCCCAGCCACAGAAATGCTGACGCGTGGATGCCTATTGGTCCCGGTTGGTGCCACCAACCGGGACCAAAGGGTCTCCTGCCTGGGCTCCGTGCACAGGCCACGTGCAGGCCCATCTGTCCCGGTTCTGGATTGAACCGGGACTAAAGGGACAGCGCATTTGTACCGACCCTTTAGTCCCGGTTCCAGAACCGGGACAAAAGGCCCTTACGAACCGGGACAACAGGCCCTTTTTCTACCAGTGGTTATAGTTGGACTTGGAGTTGTATTGTGTTTACATAGGATGTGGAGTTGTGTCCTAGTAGGACACTTGTATCCTAGGCCTCTCATATATAGCGGGGGTAGACACACAATGTAACCTATGCCAACATAATAGCACAGGCACGCAAGGGGGAGCCGGCGGCGTGTGCCGGCACCCGGGTGGCTGGTGTGCGGTATTGTGATGGTGTCACGGGGAGGAGCGCCCGTAGTCAAGCCCCGGGGATGTAGCCATATCAGTGAACCTCGTTAACAAGTCTCGGTGTCATGCTCGTGTGATTGCTTGGTCCTCGGATGATCAACGATATTGCCTCGGATTTATTCTAACAGTCGGACCCCTTAAAGGGGGAATCCATAAGAAAAAAAATACCTATTGGTCATGGTGGATAAATTCACCAAATAGATAGAAGCCAAACCAGTTAAAACGGCCAAATCCGGACCAGTGATAGACTTCATATCCGGCGTTGTACACCATTACGGCGTCCCCCACAGCATCATCACCGATAACTGCTCGAACTTCACAGCCGACGATGTAAAAACTTGGTGCAGCAACATGGGCATTAAGCTCGATTATGCCTATGTCTATCACCCGCAAACTAACGGTCAAGTCGAGTGAGAAAATGGTGTTATCATGAGCGGCATTAAACCCAGATTAGTGCGATCCTTGAAGGAATCAGATACGCACTAGGTGGAGGAGCTTGACTCCGTACTATGGGGGCTGCGGACCACGCCGAATCACACTACCGGATACACGCCATTCTTTATGGTGTATGGCGCAGAGGTGGTACTGCCCTGCGACATCATTCATGACTCACCTCGAGTGCGCATGTACGAAGAGAAATAAGCCGAGCTTGATCGGCAGGATAGTTTGGACGCCCTAGAGGAGGAGCATGACGTGGAAAAAGCCCACTCCGCATTCTATCAGCAACAGTCTCGGCGGTATCGAAGCAGAGAAGTATGGGCCAAAACTTATAACGTTGGCGAACTCGTTTTACGCAACCAGACTCGGTGGAGCATACCGTCTGCGGGATACATCGGACAATTGACTCGAGCCAAACCCATGGAACGCAACCAGACTCTGAAGGTTCTACGCCTAGTGCCGGACTCTGTGTTCGTCTCCTTATCTCCGTCAATTTTTTATATATCCGTTATCTGTCTTTTCTTTCTTTCTTCCCTTTTTCTTCACGGCCTTAAAATGTTAAAATGTGTCTTGACTACACAATCATGACACGCTAGGCGTGATCATTATACCCGGGGGCTTCTTATACAGAAGCTTAATATAACTATGTTCCGGGCTCTATGCCCCTCGCACATGTGTTACTTTTCCACATGTACCTTTTCTTCGCCATTATATGCATCGATATGACTTAAGTTTTGGCCAAGCTGGGTTGCCTGGCTGTTGTGTTTATGCCCTACGTTCCCGTTATTTCGGCTAGGGCATAAGGGGAGCACCTCTGTGATTGTTACCGCCGGGTCAGCCGGATGTGTACCTCAGACTGGGTGAAGCCGAAAGCTAGCATTCTTAAGGGAATATTCGGTCGGTGAATAAAAGATGACTTTTATTTATTGTAATACACACCCCCTGATGTTTATATCCCGCGTCTCTTCTCGCAGTTCGGACATGCACATTAATGCATGTGTACCCAGGGAAAGGAACCCTTAATAGAACTATTCTACCTGGAAGATGTTTCTTACTATCCATGTAATATAACATAGCTAGTTGGGTACTTCTCTATTCAAGCACTTATGACCCCTATGCCTGGTTTCCACGCGTACCCCGGTTTTTACATAATTGAGCAGGTATTCGGATACACTCCGCACTGTCGGGTCTGGAGGTTGAAGCGAAAAGGTCCACCATGACAAATTATTTAGAATCCGGCTAGGGACAATATATGTCACTTGAAATACACAATCACTTAGACTGACTAAATTCTTCTTCTATACCATACAACATTCTATCTAGCCTACAATCCTATTGGGAATACTTTTCGGCTAATTTCACCTGGTCATACACCAAACTGACGGGGATCTCTTTCCCATCAGACCCCATAGGTCCGACCTCGGCCATGTGGTTCGGGTAAGCCTTCGTATATCGCGTCTTCACCATGGCCCAGGCTTCCCTTGCACCTTGTCGGTAGGCTGATATCTTCCATAATTGGAAGCGCCGCCATGCTCCCTTGAGCATCTCTACAAGCTCCCCCATGCCTCTTGGAAGGGAGGCGGATGGCCACAAGGCTTGGGCAATGCCCTGCATCACCTGCCGAACTTGTTCATGCAGTTGTGAGAGCTCTGGCAGAAGATCACCCGCAGACCTGGGCATCTCCTCCGCGGGACGACCCGTCAGCATACCTACAGATATAACTCTGTTAGCCGGTTTCTTCGCCGAACTCTATAAAAGTTTGTTCAAGCAATTACTAAAAATGCCGCGTCGAAGCCTCTTATTCTCCTTTACGGAGTCAGCAAGTTGGGCCCAAACATCTTTCAGTTCAACGCCCAGCCGGGTATTGGCATCTTGGAGATCGTTTTTCTCCCACCTAACCTGCGTAAGCACGTGCACGCCAGCCTTTAGCTATCGTTGAGCATGTTGCTCATCCCCTTGCGTGACCTCCGGATTCACTCCGGGATCATCTACAGAATCTATTGTTAGATTTGCATGCATGCCGAATACTAACTGGTACATGTCATTCTTTTAGATAGAAACAAGTGTTACCAGATGGGGCCTTCTCGGACTCCTTCATTGCGGCAACTGTGGCCCGTAGCTGGGCTTTGCACTCCTCCAGCTCTTGAGACAACTGGGTATTCTTTTCTCTAAGAACCTACGCAAACAATGATCCTTAAATCAGTTGTGCCAATTCTTTTAAGTCTCAGGGGCTACTGATATACATAATTATTAGATTTTCTTACCCGTATATCCTTCACATATTGGTCCGTGGCTCAGGCAAGACCATTTTGAGCAGCTCGGATGTACGGGTCTCCTGAGTTGAAGGCATCGAATGCCTCTTGAGAGAAACAAGCATCGCGGAGTACGGCCCGGTGACGCCCATGATTCATGGCACTCTCCACTTCGGAATTCCTAGCGGACAGCCTATCCGCATCCTCTGTAGGAGGAACATCCGGTGTTGGCCCCATGTTAGCGTCTGCCTCTAAGTCCGGCTTTGGAGCACGGCTGGTGGAGGCTTGGCCAGCGGGCTCTCCGGATATGGTCCGGCAAGCGTTTTTCCTGCCAGGAACCATGGACGTTATTATATTTTAAAAGACGACAACCACGGAGTGGGGTTCTTTTTCATACCTCTGCGACAACGTCTCAGTCCTAACCGCCTTCCTTTTTGAGCCTACCCGGCT
Organism: Triticum urartu; assembly: GCF_056163025.1. Taxonomy (NCBI): domain Eukaryota; kingdom Viridiplantae; phylum Streptophyta; class Magnoliopsida; order Poales; family Poaceae; genus Triticum; species Triticum urartu. The sequence continues at coordinate 439,894,944 of NC_141878.1, read as the reverse complement.
TCGGTGCCCCTTGTTGGTGAGTCATTGCGGGTTCGGCATGGCGTCCCGAGGGCCTTCGCTGTAAGACACCATATGTGTGCGGTAGGTGAAGTGCGGAAAAAGGGATCCTTCTCGGAAATTAGGACCCCGGTTTTACTTACATGCGATGCAGGGAGCAGTCCAGGATAATCGGCTAGGATGGCCACCAGGGTACCATCATAGCTTAACTGATAGAACGTCCTGTCGATGAGCTCCACAAATGTGTCCGGATCTTCTTCGAGTACGGGCTCGAGGGCCCGGTCAGGGTCCTCTGGTTGTGGAGACGGGCTGTGGACCTCCCTCACAGCTTTTCGAAGTTCCTGCTATGAAATAGCAAGGTAAATACTTATGACGAAGAACGCGGGAAGGTCTGGAGTAGAATGTAGCAGCTCACCTAGTTTGGGGGGTTGTACATGGAGAATCCATCCCGTGGCTTAATGCGGATGAACTCCTCTTCCTCTCCTTTATATAAATCAGACAGTATTTTTGCTAGAGCAGCTACGGAGTCCGGTCCCTTACGACTGCAGCGGGTGGCATCGTCTTCTCCATTAAAGTGCCACATGGGTTTTCCCCGGTATTGATGTGGCTGCACCCCCTGCATTATACATATTGACATAACCTCGATTATTGTCAATCCTGATTTGGCCAGCGTTTTTATCCGGCCCACAGGTAAAGGACCTCTCTGTTATCTTCCTCCTGGAGGCTCCGAGGGCGCCAGCTGCGGCGTTTCTTCAAAGGGGCGTTATCAAACTCAGGAAGGCCCATCCGAATAGGGTCCATAACGGGGACGTCCTCCATATAAAACCACTCCGAAGGCCAGTCTTCGGATGTCTTCTTCAGAGTACTGGACAAGTATCCGGTCCCGGCGATGCGCCATATCTCGGCTCCTCCCACTCGATATATTGACCCCTCCTGTGTACAGGGTACGAGGCATAATAGCCTCTTCCATAGCTCGAAATGAGCTTCGCAGCCCAAAAACAGCTTGCAAAGGGCAACGTAGCCAGCGATCTGTAATATGGAGGCGGGAGTAAAGTTATGCAGCTGGAGGCCATAGAACTCGAGGAGCCCACGGTAATGGATGGATTGGAAATCCAAGCCCCCTCAATAAGTAAGGGACAAGGCATACCCCGCTCCACCATGGATGGGTTGGGAAAGCTCTCCGCTTGCTCCCCGCCATTGTAAGTGGCAAGTTCGGTTCGAACAGGGACCATATACGCTGGAGGGAGAAACCCCTGGGTCTATAACTCCACTAATTGGTTGTGGGGGACGGAACACTTCTTCCAATCTCTTGGCTTAGGGCTACGGGAGCGAGATGAGGAGTTGCGATGGCCGGCCATGATGGGATGGACTTTTTCCGGGTGCGCTCTGATGGATACTCGCTGTGGGAGGATGGTGTGGTCTGGATCTGAGGATCCCCGTCTCTTTAAATAGACGATTTACTCACATGGTTAGGGTGGCAAGTGTAGAAATGCCCCGACTTCTCGCATTCGCTCAACATGTCGAGGATAGCCATTATTAGGCGCAGAAGCCAAGGAGTGCAACATTCATGGGAAGCCGAACACTACTCGACAGGTATTCAGAATTTGGAGAAGAACCCGCCTTGCAATGCCGAAGACAATCTGCACGTCGGACTCATCATCATTGAGGCATGGTTCAGGGGCTACTGAGGGAGTCCTGGATTAGGGGGTCCTTGGACAGCCGGACTATATCCTTTGGCCGGACTGTTGGATTATGAAGATACAAGGTTGAAGACGTCGTCCCGTGTCCGTGTGGGACTCTCCTTTGCGTGGAAGGCAAGCTTGGCAATTCAGATATGTAGATCTCCTCCCTTGTAACCGACTCTGTGTAACCCTAGCCCCCTCTGGTGTCTATATAAACCGGAGGGTTTAGTCCGTAGGACAACAACAATCATAATCATAGGCTAGCTTCTAGGGTTTAGCCTCTATGATCTCATGGTAGATCAACTCTTGTAATACTCATATCATCAAGATCAATCAAGCAGGAAGTAGGGTATTACCTCCTTCGAGAGGGCCTGAACCTGGGTAAACATTGTGTCCCCCGCCGCCTGTTAGCATCCACCTTAGATGCACAGTTCGGGGCCCCCTACCCGAGATCCACCGGTTTTGACACCGATAGTAGGTGCGGAGTCCCGAGGAACCAGCCAATGGTTTCCATTCCCATGCAACAAGACCAAGACCGCCAGGACGACAGGACAGAGGTCATCGGCGAGCCCATCACAGCGTCATGACCAGAGGCTTTTGCAGCCGAAGACTACTTTTCTCAGGATAGCGTGTACTAGTTGTCTCCCTTCGAATTTGGCCGTTGTGGGATCCCTTCACGCCTTCATTTGGGAAGAGGACCAAGGCCACTATAAATAGGACTTAGCCACCACCATAGTGGGGGATCCGATCCGTTCCATCCACACACTCACCAGCTCACTCGAGCCCAAGAACACCCCTCCTCCTGAGGTTGTTCCCACACTATACTAATTCATCCTCAGCCCCTCGAGGCCAATAAAACACGAAGAAGGAGTGCGGTTTTACACCGCAAGGTGGCCCGAACCTGGGTAAACTATGGTGTCTCTTTTCCTTACGGTTTGTCAAGCTAGGCCGTGAGATCAATGAGTAGGTAGACTGGGGAGGATGAGTTCTTCGCCCGCACCCCAGAATTCAAACCTCTCAAGGGTTTGTGGAATCTGAAATCCGACATAAGTGAAGCACATAGAGTATTCTAATAAATTCATGATTTAAGCATGTCCCTATGAGGGAGTCATGGATTAGGGGGTCCCCGGACGTCCGGCCTATGTGATGTGGGCCGGAGTGGTGGGCCGTGAAGATACAAGATAGAAGGCTTCCCCTGTGTCCGGATGGGACTCTCCTTGGTGTGGAAGGCAAGCTTGGCGCTTGGATATGAAGATTCCTTTCAATGTAAACTAACTCTATACAAACCCTAGCCCCCTCCGGTATCTATATAAACCGGAGGGTTTAGTCCGTAGAGGTGGTCATAATCATACAGGCTAGACATATAGGGTTTAGTCATTACGATCTTGAGGTAGGTCAACTCTTGTAACCCCTATACTCATCAAAGTCAATGAAGTAGGACGTAGGTTTTTACCTCCATCAAGAGGGCCCGAACCTGGGTAAACATTGTGTCCCTACCTCATGTTACCATTGATCCTTAGATGCACAGTTCGGGACCCCCTACCCGAGATCTGCCGGTTTTGACACCGACATTGGTGCTTTCGTTGAGAGTTCCTCTGTGCTGTCGACAAAGGATTTGATGGCTCGTTTGATCATCCATAATGATGCTGTTTCAGGGGAGATTTTTTTCCCCCGGGCCAAATTTTCGTATTTAGCGGCTTCGCGCTACGTGCCAACTCGATTGGCCACCTTGAGCAAATCGACGGCTATGCCCCGGGTCATCAGATCAGTTTCTGAAACCTAAACTATTTCACTAATATTCGAGGAGATGTGATCTTCGAAGGGTTCGCGGCCCCGATCACCTCTCTGGCCTTAGATCCTGAGCAGGCTGTCAGGTCCGAAGACGGGAGCTTAGAGCTTGCCGGACTCTCTACAATTATGGAACTTGTTACCAGAGATCCGGAGGGGACGATGTCATCGGCTAACCCGAAGACAAACCGAACTCCTCTTGTCACTCAAGCACCGGATACTCCTCCCGACTCTAGGTCCGAACTCTTAGGCTCGTGTCAAGCGGGTGCCGCCAGGAGACTCTGACTCCGGACATCCCCACAGACTCTTGTTTCTCTGTCCAACCCTCGCCTTTAAACAAGGCCCTGGACTTAATGCGATCACTCGTCATTACGGAAGGATCGCTTCCGAACTATGCCCAGCCCAGACTAGGGGCTGAGAGAGGGGAATTTTGCGTCCCACCCACCACCCACTTCATAGCCTCTGTCGAAGATTTAACCTACATATTGGACTACGCCTCCGAAGACATCGATGATATGGACGACGATGCCGGAGACGAACAAGTCCAAAACCATCCGTTTACCAGACGATGCACGGCCACCTCCACATATGAAGTACATGGTGGACACACCCAAAGAGCATGGCGACGATGGCAAGAAGGATCCGCTTGAGGACAAGCCTGCCGAAGCCCCTCAAAATCGCGCCACGACAAAGACGGCAATACTGGCACCAAAGACAATAATACTCTGGAGAATGCCGAAGAACCTGAAGCCCATGTAGAGCCAACATCTGAACAGGATGATTGGGAGGATGGGCAAGTAAACCCCGACGATCCTGTCGAGAATGGAAGCTCGGAGGACAGTAATTACATACCGATCTCCGAAGAGGATGTGAGCCTCGGTGACGAAGATTTCATCGTGCCGGAGGAACGACCCCACGAACAAGAATGCTTCAAATGCCAGTTAATCGCCATGGCAAGAAGCCTGAAAAAGAAGCAGCAGCAGCTGCGAGCTGATCAGGATCTACTCAATGACAGATCGCCTAACGTCTTGGCTGCCGAGGAATACGGCCTCGAACACCCAACTAAGAGTTACCCAAAGCGCAAGATACTACCTCAATTTGATAATGAGGCCCTTGAGCCCGACCGACCGACACATGGACGGGACAGACCAGCTACTCATGCCGAACACTAGCCCGCACCACCCCTCCCTCAAGGCAAGGAGGTAACGTCCCCGGGCTATACCTACAACTTACGTAAAGACCTGGACAATAGATCCAGTCTGACAAGATCAATCTATGGATCGAGAGGGCGTGCTCCATCACGTGAGGGCGGCAATCAGATTTGGCGGGACGGACACAACCTCGCACAGGCCGAAAACCGCATACGCCCTCTGTCCGAATTGTGCCACAATGTCGCCCGGTAAAGAGGCGCCACACACCCCCTATGCTTCACCGATGAGGTAATGGAGCACCAGTTCCTAGAAGGGTTTAAACCTGTGAACATCGAATCATATGACGGTATAGCAGATCCCGCAGTATGGATTGAAGATTTTCTTCTCCACATTCATATGGCTCGCGGCGACGATCTACATGCCATCAAATACCTCCCCCTAAAGCTTAAGGGACCAGCTCGGTACTGGTTAAAAAGCCTCCCAGAAAATTCTATTGGCAGCTGGGAAGATTTGGAAGATGCCTTTAGAGACAACTTCCAAGGTACCTATGTTCGGCCCCCGGACGCCGATGACCTTAGTCACATAGTCCAGCAACCCAGAGAATCAGCCCAAAAACTCTGGACAAGGTTCGTAATTAAAAAGAACCAAATCGTCGACTGTCCGAACGCTGAAGCACTAGCGGCCTTTAAACACAGCATCTGTGACGAATGGCTCTCCCAACACCTCGGCCAAGAGAAGCCAAAGTCCTTGGCACCCCTTACAACACTCATGACCCGCTTTTGCATAGGAGAGGATAGCTGGTTACCCGTAGCAACAACGGTACCAGCGACCCTGGTACTTCTGAAACCAGAAACGGCAGTGGCAGGCGCTGACGCAACAAACACAAGCGTTGAAGAAACAATGATAATACCGAAGACACGGCGGTCAATGCCGGATTCAATGGATCTAAATCCGGTCAACGAAAGAAGCCATTTAAAAGAAATAAAGACGGTTCATCTAGCCTGGACCGAATACTCGATCAACCTTGGCAAATTCACAGCACCCCCGACAAACCTACCAACCATACCAACAAAAGTTGTTGGGTCTTTAAACATGCTAGTAAGCTAAACACCGGACATAGGGAGAAGAGGTCGCCCAGTGAGGATGATGATGATGAGCCTCACCCACCGAACACTGGGGGACAGAAGAAATTTCCCCCCGAGGTCAAAACGGTGAATATGATATACGCTACTCAGATCCCCAAGAGGGAGCGCAAGCGCGCCCTAAGGGACGTGTATGCATACAGCCAGTCGCCCCAAAATTCAATCCAACGTCAGCCTATCTGATCACGTTTGATCACATAGATCATCTGACTAGTATCTGTCACGGAGGCTCGGCCGTGTTGGTACTCGACCCAATAATCGATGGATTCCACCTTATGCGGTCCTCATGGACGGTGGAAGCAGCCTTAACTTGCTCTATCAGGACACGGTCCACACAATGGGAATTGATCTATGAGGAATTAAACCCACCAAAACTACCTTTAAAGGAGTAATACCTGGTGTAGAGGCCCATTGCACGGGCTCAATCACATTGGAAGTCGTGTTCGGTTCGCCGGACAACTTCCTAACCGAGGACTTGATCTTGAACGTCGCCCCCTTCCGTAGTGGCTATCATGCATTGCTCGGACGAACCGCGTTCGCTCGCTTCAATGTGATCCCGCACTACACATATCTCAAACTGAAAATGCCCGGACCACGCGGTGTTATAACAGTTAATGGAAACACGGAGCGCTCCCTCTGTACTGAGGAGCACACCGCGGCCCTTGCGTCGGAAGTCCAGGGCGGTCTTATCAAGCCAAACACTACATCACCAGTCAAGCCCCCGGACACTGTTAAACGCGTCCGGACTACTTGGCAGAGCGATGGTCCATCTCGTTCGGAGCTCGATCAGCAATTCGTCCTCCATCTTAGCCCCAACCGAATTCCGACATATGTGCCACGTGTACATAACTATGCACTAAAGATACCATGGGCCAAGATGGAGGCATAGTAAAGACAAAGTCCACAAGACGGCTTGACCCTATTTGGACCCTCATGTTTCTTTTCTCTTATTTTTTATTTTCCAGGTTCCTTAAAACCACCATCACCTTCCGACGGCACCAAGGGCCCTTTTCTAGGTCCCACATGAGAACCCAATCGTTGATCCTTTCAAAGGATAATACACCAAGGAGGAAAAATAGCGTGAACGTGTGGCAGAGTATCTAAAGGATCTTCGAAGATCAGCTCTTCCTTTATTAGGACCCGCACACAGCTTTCCCTGGTGCTCGACATGTAAAATAGCCTCGATGCTTATCGCATCATTTGTAAAAATACGTTTTGACGTATCAATCAGACTATAACGGAAACAGTTTTTTCGCCCAACATATTCGGTAATGGCTTATTTCCTAACCTGTATTCCCCTTTTTCATCTGATCGCCATGTACACCTCGATAAGACTTAAATCACCAGGGGCTCCATTCGGCCACATAAATTTCTTAAAAATAAGGCTGAACACTTTTATCATACAATTTGGTGTCTCGAATATAGCATTATATGCATCGACTCCCAATCATGTCTTTGGTCAATAGTTGGGTTGCCCTGCTCCTGTGGTTACTACCTTATGTTACGCTCGTTCGGCTATGGTAGTAAAGGGAGAACTACTACGATTGCGTTTCCGGTTCATCCGGATAAACACTCAGTAGAGAAAGCCGAAAACGGATTGTCATGATGTGGCGAGAGCTGGTCAGCTATTCGGTGACTAAGTATAAATCTATCGAGATTTTTTCCGCATTACGCGAAGGACCGGTCTCCACCCGGTCAGGCATCTACATCACCCAATTCGGATAATCGAATAATACCAGGGGTTGTGCCTACAACCTCATTGTCAAACTCCTGTGGCTAAGTGAGAGTGATAAAGCCACATGGTCTGATTGCCTGGTTCACCACACTAGCACCTCCTTCAAGGACCAGGCCATTGGGTCAAGTGTGTCCAGGTGCCATTCCAAACACCCCCGTACTATCTACGTGGGGGCTGAAGCCGACGACTGGCCAACTCTCAGATACCGTAAACGGCCGCACAAGAGGAAAATGATTAGAGGTTGAACAAGCAACATATTATACATAGGCCTTGTTTCATAATACAAAGTTCGGGCAGCATGAATACATTCATTCAAAGACAATGTCCTTCGAACACTGGTCCTCAACAATCCAAGAACCTTCCAAGACTTCATCAAAATACCGCTCCGGTGTGCGGTGCTCCTTGCCTGCGGGCGGTCCCTCGGTTGCCAGCTTGACGGCATTCAACTTCGCCCACTGTACCTTGACGCGGGCAAAGGCCATCCGGGCACCTTCGATACAGACCGACCGCTTTATAGCATCCAGCCGGGGGCAGACACTGACTAGCCGCTTCACGAGCCCGAAGTAGCTGCCTTGCATGGGCTCGGAAGGCCAGAGACGGATTATAATATCCCTCATAGCTAATCCAGCCACCCTATGCAGTTCGGTCAACTGTTTCAGCTAATCACTGAGGTGCACCGGATGCTCTGGCGTAAGGTACTGCGTCCAGAACAGCTTCTCCGTCGAGCTCCCCTCTTCGGCTCGGAAGAACTCCGCAACATCAACAATACTCCAGGGCAGATCCGCAAACGCTCCTGGAGAACTCCAAACCCGGGTCAGTAAGAGGTACCTTCTCCTGACAAATTTGCTTCGCATAATAAAGTCCTTACCTGCCGCAATCTTCTTGGCCTCTTAAATCTCCCGGCAGGTGCCTTGGGCTTCAACCCGGGCCTCCTGCGCGCCTTGGAGGGCCTTAGCAAATTCGGCATCTTGATCCATAATCTTGCGCTCTAAGGACTCATTTTGCCTATGGCATCCCGGAGCTCTTGCCGGACTTCGTCTAGCCATGATTCATGCTTTTGGCGGGCGTCTCGTTCCCTGTCCGCCTCCTTCTTGGCCTCGGTCAGCGTGTTCTTGAGGGTCTCGACCTCAGACGCATCAACTGTGAGCATAATTACAAAACTCAGCAAGATAGCACAACAACTAGCCATATCATGTCAAATGTGAATAGGTATCGCATACCTTGCTTCTCCAATAGTTTTTTGGTGTGGAGGAGCTCTTCATCAGCCCGCTCCAGCTGCCGCTTTAGTTCGGACACTTCATCGGTATGGGCGGCTGCTGCTAACTTTGACGCCTGTTTGTTCAAATACATGGGTATGTTAATCTCTTGCAAAGACTATTTGATCCTCTGTTTGGCCTTTCTTAAACTAACGCGAACAGAGTCTCAGGGGCTACTGACTATACACATGCATTCTTTTTATAGTTAAAAAACATTACATCATGTACCTCAAAGCCTGTCAGAAGGCTAGTATAGGCCTCGTTCAATCCGCTTTTAGCGGACCGAACCTTTTCAACCACCGTACCCTTAAGGGTACGATGGTCCTCAAAAATGGAGGCACTCTGAAGCACTTCCATCAGAGTGTACGGCGCCTTCGGATTGACAGAGGTCGCCAATGGAGTCGACGCACCCCCATCTTTTGAAGGAGGCTGCTCGCCTAAGTCCGGAGCCCTATCGGTCTCCGGAATGATATTCGGTTGGAGGCCGAATTGGGCATGGCCCCCGTCGCCGGCCTCCATGGGGTCGGTTCCCCAATGTTTTCGGCAGCAGAGGTATTACTCTCTGGCGCCACCTTGATGGCTTCCTGCACCTCTCCATGGCCTGGAAAGGTCCCTCGGGACAACACTTCAATGTTGTCCGTAGCAGTGGGTGGGGACGCCGGTGGAGGCGATTCGCTCTCCATCATGTGTGAGCCTAGCGAATTCCCAGAAGACGATGATTACTGGGGGAGATCATGGGTCGGACTACAATACGTGATTCTTTGTGTTAGGATCGCAAGGCATAAAGCTGGATACATACATTATCCTTAAATACTTAAGATTCGGCCGAAGGCTTCGGCCTGGGGTTCCATTCGGGGACGGCTTCGGCGTCTGATTCCGAATCGTCTGAAAGGGAGTGTTTCCCCTTCTTGGATGCTTTTGCCTCTAGATCTGTGGAAGCTCCCCATTTCTTCTTTCCCCCCTTAGAGGGAGAATTGTTCTCCTCTACTTCCTCCTCGTCTTCATCGTGGGAGGAGAGAGCTCCGGTATCTTCGGATGATATGTCTGAAGTACTTTTGCGGCGAAAGCCACTTCGGACCTCCTTGCTCTTCTTCTTGGCCTTCTTTTCCGGCGCCTGGTACGGCGCCGGAACCAGCATCTTCGTCATAAGAGCAATAGCTGGGTCTTCGGGCAGGGGAGCCGGACACTTGATCCGCTCTGCCTTCTTCGTCCAGCCCTGGGTGATAAGGGGAAGGTTTAAAACTTACTCTTTGGATCCACAAATCAAAGATATGATTAGGAATCTAAAAGACTTACTTGAGTGGCTAGATGAGCGCAGTCGTGGCCAAGGTCTTCGGTCATTGGCGGCCATGTCTTTTGGGTCTTAAAAAGCAGCTTCCATATGTCTTCGTGCTCCATGCCGAAGAACCTTTGCAAGGTCCGGGGAACTGCCGGATCAAACTCCCACATGTGGAGAGTCTGGCGTTGGCAGGGGAGAATCCGTTGAAACAACATCACCTGGATTGCGCTGGCAGGGCTGGTGTTGTTCTCCACCATGCTCTTAATGCGCTTTTGCTGTGTCATCACCTTGTCAGATGACGCCCAATCTAGGCCCTTCTTATGACACCCCCAATTCAATCGTACACTAATTATACACGCAAACGTGTACGATCAAGATCAGGGACTCACGGGAAGATATCACAACACAACTCTGCAAATAAAATAAGTCATACAAGCATCATATTACAAGCCAGGGGCCTCGAGGCCTCGAATACAAGAGCTCGATCATAGACGAGTCAGGGGAAGCAACAATTTCTGAGTACAGACATAAGTTAAACAAGTTTGCCTTCAGAAGGCTAGCACAAACTGGAATACAGATCGAAAGAGGCGCAGGCCCCCTACCTGGGATCCTCCTAAACTACTCCCGGTCATCGTCAGCGGGTTGCACGTAGTAGTAGGCACCTCCAGTGTAGTAGGAGTCATCGTCGATGGCGGCATCTGGCTCCTGGGCTCCATCGTCTGGTCGCAGCAATCGGGTATAGGAAGGAGGAAAAGGGGGAGCAAAGCAACCGTGAGTACTCATCCAAAGTACTCGCAAGCAAGGAGCTACACTACATATGTATGCATTGGTATCAAATGGAATAAGGGTATCATATGTGGACTGAACTGCAGAATGCCGGGATAAGAGGGGGACAACTAGTCCTATCGAAGACTACGCTTCTGGCCACCTCCATCTTGCAGCATGTAGAAGAGAGCAGAAGGTAAGTTCAACAAGTAGCATCGCGTAGCATAATCCTACCCAGCGATCCTCTCCTCGTCGCCCTGTTAGAGAGCGACCACCGGGTTGTATTTGGCACTTGGAAGGGTGTGTTTTATTAAGTATCTGGTTCTAGTTGTCATAAGGTCAAGGTACAACTCCAAGTCGTCCTGTTATTGAAGATCATGGCTATTCGAATAGATTAACTTCCCTGCAGGGGTGCACCACATTTCCCAACACGCTCGATCCCCTTTGTCCGGACACACTTCCTAGGTCATGCCCGGCCTCGGAAGATCAACATGTCGCATCCCTACCTAGGCACAACAGAGATGTCAGCATGCCGGTCTAAATCCAATGGCGCATGTTGCGTACGCGGCCAGTGAGTAGACCTAGCCTCACTTATACAAGAGCAGGTGTTCCAGTCCAACCCGGCGCACGCCGCTCAGTCACTGACGTCACGAAGGCTTCGGCTGATACCACGACATCGAATACCCATAACTGTTCCCGCTTAGTTGGTTAGTGCGTATAGGCAAGTAGCCAGACTTAGATCAAATACCCAGATCTTGTTAAGCATGTTATTTTGAAGTAACCGCGAACGCCGACCAGGGCCAGGCCCACCTCTCTCCAAGGTGGTCTCAACCTGCCCTGTCGCTCCGCCTCAAGTAACAGTCGGGGCCGTCGGGAACCTAGGCCCACCACTACCTGGGTGGAACCACCTGCCCCTTCAGCCCCCAACATCGGAATCACTTGCGGGTACTCAACGAGCCGACCCGACTTTAGTCACAACATGTATAGTATGTATATATAGTATAAACTCATGATCAACACCCGAGTGATCACGGCCCGATAGTATAGTAAGGCAGACTGACAAGAATGTAGGGCCACTGATGATAATCTGGCATCCTATACTAAGCATTTAGTATTGCAGGTAAGGTATCAACAGTTGTAGCAACAATGACAGGCTATGCATCAGAATAGGATTAACGGAAAGCAGTAACATGCTACACTACTCTAATGCAAGCAGTATAGAGGAGAGTAGGCGATATTTGGTGATCAAGGGGGGGCTTGCCTGGTTGCTCTGGAAAGAGAGAGAGGTCGTCAACACCGTAGTCGTACTGGGTAGCAGTGGCGTCGGGGTTGTCAATCCCTACACGGCCACTTACGAGAGTGAGATCTGATAGATATGATAAGATAATATTTTTGGTATTTTTGTGATAAAGATGCAAAGTAAAATAAAGGAAAAGTAAAAAAGCAAAGGAAATAAATAATTAGTAGGAGATTAATATGATAAAGATAGACCCGGGGGCCATAGGTTTCACTAGTGGCTTCTCTCAAGAGCATAAGTATTATACGGTGGGTGAACAAATTACTGTTGAGCAATTGACAGAATTGAGCATAGTTATGAGAATATATAGGTATGATCATGTATATAGGCATCATGTCCGAGACAAGTAGACCGACTCCTGCCTGCATCTACTACTATTACTCCACTCATTGACCGCTATCCAGCATGCATCTAGAGTATTAAGTTAAAAACAGAGTAACGCCTTAAGCAAGATGACATGATGTAGAGGGATAGACTCATGCAATATGATGAAAAACCCATCTTGTTATCCTCGATGGCAACAATACAATACGTGCCTTGCTTCCCCTACTATCACTGGGAAAGGACACCGCAAGATTGAACCCAAAGCTAAGCACTTCTCCCATTGCAAGAAAGATCAATCTAGTAGGCCAAACCAAACTGATAATTCAAAGAGACTTGCAAAGATAACCAATCATACACAAAAGAATTCAGAGAAGATTCAAATATTGTTCATAGATAGACTTGATCATAAACCCACAATTCATCGGCCTCAAGAAACACACCGCAAAAAGAAGATTACATCGAATAGTTCTCCACAAGAGAGGGGGAGAATATTGTATTGAGATCCAAAAAGAGAGAAGAAGCCATCTAGCTAATAACTATCGACCCGTAGGTCTGAGGTAAACTACTCACACTTCATCATAGAGGCTATGTTGTTGATGTAGAAGCCCTCCGTGATCGATGCCCCTCCGGCAGAGCTCCGGAACAGGCCCCAAGATGGGATCTCGTGGATACAGAAAGTTGCGGCGGTGGAATTAGGGTTTTGGCTCCGTATATGATCGTTTGGGGGTACGTAGGTATATATAGGAGGAAGGAGTACATCGGTGGAGCAACAGGGGGCCCATGAGGGTGGAGGGCGCACCTGGTGGTGGTAGGTGCGCCCCCTACCTCGTGACCTCCTCTTTTGTATCTTGACGTAGGGTCCAAGTCTCCCGGGTCTTGTTTGTTGAGAAAATCACGTTCCCAAAAGTTTCATTCCGTTTGGACTCCGTTTGATATTCCTTTTCTTCGAAACCCTAAAACAGGCAAAAAACAGCAATTCTAGGCTGGGCCTTCAGTTAATAGGTTAGTCCCAAAAATAATATAAATGTGGAAAATAAAGCCCAATAATGTCCAAAACAGATGATAATATAGCATGGAGCAATCAAAAATTATAGATACGTTGGAGACGTATCAAGCATCCCCAAGCTTAATTCCTGCTCGTCCTCAAGTAGGTAAATGATAAAAACAGAATTTTTGATGCGGAGTGCTACTTGTCATAATTTTAATGTAATTCTTCTTAATTGTGGTATGAATATTCAGATCCGAAAGATTCAAGACAAAAGTTCATATTGACATAAAAATAATAATACTTCAAGCATACTAACTAAGCAATTATGTCTTCTCAAAATAACCTGGCCAAAGAAAGTTCATCCCTACAAAATCATATAGTTTAGTCATGTTTCATTTTCGTCACACAAGAATTATCTCATCATGCACAACCCCGATGACAAGCCAAGAAATTGTTTCATACTTTAGTAATCTCAAACCTATAAACTTTCACGCAATATATGAGCGCAAGCCATGGACATAGCACTATGGGTGGAATAGAATATAATGAGGGGGGTTATGTGGAGAAGACAAAAAAGGAGAAAGTCTCACATCAACGAGGCTAATCAATGGGCTATGGAGATGCCCATCGATTGATGTTAATGCAAGGAGTAGGGATTGCCATGCAACGGATGCACTAGAGCTATAAATGTATGAAAGCTCAACAAAAGAAACTAAGTGGGTGTGCATCCAACTTGCTTGCTCATGAAGACCTAGGGCACTTGGGCCTCCGGTAAATAGGTTAGTCCCAAAAATAATATAAAAGTGGAAAATAAAGCCCAATAATGTCCAAAACAGTAGATAATATAGCATGGAGCAATCAAAAATCATAGATACGTTGGAGACGTATCATAGAACCTCCCCAGCAATGGCGCCATAAATTCTTCCTGCTACGTCTTGAGCATGCGTTGGTTTTTCCCTTGAAGAGGAAAGGGTGATGCAGCAAAGTAGAGATAAGTATTTCCCTCAGTTAGAGAACCAAGGTATCAATCCAATAGGAGGTACAAGCAAGTCCAAAATCTATGCACCTACACAAACAATCATACACTTGCACCCAACGCAATAAAGGGGTTGTCAATCCCTTCACGGTCAATTGCAATGGTGAGATCTGATAGAGATAGATATAAAAGATTACTGAAACGTAAAACAAAATAAAAGTAAATAAGTTGAATCAAGGTATTTTCAAGTTTTTTGGTTTATAGATCTGAGAATATATGATGGAAAATAGACCCGGGGGGCATAGGTTTCACTAGAGGCTTCTCTCTTGAAGGCAAATAATACGGCGGGTGAACAAATTACTGTTGAGCAATTGATAGAAAAGTGCAATGTTATGAAGATATCCAAGGCAATGATTATGAATATAGGCATCACGTCCGTGTCAAGTCGACTGAAGCGATTCTACATCTACTACTATTACTCCACACATCGACCGACTCCTACATGCATCTAGAGTATTATCTTTATAAGAACAGAGTAACAAATTAAGTAAGATGACATGATGTAGCAGGATAAACTCAAGCAATATGATGAAAACCACATCTTGTTATCCTTGATGGCAACAATGCAATACGTGTCTCGCTACCCCTACTTTGTCACTAGGTGAAATCACGCAAGATTGAACTCAAAACTGAGCACCTCTCCTATTGCAAGAAAAATCAGTCTATTTGGCCAAACCAAACGATAATTCGAAGAGAAAATACAAAGATATAAAAATCATGCATATAAGAATCCAGAGAAGATTCAAATAATATTCATAGATAAGCTTATCAAAAATCTACAATTCATCGGATCTCGACAAACACACCGCAAAAGAAGATTACATCGGATAGATCTCCAAGAACATCGAGGAAAACATTGTATTGAAGATCAAAGAGAGAGAAGAAACCATCTAGCTACTAGCTATTGACCCATAGGTCTGAGGTAAACTACTCACGCTTCATCAGAAGGGCAATAGAGTTGATGTAGATGCCCTCCGTGATCGATTCCTGATAACCCACAAGTATAGGGGATCACAACAATTTTCGAGGGTAGAGTATTCAGTTCAAATTTACTGATTCGACACAAGGGGGGCCAAAGAATATTTGCAAGTATTAGCAGCGGAGTTGTCAGTTCGACCACACCTGGAGATTAATTATCTATATCAATGTGATCACTAGCAAAGTATTATGATAGTTTCGATAGTAGCGGTAACAATAACAGTAACAGTAACAATGATAGCAATTATTTCATAGCAGGTGCACTAGTGACAGTAGCAGTAGTAACTTAGCAGAAACAATATAAGAGAAATTCGTAGGCATTGGATCGGTGAATTCGTTGGATGATATTCATCATATAACAGTCATAACCTAGGGTGATACAACACTAGCTCCAGTTCATAAATATAATGTAGCACGTATTCCGTAAATTGTCATACGTGCTTATGGAAAGAACTTGCATGACATCTATTGTCCTACCCTCCCATGGCAGCGGGGTCCAATTGGAAACTAAGGGATATTAAGGCCTCCTTCTAATAGAGAACCAGAACAAATCATTAACACATAGTGAATACATGAACTCCTCAAACTACGGTCATCACCGGAAAGTATCCCGACTTCTGTCACTCCAGGGTTTACGGATCATAACACATAGTAGGTGACTATAACTTGCAAGATAAAATCTAGAACATAGATATAATGGTGATAACATAAACGGTTCATATCTGAAATCATGGCACCCGGGCCCAAAGTGACAAGCATTAAAGATGGCAAAGTCATAGCAACATCAATCTCAGAACATAATGGATACTAGGGATCAAGCCCAAACAAAACTAACTCGATTACATGATGAATCTCATCCAACTCCTCAGCGACCAACGATCCTACGAAGGAATTACTCACTCCCGGTGGGGACCATCATGGAGTTGGCGATGGAGAAGGGTTGGTGATGATGAAGATCGAAGATCCACCCTTCGGAGCCCCAAACGGACTCCAGATCTGGCCTCCCGATGACGTACAGGAGGTGGCGGCGGCTCCGTCTTGTGAAACACGATAATTCTTCCTCCCCGATTTTTCTCTCCAAATATGTGATTTTATAGTATTAGGGTTGGAGTCTGCGGGGCCACCAAGTGTGGACAAGCCACCTGGGCGCGCCTGAGGGGGGCCCTGATGGGTTGTGCTTACCCAGGTGCCCCCCATCGGTGGTTCTTGGCTCTAGAAATTATCTTTTCTTATATAAAATTCCTCACAAAGTTTCGTTCCAGTCCAAGAACTTTTATTTCTGCACAAAAACAACACCATGACAGTTCTGCTGAAAACATCGTTAGTCCGGGTTAGTTTCATTCAAATCATGCAAATTATAGTCTAAAAGAAGAGGAAAAGCATAAGGAAAAGTAGATAAGACGGAGACATATCAACTCCCCCAAGCTTAAACCGTTGCTTGTCCTCAAGCAATTCAGTTGATAAACTGAAAGTGAAAAAGAAAAACTTTTGTGAACTCTTTTGCTCTTGTTTATATAAATAAGCTTAAGTAGCACCTAGGTTTTCAACAAATATTATGACTAACCATGTCGACAATAACTCTTAAAAATTACATTAACTCATATCAATGGCATAATCAACTAGCGAGCAATAATAAGATATCTCAAATGACAACACTTTGTCAAAATAACCATGTTATAATATGACAATAGTGGTATCTCACTAGCCCTTTCCGAGACCGCGAAACATAAATGCAGAGCACCTCCAAAGTACAAGCAGCGACTAAACAATGTAATTCATGGTAGAAAAGATCCAGTCATGATGCACCCAACATTAGCTACACACAATGCATGAGGATGACAATAGTGCTCTCAAGTTCTGGCGCTTATTTGAGAAGGTGATGACACAACATGAAAGTAAATAGATAGTCCCTTCGCAGTGGGAAGCAGTGATTTGCAGAGGTGCCAGAGCTTAAGTTTTAAAACAGAGGTAAATGAAATTTTGAGAAATGCACCCTTCTTGTTTACTTTGCGACCATTAGTTATTGGTATCTTCCATGCTAAACACATTAGTGGTGGTTCCCAAGCGATGAAAATAAAGGTTTACTCCCCCTCCACCAACAATCCCACTCCACGGCTGATCCGAAACAATGGGTATCGTCCATACCAACAATAGTTCTGGGGGTGTTTTTTTTAATTATTTTCAATTTTAATTTGAGATTGGGAATCCCTATTACCGCCCCTCTCGTGCAAGGACGAGTGAGTCAACACTCGTCATGAGAATAACCCGCTTAGCATGGAAGATACTGACTACCTCCTATCACTCTTTGAACAATCCAGGCACACAAAAAAGGATATTTATTGGAAGTTTTTAGAGGTGGCACATGCAAATTTACTTAGGACGATAGGGTAATACTGCATATAGGTAGGTATAGTGGACTCATCTAGAATAACCTGGGTTTCTGGATTTTGATGCACAAGCAGTATTCCCACTTAGTACAGGCGAAGGCTAGCAAATAGGTTAGGAAGAGGCCACCTAGAGAGCAAAAACGGTCATGAACATGCATTATGCGTAAGTAACATTGGATACTAGCATGAATAGGATATGAACACCATGAACATAAATATCATAGATGATGTGTTGGTTTTGATGCAACTACATGCATGAACATGCGGCAAGTCAAGCCACTTTAACATTTAGAGGAGGATACCATATCATCATACTACATCACAATCATTTTAACTTGATGTTGACATCCATGATAAGTCATTATCCACTCCTAGCTACTTAAGCATGGCATGAGAAACTATAATCTCTAAGGGTCATTGCAAACATGTTTAATCATAATAGGCTGGATAATAGATATTAGGTTGAACATATTTACAAAAACAAACAGGTTGAGTTCATACCCGTTTCTCTCTGCCACAACCAGTTCATCAAATATCGTCATTATTGCCTTTCACTTGCATGACCAAATGATATGAAAATGATAATAGTGCAATAGTGCCGTGAACTAAGGTGGAATCTGCAAACACTTTATTCTAGAGGAGAAGACAAAGCAATTTGAGCTCTTTGTTTGATCAACAATAATGCATATGACAGCCACTCAACATTTTCATCGTGGTCTTCTCCTCGGCATGACTCAGTAAAAACGTAAAAAAAGATTCAAAGAAACACACTGAAATATTTTTGGAGTTTTAGTTTTTCTAAAAGAAAACAAACTACGGAAAGGAGAAACAACAAAAACAAGAAAAACTATTTACATGGGAAAGCTCCCAACAAGTAAAAGAAGAACTAGGAAATCTTTTTGGGTTTTCTTTTAATACTATAACTAATTAAACTAGAAAGAAAAACAGAAAATAAGCAAGAGATATTTTTGGATTTTCTCAAAGTTTTTCAAACACACAAGAAGAAAGCAAGAAAATAAATCTAACATGGATAATTGATAACCCACAAGTATAGGGGATCGCAACACCTTTCGAGGGTAGAGTATTCAACCCAAATTTATTGATTCGACACAACAGGAGCCAAAGAATATTCTCAAGTATTAGTAGCTGAGTTGTCAATTCAACCACACTTGGAAACTTAGTATCTGCAGCAAAGTGTTTAGTAGCGCAGTAAGATGATAGTGGTGGCAGCAGCAACAAAAGTAAAGACAACAAAAGTAATGTTTTTGCTATTTTGTACTGATTGTAATAGTAGCAGTGGGAAAGTAAATAAGCGCAAACCAGTATATGGAAAACTCGTAGGCACCGGATCAGTGATGGATAATTATGCCGGATGCGGTTCATCATGTAACAGTCATAACATAGGGTGACACATAAACTAGCTCCAATTCATCAATGTAATGTAGGCATGTATTCCGTATATAGTCATACGTGCTTATGGACAAGAACTTGAATGACATCTTTTGTCCTACCCTCCCGTGGCAGCGGGGTCCTATTGGAAACTAAGGGATATTAAGGCCTCCTTTTAATAGAGAACCGGAACAAAGCATTAGCACATAGTGAATACATGAACTCCTCAAACTATGGTCATCACCGGGAGTGGTCCCGATTATTGTCACTTCGGGGTTGCCGGATCATAACACATAGTAGGTGACTATAGACTTGCAAGATAGGATCAAGAACTCACATATATTCATGAAAACATAATAGGTTCAGATCTGAAATCATGGCACTTGGGCCCTAGTGACAAGCATTAAGCATAGCAAAGTCATAGCAACATCAATCTCAGAACATAATGGATACTAGGGATCAAACCCTAACAAAACTAACTCAATTACATGATAAATCTCATCCAAACCATCACCGTCCAGTAAGCCTACGATGGAATTACTCACGCATGGCGGTGAGCATCATGAGATTGGTGATGGAGGATGGTTGATGATGACGACGGCGACAAATCCCCCTCTCTGGAGCCCCGAACGGACTCCAGATCAGCCCTCCCGAGAGGTTTTAGGGCTTGGCAGCGGCTCTGTATCGTAAAACGCGATGATTTCTTCTTCTTCATTTTTTTCTCTCCGAAAGCAAATATATAGAGTTGGAGTTGGCGTCGGAGGAAGTCCAGGGGGCCCATGAGGTAGGGGGCGCGCCCTAGGGGGGGCGCCCCCCACCCTCATGAGCAGGGTGTGGGCCCCCTAGTCTTCATCTTTGGCAAGGATTTTTTTTATTTTTTCTAAGATGTTCCGTGGAGTTTCAGGTCATTCCGAGAATATTTGTTTTCTGCGTATAAAACAACACCATGGCAATTCTACTGAAAACAGCGTCAGTCCGGGTTAGTTCCATTCAAATCATATAAGTTAGAGTCCAAAACAAGGGCAGAAGTGTTTTGAAAAGTAGATACGACGGAGACGTATCAACTCCCCCAAGCTTAAACCCTTGCTTGTCCTCAAGCAATTCAGTTGACAAACTGAAAGAAAGAAAGAAAAACTTTTACAAACTCTGTTTGCTCTTGTTGTTTTAAATATGTCAAGCCAGCATTCAAGTTTTCAGCATAGATCATAACTAACCACATTTGCAATAATTCTCAGGTCTCACAATTACTCATATCAATAGCATAATCAACTAGCAAGCCATACTAATAAATCTCGGATGAAAACACTTCCTCAAAACAATCATAATATGATATAACAAGATGGAATCTCGCTAGCCCTTTCTAAGACCGCAAAACATAAATGCAGAGCACCTTTAAAGATCAAGGACTGACTAGACATTGTAATTCATGGTAAAAGAGATCCAATCATAGTCACACCCAATATAAATTAATAGTGATGAATGCAAATGACAACTGTGCTCTCCAGCTAATGCTTTTTAATAAGAGGGTGATGACTCAACATAAAAGTAAATGGATAGGCCCTTCGCAGAGGGAAGCAGGGATTTGTAGAGGTGCCAGAGCTCGGTTTTGAAATAGAGATAAATTCTATTTTGAGCGGTATACTTTCATTGTCAACGTAACAACTAAGAGATGGCGATATCTTCCATGCTAAACACATTATAGGCGGTTCCCAAACAGAATGGTAAAGTTTATACCCCCCCTCCACCAACAAGCTTCAATCCATGGCTTGCTCGAAACAATGAGTGCCTCCAACATACATCAGGTCCCAGGGGGAGTTTTGTTTGCAATTAATTTTGACTTAGTTTGCATAAAGCATGGGACTGGGCATCCCGGTGGCCATCCATTTTCTCGTGAGTGAGGAGGGGAGTCCACTCCTCTTGAGAATAACCTGCCTAACACGGAAGATAAAGACAGCCTTGGTTGATACATGAGCTATTCGAGCATACAAAACAGAATGTTTATTTTAAGGTTTAGAGTTTGGCACATACAAATTTACTTGGAACGGCAGGTAGATACCGCATATAGGAAGGTATAGTGGACTCATTTGGAATAACTTTAGGGTTTAAGGGATTGGATGCACAAGCAGTATTCCCACTTAGTACAAGTGAAGGCTAGCAAAAGACTGGGAAGCGACCAACTAGAGAGCGACAACAGCCATGTACATGCATTAAAATTAATAAACATTGGATGCAAGCATGAGTAGGATATAATCCACCATGAACATAAATATCGTGAAGGCTATGTTGATTTTGTTTCAACTACATGCGTGGACATGTGCCAAGTCAAGTCACTTAAATCATTCAAAGGAGGATACCACCCCATCATACCACATCATAACCATCTCAATAGCATGTTGGCACACAAGGTAAATCATTATAACTCATAGCTAATCAAGCATGGCACAAGCAACTACGATCTCTAATTGTCATTGCAAACATGTTTATTCATAATAAGCTGAATCAAGAACGAGGGACTCATCATATTTACCAAAACAAAAGAGGTCGAGTTCATACCAGCTTTTCTCATCTCAGTCAGTCCATCATATATCATCATAATTGCCTTTCACTTGCACGACCGAACGGTGTGAATAATAATAAGAGTGTACGTGCATTGGACTAAGCTGGAATTTGCGAGCATTCAATAAACAGGAGAAGACAAGGCAATATGGGCTCTTGGTTAAATCAACAATAATGCATATAAGAGCCACTTCAACAATTTAATTATGGTCTTCTCCTACTAACCCCCAAATAAAAGAAAAGAAATAAAACTATTTACACGGGAAAGCTCCCAACAAGAAAAAGAAGAACGGGAAATATTTTTGGGTTTTATTTTTAATTATTACTACTACAACAGAAAAATAAACTACTACTAATTTTTTTGGTTTTTCTTAAGGTTTAACAAACACACAAGAAGAAAGTAGGAAACAGAAAATAAACTAGCATGGATATTACAGTGAAAAAGTATGAGCACCGACATCTAGCAATGAGTGTGTGTGAACATAAATGTAATGTCGGTGAGAAATACGTACTCCCCCAAGCTTAGGCTTTTGGCCTAAGTTGGTCTATGGCCACGGCTGATATCCATAATAATAGTTGTTGGGGTCGTACTGCGACGAAGAATAGTTGGGATCATACTGATGTGCAGCGGTTATCGCCTGCTGGGCTGCAGCATGGAGTCGAGCTGCCTCCGCTCTCCTCTCGTACTCTTCTGCCTCCTCTCTGGTAATAACATATCTTCTTTTTGTCTGTGAATCAAAGAAGGCAGGAGCAGGGAGAGTAATACGGAAAACACGTCGTTTATCAAAAATTAAACGATATAAGAGAGGTGATTCAGGCCTCTCGACAAACTGGTGCAAAGCCATAGAGTCATAATCTAAATATGCAGGAGGCAACTCCGTATCACCCTCACGAATGTCTATCTCAGGAAAATGAGCTAAGCGGGTTGCATAAATTCCTCCAAAGAAATCTCCATTATGTCTATTATGATGCAACCTACGAGCTACAATGGCTCCCATATGATAAGATTGGTCTGCTAACACAGCACTCCTAAGAATGCTAAGATCAGGGACACACATGTGACATGCTTCATCCTTAGCATTTATGCATCTACCGATGAAGAGAGCAAAATAATGTATAGCAGGAAGTGAATGCTCCCTATGGTAGCCCGCGTTATATCTCTAGATTCCCCCATAGTTATACTAGCAAGGAAGTTTGTAAATTCAGATTTAGGGGATCCCTAACACTACCCCATGATGGAAGTTTGCAAGAAGAAGTGAAATCCTCTAAGTCCATGGTATAATATTTGTCATAGAGATCAAATATGACTGAAGGAGAATTACGCGAAGATGAATACTCAAACCTCCTCACAAAGGAACTTGTGAGATCATGATACTGGGGGCATTTGTTAGCCTCAAAATCCTCAAGACCGGCATTGCGCAAATATGCTTTGAATTCTTCTTTAATTCCCGCACGGTCCATAAAATTTTCCGACGGCCATTCGTAAGGCCGTACTGGAGCGTCTCTTGGTGGATCCTCGTCAGCATTGCACATAGCAATCCTGGGTCCTTGCTTCTTAGAGGAACCACCTTGGAACATCTTCCTAAGCATATTGTTTTTCTCTGAAAATTTTTGAAATTTTTAGTAACTTCAAACAAAAGTAAACCATCTTCAATAATATTGATAGCAACTACTCCTACAAGTGCCTAGAGCCTATATCAAGCATTAGAACTACTTGGAACCATATACATTTGACATGCAAGCTCAAGAACATGGTCACCTATGCAGCACAAATTTGCAAAGAATAAAGCACTAGAACAAAAACTAATTGGACCAATGGAGGAGTCACATACCAAGGAACAATCTCCCCCAGCAGTTTTGCAAGAGGTGCTTTGAGCAAGGAGATAGAAAATCACAGCAAAAGTGGCTGGAACTCGTGCTTGAGTTGGTTTTTCGGGTTTGTGTGATACAGAGGAAGAAGATGGCTGATGGGATTAGTGGTGGAGGGCCACCGTGGGCCCACGAGGCAGGGGGCGCGCCCTAGAGGGGGGGGCGCCCACCACCCTCGTGGCCAGGTGGCAGCTCCTCCCGCGGTAATTTTTGCATAGTAAATCCTCAAATATTCCCGAGAAAATCATATTAAATTGGCATGGCATTCTGAGGACTTCTATTTTCGGGTTATTTTTATATTGCACGGATAAGTCAGGAAACAGACAGAAAAAAAACTATTTTTACTTTATTTAATATGAATAACAAAAAGTAAAAGTGGGGTACAGAAGGTTGTGCTTCTAGTTTCATCCATCTCATGCTCATCAAAAAGAATCCACTAACAAGGTTGATCAAGTCTTGTTAACAAACTCATTCCAATAATCCTGAAACCGGAGAAATTTCGAATAATACTAAGTTACCTCAATGGGGATATGCACATCCCCAATAATAAGTATATTCTTTTTGACAGTATAAAGAGAAATTCAAAACCTCCAATTATAATCGATGGAATTTTTCCAATGGAGTTGATACTATGAACTTGAGGTTGTTTCCTCGGAAAGTGTATCGTATGCTCATTACCATTAACATGAAAAGTGACATTGCCTTTGTTGCAATCAATAACAGCTCCTGCAGTATTAAGAAAAGGTCTTCCAAGAATAATAGACATACTATCATCCTCGGGAATATCAAGAATAACAAATTCCGTTAAAATAGTAACGTTTGCAACCACAGCAGGCACATCCTCACAGATACCGACATGTATAGCAGTTGATTTATCAGCCATTTGCAAAGATATTTTAGTAGGTTTCAGCTTGTTCAAGTCAAGTCTACGATATAAAGAGAGAGGCATAACACTAACACCATCTCCAAGATCACATAAAGTAGTTTTAATATAATTTCTTTTAATGGAGCAAGGTATAGTAGGTACTCTGGGGTCTCCAAGTTTCTTTGGTATCCCCCCTTAAAAGTATATTTAGCAAGCATGGTGGAAATCTCAGCTTCCGGTATCTTTCTTTTATTAGTAATGATATCCTTCATATATTTAGCATAAGGATTTGTTTTGAGCACATCAGTTAACTGCATACGCAAAAAGATAGGCCTAATCATTTCAGCAAAGCGCTCAAAATCCTCATCATCCTTCATCTTGGATGGTTTCGGAGGAAAAGGCATGGGTTTCTGAACCCAAGGTTCCCTTTCTTTACCATGTTTCCTAGCAACAAAGTCTCTTTTATCATAACGTTAATTCTTTGATTGTGGGTTATCAAGATCAACAGCAGGTTCAATTTCTACATCATTGTCATTACTAGGTCGAGCATCATCATGAACATCATCATTAATATTTTCACTAGGTTCATGTTCATTACCAGATTGTGTTTTAGCATCAGACATAGATATATCATTTGGATTATCAGGTGGTTCAGCAATAGGTTCACTAGAAGTTTGCACAGTTCTATCATTTTTCTTCTTCTTCTTTTTAGAAGAACTAGGAACATCAATATTATTTCTTTGAGAATCTTGCTCGATTCTCTTAGGGTGGCCTTCAGGATACAAAGGTTCCTGAGTCATTCTACCAGTTCTAGTAGCCACTCTAACAGCATAATCATTTTTCTCACTATTCATTTCATCAAGCACTTCTTTTTGAGCCTTAAGTACTTGTTCTACTTGAGTGGTAACCATAGAAGCATGTTTGCTAACAAGTTTAAGTTCACCTTTAATATTAGCCATATAATCACCCAAGCGTCTAATCATATAAGCATTTTCTTTTAATTGTCTACAAAAATAAGCATTGAAGTCGTCTTGCTTAAACATAAAGTTATCAAACTCTTCCAAGAACTGACTAGCAATTTTAGTAGGAGGGACTTCAGCTTTATCATATCTATAGAGTGAATTTACCTTTACTACCTGTGTCGGGATATCGGGATCAGGAGGTTCTTCAGTAAATAAAGAATTGAGATCATATGTTTCTTCAACAGGCGGTATATTAAGACCATGTATTTCTTCAATAGGAGGTAAATTCTTAACGTCTTCATCTTTAATACCTTTCTTTTTCATAGATTTCTTTGCCTCTTGCATATCTTCAGGACTGAGGAATAGAACACCTCTCTTCTTCGGAGTTGGTTTAGGAATAGACTCAGTAATTGGAGCAGGAGCTGGCTCAGGAGGTGCCCAATTATTTTCATTTGTCAACATATTATTCAATAGAATTTCTGCTTCATCCGGTGTTCTTTCCCCGAAAAGAGAACCAGCACAACTATCCAGGTAATCTCTGGAAGCATCGGTTAGTCCATTATAAAAGATATCAAGTATTTCAGGTTTCTTAAGAGGATGATCAGGCAAAGCATTAAGTAACTTGAGAAGCCTCCCCCAAGCTTGTGGGAGACTCTCTTCTTTAATTTGCACGAAGTTGTATATTTCCCTCAAAGCAGCTTGTTTCTTATGAGCAGGGAAATATTTAGCAGAGAAGTAATAAATCATATCCTGGGGACTACGCACACAACCAGGATCAAGAGAATTAAACCATATGTTAGCATCACCCTTTAATGAGAATGGAAATATTTTGAGTATATAGAAGTAACGTGATCTCTCATCATTAGTGAACAGGGCAGCTATATCATTTAACTTAGTAAGATGTGCCACAACAGTTTCAGATTCATAGCCATAAAACGGATTAGATTCGACCAAAGTAATTATATCAGGATCAACAGAGAATTCATAATCCTTATCAGGAACACATATAGGTGAAGTAGCAAAAGCAGGGTCAGGTTTCATTTTATCTCTAAGTGATTCTTTGTTCCATTTAACTAATAACCTCTTAAGCTCATATCTATCTTTGCAAGCGAAAATAGCGGCAGAAGATTCCATATCAAAAAGATAGCCCTCAGGAATAACAGGCATATTTTCATCATCACTATCATCATCGTATTCAGATTCAATAATTTCTTTTTCTCTAGCCCTAGCAATTTGTTGATCAAGAAATTCACCAAGGGGCACAGTAGTATCAGGCATAGAAGCAGTTTCATCATAAGTATCATGCATAGCAGAAGTGGCATCATCAATAACATGCGACATATCGGAACGAATAGCAGAAGCAGGTTTAGGTGTCACTAGGTTACTCATCACAGAAGGTGAATCAAGTACAGAGCTAGATGGCAGTTCCTTACCTCCCCTCGTAGTTGAGGGATAGATCTGTTGGGGAACGTAGTAATTTCAAAAATTTCCTACGCACACACAAGATCATGGTGATGCATAGCAACGAGAGGGGAGAGTGTTGTCTACGTACCCTCGTAGACCAAAAGCGGAAGCGCTATGACAACGCGGTTGATGTAGTCGTACGTCTTTGCGACCCGACCGATCAAGCACCAAAACTACGACACCTCCGAGTTCTAGAACACGTTCAGCTCGATGACGATCCCCGGACTCCGATCCAACAAAGTGTCAGGGAAGAGTTCCGTTAGCACGACGGTGTGGTGACGATCTTGATGTTCTACCGTCGCAGGGCTTCGCCTAAGCACCGCTACAATATTATAGAGGAGTATGGTGGAGGGGGGCACTGCACACGGCTAAGAGAACAATCACGAAGATCAACTTGTGTGTCTATGGGGTGCCCCCTGCCCCCGTATATAAAGGAGTGGAGGAGGGGAGGGCCGGCCCTCTCTATGGCGCGCCCTAGGGGAGTCCTACTCCCACCGGGAGTAGGATTCCCCCTTTCCTAGTACAACTAGGAGTCCTTCCAAGTAGTAGGAGTAGGAGACAAGGAAGGGGAAGAGGGAAGAGAAGGAAGGAGGGGGCACCGCCCCTCCCCCTAGTCCAATTCGGACTAGTCAATGGGGGGCGCGCGGCCTACCTCTCCCTCTCCCCTAAAGCCCAATAAGGCCCATATACTTCTTCCCCCGTATTCCCGTAACTCTTCGGTACTCTGAAAAATGCCCGAACCACTCGAAACCTTTCGGATGTCCGAATATAGTCGTCCAATATATCGATCTTTACATCTCGACCATTTCGAGACTTCTCGTCATGTCCTCGATCTCATCCGGGACTCCGAACTCCTTCGGTACATCAAAACTCATAAACTCATAATATAACTGTCATCGAAACCTTAAGCGTGCGGACCCTATGGGTTCGAGAAGAATGTAGACATGACCGAGACACGTCTCCAGTCAATAACCAATAGCGGAACCTGGATGCTCATATTGGCTCCCACATATTCTACGAAGATCATTATTGGTCAGACCGCATAACAACATACGTTGTTCCCTTTGTCATCGGTATGTTACTTGCCCGAGATTCGATCATCGGTATCTCAATACCTAGTTGAATCTCGTTACCGGCAAGTCTCTTTACCCGTTCCGTAATACATCATCTCGCAACTAACTCATTATTTGCAATGCTTGCAAGGCTTAAGTGATGTGCATTACCGAGAGGGCCCAGAGATACCTCTCCGACAGTCGGAGTGACAAATCCTAATCTCGAAATACGCCAACCCAACATGTACCTTTGGAGACACCTGTAGAGCTCCTTTATAATCACGCAGTTACATTGTGACGTCTGGTAGCACACAAAGTGTTCCTTCGGCAAACGGGAGTTGCATAATCTCATAGTCATAGGAACATGTGTAAGTCATGAAGAAAGCAATAGCAACATACTAAACGATTGGGTGCTAAGCTAATGGAATGGGTCATGTCAATCACATCATTCTCCTAATGATGTGATCCCGTTAATCAAATGACAACACATGTCTATGGTTAGGAAACATAACCATCTTCGATCAACGAGCTAGTCAAGTAGAGGCATACTAGTGACGTTTAGTTTGTCTATGTATTCACACAAGTATTATGTTTCTGGTTAATACAATTCTAGAATGAATAATAAACATTTATCATGAAATAAGGAAATAAATAATAACTTTATTATTGCCTCTAGGGCATATTTCCTTCAAGATCTTGGTTTTTGGATCTCTCAAGTTCTTCATAGTGTCCAGCAGATATAAATCCCAAGTGACTCAGAGAATAGAGCTATGCTCCCCGGCAACGGCGCCAGAAATTGGTCTTGATAACCCACAAGTATAGGGGATCGCAACAGCTTTTGAGGGTAGAGTATTCAACCCAAATTTATTGATTCGACACAAGGGGAGCCAAAGAATATTCTCAAGTATTAGCAGCTGAGTTCTCAATTCAACCACACATGGAAACTTAGTATCTGCAGCAAAGTGTTCAGTAGCACAATAATATGATAGTGGTGGTAGCAGCAACAAAAGTAAGGACAGCAAAAGTAATGTTTTTGGTATTTTGTAGTGATTGTAACAGTAGCAGCGGGAAAGTAAATAAGCGCAAACCAGTATATGGAAAACTCGTAGGCACCGGATCAGTGATGGATAATTATGCCGGATGCGTTTCATCATGTAACAATCATAACATAGGATGACATAGTACTAGCTCCAATTCATCAATGTAATGTAGGCATGTATTCCGTATATAGTCATACATGCTTATGGAAAAGAACTTGCATCACATCTTTTGTCCTACATGAACTAAGGGATATTAAGGCCTCCTTTTAATAGAGAACCGGAACAAAGCATTAGCACATAGTGACTACATGAACTCCTCAAACTATGGTCGTCACCGGGAGTGGTCCCGATTATTGTCACTTTTGGGTTGCCGGATCATAACACATAGTAGGTGACTATAGACTTGCAAGATAGGATCAAGAACTCACATATATTCATGAAAACATAATAGGTTCAGATCTGAAATCATGGCACTCGGGCCCTAGTAACAAGCATTAAGCATAGCAAAGTCATAGCAACATCAATCTCAGAACATAATGGATACTAGGGATCAAACCCTAACAAAACTAACTCGATTACATGATAAATCTCATCCAACCCATCACCGTCTAGCAAGCCTACGATGGAATTACTCACGCACGGCGGTGAGCATCATGAAATTGGTGATGGAGGATGGTTGATGATGACGACGGCGATGAATCCCCCTCTCCGGAGCCCCGGACGGACTCCAAATCAACCCTCCTGAGAGGTTTTAGGGCTTGGTGGCGGCTCCATATCGTAAAACGCGATGATTTCTTCTCCTTTATTTTTTTCTCTCCGAAAGCAAATATATAGAGTTGGAGTTGGCGTCGGACGGCATCCAGGGGGCCCACGAGGTAGGGGGCGCGCCCTAGGGGGGGCGCCCCCACCCTCGTGAACAGGGTGTGGGCCACCTGGTCTTCATCTTTGGCGAGGATTTTTTATTATTTTTTCTAAGATGTTCCGTGGAGTTTCAGGTCATTCCGAGAATATTTGTTTTCTGCACATAAAAAAACATCATGGCAATTCTGCTGTAAACAGCGCCAGTCTGGGTTAGTTCCATTCAAATCATACAAGTTAGAGTCCAAAACAAGGGCAAAAGTGTTTGGAAAAGTAGATACGATGGAGACGTATCAATAATACAATGAAAAAGTGTGGACACTAACAACTAGAATGAAATGTGTGAACATGAATGTAATTTCGATGGAAATACGTACTCCCCCAAGCTTAGGCTTTTGGCCTAACTTGGTAATCACCGTCGGTAGCCTGCGTAGTGGTCAGAATGATAGCTCACGGATGCTCTTGGTGCAGCCGCCTCATCCTGCCGATCAGCCACAACCTTCGCGTTATGCGCTCGGGCCTCGCTCTCAAGAACATAATATCTTCCCTTGCTGTGAACATCAAAGAGAGCAGGTGCAGGGCAAAAGGTGTCCACAATGGACTTTTTATTAAGCAACATGTTATATGTATAATTATGGGTTCACCGGTAAGGAACCTATGGCGTTTCATGGCATCAAAGTCTAAATACTGTGTGGGTAAAATAGGGTCATAAGGCCATGGTGAAACACCCAGCTCCCTCACTAAACGCGTGGCATAAATCCCACCATAAAAATATACACTACTAGCGTTGTGTTGCAACCTGCGTGCAACAATCACTCCAAGGTTATAGCTTTTATCACTGGTGAGCGTGGTGTGTATGAGGCTCGTGTCAAGAGCACAAAGTGTACTACAGTCTTGTTTGCCTACAAAGCATTTTCCATTAAATAGTGCAAAGTATTGAATTGAGGAAAAATGAATGCTCTTTATTCTACCTTGCGTCACTCCTCTAGTCTCACCATAGAAAAGGCTAGTCAAGAATATCTCAAACTCCGACCTTGGTGGTTCATCCAATGAACCCCAAAATGGAATCTTGCAGTGATTAGAAAAGTTCTCCAGAGGTATAGTAAATGAATTGTCATGCAGTTTAAATGATACTCTGGACTGACGAGGATGGAATTTAAATTCTTTGGTAAATGATTCAGTGAGGCTGAGGTGTTGGTTTCACTTATCTTCGATGTAGGGACTGAGCTCGGCAATGTGAATATATTGATCAAATTCTTCCTTAATACCTACCAAGACCATGAAATCATTACACAACCATAAACATGATTTTGTGGCGGCATCCCGTATAGAATTTGCACTTGGTTCAACATAATACCGACAAACGGAGCTGCTACTAGTAGATGCCTCCGAGGACCTCTGCCTCGAAGACCTCCTTCCAAAGAGGTTCATCATACTTGTGTATAATTTTCTGAAAATTTTTGGGTCACAATTTTTGTTAAGAAAACTTCTCAAGATTAGTAGTTACTACTTAGCGCTCCAACACAAGTCTGTTTCCACCGTTTTGTGGTACACCACACCCCTCCCAATCAATAGGACCCCCGTTTCGACCGTAGTCGGTCGAATAGAAGGCCGTTTTCTCCGTACTGCAATGCGCTAGATGATGTTTCGGCTGTTCCATCCAAACCGGTTGGCTCCCGTTGAATAGGATGCATTCTGACCCAGTCTGTTGCCTCTCGATGAGTAGGACGCAGTTTCTCCGTTCCAACCCAGCCGGTTGGCTGCCGGATGAACAGGACACCGTTGCTGCCGTCCATTTCATCTCCATGTACACGAGCCCTGCCGTATGTATGCGGGAGTAGGCATTCGAGACCCCGCCTGTATGTATGTATGCGGCCATATTTTTTGGCATGTGGTTGTATGTTCGTGTACATGGTTTAGAAGGGACTGCCTGAACTACTACATCGGGCTCTACTACTACACATGCCACTGCTTGGTCGGCCATGGTTCATCGTTGCAAAGAGAACGATCGACTAGTATATACGTCCACGTTTGCGACAATGCTACGTAAGCATCGACCGAGTGGGTCCCAGCAGTCCAGGAGGATAAGGATGCACTTCCTTGCGTGCGAAGTTATTGATGGTAGGTCCAAGCTGTCAGGGGGAGGATTCATTTTTATTTTGCGAGTAATAAGGACGCACTTCCTTGTGTTCAAAGTTGTAGCTGGTGGGTCCAGCTATCAGCCTCACAGCCTGAAGTCCACTTCCGATGGTTGTCGTTCATTGACAAAGCCCGTACACTTCAACTTAGTTGGCCCACAAGTCAGCCTCCAAATCTGGTGGGTCCCAGCTAGCAGGGGGAATCATTTTTTTGCTAGTAATAAGGTGGCACTTCCTTGCGAAAGATGTTTTCTGATTTTTCTGAGTTAGCGTCTTTGGTACAATCTATATTTTCGCGAAATGGATGATGATAAAGCTGGTGGGCCCCATCTTTCAGGGAGGGGTAACTTTTTTTCCGCATCATAAAGGAAACACTTCCCTGCATGCGGGGATGTAGCTGGTGGCTCAAACCTGTCAGGGGGAGAAATCATTTGTTTTCGCATAATAAGGAGGGACTTGCTCGCATGCAGCCATGGGCCATGTGGGTCCCTATTGTCAGCCACTCCATGTATATGCCTCTTTTGATGGCTATCGTTTGTTAACAAAGTTGACCATGCCACGCCGAGAGAACTAACGCGATGGACGATGGCGAGGCGTAGGAAGGGAATGACCCGGAGAAGGCGAAGGCACAACAGTGGATGCCCACGTGGAGGGGAGTATGAGGGTTTACTAGTTCGGCAGCGGTGCGAGGCTGCCATCGCTGGAAAATAACAGGAGGTGTTGGTGAGTAGAGGAATGGCCTGGACGGCGATGGAAGTAGGGTGGGCCGGTGAGTCCTGCGCGGTAGCACAACCGGCCACGGGAGGCCGTAGTGGGCGGTACCACTAGCGGTGGTTTGGGCAGCTGAAGTATGAATACCCGAGATTGAAGAAGCACCACAGCCGTTAGATAGACATCCAATGGCCACTGCTACTAGAATCGTGTGTTGACTATAAGTTGACAAAGCCTTGCTTGTGAGTCAACTTAGTAGGCCCACAACTGACCATCACATCTGTGGCAAAGAACATATAGCCCATTTGCGATTTGTAATAATGCAGATCCCATTTTTTTAATTCTAATGGGGTTTACTCAGCCCATTTACTGTTTGTTAAAATTACAACCCATTTTCTAGCCAGGACAACGGTTAATAATTTTATCCAACCGCTCAAAAAAAATTCAACAAAATTTCCCATGTTTTGATGGGATCCGAAATATTTTTTAACCCAAAATTTCGAGTCAGATTAAATATAATTTCAAAATAAATTTGTATTAGGTAAAAATCTAACAGAATTTTGTGCGCGCAACAAGTAATGAAATTAAAAATATTACTTGTTTGGTGCGTTTTTTATATTTACAGGCAATTTTTTTAATTATAGCCCATTTATTATTTCTTCTAGACCATTTTCTTGGCAAGTCCAATGCGGGGCGGAGAATAACAAGTTGACTTGGGTTGAGTATTCCGCAAGAAAAGTATAGCTGGGCTAGCCATTTTCGCATTGAAAAATTAATATATGGGTTGGATATTTGGTCGACTTAAAAGAATAGCCTGCGCCATAAGGGCCACAACCCGCCCAGTTGATACCCTGCTCCTTTGAACAACAACAAAAACATCGCTCAAGAAAAACTCTACTCACACCTCAAAAAACAAATACTACTTGAGCTGTTGGGTCCTAGCTGTCGGCCGCTCCTTGTGCAATTCTCTTGTTTATTGACTATATAGGTTAACAATGGTGTGGGACCGTGATGTCAAGAACCAGGAGGAAGCAAAAAAATTGTAGTTGTATATAATAAGAGGCACTTCATATGTGCGGCTATGGCCCTGGTGGGTTCCCACTGTCATCCTCTCCAAGTAAAGTCATCTCCTGATTCCACATGTTCGTTGACCATGATGAGAACGCGAGACGGCGGTGCCACGGCGAGCGCAACAACTCAAAGGGAAATGGAGAGGGACTCGCGGGCCCTACGGATGGTCTGATATAGCACCCACTGCTCATTCAGGAAGCCAGGATCATAGTGCCACATGTCCGCGACGACATTGCCGTTCGCTTGTTCGCCGGTGATTTGTCCTTCCGCCAGCTGGTGCTCGTTGAGGAGATGGAGGTTGCAGCACAGGTCCTCCTATGCTGGTAGCTCTTCCTCCATTAGGGCGTCGAAGTGCGGCCGCACCTACTCTATGGTGAACATGGCATGAACTGGCTTGGGCGGTGGCGCCGACTCCTGGTTAGAAGCCATGTTTATCGTCTGATTCTCGTTGCTCAGCTCAGCAAGCCCGCTAGCGAGCCAACATGTACGGCTGCTGGATCGACCCACTGCCAAGCACGAGTATGACTGCCCTAACCCACGCAGACCACCTCCCTCGCCCGTGCGCGCTTTCTGACTGAAACGGTCTGCCCCACCCACGCTGCTTCTCGGTGCAGGTGATTGCTCTGCGTTCAAACGACACAAGTGCCGTCTGTCCATCCGTCTGCTGCCCACATTAATGATACGTAGTTGCCGAGGCGGCTACTCGGGTGCCACCCATCTGTCCCTCCGCCGCCCACAATTGCTATATAAACTGATGCGTCGGCCATAGCCGCAGTCATCCGCCCCCATTCTATTTCTCCTGTCCACACCACTGCCACCATGGCTTCCTCGCGCTCCTGCGCTCTTCAGGAAGGGTGGACGACGGACAAGAAGGATATGGTAGCCATTGCTGCCGATTGGCTGACCAGCAAGCAGCCGGAGGACGGCGACGTCCCAATGGAGAATGTGGTAGTCGATGATCAAGCGCCAATCCCCTCCTCCATGTCATCCTCGCGAGTGCATTGCACCATGACCATCGGCGAGGACCCTGCCCAATACATGGACATGGTGAGGCAGAAGCGTGAGGAGCAGTTTCGGGAGGCACAGGCTGACGCCGCCTACAACCACCATATTCTCCAAGAGCACCTGCAGGTGTAGGAGATGATTGCCACGGAGCGGGCGGAGCAGGAGGCGCTACTCGAGTCGTAGCACTCCGCCCGCGAGAGCCGCCACGCGCGCTGGCGGTACCGCATGTGGGTGGCTGATTTTGCGGCCGCCTACAAATAGGGTGAAGAAGCCGACGAAGTGTTGTATGGTGAGATTGACGACGAGGCAGAGGACAATGTCGGCTCCGCCGAGGCCCCTCCCCGTGATACGTCTCCAACGTATCTACTTTTCCAAACACTTTTGCCCTTGTTTTGGACTCTAACTTGCATGATTTGAATGAAACTAACCCAGACTGACGCTGTTTTCAGCAGAATTACCATGGTGTTATTTATGTGCAGGAGCAAACATTCTCGGAATGACCTGAAACTTCACGGAGCCACTTTTCAGAAAATAAGAAAAATACCTGCCAAAGATGAAGGCCAGGGGGCCACCGTCTCTCCACAAGGGTGGGGGGTGCGCCTGCCCCCCTAGGGCGCGCCCCCTACCTTGTGGGCCCCCTGTTGCCTCTCCGACTCCAACTCCACCTCCATATATTGAGTTTCGGGGAGAAAAAAAATCAGAGAGAAGAAATCATCGCGTTTTACGATACGGAGCCGCCGCCAAGCCCTAAAACCTCTTCGGAGGGCTGATCTGGAGTCCGTTTGGGGCTCCGGAGAGGGGAATCCGTCGCCATCATCATCATCAACCATCCTCCATCACCAATTTCATGATGCTCACCGCCGTGCGTGAGTAATTCCATCATAGGCTTGCTGGACGGTGATGGGTTGGACGGGATCTATGATGTAATCAAGTTAGTTTTGTCACGGTTTGATCCCTAGTGTCCACTATGTTGTGAGATTGATGTTGCTATGACTTTGCTATGCTTAATGCTTGTCACTAGGGCCCGAGTGCCATGATTTCAGATCTGAACCTATTATGTTTTCATCAATATATGAGTGTTCTTGATCCTACCTTGCAAGTCTATAGTCACCTATTATGTGTTATGATCCGTTAACCCCGAAGTGACAATAATCGGGATACTTACCGGTGATGACCGTAGTTTGAGGTGTTCATGTATTCACCATGTGTTAATGCTTTGTTCCGGTACTCTATTAAAAGGAGGCCTTAATATCCCTTAGTTTCCAATAGGACCCCACTGCCATGGGAGGGTAGGACAAAAGATGTCATGCAAGTTCTTTTCCATAAGCACGCATGACTATATTCGGAATACATGCCTACATTATATCAATGAACTGGAGCTAGTTCTGTGTCACCCTAGGTTATGACAGTTACATGATGAACCGCATCTGGCATAATTCTCCATCACCGATCCATTGCCTACGAGCTTTCCATATATTGTTCTTCGCTTATTCACTTTTCCGTTGCTATTGCTATCATCACTACAAAATACCAAAAACATTACTTCTACTACCGTTACCTCTTGTTACTGTTATCACTACTATCATATTACTTTGCTACTAAACACTTTGCTGCAGATATTAAGTTTCCAGGTGTGGTTGAATTGACAACTCAGCTACTAATACTTGAGAATATTCTTTGGCTCCCCTTGTGTCGAATCAATAAATTTGGGTTGAATACTCTACCCTCGATGTGACGCCCCCGATTTAACCGTACACTAATCATACACGCAAACGTGTACGATCAAGATCAGGGACTCACGGGAAGATATCACAACACAACTCTAGACACAAATAAAATAATACAAGCTTTATATTACAAGCCAGGGGCCTCCAGGGCTCGAATACAAGAGCTCGATCATAGACGAGTCAGCGGAAGCAACAATATCTGAGTACAAACATAAGTTAAACAAGTTTGCCTTAAGAAGGCTAGCACAAACTGAGATACAGATCGAAAGAGGCGCAGGCCTCCTGCCTGGGATCCTCCTAAACTACTCCTGATCGTTGCCAGCGGCCTGCACGTAGTAGTAGACACCTCCCGAGTAGTAGTAGTCGTCATCGACAGTGGCGTCTGGCTCCTGGACTCCAATGTCTGGTCGCAGCAATCGGGTATAGGAAAGGGGGAAAAGGGGGAGCAAAGCAACCGTGAGTACTCATCCAAAGTACTCGCAAGCAAGGAACTACACTACATATGTATGCATTGGTATCAAATGGAAAAGGGGTAACATATATGTGGACTGAACTGCATAATGCCAGAATAAGAGGGGGATAGCTAGTCCTGTCGAAGACTACGCTTCTGGTAACCTCCATCTTGCAGTAGAAGAAGAGAGTAGAAGGTAAGTTCACCAAGTAACATCGCATAGCACTTGTATCTGGCACTTGGAAGGGTGTGTTTTATGAAGTATCCGGTTGTATCTGGCACTTGGAAGGGTGTGTTTTATGATCCTCCCCTCGTCTCCCTATGAGAGAGCGATCACCGGTTGTATCTAGCACTTGGAAGGGTGTGTTTTATGAAGTATCCGGTTCTAGTTGTCATAAGGTCAAGGTACAACTCCAAGTCGTCCTGTTACCGAAGATCATGGCTATTCGAATAGATTAACTTCCCTGCAGGGGTGCACCACATTTCCCAACACGCTCGATCCCCTTTGTCCAGAAACACTTTCCTAGGTCATGCCCGGCCTCGGAAGATCAACACGTCGCAACCCTACCTAGGCACAATAGAGAGGTCAGCACGCCGGTCTAAATACTATGCGCGCAGGGCTCTGGGCCCATCGCCCATTGCACACCTGCACGTTGCGTGGGCGGCCGGAGAGCAGACCTAGCAACCTCCATTACAAAGGAAGTTGCGTTACGCGGTCCAACCCGGCGTGCGCCGCTCAGTCGCTGACGTCATGAAGGCTTCGGCTGATACCACGACGTCGAGTGCCCATAACTGTTCTCGCGTAGTTGGTTAGTGCGTATAGGCCAGTGGCCAGACTCAGATCAAATACCAAGATCTCATTAAGCATGTTACTTAGAAATAACAGCGGACGCCGACCAGGGCCAGGCCCACCTCTCTCCTAGGTGGTTTTCAACCTGCCCTATTGCTCCGCCTCAAAGTAACAGTCGGGGGCCATCGGGAACTCAGGCCCACCACTACCTGGATGGAGCCACCTGCCCTTCAGCCCCCACATCAGAATCACTTGCGGGTACTCAACGAGCCGACCCGTCTTTAGTCATTACATGTATCATGTATAAAGTATAAAGTAAAAACCCGTGATCACCTCCCGAGTGATCACGGCCCGATAGTATAGCATGGCAGACGGACAAGAATGTAGAGCCACTGATGATAAACTAGCATCCTATACTAAGCATTTAGGATTACAGGTAAAGGTAACAACAGTAGTAGCAAAGACAGGCTATGCATCAGAATAGGATTAACGAAAAGCAGAAACATGCTACACTACTCTAATGCAAGCAGTAGAGAGAAGGAATAGGCGATATCGGGTTGATCAAGGGGGGGCTTGCCTCGAAGCTCTGCTCCAAAGGAACGGTCGTAGGTGACGTAGTCGATCACAAGGGTAGCATTGACGCCAGTCTGGAAGTCTACCGGAGAGAAGAGGGGGGAAAACAATAAATTTAAATCAAACAAAGTATCATAAAAGCATACCATCACAAAACACGGTGCTAGGGGTGATCCAACGCAGTGCTAGGTGATACGGACGAAGAGAGAAAACATCCAGAAATGTTTTCCCAACATTTGGCATTTTTCGGACAGATGAATCAGAGGGGATGAATCCATGTTCGCTATGCTAGAGGCACGTGACAGATGAAGGGATGGCATGTTCGGGTTCATCATACTTTTCTGAACAACTTTAATATATAAATTATTTTCATCTGACTTACGGTTATTTTACTATGATTTTCTGAAGTTTTAATAGTATTTTGGAATTCTTTTAATTCGAATTTAAAACAAAAAAAATTGTTGAGTGTAACCAGGGGTCTCCTTGTCTACTGTATGGCAAGTGGGGCCTGGGTGAGCTGAGTCATCAGGTCAACATTCAACGTTGACTTGGTTGACCGCTATAGTGCCTGTGGGGGCGTCCACATGTCATTGTGGAATATTTAATTAAACAATATATAACAGGGGTGGTCCCACATGTCAAAGGGGTACAATTAAAACTAAACGTAATATATATATATAAACTAACAAAGAGGCTTGTTCTAATTGGGGATTAGCTCCTAAGTTAAACAGAGAGCCGACCCTGACGTGAAGTGGCCCAAGGCCATCGCTGGAGTGCATGGACGTGTTGTCCAGCAAGGCCGGCGGCCGGCGGCCAGCAGCTAGATGCGTAGCAGGGCAATAGCGGCCAACGCAGCAGTACACAAGAGTAATATTAGTAGTAGTAGGCAAAAGCAGCAGTAGTATGCAAGAGTAGCAGTGCAGCTAGCAGCACTAGCCAGCGGCAGGAGCGACAACAGCGTAGCGGCAGCAGGGCAAAGGCAGCGGCGGCAGGCGCAGGGGCACGGGCGGATAGGCGTGGGCACCCGCGGCCAGGCACGCGTAGGGGGTAGCCGAGCATGCGCGCTGGCTCGGCCAGGGCGCAGTAGGCGCACGACGCGAGCACAACCGGGCGAAGCTGCAGCCACGGCGACCATGGACGAGCTCGGGACCGGCGGCAAACGGTACAAATCGAAAGGGGAAAATGAGGGAATCGATAAAGGGGCTCACGTTGAGGCCGTGGGCGAGGTCCGAGAGGTCGGAGATGGCCCGGAGCAGCGGCATCTGCCGGCAGACGGCGGTGTACGCGAGGAAGACGACGGTGATGGCGGGCGAACGGGGCCTCTAGCTCGATCCCTTTGTCATGGGTGAAGAAGAAGATGATGATGGATCCCCCTGGACGTATTCTCAAATGTCGGGGAGGTCGTCAGCCGCGGCGACAGCGTGCTCGGTTCCCTCCAGATCGAGAAGAGGGGCGAGAGAGGGGAGTAGCGGGACAGGCAAGGGGGCGAACTAGGGTTCGAGAGAGGGCGAGGGGGTCTTGTAGGCGCTAGGGGGGAGCGGGATGGCCGCCACGCACAGCCATGGCCGGCGGATGGCCGCCACGCCCCCTCCCCTGTCTCCTGTAGCGAGAGGAAGGGGACAAGGGGGTGGCTAGGCCGGTTTTTGTTAGATGGGCCAAGTGGCCTAGTAGATTAGGTCTGTTGCTTCCTTTCCCTTCTATTTTTGTTTCATTTTCTCTTATTTATTTATTTATTTTTGTTTTGACTTAAGTTTAATTGTAAACTAGTTTTATCAATATATGAATCTTGGCCCATAATTTACTTTGCAAATTTATACACTTTCGCAAACGTTTGGGGGCTATTTGAAAAAGTTTGGAAATTTTTATAATTTAAAAAGGCACTTAAAATATTGATTTGGTCCCTGTTTTCAATTGTTTTAGGGCACTTAACATTTCATTAAATGCTCGTTTCTCCTTGAAAAATACTAAGTGATTATTTGCAACATTGCGAACATTTTCTTTTTCTGTTTGAATAAATATTATTTTGACTTTATTTTAAACTTTGAATTTGAACTCGGTTAGGATCAAAGTGAGGTTTAGCAACTTGATTATGATGACATGGAATCATTAGGCAGGAGATAACTGTAGGGTGATTCTCGGAGTGTTACACTCGAAAACTGTTGCGATCCCCTATACTTGTGGGTTATCAAGACTATTTTCTGGCACCGTTGCCCGGGAGCATAGCTCTATTCTTTGAGTCACTTGGGATATATCTGCTTATCATTATGAAGAACTTGAGAGATCCAAAAACCAAGATCTATCCCTCAACTACGAGGGGAGGCAAGGAACTGTCATCTAGCTCTGCACTTGATTCACCTTCTGTTTTGAGTAAGCTTGCGACACCTACACCTGCTTCTGCTATTCGTTCTGATATGTCGCATGTTATCGATGATGCCACTTCTGCTATGCATGATACTTATGATGAAACTACCTCTATGCCTGATACTACGGTGCCACTTAGTGATTTTCTTGATGAACAACTTGCTAGGGCTAGAGAGATTGAAAATATTGAATCTGATGATACTAATGAAAGTGATGATGAAGAATCACTTGTTATTCCTAAGGGTTATGTCTTTGATCAAGAAGCTTCTTTAGCTATTTTAGCGTGCCAAAATAGAACTGAACTCAAAAGATTATTAGCTAAATGGAGTAAGCAATCTTTAAATGCTAGAATGAAACCTCACCCTGCTTTTGCTACTTCACCTATCTCTGTTACTGATAAGAATTATGAATTCTCTATTGATCGTGATATAATTACTTTGGTTGAATCTAATCCTTTTCATGGTAATGAATCTGAAACTGTTGTGGCACATCTTACTATATTAAATGATATAGCTACCCTTTTTTACTAAAGATGAGAGAACTCGTTACTTTTATATCCTTAAAATATTTCCGTTCTCATTAAAGGGTGATGCTAAGATATGGTTTAATGCTCTTGATCCTGGTTGTGTGAGTAGTCCCCAGGATATGATTTATTACTTCTCTGCTAAATATTTCCCTGCTCATAAGAAACAAGCTGCTTTAAGGGATATATATAATTTTGTGCAAATTGAAGAGAGTCTCCCACAAGCTTGGGGGAGGCTTCCCCAATTACTTAATGCTTTGCCTGATCATCCTCTTAAGAAAAATTAAATACTTGATATCTATTATAATGGACTAACCGATGCCTCCATAGATTACCTGGATAGTTGTGCTGCTTCTATTTTCAGGGAAAGAACAACGGATGAAGCTGAAATTCTATTGAATAATATGTTGACAAATGAAAATAATTGGACACCTCCGGAGCCAATTCCTGAGCCTATTCCTAAACCAACTTCGAAGAAGAGGGGTATTCTCTTTCTCAGTCCTGAAGATATGCAAGAGGCAAAGAAATCTATGAAAGAAAAGGGTATTAAAGCTGAAGATGTTAATAATTTACCTCCTATTGAAGAAATACATGGTCTTAATTTAATGCCTGTTGAAGAAACATATAATCTTAAGCCTTTACCTATTGAAGAAACTCATGGTCTTGATAACCC
Organism: Triticum urartu; assembly: GCF_056163025.1. Taxonomy (NCBI): domain Eukaryota; kingdom Viridiplantae; phylum Streptophyta; class Magnoliopsida; order Poales; family Poaceae; genus Triticum; species Triticum urartu. The sequence continues at coordinate 439,853,061 of NC_141878.1, read as the reverse complement.
GACACAGGTAGTAAAGGTAAATTCTCTCTATAGATATGTTAAAGTTGTAATCCCATATACTAAGTTTGATAAATTTATGGCTAAGCAAGAAGATTTTAATGCTTATTTTAGTAGACAATTGAAATACAATTCAAATATGCTTGAACACTTGGGTGATTATATGGCTAATGTTAAAAGTGAACTTAAACTTATTAGTAAACATGCTTCTATGGTTACCACTCAAGTAGAACAAGTACTTAAAGCTCAAAATGATTTGCTCAATGAATTGAATAGTAAAGATAATGATAATGTTGTTAGAGTTATGACTAGGGGTGGTAAAATGACTGAGGAACCTTTGTATCTTGAAGGCCATCCTAAGAGAATTGAGCAAGATTCTCAGAGAAATAATATAGATGCACCTAGTTCTTCTAAAAAGAACAAAAAGAAAAATGATAGGACTTTGCATGCTTCTAGTGATCCTATTGTTGAAACACCTGAGAATCCAAATGATATTTCTATTTCTGATGCTGAAACTCAATCTGGTAATGAACCTGAAACAAGTGATAATGCTAATAATAATGTTCATAATGATGCTCAACCTAGTAATGATAATGACATAGAAATTGAACCTGCTGTTGATCTTGATAACCCACAATGAAAGAATCAACGTTATGATAAGAAAGACTTTGTTGCTAGGAAACATGGTAAAGAAAGAGAACATTGGGTTCAGAAACCCATGCCTTTTCCTCCCAAACCATCCAAGAAAAAGGATGATGAGGATTTTGAGCGCTTTGCTGAAATGATTAGACCTATCTTTTTGCGTATGCGATTAACTGATATGCTTAAAAGCAATCATTATGCTAAGTACATGAAATATATTATTACAAATAAAAGAAAGATACCAGAAGCTGAAATTTCCACCATGCTTGCTAATTATACTTTTAAGGGTGGAATACCAAAGAAACTTTGAGATCCAGGAGTACCCACTATACCATGCTCTATTAAAAGAAACTATGTTAAAACTGCTTTATGTGATCTTGGAGCCGGTGTTAGTGTTATGCCTATCTCTTTATATCGTAGACTGGATTTGAATAAGCTGACACCTACCGAAATATCTTTGCAAATGGCTGATAAATCAACTGCTATACCTGTCGGTATTTGTGAGGATGTGCCTGTTGTAGTTGCAAACCTTACTATTTTAACGGACTTTGTTATTCTTGATATTACCGAGGACGATAGTATGTCTATTATTCTTGGAAGACCCTTTTTGAATACTGCAGGGGCTGTTATTGATTGCACTAAAGGCAATGTCACTTTTCATGTTAATGGTAATGATCATACGATACACTTTCCGAGGAAACAACCTCAAGTTCATAGTATCAACTCTATTGGAAAAATTCCCTCGATTATATTTGGAGGTTTTGAATTTCCTCTTCCTACTGTCAAGAAGAAATATGATATTCTTATTATTGGGGATGTGCATATCCCCGTTGAGGTAACACAGTGTTATTTGAAATTTCTCCGATTCCATGTTATTCGGAATGAGTTCGTTAACAAGACATGATCAACCTTGTTAGTGGATTCCTTTTGATGATCATGAGATGGATGAAACTAGAAGGCACAACCTTCTGTACCCCACTTTTACTTTCTCTTATTTATATTAAATAAAATAAAAATAAACATTTTTCTTTCTGTTATCTGATTATCCGTGCAATAGAAAAATACCTCGAAAATAAAAGTTCTCCAAATGCCCTGAAATTTAAATATGATTTTTTCTAGAATATTTGAGGATTTATGGAACTGAGAACACACTAGGGGGGTCAACCACCCGCCCACGAGGGTGGAGGGCGCGCCCCCTTACCTCGTGGGCCCACGGTGGCCCTCCTCCACTTATTCCTGCACCTACACACTTCATCTTCCTCCCACAAACACGAATAACCAGCTCAAGCACGAGTTCTAGCTCATTTTGCTGCTATTTTCGATCTCCTTGCTCAAAGCACCTCTCACAAAACTGCTTGGGGAGATTGTTCCTTGGTATGTGACTCCTCCATTGGTCTAATTAGTTTTTGTTCTAGTGCTTTATTCATTGCAAATTTGTGTTGCTTAGGTGACCCTGTTCTTGAGCTTGCATGTCAAATTTATATGGTCAAAGTAGTTTTGATGCATGATATAGGCCCTAGGAACTTATAGGAGTAGTTGCTATCAATATTATTGAGTTTGGTTTACTTTTATTTTGAAGTTACTAAAAATTTCAGAATTTTTCAGAAAATGATGAGGAGACTTTTGAGGGGCTAATTGAGCCAAAGCTCGAAGGAAAAGGCACCAAAGCCTAAGTATAATCTACCTCGCACTACGGAGGTTCGGGCGTGTGAATGGCCTTCCGAGGATTTCTTGAGAGCAGCCGGGATTTATGAAGATTTTCATGAATTGGCTCATAATGCAGGCATCACCGCTTTCCTCCACGAGCAATGCGATCAATATCTCTTACTCACAAATACCTTTGTGCAAAACTTTCATTTTCATTCTAGGAACTCACCACCTAAGGTGGAGTTTCATTTATATGATGAGCATAAGGAGATGTCGCTTTATGATTTTTGTCAGATTTGTTTAGTCCCCTTTGAGGGCAAGATAGAAGAACCACATCGTGATGATGTGGAGGGGTTTATTGATACTATCACTGTAGGGGAAACAAGGAAGGTTTCCGATGCACGAATCACTAGCATACATTTTCCTGTTTTATGTTACTTTGCATTATTTGCTAGTCGTTGCTTAATTGGTCGTGGAAACTGTGGAAACCTTAGTATCCCTGATATTATTATTTTGCTCCAAGGTTTATACGGTGATAACACTTTTAGTATGGGCGGCATTATTGCTAAACGGTTAAGTCTGAACCGTACCAAGGGCCCCATCTTTGGAGGCATCTATGCCTCACGCCTAGCTGCACATTTTAACATACCTATTAGGCATTCTGAGAAGGAAGAAAAAGTGCTGCCTCGTGTTTATTTAGATTATAAAAGTATGGTGGCACATGATTTTATTGTTAAGAATAGGGAAGGAGAACTTAAATATCAATTGTTCTTTAACAAACATCATCCTGAGACTATTACCCTGCCTGCTCCTTCTTTGTTTGATTTGCCTGTAGGCACGTACCTTGTTCCATTGAAGGCTATTCATGCCTACTGGAACCCTGCACCAGCTAAGGAGCCAGAGCCGGAACCACAAATTGATCCTTCATGACAATCTAATTACCAGTGGGATCCGGAGATGATTGTCAGCCAGTGGCAAGCTGAGTCTTCCTCTTCTTCCTTGCAGTACGACCCCAACTACTATTATGGATATCCGCCAGGCCAGCCGTGGCCATAGAACAATTTAGGCCAAAAGCCTAAGCTTCGGGGAGTACGTATTTCCCACCGACATTACATTTATGTTCACACACTCATTGCTAGATGTCGATGCTCATACTTTTTCATTGTATCATTCATGCTAGTTTACTTTCCTTTTTATGCTTTCTTCTTGTGTGTTTAATAAACCTTCAGAAAAAACAAAAAATATTAGTTGTAGCTTTTAATTAATTTACTTTCCATGCTTGTAGTAGTAATTAAAAAGGAAACCCAAAAAGATTTCCTGTTCTTCTTTTACTTGTTGGGAGCTTTCCCGTGTAAATATTTTTATTTCTTTTGTTTTCTTTGGGGGTTGATAGGATAAGACCATAATTAAATTGTTGAAGTGAAGTGGCTCTCATATGCATTATGGTTGATCTGACAAAAGTGCCCATATTGCCTTGTCTTCTCCTGTTTATTGAATGCCTGCAGATTCCAGCTTAGTCCAATGCACATGCACAATTATTATTATTCACATCCTTCGGTCATGCAAGGGAAAGGCAATTATGACGATATATGATGGACTGGCAGAGATGAGAAAAGCTGGTATGAACTCGACCTCTTTTGTTTTTGTAAATATGATTAGTTCATCGTTCCTGATTCAGCCTATTATGAATAAACATGTTTGCAATGACAACTACAGATCATAGTTTCTTGTGCCATGCTTGATTAGCTATGAGTTATAATGGTTTACCTTGCGTGCCAACATGCTATTAAAATGGTTATGATGTGGTATGATAGGGTGGTATCCTCCTCTGAATGATTTAAGTGACTTGACTTGGCACATGTTCACGCATGTAGTAGAAACAAAATCAACATAGCTTTCACGATATTTATGTTCATGGTGTATTATATCCTACTCATGCTTGCATTCTGTGTTGATTAATTTTAACGCATGTTCATGACTATTGTCGCTCTCTAGCTGGTCGCTTCCCAGTCATTTGCTAGCCTTCACCTGTACTAAGCGGGAATACTGCTTGTGCATCCAAATCCCTTAAACCCCAAAGTTATTCCACATGAGTCCACTATACCTACCTATATACGGTGTCTACCTGCCGTTCCAAGTAAATTTCTATGTGCCAAACTCTAAACCTTCAAATAAATATCCTGTTTTGTATGCTCGAATAGCTCATGTATCAACTAGGGCTATCTGTATCTTCCATGTTAGGCGGGTTATTCTCAAGAGGAGTGGACTCCGCTCCTCACTCACGAGATAAATGGCTGGTCACCGGGATGCCCAGTCCCATGCTTTATGCAAACTAAATCAAAATAATTGCAAACAAAACTCCCCCTGGGACTCTTGTTAGTTGGAGGCACTCGTTGTTTCGAGCAAGCCATGGATTGATGCTTGTTGGTGGAAGGGGGAGTATAAACTTTACCATTCTGTTTCGGAACCGCCTATAATGTGTGTAGCATGGAAGGTATGACCATCTCTTGGTTGTTATGTTGACAGTGAAAGTGTACCACTCAAAATATTATTCACCTCTGTTTCAAAACCAAGCTCTGGCACCTCTACAAATCCTTTCTTCCCTCTGCGAAGGGCCTACCTATTTACTTTTATGCTGAGTCATCATCCTCTTATTAAAAAGCACCAGTTGGAGATCACCACTGTCATTTGCATTCATTACTGTTAGTTTACATTGAGTATGACTTGACTGGATCTCTTTTACCATGAATTACAATGTCTAGTCAGTCCTTGGTCTTTAAAGGTGCTCTGCATTTATGTTTTGCGGTCTCAGAAAGGGCTAGCGAGATACCACCTTGTTATATCATATTGTGATTGTTTTGAGAAAGTGTTGCCATCCGAGATTTATTATTATGCCTCGCTAGTTGATTATGCCATTGATATGAGTAAACTTGAGACCTATGAGATTTATTATTGCTGAAAACTTAAATGCTGGCTTTACATATTTACAACAACAAGAGCAAACAAAGTTTGTAAAAGTTTTTCTTTATCACTTTCAGTTTATCAACTGAATTGCTTGAGGACAAGCAAAGGTTTAAGCTTGGGGGAGTTGATACGTCTCCAACGTATCTACTTTTCCAAACACTTTTGCCCTTGTTTTGGACTCTAACTTGCATGATTTGAATGAAACTAATCCAGACTGACACTGTTTTCAGCAGAATTACCATGGTGTTATTTATGTGCAGGAGCAAACGTTCTCGGAATGACCTAAAACTTCACGGAGCCACTTTTCAGAAAATAAGAAAAATACCTGCCAAAGATGAAGGCCAGGGGGCCCACCGTCTCTCCACGAGGGGGGGGCACGCCTGCCCCCCTAGGGCGAGCCCCCTACCTCGTGGGCCCCCTGTTGCCTCTCCGACTCCAACTCCACCTCCATATATTGAGTTTCGGGGAGAAAAAAATTAGAGAGAAGAAATCATCACGTTTTACGATATGGAGCCGCTGCCAAGCCCTAAAACCTCTCGGGAGGGCTGATCTGGAGTCTGTTCAGGGCTCCGGAGAGGGGAATCCGTCTCCATCATTATCATCAACCATCCCCCATCACCAATTTCATGATGCTCACCGCTGTGCGTGAGTAATTCCATCGTAGACTTGCTGGACGGTGATGGGTTGGATGGGATCTATCATGTAATCAAGTTAGTTTTGTTAGGGTTTGATCCCTAGTGTCCACTATGTTCTGAGATTGATGTTGCTATGACTTTACTATGCTTAATGCTTGTCACTAGGGCCCGAGTGCCATGATTTCAGATCTGAACCTATTATGTTTTCATAAATATATGAGTGTTCTTGATCCTATCTTGCATGTCTATAGTCACCTATTATGTGTTATGATCTGTTAACCCCGAAGTGACAATAATCGAGATACTTACCGGTGATGACCATAGTTTGAGGAGTTCATGTATTCACTATGTGTTAATGCTTTGTTCCGGTACTCTATTAAAAGGAGGACTTAATATCCCTTAGTTTCCAATAGGACCCCGCTGCCATGGGAGGGTAGGACATAAGATGTCATGCAAGTTCTTTTCCATAAGCACGTATGACTATATTCGGAATACATGCCTACATTATATGAATGAACTGGAGCTAGTTCTGTGTCACCCTAGGTTATGACTGTTACATGATGAACCTCATCCGGCATAATTCTCCATCACCGATCCATTGCCTACGAGCTTTCCATATATTGTTCTTCGCTTATTTACTTTTCCGTCGCTATTGCTATCATCACTACAAAATACCAAAAACATTACTTTTACTACTATTACCTTTTGTTACCGTTATCACTATTATCATATTACTTTGCTACTAAACACTTTGCTGCAGATATTAAGTTTCCAGGTGTGGTTGAATTGACAACTCAGCTGCTAATACTTGAGAATATTCTTTGGCTCCCCTTGTGTCGAATCAATAAATTTGGGTTGAATACTCTACCCGCGAAAACTGTTGCGATCCCCTATACTTGTGGGTTATCACCCCGCCAGCACCAAGGCGGAGGACATCGCCGGCTTCGGCGAGGCCCTACTTCGTCAAGGCCCCGCCCCGCCAACAACGAGTCAGAGAACACCGCTGATATGTCTCCAACTTATCTATAATTTTTGATTGTTCCATGCTGTTATGTTATCAATCTTGGATGTTTTATAACCATTTTATAGTCATTTTATATCATTTTTTGGTACTAACCTATTGACATAGTGCCAAGTGCCAGTTACTGCTTTTTCGTGTTTTTTACATCGCAGAAAATCAATATCAAACGGAGTCCAAATGCCACGAAACTTTAGGGAGATTTTTTATGGACCAGAAGGAACAAGTTGGGCCCTGGTTGCACCTAGGGGGAGTCCCGAGGAGGGGACAACCCACCAGGGCGCGCCAGGAGGCCCAGGCGCGCCCTAGTGGGTTGTGCCCACCTCGATTGTGTCGGATGTGGGGCTCCGGCAAACCCTTAAGGTTCGAACACTGGGGTGCGCGTGAAGTCTTCCCCTCCTACCGATCTACGCTCTAGCTCGCTAAGATCTTGCGGACGAACTCGATGAACTCACAACACAGAAAGACACGGGGTTTATACTAGTTAGGGCCACCATTGTGGTGTAATACCCTACTCCAGTGTGGTGGTGGTGGATTGCCTCTTGGGCTGATGATGAATAATACAAAGGGAGAACAACCTCCTGAGGTTGAGGTGCTCTTGCGTGTGTGAGCTTGTGGTGTGTCTTTCGATCTCTGATGATCTCTCGAGATCTCTCTTCCTCTCCACTATGGTGGCTAGTCCTATTTATAGAGGCCCTGGTCCTCTTCCCAAATATCGAGCGGGAAGGGAGCCAACAATGGCGGGCTAATTAGAGGGGGCATAGCTAGTACAAGCTATCCTGACAAAAGTAGTCTTCGCCTGCACAAAGATCTGGTGGTGACACTGCTTTGGGATCCATGATGACCTCCGTCTTGCAATCCATGGTCCTGGTCTTGTTGCATCGGAATGGCAACCTTTGCCTGATGCCTCGGTACTCCGCGGCTGCGCTTGCCCCCTTTGCACCAAAGAGGAAACAAGGACGCTGCACGCGCTGGCGCCCGCCAGGCGCCCACCTGGTGCCGATCGTCATGGCTCACGTCACGAGAGGCTCGTGAGGTTCGCCTTGCCTTGATATCTCTGCTCCTCGGGAGCCTTCCTAGCTAGGCCACTCAAGAGGAGGTCTTGCGTCGTCCGCCTCGCGACGCTTGGCCCCTCGCGAGGGTCTTGGATGCGTTGTTGGTGAAGACGGGTCGTACGGCCTGCTAGCTCAGCCATGCCCCGGGCCGCAGGTAGGCAAGTCTGGGGACCCCCGTTCCCAGAACGCCGACAGTAACCCCCGGGCCTAAGGTGCGCGCGGGCTTGGCTTCGCGGTGAAGCCAAGGGTCAAGCTCGAAGCGCCGCAGGCCCCAAAAGCCTGCGACCTCGGTTGACGCATGGCGGTTGATTGGACGTGTGCGTCTCCGCTTCCCCATGCTGCCCCGATGACTGCACAACTTGACAAGTCCCTGCGACATGCAAGGGAAACCCTACGATTGTGGGAGACGCCGGGTGGCCTTCTCTTGCTATAAATGGGGAGGGGGTGGAGCTCCCGTTGCCCATCTCCTCCTCGCATGCTCGCTTCTTCCTCCTTGCTCTACTGCTTGCTCCAATGGTGCCCATCAGAAGTTTCTCCGCCGAAGAGAAGGGGAAAGCCCCCCGAGATGTCCCGGAGCTACTCCCGCCGAAGAAGAGATCGAGCCATCGCTGTGACGAAGCGGCGATGCAGGTGGTGGCGAGGCCTTTGTGCGAGCGACCTCCACCGGGGTACCCGCTACCCCTGTAGGCCCAAGCCGTGGGCTCGGGAGGACGAAGTGACGAGCAGCGCCACCCACGCCACGTCCGGGGTCGCCGCGCCACGGCAACGCGTGCCGTACACGCCGTGGACTCCTCGCGCGAGTTGGTGCTGTGGGCGCCGATGCCTCCGAACTCCTGGATCCGCTTCCCACGGTTCTTCTCTGACGTGATGCTGCCGAGGGGGCCTCTCGAGCTCTGGCTATAGCATGCCGATTGCAGCGCTCCGGCGATCAGAGCGAAGATCGAAGTGGTCCCCACTGGCAAGATCTTCATGACTCGCGGCTCGGGCGAGATCGCACGGGTCCGTCGCGCGAGGGGCGCCCTCGCGATCCACTTCGAGTACGACGGTGCCTCCATGCTTCTCTTCAAGGTCTTCGATGCCGAGGGCCGCCGCCTGGAGTGCTGCTCCAGAGGGGAGCGCGAGGCTGATGCGTGCTCTTCTTCGACCACTCCAGCAGCAGCAGCCCTTGGGAGTCCAGCAGCTCTCCTGAGCTCTATGAGACTCCGGAGATGAGCGATGACAACTACGTCCCCCCGAGCTCTCGTCGCGCCTCGAGCAGGGATGCGGCGTCCAGCCGCCGCCGCCGCTGATCTGGATGGGGTTGGCGCCGGCCTCCCGTGGCCCACTGTTGATGATGGCATCTACCACGGGAGGATGTAGATAGGATCCCCCTTAGCATCAGCTTTTGTTTCCTACGAAGAATCTTGAATCACCCCATGGGGGCATGTAAGGATCTGCAATGCCTTTGTACTTATTTTTCTTGTTATGAAGATTCGATGAACGCATGTCCCGTTAAGGCTTGGTCTCCCCTTTCTTTCCTCGCGATAGCTTGTTGCTCTATGCTGACGGGTCCCGGTGGCAAGGCAGCTACAGCCATCGCTGGTATGCCAGGTCGCGATGTCGTGGTCAAGGCCAGGAGGTGTGCAGCCCGAGGTCCAGTAAGAGCCCCTGAGGCGCGATGCTCAGGAGGTCCCCCTTAGCGCCCAAGCGGCCATGGTAAGGAAAGAAAGGAAGATGACTTGGCCGTAACGGGGTTGCAGCATGGTGTGAGCGACTATTAGTCCCAAATATTTAGCCGACCGAGGGCGAGAGTTATCTTGCTGACTTCACGGTGATTCCTGATGTTGCGCTATGGCTGTGCGCCAACTTTCGCAACATAGCTAGGCCAGTCCGTATGAGTTTTCCTTCTCCCGAGCTATTCTTAGTGCTCTACGTCCTCAGGTCCTGACCCTCGAGCGAGCTCAGCCACTACTGGTATGCCAGGTCGCGATGCCGTGGTCAAGGCCAAGGGGTGAGGGCTGGAGAGCCAGTAAGAGCTCCTGAGTCACGATGCTCAGGAGCCCCCCTTTTAAGGCGCAAGAGAATTGCATGAGAGAAAAGGAAACTCGCGGTGCCGCCTGCTGTCCTCCCCGCTGTGTCCCTGTGGACAGGCACAAGAAGAAACACGGTTTGCCGTTACTGCCACCTACCTGCCACTGGTTGGTCGGGATGAAGTGAAGGCACTGAGGGCCTGGTGAGGTGACGTGCACGGCACGTGCCGCGAGCCAGAGCTCGACCACTCAGATTTCTTGATCATGGCAGGGACGAACCCATGCACCAACGCCGTGCCTGTGTAGAGGCCCCGAGGGAGGCAATGATCGAGCAGGTGATAGCAGTTGGCAGGTTAAGCATGAAGAGCAGATCGACTAGGATAAATACAGGAAGATACATGGCAGTAGGTCTGGCCCGAGCGGCGTGGGGATGATGCAGCCCGAGGGGCGCCTCCAACGAGGTAAGCTAGAGACACAAGCAAAAGGGATACATGCCACAGGGATGGACCCACGCGGCCCGGGAATAGTGCGGCCCGAGGGGCGCTCCCAGCTTAAATGAACTTGGAAGATGTCACCTAGTTCTGTAGACGAAGTAGAGTTGGTGCAGCTGAAGCCACGCGTCGAAGGAATGACCGCTCATGAGCCACCGGGACCCCGAGCCTCGGGAGGCTCTGGGGGGTCAGGAGGTTCCCTGAAGACTGTCACCATATCTTCTAGAACATCATGGAACCTGGCCTCTTGAGCCGCCAGGACTTGCCGCATGTTGCGCTGATAGGCCGACGCCACGCTCGGCAAGCCGAAGGGCATGTGAACGTAGCTGTGTGGGTGGACCCCCACAGCGGCCCGCACGTGACGGCCAGAAGCGTTCCTGAGATGCTGCCCTATTGAGCCCTAGGATGTCGATGCAGACGCGCAATTCAGCACCCTCGCCTGGATGGTGAGCCGTGCTCGGCGAGTGGCTGTCGCCACGCATGGCTCTCGCGTCTTATAGCTCTTGGGTGGTCTTGGTGATGAACTCATGGGTGGTGGGCACTCCTTGCCATGTGCTCTCCTGAGGAAGGTGTGCCATGAAGCACGCTTCCAAGTGGTGCCCAAGCGCCTCCCTCATGAGATCGGCAAGGTCTGAGGCTCTCCAAAAGAGAGCCCCCGAGCCCTGCCCGAGGAGGGCGCCAGGCGCGCTTTCCTATGAGGTGGAGGGAGGTGCCCCTGGAGCGGGCGCTGATCCTGAAGAGGTTCCTGACGCAACGCCATCTTCTTGGGGTCCTGCGCAGAGTGGCAGCTTCTTCTTGGGGATGGTCTCCGGAGGGCCTTCACTTCTGCTGTCAGGGTCGTCGATTGCCGCGGCTTAGAAGGCACGCTCAAGGGAGCACACCACATCCCTTTCTTCACATGGGACCGTGATGACTCCCCCGCTTCTTGGCATCTTGAGAACATTGTAGCCGTGGTGAGTGACTGCCATGAACTTGGCCATGGCTGGATACCCGAGGATGGCATTGTATGGTAGGCGGATGTGCGCGACGTCGAAGTCGATGAGCTCGGTGCGGTAGTTCTTGTGCTCCCCGAAGGTGACAGGCAGGCGGACTAGCTCTATCGGTATGGTGGAACCGTCAGTTACTCCTAAGAAAGGCTTGGTTGGCTGGATCTGCTCATAGGGCACTAGGAGGTTGTCGAACGTGTCGACGGACAGGACATTGAGCCCTGCGCCACCGTCGATGAGAGTCTTGGTGAATTGCACATTGCTGATGATTGGGGAGCACAGCCTTGGGAGTGTGCCAGTGGTGGCTACGCACTTGAGCTGGTCAGCTGAGTTGAAGGTGATGGCGCACTGGGACCACCTAAGCGGGCGCGTGGCCTCGAGCTTGGGGAGCGCCGCGTTCACCTCACGAGCGAACAGTTTGAAGATGCGCTGAGAGGCTGGGGCCTGGGCACCGCCCAAGATGCAAGCGACCGCACGTGGCTCCTGGAAGCCCCCAGCCCCCTCGTCCTGGTGGTGGTCGTCGTTCCTTCTTGGCGGCAGCAACAGGGGAAGACCGATGTTGCCTTGGGGGTGATCCTCACGAGGCAGGTCCCTCCAGGCGCCCTCGCGAGGTTGGTCCTACCAGCGGTACTCACGAGGCCGGTCACGCCACTCCTAGAGCGGGCCACGGTCGTCCTAGCGTCCGCCTCCGCGTCCTCCTTCGCGGCCGTAGCCCCGGTCGTTGCACTCGGGGCCTCGACCGAAGCGTCGTTCCCGAATGGCTCTGAGCTCTTGACAGTCGCTGGTGTTGTGGGTGTTCAGGTTGTGGAAGCCGCAGAATGGTCGATCATTCTTGGACGACTTGGGTTGATCTCTGCCTCTCTTGGTGTCGGGTTCTGCTGCGAGCACTACTGCCTCTTTGCACTTCACATCTTTGGCCTTGGCCTTCTTCTCCTCCATTCCTGCAGCTGGCAGTTCAAGGAGAGAGAGGCGCCCCTCCTCAGCTCTTGCGCACCTGTTCGCCAGGTTGAATAGCTCCTGAGATGTGCAAAGCTCTTCGTGGATAGCCAGCTCTTCCTTCATCTTGACGTCACGGATGCCGTCTGAGAACGCGGAGATGATGGCTTTGTCCGTGACCTTGGGGATCTTGAGGCGGGTGTTGTTGAAGCGCTGTATGTACTTCTGGAGGGTCTCTCCTGGCTGTTGCTTGATGCGGCGTAGATCGCCAGTGACCGGTGGGCGGTCACGAGTGCCCTGGAAGTTGGCGACGAAGCGGTTGCGCATCTCGTCCTAGGAGGAGATCGAGCCGTGCTGCAGGTTCTGGAGCCAGGAGCGGGCCCCATCCTTGAGAGCCATGGGAAACCAGTTTGCCATGACTTTTTCGTCATCATTGGCCGCTTCGATGCTCAACTCATAGAGCTGCAGGAACTCCACGGGGTCGGCGGTGCCGTCATACCGAAGAGGCAGATCTGGCTTGGACTTGCCTGGCCAGGCAACGCTACGCAGCTCAGGGGTGAAGGCGCGGTAGCCAGCCGTGGTTGCCAGGGCCCGCTTCGGTTGCGGAGCTTGATATTGGCGAGGTTCGCGCTGCGCTACTGCAGGCGGCGCGCGGTCCTGACGAGGTGGTGCGGGGACCGCTGGTGTAGCTTCTCGCGGCCGCAGGATTTCCTGGCAGCTCCTTTCTTCACGCGCGGGCGCCTGGCGCGGTGGATCACACCGCGGTGGTGCGCGCCTTGGTTCCAAGGCACCCTCTTGGGGTCGAGGCGGTGGAGACACGCCATGAGCGTCGTCACCCTTGGCTGGCTGAGGTGGAGGCAGAGAACGGGATGGCGCCAGAGAGCCCCCTGCGGCACAGACGAGCTCGGCGACGCGGTCGAGCCACTCCTCATAGACGTCGTCGACGGGGCGGTAACACAGGAGCTGGTTCGCCGCGATGAGCGCGGCCCGTGCCTCCATGGGAGCGCGGTGCACATGACGCCTACTGCTCGTTCCCCACCGGGTCGGTGGCACCGTTGGCGGCGGGGGACGGAGAACGACGAAGTGGCCCGCCGACGGGAGCCGTCTGAGCGACGCGGGTGGCAAGGGTAGCCCGACGCTCAGCTCGAGCACGGCGAGCGTCCGTCATGGAGACGACGAAGCGACGGAAAGGAAGCTACGGCGCACCCCTACCTAGCGCGCAAAATGTCGGATGTGGGGCTCCGGCAAACCCTTAAGGTTCGAACACTGGGGTGCGCGCGAAGTCTTCCCCTCCTACCGATCTACGCTCTAGCTCGCTAAGATCTTGCGGACGAACTCGACGAACTCACAACACGGAAAGACACGGGGTTTATACTGGTTTGGTCCACCGTTGTGGTGTAATACCCTACTGCAGTGTGGTGGTGGTGGATTGCCTTTTGGGCTGATGATGAACAATACGAAGGGAGAACAGCCTCTTGAGGTTGAGGTGCTCTTGCACGTGTGAGCTTGTGGTGTGTCTCTTGATCTTTAATGATCTCTCGAGATCTCTCTTCCTCTCTACTATGGTGACTAGTCCTATTTATAGAGGCCCTGGTCCTCTTCCCAAATATCGAGCGGGAAGGGAGCCAACAATGGCGGGCTAATTTGTAGGGGGGCAGCTAGTACAAGCTATCATGACAAAAGTAGTCTTCTCCTGCACAAATCTCTGGCGGTGACGCTGCTTTGGGCTCCATGATGACCTCCGTCTTGCAGTCCATGGTCCTGGTTTTATGGACCAGAAGGAACAAGTTGGGCCCTGGTTGCACCTGGGGGGAGTCCCGAGGAGGGGTTAACCCACCAGGGCGCTAGGAGGCCCAGGCGTGCCCTGGTGGGTTGTGCCCACCTCTAGTGCCCCCCGGACCGCCTATTTACTCTATAAATAAGCAAATATTCCCAATACCCCCGGGGAGTCGACGAAATATTCATCCAGCCGCCACAGAGTCCAGAACCACCAGATCCAGTCTAGACACCATCTCGGATGGGGTTCACCACCTCCATTGGTGCCTCTCCGATGATGCGTGAGTAGTTCTTTGTAGACCTTCAGGTTCGTAGTTAGTAGCTAGATGGCTTCATCTCTCTCTCTCTTGATTCTCAATACAATGGTCTCTTTGAGATCCATATGATGTAACTCTTTTTGCATTGTGTTTGTTGGGATCTGATGAACTTTGAGTTTATGATTAGTCATATCTTCTTATATCCATGAAAGTTATTTGAGTTTCTTTGATCTCTTATATGCATGATCTCTTATAGCCTCGTATTTCTTCTCCGATATTTGGGTTTTGTTTGGCCAACTTTATCTATTTATCTTGCAATGGGAAGAGGTGCCCGGTAGTGGGTTCGATCTTACGGTGCTTGATCCTAGTGATAGAAAGGGAACCGACACATATGTATCGTTGCTACTAAGGATAAAAAGATGGGATCTATATCTACGTAATAGATAAACGGATCTTTTCTGCATCATGCCATCGTTCATATTGCATTACGCCGATTTCCATGAACTTAATAAACTAGATGCATGTTGGATAGCGGTCGATGTGTGGAGTAATAGTAGTAGATGCAAACGGGAGGCGGTCTACTAATCTTGGACGTGATGCCTATGTAATGATCATTGCCTGGATATCGTCATAATTATTTGAGGTTCTATCAATTGCCCAACAGTAATTTGTTTACCCGCCATTTTCTATCTTTCTCGAGAAAGGCCACTAGTGAGACCTACGGCCCCCAGGTCTTCTTCCTCATATATTTGCCTTTGCGATCTACTTTTCTCTTGCATTTATTTTCAGATCTATTAATCCAAAAACCGAAAAATACTTGGCTGCACTTTATTTTATTTGCGATCTATTATTTCAATCTACTACAATTTTCTGGCATCGTTACCCGAAAGGGATTGACAACCCCTTTAACACGTTGGGTTGAGAGGTGTTGTTATTTGTGTGCAGGTGATGTTTATGTTGTGTTGCTTGGTTCTCCTACTGGTTCGATAACCTTGGTTTATTCACAAAGGGAAATACCTACCGTTGTTGTGCTGCATCATCCCATCCTCTTTGGGGAAATACCGACGTTGTCCTAGTAGATAGGAGCTCTTCTGGCGCTATAGTCAGAGAGCAATCAACCGCCGGCTCTGCTGAGGCCCCGCCTCGCCGGCACCAGGGCGGAGGACTTGGCTGGCTTCTGCGAGGCACTGGTCCACCGAAGCCCCGCCCCGCCAACAATGAGGCAGAGAACATTGCTGGCTCCACCGAGGCCCCGCCCTGCCAGCAATTTCCCCCGCTCCGCTGAGGCACCGCCCCGTCGACAACAAGATAGACGACATCGTCGACTCTGTCGAGGCCTTGCCCCGCTGCCAATGAGGCCGCGCCACACAAAAAATGAGGAAGAGTTTAACACGATAGGTCGCCACTGCTCGGGTCCAAGTAAGGCCGCCGCTGCTACCCTTCGGTTGAATCCAAGCTTGGCTCATTGAACACTGATTGCAGATTAGCTTCTTGGCGGCGATGTGGAGTCGGAGAGCTGTGCTGGAGAAGAAGCTTCTGGTCGACTCAGCCGGACATGGGAAATGGACGTTGGATATCATAGATTAGGTTAATTAATTATACCTCAGCGCACCCCTTTTTAGTTGAAGAATGTATGAAATGTAATGAAATCCAACCGTGTATGAATGAATTTAGTTCAATTACTTCAAATTCTTGTATCACTGGCATTGGATGAACATGCAAAACAATACGTACTAGCATTATTCCCAGGATGTACGATGGTCACCTCGTTTGCTGTAGTTTCACATGTACAAAAATTTTGAGCAGCTTTTTAGCGTGCATGTACATTGCAATCAAACTCAGAGGCCTGGTAATTCATAGAGAACATTCAAAACAATCGATGATTATGCATCTCAGTGATTCACATGTCAGAGCTAATATTTAGTTCACAACTAAAGAGTAAAGAAAAATGATCGATGTTGTTGACAGCGAAGGGCGTCCCATTCGAAAATATCAAACACATGTATTCTTGCTAACATCAATGAGCAAAATTTGACAAGGTTGTCCCATTCCAAAATATAAAATGTGTGTCTTTTGCGTACATCAATTAGAAAACTTTGACAAGGTTTTCCAATTCCAAAATATCAAATGCCTACGATTGTGGAATGGGCAGGGTTTGCCATGAGTTAGAACATTGACATGGCACCTCGTGCTAAATAAACCAGCTGTTCTTTTTGTGAAGTTCCACCAAAATCGTAGCTTGTATGATTTCACCTTTATATGTTGCAACGCCTTGAATATATCGGCACCTCCTTTCTTGTAGTTAATTTTGTGGCTGGAGGTGGAAATAAATGATTCGAGAACATTCGATGTATTATGCATGATGAAGTATAATGGGCACGAACCATCAAAACATTTTGTGCAGTTCCCATTGAAATCAAGCTGAGCACCCCTGTTTGCATAAATACAAAAAATTATTAGTAAAGCAAACTATATTATGAATTTACATTTGAAATAGGCACCTACATGGTCCATGCAGAGCACACATTTAAAAAAAGGGAACTCTAGAAAGAATCATAGAACAACATTGTACTTGCCCATCACAGCAAAAAAGATGGAAATATGTGAGTCCTTCTGAGATGAAGTTAGGTTGGTCTTGTGATGAGTAATGTAACCATCCTTCAACTGCTCCTTCTGATGAGAAGATAGACTGGGCTTCTTCATCCTGGCATAACCGGAACTAGGCACTTCACGTACTCCATATTCTTCTTCAAAGGAGGATGATCTTGTTGTGCAAAGACAAGAGAACAACTAAATGCTAGCATCCCTGTTTGCTCGAAAAAAAGGAAATATTTAAAACATCCAATACATTAACAAAGGGAGTAACTGATGAAATGTATAGTCATAAAGAGATGCATCTCCTCCTTATCCTCATAGGAAATGATATGATACCAAACACAGTAGCTCAACTTGAACTTTATTATTACTTAATTTTAACAGTGGCTATAACGGTGGCAAACCGGTGCATCAATTTATTAGCAGCCTTAGATTAACATGTGAAACAATACCACTTTCTCATGAGAGTAGCTAAACAGTAGCAAAACACCAATAGAGATGACAAAGCTCAATCATACAGATGAAATCCGTGGGTCGGTACCAACCTTTTCCAGGAGGCTTATTGTGTAGAGCATGAAAATGAAGCACTTCTCTGGAACCATCCGTTATTATCTAGTGTGGTTGCCATGCTTACTATAAACTCCTCGATTAGTTTAATGTTTCAAACATCTTCTTGTGCAGTTCCACTAAAATATATATAATCTTCAAATAAGATCCCTGTTTGCACAATTAGAGATAATTACATATTACATTAAGAGTGGCATCAAATCACAGTGGCAAAACAATTGCTCGTTCCAGCCATAGCAATAAATTAAGATGCAAAACTATATCATTACTTGTGTCATCACAGTTCCAGTACTTCATTACAGCATCGGGACTTGATTTCTGCTGTTCTTCCGCTTGGTCTTCCCCTTCATCACTTGGTTCAATAACAGAAAAGCTTTGCCTTCAACATAAGATTTGGCATGTCAAGTAGGGAGCACAAGTATATCACTAGACAACAACATTACTTTTCAGATGACAGTAGCAAAATACAGGCCAACAGTTGTGAAATATCATTATCATACCTAAATGGGATATTACGGCGCACATATAGATTGGAAGTCTGGTCTCCTTTTGTGGAGTTCACTAAAATCGAGCAACATTACCATATAAGTAGCAGAACATATGAAAGCACACTGCACAATCATGTGGAAGAAGGCCATTACTGATCTCTCATGATGCGGAATTCTAAAAACTCACAAGAAGAAGATCTAAAACAAATTTGCCGAGACAGATAGCAAGTCAGATATCCTCTTGTGCAGTTCCACTAAGATCAAGCAATCAAGCAACGTTGTCGGTGTGACAGTTTGGTTGAACTGCAAAAAACACTCTTACAGCAATAGTATTTTGTGCAGTGCAAAAAAAGGTCGCAATAACAACGAGGTGAAGTAGATAACCCTGTTTACACAGAGGTGCAAAGGAAACAATTACTGGTCAATAACGATGGATGAAACAGAAGCCCACAAAAAGAAGCATCTTACTTATCTAAATGGGGGAAAAAGTAAGACAGTAGCCTTTCTCAAACAGTGGAATTGATCCATATTAACAAAGAGATTATATTAACAATAAAATCCATTAAGCATGCAATTTTCTTTTAGCCGTGGCATTGCTTCAATCTTTCAGCGGCATTATTAGATAAACAACAGCTAAAGAGTTGTACGGGACAGCGGACACACCAGCACCATCTGCATCTACTGATGTATAAAGGGCTGATGCATAGTCTGTTGCAACAAAGAACAAACAACCAAGGAGCATATTTGTGTTGGTCCATGTTTTGTTATCTCTAGACACCTTTCCTTATGTGAGGGCAACAAATCATGTCCTGCTCAAACTCTACAGCCTTGTCCCCCGCCTACAGAAAGATCAGTTCGTTATAGATGTGTGTACTGTGTTTGTCATTGTTTTCCCTTTTTGACCAACGTAGGTGCTGCATAGCCAGTCTGTACTACTTCTCCCCTTCCTTTCCTCTTTGAACCACGTTTGTGATTCATGCTATACAACTTTCCCCATTACTTTCTTGTTTGATCCAACACCTAGATTCGAGTGTAGGAGTGGAAGTTCTCGTGTGTCTCTCCGTGATTTTTTCTCTTGCATATTTGTTTCCCCTTACAAAAGAAACTTCATCTAGAACTTTTAGTTTCTTTTCTTTCCTTTTTGTTCTGCATTTTCTGCATCCAATTCATTGCAAATATTTCAGTAAATTCCTTGCATATCCTTGTGAGATCTTACTTGTCTAGTGAGCTGAGGTGACAAGTGGTTTCACTCTAATGAACTCGGTCACACCGGTTTGTTCTCTTCAGCCCAACCGAAATCTTTCGGTGCAACCGAAGCACACAACTCGGAGTAACCGATTCCACCACAGGAAAACCAACTTGCCACTTATTCCTGATTTCTGTTTGCTCCAGCTCCACTCAATGATTCTTGTCCTCTACCAGCATCATATTAGACATGCTTCTTTGCTCTGTGACTCGAGGACCAACCCATTTGTATCACATGTCCAGAAGAGCCCTTCTTGGAAATTGATGTCAAAGGGGGAGAGAGAGAGATCACATCAAAGCTTAATCCTTCCTATAGGGGGAGAAAGAGAGAATACTCAGGGGGAGAGAGTTTCTCAACTAGGAGAAACTAATATCATCAAAGACCCCAGATGCTTGGTGTTCAAGAGGAGAGATGTCACATGTCTTTAAGAGGGGAAAGACATGTTTGGTTGCTTGCTTTAGCTCAAGCTCTGTTGTTTCCTTTTTTGTTGCTCTGATTTTCTGTTCCCTATCTTCTCCCAATATCCCATGAAGATTCAGGGGGAGCAAGACATCTAAGGGAAGGAAATCTCTAATTTTATTGCATATCTTTACCTTTGGGGACATGTCTATATCCAATGTGGTACTTAGTACTCACTCTACATGTCATCCCAGTCTTGGTTCTCTTGTGGTTTCTCTTGCTTGCTCTGGTCAGTAGGTGTATCTGTGTTATTTAACCTTGTTTGCGCAGGTTCATCCCATCCTAAGCCAACTCAAGATCACAAGGTATGTATATGCATCACAGTCATGTGAATGAGAAGTTCTTGCTGATGTACATACTGTTGCAAGAAGGACTCATGAGCATGAAGGTACATTTCTCACATTCACATCATTTGCTCTGATGCATATAGCCAAGATACATGTAACACATTGCTTACTCTGTCATGTTTATGCATTCACATGCTCCTATATTAAATATTCACATGATTGCATACATGTAGGGGGAGCCTATGCATGTTACTTGCTATTCTCTATATCTTTATCTAAAGATTTGATGTATGTTGTCATCAATTACCAAAAAGGGGGAGATTGAAAGCACAAGTTCTCCCTAGGTGGTTTTGGTAATTAATGTCAACATATCTATTGTTGGACTAACACTTTTATCTAGTATGTTTCAGATAAGTTCCACAATGGAGTGGCATGGACTAGAGGATGTGGAACCCCTTCAAGATGCTAAGGACAAAGGATTGGCTCAAGCTTCAAGATCAAGACTCTACATTTTCTATTTTAGTGATCCAAGATCACATTGAGTATAGGAAAAGCCAATACTATCAAGAGGGGATGAGGTGTTGCTTAATGGTTTGCTTGCTCAAAGTGCTTAGTGATATGCTCCAAAACCCTCAACTACCTTCCCACATCCACATATGACCTAAACCAAAAGTCAAACTCGGCCCCACCAATTCTATCTATCCGGCGCCACCGAGTTTCATATGTCATAGCCACTTCCACAAACCCTAGCAAATCGGTTTCACCGATAGGGATCTCTTTCTCACCGAGATGGGATTGTAATGCAAACCCTCTGGTTAGCTTATTACCAAAATCGGTCCCACCGAGTTTGTGTAATCGGTCTCACCGAGTTTGCCTGGCCAACTCTCTGGTTAGCTTATTACCAAAATCGGTCCCACCGAGTTTGTGTAATCAGTCACACTGAGATTACGTTATGCCCTAACCCTAACCATATCGGTCCTACCGAGTTGCATCTCAGTCCCACCGAAAATTCTAACGGTCACTAAGTTTGCTGAATCGGTCCGACCGAGTTTAACCATTCGGTCCCACCGAGTTTGGCAAATTGTGTGTAACGGTTAGATTTTGTGTGGAGGCTATATATACCCCTCCAGCCACTCTTCATTCGTGGAGAGAGCCATCAGAACATATCTACACTTCCAATACACATTTTTTGAGAGAGTACCACCTACACTTGTGTTGAGGTCAAGATATTCCATTCCAACCATATGAATCTTGATCTCTAGCCTTTCCCAAATTGCTTTCCACTCAAATCTTGTGAGAGAGAGTTTAGTGTTGGGGAGACTATCATTTGAAGCACAAGAGCAAGGAGTTCATCATCAACACACCATTTGTTACTTCTTGGAGAGTGGTGTCTCCTAGATTGGCTAGGTGTCACTTGGGAGCCTCCAACAAGATTGTGGAATTGAACCAAGGAGTTTGTAAGGGCAAGGAGATCGCCTACTTCATGAAGATCTACCGCTAGTGAGGCAAGTCCTTCGTGGGCGACGGCCGTGATGGAATAGACAAGGTTGCTTCTTCGTGGACCCTTTGTGGGTGGAGCCCTCCGTGGACTCGCGCAACCGTTACCCTCCGTGGGTTGAAGTCTCCATCAACGTGGATGTACGATAGCACCACCTATCGGAACCACGACAAAAACATCCGTGTCTCCAATTGCGTTTGAATACTCCAAACCCTTCTCTTTACATTCTTGCAAGTTGCATGCTTTACTTACCGCTGCTCATATACTCATTGCATGCTTGCTTGATATGTATTGTGGTTGTTAAACTTGTGCTTAAACTCCACTTAAACTTAAGAATATTAAAAACTTCAACTTTTGGCACTTAGTGTCTAATCACCCCCCCCCCTCTAGACACCTCTTCTCGATCCTTTCAGCCGGTAGTGGATTCCCTCCCTCACCGGCGGCGACAGTGTTAAGCCTCGTTTCCTTCCCCGGCAGACGGGATCCTGCCGGCTCTTTCACCAGCAGTGTGGGGACCGAGAGAGAGAGAGGCCAACACAGTCTTGTTTAGATTTGGAGAGGGTGAGAGAGTGTTAAGAGAGCAACTACGAGCACTAAGGCTCCAGCGTGTATGTATATAGTGGAGAGAGAGTGTGAAGAGAGCAAACCCTAGAAGACAATCACCGAGGCTGTAGTGTATAGTTGGAGTGATTTTCTTTTTCTCTCCATAAAAATCATTATAAATTTTGCACGAAACAAAACTCTTTATTTAATGTAATGAAGAAAAATACTAGGGAAATGCTAATACATGAAGAAAATTTAACGCTCGAAGGATTCAACTCGCAATTAATGTTGCACGCCTCCTAGTCGTGCTTACAATCATTCGCATGTGCTACACAACCCTCCGAAGTGAACAACAACTAAGCCACACACAGTCAAAATATAGGAAAGGTGGGCTGCACCATCCTCAAATGTGAGAATGTGGTGGAAAGAAGTGAAAATAAGACTGTAATAATATGGTAAAACGAAGAAAATGAGATTAGCCAGGAAGTAGTAAATTGGTAATACATGACAACAAAAAATAAATATTGTTGGCTTCTTTTTTATGTCTTCTAAATGCTATAGTGCGAGGGAGTGGCTATGTCTCCGACGGACGTGCGTGTACCTCTTCTCTTCTTGTACGTACTCCATTTATCTCACTTCCTGTGGCTTCCCACTCCCACGATATTCCTATTCTATGAACATGTGTGTGTGCGCACGCGCGTGTGTGTGTGTTTTAACAATGTGTGTGTCAGAGAGAGCGACACATCAACCTATAGAGAGATGGTGTGTAGTATAGTACTCTACGAAGTCGCGAGAGTTAGTGCATCCTCTCGTTTCCAGGCATCCGGTCAGGACAGCTGCCACGCCCACTCCTGACTGACCACCCTGGCCCACCCAAGGCCCCTCCATCGCCCACGGGTGCTTCCCGCACGAAACGTTCAGTGCCGCACCATAGAATCGGTGCCGCATTAATGCCCGAGCGGAGCGGATGCGACCTCTCACTAGCGCATGCGTTGAAGGGAGAAGCGGATTCAACAAACTGTGATGGTTGCTTCGTCCGTCCAACTTATGGCCGTGTCTATGTGATTTGACGGCCCATTAGCCATTATTACTAAGGTGGTACGACGGTGCTGAGTCTCACTTGTACTATACACTTTACTTTGGTGCATGACACGTGCACCAGACGCTGGATGTCCCACGTTTAGCGAAAGGAGGTAGAACGTGTCCACTCTTTACAATTTTCTCCACTCTTGCACTGGAGGAGTAAGAAATCAATGAAAACATGAAAGCAACGAAAAATGTACCATGTTATGTAGCTTTTAGCTTATGTTTCATGTATCTTGCATCCAAGGTGTCTCTGTTGCAACATTCCATCAAATACAAAGGAGACTAACATGCATGCTTTGCATCTCAATGATTCACAGATCGTAGCCAATACGCCCACCGTTCCAAAATAAGTTTCTCAACTTTATGCCAACTTTAGTCCAAAGTTGTACTAAAGTTGACACTTATTTTGGAACAGAGACAGCTAAAGAAATGATCCATGCATTCCCTAGGCCTTGAACCCTAAACCCTAACCAGGCTTTAATTTGGTGGTGAGGTTGAACCTTCTAAAGGAATGAAGTTTCCAACCATTTGACTATCGGATCATTTTGTGCAGTTTCACTAAAACCGAGCTGAGCATCCCTATGGCAAAGAAGAAATTGAAGTGTGATTAGAATAAGACTAGTGGAACTAGTTTTTATGAGACATAAACTCATCACAAATACGATAGAAAGCAGTAGAGGTACATGCTGGGAAAAGAAGTAGAGAAATATCCACATGGAGCGATGTGGGCAGCTGGGGCAGTGGTGCAAGCCGTCTATAAAGGAAGTTGTACCTGAGGATGTCGGGATGTAGCTAGCTTAGACAAGGGCAGTGAGGGGCGGCAACTTCCCATGTCGTGGCAATGAGCAAGGGGCGAATCCAACCGCACCACCTTTGTGAGATAGAACGGCGGGGACCCCTGATCGGGACGCGCCGACAATACATTTTTGCTGTCTGTGACAGCGACCACATCTACACAAAGCATCCACCCCTTCCCCCGTAGAACGTGATCTGCCCGGATGTTAGAGATGTGGCCACAATCGTTTTGTGTGTGTGTGAGAGAGAGAGTGAAGAGAGCAACCCCAGCAAGCAACCATGTAGGCTCCTGGCTATGTATATATAGTGGAGCGACACTACTGTAGGATGCTGCTAACGCGATACTGCGACCAGAGACCCTTCGAGAAACTGTGTGTGATGCCATAATCGCAAATGATGCCGTATGAAAACCGTCAGAAATGTGTAAAATGTTTGCGATGACAGATGCATCAAACACGGTTCAGGTTTTAGTTGCGTGTGTGATGAAGGGCATACGGTTCAGTTCAATGAAATGTTTGTGATGAGGAGGAACAAAATAAATGGGCAGCCAGATGGAGGCATGTCCGATACACAACATACGGTTCACTCGGATGAACTGTTTGTGATTAGGGAACACAAAACAAACGGTCAGCCAAATCAAAGGTGTGTGCTATATACGGCATGCGGCTCACTCGGATGAACTGTTTGCGTTGACACAAGAGAACAGAAACGGCTCAAATTAACAAGATGTGTGTGATACGCGGCAAACAGGTGTGTAATCAGAAATGTGTCTAAAGACCGATAAGAACACAGATGGTTGCTGCTAATAAGACGTGTGTGTTGTGCGATGGGATTTCATACAGAACAACAACATACACACACACACACACACTTATAAGAACATGCTTGCATAACCAAATTAAACATCTACTACAACCATGGCATTTGCACACACCAAAGTAAACTATTACATGCATAATTACATAGGTGGCTACTACACACATGACATTTCCACACACACCAATAAAGTAAACTATATATTACATGCATGATTAACTAGCATAAACGATCATCTGATCATCATCTACTTGATATGAGGCTTGCTCTACTTGTGGCTCTATACGGGCTCGTCGATTTGGGTAACGAGGCACTTCCTCATGTCAACGATCCGCTTGTGCATCTCGTAGCATGTGTACATGCTCTTGGCTGCGAACCTGAGGTGAGGTTAATCCAGTTGCCGCATCCAGGCCTTGTGCCAGGATACAGAACTTCTTCTCTGGGCATCCTACTTCATCTTTTCGTAGTAGGGGTCGATGATGGCTGAGGCGAGTTCAACCAGGGAGTCCTGCTTCGTGCTGCCCCAGACCCTGTAATGGTCACGGATTTCGACAAGGTTCTTGCAGGCCAAGCCCGTAACACTGAGCACTTTTACATCTTCTTTGGTATCCACCATGGTGAACTTGTAGCGGGTGCTGTTGAAAAACCTGTTGAAACGGTTGCAAGGCCCTATGGCCATGTAGTAGTGGTAGATGAGGACATGATGGCGCACACATAA
The DNA here is from genome assembly GCF_056163025.1 of Triticum urartu. Taxonomy (NCBI): domain Eukaryota; kingdom Viridiplantae; phylum Streptophyta; class Magnoliopsida; order Poales; family Poaceae; genus Triticum; species Triticum urartu. Next base: position 439,827,550 of record NC_141878.1, on the reverse strand, counting down.
CTGGGCGACGACAACCTTCTGATCTATGTCGGCACGACTGGCGGTGTACTGGAGGTCGATGCCGACCACCTTGTACTTGTCTCCAGCAAGCAACTACTCAACGCTGTTGATGTAGTCGTCCACCACGGCCGGGTCGATGGTGTACACCACCGAGAGATCTGTCTCCCTCGCGCGGGTCTCCACTCTATGCTCGCCGAACTCCATTGGAGCGTCGCCGGACATCCCCTCTCTATGTGTCATTTTGGGTGTGCTTGTTGTGTTGTGGGGTGCGATCGAAAGGTTGAAGAGACTAAGGTTATAATGGCCGCGGGAATTAAAGGGGAAGCCGAACGGCCAGGAATATCGGCAGGCCCTGATGGCAGTTCTAATTTGCAGCGCGTAACTCCATCGTGCCACACGTAACTGCATCGCGTGGCAACGCGCGCAGTGCAACCGCATGCATATGGGGCCCCCGATGTGATCATGCGCACGCCTAACCGCTGGCAGAGCACGCGCGGAGGGACGCGAGCAGAGCGCTCTATGGCCGCCTCAAGGAAAAGCTGTCCACAAGCCGAGCGCACCAACGGACGCAAGCAGAGCACGCCAACGGACGTGACCGAGCGCGGCGGAGCTCCTAACGGCGAGCAGAGCTTGCCAAGGGACACGAGCAGAGGACGGCACAGTGATACGTGGCAAATAAGACAAACTATGCGAGCGATGTCGGAGACATCAGCACGAATTAGATTAGAGTTGCATGTGCGATACGTGGCACACGGTTGATCCATCAGAGCTGTTTGTGATGGAATAAGCCGTGTGTGTTGCGGGCAAACGCTTGCTGGTGTATAACCTTAAATTTAACCAAAAACTGTTAATGCATGTTACAAAAATTGTACAGCTGGAAACTATGTTCAAATACGACTCCAACGATATAATCTATGGTGACATGCATTCGTATTTTATTAGTTAATAAATCCTACTTATAAACCAGGACGGGGGTATAGTAGGTAACTATATTGCAAACAATTTTTTATTAACTGTATGTGTAGGTGTCCTCTCGTCCTCCTCTCGCACGTCTTGTCACCCCGCTGCCGCAGACGGCTTACACCGCAAGCTTGCGCAGCGCACGGGGGGTGTTCTTTTGGCCAAATGGTGGCGCCAATGAATCGTTGGTGAGCCCGTTACCACACAACCTCGTAGGTTCCCGCGCAAGCTTCCCGCCCGACTCCATGAAATCCCCCAAAATCCCAATGCTTGCCGGCCTGCTATAAAAACCCTCACGACCGGCGAGTCCTGCGTCGCATTTTCCCCTCCCTCCATGTAGCTTATCTCGTCTGCTTCTTCCACAATCGCCAATGGCACCAGTCCGTCGTCGTCGCTCAGCCACTCCGTCGTCATCAGAGGACAGCTCCAGGTGGGAGGCTACACTGCGGCGGCAGCACAGTCCCCGACATAGTGTAGGGCGCGTGGCGTCCCTGTTGGATGTGCATGGAACACCCACCACACGCTCCGCCGCCTCCGCCCATCGGCCGCTGCTGTCGGCTGCCGTTGTCGCCACACCACCATCGAAAGCCAGGGCAATCTCTCGCTCCGCCGTTGCGGCCCGAAGGCGGGAGGTGGCCCTCGTGGCCGCCACCCCACTGCCAGCCACCATGGCCATCACCCGCTCTACCACCGCGGCCCGAAGGCGGGAGGTGGTGGTTTTGCCGCCACCCCATCGTCGGCCGCCGGGCTGCCAGCCCACCGACGACCACCGGGATCATCACCCGCTCCGCCACCGACGCCCGAAGGAGGGGGTGGAGGTGGATGCCCGCACGTGCGTCAGCAACCTTGCGCACTACATCAAGTTCCTGCGGGAAGAGGAGGACCACCTCGACGAGCACACAAAGAGCCTTACCGCAGTCGTGGCCACATCACATGTCGACGCGGAGGCGGGGCACCGTTTTGCATTTGTCCAACTCGTCGGTAGGCTCCTCCTCCTCTTCCTCTTACTGAGCGCGCTCAGCAGAGGAGAGGCTGCCGGAAGTAGCACAAAGCCCCTTCGTGGTAGTATGTAGTAGTACTTAGGGGCTATTTTGTTCAGTTCATCTGACTATAGATGTTTGGTCGAACTGTACAACATACTTAAAATTAGCTAGTATATATAGTTGAACTTGCTATTTCAGTACCTGGTTGGCAACAATTGGGGAATGATTTCTAGCTTAACTACTGAATTTTAGTTGCAAAAATTACATAGTGCTAATGATTTCTAGCTGCATATTTTGAAAAATCGCAGTGTTACAAGGATTGATAAATGGCAACGTTACTAGATCAACAAATGTAAATCTTTCCAATTTGACAAATGGCAACATACCCAATATGACAGATGCAAATCTTACCAAATTGTTTGTACATGGTTGCACACGGGTCATCCAGAACAATCGTTTGCGTTGAAGGGATGCACAAATCCTGCGCTGCTCTCACTTTGCATCCGGGTGTTCTATCTAAATCGTTTGCGATCAAGAGCTGCAAAAATCCTGCTCGGCACATTTTCACTTGGCTTCCTGGGGAAGCTATCGGTTTGCATACGAGTGTTCTAACTAAAACGTTTGCGATGAGTGTTTTATATTTAAAAAGGGAATTAAATTGCGGCTTGGGCACCATTAATGGAGAGGACGCGAGCAAGGCGGGCGGCCATGGAAATCAAAGGGCTCGCTTCCCAGTGAGCCTGCGCAGTGTACAGCTCACACGCTTCCCGGTGAGCCTACGCACTCGAGGTTAGCTTGCACGCCTCTCACTCAGCCAGCGCACCGGACGACGCTCGCACGCCTCCCATTCAGTTAAGTTCAAGAAGTTTTCCGCATGGCACCTCCTACAGCCATTAAAACCAAGACATGTGGCATCACATGAATGGTTAACAGAATTTGGGATTTACTAGAATCTAAAACTAGGCATCTCAATGTTTTGCCGGCAACCAACGGTGCCCGAGTGTTTGAAATTCATGCCCATTTCTTGCATGGGACCTAAGAATGCACCCAAGGACACATATTTGTTTTCTCAACCAATTTATATGCACTGGAGCATGTGCATATAGTTAAAATTTGAATCATGCACATAAAATGCATTGAAAACTCAGTTAATGCATAAAAATGTCCAAACGAACCCCGAAAAATCACAAAAATTCAAAAAACACTCCTGTTGTTCTATGTTGACACGAGAAAAAAAATTGAAAGGAATAAGAGGCAATGGATATCGTTTCGTCCCCAAATGTGGGACGTTCCCTACCGAAAACAATCATGTTTGTTGTGAGAAGCTCCGGTTCGTGAGAAGCATATACCCAAACCTGCCCCATACGGAACAAAATTTGCACCACGACATGTTGATGCCGCCCCATGATAGCATGCCAAGTTTCATGAATTTCAGACGAGTTATAAATTTACTAGAATTTAAAAACCATGCATCTCAATGTTTTGCCGGAAATCAATAGTGCCCCGGTGTTAGAAATTCATGCCCATTTCTAGCATGGGACCTAAGCATGCACCCAAGGACACATATTTGATTTTCCAACCAATTTATATGCACTGGAGCATGCGCATGTAGTTCAAATTTGAATTATGCACATAAAATGCATTCAAAACTTAGTTAATGCATAAAAATGTCCAAATGAACCCTGAAAAATCACAAAAATTCACACAACACTCATGTTGTTCCATGTTGACACGAGAAAAAAATTCAAAGCAATAAGAGGCAATGGATATCGTGTCGTCCCCAAAGGTGGGACGTTCCCTACCGAAAACCATCACGCTTGTTGTGAGAAGCTCCGGTTTGTGAGAAGCATATACCCAAACCTGCCCCATATGGGACAAAATTTGTACCACGTCATGTTGATGCCGCTCCATGATAGCATGCCAAGTTTCATGAATTTTAGACGAGTTTTCGATTTACTAGAATTTAAAAACTAGACATCTCAATGTTTTGCCGACAATCAACGATGCCCCGGTGTTTGAAATTCATCCCCATTTCTCGCATGGGACCTAAGCATGCACCCAAGGACAAAGATTTGATTTTTCAACCAATTTATATGCACTGGAGCATCTGAATCTAGTTCAAATTTGAATTATGAACTCAGTTAATGCATAAAAATGTGTAAATGAACCCCGAAAAATCACAAAAATTCAAACAACACTCTTGTTATTCTATGTTGACATGAGAAAAAAATTTGAAAGCAATAAGAGGTAATGGATATCGTTTCGTTCCCAAAGGTGGGACGTTCCCTACCGAAAACCATCATGCTTGTTGTGAGAAGCTCCGGTTTGTGAGAAGCATATACCCAAACCTGCCCCATATGGGACAAAATTTGTACCACGGCATGTTGATGCCACCCCATGATAGCGTGCCAAGTTTCATGAATTTCAGAAGATTTTGGATTTACTAGAATTTAAAAACAACGCATCTCAATGTTTGCCGGCAATCAACGGTGCCCCGGTGTTTGAAACTCATGCCCATTTCTTGCATGGGACCTAAGCTTGCACACAAGGATGCACATTTGATTTTCCAACCAATCTATATGCATTGGAGCATGTGCATGTAGTTCAAACTTGAATTATGCACATAAAATGCATTGGAAGCTTAGTTAATGCATAAAAATGTCTGACCAAACCCCAAAAATCACAAAAATTCACACAACAATCCTGTTGTACTATGTTGACACGAGAAAAAAAATACAAAGCAATAAGAGGCAATGGATATCGTTTCATCCCCAAAGGTGGGACGTTCCCTACCGAAAACCATCATCCTTGTTGTGAGAAGCTCCGGTTTGTGAGAAGCATATACACAAACGTGCCCCATATGGGACAAAAATTGTACCACGGCATGTTGAAGCCGCTCCATGATAGCATGCCAAGTTTCATGAATTTCAGACGAGTTTTGGATTTACTAGAATTTGAAAACCATGCATCTCAATGTTTTGCCAGGAATAAATGGTCCCCCGATGTTTGAAATTCACGCCCATTTCTTGCATGGGACCTAGGCATCCACCCAAGGACACAGATTTGATTTTTCAAGCAATTTATATGCACTCGAGTATGTGCATGTAGTTAAAATTTGAATTATGCACGTAAAATCCATTGAAAATTTAGTTAATGCATAAAAATGTCGCAACGAACCCCAAAAAATCACAAAAATTCACAAAACACTCCTGTTGTTCTATGTTGACACGAGAAAAAATTTGAAAGCTATAAGAGATAATGGATATCGTTTCGTCCCCAAAGGTGGGACGTTCCCAACCGAAAAACATCATGCTTGTTGTGAGAAGCTCCGGTTTGTGAGAAGCATATACCCAAACCGGCCCCATATGCGACAAAATTTGTACCACGGCATGTTGATGCTGCTCCATTATAGCATGCCAAGTTTCATGAATTTTAGACGAGTTTTGGATTTACTAGAATTTAAAAACCATGCATCTCAATGTTTTGCCGGCAATCAACGGTGCCTCGGTGTTTGAAACTCATGCCCATTTCTTGCATGGGACCTAAGCAAGCACCCAAGGACACAGATTTGATTTTTCAACCAATTTAAATGCACTGGAGCATGTGCATGTAGTTCAAACTTGAATTGTGCACATAAAATGCATTTAAAGCTCAGTTAACGCATAAAAAATGTCCAAACGAACCCCGAAACATCACAAAAATTCACACAACACTCCTATTCTTATTTGTTGACACGAGAAATTTTTTTAAAGCAATACGAGGCAATGGATATCATTTCGTCCCCAAAGGTGGGACATTCCCTACCAAAAACCATCATGCTTGTTGTGAGAAGCTCCGGTTTGTGAGAAGCATGTACCCAAACCTGCCCCATATGGGACAAAATTTGTACCACGACATGTTGATGTCGCTCCATGATAGCATGCCAAGTTTCATGAAATTCAGACGAGTTTTCGATTACTAGAATTTAAAAACCATGCATCTCAATGTTTTGCTGGCAATCAACGGTGCCCCAGTGTTTGAAATTCATGCCCATTTCTTGCATGGGACCTAAGCATGCACCCAAGGACACAGATTTTATTTTTCAACCAATTTATATGCATTGAAGCATGTGCATGTAGTTCGAATTTGAATTATGCAAATAAAATGCATTGAAAACTCAGTTAATGGATAGAAATGTCCAAACGAACCCCAAAAAATCACAAAAATTCACACAACACTCTTGTTGTTCCATGTTGACAAGAGAAAAAAAATTGAAAGCAATAAGAGGCAATGGATATCATTTCTTCCCCAAAGGTGGGACGTTCCCTACCGAAAACCATCATGCTTGTTGTGAGAAGCTCCGGTTTGTGAGAAGCATATACCCAAAACTGCCCCATATGGGACAAAATTTGTACCACGGCATGATGATGCCGCTCCATGATCGCATGCCAAGTTTCATGACTTTCAGACGAGTTTTGGATTTACTAGAATTTAAAAACTAGACATCTCAATGTTTTGCCGGCAATCAATGGTGTCCCGGTGTTTGAAATTCATGCCTATTTCTTGCATGGGACCTAGGCATGCACCCAAGGACAAAAATTTGATTTTTCAAGCAATTTATATGCACTGTAGTATGTGCATGTAGTTCAAATTTGAATTATGCACATAAAATGCATTGAAAACTCAGTTAATGCATAAAAATGTCCAAATGAACCCCGAAAAATCACAAAAATTCACACAACACTCCTGTTGTTCCATGTTGACACGAGAAAAAAATTCGAAAGCAATAAGAGGCAATGGATATCGTTCCGTCCCCAAAGGTGGGACATTGCCTACCGAAAACAATCATGCTTGTAGTGAGAAGCTCCGGTTTGTGAGAAGCATATACCTATACCTGCCCCATATGGTACAAAATTTGTACCACGGCATGTTGATGCCACTCAATGATAGCATGCCAAGTTTCAGGAATTTCAGACGAGTTTTGGATTTACTAGAATTTAAAAACCATGCATCTCAATGTTTTGCCGGCAATCAATGGCGCCCCGGTGTTTGAAATTCATGCCCATTTCTTGCCTGGGACCTAGCCATGCACCCAAGGACATAGATTTTATTTTTAACCAATTTATATGCACTGGAGTATGTGCATGTAGTTCAAATTTGAATTATGCACATAAAATGCATTGAAAACTCAGTTAATGCATAAACATGTCCAAACGAACCCCGAAAAATCACAAAAATTCACACAACACTCCTGTTGTTCTATGTTGACACGAGAAAAAATTTGAAAGCAATAAGAGGCAATGGACATCGTTTCATCCCCAAAGGTGGGACGTTCCCTACCGAAAACCATCACACTTGTTGTGAGAAGCTCCGGTTTGTGAGAAGCATATACCCAAACCTGCCCCATATGGGACAAAATTTGTACCATAGCATATTGATGCCGCTCCATGATAGCATGCCAAGTTTCATGAATTTCAGACTAGTTTTGGATTTACTAGAATTTAAAAACCATGCATCTCAATGTTTTGCCGGCATTAATTTCTTGCATGGGACCTAAGCATGCACCCAAGGACACAAATTTAATTTTTCAACCAATTTATATGCACTGGAGCATGTGCATGTAGTTCAAATTTGAATTATGCACATAAAATGCATTAGAAGCTCAGTTAATGCATAAAAATGTCCAAACGAACCCCGAAAAATCACAAAAATTCACACAACACCCCTGTTGTTCTATGTTGACATGAGAAAAATATTTGAAAGCAATAAGAGTCAATGGACATCGTTTCGTCCCCAAAGGTGCGACGTTCCCTACTGAAAACCATCATGCTTGTTGTGAGAAGCTCCGGTTTGTGAGAAGCATATACACAAACCTTCCCCATACGGGACAAAATGTGTACCATGGCATGCATGTTGATGCCACTCCATGATAGCATGCCAAGTTTCATGAATTTGAGACGAGTTTTGGATTCACTAGAATTTAAAAACCAGGCATCTCAATGTTTTGCCGGCAATCAACAGTGCCTCAGTGTTTGAAATTCATGCCCATTTCTTGCATGGGACCTAATTAAGCATGCACCCAATGACAAATATTTGATTTTTCAACCAATTTATATGCACCGGAGCATGTGCATGTAGTTCAAATTTGAATTATGCACATGAAATGCATTGAAAATTCAGGTAATGCATAAAAATGTCCAAACGAACCCCGAAAAATCACAAAAATTCAAAGAACACTCCTGTTGTTCTATGTTGACACGAGAAAAAAAAATTGAAAGCAATAAGAGGCAATGGATATCGTTTTATCCCCGAATGTGGGACATTCCCTTCCAAAAACCATCATGCTTGTTGTGAGATGCTCCGGTTTTTGATAAGCTTATACCCAAACCTGCCCCATATGGGACAAAATTCGTCCCACGACATGTTGATGCCGCTCCATGATAGCATGCCAAGTTTCATGAATTTCAGACGATTTTTGGATTTACTAGAATTTAAAAATCATGCATCTCAATGTTTTGCCAGCAATCAATAGTGCCTCGGTGTTCAAAATTCATGCCCATTTCTTGCATGGGACCTAATTAAGCATGCACCCAAGGATAAATATTTGATTTTTCAACCAATTTATATGCACTGGAGCATGTGCATGTAGTTCGAATTTGAATTATGCATATAAAATGCCTTGAAAACTCAGTTAATGCATAAAAATGTCCAAACGATTCCCGAAAAATCACAAAAATTCACACAATACCCCTGTTGTGCCATGTTGACATGAGAAAAAAATTTGAAAGCAATAAGAGGCAATGGATATCGTTTCGTCCCCAAAGGTGGGACGTTCCCTACCGAAAACCATCATGCTTGTTGTCAGAAGCTCCGGTTTGTGAGAAGCATATACCCAAACCTGCCCCATATGCGACAAAATTTGTACCACGACATGTTGATGCCGCTCCATGATAACATGCCAAGTTTCATGAATTTCAGACGAGTTTTGGATTTACTAGAATTAAAAAACCATGCATCTCAATGTTTTGCCGACAATCAACGGTGTGTTAGTAGTAGCACGTGTCTGTGACCCGCGCTACTACTATTAATTTAAAAAACCAAAAAAAAATCTCGACCCCATGACGCGTGCATGTTGGCCGGGAGCAGGGAGATCTCATCCATGACGCGTGCCTCGTGGAAGCCGTCGAGGGAAGCCGCGGAGGCCAGCCCGGCGTGGGCTAGGAGCTGGAGGACCTGCATCTTGGCATCTTGCGTGGGGAGCAACACCTCGCGGCGGCCGTCGCCGTTGAGGTCGGCGACGAGTGGCGGCAGGAGGCGGTCCACGTCTTCCGGAACAAGAAGTCGCCCTCGTGCTACCGGAGGAGAAGGGGGATGGGTCAGCTAGCATTTTGGATCGAATCGGAGAGGGGGGGAGGAGGGCTGACCTCGAGCAAGAAGAAGACGGTGAAGGCAGCGAGTAGGAGGATGTCGTTGTCGCGCTTCCGCATCTTGGCAGTGGCGAGGAGCTCCGGCGACCGCCCACTAAAGGGATCTCGGAGAGGGAGGGGCGAAGAAAGCAGAGTGTACCAGCGGCGGCCACCGCTGGAGTCTGAGGGAGAGACGAGGAAAGTGAGAGAGGGGGAAAATGAGCGAGAGAGGAGGCATTCGGCTGAGGATATGGGGATTTCACCTACCTCGTACTTATTAGTAGCGAGGGGTGTAAAACCGCGCTACAACTATCAACTTAGTAGTAGCGCGGGTTTGTACCCCTCGCTACTACTATGGCATGTCCCGGGAGGGCACGGTAGACACCGCTTAGTAGTAGCGATGGTTAAAAACCCGCGCTACTAGTATCAACTTAGTAGTAGCGAGGGTTAAAAACCCGCGCTACTAGTAAGTAGCAGTAGTGAGGGTTATAAACCCTCGCTACTAGTAAGCGTCTGTCTATAACCTTTTCCCTAGTAGTGCTTTTTGATCAAGAAGAAATAATGTATTTTCAATCTCTAGACTATGTTGCCTTCAATGAAAATCTTAGAAAAAGGGTTCCTACCAATGTTTTAGTTGATAGAATTTATGAACTTAATGATGATTTGGCCATTCTAAATAATTAACTAGGATATTCTCTTGAATATAGGCTCACAAAGTTCTGTCAAAAGAATGCTTATAATGATGAATTAGTTGTGCAATACGAAGGACCAAAGGAGGAACCTATACCTCCCAAGGTTGATCTTGGGGACTTTTGTCCCATTAAATTTAGACCTTTTGATTACCTTTGCTTGCCTCAAAGAAAACTTGCTGCCGAACATAGATAATATGAAATGAGTTTTAATGATCTATCTTACTATTATGGCAATACCTAGATCTATCCTTGCTTTTTATGCCTAGCTAGGGTAGTTAAACGATAGCGCTTGTTGGGAGGCAACCCTATTTTATTTTTATTCCATGCTTTTTTCTCCTGTTTAGTAATAAATAATTTATCTAGCCTTTGTTTAGGTTGTGTTTTTTGTGTTTAATTAGTGTTTGTGCCAAGTAGAACCGTTGGGAAGACTTGGGGAAAGTCTTGATATCTTGCTGTAAAAACAGAAACTTTAGCGCTCACAAGAACTGCTGCCATTTTTATTTGGAGAATTCTATTTAGTAAATTATTTTTTCAGATGATTAATAGATAAATTCCTCACGTCCAGAAATTTATTTTAGAATTTTTGGGGTTCCAGATCTTGATCTAGCTACAGATTACTACATACTGTTCTGTTTTTGACAGATTCTGTTTTTCGTGTGTTGTTTGCTTATTTTGATGAATCTATGGCTAGTAAAATTGTTTATAAACCATAGAGAAGATGGAATACAGTAGGTTTAACACCAATATAAATAAAGAATGAGTTAATTACAGTACCTTAAAGTGGTCTTTTGTTTTCTTTCGCTAACGGAGCTCACGAGATTTTCTACTTTAAGTTTTGTGTTGTGAAGTTTTCAAGTTTTGGTTAAAGATTTGATGGAGTATGGAACAAGGAGTGGAAAGAGCCTAAGCTTGGGGATGCCCATGGCACCCCAAGATAATCTAAGGACACCTAAAATCTAAAGCTTGGGGATGCCCCGGAAGGCATCCCCTCTTTTCGTCAACTTCTATCGGTAACTTTACTTGGAGCTATATTTTTATTCACCACATGATATGTGTTTTGCTTGGAGCGTCTTGTATGATTTGAGTCTTTGCTTTTTAGTTTACCACAATAATCCTTTCTGTACACACCTTTTGAGAGAGCCATACATGATTTGGAATTTGTTAGAATACTCTATGTGCTTCACTTATATCATTTGAGTTATACAGTTTTGCTCGAGTACTTCACTTATATCTTTTAGAGCCCGGTGGTGGATTTGTTTTATAGAAACTATGTATCTCTCATGCTTCACTTAGATTATTTTGAGAGTCTTAAATAGCATGGTAATTTGCTTAAATAATCCTAATATGCTTGGAACTCAAGAATAGTAAAAACTTTCTTATGAGTGTGTTGAATGCTATGAGAAGTTTGATGCTTGATAACTGTTTTGAGATATGAAGATGGTGATATTAAAGTTATGCTAGTTGAGTAGTTGTGAATTTGAGAAATACTTGTGTTAAGGTTTGTGATTCCTGTAGCATGCACGTATGGTGACCGTTATGTGATGAAGTCTGTCGGATTTCGGGTTCCAGCAAACCCTTAAGGTTCGAACACTGGGGTGCGCACCGAGATCTTTCCCCTACCGACTCGAGCTTCTATGGCTCGCAAGAAATCTAGCCTAGAAAGAAGAACACAGACGGGACACGATGTTTATACTGGTTCGGGAAACTGATGTGGTGTAATACCCTACTCCAGTGTGTGGTGTAGTGGATTGCCTCAGGGGCTGGTGATGAACAATACAGGGGAAGAACGGCCTCGCGGGAGGTGTTCTTGAGCTGGTGCAGTGTGTTCTACTTGGTCCGGACCTTTCTCTCTTTCTTTCCCTTCTCTCCTCTTCTTTTTTCTCTCTCCCTTCTTCTTTTTCTCCCCCTCTTTGAACGTCGGGGGCTAGTCCTATTTATAGAGGCCCTGATCCTCTTCCCAAAAAATGAGCGGGAAGGGCGCCAGCAGGTGGCCATTTTGAAAGGGAACATCTAGTACAAGTTATTCTGACCAAAGGTGGTCTTGGGCTGCCAAAAGGACTGGTCATGACGCCGTCTTGGGCTCCATGGTGACCTCCGTCCTGCCGCTCTGCTGGTCTTGGTCTCATTGCACTGGAACGGTAACCTTTGACCGATGCCTTGGCCTGTGCTTGCTCCCTTTGCATCAAACGGGAAACAAGGACACTGCGCAGGCCGGCGCCCACCTAGAGCCCGCCTAATCTCGATCGTCATGGCTTGCGTCACAGGCTCCTCGCGAGGCACCCCTGCCTTGATCTCTCCGCCTCCTCGCGAGCCCGCCTGATGAGGCTGCTCCTGAGGAAGCCTCCTGTCGTCCGCCCCGCAAGGCTTGGCCCCTTGCGAGGGTCTTGATCTTGTGTTGATGAAGCAGGGCCGCACTGGGCCCCCACTCAAGCCACGCCGCAGGCCGCAGGCAGGCAAGTCTGGAGACGCCCGTTCCCAGACCGCCGATAGTAGCCCCCGGGGCCAAGGTGCGCCCGGGCTTGGCTTAGCAGAGAAGCTAAGGGGCAAGCACGAAGCGCTGTGGACCCCAATAGCCTGCGGCCTTGGGCGCCGCGTGGCGATTGATTGGACGTGGGCGTCCGCGCTTCTGCACGACGCCTCGATAACCGCCCATCTGACAAAGAGGTGCCCAGGCCCGGCTTACTTGCTTTGTTCTCATTCACCTTGCCCTAGATCCCCTTTCTCGCTCTTCTCCTTCCTGCTCCTGAAATCCTCCAGATCTGTCTCAATCCTTCCCATCCAGCATGTCATGGCGCCTCGCAAGTCCCCAACCGAGGCCTGGTACTCTCCGGCTCTGGATCCCCTGAACTTGTCGGAGAAGAACCTTGCCCTCACGCGCCTGATGACGGTCGCGCAGGGCGGCAAGGGGGCGACTGTGCTCAAGACCGGCTCCGACCAGCCTGAGGGCAAGGGGAGCACCTTCTATCCGTTCTTTGTGAGCACCATCATCGCCGGTCTGGTGCCTCCTTTCTCCGAGTTCTTCTTTGTTGTTCTCTGCCAATACAACTTGCAATCTATGCATCTCCACCCCAACTCTGTTCTTCTCCTGGCGATTTTCACTTACTATTGCGAGGCTCGCGTTGGGGTGAAGCCCTCGGTGGCCTTGTTGCGCCACTATTTTTCCCTCCGGGTTTCTCGTGCCCATGTCTCCGCATGCGCGAGCTTTATCGCATACTCCAACTCCAATGCTATCTCGAAGCCTGGGAAGAGAATTGAAGGCTTCCGGAGCAAGAGGGTCATGGTGGACGTCGGGCGCCTCCACCCCCGACTGGTGTTGCCGACGGGGCAGCCCAAGGTCGTTGACGTGTGGTCCCGTGCGGAGCTCGTTGACCCCCGTGCGAAGGCGGTGCTGAAGAGGATGAATGCGGACCTGAGGCCAGGCAACTTGGGGGCGGCAAAGCTAACCGGGGCTACACTCCTGAGGGAGTTCTTGTAGCACCGGGTGGCTCCACTCCAGGAATACTCGCTCCCATTGTGGAGGCTTGGGGAAGCGGACACCGCCCTGCGCCTAATCTCCGAGGCCCTGCCGACGAGGATCTGGTCGCGGCCCTCCACTCCTTGGTTGGGGCAGACGTGGCGAGCCCGGTGGGCGCCCCCGTCCCCCTGTTCCTTCGTGACGACCAGGAGCAGGTGGTGAACTCCATGCCCACCTTCAATGGTGAGGGGCTGGTGCCTGCGTATGCTCCCGAGGATCTGGCGGCGCTGGCGATGGTGGACGTGTCCTCCGGCAGCTCTAGTGGGAGTGAGAGGGAAGAAGAGGCGGAGGAGGAAGAGTCTGACTCTGAGGCGACTGGCGAGGAGTCGGGGGAGTCCTTCCCTCGGCGCAGGTCCCGGGACCTCCGCTCCATGCCGGACGACGATGAGGCCGGCGCCAGGCGAGCAGGGGAGGAATCTCCCTTGGTCACAAGGAAGGGCAGGTCGGGGCCAGTTCTCCCAGGGTCTGCTCTAATCCCCGGGCGATCTGAGGCCAGTTCCAACCCTCCTGACGTGCCTTCTACCTCCGGGCCTCCCAAGGCTGACCCCAGCTGCAGGCTCTCGAGCTTCAAGTTTGGCCGGAAGCTGCTCGAGTCCACGAGCGACGACCAGTAAGTGCTCGATCCATGCTTCGCTTGGTTTCTGCCGCCGAGGCTTGACGTCTGCATTCTTTTGCTAGGCCGGCACCTGCAGCGAAGAGGTTGAGAGGGGCTTCTACGGTCCTGCTCGGGGCGATTCCATCTGCCGGGGTGGCGCCTTCATCTACTGGGAAGGAGACGCCAAGGCTCGCGCCTCCCCTGCCCGATTGTCTTCGCGAGGCCAACTGGGACGCTTCGGCGAGGAGTTAGCCCCCGTGGCCCCGCTGACCCTGGAGGCGGCTGCGCTCGATGCTGCAGCCGGGGTAGCCAAGGTCCAGGGGGTTCCTTCCTGCCAAGCTGTGATCATGTTGCCGTCCTCTCCACCCGCTCCACTGGTTCCCGTCTCTTCTGATCCCTCTGCCGCCGTCCTGGACAGGATCGCCAACAAACTGAGCCAACTGCAGGAGGATCTTCTGAGTGCGGACCCTCGCCTAATGGCCGGGCGCCTGGATCTAGCTTCTGGCTGGGCCCGTTCTGCCACCTCCATCCGAGTAGCACTGAGCCAGGCCATGTCGGCCTCCGATGGGGAGAAGCAGGCCGCCAGCCAAGCCAAGGCCGCTCGCGACGCTCCCCTGGGTGACGCCGCAGCTGCCCAAGGCCGCTGCGAGGCGCTGGAGGTCGAGCTGCAAGGCCTGCGCGACGAGCTTGCCAAGGAGGTCCGCGGCCGCCAGGAGGAGGAGAAGGAGATGAACTCGGGAGGCTACCATCAAGGACCGGGGCACAAAGATTGATGACCGCTGCGACCGGTTGGAGACGCTAGAGCGGTCGCCGAAGGCGGAGAGGACCAAGCTAGACGCCAAGGCGAAGGTGCTCGCCGAGGATCGGGTGGCCTTCGTGCAGCTGGAGAAGAAAGCTCACGCCGCGCTGAAGACGCTTTACGAGGGCGGCTTGGAGGAGCCGTTGGCTGGTGCGGAGGACGGCCCTGCCGAGCTGCTTCCCTTCCTGGTCCATGCTCCTGAAGATGTCGCAGATGGCCTTGGACCCATGGCCGAGGCCGAGGCCCGTGCCCTGTGTTCTGCAGCGCTGGCGCGTGTCCTCAGCCACGTCTACCTGCGCGATCCCAACGTCGACTTCGACAGCCTGCTGGAACCCGTGAGCGGTGACCTTGCCGCCGCTGCCGCTGAGGCCATGAAAGGCCGAGCCGAGGATTTGCTGGGGAGGTTCCGTGCCTTCAGTACCTCAGGAGGTGGAGTCGCCCAGCGTGACTCCACCATAGGCGGCGGCGCCAGCGGAGAGTGATCCCTTCGTGGCTTCTGTCCTATTTTTACCCCTGCAACATGTACCATGCCTCGCGGAGGCGTTTAAACTTGTGTTTGGTGTTGTGAAAAAAAAATCTATGGCTTGTAATATTTGCTTTAAATTCCCTGGAATTTGTATTTTTCCCTCCTATTTGTTTTCTCTCTACGTCGGCAGGGCCCGGCCCCGCGCATGCCTCAACCGCCGTTAGCCCCGACCGGAAACCAGGACAGGACTAAGGAGTGAGGGGCTACGTGGCAAGTTAGGCTCCTGAGTTGCGATGCTCAGGAGTCCCCCTTGACGCGCGAGCAACAAGTAGGGAAGGGGGGAGCAAAGGAGTAGATTGGTCGTTCTGCGTTGGCAGGGCCCGGCCCCGTGCATACCTCAACCGCCGTTAGCCCCGACCGGAAACCAGGACGGGACTAAGGAGTGAGGGGCTACGTGGCAAGTTAGGCCCCTGAGTCGCGATGCTCAGGAGTCGCCCTTGACGTTCAAACGGGTTTTCATACCTTGGCTCCGCTCGGGGAGGGGCGCGCGATGACCTGGTCCGAGGGACCTGGCTGGGTGGCGTGCGCTCGGGCATGGCCCGGGCACAGCCCCCGTGTCTAGCCCCCTCGCGCGGCACTCCCATGGGGAGGCGTTGCGATGGTGCCAGACACTGAGCTCCGGGTTCCCTGAGGTTGGTACGACCGTGGGCCGCCCTCAGTTGTTTATCACCAGCGCGGAGCATAGCGCTTCCGTATGTGTACGGGCATAGCCGCTCCTCGGCAGTGTCATCAGCCAGCGCGGAGCATGGTGCTTCCACTGGTACGTGGGAGGGGGCTCCCCTCCGGGAGGAGCTCCCGGGGCATGTACATCCCCGCCCTGACACGCGGCCGGCACGGTAGGGCTAGGAGAGGTGTATCTGGGCACTCGTGAGCCAGCGCGGGACTCACGAGATCCTACCTCGAGGCGGGTTGCGCTTGGCTCTGAGCCTTTATCAATAGTGTGTTCCTGCAGGGTGGTTAGAATGCAAATGCTCTACGTCCTCAGGTCCCGGCCCTCGAGCGAGCTCAGCCGCCGCTGGTATGACAGGTCGCGATGCCGTGGGTCAAGGCCAGGGGTGAGGACTGGAGAGCCAGTAGGAGCTCATGAGTCGCGATGCTCAGGTGCCCCCCTTTTAACGTGCAAGCGCTTTGCATGAGAGCGGAGAAGTCCGCGATAAGCAATAGATGACGATCATGGGAACCAGATTAAGCGCGGAGGGGCAAATTCATTTCAAGTAGATGCGGGAAAAGAAAATGCCGCTGGGCCAGGCCCGAGCAGTTTGGGGATGATGCAGCCTGAGGGGCGCCCCCAACAAGGTAAGCAAGGTGCGTAAGTAAAACGGATACGTGCCGTAGGGACGGACCCACGCGACCTGGGAACGACGCAGCCCTGTGGGCTCTCCCAGCTAAAAATGGAACTTGAAAGATGTCACCTGATGCTGTTGAAGATGAAGCGATGCCGCAGAAGTGGGCGACGCGCGGTGAAGACGTCGACCCTCACGAGCCCCCAGGCCCAGGAGCCTCGGGAGGCTCTAGGGGCACGGGTAGGTCTTCGAGGGCCATCTCCACCTCCGCCAGGACTGCATGATGCCTGACCTCCTGAGCCTCTAGAATGCTTCTCAGCAGGCGCTGATGAGCGGCGACCGCGTTCGGCAGGCCGAAAGGTATGCGAACGTAGCTGTGAGGTGGACCCCCGCAACGCCCCACGCACGAAGGCTAGAGGCGCTCCTGAGATGCGGCTTGGTTGAGCCCTGGCATGTCGATGCAGACGTGCAGCCCACCATCCTCGCCTGGATGTGGGGCCACAGTGGGCAAGCGGCGGCCGCCGCGCATGACTCTCGACTCCTGTAGCTCCTGGGTGTTTCCTGCGATGAACTCCTGAGGGTTTTGTCTTCCTTGTCTCGTACCTTCCTGAGGGAAACATTCCCGGAAGCACCCCTCCAAGTGGTGCCCGAGCGCCTCCCTCATGACCTTGGCAAAGTCGGTGGCTCTCCAAGAAAGAGCCCCCGAGCCCTGCCTGAGGAGGGCCCAGGCGCGCTTTCCTAAGCGACAGAGGGTGGCGCTCCCAGAACGGGCGCGAATCCTGACGCAACACCTCCGGAGGCGCCTGCCTCCTTATGGCTTGGGCCAAGCGAAGCCTTCTTCTTCTTAAGGGCCGCCTCGGGAAGTCTTCTGCTCCTGTGATCTAGGTCTTCGATTGCTGCGGCTTGGAACGCACGCTCAAGTGAGGACATTGTAGCCATGGTAAGTCACTGCCATGAACTTGGCTAGGGCTGGGTACCCGAGGATGGCGTTGTATGGCAGGCGAATGTGGGCGACGTTGAAGTCAATGAGCTCGGTGCGGTAGTTGTTGCGCTGCCCGAAGGTGACTGGCAGGCGAACTTGCCCTATCGTAACGGTGGAACCATCAGTGACTCCTGAGAAAGGCCTGGTCGGCTGGAGCTAATCATACGGCACTTGGAGATTGTCGAACGTCCAGACGGACAGGACGTTGAGTCCTGCTCCGCCATCCACGAGGGTCTTGGTGACCTGCACATTGCTGATGACTGGGGAGCAAAGCATCAGAAGAACTCCGGCCATTGCCAGGCACTTGAGCTGATCCGCTAAGCTGAATGTGATGGCGCACGCAGACCACCTGAGAGGGCGCGTGGCCTGAAGCTTGGGGAGGACTGCATTCACCTCACGAGCAAACTGCTTGAAGATGCGCTATGATGCTGGGGCCTGGGCGCCACCCAAGATGCAAGCGATTGCGCGCGGATCCTGGAAGCCCCCAGCCCTCTCGTCTTGATGTTGGTCTTTGTTCCTTCTTGGTGGTGGTGGTAGAGGAGGGAGGCCTGCGTTACCGTGTGGGCGATCTTCACGAGGCTGATCCCTCTAGCCTCCCTCGCGAGGCTGGTCCTGCCAGCGATCCTCGCGAGGTCGGTCACGCCACCCTTGGCGAGGGCCACGGTCTTCCCATCGTCCTCCACCTCTTCCTCCTCCTCGGCCATAGCCCCTGTCGTTGCACTTGGGGCATCGGCCGATACGCCCATCTCGCACGGCCCTGAGCTCTTGGCATTCGTTGGTTTTGTGGGTGTGGAGGTCGTGGTACACGCAGTATCGGCTGCCCTTGGATGACTCAGGCTGATCCCAGCCTCGCTTGGTGTCTGGTTCCATTGCGAGCACGGCAGCTCCCTTATGCTTCATGTCCTTGGCCTTGGGCTTTTTCTCTTCTGGGTCGGCAGCCGGGAGCTCGAGGAGGGAGAGGCGTCCTTCCTCAGCCCTGGCGCACTTGGTCGCCAAGTTGAACAGCTCTAGGGATGTGCACAGGTCTTCATGGATTGCCAGCTCCTCCTTCATCTTGATGTCGCGCACACCGTCGGAGAAGGGTGAGATAATGGCTTCCTCAGTCACCCTGGGGATCCTGAGGCGAGCTTTGTTGAAGCGCTGGATGTATTTCTGCAGGGTTTCCCCTAGCTGTTGCTTGATGTGGCGCAGGTCGCTTATGGCCGGGGACCGATCGCGAGTGCCCTAGAAGTTGGTGATGAAGCAAGTGCGCATCTCGTCTCAGGAGGAGATCGTGCTGGGAGCCAGGATCAGGAGCCAGGTGCGGGCGCCGTCCTTGAGCGCCATGGGAAACCAGTTCACCATGATCTTTTCGTCTCTGTTGGCGGCTTCGATGCCTTGCTCGTAGAGCTGCAGGAATTCCGCGGGGTCCGCCGTGCCAACGTAGCGAGGGGGCAGGTCAGGCTTGAACTTGCCTAGCCATGTGACGCCATGTAGCTCGGGGGTGAAGGCGCGGCAGCCTACTTTGTCCACCGGCGCCCTTTGCTAGTACTGGGCCTGCTCCTGGTGATTACCACGCGCCGCCGCTTGGAGTAGCACGGGGTCTCGGCGTGGAGGCGCAGGGATGCGATCTTGGCGCACCGGTGCTGGGAGAGCGCGAGCACCTTCTTGTGGACGAGGGATCTCTTGGTAGCTCCCTTCTTGCCGCGCAGGCACCGGACGTGGAGGGTCTCACCCTGGGGCTGCGCGCCTTGGAGCCAGGGCGCCTTCTTGGGGAGGAGGTGGTGGAGGCGCCTCCTGATCCTCACCCCCTGCGCGGAATGGAGGGCGAGGCAGCGGGAGGGATGGCAAAGGAGAGCCCCCCGCGGCACTGACATGCTCGGTGATGCGGGCGAGCCAGTCCTCGTAGAGGTCGTCGACGGGGCAGTAGTGCAGGAGCTCTCTTGCCAGGAGCAGCGCAGCATGCGCGTCCGTGGGGGCGCTACGGGCGTGGGATGACGAACCAGATGGACTCAGTGACGGGGTTGCGGTGCGGCCCTCCTGCCGCACAGAAGGATGCTGAGACGAGGCCTGCTGCTCGTTCCCCACTGGGCCGGTGGCGGCGTTGGCGGCAAGCGACGGGGAACGATGAGAGTGTCCGCCGACGGGCACCATCTGGGCGACGTGGGTGGCGAGAGCAGCCCGGCGCTTGGCGCGAGCCCGACAAGCGTCAGCCATGGACACGACGGAAGATCACATGCGAACAGCGGAAGAAAGATTCCGGCGCACCCCTACCATGGCACGCCAAATGTCAGATTTCAGGTTCCGGCAGACCCTTAAGGTTCGAACTCTGGGTGCGCACGGAGATCTTTCCCCTACCGACTCGCACTTCTATGGCTCGCAAGAAATCTAGGCTAGAAATTAGAACACACACAGGACACGAGGTTTATACTGGTTCGGGCCACCGATGTGGTGTAATACCCTACTCCAGTGTATGGTGTAGGGGATTGCCTCAGGGGCTGGTGATGAACAATACAGGGGAAGAACGGCCTCGCGAGAGGTGTTCTTGAGCTGGTGCAGTGTGTTCTACTTGGTCCGGACCTTTCTCTCTTTCTTTCCCTTCTCTCCTCTTCTTTTTTTCTCTCTCACTTCTTCTTTTTCTCCCCCTCTTTGGACCTCGGGGGCTCGTCCTATTTATAGAGGCCCAGGTCCTCTTCCCAAAAAATGAGCGGGAAGGGCGCCAACAGTTGGCCATTTTGAAGGGGAACATCTAGTACAAGTTATCCTGACCAAAGGTGGTCTTCGGCTGCCAAAAGCACTGGTGATGATGCCGTCTTGGGCTCCACGGTGACCTCCGTCCTGCCGCTCTGCTAGTCTTGGTCTCGTTGCACTGGAATGGTAACCTTTGCCTGATGCCTTGGCCTGTGCTTGCTCCCTTTGCATCGAAGGGGAAACAAGGACACTGCGCAGGCCGGCGCCCGCCTTGCGCCCGCCTAATCTCGATCGTCATGGCTTGCATCACGGGCTCCTCGCGAGGCACCCCTACCTTGATCTCTCCGCCTCCTCGCGAGCCTGCCTGATGAGGCTGCTCCTGAGGAAGCCTCCCGTCGTCTGCCCCGCAAGGCTTGACCCCTTGCGAGGGTCTTGAGCTTGAGTTGATGAAGCTGGGCCGCACTGGGAGGCCGCAGGCAGGAAAGTCTGGGGACCCCCGTTGCCAGAATGCCGACAAAGTCGGAGCATGATTTATTTTTTGATTGTCTTCCTTATGAGTGGCGGTCGGGGACGAGCGATGGTCTTTTCCTACCAATCTATCCCCCTACGAGCATGCACGTAATACTTTGCTTTGATAACTTGTAGATTTTTGCAATAAGTATATGAGTTCTTTATGACTAATGTTGAGTCCATGGATTATATGCACTTCTCTCACCCTTCCACCATTACTAGCCTCTCTAATACCGCGCACCTTTCGCTGATATCATACACCCACCATATACCTTCCTCAAAACATCCACCATACCTACCTACTATGGCATTTCCATAGCCATTCTGAGATATATTGCCATGCAACTTTCCACCGTTCGTTTATTATGACACACTCCATCATTGTCATATTGCTTAGCATGATCATGTAG
This sequence comes from Triticum urartu, assembly GCF_056163025.1. Taxonomy (NCBI): domain Eukaryota; kingdom Viridiplantae; phylum Streptophyta; class Magnoliopsida; order Poales; family Poaceae; genus Triticum; species Triticum urartu. The sequence goes on along the minus strand of NC_141878.1, from coordinate 439,806,241 downwards.
TTGACATCGTATTTGTGGCATAGCCACCATTCATAATTCTTTCATACATGTCACTCTTGATTCATTGCATATCCCGGTACACCGCCGGAGGCATTCATATAGAGTCATATTTTGTTCTAAGTATCGAGTTGTATGATCATCATTATTAGAGCATTGTCCCAGTGAGGAAAGGATGATGGAGACTATGATTCCCCCACAAGTCGGATGAGACTCAGGACGAAAAATAAAAAAAAGAGAAAGAAAATAGGCCATAAAAGGAGAAAAGGCCCAAATAAAAAAATGAGAAAAAAAGAGAGAAGGGACAATGTTACTATCCTTTTACCACACTTGTGCTTCAAAGTAGCACCATGATATTCATGAATAGAGAGTCTCCTATGTTATCACTTTCATATACTGGTGGGAATTTTTCATTATATAACTTGGCTTGTATATTCCAATGATGGGCTTCCTCAAAATGCCGTAGGTCTTCATGAGCAAGCAAGTTGGATGTACACCCACTTAGTTTCTTTTGTTGATCTTTCATATACTTATAGCTCTAGTGCATCCGTTGCATGGCAATCCCTACTCACTCACATTGATATCTATTGATGGGCATCTCCATAGCCCGTTGATATGCCTAGTTGATGTGAGACTATCTTCTCCCTTTTTGTCTTCTCCGCAACCACCATTCTATTCCACTTATAGTGCTATATCCATGGCTCACGCTCATGTATTGCGTGAAGATTGAAAAAGTTTGAGAATGTCAAAAGTATGAAACAATTGCTTGGCTTGTCATCGGGGTTGTGCATGATTTAAATACTTTGTGTGATGACGATAGAGCATAGCCAGACTATATGATTTTGTAGGTATAACTTTCTTTGGCCATGTTATTTTGAGAAGACATCATTGCTTTGCTAGTATGCTTGAAGTATTATTATTTTTATGTCAATATTAAACTTTTATCTTGAATCTTTCAGATCTGAATATTCATACCAGAATTAAGAAGAATTACATTAAAATCATTCCAAGTAGCACTCTGCAATCAAAAACTCTGTTTTTATCATTTACCTACTCGAGGACGAGCAGGAATTAAGCTTGGGGATGCTTGATACGTCTCCAATGTATCTATATTTTTTGATTGCTCCATGCTATATTATCTACTGTTTTGGACATTATTGGGCTTTATTATCCACTTTTGTATTATTTTTGGGACTAACCTATTAACCGGAGGCCCAGCCCAAAATTGCTGTTTTTTTGCCTATTTTAGGGCTTCGAAGAAAAGGAATATCAAACGGAGTCCAAACGGAATAAAACCTTCGGGAACGCGATTTTCTCAACAAACAAGACCCAGGAGACTTGGACCCTACGTCAAGAAACAAAAGAGGAGACCACAAGGTAGGGGGCGCGCCTACACCCCCACCAGACGCGCCCTCCACCCTCATGGGCCCCCTGTTGCTCCACCGACGTACTCCTTCCTCCTATATATACCTACGTACCCCCAAACGATCAGATATGGAGCCAAAACCCTAATTCCACTGCCGCAACTTTCTGTATCCACGAGATACCATCTTGGGGCCTGTTCCGGAGATCCGCCGGAGGGTGCATCAATCACGGAGGGCTTCTACATCATCACCATAGCCCCTCCGATGAAGTGTGAGTAGTTTACGTCATACCTACGGGTCCATAGTATTAGCTAGATGGCTTCTTCTCTCTTTTTGGATCTCAATATAATGTTCTCCCCCTCTCTTGTGGAGATCTTTTCGATGTAATCTTCTTTTTGCGGTGTGTTTGTTGAGAACGATGAATTGTGGGTTTATGATCAAGTCTATCTATGAACAATATTTGAATCTTTTGTGAATTATTTTATGTATGATTGGTTATCTTTGCAAGTCTCTTCGAATTATCAGTTTGGTTTGGCCTACTGGATTGATCTTTCTTGCAATGGGAGAAGTGCTTAGCTTTGGGTTCAATCTTGCGGTGTCCTTTCCTAGTGACAGTAGGGGCAGCAAGGCACGTATTGTATTGTTGCCATCGAGGATAACAAGATGGGGGTTTCTTCATATTGCATGAGTCTATCCCTCTACATCATGAACTTAATACTCTAGATGCATGCTGGATAGCGGTCGATGAGTGGAGTAATAGTAGTAGATGCAGGCAGGAGTCGGTCTACTTGTCTCGGACGTGATGCCTATATACATGATCATACCTAGATATTCTCATAACTATGCTCAATTCTGTCAATTCCTCAACAGTAATTCGTTCACCCACTTTAAAATACCTATGCTCTCGAGAGAAGCCACTAGTGAAACCTATGGCCCCCGGGTCTATCTTCATCATATTAATCTTCCAATACTTAGTTATTTCCTTTGCTTTTATTTTAGTTTGTGTCTATATCATAAAAATACCAAAAATATTATCTTATCATATCTATCAGATCTCACTCTCGTAAGTGGCCGTGTAGGGATTGACAACCCCTTATCGCGTTGGTTGCGAGGATTTATTTGTTTTGTGCAGCTACGAGGGACTCGCGCGTAGCCTCCTACTGGATTGATACCTTGGTTCTCAAAAACTAAGGGAAATACTTACGCTACTTTGCTGCATCATCCCTTCCTCTTCGGGGAAAACCAACGCAGTGCTCAAGAGGTAGCAGTTTCTAGGAATCCGTGTTGGATCAATGAACAATAACACATGACCTTCTCTTGAAAACTGTTTGCGTTAGGCCACCTTGCGCAAATGTTTACCACAAAAAAATTGTGTGTGATGGAGAGCCTTTGCCACCCAGTTTTTTCCACGGACCGTGTGTGATATATTGAATAACGCAAGCGATTTAACGGAAAAATTGTGTGTGATGTACCCGTGAACGGAAACGTTTTCCTTCGAGCGACTGTGTGGGATGTACATACGAACAGAAACGTTTAGCGGGGACTGACTATGTGGGATGTACTTATGACCGGAAACAATTTCTCCGTATAATTGTATTTTTAGCTCTACTGTATGTATTTCCGTATTTGAGCGCTCGCCGGTCGCACACGACCTCATTTTGCCGAATGTGTGTGCCAGGAGGGCATATCCCCAACGGTTTCTGGGTCGTGTGGGAAGGATCCCCCTATCGCCCACACTCACTTGGCGACAGTTCAGATGTCGTCGCGGAAAGGGGTTTTAAACCGTTTGTTTAGGAGCTCGTTGTACTAGTGCGATTTATTTTTCCCTCCATATGAACCTATTTATACTGCGTATGTGCCACCGAAGAAAAAAAGCTTTATTTCTAAATAACGCGGCATCGTTCATTCGTGATTCCCGACCATCCATTAAGTGTTACTAGACGCGTCAAATTTCACGTGTGCTGCATCATCATACAGAAATTAGCTCCACCGTCTCACGTGTGTGGTTGGGGAAGACACAGAGACTGCTACTAGTATGTGCGTAGCATGGTTATTAAAAGTATAGCCAACTACTCTACCACATGGTTATTATGGGCAAAGAGTGTAGGCAATAATAATGACTAATGAGCCGTCAAATCACGAGGCCCACCTTTCTCTATGTTTAATTGAGGAAGCAGCCATCATTTCACTCCTCGTTGAATATCCATCCACTGCTACCTCCACAGCATGGTTAATAAGATAGTAATGTCAATCACGACGTACAAATATCATTCACTGATACAATAGAGCTGGCTCTAAGGCTGGTGATTTTTTCCTTTGTCTCTTTCTCTTTTTGTCTCATTTACTCATTTGACATAGGAGCAGGTGTAGAGGATGGCTATTCCTTTCGATGGGACTTCTTCATGGGGTTTAAGACTAAGCAGCTCCGAATATTATTCTCGCTGCCCACCACTCTGAATCATGCCATCTATGATACTCCCTGCCATTGCAGCAATGAGGTCCACTAGGTCTAGCACATTCTGTAAGAAGAGACTGTCACACAAAACATACATTCTTGTTGCTTCTTCTTCATACACTATGTACTACTAGTACTAGTACTACTTGTTCTCCTATAAACCTTACGCTTGGCATCTCAAAAATATTATAACCTTGCGCTTGGCTCTTCTCCTCTTCAGGAAGTCGAGCAATGATGGTACTATAGTATATGGTTCTGGCTATTTGAGACCGAGTGAATTGCTGCACGTCCACCACGTGGGCGAGGGTCAAGGGGCGAGGCGTGAGGGAGAGTGTGTACTACTATGTCTGTTTCAATATGGACTACATACAGAGCAAAATGAGTGAATCTACACTCTAAAATACATCTACATACATCAGTGTTTGGAGTATGTACTGGTAGTTCATATTGAAATATGCTAAAAGACATATATTTCAAAAAATATGATAATCTCTCTAATCAAGGTAGGGACGAGGAGTATATATACGTCTAACGGAGGGAGTAGTGAAATTTTCTCCTCGTCCTGCGAGCCACCGCACGCATGGGCGAGGGAGCAGACGTAGGTGTAGTAAGCAAGCTTCTCCTCGTCCTGCGATTCTACGAGCCACCGTGCCCGTGGACGTAGGTGTACTAAGCAAGCTTTTCCTCATTCTACAAGTTGACAGGAAATATCGAAAGTAGTAAAGATAATCTCCAGTGTATAGAGCCTTGCCTATAAGGTAGGCCCCACATGGTTTGCCTCTTTTTTTAAATAACACATCAAGTCACAATTTGTTTTTTTCACCCGCAGTACATAATCCTCCATCAAGTGGGCAACCAGTACACGTGCCAAATTACCACGTGGGCTGCCTTTTCCTACAAAAATGAGCTCCATCGTGTGCCCGCGCGGGTGTGGATGGGAAAGAGACGGGAATACGTGCATCGTGCGTGCACCTCTTCTCTTCGTGCACGTCCCCCACCTCTGTGGGTTTGTGTGAGAGAGACACAAACCTAGAGAGATGTCGTGTGCATTCGTGAGTGCTTTTTGTTAGGGGGGTGATTTTGTGAATGTATTTGCAGGAATACGTGTCGATGATTTCTCAAACAAAAATGCATGACACATGCAATGTGTGTGAAATAGAGGCCTATCTATATCATTCATAGAGGGGGCAATCCATGAGAAGAGAGGGAGGCGTCGTACATATTGATAGAGTCAAAGAGAGGATCAAGTGTGTGGGTCTGAGATCGATGAAGAGAGCCATCAAAATTATGTGTGTGAATGTCAAAGATATAGGGCGACTAACCTACCAAAATGTCAGAGGGGAGAGAGCAAGTTTGTTTGTGGCGGGAATACATGACTAGAGCGCTTGATGTATCGGTGTGTGTGGGGGGGGGAGGCAAAGACGTAACTAGAGAGGTGGATCGACTCGTATATGTGTTGAGAAGGAGAGACCTAGCCATGTCTTGAGGGAGATTGGTCGACATCCATACATAAGTTAAGGATGGGAAATAGGTTGGGACAGAGAGAGAGAGAGAGAGCGAGAGAGAGAGAGAGGTAGAGTGCCAGAGGGGTGATGGAGTTGCTTCTCAGAGATGGTGGGAGAGGTCTACTAGACAAACTGAGGGTACAACTGCAATATCAAGAAGTGTGGGGATGTGTTTATGTGTGTGCATGTGCGTGATAGATGTGTTTGGAGGCATGCATGGATGATGAAGGGGGACCATGTGTTTGGTAAGCAAAACTAACTTGATTGGTAGATCAATTGTTGTGTGTCGGAGGAAGGGAGAGACATAATAATGAGGTAGATTGATCAGCGCATGCGGAAAACGAGTTACAAACGACCTAGCTAGCTATATGTATAGTGGGAGATCAGTCGGTCTACATCCATTTGTTAGAGGCAAATAAGGCCCGGAGAGACGGATAGATAGAGAGAGATATGGAGCTAGGAGGTGGCGTGAGAGGCCTACTAGCTAGATAGGGGTAGGAGTGTGCGATTGTGAGATTAATGAAAGAGAGGAGCGAGCGTTTACATGTGTGTGGGACCGTATGAGAGACATGAGGCATGGATAGAGAAAGCATGAGATGGAAAGTGTGTGTGTGTGTGTGTGTATGTGGTAGGCACACATCGCTAGAGAGGTTTATCGATCGGTGTGTGTTGGAAAGAAGGAGTTGTGGAGACCGTGGGAGAATGACCTAAAGAAAAAAATGAATGTGCATGATGGATAGAATGCTGAGGGAGGGGGAGGGCGAGGAGGGCGTGTGCATGCACGAGAGAAAGTTAGGGTTAGCTACAAAGTTAGAGGATTGTGTTGGTGTAAGAGACTAACAAAGATCATAATTCGATATGAAAGTGGATTCACATATTCGAATAAGAGATGGTAGTGTTGTAAACCAATGCATGCATGCATATAGCGGTGATATGCGTGGTGTGGTTTTGGACATGTTATACTATAATGTGATAATGTGTGGCATTTTCAACTCACAGCTAAATATCGAACAATCTAAACCATACCATATATCGAACAATCTAACATTTTATTTAATTTTGTGATAATATGTGGTGTTTGCAGCTCACAACTAAACATCGAACAATCTAAACCATACTATATATCGACCATCTCACAATTTCTTTGAATTTGTTGGTAATGTGTGGTGTTTGCAACTCACAGCTAAATACTTGTTGGCGTAGGTGCGGGGTGCCATACATTATGTGATATAAACACATCATACATATGACACATGGGTTATATTATGAAGATCAAGCTAGAGCTTGAAATGTACTGTGATTTGAAATCGACATAAAGTGGATTCAAAAAATCGAGTTCGAGTTCATATAGTACATATAGTTCATATCTAACTCGACAGCAATCATGTGGTGTGCTATGAAGATAATATACAAACGATGGTTTAACTTGACAATACTGATGATTGTAGATCTTATTAAAATAGAGAAACGAATTCAAATGGTTTAACTTGACAACAATCATCATTGTAGATCTTACTCAAATAGAGTTACGAATTCAAATTTAGTTCATATTGAAGCGTAGTATATATGTTTAAAATGGACTAAAATGCTCATTTGAGTAGCAGGTTGCATGCATTATACACGTAGAGAAATATTTTAATTGAACATAACATGGATTCAAAGTCTTGAATGACATTTGTAGTGCGAATTGTTTTGGTACAGTACATGGGACTAGACTCTCTTGTGTGGTGCGAATTGATTTCTTTTTGGGATTTTCGCCGAGGGAAGTGCGAACTGATTTGATATAGTATACATGTTAGACTTCTCCGGAAATTTCAACCCGCGCCTTGCTGTCCAGAAATTTCAAGATATCTCTTTTCCTCGTTGTGCTCCTAAAATTCCCTCCATCTCAACCCGCGTGTTGCTATCCCAAAAGTACAATGCGCGCGAGAACTCCCACCTCCTACGAAATCCCGATACATGAAATTCCCATGATACCCCTAAACCAAAAGAACCACCTAGTTCAAATCGGTGGGGCTACTTTCGTAACTTACCCAACATTTGAGACAAACGCGTCCCTAAGCCATGGTTCCCCACTCCCATCCCCTCCGCCCACATTCGTACACCAAAGTCGCGAAAACCCGTGATGCCCCACACCCTCCTCCGTCGCCACCCAGCCAGAGCCTCTTCCCCGATGACATTGTCCACCGCAATAGCTCGACGTCCCTCATCCACCGCACTGGATGAGGATCCATCATTGATCTCATCGCCCCGCCGTTTCAGCCACCCCATCCTCCACCTCCAAGGAGCTGCCCGATGTTCACCTCGTCTATCACATCACCTACATTCCCACAACAAGGTCTTCACCTGCACCACCGTAAGAGTAGCACCATCACCGATTCCTGGGATGAAGCGCAGGCCTAATCGGTGCCACCAAAGAGGTTCTACAGTAATCACTGCATTTTGTTCTTGATTCAATCTCACGGTGCTACCGGCGCTCGGTCAAGAGCTGCCATGGCACGACTCCCTCTACGGCGTCGTCGCCGACCACTACCTCCATGCCGTAGAACCCTCGGTGGCGACATCCACAGCAGTAGGAGTTGCTGCTGCTCCGGCTCTCGTTGGTGGTGCTGCTGCTCTGCTTTTGCTCTTGGTCCCCTGCCTCGTCTGCTATTGCTCTAGCTCCCACTGCTGCTCTTGCTCTTGCTTGCGCTGCTGCTCTACTCTTGCTCGCACTGTAGCTGTAAGAGAAGCAGCTCAGGCTCTAGCTCGAGTCCCTGCTGCTGCTACACGACAAGCTGCCCTGGCTCTCGCATGCGCTACTGCTCCGGGCGCTGCTGCAGGACCAAGTGCCCCGGCTGCTCTCTGGTTGTACGTTCCCTATTAGAGCGGCTACCGATTTAGATCACTGCTCCTCTGCCACTAGTGCTCGAGTGGCCAAAACAATTAGTCTACTACTTTTCTGCTACTAGCGCATTCAGTTTTGATAGTTAAATTTAGTTTTGGCAGTTAAATTCAGTTTCGGCAATTAAGTTCAGAGATGAGCGGCTGATGTATTTTACATCTAGCACTTTTTGGTGATGAATTTTATTTGCATCATCTATTGCATATGCTATTAGAATACCACTTCAGGTTAACGTTGTCTCTCTTGTCCCACTTCAGCCTCGCCGTCGTACACCTCACTTGAGGTGCTCCAACGACGAAACCCTCCATCACAGCGGAGCAGTACCCTTGACTCCACCTGCAGACGCCTAAGATATTCTTCCCCTCCTCCGACAGCCACATCAGCCCCAACATCCTCAGCATCCTCAGCTACCAACCCAATGATGTGGGATCGACATGGCTTCGCCATAGAGGTTGTACATTTGTTGCATTGTTTTTTTAAGTTAGAGGTTATATATATTGTCCAGTTAGCACACGTAGTAATGAGGAATACAATTAATTCTCCTATATGACACCCCGCAAAAAAAGTTTCTCCTATATGACAAGAAGTGGCTACTAGGAAAGTTAGCTATCCCTGATGGACTCTCTCAAAAGCCATCATTATTTATTTCTACGCATTGGAGCTGTGCATGTGTAGATGTGCCTGGGAGTTTAGCTAGTAGGCCAGTGATGACCCACAAGTATAGGGGATCTATCGTAGTCCTTTCGATAAGTAAGAGTGTCGAACCCAATGAGGAGCAGAAGGAAATGACAAGCAGTTTTCAGTAAGGTATTCTCTGCAAGCACTCAAATTATCGGTAACAGATAGTTTTATGATAAGGTAATTCGTAACGGGTAACAAGTAACGAAAGTAAACAAGGTGCAGCAAGGTGGCCCAATCTTTGTTGTAGAAAAGGACAAGCCTGGACAAACTCTTATATAAAGGAAAGTGCTCCCGAGGACACATGGGAATTATCGTCAAGCTAGTTTTCATCATGCTCATATGATTCACGTTCGTTACTTTGATAGTTTGATATGTGGCTGGACCAGTGCTTGGGTACTACCCTTCCTTGGACAAGCATCCCACTTATGATTAACCCCCCTTGCAAGCATCTGGAACTACGAAAGAAGAATTAAGGTAAACCTAATGATAGCATGAAACATATGGATCCAAATCAGCCCCTTATGAAGCAATGCATAAACTAGGTTTAAGCTTCTGTCACTCTAGCAACCCATCATCTAATTATTACTTCCCAAACAATGGTGAAGTGTCATGTAGTCGACGTTCACATCACACCACTAGAGGAAAGACAACATAAATCTCATCAAAATATCGAACGAATACCAAATTCACATGACTACTTATAACAAGACTATACCTTCCTCAAAACAGCCACCATACCTACCTATTATGGCATTTCCATAGCCATTCCGAGATATATTGCCATGCAACTTTCCACCGTTTCATTTATTATGACACACTCCATCATTGTCATATTGCTTAGCATGATCATGTAGTTGACATCGTATTTATGGCAAAGCCACCATTCATATTTCTTTCATACGTGTCACTCATGAGTCATTGCATATCTCGGTACACCGCCGGAGGCATTCATATAGAGTCATATTTTGTTCTAAGTATCGAGTTGTAATTGTTGAGTTGTAAGAAAAATAGAAGTGTGATGATCATCATTATTAGAGCATTGTCCCGATGAGGAAAGGATGATGGAGACTATGATTCCCCCACAAGTCGGGATGAGACTCCGGACGAAAAATAAAAAAAAGAGAAAGAAAAGAGGCCATAAAAAAGAGAAAAGGCCCAAATAAAAAATGAGAGAAAAAGAGAGAAGGGACAATGTTACTATCCTTTTACCACACTTGTGCTTCAAAGTAGCACCATGATCTTCATAGTAGAGAGTCTTTCATGTTATCACTTTCATATACTAGTGGGAATCTTTCATTATAGAACTTGGCTTGTATATTCCAATGATGGGCTTCGTCAAATTGCCCTAGGTCTTCATGAGCAAGCAAGTTGGATGCACACCCACTTAGTTTCTTTTTGATCTTTGATATACTTATAGCTCTAGTGCATCCGTTGCATGGCAATCCCTACTCACTCACATTGATATCTATTGATGGGTATCTCCATAGCACGTTGATACACCTAGTTGATGTGAGACTATCTTCTCCCTTTTTGTATTCTCCACAACCACCACTCTATTCCACCTATAGTGCTATATCCATGGCTCACGCTCATGTATTGCGTGAAAATTGAAAACTTTTGAGAATGTCAAAAGTATGAAACAATTGCTTGGCTTGTCATCGGGGTTGTGCATGATTTAAATATTTTGTGTGGTGAAGATAGAGCATAGCCAGACTATATGATTTTGTAGGGATAACTTTCTTCAGCCATGTTATTTTGAGAAGAGATAATTGCTTTGTTAGTATGCTTGAAGTATTATTATTTTTATGTCAATGTGAACTTTTGTCTTGAATCTTTTGGATCTGACTATTCATACCACAATTAAGAAGAATTACATTAAAATTATGCCAAGTAGCACTCCGCATCAAAATTCTGTTTTTATCATTCACCTACTCGAGGACGAGTACGAATTAAGCTTGGGGATGCTTGATACGTCTCCAACGTATCTATAATTTTTGATTGCTCCATGCTATATTATCTACTGTTTTGGACATTATTGGGCTTTATTGTCCACTTTTATATTATTTTTGGGACTAACCTATTAACCGGAGGCCCATCCCAGAATTGCTGTTTTTTTGCCTGTTTTAGGGTTTCGAAGAAAAGGAGTATCAAACGGAGTCCAAACGGAATGAAACCTTCGGGAACGTGATTTTCTCAACGAACAAGACCAAAGAGACTTGGACCCTATGTCAAGAAAGAAAAGAGGAGGCCACGAGGTAGGGGGCGCGTTTGCCTACCCAGGCGCGCCCTCCACCCTCGTGGGGCCCCTATTGCTCCACCGACATACTCCTTCCTCCTATATATACCTACGTACCCCAAACGATCAAAAACGGAGCCAAAATCCTAATTCCACCGCCGCAACTTTCTGTATCCACGAGATCCCATCTTGGGGCTTGTTCCGGAGCTCTGCCGGAGGGGGCATCGATCACGGAGGGCTTCTACATCAACACCATAGCCCCTCTGATGAAGTGTGAGTAGTTTACCTTAGACCAACGGGTCTATAGTTAGTAGCTAGATGGCTTCTTCTCTGTTTTTGGATCTCAATACAATGTTCTCCCCCTCTCTTGTGGAGATCTATTCGATGTAATCTTCTTTTTGCGGTGTGTTTGTTGAGACCGATGAATTGTGGGTTTATGATCAAGTCTATCTATGAACAATATTTGAATCTTCTCTGAATTCTTTTATGCATGATTGGTTATCTTGGCAAGTCTCTTCGAATTATCAGTTTGGTTTGGCCTACTAGATTGATCTTTCTTGCAATGGGAGAAGTGCTTAGCTTTGGGTTCAATCTTGCGGTGTCCTTTCCTAGTGACAGTAGGGGCAGCAAGGCACGTATTGTATTGTCGCCATCGAGGATAACAAGATGGGGTTTTCTTCATATTGCATGAGTCTATCCCTCTACATCATGTCATCTTGCTTAAGGCGTTACTCTGTTTTTAACTTAATACTCTAGATGCATGCTGGATAGCGGTCGATGAGTGGAGTAATGGTAGTAGATGCAGGCAGGAGTCGGTCTACTTGTCTCGGACGTGATGCCTATATACATGATCATACCTAGATATTCTCATAACTATGCTCAATTATGTCAATTGCTCAACAGTAATTTGTTCACCCACCGTAGAATACTTATGCTCTTGAGAGAAGCCACTAGTGAAACCTATGGCCCCCGGGTCTATCTTTATCATATTGATCTCCTACTACTTTGTTATTTCCTTTTGTATTTACTTTGCCTTTATTTTACTTTGCATCTTTATCATAAAAATACCAAAATATTATCTTATCATATCTATCAGATCTCACTCTCGTAAGTGGCCTTATAGGGATTAACAACCCCTATTTGCGTTGGTTGCGAGGATTTATTTGTTTTGTGCAGGTACGAGGGACTGGCGCGTTGCCTCCTACTGGATTGATACCTTGGTTCTCAAAAACTGAGGGAAATACTTACGCTACTTTGAATTCCTCTTCGTGGAAAACCAACGCAGTGCTCAAGAGGTAGCAGCCGGCAACAAGATAGTGGTGGAAGATGAAGAGGAAGACGAAGATGAAGACACCATCGAAGAAGAGGAAGAGGAAGAGGAAGATGAAGAGGAAGAGGTAGAGGACGATGAAGAGGAAGAGGAAGAGGTACATGTCAAGCAAAAACCACTACCACCAAAGCCTAGGAGGAGCGCAAGGCTCACGAACAGTTAGACTAGGTCAATTAAACATAGCAAACTTATGTCATCTCAATGTGCATAATGTTATTCCACTTTTGAAACAGTATTTTAGGAGAAGCTTACTTGAACTTCTATTGTTGAAGTTTCACAGAAATTATGCACTAGAAGTGCAAGTAAGCTTACTGCAGAAGTCCTGGTATAGTATGAGAGGAGGTGCTTGTGATGTATTGCATGAAAGAGCAAGCAGTAATAAAATGAAAGATATACATTGTGAAGTTCAAGTAATATTACTGCAGAAGTCCTACTATATTATGGCAGGAAGTGCTGAGCTTCTGATCTATTGCATGAAAGAGCAAGCAGTAATAAAATGAAAAATATACACTGTGAAGTTCAAGTAATATTACTGCAGAAGTCCTTGTATATTATGAGAGGAAGTGTTGTGCTGGTGATGTATTACATGCAAAGTGCAAGCTAGAACAAAAATGAAAAATATAGACTATGAAGTTCAAGTAAGATTACAGTGGAAGTTCTAGTATATTATAGCAGCAGGTGCTGGTGTTGTATTCCATAAAAGAGCAACCAGCAAATAATCATACAATTTTGAAGTTTAGGTCAGCTTACAGAAGAAGTTCTGGTATATAAAATCGATGTAGGGAAAAATATGCTTAAAAAATAAAGTTTTGTCGTATGAACTAAGGTTAGCAAGCCTAAGACAACGTGCTCAGATGTGAAGTTCTGTTTGGATACGTGTAGAAGTTCATGTACAATGCCAAGAAAAGATAATGAAACGCCAAGGAGTGTGTGAGAATATTTTTGCACAAAGTTATAGCTGAAATCCATTCGCACTTGAAAAAACACAAAAAAAATATAGATTCTATGCAAAAGGCTACATATTGGTTGGGTTGAAAAATACCAATACATTACACAACACAGAATATCCTCTCCATCTGAAACTAGTAACCCAGCCACATTCTCAAAGCAGAAGTTCAAGTCTACGATCATGTGTTGGGGCCCAAAAATAAACAACACAAAAAAACAAGCAGTTCAACCATAACCGAGGGAGAAGTTCAGGTACATTTGTTGGGGCAAAAACATGCAACACATGGATACTGAAAACGATGCAGTACATTGAAATTCACAAAGCTAAATCATTCTTCACACCAAATACATTTGTCCACAATATCACAAGTAAATAGTGCTGCACCTATAGATACAGAAATCACTAAAACATTCTTACAACTAAATCTTTACGAAATTGTTCCAATCATTATCAAACCTAAAAATCTGTACGAAATCAAATCTACAATGAAACTAATGCTTCAAATTCACGGGCCAAAGGACTGGATATCTTTAGGGAGCTCTGAACGAATGACTTCATTCTTCTCCCTAAACATCAGAGTGTGCACGAAATCAGCCTTCCAGTCATCTACAGGAGCCTGCAAACAAAGAAAATGAAACGATGGTTTAGTAACGGATAACTAAAACCACAGCAGGAGGGTCTCAGGAAAAACACACAAGAAAAGTGAAAGGATGATGAGAGAAGAACAAGGACAAAACATACTTCCACATCACCAAAATCTTCAACAATCTCATCGCCATCATATGAAGAGCAGAACTTCACGGCAAAGAAACCACAATCATTATTATTCTGCTTTGGAACATCGATGAAAGTCGGCCTCTTTGCAATAGTCACCCAGTTAGGCTACTTGCTCGCTTTGTACGCGGCCTTGCCGTACACCTCCTCGAGCAACCCAACAAATCTCTTGATCTGCCAGAAATAACAAAATAAGACGAAGTCAAAAACATGTTAACCAAAATAGTTATGTTCGGGTACATAAAAAGCGACACTTGCATAAGTCCAGCTAAACAAATAGCAGAAGGTTAACTTCCAAATGATAGTCAGTTCAAGCACTATTACCAAAACAGAGACAACAACATATTTTATCAACACAAGGCATAATAAACTTCATGTCAAACAAGAGAATGTGAAAGGAGGTTCAGGCTAAGAAACACTCACGATATTTTTACAGTCCCCGTGGAAACTCGTTTGCGACGTTTCCATATTAGCGTAAGGAAGTGAATGAAGGATGTCAATGCTCCCACGATATCTATTCGCCACATACACACTATAGTGTGCCATTGTGCCAATTGGCTTGAATAGTATCAAGAAAGCCTACCAAGAATGAAAGGACCGGTGAACACAAACTATAAAGCATATGTACAGAAGAACTGGCATGAACAAAAACTTCTTGATAAACTCAGCAAAATGATGCACATGAAATTAAAAAAAGCAAGAGTTATGAAAACCTAACCAGCTTTGCGTTAAGGTCTTCTTCCTTGTGAACAAACATTGCGAGGAGACCAGCATATTTTTTTGCATCAAACTTTGGAACTGTTGCAGCGAAGAAGTCATACTCCAGGCAGTATTGTGCATTCACAAAAACACAATTAAAACACCTCCCAAATACCACTACAACAAAACTAAGGCAAAAAAGGGAGATAGGGGTGCAAAGAACTAAAACTTTTATGAAGTAGGGACTAAGTACAACCCTGTTAGCACTAATGAATATCTCAGAGGTCTCCGGCTTATCCTTCCAAAAATTTATGAGATAATCCATTATGTCTCCTTCCATCTGCTACCCTTCACCGAAAAGAGTATAAAGGACACGTCCTGTGAGGTCAATCACATTTGCAGGGATGGTATACATGCAGTAGCTTATCCCGCAGAATACAAAAGGATGGTAAAAAAATATTAGAAGTTCAGATACAACAACAAATAGAAGTTCAGATACTATAACTCAAAAGGCAAGAGGAGACATAAAACAGAAGTTCAGATACAACAACAAAAAGAAGTTCAGATACTATAACTCAAAAGGCAAGAGGAGACATAAAACAGAAGTTCAGATACTACGACAACGACAGTTTAGACAATATAACAACATAAGTTCAGACACTATAACTCCAAGGCAAGGGAGAAAATGAATAGAAGTCCACATACTACTACAATAACAGAAGTTTAGACACAGAGTAGCATCTTCGGCAGCAACAAAGTTAAGGAGAAGAAAACTCACTCTTAATACTTCTCCAGACCATCTTCACTAAGCACATACTTTTTCAACTTCTGAGCCTCGGATAGATGGGGGTAACTATATTTTTTTAGGGGAGTGACAGGAGAACGCCACTTCAAAGGCAATCTTGATGCTCTCTTGGTGGAAGTAATGTTGCCAGACTCAACTGCCGGTTTCCTCCTAGTGATGACATCATTCTTTCCACCTCTCCCAATAACAATACCAGCAGTAGATTTACCATTCTTCGGGTAAGCAATCTTCTCAAAATCATCATCAGATGAAATTACTTCTGCTTCGGCTGCTTCGACTGCACCAACCTTCCTAGAGCAAGGGGTTTTTGGACCACCACAAATACCACCAGCCTGCTTCCCCAACTTGGAAGGAATAAGGGTTCAAGGTCTATCATCTTCTATCAGAGCTGTACTCATTGATTCCTCCCTAGGTTGGTATTCCTGTGACCCGAGGAATGAGTAGTGGTAATCGGTCAAGTCCAACGGATCCACTGTCAAAAGAAAAGGAAGAGAAAACATCACCATTAAATATAATTGAAGTTCAGGAACAACGCAATGTGTAGTCCAACTAATAAAGATGACATGGTTACTACTCAAGCTGACCTAAAAAATTACTTGCATTAAAAAACTAAATGAAGTTCAGGCACAACCAAAAGGCACAGTTTGAGATAAACTGATGAACCGGAAAACATTCAACTACAGCTAACAAAACCATAGAAAGGCATCATCTCTGAAGTTCAAGTAGAAAGAAATGCTCATGTCCAAGTAAGCAATGGAAGGTAAGAAATTACTGAAGCAAAACACACAAGCAAAATAAAAAGATAGCAATGAAGTTCATGTACAAGAAAATGCTCCTCTCCATCCGAAACCAGTAGCCCAGCCAGATCTCAAGCAGAAGTCCAAGTTCAAAGAAAATATGAAGTTCGGGTAGAATAAAAGATGCAGTGCAGGTAAGCAGTCCAAGTTCTAATACTTACATCTGTAGTAGCCAAAAAGAGCTTGGAAGTCTGTCTCAAACAGGTTAGAAGAAGCGATTGAGTACAGCCACGTCTTCCTGATATCCGCGATATTTTCATGGGAATAATTTGCAAGAACCCCATCATGATACGAATTAACATTCATAAGCATGAAGAATCTGTAGTCGATACTGCCATCAAACATAGTAAAAGAATAGTGTTAGAATAGAAAAAGAAAGCCAACGAATAAAACATGTCGCAGCTTAGGTACAACTACAGATAAACAGAAGTGATAAGGAGAAAAGTGGAACTCATACTTGTTTTGCTGCTAGGGAACATCAATCCAATCCAGAGGGAAATGGTCGATGGTAAGAGGACTGAAGGGTGTCTCCCTGTCGTTGCTGGCATCGCTCCAAAGCTTCTTGACGTTATCGGTCATCCGCCAAAACAGGCGTACCGCACATTCATCGTCTGGTCCATAATAGGAGTCGAGAAGCTGGAACCTTGAATTCTTCAGGTCAAGAAATATGTAAACCCAATGACCAACACCACCCATGGAAGCAGGAATCTGAGGCGGGTCAAAAGTGGGGAAAACAACCTGAAGCAACATAAACACATGAATCATTAAAAACTAAGAATTAATATCAAACGGTACAATGAAAAATAAAACAAATATTAACACAGTGAATCACAATGCAAAACTAATACAGAGGCAAAGAACAAGATATTGCCTACCGAATCATGTGCATCCATGCTATCTGGACCACTCGCCAAGAAGTTCTTCCTCACACAGGAATCAAATTGACCTATGAAAATCTTGTCCCAAAATAATGCAGACAACACCAACATATGCAAAATTCATAAATGAGACAAACAAGTTTTAACTAAATGTTCTCAGAATGAAATGAAACTTCACGGACCAAATTTTTGGAAAATATAAAAAATACCTACAAAAGGTGAATGCCAGGGGGCCCACCACCTGTCCACGAGGGTGGGGGCGCGCCTGCCCCCCTAGGGAGCGCCCCCTACCTCGTGGGCCCCTGATGCCTCTCCGACTCCAACTCCATATATTGTGTTTCGGGGAGAAAAAAATCAGGGAGAAGAAATCATCACGTTTTACGATACAGAGCCACCTCCAAGCCCTAAAACCTCTCGGGAGGGCTGATCTGGAGTCCGTTCGGGGCTCCGGAGAGGGGAATCCGTTGCCATCGTCATCATCAACCATCCTCCATCACCAATTTCATGATGCTCACTGCCGTGCGTGAGTAATTTCATCGTAGGCTTGCTGGACGGTGATGGGTTGGATGGGATCTATCATGTAATCGAGTTAGTTTTGTTAGGGTTTGATCCCTAGTATCCACTATGTTTTGAGATTGATGTTGCTATGACTTTTCTATGCTTAATGCCTGTCACTAGGGCCCGAGTGCCATGATTTCAGATCTGAACCTATTATGTTTTCATCAATATATGAGTGTTCTTGATCCTATCTTGCAAGTCTATAGTCACCTATTATGTGTTATGATCCGTTAACCCCGAAGTGACAATAATCGGGATACTTACCGGTGATGACCGTAGTTTGAGGAGTTCATGTATTCACTATGTGTTAATGCTTTGTTCCGGTACTTTATTAAAAGGAGGCCTTAATATCCCTTAGTTTCCGTAAGGACCCCACTGCCACGGGAGGGTAGGACAAAAGATGTCATGCAAGTTCTTTTCCATAAGCACGTATGACTATGTTCGGAATACATGCCTACATTATATCAATGAACTGGAGCTAGTTCTGTGTCACCCTAGGTTATGACTGTTACATGATGAACCGCACCCGGCATAATTCTCCATCACCGATCCATTGCCTACGAGCTTTCCATATATTGTTCTTCGCTTATTTACTTTTCCGTCGCTATTGCTATCATCACTACAAAATACCAAAAACATTAATTTTACTACCGTTACCTTTTGCTACCGTTACCACTACTATCATATTACTTTGCTAGTAAATACTTTGCCGGAGATACTAAGTTTCCAGGTGTGGTTGAATTGACAACTCAGCTGCGAATACTTGAGAATATTCTTTGGCTCCCCTTGTGTTGAATTAATAAATTTGGGTTGAATACCCTACCCTCGAAAACTGTTGCGATCCCCTATACTTGTGGGTTATCAAGAATATTTTCTAGCGCCGTTGTTGGGAAGCATAGCTCTATTCTTTGAGTCACTTGGGATTTATATCTGCTTATCATTATGAAGAACTTGAGAGATCCAAAAACCAAGATTTATCCCTCAACTACGAGGGGGGGGGGGTAAGGAACTGCCATCTAGCTCTGCACTTGATTCACCTTCTATTTTGAGTAAGCTCGCGACACCTAAAACTGCTTCTGCTATTCGTTCTGATATGTCGCATGTTATTGATGATGCTACTTCTGCTATGCATGATACTTATGATGAAACTACTTCTATACTTGATACTACTATGCCACTTGGTAAATTTCTTGATGAACAACTTGCTAGGGCTAGAGAGATTGAAAATATTGAATCTGATAATACTGATGAAAGTGATGATGAAGAATCACATGTTATTCCTGAGGGTTATGTTTTTGATCAAGAAGCTTCTTTAGCTATTTTAGCTTGCAAAGATAGAAACGAACTTAAGAGGTTATTAGCAAAATGGAATAAGCGATCTCTAAATGCTAGAATGAAACCTGGCCCTGCTTTTGCTACTTCACCCATTTGTGTTACCGATAAGGATTATGAATTCTCTGTTGATCCTGATATAATTACTTTGGTTGAATCTGATCCTTTTCATGGTTATGAATCTGAAACTGTTGTGGCACATCTTACTAAACTGAATGATATAGCCACCCTGTTCACTAAAGATGAGAGAACTCGTTACTTTTATATCCTTAAAATATTTCTGTTCTCATTAAAGGGTGATGCTAAGATATGGTTTAATTCTCTTGATCCTGGTTGTGTGCGTAGTCCCCAGGAAATTATTTATTACTTCTCTGCTAAATATTTCCCTGCTCATAAAAAACAAGCTGCTTTAAGGGATATATATAATTTTGTGCAAATTAAAGAAGAGAGTCTCCCACAAGCTTTGAGGGAGGCTTCTCCAATTACTTAATGCTTTGCCTGATCATCCTCTTAAGTAAAATGAAATACTTGATATCTTTTATAATGGACTAAACGATGCTTCCAGAGATTGCCTGGATAGTTGTGATGGTTCTGTTTTCAGGGAAAGAACACCGCATGAAGCTGAAATTCTATTGAATAATATGTTGACAAATGAAATAATTGGACACCTCCGGAGCCAATTCCTGAGCCAATTCCTAAACCAACTCCGAAGAAGAGGGGTATTCTATTTCTCAGTCCTGAAGATATGCAAGAGGCAAAGAAATCTATGAAAGAAAAAGGTATTAAAGCTGAAGATGTTAAGAATTTACCTCCTATTGAAGAAATACACGGTCTTAATTTACCGCCTGTTGAAGAAACATATGATCTTAATCCTTTACCTATTGAAGAAACTCATGCTCTTGATAACCCGACATAGGTAGTAAAGATAAATTCTCTCTATAGATACGAAAAAGCTGTAATCCCATTTACTAAGTTTGCTAGCCCATGCTTAGATGAGTTTGATAGATTTATGGCTAAGCAAGAAGAATTTAATGCTTATTTTGGTAGACAATTGAAATACAATTCAAATATGCTTAAACACTTGGGTGATTATATGGCTAATGTCAAAGGTGAAATTAAACTTATTATTAAACATGCTTCTATGGTTACCACCCAAGTAGAACAAGGACATAAAGCTCAAAATGATTTGCTCAATGAATTGAATAGTAAGGATAATGATAATGCTGTTAGAGTGGCTACTAGAACTGGTAGAATGACTCAGGAACCTTTGTATCCTGAAGGCCACCCTAAGAGAATTGAGCAAGATTCTCAAAGAAATAATATAGATGCACCTAGTTCTTCTAAAAAGAAGAAAAAGAAAAATGATAGGACTTTGCATGCTTCTACTGATCCTATTGCTGAAACACCTAAGAATCCAAATGATATTTCTATTTCTGATGCTGAAATACAATCTGGTAATGAACCTGAAACTAGTGATAATGTTGATAATAATTTTCATGATGATGCTCAACCTAGTAATGATAATGATATAGAAATTGAACCTGCTGTCGATCTTGATAACCCAAAATCAAAGAATCAACGTTATGATAAGAAAGACTTTGTTGCTAGGAAACATGGTAAAGAAAGAGAGCCATGGGTTCAGAAACCCATGCCTTTTCCTCCCAAACCATCCAAGAAAAAGGATGATGAGGATTTTGAGCGCTTTGCTGAAATGATTAGACCTATCTTTTTGCGTATGCGATTAACTGATATGCTCAAAATGAATCCTTATGCTAAGTATATGAAAGATATTGTTACAAATAAAAGAAAGATACCGGAAGCTGAAATTTCCACCATGCTTGCTAATTAAACTTTTAAGGGAGGAATACCAAAGAAACTTGGAGATCCAGGAGTACCCACTATACCATGCTCCATTAAAAGAAACTATGTTAAAACTGCTTTATGTGATCTTGGAGCCGGTGTTAGTGTTATGCCTCTCTCTTTATATCGTAGACTTGATTTGAATAAGTTGACACCTACTGAAATATCTTTGCAAATGGCTGATAAATCAACTGCTATTCCTTTCGGTATTTGTGAGGATGTGCCTGTTGTAGTTGCAAACGTTACTATTTTGACAGACTTTGTTATTCTTGATATTCCCGAGGACGATTGTATGTCTATTATTCTTGGAAGACCCTTTTTGAATACTGCAGGGGCTGTCATTGATTGTACTAAAGGCGATGTCACTTTTCATGTTAATGGTAACGAGCATACGGTACACTTTCCGAGGAAACAACCTCAAGTTCATAGTATTAACTCTATTGGAAAAATTCCATCGATTATATTTGGAGGTTTTGAATTTCCTCTTCCTACTGTCAAGAAGAAATATGATATTCTTATTGTTGGGGATGTGCATATCCCTGTTGAGGTAACATGGTGTTATTTAAAATTTCTCCGGTTCCATGTTATTCAGAATGAGTTCGTTAACAAGACTTGATCAACCTTGTTAGGGGATTCCTTTTGATGATCATGAGATGGATGAAACTAGAAGGCACAATCTTCTGTACCCCACTTTTACTTTCTGTTATTTATATTAAATAAAATAAAAAAAAAATATTTTTTCCACCTGTTATCTGATTATCCGTGCAATATAAAAATACCTTGAAAAATAAAAGTTCTCCAAATGCCCAGAAATTTAAATATAATTTTTTTCCAGAATATTTGGCACTGAGAACACAGCAGGGGGTCAACCACCTGCCCACGAGGGTGGAGGGCGCACCCCCTGCCTCGTGGGCCCACGGTGGCCCTCCTCCACTTATCCTTTCACCCACACACTCCTTCTTCCTCCCCCAAACACGAATAACCAGCTCAAACCCGAGTTCTAGCTCGTTTTGCTGCCATTTTCGATCTCCTTGCCCAAAGCACCTCTCACAAAACTGCTTGGGGAGATTGTTCCTTGGTATGTGACTCCTCCATTGGTCCAATTAGTTTTTGTACTAGTGCTTTATTCATTGCAAACTTTTGCTGCTTAGGTGACCCTGTTCTTGAGCTTGCATGTCAAATTTATATGGTCAAAAGTAGTTTTGATGCATGATATAGGCTCTAGGCACTTGTAGGAGTAGTTGCAATCAATGTTATTGAGTTCGGTTTAATTTTATTTTGAAGTTACTAAAAAAATTCAGAATTTTCCAGAGGAAGAAAAATGCTTAGGAGAATTTTCCAAGGTGGTTCCTCAAGGAAGCAAGGACCCATGCTTTCAGTGCGTGATGCTGATGAAGAGCCACCAAGAGACGCTCCAGTGCGTCCTTGTGAGTGGCCTTCTGAAAATTTTATGGATCGAGCAGGAATTAAAGAAGAATTCAACGTATATTTGCGTAACGCCGATCTTGTGGGCTTTGAGGAAGAGAAGTGCAGTCAGTATCACAACCTCACCACTACCTTTGTGAGGAGGTTTGAATTTTCAACTTCGTAATTCTCCCACTGTCCCATTTGATCTTTATGAAAATTCTTATACTATGGACTTAGAGGAATTTACAACTGCTTGCAAACTTCCACAATGGGGTAGTATAAGGGATCCTCGCAAATCTAAATTTAGAGATTTTCTTGCTAGTATAACTGTGGGAGAATCTAGAGATATAACACAAGCTACCATAGGGAGCATTCACTTTCCAGCTATTCATTATTTTTCTCTCTTCATAGGTAGATGCATTAATGGTAAAGATGAGGCATGTCACATGTGTGTCCCTGATCTCAGTATTCTGAGGAGTGCTGTGTTAGGAGATAAATCTTATAATTTGGGAGCCATTGTTGCACGTAGGTTGCATCTTAATAGATTTAATGGAGATTTCTTTGGTGGAATTTATGCAACTCGCATAGCTAATTTTCTTGGTGTAGCCATACACAAAGATGATATTGAATTACCTCATGCCTATCTAGATTTTAATGCTATGGTTCACCACTAGTTTGTCGAGAGGAATGAATCACCTCTCCAGTATCGACTAATCTTTGACAGACGCCATGCTGTCCATATTACTCTCCCTGCTCCTGCCTTATTTGATCATCAGGCAAAAGGAAGATATACTATTACCAGAGAGGAGGTAGATGAGTACGAGAGGAGAGCGGAGGCCGCTCGTCGCCACACTTCAGCTTAGCAGGCGATAGCCGCTGCATCTTAGTACGACCCCAACTATTATTATGGAAATCCGTCAGGCCAGCCGTGGCCATAGACCAACTTAGGCCAAAAGCCTAAGCTTGGGGGAGTACGTATTTCCCACCGACATTACATTTATGTTCACACACTCATTGCTAGATGTCGGTGCTCATACTTTTTCATTGTATCATCCATGCTAGTTTATTTTCCTTTTTATGATTTCTTCTTGTGTGTTTAATAAGCCTTAAGAAAAACCAAAAAAATTAGTTGTAGCTTTTAATTAGTTTACTTTCCATGCTTGTAGTAGTAATTAAAAAAAACAAAGCCCAAAAATATTTCATGTTCTTCTTTTACTTGTTGGGAGCTCTCCCGTGTAAATAGTTTTATTTCTTTTTCTTTTCTTTGGGGGTCGATAGGAGAAGACCATAATTAAATTGTTGAAGTGGATCTTGTATGCATTATTGTTGATCTGACAAAAGAGCCCATATTGCCTTGTCTTTTCATGTTTATTGAATGCTTGCAGATTACATCTTAGTCCAATGCACGCGCACTATTATTATTATTCACATCATTCGGTCATGCAAGTTAAAGGCAATTATGACAATATATGATGGACTGACTGAGATGAGAAAAGCTGGTATGAACTCGACCTCTTTTGTTTTTGTAAATATGATTAGTTCATCATTCCTGATTCAGCCTATTATGAACAAACATGTTTGCAATGACAACTAGAGATCATAGTTTCTTGTGCCATGCTTGATTAGCTAGGAGCTTATAATGGTTTACCTTGCGTGCCAACATGCTATTAAAATGGTTGTGATGTGGTATGATAGGGTGGTATCCTCCTCTGAATGATTTAAGTGACTTGACTTGGCGCATGTTCACGCATGTAGTTGAAATAAAATCAACATAGCCTTCACGATATTTATGTTCATGGTGGATTATATCCTACTCATGCTTGCATTTGGTGTTGATTAATTTTAATGCATGTTCATGAATGTTGTCGCTCTCTAGCTGGTCGCTTCCCAGTCTTTTGCTAGCCTTCACCTGTACTAAGCGGGAATACTGCTTGTGCATCCAAACTCCATAAACCCCGAAGTTATTCCATAAGAGTCCACCATACCTACCTATATACAGTATCTACCTGCCGTTCCAAGTAAATTTGTATGTGCCAAACTCTAAACCTTCAAATAAATATCTTGTTTTGCATGCTCGAATAGCTCATGTATCAACTAGGGCTGTCTGTATCTTCCATGTTAGGTGGGTTCTTTTCAAGAGGAGTGGACTCCGCTCCTCACTCACGAGATAAATGGCTGGTCACCGGGATGCCCAGTCCCATGCTTTATGCAAACTAAATCAAAATAATTGCAAACAAAACTCCCCCTGGGCTCTTGTTAGTTGGAGGCACTCGTTGTTTCGAGCAAGCCATGGATTGATGCTTGTTGGTGGAAGGGGGAGTATAAACTTTACCATTCTGTTTGGGAACCGCCTATAATGTGTGTAGCAGGGAAGATATCGCCATCTCTTGGTTGTTATGTTGACAATGAAAGTATACCGCTCAAAATATTATTCACCTCTGTTTCAAAACCGAGCTCTGGCACCGCTACAAATCCATGCTTCTCTCTGTGAAGGGCCTATCTATTTACTTTTATGCCGAGTCATCATCCTCTTATTAAAAAGCACCAGTTGGAGAGCACTGCTGTCATTTGCATTCATTATTGTTAGTTTACATTCAGTATGACTTTACTGGATCTCTTTTACCATGAATTACAATGTCTAGTCAGTCCTTGGTCTTTAAAGGTGCTCTGCATTTATGTTTTGCAATCTCAGAAAGGGCTAGCGAGATACCATCTTGTTATATCGTATTATGATTGTTTTGAGAAAGTGTTGTCATCTGAGATTTATTATTATTGCTCGCTAGTTGATTATGCTATTGATATGAGTAAACTTGAGACCTAAGTGTTATTGCGAGTGTGGTTAGTTATAATCTTTGCTGAAAACTTGAATGCTGGCTTTACATATTTACAATAAGAAGAGCAAACAGAGTTTGTAAAATTTTTTCTTTATCACTTTCAGTTTGTCAACTGAATTGCTTGAGGACAAGAAAAGGTTTAAGCTTGGGGGAGTTGATACATCTGCGTCGTATCTACTTTTCCAAACACTTTTGCCCTTGTTTTGGACTCTAACTTGCATGATTTGAATGGAACTAACCCGAACTGACGCTGTTTTCAGCACAATTACCATGGTGTTATTTATGTGCAGAAACAAACGTTCTCGGAATGACCTAAAACTTCACGGAGCAAATTTTTGGAAAATATAAAAATACCTACAAAAGATGAAGGCCAGGGGGCCCACCACCTGTCCATGAGGGTGGGGGCGTGCCCCCTACCTCATGGGCCCCCTGATGCCTCTCCGACTCCAACTCCAACTCCATATATTGTGTTTCGGGAGAAAAAAATCAGGGAGAAGAAATCATCGTGTTTTACGATACGGAGCCGCCGCCAAGCCCTAAAACCTCTCGGGAGGGCTGATCTGGAGTCCGTTCGGGGCTCCAGAGAGGGGAATCCGTCGCCATCGTCATCATCAACCATCCTCCATCACCAATTTCATGATGCTCACCGCCGTGCATGAGTAATTCCATCGTAGGCTTGCTGGACGGTGATGGGTTGGATGGAATCTATCATGTAATCGAGTTAGTTTTGTTAGGGTTTGATCCCTAGTATCGACTATGTTCTGAGATTGATGTTGCTATGACTTTGCTATGCTTAATGCTTGTCAGTAGGGCCCGAGTGCCATGATTTCAGATCTGAACCTATTATGTTTTCATCAATATATGAGTGTTCTTGATCCTATCTTATAAGTCTATAGTCACCTACAATGTGTTATGATCCGTTAACCCAGAAGTGACAATAATCGGGATACTTACCGGTGATGACCGTAGTTTGAGGAGTTCATGTATTCACTATGTGTTAATGCTTTCTTCCGGTACTCTATTAAAAGGAGACCTTAATATCCCTTAGGTTTCGTAAGGACCCCACTGCCACGGGAGGGTAGGACAAAAGATGTCATGCAAGTTCTTTTCCATAAGCACGTTTGACTATGTTCGGAATACATGCCTACATTATATCAACGAACTGGAGCTAGTTCTGTGTCACCCTAGGTTATGATTGTTACATGATGAACCACATCCGGCATAATTCTCCATCACCGATCCATTGCCTACGATCTTTCCATATATTGTTCTTCGCTTATTTACTTTCCCATTGCTATTGCTATCATCACTACAAAATACCAAAAAAATTACGTTTACTATTGTTACCTTTTGCTACCGTTACCACTACTATCATATTACTTTGCTACTAAATACTTTGCTGCGGATACTAAGTTTCCTGGTGTGGTTGAATTGACAACTCAGCTGCTAATACTTGAGAATATTCTTTGGCTCCCCTTGTGTCGAATCAATAAATTTGGGTTGAATACTCTACCCTCGAAAACTGTTGTGATCCCCTATATTTGTGGGTTATCATACAACCATGTATGACCACAAGTTAACATGCTTTCAAAAAATGTTGGAAATTTAAAAAGTAGAAGTTCAACCATGTACACCAAGGTACTAATCAAACATGTATACCACCAAGTTAAGCTAATCTCTTCATGTATATATCCAGAAGTCCAACTATCTACACAAAGGCAGTAATACCATAAAATCAAAGCAGATCGGCTAATTTATTCATCTATATGGAGCAGAAGGTCAGCTATGTACGCCAAGGCAGTGCTAAAAACACAAAAACTACAACAATAGCGACAAATGCTCTAAAAACGGTAAACATGAGACATTCACACCTGATTAGCCGCAACATCATCATCGTCGTCGTCCTCGTCATCCTTGTCCTCTGGATTAACACGAGAATGCTTCTTCTGGCCCTTGTTGACCTTTGTAGGTGCAACCTTGCGCTTGACGCTGCATTTATTCCCATTACCAGATGCACCAGCACCAAGCGGAGAAGGTGTAGGCGCGGCAGTGGCAAGCACATGAGGACTACGGCGTCGTACCACCGAGGCCTAGCCCTTCATCTTCAGCAAGTGCTGCTGGCCTTGAAACACGCGGGCTCCTCCGAGGAGTAACTCCACCAACTACATGCTCCCTTGCAATGGTCTTCTTGATTTTCTTCTTAACAGGGACAACCGTGCCATCACTGCCACATGGCATGTCTTCCCCAACCGTGAGCTCAACTGCATGAACAGATCCAGGAACATTAGAACCTTTCTCAAGGCGGGACTCCCTCTTCTTGTCAAAATTTTCTTGCTTCTTCCTCTTACGTTGGTCCTCCACAAGAAGCTGAAGAGGCACATCCGCAGGTTGCGTGACAGGTTCAGTGCCATCAACAGACTGCGACTTCGTCTCTGACATCTGAAGAGGGCACAAAGGATTCGGAACAGAATCGCAACCTTTGACTGATGGAGCCCCCTCGTCAGCAGCAGCAGGGGTTTCAGATAAACCCAAATCCAATAAAACATCGTTGATGGTGTTCACAGCTTCCTCCTCTGTGGACACATCTGCAAAGAACACAAAAAATCAAAGCAAAAAATTAAGAAGTTAGGAAGAAAAACAAAAACAACTGACATGAACAAGCAAAACAAACATGGCTCAAGAATTTAAAATGAAAAGGAAAGAGGTTTCACATACTAGGTGAAGAAAGAGCTGCAGAAGCAACATCCTCGAGCCTTGAAAAATTCTCAAGGCTCGAAGCAACCTCAGCAATCACAGTCAAAGGGATTATGGGTGATTTAGCTGCATCAAATATTGGAGCATGAGTATTAACTTCTGAAGCTCCATCTTGATCGCAGGCATTTTTTCAGAACTATTCAACTCATCACCAACTACAAAAAAATGCAAGTAAAAAGGCAGCTGAGTTCTAATACGCAATCCTACACCAATGGGACTTCTACTTTTACAACAATGTCCAATACCCAGAAGTTCAACAATACCTAACAAAGCAGTAAACACAACGAACAAACTAAAATTTACATACTAAATATAAAAATAATCTACACCAAAGGGGCTACTACATATAACATAAATGTCCAGAAGTTCAATAATATATAACAAAGCAGTAAAACAAAATGTGCATAACAGAAGTTTAACCAAATTTTCATAATAAACAAACAATAATTAAAACCAGAAGTTCAACTATGTGAACCAAGAAAGTATCACATAAAAAATATGTAGCATGACCACAAATAGTATTTCATAGGCAAATTTAAATATCAATACCATGAAAACAATAAGAAAAAAAAACAAAGATATACACTATAAATATGAAACATTTGGGAAGTCCAACAACACTTGGTGACATAGTTCACCAGCAATTCATCAAATAAAAATTAAGCAACACTTCACTAACTAAAACTAAGGGTAAAATGCATACACATGACCATTGTTAGAAGTTTACACTTTTAAGAAAGGGCAGTCCAACAAGACAACTAAGTGAAGATATGGGCAGCCATATATAAGAAAAATTGCTATTTAAAATACAAGATCCAACCACAATAAAATACTTGGAGAAGGTTTTGAAGCCATGACAACACAACACCTTGTTGAATGGATCTCAAAACCCTAGAACAACCTACTAAAAACAGGGGATAGATTGCATATAGTTAGCAGGTAGAAAAATCATACAACAAATACAAAAAACAACTAAATGAAATCCTAGGATGAAACAACTAGAACATATCAACAAGTATGAAAACATGAACAGTAGCACATATAGGAAAGCACAAACAAAAAAAGAATCCAGAAACTAACTAGCACGTGACTGACATAATCTAGACTTTGAAATCAACAATACTAAGACAATTAGATACATCAGATTCAGAACACCATCACACCACACCCTCTCTTACATGCATCTGAATGTTGACATCACCAAAGGGGAAATGAAATCAACTCAACTCTGAAGGGAGAAATAGCACACACAAGCATCTCATAGAAAAATCTGACCACGGGGGAATGGAATCCACCCACCACACGCACAAGAACCCTACCCAATCTCCCACCAAACCATCAGAAGAAGGGGATAGGACGCGGACGCGAGAGCACACAGGAGGTGGACTCGGCAGATCTGGCGAAATTAAAAGAAAGCATTAGGGGGGGTGGAATTTGTACCTCTCGAAACAACCCCCGCACACACGAATCCACGGCGGTTCTTCCATTCCCCACGACGCCATGCGCACCTTGCAACCGCGCAGGCAGTTGCCACCAGCGCTTCAGAGCAGAAGAGAGCGGGCTGGGCGAGGGAGAGCAGGGCGTGGGGGAGAAATAGGAGTGGGGGCGTGCGCCGGTTACTCCAGCATGAGGGCAGGGGACAGGGTGGAGAAATCGGGGGGAGTTGGAGGCGACGAAGGTAGCGAAGCGACTGAGAGGGAGGAGAGAGCGAGCGACAGGGGGAGAGGGGTTTTCTAACATGTGGTCGCGAGCGAGATGCTCAGTTAATGCCTCTCTGTCGTGGGAATTGCAGAGCAGGTGAATTTACAGTTTTACCCCCCAACAACTAAAATAGTAAATACATGTATAGATAAATGAATGCACCATTTGAATGCATCTATTATAAATGAGATAAGATCACACAACAGCACTACTGATATCCTTAAAAACCAAAAATTGATGGCAAATACACTACCAAGGGAAGAAAAATACATACACAAAATATGCACCTAAAAAAACAAGAGAAAGAAGTTCAAAAAATAAAGAATAAAAGTTCAAGTAGTCTAATAAAAGAAGTAAAGGCATATGAATAAATAAACCATAAGAAACAAAAAGAAGAAGTTCAAGTATAAAAACAGATGAAGTTCATATCTAACTAAAACACGCACCCTAAACCCTAAAAACCCTAAGATAGATAGTGGGGTCACGGATGTGACGGACTCGCATCCGCATGCGACGATGCGGCACGCCGCGTCGTCGCTTGCCCCAGCTCGTTCCTGTCTCGGCCTCGCAGGGGGAGGGGAGGGGGG
Source organism: Triticum urartu (assembly GCF_056163025.1). Classification (NCBI taxonomy): domain Eukaryota; kingdom Viridiplantae; phylum Streptophyta; class Magnoliopsida; order Poales; family Poaceae; genus Triticum; species Triticum urartu. The sequence goes on along the minus strand of NC_141878.1, from coordinate 439,775,854 downwards.
TCCCTCCCCCCTCCCCCCTGCTCGGCCTCGTGCTACCGCATTTGTCAATACGCGCAATGCCGATTTCAATGTCTACAAATATTTAAATCCAAAAATGACAAACAAAATTATAAATAAGAAGTTCAAGTAGCGAAGATATAGAAGTTCGACGTTTTGTAAAACCTCAAATTAACATGTCAAAAACGATTGTCACACAGAAGTTCAGGATAGTTATTCAGTGAAGACCAACAACTATTATAAGTACAAAAACATACTAGAAAAAATAAAAAAAATACGCATATCCGTCGGCCAATTCCATGGTTGTTCATGGGACTAAAGTGAAAAAAAAATCCAAACCAATGCAAACAATGAAAAGTAACGTAAAAAGAGAAAGAAATATAAAGGACTTGCTGCATTACTTTGCAAAGAATGAAAAGAAGAAGTTCACGTATGAACAACATAGAAGTCCAGATTCTACAAAGACCCTTACATGATCTGGAAAAAGTGCATGCATACTTGGGCAAAAATCTTGTAAGTTTCACGTTAAACACATACTGAAGTTCTACCACTGTTCAAAGTATGCAATCATGTTACAAAAAAATAAGTAAGGTATGCATTTATATTTGGGAATAATCCCATAGTTTCCCACGGAACAAACTCAAACCCAAATTAGAAAATTGAAAATTACAAAAAAACAAAAGGAAAAAAAGAAAAAATAGAGCGCGATGCTACACCGCCTTGCAATGTGGAAACCAGGAAGTTCAATCCCTGGTACCATAGAAGTCCTACTAATACCACAGAATGTGGATGATCCAAAAATAATCCCGAAGACAGAATAAATATAAAAATGATGATTTGTGTTTCTATGGACCAGCTCCACATTTACGTATTATGAGTACTCTGAAAAACAAAAAAAACATACACAAATTTTTTTATAACAACATCAACCGAACAGATTATATTGCAACATCACCTAAAAAACATGCATAAAAATGACGGAAGTTCTAGAACAAAAGGTGCAGAAGTCTAACTCGTAAGACAGACAGTAGAATCATTGGAAAAATACACGCTATCAAATTTTTTTAGATTTAATCAATTGGATGACTGCACCTTCTCAGTCCGCGACCACGAACGATATCCTACTACGCCCAAACATCAAAACGATAAAGCCACCAAGCTGTCTCATCGAAGAACCAGAACCAACACGGGCGGACACGAGATCCAATCGCCTGATTTCACGGGTGTATTCGCCTGCCCGATCAAATTAACAACGCATGAACGGTCCAATCTCACTACTGCAATCAAATTCGCCATCTATATTCAAATAAAAACAACAAATACACAGAAGCCGCGAAACCACTCCCGCGGATGAAGAACACAGAACCCGAAATCAAATCCATTGAAATTAACGACAAATTGTCCACGAAACTCGTACCTACACCAAATTCCCATCATGTTAGAGGTTCTAGAACATCCAGTGAACGCATTGAACTTGTAAACAGACACAAGTTCATCCGCCCGAGAATGAATCCACCAAAATGCAAAATTACGAATAAAAACGAGCATTTAGATGCAGGTATGGGTATTTGGATTACAGTCACATCCCAGACAACACTACCGACTATAATAATTCGCGAGGGAAGCCATGGTTGCGAAGATAGCCTGAAGTTCGGGTTTGTACATAGGGAAGTTCAGGCGCGTTACTCGAGAAGTTCAGGTTGTGATCAGAATATTATTCTCATCATGTGATCAGAATAGTGTTTACGTATATCACCATAGTTCTTGCCAATGGATAAAGTGTAAAAAGGAAAGGTGAAGATCACCATGACTCTTGTATAAGGTATAAGACAAAAATAAAAGATTGGCCCTTCGCAGAGGGAAGCAGAGGTTTTCATGTGCTTTTATGGTTGGATGCACAAAATCTTAATGCAAAAGAATGTCACTTTATATTGCCACTTGTGATAGGGACCTTTATTATGCAGTTCGTCGCTTTTATTTCTTCCATATCACAAGCTCGTATAAAGATTATTTTCTCCACACTAATAGAACATATATATTTAAAGATCAAATTTTATTGCTTGCAACAATGACAACTTACTTGAAGGATCTTATTCAATCCATAGGTAGATATGGTGGACTCTCGTGGCAAAAACAGGGTTTAAGGATATTTGGAAGCACAAGTAGTATCTCTACTTGGTTTAAAGAATTTGGCTAGCATGAGGGGGAAAGGAAAGCTCATCATGTTGGATGATTCATGACCATATAATTTATTTCGGATATAAGAAAACACAACCCATTATGTTGTATTCATTGTCCAACATCAACTTTTTAGCATGTGATATTTTAAGGAGTGCTCACAATCATAAAAGATTTCCAAGATAGTATATTTATATGTGAAAACCTCTATTTCTTTATTGCTTCCTATTAATTGCAACGATGACCAAAATTGTGTTTGTCAACTCTCAACAACTTTTATTCATCATACTCTTTATATGTGAAGTCATTACTCTCCATAAGATCAATATGATCACTTTATTTCTTTTTATTCTTTATTTTTTTCTTTTATTCCCTCAAGATCATAGCAAGATAACCAAGCCCTCGACTCAAGACTAATCTTTATTATATATAGCTCACGGACTCCAATTACATAGATAAGGATCAACACAGAAACTCAAAGCTTGATCATACTAAACTTTATTTTACTAGATGAGGATATAACCAAAAGGATCGAACTAAGAAAAACGGTAAAGATAGAAGTGTGATGGTGATACGATACCGGGGCACCTACCCCAAGCTTAGCATTTGCCAAGGGGAGTGCCCATACCCATGTATTTATATCTCTCTCTTCGGAGGTGGTGATGTGATATTCTTGGCGGTAATGCCCCTTAGGATATGATTCTCTTCCTCGAGCTTATTGACTTGCTGCTTCAGATCCATTATTTCCCTATGGAGCTTACCCGTGACGGCTAAAGCTCCTTTCGCCCACGGATGCTACATAGCTGCGGGAGAACAAGTAACACTCTTTTTCATATTTTCATAAGAAAGAAATCTAGCTTTGGGAGGGATGACCGAGTTTGGAATTGCTGAGCTCTGAAGTTCCTCCATCGTAAATCCGGCTTGGAGACGAGAGGTAACTTGTTTATCCTCCTCCATGGCATCTATCTTTTCTATGTCGGCCTCCATATCTTCCTCCATTGATGGCTCAAAGTGGTCAGCATCACTGTTAGCTCCTGGCCCCGGTGTCCGATGAGACACCTGACTCTCCCCGACTGACTCTTGAGAAGACATCTTGCTCTAAATCTGCTGCAAAAACATCTTGAAACAAAAATAGAGGGCTTCGTCACGGTACGGTGGTCAAAACCTTTGGGAGATTATATAAGGAATTTTTACCAACCAAAAGAAATATCGTGCGAGAAAACGGAGTCCGGAGGGCACACGAGGAGCCCACGAGGCAGGGGCGCGCCCTCCACCCTCGTGGATGCCTCGTGTCCCTTTCGAACTACTTCTTATTTTCCTGCTTTTTAAAATATTCAAAAATGGAGAAAAACTGCTATTAGAACTGTTTTGGAGTCGGTTTACTTACCGTACCACATACCTATTCCTTTTCGGAGTCTGAAACGTTCTGGAAAGTGTCCCTTATGTACTCCTCCGTGGTTACGGTGTCAAGAACATTGGTTTCAACATTTATGGGATTGCCTGAGGTATAATGTTTGATTCTTTGACCGTTCACCACCTTCCGATTTGTGCGTTCGAAGTTGTTGATTTTTATGGCACTGGAATGATAGACCTCCTCGATAACATAAGGACCTTCCCATTTAGAGAGGATTTTTCCTGCAAAAAAATCTTAAACGAGAGTTGTATAACAAAACATAATCACCTACATAAAACTCATGCTTTTGTATCCTTTTGTCATGCCATCTTTTAACTTTTTCTTTAAACAGTTTGGCATTCTCATAGGCATGGGTTCTCCACTCATCAAGTGAGCTAATGTCAAATAGTCTCTTCTCACTGGCAAGTTTGAAATCATAATTGAGCTCTTTAATGGACCAATAATCCTTATGTTCTAGTTCGAGAGGTAAGTGACATGCTTTTCCATAAACCATTTTATACGGAGATATACCCATAGGATTTTTATATGCAGTTCTATAGGCCCATAATGCATCATCAAGTTTCTTGGACCAATTCTTTCTAGATCTATTAATAGTCTTTTGCAAAATTAATTTAATCTCTCTATTACTCAGTTCTGCTTGACCACTAGACTGTGGGTGGTATGGAGATGCAATTCTATGATTAACATCATACTTAGCAAGCAATTTACGAAAAGCACAATGAATAAAAAGTGAACCACCATCAGTCATTAAGTATCTAGAGACTCCAAAGCTCGGAAAAATAACTTCTTTAAGCATCTTAATAGAGGTGTTATGATCAGCACTACTAGTTGGAATAGTTTCTACCCACTTAGTAACGTAATCAACAACAACTAAAATATGTGTATACCCATTAGAGGAAGCAAATGGTCCCGTATAATCAAAGCCCCACACATCAAATGGTTCAATAACAAGTGAATAGTTCATAGGCACTTCTTGACGTCTACTAATATTACCAATTCTTTGACATTCATCACAAGACAAGAGAAACTTATGGGCATCTTTTAAAAGAGTAGGCCAATAAAAACCGGATTGCAATACCTTATGTGCAGTTCTATCTCCAGCGTGGTGTCCTCCACAAGCCTCAGAGTGGCACTTGCATAGGATCTGTTCCTATTCATGCTCACGTACACAATGTCTAATAACACCATCTACTCCTTCTTTATAAAGGTGTGGGTCATCCTAGAAGTAATGTCTTAAATCATAGAAAACCTTTTTCTTTTGCTGGTATGTGAAACTAGGTGGTATAAATTTAGCAACAATGTAATTAGCATAATCAGCATACCATGGAGCAGTACGAGAAGCATTTATGACAGCTAATTGTTCATCAGGAAAGCTATAATTAATAGGTAGTGGGTCATTAGGAACATTCTCTAACCTAGATAAGTTGTCTGCAACGGGGTTCTCAGCTCCCTTTCTATCAATAATATGCAAATCAAATTCTTGTAGCAAGAGAACCCATCTAATAAGTCTAGGTTTAGCATCTTTCTTTTCCATAAGATATTTAATAGCAACATGACCAGTGTGAACAGTTACTTTAGAATCAACAATATAAGGTCTGAACTTATCACAAGCAAATACAACTACTAAAAATTCTTTTTCAGTAGTAGCATAATTTCTCTGGGCACTGTCTAGAGTTTTACTAGCATATTGGATAACATTTAATTTCTTATCTACTCTTTGTCCTAGAACAGCACCTACAACATAATCACTAACATCACACATAATTTCAAAGGGTAAATTCTAATCAGGTGGTTGAACAATGGGTACAGAAATCAAGTCTTTCTTAAGTATTTCAAATGCTTCGACACAATCATCATCAAAGACAAAATGAACATCTTTTTGTAAGAGATTAGTCAGAGGCCTAGAAATTTTTGAGAAGTCTTTAATGAACCTCCCATAAAAACTGGCATGACCAAGGAAACTTCTTGTACCTTTAATGTCCTTAGGACACGACATCTTTTCAGTAGCATCAACTTTAGCTTTATCAACTTCAATACCTCTTTCAAGACAAGATTAGTTTCTTCACATCTCTGCAAAACTCGATCAAGGTTGCTTAAGAAATTATCAAAAGAAGTTCCATACACGGAGAAATCATCCATGAAAACCTCAACAATCTTTTCACGAAGGTCAGAGAATATAGCAGTCATACATCTTTGAAAGGTAGCAGGTGCATCACTGTCGGTGTTCTGGGAACAGGGATCCCCAGACATGCCTGCCTGCGGCCTGCAGCGTGGCTCGAGGAGGGGCCCAGCACGGCCCATCTTCATCAACACAGACCAAAGACCCTCGCGAGGGATCAAGCCTCGCGGGGCGGACGACACAAAGCTTCCTCGGGCACGACCTCATCAGGCTGGCTAGCAAGGAGGCGGAGAGATCAAGGCGGGGCACCTCACGACGTGCCCGTGACACAAGCCATGACGACCAAGGGTGCCAGGCGGGCGTCAGCTCGCGCAGTGTCCTCCTTTCCTCTTTGGTGCAAAGGGAGCAAGCGCAGGCGAGGGCATCAAGCAAAGGCACCCGTTTCGGTGCAACTGGACCAAGACCAGCCCAACGGCAGGGAGGAGGTCATTGTGGAGCCCAAGCCATCGTCACCACCAGAGCCTTTGCCAGGCGAGGACCAACTTTAGACAGGAGAAGTGTACCAGATGTCCCCCTTTATAAGGGCCAATTCTTGGCGCCCTTCCCGCTTAATATTTGGGAAGAGGCCCAGGGCCTTTGCCTATAAATAGGACTAGCCACTCCCAGGGTAGGAAGGGGAAAAAATCGGAGAGAGGATCGAGAAGAGAGAGAGAGAAGGGTGACTGAACTCCTCCTAGAAGTTCGTCGCCCCAGCCAAGAACAGACCCTCGCGAGGCTGTTCTTCCTTGTATTGCTCATCATCATCAGCCCAAGAGGCAATCCACCACACCACACACTGGAGTAGGGTATTACACCATCACGGTGGCCCGAACCAGTATAAACCCTGTGTCCCTTGTGCTGTTCTTTCCATAGCTTATATCTTAGCGAGGCGGAGGGGTGCAAGTAGGTAGAAGGCGAAATCTCCGCGCGCACCCCAGTGTTCGAACCTCAAGGGTCTGCCGGAACCCGAAATCCGACATTTGGCGCGCCAGGTAGGGGTGCACCGGAGTTCTCCCTTCTGCCACCGCCACGACCTACCTCGCGATGAGTAGCGCGTGCCCGCTCAGGCCGCCGGCGCCAGCACGGGGGCCAGGGGGCTCTGAGCCCTGGCCCCTGCCCTGCAACGGGTACGGTGGCCGGACAAGTTCAAGCCAACGACGCCGCCGTGCTACAGCGGCACGACTGATCCGCTGGCCTTCTTGCTGGCGTACGAGGAGGCCATCCTCAAAGCTGGAGGTGACGATAGGGTCATGGCCAACTGGCTCCCCACGGCCCTCACCGGCGCTCCGCGCGCATGGCTGCTCCACCTGCCGGCAGCCTCCGTGGCCTCTTGGGAAGAGCTCTGCAGCCTCTTCCCCGCCCACCGCGCTACACCAACACCCCCGGTCGTCGCGGCCCTCCTGGGCGGCTCGCAGGCGCCGCCTACAAGTCACCACGTCAAGCCGTTCATCCACCGGGTCAGCGCCGCTTCCACGCGGCTGGGGGCTCTCCCGGACCGGGCGGCGCCCAAGGCCGGCCTGACCTTCAGCTCGGAGGACCACCCCCCCAACTCGGCCTGCTCGGGTGCGCTCACCATGCTGTGCACCCCCACCATCTGCCAGGTGGCCATCACCAGAACTCTCATCGATGCCGGTGCGGGTCTCAGCGTGCTCTCGGTTGAGGCCTTCAACCTCCTCTGCATACCCCTGGAACGGCTGCAACCCAGCCGACCCATCTCAGCCGTTGGGGGCGGATCATCCAGCTCCTTGGGACAGATCCGGCTCCCGGTAACCTTCGGCACCTACAACAACTTCCGCATAGAGCTGGTCGACTTCGACATCGCCCCCATCGGCCTCCCCTACAACGCCATCCTCGGCTACCCAGCGCTGGCCCAGTTCATGGCCGCGACGCACCCGGCGTACAACCTCATGAAGATGCCCGGGAGCAGCGGTGTCCTCACCGTGCATGGGGACACCGAAGACGCACTGCGAGTGCTCAAGCTCTCCTTCAAGACGGCGGCGTCGGCACAGCCCGCCGACTCGGAGACCCCCGAACCCAAGGGGGCTGCACCCGCCAAGAAGAAACAGTTGTTCACCCAAGACAAGGCAGAAACCAAGCAGATACCCGTTGATGAGGACGGGTCCACCCATGCCACTTTCACCATAGGCGCCAACCTTGACCCCAGCAAGAGGAGGCCCTGGTCAGGTTCCTGCGCGCAAACAAGAAGGTATTCGCTTGGGAGCCTGACCAGTTAGCGAGGATCCCTAGGAGCGTAATCGAGCATCACCTCAACGTGTGCCCCAACGTGCGCCCTGTGAAGCAGAAGGCAAGGCGGCAGTCCACAGAAAAGCAGGCCTTCATCGTCCAAGAGACCCACAAACTAGAAGCCGCTGGGGTCATTCGCGAGGTCTGATACCCAGATTGGTTAGCCAACCCTGTCGTTGTACCAAAGAAGGGAGGGAAGGAGCGCATGTGTGTCGACTTCACCAACCTGAACAAGGCATGCCCGCAAGATCCGTTCCCGCTCCCCCGCATCGACTAGATCGTCGATTCCACCGCAGAATGCGACCTGCGATGCTTCTTGGATGCCTTCTATGGGTATCACCAGATCAAGATGGCGGTAGAAGACGTCGAAAAGACAGCCTTCCTAACCCCGTGTGGGGTGTACTGCTACATGTGCATGCCATTCGGGCTGCGTAACGCAGGGGCGACCTTTCAGCGCTGATGCACATCACCTTGGGCCCGCAGCTTGGGAAGAATGTTGAGGCTTACGTCGATGACATTGTGGTGAAGTCTCTGGAGGAAACCTTCGCGAGCCTCAACGCAGTGAACCTGTGGCTCAACCCAGAGAAGTGTGTGTTCGGAGTCCCCTCGGGAAAGCTCTTGGGTTTCCTCGTGTCCCACCGAGGCATCGAGGCTAACCCGGAAAAGGTCAAGGCAGTCGAGGACATGAGCCCACCAAAGACCCTCAGAGAGATGCAGAAGCTCACTGGGCGCTTCATCTCCAAGTTGGGGGAGCGAGCGCTGCCCTTCTTCCAGCTAATGAAGAAAAAGGGGCCCTTTGAATGGACCGAAGAGGCCGACAAGGCGTTCCAGGATCTCAAGAGATACCTGACCAGCCCTCCGGTCATGGTGGCCCCGCGCCCTCAAGAGCCCCTGGTGCTTTACCTCGCCGCCACTCCCTACTCCGCCAGCGCAGCCCTGGTGGCGGTTAGGGAGGAGCGTCGAATCAAAACCACAGCAGCAGCCCGGGACAAGGCAAAACAGGAACAAGGAAGGCCCACAGAAACCGCCACCACGGCTGAGGAGGATCAGCTACCGCAGAGGAGTGCACCGGAGGCGGAAGAGGCCCCTCTCCTAGATGGCCAGCCTCAGGAGGCCTCATCGCCTCAGGAGGCGCCATGGTCCCCGGAGGGCGCCACCAGCACTGACGCACCAATCCTCGTTGAGCACCCAGTGTACTTCGTCAGCACGGTGTTGCGGGACGCGAGGGCACGGTACCCCATGCGTCAGAAGCTCCTCCTCGCGCTACTGGTGGCCTCGCGCAAGCTGCGGCACTATTTTTAGGGTCACCCCATCAAGGTCGTCTCATCATACCCCCTGGATAGAGTGCTCAGGAGCCCTAACTCAGCTGGAAGGGTCGCTGAGTGGAACATAGCACTGCAAGCGTTTCAGCTCGAATTCAGCACGACCAGAGTCATCAAGGGAGCAGCATTAGCGGATTTTGTGGTAGAATGGACGGAGGCACCAGGCCCCAAGGCCGATGAGGATCGGTCCCTCTCCCCGGGAAGCGAGGCGCCAGAAGGCTGGGTCATGTACTTCGATGGGGCGTTCTCCAGGCATGGCGCTGGGGCTGGGGCGGTGCTTATATCGCCCACTCAGGACAAGCTCTACTACGCTGTACAGCTCTGTTTCCAGCAAGGTGAAAAGGTCTCCAACAACATAGCGGAGTATGAAGGTTTAATAGCGGGCTTGAAGGCCGCAGCTGCCCTGGGGGTGAAACGCCTCACCATCAAGGGCGATTCGCAGCTCCTTGTCAATTTCTCCAACAAGGTGTATGAGCCGAAAGATGAGCACATGGAATCCTACCTTGCGGAGGTCCGCAGGATGGAGAAGCAGTTCTGGGGGTTGGAGTTGCAGCATGTGCCTTGTGGCACCAACCAGGAGGCCGACGACATCGCCAAACGGGCGTCCAGGCGGTTACCTCAAGAGCCTGGCGTCTTCGAGGAGCGGCTCTTCAAGCCCTCAGCCCTGCCGTCATTGTCAAACACGGCTCAGCCTCGGGAGGAGCTCCCCAGCCACCTGCCTCAGGAGCCCCGGTCTGTGGCCCGGCCTTAGGAGCACGCCTGCTCCTGATGATGGAACCTCAGGAGGGGTGCTGGATCACGGAGCTCCGGAGTTACTTAACACAAGGGACCCTACCGGAGAAGGAGGAGGAAGCGGAGCGTGTGGCACGGCAGGCCACGGCATACTGCATCAAGGATGGAGAGCTCTACCGGAAGCGACCAAACGATGTATCCCTGTGCTGCATCTCCAGGGAGCACGGAAAGGAACTGCTGGAAGATATACACGGCGGAGACTGTGGGCATCTTTCATCGTCACAGACCCTCGTCGGCAAGGCGTTCCACAGTGGGTTTTATTGGCCCACCGCACTCAATGACGCCGTCGAACTGGTGAAAGCCTGTGAGGCCTACTAGTTCCATGCCAAGCAAATCCATCAGCCGGCAGGAGGCCTGCAGACTATACCCCTTTCGTGGCCATTCGCAGTCTAGGGGCTGGACATCCTGGGCCGATTTCCTCGGGCGCCGGGGGCTACCGTTACCTCTACGTCGCCATGGACAAGTTCACCAAGTGGGCTGAAGTAGAGGCCGTCCGCACCATCCCCGCGGGTTCCGCGGTCAAGTTCATCAGGGGCATCGTGAGCCGGTTCGGGGTGCCAAACCGCATCATCTCAGACAACGGTTCGCAGTTCACCAATAACCTCTTCAAAACATACTGTGCTAACCTTGGAACGCAGATATGCTACGCTTCGGTGGCGCACCCCCGAAGCAACGGCCAGGCCGAGCGAGCCAACGCAGAGGTCCTGAGGCACCTCAAGACCAGGACGTTCGAGAAGAAGCTGGAGGCCTGCGGCAGTGGTTGGTACAACGAGCTTCAGTCCGTGTTGTGGTCCATCCGCACAACCGCGACCAAGCCGACTGGAGAGACCCCGTTCTTCCTGGTCTACAGAGCCGAAGAGGTCCTCCCTCACGAGGTCAGATGTCGCTCCGCGCGGGTCCTGGCGTTCGACGAGGCGCGGCAGGACGCCATGCGGGGGATGGACCTCGTGCTGGGGAGGAACGTCGCCGAGAAGCCACGCTGTGAGCGGTGAGGTACCAACAAGCACTGCGACGATATCACTGCCGCAACATCCGCCCCAGAACTCTCGAGGTAGGAGACCTCGTGCTCAGGCGGGTTCTCTCCAGGGAGGGGCTGCACAAGCTCTCTCCCATGTGGGAGGGCCCGTTCAAGGTTGTTCATGTTTCCAGGCCCGGCTCCGCGCGCTTGGAGACTCAGGAGGGGGTGCCGGTCCAGAACGCATGGAACATCCAGCACCTCCGGAGGTTCTACCCCTAAAAAGGCCCAGAGCCTGTGAAGAAGGCGAATGCCTATGAAGATCATCCTTTTTGGAAAAGGCCCAGAGCCTGTGAAGAAGGCGAATGCCTGTGAAGCTGCCGCGTTTTGGAAAAGGCCCAAAGCCTGTGAAGAAGGAGAATGCCTATGAAGCTGTCGCGTTTTGGAAAAGGCCCAGAGCCTGTGAAGAAGGCGAATGCCTGTGAAGCTGTCGCATTTTGGAAAAGGCCCAGAGCCTGTGAAGAAGGCGAATGCCTGTGAAGCTATCGCATTTTGGAAAAGGCCCAGAGCCTGTGAAGAAGGCGAATGCCTGTGAAGTTGTCGTGTTTTGGAAAAGGCCCGGAGCCTATGAAGAGGGCAAATGCCCGTGAAGCCTGCTTCCCCCAAGAAAGGCCCGGAGCCTGTGAAGAAGGCCAACGCCTGTGAAGCTCGCTGCCCGTGACACTCTCACGTAATAATGAGTTGGGGCTGCATACGCCCCAGAGTCTCAGGAGCGCCGGCCTCAGGCCCTGGGGCTCTCTCCCACGCCCAGTGGCAGCACTTAGCTCCACGCTGGTGAGAAGACGTCGAAGACTAGATTAGGTGCCGGACGCGGCTTTTTCATTTTCTTTCCGCAGTTGGCTTGTTCATTCTCATTCGAAGTTTTATTGAAGCTGTTGTCGTCTTTGGCTCGTGGTTCTTCGACTTTTCACTCTCCTGCCTCGATTTCTCTTATGCAAGGCCTCGTGAGGGGGGCAGCCGAGCGCCCTCGCGAGTGTTCCTGTCCTAGTCCTTCAAAGGTTTCGTGACCTGGGTCCATTACAGGAGCACCCCTCCAGTCCGTGCCCCACGGGCACCGCAACACGAACACAGGGCCTGGTCGGTCGCCCCCCACGGCTGGGGCCGGGAACTATCCACGCGCGGGCACGTAGCCGGAAGGCACGATAACGGAAGCAAAGCAATGATTAACAGCAATAACCCAAACACGCCCCCGCGGGGCTCCACGCTACTTTCTTTTTATGCAGGAAAAAGGAAAAGAAAGAACAAATCAGGCGCAGCTCGCCTCACACCGGCCTGCAGGGAAGGCTCGAGCTGCCTCCGGGGCTCAGGCAGACTCCCTCTCGCGCTTCACCGAAACGCGACGGCGGGCAGACACGCTACCACCTCCCAAGCAGGTACGACAGCGTGGGGGCTGACCGCTGTCATCGCTAGACGAGTCGTCGCCTGAAGAAGAACCGATGAAGCTTGGGGAACCCTGAGCGCCGCCAATCACGCAAGCGCTGCCCTCTACATCATCGCCGGGGCTGGGTTCCCGGCCGCGTTCGTCGTCCTCAGGACATCACCCTGCGCGGCGACCATCTTCCCTAAACACCCTCACGTAGAGGGTGGCATCGCCGTCAAACTTGAAGTGCAGGGTGCACCGACGGCTCAGGCCACGCGCGCGGGCAAACGTGTCCCAACCGCGGGTCAAGGCCAGGCTCCCGGCTGCGGAGACCTCCAATGAAGCCCATGAGGCCCGGCTGCAGCAGCCGTCTGCCTGAAGCCAGAGGCCGCCTGGGGCGCCGGCCGGGAGCTCGCCGAGGAGGAAGCGAGGAAGTTCAAGCCGGGTGCTAGTCGGCTCCGCCGACCACACAACGAACTCTGGCAGCACCTCTGCAGCGCGAAAGCGCGGCCAAGGGGGACGCGCGGCCAAAGCGCGCCCCCGGCCGCAGCAGACCGCCCGTCGCCATTCTGGAAATCGTCTCTACGGCCGCGGGGAGCTGCCGTGGTGGCCACAGGATGTTTGCGAGGGCGCCCTCGGCCGCGCTTAGGTGGGGGAGAGGCAGGCTCAACCTGGTGAGCCTTCCACTTCTCTGTGGCCGAGAACCTCCTCGACGGGGCCATGAAGAAGAAGGAGAAGCAAGGGGGAATGAACTGGATGGGCGCACGCCGATCCATTCTTATAACCGGCGAGGGCCAACCGTCGGTCCCCACGATCGCAGGTAATCATGACCCGCTTTGCATGCAGGGACTTGTCCAATCCGTGCAGTTGCCGAGGCGCCGTGGGGAAGTGGAGACGCCCACGTCCAATCAACCGCCACGCGGCGCCCAAAGCCGCAGGCTGTTAGGGCCCGCGGCGCTTCGCACTTGCCCTTTCGCCTCCCTGCACGGCCAAGTCCGGGCGCGCCTTGGGCCCGGGGGCTACTGTCGGCGTTCTGGGAACGGGGGTCCCCAGACTTGCCTGCGTGCGGCCTGCAGCGTGGCTCGAGGAGGGGCCCAGCACGGCCCATCTTCATCAACACAGACCCAACACCCTCGCGAGGGATCAAGCCTCGCGGGGCGGACGACACAGAGCTTCCTCAGGCACGGCCTCATCAGGCTGGCTCGCAAGGAGGCGGAGAGATCAAGGCGGGGCACCTCACGACGTGCCCGTGACACAAGCCATGACGAACAAGGGTGCCAGGCGGGCGTCAGCCCGCGCAATGTCCTCCTTTCCTCTTTGGTGCAAAGGGAGCAAGCGCAGGCGAGGGCATCAAGCAAAGGCACCCGTTTCGGTGCAACGAGACCAAGACCAGCCCAACGGCAGGGAGGAGGTCATTGTGGAGCCCAAGCCATTGTCACCACCAAGGCCTTTGGCAGGCGAGGACCAACTTTAGTCAGGATAAGTGTACCAGATGTCCCCCTTTAAAATGGCCAATTGTTGGCGCCCTTCCCGCTCAATATTTGGGAAGAGGCCCGGGGCCTTTGCCTATAAATAGGACTAGCCACCCCCAGGGTAGGAAGGGGGAAAAATCGGAGAGAGGATCGAGAAGAGAGAGAGAGAAGGGTGACTGAACTCCTCCTAGCAGTTCGTCGCCCCAGCCAAGAACAGACCCTCGCGAGGCTGTTCTTCCTTGTATTGCTCATCATCATCAGCCCAAGAGGCAATCCACCACACCACACACTGGAGTAGGGTATTACACCACAACGGTGGCCCGAACCAGTATAAACCGTGTGTCCCTTGTGCTGTTCTTTCCATAGCTTAGATCTTAGCGAGGCGGAGGGGTGCAGGTAGGTAGAAGGCGAAATCTCCATGCGCACCCCAGTGTTCGTACCTCAAGGGTCTGACGGAACCTGAAATCCGACAATTACATAAACCAAAAGGCATACGTCTATAAGCAAAGGTACCGAAAGGGCAAGTAAAAGTGGTCTTTTCCTGATCCTCTTTTGACACAGGTATTTGAGAGAAACCAGAATAGCAGTCTAGAAAGCAAAAATGTGTGTGTTTGGATAATCTTTCTAGCATTTGATGAATAGAAGGTAAAGGGTAATGATCATTTCTAGTAGCTTTATTTAATTTGTGGAAATCAATTACCATTCTATAACCTGTAACAATTCTTTGTGGCATCAATTCATCTTTATCATTAGGAACAACAGTAATACCTCCCTTCTTAGGGATACAATGGACATGACTTACCCACAGACTATCAGCAACATGATAAATTATACATGCCTCCAGGAGCTTTAGTATTTCATTTCCTACCACTTCTTTCATCTTAGGATTTAACCGTCGTTGGTGATCAACAACCGGTTTAGCGTCTGTCTCCAATTTTATTTTGTGCTGGCATAGAGTGTGACTAATGCCCTTAAGATCATCAAGAATATATCAAATAGCAGCATGGTGCTTCTTCAGAGTTTTCAATAATTTATCTTGTTCCTGCTCTGATAGGTTAGCACTAATAATAACATGATATATCTTATTTGCATCAAGAAAAGCATATTTAAGAGTATCAGGTCATGGTTTAAGCTCAAACACGGGATCACCCTTGGGTGGAGGAGTATCCCCTAGAATTTCAACAGGCAAGTTGTGTTTCAAAATAGGTTCGTGTTTAAAGAATACTTCATCTATTTCTCTTCTTTCATTCATAAACACATCATTTTCATGGTCTAGCAAATATTGTTCTAAAGGATCATTAGGAGGCACGGCAATAGAAGCAAGACCAATAATTTCATCTTTACTAGGAAATTCTTTATCATGGGGTTGTCTACGAAATTTAGAAAAATTAAAATCATGAGACATGTCCCCTAAACCAATAGTAACAATATCCTTTTTGCAGTCCATCTTAGCATTAACAGTATTCAAGAAGGGTCTACCAAATAAAATGGGACAAAAGTCATCTTGTGGGGAAGCAACAACAAGAAAATCAGTAGGATATTTAATCTTCCCACACAAGACTTCAACATCTCTAACAATCCCAACTGTGAAATAGTATCTCTACTGGCAAGCTTAATAGTAAGATCAATATCTTCTATCTCAGCAGGTGCAATATCTTACACAATTTCTTTATATAAAGTATAAGGTATTGTGCTGACACTAGCACCCATATCACCTAAGCCATGATGATAGTGATCTCCTATTTTAACAGAAACAAAAGGCATGCCAACAAGGTCTATATTTATATTTAGTATCTGGTCTAGTAATTTTAGCAGCTTCATCACAGAAGTAAATAACTTGCCCATCAATATTATCGACCAAGAGATCCTTAACTGTCAGATTTCGGGTTCCGGCAAAACCCTTGAGGTACGAACGCTGGATGCGCACGAAGATCTCTCCCCCTCTAGCTCTCGCCCTCACCGGAATCTCAAGTCTTAGCGCGTCGAACCCACAGAACACGGGACACAAGATTTATACTGGTTCGGGCCACCGATGTGGTGTAATACCCTACTCCAGTGTGGTGTGGTGGATTGCCACTGGGGCTGAGGATGAACAGTTACAAGGGAAGAACAGCCTCCTGAGGAGAGGTGCTCTTGTGCTTGGTGAGTTGATGATGTTGAGCATCCTCCTCTTTGTCCCCGATCGGACCCCCTTTCTAAGGTGGTGTCTAGTCCTATTTATAGAGGCCCGGGTCCTCTCCCAAAATTTTAGGCGGGAAGGGATCCCACAACGGCCAATTTGAAGGGGGGCAGCTATTACAAGCTATCCTGAAAAAGGTGGTCTTCGCCTGTCAAAGGCTCTAGTGGTGACGCCGTCCTGGGCTCCATGGTGACCTCCGTCCTGTCGTCCTGCTGGTCTTGGTCTCGCTGCACCGATATGGAAACCTTTGCTAGATGCCTCGGGACTCCACGCCTGCGCTTGTCTCTTTAGCACCAAAGAGGAAATGAGGACACTTCGCGTGCTGGCGCCCGCCTGGTGCCCGTCTGGCTTTGGTCGTCATGGTTTGCGTCACGGGGACCTCGCGAGGTGCCCCTTGTCTTGATCTCTCCGCTCCTCGCGAGCCAGCCTGGTGAGGCCGCCCCCGAGGAGGTCTTGCGTCGTCCGCCTCGCGAGGCTTTGCCCCTCGCGTGGGTCTTGAGTGCTTGCTGATGAAGACGGGCCGTACAGGGCCACTGGTGGAGCCACGCCATGGGCCCCAGGCAGGCAAGTCTGGGGACCCCCGTTCCCAGGATGCTGACAGTAGCCCCCGGGCCAAAGGCGCGCTCGGGCTTGGCTTTGAGGCGTAGACAAGGGGCAAGTGCGGAGTACCACGCGCCCTAACAACCTGCGGCCTTGGTGACACGTGGTAGTTGTTAGTCATGGGCGTCTCCGCTTCCCCATGCTGCCTCGGCAACTGCCCGATTGACAAAAGGCCGGCGCGGGCCGCATTTGTCTTCATTGCTTTTATTCGTCTTGCTCCAGGTCCCCTTTCTTACCCTTCGCTTCCAGGGACTCTAGATCCACCCAGACCTTCGAGCTTGCCGTCGGTGGTGCCTAAGAAAGCCCGGGCTACCCCTTCGTCATCCTAGTATGAGCTCACGCTCGACGTGCCGAGCGTTTCGGAGAAAAACCTGGCCCCCGTGCGCTTGATGACGGTGGAGGGTGACAAGAAGAGGAAGACTGTGCTCCGGGTCGGCTCGGCCGAGCCTGAGGATTCTGGCAGCACCTTCTACCCCTTCTTCATGAGTAGCATCATCGCCGGGTTGGTTCCCCCCTTCTCCGACTTCTTCTACTCCTTCCTCAGCCACTATAAGATCCATGCCCTCCATCTTCATCCCAACTCCGTCCTTCCCCTGACAATTTTCGCCTTCTACTGCGAGGCGTTTGTCGGAGTGATGTCGTCCTTGGCACTGATGCACCACTTCTTTCTTCGGCTCAAGGAGGGCCCGTACTCAGGGTGTGTCGGCTTCGTCGCGGCCAACAAGACCAATGCCATCTCGAAGTCCGGGAAGAAGGCCGAGGGCTTCAAGAGCAAGTGGGTCCTGATGGACGCCAAGCGCATCCACCCCCGGCTGGTGCTGCCATCGAAGATGCCTGTGTCCCATGAGGGGTGGCTTCGTGTGAAGCTCATCGACCCATGGGTGACGCGGGTGCTGGAGAGGATGACCGCCGACCTGAATCTCGGCAGTTCAAGAACGGCGAAGCTGACGGGGGCCATCATTGCGCAAGAATTTATGGCGCAACGCGTGGCTCCCCTCCAGTCGCGCTCGCGCTCACTGTGGAAACTTGGAGACGAAGGGGACGACATCCGCATGCGCCCGGAGCCCATTTCCAATGAGGAATTTCCCTCGGATCTTTGTTCCATGGTCGGGGACAACCAAGGGTACCCGCATGATGGCCTTGCTCCCTTGTACCGCCACCCGGATGGGGCGGAGGTTGTCGTCGCTCTGCCTGCCTTTGACGAGCGTGGGCTGGTGCCGCCTGCGCCCATAGACATCCTGGTGGCAACAACTCCGGTGGTCATGTCTTCTAGCGAGTCTGATGAGGAGGGTGAGGAGGAAGAACATGAAGAGGAGGAGCACGACTCGGAGGCGGCCCGCGAAGGGGCGGGGGAGACCTCCCCCTTACGCAAGGCCGACATCCTCCGCACCTTGCCTGATGATGATGACGAGGCCGATGCCCTCCTAGAAGGGGAGGAGCTGCGTACTGCAGGGGGCTCCTCGAGGTCCAAGGTCAGTCCCCTGAGGAAGTCGTCGATCGAGATCCCGATGAGAGGAAGGTCGGCGGTAGTCTCCCAAGACGACGCCCCTGTTCTATCACTGCCTGAAGTTGCTTCCAACTTGCCTGCTACACCCTCTTCTATGACTAGAGCCCTTGCGTCCGTGCCTCTGGCTAGGAGGCTCTCAAGCTTCAAACTCAGGAAGCAGAGGGACTACAGCATGGTGGACCAGTAAGTATCCTTGTCTTGCCTTGTTCCTGCTTCTGCTGCTGGTTCTTGACGTCTTCCGTTGTTTGACTAGGCCGATGCCCAAGGCGAAGAGGAGGAAGGAGGACACGATGGTACTGCCCGGGACCAAACCACCCGTGGTGGCCGCTCCCTCCCCCGTAGGGAAGGATGGTGGCAGTGCTCGTGCTTCTGCGGCCCGGTCGTCTTCACGAAACTTGGGGGAGCATCCTCAGGAGGAGGCAGCCCCCATGGCCCCGCTAGCACCAAAGGCGCCGGCGTCCGGCTCGGCTGCTGAGGTTCCCAAGGCTCAGGAGCCCCCAACCTCCCAAGCCGTCGTGACGACGCTGCCTCTTCCTTCCTCCGCCGCTCCGCTGACCTTGGATCCTTCTGCCTCCCCCGACATCCTGGAGTGCACTCTTTCTGCATTGACCTTGCTGCGGGAGGATCTTCAAGGCATCGACCGCCGCCTGGTGGTCGGGCGCCTAGAGCTGATCTCTGGCTGGCTCCATTCCGACGTGGCCGTCCGAGCGGCGCTAAGCCAGGCTGCTGTGGACTCCAAGAAGGACAAGCAGGCCGTCACCCAAGCTACGGCTGCCCGCGAGGTGGCGCAAAGGATGCCGGAGCCGCCCAAGATCGCTGCCAGCTGCTAAAGGCCGACCTGAAGACCATGCGCGGCGAGCGTGTGGATGAAGCTCGGGGTCGCAGGGTGGAGGAGGAGAAGATGAAGGCCCGGGAGGACGCCGTCAGGGGTCGTGACGCCGAGTTGAGGCAGTTGGCGGAGACGCATGCTGTGGAGCGCAGCCGGTTGGAGAAGATGGAGCAGAAGGTGGAGGCAGAAAAGGCCGAGCTGGAGGCCAAGGCACAGGTCCTGGCCGAAGACCGCATGGCCTTCAAGCTCCTCGAGGAGAGGTCTCATGCGGCACTTTGGTCACTCTAAGAGAAGGGTTTGGAGGAGCCGCTGGCCACTGACGACGAGGGCCCCACCCAGTTACTTCCTTATCTGGTCAGGGCGCTTGAGGAAGTTGTCAGTGGTATCGTCCCCTTGGCAGAGGCAGAAGCCCGCATCCTTTCCTCAGTCGCGCTGACGCGCGTCTTCAGTCACCTCCATCTTCGCGTTCTTGCTACCCACCTCCACGAGCTGCTGGAGCCTGTGGACGCCAAGCACTACGCAGCTGTTGCTGAAGCCGTGAAGGGTCAGGTGGAGGCCCTGCTGAAGAGGTTCCGCACCTTCGATCCTGCGCCCTCAAGTGGCGGTGCTGCTGATCCTGCTACTCCGAGGGGTGGTGCAGGTGAGGGCCGCGTGGCTACGGGAGAAGCGTCCCTTGCGGGCAACGGCGGCGTCCAGGGATGATGAGGTGACCTGCTGGCGGCTCCTTTCCTTTTCTGTTTAGCTCCTGCCATATGCACCATGCCTCATGGAGGCGTTTAAACTTGTGTTTGGTATTCGGAAGAACAATATGTCTTCTAATATTTTCTTTGAAATTTTGCGATTTCCTTCCCATTTGCTTTACGTTCTACGTCGGCAGGGCCCGACCCCACGCATACCTCAACCACCATTGGGCTGTCCGGATCACCAGGACAGACCAAGGAGGGAGGGGCTATGTGGCCAGTTAGGCTCCTGAGTCGTGATGCTTAGGAGTCCCCCTTGACGTGCAAACACCTTATAGAAAGGAGATGTGGGGGAAGGCCTAGTTTTCTACATCGGCAGGGCCCGACGCCGCGCATACCTCATGCGCCATTGGACCATCCAGATCACCAGGACGGACCAAGGAGTGAGGGGCTATGTGGCCAGTTAGGCTCCTGAGTCGCGATGCTCAGCAGTCCCCCTTGACGCGCAAACAGCTTATAGAAAGGAGATGTGGGAGTAGGCCTAGTGTTCTACATCGGCAGGGCCCGACCCCGCGCATACCTCAGCACCCATTGGACCGTCCAGATCACTAGCACTACAAAAAAAGACACATCCATGACATTTTGGGCCGAACAAATTTTTTTTCTGTCATACTTGTGACACTTCAATGATGATAATTGTGACAAAACCCAGTATCATCATAGATGTGGTGGGGTCCTACTTCAATGACAAAAAATCATCACAAAAAATGGGCATTTCATCCTGGGCGGGCCGGAGACGCAGCTGCATGGCATTCTTTGGATTGTCCATGACGGAAAAAACCGTGGTAGAAGCCAGGGCGCGGAAAAAATCGGGGAGTCCCCGGTTACGGTGGGTGGTCGGGGGCCGAGCTATGCGCGTTTCTCTCGTACGTACGTGCGTGTGTGTGAGGCATTGGGCTCTAACTGAACCCAAGTGATTGCAATGCAGGCTACACGTTACTGAACCCGAGCGATCGATCGATGGCTGTTAATTGAACCCAATCGAGCGATTCCTTCGCTACTACTGCTAACTGAAGCCGATTGATGCTGCCTCTGGATGAACAGTGACCGTTGCGGGGGGAGAGGGTTTGGATGAACAGTTCCTAGTGGGGGTGGATGAACAGGACCCCGTGGTGTTGCCTCTAGATGAACAGTACCCCGTGGAGGGCAGGATGAACAGGACCCCGTGGAGGGCAGGATGAACAGGACCACCCCGTGGAGGGCAGGATGAACAATAGATGGTGGAGGGCACGATGAACAGTAGCCCGTGGAGGGGTGGTTGAACAGGAGCCCGTGGAGAGGGCTGGATGAACAGGAGCCCGTGGATGAATAGTCGCAGGTGGATGCTGGAGGAGGTCGACAGTGGATGAACAGTAGCCCATGGAGGATGGAGGGGGTCAATGGTGGAGATGAACAGTATCCCGTGGAGTCTCGTTTTGCGGTACGCCACACCCCTCCCGATGAACAGGACACCTGTTTCGACCGTAGCGCTCCAAAACAAGCCCGTATCCTCCGTTTTGTGGTACGCCACACCCCTCCCGATCAACATGACCCCCGTTTCGACCGTAGGAGGTCCGTTTCCTCCGTTTTGCGGTACGCCGGTCCCCTCCCGATGAACAGGATCCCATTTCGAATGTGTCCGGTCAAACACAAGGCTGTTTCCTCCGTTTTGCGGTAGGCCAGGCCTCGTTTCCATTGGGTGTTCCATCGAAGCCCTCCCGATGAACACGACGATGCATTCCGTTCTGACCCAGCCGATTGGCTCCCCATGAACACGACAACGACGATGTTTCTTCGTTCTGACCCAGCCATGTACACGAGCCATGGCCGTACGTATCCGCGAGTCGGCGTTCAAGACCCTGCCCGTATGTACGTACGTGGCCGTATTTTCTTTCTTGCACACTGGCTGTTGTACGTAGGTGTACATGCTACGTGCGCGCCTCTACTATGAAACGTGCAAGCCTCTATATTGACCTGTATGGACGTACACGTTCGCGACCAGAATGACAATGCTATGTACGCATCGACCAGGTGGGTCCCGACTGTCAGGCACTTCCTTGCGTGCGAAGATGTAGCTGGTGGGTCCCAGTAGTCAGGGGTCCGAATCATTTTTTTGCCCGGACACACTTCCTTGTGTGCAAAGATGTAGCTGGTGGGTCCCAGAAGTCAGGGGGAAACATTTTTTTTTGCAAAATACGGTGGCCCGTCCGGTGGGTCCCCGCTGTCAGGTGGAGGAAAAGTTATTTTGCGCGTAATAAGGAGGCACTTCCTTGCTACGGCCATGGACCCAGCTGTCAGCCTCTCCACGTACAGTCCATGTCTGATGGAAGCCATTCCTTGACCACACTGACCATGCCGCGCTGAGATCACCAGGGCGGTGGACGATGGCGAAGCCTAGGAAGGGGACGATGCGGAGCCGGGGAAGACGCGGAAGTGGAAGCCTGCGTGGAGAGGAGTACGAGGGTTCATTGGTTCGGCTGCGGTGTGAGGGTGTCGCCGTCGCAGGGCCTGGCCAGCGGTGGGAATAGTAGGTGGCGGTGGGGCCTCCGCGGCAGCACAGCCGACCACGGGAGGCAGGAGCATGCGGCACAACCGGCGCTGCTTTGGGTGGCTGGAGCAAGAAGACCACAGGTTGAAGAAGCACAACGGCCGTTGGATGGACATCGTACATTCAATAGAGCTAAAATCGTTCATATTGACAAAGTTGACAAAGCACTCCGTCCCGTCAACTTAGTAGGCCCACAAGTCAGCCTCCCAACAAGGTGGGTCCCAACTAGCAGGGGGAGTATTCATTTTGTTCGTGCGTAATAAGGAGGCACCTCCGGTGGGGCCGAACTGACAGCGGGGGGAATGTTTTTTTCGTGAAATACGTTGGCCCATCCGGTGGGTCCCAACAGTCAGGGGGAACGCTTTTTCACCAAATACGGTGGCCCATCTAGTGGGTCCTTACTATTAGGTGGAGGAATAATTATTTTCCGCGTACTAAGGAGGCACTTCCTTGCGGCTGCCGTGGACCCAGCTGTCAGCCTCTCCACGTACAGTACTCTTCCGATGGAAGTCGTTCCTTGACCATGTTGACCACGCCGCGCTGAGAGCACCAGGGCGGTGGACGACGGTGAGGCCTAGGAAGGGGACAACGTGGAGCCGAGGAGGATGCGACAGTGGATGCCCACGCGGAGAGGAGTAGGGGGTTCACTAGTTCGCTGCGGTGTGAGGCTGCCGTCGCCGCAGAATAACAGGGGGTGTGGGTGACTAGAGGGATGGCCTGGCCAGCGGTGGGAGTAGTAGTGGGCAGTGAGGCCTCCGCCGCATCGCAGCCGGCCACGGGAGGCAGGAGCACGAGGCATGACCGGCGCTGGTTTGGGCGGCTGGAGCAAGAAGACCAGAGGTTGAAGAAGCACTACGGTCGTTGGATGGACATCGTACGGTCACTGGAGCTAGAATCATGCATATTAACTAAGTTGACAAAGCCCTCTGTCCCCGTCAACTTAGTAGGCCCATGAGTTAGCCTGCCACTAAACTGGGTCCCAGCTAGAAGGGGGAGTATTCATTTTTTTGTGCATAATAAGGAGGCACTTCCTTGCCTGCGAAGATATAGCTGGTGGGTCCAAGCTGTCTGGGGCGGTAACGTTTTTTTTGTGAAATACAGAGGCCCTTTCGGTAGGTCCCAGATATAAAGTGGAGGAATCATTATTTTGCACGTAATAAGGAGGCATTTCCTTGCGTGCGGCCCTGGACCCAGCTGTGAGCCTCTCCACGTATAGTCCACTTCAGATGCATGTCGGTCGTTGACCACGTTGACCAGGCCGCGCCGAGAGCACCAGGGCGGTGGACGACAGCGAGGCCTAAGAAGGGAACGACAAGGAGGTAGGGAAGACTCGGCAGTTGTTTCCCACGCAGAGGGGGGTATGACTGTACGAGGGTTTACTGGTTCGCCTGCCGTCGCCGGAGAATAACAACAGGTGTGGGTGAGTAGAGGGATGGCTAGGCCACCGATGGAAGTATGGTGGGGCGGTGAGGCATGCGCGGCAGAATAGCCGGCCACGGGGAGGAGAGAGCAGGCAGTCCCGCCGACCCTTGTTTGAGCGGCTGGAGTAGGAAGAGCAGAGATTGAAGAAGCACGACGGCCATTGGATGGACATCCAATAGTCACTGCTTGTGCGTCAACCTTTTTTTAGGAAAGCTTCAAATCTGTGGAAAACATCATACAGCCCATCTACCATTATTTCTAATAATTTACAACCCATTTGCTAATTCTTAAGGTTTTTTTGGAGCCCATATTCTTTTTGTTAGCATTACAGCCCATATTGTGGCCATGGTTAAAAAATTATACGAATTTTGCATATCTCGATGCGGTCCGAACTGTTTTTAATCCCGGAATTTCGAGTCACATTCAAACTGATTTTAAAAATAAATTTTTATCAATATAAAATCCAACAAATTGTCCACGCATAAAAATCAATGCAATTTAAAATATCGGAATGAAAAAAAGAAATTTGAAACTAATTGTCGGTTTGATGTGTTTTAAAAATGTACAACCCATTTCTCATTACTGATAGGCCATTTTCTCGGCCAGCCGAGTGAAGCTCGCCTCGTCTTGAAAGATTTGCAGCCCAACAGGCCTAACAAAGCGACCTACTTGGCAAATCACAAAAAGACTGGGCTGCGGCCGTGGACCCAGCTGTCAGCCTCTCCACGTACAGTACTCTTCCGATGGAACTCGGTCATTGACCACATTGACCACGTCGCACCAAGGGCACCAAGGCGGTGGAAGACGGCGAGGCCTAGGAAGGGGATGACGCGGAGCCGGGGAAGACGCGGTAGTGGATGCTCACGCGGAGAGGAGTACGAGGGTTCACTGGTTCGGCTGCGGTGTGAGGCTGCCGTCGCCGCAGAATAACAGGGGGTGTGGGTGAGTAGAGGGTTGGCCTGCCGGCGGTGGGAGTAGTAGGGGGCGGTGAGGCCTCCGCCACATCATAGGCGGCCACAGGAGGCAGGAGCACACGGCACGACCGGCACTGGTTTGGGCGGCTGGAGCAAGAAGACCATAGGTTGAAGAAGCACTACTGCCGTTGGATGAACATCGTACTGTAAATGGAGCTACAATCGTTCATATTGACTAAGTTGACAAAGCGCTCCGTCTCCATCAACTTGGTAGGCCCACAAGTCAGCCTCCCATGATGCTGGGTTCCAGCTGGCAGGGGGAGTATTCATTCTTTTGTGCGTAATAAGGAGGCACTTCCTTGCGTGCGAAGATAGCTGGTGGGTCCGACCTGTCAGCGAGGGCACATTTTTTTCGCCAAATACAGAGGCCCTTCCAGTGGGTCCCGGATGTCAGGTGGAGGCATCAAAGACTTGAGAAGGTGTACAGAACAAGCTAGTGTACCAGTAAAGAGATGTTGCCGAGTTTTAGAAAAAAGAGAGACATGCTCCTGTAGCTGGTTCCAATACAAACCTAGACTATGACTATATATGGTGCTATGCTACTCTGCAAGTAATGAAACTGACATATCCAACATTCGCTTCTCCTCTTCTCTACTTACTCTGCCTAGCATCAGAAGCTCTGGCCACAGCAACCATGTCCGCTGGCTGCTCGTCCACGTGCTCTTCAGCAGGCAACAACCAAATATGCACCAAGTCGCCACCCGTACAATCGCCTATGGGTCTCATCACACCCCCGCCGGCATGCGTACCGCAGCCGGTTGCTCATCGCAACCCGATGCAGTTGGTGCAGTGCCACTGCTGCAAATCACGCAGAGTCATCCGTTGCGTCTCAACCACAATCCTCAACCCTGGCCGAGTCTTATACAAATGCCCGAATCATGGGGTAATAATATGTTTAAGTGTTGTTCTGCTGCTTTTAGTTGCTGATTTTTTAATAGTTTGGTTGATGATCTTCCAATTTGATTCGTGCAGAAAAGGGAAGATTCGTGTGATTTGTATTTCTGGGAAATTGCTGATGTGGGGGAGTGCAACTACGCTGATTATTTGGTTAGCCAAGGAATCCCAATACCAACAGGTTGGGGTGTTGGACAAGTAACTGAAGGAACGACAGAAGAGGAAGATGCAGAGCAAAAGGTTAAAGATGTAGTTCCTCTGATCATGGCCAAGCAACAGGTTCTGAACGGCCTTGACAGCAATGAGGAGATGAAATAGCTTATGAAGATAATGGGAAAAATCAATGTGCTCTGTAGGATGATTGTCTCTTTATTTGCAGTGTATGTAGCACTCATGATGTATTTAGTGGCTATGACATGAGCACTTTGCTGAAACTAGTAATGAATGAAACCTATGTAGCAGGTTGGGCGTAGTGTTGTGAACATCTCATGATTTCTATTAAGGGAAATCAGGGGGTATCCCCTTTTGCTCATAAATAAATAAATAGCAGAGGCCCTTTTGGTAATAAATAAATAAATTAGTAGAGGACCTATTTGGTCAACTTTGTTCTAATTCGAAGACGTTGAGCAAATTGCAGTCCAACAGCAAACTATGTCATCAAATTCAAGTTTCATAGCCAAATATGAGTAGAACTAAACAACAATGTCATCATGTTTTAGTCGTCATACAATCACCAAACACAAGTCAGCATACATAACAAGTGATGTTCTCACAGGAAAATACTAAACAACATGTTCATCAGGTTTCAGTTGTTATAACAAACACAATTTCACATAGTAGATAAAAAACGTCTTTTGACAGACAAATACGACAAAAGCAATGTAATCATCATGCGTAGTAGCAGCGTCAACATCTTCGCCATGTGTATTAGTCTGAATCGTAATTCCCCATGGTGTCATCTTCTTCTTCGTCCTCAACGTCCTCGAACGTTGGCTTCTTCTTGATCAACTCTTGTATGTCCACAACACGACAGGCAATCTTTTCGCCGACGTCATTCATGTGATGGTTCTCAAAGATATTAGGAACATCTGTGTTATCTTGTACATCAGGAGCAGTGTAAGAATCATCTTGTTGTGCAACTTCATTAAACGAATTCCTCTGCTCAAACCTTTGCACTACTCTCCAGTCATCGCTACGTGCAAATGTGTCTTCCAAAAAAAATATCTGTGTTGCTTGATTTGCATAAATAAAAGGCTCGTTGGTCTGGTACACCGCCTTGACATTGATGGATTTGAAATAATCATCAGCTCTGGGTTTTGCGATCCTAGAAAATAGGTTATACCAACGATAGCACAACAGAACCACACACCGATGTTCCTCGAAACTGGAGATATACTGCAACTGAACAATGTCTATTATGTTAGCATACATTTCAGTTGTCTCTTTGTCATACATATCCGTGCTCATGATGGCACTGTTTTGTGTCTTCCTGCTTCCGTCTCATGCAAGGATGTTGTAGCGCACATCTCCAACATCGCAAAATTCATAATGTCTTACCCGAGTATCAGGACCCATTGCTAGTGAGTAAAGGGCATCATCAACTGCCTGCCCATCTTCCCGCATCTTCTTAACCTATGGTTAGAAAATAGACAAGTTGATCATCTTATGTACTCAATATATTTAAAAAACAGGCAGTGCAATTCAAAATCTTACATGGCTCTTGAACCATTTCGCAAATCCTGCCATAACCAGTTTGTCAATGTTTCTTGGACTTTGTGGCAGTAACTCCTTTTTGTAGATGCTTCACAACATAGTGATCACGTCAAACATCTAAATATATAAAAATGTGCTGCAAGTTTAGTAGATTATAATGTATAAGCTGCAGTACTTAGCACTTACTTGATATAAGGTAGTTTCTCAGGACAGTTATTCAACACATACCAAACCATTTTGTCCAAATCTTTATGTTTGTTGTCGGAGTAAGTGACCACGGGTAGCCTAGCCGGCTCCCCCTGGCCTTTCTGAAAAAATTACGAGCCGATCCGGCTCTCAAGAATCCAAGACATGGGGCCGCCTTCCCCTGGCCGGCTACCTCCCAGGCCGGCTATTGGAAGGCAGCCCAACTTCAGCCCCCATGAAGAAAGCCGCGGGAGGGCCGGCTCCGAGGAGCCGGCTACGAGAAGGCCGACTCCAAGGAGCCGGCTCCCATAAAGCGGACAAGACTGTACCCTCGAAGTCTGCATCCACCTAACAGCGATGTGACGGGGCGTGGCTACAGTGAAGCCTGCCACCCCGAATCCCGGAGCACGTCTGGCACAGTGCGCCGTACGGGTGGCCATGACCCGTCCGGCGCAGCACTGTTGCCACGTTGACCCTGATGTCATCCATGACGGGCTACCAGTACGGCCCGCAGGAGGTGGGCCCCTTCGGGCAGAGAGACACCCGAAGGCGGCCTGGCCTCCCTCGGTCGGCCCAAGACGAAGCCAGCTCTCTCCAGCCGGCTTGCCACCCCCTCGAAGGAGACGCCCCGTTATGGAGACAAGATGCGGTGAGGCTACAGTGGTCACCCGCCGGACGGCGGCACTGTAGCCACGCTTACCTCGACGAAGCCCTCGTCACCAAGATTGAGCAACAGTAACCAGCCACCGACAAGGCCCTGGACAGTGGGGCCTGCCTGTCGACCAGGGAGCTGGCAACCGGCGGGACCCACCAGCCGGCGGGCCCCAGCAGCCGGCGCAGAAGCCGGATAGCGAAGACACAGACGGCTGGGCCCCACGCCCAGCCGGATTACCATTGTACCCCCAGGGGGTAGGCCTATATAAACCCCCCGGGACACCCGTGCAAAGGGTTGATCCCTGCTAGTTTTAGACACCACGTAGGGAGGAAAACAGAGCAAGCAGAGCCCTTCTTCCTCCTCTCGCCAAACAGCTCAAGGAGCATCGTGTAGCAACTTGTTCATCTAGTGATCATGCGGAGACCGCGCAGAGCAGCTGTAGGGGTGTTATCTCCTCGGAGAGCCCCGAAGCTGGGTAAGATTCGCCGGCGTGCAAGTCTTCGCCTCATCCCGTTTCCAGGCACCGGCGATGTTTTACTGGCTCCCACAATGATAAGCCACCCGCTGGCATATGTCGCACCTACCACCCGACATTTGGCGCCCACCGTGGGGCCAGGTGCACCGTCGTCCGGAAACCTGTTCTGGACGGGAACCCTCTTCCTCCCCTGCGAGCGTAGCCAACCCTCCTCGACAAGACCCTCATCTCCGACGAGCTCGCCTCCGACGCTGGCATCGACCACCTCGTCAACCTCCTCGGCCGGCTCCATGTCTCCGGCGAGCCTGCTGTGGACTTGGAGTCGGTTGGCTCCACCGATCCGATGCCTCTCGACTCCGACACGGCCTCGTTCGACACCTTCCCCACCAACTTCACGATCTACAACGACCCGCTTCCCCAAGCCGATGGCTACGACGCTGTCACCACCGAGGTGATGGTCATCGGCCACGACGGCGCTACTGACGAGAGCGCCCACGACGCCCCGCACGCGATGGTCCACGACTTGTCCATCCCCCTCCCGGCCGACGCCGACGCTGAAGCACTGGAGGCTCGCCGCCTCGCCCTCCTCGCGGAAGGCCGGAAATTGGTTTGCATGAGACGCCTCGCTGAGGCCCACCGACGCGAGGCCGACCGCGCCGCCTTTGGCACGCCGCCCCCAGGCGGGCCCAGCCGGGTCGGCGTTGTCAGATAGCGCGGCGTTGTCGTTGCCGACACGTTAGGAGTCGACCGCCCAGTCTACGCCACTCCACTCGAGAACCAGCACGCTGCCCAGGCGGCCGTAGACGAGCTAGATGGACTGGGGGCCGAAGAACTCCCCCACATGACCCGATGCATCCAGCAGCTGATCGATGCAGCCGCGCAGCGGCACGAAGCCGACGCCCGCGAGGAAAGCCTTCCCCCGCACCGAGATCACGGCGCGACGTCCCGGACGCCGACTGCGGGTAGAGACCGCGCACGGCATGAGAAAGAGCCGGCTGCCAGCCGAAGCCAAACCCGGATCTCCATCGAGCGAGACGCAGAAGGCCACCCTCGGGCCGTGGAGTGGCAGGGCAACCCGCCTCGGCCCCGTGGAGAGAGATATCCCACCCCTCCGCTGGTGGCGCATCCGACTCTCAGCGGCCGACTACGTCGCCGCGAAGGAGTCGGCGAAAACGACGCCCGCCATCGGATCGACCGCCTGGCGCGACCCCTGGCGCTGGAAGAAGAAGACGATGTCGGTCCGCCTTGCTTCGGCCCCCGCATCCGCGACGAGCCCTTCCCCAAAGGGTTCTTGCTCCCAAGAGACACGCCCAAGTACAATGACTCCGTGAAGCCGGAAGATTGGCTGATCGACTACTCCACAGCGGTTAGCATAGCCAACGGCAACCGGCGCGTTGCCGTGAAGTACGTGCCCCTCATGCTGCAAGGCACGGCGCAGACCTGGCTCAACAGCCTCAAACCACGCAGCATCAACAGCTGGCTAGACTTCACAGAAGCCTTCGTCCGCAACTTCACCAGCACCTACAAGCGGGCTCCCAAGCCCAGACAGCTCTCCTTGTGCATACAAGGCCCCGCCGAGTCAACTCGCGACTACCTCACGCGTTGGGCCGAGCTCCGCAACTCTTGCGAAGGCATGCATGAGGTGCAAGCCATAGAATACTTCACAGCCGGGTGCCGAGAAGGCACCCTCCTCAAGCACAAGCTTCTCTACGATGAGCCGACTACCCTCGACGAGCTTCTGGACATAGCAGAGAAGTACGCCACCGCCGACTCCTCAATGAAGACCAAGCTCCGGGTAGACGCGTCCAGAAAAGTACTCAACCCGGCGCCCAAGACGCCGGCTGGGGATTCCGTCCGATGCCCACACTCGAATGACCACAAGCGCAAGGGCCCCGCGCCGCCTCCCGCCAGTCGGCAGGTGGCCACAGTTGAAGACGTGCCGCACGAAGGGCGGCCCGTGCCCAAGAAACCCAAGGGCGGCAGGCCGGCTTGGCAGCCGGCCTTCTCCTACGAGCAAACTCTCGACGCCCCGTGCAAGTTCCACAGCAGCACGAAGCCGTCCAACCACACAACCCGGAAGTGCCATTGGCTCACCCGAATCTGCAAAGGCGAAGGGCTCGCGCCGCCTCCGCCTGCCGGCCCGCCGCCTCCGGTTCCGCCGGCGCCGGCCGCTCGGCCCGCAGTCAGAGCCGTGCATGATGAGTTCCCCGACGAGCATGCCGCCTATATCGTCTTTACAAGCCAGCCCGAAGACCGGCGCAGCAAACGCCGAGAGAACCAGGAAGTCAGCATGGTTGCTGCCAACCCCGCCGAGCACATGCACTGGTCAGAAAAACCTATCAGCTAGAGCCGGGCCGATCACCCAGAGGTGATGCCATCTCCCGGCTCTTATGCGTTGGTTCTGGATGCCACCCTTGCAACGGACAGACGCGCCGCCCGCTTCTCCCGTGTGTTGATAGACAGTGGGAGCAGCATCAACATCTTCTACCGCGACACCCTGGAGAAGCTGAACGTCAAGACAAAGCAACTCATGCCTACTCGAACAGTGTTCCATGGCATCGTACCCAACCTGTCCTGCGCCCCCATTGGCAAGATCAAGATTGATGTACTTTTTGGGGACAAGGAGCATTTCTGCCGGGAAGCGATCTGGTTTGAAGTGGTGGACCTGGAGAGCCCTTACCATGCATTGCTTGGCCGACCTGCCTTGGCCAAATTCATGGCAGTTCCCCACTATGCATACCTCAAGATGAAGATACCAAGCACCAAAGGCGTCATCACCGTAGCCGGCGATTACAAGAAGTCCTCTGAGTGCGCAGCAGCCAGCAGCTGGCTGGCCGAGTCCCTTGTGATTGCTGAAGAGAAGAAGATGTTGGACCGAGTCGTGGCCATAGCCGGCAAGCGGTCGGCCTTGTCCCCCGATCCGAAGGAGCATGATGCTCAAGGATCTTTCCAGCTGGCCAAGGAGACGAAGAAGATACCTCATGACCCCGAGAACCCAGAGAGGTTTGCCGTCATCGGGGAAAACCTAAACAGCAAATAGGAAGGAGAGCTTGCCGATTTCCTCCGTGAGAATCAGGACATCTTTGCATGGTCAGCCAAGGACATGCCGGGCGTCCCGAAGGAATTCGCCGAGCACAAACTACACGTCCGAGAAGATGCAAAGCCAGTCAAACAATCCCTTCGCCGACTGTCGGAGGAGAAACGCAGGATTGTGGGAGAGGAGATAGCCCGGCTTCTGGCAGCCGGCTTCATTATGGAAGTTTTGTTTCCAGAGTGGCTTGCCAACCCGGTCCTCGTGCTAAAGAAGAACAACAAGTGGCGCATGTGTATAGACTACACGAGCCTCAACAAGGCCTGTCCCAAATATCCCTTTGCCCTGCCGAGGATTGACCAAGTGATAGACTCCACGGCCGGATGCGAGCTGTTGAGTTTCTTGGATGCTTACTCAGGGTATCACCAGATAAAGTTGGACCCGCCAGACCGCCTGAAGACCGCCTTGATCACGCCATTCGGAGCCTTCTGCTACCTGACTATGACATTCGGCTTGAGAAATGTCGGTGCCACTTTTCAGCGTTGCATGCAGAAGTGCCTCCTCAAGCAACTCGGCAGAAATGCCCACGTCTACGTAGACGACATTGTGGTGAAGATGGAGAAGCGCGGCACCTTGCTGGAAGACCTCAAGGAAACATTTGAGAACCTACGCCGGTTCCAAATCAAGCTTAACCCCGAGAAATGCGTGTTCGGAGTGCCAGTCGGCCAGCTCCTAGGCTTCCTGGTTTCCGAACACGGCATCGAATGCAACCCAGTAAAGATCAAGGCCATTGAGAGAATGGCAATTCCCACCAAACTTCGAGACGTCTAGAAGTTTGCCGGATGCTTGGCCTCCCTAAACCGCTTCGTCAGCCGGCTCGGAGAGAAAGCTCTCCCCCTCTACCGCCTCATGAAGAAGACCACTCACTTCGAGTGGAATGACCAAGCTAACCAAGCTTTCCACGAGCTGAAGAAGATGCTGGCCACACCGCCAGTCCTAGCGGCGCTGACTAAGAAAGATCCCATGCTCCTCTACATTGCCGCAACCAGCCGGGTGGTCAGCACCGTCATCGTAGTCCAACGCCCACAAGAAGGCTGAGCCCAGCCGGTCCAGAGGCCGGTGTACTATTTGAGCGAGGTGTTGTCTACCTCGAAGCAGAACTACCCGCACTACCAGAAGATGTGCTATGGCGTGTACTTCGCCGCCAAGAAGCTGAAGCCCTACTTCCAAGAGCCCCACTGGCCGAGATCATAGGCAGCCGGGATGCATCCGTCCGGGTGGCGAAATGGGCCATCGAGCTGGCCCCTTACAAGATCTTCTACCAGCCTCGCACCGCCATCAAGTCCCAAGCATTGGCTGACTTCCTCGTCGACTGGGCCGAGACCCAGTACCTACCGCCCGGTCCCGACTCCACTCATTGGCGCATGCACTTTGATGGGTCCAAGATGCGCACCGGCTTGGGAGCCGGCATCATCCTCACCTCTCCCAAAGGCGACAAGCTCAGATACACACTGCAAATTCACTTTTCCGCCTCCAACAACGTGGCCAAGTACGAGGCGCTCATACACGGGCTCCGACTTGCCAAAGAACTCGGCATTCGCCGGATCCTATGTTATGGCGACTCCAGCAATCATCCGGCGACTGGGATGCCAAGGACGCAAATATGGCAAGCTACCGCTTCCTCATTCAGCAGATCAGCGGGTATTTTGAAGGATGCGAATTCCTCCACGTACCGTGAGCCAACAACGAGCCAGCTGATGCTCTGGCTCTAATAGGCTCCACCCGGCAAGCAATACCAACCGGCATCTCTCTACAACGCCTCCTCAAGCCGTCTATCAAGCCGTCTCCAGAGTCCGATTCCATCTTCGTGCCTCCTGACCCCGACGCGGCCGGGTCTGGCTCGAAGAACCAAGCAGGTGGCTCGGGGACTTCGATAGTCGGCCAGGGGGTATCAGCAGGCGGCTCGGGGACTTCCGTAGTTACGCCCGACCCGGGGACTGCCTCACCCGGCTCGGGGACTGCGGTAGTCGGCCTGGAGACTACACCAACACAACAAGCGGCGGCCAACTCCAGCATTTCACCGCCCAGCCCGCCCGCCCTGGTCACAGTAGCCGTTTTGATAATAGAAGAAGTCGCAGCTCTGTCATGGGCTCAATCCATCCTCACCTTCCTAATAAACCAAGATCTGCCGGCTGACGAAGTAGAGGCAAGACAAGTCCAACGCCGAGCCGAAGCATACACAATCGTCAACAGAGAGCTCGTCAAGCACAGTGTCAGTGGAGTCCTCAAGCGATACGTCGAGCAAGAGAAGGGCATTGCAATCCTCAGAGACATCCACCAAGGAGAATGCGGCCACCATGCGGCCTCAAGATCACTCATCGCCAAAGCCTTCCGCCATGGTTTCTTTTGGCGGACTGCTTTGGATGACGCCAAGGAGTTAGTTAAACATTGCAAAGGGTGCCAACTCTTCAGCTCCAAGCAACACATGCCGGCTTCAACACTCAAGACCATTCCCCTCACCTGGCCCTTCGCCGTTTGGGGACTGGACCTAGTGGGCCCATTCAAGACGGCGCGCGGCGGCATGACACATCTGCTTGTCGCCGTGGACAAATTCACCAAATGGATTGAAGCAAAGCCGATCAAGAAGCTGAATGGCCGACTGCCGTCACATTTATCGCAGATATAACAACTCGGTACGACGTGCCACACAGCATCATCACCGACAATGGCACAAATTTCGCCAAGGGAGCCTTGGCACGTTTCTGCGCGACACAAGGCATCCGGTTGGATCTAGCATCCATCTCCCACCCGTAGTCAAACGGCCAGGTCAAGCGAGCCAACGGCCTCATCCTTTCCGGCATCAAGCCCCGACTGATCGTACCACTGGAGCGTTCAGCCGGCTGTTGGCTCGATGCGCTGCCTGCTGTCCTCTGGAGTCTGCGCACTACACCAAACAAGTCAACCGGCTTCACCGCTTTCTTCCTCGTGCATGGTGCCGAGGCGGTCATCCCAACTGACATCGAGTTCGACTCGCCTCGAGTAACCATGTACACGGAAGCGGAGGCCAAGGAAGCACGAGAAGACGGTGTCGACCTGCTAGAAGAAAGTTGGCTGTTAGCCCTCAGCCGGTCCGCCATCTATCAGCAGGGCCTGCGCCACTACCACAGCCGGAAGGTCAAGCCAAGATCCTTCCAAGAGGGCGATCTTGTGCTCCGGCTGATCCAGCGAATAGTCGGCCAGCACAAGCTCTCGGCCCCTTGGGAGGGCCCCTTCGTCATTAGCAGAGCCTTAGGGAACGACTCCTACTACCTGATCGACGCGCAGAAGCCGAAGGCACGAAAGAGAGACGACTCCGGCAAGGAGTCGGAACGACCATGGAACGCCAACCTCCTACGAAGGTTTTACAGCTGAAATGCAGTATGTATCACGCTAACTTTTGTACTAAGTATGAGACAATAGGGCCCCCGAGGAGAGCTCGGGGACTGCCATCTTTTGTCTATAAATGAAAAGTATCATGCTTATGGCCTTGTCATTGCATTGACTTTTTTCCGTCCGGCACCGGGTTCGACTAGTCGGCCCGGGGACTGGCCGCCTGGAGTTATATTAGAAGTCCTACCCGCAGTCAGACAAGTAGTGTGCTGGCTCCCGAGCCTTCTCTTGCCAAAAGTCGCAGTTCGAAGAACCAGCTGTCCGGCTGGCAAGAGTTAAGGGCAGGAACGGGTGCCCACACGAAAAACGGCTAGGGACTAACGGACTAATATAACAAAAGCTGGTTTTTCTCCCACCGCCGACCGGCTACCAAAATAGCCGGCCGGCCGGCTTCCACTCACCTCGCTCCAATCTAAGAAAGCTCGAGTACTTGCCTTCCCAGAAGGGGAAGACGGCAAAGGAAACAGCCTAAGGATAAAAAGCATACGTGAATGGAAACCAAACATGCACACGATAATATTTACATAAAAGACCTTCAAAAGGCCAGCATTCAACATAGTTTGGATACACCCCCAGTGGGTGGAACTGCGGAAGCTTAATAAAATTGTTTAGAAGGCAACAAGCAGGAAAAAACAAGGACGGCAGATTAAGCCGGTGGAGCGACCGAAGAGCCGGGCAGGTCGGTGGAGACGGCAGTGCCGGCTGGAGGAGCGGCCGGCTGGCGAACCTCGGCATGATC
The DNA here is from genome assembly GCF_056163025.1 of Triticum urartu. NCBI lineage: Eukaryota > Viridiplantae > Streptophyta > Magnoliopsida > Poales > Poaceae > Triticum > Triticum urartu. Next base: position 439,740,002 of record NC_141878.1, on the reverse strand, counting down.
ACTGCCTCCCGCAGAGGGCGCGCTTGCGTGCACCTCGTTGCTGGAGGCACGGTCAGGCTGAGGCTGGCTGGCTGTTCCACCGGCCGGCTCGACGTCTTCGTCTTCCTCTCCTTCGTCGTCTTCGCCTTCGTCGCTGGAGGCAATTTCTTCTGCCGAGTCTTCACCCGCCGCCGGATCCAGCCCGAACCACTCCTCCGGCTGGGCAACGCCGTCATCATTAATGTCGGGAGCGAAGACGCTGATGTCAGTACACTTGGCGATTGTCAATGCGTGTTGAGCGATAGTCGGCCGCACCTCCGCTAGCTCCTCGTCGGCCTCCAGCCGCCAGGTGCGCAGCTGGTCCAGGTTCAGCCTCGGATACCAAGCTCGGATGAACTCCAGAGCCCGCCCAGCTCCAAGCCAGGCCGCCGACGCCTTCCAGACCTCGAAGCGGCAAACCGCAACCTCCAGCCAGTCGGCAGTCCGACTCGGGGTGCGGGGAATCGCCTCGCTTGGCCAGAGGGCGGCCAACACCTGCGCTCCGGCGCGCTGGAGGCGGCGGAGCATACGATGAGCCGGCTGCAGCCGCGCTTGGACCACCAAGAGTTGCTCTTCGAGCAACCGACTCGCGTCCGGTGCGACTTCAGCCCCCGCCAGCCGGCGCACTTCGTGATGGGCCTCGATGGATTGGGCGGCGAGGACGGAGTAGCCAGGAAAGTAGTATGCATAGAGAATAAAAAGCAGCTCAAGTCAGAACACAAGTCAGGCGGCAAGGGGGAAGCAAGGAGCGAGGAAGGCGGCTTACCGTCGATCAAATCCTCAATATGGCCGAAGCCTTCACTCAACGCTTGCCTGGTCTCAGCCCCGCCCGCCGCTTCAGTCTCGAACTCGGCCTTCAGGGTGGCTTCGTTATCCCGCGCCTTCTTTAGAGCCGCCTTGTGGCTCTCCTCCTGGTCAGCCAGCTTCTTGGCCAGGCGGTCACGCTCCAGGACCAAGGTGTCGTACTCGGTTTCCTTGGCACGAAGGGCGGCCTGCGCCTCGCTGAGCTGCCCCCTTAAGTCGGCGTTGGCTTCTGCGAGCACGAAAGACAAAAGAAAAACCAGTAAGGTGAAGTCGTCAGGAAAGATCCGACCCGACTGCTCAGCAGTCGGCCCGAATCTCGGGGACTACACCCAGTGGGTGCGCTGACACGCCCCCACAGGAGATGAACGAAACCAAGTACGTACTCCGGCTGCTGATCAGGTCTTCGGTTCTCCGACCCAGCTCCTGGGCCTGGGAGTTGAAGGTGGCAGCGCGGAGGTTATGATACTCCCGGAAGATTAGACAGGAGGCGAGAATAAGGTAGTCATCAAGGAAGATCCGACCCGACTGCTCAGCAGTCGGCCCGAATCTCGGGGACTACACCCAGTGGGTGCGCTGACGCGCCCCCACGGAAGAAATCAAGAGAACAAAGCAACCAAAGATAGAAGACTCACCCGGATGACGGCCCGTGTCGCAAGGAACTCCTGGGTGTATTGCTGCAGCGAGGCGGCTTGGGCCTGAAGCCGGTTCCGAACCTCTTGGGCCGCCACATTCAGCTCGCCCGTCCCGCCGCTGGGAGTCCACTCGGACGTGCCGGTGCTGGCCGCCTCCAAGGCCTCCGCCATCCGGCGGGCACCGGAAGCTCGGTGCGGCTCTGGCGCAGCGGTGCCTCCCCCTGCGCGCTGGCGCACTGCCGGCTGCACCTCGAGGCCGGCTCCCGCTTCCGGCTCACCCCCAGCCGGCTGCTCTGGCGCAGCAGCCGACTGGCCGCCTTGGCCTGCTCCGGTTGGCGCTGCCGGCGGCGCCCTCTCCACGAAGATCACGGAGTCCTCCCTCCGCTCCATCACCGGCGGTTCTTGGTCGACCTCCTCCAGTGGAGGCACATGAATGTTGGGGGCCACGGCGCGGAGGGGAATGGCTAGCAGCGGAGGCTGGTTGTGCAAAGCCTCCGCCTCCGTCTCCGCAGCTGCCGCCTCCGTCCGAGCCTTGGCTGCTGCGTCGGCCTGCTCCTTCATCGCCTGGGTGGCCTTTCGCTCTGCCGCCTCCCGCTCCTCCCGCGCGTCTTGTGCGTTCCGCTCCGTGGCCTCCCTGAGGTCGGCGCGGGGATCCACGCGGCGGGAGCCTGAAGACCCTCCAGTCGGCCCTACTACGGAGCCGCCCGGACCCCGCTCAAGGGAAAGCGGTGCCCTGTCTGGCGAGCAATGAAAGGATTAGAAGAGTTTCCAATCGAAAAGGAGAACAACAAAAAATATATCCAAGCATTCGACGACTTACGCTGAGATCGCCTGCGGCTGCTTCACCGCCTTGCGGAAGCGGGCCGCCTTCGCGGCCGCCTCATCTCGCTTGGTCACCGCTGTGAAAGCCTTGGACTTCTTCGGACGGCTGCCGAAGAGGATCGACACGGCCCGGCGCTTCTGGGCGCCGACACCAGCAGCCGGCGCGGCGGACGAGCTCGCGCTTTGATGATCAGGCTCCGGCTGGCGGCGCGGGGCGACTTCAACCTCGGCATCATCCGGCCAGTCCTCGAAGCCGGCCGTGAGCCCCGCGCCTCCGGCACCGTTGCTTTCCCCCACGATGGCGTCTTCCATGGCGGCCGCTCCCAAGTCCGGGTCGTCGGCGTCGTCCATCGTGCGGTCGGGGAGGAGCTGGCGCTCTACCCCCGCGACCCCGGCTGTCGGCGGGAGAAGAGGGTTCTGCAAAAGGCAAACGAACTGATCAAGAGTCGGCTATCATGAGGCCGGCTACAAAAGGAAGAAAACAAGAAAAAACTTACGACAGGCGGAGGGTTGGCGCGAGAGGACGGCCCCTTGCCGTACCGCCAATCCTCGGCGAGCTTGCAGTTGGAGATATAGTTCACCATGTAGGAGACCTCCGCATGAGGCATCTCCCTGGTGCTCAGCCGGCATGGGTCGAAGCGGCCGCTCATCTAACAAACCATGTGAGGCCGGCTTTGGAGGGGAAGAACCCGGTGCTCCATGAAGGCGGCCACCAAGTCGGCTCCGGTCAGGCCCTCCGACTGGATCATCACCCGAAGCCGGGAGACGGCAATGTTCCCGGCCTGAGACAGCGACCTGGCCCGGTAGCTCCACGAAGGCTGCCTCCCAGCTGGCGGGCCGGCTACGTAATCCGGCAGGTTGACGTAGTCTCCTTGCTGGGCGACGTTCCTCACGTAGAAATAAGACTTCTGCCAAAGCTTCACCGACTGGATCAGCGGAATGGACGGGAACGGATTTTTCTCGCTCGCCCGCCTCATGGCGATGAAGGCTCCGCAGGGGGTGGGCACGCCCGCGACGACGGTGCCGAGTTTGCTCTGGAAGAATTCTGCCCAGAGCTCGAGCGTGGGAAGGACCCCAAGGAAGCCCTCGCACAGCATGACAGAGGCCGACAGCAGCATCACCGCGTTGGGCGTGAGGTGATGCGGCTGAAGGTTGTAGAATTCGAGGAAGGCCCGAAGGAACCCGCTCGCTGGAAGGCCGAAGCCGCGCAAGCAGTGCGAGCGGAAGATCACCCGCTCGCCTTCCTCCGGTGCCGGCGAAATTTCCTTCTCCGGCGCTAGACGAACCCGAACGAAGTTCTCGCCGGGCAGGCGTCGCGTCTGGTGGAGGAACGCGACGTGGTCCTCATGGACGTTGGAGCCATCCCACGAGCTTGATAGCGCCATGGGGCAGCGCAGCAAGAAGCAAGACGATGCGGCGGCGGAACGGCGCGGCAAAGAGCTGCTGCGGGGAAGAGAAGAAGAAGGACGGCGAGAAGGGAGCGGAGTGAGGGAGATCGCGCGAGCCTCTGCCGCTCCCCCTCCTCCTCCTACTTATAGACCGCGCGGCGGAGCCAAGGAGGCACGGCGTGGGGGAACGTGGGGATCAACTGCGCCCACTCCCCCACGTCCCGCGATTACTGTGCCTTGATGGCAGAATAAAGCCGCCGCGGGAAGGCGAGCGGTCCATGTGGGCCGCGGAACATCCGCGCTCGGACCGAGGCCTGTGAGTGGCGGGCCCGGGCCTGCGGCGGCGTCCCGTCGCTCGCGTTCGTTGGCAGGATTTCCTCGCCACATGGCCCACGTTCCTACCTACGAGAAACGGAGCTCTCCGAAGTCGGCGCACACAAGCAAAGCTGGCTCCTCAGGATAGGAAGCTGACCAAGCTTCTCGTCCCTTTATCAGCCTCGAAGCTCGCTCAGCTTCCGGGACTACTATCGGAGTAAGTGACCACGGGTAACTAGCCGGCTCCCCCTGGCCTTTCTGACAAAATTAGGAGCCGATCCGGCTCTCAAGAATCCAAGACATGGGGCCGCCTTCCCCTGGCCGGCTACCTCCCAGGCCGGCTATTGGAAGGCGGCCCGACTTCAGCCCCCATGAAGAAAGCCGCGGGAGGGCCGGCTCCAAGGAGCCGGCTGCGAGAAGGTCGACTCCAAGGAGCCGGCTCCCATAAAGCGGTCAAGACCATACCCTCGAAGTCTGCATCCACCTAACGGCGATGTGACGGGGCGTGGCTACAGTGAAGCCTGCCACCCCCGAATCCCGGAGCACGTCTGGCACAGTGCGCCGTACGGGTGGCCATGACCCGTCCGGCGCAGCACTGTTGCCACGTTGACCCTGATGTCATCCACGACGGGCTACCAGTACGGCCCGCGGGCGGTGGGCCCCTTCGGGCAGAGAGACACCCGAAGGCGGCCTGGCCTCCCCCGGTCGGCCCAAGACGGAGCCGGCTCTCTCCAGCCGGCTTGCCACCCCCTCGAAGGAGACGCCCCATTAAGGAGACAAGACGCGGTGAGGCTACAGTGGTGACCTGCCGGACGGCGGCACTGTAGCCACGCTTACCTCAGTGAAGCCCTCGTCACCAAGATTGAGCAACAGTAACCAGCCACCGACAAGGCCCTGGACAGTGGGGCTTGCCTGTCGACCAGGGAGCCGGCAGCCGGTGGGACCCACCAGCCGGCGGGCCCCAGCAGCCGGCACAGAAGCCGGAGAGCAAAGACACAGATGGCTGGGCCCCACACCCAGCCGGATTACCATTGTACCCCCGAGGGGTAGGCCTATATAAACCCCCCGGGACACCCATGCAAAGGGTTGATCCCTGCTAGTTTTAGACACCACGTAGGGAGGAGAAGAGAGCAAGCAGAGCCCTTCTTCCTCCTCTCGCCAAACAGCTCAAGGAGCATTGTGTAGCTACTTGTTCATCTAGTGATCATGCGGGGACCCCGCAGAGCAGTAGTAGGGGTGTTATCTCCACGGAGAGCCCCGAAGCTGGGTAAGATTCGCCGGCGTGCATGTCTTCGCCTCATCCCATTTCCAGGCACCGGCGATGTTTTACTGGCTCCCACAAAGATAAGCCACCCGCTGGCATATGTCGCACCTACCACCCGACATTTGTCCTCTTGTCGACTCTTCCCTGTAACTTGAACATAATAATCGAAAACATTGAGCCCAGGATTGTCTTCATCCACGTCTTTGATAAGTTGATCAGCTGTTTCAATGTATTTTGAGTAGAATGTCAACGCTTTTGTAGCAATGTAGGCTTCTGCAATGGAACCCTCGGGTCTAGCTCTGTTCCTAACATAGCCCTTGAATGTGCCTAGCCGCCTTTCAATAGGGTACATCCATCCATACTGTAATGGACCTCTAAGTAGTGCCTCATCAGGTAGACGAACAACCAAATGCACCATCACATCAAAGAAGGCTGGAGGATATATCTTATCAAGGTCGCATAGGATAGTTGGTATCTTGTCTCTAAGACGCTCCAAAGCATCTATCCTGATATTTCTACTGCAGAGTTCTCTGAAGAATTGTCCCAACTCTGCAACTGCTCTGTATAAGTCAGGGCGGCCCAATCCTCTAAGGATAACAAGTAAAACCCTTTGAAGTGGGACGTGGCAGTCATGAGTTTTCAACCCTTGTACATTGTCTCCATCTGCACTGACTCTCCTTTCAGAGTTGGAAGCAAATCCATGTGGGAATCTCACACGTGACAGGACATTGCAGAATTCTTTTCTTTTTACCTTGTCCAAGACGTACACAGCTGGTGCCATATCCCGTGGTTTACCTTCATCTTGCACCTGCAAATCCTGTCTGATACCCAGGTGTGTCAAATCAATCCTAGATTTTTAAGGTATCTTTCGTCTTGCCTTCAATATTAAGAAGTGTGCCGATAATGCTGTCACATATATTTTTCTCGATGTGCATCACATCAAGATTATGCCGTAGATCCAAATCTTTCCAATACTCCAAGTCCCACAAAGTAGACCTGCGAGTAAACAATAATCTCTCTTCTGCCCTGCCACGCTTCCTTTTCTCGCTACCATTATCAGGATGGTTTCCTGGTGTAATATGCCTGACCTTCTCTAATTCCACTTGCAGCTCATCGGCGGTGAGCCTCTTTGGCGCATCACGGTTTTCGTGCTTTGCATTGAACACATGTCTTCGGTATTTTCTAGGATGCGGCTTGTCCTTGGCAAGGAAACGACGGTGTCCAATGTAACAGATCTTGCTAACTATTGCGTATGACAGCGGATTCCTGTCACAGCGAACACATGCATTGTAACCATGTGTCGTTCGCCCTGACATAGTGCCCAAAGCCGGATAATCATGGATGCACCAAATTATAATAGCACATAGAAAGAAATCAGCTGGTGGGCTGCTATATAGGTCTCGAGTGAGAACACCCCTCCATAGCTGTTGAAGTTCCTCCACAAGAGGCTCCATGAACAAATCAAAATCCTTTCCAGGACTTTTTGGACCTGGGATGAGCAAGGCCATCATGTAGTTTGATTCTTTGGTGCAGACATTTGGAGGCATGTTGTAAGGGATAACAAGCACTGTCCACATGCTATATGTGGCGCTCTGGTGGCCAAATGGGTTAAATCCATCTGAAGCTAAGCCAAGTCTAATGTTTCTCCGGTCAGCAGCAAACTTTTCGTGCTTCTAATTGAAGCTTTTCCACTCATTACCATGTGATGGATGGCTCATTACATTCTGATGTCTATACTCCTGGTTCCTAGAATGCCACAATACATCCTCTCTTGTTTCAGCATCATGAAACAACCTCTGCAATCTTGGTGTAATTGGAAAATGTCTCATAACATTATGAGGAATCCTCTTCACAACGTCGCCATCTTTACATCTTGATGATTTGCATTTCGGGCATTCACTTAAGTTGGCATAATCCTTCCAGAATAGAACACAATTATTCTTACAAACATGGATCATATCATATCCAATGCCAACTGTATGAAGGAAATTCTTCATTTTACTGTAGGTGTGTGGTAGCTCAGACGCATCTGGGAAAGCCTTGCGGAAAGTAGCCAACATCGCTTTGAATGATTTGTTGGTTATCTGCTCAGATGTCTTCACCTGAAGAAAGGTGACCATAGCCGAGATTACTGACAGCTTATTTCCTGGAGTGACAGCACGTTGCATTGTTCCAACATGCGGGCCCACCGTTTTTCTTTTGCAAGTGAAAGTTCACGGAATGCACGAGCATTTCATAGCATTGTTTCAATGTTGGTCAAACTCACTGGCTCTGCCACTACCTCCTCCTCGTCTTCCACCCGAGCATCAGGCAGATCAATATGGTGATCTGCTTCTTCCACGTAGTCAATAACATTGACGTTCATAGCTTCACCATGATGAACCCACCTAGTATATGTAACCGACATCCCATACAAGTGCAGATGATTTTGCACAATTGACTGGGGTCTTGTAACTGAATTCATACAACTACTACACGGGCAGAGCACATCTGATTTCCGACCATCGTACTCAGCTCTGATAAAGTTCATGAAGTTTTTCACCCTCTCGACATATGCAGTGGAGAATCTTTGAGCAGAAGTTATCCAAGTCATGTCCATTTGTTAGACATACAAATTAGTTCTTCTACTAGATATTACAAGAAAATCATATATGCTTTTTTATGAAGTCCAGAAGAAAATACCTAGGTCGATGTCTAAATCTATGGCAAGATATTTGGACGAGCAGATCTAAGTAATGAAATATATGTAAAGCTAATTCAGCAAACAGATTTGAGTGCTAAATTATGGCAGGCTGTTTCAGCAGTCAATGAGGTCGAGCACACAGCCATCGAACTATCGAACGCCATCGCAACAACAAAGATCGAGTATAAAACGGTGTAGAGCTATTTCACCTAACAGATTGGCTACTAGACCATGGCAATCTACGTCGCAATAAATATATGATAGGATATTTTAGCAACTAATCGGCCTTGGCATGCCATCTCAGCTAAGTATATTGAGTGCAGAACAGGGCAAGGAAGCTTCTTAAGCAGAGCATATTGACTGTAAACTACTTCGGCAAACAGTGAGATTAACAGCGTCTATCAGCTAACATTCAGCGCTACACGGACATGCACGGGGCCTCCATCTAGAATGCGCGTACCGTGGGAGAAGCTGACTGCGATGCGTCTCCACACGAACGTCGCCAGTGATGGCGACGCTGACCGTCGTGCACCTCCACAAGAATGTCGCCAGCGGTGGCGGCGCGGCTAGAGAACGATAGTCTACGAGAGCGTACTATGGTAGCGAGAGGATCGCTATACGTCCCCTCGACGAACTGCGGCGCCGACATATCGGTGTGGTGGGGAGGGCGGCTTTGGCGGAGTGAATGGCGTGGAGGGGGACGGGGGGAGGGGGGTTTGGGGAATATTATTGGCTAGTTGGCCGAAGGGCGTTTGAATCTAGAATTTGGGGGGAATTTTTGGGTGGGGGAGGATTTTCGCGCGGTGGGCAGGGGGAGTTTGGCACATGGTCGGTTTCTCCAAGTGCAGTCCCACGTGTCAGTGAAGAGGCAAGCCGAAGCGCGTTCCGTTTGCGTGAGCCGTGTGTGTAGGACCGAACGTGTGTTGGGTGCAATGTGACTGCGACAGGGGTGCTGTGAGTGTACCACCTTTTTTCCTTTTAAACTAGGTTCTTCGCCCCCTAAAAAAATGTGTCGCGCGATCCATCGATACTACTACTAGTAATCTGGTAATCCTGACTAAAACGACGCGGCCGAGTCTTTTCCCACGCGATATGCTGGGAGGTTGGCTTAGTTGGGTTTTTAAGGACGAGTAATGTTACACCTACATAGTCCCAGTTACGTAATTAACATAATGTGAAACGTGTGAGCTGTTGATTGTAGATCAGGGGGAGGGAGGGGCCCACCACCATGAAAATTAGGGGAGGAGACAGAGAGGCAATTTACGTTAACCCTTTCGTAGGTTCCCATAGATGTAGAAAAATGTGAAATGCGTGAATGTGCATTTGCAGATAAGGCCTTCCCTTGTTTATCCTTTTCTCCCACAAGATCTTGATCTTCCGTGCAACGCACGGGCATCTTGATAGTACTCCTACAATATACTATATTATTGTGAAAGTTCATATACACCGGCCGAGATTAATGCAAACACGGCAGATTTTCATTACATTTCAAACTTTTATAGGACAGAAAATAAAAGAAACCCGACCCTAAACCTATTCTATGGCGGCGACCGACGTCCTCCATCTGCGATCTCCATGTACGGGGGCGGAGTTCAAGACCCATGAAGTGAAGGTGCGGTCTCTGGCGAGGAAAAGTAGAACACGGGAGACGGACCGACCATGCCCTGCCGCCTCCCATGCCCCTACTCATCCTCGGAGGAGTCCCCGACCTCAGCGGTGCCGGACGTTGGACGGCGGCAAGTAGGACACGTGGCTGACGGTGCTCCCGTCGTCGGCCGCCAGTGTGGCCACCCCTTGTGCGGCGACTTGAGCAAGGGCGGCGACCTCGAGCTCTATTCCCGAATCTCCCACAGAGTGTTTGCGCTTGCGGTCATGGTGGATGTGGTACCAGGTAGGAGGACGATGCGCTATGGTGTGGAGGTTAGCTAGGTGTTGCTACTTTAAGTAGCGCATTTCGGTGAGGCCAAGCGTCCTGGTGCGTCATTAAGTCACCGGAGTTGGTTGCTCGGGCACCGAGCCTCTTAACGACGGCATACGGACGGATGGCATGAATGCGGGCAGCTGGCGCCGACTGGGAACGCACCACGCGACGGCGCGAGGGACGAGGGTTTTTGGTGTGCCAGGGTTGTCAGTTGCGGTCGTGGCAACGTTGGAGATGCCCTTTGCTCACATGCGATCGATGCATGTCATTGAAAAAGCAAGACGACCCGGCATGGTCTCGGGTCCTGAGGATGTAGTTGGCCGCGCTCAACCACTCCGCGGACGCGTCCCGGCGCCCCATGCATCCTCGAAGAGCCGGGTGTTGGGGTGTGTTTGGATTTTGGCCAAAGTGCACCTTACCAAAATTTTGGTCATGACCAAAAGATTGGTCTTTGTTTGGATGGTTGCCATTTTTTTGAGGTTTTGGTTTTGACCCAAAAATGGATGGTTGCCATTTTTTTGGCATGCCAATTAACTCTAGCCAACTCTAGTTCATTTTTCTTGCTGATGTCGGCCAAATCATGGGCTACCAAAACCTCAACGAAAATTTTGGCTACCCAATGATTTGATGGGGCAACCTTGGGCACAAACCAAACATACTGTTGGTCATGCCACAGCACTAACGCCACCCTCGGCACACTGAAACCGACCGTGTCTAGCGACGATGAGCGTGTCGCTCACCGCGGTCGCCGTGTCTAGAGGCAATGCTGGAGCTGTGCCACGTTGTTGGCCCGCACGACCCACATGAACGGTTGCCGGTGGCGAGGAGGTTGTGGGCCAGTTCCTCCATTGGACTAGTTTGTGCTACGTCGTCCCGACAGGTGTGCCCCACATGTCGGTTTCCCTGTTTTCCCGGTCATATTCGAGCGTCAGTGCTCCGCATTGCGCGTTAGGCCTTTCACTATGTAGGCCAAGCAAGACAACTTATTGTTTATTTGAGCAATTCAAGTATAATCATGCGGCGTTTGCTTATTTCTCATTCCTCTCCAACCCTCTTCTCCATCGATCATGCCGCCCTCCGGTCGAGTCCATCCTCCCGCATGCCTCATTTGAACATTCCGCCAAGTATCATTCGCATGTGGGCCTAGACCATGCTTGAATTTCCAATGTTTATTTGTAATTTGTCCAGCATGCATACAATCAAATGGTTCGTTTGAAGTTTCACTTTGCCTCCACTACGTGTCACTGCGCGTCTTAGTTTTGACATCCCATTCGGTTCAGGCCCCGACACATGTTGACGAGATCGATTGATGTTCAGAGATCAATTGGGTGTCGTGCAAGGAGATAAAGGTTTGGTCTGTTTCTATGATATAAATGACCCGCGGGGGGGGGGGGAGGGGGCTGTGGGGATCAGAGGGAGTATATTGTACGTTCATAAGCGAAGCGAATGTATTGTACCCACCCTAGTACTCTTTCAATCGATCTCCGGACCCTGCGATGAAATCGAGAGAGAACGAGTGGGGGCATGTGTGATACCTAAGGCGGATTCAAAATTTTGAACCGGTGATCATAGCATCCGCAAATCATATATAAATGGTATTCAATGTTTGTTTCGTTTTGAATGTACAATATACTCCCTCCTATCCTTTCTAGTTTACATATAAGTTTTATGTGTAGTCAAAGTATCTCTACTTTGATAAAAAAAGTATCAACATTCAACAACGCCTAATCAATATTGTTAGATTCGTACGTACTCCTAGATTTGTACTCGAGATGGTTTACAATTTGTTTTCAACCACGTGATTGTGTTTGTTCTCGCGCATGCTCTTCCTACTAGGATTTCGCCACGTATAGCCAGTCCAATAGTAACTTTTTTAAGCTCCCTGTCCAATAGTACTAGTGGAGTACTGACAACATCTATACTAGAGCATGTAGTGCTCATAGTTGTACTCCCTCCTTCCATTTATATAGGGCCTATGTGGAGGAGAGAGATGTGAAAAAGTAAGGGGAGTGAGCTCTCATGCAAGAGCCTAGATATATACGCATTCCTAGTTAAATAAGTACAATAAATATGAAGAAAGAGATGGAGAGAAGATGGAAAAAAGTACTAATACAATAGCCAACCTTATAATTTTTTTGTGGGAAATAGCCAACCTTATAGCCCACACTACTGTATGAGTGCATATAATAGATGATGGCTATAGATGACATGGCAGTTCCTTATAGCCATCGACTGGCTATATTATTAACCATGCTCTAATGTGTTTTTCAAAACCGCATTTTACTATTGACAAGATTAATAGTACATGAGATGTATAATGTGAAAACTATATCATTGGAAGCTCCTTTCACATACGTATCCCTGCCTTACCCTCCCTTTCGGTCACTTACTGGCGGACCCCATGCTTGCTAGGACCCGCATGTCAGTTACTCAATGGGTTCGGCCACCACAGGGGATCCTCATCTTTAGTATACTCCCTCTGTTTTTATTTACTCCGCATAAAATGACGCGGGCGGGGGAGGTGGAGGGACGTCGGTTTGCTCTCAACTGCGGTCCCACAAGCGAGTGATAATGCAAGATGAAGCGCGTTCCATTCGGTGAGTGACGTGGAGGGTCCAGCGTGCCGGGCTGCAACGCGAACATGACAAGAGCGATGTACTGTCAAAACCGAATGACCGGTCGTCATCGGAACCAATATTCACACCAGAACCTTCGCTGCTCGGCCTATGCGAACCACTGCCCTAAAACCACACCTACTCTCCAGCCCCTTCCCCCACCTTTTGATCCCCTAGCCCGCGTCAAGCGTCCGCTAGTTTGCCGAAAAGCCATGGAGCGCCACAAGATCACGTACTACAAGATGCTGACGCTGGAGCACCGCGCAAAAATCACAGCGGCGGTCGGCCCCAGAGACCTCCGTTCCCAAGCTCGCTTTGCAGCGGGCCAATCCCCGAGTTCTCTGGAGCCAAGCTACGAGGAGGAGGAAGCCGATCCAATGTTCTTGGCGGAGGTCGTGACGCAGAAGGCCCCCGATGGGTATGAGACGTTGGACGTTGACTTCGTGCCGGCGTCCGAGTCCCCCATGGTGCAGGCGAACCAGCGGTTCAACCTAGCGATACTAAAGGAGGACCGGGAGGCAGATGCTCAACTCGACGCAGAGCGCGTGCATGCCGCTGCCATCGAGGCTCTCCTGCAGGCAGAACCGGATGTCGTGGATGTGAACCGGGCGGTGGAGGCTCAACTTGAGGCAGAGTGCATGGATGCCGCTGCCATCGAGGCCCTCCGGCAGGCGGAACCGGACGTCCTGGACTTGAACCGGGCGGCAGAGGCTCCACTCAACGCGGAGCGCGCGGATGCCGCTCTCATCGAGGCCCTCCTATAGGCGGAACCAGACGTCCTGGACTTGAACCGGGCGGCGGAGGCTCGACTCGACGCAGAGCGCGCAGATGCCACTGCCATCGAGGCCCTCCTGCAGGCGGAACCAAACGTCCTCGACTTGAACCGGGCGGTGCTCTCGTCCGTGCAGAGCGCCCGCATGCTCCGCGTGAACGAGCAGCTGGAGGCCGAGGACAACCACGGTGCGGAGACACACGTCGGCAGCTACAGCTGGTTCACGCCGGCAGCCAAAGACGACGAGGCCGTCTCGTTCCGCGAGCAGTGATAGTTTTTCTTTATGTTGTTGTTTTTTGGATCTTTTGCTGTGTAGTAAAAACATATATTGTTATGCAAGCCGCCTGACTTGGGTCAGTCTACCATTTCAGGCGGTTGGATGAATATCCTATGTCTCCTAACCCTTCTTCCTCACCTCTTCTTCTTCCCCAACAGACCACCGCACGGGCCGTATGGATACTCCCCAACATGCGGTTGGATAAACATACTCTTTGAATGAAAATTATGTGTCAGTGGTAGGATGGCTGAGTTTGGTTTGTTCACATGCGACAGCACATGTCAATTAGGTCGCGTTCCCTTGGTTGGGTTTGCGGCGTCCAGGAGCGACTGTGCATGTGAGGGTGCGGTGCGAACGCGGCGTGCAGGAGCGACCGTGTGAGGGTGCGGTGCGACCGCAACAGCCTTGCGCAAGTGTACCTCCTTTTCATTTTGAAAACTTTAGGCAAGCTTGGCAAAAATGTGTGGCGAAGTATGGCAACCGCGGTAAGTCGTTCGCAAGTACCTCCTGCAAGCCGAGACAACCGCCTTATTTGCATCCAGGATGTCCGTTGAACAAAAGGACGCCTAAATGTACTAGTACTACTCATACACAATAGCGTCGTCCGTCCAACTTAGTGCGGTGAGATGGTTTCTCAAAGAAGACGATGGAGAAGCGGAGTCAGCGAAGAGTGAAATGATGGTTGCTTCGTCCGTGCTTTGTGATTTGACGCCTCACTGCTTTGTGATTTGTGATAGAAGGGACAGGGCAGTAGACTCTGTCATCTATACTTTACATGCGTCCAAGCATGGGAGAAAGAGGAGAGACGTTGCATTTTTCTATTCCTTCAATCAATCAATCAGGGAGCTTCGGTTCCATCCTTTTGGCTTTGGCAACACCGTCCATAATGATTCCCACGATGCCCAAAGCTAGTTTCACATTTGGCTACACATTGTGGATGCCCTTAACCGTACCACTTTCATTTTGCTCCTGTGTGCTATCTATACAAATCTCAATTATATTGATCTACAAAATTATAGAATCAAGATTTGTAAAAAGGAGGTGATTTTGTCGCGCAGATGGCGCGGGAGGTTTCTTATTTTTAGGGGACGTTGTCCTGGCGGTTTTCTAACATGCGGTCCCACGTGTCAGCTCTTTACCAAGCCAATCCGCTTCCCACATGAGGCAGAACAATGACAGAAGCAACACGTGGTTAACTTGAAGAAGATGGGGGAGAAGCGGATTCAGCAACAAGTGAAATGATGGTTGCTTCGTCCCTCCAACTTAATTTTAGCATTATTACTTCGTCCCTCCAACTTAACTGTGGGAAAGGTGCAACTTTGTGATTTGACGCCTCATTGCTCATTACCACGCCGGCGCCATGACTGGGTGCTTCACCCCGGCTGCTCTGCGCTGTATTCCGGTATGGCACATGGAATCGGTAGCTTAATGCCCCACATGTCGGCGAAAGGGGCTAGAAGATTTACAAAAGCGAGCGCTCCACTCTTACGACGGAGGAGTACACGACACGACGGCCGAGTGAACTGTCACTTGTACTGTATATAGTACTATAGTTTTGCTGTCTCACGATCCATTGATACAAACCCGATTAAACAGGAAAGGGCGGGATTTTTCCTGCGCAGTATATGATACTGGCCATACATTTCAAAGGCAATTTTAATGTATGCAAACTGAATAATTAAGTAACAATATGATATCTAGTAAAACTAAAAACACATATGATTTATTGTGTTAGAGTGTAGTAGTAGTGCTGCATTGCATAGTTGTTAGATGTAACATGCGAGAATGTGTAGAGATGTAGTTTTGGAGGGCCTACAGAGAGAAAAGCGTAATACGTTCACCGAACTTCAGAATAAGCTGATAACGGTCACTATATACATTTTGTGGTGATTATACGGTCACTTGCTCACGGTTCAACATCGGATTGCACTCTGTTAACCGGCCAAATAGTCTGCGTGGCACCATGTTGACTAGTTAAATTGACCACGTTCCTTGTGGGTCCCACCTGTCAGTTTGCATAGGGAAAAGGTCATATAAACACAAATTTACGCAGGCGCGACAA
Source organism: Triticum urartu (assembly GCF_056163025.1). Lineage (NCBI taxonomy): Eukaryota > Viridiplantae > Streptophyta > Magnoliopsida > Poales > Poaceae > Triticum > Triticum urartu. Next base: position 439,724,429 of record NC_141878.1, on the reverse strand, counting down.
GACTCCACCCCATGCGCGGGAATCACCTGGTTGTGTATGTGTCTGTCAGGGCCTGATGTGTGCGCATGCACGTGTTGGTTGAGCACTTGAGCATGAGAGTGTGTGTTGGTCGTGTGGTGTACTGGTGTGTGCATGCATGCATGCATGTGTGCGTGTGATTTTTGCGTGCGTGTGTGGATGCGGGTGTACGTGTGAGTGTTGCGTGCGTGCATGGGTGCATGTGTTCATGTGAGTGTTGCATGCATGCAGTTCGTGTGCATGCATGCGTGTGTGTATAATCACCACACCAGCTCTTGTGTGTTAAAACAGACGGCTCAGCATACCAATACAAGGCCACCTTGTCCGCTGTGCCCACGGTCATGACTTCGAACCACCGTCCAATATTTTTTGTCGTTTGTTTTCATTCTTACTAGCAAGATGCCCGTGCGTTGCACGTAACATCAAGATGCATTTGTATGACTAGTTTATCTTGTGAGAGAAAGGATGAACGAGGGAAGGCCTTATTTGCAAATGTGGAGAGGTGTGTGGGTAACTTTTTGCAAAATTGTCATAGTTTCTTTCCTATCCGTCAGATATAAATCGGACGGCCTATATTGCAGGATGGCAGGCACACCATCATCACCAACTCTGTTTTTTATAAGAGTGTATTTTATCCCTACTCTTATAAAAAGCATAGTCGGTGATGATCGTGTGCCAGCCATCCTGCAATATAGGCCGTCCGATCTATATCTGACGGATAGGAAGGGAACTATGGCAATTTTGCAAAAAAATACCCACACCCCTCTCCACACTTGCAAATAAGGCCTTCCCTTGTTCATCCTTTTCTCCCACAAGATAAACTACTCATACAAAAGCATCTTGATGTTTCGTGCAATGCATGGGCATCTTGCTAGTATTATATAAGAGTGTAGATGTAGAGTAGATACAAGCCGACAGGTGGGCCTGATGGTAGTGATATAATGTGATAAAACACTAGAGGTGCCACGTGGAGCGTTATACTGGTCAACTAGTCGTGTCTTGAGCAAATACAGAGTTGTACGGTGAGCCCGTGACTGTATAATAACCACAAAACGTAAATGGTGACCGTAATGAGTGGATTATGAAGTCCAATGTATGTATCGTGATTTTGCTTCAAATACAATGATCGTCACTGTATATATCGCGAGAGAAAGATGAAACATGCGTGAATGTGCTAGGGGCTTACTTTTAGAGGACATGGAGATAGTTTGTGTGAGTACGTGAAAGGGGCGTAGAGGGGGGGGGGTATGCGATGCAGAGAGACAGATGCTCTTTGTTTCTCTTTATTATGACTAACTTTATATATAGTATAAAAATATACAAATTCACAGTGCGGAATAAATATCATTGTGGGCACCATGCAATGCAAGCGTTCATACTCCTCCATATAACTTTTTAATGTTGTATATATGTAGAAATTCTAAAACAATTTTTTTGGCCACACTTTATTCAAAAGGAATGTTGTATGCGAAATAAACGTGAAGAGAGGGCTCTTTAGATCAATGGGGTGCATGATGTAACATGTGTGAATGTGTAGTTGATGCATTTGGCAGGGCCTAGAGAGGTATGTGTGTGTATTACGTATTCGAGAGAGGCATGGATAGAGGGGCCGACAGGGGGGCATGGGAGAGATAGCACGAGAAATGAGAGTGGTCTAGAGAGAGAGAGACGAATATGACGTCACGGCGAGAGATTCCCTTGAGTGTGTATATGCAAGGGGGGAGTGGATAGAGGCACCAGGAGAATATATTTTTTGTGTGTGGTGTCTGTGTTGGTATGTGTGGGTGTGAGAAGATAACGATACGTGGGGGCAGAGGGTGTGTCACCGCGTGAGGTCCGGTGGGTCGAGGTGAGGCCCTTCATTCGGTTCCGTCCTGTGCCACGTTGGTCGGCCCGTGACGCATTTAGGGGGACCCATGGATGACTAGTCGTACAAGACAAAGATAGCATAATTGTGAAGGACTCTATGTCCACTGACAAAGCCGGCTAGGATTTGTAACCCTAGGTTCTCAGACTAAGGTAACCCCTTTATCTCTAATATTACTATTCATCCAACCTAACTTTAAGGGGCATCCTACAGAATGCTCTGCTAGAATCATACTCGCCGATTAGGAAGAGAGGTGTGAGACAATGCATGAGAGACAGGCCTAAAGATAATGTGTGTACAGGAGACATGTAGGCAGGTCTATGTATATAGAAAGGGTCGATGGGGATTGTGCGTGTGTATGCTTGCGAGAGGAAGAGTGCTTGTGATAAAGGTTAGTGAAAACAGTTGTAAATGGTTACGAGATGGAGAGAGGGTTATATAGAGAGCATGTGTGCGAGAAAGACACCTCGGGAGAGAGTGTGTGAGCATGTGTGAGAGACCACTGATGGAGAGTGAAACTACACGTACAAGACTGCTGTACACATTGATTAAAGATATAAATTGTATCCAAATATTAGGATGGGATCATGATATTTGCAATTCGCGTAAGGAACAGTCATTAATCCATTAGACATCTAGATTTTATCGAATTTGAGCATCTCTATGTTATTATTCGACACAATTGATCCACATAGTTAGTTTTTTGAACTCCAGATAATGCATCACTTTAGCAATCGAATATAAACGTGAGTATAGTTCATGTTGTGTGTGTAAACCACATTATACATACGAAAGTTACGCACTGAACATTATAAATAGCTACCTATGAACTAGCATACATTTGAATTCAACTTAAGGTGGTTTTAAAAATCGAATTCAATATGAAGTCCATTCAATTATTTGAATTTGATATCATGGCATTTGTAAATCATACCTAAATTATGGGGGCACCAACATTTGCTCGGAACGACTACATAATAGCACATGTAGTCGTGTACAAAATAGATTCCACTTTAACTCCTCCATTCCAAAATAATCGTAGTTATAGGATTTTCAAGTGTCAAAATTTCAAAAAGAATCAGATAATTTAATGAGATTTTCAAAATTAAAATGTCAAATTTAACGTTGTCTATTTAGGTCAATCCTCAAAGTTCAAGAGTACTCTAAACATGAATGCTTGTGTTTCAAAATTTCGAACGAAGCACCAAAAGAGCCTCTACTCGCCCGAAACCGCGTGAGACCAATGTTTGGTAGTACAAGGAAATTACTTTTATAATAACTCCGACCCGTGAAACCTACCGGCCCGACGTCCAAAGGTCTAAACCGGGGTAGGTTTGTAGCTTCATCTAGACGCCATGCAACCGCCACCGAAAAACATTCATACACAATGGCCGCCTAAGCACACATGCGCACGGCCGAAATCGTCCCGCTCACTATTTGGGACACCTGGGATTACCATCCAACCCCCGACCCGCAGTAGGTCCGAAATTTAAGAGGGGGAAAAGTTTGTACTTTCCCCAAATTTCAAACAAGCGCGTCCCATCTTCTGTTCAAAAAATCCAAAAACAAGCGCGTCCCAGACCGAAACACAAGCATTCATGTTTAGAGTAGATTCCCCATTCATACTCCGTGGGTGCAAAAACTACCTCTCCACCACCCGCGAAACCCTGGCGTCCTCCATCCGCCACCCCATTCCACCCATCAACCGCCGCCTTCCTCCATCATGCCGGAGCCGATACTCTGAAGTCATTGTCCACCGCAACGCCCTCCATGGCTAGTAGTTGAAGCCGAGGCCGAGCCGTCCGTACCCGAGCCAGTTCAACCACGCCGTCCTGCACCTCACCGTTCTCGCTCCAACTTCGCCACCCTCCACAGCACCGGAGTTTTTCCTGCTGCGTCGTCCTTCGCCGCCTTGGATCTGCTTCCCCTTGCTGACATACGACGACGGCAACACAGTCAAAAATTTGTCCATGGGTTCATCCAAGCCTGCACCCTCCAGAACATCGATTTCCTCGGCAAAAAGAAGAAGATCGGCGCGACATGTGGAGGCAACCACACCGGCAACCGAAAATGGTACTCCTCTTCCCTTATTCGTGAAAATCTTACATGTCTCCTTGCACGGTATTCATCCCATAGAAGACACTAGTAGACCACTTCTTCTTGATACTAGATGTTCCTAGTAACTCACGATGCACAAGTTTCTCCTCATATACTATTTCACCTTAGCTAGAGGTCCATCGCCCCCCTGAATTTCAATTCCTAGTCAGTTGATTCCCAATTAACAGAAGCATTCCCCGGCGTAACAGGTGCTAGTCCGACTATTACGCCTGGGAAGCAGCGCCTCGGTGTTTATCTTAGGGGTGTGTGGGGCCTAGAGCTACTGGCGCCTGATCTGGAGGTCGTCCGGGATTAAAGGGATGGCCTGGGGGCGCTGCCAAGCACGGCGGTGGTGTGAGGTCGAGGGGAGGGCGGGGCGGCGGAGGCAGGGGTCTGGGCCGGTGGTCACTGGCGGTTCGAGAAAGATCAGCAACAGTGACTGGCGGGAGGTAGACGAAGGCCATCTGCCCGTTCCTTATAGATCGGACGGTTCATTAAAAAAATCACTGACCTATTTATTTTCAGTCGACTGTTATCTTGATATGACCACATGTGGTGCTGTGCTAGAGGAGTACCTGCATTTCCTGTGCTCATATATTACAAAATCATATGGAGTAGAATTTAATTTTTTTTGCCATGCAATGTTGTAGAGCTATCATATGTCTCCTTTCATTTATTTTTCAGCCACCTGGTATTTGCTACTTTTAAAGTGCACTAGTTCTGCACACACTTCACCCATACTCTCACTATTGTGTTTTTATGCAAGGGTATTTCAGAGTCTGCCTCGAGAGAAAAGAAAAGAGAGAAGTTGCTCCAGCTTTCTACGCGGGTAAGCATGGCACGTTACAATGCTATAAAGGGTGCAGTTTCAGTAGATGGAGACGGTAAACATAGCTCTGGAGTTGATGACCTCGCTCGCAATGAACCACCATCCCAGGTGCTTGCTTTAACTTCGCGGTGTCATATGTGGTTGCATGTTCCATATGGTGTCTAGCTTGTATTTGAAAGGCCGAAGTCGGTCTTTATTAAGATAAGGAATGATATTTTTTACATGAACCACCATCCCGTGAGCACCAAAAGACAAATAGCTAGAAGGGGCACTGGCCGAGCCAGTGACAAGCGCAGCAAAGAGAGGCATCACCTGGAAGCCAACTAAAAAGCCGCGATGGTGGCGAAGCAGCCTGCCTCCCACCAGGCTCTCAGGTACTAGATGATCATGCTCACTACTCCAGCCGGATGTCTAGCTTGTATTGCTTCCAATTTGGTTAAATTACATCTTCTTAGCTTACACAATATACCTTTCAATATGACATGCCTTTCTGTTTTTGGTACATACTAGTACATCTGTGTATTAACCATGTTCTTACATCAAACTAATGTTCTTGTGTATCCCTCATCAATCAATTATGATGAGGCAGTCAGGCAAGTGGATTACTCCTCATTTAAAGAATGCAGCGTTAGCCTCCCGACATGATTCTCAAGAAACAGCAAGGCTAGATGAAGATAGTGAACGTAGCTCTGTAGTTGATTACCGCATTTCCCCTACACTAGCATCGCAGGTGCCTGCTCTAACTTGGCAGCGTGATATGTGGTTGCAGGTTGCATATGGTGTCTAGATTGTAATTCTTCCAATCTGGTTAAACTGCATGTGTTGTTCTGCTTAGCTTATACATTATACCTGTTAATGTGACATGCCTTCCTGTATTTAGTACATAGTACATCTGTCTATTAAGCGTGTCCTCACATAAAACTATTTTTTTGTATCCCGCATAAATGAATATGACGAGACACCTTCAGTATATGCATTGTGATATTAGTTGCATCTTTCATATGATTTATAGCATGCGCTACTTCTAATTTGTTGAAATGCCATTTATGATGGGACACTTTTAACTTGGCAGAGTCATATTGGTTGCATCTTTCACGTGGTGTCTAGCTTGCATTGCTTCTTATTTGGTGAAATGGTTTCTACTTAGTTTACACAAACAGTTGTGAATATGCCATGTCGTCCCGTTTTTCGTATTATTCCATCCTGGAATCATGTGTTTGCCTTACATCAAAGTAGTGATTGTCAGTATCATGCACGAATGAGTTCTGAAGAGTGAATTTTATTTCTTTTTCTTGTCGGTTTTACTTGACAATTCAAAATCAATAAAGCGGAAGGAAGTTAGCAAGGCAGCGGATGAAGGTGCTCCTTCAAATGGAGGGCCTCTACAGATTCTACTCCTCCATCCCCCCAAGATGATTTCCAGGACAACACATGCATAAACACTCAACATAGCTGTGTTGGTGATGAGCACGTCTCCCCTAGTGCACCATCACAGGAGCTCCCTCTAACTTGGCACTGTTATATGTGGTTGCATGTTATGTATGATGTCTAGCTTGTATTGCTTCTAACTTTGTTGAATTTCATCTGCTTACGTTACACATTATACTTGTGACTAAGACACGTGTTCCTATTTCTAGAACATACAATATCTGTCTATCACACCATGTTCTTACATCAAAGTACATTTGTTCTGAAGAACTAAATTGTTATTCATTTTTCTTGTCGGCTTGACTTAACATGGCACAGAGAAAAAGGAAGCAAGACAGAACGACAGGGAAAGGGAAGCGGAACAATCCTGCAGATCCTGCTGGTAGTGATTGTGCAATAGAAGGTCAAAGTCCGGCAGAAAAGTGTACCGATAGGGTATCCCATGCTACACGAGCTGCAGAACAAGCCAAACAGAAACAAATAGCTGCCACCAAACAAGCAGAGAAAACCCTAGTTGTTGCAACACCTTCCACAGTACCACCAGCTGCATGATTTACTCGTTTGTCAACTCAGCTAGCAGCACGTTCCCAAGCTCCCTTGCCACCTGACACTACTTCTGAAGCACTCTTGACACAAGATGAGTTGGCAAGATCATATGAACTTTGTGAGCTTCAACAACAAGAAGGTAGTTGCTGGATTCAAGTTACAGTTGCATGCTTCTTTATATGTAGTCTCACAGTTTGATGTACACTAACACTTCCTATGTTTGTTGTTGGACTAGCACCTAGGCGCAAGAGGAAACAAACATTAGGGATAATGCTTGATAGGTTAAGTAAATCTAGTGGAGGAAGAATGGACATCCGTTTTGAGGCAAGTTCAAAAAAGCCACGTGATGCTACAGAGTCAGCCAAGTTAGTATCAGAGGCAGCGGTTGCTGTTAGGTGTCATGTACGTATCCTCCCAACATGGATTCAGTACAGGAATGACAAAGACGTAACCCAGTTCAACACCTTCCTCAACCATTTATCTGTAAGTATGGGTATGTATGGAAACTAGTAATATCGTCTTGCTCTGTCCAATACTTTCTAGGTTGCTGATAATGAGACTCCCATAATTTTCAACAGATGAGGTTCAAGTTGGATAGCCAAGATGATGCAACCAGACAAGCTTGCACCCATGTTTTCAAGTCTGTGATACTATCGGTCTAACTTGAGGAAAACTTACCTTGAAGGCAAGGCTAACAGTGAACTTTCCCAAACATCTCCAGTGGAAAATATATCTGATGAAGATTGGAGAGGCCTTGTTAAACACTAGTCCGATCCGAAGTATCAGGTACATTATATATATGTGATCAGATCACATGTTGAAGTCCTATTTACGCTTGTCCACACAAATCTATCTTCTTGTAGGTGAACTGTTCAAAGAACAAGGCCAGCCGTACGAAAGTTAAATTCCAACAGACGACAGGATCTCATAGATATATTGCACACTGCGAGGCTCTTGTAATTAGCTGTTGTTTCACTCTTTTCGTTGTACCATATTATCAGTTCTATATTGACTTGTTCCAAATGCAGAGGAAAGACCGCAAGGACCACAAAGTACCTGAACCAAATGCTATCAACATCTTCAAGGACTGTCACACCGGCAAGAAGAAGGGCATGACTACACCAGTCAAATCCGCAATTGTAAGTCCTTAATCCTCATGCCTTTTAACTACTACTTACTCTAACTTGTGCCTTGAACTGCATGGTTTGCAGCCAATGTCGATTACTCTTTTCAATTTTATACACAGTTATCTTAGTGTATCATTGCACCTTACAAGGTTTAAAAGAGAGGAGTGATGTTCCTTTGATCTTGACCTGTAATCTAGTTATGTGCTGGACTTGCCCACACAATGTTACAATTGCCTGTTTGTCTGTTCTCAGTTGTTTTGTGATATGAATGATGTCATACTATGCTTATCGTATTATAAACTTCATCTTTTTATCCTTAGCCCCTTCATCTTTTTATCCTTAGCCCTCAATACAATGTGAAGAAATAGACAATACATTAGTGATGGTACATGGTCATATGTTTGGAACCTGGTTTTATTGTGTACTTTGCAATAAAATACAACTATTATTTTACATGGGTTCACCAGAATAAGTTCTGTATATAGACCAAAGCTATTTTGTTTGGTTTTGCTGCCTCCTTAATATCTTCTGTTCTGGTACTACTAATGTAAAACCACAACTTTTCAATGAGCTATGGAAAAAGTGGTGGAACCGCCACCTTCTAAAGGTGGCGAGGCAACTATAACCGCAATGTCAGCTCTTGCTGCAGTGGGTCAGTACCTCTCCACTAACAGTGCGAAAAGCACGTTCCTGTGTAATACTGGCTTGGTTGTTAAGGCAATCTCGTCCAAACTGCCTCATGATCAAGATAGGCAAGCTCAAAACAATGTTGTATCTGCGCTCCAGACACAAGTCCATTCCCTAACAGAGACCCTTTGCGAAACAAGGAGAGACATTGTTTGATGTTGTCAAGATATGCATGGTTTTGAAACCAGACTATCAGACATTTGCTATGTTGTTCAAGAGCCTAGGAGAACTGAAGGCGAAGGTTATGGTGCTCCATCGGACAATACAACATGAAAATGTAGCAGTCAAGTCAAATGAACTGAGCTTTTGAACTTCTGGTGGTGCATTTATCTGCTAGACTGTTAACTTTTATGCCAACCTTCCTTTTGTTTTATAGTTGTAATTTGTTTTAGTGCGATACAATATTTGTTCTTAACGTGTAGACACCGGCTGAAGAAAATAGCAAGCCATTTTTGTATAGTGTAGGGTGTTCCCTATATTTTCACTGGTGGCGAACTTTGATGCCCATCGGCTGTAGTTAACATGGGCCTCCTACGGGCCGTAGAAACAATGGTCCTTCTAAGGGCCTAGAAACAATGGGCCTTCTACTTGGCGTAGAAACAATGGGCCTTATACGGGTCGTAGACACAATGGTCCTTCGATGGGCCGTATCATCAATGGGCCTTCTATGGGCTTATGATCGGTTGGCCAAACATGGCCGTAAATGGGCTAGAGTTGAAATCGTCCGTTCATGGGCCGACCATAATGGGCCGTCATTAATCGTCTGTATTTTGATGACGCTATGAAAATGGCCCAAAGTATTAACGGGCCACAAACGGGCCGACTGTAACCATGGGCTGAATTTGGCCGACAAGCAGAAAATGACAGTAACGGGCCATAAGTAAATGAATGTGGAAATGAGCCCAAGAATAAATGGGCCCCGAGAAGGCCGAAAGATAACATGGGCTGGAAACGGCCCAACGGAATAATGGGTCGTTAATGGGTATAAAGTGATACACAATTCATTACGGGCCAGTTTCACCACGTGCCGTTAATGGGTATAAAGTGATACACTGTTCATTACAGGCCAGTTTTACCATGGGCCATTAATGGGCCGAGAGTAATAAGGGCCTCATACGGGCCGAAAGACGTCATGGGCCATACATGGGCCGAAAGTTAAAACGGGCTAGAATTATATTGGACGGCCCAGATGACGCTACTGGGCCTAATTCGGATAGGCCGTAAACATGCCATAGGTTAGCGGGTTGTAAATGGGCTATATGTGAACAGGCCGTTAACAGGCTTGCCGTGTGCCGGCCTGCCACCTTTTAACCAAGTCAAACGGGCCGCCTTTTCACAGGAATGGGCCTCTGTTGGGCCGTGCCATGTGTCGATGTATCATAGGTGCTTTGTGTCCAATGAGTGGACGACATCTGTCCCAACGGTGAGCCGACACATGTTTCCTCCAGCCAATGATGATTTTACACGTGGAAAATCCCCATTGGCCGGGGCTATTAACGGGTTATCGGATCCAAAACCGGACCCGATAGATTAACGGCGTTCCGTTACGATGGATGCCACATGTTGGTCACCCTTGACGAAAGCACTTCTGTGACGCGTGATTTATCGTCATGGAAGTGGACACTTCTGTGATGATAATTTTGGTAATGTCATGCAACACTTCTAAGACAGCATAGGTATGACTATCTTGATTCTGTCATAAATTTGTCATGGATGTACATGCATGACAAAAAACATGACCTACTGTGACAAACACGTATCATCACGGAAGTGTATTTTTTTGTAGTGTAGGACGGACCAAGGAATGAGGGGCTACGTGGCCAGTTAGGCTCTAGAGTCGCGATGCTCAGGAGTACCCCTTGACATTCAAACGACCTTCATACCTTGGCTCCGCTTGGGAAGGCGCATGACGACCAGGTCTGAGAGACCTGGCAGGGTGGCGTATGCTTGGGCGTGATCTGAGCGCAGCCCCCGTGCCCAGCCCCCTCGCGTGTCTCACCCAAGGGGAGGTGTTGCGATGAGGACAAACACTGAGCTCAAAGGCTCCCTGAGGTTGATATGGACATGAGGCCGCCCTCGGTTGTTTATCACCAGCGCGGAGCATAGCGCTTTCGCACTTGCACGGTCATAGCCGCTCCTCGGCAGTTTCGACTGCCAGCACGGAGCATGGTGCTTCCACTGGTGCGTGGGTGAGGGCTCCCGCTGAGTGGAGCCCCCGGGGCGTGTACAACCCTGCCCTGACACGTGGCTTGCACGGCAGGGCTAGACGAGGTGTGTCTTGGCACACGTGACCCAGCGCGGTACTCAGAAGGCCCTACCTCAAGGCGGGTTGCGCCTGGTTTTGGCTCTTGTTGATTGCGGTGGTCCTGCGAGATGGTTAGAACTGCGCCAATCGAATCTCCTGAGGTTATTGCACGAGAAGGCCAAGCACCAACTACGCCAGGAGGTGACATGAACGGGGCCGGCCCACTAGACAGAGCTCGGCTGTTGGTTTTATCGACGCTGCAGGGACGGACCCGAGAACAACGTCGTGCCTAGCCTTCTTATGCGAAGGATCCTGAAGAAAGACGATCGGCACGTGGCTCCCGTGGTGGGCGGCAATCAAGCAGGCAGTAACCATAGATAGCTTATGCATGGAAAGCAAACTAGCTTAGGTAAATGCAAGAACGATAAATGCCACTGGGTCAGACCCGAGCGGCCTGGGGATGATGCAGCCCGAGGGGCGCCCCCAGCAAGGTAAGCCAAAGATGCAAGAGGATACAAGCCGCAGGGACAGGCCCATGCGACCTGGGAATAATGCAGCCTGAGGGGCGCTCCCAACTGAATGAACTTGGAAAATGTCACCTAGTTTTGTTGTCGAAGGAGCATTGGGGTAGCTGAAGGTGCGTGTTGAAGAAGCTGCTCCTCACAAGCCGTTGAGACCCTAGGCCTCGGGAGGTTCTGGGGGCTCAGGTGGCCTCCTGAGGACCGTCTCCATCTCTGCCAGGACCGCGTGATACCTGGCTTCCTGGGTCGCCAAGATGCTCCGTAGATTGCGCTGGAAGGCAGCTGCCATGCTCGGCAGGCTGAACGGCATGCACACGTAGCTATGAGGTGGACCCCCACACCGACTAGCAAGCGAAGGCCAGAAGCACTCCTGAGATGCGGCCCTATTGAGCCCTGGGATGTCGATGCAGACGCGCAGTTCACTACCCTTGCCCGGGTGGGGAGCTACACCAGGTTGGCGGTGGTCGCCACGTATTGCCCTTGCTTCCAGAAGCTGCTGAGTGGTCTTGACAATGAACTCTTAAGCACCAGGCACTCCTCGCCCGGTGCCCTCCTGAGGGAAATGTGCCACGAAGCATGCCTCCACGTGGTGCCCGAGTGCCTCCCTCGTGATGTTGGCCAGGTCTGAGGCCCTCCAGAAGAGAGCCCTCGAGCCCTGCCCGAGGAGGGTGCCGGGCGCGCCTTCCTATGCGAGGGAGGGAGGCGCCCCAGGCGCGGGCGCCGATCCTGAGGTGGCGTCGCTAGAGGTGCCGCTCCCCTGAGGCCCTGTGCAGAGTAGCTGCTTCTTCTCCTTGGGGTTGGCCTCACGAGGGTACTGCACACACGCACTTTCAGGGTCTTCGACTGCTGCAGCTTGGAAGGCGCGCTCGAGGGAGCACACCGCGTCTCTTCCTTCGCAAGGGACTGTGGTGATTCCGCCGCTTCCCGGCATCTTGAGGATGTTGTAGCCATGGTGGGTGACTGCCATGAACTTGGCTAACGCTGGGTACCCGAGGATGGCATTGTACGGCAGACGGATGTGGGCGACGTCGAAGTCGGCGAGCTCGGTGTGGTAGTTGTCGCACTGACCAAAGGTGACAGAGAGACGAACTTTCCCTACCGGGGTGGTGGAGCCATTAGTCACTCCTGAGAAAGGCTTGGTGGGCTGAAGCTGATCGTACGACACTTGAAGACTATCGAATGTCTCGACGGACAGGACACTGAGCCCTGCGCTGCTGTCGATGAGAGTCTTTGTGACTTGGACATTGCTGACGGGCGAACAAAGCATCGGGTGGACGCCAGCGGTCGCCGCGCATTTGAGCTGATCCGTCGAGCTGAAGGTGATGGCGTACTTGGACCACCTGAGCGGGCGTGTGGCCTTGAGCTTGGGGAGGGCTGCATTCACCTCACGAGAGAACTACTTGAAGATGCGCTGGGAAGCCGGGGCCTGAGCACCACCCAAGATGCAAGCGATGGCGCGTGGCTCATGGAAGCCCCCACCCCTTCGCCCTGTTGATGGTCGTCGTTCCTCCTTGGTGGCGGTGGCAGTGGAGGGAGAATAGGGTTTCCCTGAGGACGGTCCTCGCGAGGCTGGTCCCCCCAGGCACCCTCATGAGGCTGGTCCTACTAGCGGTCCTGGTGAGGCTGGTCGCGCCACTCCTGGCAGGTGCCGCAGCCGTCCCAACATCCTCCACCTCGTCCACTTCCTTGGTCGTAGCCCCGGTCGTTGCGCTCGGGGCGTCAACCAAAGCGTCCATCTCGAATGGCTCTGAGCTCTTGACAGTAGTTGGTGTTGTGGCTGTGCACGTTCTGGAAGGTGCAGAACGTATGGCTGCCCTTGGACGACTCGGGGAGGTCCCGGCCGCGCTTCGTGTCTGGCTCTGCAGCGAGTACGACAACTCCCTTGTGCTTCACGTCCTTGACCTTGGCCTTCTTCTCCTCTGGATCTGCAGCAGGGAGCTCAAGGAGGGAGAGACGCCCCTCCTCAGCTCTTCCATACTTGGTTGCTATGTTGAACAGCTCAAAAGTCCTGCACAGCTCCTCATGGATGGCGAGCTCCTCCTTCATCTTGATGTCGCGGACACCATCGGAAAATGCTGAGATGATGGCCTCATCCGTCACCTTGGGGATCTTGAGACGCACGCTGTTGAAGCGTTGGATGTACTTCTGCAGGGTCTGTCCCGGCTGTTGGTTGATGCGGAGGAGGTCGCCCACGGCCTGAGGTCGGTCGCGTGTGCCCTGGAAGTTGGCAACGAAGCGGTCGCGTATCTCACCCCAGGAGGAGATCGAGCGTGGAGGCAGGTTCAGGAGCCACAAGCGAGCGCCATCCATGAGAGCCATGGGAAACCAGTTCGCCATGACTTTTTAGTCGTCGTTGGCCGCCTTGATGCTCAGCTCGTAGAGCTGCAGGAACTCCATGGGATCGAGCGTGCCGTCGTAGCAAGGAGGCTGGTCCGGCTTGAACTTGCCTAGCTAGACGATGCTACACAGCTCGGGAACGAGGGCGCGGCAGACTGCGGTGGCCACCGGGGCCCTCTGCAGGGGTGGAGCATGCCTTTGCTGCCAGCGCACCACCGCCATAGTCGGCACACGGTCTTGTCATGGCGCTAGGAGCACTAGAGTGTTTTCTTGTGGCAGGGGAACCTCCCGGCAGCTTCCTTCTTCGTGCGCGGGCACACGATGCGGGGGATCATGCCGCGGAACCGCACGTCTTCGGGCGAGGACGCCGTCTTGACGCGGAGGAGGCGGTGGCGCTCTGTGAGCTGTGCGTCTCAACGCGAGGGTGCCATCTTGATGCGGAGGCGGCGGAGGCGCTCCGTGAGCTACGTCACCCGCAGCTGGAGGTGGGCGAGGCAGTGAGAGGGATGGTGCAGGAGAGCCTCCAGCGGTGCTGACGAGCTCGGCGATGCGGTCCAACCAGTCCTTGTAGAGGTCGTCAACCGGGTGGTAGCGCAGGAGCTCGCGTGCCATGAGCAGCGCAGCCTGCGCGTCTGTGGGTGCGCGGCAAAGCATGAGACGATGAGCTGGCCAGAGTCAGAGACGGGGTGGCGGTGCGGCCATCCCGCCGCACGGAGGGGTACAGAGAGGACGCTTGCTGCTCGTTTGCCGCCGGTCCGGTAGCGGCGTTGGCAACAGGAGATGGAGAACGACGGGGAGGCCCGCCGACAGGGGCCGTCTGAGCGACGCGGGCGGCGAGGGCGGCCCGGTGCTCGGCGTGGGCTCGGCGCGCGTCCGACATGGATGTGGTGGAGCGATGGGACGCGGATCAGCAGAAGGAAAGCTTCAGCGCACCCCTACCTGGTGCGTCAAATGTCGGATTTCGGGTTCCGGCAAAACCCTTGAGGTTTGAACACTGGGGTGCGCACGAAGATCTCTCCCCTCTAGCTCTCGGCCTCACCGCAATCTCAAGTCTTAGCGCGTCGAACCCGCAGAACAAGGGACACAAGATTTATACTAGTTCGGGCCACTGATGTGGTGTAATACCCTACTCCAGTGTGGTGTGGTGGATTGCCTCTGGGGCTAAGGATGAACAGTTACAAGGGAAGAACAGCCTCCTAAGGAGAGGTGCTCTTGTGCTTGGTGAGTTGATGCTATCGAGGATCCTCCTCTTCGTCACCGATCGGCCCCCCTTTCTAAAGTGGTGACTAGTCCTATTTATAGAGTCCCTGGTCCTCTCCCCAAATTTTAGGTGGGATGGGATCCCACAACAGCCAATTTGAAGGGGACATCTAGTACAAGCTATCTTGACAAAAGGTGGTCTTTGCCTGCCAAAGGCTCTGGTGGTGACACCGTCCTGGGCTCCATGGTGACCTCCATCCTACCGTCCTACAGGTCTTGGTCTTGCTGCACCGATATGGAAAACTTTGCTTGACACCTCGGGACTCCATGCCTGCGCTGGTCTCTTTAGCACCAATGAGAAAATGAGGACACTGTGCGCGCTGGCACCCGCCTGGTGCCCGCCTAGCGTTGGTCGTCATGGCTTGCAGCACGAGGACCTCGCGAGGTGCCCCTTGCCTTGATCTCTCCGCCCCTTGCGAGCTAGCCTAGTGAGGCTGCCCCCAAGGAGGTCTTGTGTCGTCCGCCTCATGAGGCTTGGCCCCTCGCGAGAGTCTTGAGTGCTTCCTCGTGAAGATGGGCCGTACAGGGCCACTGGTGGAGCCACACCGTGGGCCGCAGGCAGGCATGTCTGGGGACCCCCGTTCCCAGGATGCCGACATTAACAATAGCAATACTAGGTTCAACTTTAATTTTCTTAGAGGGTGTAAGTGTTCTAGGTTTACCCTTACGAATCACAGTTGAAGCTTTATCATGATCCTTTTCTAACAGGGAAAGGTGGTTTCTCAATATAGGTGGTAGGAACAATAGGATCAACATTATAAGTGATAGTCTTTTCTTCAACTTTAATAGGTTCAACTACTTTTACTTCAATGGGAGGATGATATTTCAACCACTTCTCCTTAGGAAGATCAACATGAGTAGCAAATGATTCACAGAAAGAAGCTACTATTTCAGAGTCAAGTCCATATTTAGTCCTAAATTCACGAAAAGCATCTGTATCCATAAAAGATTTAACACAATCAAACTTAGGTGTTATACCTGACTCCTTACCTTCGTTGAGTTCCCAATCTTCAGAGTTGCATTTAATTATTTCCAATAAATCCCATCTGAATTCAATAGTCTTCATCATAAAAGAACCAGTACAAGAAGTATCGAGCATGGAGCGATTATTGAGAGAAAGCCGAGCATAAAAATTTTGAATAATAATTTCTCTTAAGATCTCATGATTGGGGCCTGAATATAACATTGACTTAAGCCTCCCCCAAGCTTGAGCGATACTTTCTCCTTTGCGAGGCCAAAAATTATATATATAATTACGATCACAATGAACCAGATGCATAGGATAAAACTTCTGATGAAATTCCAATTTCAATCGGTTGTAGTTCCACGATCCAATATCATCACATAGCCTAAACCATGTCAATTCCTTTCCCTTCAAAGATAAAGGGAAGACCTTCTTCTTGTTAACATCCTCGGGCATACCTGTAAGCTTAAATAATCCACAAACTTCATCCACGTAGATTAGGTGCATATCGGGATGTAATGTTCCATCTCGTGTAAATGGATTAGCTAGCAGTTTCTCCATCGTACCCGAAGGAATTTCAAAGTAAACATTTTCAGTAGGTTCAATATGTTGAGGTGCAACTCTTTGCTCTACTGGTCGGGGTGAAGATACCCGAACAAGCCCCTCAAAGAATTATTTTCCATAGTAACAAGTGATAGTAAATTTCAACACACTATATAAATTTTTCCTTACCAAATTCCACCTACCAAAGGTGCTTCACTCCCCGGCAATGGTGTCAGAAAAGAGTCTTGATGACCCATAAGTATAGGGTATTTATCGTTGTTCTTTCCATAAGTAAGAGTGTCAAACCCAATGAGGAGCAGAAGGAAATGACAAGCAGTTTTTAGTAAGGTATTCTCTGCAAGCACTAAAATTATCGGTAACCGATAGTTTTATGATAACGTAATTCGTAACGGGTAGCAAGTAAAAAAAGTAAACAAGGTGCAGCAAGGTGTCCCAATCCTTTTTGTAGCAAAGGACAAGCCTGGAGAAACTCTTATATAAAGGAAAGCGCTCCCGAGGACACATGGGAATTATCATCAAGCTAGTTTTCATTATGCTCATATGATTCACGTTCATTACTTTGATAATTTGATATGTGGGTGGACCGGTGCTTGGGTACTACCCTTCCTTGGACAAGGACCCACTTATGATTAACCCCCCTCGCAAGCATCCACAACTACGAAAGAAGAATTAAGGTAAACCTGACCATAGCATGAAACATATGGATCCAAATCAGCCCCTTACGAAGCAACACATAAACTAGGGTATAAGCTTCTGTCACACTAGCAACCCATCATCCACTTATTACTTCCCAATGCCTTCCCCTAGGCTCAAAGAATGGTGAAGTGTCATGTAGTCGACGTTCACCTGACACCACTAGAGGAAAGACAACATACATCTCATCAAAATATCGAACGAATACCACAATTAACATGACTACTTATAACAAGACTTCTCCCATGTCCTCAAGAACAAACGTAACTACTCACAAATCATATTCATGTACATAATCAGAGGGGTATTAATCTACATAAAGGATCTAAACATATAATCTTCCACCGAATGAACCAACTAGCATCAACTATAAGGAGTAATCAACACTACTAGCAACCCATTGGTACCAATATGAGGTTTTGAGACAACGATCGGATACGAGAGATGAACTAGGGTTTGAGAGGGGATGGTGCCGGTGCAGATGTTGATGGAGATTGAACCCCTCCTGATGAGAGGATCGATGGTGATGACGATGGTGACGATTTCCCCCACCCGGAGGGATGTTTCTCCGGCAAAACAGCTCGGCAGGAGCCCTAGATTGGTTCCGCCAAGGTTCCGCCTGGAGACGGCAGTGATTCGTCCCGAAAGCTTCCTTCTGATTTTTTCTAGGGCAAAAGACACCTTATACCAAAAGATGGGCATCGGGGGCTTCCAGGTTGCCCACGAGGCAGGGGGCGCACCTAGGGGGTAGGGCGCGCCCTCCACCCTCATGGACAGTGGGTGGCCCCCTCTGGTGCTTTCTTCACCCAATATTTTTAATATATTCCAAAACTGACTTTCGTGGAGTTTCATGACTTTTGGAGTTGTGCAAAATAGGTCTCTAATATTTGCTCCTTTTCTAGCCCAGGATTCCAGCTGCCGCCATTCTCCCTCTTCTTGTAAACCTTGTAAAATAAGAGAGAAAAGGCATAAGTATTGTGACATAATGTGTAATAACAACCTATAATGCAATAAATATCGATATAAAAGCATGATGCAAAATGGACGTATCAGGCAGTGGCCTAGGTCCAAAGTATTGTTTGTTCCTTTAGTATCTCTTTCAAAGAAAAACCATAGGAATTTTAATATCTACTTGGCCCTCCTTTTTAAATTCTTATTCATGAAGAACAAGACTAAGTGATAGTGTCATAAGAGCAAGTCTAATAAGTCCTAATCAGCATGCTATAGCATTTGCCATGTCATCAAAATCCTATGTGGAAGAAAGATAAAGGAGGAGAGAGATTGAAGCCGGCTACACATCTGTAGCCCGGCTGCAGCATAGCAAACAAGGTAAAAGCTTGCATGCAGCCCATGTAAACACAAACAAGCAGGCGCTAGCTCCTCTCCTTCCAATCACCTACCTTCCTTCACAATCATGCATTAAATAATATAATCAACTAGTAGCTAATCTACAGCCGGTTTACTATATCGGTGGACTTTTCTATGAGCTCTAGATGACATGGCACTACTATATAGCCAACAGTAGACTTTGTTATTAACCATGCTCTAATAGCATTATAACTTTACATTTTCTTGTGTTTTAACTTAATTTGACCATCTTCTTAGCATTCCTTTGAACCAAACACCCAGATTGATAGAAATCTTGTATCTACAAATGCTCTGTTTTGCACGCGCATTCCTATCCAATTCCTATGTATTTCCTATCCCTGCATTGTTAGAATCCTCCAATTCAAGTGAGCCCTTATAGTATTACTCCAGTTACAGATAGGTTTCGAAGAAAACCTTGTGTGGTTTGTTCCGCTTCTGCCGCGTTGTCGTCCACCCCAGCTTAGCTGCTCCAGCGACGGAAGGGTCCAGCATAGCAGGGATCCACCCTCCAGACTGTCTTTCGCCGCCTCAGATCTTCTTCCACGCCGCCGGCACCTGATATGTCTCCATCATATCTACTTTTCCAAACTCTTTTGCCCTTGTTTTGGACTCTAATTTGCATGATTTGAATGAAACTAACCCGAACTGACGATGTTTTCAGCAGAATTGCCTTGGTGTTATTTTTGTGCAGAAATAAAAGTTCTCAGAATGGCCTGAAAATCCATGGAGAATATTTTTCGAATAAATAAAAAATACAGGGATAGAATCAACTGGAGGGGACCCACCAACAGTCCACAAGGGTGGGGACGCCCCCTAGGGTGCGCCCCTTGCTTTTTGGGTCCCCTGGACCTCCACCGACCTCAACTCCAACTCCATATATTCACTTTCGGGGACAAAAAAATTAGAGAGAAGGATTCATCGCGTTTTACGATACGAAGCCGCCGCCACCTCCTGTTCTTCCTCGGGAGACTAGATCTGGAGTCCGTTCAGGGCTCTACAGAGGGGAAATCGACACCACCGTCAATATCAACCATCCTCCATCACCAATTTCATGATGCTCACCACTGTGTGTGAGTAATTCCATCGTAGGCTTGCTAGACGGTGATGGGTCTGATGAGATTTATCATGTAATCTAGTTAGTTGTGTTAGGTTTGATCCCTAGTATCCACTATGTTCTGAGATTGATGTTGCTATGACTTTGCTATGCTTAATGCTTGTCACTAGGGCCCGAGTGCCATGATTTCAGATCTGAACCTATTATGTTTTCATAAATATATTTGTGTTCTTGATCCTATCTTGCAAGTTGTAGAGACCTATTACGATCTATGATCCGCATACCCCAAGGTGACAATAATTGGGATTCTTTCTGGTGATTGCCGTAATTTTAGGAGTTCATGTATTCACTAAGTGCTAATGCTTTGTTCCGATTCTCTATTAAAAGGAGGCCTTAATATCCCTTAGTTTCCATTAGGACCCCGCTGCCATGGGAGGGTAGGACAAAAGATGTCATGCAAGTTCTTTTCCATAAGCACGTATGACAATATACATAATACATTCCTACATTATATTGATGTACTGGAGCTAGTTCTGTGTCACCCTAGGTTATGAGTGTTGCATGATGAATGTCATCCGACATAATTATCCATCACTGATCCATTGCCTACGAGCTTTTCACATATTGATCTTTGCCACGTTACTTTGCCGTTTCCACTATTACAATTGCTACAAATCTTCTACTGTTACTTTTGCCACCGTTATCATTACTTTCATACTACTTTGCTACTAAACACTTTGCTGCAGATATTAAGTCTTTCATGTGTGGTGGAATTGACAACTCAGCTGCTAATACTTGAGAATATTCTTTGGTTCCCCTTGTGTCGAATCAATAAATTGGGGTCTAATACTCTACGCTCGAAAACTATTGCGATCCCCCATACTTGTGGGTTATCAAGACCTTTTTATGCCGCTGTTGCCGGGGAGCATAGCTCTATTCCCCGAGTCACTTGGGATTTATATCTTTTGAGAACTATGAGGAATTTGACTGAACCAAGATTTTTCCCTCAATTACAAGGGGAGATAAGGAACTGCCATCTCGCTCTGCACTTGATTCACCTTCTGCTTTGAGTAAGCTTGCGACACCACCACCTGCTAGTAATTCTGCTATGTCACAATTAATTGATGATGCCACTTCTGCTATGCATGATGCTTATGATGATACTATTGCTTTGCTTGATAACATTATGCCACTAGGTGAATTTCTTGATGAACAACTTGCTAGGGTTAGAGAGAATGAAATTACAGAAACTGATGATATTGCTGAACCTGAAGATTATGATTCTCCCCTAGATATGAATTGCCTAAGGTACCTGAGGGTTATATTATGGATGAAGAAACTGCTAGAGACTTTTTTGCTTGCAATGATCGAGATGATCTTAAGAAACTGTTAGCCAAGCTAAAAGAAAAATCTTTGGATGCTAGAATGAAATATGACCCTAAGTTTGCTACTTCACCTATCTTTGTTACTGATAAGGGTTATGAATTCTCTGTTGATCCTGCATTAATTACTTTGGTTGAATCTGATCCTTTCCATGGTTATGAATCTGAAACTGTTGTGGCACATCTTACTAGATTGAATGATATTGCCACCCTATTTTCTCATGAGGAAAAAATTCGCTATTATTATATTCTCAAATTATTTTCGTTCTCATTAAAGGGTGACACTAAGACTTGGTATAATACTCTTGCTCCTAGTTGTGTGCGTAGTCCCCGGGACATGATTTACTACTTCTCTGAAAAATATTTCCCTGCTCATAAGAAACAAGCTTCCTTGAAAGAAATATTTAACTTTGTGCAAATTGAAGAAGAGTCTCCCAAAAGCATGGGGGAGGCTTCTCCAATTACTTAATGCTTTGCCTGATCATCCTCTCAAGAAAAATGAAATACTTGATATCTTTTATAATGTACTAACCGATGCTTGTAGGGACAACCTACATAGTTGTGCCGGTTGTGTTTTCAGGGAACGAACTATTGAGCAAGCTGAATTACTATTGAAAAATATATTGAGTAATGATAACGATTGGACACTTCCTGAACCAACTCCTAAGACAACTCCAAAGAAAAGAGGGATTCTATTTCTCCGTCCTGAAGATATGCAAGAGGCAAAGAAATCTATGAAAGAAAAATGTATTAAAGCTGAAGATGTTAAGAATCTACCACCCATTGAAGAAATACATGGTCTTGATAACCTGACACAGGTAGTAGAGGTAAACTCTCTCTCTAGATTTTATGAAGGTGATATTCCTCATAATAAGTCTGCTAGTCAATGCTTGGACGAGTTTGATAATTTTATTGTTAAACAAGACAATTTCAATGCTTATGTTAGTAGACAAATGAAACGTAATGCTTACATGCTTGACTGCTTGGGTGATTTGCTCAAGTAGAACAAGTACTTAAGGCACAAGATGATTTGCTCAATGAGTTGAATGCTAAGCACAATGATAATGCTGTTAGGGTTATGACTAGAGGTGATAAAATGAGTCGGGAACCTTTGTATCCTAGGGTCATCCTAAGAGAGTTGAGAAGGATTCTCAGAGACTTAATATTGATGCACCAAGTCCTAGTAATAAAAAGAAGAAGAAAACTGATAGGACTTTGCAGGCTTCTAGTGAACCTACTATAGACACACCTGAGAATCCCAATGATATTTCTATTTCTGATGCTAAGACACAATCTGGTGATGAACACGAACCTAGTGATAATGTTCAAGTTGATGCTCAACCTAGTAATGATAATGAGGTGGAGAATGAATTTGCTGTTGATCTTGATAACCCACAATCAAAGAATCAACGTTATGATAAGAGAGACTTCATTGCTAGGAAACATGGTAGAGAAAGAGAACCATGGGTTCAGAAACCCATGCCCTTTCCTCCTAAATCATCCAAGAAAAAGGATGATGAGGATTTGGAGCACTTTTGTGAAATGCTTAGACCTGTCTTTTTGCGCATGCGTTTAACTGATATTCTAAAAATGACTCCTTGTGCTAAGTATATCAAAGATATTGTTACAAATAAAAAAAGATACCGGAAGCTAAAATTTCCACTATGCTTGCTAATTACACTTTTAAGGGTGGAATACCAAAGAAACTTGGAGATCCCGGAGTACCGACTATACCATGCTCCATTAAAACAAACTATGTTAAAACTGCTTTATTTGGTCTTGGAGCCGGTGTTAGTGTTATGAATTTCTCTTTATATCGTAGACTTGATTTGAATAAGTTGACACCTACTGAAATCTCTTTGCAAATGGCTGATAAATCAACTGCTATACCCATTAGTATTTATGATGATGTGCCTGTTGTGGTTGCAAACATTACTATTTTAACGGACTTTGTTATTCCTGATATTCTAGAGGACGACAGTATGTCAATCATCCTTGGTAGACCATTTTTGAATACTACAAGGGTTTTATTGATTGCAACAAAGGCAATGTCACTTTTCATGTTAATGGTAATGAGCATACAGTACACTTTCCGAAGAAACAACCTCAAGTTCATAGTATCAATTCTTTTGGAAAAATTTCAACGATTATTATTGGAGGTTTTTGAATTCCCTCTCCCTATTGTAAAAAAGAAATATGATATTCTTATTGTTGGGGACATAGACATCCCCATTGAGGTAACCTAGTGTTATTCGAAAATTCTCCGGTTTCATATTATTCGAAAGAAGTTTGTTAATAAGACGTGATCAACCTTGTTAACGGATTCCTTTTGATGAGCATGACATGACTGAATTTAGAAGGCACAACATTTTGTACCAACTTTTTACTTTCTGATATTTAGAATAAATAAAGAAAAAATAGTATTATTCGTCTGTTTTCTGAATTATCCGTGCAATAAAAAAATATCTCAAAAATAAAAGTTCTCCAAATGCCCTGAAAATTTAGTATAGAATATTTTAGAATTTCTCGCGCTGAGAATGCACCAGGGGGATTTACCGGTGGACCACAAGGGTGGAGGCCACGCCCCACCCCTGGGCGCGCCCCTGCCTTGTGGTCCCACGTGGGCCCCCCTTACTTATTCCAGAACCCATCCACTTCGTCTTCCTCCAGAAAAAATCATCCCATTGCTCAACCCGTGTTCTAGCTCATCTTGCTTCCATTTTCTATCTCCTTGTGCAAATCTCCATTTGCAAAACTGTTTTGGTGGATTGCTCTTCGGTATGTGACTCCTCCAAAGGTCAAATTAGTTTTTGTTCTAGTGCTTTATATATTGCAAAATTTTGCTACTGTGGTGACCTTGTTCTTGAGCTTGCATGTCAAATTTATATGGTCCAAAGTAGTTTTGATGCATGATATAGCCTCTAGGAACTTGTGGGAATAGTTGCTATCAATTTTGTTGAGTATGATTCAGTTTTATTTTGAGTTACTAGAAACATTAGAAATTTTTCAGAGGAAGAAAAAATGTTTAGGAAAATGTACGAAGGTGGTGCCTCGAGGAAGCAAGCACCAAGGCTCGCGATACATGAGCCGGACTTTGAACCACCAAGAGAAGCCCAAGTAAAACCTTCCCCGCACTGCACAGGTTCACCCGTGTGAATGGCCATGTGATGCATTCTTGAGGGCAGTCGGAATTTATGAGGATTTCTATTATTTGGCTGGGAGTGCAGGCATCACTGACATCCTCCACGGTAACTGTGATCAATACCCACTAATACTTTCGTGCAAAAATTTTACTTTCATGCTAGAAGATCACCACCCACGGTAGAGTTTTATTTTTATGATGAGCATAAGGAGATGACGCTTTATGACTTTTGTGAGGTTTGTAAATTACCTTATGAAGGCAGCATCAATGAACCACGCCCTAGAGATGTGGAAGATTTTAATGAACAAGTTACCGTAGGGGAAAGGAGAGGAGTGTTGGAAGCAAGAGTGGCTAGTTTGCATTTTCCTATTTTGTGCTATTACTCATTATTTGCTAGGAGATGTTTAATTGGTCGTGGAGAGAGTGGAGGCCTTAGTTCCCCTGGCCTCGCTATTTTGCGCCATGCTTTACTTCATGAACAAACTTTTAGTTTAGGCGCTATAGTTGCTCGATGACTGAGTTTAAACCGTTCGAGGGGCCCTATCTTTGGAGGAATCTATGCCTCGTGTCTTCCCTGACGCTTTGAGATACCCATTAGGCATGATGAAGAGGAGGATATGTTGCTACCCACTAGATACTTATGTTATAATAGTATGGTGGCACATGATTTTATTAGTGATGATAAGGAAAAGAGACTCATTCATAACTTGGTATTCAGCGAGAAGACTTGTCAGATTATTACCTTGTCAGCACCTTCTTTTTTTGATATTCATTTGGACAGGTACCTAATTTTGCCCGAAGACATTTATGCATACTGGGAGCGGACGCGATCCCCAGTTCCTGAGCCAGAGCCATTACCTGATCTGTATTAGGAGTCCATTTATAAGTGGGAGCCAGAGGAGCTCGCTAACCAGTGGAACCCCCAGGATCCTCCTCAGTATCTGGGAGAGGACTATTTTGACCCATGGGTATAGACCAACTTATGCCAAAAGCCTAAGCTTGGGGGAGTACGTATTTCTCACCGACATTACATTCATGTTCACACACTCATTCCAGTTGTCGATGTTCATACTTTTTCATTCTATTTTCCATGGTAGCTTATTTGTTTCCGCTTTCGTCTTGTGTGTTCGAAAAACATTGTGAAAAACCAAAAAAATTAGTTGTAGCTTCTTTCCTTTCCATGTTTACTTAGAAGTGGTATTAAAAGAAAACCCAAAAAGATTTCTTGTTCTTCTTTTGCTTGTTGGGAGCTTTCCCGTGTAAATAGTTTGTCTCGTTCTTGTTTTACTTTTTTCAGAAAACAAAAACTCCAAAAACATTTTTGTGTGTTTCTTTGAAATTCTTTTTTCCTTTTCTTTGGGTCGACAGGAGAAGACCATGATGAAAATGTTGAGTGACTCCCATATGCATTATTGTTTATCTAAAAAAGAGCCCAAATTACTTGGTCTTCTCCTTTGAAATAAATGTTTGCATATCCCAGCTCAGTCAAATGCACGTGCACTATGATTATTATTCACACCGTTCGGTCGTCCAAGTGAAATGCAATAATGACGATACATGATGAAATGATTGAGATGAGGAAAAGCTGGTGTGAACTCGACCTATCTTGTTTTTGTAAATATGATTAGTTCATCGTTCTTGATTCATCCCATTATGAATGAAACATGTTTGCAATGCCAATTAGAGATTATAGTTACTCATGCCATGCTTAATTTGCTAGGAGTTTATAATGGTTTACCTTGTGTGCCAACATGCTTTTAAAATGATTGTGATGTAGTATGATAGGATGATATCCTCCTTTGAATGATTCAAGTGGCTTGACTTGGCACATGTTCACGCATGTAGTTGAAACAAAATCAACATAGCATCCATGATATTAATGTGCACGGTGATTTATATCCTACTCATGCTTGCACTCAATGTTGGTTAATCTCAATGCATGTTTATGATTGTTGTCGCCCTGTAGCTGGTCTCTCCTCAATCTTTTGCTAGCCTTCACTTGTACTAAGCGGGAATACTGCTTGTGCATCCACTTCCATAAACCCAAAGTTGTTCCATATGAGTTCACCATACCTACTTATATGCGGTATTTACCTACCGTTCCAAGTAAATTTGCATGTGCCAAACTCTAAACCTTCAAATGATAATCTGTGTAGTATGCCTGAATCACTCATGTAGCGATTGGGGCTGTCAGTATCTTCCATGCTAGGTGGGTTATTCTCACGATGAGTGTTCATTCACTTATCATTCACGAGAAAGTGGCCGGTATTCAGAATGCCCAGTTCCATGCTCAAATCAAATCAAAATATAAATCAAACAAAAATCCCCCGGGACTATTGTTGGCATGGACGGTACCCGTTGTTTCAGACTAGCCATGGAGTGTGCTTGTTGGTGGAGGGGGGTAAAAACTTTACCATTCTGTTTGGGATCCGCCTATAATGTATCTAGCATGGAAGATACCGAGATCTCTTGGTTGTTATGTTGACAATGAAAGCATAATGCTCAAAATATTATTTATCACTGTTTTAAAAGCTCGAGCTCTGGCACCTCTGCAAATCCCTGCTTCATGATATGTCTTCGTCGTAACTACTTTTCCAAACACGTTTGCCCTTGTTTTGGACTCTAACTTGCATGATTTGAATGGAACTAACCTGGACTGACGCTGTTTTCAGCAGAATTACCATGGTGTTATTTATGTGCAGAAACAAAAGTTCTCGGAATGACCTGAAACTTCACGAAACAAATTTTCGTCGAATATAAAAAATCCTTGCAAAAGATGAAGGCCAAGGGGCACACCACCTGTCCACGAGGGTGGGGGCCGCGCCTGCCCCTCTAGGGCGTGCCGCCCTACCTCGTGGCCCCCCTGGAGCTCCTCCGACCTCAACTCCAACTCTCTATATTTGGTTTCGAGGAGAAAAAAATCAGAGAGAAGGATTCATCGCGTTTTACGATACGGAGGGCTGATCTGGAGTCCGTTCGGGGCTCCGGAGAGGGAAATCCGCCGCCATCGTCGTCATCAACCATCCTCCATCATCAATTTCATGATGCTCACCGTCGTGCGTGAGTAATTCCATCGTAGGCTTGCTGGACGGTGATGGGTTGGATGGGATCTATCATGTAATCGAGTCAGTTTTTTTAGAGTTGATCCCTAGTATCCACTATGTTCTGAGATTGATGTTGCTATGACTTTGCTATGCTTAATGCTTGTCACTAGGGCCCGAGTGCCATGATTTCAGATCTGAACCTATTATGTTTTCATCAATATATGAGAGTTCTTGATCCTATCTTGCAAGTCTATAGTCACCTATTATGTGTTATGATCCGTTAACCCCGAAGTGACAATAATCGGGATACTTACCGGTGATGACCGTAGTTTGAGGAGTTCATGTATTCACTATGTGTTAATGCTTTGTTCTAATACTCTATTAAAAGGAGGCCTTAATATCCCTTAGTTTCCGTAAGGACCCCGCTACCATGGGAGGGTAGGACAAAAGATGTCATGTAAGTTCTTTTCCATAAGCACGTATGAATATATTCGGAATACATGCCTACATTACATTGATGAACTGGAGCTAGTTCTGTGTCACCCTAGGCTATGATTGTTACATGATGAACCACATCCGGCATAATTCTCCATCACCGATCCATTGCCTACGAGCTTTCCATATATTGTTCTTCGCTTATTTACTTTTCCATTGCTATTGCTATCATCACTACAAAATACCAAAAACATTACTTTTGCTATCATTACCTTTTACTATCCTTACCACTCCTATCATATTACTTTGCTTCTAAACACTTTTCTATAGATACTAAGTTTCCAGGTGTGGTTGAATTGACAACTCAGCTGCTAATACTTGAGAATATTCTTTGGCTCCCCTTGTGTCGAATCAATAAATTTGGGTTGAATACTCTACCCTCGAAAACTATTGCGATCCCCTATACTTGTGGGTTATCACTTCCCTCTGCGAAGGGCCTATCTATTTAATTTTATTGCTAAGACATCATCCTCTTATAAAAGGCACCAGTTAGAGAGCACCATTGTCATTTTTATGTGTTGTTATTAATTGATATTGAGTATGATTGTGGTTGGATCTCTTTTACCATGAATTAGAATGTTTAGTCAGTCCTTGGTCTTCAGGGGTGCTCTGCATTTATGTTTTGCGGTCTCAGAAAGGTCTAGAGAGATACCATTTTGTCATATCATATCAGGATTGTTTAGAAAAAGTGTTGTCAATTGAGATTTATTATTATTACTCGCTACTTGATTATGCCATTGATATGAGTAAATGTGAGACCTATATGTTATTGTGAATATGGATAGTTCATAATCTTTGCTGAAAACCTAAATGCCGGTTATACATATTTGCAACAACAAGATCAAACAGAGTTTCTAAAAGTTTTTCTTTATCACTTTCAGTTTGTCAACTGAATTGGTTGTGGACAAGCAATGGGTTAAGCTTGCGGGATTTGATACGTCTCCATCGTATCTATTTTTCCAACTCTTTTGCCCTTGTTTTGGACTCCAATTTTCATGATTTGAATGAAACTAACCCAGACTCATGTTGTTTTCAGCAGAATTGCCTTGGTGTTATGATTGTGACCGGGGTGCACACGAAGATCTCCCCCTACCATCTCACGCCCTCGACCTCACCACGATCTCAAAGGCCAGCTCGACGAACTTGCAACACAAGGGACACAAGATTTATACTGGTTCGGCCACCGTTGTGGTGTAATACCCTACTCCAATGTGGTGTGGTGGATTGCCTCTCGGGTTGAGAATGAACAGTACAAGGGGAAGAACATCCTCCTGAGGCGAGGTGTTCTTGTGCTTGGTGGGTGTGGGGATGGGTTGGATCTAGTCTAGGATGATATGCATGAGGATCAGTTCTTTCTCGGAGGCTTCGCCCCTTCCTGCTGTGGTGGCTAATCCTATTTATAGAGTCCCTGGTCCGCTCCCCAAATATTGAGCGGGAAGGGAGCCAACAATGGCCAATTTGAAAGGGGACAACTAGTACAAGCTATCCTGACAAACGCAGTTTTCGCCTGCCAAAGGCTCTGGTGGTGACGCCGCCTTGGGCTCCATGGTGACCTCCGTCTTGCCGTCCTGCTAGTCTTGGTCTCATTGCACTGATATGGAAACCTTTGCTTGACGCCTGGGTACTCTTCGTCTGCGCTTGCCTCCTTAGCACCAAAGAGGAAACAAGGACACTGTGCGCGCTGGCGCCCGCCTGGCGCCCGCCTGGTCTCGATCATCATGGCTCATGTCATTGGAACCTCGCGAGGTTTGCCTTGCCTTGATCTCTCTGCCCCTCGCGAGCCAGCCTGGTGAGGCCGCTCCCGAGGAGGTCTTGTGTCGTCCGCCTCGCAAGGCTTGGCCCCTCGCGAGGGTCTTGGATGCTTGTTGGTGAAGATGGGCCGTACGGGCCCGCTTGCAGAGCCACGCCGTGGGCCGCAAGCAGGCAAGTCTGGGGACCCCCGTTCCCAGAATGCCGACAGTAGCTCCCGGGCACAAGGCGCGCTCAGGCTTGGCTTTGAGGTGAAGCCAAAGGGCAAGTGCGGAGCGCCGCGGGCCCCAATAGCCTATGGCCTTGGTCGATGCGTGAAGATTGATTGGACGTAGGCATCTCCGCTTCCCCATTGTCGGTGTCAAAACTGGCGGATCTCGGGCAGGGGGTCCCGAACTGTGCGTCTAAGGCGGATGGTAACAGGAGGCGGGGAACACGATGTTTACCCAGGTTCGGGCCCTCTCGATGGAGGTAATACCCTACGTCCTGTTTGATTGATCTCGATGATATGAGTATTACAAGAGTTGATCTACCACGAGATCGTAGAGGCTAAACCCTAGAAGCTAGCCTATGGTATGATTGTTGTTGTTCTACGGACTAAACCCTCCGGTTTACATAAACACCGGAGGGGGCTAGGGTTACACAGAGTCGGTTACAAGGGAGGAGATCTACATATCCGTATTGCCAAGCTTGCCTTCCACGCCAAGGAGAGTCCCATCCGGATACGGGACGAAGTCTTCAATCTTGTATCTTCATAGTCCAACAGTCCGGCCAAAGGATATAGTCTGGTTGTCCGGAGACCCCCTAATCCAGGACTCCCTCAGTAGCCCCTAAACCAGGATTCAATGACGATGAGTCCGGCGCGCAGATTTGTCTTCGTCATTGCAAGGCGGGTTCTTCCTCCGAATACTCCATAGAAGATTTTGAACACAAGGATAGTGTCCGGCTCTGCAAAATAAGTTCCACATACCACCGTAGAGAGAATAATATTTCCACAAATCTAATATGCTGACACGTTTAGCAACATGACATCATGTCATGGCCCGGTCATTATTCGAACCGTTTTTCTCAACCAGCACTGCACATATCGTGAGGCAGTTTTCTTGACACGTCTTGTCAAAGCAGAGATCGTGTCCCCCTATCACGGGATTCTCATCAATACGGATGTGGGTAACCCAACCGCACCATCAATTACGGCGCTTAGGGAATAAGAGGTTTTACCAGGTGAGTGGGGAGACGCATCGCCTCTTCCACCCTTATAAAGGGGCAAGGATTCACTCTTTTCACCCACGCCTTCTTCCCGATTCATTCCCTTCTGCTCAGGCTCTCGCGCCCAAGCGTTCACCTTCTCTGCCCACAAAAGGTCTTCCAAAGATGTCCAGATCTGAAGCAGGAGGCAAATGGATGGCCTCTACCGTCCGAGAGAAAGATATCAAAAAGCTTCGGAAGGCCGGGTATATGGCCAAGAAATCAGCCACCGTCTCCCGACAGCGGGACAGATCGTCCCCACTCTGGAACCCCACGAGAAGGTTGTATTCCTCCCTCACTTTGTCCACGGTCTAGGGTTTCCCCTCCACCCGTTCGTCTGTGGCATCATGTATTATTATGGGATCGATCTTCATGATCTGTCCCCCAATTCCTTCCTCAACATCTCGACGTTCATTGTTGTGTGCGAGGCTTTTTTCCGCATTTCACCGCACTTTGGTTTATGGCTGAAGGTTTTTAATGTGAAGCCCAAGGTAGTGGGTGGCGAGCACGCCGAGTGCGGGGGCGCTATGGTGAGCAAGATGCCCAATGTCATATGGCCAACGGGAACCTTTAACGATTCTGTCAAGGAGTGGCAACTGTAGTGGTTTTACATCACTGAGCCGTGCAGCAAGGAATGGGCCACCTCTCCCGAGTTTCGATCCGGTGCCCCTCTGCAGCTTACATCCTGGGTTAAGAAAGGCCTGGTCTGGTCCTCGTCCAACGAACTGTTGGTGCTCCAGACGTGCGTTAAAGCTATTGTAGATAAGAACATTGAACTTGTCAACGTAGTCTAGGTGATGTTAGTTTGCCGGATACTACCTTGTCAATACCGGGCTTGCAATCTATGGGAATTCGATCTGACCAAGCACCAAACCTTGCGAGGGTTCTTCGGCTCCTCGCACAAGGACATTTGGAAGGTGCTTTTCAAGTCCAGCAAATCATGGCCGGACTCCACCGAGGACTGCGGGTACCAACTGTCCCGCCCAGCAAGTTCGGTGAGTTTATGAAACTTTTCTATCCGCATGACCCAAAGGAAGCGCTTAACGAGTGTTATTCAACTCTCCTAGGGCTAGACGAAGAAGGCGGAGCCGATCCATTGTCCGGCCCCGCTGCCCGAAGATCCGGCCATCCCACTTCTAACGAAGATGTTGGTTCCGGCGCCTTACAAGGTGCCGGAGAAGACGGCCGAGAAGGAGGCCAAAAAGACCCGGGGCGGCCTTTGTCGCCACGGCACTTCGGACACAATACCCGAAGGCTCTGATGCCCATTCCGCCTCCGAAGAGGACGAAGAGGAGGAAGATGAATCCCCTGCGGGGGGAAGAAGAAAAAGGATGGCCTCCGCACCCTTGGAGGCCGAACTGCCCAAAAGGGGAAAGGCTCTTCTTCCAGAGGAGTCCACTGCCGCCGCCGACAGCGGCCCGTCATGTGATCCCAGGGTCCAGCCCCTGGTGCACTCATAAGTGTATAAAATCCGAGTACGTTTAAGCGTCCGAACTCATCGTGGCTTAGTATTTTAACCTAAGCCATATTTTTTTGTAGTCTGATGAGGTCCCGTACCAAACAATCCTCATTAGTGGAACTGCTGAGCTCAAATTCTATGGAGAGCGGGACGCCCTTAAAGGTCCCTTCCTCCAAACAGGTGCATAACACCGAGGCTTCGTCCCAGAAGGACCCCAGCCAAGGAGGAAAGGAAGAAACCGTGAAGGCGGCGCCTGGAGGTCAAACCGCAGGTGACGGACACGTGGGGGAAAAGATTCACATGGGATCTGACAGCGGGGGTGATCTGAAGTTCGGCTCCCCTCCGGATGCGATTCCAGAGGCCTATACGGCTCCAGAATCAAGAAGGCAGCCTCCTTCGGCTGGAGGGGGTGTGCCTGTTCTGCCAGTGACCTCTGTCCATCCAGAAGTGTCGGATGCTTTGTTGGCGGCGTTGCAAGACGCCTCCATCGTTGATGAACACCACGCCCTTATGGGTGCGGTGATTGAGAAGATTCAGTCAACTGAGAGTGGACTGAACGAAGCCTGTATCAGCCTTATAAGAGGCTTTGAGGTATGTTTTATGAGTTGTCGAAGAGTGTCATAGTATAGATAGTAGCCCCTGATACACTGTTCGGTGAAAGAAAGAACCGGACAGGGGATCGAATTGATGATCGCAGGAAGACTAATTGAATGACATTGATTTCTCTTCTGTTTCAAGCAGGTACCTGTAGCGGCTGCTGCCTATCGTACTGCGGAGATCTCCAGACTGAATCAAAGTCTAGAGTGGGCCATAGAAGAACTTGGCAATTGAAAATGCTGTCGAGGGATAAACAAGGTATGCACAAGTGTTTGTGCGCATTTATTGTGAAATAAATGTTCAGTATGAAATAAGCCGCATAATTTGTGCTAGGGGTTATCACCGAAGTCGAGGCCCTCAAAAGGGTCGTTGCCGAGGCCGAGAAAAAGGCGGCCACAGAGCGGACTCTTCATGAGAATCACGAGGCCAGAGTTATTGAAGCTGAGCAGGAGCTGCAAGAGGCCGTAAGTAAATGCGAGACCTTGGAGCAGAGTTTAACGGAGAAAGAGTCCGAACTCACCAAGGCGCATCAAACCACGAGCGATGTCCGGGGGGAAACCCAAAGCGGCCTGCAGGGGATCCAAGAGGCGAGAAAGATCGCGGCGGGTAATGCTTTTCCCATGTAATGCAAGTATTAGAGGGGAAAACGATGTTTCTGATTTTGAATCCGGATTTCTCAGGTGTATTTGCCGAGCTACCTTGCAGCATATCAGATGCCGCCCAATTCTACCGAGCCGAGGAAAGGAACACCACGGATAAGCTCTTCTGGTCGCAATATTTGGCGCCGAATTATCCGGTGCCTTTTGCCGATCAACTGATACAGCTGATCGAACTGCATAAGGCGGCGGAACTAGCCATGAAAGATATGGTTATCAGGCTATGGCCTGCCGAGCCGATTACAAGCAGCTACTTCAGGCTCGTGAGGCGGCTTGTAAGCGCTTGCCCTCGACTTGACGTCGTCAAGCAGTCGGTCTGTATAGAAGGAGCGTGAATGGCCTTCGCCCATGCAAAGTTGCACTGGGGGAAGATGGATGCTGAAAAGCTGGTGACCGGAGGACCACCAGAGGGGAAGGAGCACCGCAAGCCCGAATTATATTATAAGATTGTCCTGAAAGGATCCTACCTTGCAGCGGAGCTATGCACCAAGGACGTTATATTTCCATGAATGCCAATCATGTTGTCCTTTGTAATGTTTGAACAAGGTCGTTTATATGTCGCCTGTTATATAAAAGTTTACCCTCCTGTGCGGCCGTTTTTATGTTAAACCTGAGAGTTGGCCAGTCGTCGGCTTCTGCCCCCACGTAAGAAGTATGGGGGTGTTCGGGATAAACCTAAGCACTCTTTATCAAAGTTTTGGGTCCTTTGAAGGAGGTGCTCAGCACAACGAACCAGGCAATCGGACTATAGGGCTTTATCACTCTCACTTAGCCATAGGAGCTTTAGTATGGTCAGCGCAGCCCCTTGTGTTCGGAAGACCGTACTAGGGGCTCTATAAGCGCTTGATCGGAGAAAAACTGATCCATTGCACGCTGCATTGGTTATGGCATTATGCAGGAGAAATCCTTAAAGATTTGGTAACCGCTCGAACAGCTGACCAGCTCCCGCCGTATCATGACATCCAGTTTTCGGCTTTCTCTACTGAGGTGCTCATCCGGAAGAACCGGGACACAATCGCAGTAGTTCTCCCAGTCCTACCTTAGCCCATATAGCGGAACGTAAGGTACCAAAACATGAGAGCCGGGAAAACCCAACTATTCACCCAAGACATGATTCGGAGCTGATGCATATAATGCTATAGGTTCGGGGTGCTGAACTTCCATGAAGGTGTTCGGACTTTTATTGCCGTGTTACAGGAAAAACGAAGCCCCTGGCATATTTAAGGCATACCGCTGTTGTCGGTGTCAAAACCGGCGGATCTCGGGTAGGGGGTCCCAAACTGTGCGTCTAAGGCAGATGGTAACAGGAGGCAGGGGACACGATGTTTACCCAGGTTCGGACCCTCTTGATGGAGGTAATACCCTACGTCATGCTCGATTGTTCTTGATGATATGAGTATTACAAGAGTTGATCTACCATGAGATCGTAGAGGCTAAACCCTAGAAGCTAGCCTATGGTATGATTGTATGTTGTCCTACGGACTAAACCCTCCGGTTTATATAGACACCGGACGGGGCTAGGGTTACACAGAGTCGGTTACAAGGGAGGAGATCTACATATCCGTATTGTCTAGCTTGCCTTCCACGCCAAGGAGAGTCCCATCCGGACACGGGACGAAGTCTTCAATCCCGTATCTTCATAGTCCAATAGTCTGGCCGAAGGATATAGTCCGGCTGTCCGGAGACCCCCTAATCCGGGATTCCCTTAGTAGCCCCTGAACCAGGCTTCAATGACGATGAGTCCGACGCGCAGTCTTGTCTTCGGCATTGCAAGGAGGGTTCCTCCCCCGAATACTCCATGTATGATTTTGAACACATGGATAGTGTCCGGCTCTGCAAAACAAGTTCCACATACCACCGTAGAGAGAATAATATTTCCACAAATCTAATCTACTGACACGTTTTGACAACATGACATCACGCCATGGCCCGGTCATTATTCAAACAATTTTTCTCAACCAGCACGGCACATATCGTGATGCGGTTTTCTTGACATGTCTTGTCAAAGCAAAGATCATGTTCCCCTCATTACGGGATTCTCATCAATACGGATGTGGGTAACCCAACCATGCCATCAATTACGGCGCTTGGGGAATAAGCGATTTTACCAGGCAAGTGGGGAGGCGCATCGCCTCTTCCGCCCTTATAAAGGGATTAGGATTCACTCTTTTCACCCACGCCTTCTTCCTCCTTGCTTACCCATTCTCGCACACTCAAGCTCCAGCGCCCAAGTTCGCGTCTTTCTTCTCAAACCACTCCAAGCATGTCCGGAGCGGGAGGCAAGTGGATGGTCTCCTCCATCATGGAGGAGAACATCACAAAGTTACGGGAAGCCGGATATCTGGCCATGGATATCGCGCACCGGCTGCCAGACGCAGGGCAGATCATCCCTACGCCCGAACCCCATGAGAGGGTAGTTTTTCTTACCCACTTTGTCCGCGGACTAGGATTTCCTCTCCACCCGTTTGTCCGCGGGCTCATGTTCTACTACTGGCTGGATTTTCATGATCTGGCCCCCAATTTCATCCTCAACATCTCGGTGTTTATCGTCATGTGGGAGGCCTTCCTCCGCATCAAGCCCCATTTCGGCTTGTGGCTGAAGACCTTCAATGTCAAACCGAAGGTGGTGGTCGGCCAGGAAGCAGAGTGCGGAGGCGCCATGGTGGGCAAGATGCCTAATGTCACCTGGCTCGAAGGCTCCTATGTGGAGACCATAAAGGGGTGGCAATCGGGGTGGTTCTACATCACCGAGCCACGCGACACCAACTGGGCGGCGGCCCCCAAATTTCATCCGGAATCCCCACGCGGCTCACTTCCTGGAAAGTGAAGGGCATGTCCTTGGGTTCTTCGGTAGAGCTGACCGGACTCCAGACCTGCATTAGGAACATGATGAGCAAGAAAACCAAGCTCGTCAACATGGTCCAGGTCATGCTCTTCCGCTGGATTCTCCCATGTCAACGACGGGCATTCAATTTGTGGGAGTTCGACCCGGCCAAGCACCAGACGCTGCGAGAGCTCTACGACACGATGCACAAGGACGTCTGGAGGGTGCTATTCAAGGGCGCCGAGGTACCTCCTTCCCTCACTGAGGACCACGGACTCAGCGGAAAGCGCCATGCCAATCCGGTAAGTTTTGATATCTCACAGGGTATTTATTTGCCCCAGTTAAATCATGTGCGGGATCTAAGTTTCCATGTCATTAACAGGACTATAAAGATAGTGGAGGAGCTCGATTTCCCAGCCCCCCTTCCTGAAGATCCTGCATATGCTCTCCTAACAGAGATGCTGGCTCCGGCACCTTACGAGGTGCCGGCGAAGAAGACCAAGAAGAAGGTCATGGGGACCCGAAAGGGTCTCCGACGCAAGGTTGTATCGGACTCATCGTTCGATGACTCCGACGCGCGCTCCTCCCATGAAAACGAGGAGGAGGAGGAGGAAAGTTCTCCCCCCAGCCGGGGGAGACAAGAAAAGGAAAGTCGACCCAACCGGGGAGGCCGAAGGGTCCAAGAAGGGAAGGACCCTCCCTCCGGACTGCTCCATGACAGCCGCCTACAGCGGTGACGAGTGGCTACCCAGGGTCAAGCCCCTGCCAAAGTCGTAAGTATCCGGACACCATAGTAATTCATGGTATGTTTTATTGCACTGCTTCTCCTCATGCCGATCATGATTATGCAGTCCGTCCCAAGCTCATCTCGAGGTATCTTCATCGAGTGGTTCATTGGACTCGTCGGATATGAATAGCGGTTCTCTTCCGACCGCCTCCACCCCTCGCCCTATGGACAACGTTGAGGTCTTGTCTCAAAAGGCATCGAGCCGATGGGAGGTGGTCCCGGGGGCGCCTCGAGGTGACCTCCCAGACCCTGGGCGCAAAGGGAGCAAAACTCCCACGGGCTCCGAGTTCGGCCCCGAGCCGAACACTACACTGGAACCTTCGATGATTCCGGACTCCGGCAGGCGATCCCTGATTAAGGGGGGCCAGCCGCCCGTGCCGGTGTCCTCTGTCCATCCAGAGGCACCGGATAACTTGTTGGAAGCGGTTCGCGGCGCTTCCATCGATGAAGAGCACCGCACTATCATGAGTGCGGTGATCGAGAAAGTTCAGTCCGCTAAAAACAGACTGACCGAAACTTGCGCCAGCCTCCTAACAGGCTTTGAGGTAAGAAATCAAAATATAAGAAAATATTACCGCATAGATAGTAGCCCCTGATGCTCTGTTCGGCATTCGAGAAGAAAGGCCGAATAGAGGATCAAATGATGACTCGGGAGTCTAATCAGAATATAGCCGCATGTACTGTGGAGGTCTCTGCACCGAAGCAGGACCTGGAGCGGTCCGAGAATGAGCTCGGCCTTACCAAGAGGCAGCTTGAGGAGAGCAAAGGTAAGCAATACCTTGTCTACGCTTTTAAAAATAAGTTCGGTTGTAAAATAAAAGGATTATCATGAATTTGCCAAGGGCCATGACCGAGGTGGCGACCCTGAAGAAGGCGCTGTCTAAGGCCGAAAACAAAGCGGCCAAGGAGCGCCTTGAGCGGGAAAAGCAAGAAGCCCGAGTAGGCAAGGTGCAGAAAGAGATCGAGGCTCTCTCCAAGAAACACGAGTCCTTGGAGCTTGACTCTAAGGCGCGAGAGTCCGAGCTTGAGAAGGCGCTCGAAAGCGCCCGGAGCGCCAAGGCTGAAGCCCACAAGGCCCTCCAGGAGATTGATGCGGTGAAGAAGATAGCAGCTAAGCCATTCATTATGCAAAGCAAGCATGTGAAGGAAACTTTCCTTTTTCTTACCCGAGTTCGGAGCTCTCCAGGAGCGTTCGCAGATCTTCCCCGCCGTGTACTGGATGCCACGGAGTTTTACCAAGCTGAGGAGGGGAGCTCAATGGAAAAGTTGTTCTGGTCTCAGTATACTGGGACCGAACACCCAATTCCCATGATACGTCTCCAACGTATCTATAATTTTTTATTGCTCCATGCTATATTATCTACTGTTTTGGACATTATTGGGCTTTATTATCTACTTTTATATTATTTTTGGGACTAACCTATTAACCGGAGGCCCAGCCCAGAATTGCTGTTTTTTTGCCTGTTTTAGGGTTTTGAAGAAAAGGAATATCAAACGGAGTCCAAACGGAATGAAACCTTCGGGAACATGATTTTCTCAACGAATAAGACCAGAGAGACTTGGACCCTACATCAAGAAAAGAAACAGGAGGCCACGAGGTAGGGGGGGCGTGCCCACCCCCACCAGGCGCGCCCTCCACCCTCGTGGGCCCCCTGTTGCTCCACCGACGTACTCCTTCCTCCTATATATATCCACGTACCCCCAAACGATCAGATACGGAGCCAAAACCCTAATTCCACCGCCGCAACTTTCTGTATCCACGAGATCCCATCTTGGGGCCTGTTCCGGAGCTCCGCTGGAGGGGGCATCGATCATGGAGGGCTTCTACATCAACACCATAGCCTCTCCGATGAAGTGTGATTAGTTTACCTCAGACCTACGGGTCCATAGTTAGTAGCTAGATGGCTTCTTCTCTCATTTTGGATCTCAATACAACGTTCTCCCCCTCTCTTGTGGAGAACTATTCGATGTAATCCTCTTTTTGCGGTGTGTTTGTTGAGATCGATGAATTGTGGTTTTATGATCAAGTCTATCTATGAATAATATTTGAATCTTCTCTAAATTCTTTTATGTATAATTGGTTACCTTTGCAAGTATCTTCGAATTATCAGTTTGGTTTGGCCTACTAGATTGATCTTTCTTGCAATGGGAGAAGTGCATAGCTTTGGGTTCAATCTTGCGGTGTCCTTTCCCGGTGACAGTAAGGGCAGCACGGCACGTATTGTATTGTTGCCATCGAGGATAAGAAGATGGGGTTTTCTTCATATTGCATGAGTCTATCCCTCTACATCATGTCATTTTGCTTAAGGCGTTACTCTGTTTTTAACTTAATACTCTAGATGCATGCTGGATAGCGGTCGATGAGTGGAGTAATAGTAGTAGATGCAGGCAGGAGTTGGTCTACTTTTCTCGGACGTGATGCATATATACATGATCATACCTAGATATTCTCATAACTATGCTCAATTCTGTCAATTGCTCAACAGTAATTTGTTCACCCACCGTAGAATACTTATGCTCTCGAGAGAAGCCACTAGTGAAACCTATGGCCCCCGGGTCTATCTTTATCATATTGATCTCCTACTAATTAGTTATTTCCTTTGCTATTTATTTTGCCTTTATTTTACTTTGCAACTTTATCATGAAAATAGCAAAAATATTATCTTATCATATCTATCAGATCTCACTCTCGTAAGTGTCCTTATAGGGATTGACAACCCCTATTTGCGTTGGTTGCGAGGATTTATTTGTTTTGTGCAGGTACGAGGGACTCGCGCGTAGCCTCCTACTGGATTGATACATTGGTTCTCAAAAACTGAGGGAAATACTTACGCTACTTTGCTGCATCATCCCTTCCTCTTCGGGGAAAACCAACGCAGTGCTCAAGAGGTAGCAAGAAGGATTTCTAGCACCGTTGCCAGGGAGGTCTACGCAAAAGTCAACATACCAAGTACCCATCACATACCCTTATCTCCCGTATTACATTATTTGCCATTTGCCTCTCGTTTTCCTCTCCGCCCAATTCACCCTTGCCGTTTTATTCTCCGTCTCTCTCTATCGTCCCTCTCTATTTGCCTCTTTTTGCCCGCTTGCCTTTTGTTTGCTTGTGTGTTAGTTTGCTTGCTTGTCACAATGGCTCAAGATAATACTAAATTGTGTGACTTCACCAATACCAACAACAATGATTTTATTAGCACTCCGATTGCTCCTATTACCGATGCTGAATCTTGTGAAATTAATACTGCTTTGCTGAATCTTATCATGAAAGATCCATTTTCCAGCCTTCCTAGTGAAGATGCCGCTACCCATCTAAATAGCTTCGTTGATTTGTGTGACATGCAAAAGAAGAAAGATGTGGATAATGATATTGTTAAACTAAAGCTATTTCCTTTTTCACTTAGAGATCGTGCTAAAGCTTGGTTTTCTTCTTTGCCTAAAAATAGTATTGATTCATGGACCAAGTGCAAAGATGCTTTATCTCTAATTATTTTCCTCCCGCTAAGATCATCTCTCTTAGAAACGATATTATGAATTTTAAGCAACTTGATCATGAACATGTTGCACAAGCTTGGGAGAGAATGAAATTAATGATACATAATTGCCCAACTCATGGTTTAAATTTGTGGGTGGTTATACAAAAATTTTATGCCGGATTGAATTTTGCTTCTAGAAATCTTTTAGATTCGGCCGCGGGAGGCACTTTTATGGAAATCACTTTAGGAGAAGCTACTAAACTCCTAGATAATATTATGGTTAATTATTCTCAATGGCATACTGAAAGATCTACTAATCAAAAGGTGCATGCGATAGAAGAAATTAATGTTTTGAGTGGAAAGATGGATGAACTTATCAAATTATTTGCTAATAAGAGTGTTTCTTCTGATCCTAATGATATGCCCTTGTCTACTTTGAATGACAATAATAATGAATCTATGGATGTGAATTTTGTTGGTAGGAACAATTTTGGTAACAACGCGTATAGAGGAAATTTTAATCCTAGGCCTCATCCTAGTAATCCCTGTAATAATTATGCTAATTCCTACAACAAATCTTATGGAAATTATAATAAGATGCCCTCTGATTTTGAATGTAATATTAAAGAATTTATTACTTCGAAAAGAATTTTAATGCTATGATTGAAGAAAAATTGCTTAAGATTGATGATTTGGCCAGGAACGTTGATAGAATTGCTCTTGATGTTGAGTCTTTGAAACTTAGATCTATTCCACCTAAGCATGATATCAATGAGTCTCTCAAAGCCATGAGAATTTCCATTGATGAGTGCAAAGAAAGAACCGCTAGGATGCGTGCTAAGTAAGATGCCTTTATAAGAGCGTGTTCTTATAGTTTCTATGAAAATAAAGATGAAGATCTAAAATGTCACAGCCCTAGAAATCTTTTGTAATTAGTGGCATTGCATCCATGCATCATTTTCATTTTCAATTAATCTTGAAATGGGGATGCTTAAACCCTAGCACCAAATGAATCCAACTAGGGTCAAAATAAAATCTTTTCCATTGCACTCAAAATGCCCTCTAAAAATGTTCAACATTGTTGGATTGAGGTGGAAGCATCTACCAAAAAATGGTTTACATTTTTGCAGGACATCTTTGGGCTTTGAATTAATTCAAACATATTTGATTTGGAGTTATTTAAATGCTATATATATATTTTAAGTGCTCCAAAAATGTTGGAAGTTTTTATGGGTCATTAGAATAACTCAGACAGCACCCCTAATTATTTCCAGGATTTTATTAAATGGTTTAGTATTTTACTAAACCAAAACAGAATAAGAAAATAGAAAACAGAAACTACATAAAAAAGAGAGAGAGAAGGACTAAACTGGCACTTACCTCAACCCACCTACCTGTGCGGCCTGCTGTTGAAGCCGGCCCAGCCCAGCCACCCCCCTGCCAGTTGTCTTCCTCCTCTCGCCAGAAGGCAGAGGAGAAGCCAGCCACGGCGCCGCGGCGTGTCACGCCGGCAGCTGCCTGCCTAGCTGCCCCCTCATCGCCCTGGACTCCCTCTACGACGCCACGCTACCCTCCTGGACCCCCTTGACGCTCTCGCACTCTCCCTCGCCCTCGTCCCCTTCTCCGTCTCTCTCTCACGCGCGCGACCGAACGAGCCGTCGCCGCCGACGAGCTCCCCCACGGCCACAGCCATCTTTGAGCCTCTCCGATGCGCCCCCGAGCTCCGCTTGGTGCCCCTCTCCCTCCTCGCCAAGCCACGCAAACCGAGGATGACCATGCCGTCGTCTTCGAGCTCATCACCACCGCTTCTTCTCGCCGGACTTCGCCGGTCGATTCGCCGCCTCTGACGCTTCCATGAGCACGCTGGCCATCCCTACGTCACCACAGTGAGCCCCCGAGTCGTTTCCCCCTTTTCCCCTAGTCGTTTTCGACCTCTAGGCCATAGCCCCGTCTTGGCCGAGAACTCCACGCCGCCGGCGATGTCGCCGCCGTCACCGCAGCCACTGAGGCCCAAAACCAAGCGCGGCACCGTGCTCCTAGTATCTTCCGGATCTCGGTGAGCCCCTTAGCCAGCCCTTCCGTCCTCTGTGGCCTCGCCCGCTCGAACCGTAGCTCCGGCCGCCGCCGTTGGTCCTAGCCACCACAGCTCCAACCACCACCACTGGTCGATGCAGCTCGCTCCCAGGAGCACGTAGGAGCAAACCCCGCCTCAAACCGTGGGCTGTAGCGGAATCCCATCGATCTCCGCCGCGCGAAATGGTCGTCACCGGCGAAACTCCGGCAACTGATGACGTGGACGTCATTAGGCGCTAACCCAACCAGCTAATCACCCTAACAGCCACTAACAGCGGGCCCTACCGCAGGGTCAAACCAAGTCAGCATTGGGTTTGACCGGGTTTAGCCACTGTGTCACTGACGTGTGGACCCCACACATCAGGTTTGACCTGGAACAGCCCCGGTTGACCTGCTGACGTCATGCTGCTGCCATGCTGACGCAATAAAGCTTTTCTGGTGTTCTTTTATTTCAGGAAATTCCAGAAAATGTTTAAAACTTCAAAAAATCATAGTCATAGGAAATAATCTATAACTCAGATTGAAATAAGTTATATATGAAAAATGATCAGAAAAATCCAAAGAATCTGTTTATGGCACTTTCATGCATGTTTGAACAAGTTAACCTCACAGAATAGGACAATTCATGATTATGTAATAAATGGTAATTAGTTTTGGAGTTGGAATTTGCTATAGGTTTGAATTCCACTTCAATGAATATGACTAACTATTGCACTAGGTCAATTCAGTACTTTAATATGACATATCATTCCTATGAATGTGCATTACATTGATTGTGGTTCCTTTTGTGTTTGCCGGTGGTTGTTCCCTCTTAGTAGACGATTTTTCCGACGACGTGATCGATGACACCGATGAAGAGATATACTATCTTCAGAAGTGCCAGGCAAGCAAAACCCCCTTGTTCATTCCGATACAATCCCACTCTCTCGCTCCTGCTCTCTTTTACTGCATTAGGACAACACCGATTCAACTGTTACATGCTGCGGTAACTGAACCCCTTTCCTCTGCATGACCTATCATTGCCATAGTAAATAGATGAAACCCACTAGCATGAGTAGGAATTGTTTGAGCCCTGATGTGCCTACTCATTCATGCTTGTCGTCATGCCTACTACTGCTTAGAGTTGAGTCCAGTCTGATTCATCGGGAATGAATTGGAACGTGGTGAAC
This sequence comes from Triticum urartu, assembly GCF_056163025.1. Lineage (NCBI taxonomy): Eukaryota > Viridiplantae > Streptophyta > Magnoliopsida > Poales > Poaceae > Triticum > Triticum urartu. Next base: position 439,680,726 of record NC_141878.1, on the reverse strand, counting down.
ATGTCCTACCGTTGAGAGCTAAGTGTGTGCACACGATTTGGTAAAGGTAGCGGTGAGAGGCCATGTAGGAGTACATGGTGGGTTGTCTCATTGCAGCCGTCCTCAGGAACTGAGTTCTGTGTTTGTGATCCATGAACAGCTACTACCACGCATTGGAATGCTTATGTGGCCCTCTCGACTTATTAATCAACCTGATCTCTATCCAGTAGTTGCAACTAGTTTCTGGTGTTTGTAGGTTGTGTTAGTAGTCTACCAAGTGGTACCCGGTACAGGTGGGCTTGGGACAGACTAGGCACCGTGGCACGGTGTACCAAGTGTAGATCCATCCGTCGAGGTGGGCTTGGGAACCCTGCGCACATCGTTTGGGGCCGTGAGCGACACCCCGGCCGGATCTCCTTGCGGATGGAACCCGAATAGGCGATAAACCTGGACTAGAGACTTGTTGGCTAGTTAGGTCGTGGCCGACTCCCTCGCCCGGTTTCTGCTTGAAGGTTGCCGAGGTACATTACGTGTACAGGGCGATAAGTGGCAAGAGCGTGTGTGAAGAAGTACACCCCTGCAGGGTTATCATTATCTATTCAAATAGCCGGATTCCTCGGATATGGAACCTTGGACCCCTTGCACAGTTCATAGACAAGCGAAAGTGGATACTCTAAAATGCGCAAGATAAGTGTGAGTGCTATGGATGGCGTTCTTGCAGGGAGACGGGAGCGGATCCATAATGGTGTATTGGTATGGTGAATTTGTGGACTCGTGTGCGCCACCTCAAAAGAGTTACTTGAAGTCGTAGTTCAGGTTAGCCACTGAGTCAAAGTTGGCTTGCTGTAGTTAAACTCCACCACCCTCTTTGTTGATACCGATGCACATGTGGTTAGTTCTGATGTAAGTCTTGCTGGGTACATTTGTACTCACATTTGCTTATTTTATGTTTTGCAGAGAGACTTCAATCTCGCTAGTAGTTCCACGTGGGCTTCGACGTTTAGCTTGTTACCTCAGCTACGATCTTGTACCCTTGGGAGGGTCTGGTAGATAGTCAGGCTCCTCAGCCTTCTTCATTTTTAGTTGTCTGTACTCAGACAAGTTAAGCTTCCGCATGTGCTTTGACTTGTATGCTCTGAATGTTGGGTCATGAGACCCATGTTTGTAATATCTCGCTCCTTGGAGCCTAATGAATAAATACTTAAGTCGTAAAGTTATGTTGTGATGCCATGTTGTACTTACACATGTTGAGCATATTGTGTGTATAACTGAAATGCTTGGTATGTGTGGGATCCGACAACCTAGTTGTTTATCCTTGGTAGCCTCTCTTATGGGGAAATGTAGTCTTGTGCTTCCATGAGCCATAGTAGTCCGCTACAGCCCGGTTCACCGGAGTCCTGCTAGCCCAGCACTACTGCTCAGGACACTTGACTGGCCGGCATGTGTTTCACTTCGTTCCTGTGTCTGTCCCTTCGGGGAAATGTCACGCGGTGACATCCGGAGTCCTGCCTAGCCTGCTACAACCCGGGTTCCTAGAGTCCTGTTAGCCCAGTGCTACAGCCCGGATTCACACGCTGCTGACCGACATGCTCGATGTGATTCATGTATGCCTGTCCCCATAGGTTGGTGCCGCTTTGAGTTCACGACTAGCCATGTCGGCCCAGGTTCTTTGTCATATGGATGCTAGCGACACTATCATATACGTGAGCCAAAAGGCGCAAACGGTCCCGGGCCAGGTAAGGTGGCACCCGTGGGAATACCGTGCGTGAGGCCGCAAAGTGATATGATGTGTTACATGCTAGATCGGTGTGACTTAGGATCGGGGTCCTGACAGGTTTGGTATCAGAGCCTGACTGCCTATAGGATTACCAAGCCAAACTGGTCGAAGTCGAGTCTAGAAATGCTTTAGTTATGTAAGGGAATTGATTGTGGAAGGGAACGTAAGGTTCTTTTTACTCCTTTACCTTATGCCTTTCTGATCTGAGTCAACCTCTTCCTTTCTACGGGGATTAAGAACTAGGCCTTCTCATCTATCTATCAGGATGACGAGTTACTATGCTAGAGACTTATAGGATTGATGGATTTAAGCCCCAGTTCAGTTTCTACCACCCCCGTGTGTTCATAGTTGGTCTCGAAACCTTGATTTTGTGCTTCTGAGTGGTTATGCACCATTTTGCAGGATGCCTCAAATCTTTTTGAGCATTTACAGTCGTTATGCTGTCCAAGTCATCCCAGGTCTCTACATAGTCTGATGCAATCGCAAATCCTTTCTTTCCGTTCCCGATGTCCTTTTGGGCAAGATTAAGCACACTACACGGTCTGTGAGGTACTCCGTTGCCTCGGCGTATATGTTGGAGCTACTATTATGACCCTAGGTGTCTTAGGAAACCATCTAGTAATCTCGCCATGTTTTGTGTTCCCAGTGTGATGAATCTGGCCACCATTCTCGAAAGCATCCCGTGATGCCATTTAGTTAGTAGGTATTTTATTTCTGGGTCCTTAAACCCAAGATTCATTCTACTTACATCATGTTGATAGTGTTGCTAGTACCTTTAGGATATTAGTAACCTTTGCGATGGTCCTCGAGGTCCGTGGTATTTCCTTCTATCAAATACCATGAACCATTAAGGCAAAAGTTCTTTGAACCAAAAGATCATCATTAGAGTACTCCTGAGGAGTTCTCCATCCATAATTGTGATTCTGCCAGTTCTACCTTTCTGCATGGGTTATCCGGAAGAAATATGTTGAACTCGTTCGACATACTAATCTATGCATCCACAACTCAGAAAGTTATATGTTCCTTTGAGTTGTCCCCCTCCAGTTATATCCCAACCTTCATCTATCAATTGATAGTCAGGAGTAGTCGTGCACTCGTGTTATCGATGCCTATTACTCTTGTGGTTCGTCAAGCCATTCTATTCCGGAATGACTATGAGAAACAAACTCCAGTACCTCATCCATTTTCAGGATTGGGTCAAAGCAGTTGTAATCCGCAAATCAAATGCCAATATAGCTTTTGATTCTGTTCTACCTTGGAGTATTACCATCTTTATACCAAGAATGTCATGGAAATTGCACACCATCCTATGAACTCTTGATACAGTGATATTTCTTGCCAACATTATTCATTCTTTGGTCCCCATGCTATTGTAACCGGAACACCGACAAGTGAATTGTGATGTGTGAAATCAATACTCCTAGCAACCACGTTGCTTGGTAGTTAATGGACAACAATCTCATTCTTAGTGTGTTGGTTATTCAATCATCATCCTGGGATTGATCGTGTTACCTAGCCCATTTTTCCTGGTGCACTCTTCGGTCAACGAGTTAGGATTGTATCAATCCCTCGCTCTTCCTGATCACATCGTCTTGCCTCGCAAAGCAAGATTGTTCTCGAGCTTCGTAACATATCGGTGGTTCGTGAATTTCCGAATATCTTCTCGGAAGTGTTACCGGGTTGTCACCTGACCGCTGTGTTGAGTTCGTGATCAAGTTGGTTTCTTGTAAACCACTCCTTCTCCAAGAATCTGTGTTGGATACCCCTGAGCTAGTTGGTCAAGCTAAATAACAACTTGAGAGTTGGAAGAAAAAAGCTTAATCCACTTAGTTCACTCCAAAGGGGATATCTTGTGTGTGTGTGTTGACGAGAGATGATACCTTCATCGATTGTTCCTCGTGATCGGTTGTTGAATCTATCATCTTGTCCAAACCTTGATTTGAGTGTGGGCTATCGTCAAATCAAGTTAGAGCCAACGATATTCATAATGTTGTCTTACTCGTGGTTGTTCCTCGAGCATACACCATTACATCCTTTGGTCTGACCAATACAATCACATTGTTCACAAAATGGTGGAATTCCAGTGATATGGAAATTCCGATGAGTTGCTGTTGAGCCCATCAGCAGCATCTTGTCTCCTCCATGATTCATGTTGAACATTGAGCTAGTGTTGGAACTTTTGCAATCATTGCCTTCGTGTTCAGCTCATGAGGTATATGTTTGGGTGAAAGAAGTGGCTTTCTCTAAGTTCACGTGCATTAGGTGTAAGTTGCCGCCATGAATTTGAGAAAGGATTGTTTTGTTTCCTCTGGAATCATCCCAAGTTAGTCATGCATTCGAGCGAAGTATTCTATGGTTTGGTAGATTAATTACCTCCACTCCATATGTGTTCCTAGCACACCAAGCCACTGATTGAATTGTTCAAGGAGAAGACGTTCCTTCTTAAGAGGATGCCTTATGCAAGGACTTCGATACCCTCGTTGATGGTCCCCAACCAGAACTCGGTAGTGTTTTCTTGTAAGACTTCTACGTGGTCATGCTTGTCTTGGACAATGTGTTCCCATGTGTGTAGCAGAACCAGCTCATGTTTTGGAGCTTGCCATCGTAGTTCATTTCCCGAGAATCTCGCAACATTATCTCGTCGATTTGTGTTGCAAACTTTCTTTTCCAGACATGATGTCTGAAATATCCTGTTACCAACCAGATCTGAATCTCAGGCATATATGATGGCTGGAACATCTCCAAGATCTATGATGTAGGTCCCGACGAGGTTGATGCTTTGGCCGACACACCTAGCCAGCAGATCTATCATTGTAGTATCTTGATTGAGCTATTTGACCATCTTCTCCATGAGGACTTAGTGTGACCTATTCTTGAAGTTGTTCCTTAGGGATCCTTGTGCTCTCAGTTTCTTCGATGATTCTATAACCATTGGAACGTTGGAAACACTCTCGACTGTTGAGTTCTTCCCCAGTTACCAGAATCATTCCCAACATTTGCATTTTGTTCCCAGCTTGCACCTCAGTAGTTGTTGTTCAGGATCATCTTCAAAAGTGGACTTACCATGGGTCCCTTCCATTTCCGGTGATAAGCAAAAATCATCCATTGCGTTGTCTTCAACAAGGTAGTCCACATCATCCATTCTACTCTCGGTATGCCATCCCTACGTACTCCGCCAAACGATTGCTCGAGATTTCCCTAGGCTGGTATAGAGAATTTTATTGATCTCTGGATCAAAAGTAATTCTTTTTGCCACTTAAGGGATGATTCTATGGGTCACCCTCCTCCAAGATGTCTCCTTTTGGTGTCATGGCAACTCAATTCCTCGCTACGTTGGCAACCGACCACCACCCTCTTAGGTGTGGAATTGTTGCCTACCTAGTGAACCTTTGTCATGTGTTTCACTCCATTCCTCTCGATGTATGCTTCGTGTCTCAGCTCGAGAGTTGTTTCAGCGTCTCGCTCCACAAGTTGATCCTGAGTTGTTCAATCTTCGATAAGATCAATCCTTCTAGAGTTTTCCCTTTCCTCTCATTGTCATGTTAGTTGTAGTTCTCAAAGCAAGACGTCGAGATCAAGGTGATACAATGAATCAACATCTCCGAGAAGGGCAATTGGATCATGAAGATTTGTGTCCCCTCTGTCTTCTTACCTCACGTCTTGAATCTCGGGACGAGATTCTTGTTTAGTGGGGGTGAGTTGTCACAGCCCTAGAAATCTTTTGTAATTAGTGGCATTGCATCCATGCATCATTTTCATTTTCAATTAATCTTGAAATGGGGATGCTTAAACCCTAGCACCAAATGAATCCAACTAGGGTCAAAATAAAATCTTTTCCATTGCACTCAAAATGCCCTCTAAAAATGTTCAACATTTTTGGATTGAGGTGGAAGCATCTACCAAAAAATGGTTTACATTTTTGCAGGACATCTTTGGGCTTTGAATTAATTCAAACATATTTGATTTGGAGCTATTTAAATGCTATATATATATTTTAAGTGCTCCAAAAATGCTGGAAGTTTTTATGGGTCATTAGAATAACTCAGACAGCACCCCTAATTATTTCCAGGATTTTATTAAATGGTTTAGTATTTTACTAAACCAAAACAGAATAAGAAAATAGAAAACAGAAACTAAATAAAAGAGAGAGAGAGAGAAGGACTAACCTGGCACTTACCTCGGCCCACCTACCTGTGCGGCCTGCTGTTGAAGCCGGCCCAGCCTAGCCACCCCCCTACCAGTTGTCTTCCTCCTCTCGCCAGAAGGCAGAGGAGAAGCCAGCCACGGCGCCGCGGCGTGCCACGCCGGCAGCTGCCTGCCTGGCTGCCCCCTCGTCGCCCTGGACTCCCTCTGCGATGCCACGCTACCCCCTGGACACCCTTGACGCTCTCGCACTCTCCCTCGCCCTCGTCCCCTTCTCCGTATCTCTCTCACGCGCGCGACCGAACGAGCCGTCGACGCCGACGAGCTCCCCCACGGCCACAGCCATCTTTGAGCCTCTCCGATGCACCCCCGAGCTCCGCCTGGTGCCCCTCTCCCTCCTCGCCAAGCCACGCAAGCCGAGGATCACCATGCCATCGTCTTCGAGCTCGTCACCACCGCTTCTGCTCGCCGGACTTCGCCGGTCGATTCGCCGCCTCCGACGCTTCCCCGAGCACGCTGGCCATCCCTACGTCACCACAGTGAGCCCCCGAGTCATTCCCCCCTTTTCCCCTGGTCGTTTTCGACCTCTAGGCCATAGCCCCGTCTTAGCCGAGAACTCCACGCCGCCGGCGATGTCGCCGCCGTCACCGCAGCCACTGAGGCCCGAAACCAAGTGCGGCACCGTGCTCCTAGTATCTTCAGGATCTCGGTGAGCCCCTTAGCCAGCCCTTCCGTCCTCTGTGGCCTTGCCCCGCTCGAACCGTAGCTCCGGCCACCGCCGTTTTGGTCACCGCCGTGTGTCCGAGCCACCGCAGCTCCGACCACCACCACTGGTCGACGCAGCTCGCTCCCAGGAGCACGTAGGAGCAAACCCCGCCTCAAACCGTTGGCTGTAGCGGAATCCCGTCGATCTCCGCCGCGCAAAATGGTCGTCGCCGGCGAAACTCCAGCGACTGATGACGTGGACTTCATTAGGCACTAACCCAACCAGCTAATCACCCTAACAGCCACTGACAGCGGGCCCTACCGCAGGGTCAAACCAAGTCAGCATTGGGTTTGACCGGGTTTAGCCACTGTGTCACTGACGTGTGGACCCCACACGTCAGGTTTGACCTGGAACAGCCCCAGTTGACCTGCCGACGTCATGCTGCTGCCATGCTGACGCAATAAAGCTTTTCTGGTGTTCTTTTATTTCAGGAAATTCCAGAAAATGATTAAAACTTCAAAACATCATAGGTAATAATCTATAACTCAGATTGAAATAAGTTATATATGAAAAATGATCAGAAAAATCCAAAGAATCTGTTTATGGCACTTTCATGCATGTTTGAACTAGTTAACCTCACTAAATAGGACATTTCATGATTATGTAATAAATGGTAATTAGTTTTGGAGTTGGAATTTGCTATAGGTTTGAATTCCACTTCAATGAATATGACTAACTGTTGCACTAGGTCAATTCAGTACTTTAATATGACATATCATTCATATGAATGTGCATTGCATTGATTGTGGTTCCTTTTGTGTTTGCCGGTGGTTGTTCCCTCTTAGTAGACGATGTTTCCGATGACGTGATCGATGACACCGATGAAGAGATATACTATCTTCAGAAGTGCCGGGCAAGCAAAACCCCCTTGTTCATTCTGGTACAATCCCACTCTCTCACTCCTTCTCTCTTTTACTGCATTAGGACAACAACGATTCAACTGTTACATGCTGCGGTAGCTAAACCCCTTTCCTCTGCATGACCTGTCATTGCCATAGTAAATAGATGAAACCCACTAGCATGAGTAGGAATTGTTTGAGCCCTCATGTGCCTACTCATTCATGCTTGTTGTCATGCCTGCTACTGCTTAGAGTTGAGTCCGGTCTGATTCATCGGGAATGAATTGGAACGTGGTGAACATGTCCTACCATTGAGAGCTAAGTGTGTGAACACGATTTGGTAAAGGTAGCGGTGAGAGGCCATGTAGGAGTACATGGTGGGTTGTCTCATTGCAGCCGTCCTCAAGAACTGAGTTCTGTGTTTGTGATCCATGAACAACTACTACCACGCATTGGAATGCTTAAGTGCCCCTCTCGACTTATTAATCAACCTGATCTCTGTCCAGGAGTTGCAACTAGTTTCTTGTCTTTGTAGGTTGTGTTAGTAGTCTACCAAGTGGTACCCGGTACAGGTGGGCTTGGGACAGACTAGGCACTGTGGCACGGAGTACCAAGCATAGATCCATCCGTCGAGGTGGGCTTGGGAACCCTGCACACATCGTTTGGGGCCGTGAGTGACACCCCGGCCGGATCTCCTTGCGGATGGAACCCGAATAGGCGATAAACCTGGACTAGAGACTTGTTGGTTAGTCAGGTCGTGGCCGACTCCCTCGCCCGGTTTCCGCTTGAAGGTTGCCGAGGTACATGACGTGTACAGGGCGATAAGTGGCGAGAGCGTGTGTGAAGAAGTACACCCCTGCAGGGTTATCATTATCTATTCGAATAGCCGGATTCCTCGGATATGGAACCTTGGACCCCTTGCATAGTTCATAGACAAGTGAAAGTGGATACTCTAAAATGCGCAAGATAAGTGTGAGTGCTATGGATGGCGTTCTTGCAGGGAGACGGGAGCGGATTCATAATGGTGTATTGGTATGGTGAATTTGTGGACTCGTGTGCGCCACCTCAAAAGAGTTACTTGCAGTCGTAGTTCAGGTTAGCCACTTAGTCAAAGCTGGCTTGCTGCAGTTAAACTCCACCACCCTCTTTGTTGATACCGATGCATATGTGGTTAGTTCTGATGTAAGTCTTGCTGGGTACATTTGTACTCACGTTTTCTTATTTTATGTTTTGCAGAGAGACTTCAATCTCGCTAGTAGTTCCACGTGGGCTTCGACGTTTAGCTTGTTACCTCAGCTACGATCTTGTACCCTTGGGAGGGTCTGGTAGATAGTCAGGCTCCTCAGCCTTCTAAATTTTTAGTTGTCTGTACTCAGACAAGTTAAGCTTCCGCATGTGCTTTGACTTGTATGCTCTGAATGTTGGGTCATGAGACCCATGTTTGTAATATCTCGCTCCTCGGAGCCTAATGAATAAATACTTGAGTCGTAAAGTTATGTTGTGATGCCATGTTGTATTTACACATGTCGAGCATATTGTGTGTATGACTGAAATGCTTGGTATGTGTGGGATCCGACAACCTAGTTGTTTATCCTTGGTAGCCTCTCTTATGGGGAAATGTAGTCTTGTGCTTCCATGAGCCATAGTAGTCCGCTACAGCCCGGTTCACCGGAGTCCTGCTAGCCTAGCACTACTGCTCAGGACACTTGACTGGCCGGCATGTGTTTCACTTCGTTCCTCTGTCTGTCCCTTCGGGGAAATGTCACGCGGTGACATCCGGAGTCCTGCCTAGCCTGCTACAGCCTGGGTTCCCGGAGTCCTGTTAGCCCAGTGCTACAGCCCGGATTCACACGCTGCTGACCGACATGCTCGATGTGATCCATGTATGCATGTCCCCATAGGTTGGTGCCACTTTGAGTTCACGACTAGCCATGTCGGTCCAGGTTCTTTGTCATATGGATGCTAGCGACACTATCATATACATGAGCCAAAAGGCACAAACGGTCCCGGGCCAGGTAAGGTGGCACCCGTGGGAATACCGTGTGTGAGGTCGCAAAGTGATATGATGTGTTACATGCTAGATCGGTGTGACTTAGGATCGGGGTCCTGACATAAAAGTTATTGATGTGTCCCCTATTAAATCTTTGTTTTGAAATATGAATCTTGATAATGATGGGACTGAATATGATCCACCTTTACCTAGAAGGCGTTCCAAGAATTCAGAATTTGTTGATCTTGATGCTAAAATTGATAAAAGTGGGATTGAAGAAATTAAAACCCTAGATGTTGCTAAACCCACTATTATGGATTTCAAGGAATTTAACTATGAAAATTGCTCTTTGATTGATTGTATTTCCTTGTTTCAATCCGTGCTAAATTCTCCTCATGCTTATAGTCAAAATAAAGCGTTTACTAAACATATCATAGATGCCTTGATGCAATCTTATGAAGAAAAACTTGAATTGGAAGTTTCTATCCCTAGAAAACTTTATGATGAGTGGGAACCAAGTATTAAAATTAAAATTAAAGATCATTAATGCTATGCTTTATGTGATTTGGGTGCTAGTGTTTCCACGATTCCAAAGACTTTGTGTGATTTGTTAGGTTTCCGTGATCTTGATGATTGCTCTCTAAACTTGCACCTTGCGGATTCCACTATTAAGAAACCTATGGGAATAATTAATGATGTTCTTATTGTTGCAAATAGGAATTATGTGCCCGTAGATTTTATTGTTCTTGACATAGATTGCAATCCTTCATGTCCTATTATTCTTGGTAGACCTTTCCTTAGAACGATTGGTGCAATTATTGATATGAAGGAAGGAAATATTAGATTCCAATTTCCATTAAGAAAAGACATGAACACTTTTCTAGAAAGAAAATTAAATTACCTTATGAATCTATTATGAGAGCCACTTATGGATTACCTACCAAAGATGGCAATACCTAGATCTATTCTTCTTGTTATGCCTAGCTAGGGGCGTTAAACGATAGTGCTTGTTGGGAGGCAACCCATTTTATTTTTATTCCTTGCTTTTTGCCCCTGTTTAGTAATAAATAATTTATCTAGCCTCTGTTTTGGTTGTGTTTTTTGTGTTTAATTAGTGTTTGTGCCAAGTAGAACCGCTGGGAAGACTTGGGGAAAGTCTTGTTGAACTTGCTGTAAACAAACAGAAGCTTTAGCGCTCACGAGAACTACTGACATTTTTATTTGGAAAGTGATATTTAGTTAATTATTTTTGACGATGATTAATAGATAAATTCCTCACGTACAGAAATTTATTTTAGAATTTTTGGTGTTTCAGATCTTGCGCTAGCTACAGATTACTACGGACTGTTCTGTTTTTGACAGATTCTGTTTTTCGTGTGTTGTTTGCTTATTTTGATGAATCTATGGCTAGTAAAATAGTTTATAAACCATAGAGAAGTTTCAATACAGTAGGTATAACACCAATATAAATAAAGAATGAGTTCATTACAGTACCTTGAAGTGGTCTTTTGTTTTCTTTCGCTAATGGAACTCACGAGATTTTCTACTTTAAGTTTTGTGTTGTGAAGTTTTCAAGTTTTGGGTAAAGATTTGATGGATTATGGAACAAGGAGTGGAAAGAGCCTAATCTTGGGGATGCCCATGGCACCCCCAAGATAATCAAAGGACACCTAAAAGCCAAACCTTGGGGATGCCCCGGAAGGCATCCCCTCTTTCGTCTACTTCTATTGGTAACTTTACTTGGAGCTATATTTTTATTCGCCACATGATATGTGTTTTGCTTGGAGCGTCTTGTATTATTTGAGTCTTTACTTGTTAGTTTACCACAATCATCCTTGCTGTACACACCTTTTGAGAGAGCCATACATGATTTATAATTTTTTAGAATACTCTATGTGCTTCATTTATATCTTTTGAGTTATATAATTTTGCTCTAGTACTTCACTTATATCTTTTAGAGCACGGTGGTGGATTTGTTTTATAGAAACTATTGATCTCTCATGCTTCACCTAGATTATTTTGAGAGTCTTAAATAGCATGGTAATTTGCTTAAAATCCTAATATGCTTGGTATACAAGAATAATAATAAAAACTTTCTTATGAGTGTGTTGAATACTATGATAAGTTTGATACTTGATAATTGTTTTGAGATATAAAGATGGTGATATTAAAGTTGTGCTAGTTGAGTAGTTGTGAATTTGAGGAATACTTGTGTTGAAGTTTGTGATTCCCATAGCATTCACGTATGGTGAACCGTTATGTGATGAAGTCGGAGCATGATTTATTTATTGATTGTCTTCCTTATGAGTGGCGGTCGGGGATGAGCGATGGTCTTTTCCTACCAATCTATCCCCCTAGGAGCATGCGCGTAATACTTTTCTTTGATAACTTATAGATTTTTGCAATAAGTATATGAGTTCTTTATGACTAATGTTGAGTCCATGGATTATACGCACTCTCACCCTTCCACCTTTGTTAGCCTCTATAATACCGTGCACCTTTCGCCGGTATCATACACCCATCATATACCTTCCTCAAAACAGCCACCATACCTACCTATTATGGCATTTCCATAGCCATTCCGAGATATATTGGCATGCAACTTTCCACCATTCCGTTTATTATGACACACTCCATCATTGTCATATTGCTTAGCATGATCATGTAGTCGACATCGTATTTGTGGCAAAGCCACAATTCATAATTCTTTCATACATGTCACTCATGAGTCATTGCATATCCCGGTACACTGCCGGAGGCATTCATATAGAGTCATATTTTGTTCTAAGTATCGAGTTGTAATTGTTGAGTTGTAAGAAAAATAAAAGTGTGGTGATCATCATTATTAGAGCATTGTCCCAATGAGAAAAGGATGATGGAGACTATGATTCCCCCACAAGTCGGGATGAGACTCCAGACGAAAAAACAGAGAAAAAGAAAAGAGGCCATAAAAAAGAGAAAAGGCCCATATAAAAAAAAGAGAAAGAAAAAGAAAAAGAATGAGAGAAAAAGAGAGAAGGGACAATGTTACTATCCTTTTACCACACTTGTGCTTCAAAGTAGCACCATGATCTTCATAGTAGAGAGTCTCTCATGTTATCACTTTCATATACTAGTGGGAATCTTTCATTATAGAACTTGGCTTGTATATTCCAATGATGGGCTTCCTCAAAATGCCCTAGGTCTTCATGAGCAAGCAAGTTGGATGCACACCCACTTAGTTTCTTTTTGAGCTTTCATATACTTATAACTCTAGTGCATCCGTTGCATGGCAATCCCTACTCACTCACATTGATATCTATTGATGGGCATATCCATAGCCCATTGATATGCCTAGTTGATGTGAGACTATCTTCTCCCTTTTTGTCTTCTCCACAACCACCACTCTATTCCACCTATGTTGCTATATGCATGGCTCACGCTCCTGTATTGCGTGAAAATTGAAAAAGTTTTGAGAATGTCAAAAGTATGAAACAATTGCTTGGCTTGTCATCGGGGTTGTGCATGATTTAAATATTTTGTGTGGTGAAGATAGAGCATAGCCAGACTATATGATTTTGTAGGGATAACTTTCTTTAGCCATGTTATTTTGAGAAGACATAATTTCTTTGTTAGTATGCTTGAAGTATTATTACTTTTATGTCAACATGAACTTTTGTTTTGAATCTTTCGGATCTGAATATTCATACCACAATTAAGAAGAATTACATTAAAATTTTGCCAAGTAGCACTCCGCATCAAAAATTCTGTTTTTATCATTTACCTACTCGAGGACGAGCAAGAATTAAGCTTGGGGATGCTTGATAGGTCTCCAGCGTATCTATAATTTTTGATTGCTCCATGCTATATTATCTACTGATTTGGACATTATTGGGCTTTATTATCCACTTTTATATTATTTTTGGGACTAACCTATTAACCGGAGGCCCAGCCCAGAATTGCTGTTTTTTGCCTGTTTTAGGGTTTCGAAGAAAAGGAATATCAAACAGAGTCCAAACAGAATGAAACCTTCGGGAACGTGATTTTCTCAACGAATAAGACCAAAGAGACTTGGACCCTACGTCAAGAAAAGAACCAAGAGGCCACGAGGTAGGAGGCGCACCCACCCCTACCAGGGGCGCCCTCCACCCTCGTGGGCCCCCTATTGCTCCACCGACGTACTCCTTCCTCCTATATATATCCACGTACCCCCAAACGATCAGATACGGAGCCAAAACCCTAATTCCACCCCCGCAACTTTCTGTATCCACGAGATCCCATCTTGGGTCCTATTCCAGAGCTCCGCCGGAGGGGGCATTGATCACAGAGGGCTTCTACATCAACTCCATAGCCTCTCCGATGAAGTGTGAGTAGTTTACCTCAGACCTATGGATCCATGGTTAGCTAGATGGCTTCTTCTCTCTTTTTGGATCTCAATACAACGTTCTCCCCCTCTCTTGTGCAGAACTATTCAATGTAATCCTCTTTTTGCGGTGTGTTTGTTGAGACCGATGAATTGTGGGTTTATGGTCAAGTCTATCTATGAATAATATTTGAATCTTCTCTGAATTCTTTTATGTATGATTGGTTATCTTTGCAAGTCTCTCCGAATTATCAGTTTGGTTTGTCCTACTAGATTGATCTTTCTTGCAATGGGAGAAGTGCTTAGCTTTGGGTTCAATCTTGCGGTGTCCTTTCCCGGTGACAGTAAGGGCAGCAAGGCACATATTGTATTGTTGCCATCGAGGATAACAAGATGGGTATTTCTTCATATTGCATGAGTCTATCCCTCTACATCATGTCATCTTGCTTAAGGTGTTACTCTGTTTTTAACATAATACTCTAGATGCATGCTGGATAGCGGTCGATGAGTGGAGTAATAGTAGTAGATGCAGGCAGGAGTCGGTCTACTTTTCTCGGACGTGATGCATATATACATGATCATACCTAGATATTCTCATAACTATGCTAAATTATGTCAATTGCTCAACAGTAATTTGTTCACCCACCGTAGAATACTTATGCTCTCGAGAGAAGCCACTAGTGAAACCTATGGCCCCCGGGTCTATCTTTATCATATTGATCTCCTCCTACTTAGTTATTTCCTTTGCTATTTATTTTGCCTTTATTTTACTTTGCAACTTTATCATAAAAATACCAAAAATATTATCTTATCATATCTATCAGATCTCACTCTCATAAGTGGCCTTATAGGGATTGACAACCCCTATTTGCATTGGTTGCAAGGATTTATTTGTTTTGTGCAGGTACGAGGGACTCGCGCGTAGCCTCCTACTGGATTGATACCTTGGTTCTCAAAAACTGAGGGAAATACTTACGCTACTTTGCTGCATCATCCCTTCCTCTTCGGGGGAAACCAACGCAGTGCTCAAGAGGTAGCAGCCCTTGAGCGACCAGCTGAAGCAAATGGTCGATCTTCACAAGGAAGCCGAACAGGCCATGAGGGGCCTTATAGTCCGGATGTGGCCTGGCGAGCCCCTATCCGGCAACTACTTTGGTCTGGTGAGGCCGCTTGTGGATGCCTGCCCATGGCTTGATTTCATAAAGAGGTCCGTCTGCATCGAGGGTGCGCTCAGGGCTTTTTCCCAGGCGAAGGTGCACTGGGCGAAGCAGGATGTCGTGAAGCTGGTGAAGGAGGGGCCGCAGGAGGGCAAGGAGCATCGTTGCCCCGAGATGTATTATGAGAGTGTCCTGAAGGGTTCCCGCCTTGTGGCGGATGAATGTGCCAGGGATGTAATTTTTGAATGAACATGCTCATGTGATCCTGTAATGTGGAACAAGTTCATCTGTGTTATAAAACGCTTTTTTTAATTTAAAATATTAGCTTCTGTGCGGCCGTTTATAAAATCTGAGAGTTGGCCAGTTGTCGGCTTCTGCCCCCATGTAACTAGTACAGGGGTGTTCGGGATAAACCTGAGCACTCTTTACCCCAATTTTGGGTCCTTCAAGGGAGGTGTTCGGCGCAACAAACCAAGCAATCGGACTATAAGGCTTTATGACTCTCAGTTAGCCATAGAAGTCTATAATTTTAAATCTTGGCAAAGCCCCTAGTATTCGGAAGGCTAAATATGTGGCGCTATACATGCCTAAGCTGGGCAAGGCCGACTCCTCGCCCGAAGCGGAAAAAGTCTTTAAGGACTTGAGACCTCTCAAACAGCGACCAGTCTCTCGCCTTATCATGACAGTCAGTTTTCGGCTTGCTCTACTGAGGTGCTCGTCCGGAAGAACCAGGACACAATCGCAATAGTTCTCCCACCGCTACCTTAGCCGATATAGCAGAACGTAAGGTACCAAAGCATGGGAGCCGGGCAAACCCAACTATTGACCCAAGACATGATTCAGAGCTGATGCATATAGTGCTATATGTTCGGGGTGCCGCACTGTCGAAAGTGTTCGGACTTCTCATGACGTATTATGGGGTAAACGAAAGCCCCTATCGTACTGATCGTACCCGAATGTACAGGTACGGATTGTCGTAAATGGACATATAAGAAAAAAAGGATGAATAATGCAATAATAGACTAATGTTGTGCATTGTTATTTAAATAATACATTGAAGCGTACTGGTACAAGTAGTGCAATAAGCAGAAAGTAGGACTATTCGAAATGTCCTATCCAAGGGCAAGTTGCGTATGGATAGTAGAAAGTGGGTATATCAATTATTATTAGAGACCACCTGGGGGTTCCCGTGTACATCTTAGCTTCTTGCCGCCTTGGTTGTTCCTTCCCATAATGTGCCCAGCAATCATACTACCGGAAAGGGCTTCCAGAGAGTTAGGTCCTGAAAGAGAAAAAATGATAAAGGTATACAACCCCTAGGGCGCTTAAGCCGCATTGCGGGACATGCCCTGATCGTGCCCCCGCCTATATCCATGGTATTTTCAGTGCGTAATTATGTACGCGTGGCACAGATTTTGTCGCTTGACCGGGACTGGGGCGGGGGCCGAATTGCTAGGCGAGCTCTGTGCGTGCCAGGCGATCCTATTGCAGCTTACTCCGGACTCGCTTGAAGGTGTTCGGGGGCTGTATCGCCGAATTAGTGGTTTGCCTTAAAAGGCTGCTTTGTGCTTCTGCTGCGAGGGCCGCAGTGTGCTCTTCCGTGCGGAGCGAGCGTTCTGTGTTTCCATTTACTGTTATGACCCCCCTAGGTCCTAGCATCTTGAGCTTGAGGTATGAGTAATGTGGTACTACATTGAATTTTGCAAATGCGGTTCGCCCGAGCAGTGCGTGATAGCCATTGCGAAACGGGACGATATCGAAGATTAACTCCTCGCTTCGGAAGTTGTGCGGTGATCCGAAGACCACTTCCAGTGTGATTGAGGCCGTGCAATGGGCCTCTACACATGGGATGACGCCCTTAAAGGTGGTTTTGGTGGGTTTGATCCTCGAGGGATCGATACCCATTTTTCGCACTGTATCCTGATAGAGCAGGTTGAGGCTGCTGCCGCCATCCATAAGGAATCGAGTGAGGTGAAATCCGTCGATGATGGGGTCTAATATTAGTGCGGCGGATCCGCCATGATGGATACTGGTCGGGTGGTCCCTGCGATCAAAGGTGATCGGGCAAGCAGACCATTGGTTGAACTTTGGGGCGACGGGCTCCATCGCATAGACGTCCTTATTGCGCACTTCCGCTCCCTCTTGGGAATGTGGGTTGCGTATATCATGTTCACCGTCTTCACTTGTGGGGGGAGCCCCTTCTGTCCTCCCGTGTTCGGTGGCCGGGGCTCCTCCTCGTCATCACTATGCCGCCCGTTGTCCTTCTTTTCGTCATTTAAGCTGGCCTGCTTGAACACCAATCATTCTCTGTTGGTGTTATTGGCTGGCTTGTCGGGGGTGCCGTGGATTTGACACGAGCGATCCAGTATGCGATCCAAACTGGACGGAGCCGGAGTACTTCTTTTAAATGGTTTTTTCCACTGACCGGATCTAGAGCCTCTGAATCCGGCATTGACTATCGTATCATCGGTGTTATCGCCGTTGTTGCGGCGCTTTGGTCTGTTACGACGTGGTCTGCCGTTGGTGTCCTTGGTATCCGAAGTGCCCAGATTCCTTGATGTATTGTTGCTGCGAGCCAGCCAGCTATACTCGTCCGCACAAAAACGGGTCATGAGTGTCGTGAGGGCTGCCATAGACTTCGGCTTCTCCTGGCCAAGGTGGCGGGCAAGCCACTGATCTCGGATGTTATGCTTGAATGCCGCTAGGGACTCTACATCCGGATAGTCAACAATTTGGTTTTTCTTATTAAGGAATCGTGTCCAGAATTGCCTGGCCGATTCCCCTGGCTTCTGAATTATATGGCTCAAGTCATCAGCATCCGGTGGTCGCACATAAGTGCCCTGGAAGTTGTCAAGGAATGCATCTTCCAAATCCTCCTAACTGCCGACGAAGTCTGCTGGCAAGCTATTCAGCCAATGTCAAGATGGTCCTTTGAGTTTTAGTGGGAGGTACTTGATGGCATGTAGATCATCTCCACGAGCCATGTGGATTTGAAGGAGGAAATCCTTAATCCATACAGCAGGATCTGTTGTACCATCATACGATTCGATATTTACGGGTTTAAAACCCTCCAGGAATTCGTGATCCATAACTTCATTAGTGAAACATAGGGGGTGTGCGGCGCCTTTGTGCCAGGCTATATCATGATGCAGCTCATATGAGTCTTGTCTGCTGTATTCGGCTCGGCCGGATTTACCTTTGGTGTATCCGGTGCGACGATCATCGCCCCGCGTTCGCGCGCGTGCCCGTGGCCCGTATATTGACCTTGAAAGTTTTGTCCTGTTGTCCAATATGTCTCGCATGTCCCGTGTGTTGCCCCGGGCCTTGGTATTTTTGATTGAGTGGCGGCGGGGTGCAGGCTGAACTTCAGGCTAAAAAGCCTCTCTGGCTCGGCCACGCGGTGGCCGGTCAGCCGCATCGTACACTGGTGACGGAGGTTTCAATGCTTCCTCCTCGAGGTGAGGTAGCAACCTGCATTTTGGGTAACTCTTGGAGGGGCGCTCGAGTTCGTATTCCTCGGCTGCAAGGACTTCGGTCCATCTGTCTGCTAGCAAGTCTTGATCAGCTTGAAGCTGTTGTTGCTTTTTCTTCAGGCTATTTGCTGTGGCCATAAGCCGGCGCTTGAAGCGCTCCTTCTCGACGGGATCCTCAGGCACGATAAATTCTTCATCGCCGAGGCTCACCTCGTCTTCAGAGAGAGGCATATAATTGTCCTCCTCCGGTTCTCCATCTGCCGCCTGCTCTGGAGGGCTGGCTTGTTCATCCTCCCATTCTACATCGTATTGGAGGGGGTTGTGGTTTTCTTCGGCACTATCTAGAGTTTTATTATCTCCTGTGCCAGTATCACTACTTTTGCTGTGGCGGGACTTAGAGCGGCGCCGCTGATGTCGGCGCTTAGGTTGCTACTTGGAGGGGCCATCCTCCGCTGTCTCGTCGCCATTGCCTTCTTTTAGGGTGTCCACCATGTATATATCATATGATGAGGTGGCGGTCCAGCGCCCTGTGGGTGGTGGTTCCTGTTCGTCTCCTGCATCGTCATCCATACCGTCGATGTCTTCGGAGTCGAAGTCGAGCATGTAGGTTAAATCTTCGACAGTGGCTACTAAGTGGGTGGTGGGTGGGCAGCGAATTTCTTCATCGTCCGCATCCCATTCTAGCCGGACACAGTTCGGACAAGGTTCTCCTAACAAGGAGAGACACCTTAATGAATTTAGCACGTCGCCGAAAGGTGAGTGCTGAAAGATATCCATGGAGGTGAACTCCATGATCGACGCCCAATCGGATTCGATAGGCATGGACGCAGGCGGCTCCGAGTCCGTGGCCGAAGACGAATCTAGTGGTTCGGCAACACGGCTCTCGTAAGAGGTGAAGTCAGTATCTGGCTCCATCTCCACTGAGAGTGCGGCCTCCATGGCGGGGTCTATCCCTCCGCTCTCGGACGGCGCAATTTGCTCCGAATTGACGGCCGGAGTAGTTGCAGATGCGATCTCCCGAATACTGTCCGACGGCAGAGTTACGTCATGCTCATCATGATTGTGCAGCGCACCTGGCATGGGCTTGAATCCGTTGAAGATCAAGTCTCCACAGATGTTTGGCAGTGTAGTTTAAGTTTCCGAACATGACCTGATGGCCAGGGGCGTAGCTATCAATCTGCTCCAGATGGCCAAGCGAATTGGCCCGCAGTGCGAAGCCGCCGAATACGAAGATCTGTCCGGGGAGGAAAACCTCACCCTAGACCGCATCGCTACCGATGATCGAAAGAGCCATCAAGCCTTACGGTGACGACACAGTGGATCTCTCAATGAAAGCACCTATGTCAGTGTCAAAACCGGCGGTTCTCGGGTAGGGGGTCCCGAACTATGCGTCTAAGGCGGATGGTAACAGGAGGCAGGGGACACGATGTTTACCCAGGTTCGGGCCCTCTCGATGGAGGTAATACCATATGTCCTGCTTGATTGTTCTTGATGATATGAGTATTACAAGAGTTGATCTACCACGAGATCGTAAAGGCTAAACCCTAGAAGCTAGCCTATGGTATGATTGTTGTTGTCCTACGGACTAAACCCTCTGGTTTATATAGACACCGGAGGGGGCTAGGGTTACACAGAGTCAGTTACAAGCGAGGAGATCTACATATTCGTATTGCCAAGCTTGCCTTCCACGCCAAGGAGAGTCCCATCCGAACACGGGACAAACCCCGGTATCATCATAGATGTGGTGGGCTCCTACTTCTATGACAAAAAATCATGACAGAAAATGGGCTTTTCATCCTGGGCGGGCTGGAGACGCAGCTGCATGACATTATTTGGGCCGTCCATGACGGAAGAATCCGTGGTAGAAGCGAGGGGGAGGAAAATTTCGGGTTGTTCCCGGTTACGGTGGGAGGTCGGGGGCCGAGCGATGCGCGTTTCTCTTGTACACGTACGCGCGTGTGTGCGAGGCATTGGCTCTAACTGAACCCGAGCGATTACACTACAGGCTACGCGTTACTGAACTCGAGCGATCGATCGATGGCTGTAAACTGAACCCGATCGAGCGATTCCTTCGCTACTGCTGCTAACTGAAGCCGATCGATTGGATGAACAGTGAGCGTTGCGGGGGGGGGGGGGGGTTGGATGAACAGTGAGCGGTGGCGTTGCCTCTGGATGAACAGGACCCCATGGTGTGGAGGGATGGATGAACAGTAGATGGTGGAGGGGTGCCCGTGGAGGGGTGGTTGAACATGACCCCGTGGTGTGGAGGGCTTGATGAATAGGAGACGATGGAGGGGTGCCCGTGGAGGGGTGGTCGAACAGTAGCCGGTGGAGTAGCGCGCGGTGGAGGCTGGATGAACAGGAGCCCGTGGAGGCCAGAGGAGGTCGACGGTAGCCCGTGGAGGCTGGAGGAGGTCGACGGTGGAGATGAACAGTAGCCCGTGGAGTCCCGTTTTGCAGTACACCACACCCCTCCCGATCAACAGGACCCCTGTTCAGACCGTAGCGCTCCAACACAAGTCTGTTTCCTCCGTTTTGTGGTACGCCACACCCCTCCTGATCAACAGGACCCCCGTTTCGACCGTAGGAGGTCTGTTTCCTCCGTTTTGCGGTACGCCAGACCCCTCCCGATGAACAGGATCCCGTTTCGAATGTGGCCTGTCGAACAAAAGGCAGTTTCCTCCGTTTTGCGGTGCGCCAGGCCTCGTTTCCATCGCCTGTTCCATCCAAGACCTCCCGATGAACACGACCATGCATTCCGTTCTGACCCAGCCGGTTGGCTCCCACGCATTCTGTTGCCTCCCGATGAACACGACGCATTCCGTTGCCTCCCCATGAACACGACGCATTCTGTTGCCTCCCCATGAACACGACGACGACACTATTTCTCCGTTCCGACCCAGCCATGTACACAAGCCCTGGCCATATGTATGCGCGAGTAGGCGTTCGAGACCCTGCCCGTATGTACGTACGTGGCCGTATTTTCTTTCTTGCACCCTGGCCGTTGTACGTACGTGTACATGCTACGAGCGCGCCTCTACTACGACACGTACGCGCCTCTACTACGACACATGCGCGCCTCTACATCGACCAGTATACATGTGTGTAGACGTTCGCGACCAGAATGACAACGCTACGTACGCTTCGACCAGGTGGGTCCCGACTGTCAGGCACTTCCTTGCCTGCGAAGATGTAGCTGGTGGGTCCCAGCAGTCAGGTGGGCGAATCATTTGTTTTGCCCGGACGCACTTCCTTGCGTGCGAATGTGTAGCTGCTGGGTCCCACTAGTCGGGGGGGGAATCATTTTGTTTTTTTTTGCCCGGACGCACTTCCTTGCGTGCGAAGATGTAGCTGGTGGGTCCCAGCAGTCAGGGGGGCAAATCTTTTGTTTCGGACGCACTTCCTTGCGTGCGAAGATGTAGCTGGTGGGTCCCAGCAGTCAGGGTTTAACGTTTTTTTTGCGAAATACGGTGGCCCGTCCGATGGGTCCCCGCTATCATGTGGAGGAATAATTATTTTGTGCGTAATAAGGAGGCACTTCCTTGCTGCGGCCGTGGACCCAGCTGTCAGCCTCTCCACGTACAGTCCACGTCCGATGGAAGCCATTCCTTGACCATGTTGACCACGCCGCGCCGAGAGCACCAGGGCAGTGGACGACAGCGAGGTCTAGGAAGGGGACGACACGGAGCCGGGGAAGACGCGAGAGTGAATGCCCACGCGTAGAGGAATATGAGGGTTCACTCGTTCGGCTGCGGTGTGAGGCTACCGTCGCCGCAGAATAACAGGGGGTGTGGGTGCGTAGAGGGATGGCCTGGCAAGCGGTGGGAGTAGTAGGGGGCGGTGAGGCCTCCGCGGCATCACAGCTGGCCACGAGCGGCAGGAGCAGGTGGCACGACCGGCGCTGCTTTGGGCTGCTGGAGCAAGAAGACCAGAGGTTGAAGAAGCACTACGGCCGTTGGATGGACATCGTACGGTCACTGGAGCTAGAATCGTTCATATATTAACTATAGTTGACAAAGGCCTCCGTCCCAGTCAACTTAGTAGGCCCGCAAGTCAGCCTCCCACCAAGGTGGGTCCCAGCTAGCGGATGGTATTAATTTTTTTATGCTAATAAGGAGGCAGTTCTGGTGGGTCCGAGCTGACAGTGGGGGGAACATTTTTTTCGCGAAATACGGTGGCCCGTCTTGTGGGTCCCAGCAGTCAGGGGGAAACATTTTTTTTCGCGAAATACTGGTGGCCCGTCCGGTGGGTCCCTGCTGTCAGGTGGAGTAATAATTATTTTCCGCGTAATAAGGAGGCACTTCCTTGCGGCTGCCGTGGACCCAGCTGTCAGCCTCTCCACATACAGTACTCTTCCGATGGAAGTCGGTCGTTGACCACATTGACCACGCTGCGCCGAGAGCACCATGGCGGTGGACGATGGCGAGGCCTAGGAAGGGGACGACGCGGAGCCGGGGAAGACGCGGCAGTGGAAGCCCGCGCGGAGAGGAGTACGAGGGTTCACCGCTTCGGCTGCGGTGTGAGGCTGCCGTCGCCGCAGAATAATAGGGTGTGTGGGTGAGTAGAGGGATGCCCTAGCCAACGGTGGGAGTAGTAGGGGGCGCTGAGGCCTGCGCGGCAGCACAGCCGACCACAGGAGGCGGGAGTAGGCGGCCCCGCTGGCGCTGCTTTGGGGGCTGGAGCAAGAAGATCAGAGATTGAAGAAACACGAGGGCCGTTGGATTGACATCTAACGGTTACGTCTGCTAGAATGTTTTGTTGACGTATATAATAACTAAAAAAATCTTGCATACGTGTCAACTAAACAGGCCCAGAAGTCAGACCACTCCCTCTTTTTTTAATAATTTATATATAGCTCATGGCAACTTCTTATGCAATTTATTGCAGTCATTTTTTTTTGTTGGCCAGGGCCAATTTCGCATATTTCTGTGGGTTCCAAACTATTTTTAGTACCGAAATGTCGAGCCAGATTTAAAGTACTTTGAAGATATATTTATATTAGGTTAATGCCCAGTGAAATAGGAATCTGAAAATGTGAAAAAATTCAGAAATTATAAAGTAATTGCCAATTTGTCATCTGTTTTTATATTTACAACCCATTTCATATTACTTTCTGGATTTGCACGCGTCTTGAAAGAGTTGCAGCCCATCAGGGCGTAGAAAAATAAGTAGGCCTAGATTGGGTATTCTTCAAAAAAAATAAACTAGGCTCATTTTCACAAAGAAAAAATAGCTGGGCTGGTCACATGGTGGACATAAAATATAAGCCTGGGCTAGACGGGCCACAGCCCAGCTCAAACCCTGCTCCGTCTCAACAATACCAAACAAAAAAATACTACTCGAGTAGCTACGTCCCAGGTGTCAGCCGATCTTGTGTTGTTCTCTTGTCTATTAACTATA
Organism: Triticum urartu; assembly: GCF_056163025.1. Taxonomy (NCBI): domain Eukaryota; kingdom Viridiplantae; phylum Streptophyta; class Magnoliopsida; order Poales; family Poaceae; genus Triticum; species Triticum urartu. Next base: position 439,656,860 of record NC_141878.1, on the reverse strand, counting down.
TACGCTCACAATGCCGTGGGTCCCAGATGTCAGGAAAACACTAGGAGGAAGCATTTTATTTTTCCATATGCTCACGTGGTGGGCCCCTACTGTCATCCTCTCCACGTACTTTTGCCGATTCCTGTTGTTTGTTGACCATGTTGACAATGCAAGAGGGCGGCACCGCGGCGAGCACACCAAAGCGTGCGGAGGACGTCGGCATTAACGATTTAGGAGACGGTGGGGCGGCGATGCGTGCGCTGAGGTGCAGCCAGCCTTGGGAGGCGGAAGCAGGCGGCCCTGCCGGCACTGGTTTGGTTTTGGCGGCTGGAGGAAGACAGGACTGAAGAAACACGACAGACTGTAAAAGCAGCAGGAGTACTTAACAACCTTCACTGAAACCACCATGGGCACTTAACAACCAAAGCTGAAAACAGTATGAGTACTTATACAGGTTCAACCGTACAAAGCACGCCTCGAACAGTGCTGCTTTGCCTACAGTTAACCAAGGGTGAGGCCGCCAAGCCCCAGGATAAGGCCCACGGCACCACCCCGCGCATCCACAGCCTTCTGAAAGCGGCTTCATCTCGCAACATGGGCATAAACAGGATATTCGCTTTGGAGCCATGGAAAAGCATGAACATAATCTTCTGTCCTATTCTCCAAGATGGATGGGCCTTCATTATTTGAGACCACCCATGAATAAGTATCTTTTCACCTCCAAGGGGAATTGAGTAGGTCGACATAAACATCATGTTGTGACCAAGCGCAGGTCTGACCTGACCATGGTCAGGCATCTGTATAGGAACAATAGAACTCGGCAGTTCCTGTTTCAAGAAGATCACAGCTGTAAAACTGTGTATAAGCAATAGTTCATGAACAACATATATAACAGAAAACAGCTCGTACCATAAGTTTCTCGACACAGTTGGACATGTTCAACGAGTGCAGCAGTGGCACACATATCCCACGTGGCCTTCCACCGTTGAAACGCCCCACAAGGACCTCAAGACGATCAATAAAGTGTAGCAACTTGTGGATGTCGATCCAGTCAACTTCAGTGCCATTAGTAACAGCCAAGTTATTACAGAGTAACAAACGAGCAAACTGGTTAACTCTGAAAAAACCTACACGTGCCACCAATTATAAGAAAATATTAGTTAGAAGTAGCATCTTCGTGAGAGATTCGTTGCTACTTCTAAAGTTAAATTGTGATTAGTTAGACCGAATAGGTGGATTAAGAAGTAATTGAGGCAACAAGAAAGAACCAGATACAAAACTAACATGGATGAACAATTGGAACGACGTCGGGGTGGAAGATCGCAGCGAAGATGAGACCAGGTTCTGCTATTTCCATCAACATTCGTGCGCCAACTTTCAGTCTGTAACACTTGAGAAAGTTTATCCAAGTTCGGCCAAAAAAAAGCAGCGATCTTCTTGGTTCATGAACCCAACTCGGAACTTATATCCATGGCTTGTCTTCACTGTGACCATTAAACTAGTGTATTCAGTTATGGCAAGGCCGAGCATCTTGAGTACATGTGTTATGGCAGAGCAAATAATACACTGCAGGAAAAATAATATGATAACACAGCATGTTAAAAAAAACCACCCTCCCGGATAGAAAATAGGATTCTAGGAACATACTGTGCACGTTTCAAAATGATGTGTTAGGTTGAGAAGGAACAAGTGTGGCGTCTCGCCGAGGGCACAGAAACCTGTAGGGTACTGATAACCCACAAGTATAGGGGATCACAACAGTTTTCGATAAGTAAGAGTGTCGAACCCAACGAGGAGCTAAAGGTAGAACAAATATTCCCTCAAGTTCTATCGACCACTGATACAACTCTACACACGCTTGACGTTCGCTTTACCTAGAACAAGTATGAAACTAGAAGTACTTTGTAGGTGTTGTTGGATAGGTTTGAAAGATAATAAAGAGTACGTAAATAAAAAGTAGGGGCTGTTGTAAGTAAAGAAGCAATAAAGTAAATATAGCGAGTGTGGAAAAGTGGTGGTAGGAGTTGCGAAATTGCCCCTAAGCAATTGACTACTTTACTAGACCGATAGCAAGTATTATGTGGGAGAGGCCACTGCTAGCATGTCATCCCTGACTTGAAATTCTATGCACTTATGATTGGAACTATTAGCAAGCATATGCAACTACTAATGTTCATTAAGGTAAAACCCTACCATAGCATTAAGATATATTGGTCCCCCTTCAGTTCCGTATGCATCAATTTCTATGCTAGGTTGAAGCTTCTGTCACTCTTGCGCTCCAATACATAGTCCTATCAACATAAAACTAACCATAGGGTGTGATCCACACGCGCAATCATATGATGGGCACCAAAGGACAGCAACATAACCACAAGCAAATTAAATCAATCATAGCAATTCATCAAGCACCGATAGGACAACGAAAATCTACTCAGACATCATAGGATGGCAACACATCATTGGATAATAATATGAAGCATAAAGCACCATGTTCAAGTAGAGGGTACAGTGGGTTGTGGGAGAGTGGACCGTTGTAGATAGAGGGGGGAAGGTGATGGAGATGTTGGTGAAGATGGCAGAGGTGTTGGTGTAGATCGCGGTGATGATGATGGCCCCCGGTAGCACTCCGGTGCCACTGGAAGCGAGGGGGAGAGAGCCCCCCTCCTTCTTATTCTTCCTTGACCTCCTCCCTAGATGGGAGAAGGGTTTCCCCTCTAGTCCATGGCCTCCATGGCACGGGAGGGGCGAGAGCCCCTCCGAGATTGGATCTGTCTCTCTGTCTCTCTCTGTTTCTGCGTTCTCAGATTCTTCCCTTTCACCGTTTCTTATATTCCCGGAGATCCGTAACTCCGATTGGGCTGAAATTTTGACACGATCTCTATCCGGATATTACCTTTCTTGCAGCGAAAGAAGGGCACCAACCGCCTTATGGGTGGCCCACGAGGGTCAGGGGCACGCCTAGGGGCGCAGGCGCACCCTCCTGCCTCATGGCCACCTCGGGCACCGTCTCGCGTGGATTTTTCTTCCCAAAAATCATATATATTCCAAAAAAATCTATGTCAGTTTTTATCCCATTTGGACTCCGTTTGATATGGATATTCTGCGAAACAAAAAACATGCAACAAACAGGAACTGGCACTGGGCACTGGATCAATATGTTAGTCCCAAAAATAGTATAAAAAGTTGCCAAAATTATATGAAAGTTGTAGAATATTGGCATGGAACAATCAAAAATTATTGATACGACGGAGACGTATCAGGTACTCGCACTTTGGGCACTGCAAATGAAACACACTAGATTCAGTAAGAAGAAAAATGCATCAATGGTGGCGGCTGCCATCCTAGGATTACCTGCGACCAAGGGACTTGGATTTATCGGGGATGGATGAAGAATTCGTACCTGGTTCTCCATGAGAAAACCCTATGCAATCGCCGAGAGGGGGTTTTCTCTGCACAAGCAAACGAGGGAGAAGGGGATTCAGGCCCAGTGAAATATTGCCGCTTCGTCCATCCAGCTTACTGCTAAAGCTGGAAAGGGGGGTTGTGATTTGATGGATCATTGGGCATTACTGCGGTGCTACAATCGGGGTGTGTCTACCGTGAAGTTGTGCACTCTAATTTGTGCATATGGCACTTGGACCCCATTGCCGGTTGCCCCACATATCAGCGAAAGGAAGTAGAAAGACATGAGTAACTAGTTACACATAAATATATTTTTTGACAGAGAGATACTCCCTCTATAAAGAAATATACAAATCTTTTATATAACAGGCTCACCTTGCCGAGAAATATACTCCCTCTGCAACGCACGGGCATTATGGGGGTTTAACTGAGAATATAATACTCATATAGGCTCACGGTTCTGGACTTTGGGCCGCAGGCCGACCATGCATGTCTGGGGGCCCATGTGTTCTACCTCAGCGCTTTTCATATTGCAAGTGATCGGTACGATGCTGGTTTTAGATGCTTTCGCAAGGCGAATACACAAAATTGAATAAAGCACGACAACTGTTGGAATGAAATCGAACGACATTTCCTAACCAGCAATCAGAGTTGCAATTCTATCAACGATATACCATGTGATAAATAATACTGTCATACTACTTATACACACAGGACACTTATTTCACCATGCCAGATTATTACATTAAAATCTCTCGGAGGATAGATCAGTTCGGCAGTTACGTGCTCCTACTGAAGAATTTCAAAGTTGATTTGGACCAGCTCTCCTTGCCGAGAAAGTTCGATTTTGACATCATCCCCTACCGCAAGATTTGATTTAGATTTGAACCTTGACCATCCTTTAGCATCAATCATCATGCGACCATCCTTTGTACTTACGGTATATTGAGCAGGTTCATTCACACCAAGGCTGCGCATGGTAAGAGAAACTTGGCCGCTGTCGCCCGGATTGTTCAACGACTCCCTCGTTGCTCTAGGAATTCTCTGTTTGCAAACAAGAAGACATACCCAAACAGTTAGATCAACACAGTAAATCATGTGAAACAACATGCAAAGAAAAAACAACGAAGCACTTGGGTGTCCAATGCTTACCAAGAAGGTGGACATGTCGGTTTTTGTAAGGACTTTGGTATATGAAGTGCGAACTGCAGCCCAGTCTATTGCCGGTGCAACTGCATGAGCCGAAGCAGACGAAAGTGCAAGTGTTGGTGCAGGTGCCGAAGCCACAGCGGCTGCCAGAGATGGTGCTCCTTGTAGAGCTGGTGCCGGTGTCGGAGCAGGTGCCGGTGTCGATGCCCAATCCTCCGGTAGATCAGACTGATCCGCTGACGCGGTCGGTGCCCAATCCTTAGCTGGATCAAACTGAGCTATTGCCGCTGTCAGTGCTAGAGCAACTGTCGGTGCTCGATCTGTGCGAGATAGCGGCGATCGTGTCTGGTCTGCTATGATCAGCTTTCTAACTTGACTAGGATCCGTGACCGTGATCCAGTTTTTTCTTCATTTCTTTTAAACGCGAGAAGGACTAATTGTGGCACTTTTGTTAAACCAAACTGCAGTTCATCATAGGGATTTAGCTTGTACTCAGACAACAGACTGATCCAATTTTTTCCAGTAATATAAGTGATGGACAGTTCCTTCGTTACTGACACGACATAAGAAGTGAAACCTGCAAAAATAGCCATCGTAGAGCAAACCAAACGGTTTATTCTGTGATGAATGTCACATGGGAAAACCTGCATCGTAAAATTGCAGGAAAAGAAAGAAAACATGACATTAAATCAATAAGATTTAGACAGTAAATCAATAAGATTTACTTGATGTGACACGAGTGAATCCTTACCAGGAAACCACTATGTTGAAGTACTAAACAGAAGATTGATCGTCCAACTACGCGTGGCATGCAGGGGCCCCGCCTACTCCCACAAGCAGGACAGTCCAAAGGTCGTGACAAATCGTATGGATCGAACATCCATTGGACTGGAAATCCTGGTGCGTGCGATAAACCCTGCAATGCATATAGATATTGGAGTCTAACCATAATTGATAAACCATCCTCACAAAAAATATGATATGGATACTTCAAAATATACAGACTGAATTGAGTGGACATACATTAACATAGACTGTTCTCCGGACTGACCACACACCAAAAGCGGCAGTACTAATAAACAATATAGGGTTCACAAACACAAATCAAGTACTGAACAATAGTACTTACTACAGACAAGCAAAGTTGCACTAACTAAACTCTGCAGACTATTTCTTGCCACCGACCTACGGGATGAACCCTGCATAACTGACTAGGCCCTGGACTTCGTGTCAGATGTCTACATGCACCATCACCATCTTGTCAACCTTGGAGAACCTAACAGAGTGGTCTTTCCACTCATAAACATGATGATGAAGATAGGCCGCATCAGATTTGTTGGGAAGCTATACAAGAACCACACCCTTCGTAATCGAAGCTACAACCAGTAAATTGTTGTGGTCAAGTACAGCCTCGAGAACACGCCTGACAACAATGCTACAGGAAAACACTAGTTCAGGACACGTGGCGACAAGGACACAGCAGCTGGATAGTTCAGCAGTAGAACTCATCATCAGGTCTTCCAGTTCACACGACATGACATTGAGAACTTCATCTCCACCGCGGACCTAGTTCTAATTCAAACAAAAACCATATTTTATTACTACCTCCGTTCAGAAATATAAGATGATTTTCGATATTATACTCCATATATGACTACATATACGCACAGAAATGAGTGAACAAAGACACTAGAACATGTCTTCAAAGGCATGAGAGCAGACGGTTACATGCAATATCCATAACACAAGTTACTAAGGCAAATATACCCTCTCAAAAGGTAGCATTGATGTTCATAAAGTACTCCCTCCGTCCCAAAATTCTTGTCTTAGATTTTTCTATATACATATGTATCAAGTCACATTTTAGTATTAGATACATCTGTATCTAGACAAATCCAAGACAAGAAATTTGGGACAGAGGGAGTAGTTGAAAGTAATCTATAAGAAATCAGTGTCAACCTCTCGCATGTTTTGGTCAAAAGAAGAATTTAGAACCGTCATTTGGCACACTAAAATCACATGCAAGATCACCCAGAAAGTTGTACTACCAGTACTAGTACTACGTGCTAGATGAAAAAACACGATCAAGATCGAGAAAAAGATCGTCAACAAGAGACATTACCTGGACTTGCTTAATGAGGGATCCCGGAGAGGGGGGCTTGGACAGGGCGATGGCTTTGAGCTTGTCTGCGGTAGTCTCAGCGGGGTGCTTGCACTTCTTCGTACCATGAGCCTCGGCGGTTTTGGCCAGAGCCATAGACATCACGTCGGCCGGTGCTCCGGCGTCCATCCAAGAGAGGAAGCTGAGAGAGAAGAGTGAAAGGAGGAACGAGATGAGGGAGAAGCGAAGCGAGTGGGGGTTTTCTTCAAGAGAGGAAGCTGAGAGAGAAGAGTGAAATGATGGTTCCTTCGTCCGTCCAACTTACTGCTGGAAAGGAGGGGGTTTTGTGATTTGACGGCTCACTGGGCATTACTATGGCGGTTCGATCAGGGTAGTCCACCGTCACTCTACTACGGAGTAATTTAGTGCATGGCTGGTGGACCCAGGTGCTGGCTGTCCCACACATCGGTGAAATTGAGTAATTTAGTGCATGGCTGGAGGAGGATCCGCAGGGTAGAGCGTGTCCACTGTTTTTCTGAAGAAAAAATTATTATAGCAAGCGTTTCCACTCTTACGATGGAGGAGTGCGAAACACGGCAGCCACTTGAACATACACAGTGCTCCTACTACTAGGCATGTGTAGTGGTTCATACATCAGTACTACACAATCTTGTTGCTAGTGTAGTAAGATATGACGATAACAAATGATGTTGTGCGCATGTCAACTACTCCTATATGTAACATAGTACCGCTTTTTCGACTGTCCGGTCGAGAATGAACGGTGAGATCATTGTTAACAGAACTAGGTCCACAACGCACAGAGAGTACGGTGCTACAGTACTCCACGAAACATGAACCATATGAAGCACGAATAGTGTTAGGCAGGGTGTATGAAGGGTGCACGTGATGGGAGCAATAGTTCCCTTCTCGACACACTTTTGGGTGTTTGGCAGAGTGCATGAAGGGTGCATGAGTCCACACTAGTAGGTTGACAAAAATACACGAAGAGGAAACAACTATATTGATATGAGAATGCAACCAAACACACCCACACGCTTTGTGCTACAGTGACTGATCTGCACCGTCTAAGTTTGATCCAACGGTCATGTTGCGTCGAGACATGGACATGCCCATGCAGAGGGTGCCTAAACACCACCGAAGTCCCTCTTCTTCTCGAGGCGCACACCATTGGTGATGGAGGGTGCAACCGTCCGTAGAGCCCACTCCCGATCGATAGGAGCCAGCTCGTCAAAGACGGTGTCCAATGGCATGAATGGATTCTGGTGACGGAGCCCTGAAAGGATTCGCGCGGCAACGGCGACGGCAGCCTGCAACCCCTCCTTGTCCAGCTCAGCCCCCACCATCGCGCGGAGACGGCTCAGCTCCTCGGAGATATAGGTGAAGAAGGAGACCAGGTCAGGAAGCCACAGCTCGTTGAAGTCGACCAGGTGGTCGAACGGGTTTAACCCGACGGCCAGCATCGTCATGCTGGCACGACGGTAGGCATCGCGCAGCCGTTATACGTCTGTGGCAACTTGGTTCACCAAGTGGCTGAGGCGATCCTGGACCTCGTCACGATCGGCCCGCTCGCGCTCCAGCCAGCTCCCCTGACGGCCTATCGTATCTCCCGCTTTCTGCAGCAACATCGCCGATGCCTTGAGCATCTTTGTGGTAGACGCTTTCCACTTTTGAAGCTCCGTGAACTCCCGCACATAACGGAGGAGCATGGCACTCCTCTCCTCCTTGAGCTCACGGAGCTCCACGTCCTTGGCCCTGAGCTCCGCATCCTTGGCATGGAGCTCCTGAGTCAGGCGCCTCACCTCGGACTCTGTGATCTGCTGCGCCGCCATGGCACCAGGTAGAAGCAATGGGGAGAGGAAGGAAAGGGGGCGAAACGTCTGAAAGGCAATGCAATCTACGAGAAGGCGGAGGGAGCGGGGAATCTTTTGGTTTACACCAGTCGATGACTTCTCACATCAGGGAGCAGTGGGTTTTTACAGGCGGAGTCATCATGACTAATTGCTGCCGCACCTGCTCCCGTCAATCAAAAAATTAAAAATTCTGCTGCGCCTGCTCCCATCAATCAAAAAATTAAAAATCGTGCCGCACCCAAACACCAGAGCAATGCTGCAGTGGATATTTAAATTTACCTACCGGCAAGTAGATAAAAAAAGGGGTGAAAAAACAAATGTGGCAGCGGCCTAGCTAATCAGTCGAACTAGCCCAACTAGCTATCCACCGTGCTTCACTAATGTACTCGGCGGGAAAGGTGGTGTTTCGTGATTTGATGACTCATTTACTTGCTTCGGCGCTGCGACCGAGGAGGACCCAGAAAACACATGGTAGGACACCCCACGTCAGGAAGAATATATGTGTGCACCACCCGGGAGGACCCCGAAACCGCGTGGTAGGGTGTTCCACGTCTCGGCATGGAGGAAAAATGTGCGTGTAAAAATATACTGTATCAGACGTAGTACCTATGGTTCGACCTTGGGACCCAGCAAGTCGGTCGAAAACACCCCACTAGCCACACACCTTCATCATGCAAATGTGGCACGGAGGATAGATGTGGTTAGCTCCGTCTCGACCAGCCACAACGTCTCTTGTTCTAGGCGATTCTTCTATTTTCCAAGCTTTTTTAGTTGTAATAACACCACGGCAAGCTAGCGCCGCTCTTCGTGTGTGCTCGTGCAAAGGTTAGACGATGGAGAGAAGAGAGATTGAGATCGCAGACCTGGGACCCACCAGTAAGTGAGACAATGGTCATGCACGTGTTGATGAGGCACTCCTACTCTACTCAATGCAAGTACTGTATATAATCAAGTTATGGGACAAAGCCAACAACCGTTTGTTTTTTCAGGCTATCGACTTACGCTTTGTAGTCCAGGTTGCCAGTTCGAATCTCGTCTTTCAGATTTGTTAGTTTTAGGTCCAAATTTGATTAATGACAAGTGGGACCCCCGTGTGTTGTTCCGATATTTCAGTGTAGGATGGTTTTTTTGAACAAACACTTTGCGCGGTTAGACAAGTAACGGACGAGTTACATGTATTTTGCAAGTTTACGAACAAAAATGACAGCGGCATAGAATATCGCATCCACCCCGCAGCTTAGATACTATGGTGATACGAGTTTTTACACCGTTGGAAGTGAGATCCAATGGCTTGGGAGTAGTCTTTGTAATTATGCGCCATTTCCAAACTCTCCAAAGGTTTTTTTTGCAAATAAAACATTCAGGCCTGGTGTGTGCCGCTGCATCTTTAATCCAATGGCTCCTCGGTGCTCATATTAGGTGCTCCCCGTAGCTTAATTGCCCACTATGGTGATATGAGCATCTAGGTCGTATGATCAGTGATCAGATGGCACATGCATAGTACTTGTACTTTCTGCGCATTTCCCAAACTCTATCAGCCGTATATTGCAAAAACATTCAAACCTCCTACTGTGGGCCGTTAGATCTCAGTGAACTCGTATCACCATAGAATCTATGGTGCGGGAGCACCTCATACTCTCCCGTGTGAGAAAACATAAGGTGCTATCGCAGCTTGGATGCTACGGTGATATGAGCTTGGAGGTCGTTTGATCTGAGATCCAATGGCATCTGAGCAGTCTTTGTGCTTGTAAGCAGTGGCCAAACTCTTTTGGGGCTTTTCTGGAAAAAATCATTCTAACCACCGAGGAGGTGTTGGGTAACAAATCCAACGCCTCTGAAGAGCTTGTATCACCAAAGCATCTAAGGTGTGGTAGCACATGATATTCTTACATACAAGAGAATATGATGTCCTCCTTCATCTTAGATGCTACAGTTATACGAGCTTCGAGGTCGTTGGATATGGGATCAAAGGGCATCTAAGTAGTTTTTGTACAAATTGTGTGCAATTCTCAAACTCATCAAGGTTTCCTGCAAAAATATTAAGACACATCATGTGAGCTGCTATATCTTAGATCTACAAGCTCCAAGCAACTTGTATCGGCATATAGCATCTAAGGTATGGGGGCACATGATATTCTCCCGGGGAGGAGGGGTGGGGGTGCACTACCAATCGGTGGTTGGGAGGGTGGGGACAAATATAATCTAAACAACCCTAAACAGAGCTCCACAATTTTATCTAAGGTCGAGGGGTTGACCCCCGACAATCATAGCTCCGCCTAAACACAACATTTGCATGTACTGTAGTACTAGACTTAATATTCATGTTTCAGTTTCATGTTCATTTTAAATATTGAACTAGGGACCATGGATGTCTTACATTTTACTCTCTTCGTTCCTAAATATTAGTCTTTTTAGAGGCTTCAAATGGACTGGCACATACGGATGTATATAGACATATTTTAGAGTCTAGATTCACTCATTTTGCTCCGTATGTAGTCACTTGTTGAACTCTCTAAAAGACTAATATTTAGGAATATAAGGAGTATTTTTGAATTCGTGTCATACATGCATGGTTTGGAAAAATAGATGCACTATACTTATTGGATTGTTGTTGTGTTCGTGCGTGTGTGTGTGTGGTCATATGCTTGATACATACAAACTTTTCTCACCTCCATATTGTTCATCTTTTAAATTTGAATTTGCAATGGAAAACTTAGTAGGGATACCATGAAATGTGAAATCCACGTTGAGATCACTATATCACAAACTCACTCTAATTCAACAACTCGTCATAAATCAATTACCACGTTGAGATTAGTATTTGCAAGGAAATTACGGGTATTGTAAGACACATAGATTCGTTCGGCAATTTAAAAGGTTCCTTTCGTATTCTCGAATGGTAGGACCCAACGGCGTACCAGCCAGACCTTGGCTCGTGTTGATCCTAAAAAAACCGGGCTCGTGTCCTTCGGTGGCGTGCGTGGTACGCACATTAGGCAACCCCAACCAGTCGAGCCTCAGCGTCTCAAGTCGAAATATCTGGCGGCCAGAATTCCAGCCCTAGGAAATTCCCCTCATGTCCCCGGTCCATAATGACTACCGATGAACAACGGAGGGATGCTTTAGTAACTAGACAATGTTACCTACCGTGCCGAGGATGGTTCAATTCCCTCGGTCGCCGCTCGTCAAGGTCACCCGTCAACTGCATTGCCTAGTACTACTACTAGTACTACACCAGGATGAGCACAGAATTGAGCCCGTTTGTTCGTGCCTAGTACTTGAGTTAATATATCAGGCAATGCACTGGTACAGAGGGATTATCCTTTTACTCTGCATATATAACTTGTATGAAGTCTAACTAAGCAAAATGTTTGACCAAATCCTTTCTTAAGAAATACAACAGGACAGATGTACAGCTTGAAAATTTATTGCATGATGCAGGTTATGATATTGTTTCGAATCCTGGATCTTAAATTTCAGAAAATCCAAAAGTGAGCATAAATTCTTGAAACTAAGCATGGTCACGTGATATGGCACAAATATTACTTCATAAGTGTTTTCTTCAATTTGAGACAAGCTGCTTATGACAAGTTGCACAAATGAAGAGCCAATGTATTTTGGAACAAAGACCTGTCACGTTAAGGCAAACGCTTTCACTATTGAAATCGTGGGCGTTTACGTGCCGCCACGAGTCCCCGCTTCTCATCGGTAGGTGCCGTCCGAGCAAGCGTGTGAGTTGACGGGAGGCGTGTGAGCAAACCGTTGCGCAGGCTGTCAGGGAGGCATGCGAGCAGACCACTGTGCAGGCTCACCAGGAGGCGAGCCCTTTAACCTGGCTCCGCCGCCCACCGTCGTCCCAACTGCTCCCACTTTTAATGTCGCCGGCACCGCAGTTTAAAATCAACCCCGCACTACCCGGTATCGCTACAATCCTCTCTCTTCCTCTCCGATTCTCCTGTCGTCTACCTCCAACTAGCCTGACCTAAACGTACGCCATGCCGCATCACGATGGTCTACCCTTAGTGTTCCAGTTTCCTGAGGAAGACACCCAGCCGGAGTCTCAAGAACATAAGGCGCTTTGGGACGAGCTTGAACTAGCCTTGCGGGAAGATGCCGCGCCTGTCCTCGGTCCCGTTTCGGCTCCCGTCGCCCCGACTGCACCAACGCCCATCCCCGTGGCATTGATGCGCTGGGAGCCGCACATTGTCGTCGAGTTTGATCCCACACGGTTCCGCGAGGTCCCCGCCGACTTTCACGCGCCCGTGCACCTGCCAGCGCATGCGCCTACGCGTGCACTGACGCGCATGCCCGTGCCAGTGCCCGTGCACCTACCAGCGAATGCGCCTGCGCGTGCACTGACGTGAGCACCCGTGCTGGTGCCCGTGCACACGAATGTCTCCGCCGCGCCGTTGACAGCGCATGTCCCCGTGCGGGTGCCAGTGCCCCCCACAGTGGCATGGATGGCCGTCGTCGACCCCTTCCTTGCACCAAGGCCAGTCGCCTCCTCCCGCCAGTTGACTCACTCTGAAGTCCAGAACATTTTTGCCTTCCTTGAAGCTAGGCCAACGTCAGGAGTACACCAACAACGGCGCAAGACACCATCGTCGCCGTTGGTCAGTGGCCCGACGACACACAGAGCACGGCAGAGGAGCCTCTTCCCACCGCAAGACGCCCCCGCCGCCGCTGCGTAATCTAAATTTGCCATGAAAAACGTTCGGATTGCCATGCTTAAAATCCGAACGCTTATCATTTCCGTTTATTTTATATCGATTGTTGTATAATTTAAAGTCGGAGTCAGACTGAACGAAATGTATGGTTTGATCGATTGAATGTTCTGCTAGAGCCGTATCAAATTAAATATAAAATGTCATCAAACCACATGTATTCATTGTCATCCAACGACCTAGACTGCTTCAATGTCGAGCGCTCAACACGTTTAGCGTGCAGTTAATTTCATGCCAAAAATAGTGCTAATCACATGACAACACGCAAATAATATCCTAGTAGTTAATATCCGCATGCACTTAATATATTTCCAAATTAACGTGCATTGCACGTACACACTGACTAGTGCTGCTAGTACGTGAAACTGGTGCCGTGACTTGTGAACGCATCCAGATATGGTCAACGGCAACATCGCCCGCGAGTTCTTCCTGTTTGCTCGAGCGTCTAAACACAGAAGGGGAGGAGGGAGAGAGAGCACACATGGAACCCACTAGTAAGTGAAGGCGAATAGTACTAAAAATAATATTACATGTTATCCATTAATTAGGCTGTGTAATATAAAAACATTATGTGAACAAAGGGGGTACAACAAACACTGCTATTCTACGTATGTTGCCTATTGGCGTGCGGCTTGAAGGCCCGGTCGCATGTTCGATCCTCGTCCTTTATTTTTTTAATTTGTATATGGGTCCAAATTTGTTTCATGACATGTGGGCCCCTCGGTGTGTAGTTTGTAGCACTTTAATTTGTGGGTTGAAATTTGTTCCATTCCAAGTGTACTATCGCTGTGTAGTTTTGTAGCTTACTTATAATAATTAAAGAGAACAACATAGTTTTTTCAATAATACCATGGTGCGATGTTGAAGGCGAGAAAGGACGTGCGAGAGAGCAATGACCGAGCCAGAGGGAAATCAACTAGGGGAGTTGCGTGGGTTGCAGCGGTGTTTGGAGTAGTTGTGGACCGAATGCTACAAAAATATAATCTAAATCGACCGGAATAAATGCCTACACAAATTAATCCAAGGTTGGAGTGCCCCTCACAATGTAAATAGCTCCGGCTTTACGAGGGATGGAGGGGTAGTAGCTTCAACACGTGGAAGATACGGTGTGAGAAAGCGAGGTCAATCGAGATATATATATAGATAGACAGACAAAGTGAGTGTGGTCCGACATTCATTGAACAAATATATATGCTCTGGAGAGATATTGTCCGATTGAGCTTTTTGGCAAGGGTGAGGGCTGTAAGATAGAGCTTGAGAGATGATCCAGTCATAGACGAGTAGATATATTTTGTGCGTGGGAGGAAGCAAGGTCAACCGATCACATAGGGTCGCCATGCGATCGAAAGAGTGAGACGGGTTGGAGAGTGTGACCTAGATAGACGATGTGCGTGAGAGAGTATACAATGTGAATAGGTCGAATTGGGCTCAAACATGGTGATATATTGTTTTTGTCCGAGAAAGAGCGAGGTCAATCGAGACATACGGAGAGAGAAAGAGAGAGATTGAGTGAGTGTGGCCCACCATGAGGTCGAAAGAGTGGCGGCGGCTTGGATGGACTGACCTGGATAGACAATCTGTGTGAGAGAGCATAGAGTGTGTCGATCGAGGCCCGAACAGGGAGATATATCATTTGTGTGTGAAAGAAAATGAGGTTAAACAAGACTCAGATAAAGCGAGCGAGATTGAGCGAGTGTGGCCCGCCGTGCGGAAGAAAGTGTGAGACAGTCTCGAGGGAGTGACCTAGATATATAACGTGCGTGCGTGCGCACGAGAGATTGGGGGGCTAGATAGGCAATGCATGTATTTAGTGCGAGAGGGTGAGAGGGAGAGGGGGGAGAGAGAGAGCTCGTCATGGGGTGAAATGGCGGGTGTGTGAGGTAAATACATTTGGTAACAGAGTGGAAAAAGGGGGTCGTGTACTTGAGAGACTTAGAGATCGAAACATGGAGAGAAAGAATGAACGTGTGTTGGAAACCGATAGCTTCCTAAGGTGGCTAGGAGAGAAAGATTGACCGATACAGGAAGTATGTAGCGTTTGTGCCTGGGGGGGGCTAAAAACAAAACTTGAATGTACATAGTACGAGACATAATATCGATGTTTCAATTCGGTGTACATTGTAAGATTTGAACCGAGGACCAGGCATACGGGTAATTATTTCGAATTCATGCCATACTAAGTTTCGAAAAGTTGACATTGACTCAGTTTGTTGTGCTATTTTGTAGGTCATATGTTTGAATCCATCCAAAAGTTTTCTCACTACCATGGTGTTCATCATATACATATGAATTTGTATTAAAAAAAGTAGCGTGCATACAGTGAAATGCGAAATACCCGTTAGAATTGGAGATTGCTACGTGACACACACTCTAATTCAAATAACTAACTACGTGACACACACTCTAATTCAAATAACTAATTATGTGACACACACTCTAATACACGTTAGCGTGGGTACCGTTTTGAATTTTTTTCAAATAACTCCTCATTAATTAATTTATAGTACTCCCTCTGTTCACTTTTATAAGACCTTGAAGACATTTCAGACAATGTGCAAAACAGATCATTTTAAGTTGTCTGAAACGACTTACAATAGTGAACGGATGGAGTATCTCGTTTCGAATGACTAATTATTGCAAGGAAAACACGGGCATGGTAATACATACAGATTCGTTTGCAAATGAAAGAAGGTTCGTTTGCATTCTCAAATGTAGGCGCGCCTGGCAGACCAGGGTCGTGTCGGGGTGGACCCTGCTTCGGTGCCTTAAAGGCAACTGCCTTTGGGTCACTGACACGTGGGCCAGCCACCTGTTGGGCCCACATGTCATGGACCCAAAGGCAGTTGCCTTAAGGCACCGAAGCATAGTCCTGTCAGGGTGGTCGCGTGTGTCGGACGGACGCGTAGGACCCAACCACCCACCCCCCTCCCCCCAAAAAAAGGACGACGATAATATAAGTTCGCGCTTCCACGTTTTGGATTGAAATATCTGGCGGCCCCAATTCCAGCCCTGCAAAATCTCTCTTCTCCACCGTACCGTTCCACGCCCAGATTGCTCAAATCCCTAATTCGTCGCCAACCCTTGAATCGCCCCTCGTCTTGTCTCTTTCCCCACCGTTCCCCACCTCTGTGCCGGACGACGACGACGAAGACGACGATCGCGCTTCACCACCGCCTACCTCATCTACGCCCTCGTCCACCACACCGGGTGGTCCACCGACAACTTCGGCTACCGCAACCGACGTGCCTCACAGACACCGAGTTCCACCGCATCAGGTGCGCTTCGCCGACGCCGTCTCCCAGCTCACCGGGGCTACTTCACCGAGCACATCGTCGCACCTCCGCCCCCGAGGCCGTTGGGGCTTCACCAACGGTCTCGTCCACCGCATCGTAGCACTCCGCTGCCACTCAAGATCTACATCCGTGCGCGGCCAGTCATCGCATCACCCTCAACGGCTCTGAAGTGACCCGCACTATAGCTAGGCGAGCATGCCCAAACGCCGGCCCGAACTAGGTATCCACACATCACTCCCTTGTGCACTGTTCCGACGATGTTTGGATATCCTTTCACTGCTCTCTTAGCTTACAGGCCTATGCAACTCTGACTTCAACTCTTATTTCTTCTGGAGATATCATCTGAAACAAGCAAATCCATTTTTTAGCGAAGCATGATGGCGCTATGGGATCTGGTACACATCCTGCACACCCGTATAACCTTGTAAGTATCTGTCCTCCGGTACAACATCAAGGTCGATTCCTCTTATTTGATCAACCATTCGCCATGTCAAAAATGCATAGGGAGATGCAAGGAGCACAAGGCCTGCACATCCAAGCAAGTGGTAACACAGACTTGTACATGGAACATCCCAAGTGCAAGCAGAGCTGCAGTGAGCCTGTACAACGAGCTAGCGTAAGTCCCTGCATTTCATTTAATTCGTACTGGCATTCATGTATGATTTGTGTGAAGTGGCTAATCCACGAATTCAAGTTACCAGGGCGAACATTTAACTTAAAAAATACGAAGGCACTTGCTCTCCGGAAATCAACATAACTTGGGAAATGTGAAGCTACATGCACTTTGAAAACCAGCTAATGATCCAAAGTAGTTCAGATTATAAACACTAAATGATACAAGCACCAAAAAACACAAAATGCAAAATGATGTACAAGGACTACAAACATGGTATGTACCTGCTTGAATTATTTGTTCTCTGGCTAAAAATATTGAAGTGTAATTGCACGTATAACCAGTGCACAAACTGCATATCAATATATCTATCCTGCACAAGTATGCCAAAAGTTTCAAACAACAGATTAGAAAAGTTTTTATGCTATGTTGTCATGATACGGGGACTTTCTGGTAGATGGTCTTGACGTTTCCTCAAGCTATGAAAATGCACTATAATTTACCTGTCACTATTGCCTGCAAATCTCTGTCTCTCTCAACATAGTAGATCATCATTAGACACTAAATCCTTCAATGAGCTTGCAAAATGCTTGCATTAGATCCCTCATTAGACACTATATGTTCATCACCAGGAGCATGTAAAATGTTTGCATCAAATCCTTCATTAGCAGTCTGTTCATTAGACACTTCAGGCTCAAGAACAACATGAGCTTGTATGTTTGCACCAGAAACTTGATTAGATACATCAGATTCAGTCAGTTCAGTATTGATTGGGGGAGTTATAAAATAAGTAGAAATTGGTTTCATTCTCATATATTCCCTACATACAAGCAGTTTTACAACACCGCCATGTTTAACTATTGGCCAGAAATTGAAGAGTTGAATTAGATATAATCAGGGATGTGATGTACCTGCTCATTGCGCATGCTACTCTTGCAAGCTGCGACTGTCCGTTTGCGCAAGCTCGATGCCATGCCCGTGCTGCTGCCGCTGCCTCCCACGCAGGCTACACCTAGGGTTGGATCTTCATCTTCTTGTCCTTCCGTTCGCTTGAAGCCCGGCGACTGCCCTCCAACGAGGGCGCGAGGAAGTTCTGTGTCGGTCTGTCCAGCGGTGGCTAGGTTAGGAGCGAACCAGACTGGTGGTTGGAGCGAATGAATTGGGATTTTTCCTGTTGTCGATCGATATGGGAGGCGCTCGTTTGGGCCGTGAGCCTACTATAGGGCCTGCCTTGCACTTATGTTATTAGCCCATCCAAATTCAAACATTTTTCTTCATTTTTTACATTGCCTGCTCGTGCGTTGGGACGAACAAAACTAGCGTGGGCCAACCTGGACGACTCAAACTAGGTGCACACTTTCCAGCCACCTGAGGCAGCCGCCCATACCAGCCCCTATGGTGGCGTCGCCCCTTTTTGTGTGTATGATTGGATAGTGAAAAATATTCCAGTGGCGCTTTTGATTTACCAACAGAATGGTTGAATTGCTTGTTTCTATGAACTGAGTTCGCCAATAATGTGAAGGATGCCAGTATTTTCATCCTATTGTAGATTGCTTAGATCTTGATATGCCAAAAGTAATCGCATGAAATATACAGTAAAAGCCAGTGTGATGTGTTTGGCTACAACTAGTCTGACTACACGTCCTCATATAACATATCAAGGACGCACCATCTTACCAGATTAACCATTCGACTTGCCCATGAAGTGTGGGAAGAAAGAAGTATTGGGACTGCGTATCCAAGCAATTGATGACATGGACTCCTTCGTACAACCTTGTCAGCGAAAAAGAAGTTGCAGTGTGCCTGTACAAAGAACTAGCGTAAGTTTAGTTACCTGCTTCTTGGAATTTTAGTTACCCACTTACTGCAAAATTGTTCAATTATGTTACTTGGCTTAATTTAGTTTGCTACTGATTACATAATGGCATAGCCTGTTAATCATATTGTAGACTGCGCCTATCTATGTGTTTGATACTTACTGTTAAGAATTACCTGTTTGCCTTAACTTAAATATCTACTTGTTTGTTTAACTGCTTTGCTGCTGCAACAGCGGGTTACAATGATGTTAATAACTACTTTTCAGCATCCAATTGAAACTATTTAATTCATTGTTTGTTTAACTGGTTTGCTATTGTAACTCCCAGTTTAGATGTTTTGCTAACTTCAACTTTTCTAAATCCAGTCGGAACTTTAATGGTAAAACAGGTTAGCCCAAGATCAAAGAGCGAGGTCCCCATGGACGTTGCATCATCCCACAGCAGTGGCACCGGCCCAATCATGCATTATGAATTCCCAACTGCTGATGCTCTAGAGGCTAAACTAGTGGTAGAAAGAGATTCTACTTCTGCACTTAGAGATGAAGTTGACATGTTGAGGAAGCAAACAACACAATCACAAGCAGTACTCAAGTCAACCATTAAATATTTGGTGGATTTCAAAACGAAGCAAGCTGAGACTGACCAGATTGTTAAGGTCCTGAAGGAAAAAAGGAAATTAAATTCCTACTTGGTAAATCATAGGTGAAATGTTCTTTCCATAGTTGAATAACCTTTGTGTTGTCTGTTCATGTAATCAATCAAACCATTTGTTTTAGAGATCATGTAATAATTGTTTTTTTTTGTTTTTTGGTTTGTAATTTTATTTGAGCACAACTCTGTATTAATTGATAAGACTCGAAGACATTTCATTTGGATTGTTGTGCCAGACCTACAAATATGCCAATCGGGCTGAATGTGCATTCAGCAATAGTAGTAGTATAGATGGACCATAAGTGGCACGCATCGGAAAGGGCCAAGATGCTGGCTAAAAAAAGGATGCCGTTGTAGCCAAAAAAAGTACAACGGCTTGGCTTATGTATGTTAGTTGATATTATTGATCCATATACTCTATAAGTGTTTATATCTCTGTTAGTTCTATACATTCTTGGTTGATTGACTCGGTATTTGAATCTTGATACATCGCTTGTGCACATATCTAAATGGGAGTACACATATGCTGCGTGTGACATTTGAGTTGGAGATGAAGTGTTCCAAATATTCGAATTCACCTTAAATTGGATTCTAGTTTCTGAATTTGAGTATCGCATTTGTAAACCATATTCATATATGACAGTGGAATACATCTTTGTCGTCCTTTTGAAGATATATAAAAACACATAGAATGATTTATAAAGATTCATATAGGAATACAAAATGGATTCGAATTTAGTTGCCATGGTAAACGTGGATGCTTATTGTCCCAAAATTCGAAAGAAGGAGCAAAATGTCCACTCCCACGTCGGCTGCCCGAAGCCAAGTGTTTGGGAGATGGAAATTACTGTCTACCCATTACACGGACAATCCGTCGGCCCAATTTCCACTGCTCTAAATAGGGGTAGGTTAGTAACTTCAATTAGACATGACACGACCGCCTCTGAGCCCATTCTGACACGGTGGGCGTCAAACATGGGCGGCAAAACTCATTTGATTCAAGCTCGTCCGAAAGACCTCTGTTTCTCCCTCCATTCCCCATTCATAAACGGTGGGCGGCAAAACAAACTCGACTCGGCCGAAATCGATGTAGGCAAATATTTTCAATAGGGGCATCTTTGTAACTTCACTCAGACGTGACACAACCGCCCTACCTGTCAGCCCCGTTCATACACCATGGGCGCCAACCATGGGCGCCAACCACCCTCTCCTCGCTCGAAATCGCTCTGGGCAAATATTGGTGAGATGCGAGATTACCGTCCTATCCCCAACCGATGAGACGTCCAAATTTTAAACGGGGGCTAAGTTCATAACTTTCCCATATTTCAGATAGGCGCGTCCCAAAAACATGGTTCCCCGTACCTCTCCCTCCATTTTCCCATTCATAAACCGTCCGCACTAGAACACCCCATCCCCACACCAGCCTCCGTCCGCCACCCCATCCATCGCCGCTGTCCTCCACCACATCCATCGCCACCGTCCTCCACCATGCCGGAGCGCCTACCAAGACCACGTCTTCCACTGCTGGAGATGGACGTTTCTCATCCACGGCGACAGACCAATAGCCTTGCACCGCGTCCTCTCGCCTCATCGGCGTCGTCGTCCTCTTTGCCGGGGCCGCTCACACGACCTTCTCTTCCACCGCAACGGGACTTATCCCCCGATGCACCCGTCTACTGTCGTAGATCTGCTTCAACGCCACCGACAGCCATCGCACCCCCGATGCCTACACGGCGCCGCAAGAGAGGTGGTACTTCATATCTCCTCAATTTTTTGATCTCAACCAGAAAATAGATCTTAACTTGGTTACTCTACTTTCTTTTCAGCTCTTAGAATTTAGTTCTTAGTTCGAAGCAAACAATGGATGCTAAATATCATTTCTTCGGTTTACAGCTTCAAATCTTCCATGGCAGAGCCATAATACGGTTTAATTGATCATGCTTAGGGTTTAATTGATCATGTTGGTTCCGTGGTGGTTTCTTTAATAGAAAATCGGAGGGGAAACCCTCTTTTGCTAAAAAAAATATTCTTAGAGTTTCCCCCTTTCATGATCACTATACGATCAGAATATGTGCTTCGTGTCATAATAACACTGCTCGCACATATCTTACAACTGATGCTTTGCATTGCTTCTACTTTGTTGAACTGCCATTAGCTTAGTTTACACATCGTGTATGTGAATACGCCCTGCCTATCCATTTTGAGTACATATTCCATCTGTCATCATACCATATTTATCCATTCAAATGCTGTTCTTGTGTATCAAACGTTCAAAAGGAAGAGGGTGATTGCTGATCGTGGAGGAGCACAAGCAAAGTATTTGGAAAAGGTAGTGGCACCTGATAAATCAGATAGCTCATTGGGTGTAGTTGCAATATCACCTGACCCACAAAATACCCCAACTCTAGCAGACTCTAGCCCTACTACACTAGTCATTTCTGATGCCCCAACTCAGCAGACCCCAACTGCAGCAAACAGTATGATTATGCCAGTTGACATAGCACCAGTTGTACGACGCAAAAACCCCATTCCAGTAAAGAGTACATCAAATCCAGTTGCCAAATGCCTTTTCGAACCAGAGAGAGCCCCAGTTGCAGCAAATAGGACCCATGTTCCATTTCTTCCCAGTTTAGAAGATGAAGCTTATGTTGTTGTCAGGAACTTTGTGTGCATCTTTCCTTCATGGAAAGATTATACCGCAAACACAGAACAATTTCCAGTCTTCCTCCGCAACTTATGCGTAAGTAATGTACTAATGTTATTCATGGTCATTACTGCATATGTTTATGCTGACAGAAGACACAAGATTTCATTCTTTTAAATAGGCGAGGAGCAAACTAGATTGTGATCACGAGCAAGGGTTGGTTGCGCTTTTCAAGCACTCGTTGATGAAGAATTGTTCCTACCTGAGGCAAGCGCACTTCGATGGCAAGCCTCTGAACGAAATTTCTGTAAAGTCTCTGGTGCTACATTTAACCGACGGTGACTAGAATAATCTTGTTGCACATTGGTCTCGGCTGCATCATAAGGTACTATCTATGATATCACATCACAATTTGAACTACATTTCTGCATTTGCCTTAATGTCTCACTTGTACGAAAATTGTTAGCAGAAGAACATTCATTCTCAAGGGACCACAAAATCTCGCAACTATACTGCACACTACATTGCTCTTGTGAGTACCTCTTGCCCTGTATGACCATACTTACTTTCATAGTTGTTTGATTATGTAGCATCACTGCACATGTTAGCCTCGTAATCGTCCATTTTGTGGACATTATAAGATCCGTATGGACTCTTACATAAACCCAATGCTTTTGAAGAGGTTTATAGCTCTGCAGTCCTCTTGTAAGGACTGAACGTGGTCTATCACTATACTTACATTAACAGCTACTCCCTCTGCCCCATAATATAAGAACATTTTGTACAGTACACCAGTGTTCAAAACACTCTTGTATTATGGGAAGAGGGATTGGTTCATTTTGTAGCATTCTACATCTTATCTCCCTCGCCCACCATTTACTAAAAAAGATCAGATCTATATTTAATCTTACCAACAAGTAGAATACACAGACAATGCCAGTGCAGAAGTGTAGCCCATTGCTCTTGTCAGTACATTTTGTCCTGTAACGCTTGTACTTCCAGGGATTGGTAGTTGATTATGTAGCATCAATCTGCATCTTATCTTCATTATCCTCTATCCGTTCCAATATTATCATATCTATAATTACTCTCTACAAAACATAGAGTATAGGCAATTCTTATGAAGAAGATTCTGTGGTGAAATTCTTGAGTTATCCTTCCCTTGACATGGAGAAGGGCATTATAAAGCCGGTGTTAACTGTTAATGTAAGTCAGTACTTCTAAAGCCTTTATCCTCAACTGCTGTTTAATTTGCTCATACTCCCTATCATTTACTGCTATTTAGTTTGCTGTTTCTACCAAAATGCATGTTCGTAAGAACCGTAAGTTCTAAGTTTTACTTGTAAAACCAAATTCCTTATTCATACCATGCACATTACTTAATACTCCCTATATGTATGATTGTTTGTGTGGATCTATAATCCAGTGTGTGGTGAAGCAGCCCATGTTTGCACCTTGTCATCTCCTGTTTTATCTTAATGATGTGGCTGATGATATGAACAACATGCCATGCACATTATCCAAAATAGATACAATGATTTTCTTTGCCCTTCATCTATGCTTGTTATGTTGACATGGTAATCCAGTAGTGTGGTGAAGCTCCCCGCATTATGAACAATGCTAAATTATGCTATTGATATTTTGAATTTACTCTTTATTTTCTAATTTGAAATTGGATAGAATTGACAGAACAGTTATCATCTTTGTTTATACACCTGTAAAACTTGTCATCTCTCTGCTTTGTTTCAGGGTGATATGCCTGATAGCATGCACAAGTTTGCTGAAGGCCGTGAGACAAACCCAACATATATTGTAGCAAAGAAGGCCAAACATCTTGAAGATAGAGAGACAACCCCAAAGTCTTGTCTTGATGCAGTGTTCAAGTTACTTGAGACTAACAGTCAGACAAGCTCACATAATTCGTTGTCTGAATCAGTTCGACTTCTTCAGTCCCAAGTTCTAGCAGAAAGGCATTCTGCAACTCACATTCGACTTAAAGTCCTATCTCTAAGAAAGATTGAGGAGAACACCAATGAGAACCTCATCGCTAAACAGCTACACCTGGAAGCTATGACCGACATGTTAGGCCGGTCTCACAGCCTTGCTCAACAGCTTGCGCAGCAGTTCCCCCGCAAGGCTAACCTTTCTTGAACTATCTTGGAAGTGGTCTCGGTTCAATATTATTTTGTTACGCTGCAATGGTGGCCAGTTTTTGTATTCTGCTTCTTCATTGCGCTTTATGATCACTGGTGGCGAACTTCGATGCCTAGTGGATGTAATATACCTTGAATCCTTTATTGTATAGTGTAGGTTTATTCTTAGTTACTATGCCGCAATTTCTTTATTGTATAGAGTAGGTTTGTTCTTAATTCCTACTAGTTACTCCCATCATGCGCTATCTGGAAAAAATCAGATGTAGTCGACCGGACCGAAACATTCGACTCTAATAGGCCAAGTTTTTAGCGGGCCACAATTGGGCCGGCCTGCATCTTTCTTGGGCCCGAATGATTGGGGCCTTCACACATTGCGCCAGGCCCAAACTTACATCGGCCTATATTTTAGTTGGGCCTTTTGTTGACCAAGCGCTTAGTTTGGCCCAGGTAGCGTTGGGCCATTAACAGGCTGAATATTGTATTGGCCTGTTACGACCGAGATGAAACCATGGGCCTTTATCAGGCCAAAATGCATGCTGGGCCTTAATTTTCACTAGTCGTCGACGGGCCTTCAGCAGGCCGAAATGTAGACCGTGCCATTTTGGGCCCAGTTAGCTCACGGGCCGTTACCAAGCCGAAACATATCTCAAGCCTTAGTTGGCCCACTGATATCATGGGCCTTTAAGAGGCCGAAAGCTTAGCACAGGCATCAATGGGCTGAATTCCGCGACAGGCCTTTAACAGGCCCAAAGTCACGTTGGGCTTAACTATTGCCACCTTTAGCACGGGCCGTTAGTGGGCCCGATGTCCCGTCGGACCATATATGGCCCATGGGTAGCACGGGTCATTCCCAGGCCGAAAGTCACACTGGGCTGAAATAGGCCCATGTCTACATCAGGCCTCTAACAGGACGAAAGTCACTGGGCTGTAGTTGGGACCAAATATTCGGCGAACAATTAACGGGCTAGATCTAGCTTCGGGCCGCAAATGGGCCCAACTATTGGGCGAACAATTAACGGGCCAGATCTGGCTTTGGGCCTAAATGGGCCCAAATATTGGGCGAACAATTAACGGGCCAGATCTGGCTTCGGGCCATAAATGGGCCTTTATTAAGCAGGCCATTATTGGGATGGCCCGCTAGTACCTGATTAAGTTCTACGGGCCTTTGACTAGGCTGGCCTTTTTAACCTATATGGGCCTCTATTGGGCCCAGCCACGTGTCGACGTATCATAGGCATGTCTCCTCCAATGGACGGGCGACATCTGGCCCACTCACAAGCTGATAGGTGTTCCCTTCGTCCAATCAAAATTTTACACGTGGAAATTTCGCATTGGTCAGGGCTGTTAACGGGTTATCGGATCCAAAATCCGACCCGATAGCTTAACGGCGTTCCGTTACGGTGGATGCCATGTGTCGGTCACCCTTGACGAAAACACTTCTATGACGGGCGATTTATCGTCATGGAAGTGGACACTTCCGTGATGATAATTTTGGTAATGTCATGGAACACTTCTATGACAGCACAGGTATGACTATCTTGATTCTGTCATAAAATCATCATGTATGTACATGCATGACAAAAACGTGATGTACTGTGACAAACATGTATCACCACGAAGCACGCCTCCATGTGGTGCCCGAGCGCCTCCCTCGTAATGTTGGCAAGGTTTGAGGCCCTCCAGAAGAGAGCCCCCGAGCCCTGCCCGAGGAAGGCGTCGGGTGCGCCTTCCTATGCGACAGAGGGAGGCGCCCCAGGTGCGGGCGCTGATCCTGACGTGGCGCCACATGCGGCGCCGTTCTCCTGAGGCCCATACGGAGTAACTGCTTCTTCTTCTTGGGGATGGCCTCAGGAGGGTACTCGCCCTTGCTGTCGGGGTCGTCGATTGCTGTGGCCTGGAAGGAATGCTCGAGGGAGCACACCGCATCTCTTTCTTCGCAGGGGACTGTGATGATTCCGCCGCTTCCGGCATCTTGAGGACGTTGTTGCCGTGGTGGGTCACCGCCATGAACTTAGCCAAGGCTGGATAACTAAGGGTGGCATTGTACGGCAGACGGATGTGGGTGACGTCGAAGTTGATGATCTCGGTGCGGTAGTTGTCGCGCTGTCCGAAGGTGACTGGGAGGTGGACCTGACCTATCGTGGTGGTGGAGCCGTCGTTCACTCCTAAGAAAGGCTTGGTAGGCTGAAGTTGATAGCAGGGCACTTGAAGGTTGTCGAACATCTCGATGGAAAGGACGTTAAGCCCTGCGCCGCCGTCGATGAGAGTTTTGGTGACTTGCACGTTGCTGATGATGGGTGAACAAAGCATGGGGAGAGCGTCGGCGGTGGCCGCGCACTTGAGACCGTCTGCTGAGCTGAAGGTAATAGCGCACTTGTACCACCTGAGCGGGCGTGTAGCCTCGAGCTTGGGGAGGACTGCGTTCACCTCGCGAGCAAACTGCTTGAGGATACGCTGTGAGGCCAGGGCTTGAGCTCCACCCACGATGCAGGTGATAGCACACGGTTCCTAGATGCCCCCAGCCCCCTCGTCTTGGTGGTGGTCATCGTTTCTTCTTGGCGGTGGAGGCTGTGGAGGAAGCCCAGCATTTCCCTGAGGACGGTCCTCACGAGGCTGATCCCTCTAGGCACCTTCGCGAGGCTGATCCTGCCAGCGATCCTCACGAGGCCGGTCGTGCCACTCCTGGCGTGCACCCCGATCGTCCCATCGTCCTCCGCCACGTCCTCCTACTCGGTCGTAGCCTCGGTTGTTGCGCTCAGGGCGTCGACTGAAGCGTCCGTCGCGCGTGGCTCTGAGCTCTTGACAATTGTTGGTGTTGTGGCTGTGCATGTTGTGGAAGGAGTAGAACGGTCGGCTGCCCTTGGATGACTCAGGCTGGTCCCTGCCGCGCTTCGTGTCCGGCTCTGCCATGAGTACAGCCACTCCCTCGTGCTTCACGACCTTGGCCTTGGCTTTGTTCTCCTCCAGGTCGGCAGCTAGGAGCTCGAGAAGGGAAAGGCGCCCTTCCTCAGCCCTTGCGCACTTGGTCGCCAGGTTGAACAGCTCCAGGGATGTGCATAGCTCCCCATGGATGGCTAGCTCCTCCTTCATCTTGACGTCCTGGACGCCATCGGAGAACGCAGAGATGATGGCTTCATCCGTCACCTTGGGGGTCTTGAGACGAACGTTGTTGAAGCGCTGGATGTACTTCTGGAGTGTCTCCCCTGATTGTTGCTTGACGTGGCATAGGTCTCCCAAGGCCGGGGGGCGGTCGCGAGTTCCCCGGAAGTTGGCGACGATGCGGTTGCGCATCTCATTCCAGCAGGAGATCGAGCCTGGAGGCAAGTTCAGGAGCCAGGAGCGTGCGCCATCCTTGAGAGCCATGGGGAACCAGTTCGCCATGACTTTCTCGTTGTCGTAGGCCGCGTCGATGCTCAGCTCATAGAGCTGCAGGAACTCCGCAGGGTCGAGGGTGCCGTCATAGCACGGAGGCAGGTCTGGCTTGAATTTGCCTGGCCAGGTGACGCTACGTAGCTCGGGGGTGAAAGCACAGCAGCCCGCCGTGGCCACCGTGGGTCGTCGTGGAGGCAGAGCTTGGTCGTGGTGCCCCTGCATTACCGCGGCACGCGGTGCATGGCCCTGTCGCAGCAAGAAATCCTGGCATAGCAGAGCTGGGAGTGGTGCAGCGTTTCCTTGTGGACAGGGAATCACTTGGCAGCTTCTTTCTTCATGCACTAGCACATGGCACAGTGTGCTGGGCTGCGCATCTTGGAGCAAGGATGTCATCTTGACATAGGGGGGGGGGCTGAGGTGCTCCCTGAGCCACACGCCTAGGCGCAAGGGTGCCATCTTGTTGCGGAGGAGGCGGAGGCGCTCCGTGAGCCACGCTGCCCGCAGCTGGGGGCAGGCGAGGCAGCGAGAGGGATGGTGCAGGAGCTCGGCGATGCGGTCCAGCCAATCCTCGTAGAGGTCATCGACTGGACGGTAACGCAGGAGCTTGCGTGCCATGAGCAGCGCAGCCTATGCATCCATGGGTGCGCGGCGAGCGTGAGATGACGAGCCAGCC
Organism: Triticum urartu; assembly: GCF_056163025.1. Classification (NCBI taxonomy): domain Eukaryota; kingdom Viridiplantae; phylum Streptophyta; class Magnoliopsida; order Poales; family Poaceae; genus Triticum; species Triticum urartu. Next base: position 439,628,418 of record NC_141878.1, on the reverse strand, counting down.
GGAGTCAGCGATGCGGTGGCGGTGTGGCCATCATGGCGCATGGAGGGATGCAGCGAAGAGGCTTGCTGCTCATTTTCCGCCGGGCCGGTGACAGCGTTGGCGGCGGGTGAAGGAGAACGACGGGGAGGCCCGCCTACTGGGGCCGTCTCAGTGACATGGGCGGTGAGAGCGGCCCGGTGCTCCGCGCTAGCCCGGCGAGCGTCGGCCATGAGCTTGGTGGAGTGACGAAGCGTGAGTCGACGAAGAAGAAGGCTTCGGCGCACCTGTACCTGGCGTAACAAATGTCGGATTTCGTGTTCCGGCAAAACCCTCAAGGTTCGAACACTAGGGTGCGCACGAAGATCTCCCCCTACCAACTCACGCCCTCGACCTCGCCACGATCTTAAAGGCAAGCTCGACGAACTCGCAACACAAGGGACACAAGATTTATACTGGTTCGGGCCACCGTTGTGGTGTAATACTCTACTCCGGTGTGGTGTGGTGGATTGCCTCTCGGGCTAAGGATGAACAGTACAAGGGGAAGAACAGCATCCTGAGGCGAGTTGTTCTTGTGCTTGATGGGTGTGTGGATGGGTTGGATCTAGTCCAGGATGAGATGGCTGAGGTTCAGTTCTTTGTCTGAGGCTTCGTCCCTTCCTACTATGGTGGCTAATCCTATTTATAGAGGCCCTGGTCCTCTCCCCAAATATGGAGAGGGAAGGGAGCCAAAAACGGCCAATTTGAAAGGGGACAGCTAGTACAAGCTATCCTGACAAAAGCAGTCTTCGCCTGCCAAAGGCTCTGGTAGTGACGCCCCCTTGGGCTCCATGGTGACCTCCGTCTTGCCGTCCTACTGGTCTTGGTCTCGTTGCACCAATATGGAAACCTTTGCTTGGCGCCTCGGTACTCTTCGTGTGCGCTTGCCTCCTTAGGACCAAAGAGGAAACAAGGACACTGTGTGCGCTGGCGCCCGCCTGGCGCCCGCCTGGTCTCTATCGTCATGGCTCATGTCATTCAACCTCGCGAGGTTTGCCTTGCCTTGATCTCTCCGCCCCTCGCGAGCCAGCCTGGTGAGGCCGCTCCCGAGAAGGTCTTGTGTCGTCCGCCTCGGGAGGCTTGTCCCTTCGCGAGGATCTTGGATGCTTCTTGGTTAAGATGGGTTGGACGGGACCGCTTGCAGAGCCATGCCGTGGGCCGCAGGTAGGCATGTCTGGGACCCCCGTTCCTAGAATGTCGAAATTTTCCTACTATCATTCCCACCGACGACCAATCTAGACCCGTTCCGGCACCCTGCCGGAGGGGGCAATCCCTCTCCAATGGCCATCTTCATCATCTCGGTGCTCTCCATGATGAGGAGGGAGTAGTTTTCCCTCGGGGCTGAGGGTATGTACCAATAGCTATGTGTTTGATATCTCTCTCTCTCTCTCTCGTGTTCTCGAGGTGTTACCATCTTGATGTATCGCGAGCTTTGCTATTATAGTTGGATCTTATGATGTTTCTCTCCCTCTACTCTCTTGTAATGGATTTAGTTTTCCCTTTGAAGTTATCTTATCGGATTGAGTCTTTAAGGCTTTGAGAACACTTGATGTATGTCTTGTGTGGGATACCCGTGGTGACAATGGGGTATTCTATTGATCCACTTGATGTATGTTTTGGTGATCAACTTGCGGCTTCCGTGACCTTGGGAATCTATGCATAGGGGTTGGCACACGTTTTCGTCTTGACTCTCCGGTAGAAACTTTGGGGCACTCTTGGAAGTACTTTGTGTTGGTTTGAATAGACGAATCTGAGATTGTGTGATGCATATCGTATAATCATACCCACGGATACTTGAGGTGACATTGGAGTATGTAGGTGACATTAGGGTTTTGGTTGATTTGTATCTTAAGGTGTTATTCTAGTACGAACTCTAGGGTTGTTTGTGACACTTATAGGAATAGCCCAACGGATTGATTGGAAAGAATAACTTTGAGGTGGTTTCGTACCCTACCATAATCTCTTCGTTTGTTCTCCGCTATTAGTGACTTTGGAGTGACTCTTTGTTGCATGTTAAGGGATAGTTATATGATCCAATTATGTTATTATTGTTGAGAGGACTTGCACTAGTGAAAGTATGAACCCTAGGCCTTGTTTCCTAGCATTGCAATACCGTTTACGCTCACTTTTATCATTAGTTACCTTGCTGTTTTTGTATTTTCAGATTACAAAAACCTATATCTACCATCCATATTGCACTTGTATCACCATCTCTTCGACGAACTAGTGCACCTATACAATTTACCATTGTATTGGGTGTGTTGGGGACACAAGAGACTCTTTGTTATTTGGTTGCAGGGTTGCTTGAGAGAGACCATCTTCATCGTATGCCTCCCACAGATTGATAAACCTTAGGTCATCCACTTGAGGGAAATTTTCTACTGTCCTACAAACCTTTGCACTTGGAAGCCCGACAACGTCTACAAGAAGAAGGTTGTGTAGTAGACATCATGGGCCGAGCTCCATAGGTTGTCCAGACATGCCATGAGGTCTGTCGTGGATCATCTTTGGCCGAAGGGACCAAGGCCGAATAGTTATTTTGGTTTAGTGCAACGATTCCTTGGTGTTGTGCTGCATATCGACGCTGTAAAGAGGTCGGCATGCATAGAGGGTGTGCGGATGGCCCTTGCCGGCGTTAAGACATACTGGGCAGAGATGGAGGCCACCGCTATTGCAACCCGGGATCCGGCTGTAGGCCAGGTCCCGGCTGAGCACTATTTTGAAGAAGTCCTAGAAGGCGCTCATTTAATAGAGGCTCAGTGCTCAAGTGACATGTATCCCAATTGTAAAAACAATGCTATTTGGATCATAAAGGTTATGTTTATACTTTTGCCTGAAATTATTATGATGCCTCCTGTGCGGCCATTTATGTATGTATATAACCTGAAAGTTTGCAATCATCGGCTTCAGCCCCCATGCACATAATGCGAGGGTGTTCAGAAAAGCACGTATTCACACTTGACCCAACGTCTTGGTCCATTAAGGAGGTGACAGCGTGGCGAACAAGGCAATCTGACTATATAGCTTTAACACTTTCACTTAGCCATAGGAGTTTGGCGGTGGGTCAACTATATAGCCCCTGGTACTTCCGCGCTCAACTGAAGACGGTGCGCGTACATACATGACCTGGAAACCGGTCCTTAGTTAATGCGGAGGAATCGCAAAGATTCCGCTGAGTCATCGAGTGGTTGACCAGTCTCGCGCTTTATCATGACAGTAAGTTTTCGACTTTCTCTACTGAGGTGCTCATCCAGATGAACCAGGGAACAATCGTAGTAGTTCTCCCAGTGCCACCTTAGCCGACAGAGCAGAATGTAAGGTAGCAAAACAAGGGAGCCAGGCAAACCAAACTATTGACCAAAGACATGATTCAGAGCTGATGCGTATAAGGCCAGACTCGCGACGCCGAACACTCTGTAAGGTATTCGGACTTTACAACATATACTGGGCTGAGTAACGCCCTCGATTATGAGCCCTAAATTTCCAGGTACTTGCATTAATCTAATGTGACGAAATGTCAATAACGCTAGCATCCCTTTCGGTTGTGTTGAGTATCCGGAGGGAGTGAAGCAACAAGAGACAGTAAAAAAAGGTTTACACAGGGTCTTAATCTCAAAAGAAGCCTTTGAGCGGGCCCTGCTGCATGTCTGCGCCTGTGTCTCCGTTGTGTCGATTTCTGGAAGGGTGTCGCATGATGATCATCTGTAAAATAGAAAAACATAGGTGAAAGTCTTTGTGCGAAAATTGGTTATTCTTAATGAACCATTAAAATGCAATCTAAATAGGGTCAAGCCAAACTGTAGCCCATTTTACATGCGGGAAACCCCTAGCACCACCTATGGGGGTGTATCCATCGACCCAATCTCAGGTTTATCTGAGCTGTTACAGCTAGTGGTGCGCCGGACTCGGCTAACCGTGTCTATGGTCTTGACGACCGATCATTTCGTCTGGTTGGGGAGGTTGTTCAGTGATTGGCAGCTAGAGCCGCCACGTATTCCTCCTTACGTGAGGAATGCTCTGTGTTTCCGCTAACTATGATGATGCCACATGGACCGGGCATCTTAAGCTTAAGATAAGCGTAATGCGGTAGTGCATTAAAACGAGCGAAGGCCGTTCTCCCGAGTAGTGCATGATGGCCGCTTCAGAATGGAGTGATGTCGAAGGTTAATTCTTCACTTTGGAAGTTATCGGGAGAACCGAATACAACCTCTAGTACTAGAGAGCCCATGCAGCGGGCCTCTAGGTCTGGTATTACTCCTTTAAAGGTAGTATTGCTTTGGCTGATTCTTGTCGGGTCTATCACCATTTTGCTGACGGTGTCCTGATATATCAGATTAAGACTACTGTCGCCGTCCATAAGGACTCGGGTGAAATGGTATCCGTCAATTATTGGGTCTAGCACCAAGGCAGCCGATCCTCCGTGCCGGATACTAGTCGAGTGATCCCTGCGATCAAAAGTGATCGGGCAGGCCGACCAAGGGTTGAACTTGGGGGTGACGAGCTCCATGGCGTATACGTCTCGGGGTGCACGCTGGCGCCTCCTCTTTGGTATGTGAGTTGCGTAAATCACACTACTGGAATCAGCTACTTTGCCATCTGCCAGCTCTTTGCCGTCAGCTAGCGGACGGCAAAGAAGCTCTTTGCCATCAGCTACCCGAAAGCAGACGGCAAAGAACTGGCTGATGGCAAAGAAAGCCTTTGCCATCAGCCAGCTCTTTGCCGTCCGCTAGCTGACGGCAAAGAGGGAGGGGGGCCCACTGAGGAGCTGGTTAAAAAATACTTAACGTCCCCTCGCTTTGCCGTCCGCCGCAGATGGCAAATATGAAGAAAAGCGGACGACAAAGGAGGGCGGACGCCAAAGGCTATCCTAACTAACCTAACTAACGGCCGAGCCCCCTCCCCCGCCCGTTACTCATCTCTCTCCCTCGACCTCCTCCGCCCCCGCCCCCGCCGCCCCCGCCCCCACCGCCCGGCGCCGCCCCCACCCTCGCCGCACCCGCCACCGCCCATCGCCGTCCAGCGCCGCCGCCGCTCCCACCCCCTCCCCCACCCGCCACCGCCCCCACCGTCCCGCCGCCCGGCGCTGCCCCCGCCCCTCCCGCCCCCGCCCCTCCCGCCCTGCGCCGCCCCCGCCGCCCGGCCATCCCACTGCCCCGGAGCCCCGCCGCCCCCCCCCCCACCCACCCACCACCCCGGCGCCAGCGTCGCCCCCTGCTCTGGTGAGTTTTTTTTTCTGTTTTTCTTTTTTTTGCTGTTTAATTCTTGTTTAATTGTTAGTGTTAGCGTTAGTGTTAGATTTAGTGTTAGAAAAGAAGAAAATTTAGTGTTAGTGTTAGAAAAAAGAATATGTAGAAGAAAAGAAGAAGGAGTGGAAAAAAGATGAAAAAGAAGAAAAGAAAAGAAGTAGAAAAAAGATGAAAAAGAAGAAGAAGAAAAGAAGTAGAAGAAGTAGAAGAAGAAGAATAGAAGAAAAGAAAAGAAGTAAAAGAAGTAGAAAAAAGATGAAAAAAGAAGAAGAAAGGAAAGAAGAAGAAAGGAAAGAAGAAGAAGAAGAAGAAGAAGAAGAAGAAAGGAAAGAAGAAGAAGGATAGAAGAAGAAGAAGAAGAAGAAAGGAAAGAAGAAGAAAAAAGAAGAAGAAGAGAAGGAAAGAAGAAGAAGGATAGAAGGAAACACCCCGACCACTGACCCCGACACCCCGACCCCGACACCACACCCCGACACCTGACCCCGACACCCTGACCTCGACACCCCGACCCCGACACCACACCCCGACACACAGACCCCGACACCACACCCCGACACCCCGACCCCAACACGACACCCTAACCCCGAAACAGCACCCCGACACCGACATGACACCCCGACCCCCTAAACCTCCCGAAAAGGTGCTCTTTGGCCTTCCAGAGGCCGACGGGGTTATATATTTGTGAATTATTAGTTAGGTCATATATTTTTCGATTTTGTTATGAAAAACATCATATATAATTGTGTTGATCGGGTAGATTTAAATGTGCAGTTGTTTCATCGCTGCGAGGTTTGGTGTTCGACGACCGCGCCGTGCGTTTGACGAGCTCTGCCCCTTCGTTCGTGGGTGAGCACAAATGACATGTCCTTCTCCCCCATTAATTATTTGCAAAAATGACATGAAATTTGGTAGCTAGCTATATATGTGTCTTGAATCATCAGTATGCGTAACCAATATGTGTCTCCCATTTGAAAGCGTCATAGTTATAAATATGCATGCATTTGCATATTTATAACCTTGATTCTTTCGAATTGTCCAACGCTATCCACGGACAGACCGAGTATGTGTAGATTGGGTTCGTTTTCCCATATGCTTTGCTCCGGATCCGACGCATAAATTTCCTCAGTGCCTCCCCTTTTGTTCTCCGGGTACACATCCTCTCTGTTTATTGCAGAGACGTGTATCAGGAGAACAGCGGGGAGGTGCTGCCGAAATTTTGCGTCGGATCCGGAGCATAGCATATGGGAAAATGAACCCAATCTACACATACTCGGGTGGGATTAGGACCTATCATTACCTATTAGAGTGTAGGTTGCATGGACGTAATAAAATTGACAAAGTAGATCAACTGATGAATATATACATGGTGAATTACATATATAATTGTTGTGTGTCCAGTAGCTCTGAAAGTCAAGATGAGTGACCGTGCTTGGATGTATACCGGTCACACTGGTCAGAACAAATGGAGCGCTGAATGGTTCACAAAAACCAAGGGGTTTGTGCAAGCCGCATTTGCAAATGGCCAGAGGAAAACTTGGTGCCCCTGTTTCCGATGCGGCAATTGGGAAAAGAGGACAGAGGCGGAAATGGGTAAACACCTGCAGAAGAATGGTTTCACGCCCGATTATACGGTGTGGACATTTCATGGTGAGTCTGCCCAACGTGACCGAGCTGAGGTGGATCGTCGTCACACCGACGAGCATGGTATAGGGATGGAAAACATGGTGCAAGGCTATGATGATGCTCGGGATTCGGACGAGGAGATGGAGGAATCTGCAAAGGCCTTCAATGAAATGTTGGAGTCTTCGAAACATCTGCTCCACGAGCACACTGAGCTTTGTCAGTTGGATGCCATCTCACAAGTAATGGCTCTGAAGGCTCAGTTCAACTTGGGCAGAGAATGCTATGACGCAATTATGACAGTATTTGGACGCTTTCTACCCAAAGGCCATGTAATGCCTACAAACCTGTACCAGTCGGACAAAATCCTCCGTGCACTGAAGATGCCCTATGAGAAGATACATGCCTGTGAGAAAGGATGTGCCTTATTTAGGCTTGACTATGCGGACTTGAACTATTGTCCCATTTGCAAGTCTTCCAGGTATATTGTGGTAGACAACGGTATGGGTGAGAAGACACAGACCAAAATCCCCGTTAGTGTTCTTCGGTATATGCCAATCGTACCAAGACTTCAACGTCTTTTCATGGTCGAAGAGATGGCTAGACAGATGACATGGCACAAAACAGGCAAAAGAACCGAACTAGATGCAGATGGGAATCTGATGATGGTACACACATCGGATGGTGTTGCGTGGAAAAAGTTTGATGAATTACATGCTGACAAAGCGGCAGATCCGAGGCATCCTCGAGTCGGCATCAGCACCGATGGGTTCAGTGTGTTTGGTATGACGGCAGCCCAATACAGTTGTTGGCCCGTATTTGTCTTTCCACTCAATCTCCCCCCCCGGACAGATTATGCAAATAAATGATCCATTTCACCTAAGTTAGCTCAAAAAGATCCATTTCAACTAAATTAGCTCATAAATGATCCATTTCACCTAAGTTAGCTCAAAAACGATCCATTTCAACTAAGTTAGCTCATAAATGATCCATTTCACCTCAGTTAGCTAAAAAACGATCCATTTCACCTTAGTTACCTCAAAAACGATCCATTTGACCTTAGTTAGCTCATAAACGACCCATTTCAACTAAGTTAGCTCATAAATGATCCATTTCACCTTAGCTAGCTCATAAACGACCCATTTCAACTTAGTTAGCTCATATATGATCCATTTCACGTAAGTTAGCTCATAAATGACATACTCTTCTTGCTCTAGTCTTCTTCTTGTTCTACTCTTCTTGTTCTAGTCTTCTTCTTGTTCTACTCTTCTTCTTGTTCTACTCTTCTTGTTCTAACTTTCTTATTTTTCATTTTGCAGATTTCATTCACTTGACGAAAGCTTGCCTAGATGGAGTGCTCCTTATCCCTTTCTCTGTTTCTTTTGTATCGTTGAACTATGCAGGTATCGTTGGATGAAACTATTGTAATATATATGGTTGGATGATGAAGTTATGTGTTGGATATCTTATATTTTTGCTCTGTAATGGCCTTTTGAAATATATCTATATATGTCATATATATTTGTGATGAAAATTGTTGGATTTAATAAAAAACAGATAAAAGAGCCAATATACAGGCTCTTTGCTGTCCGCCACCGACGGCAACGGGCTCTTTGCCGTTTGCCGCGGACGGCAAAGAAGACACGTGGCATCCAGCTGTGCTTCCTGGGAGCTGACCCATTTGGTCAGTTTGCCTACAGTGGCAGACGGCAAAGAACCTGCACTTTGCCATCAGTGGCAGACGGCAAAGAACCTGCCATGTAGTGACGTGTAGATGACATCATACGGCGGACGGCAAAGACACTAGAAATTTTGCCATCAGCGGCGGATGGCAAAGGCCTGCCGTTAGCCACTTAACGGACTGACAGCGCAATTATTGTCGTCCGCTCTCTTTGCCGTCCGCCGCAGACGGCAAAGGGCCTTTGCCGTCAGCTGCCAGGAAGCAGACGGCAAAGTAGCTGTTTACCGTAGCCTACTTTGCCGGAGCCTTTTGCCGTCCGCGACTGACGGCAAAGGCCTTTGCCGTCCGCCGTTCATGCCTTTGCCGTCCATCGTGGCAGACGGCAAAATAGCTGATTCCTATAGTGTCATGTTCACTGTTTTGACCTCTGGTGTGAATTTTTTCTGTCCCCCAGTGTTCGGCTGGCGAGGCTCATCCTCATCTTCGCTTGGTGTCTCCCTCCCCTTGTGTTCGGCGTTTAGCTTGCCGACCTGCTTGAAGACCCAGCATTCACTGTTGGTGTGATTTGCAGGTTTGTCGGAGGTGCCATGAATCTGACATAATCTGTCTAGAATCTTGTTTAGCCTAGACGGTCCATCTCTGCTGCCTTTGAATGACTTTTTCTGTTGACCGGGTCGAGAGCCCCTGAATCCGGCATTTACCACCGTGTTGTCTGGGCTGTCTTCGTTGTTTCAATGATTGCTTTTATTGCGTCGTGGTTTCCCGTTGCCATCCCTCACTTCGGATGTGCCTGGGTTGCTGGTGCCGCTAGGTGCTAGCCAACTATCTTCGCCTGCGCAAAAGCGGGTCATAAAGCTTGTTAGGGCTGTCATTGTCCTCGATTTTTCTTGGGCGAGGTGTCTGGCGAGCCATTCATCCCGGACACTGTGCTTGAAAGCCGCTAAGGCTTTGGCATCCGGGCAGTCGACGATTTGATTCTTCTTCGTGAGAAATCTGTTCCAAAGCTTTCGGGCTGACTCTCCGGGCTGTTGAATTATGTGACTTAAATCGTCTGCATCCGAAGGTCGGACATAGGTCCCATGAAAACCCGCCATACTTTTCTTTAGTGTCAAGCACTTTGTTCCATCTATTGTTGAGTGTATTCTGCGCGGCCTTAAGCCTTTGCTTCTGCTTCTTCAGGCTCCTCACGGTGGCGATAAGCCTTCTATGGACGTTCTCTTGTTCCAAGTGCCTTTCCGGGATGATGTGTGCCTCATCGTCTGGACTGTTCTCCTCTCCGGAGATAGGTTGATGAGCTTTACACTCGGTGTCGCCGTGATCGGACAGCGGCTCTGTACTATGTTAACAGTCCGCTAGTTCATCTTGCTCAATCGCTGGGTCCATGTGGTCGTCGTTTCCTTTGGAGTCGACCGGGGTATTATTCTTTCTTGCGCTGTTATCGTTGTTTTTGGTGAGGCGGGATTTGGAGTGGCGCCTATGTCATCGCTTTGCTTGCTTCTCGAGGGGACTATCTTTGCTGCATCCTCATGTTCCTCGTTGTTGTTTTCTTTGGGTGTATCCACCATGTATATATCGTGTGATGAAGTAGCTGTCCAGCGCCCTGTGGGCGATGGTTCCTGTTTCTCTCCTGCATCGTCGTCCATACAGTCGATGTCTTCGGAGTCGAAATCAAGCATGTCGGTTAAGTCGTCGACAGTGGCTATTAAGTGGGTGGTGGGTGGGGAACGAGTTCCTTCGTCGTCCGCTTCCCACTCGAGCCGGACATAGTTCGGCCGAGGGTCTCCTGACAAGGAGAGAGACCTCAATGAATCTAGCACATCGCCGAAAAATATCCGTGGAGGTAAACTCCATGATCGGTGCCCAATCAGATTGGATAGGCACGGACGCAGGCGGTTCGGAGCCTGTGGCCGGGGACGAATCCAAGGGTCCGGTAACACAGGTCTCATATGAGGTAAAGTCAGTATTCAGCTCTATCGCCGCTGAGTGTGCGGCCTTCGTGGCGGGGTCCATCCACCCGTCCTCGGATGGCACAATCTGCTCCGGATTGAGGGCCGGAGTAACCACAGGTGCGATCTCTCGAACACCGTCCGATGCCAGAGCTAAGTCATGCTCGTCGTGACTGTGCGGCGCGCCTGACACAAGCTCGAATCCGTCAAAGATCAAGTCTCCACAGGATATGGGCAGTGTAGTTCAAGCTTCCAAATCTGGCCTAATGGCCAGGGGCATAGCTATCGATCTTCTCTAGATGGCCAAGCGACTTGGCCCGCAGTACAAAGCCACCGAATACGAAGATCTGTCCGGGGAGAAAAACCACACCCTGGATCGCATCGTTGCCGATGATTGAAGGATCCATCAAGCCTTTACGTGACGGCACAGTGGAACTCTCAATGAAAGCACCAATGTCGGTGTCAAAACCGGTGGATCTCGGGTAGGGGGTCCCAAACTGTGCGTCTAAGGCTGATGGTAATAGGAGGCGGGGGACATAATGTTTACCCAGGTTCGGGCCCTCTCGATGGAGGTAATACCCTACTTCCTTCTTGATTGATCTTGATGATATGAGTATTACAAGAGTTGATCTACCACGAGATCGTAGAGGCTAAACCCTAGAATCTAGCCTATGATTATGATTGTTGTTGTCCTACGGACTAAACCCTCCGGTTTATATAGACACCAGAGGGGTCTAGGGTTACACAAAGTCGGTTACAAGGGAGGAGATCTACATATCCGAATTGCCAAGCTTGCCTTCCATGCGAAGGAGAGTCCTACCCGTACACGGGACGAAGTCTTCAATCTTGTATCTTCATAGTCCAATAGTCCGGCCAAAGTATATAGTCCGGCTGTCCGAGGACTCCCTAATCCAGGACTCCCTCAGTCATCATGACTCAAGAGAACACCAAGTTATGTGATTTCTCAAATACCAACAACAATGATTTTATCGGCACTCCGCTTGCTCCTCCCGCCGCTAGTGCGGAGACTTGTGATAATAATACTACTTTGCTAAATCTTGTTATGAAAGACCAATTTTCCGGTACTCCTAATGAGGATGCCACATCCCATCTTAATACCTTCGTGGAATTATGCGATATGCAAAAGAAAAAAGATGTGGACAATGATGTGGTCAAGATGAAATTATTTCCATTTTTTTTGCGTGATTCTGGAAAATTTTGGTTCTCTTATTTGCCTCGCAATAGTATCAATTCTTTGAATAAGTGCAAAGATGCTTTTATCACTAAGTATTTTCCTCCCGCAAAAATTATTTCCCTTAGAACCCAGGTCTTGAATTTCAAGAAAGGTGAACATGAGCATGTTTCACAATCTTGGGAAAGGATGAAAATGATGCTAAGGAATTGCCCAACTCATGGGTTAAATCTTTGGATGTTCATACAAAAATTTTATGTGGGCTGAATTTCATTTCTCATAATCTTTTAGATTCTGCAGCGGGTGGTACGTTTATGGAAATTACTTTGGGTGAAGCCACCAAATTTCTTGATAATGTTATGGCAAATTAATTTGCAATGGCACACCGAAAGGGCTCCTACTAGTAAAAAAGTTAATTCGGTTGAAGAAATTTCTTCTTTGAGTGAAAAAGTTGATGCCCTTGTGAAATTGGTTGCTAGTAGAAGTGCTCCTATTGATCTTAATGACATGCCTTTGTCTACTTTGAATGAGCAAAATAGTGATGCTATTGATGTGAATTTTATTTCTTGCAATAATTTGAACAACAATGCTTATAGACGTAATTTTAATCCTAGGCCTTTTCCTGGCAATTCCTCCAATAATTATGGTAATTCCTATGGAAATCAATCTCACCCTAATAATAAAGCACAGATTGAGTCTCCGGGTTCACCGTCATGGCGTTTTTGCATAACAAACCCTATGGTATTAAGTAGTTAACCTGCAGCCCAATAAATAATAACAATAAGTGGAAAAAATGTTTCGTATTTGAGCCCCACCCGTGCAGGCGTACGACAGATAAAAAACCCGATCCCCGATTCGAGCGACCGCGCCTCCCACCGATGAATCCGCCTCCTCCCCGCCGCCGGCCGACATCCTCCGCCACGCCATCCTTTGTCGCGTCGTCCTGCCTGCACCCTGGTCTGCCTCCTCTCTGCCACGCCCTCTTCCCCGCGTCGTTCGACTCCTCCGCGCGCGGTTCGTGGACACCGAGGCCCATGCCGCCGCACTCCGAGCCTGCGTCGGCCGGCTCATGCGCGCGCCGCCGACCGTGACCGGCTGCTCAACACGCTCCTCGCAGCCGCGGGCAACGACCAGGAGGAGGAGGATGCGCCGGAGGTGGGGCAATGTCAGAATCAACGCGCTCGGATCCAGCCGAGGCTTACGGCGACACGAACGTGGAGGCTCCGGCCGCGGCCGCGGCACTCCCTCCGGTCATCACCTTCCTTCCCGTGAGCTCACTTCCACCTAGCCTCTCCCCCGTTCCTCTTTGTTTTTTAACTGATTACCAACTTCTTGATCAATCCTGCTCCTCTGCTCCCGCAGGATGGCTTTCTCTGTTCAATTGCTTAATTTGGTTGTCTTCGTCTTACCTGAACTGCAAGGGAACCAACTTACATGGCATGATGGATGGAGATAAGTAGATGTTTTTTTGTTGTGTTCGCATGCTTTCTAATAGTTTTGAGCAATAGGCATAAATCTGTTATAATCAATCAAAGACAGTGAGAATGTTTGCTGAAATCTTTAGAAGTGGGGATCCTATGAATTGCTTTAATTGAACGTCCAACGATGATCTCATCTTATAGTAACTCACTTTTGAAACATTGTATTGGTAGTTTTTATCTTTACGATTTTTCCTTCTGTACATATTGGATTGCATTATTTAGGACATGAGACAGCGCTACAAATAGCTCATGAGAGTAGTTAGCAAATGCAAATCATTGTATATTGTCATTTATGCTTCTCTTAATAGAAAATAGTACTATTCTGGGGAAGGGCATTTGGCTGAGTTTCAATAAAACTCTTCAGGTTTTGTATGGTGAGATTCTCTTTATAAAACAAGATTTGTATTGGTGGTAGATCGACAACAACTGACAAGGACTACCACGATTAGAGCTACTATTTGGCACCCATGTTACAGTATGAAGTCAAGCAGGCAACAAGGTATGACATTGCCATCATTTAGTTTGCGGGTAGTGCATAGGTCTATTTAATTAGTTTTTTCACACGATGGCTCATGGTTTTGGTTGATAAATATGTGTGTGTGCATGGAACAACTAATTGATCAGAACTGACAACATCATTATTTTCAGAAATTGTAATAATACAAATAAAGAAAGAAAACAAATGAGCTTCGTATGAATGATGCATGACAAAGTTGTCATATATACATGCCTGAGTACAGCATGTCCTTTTTTCTTTTTTTTCTTTTTCGAAAAGGGGGGTCTCCCCGGCCTCTGCATCAGAACGATCATGTCCTATACCCAATATTTCTTAAGTTCAATGCTAAGTTAGTAAATATACATTTTAGGCCAAAATGTTTAGAAATCCCAAGTTCAATCTATTATTTTTATAAATAAATTCATGATGATTAAATAAAGACATATAATATATCTAAGGTATTTACCCAATATTTACCATGAAAAGTCCAACCATTAGCTGCGTGGTTTTCTATAGTGACCCCCCTAACAAAAACAAGAAAGGGAAGCACCTTCAGCACTGAATTAAATACATATGAGAGTTATCTTTTTTGTTGATAATCTTTAGTGTAAACACTTATATTTTTCTTGATTGCCAGATTTTATACACTTTTATCATGGTATATATATGGGAGTACAGGGATCCGTGGGACGAGGCCAAGGTGTACGTGCGCAACCTTCCCTACGACGTTAGCAGCGAGCGCCTTGTGCAGCTCTTCGGGCAGGATGTCGTCGTCGAGGTCACCGTGGTGAGCATGCTCTTCCTCTTAGACCATCTTCAACGCTGGATGCTAGCATAAGGTGATATGATTTGTTTCACAGTCGATATGTGGTATTGGTGACAGAAGGTGCATCACGCGCTTGGGTATTTTCCTCCGCATGAGGTAAAGTACCAAATGTGTTTTCAATAAGTAATTAGCAGTCATGCTTAGCATCAGGCTTTGATAGAGGGGGCGCTTATAAGATTTTTGATTTTAGGTATTTATTTTCTTTATCTCTGAGCATCTACACAGGCAACCCGCATTATAGATGATATTAGCCTGCTGCCAGTGTCGTTCCTCTAGGCACACACACACACACACAAACAAACACACACACACACATTTTGCCTGGTGAGGGGAATGCCTCAAATCATCGGACTCCTGATTATGTGTCGTGTTCGTGAAAGACTGAAACTGACACTATCGGTTCTAGATGTAAATGATGTCTGCTTTAATGTGGTTGTTGTGTTGTTGAAGCTCAAATGGAGTGTTTATGCATAACTAAAGTGGCACATTTAGTTCTGGACATATCCAACAGCCTCCAAAACTTCTGAAAGCAAAGAGCTGGAGAACCATCCTCTAGGCTCTCCTGTACCCCAACAAATTATTTTTCTTCCAAAACTATTGATAAGCACAGCAAGTTTTAAGTGCAATTCCACATCCAGATGTTGTTATTTAGGTTGTCATCATACTGTATCAGCTTCAAAGTTTATTTTTTACTCTCAAGTAGTCCATAAATATGTGAACCTGAACACTCAAACTACTGCGGGGGTAGGATTTCCGCAATATCCTTTGGCTGGTTAATATGTTTGGACTAGAATTTTCTGAATTGTAGTAAGCTTGGCAACTACAGAATACATTGTGTCGAGATATAATAGCACTTGATTCTCTAACAATCATTGGTTCATGAATTGCAGCAGGATGAACCCAAGGCCCCTCCTGTGAATCCCATTGCTTACCATTTTTCATGATTGAGATCTTGGGATTTAACATTTTGTATTTTCTTGTTTATTTTCTTTTTCTTTTGGAGGAGAACAAGATGCAGCTTGTAATGTGTGAATTTACAACTTTTGTTGAATAAACAAAATATATCAACTGTAAGTTGATGTATAGAAAAGTCAACCCTTGCATAGATTTTGTATTATATATAGGTAACTCAGTATAGATAACATTTTTTCATCTTTCTCTGGCAGCTCTTCAGATATCATCTACACCTCAGACAAGTAACATTAACTTGCTAAAAGCACGAAAAGTAACACAAGGTTTGCAAGTTTGACAAAGTTTCGTTCTGTTCTTGAATGTAGCTATTTTTATTTTCCTTCTATTCAAACTGGTGTTGGAATGGCGACAAAAACATTAACTTCACACTGTTGCTAGCTGTGACGTTTTGTCAAAGTTGAATACAAGAAAGTGGATTTGTAAGCGGAGTGACAATGCCAATTATTTTTCTCCTGGTGCAACACATGACAATATGTGCTACATCGAAAGGAAAAGGAGGAAGTAATGCACTAGAAGTTTTACAGAGTCATGATGCACATTGAGGAGTTAGTGGTGTGTTTTCCTTTTCTTTTGAGACAATTGTCGTATAATGGAAAAAGTACACTACCGTTCGGCTGAAACCCATCATATTTCTAAAGGTATACAACCAAAATTGAGGTGAGACCAAATGTTATGCTGAAAGTTTCAGGTTAGTGAGGACAAATTAATTTTTTTCCTACTGCAATGCACGGATAAGTTTGGCATACAACGATGATATCTAATTGCATTGTCTTTTGGACCATTTAAACTGAAATTAATTATCAATTTTGATCATAAATCCCATCCCAATAGTTTTGATCACTATTGTACTTCAACCACAGAAATTATTTTAGTTTGCCATGTTCCAAATCACCAATGATACAGAGGCCATGCAACTTGGAACATCAAGTAATAGCATATCCATTTTTTACTTATTATATTTCTTGAGAAAGTTATTTATTGTTTTGAAAATCTTTTTTAACCAAAATTGCTTCAACAATGTTGTTCTGCTATAGTTGTTTGATTATCTCAAAGTTGTTTGAGTGGTATTTTTTCAACTATCTAGGGATATACTCCCTACGTGTCTAAATATAAGTTATATAGTCTATATTGGAATCTCTAAAAAGGCTTATATTTAGGCACGGAAGGAGTATTTATTTATTTTATACCCGGTGCAACGCACGAGCCCTTTTGCTATAATAATAAAGTCATTAGTGCTTCTGGTGGTATGTCATATATATTATCTCAAAGTTGCAAAATATAACCTACCGATGCCACCTATAAGTGAAAAAAATGTTTCACACAGGAGAACCCCACCCGGGCCGGCCCATGTAGTAGGGTTGCGCTGGGAGAAGATAGCACGCCCGTTTGGGCCGACTCATGTGGGTGCCACCTATTTTTAAGTTTCTTTTATATTTTTATTTTTCCTTTTCTGCTTTTGTTTTTTCTACTTTAAATAATTTGGTACTTAAAATTAAAAAAAAATGACAATTTCTAAATAAAATGTTCGCAATTTTTTAAAAAAAATATTGAAAAATAAAAAAAATCTTCATGATTTCTAAAAAAAAGTTTGTGTAAAAATGTTAATAAAATTGAACAAAATCTTTGCCCAAATGTTATCCGTGATGCAGCAAAATGTTGTCAAGGTGTTGGGGATTATGATTTTTTTCTCCCGGTGCAACGCACGGGCTCTTTTGCTAGTCTTATAATAATAACAAGAACACCTCTGATCTTGAGAGTAATATTAAAGAAAAAAATTTAAATACTTCCATAGAAGAAAAGTTGAATAAGATTGATGATTTGTCTAGAAGTGTTGATAGAATTGCTCATGATGTGGAAAATCTCAAGATGAATCTTTTTTGTGCCTAAAGTAGATAAATCAATTAAATCTCTTTATGTTTCTATGGACGAAAGTAAGAAAAGAACTGCTATGCTTAGAGCTAAAAGAGAATTTTTAGAAAAAGCTTTTACTAGTGATTATTCTTGCAAAAATGATGAAGATCTGAAAATGATTGGTGTTTCTTCTATTGATTCTTTGTTTATTAAAATTAAGAATGATGAAAAAGGGACTGGAGAAGAGTCAACTTTAGGTAGAAGGCGTCCCAATATTTCGGAGGGTGAAAATCTTGTTGAAAAATTGATGAAAGTGGGTTTCAAGAGGTCAAAACTTGAGCTAGTGATGCACCCACTCTTTTGGATTACAAAGACTTTAATTATGATATTTGCTCTTTGATTGATTGTATTTATTTGTTGCAATCCATTATGAATTCACCCCATGCTCATGAACAAAACAAAGCTTTTACTAAACATATTTTTGATGCTATGATGAAAGCTCTTGAAGAAAAATTGGAATTGGAAGTTTCAATTCCTAGAAAACTGCTTTATGAATGGGAACCTACTATCAAAGTCAAGATTAAAAATTATGAGTGTTTTGCTTTGTGTAACTTGGGTGCTAGTGTTTCTACAATTCCGAAATCTTTATGTGATGTGCTTGGTCTTACCAATCTTGAAGAATGTTCCTTGAATTTTCACTTGGCAGATTCTACTATTAAAAAGCCTATCGGAAGAATTAATGATGTTCTTATTCTTGCAAATAGAAATTATGTGCCCATAGATTTTATTGTTCTTGGTAGGCCATTTTTACGCACTATCGCTGTCGTGATTGATATGAAAGAAGGCAATATTAAGTTCCAATTTACTTTTAGGAAGGGTATGGAACACTTTCCTAGAACAAGAATTAAGCCACCCTATGAATCAATCAATAGGGCATCTTATGGATCTCGAACCAAAGATGCCAAAACTTAGATTCTTGCTTTATGCCTAGCTAAGGGCGTAAAACTATAGCGCTTGTTGGGACGCAACCCAATGAATAAATTTATTTTTTCTTCCTGTTTTTGAGTGTTAGCACAATTATGCTAATGTTATGATTGTGTTTTTGTGTTTTAATTAGTGTTTGTGCCAAGTCAAGCCTTTAGGATCTTCTTGGGCAATAGTTGTTTGATCTTGCTGAAAAATCAGAAACTTTTACGCTCACGAAATTAATTTCCGTTTTTTACCACAGAGCGATAAAATACCCATTCCACTAGTAGTAGATCAATATACAAATTTCTCAGGTTGTCCTAATTTTTCAGAATTTTTGGAGTTACATAAGTATTCGAAATAGTCAGATTTCTACACGCTGTTCTGTTTTGACAGATTCTGTTTTCTTTGTGTTGTGTGCTTATTTTGATGGCTCTATGGTTTTCTTTTATGTGTTTTTGCCATAGAAAAGTTGGAATACAGTAGATATAATACAAAAATAAAATATGAATTGGTTTGATACAACACTTATAGTAGTGATTTATTATTCTTATACTAACAGATCTCACGAAAGCTTTGTTGTGTTTTGTGTGATTGAAGTTTTCAAGTTTTAGGAAGGATGTAAGAGCCTAATCTTGGGGATGCCCTAGCATCCCAAGCTATTATCCAATAATGAGCAACCGACTAAGCTTGGGGATGCCCCCGAGTGGCATCCCCGCTTTCTTCCAACAACTATCAGTATTTTACTCGAGACTATATTTTTATTCGTCACATGATATGTGTTTTGCTTGGAGCGTCTTGTATGATATGAGTCTTTTCTTGTTTTATTTTGTGTTTTAAGTTATCAATCCTTGTTGGACACACCTACTTGAGAGAGCCAAAATTATGTCATGACTTGTTAGAATTGCTCTCTATGCTTCACTTAAATCTTTTATGAGCTAGGACTTGCTCTAGTGCTTCACTTATATCTTTTTGAGCACGGTGTGCTTTGTTATTTTTGAAGAAATGCTCTCTGGCTTCACTTTGATTAATTTTAAAGTTAGTAAAATTTTGAAGAAATTCTCTCTTGCTTCAGTTAAATTATTATGAGAGAAAGAAAATTTGTTATGCTCATGATCTTCACTTATATTTGTTTGAGCTTATGAAAAGCAACACATGGAAATTAGTCCCAAAGTGATAGATATCCAAGAAGGATAAAGAAACAAATGTCATGAAGATCATTGGACAAAAAAAACTTGATTATTAGTAATAGTTTTGGGATATGATGATGTGATATGTGAGTCATCTTGATGAGTAATTATGCTTTAGTAGGAATATGTGAGTCAATAATCATGCAATGAAATTATATCCTACTTGTAGTACATTATTTGTTGTTAATTATGCTTAATTCTTGCTTATGAGATTATTCGTTTCTTGGTTGGTCGCTTCCCAATCTTTTGCTAGCCTTCATTTTGCACTAAATATGATCACTACTTGTGCATCCAAAATCCTTCAAGCCAGTTTTCCCACATGAGTCCACTATATCTACCAATATGCGGTATTGTTTTTCCTTTCTAAGCAAATTTGCATGTTCCATCTCTAATTTTCAATATAAACTTCTATTTTGTGTGTTTTTTTCGTTCGCGGAGCGGTGAGGGGTGGCTAATATTTTCCATGCTAGATGTGTTATTCTCAAGATGAGTGCTTATTCACTTGTCATTGCACGAAACTAAGGAGAAGGTATTAGGGATGCCCAGTCCCAAAATGCAAAAATAAATAAATTCCTTGGAAAGTGTTGGTATGGAGGGCACCCGTGGATATGGTTAGCCATGGAAAGTGAAAGTTATGGTGGAAAAAGGAATAAACTTTATTTTCTATTTGGGAACCGCCTATGATATAGCTATGCATGGAAAGTATTGGGCACTCTAAGTCGTTTTCGTTGGTGGGATGGATACACCTCTTAAAATGTTTTTATCTCAAATTTTTCGCTTTGAGCTCTAGCACCTCTACAAATCCCTACTTCCCTCTGTGAAGGGCCTATCTTTTACTTTATGCAATTTTTATTTTGAGTCTCCATCTTCTCTTACAAAAGCACCAACTAGGAAGCAATATGATCATGCTTAAGTATTGGGTGTAGTTAATATTCGAGTGTGTTTCATGAATGGATCAATGTTTGAGCATGACAAGCTAGGGATAACTCATTCTAGTGTTGATATTTTGAAAGACATGGTTGCTTGTTGATATGCTTGAGTATCTAAATTATTATGTCAAAACTAGACTATTGCTTTGAATCACACCAAAGTCCAAAATGGCCGTGCTATAAAGAAAAGAATATGATATGACATGATGAACATCACTCCACATCAAAAATTCTGTTTTTATCACTTACCTACTCGAGGACAAGTAGGAGTTAAGCTTGGGGATGCTGATATGTCTCCAACGTATCTATAATTTTGATTGTTCCATGTTGTTTTATTATAAATCTTGGATGTTTTATAATCATTTTATTGTCATTTTATATCATTTTTAGTACTAACCTATTGACATAGTGCCAACTGCCAGTTGCTATTTTCTCCATGTATTTACATCGGAGAAAATCAATATCAAACGGAGTCCAAATGCCACGAAACTTCAGTAAGATTCTTTATGGACTAGATGGAAGATATTGGGCCCTGGAAGCACCTTGGGGGAGTCCCGAGGAGGGGACAACCCACCAGGGCACGCCAGGAGGCCCAGGCGCGCCCTGGTGGGTTGTGCCCACCTCGGGTGCCCCCCGGACCGCCTATTTGCTCTATAAATATCCCAATATTCCAGAAACCCTAGGGGAGTTGATGAAATATTCATCCAGCCACCGTAGAGTCTAGAACCACCAGATCCAATCTAGACACCATCATGGAGGGGTTCACCACTTCCATTGGTGCCTCTTCGATGATGCGTGAGTAGTTCTTTGTAGACCTTCGGGTCCATAGTTAGTAGCTAGATGGCTTCATCTCTCTCTCTTGATTCTCGATACAATGGTCTCTTGGAGATCCATATGATGTAACTCTTTTGCGGTGTGTTTGTTGGGATCGATGAACTTTGAGTTTATGATCAGATCTATCTTTTTATATCCATGAAAGTATTTGAGTTTCTTTGATCTCTTTTATGCATGATCTCTTATAGCCTCGTAACTCTTCTATGGTATTTGGATTTTGTCTGGCCAACTTGATCTATTTATCTTGCAATGGGAAGAGGTGCCCGGTAGTGGGTTGGTGATACATCTCCAACGTATCTATAATTTTTGATTGCTCCATGCTATGTTATCTACTGTTTTGGACATTATTGGGCTTTATTATCCACTTTTATATTATTTTTGAGACTAACCTATTAACCGGAGGCCCATCCTAGAATTGTTGTTTTTTGCCTATTTTAGGGTTTCGAAGAAAAGGAATATCAAACGGAGTCCAAACGGAATGAAACCTTCGGGAACGTGATTTTCTCAACGAACAAGACCTATCAGACTTGGACCCTACGTCAAGAAACAGAGGAGTGCATGAGGTAGGGGGTGCGCCTACCCCCCAGGCGCGCCCTCCACCCTCGTGGGCCCCCTGTTGCTCCACCGACGTACTCCTTCCTCCTATATATACCTACATAGCCCCAAACGATCAGATACAGAGCCAAAACCCTAATTCCACTGCTGCAACTTTCTGTATCCACGAGATCCCATCTTGGGGCCTGTTACGGAGCTTCGTCGGAGGGGGCATCGATCACGGAGGGCTTCTACATCATCACCATAGCCCCTTCGATGAAGTGTGAGTAGTTTACCTCAGACCTTCGGGTCCATAGTTATTAGCTAGATGGCCTCTTCTCTCTTTTTGGATCTCAATACAATGTTCTCCCCCTCTCTTGTGGAGATCTATTCGATGCAATATTCTTTTTGCGGTGTGTTTGTTGAGACTGATGAATTGTGGTTTATGATCAAGTCTATCTATGAACAATATTTGAATCTTCTCTGAATTCTTTTATGTATGATTGGTTATCTTTGCAAGTCTCTTCGGATTATCAGTTTGGTTTGGCCTACTAGATTGATCTTTCTTGCAATGGAGAAGTGCTTAGCTTTGGGTTCAATATTGCGGTGTCCTTAATTTCCCAATGACAGTAGGGGCAGCAAGGCACGTATTGTATTGTTGCCATCAAGGATAACAAGATGGGGTTTTCATCATATTGCATGAGTTTATCCCTCTACATCATGTCATCTTGCTTAAGGCGTTACTCTGTTTTCATGAACTTAATACTCTAGATGCATGCTCGATAGAGGTCGATGAGTGGAGTAATAGTAGTAGATGCAGGCAGGAGTCAGTCTACTTGTCTCGGACGTGATGCCTATATACATGATCATACCTGGATATTCTCATAACTATGCTCAATTCTGTCAATTGCTCAACAGTAATTCGTTTACCAACCGTAGAATACCTATGCTCTTGAGAGAAGCCACTAGCGAAACCTATGGCCCCCCGGGTCTATCTTCATCATATTAATCTTTCAATACATAGTTATTTCCTTTGATTTTTACTATGCTTTTATTTTACTTTGTATCTTTATCATAAAAATACCAAAAAATATCATCTTATCTTATCATATCTATCAGATCTCACTCTCGTAAGTGGCCGTGTAGGGATTGACAACCCCTTATCGCATTGGTTGTGAGGATTTATTTGTTTTGTGCAGGTACAAGGGACTTGTGCGTAGCCTCCTACAGGATCGATACCTTGGTTCTCAAAAACTGAGGGAAATACTTACGCTACTTTGCTGCATCATCCCTTCCTCTTCGGGGAAAACCAACGCAATGCTCAAGAGGTAGCAGTTCGATCTTAGGGTGCTTGATCCCAGTGATAGAAAGGGAGCCGACACATATGTATCGTTGCTACTAAGGATAAAAGATGGGATCTATATCTACCACCATAGATAAACGGATCTCGTCTACATCATGTCATCATTCTTATTGCAATACTCCGTTTTTCCATGAACTTAATACACTAGATGCATATGCTGGATAGTGGTCGATGTGTGGAGTAATAGTAGTAGATGCAGGCAGGAGTCGGTCTACTAATATTGGACGTGATGCCTATATGTAATGATCATTGCCAGGTCGTCATAATTATTTGAGGTTCTATCAATTTCCCAACAGTAATTTGTTTACCCACCATTTTCTATTTTTCTCGAGGGAAGCTACTAGTGAAACCTACGGCCCCCGGGTTTTTTTCTCATATATTTGCCTTTGTGATTTACCTTTTTATTTGCTTTTATTTTTAGATCTATTAAACCAAAAATACAAAAATACCTTGGTGTAATTTATTTTATTTGGCATTCGATCTATCCATATTTACAACTTTATCTCCTGTCACACGCCGTTTTTGGCACCATTACCCGAAAGGGACTGACAACCCCTTTAACACGCCGGGTTGCGAGTGGTTGTTATTGGTGTCCAAGGGCTGTTTACGTTGTGTTGCTTGGTTCTCCTACTGGTTCGATAACCTTGGTTTCAAATCTGAGGGAAATACTTATCGCCGCTATGCTGCATTATCCCTTCCTCTTTGGGGAAATATCGATGTAGCTTTAAGCGACATCAACATCCTCTATTAAAATGGATTTAATGCATATAAAGCCACATCTTCTACATAGGACATCACAATTGTAGTGTGCATGGAGATGTTAAATTTCTATATTATTATACTCCATAAATATGTTGGTTTATATCTTGGGAGCAGCTTTCTCGCAAATATAGCCACATCTTTCAGATAGACTATAAAAAATTCCAACATGCATATCTTCTAGATAGCATCACACAATCTTATATTTGACTATTTTTTGGTCTCATGTTTCCATGTTATAAGATATGGCATAGCCTATTTGATGTGCATGTATTCCATTCTCGTATACTTGCTTTTGTGATTTTTCATTCCTGAAGAAATGGGGGACATCAAGGTGCCAAGCCTATTATGCCTTCTACTACTCATGCCTCTTCTTTTAGTTCCTTGTAAGTATTGTCTGGAAACTTCGCATGAAGAACAAGGCACTTCCTAAATGTGTTCTAAAAGAATTTCCCACTAATATGTGGAATTCCTACTCGACGCAAAGTAATTTTATCTTGTTTTCGGATGGAACTTCATAGGATCTGAGCCTTTTGTACACCATTTTCTATGGTTGTTTTGTAGGCTCAGAAGCCAAGATCTGCGAGGTAGCAAGCAGGACCTATATGACAATATCATGCAGGGTGGATCCATGTGCTAAAGCCTGCCACAGGGAGGGCTTTACCAAGGGGTTATGTTACATATACGCAGCATTTAAAATCATTTGTATCTGCCAAAAAGAGTGTTAAACAAAGAAAAAGTTGCAATTTGCATAGGATGCGTGATGTACCAAATAATAAGGTTGGGTAGTATGATGAATTAATAATGAACAATGAAAGAAGTTGAGTCCATACCAAATATTCCTTACTTAGTCTTAAAGTACAACTAGGAATGGTAACATGCAAATACAACAAAAGCAATCTAATCATGATCCGCAGCACCAGCGTCAACATCTTCACCATTTGCGTCAGTATGAATTTTCACTATCAATGTCCTTGAACGTTGGCTTCTTTTCGATCAGCTCATCTACTTGCACACACTGACAGACAATTTGTCCTCTAACATATCATAAACACCTATGGCATGCACTACATTAGAAGCAGTGTAAGAATCATCTGGTTGTGCAACTTCGTTAAA
The DNA here is from genome assembly GCF_056163025.1 of Triticum urartu. Taxonomy (NCBI): domain Eukaryota; kingdom Viridiplantae; phylum Streptophyta; class Magnoliopsida; order Poales; family Poaceae; genus Triticum; species Triticum urartu. Next base: position 439,603,401 of record NC_141878.1, on the reverse strand, counting down.
CGAATTACTCTCCTCGAACTATTGTAATACTCTCAAGTCTTGCTTACCTGCAATGGTCTCTTCCAATAAGAATATATGTGTTGCTTGATTTTCCAAAATATAAGGCTCGTCTGTGCGATACGACTCCTTGACATTGATGGCCTTATAAAATTCATCAGATTTGGGTTTTGAGATCATGATAAACTGGTTATACCAACGACAACATAACAGAACCACACACAGATGAACCTCCAAACTAGAGATACATACTGCAACTGAACAATATCTACTATAATAGCATACATTTTAGTTCCCACCTTTTTAAGCGTATCCGTGCTCATCACAACACTGTTTGGTGTCTTCTTGCCTTCGTCGTGTGCAAGGGTATTGTAGAGCACACATCTTCAACAATGCAAGATGCATAATGACTTACCCGAGTACCAGGACCCACCTCTAGTGCATAAATGGTATCACTAACTTCCTGCCCCTCCTCCTGCAGCTTCTTACCCTACGGTTAGAAAACAGACAAGTTGATCACCTTCTTCTACTCAATGTATATAAAAAATTACAGTGCAATTCAAATGCTTACATGGCTCAAATCCTTTCCTAACCCATTTCTCATTGTTTCTTGGATTTTGCGCCAGCAACTCCTTTTCGTACATGCTGGAGAACATAGTGGTCGCATCAAACATCAAATATATAAGAATGTGATACAATGTAGTAGATTATGATGTATAAGTTGAAGTACTTACCACCTACTCGGTATAAGGCAGAATCTCAGGGTAGTTATTCCACACATACTGATGGAACATTGAATACGATGGTATTCGCAAATTGTTGTGTATACGTGCATCGTCAAAAATTATTTAGTGTGGGGAAATGCTAACCAAACCCACATGTATACCTTAGTAATAATCTTATTGCAGGAAGTACAAGCCATCGGATATGAGAGGAGAAATCGACCGCAAAAGATCCCCGAAGAGGCCCCTTACAATAACCATGACGTATTTGAGGGCTGAATGCCCGAGCAGATAGGACACACATTGGCCAAAAGGGCTGGCCTTGTAGAGCACTCCACCGACCACACCCGTCAGTGGCCCAGTCGCTGCCGAACTGGTACGTAAGTGGAGGCGTAATTCTAAAATTCGCCTTCTCTATGGCCCTCGGTGGATTTTCTAATTTATATCACTTCTCTATTTTTCTTTATTCTCTTGACTAAACATTAACCAGGAATAACTCCTAATCCATAAATCCCAACGAGGTTATACATTTTTGCATTATTTTTCTTATATTCTTCTAATTTAGTGGGAATAATTTGAGATTTATTTGAATTGTCTTGATGCCGCTGGAGAGAATTTGATTTATGTTCTTTTCTAAATTTGTTATAATTATTTCTAGAAGGAAATAATCTAGGATGTGAAGGCGAGGAGTTCTTTGATACTCCACTTGAGCAAGCAAGTCACCACCTCCATTTGTTGATGGAATTGCAAGGCCATGGGTTCAAATTCCACTTTTTCCGCATTTACTTTTGATCTTATTTTGTTTCACTTTGCTTGTGGTACAATTGTTGTCCTAATATGGTTTAGTTAGCAGAGATATATAGCCACTAGGGAAAAACTATGGTTAAGTACTATTCGAATCAATATTTTAATGTAACTCTTAACCGGTAATTACTTTGACAACATGAACCATCAACCATTATAAGTGGAAACATTCATGGAATATCGGGGAAAGACTTTACTTCAAACAATGATCTCGCATGAATCTTTCCTCGTTGTATCAACGATTGTATAGAATTAATCTAGTTACTGAAATGTTATAGATAAATAGTTTTGGTTAAACCAACTTTAATAGTTGGCTAATACAAATGCCACAGAACGGAAACTTCTTGGTATAGCCACATTTTCCTAAATGGGATGGCCTTGTTTCGTTTATTGTTATATCTCTTCCATGTGTCTCCAAAGAGGGAAACTGGAGTGAGTAGACTTCCTTTGGCCGTGAACTTTCCATTCAGTCAAGAGAGCCTGGTGTTGGGAAACATTGCATGGAAAACAAAAAAAATCTATCCTCACGCAAGATCTATCCATGGAGATGCCTAGCAACGAGAGGGGGTACTGTGTCTACGTACCCTCATAGACCGTAAGCGGAAGTGTTTAACACAAGGTTGATGTAGTCGAACTTCTCCGTGTTCCAATAGGTCGAGCACCGAATGTACGGTACCTCCATGTTCAGCACATGTTCAGCTTGATGACGTCCTCTGCCTTCTTGATCCAGCAAGACGGTGAGGTAGTGGATGAGTTCCGGTAGCAAGACGGCGTGGTGATGGTGATGGTGAAGCTATTTCTGCAGGACATCGCCTAAGCACTATGAAAATATGACTGGGGTGTAAACGATGGAGGGGGGGCGCACACGGCTAAGACAATGTTCTGGTTGTGCTAGGTGCCCCCTTTCTACATATATATAGGTGGGGGCTCGAGGGAGCAGCTGATGTCTACTATGCAACCTTCTTCTTCTAGACTCGTGTTGGGCCTCCAGGCGCAGAGTTTTGTAGGACAGTAGCAAATGTCCCTCAAGTGGATGACCTAAGGTTTATCAATCAATGGGAGGCGGACGATGAAGATGGTCTCTCTCAAACAACCCTGCAACCGAATAACAAAGAGTCTCTTGTGTCCCCAACACACCCAATACAATGGTAAATTGTATAGGTGCGCTAGTTCGGCGAAGAGATGGTGATACAAGTGTAGTATGGATAGTAGATATAGGTTTTTGTAATCTGAAAATATAAAAACAGCAAGGTAGAAAGTAACAAAAGTGAGCAAAAATGGTATTGCAATGCTTGAAAACAAGGCCTAGGGTTCATTCTTTCACTACTGCATGTTCTCTCAACAATGATAACATAGTTAGATCATATGGCAACCCCTCAACGCGTGACAAAAGTCACTCCAAAGTTCCTACCGCGGAGAAGATAAGATGAAATTTCTTGTAGGGTATGAAACCACCTCAAAGTTATTCTTTCTGATCAATCCATTGAGCCATTCCTGTAAGTTTCACAAACAGCCCTAGAGTTCTTAGTAAAATAACACCATATGACACACATCAATCACGCCTAATGTCACCTAGATACTCCAATGTGACCACAAGTATCTGTGGGTCAATTATATGATATGCATCAAACAACTTTAGATTCATAATATTCAATCCAACACAAAGAACCTCAAAGAGTGCCCCAAGATTTCTACCAGAGAAACAAGGACGAAAACATGCATCAACCCCTATGCATAGATGACCCCAATGTCACCTCGGGAATCCACGAGTTGAGTGACAAAACATACATCAAGTGAATCAATAGAACACCCCATTGTCACCACGGGTATCCCACGCAAGACATGCATCAAGTGTTGTCAAATCCATAATAGTATTCAATCCCATAAAAGTGAAACCTCAAAGGTAAAACTCAATTCATCACAAGAAGTTAGAGGAGGAGAAACACCATATGATCTAACTATAGTAACAAAGCTCGCGGTGCATCAAGATCATGCCAAATCAAGAACATGAGGGAGAGAGATCAAACACGTAGCTACTGGTACATACCCTCAGCCCCGAGGGTGAACTACTCCCTCCTTATCATGGAGACCGCCGGGATGATGAAGATGGCCACCGGTGATGGTTTCCCCCTCAGACAGGGTGCCAGAACGGGCTCCCGATTGGTTTTTTGTGGGTACGGTGGTTGCGGCGGTGGAACTCCCGATCTAGGTTTATTTCTATAGGTTTTGGGATTTATAGGTCGTGTTGGCATCGGGGACAAGTCAAGGGGGCCCACGAAGCGACGACAAGGTTGGGGGCACACCTTGGGAGGGCGCCCTCCACCCTTGTGGCGGCATCGGGACTCCTCTCGATATCTTTTCGTTCCTGTATTTTTTATATTTTCCACAAACATTCTCCGTAAATTTTTAGCTCATTCAGGAACTTTAATTTTTGCACAAAGAACGACACCACGGTAGTTCTGCTAAAAATAGTGTCAGTCCGAGTTAGTTCTAAGCAAATCATACCAAAATCATGTAGAATTGTTATAAACATGGCATGAATACTTCATAAATTATAGATACGTTGAAGACGTATCAACATCCCCAGGCTTAATTCCTGCTCGTCATTGATTAGGTAAATGATACAAGAAATAATTAATGAAGTGTGAATGCTAGCAAGTGCACAAGTTTTATCAATAATAATTTCAATCACTTTTTCTAGTATCATAAACAGTAGCTCATCCCATAAAACTTCTCATGATCAAGTAGCAAGCTATTCACATGTTAAAGCATAGATCATAAACTTTCTTGGAAACTAACAAACTAGGTTCTGACTCATCAAACAATTGCAATTCATCTTATTTTCAAGAAGGGTCTATGTAAGAGCTTTGATTTAGCAAATCACACATACTCAACTATCATATAATCTTCCATGATTGCTACCACTCAAAGCATATTTTAAGAACAAATAGCATCTATTGAACATAGAGAAAGATAGGGGCTTAACACTACAAAAAAAAGACACATCCGTGACATTTTGGGCCGAACGAATTTTTTTCCTGTCATACATATGACACTTCTATGACGATAATTGTGACAAAACCCGGTATCATCATAGATGTGGTGGGCTCCTTGTCGTGGTATTCTCACGGGGGGGGGGGGGGGTAGGGTAGGATGACATATGCCACAGGGTGGCTTCGTGTGAGGGCAAGACTGCTACCGGAATATCCAAGGACGGGTATGCGAGTAGCACGCGCTAGTTTACCCAGGTTCGGGGCTCTCCAGAGAGATAACACCCCTACTCCTTCATGTCTGAGTATATATGTAGGGTGTACATCGGGCAGTACAAAGTGCTCCTGGAGCTGTATCTGAGATCCGTAGAAATCAGAGCTAGCTAGCTAGTGTGGCACATGTGCCTAGCCATGTGTGGTCGTGGGAGTGTGATGCTCCTCGTGTGTGTGAGGATGGGTGGATGGCTAGCTATATATAGTGGGAGCTAGCTTAGCATGTAAGCCATGTAGGCATGGTAGCTAGCTAGCTAGTGGCATGGTGGGGTGTCATCCTTGTCCCTTGGGTCACTTCATAAATAGTGCCCAAGGACAAGGGACACTGTACATGATGGCTGGGGTGTCACGTGAACAGTGCCGGGTACGGCCGTCACGTCGGGGTCGCGTCCGGCTGCAGTTGACTTCGGGCAGTCGGCCTGGTGGAGGAGTCGGCAACCAGCATCGGCCTGGTGGAGGAGTCGGAAGCCAGCAGTCGGCCTGGTGGAGCAGTCGGTAGCCAGCAGTCGGCTTGATGGAGCAGTCGGCAGCCAGCAGTCGGCCTGGTGGAGCAGTCGGCAGCCAGCAGTCGGCCTGGTGGAGCAGTCAGCAGCTAGCAGTCGACCTGGTAGTTGGACTGAGGGGCTTTGCTAGCCCCGATGTCTTGAATTCTTGTCTCGCCGTCTTCAGGGTATCCATGTCCAATTACTCCGACAGTAGCCCCCAAGCCTCCGGGCAACTTGGCAAAGTTGGGCAGAGGTTTTTTGGCGAGTGTTCATGGAAATGATCATGAAAAAGAAAAAGTTAGTCCACGCAGATATATCAAATGTTTGCTTTTAGCATTGCAAGTTTTATGCGGAGGGTGCCGACTCGGTTTCGTCCGAGCCCCCTTAATCTTTTTCGTGTTCCCTCCACTTTTCGCCTTGTGCTCTTGCTTGCCGGACAGCCGCTCTGCGGTCTGTTGCTGAGAGTGGGCCGCGAAGTGGAGTGTACAGTACTCAGAGTCTGGGAGCAGATTCAACCAAGTAGATACTTGTAAAGGAAACGGCTGGACCGCCCGATCCATTTTTCTTCCCGGGCGTTTTTTGGGTGGGTGGCCTCCAGCATTCACTCTTGCTAGTCGGACAGCCGCTCTGCGGTCTGTGACTAAGAGTGGGCCTTTGGTACTGCGCACGGTACTAAGCCGTCTGCGGGAACTAACGTCTCAGGCCAAGCGGCCAGCCCCCGGGCCAACTCTGGCTGGCGCCGGGGCGAACAGTGATGCTACTGTAATGAAATGCGGAGATAGTTCCCCAAGCATCGCTCGAGGTTATCCGTGCTTGCGTTGTGCAAAAATATGCGGGTGAGGATCTCACATTGATTTTCGTGTAGCCGAGGCGGAGTTTGCCGAAGACAGCCGGCGTGGCTCAACGCTTGCTGAGTGCGCCGGCGCATCCGCTGGGTACAGCATTCGAGCCTCCGGGTGCTCGAAGGGGTCCCGGCCGGTCAGGCTCGACCGGCCAGGCGGCGAGGCATCTTGCAGCGCCCTTTTTCTTCTTTTTTGCCGGCTGCTGACAGCCGGACAAAACTCTTCTCTTGTCTGCAATCTTCTGTGGGGGCCCGTTAGGGCACCCACTAGGTGTAGCCCCCGAGATTCGGGCCAACTGCTGAGCAGTCGGGCCGGATCTCCCGGCAACTACTTTGTCTTCTTTGCGGGGGCACGTCAGCACACCCGCTGGGTGTCGCCCCCGAGATTCGGGCCAACTGCTGAGCAGTCGGGCCGGATCTCCCGGCAACTACTTTCTCTTCTTCTTCGCGGGGGCGCGTTAGTGCACCCGCTGGGTGTAGCCCCCGAGATCTGGGCCGACTGCTGAGCAGTCGGGCTGGATCTCCCGACAACTACTTTGTATTCTTCTTCGCGGGGGCACGTCAGCGCACCCGCTGGGTGTAGCCCTCGAGATTCGGGCCGACTGCTGAGCAGTCGGGCCGGATCTCTCGGAAACTATTTCGTCTTCTTTCATCTTCTCTTTGTCTGCCCACACAACCGAACGGATAATTCTTCTTTCCGTCCAGCCAGGTAGGCAGCCGGCAATATTTTCCAGCTGGCCTCTCTCCCTTTTCTCTCTCTCTCTCTCTTTTATTTTTCAGCAACCGGCCTCTTTTCTCAGCCGGATCGGGCACTCGGCCCCTTTTTTATTTTTCCCAAGCACCCTACCTCACCTTGCTTTTCTTTTCCTTTTCTTCTTCGGGCACACGACCGCAGCAAGCGGCCGTAGTGGGAGCGCAGCAGCCAGCCTCTCTGTTTCTTTTTCTCTGTTTCTTCTCAGCTGGCTCCCTACTTCCTTCTTTCCTTTTCTGAGTTTTCTCTCTCGGGCAGCCGGCCTCTCTCTCCCCCTTTTTTTTACAACCGGCCACGGGTAGCCGAATGGCGGGAGCCGACAGCGGGCGAGCGGCGAGTCGGCAGTCGGCCAGGCAGGCCGGGTTGTGGGCGAAGCCGGCGGGCCAGGTTGCGGGCCGTCCGGGTTGCGGGCAGCCGGCCTGCGTGACGCCTGCAGGCGGCCCGGACTGGGCCCGCGCGGAGGCGGCCGTGGGGAGCCGGAGCGGAGCAGTCGGAGTCCAGGAACTGGGCAGCCGGCGCGGAGGCGAAGTCGGCGCGGGGCGGAGGTGCTGAGCAGGCGGCCACAGCAGGCGGCGTCACGGAGGAGCACGCGGCCGGGCTCGCGCAGCCGGTGGGGGGACTGCAGGCGCGCGCGCGACGCACAGAAGGCCAGCGCGGTAGGCGGCCGGGGAAGAGGGATGCCGGCCTGAGCGTGATGCGGGTGCTGGGGAGGCGCAGTCGGCCGCAGCACGGGCAGAGCCGGCGCCCGAGTAGTGGGACTCGGGCGAGGAGCGCGCGAGATGGAGGCGGAGGCACGGGCCGTCCGGGATGCGGCACAGGCTCGAGCTAGCGCAGAGGACCCGACGATGGGAGTCCCAGGCGCGCGCGGACCTGTCGCGAGCGGGCAGAGCCAACACGCGGACGCGCTGAGCTGTGGAGGTGCAGCAAGGCTATGCAGCTGGTGCAGGGAGCCGGCTAGCGTGGAGGAAAGGCAGGGAGCAGCGCGGGCGAGCAACGCACACATGCACACGGAGGCCGAGCGACGTGCCAGTAGGACCCGCAGGCGTGGGCGTGCGCGTGCCCTGAGTGCTTTCATCCGGCCACTGTACGAGTTTGCATGGGCAGTGTTTTTAGCTAGCGCACGACCAGTGAACGGGCAATGTTCAACCACTGTATGATATGGGACCAGCGTATGGTATGGTTTTATGGTCATTGGCTAGCAACAGTCCATGGGTTGCGTACTTGCGTACTGGGAAGGTCTGGCTTGCCTCCGACCAATGTATGGATAATGTATGAGTGGTGGTAGGTAGCAGCGAAAACAGCGCAGCGCAACGACGGAGTCGCCGACCGGAGCGATGACGAGGCTCACACGTCCGGCGGGTCACATGCGCGCACACGAACTGGGCTAGCTAGCAAAGCTAGTACGCATGTTGTTGCTGCTGAATCCATTGAGTTCGCTAGCTAGCTAGCTAGCTAGCTATGCACGAACATGTGCATGCACAGAGACCGGAGGTGCTCGGGACAGCCGCGGAGCAGATCGGAGCTGCAAGTGCATAGACCGAGGGCAGACGACGACGACGCGCCGTCCAGCACGGTCGCGCCGGGGGCATGCTGACGTCGAGCCCCCGACCGGTGCCGGAGAGACTGCGGCGACATCGCGGTGATGATGAAGATGGCGAGGCCGACGGCGAGGACGCGCCGCCCTCGCGGCCATCCGGGGGCATGTCGATGTTGAGCCCCTGACCGCTATCGGAGAAACGGCGTGCCGCCGCGGCGGTGAAGACGAAGAGGCTGACGGCGAGGAACAGCCGCCCCTCGTGGCCGCTCCGAGGGTGCGTTGATGTCGGGCCCCCGAGCGCTACCGGAGAGACGACGACGATGTCGCAGTGATGACGAAAATGGTCCCGCCCGGAATGCGAAACCAGCAGCAGCGTGGTAGCATAGTACCGCCCCAAGGTGGGCGCCAAATGGTGTGGTATTCTCACGGGGGGGGGGGGGGTAGGACGACATATGCCACAAGGGGGGCTTCGTGTGAGGGCAAGACTGCTGCCGAAATATCCAGGGACGGGTGTGCGAGTAGCACGCGCTAGTTTACCCAGGTTCGGGGCTCTCCGGAGAGATGACACCCCTACTCCTGTGTGTCTGAGTATATATGTAGGGTGTACATCGGGCAGTACAAAGTGCTCCTGGAGCTGTATCTGAGATCCGTAGCAATGAGAGCTAGCTAGCTAGTGTGGCACATGTGCCTGGCCATGTGTGGCCGTGGGAGTGTGATGCTCCTCGTGTGTGTGAGGATGGGTGGATGGCTAGCTATATATAGTGGGAGCTAGCTTAGCATGTAAGCCATGTAGGCATGGTAGCTAGCTAGCTAGTGGCATGGTGGGGTGTCATCCTTGTCCCCTAGGACACTTCATAAATAGTGCCCAGGGACAAGGGACACTGTACATGATGGCTGGGGTGTCACGTGAACAGTGCCGGGTACGGCCGTCACGTCGGGGTCGCGTCCGGCTGCAGTTGACTTCGGGCAGTCGGCCTGGTGGAGGAGTCGGCAACCAGCAGTCAGCCTGGTGGAGGAGTCGGCAGCCAGCAGTCGGCCTGGTGGAGGAGTCGGCAGCCAGCAGTCGGCCTGGTGGAGCAGTCGGTAGCCAGCAGTCGGCCTGGTAGAGCAATCGGCATCCAGCAGTGGGCCTGGTGGAGCAGTCGGCAGCCAGTAGTCGGCCTGGTGGAGCATTCGGCAGCCAGCAGTCGGCCTGGTAGTTGGATTGAGGAGCTTTGCTAGCCCCGATGTCTTGAATTCTTGTCTCGCCGTCTACGGGGTATCCGTGTCCAATTACTCCGACACTCCTACTTCTATGACAAAAAATCATGACAGAAAATGGGCTTTTCGTCCTGGGCGGGCCGTAGACGCGGCTGCATGACATTCTTTGGGCCGTCCATGACGGAAAAAACCGTGGTAGAAGCGAGGGCGAGGAAAATTTCGGGGAGTTCCCGGTTACGGTGGGAGGTCGGGGGCCGAGCGATGCACGTTTCTCTCATACACGTACACGCGTGTGTGCGAGGCGTTGGCTCTAACTGAACCCGAGCGAGGCATTCGGCTCTAACTGAACCCGAGCGATTGCACTGCAGGCTACGTGTTACTGAATCCGAGCGATCGATCGATGGCTGTTAACTGAACCCGATCGAGCAATTCATTCGCTACTGCTGCTAACTGAAGCCGATCGATGCTGCCTCTGGATGAATAGTGAGCGTTGCAGGGGGGGTTGGATGAACAGTTCCCGGTTGGGGTGGATGAACAGGACCCCGTGGTGTTGCCTCTGGATGAACAGGACCACGATCGATCGAGCCGGTTGGGGCTGGATGAACAGGACCCCGTGGAGGGCTGGATGAACAGGACCAACCCCGTGGTGGGCAGGATGAACAGTAGACGGTGGAGGGCAGGATGAACAGTATCCCGTGCAGGGGTGGTTGAATAGGAGCCCGTGGAGAGGCTGGTTGAACAGTAGCCGGTGGAGTAGCGCGCGGTGGAGGCTGGATGAACAGGAGCCCGTGGATGAACACTCGCAGGTGGAGGCTGGAGGAGGTCGACGGTGGATGAACAGTAGCTCGTGGAGGCTGGAGGGGGTCGACGGTGGAGATGAACACTATCCCGTGGCATCCCGTTTTGCGGTACGCCACACCCCTCCCGATGAACAGGACCCCCGTTTCGACAGTTGCGCTCCAACAAAAGTCCGTTTCGTCCGTTTTGCGGTACGCCACACCCCTCCCGATCAACAGGACCCCCGTTTCGACCATAGGAGGTCCGTTTCCTCCGTTTTGTGGTACGCCAGACCCCTCCCGATCAACAGGACCCCATTCCGAACGTAGGAGGTCCGTTTCCTTCATTGTGCGGTACGCCAGGCCTCGTTTCCATCGCCTGTTCCGTCCAAGCCCTCCCGATGAACATGACCACACATTCCGTTTCGACCCAGCCGGTTGGCTCCCACACGTTCTGTTGCCTCCCGATCAACACGACGCATTCCGTTGCCCCCCATGAACACGACGACGATGTTGTTTCTCCGTTCCGAAGCCAGCAATGTACACGAGCCCTGGCCGTACGTATGCACGAGTAGGCGTTCGAGACCCCGCCCGTATGTACACATACGTGGCCGTATTTTCTTTCTTGCACCCTAGCCGCTGTACGTATGTGTACATGCTACGTGCGCGCCTCTACTACGACACGTGCGCGCCTCTACTACGACACGTGCGCGCCTCTACATCGACCAGTATGTACGTACACGTTCGCGACCAGAATGACAACGCTACGTACGCTTCGACCAGGTGCGTCTCGACTGTCAAGCACTTCCTTGCCTGCGAAGATGTAGCTGGTGGGTCCCAGCAATCAAGGGGCGAATCATTTTTTTGCCCGGACGCACTTCCTTGCGTGCGAAGATGTATCTGGTGGGTCCCAGCAGTCAGGGGGAAGCATTTTTTTCACGAAATACAATGGCCCGTCCGGTGAGTCCCAGCTGTCAGGTGGAGGAATCATTATTTTCCATGTAATAAGGAGGCACTTCCTTGCTGCGGCCGTGGACCCAGCTGTCAGCCTCTCCACGTACATTCCATGTCCGATGGAAGTCGTTCCTTGACCACGTTGACCACGCCGCGCCGAGAGAACCAGGGCGGTGGACGATGGCGAGGCCTAGGAAGGGGACGACACGGAGGCAGGGAAGACTCGGTAGTTGTTTCCCACGCGGAGGGGATTACGACTGTACGAGGGTTTACTGGTTCGTCTGCCGTCGCCGTAGAATAACATCAGGTGTGGGTGAGTAGAGGGATGGCTAGGCCAGTGATGAGAGTACGGTCGGGCGGTGAGGCCTGCGCGGCAGCACAGCCGGCCGCGAGGAGGGAGCAGGGATTGAAGAAGCATGACTGCCATTGGATGGACATCCGATAGTCAGTGCTTGTGCGTCAACCTTTTTTTAGGAAAGCCTCAAATCTGTGGAAAACAGCATACAGCCCATCTGCCATTATTTCTCATAATTTACAGCCCATTTGCTAATTCTTAAGGTTTTTTTGGAGCCCATATTCTTTTTGTTAGCATTACAGCCCATATTGTGGCAACGGTTAAAAAATTATACGAAATTTTGCATATTTCGGTGCGGTCCGAACTGTTATTAATCCCGAAATTTCGACTCATATTCAAACTGATTTTAAAAATAAATGTATATCAATATAAAATCCAACAAATTCTCCACGCATAAAAATTAATGTAATTTAAAATCTTGAAATAAAAAAAAAGATATTTGAAACTAATTGCCGGCTTGATGTGTTTTAAAAATGTACAGCCCATTTCTCATTACTGATGGGCCATTTTCTCGGCCAGCCGAATGAAAGCTCTCCTCATCTTGACAGATTTGCAGCCCAACAGGCCTGACAAAGCGACTTACTTGGCAAATCACAAAAAAACTATGTTGTGGCCATGGACCCAGCTGTCAGCCTCTCCACGTACAGTACTCTTCCGATGGAAGTCGTTCCTTGACCACGTTGACCACGCCGCGCGGAGAGCACCACGGCGGTGGACAACGACAAGGCCTAGGAAGGGGACGACGCGGGAGTGGAAGCCCGTGTGGAGAGGACTACGAGGGTTCACTGGTTCGGCTGCGGTGTGAGGCTGCCGTCGCCACAGGGCCTAGCCAGCGGTGGGAATAGTAGGGGGCGGTGAGGCCTCTGCGGCAGCACAACCGGTCACGGGAGGCAGGAGCATGTGGCACGACCGGTGCTACTTTGGGTGGCTGGAGCAAGAAGACCAGAGGTTGAAGAAGCACTACGGTTGTTGGATGGACATCGTACGGTCACTGGAGCTAGAATCGTTCATATTGACTAAGTTGACAAAACCCTTCATCCCCGTCAACATAGTAGGCCCACAAGTCAGCCTCCCAGCAAGGTGGGTCCCAGCTAGCCGGGGGAGTATTCATTTTTTTGTGCATAATAAGGAGGCACTTCCGGTGGGTCCGAGCTGACAGCGGGGGGAACGTTTTTTTGCGAAATACGGTGGCCCGTCCGGTGGGTCCTAGCAGTCAGGGGGAAACGATATTTTTCACAACATACTGGTGGCCGGTCCGGTGGGTCCCTGCTGTCAGGTGGAGGAATCATTATTTTCCGCATAATAAGGAGGCACTTCCTTGCTGCCGTCGTGGACCCAGCTGTCAGCCTCTCCATGTACAGTCCATGTCCGATGGAAGTCATTCCTTCCACGTTGACCACACCGCGCTGAGAGCACCAGGGCAGTGGACGACGGCAAGGCCTAGGAAAGGGACGACGCGGAGCCGGTGAAGACGCGGAAGTGGATGCCCACACGGAGATGAGTATGAGGGTTCACTCGTTCGGCTGCGGTGTGAGGCTGTTGTCGCCGCAGGGCCTGGCCAGCGGTGGGAATAGTAGGGGCGGTGAGGCCTCCATGGCAGCACAGCCGGCCACGGGAGGCAGGAGCAAGTGGCATGACCGGCGCTGCTTTGGGCGGCTGGAGCAAGAAGACCAGAGGTTGAAGAAGCACTACGGCCGTTGGATGGACATCGTACGGTCACTGCAGCTAGAATCATTTATATTGACTAAGTTGACAAAGCCCTTGGTACGTCAACTTAGTAGGCCCACAGGTCAGCTTCCGAAACGGTGTGCCCCAGATGTCAGGGGGAGGAATCATTTTTTGGGCGGGTGAAGCTAGAATATCCGAGATTGAAGAAGAAGCACGGCATCCGTTGGATGGACATCCAATGGCCACTGCTCCTAGAACCGTGTGTTGACTATAAGTTTACAAAGCCTTGCATACGCGTCAACTCTGTTTTTTTAGGGGACGCGTCAACTTATTAACGCCAGAAGTGTGTGGCAGAGAACTGATAGCCCATTTGAGATTTGTAAGAATGTGTAGCCCATTTTTGAATTCTAATGGAATTTACTACAACCCATTTACAGTTTGTTAAAAGTACAGTCCATTTCAACCAACCGTTCAAAACAGAATTCAATACAATTTCCCACATTTTGATGGGATCCGAAATATTTTTATCCCAAAATTTCTAGTCAGATTAAATACAATTTCAATATAAATTTATATTACGCAAAAATCCAACGAAACATTACGTTCGCAACAATTAATGAAATTAAAATTTTCAATATCCAAAAATAATATTTTTATAAAGTAATCACGTGTTTGGTGCATTTTTTTATAGTTACTGCCCAGTTTTTATAATTACATCCCATTTATTATTTCTTAAAGCCCATTTTCTTGTTAAGCCTAATGCATCCCTCCTAGGAAAGATTTGCAGCCCAGCGGGGCGGAGAATAACAACTTGACCTTGCCTGGGTATTCCTAAAAAAAGTATAGCTGGGCTAGCCATTTTCAGCTTGAAAAAAAATAATATCTGGGCTGGATATCTCGCCTGGGCTAGACGGGCCACAGCCCGCCCAGTTAATACCTGCAGCGATGTTTTCGTTGTTTTTCATAGGAGAAAAATTAATATATGGGCTAAACTCGAAAAACTCTGCAGTGCTCACACCTCAAAAACACAAATACTGCTCGAGCTGCTTGGTCCCAGCTGTCGGCCGCTTCTTGTGCAATTCTCTCGTTTATTGACTAGTACTACATAGGTTGACAATGGTGTGGGACCGTGATGTCAGGAAACCAGGGGGAAGAAAAATAAATAACTCCAGCGAGCACTTCCACCTCTGCCTCGTTGTCTCCCGTGGAAACCCCTTTCCTCCCTTTTTTTGCTAGGGCAAGGACCAATGCATGCAGCACGTCCATGCGGTTATTAGGCAAGAAATAAAAGCGCTTTGCATGCTATGAATTACGATGGCCTGCATGGGTAGCTAATAAGGCATCCTCTTAACTGTTGTGATTAAATGTTGTGTTTAGAAGAGAGAAATATTCTTCTTTTCCACCAATCTGCTTGCACCTAGGTCGTGATGCACCTTCTAATATGACTTATTCACCTAGACGGAGGGAGTATAGTTTTATAAATATATATATATATATAATAAGGAGGCACTTGCGTACGTGAGGCTATGGACCTGGTGGGTCCCCATTGTCATCCTCTCCAAGTAAAGTCATCTCCTCGCCCGCGCGCGCTTTCCGCCCGAAACAGTCAGCGCCGCCCGCCCCGCTTCCCAGTGCAGGCGATTGCTCCGCCTTCAAACGTCACAAGTGTTGTATGTCCGTCCATCTACCGCCCACATTAAGGATACGTGATTGCCGAGGCGGCTACTCCGGCGCCACACGTCCGTCCCTCCGCCCGCCCACCATTGCTATATAAGCTGCTGCACCGGCCATAGCCGCAGTCATCCGCATTCGTTCCCTTTCTCCTGTCCACACCACTACTGCCCACCTTGGCTTCCTTGCGCTCCAGCGCTCTTCGGGACGGGCGGACGATGGACC
Organism: Triticum urartu; assembly: GCF_056163025.1. NCBI lineage: Eukaryota > Viridiplantae > Streptophyta > Magnoliopsida > Poales > Poaceae > Triticum > Triticum urartu. Next base: position 439,588,152 of record NC_141878.1, on the reverse strand, counting down.
ACAAGGAGATGGCAGCCATTGCTGCCGACCGGCTGGCCGGCAAGCAGCCGGAGGACGACGACGTCCCAATGGAGAACATGGTAGTCGACGATCCGGCGCCGATCCCCTCCTCCACTCCATCCTCGCCAGTGCATTGCACCATGACCATCGGCGAGGCCCATGCCCAATATATGGACAGTGTGAGGCAGATGCGTCAGGAGCAGTTCCGGGAGGCGCAGGCCGACGCCGCCTACAACCACCATCTCCTCCAGGAGCATCTGCAGGCGGAGGAGCAGATCGCCGCGGAGTGGGCGGAGCAGGAGGCGTTGCTCGACTCGTATCGCTCCGCCCGCAAGGGCCGCCTCGAGCGCTAGCGGGAGCGCATGCGGGTGGCGGAGGCTGCGACCGCCTACAAAGAGGCTAGCAAAGAGGGCGATGAAGCGGGCGAGGCGCTGTTTGGCGAGACCGAGGATGAGGCAGAGGACAATGCCGGCTCCGACGAGTCCCCGCTCCGCTAGCGTCGACGAGGCCCTGCTCCGTCGAGCCCCGCGGTGCCAACAATGAGGCAGAGGACATCACCGGCTCAGCCGAGGCCCCACCCCGTCGGCAACGTAGGGGAGGATTTCCACCGCTCCGCTGAGGCGCCGCCCACCAGCAATGAGACAGTGGACATTGCCGGCTCCGCCGAGGCCCCACCCCGCTGCCAACGAGGCCGCGCCACACAGAAAACGAGGAAGAGTAGAACACGGTAGGTCCCCACCCCTCGGGTCCAAGTAAGGCCACCGCTGCTACCCTCCTGTTGAAGCCAAGCTAGGCGGGTTGACCATTGACGACCGGTTAGCTTCTTGGCGGCGACGTGGAGTCGGGGAGTTCTGCTGGAGAATAACGCTGCTTCTACTTAACTGCTGGTGCAGTTGGCTGACTGACACGTGGGCCCAACAGGCCACATGTCAGTTACGCAACTGCACCTGCAGTTAAGTCACTGAAGCTTCTGTTCGGCTCAGCGGGACACAGGTGGGTAGCTTCGGTTAATTAATTATACCTCTAGCGCACCCCTTTTTAGTTGAAGAATGTATGAAATGTAATGAAATCTGGCATGTTTATATGAAATCCGACCGTGTCCGAATGAATTTATTTCGATTAGTTCGGATTCCTGTATCACTGGCATTGGATGAACATGCAAAACAATATGTACTAGCATTATTCCCAGGGTGATCACCTCGTTTGCAGCAGTTTCACATGTACTCCCTCCGGTCCTTTCTAGTCTGCATACAAGTTTTGTCTGCAGTCAAAGTATCTCTACTTTGACCAATCTTATACAAAAAAGTATGCACTTTCACAATGTGCGAAGTAAAAAGGAACAGAAGGAGTACAAAGAGTTTGAGCAGGTTTTTAGCGTTTCTGTACATTGCAATCAAACACACAGGCCTGGCAATTCATAGAGAACATTCAAAACAATCGATGATTATGCATCTCAGCGACTCACATGTCAGAGGCAATATTTACTTCACAACTAAAGAATAAAGAGAAAATTGATCGACGCTACTGACAGCATGGGCGTCCAGTTCGAAAATATCAAATGCATGTCTTGCTAAAATCAATGAGCAAAATTTGACAAGGTTGTCCCATTCCAAAATATCAAATGCCTACAATTGTGGAATGGGCAGGGTTTGCCATCAGTTCGGACATTGACATGGCACCTCGTGCTAAATAAACCAGCTGTTCTTTTTGTGCAGTTCCACCAAAATCAACCAAATTCGCATGTAGCTTGTATGATTTCGCCCTTATATGTTGCAACGCCTTCAACTTATCGGCACCTCCTTTCTTGTGGTGGAAATGAATGATTCGATGTATTCATGAACATTTTGTGCAGTTCCCATTGAAATCAAGCTGAGCACCACTGTTTGCACAAATATAAAAAAGTGATTAGTATAGAGCAAACTGTACTATGAATTTACAGTTTCAATAGGCACATACATGGTCCATGTAGAGCACACTTTTACAAAAATGGAACTCACCAGAAAGAATACTAGAACAACATTATACTCACGCATCACAGCAAAAAAATGGAGATTTTGTCAGCCATTCTGAGCTGAAGTTAGTTTGGTCTCGTGGGGAGTAATGTAACCATCCTTCAACTGCTCCTTCTGATGATAAGATAGACAGGGCTTCTTCATCCTGGCATAATCAGAACTAGTCACTTCACATACTCCATATTCTTCTTCAGAGGAAGATGATCCTATTGTGCAAACACAAGAGGACTACTAAATGCTAGCATCACTGTTTGCTCGAAAAAAAGGAAAGGAAATATTTAAAACAGCACAGATGAATCACTTCTCAAGGACAATACCACTTTTTCATGACAGCACCGGGAGTTGATTTTTGTTTTTCTTCCCCTTGTTCTTCCCCTTCATCACTTGGTTCAATAACAAACAAGCTCCACCTTCAATGTAAGATTTGGCATGTCAATTAGGGAGCACAAGTATAGTACTAAACTTAATTTTCTGATGAAAGTGGCAAAATACAGGCCAACAGTTGTGATATATCCTTATCTTACCTCAATGGGATATTACGGTGCACATACAGATTGGAAGTCTTGTCTCCATTTGTGCAGTTCACTAAAATCAAGCAACATTATCATACAAGTAGCACAACATATGAATGCACACTGCAGAATCATGTGAAAGAAGACTAGTACTGACCTCTCATGATGCGGAATTCAAACAACTCACAAGAAGAAGATCTGAACCAAATTCGCCTTAACGGATAGGAAGTAAGATCTCCTCTTGTGCAGTTCCACTAAGATCAAGCAATCAAGCAACGTTGTTGGTGTGACATTTTGGTTGAACTGCACAAAACACTCTTAAAACAAAAGTGTTTTGTGTAGTGCAACAAAAGGTCACAATGGCAACGAGGTGAAGCAGATAACCCTGTTTACACAGAGGTGCAAAGGAAACAATTAGTGGTCAATAACGGTGGATGACACATAAGCCAACAAAAAGAAGCATCTAGCTTATCTAAATGGGAAAGAAAGCAAGACAGTAGAATTTCTCAAACGGTGGCATTGATTAATATTAACATAGAGATTATATTAACAATAAAATTCGTTAAACATGTAATTTCCTTTTAATTGTGGCATTGCATCAATTTTCCAGTGGCATTATTAGAGGGTGTTTGTTTACAGGGACATTTTGGTGTAGGGACTAAAAAACTCTGTGTTAGTCCCATCTAAACCAAAGAGGAGGGACTTTTAGGGACTAAAAGTGGGCATTTTGGACTAAATAAAGAAGACCCCGAGGGAGTCTTTTTGGAACTTTTTCCAACAGTTGCCCGTGCCACGCATCGCACCTTGTCTCTATTAGTTCATTACAAGGGGTAACATGGTCTTTTAGCATGTCATTTAATAACCTCTAGTCCATGTTTAGTCCCTGGAACCCAACAGGTAGGGACTAGGGAGTTTTTAACCAAACAGGGCCTTAGATTAACAACAGCTAATGAGTTGCACGGGACAGTGGACGCACCTGCACCATGTGCATCTACCGATGTACTGTGGTCATGCATAGTCTGTTGCAACAAAGAACAAGCAACCAAGGAGCATATTTGTGTTGGTCCCAGTTTTGTTATCTTTAGACGCCTTTCCCTATGTGAGCGCAGTAAATCTTGTCTTTCTCAAACTCTACAGCCTTGTCCCTTCCTTTCCTTTTTGAACTAGTACTTTTGCCCCTTCCTTTCCTCTTTGAACCACGTCCTAGATTAATGTGATACAACTTTCCCCACTACTTTCCCCCATTCCTCTCCTCTTTGAACAACATCCTAGATTAATGCTATACAACTTTCCCCCTTCATTTCCTCTTTGAACCACATCCTAGATTCATGCTATATACAACTTTTCCCACTACTTTCCCCCACTCCTTTCCTCTTTGAACCACGTCCTAGATTCATGGTATACATGCAGCTAGAGCAATGCATGTGGAGTAAGTAAATTATACCTTAAGGTTCTTGGGGCATGGTTTGGTGGGCGACGGGATGGAGGCGAAGAAGAAGGAGTCGGAGGCCCTCTTGCGCCGCCGCTGGGTGGAAAGTGAACAGCAGCGCCGGTAGTCCCTCGCCGACGGCGATAGCGTTAAGCCTCCTTCCCTTCCCGGCGGACGAATCCTGCCGGCTCTTTGAGCAGCAGTGAGGGGAGAGAGAGGCCAACGAAGTCTTGTTTAGATCTGGAGAGGGCGAGAGAGTGTGAAGAGAGCAACTACAAGTGCTGAGGCTCCAGTAGGAGAGGGCGAGAGAGTGAGCGAACAGGCTAACCAGCTACACAACCCTCCCATTATGTTCAACGAGAGGGAAATAACCTTTTATACATTCCTGCATTCGTGTGACAAGCATGTAACGCCCTCGATGCGGCTATAGCTCCCACGTGTCAAGGCACGACTTAGAGTCATAACCGCATTGAAAGCAATGTCGCAAGTTAGGCAATGTTCACAACATCCCATGTAATATAGATAATAAAAGGGGAGATACATAGTTGGATTACACTCGCCACGTCAATCAAAGTACATAAATAGCATTACAACATTCAAACACTCATGGCCCGACTACGGCGCCAAAATAAAAGATAACCCGACATGCGACACGGTCCCGATCACCCCAACTGGGCACCACTGCTGATCATCAGGGAAAGACACATAGTAACGGCGTGAGTCCTCATCGAACTCCCACTTGAGCTCAAGCGCGTCATCTGGAACGGAATCATCAGGCCCTGCATCTGGTTTGGAAGTAATCTGTGAGCCACAGGGACTCAGCAATCTCGCACCCTCGCGATCAAGACTATTTAAGCTTAAAAGGTAAGGCAAGGTAAAGTATGTGGAGCTGCAGCAAGCGACTAGCATATATGGTGGCTATCCTGTTCGCAAAAGAGAGCGAGAAGAGGAGGCAAAGCGCGAGCGAGTAACTAAAGAACATCCTGCGGCAAGCATTACTCCAACACCATGTTCACTTCCCGGACTCCGCCGAGAAGAGACCATCACGGTAAGTCACACTGTTGATTCATTTTAATTAAATTAAGGTTCAAGTTATCTACAACCGGACATTAACAAATTCCCATCTACCCATAACCGCGGGCACGGCTTTCGAAAGTTCAAATCCCTGCAGGGGAGTCCCAACTTAGCCCATGACAAGCTCTCACGGTCAACGAAGGAATAGACCTTCTCCCGAGACATTCCGATCAGACTCGGTATCCCGGTTCTACAAGACACTTCGACAAGTTAAAACAAATCCAGCAACACCGTCCGAATGTGCCAACAAATCCCGATAGGAGCTGCACATATTTCGTTCTCAGGGCACACTCAGATTGTCTTATCTTCTAGTAGGCCAGCCCAGAGTTGCCCCTGGTGGCCACCGGCGGCTGACGAGTTGGACCAACACTCAGAGGAGCACTGGCCCGGGGGGGCGGGTTTAAAATAAGATGACCCTCGGGCTCCGGAAACCCAAGGGAAAAAAGAGGCTAGGTGGAAAATGGTAAAACCAAGGTTGGGCATTGCTGGAAAAGCTTTAATCAAGGCGAACTATCAAGGGGTTCCCATTATCACCCAACCGCGTAAGGAACGCAAAATCCGGGAACATAACACCGATATGACGGAAACTAGGGTGGCAAGAGTGGAACAAAACACTAGGCGAGAGGCCGAGCCTTCCACCCTTTACCAAGTATATAGATGCATTAAGATAACATGGCAAAATAATGATATCCCAACAAGTAAATAATGTTCCAACAAGGAACGGTATCCAATCTTCACCTGCAACTAGCAACGTTACAAGAGGGGCTGAGCAAAGCGGTAACATAGCGAACCAACGGTTTGCTAGGACATGGTGGGTTATAGGTTGACATGGCAACTTGGGAGGCATGATAAGCAAGTGTTAGGCATCGTAGCATAGGCATAGCGAAAGAGCGAGCATCTAGCAAAGCAAAGATAGTAGTGATTTCGAGGGTATGATCATCTTGCCTACAAAGTTGTCAGAGTTGACTGCATCCTCGAAAGCAAACTCAACGGGCTCCTCGTTAGCAAACTCGTCTCTTGGCTCTACCCAAACAGGACAAACAAGCAACAAGGACACAATCAACCACGTGCAAGGCTCAAACAATATGATGCAAAGATGGTATGCCATGCGGGATACAATATGTGATGCATATGCAAGATTTGACAAGGAATGCATGAACCTGGCCTCAACTTGGAAAACCAAGTGTTCCACTGGAAATATGAGATGAAATCGCTTGAAAACGATATAAAGAACGCCGGAATCGGAGTTACGGTTTGGAAATGGCAAGCAATTGAAATATGACCACGTTCTGCGATTTACAGCAAGTAGCCATCTAAATGCAACAAGATGAACATGCTACAGCACCCAAACATGACAAAAAAATACATGGCAGGGATCCATTCATGATTCTTAACAAAAGACTAACACTGAGCTACGGCCAATTCATCCATTAACAGGTTCAAACAAGCACGGCAAAAATGCATTTGGTAAACAGATTTCAGACTTAGTGAAATTAACACTTGTCTGGAATTTCAGATCAGATAGCACTCTTTGGAGCATGAAAACTATATACTACAGGACCTGAACATGGCAAAGTAAAGCATGGAATGGAGCTAATAAAAGAGCTTAACAAACGTCCCTTAGTGACCTTGAGCCAAAACGGATCATAAAATACATTTGCAAGCATGTGAACATGGCAAAAACATAATCAGTTCTCAGACTTAGTGAAAACTGGAGCATGCTGAAACAGATATCAAGTAGGCATGTTTACGAGCTCGATGCACTCACTACAGAGCAAGTCATGACAATCTAAGCATGCACCCATCAAGAGTACACAAAATATAAGCTAGACATGGCAAGAACAATAGCATAGCATGCACGGATCAACTACAACATCCTCGGCAAAATCTCTAACAAGTAGACAATCTGCCCAGATTCACGAAAAGACAAAAGTAGAGCTCGATTGACTCAAGCTAGGGTGCTCCAAAATTTCAAACAAAGACATGGATGGATAGAGCACTACAAGATTAACAAAACATCCTTACTGATCATCCTCAAAAGAGGCACGGATCACAAGGAAACAACATGAACATATGGCATATTGAGATAAACAGCTCAAGGACTTAGTGGAAATGCTAAGTCCCTAAAATCAGCATTAACGAACGCACCACTTTGCAAGATTGTGCTAGACACCACACACATCACAAAAATACATGGGTTGCACCTATGGATAGATGGCAAAACATATAACAAAACTCACGAAGAGCTCAGGGGCATATCATGCACACAATAATCAAGGCAAAAATGACAAATATCTAATTGGAGCAGCAGATCTGAAAATTATCTCAAATAGCATTCTTCTAACAGCATTTTGGGCATCGATATGAACTCAAATGAAAATGATGCAATGAGAAGCAATGATGTGCTCTCTGAGATGAACATTTTGATATGCTATATGCCCAAAACGGAGCTACGGATGCAAAGTTACGATGGGATGAACATAGGCAAAAAATTAGGGTTAGGGACGGAAATTCAACCCCGAGATTCAAATCTCAGATCCAGATCCGGGCTGCGCGGAAAACGAGGTTCGCCGGACTTGGAGCTCGAGCTCGCCGGAGTTCGTCGGGGAAAGAGGCCGGGGCACCGGATCCGGCCTCGGGCCGCGGGGAGGCGACGGCGACGAGGAGTAAGGGCGGCGGCGAGGTTCGGCGGGGTCGACGGCGGCCGGGCGCGCGGTGGCCGGCGAGTGAGGCGTGGTGGCGGAGGTGGCCGGCGACGACCGGAGTCGGGGAAGACGTCGGGCGGCGGCGGACGAGGACCGGGCGGCGGGGCGGCGCTGGTCAATGGGCCTCGGGGGCCCCTCCTGGGCCTCCCGGGCCGGCGGCGACGAGGAAGTGGGGCGGCTGCGCGGCCAACCGGCGGGCAACACGTGGCAGCGGCGGGGCTAGCCGGACATGTCCGTCGGTGGAAGAAATTGTCCGGCGGCGGCGGACGAAGTGGAACTAGGGTTTCGGGAGGAAGGGGAAGGAGAAATTCGGGGGTGTCTTTAAATAGGCATAGAGGGAGCTAGGAGAGTCCAAATGAGGTGCGGTTTTTGGCCACGCGATCGTGATTGAACGCTCTAGATGATGGAGAGGGTTTTGGTGGGTTTTGGGCCAAAATGGAGGGGTGTTGGGCTGCAACACACACGAGGCCTTTTCGGTCCCTTGGTTAACCGTTGGAGCATCAAACGAAGTCCAAATGGTACGAAACTTGATAGGCGGTCTATCGGTAGTAAACCAAGGCCGCTTGGCAAGTATCAGTCCAATCCGGAAATGTTTAATCCCCACATATGAAAGAAAGGTAGAAAAGACCACCGGAGGAGAACGAAGCGCCGGAATGCAAAACGGACAACGGGGAAAATGCTCGAATGCATGAGATGAACACGTATGCAAATGCAATGCACATGATGACATGATATGAGATGCATGACAACGATAATAACACACGGAGACAAAAACCCGAACCCGAGAAAATAAAATAGCTTAAGGCCGGAAACGGCAAGAGTTGGAGTACATATTGGGTAAATCACATCCGGGGTGTTACAACACTCCACCACTACGAAAGGATCTCGTCCCGAGATCTAGGACTGAAAGAACGCCAGGTACTCAAAACGGAGGTGATCCTCGCGTTCCCAGGTAGCTTCACGGTCGGAATGGTGTGACCACTTGACTTTGAGGAATTTGATTGACTTGTTGCCAGTCTTGCGTTTAGTCTCTTCAAGAATAGCAACGGGGTGCTCACGATAAGAGAGATCTTCTTGGAGCTCAATGTCCTCGAAGTTGACGGTGCAGTCTGGAGTCTTGAAGCACTTTCAAAGCTGAGAGGCATGGAACACGTCATGCACATTTGCAAAGTTTGAAGGAAGCTCGAGTTGATAGGCGAGATCGCCTCTCTTGCTGACAATCTTGAAAGGTCCCACGTATCTAGGGGCAAGCTTCCCTTTGATACCGAAGCGACGAGTACCTTTCATAGGAGAGACGTGGAGGTAAACATGATCTCTGATCTCGAAAGCCAAATCACGATGCTTACTATCATAGTAGCTCTTCTGGCGGGATTGGGCTGCTTTGAGGTTATCTCGAATGACTTTGCACATTTCCTCTGCCTCTGTGATTAAGCAATTTCCGAGAAGCTGACGTTCACCGGTTTCAGACTAGTTGAGAGGGGTATGGCACTTCCTGCCATACAGAATTTCAAATGGGGCCTTGCCCGAACTTGCTTGAAAACTGTTGTTGTAGGAGAATTCAGCATATGGAAGACAATCCTCCCACTTCATGCCGAAGGAGATCACACAAGCCCTAAGCATATCTTCAAGAATCTAGTTGACACGCTCGACTTGACCGCTAGTTTGAGGATGGAAAGGTGTGCTAAAGCGGATGTTGGTTCCCATGGCCTTCTGAAAAGAATCCCAAAACTTGGAGGTAAAGATGCTACCACGGTCTGAAGAGATCACTTGTGGAATACCGTGCAGAGAGACAATCCGAGAGGTATAGAGCTCCGCCAATTGAGCTGCAGTGATTGACTCTTTGATAGGCAGAAAGTGAGCCACTTTAGTGAGTTTGTCGATGACCATGAATATAGCATCATTGCCACGTTTGGACTTTGGAAACCCAGTCACGAAGTCCATTTCAATGTGGTCAAACTTCCATTCTGGAATGGCAAGAGGTTGGAGGAGACCAGCTGGCCTTTCGTGTTCTGCCTTCACTCTTCTGCAGACATCACACTCATTCACGAATTGAGCAATCTCGCGCTTCATTCGGGTCCACCAATAGGCCTGCTTGAGGTCCTGATACATCTTCGTGCTCCCAGGGTGGATGGAGAGGAGAGAATTGTGAGCCTCGTTCATGATCACTTTACGAAGGTCACCTTTGGGCACAACAATACGATCCTCGAAGAAAAGAGTGTCCTTGTCAACAAGGCGGTAGCACTTGTACTTGGGTTGACTCTTGGCAATCCCAATCTTCACCTTTTTCACCATAGCATCAAGAAGTTGGGCTTGGCGAATTTGGTCTTCCAAGGTAGGAGACACTTGAAGGTTGGCGAGGAAACCTTGAGGAACAAATTGCAGATTAAGTTTGCGGAAGGCTTCACAAAGCTCGGGTTGATAAGGCTTGAGAATCAGACTGCTGCAGTAAGCCTTCCTGCTCAATGCATCAGCAATCACATTGGCCTTGCCTGGAGTATACTCGATACTCGGATTATACTCTTGAATCATTTCGACCCATCGAGTCTGCCTGAGGTTGAGATTAGGCTGAGTGAAGATGTACTCGAGACTCTTGTGGTCAGTGAAGATGTCCACTTTTCTTCCCAATAAGAGATGTCTCCAAGTCAAAAGAGCATGCACAATTGCCGCCAACTCGAGATCATGAGTATGGTAGTTCTTCTCATTGGGCTTCAACTAGCGAGAGGTATAAGCCACAACTTTCTTCTCTTGCATCAACACTGCGCCAAGACCTTGGAGAGAGGCATCACAAAAGACCTCGTACGGCTTGGATTCATCAGGTGGAGTCAGAACTGGAGCAGTGACAATTTCTCTTTCAAAGTGTTGAAAGCAATGTCACACTCCGGAGACCAAACATACTTGACGTGCTTCTGAAGGAGATTTGAGAGAGGCTTCGCGATCTTAGAAAAGTTTTCAACGAATCTTCGTCAATAGCTTGCGAGACCGAGGAAGCTACGGAGTTGCTTCACGTTCTGAGGAGGTTCCCAATTCACAATTGCAGACACCTTCTCAGGATTGACCGCAATGCCCTTGACAGAGATGATGTGACCAATATAAAGAACCTCATCGAGCCAAAATTCGCACTTAGAGAACTTGGCGTAGAACCGGTGTTCTCTGAGCTTATCGAGTACCAAATGCAAGTGCTTGGCATGATCTTCCTTGTTCTTCGAAAAGACCAGAATGTCGTCGAGATAGACCAAAATGAAGTCATTGGTGTAGGCGTTGAAGATGAAGTTCATCATGCGAGAGAAAGTCGGAGGAGCGTTGACGAGGCCAAAAGACATGACCGTTTATTCATATGAACCAAAGCTTGTCCTGAAAGCCGTCTAGGGAATATCTTGCTCACAGATTCGAATCTGATGATAACCCATAAGGAGATCAAGCTTGGAGAATACTTGGGCACCTTTGAGTTGTTCGAACAGCTCATTGATGTTGGGAAGTGGGTATTTGTTCTTGATGGTCTTCTTGTTCAATGGACGGTAATCAACACAAAGTCGGTCCGTTCCATCCTTCTTCTTCACAAAAAGAACACCACAACCCCACGGAGAAGAACTAGGTCGGATGAGGCCCATTCTTTCTTGAACATCGAGTTCCTTCTTCAGCTCCTTCAACTCTTCGGGTCCGAGCTTGTAAGGACGCTTGCACACTGGTTCCGTGCCGGGCTCGAGATCAATGACGAATTCAACTGGCCGGTGCGGAGGCTTTCCTGGAAGCTCTTCTGGAAAGACGTCTTGATATTCACAAACGACTGGAATTTGCGAGATAGCATCCAGTTCACCCTTCTCATTGAGAGAAAACAGACGGATGGTATTATCCCGAGCGGCAAAGACAATTACATCCTCAGACGAATGAGTCAACTGAATCTGCCTGGCTGCACAATCAAGCTGAGCCTTGTGCTTAGATAGTCAATCCATCCCGAGAATAAGATCAATATCCGAGTTACCAAGGATCATTGGAGAAGCCAGAAACTTGAAATCACCCAACGAAATAGCAATATCCGTAACCTCGTAGTTAGCGAGCAAACATCTACCCGGAGAGACAACTGCTAACGGTTTATGCATAACTTGAGAAAACCACCCATGCTTAGATGCAAAAGGTCTTGAGATGAAACAATGCGATGCCCCAGTGTCAAAAAGAACTCTTGTAGGAACATCGTTAACAGGAAGGTTACCCATGATGACATCTGACGAGTCCTCTGCCTGAGCTGCGTTCATCAAGTTGACCTTGGGATTATGCTTGACCACAACTGTACTTGCCGATCTCACAGGAGGAGGAGGAGGAAGACGCCTCTGATTGAAGCATTTGTTTGCATAGTGACCCTTCTGTTGGCACTTGTTGCACGTGACCTCTGAAAGCAGACGGTGATACGGAGCACTCGATCTTGGAGCTTGAGACGAAGTCTTGTTCTGAAAGCCAGGGTTGGGTGGGTGGGAAGATCCACTGCCACCTTTGCTCTTCTGCTGATACGGCTGACGAAACGGAGGAGGAGGAAGCCAATACTTCTGCTGCTTGGCCACTTGAGTAGAGGAAGAAGGAGTAGCATCTCTGACTCGCTTCTTGGAAGCATCACACCTCAGTTGAGCAGCCTCTTGCTTCAATGCCATGTTGTAGAACTCATCGAACCTCAAGGGATCAAAGAGAACAAGTGCTAGCTGAATTTCTTCCCTGAGACCACCCTTGAACTGGTATATCATGCTCTTCTCTCAGGGACGTCCTGCTTAGCAAAGCGGACGAGCTTCTGAAACAACTAGTTGTAGTCATAGACAGACAAAGAGCCTTGCTTCAGGTTGCGGAATTCCTCACGCTTGCTTTCAACCACGCTCTGAGGAATATGATGAGCTTTGAAGTCTTAACAGAATTCATCCCAGATAATCGCACGGCCTCCTCTGGAATCCTTGTACTGCTGGAACCATTCTGCAGCTTGATCTTTGAGTTGGAAGGAAGCGAACTTGACGAAGTCCTCAGGCCTGACGTTACTGCACTCGAAATGCTTGCACAGATCCACGAGCCAATCGTCAGCATCAGTTGCCTCAACACAATTGCTGAAAGTCTTTGGCCCGTTAGCAAAGAACTGGTTGAGTGTAGCAAAGTGATTCTGATTGTTTCCTTGGTTGCCTTGGTTCGCTTGATTGCGCTCTTGAAGAATTTGCATGATCAACTATGTGTTTGCATTGGTTGCGGCCATCACAGCTTTCCATGCCTCCGGAGGAGGTGGAGGTGGTGGTGGATCCTGATTCTGATTCTGATTGGTGGTCTTAGCGGGAGCCATCCTGAAGAGGGTGACAACCGTTAGCACATTGACAGATAGCATGAAGCTGAATCCAAGGAAATGAAAATTGCAACATATAGTCTTCACATCCGAACATAAGAACGAATGCATTCCACTTGAAATGGTCAGATATCCATAAATTGAGAAGCCACTTAGAATTTAGGTAGAGGAATAAATCAAAAGGTACGGATCAAGAATGAATACTCAGTAAGAAATCCCAATCTCAAACCAAATATCCGTGGAAGAAGAACTAGAGCTACAAGAATTCCCACCTATGAAACTCCTAAACCTTTCCGGTTATGCAATCAGGTGTTGGGGATACAGGGGAAGCATAATATCTCACCCAAATCTAGCAAATCCTACATCCAGCTGTATCCATCCTTCAACACATAACCGAGAAAAACTTCGGAAACCATCTACCTCAACCTTCGAAAAGCATCCGTTATACAAGTTATGGCGATACTCCCGAACTCCTGCCCCAGTACTGGGTGGCGTCGAGGTTATCTCACCAACGAAATGCATAAAAGAGATTTTTGATTTTGGCGTACTAAACTCAGGTATTCCAGAACTGCAACGATAAAATTGTGATGACAACACCTCGGAGCTCAACTCCCCGGGACACTTCCACAACCCCTAAAGACAGGAGGCACCAAGAACAATGTTCTCGTCACAAAACCATCGGAACGATTCCAAGATACTCGCGTGATCCTAAAATTTTTTTAGTGAAATTTGGGAAGAGAAGAGTCAAAACTCTACGTCAGGATGCCTAACCAGAGCGATGAGGAGACTGGGAAGTAAAAAGAATTCCTAAACTCTTCGATATATAATTCCTAAATGACTCAAAACATTTTTCTAGACACAACTCGGCCGCTAAAACGATCAAGCAATGGGGCTCCTAAGGTCGGGGAAGGCTCTGATTACCAACTTGTAACACCCTCGATGCGGCTATAGCTCCCACGTGTCGAGGCACGACTTAGAGTCATAACCGCATTGAAAGCAATGTCGCAAGTTAGGCAATCTTCACAACATCCCATGTAATATAGATAATAAAAGGGGAGATACATAGTTGGCTTACACTCGCCACGTCAATCAAAGTACATAAATAGCATTACAACATTCAAACACTCATGGCCCGACTACGGCGCCAAAATAAAAGATAACCCGACATGCGACACGGTCCCGATCACCCCAACTGGGCACCACTGCTGATCATCAGGGAAAGACACATAGTAACGGCGTGAGTCCTCATCGAACTCCCATTTGAGCTCAAGCGCGTCATCTGGAACGGAATCATCAGGCCTTGCATCTGGTTTGGAAGTAATCTGTGAGCCACAGGGACTCAGCAATCTCGCACCCTCGCGATCAAGACTATTTAAGCTTAAAAGGTAAGGCAAGGTAAGGTATGTGGAGCTGCAGCAAGCGACTAGCATATATGGTGGCTATCCTGTTCGCAAAAGAGAGCGAGAAGAGGAGGCAAAGCGCGAGCGAGTAACTAAAGAACATCTTGCGGCAAGCATTACTCCAACACCGTGTTCACTTCCCGGACTCCGCCAAGAAGAGACCATCACGGTAACTCACACTGTTGATTCATTTTAGTTAAATTAAGGTTCAAGTTATCTACAACCGGACATTAACAAATTCCCATCTGCCCATAACCGCAGGCACGGCTTTCGAAAGTTCAAATCCCTGCAGGGGAGTCCCAACTTAGCCCATGACAAGCTCTCACGGTCAACGAAGGAATAGACCTTCTCCCGAGACATTCCGATCAGACTCGGTATGCCGGTTCTACTAGACACTTCGACAAGTTAAAACAAATCCAGCAACACCGCCCGGATGTGCCGACAAATCCCGATAGGAGCTGCACATATCTCATTCTCAGGGCACACTCAAATTGTCTTAACTTCCAATAGGCCAGCCCAGAGTTGCCCCTGGTGACCACCGGCGGCTGATGAGTTGGACCAACACTCAGAGGAGCAATGGCCCGGGGGGGGGGGGGGGTTTAAAATAAGATGACCCTCAGGCTCCGGAAACCCAAGGGTAAAAAGAGGCTAGGTGGAAAATGGTAAAACCAAGGTTGGGCATTGCTGGAAAATCTTTAATCAAGGCGAACTATCAAGGGGTTCCCATTATCACCCAACCACGTAAGGAACGCAAAATCCGGGAACATAACACCGATATGACGGAAACTAGGGCGGCAAGAGTGGAACAAAACACTAGGAGAGAGGCCGAGCCTTCCACCCTTTACCAAGTATATAGATGCATTAAGATAACATGGCAAAATAATGATATCCCAACAAGTAAATAATGTTCCAACAAGGAACGGTCTCCAATCTTCACCTGCAACTAGCAACACTATAAGAGGGGCTGAGCAAAGCGGTAACATAGCCAACCATCGGTTTGCTAGGACATGGTGGGTTAGAGGTTTGACATGGCAACTTGGGAGGCATGATAAGCAAGTGGTAGGCATTGTAGCATAGGCATAGCAAACGAGCGAGCATCTAGCAAAGCAAAGATAGTAGTGATTTCGAGGGTATGATCATCTTGCCTACAAAGTTGTCAGAG
Source organism: Triticum urartu (assembly GCF_056163025.1). Classification (NCBI taxonomy): domain Eukaryota; kingdom Viridiplantae; phylum Streptophyta; class Magnoliopsida; order Poales; family Poaceae; genus Triticum; species Triticum urartu. The sequence goes on along the minus strand of NC_141878.1, from coordinate 439,572,553 downwards.
TTGACTGCATCCTCGAAAGCAAACTCAATGGGCTCCTCGTTAGCGAACTCGTCTCTCGGCTCTACCCAAACAGGACAAACAAGCAACAAGGACACAATCAACCACGTGCAAGGCTCAAACAATATGATGCAAAGATGGTATGCTATGCGGGATACAATATGTGATGCATATGCAAGATTTGACAAGGAATGCATGAACCTGGACTCAACTTGGAAAACCAAGTGTGCCACTGGAAATATGAGATGAAATCGCTTGAAAACGATATAAAGAACGCCAGAATCGGAGTTACGGTTTGGAAATGGCAAGCAATTCAAATATGACCACGTTCTGCGATTTACAGCAAGTAGCCATCTAAATGCAACAAGATGAACATGCTACAGCACCCAAACATGACAAAAAAATACATGGCAGGGATCCATTCATGATTCTTAACAAAAGACTAACACTGAGCTACGGCCAATTCATCCATTAACAGGTTCAAACAAGCACGGCAAAAATGCATTTGGTAAACAGATTTCAGACTTAGTGAAATTAACACTTGTCTGGAATTTCAGATCAGATAGCACTCTTTGGAGCATGAAAACTATATACTACAGGACCTGAACATGGAAAAGTAAAGCATGGAATGGAGCTAATAAAAGAGCTTAATAAACGTCCCTTAGTGACCTTGAGCCAAAACGGATCATAAAATACATTTGCAAGCATGTGAACATGGCAAAAACATAATCAGTTCTCAGACTTAGTGAAAACTGGAGCATGCTGAAACAGATATCAAGTAGGCATGTTTACAAGCTCGATGCACTCACGACAGAGCAAGTCATGACAATCTAAGCATGCACCCATCAAGAGTACACAAAATATAAGCTATACATGGCAAGAACAATAGCATAGCATGCACGGATCAACTACAACATCCTCGGCAAAATCGCTAATAAGTAGACAATCTGCCCAGATTCACGAAAAGACAAAAGTAGAGCTCGATTGACTCAAGCTAGGGTGCTCCAAAATTGCAAACAAAGACATGGATGGATAGATCACTACAAGATTAGCAAAACATCCTTACTGATCATCCTCAAAAGAGGCACGGATCACTAGGAAACAACATGAACATATGGCATATTGAGATAAATAGCTCAAGGACTTAGTGGAAATGCTAAGTCCCTAAAATCAGCATTAACGAATGCACCACTTTGCAAGCTTGTGCTAGACACCACACACATCACAAAAATACATGGGTTGCACCTATGGATAGATGGAAAAAAAAACAAAACTCACGAAGAGCTCAGGGGCATATCATGCACACAATAATCAAGGCAAAATGACAAATATCTAATTGGAGCAGGAGATCTGACAATTATCTCAAATAGCATTCTTCTAAAAGAATTTTGGGCATCAAGATGAACTCAAATGAAAATGATGCAATGAAATGAAATGATGTGCTCTCTGAAATGAACATTTTGATATGCTATATGCCCAAAACGGTGCTACGAATGCAAAGTTACGATGCGACGAACATAGGCAAAAGATTAGGGTTAGGGACAGAAAGTCAACCCCGAGATTCAAATCTCAGATCCAGATTCGGGCTGCGCGGAAAACGAGGTTCGCCGGACATGGAGCTCGAGCTCGTCGGAGTTCGTCGGGGAAGGAGGCCGGGGCGCCGGATCCGGCCTCGGGCCGTGGGGAGGTGACGGCGACGAGGAGTAAGGGCGGCGCCGAGGTTCGGCGGGGTCGACCGCGGCCGGGCGCGCGGTGGTCGGCGAGTGCGGCGTGGTGGCGGAGGTGGCCAGCGACGACCGGAGTCGGGGAAGATGTCGGGCGGCGGCGGACGAACACCGAGCGGCGCTGGTCAATGGGCCTCGGGGGCCCCTCCTAGGCCTCCCGGGCCGGCGGCGACGAGGAAGTGGGGCGGCGGCGCGGCCAACCGGCGGGTGACACGTGGCGGCGGCGGGGCTAGCTGGACATGTCTGTCGGTGGAAGAAATTGTCCGGCGGCGGTAGACGAAGTGGAACTAGGGTTTCGGGAGGAAGGGGAAGGAGAAATTCGGGGGTGTCTTTAAATAGGCATAGAGGGAGCTATGAGAGTCCAAATGAGGTGCGGTTGTCGGCCACGCGATCGTGATCGAACGCTCTAGATGATGGAGAGGGTTTTCGTGGGTTTTGGGCCAAAATGGAGGGGTGTTGGGCTGCAACACACACGAGGCCTTTTCGGTCCCTCGGTTAACCGTTGGAGCATCAAACAAAGACCAAATGGTACGAAACTTGACCGGCGGTCTACCGGTAGTAAACGAAGGCCGCTTGGCAAGTCTCGGTCCAATCCAGAAATGTTTAATCCCCACACACGAAAGAAAGGTAGAAAAGACCACCAGAGGAGAACGAAGCGTCGGAATGCAAAACAGACAACGGGGAAAATGCTCGAATGCATGAGATGAACACGTATGCAAATGCAATGCACATGATGACATGATATGAGATGCATGACAACGATAACAACACACGGAGACAAAAACCCGAACCCGAGAAAATAAAATAGCTTAAGGCCGAAAACGGCAAGAGTAGGAGTACATATTGGGTAAATCACATCCGGGGTGTTACAAAGCATGTCGTGTTTTTTTTTGTGTGTGGGAGTCATTGGGATTTCAATCATAACCATGTCATGTGGCTTTGGTGGTAAGACCATCCACAGTGGTGCAGAAATAATGCAGCCTTAGTCACCTTACCTCTCTCCACGTAGTACGTTGGGTCCCACCAGTCAGAGGGTGAAACAAACAAATTAATAAGAAAAATTAAAAGCGCCAGCAGTGTATCTTACCTCACACATCTCGCTACTGCTCGGGAACACTGTCCAATTGATCCCTCTGTTCGCTCACGTACTATTTTAAGTGAATCCTTATTATAACATGCACACAAATTTTGTCCACTTGTATTCGACTTAAGTCAGTGTGCCACCGTATCTCGTATACTTACTACTCCCTCCATCTAGGTGTAATAAGTCACGTTAGAAGGTGCAACGGGACCAAGGTGCGTGCGTGTGTGTGTGTGTGTGTGATTAACACCATGTGTGTTTTAGAGAGAGTGACAGATCGACCTACTCCTATAGAGAGATGTTGTGTAGTGTACGATTTTAGCTGCGAGAGTCGGTGCATCCTCTCGTTTCCAGGCGTGTCCGATAGGGACATGCGGACAGCTGCCACGCCCGCTCCTGACCAGCCTGGCCCACCCAAAGCCCTTCCATCGCCCGCGCACGCTTCCCGCCCGAAACGGTCAGCGCCGCTCCAAAGAATCGGTGCCGCATTCATGCCCGGGCAGAGCGGATGCGACCTCTCACTGGCGCAAGAGTGATGGTTGCTTCATCCGTCCAACTTACTGCTGGGTCTATGTGATTTAACGGCTCATTGGTCTTTATTACTGAGGTGGTAGGACTGCTGGATGTCCCACACTTTCGGCGAAAGGAGGTATACTACTACTACTAGATTACAATTTTCTCCATTCTTACAGCGGAGGCGTGCAAGAGCAGTGAAAACACGTAGGCTCAGTGGTTACATGGCCCACCTCACACTACTATCACCGTGCGACACCTAACTCTTTACATAGTACTCCCTCTATTCCTAAATATTACTAGATGAGTCCCCACGCGTTGGCGCGGAACAGCGGTATATCTCTTTGCGGAAAATTATCGATTTCATAGAACAAAAAAACTCTATAACCGCATGACAAATGTGGTAGCCAAACTAAATAAACTCCCATCATCATTTAGATCATCCCACGTAAGGAAAAAAGATCAGCCAACTCCTGAACTCCTACTGCATAATGGGATTATATTTTTCTTTTTGACATGTTAATGGGACTTAAAAGCTCACTTACATGCATGCTACCGGTGCATGCTTGCATGCAGACATGTTGATGTGATTTAAAACCCACTCACATGCATGTGGCACGGTATTTCTGCATGCTTGCATGTGGCTTAGTGCGGAGCCTCTCAATGTCAAGATCAAACGGCTATTATGGACTGATTTACTTCATTTAACGGCTACATCAATTTTGATGACGTGGCTCAAGGAGAGGATAGAGAATTCCTAGTAGTGGGGGCTAGCTATTACTAGTAGATATAAGTCTTTGTAGAGATTCCACTACATACGGAACAAAATGAATGAATCTACACTTAAAATGCATCTATATACATCCGCATGTGGCTCATGGTGAAATCTCTACAAAGACTTATATTTAGGAACGGAGGAAGTACTAGTATAGTACGTACTGTAATTTATCAGCGAGATAAATTTGTACAATGCTATGAACCTTCCATCTTCTATTACATGTACCTTGCGTCCAAGGTTGCCCGTTGCAACATTTCATCAAATACAAAGGAGACTAACATGCATGCTATTGCATCTCAATGATTGACAGATCATAGCAAATATGTACTCCCTCCGTTCCAAAATAAGTTTCTCAACTTTGTGCAAACTTTAGTACAAAGTTGTACTACTGCTAAAGTTGACACTTATTTTGGAACAGAGGCAGCTAAAGAAAAAAAACGATCCATGCAGTCCCTAGCCCTTGAACCGTGAACCCTGACCAGGATTCAATTTGCTGGCAACGTTCGAGCTTCCTAATAAATGAAGTTTGCAACCTTTTGACCATCAGATCATTTTGTGCAGTTTCACCAAAATCGAGATGAGCATCCCTGTGGCAAAATTGAACAAGCGTGATTAGAATAAGATTACTGGGACTAGTTGATGAGACATAAACTCATCACAAATACAGTACGTACAAGCCAGTAGAGGTATGTGCGGGGCAAAGAAGTAGAGAAATATCCACAGGGAGTGATGTGGGCAGCTGGAGCAGTGGTGCAAGCCGGCTGTAAAGGGAGTTGTACCTGAGGGACGTAGCTCAACCTTGAGGAGGGCGGCGGGAGGCGGCAACTGCCCACGTCACGGTAGTGAGCAAGGGACGAAGGCAACCTCACCGGCTTTGTGAGAGAGAACGGCGGGGACCCCTGATCGGGACGTGCCGACGGTGGGTTTTCGCCGTCGGCGACAGCCACCGCATCTACACTAAGCATTCACCCCTTCCCCAAGCGGACGTGATCCGCTGGGATGTTAGAGATGTGGCCACAGTCGTTTTGTGCGAGAGAGTGTGAAGAGAGCAACCCCAGCAAGCAACCATGTAGGCTGGCTCGTCCTGACTATGTACTCCTTTTCTCTCCATATGAACCTATCATATTGCGTACGTGCCACTGAAGAAAAAAAACTTTATTTATAAATGACGCGGCACCTACTACTCGTTCTCCTATAACCTTGCGCTTGGCATCTCCAAAATATTGATCTTGCGATTGGCTCTTTGCCTCTTTGGGAAGTTGAGCAATAATGGTAGTGCAGTATATATCATTCTGGCTATATGATACGAATGAACTGTTGCACGTACACCACGTGGGCGAGGGTCGAGGGGCGAGGGAGAGTGCTACATACGGAGCAAAATGAGTGAATCTACACTCTAAAATACGTCTATATACATCAGTGTTTGGAGTATGTACTAGTAGTTCATATTGAAATCTACTAAAGGACATATATATTCCAAACAATATGATATAATCTCTAACCAAGGTAGTAGGGACGAGGAGTAAACGGAGGGAGTAGTAAATTTTTCTCCTCGTCCTAAGAGCCACCGCGCGCATGGGCGAGGGAGCGGGCATAAGGCGTAGTAAGCAAGCTTCACCTCATCCTGCGAGCCATCGCGCCCATGGGTGGGGGAGACGGCGTACTAAGCAAGCTTCTCCTCGTTCTGTGAGTTGAAGGGACACATCAAAAGTACTCCAGTGTATAGAGCCTTGCCTCTAAGGTAGGCCCCACATGGTTTCTCTCTTTTTTAACATAACACGTCAAGTCGCAATTTGTTTGTAAACCCGTGGTAGACGATCCTCCCTCCACCAAGTGGACAACCAGTACACGTGCCAAATTACCACGTGGGCTGCCTTTTTCGTACAGAAATGAGCTCCACCGTGTACCCGCATGGGTGTGGTTAGGAAAGAGACGGGAGTACGTGCGCCATGAATGCACCTCTTCTCTTTGTGCACATTCCCCACCTATGTGGGTGTGTGTGAGAGATACAAACCGCATTCGTGAGTGTTTTTTGTTTTAGGGTGGGGGTGGGGTGGGGGTTGATTTCGTGAATTATTTGTGGGAATATGTGTCGATGACATCTCAAACAAAATTTTGCATGCAATGTGTGTGAAATGGAGGCCTATCCATATCATACACAGAGGGTCGGGCAATCCACGAGAAGAGAGGGAGGGGTCATAGCTATCGATAGAGTCGAAGATAGGATCAAGTGGGTGGGTGCGAGATCGATGAAGAGAGCCATCGAAATTGCGTGTGTGTACAAGTCAAAGATATAGGGCGACTGGCCTACTGGAACGTTAGAGGGCACACGTCAAGTTTGTGTGTGGCAGGGAGACATGACTAGAGCGCTCGATGTATCGGTGTGTGTGGGGGGGGAGGGGGTGGTGGGAGGGGTAGGCAGAGGCCTAACTATAGAGGTGGAATGACTCATATATGTGTTGAGAAGGAGAGACCCAACTATGTCTTGAGGGAGATCAGTCGACAACCATACATAACTGAAGCACAGGAAATATGATGGGAGAGAGAAAGGAGAGAGAGGGAGGGAGAGGGAGGGAGAGGGGTAGAGTGCTGGATGGGTGATGGAGTTGCTTCTTGAAGATGGTGGGAGAGGCCTACTAGACAAACTGAGGGTGGAACTGCAATGTTATCAATAAGAGTGGGGATGTGTTTCTGTGTGTGCCTGTGCGTGATAGATCTATCGAGACACATCCATGGATGATGAAGGGGAACCATGTGTTTGGTAAGAAAACCTAACTAGATCGGTAGATCAATTGTTGTTTCTCGGCGACGATGTCCACATCAGTAGGACCTGCTGCTGCTTTAGCTCTCGCTCACGCTGCTGCTTTGCTCTTGCTCTCGGTCCCCTGCCTGGTCTGCTCTTGCTATTGCTCTTGCTCGTGCTGCTGCTCTTGCTCTTGCTCTTGCTTGCGATGCTGCTCCGATTTAGCTACACTTCACTCTGATGCCGCCGGGGTGAAGGAAGAACCAGCCGTAGCAGGAAGGGGGGCTTGCCGGAGAGGTACCCCACTATCTATCTTAGGGTTCAGGATGGGGGCGGTGGTCGCCGGCGGTGGCGGGGCGTTGGCGGGGCGGTGGCGTGGGGATCGTCGGAGAAAAAGCTCGGCACGGGGGGGCCTAGAGGGATGGCCGGGGCGGCGGACCAGCGGTGGGGAGTATTTTACATCTAGCACTTTGTGGTTATCTATTTTACGTCATGTATTGGAGATGCTATTAGAATTCCACTCAGGTTAACGTTGTTCGTTGTCTCTCTTGTCCTGCTTCAGCCTCGGCATCGTACAACTCACCGGAGTTGCTGCAACGATGAAACCCTCCATCACAGCGGAGTAGTACCTCGGGCTCCATCTCCAGACGCCTAAGATCTTCTTCCCCTCCTCTGACAGCCAAGTCAGTCGGAGCATCCTCACCGGCCAACCCAATCACGCTGAGATCGACATGGCTTCGCCAAATAGGTTGTACACTTATTGCATCTCTTTTTTACTCTACATGTTATATATATTGTCCACTAAGCACACAGATTTGTTCCTTTAGTGTCTCCTTGAAAGAAAAAACGTAGGAATTTTAATTTTCACTTGTCCTCCTTTTCAAATTCCTATTCATGAAGCACAAGACTAAGAGATAGTAGCATAATAGCATTATAACCGTACATTTTCTTGTGGTTTGACTTAAACTCACCATGCTTCTTTGCATCCTGTGATCTTCCAATTGTTGTGAATCAAACACCCAGATTGGCAGAAATCCTGTGTTTTTAAATTCTCTGTTTTGCACGTGCATTCCTATCCTATTCCTGTCTATTTCCTATCCCTGCATTGTTGTAATCCTCCAATTCAAACGAGCCCTTATAGAATTACTTCTCTTATAGATAGTTGTCAAAGAAAACCTTGCGTGGTTTGTCCCGCTCCTGCTGCGCCGTCGTCCACCCCAGCTCAGCTGATCCAACGGCAGAAGGGTCCAGCATAGAAGGGATCCGGCCTCCAGACTGTCTTTCGCCGCCTCAGATCTTCTTCCCCGCTGCTGGCAGCCATGAAAACTGCACTACCATCATCAACCGAGCAGATGACCTCGAGGACTACACGGGTCCGCAAGAGAGGTCGCACTCTTTCGTGTCTGCTTACGTTATGCATCGCTTAATATTACATGCTACTTTATCGTCCTGTTCACCGATTAGACTCTGAGTCAGCTCCAAACTAATGGTCAAACTTGAGTTTTTAAATGGTTGTGGGGTACATATTGGGGCCACTATCAATAGTATCTATCTACTATCTGGTTAATCTCCGGTGTCTACTATGAGTTTCATGTTGGGTGGGAAACAAACAGTAAAGAAGCCATTATCTGTATTTTTTAACTAAAGCCATTATCTGCCTACTATTATTGGTTTTGGGTCTATCCACAGGTTGCTACCATCACTCTAGATTTCTGCATGCACTCCTTACATAATCTCAGTATGTTTTATTCCTATGCATGACAGTTATTGTAAACAATGAAACTAAACATGTAGAGCAAAAGAGACGAGCCTTGTGTGGCAATAAAATTTCATGCAGACGTCGCTCCATGGTAGGCGCAAAGGCAGCCCCCCTCCATGCATTTCAGATTGTAATCGAGAGGAAGATATCTGTTCTGAGGGGGATTCAGAAGGAAAAGACAACTCGGGGGATTCAGAAGGAGAAGACAACTCCTATTTACCCCCTGAGGTCTTCACTCTAACTTGGCATGCTGATGTTGGTTATATCATGCATATGGTGTCTTGCATTGCTTACTTTATACATCAAATATGTCATCTGCTTAGTTTAGACATCCTTTGTGCGAATGCCATCTGTTTAGTTTATTCATCATTTATGTGAATTATGCAACGCCATCTTGTTTAGCCAGGCATCATATATGTGAATTTTGCAATGCCATCCTGCTTAGCTAGTCATCTTATATGTAAATTATATCAGGCCATCCTTTTTTCGTTACATATTACATTTGTCAACAATGTTATTACATTCAACTGCTCTTCGTGTGCATCAGCCATTTGACACGGTGATGGCAAATTCTGGAGTGAAAACAAGGTCTTCAGAGCAGACTATGTATCTGACGAAGCGCATATCTCGCTGGTTACGGATAGCTCCTCAGAGGAGGATTCAGAGACAGATGACCAGTCCTATTCCCCCCCCCCCGAGGTGTATGCTCTAACTTGGCAGGGTTATGTTGCTCATATCGTGCGTATGGTGTCTCGCATTGCTATGTCATTTGATTAGTTTAGACATGCTTTGTGTGAATGCCACCTGTTCAGTGTCTAATTACCATATATGTGAATTATGCATTGCCATCTTGTTGCAAGACATTATATATGTGAATTATACAATATATCTTGTTGCAAAGGCATTATATATGTGAATTATGCAATGCCATGCTGTTTATCCAATCATCATGTATGTGAAATATATCATGCTATCATGTTTTTGTATTACGTGTTCCATTTGGCGACAACGTTTATATATTCAACTACTCTTCCTGTGCATCAGCCATTTGAAGCGGTGATGGAAGTATCTGCAGTGAAAACAAGGTATTCAAAGCAGACAATGCTACCTGCTGAAGCAGACATCTTGCTGGTTACAGAGAGCTCCTCAGAGGAGGATTCAGAGACTGATGACCAGTCCTATTTTCCCCCTGAGGTCTATGCTCAAACTTAGTTTTTACATCATATATGGATTGCCATCTGCTTACTTGCTTACTATATAAATCATATATTTGAATTATATCATGCCATCATGTTTACATAGTACATACACGTCATCTATCTGAATTATGGCATGGCAACCCATTTAATAAAGACATCATATAGTTATATCATCTCATCCTATTTAGTGTTTACAGTCATCATATTTTGAATTATGGCATTCTATCCGTGAATGTATGTGAATTATGGCATGCCAACCTATTTAATAAACACATTATATAGTTATGTCATGTCATCCTGTTTACATAGTCTCATATTTTGAACTATGTCTTTCTATCTTTTTTAGTTAGCCATCATAATGTGAAATTGTGTCATGCTATCCTGTTTAGTTAGCCATCATATATGTCAAATTGTGTCATGCTATCCTGTTTGGTTAGACAACATAAATATGAATTATTTCATGCCCTCTTTTATTCCCCACTATCCATTGCACCTGTCTATCATACAATGTCTATACTTTCAATTACTTTTCTTGTTTATCAGCCATTTCAATTGGAGAGCGTGATGGCAGTACCTAAGGGAGTAACAACACGGTCTTCAAAAAAGATAGTGCTACCAGTTGATGCAGATAGAACCACGGTTGTACTTGCCCAAGGACCAGATCCACCACACATAACCCAGACTCTCGCAGATTGTACCCCTACCCAGTTGGACAGAGAACCAGCTACACCCCTTCTAACCCCAACCCCGGCAGATAGTAACCCAGTTCCAGTTGACACAGCACCGTCTCCACCACAGAGCACCCAAACACGAGCAGTTAGTAAGGGAACTGCAGTGCCCAAAGCACGAGGACCACCACTCCGAATCCCAACTCAACGCTTAAAGGAGAAGAAGATTTATTCTCAGGTCAGGTTCTCTAGCTATGGTTCATACTCCTTTGCTCTTGCATGACTGTATTTACTCATACCAACTATTTTCAAATTTGGAGGATGGAATTGAAACTCCAATGGCGCAACAGGTATGTTTTCAACCTGTTTCCTTAACCGGTTTGTTGTTGTAACCTGCTCTATGTTGATTTCAGTTTCAATTGAATAAACAGTTATGTGCTCATGTCATGCACAATACAAGTGTTGTTATTGCTCTATAGTTACTCACACTTATATTCTGTCTATTCTGCTTTGTCTTGAACAAATATTATTTGAACTGTGTCACTATCTTGATTTGGCAACAAAAACTAGAATGGTATAGACCATAAAGTGACCATGGTACATAGATATATGTTTTTTCATGCTGTTATCCTGTCCACTTTACTACTGAACTCATTTACCAAAATGAGTTTCATATACCACATGGTAAACATGTGATGTGTCTGCTTGTTTCTCTTTTAGAATGCGGACAAAATATTGGAGAACAGTACCGCGTTATCCAATGGTAAAGGAAGTAATGTAGATAAGGTTCAAGATAGTGAGACATCCCTGTTGGTCTCCAAGAAAGCTGATAAAAACTATCTTGATGACAGTGAGGGAACCCAAAAGTCCTCTCTTGATGTAGTGTTCGAGTTACTGGCCACTACTACTGGCACAAGCTCTTCGAACTCGCTGCCTGAATCAGTTCGTCTTCTTGAGTCTCAACTTCAAGTTGAAAGACATCGATCAGATGTGATGCGACAGGAAGCTGAAGGACTGAGGAAGTCCCTGCAGAATTCAGATGCATATTTTCTGGTGCAACAGCAAGCGATGGGGGATTTAAGCGCCAAACAAGAGAAAGTTAATAAGCTTGCTAAGCATCTTGCCAGCATTATGGGTACCCAGGATATTGTTTCTTGAGATCTTCTGAAGTGGTTTCAGTTCTGGATTTGTTTTGCTGCGGCGTTTATTTGCGCTGGTCGCCAACTTTGACAACCAGTGTATATGATATGCTGCTTTGTTCCCTATATTTGCACTGGTGGCGAACTTTGATGCCCAGTGGATGTAATATGTGTAATAGCCGTCATAGCCTAGCGTTAGTTGCTTCCTTATTTATTTCCTTGTTGTCTTATTTATTTGTTTGCTTGTAGTCATTGCAGTTCTTTTTCCGCGGTTAGCTAGTGGCTGCAATAACCTATTTTTTAAAACTAGGCCACAATAACCATGGGCTAATATTTACTGTAGTGACACTGGGCCTTCTACTGGCTGTAGAAACAGTGGCCTTCTATGGGCCGTAGAAACAATGGGCCTTCTACGGGCCGTAGAAACAATGGGCCTTCTGCGGGCCATATTATCAATGGGCCTTATACAGGCCGTATAATTGATTGGCCAAACATGGGCCAAACAGACCGCATTATGGCCGTAAATGGGCTAGAGTTGGAATCGTCCGTTCATGGGCTGACCATAACGGGCCATCATTAATAGGCCGTATTTGACAACGCTATGAAATCGGCCCAACGTATTAACGGACCACAAACGGGCCGACTGGAACCACGAGCTGAATTTGGCCCACAAGCAGAAAATGACAGTAACGGGCCGTAAGTAAACTAATGTTGGAAATGAGCCCAAGAATAAATGGGCTCTGAGAAGGCCGAAAGATAACATGGGATGGAAACGGCCCAACGGAATAACGGGCTGTTAATGGGTATAAAGTGATACACTGTTCATTACGGGCCAGTTTCACCACGGGCCGTTAATGGGTGTAAAGTGATATGCTGTTCATTACGGCCCAGTTTCACCACGGGCCGTTAGTAGGCCAAGAGTTACATAGGGCCTCATATGGGCGAAAGACGTCATGGGCCATACATGCGCCAGAAGTGAAAACGGGCTGGAATCATATTAGATGGCCCAGATGACGCTACTGGGCCTAATTGGAATAGGGTGTAGCGGGCCTTGGGTTTGTGGGCTGTAAATGGGCTATATTCAAACAGGCCGTTAACATGCTTACCATGGGCCGGCCCGCCAGCTTTTGACCAAGTCAAACGGGCCAGCCTTTTCACAGGAATGGGCCTCTGTTGGGCCGTGCCACGTGTCGACGTATCATAGGCGCCTTCCGTCCAATGAGTGGTTGACATCTGTCCCAACGATGAGCCAACACGTGTTTCCTCCAGCCAATGATGATTTTACACGTGGAAAATCCCCATTGGTCGGGGCTGTTAATGGGTTATCGGATCCAAAACCCGACCCGATAGCTTAACGGCGTTCCGTTATGGTGGATGCCACGTGTCGGTCACCCTTGATGAAAGCACTTCTGTGACGCGTGATTTATTGTCATGGAAGTGGACACTTCCGTGATGATAATTTTGGTAATGTCATGGAACACTTCTACGACAGCACATGTATGACTATCTTGATTCTGTCATAAATTTGTCATGGATGTACATGCATGACAAAAATAGCGACCTACTGTGACAAACATGTCTCATCACGGAAGTGTATTTTTTTGTAGTGTAATGTTTCGCCTCCCAACTTATTTATCATATAGATAATTGTCAACAATAATAATTCATGATCAAATATATTTGAATGGCCATATATGCTTAGATCTTTCCCCGTCACATGATGCTTTCCAACTAAAGAGTAGGTTGGAATGAGAAGGAATACTACTGACTCTTGCATAAAAGTAAAAGATAGGCCCTTCGTGGAGGGAAGCAGGGATGTGCAGAGGTGCCAGAGCTCAAAGCTTTTAAAACAGAGAGGAATATAATTTTGAGAAGTATGCTTTCATTATCAATGTAAAGACCGAGAGTTCCCAATATCTTCCATGCTAGACACATTATAGGCGGTTCCCAAACAGAAAGGTGAAGTTTTTACTCCCCCTCCACCAACAATCACACTCCACGGCTAATCCAAAACAATGGGTACCGTCCATACCAACAACAGTCCTGTGGGAGTTTTGTTTAAATTATTTGCGATTTTGTTTTTGATCTTTTGGTTATAGGAATGGGCATCCCAATTACCAGCCACTCTCTGGTGAATGATAAGTGAATAAACACTCATCGTGAGAATAACCCACCTAGCATGGAAGATACTGACAGCTCCTAGTCGCTACATGAGCGATTCGGGCATAGAAAACAAATTATTATTTGAAGGTTTAGAGTTTGGCACATGAAAATTTACTTGGAACGGCAGGTAAATACCGCATATAGGTAGATATGGTGGACACTCATGGAAGAAACTTGGTTCAAGGATTTTGGATGCACAAGTAGTATTCCCTCTTAGTACAGAAATTTTGGTTAGCAAAAGATTCTAAAAGCAAGCACCCCCTGTTGGGGGATCCATATCTCTACTATTAAAGGGGGATCGAACGTCGTGATGGTTCGACCTCCTTGGATGGTTCGACCACCTTCGATCCCCCCTCCTATCACTATCTCCCACCCACGTCCTCCCACCGATTTTTTTTCAATTACATTCCAAAATCCAACCGCAACCCTGCGAAGGCACCCACGTCCCATTCTCCACTCTCCAATCGACCGCCTCGCCCAAGACAAATTGCTCCACCCACACGCTCCTCATGTCGCTCCGGGCAAGGCGTCGCGTCGCTGCCCGATAGGGTTCCTGCGAAACCGCCTCGCCAAATCTAGGTCACTTGATGCCAGACGTCGGCCTCGTCCAGAACTTTGGCCCCTCGTCGCCGCAGAGCTCTGTAACATCCCAAATTTCCAATTTAGAATGTTATGCATTAGATCATCATTGCATATCATATTTTATTGCATTTTGGCTTGATCCTAGAAATTCTACGCAACTCAAGGACCCATGGAGAGAGTTGGGGATTTCGTTATTATTATATTTGAGTTTTTCTCAAATTTTGAAAAGAGGATCGTTTGATTTTAATTATTTTCTCTTCAAATATTTATTTTATAAAAATAAAAAGAGAGGGGATAAAATGATTTCCCCAAAATAAAGAAATATTGGAGAGTTAATGCTAAAATCAAATAAGATTTTATTCGGAGTTTTATCGCCATTTTATTTGAATTAGGAAAAATATGCATTTTTCAAAATTGCATTAGAGGCCCAAATGAATGTTCACCTTGTCCGTTAGATTTTTAGAGGACGGGAAAAATCATTTCAGGATTTTTGAAGTCCGTTTAGTATTTCTTTTCCTTATTTTCCCGAGCGGAATTATTTTTTTTAAAAAGTCAACCGACCTAACCGGGCTGTGTCCGACCTGGACACTAGCCCGGCCGGCCTTTAAAGCCGCGAGGCCCGAGCGCCCGAGCCACCCGAAACCCTAGCGCACGCCCCGTCCCTGAGCCACCGAGCCGCGCCGCCACCCCACCGCTGGAGTTCCGGCCGGCGCCGTCATCATGAACCCCGAGGTAGCCACCGGTTTTTTTAAAAACCGATCGGTTTTATTTCGAATACCTAGATTCATTTTTTCTGTTTAGATCGGTTCGGTTTTTTCAGGTTTATTTATTTAGCGAACGCCTGTTCGTATGTTCATTTTAACAAACGGCTTTCGCCAGTTAAACCGCAGACAATGAACGTTCGTTCGTTATCCTGTTCGTCAATTTTCTTTTTCCAGGGTTTTTCCGCGATTATTTTCGATCGCGATTTCTGCCCTAATCTTCGTTCTAGTATAACTTTTCGCTCGTTAGTCGGAATCAGGCGATTCAAGCGCCTAGATCTTCGTCTCGAAGCCCTCTTTCTGTTTAACCAACTTGAACCAGATTTTGCTACTGTAAAATTTGACTTAAGTCTAGATTAGTAAACGGATCTTGTTTCTTTCGCAGTTTGAGTTTTGTTGCTTCGTTTGATTTGATTCTTTTTGCAAACCGGAGTTCTTAAGTTGAACTTTCTGGTTAGATCTTTTATTTGAGTTTTATCCGTGCTTCTAGTTGAGTGCTTATTGTATGCTTGTTTGTTTGCGACAGAGTACCCGTAGTGCGAAGCGTGCTACTACGAGTCTCTAGGTTTCACGGAACATCAGCAAGGCAAGTAACACTTTGATCATACCTTTTTACTACCCAGTTCATTGCATTAGATCAATCCACAAACAATTGCATGATTAGGATCTGATTAAATTGTGGGTTTTGGGACGTAGTTGAGGTAGTACCTATTCACCTATTTTAGTACCAAACCATCGGGAGTTACTGCTATGTTGCTTATATTGCTATGCTATGCTCGTAGACCTGGATTGGGTTTGAGAGTATTCATGACAGATGTGAGTTTGTTAATTAATGGTTCAACTTAAGGTGGAAACTTGAATACACATCTGGGTGGATTGCTTGTGGACACCTGGAGAACCCAGTGTTGTCCTAGGATATCCCAGAGGACCCGTGTGATCATCCTACGGCCTGCCACCCAGGCTCAAAGGGATCATAAGATTATTCATGCTAGAAACTTCCGTGTTCATCCACAAGCTATTATGGGCTCTAGCATAGTTAAGTAAGTTGCATGAAGCTCTTGAAGAGGTAGACTAGCAGATGTAGTGGGTTGTAGGTGGTATAGTCTACCTAGTGTAGAGAGTTAATGCTTCAGAAAGACTGTGTCTCGAATCTCCGACCATGGATGTATTCGAGTCTTGTGGGGAAAAGTGTGCAAACCTCTGCAGAGTGTATAAACTAATCATGGTTAGCCGTGTCTCCGGTTATGGACATATTGAGTATCTGGTTCTTGGATTATCATGATTGATCTCATCACTTTTAATATAACTTGATTGGGTTTAATGATGATGTTTAATTGGGATTGAGTTGGAGGAACCTTCTCAATGTTTAACAACTACCATGATAGTTAAATAAATTTATTCCTTTGTTGTAGGGAAAAATTGGCTTTTCGCAAAAACATATTAACCATACAACCTCCACCAGCCAAATATGCATGTAGTGATAGCAACAATTCTGTTCATTATTCTCTTGTGTTACTTTGCCAGCATATTCCATGTGCAGACCCATTTCAGGTTGCAACATTCATGTTGCTGACTTTCCAGACGACGAGTAAGGAGCCATAGGTCGTTGTCTTTCACTCAGTGATGTCATTGGAGTTGATGGACTCACTTTTTCTTCCAAGCCTTCCGCTGTTATCAATTTTAGATGGCCTTAAGCCATATTTATTGTTTTATGTTCTCTTTTGAGACATTCGATGTAATAAGTGATTGATTGCTACTCTGTTGTAAATCCTCAAGTACTGTGTGTGTCAGCATTACCGATCCGGGGATGACACTGATGCACAGAGATTGGACTGTTTGAGGTCTGATCGCTACAAGATGGTATCAGAGCACACGCTGACTGTAGGACACGACCACTAAGCTAAAACCCTAGATCACTACTATCTTCTCATTTCTGACTCTTCTCCCTTTTCTACTCTTTAGGATGGCAGACACGAGGAACAAGTTTGCACAACCGGATGAAGACACACCCTTTGGATGACACTTGAAGGAAGTCACTAAGTACCTGAACATCGGAATACCAAGCTTCACCGGGACCTACAACGCCACTTTACCAGAAGAGGTGTGCTGGATGATCCAAGTTCAAGTACCAGGAAGGACGTTCATGCCAGTCACTGAGCCCATAGAGTTTTCCTTTGATGCACCCACCTAGAGTGTAGGCAAGAGCATGGCAGACCACATCACCATGGGACGCATTGGACAAGTTTACCACAAGGATCTCACGGATAATATCTATCAGATTTGTGGGCGCCGAGATGAGAAATGGGAGATGATCAGCACCAGGAAGGATAGATCTATTGCCGCTTTCAACCAGGAGTTAAACCAACACATTCGTCGCCAGGAGAACCAGATGTGCGCATGCATGATAGATCTGAAGAAGGCAATGAAAAGGATCACCGAGCTTGAAGAGGAACTCAAGGCTACACACGACGATTACGAGGAGGAAATCATCGTGCTAGTGGAGAAGAATGATGATCTGACAAGGAAGCTAGGAGTATTCATGGGAGACCCCGCACCAGGAGGAGAAGATGACGATTCCACTTGCACGGAGAACTATATCATCATCGACGAAACCGACTTGGACCCTGACGATAGCGATGATGACTTTGTTGATGAAGCTGGAGCAGATATTATGGAGTCTTCCACCGATCAATATTTCTAGTCGACCACCATATCGATAGTAGATGTCCCCCATGTAAATAGTATAGTCCGAGCACTTTTCTAACGATAGTTAGATCGATTGTATGCCCGTGTTTGAATTGACTGAAGTGGTATGCCGCAATCTACTCTATTTTCTCATCTTTTCGAAACCCATCAGATGCCTCTGAGACGCGACATTGGATTTGCTTTCCCACTGGAACTCACCCAGTTGATCCAGCAGCAGAATGCATTGATGCAGATACTAGTCCAGAATCAGAATCAAGGGAACAACAACAATAACAACAACCCACCACCACCCCCTGTTGATCACTTAGCTCATTTTGTAAGGCTGAATCCGCCAGTGTTCTCCAGTAGCACCGAGCCGATAGTTGCAGATGATTGGCTCCACAAGATTGGAAGGGATTTGACCACTTCAGGATGCACCGATGCGGAAAGAGTGCATTTTGCCTCACATCAGCTTGATGGACCCGCATCAGCTTGGTGGGAGAATTACACTATCACCTATCCCATGGACACTGTTACATGGGACCAGTTTCAGCAGGCCTTTCATATTGCCCATGTATCAGCAGGAACTATGGCCATGAAGAAGCGTGAGTTTCGCAACTTACGCCAAGGAGGACGCACCGTTGGCCAGTGTGTGGATGACTTTAGTAAGCTAGCACATTATGCCCCAGATGACATTGCTACGGATGCAGCTAAACAGGAGAAGTTTCTGGAGGGACTGAATGATGAGCTGAGCATGCAGTTGATGGTAGCAACTTTTAATAACTACCAATAGTTGGTAGATAGAACTCTCATGATTGAAGGGAAGTAGCAGCAGATTGACAACCGTAAGAGGAAGTATGGACACGGGAAGTATAATTCTGGAGCTCAGCAGAGACCCCGTTTTACCCCGAACTCGGGAGGAACCCATCAACATAAACATGGAGGTCACAACCACAAAGGAGGTATTTCGCACAACCATAGTGGCACCAGGAATGGAAATGGTAATGGAGGAAGCAACGGCCAAAACCATACCAACCCAGCAACTCCTGCCAAGAAGGATCTAAGTCATAGTACTTGTTTCAAGTGCGGGAAGAATAGACATTATGCCACAGAATGTTCTGAAGCAAACAATGGAAATGGCAATGGAAGCTCTGGGAAGAAGCCCAACCCTTTCAACATGGGACAAGTGAACCACGTTAGCATGGAGGAGATTTAAGCGCAACCCGATGCATTAATAGGTAAGTTTATGATTAAGTCATTTACTGCAATCGTCCTTTTTGATACTGGTGCATCACATTCAAACATATCAAGGGGATTTGTGGATAAGTTTAAACTGCCAACCCAAACCCTTAGGACACCCATGTTAGTAACCTCGCTAGGAGCGGAGTATATGGCTAGTCTTTGGTGTGATCGGTTACCATTAAGGATTGGTAACTACCTATTTCCCTCAGACCTGATAGTATTGGAGTCACAAGGACTGGATGTCATATTAGGCATGGATTGGTTATTGAAGTATGGAGGGAACATTAACTGCGCCAGTAAGTCGATTTTGCATACCACCCCAGAAGGAAGAAGGATCAAGTATGCATCCAGGCATGTGCCGAATAGGACTCAAGTAAATTCCTTATCAGGAGTACCAGTGGTGAAGGATTTCCCGGATGTATTTCCGGAAGAGTTGCCAGGCATGCCACCGTATAGAGACATTGAGTTTTTGATTGAGCTTCTGCCAGGCACAGGGCCAATATCTAAGAGACCGTACAAGATGCCCGCTAAGGATTTAGAGGAAATTAAGAAACAGATTAAGGATTTACTGGATAAAGGCTATATTCGCCTAAGCTCGTGACCTTGGGGATCACTAGTACTTCTATTGGAGAAGAAGTGTAACACCCACGATGCGGCTATATCTCCCACGTGTCAGAGCATGACTTAGAGGCATAACCGCATAGTAGGCATGTCGCAAGAGGGGTAATCTTTACACATCCAATGTACTGAATAAGAAAGAGATAACGAGTTGGCTTACAATCGCCACTTCACACAATACATAAATATAGCATTACATCATCCAGAATACAATCAAGGTCCGACTACGGAACCAAATAAAGAAAGATAACCCCAAATGCTAGATCCCCGATCGCCCCAACTGGGCTCCACTACTGATCGTCCGGAAAGGAAACATAGTAACGTCCTGAATCCTTGTCGAACTCCCACTTGAGTTCGGTCGCATCCCCTGTACTGGCGTCATCGGCACCTGCATCTGGTTTTCGAAGTAATCTGTGAGTCACGGGGACTCAGCAATCTCACACCCTCGCGATCAAGACTATTTAAGCTTATGGGTTGGAAAGGTAGTGAGGTGGAGCTGCAGCAAGCACTAGCATATATGGTGGCTAACTTACGCAAATGAGAGCGAGAAGAGAAGCAAAGCACGGTCGAGAAGCTATAAAGATCAAGAAGTGATCCTGAAAATACTTACGTTCAAGCATAACACGAGACTATGTTCTCTTCCCGGACTCCGCCGAAAAGAAACCATCATGGTTACACACGCTGTTGATTCATTTTAATTAAGTTAAGTTTCAAGTTCTCTACAACCAGACATTAACAAATTCCCATCTTCCCATAACCGCGGGCACTGCTTTCGAAAGTTCAAAACCCTGCAGGGGTGTCCCAACTTAGCCCATCACAAGCTCTCACGATCAACGAAGGATATTCCTTCTCCTAGGATGACCCGATCAGACTCGGAATCCCGGTTACAAGACATTTCGACAATGGTAAAACCAGACCAGCAAAGCCACCCGAATGTGCCGACAAATCCTGATAGGAGCTGCACATATCTCGTTCTTAGGGCACACCGGATTGTCCAAACTTCCGATAGGCCAACCCAGAGTTGCCCCTGGTGGCCACCGGCGGCTAACAAGTTGGACCAACACTCAGAGGAGCACTGGCCCGGGGGTTTAAAATAAAGATGACCCTTGAGTCCGCGAAACCCAAGGGAAAAAGGCTTAGGTGGCAAATGGTAAAACCAATGTTGGGCCTTGCTGGAGGAGTTTTATTCCAGGCAAACTATCAAGGGGTTCCCATTATAACCCAACCGCGTAAGGAACGCAAAATCAAGGAACATAACACTGGTATGACGGAAACTAGGGCGGCAAGAGTGGAACAAAACACCAGGCATAAGGCCGAGCCTTCCACCCTTTACCAAGTATATAGATGCATTAAAGTAAACAAGATATAATAATGATATCCCAACAATATACATGTTCCAACAAGGAACAAACTCCATCTTCACCTGCAACTAGCAACGCTATAAGAGGGTTGAACAAAGTGGTAACATAGCCAAACAATGGTTTGCTAGGACAAGGTGGGTTAGAGGTTTGACATGGCAATATGGGAGGCATGATATACCAAGTGGTAGGTATCGTCGCATAGCAAAAGAGCGAGCAACTAGCAAGCAAAGATAGCAGTGATTTCGAGGGTATGGTCATCTTGCCTGCAAAGTTCTCCGTGTTGACGTAAGATTGATCCTCGTAAGCGTACTCAACGGGTTCCTCGATCACGAACTCGTCTCTCGGCTCTACCCAAGGCAAGAACATAATGAAAGGAAAACACAATCAACAACGGTGCAATGCACAAGCAACATGATGCAAAACATGGCATGATATGCGGGATGTGCTATGCAATGCATATGCATGCTTCGGAAGGAAAAGATTGAACCAAGCCTCAACTTGGAAAACCAAGAGTGCCGCTGGAAAGATGAGATGATTTTGGTCAAAATTGATATAAAGATCACCGGAATCAGATGCACGGTTTGCAAATGGCAAGCAAAACAAGAATGGCACAATTCTGCGATTAACAGCATAATGCCATCTAGAATGCAACAAGAAACTAAGCTACTGCACTCCAACATAGCAACAAAGCACATGACAGTGATCTACTCAAGATGCTTGACAAAATATGAACACCCAGCTACATCTAAATCACACAATAGCAGGTTCAAATAAGCATGGCAAAAGTGCAAAAGATATCAGCATCACGGACATGGTGAAAATACTAACATGCCAGGAATCAACTTCAGGAAGCAATGTTTAGAGCAAGATAACAACATGCTACATGAACATATCATAGCAATACAAGGCATGGCATGAATCTACTCAAAGCATATAACAAAAGTCCCTTACTGACCATAAGCCAAAAAGGATCAAAAGATATGATGGCACCCATGTAAACATAGCAAGTTTCGTTAACAGATTCAGACTTAGCAGAAAACTGGACATGGCATAAACAGAATTATGAAGGCATGTTTGCGAGCTCGATTCACTCATCACAAGGCATTGCATGACAAGATAATCATACTACCAGCAAGAAGACATGTTCATGAAGCTAAACAAAGCATGAACAAACTCATAGCATGCATGGATCAACTACAACAACCTTGGCAAAAATGATAAACACGCAAACAATCTGCCAGGAACATTTTATAGCAAAAGTAGAGCAAGATTGAGTCATGCTAGGGCACTCCATAAATGCAAGCAGGGACATGGATGGATAGAGCACAAAAATACATGGCATACACCCCTGTAAAGATGGAATGGCATAACCCAAAACACATGTGGAGCTCATGCCCATATGCAGCACACAATAATCATGGCAAAAATAACAAATGCTCAAGATCTGTTAAGAATTAGCACCTAACATTTTATAGCACTCTTACGTCAACTATTTGGGTATCAAGATGGACCCAAACAAGCATGGCACAATGGAACAAAATGAAGAGCACATCCAGATGAACATTTTGATATCTCACACGCGCAAAATGGAGCTACGGATGAGAACTTATGGCATGTCGAACAGTGCTAGAAAATAACAGAGAAAAAGACTTAGAGAGGAAATTGGGTCAACCCTCGTTTGACTCGATCTGGGTTTGGCGCGCGAACCAAGGTTCACCGGAGTAGCTCGCCGCAGTAGAAGGTTGCGTCAGATCTCGCCAGATCCGCGACCGGTGTGGATCGCCGGAGAGGGGCTCGGCGTCCGGCGCTCCTCGGGTGGAGCAGCGGCGCGGCGCGCAGCGACGACCGGTGGAGCGGGGCGGTGGGCGGCGAGGCGCGGTGGCGTGCCAGCGAGGGCAGCGCGGCAGAGGGCCTGGCGGCGGTGAGCAGCGGGCAAGGTGGCGGCGGAGGGCGCTGGGGAAGCGGCGGGCGACGTCCGGGCCGGGAGGGCCCCGCCTGGGCCCCGGCGGGCCGGCGCGGGCGGCGGCGCGGGGGAAGTAGGCGCGGCTGCCCCGGCGAATGGAAAACCGACATGTGGCGGCGGAGAGGGAGCGGACACGTCTGGCCGGTGGGAGAGAAACGTCCGGCGGCAGCAGGGAAGAAATTAGGGTTTCGGGTCCCGGATTTTGGACGGGGAGAACAAATATATAGGTAGAGGGAGCTAGGAGAGTCCAAATGGAGTGCGGTTTTCGGCCACGCGATCGTGATCGAAGGGCCAGGAGGATGGAGGGGTTTTGGATGGGTTATTGGGCCACTTGGAGGGGTGTTGGGCTGCAACACACACGAGGCCTTTACAGTTCCCCGGTTAACCATTGGAGTATCAAACGGACTCCAAATGGCACGAAATTTGACAGGCGGTCTACTGGTGGTGTACCAAGGCCGCTTGGCAAATCTCGGTCCATTCTGAGAAGGTTTAACACCCGCACCGGAAAAGAGACAAAAGGGGACGCCGGAGGACGTAGGAGTGTCGGAATTGAAAACGGACAACGGGGAAAATGCTCGGATGCATGAGACGAACACGTATGCAAATGAGATGCACATGATGACATGATATGAAATGCATGACATGAACAAAATGCAAAACAAAGACAAGAACCCAACCACGAATCTCATAACTTAGAGCCGGAAATGGCAAGAGTCGGAGTGCAAATATGGTAAGTTACATCCGGGGTGTTACAACACTCCACCACTACGAAAGGATCTCGTCCCGAGATCTAGGACTAAAAGAACTCCAGATATTCGGAACGGTGGTGGTCCTCGCATTCCCATGTGTCTTCTTGGTCGGAATGATGTGACCACTTCACTTTCAGGAATTTGATAGACTTGTTGCGAGTCTTGCACTCGGTTTCTTCAAGAATAGCAACAGGATGCTCATGATAAGACATGTTTTCTTGGAAATCAATCTCTTCGAAGTTGATGGTGCTGTCAGGAGTCTTGAAACACTTGCGAAGCTGAGACACGTGAAACACGTCGTGCACATTTGCAAAGTTGGACGGAAGCTGAAGTTGATAGGCGAGATCGCCTCTTTTTCCAATGATCTTGAAAGGACCCACATATCTAGGTGCAAGCTTCCCTTTGATATCGAAGCGACGAGTACCTTTCATTGGAGAGACGCAGAGGTAGACATGGTCTCTGATCTCGAAAGCCAAGCCACGATGCTTGCTATCATAGTAACTCTTCTGGCACAATTGCGTGACTTTGAGATTTTCATGGATGACTTTGCACATTTCTTCAGCTTTTGTGATTAAGTCATTGCCAAGAAGTTGGCATTCACCAGCCTCTGACCAATTAAGAGGAGTACGGCACTTTCTGCCATAGAGAATCTTGAATGGGGCCTTGCCCGAACTCGCTTGGAAGCTGTTGTTGTAGCAGAACTCGGCATATGGAAGACAATCTTCCCACTTCATACTGAAAGAAATGACACAATCCCTGAGCATATCTTTAAGAATTTGATTTACTCACTCGACTTGTCCACTAGTTTGAGGATGGAAGGCTGTGATGAAGCGAATGTTGGTGCCCATGGCCTTCTGGAAGGAATCCCAGAACTTAGAAGTGAAGATGCTTCCATGATTTGAAGATATCAACTACGGAATGCCATGCAAGGAGACAATCATGGAGGTATATAGCTCTGCCAATTGAGCTGCTGTCATAGATTCTTTGATAGGAAGAAAATGAGCCACTTTAGTAAGCTTGTCGATGACAACAAAGATAACATCATTTCCACGTTTGGACTTGGAAAATCCAGTCACAAAGTCCATCTCAATATGGTCAAACATCCATTCTGGAATAGCAAGAGTTTGGAGGAGACCAGCTGGCCGTTGGTGTTCTGCTTTCACTCTTCTGCAGACATCACATTCATTCACGAATTGAGCAATCTCTCGCTTCATTCGAGTCCACCAGTACGACTGCTTGAGGTCATGGTACATCTTTGTACTTCCTGGATGAATAGATAGGAGTGAATTGTGAGCCTCATTCATAATGACTTTACGTAGATCACCCTTAGGAACAACAATGCGATCCTCGAAGAATAGAGTATCTTTGTCATCAAGGCGATAGCACTTGTATTTGGGTTGGCTCCTGGCAATACCAATCTTCACCTTCTTCACCATTGCATCAAGAAGTTGTGCCTCACAAATTTGATCTTCCAAAGTAGGAGAGACTTGGAGGTTGGCAAGAAATCCTTGAGGAACAACTTGGAGATTAAGTTTGCGGGATGCTTCACAAAGATCCGGTTGGAAGGGCTTGAGAATCAAACTGTTGCAGTAAGCCTTTCTGCTCAAAGCGTCTGCAATGACATTGGCCTTGCCTGGAGTATATTCAATACTCGGATTATACTCTTGAATCATTTAGACCCAACAAGTCTGCCTAAGGTTGAGGTTGGGCTGAGTGAAGATGTACTTGAGGCACTTATGATCGGTGAAGATGTCCACTTTCCTTCCCAACAAGAGATGTCTCCATGTTAAAAGAGCATGGACAACTGCCGCCAACTCGAGGTCATGAGTGGGGTAGTTCTTTTCGTTGGGTTTCAACTGGCGAGAGGTATAGGCCACAACTTTCTTTTCTTGCATTAACACAGCACCGAGACCTTGCAGGGAGGCATCACAGAAAACCTCGAATGGTTTGGATTCATTAGGAGGAGTCAGAACTGGAGTTGTGACTAACTTCTCTTTGAGGGTGTTGAAAGCCACGTCACACTCAGGTGTCCAGACATACTTAACATGCTTCTGGAGGAGGTTGGAAAGAGGCTTCACGATCTTAGAGAAATTCTCAACGAATCTTCGACAATAGCTTGCAAGCCCAAGGAAACTGCGGAGCTGCTTCACATTCTGAAGCGGTTCCCAATTCACAATTGCAGAAACCTTCTCAGGATTAACAGCTATGTCCTTGGCTGAGATGATATGTCCAAGGTAGAGAACCTCATCGAGCCAAAACTCACACTTTGAAAACTTCGCATAGAACTGATGTTCTCTTAGTTTGTCCCGCACCAATCTCAAATGCTTGGCATGATCCTCCTTGTTCTTGGAAAAGACCAAGATTTCATCGAGATACACCAAGATGAAATCATTTGTGTAAGGTTGAAGATGAAGTTCATCATGCGAGAGAATGTTGGAGGAGGATTGACAAGGCCGAAAGATATGACAGTGTATTCATATGAACCATAGCTTGTTCTGAATGTTGTCTTGGGGATGTGTTGTTTACAAATGTGAATCTGATGATAACCCATACGGAGGTCAAGCTTGGAGAATACTTGGGCACCCTTGAGTTGCTCGAAAAGCTCATTGATGTTGGGAAGTGGGTACTTATTCTTCATGGTCTTCTTGTTCAATGGGTGGTAGTCGACACAAAGTCGGTCCGTGCCATCCTTCTTCTTGACAAAAGGAACACCACAACCCCATGGAGAAGAACTCGGTCGGATCAGACCCATACGCTCTTGTACATCGAGTTGTTTCTTCGGCTCCTTCAACTCTTCTGGTCCAAGCTTGTAAGGACGTTTGCAAACAGGTTCCGTGTCAGGCTCAAGATCGATGACGAATTCAACTGGCCGGTGAGGAGGCATTCCTGGAAGCTCTTCTGGAAAGACGTCTTGATATTCACAAATGACTGGAATCTGAGAGATGGCATTCAATTCGCCCTTCTCGTTGAGAGAAAACAGTCGAATGGTATCATCGCGAGTGGCATAGATGATCACATCCTCAGACGAGTGCGTAAATTGAATCTGTCTTGCAGCACAATCAAGTTGAGCCCTGTGCTTAGAAAGCCAGTCCATGCCGAGAATTAGATCAATATCCGAGTTACCAAGAACAATTGGAGAAGACAGAAACTTATAGTTGCCCATCTTGATAGACACATCCGGAACCATGTAGCTTGCGTGCAAGCATTTACCCGGTGAGACAACTGCTAATGGACTAGGCAATTCTTGGAAAACCCACTCATGCTTAGATGTAAATGGTCTTGAGATGAAACTAAGTGATGCACCAGTGTCAAAAAGAACTTTTGTAGGAATATCATTAACAGGAAGATTACCCATGATCACTTCTGAAGAGTCCTCTGCCTGAGCTGCGTTCATCATGTTGACCTTTGCAAACTTGGAATTATGCTTGACCACTGCATTGCTGGCAGATCTCACAGGACGAGGAGGCGGAAGGTGCCTTTTGGTTGAAGCATTTGTTTGCATAGTGCCCCTTCTACTAACACTTGTTGCAAGTAACCTCTGAGAGCAGACGGTGATACGGAGCACTTGACCTTGGAGCATGAGACGGAGCTTTGTTCTGACAGCCTGGGTTGGGTGGGTGGGAAGATCCATTGCCACCTTTACTCTTCTGCTGATAAGGCTGACAGAACGGAGGAGGAGGAGGCAACCAGAACTTTTGCTGCTTAGCTGCCACTTGAGTTGAAGAAGAAGAAGGAGTTGCATCCCAGACTCTCTTCTTAGATGCATCGCACTTGAGCTGAGAGGCCTCTTGCTTTACTGCCTTGTTCTAGAAATCATCATACTTGGTCGGCTCAAAAAGCACAAGAGCTAATTGCAGATCTTCTCTGAGGCGACCTCTGAATTGATAAACCATGCTCTTCTCATCAGGGACGTCTTGTTTAGCGAAGCGAGCGAGCCTCTGAAATAGGATGTTGTATTCGTAAACAGACATGTTGGCTTGCTTCAGTTTGCGGAACTCCTCGCGCTTACTCTCAGCAACACTTTGAGGAATGTAGTGAGCTTTGAAGTCTCGGCGGATACATCCCAGGTAATGACACGACCTCCTCTGGAATCTTTGTATTGTTGATACCACTCAGCAGGTTGGTCTTTGAGTTGGAACGAAGAAAACTTGACAAAGTCCTCAGGCCTGACATTGCTACACTCGAAATGTTTGCAAATATCCACGAGCCAATCGTCAGCATCTGTGGCCTCGACACAGTTACTGAAGGACTTTAGTTGGTTTGCGAGGAACTGATTGAGGGTAGCAAACTGAGCTTGATTGTTGCCTTGGCCTTGATTTCCTCAATTACGCTCTTGCAAGAGTTGCATAAGCATCTGCATGTTGGCGTTGGTGGCGTCCATGACAGCTTGCCATGCCTCCGGAGGTGGAGGTGGTGGCGGAGGTTCCGGATTCTGACGCGTTGGAGGAGCCATCCTGAAGAGGTTGATATCCGTTAGCATCTTGAAAGACATATATTCAAGCTGAATCAATGGATCGAAATTGCAACATATAGCCTTAACATTCGAACAAGAATGAACGAATGAATTCCAAAGTAAATGATCAAACTTCCATAAATTGAGAAGCCACTTAGATAGAGATAGATGAATAAAGCAACAAGCTACGGATATGAGCAAATAATTCGTAAGGATTACCCAATCACATACCAAATATCTGCGGGAAGAAAATACTAGAGCTACATGAATTCCCACCTATAAAACTCTCGAAACTTTCTGGTTATGCAATCAGGTGTTGGGGATACAGGGGAAGCATAATATCTCACCCAAAACTAGCAAATCCTACATCCAGATGTATCCATCCTTCAACACATAACCAAGAAACCTTCAGAAATCATTTACCGAAACCTTCGAAAAGCATCCGTTATATGAGTTATGGCAATACTCCCAAACTCCTGCCCCAGTACTGGTGGCGTCGAGGTTATCTCACCAACAACTGCATAAAGGAGATTTTCGATGTCGGCGAAACTCAGGTATTCCACAACCGCAACGATAAAATTGTGACGACAACACCTCGGAGCTCAACTCCCCGGGACACTGCCACAACCCTTAAATGTCAGGAGGCATGAAGAACAATGTTCTCGTCACAAAACCATTGGAATGATTCCAAGATACCCACGTGATCCTAAATTTTTTTAGTGAAATTTGAGAAGAGAAGAGTAAAAACTCTACGTCAGGAGGCCTCACCAGAGCGACGAAGGGACTGAGGAGTAAAAAGAATCCTACTCTCTGATATATATAATCCTAAAAGACTCAAAACATTTTTCTAGACTCAACAACGTCAGCGATTTGACCAATCAGGGGGCTCCTAAGTTGGGGATGGCTCTGATTACCAACTTGTAACACCCACGATGTGGCTATATCTCCCACGTGTCGGAGCGTGACTTAGAGGCATAACCGCATAGTAGGCATGAAGCAAGAGGGGTAATCTTTACACATCCCATGTACTGAATAAGAAAGAGATGAAGAGTTGGCTTACAATCGCCACTTCACAAAATACATAAATATAGCATTACATCATCCAGAATACAATCAAGGTCCGACTACGGAACCAAATAAAGAAAGACAACCCCAAATGCTAGATCCCCAATCGCCCCAACTGGGCTCCACTACTGATCGTCCGGAAAGGAAACATAGTGACGTCCTGAATCCTCGTCGAACTCCCACTTGAGTTCGGTCGCATCCCCTATACTGGCGTCATCGGCACCTGCATCTGGTTTTGGAAGTAATCTATGAGTCACGGGGAGTCAGCAATCTCACACCCTCGCGATCAAGACTATTTAAGCTTATGGGTAGGAAAGGTAGTGAGGTGGAGCTGCAGCAAACACTAGCATATATGGTGGCCAACTTACGCAAATGGGAGCGAGAAGAGAAGCAAAGCACGGTCGAGAAGCTATAAAGATCAAGAAGTGACCCTGAAACTACTTACATTCAAGCATAACATGAGACTGTGTTCTCTTCCTGGACTCCGCCGAAAAGAGACCATCACGGTTACACACGCTGTTGATTCATTTTAATTAAGTTAAGTTTCAAGTTCTCTACAACCGGACATTAACAAATTCCCATCTGCCCATAACCGCGGGCACGGCTTTCGAAAGTTCAAAACCCTGCAGGGGTGTCCCAACTTAGCCCATCACAAACTCTCACGGTCAACGAAGGATATTCCTTCTCCCAGGACGACCCGATCTGACTCGGAATCCCGGTTACAAGACATTTCAATAATGGTAAAACAAGACCAGCAAAGCCACCCGAATGTGCCGACAAATCCCGATAGGAGCTTCACATATCTCATTCTCAGGGCACACCAGATTGTCCAAACTTCCGGTAGGCCAACCCAGAGTTGCCCCTGGTGGCCATCAGCGACTGACAAGTTGGACCAACACTCATAGGAGCACTGGCCCGGGGGTTTAAAATAAAGATGACCCTTGAGTCCATGAAACCCAAGGGAAAAAGGCTTAGGTGGCAAATGGTAAAACCAAGGTTGGGCCTTGCTGGAGGAGTTTTATTCAAGGCGAGCTGTCAAGGGGTTCCCATTATAACCCAACCGCGTAAGGAACGCAAAATCAAGGAACATAACACCGGTATGACGGAAACTAGGGCGACAAGAGTGGAACAAAACACCAGACATAAGGCCGATCCTTCCACCCTTTACCAAGTACGTAGATGCATTAAAGTAAACAACATATAATAATGATATCCAACAATAAACATGTTCCAACAAGGAACAAACTCCATCTTCACCTGCAACTAGCAACGCTATAAGAGGGGTTGAGCAAAGCGGTAACATAGCCAAACAACGGTTTGGTAGGACAAGGTGGGTTAGAGGTTTAACATGGCAATATGGGAGGCATGATAGAGCAAGTGGTAGGTATCATCGCATAGCAAAATAGCGAGCAACTAGCAAGGAAAGATAGAATTGATTTCGAGGGTATGGTCATCTTGCCTGCAAAGTTCTCCGAGTTGACGTAAGCTTGATCCTCGTAAGCGTACTCAACGGGTTCCTCGATCACGAACTCGTCTCCCAGCTCTACCCAAGGCAAGGACACAAGCAAAGGAAAACACAATCAACCACGCTGCAATCCGCAAGCAAAATGATGCAAAAACATGGCATGATATGCGTGATGCTCTATGCAATGCATATGCGTGCTCCGGAAGGAAAAGATTGAACCAGGCCTCAAATTGTCAAACCAAGAGTGCTGCTGGAAATGTGAGATGATTTTGGTTGAAATCGATATAAAGATCACCGGAATCGGATGCACGGTTTGCAAATGGCAAGCAAAACAAGAATGGCACAATTCTGCGATTAACAGCACGATGCCATCTAGAATGCAACAAGAAACTAAGCTACTGCACTCCAACATAGCAACAAAGCACATGGCAGTGATCTACTCAAGATGCTTGACAAAAGATGAACACTGAGCTACGGCTAAATCACAGAATAGCAGGTTCAAACAAGCATGGCAAAAGTGCAAAAGATATCAGCATCACAGACTTAGTGAAAATACAAACATACCAGGAATCAACATCAGGAAGCAACGTTTAGATGAAGATAACAACATGCTACAGGAACATATCATAGCAATACGAGGCATGGCATGAATCTACTCAAAGCATATAACAAAAGTCCCTTACTGACCATAAGCCAAAAAGGATCAGAAGATATGATGACACCCATGTAAATATAGCAAGTTTTGTTAACAGATTCAGACTTAGCAGAAAACTGGACATGGCATAAACAGAATTATGAAGGCATGTTTGCGAGCTTGAGTCACTCATCACAAGGCATTGCATGACAAGCTAAGCATACTAATAGCAGGAAGACATGTTCATGAAGCTAAAAAAAGCAAGAACAAACTCATAGCATGCATGTATCAACTACAACAACCTTGGCAAAATTGATTAACACGTAAACAATCTGCCAGGAACATTTTATAGCAAAAGTAGAGAAAGATTGAGTCATGCTAGTGCACTCCATAAATGCAAATAGGGACATGGATGGATAGAGCACAACCATATGTCAAAATCATCCTTACTGAACATACTCAAAAGAAGTATGGATCTCTCTGTAGCAACATCAATACATGGCATTAAAATAACAACAGGGAAATGGCTTAGTGAAATTCTAAGTCCCTGAAATCAGCAATATCACGAGAGCTACTTTGCATGCTTGTGCTAGGTACCACATTGATCACAAAAATACATGGCATACACCCCTGTAAGGATGGCATGGCATATCCCAAAACACATGTAGAGCTCATGCCCATATGCAGCACACAATAATCATGGCAAAAATTACAAATGCTTAAGATCTATTAAGAATCAGCACCTAACATTTTGTAGCACTCTTGCATCAACTACTTGGGCATCAAGATGGACTCAAATAAGCATGGCACAATGAAACAAAATGAAGAGCACATCCATATGAACATTTTGATATCTCACACGCACTAAACGGAGCTACGGATGAGAAGTTATGGCATGTCGAACAATGCTAGAAAATAACAGAGGAAAAGACTTGGAGAGGAAATTGGGTCAACCCTCGTTTGACTGGATCTGGATCTGGCGCGCGAACCGAGGTTCACCGGAGTAGCTCGCCGGAGTAGAAGGTCGCGGCGGATCTCGCCAGATTCGCGGCCGGTGTGGATCGCCGGAGAGGGGCTCGGCGTCCGACGCTCCTCGGGTGGAGCAGCAGCGCGGCGCGCGGCGACGACCGGCGGAGCAGGGCGGTGGGCGGCAAGGCGCGGTGGCGCGCCGGCGAGGGCGGTGCGGCAGAGGGCCTGGCGGCGGCGAGCAGCGGGCGAGGTGGCGGCGGAGAGCGCTGGGGAAGCGGCTGGCGTCGGCGGGCGGCATCCTGGCCGGGAGGGCCCCGCCTGGGCCCCGGCGGGCCGGCGCGGGCGGCGGCGCGGGGGAAGTGGGCGCGGATGCCCCGGTGAATGGAAAACCGACACGTGGCGGCGAAGAGGGAGCGGACACGTCCGGCCAGTGGAACAGAAATGTCCGGCGGCGGCGGGGAAAAAATTAGGGTTTCGGGACCCGGATTTTGGACGGGGAGGACAAATATATAGTTAGAGGGAGTTAGGAGAGTCCAAATGGAGTGCGGTTTTCGTCCACGTGATCGTGATCGAACAGCCAAGAGGATGGAGGGGTTTTGGATGGGTTATTGGGCCATTTGGAGGGGTGTTGGGCTGCAACACACACGAGGCCTTTTCGGTTCCCCAGTTAACCGTTGGAGTATCAAACGGACTCCAAATGGCACGAAATTTGTCAGGTGGTCTACTGGTGGTGTACCAAGGCCGCTTGGAAAATCTCGGTCCATTATGAGAAGGTTTAACACCCATACAAAAAAAGAGACAAAAGGGAACGCCGGAGGACATAGGATTGTCGGAATGCAAAACGGACAATGGGGAAAATGCTCAAATGCATGAGACGAACACGTATGCAAATGAGATGCACATGATGACATCATATGAAATGCATGACATGAAAAAATGCAAAACAAAGACAAGAACCCAACCACAAATCTCATAACTTAGAGCTAAAAATGGCAAGAGTCGGAGTACAAATATGGTAAGTTACATCCGGGGCGTTACAAGAAGGATGGATCATTCAGGATGGTTGTTGCTTATCGAGGATTGAATGAGGTGACGATCAAGAACAAGTACCCACTACTGATGTTAAATGATTTGTTTGACCAACTGCAAGGAGCTAAGGTGTTTTCCAAGATCGATCTACGATCAAGGTACCACCAGCTGAAGATTCGGGAACATGATATACCTAAGACAGCTTTTACCACAAGGTACGGGCTATGAGAGTATACCGTTATGTCATTTGGTCTGACTAACGCACCTGCCTACTTTATGAACATGAGGAACAAGGTGTTTATGGAGTTTTTGGATAAGTTCGTCGTGGTGTTCATTGATGATATTTTGGTCTACTTGAAGAATGAAGAGGCGCATAAGGAGCATTTGTGTTTGGTACTTGGAAAGCTCGGAGAACGTCAGCTATACGCCAAGTTCAGCAAGTGTGAGTTTTGGTTGAAGGAAGTTGGATTCCTTGGACACGTTATATCCAGAGAAGGAATAGACGTAGACCCTACCAAGGTCATCATTGTGACAAATTGGGAAGCACCCACGTCAGTTGGAGAGATCCGAAGTTTTCTTGGACTCGCATGATACTACCGGAGGTTCATTGAAGAATTTCTCAAAGATTGCAAAGCCCATGACGGAGTTGTTGAAGAAGGACACCAAGTTCAAATGGACCGAGGAATGTGAGGCCAGTTTTCAGGAGTTGAAGAAACACTTGGTTACAACTCTAGTGTTGATTCTTCCAGACCAACGCAAGGATTACCAGGTTTATTGTGACGCTTCTCGTTGGGGACTTGGAGCAGTGCTTATGCAGGAGGGAAGAGTTGTCTCATATGCCCCATGACAGCTTAAACCCCATGAGTTGAATTATGCTACCCATTATTTGGAGTTAGCAACCGTAGTGCATGCGTTGAAGACATGGAGACATTTTCTCATCGGAAATCATTGTGAGGTGTACACGGATCACAAGTGTTTGAAGTATATCTTCACGCAGAAGGAGTTGAATCTCAGGCAAAGGAGATGGTTGGAGCTCATTAAGGATTATGATATGAAGTTACATTATCATCCCGGAAAGGCTAACGTAGTAGCCGATGCGTTGAGCCGCAAGAGTCATGTCAATACACTCATGACCGGAGAGTTACCAAAGGAGTTAGCAGAGGATCTTCAGGAGCTATGTTTGGAAATAGTTCCGAGGGGTTATGTAACAACATTGGAGATTCAGTCTACTTTGATGGATAAGATCAGAGAAGCTCAGAAGACGGACAAGGAGATTGCTGAGATAAAAGAGAGGATGAGCAAAGGAAAAGCTAAAGGATTTCGTGAGGATGAGCACGATACCCTATGGTTTGAAGACCGCGTATATGTGCCAAATGATCCGGAGATCAGGAAGTTGATTCTGCAGGCGGCCCATGATTCGCCGTATTCAATTCATCCAGGAAATACCAAGATGTATCTAGATTTGAAGGATAGTTTCTGGTGGACCGGAATGAAGAAGGATATTGCGGAGTATGTAGCAGTTTGTGATGTATGTCAGAGAGTGAAGGCAGAACATCAGAAGCCAGCAGGATTGTTACAGCCATTGCCGATACCCGAATGGAAGTGGGATAAACTAGGCATGGACTTTATCACGGGATTGCCCAGGACTCGTTCAGGCTATGACTCGATATGGGTTATAGTCGATCGTTTGACGTAAGTAGCTCATTTCATCCCAGTGAAGACCACTTACACCAGTGCTAAGTTGGCAAAGATATATATGACCAGGATCGTATGTCTGCATGGACTTCTGAGGACCATTGTATCAGATAGAGGAACCCAGTTTACCTCAAAGTTTTGGAATCAGTTGCATGAGACTTTGGGAACCAGGCTGGAGTTCAGTACAACCATTCACCCGCAGACAGATGGACAGACTGAGAGAGTCAACCAGATTTTGGAAGACATGTTGAGAGCTTGTGCGCTAGACTATGGATCTAGTTGGGACGACAAATTGCCTTATGTAGAGTTCTCTTACAACAACAACTATCAAGCCAGTTTGAAGATGGCCCCTTTCGAAGCATTGGAGACCGTTAGTTATTTGGACCAGATTTGATTAAAGAGTCTGAAGAGAAGGTTAAACTGATACGCGATGGACTCAAGGTAGCCCAGTCCAGGCAGAAGAGCTATGCGGATTCTAAGCGCAAGGAGACAATTTACAAAGTTGGAGACATAGTGTATCTTCGTGTATCACCACTTCGAGGAGTGAAGCATTTTGGAGTTAAAGGAAAGTTAGCACTACGTTTTGTGGGACCATACAAAGTTTTGGAATGTATGGCAGAAGTTGCGTACAAATTGGAATTGCCCGAAGGATTGTCAGGAGTTCACGATGTGTTCCACGTTTCTCAGTTGAAGAAGTGCCACACAGAGATGGCTGATATTCCTCTGAGAGACACAGTGCCACTGGAAGCAATTCAGTTGGATAGTGATTTAACCTACGAGGAGAAACCAGTCAAGATTCTTGATTTTGCCAGCCGAGTCACATGCAGCAAGGTTATCAAGTTCTTCAAAGTTCAGTGGAGACACCATACCGAGGATGAAGCCACCTGGGAACGAGAGGAAGACCTACGGAAGGATCACCCTCACCTATTTTCCAGCCAACCCGAATCTCGAGGGCGAGATTCATCTTAAGGGGGGTAGGTTTGTAACATCCCAAATTTCCAATTTGGAATGTTATACATTAGATTATCATTGCATATCATATTTTATTGCATTTTGGCTTGATCCTAGAAATTCTACGCAACTCAAGGACCCACGGAGAGAGTTGGGATTTCGTTATTTTCATATTTGAGTTTTTCTCAAATTTTGAAAAGAGGATCGTTTGATTTTAATTATTTTCTCTTCGAATATTTCTTGTATAAAAATAAAGAGAGAGGGGATAAAATGACTTCCCCAAAATAAAGAAAGATTGGAGAGTTAATGTTAAAATCAAATAAGATTTTATTTGGAGTTTTATTGCTATTTTATTTGAATTAGGAAAAATATGCGTTTTTCAAAATTGCATTAGAGCACCAAATAAAAGTTCACCTTGTCCATTAGATTTTTATAGGACGGGGAAAATTTATTTCAGAATTTTTGGAGTCCATTTAGTATTTCTTTTCTTTGTTTTTCCGAGCGGATTTTTTTTAAAGTCAACCGACCTAACCGGGCCGTGTCCGACCTAGACACTAGCCCGGCCGGCCTTTAAAGCCACGAGGCCCGAGCGCCCGAGCCACCCGAATGCCTAGCGCCCGCCCCACCCCTGAGCCGCCGCCGCCGTTGCTGCTCGTCGGCGCCGCCACCGCTGCTGCCCGGCGGCGCCGCCGCTGCTGCCCGGCGCCGACCGG
The DNA here is from genome assembly GCF_056163025.1 of Triticum urartu. Classification (NCBI taxonomy): domain Eukaryota; kingdom Viridiplantae; phylum Streptophyta; class Magnoliopsida; order Poales; family Poaceae; genus Triticum; species Triticum urartu. Next base: position 439,535,854 of record NC_141878.1, on the reverse strand, counting down.
AGTTGCCGCCCCGCCGCCGCCGTCGTTATGAACGCCGAGGTAGCCACCGGTTTTTTTAAACCGATTGGTTTTATTTCGAAAACCTAGATTCGTTTTTTCTGTTAGGTCGGTTCGGTTTATTTTCTGGTTTATTTATTTAGCGAACGCCCGTTCGTACGTTTGTTTTAACGAATGGTTTTCGCCGGTTAAACCGCAGACAACGAACGTTCGTTCGTTATCCTGTTCGTCAGTTTTCTTTTTCCAGGGTTTTTTCGCGGTTATTTTCGATCGTGATTTCTGCCCTAATCTCGTTCTATTATAACTTTTCGCTCGTTAGTCGGAATCAGGCGATTCAAGTGCCTAGATCTTCGTCTCGAAGCCCGCTTTCTGTTTAACCAACTTGAACAAGATTTTGCTACTGTAAAATTTGACTTAATTCGTGATTAGTAAACGGATCTTGTTTCTTTCGCAGTTTCAGTTTCGTTGCTTCGTTTGATTTGATTCTTTTTGCAAACCGGAGTTCTTAAGTTGAACTTTCTGGTTATATATTTTATTTGAGTTTTATCTGTGCTTCTAGTTGAGTGCTTATTGTATGCTTGTTTGTTTGCGATAGAGTACCCGGAGTGCGAAGCGTGCAACTACGAGTCTGTAAGTTTCACGGAACATCAGCAAGGCAAGTAACACTTTGATCATACCTTTTTACTACCCAGTTTTATTGCATTAGATCAATCCACAAACAATTGCATGATTAGGATCTGATTAAATTGTGGGTTTTGGGAAGTAGTTGAGGTAATACCTATTCACCTGTTTTATTACCAAACCCTCAGGAGTTACTTCTATGTTGCCTATATTGCTATGCTATGCTCGTAGACCTAGATTGGGTTTGAGAGTATTCATGATAGATGTGAGTTTGTTAATTAATGGTTCAACTTAAGGTGGCAACTTGAATACACATCTAGGTGGATTACTTGTGGACACCTAGAGAACCCAGTGTTGTCCTAGGATATCCCGAAGGACCCGTGTGATCATCCTACGGACCGCCACCCATGCTCACAGGGATCATAAGATTATTCATGCTAGAAACTTCCGTGTGCAATCACAAGCTATTATGGGCTCTAGCATAGTTGAGTAAGTTGCGTGAAGCTCTTGAAGAGGTAGACTAGCAGATGTAGTGGGTTGTAGGTGGTATAGTCTACCCAGAGTAGACAGTTAATGCTTCAGAAAGACGGTGTCTCGAATCTCCGACCATGGATGTATTCGAGTCTTGTGGGGAAAATTCACAAACCTCTGCAGAGTGTATAAACTAATCATGGTTAGCCGTGTCCTTGATTATGGACATCTTGAGTATCTGGTTCTTGGATTATCATGATTGATCTCATCACTTTTAATATAACTTGATTAGGTTTAATGATGATGTTTAATTGGGATTGAGATGGAGGAACCTTATCAATGTTTAACAACTACCATGATAGTTACATAAATTTATTCCTTTTTTGTAGGGAAAAATTGGCTTTTCGCAAAAACATATTAACCATACAGCCTCCACCAGCCAAATATGCATGTAGTGATAGCAACAATTCTGTTCATTATTCTCTTGTGTTACTTTGCCAGCATATTCCATGTGCTGAACCATTTCGGGCTGTAACATTCATGTTGCAGACTTTTCAGACGACGAGTAAGGAGCCATAGGTCGTTGTCTTTCACTTAGTGATGCCGTTGGAGTTGATGGACTCACTTTTTCTTCCAAGCCTTCCGCTATTATCGATTTTAGATGGCCTTAGGCCATATTTATTGTATTATGTTCTCTTTTGAGACATTCAATGTAATAAGTGTGTGATTGCTACTCTGTTATAAATCATCATGTATTGTGCGTGTCAGCATTACCGATCTAGGGATGACACTGATGCACAGAGATTGGACTGTTTGAGGTATGGTCGCTACAAGCTCCTTCCTTGCCTCTGACTCGCCCGACACCTGGTGCCACCATGACCCGCCCCCGCGTTAGCTCGCCCCGCTACTCAGGCTCCGCCTTGCCCGAGCTCCCCCCACCCTCGCCGCTAGCTACGTTGCCTGAGGCCACCCAGTCCCAGCCAGCTCGTTGGTTGCTGGTGAGTAACCTCCCCTCTGCTCCCTCTCAGATCCTAACCCGAGCCACCAGTTCGTGGTCACTCCCATATGCCATGTGAGGCCAATCCGCTAGCTCTCCCAATTGCCAACTAGCCTCTCGTATCCCTCCTCGTCCGCAGCTAGGCACTGCTCCGCCGTCCTACGCGTGACACTGACCGACAAGTTCCCACCTCGGCCTTGGATTATAAGCATTGCTTATGTATGTGCCATTCTGATTAATTAGTCATGTGTAGTTGTACGCTCATAGTATCACTCGCCTCGACCATGAGAATATATGCATCCAGCTGACCTAACATGTTCCGTTTGGGTCTGAATTTTCCTTCCTATGGTTAGTCTGCACTAATATGTGCTGCCCTGAAATACAGTGCCATGTTTTGGCAAGCTATTTGAAGCTAGCTTGCTATATTTTTGCAGGTGATTGCTTTAATCCAATTTTGCAAGCAATATGAAGCCAACATGTTGTGTTTCTTTTCTTTTCTTGAAATATCGCATGTCGTGTTTCTTGCTAGAGTGGTGGCAATTAGATGTAAACAATACTTGTCGTGTTTAGTTTAAATGATTTAAGGAAGATTTGATTTTTCCCACAAAAAAAAGGAAGAATCGATTTGCTGCCTCTAACTGAATATATATGTAATCAAACAATGGATATTGAATAAATCCATCATAGTCAGACGTAACACTGGCGTGTCAAGTGTTTTGGGATCCAGGTAATAATTTAGTTTACCTACCAAATTGCATTACTAATAAAATAAATTGCAATCATGACAGGTGTATGCTGTTCTCCTGAAGCTTCTAGCTGAAGAACCCTTGTCCCTCATTTTATTACAGGAAATTACATTACTAACATAGTACAACCAACATGTGTCTAGCTGAAGAGCCCTTGTCCCTCATTCCATGTATGTATGCTTTTCTCTTGAAGTTTGCATGAGTTTTCCTTGTTTATCAAGATCAAGTTAAGGCTATATATACGTCCAAATTCAGATCACAATGGTGCCTAACAACGAGGGAATCAGCTAGACAAGGGAAGAAGCTTGGAAGGTAGTTTTGATTAATTCTAGAAGGGCAGAACCATGATGGATGTCAGCGAGTTGTGTCTTGATGAATACCATTTTTCACCTATACATACTACTTGCTTTGATACATGTGCCTCTTCCTCGGATTAGTATGCCCCAATTTTTAGTTCTTCATATACATGCCACTTGACTAATTATTCAATTTTCTCTAAAATTGTATGTGCCCTACACACGTCTCTGTAGAGCTCGGAAATCTGTCATGCATAGCAAGAGTATGAATTTTTTTAATTAATATGTTTTAAAAAACTGAGTTAGGAATATTTGGATAACATACAAGATATGTACCCTGCCTTTTCTCGAAAAGAATAGATGCCCATTGTGAGTTGGGCACGTTTGTATATTCTTTTCATAGAATTAGGAATATGATGGAAGTGCATTGCTGCTCATAGGCTGATGGCCGCTCGCTGATTCAATTCATGCTTGGTTTTCCTATTTATGATAATAAAGGCCTCTTGGCCCTCCACCATGTCGGAACTTATGTACTTTATACAACTTTTTATCCTTATTTTCTGTTGGACATTGCAGTTAAGGAAATGGTTTATAATGGACAACTGCTTCTGATTTTCAGTTCACATAGCCAGGTTTGTAACAGATAGTATCTCCATAAATTCAAATATTGTCTTGACTGGATGCAGTTTTATACTTAGGAAGTTTTTTGTTTGCGGGAAAGATTTGATGCGAGGCATGAAACACTTTGTTTTTTAGATGTCACTTGATTGAGTAGGAAATGATAGCTGTTGTCATTTAACAGCTTGTATATCTATGTAGCATGAAGAACTTTTATAATTGAATTATATTCCTCATTAACTTCATTTAAGCCACAGCTGCGCCCGTCCTTGATGTTGTAAGCTTTTGAATGAGTTAGGTCAATCCAACACTATATTTAGTGGATCAACTACTGTCATATTTGTCCATCCTTACTATCTTTGTATAAGGATGGTTAAACATATATTATTATGAAGAGCTTGGAATGTGTCATATGTGTATAGATTCCGATTCATCAACTGATATATATTGTAGTTATTTCCTCTCACACTCGGCTCACTTTTTTTGGTTAGATGCTCAACCAGGAGAGGGACATGGACCTGCCACTCATGGACATACTTGTTGATGTTCAATCAGAAGGAACACTTACCTTGCTGAAGCAAAATGTTCATCCAAGGATGTTTAAGCATTTCTAATTATAGAAATAATATCATATTTGATGATGAAATTATTAATTATGTACTTGTCGTATTATTCCAGGAATATTTACCTTTATTATGGAAAGGACCAACCCTGTCACTTTTTTATGTCATTTCTCCATCATTTCTTGCAATACACAAGGACCAGTTCATAGATTTGCTGAAATTTCAGGAGTGTCAACGAAAATGCTAGAGTAAGGGATCATGAAGAGAATGGAGGTTGAAGGGGAGGGTCAAATCATGTATCATGTATTCTTTCAATGAGAGGCCAGGTAGATAAGGAGAAGACACCATACCCTCCCCGATATGATGATTGTCAAAGAGGAGAGAAAATGGGAGAAAGAGTCAGTGTGGCTACATGAATCGCTAACAAATGTCATCATGTTTGACACAGAATTCCAAATTATAACAATTATATTTGTAATTTTGTTATTTCGTGGCAACGCACATGCATTCATTACATCAGGTTTTAAACCACTATAATATTTATGCCCCCGTTGCTATGAATCACTAACAAATGACATCATGTTTGACATAGAATTCCAAATTAGAACAATTATATTTGTAGTTTTGTTATTTCGTGGCAATGCACAGGCATTTATTACGTCATGTTTTAAACAACCATACTATTTATGCCCCCATAGCAATGCACGGGCAATTTACTAGTAACAATATAACTTCTATACAAATATACCTGAACATAACTCATTATGTTGTCTTCCTTGTTCAACTTCAACTAATTTTCTCTAGTTTGAAAATAATTAATGGGGCTCACAATCATAGAAAGATGTCCGCGATAGTATATTTATATGTGAAACCTCTCTTCCTTCAATGTTCTTTCATGAATTGTTCAAGTGACCAATACTATGTTTGCTACCTTTCAATAAATTTACAACCTCTACTCCTATATGTGAAGTCATTACTCCCCATGGTGTAAGCATACGAAGCATATATAATTTTAGATTTATAATATTCAATTTATTCAACGATTTACTCATAGGATATAAGTGAAGCACATGAGTAAATGACAAACTACTCCAAAAAGATATAAGTGAAGATTAAGGAGTAGTTGGATAATTATGCAGCTATGTGAAGACTCTCTCTCATTTAAAAAATTTAGATCTTGGGATATTATTCAAACAAAAAGCAAAACCAAATAAAATAAAATGATGCTCCAAGCAAAACACATATCATGTGGTGAATAAAAATATAGCTCCAAGTAAGGTTACTGATGAACAAAGACGAAAGAGGGGATGCCATCCGGGGCATCCCCAAGCTTAGATGCTTAGTTGTCCTTGAAGATTACCTTGAGGTGCCTTGGGATATCTTGGTGCACTTTATTTACCATTACCGTTACTTGCTCATTACAAATTATCGTGCTATCAAACTACCTGTTACCGACATTTCAACGCTTGGAGAAAATACCTTCTTGAAAACCACTTGTCATGTCCTTCTGCTCCTCGTTGGGTTCGACACTCTTACTTATCGAAAGGACTACGATTGATCCCCTATACTTATGGCTCATCAATAGTATTTATGCAATAGTTTTTGGACCAAGCTCAAAGGGATGAATTGACCTGGCCCAACACTATAGCTCTGCCCCTAGCGCTAGACAGTGAGTGGCATGAGTTTTGTGCTAATCAGATGGCGCAGATTGCACCCGCGAGTGAGGATGACCAAAGGAGGCAGGTACTCCAATGGCCTTTTATAGCAGTTACTGCCATTAATTTCAACAACAAACAATTATTCTTTACAAATATATTTTTATATGTTAACTATCGATTTGTAAGAAATGATGGTCTATTAATAGGTAATATTCTCCCTTGGGCGATGGATCAAAAACAAAATATCTTGTTCAATATTAGGTGGTGACGATCCGATCGTCTTAGAAAATCAATCTGCCTTTGTGCAACAACTTTAATAGGTAGAATGTAAATGGGTACATTATTATACTCAATAATGTTTTTGGTTCATATCCTCATTAAAATGGATTTAATGCATATAAAGCCACATCTTCTACATAGAACATCACAATTGTAGTGTGCATGCAGATGTTAAATTTCTATATTATTATACTCAAGAAATATGTTGGTTTATATCCTCTGGAGCGGATTTCTCACAGATATAGCCACATCTTTCAGATAGAATATCAAAAATTCCAACATGCAGATCTTCTAGATAGCATCACACAATCTTATATTTGACTATTTTTAGGTCTCATGTTTCCTTGTTATAAGATATGGCATAGCCTTTTGATGTGCATCCATTCCACTCGTCTACTTGCTTTTGTGATTTTTCATTCCTGAAGAAATGGGCGACATCAAGGTGCCAAGCCTATTATGCCTTCTACTACTCATGCCACTTCTTTTAGTTCCTTCTAAGTATTGTCTGAAAACTTCGCATGAAGAATGAGGCACTTCCTAAATGTGCTCTAAAAGAATTTCCCAATAATATGTGGAATCCTACTCCATGCAAACTAATTGTATCTTCTTTTTGGATGGAACTTCATAGGATATGAGTCCTTTGTAAACCATTTTCTGTGGTTGTTTTGTAGGCTCAGAAGCCAAGACCTGCGAGGTAGCTAGCAGGACCTATACGACAATAGCATGCAGGGTGGATCCATGTGCTAAAGCCTGCCACAAGGAGGGATTTACTAAGGGTTTATGTTACATATACCCACCATTTACAATCATTTGTATCTGCGAAAAAGAGTGTTAAACAAAGAAAAAGTTGCAATTCGCATAGGATGTGTGCGGTAACAAACAATAAGGTTGGGTAGTATGATGAATTGATAATGAGCAATGACAGAAGTTGAGTCCATCAAAAATATTCCTTACTTAGTCTTAAAGTACAGCTAGGAATGCTCACATGCAAATACGACAAAAGCAATCTAATCATGATCCGCAACACCAACGTCAACATCTTCACCATATGCGTCAATATGAATTTTCCCTATCAATGTCCTTGAACGTTGGCTTATTTTTTATCAGCTCATCTACTTGCACACAACGACAGACAATCGTTTCTCCAAGCTCATAGGTGTGTTTGCCCTCTAACATATCATAAACATCTATGGCATGCACTACATTAGTAGCAGTGTAAGAATCATCTGGTTGTGCAACTTCATTAAACGAATTACTCTCCTCGAACTATTGTAATACTCTCCAGCTTTTCTTGCCTGCAATGGTCTCTTCTAAGAAGAATATATGTGTTGCTTGATTTGCCAAAGTATAAGGCTCGTCTGTGCGATACAACACCTTGACATTGATGGCCTTATAAAATTCATCTGATTTGGGTTTTGAGATCATGATAAACTGGTTATACCAATGACAACATAACAGAACCACGTACCGATGAACCTCCAAACTAGAGATACATACTACAAGCAAACAATATCTACTATAATAGCATACATTTTAGTTCCCACCTTTTAAAGCGTATTCGTGCTCATCACAACACTGTTTGGTGTCTTCTTGCATTCGTCGTGTGGAAGGGTATTGTAGGGCACACATCTTGAACAATGCAAGATGCATAATTACTTTCCCTAGTACTAGGACCCATTGCTAGTGCATAAAGGGTATCACTAACTGCCTGCCCCTCCTCCCGCATCTTTTTACCCTACGATTATAAAGTAGACAAGTTGATCACCTTCTTGTACTCAATGTATATAAAAACTTATAGTGCAATTCAAATTCTTAAATGGCTCAAATCCTTTCTGAACCCATTTCTCATTGTTTCTTGGATTTTGTGCGAGTAACTCCTTTTCGTACATGCTGCAGAACATAGTGGTCGCGTCAAACATCAAATATATAAGAATGTGCTGCAAGTGTAGTAGATTATGATGTATAAGTTGTAGTACGTACCACCTACTTGGTATAAGGTAGAATCTTAGGGTAGTTATTCAACACATACTGATGGAACATTGAATACAATTGTATACGCAAAGTGTTGTGTATATGTGCCTCGTCAAAAATTATTTAGCGTGGGGAAATGCTAACCAAACCCACAGGTATACCTCGGTACTATGCCTAGTGCATGAGGCACAAGCCATAGGATATTAGAGGAGAAATTGACCGCAGAAGATCCCCGAAGAGGTCCCTGACAATAACCATGACATATTCGAGGGCAGAATGCCTGAGCCGACGAGACACGCATTGGGAAAAAGGGCTAGCCTTGGAGAGCACTCCATCGACCACACCCGTCAGTGGCCCAGTCGCTGCCGAACCGGTACCTAAGTGGAGGCGTAATTCTAAAATACGCCTTCACTGTGGCCCTTAGTGGATTTTCTAATTTATGTTACTTCTCTATTTTTCTTTATTCTATTGACTAAACATTGACCAGGAATAACTTTGAAACCATAAGTCCCAATGAGGTTATACATTTTGCTTTATTTTTCTTATATTATTCTAATTTAGTGGGAATAAATTTGAGATTTATTTGAATTGTCTAGATGCCGCTGGAGAGAATTTGATTTATGTTCTTTTCTGAGTTTGTTTTTATAATTATTTCTAGAAGGAAATAATCTAGGAGGTGAAGGCGAGGAGTTCTTTGATACTCCACTTGAGCAAGGCAAGTCACCACCTCTAGTTGTCCGTGAAATTGCAAGGCCATGGGTTGAACTTCCACTTTTTCTTCATTTACTTTTGGTCTTATTTTGTTTCACTTTGCTTGTGGTACAATTGTTGTCATAGTATGGTTTAGTTAGTAGAGATATATAGCCACTAGGGAACACTATGGTATAGTACTATTCGAATCAATATTTTAATGTAACTGTTAACCGGTAATTACTTTGACAACATGAACCATCAACCATTATAAGTGGAAACATTCATGAAATATCGGGGAAAGACTTTACTTCAAACAATGATCTCGCATGATCTTTCCTTGTTGTATCAAAGATTGTATAGAATTAATGTAGTTATTGAAATGTTACAGATAAATAGTTTTGGTTAAACCAACTTTAATAGTTGGCTAAAACAAATGCCAAAGAACCGAAACTTCTTGGTACAGCCGCATTTTCCTGAATGGGATGGCCTTGTTTTGTTCATAGATATATCTCTTTCATGTGTCTCCAAAGAGGGAAACTGGAGTGAGTAGACTTCCTTTGGCCGGGAACTTTCCATTCATTCAAGAGAGCCTGGTGTTGGGAAACGTTGCATGGAAAACAAAAAAAAATCTATGCACATGCAAGATCTATCCATGGAGATGCATAGCAATGGAAGGGGGTGTGTGTGTCTATGTACCCTCATAGACCGTAAGAGGAAGTGTTTAACAACATGGTTGATGTAGTCGAACGTCTTCGCGTTCAAATCAATCGAGAACCGAACGTACGACACCTCCGCGTTCAGCACACGTTCAGCTCGATGACGTCCTCCGCCTTCTTGATCCAGCAAGACGGTGAGATAGTGGATGAGTTCCGGTAGCAAGGCAGCGTGGTGACAGTGCTGGTGAAGTTATCTCTGCAGGACTTCGCCTAAGCACTATGAAAATATGACCGGTGGTGTAAACGGTGGAGGGGGGCGCCGCACACGGCTAAGACAATGTTCTGGTTGTGCTAGGCGCGCCCTAGGGTGGGGGACCCTCCGCTCCTCTCCGATATCTTTTCATTCTAGTGTTTTTATATTTCCCAAAAATATTGTCCATAAATTTTTAGCTCGTTCGGAGAACTTTTATTTCTGCCCAAAAAAGACACCACGATAGTTCTGCTGAAAACACCGTTAGTCCGGGTAAGTTCTAATTAATTCATACCAAAACCAAATAGAATTGTTATAAACATGGCATGAATACTTCATAAATTATAGATACATTTGAGACGTATCAGAAGGCAGGAGGCACCCCCAAGTAGGCCCAATCCTACTTGGGGTCCTCCCCAAAGTGGTGCCCCCTTTCCTTGTATAAGTGCGGGAGGAAGGAAGGAAGAGGTGACCCTCCCCTTTCCTTTCTCCCCCTAGGAGGGAAAGGCAGGAGGGGTTACCCCTTCTCCTTTCCTTCCCCTAGGGTCGGCCAACCAAGGGAACAGGCGCACCAGCCCCCTTGTGGGCTGGTTTGTCCCCTCCTTTGGCCCATAAGGACCATACACTTGTCGGGGGTGCCCAAAACCCCTTCTGGTGACCCGATGAGTACCCCGTGCACTCTGAAACATTTTTGGTGTCCGAATACTATCATCCTATATATCAATCTTTACCTCTTGTCCATTTCGAGACTCCTCTTCATGTCTGTGATCTCATCTGGCACTCCAAACAACATTCGGTCACCAAATCATATAACTCATATAACACTATATCGTCCACGAACGTTAAGCATGCAGACCCTACGGGTTCGAGAACTATGTAGACATGACCAAGACACCTCCCCGATCAATAACCAATAGAGGAACCTGGATGCCCACATTGGCTCCTACATATTCTATGATGATCTTTATCGGTCGAACCGTTATGACAACATATGTAATTCCCTTTGTCCATCGGTATGTTACTTGCCCGAGATTCGATTGTCGGTATCTTCATACCTAGTTCAATCTCTGTAACATCCCAAATTTTTCAATTTGGAATGTTATGCACTAGATCATATTTGCATATCATATTTTATTGCATTTTGGTTGATCCGAGAAATTCTACGCAACTCAAGGACCCATGGAGAGAGTTGGGGATTTCATTATTTTCATATTTGAGTTTTTCTTGAATTTTGAAAAGAGGATCGTTTGATTTTAATATTTTTCTCTAAAATATTTCTTTTATTAAGAATAAAAGAGAGGATAAAATGACTTCCTCAAAATAAAAAAAATATCAGAGATTTAATATTAAAATCAAATAAGACTTTTATTCGGAGTTTTATCGCTATTTTATTTGAATTTGAAAAAATATGCGTTTTCCAAATTGCATTTTAGGCCCAAATAAATGTTCATCTTGTCGGCTTATTTTTAGACGACGGGGAAAATTTATTTCGGGATTTTTGGAGTCCGTTTAGTATTTATTTTCTTTCTTTTTCTGCACGCCGAAATTATTTATAAAAATTCAAACCGACTTAGGGCCGTTTCCGGTCAGTACTCTTCGGGCCGGCCCCTTTATAAGCCGCACCCCCGCAGCCCACCAGCCTCACCACCCAAACACTAACCCTAAGCCGCGCCGCCACTGCCACCAGCGCCATCGCCGCCGCCAGTGCCGCCGCCCGCGCCGCCGCACCCCGCCGCCACGCCGCGCCGCCGACCCACCGCCCCGCGCCGCCTTGCCGGAGCCGCTGCCGCCGCTGCCCTCGCCGGACTTGCCGGAAGTAGTGCCGCCGCCGCTGGTTTTCTTCAGAAAACCATACGGTTTATTTTTTTAGATCCGTGGTTTTTTTTATTTAGAGCGGTTTATTTTTTCGGTTTAGTTATTTAGCGGACGTTCATTCATACGTTTGTTTTACGAACGGTTTTCACCGTTTAGCCGCAGACAGCGAACGTTAGTTTGTTAGCCTGTTCGTCAGTTTTTCTTTTTTTGGATTTTCTGTGATTCTTTTCGATCGCGATTTCTGATCCGATTTTCGTTCTAGTATAACTTTTCGCTCGTTTATCGGAATCAGGCGATTCAAGAGCCTAGAGTTTCATCTCGAAACCCTCTTTCTGTTTAGCCAACTCAAACAAGTTTTTGCTACTGTAAAATTTGACTTTAGTCCAAACTAGTAAATGAATCTTGTTTCCCTCGCCGTTTGAGTTTTGTTGCTTCGTTTGATTTGATTCTTTTTGCAAACCGGAATTCTTAAGTTGAACTTTCTAGTTAGATCTCTTATTTGAGTTTTACCCGTGCTTTTCTTGATTTCTTATTGTATGCTTGTTTGTTTGCGATAGAGTACCCGGAGTGCGAAGCATGCTACATCGAGTCTCTAGGTTTCGCGGATCATCAGCAAGGCAAGGAACACTTTGATCATACATCTTACTACCCAGTTTTATTGCATTAGAACAATCCTCAAACAGTTGCATGGTTAGGATCTAATTTTAAATTGTGGGTTTCGAGAAGTAGATGAGGTAGTACCTATTCACCTGTTTATTATCAAACCCTAGGAGTTACTTCTATGTTATGCTTATATTGCCATGCTATGCTCGTAGACGTGGATTGGGTTTGAGTGTATTCCATGACAGATTGTGAGATTGTTTACTTAATGGTTCAACTTAAGGTGGCAACATTAATACACATCTGGGTGGATTGAGGCACCTGGGGAACCCAGTGATGGTCTGTATTTTTGGAAATCCCGGGGTACCGTGTGATTCTCCTATGGATTGCCACCCAGGCTCAAAGGGATCATAAGATTATTCATACTGGAAACTTCCGTGTGCAGCCACATGCCATTATGGGCTCTGGCATAGTTGAGTAAGTTGTGGGAAAACTTTCCATGATGGGCTAGCAGATGTAGGGATTGTAGGTGTACCGGCCTATCTATTGGTTAAGGGGACCTCATCGGAAAAACTGTGTCTCGGTCATCCGTTTCTCAAACATTATGTAGTGCGAGAAATCCAACGGAGGAGATCGAGTCTTGTGGGGAAAAGTGCACAAACCTCTGCAGAGTGTACAAACTAATCATGGTTAGCCGTGTCCCTGGTTATGGACATCTTGAGTATCTGGTTCTTGGATTATCATGTGGATCTCAACACTCTTAATATAATTTGATTGGGTTTAATGATGATTACTTTTAATTGGGATTGAGTTGGGTGAACCTTCTCAATGTTTAACAACCACCATGATAGTTAAATAAAATTTATTCCTTTGCAGTAGGGAAAAATTGGCTTTTCGCAAAATACTTAACCTTACAGCCTCCACCAGCCATATATGCATGTAGTGATAGCATTATTCTATTCATTACTCTCTTGTGTTACATTGCCAGCATATTCTATGTGCTGACCCATTTTCGGGCTGCAAGGTATCATGTTGCAGACTTTTCAGACGGCGAGTAAGGATCCTTAGGTCGTGGTCTTTCACTCAGTGATGCCATTGGAGTTGATGGACTCACTTTATCTTCCAAGACTTCTGCTGTTATAGTATTAGATGGCCTTAAGCCATATTTATTGTAATAAGTTGTCTTTTGAGACATCCAATGTAATAGGTGTGTGATTGCTACTCTGTTATAAATCCTTCAAGTACTGTGTGTGTCAGCATTAGTGATCCAGGGATGAAACTTATGCACAGAGATCAGACTATTTGAGGTCTGGTCGCTACAAAGATGGTATCAGAGCATACATTGACTGTAGGACACGACCACTAAGCTAAAACCCTATATCACTACTCTCTTCTCATTTGTAACTCCTCTCCATTTTCTACTCTTTAGGATGGCGGATGCAAGGATAAAGTTCATGCAACCGGATGAAGACACCCCTTTTGGACGCCACTTGAAGGAAGTCACTAGGTACCTGAACATTGGAATACCAAGCTTCACCAGGACCTACAATGCCACTTCACCAGAAGAGGAGCGCTAGATGATTCAAGTTCAAGTTCCGAGAAGGACATTCACGCCAGTCACTGAGACCATAGAGTTTTCTTTCGATGCACCAACCTGGAATCTAGGAAAGAGTATGGCTGCTCACATCACCATGGGACGCATTGGAGAAGTTTACCACAAGGATCTCAAGGATACTATCTACCAGATTTGTGGGCGCCGAGATGAGCAATGGGAGATGATCAGCACCAGGAAGGATAGATCAATTGCAGCTTTCATCCAGGAGTTAAACCAGCACATTCGCCGCCAGGAGAACCAGATGTGCGCAGGCATGATAGATCTGAAGAAGGCGATGACCAGGATCACGGAGCTTGAAGAAGAACTCAAGGCAACTTGCGAAGATTATGAGGAGGGAATCATCGTACTAGTGGAGAAGAATGACGATCTGGAAAGCAAGCTAGGAGTATTCATGGGAGACCCCGCGCCAGGAGGAGAAGACGAAGAACCCAAGGAGATTCGTCCGGAGGACTACATCATCATCGACGACACCGACTCGGGCCCCGACGATAGTGATGCTGATTATGAAGACGAAGCTGGAGCACATATCATGGAGTCTTCGACCGAACAATATTTCTAGTTGACCACCAAAACAGTAGTAGTAGTAGTCTACCATGTAAATAGTATAGTCCAATCACTTTGTAATGATAGTTCTAGACCGATTGTATGCCCTTGCTTGATTGATTGAGTGATATGATTGTGTTTGTCTCATGTGCATATGGGTAGTGTTTTCTAACTAGACCTCATTCTATTCTATTCTATTCTATTCTCTCTAAACCCTCAGATGCCTCCGAGACGTGACCCCGGATTTACCTTTCCACCGGAGCTCACTCAGTTGATCCAGCAGCAGAATACCCTCATGCAGTTGTTAGTTCAGAACCAAGGCAACAACAACAACAACCCACCACCACCACCATTTGACAACTTAGCCCGTTTTCTAAGGTTGCAGCCGCCGGTGTTTTCTAGTAGCACCGAGCCGATAGTGGCTGATGATTGGCTCCGCAAGATTGGAAGGGAGTTAACCACTGCAGGATGCACAGATGCTGACAGGGTGCATTTTGCCGCACACCAATTGGATGGACCCGCAGCCTCATGGTGGGAGAATTACACTATCACCTATCCTATAGCCACTGTTACATGGGACCAGTTCCAGCAGGCTTTTTGCACTGCCCATGTATCAGCAGGAGCTATGACCATGAAGAAGCATGAGTTTCATAACTTACGCCAAGGAGGATGCACTCTTGGCCAGTATGTGGATGAGTTTAGTAAGTTAGCACGTTATGCCCCAGATGACGTTGCTACAAATGCAGCTAAGAAGGAGAAGTTTCTGGAAGGACTGAATGATGAGCTGAGCATGCATTTGATGGTAGCAAACTTCAATAACTACCAGGAGTTGGTGGATAGATCTCTCATGCTTGAAGAGAAGCAGCAACATATTGACAGCCGCAAGAGGAAGTATGGACAGGGGAAGTATAATTCTAGAGCCCAGCAAAGACCCCGTTTCACCCTGAACTCGGGAGGACTTGTTCATAACCATGGAGGCCACACTCATAATGGAGGAAGTTCGCACAACCATAGTGGACCCAAGAACGGCAATGGTAATGGAGGAAGTAGCGGACAAAACCGTTCCAACCCAGCAACACACGTCAAGAAGGATCTAAGTCACGTTACTTGCTACAAGTGTCATAAGACCGAACATTACGCCAATGAATGTCCTAAAGCTAATAATGGAAATGACAATGGAAGCTCTGGGAAGAAGACCAACCCTTTCAACAGGGGACAAGTGAACCACGTTAACGTGGAGGAGATTGAAGCCCAGCCAGATGCAGTAATTAGTAAGTTTTTGGTTAAGTCATTTACTGTTGTCATTCTTTTTGATACTGGTGCATCTCATTCATACATATCAAGGGGCTTTGTGGATAAGTATAACCTGCCCACTAGAGTACTTAAGACACCTATGTTAGTAACCTCACCTGGAGCAGAGCATATGGCAAGCCATGGATGTTTTCAGATGCCATTGGCCATAGGTAGGCATGTTTTCCCCTCCGATCTGATAATTTTGGAATCGCAAGGTTTGGATGTGATTCTGGGTATGGATTGGCTATCGATGTATGGAGGAAACATCAATTGCGCCAGTAAGACGGTTTTACTCACCACCCCGGAGGGAAGAAGGATCAAGTATGTATCCCGGCATGTGTCGAATAGGACTCAAGTATATTCCTTATCAGGAGTTGTACATGAGGAAGTACCAGTGGTAAAGGATTTTCCGGATGTATTTCCAGAAGAGTTGCCAGGCATGCCACCGGCTAGAGACATAGAGTTTTTGATAGAACTTTTGCGAGGCACTGGGCCAATATCTAAGAGACCGTACAGGATGCCCGCACAGGGTTTAGAGGAAATTAAGAAGCAGATTAAGGAGTTACTAGATAAGGGATATATTCTCCCAAGTTCGTCACCTTGGGGATCACCAGTACTTCTAGTGGAAAAGAAGGATGGATCGTTAAGGATGGTTGTTGATTGTCGTGGGTTGAATGAAGTAACGATCAAGAACAAGTATCCACTGCCGATGATCAATGATTTGTTTGATCAGCTGCAAGGAGCTAAGGTGTTTTCCAAGATCGATCTACGATCAGGTTATCACCAGTTGAAGATTCGAGAGCAGGACATACCTAAGACAGCTTTTACCACAAGGTATGGGCTATATGAGTATATCGTTATGTCATTTGGTCTGACTAACGCACCTGCCTACTTTATGAACATGATGAACAAAATGTTTATGGAGTTTTTGGATAAGTTCGTCGTAGTGTTCATTGACGATATTCTGGTCTACTCGAAGAATGAAGAGGAACATAAGGAACATTTGCGTTTAGTACTTGGGAAGCTCAGAGAACATCAGCTATATGCCAAGTTCAGCAAGTGTGAATTTGGCTGAAGGAAGTTGGATTCCTTGGACATGTTATATCCGGAGAAGGAATAGCAGTAGACCCCACCAAGGTTGTCACCGTGACAAATTGGGAATCACCCACGACAGTTGGAGAGATCCGGAGTTTTCTTGGACTCGCGAGATACTACCGGAGGTTCATTGCGATTTTCTCAAAGATTGCAAAGCCCATGACGGAGTTGTTAAAGAAGGACACCAAGTTCAATTGGACAGAGGAATGTGAGGCCAGTTTTCAAGAATTGAAGAGACGCTTGGTTACGTCACCGGTGTTGATTCTACCAGATCAATGCAAAGATTATGAAGTGTATTGCGACGCTTCTCGTCGGGGACTTGGAGCCATATTATGCAGGAGGGAAGAGTTGTTTCATATGCCTCACGACAACTTAAACCCCATGAGTTAAAGTATGCTACGCATGATTTGGAGTTAGCAGCCGTAGTGCATGCGTTGAAGACATGGAGACATTTTCTCATCGGAAACCATTGTGAGGTATACACGGATCACAAGAGTTTGAAGTATATCTTCACGCAGAAGGAGTTAAATCTCAGGCAGAGGAGATGGTTAGAACTCATTAAGGATTATGATATGAGATTGCATTATCATTCAGGAAAGGCTAACGTAGTAGCCAATGTGTTGAGCCGCAAGAGTCATGTCAATACCATCATGACCAGATAATTACCCAAGGAGTTAGCAGAAGACCTTCGTGAGCTATGTTTGGAGATAGTTCCGAGAGGCTATGTAGCAGCATTGGAGATTCAGTCTACTTTGATGGATAAGATCAGAGAAGCTCAGAAGACGGACAAGGAGATTGCCGAGATAAAATAAAGGATGAGCAAAGGAAAAGCCAAGGGATTTCGTGAGGATGAGCACGATACTTTATGGTTCGAGGACCACGCATATGTGCCAAATGATCAGGAAGTTGATTCTGCAAGAGACCCATGATTCGCCATATTCGATTCACCCAAGTAATACCAAGATGTATCTGGATTTGAAGGACAGTTTCTGGTGGACCGGTATGAAGAAGGATATTGCGGAGTATGTAGCAGTTTGTGATGTATGTCAGAGTGAAGGCAGAACATCAGAAGCCAGCAGGATTGCTACAGCCATTGCATATACCCGAATGGAAGTGGGATAAACTAGGCATGGATCTTATCATAGGATTGCCCAGGACTCGTTCAGGCTACGACTCGATATGGGTTCTAGTCGATCGATTAACGAAAGTAGCTCATTTCATCCCAGTAAAGACAACTTACACCAGTGCTAAGTTGGCAAAGATCTATATGAATAGGATTGTATGTCTGCATGGAGTTTCGAGGACCATTGTATCAGATAGAGGAACCCAGTTTACTTCAAAGTTTTGGAATCAGTTGCATGAAACTTTGGGAACCAGACTAGAGTTCAGTACAGCTTTTCACCCGTAAATAGATGGACAAACTGAAAGAGTAAATCAGATACTGGAGGACATGTTGAGAGCTTGTGCGCTAGACTATGGATCTAGTTGGGATGATAATTTTCCTTATGAAGAGTTATCTTATAACAACAGTTATCAAGCTAGTTTGAAGATGGCCCCATTCGAAGCACTATATACGGAAGGAGGTGCAGAACACCGTTGTTGTGGGACGAAGTTGGAGACCGACAGTTGTTTGGACCAGATTTGATTAAAGAGTCTGAAGAGAAGGTTAAGCGGATTTGTGATAGACTCAAGGTAGCCCAATCCAGGAAGAAGAGTTATGCGGATTCAAAACGCAAAGAGACAGACTACGAAGTCGGAGAGAGAGTGTATCTTCGAGTATCACCACTTCAAGGAGTGAAGCGCTTTGGAGTTAAGGGGAAGTTAACACCACATTTTGTGGGACCATACAGAGTTTTGGAACGTATGGGAGAAGTTGCTTACAAGTTGGAATTACCCGAAGGATTGTCCAAAGTTCACGATGTGTTCCACGTTTCTCTGTTGAAGAAGTGCCACGCGGAGATGGCTGAAATTCCTCAGAGAGATTCCGTGCCGCTAGAAGCGATACGGTTGGATAGTGATTTGACATATGAGGAGAAACAAGTCAACATACTCGAGTTTTCCAGCCTAGTTACGCGCAACAAGGTTATCAAGTTTTGCAAGGTTCAGTTGAGTCACCATACCGAGGATGAAGCCACTTGGGAACGAGAGGAAGACTTACGGAAGGATCACTCTCACCTATTTTCTAGCCAACCCGAATCTCGAGGGCGAGATTCATCTTAAGGGGGGTAGGTTTGTAACATCCCAAATTTTCAAATTCGAATGTTATGCATTAGTTCATCTTTGCATATCATATTTTATTGCATTTTGGTTGATCCTAGAAATTCTACGCAGCTCAAGGACCCACGGAGAGAGTTGGGGATTTCGTTATTTTCATATTTGAGTTTTTTCTGAATTTCGAAAAGAGGATCGTTTGATTTTAATTATTTTTCTCTGAAATATTTCTTTTATTAAAAATAAAAGAGAGTGGATAAAATGAATTCCTCAAAATAAAGAAATATCAGAGAATTAATATTAGAATAAAATAAGATTTTTATTCTGAGTTTTTTCGCTATTTCATTTGAATTAGGAAAAATATGTGTTTTTCAAAATTGCATTTTAGGCCCAAATAAATGTTCATCTTGTCTCGCTTATTTTTAGAGGATGGGGAAAATTTATTTCGGGATTTTTGGAGTCCGTTTAGTATTTATTTTCTTTCTTTTTCTGCATGTCGAAATTTTTTTAAAAAATCAAACCGACTTAGGGCCATTTTCGGCCAGGACTCTTCGGGCCGGCCCCTTTATAAGCTGCACCCCCGCAGCCCACCAGCCCCGCCACCCAAACCCTAACCCTAAGCCGCGCTGCCGCCGCTGCCCGCGCCGCTGCACCCCGCCGCCCCGCGCCGCCTCTCTGAAGCCGCCGCCGCCGCTCTCGCCAGACTTGCCGGAGGTAGCGCCGCCGCCGCCTGTTTTCTTCGGAAAACCGTATGGTTTATTTTTTTAGATCCGCGGTTTTTTTATTTAGATCGGTTTATTTTTTTCGGTTTAGTTATTTAGCGTATGTTCGTCCTTACGTTTGTTTTTATGAACGGTTTTCACCGTTTAGCCGCAGACAGCGAACGTTCGTTCGTTAGCCTGTTTGTCAGTTTTTCTTTTTCTCAGATTTTCCGCGATTATTTTCGGTCGCAATTTCTGATCTGATTTTCATTCTAGTATTACTTTTTGCTCGTTTATCGGAATCAGGCGATTCAAGCGCCTAGAGTTTCGTCTCGAAAACCTCTTTCCGTTTAGCCAACTCAAACAAGTTTTTGCTACTGTAAAATTTGACTTTAGTCCAAATTAGTAAACGAAGCTTGTTTCCCTCGCCGTTTGAGTTTTGTTGCTTCGTTTGATTTGATTCTTTTTGCAAACCAGAGTTCTTAAGTTGAACTTTCTGGTTAGATCTCTTATTTGAGTTTTACCCGTGCTTTGCTTGATTGCTTATTGTATGCTTGTTTGTTTGCGATAGAGTACCCGGGGTGAAAAGCGTGCTACATCGAGTCTCTAGGTTTCGCGGATCATCAGCAAGGAAAGTAACACTTTGATCATATATCTTACTACCTAGTTTTATTGCATTAGAACAATCCTCAAACAATTGCATGGTTAGGATCTAATTTTAAATTGTGGGTTTCGGGAAGTAGATGAGGTAGTACCTATTCACCTGTTCATTATCAAACCCTGGGAGTTACTTCTATGTTATGCTTATATTGCCATGCTATGCTCGTAGACGTGGATTGGGTTTGAGTGTATTCCATGACAGATTGTGAGATTGTTTACTTAATGGTTCAACTTAAGGTGGCAACTTTAATACACATTTGGGTGGATTGAGGCACCTAGGGAACCCAGTGATTGCCTGTATTTTTGGAAATCCCGGGGTACCGTGAGATTCTCTTATGGACTACCACCCAGGCTCAAAGGGATCATAAGATTATTCATACTGGAAACTTCCGTGTGCAGCCACATGCCATTATGGGCTCTGGCATAGTTTAGTAAGTTGTGGGAAACCTTTCCATGATGGGCTAGCAGATGTAGGGGATTGTAGGTGTACCGGCCTATCTACCGGTTAAGGGGACCTCTTCAGAAAGACTGTGTCTTGGTCATCCGTTTCTCAAACATTATGTAGTGCGAGAAATCCAATGGAGGAGATCGAGTCTTGTGGGGAAAAGTGCACAAACCTCTATAGAGTGTACAAACTAATCATAGTTAGGCGTGTCCCCGGTTATGGACATCTTGAGTATCTGGTTCTTGGATTATCATGTGGATCTCAACACTCTTAATATAATTTGATTGGCTTTAATGATGATTACTTTTAATTGGGATTGAGTTGGGTGAACCTTCTCAATGTTTAACAATCACCATGATAGTTAAATAAAATTTATTCCTTTGCAGCAGGGAAAAATTGGCTTTTCGCAGAATTCTTAACCTTACAGCCTCCACCAGCCATATATGCATGTAGTGATAGCATTATTCTGTTCATTACTCTCTTGTGTTACATTGCCAGCATATTCTATGTGCTGACCCGTTTTCGGGCTGCAAGGTATCATGTTGTAGACTTTTTAGACGACGAGTAAGGATCCTTAGGTCGTGGTCTTTCACTCAGTGATGTCATTGGAGTTGATGGACTCACTTTATCTTCCAAGCCTTCCGCTGTTATCGTATTAGATGGCCTTAAGCCATATTTATTGTAATAAGTTGTCTTTTGAGACATTCAATGTAATAGGTGTGTGATTGCTACTCTGTTATAAATCCTTCGAGTACTGTGTGTCTCAGCATTACCGATCCAGGGATGACACTTATGCACAGAGATCAGACTATTTGAGGTCTGGTCTCTACAATCTCGTTATTAGTAAGTCTCCTTACTCGTTCTGTAATACATCATCTCGTAACTAACTCATTAGTCCCTGTGCTTGCAAAGCTTATTGTGATGTGTATTACCGAGAGGGCCCACAAATATCTCTCCGATACTCGGAGTGACAAATCCAAATATCAATCTATGCCTACTCAACAAACACCTTCGGAGATACCTGTAGAGCATCTTTATAATCACCTAGTTACGTTGTGACGTTTGATAGCACACAAGGTATTCCTCCGGTATCCGGGAGTTGCATAATGTCATAGTCGAAGGAATATGTATTTGACATTAAGAAAGCAGTAGCAATAAACTAAACGATCAATATGCTAAGCTAATGGATGAGTCTTGTCCATCACATCATTCTCCTAATAATGTGATCCCATTATCGAATGACAACCCATGTCCATGTTAGGAAACCTTAATCATCTTTGATCAATGAGCTAGTCTAGTAGAGGCTTACTAGGGATACAGTATTTGTTTATGTATCCACACATGTATTTAAGTTTTCGGTCAATACAATTCTAGCATGAATAATAAACTTTTATCATGATTTATGAAATATAATAATAACCATTTTATTATTGCCTCTAGGGCATATTTCCATCCGTCTCCCACTTGCACTAGAGTCAATAATCTAGTTCAGATGGCCATGTGATTAACACCCATAGTTCACATCGACATGTGACTAACACCCAAAGAGTTTACAAGAGTCAATAATCTAGTTCACATCGCCATGTGATTAAGACCCAAAGAGAACTAAGGTGTGATCATGTTTCGCTTGTGAGAGAAGTTTAGTCAATGGCTCTGTCACATTCAGATCCGTGCGTATTTTGCAAATTTCTATGTCTACCATGCTCTGCATGGAGCTACTCTAGCTAATTGCTCCCACTTTCAATATGTATCCAGATTGATACTCATAGAGATCTGAACTGGTGTCAAAGCTTGCACCGACATAACTCTTTATGAGGAACACTTTATCAACTCCATAACCGACGAAAATATTTCCTTAGTTCTCTATTGGGTCTTAATCACATGGTTCAGTGATCTACTCCTGGATCACTATTGTACCCCCTTACCAAATTCATGGTAAGGTATACAATAGGTCTGGTACACAGCAAGGCATACTTCATAGAACCTATGGCTGAGGCATAGGGAATGACTTTCATTCTCTCTCTATCTTCTGCCATGGTCTGGCTTTGAGTCTTACTTAACTTCACACCTTGTAATTCAGGCAATAACCCTTTCTTTGACTGAGCCATTTTGGACTTCTTCAATACTTTATCAAGGTATGTGCTTTGTGAAGGTCCTATTAAGCGTCTTGATCTATCCCTTTAGATCTTGATGCCTAATGTATAAGCAGCTTCACCGAGGTCCTTCATTGAAAAATTCTTATTCAAGTATCCTTTTATGCTATCCAGAAATTCTATATCATTTCCGATCAACAATATGTCATCCACATATAATATCAGAAATGCTACAGAGCTCCCACTCACTTTCTTGTAAATACAGGCTTCACCATAAGTCTTTATAAAACGATATGCTTTGATCATTGTCAGTGTCAAAACCGGCGGATCTCGGGTAGGGGGTCCCGAACTATGCGTCTAGGCCAGATGGTAACAGGAGGCAAGGGACACGAAGTTTTACCCAAGTTCAGGCCCTCTTGATGGAGGTAAAACCCTACGTCCTGCTTGATTAATATTGATGATATGGGTAGTACAAGAGTAGATCTACCATGAGATCGGAGAGGCTAAACCGTAGAAGCTAGCCTATCGTATGATTGTTGTTCTGTATGTTGTCCTACAGACTAAAACCCTCCGGTTTATATAGACACCGGAGAGGGTTAGGGTTACACAAAGTCGGTTACAATGGTAGGAGATCTACATATCCGTATCACTAAGCTTGCCTTCCACGCCAAGGAAAGTCCCTTCCGGACACGGGACAAAGTCTTCAATCTTGTATCTTCATAGTCCAGGAGTCCGGCTGAAGGTATAGTCCGGCCATCCGGACACCCCCTAATCCAGGACTCCCTCAGTAGCCCCTGAACCAGGCTTCAATGACGACGAGTCCGGCGCGCAGATTGTCTTTGGCATTGCAAGGCGGGTTCCTCCTCCAAATACTTCATAGAAGATTTTGAACGCAAAGATAGTGTCTGGCTCTGCAAAATAAGTTTCCACATATTGCCATAGAGAGAATAATATTTACACAAATCAAATCTGCTGACGTATTCCGTAGTGTGACATCGCACCACGGCCAAGCCTTTATTCGAATCGTTTTATTGTCCCACCTCAGCGTGTCACGCGAGGCGATTTCCTTGGCACGTCTTGTTAAAGCAGAGATCGTGTCCCCTTATTCCGGGATTCTCATCAATACGGGCGTGGGTAACCCAACCGCTTCTAGGACTCCTAGACTATAGGCAAGTCCAAACGGCCACGGATAGGACGCTTGTTATTCACCCTCTTTATAAAGGGACAAGGCTTTTACTCGTTTCCCTCCCGTGCTCAATCGAATCCTTCCCCCACCTCAAGCTCAAACACCCAAAGTTTAGGTCAGGTGCTCCGAACCTTCAATCATGTCTGGATCTAGCCTTCAAGGCCGATGGGTGCCTTCCTCCGTCACGGAAGAAGACATCAAAAAGTTGAGGGATGCCAGATATCTGACCGCCGAGGTCTTGCATCGGCTGCCTGCCCGAGGGCAGGCCGTCCCCTCCCCCAAACCCAACTTGAATGTCGTGTCCGTCTCCCACTTCCTCCGAGGTCTAGGCCTTGCTCTGGATCCTTTCGTCAGGGGTTTGATGTTTTATTACGGGCTAGATTTCCATGATCTAGCTCCGGACTCCTTTCTTCATATCACGACATTTATTGTCGTGTGTGAGGCCTTCCTCCGGGTTACCCCTCTCTTTGGCCTGTGGCTCAAGACCTTTGAAGTAAAGCCGAAGATGATCGAGGGGCAACATGCAGCGTGTGGAGGTGCCTCAATATGCAAGATGACGGGAGCTCCATGGCCCAAAGGTTCCATTCCAGAGGTGTCTGAATTGTGGCAACATGAGTGGTTCTACATCACGGCTCCTAGAAGTGCCAAGTGGGCGGCCGCCCCAATTTTCTGCTCGGGCCCTCCACCACAACTGATGTCATGGATCAGCAGAGGTCTGAGCTAGGGTCCAGCCAAGGACGTGCCTATACTGCAAAGCCGCATTCGAGATCTCTTGAATGGAGATTTTAGTTTGGTTGCGGTAATACAAGTTATGCTGGTTCGTCAAGTCCAGCCTTGCAAACGCCGGCCCCTTCGCTTGTGGGAGTTCAATCCCGAGGGACCGCGTGTCATTCAAAATTTCCTCGGCCTGACGCACGAGGAGATGTACAAGTCATTCTTTGGACCTCAGGTAGAGTGTCCGGAAATTACCGAGGACGTGGGCTTGAGCAGTAACCGCGCCGCCGAACAGGTAAGGAATCTTCCGGCCGAACATATTATCTCTCACTTGTTACGAAGTTATTTCTGAGAGTTCGCTTTTTGACCAGGACTGTCTAACAAAGGCGAAGTTGATTCGGTGTTCGGCCCCCCTCCCTGAGGGTTTGGAGAATCCGGTATTGGAAAAGATGCTCCAGGTCGCACCTTGCCCGGAGCCCTTGAAGGAAGATACTGGGGAGGATAATACGGGCGGACGCGTGCCCCCAATGCTGCCCATTCTAACCGAGGGAGCGAGCGTCTCCATGAAGGAAGACGACCGGAGGAGGAAAAGGACTGCGTCCGGGGATTCAGAAGCCGAAGCATCCAAACGGGAGAAGAAGTCTCCCACAGAGGGTCCTACCTTGGGGGGTGCTTTTGTCGCACAAAGTCCGCGGGGGGATCAATTCTCCAGCGAGTCGTAAGTGACCCGAAATACTTTAATAGTACAGGTATGCCATCTTTTTCTTCTGAGAAAATAACCACCGCATATATTTTTGCAGTTCGGGCCTTAGCCCCTCTGAAATGAGCTCGTCTTCGGGGGATCTTCTTCCAGAGATGATGGAGAGCGAAACGCCTCCTCCAGACTCCGCCACTCCGGAAGCGGGCGACCCCGAAGTGTCGTCGCAGAGGGCCTCTCCGAGTCCGGTGAGGCCAGAAGATAATCCCATTGACCCCCGAAGCTCCCAGTGTCCGGCTCCCGAAGAGAGCAGACAAAAGAGTCCGACACCGTCTGGTGTGCAATCGGATGTTCTGAGGGAGTTGGTGGGGCGAGCGGCCATCTCGGATGAACACCGTGTGCTGATGAATACGGTGATGGAGAGAATCTCGTCCGTCGAAAGCGGATTGCATGAAGCTTTTATGAGTCTACTGACAGGCTTTGATGTACGTAAAATATTGTATGATAGTCCTGCACATGCTAGGTGTGCCCTATGTAGATAGTAGCCCCTGAGACTCTGGTTATTGTCGGAAACGACGACGAACAGAGGATCATATTCCTAGGTAATAACCATACTGCCTCTATGTGCAGGTGATGGAAGCTCCGGTGGCTAGCCGGACTAACGAGTTTGCTAATTTAAAACGGCAGTTGGATGCGGCCGACGCCGACATCGAGCTTGTTAACAAAAGGCTTGATGAGGCACAGAGTAAGTGTCATTATCTGGTAAACGCCACATAGTAAGAGCAGCATGATGCCAGTATCTTTAATACGTTGTGACTGCAGAAGGAGCTGCCACTATTGAAGCCTTGTGGGCGGAACTTGCCCGAGCCAAGGAACAAGCGAGGTTTGGTAATGCGGCTGCTTTGAAGGCGGCCGAAGAGTTGAAAGCCGAGAAGGCCATGCATGGCAAGAGCCGGGATAAGATGGCCAAGATGGCCATAGAATTAAAAGCCGCCGCCGACCATTGTTGGGTTCTTGAAAAGGAAAACCTAGCGAAGGCATCGGACCTTGAGAAGGCTGCTGCGACGAGGAAAGACATCCGCTCTGCTATGAGGGCGAAGAAGGAGGAGCTGCGGGAAGCCGGGGATATTGTAGCTGGGAAATCCTTTATGTTGCGGAGGAAGTTCGAAGATCCACGGTATGCCACTCTGGATCGGCTGTGAAGTTCGAAGAATGTGTATATGGATTTGGCAGCGAGCGCTGCCGATGCGGCCAAGTACTTCCAGGTTCAGACGGACCGTGAAGTAGACCAGCTGTTTTGGAGACAATTCCATTCTCCCGAGCGTCCGCTTTCATTGACTTACCAATTAGCTGAATGGGTCGAACTGAATAGGTTGTCCGGACTCGCCATGAGGTCTGTTGTGGATCAGCTATGGCCAGAAAGGCCAAAGCCGAACAGCTATTTCAGCTTGGTGCAGCAGTTCCTTGATGTGTTGCCGCGCATGAATGCGATGAAAAGGTCGGCGTGCATAGATGGCTCACGGATGGCCTTTGCTCGTGTTAAAGCATACTGGGCGGAGATGGATGCTACCACTGTTGCATTGCGGGATTCGGCCATAGGCCGAAGGGCTGCTAAGCACTCGTTTGAAGAAGTTCTTGAGGGTGCTCGTTTGATAGAGACCAAGTGCTCAAAAAATATTATGTTTGAGTGATATGTAATCTCATTATAAGCGAAATGCTTTTATAAATTTTTATAAGGCTATTTTTATACTTTTTCCTGAAAGTAATATGATGCCTCCTGGGCGGCCGTTTATGTATACATGTGTATAACCTGAAAGATTGCAGCCGTCGGCTTCGACCCCCACGCATATAATGCGGAGGTGCTCGCGAAAAACACGCGTTCACACTTTAACCAACGTCTTGGTCCTATTAAGGAGGTGATAGCGGAGCGAGCGAGGCAACCGGACTATAATGCTTTAACACTTTCACTTAGCCATAGGAGTTTGACAGTGGGGCTACTAGATAGCCCCTGGTGGCTCCGCACTCTCCCGATCCCTGGGTGCGTACATGCCTGGCCGGAAAACGGCCCTTCGTTAAGGCGGAGGAATTCTAACATTCCAATACGTCATCGAGTGGTTGACCAGTCTCACGCTATATCATGACAGTCAGTTTTCGGCTTTCTCTACTGAGGTGCTCGTCCGGATGAACCAGGGCACAATCGCAGTAGTTCTCCTGGTGCTACCTTCGCAGGTAAAGCGGAACGTAAGGCACCAAAACACAGGAGCCGGGCAAACCCAACATTTGTCCAAAGACAATGATTCGGAGCTGATGCATATAGGGCCAAACTCGCGACAGGTATTCGGTCTTTGTGGTATAAACCGGGCCTAAATAATGGCCTTTGTAAGAAGCCCCTTGTGTCCAGGTACGTGCATTGTTCTGGCGTGGCCACATGCGAAGACGTCAGCATCCTTCTCAACGGTGGATATGTATCAACAAGAGATAGTAAAAAAGTTTTACGCAGGGTCTTAATCTAAAGAGAATCCTTGGAGCGGGTCCCTGCTGCACGTCTGCGCCTGTGTCTTCGTTGTGCCGTATCCTGGACGGGTATAGCACGATGATCGTCAATAAAAGAGAGGAATTTAGGTAAAAAAGTTGTGCAAAAATATAGTTTTTAACGAAACCATGTATAATTCAAGATGAGAAAGAATTGCCACTTGTCTGCGCGCGTTGAGCCCCTTATATTGACAAATAGGGGTGTGACCATTTATTCGGTATAAATAGCAGCGCCGGATTTGATTAGCTGTGTCTGAGGTCTTGACGACCTATTGGATGCTTTCGCTGGTCCGGGCGCCTTTAATGTGCGGCTGCCAAGGCAACATCACTCTCTTCGGCGCGCAGAGATCACTTGATATTTCCATTCACTGAAATGATGCCACGTGGACCGGGCATCTTGAGTGTGAGGGAGGCGTTGTGTGGTATTGCATTAAAGCGAGTGAAAGCTTCGCGTCCGAGCAGTGCTTGATAGCCACTTTGGAACGGAGCGATGTGAAAGGTTAAATGCTCGCGGCGGAAGTTATCTGGGGAGCCAAATATAACTTGTAGTAGGAGGGAGCCCGTACAAGGAGCTCCTGGGCCTGGCGTTACTCCTTTAAAGGTAGTATTGCTATGGCGAATTTTTGTTGGGTCTAACCCCATCCCGCGGATTGTATCCTGATATATT
The DNA here is from genome assembly GCF_056163025.1 of Triticum urartu. Lineage (NCBI taxonomy): Eukaryota > Viridiplantae > Streptophyta > Magnoliopsida > Poales > Poaceae > Triticum > Triticum urartu. Next base: position 439,507,171 of record NC_141878.1, on the reverse strand, counting down.
AGGTTTAGACTGCTGCCACCGTCCATCAAGACTCGTGTGAAGTGATATCCGCCAATTACTGGGTCTAATACCAGGGCAGCCCATCCTGGGTGTCGGATACTTGCTGAGTAATCGCGATGGTCGAAAGTGATCGGTTGAGACGACCAGTGGCAGGACTTCGCGGTGACAGGCACTTGGGTATATTTTCCTGGGAGTGCCGCGTTGTTTTTTCCCTTGATCACGTGTAACACGTTTACTGTTTTGACTTCTGGTGGAAATTTCTTTTGTTCCCCGGTGTCTTTCTTGGGAGGCTCGTCCTCGTCTTCACTTGGTGTATCCTCCCCCTTGTGTACGGCGTTGAGTTTGCCGGACTGCTTGAAGACCCAACATTCTCTGTGGATATGATTAGCAGGTTTACCAGGGGTACTATGGATCTGACATACTTGGTCCAGAGTTTTGTTGAGGCTGGACAGTTCATCCCTGGTGCCTTTAGAGGGCTGCTTTTGACCTGGCCGAGACCTTTTGAATCCAGCTTTTACTGCCGTGCCCTTCGTGTCGTCTTCTTTATTTCGGCGTTTGTTATTGCTGTTGCACCGTGATTTCCCGTTTCCATATCTAACTTCAGATGTACTGGGGTCGCTGGTGCTGCATCTGGCTAGCCATCTGTGCTCACCTGCGCAAAAGCGGGTCATGAGGCTTGTTAATGCGGACATCGTTCTCGGCTTATTTTGGCCGAGATGTTCGGCGAGCCATTCGTCACGGACGCTATGCTTAAAAGCTGGCAAGGCTTCGGCGTCCGGACAGTCGACAATCTGGTTCTTTTTAGTAAGGAACCTGTTCCAAAGCTTTCAGGCTGACTCTCCGGGCTGTTGAGTTATATGACTCAAATCGTCCGCATCCGGAGGTCGGACATAAGTCCCTTGAAAATTTGCCCGAAAGGCGTCTTCGAGCTCTTCCCAACTTCCAATGGAGCTTTCGGGGAGGCCTTTAAGCCAGTGACGAGCTGGCCCTTTGAGCTTGAGGGGTAAGTACTTGATGGCGTGGAGATCATCTCCTCGAGCCATATGGATATGAAGGATGTAGTCCTCAATCCAGACCCCAAGGTCTGTTGTTCCGTCGTATGTCTCTATGTTTACGGGTTTGAATCCCTCTGGAAATTCATGGTCCAGCACCTCATCGGTGAAACATAGGGGGTGTGCGGCACCCCTGTAGCTGGGTGTACCATGTTGTTCGGATGTTTGTTGTGTTGCATTGTATGCTGGGGCGCGCTTGCGTGGTCCATAGATGGATCTTGTTGCGCCGTCCTTTGGGTGCGAGCCCTCGCATGGGTCGCGTGTTGTATTGTGAGTGGCGTTGTATGCCGCTCTGTGTTGGTAGAGGGGTCGTTTATCTGGCCAGGTGGCTGCTTTGATATTTGGTTGTGGGGGGTCTGAGGCCTCCTCATCGAATTCAGGTAGCAGCTTCCGCTTTGGCTAGCACTTGGAGGGGCGATTGTCGCCGTACCTCGCTGCTGTGTTGAGTATTTTACTCCAGCTAATTTGGAGTGTGTGTTGAGCAGCCTTGAGCCTTTGCTTCTGCTTTTTAAGACTCCTCGCCGTGGCAACAAGCCTTTTACGGGCATTCTGCTGCTTCGGGTGCCTGTCCGGTGTTATGTCGTCCGGACCATTATCCTTGATAGAATTTGTTTGTTCGGTTTGATTATCCGCATTGCCGCTGTCCGGCAGCGGTTCGCCCTGCTCCAGCGCTGGGTCTGTGTGATCGTTATTTCTGTCGAGGCGGTTGGGGCGGCACTTGCGTCGCCGCTTTGACTGCTTCTCGAGGGAACAAGCCTTCGGTGCGTCCATCCGCTCCTCGTCGTCATCTTTTGGTGCGTCCACCATGTATACGTCATATGACGAGGTGGCTTTCCAGGGCCCAATAGGCGTTGGTTCTTCATCGTCTCTTTCATCGGCGTCCATACCATCGATGTCTTCGGAGTCGAAGTCGAGCATGTCGGTTAAATCGTCGACAGTGGCTACAAAGTGGGTGGTGGGTGGGCTTTGAGTTTCTTCATCGTCCGTATCCCAACCTTGCTGACCGTAGTCCGGCCAGGGCTCTCCTGATAAAGAGAGAGACTTTAGTGTCTTCAAAATATCGCCGAAAGGCGAGTGCTGAAATATGTCCGCGGCAGTAAACTCCATGATTGGCGCCCAATCGGATTCGATCGGCAGGGGCGCGGAGGGTTCGGAGTCCGGCTCCTTGGAGTCACGAGTCTCGCGGAGTGTGGGGCTGGTGTTTGGCTCGATCGCCGTTGGGATTGCAGCCCCCGAGGCGGCGTCGAACCACCCATCCTCGATCAGCGCAGTTGGCTCTGAATTAAGGGTCGGAGCCAATACGGGTGCGGCCTCTAGGGCACTGTTCGGTGGCAGAGCTAGATCATGCTCATCGTGACAGTGCGGCGCGCTCGGCAGTGGCTCGAATCCGTCGAAGATCATGTCCCCGCGGATGTCAACCGTGTAGTTTAAACTTCCAAATCTGACCTGACGGCCAGGGGCATAGCTTTCGAACTGCTCCAGATGCCCAAGTGAAGTGGCCCGCAGTGCGAAGCGCAGAAGATGAAGATCTGTCCGGGGAGGAAGGTCTCACCCTGGACTGCATCGCTATTGATGATCGTAGGAGCCATCAAGCCTAACGGCGACGACACAGAGGAACTCTTAATGAAAGCACCAATGTCGGTGTCAAAACCGGCGGATCTCGGGTAGGGGGTCCTGAACTGTGCGTCTAGGCCGGATGGTAACAGGAGGCAAGGGACACGAAGTTTTACCCAGGTTCCGGCCCTCTTGATGGAGGTAAAACCCTATTTCCTGCTTGATTAATATTGATGATATGGGTAGTACAAGAGTAGATCTACCATGAGATCGGAGAGGCTAAACCCTAGAAGCTAGCCTATGGTATGATTGTTGTTCTGTATGTTGTCCTACGGACTAAAACCCTCCGGTTTATATAGACACTGGAGAGGGTTAGGGTTACACAAAGTTGGTTACAATGGTAGGAGATCTACATATCCGTATCGCCAAGCTTACCTTCCACGCCAAGGAAAGTCCCTTCTGGACACGGGACGAAGTCTTCAATCTTGTATCTTCATAGTCCAGGAGTCCGGCTGAAGGTATAGTCCGGCCATCCGGACACCCCCTAATCTAGGACTCCCTCAATCACCTTATCAAAGCGTACATTCCAACTCCGAGATGCTTGCACCAGTCCATAGATGAATCGCTGGAGTTTGCACACTTTGTTACCACCTTTAGGATCGACAAAACCTTTTGGTTGCATCATATACAACTCTTCTTTAAGAAATCCATCAAGGAATGCAGTTTTGATGTCCATTTGCCAGATTTCATAATTATAAAATGTGGCAATTGCTAACATGATTTGGAGTGACTTAAGAATCGCTACGTGTGAGAAGGTCTCATTGTAGTCAACCCCTACCTCGTTGAAAACCTTTCGCGACAAGTCGAGCTTTGTAGATGGCGACATTACCATCAGCATTTGTCTTCTTCTTGAAGATTCATTTATTCTCAAGGGCTTGCTGATCATCGGGCAAGTCCACCAAAGTCCACACTTTGTTCTCATACATGGATCCTATCTCAGATTTGATGGCCTCAAGCCATTTATTGGAATCTGGGCTCGTCATACCTTCTTCATAGTTCATAGGTTCACCATGGTCTAATAACATGACTTCCAGGATAGAATTACCATACCACTCTGGTGCGGAATGTGTTCTGTTGGACCTACGAGGTCCAGTAGTAACTTGATCTAAAGTTTCATGATCATCATCATTTGTTTCCTCTCTAGTTCATGTAGGCATCACGGGAACAGATTTCTCTGATGTGCTACTTCCCAAATTGAGAGAAGGTACAATTACCTCATCAAGTTCTACTTTCCTCCCACTCACTTCTTTCGAGAGAAACTCCTTCTCTGGAAAGAAACCATTCTTGACAACAAAGATCATGCCTTCGGATCTATGGTAGAAGGTGTACCCAATTGTTTCCTTAGGGTATCCTATGAAGAAGCACTTCTCCAATTTTGGTTCGAGCTTAGCAGGATGAAGCCTTTTGACATAAGTTTCGCAACCCCAAACATTAAGAAATGACAGCTTAGGTTTCTTGCCAAATCATAGTTCATACGGTGTTGTCTCAACGGATTTAGACGGTGCCCTATTTAACATGAATGCGGCTGTCTCTAATGCATAACCCCAAAACTGTGGTGGTAAATGGGTAAGAGACATCATAGATCACACTATGGTGTTCCAGGTGTTCAGACACACCATTACACTTTGGTGGTTACGACGTTCAGACACACCGTTACACTTTGCTGTTCTAGGTGGCGTGAGTTGTGAAACAATTCCACATTGTTTTAAATGAAGGCCAAACTCCTAACTCAAATATTCGCCTACGCTATCAGATCGTAGAAACTTTATTTTCTTGTTACGACGATTCTCCAGTTCACTCTGAAACTCTTTGTACTTTTCAAATGTTTCAGACTTGTGTTTCATCAAGTAGATATACCCATACCTACTCAAATCATCTATGAAGGTCAGAAAATAATGGTACCCGCCGCGTGCCTCAACACTCATCGGACCGCATACATCGGTATGTATTATTTACAAGAAGTCATTAGCTCGCTCCATTTTTCCGGAGAATGGAGTTTTAGTCATCTTGCCCGTGAGGCATGGTTCGCAAGTATCAAATGATTCATAATAAAGTGATTCCAAAAGTCCATCCGCATGGAGTTTCTTCATGCGCTTTACAACAATATGACCTAAACGACAGTGCCACAAATATGTTGCACCATCATTATCACTTACGCTGCATCTTTTGGCATCAATATTATGAATATGTGTATCACTACGATTGAGATTCAATAAATCATTCACATTGGGTGTATGACCATAGAAGGTTTTATTCATGTAAACCGAACAACAATTATTCTCTGACTTAAATGAATAATCGTATTGCGATAAACATGATCTAATCATATTCATGCTCAACACAAACACCAAATAACATTTATTTAGGTTCAACACTAATCCTTAAGGTAGAGGGAGCGTGCGATGGTGATCGTATCAACCTAGGAATCACTTCCAACACACATCGTCACCTCAGCTTTAACTAGTCTCTGTTCATTCTGCAACTCCTATTTCGAGTTACTAATTTTATCAACTGAACTGGTATCAAAAACCCAGGGGATACTAACACTAGTAAGGTACACATCAATAACATGTATATCAAATATACCTTTGTTCACTTTTCCATCCTTCTTATCCTCCAAGTATTGGGGTAGTTCCGCTTCTAGTGACAATTTCCTTTGAACTAGAAGCACTCAGTTTCAGGCTTGGGTCAAGCTTTGGGCTCCTTCATGTGAGCGGCAACTTGCTTGCCATTCTTCTTGAAGTTCCCTTTCTTTCCCTTGCCCTTTTATTTGAAACTAGTGGTCTTGTCAACCATCAACAGTTGATGCTCTTTCTTGATTTCTACCTTTGCCAATTTCAGCATTGCGAAAAGCTCGAGAATCGTTTTTATCATCCCTTGCATATTATAGTTCATCATGAAGTTCTAGTAGCTTGGTGATGGTGACTAGAGAACTGTATCAATCACTATCTTATATGGAAGATTAACTCCCACTTGATTCATGCGATTGTAGTACTCAAACATTCTGAGCACATGCTCACTGGCTGAGCTATTCTCCTCCATATTTTAGGCAAAGTACTTGTCAGAGGTCTCATACCCCTCGACACGGGCATGAGTCTGAAATACCAATTTTCAGCTCTTGGAACATCCCATATGCTCCGTGGCGTTCAAAACGTTTTGAGGTCCCGGTTCTAAGCCGTAAAGCATGGCACAGTAAACTATCAAGTAGTCATCATATCAAGTTTGCCAGACGTTCATAACGTCTGCATCTGCTCCTGCAATAGGTCTATCACCTAGAGGTGCATCAAGGACATAATTCTTCTGTGCAGCAATGAGGATAGTCCTCAGATCACAGACCTAGTTTTGGATCATTGCTACTATCATCTTTCAACTAAGTTTTCTCTAGGAACAAATCAGAAATAAGGGAGCTATCACTACAAAAAAAAGACACATTCGTGACATTTTGGGCCGAACGAAATTTTTTCTGTCATACATATGACACTTCTATGACGATAATTGTGACAAACCCCGGTATCATCATAGATGTGGTGGGCTCCTACTTCTACGAGAAAAAATCATGACAGAAAATGGGCTTTTCGTCCTGGGTGGGCCGGAGACGCATCTACATGACATTCTTTGGTCCGTCCATGAGGGAAAAAACCGTGGTAGAAGCGAGGGCGAGGAAAATTTCAGGGAGTTCCCAGTTACGGTGGGAGGTCGGGGGCCGAGCGATGCGCGTTTCTCTCATACACGTATGCGCGTGTGTGAGAGGCATTGTCTCTAACAGAATCCAAGCGAGGCGTTGGGCTCTAACTGAACCCGAGCGATTGCCCTGTAGGCAATGCGTTACTAACCCCGAGCGATCGATCGATGGCTGTTAACTGAACCCGATCGAGCGATTCCTTCGCTACTGCTGCTAACTGAGGCCGATCGATGCTGCCTCTGGGATGAATAGGGAGCATTGCGGGGGGAGGGGGGGGTTGGATGAACAGTGAGCGGTGGCGTTGCCTCTAGATGAACAGGACCCCGTGGTGTGGAGGGCTGGATGAACAGTAGATGGTGGAGGGGTGCCCATGGAGGGGTGGTTGAATAGGACCCCGTGGTGTGGAGGGCTGGATGAATAGTAGACGGTGGAGGGGTGCTTGTGGAGGGGTGGTTGAACAGTAGCTGGTGGAGTAGCGCGCGGTGGAGGCTGGATGAACAGGAGCCCGTGGAGGCTGGAGGAGGTCAACGGTAGCCCGTGGAGGCTGGAGGAGGTCGACGGTGGAGATGAATAGTATCTCGTGGAGTCCCGTTTTGCGGTACGCCACAGCCCTCCCGATGAACAGGACCCCCGTTTCGACCATAGGACGTCCGTTTCGTCCGTTTTGCGGTACGCCACACCCCTCCCGATCAACAGGACCCCCGTTTCGACTGTAGGAGGTCCGTTTTGTCCGTTTTGCGGTATGCCACACCCCTCCCAATCAACAGGACCCCCGTTTCGACCGTAGGATGTCCGTTTCGTCCGTTTTGCGGTACGCCAGACCCCTCCCGATGAACAGGATCCCGTTTCGAACGTGGCTGGTCGAACACAAGGCCGTTTCCTCTGTTCTGCGGTATGCCAGGCCTCGTTTCCATCGCCTGTTCCGTCCAAGCCCTCCCGATGAACATGACCACGCATTCCGTTCCGACCCGGCCGATTGGCTCCCAAGCGTTTCGTTGCCTCCTGATGAACACGACGCATTCCGTTGCCTCCCCATGAACACGACGACGACGCTATTTCTCCGTTCCGACCCAGCCATGTCAATGAGCCCTCGCCGTACGTATGCGCGAGAAGGCGTTCGAGACCCCGCCCGTATGTACACATACGTGGCCGTATTTTCTTTCTTGCACCCTGACCGCTGTACGTACGTGTACATGCTACGTGCGCACCTCTACTACGACACGTGTGTGCCTCTACATCCACCAGTATATATGTACGTACACGTTCGCGACCAGAATGACAACGCTACGTATGCTTCGACCAGGTGGGTCCCGACTGTCAGGCACTTCCTTGCGTGCGAAGGTGTAGCTGGTGGGCCCCAGCAGTCAGCGGGGTGAATCGTTTTGTTTTTTTGCCCGGACGCACTTCCTTGCGTGCAAAGGTGTAGCTGGTGGGTCCCAGCAGTCAGGGAGGAAACGTTTTTTTCGTGAAATACGGTGGCCCGTCCGATGGGTCATTGTTGTTAGCTGGAGGAATAATTATTTTGCGCGTAATAAGGAGGCACTTGCTTGCTGCGGCCGTGGACCCAGCTGTCAGCGTCTCCACACATAGTACTCTTCCGATATAAGTCGGTCATTGACCACATTAACCACGCCGCGCCGAGAGCACCACGGCGGTGGACGACAGCGAGGCCTAGGAAGGGGACGAAATGGAGGCAGGGAAGACTCGGCAGTTGTTTCCCACGCGGAGGGGAGTACGACTGTACGAGGGTTTACTGGTTCGTCTGTCGTCGCCGGAGAATAACAGCAGGTGTGGGTGAGTAGAGGGATGGCTAGGCCAGCGATGGGAGTACGGAGGGGCGGTGAGGCCTGCGCGGTAGCACAGCTGGCCGTGGGGAGGAGGGAGCAGGCAGTCCCGCCGGCGCTTGTTTGAGCGGCTGGAGCAGGAAGAGCAGAGATTGAAGAAGCACGACGACCGTTGGATGGACATCCAATAGTCAGTGCTTGTGCGTCAACCTTTTTTTAGAAAGCCTCAAATCTATGGAAAACAACATACAGCCCATCTGCCATTATTTCTAATAATTTACAGCCCATTTGCTAATTTTTAAGGTTGTTTTGGAGCCCATATTCTTTTTGTTAGCAGTACAGCCCATATTGTGGCCACGGTTAAAAAATTATACGAAATTTTGCATATTTCAGTGCGGTCTGAACTGTTTTTAATCCTGAAATTTCGACTCACATTCAAACTGATTTTAAAAATAAATGTATATGAATATAAAATCCAACAAATTCTCCACGCATAAAAATTAATGTGATTTAAAATCTTGAAATGAAAAAATATATATTTGAAACTAATTATCGGTTTGATGTGTTTTAAAAATGTACAGCCCATTTCTCATTACTGATGGGCCATTTTCTCGGCCAGCCGAATGAAATCTCTCCTTGTCTTGAAAGATTTGCAGCCCAACAGGCCTGACAAAGCGACTTACTTGTCAAATCACAAAAAAACTGGGCTATGGCCGTGGACCCAGCTGTCAGGCTCTCCATGTATAGTACTCTTCCTATGGAAGTCGTTCCTTAACCATGTTGACCACGCCGCGCGGAGAGCACCACGGCGGTGGACGACGGCGAGGCCTAGAAAGGGGACGACGCGGAGCCGGGGAAGACGCGGTAGTGGAATCCCACGCTGGGAGGAGTATGAGGGTTCACTAGTTCGGCTGTGGTGTGAGGCTGCCGTCACCGCAGGGCCTGGCCAGCGGTGGGAATAGTAGGGGGCGGTGAGGCCTATGCGGCAGCACAGCCGGCCACGGGAGGCAGGAGCATGCGGCATGACCGGCGCTGCTTTGGGCGGCTGGAGCAAGAAGACCAGAGGTTGAAGAAGCACTATGGCCGTTGGATGGACATCGTACGGTCACTGGAGCTAGAATCGTTCATATTGACTAAGTTGAGAAAGCCCTTCGTCCCCGTCAACTTAGTAGGCCCACAAGTCAGCCTCCCACAAAGGTGGGCCCTAGCTAGCCGGGGGAGTATTCATTTCTTTGTGCGTAATAAGGAGGCACTTCCCATGGGTCCGAGCTAACAGCGGGGGGAACTTTTTTTCACGAAATACGGTGGCCCGTCCGATGGGTCCCAGCAGTCAGGGGGAAACAATTTTTTCGCAAAATACTGGTGGCCCATCCGGTGTGTCCCTGCTGTCAGGTGGAGGAATAATTATTTTCCGCGTAATAAGGAGGCACTTCCTTGCGGCTGCCATGGACCCAGCTATCAGCCTCTCCACGTACAGTACTCTTCCGATGGAAGTCGGTCGTTGACCACATTGACCACGACGCACCGAGAGCACCACAGCGGTGGACGATGGCGAGGCCTAGGAAGGGGATGACACAGAGCCGGGAAAGACGCGACAGTGGATGCCCATGCAGAGAGGAGTACGAACGTTCACTAGTTCGGCTGCTGTGTGAGGCTGTCGTCGCCGCAGAATAACAGGGGGTGTGGGTGAGTGGAGGGATGGCTTGGCCAGTGGTGGGAGTAGTATGGGGGCGGTGAGGCCTCCGCGGTAGCACAGCCGGCCACGGGAGGCAGGAGTAGGCGGCACGACCGGCGCTGCTTTGGGCGGCTAGAGCAAGAAGACCAGAGGTTGAAGAAGCACTATGGTCGTTGGATGGACATCATGCGGTCACTGGAGTATTGACTAAGTTGACAAAGCCATCCGTCCCCGTCAACTTAGTAGGCCCACAAGTCAGCCGAACAATATGGTGGGTCCCAGCTAGCACAGGGGAATTCGTTTTTTTGGGCGTAATTAGGAGGAACTTCCTTGCGTGCGAAGATATAGCTAGTGGGTTCGACCTGTCATCGGGGGGAACAATTTTTCGCTAAATACAAAGGCCCTTCCTGTGGGTCCTAGCTGTCAGGTGGAGGAAACATTATTTTGCGCATAATAAGGAGGCATTTCCTTGCGTGCGGCCGTGGACCCAGCTGTCAGCCTCTCCACGTACAGTCCAGTTCTGATGGATGTCGTTCATTGACCACGTTGACCAGGCCGCGCCGAGAGCACCAGGGCGGTGCACGACGGCGAGGCCTAGGAAGGGAACGACACGGAGCCAGGGAATACTCGGTAGTTGTTTCCCACGCGGAGGAGTGCGAGGGTTTACTGGTTCGTCTGCCGTCGCCGGAGAATAACAACATGTGTGGGTGAGTAGAGGGATGGCTAGGCCAGCGATGGGAGTACGGTGGGGCCATGAGGCCTGCGCAGCAGCATAGCCGGCCGTGGGAGGAGGGAGCAGGCAGTGCCGCCGGCTCTTGTTTGAGCGGCTGGAGCATGAAGAGGAGAGATTGAAAAAGCACGACAGCCATTGGATGGACATCCAACACTCACTGCTCTCGTGTGTTGACTAAGTTGACAGGGTGTTGCGTCTGTGTCAACCTTTTTTTTATGAAAGCATACGCGCCAACCTGTAGTAGGCGCACAAGCCAACCTCAAATCTGTGGAAAACAGCATACAACCCATCTGCCATTATTTCTAATAATGTACAGCCCATTTGCTAATTCTTAAGAATTTTTTTGGAGCCCATCTTCTTTTTGTTAGCATTACACCCCATATTGTGGCCACGTTTAAAAAGTATACGAAATTTTGCATATTTCGGTGCGGTCAATTGTTTTTAATCCAGAAATATCGATTCACATTCAAACTATTTTGAAAAATAATTTATATAAATATAAAATCCAAATAATTGTCCAGGCATAAAAATCAATGGAATTTAAGATCTTGTAATGAAAAAAATTGAAACTAATTCCCGGTTTGATGTGTTTTAAAAATGTACAGCCCATTTCTGGGCAAACCGAATGAAACTCTCCTCGTCTTGAAAGATTTGCAGCCCAGCAGGGCTGATAAAGCAAGTAGGCCTTGTTTGGGTATTTCTGTTAAAAAAATAGAACTGGGCTAGCCAATTTCAGCAAGAAAAAAACACAACTGGGCTCATGATGTGGTAAACATAAATAAAACCCTGGCTAGACGGGCCACAGCCCCGGCACAGCCCCGTTGTTACCCCGATCTGTCGCTAAAACTAGTATAAATAACAACTGCTTGTTCCTCAAAAAAACTGCGCGACTTGCTGGGTCCCTGGTGTCAGCCGCTCGTAGTGTAATTCTCTCGTTTATTGACTACATTGACAATGGCGTGAGCCCCAGATGTCCAACCATTAGGAGGAACCATATTTTTGGGCTTGTACTATAGAGGCACTTGCTTGCGTACTGCCATGACGCTGGTGGGTCCCTACTGTCATCCTCTCCACGTACAGTCATCTCCTTGTTCCTCTCGGTTGTTGATGACGTTGACAACGCAAAAGGGTGGCGCACGGCGCACGGCAATCGAACCAAGGCCGCAAGGCGGAGGACGATGACGAGGCCTCAGACGGAACGAACAGGAGTCATTGAAGATGTGCCGGTCCAGTCACAGGCAGAGGGGAGTACGAGGGTTGACTGGTTCGGGCGCAGGTGTGTGTTGGGGCTAACGTCGCTGGAGAATAACAGGAGGTGTGGGGAATAGAGGGAGGGATTGGCCAACGTTGGAGGGTATGTACGGTAGGGCGGCGGAGGCACAGCCAGCCATGGGAGGCGGAAGCAGGTGGAGCCGACGGGGTGGTTTGGTTTGGGCGGCTGGAGGAAGAAGAAGACAAGAGATAGAAGATACACGACAGATGTTGGATGTCAATCCAACGGCTGGCAGGCAGAATCGTTTGTTGACTGGCTAGTAAGTCGACACCACCTTGGATAGGCTATTTCCTCACGGGTCCCAAATGTCAGAATCCAAATCTGTCACGGTCATGCAGCCTTTCCTATGAAAATTTACAGCCCATTTGATGTGCTAGTTCGAAATAAGTTTGTGGGTGCTGGTGGGGGCTAATCACTTGGCTTCTTTAATGCACAGTGAGCTCAAGCAGCTGGCGAGAGTGATGTTATTTCCCTTGGTTGGGATTTGTTACAATATTTCACTCTAAATTAAACGAATGGCAAGCCATTTTCCTTGTTTCAAACAAAATATGACAGTCACAGCCGAGTTGAAAAAGGCAGGAATATGTAACTCCAGCTTACAAACTGTACAAAAGCACGAGGGTTAATTGTTCATCAGGTTTACAAAAAAAACCAGATTGAAAAGGGCAACAACATCTAACTCCAGCACTATTTTCGGCAGTCATAGTCAAATGGATCAGTCAGGTCCATAGAATGAACATCCTGGGTCATAAAATTTACAGGATTATGACCACAATATGTTGTAAATAGAAGCCCGGCACGTTTAGAAGCTCTTTTGCCCACCTAGAACTCATTTTTTTGCTCTTCGACATACCCATCTGTCAATTCAGTAAATATATGGGCTTTTGAATTGATTTTACTATTTACTAGTGTGGATGGGCTGATTTGTCTTGGGCCCAGAGAAACAATTACTACTAGTACAGTGGAGACACTCTACAGCAACCCAGAAAAACAATTACTACTAGTATAGTGGAGACACTCTACCGCTTCTGGATCCTCCTAGGTCATTGAAACGTCTCCCTCTACTGAATGTTGTTATACTTTTGTTCACCGACATGCGGGCCATGCAGCGCGCGGGCCCAAATTCCATCCACCAAATTAGAAGGCAGTATGCAGGCGGAGAGTCACCCCGGTCGTAGAGCGGCAGTAACGAGCCGTCGTATCACAAAACCCCACCTCCCTGCAGTCTAAGTTTGACGGATGAAGCAACCATCATTTCACTCTTCGCTGAATCCCCTTCTCCCTCACCGTCTTCAAGAACGGCAACACTCGCATCTGCCACTGTTCTTCTCTCCGAACAAAGGGAAGGTAAGCGGATCCGTGATGTTGGTATATTTTCGTTCAGAGAAAAAAAGAACTTTTGCAAAGCAGTAACCGATCCTCACTCACTTTTTTGTTTCATTCTCATTGCGATTGTGTTTTCCTTTCAGTGATCTCCTAGTATTCGTTAGTTTCATGATGGACCAAGGAGAAGCAGGCAAAGATCTGCCGATATTGGAGTAGACGCAGGAGGCTGATCCCCACGAGACGGAGAGCTCCAAGAAGATGGAGGCAACCACCGAGCCGACCCCAGATACGCTCACGGCCACTATTGAGATGGTCAACGCCCCGTTTGAGGTTACAGCCCCCGTGGCACTGCAGGAGCAATTTTCCCCCTTCGAGGATGTGTCCCCCCCCCCACCCCGCTGAGCTGCCCAAGGTGATTTCATTCTTTGCCGATCTCGATTGTGGTTTTTCATCTAAGTATGTGGTGATTTTTTTAGAAAAGGAAGTATGTGGTGATTAATAATGCAAAATTTTATTAGCTTCGATCCCATGCTATACATAGTGGTTTAAATAACTTGTGTTTCTTATACTAAAAAGTAATTCAGAATTTGTTTCTGTTTCAATTAGAGCCCTGATGCAGACAAGGATTGTGTGGTTGTACATGTCACTCGCTATGAGGCGGACGACCTGAATATACGCACTGGGAAAACAGAGTTCTTAGGCTGTTGGATCCTGGAAGCCATTTGCGGTTATACCAATGAAGAGTTGTATTCCAGCCTCACTGTTGTCAGGCGTGTTGTCCAGGGTGTACTGAAGCACAAGAAGTTCAAAGCTACCCCTTCGTTTGTGAGGCATACTATTCTTGTCAAGTTTACGCAGGAAGATGATGTGGCATGCCTCCACAAACAAGTTTATCAGTGCCAAGGCCACAAGGTTGTCTTCATGAAGGTTCACGGGATTGAGCTGGTGCGGGACGTCCTCGATGATGTTCATGGCAAGGTCCGTCTCGTGTCCAGCCCAAATTAGATCGAGGCATGAAATAGTTGCCCCAGCTAGTGTTTAATAGTAGCTTGGATTGTGTCTAATTATCCGAACCTTTCCTGTTATCGACCCCTCTGGGGCTAGCACTCTGTTTGAATCCGTCTATGGGAACTGCTGCTACTTTTGTGTGCCCGTGAATCATGTGAGAACCATCATAATTATTGCCGAAACAGATGTGTCCTCACTAATTTTTTCATGAATATGGCATGGTAAGACATAAGTTGTCACAATTTATCATACGAGCAGTGTGTGTTTTGATGAAATAGAGCACTCGTTCGAGAACCGTGAGCCGACGTATACATAAGTACTTGTAAACACTGTTGGTGCTACCCCACTTGTAAGCAGTTCTGCAAAACACAGCACATTGGCTCAGCTCGCTTCAACACTAGGCTATCGAGCAGCTAACTATCAACAATCTGCTGTCTGACATATAAGAAACTATGTACTTGTTACAGTGGTTCATGCAGTTAATTGAGGCCACAATGTAATAAATTCCAAACATTCACACGCTAGTCCAGCGCTCATGTGGAACACTCACATTAAACTCGTCATCATAAAAAACTTGAAAAGCATAAGTTAAGCAATTTTATACATCTCAATGATTCATAGAACATAACAAACATATACTAGTTCACAGCAAAAGACAAAGTTGTGAGAAGGTTTACAAATCAGGAAAAAATAAGCATGGCTTCTCTGAGCAAAGCGCCTCCCGACAGGCTTAAATTTCCTGGAGTTCACTCTGGTTTTTTCTTGTTGCCACCATCTAGGGTTAGGTTCTCTCATTCCAGAATAACCAATTATAATTGTGGTCTCAGCTGGAATGCTGAACTGAACCATGCAGTGTACTGACCAGCTGAAATGCTTGTGCATTCCACTAAATTTAAGCACCGCTATTTGTAGAAATAAGCAAACCACAATGCCTCTTGTCCGCGCACCTGTCCAAAAAACCACCGTGCAGCCGTGCCAGCTAGTCCTCGATCCATGGATGAACTGGTAGAAAGTGTATTCCGGACTAGGATGCAATTGTTTTCGCTCGTGCCTGCACTGCAATCAGGAAGTAAAACGTACGAATCAGCTTCTTTTAGATTGCGTTGGTCAATCTACCTTAGTTACTACCAATGTAGGGATACCTTGAAGACGGGAGGTTAGACGACGGCAACGAGGGATAGCAATCTCACTTTGCGCAGTTGTACTAAAACTGAGGTGTGTGCTTTTGATTGCGCGGATAGAAATGATACGGAGATAGACATCCCGAAATGATATGGAGACAGATATCCCTGTTTGCGCAAATACGAAATATGGTTACTTAAACAGTGACACATATTACTACTTTCCCCCGTTTCCTCTTAGAACCAAGTCCTAGATTCATGCTACAGCTTTCCCACTTTCTTCCCTGTTTGAACCAACGCTTTGAGTCAACTGTATGAACTAGCTTTACTTCTAATAATAGTAGAAGTCTAGGTGGCTTTGGAACAGTGGACGGAAGTAAAAAAGGATCTGCACGAAGGGAGCTGGGGCAGTAGAGCAAGGCAGGTTTCGAAGGAATATATACCTGAGGGTCATCGGCATGTGGCAAAGACGGCGTTGGGAGGCCGCATCTTGGCCACAATACCGCAGGGAGGAAGAAGGGGTCGAAGGCCCTCCTGAGCCGGCGCTCTCTCGGAGAGAATGGCACGGCCGCCGATCGGGACGCGCGGGCAGCCGTTGGTCTCCTCCCTCGCCGCCGACGACAGCATGAACGATGCACCTACACCCCTGCCCCGGTCGAGGTTGTCCGGCCGGATTTGTGACCAGCCGTGAGCTGAGAGAGAGTGTGGCCACCTATGTGTTGCTTAGATCTAGAGAGCATGAGAGAGTGAACGAGAGGAACCCTAGTAAAGCAAGCGCTAAGGCTCCTGCTTTTATATATAGTGGAGTGATTTTGTTGTACCAGCTTCAAAAAATGCGCTCCTATGTGTACACGCGAGTGGGTGTGAGAGAACTAGTGCGTGCGTGCACCGCTTCTCTTCGTGAGAGTACAATATACTATGCCCAAAGAACGTTCGCCGCAAGAGTAATAGTATAAGTGTGTGACGTGTGGGCTAAAATAAAATGTGCGCGCCGTCTTTTGTTTTTTAGAAGTTCTGAGTGTAGGGTGTGAAGACCACATATGTGCGTGACGTCTACCTGCAGATAGACGGTGGGTGCGACATGCGAGTCTGCGAGAGGACTCGGGAGAGTCGTGACTCGTGAGGGTGCGTGTGAGTGAGAGAGAGGGGGCACGTATCAATGCAATGCATGTGTCCGTAAATCATTATCCGACAGACGTTCGCCACAAGCCTTTTCCTGACGAACGCCGTAAGAACCGTTAGATCGGCATCCGACAGTGTCAGTTTTGCCATGTCATTTACCAGAACAGCCACTCCTCCTACACACAAATCTTCCACGTGAGTGTTAGCAACTGCTGTATGCTCCCTCCGTTCCGAAATGCAGTGCATATAGCTTTATTGAAAATTCGAACCTCGCAAACTTTTACCGAGTTTTCGTGTACCAAATTGCACATGTAGAATACCATGTATATATCATTTCATTCATCTTTGAGAGGTAACTATAAATATGGGTGAGGAGTCTACAAAGAAAGACCATCGTATCACCCGCAGCAATTTCAAGCATCCTTTAGTGTCGAGGAATATCATAGGAACTCTATATGACATGATTTTTATAGGATTTTTTCCTTTAGAGCCAATTGGTTCATAGGAATAGATTCATATACTCCACATTTCAAAGGAAATAAAAATGATATCATTTCTATAGCTTTAGAGCCATTTGGTTCATATGAATGGATTCCTATACTCCCTTAATTTCAAAGGAAAATAAACATTAGCATATATTCAACAGAAAAGTTCCTATGATATGAACCAAATTACATCTCTTTTCTAATCCCTGCTCATAGGAATTGAGATACATGTCATCTCTAGATTCAATAGAAAAGTTCCTATGATGTGAACCAAATGACATCTCTTTTCCAATCCCTACTCATAGGAATTGAGATGCTCCATGTCATCTCTTTCCCTAAAACTTCCATGTATACATCTTCTATTCCTAAATAGATAGTACAACCCACTAGTAGCTTTTTTCCAAAACATGCAACTATGGCACAGAACTATATAGTGTGCCAATAACTTTGAAAGATGGTCGATGGATGAAGCTAACCTGACAGTGCAGAGATAGGAAAATCCAAGCACTACTGGCCGTTGGATATCATCAACATTCCACCAGATCTGCCACATGTACAATTTAGAAGATTCCATGGTTGAACTTAAGCATAATGCACAAACCTCAAAACACAAGCACTTCTCCTTTGTTCTAGAATCTTCTATATCATAATTGATTATTATTTTTCTAAATGAATTGCCATTATTTGTTTTTTACTTTATGATTTACAATGCACAACCCCATGAATCTTAACATTTTTATTAAACTAATTGATTTTGAATGAGATGGACTATAAGAAATAAACGAACATCTACATCATGCATATATGACTCAAAGCTTTACATGCTATAGTGTGTATTTATTCATAATTTGGTTTCGAAATCTCATGCGTTCAATACATGTGTACCTTACTAGTTTTGAGTAGAGTAGCAAATTTCACGCAGCCCCGGGTATATCAAAATGCAGGGCCCATGCATCATTGCCTTTCGGTCGAACCTACATCCACAATTTTTTGTACGTACTATATCTCCACTGGTCCCTGAACCCAAAATGTTGCCTCTTTCCCGTAAAACCAAGTGGGCCACACATATTTAAGGCGTCAAATCAAACCCGTTTACTACAACGTGGCCCCGCACGCCGTAGTACTCCTACAAACCCTACCGCCGCACTCATCATCGGTTTTCTTCAAGAGGACGAGGGAGAAGCCGATTTGTAGTGGAGGCTCTTTCAAAAAAAGGATCTGTAGTGGAGACCCCTACCCTAGGGTGCCCTAGGTAGCTGCCGCACACATCATTGTTTTCTCTTTTCTTTATGCTCTTGCGCCCTAGAGTGAAATGATGGTTGCTTCGTCCGTCCAGCTTAATGCGGCAACGGTGGGGCTTTGTGATTTGACCCCTCATCCCTCATTTTCTACTACTGCGGCGCTACGACCGGGCTGCCTCCAATTCCAACCACTGCTCCGAACTGTAATTTGGTGCATCGCACATGGAACAAGACGGTGGATGAGCCACATGTCGGCCAAAGGGGTCCTGTTAAGTGTGTCGCCATTTCGTGTGCAGACTGACCCTGCTTGAGTTGCTACGCCAACACGACAGGAGCAGCCTACCACCTGGTTTTGCTCCTTGGTGAATCCCGACAATATTGATCTAAAAAGATACGTGCTGAACTACCCTCTCTGTCTCGGTTTTTTTATTTTTAGGCGTCTCGGTTTATAGGGCATGCATGTAGTTCTATGTCATCCATTTGACTAGCTAAATATGAGTTACTATGTCACAAAAAGTATATCATTGGATTCTTAAGCGGATGTAGTTGTATTTAAAAGTCGAGGGCGGGGCTTTTCCAGCGCGGTAGGCGGGGCAGTTCCGCCAAGTCGGTTCGACAGAGACGCGATAATACGAGGGAGTAGGCTGCTGCAAATGTAGGGTTGTGTGATTTGACAGCGAGTTACTGCTGCACAGGTGGGGCCCTGTGATTTGACTTGCCATTATCATTTTAACTGCGGTGCTACGACCGGCGTGAGTCTCCCGATTCCTGACCACCTCCATAGAGGTGCCTCTCCCAATGCTCCACCATGTAGTAGAGGCTGGCTCTTGCATGAGAGCCCACTTCTCCACTTTTTCCTTGCCTCTCTTTCCTCCACATATGCAAAAATGCCATGTAAAGCGCACTATTGTACTTACTTTTACTTGCTCCTACAGGTGCTTAAGCTTGCCACATAGGCATAAAGTCCGATGTGGAAAGTTAATCAAGAAGAGAGAGACTAGTTTGGTGACCCGAGGAAGAAACGGTGCTAAGCGCGTGTACCTAGGTGAAAAGACAATTTTGAGTCTATAGCTAATTAAATGAAGCAAGCTTAGCAACACCATTTCATTGGAAGAGGTCACTCCTTGGCAAATGCAATAAATACTAGTACTCCCTGTGTCCCATAATATAAGAACGTTTTTGACACTACACTAGTGTCAAAAACGTTCTTATATTATGGGACGGAGGGAGTACGAAGAAATAGATAGAGAGGAGTAAAAAAATACAGTTATAGCCAACCTTATAGCCAACCTTGTTGTACTATGAGTGACTAAGTGATGACTATGTATGACATGCCAACATCAGATAGCCAAACGCACCGTGTTAAATCTCCAAGGGCACGACCGCGCGAGCGACGCGACGGTCGTGGTAGGCGCGACCATGATACGGGCTGCTGGTAGCCCTTGGATCTGAAATCAAACGGTCGCATGCTAAGTTGCTGAAAATTTGCAGAATAACCCTCCAGGATAGGATATTCACCCATAGGTCTAGAATCACGCCATGCAACTGTTCGGTCTCAGATCCAAGGGCTCTTGGAAGCCCGTATCATGGGAGGATGGAAAGCCACTACCCTGTCGTTCGGACGCTAGTAGTTCGCTCCTACTCGTCCCCGCACGTCCTTCAATACTACGGCGGTTCACTCCTAGTCGTCCCGTCCATTCACATTACGACAGTTCCACTAATCCTAACCCTCCTCCCAAATCCATGGCATCCCAAATCTCCACAATCGGCGGTGAGTATAAGGTTAGAACCATCACCGGCGATGAGTTCGACGTCATCTACACCCGTTCTTACGCGATGGTGAAAGGATGCCTTTCTCGCTTCAGACGCATGTTCGAAAACTCAGATGATGAGTGGGTCGTTGGGCTAGATGTTGAGTACACCACAGTCCTAGGACGAAGAGAGGAAGAATCCCGCCATGATCCAGGTTTGCGTACATAACGTTTGCTTGGTCTACCACATATGCCATGCCGACGTTGAGTGCTAGGATTTTAAGAACTTCCTCAAGGACAAAACAGTGAAATACGTTACTGTAGACTTTAAGAACGACAAAGAAGTCTTGGGTCGGATAGGCCTCGCTGTAGGCAACCCCTTCGACCTCCAGAAAAATCAGCTGGTGCCCTCTCGTCAGCCTTCAATGCTGACCCTGGCAGGAGCCATGGTTCATCCTTCATACCGTAAACTGGAGAAACCTCATTACACGTTTCATCGTCATGCATGGCAGTGAAATGTACTAGATATAGACCACATCCACTACGCTGCAATGGATGGCTACCTTTGTTTAAATATCTACAAGGGTTGGATGAAGAGCAACAGCCAAGTGTGCGGTTCAAGCAAAGAAGTATCGGCCAAGAGGAAGAGGGACAAGGAAGAAGTCGAGGACGTGAACGAGGACTCCGAGTAAGGTGGCAGTGTCGTTGCTCATGGTGATTCTAAACTTCTAATGCAGTGTCTACCGGATTAGTTGCATTGTGTAATTTCAGGTGTGCTTAGTTTAATTTGAGGGGTGTGTTGTGCTGAGCCCCCAGCAGAACTATGTTATGTTTCTTCTCGTTACTTTAACTCTTCAGTATTTACATACTACTAGTATTTATTTAATAGAATTTAGCACCCCAATTAAGCACGTACAAGCTTTTTTAATAGTACTATATGCATAATTTGGCGACGAGCGCTCTCTATATGTACCACCTTTTTTTAATTTCAATTTTTGCTCCATGGCGCAATCCATCGATAGTACTACTATACAAAAGTATACATTTTTTGAAAGGCTATAGTACTGTTCATCACATATATAGACAGTTAAATTCTCAACCTATAATGACGTGCATGCCATGTAGTAAACCGATATGGAGGAAGTATAGTAAAAATGAGGTGATTTTACCGAGCGATCGGCGGGGAGCATGGCCTGTCATGCGGTCCCACGTGTCATGATGTACCAAGGTGATTGTCGGCGTTCTAGGAACGGGGGTCCCCAGACTTGCCTGCCTGCGGCCTGCGGCGTGGCTCAAAGGGGGAACCAGCATGGCCCGTCTTCATCAACACAGACCCAAGACCCTCGCGAGGGGCCAGGCCTCGCGGGGCGGACGATACAGACTTCCTCAGGCACGGCCTCATCAAGCTGGCTCGCGAGGAGGCGGAGAGATCAAGGCGGGGTACCTCACGAGGTGCCCGTGACGCAAGCCATGACGACCAAAGGCACCAGGCGGGCGCCAGCCACGCAGTGTCCTCCTTTCCTCTTTGGTGCAAAGGGAGCAAGCGCAGGCGAGAGCATCAAGCAAAGGCACCCATTTCGGTGCAACGAGACCAAGACCAGTCCAACGGCAGGGAGGAAGTCATTGTGGAGCCCAAGCCAGCGTCACCACCAGAGCCTTTGGCAGGCGAGGACCAACTTTAGTCAGGATAAGTGTACCAGATGTTCCCCTTCAAAATGGCCAATTGTTGGCGCCCTTCCTGCTCAATATTTGGGAAGAGGCCCAGGGCCTTTGCCTATAAATAGGACTAGCCACCCCCAGGGTAGGAAAGGGAAAAAATCGGAGAGAGGATCGAGAAGAGAGAGAGAGAGAGAGAGAGAGAGAGAGAGAGAGAGAGAGAAGGGTGACTGAACTCCTCCTAGAAGTTCGTCGCCCCAGCCAAGAACAGACCCTCGCGAGGCTGTTCTTCCTTGTATTGCTCATCATCATCAGCCCAAGAGGCAATCCACCACACCACACACTGGAGTAGGGTATTACACCACAACGGTGGCCCGAACCAGTATAAACCCTGTGTCTCTTGTGTCCTTCTTTCCATAGCTTAGATCTTAGCGAGGCGGAGGGGTGCAGGTATGTAGAAGGCGAAATCTCCGCGCGCACCCCAGTGTTCGAACCTCAAGGGTCTGCCGGAACCTGAAATCCGACATTTGGCGTGCCAGGTAGGGGTTTTGCCGGAATTCGTCTTCCACCACCCCGTTCTCCTCCGACCATCGCGTCCATGTCTGACGCTCGTCGGGCCCGCGCCGAGCGTCGGGCCGCTCTCGCCTCCCGCGTCGCCCAGACGACTCATGTCGGCGGGCGTCCTCGCCGTTCCCCATCACCTGCCGTCAACGCCGCCACCGGCCCGGCGGGGGACGAGTGGAAAGTGTCGTCTCAGCATCCGTCCGTGCGGCAAGACGGCCGCACCGCTACTCCCTCGCTCACCCTAATTGGTTCTTCGTCCCACGCGCTCCGCGCACCCATGGAGGCTCGAGCTGCGCTCATCGCGGCAAACAAGCTCCTGCGCTACCGTCCCGTCGACGACATCTACGAAGAATGGCTCGACCGCATCGCCGAGCCCGTCTGCGCCACAGGGGGCTCTCTTGCGCTGTCCGTTCCGCTGCACCGCACCCCGCCCCGCGCGGGCGACGAAGCTCCGGCGGCGCCCCGGCCGCCTCCTCCTCAATAAGGCGCCATGGCTCCAAGGCGCGTGCCCCCTGGGCGGAACCCGCTCCATCAGGTGCCAGCACGGCAAGTGCAGAGCTGCCAAGAAGTCCCTCGCCCGCAAGAAGCTGCCCGGGCGCTCCCTGCTCCAGCACGTCGCGACCACGCTCCTGCTCCCGCACGTCAAGACCCCGCGCTGCTCCCAGCTGCAGCGCGTGGGGACATGCAAGACCAAGCTCTCCATCACCCAAGGCCTCCCATGGCCACAGCTGGCTGCTGTGCCTTCACCACCGAGCTACGCAGCGTCGCGTGGCCCGGCAAGTTCAAGCCAGACCTGCCTCCTCGTTACGACGGCACGGCCGACCCTGCGGAGTTCCTCCAGCTCTATGAGCTGGGCATCGAAGCTGCCAACGGAGACAAGAAGGTCATGGTGAACTGGTTTCCCATGGCGCTCAAGGACGGGGCCCGCACCTAGCTCCTGAACCTGGCTCCAGGCACGATCTGCTCTTGGGACGAGATGCGCACCCGCTTCATCGCCAGGTACTCGCGACCGGCCACCCGCCGTGAGCGACATGCGCCGCATCAAGCAACAACCCGGAGAGACCCTACAGAAGTACATCCATCGCTTCAACAACGCACGCCTCAAGATTCCCAAGGTGACCGAGGAGGCCATCATCTCAGCCTTCTCCGACGGCGTGCGCGATGTCAAGATGAAGGAGGAGCTGGCGATGCATGAAGACTTGTGCACCTCCTTGGAGTTGTTCAACTTAGCAGCCAAGTGCGCCAGGGCTCAAGAAGGGCGTCTCTCCCTCCTTGAGCTGCCTGCCGCAGACCCAGAAGAGAAGAAGCCCAAGGCCAAGGATGTGAAGCGCAAGGGGGATGCCGTGCTCGCGGCAGAACCAGACACCAAGCGGGGCAGAGATTAGCCAGAACCTTCCAAGGGCAGTCGGTACTGTGTGTACCATGACCTCCACACCCACAACACCAATGAATGTCAAGAGCTCCGAGCCGTGCGAGAAGGAAGGATCGGCCGTCGCCCCAACCGCAGTGACCGGGGCTATAGTCGAGGAGGAGGAAGGAACGTAGGACGCTGGGAAGACCGCTGCCCGTGCCAAGGGTGGCGCGATAAACCTCGCGAGGATCGCTAGCAAGACCCGCCTCGCGATGGAGACTGGAGGGATAAGCCTCGCGAGGATCGCCCGCAAGGCAATGTAGGCCTCCCTCCGCTGCCACCGCAGCCAAGGAGAAACAAGGACCGCCATCAGGACGAGGGGGCTGGGGGCTTCCAGGAGCCGCGCATGGTCGCCTGCATCCTGGGCGGGGCTCAAGCCCCAGCCTCTCAACGCACCTTCAAGCAGTTCGCCCGTGAAGTGAATGCAGTCCTCCCCAAGCTCGAAGCCACGCGCCCTCTCGGTTGGTCGGCGTGTGCCATCACGTTCAGCTCAGCGGATCAGCTCAAGTGTGCGGCCACAGCTGGAGTCCTCCCAATGCTTTGTTCCCCAATCAGCAGCAACGTGGTGGTCACCAGGACCCTCATCGATGGCGGGGCAGGGCTCAACGTCCTGTCCGTGGAAACATTCAACAATCTCCAAGTGCCCTACAACCAGGTTCAGCCAACCAAGCCTTTCTCCGGAGTCACCGACGGCTCCACGGTCCCGATTGGGCAGGTTCGCCTCCCTGTCACCTTCGGGGCACGCGACAACTACCGCACCAAGCTCATCGACTTCGACATCGCCCACACTCGCCTGCCGTACAACGCCATCCTTGGGTACCCAGCGTTGGCTAAGTTCACGGCCGTAACTCACCACGGCTACAATGTCCTCAAGATGCCAGGAAGTGGCGAAGTCATCACGGTGCCCTGTGAAGAGAAGGACGCGGTGTGTTCCCTGGAATGAGCCTTTTAGGCCGCATCACTAGAAGACCCAGATCGCGGAAGCAAGGGGCTTCTCGAGACCGCCCCCAAGAAGAAGAAGACATCGTCCGGCCTGGCCCCTCAGGAGGCAGGCCCCTCAGGGCCCACGCCTGCCCAGGGGGAACCTCCTTCCATCGCATAGGAAAGCGCGCCCGGCGCCCTCCTCAGGCAGGGCTCGGGGGCTCTCCCCAGGAGGGCCACCGACCTGGCTAAGGTCACGAGGGAGGCGCTTGGGCGCCACATGGAGGCGTGTTTCGAAGCACGTTTCCCTCAAGAAGGAGTAAGGCAAGGAGAGCCAGACCCTTAGGAGTTCGTCAGCAAGGCCATTCAGGAGCTACAGGAGTCAAGAGTCATGAAAGGCGGCCGCCGCCTACCAGCTGTGGCTCCCCATCCAGGCGAGGATGGTGGGCTGCGCGTCTGCATCGACATACCAGGGCTCAATCGAGTCGCCTCTCTGGAGCGCCTCTGGCCCTCGCGAGTGGGGCGCTGCGAAGGTCCACCCCACAGCTACATTCGCATGCCTTACGGCTTGTCGAACGCGGCTGCCACATACAAGCGCCTCATGAGGGGTATCATGGAGGCTCAAGA
Source organism: Triticum urartu (assembly GCF_056163025.1). Taxonomy (NCBI): domain Eukaryota; kingdom Viridiplantae; phylum Streptophyta; class Magnoliopsida; order Poales; family Poaceae; genus Triticum; species Triticum urartu. The sequence goes on along the minus strand of NC_141878.1, from coordinate 439,482,125 downwards.
GGCCAGGCGTTCCGCAGCCCTGGCGGAGATGGAGATGGTCCGCAAGGAGCCACCAGCGCCTCCGGAGCCTCCCGAGGCCCCTAGGCCTGGGGGCTCGTGAGGATCGGCTTCTGCAGCCCACCGAGTCTGCTACGCCAACACTCCTTCGTCCTCAACATCATCAGGTGTCATCTTTCAAGTTTCATTTCCAGCTGGGAGCGCCCCCCAGGGCTGCATTATTCCCAGGCCGCGTGGGTCCGTCCCTGCGGCATGTATCCCTTTTATTTCATGTTGTTAGCTTACCTTCTTGGGGGCGCCCCACGGGCTGCATCATCCCCCAAGTCGCTCAGGCCTGACGCAGTGATGTCCGCCTTCCCAGCATCTATTTGAATGAATCCACTCCTTCGCGGCTAATGTGTTTGACCTAGTTGCCCGCTCAACTGATGCCAACTGACGAAGCTGCTCCCAAACAGCACGACGCTTGCGCATGGGTCCATCCCTGCAATGCCGACAAACCTGAATGGCTGAGCTCTGGTCGCGGCAGCCCCGCATGGCGCCACCTCGTCAAGCCTTCAGTGCCTCATCACCCCCCGGAAGCAACCAACGGCTGACTGTCAATTGTCATGGCAACCCCTCGTTCTTTCTATGATGGGTCTACAGGGTCTCCTAAAGGAGTTGCGTCAGGCGAGGCCCTTGCGGTGTCTCCTTCACTCTCATCCGCGCGAACTGCTTGCACGTTAAAGGGGGGTGCCTGAGCATCGTGACTCAGGGCTCCTACTGGCTCTCCAGCCCTCACCCTCTGGCCTTGTCCACGGCATCACGACCTGGCATACCAGCGACGGCTGAGACTCGCTCGAGGGCCGGGACCCGAGGACGTAGAGCAGAAAGGGGAGCAAAGGCGAGAGGGGAGGGACACGCGAGGACCTCGCCGAGCAACCTCACGCCTGCCGATGCACGGACCCGGCGACACACCAGAGAGCGGTCCCTGATTCTCGAGATAAGTCACCACCCGGAAGCACCAGCTACCGTGGCATCATCCCCGCACCTAATGCAATCCCGTGTTAGCGACGCCGCTCTCCTTTCTCACCGAACGACGGCTGCTTGAGCACCAAAGGGGACCTCCTAAGCATCGCGACTCAGGGGCTCTTACCGGACCCCGGGTCGCTCACGTCCTGGCCTTGACCACGGCATCGCGACCTAGCATACCAGCGACGGCTGAAGCCGCCTTGGGACTGGAACCTGTCAGCGCAGAGCACCAAGCCCTCGTGAGGTTCGAAAGGGAGAACTAAGCTAAGACGGAATGAGCAACTCGCACAGTTCTACGACAAGGGTTATATTAACAAAACAGGATCACAGGCACCTTACAAGCCCCCACGGGACGCGTCTTTGATTCCTCGCAGGAAACAGATCCTAAAAGGACGCTAACTACACGCGCCCCTGCAAAAGACGCCATCATGAACAGTGGGCCGTCAAGCACCGGCGCCAACCCCATCCAGATCAGAGTCGGCGACGGCCTGATGAGCCCGCCCCGCTCCAGGAGCGGCGCCGGCTCGGGGGCTCGTAGCTGTCGTCGCTCGTCTCCAGAGTCGTGAAGAGCTCGCCAGAGTCGCTGGAACCTCTGACGCCTCTGCCGCCTGAGGAGCAGCCAAGGGAGCGGTCGGCGGGCCCAGTCCTCGCCGTAGCAGGGTCCCGTCCACCTCTCCCGGGGCAGCACTCCAACCGGCGCCCGTTCGCATCGAAGACCTTGAAGAACATCACCGAAGCACCGTCGTACTCCAAGTGGATCGTGAAGGCGCCTCTTGTCCTGCAGAACCGGGCGATTTCGCTCCAACCTCGAGTCATGAAGACCTCGCCCCGGGCAACGACCGTGACCTCTCCCCCGGTCGCGAGGGCGCTGCAGCCAGTGTGCTGCAGCCAAAGCTCCAGGAGCTCTCCATGCGGGATGATGGAGGCGAAGAAGGGAGGAAGGCGAATCCAGGACTGAGGAGGCATGGCGGCATGGAGCACGAACTCTCGGGAGGAGCCCTCGGTGTGGACCCCAGGGGGACGACCCACACCTTCATGACCCGTCGGCGCCGACGCCCGTGGCGATCGGCATCGACTCCTTCAGAGCCCTCGATGTGGGCATACAAGGGAAGCAGGAACCCCGGCGGTGGCCGCTCGCACCAGGGCCTCGACACCACCTGATGGGCCCCCTCGTCCCGGCCACAGAGGGCGAGCCGTTTCTTCGGCGGGAGCGGGTCTGGTTCCTCTCGGGGAGCCTTTCCCTTCTCTGCCATCGAGAACCGGCGGATCGGAGCCCTTGCAGCAAGACGGAGCACGGACCAAGAAGAAGGAGAAGCAAGAAGGGATGGACTGGAAGGGCGCGCGCCGTTCCGTACTTATAGCCGGCGAAGGCCAACCGCCGACCTCCACGATCATAGGTAATCATGACCCGCTTTGCATGCAGGGACTTGTCCAATCCGTGCAGTTGCCGAGGCGCCATGGGGAAGTGGAGGCGCTCATGTCCAATCAACCGCCACGCGGCGCCCAAGGCCGCAGGCTGCTAGGGCCCGCGGTGCTTTGCTCTTGCCCTTTCGCCTCCCTGCGCAGCCAAGTCCGGGCGCGCCTTGGGCCCGAGGGCTACTGTCGGTGTTCTGGGAACGGGGGTCCCCAGACATGCCTGCCTGCGGCCTGCGGCGTGGCTCAAAGGGGGGCCCAGCATGGCCCGTCTTCATCAACACAGACCCAAGACCCTCGCGAGGGGCCAGGCCTCGCGGGGCGGACGACACGGAGCTTCCTCAGGCACGGCCTCATTAGGCTGGCTCGCGAGGAGGCAGAGAGACAAGGCGGGGTACCTCACGAGGTGCCCATGACGCAAGCCATGACGACCGAAGGCACCAGGCGGGCGCCAGCCGCGCAGTGTCCTCCTTTCCTCCTTGGTGCAAAGGGAGCAAGCGCAGGCGAGAGCATCAAGCAAAGGCACCTGTTTCTGTGCAACGAGACCAAGACCAGTCCAACGGCAGGGAGGAAGTCATTGTGGAGCCCAAGCCAGCATCACCACCAGAGCCTTTGGCAGGCGAGGACCAACTTTAGTCAGGATAAGTGTACCAGATGTTCCCCTTCAAAATGGCTAATTGTTGGCGCCCTTCCCACTCAATATTTGGGAAGAGGCCCAGGGCCTTTGCCTATAAATAGGACTAGCCACCCCCAGGGTAGGAAAGGGAAAAAAATCAGAGAGAGGATCGAGAAGAGAGAGAGAGAGAGAGAAGGGTGACTGAACTCCTCCTAGCAGTTCATCGCCCCAGCCAAGAACAGACCCTCACGAGGTTGTTCTTCCTTGTATTGCTCATCATCATCAGCCCAAGAGGCAATCCACCACACCACACACTGGAGTAGGGTATTACACCACAATGGTGGCCCGAACCAGTATAAACCCTGTGTCTCTTGTGCTGTTCTTTCCATAGCTTAGATCTTAGCGAGGCGGAGGGTTGCAGGTAGGTAGAAGGGAAAATCTCCGCGTGCACCCCAGTGTTCGAACCTCATGGGTCTGCCAGAACCCGAAATCTGACAGTGATGCACGTCTCCCTCTTGAGGCAGAAGCAATACTACGTGGTTTGAGATGATGGCTAACCGAAGTGTGAAATAGTGGTTGCTTCGTCCGTCTGGGAAGGTGCGGCATTGTGATTTGACGTCTCATTGCTCATTACTACTATTGGGACGGTACGAGTGGGGTGCGTCCCCCCTGCTGTTCTGCACTGTTATTTGGTGCTTGACACGTCGACCCGGTTGCTATATGTCCCACATGTCAGCGACAGGAAGTACAGAATTCATGAAAGGGAGCGTCGACGGAGGAGTATACTACAGAATTCATGAAAGGGAGCGACTTAGTTTTGGAAAAATCTGTTTTTACGGAGTACGTACCCACTAGGGTTTATAGGGCTCATCTAAAAAACATTCGTTTTTCCGTTTGAACGGAGTCTTGGTCATTTTGCCCATGAGGCATGTTTCGCACATGTCAAATGATTCATAATCAATAGACTCCAAAAGTCCATCTGCATGGAGTTTCTTCATGTGTTTGACACCAATGTGACCAACGCGGCAGTGCCACAAGTATGTGGGACTATCATTATCAACCTTACACTTCTTGGTATTCACACTATGAATATGTGTAACATCACGTTCGAGATTAAACAAGAATAAACCATTGACCAGCGGGGCATGACCATAAAACATATCTCTCATATAAATGGAACAACCATTATTCTCGGATTTAAATGAGTAGCCATCTCGCATTAAACGAGATCCAGATACAATGTTCATGCTCAAAGATGGTACTAAATAACAATTATTGAGGTTTAAAACTAATCTCATAGGTAAATGTAGAGGCAGCATGCCGACGGCGATCACATCGACCTTGGAATAATTCCTGACGCGCATCGTCACCTCGTCCTTCGCCAGTCTCCACTTATTCCACAGCTCCTGTTTCGAGTTACAAATATGAGCAACTGCACCGGTATCAAATACCCAGGAGCTACTATGAGCGCTGGTTAGGTACACATCAATAACATATATACCACATATACCTTTGGTATTGGCAGCCTTCTTATCCGCTAAGTACTTGGGGCAGTTCCGCTTCCAGTGACCGTTTCCCTTGCAATAAAAGCACTCAGTCTCAGGCTTGGGTCCATTCTTTGGCTTCTTCCCGGCAGCTTGCTTACCAGGCGCGGCAACCCCCTTGCCGTCTTTCTTGAAGTTCTTTTTACCCTTGCCTTTCTTGAACTTAGTGATTTTATTCACCATCAACACTTGATGTTCCTTTTTGATCTCCACCTCCGCTGATTTCAGCATTGAATATACCTCAGGAATGGTCTTTTCCATCCCCTGCATATTGAAGTTCATCACAAAGCTCTTGTAGCTAGGTGGAAGTGACTGAAGGATTCTGTTAATGACTGCGTCATCTGGGAGATTTACTTCCATCTGAGACAAGCGGTTGTGCAACCCAGACATATTGAGTATGTGATCGCTGACAGAACTGTTCTCCTCCATCTTACAACTGTAGAACTTGTCGGAGGCTTCATATCTTTCGACTCGGGCATGAGCTTGGAAAACCATTTTCAGCTCTTGGAACATCTCATATGCTCCGTGTTGCTCAAAACGCTTTTGGAGCCCCGGTTCTAAGCTGTAAAGCATGCTGCACTGAACCAGGGAGTAATCATCACTACGCGACTGCCAGGCGTTCGTAACATCTTGAGTTGCTGGGAAAATGGGCGCTTCACCTAGCGGTGCTTCAAGGACATATGCTTTCTTGGCAGCTATGAGGATAATCCTCAGGTTACGGACCCAGTCCGTGTAGTTGCTACCATCGTCTTTCAGCTTGGTTTTCTCTAGGAACGCGTTGAAGTTGAGGGCAACATTAGCGTGGGCCATTTGATCTACAAGACATATTGCAAAGTTTTAGACTATGTTCATGATAATTAAGTTCATCTAATCAAATTATTTAATGAACTCCCACTCAGATAGACATCCCTCAAGTCATCTAAGTGATACATGATCCGAGTCAACTAGGTCATGTTCGATCATCACGTGAGACGGACTAGTCAACATCGGTGAACATCTTCATTTTGATCTTATCTTGTATACAACTCATGTTCGACCTTTCGGTCTTCCGTGTTCCGAGGCCATGTCTGTACATGCTAGGCTCATCAAGTCAACCTAAGTGTATTGCGTGTGTCAATCTGGCTTACACCCGTTGTATGCGAGCGTTAGAACCTATCACACCCGATCATCACGTGGTGCTTCGGAACAATGGACCTTAGCAACGGTGCACAGTTAGGGGGAACACTTTCTTGAAATTATTGCGAGGGATCATCTTATTTAAGCTACCGTCCTTAGCAAATAAGATGTAAAAACATGATAAACATCACATGTAATCAAATAGTGACATGATATGGCCAATATCATTTTGCTCCTTTTGATCTCCATCTTCGGGGCGCCATGATCATCATCATCACCGGCATGACACCATGACCTCCATCATCATGATCTCCATCATCGTGTCTTCATGAAGTTATCTCGCAAACTATTACTTCTACTACTATGGCTAAAGGTTAGTGATAAAGTAAAGTAATTACATGACGTTTATGTTGACACGCATGTCATAAATAAATTCAGACAACTCCTATGGCTCCTGCCGGTTGTCAAACTCATCGACAAGCAAGTCGTGATTTCTATTACAAGAACATGATCAATGTCATACATAACATATATCATTCATCACATCCTTTTGACCATATCACATCACACGGCATATGCTGCAAGAACAAGTTAGACGTCCTCTAATTGTTGTTGCAAGTTTTTACGTGGCTGCTATAGGTTTCTAGCAAGAATGTTTCATACCTACGCCAAAACCAGAATGTGATATGCCAATTTCTATTTACCCTTCATAAGGACCCTTTTCATCAAATCCGATCCGACTAAAGTGGGAGAGACAGACACCCGCTAGCCACCTTACACAACTAGTGCATGTTAGTCGGTGGAACCAGTCTCACGTAAGAGTACGTGTAAGGTCGGTCCGGGCCGCTTCATCCCACAATGCTGCCGAATCAAGATAAGACTAGTAACGGCAAGTAAATTGACAAAATCGACGCCCACAACAACTTGTGTTCTACTCGTGCATAGAAACTATGCATAGACCTAGCTCATCATGCCATTGTTGGGGATCGTTGCAGAAATTAAAAAAAATATACGCATCACCAAGATCAATCTATGGAGAGACTAGCAACGAGAGAGAGGGGAGTGTATCTTCATACCCTTGAAGATCGCGAAACGGATGCATTACAAGAACGCGGATGAAGGAGTCGTAGACGAAGCGATTCAGATCGCGGCTGAATCCGATCTAAGCACCAAACAACGTTGCCTCTGCGTTCAACACACGTGCAGCCCGGTGATGTCTCCCACGCCTTGATCCAGCAAGGAGAGAGGGAGAGGTTGGAGAAGACTCCGTCCATCAGCAGCACGATGGCGTGGTGGTGGTGGAGGAGCATGGCACTCCAGCAGGGCCTTGCCAAGCACAATGAGAGACGAGGAGGGAGAGGGGTAGGGCCGCGCCAAGAGAGAGGGAGACTCGTGTCTCTGGTAGCCCGAAAACCCCCACTATATATAGGGGGAGGGGAGGGGCTGCGCCCCCATCTAGGGTTCCCCCCCCAAGGGGTGGCGGCCAGCCCTAGATGCATCTAGGGGGGCGGCCAGAGGGGGAGAGAGGGGGCGCATCCTAGGTGGGCCTTAGGCCCATTTGAGCCTAGGGTTTCCCCCTTCTCCCCTTCCCTGCGCCTTGGGCCTCTTGTAGGAGGCGCACCAGCCCACCTAGGGGCTGGTACCTTCCCACACTTGGCCCATGCAGGCCTCCGGGGCTGGTGGCCCCTCCCGGTGGACCCCCGAACCCTTGCGGTGGTCCCGGTACGTTACCGATAACGCCCAGAACACTTCCGGTGTCCAAAACAGGACTTCTCATATATAAATCTTTACCTTCGGACCATTCCGGAACTCCTCATGATGTCCGGGATCTCATACGGGACTCCGAACAACATTCGGTAACCATGTACTTCTATTCCCTATAACCCTAGCGTCATCGAACGTTAAGTGTGTAGACCCTACAGGTTCGGGAACCATGCAGACATGACCGAGACATCTCTCCGGTCAATAACCAACAGCGGGATCTGGATACCCATGTTGGATCCCACATGTTCCATGATGATCTCATCGGATGAACCACGATGTCAAGGATTCAATCAATCACGTATACGATTTCCTTTGTCTACCGGTATAGCACTTGCCCGAGATTCGATCGTCGGTATACCGATACCTTGTTCAATCTCGTTACGACAAGTCTCTTTAATTGTTCCGTAACACATCATCCTATGACCAACCCCTTAGTCACATTGAGCTCATTACGATGATGTCTTACCGAGTGGGCCCAGAGATACCTCTCCGTCATAGGGAGTGACAAATCCCAGTCTCGATTCGTGCCAACCCAACAGATACTTTCGGAGATACCGGTAGTGCACCTTTATAGCCACCCAATTACGTTGTGACAGTTGGCACACCCAAAGCATTCCTACGGTATCCGGGAGTTGCACAATCTCATGGTCTAAGGAAAAGATACTTGACATTAGAAAAGCTTTAGCTGACGAACTACACGATCTTGTGCTATGCTTAGGATTGGGTCTTGTCCATCACATCATTCTCGTAATGATGTGATCCCATTATCAATGACATCCAATGTCCATGGTCAGGAAACCCTAACCATCTATTGATCAACGAGCTAGTCAACTAGAGGCTCACTAGGGACATGTTGTGGTCTATGTATTCACACACGTATTACGATTTCCGGATAACACAATTATAGCATGAACAATAGAAAATTATCATGAACAAGGAAATATAATAATAACCATTTTATTATTGCCTCCAGGGCATACTTCCAACATGGGTGTAGGCGTAATAAGAAAGGTTCTCGTCCTACGACTGTGCGAGCCACCGCGCCCGTGGGCGGGGGAGACGGCGTACTAAGCAAGCTTCTCCTCGTTCTGCGAGTTGACGGGACACATAAAAAGTAATACGTACAGAGAATCTCCAGTGTATAGAGCCTTACCTCTAAGGTAGGCCCGACATGATTTGCCTCTTTTTTTAAATAATGCGTCAAGACGCAATTTGTTTGTTCACCCGTGGTACATGATCCTCCATCAAGTGGACTACCAGTACACATGTCAAATTACCACGTGGGATGCCTTTTCATACAGATATGAGCTCCACCGTATACCCGCGCGGGTGTGGTTGGGAAAGAGACGGGAGTACGTGCGCCATGTGTGCACCTCTTCTCTTCGTGCACGTCCCCCACCTATGTGGGTGTGTGTGAGAGAGATACAAACCTAGACAGCTCCCGTGTGCGTTCATGAGTGTTTTTTGTTAGGGCTGATTTCATGAAAGTATTTATGGGAATATGTGTCGATGATATCTCAAACAAAAATTTGACACATGCAATGTGTGTGAAATAGAGGCCTATCTATATCATATATAGAGGGGGTGATCCACGAGAAGAGAGGGAGGGGTCATAGATATCGATAGAGTCTAAGAGAGGATCAAGTGGGTGGGTGCGAGATCGATGAAGAGAGGCATCGAAATTGTGTGTGTGCAAGTGAAAGATATAGGGCGACTGACCTACCGGGACGTTAAAGGGAACAAGGCAAGTTTGTGTGTGGCAGGGAGACATGACTAGAGCGCTTGATGTATCGGCGTGTGTGGGGGGAGGGGGAGGCAAAGACCTAACTAGAGAGGTAGATCGACTCGTATATGTGTTGAGAAGGAGAGACCCAGCTATATCTTGACGGAGATCGATCGACATCCATACATAAGTGAAGGACAGGAAATAGGTTGGGCAGAGAGAGAGATAGAGAGATAGGTAGAGAGGGGTAGAGTGTTGGAGGGGTGGTGGAGTTGCTTCTCGAAGATGGTGGGAGAGGCCTACTAGACAAACTGAGGGTAGAACCGCAATATTATCAATAAGAGTGGGGATGTGTTTTGTGTGTGTGCGTGTGCGTGATAGATGTGTCGGAAGGCATGCATGGATGATGAAGGGGGACCATGTGTTTGGTAATAAGACCTAACTAGATCGCTAGATCAATTGTTGTGTGTCGGAGGAAGGGAGAGACATAACTAATGAGGTAGATCAATCGGCGCGTGGGGAATACGAGTTATAATGACGGATAGACAGAGAGAATAGATCTAGGAGGTGGTGCAAGAGGCCTACTTGCTAGATAGGTGAGATCGAAGAAAAGAGGGGCGAGAGTTTACACGTGTGTGGAACCGTATGACAGACACGAGGCATGGACACTGAAAGGAGGAGATGGAAGGTGCGTGTGTATGTGGTAGGCAGACATCGCTGAAGAGGTTTATCGATCGGTGTGTGTCGGAAAGAAGTTGTGGAGACCGTGGGAGAACGACCTAAAGAAAAAAAAAGAGAATGTGCGTGATGGATAGAATGCTAAGGGAGGGGGAGGGGGAGGAGGGCATGTGAATCCATGAGAGAAAGTTAGTGCTAGCTACAAAGGTTAGAGGATTGTGTGTGTAAGAGACTAACAAAGATCATAATTCAATATGAACGTGGATTCATATATTTGAATAGGAGATCATAGTGTTATAAACATATACATGCATGAATATAGCGATGATACGCGTGGTGTGGTTTTGGACATGTTATACCATAATGTGATAATGCGTGGCGTTTGCAACTCATAGCTAAATATCGAACAATCTAAACCATACTATACATTGAACAATCTAACATTTTATTTGAATTTGTGATAAGGTGTGCCGTTTGCAGATCACAACTATATATCGAACAATCTAAACCATACTATATATCGAACAATCTCACATTTTATTTGAACTTGTGATAATGTGTGGTGTTTTCAACTCACATCTAAATACTTGTAGGCGTAGGGCACCATACATTATGTGATAAACACATTATACATATGAGACATGGTTTCAATTATGAAGATCTAGCTAGAGCTTGAAATGTACTGTGATTTGAATTCAACATAAAGTGGATTCGAAAAATTGAGTTCGAGTTCATATAGTACACATAGTTCATATCTAACTTGACAGTAATCATGTGGTGTGGTGTGAACATAATATACAAATGATGATTTAACTTAACAATAATAATGATTGTAGATCATATTAAAATAGAGAAACAAATTCAAATGGTTTAACATGACAACAATCATGATTGTACATTTTATTCAAATCGAGAAACAAATTCAAATTTGGTTCATATTGAAGCGGTAGTATACATGTTTGGAATGCACTAAAAACTTCATTTGAGTAGCAGATTGCATGCATTATACATGTAGCAAAATATTTTAATTGAACATAGCATGGATTCAAAGTTTTGAATGGCATTTGCAGTGGGAATTGATTTGGTACAGTACACGGGACTAGACTCTCTTGTGTGGTACGACTTGAATCCTTTTTGTTTTTTCATCGAGCGAAATGCGAATTGATTTGGTACAGTACATGTTAGGCTTGTCCGGAAATTTCAACACGTGCCTTGTTACCCCAAAATTTTAAGATATATCTTTGTCTCGTTGTGCTCTGAAAACTCCCTTCATCTCAACCCGCGCCTTGCTATCCCAAAATTAGAACAACCGCGAAAACTCCCACTTCCTGTGAAATCCCGACATGTGAAATGCACGTGATACCCCTGAACCTAAAGAACTGCCTAGCTCAAATCGGTGGGGGTACTTTCGTAACTTACCCCACATTGCAGACAAATGCGACCCTAAGCCATGGTCCCCCTCCCATCCCATCTGCCCACCCATTCGTACACCGAGGCCACAAAAACCAGCGAAGCCCCACACCCTCCTCCATCCACCACCCTGTCGGAGCCTCTTCCCGGACGACGTCGTCCACAGCAACACCTCGACGTCCAGCATAATCGTCGTCGATCTTGTCGTCCCGCTAGTTTAGCCACTCTGTCCTCCACCTCCAAGGAGCTGCCACGATGTTCCCCTTGTCTTTCGCGCCACATCCATTCCCACACCGTCGTCTTCACTTGCACCACAAAAGAGCAGCATCATCACCGATTCCTCGGATGAAGTTGAGGCCTAATCCCGCGCCACCGAAAAGTTTCTACACTAATCGCCTCATTTTCTTCTTCATTCAATCTCACGGTGCTGCCGGTGCTCGGTCCCGAGCTGACATGGCGCGGCTCATCCACGGTGGTGTCGCCGGCCACTTCCTCCACGGCGTCGCTCCCCCGGCGGCGACATTTGCATCAGTAGGAGCTGCTGCTACTTTGGCTCTCGCTCGTGCTGCTGATCTGCTCTTGCTCTCGGTCCCCTGCCTGGTCTACTCTTGCTCTCGCTCTTGCTCTTGCTTGCGCTGCTGCTCTCGCTCTTGCTCCTACTTGCACTGCCGCTCTACTCTTGCGCGTGCTGCTACTACATGAGCAGCAGATCCTACTCTTGCTCGAGCCCCTGCGGCTGCTACCCGAGATGCTACTACAAGACCAGTTGCCCCAGCTCTCGCACGCGCTGCTGCTCCAGACGCTGCTGCTGCTACTGCTTTTCTACTACTAGTGCGTTCAGTTTCAACAGTAAAATTCCATTTCGACAGTTAAATTCAGTTTTGACAGTTGAAGTTAGTTTTGACAGTTACGTTCAGAGATGAGAGGCTGATGTATTTTACATCTAGCACTCTGTGGTTATGTATTCGCGTCATCTATTGGAGAATCTATTAGAATTCCACTCGGGTTAGCATTGTCTCTCTTGTCCTGCTTCAGCCTCGCTGTCGTACAACTCACCGGAGCTGCTCCAACGATGAAACCCTCCATCATAGCGGAGCAGTACCCCTGGCTCCATCTCCAGACGCCTAAGATGTTCTTCCCCTCCTTTGACATCCAAATCAGCTGGAGAATCCTCGCCGACCAACCCAATCACGCTGAGATCGACATGGCTTCGCCAAAGAGGTTGTACACATTGTGCATCGCTTTTTTACTCTATATGTTATATATATATATGTATGTATATTGTCCACTGAGCACACGTAGTAACGTGAAATACAATTAGTTTCTCCTACTATATGACAAGCAGTGAGGTACCAGGCAACTTAGCTATCCGTGATCGACTCTCTTGAATGACATCATTATTTATTTCTGTGCATTTGAGCTGTGCATTTGTAGATGGGCTTGGGAGTTGAGCTAGTAGGGCAGTGGCATGGGTCCAAAGTAGTAGAAGTGGCACAAAAATATTTTTTGAGTGTAGGATTTTCCCTGTTCAAGCCTGCCTACTATAATTTCCAGTCGTTGAAAGGAAAAGTGAAGGAAAGAACATAGGAATTTGAAAGTTTCCTATGGTACTACTATTAATGGATTTGGTTCAAAGGAATGGAGCAAAGGAAAACTACAGGATTTGTTCCTTTAGTGTCTCTTTCAAAGAAAAACCGTAGGAATTTCAATATCCATTTGGCCCTCCTTTTCAAATTCCTATTCATGAAGAACAAGACTAAGTGATAGTAGCATAATAGCATTATAACTATACGTTTTCTTGTGGTTTACTTAATTTGACCATGCTTCTTTGCATTCCTGTGACCTTCCAATTCCTGTGAACCAAAAACCCAGATTGACAGAAATCATGTCATTTGAAATTCTTTGCACATGCATTCTTATCCTCTTACTGCGTATTTCCTATCCCTGCGTTGTTAGAATCCTCCACATCAAATGAGCCCTTACAGAATTACTTCTCTTACAGATAGTTGTCAAAGAAAACCTTGTGTGGTTTGTCCTACTCCTGTTGCGCCGTCGTTCACCCCAGCTCAGCTGCTCCAACGACAGAAGGGTCCACCATAGCAGGGATCCGGCCTCCAGTCTGTCTAGGAATCATACTCATTGTATGAAGAGATATCTGATTCTCGAGGTTGTCGGTTCTCAAGGTTGTCTTGGCAGCTCTTGCATCACCCACTGGTTTTCCTTCACTTGCATATCCAGTTAGGTTGTCGATTGTGTATAGTGAATTCTTCCTTGTGCGAAGGACGTGCATGAACTTGGAAGCATACTCATTGTATGAAGAGATATCTGATTCTCAAGGCATACCTTTGTTCTAACTGATTCTTATTTCTGACTTAACTATTGTAGACCTACCACTTGGAAACATTGTCATATGCTGACAACTCACTGTTTAATATCTTGTACCAGTGTCGTACTGAAGAAGACTGGGCAGCTTATGTTGGAAGCCATCGAGATATCATGCCGAGGAAGACTGGATGGCTTGTGCTCGAAGCTTTCGGCAGATATCTTGCGAGGAAGGCTGTATACCGTACCTTAGAAGCTCCCCTCTTAAAGATTTGCTAGGGAAGACTCGGTACCTTATGCCAGAAGTTGTTGCAGTATCTTACTGAAGAAGATTGAGGAATCTTGCTTTGTACGCTTCATCGAGAAATATTGTGTTGCTTTTCTTTGCGAATGGGATGACATATATATATATATATATATTCTTGACATTCCGGCTGTTGATTACTTGTTTGACAAGAATTGTCTGTTTGTCCTTGCTGAATTCATTGCATATCCAGACTAACTTCTGGATGTCGCATGCTTCAAAACTGACTCGTGGCAGAATCAATCATCGGGTACGGACCATACCTCTAGCTTCAAATGCACGGTTGGACTTGGATCCAATTTGGTTCTCCTGCTGATTTAATCATTGTTACAGTAAAGATGGATCTCTGACGGGTACTTGTTATCGAGAGTCTGAGCAAAATATGACTTGTATTCAGTCTGGATGTCTACAATACAATGTTGTCAGCTGAAAATCTCATTGCTTTTAACTCAGTTCCTTGGTGTATATATGTACTTCTCATGGCTTCTTCTGATCCGGTATCGGTTCATGAGCAATTTTCCATAAGGGGGTAACACCGAAGATTCAAATAAAGAAGCAAGAGAAAACGATCGATTGCAATAAAGCACACAACAAACAAGCTACAAAACTACTCCATACAAGCACACACAAGCATAATACTAGAGCAAATGCACATGTACTACATGAAGGACTTCACCCTACGCTTGAGAAAACGCTCGGGGACTAACAAAGAAGCTAAGGGACTAGTGAGTGGAACTGCAGAATCCGAAACTCTGGATGGACGAGGCGGATGGGTTGGAGAAGCTGGCGGAGACTTAGGTAAGGAAGCACCAAGCAATCTCCTAGCTTGAATGACATCTCGGACTAACTTGGAAATAAGAAGACACTCGGCCATCATGTAACAGGAAATGGCGAAGATAGTCGAGTCTTCTTGGGGGTTGACAGATGGGAACTTAATTCGCTTAGGATTCTCAACGATGGCGGGATAAAATTGATAAGCACGGTTCTCTTGCACCATGATCTCTTGATGATGAATACCGGCGATTCCTGCTGAGGGAGTCCTGGATTAGGGCGTCTTCGGACAGCCGGACTGTTGGACTATGAAGATAAAAGATTGAAGACTTCGTCCCATGTCCGGATGGGACTCTGCTTGGCGTGGAAGGCAAGCTAGCCAATACGGATATGGATATCTCCTCCTTTGTAACCGACCTTGTGTAACACTAGCCCTCTCCAGTGTCTATATAAACCGGAGGGTTTTAGTCCGTAGGACAAGATACAATCATACCATAGGCTAGCTTCTAGGGTTTAGCCTCTTTGATCTTGTGGTAGATCAACTCTTGTAATACTCATATCATCGAGAATAATCAAGCAGGACGTAGGGTTTTACCTCCATCAAGAGGGCCCGAACCTGGGTAAACATCGTGTCCCCTGCCTCCTTTTACCATCCGCCTTAGACGCATAGTTCGGGACCCCCTACCCGAGATCCGCCGGTTTTGACACCGACATTGGTTCTTTCATTGAGAGTTCCACTGTGTCCTCACCATAAGGCTTGATGGATCCTTCGATCATCGCTAGCGATGCGGTCCAGGGTGAGGCTTTCCTCCTCGGATAGATCTTCATATTCGGCGACTTTGCACTGTGGGCCAATTCGCTTGGCCATCTGGAGCAGATTGAGAGCTACGCCCCTGGCCATCATGTTAGATTTGGAAACTTGAACTACACGGCCGATATCCGCGGAGACTTGATCTTCGACGGATTCAAGCCCATGCCGGACGCGCCGCGCAGTCACGACGAGCAAGACGTAACTCTACCGTCGGACAGTGTTCGGGAGATCACATCCGTAGCTACTCCGGCCTTTAATCCGGAGCAAGTCGCGCCATCCGATAACGGATGGATGGACCCCGCCATGGAGGCCGCACTCTCAGTGGCGATAGAGCTGGATACTGACTTCACCCCGTACGAGAGCCGTGTCACCGAACCACTGGATTTATCCCTAGCCACGGACTCCGAGCTGCCTACATCTGTGCCTGTCGAAACCGACGGGGCACCGATCATGGAGTTCACCTCCGCAGATATCTTTCAGCACTCACCTTTCGGAGATGTGCTAAATTCATTAAGGCCTCTCTCCCTGTCAGGAGAACCCTGGCCGAACTATGTCCGGCTAGAATGGGATGTGGACGACGAAGAAATTCGTTGCCCACCCACCACCCACTTAGTAGCCACTGTCGACGACTTAACCGACGTGCTCGACTTCGACTCCGAAGACATCAAATGTTTGGACGACGATGCAGGAGACGAACAGGAACCACCGCCCACAGGGCGCTGGACCGCTACTTCGTCACATGACGTATACATGGTGGACACCCCCAAAGAAGCCAACAGCGATGAGACAGCGGAGGATGACATCTCCAAGAAGCAACCCAAGCGCCGACGTCAGCGGCGCCACTCTAAGTCCCGCCATAGCAAGAACAGCGACAATAATAGTCCATGCGACTCTGGGAGAGACGACAACTGCAACACCCCGGTGGCAGAACACGATCAAGACGCAAACTGCAAACATAGTACGGATCCGACGTCCGAACACGATGACGCCAAGGATAAGCCTCATCAATCCCCGTCTAGGGAAGAAAACAGTCCGGACGAAGATGCACCCATCATCCCAGAAACACACTTGGAGCAAGAGAACCTCCGCAGAAGGCTTATTGACACAGCGAGAAGCCTGAAGAAACAGAAGCAAAGGCTCAAGGTCTCACAAAATACGCTCAACAGCAAGTGGAACAAAGTAACAAAGTATGGTGGAAGTTACCATCCAAATAGCTATCCAAAGCGCAAGCTATTACCAGAATTCGACGATGAGGCCTTAGAGCCCATACAGACGAAAAGCGATACGGCCAACCGGCTGGATCCACCACCCTGTGAACGCGATAGAGCGGCTAACAAAGTCACGCATAAGTCAACACACGATCTACGTGAGAACTTGCGTCAAAAATCTGGCACGACCAGATCTATCTATGGATCTAGGAAGCGCGCTACGGTACACAACCACCACCGAATACTACAACCGTCCGAACACCATGGCGCATCCCAATACAAGGGTGCCGCACACCCCTTATGTTTTAGTGATGAGGTGCTGGATCACGAATTCCTAGAGGGATTCAAACCGGTGAACATAGAGGCATACGACGGAACCACAGACCCTGGAGTCTGGATAGAGGACTTCATCCTCCACATCCATATGGCTCATGGAGACGATCTCCATGCCATTAAATACTTGCCCCTCAAGCTTAAAGGGCCAGCTAGGCATTGGCTAAAAAGCCTCCCCAAAAACTCAATTGGAAGTTGGGAGGAGCTCGAGGATGCTTTCCGGGCCAATTTTCAAGGGACTTATGTCCGACCTCCGGATGCAGACGATTTAAGTCATATAATCCAACTGTCCGGAGAGTCTGCCCGAAAGCTTTGGAACAGGTTCCTCACCAAGAAGAACCAAATTGTCGACTGTCTGGACGCCGAAGCCTTAGCAGCTTTCAAACACAGCGTCCGAGACGAATGGCTAACTAGACACCTCGGTCAAGGAAAACCAAGAACAATGGCAGCCCTAACAAGCCTCATGACCCGCCTTTTGTGCGGGTGAGGATAGTTGGTTGGCCTGTAGCAGCACCAGCGACCCAAGCACATCCGAAGTCAGGGATGGCAATGGTAAACCACGATGCAACAAAAACAAGCGTCGAAATAAAGACGGTAGCCCAGATAACACGGCGGTAAACGCCGAATTCAGGGGCTCTCGACCAGGTCAGCGGAAAAAGCCTTTCAAAGGCAGCAGAGAAGGACAATCTGGGCTAAACAAAATTATTGACAAACTCTATCAGATTCACGGCACCCCAGACAAACCTGCAAATCATACCCACAGAGAATGTTGGGTCTTCAAGCAGGCCGGTAAGCTAAACGCCGAACACAAAGGGGAAGAGACACCAAGCGAAGACGAGGATGAACCTTGCCAGCAAAGCGCCGGAGGACAGAAAAAGTTCCCACCAGAGGTTAAAACAGTAAACGTGATCCAGGTGACAAAGAGGAGAAGCAATCACGCACTCCGATGCACACGCGCCATAGAGCCCGTCACCCCTAGGCCCAACCCCTGGTCGGCCTGCCCGATCACTTTCAATCGGAGGGATCACGATACACATATCCGGCGCGAAGGACTGATGGCCTTGGTGTTAGACCCAACAATAAATGGGTACCATTTCACAAGGGTCCTCATGGACGGCGGCAGTGATCTAAATCTGATATATCAGGACATAGTCCGCAAAATGGGGATAGACCCGACACAAATAAGCCACAACAATACTACCTTCAAGGGAGTAATACCAGGCCAAGAGGCCCACTGCACGGGCTCTCTACTACTAGAGGTGGTATTCGGTTCTCCCGATAACTTCCGGAGTGAAACGTTAACTTTTCGCATCGCTCCATTCCAGAGTGATTTTCAAGCACTACTCGGAAGGGCGGCTTTCGCTCGTTTTAACGCAATACCGCATTATGCTTTTCTCAAGCTCAAGATGCCCGGTCCACGAGGCGTCATTACATGTAGCAGAAATACCAACTGTTCTTTACGAACGGAAGAGGACGTGGCAGCTCTAACAGCCGCACACTAGACGGCCTCACCAACCAGAAAAAATGGCAGGTCGTCAAGACCACGGACACGGTTAGACGAGTACGGCGTTCCATCATACATGCATGAGATTGGTTTTCGCACCCTCATAAAACGATACCAGGGGCTTCCCGCGTGTAATCAGGGCCAGCCCTGCTCAACTAGGCCTCTCTGGAATTTTGATAATTCACTCTTCTTTTGGCATGGCAACTTTCACCTAAGTTCTTTCCTTTTGCAGGTGACAATCATGCTACACCAGTCCAGGACATGGCAAAACGGAGATACACGCGCAAACATGCAGCAGGGACCCGCCCAAAGGTTTCTTTTTAGATTAAGGCCATGCATAAACCTTTTTTACTGTCTCTTGTTGCTCACATCCTTCGGATACTCCACACAACCGAGAAGGATGTCGGCGTTATTGGCATGTGGCCACGCCAGGATTTCGCACGTACCTGGACACATGGGGTTTCTTATAAAGGGCATTGTTTAGCCCGGTATATGTTATAAAGACCAAACACCTTAGGGAGTGTTCGGCGTCGCGAGTTTGGCCCTATATGCATCAGCTCCGAATCATGTCTTTTGTCAAATGTTGGGTTTGCCCGGCTCCCATGTTTTGGTACCTTATGTTCCGTTATATCGGCTAAGGTAGCACTGGGAGAACTACTGCGATTGTGCCCTGGTTTATCCGGATGAGCACCTTAGTAGATAAAGACGAAAACTGACTGTCAAGATATAGCGAGAGACTAGTCAACCACTCGATGACTAATCGGAATCTTCGGGATTCCTCCGCATTAATGAAGGGCCATTTCCCGGTCATGTACGTACGCGCCCCGTATTCGGACGAGCACAGAAGTACCATGGGCTATATAGTAGCACCATTGTCAAACTCCTATGGCTAAGTGAAGGGCCATTTCCCGGTCATGTAAGTACGTGCCCCGTATTCGGACGAGCACAGAAGTACCATGGGCTATATAGTAGCACCATTGTCAAACTCCTATGGCTAAGTGAAGGGCCATTTCCCGGTCATGTACGTACGCGCCCCGTATTCGGACGAGCACAGAAGTACCATGGGCTTATAGTAGCACCACTGTCGGAGTAATGGGCCACGGGTAGGCCAACCCAAGCCCCACGACCTTTCAAGACATCGGGGCAGGCTGCGCCCCTCAAGACCACAAGGCGAAGAGCCGCCTCCTGGGGAGTCTACGGCAAGGCGGCCGACTGCCCGCTAACGGCTGATTCCCAGGGACGACTTCCAGAGAAGCCGGCTTTGGGGAGTCGGCCGGCGACTCCAACAAACCGTGACCTCATCGAGGGGGACGGGGCGGGGGCGTGGCTACAATGAAGCCCACTCCCCGCCCCTTACCAAGGGCAGGCATGGCTACAGCGCATCGTACTTGAGAAGATCTCCCCGCGGCGTGGCACTGTTGCCCAGCCGGCCCTGACATCAGCACCATTGTACCTGGTCTTGCGCCCACGATGGCTTGTCTGTACTGCCTGGAGGCAGCAGGGCCCACCAGCCAGCGAGACCTCGGGAGACGGCGGGAGCACCGCCAGTCGGAGCCAACGGGAGTCGGCCCAGGGGAGTCGGCCGAGCCCTCCCCCGGGCTCACACGCCATTAATCAAGAAGAGATGGGGAGTGGCCACAGTGATCGCCCGCCAGGCGGCGGGGCTGTTGCCACGACCCCATGACCAAGCTTGCATCATCAGGAGCACGGCTATAGTAATCAGGAGCCGGCAAGACCCGCCCGCAGCGGACGCGGCCTGTCGGCTCCGTACCAGACCAGTCGGCGGGGCCCACCAGTCGGCGGGCCCCAGTAGTCAGCGGAGAAGTCGGAGGTCAGAGACATTGACGGCTGGGCCTGCGCCCAGTCACATTACCATTGTCCCCATGGGGGGTAGGCCTATATAAACCCCCAGGGCACCCATGCAAAGGGTTGGATCCCAGTAGTTCGATACCTCACCAGATAGAGGGAGAGAGCTAGCCTTGCCCTCTCCTACCAGCATACACAGCTCAAGGAGCGACCATGTAAACACTTGACCATAGTGATCATGCGGAGACCCTGCAGAGCAGCAGTAGGGGTATTATCTCCCCGAAGAGCCCCGAAGCTGGGTAAGATTCACCGGCGTGCATGCCTTCGCCTCATCCCATTTCCAGGCACCGGCGACGTTCTACTCGCCCCCACCATGATAAGCCATCCATTGGCATATGTCGCACCAAACCCCTGACATTTGGCGCCCACCGTGGGGCATGGTGCACCGCCGTCTGGAGATCTGTTCTGGATGGGAACCCTTTTCCTCCCTGGCGAGCGCAGCCAGCCAGGCACGCCAGACGAAGTTTGCGTCGACGCGCTGCGCGGCATGGAGATCGCCTGCGCAGCCAGCTCCTTGGCCGAACTTGTCGGCGAGGTCCGCCTCCCCGATCAACCTGCGTCCGACGCAGGCGTAGGCGGCCCCAAAAACCTCCTCGCGGGCCTCGTCGATCAACTCCACGTTTCCGGCGAGCCTGTCGTAGACTTGGAGTCCGTAGGCTCCACCAACCCAATGCTGGTCGACTCCGACACCGCGTCGGTCCATGCTTTCCCCTCCAACGTGGTGGTCTACGACGAACCTCTCCCCCACGCGGAGAGCGATGGGAGCACCGTCACTGAGGTGCTGGTCATCAGTCATGATGAGTTCCCTGGTGGAAGGGCGCCCGACTCACTTGGCGCGGTGCTGCAAGACCTAGCTGCGCCCATTCCGGAAGATGCTGACGCGGAGACGTCAGAAGCGCGCCGCCTTCAGCTTGTCGAAGGCGCGAAGAAGCTAGCCAGCGTGAGACGTTTGTCAGAAGCTAACCAGCGGGAGATGGATCGCGCTGTTGGCGGCTCGCCGGCTCCGGCAGGGCCCAGCCGCCTTGGCGCGGTTCAGCAGCGCGGCGTAGCCATCGCCAGCCTGTTTGGGGCTAGCCGCCCCGTGTATGCCACACCAGCGGAGAACATCCGAGCCACCCAGGCAGCGGCGGATGAGCTGGACAGTTTCGAGGGCGAAGAGCGCCGCCTCATGATGGAGCAAGTCCAGCGGCTCCTCGACGCGGCCGCGCACAGAACAAGGCCGGCTGCCGCACAGAGGCGCCGCATCGGCCAAACGACGACCCGCATCGAGATCAAGGCGCGACGTCTCGGACGCTGACTGGCGGTGCCCGAGGAAGAAAGGACAAGGAGCCGGCTGTCAGCCACAGTCGGACTCGGATTACCGTAGAGCGCGACCGAGACGGCCGCCCGAGTGCAGTGGAACGGCGGGACGACTGTCCGCCTCCCCCTCCCCGCAAGGAGAGGCGAGTCTCCCCGCCGCCTTTTGACCATCCGACTCTCGGTGACCGCCTTGGCTGCCGACAGGGGGTCGGTGAGAATGACGCCCGCCACCGGATCGGCCGACTTCACCGGTCCCTGGCGCTGGAAGAAGAAGACGAGCTGGGTCCGCCTTGTTTCGGGCCCCGCATTCGGGACGAGCCCTTTCCCAGAGGGTTCACGCTCCCAAGAGACACGCCCAAGTATACCGGCTCCGTGAAGCTGGAAGATTGGCTAGTCGACTACTCCATGGCTGTCAGCATAGCAAACGGCAACAAGCGTGTCGCCGTAAAGTATGTTCCGTTCATGCTCCAGGGCACGGCCCGGACATGGCTGAACAGCCTAAAGCCCCGCAGCATCAACAGCTGGGTCGACTTCACTGAAGCATTCATACGCAACTTCACCAGCATGTACAAGCGTCCTCCCAAGCCTCGCCAGCTCTCCCTATGTGTGCAAGGTCCTGATGAGTCAACTCGCGACTACCTCACGCGTTGGGCTGAGCTCCGGAACTCCTGCGAGGGCGTGCACAAGGTGCAGGCCATCGAGTACTTCACAGCCGGGTGCCGAGAAGGCACCCTCCTCAAGCACAAGCTCCTCTGCGACGAGCCAGAAACCCTCGACGAGCTGCTGATCATAGCGGAGAAGTACGCTACGGCCGACTCCTCCATGAAGACGGAAATTCAAATCCGCACGACTGGCAAAGTAGCTCCTCAGGCTCCAAGAACTCCGGCAGCAGACGCCGGCCGGCGACAATAGCAGGGCGACCACAAGCGCAAGGCCCCGCAGCCGGCTTCTAGCAGCCGGCAGGTCGCGACCGTCGAAGCCCAGTAGCCAGAAGAGCAGCCTCCGCCCAAGCGACAGAAAGGCGGCAAGCCGAACTGGTTGCTGGCCTTATCCTACGAGCAGACCTTGGATGGACCTTGCAAGTTCCACAGCGGCGCGAAGCCATCGAATCACACCACCCAGAAGTGCCACTGGCTCACCAGGATCGCCAAGGGAGACGGCCTCCTGCCACCCCCGCCTACCGGGCAGCCGCCTCCGCCTCCGCCCCAACAGCCAGCAGTCAGGCCAGTTGGCGCAGTACAAGATGAGTACCCTGAAGAGCACGGAGCCTACGTGGTGTTCACCAGTGTGGCTGACGATCGACGCAGCAGGCGGCTGCAGTGACAAGAGGTGAACGCGGTAGCCTCAGAGACGCCAGAGTTCATGCACTTGTCAGAGAGGCCCATCAGCTGGAGCAGGGCTGACCACCCAGAAGTGATGCCGAGTCCGGGCTCCTATGCCTTGGTCCTGGACGCCACCTTTGCCACGGACAAATGGGCCGCTCGTTTCTCGCGAGTTCTGATAGATGGGGGCAGCAACATCAACATCCTGTACAAGGACACCATGGAGAAGTTAGGAATCAAGCAGAGACAGCTTCAGAACAGCTGGACTATGTTCCACGGCATTGTTCCTAGGCTTTCCTATTCACCAATCGGCAAGATATTGATTGACGTCCTCTTTGGGGACAAAGATCACTTTCGAAGAGAGTCTGTTTGGTTTGAGGTGGTGGACCTTGAGAGCCCATACCATGCGCTACTTGGCCGGCCCGCCTTGGCCAAGTTCATGGCGGTCCCCCAATACGCCTACCTCAAGATGAATATGCCCAGTTCCAGGGGAATTCTGACTGTGGCCGGCGACTACCGGAAGTCCTCCGCTTGCGCGGTCGACAGCAGTCGGCTGGCCGAGCCCCTGGTGATTGCGGCCGAGAAGCGACTCCTTGAGCAAGCTGTGGCGATGGCCGGCAAGCAGCCGGAGATATCGCCCGACCCGAAGGAGTCGGAAGCTGAAGGTTTGTTCAAGCCGTCCAAAGAGACAAAGAAGATACCCTTGAATCCGGAACACCCAGAGAGGTACGCCGTCGTAGGTGCAAACCTCGACAGCAAATAGGAAGGCGAGCTCATCGATTTCCTCTGTGAGAATCGGGACATCTTCGCATGGTCTCCCAAAGACATGCCAGGTGTGCCGACGGAATTCGCCAAGCACAAGTTACACGTCCGATCTAATGCAAAGCCGGTCAGGAAGCCCCTGCGCCGCTTATCAGAAGAGAAGAGAAGAGTTGTCGGAGAAGAGATAGCCCGACTCCTAGCAGTCGGCTTCATTATGGAAGTTTTCTTCCTGGAGTGGCTGGCAAATCCGGTCCTGGTGCTAAAGAAGAACAAGCAATGGAGATTGTGTATTGACTACACGAGCCTCAACAAGGCCTGCCCCAAGGACCCGTTTTCTCTTCCGAGAATTGATCAGGTGATAGACTCCACAGCCGGATGCGAGCTGTTGAGTTTCTTCGATGCGTACTCAGGATATCACCAGATCAAGCTGAAGTCGGCTGATAGATTGAAGACCGCCTTCATCACGCCGTTTGGAGCATTCTGCTACCTCACCATGACGTTTAGCCTAAGGAATGCCGGCGCCACCTTTCAGCGTTGCATGCAGAAGTGCCTCCTCAAGCAGCTCGGTAGGAAGGCCCACGTTTACGTGGACGACGTGGTGGTAAAGACGGAAAAGCGGGGAACATTGCTGGAAGACCTCAACGAGACCTTTGAGAACCTGCGTCGGTTCCAGATCAAGCTCAACCCCGAGAAGTGTGTCTTCGGAGTACCAGCCGGCCAGCTGCTAGGTTTCCTGGTCTCTGAACGCGGCATAGAATGCAACCCAGTAAAAATCAAGGCCATCGAGAGAATGGAGGTACCTAGCCGACTGCTGGATGTGCAGAAGTTCACCGGCTGCTTGGCGTCCATCAGCCGATTCATTAGTCGGCTGGGCGAGAAAGCTCTCCCCTTATACCAACTCATGAAGAAGACCACTTTTTTTGAGTGGAACCATAAGGCGAATCAAGCTTTTCACCAGTTCAAGAAGATGCTGACTACTCCACCCGTCTTGGCGGCTCCGACTCCCAAGGAACCTATGTTCCTGTACATCGCCGCCACCAGCCGAGTAGTCAGCACAGTCATTGTAGTAGAGCGCAAGGAGGAAGGCAAGGCGCTACCTATCCAGAGACCAGTATATTACCTGAGCGAGGTACTGTCGACCTCCAAGCAGAACTACCCCCACTACCAGAAGATGTGCTATGGCGTGCACTTTGCTGCCAAGAAATTGAAGCCTTACTTTCAAGAACATCCAATCACGGTGGTCTGCACGGCTCCACTTACCGAGATCATCGGCAGCCGTGATGCCTCTGGTCGAGTGGCCAAGTGGGCCATAGAGCTGGCTCCTTACACCATCTACTACCAGCCCCGCACCGCTATCAAATCACAAGCACTGGCCGACTTCCTCGTCGACTGGGCCGAGACCCAGTACCTGCCTCCAGCACCTGACTCCACCCATTGGCGGATGCACTTCGACGGCTCCAAGATGCGCACCGGCTTGGGAGCCGGCGTCATCCTCACCTCTCCCAAAGGCGACAAGCTCAAATATGCACTGCAAATCCATTTTGCCGCCTCCAACAACGTGGCCGAGTACGAGGCGCTCATTCACGGGCTCCGGCTTGCCAAAGAACTTGGCATCCGCCGGATCTTGTGTTATGGCGACTCGGACTTAGTGGTCCAGCAGTCGTCTGGCGACTGGGACGCCAAAGACGCAAACATGGCGAGCTACTGTTTCCTCGTGCAGCAACTCAGCGGGTATTTCGAAGGGTGCGAGTTCCTCCATGTGCCAAGAAACGACAATGACCAAGCAGACGCCTTGGCACGAATCAGCTCTACCCGCCAAGAAATACCATCTGGCGTCGCCCTTCAACGCCTCCTCAAGCCGTCTGTCAAGCCTTCACCAGAATCAGACTCCATCTTTGTGCCGGCTCCTCCCGAAGACGGCGGACCCAACTCTAGAGTTCCGGCAGTCGGAACGGGGACTTTGGCGGGCGACTCCAAAGCTGCCACAGTCGAGCCCGGCCCGGGGACTGCGGTGATGGACTTGAGGATTCCAGAACTCGGCCCAAGGACCGAGCCAGTCGGGCTGGGGACTTCATCAGCCCAACAAGCGGTTGTTGACTCCAGCCCGCCGCCTCCCAGCCCAGCCGCCCTCGTCCAAGTCGTAGTTCTGATAGTCGACGAAATAGCAGCACCCTCATGGACCTCAGCTCGGCAAGTACAAGGCCGGGCAGCAGCCTATACCATAATCAACAGAGAGCTGGTCAGGCGCAGCGTCACTGGTGTCTACCAGCGTTGCGTAGAGCCAGAGCAAGGCCAGGCGATCCTCAAAGACATCCATCAAGGCGAATGTGGCCACCATGCGGCTTCAAGAGCACTCGTTGCCAAAGCTTTTCGGCACGGTTTCTTTTGGCCGACTGCCTTGGAAGAGGCCAAGGAGTTGGTCCAAAAATGCAAAGGGTGCCAGAAGTTCAGCTCCAAGCCGCACCAGCCGGCTTCCGCGCTCAAGACCATCCCCATTGCTTGGCCTTTCGTTGTTTGGGGCCTAGACATGGTGGGACCATTTAAAATAGCACGAGGTGGTCTGACTCACCTACTTGTTGCAGTGGACAGGTTCACCAAGTGGGTGGAAGTAAAGCCAATTAAGAAACTGAACGGTCCGACTGCCGTGACCTTCATCACCGATATCATAATTCGGTACGGCATACCACACAGCATCATCACCGACAACGGCACAAATTTTTCCAAAGGCGCCTTGGCCCGTTTCTGCGCAACACAGGGCATCCGACTGGACCTAGCGTCCGTCGCCCACCCGCAGTCAAACGGCCAAGTGGAGCGAGCAAACGGCCTCATCCTGTCCGGCATCAAGCCTTGGTTGATCGAGCCTCTGGAGCGCTCGGCTGGCTGCTGGCTCGACGAGCTGCCAGCCGTCCTCTGGAGTCTGCGCACGACTCCAAACAAGTCAACCGGCTTCACGCCCTTCTTCCTCATCTACGGTGCGGAAGCAGTCATCCCAACGGACATAGAGTTCGACTCCCCACCAGTCACCTTGTACACCGAGGAGGAAGCAGAAGAAGCACGACAAGACGGTGTCGATCTGCTGGAAGAGGGCCGGCGTTGGCACTCAGCCGGTCCAGCATCTACCAGCAGAGCCTGCACCGATACCACAACAGGAAGGTCAAGTCAAGATCTTTCCAAGAGGGCGACCTTGTACTCCTGCTGACCCAGCGAACAGCCGGCCAGCACAAGCTGTCGCCGCCTTGGGAACGCCCTTTCATCATTAGCAAAGTACTAGGCAATGACTCCTACTACCTGATCGACGCCCAGAAGCCCCGAGCACGCAAGAGGGATGACTCCGGCAAGGAGACAGAGCAGCCATGGAATGCAAATCTTCTCCAAAGATTTTACAGTTAATGCAGTATGTACCATGCTACCCTTTGTATTAAAGTACCAAGACTTCGGGCCCCCTGAGACGAGCTCGAGGACTGCCCTCTTTTGTCTATATGATAAAAATTATGCCTACAAGTATGTTACTCTTTTTCATGCCGCTTGGCACCGGGCTCGACAAGTCGGCCCGGGGACTTGCCGCCTTGCACTATGAAATGCTTCCTGCAGCCGGACAAGTAGTGTGTAACATCTAAGCCGTCTTCTGTCAGAAGCCGCTGCTCGCAGAGTGACTGTACGGTGGGCAGAGGTAAGGTAGAATGGGTGATCGCACAAAAAATGGCTAGGGACTCAAAGCGTAAAACATAGCTCAAGACGACTTCCAAGCCCTTCTCGCAAACTGACTCTCGGACAATCTTAAAATCGGCTAAGTACTTGCTTTCCCAAGTAGCCTAGCACTTGATCCAGCAACAGTCTGTAGAGCGGCTATCCGATTGGCAAGGCAGGCAACTAAGAGAAAGCGGCAAAGGAAAACAGCCAAAAGAACAATGAGCAAGAAAAGATAGACATATATATAACACAGGCCCTTGGCCGAATTGTCAAGCAGAGGTTCAAAATACACCCCGCGGGTGGAATTGTGCGAATTAACAAGTTCTCCAAAAGACTACTGAAGCAGATAAAACAAAAGACACAGCGGAAGCTTAGGAGGCGGCAGATGGAGTCGGGGGGTCGGAGGAGGCGCCCGCGTCAGTCGTCGGGCGGTCGGCCGGCTAGTCTCGGCTTGATCGCCTCCGGCAGTAGTCGGATTGGTCGCACGCGGCTCATTGCTGGAGGCGCGGTCAGGCTGAGGCTGGCCGTCTGCTCCGTCTTCTGGTGCCTCCGCCTCGCCCTCATCCTCCGCCTCGTCCTCCTCCTCGACGTTGGAGCCGATCACCTCCGCCGAGTCTTCGCTGTAGTCTGGCTTCATCCCAAACCACTCCGGCGGGACCTCCTCGCCGTCTTCAGACCGCTCGGGGACGAAGATGCTCGTGTCGGTGTACTCGACGATCGCTGCAGCACGCTTGACAAGGGCGTCTTCCGCAGCCGCCAGCTCCGGCTGGGCCTCCAACCGAAGCATGGCCAACCGGTCTAGATCCAGCCCCGGGTACCACGCCTTGACGAACTCCAAGGTTCGGCGTGCTCCAGCCCGGGCCGAAGAGCCCTTCCAGGCCTCGAGGCGACGAGCCGCGACCTCCAACCAGTTGGCCGTTAGGCTGGGGGTGCGCGGAGCTTGCATATCCGGCCAAAGGGCGGAGATCACCTGGGCGCCGACGCGCTGAAGCCAGCGCAGCATCCGGTGAGCCGGCCGGAGGCGAGCCTCGATACTCAAGATGTGCTCATCAAGAGTTCAGGGGCATCAGCGGCGATCTCTGCGCCCTCCGCCCTCCGACTTGCACGATTGGCCTCGATGGCTTGGATAGCGGCCTGAGACTGCCCAGGGAAGAAGTCTGCAAAAGACACGAAGAAACAAAAAGCGATTCAAAAACCAGGAGTCGGCATGACCTAGGTCGGCGGCTCAAAGAAAGAAAACAAAGAGACCCACCATCAACGATGTCTTCAATCTCGTGGAAGCCAGAGGACAGCATCGCCTCCTTGTCAGACCAGGAAGAGCGCTCGCTCGCGAACTCGGCCAGGAGGGCGGCCTCCGTCTCCTCCGCCTCCCTCTGCGACTTCGCGAGCAGCCCCTTCTGCTCTGCCAACTGAGTGGTCAGCAGATCGCGCTCCTCGGCGAGCTTGCCGCACTCCTCCCCTTTGGCGAGCAGGGCGGAGTTGGCTTCGCTCAGCTGCTGTTGAAGAGCAGTGTTGGCCCCTGAAGGAAAGAAAGAAAGACAGCAGTCGTCAATAAAGTAGGTCGCCGGGGATATCCGGCCGGACTGCTCAGCAGTCGCCCCGAATCTCAGGGACCACAGCCCGCGGGTGCGCTAGCGCGCCCCCGCAGAGAAGACAAAAAGGAGAAGGACTTACTCCGGCTCTCCGCCAAGTCGGCGGTCCGCTTGCCCAACTCTTTAACATTACGGTTGAAGGCGGTGACGCGGAGGTTGTGGTAGTCCTGCAACAAGCATTTCAGACAAAGTTAGTACCCAGAAGTTCATCAAGTTGGAGTTTCGGACCGCCTGCTCAGCAGCCGACCCGAAACTCGGGGACTACACCCACTGGGTGCACTGGCGCGCCCCCACAGAGAGGAACAAGAAAAATAAAGGCCCGAAGAAAAGACATACCCGGACGGCCGCCCGCGACGCCTTGGTGCAGCTCTGGAGGGCGTCGCCCTCAGCGTGGAGCTTCGCCTGGACGTCCAGGAGCGCCCGGTTCAGCGGCCCTGTCCCGCCTCCCCGCACCCACCCAACAGGTGCGGCGCTCGTCGCCTCGGCGTCTGGAGCCGCGGAGCTGGCGGTGCCGGCCTCCAGGGGGCAGGGTGCCGAAGTCGCCTTCTCCAGACGACGGCGCGCTGGCGAGCCGACCTGGAGGAGTAGCCTCGCCACGGCCTCTTCTTCGGTCGGTGGCACCAGAGGGTCCGCTGGCTGCTCGCCTCGCACGCCTTCAGAGGGCGGCGGAGGTGGCGGCGGAACGTTCGCGCTCGTAGTAGAGGGCTCGCCGCCTTCCCTCTCCTCGATGAGGTTCTCCCCGCCGGCTCCTCCAGTCTGCCCCGTGAACTCCGGCAGCGGCGGCGTAGAGTTCAGCGGGGTAATAAGCAAGGCTGCCTGGCGGCGTGCGGCTTCCTCAGCCTGCTGCTTCGCCGCGGCGGCGGCTTCGGCCTCCGCTAGTTTTTTCTTGGCAGAGGCCTCCGCTCTGTCGGCCTCTGCCTTCTCTAGGCGGAGGGCTTCTTCTTCATTGCGCTTCTCCTGCGCATTCTGCTCCGTCGCCTCCCGGAGGTCGGCAGCGAGGTCTATCCGCCGAGTGGTGGTGGGCGTTCCCACTGACCCCATGACAGAGGCGGCAGCGACCCGCTCAAGAGAGAGGAGAGCCCTGAAGAAAGAAGGGCGAGCAGAGACTCAGACAAAACACGAAGAAAGAATAAACTTTGAAGTCAGAATACTCACGCAGAGACCAACGGCGGCTTCTTCACTTCCTTACGGAAGCGGTTGGCCTTCGCGGCTGCCTCGTCCCGCCGGGTCGCCGCAGCCCAGCCCTTGGGCTTCTTTGGCCGGCTGCCAAACAAAGTCGGCGCAGCCCGGCGCTTCTTCCCGCCGCCTGGAGCGCCCGATGCGGCAGAAGAGCCCGCGCCCGGCTGGCTGGCTCCTGGCCGATGGTGAGGGGCGACTCCTCCCTCGGCGTCGTCTTCAGGCCAGTCGGCGAAGGTAGCCGAGGGCCTGAAGTCGCCTGTCGTCCCTCCTCCTCCCTCAGCGTTATCTTCCAGAGCCGCCGCCCCCAGATCGGGGTTGTCGATGTCGCTCTCCGCCCGATCGGCGGCGAACTCACGGGCCGGCCCCGAGGTGCCGGCTGGTGGGTGAAGAAGGGGATTCTAACCAAAAAGCAGACTGATTAGAAAAAGACTCGGCAAGAAGAAGACAATCTAAAGAAAAGAAAGGTGACTCACCACGGGCGGGGGGTTGGCGCGGGAGTATGGCTCCTTGCCGAATCGCCAGTCCTCTGGGAGCCTGCTGTCCGAGAAGTAGTTCACCATCAGAGCCACCTCTTCGTGAGGCATGTCCTTGGTGCACATCCGACTCGGGTCGCGGCCCCCGCTCATCTGGCATATCAGGTGAGGGCGGCCTTGGAGTGGGAGAACTCGGTGCGAGACGAAGGCGGCCAACAGGTCCGGGCCAGTCAGACCCTCCGACTGCGTCAGCAGTCGGAGTCGCGTGATGGCGCCAGCTCCCGCAGGCGTCAGCGACCTGGCCCGGTACGACTAGTTGGGCAGTCTACCAGCCGGCGGGCCGGCTTCGAAAGCCGGCAGATGAACCCAGTCGCCCCACGTGGCGACGTTCCTGACATAGAAGTAGGACCGCTGCCACATCTTCACCGACTTCAGCAGGGAGATGGAGGGGAAGTGGTTGTTGGCTCCTGTCCTTCGCACGGCGATGAAGGCGCCGCACTGAGCCGGCACGCCCGCGGCCTGGGTGCCAAGCTTGGAGAAGAAGAACTCCCCCCAGAGCTTGAGGGTGGGGAGGACTCCAAGGAAGCCCTCGCACAGAGCCACGAAGGCGGACAGCAGCACCACTGTGTTGGGGGTGAGGTGGTGCGGCTGGAGTCCGTAAAACTCCATGAACGACCGGAAGAATCTGCTCGCCGGCAGCCCCAGCCCGCGCAGGCAGTGCGAGCGGAAGATGACCCACTCGCTCTCCCGTGGGGCGGGGGAAATCTCCCCCTCCGGCGCGAGACGCACCTGCACGCGATCCTCGCCGGGAAGCCGACGGGTCCGGCGGAGGAACTCGATATGGTCTTCGTGGACCTCGGAGCCGTCCCAGGTGCCGGAGCGCACTGGGGGGGCACGGCAGCGGAGGAAGAGCTCATCGCGAAGCTGTCGCCGCAGCGCTCGCCGGAGCTTGGGCGTGCGGCAAGGCAAAGAAGAGAAGATGAAGCAGGAGAGCGAGGAGCTGCGAGGAGGAAGAAGCGAGGGGTAGTGGGAAGGACGGGCGCGCGTGCCCCCCTCTTCCCCCTACTTATAGTCCTATGGGCTGCGAAGCCGAGGAGGCGGACGTGGGGATTTACTGCGCCCGCAGCCCCACGACCTCCATGATCCGCGTAAAGTTACTGCGTGCAGTAACTTCACAGGAATACCAACCGCCCGCCAGGGCCGCAGCGGATCCGCTCGAGCGCCGAGGCGCGGTAGTGGCGGGCCCCGCCTATGGGCCTTTCCCGTCGCGCGCGTGGGATGGCAGAACGGCCTGGCCAGGTGCCCTCGTGTGACAGTCCAGGAACGGGCGGCGGCCTGGAGGCTTAGCTAGCACTCCACTTAAAATCCCGCCGCGACGTTCGAACTACTGAGCAAGTCAGAATTGAGTGAGTCCGAAGTTGGGCGAGTCCGACTCCTTCTACTCAGCTCGACGGAAGTCAATCAAGACCATGTGTTGCGCCCGGAAAGAGAAACTGCTGAGGCTTCTCGGCCGATCGTCCCGCGGCGCCTCACCAGCTTTGGGGACTACTGTCGGAGTAATGGGCCACAGGTAGGCCAACCCAAGCCCCACGACCTTTCAAGACATCGGGGTAGGCTGCGCCCCTCAAGACCACAGGGCGAAGAGCCGCCTCCTGGGGAGTCTACGGCAAGGCGGCCGACTGCCCGCTCACGGCCGAGTCCCTGGGATGACTTCCAGAGAAGCCGGCTTTGGGGAGTCGGCCGGCGACTCCAACAAACCGTGACCTCATCGAGGGGGACGGGGCAGGGGCGTGGCTACAATGAAGCCCACTCCCCGCCCCTTACCAAGGGCAGGCATGGCTACAGCGCGCCGTACTTGGGAAGATCTCCCCGCGGCGTGGCACTGTTGCCCAGCCGGCCCTGACATCAGCACCACTATACCTGGTCTTGCGCCCACGACGGCTTGTCTGTACGGCCTGGAGGCAGTAGGGCCCACCAGCCAGCGAGACCTTGGGAGACAGCGGGAGCACCGCTAGTCGGACCCAACGGGAGTCGGCCCGGGGGAGTCGGCCGAGCCCTCCCCCGGGCCCACATGCCATTAATTAAGAAGAGATGGGGAGTGGCCACAGTGATCGCCCGCCAGGCGGCGGGGCTGTTGCCATGACCCCATGACCAAGCTTGCATCATCAGGAGCACGGCTATAGTAATCAGCAGCCGGCAAGACCCGCCCGTGGCGGACGCGGCCTGTCGGCTCCGTACCAGACTAGTCGACAGGGCCCACCAGTCGGCGGGCCCCAGCAGTCGGCGGAGAAGTCGGAGGTCGGAGACACTGACGGCTGGGCCCGCGCCCAGCCACATTACCATTGTACCCCTGGGGGGTAGGCCTATATAAACCCCCCAGGGCACCCATGCAAAGGGTTGGATCCCAGTAGTTCGATACCTCACCAGATAGAGGGAGAGAGCTAGCCTTGCCCTCTCTTACCACCATACACAGCTCAAGGAGTGACCGTGTAAACACTTGACCATAGTGATCATGCGGAGACCCCGCAGAGTAGCAGTAGGGGTATTATCTCCCCGGAGAGCCCCGAAGCTGGGTAAGATTCGCCGGCGTGCATTCCTTCGCCTCATCCCGTTTCCAGGAACCGGCGACATTCTACTCGCCCCCACCATGATAAGCCATCTGTTGGCATATGTCGCACCAAACCCCCGACAACCACTGTCAAACTCCTATGGCTAAGTGAAAGTGTTAAAGCAATATAGTCTGATTGCCTCGTTCGCTACGCGATCACCTCCTTAATGGACCAAGACGTTGGATCAAGTGAGGATATGCATCTTTTGCGAACACCCCGCATTATATGCGTGGGGGTGGAAGCCGGCGACTGCGAACTTTCAGGTTATATACATATATACATAAACGGCCGCACAGGAGGCATCATAGTACTTTCGGGCAAAAGAATAAATACAGCCTTAATTAATTCAGAAAAACATTGTTTGTACAATGGGACTACATGTCACTGGAAAATAATATTCTTCGAGCACTGAGCCTCTATCGAACGAGCGCCTTCAAAGACTTCTTCAAAGTAGTGCTCGGCAGCCACTCGGCTTATGGCCGAACCCTGTGCCGCAACAGTGGTGGCCTCCATCTCCACCCAGTATGTTTTGACACGGGCAAGGGCCATCCGTGCACCTTCTATGCACGCCGATCTCTTTACAGCATCGATGTGTGGCACAGCATCAAGGAATTGTTGCACTATGCTAAAGTAGCTATTCGGCCTTGGCCCTCCCGGCCACAGGTGATCCACAATGGACCTCATGGCAAGTCCGGATAACCTATGGAGCTCGTCCCAACCGGTCAATTGCTCATTCAGCAGCATCGGACGGACTGGAGCGTGAAACTGTGACCAGAACAGCTTTTCCACTTCGGGACCTTTCTGATCCCTGAAGTACTCGTCTGCATCAGCAGCACTTGCAGCCAAATCCATGTACGTGTCCGCAGAACTCCATAGCCGGTCCAGAGGAGAATACTTCGGATCTCCGAACTTAGTCCGCAACAAGAAGGGCTTCCCAGACACAATATCTACAGCTTGATTCAGCTCCTCCTTCATCGCTCTAATTTTGGAGTGGGCTTCCTTGGCAGCCACCCAGGCCTTCTTCAGGTCCGTCGCCTTCGCCTGGTTTTCTTCTTCAAGAAGCTGGTAACAGTCAGCAGCATCTTTTAACTCTAGAGCCATCTTGGCTATTTCTTCCTTGCTCTCGCAATGCGCAGCCTGTTCGGCTCTTAACTCTTCGGCCGCCTTTAAAGCGGTCGCATTGCTCCTCCTCGCTTGCTCCTTGGCTCGGGTAAGCTCCACCCAAAGGGTCTCCACGGTGGCAGCTCTATCTGCAGTCACAACATATTAAAGATACTGGCATCATGCTGCTCTTATTATGTGACGATCACCAGAAAAATCACTCACCATGTGCCTCGTCAAGCCGCTTGTTGACAAGCACGATGTCGGCATCTGCTGCATCCAGTTGCCGCTTTAGTTCGGCAAACCCATCAGTCCGGCTAGCCATTGGAGCTTCAACCACCTACACATAAAGGCGGTCTGGTTATTACCTGGGAATATGATCCTTTGTTTGCCGCCGTTCTTGACGACAACCAGAGTCTCAGGGGCTACTATCTGCATGGCCATACCTAACGTATACGGTACTGTTAAAAGCATACATTATTCACGTACCTCGAAGCCTTTCAGCAGACTCATAAAAGCTTCATGCAAACCGCTTTTAGCGGATGAAATCCTTTCAATTACCATACCCATTAGCGTACGATGCGCTTCCGAGATGGCAGCTTGCCCCAGAAGATCCTTCAGTGCATCCGACCGCACACCGTACGGACCCTTGTTGTCGCTCTCCATGGGAGCCGGATACTGGGGATTCCGGGCAGCCAAATGGTTCTCCTCTGGCCCTAGTGGATCCGGTGATACCCTTCGCAACGACACTTCAAGGTCGCCCGCTTCTTGAGCTGGGGGGTCTGGGGGAGGCTTTTCTCTCTCCATCATCTCCGGAAGAAGATCCCCCGAAGATGAACTCTGTCGAGAAGGGTTGCGATCCGGACTGCAATTTATAAGCATCGGTTATTGTCTTCAGAAGTAAGGTAGGATATCTTCACCATTAAGTACTTTTTGATTACTTACAGCTCGGTAGAGGGCTGATCCCCGCGCGGACATTGTGCTACAAGAATACCCTCCGAGGCAGGACCCTCTCGCGGAGATTTCTTCTCCCAATTGGAAACCTTAGTTTACGGATCTTCAGAGGTAATCCTCTTCCTTCCCCGGGGGGAGAGAATGTCAGATTCTTCCCCTGTGTTATCCTCCTTCGCGGAGGCACTCATTCCCTCGGTTGGAATAGGTAGCGAAGGAGGCCCGCTTTCTCCCTCTTTATTCCCCCCTTCATCTTCCTTTGAGGGCACTAGACAAGGTGCTGGCTCGAGCATCTTTTCCAACACCGGATTGTCCAAACCCTCATGAAGGGGGGCCGAACATCGGATCATCTTCGCCTTTGTTATCCAGTCCTGGTCCAAGAGCGATTCTTCAAAATGATGTCATGATAAATAAAAGGACAGTGAGTTCGGCCATGGGATTACTTACTTGGGCAGCGGGGCGGTTGCAGCTTAGGCCCACGTCCTCGGCGGTGTCCAGACACTCTATTTGGGGTCCGATGAACGATTTTACATCTCCTCGTGCGTCATGCCGAGGAAATGCTAAATAGTGCACGGTCCTTCCGGGTTGAATTCCCACATGCGAAGGGGTCGGCGTTTGCAAGGCTGGACTTGACGAACCAGCATAACTTGCATTACCATAACCAGACTGAAATCTCCCTCGGAGAGATCTCGGATACGGCTCTGCAGTATTGGCACGTCCTTGGCTGGACCCCAGCTCAGCCCCCGGCTGATCCATGACATCAGTTGTGGAGGGGGGCGAGCGAAAGGTGGGGGCAGCTACCCATTTGGCACTTCGGGGAGCTGTGATGTAAAACCACTCCCGCTGCCACAATTCGGACACCTCTGGAAAGGAACCCTTTGCCCATGGAGCGTCAGCAATTTTGCTTATTAAAGCACCTCCACACGCTGCGTACTGCCCCTTGACCGTCTTCGGCTTCACATCAAAGGTCTTGAGCCATAGGCCGAAGTGAGGGGTAATGAAGAGGAAGGCCTCACATACGAGAATGAATGACGAGATGTAAAGAAGGGAATCCGGGGACAGATCATGAATATCTAGCCCGTAATAGAACATAAGACCCCTAACAAAGGGATCCAGAGCGAGGCCTAGTCCTCGGAGGAAGTGGGAGACGAACACAACGCTCTCGTTGGGTTCGGGAGTAGGGACGACCTGCCCTCGGGCGGGCAGCCTATGCGCAATTTTGGCGGTCAGATATCTGGCCTCCCTGAACTTCTTGATGTCCTCCTCCGTGACGGAGGAAGGCATCCACCGGCCTTGAAGGCTGGATCCAGACATGATTGAAGGTCCGAAGCACCTGACCTGTGCTTTGGTGTTAGAACTCGAGGCTGGGGAAGGATTCGATTGAGCGCGGGAGGGAAAAAAGAAAAAGCCTTGTCCCCTTTATAAAGAGGGTGAATATCAGGCGTCCTCCTCGTGGCCGTTTGAGACTTACCTAAGATCTAGGAGTCATACCAACAGGCACGGTTGGGTTACCCACGTTTGTATTGATGAGAATCGCGTGATAAGGGGAACACGATCCCTGCTTTGACAAGACGTGTCAAGAAACCGCCTCGCGTTATGTGCGGGGCTAGTTAAATAAAAACGGTTCAAATAATGACCGGGCCGTGACACGATGTCATGCTATCAAAACATGTCAGCAGATTAGATTTCTGGAAATATTATTCTCTCTACGGTGGTATGTGGAACTTATTTTGCAGGGTCGGACACTATCCTTGTATTCAAACTCTTCCGTGGTGTATTCGGAGGAGGAACGCGCCTTGCAATGCCGAACACAACACTGCATGTCGGACTCATCGTCATTGAAGCCTGGTTTAGGGGCTACTGAGGGAGTCCTGGATTAGGGGGTCTCCGGACAGCCAGACTATATCCTTTGGCCGGACTGCTGGACTATGAAGATACAAGATTGAAGACTTCGTCCCGTGTCCGGATGGGACTCTGCTTGGCGTGGAAGGCAAGCTAGGCAATACGAATATGGATATCTCCTCCTTTGTAACCGACCTTGTGTAACCCTAGCCCCCTCCGGTGTCTATATAAACCAGAGGGTTTTAGTCTGTAGGACAAGATACAATCATACCATAGGCTAGCTTCTAGGGTTTAGCCTCTCTGATCTCGTGGTAGATCAACTCTTGTAATACTCATATCATCGAGAATAATCAAGCAGGACATAGGGTTTTACCTCCATCAAGATGGCCCAAATCTGGGTAAACATCGTGTCCCCTGCCTCCTGTTACCATCCTCCTTAGACGCACAGTTCGGGACCCCCTACCCGAGATCCGCCGGTTTTGACACCGACACCGGCCATTGCGGCAAGCTGAACGGCATGCTCAGGAGTAGCGCCATAACCACCGCGGAAACTGTAGGTGTGCTTACCAACAGGAATCGAGGTTGATAGATGGATGTGAGCAACATATTCCAGAATTCTTCCTCCGGCAGAAAACTGGAATACTTGATAAAGGGGGTGGATCTCCGTGGGGATAAATGCTACGCCACATGTTGCCAAGGAGGGTGGAAAAGCTGAGAGGTGCCAAAGTGGGACTGAACACAATAGGAACAGCACCGGGAGCTCTGGGGAGGGCACTGAACTCATGGAAGTTGACCGTCATCTACGCACGAAACAGGGGTTAGGGGTAACCGAATAAGACTATATGCAACAACCAAATGCAACAAGCAAGGGCAACAACCAGACCCTATACTATCGTTTTATAACGTTCCGATGGACTAGGACGCTCTACAGCCAGACCTGCTATGATACCAATCGTTGTGGCACCCTGGCTCAGAGAAACCGGAATGCCCCGTATTCTAGCCCAGAGATCGAGGTGAAGTTTTTTAGAATAGAGCACTGCTTAGCATAGAACAAACCAGCTCTCTATTACATCACGAATATGAATACAAGGTCTCCGATATTACAATGAATAATACTGGCACAGGACACTACGCCAACCACAGTTGCTCTATGCAAGCAGCATAAGAACTTGAGGCAGCGGAACCTCTACTAGCAGCGGAACAACGAACAACGATGATGGACTCCAATCCGCAGGGACTGGCTGGAACGTCTATCCTAGCTCGTGAACACAGGAATCTGTGATAGCCTGGCTTAATAGGGATGATAGACTACTCATATCAATAAGGAATTCCTTCTTTTCCGAAAGCCCATTCGGACAAAACTCCAAAGTTAAGCGTGCTCGGCTTCGAGTAATTTCAGGATGGGTGCCCGACCAGGAAGTTGCTCCAGGT
The DNA here is from genome assembly GCF_056163025.1 of Triticum urartu. Lineage (NCBI taxonomy): Eukaryota > Viridiplantae > Streptophyta > Magnoliopsida > Poales > Poaceae > Triticum > Triticum urartu. The sequence goes on along the minus strand of NC_141878.1, from coordinate 439,443,486 downwards.
GCGCACGAGTGAGGAGAAAGTGCGCAGAAAAGACTAGTATTGATCTGTGGGGCCAGTCTAGATCCCGCCAGGAGTAACGACCACCGGCGGGTGTGTCCGGGGCGTTACAAGTTGGCATCAGAGCTGACCCTCACGGTTACACGGATGTTTGCGGATAGGTGCGTGGACATGTTGTGCATGATGTTTGTGACCCGTCGTGGCACACGACATGGCACATGTGCCGGACTGGAAGCACAGACGTATGTGCCAAGAGGGAACGTTCCTGTGGCCCGACGAGGACGTCGGTTCCTCTGAGTGGGGGTGTATGTGATAGCTTGGCTTAATAGGGATGATAGACTACTCATATCAATAAGGAATAACTTCTTTTCCGGAAGCCCATTCGGACAGAATTACAAAGTTAAGCGTGCTCAGCTTGGAGTAATTTCAGGATGGGTGACCGACCGGGAAGTTGCTCCGGGTGCGCACGAGTGAGGACAAAGTGTGCTGAAAAGACTAGTATTGATCTGTGGGGCCGGTCTAGATTCCGCCAGGAGTAGCGACCACCGGCGGGTGTGTCAGGGTCGTTACAAGTTGGTATCAGAGCTGATCCTCACGGTTACCCGGATGTTTGCGGATAGGTGCGCGGACATGTTGTGCATGACGTTTGTGACCCGTCGTGGCACACGACATCGCACATGTGCCGGACTGGAAGCATAGACGTATGTGCCAAGAGGGAACGTCCCTGTGGCCGACGAGGACGTCAGTTCCTTTGAGTGGGGTGTATGTGATAGCCTGGCTTAATAGGGATGATAGACTACTCATATCAATAAGGAATTCCTTCTTTTCCGGAAGCCCATTCGGACAGAACTACAAAGTTAAGCGTTCTCAGCTTGGAGTAATTTCAGGATGGGTGACCGACCGGGAAGTTGCTTCGGGTGCGCACGAGTGAGGACAAAGTGCGCAGAAAAGACTAGTATTGATTTGTGTGGCCAGTCTAGATCCCGCCAGGAGTAACGACCACCGGCGGGTGTGTCCGGGGCGTTACAGAACCACACCAAACAAGCAAGCAAACCATGCACGACCTGCAAACTGGCATGACACGCCAGGTTAGTACATTGAATGTACTTGCAAGCTCACAATAACCAAAAGCAGTCAAGAAAAACAATAGCATGGCATTAGCAGGTTAAATCAATCATGTAATCAAGAGACTTTTTGTTATTTCGTTGTAGGATCGTTTGAGAGAGACCATCTTCATCCTACGCCTCCCATGGATTGATAAACCTTAGGTCATCCACTTGAGGGAAAATTGCTACTGTCCTACAAAACTCTGTGCTTTGAGGCCCAACACGAGTCTACAAGAATAATGTTGTGTAGTAGATGTCAGATGCCTTGCTGGTTGTGTTGCTTCACTGAGTAGGTTCATCTCCAAGTCAGCTGAGCATGCCCTGCCGTTTTTCAAAATCTTGAAAAAGGCATTGCCAATGAAATGGACTCCGGAAGCGGAGGCTACGCTTGAAGATTTGAAGAAGTACCTTTCCTCTCTGCCAATACTAGTTGTGCCTAAGCCACAAGAAACGTTACTGCTATACTTTGAGACAACCAATCAAGTGGTCAGTGCTACATTAGTGGCGAGAGGGAAGCAAACGACGAAGAGGTAGCATCCATAGAGCCACAAGCCGGCAAGCTGGAATCTTGTCGAGCAAGGTCTGGTTCCAACAAGTCAAGTTCAGCCCAAACAAATGAATTAGAACAACAAGTTGTGCCAAAGAAGAAGATGGTGCGGTGCCAGTTTGCTTTGTCAGCTGCCTTCTATAGGGGGCTAGGCCAAGGTACTCTGGTGCGCAAAAGTTGCTCTTTGTCCTTCTCACAGCCTCAAGGAAGCTGTGCAACTACTTTCAAGCATATCAGATTACTGTCGTCACTCGCTTTCCTTTACAACGCATCTTGAGAAATCCAGATGCCACCGGCAGGATAGTCAAGTGGGTGTTGGAACTGTCAAGCGTTGACATGAAGTTTGAGAGCATTTCAACAATTTAGATCAAAGCCTTCGCGGAGTTCATTGCAGAATGGACGCCAACACAAGACAAAGAAATTCTAGAGACCTCTCTCCCCGACAAAGAAACAACAGAAGATTGGGTCATATATTGTGACGTAGTTGTTTTGCTGCAAGGGGCCGGTGCCGGCATGATACTTGTAGTACCCACTAGATATCTCCTCAAGTATGTGATTCAGATGCACTTTCCCGGGGAGAAATATACCAATAACATCGCTGAGTACGAAGGATTACTTGCCGGACTACGGATCACAGTTGATCTTGGTATCTGAAAGTTGATCGCCAGAGGTGGCTCGTAGCTTGTTGTGAAGAAGGTCAACAAAAATTATTAGAGCCCATTGATGGAAGCATATGTAGATGAAGTCAGGAAGTTGGAAGAGCACTTTAACGGTCTGCAAATAGGGCACGTTCCTCGTGCGAAAAACAACATTGCTGGTGACTTGTCGAAGCATGCTGCCAAAAGATTACCTGTGGAACCATGAACTTTTGTACTCCATCTGACTCAGCCATCAGTTACACCATCAACAAGGCAATCAAAGACATGAAAATCAAACACCGCTGGTTACTTTCTAGCAGAGTTACCAGTAGATGCCGACAAGGTTGACACCGCCAACAAGACACATCTTGTCGGTGAGCAGCAGTCTCCATCAAGCCAAGATCTTGTCGTTAAGACATGTGCTCTCGCAGAGGAAGAACAGCCATTGCTCCTTGTCATCGAGCCACAAGCTCCGTCATGGGCACAGCTAATTGTCCATTACCTACAGACAGGGGAACTCCCCAAAGAGCAAGAAGAAGCTGAAAGAGTAGCACGACAGTCGAGTATGTATTAGTTTGTTGACAACATTCTACACAGAAAGAGGCCAAATTGTGTGAAATTGAAGTGTGTATGAAGGAAATATGCCCTAGAGGCAATAATAAAGTTGTTATTTATATTTCCTTATATCATGATAAATGTTTATTATTCATGCTAGAATTTTATTAACCGGAAACTTAGTACATGTGTGAATACATAGACAAACAGAGTGTCACTAGTATGGCTCTACTTGACTAGCTCGTTAATCAAAGATGGTTAAGTTTCCTAACCATAGACATGAGTTTTCATTTGATGAACGGGATCACATCATTAGAGAATGATGTGATTGACTTGACCCATTCGTTAGCTTAGCACTATGATCGTTTAGTTTATTGCTATTACTTTCTCCATAACTTATACATGTTCCTATGACTATGAGATTATGCAACTCCCGAATACCGGAGGAACACTTAGTGTGCTATCAAACGTCACAACATAACTGGGTGACTATAAAGATGCTCTACAGGTGTCTCCGATGGTGTTTGTTGAGTTGCAATAGATCAAGATTAGGATTTGTTACTCCCTGTATCAGAGAGGTATCTCTGGGCCCTCTTCGTAATGCACATCACTATAAGCCTTGCAAGCAATGTAACTAATGATTTAGTTGCGTGATGATGCATTATGGAACGAGTAAAGAGACTTGCCAGTAATGATATTGAACTAGGTATTGAGATACCGATGATCGAATCTCAGCCAAGTAACATACCGATGACAAAGGGAACAAAGTATGTTGTTATGCGGTTTGACCGATAAAGATCTTTGTAGAATATGTAGTAAGCAACATGAGCATCCAGGTTCCGCTATTAGTTATTGACCATAGATGTGTCTCGGTCATGTCTACATAGTTCTCGAACCCGTAGGGTTCGCACGCTTAACATTCGATGACGATCGGTATTATGAGTTTATGTGTTTTGATGTACCGAAGGTAGTTCGGAGTCCTGGATGTGATCACAGACATGACAAGGTGTCTAGAAATGGTTGAGATGCAAAGATCGATATATTGGAAGGCTATGTTTGACACCGGGATGGTTCCGGATGAGTTCGCGCATTTACCGGAGTACCGGGGGCTTACCGAAACCCCCGGGGAGTCAATGGACCTTATTGGGCCTTAGTGGGAGAGAGGAGGAGGCAGCCAAGGTGGAGGGCGCACCCCCCCGCCCCAGCCCAGTCCAAATTGGGTGGGAGCCGGCCTAGGGATGAAAATGGAGTGGAAAGTTTCCGCTTTTCCGGAGGCAAAATGGAAACGGAGAGGAGATATGAAAATGGAAATGGAATTTCTTATGTGGAAACGGAAACAAAAACGAAATGGTGTTTTTTGGTGGAACAAACATGGAAACGGAAAGTGGATACTGAATTTCCATTTCTACTATAGGCCCATGGCTTCTTTGTAGCCCAACTACAAAACAACACAAAATGACACAATGAGTGTAATGAGCAGAATGGATCATTTGAGGACCAACTTTTACTACCGCACATATACTCAACTAGACCCTATACAGAATTTTCATGTATTACTACAATTCTAACCTATGTTGCAAACACAACCATATTACTTTGTAGCCATGTTAACAATTCCATAAATTTGTTTGCTCTTTGTTTGTATTTCTCTATGATTCGAGGAGGGTTTTAAGTTCTGGTCAACACGCAATTTTGTTTCCGTGTCCGCTCTGTATTCGCCCCGTGTCTGTTTTCGGTACTATCTATTTCCATATTCGTTTCTGGGGTTTCTGTATTCGTTCTGTTTTTGCAATAAAAATACAGAAACAAATATGGTAGCACCCAGTTCCGTCCATTTCCGCGCCATTTTCATCCCTATGAGGGCTGGCCCTCCCCTCCTCCACTCCTTTATATACGGGGGGCACCCCATAGACACACAAGTTGATTGTTTAGCCGTCTGTGGTGCTCCCCTCCACAGAATTCCACCTCAGTCATATCGTTGTAGTTCTTAGGCGAAGCCCTGCATTGGTAACTTCATCATCACCGTCATCACGCCATCGTGCTGATGAAACTCTCCCTCAGCCTTAGCTGGATCAAGAGTACGAGGGACGTCACCGAGCTGAACATGTGCAGATCGCGGAGGTACCGTGCGTTCGGTACTTGATCGGTTGGATCGCGAAGATGTTTGACTACATCAACGCGTTTCATAATGCTTCTGCTTTCGGTCTACGAGGGTACGTAGACATACTCTCTCCCTCTCGTTGCTATCCATCTCCTAGATAGATCTTGCGTGATCGTAGGAAATTTTTTGAAATATTGTGTTCCCCAATAGTGGCATCCGGGCCAGGTCTATGCGTAGATGTTATATGCACGAGTAGAACACAAAGGAGTTGTGGACATGGGTATATACATATTGCTTGCTGTCACTAGTTGATTCTTGATTCAGTGGTATTGTTGGATGAAGCGGCTCAGACCGACATTACACGTACGCTTACGCGAGACTGGTTCTACTGACGTGCTTCGCACACAGGTGGCTAGTGGGTGTCTATTTCTCCAACTTTAGTTGAATCGGATTCAATGAACAGGGTTCTTTCTGAAGATCAAAAAGCAATCACTATACCGCATTGTGGTTTTTGATGCGTAGGTAAGAACGGTTCTTGCTAGAAGCCCGTAGCAGCCACATAAAACTTGCAACAACAAAGTAGAGGACGTCTAACTTGTTTTTGCAAGGCATGTTGTGATGTGATATGGTCAAGACGTGATTACATATATTGTTGTATGAGATGATCATGTTTTGTAACACAGTTATTGGCAACTGACAGGAGCCATATGGTTGTCGCTTTATTCTATGAAATGCAATTGCCATGTAATTGCTTTACTTTATCACTGAGTGGTAGCGATAGTCGTAGAATCAATAGTTGGCGAGACGACAACGATGCTACGATGGAGATCAAGGTGTCAAGCCGGCGACGACGGTGATCATGACGGTGCTTTGGAGATGGAGATCAAAGGCACAAGATGATGATGGCCATATCATATCACTTATATTGATTGCATGCGATGTTTATCCTTTATGCATGTTATTTTGCTTAGTACGGTGGTAGCAGTATAATATGATCTCTCACTAAATTCAAAGTATAAGTGTTCTCCCTAAGTATGCACCGTTGCTATAGTTCGTCGTGCTGAGACACCAGGTGATGATCGGGTGTGATAAGCTCTACGTTCACATACAACTGGTGCAAGCCAGTTTTGCACAAGCAGAATTCTCGGGTTAAACTTGACAAGCCTAGCATAAGCAGATATGGCCTCGAAACACTGAGACCGAAAGGTCGAGCATGAATCATATAATAGATATGATCAACATAGTGATATTCACCATTGAAAACTACTCCATCTCACGTGATGATCGGACATGTTTTAGTTGATATGGATCACGTGATCACTTAGATGGTTATAGGGATGTCTATCTAAGTGGGAGTTCTTAAGTAATATGATTAATTGAACTTTAATTTATCATGAACTTAGTACCTGATAGTATTTTTCATGTCTATGTTGTTGTAGATAAATGGCATGTGCTATTGTTCCATTGAATTTTAACGCGTTCATAGAGAAAGCTAAGTTGAAAGATGATGGTAGTAATTACACGGACTAGGTCCATAACTTGAGGATTATCCTCATTGCTGCACAGAAGAATTACATCCTGGAAGCACCGCTGGGTGACAAGCCTGCTGCAGATGCTGCTGACAATGTTAAGAACGTCTGGCAAAGCAAAGCTAATGACTACTCGATAGTTCAGTGTGCCATGCTTTATGTCTTAGAACCGGGACTTCAACGACGTTTTGAACGTCGTGGAGCATATGAGATTTTCCAGGAGTTGAAGTTAATATTTCAAGCAAATGCCCGGATTGAGAGATATGAAGTCTCCAATAAGTTCTACAGCTGAGGAGAATAGTTCTATCAGTGAACACATACTCAGAATATCTGGGTACCACAACCACTTGACTCAGTTGGTAGTTAATCTTCCTGATGATAGTGTCATTGATAGAGTTCTTCAATCACTGCCACCAAGCTACAAGAGCTTCGTGATTAACTATAATATGCATGGGATAGATAAGACAATTCCCGAGCTCTTCGCAATGCTAAAGGCTGTGGAGGTAGAAATCAAGAAGGAGCATCAAGTGTTGATGGTCAACAAGACCACCAGTTTAAAGAAGAAGGGCAAAGGGAAGAAGGGGAACTTCAAGAAGAACAGCAAGCAAGTTGCTGCTCAAGTGAAGAAGCCCAAGTATGGACCTAAGCCTGAGACTGAGTGCTTCTTCTGCAAAGGACCTGGTAACTGCAAGCGGAACTGCCCCAAGTATTTGGCGAATAAGAAGGATGGCAAAGTGAAAGGTATATTTGTAAGTGCATCTAGTGCCCCTTAGTGTTTTTGGTGTATTGAAGACTTATAGGTTAAGGGACTGATGCATTTGTGAGTGTACACGGGTCTATAAGTTTATGAGGAGTTTGACATTTACACAGAAAGTCGACCCCTAAAAATGGGGTTCTTCGACTAAAGACTTTGGATTTCTGAAGACTTTCTGAAGACTTTGAAAGTGAAGAAATTGGTGTAATCCTGAAGACTTGGTATTCATTCGAGGAACATGAAGCATGAAGATTTTTGTTTTCTTAGTTTCATTGTCCCTTTCTTGAGTTGTAGGAAACACTTTACTGTTAAAGGGGGTCGAGGAAATACTAAGGAAAAATTTCCAAGTGATGCTCAACTCAAATCCTACACCTACCAATCCCTTCGAGTGAAGCCATTGGAAATCTCATACAGTTCAGTCAATTTCTTCAGTGACAGAGACGAAGTTCTTCTGGTCTCTGAGGAATTTGTTCTGACTGAGGAGTTAGGAATTCACCAGTGCGGATTTCCTACACAGTGAGCAACATGATAGCCCTGAGGAATTTGATACTCAAAATTCCGACTGTTGTTGTGCTATGCGCCAGCTGTCCCAAAATATCTACCCGCCTAATGGTCATATCATTGAACGGAATTTATATCTTATGATGTCGTGCTGCTCCCTAGGCTATAAATAGCCGCCCCCTACAACCGCTAGCTGGTTGGCTGCTCCGAGAGAAACTGACACTTGTCATTTGAGAGCATCCCATCCTCCGAGGACTTTGAGCGAAAATCATCAAGTGAGGAAAACCCAAACCCAAACACCTACAAATCCAAAGTGATTGAGCATCACTGAAGAGATTGATCCTGCGTGGATCCGATGCTTGTTCCCTTGTAAGACTATGCATCTTCCAGACGGTTAGGCATCATGGCCTAGAGCATCCAAGAGGAAATTGTGGATCACCGAGTGACCGAGTCTGTGAAGGTTTGGAAGTCACCTGAAGACTTACCACGAGTAATTGGGTGAGGTCTGTGTGACCTTAGATCAAGGGAAATACGGTGAGGACTAAGTGTCCTGAGCTGCATGTTCAGGACTGGGTGTCCGGGACTATGTGTCCTCAGGTTTAAATACCTAGCCGCCCTAACCAAACGTACAACTGTCACAGCAGTTGGAACTGGTCTACCAAATCATTGTCTTCATCGAGCTAACTGGTTCCATTTCCTCAACCCTTCCATTTCCTCGTTTCTGTGTTGTGTGCTTGTTCATATCTATTTGAAGACTTTGACTAAAGACTTTCTCTATTTCCTCAGCTCAAATTTCTTCAGTCTGTTTGTCTTCATTCTGTTTATCCTATGATTACGCTTTATGTACTCTATTCTTGTTTTCATTTCATCATGAAGACCATGTTCATGCTCTGTTATGTTTACTTCTGAGTACTTATTCCGCTGCAAGTAGTTCTTCACTCAGGAATTTCCTCACCCGCAAATTCCTCAGTCAAGAATTCATAAAAATCGCCTATTCACCCCCCCTCTAGTCGATATAACGCACTTTTAATTGGTATCAGAGCAAGGTACTCCCTTGTTCTGTGTGATTTTGGCTTAACCGCTTGGAGTTTTAGTTATGTCGACCGCAGGTATGATCAAGGTTTCTGCTGGGTGTCCTACCTTCGATGGGACAGACTACCCCTACTGGAAGAATAAGATCTTGAGGCAATTGACAATGATCTCTGGTACGTTGTGGAAAATGGAGTTCCCTTTGTCACTCCTACCATCAACGCTGCTGATGTGAAGAGATTCAATCAACTCGACTCTCAAGCGAAGAACATCATATGTGGCCATCTGAGAAAAGGGCAGTATGGCATAGTGAGTGCTTTGGAGACAGCAAAGCTTATCTGGGACAGGTTGTCCAAGGTCAATGAGGGAGTCTCAACATAGCGTGACTCTCGAGTTGACGTTCTTCGCAATCTCTTCGACTGCTTCAAAAGACTCGACAATGAAAATGTTCAGCAAACCTTCGATCGCCCTACTGACATCTCAAATGAGCTTCAAGCACTTGGTGCCACTGATATAACCGACCATGAGGTGGTAAAGAAATTGTTGAGATCACTTGATTCCTCATTTGATACCTTGGCATTGATGATACAAGAACGTGGAGACTATAAGTCACTTGATCCTGCTGATATCCTCGAGAGACTAAATACTCATGGGTTCCAGCTTGCTGAGAAGAGAGATCTCTATGGACCAAGTTATGGTAGATCACGGGCTCTTAAGGCCAAGGCAGTGTCTGAATCTGAAGGTGAAGATTCTGGCAGCAACCTTGGTGACCATGAAGAACTGAGCCAGGAGCTAGCAATGCTCGTGAGGAAGTTCCAGAAGTTCTCAGGACATGGTCGCTTTGGTAAATCCTCAAGAAGTGGTGACTTGAGATCAGATTCCTCATCCTATGATTACAAGAAGAGACTCTGTCACAAATGCAAGAAACCCGGACACTACATTCAAGATTTTCCTCATCAGAAAAAGGAATCAAAGAATAAGAAGTACAAGGATTACAGTTTTGATGATTCAAAGAAGAAGAAGAAATCTTCAAGGTCCTCATCTCACAAGAAGAGCAGCTCCAAGAAGGCTCGGAAATTCATTGGCAAGGAAATTGACTCTGAGGCTGAATCTGAGGAAAATGAGGAAGAGGAGGAATCTGAGGAGTCAGACTCTGGTGTGGCGAGCCTAGCCCTCGCTACCATGTTCATTAGCAAGTCCATCTTCAACTTTTAAGAAAAGGACCTCTCCAACACAACTTATGACGGCGATGAGGACTACGCTCCCACCTATTGCTTCATAGCAAAAGGCTCAAAGGTACTCAAATATCCCTCCTCCGAATCTAGTAAGGATGAATATGATGAAAACCTCAAACCCAGCTATTCTAAACTTGCTAAGATTGCTGTGAAACTGCAAAAGGCTCTGGAAAAGGTTCAAAACATGCTAGATAAAAGCAATGATATGTTGGGAGAGGAAATGGATCGCACTAAAATTTTGACTGAAAATCTCCAGAGACTTCAGTCCAAGTTTCACAATCTTCAAGGTCATCATAACACTCTCCTATCTGATCATGAGAAGGTTTCTTATGAATTTGTTCAAAGAAAGCAAGATCTTGAGCAATTAAGAGTGAGTTATGAGGATCTTCAGAAGGAGTGTGATTCATTACTTGCCCAACAGATCAGTGCTACTCAGGATGAATTTGTTCCTCCATGTTCGAAGTGCATTGAACGTGAAACTGCTAATTCTTCACCTGAATGCTCAAATACTTCCATTGCTGAAAATTCTTCAACTGCCTCTGCTATCACTAATTCCTTATCTGAGGACATTGCTAGTATCATTGATGATGCAGGGCTGAAGGAATTGTATATGACAGCCATGTACAAAAGTCTCAAAGGGCATCAGGCTCTTTGTGACGTGCTTAAAAAGAAGATCCTCAATAGGAAACCTAGGAAAGAGGGTATTGCCTTTCAGTGGAAACTTAATGTTGATGGGACCTACTGGAAACCTGAGCAGTATCCCAAAACCTCATGGGTTGCTGAAAGGGACCTTCAGTGGATCCATCTACTTTATCTGGCTTTACATGTGAATCTTCATATTCTTCTGATGAGTCAATTGACTCCAACTATAAACTGTTCAAAAATTAGAATGGTGAAGTATTTGCTAGATATGTTGGCACTAACTGCAGAAATGGCTCTCCTATGAAGAAAATCTGGGTTCCCAAAAGGTGCCTTGAAAATCTTCAGGTGAATGTCATCATGACACCACCTGTGAAAAATAGGAACCCCAGATCAAAATCTTCATATGGAACAAATTCTTCATATGGATCCAAGTCCTCATACGGACCAAACTCCTCACGTGGATCAAATTCCTCAAAAGGATCAAAGTCCTCATATGAACATCATCGTGCTAACCCGTCTGTTCCGCAGGGAAGATCTAAGGATTATGGGTATGTGCATTATTCTTCAAATCATTATGTTCATAAGTCCTCGAAGAATTTCTCTTCTTACTCTTATGCTTACCCTAATCCCTCCTATGTGAAACGAAGTGGATCGGCATCTATGCCACCTTTCTCTTATGGAGCTCGCAGAATGATGAACTCTTTGCCACCCCTTCAGATGTGGGTGGTGAAGAAAAAGAATTAATCTCTTATGCAGGGTCAGGTCTCCAGACGAACTTAATCGCTTGAAGAATTTGCTGGAGACCTGAATATGCTTGAAAGGACGCAAGCTAATCATGAAGAAATGAATTTTCATTTCTCACATCCTCATACTGCTTTAGCTGTTCTATTGGTTGATGAAATTGATCTAATGAAATTGATACCATATTCTTCACTGATGAAGTATATGAGTTCGTAAGTTGCACTAATTCATCTACAGGATGATCAACCCAAAGCCACTGAGTGGGCCCTCGATAGTGGATGTACAAATCACATGACTAGTGACAGGAGCTTATTGATAGACTCTGCTTTATCTCCATCACATCTAAAGCATATCACCTATGCTGACAAAGGAAAAAGCAAGGTATTGGGTCTAGGTAAGGTTGCAATCTCAAAGTATCGACACATGGACAAAGTCATGCTTGTCGAGTCCTTGGGGTTCAACCTCATGTCTGTCTCAATGCTTTGTGATCATGATATGGTTGTTGTCTTTGGCAAGTATCGTTGTGTTGTGATCATGGAAGCTGACAATTCCAAAGTCTTCAAAGGTTTTTGGAGAGGAGATTTGTATATTGTTGATTTCTCTATAGGACCACAACCTGCTACATGTCTACTTGCAAAAGCTTCAAAAGGCTGGCTATGGCATTGATGACTTGGTCATGCTGGCATGAGCAATCTACACATGCTCGCAAAGAAGAAGCATGTCATTGGCATTGAGAATGTCAAATTCCTCAAGGATCACTTATGCGGAGCCTGTGAAGCTAGAAAGATGAACAAGGCCAAGCATCCAGCAAAGACTATCATGACTACTACACGACCATTTGAATTGCTTCACATGGATCTCTTTAGCCCTACTCACTATGCCACATTCACAATTGTTGCATCCTTATATGGCTTTGTCATTGTTGATGATTATTCTCGATATACATGGGTGCATATCATCACTTACAAAACTGAAGTGCAGGAAGTCTTCAAACGATTTCCTCGAGGGCTTCAACCAACTTTGGTGTGAAGATCAAGCACATCAGAAGTGATAATGGAACTGAGTTCAAGAATACTGGTCTTGATGACTATCTTGATGAACTAGGTATTACTCATGAGTTATCTGCTCCTCATACTCCTCAGCAATGAGTACAAGACGCCTCCTCGCTTCTGTCCTGAGGCAATTGATACTGTGTGCCACATCATCAACAGGGTATATCTTCACAAATTCTTCAAGAAAACTGCATATGAACTTTTCACTGACAAGAAACCCAATGTGAGTTATTTCAAAGTCTTCAGTGCTAAATGTTGGATTAGAGATCTCATCACAGTTCTAAATTTGCACCGAAAGCACATGAAGGTTTTATGCTCGGTTATGGTAAGGACTCACACACCTACAGAGTCTTCGACACCTATCACCACAAGGTTGTTGAAACTGTAGATGTGCGGTTCGATGAGACTAATGGCTCGAAAAGAGAGCACCTACCTCCTGTGACAGATGAAATACCTCCTAAGGAATCTATTAAGTTCAAGGCTACTAAGGATGTCATTCCTACCGAAGAATCTGCCGAAGAAGTCATTCCAGAACATGAACAACGCATACTGATGCACCTGAGGAAAATGGGGCTGAAGAAAATGCTGGTCAAATTCCTCAACGACAACCCTCTCATCCTCGCGTTGCAAATGAAGTGCAAATTGATAAAATCATCAGCGACATCAACATTCCAGGTCCTCTCACACGCTCAAGAGCTTCACATTTATCTAACTTTTGTGGGCACTTTGCTTTCGTCTCTATCATAGAGCCCACTAAGGTAGATGAAGCATTTCTGGAGCCTGAGTGGATTCAAGCTATGCAAGAGGAACTACATCAATTTGAGATCAACAACGTCTGGGAAATGGTCAAACGTCCAGATCATCGCAAGCACAATATCATCGGCACAAAGTGGATCTACCACAACAAGCAAGATGAAAATGGCCTTGTGGTGAGCAATAAGGCATGACTTGTAGCTCAAGGCTACACACAGGTTGAAGGAATTGATTTCGATAAAACTTTTGCACCTGTTGCTAGACTTGAGGCTATTTGCATATTACTTGCTTATGCTAACCATCATGATATCATCTTACATCAAATGGATGTGAAAAGTGCATTCCTCAATGGTAAGCTTGAGGAAGAAGTATATGTTGCTCAACCCCCAGGTTTTGAAGATCCAAAGCATCATGACAAAGTCTTCAGACTCAATAAGGCCCTCTATGGCCTCAAGCAGGCCCCTCGGGTGTGGTATGATACTTTGAAGGAATTACTCATGAAGAAAGGCTTCAAACCCGGTTCACCTGACCCAACTCTTTTCACTAAATCTTATGATGGTGAATTGTTTGTGTGCCAAATTTATGTTGATGATATCATTTTCGGCTGTACTGACCAACGTTACAGTGATGAATTTGCCTATATGATGAGTGAAGAATATCAAATGTCTATGATGGGAGAATTGAAATTCTTCTTAGATCTTCAGATTCATCAACAGCGCAATGGCATATTCATATCTCAGGAGAAATACCTCAAGGATGTACTGAGGAAATTCGGCATGCAAGATTGCAAAGGAGTCAAAATCCCTATGCCCACAAATGGCCATCTATGCACTAATGAAAATGGTATTGACTCCAATCAAAAGTTATACCACTCCATGATTGGTTCTTTATTGTACTTATGTGCATCTAGGATAGATATTATGCTTAGTGTTTGCATGTGTTCCCGATTCCAAGATACACCGAAGGAATCACACCATAAGGCTGTGAAGCATATTCTTCGATATCTAGCTCACACACCAACACTTGGATTATGGTACCCCAAGGGCTTGGCTTTTGATCTCATTGGATTTTCAGACTCTGACTATGCTGGTGATCGTGTGGACCGCAAGTCAATATCTAGCACATGCCATTTCCTCGGACGATCTTTGGTCTGTTGGTCCCCGAAGAAACAAAACTGTGTATCACTGTCTACTGCTGAAGCTGAGTACATTGCTACTGGTTCTTGCTGTGCTCAACTGCTATGGATGAAGCAAACTCTCAAGGACTATGGCGTCAACGTGAAGAATGTGCCACTCTACTGTGACAATGAGAGTGCCATCAAGATTGCTCATAACCCAGTTCAGCACTCGAAGACAAAGCACATTCAGATTCATCATCATTTTCTTCGTGATCATGTATTGAAGGGTGACATCTCTATTGAGCATGTGAAGACTGAAGAATAGCTAGCCGATATCTTCACTAAGCCCTTGGATGAGAAGAGATTTATCAAGTTGCGGTGTGAGCTAAATATCTTAGAATCTTCAAATGTTCTTTGAAAAGGACACACATCCTAACACTTATGCAAAAATTGATGACTCAGATGTGCAACACATGAAGAAACATTTTTCTTCAATCAATGAAGACTAACACTCTAAGTGTGAAGAAATTAACGAATAATTTGATTCTCAGAACCCTACGACAATTGTACGCGGTGTCTGGAATCATCATTCTTATACGGTGGGTCACGCCACCACCAAAAGTTGAAAATCTTCAATTTGAGTTTTTCCTCAGTTTTGAAATTCCTCAGTTGTTTTTCAACTTGCATTGTCTTCTCTCTTTCCATCGTTCTTATTCATTGGCTATATATATATACATATATATATATATGAGTTTATGTCCTCTCCAGCATTCACTTATTGCTAATTCTTCAAGTTGCTTGTTCTGCTAAGTGAATGTGATCGGACCCTTCCCCATCTATGCTAATCTCAACCCAGTCTATTCACAAATTCTTCATGTGCATTCTATTTGAAACTCGTTCAAAATCTTCACTATGTCCTTGTCAGCTGAGGAAATTGCGAACGGAATTTTAGAACTTATCTTATCTGAATTTTCGGCTTTTGCCGCTCAAACCGTTACACATTCCACAATAATACGTATCCTATTCACCCACGATCACACACAATCATCACCTCTCAGTACGTGGGTGACACATGTCACACGAATGAGAAGGGTCAGGGGCACGTTCGTCCAATTTCCTCGGGCGGGCAGTTTTTCACTTCGGCTATAAATACCCCTCTCCCTTCCTCACTTTGTTTTTACTCCGCTCGACCTCACTCCCTCACTCAAGCTCTCGAACCCTAGCGCCGCCGCTACTTCCATCGTCGCCAGTGAGGAAGAGCTTCACTGCCTCGACCTCATCGCCGTCGTACTCACGCCGGCCGCGGATTTCTTCACTTCGCTGGCGCCGTAGCTGTCTTCCTCAGCCAAGTTAGGGCGTGGAAGATCTGAACCGATGAGCTTCAAATCTACACCTCACAGTTGTCGTGTTCTTCGTCCAGGGTAATTAAAAGTTACTTTTACTGCCCTCTTTGATTCAAATGTTCTCTACAAAATCTTCAAAAGGTGTTTATTCTTCAAGTCTTCACACACTGGACACCTCCCATAACATCTGTTCTTGATCTGTTTCTCTAAGAAAAAGAAAATTCTTCAAGATTCCTCAATTGTGTGGATTTTTCAATCTGTACAACTCTAGAACCTAAGTCAAAGAACGCTTAGTAAAATTCTTCAAGACTCAACTGGTCAAATTCCTCAAACTTGTTCTTATTGAAAAACCTTCTCAGAACGCATATGACCTCTCCAAATTCCTCGCAACTATACTCTGTTCACAAGTACACATGTCCGCTGCTGAATCCCTAGGTTCTCATCAACTTAACTCATTTGCAGCGTTCCTCGAAGAAAAGTTGCACACCTCTTCAGAGAATTCCATTGCTCAAATTCCTCGGCTGAAGAAAATGGCAGGTGGAAAGAAACCTCAGGAGGGAGGCAAGAGACTGGAGGTCCACACTACGTTTGAAATCCCTAAGGATATCTATGAGGATTATTGCACTCCTGATGAGGCCAAACATGGCAAGGAGGACAAAAATCAGCGCAAGCTGCGCATACAAAGGATAGAGAGGAGATGGGCACGGGAATGGAGGCAGTACAGATATGTTACTCCCAAGTATATGAAGAAATTCGCTCTTAATCCTCCATGCCCAAGACCTCCATTGGCACCTGGCCAAGAAGCTGATCCCACTAGCCTCAAGCGTGGGAGGACTATCCTGATGAATGGGCCAAGCGCCAGGCCAAGCTAGCCAAAGTAGCTAAGGAAGCAGTGAGGAAATTTAATGAAGAGTCTGCTGCTGCTGCTGCCACTGCTGAGGCCTATGCTAGCAAGCCGAAGAAGTCCATGCCTAAGAAGCCCGCACATAAGCCCAGTGCTCCTTCTTCAATGCCCTCACGGCCAAGCTCCTCAGCAATGCCCTCATGGCCAACTTATGTTAAGCCCTCACGGCCAATTCCTCAAGCCGCACCAGCTCCTTCAAAATCCTTAGCTCCTCCTTCCAAGTCCTCAGCACCTGTGCATCTCGCCATGTGCCAAAGGACAACAGTGACCTCTATTGCCTTAGGAGCTTTTGCTAATTCTTCAGTTGCACCAAATTCATCAACTGGCCCCTCTCTGCTGAAGACAAAGGCCACTGCTGGACGAGGCTCTCGACCAAGTCCTCACAAGAAGCAAGTCGCCTTTCAAGTACCATCCAAATATGATGAAGCTCATGATGAAGAACTCACTGAAATCATCAGAGATAGGCAACACAGGCCGCTAGAGCCAAAGGCAGCAATGTGCCATTGATGCTGGATCCAAAGTTGATCCTAGATTTCATTGACTTGTGGCACAAGGACCCCAACACACCTCTTCCTAAGCTGAACCTCACTCCTGGTCAAAGTCATGTGCTGACTCACTTCATCGATGAAGAAAAATGGAAATTTGAACAAGGAAGGAGGGTGAAGAAAGCGCAATACATGAAAGAGCGCTTTTTGAAGCAAAATGTTCTGAAGCTTTCACCTGAAGAACTTGTTGCTTTTCAATCACAGATCAAGAAACTAAGTGATGAATTTGATCGCTACTATGCTGACTCGCTTGGAGCCAAAGTCAGATTTGTAAAGATAACTGAAAAGTTCACTTCCAATGTTGCAGCCCCAACGCAACAAGAAAATCCTCAGGCTGAAGCATCTGCTCAGCCTACTGAAGAAAATGCCAGCACCACTAATGATACTCAGGCTGCTGAAGAAAATGCTAGTACCAGGGCTGATGACTGCATTCCAGTCGCTGATGAAACTGCTAGGACAACCACTAGTGTTGCGCCTGAAGAAATTGCCAGGCCAGCTAAAGCATCAACCACTATGCCTGAAGAAACTGCTTATACCAGGGCAACTGCATCAGTTGTGCCTGAAGAAACAGAACCAATTTCCTATGCTCCTCCTGCACCTGCACCAAGTCAAATTCTTCCTTCTCATCATAAGCTAAGAAGACCAAGGCTGCGGAGCATGCAGCTGTGAAGAAAAGGAAAGCATCAACTTCATCAGACTCTTTAGCTCCAAAGAAGATGAATAAATTGACCAGCTCGTTTGAAAATCCTATTGATGATGTTCCAGTCTCAAGAATGCCATCAAAGGAACTCGTTCCTTTTGATGAAGAATACATGATCCCAAGCAGATCCGATGCAGACATTCCTTCTGCTGCTTCCTCAGAGCAGTTGGATGAAGAAATTGAAGTGGATGCAATCCCTTCAACCCCACTTGTTTCATCACCCATGCCTTAGTTTACTGTTGAAGAGGCCGGCGTTGAAGAAATGAGTGGAGAAGATGAGGATGTGGACATTGGGTGCACAACGCCAGTTCTGAATGATGGCTTTTGGGAAAGTCGGCACCCCAATTCTCCGTTGTTCACTCCTCTGCAACAAATTCCTCAGTCCCAAATGACTACTGAAGTTCAAATGGGTTCTCAAGAACCACACCCCACTTCGTCCATCCATGAAGAGATTCCAGCCACTAGCGCTGACAACATTGCTGCTGAAGAATTGAAGTCACAGGCTGCCACTGAAGAAGAAACTGAACTTCCTCAGCCTGAGGAACCTGAGATCAAGATCCATGAGGTTGTGATGCAATTGACTGACACTCCTCACCCCAAGCCAAAGGATCCCTTCCCGAAGAAGAGGAAATTCAAGGTTGATGACTTCTTCAGCGAGCATGTGTTCTTCACAAACAATAACCCTTATGACTCTGCTCGTCTTAGAAGGAAGCGCTTTTGGACTGCCAGCCAAGCAAACTTTTATTCTTCACTGCTTGTCAACAAGGACAAAGTCTTCGACCATGAGCATATTCCTCACGTGGACATAGAATCACTACCTTGCTTCACCCCCAGTCCTTAGTGTGCTTCATGATGCAGGACTGCTCAACTTTTGCATGGATATTTGCGATTGGAGTGAAGAGCTCATTCTTCAATTCTATGCAAATCTGCATATCACAGGCGATGCTGACGATGTGAACTCTTGGGTTTTGGACTGATGACAAAAAACACACATTTCAAAGCACCGGCCTCTGAATTGCTTCATGCCCTGCCTGTCAGTCCTCCCCTTGAAGGCGCTCGTTGCATCTATCATGAACCTGAACTCACTACCCATTACATGCAAGTGCTAATGAAGCCTCTAAAGCCAGGTCAAGCTCCAAGGACCAAATTCCTCTTGAAGGAATTGTTGTTTGTGCCTAGAACTGTCTATCGCATTCTGACGAAGACATTGAGTCCAATCAAACTCCACGATTCAAATGATGAAGAAGTTGTTGGCATGATGAAGAATCTGCTATTCAATATCATACATGGCATTCCTATCAACTACCATGATTTCTTCATGATGACTCTGGCAAATGTTGCCCTCTCTCCGTTTGAGTTGAAGCCTTACGCTCCCTGGATTATGAGATTCCTCATAACAAGGTCTTCACTCAACTACAAGGCTGATTTTCAGAATTATGTCAATTACCTGCCCCCAATAGAAGTCCTCAAGCGGACATTCTCCTCATCTGATGAAAAAGGCAAGGCTACTTCTATTATTGATGAAGGCATTCGTCCATTGGATGGTCAGTTTTGCAAAGTTGCATCTTACTCCACCAATGATGATTCTGTTACTCATGATTCTACCGTAATGCATCAAGGCCAAATCCTCAAGCAATAGCTCCCCGGGTGATGACTGATCGTGAGCTTCTTCTTAGTCTTCACAAGAAGGTGGATCGAAACCACAAATGGATTAAGCGTCAGTTTGGTTCTATTCTTCACAACATGACTGCTACACACAGTGCAGTGAAGAAAAACCATTACTACCTCCATGAAGTCTTCGGTCACACCTGGGCTATTTTGACACATCTGTATGGTGAAGATGATCTGAAGAAAATGGGTTTCAAGCAGGACTTTGAATGGTCTCAGCCACCACCGGCGAAGAAATTCAAGAAGACTAAAGTTCCTTCCTTGGTGGCCAGCTCATATTCTTCGTCACATGAAACCGATGAGCATGAAGACTTGGAGGACACTGCGGTAGGCCCTACAACAACAAATGATCCCAACAACGCTGGCGCTCCTCCATCATCTTGATATTCTTCAGGGGCGTTAGTCCTGATTTTTCGTCCCTTTTGGTCATTTGATGACAAAGGGGGAGAAATTTGAGTTAGTATTCAAGTGGGTCTACTTATATGGGCGTTTTTTTTCTAAGATACAACTCTCGTTCTTCTGAGACTTTATTCGATCGAGTTGTAAACTTAAAACCTATGCTGGTCTGATACTTTTGCTGAGTTTTTCTGCATGCTTATTCCTCATTAATGTTAATGCATGCATGCTGAATTACATCAGTCACCATATTTCATCATGCATTTCAAATTCTTCGTATTGTATGTCAAATGCGTGTATGGATTACAAGATATAGAGGGTGATCTCCATGATTCTACTCTTCAAGTGTGCATTGCTTCAAAAGCAAATTCCTGACTATGCACATTTTCAGGGGGGTTTTCTATATCTTGCAATCAAATTCCTCAATATCAGTATTTACACTTCATATGTTTATCCCCGTTGAAAACTTAACCTATATTGTCATCAATCACCAAAAATGGGGGAGATTGTAAGTGCATCTAGTTCCCCTTAGTGATTTTGGTGTATTGAAGACTTATAGGTTAAGGGACTGATGCGTTTGTCAGTGTACACAGGTCTATAAGTCTATGAGGAGTTTGATATTTATAGAGAAAGTCGACCCCTAAAAATGAAGTTCTTCGACTGAAGACTATGGATTTTTGAAGACTTTCTGAAGAGTTTGAAAGTGAAAAAATTGGTGTAATCCTGAAGATTTGGTATTCATTCGAGGAACATGAAGCATGAAGACTTTTGTTTTCATGGTTTCATTTTCTCTTTCTTGAGTCATAAGAAACACAGTACTGTTAAAGGGGGTCGAGGAAATACTAAGGAAAAATTTCCAAGTGATGCTCAACTCAAATCCTACACCTACCAATCCCTTCGAGTGAAGCCATTGGAAATCTCATACAGTTCAGTCAATTTCTTCAGTGACAGAGACGAAGTTCTTCTGGTCTCTGACGAATTTGTTCTGACTGAGGAGTTAGGAATTTGCCAGTGCGGATTTCCTACACAGTGAGCAACATGATAGCCCTGAGGAATTTGATACTCAAAATTCCGACTGTTGCTGTGCTATGCGCCAGTTGTCCCAAAATATCTACCCACCTAATGGTCATATCATGGAAGGGCATTCATGTCTTATCATGTCGGGCTTCTCCCTAGGCTATAAATACCGCCCCCTACAACCACTAGCTGGTTGGCTGCTCCGAGAGAAACTGACACTTGTCAT
Organism: Triticum urartu; assembly: GCF_056163025.1. Taxonomy (NCBI): domain Eukaryota; kingdom Viridiplantae; phylum Streptophyta; class Magnoliopsida; order Poales; family Poaceae; genus Triticum; species Triticum urartu. Next base: position 439,422,390 of record NC_141878.1, on the reverse strand, counting down.
TTGAGAGCACCCCATCCTCCGAGGACTTTGAGCGAAAATCATCAAGTGAGGAAAACCCAAACACCTACAGACCCAAAGTGATTGAGCATCACTGAAGAGATTGATCTTGCGTGGATCCGACGCTTGTTACCTTTGAAGATTGTGCATCTTCCAGACGGTTAGGCATCATGGTCTAGAGCATCCAAGAGGAAATTGTGGATCGCCAAGTGACCGAGTCTGTGAAGGTTTGGAAGTCCCCTGAAGACTTACCACGAGTGATTGGGCGAGGTCTATGTGACCTTAGATCAAGGGGAATACGGTGAGGACTAAGTGTCCTGAGCTGTGTGTTCATGATTGGGTGTCCGGGACTTTGTGTCCTCAGGTTTAAATACCTAGCCGCCCTAACCAGACGTATAACTGTCACAGCAGTTTGAACTGGTCTACCAAATCATTGTCTTCACCAAGCTAACTGGTTCCATTTCCTCAACCCTTCCATTTCCTCATTTCTGTGTTGTGTGCTTGTTCATATCTGTTTGAAGACTTTGACTGGAGACTTTCTCTATTTCCTGAGCTCAAATTTCTTCAGTCTATTTGTCTTCATTCTGTTTATCCTGTGATTACGCTTTCTATACTCTGTGCTTGTTTTCATTTCATCATGAAGACCATGTTCATGCTCTGTTATGTTTAATTCTGAGTACTTATTCCGCTGCAAGTAGTTCTTCACTTAGGAATTTCCTCACCCGCAAATTCCTGAGTAAAGAATTCATAAAAATCGCCTATTCACCCCCCTCGAGTCGACATAACGTACTTTCAATATTTGATATACATGTTATTGATGTGTACCTTACTAATGCTCACAGTAGCACCTAGGTATTTGATATTGGTTCTGTTTCTAATATTTGCAACTCGAAACAGGGGCTACGGATTAAGCGAAGATTGGCTAAGGACGAGGTGACGATGCACGTGGGAAATGGTTCCAAAATTGATGTGATCTCTGTCGGCACGCTACCGCTACATCGACCTTCGGGATTAGTTTTAGACCTGAATAATTGTTATTTGGTGCCAGCGTTAAGCATGAACATTATATCTGGATCTTGTTTGATGAGAGACGGTTATTCATTTAAATCAAAGAATAATGCTTGTTCTATTTATATGAGTAATATCTTTTATGGTCATGCACCCTTGATGAGTGGTCTATTTTTACTAAATCTTGATAGTAGTGATACACATATTCATAGTATTGAAGCCTAAAGATATAAGTTTAATAATGATAGTGCAATTTATTTGTGGCACTACCGTTTACGTCATATTGGTGTAAAGGGCATGAAGAAACTCCATGCTGATGGGCTTTTGGAATCACTTGATTATGAATCACTTGATGCTTGAACCATGCCTCATGGGCAAGATGACTAAGACTTGGTTCACCGGAATAATGGAACGAGCAACAGACTTATTGGAAATTATGCATATTGATGTATGCGGTCTGATGACTGTTGATGCTCGTGGCGGGTATCGTTATTTTCTGACCATCACAAATGATTTGAGCAGATATGGGTTTATCTACTTGATGAAACATAAGTCTGAAACATTTGAAAAGTTCAAAGAATTTCAGAGTGAAGTAGAAAATCATTGTAACAAAAAATTAATTTTCTATGATCTAATCGTGGAGGAGAATATTTGAGTTACGAGTTTGGTCTTCATCTGAAACAATGCAGAATAGTTTCGCAACTCATGCCACCCGGAACACCACAGCGTAATGGTGTGTCTGAACATCGTAACCGCACTTTATTAGATATGGTGCGATCTATGATGTCTCTTACTGATTTACCGCTATCGTTTTGGGGTTATGCTTTAGAGACGGCTACATTCACGTTAAATAGGGCACCATCGAAATCCGTTGAGACGACACCTTTTGAACTGTGGTTTGGCAAGAAACCCAAGTTGTCATTTCTTAAAGTTTGGGGCTGCGATGCTTATGTGAAAAAGCTTCAACCTGATAAGCTCGAACCCAAATCGGAGAAATGTGTCTTCATAGGATACCCAAAAGAGACTGTTGGGTACACCTTCTATGGGAGAAATGTTGCAGACCCGTTGACTAAGCCTCTCTCACGAGCAAAACATGATCAGCACCAAGACTCCATGGGTGTTAGAATCATTACTGTGTAATCTAGATTATTGACTCTAGTGCAAGTGGGAGACTCAAGGAAATATGACCTAGAGGCAATAATAAAGTTGTTATTTATATTTCCATATATCATGGTAAATATTTATTATTCATGCTAGAATTGAATTAACCGGAAACTTAGTACATGTGTGAATACATAGACAAACAGAGTGTCACTAGTATGCCTCAATTGACTAGCTCATTAATCAAAGATGGTTAAGTTTCCTAACCATAGACATGAGTTGTCATTTGATGAATGGGATCAAATCATTAGAGAATGATGTGATTGACTTGACCCATCCGTTAGCTTAGAACTATGATCGTTTAGTTTATTGTTATTTCTTTCTCCATAACTTATACATGTTCCAATGACTATGAGATTATGCAACTCCTGAATACTGAAGGTACACTTAGTGTGCTATCAAACATCACAACGTAACTGGGTGACTATAAAGATGCTCTACAGGTGTCTTCGATGGTGTTTGTTGAGTTGGCATAGATCAAGATTAGGATTTGTCATTCCGTGTATCGGAGAGGTATCTCTGGGCCCTCTCGGTAATGGACATCACTATAAGCATTGCAAGCAATGTAACTAATGAGTTAGTTGCAGGATGATGCATTACGGAACGAGTAAAGAGACTTGCCGGTAACGAGATTGAACTAGGTATTGAGGTACCGACGATTGAATCTTGGGCAAGTAACATACCAACGACAAAGGCAACAAAGTATGTCGTTATGCAGTTTGACCGATAAAGATCTTCGTAGAATATGTAGGAACCAATATGAGCATCCAGGTTATGCTATTGGTTATTGACCGGAGATGAGTCTCGCTCATGTCTACATAGTTCTCGAACCCGTAGGGTCTGCACGCTTAACGTTCGATGACGATCGGTATTATGAGTTTATGTGTTTTGATGTACCGAAGGTAGTTCGGAGTCCATGTGTAATCACGGACATGACGAGGAGTCTCGAAATGGTCGAGATATTTGAAGGCTATATTTGGACATCGGAATGGTTCCGGATGAGTTCGGGTATATATCGAAGTACCAGGGGTTGCCGGAACCCCCCGGGGAGTCAATGGGCCTTATTGGGCCTTAGTGGGAGGGAGGAGGAGGCGGCCAAGGTGGATGGCGCGCCCCCTAAGCCCAATCCGAATTGGGTGCCCCCTTCCTTCCCTCTCTCTCCCTCTTCCTTCTTCTCCTACTCCTACTAGGAAGGGGGGAAACCTTAGGACTCCCCCCCTTGGGCGCGCCCTATGAGGGCCGGCCCTTCCCTCCTCCACTCATTTATATACGGGGGAGGGGGCATGCCATAGACACACAAGTTGATTTTTAAGCCGTGTGCGGTGCCCCCCCTCCATAGAATTCCACCTCGGTCATATTGTTGTAGTGCTTAGGTGTAGCCCTGCGTCGGTAACTTCATCATCACTGTCATCACGCCGTCGTGCTGATGAAACTCTCCCTCGGCCTCAGCTGGATCAAGATTACGAGCGATGTCACCGAGCTGAGCATGTGTAGATCACGGAGGTACTGTGTGTTTGGTACTTGATAGGTTGGATCACAAAGACGTTCGACTACATCAACCGTGATTCATAATTCTTCCGCTTTCGGTCTATGAGGGTACATAGACATACTCTCCTCTCGTTGCTATGCATCTCCTAGATAGATCTTGCATGATTGTAGGAAAATTTTTGAAATACTATGTTCCCCAATAGTGTATCCCAGGAAGATGGACAATCACCATTGGTAGACATTCACATAGGCATATATCCCACATTGGATCACGAGCCCTTGTTGGAAAAGCTTTCTGGCAAGGCTTCTATTGGCCCACAACCCACCAAGATGCAACTGCACTAGTAACGTCATGTGAAGCGTGCCAGTTCCATTCCAAGAACATACATTGGCCAGCTCAAGCCCTTCAAATGATCCCTCTCTCCTGGTCCTTCTCGGTCTGGGGGCACGATATCCTCAGCCCTTTTCTCCGTGCTATCGGGGGCTTTGAGTTCTTGTATGGGGCGATCGACAAGTTCAAAAAGTGGCCTGAAGTATAGCCGGCGAGGAAGGTGACAACACAGTCAGCTGTCAAGTTCTTTAAAGGATTAGTTTGCCATTTTGGTGTTTCGAATAGGATCATCATCGACAATGGTACACAGTTCACGAGCCACACCTTCATGCAGTACTGTCAAAGGAGGTGCAAGGTGCACACCCAGAGCCTTGAGAAATGTGACCTTGTTCTTCGTTGGATCTAGTCTGTGAAGGGACTAAACAAGTTGACACCAAAGTGGGAAGACCCTTATCGGGTAGCACAAGTCACCAGACCTAGCTTGGTCCATCTAGAGACCGAAGATGGCACCTGTCGGTGTCAAAACTAGCGGATCTCGGGTAGGGGGTCCCGAACTGTGCGTCTAGGCCGGATGGTAACAGGAGACAAGGGATACGAAGTTTTGCCCAGGTTCGGGCCCTCTCGATTGAGGTAAAACCCTACGTCCTGCTTGATTAATATTGATGATATGGGTAGTACAAGAGTAGATCTACCACGAGATCGAGGAAGCTAAACCCTAGAAGCTAGCCTATGGTATGATTGTTGATGTGTACGTTGTCCTACGAACTAAAACCCTCCGGTTTATATAGACACCGGAGAGGGTTAGGGTTACACAAAGTCGGTTACAATGGTAGGAGATCTTCATATCTGTATCGCCAAGCTTGCCTTCCACGCCAAGGAAAGTCCCTTCCGGACACGGGACGGAGTCTTCAATCTTGTATCTTCATAGTCCAGGAGTCCGGCTGAAGGTATAGTCCGGCTATCCGAACACCCCCTAATCCAGGACTCCCTCAGTAGCCCCTGAAGCAGGCTTCAATGACGACGAGTCCGGCGCGCAGATTATCATCGGCATTGCAAGGCAGGTTCCTCCTCCAAGTACTTCATAGAAGATTTTGAACACAAAGACAGTGTCCGGCTTTGCAAAATAAGTTTCCACATATTTCCATATAGAGAATAATATTTACACCAATCTAATCTGTTGACGTATTCCGTAGCGTGTCACACCATGGCCAAGCCTTTATCCGAGTCGTTTCATTATTCCACCTCAGCGCGTCATGCGAGGCGGTTTCCTTGGCACGTCTTGTTAAAGCAGAGATCGTGTCCCCTTATCCCGGGATTCTCATCAATACGGGCGTGGGTAACCCAACCGCGCCATTGATTACGGCGCTTGGAGATAAGCGAGTTTTACCAGGCTGGTGGGGACATGTAGTTGTGTCCACCTATATAAGGGGATAAGGATCCACCTTTTCACCTACGCCTTCTTCCTCCTTCGCCTATCCATTCTTGCGCACTCGAGCTCCAACGCCCAAGTCCGCACTCCCCACCTCAACCTTCTCTAGCCATGTCCGGAGCGGGAGGCAAGTGGATGGTCTCCTCCGTTACGGAGGGACATATCAAAAAGCTGAGGAAGGCCGGATACCTGTCTAACGACATCACGTACCAGCTCCCTGAAAAGGGGCAGCTCATCCCCACCCCTAGGCCCCATGAGAGGGTGGTGTTCCTCCCACATTTCCTCTGCGGACTGGGCTTCCCTCTCCACCCATTTATCCGGGGGCTCATGTTCTACTACGGCCTGGATTTCCACGATCTAGCCCCGAACTTCGTCCTCAACATCTCGGCGTTTATCGTCGTGTGCGAGGCCTTCCTCCGCATCCGCCCCCATTTCGACTTATGGCTCAAGACTTTCAACGTCAAGCCGAAGGTGGTGCGCGGCAACCAGGCGGAGTGCGGAGGCGCCATGGTGGGTAAGATGGCCAACGTCCTATGGCTTGAGGGCTCCTTTGTGGAGACCCTGAAGGGGTGGCAATCGCGGTGGTTTTACATCACCGAGCCGCGCGACGTCGAATGGGTCGCACCCCCCGAGTTTCGATCCGGACCCCCCACGCGGCTCACCTCCTGGAAGGAGACGGGCCTGTCTTGGGGTAAAAAAGGAGAGCTGACCAGACTCCAAACATGCAACCAAACCCTAGCGGACAAGAAGCTCAAGCTTGTCAATGTAGTCCAGGTTATGCTCATCCGCCTGATCCTCCTGTGTCAACAACGGGCTTTCAACCTGTGGGAGTTCGACCCGGCGCGGCACCAAACTCTAAGCAGGCTCTTCGATACGACGTACGAAGATGCCTGGAAGGTGCTTTTCAAAGGCGCCGAGGCTCCCGCATCCGCTACCGAGGATCACGGATTCAGTGCGCAGCGTCACGCTCTCATGGTAAGCTATTTTTTTCCTTTTACAGGGAAACAGTTTTTCATAGTTTGACTCCATGCGGGATCTAAGCTCCCTTACCTTTGATAGGATTGGCAGGTGACATCCGGATAGATCAACTGTTCGGCTCCTTTTCCCGAAGGACTAGCGGACGCTCGCTTGGTGAAGCTGCGGGTTCCGGCACCCTATGTGGTGCCGGAGAAGAAGGCCGCAAAAAAGGTCGCGGGGACTCGAAAGAGTGCCTGGCGCCAGGAGGTGTCAGATCCATCATCCGATGGTTCCAAGGCGCATTCCTCCCGTGAAGACGAGGAGGAAGAAGAAGAGACCTCTCCCCCTCCAGCGGGGGGAGAGAAGAAAAGGAAGGTCGCCCTCTCGGGGGAGGCCGGAGGGTCCAAGAAGGGGAAAACCCTTCCTCCGGACTGCTCCACCGACGCCGACGGTGGTGGAGAGGAGTGGCAGCCCAGGGCCAAGTCCCTGGCAAAATCGTAAGTATCCGGATACCAGAGTAATTCATAGTATACGTTTATTGCACAGCTTTCCCTTACGTCGAATATGTTTATGCAGCCCACCCAAAGACCGGCTCAACGCGTCGTCGAGCGGCTCACTGGACTCGTCGGATGTAACTCGCTTCCGACGGCTTCCTCCCCCCGCCCTACGGACGACACCGAATTGTTGTCCCAACAGGTTCCAAGCCGGGAGGAGGTGGTCCTGGAGGCGCCGCAAGGCGACCTCCCGGACTCCAGGAGTAAAGGGGATGAAACCCCCCGGGGCTCCAAGTCCGGCTGTTGGCCGGACACCGCTCCGGAACCTTCAAAGGTTCCAGAGTCCGGCGGGGGACCTCCTTCCAAGAGGAGCAAGTCCACCGTGCCGGCGGCCCCCGTCCAACAAGAGGCGCCGGACAATATGTTGGAGGCGCTCCAAGGTGCCTCCATCGACGAGGAGCACCGCACTATTATGAGTGCGGTGGTCCAGAAGGTTCAGTCTGCCAAGAGCGGACTGACTGAAGCTTGTACTAGCCTTTTGACAGGCTTTGAGGTAAGTAAAGAATGTGTAAATAATAGTACCGCATAGACAATAGCCCCTGATGCTCTGTTTGGCGTTCGGGAAGAAAAGCCGAATAGAGGATCAAATAGAATTCGCAGGAGTCTAACAAAAATGAGTCAATATGCATATGCAGGCTTCCCTGCTGGCGTCCGCCGCACTGACTGCGGAAGTGGACACGCTAAAGCAGAACCTCGAGCGGTCCGAGCAAGAGCTCGAGCGTGCCAAGAAGCAGCTCGAGGACAATGAAGGTAAGAAATACCTTGTTTTTAAATATATATATAAAAAGGTGCAATTGCAAATAATGACAGGATTATCGTGGCTATTTTAGGGGCCACGTCTGGAGTGGCGACCCTTAAGCAAGCGCTGGTCGAGGCCAAGAAGAGGGCGGCCTCGGAGCGCATCGAGCGGGAGAAGTATGAGGCCGAGGTTGGCAAGGTGCGGCAAGAGCTCCAGGCTCTCATGGAAAAACATGAGATTTTGGAGCTTGACTCAAAGACGCGAGCGTCCGAGCTCACGGTGGCTATTGAAAATGCCAAGTCTGCCAAGGCCGAGTCCTAGAAGACCCTCCAGGAGTTGGATGAGGTGAAGAAGATAGCAGCGGGTAAGGCATTTTTTATGCAAAGCAAACACATAAACGTGAGTTACTGGTTACTTACCCGAATCCGGAGCTCTCCAGGAGCGTTCGCAGATCTTCCCCGGAGTGTGTCTGATGCCTCCGCATTCTATCGAGCCGAGGAGGGCAGCTCGACGGAGAAGGTGTTCTGGTCTCAGTACGCTGAGGCCGGACACCCCGTGCCCCTGAGCGACCAGCTGAAGCGACTGGTCGAGCTCCACAAGGCAGCCGAAAAGTCCATGAAGGGCCTCATTATTCGGCTGAGGCCTGGAGGGGCTCTGCCTGGGAGCTATTTCGGGCTGGTGCGGCAGCTGGTGGAGGCCTGTCCAAGGCTCGAAGTCATCAAGCGCTCCGTCTGCATTGAGGGTGCCCGTAGGGCCCTTGCCTGTGCTAAGGTGCACTGGGGCAAGCTGGATGCTGAGAAGCTTGTGAAGGACGGGCCACCGTCGGGGAAAGAGCATCGCAAGCCCGAGAATTACTATAAGGATGTTCTGAAGGGTGCCTGCCTTGTGGCAGATGAATGTTCTAGGGATGTAATTTTTGACTGAAACTTGCTCGTTTTGTCCTGTGCGCTGAAAACTTGTTTATATGCGCTAAGCAATGCTGTTGGAATTTAAAATATTACCTTATGTGCGGCTATTTATCAATTCTGACAAATGGCGAGTCGTCGGCTTCTGCCCCCGTGCCGCTAGTGCTGGGGTGTTCGGGGATAAACCTGAGCGCTCTTTTTCCCATGTTTGGGTCCTTCGAGGGAGGCGCTCAGCCCAACGAACAAGGCAATCGGACTATAATGCGTGAAAACTCTCACTTAGCCATAGAATTCTATAATTTTAAATTTCGGCGAAGCCCCTGGTATTAGGAAGACCGAGTTCGGGGCGCTATCCACGCCTTGGCCGGACAGAGCCGGCTCCTCGCCCAAATCGGCGTAAGTCTTTAGGGACTCGAAAAAACCTCTCGAACAGCGACCAACTCTCGCTTCATCATGACAGTCAGTTTTAGCTTTCTCCATTGAGGTGCTCGACCCAGCTCAACTGGGGCACAATCGCAGTGGTTCTCCTAGTGCTACCTTAGCCGATATAGCGGAACGTAAGGCACCAAAACATAGGAGCCGGGCAAACCCAACTATTGACCCAAGACATGATTCGGAGCCGATGCATATAATGCTATAAGTTCGGGGTGCCGCACTTGTTAAAGTGTTCAGACTTCTCACACCATATTGAGGGGTACTAAAGCCCCTGGCGTATTTTGGCCGTACCAACGTGTACGGGTGCAACATGTCGTTAAGGAACATATATAAAGAAAAAGGTAATGCAGAAATAGACGAAAGCTATGCATTGTTTATTAAAAAAAGGGGTGCGATCAAAGCAGAACGATACAAGTAATGCGATAAGTGGAAGGTTGGACTAGTTAACATGTCCGTTCCAGGGGCAAGCTGCGGAATAGTATGCGTAACGGGTATACTGCTTGTGATAGAGACCACCTAGGAGTTCCGTAATGCGGTGTGGCTTGTCTGCTTCCCTGGTTCTTGCATCGTTGGTGCGGCAATTGAACTGCCGAACAGGCCTTCCGAAGGATGGAGTCCTGAAAGTAAGAGAAAATTAAAAAATCGGCAGCCCCTAGTACGGTTTAAGCCATGTTTTGGGCGTGCCATGATGGTGCCCCTTCCCCTGTGCCCATGGTATCTCCAGAGCGTGGTTATGTACGCGAAGTTCTGGCATCACCTTTTTGCGAGGATTGGGGTTGGGGCCGCATTGCTACGCCTGCTCGGATCGTGCCAGGCGGTCTTGTTGTAGGTTACTCCAGGCGCGCTTACGGTGTCCAGTCGTTTAGTGGCCGGACTGGAGAACTGCCTGGAGAGGCTGCTTTGTACTTCCGCTGCAAAGGCCTTCGTGTGCTCCTCCTTTCGGAGGGAGCGTTCGGTGTTTCCATTGACCGTAATTACTCCTCGAGGCCTGGCATCTTGAGCTTAAGGTATGCGTAATGCGGTACCGCATTGAACTTAGCGAATGCGGTTCGCCCGAGCAGTGAGTGATAACCACTGCGAAACGGGACTATGTCGAAGATTAACTCCTCACTTCAGAAATTATCCGGAGATCCGAAGACCACTTCAAGTGTGACTGAGCTTATACAGTTGGCCTCTACACCTGGTATTACGCCTTTAAAGGTCGTTTTGGTGGGCTTAATCCTTGAGGGATCTATGCCATTTTCCGCACTGTATCCTGGTAAAGCAGGTTCAGGCTGCTGCCACCGTCCATAAGGACTCTAGTGAGATGAAATCCGTCAATAATTGGGTCTAGAACCAATGCGGCAAATCCGCCATGACGGATGCTAGTGGGATGGTCCCTTCGATCAAAGGTGATCGGGCAAGAGGACCATGGGTTGAACTTTGGGGCGACTGGCTCTACCGCATATACGTCCCTTAACGCGCGCTTCCGCTCCCTTTTGGGGACGTGGGTTGCGTATATCATGTTCACCGTCCGCACTTGTGGGGGAAAACCCTTCTGTCCACTGTTGTTCGGTGGCCTGGGCTCCTCGTCGTCATCGCTATGCAGCCCCTTGTCTTCATTTTTGGCGTTTAACTTGCCTGCCTGCTTGAACACCCAACAATCCCTGTTGGTGTGATTGGCTGGCTTTTCGGGGGTGCCATGTATCTGGCATGAGCGGTCGAGTATTCGGTCCAAACTGGACGGGCCCCTAGGATTCCTTTTGACTGGCTTTTTCCGCTGACCGGATTTAGAGCCTCTGAATCCAGCATTAACTGTCGTATCCTCAGCATTGTCGCCGTTAATGCGGCGCTTCTGCTTGTTGCGACGCGACCTGCCACTACTGTCCCTAGTGTCCGAATTACCAGGGTTCTTGGTCATATTGTTGCTACGAGCAAGATAGCTGTCTTCTCCCGCGCAAAAGCGGGTCATGAGTGTCGTGAGTGCTGCCATAGATTTCGGCTTTTCCTGTCCAAGGTGCCGGGCTAGCCACTCGTCACGGATATTGTGCTTGAAGGCTGCTAGGGCCTCAGCGTCAGGACAGTCGACTATTTGATTTTTCTTTGTTGGGAACCGTGTCCAGAATTGCCCAGCCGATTCCTCTGGCTGCTGAATTACGTGACTTAGGTCATCGGCATCTGGGGGTCGCACATAAGTGCCCTGGAAATTGTCGAGGAATGCGGCTTCCAGGTCCTCCCAACAGCTGATTGACCCTGCTGGCAAGCTGTTAAGCCAATGCCGAGCTGGTCCTTTAAGCTTGAGTGGGAGGTATTTGATGGCGTGGAAATCATCGCCGTGGGCCATGTGGATATGAAGGAGATAATCCTCGATCCATACCGCAGGATCTGTTGTGCCATCATATGATTCGATGTTTACGGGTTTGAAACCCTCGGGGATTTGATGATCCATTATTTCGTCTGTAAAGCAGAGTGGGTGTGCGGCGCCTCTGTACTGGGCTATATCATGACGTAGCTCCAATGAGCCTTGTCTACTGTGTTCGGCCCCGCCGAATTTGTGGCCGGCGTGACGGTTACCATCTCGAGCCGTGGGGCGCCCACGCGATCCATAGATCGATCTTGTTTGCCTTGCCTTGTCCTCCAACATGTCTTGTAAGTCCGGCACATATTCCCGTGCCTTGGTACGGGGTGCGGCTTGAGTGGAGGGCCGAGAGGCCTCTCTGTTGCGACCACGAGGGGGCCGGTCGGCCGCATCAAGTGCTTCCTCCTCTAATCGGGGTAGCAACCTGCGCTTTGGGTAGCTCTTGGAGGGGCGTTCGAGTTTATGCTCTTTGGCCGCAAGGACTTCAGTCCATCTGTCGACTAGCAAATCTTGATCAGCTCTAAGCTGTTGCTGTTTTTTCTTAAGGCTTCTTGCCGTGGCCATAAGCCTACGTTGAAAACGCTCTTGCTCGACGGGATCCTCTCGCACGACGAATTCGTCGTCGTCGAGGCTTGCCTCGTCTTCGGAGGGAGGCATATAATTATCGTCCTCGACCTCTCTGTCTGCCGCTCTCTCATGAGGGCTGGCTTCTCCATCCTCCTGTGCTGAATCTTGCTGGAGGGGGTTTTCTTCGGCACTCTCCGGAGTATTATTATCTCCCATGCTGGAATCACCGTATTTGCTTTGGCAGGATTTTGAGCGGCGCTGCTGATGCCGGCGCTTAGGCTGTTTCTTGGAGGGGTCATCGCCCGCAGTTCCATTGCCATCTCCTTCTTTTGGGGTGTCCACCATGTATATGTCATATGACGAGGTGGCTTTCCAGGGCCCAATAGGCGCTGGTTCTTCATTGTCTCCTGCATCGGCGTCCATACCGTCAATGTCTTCGGAGTCGAAGTCGAGCATGTCGGTTAAATCGTCGACAGTGGCTACAAAGTGGGTGGTGGGTGGGCTTTGAATTTCTTCATCGTCCGTACCCCAACCTTGCTGACCGTAGTCTAGCCAGGGCTCTCTTGATAAAGAGAGAGACTTCAGTGACTTCAGGATATCGCCGAGAGGCGAGTGCTGAAAGAAGTCCGTGGCAGTGAACTCCATGATCGGCGCGCAATCGGACTCGATCGGCAGGGACGCAGAGGGTTCTGAGTCCGGAGAGGAGTCCGGCTCCTTGGAGTCACAAGTCTCGCAGAGTACGGGGCTGGTGTTCGGCTCAATAACCGTTGGGGTCGCAGCCCCCGAGGTGGCTTCCAACCGCCCATCCTCGATCGGCGCAGCTGGCTCCGAATTAAGGGTTGGAGCTGACGCGGGTGCGGCCTCCAGGGCACTATTCGGCGGCAGAGCTTAATCATGCTCGTCGTGACAGTGCGGCGCGCTCGGCTGTGGCTCAAATCCGTCGAGGATCAAGTCCCCGCGGATGTCAGCCGTGTAGTTTAAACTTCCAAATCTGACCTGACGGCCGGGGGCGTAGCTTTCGATCTGCTCCAGACGGCCAAGCGAATTGGCCCGCAGTTCGAAGCCGCCGAAGACGAAGATCTGTCCGGGGAGGAAGGTCTCACCCTGGACTGCATCGCTATTGATGATCGTAGGAGCCGTCGAGCCTGATGGCGACGACACAGAGGAACTCTCAATGAAAGCACCAATGTCAGTGTCAAAACCGGCGGATCTCGGGTAGGGGGTCCCGAACTGTGCATCTAGGCCGGATGGTAAGAGGAGACAAGGGACACAAAGTTTTACCCAGGTTCGGGCCCTCTCAATGGAGGTAAAACCCTACGTCCTGCTTGATTAATATTGATGATATGGGTAGTACAAGAGTAGATCTACCACAAGATCGAGGAGGCTAAACCCTAGAAGCTAGCCTATGGTATGATTGTTGATGTGTACATTGTCCTATGGACTAAAACCCTCCAGTTTATATAGACACCGGAGAGGGTTAGGGTTACACAAAGTCGGTTACAATGGTAGGAGATCTTCATATCCGTATCGCCAAGCTTGCCTTCCACACCAAGGGAAGTCCCTTCTGGACACGGGACGGAGTCTTCAATCTTGTATCTTCATAGTCCAAGAGTCCGGGTGAAGGTATAGTCCGGCTATCCGTACACCCCCTAATCCAGGACTCCCTCAGCACCCCTGTGTAGAACTCATAGAATATTGAGCATCTTCACAAGTTCTACCCATGAGGCTTAGTTCCCAGGCTGCCCGTCAACCTCTTTTGTACAAGTTGGCTGGCAAGGCATGTAATCCTTCGAACAGAGTCGGGCGTAGATCCCGTGCATAGTGAAATAAAGCTAAGTGTGTTTCACAACTCTTTGTCAAAGTACATATTTATTTGTGTATGATGGATGTGATGTTGTGTTACATTTTATGTTGTATGACATGATTAATGCGCCTTCAAGGTTTCTAGCCTCCTCTTTTCTCTTATTTCTGTTTCTCAAGGACAGAAGAGCTCCTCGCATGTAAGTTTCCCGGGGGGTGACGGTATAGATACCAAATGGCATTAAAGTTACCATTTACAACAAGAAGTACAACAAAGAAAGTTAAGTTGTAAAACTTTGAAACAAATTATTAGTTGTAACTGTTATCTTTGCTTGAATGATTTTACCTTTGTATAAAAAACCTGCACGTGAAGGAACCTTGTCGAGATTGGTTGTGCTCTTACTTTGTATCGAGTCCGCTCAACATTTTAAGTAGTTGTGCCCAGACCGATAAGTGTGATCTTGCCGACAGTGGCACTTCCGGCAAGCTGCTAGGGATCCATTCTTCAAGCACTAAACGGCAAGAGTGTCTTCACCAACAAGTATATACAAAGGTAGAATCAAGCGAGGAGGATAGCATTCAGTCATTCAAACTTAAGTTATATTACACCAGAAAGATCGTGCAACTATGACTTAAGATAAATTGTATTTTACATGAACTACACTTGCGACAAGACGCTAGGAGAATTTACTTCTTGAGATGGCCTTGCATCCTGGAGATCTCGCCAACCATTTTGCCGATTTGCATGACAAGTTCTTCGGCAGCTTTGGCGTCGGTCCCCTTTGGCAAGCTCGTGAAGGCTTTGGAGAGGTTAATTCCAGGGTTGCGGTGCACGATCTTGATGAGCACCTTGAAGACAACATCACGACAGAGTTTGTGGGATTCACTGGAGAATTGGACGGCCCGATCCTGATGATGCTTCTCCAATGTAGTGATGAAATTCTCAAAGAAGAGAGTAATCCTAACACTTGCAGCTTCTTTGGAGTTGATGGAGTAGCCCCAACTCTGCATGCCCATGGTTGCCAGCTGTGTAGTGAGTTGCTCTGCTATATTGCAGGCTACTTTTCAGCTAATTGAAGAGTTCTCAGCGTTGACAAGCAGGGCCTTCTCTTTTTGGAGCTCCTCCACCAAGATATTCTCTTTGCCCTTGGTGTTCTCAAGATTTTGTTCCAAGGTGGAAAGCTTGAATTTAAGATCAGCATTGATGTTGTTAGCATCACCTAGCTCCTTGGTCTTGGATGATAGCGAATTTTTGCAGCTCCGCCAAGGTGTGAGTTGCCTTCCGCAATAATTCCTTGAGACCAAGGATGTCCTTGTTGCTAGCGGCAAGGTCCTCTTCAAGATTTTTCACCTTGGCCTCCAACTCCAGCTTGGCGGCCTCTACAGCTTTGGCAGCATCAACGACTTCCTTGAGCTTGCCGGCGTGATCCAGAGCTTGGGCTTCAATAGCTTCTTTATGTTTTAGCTCTAGCTCCTGGTTCTGCTAAGAAAGGAGTGTCTGGATTTCTTCATCCTTGCTGTGAAGTTTGGCGGTGAGCGCCTCTTCTCGGGCAGTAAGGTCTTCTTCATGGGTGTCAAGACTAACCTTGTGTCTGACCAGATCAGCATCGACTGTCGCGGCCCTCTTGGCAGCTTCTTCCTGCACTTTGTCAGCCGCGACCTTCTCCAGCATGAAGTTTTGCCTGTCTACGGCAAGCTGGTACTAGCGATCCTTGAGGTCTTGGACGCTTTCAGTATACCAAGTATGTGCTTCTTGGACCTGCTGTAGGAAATCTTGTTCCACCTTTGCGAGCTTGGCATCCCATCAATCAACCCTCTTTGCGCGATCAATATAGCGCTTCTGGAATTTCTTGAAGCCCTCACTCATGACCACAAGGAAACGATAATCAGCGGCTTCACTGTCGCACTCGCGCTCATCGTCGGTGGTGTTGTAGGGAGGAACGACAAGTTCGTCATCAATCTCATCCTCCTACATTGGCGCTTCGGTGCTTGATGGACCAGGGGAGTCTGTCCATTGTAGGCATGCCTGTCTCCATGCTCTGCTTGTCGTTGGAGGTGCGGCTAACTGGGTTGGTCGTTAGTGCGCGGAGTTTAGTCGTCGACTGCTCCCATCTGTACGTCTTCGTTGGCGCTTGGTGCTCCTGGGACAGAAGTTCTCCTAGTGACCTTGGCAGCTTCATTCATGACTTTCTTAGCGGCTTCCTCTGCATCAGATTTTTTGGCCTCGACGCAGCAAGTTTGGTGGCCTCGTCGGCGGCAACCCTTGTAGCTTCATCAGCAGCGATCTTGCTAGCCTCTTCATCGGTGTCCTTTGCGATCCCCTAGAGAGGAGGAACTGGGGGTCCTCCCGCTCCAGTTCTTCAGTGGCTTCGTCACCTTGTTCTTTGGCAATCTCTTGTTGGTTCTCTTCGGCTAGCTCATCTTCACCAACGGCTCCCTCTTCTTCATTTTTCGCAGATCAAGAACCACTAGCACCCTCTTCCGCTTGCGCTTCCACCGCCCTGCTAGCAATATATGCCAACTCCTTGTCGGTGGTATTGCGGATCAAGTATTTTTCTTCTTTGGTGGGCTTCTCCGCCATATCGGCAAGCCACGCCTTCACCTCATCGGCGGACGGCTGCTGCTAGTCACCTTCAACTCCATGGTTATTGCATGATGGCATCATCGCCAAGATCGAATCCTTGGTGGAGTTGACGCATAGAAGAACTATATTAGCAGGCAAGACGAACTTGTCATTGGTCTGGAAGAGCTGGTGACAGATGCTGGCGTGTTGTAGCATGATGTCAGCGGTGTTCTTGAACTCCCATGCCCTCCGCTCCTTCTTCGGCAAGGGAGCGATGGAGTGCTAGAGGAAATCAATGCCAACCATCTCGTTGGTGAGACTGTCAACCTTGAGGCAGATGATGTGGTTTACTACATGGGCAAGGTTGTCACCATGTTTGCTGATGTAGCTCCATTCCTTGCCGCATTGAACCCTCTCTTTCTGAGGCTTGCAGAAGTCCGGGAAATCATCATCCTTAATCAAACACCAGTCTGCCCACCACTTATTCCACTTCAGATGCAGCTGGCCTTCAAGGTAGATGTCCTTGCTGCCAGATCTAGGGATCCATGTGATTTTGCCGGAGAGACGTCCCCTTCGATGCGGGGGATGAAAAAGTGGCGGAATAAAGCAACATTGGGCACAATGCCAACAAAGTTCTCACACATATGGGCGAAAATAGACATTCAAGTGATAACATTCGGAGTAAAATCAAGGAGCTAGAACCCGTAGGTCCACATGAGCTCAAAAAAGAAATCAGAAAAAGAAGGAACAAGTCCGCAGTAGAAATATGGGGCAAAAAATGGGTACTTGTTTTTGGAAGGTTTAGTGTCGTTCGGAAGCACGTGTGATACGTCTCCAACGTATCTATAATTTTTTATTGTTCCATGCTATTATATTATCTGTTTTGGATGTTAATGGGCTTTACTTTACACTTTTATATTATTTTTGGGACTAACCTATTAACCGAAGGCCCAGCCAAAATTGCTATTTTTTGCCTATTTCAGTGTTTCGCAGAAAAGGAATATCAAACGGAATGAAACCTTCGGGAGCGTGATTTTTGGAAAAAACGTGATCCAGATGTAGCGACCCGACCTCAAGCGGTCAAGTCTCTGTGTTCAGTGTCATCCCTTGATCGGTAATGCTGACACACACAGTACTCAAAGGATTTATAACAAAGTAACAATCACACACTTATTATATCGAATGTCTGAAAAGAGAACTTATTACAATAAATATGGCTTAAGGCCATCTAAATAAGATAACAGCGGAAGACTTGGAAGATAAGTGAGTCCAGCAACTCCAACGGCATAGCTGAGTGCATGACAAACGACCTATCGCATCTTACTCCTCGTCTGAAAAGTCTGCAACATGATATGTTGCAGCCCGAAAACGGGTCAGCACATGGAATATGCTGGCAATATAACACAGTAGAGCAATGAACAGGTAAATGCTATCACTACATGCATATTTGGCTGGTGGAGGCTCTATGGTTATAATGTTTTTGCGAAAAGCCAATTTTTCCCTACAACAAAGGAATATACTTTATTTAACTATCATGGTGGTTGAAACATTGAGAATGGTACCCCCATCTCAATCCCAATTAAAAGTAATTATCAACCCAACAAATTAATTTACAGTGATGAGATCCATATGATAATCCAAGAACCAAATACTCAAGTTGTCCATAACCGGGGACAGGGCTAACCATGATTAGTTTGTACACTCTGCAGAGGCTTGCGCACATCTCCCCACAAGACTCGATCTCCTCCGTTGGATTTCTCGCACTACATGGTGTTTGAGAAACGGATGACCGAGACACATTCTTTAAAAAGCATTAACTCTAACCCCGCGTAGACAGTACCAACCTACATCCCCTACATCTGCTAGCCTACCACTGGAAGAGGTCATGCAACCTACTCAACTATGCTAGAGCCCATAATAGCTTGTGGCTGCACACGGAAGTTTCTAGCATGAATAATTTTATGATCCCTTTAAGCCTGGGTGGCGGACCATAGGAGGATCACATGGTATAACCCCGGGATCTCCTAGGACAACACTGGTATAACCCTAGGTGCCCAAAACCAACAATCCACCCAGATGTGTATTAAAGTTGCCACCTTAGAATTGAACCATTAATTAAACACTCACATCCATCATGGATACACTAAAACCCAATACATGTCTACTAGCATAGCATAGCAGTATAAGCATAACGTAGAAGTAACTCCCAGGGGTTTGATATTGAAACAGGTAATAGGTTCTACCTCATCAACTACTTCCCAATACCCACATGTTAATCACATCCTAATCATGCGGTGTTTGAGGATTGTAACTAATGCATAAAAACTGGGTATGAAAGAGTATGATCAATGTGTTACTTGCCTTGCTGACGATCTGCAAAACCTAGTGACTTGTAGTAGCACGCTTCGCACTCCGGGTGTTCTATCGCAAACAAACAATAGCATACATAATCCGTCAGTGAAGATACCGACGGAAGAGGATTTGGCTGTGCCCGACCCGGAGGCTCAATTGGTGGCAGCTCTTCATGTTATTCTGGATTGGACAGTCCCGTACCTGGCATACATGAACCAGGGCGAGTTGCCAGACGACAAAACTCTGGCCCGGCAGATAATCTGGCGATCCAAGTCAATGACCATTGTCAATGGGGAGCTACATCATTGTAGTGTCACAGGAGCGTTTCAGTGTTGTGTCTCTCCTCAAGAAGGTTGTGAAATCTTGCGTGAGATCCACGAGCGAGATTGTGGTCACCACACCGGTTCAAAATCCTTGGTGGCTAAGGCTTTTCGTCACGGCTTCTATTGGTTGACCGCTCATGCTGATGCTGAGGATTTGGTAAAGAGGTGTGATGGTTGTCAAAAGTTTGCACGCTGTGCTCATGTTCCGGCCCAAGAATTAAGAATGATCCCAATATCTTGGCCGTTTGCAACTTGGGGGCTCAATATGGTTGGACCTTTTAAGAGGTCCAAGGATAAGAAGACTCACCTGTTGGTAGCAGTTGATAACTTTACCAAGTGGGTAGAGGCAGAGCCAATCAGTAAGTGTGATGCAGCCATGGCGGTTCAATTCATCAAAAAGGTGATATTCCGGTTTGGTTTTCCACACAGCATTATCACTGATAATGGTAATAATTTTTCCAAGGGTGCTATGGAGGAATTTTGTCAACGAGAGCACATCCGGCTTGACGTGTCATCAGTGGCTCACCCCCAATCTAATGGTCAGGCAGAATGGGCCAATCAAGAAATTTTGAGAGGTATCAAACCCCGGCTTATGGTTCCTTTAAAGCGGACGCTGGATTGTTGGGTGGAGGAGTTACCTTCCGTGTTATGGAGCATCAACACCACACCAAACAGATCTACGGGTTACACGCCTTTCTTCATGGTTTACGGAGCAGAAGTAGTTCTCCCTAGTGACATATGTCATGACTCGCCCCGTGTGGCGGCTTATGTTGAAGCTGATAACGAGAAAGCACATCAGGACTCATTGGACCTGTTAGATGAGGAGCGTGATCTTGCGACAGCACGTTTGGCGATTTACCAACAAGATCTGCGACGTTATCACAGCCGCTGGGTTAAAACCAGGACTTTTCAAGAAGGCGATTGCTAAGTCTTGAGCTTGCGTTGGTTTTCCCCGAAGAGGACGGGATGATGCAGCAAAGTAGCGTAAGTATTTCCACAGTTTTTGAGAACCAAGGTATCAATCCAGTAGGAGCCCACGCTCAAGTCCCTCGTACCTGCACAAAGTGATAGCTACTCGCAACCAACGCGATTAGGGGTTGTCAAGCCCTTCACAGTCACTTACGAGAGTGAGATCTAATAGATATAATATTTTTGGTATTTTTGGTATAAAGATGCAAAGTAAAAAGTAAAAGCAAAGTAAAAAAGAAAAGCAAGATTAAATTAATGGATATTGATATGATGAGAATAGACCCGGGGGCCATAGGTTTCACTAGTGGCTTCTCTCAAGAGCATAAGTATTCTACGGTGGGTGAACAAATTACTGTTGAGCAATTGATAGAATTGAGCATAGTTATGAGAATATCTAGGCATGATCATGTATGTAGGCATCACGTCCGTGACAAGTAGATCGAAACGATTCTGCATCTACTACTATTAATCCACTCATCGACCGCTATCCAGCATGCATCTAGTGTATTAAGTTAAAAACAGAGTAACGCCTTAAGCAAGATGACATGATGTAGAGAGATAAATTCATGCAATATGAAATAAACCCCATCTTGTTATCCTTGATGGCAACGATACAATATGTGCCTTGCTGCCCCTTCTGTCACTGGGTAAGGACACCGCAAGATCGAACCCAAAGCTAAGCGCTTCTCCCATGGCAAGAACTACCAATCTAGTTGGCCAAACCAAATGGATAATTCGAAGAGACTTGCAAAGATAACCAATCATACATAAAAGAATTCAGAGAAGATTCAAATATTATTCATTGATAAAATTGATCATAAACTCACAATTCATCGGTCTCAACAAACACACCGCAAAAAGAAGATTACATCGAATAGATCTCCACAAGAGAGGGGGAGAACTTCGTAGTGAGATTCAAAGAGAGAGAAGAAGCCATATAGCTACTAACTATGGACCCAAAGGTCTGAGGTAAACTACTCACACTTCATCGGAGAGGCTTGTGATGATGTAGAAGCCCTCCGTGATGACGACCCTCTTCCGGCGGAGCTCCGGAACAGGCCCCGAGATGGGATCTCGTGGATACAGAAAGTTGCGGCGCTGGAATTAGGTTTTTGGCTCCTGTTCTGATAGTTTGGGGTACGTGGGTATATATAGGAGGAAGTACGCCGGAGGAGCAACGAGGGGCCCACGAGGCAGGGGGGCACGCCCTAGGGGGGCACACCCCCCACCCTCGTGACCGCCTCTTTTGTTCCTTGGAGCAGGGTCCAAGTCTCCTGGATCACGTTCGGTGAGAAAATCACGTTCCCGAAGATTTTATTCCGTTTGGACTCCGTTTGATATTCCGTTTATCTGAAACACTGAAATAGGCAAAAAAACAGCAATTCTGGGCTGGGCCTCCGGTTAATAGGTTAGTCCCAAAAATAATATAAAAGTGGGAAATAAAGCCCAGTATAGTCCAAAAAAGTAGATAATATAGCATGGAGCAATCAAAAATTATAGATACGTTGGAGACGTATCAGGCATCCCCAAGCTTAATTCCTGCTCATCCTTGAGTAGGTAAATGATAAAAAGAGAATTTTTGATGCGGAGTGCTACTTGGCATAATCTCAATGTAAATCTTCTTAATTGTGGTATGAATATTCAGATTAGAAAGATTCAAGACAAAAGTTTATATTGACATAAAAAAATAATACTTCAAGCATACTAACAAAGCAATTATGTCTTCTCAAAATAACATGGCCAAAGAAAGTTATCCCTACGAAATCATATAGTCTGGCTATGCTCCATCTTCACCACACAAAGTATTTAAATCATGCACAACCCCGATGACAAGCCAAGCAATTGTTTCATACTCTAACTTTTTCAATACTTTTTCAATCTTCACGCAATACATGAGCGTGAGCCATGGATATAGCACTATAGGTGGAATAGAATGGTGGTTGTGGAGAAGACAAAAAGGAGAAGATGGTCTCACATCAACTAGGCGTATCAACGGGCTATGGAGATGCCCATCAATAGATATCAATGTGAGTGAGTAGGGATTGCCATGCAACATATGCACTAGAGCTATAAGTATATGAAAGCTCAAAAAGAAACTAAGTGGGTGTGCATCCAACTTGCTTGCTCATGAAGACCTAGGGAAATTTTGAGGAAGCCCATCATTGGAATATACAAGCCAAGTTCCATAATGTAAAATTCCCACTGGTATATGAAAGTGATAACATGAGAGACTCTCTACTATGAAGATCATGGTGCTACTTTGAAGCACAAGTGTGGTAAAAGGATAGTAACATTGTCCCTTCTCTCTTTTTCTCTCATTTTTTTATTTGGGCCTTTTCTTTTTTTATGGCCTCTTTTTATTTGGGCTTCTTTGGCCTCTTTTTTATTTATTATTTTATTTTTCGTCCGGAGTCTCATCCCGACTTATGGGGGAATCATAGTCTCCATCATTCTTTCCTCACTGGGACAATGCTCTAATAATGATGATCATCACACTTTTATTTTTCTTATAACTCAACAATTACAACTCAATACTTAGAACAAAATATGACTCTATGTGAATGCATCCGGCGGTGTACCGGGATATGCAATATGACAATGATGAATGTGTCATGAACAGAACGGTGGAAAGTTGCATGGCAGTATATCTCGGAATGGCTATGGAAATGCCATAATAGGTAGGTGTGGTGGCTGTTTTGAGGAAGGTATATGGTAGGTGTATGATACCGGCGAAAGGTGCGCGGTATTAGAGAGGCTAGCAAAGCTGGAAGGGTGAGAGTGCGTATAATCCATGGACTCAACATTAGTCATAAAGAACTCATATACTTATTGCAAAAATCTAGAAGTTACCAAAGCAAAGTATTACGCACATGCTCCTAGGGGGATAGATTGGTAGGAAAAGACCATCGCTCGCCCCCGACCGCCACTCATAAGGAAGAGAATCAATAAATAATCCATGCTCCGACTTCATCACATAACGGTTCACCATACGTGCATGCTATGGGAATCACAAACATTAACACAAGTATTCTTTAAATTCACAACTACTCAACTAGCATGGCTTTAATACTGTCACCTCCATATCTCCAAACAATTATCATGCTTCAATCTTTTCTTAGTATTCAACACACTCAAAAGAAAGTTTCACAAATCTTGAATACCAAGCATATTATTATTAAGCAAATTACCATGCTATTAAGAGACTCTCAAAATAATTTAAGTGAAGCATGAGAGGTCAATAGTTTCTTTAAAACAAATCCACCACCGTGCTCTAAAAGATCTAAGTGAAGCACATAGAGCAAAATTATAACGCTCAAAAGATATAAGTGAAGCACATAGAGCAAAATTATCTAGCTCAAAAGATATATGTGAAGCACATAGACCAAAACTACTTAGCTCAAAAGATATAAGTGAAGCACATAGAGTATTCTATAAAATTTTAATTCATGTATGGATCTCTCAAAAGGTGTGTACAGCAAGGATGATTATGGCATACTAAGACACAAAGACACAAATAATACAAGACGCTCCAAGAAAAACACATATGATGTTGGTGAATAAAAATATAGCCCCAAGTAAATTACCGATGGAAGTGGACGAAAGAGGGGATGCCTTCCGGGGCATCCCCAAGCTTTGACTTCTTGGTGTCCTCGGATTATATTGGGGGTGCCATGGGCATCCCCAAGCTTAGGCTCTTGCCACTCCTTGTTCCATGATCCATCAAAAGAATTCACCCAAAACTTGAAAACTTCACAACACAAAACTCAAAATAGAAAAGTCGTGATCTCCGTTAGCGAAAGAAAACAAAAAGACCACTTCAAGGTACTGTAATGAACTCATTATTTATTTATATTGGTGTTAAACCTACTGTATTACAACTTCTCTATGGATTATAAACTATTTTACTAGCCATAGATTCATCAAAATAAGCAAACAACACACGAAAAACAGAATCTGTCAAAAACAGAACAGTCTGTAGTAATCTAAAGCTAGCGCAAGATCTGGAACCCCAAAAATTCTAAAATAAATTTCTGGACGTGAGGAATTTATTTATTAATCATCTTAAAAACTAATTAACTAAATAGAAATCTTCAAATAAAAATGAGATCAGTTCTCGTGAGCGCTAATGTTTCTGGTTTTTACAGCAAGTTCAACAAGACTTTCCCCAAGTCTTCCCAACGGTTCTACTTGGCACAAACACTAATTAAACAAAAAAACACAACCAAAACAGAGGCTAAATAATCTATTTATTACTAAGGAGGAGCAAAAGGCAAGGAATAAAAATAAAATTGGGTTGCCTCCCAACAAGCGCTATCGTTTAACGCCCCTAGCTAGGCATAAAAGCGAGGATAGATCTAGGTATTGCCATCTTTGGTAGGCAATTCTTCAATTATGCATCTACCATCTTTAGGAGTTTATTTATTTTTATTAATTATCATACTTTTAGGCACAAGATCGAAAAATTCATTTGTAATAAATGGTTCCTCAATGATAGCAAAAAGATTGGGATGAACACTTATAGATTTAAGATCCGCAGTTTCCTTACTAGATGATTCACCCTTATTTTTAGGAACATACATAAGCTTGGCAATTTTAGTAAGAGGACTTGGAGTATTATTTACGGAAGAAAAAGCGGTTCCCAAGTTTGTAATGATACCCTCAAGTTTATCAATTCTAGTAGAATCTAAGTTCATTCTCTCATTAACTATGGGTTCTTTTTCCTTAATATTTTTCAAAGTCATTCCTACCTTAGATCCATATTGAGTAATTTGATTGTGGATCTTTTTATCTAGATTTTCAATTGATTCAATAGTAGCAACTTTATTTTCGATAATTTCAAGTCTTTGCATAACATGCTCCAAAGTTAATGTGGTTCCATTAACCAAAAGAGGTGGTGAGCCAAATAAATTTAGCATAGAATTATAAGAGTCAAAAGTATGGCTACCAAAGAAGTTCCCTCGGGTAATGGTATCGAGGATATATCTATACCAAGGATTAACACCTACATAAAAATTGCGAAGAAGAACTAAGATAGATTGCTTCTTGGTAGATCTATTTTGAGCATTGCAAATTCTATACCAAGCATCTTTTAGATTTTCTCCCTCCCTTTGTTTAAAATACTCTTGGGGGACAAAGGAGAAGATATGAGACTAGTCCTGACGACAAGCAAACAAACTAGCACACAAGCAAACAAGAGGCAAGTGGCAAGTGGGCAAAAAGAGGCAAATAGAGAGCGGGGATAGAGAGAGAGAGGGCGAATAAAACGGCACGGGTGAATTGGGGGGAGAGGAAAACGAGAGGCAAATGGCAAATAATGTAATGCGAGAGATAGGGATTGTGATGGGTACTTGGTATGTTGACTTTTTGCATAGACTCCCCGGCAACAGTGCCAGAAATCCTTCTTGCTACGTCTTGAGCTTGCGTTGGTCTTTCCCGAAGAGGAAGGGATGATGCAGCAGAGTAGCGCAAGCATTTCCCTCTGTTTTTGAGAACCAAGGTATCAATCCAGTAGGAGCCCACGCTCAAGTCCCTCGTACCTACACAAAGCGATAGCTACTCGCAACCAACGCGATTAGGGGTTGTCAAGCCCTTCACGGTCACTTACGAGAGTGAGATCTAATAGATATAATATTTTTGGTATTTTTGGTATAAAGATGCAAAGTAAAAAGTAAAAGCAAAGTAAAAAAGCAAAGCAAGATTAAAGTAATGGAGATTGATATGATGAGAATAGACCCGGGGGCCATAGGTTTCACTAGTGGCTTCTCTCAAGAGCATAAGTATTCTACGGTGGGTGAACAAATTACTGTTGAGCAATTGACAAAATTGGGCATAGTTATGAGAATATCTAGGCATGATAATGTATATAGGCATCATGTCCATGACAAGTAGATCGAAATGATTCTGCATCTACTACTATTACTCCACTCATCGACCGCTATCCAGCATGCATCTAGAGTATTAAGTTAAAAACAGAGTAATGCCTTAAGCAAGATGACATGATGTAGAGAGATAAAGTCATGCAATATGAAATAAACCCCATCTTGTTATCCTCGATGGCAACGATACAATACGTGCCTTCCTGCCCCTTCTGTCACTGGGTAAGGACACCGTAAGATCGAACCCAAAGCTAAGCACTTCTCCCATGGCAAGAACTACCAATCTAGTTGGCCAAACCAAACGGATAATTCGAAGAGACTTGCAAAGATAACCAATCATACATAAAAGAATTCAAAGAAGATTCAAATATTATTCATAGATAGACTTGATCATAAACCCACAATTCATCGGTCTCAACAAACACACCGCAAAAATAAGATTACATCGAATAGATCTCCACAAGAGAGGGGGAGAACTTTGTATTCAGATTCAAAGAGAGAGAAGAAGCCATCTAGCTACTAACTATGGACCTGAAGGTCTGAGGTAAACTACTCACACTTCATCGGAGAGGCTTATGATGATGTAGAAGCCCTCCGTGATGACGGCCCTCTTCCAGCGGAGCTCTGGAACAGGCCCCGAGATGGGATCTCGTGGATACAGAAAGTTGCAGCGATGGAATTAGGTTTTTGGCTCCTGTTCTGATAGTTTGGGGGTACGTGGGTATATATAGGAGGAAGAAGTACGCCGGAGGAGCAATGAGGGGCCCACGAGGTAGGGGCTGCGCCCTAGGGGGGGCGCCCCCCACCCTCGTGACCACCTCTTTTGTTCCTTGGAGCAGGGTCCAAGTCTCCTGGATCACGTTCGGTGAGAAAATCACGTTCCCTAAGATTTTATTCCGTTTGGACTCCGTTTGATATTCCATTTATCTGAAACACTGAAATAGGCAAAAAACAGCAATTCTGGGCTGGGCCTCCGGTTAATAGGTTGGTCCCAAAATAATATAAAAGTGGAAAATAAAGCCCAATATAGTCCAAAACAGTAGATAACATAGCATGGAGCAATCAAAAATTATAGATACGTTGGAGACGTATCAGCGATCTGGTTCTCCGGCTCATCCAGGATCAAACTGATATGCACAAGTTATCCCCACCTTTGGAAGGGCCTTTTGTGGTCAGCAAAAATTTGCACAATGGATCATACTACCTTATCGATGTTCGAGAGCATAAAGACTCACGTAAATCAGAGGAGGAGACCCAGCGGCCGTGGAATATAGCTCATCTTCGGCCTTACTATACTTGAGCCATAGGCTCTTTTTCATGTACATAATTATGACAATGTATATATTATAGTCAATATAATAAACCGGAGCCTCAGCTAAAGCGGGGTCTTTATTTGTTTTACATGATGTGTTTTCATGGGGGCTTCTGTTTACAAAGCAGAGTTCTGTTGATCCAGCTTGTAAAGCCACACATATAAAAGGAAATCACTAGGGGGCTTGGTCATATCTGAACCTTAGCTACACCTCTTGATAGGCTTAAAGCCAAAGGGAAATCACTAGGAGGCTTGGTTGTATTTACACCATAGCCACACCTCCTGATAGGCTTAAAGACAAAAGGAAATTATGTGGGGCCAAAGAGAGTGTTGCACCAGCACAACTCAAACATAGGCACCCACAAAGTACAGCTCAAATGTTGCTGAGGGGCTCCTTGCTTCTCAAAGAACAAAGAGTATGTACCTTTGCAATAGGCTATCAAGCCAGGCTTGGAAGCCAGGTGTATTCACCTAAAACCCCGGGTTATCCTGCCTCTTTAAGTAAGACACTCCGTCCAGGTAAACCTGGTATGACCTGTCGAACGTTTGACAAGTCAATCTCATAGACCTTGAACTTGTCAAAGTTAAAACGATGATTGGTTAAGTATTGAGGTCCATCTTAAAATGCTTTGAAAAATGGTTTAACTCAGTGGCCTGGCAGCCCATGAAAAGCCTTGATTTAGGGCCTGGCAGCCCATGAAAAGCCTTGCATATTCTTCTTGTGTTTTTTGCAACATTTTTCTTTTTTGATATTCATAAGTGTTTTCTGATAAACCGGTGTTTATTACAACCCGGCGTGGCTTACAATGCTAAATTGTTAGTACATGGTCAGATATAATCCGGTGCTTATTGCTCCGGTCTGGTTTTGACTACAAGTCACCAGTATTATATGGTTAAACCGGTGTTTATAATAACCCGGTACGGTTTTATTGTAAACCGGCAAACCTGGAAGGAGTCATCTATACTCCAGCTTGGTGTTATCACCTCTTTTTTACACAGCCATGGGTGAAAGGAACAAGGTAACAAGTATTTTTTCTATGTTATAAACAACCTTGGTCCTACATCCAGGTTCTATATTTGGGCATCATGACCCATCCAGCGGTAAACCGCCAGGACCTTTTTTTTCAATCTCTTGTATGCAGGAACAAGTTAACATACAGCCACTGCGGATTATGCTTATAATAACAATCCCAAAAGCATGGCGGCTCTCTGGTTCAGGATTCGTCACCAGAGCGATGTAAATATTGCGGATCATCTTGAGTAGGTGCATCCTCCTCCTCTCTACCTAGTGGCTGGAAATCAATTATTGTCCAATCGATTTCGGTTAAAGCTTGGAACACGGCTTCTTCACTTATAAGGGGGGAAGGATCAATGTCAGGGGCATAAGTGTGCTTACGAATTGGTGAAACAAGATCCTCTACATCATGTATCGGCGTGGGATATCTTTTCTGATCAACATCATAAACCGGTTGATATTGAGACAGATCTATTTCATCCGCCAATTTGCTCGCTATGGGTCGCATTTCCCTTGTTAGTCTTCGGAGATCATCATTGTTGAATTCTGAACCGTCTTCCTTTACGCTGGGGTAGCCTTGACCAATATCTGCCAGTTCAAGATCTGGAATCCATGCCTTGGCCCGGATTAGCGCACTTAGTGCGCCTGACCTTGCAGCTGATTTTTTTTAGTTCATCCAACCGGGCAGGCAGCATTGACAATTTCTCGATGGTTTCTTTTATCAACGTTGGAGGAGGCCTGTTGTAAGCAGCAGTGCAAATAGCCCATTGGGATCCGGAATATAGCTGCTCTATCAACGTATAGGCAGCCTTCAGCTTCATCCGCATATCAGAGCCCAGATGGGTAATGCGGGTCCCTGTGACATTGTAAGCATCAGTAAACCGGCAGGTGATAAGGAAAAAGGTGACTAGAAAAACATCAGATGAGGACGCTTACCAAACATAGCAGAAGTCATAGCATTTATTTGCCGCTTTAAACCGGTGAGTTCCTCAACCACCGGCTTCAGGGCTGCTTCTGCGTCTTCGGCCTTCTTTGCTAAAGCGGCCTGCTCTGTATCCCAATATGCACACTCCTTCTTAAAGGTTTCCTTCAGCTTCTCCATGGCTGCTAAGGCATTAGTCAGTTCTTCCTTGGCTTTGGAAGCCTCCGCTTGCTGAGATTTAATGTTCTCCTGAAGGTCAGCGGTTTGGGCGTCCTTCTTACTCAGCTCGGCCTACAAAGACAAGATATATTATCAATGGGCTATGTATATTTGAAGTACCAAGCGTATAACAAGTTATGCACTTTGCACTTGGGGGCTAATGCCTACTCGCTTCATTCTAGAAAATTATTTCAAGTCACAAGCGTATAATACAAGCATTATTCTTGGCACTTGGGGGCTAATGTACATCTGCACAAAAGTAACAGTAATTAAAGTCCCGTTCACCTTGGAAAGGTAAACCGGCCCTTGGGGACTACACAGGCGAAAGTTACAAGGATATCATGCTAAAGTACCGATTCATTTTTAAAGGATCAACCGACCCTTGGAGGATAAGTATGCAGAAGTATGGTATTATGAAGTCCCGGTTTTTGATTATTATCATAAATCGGTCCTTGGGAGCTACTGGAATTGGTACTTACAATTGGACTTAAGAGAGAAGAGGATTTGTACTTACTTCATAACATTCCTTCATCAAATTCACTAAACCAGCTTCATAGTCACGGTTTGAATACAGACAGTTCAGAAAACTAGAATGGACCTCTTGGGCGTTAAGGTGGGCATAGCTTGATAAATCGGTGCTCCGCTTGCCTTTCTCCATGGCAGCACGCTCTTCTTTGGCACTATGTTTTGCCAATACAACAGGATGGCCAGGAGAGGTATGGCCAACACAAGTAATGATAACCTCATCTTCCTTGTCACCAGTAGCCTTTTTTGGAGTTGATGGAAGGTCAGTAGCCTTCACTGGACTAGAAGGTCCATCATCAGTCCGGACTAGACTTGCCGGTTTATCATCTTGCACAGCGGTATCAACATCTGCTTGTTCATCAACATTATGATCTTGAGGGGGCGGTTCATCAAATGTGGCCTCAGTATTTGGACCTTCTGGTTCCGTAGTCAGCTCCGGTTCAGTCACCACATGGTCTTTAGACGGGTTATTCACCCGAGCCTTCTTATTGGGTCTGGCTTTGGCTCTAAAAAGAACAGATGCAAAAGTTAGCATAGCATATGAAGTGTGAAACATTAGAAGATTGAGTTGAAATACTTACCCAGCAACGGTCTTAAGAGGAGGGAGTTGTGTGGCGGTTGATTCGCCGGATGATGAAGGAGGTGTCACCTGATAATTCGAATCGGACGGATTAAGAGGTTGTCGGAAATAGCATGCCTGGGGATAAGAAGTGTCAGAAGTGGGTGAGACCTTAGGTCGGCGTTTTCGAACTGGGGTGTTCGGTAAACCGGTCGAAGTGACTGTTTGGCTGCTGTGCCGGGTTGTGCGGCGAGCCTCGTGCTGCTGCTTCTTCAAAAGAAATTTTGGATCCAAGTGAGCAAGAGGGTGAGAAAATCTTACTTTCCGGACTGCTTGACGGATTTTTTGTGTTGGCAGAGGGTCTGAACCGGAGGAAAGGATAATTACCTCTGCATCGTCAGCTTGGATGCCCTCAGCGTCCTCCTGATAAATATCATTGTCAATGAGGTGCATGAAAAGTGAACCAAGTGAATCAAGTTCCACCTCTACTTCCGGTTCATCAGGGTCGTCATCAAGCTCTAAACCGATGGGTTCGGTGGCCTTCCACTTCGTGGTTTTCTTGACAGCTTTCATTTTAGGTCGAGAAAGCTTCACCACTTTCTCCTGAGGTTTCTTTTTCCAGAACGGATCATCACCTTGTTTAAAAATGGACAGAGGGTATTCAAAGTTGCACCGTTCAAAAATATCAGGTGTAAAGCGGAAGCAAAAACAATACTTACAGCGGGCGGTTTGTTCTGTGTGTAAAAGGGACTTAACCCGGTCTTGCTATAGACAGCTTCCGGTTCATTCAGCATTTTGTTGACAGACTCAGTAACTTCCTCATCTGTTAGCTGAATGTCAATATGATGTTCGGAGTCTTTTACGTCACCGGTGTACTCGCACATTAAACCGATGCGGCGACTTAACGGCAAGATACTCCAAGATATCCAGCAACGAACGAAGTCCACATCTGTTAAACCGTTGGCCATGAAAGCTCTAAGCTTGGCGAGTTGTGGTGCATACGAGGCTCGTTCCTTGGCACTTAGTCGTTGTGGAAGCGGATGAGTATTGGCGAGCCGGTGAGCACGGTAACACGGCAGAGCGTTCTCCTCTTCAGGAGAGGTGTCCTTGCACTAGAACCAAGTTTGATTCCATTCCTTTGGGTGACTATGAAGTTTGGCGTGAGGAAAACTAACGTCCTTCCTTTTCTGAATGGAGATGCCACCAAGTTCAGTACTGGGCCCGTCTATGAATTCAGTGCGACAGTTTAAGTGGAAGAAATCCTGGAACAGCTCAACAACTGGTTCTTCCTGTAGATACGCTTAACAAAAAACCTAAAAGTTGCAGATATTGGATACAGAGTTGGGTCCATTATCTTGAGGGTGGATCTGAAAGCTGGCAAGTACATCTCGGAAAAACTTGGATCCAGGCGGTTTAAAACCATGGCCTATATGATCAGCAAACACCACTACTTCACCCTCTTTGGGGGTAGGAGGATTTTTCGGCCCAGGAACTCGCCACCGGATTTCATTTTTCTTCGGTAAGGTACCAATTTTGACCATTCCGTTCAGTTGCTCCTCAGTAATCCGGGAAGGGACCCAGTTACAGGAATAGAACTATTTGGCCATTGCAAGTGAAGAGCTGGAAAGAAAATAATGCTGGTTTATGATTCATTAATGACAAAGCATACGATACAACAGGTTGAGGAAAAAGGAATTCAAGCATATAAAATTGATAAACTGGAGGAAGTTATAAACCGCCTATGACAGAGTGTTTATAAGTGGTAAAGCGATGAATGGTTTACAAGGGGAGTAATGGCATATGACAGATTATTTTCTACAGAGATAAACCGCGTGTGCAGGTAAAGAAGATACAGATCTGAAGAAGCAAAAATGGCTAAGTGAAGAAAAACAGGTTTCACAGAGTCATGTTCGCATTTTGGATCTACTACAAGTCAGGAAAAGAAAAAGATTTAGATCTAAAAAAGGTTGGTCCTGGAGCAGTTCATTAAGGTATAGATCAAAGTTTTTATGCGTATAAAGGCTTGATTTAAACAACCAAGAAGGGGAGCACTAGAACTATCGCACGAAGCGTATCAAGCCTAAGGTCTACTGTCTAGGGACTGGCGAAGAACGAGAAAGGAACGCCATGAACCTGTGGGAACCCTAAAAATGGATCTAGAGAGGAATGAGGGAAGAACTTACTGCGGCCACGGAAGCAGCGGAGGTGCGCTGCGGTGCTCTGGTACCAACAGGTTGATTCAGTGGCCGGCGGTGAGGCAGAGGCGAGGCTTGACGATGGCGGGGGCGCTCGAGTGCGGAGACGTCGCGAGGAAGAAGAAGGGATGAAGAGGCAATGGAAAGAAAAGAATGGAGTCCTCCGCCTCTATTTATAAGGGTAAAGAGATAAGCGACAGGCGCGGGAATGGAGGAGCCCAAAAAATGGATAGATAACAAGATTGTTGCCTCGATTGTTGGATGCTCATTAATAAAAGGGGTATCTTCGGCTTTAAATAAACAGGTGATGTCACGGCAGTTTACTACAAATCCGGAGGATGAAGTCAGGGCGGTTTATAAGATCTATGCGAAGGTGCAAGGGCAGGAATTTTTCTAAGTGTTGAAGATTGACATGAACAAGTTCAAATCAATCTGGGGCCTAATGTTGGGGATATTACTACTGGACATAAACCGGCCAGGAGTGGCCGGGTTAACTCTATGAGGATTAGAAGCCCAAGAAGACAATGGATGGTGGCGCTTTATGAAGGCCCAAGGCCCAAAGGGCAGGTTAAGGCCTGTAGATATAAACCGACATTATCATGTAACTTGTATTGTAAGATAGGAGGAATAGAGGCTGAGCTGGACAAGTTGATGATCCGGCCTCGGGACTCTGTAAACCGATGGGTGTCGACCTATGTATATAAAGGGACGACCCGGCGGCGGTTTAGGAACAACACACAACAACTCAAGAGCCAGGCAAAGCGGATTCTCTCCCTGGTCATCGAAACCCTAGCAATTCCATCACAACTGGAGTAGGATTTTACCTTGATCGTAAGGGGCTGAACCAGTATAAAACTCCCGCGTCCCTTGTCCGCTTTAACCCCTTTAAGTTAACCTGTAGCGATGGCTCCATGACTAAGTCCTTTCACAAGGACATCTGTCGTGACAAAACCACGACAGTTGGCGCCCACCATGGGGCTATCGCACGATGGTTTCGAGTTCTTGAAGGGCAGCTTCGACGGACTCAAGGCATACGTTGTGGGCCGGATGACTAGAAGTCGTCGCGGCAAGCTCTACATTGACGACGCGGGATGGGGTCCCGAGGCTGGTTCAGTCGAATACGGGTACCGGGTCCCCTTTGGTGGAATTCACGTGTTCATCGGCAAGATCGGCGAACTGGGACCTGAGCCGGACATCTGCACCGACATCATCGAGACGGCTCAGTGTGCAAGCTCTGCCAAGGTTCAGCCCACCGTAAAGCATGTCTTCGTGGGTGTCATCCGTGGAGCGGAATATGAGGATAGATCGACATCTGGTGGCGAAACCGTTGTCTGCTCTGATGACGAGTCTTCAATTGGAGAGACCGAGTCACTGTACCAGCTGGAGGATGGCCGGATTAGTGGAGGTTCCGATGGCAACAGTATTCCAAACCCCCTCGATCTGCCAAGCCGGGTTGCGGTCTTCATGGCCGGTACACAACCAGCGCAGCACTCTTCTACTACCACGGCAATGATCTCCGGTTCAGCAACAGCAACACCAGCAGGAGCAGGGGGCTCCGTGCCGCCTCCGGCTCAGGTTTTGTCCGACCTATTCGACGCTTTAGCAACATTACTGGTAGCAGAGGTGGACGCGGCAAACCGGGATCAGCACAACGCAGAGATTGCGTAGGTGATCGATCAGATAACTCAAGCTAAAATGGACCTAGTAGCAGAAAACACCAGGATGGCTACAGAGCGGGCCGGATTGGAGGCTCAGGCATACCGACTTATGCTGGATCAGAGCGCGTCAGATGACGTCATGAGGAGAAGATATCGATTGCGCCTTCCGTCGGTCTTGGAGGCGAGGAATCTCTTTGACACGCCAGGAGCGGGCACCAGTAACCAACCTATGGTGAACTAGCCGGAGGCACCTGGGACCGAGGCACTGGTTCAGCCTCGCGCGATGGATCCACCGCCTCCGCCTCGTCAGAACAACATTCCATCACGACACGTCTCAACACCTTCGGGTCATTACTTGAACCCATTGGATAACATCATTGCTGCCACTTCACAATTGGCAGCTCTCCCGATTGATGGCAAGTCCCCCGTAGCAGTTGAGACACGACGGGCTAGGGAGCTCCTCTAGACGGCTTTGACTCAGCAGCAGGCCTATTCATATAGCTGCGAAAGGATTCATTCTACTCCCGCCCAAGCCGGAGCTACAGCAGGCATATCGATGAATTGGCCGTATCAAGCAATGCGAGGAATCGTAATCTGCCCCGTGGAAATAACACGGCGGGTGGTGGTGGCAGTGCCCAAGATGTAGTGGATCGCGCTAGGGCACGTCGGGAAGCCAAGTTAGCGGCACAGCACAAAGCTTCGGTTCGTCAGCTCACGCCGGTTCGTCGGTTCACTCCGGTTCGTCCAACAACATCGATGGAACCAGGGGTTACTTCCAGTTCTTTGGGAGTGCCATGTCTTGTCCCAGCGCTGTGCAATGTACGGTTACCCAAGGATTTCAAGGGCCCGCGTAAGGTGCCCAATTACACCACCGATTTATCCCCTGAGTCATGGGTGGAGAGTTATGAGATGGCAATGGAGATGCTGGATGTGGATGAAGTGGCGTGTGCAAAATACTTTACCATGATGTTGGAGGGAACAGCTCGCACGTGGTTGAAAAATCTGCCGGCTAACTCTATTGGATCATGGGCCGAGTTAAGGGCCCGGTTTATCCAGAACTTCAAAGATATGTGCAAGCAGCCCATGTCCATCGTGGATTTAGCTGCCTGTGTCCAGGAGGAAGGAGAATCGACAACCCACTGGGTGCGCCAGGTTTCAGATATTTTGCATCCGTTAGACCGCATCAACGCTGACACAGTCGTTTTAACATTGGAAGGCAATTACCGATTTGCGCATTTGAAGCTGAAATTGGGATGGCTTAAATGCCATTGTAATGAAATGGGAACACTTATGGCGGCTCTGGTGAAGTATGCCGACTCTGATAGTACCAAGGACCTCGAGTCTGAGGATGACAAGATCGGGACATGGGAACAATGGTAAACGCATGGTAGATAATAGCTTGGACTTTGTGGCTAACACCAACGCCCAGGATAACGGTCACCGGCGTAAGGGTAAACCGCCCCAACGGGGTGGAGGTTCAGGCCCCAATCTAGAGTGCCTGTTAAATCATCCTTGCCCAAAGCACGGATCAGAGGAGATACCCGCTACGCATCTTTGGAAAGATTGCTTCATTATGCGGGAGTTCAAAAATTCAAATCTTTTTCAATATGATAATGGACCGCCCGGCGGTTCAAGAGGCGGTTTCCATGGGCCGGGTTATGGTGGTGGCAGTTCCGGTTCAGGTTCCAGGGCAACCAAACTGGACATGGCAATCTAAACAGCCAGGGCAACCTGGGAGGTTACAACCATCAGGGGAATCAGCATCAGCAGCAATCAGGTTATCAGAGCAATCCAAAACAGTTGAATAGTGGGCAGTATCATGTCTTCACCACTAGCTTATATAAGCGTGATCGGAAGCTTCATAAAAGAGCCGTGAACTCTGTTGAACCGATGGTACCTCGTTATCTGCACTGGTCTAAACAACCCATCCTGTGGACACGAGAGGATCATCCACCCCGGGTTGACAATCTGGGTCACCTGGCTTTAGTGGTAGCACCCCAGGTTGGGGATATAAATTTACCAAGGTGCTTATGGATGTAGGAAGCAATATTAATATCATTGACTATGAAACCTTTCGTCGCATGGGGTTAACAGATAAGAATCTTAAACCGTCGAACACTGTGTTTCATGGGGTAGTGCCTGGTAAATCGGCATACCCAGTTGGTAAGATAGCTCTGGAAGTTGCTTTCGGAGACGATTATGATTCAAGATCAGAGGTGTTGACTTTTCAAGTGGGGAAAATCAAGAGTCCATATCATGCCCTATCCGGACGGCCGGCTTATGCTAAGTTCATGGCAAGGCCTTGTTATGTTTATTTGCAGCTTAAGATACCGGGTCATAAGGGGAACATCATGGTGCATGGAAGCCGAAAGATTGCTTTGGAATGTGAAGAAGGGGATGCAGCTTATGCTGACTCGGTTTGAGCCACGGAGGAGCTGAAATTTTATAAAGACAATGTTGATACGGCAGATATGACTTCTCTAAAAAAGCCAACTACTAAGCATGATCCGGCACTGAAGTTTAAATCGGCTGAGGAAACTAAACTGGTTGACTTTGTTCCTGGCGATTCATCCAAGTAGTTCAGCATCAGTGCTAACTTGGATCCGAAATAGGAAGGCGCGCTCATCGAGTTCATCCGTGAGAACCGGGACATCTTTGCATGGAAGCCTTCTGACATGCCAGGTGTACCGAGGGAACTCGCTGAGCACACCCTTAATATAGATCCTAAATTTAAACCGGTCAAACAGTTTCTTCGCCGCTTCAATGAAGAAAGGTGTAAGGCTATTGGTGAGGAGGTAGCCCGGCTCTTGGCAGCAGGGTTTATTGTGGAGGTCTTTCACCCTGAATGGCTAGCTAATCCGGTGCTGGTACTTAAGAAAACCGGCACTTGGTGTATGTGTGTGGATTACACAGACTTAAACAAAGCCTGTCCAACTGACCCCTTTGATCTCCCTCAAATCGATCAAATTATTGATGCTACAGCAGGTTGTGACCGTTTGTGTTTTCTGGATGCCTATTCTGGTTATCATCAGATCAAAATGGCAGTTAAGGACCAGGAGAAGACAACATTCATAACTCCCTTTGGAGCCTTCTGCTATGTATATATGCCTTTCAGGCTCAAGAGTGCCCAGGCAACTTATCAGCGTTGTGTTCAGAATTGTCTACATAAACAGATTGGGCGCAACGTACATGCATATGTGGATGATATTGTGGTGAAATCCAAAAAGGAGGAGACGTTGATAGGTGACTTGAGGGAAACTTTTGATAACCTCCGGGTTTATAAGATGATGCTTAATCTGGCCAAATGTGTCTTTGGTGTACCGGCAGGCAAGCTTTTGGGTTTTCTGGTGTCTAACAGAGGGATTGAAGCTAATCTGAAGAAGATCACAGCTATCACGTCTCTGGTAAACCGGTGTGCATTAATGATATTCAACAACTGGCGGGCCGGATTGCAGCCTTAAGCCGGTTTATCAGTCGCCTTGGAGAGAAGGCTATCCCTTTGTATCAGATGTTAAAGAAAACGGAGCACTTCGTCTGTAGTGATGCTGCTGATGAAGCACTTGCAGAGCAGAAAAGAAAGTTAGCCGAGCCACCTATCCTTGCGGCTTCGGCTGATAAGGAGCCTTTATTGTTATATGTGGCTGCTAATACCCGAGCTGTTAGTGTGGCTATTGTTGTGGAGTGCAAGGAGGCTGGGAAAGAGTATCCGGTTCAACGGCCGGTTTATTATATCAGCGAGGTGCTTATAGAGTCTAAACAGAGATACCCACATTGGCAGAAACTGGTTTATGGAGTTTTTATGGCAAGCCGGAAGCTCAAGCATTATTTTCAAGGTCATCCCATCATAGTGGTCAGTTCAGCCCCACTGGGAGATATCATCCAAAATAGAGAAGCGACTGGCCGGATTGTTAAGTGAGCTATTGAGCTTGGACTGCACGGGCTCAAATATACACCTCACACAACAATCAAATCCCAAGCACTTGTGGACTTCATCAATGATTGGACAAAGTCACAAGCGCCGGAGGAAAAGCCAGACAACACTTATTGGACTATTCACTTTGACGAGTCTAGGCAATTGGAGGGCTCGGGGGCTGGAGTCATATTACCTTCCCCACGAGGTGATAAGTTTTGTTATGTTCTCCGTTTAATGTTCCCTTGTACTAACAATGCAGATGAGTATGAGGCCTTGCTCCATGGTCTTCGGATGGCTAAGTGAGGGAGTCCTGGATTAGGGGTCTCCGGACAGCCGGACTATATCCTTTGGTCGGACTATTGGACTATGAAGATACAAGATTGAAGACTTCGTCCCGTGTCCGGATGGGACTCTCCTTGGCGTGGAAGGCAAGCTAGGCAATACGGATATGAAGATCTCCTCCCTTGTAACCGACTCTGTGTAACCCTAGCCCCCTCCGGTGTCTATATAAACTAGAGGGTTTCGTCCGTAGGACAACATATACAATCATACCATAGGCTAGCTTCTAGGGTTTAGCCTCTATGATCTCGTGGTAGATCAACTCTTGTAATACTCATATCATCAAGAACAATCAAGCAGGACGTAGGGTGTTACCTCCATCAAGAGGGCCCGAACCTGGGTAAACATCGTGTCCCCTGCTTCATGTTACCATCCTCCTTAGACACACAGTTCGGGACCCCCTACCTGAGATCCGCCGGTTTTGACACCGACATTGGTGCTTTCATTGAGAATTCCACTATGTCGTCACCATAAGTCTTGATGGCTCCTTCGATCATTGGTAGCGATGCGGTCCAGGGTGAGGTTTTCCTCCCCGGACAGATCTTTGTATTCGGCGGCTTCGCACTGCGGGCCAATTCGCTTGGCCATCTGGAGCAGATCGAGAGCTACGCCCCTGGCCATCAGGTCAGATTCGGAAACTTAAACTACACAGTCGATGTCCATGGAGACTTGATCTTCGACGGATTCGAGCCCGTGTCAGGTGCGCCGCACAGTCACGACGAGCACGACGTAACTCTGTCGTCGGACAGTGTTCGGGAGATCGCATCTGCAACTAATCTGGCCGTTAATCTGGAGCAAATCGCGCCATCTGAGAGCGGAGGGATAGACCCCGCCATGGAGATCGCACTCTCAATGGCGATGGAGCCGGATACTGACTTCACCTCTTATGAGAGACGTGTCGCCGAACCACTGGATTCACCTCCGGCCATGGACTCTGAGCCGCTTACATCCGTGTCTGTCGAATCCGACTGGGCGCCGATCATGGAGTTCACCTCCGCGGATATCTTTCAGCACTCGCCCTTTGGCGATGTGCTAAATTCATTAAGGTCCCTCTCCCTTTCAGGAGAACCTTGGCCGAACTATGTCCGGCTAGAATGGGATGCAGACAACTAAGAAATTCATTGCCCACCCACTTAGTAGCCACTGTCGACGATTTAACCGACGTGCTTGACTTCGACTTCGAATCCGAAGACATTGACGGTATGGACGACGATGCAGGAGACGAGCAGGAACCACCGCCCATAGGGCGCTGGACCGCTACATCATCATACAACATATATATGGTGGACACCCCTAAAGAAGGCAATGGCGACGAGATAGCGGAGGATGACCCCTCCAAGAAGCAACCCAAGCGCCGACGTCAGCGATGCCGCTCTAAGTCCTGCCACAGCAAAAGTAGTGATACCGGCATAGGAGATACTAACACTTCGGATAGTGCCGAAGACAATCACAACCCTCTCCAGCACGATGTAGAGCCGGAGGATGAACAAGCCAGCCCTCCAAAGCAGGCAGCAGATGGAGAACCAGAGGAGGACAATTACATGCCTCTCTCTGAAGACGAGGCGAGCCTCGGCGAGGAAGAATTTATCGTGCCTGAGGACCCCGTCGAACAGGAGCGCTTCAAGCGCCGGCTTATGGCCAGAGCAAATAGCTTGAAGAAAAAGCAACAACAGCTTCAAGCTGATCAAGACTTTCTAGCAGACAGATGGACCGAAGTCCTTGCGGCCGAGGAATACGAACTTGAGCGCCCCTCCAAGAGTTACCCAAAACGTAGGTTGCTACCTCACCTCGAGGAGGAAGCATTGAAACCCCATGCACCAGTGTACGATGCGGCTGACCGGCCACTACGTGGCCGAGCCAAAGAGGCGTTTCAGCCTGAAGTTCAGCCTGCACCTCGCCGCCACTCAATCCAAAATACCAAGGCTCGGGGCAACACACAGGACCTGCGAGACGTATTGGACAGTAAGGCAAAACTTGCAAGGTCAATATACGGGTCACGGGCACGCGCGCCAATACGGGATGATGATCGGCCTGCCGGATACGCCAAAAGCAAATCCGGCCGGGCCGAATATATCAGACAAGATTCATATGAACTGCGTCGGGATATAGCCCGGCACAGAGGCGCCGCACACCCCCTATGCTTCACTGATGAAGTTATGGATCACGAATTCCCGGAGGGTTTCAAACCCGTAAATATCAAATCATATGATGGTACAGTAGATCCCGCCGTATGGATTAAGGATTTCCTCCTTCACATCCACATGGCTCGTGGTGATGATCTACACGCCATCAAGTACCTCCCACTAAAACTCAAAGGACCAGCTCGGCATTGGCTGAATAGCTTGCCAGCAGACTCCATTGGCAGTTGGGAGGATCTGGAAGACGCATTCCTTGACAACTTCCAGGACACTTATGTGCGACCACCGGATGCTGATGACTTGAGCCATATAACTCAGCAGCCAGGGGAATCGGCCAGACAATTCTGGACTCGGTTCCTGACTAAGAAAAACCAAATTGTCGACTGTCCGGACGCAGAGGCCCTCGTGGCATTCAAGCACAACATCCGTGACGAGTGGCTTGCCCGCCACCTTGGCCAGGAGAAGCCGAAGTCTATTGCAGCCCTCACGACACTCATGACCCGCTTTTGCACGGGCGAGGATAGCTGGCTAGCTCGCAGCAATAACACATCGAGGAATCCGGGAACTTCGGATACCAAAGATGCCAACGGTAGACAACGTCGTAACAGACCGAAGCGCCACAATAACGGCGATAACACCGAGGATACGGCAGTCAATGCCGGATTCAGAGGCTCTAGAAAGAAGCCATTTAAAAGAAGTACTCCGGCTCCGTCCAGTTTGGATCGCATACTGGATTGCTCGTGCCAAATCCACGGCACCACCGACAAGCCAGCCAATCACACCAACAGAGAATGTTGGGTGTTCAAGCAGGCCGGCATGTTAATTGCCGGAAACAAGGACAAGGGACTGCATAGTGATGACGAGGAAGAGCACCGGCCGCTGAACATGGGAGGACAGAAGGGGTTCCCCCCACAAGTGAAGATAGTGAACATGATATACGCAACCCACATTCCCAACAGGGAGCGGAAGCGTGCACTAAGGGACGTCTATGCGATGGAGCCCGTCGCCCCAAAGTTCAACCCATGGTCTACTTGCCCGATCACCTTTGATCGCAGGGATCACGCGGAACCGCCGCACTGGTCCTAAACCCCATCATCGATAGATTTCATCTCACTCGAGTCCTTATGGACGGCGGCAGCATCCTGAACCTGCTCTATCAGGATACGGTGCGAAAAATGGGTATCGATCCCTTGAGGATCAAACCCACCACAACCACCTTTAAAGGCGTCATCCCAGGTGTAGAGGCCCATTGCACGGGCTCAATCACACTGGAAGTAGTCTTCGGATCACCGGGCAACTTCCAAAGCGAGGAGTTAATCTTCGACATCGTCCCGTTTCGCAGTGGCTATCATGCACTGCTCAGACGAACTGCATTCGCAAAATTCAATGCAGTACCGCATTACGCATACCTCAAGCTCAAGTTGCCAGGACCTCGGGGAGTCATAATAGTGAATGGAAACACAGAACGCTCACTCCGTACGGAAGAGCACACTGCGGCCCTCGCAGCAGAAGCACAAAGCAGCCTTTCAAGGCAAACCACTAATTCGGTGATACAGCCCCCGAACACCTTCAAGCGTGTCCGGAGTAAACTACAACAGGATCGCCTGGAACGTTCAGAGCTCGCCTAGCAATTCGGCCCCCGTCCCAGTCCTAGTCAAGCGACGAAATCCGTGCCGCGCGTACATAATTACGCACTGAAAATACCATTGACATAAGCGGGGGCACGATCAGGGCACATCCCGCAATGCGGCTTAACCACCCTAGGGGTTGTATATCTTTATCATTTCTTTTTTCTTTCAGGTCCTAACTCTCTGGAAGCCCTTTCCGGCAGTATGATTGCCGGACACATTACGGGAACGCACAACCAAGGCGGCAAGAAGCTAAGTTGTACACGGGAACCCCCGGGTGGTCTCTAATAATAATACCCGCTTTCTACTATCCATACGTAGCTTTCCCTTGGATAGGACATTTCGAATAGTCCTACTTTTTGCTTATTGCACTACCTATACCAGTATGCTTCGACGTATTATTTAAATAAGAATGCATAGCATTAGTCTATTATTGCATTATTCATTCCTTTTTTCCTTTATGTTCATTTACGACAATCTGAACCCGTAAATTTGGGTCCAGTCAGTACGCCAGGGGCTTTTGTTTACCCCATAATACGGCGCAAGAAGTCCGAACACTTTCGACAGTGCGGCACCCCAAACTTATAGCATTATATGCATCAGCTCCGAATCATGTCTTGGGTCAATAGTTGGGTTTGCCCGGTGCCCATGCTTTGGTACCTTACGTTCCACTATATCGTCTAAGGTAGCGGTGGGAGAACTACTGCGATTGTGTCCCGGTTCTTTCGGACGAGCACCTCAGTAGAGAAAGCCGAAAACTGACTGTCATGATAAGGTGAGAGACTGGTCGCTATTTGAGAGGTCTCAACTCCTTAAAGACTTTTTCCGCTTCAGGCGAGGAGTCGGCCTTGTCCGTCTTAGGCGTGTATAGCACCCCAAATTCGGCCTTCCGAATAACAGGGGCTTCGCCAAAATTTGAAATTGTAGACTTCTATGGCTAAGTGAGAGTGATAAAGCATTATAGTCTGATTGCCTGGTTTGTTGCGCTGAACACCTCCCTTGAAGGACCCAAAATTGGGGTAAAGAGTGCTCAGGTTTATCCCGAACACCCCAGTACTAGTTACATGGGGGCAGAAGCCGACGACTGGCCAACTCTCAGATTTTATAAATGGCCGCACAGAAGGTAATATTTTAAATTAAAAAAGTGTTGCATGGCGCAAATGAACTCGTTTCATATTACAGGATCACATGAGCATGTTCATTCAAAAATTACATCCTTGGCCCACTCGTCCGCCACAAGGCGGGAACCCTTCAGGACACTCTCATAGTACATCTCGGGCAGCGATGCTCCTTGCCCTCCGGCGACCCCTCATTCACCAGCTTCATGGCGTCCAGCTTCGCCCAGTGCACCTTCGCCCAGGCAAAAGCCATGCACGCACCCTCGATGCACACGGACCACTTTATAACTTCAAGTTGTGGGCAGGCATCCACCAGCCGCCTCACCAGACCGAAGTAGCTACCGGGCAGGGGCTCGCCAGGCCACATCCGGACTATAAGGCCCCTCATGGCTTGTGCGGTCACCTTGTGAACCTCGACCAACTGCTTCAGTTGGTCGCTCAAGGGCACGGAGTGTTCGGTCCCAGTATACTAAGACCAGAACAACTTCTTCGTCGAGCTCCCCTCCTCAGCTCGGTAAAACTCTGCGGCATCCAGCACACTGCGGGGAAGATCTGCAAACGCTCCTGGAGAGCTCTGAACTCGGGTAAGAAAAAGGAAAGTCTCCTTCACGTGCTTGCTTTCATAATGAATGCCTTACCTGCTGCTATCTTCTTCACCGCATCAATCTCCTGGAGGGCCTTGTGGGCTTCCGCCTTGGCGC
Organism: Triticum urartu; assembly: GCF_056163025.1. NCBI lineage: Eukaryota > Viridiplantae > Streptophyta > Magnoliopsida > Poales > Poaceae > Triticum > Triticum urartu. The sequence goes on along the minus strand of NC_141878.1, from coordinate 439,378,356 downwards.
TCCGGACACTTTCAAGCGCCTGCGCGAGCTCGGACTCTCGCGTCTTAGAGTCAAGCTCCATGGACTCGTGCTTTTTGGCGAGAGCATCGAGCTCTTGCTGCACCTCGCCTACTCGGGCTTCTTGCTTCTCCCGTTCAATGCGCTCCTTGGTCGCTTTGTCTTCGGCCTCAGACAGCGCCTTCCTTAGGGTTGCCACTTCGGTCGTGGCCCCTGGCAAATCCATGATGATCCTATTACTTTACACCCGAACTTCTTTTAAATATATAGACAACGGTATTGCTTACCTTTGCTCTCCTCGAGCTGCCTCTTGGTAAGGCCGAGCTCATCCTCGGACCGCTCCAGGTCTTGCTTCAGCGCAGAGACCTCCGCAGTACGTGCGGCAGCGGTCAGCAGTGAAGCCTGCACATACACATAGATATTTTTCTGATTAGGCTCCTGAGTTATCATTTGATCCTCTATTCGGTCTTTCTTCCCGAACGCCGAACAGAGCATCAGGGGCTAGTATCCATGCGGGCATATTTTCCTATATCTTCATTGCTTACCTCAAAGCCTGTTTGGAGGCTGGCGCAAGCTTGGGCCAGTCCGTTCTTGGCGGACTGAACTTTCTCGATCACCGCACTCATGATAGTGTGGTTCTCTTCGTCGATGGAAGCGCCACAAAGCGCTTCCAGCAAGTTGTCCGGTGCCTCTGGATAGACAGAGGACACCGGCATGGGCGGCTTGCCCCCCTTAACGGGGGGTCACCCACCGGAGTCCGGAACCACCAAAGATTTCGGTGCAGTGTTCGGTTGGGGGCCGAACCTGGAGCCCATGGGAGTCCGGCTCCCTTTGCGCCCAACGTCCGGAAGGTCACCTCGAGGCGCACCCAGGACTGCCTCCCCTTCGCCCGGTGCCTGTTGAGAAAACACCTCGACGTTGTCCGCAGAGCAAGGAGTGGAGGCGGTTGGAAGAACCGATGTTCGTATCCGACGAGTCCAACAAACCGCTCGATGAAGTTACCTCGAGATGAGCTCGGGACGGACTGCATAATCATGTTCAGCATGAGAAGAAGCAGTGCAGTACAACATACCACGAATTACTATGGTGTCCGGATACTTACGACTTCGCCAGGGGCTTGACCCTGGGTAGCCACTCATCGCCGCTGTAGGCGGCCGTCGTGGAGCAGTCCGGAGGGAGGGTCTTGCCCTTCTTGGACCCTTCGGCCTCCCCGATTGGGTCGGCCTTCCTTTTCTTGTCTCCCCGACTGGCGGGGAGAACTTTCCTCTTCCTCCTCCTCGTCTTCGTGGGAGGAGTGCGCGTCGGAGTCATCGGACGATGAGTCCGATACAACCTTGCGCCGGAGACCCTTTCGGGTCCCCGCGGCCTTCTTCTTGGTCTTCTTCACCGGCACCTCGTAAGGTGCCGGAGTCAGCATCTCCGTTAGGAGAGCGCCCGCAGGATCTTCGGGCAGAGGGGCTGGGCAATCAAGCTACTCCGTTGTCTTTATCCGGTCCTGTTAATGGCATAGAAGCTTAGATCCTGCATATGACAAAACCGGGGCAAATAAATACCCTGAGAGATATAAAAACTTACCGGATTGGCGCGGCGCTTTGCGCTGAGTCCGCGGTCCTCGGTGAGGGAAGGAGAAATCTCGGTGCCCTTGAACAGCACCCTCCAGACGTCCTCGTGCGTCATGTCATAGAGCTCTCATAGCGTCTGGTGCTTGGCCGAGTCGAACTCCCACAAATCGAATGCCCGTCGTTGACACGGGAGGATCTGGCGGAAGAGCATGACCTGGACCACGTTGACGAGCTTGATTTTCTTGCTCGTCATGTTCTGGATGCAGGTCTGGAGTCCGGTCAACTCTACCAAAGAACCCCAGGACATGCCCTTCTCTTTCCAGGAGGTGAGCCATGTGGGGATTCCGCATCGAAATTTGGGGGCCGCCACCCAGTTGGAGTCGCGCGACTCGGTGATGTAGAACCACCATGATTGCCACCCCTTTATGGTATCCACATAGGTGCCCTCGAGCCAGGTGACGTTAGGCATCTTGCCCACCATGGCGCCTCCGCACTCTGCTTGCTGGACACCCACCACCTTCGATTTAACATTGAAGGTTTTTAGCCATAGGCCGAAATGGGGCCTGATGCAGAGGAAGTCCTCGCACACGACGATAAACGTTGAGATCTTGAGGATGAAATTGGGGGCCAGATCATGAAAATCCAGCCCGTAGAACAACATGAGCCCGCGGACAAATGGGTGGAGGGGAAATCCTAGTCCGCGGACAAAATGGGTAAGAAAAACTACCCTCTCATGGGGTTCGGGCGTTGGGATGATCTGCCCCGCATTTGGCAGCCGGTGCGCGATATCCGTGGCCAGATATCCAGCTTCCCATAACTTTTTGATGTTCTCCTCCGTGACGGAGGAGACCATCCACTTGCCTCCTGCTCCGGACATGCTTGGAGTGGTTTGAGAAGAAGAACGCGAGCTTGGGCGCTAGAGCTCGAGTGTGCGGGAATGGGTAAGAAAGGAGGCAAAAGGTGATACGTCTCCGACATATCTACTTTTCCAAACACTTTTGCCCTTGTTTTGGACTCTAACTTGTATGATTTGAATGGAACTAACCCGGACTGACGTTGTTTTCAGCAGAATTACCATGGTGTTGTTTTATGTGCAGAAAACAAATATTCTCGGAATGACCTGAAACTCCACGGAACATCTTAGAAAAAACAATAAAAAATCCTCGCCAAAGATGAAGACCAGGGGGCCCACACCCTTCTCATGAGGGTGGGGGCGCCCCCCACCCCCTAGGGCATGCCCCCTACCTCGTGGGCCCCCTGGAAACCCTCCGACGCTAACTCCAACTCTATATATTTGCTTTCGGGGAGAAAAAAATAGGAGAGAAGAAATCATCGCGTTTTATGATACGGAGCCGCTGCCAAGCCCTAAAACCTCTCGGGAGGGCTGATCTGGAGTCCCTTCGGGGCTCCGGAGAGGGGGATTCGTCGCCGTCGTCATCATCAACCATCCTCCATCACCAATTTCATGATGCTCACCGCCGTGCGTGAGTAATTGCATCGTAGGCTTGCTGGACGGTGATGGGTTGGATGAGATTTATCATCTAATCGAGTTAGTTTTTTTAGGGTTTGATCCCTAGTATCCATTATGTTCTGAGATTGATGTTGCTATGACTTTGCTATGCTTAATGCTTGTCACTAGGGCCCGAGTGCCATGATTTCAGATCTGAACCTATTATGTTTTCATGAATATATGTGAGTTCTTGATCCTATCTTGCAAGTCTATAGTCACCTACTACGTGTTATGATCCGGCAACCCCGAAGTGACAATAATCGGGACCACTCCCGGTGATGACCATAGTTTGAGGAGTTCATGTATCCACTATGTGCTAATGCTTTGTTCGAGTTCTCTATTAAAAGGAGGCCTTAATATCCCTTAGTTTCCAATAGGACCCCGCTGCCACGGGAGGGTAGGACAAAAGATGTCATGCAAGTTCTTTTCCATAAGCACGTATGACTATATACGGAATACATGCCTACATTACATTGACGAATTGGAGCTAGTTCTGTGTCACCCTATGTTATGACTGTTACATGATGAACCGCATCCGGCATAATTATCCATCACTGATTCGGTGCCTACGAGTTTTCCATATACTGGTTCTCGCTTATTTACTTTCCCGCTGCTACTGCTACAATCACTACAAAATACCAAAAACATTACTTTTGTTGTCTTTACTTTTGTTGTCGCTACCACCACTATCATATTACTTTGCTACTAAACACTTTGCTGCAGATACTAAGTTTCCAGGTGTGGTTGAATTGACAACTCAGCCGCTAATACTTGAGAATATTCTTTGGCTCCCCTTGTGTCGAATCAATAAATTTGGGTTGAATACTCTACCCTCGAAAGCTATTGCGATCCCCTATACTTGTGGGTTATCAAGACTAACTTCTGGCGCCGTTGCCGGGGAGCATAGCTCTATTCTTTGAGTCACTTGGGATTTATATCTGCTGGACACTATGAAGAACTTGAGAGATCCAAAAACCAAGATCTATCCCTCAACTACGAGGGGAGGTAAGGAACTGCCATCTAGCTCTGCACTTGATTCACCTTCTGTTATGAGTAAGTTTGCGACACCTACACCTGCTTCTGCTATTCATTCTGGTATGTCGCATGTTATTGATGATGCCACTTCTGCTATGCATGATACTTATGATGAAACTGCTTCTATGCCTGATACTACTATGCCCCTTGGTGAATTTCTTGATGAACAAATTGCTAGGGCTAGAGAAAAAGAAATTATTGAATCTGAATACGTTGATGATAGTGATGATGAAAATATGTCTGTTATTCCTGAGGGCTATCTTTTTGATATGGAATCTTCTGCCGCTATTTTAGCTTGCTGAGATAGATATGAGCTTAAGAGGTTATTAATTAAATGGAACAAAGAATCACTTAGAGATAAAATGAAACCCGACCCTGCTTTTGCTACTTCACCTATTTGTGTCCCTGATAAGGAGTATGAATTCTCTGTTGATCCTGATATAATTACTTTGGTTGAATCTGATCCGTTTTATGGCTATGAATCTGAAACTGTTGTGGCACATCTTACTAAGTTAAATGATATAGCTGCCCTATTTACTAATGATGAGAGATCGCGTTACTTCTATATACTGAAAATATTTCTGTTCTCATTAAAGGGTGATGCTAAGATCTGGTTTAATTCTCTTGATCCTGGTTGTGTGCGTAGTCCCCAAGATATGATTTATTACTTCTCTGCTAAATATTTCCCTGCTCATAAGAAACAAGCTGCTTTGAGGGAAATATACAATTTCATGCAAATTAAAGAAGAGAGTCTCCCACAAGCCTAGGGGAGGCTTCTCAAGTTACTTAATGCTTTGCCTGATCATCCTCTTAAGAAACTTGAAATACTTGATATCTTTTATAATGGACTAACCGATGCTTCCATAGATTACCTGGATAGTTGTGCTGGTTCTCTTTTTAGGGAAAGAACAATGGATGAAGCTGAAATTCTATTGAATAATATGTTGACAAATGAAAATAATTGGGCACCTCCTGAGCCATCTCCTGCTCTAATTACTGAGCCTATTCTTAAACCAACTCCGAAGAAGAGAGGTGTTCTATTTCTCAGTCCCGAAGATATGCAAGAGGCAAAGAAATCTATGAAATAAAAAGGTATTAAAGCTGAAGACGTTAAGAATTTACCTCCTATTGAAGAAATACATGGTCTAAATATACCGCCTATTGAAGAAACATATGATCTCAATCCTTTATTTATTGAAGAACCTCCTGATCCTGATATCCTGACACAGGTAGTAAAGGTAAATTCACTCTATAGATATGATAAAGCTGAAGTTCCTCCTACTAAAATTGCTAGTCAGTTCTTGGATGAGTTTGATAACTTTATGTTTAAGCAAGACGACTTCAATGCTTATTTTGGTAGACAATTAAAAGAAAATTCTTATATGATTAGCCGCTTGGGTGATTATATGGCTGATATTAAAGGTGAACTTAAATTTGTTAGCAAACATGCTTCTATGGTTACCACTCAAGTAGAATAAGTACTTAAGGCTCAAAAAGAAGTGCTAAATGAAATGAATAGTAAGAAAAATGATTATGCTATTAGAGTGGCTACTAGAACTGGTAGAATGACTCAGGAACCTTTGTATCCTGAAGGCCACCCTAAGAGAATCGAGCAAGATTCTCAAAGAAATAATATTGATGTTCCTAGTTCTTCTAAAAAGAAGAAAAAGAAAAATAGTAGAACTATGCAAACTTCTAGTGAACCTATTGCTGAACCACCTGATAATCCAAACGATATATCTATGTCTGATGCTGAAACACAAACTGGTAATGAACATGAACCTAATAAAAATATTAATAATGATGTTCATGATGATGCTCAACCTAGTAATGATAATGATGTAGAAATTGAACCTGTTGTTGATCTTGATAACCCACAATCAAAGAATCAACGTTATGATAAAAGAGACTTTGTTGCTAGGAAACATGGTAAAGAAAGGGAACCTTGGGTTCAGAAACCCATGCCTTTTCCTCCAAAACCATCCAAGAAAAAGGATGATGAGGATTTTGAGCGCTTTGCTGAAATGATTAGGCCTATCATTTTGCGTATGCGATTAACTGATGTGCTCAAAACAAATCCTTATGCTAAATATATGAAGGATATCATTACTAATAAAAGAAAGATACCAGAAGCTGAGGTTTCCACCATGCTTGCTAATTATACTTTTAAGGGTGGAATACCAAAGAAACTTGGAGACCCCGGAGTACCTACTATACCTTGCTCCATTAAAAGAAATTATATTAAAACTGCTTTATGTGATCTTGGAGCCGGTGTTAGTGTTATGCCTCTCTCTTTATATCGTAGACTTGACTTGAATAAGTTGACACCTACTGAAATATCTTTGCAAATGGCTGATAAATCAACTGCTATACTTGTCGGTATCTGTGAGGATGTGCCTGTTGTGGTTGCAAACGTTACTATTTTAACGGACTTTGTTATACTTGATATTCCCGAGGATGATAGTATCTCTATTATTCTTGGAAGACCTTTTCTTAATACTGCAGGGGCTGTTATTGATTGCAACAAAGGCAATGTCACTTTTCATGTTAATGGTAATGAGCATACAGTACACTTTCCGAGGAAACAACCTCAAGTTCATAGTATCAATTCTATTGGAAAAATTCCATCGATTATATTTGGAGGTTTTGAATTTCCTCTTCCTACTGTCAAGAAGAAATATGATATTCTTATTATTGGGGATGTGCATATCCCCGTTCAGGTAACTTAGTGTTATTCGAAATTTCTCCGCTTTCATGATTATTGGAATGAGTTTGTTAACAAGACTTGATCAACCTTGTTAGTGGATTCTTTTTGATGAGCATGAGATGGATGAAACTAGAAGCACAAACTTATGTACCCTTTTTATACTTTCTGTTATTTATATTAAATAAAGTAAAAATAGTATTTTTCTGTGTGTTTCCTGACTTATCCGTGCAATATAAAAATTTCCCAAAAATAAAAGTCCTCAGAATGCCATGCCAATTTAATATGATTTTTTCGGGAATATTTGAGAATTTACTGTGCAAAAATTACCGCGGGAGGAGCTGCCACCTGGTCACGAGGGTGGTGGGCGTGCCCCCCTATAGGGCGCGCCCCCTGCCTCGTGGGCCCATGGTGGCCCTCCTCCACTTATCCCAGCACCCATCTTCTTCCTCTATCTCACACAAACCCGAAAAACCAACTCAAGCACGAGTTCCAGCCACTTTTGCTGCGATTTTCGATCTCCTTGCTCAAAGCACCTCTCGCAAAACTACTTGGGGAGATTGTTCCTTGGTATGTGACTCCTCCATTGGTCCAATTAGTTTTTGTTCTAGTGTTTTATTCTTTGCAAATTTGTGCTGCATAGGTGACCATGTTCTTGAGCTTGCATGTCAAATTTATATGGTTCCAAGTAGTTCTAATGCTTGATTTAGGCTCTAGGCCCTTGTAGGAGTAGTTGCTATCAATATTATTGAAGTTGGTTCATTTTTGTTTGAAGTTACTAAAAATTTCATATTTTTTCAAAAAAATAATGTGGAGATTTTTGAGGGGCTTGTCGAGCCAAAGCTCGAAGGAAAAGGCACCGAAGCCTAAGTATAATTTGCCACGCACCACGGAGATTCGGGCGTGTGAATGGCCTTCTGAAGATTTCTTGAGAGCAGCCGGTATATATGAAGATTTTCATGAATTGGCTCATAATGCATGCCTCACCGCTTTCCTCCACGACCAATGTGGTTAGTATCTCTTACTCAAAAATACTTTTGTGCAAAACTTTCATTTTCATTCTAGGAACTCACCACCTACGGTGGAGTTTCATTTATATGATGAGCATAAGGAGATGTCAGTTTATGATTTCTGTCAGATTTTTTTAAGGCCTTTTGAGGGCAAGACGGAAGAACCACATCATGATGATGTGGCTGGATTTATTGATACTATCACTGTAGGAGAAACTAGAAAGGTTTCCGATGCACGAATCACTAACATACATTTTCCTGTTTTACGCTACTTTGCATTATTTGCTAGTCGTTGTTTCATTGGACGCGGAAATAGTGGAAACCTTAGTATCCCTGATATAATTATTTTGCACCACGGTTTATACAGTGATAACACTTTTAGTATGGGCGGTATTATTGCTAGACGGTTAAGTATGAACCGTACTAAGGGTCCCATCTTTGGAGGCGTCTATGCCACACGCCTAGCTGCACATTTTAACATACCTATTAGGCATGCTGAGAAGGAAGAAAAGGTGCTGCCCCGTGTTTATCTAGATCATAAAAGTATGGTGGCACATGATTTTATTGTTAAGAATAGGGCAGGAGAGCTTAAATATCAATTGTTCTTTAACAAACATCATCCTGAGACTATTACCCTACCTGCTCCTTCTTTGTTTAATTTTGTAGGACCCTACCTCGTTACGTGGGCTGCCGTCCAAGCTTGCAAGAATCCTGCACCAGCCCCGGAATAGGAACCACAAGATGAACCTCCACGACAATCTGTTTATTCTTGGGATCCAGAGATGACTGTCAGCCAGTGGCAGTCAGAGTCTTCTTCTTCATCACAATATGATCCCAACTATTCCTCCTCATCACAGTACGACCCAACAATTATTATTATGGATATCCGCCAGGCCAGCCATGGCCATAGACCAACTTAGGCCAAAAGCCTAAGCTTGGGGGAGTACATATTTCTCACCGACATTACATTTATGTTCACACACACTCATTGATAGATGTCGGTGCTCATACTTTTTCACTGTAATATCCATGCTAGTTTATTTTCTTTTTCCTGCTTTCTTCTTGTGTGTCTGTTAAACCTTAAGAAAAACCAAAAAATTAGCAGTAGTTTATTTTTCTGCTGTAGTAGTAATAATTAAAAAGAAACCCCAAAAATATTTCCCGTTCTTCTTTTGCTTGTTGGGAGCTTTCCCGTGTAAATAGTTTTATTTCTTTTCTTTGGGGGTCAGTAGGAGAAGACCATAATTAAAATTATTGAATTGGCTCTTATATACATTATTGTTGATTTAACCAAGAGCCCATATTGCCTTGTCTTCTCCTGTTTATAGAATGCTCGCAGATTCCAGCTTAGTCCAATGCACGTGCACTCTTATTATTATTCACACCGTTCGGTCGTGCAAGTGAAAGGCAATTATGACGATATATGATGGACTGACTGAGATGAGAAAAGCCGGTATGAACTCGACCTCTTTTGTTTTTGTAAATATGATGAGTCCCTCGTTCTTGATTCAGCTTATTATGAATAAACATGTTTGCAATGACAATTAGAGATCATAGTTGCTTGTGCCATGCTTGATTAGCTAGGAGTTATAATGATTTACCTTGTATGCCAACATGCTATTGAGATGATTATGATGTGGTATGATGGGGTGGTATCCTCCTTTGAATGATTTAAGTGACTTGACTTGGCACATGTTCACGCATGTAGTTGAAAAAAATCAACAAAGCCTTCACGATATTTATGTTCATGGTGGATTATATCCTACTCATGCTTGCATCCAATGTTTATTAATTTTAATGCATGTACATGGCTGTTGTCGCTCTCTAGTTGGTCACTTCCCAGTCTTTTGCTAGCCTTCACCTATACTAAGCGGGAATACTGCTTGTGCATCCAATCCCTTAAACCCCAAAGTTATTCCAGATGAGTCCACTATACCTTCCTATATGCGGTATCTACCTGCCGTTCCAAGTAAATTTGTATGTGCCAAACTCTAAACCTTCAAATAAGCATTCTGTTTTGTATGCTCGAATAGCTCATGTATCAACAAAGGTTGTCCTTAGCTTCCGTGTTAGGCGGGTTATTCTCAAGAGGAGTGGACTCCGCTCCTCACTCACGAGAAAATGGCTGGTCACCGGGATGCCCAGTCCCATGCTTTATGCAAACTAAATAAAAATTAATTGCAAACAAAACTCACCCTGGGACCTCATGTATGTTGGAGGCACTCGTTGTTTCGAGCAAGCAATGGATTGATGCTTGTTGGTGGAGGGGGAGTATAAACTTTACCATTCTGTTTGGGAACCGCCTATAATGTGTTTAGCATGGAAGATATCGCCATCTCTTAGTTGTTACGTTGACAATGAAAGTATACTGCTCAAAATACAAATTATCTCTATTGCAAAACCGAGCTCTAGCACCTCTACAAATCCATGCTTCCCTCTGCGAAGGGCCTATCCATTTACTTTTATGTTGAGTCATCACCCTCTTATTAAAAAGCACTAGCTGGAGAGCGCAGCTGTCATTTGCATTCATCACTGTTAATTTATATTGGGTATGACTATGATTGGATCTCTTTTACCATGAATTACAATGTCTAGTTAGTCCTTGATCTTTAAAGGTGCTCTACATTTATGTTTTGCGGTCTCAGAAAGGGATAGCGAGATACCATCTTGTTATATCATATTATGATTGTTTTGAGTAAGTGTTGTCATCCAAGATTTATTATTATGACTTGCTAGTTGATTATGCTATTGATATGAGTAATTGTGAGACCTGAGAATTATTGCAAATGTGGTTAGTTATGATCTATGCTGAAAACTTGAATGCTGGCTTGACATAGTTACAACAACAAGAGCAAACAGAGTTTGTAAAAGTTTTTCTTTCTTTCAGTTTGTCAACTGAATTTCTTGAGGACAAGCAAGGGTTTAAGCTTGGGGGAGTTGATACGTCTCCGTCGTATCTACTTTTCCAAACACTTTTGCCATTGTTTTGGACTCTAACTTGTATGATTTGAATGGAACTAACCCGGACGGACGCTGTTTTCAGCAGAATTACCATGGTGTTGTTTTATGTGCAGAAAACAAATATTCTTGGAATGACCTGAAACTCCACGGAACATATTAGAAAAAACAATTAAAAATCCTCGCCAAAGATGAAGACCAGGGGGCCCACACCCTTCTCACGAGGGTGGGGGGCGCCCCCTAGGGCGCGCCCCCCTACCTCGTGGGCCCCCTGGAAACCCTCCGACGCCAACTCCAACTCTATATATTTGCTTTCGGAGAGAGAAAAATAGGAGAGAAGAAATCATCGCGTTTTATGATACGGAGCTGCCGCCAAGCCCTAAAACCTCTCGGGAGGGCTGATCTGGAGTCCGTTCGGGGCTCCGGAGAGGGGGATTCGTTGCCGTCGTCATCATCAACCATCCTCCATCACCAATTTCATGATGCTCACCGTCGTGCGTGCGTAATTGCATCATAAGCTTGCTGGACGGTGATGGGTTGGATGAGATTTATCATGTAATTGAGTTAGTTTTGTTAGGGTTTGATCCCTAGTATCCATTATGTTCTGAGATTGATGTTGCTATGACTTTGCTATGCTTAATGCTTGTCACTAGGTCCCGAGTGCCATGATTTCAGATCTGAACCTATTATGTTTTCATGAATATATGTGAGTTCTTGATCCTATCTTGCAAGTCTATAGTCACCTACTACGTGTTATGATCCGGCAACCCCGAAGTGACAATAATCGGGACCACTCCCGGTGATGACCATAGTTTGAGGAGTTCATGTATCCACTATGTGCTAATGCTTTGTTCGAGTTCTCTATTAAAAGGAGGCCTTAATATCCCTTAGTTTCCAATAGGACCCCGCTGCCACGGGAGGGTAGGACAAAAGATGTCATGCAAGTTCTTTTCCATAAGCATGTATGACTATATACGGAATACATGCCTACATTACATTGACGAATTGGAGCTAGTTCTGTGTCACCCTATGTTATGGCTGTTACATGATGAACCGCATCCGTCATAATTATCCATCACTGATCCGGTGCCTACAAGTTTTCCATATACTGGTTCTCGCTTATTTACTTTCCCGCTGCTACTGTTACAATCACTACAAAATACCAATAACATTACTTTTGCTGTCTTTACTTTTGTTGTCGCTACCACCACTATCATATTACTTTGCTACTAAACACTTTGCTGCAGATACTAAGTTTCCAGGTGTGGTTGAATTGACAACTCAGCCGCTAATACTTGAGAATATTCTTTGGCTCCCCTTGTGTCGAATCAATAAATTTGGGTTGAATACTCTACCCTCGAAAGATGTTGCGATCCCATATACTTGTGGGTTATCAGAAGGCGTGGGTGAAAAGAGTAAATCCTTGTCCCTTTTAAGGGCGGAAGAGGCGATGCGTCTCCCCACTTGCCTGGTAAAACCGCTTATTCCCCAGGCGTCGTAATTGATGGCGCGGTTGGGTTACCGACATCTGTATTGATGAGAATCCCGTAATAAGGGGGACATGATCTCTGCTTTGACAAGACGTGTCGAGAAAACCGCCCCATGTTATTTGCGGTGCTGGTTGAGAAAAACGGTTCGAATAAGGACCGAGCCATGACATAACGTCGTGCTGTCAGAACGCGTCAGCAGATTAGATTTGTGCAAATATTATTCTCTCTGCGATAGTATGTGGAACTTTTTTTGCATATGCGGACACTATTCTGGTGTTCAAAATCTTCTATGGAGTATTCGGAGGAGGAACCCGCCTTGCAATGTCGAAGACAATACTGCGCGCCGGACTCATCGTCATTAAAGCCTGGTTCAGGGGCTACTGAGGGAGTCCTGGATTAGGGGGTCTCCGGACAGCCGGACTATATCCTTTGGCCGGACTATTGGACTAAGAAGATACAAGATTAAAGACTTCGTCCCGTGTCCGGATGGAACTCTCCTTGGCATGGAAGGCAAGCTAGGCAATACGGATATGAAGATCTCCTCCCTTGTAACCGACTCTGTGTAACCCTAGGCCCCTCCAGTGTTTATATAAACCGGAGGGTTTAGTCCGTAGGACAACATATATAATCATACCATAGGGTAGCTTCTAGGGTTTAGCCTCTACGATCTCGTGGTAGATCAACTCTTGTAATACTCATATCATCAAGAACAATCAAGCAGGACATAGGGTATTACCTCCATCAAGAGGGCCCGAACCTGGGTAAACATCGTGTCCCCTGCTTCCTGTTACCATCCGCCTTAGACGCACAGTTCGGGACCCCCTACCCAAGATCCGCCGGTTTTGACACGGACACTAAGGAAATGAACTTAAGCCGGGTTAAGTGCTTTGGTGATTCGGACCTGGTGGCTCAGCAGGTATCTGGCACGTGGGATTCCAAGGATCCACTTATGGCAGCATATAGACGAGAGGTGGATGCAGTGGCTGGTCACTTCAAAGGTTATCAAGTGGACCACATAGACCGGTGGAAGAATGAAGCAACTGACGCTTTAAGCCGCTTAGGCTCTCAACGTAAATCGGTGCCTCCCAATACCTTCCTCGATGTATTGCATAATCTGTCAGTGAAGATACCGACGGAAGAGGATTTGGTTGTGCCCGACCGGGAGGCTCAATTGGTGGCGGCTCTTCATGTTATTCCGGATTGGACGGTCCCGTACCTGGCATACATGAACCAGGGCGAGTTGCCAGACGACGAAACTCTGGCCCGGCAGATAATCCGGCGATCCAAGTCAATGACCATTGTCAATGGGGAGCTACATCATTGTAGTGTCACAGGAGCATTTCAGCGTTGTGTCTCTCCTCAAGAAGGTTGTGAAATCTTGCATGAGATCCACAAGGGAGATTGTGGTCACCACGCCGGTTCAAAATCCTTGGTGGCTAAGGCTTTTCGTCACAGCTTCTATTGGTTGACCGCTCATGCTGATGCTGAGGATTTGGTAAAGAGGTGTGATGGTTGTCAAAAGTTTGCACATCATGTTCCGGCCCAAGAATTAAGAATGATCCAATAACTTGGTTGTTTGCAACTTGGGGGCTCGATATGGTTCGACCTTTTAAAAGGTCCAAGGATAAGAAGACTCACCTGTTGGTAGCAGTTGATAAGTTTACAAAGTGGGTAGAGGCAGAGCCAGTCAGTAAGTGTGATGCATCCACGGTGGTTCAATTCATCAAAAAGGTGATATTCCGATTTGGTTTTCCACACAGCATTATCACTGATAATGGTACTAATCTGTCCAAGGGTGCTATGGAGGAATTTTGTCAACGAGAGCACATCCGGCTTGACGTGTCATCAGTGGCTCACCCCCAATCTAATGGTCAGGCAGAAAGGGCCAATCAAGAAATTTTGAGAGGTATCAAACCCCGGCTTATGGTTCCTTTAAAGCGGACGCTGGGTTGTTGGGTGGAGGAGTTACCTTCCGTGTTATGGAGCATCAACACCACACCAAACAGATCTACGAGTTACACGCCTTTCTTCATGGTTTACGGAGCAGAAGTAGTTCTCCCTAGTGACATACGTCATGACTCGCCCCGTGTGGCAGCTTATGTTGAAGCTGATAACAAGAAAGCACGTCAGGACTCACTAGACCTGTTAGATGACGAGCGTGATCTTGCGGCAGCACGTTCGGCGATTTACCAACAAGATATGCGACGTTATCACAGCCGCCGGGTTAAAACCAGGACTTTTCAAGAAGGCGATCTGGTGCTCCGGCTCATCCAGGATCAGACTGATATGCACAAGTTATCCCCACCTTGGGAAGGGCCTTTTGTGGTCAGCAAAAATTTGCACAATGGATCATACTACCTTATCGATGTTCGAGAGCACAAACACTCACATAAATCGGAGGAGGAGACCCAGCGGCCGTGGAATATAGCTCATCTTCGGCCTTACTATACTTGAGCCATAGGCTCTTTTTCATGTACATAATTATGACAATGTATATATTATAGAAAATATAATAAACCGGAGCCTCAGCTAAAGTGGGGTCTCTGTTTGTTTTACATGATGTGTTTTCATGGGGGGTTCTGTTTACAAATCAGAGTTCTGTTGATCCGGCTTGTAAAGCCACACATATAAAAGGAAATCACTAGGGGGCTTGGTCATATCTGAACCTTAGCTACACCTCTTGATAGGCTTAAAGCCAAAGGGAAATCACTAGGGGGCTTGGTTGTATTTACACCATAGCTACACCTCTTGATAGGCTTAAAGCCAAAAGGAAATTATTTGGGGCCAAAGAGAGTGTTGCACCAGCACAACTCAAACATAGGCACCCACAGAGCATAGCTCAAATGTTGCTGAGGGGCTCCTTGCTTCTCAAAGAACAAAGAGTATGTACCTTTGCAATAGGCTATCAAGCCAGGCTTGGAAGCCAGGTGTATTCACCTAAAACCCTGGGTTATCCTTCCTCTTTAGGTAAGCCACTCCGTCCAGGTAAACCTGGTATGGCCCGTCGAACGTTTGACAAGTCAATCTCATAGACCCTGAACTTGTCAAAGTTAAACGATGATTGGTTAAGTATTGAGGTCCATCTTAAAAGGCTTTGAAAAATGTTTTAACTCAGTGTCCTGGCAGCCCATGAAAAGCCTCGATTTAGGGCCTGGCAGCCCATGGAAAGCCTTGCATATTCTTCTTGTGTTTTTTGTAAAGTTTTTCTTTTTTGATATTCATAAGTGTTTTCTGATAAACCGGTGTTTATTACAACCCGGCGTGGCTTACAATGCTAAATTGTTAGTACATGATCAGATATAATCCGGCACTTATTGCTCCGGTATGGTTTTGACTACAAGTCACCAGTATTATATGGTTAAATCAGTGTTTATCATAACCCGGTACAGTTTTATTGTAAATCGGCAAACCTGGAAGGAGTCATCTATACTCCAGCTTGGTGTTATCACCTCTTTTTTACACAGCCATGGGTGAAAGGAACGAGGTAACAAGTATTTTTTCTATGTTATAAACAACATTGGTCCTACATCCAGGTTCTATATTTGGGCATCATGACCCGTCTAGCGGTAAACCTCCACGACCTTTTTTTCAATCTCTAGTATGCTGGAACAAGTTAACATACAGCCACTACGGATTATGGTTATAATAACAAACCCAAAAGCATGGCGAGTTATCAGTATCCAGCAACATAAGTATGCTCGATGGCATAACAGACAAAGTGTTTGAACTAGTCTATTACAAGGCATTTTTTCTACCCACACAGGATAAATGTTTCAGCAAGAAAGGGTAGGCTATGACGGGCTAAAGTGGCTCTCCGGTTCAGGATTCGTCACCAGGGCGACTTGAATATTGCGGATCATCTTGAGTAGGTGCATCCTCCTCCTCTCTACCTAGTGGCTGGAAATCAATTGTTGTCCAATCGATTCTGGTTAAAGCTTGGAACATGACTTCTTCACTTATAAGGTGGGAGGATCAATGTCAGGGGCATAAGTGTGCTTACGAATTGGTGAAACAAGATCCTCTACATCATGTATCGGTGCGGGATATCTTTTCTAATCAACATCATAAACCGGCTGATAATGAGACAGATCCGTTTCATCCGCCAATTTGCTAGCTATGGGTCGCATTTCCCTTGTTAATCTTCGGAGATCATCATTGTTGAATTCTGAACCGTCTTCCTTTACGATGGGGTAGCCTTGACCAATATCTGCCAGTTCAAGATCTGGAATCCATGCCTTGGCCTGGATTAGCGCAGTTAGTGCGGCTGACCTTGCAGCTGATTTTTTAGTTCATCCAACCGGGCAGGAAGCATTGCCAGATTCTCGATGGTTTCTTTTATCAATGTTGGAGGAGGCCTGTTGTAAGAAGCAGTGCAGATAGCCTGTTGGGATCCGGAATATAGTTGATCTATCAACGTATAAGCAGCCTTCAGCTTCATCGGCATATTAGAGCCCAGATGGGTAATGCGGGTCCCTGTGACATTGTAAGCATCAGTAAACCGGCAGGTGATAAGGAAAAGGTGACTTGAAAAACGTCAGATGAGGACGCTTACCAAACACAACAGAAGTCAGAGCATTTATTTGCCGCTTTAAACTGGTGAGTTCCTCAACCACCAGTTTCAGGGCTGCTTCTACTTCTTCGGCCTTCTTTGCTAAAGCGGCCTTCTCTGTGTCCCAATCTGCACGCTCCTTCTTAAAGGTTTCCTTCAGCTTCTCCATGGATGCTAAGGAATTAGTCAGTTCTTCCTTGGCTTTGGAAGCCTCCGCTTGCTGAGATTTAATTTTCTCCTGAAGGTCAGCGGTTTGCGCGTCCTTCTTACTCAGCTCGTCCTACAAAGACAAGATATATTATCAATGGGCTATGTATATTTGAAGTACCAAGCGTATAACAAGTTATGCACTTTGCACTTGGGGGCTAATGCCTGCTCGCTTCATTCTAGAAAATTATTTCAAGTCCCAAGCGTATAATACAAGCATTATTCTTGGCACTTGGGGGCTAATGTACATCTGCTCAAAAGTAACAGTAATTAAAGTCCCGGTTCACCTTGGAAAGGTAAACAGGCCGTTGGGGACTACACAGGCGAAAGTTACAAGGATACCATGCTCAAGTACCGATTCATTTTTAAAGGATCAACCGACCCTTGGAGGATAAGTAAGCAGAAGTATGGTATTATAAAGTCCCGGTTTTTTATTATTATCATAAATAGGTCCTTGGGAGCTACTGGAATTGGTACTTACAATTGGACTTAAGAGAGAAGAGGATTTGTACTTACTTCAGAACGTTCCTTCATCAAATTCACTAAACCGGCTTCATAGTCACGATTTGACTACAGACGGTTCAGAAAACCAGAATGGACCTCTTGGGCGTTAAGGTGGGCATGGCTTGATAAATCGGTGCTCCGCTTGCCTTTCTCCATGGTAGCACGCTCTTCTTTGGCACTATGTTTTTCCAATACAATAGGATGGCCAAGAGAGGTATGGCCAACACCAGTACTGATAACCTCATCTTCCTTGTCACCAGCAGCCTTTTTTGGAGTTGATGGAATGTCAGTAGCCTTCACTGAACTAGAAGGTACATCATCAGTCCGGACTAGACTTGCCGGTTTATCATCTTGCACAGCGGTATCAACTTTTGCTTGTTCATCAACATTATGATCTTGAGGGGGCGGTTCATCAAATGTGGCCTCAGTATTTGGACCTTCCGGTTCCGTAGTCAGCTCCGGTTCAGTCACCACAAGGTCTTCAGACGGGTTATTCACCCGAGCCTTCTTATTGGGTCTGCCTTTGGCTCTAAAAAGAACAGATGCAAAAGTTTGCATAGCATATGAAGTGTGAAACATTAGAAGATTGAGTTGAAATACTTACCCAGCAACGGTCTTAAGAGGAGGGAGTTGTGTGGCCGCTGATTCGTCGGATGATGAAGGAGGTGTCACCTGATAATTTGAATCAGACGGATTAAGAGGTTGTCGGAAATAGCCTTCCTTGGGATAAGAAGTGTCAGAAGTGGGTGAGACCTCAGGTCGGCGTTTTCGAACCGGGGTGTTCGGTAAACCGGTCGAAGTGACTGTTTGGCCGCTGTGCCGGGTTGTGCGGCGAGCCTCGTGCTGCGGCTTCTTCAAAAGAAATTTTGGATCCATGTGAGCAAGAGGGTGAGAAAATCTTACTTTTTGGACTGCTTGACGAATTTTTTGTGTTGGCAGAGGGTCTAAACCAGAGGAAAGGATAATTACCTCTGCATCGTCAGCTTGGCTTCCCTCAGCGTCCTCCTGATAAATATCATTGTCAATGAGGTGCACGAATCAAGTGAATCAAGTTCTACCTCTACTTCCGGTTCATCACGATCGTCATCAAGCTCTAAACCGATGGGTTCGGTGGCCTTCCTCTTCGTGGTTTTCTTCACAGCTTTCGTTTTAGGTCGAGAAGGCTTCACCGCTTTCTCCTGAGGTTTCTTTTTCCAGAACGGATCATCACCCTGTTTAAAAATGGGCAGAGGGTATTCAAAGTTACACAGTTCAAAAATATTAGGTGTAAACCGGAAGCAAAAACAATACTTACAGCAGGCGGTTTGTTCTGTGTGTAAAAGGGACTTAACCCGATCTTGCTACAGACAGCTTCCGGTTCATTCAGCATTTTCTTGACAGACTCGGTAACTTCCTCATCTGTTAGCTGAATGTCAATATGACGTTGGGAGTCTTCTACGTCACCGGTGTACTCACACATTATACCAGCGTGGCGACTTAATGGCAAGATACTCCAGGATATCCAGCAACGAACGAAGTCCACACCTGTTAAACTGTTGGCCATGAAAGCTCTAAGCTTGGCGAGTTGTGGTGCGTACGAGGCCCGTTCCTTGGCACTTAGTCGTTGTGGAAGCGGATGAGTATTGGCGAGCCAGTGAGCACGGTAACCCGGCAGAGGGTTCTCCTCTTCAGGAGAGGTGTCCTTGCACTAGAACCAAGTTTGATTCCATTCCTTTGGGTGACCGTGAAGTTTGGCATGAGGAAAACTAACGTCCTTCCTTTTCTGAATGGAGACGCCACCAAGTTCAGTATTCGGCCCGTCTATGAATTCAGTGTGACGGTTGAAGTGGAAGAAATCCCGGAACAGCTCGACAACTGGTTCTTCCTGTAGATATGCTTCACAAAAAACCTGAAAGTTGCAGATATTGGATACAGAGTTGGGTCCAATATCTTGAGGGTGGATCTGAAAGCTGGCAAGTACATCTTGGAAAAACTTGGATCCAGGCGGTTTAAAACTACGGCCTATATGATCAGCAAACACCACTACTTCACCCTCTCTGGGGGTAGGAGGATTTTCCGGCCCAGGAACTCGCCACCGGATTTCATTTTTCTTCGGTAAGGTACCAATTTTGACCATTCCGTTCAGTTGCTCCTCAGTAACCCGGGAAGTGACCCAGTTTCAGGAATAGAACTGTTTGGCCATTGCAAGTGAAGAGCTGGAAAGAAAATAATGCTGGTTTATGATTCATTAATGACAAAGCGTATGGTACAACAGGTTGAGGAAAAAGGAATTCGAGCATATAAAATTGATAAACCGGAGGAAGTTATAAACCGCCTATGACAGAGTGTTTATAAGTGGAAAAGCGATGAATGGTTTACAAGGGGAGTAATGGCATATGACAGATTATTTTCTACAGAGATAAACCGCCTGTGCAGGTAAAGAAGATACAGATCTGAAGAAGCAAAAATGGCTAAGTGAAGAAAAACAGGTTTCATAGAGTCATGTTCGCATTTTGGATCTACTACAAGTCAGGAAAAGAAAAAGATTTAGATCTAAAAAGGTTGGTCCTGGAGCAGTTCATTAAGGTACATATCAAAGTTTTTATGCGTATAAAGGCTTGATTTAAACAACCAAGAAGGGGAGCACTAGAACTATCGCACAGAGCGTATCAAGCCTATGGTCTATTGTCTAGGGACTGGCGAAGAACGAGAAAGGAACGCTGTCGGTGTCAAAACCGGCGGATCTCGGGTAGGGGGTCCCGAACTGTGTCGGATTTCGGGTTCCGGCAGACCCTTGAGGTTCGAACACTAGGGTGCACGCGGAGATTTCGCCTCCTACCTACCTGCACCCCTCCGCCATGCTAGGATCTAAAACTAAGGAAAGAACAACACAAGAGTCACAGGGTTTATACTGGTTCAGGCCACCGTTGTGGTGTAATACCCTACTCCAGTGTGTGGTGTGGTGGATTGCCTCTTGGGCTGATGATGATGAACAATACAAGGAAGAACAGCCTCTCGAGGGTCTGTTCTTGGCTGGGGCGATGAACTGCTCGGTGGAGTTCAGTCACCTTCTCTCTCTGCCTCCAACCAACCAACCCCTTGCTATGCGGGTGGCTGGTCCTATTTATAGAGGCCCTGGTCCTCTTCCCAAATATCGAGCGGGAAGGGAGCCAACATTGGCGGGCTAATTTGAAGGGGGACAGCAAGTATCAACTATCCTGACAAAAGTAGTCTTCGCCTGCGCAAAGCTCTGGTGATGACGCCGTCTTGGGCTCCACGGTGACCTCCGTCTCGTAGTCCTCCTGTTCTTGGTCTCGTTGCACCAAAATGGCAACCTTTGCCTGATGCCTCGGTACTCCGCGGCTGCGCTTGCCCCCTTTGCACCAAAGAGGAAGGAGGACGTTGCGCGGGCTGGCACCCGCCTGGCGCCCTGAGTCGTCATGGCTTGCGTCACGGGCACCTCGTGAGGTACCCCGCCTTGATCTCTCCGCCTCCTCGTGAGCCAGCCTGACGAGGCCGTGCCTGAGGAAGCCCCACGTCGTCCGCCCCGCGAGGCTTGGCCCCTCGCGAGGGTCTTGGGTTTGTGTTGGTGAAGATGGGCCGTGTTGCGCCCCCCTTTGAGCCACGCCGCAGGCCGCAGGCAGGCAAGTCTGGGGACCCCCGTTCCCAGAACGCCGACAGTAGCCCCCGGGCCCAAGGCGCGCCCAGACTTGGCCGTGCTGGGAGGCGAAAGGGCAAGAGCGAAGCGTCGCGGGCCCTAACAGCCTGCGGCCTTGGGCGCCGCGTGGCGGTTGATTGGACGTGGGCGTCTCCACTTCCCCATGGCGCCTCAGCAACTGCACGGATTGGACAAGTCCCTGCATGCAAGGCGGGTCATGATTACCTGCGATTGTGGGGGCCGTCGGTTGGCCCTCGCCAACTATAAGTACTGATCGACGCGCGCCCTTCCAGTTCATCTCCCCTTGCTTCTTCTTCTTCTCCATGGCCCCGTCGAGGAGGTTCTCGGCCGCGGAGAAGGGGAAGGCCTGCCAGGTTGAGCATGCCTCTCCTCCGCCCAAGCGCGGCCAAGGGCGCCCCCGCAAACATCCTGTGGCAAGCACGGCAGCTCCCCGCGGCCGCGGAGATGCTTTCCAGCACGGCGGCGGGCGGATTACTGCGACCAGGGGGTGCGCTCCGGCTGTGTGTCCCCCCATGTCGTGCTTCTGCACTACCGAGGTGCTGCCAGAGTTTGTCGTGTGGTCGGCGGAGCCGACTAGCACCCAGCTTCCTCTTCCTCGCTTCCTCCTTGGCGAGCTCCCGGCCGGCGCCCTGGGCGGCCTCTGGCTTCAGGCCGACGGCTGCTGCAGCCGGGCCTCATGGGTTTCACTGGAGGTCTCCGCAGCCGGGAGCCTGGCCCTGGCCCGCGGTTGGCAGTCGTTTGCCCGAGCGCGCGGCCTGGGCCGTCAGTGCACCCTATACTTCAAGTTCGACGGTGATGCCACCCTCTACGTGAGGGTGTTTGGGGAAGATGGTCGCCGCGCAGGGTGTTGCCCCAAGGGTGACGACCGCGGCTGGGAACCCGGCTCCGGCGATGACGGAGAGGGCAGCGCTCGCGCGGCAGGCGGCGCTCAGGGTTCTTCAAGCTTCTCCGGCTCTTCTTCAGGCGGTGGCTCTTCTAGCAGCGACCGTGATCAGCCCCCACGCCGCCGTATCTGCTTGGGAGGTGGCAGCGTGTCCGCCCACCGTCGTGCCCTGGTGAAGCGCGAGAGGGAGTCCGCCTGAGCTCCGGAGGCAGTTCGGGCTTCCCTGCGGGCCGGTGTGAGGCGAGCTGCACCAGATTTGTTCTTCCTTTTCCTTTTTCCTATGTAAAAAGGACAACAGCGTGGGGCCCCACGGGGGCGTGTATGGGTTATTGCTGTTAATCATCGTTTTGCTTTCTTTATCGTACCTTCCGGCTACGTGCCCGCGCGTGGATGGTTCCTGGCCCCAGCCGCGGGGGCGACCGACCCAGGCCCTGTGTTTGTGTCGCGGTGCCCGAGGGGCATGGACTGGAGGGGTGCTCCTGCAAGGGGCCCAGGTCGCGAACCCTTTGAATGACTAGGATAGGAACATTCGCGAGGGCGCTCGGCTGCCTCCCTCGCGAGGCCTTGCTCAAGAGAAATCGAGGCATGAGAATGAAAAGCCGAAGAACCACAAGCCAAAGACGGCAACAACTTCAATAAAACTTCGAATGAGAAGGAATAAGCCAACTGCGGAAAGCAAATGAAAAGCCGCGTCCGGCACCTAGTCTAGTCTTCGACGTCTTCTCACCAGCGCGGAGCTAAGTGCTGCCACTGGGCGTGGGAGGGAGCCCCAGGGCCTGAGGCCGGCGCTCCTGAGACTCCGGGGCGTGTACAGCCCCAACTCATTATTACGTGAGAGTGTCACGGGCGGCGAGCTTCACAGGCGTTGGCCTTCTTCACAGGCTCCGGGCCTTTTCCAAAACACGTTAGCTTCACAGGCACTTGCCTTGCTTCACAGGCTCTGGGCCTTTTCCAAAACGCGATAGCTTCACAGGCTCTAGGCCTTTTCCAAAACGCGATAGCTTCACAGGCACTCGCCTTGCTTCACAGGCTCTAGGCCTTTTCCAAAACGCGATAGCTTCACAGGCACTCGCCTTGCTTCACAGGCTCTGGGCCTTTTCCAAAACGCGATAGCTTCACAGGCACTCGCCTTGCTTCACAGGCTCTGGGCCTTTTCCAAAACGCGATAGCTTCATAGGCACTCGCCTTGCTTCACAGGCTCTGGGCCTTTTTAGGGGTAGAACCTCCGGAGGTGCTGGATGTTCCATGCATTCTGGACCGGCACTCCCTCCTGACTCTCCAAGCGTGCGGAGCCGGGCCTGGAAACATGAACAACCTTGAACGGGCCCTCCCACATGGGAGAGAGCTTGTGCAGTCCCTCCCTGGAGAGAACCCGCCTGAGCACGAGGTCTCCTACCTCAAGAGTCCTGGGGCGGATGTTGCGGCAGTGATATCGCCGCAGCGCTTGTTGGTACCTCGCCGCTCGTAGCGCGGCTTCTCGGCGACGTTCCTCCCCCGGCACGAGGTCCATCCCCCGCATGGCGTCCTGTTGCGCCTCGTCGAACGCCAGGACCCACACGGAGCGACGTCTCACCTCGTGAGGGAGGACCGCTTCCGCTCCGTAGACCAGGAAGAACGGGGTCTCTCCAGTCGGCTTGGTTGCGGTGGTGCGGATGGACCACAGCACGGACTGAAGCTCGTCGTACCAACCTCTGTCGCAGGCCTCCAGCTTCTTCTTGAATGTCCTGGTCTTGAGGCCCCTCAGGACCTCCGCGTTTGCCTGCTCGGCCTGGCCGTTGCTTTGGGGGTGCACCACTGAAGCGTAGCATATCTGCGTTCCAAGGTTAGCACAGTATGTTTTGAACTGGTTACTGGTGAACTGCGAACTGTTGTCCGTGATGATGCGATTCGGCACCCCGAACCGGCTCACGATGCCCTTGATGAACTTGACCGCGGAACCCGCGGGAATGGTGCGAACAGCCTCTACTTCAGCCCACTTGGTGAACTTGTCCACGGCAACGTAAAGGTAGCGGTAGCCCCCTGGCGCCCGAGGAAACGGGCCCAAGATGTCCAGCCCCTAGACTGCGAATGGCCACGAAAGGGGGATAGTCTGCAAGCCTCCTGCTGGCTGATGGATCTGGTTGGCATGGAACTGGCAGGCTTCACAAGCTTTCACTAGTTCCACGGCGTCATTGAGCGCGGTGGGCCAATAAAACCCACTGCGGAATGCCTTGCCGACGAGGGTCCGTGATGATGAATGATGTCCGCAGTCTCCGCCGTGTATATCTTCCAGTAGTTCCTTCCCTTGCTCCCTGGAGATGCAGCGCAGGCACACATCGTTTGGTCGCTTCCGGTAGAGCTCTCCATCTTTGATGCAGTATGCCGTGGCCTGGCGTGCCACTCGCTCTGCTTCCTCCTCCTTCTCCAGTAGGGTCCCTTGCGTTAGGTAGCTCCGGAGCTCCGCGATCAAACATCCCTCCTGAGGTTCCATCGCCAGGAGCAGGCGTGCTCCCGAGGCCAGGCCACAGGCCGGAGCTCCTAAGGCAGGTGGCTGGGGGAGCTCCTCCCGGGGCTGAGCCGTGTTTGATAATGACGGCAGGGCTGAAGGCTTGAAGAGCCGCTCCTCGAAAACGCCAGGCTCCTGAGGTAACCGCGTGGACACGCGTTTGGCGATGTCATCGGCTTCCTGATTGGTGCCACGGGGCACATGCTGCAACTCCAACCCCCAGAACTGCTTCTCCATCCTGCGGACCTCCGCAAGGTAGGCTTCCATGTGCTCATCCTTCGGCTCGTACACCTTGTTGGAGAAGTTGACAAGGATCTGCGAATCGCCCTTGATGGTGAGGCGTTTCACCCCCAGGGCAGCTGCAGCCTTCAAGCCCGCTATTAAACCTTCATACTCCGCTATGTTGTTGGAGACCTTTTCACCTTGCTGGAAACAGAGTTGCACGGCGTAATAGATCTTGTCCTGAGTGGGCGATATAAGCACCGCCCCATCCCCAGCGCCGTGCCTGGAGAACGCCCCATCGAAGTACATGACCCAGCCTTTTGGCGCCTCGCTTCCCGGGGACAGGGACCGATCCTCGTCGGCCTTGAGGCCTGGCGCCTCCGTCCATTCTGCCACGAAATCCGCCAACACTGCTCCCTTGATGACTCTGGTCGTGCTGAATTCGAGCTGAAACGCTTGCAGCTCTATGTTCCACTCAGCGACCCTCCCAACTGAATTGGGGCTCCTGAGCACTCTCTCCAGGGGGTATGACGAGACGACCTTGATGGGGTGACCCTGAAAATAGTGCCGCAGCTTGCGCGAGGCCACCAGTAGCGCGAGGACGAGTTTCTGAGGCATGGGGTACCATGCCCTTGCATCCCGCAACACCGTGCTGACGAAGTACACTGGGTGCTCAATGAGGTGGAGTGCGTCAGTGCTGGTGGCTCCCTTCGGAGACCTTGGCGCCTCTTGAGGCAATGAGGACTCCTGAGACTGGCCATCTGGGAGTGGGGCCTCTTCCGCTTCTGGTGCGCGCCCCTCTGCGACGGCTGATCCTCCTCAGCCGCTGTAGCGGTTTCTGTGGGCCTTCCCCATTCCTGTTTCGCCTCGTCCTGGGCCGCTGCTGCGGTTTTGATTCGACGCTCCTCTCTGACTGCCACCAAGGCTGCGCTGGCGGAGTAGGGAGTGGCGGCGAGGTAAAGCACCAGGGGCTCTTGAGGGCGTGGAGCCACCATGACCGGTGGACTGGTCAGGTATCTCTTGAGATCCTGGAACACCTTGTCGGCCTCGTCAGTCCACTCGAAGGGCCCCTTTTTCTTCATTAGCTGGAAGAAAGGTAGCGCTTGCTCCCCCAACTTGGAGATGAAGCGCCCTAGCGCGGTCACGCGCCCCGTGAGCTTCTGCATTTCTCTGAGGGTCTTTGGCGGGCTCATGTCTTCCACTGCCTTGACCTTCTTCGGGTTAGCCTCGATGCCTCGGTGGGACACGAGGAAACCTAAGAGCTTGCCCGAGGGGACTCCGAACACACACTTCTCTGGGTTGAGCCATAGGTTCACTGCGTTGAGGCCCGCGAAGGTTTCCTCCAGGTCTTGTATCAAGGTCCTGGCCTCCCGAGACTTTACCACGATGTCATCGACGTAAGCTTTGACATTCTTCCCGAGCTGCGGGCCCAGGGTGATGTGCATCAGCCGCTGAAAGGTCGCCCCTGCGTTACGCAGCCCGAATGGCATGCATGTGTAGCAGTACACCCCACACAGGGTTAGGAAGGCTGTCTTCTCGACGTCTTCTATCGCCATATTGATCTGGTGATACCCAGAGAAGGCATCTAGGAAGCATAACAGGTCGCATTCCGCAGTGGAATCGACGATCTGGTCGATGCGGGGGAGCGGGAACGGATCTTGCGGGCACGCTTTGTTGAGGTTGGTGAAGTCGACACACATGCGCTCCTTCCCTCCCTTCTTTGGCACAACGACAGGGTTGGCCAACCAATCTGGGTATCGGACCTCGCGAATGACCCCAGCGGCCTCTAATTTGCGGGTCTCTTGGACGATGAAGGCCTGCTTTTCTGTGGACTGCCGCCTGGCCTTCTGCTTCACAGGGCGCATGTTGGGGCACACGTTGAGGTGATGCTCGATTACACTCCTGGGGATCCCTGCCAACTGGTCTGGCTCCCAAGAGAATACCTTCTTGTTTGCGCGCAGGAACCCGACCAGGGCCTCTTCCTGCTCGGGTTTGAGGTGGGCGCCTATGGTGAAAGTGGCGTTGGTGGACCCGTCCTCATCGATGGGTATTTTCTTGGTTTCTGCCTTGTCTTGGGTGAACAACTGCTTCTTCTTGGCGGGCGCAGCTCCCTTGGGCTCGGGGGCCTCCAAGTCGGCGGGCTGTGCCGACGCCGCTGTCTTGAAGACGAGCTTGAGCACCCGCAGAGCGTCCCCGGTGTCCCCATGCACGGTGAGGACACCGCTGCTCCCGGGCATCTTCATGAGGTTGTACGCCGGGTGCATCGCTGCCATGAACTGGGCCAGCGCTGGGTAGCCGAGGATGGCGTTGTAGGGGAGGCCGATGGGGGCGATGTCGAAGTCGACCAGCTCCGTGCGGAAGTTGTCGTAGGTGCCGAAGGTTACTGGGAGCCGGATCTATCCCAAGGTGCTGGACGATCCGCCCCCAACGCCTGAGAAGGGCCGGCTGGGTCGCAGCCGCTCCTGGGGTATGCAGAGGAGATTGAAGGCCTCGACCGAGAGCATGCTGAGGCCCGCGCCGCCATCAATGAGGGTTCTGGTGATGGCCACCTGGCAGATGGTGGGGGTGCACAGCATGGGGAGCGCACCCGAGCAGGCCGAGTTGGAGGGGTGGTCCTCCGAGCTGAAGGTCAGGCCGGTCTCGGGCGCCGCTTGATCCAGGGGAGCCCCCTGCCGCGTGGAAGCGGCGCTGACCCGGCGGATGAACAGCTTGACGTGGTGACTTGTGGGCGGCGCCTGCGAGCCGCCCAAGAGGGCTGCGACGACCGGGGGTGTTGATGCAGTGTGATAGACAGGGGAGAGGTTGCAGGGCTCCATGGGCGCGCGGAGCGCGCGGGGCGAAGAACCAGCTGGGGTGAGCGTGGGAGTTGCGGTGCGGCCGTCTTGCCGCACGGACAGATGCTGGGACGATGCTTGCTGCCCGTCCCTCGCCGGGCCGGTGGCGGCGTTGACGGCAGGTGACGGGGAACGGTGAGGACGCCCGCTGACAGGGGCCATCTAGGTGACGTGGGAAGCGGGCGCAGTCCGGCGCTCCGCGCGGGCCCGACGAGCGTCAGACATGGGCGTGATGGTCGGAGGAGAACGGGGTGGTGGTAGACGAATTCCGGTGCACCCCTACCTGGCGCGCCAAATGTAGGATTTCGGGTTCCGGCGGACCCTTGAGGTTCGAACACTGGGGTGCGCGCAGAGATTTCGCCTCCTACCTACCTGCACCGCTCCGCCATGCTAGGATCTAAAACTAAGGAAAGAACAACACAAGAGTCACAGGGTTTATACTAGTTCGGGCCACCGTTGTGGTGTAATACCCTACTCCAGTGTGTGGTGTGGTGGATTGCCTCTTGGGCTGATGATGATGAACAATACAAGGAAGAACAGCCTCGCGAGGGTCTGTTCTTGGCTGGGGCGATGAACTGCTCGGTGGAGTTCAGTCACCTTCTCTCTCTCTACCTCCAGCCAACCGACCCCTTGCTATGCGGGTGGCTGGTCCTATTTATAGAGGCCCTGGTCCTCTTCCCAAATATCGAGCGGGAAGGGAGCCAACATTGGCGGGCTCATTTGAAGGGGGACAGCAAGTATCAGCTATCCTGACAAAAGTAGTCTTCGCCTGCGCAAAGCTCTGGTGATGACGCCGTCTTGGGCTCCACGGTGACCTCCGTCTCGTAGTCCTCCTGGTCTTGGTCTCGTTGCACCGAAATGGCAACCTTTGCCTGATGCCTTGGTACTCCGCGGCTGCGCTTGCCCCCTTTGCACCAAAGAGGAAAGGAGGACGCTGCGCGGGCTGGCACCCACCAGGCGCCCTGAGTCGTCATGGCTTGCGTCACGGGCACCTCGTGAGGTACCCCGCCTTGATCTCTCCGCCTCCTCATGAGCCAGCCTGACGAGGTCGTGCCTGAGGAAGCCCCGCGTCGTCCGCCCCACGAGGCATGGCCCCTCGCGAGGGTCTTGGGTTTGTGTTGGTGAAGACGGGCCGTGCCGGGCCCCCCTTTGAGCCACGCCGCAGGCTGCAGGCAGGCAAGTCTGGGGACCCCCGTTCCCAGAACGCTGACAAACTGTGCGTCTAGGCCGGACGGTAACAGGAGGCAAGGGACACGAAGTTTTACCCAGGTTCGGGCCCTCTTGGTGGAGGTAAAACCCTACGTCCTGCTTGATTGATATTGATGATATGGGTAGTACAAGAGTAGATCTACCACGAGATCGGAGAGGCTAAACCCTAGAAGCTAGCCTATGGTATGATTGTTGTTCTGTATGTTGTCCTACGGACTAAAACCCTCCGGTTTATATAGACATCGGAGAGGGTTAGGGTTACACAAAGTCGGTTACAATGGTAGGAGATCCACATATCCGTATCGCCAAGCTTGCCTTCCATGCCAAGGAAAGTCCCTTCCGGACACGGGACGAAGTCTTCAATCTTGTAACTTCATAGTCCAGGAGTCCGGCTGAAGGTATAGTCCGGCCATCCGGACACCCCCTAATCCAAGACTCCCTCAGTAGCCCCTGAACCAGGCTTCAATGACGACGAGTCCGGCGCGCAGATTGTCTTTGGCATTGCAAGGCGGGTTCCTCCTCCAAGTACTTCATAGAAGATTTTGAACACAAAGATAGTGTCCGGCTCTGCAAAATAAGTTTCCACATATTGCCATAGAGAGAATAATATTTACACAAATCTAATCTGCTGACGTATTCTGTAGTGTGACATCGCACCACGGCCAAGCCTTTATTCGAATCGTTTTATTATCCCACCTCAGTGTGTCATGCGAGGCGGTTTCCTTGGCACGTCTTGTTAAAGCAGAGATCGTGTCCCCTTATTCCGGGATTCTCATCGATACGGGCACGGGTAACCCAACCGCTTCTAGGACTCCTAGACTATAGGCAAGTCCAAACGGCCACGGAGAGGATGCTTGATATTCACCCTCTTTATAAAGGGACAAGGCTTTTATTTTTTCCCTCACGTGCTCAATCGAATCCTTCCCCCACCTCAAGCTCAAACACCCAAAGTTCAGGTCAGGCGCCCCGAACCTTCAATCATGTCCGGATCTAGCCTTCAAGGCCGATGGATGCCTTCCTCCGTCACGGAAGAAGACATCAAAAGGTTGAGGGAGGCCAGATATCTGACCGTCGAGGTTTTGCATCGGTTGCCTGCCCGAGGGCAGGCCGTCCCCTCCCCCGAACCCAACGAGAACATCGTGTTCGTCTCCCACTTCCTCCGAGGTCTAGGCCTCACTCTGGATCCTTTCGTCAGGGGTTTGATGTTTTATTACGGGCTAGATTTCCATGATCTAGCTCTGGACTCCTTTCTTCATATCACGACATTTATTGTCGTGTGTGAGGCCTTCCTCTAGGTTACCCCTCACTTTGGCCTGTGGCTCAAGACCTTTGAAGTAAAGCCGAAGATGATCGAGGGGCAACATGCAGCGTGCGGAGGTGCCTCAGTATGCAAGATGACGGGAGATCCATGGCCCAAAGGTTCCATTCCAGAGGTGTCTGAATTGTGGCAACAGGAGTGGTTCTACATTATGGCTCCTAGAAGTGCCAAGTGGGCGGCCGCCCCTGTTTTCCGCTCGGGCCCTCCACCACAACTGATGTCATGGATTAGCAGAGGTCTGAGCTGGGGTCCAGCCAAGGATGTGCCTATACTGCAAAGCCGCATTCGAGATCTCTTCAATGGAGATTTTAGTTTGGTTGCGGTAATACAAGTTATGCTGGTTCGTCAAGTCCAGCCTTGCAAACGTCGGCCCCTTCGCTTGTGGGAGTTCAATCCCGAGGGACCGCATGTCATTCAAAATTTCCTCGACCTGACGCACGAGGAGATGTACAAGTCATTCTTTGGACCTCAGGTAGAGTGTCCGGAAATCACCGAGGACGTGGGCCTGAGCAGTAACCGCGCCGCCGAACAGGTAAGAAATCTTCCGGCCGAACATACTATCTCTCATTTGTTACGAAGTTATTTCTGAGAATTCGCTTTTTGACCAGGACTGGCTAACAAAGGCGAAGTTGATTCGGTGTTCGGCCCCCCTCC
This sequence comes from Triticum urartu, assembly GCF_056163025.1. Taxonomy (NCBI): domain Eukaryota; kingdom Viridiplantae; phylum Streptophyta; class Magnoliopsida; order Poales; family Poaceae; genus Triticum; species Triticum urartu. Next base: position 439,347,567 of record NC_141878.1, on the reverse strand, counting down.
CTGAGGGTTTGGACAATCCGGTATTGGAAAAGATGCTCCAGGTCGCACATTGCCTGGAGCCCTTGAAGGAAGATACTGGGGAGGATAATACGGGCGGACGCGGGCCCCCAACGCTGCCCATTCTAACCGAGGGAGCGAGCGTCTCCATGAAGGAAGATGACCGGAGGAGGAAAAGGACTGCGCCTGGGGATTCGGAAGCCAAAGGTTCCAAACGGGAGAAGAAGCCTCCCATAGAGGGTCCTACCTTGGGGGGTGCTTTTGCCGCACAAAGTCCGCGGGGGGATCAATTCTCCGGCGAGTCGTAAGTGACCCAAAATACTTTAATAGTACAGGTATGCCATCTTTTTCTTCTGAGAAAATAACCACCGCATATATCTTTGCAGTTCGGGCCTTAGCCCCTCTCAAATGAGCTCGTCTTCGGGGGATCTTCTTCCAGAGATGATGGAGAGCGAAACGCCTCCTCCGGACTCCTCCGCTCCGGAAGCGGGTGACCCTGAAGTGTCATCGCAGAGGGCCTCTCTGAGTCCGGTGAGGCCAGAAGATAATCCCATTGACCCCCGAAGCTCCCAGTGTCCAGCTCCCGAAGAGAGCAGACAAAAGAGTCCGGCACCGTCTGGTGTGCGATCGGATGTTCTAAGGGAGTTGGTGGGGCGAGCGGCCATCTCCGATGAACACCGGATGCTGATGAATACGGTGATGGAGAGAATCTCGTCTGCCGAAAGCGGATTGCATGAAGCTTTTATGAGTCTACTGACAGGCTTTGAGGTACGTAAAATAATGTATGATAGTCCTGCACATGCTAGGTGTGCCCGGTGTAGATAGTAGCCCCTGAGACTCTGATTGTCGTCGGAAACGACGACGAACAGAGGATCATATTCCCAGGTAATAACCATACTGCCTCTATGTGCAGGTGATGGAAGCTTCGGTGGCTAGCCGGACTAGCGAGATTGCCCATTTAAAACGGCAGTTGGATGCGGCAGACGCCGACATCGAGCTTGTTAACAAAAGGCTTGACGAGGCATAGGGTAAGTGTCATTATCTGGTAAATGCCACATAGTAAGAGCAGCATGATGCCAGTATCTTTAATATGTTCTGACTGCAGATGGAGCTGCCACTGTTGAAGCCTTGCGGGCAGAACTTGCCCGAGCTAAGGAACAAGCGAGGTTTGGTAATACGGCTGCTTTGAAGGCGGCCGAAGAGTTGAAAGCCGAGAAGGCCGCGCATGGCGAGAGCCGAGATAAGATGGCCAAGATGGCCATAGAATTACAAGCCGCCGCCGACCGTTGTCGGGTTCTTGAAAAGGAAAACCTAGTGAAGGCATCGGACCTTGAGAAGGCTGCTGCGACGAGAAAAGACATCCGCTCTGCTATGAGGGCAAAGAAGGAGGAGCTGCGGGAAGCCGGGGATATTGTAGCTGGGAAATCCTTTATGTTGCGGAGGAAGTTCGGAGATCCACGGTATGCCCCTCTGGATCGGCTGTGGAGTTCGGAGGATGTGTATATGGATTTGGCGGCGAGCGCTGCCGATGCGGCCAAGTACTTCCAGGGTCAGACGGACCATGAAGTGGACTAGCTGTTTTGTACACAATTCCATTCTCCCGAGCGTCCGCTTTCATTGACTGACCAATTAGCCGAATGGGCCGAACTGAATAGGTTGTCCGGACTCACCATGAGGTCTGTTGTGGATCAGCTATGGCCGGAAAGGCCAAAACCGAATAGCTATTTCAGCTTGGTGCAGCAGTTCCTTGACGTGGTGCCGCGCATTAATGCGATGAAGAGGTCGGCGTGCATAGAGGGCTAACGGATGGCCTTTGCCCGTGTTAAAGCATACTGGGCGGAGATGGATGCTACCACTGTTGCAGCGCGGGATTCGGCCATAGGCTGAATGGCTGCTGAGCACTACTTTGAAGAAGTTCTTGAGGGTGCTCGTTTGATAGAGACCCAGTGCTCAAAAAATATTATGTTTGAGTGATATGTAATCTCATTGTAAGAGAAATGCTTTTATAAATTTTTATAAGGCTATTTTTATACTTTTGCCTGAAAGTAATATGATGCCTCCTGGGCGGCCGTTTATGTATACATGTGTATAACCTGAAAGATTGCAGCCGTCGGCTTCAACCCCCACACATATAATGCAGAGGTGCTCGCAAAAAACACATGTTCACACTTAACCCAATGTCTTGGTCCTATTAAGGAGGTGATAGCGGAGCGAGCGAGGCAACCGGACTATAATGCTTTAGCACTTTCACTTAGCCATAGGAGTTTGACAGTGGGGCTACTAGATAGCCCCTGGTGGCTCCGCACTCTCCCGATCCCGGGGTGCGTACATGCCTGGCCGGAAAATGGCCCTCCGTTAAGGCGGAGGAATTCTAACATTCCAACAGGTCATCGAGTGGTTGACCAGTCTCGCCCTATATCATGACAGTCAGTTTTCGGCTTTCTCTACTAAGGTGCTCGTCCGGATGAACCAGGGCACAATCGCAGTAGTTCTCCTGGTGCTACCTTAGCCGGTAAAGCGGAATGTAAGGCACCAAAACACAGGAGCCGGGCAAACCCAACATTTGACCAAAGACAATGATTCGGAGCTGATGCATATAGGGCCAAACTCGCGACGCCGAACACTCCCTAAGGTATTCGGTCTTTATGGTATAAACCAGGCCTAAATAATGGCCTTTGTAAGAAGCCCCTTGTGTCCAGGTACGTGCATTGTTCTGGCGTGGCCACATGCCAAGACGTCAGCATCCTTCTCAACGGTGGATATGTATCAACAAGAGACAGTAAAAAAGGTTTACGCAGGGTCTTAATATAAAAAGAATCCTTGGAGCGGGTCCCTGCTGCATGTCTGCGCCTGTGTCTCCGTTGTGCCGTATCCTGGACGGGTGTAGCGCGATGATCGTTTGTCTACGCGCGTTGAGCCCCTTGTATTGACAAATAGGGGTGTGACCATTTATTCGGTATAAATAGCGGCGCCGGACTTGATTAGTTGTGTCTGAGGTCTTGACGACCTATTGGATGCTTTCGCCGGTCCGGGCAGCCGCACTCTCTTCGGCGCGCAGAGATCGCTTGATGTTTCCGTTCACTGAAATGATGCCACGTGGACCAGGCATCTTGAGTGTGAGGGAGGCATAGTGTGGTATTGCATTAAAGCGAGCGAAAGCTTCGCGTCCGAGCAGTGCTTGATAACCACTTTGGAACGGAGCGATGTGGAAGGTTAAATGCTCGCAACGGAAGTTATCGGGGGAGCCGAATATAACTTGTAGTAGGAGGGAGCCCGTACAACGAGCCCCTGGGCCTGGCGTTACTCCTTTAAAGGTAGTATTGCTATGGCGAATTTTTGTTGGGTCTAACCCCATCCCGCGGATTGTATCCTGATATATTAGGTTTAGATTGATGTCACCGTCCATCAAGACTCGTGTGAAGTGATATCCGCCAATTACTGGGTCTAATACCAGGGCAGCCCATCCTGCGCGTCGGATACTTGCTGATTAATCGCAATGGTCGAAAGTGGTCAGTTGAGACGACCAGTGGCAGGACTTCGCGGTGACAGGCACTTGGGTATATTTTCCTGGGAGTGTCGCGTTGTTTTTTCCCTTGATCACGTGTAACACATTTACTATTTTGACTTCTGGTGGAAATTTCTTTTGTTCCCCAGTGTCTTGCTTGGGAGGCTCGTCCTCGTCTTCACTTGGTGTATCCCCCCCCTTGTGTACGGTGTTGAGCTTGCCGGACTGCTTGAAGACCCAACATTCTCTGTGGGTATGATTAGCAGGTTTACCAGGGGTACTATGGATCTGACATACTTGGTCCAGAATTTTGTTGAGGCTGGACAGTTCATCCCTGGTGCCTTTAGAGGGCGGCTTTTGCTGACCTGGCCGAGAGCTTTTGAATCCGGCGTTTACTGCCGTGCCCTTCGTGCTGTCTTCTTTATTCCGGCATTTGTTATTGCTGTTGCGCCGTGATTTCCCGTTTCCATCTCTAACTTTAGATGTACTGGGCTCGCTGGTGCTGCATCTGGCTAGCCAGCTGTCCTCACCCGCGCAAAAGCGGGTCATGAGGCTTGTTAATGCGGCCATCATTCTCGGCTTATTTTGGCTGAGGTGTCGGGCGAGCCATTCGTCACGGACGCTATGCTTAAAAGCTGCCAAGGCTTCAGCGTCCGGACAGTCGACAATCTGGTTCTTTTTAGTAAGAAACCTGTTCCAAAGCTTTCGGGCTGACTCTCCAGGCTATTGAGTTATATGACTCAAATCGTCCGCATCCGGAGGTCGGACATAAGTCCCTTGAAGATTTGCCCGAAAGGCGTCTTCGAGCTCTTCCTAACTTCCAATGGAGCTTTCGGGGAGGCCTTTAAGCCAGTGACGAGCTGGCCCTTTGAGCTTGAGGGGTAAGTACTTGATGGCGTGGAGATCATCTCCTCGAGCCATATGGATGTGAAGGATGTAGTCCTCAATCCAGACCCCAGGGTCTGTTGTTCCATCATATGTCTCTATGTTTACGGGTTTGAATCCCTCTAGAAATTCATGGTCCAGCACCTCATCGGTGAAACATAGGGGGTGTGCGGCACCCCTGTAGCTGGGTGTACCGCGTTGTTCGGATGTTTGTTGTGTTGCATTATATGCTGGGGCGCGCTTGCGTGGTCCATAGATGGATCTTGTTGCGCCGTCCTTTGGGTGCGAGCCCTCGCATGGGTCGTGTGTTGCATTGTGAGTGGCGTTGTATGCCGCTCTGTGTTGGTAGAGGGGTCGTCTATCCGGCCAGGTGGCTGCTTTGATATTTGGTTGTGGGGGGTCTGAGGCCTCCTCATCGAATTCAGGTAGCAGCTTCCGCTTTGGGTAGCTCTTGGAGGGGCGATTGTCGCCGTACCTCGCTGCTGTGTTGAGTATTTTACTCCATCTGATTTGGAGTGTGTCTTGCGCAGCCTTGAGCCTTTGCTTCTTCTTTTTAAGACTCCTCGCGGTGGCAAGAAGCCTTTTATGGGCATTCTGCTGCTCCGGGTGCCTGTCCGGCGTTATGTCATCCGGACTATTATCCTTGATAGAATTTGTTTGTTCGGTTTGATTGTCCGGATTGTCGTTGTCCGGCAGCGGTTCGCCCTGCTCCAGCGCTGGGTCTGTGTGATCGTTATTTCTGTCGAGGCGGGATTTGGGGCGGCGCTTGCGTCGCCGCTTTGACTGCTTCTCGAGGGAACAAGCCTTCGGTGCGTCCTTCCGCTCCTCGTCGTCATCTTTTGGTGCGTCCACCATGTATACGTCATATGATGAGGTGGGCGTCCAGCGCCCTGTGGTCGGTGGTTCTTCTTCGCCTCCCGCATCGTCATCCATACCGTCAATGTTTTCAGAGTCGAAGTCGAGCATGTCGGTTAAATCGTCGACAGGGGCTACAAAGTGGGTGGTGGGTGGGCGTCGAATTTCTTCGTCTTCCGCATCCCAATCCTGCTGGCCATGATCCGGGTAGGGCTCTCTTGACAAAGAGAGAGACTTTAGTGATTTCATAATATCGCCGAAGGTCGAGTGCTGAAAGATGTCCACGGCGGTAAACTCCATGATCGGCGCCCAATCGGATTCGATCGGCAGGGGCGCGGAAGGTTCGGAGTCCGGGGAGGAGTCCGGCTCCTTGGAGTCACGAGTCTCGCGGAGTGCGGGGCTGGTGTTTGGCTCGATCGTCATTGGGATCGCAGCCCCTGAGGCGGCGTGCAACCACCCATCCTCGATCGGCGCAGTTGGCTCTGAATTAAGGGTCGAAGCCGATGCAGGTGCGGCCTCCAGGGCACTGTTCGGCGGCAGAGCTAGATCATGCCCGTCGTGGCAGTGCGGCGCGCTCGGCAGTGGATCGACTCCGTCGAAGATCAAGTCCCCGCAGATGTCAGCCGTGTAGTTTAAACTTCCAAACCTGACCTGACGGCCAGGGGCGTGGCTTTCGATCTGCTCCAGATGGCCAAGCAAATTAGCCTGCAGTGCAAAGCCGCCGAAGACAGAGATCTGTCCGGGGAGACAAGTTTCACCCTAGACCGCATCACTATCGATGATAGTAGGAGCCATCAAGCCTGACAGCGACGACACAGAGGAACTCTCAATGAAAGCACCAATGTCGGTGTCAAAACCGGTGGATCTCGGGTAGGGGGTCCCGAACTGTGCGTCTAGGCCAGATGGTAACAGGAGGCAAGGGACACGAAGTTTTACCCAGGTTCGGGCCCTCTTGATGGAGGTAAAACCCTACGTCCTGCTTGATTAATATTGATGATATGGGTAGTACAAGAGTAGATCTACCACGAGATCGGAGAGGCTAAACCCTAGAAGCTAGCCTATGGTACGATTGTTGTTCTGTATGTTTTCCTACGGACTAAAACCCTCCGGTTTATATAGACATCGGAGAGGGTTAGGGTTACACAAAGTCGGTTACAATGGTAGGAGATCCACATATCCGTATCGCCAAGCTTGCCTTCCACGCCAAGGAAAGTCCCTTCCGGACACGGGACGAAGTCTTCAATCTTGTATCTTCATAGTCCAGGAGTCCGGCTGAAGGTATAGTCCGGCCATCCGGAAACCCCCTAATCCAGGACTCCCTCAAACACCATGAACCTGTGGGAACCCTAAAAATGGATCTAGAGAGGAATGAGGGAAGGACTTACTGCGGCCGCGAAAGCAGCGGAGGTGCGCTGCGGTGCTCTGGTACGAACAGGTTGATGCAGTGGACGACGGTGAGGCAGAGGCGAGGCTTGACGATGGCAGCGACGCTCGAGTGCGGAGACATCGCGGGGAAGAAGAAGGGATGAAGAGGCAACGGAAAGAAAAGAATGGGGTCCTTCGCCTCTATTTATAAGGGTAAAGAGATAAGTGATGGGCGCGGGAATGGAGGAGCCCAAAAAATGGATAGATAACAAGATTGTTGCCTCGATTGTTGGATGCTCATTAATAAAAGGGGTATCTTTGGCTTTAAATAAACAGGTGATGTCACGGCAGTTTACTACAAATCCAGAGGATGACGTCAGGGCGGTTTACAAGATCTATGCGAAGGTGCAAGGGCAGGAATTTTTCTAAGTGTTGAAGATTGACATGAACAAGTTCAAATCAATCTGGGGCCTAATGTTGGGGATATTACTACTGGACATAAACCGGCCAGGAGTGGTCGGGTTAACTCTATGAGGATTAGAAGCCCAGGAAGACAAAGGATGGTGGTGCTTTATGAAGGCCAAAGGCCCAAAGGCGGGTTAAGGCTTGTAGATATAAACAGACATTGTCATGTAACTTGTATTGTAAGATAGGAGGAATAGAGACTGAGTTGGACACGTTGATGATCCGGCCTCGGGACTCTGTAAACCGACGGGCGTCGACCTATGTATATAAAGGGATGACCCGGCGGCGGTTTAGGAACAACACACAACAACTCGAGAGCCAGGCAAAGCAGATTCGCTCCCTGGTCATCAAAACCCTAGCAATTCCATCACAACTGGAGTAGGCTTTTACCTTGATCGTAAGGGGCCGAACCAGTATAAAACTCCCGCATCCCTTGTCCACTTTAACCCCTTTAAGTTAACCCGTAGTGATGGATCCACGACTAAGTCCTTTCACAAGGACATCTGCCGTGACAAAACCACGACAGGTCCTGGGTAATCCGATGATAAAATCCATGCCAAGTTTGTCCCACTTCCATTCGGGTATCGGCATAGGCTGCAGTAGTCCTGCTGGCTTCTGATGTTCTGCCTTCACTCTTTGACATACATCACATACGGCTACATACTCGGCAATATCCTTCTTCATTCCAGTCCTCCAGAAACGCTCCTTCAAATCCAAATACATCTTGGTGTTTTCGGGGTGTATTGAGTATGGCGAGCCATGGGCTTCCTGAAGTATCAAGTTCCTGATCTCTACATTATTGGGCACATAAACACGGTCCTCGAACCACAAGGTGTCGTGCTCGTCCTCACGAAAACCTTTGGCTTTTCCTTCACTCATCTTCTCCTTTAGTTCAGCAATCTCTTTGTCATCCTTCTAAGCTTCTCTAATCTTTTCCAACAATGTTGACTGAACCTCCAATGCTGCAACGAAACCTCTAGGAACTATCTCCAAACGTAGCTCCCTGAGATCTTCTGCTAACTCCCTTGGAAGTCCTCCTGTTACTACGGTATTGGCATAACCCTTCCGACTCAAAGCGTCTTCTACGACATTGGCCTTACCTGGATGGTAGTGCAACTTCATATCATAATCCTTTATGAGCTCCAACCATCTCCTTTGCCTGAGGTTCAGCTCCTTCTGGGTAAAAATGTACTTCAAACTCTTGTGATCCGTGTACACATCACAACGGCTTCCAATAAGAAAATGTCTCTAGGTCTTGAGCGCATGCACTACGGCTGCTAACTCCAAATCATGCGTAGCATAATTTAACTCATGTGGCCAAAGTTGTCTTGAATCATATGAAACAACTCTTCCGTCTTGCATAAGTACTCCTCCAAGTCCTAAGCGTGAGGCGTCGCAATACACTTGGAAATCTTTGTGTATATCCGGTAGGATTAGCACTGGGGCTGTAGTCAAACGTTTCTTCAACTCCTGGAAACTTGCTTCACATTCCTATGTCCAATGGAACTTGGTTTCTTTCTTCAACAATGCCGTCATAGGCTTCGCAATCTTGGAGAAATTCTCAATAAATCTCTGGTAGTATCCCGCGAGTCCAAGAAAACTGCGGATCTCTCCAACTGAGGTGGGTGCCAACCACTCGGTGACTGACTGAACCTTGGTAGGATCCACTACTATACCTTCTCCTGATATAACATGTCCAGGAAATCCAACTTCCTTCAACCAGAACTCACATTTGCTAAACTTGGCATATAACTGATGTTCCCTGAGCTTCTCGAGAACCAAACGCAAATGCTCCTTGTGTTCCTCTTCATTCTTCGAGTATACTAAAATATCATCAATAAACACCACGAAAAAATTATCCAAGAACTCCATGAACACCTTGTTCATCATACTCATGAAATAGGCAGGGGCGTTAGTCAGTCCAAATGACATAACCGTATACTCATATAACCCGTACCTTGTGGTGAATGTTGTTTTTGGTATATCCTTTTCTCGAATCTTCAGCTGGTGATATCCTGATCGCAAATCGATCTTCGAAAACACTTTAGCTCCTTGCAGCTGGTCAAAGAAATCATTGATCATTGGTAGTGGGTACTTGTTCTTGATCGTCACTTCATTCAACACACGATAATCAACAACCATTCTCAATGATCCATCCTTCTTCTCAACCAAGAGCACTGGTGCTCCCCATGGTGATGAACTTCGTCAGATGTAACCTTTCTCCAACAACTCCTTAATCTGCTTCTTGATCTCTTCTAGATCATTTGCGGGCATCCGGTACGGTCTCTTCGATATTGGTCCGGTGCCTGGCATTAGCTCTATCAAAAACTCAATATCTCAATCTGGTGGCATGCCTAGTAACTCCTCTGGAAATACATCGGGGTAATCCTTCACTACCGGCACTTCCTCCTGAACAACTCCTGAGAGAGAATTTACTTGAGTCCCCCTAGGCGCATGCCTAGATACATACTTGATCCTTTTTCCCTCCGGGGTGGTGAGTAGAATTGATCTGCTAGCACAATCAATGTTCCCTCCATACTTTGATAACCAATCCATTCCTAGTATCACATCCAATCCTTGTGACTCCAAAATTACTAGGTCTGAGGGGAAAACATGGCTACCGATGGTTATGGGTATCTAATCGCACCATCGGCTGGCCATATACTCTGCACCGAGTGAGCTCACTAGCAAGGGTGTGCTAAGGGCTAAGGTGGGTAACTTAAACTTGTCCACAAATCCCCTTGAAATGTATGAATGCGAAGCACCAGTATCAAATAAAACAACGGCGGTAAATGACTTAACCAAAAACTTACCGATAACTGCATCAGGCTGCTCTTCAACCTCATCCACATTCACGTGGTTCACTTGTCCTTTGTTGAAAGGGTTGGGCTTCTTCCCAGCGCTTCCATTGCCATTTCCGTTCTTCAATTATGGACAATCATTGGCGTAGTGCCCAGTCTTCCCGCACTTGAAACAGGTAATGTGACTTTGATCCTTCTTGGCGGGTGTGGCTTGGTTAGAGCGGTTCTGGTTACTACCTGCTCCATTCCCGTTTCCATTCTTGGGGCCGCTATGGTTATGCGAACTACCTCCATTGTGATTATGGCCCCCATGGTTATGGGTCAATCCTCCTGAGTTCGGGGTGAAACGAGGCTTCTGCTGAGCTCCAGAATTGTACTTTCCTTGTCCATACTTCCTCTTGCGGCTCTCAATCTGCTGCTGCTTCCCTTCAATCATAAGAGCCTTGTCTACCAGCTCTTGGTAGTTGTTAAATGTTGCCACCATCAACTGCATGCTCATCTCATCATTAAGCCCTTCCATAAACTTCTCTTGCTTCGCGGCATCTGTGGCCACATCATCAGGGGCATAACAAGATAGCTTACTAAACTCATCTACGTACTGGGCCACAGTATGATTTCCCTGGCGCAAGTTGCGAAACTCATGCTTCTTCATGCTCATAGCTCCAGTTGAGACATGGGATGTGCGGAAAGCTTGCTGAAACTGCTCCCAAGTAACATTGGCTATGGGAAAAGTGGATGTGTAATTCTCCCACCATGCGGCTACGGGTCCATCCAATTGGTGTGCGGCAAAATGCACCTTTTCAGCATCTGTGCAACCGGCAGTGGTTAACTCTCTTCCAATCCTACGTAGCCAATCATCTGCAACTATGGGCTCGGTGCTACTGGAAAACACCGACGGCTGTAACCTCAGAAAGTAGGCTAAGTTGTCAACTGGAGGTGGTGGCGGTGGGTTGTTGTTGTTGTTGTTGTTGCCCTGATTCTGAACTAGCAACTGCATTAGTGTATTCTGCTGCTAGATCAAGTGAGTGAGCTCCGGTGGGATAGCAAAACCGGGGTCATGTCTCGGAGGCATCTGATGGGTTTTAGAGGGGAGAGATTAGAATAGAATGAGGTCTAAGGAGAAAGCACTACCCATATGCACATGAGACAAACACAATCATATCATATCACTCAATCAAGCAAGCAAGGACATACAATCGATCTAACTATCGTTACAGTGCTCGGACTATTCTATATACATGGGGAAACACTACTGATCATATGGTGGTCTACTAGAAATTTTGATCGGTGGAAGACTCCATGATATCTGCTCCAGCTTCGTCTTCATAATCATCATCACTATCGTCGGGGTCGGAGTCGGTGTCGTCGATGATGATGTAGTCGTCAGAACGAATTTCCTTGGGTTCGTCGTCTTCTCCTCCTGGCGCGGGGTCTCCCATGAAAACTCCTAGCTTCCTTGTCATGTCGTCATTCTTCTCCACAAGTATCACCATTTCCTCCTCATAACCATCACGTGTAGACTTAAGCTCCTCTACTAGCTCTGTTATCCTGGTCATCACCTTCTTCAAATCTATCATGCTTGCACACATCTGGTTCTCCTAGCGATGAATATGATGGTTTAACTCCAGGATGAATGCTGCAATGGACCTGTCCTTCCTGGTGCTGATCATCTCCCATTGCTCATCTCGGCGCCCACATATCTGGTAGATAGTGTCCTTAAGCTCCTTGTGGTAAACTTCGCCGATGCGTCCTATGGCGATGTGGGCTGCCATGCTCTTGCCTAGACTCCAGGTTGGTGCGTCAAAGGAAAACTCTATGGGTTTAGTGACTGGCATGAATGTCCTTCCTGGAACTTGAACTCGAATCAACCAACGCTCCTCTTCTGGTAAAGTGGCGGTGTAGGTCCGGATGAAGCTTGGTATTTCAATGATTAGGTACCTATTGACTTCCCTCAGATGTCGTCCAAAGGGTGTGTCTTCATCCGGTTGTGCAAACTTGTTCCTCGAGTCCGCCGTCCTAAAGAGTAGAAAATGAAGAGGAGTCAGAAATGAGTAGAGAAGAGTGTCCTATGGTTCATCTTAGTGGTCGTGTCCTACATTCAACGTGTGCTCTGATACCATCTTGTAGCGACCCGACCTCGGGCGGTCAAGTCTCTATGTTCAGTGTCATCCCTGGATCGGTAATGCTGACACACACAGTACTCAAAGGATTAATAACAGAGTAGCAATCACACACTTATTACATCGAATGTCTCAAAAGAGAACTTATTACAATAAATATGGCTTAAGGCCATCTAAATAAGATAATAGTGGAAGACTTGGAAGATAAGTGAGCCCATCAACTCCAACGTCATAGCTGAGTGCATGACAAACGACCTATTGCATCTTACTCCTCGTCTGAAAAGTCTGCAACACGATATGTTGCAGCCTGAAAACGGGTCAGCACATGGAATATGCTGGCAATATAACACAGTAGAGCAATGAACAGGTAAATGCTATCACTACATGCATATTTGGCTGGTGGAGGCTCTATGATTATAATGTTTTTGCGAAAAGCCAATTTTTTCCTACAACAAAGGAATATACTTTATTTAACTATCATGGTGGTTGAAACATTGAGAATGGTACCCTTAATCCCAATTAAAAGTAATTATCAACCCAACAAATTAATTTAGATTGATGAGATCCATATGATAATCTAAGAACCAGATACTCAAGTTGTCCATAACCGGGGACACGGCTAACCATGATTAGTTTGTACACTCTGCAGAGGCTTGCGCACTTTTCCCCACAAGACTCGATCTCCTCCATTGGATTTCTCGCACTACATGGTGTTTGAGAAACGGATGACCAAGACACAGTCTTCCAGAAGCATTAACTCTAACCCCGGGTAGACAGTACCAACCTACATCCCCTACATCTGCTAGCCTACCACTGGAAGAGGTCATGCAACCTACTCAACTATGCTAGAGCCCATAATAGCTTGTGGCTGCACACGGAAGTTTCTAGCATGAATAATCTTATGATCCCTTTGAGCCTGTGTGGCGGACCATAGGAGGATCACACGGTATAACCCCGGGATCTCCTAGGATAACACTGGTATAACCCCAGGTACCCAAAACCAACAATCCACCCAGATGTGTATTGAAGTTGCCACCTTAGAATTGAACCATTAATTAAACACTCACATCTGTCATGGATACACTCAAACCCAATCCATGTCTACTAGCATAGCATAGCAGTATAAGCATAACGTAGAAGTAACTCCCAGGAGTTTGATATTGAAACAGGTAATAGGTTCTACCTCATCAACTAGATCTAGGGTTTTCTAAAAAACCAATGGTTTTCTTGAGAAATCCGGATGGCGGCGGCGGCTACCTTGGCGTCGGTGGGATCGGCGGCGGATCCGGCGGCGGCGGGCGGGGTCGGTGGCGATGGGATCGGCGGCGGGAAGTGGTGCGGTGGGCGGCGGCTTCGCAGCGCGGCGGTGTCGCGGCGGGAGGCGCTGGCGGCGGGAGGCGGTGCGGCGGCGCTAGGGTTTGAGCGGGGCTGGCGGCTTCGCGGGCTTCGGGCCTCGCCTTAAAAAGCCGGTCGGGCGGTGTCCTAGTCAGGCACGGCCCGTTAGGTCGATGCTATCTTTTTAAAAAAACCTGACACGTAAAAACAAATGAAAGAAATACTAAACGGACTCCAAAAATCCTGAATTAAATTTTCACTGTCCTCTAATAATATTCCGGACAAAGTGAACATTTATTTGCGCCTCTAATGCAATATTGAAAAACGCATATTTTTTTCCTAATTCAAATAAAATTGCAATAAAATCCAAATAAAATTTATTCATTTGATTTTAATTTTTTTCCTCCAATATTTCACTTATTTTTGGAGAAGTCATATTATCTCCTTTCATATATTTTAATATGAAATATTTTCAGAGAGAAAATTATTAAAACCAAAATAATCATTGCCTCAATATTTGATAAAATTCAAATATGAAGAACATGAAATCCTCAACTCTCTCTGTGGGTCCTTGAGTTGCTTAGGATTTTCGAGGATCGTGAAACGAAATGCAAGAAATTATGATATGTATGAATGACCTACGTATAACATTCCAAATTGAAAATTTGGGATGTTACACCAGAGGACTTGGAGTGGACGTCAAGAAATGAACGAGGTGGCCACGAGGCAGGGGCGCGCCCTCCCCCCTCATGGGCCCCTCGTGGATCCACCGACCTATTTCTTCCTCCTATATATACCTACGTACCCTGAAAACATCCAGGAGCACCACGAAAACCTATTTCCACCGCCGCAACCTTCTGTACCCAAGAGATCCCATCTTCGGGCCTTTTCCGGAGCTCCGCCGGAGGGGGCATTGATCACGGAGGGCCTCTACATCAACTCCATGGCCCCTCTGATGATGTGTGAGTAGTTTACTTCAGACCTTCGGGTCCATAGTTATTAGCTAGATGGCTTCTTCTCTCTCTTTGGATCTCAATACAAAGTTCTCCTTGATTCTCTTGGAGATCTATTCGATGTAATCTTCTTTTGCGGTGTGTTTGTCGAGATCCGATGAATTGTGGGTTTATGATCAACTTTATCTATGAACAATATTTGAATCTTCTCTGAATTCTTTTATGTATGATTGGTTTATCTTTGCAAGTATCTTCGAATTATCAGTTTGGTTTGGCCTACTAGATTGATCTTTCTTGCAATGGGAGAAGTGCTTAGCTTTGGTTTCAATCTTGCGGTGCTCGAACCCAGTGACAGAAAGGGAAACGGCACATATTGTATTGTTGCCATCGAGGATAAAAAGATGGGGTTTATATCATATTGCATGAGTTTATCCCTCTACAGCATGTCATCTTGCTTAAGGCGTTACTCTGTTCTTATGAACTTAATACTATAGATGCATGCTGGATAGCGGTCGATGTGTGGAGTAATAGTAGTAGATGCAGGCAGGAGTCGGTCTACTTGTCACGGACGTGATGCCTATATACATGATCATACCTAGATATTCTCATAATTATTCGCTTTTCTATCAATTGCTCGACAGTAATTTGTTCACCCACCGTAATACTTATGCTACCTTGAGAGAAGCCACTAGTGAAACCTATGGCCCCCGGGTCTATTCTCCATCATACAAGTTTCCATTCTATTTTATTTTGCAATCTTTACTTTCAATCTACATCATAAAAATACCAAAAAATATTTATCTTATTATTATTATCTCTATCAGATCTCACTCTTGCAAGCGGCCATGAAGGGATTGACAACCCCTTTATCACGTTGGTTGCGAGGTTCTTATTTGTTTGTGTAGGTACGAGGTGACTCGCGCATGGTCCCCTACTGGATTGATACCTTGGTTCTCAAAAACTGAGGGAAATACTTACGCTGCTTTGCTGCATCACCCTTTCCTCTTCAAGGAAAACCAATGCAGTGCTCAAGAGGTAGCAACGTGCGGTGCACCATGATCCTTGGTCTCCTTCCCCCACATGTAGGCGTACCGCGTCACCAGATCATTCTTGTCGAGTGATGGCGGATGGAAGACGATTTTCTCCCTCTAGTGTGCTGTGTTGGCTTCCCTCCTCTCCTCTGCCTACGGGTCGAGTAGCTTGTTTGGGGCCTTCTTCAGCGCCATAACAGCTTCACGGGAGTGGATTTGGTGGCAGGCAAAGGTGTAGCGCAACGGCAAGGGAGAGCTCTGCCCTATCGCAAGGTTGAAGACGATGGTGGTGGCGAGAATGGAGATTGGGGAAGTGGATGAGCAGCGCTCCTACAGATTCCCTTTTGTATGGGGAAGGCACGGGGGTTGGTTCACCACCACCTAACGTGTCTGCATTTTTACAGGTGCACGGACCCATTTGCCTTTACTTTCCACTTCCCCCACATCTCGCATTTAATGTGCATCGTGGGCGTGCAGTAAAAATCATGATTACATCAGTAATTATTTGCCATGTGCGTCTGTGTATTTTTTTGGGCCTAGCCCAAGGACACCTTGCACGTGTGTGGCCCAGGCCCGGGGGCTCATGTTGGTGTACTAGAACATGGGTTCTTTAGTACACTGACTTATGCACAGACAATAGTAGCCTTCCCGATAGCAAGGGCTTACCGGAGAATGACCCTGAAGAACATTCAAGACTTGGTTGCTAAAACCATGAAGAAGACCTCTAGGCAGGTGATCGAGAAGTATTAAGGAAATACTGAAAGTCAATACTGGAGTTCCGGCAAGCTACACACCGGCAAGCGAAGACCCGGCAAGCTCTGTCCAGCAAGCTCCCTCTGTCTCGACCGCTCCACCTCAGCGATCAGCTAGTCACTTGACAAATAGCTGTTGAGTGCACAGACAGTTAGGTGAGGCTTGTTGAGGTACGTGTCAGCACGCCGCCTGAAGATCAGCTTTAATGATATCCTTCCCAAAGGCGTGCCAAGATAATAGGAGGTAGCTGAGCGAACGACATAGAAGGTGAGACACTTCCTTGCCGAAGCTTACCCCAGCACAACACCTCAAGGCGCATTTATTGCTTTTGTCCTAATCCGTCAGGGTTAGGTATGATAGCACTGTAGCCACTATTCACTTGATGCAATTACTATTTTACCATTATGGTGACCCCTTCGCCTATAAAAGGAGGCCCATGGTTACCTTTAAAAAGGTCGACACTTTGCTCATTTACGCATAGTAGCCGCACTTCCCGCACACTCTTGCCAGCAAGCTGCGCTCCATTGTAACGTGAGCTCATACACATAATACACCAGAGCAGGAGTATGGTTTTACGCCTCACGGCGGCCTGAACCTGGGTAAACCTTGTGTGCCTCTATTGGATCTGCTCTCTGTGTTTGTTGATCCCCACAGCCGAACTACAAAGGGGCCTTTGCCGGTCCCATAGATTGTCATACGCACGACACTAGGCCTCATAATCCTCTACCTAGGGTGATTGTTCCTCGAGGAGGCATTCCGAAAGATATCATTGTCACCACAATTTTTATGGGTCATAACTCTCATGTTAAATCAAATCCTTCGGGGCATTCACCTACTCACAAACACATTAGTCCTTTAATTGTTTTGTCACATCCAAAAAGCCTGAGGGGCACTACTTGCACTTATATAAGACACTATTAACATGATCAAACCCATGCTTTTATTTCCATATCTTCTACTAATGCAAGTGTCAACAATGAATAAATTTATTTATGATATGAAATACAACATGTTTATGTAATGAAATCTCCCTGCGTGATCGCAACTTCATTTATTAATGTTATTGAAGTTATTGTAGATCTATTCGTATCTTCTCCTCTCAAAGGAAATACTACCATGGTGCATATGTAAAAACAATATATGGGGAATCTAGTGGACTAGTACAGAAGTAACATTTTCTTGGTACAACAAAAAATATTTGTTATTGTTTGGAGATAGGTATATCTCATTTGTAGCCCTTATATTTTATATTATCAGAGTTATTGTAGATCTTGGCTTATCTTCATCTAGAAGGATCGGTTTTCATGGTGCATGTAAGCACAATATACACGAGAGTAATTAAAGGACTACAATACAAGTAGCATTTTCTTGGTATAAAAATTTCTTTATTATTATTACTTGAAGATAGGGATATCACATTTCTCACCTCTTAACATGTAATCCATCACTACATAATGACTAGCACATAAATATCTTAAACAATTATATGGATTTGTTTCTGTTGGGAGATAGATATAAATGATTCTCTAATTACTTCCCTTGTTTCATGATATATCATTTCCGCGGGGGGGGGGGGGGGGGGGGGGGGGTATCCCACCTAAATATAACACGTAGTATTTTTTAAAGTCATGAAGCTCCATGTTTTTTATTCCCATATCTTCAACTCCTACAGTAGTGCTTCACAATGGATAGCTCTTTATTTCCCATACATAAAAATGGTTTATTTACCTTTTTAAATATATATGTTATTGTTAAATACGCTTTATTAATGTTATTGTAGATCTTTTATGTATGATATGTTATCGTTTATTGAAGTTATTATATATCTGGTCGTATCTTCTCGCCGCGAAGGAGCGATTTTCATCATACATTTAAGGACAAATATGCGAGAGTAATGTAACGGACGAAAATAAAAATAGCATTTCTTCGGTGTGACAACAAAAACCTTTTTTGTTGCGAGAACAACACAGAAACTTTATTAACATGGAAGAAACAGCCTACATACTAATACGCGAGAGTAATGACCAACACATAAATATGTAATCATTTTGTATGGATATGCTTTCTGTTGGGAGATAGATATAAATCTCTCTCTGTTTACTCACTTTGTTCTACTATATGATATATCTTTTGCCATTAAATCGTCGCTCAATATATCTTTGATACATTTACGAAACCTGAGTCCAGCCGGGTATATAACACACACGTCTTCTCCTTTTTTTCTCAGACATCAGTGAAGACAGCCTCTCTTTTGTAGGGCTCTTGGCTTTCTCTGCCTGCCTTCCCACTCTCTTTGCCCTTTCCAGTTGTCTACGACCCCATCTTTTTCACCACCGTCTCTCTTCTTCCTCCCCTAGCCGCCCACTGTACAGCCCCTTGTTCCCAACTTCCCCCGTCTCCGCCGTCACAACTCGGAAGCCGTAAGTCATGTCCTTCCTTGCGACACTCATTGTATCTGTGTGAGAAAGAGACGGGAGAGGAGCTTGCACCGAGAGAGATGGGCGTGCAAGCAAGAATTCTCCAATCTAGTCCCTGAATTGCTCTCGTAGAGTACTTGTTGGTGGTACATCTATACTTGTAGTGTAGGAGGAGAGGGAGAAACTAGTGGTAGGTGGTAGTGTACTGGAGCTTTCCGCCACCTGCACTCACTCCGGTAAGGTAGATCAAACTGAATTTTGTGTTTTGGGCAGGGAATTCGAAGGAAGGTGGTGTGGTGGTGGTGGCGGCGGCCATGCAGCATCCCGAGCAGGGTGGCGCCGGGTACCCCTACGGGCCGCCGCTTACGGGGATGGCCCCGTTGTTGCCGCAGCCGGCATCCGCGGCCGTGCCTGTCAGCAGCATCCCGTCTCCGACGCCGTCGCCGATGCAGCCGCAGCCGCAGCCAGCGGGGACGAGCTTCGACCAATTGCCAGCCGCGCGTGTCAGCAGCATCCCGTCTCCGACGCCGTCGCCGTCGCCGATGCAGCCGCCGCCGCAGCCAGCGGGGACGAACTTCGACCAATTGCCGTCCGCCGGCGCCGTCAGCTTCCACGACGACGAGAACACGCCGGTCGACGGCGGAAGCGGCAGGAGCGGCGGCGACGCGGGGGCGGGAGGGTCCGGCAGCCGGTGGCCGCGGGAGGAGACGGTGGCGCTCATCAGGATCCGGTCGGAGATGGACGGCGCCTTCCGGAACGCCGCCCTCAAGGCCCCCGTCTGGGAGGAGGTCTCCAGGTGAGAACGAAACTGTAAAAATCTCCTCTCCCCTGCGCAATGCGGCTAACGGTTTCAGAGAATTCGCCGTCCGTCAGGCCTGTCCTGCGCGGAATGATGGCGAGCTATCCTGCCATTCCCCATCCAGTTTTGGCGTAATGCCACGCCCCTCGATTTCCGTGTCGCTGGGGGCCGGCGCTCGTCGTCTCGGCTAGAACCTCGGCGCCCGGGAGCAGTGCGCCACTGCCACGGGGGTGCGGAGCAGGCCACGCAGGCAGGCGCTGCAGCGCAGGCTGCTGCATTGTTTTCTCTGCTCTTTACTTTTCTAGCCATTGATGCACTCTGGTCTCTGGGAAAAGAAGGTGCACAGGAAGTCTTTTGCTCCCATCCCGATGCTGCTCTCATGAATTAATCTGCATCTCTCTCCCGCTGACAGTGCCATCATCTTGACATCATCGCGCACCTCTTTCCAATTCCTGCCGTCTTCAGTCTCTCTCAGAGAAAGAAAGATAAAGAAAGTCAGGAGTTTTGACTCATCCTAGTACTTGTGTGATAGCGTTGTGTCAATTTTATTTTATACTAGTATGGATTACCACTCATGCCATCTTCATTGCTGTGCCAGTTTGGTTGAGACGTGAAAGCAAGAGACGGCCTCTGACAGCAACAAGATTTTGCAGGAAGCTTGCGGAGCTGGGCTACCGCAGGAGCGCCAAGAAGTGCAAGGAGAAGTTCGAGAACGTGGACAAGTACTACCGCCGCACCAAGGAAGGCCGCGCCGGGCGCCAGGACGGCAAGAACTACCGCTTCTTCAAGGAGCTCGAAGCGCTCCACGCCGCGGCCCCGCAGCAGAACCAGCACATGGCGACCGCCGCGCCAATCTTGCCAGATCCTCGGCCGTTGGCAATGGCGCCTGCCTATCCTGGCGCCGGCCTGCCGGACCTCAGCTTGTCGTCGAATTCGGAGTCAGAGTCGGACGACGAGTCAGACGAGGAGGAAGACCAGGCGGGCGGCGGCGGCGGCAGGAGCAACGAGAGCATGATGGCGCTCTTCGAGGGGATGATAAAGCAGATCACGGAGAAGCAAGACGCGACGCAGCGGCTGTTCCTGGAGACGCTTGAGAAGTGGGAGGCCGACCGCACCGCGCGGGAGGAGGCATGGCGCCGGCAGGAGCTGGCCCGCATAAGCCGCGAAAGGGAGCAGCACGCCCGGGAGCGAGCCGCCGCGGCCGCCCGCGACGCCGCCGTGATCGCGTTCCTCCAGCGCGTCGGCGGGAGCTCCGTGCTGCCCACCCCAATGCCGGCCCACACAGCGCCTCATCCCGACGCGCCGGCCTCCTCGCTCCAGCTGGTGGTCGCCGCGCCGGAGGAGGGCGGCCGGCGAGGAGGAGGGGAGAGCAGCGCGGGCATGTCACGGTGGCCCAAGGAGGAGGTCCATGCGCTGATCCAGCTGCGGATGGAGAAGGACGAGCACTGCCAGGACATGGGGGCCAAAGGGCCGCTGTGGGAGGACATCTCCGCCGGCATGCGGAGGATCGGCTACAACCGGAGCTCCAAGCGGTGCAAGGAGAAGTGGGAGAACATCAACAAGTACTTCAAGAAGGTGAAGGAGAGCAACAAGAGGCGCCCCGAGGACTCCAAGACGTGCCCCTACTTCCACCAGCTCGACGCTATCTACCGCAAGAAGCAATCTGCCGTGAGCAACGCCGCCGGCGGCTGCTCTAGCACTGCCTCCGGGAACGCTGTGGCCGCGGTCAACGCCTCCGCCTCCGAGCAGCATAACCCCTGGCGCGAGCTCGAGGGTAAGATCAGCAACGACTTTGACAGGAGGCACAGCGTTGGAGGGGGAAGCTCAGATGCCCCGCCCGGCGACGGCGAGGTGGCCGCGGCCAGTACCGTGCTTGATGCCATCGCTACAACCAAGGTAATGACTCAAACTTCCGAATCTCTCTCCATGCCGTCGATTGCTTGCAACTTAATCGCAATTGGCCTCGGACAGAAGTCTGAAGACAACGTGATGGCAATGGAGTCAAACATTCAGTCCCAGCAGACGGAGGTGACGGCGACGGACGAGACGGACAGCGACGACATCGAAGGCAACTACACCGATGACGGCGACGACGACGACGGCGACGAGGATGACAAGATGAAGTACACCATAGAGTTCCAGAAGCACAAAGAGGGCGGAAGCAGTAGCGCTCCTGCTGCCCCAGCGACAGCTGCGACGGTGGTGACGAGTTCGGCCCCGACGGGCAGCACCTTCCTTGCCGTTCAGTAGACCCCCGTGCCGAAAGAAAACCAGGCACCAGCTTCCTCTTCGGTTCATGAGCACCAGCAGCCCTTGGCACCATCCTATACCATTTGTTGATTTGTTTCTGTAATAGCAACCTCAGTGGTCAAAAGACAAAAAGAAAACCAAACCGAAATAAGTGGCTCCCCTCTGTGATTTCATAACTAGACTGGAAAACAGGGGAGGTGCTAGAGCAATAGAAATCCCAAACAGCAAGTCTTTTTTATAGGAGGCTTATTATAGCCTAAATTTTACAATTTATGTACATTGATATAGCATTCTGAAAACCAGAGCCTCTGTTTCGCCTATTTTATTCTATTTTGAAATTGAAGTAGGTTATATTCTACTCCCTCCATTCCAAAAAGTTTGTCTTACATTTGTCTAGATATATATGTATCTAGACACATTTTAGTGTTAGATATGTCACTATCTAGACAAATCTAAGATAAATTTTTTGGGACGGAGGTAATACCTATATTTCAAAATAAGAAAAAAAAAGGGGAGGGGGGGGGGGGGGGGGGACAAACAGTCCATTACATGAAAGGTAATGAAAACGATGCACAGAATGTGCAGCAGGCCATTACCAAACCAGGAGAGAAGAAAGAAAAAAAACAGTTACATCTGACAGTCTAACAATGGACTGGAACTTCCTGGATACCAAGTTAATCAAGCGGCTAGATGCCTGGATTAGCTATTATGCATCATCTGCTGCTAGATTGATCTTGCTTAATTCGAGTCTCGATGGTATACCTTCTTTTCTATGTCTATGATCCTCCTTAACAAGATTTTTACTGAGAAGATGAATGTACATCGTAGAAGGTTTTTCAAGAGGAAAAGAAGGAATAAGGGTGCCTACCACATGGTCAAGTGGATTAGGGTGTGTCGATCTAAGTGTATTGGGGGCTTAGGGATTAAAGATTTACATAAGCAGAATGTTAGCCTACTTACAAAATGGTGGCGGAAACGAGACTGAGAATGGTCTTTAGCGGAAAATTGTGCATGTTATGTATTTTCGTCGCCGCACTGTGGCTACGGATCCCCCTCGTAACTCTGACTCTCCTTGTTGGAAAGCTATTATGAAGGTCAAGGAGGTATACCTTGCTGGCAGAAATATCATGATTAACAAAGGGAATCTGGTGAGACTGTGGTTTGATTGTTGGGCTTCGGAGGTGTCCTTTAAAACTCGGTTCCCTGCGCTTTTTGATATTTGTCAAAAAGCAAATTGTACCCTTGCTGAATTTACTTAGGAGGGGTGTGAATTGCTGTTTTGTCGTACACTTTTTGGAAATCTTAGTATATAGTGGCAGGAGATTGTGCCATGTGCATGGTTCTTTTGTGATCGCCCTGGCTCTATAACCTGGTCTGGAAATGGTGTGTTTACTATCAAATTAGTCTATTAGTGGCTTGAGCGTGATCTTGTTGGGCCCAACTTTCAGTGGGTTTGGAAAGCTTCTATTTTCTTAAAGATTAAGATTTTTATGTAGCAGTTGGTTTAAGATGATGTCTCCACTTGCTTTAATTCACATAAACGTAACGGGAGGGAGGGTTATCCAGCTTGCTTTTTTTGTACTGGTGTAGAAACTGCTAATCACTTGTTCTTTGGGTGCTCTTTTGCTCGCTCTATTTGGGGTTTTTTTTGCTTGGCTATTGGTGTTGCATGCTGCCCTAACTATCTCTGGTAGTGTTGATCATGGTTATATTACTATTTTCCTAGTGGGAAGAAGTTCTATATAATAATTGTTGTGGGTTTGATGCCTGTTGGGTTTAGTTTGTTAGGCCTTTTGCTTCTTGGGACCTAGATCTAATGTCGTTAATGCTCGTGGGTACTGTTAGCAGGTTTTTGCCCCCTAGTAGATGTCCCTTGAGCATCTACGGCGGGTTTCCTGTTAATGCTCCAACTCGTTGTAGCCCTTTCTCGTCTCTTGGTGTCGTACTTTCTTGGATTATGTGGTTGGTTTCTTTTACTGAATATTTCCGTTAAGAAAACATCTAGCAGTCTAGGTAAGGTAATAGCCCACTGGCGCATCAGTTGCTTAATTTCTTGATTCTTGACTCGGTGACACCAAAGCAGTAGCAATGCAGAGGCCACATAATAAGTATACATGTCCGGCCAAAAAAATTCTCATAAGTTTGCGCATTTCCGGCATTCCAGAGAGTCACCGCAGAAGCAACGAAAATAATTCGCCAGAGCCTACCAGACCTTGCAATGGGTGACATCCATATGAATGAAGTCACGTATGTTTGAGGCCGCACCTGCAGCGTGTACCAAGCCAAGCTTTCCCCATATGAAAGTTTCTCTGTTTTGCCTATGTCTTATAGTTTGATACGTAATTTGAAGCATTGAGGGAGGGGTGTGTTTCATCTACTGGCCACCTTTTACATTTTGCAATGTTTTAGAAGTGTCAGATTTTGGGTTCCGGCAAAACCCTTGAGGTTCGAACACTGGGGTGCGCACAAAGATCTCTCCCCCTCTCTAGCTCGCACACTCCACGATCTCACGGCCTAGCTCAACGAACCCAAAGAACACGAGACATAAGATTTATACTAGTTTGGGCCACCGTTGTGGTGTAATACCCTACTCCAGTGTGGTGTGGTGGATTGCCTTTTGGACTGAGGATGAACTGTTACATGGGAAGAACAGCCTCCTGAGGAGAGGTGTTCTTGTGCTTGGTGAACTTGTGTGGTTGGGGATGATCTGGATGAGCTCTCCCCTTCTATGGTGGTGGCTAGTCCTATTTATAGAGGCCCTGGTTCTATTCCCAAATATTGAGCGGGAAGGGATCCCACAACGGCCAAATTCGGAGGGAGACAACTAGTACAAGTTATCCTGACAAAAGTAGTCTTCTCCTGCCAAAGGCTCTGGTGGTGACGCCGTCTTGGGCTCCACGGTGACCTCCGTCCTGCTGTCCGGCTGGTCTTGGTCTTGTTGCACCAATATGGAAACCTTTGCCTGATGCCTCGAGACTCCTCGCCCGCGCTTGCCTCTTTGGCACTAAGGGAGTCCTGGATTAGGGGGTGTCCGGATGGCCGGACTATACCTTCAGCCGGACTCCTGGACTATGAAGATACAAGATTGAAGACTTCGTCCCGTGTCCGGAAGGGACTTTCCTTGGCGTGGAAGGCAAGCTTGGCGATACGGATATGTAGATCTCCTACCATTGTAACCAACTTTGTGTAACCCTAACCCTCTTCGGTGTCTATATAAACCAGAGGGTTTTAGTCCGTAGGACAACATACAGAACAATCATACCATAGGCTAGCTTCTAGGGTTTAGCCTCTCTGATCTCGTGGTAGATCTACTCTTGTACTACCCATATCATCAATATTAATCAAGCAGGACGTAGAGTTTTACCTCCATCAAGAGGGCCCGAACCTGGGTAAAACTTCGTGTCCCTTGCCTCCTATTACCATCCGGCCTAGACGCACAGTTCGGGACCCCCTACCCGAGATCCGCCGGTTTTGACACCGACATTGGTGCTTTCATTGAGAGTTCCTCTGTGTCGTCGCCTTCAGGCTTGATCGCTCCTACGATCATCAATGGCGATGCAGTCTAGGGTGAGACCTTCCTCCCCGGACAGATCTTCGTCTTCGGCGGCTTCGCACTGCGGGCCAATTCACTAGGCCATCTGGAGCAGATCGAAAGCTACGCCCCTGGCCGTCAGGTCAGATTTGGAAGTTTAAACTACACGGCTGACATCCGCGGGGACTTGATCTTCGACGGATTCGAGCCACTGCCGAGCGCGCCGCACTGTCACGACGAGCATGATCTAGCTCTGCCGTCGGACAGTGCCCTGGAGGCCGCACCCGCATCGGCTTCGACCCTTAATTCGGAGCCAGCTGCGCCGATCGAGGATGGGCGGTTGGACGCCGCCTCGGGGACTGCAATCCCAATGGCGATCGAGCCGAACACCAGCCCCGCACCCCGCGAGACTCGTGACTCCAAGGAGCCAGACTCCTCTCCGGACTCCGAACCCTCCACGCCCCTGCCGATCGAATCCGATTGGGCACTGATCATGGAGTTTACTGCCACGGACATCTTTCAGCACTCACCTTTCGGCGATATTCTGAAGACACTAAAGTCTCTCTCTTTATCAGGAGAGCCCTGGACGGACTATGGCCAACAGGATTGGGATGCGGACGACGAAGAAATTCGACGCCCACCCACCACCCACTTCGTAGCCACTGTCGATGATTTAACCGACATGCTCGACTTCGACTCCGAAGACATCGACGGTATGGACGCCGATGAAGGAGACGATGAAGAACCAGCGCCTATTGGGCCCTAGAAAGCCACCTCGTCATATGACATATACATGGTGGACACCCCAAAAGAAGGAGATGGCGATGGAACAGCGGAGGATGACCCCTCCAAGAAACAGCCTAAGCGCCAGCGTCAGCGGCGTCACTCAAAATCCCGCCAAAATGAATACGGTGACTCCAGCACGGGAGATAATAATACTCCGGAAAGTGCCGAAGAAAACCCCCTCCAGCAAGATTTAGCACAGGAGGATGGAGAAACCAGCCCTCATGAGAGAGCAGCGGACAGAGAGGTCGAGGACGATAATCATATGCCTCCCTCCGAAGACGAGGCAAGCCTCGACGACGACGAATTCGTCGTTCCAGAGGATCCCGTCGAGCAAGAGCGTTTTCAACGCAGGCTTATGGCCACGGCAAGAAGCCTCAAGAAAAAACAGCAACAGCTTAGAGCTGATCAAGATTTACTAGTTGACATTTGGACTGAAGTCCTTGCGGCCGAAGAGCATAAACTCGAACGCCCCTCCAAGAGCTAGATATGTTGGAGGACAAGGCAAGGCAAACAAGATCGATCTACGGATCGCGTGGGCGCCCCATGACTCGAGACGGTAACCGTCACGCCGGACACAAATCCGGTAGGGCCGAACACAATAGACAAAGCTCATTGGAGCTACGTCGTGATATAGCCCAGTACAGAGGCGCCGCACACCCACTATGCTTCACAGACGAAGTAATGGATCATCAAATCCCCGAGGGTTTCAAACCCGTAAACATCGAATCATATGATGGCACAACAGATCCTACGGTATGGATCGAGGATTATCTCCTTCATATCCACATGGCCCGCGGTGATGATTTCCACGCCATCAAATACCTCCCACTCAAGCTTAAAGGACCAGCCCGGCATTGGCTTAACAGCTTGCCAACAGGATCAATCAGTTGTTGGGAGGACCTGGAAGCCGCATTCCTCGATAATTTCCAGGGCACTTATGTGCGACCCCCAGACGCCGATGACCTAAGTCACGTAATTCAGCAGCCAGATGAATCGGCCAGGCAATTCTGGACACGGTTCCTAACAAAGAAAAATCAAATAGTCGACTGTCCAGACGCAGAGGCCCTAGCAGCCTTCAAGCACAATATCCATGACGAGTGGCTTGCCCGGCACCTTGGACAGGAAAAGCCGAAATCTATGGCAACACTCACGACACTCATGACCCACTTTTGCGTGGGAGAAGACAGTTGGCTTGCTCGTAGCAACAATATGACCAAGAACCCTGGTAATTCGGATACCAGGGACAGTAGTGGCAGGTCACGTCACAACAAACAGAAGCGCCGCACTAACGGCGACAATGCTGAAGATACGGCAGTTAACGCCGGATTCAGAGGCTATAAATCCGGTCAGCGAAAAAAGCCATTCAAAAGAAATCCTAGGGGCCCGTCTAGTTTGGACCGAATACTCGACCGCTTGTGCCAGATACATGGCACCCCCGAAAAGTCGGCCAATCACACCAACAGGGATTGTTGGGTGTTCAAGCAAGCAGGCAAGTTAAATGCCGAAAATACATACAAGGGGCTGCATAGCGATGACGATGAAGAGCCCCGGCCGCCGAACAACAGTGGACAGAAGGGTTTTCCCCCACAAGTGCGGACGGTGAACATGATATACGCAACCCGCATCCCCAAGAGGGAGCGGAAGCGCGCGTTAAGGGACGTATATGCGGTAGAACCAGTCGCCCCAAAGTTCAACCCATGGTCCTCCTGCCTGATCACCTTTGATCGAAGGGACCATCCCACTAGCACCCGTCATGGCGGATTCGCCGCATTGGTTCTAGACCCAATTATCGACGGATTTCATCTCACTAGAGTCCTTATGGACGGCGGCAGCAGCCTGGACCTGCTTTACCAGGATACAGTGCGGAAAATGGGCATAGATCCCTCGAGGATTAAGCCTACCAAAACGACCTTTAAAGGTGTAATACCAGGTGTAGAGGCCAACTATACAGGCTCAGTCACACTTGAAGTGGTCTTCGGATCTCTGGATAATTTCCGAAGCGAGGAGTTAATCTTCGACATAGTCCCATTCCGCAGGGGCTATCACGCACTGCTCGGACGAACCGCATTCGCCAAGTTCAACGCGGTACCTCACTATGCATACCTTAAGCTCAAGATGCCAGGCCCTCGAGGAGTAATTACGATCAATGGAAACACCGAACGCTCCCTCCAAACGGAGGAGCACACGGCGGCCCTTACAGCGGAAGTACAAAGTAGCCTCTCCAGGCAGTTCTCCAGTCCGGCCATTAAACGTCTGGACACCGTCAAGCGCGCCCGGAGTAACCTACAACTAGACCGCCTGGCACATTCCGAGCAGGCATAGCAATGCGGCCCCAACCCCAGCCCTCGCAAAATTGCGACACCAGTACTTCGCGTACATAACTACGCTCTAGAAATACCATGGATACAGGGGAGGGGCACCATCACGGCACGCCCGAAACACGGCTTAAACCGCACCAGGGGCTGCCGACTTTTTAATTTCTCTTACTTTTAGGACTCCACTCTTCGGAAGGCCTGTTCGGCAGTTCAATTGCCGCACAAACGATGCAAGAACCAGGGAAGCAGACAAGCCATGCCGCATTACGGAACTCCCAGGTGGTCTCTATCACGAGCAGTATACCTGTTTCGCATACCATTTCGCAGCCTGCCCCTGGAACGGACATGTTAAAATAGTCCAACCTTTTGCTTATCGCATTATTTGTATCGTTCTGCTTTGATCGCAGCCCTTTTTATAAACAATGCATAGCTTCTGTCTATTTTTGCATTACTCTTTTTTTACAAATATATGTTCCTTAACGACATGTCGCACCCGTACACTTTGGTACGGCCAAAATACATCAGGGGCTTTAGTACCCCTTAATATGGTGTGAGAAGTCCGAACACTTTAACAAGTGCGGCACCCCGAACTTATAGCATTATATGCATCGGCTCCGACTCATGTCTTGGGTCAATAGTTGGGTTTGCCCGGCTCCTATGTTTTGGTGCCTTACGTTCCGATATATCGGCTAAGGTAGCACTAGGAGAACTACTGCGATTGTGCCCCAGTTGAGCTGGGTCGAGCACCTCAGTAGAGAAAGCTAAAACTGACTGTCATGATGAAGCGAGAGTTGGTCGCTGTTCGAGAGGTTTTTTGAGTCCCTAAACTCGGTCTTCCGAATACCAGGGGCTTCGCCGAAATTTAAAATTATAGAATTCTATGGCTAAGTGAGAGTGTTCATGCATTATAGTCCGATTGCCTTGTTCGTTGCGCTGAGCGCCTCCCTCGAAGGACCCAAACATGAGAAAAAGAGCGCTCAGGTTTATCCCCGAACACCCCCAGCACTAGCGGCACGGGGGCAGAAGCCGACGACTCGCCATCTCTCAGAATTGATAAACAGCCGCACAGAAGGTAATATTTTAAATTCCAACAACATTGCTTAGCGCATATGAACAAGTTCTCAGTGCACAGGACAAAACGAGCGAGTTTTACTCAAAAATTACATCCCTGGAACATTCATCCGCCATAAGGCAGGCACCCTTCAGAACATCCTTATAATAATTCTCGGGCTTGCGATGCTCTTTCCCCGGCGGAGGCCCGTCCTTCACAAGATTCTCAGCATCCAGCTTGCCCCAGTGCACCTTAGCAGGGGCAAGGGCCCTACGGGCACCTTCAATGCAGACGGAGCGCTTGATGACTTCGAGCCTTGGACAGGCCCCCACCAGCCGAAGCACCAGCCCGAAATAGCTCCCAGGTAGAGCCTCTCTAGGCCACAGCCAAACTATGAGGCCCTTCATGGCCTGTTCGGCCGCCTTGTGGAGCTCAACCAGTTGCTTCAGCTGGTCGCTCAGGGGCACGGGGTGTCCGGCCTCAGCATACTGAGACCAGGACACCTTCTCTGTCGAGCTGCCCTCCTCGGCTCGATAGAATGCGGCGGCATCGGACACACTTCGGGGAAGATCTGCGAAGGCTCCTGGAGAACTCTGGATTCGGGTAAGTAACAAGTAACTCATGTTTACATGTTTACTTTGCATAAAGAACGCCTTACCCACCGCTATATTTTTCACCTCATCCAATTCCTGGAGGGTCTTCTGGGATTCGGCCTTGGCAGACTTGGCATTTTCAATAGCCACCGCGAGCTCGGACGCCCGCGTCTTTGAGTCAAGCTCCAAACTCTCATGTTTTTCCTTGAGAGCCTGGAGCTCTTGCCGCACCTTGCCAACCTCGGCCTCATACTTCTCCCGCTCGGTGCGCTCCATGGCTGCCCTCTTCTCGGCCTCGACCAGCGCTTGCTTAAGGGTCACCACCTCAGACGTGGCCCCTACAATAGCCACGATAATCCTGTCATTTTTTGCAATTGCACCTTTTTTATATATATTTACACAAGGTATTTCTTACCTTCCTTCTCCTCGAGCTGCTTCTTGGCACACCCGAGCTCTTGCTCGGACTGCTCGAGGTTCTGCTTTAGCGTGTCCACTTCCGCAGTCAGTACGGCGGACGCCAACAGAGAAGCATGCATACGCATATTGACTCCTTTTTGTTAGACTCCTGTGAATTTTATTTGATCCTCTATTCGGCTTTTCTTCCCGAACGCCAAACAGAGCATCAGGGGCTACTGTCTATGCGGTAATATTATTTACACATTCTTTACTTACCTCAAAGCCTGTTAAAAGGCTAGTACAAGCTTCAGTCAGTCCGCTCTTGGCGGACTGAACCTTCTGGACCACCACACTCATAATGGTGCGGTGCTCCTCGTCGATGGAGGCACCTTTGAGCACCTCCAACAGATTGTCCGGTGCCTCCGGTTGGACGGGGGTCGCCGGCACGGTGGGCTTGCTCCTCTTGGAAGGAGGTCGCCCGCCGGACTCTGGAACCTTTGAAGGTTCCGGAGCGGTGTCCGGCCTAGAGCCGGACTTGGAGCCCTGGGGGGTTTTATCCCCTTTACTCCTGGAGTCTAGAAGGTTGCCTTGCGGTGCCTCCAGGACCACCTCCCCCCGGCTTGGAACCTGTTGGGACAACACTTCAGTGTCATCCGTAGGGCGGGGGGAGGAAGCCGTCGGAAGCGAATTCACATCCGACGAGTCCAGTGAACCGCTCAACGACGCGTCGAGCCGGTCTTTGGGTGGGCTGCATAAACATATTCAACATAAGGGAAAGTTGTGCAATAAAGGAATACTATGAATTACTCTGGTATCCGGATACTTATGATTTAGCCAGGGGCTTGGCCCTGAGCGGCCACTCCTCTCCGTCGTCGTCGGCGTCGGTGGAGTAGTCCGGAGGAAAGGTTTTCCCCTTCTTGGACCCTTCGGCCTCCCCAGTTGGGGCGACCTTCCTTTTCTTCCCTGCCCCCGCTGGAGGGGGAGGGGTCTCTTCTTCCTCCTCCTCGTATTCATGGGAGGAGTGCGTCTTGGAGTCGTCGGATGAGGGATCCGACACCTCCAGGCGCCGGGCACTCTTTTGAGTCCCTGTGGCCTTCTTCTCCGGCACCACATGGGGTGCCGGAACCAGCAGCTTCGCCAAGCAGGCATCAGCTGGGTCTTCGGGCAAAGGAGCCGGACAGTCGATCTGTCCGGACTTCGCCTGCCAAACCTGTCAAAGGTAAGGGAGCTTAGATCCCGCATAGAGTTAAACTATGAAAAACTAATACCCTGTAAAAGGTGCAAACAGCTTACCGCGCTAGCATGACACTGCGCGCTGAATCCGCGATCCTCGGTAGCGGATGCGGGGGCCTCGGCGCCCTTGAAAAGCACCTTCCAGGCATCTTCGTACATCGTGTCGAAGAGCCTGCTCAGAGTTCGGTGCCACGCCGGGTCGAACTCCCACAGGTTGAAAGCCCGTTGTTGACACGGGAGGATCCGGCGGATGAGCATAACCTGGACTACGTTGACAAGTTTGAGCTTCTTGTCCACCAGGGTTTGGACGCATGTTTGGAGTCCGGTCAGCTCTCCTTTTTTACCCCATGACAGGCATGTCTCCTTCCAGGAGGTGAGCCGTGTAGGGGGTTCGTATCGGAACTCGGGGGTTGCAACCCATTCAGGGTCGCGCGGCTCGGTGATGTAAAACCACCCCGATTGCCACCCCTTCAGGGTCTCCACAAAGGAGCCCTCGAGCCATAAGACATCGGGCATCTTGCCCACCATGGCGCCTCCGCACTCCGCCTGGTTGCCGCGCACCACCTTCAGCTTGACATTGAAAGTCTTGAGCCATAGGCCGAAATGGGGGCGGATGCGGAGGAAAGCCTCGCACACGACGATAAACGCCGAGATGTTGAGGACAAAGTTCGGGGCCAGATCGTGGAAATCCAGGCCATAGTAGAACATGAGCCCCCGGACAAATGGGTGGAGAGGGAAGCCCAGTCCGCGGAGGAAATGGGGGAGGAACACCACCCTCTCATGGGGCCTAGGGGTGGGGATGAGCTGCCCCTCTTCGGGAAGCCGGTGCGCGATGTCCTTAGACAAGTATCCGGCCTTCCTTAGTCTTTTGATGTGTCCCTCCGTGACAGAGGAGACCATCCACTTGCCTCCCGCTCCGGACATGGCTAGAGAAGGTTGAGTTGGGAGTGGACTTGGGCGCTGGAGCTCTAAGTGCGCGAGAATGGATAGGCAAAGGAGGAAGAAGGCGTAGGTGAAAAGGTGGATCCTTATCCCCTTATATGGGTGGACGCAACTACGTGTCCCCACCAGCCTGGTAAAACTCGCTTATCTCCAAGCGCCGTAATCAATGGCGCGGTTGGGTTACCCACGCCCGTATTGATGAGAATCCCGGAATAAGGGGACACGATCTCTGCTTTAACAAGACGTGCCAAGGAAACCGCCTCGCATGATGCGCTGAGGTGGGATAATAAAACGATTCGGATAAAAGCTTGGTCGTGGTGTGTCACACTACGGAATACGTCAGCAGATTAGATTTGTGTAAATATTATTCTCCCTATGGCAATATGTGGAAACTTATTTTGCAGAGCCGGACACTATCTTTGTGTTCAAAATATTCTATGAAGTACTTGGAGGAGGAACCCGCCTTGCAATGCCGAAGACAATCTGCGCGCCAGACTCGTCGTCATTGAAGCCTGGTTCAGGGGCTACTGAGGGAGTCCTGGATTAGGGGGTGTCTGGATGGCCGGACTATACCTTCAGCCGGACTCCTGGACTATGAAGATACAAGATTGAAGACTTCGTCCCGTGTCCGGAAGGGACTTTCCTTGGCGTGGAAGGCAAGCTTGGCGATACAGATATGTAGATCTCCTACCATTGTAACCGACTTTGTGTAACCCTAACCCTCTCCGGTGTCTATATAAACCGGAGGATTTTAGTCCGTAGGACAACATACAGAACAATCATACCATAGGCTAGCTTCTAGGGTTTAGCCTCTCTGATCTCGTGGTAGATCTACTCTTGTACTACCCATATCATCAATATTAATCAAGCAGGACGTAGGGTTTTACCTCCATCAAGAGGGCCCGAAACTGGGTAAAACTTCGTGTCCCTTGCCTCCTGTTACCATCCGGCCTAGACGCACAGTTCGGGACCCCCTACCCGAGATCCGCCGGTTTTGACACCGATAGGCACCGAAGAGGAAACAAGGACAGTGCGCGCATTGGCGCCCGCCTGGCTCCAGTCATCATGGCTTGCGTCACAGGAACCTCGCGAGGTGTCCTTGCCTTGATCTATCTGCCCCTCGTGAGCCAGCCTGGTGAGGCCGCCCCTGAGGAGGTCTTGCGTCGTCCGCCTCGTGAGGCTTGGCCCCTCGCGAGGCTCTTGAGTGTTTGCTGCTGAATATGGGCCGTACAGGGCCGCTGGGGGAGCCACGCCACGGGCCGCAGGCAGGCAAGTCTGGGGACCCCCGTTCCCAGAACACTGACAGTAGCCCCGGGGCCCAAGGCGCGCTCGGGCTTGGCTTCGAGGCGAAGCTAAAGGGCAAGTGTGGAGCCCCGCGGGCCCCAACAATCTGCGGCCACGGTTGACGCATGGCGACTGATTGGACGTGGGCGTCTCTGCTTCCCCACGCTGCCTCAGCAGTTGCCCGACTTGACGAGTCCCCGCTGCATGCAGAAAAGATCATTATTACCTTAGATCGTGGAAGCCACAGGTTGGCCTCCCCTCGGCTATAAATGGGAAGTGGGGGCGGAGGCCCCATAATCCATCCCTTTGTTTTGTTCCTCTCGCTCCTTCTTCTTCCTCGTTCCACTACTTGCTGGCGTGGTCATGGCGCCGATACGGAGGTTCTCGGCCACGAAGAAGGGCAAGACTCCCCTCAACGATCCCGAGCTACTCCCGCCGAAGAAGAGGCGGTCCCATCATCGCGAGATAGTCGTGAGGCCGGTAGTGTCGCGGCCGTGGTACGAGCGGCCACCTCCTGGGTATCCGTTGCCCTTGTACGCGCAAGCCGAGGGCTCCGGAGGGAGGGGCGCCGAGCGCTGTCGCCCGCGCCAAGGCCATGGCCGCTGCGCCATGGAGGCGCACGCCTTCGCCCCAGGGGTCCATGTCGTGGACTCCTCACGCGAGTTCGTGATGTGGGCGGCGATGCCTCCAAGAACTTGGATTCGCTTCATGCCATTCTTCACCGCCGAGATGCCGCCGAGGGGCCCTCTCGAGCTTTGACTACAGCACGCCGACTGCGACGCCCCGGTGACTGGAGCAGAGGTTGAAGCCGTCTCCTCCGAGAGGATCTTCATGACTCGAGGCTGGGGCGAGGTCGCTCGAGTCCGCGGGTAAGGCGCCCTCGTCATCCACTTTGAGTACGACGGCGCCTCCACATTGTTCTTCAAGGTCTTCGACGAGGAAGGCCACCGCTTGGAGTGCTGCCCTGAAGGGGGTCGCCAGGATGGCACAGCAGCCAACGCCGGGCCTGCCGCTGGCCTTGCCCGCAGCTCCTCCAGCGACAACGGCGACTCCTGGTGGTCCAGTGACTCTCCTGAGCCCATTGAGACTCCGGAGACAAGCGAAGATAGCTACATGCCCCCGAGCTCTCGCCGCGCTCAAGCAAGGCCGCAGCGTTCGGCCACCGTTGTCGCTGATCTGGATGGGGTTGGTGCTGGCCTCTCGTGGCCCACTGTTGATGATGGCATCGACGACGTCCGGCGCATGTAGATAGAGCCCCTAGGAATTCCTTTCCTTTTGTTCCCTGCGAGGAATTAAAACGGACCCCGTGGGGGCATGTAAAGCGTATGTAAAGTCTTTCGTCGATATTATCCTTATTGTGAAAATTGCGAACGCGTGTCCTGCTAAAGCTCGGTCTCCCCTTTCCAACCCTGCAGCAGCTTGGTGCTCTATGCCGACAAGTCCCGGTCCCCAGGCAGGCCGCAGTCGTCGACTGGTATGCCAGTCGTGATGCCGTGGTCAAGGCCAGGAGGTGAGCGGCCCAAGGTCCAGTAAGAGCTCCTGAGGCACGATGCTCAAGAGGTCCCCTTTAGTGTGCAAGCAACTACCTAAGGATGGGAAAGCAAGGCGACGTTGCCATAGCAGGGCAGCGAAAGGCGAGGATCTTATGCCGTAGCGCTGGGTCGGTCTAGGTACAAGACTTATCTTGGCATTCCGGAGCTGGTTCCTCGTGTTGCGCCAGACTTGGGCGTCGGCCACTACTGGGTAGCTAGGTTAGGCCCGTGCGAGCCTCCCCCTCTTCTCCATGCTCTTCCTGGTGCTCTACATCCTCAGGTCCCAGCCCTCGAGCGAGCTCAGCCGCCGCTGGTATGCCAGGTCGCGATGCCGTGGTCAAGGCCAGGGGGTGAGGGCTAGAGAGCCAGTAAGAGCTCCTGAGTCATGATGCTCAGGAGCCCCCCTTTTAACGCGCAAGCAAATCGCATGGGAGAAGAGAGAGAGAGTCCGCGGTACCGCCCACTGTAGTCCTCGGGAAGTCCCTGCAGGTTAGTGCAAGGAAGGGCACAAATCGCCGTGCTAATTGCTGGTCCGCCGCTGGTACGTGAGAGGGGAATCCCTACTGCAGAGAGCCCCCGGGGCGTGTACAGCCCCACCCTGACACGCGGCTTGCACGGCAGGGCTAGACGAGGTGTGTCTGGCCACTCGTGAGCCAGTGCGGGACTCACGAGGCCCTACCTCAAGGCGGGTTGTGACTGGTCTTGGTTCTTGATGCTGTGGCGTTCCTGCGAGATGGTTAGACAACCTGCGCCGAATGAATTTCCTGAGGTTATCACACGAGAAGGCCAAGCACCAACGACCCCAGGAGGTGACATGATCGGGGCCGGCCCGCCAGACAGAGCTCAGCCGTTGGATTTATTGACGCTGCAGGGACAGGCCCGAGCACAGACACCGTGCCTAGCCTTCTTATGCGAAGGATCCTGAAGAAAGATGATCGGCGCGCGGCTCCCATGGTGGGTGACGATCAACCAGGTGATAACCATAGATAGATTATGCATGAGGAGCAAACTAGCTTAGGTAAATGCGAGAACGATACATGCCACTGGGTCGGTCCCGAGCGACTTTGGGATGATGCAGCCCGAGGGGCGTCCCCAGCGAGGAGAACTAAAGATGCAAGCGGATACATGCCGCAGGGACTGACCCACGCGGCCTGGGAATGATGCAGCCCAGGGGCGCTCCCAGCTAAATGAACTTGGAAAGATGTCACCTGGTTTGGTTGTCGAAGGAGTGTTGGGGTAGCTGAAGACACGTAGCGAGGAAGTCGCTCCTCATGAGCCGTCGAGACCCAGAACCTCGGGAGGCTCGGGTGGCCTCCTGAGGACCGCCTCCATCTCCGCCAGGACTGCGTGATGCCTGGCCTCCTGACCTTCCAGGATGCTCCGCAGGTTGCGCTGGAAGGTGGCTGCTACGCTTGGCAAGCCGAATGGCATGCGAACATAGCTGTGAGGTGGACCCTCACACCGGCCAGCACGCGAAGGCCAGAAGCGCTCCTGAGATGCGGCCCTGTTGAGCCCTGGGATGTTGATGTAGATGCGCAGCTCACCACCCTCGCCTGGGTGGGGAGTAGCGCCAGGTGGGCGACAGTCGCCGCGTATTGCCCTTGCTTCCTGAAGCTCCTGAATGGCCTTGACGATGAACTCCTGAGCGCCGGGCTTTCCTTGCCCGGTGCCCTCCTGAGGGGAACGTGCCACGAAGCACGCCTCCACGTGGTGCCCCAGCGCCTCCCTCATGACGTTGGCCAGGTCCGAGGCCCTCCAGAAGAGAGCCCCCGAGCCCTGCCCGAGGACGGCGCCGGGTGCGCCTCCCTATGTGAGGGAGGGAGGCGCCCCAGCGCGGGCGCAGATCCTGAGGTGGTGCCACTGGAGGTGCCGCTCCCTTGAGGTCCAGTGTGGAGTCTTCTTCTTGGGCTTGGCCTCAGGAGGGTATTGCGCACCCACACTGTATGGGTCTTTGATTGACGCAGCTTGGAAGGCGCCCTCGAGGGAGCACACCGGGTCTCTTTCTTTGCAGGGGACTGTGATGATTCCACCACTTCCCGACATCTTGAGGACGTTGTAGCCATGGTGGGTGACTGCCATGAATTTGGCTAGCGCTGGGTACCCGAGGATGGCATTGTACGGTAGGCGGATGTGGGCAACATCGAAGTCGACGAGCTCGGTGTGGTAGTTGTCGCGCTGACCGAAGGTGATAGGGAGGCGAACTTTCCCTATCGGGGTGGTGGAGCTGTCAGTCACTCCTGAGAAAGGCCTGGTGGGCTGGAGCTGATCATATGGCACTTGAAGGCTGTCGAATCTCTCGACGGACAGGACACTGAGCCCTGTGCCACCGTCGATGAGGGTCTTGGTGACTTGAACATTGCTGATGACGGGTGAACAGAGCATCAGGAGAACGCCAGCGGTTGCCGCGCACTTGAGCTGGTCCGCCGAGCTAAAGGTGATGGCGTACTTGGACCATCTGAGCGGGCGCGTGGCCTCGAGCTTGGGGAGGGCTGCATTCACTTCACGAGAGAATTGCTTGAAGATGCGCTGGGATGCTGGGGCTTGAGCGCCACCCAATATGCAGGCGATGGCGCGCGCCTCCTGGAAGCCCCCAGCCCCTTCGTCCTGTTGGTGGTCGTCGTTCCTCCTTGGTGGCGGTGGCAGCGGAGGGAGACCAAGGTTGCCCTGAGGACGGTCCTCGCGAGGCTGGTCACGCCAGGGGCCCTCACGAGGCTGGTCCTGCCAGCGGTCCTCGCGAGGTTGGTCGTGCCACTCCTGGTGGGGCCCATGGTCGTCCCAACGTCCTCCACCTCATCCACCTCCTCGGCCGTAGCCCCGGTCATTGCGCTCGAGGTGTCGACCGAAGCGTCCATCTCGAATGGCCCTGAGCTCTTGACAATTATTGGTGTTGTGGGTGCGCATGTTGTGGAAGGCGCAGAACGTACGGTTGCCCTTGGACGACTCGGGAAGATCTCGGCCATGCTTGGTGTCCGGTTCTGCCGCGAGTACGGCCACCCCTTTGCGCTTCACGTCCTTGACCTTGACCTTCTTCTCCTCTAGATCTGCAGCGGGGAGCTCGAGGAGGGAGAGACACCCCTCTTCAGCTCTTGCACACTTGGTTGCTATGTTGAACAGCTCCAAAGTCGTGCACGGCTCCTCATGGATGGAGAGATCCTCCTTCATCTTGATGTCGCGGACGCCGTCGGAAAATGCTGAGATGATGGCCTCGTCGATCACCTTGGGGATCTTCATGCGCACGCCGTTGAAGCGCTGGATGTACTTTGGAAGGTCTCTCCCGGCTATTGCTTGATGCGGCGCAGGTCACCCGCGGCCGGGGGATGGTCGCGAGTGCCCTGGAAGTTGGCGACGAAGCGTCGCGCATCTCATCCCAGGAGGAGATCGAGCCTGGGGGCAGGTTCAGGAGCTAGGAGCGAGCGCCGTCCTTGAGAGCCATGGGAAACCAGTTCGCCATGACCTTTTCATCGCCGTTGGCTGCCTCGATGCTCAGCTCGTAGAGTTGCATGAACTCCGCAGGGTCGGGAGTGCCGTCATAGCGATAAGGCAGATCTGGCTTGAACTTGCCTGGCCAGACGACGCTACGCAGCTCGGGAGTGAGGCACGGCAGCCTGCCGTGGCCACTGGGGCCCGTCGCGGAGCCGGTGCTTGATCTTGGTGTCCTTGCGCCGCCACGACAAGTGGCGCATGGCCCTGCCGCAGCAAGCGATCCTGACGTGGTGGTGCTGGGAGCGGTGGAGCGTTGTCTTGCGGACGGGGAACCTCTTGGCAGCTCCTTTCTTCGTGCGCGGGCGCAGGCGCAGTGGATCACGCCGCGGGACCGCACACCTTGGAGCGAGGACGCCGTCTTGACGCGGAGGAGGCGGAGGCGCTCCATGAGCCGCACGCCTCGGTGAGAGGGTGCCATCTTGTTGCGGAGGAGGCGGAGGTGCTCCGTGAGCCACACCGCCCGCAGCCGGGGGTGGGCGAGGTAGCGAGAGGGATGGTGCAAGAGAGCCTCCCGCGGCGCTGACGAGCTCAGCGATGCGGTCCAACCAGTCCTCGTAGAGGTCCTCGACCGGACGGTAGCGTAGGAGCTCGCGTGCCATGAGCAGCGCGGCTTGCGCGTCCGTGGGGAGCGGCAAGCGTGAGACGATGCGCCGGCCGGAGTCAGCAACGGGGTGGCGGTGCGGCCATCATGGCGCACGGAGGGGTGCAGCGAAGAGGCCTGCTGCTCGTTTGCCGTCGGGCCGGTGA
The DNA here is from genome assembly GCF_056163025.1 of Triticum urartu. Taxonomy (NCBI): domain Eukaryota; kingdom Viridiplantae; phylum Streptophyta; class Magnoliopsida; order Poales; family Poaceae; genus Triticum; species Triticum urartu. The sequence continues at coordinate 439,308,142 of NC_141878.1, read as the reverse complement.
CGGCATTGGTGGCGGGTGACGGAGAACGACGGGGAGGCCCGCCGATAGGGGCTGTCTGAGCGACACGGGTGGCGAGGACGGCCCGCCGCTCAGCACAGGCCCGGCGAGCGTTGGCCATGAGCTTGGTGGAGTGGTGAAACACGGATCAACGAAGAGAAAAGCTTAAGCGCACCCCTACCTGATGCACCAAATGTCGGATTTCGGGTTCCGGCAAAACCCTTGAGGTTCGAACACTGGGGTGCGCACAAATATCTCTCCCCCTCTCTAGCTCGCACACTCCACGATCTCACGTCCTAGCTCGGCGAACCCAAAGAACACGAGACACAAGATTTATACTAGTTCGGGCCACCGTTGTGGTGTAATACCCTACTCCAGTGTGGTGTGGTGGATTGCCGCTTGGGCTGAGGATGAACCGTTATAAGGGAAGAACAGCCTCCTGAGGAGAGGTGTTCTTGTGCTTGGTGAACTTGTGTGGTTGGGGATGATCTGGATGAGCTCTCCCCTTCTATGGTGGTGGTTAGTCCTATTTATAGAGGCCCTGGTCCTCTTCCCAAATATTGAGCGGGAAGGGATCCCACAACGGCCAAATTCGAAGGGAGACAACTAGTACAAGTTATCCTGATAAAAGTAGTCTTCGCTTGCAAAAGGCTCTAGTGGTGACGCCGTCTTGGGCTTCACGGTGACCTCCGTCCTGCTGTCCTTTTGGTCTTATTGCACCGATATGGAAACCTTTGCCTGATGCCTCGGGACTCCTCGCTTGCGCTTGCCTCTTTAGCACCAAAGAGGAAACGAGGACACTGCGCGCGCTGGCGCCCACCTGGCTCCAGTCGTCATGGCTTGCGTCACAGGAACCTCGCGAGGTATCCGATCTCTCCGCCCCTCGTGAGCCAGCCTAGTGAGGCCGCCCCTGAGGAGGTCTTGCGTCGTCCGCCTTCCGAGGCTTGGCCCCTCGCGAGGGTCTTGAGTGTTTGCTGCTGAAGATGGGCCGTACAGGACCGCTGGGGGCCATGCCACGGGCCGCAGGCAGGCAAGTCTGGGGACTCCGTTTCCATAACGCCGACAAGAAGACCTCTAAAAAATAACAATGACATGGCACCTACATCTTGACCACCATCAACCTGTGCATCCACTTTCTTGTCTAGTGAAAAAATTGGGACGCTCGAAACACACGTCTTTCGCAGGTTAAATCTTAATGCATATGATGTATAGTACTCTTCAATATTATCGCGGACACTAGACCAATAGTGGAGGAGCTTCTGGGGGTTAATCTTAATTCCTATGATGTACTCCTCAATATAATCACAGACACTAGACCAACAGGGGAGGCGATTTCGGGGGTTAATCTTAATGCCTATGATCTACTCCACAATATAATCGCATACACTAGACCAACAGGGGAGGAGCTTATGTGGGTTAAATCTTAATGCCTATGATGTACTCCTCAATAAAATCAAAGACACTAGACCAACAGGGGAGAAGCTTTAGCAGGTTAAATCTTAAATGCTTGTGATGTACTCCTCAATATTTTTGCGGATACCAAACCAATAGGGGAGGAAGGGTTTGAACCTCAATATGCCTATGATGCAAGGCCAAAGATAATCCTCCTTCTCAATGAAGAAAAAGTAAGTGAGTAAAGTGTTTGACTACTGAATGCATAGCATTTTAGATAATGACATTGTGGGGCACCATGTGTTGTGCATGACCTCCAACATTTGAGTTCAACATTTATATATAACAGCTCTATTTTGCCAATCCCCAGAAAAAAAACACTTTTGTCAAGAAGAAACATCCTTGAAAGAAATGTGTAAACAATGGACTTTCTTGTTCAAAGTACAACATTTTATTATTTTTTAGAATCTAAAAAGCTCATGTGCACCTTTTCTCAATTAGAATAAAAGATTTATGTATTAAAACTTTTAGGTTGGGTTTTTTGCATAACACTAGAGCCGAGGCTGACCTGCCATAGGACTTATAGGCTCGGCGAGCCTATCCATGCCCAAGTTTAATGGCAAGATGTTACAAGACTAGGCAATCCTGTAAGATCAAAATCTAGAATAAAGTATCCGATGGAAAATAATTACAATGAAAACTCGATGGAAAACACATTTTAAAGTCTTCACAGAGACTCATAAAATATGTATGTCGCGGAGGTGAGTTCTGTGAACATATGAAAAATGTATGTCACAAAGATGAGTTCTATGAACATATGAAACCACATTTAAAAGTCTATACAAAAACCCACATTTAAAAGACATGACAACTTCATTGTGGTGGAATCTCTCAACGTGAATTCTGGTCATTCCATGGTAGCTGGCCCCATACTTGATGAGTATCGTAGTCTTAAGGAAGATTTCGGGGAGGCTTTATTTGAGCATTGTAATAGAGAATCTAATATGATAGCGCATGTGCTAGCTCAGCAGGGGCGTGTTGATTCCCCGACTCTGTGGTTGGACACACACCCTAGTTTTATTGCTAGTTTACTAGCAGACGATGTAAGTGTTATTTGAATTAATAGAGCTAGCCATGAAGGTCTTCCCGTAAAAATAAACATATGAAATTGAATGTCTAAACCCACATTTATTTGGTTAAAAAGGTAAATTATGCATGGAGGTATACTGTTTATCAACTGTTTATCACTGTTATTCATTTCTTAATTTATACCCCCTTTGTCCCATAATATAAGATCTTAGAAGCTATGTTAACTTGTAAAATGATCTTACATTATGGGACGGAGGGAGTACATTTCATACCTCTAAAAAGAATTTGATTTTAACTTAAACTTTTATATATCTTTTGAACATCACGTCCATAACATACTAATACTATGTCAGCTTTACAATTTTCGAAATCTCCCAAACACAGTTTTTGATGTATTTTTACAGTAACACACTGGATATTTTCTCGAAATCTGGCCCGACAACCCCCACGGTCATAAGTTAGGCCTATGTTCGGTCAGGAATATCCTATCTGGTGCCTGCAGGGCGGGATACTTTAATATCCGCTCAATGATATTTCCTAAAGGGCCAGCCCACATTAGAAAAAAGAGCACATGGTGTGGGCTATCCTGGTTTGGAACATTCTAGAAGGTTTATGTGCTCAGGTTTTCTTTCATTTCCTATCTTTCTATCTCCCAGTTTACTGCTTTACTTTTCTAGTTTCCCCTTTTCATCCTTTTTATTAAATTTATGGACTTTTAAAAAACGAACACTTGCTTAAAGTAGTGAACACTTTTTAAAATCGTAAATAATTATTAAACCTGTCAGTGTTTTTCAAATTTGGGAACATTCTTAAAAATTGATGACCATTTTTCCTAATTGGCGAACATTTTTTTAGTTCATGAATATTTTAAAAAATATTAAACATTTTCTGAAATTTCTAAATTACTTAAATTCACACAATTTCTTAAAATTGCAAACACTTATAAAATTCATAATTTTTTACATTGGTGAACTTTTTACTCAAATTCACGAACATTTTTAAAATGTATTTTTTTCAAGTCTGTAAATTTTATCTTTCAAAAGAACAAGAGCTGATTTTACTTTTAAACAGTAGCTACTAGGCTTTTTAGAAGCTAGCGCCATAGGAAAAAGGAACAAAGCGAGACAAGCTAGCGACGACCCACCACCACATGAGCGTTATCGCTTGGTTAAGAACTAACCACAGCGCCACATAAGAACACCTTTTCAACAAAATTGAACAATTTTCTTGCAAAGTGTAAATAAAAATCAAAAGGCAAGTAGGGTTTGAAAGTCTGAACATTTTAAGAAAGATGTGAATGAATTCCGCAATTTTAAAGTTTTCTAAAATGCGATTTTCTGAAAACGTGAACATATTACTTAACAACACGAACAAATAGTGAAATTTTGAACTTCATCCAGAAAGGGCGAACAATTTTTGTAGGAAGTGATCATTTTTTGTAACTATGATTTTTTTTGGAAATTGACAACAAATATGGAAACCTCTGACCATTTTTTGATATACTCAAACATTTTTTGAGTTTGCGAACAAGATTGTAAAAATAGGAATAATTTTCAAATTCGTAAAAAAAAATCAAAAAACGACATTTTTTCAATTCTCAAACATTTTTTTTCATGAACAAAAAAGAAAAAACAGGGCCAATTTTTATACTTCCCATCAATTTCGGAAGACATTAAGAACATTTTAAAATCCTGAACTTGTTTTGAAGTTGTGAACAAATTTGGAAAAGCAGTAACATATTATAAAATTGGGAAAATATTATTTAACAATGCGAACAAATAGTGAAATTTCGAACTTCATCCAAAAAGGGCGAACAAGTTTTCTATAAACTGATCATTTATAGAAACTGTGATTTTTCTGGAAATTCTGATTTTTTTTAAAACAATGAACAATTAAGAAAATTCTGAACAATTTTCGAAACCTCTGAACATTTTTTGTAATACGCCAACATTTTATGAGTTTGTGAACAAAAGTTGAAAAACAGGAATAGTTTCTAAAGTTTTATGAGTTTACGAGTTTGTAATACGCGAACATTTTATGAGTTTGTAATACGCGATCGTTTTTTCAATTCTTTAACATTTTTTCCATTTGTGAATAAAATTGGAAAAAGAGGAACGATTTTTATACTTCTAAAAAAATTTGAAGACATGAAGATTGTTTTTAAATCCTGAACATTTTCTGAAGTTGTGAACAAATTTTGAAAAGCAGTAACATTTTTTAAACTTCTGAACAAATATTTGAATCCAGGAACATTTCTTAAAATTTGATCACTTTCTGAAACATGGAACTTTTTCTCAGTTTATGAACAAATTTTGACGAATGGAACTTTTTAAATTTCGAGTTCAAACTTTGTCTTAAAAGAAAATAAATTTGAAAAACAATTGGAAAACATATCAAAAAGGAAAAGAAAACTTGATAAAGAAAAAGAAAGAAAGAAAGAAACAGGAAAAAAAGAAAAAACCACTAGAAATCCGGTTCAGGAACTTTCTAGTAGGCTCCCAAAACCAGAATTCTTTAGTACGTTAACGTGACTGAAATAGGCCGGCCCATAATGTTCGTTTGCACTCGTCCCTGTGCGTTTCAGGGACAGTTTGCCGCAGCGAGCATCATATAGGATATTCCCACCTATACGAGGCTCGCTGCGTCAAACGGTCGCCCCTTCGCACAGGGTGCGCCGTGTCTGGGCCGGCCCATTTTTGACGCAGCGAGTGAACTGAGAGCACGCGTCTGCAGCGATCGACACTGTAGCAGACCGCGCTGTAACAACCGGCCTTCTCTAAACAAAAGGCTAGCACTGGAGTGGACCGGCCTGCAGAGATCTGTACTGCAGCTAACCAGCTTGGACAGTTGTGAACTGACACTGCAGCGAGCATTTTCATAAAAATAGTTTTAAAAAATGTGAACAAAATTTGTATTTTCAGAAAACAATCAAAAAGCATAAAGAAAATAAACAATTTTATAAATTCTGCACATTTTTTAAATTTGCGAACAATTTTTGAAAATTCCAATTTTTTTTTGAAAAAACAAGAACAAATTTTGAAAACAAACAACATTTTTATTAAAAAAGAGTAAATTTCGTAAAATATCAAAAAAAATCCATAACATTTTTTAAATAAGTGAACAAATTTCAAAGTTTTTGAACTTTTTTGAAAATTATGAACAAATTTTGGAAACATGGAATTTTTTCGAAATTTGAGAACAAATTTTGTAATTGCGAACATTTTTTTGATTATAAGAACAAAGTTTGTAATCGCGAAATAATTTTTCAAATTCCGAACAAAATTTCAGAAAAACGAACATTTCTAGAAATTTTTATTTATTTGTAATTGTTTGGGAAAGAAACAAAAAAGAGAGGTGAAATAAACAAAGAAAGAAAAAAGAACATTGTTATGATAAATTAAAACATTTTTTGAAATTTAAGAACATTTTTCCAAAACACAAAAAAGGGAAAATGAACATGAAAAATGAGAGAAAAGAATAAACAAATAGAAAAAAGAAAGAAAAAACGGAAAAAGAAAATAAAAAACCAGTTCATGAACCTACTAGAAGGTTCCCAAAACCGGGAAAAACCGGCTGGAACCTTCCAATAGGTTTCCAAAACCGGGATCAGTGGAACGCTTCTAATGGGCCGGCCCAAGCCGATCATCGCTGGATATCCCTGTGCGAAACCCCGACAGTTCGACGCAGTGAGCGTCAGCTAGGGAATTCCCTGAATAGAGGTGTTTATTATTCAGTGCATGGGTCGCTGGATAGCGCCAACGTGAGTGGCATTTCTATCGGGCGCCTTCGTTTCTTCGATTCCGGCCAACCAGCGCACACCCTGCTTCGGCCTGGGCTTGGCCCATTTTTCGTGAGTGGCATACATGGGATTCCACCCCTAATCATGATAATCAGCTAGGTTTCTCGTGAGGCTTTCTGGTGCCACCGTCATTGTCGTCATCTAAGTAATTTAGGTCCCTTTGCCTCCGGCTGTCATTTTGATGCTGAGAGGTGGGGCCCCTTGAATCTTCAATACCTTTATGTTCTTTATCAATGTCTAGTGGTTGTCATAGTTTTGTGAGCATAAATTTTCTCTCGTTCTTTTGTTGGTGCCATGAGATTAGAATGTTTTCTGTCCTCACGGATCTGATTATTCGGATCTGATTAGTTTATATTAATGTGTTAAGCTTTTTTTTTTGTTGGTTTGATTCTTTGTGGAGGTGAAATCTTTCATTAACACCATGGTGAAGATATAGTGAACGACGACTTGCACTTCTAGGAAATCATCCCCGGCCTAAGTACGTTAATCAATCAAGGCTTCCCATCTTATTGGATGGGCGACTCAAGATGCTTTCAAAAACCATTATTGGTAATGTTCTTGCGGGTGAAAGAGTGACAATATCGTTGCTCCAGTCCAATTGTAGCCTCTTGACTGAAGTCTTTGAAGTATTTGTTCGAGAAGAGATTGATACCGCAAAGATGGTGTTTTCAAAAAAGTTCATTGTAATTCTTAATCATAGAAATTACTTTGTATGTTCCTGGATCTTAGGTCTCAATCAGTTTATCTATAATTGTTATGAGTCTGAACGAAGTTACATGTGTTCCTAAAAAAGCCATGGTAACCAGCTGGATCACCTCACAGCTCGTGCTACCTACTCCTTGTTTTTCCTCTATTTGGCATCAACTTGCAACCCTGTAAAGATCGCTCTAGTTTTTCTTTTTCTTTCAGTTTTTATTCTTTTTTTCTTTCAGCTTTTTGGCTGGTTTTTACTCATGAAATTTTTCTTGAAAATCCTTGATTTTATTTCAAATTCATGATTTTTTTTCCAAAATTGATAAAAGTTTTAAAATATCCACGAACTATCTAAAGATTGAACAACTTTTTTAAAAAATTGAACTTTTTTTCAAAAGCAATGGACCTTTTTCCAAATTCGTGAAATTATTTTTTCCAAAACCGATGAACTTTTTAAAAAAGATCATGGAGTTTTTTTTAATTTGGTGAACTTTTTTTTAAATCCGTGATTTTTTTCAAACTCGTGATCCTTTTTGTTGTTTTGAACTTTTTCTTAAATTAGTGAAATAAATTCATTTTCTTGAACTTCTTCTAAATGCATGACATTTTTTGCATTGGCCAACTTTTTTATTCATATTCGTGAACTTTCAAATTTTGTTCACATTTTTCAGTAATGCTTTCAAATAATTCAAAAATCTAAAGAAGGTACTGTATAATGAATAGCACGTCTACAGTGGTTATTAAAACAATTCGCGCCGATTCCACAAAAAAAAAATCGCGCTGCAATGAGTCGCTATAATACAATTCTCTGCGCAAGTGTTCGTTGGCCGGCACACCAGGCGTTGTTGTAGGCGCCAGCTACCTTTGCGGCGCCTTTAGCGCCGAATAGGTGCTCACAACGTGAGAGGCAATCCATTCTACAGCTTTTAGTGTCTGTTATCAGCAGATTCTAAAAAAAGTTCCTTGACTGTTTTTTTCTTTTCTTATTACTGTTCTTTATTTTGGTTTTCTTCTTATTTCTTTTTCTTCTGAAGTCAAGGAGTAGTTGGGTGCCCTAAGAGCATCTACAGTCGGCACTCATACCGGCCTCAAACGCCCCAGCGGGCGGACTCGTCACTGACCAGTCAAAAAAACGTCTCACCGAGCGTCTCAAAACCGGCTCAAACGCCCGGGCTGACCGGCACCCTCATATCCAACTCAAATGTAGCGTGGATATGGGGATACCCGGGCGTGTCAGCCACGTCCTCCCGGCCCAGCTCTGGCCCACCATTACCCCACAAAAACTCTATCGGGATCGAACCCTTACCTCCCTTCACTCCGCTCTGCTTCGCTCCTCCTTTCTCTAATCCGTCAACTTCCAATCTTCGGCGGCCATGTCCAGCACGGACAGCCACTCCGATGGCTCCGGCGATGACGATTAGGACGCTTTTCCTCCGCAATGCTATCGGCAGCGAGGACGAGTTGGCCCTCCGAATCGTGCTACAGCGCTGGGTGCACACGGGCAACAACTCCGGTTCCGGCGCGACGTTGCCTGTCCATCGGTCTCCTCCCCCTTTGGCCGCTGCTTCGCAAGGGCAGCGTTGGATTTTAGTCCCCTCTCTGCCGCCACCATGGATGCACACTCTAGAGTTGGAGGCGTGCGCCGCCCGCCGCGAGAGGTGGGGGGCAAGGGAGAGGGCGGCCGGCCACTTACATCGGCGGAGACCGCCACCCGGCGGCTCCAAATGATAAACACCAAGGCCCTCTAGCTCGGCATTAAGCCGTCCGAGCGGGGGGCGGCGGAGGCGGCGAGGGTGGCGAAGCTCAAGCCCAAGCAGGACTGCATTGTGTGATGCTTGAAGGGCTACATCATCATCTCCTCTTTCTTCGACGACGATAGCTCCGACTCCGGCGTCTCTGATGATGACCCACCTCCTACCGTGGACGCCTACAGTAGTGCCGGTGCCCAGAAGGGAAAAGGGCCGGCAAGGAAGTGGTGAAGCTCTTCCCTCTCTCAATTTAGCTCGCATTAGTACTCTAGTCAGAATTTGTCGGACGGTAGAATTGTGGTGAACTTTTGGTGATGTATATGTGAATCATGTCTGTTTGATATCAGTTTATATGTCACTTCCCTTTCGAATTTGTCAGTTTGATGATCTACGTAGTACAAGTTTACTTGCATGATTTAGTATGGATATAGGGTGCCGAATATGAGATATGCGGCATGTGCACGCACCAATTTGAGGATTGCCTGGTGACTGTCTATGGACATGTATAGGGTGCCGTATTTCGCAATTCCGGGTGCAGATGCTCTAAGGCCAACTCCAACACACGACCCCAAATGGCCCGGCCGCGTTCATTTGGGGCTAAATGGACAGAAATCTCAAACAAATGGGCAGGAGCAAATGGACAAACATCCGTTTTTTGTCCGCTTTCGACTCATTCCCGACCCGAATTTGGGTCGCGTTTGCGTTGAAACGGACAGGGCGCGGACGGACGGGACGCGCGCCCTTGTCCTCCCCTGGTCCGCCCGTCAGGGACACAATCCCCCTTTTCTCTTCCCTGCAACTCTCCCTCCCCCCCCCACTATAGCCGCCACCACCATTTTTCCTACTACCTCCTCGCTTTCAAGCCCGGCCGCCCAAACCACGACCACCCCTTGACATAGCCGCCCCACTCCTGCATTTTGGAGGAGTTTTTGCCGGCGGTTGTTGCCATTTATCGCCGCATCCGGTACCAGGGAAGCTACGGCCGCCGGTGACGCACATCAACTCTAACACCTTTCGGCAGGCGCTGCATTGCCGTTGGCCACCAAAGCCAACCTTGCCTGCTGCCTGCGAGGGCAGCCTGAGGCGCTCTTCCCAACCGCGTCACCACCATGACCACAAGGTGTTCGACATGTTGCTCACAAGGTACCATGGATAATGGGGACGAGTATTTTATCCACAACTTCATTTATTCATCGAATGATTCGTCCTCGGATGACGATGAGCTTGTGGTGGCTGCATTGATCATCAATGACCACATTGCTAGGTAGAGACCTTGTTACATGATCAATCACGGGTCATGCTCCGGCCTTGAACCGTAATAGGGAGAGAGACCACCCCCTGCTCTATACCGATTAGTTTGAGAATGGCGCACTCTTCAATCCACATCAATTCCGCCGCCGCTTCCGTATGATGAGACATGTGTTCAATCCTATTCGGGAGGGAGTGGTAGCATATGACCCATACTTTGAGTGCAAAGAGGATTCCCTTGGCAAGCTTGGCTTCTCCTCTTACCAGAAATGCACTGCGGTTATTCGCATGCTTGTGTATGGAATTCCGAGCGATCTTGTGGATGAGTATGTACACATGAGTGAGTCCACATGCCTCCTATCAATGTACAATTTTCTACAAGGCTTTGGTGGTAGTGTTTGGCCCTGAGTATGTGAGAGATCCAATTGCCGCTGATACAAAGAGGTCATTGGCGATCAATGCCGATAGGGGCTTTCCGAGCATGCTTGGTAATATAGATTGTATGCACTAGAAGTGAAAGACTCGTCCATTTGCTTGGCAGGGGCATGTGAAAGGTTCCACTGTCATACTAGAAGCGGTGGCTTCACATGATCTGTGGATATGGCATTTTTTCCTTCAGCATGGTTGGTTCTCACAATGATATCAACGTGCTTCAGCGCTCTCCAGTGTTTGCAAGGTGTCGTGGTTTTGTCATGGTAGATGTCCTCATGAAAGGACTTAGTCGTGAGGTCATTGGCGTGAGGTAGTAGCTTGAACGGGGTTGATCGGAATCGAGAGACAAGGGTTTACCCAGGTTCGGCCCCTCAGGGTGGAGGTAAAAGCCTACTCCTGCTTGATTTCTTTTGATGATGATGATCTCGATTACAAGGGTGCGACTTGGCTAACCTAGTACTCGAGAGCTTGTAACTTAGTCCTTCTGCCTTAGGGGCTCCCCTTTATATATAGGTGGAGGTCCGGGGTTATCAACAGAATCCGGGTCATACTGCGATCTGTAACCTATTTTTTCTTATCTGTCTTGTTTCCTAAGAAACTTCCTCTGACGTCGTAACTGACACTGGCGTCTTGTAGTTCTGGGTCATGAGTCAGCCCATGGGGCGACCTATGTCTTGGGCCTTGAGCTCGTAGTCTTTAGGCCATCATCACGCCATAACCTCTGTCAAGTTGCCAAAGGATGACCCGGCCCTAAACGGACATGTCATATCGTGGGATTTGCTACCTCTTGAGCATGCGTTGGTTTTTCCTTGAAGAGGAAAGGGTGATGCAGCAAAGTAGCGTAAGTATTTCCCTTGGTTTTTGAGAACCAAGGTATCAATCCAGTAGGAGATAACATGCAAGTCACCTAGTACCTGCACAAACAATCAAGAACCTCGCAACCAACGCGATAAAGGGGATGTCAATCCCTTCACTGTCACTTGCGAAAGTGAGATCTGATAAAGATAGTAAGATAAATATTTTTGGTATTTTTGTTGTATAGATTGCAAAATAGTAAACGAGATGCGACGTAAATAAAAGAGATGCCATATAATAAGAAAGAGACCCCGGGGCCATAGGTTTCACTAGTGGCTTCTCTCATGATAGCAAGTATTACGGTGGGTGAACAAATTACCACCGAGCAATTGATAGAAGAGCGCATAATTATGAGAATATCTAGGCAATGATTATGAACATAGGCATCACTTCCATGTTAAGTAGACCGAAACGATTCTGCATCTACTACTATTACTCCACACATCGACTGCTATCCAGCATGCATTTAGAGTATTAAGTTCATAAGAACAGAGCTTTGGGCAAGATGACATGATGTAGAGCGATAAACTCAAGCAATATGATATAAACCCCATCTTTTTATCCTCGATGGCAACAATACAATATGTGCCTTGCTGCCCCTGCTGTCACTGGGAAAGGACACCACAAGATTGAACCCAAAGCTGAGCACTTATCCCATTGCAAGAAAGATCAATCTAGTAGGCCAAACTTAATAGATAATTCAAAGAGACTTGCAAAGATATCAAATCATGCATATAAGAATTCAGAGAAGAACCAAATATTGTTGATAGATAAACTTGATCATAAATCCACAATTCATCGGATCTCGGCAGACACGCCGCAAAAAGTATTACATCGAATAGATCTCCAAGAACATCGAGGAGAACTTTGTATTGAGAACCAAAGAGAGAGAAGAAGCCATCTAGCTAATAACTAGGGACCCGAAGGTCTGTGGTAAACTACTCACACATCATCGGAGAGGCTATGATGTTGATGTAGAAGCCCTCTGTGATCGAATCCTCCTCCGGCAGATCGCCGGAAAAGGCCCCAGATGGGATCTCACGGGTACAGAAGGTTGCGGCGGTGGAAAAGTGGTTTCGTGGCTCCCCCTGATGTTTTTAGGGTACAAGAGTATATATAGGCGAAAGAAGTAGGTTGGTGGAGCTCCGTGGGGCCCACGAGGGTAGGGGCGCGCCTACCCCCTGGGCGCGCCCTCCTGCCTCGTGGAAGCTTCGTGGAGTTCCAGACTTCAACTCCAAGTCTCCTGGTTTGCGTTTGTTCCAAGAAAGATCCTCGCGAAGGTTTCGTTCCGTTTGATATTCCTTTTCTATGAAACACTAAAATAGGCAAAAAAACAGAAACTGGCACTGGGCCTCCGGTTAATAGGTTAGTTAAAAAATAATATAAAAGTGCATATTAAATCCCATTAAACATCCAAAACAGATAATATAATAGCATGGAACAATAAAAAATTATAGATACGTTGGAGACGTATCAAACATCCCCAAGCTTAATTCCTGCTCGTCCTTGAGTAGGTAAATGATAAAAACAGAATTTTTGATGTGGAATGCTACCTAACATAATTTTCAATATAATTTCCTTTATTGTGGCATGAATGTTCAGATCCAAAAGATTCAAGACAAAAGTTTAATATTTACATAAAAATAATAATACTTCAAGCATGCTAACCAAGCAATTATGTCTTATCAAAATAACATGGCCAAAGAAAGCTCATCCCTACAAAATCATATAGTTTGGCCATGCTTCATCTCCATCACACAAAATGCTCCCATCATGCACAACCCCGATGACAAGCCAAGCAGTTGTTCCATACTTAGCTTTTTCAAACTTTTTCAACTTTTACGCAATATATGAGCGCGAGCCATGGACATAGCACTATGGGTGGAATAGAATGGTGGTTGTGGAGAAGACAAAAGGAGGAAGATAGTCTCACATCAACTAGGCATATCAATGGGCTATGGAGATTCCCATCGATAGATATCAATGTGAGTGAGTAGGGATTGCCATGCAACGGATGCACTAGAGCTATAAGTGTATGAAAGCTCAACAAAAGAAACTAAGTGGGTGTGCATCCAACTTTCTTGCTCACGAAGACCTAGGGCAATTTGAGGAAGCCCATCATTGGAATATACAAGCCAAGTTCTATAATGTAAAATTCCCACTAGTATATGAAAGTGACAACATAAGAGATTCTCTATCATGAAGATCATGGTGCTACTTTGAAGCACAAGTGTGGAAAAAGGATAGTAACATTGCCCCTTCTCTCTTTTTCTCTCATTTATTTTTTTGTTTGGGCCTTCTACTTTTTTATGGCCTCTTTTTCTCGTCCGGAGTCTCATCCCGACTTGTGAGGGAATCATAGTCTCCATCATCCTTTCCTCACATGGGACAATGCTCTAATAACGAAGATCATCACACTTTTATTTACTTACAACTCAAGAATTACAACTCGATACTTAGAACAAAATATGACTCTATGTGAATGCCTCCGGCGATGTACCGAGATGTGCAATGAATCAAGAGTGACATGTATAAAAAATTGTGAATGGTGGCCATGCCACAAATACGATGTCAACTACATGATCATGCAAAGCAATATGACTATGATGAAGCGTGTCATAATAAACGGAACGGTGAAAAGTTGCATGGCAATATATCTCGGAATGGCTATGGAAATGCCATAATAGGTAGGTATGGTGTATGTTTTGAGGAACGTAATGATGGGTTTATGGTACCGGCGAAAGTTGGGCGGCACAAGAGAGGCTAGCAATGGTGGAAGGGTGAGAGTGCGTATAATCCATGCACTCAACATTAGTCATAAAGAACTCACATACTTATTGCAAAAATCTACAAGTCATCAAAACCAAGCACTACGCGCATGCTCCTAGAGGGATAGATTGGTAGGAAAAGACCATCGCTCGTCCCCGATCGCCACTCATAAGGAAGGCACTCAAAGAACACCTCATGCTTCAAATTTGTCACACAACGGTTACCATATGTGCATGCTACGGGACTTGCCAACCTTGACGCAAGTATTTCTCAATTTCACAATTACTCAACTAGCATGACTCTAATATCACCATCTTTATATCTCAAAACAATTATCAAGTATTAAATTATTCAATGCACTCTATATGAAAGTTTTTATTATACCCATCTTGAATGCCCATCATATTAGGACTAATTTTATAACCAAAGCAAATTGCCATGATGTTCTAAAAGACTCTCAAAATAATATAAGTGAAGCATGAGAGATCAATAATTTCTATAAAATAAAACCACCGCCATGCTTTAAAAAGATATAAGTGAAGCACTAGAGCAAAATTATCTAGCTCAAAAGATATAAGTGAAGCACATAGAGTATTCTAATAAATTCTGATTCATGTGTCTCTCTCTCAAAAGGTGTGTACAGCAAGGATGATTGTGGTAAACTAAAAAGAAAAGACTCAAATCATACAAGACGCTCCAAGCAAAACACATATCATGTGGTGAATAAAAATATAGCCTCAAGTAAAGTTACCGATAGATGAAGACGAAAGAGGGGATGCCTTCCGGGGCATTCCCAAGCTTAGGCTTTTCGTTGTCCTTGAATTTTACCTTGGGGTGCCTTGGGCATCCCCAATATTAGGCTCTTGCCACTCCTTCTTCCAAAATCCATCAAATCTTTACCCAAAAATTTGAAAACTTCACAACACAAAACTCAACAGAAAATCTCATGAGCTCCTTTAATATAAGAAAACAAACCACCACTTTAATGTACTGTAATTAACTCATTCTTTATTTATATTGGTGTTAAACCTACTGTATTCCAACTTCTCTATGGTTCATTCCCCCGATACTAGCCATAGTTTCATCAAAATAAGCAAACAACACACGAAAAACAGAATCTGTCAAAACAGAACAGTCTGTAGCAATCTTGAGGTTTCGAATACTTCTGTAACTCCAAAAATTCTGAAGAATTAGGACGACCTAAAGAATTTTTATATTGATCTAGTGCAGTTGGAATTGGATTTTTATCGCTCTCTGGTAAAAAATAAAAATTATTCTCGTGAGCGCATACTTTCTCTTTTTATCAGCAAGATCAAACAACAATCACCCAAGAAGATCCTAAAGGGTTTACTTGGCACAAACACTAATTAAAACATAAAAAACACAATCATAACAGAGGCTAGATAAATAGTTTATTACTAAACAGGAAAAAAAGTGAAGAACAAAAATAAAATTGGGTTGCCTCCCCAACAAGCGCTATCGTTTAACGCCCCTAGCTAGGCATAAAAGCAAGAATATATCTAGGTATTGTCATCTTCAGTATGCAATTCTTCAATTGAACACTTATAACCGTTAGGAGGTTCTTTGTTTTTGCTAATTATCAAACTCCTAGGTAGGAAATCAAGAAATTCATTTGTAGCAAAAGGTTCCTTAATGATATTATAAAAGTTGGGGTGAACACTTATTGATTTGAGATCTTCATTTTTCTTACTAGAAGATGAACATAGATAAATTTGGCAACTTTGGTAGGTGGAGGATTTGAGGTATTTTTAATGGCAGAGAAAGCGGACCCCAAGTTGGTAATAATATCTTCGAGTTTATCAATTCTAGTGGAATCTTGATCTATCTTCTCATTGACTATTGGTTCCTTTTCCTTAAGATTTTTCAGACTAACTCCTACCTTAGATCCATATTGAGTAATTTGGTTGTGGATCTTTTTATCCAAATTTTCGATTAACTCTACAATGGAAATTTTATTTTCAATAATATCAAGCCTTTGCATCACATGTTCCAAAGTTAAAATAGTTCCATTGACCAAAAGAGGTGGTGGGCCTAACAAATCTATCATAGCATTATAAGAATCAAAAGTAAGGCTTCCCAAGAAATTCCCTCTAGTAATGATGTCAAGAACATATCTATACCAAGGAGTGATGCCTATGTAAAAATTGCGAAGAAGAACGGAAGTAGATTGCTTTTTAGTAGATCTATTTTGAGCATTGCAAATTCTATACCAAGCATCTTTAAGTTTTCTCCCTCCCTTTGCTTAAAATTAAGAACTTCATTATAGAGAGTGTTAATAATGATAGGAGAACTAGCCATGAGGGCAAACAAACGATCTAACACACAAGCACACAAGAAGCGAGCGAAAAGAGGCGAACGGAAAAGGGGCGAATAAAACGGCAAAGGTGACGTGGGGGAGAGGAAAACGAGAGGCAAATGGCAAATAATGTATTGCGAGGGAGAAGAGTTTGTGATGGGTACTTGGTATGTCTTGACTTGAGCATAGATCTCCCCGGCAATGGCGCCAGAAATCCTTCTTGCTACCTCTTGAGCATGCGTTGGTTTTCCCTTGAAGAGGAAAGGGTGATGCAGCAAAGTAGCATAAGTATTTCCCTCGCTTTTTGAGAACCAAGGTATCAATCTAGTAGGAGATAACAAACAAGTCACCTAGTACCTGCACAAACAATGAAGAACCTCTCAACCAACGCGATAAAGGGGTTGTCAATCCCTTCATGGTCACTTGCGAAAGTGAGATCTAATAAAGATAGTAAGGTAAATATTTTTGGTATTTTTGTTGTATAGATTGCAAAATAGTAAACGAGATGCGATGTAAATAAAAGAGATGCAATATAATAAGAAAGAGACCCGGGGGCCATAGGTTTCACATGTGTCTTCTATCATGATAGCAAGTATTACGGTGGGTGAACAAATTACTGCCGAGCAATTGATAGAAGAGCGCATAGCTATGAGAATATCTAGGCAATGATTATGAACATAGGCATCACGTCCGTGTTAAGTAGATCAAAATGATTCTGCATCTACTACTATTACTCCACACATCGATCACTATCTAGCATGCATCTAGAGTATTAAGTTCATAAGAACAAAGTAATGCTTTAGGCAAGATGACATGATGTAGAGGGATAAACTCAAGCAACATGATATAAACCCCATATTTTTATCCTCGATGGCAACAATACAATACGTGCCTTGCTGCCCCTGCTGTCACTGGGAAAGGACACCACAAGATTGAACCCAAAGCTAAGCACTGCTCCCATTGCAAGAAAGATCAATCTAGTAGGCCAAACTAAACCGATAATTCGAAGAGACTTGCAAAGATATCAAATCATTCATATAAGAATTCAGAGAAGAACCAAATATTGTTCATAGATAAACTTTATCATAAATCCACAATTTATCGGATCTCGGCAAACACACCGCAAAAAGTATTACATCGAATAGATCTCCAAGAACATCGAGGAGAACTTTGTATTGAGAACCAAAGAGAGAGAAGAAGCCATCTAACTGAAGGAAATATGCCCTAGAGGCAATAATAAA
Source organism: Triticum urartu (assembly GCF_056163025.1). Lineage (NCBI taxonomy): Eukaryota > Viridiplantae > Streptophyta > Magnoliopsida > Poales > Poaceae > Triticum > Triticum urartu. The sequence goes on along the minus strand of NC_141878.1, from coordinate 439,290,562 downwards.
GTTGTTATTTATATTTCCTTATATCATGATAAATGTTTATTATTCATGCTAGAAATGTATTAAACGGAAACTTAGTACATGTGTGAACACATAGACAAATAGAATGTCACTAGTATGCCTCTACTTGACTAGCTCGTTGAATCAATGATGGTTATGTTTCCTAATGATAGAAATGAGTTGTCATTTGATTGACGGGATCACATCATTAGAGAATGATGTGATTGACTTGACCCATCCGTTAGCTTAGCACGATGATTGTTTAGTTTGTTGCTATTGCTTTCTCCATAACTTATACATGTTCCTATGACTATGAGATCATGCAACTCCCGAATACCGGAGGAACACTTTGTGTGCTACCAAACGTCACAACATAACTGGGTGATTATAAAGGTGCTCTACAGATGTCTCCGATGGTGTTTGTTGAGTTGGCATAGATCGAGATTAGGATTTGTCACTCCGATTGTCGGAGAGGTATCTCTGGGCCCTCTAGGTAATGCACATCAATATAAGCCTTGCAAGCAATGTGACTAATGAGTTAGTTGTGGGATCATGCATTACGGAATGAGTAAAGAGACTTGCCGGTAACGATATTGAACTAGGTATTGAGATACCGACGACCGAATCTCAGGCAAGTAACATACCGATGACAAAGGGAACAACGTATATCGTTATGCGGTTTGACCGATAAAGATCTTCATAGAATATGTGGGAGCCAATATGAACATCCAGGTTCTGCTATTGGTTATTGACCGGAGACGTGTCTCGGTTCTGTCTACATAGTTCTTGAACCCGTAGGGTCCGCACGCTTAACGTTCAGTGACGATCGGTATTATGAGTTTATGTGTTTTGATGAACCGAAGGTTGTTCGGAGTCCAGGATGTGATCACGGGCATGACAAGGAGTCTCAAAATGGTCAAGACATAAAGATCGATATATTATAAGCCTATGTTTGGACACCGAAAAGGTTCCGAGTGAGTTCGGGCATATACCGGAGTACCGGGGGGGGGGGGGTACCGAAACCCCCCGGGGAGTATATGTGCCCTAATGGGCTTTAGTGGAGAGAGAGGCAGCCAGGGCAGGGCGCGCGCCCCTCCCCCTCTGGTTTGAATTGGACTAGGAAGGGGGGGGGGTACCGAAACCCCCCGGGGAGTATATGTGCCCTAATGGGCTTTAGTGGAGAGAGAGGCAGCCAGGGCAGGGCGCGCGCCCCTCCCCCTGTGGTTTGAATTGGACTAGGAAGGGGGGCCGTGCCCCCCTTTCCTTCCTCCCTCTCTCCCCCTTCCTTCTCTCCTAGTCCAACTAGGGAGGGGGGAGTCCTACTCTCGGAGGGAGTAGGACTCCTCCAGGGCGCGCCATAAAGGGCCCGCCCTCCCCCCTCCTCCACTCCTTTATATACGGGGGAGGGGGAAACCCCATAGACACACAAGTTGTTCATTGATCTCTTAGCCATGTGCGGTGCCCCCTCCACCATAATCCACCTCGGTCATATCGTAGCGGTGCTTAGGTGAAGCCCTGTGTCGGTAGCATCATCATCACCGTCATCACGCCGTCGTGCTGATGAAGCTCTCCCTCGACACTCTGCTGGATCATGAGTTCATGGGATGTCACTGATACGTCTCTGTCATATCTATAATTTTTGATTGTTCCATGCCAATATTCTACAACTTTCATATACTTTTGGCAACTTTTTATACTATTTTTGGGACTAACATATTGATCCAATGCCCAGTGCCAGTTCTTGTCTGTTGCATGTTTTATGTTTCGCAGAATATCCATATCAAACAGAATCCAAACGGGATAAAAACGGACGGAGCTTATTTTTGGAATATTTGGAAAATCCCGGAAGAAAAATCCATGCGAGACGGTGCCCGAGGTGGCCACGAGGCAGGGGGCGCGCCTGCCCCCCTGGGCGCGCCCCTGACCCTTGTGGGCCACCCATAAGGCGGTTGATGCCCTTCTTCGGCCTCAAGAAAGCTAATTTTTAGGAAAAAATCATGGCGAAGGTTTCAATCCAATCGGAGTTACGGATCTCCATATATACCCGAAACGGTGAAAGGGCAGCAGAACAGAACGTAGAAACAGAGAGAGACAGAGAGACAGATCCAATCCCGGAGGGGCTCTGGCCCCTCCCATGCCATGGAGGCCAAGGCCAAGAGGGGAAACCCTTCTCCCTTCTAGGGAGGAGGTCAAGGAAGAAGAAGACGAAGGGCCCCTGTAGCGACCAGACCTCAAACAGTCTGATCTCTGTGCTCCAGTGTCATCCCTGGATCAGTAATGCTGACACCACACAGTACTCGGAGGATTTATAGCAGAGTAGCAATCACACACTTATTACATCGAGTGTCTCAAAAGAGAACTTATTACAATAAATATGGCTTAAGGCCATCTAATAATAATAACAGCGGAAGGCTTGGAAGATAAGTGAGTCCATCAACTCCAATGGCATCACTGAGTATAGAACCACGACCTAAAAACTCCTTAATCATCGTCTGAAAAGTCTGCAACATTAACATTGCAGCCCGAAAAACGGGTCAGCACATGGAATATGCTGGCAAGGTAACACATAGAGTAATGGAATGCAACAGCTATACTATATGCATATTTGGCTGGTGGAAAGCTCTATGGTTACAGTTTTGCATAAAGCCAATTTTTCCCTACTTCAAAAGGAATAAATTTAATTATTATCATGGTGGTTGTTAAACATTGAGAATGGTTGATAGCATTCTCAATCCCAATTAAGCATCATCATTAACCAAACAACATTAATTTTAGAGTAACATGTTGAGATTCACATGATACTCCAGATACTAGATACTCAAGATGTCCATAACTGGGGACACGGCTAATCATGATTAGTTTGTTACACTCTGCAGAGGTTTGCGCACTTTTTCCCACAAGACTCGATCGCCTCCGTTGGATTTCTCGCACTACATGGTGTTTGAGAAACGGATGACCGAGACACAGTTTTCAGAAGCGCTAGCACCTTACGATGGATAGACCGGTACACCAACTTTCCCCTACATCTGCTACTCTACCCTGTAAGAGTTCGCACGACTTAATCAACTATGCCAGAGCCCATAATGGCTTGTGGCTGCACACGGAAGTTTCTAGTTTGAAAAATCTCATGATCCCTTTGAGCCTGGGTGGCGGTCCAAAAGAAAACAGGCATGTCCTGGAATACCCAGGTGCCTCAGTCCACCCAGATGTGTATTTAAGTTGCCACCTTAGATAAACCATTAATTATCAATCTCACATCTGTCATGGATTTCACTCACCCAATCCACGTCTACTAGCATAGCATGGCATTATCAGCAAACGTACAAGTAACTCCCAAAGGTTTGATAATAAACCGGTAATAGGTACTACCTCATCTACTTCCCATCCCACAGTTTAATTAGATCCTAATCATGCAATGTGTGAAGATTGATCTAATGCAAAAAAACTGGGTTGTAGAAAAGGTATGATCAAAGTGTTACTTGCCTTGCTGATGATCCGCGAAACCTAACGATTCGAAGTAACAGGCGGCGCACTCCGGGTACTCTATCGCAGGCAAACAAACAAGCATACAATAAGTACTCATCTAATGCACAGGTAAAACTCAAATAAGAGATCTAACCAGAAGGTTCAACTTAAGAACTCCGGTTGGCAAAAGGAATCAAATCGAACGAAGCAAAGAAAGTCAAACGGCGAAAGAAAACAACTTCGTTCTAGTAATCTGAACCTAAGTCAAATTTTACAGTAGCAAAAACTTGTTTAAGTTGATTATTCGGATAGAGGGTTCCGAGACGAAACTCCAGGCGCTTGAATCGCCTGATTCCGATAAACGAGCGAAAAGAAAAACTAAAACGAAAAATCGGATCAGAAATCACGATCAGAAAATAACCGCGGAAAAATCCGACGAAAAAGAAAAACGACGAACGGATTTTTTTTAAAATGGCACGGAAAACGTGGCGGCGGCGAACCTCGGGCGGCGGGTCGCGACGGCGGCGGCGGCGCAGCGCGTCGGCGGCTGCGGCGGCGGGGCTGGGGCTGGGCGCGGCTAGGGTTTCGGGGCGGCTGGGCCTTCGGGCTGGCTTGCCCCGGCTTATAAAGGCCCCGGCCAGGCGGAGTCCTGGCCGAGTACGGCCCATAGTCGGTTCCGTTTTTTTATTATTACGCTCGGAAGAAAAAAAATAAAAGAAATACTAAACGGACTCCAAAAATCTCGAAATAAATTTTCCCGGGCTTCTAAAATCAAGCCCAACAAAGTGAACATTTATTTGGGCCCTAAATGCAATTTTGAAAAACGTGCATTTTTCCTAATTCAAATAAAAACAACAAAATAACTCCAAAATAAAACTATTTGATTTTTTTTTATTAAATCCTCAATATTTCTATATTTTGGGAAAGTCATTTTATACCCTCTCTCATATTTTTGTAATAGAAATAATTGATGATAAAATAAATAAAATCAAATGATCCTATTCTCAAAATTTGAGAAAAACTCAAATATGAAAATAATGAAATCCCCAACTCTCTCCGTGGGTCCTTGAGTTGCTTAGAATTTTCTAGGATCAAAACCCAAAAGCAAACAAAATATGATATGCATGATGATCTAATGTGTAACATTCCAAATTGAAAATTTGGGATGTTACAAACCTACCCCCCTTAAGATGAATCTCGCCCTCGAGATTCGGGTTGGCTAGAAAATAGGTGAGGGTGGTCTTTGAGCAAATCTTCCTCTCGTTCCCAGGTGGCTTCATCCTCCGTGTGGTGGCTCCACTGAACCTTGCAAAACTTGATAACTTTGCTGCGAGTAACTCGGCTGGCAAACTCGAGGATCTTAACTGGTTTCTCCTCGTAGGTCAAATCGTTATCCAACTGAATAGTTTCCAAAGGCACTGTGTCTCTCAATGGTATGTCAGCCATCTTCGCGTGACACTTCTTTAACTGAGAAACATGGAACACATCATGAATTCCTGACAATCCTTCGGGCAATTTCAACTTGTAGGCCACTTCTCCCATACGCTCCAAAATTCGATATGGTCCTACAAATCGTGGCGCTAACTTCCCTTTAACTCCAAAACGCTTTGTTCCCCGAAGTGGAGATACTCGAAGATAAGCTCTGTCTCCAACTTCGTAAACTGTCTCCTTGCGTTTAGAATCTGCATAACTCTTCTGTCTGGACTGGGCTACCTTGAGCCTATCGCGAATCAACTTCACTTTCTGTTCAGACTCCTTAATCAAGTCAGGTCCAAACAACTGACGGTCTCCAACTTCGTCCCACGACAACGGTGTCCTGCACCTTCTTCCGTACAAAGCTTCGAAAGGGGCCATCTTCAAACTGGTTTGGTAACTGTTATTGTAAGAGAACTCTGCATATGGAAAATTATCATCCCAACTAGATCCATAATCTAGCGCACAAGCTCTCAGCATATCCTCCAAAATCTAATTTACTCTCTCGGTCTGTCCATCTGTCTGTGGATGAAAAGCTATACTGAATTCTAGCCTGGTACCCAAAGTTTCGTGCAACTGCTTCCAAAACTTTGAGGTAAACTGGGTTCCTCTATCTGATACGATACTCCTCGGAACTCCATGCAGACATACTATTCTGGTCATGTATATTTTTGCCAACTTAGCACTGGTATAAGTGGTCTTTACTGGGATGAAATGAGCTATTTTCGTCAATCGATCGACTACAACCCAAATCGAGTCATAGCCTAAACGAGTCCTGGGCAATCCCGTGATAAAATCCATGCCTAACTTATCCCACTTCCATTCGGGCATCGGCAATGGTTGTAACAATCCTGCTGGCTTCTGATGCTCTGCCTTTACTCTCTGGCATACATCACAAACTGCTACATACTCTGCTATTTCTTTCTTCATTCCGGTCCACCAGAAAATATCCTTCAAATCCAGATACATCTTGGTATTCCCTGGGTGAATCGAATAGGGTGAATCATGGGCCTCTTGCAGAATTAACTTCCTGATCTCTGGGTCATTGGGCACATAGATACGGTCTTCAAACCATAGGGTATCGTGCTCATCCTCACAAAATTCTTTAGCTTTTCCTTCTTTCATTTTCTCCTTTATGGAAGCAATCTCGTTGTCAGTCTTCTGAGATTCCCTGATTCTGTCCATCAAAGTTGACTGAATTTCCAACGTTGCTACATAGCCTCTCGGAACTATTTCCAAACATAGTTCACGAAGATTTTCTGCTAACTCCTTGGGTATTTCTCCCGTCATTAACGTATTGACATGGCTCTTGCGGCTTAATGCATCAGCTAGTACATTAGCCTTCCCGGGATGATAATGCAATTTCATATCATAATCCTTGATGAGCTCCAACCATCTCCTTTGTCTGAGGTTCAACTCCTTCTGTGTGAAAATGTACTTCAAACTCTTATGATCCGTGTACACCTCACAATGATTTCCGATGAGGAAATGTCTCCATGTCTTCAAGGCATGCACTACGGCTGCTAACTCCAAATCATGCTTAGCGTAATTCAACTCATGGGGCTTCAGTTGTCTTGAGGCATATGAAACAACTCTCCCTTCCTGCATAAGCACTGCTCCGAGTCCTCGACGTGAAGCGTCGCAATACACCTCATAATCCTTGGTCTGATCTGGCAAAATCAACACTGGTGAGGTAACCAAGCGTTTCTTCAACTCCTGGAAACTTGCCTCACACTGCTCAGTCCATTTGAACTTGGTATCTTTCTTCAACAACTCCGTCATAGGCTTCGAAATCTTTGAAAAAATTTCAATAAACCTCCGGTAGTATCCTGCGAGTCCAAGAAAACTCCGGATCTCTCCAACGGTAGTTGGGGCTTCCCACTTGGTCACGTTTCAACCTTAGCGGGATCTACTGCTATACCTTCTCCTGATATAACGTGTCCGAGGAATCCTACTTCCTTCAACCAAAACTCACATTTGCTGAACTTGGCATATAATTGATGTTCTCTGAGCTTTCCAAGTACCAAACGCAAATGCTCCTTATGTTCCTCTTCATTCTTTGAATAAACCAGGATATCATCAATGAACACTACGACGAACTTATCCAAAAACTCCATAAACACTTTGTTCATCATGTTCATAAAATAGGCAGGCGCGTTAGTCAGACCAAATGACATAACGATATACTCATACAGCCCATACCTGGTGGTAAAAGCTGTCTTCGGAATATCCTGTTCTCGAATCTTCAACTGGTGGTACCCTGATCGCAAATCGATCTTGAAAAACACTTTAGCTCCTTGCAATCGATCAAACAGATCATTGATCATTGGTAGCGGGTACTTGTTCTTGATTGTTACTTCATTCAATCCTCGATAATCAACAACCATCCTTAACGATCCATCCTTCTTCTCTACTAATAGTACTGGTGATCCCCAAGGTGAAGAACTTGGGCGAATGTAACCTTTATCCAGTAACTCCTTAATCTGTTTCTTAATTTCCACCAAATCCTTTGCTGGCATCCTATATGGTCTCTTTGATATTGGCCCTGTGCCTGGCAATAGCTCAATTAAGAACTCAATATCTCTATCCGGTGGCATGCCTAGCAACACCTCTGGAAATATATCAGGGAACTCCCTTACCACTGGTACTTCCTCCTGCACAACTCCTGTTAATGAATTTACTTGTGTCTTGTTTGGCGCATGCCGGGATACATACTTGATCCTTCTCCCTTCTGGGGTGGTAAGCAAAATTGACTTACTAGCACAATCGATGTTTCCTCCATACATCGACAGCCAATCCATACCAAGAATCACATCCAGACCTTGGGGTTCCAGAATAATTAAATCTGTTGGGAAAACATGCCGTCCTATACTTAATGGCACTTGAAAACATCCTTGACTGGCCATGTACTCTGCTCCTGGTGAGCTTACTAGCATAGGTGTTTTGAGAACCCTAGTGGGTAGGCTATACTTTTCCACAAATCCCCTTGATATGTATGAATGCGATGCACCAATATCAAAAAGAACGAGTGTAGTAAATGACTTAACCAAAAACTTACCTATTACTGCATCGGGCTGAGCTTCAACCTCCTCCACATTAACGTGGTTCACCTATCCCCCGTTGAAAGGGTTCGGCTTCTTTCCAGAGCTTCCATTGCTGTTTTGGCCTTCAGGACATTCATTGGAATAATGTCCGGTCTTGGAACACTTGAAACAGGTGACTTGACTCAGATCTCTCTTGGCTGGGGTTGATGGGGTGCTGCGGTTCTGGCCATTGCTTCCTCCATTCCCATTACCATTCTTGGTGCCATTGTGATTGTGCGAGCTACCTACTCCATGGGTATGCTGAAAATGTCCTCCCAGTCTAGGGGTAAAACATGGCTTCTGCTGAGCTCCTGAATTATACTTTCCTTGTCCATACTTCCTCTTGCGATTCTCAATTTGCTGCTGCTTCCCTTCAATCATAAGAGCACGATCTACCAACTCCTGGTAGTTGTTGAAGGTGGCTACCATCAACTGCATACTCAACTCATCATTCAGTCCTTCCAGGAACTTCTCCTGCTTAGCTGCATCCGTAGCAACGTCATCTGGGGCATAACGTGCTAGCTTACTAAACTCCTCCACATACTGGCCAACTGTCCGTCCTCCTTGGCGCAAGTTACGAAACTCACGCTTCTTCATGGCCATTGCTCCTGCTGAAACATGGGCAGTACGGAAAGCCTGCTGAAACTGGTCGCATGTGACAGTGTCGACTGGGAAGGTGGCTGTAAAATTCTCCCACCATGATGCTGCGGGTCCTTCTAACTGATGTGCGGCAAACTTCACCTTCTCCGCATCTGTGCATCCTGCTGTGGTCAACTCCCTAGCTGTCTTGCGGAGCCAATCATCTGCTACTATCGGCTCGGTGCAACTGGAAAACACCGGCGGATTCAGCCTAAGAAAACGGGCTAAGTGGTCAACAGGTGGTGGTGGTGGGTTGTTGTTGTTCCCCTGATTCTGATTCTGGACTAGCAACTGCATCAAGGTGTTCTGCTGCTGGATCAACTGGGTGAGCTCCGGCGGAAAGGCAAATCCGGGGTCACGTCTCGGAGGCATCTGAGGGTTTAGAAAAGATCAGATATAAGAATAGAGGGGGTCTAAAGAGAAAACACTACCCATATGCACATGAGGCAAAAGCAAACAATTCACTTCATTCAAACAAACAAAGGCATACAATCGATCTAACTATCGCAAAGTGCTCGGACTACTATATTTACATGGTGGACTACTACTACTGATGAGGTGGTCTACTAGAAATATTCTACGGTTGTTGACTCCATAATATCTGCTCCTGCTTCATCAACATAATCATCATTGCTACTATCTGAGTCGGTGTCGTCAATGATGATGTAGTCTTCTAGGCTAATCTCCTTGGGTTCTTCGTCTTCATCTACTGGTGTCGGGCCTCCCATAAATACTGCTAGCTTCATAGTTAGGTCGGCATTCTTATCCACCAATACTTCAATTTCTTCTTCATAATCTTCACATGTAGCCTTGAGTTCTTCCTCCAGTTCCTTGATTCTAGTCTTAGCCTTCTTCAGATCTATCATGTCGGCGCTCATCTGATTCTCCTGTCGTCGAATGTGCTGGTTTAACTCCTGGATAAAAGCTGCGATTGATCTATCCTTCCTGGTGTTAATCATCTCCCAGTGTTCATCTCGGTGCCCACAAATCTGGTATATAGTATCCTTAAGATCCTTGCGGTAGACTTCTCCAATGCGTCCCATGGCGATGTGAGCTGCCATGCTCTTTCCTAGACTCCAAGTTGGTGCATCAAAAGAAAACTCTATGGGCTCAGTGACTGGCATGAACGTCCTTCCTGGGATTTGAACTTGAATCATCCAGCGCTCTTCTTCAGGTAAAGTGGCATTGTAGGTTCCTGTGAAGCTTGGTACTCCTATGTTCAGGTATCTAGTGACTTCCTTCAAGTGGCGTCCAAAGGGTGTATCTTCATCCGGTTGGGTGAACTTGTTCCTTGCATCCGCCATCCTAAAGAGTAGAGGAGATGAGAGGTCAGAAGAGAAGAGAGTGACTAGTGATCTAGGTCTTTAGCTTAGTGGTCGTGTCCTACAGTCAGCGTGTGCTCTGATACCATCTCTGTAGCGACCAGACCTCAAACAGTCTGATCTCTGTGCTCCGGTGTCATCCCTGGATCAGTAATGCTGACACCACACAGTACTCGGAGGATTTATAGCAGAGTAGCAATCACACACTTATTACATCGAGTGTCTCAAAAGAGAACTTATTACAATAAATATGGCTTAAGGCCATCTAATAATAATAACAGCGGAAGGCTTGGAAGATAAGTGAGTCCATCAACTCCAATGGCATCACTGAGTATAGAACCACGACCTAAAAACTCCTTAATCATCGTCTGAAAAGTCTGCAACATTAACGCTGCAGCCCGAAAAACGGGTCAGCACATGGAATATGCTGGCAAGGTAACACATAGAGAGTAATGGAATGCAACAACTATACTATATGCATATTTGGCTGGTGGAAAGCTCTATGGTTACAGTTTTTCATAAAGCCAATTTTTCCCTACTTCAAAAGGAATAAATTTAATTACTATCATGGTGGTTGTTAAACATTGAGAATGGTTGACAACATTCTCAATCCCAATTAAGCATCATCGTTAACCCAACAACATTAATTTTAGAGTAACATGTTGAGATTCACATGATACTCCAGATACTAGATACTCAAGATGTCCATAACCGGGGACACGGCTAATCATGATTAGTTTGTTACACTCTGCAGAGGTTTGCGCACTTTTCCCCACAAGACTCGATCGCCTCCGTTGGATTTCTCGCACTACATGGTGTTTGAGAAACGGATGACCGAGACACAGTCTTTCAGAAGCACTAGAACCTTACGATGGATAGACCGGTACACCTACTTTCCCCTACATCTGCTAGTCTACCCTGTAAGAGTTCGCACGACTTAATCAACTATGCCAGAGCCCATAATGGCTTGTGGCTGCACACGGAAGTTTCTAGTTTGAAAAATCTCATGATCCCTTTGAGCCTGGGTGGCGGTCCAAAAGAAAACAGGCATGTCCTGGAATACCCAGGTGCCTCAGTCCACCCAGATGTGTATTTAAGTTGCCACCTTAGATAAACCATTAATTATCAATCTCACATCTGTCATGGATTTCACTCACCCAATCCACGTCTACTAGCATAGCATGGCATTATCAGCAAACGTACAAGTAACTCCCAAAGGTTTGATAATAAACCGGTAATAGGTACTACCTCATCTACTTCCCATCCCACAGTTTAATTAGATCCTAATCATGCAATGTGTGAAGATTGATCTAATGCAAAAAAACTGGGTTGTAGAAAAGGTATGATCAAAGTGTTACTTGCCTTGCTGATGATCCGCGAAACCTAACGATTCGAAGTAACAGGCGGCGCACTCCGGGTACTCTATCGCAGGCAAACAAACAAGCATACAATAAGTACTCATCTAATGCACAGGTAAAACTCAAATAAGAGATCTAACCAGAAGGTTCAACTTAAGAACTCCGGTTGGCAAAAGGAATCAAATCGAACGAAGCAAAGAAAGTCAAACGGCGAAAGAAAACAACTTCGTTCTAGTAATCTGAACCTAAGTCAAATTTTACAGTAGCAAAAACTTGTTTAAGTTGATTATTCGGATAGAGGGTTCCGAGACGAAACTCCAGGCGCTTGAATCGCCTGATTCCGATAAACGAGCGAAAAGAAAAACTAAAACGAAAAATCGGATCAGAAATCACGATCAGAAAATAACCGCGGAAAAATCCGACGAAAAAGAAAAACGACGAACGGATTTTTTTTAAAATGGCACGGAAAACGTGGCGGCGGCGAACCTCGGGCGGCGGGTCGCGACGGCGGCGGCGGCGCAGCGCGTCGGCGGCTGCGGCGGCGGGGCTGGGGCTGGGCGCGGCTAGGGTTTCGGGGCGGCTGGGCCTTCGGGCTGGCTTGCCCCGGCTTATAAAGGCCCCGGCCAGGCGGAGTCCTGGCCGAGTACGGCCCATAGTCGGTTCCGTTTTTTTATTATTACGCTCGGAAGAAAAAAAATAAAAGAAATACTAAACGGACTCCAAAAATCTCGAAATAAATTTTCCCGGGCTTCTAAAATCAAGCCCAACAAAGTGAACATTTATTTGGGCCCTAAATGCAATTTTGAAAAACGTGCATTTTTCCTAATTCAAATAAAAACAACAAAATAACTCCAAAATAAAACTATTTGATTTTTTTTATTAAATCCTCAATATTTCTATATTTTGGGAAAGTCATTTTATACCGTCTCTCATATTTTTGTAATAGAAATAATTGATGATAAAATAAATAAAATCAAATGATCCTATTCTCAAAATTTGAGAAAAACTCAAATATGAAAATAACGAAATCCCCAACTCTCTCCGTGGGTCCTTGAGTTGCTTAGAATTTTCTAGGATCAAAACCCAAAAGCAAACAAAATATGATATGCATGATGATCTAATGTGTAACATTCCAAATTGAAAATTTGGGATGTTACAAACCTACCCCCCTTAAGATGAATCTCGCCCTCGAGATTCGGGTTGGCTAGAAAATAGGTGAGGGTGGTCTTTGAGCAAATCTTCCTCTCGTTCCCAGGTGGCTTCATCCTCCGTGTGGTGGCTCCACTGAACCTTGCAAAACTTGATAACTTTGCTGCGAGTAACTCGGCTGGCAAACTCGAGGATCTTAACTGGTTTCTCCTCGTAGGTCAAATCGTTATCCAACTGAATAGTTTCCAAAGGCACTGTGTCTCTCAATGGTATGTCAGCCATCTTCGCGTGACACTTCTTTAACTGAGAAACATGGAACACATCATGAATTCCTGACAATCCTTCGGGCAATTTCAACTTGTAGGCCACTTCTCCCATACGCTCCAAAATTCGATATGGTCCTACAAATCGTGGCGCTAACTTCCCTTTAACTCCAAAACGCTTTGTTCCCCGAAGTGGAGATACTCGAAGATAAGCTCTGTCTCCAACTTCGTAAACTGTCTCCTTGCGTTTAGAATCTGCATAACTCTTCTGTCTGGACTGGGCTACCTTGAGCCTATCGCGAATCAACTTCACTTTCTGTTCAGACTCCTTAATCAAGTCAGGTCCAAACAACTGACGGTCTCCAACTTCGTCCCACGACAGCGGTGTCCTGCACCTTCTTCCGTACAAAGCTTCGAAAGGGGCCATCTTCAAACTGGTTTGGTAACTGTTATTGTAAGAGAACTCTGCATATGGAAAATTATCATCCCAACTAGATCCATAATCTAGCGCACAAGCTCTCAGCATATCCTCCAAAATCTAATTTACTCTCTCGGTCTGTCCATCTGTCTGTGGATGAAAAGCTATACTGAATTCTAGCCTGGTACCCAAAGTTTCGTGCAACTGCTTCCAAAACTTTGAGGTAAACTGGGTTCCTCTATCTGATACGATACTCCTCGGAACTCCATGCAGACATACTATTCTGGTCATGTATATTTTTGCCAACTTAGCACTGGTATAAGTGGTCTTTACTGGGATGAAATGAGCTATTTTCGTCAATCGATCGACTACAACCCAAATCGAGTCATAGCCTAAACGAGTCCTGGGCAATCCCGTGATAAAATCCATGCCTAACTTATCCCACTTCCATTCGGGCATCGGCAATGGTTGTAACAATCCTGCTGGCTTCTGATGCTCTGCCTTTACTCTCTGGCATACATCACAAACTGCTACATACTCTGCTATTTCTTTCTTCATTCCGGTCCACCAGAAAATATCCTTCAAATCCAGATACATCTTGGTATTCCCTGGGTGAATCGAATAGGGTGAATCATGGGCCTCTTGCAGAATTAACTTCCTGATCTCCGGGTCATTGGGCACATAGATACGGTCTTCAAACCATAGGGTATCGTGCTCATCCTCACAAAATTCTTTAGCTTTTCCTTCTTTCATTTTCTCCTTTATGGAAGCAATCTCGTTGTCAGTCTTCTGAGATTCCCTGATTCTGTCCATCAAAGTTGACTGAATTTCCAACGTTGCTACATAGCCTCTCGGAACTATTTCCAAACATAGTTCACGAAGATTTTCTGCTAACTCCTTGGGTATTTCTCCCGTCATTAACGTATTGACATGGCTCTTGCGGCTTAATGCATCAGCTAGTACATTAGCCTTCCCGGGATGATAATGCAATTTCATATCATAATCCTTGATGAGCTCCAACCATCTCCTTTGTCTGAGGTTCAACTCCTTCTGTGTGAAAATGTACTTCAAACTCTTATGATCCGTGTACACCTCACAATGATTTCCGATGAGGAAATGTCTCCATGTCTTCAAGGCATGCACTACGGCTGCTAACTCCAAATCATGCTTAGCGTAATTCAACTCATGGGGCTTCAGTTGTCTTGAGGCATATGAAACAACTCTCCCTTCCTGCATAAGCACTGCTCCGAGTCCTCGACGTGAAGCGTCGCAATACACCTCATAATCCTTGGTCTGATCTGGCAAAATCAACACTGGTGAGGTAACCAAGCGTTTCTTCAACTCCTGGAAACTTGCCTCACACTGCTCAGTCCATTTGAACTTGGTATCTTTCTTCAACAACTCCGTCATAGGCTTCGAAATCTTTGAAAAAATTTCAATAAACCTCCGGTAGTATCCTGCGAGTCCAAGAAAACTCCGGATCTCTCCAACGGTAGTTGGGGCTTCCCACTTGGTCACGTTTCAACCTTAGCGGGATCTACTGCTATACCTTCTCCTGATATAACGTGTCCGAGGAATCCTACTTCCTTCAACCAAAACTCACATTTGCTGAACTTGGCATATAATTGATGTTCTCTGAGCTTTCCAAGTACCAAACGCAAATGCTCCTTATGTTCCTCTTCATTCTTTGAATAAACCAGGATATCATCAATGAACACTATGACGAACTTATCCAAAAACTCCATAAACACTTTGTTCATCATGTTCATAAAATAGGCAGGCGCGTTAGTCAGACCAAATGACATAACGATATACTCATACAGCCCATACCTGGTGGTAAAAGCTGTCTTCAGAATATCCTGTTCTCGAATCTTCAACTGGTGGTACCCTGATCGCAAATCGATCTTGAAAAACACTTTAGCTCCTTGCAATCGATCAAACAGATCATTGATCATTGGTAGCGGGTACTTGTTCTTGATTGTTACTTCATTCAATCCTCGATAATCAACAACCATCCTTAACGATCCATCCTTCTTCTCTACTAATAGTATTGGTGATCCCCAAGGTGAAGAACTTGGGCGAATGTAACCTTTATCCAGTAACTCCTTAATCTGTTTCTTAATTTCCACCAAATCCTTTGCTGGCATCCTATATGGTCTCTTTGATATTGGCCCTGTGCCTGGCAATAGCTCAATTAAGAACTCAATATCTCTATCCGGTGGCATGCCTGGCAACTCCTTTGGAAATACATCAGGGAATTCCCTTACCACTGGTACTTCCTCCTACACAACTCCTGTTAATGAATTTACTTGTGTCTTGTTTGGCGCATGCCGGGATACATACTTGATCCTTCTCCCTTCTGGGGTGGTAAGCAAAATTGACTTACTAGCACAATCGATGTTTCCTCCATACATCGACAGCCAATCCATACCAAGAATCACATCCAGACCTTGGGATTCCAGAATAATTAAATCTGTTGGGAAAACATGCCGTCCTATACTTATTGGCACTTGAAAACATCCTTGACTGGCCATGTACTCTGCTCCTGGTGAGCTTACCAGCATAGGTGTTTTGAGAACCCTAGTGGGTAGGCTATACTTTTCCATAAATCCCCTTGATATGTATGAATGCGATGCACCAATATCAAAAAGAACGAGTGTAGTAAATGACTTAACCAAAAACTTACCTATTACTGCATCGGGCTGAGCTTCAACCTCCTCCACATTAACGTGGTTCACCTGTCCCCCGTTGAAAGGGTTCGGCTTCTTTCCAGAGCTTCCATTGCTGTTTTGGCCTTCAGGACATTCATTGGAATAATGTCCGGTCTTGGAACACTTGAAACAGGTGACTTGACTCAGATCTCTCTTGGCTGGGGTTGATGGGGTGCTGCGGTTCTGGCCATTGCTTCCTCCATTCCCATTACCATTCTTGGTGCCATTGTGATTGTGCGAGCTACCTACTCCATGGGTATGCTGAAAATGTCCTCCCAGTCTAGGGGTAAAACATGGCTTCTGCTGAGCTCCTGAATTATACTTTCCTTGTCCATACTTCCTCTTGCGATTCTCAATTTGCTGCTGCTTCCCTTCAATCATAAGAGCACGATCTACCAACTCCTGGTAGTTGTTGAAGGTGGCTACCATCAACTGCATACTCAACTCATCATTCAGTCCTTCCAGGAACTTCTCCTGCTTAGCTGCATCCGTAGCAACGTCATCTGGGGCATAACGTGCTAGCTTACTAAACTCCTCCACATACTGGCCAACTGTCCGTCCTCCTTGGCGCAAGTTACGAAACTCACGCTTCTTCATGGCCATTGCTCCTGCTGAAACATGGGCAGTACGGAAAGCCTGCTGAAACTGGTCGCATGTGACAGTGTCGACTGGGAAGGTGGCTGTAAAATTCTCCCACCATGATGCTGCGGGTCCTTCTAACTGATGTGCGGCAAACTTCACCTTCTCCGCATCTGTGCATCCTGCTGTGGTCAACTCCCTAGCTGTCTTGCGGAGCCAATCATCTGCTACTATCGGCTCGGTGCTACTGGAAAACACCGGCGGATTCAGCCTAAGAAAACGGGCTAAGTGGTCAATAGGTGGTGGTGGTGGGTTGTTGTTGTTCCCCTGATTCTGATTCTGGACTAGCAACTGCATCAAGGTGTTCTGCTGCTGGATCAACTGGGTGAGCTCCGGCGGAAAGGCAAATCCGGGGTCATGTCTCGGAGGCATCTGAGGGTTTATAAAAGATGAGATATAAGAATAGAGGGGGTCTAAAGATAAAACACTACCCATATGCACATGAGGCAAAAGCAAACAATTCACTTCATTCAAACAAACAAAGGCATACAATCGATCTAACTATCGCAAAGTGCTCGGACTACTATATTTACATGGTGGACTACTACTACTGATGAGGTGGTCTACTAGAAATATTCTACGGTTGTTGACTCCATAATATCTACTCCTGCTTCATCAACATAATCATCATTGCTACTATCTGAGTCGGTGCCGTCAATGATGATGTAGTCTTCCGGGCTAATCTCCTTGGGTTCTTCATCTTCATCTACTGGTGTCGGGCCTCCCATAAATACTGCTAGCTTCATAGTTAGGTCGGCATTCTTATCCACCAATACTTCAATTTCTTCTTCATAATCTTCACATGTAGCCTTGAGTTCTTCCTCCAGTTCCTTGATTCTAGTCTTAGCCTTCTTCAGATCTATCATGTCGGCGCACATCTGATTCTCCTGTCGTCGAATGTGCTGGTTTAACTCCTGGATAAAAGCTGCGATTGATCTATCCTTCCTGGTGTTAATCATCTCCCAGTGTTCATCTCGGTGCCCACAAATCTGGTATATAGTATCCTTAAGATCCTTGCGGTAGACTTCTCCAATGCGTCCCATGGCGATGTGAGCTGCCATGCTCTTTCCTAGACTCCAAGTTGGTGCATCAAAAGAAAACTCTATGGGCTCAGTGACTGGCATGAACGTCCTTCCTGGGATTTGAACTTGAATCATCCAGCGCTCTTCTTCAGGTAAAGTGGCATTGTAGGTTCCTGTGAAGCTTGGTACTCCTATGTTCAGGTATCTAGTGACTTCCTTCAAGTGGCGTCCAAAGGGTGTATCTTCATCCGGTTGGGTGAACTTGTTCCTTGCATCCGCCATCCTAAAGAGTAGAGGAGATGAGAGGTCAGAAGAGAAGAGAGTGACTAGTGATCTAGGTCTTTAGCTTAGTGGTCGTGTCCTACAGTCAGCGTGTGCTCTGATACCATCTCTGTAGCGACCAGACCTCAAACAGTCTGATCTCTGTGCTCCGGTGTCATCCCTGGATCAGTAATGCTGACACCACACAGTACTCGGAGGATTTATAGCAGAGTAGCAATCACACACTTATTACATCGAGTGTCTCAAAAGAGAACTTATTACAATAAATATGGCTTAAGGCCATCTAATAATAATAACAGCGGAAGGCTTGGAAGATAAGTGAGTCCATCAACTCCAATGGCATCACTGAGTATAGAACCACGACCTAAAAACTCCTTAATCATCGTCTGAAAAGTCTGCAACATTAACGTTGCAGCCCGAAAAACGGGTCAGCACATGGAATATGCTGGCAAGGTAACACATAGAGTAATGGAATGCAACAGCTATACTATATGCATATTTGGCTGGTGGAAAGCTCTATGGTTACAGTTTTGCATAAAGCCAATTTTTCCCTACTTCAAAAGGAATAAATTTAATTATTATCATGGTGGTTGTTAAACATTGAGAATGGTTGATAGCATTCTCAATCCCAATTAAGCATCATCGTTAACCAAACAACATTAATTTTAGAGTAACATGTTGAGATTCACATGATACTCCAGATACTAGATACTCAAGATGTCCATAACTGGGGACACGGCTAATCATGATTAGTTTGTTACACTCTGCAGAGGTTTGTGCACTTTTTCCCACAAGACTCGATCGCCTCCGTTGGATTTCTCGCACTACATGGTGTTTGAGAAACGGATGACCGAGACACAGTTTTCAGAAGCGCTAGCACCTTACGATGGATAGACCGGTACATCAACTTTCCCCTACATCTGCTACTCTACCCTGTAAGAGTTCGCACGACTTAATCAACTATGCCAGAGCCCATAATGGCTTGTGGCTGCACACGGAAGTTTCTAGTTTGAAAAATCTCATGATCCCTTTGAGCCTGGGTGGCGGTCCAAAAGAAAACAGGCATGTCTTGGAATACCCAGGTGCCTCAGTCCACCCAGATGTGTATTTAAGTTGCCACCTTAGATAAACCATTAATTATCAATCTCACATCTGTCATGGATTTCACTCACCCAATCCACGTCTACTAGCATAGCATGGCATTATAAGCAAACGTAGAAGTAACTCCCAAAGGTTTGATAATAAACCGGTAATAGGTACTACCTCATCTACTTCCCATCCCACAGTTTAATTAGATCCTAATCATGCAATGTGTGAAGATTGATCTAATGCAAAAAAACTGGGTTGTAGAAAAGGTATGATCAAAGTGTTACTTGCCTTGCTGATGATCCGCGAAACCTAACGATTCGAAGTAACAGGCGACGCACTCCGGGTACTCTATCGCAGGCAAACAAACAAGCATACAATAAGTACTCATCTAATGCACAGGTAAAACTCAAATAAGAGATCTAACCAGAAGGTTCAACTTAAGAACTCCGGTTGGCAAAAGGAATCAAATCGAACGAAGCAAAGAAAGTCAAACGGCGAAAGACAACAACTTCGTTCTAGTAATCTGAACCTAAGTCAAATTTTACAGTAGCAAAAACTTGTTTAAGTTGATTATTCAGATAGAGGGTTCCGAGACGAAACTCCAGGCGCTTGAATCGCCTGATTCCGATAAACGAGCGAAAATAAAAACTAAAACGGAAAATCGGATCAGAAATCACGATCAGAAAATAACCACGGAAAAATCCGACGAAAAAGAAAAACAACGAACGGATTTTTTTTAAAAACGGCACGGAAAACGAGGCGGCGACGAACCTCGGGCGGCGGGTCACGACGGCGGCGGCGGCGCAGCGCGGCGGCGGCGGCGGTGCTGGGGCTGGGCGCGGCTAGGGTTTCGGGGCGGCTGGGCCTTCGGGCTGGCTTGCCCCGGCTTATAAAGGCCCCGGCCAAGCGGAGTCCTGGCCGAGTACGGCCCATAGTCGGTTCCGTTTTTTTATTATTACGCTCGGAAGAAAAAGAATAAAAGGAATACTAAATGGACTCCAAAAATCCCGAAATAAATTTTCCCGGGCTTCTAAAATCAAGCCCGACAAAGTGAACATTTATTTGAGCCCTAAATGCAATTTTGAAAAACGCGCATTTTTCCTAATTCAAATAAAAACAACAAAAAAACTCTGAAATAAAACTATTTGATTTTTTTATTAAATCCTCAATATTTCTATATTTTGGGAAAGTCATTTTATTCCCTCTCTCATATTTTTGTAATAGAAATAATTGATGATAAAATAAATAAAATCAAATGATCCTATTCTCAAAATTTGAGAAAAACTCAAATATGAAAATAACGAAATCCCCAACTCTCTCCGTGGGTCCTTGAGTTGCTTAGAATTTTCTAGGATCAAAACCCAAAAGCAAACAAAATATGATATGCATGATGATCTAATGTATAACATTCCAAATTGAAAATTTGGGATGTTACAGCCCCCCTCTCCCCTTCTCTTCCGGTGGCGCCGAAACGCTGCCGTGGCCATCATCATCATCACCGCGATCTACACCAACACCTCCGCCATCTTCACCAACATCTCCATCACCTTCCCCCCACTATCTACAGTGGTCCACTCTCCCGCAACCCGCTGTACCCTCTACTTGAACATGGTGCTTTATGCTTCATATTATTATCCAATGATGTGTTGCCATCCTATGATGTCTGAGTAGATTTTCGTTGTCCTATCGGTCGTTGATGAATTGCTATGATTGATTTAATTTGCTTGTTGTTATGTTGCTATCCTTTGGTGCCCATCATATGATTGCGCGCGTGGATCACACCATAGGGTTAGTTGTATGTTGATAGGACTATGTATTGGAGGGCAAGGGTGACAGAAGCTTCAGCCTAGCATAGAAATTGATGCATACGGGATTGAAGGGGAACCAATATATCTTAATGCTATGGTTGGGTTTTACCTTAATGAACGTTAGTAGTTGCGGATGCTTGCTAATAGTTCCAATCATAAGTGCATAGAAATCCAAGTCAGGGATGACATGCTAGCAGTGGCCTCTCCCACAGGATACTTGCTATCGGTCTAGTAAAGTAGTCAATTGCTTAGGGGCAATTTCACAACTCCTACAACCACTTTTCCACACTCGCTATATTTACTTTATTGTTTCTTTATCTAAACAGCCCCTACTTTTTATTTACGTACTCTTTATTATCTTGCAAACCTATCCAATAACACCTACAAAGTACTTCTAGTTTCATACTTGTTCTAGGTAAAGCGAACATCAAGCGTGCGTAGAGTTGTATCGGTGGTCAATAGAACTTGATGGAATATTTGTTCTACCTTTAGCTCCTCGTTGGGTTCGACACTCTTACTTATTGAAAACTATTGCGATCCCCTATACTTGTGGGTTATCAAGACCTTTTTTTGGCGCCATTGCCGGGGAGTCATAGCGTGGGGTGAATATTCTCGTGTGTGCTTGTTTGCTTTATCACTAAGTAATTTTTATTTGCTGTTCTTAGTTGTTTTCTATCTTTAGTTATGGGTAGGAAACGCAAAATACCAAAAAATTAGTTGTACCTACTAAACCAATGGTTGAAGAACCACTGAAAATCTATCACACCGCTGAAGCTTATTACTTGGATCATCTTCGATCCCTATGTGCTCGTGCTGAAACCCCAACTAGCTTAGTTGAGGGCAAATCCTTAGATGAGCATGCTTGTTATGTGAGACACTGTATATCTGAAAAAGGGAAACTTTTACTGGGTCAAATTCATCGTTTGCAATGCTATGCTTGGAATTTATGTGAAATATGTGATTTTACTTGTTGTTCTGAAAACCCTAAGAAACACCTTCCCTATCAATGTGAGCTTAGTGATAATGGAATCGTATCTTCGTATGCTAAGGGTGTTTATAATTACTATGATGTTCAACAAATTGAAGAATTTGTTGCTTTTAGGGGTGCTTATGAAATTGCTTCTTTGATTGAAAAGTATGATGCTACTCTTTATAAATCTGAAAATTTTGCCATAATTAAATATTGCTATGATAATTATGCTTCTAATGCCTATGTTGAACCATATATTGAGGACTACTCCGCTGTCCAAGAAGAGACTAATATTTTGCAGGAGTCTATGGAAGAAGAAATTGATGAAACTGTGAGCTCATTGGATGAAAAAGATGATGAGGAGAGCGAAGAACAAGAGGAGGAAGAGCGGATTAGCTACCCGTGCCCACCTTCTAATGATAGTAACTCTTCAACTCATACATTGTTTAATTTCCCTTCGTGCTTACCGAAGGATGATTGCTATAATGACTGCTATGATCCCGTTGATTCTCTTGAAATATCCCTTTTTGATGATGCTTGCTATGCTTGTGGCCAAGATGCCAATATGAATTATGCTTATGGAGATGAACTTGCTATAGTTCCTTATGATAAAAATGAAATTGTTGCTATTGCACCCACGCATGATAGTCCTATTATCTTTTTGAATTCTCCAAACTACACTATATCGGAGAAATTTGCCCTTATTAAGGATTATATTGATGGGTTGCGTTTTACTATTACACATGATGATTTTGATGAATATAATATGCATGTGCTTGATGCTCCTACTTGCAATTATTATGAGAGAGGAACTATATCTCCACCTCTCTATGTTTCCAATACAATAAAATTGCAAGAGACTGCTTATGCTATGCATCGGCCTTTACTTTGTGTGCATGAATTGTTCTTTTATGACATGCCGATGCATAGGAAGAGAGTTAGACTTCATTGTTGTATGATATATGTTAATTTGTGCTCACTACTAAATTACAAATCATTGTTAATCAAAATTGGCTTTGATATACCTTGGGATCCGGGTGGATCCATTACTTGAGCACTATATGCCTAGCTTAATGGCTTTAAAGAAAGCGCTGCCAGGGAGACAACCCAGAAGTTTTAGAGAGTCATTTATTTCTGTTGTGTGCTTTTATAAAGTTTAAATATAAAAATAATATGCCAAGGTTTGCCTTTAGGATGTTTACATTTGCTTGATGGTTTGTACGGTGCAGGACAGAAACTTTGGCTGTAGTGCGCGATTTTACGTTTTTAGCTGGAACGTCAAATGGTTCAGATTCTTTTTGCACTGTCTTACTGTACAAATTGTTTATTTTTCCTAATTTTTGTAGAATTTTTCAAGTATCATAAGTATGGTGAATGTTCAGATTGCTACAGACTGTTATGTTTTTGACAGATTCTGTTTTTTGATGCATAGTTTGCTTGTTTTGATGAAACTATCAATTTATATCAGTGGATTAAGCCATGGAAAAGTTATATTACAGTAGCTACAATGCAAAAACAAAATATGAATTGGTTTGCAACAGTACTTAGAGTAGTGATTTGCTTTATTATACTAACGGATCTTACCGAGTTTTCTGTTGAAGTTTTGTGTGGATGAAGTGTTCGATGATTGAGAAGGTCTCGATGTGAGAAGAAGGAAGAGAGGCAAGAGCTCAAGCTTGGGGATGCCCGAGGCACCCCAAGTAAATATTCAAGGAGACTCAAGCATCTAAGCTTGGGGATGCCCCGGAAGGCATCCCCTCTTTCTTCAACAAGTATCGGCATGTTTTCAGATTCATTTTGTTCATGCGATATGTGCAATCTTGGAGCATCTTTTGCATTTAGTTTTCATTTTTCTTTTATGCACCATGCTGGTTTGAGATAGTCCTTGGTTGATTTATAGAATGCTCTATGCACTTCACTTATATCTTTTGAGTATGGCTTTATAGAATGCTTCATGTGCTTCACTTATATCATTTGAAGTTTGGATTGCCTGTTTCTCTTTACATAGAAAACCGCCATTTGTAGAATGCTCTTTGCTTCACTTATATTTGTTAGAGTGTGGGCATATCTTTAGTAGAAATAATTGAACTCTCTTGCTTCACTTATATCAATTTAGAGAGATGACAGGAACTGGTCATTCACATGGTTAGTCATAAAATCCTAGATAAAACTTGTAGATCACTGAATATGATGTGTTTGATTCCTTGCAATAGTTTTGCGATATAAAGATGGTGATATTAGAGTCATGCTAGTGGGTAGTTGTGGATTGTAGAAATACTTGTGTTGAGATTTGTGATTCCTGTAGCATGCACGTATGGTGAACCGTTATGTAACAAAGTCGGAGCATGATTTATTTATTGATTGTCTTCCTTATGAGTGGCGGTCGGGGATGAGCGATGGTCTTTTCCTACCAATCTATCCCCCTAGGAGCATGCGCGTAGTACTTTGTTTTGATGACTAATAGATTTTTGCAATAAGTATGTGAGTTCTTTATGACTAATATTGAGTCCATGGATTATACGCACTCTCACCCTTCCACCATTGCTAGCCTCTCTAGTACCGCGCAACTTTTACTGGTACTATAAACCCATCATATATACCTTCCTCAAAACAGCCACCATACCTACCCATTATGGCATTTCCATAGCCATTCCGAGATATATTTCCATGCAACTTCCATCATCATCATATACATGACTTGAGCATTTATCGTCATATTACTTTGCATGATCGTAAGATAGCTAGCATGATGTTTTCATGGCTTGTCCGTTTTTTTGATTTCATTGCTACGCTAGATCATTGCACATCCCGGTACACCACCGAAGGCATTCATATAGAGTCATATCTTTGTTCTAGATCGAGTTGTAATATTGAGTTGTAAGTAAATAAAAGTGTGATGATCATCATTATTAGAACATTGTCCCATGTGAGGTTATCAAAATAAAAGTGGCCAAAGAAGCCCCCCACAAAAAAGAGAAAGGCCAAAAAAAGAGAAGGCCCAAAAAAAAGAAAAGAAAAAAAACAAAAAAATGAGAGAAAAAGAGAGAAGGGGCAATGTTACTATCCTTTTACCACACTTGTGCTTCAAAGTAGCACCATGTTCTTCATATAGAGAGTCTCTTGAGTTATCACTTTCATATACTAGTGGGAATTTTCATTATAGAACTTGGCTTGTATATTCCGATGATGGGCTTCCTCAAATGCCCGAGGTCTTCGTGAGCAAGCAAGTTGGATGCACACCCACTTAGTTTCAGTTGGAGCTTTCATTCACTTATAGCTCTAGTGCATCCGTTGCATGGCAATCCCTACTCACTCACATTGATATCTATTGATGGGCATCTCCATAGCCCGTTCAAACGCCTAGTTGATGTGAGACTATCTTCTCCTTTTTGTCTTTTCCACAACCATCAGTCTATTCCACCTATAGTGCTATGTCCATGGCTCACGCTCATGTATTGCATGAAAGTTGAAAAGGTTTGAGAATGTCAAAAGTATGAAACAATTGCTTGGCTTGTCATCGGGGTTGTGCATGATGTGAATATTTTGTGTGGTGAAGATGGAGCATAGTCAGACTATATGATTTTGTAGGGATAACTTTCTTTGGCCATGTTAATTTGAAAAGACATGATTGCTTTATTAGTAGGCTTGAAGTATTATTGTTTTTATGTCAAATGATAGACTATTGCTTTGAATCACTCGTATCTTAATATTCATGCCATGATTAGATATGTGATCAAGATTATGCTAGGTAGCATTCCACATCAAAAATTATCTTTTTTATCATTTACCTACTCGAGGACGAGCAAGAATTAAGCTTGGGGATGCTGATACGTCTCTGTCGTATCTATAATTTTTCATTGTTCCATGCCAATATTCTACAACTTTCATATACTTTTGGCAACTTTTTATACTATTTTTGGGACTAACATATTGATCCAGTGCCCAGTGTCAGTTCCTGTCTGTTGCATGTTTTTATGTTTCGCAGAATATCCATATCAAACGGAATCCAAACGGGATAAAAATGGACGGAGCTTATTTTTGGAATATTTGGAAAATTCCGGAAGAAAAATCCACACAAGACGGTGCCCAAGGTGGCCACGAGGCAGGGGGCACGCCCCTGACCCTCGTGGGCCACCCATAAGGCGGTTGATGCCCTTCTTCGGCCGCAAGAAAGCTAATTTTCAGGGAAAAAATCATGGCGAAGGTTTCGATCCAATCGGAGTTATGGATCTCCATATATACCCGAAACGGTGAAAGGGCAGCAGAACAGAACGCAGAAACAGAGAGAGACAGAGAGACAGATCCAGGCCAAGAGGGGAAACCCTTCTCCCATCTAGGGAGGAGGTCAAGGAAGAAGAAGACGAAGGGGCCCCCTCTCCCCTTCTCTTCCGGTGGCGCCGAAACGCTGCCGTGGCCATCATCATCATCATCACCGCGATCTACACCAACACCTCCGCCATCTTCACCAACATCTCCATCACCTTCCCCCCTCTATCTACAGCGGTCCACTCTCCCGCAACCCGCTGTACCCTCTACTTAAACATGGTGCTTTATGCTTCATATTATTATCCAATGATGTGTTGCCATCCTATGATGTCTGAGTAGATTTTCGTTGTCCTATCGGTGGTTGATGAATTGCTATGATTGATTTAATTTGCTTGTTGTTATGTTGCTGTCCTTTGGTGCCAATCATATGATTGCGCGCATGGATCACACCATAGGGTTAGTTGTATGTTGATAGGACTATGTATTGGAGGGCAAGGGTGACAGAAGCTTCAGCCTAGCATAGAAATTGATGCATACGGGATTGAAGGGGGACCAATATATCTTAATGCTATGGTTGGGTTTTACCTTAATGAACGTTAGTAGTTGCGGATGCTTGCTAATAGTTCCAATCATAAGTGCATAGAATTCCAAGTCAGGGATGACATGCTAGCAGTGGCCTCTCCCACATGGTACTTGCTATCGGTCTAGTAAAGTAGTCAATTGCTTAGGGGCAATTTCACAACTCCTACCAACACTTTTCCACACTCGCTATATTTACTTTATTGTTTCTTTATCTAAACAGCCCCTACTTTTTATTTACGTACTCTTTATTATCTTGCAAACCTATCCAATAACACCTACAAAGTACTTCTAGTTTCATACTTGTTCTAGGTAAAGCGAACATCAAGCATGCGTAGAGTTGTATCGGTGGTCGATAGAAATTGAGGGAATATTTGTTCTACCTTTAGCTCCTCATTGGGTTCAACACTCATACTTATCGAAAACTATTACGATCCCCTATACTTGTGGGTTATCAGTCACCGAGCCGATCATGTGTAGATCGCGGAGGTGCCGAACTTTCGGTACTAGGGTACATAGACAACACTTCCCCTATACTTGTGGGTTATCAGTTACCGAGCCGATCGTGTGCAGATCGCGGAGGTGCCAAACTTTCGGTACTAGGGTACGTACGATTACATCAACCGCGTTGTCATAACGCTTCCGCTTACGGTCTACGAGGGTACGTAGACAACACTCTCCCCTCTCGTTGCTATGCATCACCATGATCTTGCGTGTGCGTAGGGATTTTTTTGAAATTACTGTGTTCCCCAACAGTGGCATCTGAGCCAGGTTTATGCGTAGATGTCACATGCATGAGTAGAACACAAATGAGTTGCGGGTGTCGGTGTCAAAACCGGTGGATCTCGGGTAGGGGGTCCTAAACTATGCGTATAAGGTCGATGGTAACAGGAGACAGGGGACACAATGTTTACCCAGGTTCGGCCCCTCTCTATGGAGCTAATACCCTACTTCCCGCTTGATTGATCTTGATGAATATGAGTATTACAAGATTTGATCTACCACGAGGTCGTAATGGCTAAACCCTAAAAGTCTAGCCTGTCTGACTATGATTATGTGGATATATCTCTACGGACCTAGCCCTCTGGTTTATATAGACACCGGAGGGATCTAGGGTTACATAAGGTCGGTTACAGAGAAAGGAATCTTCATATTCAGACGCCAAGCTTGCCTTCCACGTCAAGGAGAGTCCCACCCGGACACGGGTAGAGTCTTCGGTATTTGTATCTTCACAGCCCATCAGTCCAGCCCATGTCTAATAGGTCGGACGCCTAAGGACCCCTTAGTCCAGGACTCCCTCAGTAGCCCCTGAACCATGCTTCAATGACGAGGTGTCCGACACGCAGATTGTCTTCAGCATTGCAAGGCGGGTTCCCCTTTCCGAATACTCCAAGATAGTCTTCAGACGCAATGAACGTGTCTGCAACACTAGTACCACACATAACCATAGAGAATATAATATTGCACGAGTCCAATCCACTGACAACTTTTTGTAATGTGACATCACGTCTGCTTGGTCATCATTTCGAACCGTTTCCGTCTGCTGTTCCACGTTTCGAGACACAGTTTTCATAGGCACGTCTTGTCGAAGCAGAGATCGTGTCCCCTTATTTTGGGATTCTCATTAATATGGGCGTGGGTAATCTAACCGTGCCGTTTACACAGCCCTTGGGAACAGGCGAGTTTTAAGGCGAGTGGGGAGGCGCTTGATATTCACTGCCTTTATAAGGAGATAAGGATTCCCTTTTCTTCACCCACGCCTTCTCTTTCTTTGCCCTTCCATTCTCGAGCTCCAGCGCCCGAATCCTCATTCTTTCTGCCTCAAGGAAGCACTCAACCATGTCTGGATCTGGAGGGAAAGGCAAGTGGATGGCCTCCTCTGTTAGGGAGAAGGACATCACCAGGCTTCGGGAGGCCGGGTATCTGGCAAAATAAATCGCCCACCGGCTTCCAGCCAAGGGGAAAATCATCCCCACTCCGAATCCCAATGAGAGGGTGGTGTTCATCCCTCATTTCGTCCGCAGGTTAGGGTTTACTCTGCACCCTTCCGTCAGTGGGCTTATGTTCTATTACGGGCTAGACTTCCATGACCTAGCCCCGAATTCTTTCCTCAACATCTCGACATTCATTGTCGTGTGTGAGGCCTTCCTCCGCATCCAACCCCACTTCGGACTGTGGCTCAATATTTTCAACGTGAAGCCGAAGGTGGTGGATGGCCAGCACGCGCGGAGTGCGGAGGCGCCATGGTGAGCAAGCTGCCCAATGTCACATGGCCTAAGGGTACTTTTGTGGAGACCGTCAGAAACTGTGGTTCTATATCACAGAGCCCCGCGATGCCACCTGGGCCGCGGCTTCCGAATTCAAGTCCGGAGCTCCAATGCGGCTCACCTCCTGGATAGAGAAGGGCCCAAATTGGTCTTCGTCAGACGAACTGATAGCGCTGCAAACGCGCATTCAAAGCATGGTGGATAAAAACATCAAGCTCGTCGATGTAATCCAAGTGATGCTAGTTTGCCGGATCCTCCCATGCCAAAGCCGAAGATGCCCCTTATGGGAATTCGACCCGAAGAAGCACCGAACCTTGGAAAGGCTCTTCGGAACCACTCACGAAGATGCCTGGAAGTTGCTCTTTAAGGGCAACGAGATGCCGCCAGCCATAGACTCGGACCGCGGGCACGATATTACCCATTCTACCAATGCGGTAAGCCTTTCACATCTCCAGATGCATCCTCTACTTGCTCGTTTCAAGGAGGATATCTAAACTTTATTATTATTGTTTTTTCAGGTATGGACGGAGAGGGCGGAGCGGATTCACTGTTCGGCTCCGCTGCCCGAGGAACCAGTCATCCCGCTCCTGGCGAAGATGCTGGTGCTGGTGCCCTATAAGGCGCCGGAGAAGAAGGCCAAGAAGAAGGCCACGGGGATCCGGAGTGGCCCCAGCCGCAAGGGAGCTTCGGACGTGTCGTCTGAAGACAAGACTCACTCCTCTGTCGCCGAAGATGATGACGAGGAGGAGGAAGAAAGCACCTCTCCCCCTGATGGGGGGAGGAAGAAGAGGGCGGCCTCCACAAATCTGGAGGCAGAGGCGCCCCAGAGGGGGAATGGTCCCCTTGCAGATAACTCCGCGTGGGACGTCGACAGCAGCCCGGAGCGACGCCCCCGAAACAAGCGTCTGGCCGCGTCGTAGGTACTAAAAAACCCGCATATGTCCATGCATCCAGCCTCTCTTGCTTCATAATATTAATATGTTAATTTATGCCATTGCAGTCCGGCCCACGACAGCTCCCTGCGATCCTCATCAAGAGGTTCGTTGGATTCGAAGGCGATGGCCAGCGAGTCACCGCCGACTGCTTACTCTCCCACGGCCAAGGGCAACGACAAGGTGTTGTCCCAAAGGACCTTCCCAGGCCAGGGAGAGGTTCAGGAGGCCGCCCGGGTAGCGCCAGAGGGCAAAACCTCGGCTACCGGACACATGGCGGAGCAGACCCCCATGGCGACTAGGGATGGGGGCTTTGCTCAGTTTGGCCCCCCAGCCAAATACAAGTCCGGAGACCTATACGGCTCCAGAATCTGGTGAGCAACCTCCTTCGAAAGAAGGGGGTGTGCCTATTCCACCGGTGACCTCTGTCCAACCAGAGGCACCGAATAATCTACTGGAAGCGCTACGAGGCACTTCCATTGTGGATGAACACCGTATCCTTATGGGTACGGTGATTGAGAGGGTTCAATCCATCAAGAGAGGACTAACCGAAGCTTGCAGCAGCCTGCTGACAGGTTTTGAGGTAAGCGTTGCAAAAGAGAAAATCCCAATATAGACAGTAGCCCCTGAGACACTATCCGGTGCTCGGAAAGAAGAGCCAGACATAGGATCAATTTATTTTCGCAGGAAACTAACTAAATATGTCTTATATGAATAAGCAGGCATCGTTGCTGGCCACGACCTCACACACTGCCGAAGTCTCCAGACTAAAGCAAAGACTGGAGTGGGCCGAGGAGGAGCTCGGCCCAGCGAGGAAGCAGCTAGAAGACAAGCAAGGTATGTACTGACTGGCTGTATATTCGGAAAGATTAAATAATTTGTATTGACCATAGTGCCATGATATGTGTAGGAGCGGCGACTGAGGTCGAGGTCCTTAAATAGGCCTTGGCCCAGGCCGAGGAGAAAGCAGCCAAGGAGAAAGCCGCCCGTGAGAAGCATGAGGCCCGGCTTGATGAGCTCCAGCAAGAGCTCCAGGATGCGGTGGCGAAATGTGAATCCTTGGAGCACGACGTTTCGGCTCGAGAGACCGAACTCGCTGCGGCCCGCCAAAGCACAGAAGAGGCCCCGATTGAGGCATAGGGCGCCCTCTAGGAGATCCAGGAGGCCAAGAAAATCGCGGCGGGTAAGGCATTTAGTATGCAAAGCAAATGCGTGAAGAAGAAGTATCTCTTACTAACCTGGATTCGGAGTTCTCCAGGGGCGTTTGCGGATCTTACGCACAGTGTGTCTGACGCTGCGAAGTTCTTACGAGCCGAAGGGAGCTCTACGGAGAAGCTGTTTTGGTCACAGTATCTTGCGCCAGAACATCCAGTGCCCTTTAGCGATCAGCTAAAACAGCTGGTCGAGCTGCATAGGGTGGCCGAACTGGCCATGAAGGATTTAATAATCCGGTTGTGGCATGCAGAAGCTATACCCGACAGCTACTTCGGGCTCGTGAAGCGGGTGGTGAATGCCCGCCCTCGGTCGGACGTCGTGAAGCGGTCGGTCTGCATCGAGGGCGCGCACATGGCCTTCGCCCGCGTCAAGGTGTGGTGGGCGAAGATGGACGCCGTCAAGCTTATGACCAGGGGACCGCCAGAGGGCAAGGAGCACCACACGCACGAGCGGTATTTTGAAGACGTCCTGGAGGGATCTCGTATTGTGGCGACGCAATGTGCGCAAGACATTATTTTCGAATGAAAACATTCATGTATTCTCTACCTTGTATGATGAAACAAAGTTGTTATGTAATATAATGTTTTTTATTTTAAAAAATTCACCTCCTGTGCTGCCGTGTTGTGTGAAATCTGAGGGTTGGCCAGTCGTCGGCTTCTGCCCCCACGTACATAGTATGGGGGTGTTCGGGATGTAATCTAAACACTCTTGATCCAATTGTTTGGTCCTTGAAGGAGGTGTTTAGCGCGACGAACCAGGCAATCGGACTATGCGGCTTTAGCACCCTCACTTAGCCATAGGAGTTTGACAATAAAAATATAGGCGCAACCCCTAGTATCCGAACTAGGATGCGGTAAACACCTGATCGGGTAAGTACCGATCCCTCACGTAATGCGGAAAAAATCTCTAAAGATTTGAGACCTCTGAAGAGCTGACCGGCTCTCGCCGCATCATGACAGTCAGTTTTCGGCTTTCTCTACTGAGGTGCTCCTCCGGGTAAACCAGGGCACAATCACAGTAGTTCTCCCTTTACTACCCTAGCCGATATAACGGAACGTAAGGTAGCAAGCACAGGAGCCGGGCAACCCAACTATTGACCAAAGACATGATTCAGAGTTGTCGGTGTACAAAAGTAGGGGCTCTCCTTTTGACCCCTTTACTTGTGCGCGGGCAGTCAGAGCCACGCGCCGCGGCCACACTTAGCAGGGCAGAGGAGGGAAGCCGGAGAGAAGCCGAAGCACCAAGGTAAACAAGACAACGCCAAGGCTGAGAGCACAAAGAGCAGAGGGACGAAGCAGGTTCCCCCGGCAAGACTCTTGTCGGGGCAGCTTCAACGGCCCCAACACGACCCTTGCCGGGGCAGCTCACCCAATGCCAGCGGAGCGCACCACCCTTGAGCCCATGGTTTCCAACACCATCAACCATGTTGGGATAGGGCTTGGGAGGCACCTCCATGGTGGCATGCAGATCTTTGTGAAGACAGAGAAACACTCAGAATCAGATGATGACCAGAAGACGGTGACCCTCGGCGGGATCCTAGCCAAGGAAGTCCACAAGGCCCCCGGCAAGACCCTTGCCAGGGATGACAGCAAGGCCCCCGGCAAGACCCTCGCTGGGGATGACGGCAACGCCACGGCAAGACCCTTGCCAGGCCCCCGGCAAGGCCCTTGCCGAGGGCATCAGCAGGGCCACTGCCAGACCCGCACCAGCCAAGACTACCACCGCCGTTCGCATGCAGCTGCCAGCCCAACCAGCTGGGCAGGCACCTGCGTGGGAACATGCGACTTCCAGGACAAATCAGCAGGCACCTGCGTGGCGCCATGTGGACCTTCATGAAGGCCCTACCACCGCACCACCTCAGCTGCCTGCTTGTCTACATGGCACTGCATGCATCGCTAGCCTGGGCGCGTGTCGAAGCCAGGAGGAGCAGCGACGGACGGGACGGCCCTCGTTCCCGTCACCGATAAAGCTAAGGGACACCTAAGCGATGCATTAAATGCGTCTTGTCCTATAATACTGGCGATAAGCTCGCAGTACTGTAAGCCTTTCCACCTCCTATGTGCCACTGGGGCAGCCCCTTTCGACTATAAAAGGAGGCCCATGGCATACTAGAGGGGATTCAGCTCTTTTGAACTACGCAGCCACCGTAGCTAGTTCGAAAGCCCAAGAACACTGAATACATCCACCAAAGTAGGACAAGGGTTTTACGCATCCTCGCGGCCCGAACCTGGGTAAATGATCCTCATGTTGACTGCTAATCCTGCTCTTCTCACGACCTCGCGCCCCGGCAACCGTAGTAGGGATTCTTGTGATCCCATAGGTGTCGTTTCCCACCGACATCTTTGGCGCGCCAGGAAGGGGGTCGCAGTTGTGACAATCTGGTCTAGCAGTTAGCCTAGCAGTTCTTCGTATCCATGGATCCCAAGAAGAAGGCGACCACGATGGTCAGTTCATCGGGAGCCAGACGGCCCATACCGGTGCGGGCGAGCAGCGGGCCGGTCGCGGACAGAACCCGAGGCGTGACCCACGAGCACCAACATCGCTCTGGCAGTCGGAGCCTGGCGAGCGGCATCGTTCGTGCGCAAGGAGACGGGCCACACGCCGCGAAATCCAGAGATGGAGCTAGGCACCCCGCAGACAGCGCGGGACCCTCTGGGGCCGTCGCCGTACCACCCGCGGGCGGCGCAGCGACCTCCAAGACGCCCACTCCGGCACCCACAGCGCGCTCTTCCCAAGTTGTGCGTGACGATCAGCGTCACCACGCCGGTGACCCTGGACGTCGCCGTGGGAAGAGTCCTGTGCGTCATCCGCGGGACGAAGGAGGCCAGCACGCCCACCGAAGTGCTGGCGAGGACGGCGCACAACCGCTGGGCCGTGACGGAGCTCCTTCTAACATGGTTAGAAGTCGAAGCGTGCCACGATCCACGCAGCTTTCACCACCGCCCACGCTAGCAGAAGCCTTGGCGCGTGCGCAGCCGTGGAGAAGCTCGACGAGTGGAGAGCCACTATCCGGAGCCTCGTCGGCGTCGCCAACAAAGACGAGCCACGGCCGGCGGGGCCCTCGGGCCGGCGCTCCATCGAGCACTGCATGCTGGCGGTGGAGGGGACAGAGGCTCTGCGGCCACGGTGCACTCTCCTCCTCCACGCCAGCCATCGCGGATGTCGGTCCGTCGTGATGACGCTTGTGATGACATTTCCATAGCGTCGTCCGACCAACGGACCCGCCGCGATCAATGCCAGGTTCTTTAGGAACGAGCCCATGAAGACGCTCGAACCACCATCGACTGCCGGCGCGATACGCACCACCAGTCAGACAGGCGGGCGGGGCCCACTATGGACCACCCAACACTAGGAGGCTCCAATGGCCTACCTTACGAGGTGGGTTGCCCAGCCTTTACCCGTGAGCTGCGGAAGTTCCACTGGCCGTCCCACCGCACGTTCAAGCCCGACGTCGGCGAGAAGTACGATAGCAAGACCCACCCGTTAGAGTTCCTCAGCATCTACACCATCGCGATGCAAGCCGCTGGAGCTCGTGACGACAAGGTGCTTGCCAATTACTTCCCATTGGCCCTGAAACCCAATGTCATGTCTTGGTTGATGCACTTGCCGGCGGATTCCATTTCTTCTTGGTCAGATCTGTGCCACGAGTTCATTGGTGCCTTCATTGGAGGCCACCAAGCTCATGTCCAGGCGAGTGATTTGCATACCATTCCCCAGAAGGAAGGTGAAAACCTGCGCAAGTACATACAAAGGTTCAGCCGAGTGCAATACAACATCCCGGATGTTCATCCTGCCACCGTGATCAGCACATTCCATCAGAATGTGCGTAACCGCAAGATCCGTGAAGAGCTGGCAATGAACAAGGTCAAAGACATGGCCAAACTTTACGTTCTGGCCGATAGATGCGCCCGGGCTGAAGAGGGAAGGAAGTACCCTGGCGAAGACGCCGGTGCGGAAACCGACTCTACTGACGAAGACACCGCTGCCCCGACGAAGAAGGGCCGGTGTCGCAACAGGAAACGCAAGGACAAGACCATGCTTGCCATCGAGGGATCCGGCGACACCAGCGCCGCCAAGAAGGCCAAGGCAGACGACCCCGACAAGGAGATTGTCAGGTGCGCCGCTTGCCGGGCCTTGGCATCTGCCGACAAGCCAGGAGGCTCCGACAAGGAGTACTGCAAGATCCACCGCACCAAGGGCCACGACCTCCAAAACTGCCGACAAGTTGAGATGCTTGCTGAAAAGCAAAAAGCCGAATATGAGAGACGGGACAAGGAGAAGGGTCGAGATGGTGCCGAAGGATCCGGCAAGAAGCGTGGCAGCCAAGGAGGTCACCACGGCAAGGATAACCAGCAAGAGAGGCCCGCTCGGGGCCGCGACAAGAAGCAGGAAGACTATGATCGTGACGAGGACGACGAGTCCGGTGAGCATGAGTTCCAGAAGGCTACGGAGGCCATGTGCGTCGATGGTGGTGCCTCGCTGCACACTTCTCACCGCCAGCTCAAGCAGTTGGCGCGTGAGATTACAGCCGCAGAGCCATCGTTCGACGCTCAGAAGCCACTGAAGTGGTCCAGCACGCCCCTCATCTTTGACGCCGAGGACCACCCTAACCGCATGACTGCGATCGGGTGTTTGCCGTTGTTGGCCTCACCAACGATACGCAACCTCAAGGTGAATAAGATGCTGGTTGACAGCGGGGCTGGCCTGAACTTGATTTCGCCCGTCGTGATCAAAAGGATGCAAATTCCTGATGGAGACCTTGAGGAAATGGGTACGTTTGAAGGGGTGAGCCCGGGGAGGAGCCAGCCGAAGGGGAAGGTCACATTGCCCGTGACGTTTGGAGGTGAGTTGAACTACAGGACGGAGAGGATCGTCTTCGATGTGGCCGAGATCCCCTTGCCCTACAACGGGATCCTCGACCGCCCGGCACTAGCCAAGTTCATGGCAGCATAGCACTACGCCTACAATACGCTGAAGATGCCTAGGCCGATGACCATCATCACCGTCCATTCCAACAAGAAGGATGCGCTGATTTGCGCTGACCAACTCTATCGAGAAGCAGTTTTAGCAGCTGCCGCCAAGGCACCTGCTCCTGCCATTGAGGCCCCGGGAGGGAAGAAGAAGACCGGCAAGACCTCTCACACCCACTCCGGCAAACGCGCCTCTTCGGAGTGTTGTGCTATTGTCGAGGACGTGCCCGAGAGATCTACCAGCAAGAGCAAGAAATCCAGAGCTGCATGACCCACAAGTATAGGGGATCTATCGTAGTCCTTTCGATAAGTAAGAGTGTCGAACCCAATGAGGAGCAGAAGGAAATGATAAGCGGTTTCCAGCAAGGTATTCTCTGCAAGTACTGAAATAAGTAGTAACAGATAGTTTTGTGATAGGATAATTTGTAACGAGCGACAAGTAACAAAAGTAAATAACGTGCAGCAAGGTGGCCCAATCCTTTTTGTAGCAAAGGACAAGCCTGGACAAACACTTATATAGAGAAAAGCGCTCCCAAGGACACATGGGAATATCGTCAAGCTAGTTTTGATCACGTTCATATGATTCGCGTTCGGTACTTTGATAATTTGGTATGTGGGTGGACCTGTGCTTGGGTACTGTCCTTACTTGGACAAGCATCCCACTTATGATTAACCTCTATTGCAAGCATCTGCAACTACAACAAAAGTATTAAGGTAAACCTAACCATAGCATGAAACATATGGATCCAAATCAGCCCCTTACAAAGCAACGCATAAACTAGGGTTTAAGCTTCTGTCACTCTAGCAACCCATCATCTACTTATTACTTCCCAATGCCTTCCTCTAGGCCCAAATAATGGTGAAGTGTTATGTAGTCGACGTTCACATAACACCACTAGAGGAGAGACAACATACATCTCATCAAAATATCGAACGAATACCAAATTCACATGACTACTAATAGTAAGACTTCTCCCATGTCCTCAAGAACAAACGTAACTACTCACAAAGCATATTCATGTTCATAATCAGAGGGGTATTAATATGCATATAGGATCTGAACATATGATCTTCCACCAAATAAACCAACTAGCATCAACTACAAGGAGTAATTAACACTACTAGCAACCTACTAGTACCAATCCCGGACTTGGAGACAAGAATTGGATACAAGAGATGAACTAGGGTTTTGAGAGGAGATGGTCCTGATGAAGATGTTGATGGAGATTTCCCTCTCCCGATGAGAGGAGCATTGGTGATGACGATGGCGATGATTTCCCCCTTCCGGAGGGAAGTTTCCCCGGCAGAACAGGTCTGCCGGAGCCCTAGATTGGTTCCGCCAAGATTCCGCCTCGTGGCGGCGGAGTTTCATCCGAGGAGTTGGCTTCTGATTTTTTCCTCATCGAAAGACTCCATATAGCAGAAGATGGCCACCGAAGGGCCACCAGGGGGCCCACGAGGTAGGGGGGCGCGCCCAGGGGGGTAGGGCGCACCCCCACCCTCGTGGGCAGGGTGTGGCCCCCCTCGTGAACTTCTTGCGCTCAGTATTTTTTATATATTCTGAAAACGTCTTCCGTGAAGTTTCAGGACTTTTGGAGCTGTGCAAAATAGGTCTCTAATATTTGCTCCTTTTCCAGCCCAGAATCCCAGCTGCCGGCATTCTCCCTCTTTATGTAAACCTTGTAAAATAAGAGAGAATAGGCATAAGTATTGTGACATAATGTGTAATAACATCCCATAATGCAATAAATATCGATATAAAAGCATGATGCAAAATGGACGTATCAACTCCCCCAAGCTTAGACCTCGCTTGTCCTCAAGCGAAAGCCGAAATCGAAAAATATGTCCACATGTTTGGAGATAGAGGTGTCAATAAAAGTAAAATACGGACATGAGGACATCATGATCATTCTTAGAACATCAACTTACATAATTCTTGTCATATGATTTCTTATGCTAGAGTATTAATTCAATCACAATTTCAAGTATGAATCGTAAACTTCATTGAAAACTAACAAACTATAATCTCAATCATTGGAGCAATTGCAATTTATCATAACATAGGAAAGAGTCAATATATAAGAGCTTTTTAGCAAGTCCACATACTCAACTATCATATAGTCTTTCACAATTGCTGACACTCACGCAATACTTATGGGTTTGGAGTTTTAGTCAGACACGGAGAAAGATAGGGGCTTTACCTCAAGGGTAATGTCAACAATAATAGTTCATGAAAACTCACATCCAATTAGCCATACATACTAGGATCTTTGCAACATACTGTGCTTGCCAAAGGATAAAATGTAAAAAGGAAGGGTGAAGATCACCATGGCTCTTATGCAAGGTAGGAGATAAAAGTAAAAGATAGGCCCTTCGCAGAGGGAAGTAGAGGTTGTCATGCGCTTTTATGGTTGGATGCACAAAATCTTAATGCGAAAGAACGTCACTTTATATTGCCACTTGAGATATGGACCTTTATTATGCAGTCTATCGCTTTTATTTCTTCCATATCACACGATCATATAAAGCTTATTTTCTCCCACACTAATAAGTCATACATATTTAAAGAGCAAATTTTATTGCTTGCACCGATGACAACTTACTTGGAGGATCTTACTCAATCCATAGGTAGGTATAGTGGACTCTCATGGGAAAACTGGTTTAAGGGTATTTGGAAGCACAAGTAGTATCTCTACTTGGTGCGATGAATTTGGCTAGCATGAGGGGGAAAGGCAAGCTCAACCATGTTGGATGATCCATGACAATATAATTTATCTCAGATGTAAGAAAACATAACCCATTACTTTGTCTTTCTTGTCCAACGTCAACTCTTTAGCATGTCATATTTTAATGAGTGCTCACAATCATAAAAGATGTCCAAGATAGTATATTTATATGTGAAGACCTCTCTTTCTTTATTACTTCCTATTAATTGCAACGATGACCAAAACTATGTTTGTCAACTCTCAACAACTTTTAATCATCATACTCTTTCTATGTGAGCCCATTACTCTCCATAAGATCCATATGATCTCTTTGTTTCTTTTTATTTCCTTCTCTTTTCTTTTATTCACTCAAGATCATGGCAAAATAATCAAGCCCTTGACTCAACACTAATCTTTATTATATATAGCTCACAGACTCGATTACATAGAAGGATCATAAAGAAAAACTCACAACTAGATCATACTAAGAACTTTTATTCTACTAGATCAAAATATTATCAAAAGGATTGAACTAAGAAAAACGGTAAAGATAAAAGTGATGGTGATACGATACCGGGGCACTCCCCCAAGCTTGGCAGTTGCCAAGGGGAGTGCCCATACCCATGTGATTATGTCTCTCTTTTCGGGGATGGTGATGTGATATTCTTGGCGATGATGCCCCTCAGGATACGATTCTCCTCCTCGAGCTTATTGACTTGCTGATTGAGGTCCATTATTTCCTTTCGGAGTTTTCCTATAACAGCCAAAGCTCCCTGCACCCAAGGGTGCTGCATAGCTGCGGGAGAACCAGTGACACTCTTTTTCATATTCTCATAAGAAAGAAATCTAACATTGGAAGGGATAACCGAGTTTGGAATAGCCGAGCTCAATAGTTCTCCCATTGTGAATCCAGCTCGGAAGCAGGAAGTGACTTCTTGATCCTCTTCCATGGCATCTATCCTCTTCAAATCAGCCTCCATCTCTTCCTCCGTTGCTGGCCAAAAGGGGTCAACATTGTTGTTTGTGATTGATCTCGGTGCCGGATGGGACACCCGGCTCTCCCCGACTGACTCTTGCAAAGACATCATGCTCTAATCTGCAGCAGCAACAGCTCGAAACACAAACAGAGGATAATTGCGTGATACAGGAGTCAAAACCCCTGTGAGATTATATAATAAATTTTTACCGACCAAAATACGTGTCGTGTAAGAAAACGGAGTCTGGAGAGCGCACGAGGTGCCCACGAGGTAGGGGGCGCGCATGGTAGGGTAGGGCGCGCCCTCCACCCTCGTGGAGGCCTCGTGTCCTTCCCAGACTGCTTCTTATTTTTCTATTTTTCTAAATATTCCAAAACAGAGAAATATTGCCTTAAAAACTGTTTTTGAGTCGGTTTACTTACCGTACTGTCGGCGTTCTGGGAACGGGGGTCCCCAGACTTGCCTGCATGCGACTCGTGGCGTGGCTGAGCCAGCAGGCCGTACGGCCCATCTTCACCAACAAAGCGCCCAAGACCCTCGCGAGGGGCCAAGCCTCGCGAGGCGGACGACGCAAGACCTCCTCTGCAGTGGCCAAGCTAGGCAGGCTCACAAGGAGCGGAGATATCAAGGAAAGGCGAACCTCACGAGGCTCTCATGACGTGAGCCGTGGCGATCGACACCAGGCGGGTGCCAGGCGGGCGCCAGCACGCACAGTGTCCTTGTTTACTCTTTGGTGCAAAGGGGGCAAGCGCAGCCGTGGAGTACCGATGCCTTAGGCAAAGGTTGCCATTTCGATGCAACAAGACCAAGACCATGGACTGCAAGACGGAGGTCACCGTGGAGCCCAGAACAACGTCACCACCAGCACTTTGTGCAGGCGAAGACTACTTTTGTCAGGATAGCTTGTACTAGCTGTCCCCCTTCAAATTAGCCCGCCATTGTTGGCTCCCTTCCCGCTCGATATTTTGGAAGAGGACCAGGGCCTCTATAAATGGGACTAGCCACCACCATAGTGGGGGATCAGATCTTAGGAAGAGAGAGACCACCCCCCACACACAAGCTCACAAGCTGAAGAACGCCTCAACCTCAGGAGGCCGTTCTTCCCTTGTATTGTTCATCATTAGCCCAAGAGGCAATCCACCACCACCACACTGGAGTACGGTATTACACCACAACGGTAGCCCGAACTAGTATAAACCCCGTGTCCCTCTGTGTTATGAGTTCGTCGAGTTCGTCCGCAAGATCTTAGCGAGCTAGAGCGTAGATCGGTTGGAGGGAAAGACTTCGCGCGCACCCCAGTGTTCGAACCTTAAGGGTTGGCCGGAACCTCACATCCCGACATTTGGCGCGCCAGGTAGGGGTGCGCCGTAGCTTCCCTTCCATCAGTTCGTCGCTCCATCGTCTCCATGTCGGACACTCGCGGCGCTCGAGCTGAGCGTCGGGCCGCCCTCGCCGCCCGCGTCGCTGAGACGGCTCCCGTCGGTGGGCCGCCTCGTCGTTCTCCGCCCCCGCCGCCAA
Organism: Triticum urartu; assembly: GCF_056163025.1. NCBI lineage: Eukaryota > Viridiplantae > Streptophyta > Magnoliopsida > Poales > Poaceae > Triticum > Triticum urartu. Next base: position 439,249,445 of record NC_141878.1, on the reverse strand, counting down.
CACTGCCACCGGCCCGGTGGGAAACGAGCAGCAGGTGTCCTCGCAACATCCTTCGGTGCGGCAGGACGGCCGCACCGCTACTCCATCACTCACCCCTGCTAGCTCTTCGTCTCACGCGCACCGCGCTACCATGGAGGCACGGGCCGCGCTCATCGCGGCGAAGGAGCTACTGCGTTACTGCCCCATCAACGACGTCTATGAGGAGTGGCTCGACTGCGTCGCCGAGCTCGTCCGTTCTGCGGGGGGCTCTCTAGCGTCATCCCACGCTTCACCTCCCCTTCAGCAGGCCGCGGGCGACGGGGCTCGTGGCATGCCTCCACTGCCTCAACCCCAAGACGGTGCCTTGGCACCAAGGCGCGCGCCTCCGCGGCGCGATCCGCCGCGCCCGGCGCCCGCGCGTGAAGAAAGGAACTGCCAAGAAATCCCGCGGCCGCGAGAAGGTGCACCAGCGCTCCCCGCGCCACCTTGTCAAGACCGCGCGCCGCCTACAGTGGCACAGCACGGACCTCGCCAAGACCAAGGTCCGCCCCGAAGCAGGCCCCGGCAACCACGGCAGGATGCCGCGCCTTCACCCCTGAGCTGCGTAGCGTTGCCTGGCCAGGCAAGTTCAAGCTAGATCTGCCTCCTCGGTACGATGGCACTACTGACCCCGTGGGGTTCCTGCAGCTCTATGAGTTGAGCATCGAAGCGGCCAACGGTGACAGAAAAGTCATGGCGAATTGGTTTCCCATGGCTCTCAAGGATGGGGCCCGCTCCTGGCTCCTGAACCTGCAGCACGGCTCGATCTCCTCCTGTGAAGAGATGCGCGACCGCTTCGTCGCCAACTTCCAGGGCACTCATGATCGCCCACTGGTCACGGACGACCTACGCCGCATCAAGCAATAGCCAGGAGAGACCCTCCAGAAGTACATCCAGCGCTTCAACAGCACCCGCCTTAAGATCCCCAAGGTCACGGACGAGGCCATCATCTCCGCGTTTTCCGACGGCGTCTGTGACGTTAAGATGAAGGAAGAGCTGGCAATCCATGAGGAGCTTTGCACATCTCAGGAGTTGTTCAACCTGGCGACCAGGTGCGCGAGAGCTGAGGAGGGGCGCCTCTCTCTCCTTGAGCTGCCAGCTTCAGGAGTGGAGGAAAAGAAGGCCAAGGCCAAGGACGTGAATCGCAAAGAGGCAGTAGTGCTCGCAGCAGAGCCCGACACCAAGCGAGGCAGAGATCAGCCTGAGTCATCCAAGAACGGTCGCCCATTCTGCGCCTTCCACAACCTGAACACCCACAACACCAGCGACTGTCAAGAGCTCAGAGCCATTCGGGAAAGACGCTTCGGCCGACGCCCCGAGCGCAACGACCGGGGCTACGACCGCAGGGGAGGACGCAGAGGCGGACGCTGGGACGACCGTGGCCCGCGCCAGGAGTGGCGTGACCGGCCTCGTGAGGACCGCTGGCAGGACCAACCTCGCGAGGGCGCCTGGAGGGACCCGCCTCATGAGGATCGCCCCCAGGGCAACGCTAGTCTTCCCCCGTTGCCGCTGCCAAGGAGGAACAATGACCATCACCAGGACGAGGGGGCTGGGGGCTTCCAGGAGCCGCGCGCAGTCGCTTGCATCTTGGGCGGAGCTCAGGCCCTAGCCTCTCAGCGCATCTTCAAGCAGTTCGCTCGCGAGGTGAACGCGGCGCTCCCCAAGCTCGAGGCCATGCGCCCGCTCTGGTGGTCCCAATGCGCCATCACCTTTAGCTCGGCCGACCAGCTCAAGTGCGCAACCACCGCTGGCACACTCCCTATGCTGTGTTCCCCAGTCATCAGCAATGTGAAAGTCACCAAGACTCTCATCGAGGGCGGCGCAGGGCTCAACGTCCTATCCACCGACATGTTGGACAGCCTCCAAGTGCCCTATGACAGCTCCAGCCAACCAAGCCTTTCTCAGGAGTGACTGATGGTTCCACCACACCAATAGGGCAAGTACGCCTGCCAGTCACCTTCGGGGAGCGCAAGAATTACCACACCGAGCTCATCGACTTTGATGTCGCACACATCCTCCTGCCGTACAATGCCATCCTCGGGTATCCAGCCCTGGCCAAGTTCATGGCAGTCACTCACCACGGCTACAACGTTCTCAAGATGCCAGGAAGCGAGGGGATCATCACGATCCCATGTGAAGAAAAGGATGCAGTGTGCTCCCTTGAGCGCGCCTTCCAAGCCGCGGCAATCGACAACCCTGACAGCAGAAGTGAAGGCCCTCTGGAGACCATCCCCCAGAAGAAGCTACCGCACCGTGCAGGACCCCAAGAAGATGGCATCGCATCAGGAGCCTTGTCAGGATCGGCGCCCGCTCCAGGGGCGCCTCGCTCCATCGCATAGGAAAGCGTGCCCGGCGCCCTCCTCAGGCAAGGCTCGGGGGCTCTCTTCTGGAGGGCCTCAGACCTTGCCAATCTCACGAGGGAGGAGCTTGGGCACCACTTGGAAGCGTGCTTCACAGCACGTGTTCCTCAGGAGAGCATGGGGCAAGGAATGCCCACCACCCAGGAGTTCATCACCAAGACCACCCAGGAACTACAAGACGCAAGAGCCATGCGTGGTGACAGCCGCCCACAGAGTGTGGCTCACCACCCAGGCGAGGGTGCTGAGCTGCGCGCCTGCGTCAACATCCCATGGCTCAACAGGGCCGCATCTCAGGAACGCTTCTGGCCATCACGTGTGGGCCGCTGTGAGGGTCCACCACACAGCTTCGTTCGCATGCCCTTCGGCTTGCCGAGCGTGGCGTCGGCCCATCAGCGCAATGTGCGGCAAGTCCTGGCGGCTCAGGAGGCCAGGTTCCACGCTGTTCCGGAGGAGATGGCGACGGCCTTCAGGGAACCTCCTGAGCTCCCAGAGCCTCCCGAGGCTCAGGTGGCTCATGAGGAGTCATTCCTTCAACGTGTGGCTTCGGCTGCACCAGCTCTACTTCATCTACAGACCCAGGTGACCTCTTCCAAGTTCATTTAAGCTGGGAGCGCCCCTCGAGCTGCACTATTCCTAGGCCATGTGGGTCCGTCCCTGTGGCATGTATCCCTTCTGCTTACGTTTCTAAGCTTACCTCGCTGGGGGTGCCCCTCGGGCTGCATCATCCCCACGCCGCTCGGACCAGACCCAGTGGCATGTACCTTCCTGCATTTATCCCAGACAATCTGCACTTCATGCTTAACCTACCAACTGCTATCACCTGCTAGATCATCACCTCCCTCGGGGCCCCTACACAGGCACGGCGCTGGTGCATGGGTCCATCCCTGCCACGACCGACAAATCTGAGTGGTCGAGCTCTGGCTCACGGCACGCGCCGTGCACATCACCTCACCAGGCCCTCAGTGCCTTCACTTCATCCAGACCAACCAGTGGCAGGCAGGCGGCAGTAACGGCAAACCATGCTTCTTCTTATGCTTGTTCACAGGAACCCCGCAGGAAGGATAGCAAGTGGCACCGCGAGTCTCCTTTCCTCTCATGCGACTCGCTTGCGCGTTAAAAGGGGGGCTCCTGAGCATCACGACTCAGGAGCTCTTATTGGCTCTCCAGCCCTCACCCCCTGCCCTTGACCACGGCATCGCGACCTGGCATACCAGCGGCGGTTGAGCTCGCTCGAGGGCCGAGACCTGAGGACATAGAGCATTAAGAAGAGCTCGGGGGAACGAAAACTTGCATGGGACGGCCTAGCTATGTCGCGTAAGTTGGTGCGCAGCCCTAGCGCAACATCAGGAATCACCGCGAAGTCATCAAGATAAGTCTCGCCCTCGGATCGGCAAAATATTTGGGCCTAATAGTCGCTCACACCAAGCCGCTACCCCGTTGCGGCCAAGTAATCTTCCTTTCTTCCCTTGCCATGGCCGCTTGGGCGCTAAGGGGGACCTCCTGAGCATCGCTCCTCAGGGGCTCTTACTGGACCTCGGGCCGTGCACCTCCTGGCCTTGACCACGGCATCGCGACCTGGCATACTAGCGACGGCTGTAGCCGCCTTGGGACCGGGACCCGTCAGCGTAGAGCAACAAGCTATCACGAGGAAAGAAAGGGAAGGTCAAACCTTAACGGGACGCGCATCCGTCAAATCTTCATAACAAGGAAAATAGGTACAAAGGCATTGCAGATCCTTACATGCCCCCACGTGGTGATTCATGATTCTTCGCAGGAAACCAAAGCTGATGCTAAGGGGGATCCTATCTACATCCTCCCGTGGCAGACGCCATCATCAACAGTGGGCCACGGGAGGCCAGCGCCAACCCCTTCCAGATCAGCGGCGGGGGCGGTTGGACGCCGCAGCCTTGCCCCGGGCACGGCGAGAGCTCGGGGGACGTAGCTGTCGTCGCTCGTCTCCGGAGTCTCGAAGAGCTCAGGAGAACTGCTCGACTCCCAAGGGCTGCCGCTGCTGGAGTAGTCGCGGGCGGAGCGCACATCAGCCTCGCGCTCCTCTCCAGAGCAACACTCCAGGCGGCGGCCCTCGGCGTTGAAGACCTTGAAGAGAAGCGTGGAGGCGCCGTCGTACTCGAAGTGGATCTCGAGGGCACCCCTCGTGCGACAGATCCGTGCAATCTCGCCCCAGCCGCGAGTCATGAAGATTTTGCCAATGGGGACCGCTTCGATCTTCACCCTGATTGCCGGAGCGCCACAATCGGCATGCTGCAGCCAGAACTCGAGAGGCCCCCTCGGCGGCATCACGTCGGAGAAGAACCGTGGGAAGTGGATCCAGGAGTTCGGAGGCGTCGGCGCCCACAGCACCAGCTCGCGCGAGGAGTCCGCGGTGTGGACGGCCCGCGTCTCCGTGGCGCGGCGACCCCGGGTGCGGCGTGGGTGACGCTGCTCGCCACTTCGTCCTCCCGAGCCTACGGCTTGGGCGTACAGGGGTAGTGGGTACCCAGGTGGAGGCTGCTCGCGCAAAGGCCTCGCCACCACCTGCATCGGCGCCTCATCACGGCGATGGACCAACCTCTTCTTCGGCGGGAGTGGCTCCGGGGCATCCTGGGGGGCTTTCACCTTCTCCTAGGCGGAGAACCTTCTGATGGGCGCCATTGGAGAAAGCAGTGGAGCAAGAAAGAGGAAGCAAGCAAGGAAGAGATGGGCAATGGGGGCTCCGCCCCCTCCCCATTTATAGCAAGAGAAGGCCAACCGGCGTCTCCCACGATCACAGGTAATGATGGTTTCCCTTGCATGTCGTAGGGACTTGTCAAGTCGTGCAGTCATCAAGGCAGCGTGGGGAAGCGGAGACGCCCACGTCCAATCAACCGCCACACGTCAACCAAGGCCACAGGCTTTTGGAGCCTGCGGTGCTCCGAACTTGACCCCTGGCTTCGCCGCGAAGCCAAGCCCGAGCACACCTTGGGCCCGGGGGCTACTGTCGGCGTTTTGGGAATGGGGGTCCCCAGACTTGCCTGCCTGCGGCCCGCGGTGTGGCTGAGCCAGCAGGCCGTACGACCCATCTTCACCAACAAAGCGCCCAAGACCCTCGCGAGGGGCCAAGCCTCACGAGGTGGATGACGCAAGACCTCCTTTGGAGTGGCCTAGCTAGGCAGGCTCATGAGGAGCGGAGATATCAAGCCAAGGTGAACCTCACGAGGCTCTCGTGACATGAGCCGTGACGATCGACACCAGGCGGGCGCCAGGCCGGCGCCAGCATGCACAAAGTCCTTGTTTCCTCTTTGGTGCAAAGGGGGCAAGCGCAGCCGCGGAGTACCGAGGCCTCAGGCAAAGGTTGACATTTCCGTGCAACAAGACCAAGACCATGGACTACAAGAGGGAGGTCACCGTGGAGCCCAGAACAGCGTCACCACCAGAAATTTGTGCAGGCGAAGACTACTTTTGTCAGGATAGCTTGTACTAGCTGCCCCCCTTCAAATTAGCCCGCCATTGTTGGCTCCCTTCCCGCTCGATATTTGGGAAGAGGACCAGGGCCTCTATAAATAGGACTAGCCACCACCATAGTGGGGGATCGGATCTTAGGAAGAGAGAGACCACCCCCCACACAAGCTCACCGAGCTCAAGAATGCGTGAACCTCAGGAGGCCGTTCTTCCCTTGTATTGTTCATCATCAGCCCAAGAGGAAATCCACCACCACCACACTGGAGTAGGGTATTACACCACAATGGTGGTCCGAACCAGTATAAACCCCGTGTCCCTCTGTGTTATGAGTTCGTCAAGTTCATCCGCAAGATCTTAGCGAGCTAGAGCGGAGATCGGTTGGAGGGAAAGACTTCGCGCGCACCCCAGTGTTCGAACCTTAAGGGTTTGTCGTAACCCACATCCCGACACGTACCACATACCTATTCCTTTTCGGAGTCTGAAACGTTTTGGAAAGTGTCCCTTATGTATTCCTTCGGGGTTACAGTTTCAATAACACCGGTTTCAACATTTATGGGGTTACCTGAGATATAATGTTTGATTCTTTGACCATTCACCACCTTCGGATTTGTGACTTCGAAGTTGTTGATTTTTATGGCACCACAATGATAGACCTCCTCGATAACGTAAGGACCTTCCCATTTAGAGAGAAGTTTTCCTGCAAAAAATCTTAAACGGGAGTTGTATAGCAATACATAATCACCTACATTAAACTCATGCTTTTGTATCCTTTTATCACGCCATCTTTTAACATTTTCTTTGAACAACATGGCATTTTCGTAGGCTTGGGTTCTCCATTCATCGAGTGAGCTAATATCAAATAACCTCTTCTCACCGGCAAGTTTAAAATCATAATTGAGCTCTTTAATAGCCCAATATGCTTTGTGTTCTAGTTCGAGAGGTAAGTGACATGCTTTTCCATGAACCATTTTATACGGAGACATACCCATAGGATTTTTATATGCAGTTCTATAGGCCCATAATGCATCATCAAGTTTCTTGGACCAATTCTTTCTAGACCTATTGACAGTCTTTTGCAAAATTAATTTGAGCTCTCTATTACTCAATTCTGCTTGACCACTAGACTGAGGGTGATAAGGGGATGCAATTATATGATTAACATCATACTTAGCAAGCATTTTACGGAAAGCACCATGAATAAAATGTGAACCACCATCAGTCATTAAATATCTAGGGACTCCAAATCTTGGAAAAATAACTTCTTTATGCATTTTAATAGAAGTGTTATGATCAACACTACTAGTTGGAATAGCTTCTACCCACTTAGTAACGTAATCAACAGCAACTAATATATGTGTATATCCATTAGAGGCAGGAAAAGGTCCCATATAGTCAAAGCCCCAAACATCAAATGGTTCAATAATGAGTGAATAGTTCATAGGCATTTCTTGACATCTACTAATATTACCAATTCTTTGACATTCATCACAAGATAAGACAAACTTACGGGCATCCTTGAAGAGAGTAGGCCAATAAAAACCAGATTGCAATACCTTATGTGCAGTTCTATCTCCAGCATGGTGTCCTCCATAAGCTTTGGAGTGACACTTGCGTAGGATCTGTTCCTGTTCATGCTCAGGTACACAACGTCTAATAACACCATCTACTCCTTCTTTATAAAGATGTGGGTCATCCCAAAAGTAATGCCTCAAATCATAGAAGAACTTTTTCTTTTGCTGGTATGTGAAACTAGGTGGTATGAATTTGGCAACAATGTAATTAGCATAATCAGCATACCATGGAGCACTATGAGAAGCATTTATGACATTTAATTGCTCATCAGGAAAGCTATCATCAATAGGTAGTGGGTCATCAAGCACATTTTCTAACCTAGACAAGTTGTCTGCAACGGGGTTCTCAGATCCCTTTCTATCAACAATATGTAAGTCAAATTCTTGTAGCAAGAGAACCCATCTAATAAGTCTAGGTTTAGCATCTTTCTTTTCCATAAGATATTTAATAGCAGCATGATCAGTGTGAATTGTTACTTTAGAATCAACAATATAAGGTCTGAACTTATCACAAGCAACAACTGCTAAGAATTCTTTTTCAGTAGTAGCATAATTTCTTTGAGCATTGTCTAGGGTTTTACTAGCATATTGAATAACGTTTAATTTCTTATCAACTCTTTGCCCTATAACAGCACCTACATCATAATCACTAGAATCACACATAATTTCAAAGGGTAAATTCCAATCAGGTGGCTGAACAATCGGTGCAGAGATCAATGCTTTCTTAAGTATTTCAAATGCTTCTACACAATCATCATCAAAGACAAATGGTATATCTTTTTGTAATAAATTAGTCAGAGGCTGAGAAATTTTTGAGAAGTCCTTAATGAACCTCCTATAAAATCCGGCGTGACCAAGTAAACTTCTTATACCTTTGATGTCCTTGGGGCATGGCATCTTTTCAATAGCATCAACCTTGGCTGTATCAACTTCAATACCTCTTTCAAACACTTTATGCCCCAAGACAATACCTTCATTAACCATAAAGTGGCACTTTTCCCAATTCAAGACAAGATTAGTTTCTTCACATCTTTGCAAAACTCGATCAAGGTTGCTCAAGAAATCATCAAAAGAAGATCCATAGACAGAGAAATCGTCCATGAAAGCCTCACAACTCTTTTCACAAAAGTCAAAGAATATAGCCACCATGCATCTTTGAAAGGTAGCAGGTGCATTACATAAACCAAAAGGCATACGTCTGTAAGAAAAAGTACCAAAAGGGCAAGTAAAAAGTAGTCTTTGATTGATCCTTGGCTGACACAGGTATTTGAGAGAAACCAGAATAACCATCTAGAAAGCAAAAATGTGTATGTTTGGATAATATTTATAGCATTTGATCGATAAAAGGTAAGGGGTAATGATCCTTTTTAGTGGCCTTATTTAATTTGTGGAAATCAATTACCATACTATAACCTGTAATAATTCTTTGAGGAATCAATTCATCTTTATCATTAGGAATGACAGTAATACCTCCCTTCTTAGGGACACAATGGACATGACTTACCCACTGACTATCAGCAACGGGATAGATTATATCTGCCTCAAGGAGCTTTAGTATTTCCTTTCTTACCACTTCTTTCATTTTAGGATTCAGCCGTCATTGATGATCACGAACTGGTTTAGCATCTTCTTCCAAATTCATTTTATGTTGACATAGAGTGGGACTAATGCCCTTAAGATCATCAAGAGTATACCCAATAGCAGCACGATGCTTCTTCAGAGTTTTCAATAATCTCTCTTCCTCATACTCTGAAAGGTTAGCACTAATAGTAACATGATATATCTTTTTCTCATCAAGATAAGCATATTTAAGAGTATCAGGCAATGATTTAAGCTCAAACACGGGATCACCCTTGGGTGGAGGAGGATCCCCTAGGATTTCAACACGCAAATTGTGTTTCAGAATAGGTTGCTGTTTAAAGAATACTTCATCTATTTCCCTTTTTCATTCATAAACATATCATTTTCATGGTCTAGCAAATATTGTTCTAAAGGATCACTAGGAGGTACGGCAATAGAAGCAAAACCAATAGTTTCATCCTTACTAGGTAATTCTTCTTCACGATGTTGTCTACTAAATTTAGAGAAATTAAATTCATGAGACATATCATCAAAACCGATAGTAACAACATCCTTTTTGCAATCTATCCTAGCATTAACAGTGTTTAAGAATGGTCTACCAAATATAATGGGACAAAAGCTATCTTGTGGGGAACCAAGAACAAGAAAATCAGCAGGATATTTAGTTTTCCTACACAAGACTTCAACATCTCTAACAATTCCCATTGGTGAAATAGTATCTCTATTGGCAAGTTTAATTGTGACATCAATATATTCTATCTCAGCATGTGCAATATCATGCATAATTTCTTTGTATACGTCGTAAGGTATTGCACTTGCACAAGCACCCATATCACATAAGCCATGATAACAATGATCGCCTATTTTAACAAAAATAACAGGCATGCCTACCACATGTCTGTTTTTATCTTTTGCACAAGGTTTAGCAATTCTAGCAGTCTCATCAAGGAAATGAATAACATGCCCATCAATATTATCAGACAAGAGATCTTTAACAATAGCAATATCAGGTTCAACTTTAATTTGCTCAGGAGGTGTATAAGTTTTAATATTGCTTTTACAAACCACAGTTGAAGCTTTATCATGATCCTTTATCCTAACAGGAAAAGGTGGTTTCTCAACATAAGCGGTAGGAACAATAGGATCATTGTAAGTGACAGTCTTTTCTTCAACTTTAATTGGTGCAGCTACTTTTACTTCTATGGGAGGATGGTATTTAAACCACTTCTCCCTAGGGAGATCAACATGAGTAGCAAAAGATTCACAGAAAGAAGCTACTATTTCAGAGTCAAGTCCATATTTAGTGCTAAATTTACGGAAAACATCAGTATCCATAACAGATTTAACACAATCAAACTTAGGTGTCATACCTGACTCCTTACCTTCGTCGAGGTCCCAATCTTCAGAGTTGCGTTTAATTCTTTCCAATAAATCCCATTTGAATTCAATAGTCTTCATCATAAAAGAGCCAGTGCAAGAAGTATCGAGCATGGTGCGATTGCTATCAGAAAGCCGAGCATAAAAAATTGAATAATTATTTCTCTTGAGAGCTCATGATTGGGGCATGAATATAACATGGATTTAAGCCTCCCCCAAGCTTGAGCGATGCTTTCTCCTTCACGAGGCCAAAAATTATATATATAATTGCGATCACGATGAACAAGATGCATAGGATAAAACTTCTGATGAAATTCCAATTTCAATCGTTTGTAGTTCCATGACCCCGTATCATCACATAGCCTATACCATGTCAATGCATCTTCCTTCAAAGATAAAGGGAAGACCTTCTTCTTAACAACATCTCCGGGTACACCTGCAAGCTTAAATAATCCACAAACTTCATCCACGTATATTAGGTGCTCATCAGGAAGTAATGTTCCATCTCCTACAAAAGGATTAGCTAGCAGTTTTTCTATCATACCCGAAGGAATTTCAAAGCAGACATTTTCATTTTCAGTAGGTTCAGTAGGTTGAGGAGCAACTCTTTGCTCTACTGGTCGGGGTGAAGATACCCCGAACAAGCCCCTCAGAGGATTACTTTCCATAGTAACAAGTGATAGTAAATTTCAGCACACTATATAAAATTTTCCTTACCAAATTCCACCTACCAAAGGCGCTTCACTCCCCGGCAATGGCGCCAGAAAAGAGTCTTGATGACCCACAAGTATAGGGGATCTATCGTAGTCCTTTCGATAAGTAAGAGTGTCTAACCCAACTAGGAGCAGAAGGAAATGATAAGTGATTTCCAGCAAGGTATTCTCTGCAAGTACTGAAATAAGTAGTAACAGATAGTTTTGTGATAGGATAATTTGTAACGAGCGACAAGTAACAAAAGTAAATAAAGTGCAGAGAGGTGGCCCAATCCTTTTTGTAGCAAAGGACAAGCATGGACAAACTCTTATATAGAGAAAAGCGCTCCCGAGGACACATGGGAATATCGTCAAGCTAGTTTTGATCACGTTCATATGATTCGCGTTCGGTACTTTGATAATTTGGTATGTGGGTGGACCGGTGCTTGTGTATTGTCCTTACTTGGACAAGCATCCCACTTATGATTAACCTCTATCGCAAGCATCCGCAACTACAACAAAAGTATTAAGGTAAACCTAACCATAGCATGAAACATATGGATCCAAATCAGCCTCTTACGAAGCAACGCATAAACTAGGGTTTATGCTTCTGTCACTCTAGCAATCCATCATCTACTTATTACTTCCCAATGCCTTCCTCTAGGCCCAAATAATGGTGAAGTGTTATGTAGTCGATGTTCACATAACACCACTAGAGGAGAGACAACATACATCTCATCAAAATATCGAACGAATACCAAATTCACATGACTACTAATAGCAAGACTTCTCCCATGTCCTCAGGAACAAACGTAACTACTCACAAAGCATATTCATGTTCATAATCAGAGGGGTATTAATATGCATATAGGATATGAATGTATGATCTTCCACCAAATAAACCAACTAGCATCAACTACAAGGAGTAATTAACACTACTAGCAACCTACTAGTACCAATCCCGGACTTGGAGACAAGAATTGGATACAAGAGATGAACTAGGGTTTTGAGAGGAGATGGTGCTGGTGAAGATGTTGATGGAGATTGCCCTCTCCCGATGAGAGGAGCGTTGGTGATGATGATGGCGATGATTTCCCCCTCCTGGAGGGAAGTTTCCCCGGCAGAACAGCTCTGCCGGAGCCCTAGATTGGTTCCGCCAAGGTTCCGCCTCGTGGCGGCGGAGTTTTGTCCGAGGAGATGGCTTCTGATTTTTTCCTCATCGAAAGACTCCATATAGCAGAAGATGGCCATCGGAGCCACCAGGGGGCCCACGAGGTAGGGGGCGCGCCCCCACCCTCGTGGGCAGGGTGTGGCCCCCCTGGTGAACTTCTTGTGCTCAATATTTTTTATATATTCTGAAAACGTCTTCCATGAAGTTTCTGGACTTTTAGAGCTGTGCATAATAGGTCTCTAATATTTGCTCCTTTTCCAGCCCAGAATCCCAGCTGCTGGCATTCTCCCTCTTTATGTAAACCTTGTAAAATAAGAGAGAATAGGCATAAGTATTGCGACATAATGTGTAATAACAGCCCATAATGCAATAAATATCGATATAAAAGCATGATGCAAAATGGACGTATCACTGCACCACCAGAGACCAAGAGGGTATCCGTCAAGGAGGATGGCACGGGAGGGGCTTTCACCATAAGCTCCACCCTCGACGGCAAATAGGAAAGCGCGCTCGTCACTTTCCTTTGGGCGAATGTCGATGTGTTTGCGTGGCAAGCATCCGACATCCACAACATCCCCAGGGAAGTGATTGAGCACCACCTTGTTGTCTGTCCCCATGCACGACCCGTCGAGCAGAAGGTCAAGAAGGAAGCTTTGGAACGACAGGAGTTCATCACAGAGGAGATCAGGAAATTGGAAGTGGCAGGTTTGGTGAGAGGAGTGCTCCACCCGACGTGGTTGGCCAATCCGGTGGTGGTGCGCAAGGCAAATGGGAAGTGGAGGCTGTGCATTGACTACACGGATGTCAATAAGGCTTGTCCTAAGGATCCCTTCCCGTTGTCGTGCATCGGCCAGATTGTTGACTCCACAACCGGGTGTAATCTATTATCATTCCTCGACGCCTACTCGGGCTACCACCAAATCTTCATGGCAAGAGAAGATGAAGAGAAGACAGCCTTTATCACCCCATGTGGTACGTATTGCTTTTTATGGATGCCTTTCGGGTTGAAAAGTGCTGGCTCGACATTCGCAAGGGCGGTCCAGATTGGTTTTGAGCCCTAGCTACATAGAAATATGGAAGCATATATGGATGACATAGTGGTCAAAACCAAGGACAAGATGACCCTCGTACAAGACCTAGGAGAGACGTTTGCCAACCTATGCAAGATCAACCTCAAGATGAACCCTGAGAAGTGTGTCTTTGGCGTCCCGTCAGGAAAACTTCTCGGGTTCTTTGTGTCGCAGCGTGGGATCGAGGCAAACCCGGAAAAGATCAAGTCTATTGAGAAAATTGAGGCACCCAAGCCGATCAAGGATGTGCGTCGACTCACTGGCTGCATTGCCGCCATGAGCCGATTCATCTCCAAGTCTGCCAAGCGCGCCCTTCCCTTTTTCAAGATTTTAAAGAAGGCGAGCCCAATGGAATGGACCCCAGAAGTCGAGGCGGTGTTGCAAGACCTGAAGAGATACCTTTCCTCTACACTGATACTAGTTGCGCCTAGACCACAAGAGCCGTTGTTGTTGTATCTGGCAGTGACAAATCAAGTGGTCAGTGCCGCGCTGGTGGCGTAGAGGTAGGTTGACGAAGAGGCAGTGGATGTGGCAGGACTGGTAGATGGCAAGTCAGAGACTCCCCCAGCAGGGCCTGGTAGAGTCTGACGCCATCGGGATAGAGCCCGCGTCGTCAAGTGGAGTGGTGCAGAAGAAGAAGATGATGCAGCACCCGGTTTACTTTGTCAGCTCCCTCTTACAGGGGGCTAGATCAAGATATTCCTGTGTGCAGAAATTGCTCTTCGGCCTCCTTATGGCCTCGAGTAAGCTGCGTCATTACTTCCAAGCCCACGACATCACTGTCATCACCCGCCTCCCGTTGCAACAGATACTGCACAACCCAGATGCAACCGGAAGGATTGTGGAGTGGGCCTTGGAGTTACCTAGCTTTGGGTTGAGGTTTGAAAGTACTTCGACAATCCAGAGTAGAGTCCTGGTGGAGTTCATTGCAGAATGGACCTCGACGCCTGATGAATAGATCCAGGAGACCACTCTCCCTGGTAAGGAAACAACTCGTGACTGGATTATGTACTTTGACGGAGCTTTCTCGCTGCAAGGCGCCGGTGCTGGTGTGCTGCTCGTCACACCCACCAGAGAGCACCTCAAGTATGTAATCCAGATGCACTTTCCCAGGGAGATGTCCACCAACAACACTGCTGAGTACGAGGGATTGCTTGCCGGTCTCAGGATCGTGGCAGACCTCGGAGTTAAAAAGCTCATTGTTAGGGGTGATTCGCAGCTTGTCGTTAGACAAGTCAACAAAGATTATCAAAGCCCGTTGATGGAGGCCTACGTAGAAGAGGTGAGGAAGATGGAGGAGCGCTTTGACGGTATACAAGCGGAGCATGTTCCCCGAGCGGAGAAAGACATCGCCGATTACCTGTCAAAGCGTGCTGCATTCAAGTTACCTGTGGAACCAGGTACCTTTTTGCTTCGGCTAACTCAACCATCCGCCGAACCATCAACGATGTCGAACAAGCGGAAGAAATCAGGCCCCGACAAGTACTTTCCCGATGAACCCCCAGGGACCGCCAGCGAGGGTGTTGCCGTGGGCCCTGAGCCTGCCGAGGAGCGACCGACTCCGGCAGGCCGTCAAGCCCTGGCCGTAGAGACGGACGCTCCCATGGCAGAAGAGATGCCTTTGGTCCTTGCCGTCGAGCCCCAGGCTCCAGCGTGGGCACAACACACCGTTTGTTTCCTCCAGACAGGGGAACTTCCTGAGGAGCAGGAAGAAGCGGAAAAAGTAGCCTTGTACCAGTTCGTCGATGACGTCCTGTACAGGAAAAGACCGAATGGTGTGAAATTGAAGTGCATCCCCCGGGAAGAAGGACTGGAGCTGTTGGCAGAGATACACGAAGGCATATGTGGCTCCCACATAGGGTCGAGGGACCTTGCCGGCAAGGCATTCCGGAAGGGTTTCTTTTGGCCCACTGCCCTCCAGGATGAAACGGCACTAGTAACCAAGTGTGAAGCGTGTCATTTCCATTCAAAGAAGCTTCATCAACCAGCTCAAGCCCTTCAAACAATCCCTCTCTCCTGGCCATTCTCCCATGCCGTCGGGGCTCGACATATTGGGCCCTTTCCCCCATGCTGTCGGGGGCTTTGAGTACTTGTACGTCGCGATCGTCAAGTTCACAAAGTGGCTGGAGGTGGAAGCAGTGAGGAAGGTGACAACACAGTCAGCCGTCAAGTTCTTCAAGGGGTTAGTCTGCCATTTTGGTGTGCCAAACAGAGTCATCACCAACAACGGCACGCAGTTCACAAGCCACACCTTCATGCAGTACATCCAAGACCTCGGCAGCAAGGTCTGCTTTGCTTCCTTGGCACACCCCCCGGAGCAACGGCCAGGCGGAGAGGGAAAATGCTGAAGTATTGCGAGGCTTGAGAATGAAGACCTTTGACAGGCTGCACAAGAGTGTAAGGCGCTGGATTGATGAGTTCCCGGTAGTTCTTTGGTCGATCAGGACGACGCCAAATTGAGCCACCAGCCAGACACCTGTTGCCCTAGTATATGGGGTAGAAGAAGTTCTCCCCATGGAACTCATATATGGGTCACCGCGAGTGCTCTCTTATGACGAGCTTGAGCAAGAGCAGTTGCAGCAAGATGACACAACGCTCCTTGAGGAAGATCGTCTTCGGGCGGCTGTGAGAGCAGGACGCCACCAGCAAGCCTTGCGCCGCTACCATAGCCGCAAGGTTCTTGCCCGGAGCGTTGAGGAAGGCGACCTTGTTCTTCGGCGCGTTTAGTCGGCCAAGAATTCCAACAAGTTGACGCCGAAGTGGGAAGGCCCTTATCGGGTAATACGGGTCACCAGGCCCAGCGCAGTCTGCCTGGAGACCGAAGATGCCATCCCAGTGAGCAACTCCTGGAACATCGAGCATCTTCGCAAGTTTTACCCATAAGGCGCGGCTTGCCGGGCTCCCCGGCAAGCCACTTTTACAAGCTTTGCCGACAAGGCATGTAACCCTCTGTACAGACCCAGGCGCAGACCCTGAGCATAAGTAAATGAAGCGCTGGTGCCCTAAGTTGTGGCATGCATTCTAGGTTAAGTCTCTCCCTTGGTTAGGGTTGATAGTGCTTAGCGGTGACTAACCCCTAGCCTAGCGGTCGAGTGTGCATCTTCCTGTTCTCTTTGGTTCGCAGGGCACTTCTATTGAGCCGCTTGGGAAAAGGAGAACAAGCCGGCGCTCCGGTCCTGGCAAGGCAAGGCTGCCGGGAGCTGAAGATATGAGGGACCAACCACGGCAAGCCCAGGATTGCTGGGGGCTGCGGATTCAGATAAGTCTTTCATCCCCTTGTTGTGCGTTTCCGTATAGAACTAGGGTATGTGAAACCTCGTTTGTGTTCTTGAAACCACCGTGCTCCCCTTTTCTGTACCCAAGAGCTACCTCCTGGGTCGGAATTTGGTAGTAGTCGCGGTGGCAAGGAGATGAACGAGGGGCCTAACCCTACTTCGCCCTACCTCCACCAAGAGCGCGAGAATGGTCGATTAGAGTAGGGAAACGGCAAGGCCTGTTGCCGGGCGACAATGCTTACCTTAAAAATAACAAGGATTCATCCTTGGCATGGGCCTCGCTCACGCGCAAAGAACCCGACAAGCACCTTTTTCATTAAAAACATCCCATACAGGTACAGTTCATACGGAATTAAAAACATGAGCAAGGGGATAACAAGTCTTAAAATAAACAAGTGCCCGCAGGTTTACAAAAAAGAGAGATAAGATGCTCGTAATCCCTTCCTTGTCCCTCTCCTCAGAAGGTGGAACAAGAGAGCCGGAGGGAAAAAAGAGCACCTAGGTGAGGTGCGAGAAGCAGAAGGCGCCAAGAGAACGTCCCGGTGCCGGGAGGGAAGCTGGAAGATGAGACAGCGGGCCGACAATACGAGACGAAGGCATCCGTGCCCGTGTACTCCGACTTGACGGTTGCCACCCGCCTTCTTCGCCTTCTCCGGCCCTCCTACGCCAGCCACCCAAGGAGGCAACGGGGAGCACCCCGATGGAGAGCTTGGCGAGGATGGCCCTCGGCAAGGCGCGTGGCCGAGGGAGGGGTGGCGTGATCAGTCGGAGTCGGCATCCTGCCGCCCGACTCCCTCGCCTGACTCCCGCTTGAGGAGGAATCTTCATCGTTGAAGGAGCTCTCCACGCAGCACTTCAAGCGAGTTTCGAGATCTCTGAAGACCTTGACGGAGAGCAGGCTGCCCTCCGTTAACTTGAAGTAGAGGACAAGCCCGACCGTCAGGCTGTGGTTGCGTGTGAACGTCTTCCATCCGCGGCAGAGGTACATGACGTGAGGGGCAGGGAAGTCGACGTCGACCCGCATGCGACCATTCCCGCAGCCCTTCATGTGCAACCAAAGGGTCTGGGGAGGATCGAGCTCCATCTCCCGAGTGAAGGAAGTAGGGAGACGGAGGCGGTGACGCGGTGGCCGGCGTAGCTTGATGAAGAACTCGCGGGGCTGGTCCCTGACATGGTGCTCCATCGGGGGAGGCATCGCTGGCGGAGGCGAGGCCGATGCACCGCCCCGTCCTCCTCTCCCCCAGGCGCCACGACGGCCTAGACCTCGCCCCTCCCCCTTCCTCTCGTGGCCGGTTCCGCCGCCACGAGCTCTTGGGAAGGAGGAACACACTGGCGAGCAGCGACCCTCGTCGCCACCGTCGAAGGGCCAGCGCTTCCTCTCGCCATGGCGGATGGAAGGAAGAACCAGAGGTGGAAGGAGATGGACGATGGAAGAGTGTGGAACGCCGCCCCCCTCCCCTCCTTATAAAGGGGCGGAGTCGGGGATCGGCTGCACCACTCGACCAGTCCGGTCATCGGGGGCGCAGGGAATCAGGACCGGCCCACTGCCCCAATCAGCGACGGACCAGTTTCCCGCCTCCACCTCCTGCCACCTACACAAGCGACACATGGCGAGCGAGCAATATTGAAGGGACAGGCGAGGCGGCCACTCCCCACCCCGTGATCATGGGGCGCGGGCACCTTGAAGGCCACAACCCGAGTCCACCCGAGTAAATGGGTCGTGCCTCTACGCCTCCCTCCTTTTATGGGGAAGGCGCGAGCCGCCTCTTTACCACGATGTGACGCATGCGTGCGGAAACCGCCCCATGCATGACCCATGATACGTCTCCAACGTATCTATAATTTTTTATTGTTCCATGCTATTATATTATCTGTTTTGGATGTTTATGGGCTTTATTTTACACTTTTATATTATTTTTGGGACTAACCTATTAACCCAGAGCGCATTGCCAATTCCTGTTTTTCCCTTGTTTCAGTGTTTCGAAGAAAAGGAATATCAAACGGAATGAAACCTTCGGGAGAGTTATTTTTGGAAAGAAAGCAACCCGGGAGACTTGGAGTGCACGTCAGGGGATCAACAAGGAGAGCACAAGGCAGGGGGGCGTGCCCACCCCCCTAGGCGTGCTCTCCACCCTCGTGGGCCCCTCGTGGCTCCCCTTACTGACTTCTTTCGCCTATATATATATATATTCATATACCCTAAAACCTTCGGGAGGAGAATAGATCGGGAGTTCCGCCGCCAGAAGCCTCCGTAGCCACCGAAAACCAATCTAGACCCGTTCCGGCACCCTGTTGGAGGGGGGAACCCTCACCGGTGGCCATCTTCATCATCCCGGCGCTCTCCATGACGAGGAGGGAGTAGTCCACCCTCGGGGCTGAGGGTATGTACCAGTAGCTATGTGTTTGATCTCTCTATCTCTCTCTCATGTTCTTGAGGTGATATGATCTTGATGTATCGCGAGCTTTGCTATTATAGTTGGATCTTATGATGTTTCTCCCCCTCTACTCTCTTGTAATAGATTGAGTTTTCCCTTTGAAGTTATCTTATCGGATTGAGTCTTTAAGTATTTGACAACACTTGATGTATGTCTTGTCGTGCTTATCTTTGGTGACAATGGGATATCACGTGATCCACTTGATGTATGTTTTGGTGATCAACTTGCGGGTTCCTCCCATGAACCTATGCATAGGGGTTGGCACATGTTTTCGTCTTGACTCTCCGGTGGAATCTTTGGGGAACTCTTTGAAGTACTTTGTGTTGGTTTGAATAGATGAATCTGAGATTGTGTGATGCATATCGTATAATCATACCCACAGATACTTGAGGTGACATTGGAGTATCTAGGTGACATTAGGGTTTTGGTTGATTTGTGTCTTAAGGTGTTATTCTAGTACGAACTCTATGATAGATTGAACGGAAATAATAGCTTCATGTTATTTTACTACGGACTCTTGAATAGATCGATCAGAAAGGATAACTTTGAGGTGGTTTCGTACCCTACCATAATATCTTTGTTTTTTCTCCCACTATTAGTGACTTTGGAGTGACTCTTTGTTGCATGTTGAGGGAAAGTTATATGATCCAATTATGTTATTATTGTTGAGGGAACTTGCACTAGTGAAAGTATGAACCCTAGGCCTTGTTTCCTAGCATTGCAATACCATTTGTGCTCACTTTTATCATTAGTTACCTTTCTGTTTTTATATTTTCAGATTACAAATACCCATATCTAACATCCATATTGCACTTGTATCACCATCTCTTCGCCGAACTAGTGCACCTATACAATTTACCATTGTATTAGGTGTGTTGGGGACATAAGAGACTCTTTGTTATTTGGTTGCAGGGTTGTTTGAGAGAGACCATCTTCATCCTACGCCTCCCACGGATTGATAAACCTTAGGACATCCACTTGAGGGAAATTTGCTACTGTCCTACAAACCTCTGCACTTGGAGGCCCAACAACGTCTACAAGAAGAAGGTTGTGTAGTATACATCAAGCTCTTTTCTGGCGCCATTGCTGGGGAGGTGAGTGCTTGAAGGTATATCTTTAGATCTTGCAATCAAATATTTTAGTTTCTTGTGTTATCACTAGTTTAGTTTATAAAACAAAACTACACAAAATGGAATTAAGGATGCCTCATATTCTTCATCTTTTTAATGTCTTTCATGAGAATAAGGATTCCGATAATTGTGCTCAAGTGCTAGAAGAAGAATGCATTAGAATGTTTGGCACTAAATACTTGAATGATGAGCATGATTGCAATGTTGTTAGTATGAATTCCTTGAATATCCATGATGCTAATGATATGGAAAGCCACAAGCTTGGGGAAGCTATGTTTGATGAATATGATATTTTTTGTCCCCCAAGTTTTGATGAGCAAATTTATTATGATGAAAGCATGCCTCCTATTTATGATGATTATATTGATGAAAGTGGATTTGGATAGGTCATTACTTTATTTTGTGATGAACCCACTATTTCAGAAGAGGTTCCAACTGATTATGAGAACAAAGTTGCTATCTATTATGATTATTGTGATGGCTTGTATGCTATAAAGAATAATGATATCCATGAAACTTGTCATCATGATTTTAGTTTTCAATTGGATTATGCCTCACATGATAATTATTTTGTTGAGTTTGCTCCCACTACTATTCATGAGAAGAATCTTGCTTATGTGGAGAGTAGTAAATTTTCTATGCTTGTAGATCATGAAAATAATGCTTTATGTGATGGTTATATTGTTGAATTCATTCATGATGCTACTGAAAATTATTATGAGGGAGGAACATATGCTTGTAGGAATTGCAATAATACCAAGTTTCCTCTCTATGTGCTTAAAGTTTTAAAGTCATGCTTCTTTTGCCTTCCTATGCAAGTTGATTCTTGTTCCCATAAGTGGTTTGCTCACAAAATCCCTATGCATAGGAAGTGGGTTAGGCTTAAATGTGCTTGTTAGATTCTTCATGATGCTCTCTTTATGTTTCAATTCTTATCTTTTATGTGAGCATCATTGAAATCATCATGCCTAGCTAGGGGCGTTAAACGATAGCGCTTGTTGGGAGGCAACCCAATATTATTCTTGTCCTTTAATTTTTGATCCTGTTTAGTAATAAATAATTCATCTAGATTCTGTTTAGATGTGGTTTTATGTTTTAATTAGTGTTTGTTCCAAGTAGAACCTTTGGGAAGACTTGGGTGAAGTCTTTGTGATCTTGCTGTAAAAAACAGAAACTTTAGTGCTCACGAGATTAGCTGCCATTTTTTACTGGAGAGTGCTATTAAGTTGATTCTTTTTGCAGAGGATTAATAGACAAATTCCTCAGATCCACAAATTTATTTGAGAATTTTATGAGTTCCAGAAGTATGCGTTTGATCTAGATTACTATAGACTGTTCTGTTTTTGACAGATTCTGTTTTCTATGTGTTGCTTGCTTATTTTGATGAATCTATGAGTAGTATAGGAGGGTATGAACCATAGAGAAGTTGGAATATAGTAGATATTACACCAATATGAATTTATAATGAGTTCACAACAGTACCTAAGTGGTGATTTATTTTCTTATACTAACGGAGCTTACGAGTTTTCTGTTAAGTTTTGTGTTGTGAAGTTTTCAAGTTTTGGGTAAAGATTCGATGGACTATGGAATAAGGAGTGTCAAGAGCTTAAGCTTGGGGATGCCCAAGGAACCCCAAGGTAATATTCATGGACAACCAAGAGCCTAAGCTTGGGGATTCCCCGGAAGGCATCCCCTCTTTCATCCACATCCAACGGTAATTTTACTTGGAGCTATATTTTTATTCACCACATGATATGTGTTTTGCTTGGAGCGTCATTTTATTTTATTTTGTTTTGCTTGCTGTTTGAATAAAATACCAAGACATGAAATTCTTAAATGTTAGAGAGTCTTCACATAGTTGCATAATTATTCGACTACTCATTGATCTTCACTTATATCTTTTGGAGTAGTTTGTCATTTGCTCTAGTGCTTCACTTATATCTTTTTAGAGCATGGCGGTGGTTTTATTTTGAAGAAATAGATGAACTCTCGTGATTCACTTATATTATTTTGAGAGTCTTTAGAACAGCATGGTAGTTTTCTTTGGTTATGAAACTAGTCCTAATATGATGGGCATCCAAGAGGGATATAATAAAAACTTCCATATAAAGTGCATTGCATACTATGAGAAGTTTGATACTTGATGACTGTTTTGAGATATGAGGATGGTAATATTAGAGTCATGCTAGTGAGTAGTTGTGAATTTGAGAAATACTTGTGTTAAAGTTTGTGATTCTCGTAGCATGCACGTATGGTGAACCGTTATGTGATGAAGTCGGAGCATGATTTATTTATTGATTGTCTTCCTTATGAGTGGCGGTCAGGGACGAGCGATGGTCTTTTCCTACCAATCTATCCCCCTAGGAGCAGGCGTGTAGTACTTTGTTTCGATAACTAATGGATTTTAGCAATAAGTATGTGAGTTCTTTATGACTAATGTTGAGTTCATGGATTATACGCACTCTCACCCTTTCACCATTGCTAGCCTCTCTAGTACCGCGCAACTTTCGCCGGTATCATACACCCACCATATACCTCCATCAAAACAGCCACCATACCTACCTATTATGGCATTTCCATAGCCATTCCGAGATATATTGCCATGCAACTTTCCACCGTTCCGTTATTATGACACACTTCATCATTGTCATATTGCTTTGCATGATCATGTAGTTGACATCGTATTTGTGGCAAAGCCACCGTTCATAATTCTTTCATACATGTCACTCATGAGTCACTGCACATCTCGGTACACCGCCGGAGGCATTCATATAGAGTCATATATTGTTCTAAGTATCGAGTTGTAATTCTTGGGTTGTAAGTAAATAAGAGTGTGATGATCATTATTTTTAGAGCATTGTCCCAAGTGAGGAAAGGATGATGGAGACTATGATTCCCCCACAAGTCGGTATGAGACTCCGGACTAAATAAAAAAAGAGAGAGGCCATAAAAAAGGAGAACAGACCTAAATAAAAAAATGAGAGAAAAAGAGAGAAGGGACAATGCTACTATCCTTTTACCAGACTTGTGCTTCAAAGTAGCACCATGATCTTCATGATAGAGAGTCTCCTTGTAACATCCCAAATTTTCAATTTGGTATGTTATACATTAGATCATCATTGCATAGCATATTTTATTTTGCAATTTTGGTGGATCCTAGAAATTCTACGCAACTCAATGACCCACGGAGAGAGTTGGGGATTTCGTTATTTTCATATTTGAGTTCTCTCAAATTTTGAGAATAGGATCATTTGATTTTATTTATTTTATCATCAATTATTTCTATTACAAAAACATGAGAGAGGGAATAAAATGAATTTCCCAAAATAAAGAAATATTGAGGATTTAATAATAAAATCAAATAAGATTTTATTTCAGACTTTTTCGGTGTATTATTTGAATTTAGGAAAAATGTGCGTTTTTCAAAATTGCATTTAGGTCCCAAATAAATGTTCACCTTGTGCGGCTTGATTTTAGAAGTCCGCGAAAATTTATTTCGGAATTTTTGGAGTCCGTTTAGTATTTCTTTTTATTTTTCTTCCGAGCGGAATAATTTAAAAAAACCGAACCGACCTAACGGGCCGTGTTCGACTAGGACTCTGGCCCGAATAGGCAATATAAGCCGGCCCACCCCCCGGGAGAAACCCTAGCCGCCGCCTCGCCTGCCCTCGAGCCCCGCGCCGCCGCCGCTCGCACCCACGCGCCGCGCCGCCGCCGCCTCGACTTCCGTGCCAACGTTTTTAAAAAAAATCAGTTTTTGTCGGTTTTTTAGTTTCGATTTTTTTAATAGATCGGTTTTCCGATTTATTTAAATAGCGAGCGTTCGTCCGTTCGTTCGTTCTATCGAGCGTTCGTCGTTTTTCTTTTTCTTGGATTAAATCCGTGATTTTTCTGATCACGATTCCTGATCCGATTTTCGTTTTAGTTTAACTTTTCGCTCGTTTATCGGAATCAGGCGATTCAAGCGCCTAGAGTTTTGTCTCGAAACCCTCTATCCGTTTAACCAACTTAAACAAGATTTTGCTACTGTAAAATTTGCCCTAGATCCAGATTACTAGAACGAAGTTGTTTTGTTTCGCCGTTTGACTTTCGTTGCTTCGTTCGATTTGATTCTTTTTCCAAACCGGAGTTCTTAAGTTTAACCTTCTGGTTAGATCTCTTATTTGAGTTTTACCCGTGCATTAGATGAGTACTTATTGTATGCTTGTTTGTTTGTCTGCGATAGAATACCCGGAGTGTGCCGTCTGTTACTTCGAATCGTTAGGTTTCGTGGATCATCAGCAAGGCAAGTAACACTTTGATCATACCTTTCCTACTACCCAGTTTTATTACATTAGATCAATCCTCACACATTGCACGATTAGGATCTAATTAAATTGTGGGATGGGAAGTAGATGAGGTAGTACCTATTACCTGTTATTATCAAACCTTTGGGAGTTACTTCCGCGTTTGCTTATTTTGCCATGCTTTGCTAGTAGACGTGGATTGGGTGAGTGATATCCATGACAGATGTGAGATTGTTAATTAATGGTTTATCTAAGGTGGCAACTTAAACACACATCTAGGTGGATTGAGGCACCTGGGTATTCCAGGACATGCCTGTTTTCTTTTGGACCGCCACCCAGGCTCAAAGGGATCATGAGACTATTCATACTAGAAACTTCCGTGTGCAGCCACAAGCTATTATGGGCTCTAGAATAGTTGACTAAGTCGTGCGAACTCTTACAGTGGCAGACTAGCATATGTAGGGGATGTAGGTGGTACGGTCTACCCGATCGTAAGGTGCTAGCGCTTCTGAAAGACTATGTCTTGGTCACCCGTCTTCTCAAACACCATGTAGTGCGAGAAACCAAACGGAGGCGATCGAGTCTTGTGGGGAAAAGTGCGCAAACCTCTGCAGAGTGTAATAAACTAATCATGATTAGCCGTGTCCCCGGTTATGGACATCTTGAGTATCTAGTACTTGGATTATCATGTGAATCTCAACATGTTACTCTAAAATTAATGTTGTTGGGTTAACGATGATGCTTAATTGGGATTGAGAATGCTGTCAACCATTCTCAATGTTTAACAATCACCATGATAGTTAAATAAATTTTTCCTTTGTAGTAGGGAAAAATTGGCTTTACACAAAACCGTAACCATAGAGCTTTCCACCAGCCATATATGCATATAGTATAGTTATTTCATTCCATTACTCTCTATGTGTTACATTGCCAGCATATTCCATGTGCTGACCCGTTTCGGGCTGCAACGTTAATGTTGCAGACTTTTCAGACGATGATTAAGGAGTTTTTAGGTCGTGGTTCTATACTCAGTGATGCCGTTGGAGTTGATGGACTCACTTATCTTCCAAGCCTTCCACTGTTATCATTATTAGATGGCCTTAAGCCATATTTATTGTAATAAGTTCTCTTATGAGACACTCGATGTAATAAGTGTGTGATTGCTACTCTGTTACAAATCCTCCGAGTACTGTGTGGTGTCAGCATTACTGATCCAGGGATGACACCGGAGCACAGAGATCAGACTGTTTGAGGTCTGGTCGCTACGGAGATGGTATCAGAGCACACGCTGACTGTAGGACACGACCACTAAGCACAAGACCTAGATCACTATTCACTCTCTTCTCTTCTGACCTCTCATCTTTTCTACTCTTTAGGATGGCAGATGCAAGGAACAAGTTCACACAACCGGATGAAGATACACCCTTTGGACGACACTTGAAGGAAGTCACTAGATACCTGAACATGGGAGTACCAAGCTTCACGGGAACCTACAACGCCACTTTACCTGAAGAAGAGCGCTGGATGATTCAAGTTCAAGTTCCAGGAAGGACGTTCATGCCAGTCACTGAGCCCATAGAGTTTTCTTTTGATGCACCAACTTGGAATCTAGGAAAGAGCATGGCAGCTTACATCGCCATGGGACGCATTGGAGAAGTCTACCGCAAGGGTCTCAAGGATACTATCTACCAGATTTGTGGGTGACAAGATGAGCACTGGAGATGATCAGCACCAAGAAGGATAGATCAATCACAGCTTTTATCTAGGAGATAAACCAGCACATTCGACGATAGGAGAATCAGATGTGCGCTGACATGATAGACCTGAAGAAGGCTAATACTAGAATCAAGGAACTAGAGGAAGAACTCAAGGCTACACGTGAAGATTATGAAGAGGAAATTGAAGTATTGGTGGAGAAGAATGACGACCTAATCAAGAAGATTGGAATATTTATGGGAAGCCCTACGCCAGTAGATGAAGACGAAGAACCCCAGGAGATTAGCCCGGAAGACTACATCATCATCGACGGCACCGACTCGGAACCAGATAGTAGTGATGATGATTATGTTGATGAAGCTGGAGCAGATATCATGGAGTCTGCAATCGAAGAATATTTCTAGTAGACCACCTCATCAGTAGTAGTAGTCCACCATGTAAATATAGTAGTGAGCACTTTCGCGATAGATAGATCGATTGTATGCCCTTGTTTGATTGAATGAAGAGAATTGTTTGTTTTGCCTCATGTGCATATGGGTAGTGTTTTCTCTTTAGACCCCCTCTATTCTTATATCTCATCTTTTCTAAACCCTCAGATGCCTCCGAGACGTGACCCCGGATTTGCCTTTCCACCGAAGCTCACCCAGTTGATCCAGCAGCAGAACACATTGATGCAGTTGCTAGTCCAGAATCAGAATCAGGGGAACAACAACAACAACCCACCACCACCACCACCTGTTGACCACTTAGCCCATTTTCTTAGGCTAAATCCGCCGGTGTTTTCCAGTAGCACCGAGCCGATAGTAGCAGATGATTGGCTCCGCAAGACAGCTAGGGAATTGACCAGAGCAGGATGCACAGATGCAGAGAAGGTGAAGTTTGCCGCACATCAGCTAGAAGACCCGCAGCATCATGGTGGGAGAATTTCACAGCCACCTTCCCAGTTGACACTGTCACATGGGACCAGTTTCAGCAGGCTTTTCGTACTGCACATGTTTCAGCAGGAGCTATGGCCATGAAGAAGCGTGAGTTTCGCAACTTGCGCCAAGGAGGAAGGATAGTTGGCCAGTATGTGGAGGAATTTAGTAAGTTAGCACGTTATGCACCAGATGACGTCGCTACGGATGCAGCTAAGCAGGAGAAGTTTGTAGAAGGACTGAATGATGAGTTGAGCATGCAGTTGATGGTAGCCACCTTCAACAACTACCAGGAGTTGGTAGATCGTGCTCTTATGATTGAAGGGAAGCAGCAGCAAATTGAGAATCGCAAGAGGAAGTATGGACAAGGAAAGTACAATTCAGGAGCTCAGTAGAAGCCATGTTTTACCCCTAGACCGGGAGGACATTTTCAGCATACCCATGGAGGAGGTAGCTCGCACAATCACAATGGCACCAAGAATGGTAATGGCAATGGAGGAAGCAATGGCCAGAACCGCACCAACCCATCAACCCCAGCCAAGAAGGACCTGAGCCAAGTCACTTGTTTTAAGTGTCAAAAGACCGGACATTATGCCAATGAATGTCCTGAATGCCAAAATGGCAATGGAAGTTCTGGGAAGAAGCCGAACCCTTTCAACAGGGGACAGGTGAACCACGTTAGCGTGGAGGAGGTTGAAGCTCAGCCCGATGCAGTAATAGGTAAGTTTTTGGTTAAGTCATTTACTGCACTCGTACTTTTTGATACTGGTGCATCGCATTCATACATCTCAAGGGGATTTGTGGATAAGTATAACCTATCAACCCAAGCCCTTAGGTCACCCATGTTAGTAACCTCGCCTGGAGCAGAGTATGTGGCTAGTCTATGGTGTGATCGGTTACCATTAAGGATTGGTAACTATGTTTTTCCCTCAGACCTAATAGTATTGGAATCCCAAGGATTGGATGTGATATTAGGCATGAATTGGTTATCAAAGTATGAAGGGAATATTGAATGTGCTAGCAAGTCAATTTTGCTTACCACCCCAGAAGGGAGAAGGATCAAGTATGTATCCCGACATGTGCCAAAGAGGACTCAAGTAAATTTCTTAACAGGAGTTGTGCAGGAGGAAGTACCAGTGGTAAGGAATTTTCCTGATGTATTTCTAGAAGAGTTGCCAGGCATGCCACCGGATAGAGATATTGAGTTTTTGATTGAGCTATTGCCAGGCACATGGCCAATATCAAAGAGACCTTATAGGATGCCAGCAAAGGATTTGGTGGAAGTTAAGAAGCAGATTAAGGAGTTACTGGATAAAGGATATATTCGCCCAAGTTCTTCACCTTGGGGATCGCTAGTACTACAAGTGGAGAAAAAGGATGGATCGTTAAGGATGGTTGTTGATTATCGAGGACTGAATGAAGTAATGATCAAGAACAAGTACCCACTACCAATGATCAATGATATATTTGACCGATTACAAGGAGCTAAGGTATTTTCCAAGATCGATCTGCGATCAGGATACCACCAGTTGAAGATTCGAGATCAGGATATTTCGAAGACAGCTTTTACCACCAGGTATGGGCTGTATGAGTATACCGTTATGTCATTTGGTCTGACTAACGCACCTGCC
This sequence comes from Triticum urartu, assembly GCF_056163025.1. Taxonomy (NCBI): domain Eukaryota; kingdom Viridiplantae; phylum Streptophyta; class Magnoliopsida; order Poales; family Poaceae; genus Triticum; species Triticum urartu. Next base: position 439,220,777 of record NC_141878.1, on the reverse strand, counting down.
TATTTTATGAACATGATGAACAAAGTGTTTATGGAGTTTTTGGATAAGTTCGTCGTAGTGTTCATTGATGATATCCTGGTTTATTCTAAGAATGAAGAGAAGCATAAGGAGCATTTGCGTTTGGTACTTGGAAAGCTCAGAGAACATCAATTATATGCCAAGTTCAGCAAATGTGAGTTTTGGTTGAAGGAAGTAGGATTCCTCGGACACGTTATATCCGGAGAAGGTATAGCAGTTGATCCCACTAAAGTGGAAACCGTGACCAAGTGGGAAGCCCCAACAACAGTTGGAGAGATTCAGAGTTTTCTTTGACTCGCAGGATACTACCGGAGATTTATTGAGAATTTCTCAAAGATTGCGAAGCCTATGACGGAGTTGTTGAAGAAAGATACCAAGTTCATATGGACAGAGGAATGTGAGGCTAGTTTCCAAGAGTTGAAGAAACATTTGGTTACCTCACCAGTGTTGATTTTGCCAGACCAGACCAAAGATTATGAGGTGTATTGCGACGCTTCACGTCGAGGACTTGGAGCAGTGCTTATGCAGGAAGGGAGAGTTGTTTCATATGCCTCACGACAGCTTAAGCCTCACGAGTTAAATTATGCTACGCATGATTTGGAGTTAGCAGCCATAGTGCATGCATTGAAGACATGGAGACATTTCCTCATTGGAAATCATTGTGAGGTGTACACGGATCATAAGAGTTTGAAGTACATTTTCACACAGAAGGAGTTAAATCTCAGACAAAGGAGATGGTTGGAGCTTATCAAGGATTATGATATGAAACTTCATTATCACCCCGGAAAGGCTAATGTAGTAGCTGACGCATTAAGCCGTAAGAGCCATGTCAATACATTAATGACGGGAGAAATACCAATGGAGTTAGCAGAAAATCTTCGCGAACTATGTGTGGAAATAGTTCCGAGAGGCTATGTAGCAGCATTGGAGATTCAGTCAACTTTGATGGATAGAATCAAAGAAGCTCAAAGGACTGTCAAGGAGATTGCCGCTATAAAGGAGAAACTTAGCAAAGGAAAAGCTAAAGGATTTCGTGAGGATGAGAACGACACCCTATGGTTTGAAGACTGCGTTTACGTGCCCAATGACCCGGAGATCAGGAAGTTGATTTTGCAAGAGGCACACGATTCACCATATTCGATTCACCCAGGAAATACCAAGATGTATTTGGATTTGAAGGATATTTTCTGGTGGACCGGAATGAAGAAAGATATTGCGGAGTATGTAGCAGTTTGTGATGTATGTCAGAGAGTAAAGGCAGAGCATCAGAAGCCAGCAGGACTGTTACAACCATTGCCGATACCCGAATGGAAGTGGGATAAGTTAGGCATGGATTTTATCACGGGATTGCCCAGGACTCATTCAGGCTATGACTCAATTTGGGTTGTAGTCGATCGATTGACGAAAGTAGCTCATTTCATCCCAGTAAATACCACTTACACCCGTGCTAAGTTGGCAAAGATATACATGACTAGGATCGTATGTTTGCATGGAGTTCCAAGGAGTATCGTATCAGATAGAGAAACCCAGTTTACCTCAAAGTTCTGGAAGTAGTTGCATGAAACTTTGGGTACCAGGTTAGAATTCAGTACAGCTTTTCATCCACAGACAGATGGACAGACCGAGAGAGTCAATCAGATTTTGGAGGATATGCTGAGAGCTTGTGCACTAGATTATGGATCTAGTTGGGACGATAATTTGCCATATGCAGAATTTTCTTACAACAACAGTTATCAAACCAGTTTAAAGATGGCCCCTTTCAAAGCCTTGTACGGAAGGAGGTGCAGGACACTGTTGTCATGGGATGAAGTTGGAGACCGCCAGTTGTTTGGACCTGACTTTATTAAAGAGTCTGAACAGAAGGTGAAGTTGATTCGCGATAGGCTCAAGGTAGCCCAGTCCAGGCAGAAAAGTTATGCAGATTCTAAACACAAGGAGACAGTTTATGAAGTCGGAGATAGAGCATATCTTTGAGTATCTCCACTTCGGGGAACAATGAGTTTTGGAGTTAAAGGAAAGTTAGCGCCACGATTTGTAGGACCATATCGAGTTTTGGAGCGTATGGGAGAAGTGGCCTACAAGTTGGAATTGCCCGAAGGATGGTCAGGAGTTCATGATGTGTTCCACGTTTCTCAGTTAAAGAAATGTCACGCGGAGATGGCTGACATACCGTTGAGAGACACAGTACCCTTAGAAACTATTCAGTTGGATAACGATTTGACCTACGAGGAGAAACCAATTAAGATTCTCGAGTTTGCCAGCCGAGTTACCCGCAGCAAGGTTATCAAGTTTTGCAAATTTCAGTGGAGCCACCACACGGAGGATGAAGCCACTTGGGAACGAGAGGAAGATTTACTCAAGGACCACCCTCACCTATTTTCTAGCCAACCCGAATCTCGAGGGCGAGATTCATCTTAAGGGGGGTAGGTTTGTAACATCCCAAATTTTCAATTTGGTATGTTATACATTAGATCATCATTGCATAGCATAATTTATTTTGCAATTTTGGTGGATCCTAGAAATTCTACGCAACTCAATGACCCACGGAGAGAGTTGGCGATTTCGTTATTTTCATATTTGAGTTCTCTCAAATTTTGAGAATAGGATCATTTGATTTTATTTCTTTTATCATCAATTATTTCTATTACAAAAATATGAGAGAGGGAATAAAATGACTTTCCCAAAATAAAGAAATATTGAGGATTTAATAATAAAATCAAATAAGATTTTATCTCGGAGTTTTTCGGTGTTTTAATTGAATTTAGGAAAAATGTGCATTTTTCAAAATTGCATTTAGGTCCCAAATAAATGTTCACCTTGTGCGGCTTGATTTTAGAAGCCCATGAAAATTTATTTCGGAATTTTTGGAGTCCGTTTAGTATTTCTTTTTATTTTTCTACCGAGCGGAATAATTTTAAAAAAAACGAACCGACCTAACGGGCCGTGTCCGACTAGGACTCTGGCCTGACTAGGCAATATAAGCCGGCCCAGCCCCCCCGGGAGAAACCCTAGCCGCCGCCTTGCCCGCCCTCGAGCCCCCCGCCGCCGCCGCTCGCCCCCACCCGCCGTGCCGCCGCCGCCACGCACCGCCGCCGCCGCCATCGCCGCTGCCGCCGCCACGCGCCGCCGCCGCCTCGACTTCCGTGCCAACGTTTAAGAAAAATCGGTTTTTGTCGGTTTTTTAGTTTCGATTTTTTTAATAGATCGGTTTTTCCGGTTTATTTAAATAGCGAGCGTTCGTCCGTTCGTTCGTTCTAGCAAGCGTTCGTCGTTTTTCTTTTTCTCGGATTAAATCCGTGATTTTTCTGATCGCGATTCCTGATCCAATTTTCGTTTTAGTTTAACTTTTCGCTCGTTTATCGGAATCAGGCGATTCAAGCGCCTAGAGTTTCGTCTCGAAACCCTCTATCCGTTTAACCAACTTAAACAAGATTTTGCTACTGTAAAATTTTCCCTAGATCTAGATTACTAGAACGAAGTTGTTTTGTTTCGCCGTTTGACTTTCGTTGCTTTGTTCGATTTGATTCTTTTTGCAAACCAGAGTTCTTAAGTTGAACCTTCTGGTTAGATCTTTTATTTGAGTTTTACCCGTGCATTAGATGAGTACTTATTGTATGCTTGTTTGTTTGTCTGTGATAGAATACCCGGAGTGCGCCGCCTGTTACTTCAAATCGTTAGGTTTCGTGGATCATCAGCAAGGCAAGTAACACTTTGATCATACCTTTCCTACTACCCAGTTTTATTGCATTAGATCAATCCTCACACATTGCATGATTAGGATATAATTAAATTGTGGGATGGGAAGTAGATGAGGTAGTACCTATTACCTGTTATTATCAAACCTTTGGGAGTTACTTCTGCGTTTGCTTATTTTGCCATGCTTTGCTAGTAGACGTGGATTGGGTGAGTGATATCCATGACATATGTGAGATTGTTAATTAATGGTTTATCTAAGGTGGCAACTTAAACACACATCTGGGTGGATTGAGGCACCTGGGTATTCCAGGACTTGCCTGTTTTCTTTTGGACCGCCACCCAGGCTCAAAGGGATCATGAGACTATTCATACTAGAAACTTCCGTGTGCAGCCACAAGCTATTATGGGCTCTAGCATAGGTGACAGTCGTGCGAACTCTTACAGTGGTAGACTAGCAGATGTAGGGGATGTAGGTGGTACGGTCTACCCGATCGTAAGGTGCTAGCACTTCTGAAAGACTATGTCTCGGTCATCCGTCTTCTCAAACACCATGTAGTGCGAGAAACCAAACGGAGGCGATCGAGTCTTGTGGGGAAAAGTGCGCAAACCTCTGCAGAGTGTAATAAACTAATCATGATTAGCCGTGTCCCCGGTTATGGACATCTTGAGTATCTAGTACTTCGATTATCATGTGAATCTCAACATGTTACTCTAAATTAATTTTGTTGGGTTATGTTTAATGATGATGCTTAATTGGGATTGAGAATGCTGTCAACCATTCTCAATGTTTAACAACCACCATGATAGTTAAATAAATTTATTCCTTTATAGTAGGGAAAAATTGGCTTTACACAAAACCGTAACCATAGAGCTTTCCACCAGCCAAATAGGCATATAGTATAGTTGTTTCATTCCATTACTCTCTATGTGTTACATTGCCAGCATATTCCATGTGCTGACCCGTTTCGGGCTGCAACGTTAATGTTGCAGACTCTTCAGACGATGATTAAGGAGTTTTTAGGTCGTGGTTCTATACTCAGTGATGCCGTTGGAGTTGATGGACTCACTTATCTTCCAAGCCTTCCGCTGTTATCGTTATTAGATGGCCTTAAGCCATATTTATTGTAATAAGTTCTCTTATGAGACACTCGATGTAATAAGTGTGTGATTGCTACTCTGTTATAAATCCTCCGAGTACTGTGTGGTGTCAGCATTACTGATCCAGGGATGACACCGGAGCACAGAGATCAGACTGTTTGAGGTTTGGTCGCTACACTCCTATGTTGTCACTTTCATATACTAGTGGGAATTTTACATTATAGAACTTGGCTTGTATATTCCAATGATGGGCTTCCTCAAAATTTCCCTAGGTCTTCATGAGCAAGCAAGTTGGATGCACACCTACTTAGTTCTTTTGTTGAGCTTTCATACACTTATAGCTCTAGTGCATCTGTTGCATGGCAATCCCTACTCACTCACATTGATATCTATTGATATTCATCTCCATAGCCCATTGATACGCCTAGTTGATGTGAGACTATCTTCTCCTTTTTGTCTTCTCCACAACCACCATTCTATTCCACCTATAGTGCTATGTCCATGGATCACGCTCATGTATTGCGTGAAGAATGAAAATTTTTGAGTACATCAAAAGTATGAAACAATTGCTTGGCCTATCATCGGGATTGTGCATGATTTAAATATTTTGTGTGGTGAAGATAGAGCATAGCCAGACTATATGATTTTGTAGGGATAGCTTTCTTTGGCCATGTTATTTTGAGAAGACATAATTGCTTGGTTAGTATGCTTGAAGTATTATTATTTTTATGTCAATATTAAACTTTTTTCTTGAATCTTATGGATCTGAATATTCTTGCCACAATAAAGAGAATTACATGGATAAATATGTTAGGTAGCATTCCACATCAAAAATTCAGTTTTTATCATCTACCTACTCGAGGAAGAGCAGGAATTAAGCTTGGGGATGCTGATACGTCTCCAACGTATCTATAATTTTTTATTGTTCCATGCTATTATATTATCTGTTTTGGATGTTTATGGGCTTTATTTTACACTTTTATATTATTTTTGGGACTAACCTGTTAACCCAGAGCCCAGTGCGAGTTCCTGTTTTTTCCCTTGTTTCAGTGTTTCGAAGAAAAGGAATATCAAACGGAGGCCAAACAGAATGAAACCTTCGGGAGAGTTATTTTTGGAAAGAAAGCAATCCGGGAGACTTGGAGTGCACGTCAGGGGATCAACGAGGAGAGCACGAGGCAGGGGGTGCGCCCACCCCCTAGGCGCGCCCTCCACCCTCGTGGGCCCCTCGTGGCTCCCCTGACCGACTTCTTTCGCCTATATATATATCCATATACCCTAAAACCTTCGAGGAGGAGAATAGATCGGGAGTTCCGCCGCCAGAAGCCTCCGTAGCCACGGAAAACCAATCTAGACCCATTCCGGCACCCTGCCGGAGGGGGGGGGACCCTCACCGATGGCCATCTTCATCATCCCGGCGCTCTCCATGACGAGGAGGGAGTAGTCCACCCTCGGGGCTGAGGGTATGTACCAGTAGCTATGTGTTTGATCTATCTCTCTCATGTTCTTGAGGTGATACGATCTTGATGTATCGCGAGCTTTGCTATTATAGTTGGATCTTATGATGTTTCTCCCCCTCTACTCTCTTGTAATGGATTGAGTTTTCCCTTTGAAGTTATCTTATTGGATTGAGTCTTTAAGGATTTCAGAACACTTGATGTATGTCTTGCCATGCTTATCTGTGGTGACAATGGGATATCACGTGATCCACTTGATGTATGTTTTGGTGATCAACTTGCGGGTTCCGCCCATGAACCTATGCATAGGGGTTGGCACACATTTTCGTCTTGACTCTCCGGTAGAATCTTTGGGGCACTCTTTGAAGTACTTTGTGTTGGTTTGAATAGATGAATCTGAGATTGTGTGATGCATATCGTATAATCATACCCACGGATACTTGAGGTAACATTGGAGTATCTAGGTGACATTAGGGTTTTGGTTGATTTGTGTCTTAAGGTGTTATTCTAGTACAAACTCTATAATAGATTGACCGGAAAGAATAGCTTCATGTTATTTTACTATGGACTCTTGAATAGATCGATCATAAAGGATAACTTCGAGGTGGTTTCATACCCTACCATAATCTCTTCGTTTGTTCTCCGCTATTAGTGACTTTGGAGTGACTCTTTGTTGCATGTTGAGGGAAAGTTATATGATCCAATTATGTTATTATTGTTGAGAGAACTTGCACTAGTGAAAGTATGAACCCTAGGCCTTGTTTCCTAGCATTGCAATACCGTTTGTGCTCACTTTTATCATTAGTTACCTTGCTGTTTTTATATTTCAGATTACAAATACCCATATCTAGCATCCATATTGCACTTGTATCACCATCTCTTCGCCGAACTAGTGCACCTATACAATTTACCATTGTATTGGGTGTGTTGGGGACACAAGAGACTCTTTGTTATCTGGTCGCAGGGTTGTTTGACAGAGACCATCTTTATCCTACGCCTCCCACGGATTGATAAACCTTAGGTCATCCACTTGAGGGAAATTTGCTACTGTCCTACAAACCTCTGCACTTGGAGGCCCAACAACATCTACAAGAAGAAGGTTGTGTAGTAGACATCAACCCCCACGTCACGCACGACCCTCCACGTCGCCGTTCAACACGGGTCGTGGGAAGCGCAACGGAAGAGGAGTTACTGCGGTAAAATCCGTCCCACCTGCCCGCGCACCTTTCTGGGCCTAGCCCAACAACGCGTCGCACTTACGTATGGCCCAGGACCGGGGGCTCCTGTTGGTGTACAAAAGTAGGGGCTCTCCTTTTGACCCCTTTACTTGTGCGCGGGCGGTCAGAGCCACGCGCCGTGGCCACACTTAGCAGGGCAGAGGAGGGAAGCCGGAGAGAAGCCGAAGCACCAAGGCAAACAAGACAACGCCAAGGCCGAGAGCACAAAGAGCAGAGGGATGACGCAGGTTCCCTCGGCAAGACTCTTGCCAGGGCAGCCTCAGCGGCCCCGACAAGACCCTTGCCAGGGCAGGTCGCCCAACGCTAGTGGAGCGCACCACCCTTGAGTCCACAGTTTCCAACACCATCAACCACGTTGGGCCAGGGCTCGGGAGGCACCTCCATGGTGGCATGCAGATCTTTGTGAAGACAGAGAAACACTCAGAATCAGATGAGAACCAGAAGACGGCGACCCTCGACGGGATCCTAGCCGAGGAAGTCGAAAAGGCCCCCGGCAAGACCATTGCCGGGGATGACAGCAAGGCCCCCGGCAAGACCCTCGTTGGGGATGATGGCAACGCCACGACAAGACCCTTGACTGGCCCCCGGCAAGGCCCTTGCCGAGGGATTCAGCAGGGCCACTGCCAGACCCGCACCATCCAAGACTACCACCGCCGTTCGCATGCAGCCACCAGCCCAACCAGCTCGGCAGGCACCTGCGTGGCAATGTGCGACTTCCAGGCCAAATCATCAGGCACCTGCGTGGCGGCGTGCGGACCTTCAAGAAGGCCCTACCACCGCACCACATCAGCTGCCTGCCTGTCTACATGGCACTGCATGCATAGCTGGCCTGGGCGCGTGTCGAAGCGAGGAGGAGCGGCGACGGACGAGACGGGCCTCGTTCTCGTCCCCAATAAAGCTAAGGGACACCTAAGCGATGCATTAAATGCGTCTTGTCTGTGTGCCATTGTGGCAACCCCTTTCGATTATAAAAGGAGGCCCATGACGTACTGGAGGGGGATTCGGCTCTTTTGAACTACATAGCCACCGTAGCTAGTTCGAAAGCCCAAGAACTGAATACATCCACCAAAGCAGGACTAGGGTTTTACGCATCCTCGCGGCCCGAACCAGGGTAAACGATACTCGTGCTGACTACTAATCCTGCTCTTCTCACGACCCCGCACCCCGGCAACCGTAGTAGGGATTCTTGTGATCCCATAGGTGTCGTTTCCCACCGATAGGAGCCAATGCATATATTGCTAAATTTGGGGTGCCGAACTATACTGTAAAAAGTGTTCGGACATTGTTGCCGTGTTGTGGGGCACTATGAAGCCCCTGGCAAATTGAAACGTACCAAAGTGTACGGGTGCTATTTGATAAAGTTATCAAAAAAAGAAAAATAAGAAAGGGTAGTAAGCTATAGCCGTAAAATTTGGGCCGCAAACTGTTTCCATTATAATTTCATTAGTGTGTTAAAGCGCATTTATACAAGTAGTGCAATAAGCAGAAGGCTATTTAGTATGCCTTAACCAAGGGAGAGCTGCGTGTGGGTCCTGAAAACAGGTAAATGGATCATTAAAGAAACCACCTAAAAATTCCCCAGTACGTCCATCCTTCTTGCCGTCTTGGTGTATTTATCCTTCGAAGAGGACCGATGGTCAGGCCATCAGGGAAGGCCTATGGAAAAGAAACCTGAAAAGGAGAAAGAAGAAAAAGTGAAAGTACGTGTGTTCGGGGCGATCGAGCCGTATTGTGGATCACAAGCTAGTTATGCCTCCATCCATGCCCATGGTATTTTGAGTGCGTAGTTATGTACGCGTGATACAATTGTCGCCACTTGGTCGGGGCTGGGACAGAGGCCGAATTACTAGTCGAGCTCTTGACGAGCCGAGCTGTCCTGCTGTAGAATTGTTCGTACTCTCTTGACAGTGTCCAGGAGCTCGGCCACCGAATTAAGGTTCTGCTTGAAGAGGCCGCTCTGTACTTCTACTGCTAAGGCAGCGGTGTGCTCCTCTGTGTGGAGGGGGCGTTCCATGTTTCAATTAATTGTTATGATGCCGCGTGGTACAGGCATCTTGAGCTTGAGATAAGCGTAGTGTGGCACTGCGTTGAATCGAGCAAATGCGGTTCGTCCAAGCAGTGCGTGATAGCCGCTGCTAAAGGGGACGATATCAAAGATTAACTCCTCACTTCGGAAGTTGTCCGGAGATCCGAAGACAACCTCTAGTGTGATTGAGCCCATACAGCGGGCCTCTACACCTGGTATGGCTCCTTTAAAGGTAGTCTTTGTGGGCTTGATCCATGATGGATGAATGCCCATTTTGCGCACTGTATCCTGATAGAGCAGGTTGAGGTTGCTGCCACCGTCCATCAGGACTCGTGTCAGGTGGAATCCATCAATTATTGGGTCCAGGACCAGTGCGGCTGAACCGCTGTGACGGATACTGGTCGGATGATCCCGACGATCGAAAGTGACCGGGCATGACGACCATGGATTAAATTTTGGGGCAACTGGCTCTATCGCGTAGACGTCCCTGAGTGCGCGCTTGCGCTCCCACTTGGGGATGTGGCTAGCGTATATCATGTTCACTGTTTTGACCTGAGGGGGAAACTTCTTCTGTCCCCCTGTGTTTGGTGGCCGGGGCTCCTCATCATCGTCCTCGCTTTGCGATCCCTTCTCCTTGCTTTCGACATTTAACTTGCCGGCCTGTTTAAAAACCCAACAATCTCTGTTGGTATGATTGGGTGGTTTGTCTAGGGTGCCATGGATCTAGCAAGGACGACCGAGTATGCGGTCCAAGCTGGATGAGCCTGAATTGTTCTTTTTGAACAGCTTCTTCCGCTGACCGGACATAGAGCCACTGTATTCGGCATTGACCGCCGTATCATCGGTGTGTCATTGTTGTTTCTACGCTTGTGTCTATTGCGTCGGGACTTGTCGTTGCTATTTCTGGCTTCAGAGGTGCCGGTGTTGCTTGCATTGTTTTTGCTACGGGCCAGCCAACTATCTTCACCTGCACAAAAGCGGGTCATGAGTGCCATGAGGGCTGCCATGGACTTCGACTTTTCTTGGCCGAGGTGGCGGGCGAGCCATTCATCGTGGATGCTGTGTTTAAAGGCCGCTAGGGCTTCGGCATCCGGACAGTCGACGATCTGGTTCTTTTTGGTTAGGAACCTAGTCCAGAATTTCTTGGCTGACTCTCCGGGCTGTTGAACTATATGGCTTAATTCATCGGCATGTGGTGGCCGGACATATGTACCTTGGAAGTTGTCGCAGAAGGCATCTTCCAAATCCTCCCAGCTGCCAATAGAGTTTTCGGGCAGACTGTTTAGCGAGTGCCGAGCTGGCCCTTTTGAGTTTTAATGGGAGGCATTTGATGGCATGGAGGTCATCTCCGCGGGACATATGGATATGGAGAAGAAAATCCTCAATCCACACCGCAGGATCAGTTGTTCCATGTATGATTCAATATTCATGGGTTTAAACCCTTCTGGGAATTCGTGCTCCATTACTTCGTCAGTGAAGCAAAGAGGGTGTGCGGCGCCTCTATATCGGGCCACATCGCGACGTAGCTCCGATGGAGTCTGTCTGCGGTTTTTGGACCGCGCATGACTTGACTTGTCACGTCCGAATAGATAGCCATCCTCACGTGTCGGGGCATGTCCTCGCGATCCGTAGATCGATCTGGTATGTCCTGCTCTATTGTCGAGGTCCTGCCGAAGGTCATATGTATAACCACGACCTGTTTTATCTCTGCCTTTACGATGAGGCGGGGCGGGTTGGTGTTCGGCTTGAGTTGCCGTTTTATCTTGACCACGTGGCGGTCGGTCAGCCGCATTGCGCGATGATGGTACGGGCTCCGGTGCCTCGTCGTCAAACTGAGGTAACAATTTGTGCTTCGGGTAGCTTTTGGCTGGGCGCTTGAGGCCGTATTCTTTGGCTGCTAGGACATCGGCCCATCTATCATTGAGCATATCTTGGTCAGCTTGAAGTTGCTGCTGCTTCTTTTTTAGACTCCTTGTAGTGGCTATTAGCTGGCGCTTAAAGCGCTCCTACTCGAGAGGTTCCTCAGGTATGATAAAATCCTCGTTGCCGAGGTCTCCTCCTCCTCGGAGAGCGAGAGATAACTACTATCCTCCGAGTCTTCGTTTATGGCATGTTCATTAGGGCTAACTTGCCCGTCTTCCCGATTGTCTTGTTCGATAGTTCATTCATCTAGATCTTCTATGTCTTCGGCACCGTCCAGAGTGTTATCGTCTCCCGTGCCGGTCTTGCTGTCCTTTTCACGACGCGACTTAGAGCGGCGCCGCTGACACTGGCGTTTTGGTTGTATCACAGGAGGTTCGTCCTCAACTGGATCTTCTTTGTCATCATCGTTAGTTCTTTTAGGTGTATCCGCCATGTACATGTCGTAAGAAGAGGTGGCCATCCAGCGTCCGGTAAATGACGGGTCTTGGCCCTGCTCCTCATCGGCATCGTCGTCCATACCGTCGATGTCTCCGGAGCCGTAATTGAGCGTGTGGGTTAAGTCTTCGACACTGGCTATGAAGTGGGCGGTGGGTGGGAAGCGAAATTGTCCATCATCAGCCTCCAGTTCGTACCGGATGTAATTCGGCTGTGAGCCCCCTGCTAAGGATAGTGCTCTTAACGAGTTAAACATGTCTCCCAAAGGCAAGTGCCGGAAGATGTCGGCGGAGCTGAATTTGACGATCGATGAACGATCAAGCTCGACGTACGTGGACGCACAAGGTTCGGAACCTGTAGCCGGAGACGAGTCCATGGTTCCGATGACGCAGATGTCACTTGACGTTAGGTCTGTGTGTGGCTCCAACTCTGCTGAGTCCGCGACTTCCTTGGCGGAGTTGAGCTTCCCTTCCTCGGATGGCGCCATATGCTCTGAATCTGAGGCCAGAGGAGCTACAGGTACTATCTCCTGGGTATGGTCCGATGAAAGATTTACATCGTGTTCATCGTGGTGGCTGGGAGCAGCTATCATGGTCTCGAATCCGTCGAAGGTCAAGTCTCCGCGGATATCCACGACATAATTCAAGCTTCCAAATCTGACCTGATGGCCAGGGGCGTAGCTTTCGATCTTCTCCAGATGGCCAAGCGAGTTGGCCCGCAGTGCGAAGCCGCCGAATACGAAGATCTGTCCGGGGAGGAAGACTTCCCCTTGGACAGCGTTGTTGTAGATGGTCGAAGGATCCATCGAACCTTTTAACGATGGCATAGTGGAACTCTCAATGAAAGCACCAATGTCGGTGTCAAAACCGGCGGATCTCGGGTAGGGGGTACCGAACTGTGCGTCTAAGGTCGATGGTAACAGGAGAAAGGGGACACAATGTTTACCCAGGTTTGGGCCCTCTCTATGGAGGTAATACCCTACTTCCTGCTTGATTGATCTTGATGAATATGAGTATTGCAAGACTTGATCTACCACAAGATCGTAATGGTTAAACCCTAAAAGTCTAGCCTGTCTGACTATGATTATGAGGATATATCTCTACGGACCTAGCCCTCTGGTTTATATAGACACCGGAGGGATCAGGGTTACATAAGGTCGGTTACAAAGAAAGGAATCTTCATATTCGGACGCCAAGCTTTCCTTCCACGTCAAGGAGAGTCCCATACGGACACGGGTAGAGTCTTCGGTCTTTGTATCTTCACAGCCCATCAGTCCGACCCATGTCTAATAGGTCGGACGCCCGAGGACCCCTTAGTCTAGGACTCCCTCAGCGGGCGTAGGTATATACATATTTCTTGCCGTCACTAGTTGTTTCTTGATTTGGCGGTATTGTTATATGAAGCGGCCCAGACCGACATTACGCGTACGCTTACGCGAGACTGGTTCTACCGATGTGCTTCGCACACAGGTGGCTGGTGGGTGTTAGTTTCTCCAACTTTAGTTGAATCAGATTCAATGAACAGGGTTCTTTCTGAAGATCAAATAGCAATCACTATACCGTGTTGTGGTTTTTGATGCGTAGGTAAGAACGGTTCTTGCTTAGCCTGTAGCAGCCACGTAAAACTTGCAACAACAAAGTAGAGGACGTCTAACTTGTTTTTGTAGGGAATGTTGTGATGTGATATGGTCAAGACATCATGCTAAATTTTATTGTATGAGATGATCATGTGTTGTAGCACAGTTATCGGCAACTGGCAGGAGCCATATAGTTGTTGCTTTATTCTATGAAATGCAATCACCATGTAATTGCTTTACTTTATCACTAAGCGGTAGCGATAGTCGTAGAAGAAATAGTTGGCAAGACAACAACGATGCTTCAATGGAGATCAAGGTGTCAAACCGGTGACGATGGTGATCGTGACGGTGCTTTGGAGATGGAGATCAAAGGCACAAGATGATGATGGCCATATGATATCACTTATTTTGATTGCATGTGATGTTTATCCTTTATGCATCTTATTTTGCTTAGTTCAGTGGTAGCATTATAAGATGATCTCCCACTAAATTTCAAGGTATAAGTGTTCTCCCTGAGTATGCACCGTTGCTACAGTTCGTTGTGCCGAGACACCACGTGATGATCGGGTGTGATAAGCTCTAAGTTCACATACAACGGGTGCAAGCCAGTTTTTCACACGCAGAATACTCGGGTTAAACTTGAAGAGCCTAGCATATGCAGATATGGCCTCGAAACACTGAGACCGAAAGGTCGAGCGTGAATCATATAGTAGATATGATCAACATAGTGATGTTCACCATTGAAAACTACTCCATCTCACGTGATGATCGGACATGGTTTAATTGATATGGATCACGTGATCACTTAGATGATTAGAGAGATGTCTATCTAAGTGGGAGTTCTTAAGTAATTTGATTAATTGAACTTTAATTTATCATGAACTTAGTACCTGATAGTATTTTGCATGTCTATGTTATTGTAGATAGATGGCCCGTGTTGTTGTTCCATTGAATTTTAATGTGTTCCTAGAGAAAGCTAAGATGAAAGATGATGGTAGCAACTACACGGACTGGGTCCGTAACTTGAGGATTATCCTCATTGCTGCACAGAAGAATTACATCCTGGAAGCACTGCTAGGTGACAAACCCGCTGCAGGAGCAACGCCAGATGTTGTGAACACGTGGCAGAGCAAAGCTGATGACTACTCGGTAGTTCAGTGTGCCATGCTTTATGGCTTAGAACCGGGACTTCGACGAAGTTTCGAATGTCATGGAGCAGATGAGATGTTCCAGGAGTGGAAGTTAATATTTCAAGCAAAAGCCTGGATTGAGAGATATGAAGTCTCCAGTAAGTTCTACAGCTGCAAAATGGAGGAGAATAGTTCTGTCAGTGAACATATACTCAGAATGTCTAGGTATCACAACCACTTGACTCAGCTGGGATTTAATCTTCCTGGTGACAGTGTCATTGACAGAGTTCTTCAATCACTGCCACCAAGCTACAAGAGCTTCGTGATGAACTATAATATCCAAGGGATGGATAAGACGATTCCTGAGCTCTTCGCAATGCTAAAGGCTGCGGAGGTAGAAATCAAGAAGGAGCATCAAGTGTTGATGGTCAACAAGACCACCAGTTTCAAGAAAAAGGGTAAAGGGAAGAAGGGGAACTTCAAAAAGAACATCAAGCCAGTTGCCGCTCAAGTGAAGAAACCCAAGTTTGGACCTAAACCCGAGACTGAGTGTTTCTACTGCAAAGGGACTAGTCACTGGAAGCGGAATTGCTCGAAGTATTTGGCGGAGAAGAAGGATGGCAAAGTGAAAGGTATATCTGATATACATGTTATTGATGTGTACCTTACTAATGCTCGCAGTAGTGCCTGGGTATTTGATACTGGTTCAGTTGCTAACATTTGCAACTCGAAACAGGGGCTACGGATTAAGCAAAGATTGGCTAAGGACAAGGTGACGATGCGCGTGGGAAATGGTTCCAAAGTCGATGTGAGCGCCGTCGGCACGCTACCTCTACATCTACCTTCAGGATTAGTTTTAGACCTAAATAATTGTTATTTGGTGCCAGCGTTGAGCATGAACATTATATCTGGATCTTCTTTGATGCGAGACGGTTATTCATTTAAATCAGAGAATAATGGTTGTTCTATTTATATGAGTAATATCTTTTATGGTCATGCACCCTTGATGAGTGGTCCATTTTTACTAAATCTTGATAGTAGTGATGCACATGTTCATAGTATTGAAGCCAAAAGATGCAGAGTTGATAATGATAGTGCAAATTATTTGTGGCACTACCATTTAGGTCATATTGGTGTAAAGCGCATGAAGAAACTCCATTCCGATGGACTTCTGGAATCACTTGATTATGAATCACTTAGTACTTGCGAACCATGCCTCATGGGCAAGATGACTAAAACTCCATTCTCCGGAACAACAGAGCGAGCAACAGAGTTATTGGAAAGAAGTGCGCAGGAGGAAAGTAGAACTTGACGAGGTAATTGTATCTTCTCCCTTATTGGAAAGTAGTTCATCACTGAAATCAGTTCTAGTGATTCCTACACTAGTAAGTGAGCAAGCTAATGATGATGATCATGAAACTTCTGATCAAGTTACTACTGAACCTGGTAGGTCAACCAGAGTAAGATCCGCACCAGAGTGGTACGGTAATCCTATTCTGGAAGTCATGTTACTTGACCATGCCGAACCTACGAACTATGAGGAAGTGATGACGAGCCCAGATTCTGCAAAATGGCTTGAGGCCATGAAATCTGAGATGGGATCCATGTATGAGAACAAAGTATGGACTTTGGTTGACTTTCCCGATGATCGGCAGGCCATAGAGAATAAATGGATCTTCAAGAAGAAGACTGACGCTGACGGTAATGTTACTGTCTACAAAGCTCGACTTGTTGCAAAAGATTTTCGACAAGTTCAAGGAGTTGACTATGATGAGACCTTCTCACCTGTAGCGATGCTTAAGTCCGTACGAATCATGTTGGAAATTGCCGCATTTTATGATTATGAAATTTGGGAAATGGATGTCAAAACTGCATTCCTTAATCGATATCTTAAAGAAGAGTTGTATATGATGCAACCAGAAGGTTTTGTCGATCCAAAAGGTGTTAACAAAGTGTGCAAGCTCCAGCGATCCATTTATGGACTGGTGCAAGCCTCTCAGAGTTGGAATATATGCTTTGATAGTGTGATCAAAGCATATGGTTTTATGCTGACTTTTGGAGAAGCCTGTATTTACAAGAAAGTGAGTGGGAGCTCTGTAGCATTTCTAATATTATATGTAGATGACATATTGTTGATTGGAAATGATACTGAATTTCTGAATAGCATAAAAGGATACTTGGATAAGAATTTTTCAATTAAAGACCTCGGTGAAGCTGCTTATATATTAGGCATCAAGATCTATAGAGATAGATCAAGACGCTTAATTGGACTTTCACAAAGCACATACCTTGATAAAGTTTTGAAGAAGTTCAAAATGGATCAAGCAAAGAAAGGGTTCTTGCCTGTGTTACAAGGTATGAAGTTGAGTCAGACTCAATGCTCGACCACTACAGAAGATAGAGAGAAAATGAAAAATGTTCCCTATACTTCAGCCATAGGCTCTATCATGTATGCAATGATGTCTACCAGACCTGATGTGTGCCTTTCTATCAGTCTAGCAGGGAGGTACCAAAGTAATCCAGGAGTGGATCATTGGACAACGGTCAAGAACATCCTGAAATACCTGAAAAGGACTAAGGATATGTTTCTCTTATATGGAGGTGACAAAGAGCTCGTCGTAAACGGCTACGTCGATGCAAGCTTTGACACTAATCCGGATGACTCTAAATCACAAACTGGATACATGTTTTTATTAAATGGTGGAGCTGTCAGTTGGTGCAGTTCGAAGCAGAGTGTCGTGGCGGGATCTACGTGTGAAGCGGAATACATAGCTGCTTCGGAAGTAGCAAATGAAGGAGTCTGGATGAAGGAGTTCATATCCGATCCAGGTGTCATACCTAGTGCATCGGGTCCAATGAGAATCTTTTGTGACAATACTGGTGCAATTGCCTTGGCAAAGGAATCCAGATTTCACAAGAGAACTAAGCACATCAAGAGACGCTTCAATTCCATCCGCGATCAAGTCAAGGAGGGAGACATAGAGATCTGCAAGATACATACGGATCTGAATCCTGCAGACCCGTTGACTAAGCCTCTCTCACGAGCAAAACATGATCAGCACCAAGACTCCATGGGTGTTAGAATCATTACAATGTAATCTAGATTATTGACTCTAGTACAAGTGCGAGACTGAAGGAAATATGCCCTAGAGGCAATAATAAAGTTGTTATTCATATTTCCTTATATCATGATAAATGTTTATTATTCATGCTAGAAATGTATTAAACGGAAACTTAGTACATGTGTGAATACATAGACAAACAGGACATCACTAGTATGCCTCTACTTGACTAGCTCGTTGAATCAATGATGGTTATGTTTCCTAACCATAGACATGAGTTGTCATTTGATTAACGAGATCACATCATTAGAGAATGATGTGATTGACTTGACCCATACATTAGCTTAGCACGATGATCGTTTAGTTTGTTGCTATTGCTTTCTCCATAACTTATACATGTTCCTATGACTATGAGATCATGCAACTCCCGAATACCGGAGGAACACTTTGTGTGCTACCAAATGTCACAACGTAACTGGGTGATTATAAAGGTGCTCTACAGGTGTCTCTGATGGTGTTTGTTGAGTTGGCATAGATCGAGATTAGGATTTGTCACTCCGATTGTCAGAGAGGTATCTCTAGGCCCTCTCGGTGATGCACATCAATATAAGCCTTGCAAGCAATGTGACTAATGAGTTAGTTGAGGGATGATGCATTATGGAACGGGTAAAGAGACTTGTCGGTAACGAGATTGAACTAGGTATTGAGATACCGACGATCGAATCTCGGGCAAGTAACATACCGATGACAAAGGGAACAACGTATATCGTTATGCGGTTTGACCGATAAAGTTCTTTGTAGATTACGTGGGAGCCAATATGAACATCCAAGTTCCGCTATTGGTTATTGACCGGAGACGTGTCTCGGTCATGTCTATATAGTTCTTGAACCCGTAGGGTCTGCACGCTTAACGTTCAGTGACGATCGATATTATGAGTTTATGTGTTTTGACGAACCGAAGGTTGTTTGGAGTCCTGGATGTGATCATGGGCATGATGAGGAGTCTCGAAATGGTCGAGACATAAATATCGACATATTGGAAGCTTATGTTTGGACATCGGAAAGGTTCCGAGTGAGTTCGGGCATATACCGGAGTACCGGGGGGTTACCGGAACCCCCCGGGGAGTATATGGGCTCTAATGGGCTTTAGTGTAGAGAGAGAGGCAGCCAGGGAAAGCCGCGGGCCCCTTCCCCCTCCGGTCCGAATTGGACTAGGAAGGGGGGCGGCGCATCCCATACTCAAAAGGTTAGTGTGTCTCCTCTATTTTCGTGCATGCCTCTTCTCCTTCTATTTTCCTTATAAATACACCCACAGGGGCTCCTTTTTTATTTTTACCTCTTCACCCCCCCGTCTTCTTCTTCCTTGCGCCTGAGCTCTCCCACATCTGGAACGCCGCCACGCCTGTTCTACCTCGTCGGACACTTCATCCAGGACCGTGACGCCACCCAGTCATCGCCGAAGCTTAACCAAACTTCTCTGCCGTCTATTGCCGCAACTAGGTGTGCCAATATCTCTTCTGTCAGATCCACATTACACCCTTCGTAGTTCATCGGATGTTGTTCATAAGCTTTTTACTACCGCTACTGTTCAGATCTAGATTCCTATGAACCCCTCATAGAAATACAGCGGTGCTAGCCGTGGTACCATTTTTGCATCTAGGAACTTTGGGTCTTCTTTAGACTCTGTGAGGAGATTAGCTGTTACTTCCAGTGCTCACCTTAGGTTTAACAAGTATTTTTCCTTTTTGAGCCATTTTGTAGATCCATAACCGCAGATGCTTCGAATAGAAACTTGTTTGTCCAACACTTAGCTGAAAATCAGAGCCCTTAATTTAAGGTGAGTTGCCCCATGTCTTGCCTGCTCTTTATTGTATATCATAACTCGCCTGTCGTGGAATTCATAATTATTCCTCCTTTAGTCCGGCTTGTAATTTTGGTGACTCATTGATAATTGAACAAGCATGTTGACTCACCCCGTGGTCATAATCACTTTTCTACGTTGTTAACTTGTCATATAAACCAATTGGTGATTTGTCATGAGTAATGACCTGCCGTTTATAATTTATTTGCAGTTCTTATCTTTAGGCGACTCATCATGTCAAAAACCACGACTTGCAACTAGGAGAGGTCTCAAGCCACCAAACTCGTATTTGATAACCTCATCACTCAAGGTATATTTCCGGCTCAAGATATTGTTAGCTGGCGAGCTCCAGAAGTAGAAAATCCCCCTCAGTCTGGTCAAGGTGAGATTGTTGTCTTGGTAGACCATCTCCAAAGGGGCTTCTCACCACCCAGCTCAAAATTCCTTAGGGATTTACTCAATTTCTTTGACCTCTATCTCCAAGACATTGCACCAAACTCGATGTCCAACTTATGCCAGTTTCAAGTATTTTGCAAAGTTTATCTTCAGATGGAGCCAACTGTTGCTCTCTTTCAAGAGTTTTTCTACATCAACCATCAAACTGAGTGCGCAGATGGCCCCAGTGTTGAACTTGGCAGGGTGTCACTGCAGAGATGGAAGAATTGTCCTTTTCCATAGATCAAATAGGAGACTCATCCAAAAGGATGGAATGCAACGTGGCTCTACTGCAAGAACCCCCTGCCGGGTTCCAGACCGGATCGTCTTGATGCAACCCTTGTTTTTCTAGGTTGGGTTACTGACGAAGAACATAAAAAAATTGCCCCCTCCATTCCAAGATAGGAGATTCAAAGGCAAACAGTCTCGCTGGAGTCAACTTGATCCAGTGCTGGATCAGTTGGTGGGTTCAACCATTAAGCTGCAGGACCGACTTAATGTATAACTATTCTGACGAGTCAAACGGCGTGCAGCACTTCAACCAAGTTGATTTAAACGAAGCTGAAATTAACAAAGCCACCAAGAGGCTATTGGGCGAGCCCCAGGAAAAGTGCACCAAAACTGAGCTTGCTCCCTTTTGCTTGAAGAACCTTGTGCCTCTAGTAAGTATTCTTGCATTATTTATTCTGTGTTTCGACTTGCTCATCATAATACTGATTTCCATCTTATCACAATCGCAGGCGACTGGCGTATTCTGGAGGAGGAAAAATTCAAGCAAGTCGGAAGCTCTCCGGCTCCTAAAAGAAACAAGCCGGCTGTTGCAAATGAGCTGGTAGCTGGAGATGAGTCCCCAGCTGTTGGGGATATTACTATTAAGTATAAACCGGCCATGAGGGGCCGGGTTATGCCCACAAGGAGTTAGTCATTTTCGAAGCCCATGAAGACAAGAGGTATGGCGCTTTACAGAGGAGATCTACATGAAGGCCCAGGGCCCAAAGGCGGATTAGGGCTCGTAGATATAAACCGACATATGATATGTAACTTCTGTTGTAAGGCAAGGAAAGGTAGAAACCGAGCCGGGCACGAGTATGAGTCGGCCTCATGATTCTGTAAACCGCTAGGCATTTACCTGTGTATATAAAGGGACGACCCGGCGGCGGTTTAGGGACAACAAACAATAACTTGAGAGCCAGGCAAAGCGGATTCGCTCCCTGGTCATCGAAACCCTAGCAATTCCATCACAACTTGACGTAGGCTTTTACCTTCTCCGTAAGGGGCCGAACCAGTATAATCCCTTGCATCCCTTGTCCGCTTTAACCCCTTCAAGCTAACCCGTTGCGATGGCTCCACGACTAAGTCCTTTCACTAGGACATCTGCCGTGACAATTCCATGACAGTTGGCGCCCACCATGGGGCTATCGCACGATGGTTTCGAGTTCTTGAAGGGCAGCTTTGAAGGACTCAAAGGATACGCTATGGCCGGATGACCAAGAGTTGT
Organism: Triticum urartu; assembly: GCF_056163025.1. Lineage (NCBI taxonomy): Eukaryota > Viridiplantae > Streptophyta > Magnoliopsida > Poales > Poaceae > Triticum > Triticum urartu. The sequence goes on along the minus strand of NC_141878.1, from coordinate 439,199,324 downwards.
CACTACAAGCTCTACATCAATGACGCAGGCTGGGGCCCCGAGGCCGGCTCGATCGAGTATGGGTACCGGGTCCCCTTTGGCAGAATACACGTCTTCATTGGCAAGATCGGCGAACCAGGCCCTGAGCCGGACATCTGCACCGACATCATCGAGACGGCTCAGCGTGCAAGACCTGCCCGAGTTTAGCCTACCGTAAAGCGTGCCTTCGTGGGAGTCATCCACGGAGCGGAATCTGAGGATAGATCGGTATCTGGTGGAGAAACCGTCGTCTACTCTGATGATGAGTCTTCAACCGTAGAGACCGAGTCGCTGTATCAGCTGCAGGATGGCCGGGTTAGTGGTGGTTCCGATGGCGACAGTATTCCGGACCTCTCTGAACCGACGAGCCGAGTTGCAATCTTCATGGCCAGTACACAATCAGTGCAGCATTCTTCTACCGCTGCTGCATTGATTTCCGGTTCAGCAGCTGCAACACCAGCCGGGGCGGGGGGCTCTGCTCCACCACCGGCTCAGGCTTTGTCCGATTTATTTGACACTTTGGCAACATTGCTAGCAGCTGAGGTTGACGTGGCAAATCAGGATCAGCATAACGCGGAAATTGCAAAGGTAAAGGATCAAATAGCTCAAGCTAAGGTAGATCTGGCGGCGGAGAATACCAGGATGGCCGCTAAGCGGGCCGGATTAGAGGAACAGGCCTATCGGCTTATGTTGGCTCAGAGTGCGTCAGATGATGTCATGAGGAGAAGGTACCAGTCTCACCTGCCGCCGGTTTACGAGGGAAGGAACCTCTTTAACACGCCAGGAGTAGGCACCAGCAACCAGCCAGTGGTAAACCGGGTGGAGGCACCTGGAACAGGGGCGCCGGTTCAGCCGCACGCGATGGATCCTCCTCATCACAACATGTCCCATCACATCATGTCTCAACGCCTCCTGGTCATTACTCTAACCCGTTGGATAACATCGTTGCCGCCGCTTCACGATTGGCAGCTCTCCCGATCGATGGCGAATCTCCAGTAGCAGTTGAAACACGATGGGCTAGGGAGCTCCTTCAGACAGCTTTGACTCAGCGGCAGGCTTATTCACACAATCGCGAGAGGATTCATTCCACACCCTGTCCAAGTCGGAGCTACAACAGGCATATTGATGAACCGGCCGTATCAAGCAGTGTGAGAAACCGTAACCTGCCGCGAGGTCATAACCCGGCGGGCGGCGGTGCTAATGCCCATGATGTGGTGGATCACGGTAGAGCACGTCGAGAAGCCGAGTTAGCAGCGCAGTACGTGGCCCGTTAGCTTACTCCGGTTTGTCCAACTACTTTGGTGGAACCAGGCATGGTTTTCAGTTCTTTGGGGGTGCCGTGTCTTACCCCAGCCATACGTAACGTGCGGCTACCCAAGGACTTCAAGGGTCCTCGTAAGGTGCCCAATTACACTTCCGATTTACCCCCTGAGTCATGGGTTGAGAGCTATGACATGGCGATGGAGATGCTGGACGTGGATGATGCGACATGTGCTAAGTACTTCACCATGATGCTGGAAGGGACAGCTCGTACTTGGTTAAAAAGTTTACCAGCTAACTCCATTGGATCATGGGCCGAGTTAAAAAGTCGGTTTATCCGGAATTTCAAAGCTACGTGCAAACAACCCATGTCAATTGTGGACTTAGCCACCTGTGTTCAAGAGGAGGGGGAGTCCACAACCCACTGGGTAAAGCGAGTCTCAACTATTCTGCATTCATCACACCGCATCAATGTTGACACGGCTGTCTTAACATTGGAAGGCAATTGCCGGTTTATGCCCTTGAAGCTGAAGTTGGGAAGGCTCAAGCGTCACTGCAACGACATGGCCACGCTTATGGCAGCTCTGGTTAAGTATGCCGATTCAGACAGTACCAAGGACCCTGAGTCTGAGGATGAAAAGACGGGGAAGGGAAAGAAGAATGGCAGTGCCAAGGGGCAGCAGCATAACCCAGCGGGTCATGGGAACAACGGTAAGCACAAGGCGGATAACAACTTGGATTTTTTGGCTAACACCAACACCCAGGATAATGGTCAGCGCCGCAAGAGTAAACCACCCCAGCGGGGTAGAGGTTCAGGTCCCAATCTTGAACGCCTGTTAAATGAACCTTGCCCAAAGCACGGGTCGCGAGAGAGGCTAGCTACGCACCTTTGGAAGGATTGTTTTATCATGCAGGAGTTTAAAAATTCAAGTTCTTTCTAGTATGACCAGGGACCGCCCGGCGGTTCAGGAGGCGGTCCTCATGGGCCAGGTTATGGTGGAGGCAGCTCCGGTTCAGGATTTCAAGGCAATCAAACCAGACATGGCAATCAAGGCAATCAGGGTAACCAGGGCGGTTACAATCATCAGGGGGGTCAACAGCGGCAACAATCGGGTTATCCGAGTAATCCAAAGCAGTTGAATAGTGGGCAGGAGATGATCATGATTCAAGATCAAAAACATTGAATTTTGAAGTGGTGAAAATCAAGAGCCCATATCATGCCCTGTTTGGACGGCCGGCTTATGCTAAGTTCATGGCAAGGCCCTGTTATGTTTATCTATAGCTTAAGATGCCGGGTCATAAGGGGACCATCACAGTGCATGGGAGCCGGAAGATTGATTTGGAATGTGAAGAAGGTGATGCGGCCTATGCTGAGTCGGTTTGTGCAACAGAGGAGCTGAAATTTTACAAAGACAATGTTGATCCGGCAGATATGACTTCTCTGAAAAAGCCAACTATAGAGCATGATCCGGCTTTGAAGTTTAAATCGGCCGAGGAGACTAAGCTAGTTGACTTTGTTCCTAGCGATTCATCCAGGCAGTTCAACATCAGCGCTAACCTGGATCCGAAATAGGAAAGCGTGATCATCGAGTTCATCCGTGAGAACTGGGACATCTTTGCATGGAAGCCTTCTGACATGCCAGGTGTACCGAGGGAACTTGCTGAGCACACTCTTAATATAGATCCTAAGTTTAAACCGGTCAGGCAGTTTCTCCGCTGCTTCAATGAAGAAAGACGCAAGGCTATTGGTGAGGAGGTAGCCCGGCTTTTGGCAGCAGGGTTTATTGTGGAGGTATTTCACCCTGAGTGGCTAGCTAATCCGGTGCTAGTACTTAAGAAGAACGACACTTGGCGTATGTGTGTGGACTACACAGATCTGAACAAGGCCTATCCAGCTGATCCCTTTGCTCTCCCTCGTATTGATCAAATCATTGATGTTACGGCGGGTTGTGACCGTTTGTGTTTTCTGGACGCTTATTCTGGTTATCATCAGATCAAAATGGTAGTTAAGGACCAAGAGAAGACAACTTTCACAACTCCCTTTGGAGCCTTCTGCTATGTATCTATGCCTTTTGGGCTCAAGAGTGCCCAGGCGACTTCTCAGCGCTCTGTACAGAATTGTCTTCATAATCAGATTGGGCGCAATGTTCATGCTTATGTGGATGATATTGTGGTGAAGTCCAGAAAGGAGGAAACATTGATAGGTGACTTGAAGGACACTTTTGATAACCTTTGGGTTTATAGGATGATGCTTAATCCGGCCAAATGTTTCTTTGGTGTACCGGCAAGCAAGCTTTTGGGCTTTCTGGTGTCTAACAAGGGCATTGAAGCTAATCCGGAGAAGATCACAGCTATTACGTCTCTGGCTAAACCGGCGTGTATTAACGATGTTCAGCGGCTGGCGGGTCGTATTGCAGCATTGAGCCGGTTTATGAGCCATTTGGGAGAAAAGGCAATCCCTCTGTATCAGATGATAAAAAAGACAGAACATTCCGTCTGGAGTGATGCTGCCAATGAAGCCTTTGAGAGTTTAAAGCGATAGTTAGCTGAACCGCCTATCCTTGCTGCTCCTGTTGATAAAGAGCCCTTGTTGTTATATGTGGCTGCTAATGCCCGGGCTGTTAGTGTGGCTATCGTGGTGGAGCGCAAGGAGGCCAAAAAAGAGTATCTGGTTCAACGGCCGGTTTATTACATGAGTGAGGTGCTGATTGAGTCCAAGCAGAGGTACCCACATTGGCAGAAGCTGGTGTATGGGGTTTTCATGGCAAGCCGGAAGCTCAAGCATTATTTTCAGGGTCATCCTATCATGGTGGTCAGTTCTGCCCCCTTGGGGGATATCATCCAAAACAGGGAAGCCACTTGCCGGGTCGCCAAGTGGGTGATACGTCTCCAACGTATCTATAATTTTTGATTGCTCCATGGTATATTATCTACTGTTTTGGACATTATTGGGCTTTATTATCCACTTCTATATTATTTTTGGGACTAACCTATTAACCGGAGGCCCAGCCCAGAATTGTTGTTTTTGCCTATTTTAGGGTTTCGAAGAAAAGGAATACCAAACGGAGTCCAAACGGAATGAAACCTTCGGGAACGTGATTTTCTCATCGAACATGATCCAGGAGACTTGGACCATACGTCAAGAAACAAAGGAGGAGGCTACGAGGTAGGGGGCACGCCTCCCCCACCCCCAGGCGCGCCCTACACCCTCATGGGCCCCCTGTTGCTCCACCAACGTACTCCTTCCTCATATATATACCTACGTACCCCCAAACGATCAGATACGGAGCCAAAACCCTAATTCCACCGCTGTAACTTTCTGTATCCACGAGATCCCATCCTGGGGCCTGTTCCGAAGCTCCGCCGGAGGTGGCATCTATCACGGAGGGCTTCTACATCAACACCATAGCCTCTCCGATGAAGTGTGAGTAGTTTACCTCAGACCTTCTGGTCCATAGTTATTAGCTAGATGGCTTCTTCTCTCTTTTTGGATCTCAATACAATGTTCTCCCCCTCTCTTGTGCAGATCTATTCGATGTAATCTTCTTTTTTGGGTGTGTTTGTTGAGATCGATGAATTGTGGGTTTATGATCAAGATTATCTATGAACAATATTTGAATCTTCTCTGAATTCTTTTATGTATGATTGGTTATCTTTGCATGTCTCTTCGAATTATCAGTTTGGTTTGGCCTACTAGATTGATCTTTCTTGCAATGGAAGAAGTGCTTAGCTTTGGGTTCAATCTTGCAGTGTCCTTTCCCTGTGATAGTAGGGGCAGCAAGGCACGTATTGTATTGTTGCCATCGAGGATAACAAGATGGGGTTTTTATCATATTGCATGAATTTATCCCTCTACATCATGTCATTTTGCTTAAGGCGTTACTCTGTTTCCATGAACTTAATACTCTAGATGCATGCTGGATAGCGGTCGATGAGTGGAGTAACAATAGTAGATGCAGGCAGGAGTCGGTCTACTTGTCTCCGATGTGATGCCTATATACATGATCATACCTAGATATTCTCACAACTATGCTCAATTATGTCAATTGCTCAACAGTAATTCATTCACCCACCGTAAAATACTTATGCTCTTGAGAGAAGCCACTAGTGAAACCTATGGCCCCCGGGTCTATCTTCATCATATTAATCTTCCAATACTTAGTTATTTCCTTTGATTTTTTACTTTGCTTTTATTTTACTTTGCATCTTTATCATAAAAATACCAAAAATATTATCTTATCATATCTATCAGATCTCACTCTCGTAAGTGACCGTGAAGGGATTGACAACCCCTTATCGCGTTGGTTGCGAGTAGTTATTTGCTTTGTGCAGGTATGAGGGACTCGCGTGTAGCCTCCTACTGGATTGATACTTTGGTTCTCAAAAACTGAGGGAAATACTTACGCTACTTTGCTGCATCATCCTTTCCTCTTCAAGGAAATCCAACGCAGTGCTCAAGAGGTAGCAAGAAGGATTTCTAGAGCCGTTGTCGGGGAGTCTACGCAAAAGTTAACATACCAAGTACCCATCACAACCCTTATCTCCCGCATTACATTATTTGCCATTTGCCTCTCATTTTCCTCTCCACCACTTCACCCTTGCCGTTTTATTCGCCCTCTCTCTCTATCCTCCCTCTCTTTCTCTATTTGCCTCTTTTTGCCCGCTTGCTTTTTGTTTGCTTGTGTGTTGGATTGCTTGCTTGTCACGATGGCTCAAGATAACACTAAATTGTGTGACTTTACCAATACCAACAACAATGATTTTATTAGCACTCCGATTGCTCCTCTTACCAATGCTGAATCTTGTGAAATTAATGTTGCCTTGCTGAATCTTGTCATGAAAGATCCGTTTTCCGGCCTTCCTAGTGAAGATGCCGCTACCCATCTAAATAGCTTCGTTGATTTGTGTGATATGCAAAAGAAGAAAGATGTGGATAATGATATTGTTAAATTGAAGCTATTTCCTTTTCGCTTAGAGATCGTGCTAAAGCTTGGTTTTCGTCTTTGCCTAAAAATGGTATTGATTCTTGGAACAAGTGCAAAGATGCTTTTATCTCTAAGTATTTTCCTCCCGCTAAGATCATCTCGAAATGATATTATGAATTTTAAGCAACTCTATCATGAACATGTTGCACAAGCTTGGGAGAGGATGAAATTAATGATACGTAATTGCCCTACTCATGGTTTGAATTTGTGGATGATTATACAAAAAATTTATGCCGTATTGAATTTTGCTTCTAGAAATCTTTTAGATTCGGCCGTGGGAGTCACTTTTATGGAAATCACTTTAGGAGAATCAACTAAACTCCTAGATAATATTATGGTTAATTATTCTTAATGGCAGGCTGAAAGATCTACTAATAAAAAGGTGCATGCGATAGAAGAAATTAATGTTTTGAGTGGAAAGAGGGATGAACTTATGAAATTATTTGCTAGTAAAAGTGTTTCTTCTGATCCTAATGATATGCTATTGTCTACTTTGATTGAGAATAATAATGAATCCATGGATGTGAATTTTGTTGGTAGGAACAATTTTGGTAACAACGCTATGGAGGAAATTTTAATCCTAGGCCTTATCCTAGTAATCCCTCTAATAATTATGGTAATTCCTACAACAATTCCTATGGAAATTATAATAAGATGCCCTCTAATTTTGAATCTAATATTAAAGAATTTATTACTTCGCAAAAGAATTTCAATGCTTTGATTGAAGAAAAATTGCTTAAGATCGATGAGTTGGCTAGGAACGTTGATAGAATTTCTCTTGATGTTGATTCTTTGAAACTTAGATCTATTCCTCCTAAGCATGATATCAATTAGTCTCTCAAAGTTATGAGAATTTCCATTGATGAGTGCAAAGAAAGAACCGCTAGGATGCGTGCTAAGAAAGATGCCTTTATAAGAGCGTGTTCTTCTAGTTCCTATGAAAATAAAGATGAAGATCTAAAAGTTATTGATGTGTCCCCTATTAAATTTTTGTTTTGCAATATGCATCTTGATAAAGATGGGACTGAATATGATCCACCTTTACCTAGAAGGTGTTCCAAAAATTCGGAGTTTTTAGATTTTGATGCTAAATTTGATAAAAGTGGGACTGAAGAAATTAAAACCCTAGATGTTGCTAAACCCACTATTTTGGATTTCAAGGAATTTAATTATGAAAATTGATCTTTGATTTATTGTATTTCCTTATTGCAATCCATGCTAAATTCTCCTCATGCTTATAGTCAAAATAAAGCGTTTACTAAACATATCGTTGATGCCTTGATGCAATCTTATGAAGAAAAACTTGAGTTGGAAGTTTTTATATCTAGAAAACTTTATGATGAGTGGGACCCAACTATTAAAATTAAAATTAAAGATCATGAATGCTATGCTTTGTGTGATTTGGGTGCTAGTGTTTCCATGATTCCAAAGACTTTGTGTGATTTGTTAGGTTTCCGTGATTCTGATGATTGCTCTTTAAACTTGCACCTTGCGGATTCCACTATTAAGCAACCTATGGTAAGAATTAATGATGTTCTTATTGTCTTAAATAGGAATTATGTGCCCACAGATTTTATTGTTCTTGACATAGATTGCAATCCTTCATGTCCTATTATTCTTGGTAGACCTTTCCTTAGAATGATTGGTGCAATTATTGATATGAAGGAAGGAAATATTAGATTCCAATTTCCGGTAAGGAAAGGCATGGAACACTTTCCTAGAAAGGAAATTAAATTACCTTATGAATCTATCATGAGAGCCAATTATGGATTGCCTACCAAAGAGGTCAATACCTAGATCTATCCTTGCTTTTTATGCCTAGCTAGGGGCGTTAAATGATAGCACTTGTTGGGAGGCAACCCAATTTTATTTTTATTCCTTTCTTTTTGCTCCTGTTTAGTAATAAATAATTTACCTAGCCTCTGTTTTGGTTGTGTTTTTTGTGTTTAATTAGTGTTTGTGCCAAGTAGAACCGTTGGGAAGACTTGGGGAAAGTCTTGTTAATCTTGCTATAAAAAACAGAAACTTTAGCTTGACGTGTCATCAGTGGCTCACCCCAATCTAATGGTCAGGTAGAGAGAGCCAATCAAAAGATTTTGAGAGGCATCAAGCCCCGACTTATGGTTCCTTTAAAGCGGACGCCGGGCTGTTGGGTGGAGGAGTTACCTTCCGTGTTATGGAGTATCAATACCACACCAAATAGATCTACGGGTTACACGCCTTTCTTCATGGTTTACGGAGCAGAGGCGGTTCTCCCTAGTGACATCCGTCATGACTCGCCCCGTGTGGCGGCTTATGTTGAAGCTGATAATGAGAAAGCACGTCAGGACTCACTGGACCTGTTAGATGAAGAGCGTGATCTCACAACGGCACGTTCGGCGATTTATCAACAAGATCTGCGACGTTATCACAGCTGCCAGGTTAAAACCAGAACTTTTCAAGAAGGTGATCTGACGCTCCAGCTCATCTAGGATCAGACTGATATGCACAAGTTGTCCCCACCTTGGGAAGGACCTTTTGTGGCAGCAAAAATCTGCACAACGGATCATACTACCTTATCGATGTTCGAGAGCACAAAGAGTCACGTAAATCGGAGGAGGAGACCCAACGGCCGTGGAATATAGCTCATCTTCGGCCTTACTATACTTGAGCCACATGCTCTTCTTATGTACATAATTATGACAATGTATATATTATGATCAATATAATAAACCGGAGCCTCAGCTAAAGCGGGGTCTCTGTTGTTTTTATTACATCATGTGTGCTTACATGGGGGCTTCTGTTTATAAAACGGAGTTCTATTAATCCGGCTTATAAAGCCACACATATCAAAGGAAATCACTAGGGGGCTTGGTCTTATCCAAACCATAGCTACACCTCTTGATCGGCTAAAGGCCAAAAGGAAATCACTAGGGGGCTTGGTCGTATTCGAACCATAGCTACACCTCCTGATCGGCTTAAGGCCAAAAGGAAATCATGTGGGGCCAAAGAGAGTGTTGCAACAGCACAACTCAAACATAGGCACCCACCGAGCACAGCTCAAATGTTGCTTGGGGGCTCTTTGCTTCTCAAAGAACAAAGAGCTTGCACCCTTGCAATAGGCTATCAAGCCAGGCTTGGAAGCCAGGTGTATTCACCTAAAACCCCGGGTTATCCTGCCTTTTTAAGTAAGACACTCCGTCCAGGTAAACCTGGTATGACCCGCCGAGCGTTTGACAAGTCAATCTCATAGACCCTGAACTTGTCAAAGTTAAAACGACGATTGGTTAATGATTGAGGTCCATCTTAAAAGGCTTTGAAAAATGGTTTAACTCAGTGGCCTGGCAGCCCATGAAAAGCCTTGCATGTTCTTTTTTGTGTTTTTATTTGACAAGTTTGTCTCCTTTGGTGAGATTTCAATATCTTATGATAAACTGACGTTTTATTGACCCGGGATGGCTTTCAAGGATAAGTTGTTAGTACATGATCAATTATAATCCAGCGCTTATTGACCCGGTCTGGTTTTGACTACAAGTCACCAGCATTATATATGGATACACCGGTGTTTATTATAACCCGGTACGGTTTTATCATAAACCGGCAAACATGGAAGGAGTTATCAATACTCAAGATTGGGGTTATTACCCTAAATATACAAAGGTTGGTCAACCAACAGTGTGATTCAATATCACAGGTATCATCTCTTTCATCTTTGATTATTTTCAAAGTACAGCCTTAGTTATAAACCCTGACTATATATTTGGGCATCACGACCCGTCCAGCGGTAAACCGCCAGGACACTTTCAAACTTCTTGTATGCAGGAACAGTTTGCATAACACCGCTACGGATTATGAACATAATACATTCTAAAGCAGGATGGATTAACAGTATCAGGCAACGTAAATATGCACAATGGCATAACAGAACAAGTATTTTGAACGAGCCTATTACAAGGCGCTTTAATGCCCAAAAAGAATAATTGTTTTCAGCAAGTATGGCAGTACACAGAAGGCTAAACCGGCCTCCGTATCATGACTCGTCACCAGGCTGGCTTGAAGGATGTGGATCGTCTTGCGCTGGTGCATCTTCCTCCTCTCTACCTAGTGGCTGGAAGTCAATTGTTGCCCAATCGATTCCAGTTAAGGCTTGGAACACAGTTTCATCACTTATAAGGTTTGAGGGGTCAACATCAGGGGCATAGGTGTGCTTATGAATTGGCGGAGTAAGGTCTTCCACGTCATGTGTTGGCGCAGGATATCTTTTCTGATCAGAATCATAAACCTGCTGATAATGAAAGAGATTCGTTGCCTCAGCCAATTTGCTCGCTATGGGCGCATTTCCCTTGTCAACCTTAGAAGATCGTCGTTGTTAAATTCTGAACCGTCCTCCTTTACGCCAGGGTAGCCGCTGCCTATATCCGACGGTTCAAGATCTGGTATCCATGCCTTCGCCCGGATTAGCGCAGTCAATGCACCTGACCTTGCAGCTGATCTTTTTAGTTCGTTCAACCGCGCAAGCAGCATTGACGGCTTCTCAATGGTTTCCTTTATGAAGGTTGGAGGTGGTTTGTTATGCGCAGCGGTGTAAATGGCACGTTGGGCTCCGGAATATAACTGCTCTATCAGCGTATAGGAAGCCTTCAGCTTCATCTGCATGTCAGAGCCCAGATGGGTAATGCGAGTTCCTGTGTCATTGCAAGCATCAGTAAACCGACAACTGATGAGATAATATATATTGAAAAGCTTTGGATGAGGATATTTACCAAACACAGCAGAGGTCATGGCATTTATTTGCCGCTTTAAGCCTGTCGGTTCTTCGACTACTGGTTTAAGGGATGCTTCTGCGTCTTCAGCTCTCTTTTGTAATCCGGTTTTCTCTGTGCCCCAATCCACCCGTTCCTTATTAAAAGCTTCTTTTAACTTCTCCATGGCTTCTAAGGCACTGGTCAATTCTTCTTTGGCTTTGGAGGTTTCCGCTTGCTGAGATTTGATGTTCTCTTGGAGCAGCGGTTTGGGCTTCCTTTTTGCTCAGCTCAGCCTATAAGAGAAGGACATATTATGAGGTGGTAGTGAATATTTGAAGTACCAAGCACATAACAAGTTATACACTTGGCACTTGGGGGCTAATGCCTATTTGCTTGATTATCATAAATTTGTTACAAGTCCCAAGCACAATACAAGTATTATCCTTGACACTTGGGGGCTAATGTACGTTTGCTCAAAGTAACATTGGTTAAAGTCCCGATTTAGCTTAGAAAACATAAACCGGCCCTTGGGGGCTACACAGGCGAAAGTTACAGGATTACAATGTGAAAGCACCGGTTCATCTTTAAAGAATCAACTGACCCTTGGAGGATAAGCATGCAAAGTTGAGATATTGCAAAGTCCTAGTTTAGATTGGCATCATAAATCGGCCCTTGGGGGCTACTGGAGTTGGTACTTGAACTTAGACATAAGAGAGAAACAGTTACGAAGTTACCTCATATCGCTCCTTCATCAGATTCACTAAACTGGCTTCGTAGTCGCCGTTTGTGTACAGACTGTTTAAGAAACTATAATGAAGTTCTTGGGCGTTGAGGTGGGCGTAGCTTGACAAGTCTGTGCTCCACATGCCTTTGCCCATAGTAGAGAGTTCCTCCTTGGCACTATGCTTTGATAACGCAACAGGATTGCCAGGGGTGGTGTGGCCAACGCCAGTAATTATAACATCCTCTTCCTTGTCACCGGCAATATTTACTGGAGTTTTTGACTATGTACTGCAAGGCAACAGCCTCACAGTCCTTTATTAAACCAAAGAACCAAAGAGTTTACAAGGTTACAAGTTAAAGGTAAGGAAAGAGAGAAGAGATTACTTACAAAGAGAGGTTTAAGGTAAGGCAACTATCCAAGAAATTAGGCTATTCCTATATTTACATTTGATTCTATGAGCTAAAAGAGACATGTCATGAAGAAAATTTATCCTCCAGGATCTGAAAGATGGTAACTCATTTCTGAAAATCATCCCATTTCTTTGTGTCCAAATATTCCAAGTAGCAGTGAAGACTACCTCTAAGAAAAAAGGGAAACCAAAATCCTTCCTAGCAATTGAAGCCATCTCATAAGTAGTCTGGTTAGGTTGAATAATCCATGAGATGCCCAGGTAATTCTAGACACGTTGACTAAAGTTGCAAGCGAAGAAGAGATGCGCTCTGTCCTCATGAGAGGCAGAGTGACACAGAACACAAGTGTCATCCTGGATAGTCCAATGCCGCCGCTGCATCATGTCCCTAGTGTTAAGGCGATCCATCAAAAGGAGCCAGCCAAACACCTTAAACTTAAGGGTGCAAGAGCATTTCCAGATCCACCTGAATATGGGATCAACCACAGTGTCTGAAAAGTATGACATGTAATAAATCCTTGACTGGTAATCGTCAGACTTGGATGGCCATTTCCAGACATCATTTTCCCCCTCCTGAAGATTGACCAAAGGCAACAACGCCTGAAGCTGATTAAATTCCTCGAAGGCCTCAGCAGATAGTGGCAGATGGAGGTTGTCTGTTAGGTCCGGTAGTTCCATCATATCCTTAATGGTGAGAGTGTCATCAATCACAAAAGAGTGAAGCCTCGGAAACCGGTGTTGCATGAGAACCGTGTTGTTACCATGTTGCCAATGGTCCAGCCAGAAGATCACCGTATCCCCCGCACGCACGTGTGGTACCGCCAACTTGCAAAACCTATCGTACAGCTTCAGTACATCCCTCCACCTGAAAGAACCGCAGATTTGCACTACTAGGGAAAAGCCTATACACAGAATTTTACCAGTAGCGCTGTACAAAATCAAGCGCTGCTGCTACTTAGTAGCAGCGCGCGTAAATAAACCGCGCTACTGCTATGACTTTAGCAGTAGCGCGTACTAGCGAAAAGCGCTGCTGCTACGTTTGAACTGGGCACACATGGCTAGCCCAACCTAGCAGTAGCGTGTATAATGGCCCAGTGCTACTGCTAATCTCCTTAGCTGCAGCGGGCTTACGTGTAAAGCGCTGCTGCTAACGGAAATAAAATAAAGTGAAAAACAAGTAGAAAAGTAAATGAAAATGAAAGAAATAGAAAAAGGAGAAAGGGAAAAAATAAAATGTAAAGAAAAATAAAAGAAAAAAGGGAAAAAAGAGAAAGGAATAGCAGTAGCGGGTTTCAGTAAACGCGCTATAGCTACCTTAGCTATAGCGCGTTTCCGGAAACGCGCTACCGTTACGTTTCACTTAAACAGCGGTTTCCCCCTACCCCGCCCCCCGGCCACCAATTCTTCCCCAAATCGTCCCTCGCCCTCGCCACCGTCTCCTCACCGCCGCCGCCCGAGGCCGCCCTCAGCCTCACCGCTGCCGCCCCTCGGCCGCCGTGCGCTCTCCCCACGCCGCCCGTGACCCCAGATTCAATGCCGGCCCCGCCCCCGACCTCAACGCCGCCCGGGACGCCGCCCCCGACCCCGACCTCAACGCCGCCCCGGACGCCACCCTCGCCCCCCGACCTCAACGCCGCCCCGGAGCCCCGACCACGACCTCGACGCCGCCTGCCCCTCCCTCGTCGCAGGCACCCGAGGTGAGCACACCTGCTCCTCCCTCTCCCCCACCTCTGGCTAGGGTTTCTACCTCCATCAAATTAGTTAGGGTGGAAACGAATCGGATGCGGATGCGGCTCAAATGAGTTAGGGTTCATGTAAGGGTGGAAACGAATCAAATTTCTAAGATGAATCATAAAACGAGTAAAATTTGACCACTTATTTCACTTTATAGTTGGATAATTGGAATATCCGCTACCACTTTCCACCCCTGTAGGTTCATCAAATTAGATGGTAATTAGGGCAGTAGTTCTTAGGTACTAATTAGTTAGTAAGAACTAGGTACTAATTAGGTACTAGAATATTTTTATTTATAGTAAGTTTATTTTTAGTAAGAACTAGTTGAATTAATAGAGCTAGTTAGTAAGAACTTGTTGCTATTTTTTTAGTTAAAGCAATTTTCCCGCATCGACATGGACGATGCCTATCCCGCATCCTCGTCGTCGAGTCGGTGGAGCACGACACCTGCTTGACCAGATGTGCCATGTCCGGGACTGGGCTCCGCCGGGGTGGTACTGGGAGGCGCTACCTACCGAGGGGTGCAGGTTGGTGAGGAGCCAGCCTGTCGTTGACCTGAACCTTCTTTGGTGGCGGTCGCGTGGGCCAGTGACGGTCCAGAGGCTCGAGGACTCTGCGGAGGTGGTGCGTCACCATGTCAGTGAGGAGGACGCGCACGTCCGTCGCTACTTGTCTGCGTTGGAGCGCAGGTTCTCCAATACCTGGCAGGTTCTCCAGGGATCTCACTGGAGCTATGATCCCGTGATGGTTCCTTCTCTGTGGGTGTCCACCGCCCGCGCCGATACCCGTCGTGTGCTAGGGTTTTAGTTGTACTAGTGATGTTATATGTATGACACTATTCGGGATGTATTAGTGATAATATTCGACGATGTACGGACGCATGAGATGATTTACTTTTGCTTATTGAATGCATGCTAATTTGAGTCTTATAAGATATTTTGAAATGTATATCTTGTGTTGCTCAATATCCAAGTGGCCGGTCATGTTTGCAGGTTACACCTCCGAGTGGCCTATGTTTTGCCGGAGTGTTCATTCATTTCCGTTCCGGCAAATTTCAGGCGCTCGATATATCCTATTTTAGCAAAGGTCATGCCGGATTTTTCCGTGAATTTTGGCATGACTTTTGCCAGAATATGTAGGAAATATCGAGTGCCCCGGATTTGTGTGTTGAGTATCATGGTAGTTGTCTTCTATCGATTGTCAATTAATGTTTTAACTATGAACATAGGAAATGTCTAGCGACAAAAAGGATTTCAGTATTTGCAAATACTGCGAAGACGAGCGCGGCCTATGCGACGGAATCTTCCTAGATGATGATAGGCGCTTCATCATCAAGCTGGACGAGAACTTCGAAGTGGATACAGTAAGTCACAACGACAAGTCTTTTTTTGTAATTAAGCATGACATCTGCTTCATTTGCTTGAACTTATTTTTTTTACTATTCTACTAGCATATCCCCTGCCATGCAAGAGTTTTTGTATTGGATAAGATAGGTTTCAGTCATACTATGGAGGTAAAGAAAGTTTATTTGAAGACCGAGCATGGTTATATTTTCCACGCAAAATTATACAATTCAGATGACTACACCTACTTTGGATGCAAAACATGGCGAGCACTATGCAAGACTTATGCATTTTAGCCTGATATGGTTATCACCTTTGATATTCATCCGGAAGATGATATTGAAGGTAATACCGACATCTGGGTCGATGTGCAGACGCCTCCAGTTACACCAAAATGTAAGTTTCTCAACCATATTTATGTCTTTGATATTGTTTATTCGAAAATAGTTGACAACTAATTTGTATTGTCAGCTTATTTCGATGCAAGCAAACATGTCCAGCGCTTGGTAGACAGGACCTACTACTGTCCCGGGGCTGAACTAAACTGCGAGGAGCTAAGTCATTATGTTTCATGGCTTGAGGATCTTGATACCGTCAAGACAAATTTTCTTCCTGGACTTAGAAATCTTAGTACTGAAAACGTGCGACCAATAGTGTTCGTCATGAACTACAGTCACATCTATTTAGGAAGGATGGTAAGATTTTTACTATTTGTCATCAGTGCATCTTTTCCATACATTATTTGTGAAGCTAAACTTCATTGCTAAGTATGTGACCATACGATGTTCTTCAACAGGGACTCCCGATGAATGTTGTGCCTTATGGGATCGAGACTAAAGGTACCATGAGTATTATTAGCTTACGGCCAAGATATCCTACATGTTAATTTAGTGCATTCAAGATCAGCGATGAATGCTTAATAGTGCAAGACTGGACCAGATATGTGATGGGGGAGCGCAGACAAGTACTAGGGGGCAGCAAACAGATGTGCTACCCAAAATTAGGAGACAGGTTCATCTGCATGCTCCAACTTGATCAAGGAGGAAAGCTACACATGTTTTATGTTGTTTTACCTAAGAGAGAGCAGCAGGAGTGATTAGCTAGAAATGAGTTTGAGGATGATGATGTGCTACACTATTACTATGATGATAAAATAGCTAGTGTTGGTGGTAATGACTGATGATTATTATTAGCTAGTGTTAGTGGTGATTAAATAAATATTGTTGATGCTAATGATTATGATGATGATTAAATAGCTTGTGCTGGCGGATTAGATTCAAGTGGAGGAAACATGTGGTGCACATCGAAAGTACTACTAGTCCAAACTAGATCAAGTTTGGATTAGTAGTATACTTTTGACATGCACCACATATTGCCTCCACTTGAACCTAATCCACCTTCATTTAAAACACTGTTATGGACATAATGATGTAAACGTCATAACTGGTATTGTACCAATATTTGTACGATGGCACATAAATACACTAAAAATAAAAAAATAAAAAAACAATACTAGTAGCGATGGAAAGAAAACACGCTGCCAGTAGTTACATAAGCAGCAGCGTGGGAGAGAACAAGCGCTGCAGCTATTTGTCCTAGTAGTAGCGCGTGCGGCATGCGTTACTGCTAAGCAATAGCTGTAGCGCCTTATTAGTAGCGCGCCTACCCGCGCTACTAGTGAGCACAAAACCAGCGCTACTGCTAGGGTTTTCCCTAGTAGTGTTGAGTGACTTGGGGTGGCGCTGCGGCATAATATGTGTCCCAAATAAGTGATACCCATGGCACGTGCATCTTGTTAAAGAACTTGAAAAGATGTTAGATCAACAAGGCATCATTCTGTATGTTCAAGTCTAGGACGCCCAAACCTCCCAGGTTTTTAGGATGAAAAACCAAATCCCAAGCCGCCAATGATTGCCGGGGTGTATCCGTGTTCCCTCTCCACAAGCACTATCGCATGATACGTTCAATCTTAGCCTTAGCTAGACTAGACGGTTTATCATCAGTTGGGACCGGGCTTGCCAGTTGAAAGAACAAGTGCTCCCTAGGTGGTTTTGGTAATTAATGACAACATATCTCTTGTTGGGCTAACACTTTTACCTAGTATGTTTCAGATAAGTTCAACAATGAAGTGGCATGGACTAGAGGATGTAGAACCCCTTCAAAATGCTAAGGACAAAGGATTGGCTCAAGCTCCAAGCTCAAGACTCTACATTTTCTATTTGAGTGATCCAAGATCACATTGAGTCTATAGGAAAAGCCAATACTATCGAGGAGGTATGAGGTGTTGTTTAATGGCTTGCTTCCTCAAAGTGCTTAGTGATATGCTCCAAAGCCCTCAACCACTTTCTCACTTCCAAATATGTCCCACACCAAATATCCAACTCGGACCCACCGATTCTTTCTATCCGGAGCCACCGAGTTCAATTGACAAAGCCACTGCCAGAAACCCTAATCAGTTCGATCTCACCGATGGGATCTCGGTCTCACCGAGATGGGCTTGCAAACTCTCTGTTACCTGTTGCAATATTTTCGGTCCCACCGAGGTATGTAATCGGCCCCACCGAGTTTGCTTGGCCAACTCTTTGTTTCTCTTATTACACAAATCGGTCCCACCGAGCTTGAGTAATCGGTCAAACCGAGTTTTGGATTTACCCTAACCCTAGCACATCGGTCCGACCGAGTTGATCCAGTCGGTCCCACCGAAAACCCTAACGGTCAATAGCTTTGCTGAATCGGTCCGACCGAGTTTATCAATTTGGTCCCACCGAGATTGGCAAGTTGTGTGTAACGGTTAGATTTTGTGTGGAGGCTATATATACCCCTCCACCACCTCTTCATTCGTGGAGAGAGCCATCAGAACAAACCTACACTTCCAACTTACCTTTTTCTGAGAGAGAACCACCTACACTTGTGTTGAGGCCAAGAAATTCCATTCTTACCATATGAATCTTGATCTCTAGCCTTCCCCAAGTTGCTTTCCACTCAAATCCTCTTTCCACCAAATCCATATCCTGTGAGAGAGAGTTGAGTGTTGGGGAGACTATCATTTGAAGCACAAGAGCAAGGAGTTCATCATCAACACACCATTTGTTACTTCTTGGAGAGTGGTGTCTCCTAGATTGGCTAGGTGTCACTTGGGAGCCTCCGACAAGATTGTGGAGTTGAACCAAGGAGTTTGTAAGGGCAAGGAGATCGCCTAGTTCGTGAAGATCTACCGCTAGTGAGGCAAGTAATTCATGGGCGACGGCCATGTTGGGATAGACAAGGTTGCTTCTTCATGGACCCTTCGTGGGTGGAGCCCTCCGTGGACTCGCGCAGCTGTTACCCTTCATGGGTTGAAGTCTCCATCAACATGGATGTACGATAGCACCACCTATCGGAACCACGTCTCAAAAATCTCCGTGTCTCCAAATTGCGTTTGCACACTCCAATCCCATCTCTTTACATTCTTGCAAGTTGCATGCTTTACTTTCCGCTGCTCATATACTCTTTGCATACTTTCTTGATATGTATTGTGTTTGTTAAAATTGTGCCTAAACTCCACTTCAACTTAAGAAAATTAAAAACTGCAACTTTTAGCACTTAGTGTCTAATCACCCCCCTCTAGACACCTCTTCTCGATCCTTTCAATTGGTATCAGAGCTTTGGTCTCCATTGCCTTGGTTTAAAACACCATTGGAGGAAGATGGATGAGTCTAGTTTGGGGAGTCTTAGACGTAGAGTGCCTATTCTTGATGGAGAATATTTTCATGAGTGGAAAATGAAATGCTTGAAATTTTCAATGAATATCATTTGAGCAAGTATATTGCTAGCCCTTGTGCACCTCATGTTGATCCCATGCATCCTACCCTTGATGAGTGAATTGACATGATTCGCAATCTTAGAACTGTTAATCTTATCACTAGAGGCTTGCCTAGAAACTTGATTGGATGTTTTCCTACTCTTAGTGTGCCTACACCATATGGAAATTTCTTGAGGAACTATTTCCAAATTATTCCTTGAAAGATCTAGATGAAATTCTCCATAAGTCCATTGCCTTGATTAAGATGAATTCCAATGATCCCAAATTTGGTGACCTCTTATTTGAGCTTACAAATATTATGAGTGCCAAAGGAGATGTTGGAATCATTAGCAATATCATTTCCAAAGCTATTAGAATTCACAAAGATGACCATAGAAATGATCATTTATCTAATGAATTACCCTCTCTAGGAGTTGATCAATCACAAGACGATGTTGAACATGGATACTATGATGAGGATGATGATAGTGACTATGATCTTGATGATGCGATGAGACATTTTGGTCTTATGGCAAATCTTCACGGCTACATGGCCGGAGGAAAGAAATGGGTCCTTGATAGTGGATGTAATGATCATATGACCGGAGATAAAGATATGTTCCGTGAGCTTGCTGAAAACGATGGCCCTCGAAAGTATGTCACCTTTGGTGATAAGTCAAAGGATAAGGTGGTTGGCCTAGGTAAGGTGGCCATCTCACATGATAGCTCCATACAAAATGCCATGCTCGTTGAATCTCTTGGCTACAATTTACTTTCAATAACTAGACTTGCTGATTTCGGTTTCAATGTCCTATTCACTGAAGTAGATTGCCAAGTGTTTCGTAGAGATAATCATAAAATAGTCTTTACCAGTATACGCAGAGGTGATCTTTATATTGTTGATTTCACTAAAAAGGCTCAACCTTAAACTTGCTTAATTGCTAAATCCTCTAAAGGTTGGTTATGGCATAGACGATTAGGTCATGTTGGTATGCGTAACCTTGACAAGCTTATTAAAGAAAATCATATCCTTGGCGTTAACGATGTCATATTTGATAAGGATAGACTTTGCAGTGCCTATCAAGTAGGTAAACAGGTTGGAGGAAGGCATCCCGTGAAGAGCATCATGACTACAAGGAGACCACTCGAGCTACTTCACATGGATCTTTTTGGTCCTAACGCTTACAAAAGTCTCGATGAAAATACTTTTGGTCTAGTTATAGTTGATGATTTTTCAAGATTTATGTGGGTGTTCTTTCTCGATGATAAATCGCAGGTCCAAAAGATCTTCAAAAACTACGCTAGGAAGGCCCAAAATCAATTTGAAGTGAAAATCAAGAAGGTTTGCAGCGACAACGGAACGGAGTTCAAGAACGCAAATGTGGACACCTTTCTTGACGAAGAAGGGATTTCACATGAGTTCTCGGCTACGTACACACCTCAACAAAATGGAGTTGTTGAAAGGAAGAACCCGACACTCATCGAAATAGCGAGAACGATGCTTGATGAGTACAAAATGCCAAAGCACTTTTGGGCGGAAGCAGTTGAGACAGCTTGTCATGCAACAAATCGCTTGTATCTTCACAAGCTACTCGACAAGATGGCATACGAGCTCCTCACCGGTAACAAACCACAAGTTGGATACTTTTGAGTATTCGGCTCAAAGTGCTACATTCTTAATAAGCATCATCATTCTAAATTTGCTCCTAAGTCTCATGAAGGTTTCCTACTTGGTTATGGCTCAAACTCTCACACATACCATGTCTACAACAATTTCACCTGAAAGGTTGAAGAGACGGTAGATGTGAAGTTTGATGAATCTAATGGCTCGCAAGTAGAGCAATTGCCAATTGATGTAGGAGAGAAAGACCCTTCGGAAGCAATCCAAGACTTGTCTATTGGTAAGATTCGTCCAACGGAGGTGAAGGAGAGTACCTTGTCCATCCAAGTGGAAGCTTCTACCTCACGACAAGGTGAACCAAGAGTTGATACGGAAGCATCCACAAGTGGGACACGCCAAAATGAAGAAAACGAGGAAGTGCACCAAGATGAACGCCTATAACCTCCTTCTCCACCATGACAAGAGAACGACAATGTCAACAACGAAGAAGGCCAAGAAGAAGAACAAGATGAAAAAGATGTTCAACCTAGATCCAAGCAAAAGCTTTCACGAGTTCGAGCAAGAATTTCTAAAGACCATCCCGTCAAGCAAATCTACAATGATATCCAAACCAGGAGAATCACTCGCTCAAAAACTCGTTTAGCTAACTTTTGTGAACACTATTCATTTATCTCTAGCATTGAAACTATGAAGGTTGAAGAAGCTTTGGAAGATCCGGATTGGATAAATGCCATGCATGAAGAGCTACACAACTATGAGAGAAATCAAGTTTGGACATTACTTGAGAAGCCCGACAACAACCACAACATCATCGGTACCAAATGGGTGTTTTGCAACAAGCAAGATGAAGATGGACAAGTAGTTCACAACAAAGCACGTCTCCCCGCCCAAGGATACACTCAAGTCGAAGGTATGGACTATGGTGAGACATATGCCCCCGTTGCTAGACTTGAGTCAATCCGCATCTTACTTGCCTATGCTAATCATCATGATCTGTCACATCCCTAGTTCTGGTATGATCCTAGGCTTGCTCTGTGCATCATGTTTAAATTTCAAATGAAATTGAAATGGGGAAGTTGCAAACCCTAGCACCAAAGCAATTCAAATAGGTTCAAATTAAAACTGGAATTTCAATGAACCCAAAATGCTTTTCAAAAATGTTCATGGTCTTTGGAAAATGTTGGGAACAACAACCAGAGGTGATGCACATTTTTACTACACATTTTGGATTTTTGAATCAATGCATAAATATTTGATTTGGAGCTGTTTAAATTATATAAATATTTTTAATGGCTCCAAAAATGTTGGGAATTGGTGAGGGCCTCTAGAATATTATATCTAGATGCCACAATTATTTTCAGCATTTATGGAAATGTTTTAACATTTCTTTTAAATACAAAACAAATGTCAGAAATAGAAAAGGAATACAGGAAAAGGATTTACCTGACTTACCTGGCGCCCCACCACGGCCCAGCAGTGGCCCAGCCCACTAGGGGAAAGGTTGTCTTCAACCTTGTGCCCACTCGCAGCCAGCGCACACAGCCGACCGCGCCACCTCCTGCTTCGCCGTGTCGCGCTCCCCGTCAACCCAATCCCGCGCCTGGAGACGCCCCGAAGCCCTCTCTCCTCTCCCTCTCTCGCAGCTCACTCTCCCCTCCCCTGGATTTCCCTCTCTCTCACGGCCGAGCGCGCCGTCGCCGCCGTCAACAGCCACCACGGCCACAGCCTCCCTATCGCCTCTCCGACGTATCCAAGAGGTCCACCGCCTCGTTTACGTCCTCCTCACCGATCCACGCGACCGGAAGGGCACCGAAGCGCCGTCCCTGACCTTTCTTCCCCGTCCACGGCCGCCGGATGCCGAGGTCCAATTCGTTGTCGCCGTCGCCTCCCCAGGCCCACTGAGCTGCCCTACGACCTCGTTGTGAGCCTCTGCACCGAACCCCTCTCTCCCCGTGCTCTTTTGCTCTCTCTAGATCGTGGTTCCACCGGAGTCAAGAGCCGGCCGCCGCCGTTCTTGTCGCCACCGTAGCCAGAGCTAGCAAAGCTCGTGCCCGAGCACGGCTACGTGCTCAGCAGCTCCGCAGCAAGCTAACTCCGCCACCAGCTCGTCCTCCCGTGCACCATAGCGCTACGCCGCTCGAACCCAAACTCCGGTGCCGCCGCGAGCTCCATTCCGGTGAACTCCGACCACCCCAGGCCCTCTCGTGTGCTCCCCTGGATGCGGCGCATGGCCAGCTCCATGCCGAGCCCCTCCGCCGTCCATTTGGTCGCTGGAACGGCGATCCTGAGCCCCTCCGCCGCGTTCGGCCTCGCCGGCGGCTAAACGCCTGTGGGGTTGACCAGTCTAACCCCCTAGTTGACCTGGGGTTTGACTACCCAGGGTCAGTGACATGTGGGCTCGGCCTGTTAAGTTTTTGTTAGGATTAGTTTAACAACTAATTAAACCCTGTTTAGCTAATTGGGTCACTGACGCGTGGGCCCAACCCCATTAACTAAACCAGTTTAGGTTATTTTTAGATTAGGATTAACCACAGACACTGACGTGTGGACCCCACACGTCAGGTTTGACCTGGTCAGCCGCCTTTGACCTGCTGACGTAAGCATGACGCTGTGCTGACGCATTATATCATTTTCTGGTATTAATTTAAATCAGGAAATTTCAGAAAATAGTTAAAACTTCTAAAAATCATAGAAATTCAAACGTAACTCCAAATCAAATAAATTATATATGAAAAATTATCAGAAAAATGCAAGGAATCCATTTATGCTAGTTTCATGCATGAAAAACCAACTTATACTTGCTGTATAAGTGAAAATGTAATAATGGCATGTTATATACTTAAATTGGGGTTTGCATATGAATCCTTGGTTCATACAGACTTCAACCAAATTGATGCTACATGCATTAGGGCAAATCATAGCTTCTTTGAAATGTCATCTTCATGCATCATACTGTTGCATATGGTTGTTTATTGATTGCCGGCACCGTTCCCTCTCGATAGGTTCTACTCCGGAAGGTGTCCCGAGTACCTGTCTGAGGAGCAGTGTCTCTTCGTGGATCTATCAGGCAAGCAAACCCCCTTGAGCATCTCGATAAAATCCCACTCTCTCGCTCCTGCTCCTTATACTGCATTAGGACAATAACGATTCAACTGCTACTTTCTGCTGCGGTAGCTGAACCCATTCCTCTGCATGACCTGTCATTGCCACAGTAAATAGTTGAAACCCACTAGCATGAGTAGGAGTTGCTTGAGCCTTGATGTGCCTGCTCATCCATGCTTGTCTTTCTCTATGCCAGCTATGCTTAGAGTTGTGTCAGGTCTGATTCATCGGGAATGAATCGGAATGGTGAACATGTCCTACCGTTAAAGGCTAAGTGTGTGAACACGTTTTGGTAAAGGTAGCGATGAGAGGCCATGTAGGAGTATATGGTGGGTTGTCTCATTGGAACCGTCCCTAAGCACTGAGTTCTGTGTGTTTTATCCAAGTCCAGTTACTACCACACATTGGGTTCCGGTTATCCGGCCCCTCTCGGCTTATTAATCCACTTGATCTCTGTCCAGGAGTTGCAACTAGTTTCTGGCGTTCCCAGAGTCCTGTTAGCCCAGTGCTACAACCCGGATTCATACGCTGTTGACCGACATGCTCGTGCTTGATTCATGTATGCCTATCCCTGTAAGTTAGGGCCACTTTGGGTTCATGACTAGTCATGTCGGCCTGGGTTCTCCGTCATATGGATGCTAGCGACACTATCATATACGTGAGCCAAAAGACGCAAACGGTCCCGGGCCAGGTAAGGTGGCACCCGTGGGAATACCGTGCGTGAGGCCGCAAAGTGATATGAAGTGTTACATGCTAGATCGGTGTGACTTAGGATCGGGGTCCCGACAGCGTTGGTATCAGAGCCTGACTGACTGTAGGATTACCAAGCCAACTGGTCAAAGTTGAGTCTAGAAATGCTTTAGTTATATAAGGGAATTGATTGTGGAAGGGAACGTAAGGCTCTTTTACTCCTTTACCTAATGTCATTCTTCTGAGTCAGCCTCTTCTTTTCTACGAGGGTTAAGGCCTAGGCTTCTCCTCTATCTCTCAGGATGACGTGTTACTAAACCGTAAAGTCTTAAGGATTGTTGGGTTGTGTCACCATACAGTTCTACTACTTCCGTGTGTCCTCAGTTTGACCCAGAACCTTGATATTATCATGCTGATTGATTATGCTATTCCTTTGATGAATGTCTCAAAATCCATTTGAGCATTTACAGCCGTTATGCTGCCGAAATTGTCCCAGGATTTCAAGAGTTTCCAATGCTCTTGCATTACATTCCGCATCCTTATGTCGATGCTAATTCCATCCTTGTTTCCTTGGTTTCTGTGCCAGGATGTCGTCTGCTAACCGAGGTTCAGTTGCTCATAGCAAGAATCACGGAGATGGTAGGGACGAGGATCCTCCTGACCAGCCTTTGATGGCAGAGTTCTTGTTAGCATCCGAGAGGAACAAGCGTGAGACTAACCGCTTGCTGGCACAGATTGAGCAGAACACCGCACCTCAGCGTAAGAAGTTGGTTTCCATCACCGACTTCATTGGTCTGAAACCACCCACCTTCCATCATTCCATTGAGCCACTCGATGCAGATGACTGGCTCCGAAGCATCACTCACAAGTTGCTTTCCGCGAACGTGGCTGAAGGTGACAAGGTCACCTATGCTACCTATCACCTGGAAGGTGCTGCTAGTATTTGGTGGCAGAGCTATGAGGCTATGCTTCCAGCTGGTCAGATTCCTACCTGGAGGGATTTCACTGAGGCTTTTCGTGAACACCACATTCCTCAGGCTCTCATTGACCGCAAGAGGGAAGAGTTCTGTAGTTTTACCCAGGGTAAGCTGCCTGTTGATGCTTATAGTAGAGAGTTTGGAAACCTCGCCCGCTATGCTACAGAAGAAGTGTCCACGGACGCTAAGAAGCAGGCTAGGTTCCGGAAGGGTCTCAACCCTAAGTTGCATCGTGATCTCCACCTCCATCATTGTGATACTTTCCAGGCTCTTGTGAACAAGGCCATTAATACAGAGACAGCTCAAATCACTTACGAGGAGTCTCGAAAGCACAACCGTGATCTGGGTTCTTCCTCCCGCTCTGGCTCTCAGAAGCGACGGATTTGGATTCCGAACTCAGCTCTTCCACCTCGATATGCACCGAGGCCATCCTATGTGGCGCCTCACCCAACTCAGCAACGTGCTCCACCCAGGACTATTAGTGGACCACTTGCCAATGTAGGTCCACGTCCTACCTCAGGAACTTGCTTCACCTGCAGAGAACCGGGACACTATGCACGCGACTGCCCTCAGTCCAGTTATACTCCACCCCAGTCTGAGAGGTCTGTTGGCCGTGAAAAGCCATCAGGCAAGATGATCAGTACCAAGCCAGCCTCCATTGAACGAGCATGTGTGCACCATGTCTCAGCCACAGAAGCTCAAGATGATCCCGACGTCGTACTGGGTATGCTTCTTGTCAATTGTCACCCAGCTTCAGTTCTGTTCGATACTGGAGCATCCCACTCCTTCATATCCGAAGGTTATGCTCGGTTGCACGACATGTCATTTTGTGATATGCCGACTCCACTAATAATCCAGACTCCTGGTTCCAAATGGCAAACCTCCAAGGTAAGCCATGGTAATGAAATCCTTGTTGACAGACTGGTATTCCTTGCTTCTTTGATATCTCTAAAGTCCTCAGATATTAACATCATCTTGGGTATGGACTGGATGACAGCTCATCATGCCAAGATCGATTGTTACACTAGATCTGTTCAACTTACACATCCATCTGGCAAAATAGTCACTGTCTCTACTAGAGTTGCAAGGCGCCAACTCTATTCTCTTAATGCCAGCCCTCTTCCAGACCTTGAAGATATTCCGGTAGTCCGTGACTTCCCGGATGTCTTTCCAGAAGAACTGCCAGGTGTCCCGCCTGACAGATATGTAGAGTTTGTCATAGAACTTATCCCAGGAACTGTTCCAATCTCTAGGAGACCATACAAGATGGCACCTTTGGAGTTAGCCGAGCTTAAGAAACAACTTGATGAGTCCTTGCAAAAGGGTTTCATCCGTCCCAGTTCTTCTCTTTGGGCTTGTCCTGTCCTCTTCGTCAAGAAGAAGGATGGTACGGATCGGATGGTTGTAGATTATCGTCCCGTTAATTTGGTCATGATAAAGAACAAGTACCCGCTCCCCAGGATCAACGACCTGTATGATCATCTCGCTGGATCCTCAGTCTTTTCCAAGATGGATTTGAGGTTAGGCTACCACCAAATCAAGATCAGAAACGGGGACATCCCCAAAACGGCCTTTGTCGCTCGATATGGTCAATACGAGTACACCGTGATGTCTTTCGGCCTAACCAATGCTCCAGCTACTTTCTCCCGCTTGATGAACTTGATCTTTATGGAGTACTTAGATAAGTTCGTCGTGGTTTATCTCGATGATATCCTTATTTACTCGAAGAACGAGGAAGAGCATGCCGAACATCTTAGGCTTGTGTTAGAAAAACTCCGAGAGCATCGTCTTTATGCCAAGTTCTCCAAGTGTGAATTTTGGTTGCCAGAAGTGACCTATCTAGGCCACGTGATCTCCGGTAAGGGCATTGCTGTCAATCCCGAGAGAGTCAAAGCCGTTCTCAATTGGAATCCACCCGAAACGGTCAAACAAGTTAGGAGTTTCCTTGGTCTAGCCAGTTATTGTCGCCGCTTCGTTGAGAACTTCTCCAAAGTGGCCAAACCCCTCACGGAGCTTCTCAAGAAAGATAAAAGGTTTGAGTGGACCCCACAGTGTGAGCACAGTTTTCAGGAACTGAAAAGACGCCTAACTTCTGCGCCCATACTCGTGCCGCCGGATTTCACTAAAGACTTTGTTATCTATTGCGACGCTTCGCGTCAAGGACTAGGTTGCATTCTTATGCAGGATCGTCATGTGATTGCCTATGCATCTCGACAGTTGCATCCACATGAGGAAAATTATCCTACACATGATCTAGAGCTTGCAGCCGTAGTCTATGCACTTAAGACTTGGCGACATTACCTTCTTGCTAACCGTTGCGAAATCTACACTGACCATCAGAGTCTCAAGTATATCTTCACCCAACCGGATCTGAATCTCAGACAGAGACGTTGGTTGGAGTTGATCTCGGATTATGACTTAGGAATCACCTACACCCCAGGCAAAGCCAATGTCATGGCCGATGCTTTGAGTCGTAAATCCTATTGCAACAACCTCATGTTGCAACAATGTCAACCACCCCTCCATGAGGAATTCTGTAAGCTTAACCTTCACATAGCTCCTCGTGGTTTCCTTTCTACCTTGGTGGTGAAACCTACCCTTACGGATCAAATCATAGAGGCTCAGAAGCATGATACGAGAATCTCCCAAATCAAGAAGAATATTTCCAAGGGAGTTGCCAACTGTTTCTCTATGGATGAACGAGGTGTTGTTTACTTTGGAAATCGTTTGGTGGTTCCCAAATGTCAACAGATGCAGCAACTGATCCTTAAGGAGGCCCATGAATCCCCTCTCACAATTCATCCCGGTAGTACAAAGATGTATCAGGACCTATGCCAGAGGTTCTGGTGGACTAGGATGAAGAGACAAATCGCTCAATATATTGCCAACTGTGACATTTGTCGTCGCGTTAAGGCAGAGCATCAGAGACCTGCTGGCACCCTTCAACCTTTAGCTATTCCCGAGTGGAAATGGGACAAAGTTGGTATGGACTTCATCACCGGCTTTCCCAGGACTAAGAAAGGAAATAATGCTATCTTCGTAGTCATTGATCGTCTCTCCAAAGTGGCTCACTTCCTACCTGTTCGAGAGAGTATCACTGCTAGTCAGCTCGCTGACTTATATATCTCCCGAATAGTGTCACTCCATGGTGTTCCACTAGAGATCAATTCAGACCGTGACAGTCTTTTCACCTCTCATTTCTGGGAAAGTTTCCAAACTGCCATGGGCACCCATCTTTCCTTCAGTACCGCTTTCCATCCTCAGTCAAGTGGTCAGGTGGAAAGGGTCAACCAAATTCTAGAAGACATGCTTAGAGCTTGAGTTATCTCATTCGGTATGGATTGGGAGAAATGTCTGCCCTTTGCCGAGTTTGCTTATAACAATAACTACCAATCCAGTCTTAAGAAAGCACCCTTCGAGATCCTGTATGGACGAAGATGTCGAACACCTTTGAACTGGTCAGAAACCGGTGAAAGGCAATTCTTTGGACCGGATATGATCCAGGAGGCAGAAGAGCAGGTTCGCATCATTCGTGAGAATTTGAAAACAGCCCAATCTCGTCAAAAGAGCCAGTATGACCGTCGTCATAAGGAAGTGGCTTATGAAGTTGGCGACAAGGCTTACCTTCGGGTTACTCCTTTGAAGGGTACCCATCGTTTCGGTATCAAGGGCAAGTTGGCTCCTCGTTACATCGGTCCTTTTCGTATTCTCGCTAAACGAGGAGAGGTTGCCTACCAGTTGGAACTACCCCCACATCTTTCTCGAGTTCATGATGTCTTCCACGTCTCTCAACTCAGGCGTTGCTTCTCGGATCCCATCCGCGGAGTGGACCACGAAACGCTTGATCTTGAAGATAACTTCACTTATCGAGAGTACCCCGTTCGCATTCTGGATCAAGCAGAGCGTGTCACTCGACGTCATAACATCAAGTTTCTCAAGGTTCAGTGGTCTCATCATGCCGAGAGAGAAGCTACTTGTGAGCGAGAAGATCGTCTTCGACTTGAGTACCCCGCTTTCTTTCCGCCAACTCCTGAATCTCGGGATGAGATTTTTTCGAGTGGGGGCGAGTTGTCACATCCCTAGTTCTGGTATGATCCTAGGCTTGCTCTGTGCATCATGTTTAAATTTCAAATGAAATTGAAATGGGGAAGTTGCAAACCCTAGCACCAAAGCAATTCAAATAGGTTCAAATTAAAAGTGGAATTTCAATGAACCCAAAATGCTTTTCAAAAATGTTCATGGGCTTTGGAAAATGTTGGGAACAACAACCAGAGGTGATGCACATTTTTACTACACATTTTGGATTTTTGAATCAATGCATAAATATTTGATTTGGAGCTGTTTAAATTATATAAATATTTTTAATGGCTCCAAAAATGTTGGGAATTGGTGAGGGCCTCTAGAATATTATATCTAGATGCCACAATTATTTTCAGCATTTATGGAAATGTTTTAACATTTCTTTTAAATACAAAACAAATGTCAGAAATAGAAAAGGAATACAGGAAAAGGATTTACCTGACTTACCTGGCGCCCCACCACGGCCCAGCAGTGGCCCAGCCCACTAGGGGAAAGGTTGTCTTCAACCTTGTGCCCACTCGCAGCCAGCGCACGCAGCCGACCGCGCCACCTCCTGCTTCGCCGTGTCGCGCTCCCCGTCAACCCAATCCCGCGCCTGGAGACGCCCCGAAGCCCTCTCTCCTCTCCCTCTCTCGCAGCTCACTCTCCCCTCCCCTGGATTTCCCTCTCTCTCACGGCTGAGCGCGCCGTCGCCGCCGTCAACAGCCACCACGGCCACAGCCTCCCTATCGCCTCTCCGACGTATCCAAGAGCTCCACCGCCTCATTTACGTCCTCCTCACCGATCCACGCGACCGGAAGGGCACGGAAGCGCCGTCCCTGACCTTTCTTCCCCGTCCACGGCCGCCGGATGCCGAGGTCCAATTCGTTGTCGCCGTCGCCTCCCCAGGCCCACTGAGCTGCCCTACGACCTCGTTGTGAGCCTCTGCACCGAACCCCTCTCTCCCCGTGCTCTTTTGCTCTCTCTAGATCGTGGTTCCACCGGAGTCGAGAGCCGGCCGCCGCCGTTCTTGTCGCCACCGTAGCCAGAGCTAGCAAAGCTCGTGCTCGAGCACGGCTACGTGCTCAGCAGCTCCGCAGCAAGCTAACTCCGCCACCAGCTCGTCCTCCCGTGCACCATAGCGCTACACCGCTCGAACCCAAACTCCGGTGCCGCCGCGAGCTCCATTCCGGTGAACTCCGGCCACCCCAGCCCCTCTCGTGTGCTCCCCTGGATGCGGCGCACGGCCAGCTCCATGCCGAGCCCCTCCGCCGTCCGTTTGGTCGCCGGAACGGCGATCCCGAGCCCCTCCGCCGCGTTCGGCCTCGCCGGCGGCTAAACGCCTGTGGGGTTGACCGGTCTAACCCCCTAGTTGACCTGGGGTTTGACTACCCAGGGTCAGTGACATGTGGGCTCGGCCCTGTTAAGTTTTTGTTAGGATTAGTTTAACAACTAATTAAACCCTGTTTAGCTAATTGGGTCACTGACGCGTGGGCCCAACCCCATTAACTAAACCAGTTTAGGTTATTTTTAGATTAGGATTAACCACAGACACTGACGTGTGGACCCCACACGTCAGGTTTGACCTGGTCAGCCGCCTTTGACCTGCTGACGTAAGCATGACGCTGTGCTGACGCATTATATCATTTTCTGGTATTAATTTAAATCAGGAAATTTCAGAAAATAGTTAAAACTTCTAAAAATCATAGAAATTCAACCGTAACTCCAAATCAAATAAATTATATATGAAAAATTATCAGAAAAATGCAAGGAATCCATTTATGATAGTTTCATGCATGAAAAACCAACTTATACTTGCTGTATAAGTGAAAATGTAATAATGGCATGTTATATACTTAAATTGGGGTTTGCATATGAATCCTTGGTTCATACAGACTTCAACCAAATTGATGCTACATGCATTAGGGCAAATCATAGCTTCTTTGAAATGTCATCTTCATGCATCATACTGTTGCATATGGTTGTTTATTGATTGCCGGCACCGTTCCCTCTCGATAGGTTCTACTCCGGAAGGTGTCCCGAGTACCTGTCTGAGGAGCAGTGTCTCTTCGTGGATCTATCAGGCAAGCAAACCCCCTTGAGCATCTCGATAAAATCCCACTCTCTCGCTCCTGCTCCTTATACTGCATTAGGACAATAACGATTCAACTGCTACTTTCTGCTGCGGTAGCTGAACCCATTCCTCTGCATGACCTGTCATTGCCACAGTAAATAGTTGAAACCCACTAGCATGAGTAGGAGTTGCTTGAGCCTTGATGTGCCTGCTCATCCATGCTTGTTTTTCTCTATGCCAGCTATGCTTAGAGTTGTGTCAGGTCTGATTCATCGGGAATGAATCGGAATGGTGAACATGTCCTACCGTTAAAGGCTAAGTGTGTGAACACGTTTTGGTAAAGGTAGCGATGAGAGGCCATGTAGGAGTATATGGTGGGTTGTCTCATTGGAACCGTCCCTAAGCACTGAGTTCTGTGTATGTTATCCAAGTCCAGTTACTACCACACATTGGGTTCCGGTTATCCGGCCCCTCTCGGCTTATTAATCCACTTGATCTCTGTCCAGGAGTTGCAACTAGTTTCTGGCGTTTGTAGGTAGTGCTACTTGTCTACCAGGTGGTGTCCGACGGGACGGGCTTGGGACAGACTAGGCACCGTGGCACGGTGTACCAAGTGGCACCCGGATGGTGGGCTTGGGAACCCTGCACACATCGTTTGGGGCCGTGAGCGACACCCCTGCCGGATCTCCTTGTGGATGGAACCCGAATAGGTGATGAACCTGGACGAGAGACTTGTGTGGTTAGTCAGGTCGTGGCCGACACCCTCGCCCGGCTTCCGCTTGAAGGTTGCCGAGGTACATGACGTGTACAGGGCTATAAGTGGCGAGAGCGTGTGTGACGAAGTACACCCCTGCAGGGTCAACATTATCTATTCGAATAGCCATTATCTATTCAACATTATCTACATAGACAACTTGAAGTGGATACTCTAAAATACGCAAGTTAAGCGTGAGTGCTATGGATGGCCTTCTCGTAGGAAGACGGGAACGGATCCATAGTGGAGTATTGATATGGTGAATATGTGGACTCGTGTGCGTCTTCTCACCTCAAAGAAGTTTCTGATACTCATAGTATAGATTAGCCACTGAGTCAAAGCTGGCTTGCTGCTGTTAAAACTCCACCACCCCCTTTGTTGATAATGTTGCATATGTAGATAGTTCTGATGTAAGACTTGCTGAGTACCTTTGTACTCACGTTTGCTTATTTATGTTTTGCAGTTGCTTACGCTAGTGACTTCGACGAGTAGCTTGTATCCCAGCTACGATCTTGTACCCTTGGGAGGGTCGTGTTTAGTCAGGCTTCTTAGTCTTTTCCTTTTGTAGTTGTCTGTACTCAGACATGTAATGCTTTCGTTGCTTGTATGCTCTGAATGATGGGTCATGAGACCCCTGTGTGTATTGATTACTATGTGGCTCTTCTAGGCCTTTATCTACATGAGTTTGAGTAATGTTGTGATGCCATGTTGTACCGCACATACCTGCATGTCATGCGTACATGTAACGTGTATTGCTATGTGTGGGTTCCGACAACCTAGTTGTTTACCTCTGGTAGCCTCTCTTATGGGGAAATGTAGTCTTGTGCTTCTAGGAGCCATAGTAGTCCGCTATAGCCCGGTTCACCGGAGTCCTGCTAGCCCAGCACTACTGCTCCGGAACACTTGACTGGCCGGCATGTGAATCACTTCGTGCTTGTGTCTGTCCCTTTGGGAAATGTCACGCCGTGACATCCGGAGTCCTGCCTAGCCTGCTACAGCCCGGGTTCCCAGAGTCCTGTTAGCCCAGTGCTACAGCCCGGATTCATACGCTGTTGACCAACATGCTCGTGGTTGATTCATGTATGCCTATCCCTGTAAGTTAGGGCCACTTTGGGTTCACGACTAGTCATGTCGGCCCGGGTTCTCCGTCATATGGATGCTAGCGACACTATCATATGCGTGAGCCAAAAGACGCAAACGGTCCCGGGCCAGGTAAGGTGGCACCCATGGGAATACCGTGCGTGAGGCCGCAAAGTGATATGAAGTGTTACATGCTAGACGGTGTGACTTAGGATCGGGGTCCCAACATGATCTCACCTTGTACCAAATGGACATTAAAAGTGCTTTTCTAAATGGTGAAATAGAGGAGGAAGTTTGTGTTAAGAAGCCTCCCAAATTTGTCAATCCTAAGAAACCTAATCATGTTTACAAACTTCACAAAGCTCTTTATGGTCTTAAACAAGCTCCTAGAGCATGGTACAAATGCTTGACCAAATTCCTTATTGAAAAAGGCTTTGAAATTGGAAAATAGATTCTACTCTTTTTACTAAAAGGGTTAATGGAGAACTATTTGTGTGCCAAATTTATGTGGATACTATATTTGGATCAACTAACCCTCATTTTAGTGAAAAATTTGGAAAGCTAATGTCAGAGAAGTTTGAGATGTCGATGATGAGTGAACTCAAATTCTTTCTTGGTTTGCAAATCAAGCAAACTAAGGAAGGTACCTTTGTCTCTCAAACAAAGTACACCAAGGACTTATTCAAGAACTTCAATATGCAAGAATGCAAAGGTATGACTACACGCATGCCTACTAGTGGACATCTTGATTTAACCAAATATGGTGAACCGGTTGATCAAACGGTTTATCGCTCTATGATTGGTTCATTGTTATATCTATGTGCTTCACGCCCCGATATTATGCTAAGTGTGTGCATGTGTGCACGATATCAAGCCGCTCCTAAAGAATGTCATCTTAAGGCCGTGAAAAGGATAGTGAGATACTTAATCCATACACCAAATTTTGGCATTTGGTATCCAAAGAGGGCCTCCTCTGATCTTGTTGGCTACTCCGACTCGGATGTCACACCCTGATTTTCATGCCACAACACTTAGCTAATCAATCATGATAAAATGTGGGTTGACAAAAACTTTCGAGTGTTTTGGTCTTTGCTTGATTTGATTTTTGTGTGTTGGTTGCAAGTGCTCTAAAAATCAAATAAATCGTCCAACTCTTATACTCCTCCTTGATCCAAAACCTTGCCCAATGATCATGCCATGTGTATAGGACATAAAAATAATTTCTTAAAAAAATAATTTTCCCAAATAGTATTTTCAAAAATTAGTTTTCCAAAAACCCCTGAATTGAGATTTGCCTGCAAGTACTTAATTAAGGGCAGTAAAAATCTTTCTAAAAATATATTTGACTCCTATTAGATATAGGACACCTAGAAACCACAAAAATATAATTTTAAAAGTTATTTTCCTATTTTATTTAAAGGCTTTTTCTTAAGGCCAGAAATGGTCTTTAATAGGTTAAAATATTTTAATGTGTCAAAAATATTTGAGAAAATTTAGGGAAGCTCAGTGGACATATATTGTCCATATATAAGAGTTTAAACACATGGTCATGTTCAAATTATTGGTCAAATCCCTCAAAAACCCTTTCTGGATATTTCAAGATTTT
This sequence comes from Triticum urartu, assembly GCF_056163025.1. NCBI lineage: Eukaryota > Viridiplantae > Streptophyta > Magnoliopsida > Poales > Poaceae > Triticum > Triticum urartu. The sequence goes on along the minus strand of NC_141878.1, from coordinate 439,164,383 downwards.
GAAATATTTACAAAGGAAATTTTCTTCATTAATTCCAAGAAAATTCTAGCATGTCACATATGACATATTTCATGATCATGCAAGGCCTAATGCCTTGAAGATCAATGAAACATCATCAAACCCACTTGAGGGAGTCCTGGATTGGGGGGGTCTCCGGACAGCCGGACTGTTAGACTATGAAGATACAAGATTGAAGACTTTGTCTCGTGTCCGGATGGGATTCTACTTGGCGTGGAAGGCAAGCTAGGCAATACGGATATGGATATCTCCTCCTTTGTAACCGACCTTGTGTAACCCTAACCCTCTCCGGTGTCTATATAAATCGAAGGGTTTTAGTCCGTAGGACAACAACCACAACATACAATCATACCATAGGCTAGCTTCTAGGGTTTAGCCTCTGCGATCTCGTGGTAGATCTACTCTTGTACTACCCATATCATCAATATTAATCAAGCAGGACGTAGGGTGTTACCTCCATCAAGAGGGCCCGAACCTGGGTAAAACATCGTGTCCCCTGCCTCCTGTTACCATCCAGCCTAGACGAACAGTTCGGGACCCCCTACCCGAGATCCGCCGGTTTTGACACCGACATTGGTGCTTTCATTGAGAGTTCCTCTGTGTTGTCGCCGTTAGGCTTGATGGCTCCTACTATCATCGATAGCGATGCGGTCTAGGGTGAGACTTTTCTCCCTGTACAGATCTTCGTATTCGGCGGCTTTGCACTGCGGGCTAATTCGCTTGGCCATCTGGAGCAGATTGAAAGCTACGCCCCTGGCCGTCAGGTCAGTTTTGGAAGTTTGAACTACACGACCGACATCCGCGGAGACTTGATCTTCGACGGATTCGAGCCACAGCCGGGCACGCCGCACTGTCACGATGGGTATGACCTAGCTCTGCCGCCGAACAGTACTCCAGAGGCCGCCCCCGCATCAGCTCCGACCGTTAGCTCGGAGCCAACTGCGCCAATCGAGGACGAGTGGTTAGACACCGCCTCGGGGCTGCAGTCTCAATGGTGATTGACACGAACACCAGCCTAACCCTCTGCGCAGCCCGTGACTCCAAGGTGCCGGACTCTTTTCCGGTCTCCGAACCATCCGCGCCCCTGCCAATCGAATCCGATTGGGCGCCGATCATGGAATTCACCGCCGCGGATATCTTTCAGCACTCGCCCTTCGGTGACATTCTGAATTCACTAAGGTCTCTCTCTTTGTCAGGAGAGCCCTAGACGGACTATGGCCAACAGGATTGGGATGCGGACGACGAAGAAATTCGACGCCCACCCACCACCCACTTCGTAGCCACTGTCGATGATTTAACCGACATGCTCGACTTCGACTCCGAAGACATCGACGGTATGGACGACGATGTAGGAGACAAACATGAACCAGCGCCTATAGGCACTAGAAAGCCACCTCGTCATATGACATATACATGGTGGATACACCCAACGAAGGCAACGGCGACGAGATAGCGGAGGATGACCCCTCCAAGAAGCAACCCAAGAGCCGATGTCAGCGGCGCCGCTCTAAGTCCCGCCAAAGCAAAAGTGGTGATACCGGCACAGGAGATAATAACACTCCGGATAGTGCCGAAGACAACAACAATCCCCTCCAGCAAGATTTAGAGCAGGAGGATGAAGGAGCCAGCTCTCTTGAGAGAGCGGCAGACGGAGAGGAGGAGGATGACAATTACATCCCCCCCTCCGATGACGAGGCAAGCCTCGGCGACGATAAATTCGCCGTACCAGAGGATCCCGTCGAACAAGAGTGCTTCAAGCGCCGGCTTATGGCCATGGCAAATAACCTGAAGAAAAAGCAGTAGCAGCTTCAAGCTGATCAAGATCTGCTAGCTGACAGATGGATTGAAGTCCTCGCGGCCGAGGAATATAAACTCGAGCGCCCCTCCAAGAATTACCCAAAGTGCAGGCTACTACCCCGACTGGAGGAAGAAGCGTATGATACGGCTGATCGGCCACCTCGTGGCCGTGATAGAGAGGCATTCCAGCCAAAAGCTCAGCCTCCACCCCGACGCCATTCAAATAAAAACGCATGGGGAGATACGCCAGACCTGCGAAACATATTGGAGGACAAAGCAAAGCATGCAAGATCGATCTAAGGATCACGACGGCGCACCACTCTGCGAGACGATAAACGTCACGCCGGATACAGTAAAAGCAAATCCGGCCGGGCCAAACACAGCGGGTAAGACCCATTTGAGCTGCGTCGCGATATAGCCCAATACAGAGGCGCCGCACACCCCTTATGCTTCACAGACGAAGTAATGGAACATCAATTCCCGGAAGGTTTCAAACCTGTAAATATTGAATCATACGACGGCACAACAGATCCCGCAATATGGATTGAGGATTTCCTCCTCCACATCCACATGGCCCGCGGTGATGACTTACACGCCATCAAATACCTCCCACTAAAGCTCAAAGGACCAACGCGGCATTGGCTTAACAGCTTGCCAGCGGACTCCATTAGCTATTGGGAAGATCTGGAAGCCGCATTCCTCGACAACTTTCAGGGCACTTATGTGCGACCACCAGATGCCGATGACTTGAGCCACATAATTCAGTAGCTAGAAGAATCGGCCAGGCAATTTTGGACTCGGTTCCTTACAAAGAAAAATCAAATCGTCGACTGTCCGGATGCGGAGGCCTTAGCGGCTTTCAAACACAACATCCGAGACGAGTGGCTAGCCCGACACCTTGGTCAGGAAAAGCCGAAATCTATGGCAGCTCTCACGACGCTCATGACCCGCTTTTGTGCGGGAGAAGACAGCTGGCTGGCTCGCAGTAATAACATATCAAAGAACCATGGTACCTCAGATACCAAGGATGGCAATAGCAGGTCACGTCGCAACAAACATAAGCGCCGCCTTAACAGCGAAAATACTGAGGATACGACAGTCAATGCTGGATTCAAAGTCTCCAAACCAGGTCAGCGGAAAAAGCCATTCAAACAAAGTATGCCGGGTCCGTCCATCTTGGACCGTATACTCGATCGCTCATGTCAAATACATGGCACCCCAGACAAGCCAGCCAATCACACCAACAGGGATTGTTGGGTGTTCAAGCAGGCCGGCAAGTTAATTGCCGAAAACAAGGACAAGGGGTCGCATAGCGATGACGAGGAGGAGCCCCGGCAGCCGCACACTAGAGGACAGGAGAGGTTTCCCCCGCAAGTGCGGACGGTGAACATGATATACGCAACCCACATCCCCAAGAGGGAGCGGAAGCGTGTGCTCAGGGACGTATATGCGTTGGAGCCAGTCGCCACAAAGTTCAACCCTTGGTCCTCCTGCCCGATCACCTTCGATCGCAGGGACCACCCCACTAGTATCCGTCATGACGGATTCGCCGCACTAGTCCTAGACCCAATCATTGACGGATTTCACCTCACTCGAGTCCTTATGGATGGCGGCAGCAGCCTGAACCTGCTTTATCAAGACACAGTGCGCAAAATGGGTATAGACCCCTCAAGGATCAAACCCACAAAAACGACCTTTAAGGGCGTCATTCCAGGTGTAGAGGCCCATTGCACAGGCTCAATTACACTAGAAGTGGTCTTCGGATCCCCGGATAACTTTCGAAGCGAAGAGTTAATCTTCGATATAGTCCCGTTCCGCAGTGGTTATCACGCGCTGCTCGGGCGAACCGCATTTGCTAGATTCAATGCGGTACCGCATTATGCATACCTCAAGCTCAAGATGCCAGGACCTCGCAGAGTTATTACAGTCAATGGAAACACAGAGCGCTCTCTCCGAACAGAGGAGCACACCGCAACTCTCGCAGCAGAAACGCAAAGCAGCCTCTCAAGGCAATCAACCAGTTCGGCGCTTCACAGCCCGGACGCCTTCAAGCGCGCTTGGGGCAATCGGCAAATAGACCGCCTGGCGCGATCTGAGCTCGCGTAGCAATACGGCGGCCACCCCAATCCTAGCCCAGTGGCGAAACTCGTGCCGCGCGTACATAATTACGCATTAAAAATACCATGGGCACAGGTGGGGAGGGGGGCACAACTGCGGCACGCCCCAAGACGCGGCCTAAACCGCACTAGGGGCTTCCCGTTTGGTTATTTTTCTTTTTCTTTCAGGACCTTAATCTCCAGAAACACTGTCCGGCAACACTATTGCCGAACACATGATGCAGCAACCAAGGAGGCAGACAGCTACGTTATACCATGGAATTCCCAGGTTGATTATAGTAACGAGTGAAATATTCAATTTAATATCATTCCTCAGCTTGCCCTTGGAAGGGACATAGTCCTACTCTTTGCTTATCGCACTATCTGTATCACTCTGCTTTAACGCAATTTTTTAAACAACGCATGACATTACGACTATTATTGCATTCTTGTTATATATATATATGTGTGTGTGTGTGTGTGTATTCATTAATGACGCCTTGCAACCGTACCTATGGTACGACCAATACACCAGGGGCTTACGTACCCCGCAATGCGGTGTGAAAAGTCCGAACACTTTCACAAGTGCGGCACCCCGAACTTATAGCATTATATGCATCAGCTCCAAATCATGTCTTTAGTCAAATGTTGGGTTTGCCCGGCTCCTATGTTTTGGTACCTTACGTTCCGCTCTATCGGCTAAGGTAGCTCTAGGAGAACTACTGCGATTGTGCCCCGGTTCTGCTGGGTTCAGCACCTCAGTAGAGAAAGCTGAAACTGACTGTCATGATAAGGCGAGAGACTGGTCGCTGTTCGGCGAGGTTTTCAAGTCCCTAAAGACTTATGCCGCTTAGAGCGAGGGGCCGGCCCTGTCCGGCTTAAAGGCATGTATCGCACCCCGAATTCGGCCTTCCGAATACCAGGGGCTTCGCTGAAATTTACAATTATAGAATTCTATGGCTAAGTGAGAGTGATAAAGCATTATTAGTCTGGTTGCCTTGTTCGCTATGCTGAGCACCTCCCTCGAAGGACCCAAACATGGGAACAAGAGTGCTCAAGTTTGTCCCGAACACCCCAGCACTCGTGGCATGGGGGCAGAAGCCGAGGACTAGCCATCTCTCAGATTGGATAAACAGCCAAATAGAAGGTAATATTTTAAATTCCAACAAGCGTTGCATAGCGCATATGAAACAAGTTTTCATACATACAGGATAAAACGAGCAAGTCTCATTCAAATATTACATCTTTTGAACACTCGTCCGCTATGAGATAGGCACCCGGCAGAACACCCTCGTAATACATCTCGGGGTGGTGGTGCTCCTTGCCCTTCGGCGGCCCCTCCTTGATCAGCTTCACGGCGTCCAGCTTGACCCACTGCAATTTCACACGGGCGAAAGCCCGGCGTGCACCTTCAATGCAGACAGATCGCTTGACGACCTCCAGCCGCGGGCAGGCATCTACAAGCCGCCTCACCAGGCCGAAGAAGCTATTCGGAAGGGCGTCGCCAGGCCACAGCCGAACTATAAAGCTCTTCATGGCCTGATCGGCCGCCTTATGTAGCTCGACCATCTGCTTCAGCTGGTCGCTCATTGGCACCGGATGTCCGACCTCAGCATACTGAGACCAGAACAGCTTCTCCGTCGAGCTTCCGTCCTCGGCCTGGTAAAATTGTGCGGCATCGGACACACTGCGGGGAAAATCTGCGAATGCTCCTGAAGAGCTCCGGATCCGGGTAAGTAATTGGTAATTTACTTTTACAAGCTTGCTTTGCATATAGAAAGCCTTACCCGCCACTATCTTCTTCATCGCATCGATCTCTTGGAGGGCCTTTTGGGCTTCGGCCTTGGCACTTTTTACACTCCCAAGGGCCGCGGCAAGCTCAGACTCCCGCGTCTTTGAGTCAAGCTCCAACGCCTCGTGCTTCGCCACGAGAGCCTGGGGCTCTTGCTGCACCTCGCCCACCCGAGCCTCGTGCTTCTCTTGCTCGGTGCGCTCCTTGGCCGCTTTATCTTTGGCCCTGGTTAATGCTTGCTTCAGGGTCGCCACCTCGGTCGTGGCCCCTGGCAAACATACGATGATCCTGTCATTTTGCAATTGCGTCCTCTTTTATATATACATATCTATAGACAGGGTATTACTTACCCTTGTTCTCCTCGAGCTGCCTCTTGGCAAGGCCGAGTTCTTTCCTGGACCCCTCGAGGTGCTACTTCAGTACGGCGACCTCCGCAATTAGTGCGGCGGACGCCAGCAGCGAAGCCTGCATATGCATATTGACACACTTATATTAGACTCCTGCGATATTATTTGATCCTCTGTTCGTCTTTTCTGTGTGAACACCGAACAAAGCATCAGGGGCTACTGTCTAAGCGGTAATATTTCTACTACATTTTGAAAAACTTACCTCGAAGCCTGTTAGAAGGCTGGCACAGGCTTCAGTCAATCCGCTCTTGGCGGACTGAACCTTCTGGATCACCGCACTCATGATAGTGCGGTGCTCCTCGTCGATGGAAGCATTGTGAAGCGCTTCCAGCAGATTTTCCGGCGCCTCTGGATGAACAGAGGTCACCGGCACAGGCGTCTTGCCCCTCTTAGAAGGAGGCCGCCTGCCCGAGCCTGGAACCGCTGGAGGTTCCGGCGCAGTGTTCGGCTGAGGGCCGAACTCGGAGCTCTCAGGGGGCCCGTCCCCTCGGCTCCCGGAGTCCGGAAGGTCGCCTTGAGGCGCCTCCAGGACTGTCTCCCCTTGATCCGGTGCCTCTCGAGACAACACCTCGGCGTCGTCGCCAGGATGAGGGGAGGTGGCGGTCGGGACTAGATCGCAATCCATGTCCGACAAGCCCGAGGAGCCGTTCGATGATACATCGATACTGGCTCGTGGCGGCCTGCATAATTGTCTTCGGTGTTAGGGAAAGCAGTGCGACAAAGGAATCCTATGGGTTACTCTGGTATCCGCATACTTACGATCTCCCCGGGGGCTTGGCCCTGGGCAACCACTCGTCTTCGCCTTCGTCGGCGGCGGTGGAGCTGTCCAGAAGGAGAGTCCTTCCCTTCTTGGACCCTTCGGCACCCCCAGTTGGGGCGGCCTTCCTTTTCCTGTCTCCCCCAGTCGGTGGGGGAGCATCTTCTTCTTCTTCTTCTTCCTCGTCTTCGGGGGAAGAGCGCGCCGCAGAGTCATCGGACGGTGAGTCCGACGACGCCTGGCGTAGGGAACTCTTTCGGGTTCCCTTGGCCTTCTTGGTCTTCTCCGGCACCGTATAAGGGGCCGGAGTCAACATCTTCGCTAGAAGAGCGTCTGCGGGGCCTTCGGGCAAAGGAGCCGGACAGTCGATCTATCCGGCCATTTTCTGCCAGTCCTGTCAAAGGTACGGGAGTTTAGATCCCGCATCGAGTCAATCTATAAAAAAATAAGTATCCTGTGAAAGGTACAACAGCTTACCGCACTGGCTTGGCACTTCGCGCTGAATCCGGAATCCTCAGTAATAGGAGGGGGGACCTCGGCACTTTTGAACAGCACCCTCCAGGCAACTTCATGAGTCGTGTCGAAGAGCCTGTTCAGAGTTCGGTGTTGCGCCGGGTCGAACTCCCACAAGTTGAACTCCCGTTGTTGGCATGGGAGGATCTGGCGGATGATCATAACTTGGACTATGTTTACAAGCTTGAGCTTCTTGTTCACCATGTTTTGAATACATGTTTGGAGTCCGGTCAGCTCTTCCGAACTACCCCAGGACAGGCCCTTCTCTTTCCAGGAGGTGAGCCGCGTGGGGATGCTAGATCGGAACTCGGGGGCCGCTGCCCATACAGGGTCGCGCGGCTCGGTGATGTAGAGCCACCCCAATTGCCACCCCTTTATGGTTTCCACAAAGGAGCCCTCGAGCCATGTTACGTTGGGCATCTTGTCCACCATGGCGCCTCCGCACTCCGCCTGGCGGCTGCCCACCACCTTCGGCTTGACATTGAAGGTCTTCAGCCATAAGCCGAAGTGGGGCTTGATGCGGAGGAAGGCCTCGCACACGACGATAAACGCCGAGATGTTGAGGATGAAGTTCGGGGCTAGATCGTGGAAATCCAGGCCGTAATAGAACATGAGCCCCCGGACGAATGGATGGAGAGGGAATCCCAGTCCGCGGAGGAAATGGGTGAGGAATACTACCCTCTCATGGGGCCTGGGGGTGGGGATGAGCTGCCCCTCATCTGGGAGCCGGTGCGCGATGTCGTTGGGCAGGTATCCGGCTCTCCTCAGTTTCTTGATGTCTCCCTCCATGACGGAGGAGACCATCCACCTGCCTCCTGCTTCGGACATGGTTGGAGAAGGTTGAGGTGGGAAGTGTGGACTTGGGCGCTAGAGATCGAGTGTGCCAAAACGGATGAGCAAGGGAGGAAGAAGGCGTGGATAGAAAGGTGAATCCTTATCCCTTTATATGGGCGGACGAAACTAAGCGTCCCCACTTGCCTGATAAAACTCGCTTATCCCCCGAGCGCCGTAATTGATGGCGCGGTTGGGTTACCCACGCCCGTATTGATGAGAATCCCGTAATAAGGGGACACGATCTCTACTTTGACAAGACGTGTCGAAAAACTGCCTCGCGTTATGTGCGGGGCTGGTTGAAGGAAATGGTTCGAATAATCACCAGGCCATGACATAACGTCATGCTGCCAAAATAAGCCAGCAAACTAGATCTGCAAAAATATTATTCTCTCTACGGTGGAATGTGGAACTTATTTTTAGGGTCGGACACACTACAAGAAATATGTCAACTTGTGACCACCACTATTGGTCATTGAATGGTCACAAATTTCCATTTGTGACCTTTTTGTGACCAAAAACATAAGGTCAAAAGCTGGCCGTCATAAACTGACTATAGCGACCTTTCTTCTGGAATGGTCGAAGATGTTTACGACCAAAATACGTCTACTGTGGCGTTTTGGTCACTAGCAACCTCCCCAGGCCACGTAGGCATCCAGCGTGGCAATCTGACGTGGCACAAGATTCAGCCCGGTCCAATTCGGCGTTTTACATGGGCCGAGCCCATTAATTCAGCCCATTTAATTTATTTTTTCCCTGAGCTTTGATTAGCTAAATAGGCCTGGCCCAACAATCAGGACTTTTTTTTTCTGAGATGCAGTCTTTTACAATCCATTTTTTGGGGCCTCAGCCCTTTTAGAATCTGAAATTTATATTGCTCTTTTTAGAAACAAGTCCAACATAGTTTGGGCCATGGCCTTTTTAGAGCCCAAGTATAGAGTGCAATATAAATTCTGGACAGGGCCTTTTTACAATCCAATAGTGGGCCAAGCCCTCTTTTATTTACAGCCAATATTCTCAAATTAGTATAGTAACAGTACTTCTTTCCCACAGTAATAACACAAGTATAGAAAACTTTCTCACACAACTTTATCTCGCATAACATTAGACAGACCAACACATATCAATAACTTATCTCCTATGTTCACAAGTACATAACTTTTATCTCACACAACATTATACAGAACTGTATCTTGCAGGTTCAAATCACATAAACTTTATCTAACAGGTTCCCCGCAACAAAAGATGATCACCATCATCTCCTAATCAAGATGCAAATAACCTGCACATTCAAAAAGAAAAAGCAATATGTCAAAGAGAGACAAACAAAAAATAGAACAAACAAAAAATAGAGACTTGCATCAAGTAGACCTGATGATGTACAGATAGTAACCAAACTAGCATCTACTTTGCCCGAGAGATAGCATGAAGCAGTTTTGATGCCATTTATGCATTATTTCTGAGACTAGCAGCAAAAAATACATAGGATGCCAAACAGCCGGCAGCAGCTAAGATCGGTTAGTTGTTGGCTACCACCGATGGCGAGAACTAAACGAGCATGTTAGATTCATTGGGCTGGGTTGGATTGGATTGATGCTGACAAAGTGACAACAGGAAGGTAATGAGCACATACAACTAGCTCTAGTATACCAGCATGCATGAGCACTTGTTAATATTTATATTCATCACAACAACCTATAACCACCTACGCATACAAATCAGAAAGCACACATATATACTGAACAAAAGCAACGGCCATGAATAGATGACTTAACAGTTCATGTTTTTTAACAAAACAAGAGTGGACATCTCATAGTGAGTCTAATACAGCTACACTAAGCATAGAACCACATCAAGACATGAAGAGTAAGCCATCACAGTATAGGAGGATTGGACTGCATACCTAGTCGTCCTTGAGGTAGAGGACCATCTTGGTACCCCTGCCGAGCTGCTCCCCAAACGTATCACGAGTGACGGTGAAGGAGCTACCGGCCTGGGACTCCCACACGTACTGCCCGTCGTTGTTGTGCTTCATGGTGACGACGACCCTCTCGGCAACAAGGTAGGCGGAGTAGAAGCCAACACCAAACTGCCCAATCATGTACACATCGGCGCCGGCAGCGAGGGCCTCCATCGGCACCATACTGATCTTGTCCGAGGCCTGCGAAAATCACACCGGCAAACACACCACGTCAGCCCAGGAACAAATCTCGCACGCCACGAATCAAACCGCGGGTCAACAGATCTGGCTCAGCAGAATCTAAAGCCTGGCGTAAAATGGCCAGTGTAATTAATGGCCAGTGCTGCCAGTATTGAATGTACCACATCGGCAAGCATTATATAGTACTACTATGTAATTGATATGCAAAAGAAGATGCATCTCCCATGTTCAGCAATCAGGATCAACCATGAAGTTTCTACTACTCCTACATCATTTTAGCTAATCATTTAAGATGATCATTTAAGATGCTAATGTTTACTTGTCAAGTACAGTTATTGTTACTCTAAGATTTTAGCTAAGTAAATATAAAGATAAGAAGACACTTCGCCACCAATATTTTGTGACATCTGTAGAATTCGTACCTCATAAACATGCATGAAATGCCTATCTCAAACAAGTATACATACTGATCATGTTTAATTAGGCCAGCGGCACAAAACAACCAATTATATTGCCTTATAAGAAGCTATTTGCATAAAGTAGAGAACTACAAAACAAGCTATTAACCATCCTACTGGTAGCAAGGACATAAAGATAATCACTTAATAAGATAAGAAGCAGACATGAATCACATCACTATGTACAATTCAATATCCCAACTGAGAGTGAACATGTATTAAACATTTCCTGCATTTCAATACATGCATGACAGATTCACAGCATAACTATATATAGCTGTACAAACATGCATGAACAGGAAAGCAACCAAACTACAAGAACATATAAGGAAACAGAGGGAATCACTACAACCTATGGAGTGATAAGCACATATATGAGCCGTGCCGTCGAGTCCCGCAGCCACCAACTCGCGCCGCTCGCTGCCGCGGTCACCACCTTCGTCATCGACACGGCGATGCTGCCAGACCTGCAAAAAACAGAGGAGGCGTGAATGGACATCACACTTGCCAACTAATTAACTATAGCTTGCTACAGAAACATTTCATTATAAAATTCGCTCAAATGGAACCTTGGAAACACCCTTTCCCAAGTAGTCAGATCCACCGTCCCTCAGTTCCAAAGCTTCATAAAGACCTACAGAAGAGGGATGATTCATACAAGATTAGTTCAACAAAAATAATAAAATAACATTTGGTAAATAATGATACAAATAATAGTTTGGAACAGGATACATTTTGGTGAAGTGTCTGTCAAGGAGAAGTGATTCAGAGTTTCAAAGTGAAGTTGTTTCTGAATACTAGTAGTGTAATTACTAATTAGCTAGCTAGATGTGTGCATGAAAGCTACTGTTCCTATTGGGTTGCAGCTTGTACTAGTTAGCTAGCTAGCCAAGGACTTGATAGTATTCTTTTTCCAGATAAAGAGCTGATGCTACTAGTCTAATCACATAGTTTTAACCAGATTAGAGCAAAGACAACATGCCAACGGCAGAACCAAGACCAAGTCTGGCAATCCAATAGGAATCTCCGGAGCTCCATATATCACCACACACATGGCCACGCACCACCTGGCCGCCCCCATCGCAAGTTTGCAGCACACCACCGCACCCGACATTGCAGCAAGCGCGCGCGCTCACGCACATAGCACCGGTGCAAGGTCATGGGGGGCACGCAGGTCATACCTGTGTGGGCATCGGTACTCGTCGCAGTAGAGCACGAGCTGGCGGTCAAACACAGTGAGCACGAGCTGGCGGTCAAACACAGTGAGCACGAGCTGGCTGTGTGGGTATCAGCTTCCCCTGATGATGGAATTACGCAAGTCCAAAACTCAATCAAGAACTGTAATGGTATATGCAATGCAGCAAACAATAATGTTTTTTTTCGTTTAGAAGTTGAGATGTCCCTGTGACTCGATGGTGTCATGATTCTAAGCGTGGAATTGCAATTCTAAGCAAGCCTGGAGTATAATAGTGGTACATGAAAGTATGTAGAACAGCAAGAGTAAACCCTAGGAATTAGGGATTTTAGGAGTAAGCAATTGTGTTCATCGAGAGACCGTAGCGAGCAAGCATCAGAGGGCCCAAGTGAGACATGGTGTTGTCACGAGCTCAGTGGAAAGTATTGGAGGTGAGGGACAGAGAAGGAGAGGAAGAGGGTACCTTGAGGACCTCCATGTCCATGGCATCGTCGAGCGTGGGGTTCTGTCCCAGCCGAGCGGCACCGAGGCCTCTCGTCGCGTGGAAGAGCAGCGTCGGAGGGCGCGGCTGTGTGTCGGTGGAAGACGGCGGAGGCGTCCACCACAAGCATCACCGTCGCCTCGCCGGCGCATCGCATGGAGATCATGGAGCGCCGGCACCTGACCTGCTCGATCTGGATGCCCCAACACCGAGGGAGATAGGGTGAGCAGAGGGTGGGGCGGATGGATCTAGGAACACCAGGTACATGAACCACTCGGTGTTCTTGTTCAGATCCGGCGGGGGCACCGCCTGTACGTACCGGCGCGAGCGTGCTGCGGGGCGGTGGCTCCTCCCGTCCGGCTCGGCGTCGCGGGTATGGAGATAGGGCGAGGGGATAGGGGCGGCGGCGGCAAGGTCGCTGGTGATGGAGCACGGCGGCGGTTGTGGGTAGGGTTTGGGGTGGGGCAGAGAGAGCTGTGGGCATGGCGGATCTGATGGCGCCCGCCTCCTCGATCTAGGAGCCCCGCTGTGGGATAGAAGGTGAGGGGAGGTGGAGAGGGTCGGGGGCAGAGGGCGGATGTCGCCGGTGGAGTGGAGGTAGGCGGCGGGGGGGGATTGGTGGGTGGGTGCGGCGGATGTGGAGGAGAGGAGAGGAGAGATCCTGGGGTGGGAAAGGAATGGATAGATTAGGTCACGGTTGGTCTGGGGTCGTGGGGTGGCTGGCTCGGGATGGTTGGATGGACGGGTGGATGGACGGATGTACGCCATGTCATCGATCCATGCCTTAGCTGATTCCACCAATAAGAATTAAGGTTATGTAAAAAAATATGTTGTTTTTTCTTATAGTTTTTATCCTCTTATTCAGGGCAAACATTCAACATATTAACCACTTAGGCCCCGTTTGATACCTCTGCATTTTCTACATATTTAAAGAATGCTACGGTTTTTTCAAATACCATGGTTTTAAAGAATTTTACGGTTTTTAATACTTTGGTTTTTTAGTACTTTACTATCAAACACAGCCTTATAGTTTATTAAAATGAATCAATATAGTGCACATGTGTGTATCTTGGGATGACAAACAATGTTGATTTGGGGGGTTCCATTTTCTTTGCACAAAAATTCATTTTTCATTTTCCGAGTGCACAAAAAGGGTTTTTTGTGAAGAACCTAACAAATATTTTTTCCAAAATTGTACCAAATCATTTTTCTAAAATACTAGGCCATATTTAATGCACAATTGACCAAATGGTTTGGTGTCAAAATATTTGATCCACCTCTCGTGAAAAAAGACAAATTTTTGCTGATTCAGCAAGAAGCGGGTAAAATTTGAACTGCAACTGCCTCGTAGTTTGCTTTTTATTTTTTTTCCAAAAATCATTTATAGGAACGGTCATTCCCTCCATTTTGACCGCATTTTGAAATGGGCATAAAAAATTCAAAAAAAACAAAAAATTGGAAAACCTTCGGATTGTGTCATCATATGTGACCAAGTTTCTAGGAAAAATAATAAACTTTTAATACGGAAATTATTTTACAAAAGTGTTCTCAAAAATGAGTTATCATGCGTGAAGATTCATGGCTTTCAAGCCAAATGATTAATCTTATGGCCACATTCATGGCATAGTTTGCTCAAATGATCTCATATTGTGCACAAGGGTGCATCTTGGAATTCCAAACAATGTTGCCTAAGGGAGTTTTCATTTTCTTTGCACGGAAAATTCATTTTCCATTTTCTGAGTGCGTGAAACGAGTTTTTTTGTGAAGGACCTACCATATATTTGTTGCAAAACTGGACCAAATCAATTTTCTAAAATACTAGGCCATATTTAGTGCACAATTGACAAAATGGTTGGGTGTCAAATTTTTTGATCCACCTCTGGTGAAAAAGACAAATTCCCGCCGATTCAGTAGGAAGCGGGTCAAATTTGAACTGCAGCTGCCTCGTAGTTTGCTATTTATTTTTTCCAAAAATCATTTCTAGTTACATAAGTACCTATTTAATCATAGAAACACCAAAAAAATTCCAAGATTCAACCACTAGCTAGGAACGGTCATTCCCGCCGTTTTGACCGCATTTTGAAACGGGCATAAAAAATTCAAAAAAATCAAAAAATTGGGAAACCTTCGCATTGTGTCATTATATGTGGCCAAGTTCCTAGGAAAAATAATAAACTTGTAATACGGCAATTGTTTTAAAAAAGTGTTCTCAGAAACGAGCTATCACGTGTGGAGATCAATGGCTTTCAAGCCAAATGATCAATCTTATGGCCACATCCATGGCATAGTTTGTTCAAATGATCTCATATTGTGCACAAGGGTGCATATTGGAATGGCAAACAATGTTGCCTAAGGAAGTTTTCATTTTCGTTGGACGAAAAAACCATTTTCCATTTTTCGAGTGCCCGAAAGGAGGTTTTTTGTGAAGGAACTACCAAATAATTGTTGCAAAATTGGACCAAATCATTTTTATAAAATACTAGGCCATATTTAATGCACAATTGACAAAATGGTTGGGTGTAAATTTTTTTGATCCACCTCTCGTGAAAAAGACAAATTTCCGCCGATTCAGTTGGAAGCGGGTCAAATTTGAACTGCAGCTGCCTCATAGTTTGCTATTTATTTTTTCCAAAAGTCATTTATAGTTACATAAGGACCTATTTAATCATAAATACATGGTTTGGTGGCGATACGTCGAGGTTTGGGCGGTGGCCGAGGGCCCCAACTCTAGAGCGCGTAAACTCGCATGCCCGTCGCGTGGTCACCGCGTGACCGTAATGTTGCCATGTGTTCTAGGCGGCCTAGGCATGTCTAGTGGGTTGGGCACTCCCCAGGTTGGTGCTAGGAAGAAAATTACAACATAAGATTCTCACGAGGAGACCGATCGATGCACAAACATGAATTAGCAGCCAAGTGTTTGATTAGCGCTACGGGAAATGCACATGGCCAATGGGCGTGAGTTTTGGCTGAGGATGATCATCTACTAAGGAGAATGTCTTCACAAATTTTTAGCTCAAAAGGAGGATCCTAGGTGGTACTTGCTTTGCAAAGTACCACGCTGGACAAAAATATGAATGTTGAAGCTGGGCTCAAAATAATGAATGGAGTGAGCTGAAATTTTGTGGAGGATGGTTATTTGGGCATAGGAAAGCAGTGTAGAAAATTGATACCATTTGGACATGCCAAAGTAGTACTTCCTTCACAATGCTCTTCTATGGACAGAAACTTGGGAAAACTAGTGAGAGAGATTGGATGAATGAAATGATCTCAAAATTGGTGTAGGTAAGTTACTTAGGTATGGTCATGCGCTGGTAAATTTTCAGATCATTTGGGTACGCCTAGCTAGTACTTACTTCACAAAGCTTCTCTCGAGGTAGAAACTTTGGAAATTTCCCGAGAAAGATTTACTAGGAAAATTGAGCTGAATATTATCATGTGGCAATTATTTGGGTATGGAAGAGTGCCCGAAAAGTTTGAGGGTAATAGGAGGGGTCTATATAACACTTGCTTTGCAACGTGCCAATTTGGCCATAAAATATAAATTGAACCTGGGCTCACATAGATGATTTGACTGAGCTGCAATTTGGAGGAGGTTGATAATTTGGGCATAGGAAGGAACTGTATAAATTTCATGTCATTTAGAGATATAAAAAAGGTACTTCCTTCACAATGCTTCTAGGTGGACAAAAACTTTGGAAATTTGCCGAGGAAGATTTGCTAGGCAAATGGAGCTGAATTTTGTCATGCGGTACTAATTTGGATAGGAAAGAGTGCCCAAAAATTCCTAGGGCAATCAAGAATATATAAATAGCACTTCCTTCATAAAGTGTTGTTGTGAACAGAATAGGAAAATGAATATTGTTGAATTAGTTTTGAACTAGGCAAGGAAGGATTTTTACATATTTGATGAAGATATGCCCCAAAGAATTTATGAGATTTTTTTGGGAATTTTGGGAATGATAGAAATATAGGTTGCTTCACAACCTAGGACAAAAACTGCCACATGGACATGACACATAGGCAAAACTGATGAGATGGCGCCTAGTCATCACAACCCACCACAATCTACAAGGCTATGACCATCTATATTGGTCATTAACAACTAGAAATAAGGCAGCGGACTAGCACTGTTTGCTTTGTGACCATTTCGTGTAAGGAAATTACGACCTTTCTGACCAAAATGGTCGCAATGGTTTAGGGTTTGGAGCCCCCTGAACAGCTTTTGACCAATTGGTCTAAAATGGTCATAAATTTATGACCAATTCTTTGAGGGTCACTGACAGAAGGTCATAAGTTGACATATTTCTTGTAGTGACACTATCCCACTATTCAAATTCTTCTGTGATGTATTCGGAGAAGGAACCCGCCTTGCAATGCCGAAGACAATACTGCGCGTCGGACTCATCGTCATTGAAGCCTGGTTCAGGGGCTACTTCAGGAGTCCTGGATTGGGGGCTCTCCGGACAGCCGGACTATCTCCATTGGCCGGACTGTTAGACTATGAAGATACAAGATTGAAGACTTTGTCTCATGTCCGGATGGGACTCTACTTGGCGTGGAAGGCAAGCTAGGCAATACGGATATGGATATCTCCTCCTTTGTAACCGACCTTGTGTAACCCTAACCCTCTTCGGTGTCTCTATAAACCGAAGGGTTTTAGTCCGTAGGACAACAACCACAACATACAATCATACCATAGGCTAGCTTCTAGGGTTTAGCCTCTGCGATCTCGTGGTAGATCTACTGTTGTACTACCCATATCATCAGTATTAATCAAGCAGGACGTAGGGTTTTAGCTCCATCAAGAGGGCCCGAACCTGGGTAAAACATCGTGTCCCCTGCCTCCTGTTACCATCTGGCCTAGATGCACAGTTCGGGACCCCCTACCCGAGATCCACCGGTTTTGACACCGACACCCCTGAAAACCATTTCTGTCCTTTTCCAAGTTTGAGCAACTTTGAACTGCCAAACATGTACAAATGCTCTCAAACTTGGTTCACATGCTCAAATGGTGTAATAATGCATCTAGACTAAATGGTACAAGTTGGAGAGAAGGATATCATGATCAAAGTGTTCTTAACCCTTCTTGTCCAGAACCAAATTTGAACAACTCTACATTGCCAATTGTGTCCTTTTGATCTGAATTTTTGTGGGCATGATCAAATTCCCAAATTTTGACACTACACCAAGTGGTGCATCAAGGAGAACTAGATAGCATGATAAAATCCAGCCAAAATTGTTTCTACCCATTTCTAGGGTTTATAAAAGTTGCATTGGCCACTTTCTCCATTTGACCTCAAAATTGGTGGGCACTACTAATTTGTAATGCCTCTCACTCCTGTTAAGTTTCAAAGAAAATTGAGCAAGTTAGATAGCCCAAACCACCATCAAACATCTTATGGAAAAATTTCAAAACTCATGTTTTGGCCACTTACGCTAATCTCCATGAGCTGAACTTTTTCCCACAACCTCTCCTAGTCCCCCTATACCTCTGGTGTGCTTCCCTACCCGAGAGGCAATGATGAAGGTGGGCAGGGATCCACTTTTCTTCTCTAGACAGTAGCATTTTCACTCTCTCTCTCTACCCCTCCTCTCTTCTACTGGCTCCCCAAGGCATCCAATGCCATTTACACTCTGTTTACTCCCCCGTGCAGCCACTAGACACAAGTGGACGCGAGAATGCGCGCGGAAAAGCCGCGGACACCGGCCAAAGACGCGCTCTGGAGCCCGTCATCACGCTCCCGACCGTTGATGCCGCGCCCCCAACCACCTCGAGCCTCCCCCTCGCGCCAGTCGAGGTCCTCGACGTCCGCAACACGACAGCCGTGCAGGCCCCCTCCTCTCCCCCTCTCTCTCACCTCCTGCGACACGTGCCCAGAGCCACCCTGCTCGGCCAATGCTTGCGCAGCTCCTGTGGCCGCGTGCAGCTCGCCCTGCTCCTCCTCTCTCTTCCTGGCACCCCACTCATCTCCCATGAACACCGTAGAGAGCCCCTCGCCCTCTCTCCTGACCTCCCGAGCCATTGTCGCGGCCACCCGTGCACCGCTTCCACGATGAGCCACGGGTCAGCTACTTAAGGCCACCCCGAGCTCTCTCTCTCTCTCTACCCATTTGGCTCTCTCTCCCTCCCATGCACCCCTGGACCAACCCACTCCCCTCCTCATGCCCTCCTTGCATCTCCATGGCCGGAGCAATGCCGCCGGCCTCCGCCTAAATTCACGGTACTGAGAGCCCCTCCTCCCGACCTCTTTGTTCCAGAGCAGCACCAGCACCACCGCTAACTCTCCCCGCACATCAGTCCTTCCTCCCCGTGCCTGCCTCGCCGTGACCAGATCTCACCACCGGTCCCGTCCGCCATGGCCAGCACACTGCTCCACCCGGTGCCCCTGGGCGACCGTGCCACCCACGGTTGGACGCGGCCGTGTCTCCTGAGCACGCCGGTGGGCAGAACATCGCTGGAGACGCCCTGTAGCGCTGGCAACCGGCATCGAGCGCGTCCTCTGTCTCGTGTCGCACCCGCACGGGAGGTGGAGGACGAACCTACCAGCTGGCCCCGCCTGTCGGCCAGCCAGTGTGGCTGAGCCACTGACGGGAGGGCCCCACCCTGTTTAAGTGGAGACGGGCTCCACCAGCTGCCGCCTTCGCCGGAGGAAGGCGTATTCAAGGGAATACGCCTCCTGCGTCGAGAGCCTATGCGCGGCCGTGCAGTTGGGCCGGCCCGCCGCCTATCTCTCGCCTTGCGCACATGATAAGGGTAAAGCCCCCCTTTTCCTTTTCCTTTTTCCCAGTAGACTTCAAAAGCACATAAATAAATCAAATTAACTCCAAATTTGATGATTCAAATTTCTAGGGGTCCATAAATCCTGATCTATCACATGGTGCTATTTGCACATTTTTCCAGAAACTTTCTCTTCAGAAATATTTATTAAAACCCCATTTTTCATTTCTGTGATGAACTTTAGAAAATCACACAGAGCTCAAATTTGATCTAAATGCCGTGATTCAAATTTGCAGATATATCTAAGTTCATAACTTAGGTTATGAACAATTTTATTAATACTTTATGGACCACACAAAATAATGAGCCATTTCTTCATATTTGTCAACTTTGCAAATTCATAGGAAAATCATTTGAACTCCAAATCCAATGAAACCAACTCCTAGATACTTCTAGAATCATGGTTTGTTAAATGGGTGCCTTTGCTCATTTTTCAAAACTATATTTCTATACACTTCTTGCAAATCCACAAATCCCTTGATTCCATCATATTGAAATGTTCAGGAATATCCACTGACCCAATCCCAATGAAACCACTCTGGTTATTTTTCATATAACCAGAGATGTCCTAGAAAAGTCAAATTAATATTTTTAGAGCACTTTTATTTTCTGCCCTTTTGTGTTGTTTACTATGATTGTTTCCGACATTAGTTGACGAAGTAGACAAAATACTCGGAGATGGACCAGAAGATTTGAAGACTCTGATGAACCAGGCAAGCAACCCTTTGACCATGTTGAACCCTTTTATATCACGAGAACATTTTCACTGTTTCATCGAGTGCATGATGGTTCTTGAATGGCAACCTTGCTGGGCTTGCCTCTGTTGCATACCCGTTGATACTTGCATTGTTCATGACTCTATCCTTGTTTAGAGTTGTGTTGATGGATTATAGAAATATGCTATTGTAGTTGGCTACGCAAATGGTGTCAGGGCTATGCATGGAAAGAAACAAGTGTGGTTTGACATATTTGCAAACAGCCCTAGTGGGTGCCACTGATGCCCCTGGGAGATGATGATGAACTAGGTCACTACTTGTTGGAGAAGTAGTGTACCGAGGCTTGATAAAAGTGTTGTTTACAGAGATGGATTAGATTTAAGATTTGTAGACCGTCCCAACCTTACATGCGCAACCACTCTACCCTTATATGGGAAAGGGCATTATTGATTACCTAGGTCGATACTAGCTTGGAGCCTGCATTACTAGTGACGGGAGAGTTGTTGTTGCGCTCTCTCGGGACGGGGTCGTGCCAGGTAGGGCGGCCAAGAACATTTTTATGTGGCACCGGACACACCGTTGGTACCCCGTGCCAGTGGTATGTGACAAACATGGGAGCGAGGCTCCACAATTTTAAGTTGTGAAATGTTGGGCACGGGGGTTACTACCAATCGAGTGGACTCTATGTTAGTGTCGTCTAGGGAAAGATAGTGATCGGGTGCTTACCCCGGGTACTTGAGGCACCGCGGGTCGTGGATGACACAGAAGTTCCCTGGATCTTGTGGGTAAATTGTGCAACCTCTGCAGAGTGTGAAACCATACGAATAGCCGTGTCCACGGTCAAGGACAGTTGGGTGCTACTGCTTAGACTATGTCCATAAGTTTCTAGAAAACAACACGGTTTGGTAAATCTGTTGATGAGATTCGTGAGAAAGTCACGGTGAGCTTGAGCATGAGTTGTTCATAACTCTTTCTCGATGTTGATATCTGTAACCTCCTGATACTTGTTGCAGACACATTCATGTCCTTGATAAATGATGATCATACTTGCATGAGAAAAACTAGCTTTCCGCAAAAATGCCAAATTAGCAGTAGAGCCTTGCATAATTATTATGTTATCACCCTTGGGTTGCTTGCGAGTACATTCAAAGTACTCATTGGCTTGCCACTGGTTATTTTATTGGCCAGGCATGAAAGAACAGAATATGATGAAGAATACTTCGGTGACAAACATGCCAGCTAGGACACTTCCCAGTCAGAATGCCTGTAGGGTTAAGGCAGATGGCATGGGTCCAAGTTATCGACGAAGATTTCCGCTTCGAAGTTATACTCAAGACTCGACCATAACTGTCATAATTTATGTAAGATGGTATGTATGGATGCAAGACTCTTGTTATTCAGCTTCTGTGTGTTCAGTGAGCATTGATCTCTGGGATCATTGTACACGTGCATTCGGTGATCACGACTTATGAGTCGGGGTCCCCACATCGGACTATGCCGGTGACAAGGTTGATAGGAAGTCCACTTCGGGCACTTGTCAATTTCTTGGTAGATCTCTTGTGTCTTGGTCTTCCAAGAAACAAAACTCGGTATCCTTATCCACCGCCGAAGCGGAATACATTGCCGCTGGATCATGTTGTGCTCAATTACTTTGGATGACCCAAACTCTTAAAGATTATGGGATATCTGTGAAACATGTTCCATTACTTTATGACAATGAAAGTGCCACTAAGATTGTTCACAATCCTGTGCAACATTCTCGAACTAAGCATATTGAAGTTCATCATCATTTCATTCGAGATCATGTTGCCAAAGGGGACATTAATCTTAAGCATGTTCTCACCGAAAAGCAGTTAGCTGATATATTCACGAAACCACTTGATGAGAAAGTGTTTTGCAGGTTAAGAGGTCAATTGAACATCATTGATGCTTCAAACTTGGAGTAGGAAATCCACTTGATACATGCAAGGCATGAGCCGATGACTAATCCTTGATATTTCTCTTATTATTGATTATCTTATGTCTTGGATATTTTTGCACCTTGCATGTTATCTAACCCATGTAGGTACTTGCATGAATCTAAATCTATGAGATTGCAACTCACTCACATCTTGAGCAATTTCGATATCACCAAGTATCTACACAATGGTGGATGAAGACAAGGAAGCACGCAACCATTTAAACATATCCTTGGAAAAAATTTATGTTGAGTTTCATGATTGTCATTTTGGATACAAGTAATCTTCCTTGCAAAAACTAACCCATGTAGGTAGATGAACTCAAACTCCAAGTGGTGCTCCCAACTCTTGATGAGCTACATCAACCTTGAGCAACCCACACAAGTTCAACTACATGATCATGATCAACACCACCACCCAAGGTATGTTAGTCCATCTTAGAGAAGCTTTACTCCAAGTCATGAGTCAAAGCAACTCTACAAGATGTGAATATATCAAAAAGCTTAAACGAAAATTGGTAACCCCATTTTGAGCTTAAACAGCGAGTATGACCTAAGATCAAGTGATCTCACTTGACTCCTAAGTCAATATACGCTAACATAGGTGACTTTGTCGCCGACCATTTCTAGATGAAGCTCTCTTGTGTTCTTTTTGTTCTCTTGCATTTGTCTCATGCATATTTGTTTCCAACTTCATATAGACTTCTTTTTAGTTTCTTATATTTTGTTTTCCGTTCTGCATTCCTTGCATCCAATTCATTGCAAATCTTTCAGTTAAGTCCTTGCAAATCTGTCGTGGAATTGTCACGGCAGATGTCCTGTTGAAAGGACTTAGTCGTGAGGCCAACGCATCTATGTAGTAGCTTGAGAGGGGTTGAGCGGGACGAGAGACACGAGGTTTTACCCAGGTTCGGCCCCTCACGGTGGAGGTAAAAGCCTACATCCTGCTTCATCGATATTGATGATCACGGTTACAAGGGTGCTCTATCTCAAGAGCTATTGACTTGTGTGTCTAAACCTAACTTGTCCAACTCATGGAACTTGTGAATCTTGTCCCTCTTGGGGTGCCCTGCCCCTCCTTATATATGTTGAAGGGGAGGTTTACATGACTAGTCCTATTAGAATTAGGATTACTCTATTACAAGTGCAGTCCTAGTCTTGCTTCCTTTGTAAGGGAATATTCCTTATGCTTTCCTCTTAAGTTAGCCCACAATAATACGAGCCGGCCTTCCATGAACCGTCTGCTTTGGCCACCGGGTCTTGTTGCTCCTTTGCTCCGCCGGCCGGGTCACCAATGAGTCACCTGGCTCGGCTGGGTCACCTGATCCGGGCGGGTCACTTAGTGAGTTGCCAAGTCAGGGCGGGTCACCAGTGAATCGCCAAGTCCGGCCGGGTCATACTTCCGGCCAGGTCATACCGCGGGGTATATCCCCGACAAAATCCTTATGAGATCTTACTTGTCTAGTGAGCTGAGGTGACAAGTGTTTTCTCTGCGATGAACTCGATCTCACCGATCTGATGCTTTCGGTCCAACCGAATCCTCTCGGTACAACCGAACCATACAACTCGGTGTCACCGATTTCACTACAGGAAAGACATCTTGCCACTTGTTTCTGCATTCTTTTTGATCCAACTCCACTCAATGAATCTTGTCCTTGACCAACATCCTATTCAACTTGCTGCCTTGTTCTGTGACTCAAGGACCAAACCCATCATGACAAAAATCCAGAAGAACCGTTCTAGAAATTGATGTCAAAGGGGGAGAGAGAGATCACACATCAAAGCTTAATCATATCTATAGGGGGAGAGAATACTCAAGGGAAGAAAGAATAATCATCAAGGACCCCAGATGCTTGGTGTTCAAGAGGAGAGAAGTTACATGTCTTCAAGAGGGGAAAGACATGTTCATATTTGCTCGTTTGCATTAGCTTTGTCTATTTCCTTTGACTAAGATTTCTTTGAGCTCTGACTTTGCTCTGATCCCTATCTTGTCCCAGTATCCCATGCTAAGATTCAGGGGGAGCAAGACATCTAAGGGAAGGAAATCATTGAATTTATTGCACATATTTACCTTTGAGGACATGTCTATATTCAATGTGGTACTTAGTAGTCACTCTACATGTCATCCCAGTCTTGGTACTCTTGTGGTTTCTCTTGTTTGCTCTGGACAGTAGGTGTATCTGTGTTATCTAACCTTGTTTACGCAGGTTCATCCCATCCTAAGCCAACTCAAGACCACAAGGTAACTATATGCATCACAATCATGTGTATGAGAAATTCTTACTGATGTACATACTGTTTGCAAGAAGGACTCATGAGCATGAAGGTACATTTCTCATATTCACATCATTTGCTCTGATGCATATAGCCAAGATACATGTAACACATTGCTTACTCTGTCATGTTTATGCATTCACATGCCTCTATATTCCATATTCACATGATTGCATACATGTAGGGGGAGCCCATGCAAGTTACATGTCTTTCCAAAGCTTTACTTACTATTCTCTATATCTTTATCTAAAGCTTTGATGTATGTTGTCACCAATTACCAAAAAGGGGGAGATTGAAAGCACAAGTGCTACCTAGGTGGTTTTGGTAATTAATGACAACATATCTCTTGTTGGACTAACACTTTTACCTAGTATGTTTCAGATAAGTTCAACAATGAAGTGGCATGGACTAGAGGATGTGGAACCCTTCAAAATGCTAAGGACAAAGGATTGGCTCAAGCTCCAAGCTCAAGACTCTACATTTTCTATTTTAGTGATCCAAGATCACATTGAGTCTATAGGAAAAGCCAATACTATCAAGGAGAGATGGGGTGTTGCTTAATGGCTTGCTTGCTCAAAGTGCTTAGTGATATGCTCCAAAGCCCTCAACCACTTTCTCACTTCCAAATATGTCCCACACCAAATATCCAACTCGGCCCCATCGATTCTTTCTATACGGAGCCACCGAGTTCAGTTGACATAGCCACTGCCAGAAACCCTAATTAGTTAGGTCTCACCGATGGGATCTCGGTCTCACCGAGATGGGCTTGCAAACTCTCTGTCGGTGTCAAAACCGGCGAATCTCGGGTAGGGGGTCCCGAACTGTGCGTCTAAGGCGGATGGTAACAGGAGGCAGGGGACACGATGTTTTACCCAGGTTCGGGCCCTCTTGATGGAGGTAAAACCCTACGTCCTGCTTGATTTATTCTTGATGATACGAGTATTACAAGAGTTGATCTACCACGAGATCGGAGAGGCTAAACCCTAGAAGCTAGCCTCTGGTATGATTGTATGTTGTCCTACGGACTAAAACGCTCCGGTTTATATAGACATCGGAGGGGGCTAGGGTTACACAAGGTCGGTTACAAAGGAGGAGATATCCATATCCGTACTGCCTAGCTTGCCTTCCACGCCAAGTAGAGTTCCATCCGGACACGAGACGAAGCCTTCAATCTTGTATCTTCATAGTCCAACAGTCCAGCCAAAGGATATCATCCGGCTGTCCGGATACCCCCTAATCCAGGACTCCCTCAGTAGCTCCCGAACCAGGCTTCAATGACGATGAGTCCGGCGTGCAATGTTGTCTTCGGCATTGCAAGACGGGTTCTTCTCCATATTTCGAACGTTTGTAAAGCAGTGTCCGGTCCCATAAATGTTTGGACCTCTTGGCTTCTGTGCCCAATAAGGGCTATCTCCCACGCGTCGAATGAATATGAGGTGCCAGGGTGTTTTTACATTCACCCCCTAGCCAGATAATTAAATTGTCTATTAAAGGGATGGGGATTCTTAGATCCGATCCATACCATCCTCCCCCAGCGAGAATCCATCAGAGCGCATTTCTGAAAGATCCATTCCAGCATGGCCGACCTCCGCAGCTCCTCCTCCCGCCCCCGTAGCCCTAAGCCCGGTGATTGGGAGAGGTGTTCAGTCCCGCACAGTCGATTAGTCAAACTGCATACTAAGGGATTTCTCCCTCTG
The DNA here is from genome assembly GCF_056163025.1 of Triticum urartu. NCBI lineage: Eukaryota > Viridiplantae > Streptophyta > Magnoliopsida > Poales > Poaceae > Triticum > Triticum urartu. Next base: position 439,138,455 of record NC_141878.1, on the reverse strand, counting down.
ACGTATATGGTGACCGTTCGAGCCGGGCTTGCCACCTACAATGGCGGGGAGCAAGCGGAGAGCTTTCCCTGTCCCTCTATGGGGGAGCAGGTCTGCCTTGTCCACCTACAATTTCACCCCTGCCTCCATTCTACATATCGCCGGCTATGTTGCTCTCTACGAGTTGTTCCTGGGCTGCGAGGCTCACTTTGAGCTATGGAAAAGGCTATTTTGCCTCGTCCCTCGCACACAGAGGGGGTCACTTTATCAAGTGGGTGGAGCCGAAATATGGTGCATCACCGGTACCGGATACCTGTCCGGTACCCCGAAGAAGTCGTCCGAAGACTGGCCTTCAGAATGGTTTTGTATGGAGGACGTTCCCCTTCCGGACCCTGTTCGGCGAGGTCTTCCTGAGTTCAGCAATGCTCTTCTGAAGAAACGCCGAAGTTGGCGCCCACGGAGCCCCCAGGTGGAAGACAATGGAGAAGTCCTCTATCTGATGAACCGGATTAAAGCACTGGCTCAATCAGGATTGACAGTAATCGAAGTTATATCGATTTGCATAATGCGGGGAGTGCAACCACTTCAATATCGTGGGCACCCCTTGTGGTGTTTTAACGGGGCGGACGATGCCACCCGCTGCGGGCGTAAGGGTCCGGACAATGCTGCCGCTTTAGCAAAAATTCTGTCCGAATTGTTCAAGGGAGAGGAAGAGGAGTTCATCCGCATCAAGCCACGGGATGGATTCTCCATGTACAATCCTCCAAGCTGGGTAAGTTATATCTCCTTACTCCCATTTTTCCCGAATTCTTTGTCGTAAATATTCACCTTGCCACTTTGCGGCAGGACTGCGGAAAGCCATAAAGGATGTCAGCAGCCCTTCTCCACAACCAGAGGACCCTTACCGAGCCCTCGACTCCGGACTTGAAGAAGATCCGGTTATATTCGTGGAGCTCATAGACCGGCAGTTCTATCAGTTAAGCTGCGATGATGCCATGGTGGCCATTACGGCCGACTATCTCGGACTGCTTCCTGCATTGCACGTAAGAAAAACCAAAAATCCCAACTCCAAAAACTAGGATCCCCTTTTAGACACTTCACCTACCATATACATATGGCATTTTACAGGGAAGGCATTCGGGACGCCCTGCCGAACCCGCAGCAACTCGCCAACAAGAGGCACCGAGGCCGGGTAGGCCCAAAAGGAAGGCGGTTAGGATGGAGACGCCAGTGCAAAGGTATAACAAAAACCCCGCTCCGTGGTTTTCGTCTTTCTCGAAATGTAATGACGCCCGTGTTTCTTTAACAGAAAAAACGCTCGCCAGAATATGTCCGGCGATGTTGCTAATCACGCTTCCACTAGTCGGGCGCCAGGACCGGACATAGAGGCGGAAGCCGATATGGGGCGGGCGCCGGATAATCCCCCTGCAGAGGATGCAGATAGATTATCCGCTACAAACTCAGAAGTGGAAAGCGCCATGAATCATAGGCGCCGCCGTGCCGTACTCCGTGATTCTTGTTTCTCACCAGAGGCATTTGATGCCTTCAATTCTGGAGAGGCATACCTCCGTGCTGCTCAAGATGGTCTAGCCAGAGCCACGGATCAGTATGTAAAGGATGTACGGGTAAGTAAATCTGACGATTTATATGTATCAGTAGACCCTGAGACTTTAAACAGTTAGCAAAACTGATTTAAGGATCATCTTTATTGTGCAGGTTCTTACAGAGAAGAATACTAGGCTATCACAGGAGCTGGAGGAATGCAAGACTCAACTGCGGGCCGCTGTTGCCGCATTGTAGGAACCGAGAAAGTCTCCCGCTGGTAACATTTACTTTAATGAATGATGGTTACCATATAGAGTGCGGCGTGGCTGCAGATCTAACAATACATGTTGCAGATGAATCTGGAGAAAATCCGAAGGACCAGCATGTCGTGCGACAGCTAGAGGTTGGCAAACGCGTGCTGACTAAGGTTAGGCGGGAGAAAAACAATCTCCAAGACGCCAATATCAAGCTGAGCGTGGAACTAAAAGACGTTTGAGCCCAGCTTGCAGACTCCGAGAAGGAGAATAAGCGGCTTCGGTGCGGCATTTTCAGTAAGTGCTTGAACGAATCTGTTTGAAGGAGTTCGACGAAGAAGCCGACTAACAGCGTTATGTCTGTAGGTATGCTGAGAAATCCCGGGTTTGCGGGTGATCTTCTATCCGAGCTCTCACATCTGCACGAACAAGTTCGGCAGGTGATGCAAGGTGTTTCCCAGGCCTTGTGGCCATCCGTTTCCCTGCCAGAAGGCGTTGCAGAGCTTACGGAGAAGCTCAAGGGAGCACGGCGGCGCTTCCGATTATGGAAGATATCGGCCTGCCGACAAGGTGCCAGAGAAGCCTGGGCCATGGTGAAGACGCGGTATACCAAGGCTGACCCAAATCACATGGCCGAATTCGGACTTATGGGGCCCGACGGAAAAGAGATCCCCGTTAGCTTAGTTTATGGGCAAGTAGAATTAGCCGCAAAGTATTCCCAATAGGATTGTAGGCTAGACCGCCTGTTGGATGGTATAGAAGAGGAATTTAGTCAGTCTGCATGACTATGTAATTAAAGTGACATGTATAATGCCTTCTAGCCGGATTGTAGATCATTTGTCATGGCGGACCTTTTCGCTTCAACCTTAGGACCCGATAGTCTGGAGTGTATCCGAATACCCGCTCAGTTATATAAGAACCGGGGTATGCGTGGAGACCAGGCGTAGGGGTCATTAGTGCTTGAACAGACAAGTGCCCAACTAGTTATGTTAGATTACATGGGTAGTAAGAAACATCTTCCAGGGAGAATAGTTCCGTTAAGGGTTCCTTTCCCTGGGTAAGCATGCCCTAAAGTGCACGTCCGGACTGCAATAGGAAATGCAGGAAAAACATCTGGGGGCAGATATGGAAAACAAATAAAATTCATCTTTTGTTCACCGACCGAATATTCTCTTAAGAATGCTAGCTTTCGGCTTCACCCAGTCTGAGGTACACATCCTGCTAACCCAACAGTAACAATCGCAGAGGTGCTCCCCTTATGCCCTAGCCGAATTAACGGGAACGTATGGCATAAATACAAGAGCCAGACAACCCAGCTTGGCCAAAACTTAAGTCATAACGATGCATATAATGGCGAAAAAAGGTACATGCAGAAGCATAACACATGTGCGGGGCACGAGGCTCAGATAAATAAATAAGCTTCTGTGAAAGAAGCCCCCAGGTATGATGAGCGCGGCTAGCGCATCTATAATGTGCAAGCGAGGCACAAGTTGGCCTTTGAAGGCCTAAAGAAGAAATAAAAGAAAGAGAGAAAGAAAAACAAGGCAGATAATGCATATGCAAAAAATGGACAGAGCAAGGAGACAAACATAGAGTCCGGCGCTAGGCGTAGAATCTTCAGAGCCTGGCCGCGTTCCATGGGTTTGGCTCGAGTCGATTAGTCGATGCATCCCGCAGTCGGTACGCTCCACCGGTCAGCACTTGGTCAATAATGAAGGGACCTTCCCATTTGGGCTCAAGCTTGTTCTTTTTCTTATCCGGCAGGCGTAGAACTAGTTCGCCAACGTTATATGTTTTGGCCCGTACTTCTCTGCTTTGGTATCTGCGAGCCTGTTGCTGATAAAATGCGGAACGGGCATTTGCTACGTCGCGCTCCTCCTCCAGGGTGTCCAGACTGTCCTGCCGATCGAGCTCGGCTTCTCTTTCTTCGTACATGCACACTCGAGGTGAGTCATGAATTATGTCACAGGGCAAGACTGCCTCTGCGCCGTACACCATAAAGAAGGGTGTATATCCGGTACTACGATTCGGCGTGGTCTGCAGCCCCCAGAGTACGGAGTCGAGCTCCTCTACCCAGTGCGTGTTAGACTCCGTTAAGGAACACACTAATCTGGGTTTAGTGCCGCTCATTATAAGACTGTTTGCTCGCTCAACTTGGTCGTTGGTTTGTGGCTAATAGACTGAAGCATAATCGAGCTTGATGCCCATTTTGCTACACCAGAGTTTTACCTCATCGGAAGTGAAGTTCGTGCTGTTGTCAGTGATGATGCTGTGGGGCACGCCATAACGGTGTACGACCCCGGATATGAAGTCTATCACCGGTCCGGATTCGGCTGTTTTACAAGGTTTGGCCTCTATCCATTTGGTGAATTTATCCACCATGACTAGTAAGTATTTTTTCTTTTGGGTTCCCCCTTTAAGGGGTCCAACCATGTCAAGCCCCCAGACCATGAAGGGCCACGTAATGGGTGAGGGACTCCTGGATTAGGGGGTCTCCGGAGAGCCGGACTATTTCCTTTGGCTGGACTGTTGGACTATGAAGATACAAGATTGAAGACTTCGTCCCGTGTCCGGATGGGACTCTACTTGGCGTGGAAGGCAAGCTAGGCAGTACGGATATGTATATCTCCTCCTTTGTAACCGACCTTGTGTAACCCTAGCCCCCTTTGGTGTCTATATAAACCTGAGGGTTTTAGTCCGTAGGACAATAACAAACAATCATACCATAGGCTAGCTTCTAGGGTTTAGCCTCTCTGATCTCGTGGTAGATCTACTCTTGTACTACCCATATCATCAATATTAATCAAGCAGGACATAGGGTTTTACCTCCATCAATAGGGCCCGAACCTAGGTAAAACATCGTGTCCCCTGCCTCCTGTTACCATCCGCCTTAGACGCACAGTTCGGGACCCCCTACCCGACATCCGCCGGTTTTGACACCGACATTGGTGCTTTCATTGAGAGTTCCTCTGTGTCGTCGTCGTTAGGCTTGATGGCTCATTCGGTCATCGTTAGCGATGCGGTCCAGGGTGAGACTTTTCTCCCCGGACAGATTTTTGTATCCGGCGGCTTCGCACTGCAGGACAACTTGCTTGGCCATCTGGAGCAGATCGAAAGTTACACCCCTGGCCACCAGGTCAGGTTTGGAAGCTTAAACTACATGGACGATATCCGCGGAGACTTGATCTTCGACGGATTTGAGCCTTTGCCTTGTGCGTCACGCGGTCACGATGAGTAGGATTTAGCTCTACCATCGGACAGCGTCCGGGAGATCGCACCGGCAGCCGCTCCGACCCTCAATTCAGAGCCAGTTGTGCCGTCCATGGACGGGTGGATAGACCCCGCCACGGAGGCCTTACCCTCAGCGGCGATCGAGCCAAACATCGACTTTACCCTGCATGAGAGCCGTGTTGTCAGACTGCCGGATCCTTCTCCGGCCATGGACTCCGAACCGCCTGCGCCCGTTCCTAGCGAATCCGATTGGGCGCCGATCAGGGAGTTTACCTCCGTGGATATTTTTCAGCACTCGCCCTTTGGCGACATACTGAACTCATTAAGGTCTCTCTCCTTGTCAGGAGGATCCTGGCCAAACTATGTCTGGCAGGATTGGGATGCGGATGACGAAGAAATTCGCTGCCCACCCACCACCCACTTAGTAGCCACTGTCAACGACTTAACCGACATGCTCGACTTCGACTCCGAAGACATCGACGGTATGGACGATGATGCGGGAGACGAAGAGGAACCACAGCCCACAGGGCATTGGACAGCCACCTCATCACACGATATATACATGGTGGACACACCCAAAGAAGGTAATGGTGACGAGACAGCGAGGATGACCCCTCCAAAAAGCAACCCAAGCACCGACGTCAGCGGCGCCGCTCTAAGTCCCGCCAAAGCAAAAGTGGTGATACCGGCACAGGAGATAATAACACTCCGGATAGTGCCGAAGATGGCAACAATCCCCTCCAGCACAATCTAGGACAGGAGGATGGGAAGGCCAGCCCTCCAGAGAGAGCGGCAGATGGAGAGGCGGAGGACGATAATTACATGCCTCCCTCCGAAGACGAGGCAAGCCTCTACGATGCTGAATTCGTCGTGCCAGAGGATCCCGTTGAACAAGAGCGCTTCAAGCGCCGGCTTATAGCCACGGGAAATAGCCTTAAGAAAAAGCAGAAGCAGCTTCAAGCTGATCAAGATCTACTAGCTAAAAGATGGACTGAAGTCCTCGCAGCCAAGGAATATAAACTCGAATCCCCCTCCAAGAGTTACCCAAAATGCAGGTTGCTACCTCGACTGGAGGAAGAAGTGTATGACGCGGCTGATCGGCCACCTCATGGCTGCGATAGAGAGGCATTCCAGCCAAAACCTCAGCTTGCACCCCGACGCCATTCAAATAAAAAGGCATGGGGAAATACGACAGACCTGCGAGACGTATTGGAGGACAAATCAAAACATGCAAGATCGATCTACGGATCACGAGGGTGCGCCACTATGCGAGATGACAATCATCACGCCGGATACAGTAAAAGTAAGACCGGCCGAGCCGAACACAGCGGGCAAGACTCATTCGAGCTACGTCGTGACATAGCCCAGTACAGAGGCGCCGCACACCCCCTATGCTTCACAGACGAAGTAATGGATCATCAAATCCCAGAGGGTTTCAAACCCGTAAATATAGAATCATACGACGGCACGACAGATCCTGCAGTATGGATCAAGGATTTCCTCCTGCACATCCACATGGCCCACGGTGATGACCTACACGCAATCAAATACCTCCCACTCAAACTTAGAGGACCAGCTCGGCATTGGCTCAACAGCTTGCCAGCAGAAAGATCTAGAAACCGCATTCCTCGGCAACTTTCAGGGCACTTACGTGCGACCACCAGACACCGATGATCTAACCATATAATTCAGCAGCCAGAGGAATCGGTCAAGCAATTCTGGACACGGTTCCTAACAAAGAAAAATCAAATCATCGACTGTCCGGAGGCGGAGGCCCTAGCAGCTTTCAAGCACAACATCCGCGATGAGTGGCTAGCCTAGCACCTTGGTCAGGAAAAGCCGAAATCTATGGCAGGCCTCACGACACTCATGACCCGCTTTTGTGCGGGAGAAGACAGCTGGCTGGCTCGCAGTAATAACATATCAAAGAACCATGTTACTTCGGATACCAAGGACGGCAATAGCAGGTCATGTCGCAACAAACATAAGCGCTGCATTAACAGCGATAATACTGAAGATATGATAGTCAATGCCGGATTCAAAGGCTCTAAACCCGGTCTGTGGAAAAACCCATTCAAACGAAGCACTCCGGGCCCATCCAGTTTGGACCGCATACTTGATCGCTCGTGTCAAATACACGGCACCCCCGACAAGCCAGCCAACCACACCAATAGGGATTGTTGGGTATTCAAGCAGGCCGGCAAGTTAATTGCCGAAAACAAAGATAAGGGGCCACATAGCGATGACGAGGAAGAGCCCCGGCAGCTGAACATCGGAGGACAGAAGAGGTTCCCCCCACAAGTGCGGACGATGAACATGATATACGCAACCCACATCCCCAAGAGGGAGCGGAAGCGTGCGCTCAGGGACGTATATGCGTTGGAGCCAGTCGCCCCAAAGTTCAACCCATGGTCCTCCTGTCCGATTACCTTCGATCGTAGGGACCACCCCACTAGTATCCGTCATGGCGGATTCGCCGCACTGGTCCTAGACCCAATCATCGACGGATTTCACCTCACTCGAGTCCTTATGGATGGCGGCAGCAGCCTGAACCTGCTTTACCAGGACACAGTGCGCAAATTGGGTATAGACCCCTCAAGGATCAAACCCACAAAAACGACCTTTAAAGGCGTCATTCCAGGTGTAGAGGCCCATTGCACAGGCTCAATTACACTGGAAGTGGTCTTCGGATCCCCGGATAACTTCCTAAGCGAAGAATTAATCTTCGATATAGTCCCGTTCCGCGGTGGCTATCATACACTGCTCGGCGAACCGCATTTGCAAGATTCAATGCGGTATCGCATTATGCATACCTCAAGCTCAAGATGCCAGGACCTCGAGGGGTCATCATAGTTAATGGAAACACAGAGCGCTCTCTCCATACGGAGGAGCACACTGCGGCCCTCGCAGCAGAAGTGTAAAGCAGCCTCTCAAGGCAATCCACCGGTTCGGCGTTTCAAGACCCGGACACCTTCAAGCGCGCTCGGAGTAACCGGCAACTAGACCGCCTGGCATGATCTGAGCTCGCGTAGCAATGCGGCCCCCACCCGGCCCAAGCCAAACGGTGAAATTCGTGCCACGCGTACATAATTACGCATTAAAAATACCATGGGCACAGGCGGGGAGGGGGGCACAACTACGGCATGCCCCAATACGCGGCTTAAACCACACTAGGGGCTTCCCGCTTTATTATTTTTCTCTTTCAGGACTTTAATCTCTGGAAATCCTGTTCGGCAGCATGATTATCGAACACATGATGCAGCAACCAAGGAGGAAGAAATCTACGTCACACCACGGAACTCCCAGGTGGATTACGATAACGAGTGAAATATTTGGTTTAATACTATTCCTCGGCTTGCCCTTGGAAGGGACATAGTCCTACTTTTTGCTTATCGCACTATCTGTATCATTCTGCTTTAACGCACCTTTTTGAATAAACAATGCATAGCATTAAGACTATTATTGCATTCTTTTTTTATATATGTGTTCATTAATGACGCCTTGCAACCGTACACTTTGGTATGGCCAATACACCAGGGGCTTAAGTGCCCCACAATATGGTTAGAGAAGTCCGAACACTTTCACAAGTGCGGCACCCCGAACATATAGCATTATATGTATCATCTCCGAATCATGTCTTTGGTCAAATGTTGGGTTTGCCCGGCTCCTATGTTTTGGTACCTTATGTTCCGCTCTATCGGCTAAGGTAGCACTAGGAGAACTACTGCGATTGTGCCCCGGTTCTGCTGGGCTAAGCACCTCAGTAGAGAAAGCTAAAACTGACTGTCATGATCAGGTGAGAGACCGGTCGCTGTTCGGCGAGGTTTCGCGTCCCTAAAGACTTATGCCGCTTAGAGCGAGGAGCCGGTCCTATCCGGCTTAAAGGCGTGTATCGTGCCCCGAATTCGGCCTTCTGAATACCAGGGCCTTCGCCAAAATTTAAAATTATAGAATTCTATGGCTAAGTAAGAGTGATAAAGCAGTATTAGTCCGGTTGCCTTGTTCGCTGTGCTGAGCACCTCCCTCGAAGGACCCAAAAATGGGAACAAGAGTGCTCAGGTTTATCCCGAACACCCCAGCCCTCGTGGCATGGGGGCAGAAGCCGAGGATTAGCCATCTCTCAGATTGGATAAATAGCCAAACAGAAGGTAATATTTTAAATTCAAACAAGCGTTGCATAGCGCATATGAAACAAGTTTTCATCATACAGGATCACACGAGCAAGTTTACTCAAATATTACATCCTTTGGACATTCGTCCGCTACAAGACGGCCACCCTTCAAGACACCCTCATAATAAATTTCGGGGGTGCGATGCTCCTTGCCCTGCGGCGGTCCTTCCTTGATCAGCTTCACGGCGTCTAGCTTGGCCCATTGCACCTTCACACGGGCGAAAGCCCGGCGTGCACCTTCAATGCAGGCGGACCGCTTGACGACTTCCAGCCGTGGGCAGGCATCCACCAGCCGCCTCACCAGGCCGAAGTAGCTGTTCGGAAGGGCGTCGCCAGGCCACAGCCGGACTATAAGGCCCTTCATGGCCTGTTCGGCCGCCTTGTGTAGCTCGACCAGCTGCTTTAGCTGGTCGCTCAGAGGCATCGGGTGTTCGGTCCCAGTATACTGAGACCAGAACAGCTTCTCCGTAGAGCTTCCCTCCTCGGCCTGGTAAAACTGTGCAGCATCCGACACGCTGTGGGGTAAATCTACGAATGCTCCTGGAGAGCTCCGTATTTGGGTAAGTAATAGGTAATTTACTCTCACATGCTTGCTTTGCATATGGAATGCCTTACCCGCTGCTATTTTCTTCATCGCGTCAATCTCTTGGAGGGCCTTTTGGGCTTCGGGCTTGGCACTCTTTGCGCTCTCGAGGGCCGCGGCAAGCTCAGACTCTCGCGTCTTCGCGTCAAGCTCCAACGCCTCGTGCTTTGTCACGAGATCCTGGAGCTCTTGCTGCACCTCGCCCACCCGAGCCTCTTGCCTTTCCCGCTTGGTGCGCTCCTTGGCCGCTTTATCTTCGGCCTCGGACAGCGCTTGCTTTAGGGTCGCCACTTCGGTCATGGCCCCTGGCAAATTCATGATGATCCTGTCATTTTGCAATCACATTCTTTTTATACATATCCATAGACTAGGTACTACTTACCTTTGTTCTCCTCGAGCTGCCTCTTGGCAAGGCCGAGCTCGTCCTTGGACCCTTTAAGGTCCTGCTTCAGTGCGGCGACCTCCGCATTCGGTGCGGCAGATGCCAGCAGCGAAGCCTGCATACGCATATTGACATACTTATATTAGACTCCTGCGATATTGTTTGATCCTTTGTTCGGCTTTTCTTTGTGAACACCGAACAGAGCATCAGGGGCTACTGTCTATGCGGTAACATTTTTCCTATATTTTAAACACTTACCTCAAAGCCTGTTAGAAGGCTGGCACAGGCTTCAGTCAATCCTCTCATGGCGGATTGAACCTTCTGGACCACCACACTCATAATAGTACGGTGCTCCTTGTCGATGGAAGCGCTGCGAAGCGCTCCCAGCAGATTGTCCAGCGCCTCTGGATGGACAGAGATCACCGGCACAGGCGTCTTGCCCCTCTTGGAAGGAGGCCGCCTGCCTGAGTCCGGAACCACTGGAGGTTCCGGCGCGGTGTTCGGCTGAGGGCCGAACTCGGAGCCCTCAGGGGCCTTGTTCCCTCTGCTCCCGGAGTCCGGAAGGTCGCCTTGAGGTGCCTCCGGGACTGTCTCCCCTCAACCCGGTGCCTCTTGAGACAATACCTCGGCGTCGTCCATAGGGCAAGGGGAGGTGGCGGTCAGAAGTGGATCGCTATCCATATCCGACGAGCCCAGGGAGCCATCCGACGATACATCGATACGGGCTTGTGGCGGCCTGCATAATCATATTCAGCGTTAGGGGAAGCAGTGCGACAAAGGAATGGTATGAGTTACTCTGGTATCCGAATACTTACGACTTCGCCAGGGGCTTGGCCCTGAGCAGCCGCTCGTCTTCGCCTTCGGCGGCGGTGGTGGAACTGTTCGAAAGGAGAGTCCTTCCCTTCTTGGACCCTTCGGCCTCCCCAGTTGGGGCAGCCTTCCTTTTCTTGTCTCCCCCAACTAAAGGGGGAGCATCTTCTTCTTCCTCCTCGTCTTCGGGGGAGGAGTGTGTCGCAGAGTTATCGGACGATGAGTCCGATGACGCCTGGCGTCGGGAACTCTTTCGGGTTCCCTTGGCTTTCTTGGTCTTCTCCGGCACCTTATAAGGGGCCGGAGTCAGCATCTCCGTAAGGAAAGCATCCGCAGTGTCTTCGGGTAGAGGGGCCGGATAGTTAATCTGCCCCGATGTCTCCACACAGTCATGTCAAAGGCATGGAGATCATACCCCGCGCATAATTAAGCTAGGGGAAATAAAATATCCTACTGGATGTATAGAACTCACCGAATGCGCTCGGCGCTTCGCGCTTAGCCCGCGGTCCTCGGTGAGAGAGGGAGGGACCTCGGCACCCTTGAATAGAACCTTCCAGGCATCCTCGTGTGTTGTGTCAAAGAGCCTGTTTAGAGTTCGGTTCTGGGCCGGGTCAAACTCCCACAAGTTGAAAGCCCGTCGTTGACACGGGAGGATCCGGCGGATGAGCATGACCTGGACTATGTTGACGAGTTTGAGCTTCTTACTCACCATGTTTTGGATGCATGTTTGGAGTCCGGTCAGCTCTACCGAACTACCCCAGGATAGGCCCTTCTCTTGCCAGGAGGTGAGCCGCGTGTGGATGCTAGATCGGAACTCGGGGGCCGCTGCCCATTCGGGGTCACGCGGCTCGGTGATATAGAACCACCCCGATTGCCACCCCTTTACGGTCTCCACGAAGGAGCCCTCGAGCTAGGTGACGTTGGGCATCTTGCCCAACATGGCACCTCCGCACTCTGCCTGGCGGCCGCTCACTACCTTCAGCTTGACATTAAAGGTCTTCAGCCATAAGCTGAAGTGGGGCTGGATGCGGAGGAAGGCCTCGCACATGACGATAAACGCCGAGATATTGAGGATGAAGTTCGGGGCCAGATCGTGGAAATCCAGGCCGTAGTAGAACATGAGCCCTCGGACGAATGGGTGGAGAGGGAATCCCAGTCCGCGGAGGAAATGGGTAAGAAACACTACCCTCTCGTGGGGCCTGGTGGTGAGGATGAGCTGCCCCTCATCTGGGAGCCGGTGCGCGATGTCGTCGGGCAGGTATCCGGCTCTCCTCAGCTTCTTGATGTGTCCCTCCGTGATGGAGGAGACCATCCACTTGCCTCCCGCTCCGGACATGGTTGGAGAAGGTTGAGGTGGGAAATGCGGACTTGGGCGCTGGAGCTCGAGTGTGCGAAAATGGATGAGCAAAGGAGGAAGAACGCGTGGATGAAAAGGTGAATCCTTGTCCCTTTATATGGGAGGACGAAACTATGCGTCCCCACTAGCCTAATAAAACTCGCTTATCCCCCAAGTGCCGTAATCGATGGCACAGTTGGGTTACCCATGCCCGTATTGATGAGAATCCTGTAATAAGGGGGACACGATCTCTGCTTTGACAAGACGTGTCAAAAAACTACCTCGCGTTATGTGCGGAGCTAGTTAAAGGAAACGGTTCGGGTAATCACTGGGCCATGGCTTAATGTCGTGTTTCCAAAACAAGTCAACAGATTAGATTTGTGGAAATATTATTCTCTCTACGGTGGTATGCGGAACTTATTTTGTAGGGTCGGACACTATCCTTGTATTCAAATTCTTCCGTGATGTATTCGGAGGAGGAACCCGCCTTGCAATGCCGAAGACAACACTGCGCGCCGGACTCATCGTCATTGAAGCCTGGTTCAGGGGCTACTGAGGGACTCCTGGATTAGGGGGTCTCTGGACAGCCGGACTATATCCTTTGGCCAGACTATTGGACTATGAAGATACAAGATTGAAGACTTCGCCCCGTGTCCGGATGGCACTCTACTTGGCGTGGAAGGCAAGCTAGGCAGTTCGGATATGTATATCTCCTCCTTTGTAACCGACCTTGTGTAACCCTAGCCCCCTCCGGTGTCTATATAAACCGGAGGGTTTTAGTCCGTAGGACAATAACAGACAATCATACCATAGGCTAGCTTCTAGGGTTTAGCCTCTCTGATCTCGTGGTAGATCTACTCTTGTACTACCCATATCATCAATATTAATCAAGCAGGACGTAGGGTTTTACCTCCATCAAGAGGGCCCGAACCTGGGTAAAACATCGTGTCCCCTGCCTCCTGTTACCATCCGCCTTAGACGCACAATTCGGGACCCCCTTCCTAAGATCCGCCGGTTTTGACATCGACAATGAGGATTGTTTGGAGGGCGGTGGGTGGCATGTGGCTTTGATTTGCAAAGAGCTGGCAACCGGCGCAACGTTGGACCAAGTCCTATGCATCTGCCCGGGCCGTTGGCCAATAGAATCCTGTATGGAAGGCCTTGCTTACAAGAGCTCGGGCTGCGGCGTGGTGACCGCCGAGTCCGGCGTGAATTTCTGCCAAAAGGTTCCGCCCTTCCTCTTTGGAGATGCACCTTTGAAGGACTCCGGTAGTGCTTTTTTTATACAATTCTCCCTCATGGACCCTGTAGGCCTTAGATCGCCGCACTATGCAGCGTGCCTCATTTTGGTCCTCCAGAAGTTCCTGCCTAGTTAGGTAGGCCAGGAATGGTTCTGTCCACGGGGCTATGATGGCCATCATTACGTGGGCTGAAGGTGTTATTTCGGTGGCGGAGCCTCCGATTGTGTCAGAGTGTTCGGTATCGGGTATTTCGGTCGGGTCTGGACTATTCTTACCGGTGTCCCCTTCCCATACTACGGATGGCTTGAACAGCCTCTCCAAAAATATGTTGGGGGAGACCGCATCGCGTTATGCGGGCGAGGATATCCGCCGCCTGATTGTTTTCCCGAGCCACATGGTGAAATTCGAGCCCCTCGAACCGAGCTGACATTTTTAGGACGGCGTTTCAGTAGGCCGCCATTTTCGGATCCTTGGCGTCAAAGTCTCCATTTATTTGGGATATTGCGAGGTTTGAATCCCCGCGCACCTCCATGCGTTGAATGCCCATGGAGACTGCCATCCGAAGACCATGCAACAGAGCTTTGTATTCGGCTGCGTTCTTGGAGTCTGTATACAATATTTGCAGTACGTACTGAACGGTATCTCCGGTTGGGGACGTCAGGACAACGCCAGCCCCTAGAGCAGCCAGCATTTTAGAACCGTTGAAGTGCATGATCCAATTGGAGTATGCTCCGTACTCTTTAGGGAGTTCGGCCTCCGTCCATTCGGTGACAAAGTCAGCCAATACTTGCGACTTAATGGCTCGTCGAGGTTTGCATGTTATGTCAAACGAGAGGAGCTCAATGGCCCATTTGGCAATCCGGCCCGTAGCATCGCGGTTGTTTATAATATCATTAAGTGGCACTTCTGAGGCTACTGTAATCGAACACTCTTGAAAGTAGTGTCGCATCTTCCAGGATGCCATGAATACCGCATAGGCTATCTTTTGATAATGTGGGTACCGTGATTTGCATGGAGTGAGGACAGTGGATACATAGTATACCAGCTTTTGAAGAGGGAATTTATGTCGGTACGCTTCTCGTTTGACGACGAGCACTGTGCTTACAACTTGATGAGTTGCCGCAATGTACAACAGCATTGGTTCGCCGATGTTTGGCACGGCCAGGATTGGGTTGGTTGCCAAAATGGCCTTTATTTCTTCCAATCCGGCTGTGCCAGCATCCGTCCACTCGAAGTGTTCGGTGTGTCGAAGGAGGCAATAAAGGGGTAAAGCCTTTTCTCCTAAGCAGGAGATAAAGCAGCTTAGAGCCGCCACGCATCCAGTTAACTTCTGGATTTGTTTGAGGTCTGTTGGGGTAGCCAACTGTGACAAAGCCTGGATTTTGGCCAGATTAGCTTCAATACCTCTACTGGAGACAATGAAACCCAGGAGCTTTCCGGCTGGTACGCCGAAAACGCATTTTTCCGGATTGAGCTTGATGTCGTATGTTCGGAGGTTGTCGAATGTGAGACTCAAGTCGTCTATCAAAGAGTCGACGTGTTTGGTTTTGACGACCACATCGTCTACGTATGCCTCTACTATTTTGCCGATTTGTTTCTCTAGACATGTCTGAATCATGTGCTGATATGTTGCGCCAGCGTTTTTGAGCCCAAAAGGCATTGTGTTGAAACAGAAGGGACCGTATGGTGTGATGACTGCCATTGCGGCTTGGTCGGACTCCGCCATATTGATTTGGTGGTAACCGGAGTATGCGTCGAGGAAACACAATGACTCGTGTCCTGTGGTAGCATCGGTAATTTGATCGATGCGGGGGAGGGGGAAGGGATCCTTTGGGCAAGCTTTATTGAGGTCCTTGAAATCGACACAAAGGCGCCAGGATTTATCCTTCTTTGGTACCATCACCAGGTTTGCTAGCCTGTCTGGGTGTTTTATTTCTCTGATGAATCCGGCCTACAATAACTTGGTTAGTTCCTCTCCCATGGCCTGTCTCTTAGATTCGGAGAAACGCCGAAGAGATTGCTTGACCGGCTTGAATCGCTTTAGGATATTGAGGCTATGCTCGGCCAGCCTACGTGGGATTCCTGGCATGTCTGAGGGATGTCATGCGAATATGTCCCAATTCTCGCGCAGGAACTCTCGTAGTGCGGCGTCCATGTCGGGGTTTAATTGTGCCCCGATGGAGGCTGTTTTTGTAGGGTCCGTTGGGCGGACTTGGAATTTGACTATTTCATCCGCTAGTTTAAAAGAGGTGGACTTGGATCTCTTATCGAGTATCACGTCGTCCTTGTCCACTGTGGAGCGTAGCGTGGTTAATTCCTCGGCCAAGAGGGCTTCGGATAATGCCTCGAGGGCCAGTGCGACTGTTTTGTTTTCGGCGCGGAGTGCTGTGTCCGGATCACTGGCGAGGGTGATGATTCCGTTGGGCCTGGGCATTTTGAGCTTCATGTACCCATAATGGGGTACGGCTTGGAAGATCGTGAACGCCTCACGTCCTAAAAGGGCGTGGTATCCACTGCTGAACGGGGCCACTTGAAATGTAATTTCTTCGGACCTATAGTTCTCTAGCGTACCGAATACCACATCTAGTGTGATTTTCCCAGCGCATCGTGCCTCCCGACCGGGTATGATTCCCCTAAAGGTTGTGCTACTTTGCTCAATGCGGTTCCGGCCTATTTCCATTTTTTGAAGAGTTTCCTCATAGATGAGGTTTAATTCGCTGTCGCCGTCCATGAGTACTTTGGTGAGTCGAAAGCCGTCCACAATTGGACTGAGGACCAGTGCGGCTGGTGCTCGGGCTGTTCGGAATTTAGGTTCGTCACTGGCATTGAAGGTAATAGCCGTGTCACTCCATGGATTTATTGCTGCTATGTGGCAGATTTCGGCCATGCTGCGGAGTGTTCGCTTGCGCCTATTATTTGACGCGAAGGTCTCAAAGACTGTCAACACTGTATTGTTATCCATGGGATGGTGCTCTGTGGCATTTGGGATAAGAAGATCCTCACCACTTTTGGCCACCTGCCGGAGTATCCAACATGCTCTAAGGCTGTGCGTTGGTATTGTATCCACGGTACTATGAATTTTGCAGGGTCCGTTAAGCCATCCCTCTAGTACGGTTCCATGCCCTGTAGAGGGTTTTTGTTTCTTAGCAACTAGCTTGGGTGTTTTATGATAGTGTACCCTTTTACTTTGGACTGGGTGTATATTCGGAGCCGGATTGTCCCAAAATTTTGTTTCGGTTTTCCAGGCGCTTTCCATCGCACAGTACTTTCGTAATATGGACACCAAGTCAGTGAAGCGTGATATGTCACGGCGACTTAAGGCGTTAAGGATTCCCTTGTCCATGCAATTATTGCAGAAAAGTGAGACTTCATCTTCCTCGCGACAGTCCTTAACCTTGTTCATCACAAGGAGGAATCTGGCCCAATAATGATGTACTGTTTCATGGGTCTCTTGCCTGATGTGGGAAAGATCGTTTATGTATGGGTGGGTGGGTGGATTTGAGTACGAACCCCTACCCGATCCGAGACCCAGGGGCCGAGGAGTTTCCAATCTTGGAACTTTGGGTTCCGGAGTATTGCCCGATAAGTCTGGCCTGCTGCCTGATTCTAGGTTCAGGGCTGGGGTGATGTCCTCCGTAAGTGGGTATCCGGCTTGGAGAGCTCAGGAATCCGGACATAGTTAGCCCTCAAAATAGAGGAAGAGTTGCCGCATTGTTCCTCCACCACTGCAACGTGATGGGTGACCGATGGAGAGTTAATCTCCCTTTGATCGGGTTTAAGCCCAATCCGATCATAGTCCGTAGCGACTCCCAAGGCGGCGATGCGATCCAAGAGTTCGTTTAGGGAAGAGAGCTCCATTGGATCCATCTGCTTGGTGAATTCTGAGCCGACGTGGAGGCTGTTTTTGATGACCCGAGAAGTCATCGTCGATGCAGCGGCCGAATAGGCAGTCATGACGAAACTGCCTAGCTGGAGAGTTTGGCGGTAATGTTGTTTTTAACAACGAGATGAGGCATCCTTCCTTACAGCGACTTCACAAAGGAACTCTCATTGAAAGCACCAATGTCGGTGTCAAAACCGGCGGATATCGGGTAGGGGGTCCCGAACTGTGCGTCTAAGGCGGATGGTAACAGGAGGCAGGGGACACGATGTTTTACCCAGGTTCGGGCCCTCTTGATGGAGGTAAAACACTACGTCCTGCTTGATTTATTCTTGATGATACGAGTATTACAAGAGTTGATCTACCACGAGATCGGAGAGGCTAAACCCTAGAAGCTAGCCTATGGTATGATTGTATGTTGTCCTACAGACTAAAACCCTCCGGTTTATATAGACACCGGAGGGGGCTAGGGTTACACAAGGTCGGTTACAGAGGAGGAGATATCCATATCGGTACTTCCTAGCTTGCCTTCCACGCCAAGTAGAGTTCCATCCGGACACGAGACGAAGTCTTCAATCTTGTATCTTCATAGTCCAACAGTCCGGCAAAGGATATAATCCGGCTGTCCGGATACCCCCTAATCCAGGACTCCCTCACTCTCTGTTACCTGTTGCAATATTTTCGGTCCCACCGAGATATGCAATCGGCCCCACCGAGTTTGGTTGGGCAACTCTCTGTTTCGCTTATTACCCAAATCGGACCCACCGAGCTTGAGTAATCGGTCAAACCTTGTTTTGGATTTACCCTAACCCTAGCACATCGGTCCGACCGAGTTGATCCAGCCGGTCCCACCGAAAACCCTAACGGTCACTAGCTTTGCTGAATCGGTCCGACCGAGTTTATCAATTCGGTCCCACCAAGATTGGCAAGTTGTGTGTAACGGTTAGATTTTGTGCGGAAGCTATATATACCCCTCCACCACCTCTTCATTCGTGGAGAGAGCCATCAGAACAAACTTACACTTCCAACTTACCTTTTTCTGAGAGAGAACCACCTACACTTGTGTTGAGGCCAAGATATTCCATTCTTACCATATGAATCTTGATCTCTAGCCTTCCCCAAGTTGCTTTCCACTCAAATCCTCTTTCGACCAAATCCATATCCTGTGAGAGAGAGTTGAGTGTTGGGGAGACTATCATTTGAAGCACAAGAGCAAGGAGTTCATCATCAACACACCATTTGTTACTTCTTGGAGAGTGTTGTGTCCTAGATTGGCTAGGTGTCACTTGGGAGCCTCCGACAAGATTGTAGAGTTGAACCAAGGAGTTTGTAAGGGTAAGGAGATCGCCTACTTCATGAAGATATACCGCTAGTGAGGCAAGTCCTTCGTGGGCGACGGCCATGGTGGGATAGACAAGGTTGCTTCTTCGTGGACCCTTCATGGGTGGAGCCCTCCGTGGACTCGCGCAGCCGTTACCCTTCGTGGGTTGAAGTCTCCATCAACGTGGATGTACGATAGCACCACCTATCGGAACCACGTCTCAAAAATATCCGTGTCTCCAAATTGCATTTGCACACTCCAATCCCATCTCTTTACATTCTTGCAAGTTGCATGCTTTACTTTCCGCTGCTCATATACTCTTTGCATGCTTGCTTGATATGTATTGTGTTTGTTAAACTTGTGCCTAAACTCCACTTCAACTTAAGAAAATTAAAAACTGCAACTTTTAGCACTTAGTGTCTAATCACCCCCCTCTAGACACCTCTTCTCGATCCTTTCACCGGTTTATCAGCATGGCCTGTTGCATCAACTTCTTGTTCAACAACAAAGTCATTATCTTGAGGCGGCAGATCATCAAACATGGCATCAGCATTTGTTCATTCAGGTCCTGGAGTTCTCTCCGGTTCAATAACCACATTGTCATCAGACGGTTTATCTACCCGAGCTTTTTTGCTGGGTCTGGCCTTGGCTCTGAAAGAAAAAGATATAAAGGTTAGTATAACACGCAAGTATAAAGCGTCAAAAGGAGTAAGTTTAAAGTGTGTACCCAGGGATAGTATTAAGAGGAGGGAGTTGTGTGGCCGTTGACTCGCCAGATGATGAAAGAGGAGTTCCCTGATAATTTGAATCGGATGGATTAAGAGGTTGTTGGAAATAACCTGCCTTGGGATAAGAAGTATCGGAAGTGTTTGAGACCTCAGATCGACGTTTCCGAACCGGAGTGTTCCTTAAATCGGCTGAAGTGACTACTTGGCCACTGTGCCGGGTCCTGCGGCGAGCTTCGTGTTGGTGTTCCTTCAAAAGAAAGTGTGGGTCCAAGTGAGCTAGGGGGTGAGAAAATCTTACTTTCCGGACTGCTTGACGGATTTTTTGTGTTGGCAGAGGGTCTGAACTAGAGGAAAGGATAATTACCTCTGCGTCATCGTCTTGGCTGCCTTTAGCGTCATCCTGATAATAATCATTGTCAATGAGGTGTATGAAAAATGAACCAAGAGAGTCAAGTTCTATCTCTACGTCCGGATCATCAAGGTCATCATCAAGGTTTAAACCGATGGGTTCAGCTGTGTTTTTCTTGGCAGGTCTTTTGACAACCTTCGTCTTTGGTCGAGGGGTCTTGGCCGGTTTATCCTGCGGCTTCTTCTTCCAAAATGGGTCGTCACCCTGTTAAAAGATGGACAGAGGATATCAAAGAGTACATAGTTAAGAATATCAAGTACAAACAGGAGTGAGGCAAGTCTTACAACTAGCGGTTTATTAGAAACGGAGAAGGGACTAAGCCCTGTTTTGCTGCAGATAGCCACCGATTCATCCAATATTTTCTTAACAGACTCGGTGACTTCAGCCTCTGTTAGCTGAATATCAATATGTCATTGAGGATCTTTGAAGTCCCCTATGTACTGACACATTAAACCGGGGCGATGGCTTAACGGTAAAATGCTCCAAGATATCCAACAGCGAGCCAAGTCAACTCCTGTCAAACCGTTAGCCATGAAAGCTCTGAGCTTGGCGAGTTGTGGTGCGTATGTGGACCATTCCTTGGCAGTCAGTCGTTGCGGAAATGGGTGTGTGTTGGTAAGCCGGTGAGCATGATAACCCAGCAGAGGGTTCTCATCTTCAGGGCAAGTATCCTTACAATAGAACCAAGTCTGGTTCCAATCTTTGGGATGACTATGAAGTTTGGCTTGGGGAAAGCTGAAGTCCTTCCTTTTTTTGAATGGATACGCTGCCAAGTTCAGTGTTGGGCCCGTCTACAAATTCAGTACGGCGGTTCAAGTAGAAAAAATCCCTAAATAATTCCACGTTTGGCTCTTCTTGCAGATAGGCCTCACAGAACACTTGAAAGTGGCAAATATTGGACACAGGGTTCGGTCCAATATCTTGAGGGTGGATCTGGAAGCTGGCAAGCACATCACGAAAGAACTTGGATCCGGGCGGTTTAAAACCACGGCTCACATGATCAACAAATACTACCACCTCTCCATCCTTGGGGGTGCTACCTCTTGAGCACTGCGTTGGATTTCCCCGAAGAGGAGAGGATGATGCAGCAAAGTAGCGTAAGTATTTCCCTTAGTTTTTGAGAACCAAGGTATCAATCCAGTAGGAGGCTATGCGCGAGTCCCTCGTACCTACACAAAAACAATAGCTCAACGCAACCAACGCGCTTAGGGGTTGTCAATCCCTTCACGGTCACTTATGAAAGTGAGATCTGATAGAGATGATAGATAATATTTATGGTATTTTTGGTATACAGATGCAAAGTAAAAAGTAAAAGGGTAAAGTAACAAGAAAAGCAATAATAAAGTGATGGATATTGATATGATGAGAAAGAGACCCGGGGGCCATAGGTTTCACTAGTGGCTTCTCTCAAGAGCATAAGTATTCTACGGTGGGTGAACAAATTACTGTTGAGCAATTGACAGAATTGAGCATAGTTATGAGAATATCTAGGTATGATCATGTATATAGGCATCACGTCCGAGACAAGTAGACCGACTCCTTCTTGCATCTACTACTATTACTCCACTCATCGACCGCTATCCAGCATGCATCTAGAGTACTAAGTTAAAAATAGAGTAACGCCTTAAGCAAGATGACATGATGTAGAGGGATAGTTTCATGCAATATGATAAAAACCCATCTTGTTATCCTCGATGGCAACAATACAATACGTGCCTTGCTGCCCCTTCTGTCACTGGGAAAGGACACCACAAGATCGAACCCAAAGCTAAGCACTTCTCCCATGGCAAGAAAAACCAATCTAGTAGGCCAAACCAAACTGATAATTCGAAGAGACTTGCAAAGATAACCAATCATACATAAAAGAATTCAGAGAAGATTCAAATATTATTCATAGATAGACTGGTTCATAAACCCACAATTCATCTATCTCAACAAACACACCACAAAAAGAAGATTACATCGAATAGATCTCCACGAGAGAGGGGGAGAACATTGTATTGAGATCCAAAAAGAGAGAAGCCATCTAGCTACTAACTATGGACCCATAGGTCTGAAGTAAACTACTCACACTTCATCGGAGGGGCTTGGATGATGATGTAGAAGCCCTCCGTGATCGATGCCTCCTCCGGCAGAGCTCCGGAACAGGCCCCAAGATGGGATCTCGTGGATACAGAAAGTTGCGGCGGTGGAATTAGGTTTTTGGCTCCGTATCTGATCGTTTGTGGGTACACAGGTATATATAGGAGGAAGGAGTACGTCGTTGGAGCTTCGAGGGGCCCATGAGGCAGGGGGCGCGCCCTAGGGGGGCGCGCCCTCCACCCTCGTGACCTCCTCGTGGCTTTCTTGACAGAGGGTCCAAGTCTCCTGGGTCTTATCTGATGAGAAAATCGTGTTCCCGAAGGTTTCATTCCGTTTGGACTCCGTTTGATATTCTGTTTCACCGAAACACTGAAATAGGCAAAAAAACAGCAATTCTGGGCTGGGCCTCCGGTTAATAGGTTAGTCCCAAAAATAATATAAAGGTGGAAAATAAATCCCAATATAGTCCAAAACAGTAGGTAATATAGCGTGGAGCAATCAAAAATTATAGATACGTTGGAGACGTAATTCCTACTCGTCCTCAAGTAGGTAAATGATAAAAACAGAATTTTTGATGCGAAGTGCTACTTGGCATAATTTCAATGCAAATCTTCATAACTGTGGTATGAATATTCAGATTCAAAATATTCAAGACAAAAGTTCATGCTGACATAAAAATAATAATACTTCAAGCATACTAACAAAGCAATTATGTCTTCTCAAAATAACATGGCCAAAGAAAGCTAACCCTACAAAATCATATAGTCTGGCTATGCTCTATCTCCACCATACAAAGTATTTAAATCATGCACAACCCCCGATGACAAGCCAAGCAATTGTTTCATACTTTTGACATTTTCAAAACTTTTTCGATCTTCACGCAATACATGAGCGTGAGCCATGGATATAGCACTATATGTCGAATAGAGTGGTGGTTGTGGAGAAGAAAAAAAAGATGGGAAGATAGTCTCACATCAACTAGGCGTATCAACGAGCTATGGAGATGCCCATCAATAGATATCAATGTGAGTGAGTAGGGATTGCCATGCAACGGATTCACTAGAGCTATAAGTATATGAAAGCTCAACAAAAGAAACTAAGTGAGTGTGCATCCAACTTGCTTTCTCACGAAGACCTAGGGCATTTTGAGGAAGCCCATCATTGGAATATACAAGCCAAGTTCTATAATGAAAAATTCCCACTAGTATATGAAAGTGACAGAATGAGAGACTCTCTATCATGAAGATCATGATGCTACTTTGAAGCACAAGTGTGGTAAAAGGATAGTAACATTGTCCCTTCTCTCTTTTTCTCTCATTTTTTGTTTGGGCCTTTTCTTTTTTTATGGCCTCTTTTTTTTATTTTTCATCCGGAGTCTCATCCCGACTTGTGGGGGAATCATAGTCTCCATCATCCTTTCCTCACTTGGGACAATGCTCTAAAAATGATGATCATCACACTTTTTATTTTTCTTACAATGCAACAATTACAACTCAATACTTAGAACAAAATATGATTCTATATGAATGCCTCCGGCGGTGTACCGGGATATGCAATGAATTAAGAGTGACATGTATGAAAGAATTATGAACAGGGGCTTTGCCACAAATACGATGTCAACTACATGATCATGCTAGCAATATGACAATGATGGAGCGTGTCATAAGGAATGGAACGATGGAAAGTTGCATGCCAATATATCTCAGAATGGCTATGGAAATGCCATGATAGGTAGGTATGGTGGCTGTTTTGAGGAAAATATTTGGTGGGTGTATGATACCGGCGAAAAGTGCGCGGTATTAGAGAGGCTAGCAATGGTGGAAGGAAGGAAAGTGCGTATAATCCATGGACTCAACATTAGTCATAAAGAACTCATATACTTATTGCAAAAATCTAGAAGTTATCAAAGCAAAGTATTACGCGCATGCTCCTAGGGGATAGATTGGTAGGAAAAGTCCATCGCTCGTCCCCGACCGCCACTCATAAGGAAGACAACCAATAAATAAATCATGCTCCGACTTCATCACATAACGGTTCACCATACGTGCATGCTACGGGAATCACAAACTTTAACACAAGCATTTCTCAAATCCACAACTACTCAACTAGCATGACTCTAATATCACCATCCTCATATCTCAAAACAATTATCAAGCATCAAATTTTTTCTTAGTATTCAATGCACTCAAAAGAAAGTTTTACAAATCTTGAATACCAAGCATATTATTATTAAGCAAATTACCATGCTATTAAGACTCTCAAAATAATCTAAGTGAAGCATGAGGGATCAATAGTTTCTATAAAACAAATCCATCACCGTGCTCTAAAAGATATAAGTGAAGCACTAGAGCAAAACTATAGAACTCAAAAGATATAAGTGAAGCACTAGAGTAAAACTATAGAGCTCAAAAGATATAAGTGAACCACATAGAGTATTCTATAAAATTCCAAATTATGTATGGCTCTCTAAAAAGGTGTGTACAGCAATGATGACTGTGATAGACTAACAAGCAAAGACTCAAATCATAAAAGACGCTCCAAGCAAAACACATATCATGTGGTGAATAAAAATACAGCTCCAAGTAAAGTTACCGATAGAAATCGACGAAAGAGGGGATGCATTCCGGGGCATCCCCAAGCTTTGGCTTTTAGGTGTCCTTAGATTATGTTGGGGGTGCCATGGGCATCCCCAAGCTTAGGCTCTTGCCACTCCTTGTTCCATAATCCATCAAATCTTTACCCAAAACTTGAAAACTTCACAACACAAAACTTAAAGTAGAAAATCTCGTGAGCTCCGTTAGCGAAAGAAAACAAAAGACCACTTCAAGGTACTGTAATGAACTCATTATTTATTTATATTGGTGTTAAAACTACTGTATTCCAACTTATCTATGGTTTATAAACTATTTTACTAGCCATAGATTCATCAAAATAAGCAAACAACACGCGAAAAACAGAATCTGTCAACAACAGAACAGTCTGTAGTAATCTGTAGCTAGCGCAAGATCTGGAACCCCAAAAATTCTAAAATAAATTTCTGGACGTGAGGAATTTATCTATTAATCATCTTCAAAAATAATTAAATAAATATCACTCTCCAAATAAAAATGACAGCACTTCTCGTGAGCGCCAAAGTTTCTGTTTTTTACAGCAAGTTCAACAAGACTTTCCCCAAGTCTTCCCAACGGTTCTACTTGGCACAAACACTAATTAAACACAAAAAACACAACCGAAACAGAGGCTAAATAATTTATTTATTACTAAACAGGAGCAAAAGTCAAGGAATAAAAATAAAATTTGGTTGCCTCCCAACAAGCGCTATCGTTTAACGCCCCTAGCTAGGCATAACAAGCAAGAATAGATCTAGGTATTGCCATCTTTGGTAGGCAATCCATAAGTGGCTCTCATGATAGATTCATATGGTAATTTTATTTTCTTTCTAGGGAAGTGTTCCATGCCCTTTTTTTAATGGAAATTGAAATATAATATTCCCTTCCTTCATATCAATAATTGCACCAACCGTTCTAAGGAAAGGTCTACCAAGAATAATAGGGCAAGAAGGATTGCAATCTATATCAAGAACGATAAAATCTACGGGCACATAATTCCTATTTGGAAAAATAAGAACATCATTAATTCTTCCAATAGGTTTCTTAATAGTGGAATCCGCAAGATGCAAGTTTAGAGACCAATCATCAAAACCACGGAAATCTAGCAAATCCACAAAGTTTTGGGAATAGTAGAGACACTAGCACCCAAATCACAGAAAGCATAAAACTCATAATCTTTAATTTTAATTTTAATAGTAGGTTCCCACTCATCATAAAGTTTTCTAGGGATAGAAACTTTCAACTCAAGTTTTTCTTCGTAAGATTGCATCAGGGCATCAATGATATGTTCGGTAAAGGCTTTATTTTGACTATAAGCTTGAGGTGAATTTAGCATGGATTGCAGCAAGGAAATACAATCAATTAAAGAGCAATTTTCATAATTAAATTCCTTGAAATCCAATATAGTGGGTTTAGCATCATCTAGGGTTTTATTTCTTTTAATCCCGCTTTTATCAATTTCATCATCAAGATCTAAATACTCCGAATTTTTAGAACGCCTTCTAAGTAAAGGTGGATCATATTCAGTCCCATCATTATCAAGATTAATATTGCAAAACAAAGATTTAATAGGGGACACATCAATAACTTTTAGATCTTCATCTTTATTTTCATAGGAATTGGAAGAACACGCTTTAATAAAGGCATCTTTCATAGCACGCGTCCTAGCGGTTCTTTCCTTGCACTCATCGATGGAAATTCTCATGGCTTTGAGAGACTCATTGATATCATGCTTAGGAGGAATAGATCTAAGCTTTAAACAATCAACATCAAGAGAAATTCTATCGACGTTCCTAGCCATATCATCAATCTTAAGCAATTTTTCTTCAATCATAGCATTAAAATTCTTTTGCGAAGAAATACATTGTTTAATATTAGATTCAAAATCAGAGGGCATCTTATTATAATTTCCATAAGAATTGTTGTAGGAATTACCATAATTATTAGAGGGATTACTAGGATAAGGCCTAGAGTTGAAATTTCCTCTATACGCGTTGTTACCAAAATTATTCCTACCAACAAAATTCACATCCATAGATTCATTATTATTATCAATCAAAGTAGACAAAGGCATATCATTAGGATCAGATGAAACACTCTTGGTAGCAAATAATTTCATAAGTTCATCCATCTTTCCACTCAAAACATTAATTTCTTCTATCGCATGCACTTTTTTATTAGGGGATCTTTCAGTGTGCCATTGAGAATAATTAACCATAATATTATCTAGGAGTTTAGTAGCATCTCCTAAAGTGATTCCCATAAAAGTGCCTCCCGCGGCCGAATCTAAAAGATTTCTAGAAGCAAAATTCAATCCGGCATAAAATTTTTGTATAATCATCCACAAATTCAAACCATGAGTAGGGCAATTACGCATCATTAATTTCATTCTCTCCAAAGCTTGTGCAACATGTTCATGATCAAGTTACTTAAAATTCATAATATCGTTTCTAAGAGAGATGATCTTAGCGGGAGGAAAATACTTAGAGATAAAAGCATCTTTGCACTTATTCCATGAATCAATACTATTTTTAGCAAAGATGAAAACCAAGCTTTAGCACGATCTCTAAGCGAAAAAGGAAATAGCTTCAATTTAACAATATCATTATCGACATCTTTCTTCTTTTGCATGTCACACAAATCAACAAAGCTATTAAGATGGGTAGCTGCATCTTCACTAGGAAGGCCGGAAAACGGATCTTTCATGTCAAGATTCAGCAAAGCAGCATTAATTTCACAAGATTCAGCATCGGTAAGAGGAGCAATCGGAGTTCTAAGAAAATCATTATTGTTGGTATTGGTGAAGTCACACCATTTAGTATTATCTTGAGCCATCGCGACAAACAAGCAAACTAACACACAAGCAAACAAAAAGCAAGCGGACAAAAAAAGGGCAAATAGAGAAAGAGAGGGAGGATAGAGAGAGAGGGCGAATAAAACGGCAAGGGTGAATTGGGGGGAGAGGAAAACGAGAGGCAAATGGCAAATAATGTAATGCGGGAGATAAGGGTATGTGATGGGTACTTGGTATGTTGACTTTTGCGCAGACTCCCCGGCAACAGCGCCAGAAATTCTTCTTGCTACCTCTTGAGCACTGCGTTGGATTTCCCAGAAGAGGAGAGGATGATGCAGCAAAGTAGCATAAGTATTTCCCTCAGTTTTTGAGAACCAATGTATCAATCCAGTAGGAGGCTACGCGCGAGTACCTCGTACCTACACAAAAACAATAGCTCAACGCAACCAATGCGCTTAGGGGTTGTCAATCCCTTCATGGTCACTTACGAAAGTGAGATCTGATAGAGATGATAGATAATATTTTTGGTATTTTTGGTGTAGAGATGCAAAGTAAAAAGTAAAAGGGCGAAGTAAAAAAGCAAAGCAATAATAAAGTGACGGAGATTGATATGATGTGAAAGAGACCCGGGGGCCATAGGTTTCACTAGTGGCTTCTCTCAAGAGCATAAGTATTCTACGGTGGGTGAACAAATTACTGTTGAGCAATTGACAGAATTGAGCATAGTTATGAGAATATCTAGGTATGATCATGTATATAGGCACCACGTCCGAGACAAGTAGACCGACTCCTGCCTGCATCTACTACTATTACTCCACTCATTGACCGCTATCCAGCATGCATCTAGAGTATTAAGTCAAAAACGGAGTAACGCCTTAAGCAAGATGACATGATGTAGAGGGATAGTTTCATGCATTATGATAAAAAAAACCATCTTGTTATCCTCGATGGAAACAATACAATACGTGCGTTGCTGCCCCTTCCGTCACTGGGAAAGGACACCGCAAGATCGAACCCAAAGCTAAGCACTTCTCCCATGGCAAGAAAAACCAATCTAGTAGGCCAAACCAAACTGATAATTCGAAGAGACTTGCAAAGATAACCAATCATACATAAAAGAATTTAGAGAAGATTCAAATATTATTCATAGATAGACTGGATCATAAACCCACAATCCATCGGTCTCAACAAACACACCGCAAAAAGAAGATTACATCGAATAGATCTCCACGAGAGAGGGGGAGAACATTGTATTGAGATCCAAAAAGAGAGAAGAAGCCATCTAGCTACTAACTATGGACCCATAGGTCTGAAGTAAACTACTCACACTTCATCGGAGGGGCTTGGATGATGATGTAGAAGCCCTCCGTGATCGATGCCTCCTCCGGCAGAGCTCCGGAACAGGCCCCAAGATGGGATCTCGTGGATACAGAAAGTTGCGGCGGTGGAATTAGGTTTTTGGCTCCGTATCTGATCGTTTGTGGGTACACAGGTATATATATAGGAGGAAGGAGTACGTCGTTGGAGCTTCGAGGGGCCCACGAGGCAGGGGGCGCGCCCTAGGGGGGCGCGCCCTCCACCCTCGTGACCGCCTCGTGGCTTTCTTGACAGAGGGTCCAAGTCTCCTGGGTCTTATCTAATGAGAAAATCGTGTTCCCGAAGGTATCATTCCGTTTGGACTCCGTTTGATAGAAGAGAGACAAAGAGGCAACGGGAGGAAAGGAAAGGAACCCTCGGCCCTATTTATAAGACAAAGAGATAAGCGACAGGCACGGAAATCGAGGAGCCCAAAAAATGGATATGCAGCAAAGTTGTTGCCTCAATTATTGGAGGATCATTAATGAAGGGTATCTTCGGTTTTAATGAACAGGTGACGTCATGGCGGTTTATTACGAACCTAGAAGATGACGTCATGGCGGTTTACAAGATCTATGCGAAGGTGCAGAAGGAGGAATTTTTTTAAGTGTTGAAGATTGACATGAACGAGTTCAAATCAATCTGGGGCCTAATGTTGGGGATATTACTATTAAGTATCAACCGGCCATGAGGGGCCGGGTTATGCCCACAAGGAGTTAGTCATGTTCGAAGCCCATGAAGACAAGAGGTATGGCACTTTATAGAGGAGATCTACATGAAGGCCCAGGGCCCAAAGGCGGATTAGGGCCGATAGATATAAACCACCATATGATATGTAACTTATGTTGTAAGGCAAGGAAAGGTAGAAACCGAGCCGGGCACGTGTATGAGCCGGCCTCGGGATTTTGTAAACCGTCGGGCGTGTACCTATATATATAAAGGGACGACCCGGCGGCAGTTTAGGGACAACAAACAGTAACTCGAGAGCCAGGCAAAGTGGATTCGCTCCCTGGTCATCGAAACCCTAGCAATTCCATCACAACTAGACGTAGGCTTTTACCTTCTCCATAAGGGGCCGAACCAGTATAATCCCTTGCATCCCTTGTCTTCTTTAACCCCTTCAAGCTAACACGTTGCGATGGCTCCACGACTAAGTCCTTTCACTAAGACATCTGCCGTGACAATTCCACGATACCAGCGGTTGATGATGAGTCGCCAGCGGCTGATGGTGAGTCTCCATCGACTGATAATGAGTCAGAGGTAGAACTTGACTCCCTTGGCCATCTTTTTATTGAACTTGATGGCGCCTCTTATTCTTAGGATAACACTGAAACAAGTCGAGCCGGCGACGCTGAGGTAATTTCAATTTCATCCAGCCCGAAACACTTGTCTATGAAGAAAACAAGACGGACTATGAGAAAAGTGTCGTTTTCTCACCCAGATGCTTACTTAGATCCACACTTTTCTTTGAAGAAATCACAGTATGTGGTGCATCAAGACGCCAAACTCGAAGCGGCTCTAGGAAATTGGTCACCGAAGGAAATATACCAGATGCTTACTTATATTTCCTTATTCATGATAAAGGTTTATTATTCATGCTAGAATTGTATTGATTAGAAACTTAAATACATGTGTGAATACAAAAACAAATACTGTGTCCCTAGTAAGCCTCTACTAGACTAGCTTGTTGATCAAAGATGGTTAAGGTTTCCAAACAATAGACATGTGTTGTTATTTGATAATGGTATCACATCATTAGGAGAATGATGTGATGGACAAGACCCATCCGTTAGCTTAGCATATTGATCATTCAGTTTATTGATATTGCTTTCTTCATGTCAAATAAATATTCCTTCGACTATGAGATTATGCAACTCCCGGATACTGGAGTAATGCCTTGTGTGCTATCAAACGTCACAACGTAACTGGATGATCATAAAGATGCTCTACAGGTATCTCCGAAGGTGTTTGTTGAGTTGGCATAGATCAATATTAGGATTTTTTAGTCCGAGTATCGGAGAGGTATCTCTGGACCCTCTTGGTAATACACATCATAGGAAGCCTTGCAAGCAAAGTGGCTAATAAGTTAGTTGCATGATGATGTATTAAGGAATGAGTAAAGAGACTTGTCGGTAACGAGATTGAACTAGGTATGAAGATACCGATGATTCGAATCTCGGGCAAGTAACATACTAATGGACAAAGGGAATTACGTATGTTGTCATAAGGTTCGACCGATAAAGATCTTCGTAGAATATGTAGGAACCAATATGGGCATCGAGGTTTCACTATTTGTTATTGACCGAAGAGGTGTCTCGGTCATGTCTACATAGTTATCGAACCCGTAGGGTCCGCACACTTAACGTTCTTGACAAGATAGTATTATACGAGTTATGTATGTTGGTGACTGGATGTTGTTCGGAGTCCCAGATGAGATCACAAACATGATGAGGAGCTCCGGAACGGTCTGAAGGTAAATATTAACATATATGACAATAGTGTTTGACCTCCGGAAAGGTTCCGGAATTCACCGGAAGGGGTTTCGGATGTTTCCCAAAAAATTTGGGCATGAGAACACTTTATTTGGGCCAAGGGATAAAGCCCACGAGGGTTTTGGAAAGTGCAAAAGAAGTTTTGTGGAGTCCATGGTCCAGACGTCTAGCCCTGGAGTCCTAGAAGGACTCTTGCCTTTTGGGAAAAACCGACTTTGAGGAGGCTTTTACTCCAAGTTTCGACCCCAGGGTTCAACATATAAATAGAGGGGCAGGGCTAGCACCCAAGACACATCAAGACTCACCAAGCCGTGTGCCGGCAACCCTGTCCCCTCTAGTTTATCCTTCGTCTAGTTTCTGTAGTGCTTGGCGAAGCCTTGCGGAGATTGTTCTTCATCACCAACCGTCACCATGCCATCGTGCTGCCGGAACTCATCTACTACTTCGCCCTCCTGTTGGATCGGGAAGGCGAGGATGTCATCGAGCTGAACGTGTGCTGAACGCGGAGGTGCTGTACGTTCGGTACTTGATTGGGACGGATCATGAAGGTGTACGACTACATCAACCGCGTTGATAAGCGCTTTCACTTAGCGATCTTCAAAGGTATGAAGATGCTCTCCTCCTCTCGTAGCTATGCATCTCCATGGATAGATCATGAGTGTGCATAGAATTTTTTTTGTTTTCCATGCAACGTTTCCCAGCAGAGGTATCAGAGCCAGGTTTATGCGTAGATGATATGCACGAGTAGAACACAAAGAGTTGTGGGCGGTGATAGTCGTACTTCTTACCACCAACGTCTTATTTTGATTTGCCGGTATTGTGGGATGAAGCGGCCCGGACCAACCTTATATGTCCATGCACATGAGACCGGTTCCACCGACTGACATGCAACTAGTTTTGCATAAAGGTGGCTGGCGGGTGTCTGTTTCTCCTATTTTAGTTGAATCGAATTTGACTGCGGCCAGTCCTTGAAGAAGGTTAAATCAGCAAACTTGATGAACCACCGTTGTGGTTTTATGCATAGGTAAGAACGGTTCTTGCTAGAAGCCTGTAGCAGCCACGTAAAACTTGCAACAATAAAGTAAACGGCCTCTAACTTGTTTTTGCAGGGCATGTTGTGATGTGATATGGTCAAGATATGATGTGATATATGTTGATGTATGAGATGATCATGTTTTGTAATATTGACAACCGGCAGGATCCTTAGGGTTGTCTATTTATTGTATGAAGTGCAAGCGTCATGTAATTGCTTTACTTTATCACTATGCATTAACGATAGTTGTACAAGCAATAGTTGGCATGACGACCTCGACGCAACGACACTATGATGGAGATCAATGTGTCAAACCGGTGACAATGGTGATCATGACGATGATTTGGAGATGGAGATCAAAAGCACAAGATGATGATGGCCATATCATGTAACATATTTTGATTGCATGTGATGTTTATCCTTTATGCATCTTATTTTGCTTAGAACGGCAGTAGCATTATCCCTTCACTTAATTTCAAGATAGAAGTGTTCTCTCTGAGTATGCATCGTTGCTACAGTTCGTCGTTTCGAGACACCACATGATGATCGGTGTGATAGACTCTACGTTCAGATACAACGGGTGTAAGACAATTTTGCACATGCATGATATTTGGGTTAAACCTGACGAGCCTGGCATGCACAGACATGGTCTCGGAACATTGGAGATCGAAAGGTCGAACATGAGTCATATAGTAGATATGATGAACATAGAGATGTTCACCATTGATGACTACTGACGGTGTCCTGGACTAGGGGTACTCACCACGCTCCAGACCAGTGGGTCGGTCCGATGACCCCCATGGAGGTTCACTATTGGGCCAGTTCGGACAACCCATGCCGCATACAAGGGAGATCCCACAAGACTTGGCGCCCAAGACGAGGACTCTCCTAAACCCTATAGGCCTCTGCTGTGTTATATAAACCGAGGCCAGGCTAGTCAATAGACATCTCATATTCATTAGAACAATCTCGTGGTAGATACATGTACTTTGTACTATCATCTCATATGAATACAATCAAAAGCAGGATGTAGGGCTTTACCTCCATCAAGAGGGCCCGAACCTGGGTAAAATCATGTATCCGTGTTACCATCGCTCCAAGACACCTAGCTTAGGACCCCTACTACGAGATACGCCAGATATAGAACCGACAATGGTGCTTTCATTGAGAGTCTACGAGGTGATCGTGGCGGATTGATGGGACAATCAGGTGATATTCTTTCAGTTAAATCTGTTTTATGTGAATCATCTCTTTTCGCAAATTGTTGCTGCCGGATTAGGCTACTTTGTTCGCAGTCAAACCAAGATCAGGAAAATTTTAACAACGATGGTCGTACCCGTCGCCTGACAGTGTGTTAGATCCGGACACTACTGCTTTTATAGAAAGCAATATTAATCGCAAAGATTGCTACCCTCCGCGCCATGGAAACTTCCGACGAAACGTGTGCATGTAGCGGCACCTTGGGGTTGCAGATACACTGCCTAGGTCAGTGCAAAAACAGCGGCGATTCAGCCGAGGAGCACATGGGCCGATCACACCTCGCCTCGGTCGGGCATATCAGGGAAGATTCCTTTCCTTTTGTTTTTTATTCCGACCCTTAGTTCGGCCGCCGGTCCTCCTCTGCCTTTTGTTGAGAAGTGCATGGACCTGGGCATTGCTAACCTGGTTGGCTACTAGTTTTACAGTGTGGTACCCTAGATTTGATTGGTAGATTCTAATAATTTGAGTACTACTACTCCACGTATAAGATCAAAACCAATATATTCCAGGTACTAGTTGATACTAGTTTTATCCAGATCACTTTTGTGGTCAGCACGCAAAATTATTACACGCAGAGTATTTTTTTCCGTTTGTTCTGCATTATTTTCTATGGAGATATTTTAATGATGCATGTACAAACGCTTTCTGTCTGTGTCAATCGGGCGGGCCGACCTATGCGTCAGAACCTTCGTCAAACCAACCTTCACGTTCAGATCGACCGTTCTGTATATTGGTCGGCTCGATGCAGTCTTGAGACACTTTGGCAGGGGCAGCGGTCATCCAGGAAGTCTTTTCTATTTCTTTGTGCTCTTTCCTTTTTTTAATTCAGCACAATTGGTTGCTATCGTCCACTGGTAGTGGTTTTCTCTACCGTGTGTATAGGCCAAAGTACTAATGCAAAAGTGCTAGTTTTTGCAGCATGGTTTTTAAGGTCTAATTAACAAACAGTGCAAATCTAGCCTTGCACTAGCGCTTCATCATCACACGGATGTGGATTTTTTTATCCGCAGTCTGATGAACGATGTATCTGCAACTGGATCTGCCCTATAAAAAATACGTCGTCACTCTTCTATCTTCATTGACCTAGATGCCAGGCTATGTTTCTTTTGTCTACTTCACGTGAACTTAATTATGCAGAGAATTTTTTTGAATTATTATTATTACTTGCTTGCACTATTCCATGTGTGCAGGTAATCAACTTCAACTGCATCACGTGGTCGTCGTCCTGCCTGCATCGATCAAGTTGCGGTGTTGCCTCAGTGCACGTCCCTGTGTCAGCATGCAATTAACTTACACCGCACATTTCCTGGCGCAACGACGCCCTTTGAGGGCGAAGAGAGTTCGGCTTGGCGCAACCATAGGGAGATTTGACCTTCTTTTTTCCTGTCAACCTTACGTGCACTTTTCAGTTGTTTTGTCCTTTAGTTTGATTTAAAAAAAGGGGGGCGATCTATCTGGCAACCCATCCGAGGAGACTGCGCAGATGCCATTCCACGTGAGGATGGGATTCAGTACTGGTGCTGCTTGTCAGCCCCCAACCGCAGTATGTTGTACCACCTTCAGTGCAGATTTCAAGGCCCACTTGATCTTCATGCAAACGCGGTGCCAATCGCTCACTTCGGATTTTAATGTCCTCTCGCTACCCTATGAATCAGGTTGTATTTCTCCTAATTACACATGTTGTATACTACTTTCAACAGAATTTTGTTTTTCTTTTTTGCTGGTTTGCATGGTTTCTTCCGTGCAAGATTTCCTGCGGTCGGTTACATTTCGGTCTGTTGTCGATTTCGACTGCGTCATGCGGTCACCTTGCCGACCTACTCCGCCAACTCGGCTAGACTGAGGGCTTCGCCTTACCACATCGGCGAACCGTGTCACTACTCTGGAGTGCCGAACTCCTTGCTCGAACACCTCGGGTTTGGGGGCTGGGACCTCGGCCATGCCAAGGACTGCGAACCTTGTTGGATCTGTCAGAGACCAATGGGCGTCTTTTTGCCGCCACAAGCCCGGATCGCGTCATCAACACCGAGCACATTAACCAGCTAAGTTGCTTTCATGCTCAAAAACTTTCAGTTTTAAATTTTGTTCGGTTTGACCAAGCATTATACCTTTTTGGCAAAAAGTTGTTTGTGAAAAACTTCCTTGTCAAAACTTTGTTTGTGACACACAAATTCAAATACCCTGTTTACTTGCGGGCGTCCTTTATGAAGTCTTTCCTCTTACATATGATTATACTTGTATGGCTTCGTTCCTTGTTCGTGTATTACGCCACAATATGCACCATGTTGATTTAAGTGTTTTGCAAGATGGGTTGCTTTGCTCCTGTGTTTACCCCTACGTTCCCGATTGTTCGGCTAGGTAGTAACAGGAGAACCTCTGCGATTATTACGACTGGGTCATCCGAACTTGCACCTCAAACAGGTGAAGCCGAAAGCTAGCGCTCTAATTTTTTTCAACTATGGTCGGCACACGACGGAACTCATGCGTACACAAATCTATTGCACAAGTCTCATAGTAATCATGGGTGACCAAAGAAAGGTACCATTGGGGGCACTATTTTCCTTGAAGATGCTTGTTACGTTACATAACTAATATAGCATAAGTTCCCTGGGCGCGCTTTGTCTGTTACAGCCTTATTGCCTGATTGCCTGGTTATCGGAAACATTGCCGATATTCTCGGTAGGAGGAGTAGATAACACTTTTCGGCCTTTGGCTGAAGAGGGAGAAGCCGACGGTCGGTTAAGACGCGTTCAAAGTTCGGGCTAACACAAATATTATATAAGTACTTCGCTACATATAATCATTATACATAAAATTCTTTTACCCAAGTCACTTGGGGCTCTTAAATTAATATGAGCCATTTTATAATAGATGTTTTCTGATTAGTCGCTGCAAAGTCTTTTTCTACCACTCCTTTCTCGACTCAGGTGTATGATCAATAGCCGGGTAGCCTGGTTTCTCTCTAAAGCCGCTCGCGTTTAGTTCACTAAACTGGCCTAAGAAACACTCCGCCTTTGGGATAGGGAGGTTGAAGCCGAAGGCTGACCCACTTGAAGTCTAGAGATCAGATGTGTCATGTCAAAGCACGACGGAAGTACAATTTTAAGACCAATTTTCGGATTGGCACCGGACACTTGATCTAGTTTGGACGTCAAGTTTTTACTGAAGTTTTTTGGGTTTTCCAAGCCTATGGCACTTTAAAACTATTTGTGTGTTTCCAGCATAAGTCTCGCAGTGCAACGCCGGGCACCTTTAGAGATTCGGCAAAAACATTCTCGAATATTGATATATATGCATCGGTTTCGAATTGTGTCTTTGGTCAATAGTTGGGTTGCCCAGCTCCTATGCTTGCCTCCTATGTTCCGCTTTGTTCGGCTAGGTGTGCAAAGGGATAACCACTTTGACTGTGCTTCCAGCTCGCATGGTTAAGCGCCTCAGTGGAGAAAGCCGAAAACTGACTGTCACAATAAGCGTAAACTGGTCAGTGATCTGATGACTATGTTAAACTATAAAATCGATGGAGGTCACCCCGAGTTAAGCGACAGGTCGTTCATAATATTGGTCGAAGTGTTAATGGAAAAACCTCGACTGTCACCGAACATTAACCGGGGGCTAATATTTGGCCACCCAACTTTAAGCTCCTATGACTAAGTGAAAGTTATAAAGCCCGCATATCTGATTGCCTCGTTTCCGCTCACACAACCGTCTTCGGGCACTGAGAGGTCGGCTAAGAGTTGTTTTGTTATTGCAGAAACACCCTGCATAGAATCTACAAGGGGCTGGAAGTCGACGATGGGCAACTTTCAACTGATAAATGGTCGCAACAGAGTCAAAATAAACATATCATCGGCGTTTGTATTTAATATACGAGGGCTGCCTTCCACAATCATCGTTATAAAGCCATAAATATGCATCAATTTGACTTAAGATTTTGGCCAAGCTGGGTTGCCTAGCTCCTGTGCCTACCCCTACGTTCCCGATTGTTCGGCTAGGCAGTCAAGGGAGCACCTCTGTGATTGTTACTACCGGTTCATCCGGGTTAGTAGCTCAGACTGAGTGAAGCCGAAAGCTAGCGATCTTAAATGATATAATTGGTCGGCAATAATGGAAGTGAAAATTTTGGTCCATTCAGACCTTAGAGTTCGGGAACTTTCCCCGAACTAAATCCTCAGTATTTTCCTCCCACATTGATCGGATGTGAGGTTTCATCATGGTCAGCATGACAACCCAAAGAAAGGAACCGATGGCGGGACTATTTTCTTTGGAAGATGTTTGTTACGTTAATAGTACTATAACATATCTCTATGCGTACCTTTGTTTATAAAACCGTATGACCGAATTGCCTTGTTTGTCGTAAATCTTTGCCCTCATAAAGGCTTTATAAAGTGGGACAAACACTCCCCGGCTACTGGCCGAGGAGGTTGAAGCCGATGGCCGGTCAATAAAGTTTTGTACAATGTGGATCCGAGCATTAATGATGTAAAGTACTGTAACGCCCACGATGCGACTATATCTCCCACGTGTCGAAGCACGACTTAGAGGCATAACCGCATTGTAAGAAATGTCGCAAGAGGGGTAATCTTGTAACGCCCCGAGACCGATGTGCCAGGTGTCCTCTAGTTATTTGCTGTTGTTGCGTTGTCTTTGCTTGCGTGTCATGCATTGCATATCATGTCATCATGTGCATTTCATTTGCATACAAGTTCGTCTCATGCATCCGAGCATTTTCCCCGTTGTACGTTTTGCAATCCGGCGCTCCTATGTCACCCGGTGCCCCTTTCTACCTCTTTTCGTGTGCGGGTGTTAAACATTTTCGGGTTGGACCGGGACTTGTCATGCGGCCTTGGTTTACTACCGGTACACCGCCTGTCAAGTTTCGTGCCATTTGGACTTCGTTTGATACTCCAACGGTTAACCAAGGGACCGAAAAGGCCTCGTGCGTGTTGCAGCCCAACACCCTTCCAATTTGGCCCAAAACCGACCTAAACCTTCTCCATCATCTCAGTCGTTCGATCACGATCGCGTGTCCGAAAACCGCACCTCATTTGGACTCTCCTAGCTCCCTCTACCTATAAATATGTGCTCCCCTCTCAAAATTCGCGGACGAAACCCTAGATCCAACCCTCTCTCGCCGCCTGACAAAAATTCCCATGCCGGACATGTCCACGCCGCCGTCCCCGACGAATCCGCCGCTGCCACGTCGTCATCTCTCTCCTCCCATCGCGCCGGCCACCCGGGGCCCAGATCCAGCCCGCCCCGGGGCCGAACCGGGCCGCGCCGGGCCCGTCTTGTCGCGCGCCTCGAGGGCACCTCGCGCCGCCGCCTCTCTCCGCCGGCCCCGTGCCGCCCGCCGGCGACCGGCGTCTCGCCTGAGCGCCGCCTGCGCCTCTCCATCTCGCTGCCGCCTCCATCCCGAGCGCCCGGCCACGCGCCATCCATCCCCGCCGCCTACAGCGCGACGCCCCGCCACCGCCGACCATCGCCGGCGCCGCCGCCTCTTCGCCGCCCCGCCGCCTCGCCTTCGCCGGCGACCGCGCCGCCGCTCGCCGCAAAATGCAACGCGCGCCACCCCCTCTTCAACGGCGCTGCCCCCGCGCCATGCCTACAAGGAGCTCGCGCCGACCCTCGCCAGAGTGTGCCGCCCCGCTCCTCGCCTCACCGGAGACGGCCTTGAGTTCGCCGGAGTCAACTCCGGCCGGATCTGCTCTGGGTGGATGAGATCCACCAGGAGACGAACCAAACACCGCCCCC
This sequence comes from Triticum urartu, assembly GCF_056163025.1. NCBI lineage: Eukaryota > Viridiplantae > Streptophyta > Magnoliopsida > Poales > Poaceae > Triticum > Triticum urartu. The sequence goes on along the minus strand of NC_141878.1, from coordinate 439,099,208 downwards.
GCGTCCCGGATCTCGTCATCCCGGATCCCTCTGTCCCGCGTTGACTTTTCGCGGAGGTAAAATTTCACGAAGTCCCCGAAATTTCCAGATTCATGTGCCCATATTCATCGCATCATAATTCATCATCTGTGGCTCCGTTTTGAGCGTGTAGCATATCAAAATGTTCGTCTCGACGAGTACATTGTTTCATCTCATTGCATCATTTTCATTTGAGCTCATCTTGATGCCCTAAATGTTGTCGGAAGAGGGCTATGTGAGTAATTTGTCAAATCTGTTTCAGCAAATGGCATTTTATCATTTTTGCCATGTTTAATGTGTGCATGTTATGACCCGAGCTCTACATGTGTTTTGTTATATGTCATGCCATCTTTACAGGGGTACTTGCCTTGTATTTTTGTGATATATGTGGTGACTAGCACAAGCTTGCAAAATAGTGTAATTGGTAATGCTGATTTCAGGGACTTAGAATTTCACTAAGTCCTTGTCCTGATTTTGTTGTTATGCCATATGTTCATGTTGTTTCCTAGTGATCCGTGCCTCTTGTGAGGATGATCAGTAAGGATGATTTGTTAAAATTGTGGTGCTCTATTCATCCATGTCTTTGTTTGCATTTATGGAGCACCCTAGCTTGAGTCAATCGAGCTCTACTTTTGCTATTTCGTGATTCCTGGAAGATTGTTGACTTGTTAGCGATTTTGCCGAGGATGTTGCTATTGATCCGTGCATGCTATGTTGTTGTTCTTGCCATGTCTAGCTTCTATGTCATGTATTCTTGATGGGTGTATGCTTAGTTTGTCATGCCATGCTCTGTAATGAGTGCATCGAGCTCGTAAACATGCCTACTCGTTAACTGTTTTGCATGCTCCAGTTTTTCACTAAGTCTGAATCTGTTTATGTTTTTGCTATGTTCACATGCTTGCAATTGTATTCTCTGATCCCTTTTGGCTCAAAGTCACTAAGGGACTTTTGTTAAGTGCTTTGAGTAGCTCCATGCCATGCCTTGCTTTGCCATGTTAAGTTCCTGTAGCGTGTAGTTTTCATGCTCTAAAGTGTGCTTCCTGATGATAATCCCAGACTTATGTTAATTTCACTAAGTCTGAAACCTGTTATCATTTGCACTTTTTCCATGCTTGTTTGAGCCTGTTAATGGATGAATTAGCCGTAGCTCAGTGTTCATATTTTGTCAAGCTTCATGAGTGGATCCCTGCCATGTATTTTGTTGTCATGTTTGAGTGTTGTAGCATATTTATCTTGTTGCATTTAGATGGCTACTTGCTGTTTATCGCAGGCCGGTGCCATATTTGTTTTGCTTGCCATTTTCAAACCGTGCATCCGATTTTGGTGATCTTTATATCGATTTCAACCTAAATCACCTCACCTTTCCAGTGGCACTCTTGGATTTCCAAGTTGAGGCCAGGTTCAATCTTTCCTTTGCAAATCATGCATATGCATCACATACCGCATCCCGCATATCATATCATGTTCATGTGTTGGTTGTTTACTATGTTGTGTGCTTCTTTCCGGTGTTTGCTTCTCCGGGTTGGTGCCGATAACGTCGCGTTTGTGACGACCCGTTCGTCTACATTCGTTTGTCTTCTTCATGGACTCGTTCTTCTTCCTTGCGGGATTTCAGGCAAGATGACCATACCCTCGAAATCACTTCTATCTTTGCTTGCTAGATGCTCGCTCTTTTGCTATGCCTATGCTGCGATACCTACCACTTGCTTATCATGCCCCCATATTGTTAAGCCAAGCCTCTAACCCACCTTGTCCTTGCAAACCGTTGTTTGGCTATGTTACCGCTTTGCTCAGCCCCTCTTATAGCGTTGTTAGTTGCAGGTGAAGATTGGAGCTTGTTCCATGTTTGGAACATGGATATTTTGTTGGGATATCACAATATCTCTTATTTAATTAATGCATCTATATACTTGGTAAAGAGTGGAAGGCTCGGCCTTATGCCTGGTGTTTTGTTCCACTCTTGCCGCCCTAGTTTCCGTGCTATGTTCCCAGATTTTGCGTTCCTTACACGATTGGGTTATAATGGGAACCCCTTGACAGTTCGCCTTGAATAAAACTCCTCCAGCAATGCCCAACATTGTTTTTACCATTCACCAACTAGCCTTTTCTTTTCCCTTGGGAGTCACGCTCCTGAGGGTCATCATTATTTTACCCCCCCCAGGCCAGTGCTCCTCTGAGTGTTGGTCCAAACTAGAGCCCTGTGCAGCGCCCCCTTGGGGAAACTCGAGGTTTGGTTTTAGTTGTATGGAGAGCTCATCTGAGTGTGCCCTGAGAACGAGATATGTGCAGCTCCTATCGGGATTTGTCGGCATATTCGGGCGGTGTTGCTGGTCTTGTTTTACCATTGTCGAAATGTCTTGTAACCGGGATTCCGATTCTGATCGGGTCTTCCCGCTAGAAGGAATATACTTCGTTGACCGTGAGAGCTTGTGATGGGCTAAGTTGGGACACCCCTGCAGGGATTTGAACATTGGAAAGTCGTGCCCGCGGTTATGGGCAGATGGGAATTTGTTAATGTCCGGTTGTAGAAAACCTGAAGTTGACCTTAATTAAAATACATCAATCGCGTGTGTTACCGTGATGGTCTCTTTCCAGCGGAGTCCGGGAAGTGAACACGGTGTTGGAGTATTGTTTGACGTAGGTTCTTCTAGGATCACTTCTTGATCATAGATTCTCAACCGTGCTTTGCCTTCTCTTCTCGCTCTCTTTTGCGTATGTTAGCCACCATATATGCTAGTCGCTTGCTGCAGCTCCACATCATACCTTTACCTTACCCATAAGCTTAAATAGTCTTGATCGCGAGGGTGTGAGATTGCTGAGTCCCCGTGACTCACAGATACTTCCAAAACCAGTTTGCAGGTGCCGATGATACCGTGCAGATGACGCAACCAAGCTCAAGGAGGATCTCGATGATGATCTTGTCCTTTATGTTGTTTTTCGTTTCCAGTTGATCAGTAGCGGAGCCCAGTTGGGGTCGATCAGGGATCTGTGTAGCATTTGGGGTAGTCTTCTTTTATTTTGGTTCCGTAGTCGGACCTTGATTGTATTTGGGTGATGTAATGCTTTATTCATGTGTTGTGTGAAGTGACGATTGTAAGCCAACTATGTATTATTTTCCCTTATGTATTACATGGGTTCTGTGAAGATTACCTCACTTGCGACATTGCTTTCAATGCGGTTATGCCCCTAAGTCTTGCTTCAACATGTGGGAGATATAGTCGCATCGAGGGCGTTACAAGTTGGTAATCAGAGCCTTCCCCGACCTTAGGAGCCCCCTGCTTGATCGAATAGCTGGCGTTGTTGAGTCTAGAAAAATGTTTTGAGTCATTTAGGATTATATATATCAGAGAGTTAGGACTTCTTTTTACTCCTCAGTCCCTTCGTCGCTCTGGTGAGGCATCCTGACGTAGAGTTTTGACTCTTCTCTTCTCAAATTTCACTAAATTTTTTTTATGATCACACAAGTATCTTGGAATCGTTCTGATGGTTTTGTGACGAGAACATTGTTTTGGTGCCTCCTGTCATTTAGGGGTTGTGGCAGTGTCCCGGGGAGTTGAGCTCCGAGGTGTGTCGTCACAATTTTATCGTTGCAGTTCTGGAATACCTGAGTTTAGTTTCGCCAACATCGAAAATCTCTTTTATGCAGTTGTTGGTGAGATAACCTCGACGCCACCCAGTACTAGGGCGGGAGTTAGGGAGTATTTCCATAACTCGTATAACGGATGCTTTCCGAAGGTTGAGGTAGACGATTTCCAAAGGTTTCTTGGTTATGTGTTAAAGGATGGATACAGCTGGATGTAGGATTTGCTAGTTTTGGGTGAGATATTATGCTTCCCCTGTATCCCCAACACCTGATTGCATAACTGGGAAAATTTTGGGAGTTTATAAGTGGGAATTCAAGTAGCTCTTAGGATATCTTTCCGATAGATGTATGATATGAAATTGGGGTTTGACGTCTAGTGGTCCGCGGTTGGTTTTACAGTGGTCTCGTTGTGTCTTGAAGAGTCCTTGGCTATGCCGACTCGGGGACGCTTCGTATTTCATGTGCACTACCTTGTACATGATGGTGCTGTATGATCGAGCCCGTGTAGGCCCCACCATGAAAACTTCGGACGAAATCTCTATCATATGTTTGTTCCGGCTTATTCCGCAAGCCAATCCTTTGTTTTGTTTTGAGTCGTGGTATTCGAGTTGCTTCGAAGTCAAATGTTGATTCCATACCTTCTCTAATGTTGTTCTCATACTCCGATGCGAATACTAATCCTTTAGGATAATCGAGATTGTCATGACAACCTTTCTCAACCGGTGTGCTTCTCTTCAAGTGGATCCGATCATTTCAACATCCGCAAGATCAATTCTAAGTTTCTCAACGGTGTTCGTTTCATCCATTCCAAATTGTCTTTGTTTTTCCCACCCTCCCTCCCTTTGTTTTTCTCCAAGGATTCATATTTCTTAATCGAGTATCCATTTTATTGATGCGAGGCCTCTTCATTCCTTTTCCGTCAATGTTCTTATCTGGCGATTCTCATGAAGATTCTAATGGAGCTTCAAGCTCATCATTCTCAGTTTTCTTTCTTCTCCGGTGGATTCAATTCAAGATTTTGGTGTTGATCATATCCCTTTTCCTCGTTTCAAATGCTTTCTCATGTCGTTGCACCTCATAATCATCCACCTCTCGCTGTTCATTTATTCCGGAGTGCTGAAGATATTTCAAAGATTTGTGTTTTCACTTTGCATCCGTTCAAGCTATTTCGAGGTCCTATCTTATTCAAGCCATTTAATTCAACCGGTGCAATCTCACCTTCAAAACGTTCTATGGTGTATCTTTTGAGTGGGCCCTAACCCACAGGTCTTTTCCTAGGATCTTACCTAACTCTTCTTATTTTCCTGGAGCTATCGTTAATTCTTATCAAAGTTTGACGTAAGTATGAATTTTCATAAGTCAAATGCCTTTCTCCAAGATCTTTCAAATTCTTTTCATCGTTGATTCAACCTTTCTACTTTTCATTCCGGAGTGCCTCAACAATTCATGGTGGTGTTTCAGTCGTCATTCTTGGATTTTGAAGACCGAAGAGGAATTTTTCTCTCAATCTTGCTCTTTTCTCTTCAAGATTCGTGATTCTAGCTTTATGCCATTCTCTCATAATTATTTTCTGTTGTGAGAATTCTTTTCACCCTTCCGGAGCAATTCAGGAGTCTTTTCAGTTTGATTATCCGGAGCCCATCATCTCAGAGTTATTCATTCCAGCTTTTAGCTCTCATACTCTAAATCATACCGCTGCTTAAATCAAGGATTCTCTAAGCAGCTCGTAATCTCTTCATTTTCATGGATCTAAATTCTCTCAAGTATCTTCGTTCTTTATATAATTCTTCCCGGTGTTTCTTTATCTTTACTTCGTTCATAACCAATTCTTACGGTGGTTCGTTCAAGATTTCTCTTCCGTATCAATTCATTCGTCGTTTCAATTCTACCGGTGGTTCGTTGAAGACCTTCACAAGTTGGCGCCATATCTATCCTAATCCTTTCTTCGAGAATAAGTTGTATGCAATCCGTTTGCTCATCATCAATTTAATTGGTGAAGGAGGAGCATAACATAATTCTTATTCTTGATTCACCCAAATGATTAATTCTTTATTCCGGAGGCTCATCAAATTCTCGGTTCAAGATGCTTTATCTATTCTTTTCCCGAAGTTCCAAGTTATCTCAATTATTTCACCATGGAGATTCATCTAAATCGTTACAAGGATTCAACTTGTGTTTTCGACTTCTCTTTCCTTTCGTTTGACCATTCTTTTGTTTACCGGAGTTCTTCATCAAGGTGCTACATGATGGTTCATCAAAGAAATAATTCCTTACCGAAGTGTTCATTGAGATTCTTTTCAAAGGAGCTCAAGCTTTCTTCGTCTTGCTATCCGGAGTGCAATTCTTTCTTTCGTATCATTGGAGGTGGTATTATGTCATTCTTGATAACTTGAGTTCATGTTTCATGATTGACATGCTGTTAAGAATGAGGTATTTTAAATCCATCAACCTCTTCGTTGGAGTTATCTTGGGTTATATTTCACCTAAAGCCTTCCCTAAGGATTGTTGCTATCTATGGTGCTTATAAAGGACCCAAGTTCTTCTTTATCCTCCCGGTGAAATAAATTTCTCGTCTCCTTGTTCTTATCAATCCAATTCTTTTTCCCGTGAGTGGAAGGTTGTCACCTCATAATTTGAGATGTATTCCATAAGACCATATCAAGCTTATTCTTTTCGTTGTTTGTTTTCCAACAACTCCGTTCTAGCTTTTGGTGTAAGTGTGCACCCTCAAGATCGTGTTTCCCTTCGTTCACTCCATTCCATTCTTACTTTTGTTCCGGAGGCATTGTGATGTTGCTATCTTCAACCCTTCTTTTTGTTCTTGTCAGGACCTTGTTCTTTTCTTGCTTATCCATTTAACTAGAGTGTTGTGTCGTTTTTGCTCAAGATTTTTCATTTTATCAAGTCATTCATCTCCTTTCAACCAAAATGCTACCCGAATCGGTTCTTTCTTATTCCTCTTTGTTTACGGAGTGCTTTCAACTTTGTTCATCTCTGTTGCTTTATTTCTTTGATTTGCTCAACCTCTCAAGGTTCTTTGGTTTCACTCGTTTTGTCAAAGAAGCAACTTAGCTTTACCTCTCCTCTTTTCTCTTCCGTTGTTCCTCCGGTGCCATTCTAGATCTCGGGACGACATCCTCTCATAGTGGTGGAGTGTTGTAACACCCCGAGACCGATGTGCCAGGTGTCCTCTAGTTATTTTCTGTTGTTGCATTGTCTTTGTTTGCGAGTCATGCATTGCATATCATGTCATCATGTGCATTTCATTTGCATACATGTTCGTCTCATGCATCCGAGCATTTTCCCCGTTGTCTGTTTTGCAATCCGGCGCTCCTATGTCTCCCGGTGCCCCTTTCTACCTCTTTTCATGTGCGGGTGTTAAACGTTTTCGGATTGGACTGAGACTTGTCATGCGGCCTTGGTTTACTACTGGTAGACCGCCTGTCAAGTTTCGTGTCATTTGGACTTCGTTTGATACTCCAACGGTTAACCGAGGGACCGAAAAGGCCTCGTGCGTGTTGCAGCCCAACACCCTTCCAATTTGGCCCAAAACCCACCTAAACCTCCTCCATCAACTTGGCCATTCGATCACGATCGCGTGGCCGAAAACTGCACCTCATTTGGACTCTCCTAGCTCCCTCTACCTATAAATATGTGCTCCCCTCCCGAAATTCGCGGACGAAACCCTAGATCCAACCCTCTCTCGCCGCCGAAGAAAAATTCCCACGCTGGACATGTCCACGCCGCCGTCCCCGACGAATCCGCCGCCGCCACGTCATCATCTCTCTCCTCCCACCGCGCCGGCCACCCGGGGCCCAGATCCGGCCCGCCTCGGGGTCAAACCGGGCCGCACCGGGCCCGTCTCGCCGCGCGCCTCGAGGGCACCTCGCGCCGCCGCCTCTCTCCGCCGGCCCCGTGCCGCCCGCCGGCGATCGGCGTCTTGCCGAAGCGCCGGCCACGCCTCTCCATCTCGCCACTGCCTCCATCCCGAGCGCCCTGCCGCGCGCCATCCATCACGCCGCCTGCAGCGCGACGCCCCGTCGCCACCGACCATCGCCGGCACCGCCGCCTCGCCTTCGCCGACGACCGCGCCGCCGCTCGCCGCCAAATGCGCCGCGCGCCGCCCCCTCTTCACTGGCGCCTCCCCCGTGCCATGCCTACAAGGAGCTCATGCCGACCCTCGCCGGAGTGTGCCGCCCCGCTCCTCGCCTCGCCGGAGACGACCTCGAGTTCGCCGGAGTCAACTCCGGCCGGATCTGCTCTAGGTGGATGAGATCCACCAGGAGACGAACCAAACACCGCCCCGCGTCCCGGATCTCGTCGTCCCGGATCCCTCCGTCCCGCGTTGACTTTTCGCGGAGGTAAAATTTCACGAAGTCCCCGAAATTTCCAGATTCATGTGCCCATATTCATCGCATCATAATTCATTATCCGTGGCTTCGTTTTGAGCGTGTAGCATATCAAACTGTTCATCTCGACGAGTACATCATTTCATCTCATTGCATCATTTTCATTTGAGCTTATCTTGATGCCCGAAATGTTGTTGGAAGTGGGCTATGGGAGTAATTTGTCAGATCTGTTTCAGCAAATGGCATTTTGTCATTTTTGCCATGTTTAATGTGTGCATGTTATGATCCTGAGCTCTACATGTGTTTTGTTATATGTCATGCCATCTTTACAGGGGTGCTTGCCTTGTATTTTTGTGATATGTGTGGTGACTAGCACAAGCTTGCAAAGTAGCGTAATCTGTAATGCTGATTTCAGGGACTTAGAATTTCACTAAGTCCTTGTCCTGATTTTGTTGTTATGCCATATGTTCATGTTGTTTCCTAGTGATCCGTGCCTCTTTTGAGGATGATCAGTAAGGATGATTTGTTAACATTGTGGTTCTCTATCCATCCATGTCTTTGTTTGCATTTATGGAGCAACCTAGCTTGATTCAATCGAGCTCTACTTTTGCTATTTCGTGATTCCTGGCAGATTGTTGACTTGTTAGCGATTTCGCCGAGGATGTTGCTATTGATCTGTGCATGCTATGTTGTTGTTCTTGCCATGTCTAGCTTCTATGTCATGTATTCTTGATGCGTGTATGCTTAGTTTGTCATGCCATGCTCAGTAGTGAGTGCATCGAGCTCGTAAACATGCCTATTCGTTAACTGTTTTGCATGCTCCAGTTTTTCACTAAGTCTGAATCTGTTTATGTTTTTGCTATGTTCACATGCTTGCAATTGTATTCTCTGATCCCTTTTGGCTCAAAGTCACTAAGGGAATTTTGTTAAGTGCTTTGAGTAGCTCCATGCCATGCCTTGCTTTGCCATATTAAGTTCCTGTAGCGTGTAGTTTTCATGCTCTAAAGTGTGCTTCCTGATGATAAATCCCAGACTTATGTTAATTTCAATAAGTCTGAAACCTGTTATCATTTGCACTTTTTCCATGCTTGTTTGAGCCTGTTAATGGATGAATTAGCCGTAGCTTAGTGTTCATCTTTTGTCAAGCTCCATGAGTGGATCCCTGCCATGTATTTTGTTGTCATGTTTGAGTGTTGTAGCATATTTATCTTGTTGTATTTAGATGGCTACTTGCTGTTTATGGCAGGCCAGTGCTATATTTGTTTTTCTTGTCATTTCCAAACGGTGCATCCGATTCCGGTGATTTTTATATCGATTTCAACCGAAATCACCTCACCTTTCCAGTGGAACTCTTGGATTTCCAAGTTGAGGCCAGGTTCAATCTTTCCTTTGCAAATCATGCATATGCATCACATACCGCATCCCGTATATCATATCATGTTCATGTGTTGGTTGTTTACTATGTTGTGTGCTTCTTTCCGGTGTTTGCTTCTCCGGGTTGGTGCTGATAACGTCGCGTTTGTGAGGACCCGTTCGTCTACGTTCGTTTGTCTTCTTCATGGACTCGTTCTTCTTCCTTGCGGGATTTCAGGCAAGATGACCATACCCTCAAAATCACTTCTATCTTTGCTTGCTAGATGCCACTACTAGGGAAAAGCCTATAACAGAATCTTACCAGCAGCGCGCTTTAAAATTAGGCGCTACTGCTAAGTAGCAGTAGCGTGGGTTTTTAACCCTCGCTACTACTAAGTTGATAGTAGTAGCGCTGGTTTTTTACCCTCGCTACTACTAAGCGGTCTCTACCGTGCCCCCCGGGACATGCCATAGTAGTAGCGCGGATTTTTAACCCTCGCTACTACTAAGTTGATAGCAGTAGCGCTGGTTTTTACCCCTCGCTACTACTAAGAGGTCTCAACCGTGCCCCTCTGGGACATGCCATAGTAGTAGCGAGGGGTAAAATCCCTCGCTACTACTAAAGGTCCCATTTTGAAACTCTACCCCCCCCCCCCCCCGTGGATCGCCTTTTTGGTTTTGTAAAAAGCAAAAGAAAATGATAAAAACTTCAAAAATTAAAATCCTTCGAGATGTAGTTATGTTACTACATCTACTAGTTAGGAAAATTTAAAAACTTAAATTTGGACATGTTTTGCAAAAAGTGTAGGGAAAATGTAAAACGGCTATAACTTTTGCATACGATGTTAGAAAAAAAACGTATAATATATCAAAAAAATTCAAAAATTAAAATCCATCGAGATGTAGTTATGTTACTACATCTACTAGTTAGGAAAATTTAAAAACTTAAATTTGGACATGTTTTGCAAAAAGTGTAGGGAAAATGTAAAACGGCTATAACTTTTGTATACGATGTCAGAAAAAACGTATAATATATCAAAATGTTCAGCACGAAAATCCGCATATGATGGAGATGGCCTACGGACTGTTTGCAAATTTTTAGAATCCTCAAATTCTAAAAGGAAAAAAAGTTATGCTCAAATTTCAGTTTTTTTAATTTTCGTCAAATCTGGTCAAACTGTGGTCAAACTACTTATTCAAGAAGTATTAGTGTTACTAAATAATTATTCAAGAATATTAGTGTTACTAAATAATTATTTCTGTTTTTTGGAATTTTGGTCAAATCTGGTCAAACTGTGGTCAAACTTTGGTCAAAATGTGGTCAAACTCCTTATTCAAGAAATATTAGTGTTACTAAATAATTATTGTTTTTTAGAACAATAGTTTTAAACTCAAACAACGAAATGTGTGACTTCATGCTCAAGCTAAACTCCCGAGGGTTAATAGGATTGACATCTTACTATTGTCAGGAAAACAACAAGTGCAGACTTGGAATCGAGGGAGAATAGAACCCGGAAGTTAAGCGTGCTCAGGCTCGAGTAGTGAGACGATGGGTGACCGTCGGGAAGTTAGATGATTTGGAATGATGAGGGGTGATTAGAGATTAAATTGAGCAGCAATGAGGGTGATTAGAGATTAGAGGTTAAAATAATTCAGAAATTTGAAAATTCGCGCAAAAAATCGAAAAAAAATTCCGCGGGTTAGTAGTAGCGCGGGTTTTTACCCACGCTACTACTAACGGACGTAGTAGTAGCGCGGGTGGCACCCGCGCTGCTTCTATACGTTAGCTGTAGCGCCTTATTAGTAGCGCCGGCCCCCGCGCTGCTAATAGGCCCAAAACCCGCGCTGCTGCTAGGCTTTTCCCTAGTAGTGTGCTCGCTCTTTTGCTATGCCTATGCTGCGATACCTACCACTTGCTTATCATGCCCCGATATTGTTAATCCAAGCCTCTAACCCACCTTGTCCTAGCAAATCATTGTTTGGCTATGTTACTGCTTTGCTCAGCCCCTCTTATAGCGTTGTTAGTTGTAGGTGAAGATTGGAGCTTGTTCCATGTTTGGAACATGGATATTTTGCTGGGATATCACAATATCTCTTATTTAATTAATGCATCTATATACTTGGTAAAGGGTGGAAGGCTCGGCCTTATGCCTGGTGTTTTGTTCCACTCTTGCTGCCCTAGTTTCCGTCATATCGGTGTTATGTTCCTGGATTTTGCGTTCCTTACGCGGTTGGGTTATAATGGGAACCCCTTGACAGTTCGCCTTGAATAAAACTCCTCCAGCAATGCCCAACATTGGTTTTACCATTCGCCACCTAGCCTTTTCTTTCCCTTGGGAGTCGCGCTCCTGAGGGTCATCATTATTTTACCCCCCCCCCCCCGGGCCAGTGCTCCTTTGAGTGTTGGTCCAAACTAGAGCCCTATGCAGTGCCCCCTCGGGGAAACTCGAGGTTTGGTTTTAGTTGTATGGAGAGATCATCTGAGTGTGCCCTGAGAATGAGATATGTGCAGCTCCTATCGGGATTTGTCAGCACATTTGGGCAGTGTTGCTGGTCTTGTTTTACCATTGTCGAAATGTCTTGTAACCAGGATTCCGAGTCTGATCGGGTCTTCCCGCTAGAAGGAATATCCTTCGTTGACCGTGAGAGCTTGTGATGGGCTAAGTTGGGACACCCCTGCAGGGATTTGAACTTTCGAAAGCCGTGCCCGCGGTTATGAGCAGATGGGAATTTGTTAATGTCCGGTTGTAGAAAACCTGAAGTTGACCTTAATTAAAATACATCAACCGCGTGTGTTACCACGATGGTCTCTTTCCGGCAGAGTCTGGGAAGTGAACACGGTGTTGGAGTAATGTTTGACATAGGTTGTTCTAGGATCACTTCTTGATCATAGATTCCCAACCGTGCTTTGCTTTCTCTTCTCGCTCTCTTTTGCGTATGTTAGCCACCATATATGCTAGTCGCTTGCTGCAGCTGCACATCATACCTTTACCTTACCCATAAGCTTAATTAGTCTTGATCGCGAGGGTGTGAGATTGCTGAGTCCCCGTGACTCACAGATACTTCCAAAACTAGTTTACAGGTGCCGATGATACCGTGCAGATGACGCAACCAAGCTCAAGGAGGAGCTCGATGATGATCTTGTCCTTTATGTTGTTTTTCGTTTCCAGTTGATCAGTAGCGGAGCCCAGTTGGGGTCGATCAGGGATCTGTGTAGCATTTGGGGTAGTCTTCTTTTATTTTGGTTCCATAGTCGGACCTTGATTGTATTTGGGTGATGTAATGCTTTATTCATGTATTGTGTGAAGTGGCGATTGTAAGCCAACTATGTATTCTTTTCCCTTATGTATTACATGGGTTGTGTGAAGATTACCTCACTTGCGACATTGCTTTCAATGCAGTTATGCCTCTAAGTCGTGCTTCGACGCGTGGGAGATATAGTCGCATCGAGGGCGTTACAAATCTTTACACATCCCATGTACTGAATAAGGAAAGAGATACATAGTTGGCTTACAATCGCCACGTCACACAATAGCATAAATATATCATTACAATCAACCAAATACAATCAAGGTCCGACTATGAAACCAAAATAAAGACAACCCCAAATGCATAATGGCCCCGATCGCCCCAACTGGGCACCACTACAGATCGTTTGGAAAAGAAACGTAGTATTGTCTTGAGTCCTCATCGAACTCCCACTTGAGCTCAGTCGCATCTCCTGAAGCGGTATCATCGGTCCCTGCATCTGGGTTTGGAAGGAATCTGTGAGTCACGGGGACTCAGCAATCTCACACCCTCGCGATCAAGACTATTTAAGCTTATAGGTAGGAAAAAGGTATGAGGTGGAGCTGCAGCAAGCACTAGCATATATGGTGGCTAACATATGCAAATGAGAGCGAGAAGAGAAGGCAAGGCACGGTCAAGAAACTATGATCAAGAAGTGATCCTAGAACAACCTACGTTCAAGCATAACCCGAGACCGTGTTCTCTTCCCGGACTCCGCCGAAAAGAGACCATCACAGCTACACACGTTGTTGATTCATTTTAGTTAAGTTAAGTTTCAGGTTTTCTACAATCGGACGTTAACAAATTCCCATCTGCCCATAACCGCGGGCACGGCTTTTGAAAGATCAAATCCCTGCAAGGGTGTCCCAACTTAGCCCATCACAAGATCTCACGGTCAACGAAGGATATTCCTTCTCCCAAGACCACCCGATCAGACTCGGAATCCCGGTTACAAGACATCGCGACAATGGTAAAACTAAACCAGCAAAGCCACCCGAATGTGCCGACAAATCCCGATAGGAGCTGCACATATCTCGTTCTCAGGGCACACCGGATGAGCGCTCCGTACAACAAAAACCAAACCTCGAGTTTCCCCGAGGGGGCGCTGTAAAGGGCTCTAATTTGGACAAACACTCAGAGGAGCACTGGCCCGGGGGTTTAAAATAAAGATGACCCTTGAGTCTGTGAAACCCAAGGGAAAAGGCTAGGTGGCAAATGGTAAAAGCAAGGTTGGGCCTTGCTGGAGTATTTTTATTCAAGGCGAACTGTCAAGGGGTTCCCATTATAACCCAACCGTGTAAGGAAAGCAAAAATCAAGGAACATAACACCGGTATGACGGAAACTAGGGCGGCAAGAGTGGAACAAAACACCAGGCATAAGGCCGAGCCTTCCACCCTTTACCAAGTGTAAAGATGCATTAAAAATAGACAAGATTTAATAATGATATACCGACAATAAATATGTTCCAACAAGGAACAAGCTCCAATCTTCACCTGCAACTAACAACGCTATAAGAGGGGCTGAGCAAAGCGGTAACATAGGCAAACAACGGTTTGCTAGGACAAGGTGGGTTAGAGGTTTAACATGGCAATATGGGAGGCATGATAAAGCATGTGGTAGGTATCGTAGCATAGGCATAGCAATAGCGCGATCATCTAGCAAGCAAAGATAGAAGTGATTTCGAGGGTATGGTCATCTTGCCTGCAAAGTTCTTGGAGTTGACGTTAGCTTGATCCTCGTAAGCGTACTCAACGGGTTGCTCGATCACGTACTCGTCTCCTGGCTCTACCCAAATCAAGAACACAAGCAAAGGGAGACACAATCAACCACATGCAATGCACAAGCAACATGATGCAAAACATGGCATGATATGCAGGATGTGATATGCAATGCATATGCATGCTTCGGAAAGGAAAGATTGAACCTGGCCTCAACATGGAAAACCAAGAGTGCAACTGGAAAGATGAGTTGATTTCGGTCGAAATCGACATAAAGATCACCGGAATCGGATGCACTGTTTGCAAATGACAAGCAAAACAAATATGGCACCGATCTCCTATTAACAGCACGAGGCCATCTAAATGCATCAATAATAACAAGCTACTGCACTCTAACATAACAACACAGCACATGGCAGTAATCCACTCAAGATGCTTGACAAAAGATGAACACTGAGCTACGGCTAATTCACTAAATAGCAGGTTCAAACAAGCATGGCAAAAGTGCAAAAGATAATAGGTTACAGAGTTAGTGAAAATAACATGTCAGGAATTTAATATCAGGAAGCAATGTTTAGAGCACGATAACAACATGCTACAGGAACATATCATGGCAAAGCAAGGCATGGCATGAAGCTACTCAAAGCATACAACAAAAGTCCCTTACTGACCATGAGCCAAAAGGGATCAGAAAATACAATGGCACCCATGTGAACATAGCAAGTTTCGTTAACAAATTCAGACTTAGCAAAAAACTGGAACATGGCAAAACATATTCACGTAGGCATGTTTACGAGCTCGATGCACTCACCACAAGGCATTGCATGACAAACTAAGCATACACCCAGCAAGTAGACATGGCAAGAACAACCTCATAGCATGCACAGATCAACTACAACAACCTCGGCAAAATTGCTTAACACGTAAACAATCTGCCAGGAACATTTTATAGCAAAAGTAGAGCTCGATTGAGTCATGCTAGGTTGCTCCAAAATTGCAAACAAAGACATGGATGGATAGATCATAACATTATCTCAAAAACATCCTTATTGAACATGCTCAAAAGAGTCATGGATCACTCTGTAGCAACAAAAATACATGGCATAAAAATATTAACAGGGCAAAGACTTAGAAGATTTCTAAGTCCCTGAAATCAGCAACATTACGAGAGCTACTTTGCAAGCTTGTGCTAGTCACCACAAAGATCACAAAAATACATGGCATGCACCCCTGTAAAGATGGCATGGCATACTTTAAAACACATGTAGGGCTCAAGTTCATAGGAGGCACACATTAATCATGGCAAAAATGACAAATGTCCAAACTCTGCTAAGAAACTGAAACTAAACATTACATAGCACTCTTGCAACAGCATTTAGGGCATCAAGATGAACTCAAATGAATATGGTGCAATGGAATGAAATGAAGTACTCATCGAGGCGAACAATCTGATATGCTACACGCCCAAAACGGAGCCACGGATACAAAGTTATGATGTGATGAAAAATGCTAAAAATTACTGGCACTTAGGGAAAAAGTCAACCCGGCTAGGGTTCCGTCCAGATCTGGATCCGGCAGCACATAAAAGGAAGATAGCCGGGGCTTCGCCGGAATCGACGAGGACGGCGGCCGGAGTCGTCGGGGACGTCGAAGGAACAGGATCCGGCCGAAGCGCTCGCCGGGGGGGCGCGAGGCGGCGAGGGGCGGCGAGGGCGGCGGCCGGGCGACGCGGGCGGATGAGGAGGCCGGGCGGCGCGGGCTCGTCGGAGCGCCGAGGCAGTGGTGGGCGAAGGCGGCGGCCGGCGGAGCGCTGGTGCTGGTGGCGGCGAGGCGAGGCGGCCTCGCCTCGGGCGAGCGGCGGCGGCGACCGGGCCAGGCGGGTCTGCGATGGGCCCGGCGGGCCAGAGGAGAGAGAGGGCCGGCGGGGACACGTGGCGCCCTCCTACTGGCGCGGGGCGGCGGCGCGGGGTGTCCGGCGAGCAACGGACATGTCCAGCGACGAAGGGGGCGAATTTTTAGGGTTAGGGGAGGAAGAGATCCGGGATTTTTGGTGGAGGTGCCCTTATATAGGTAGAGGGAGGTAGGAGGCTCCAAATTGAGCACGGTGTGCAGCCACGCGATCGTGATCGAACGACCGAGATGATGGAGGGGGTTTAGGTGGGTTTTGGGCCACTTTGGAGAGGTGTTGGGCTGCAACACACACGAGGCCTTTACGGTCCCTCGGTTAACCGTTGGAGTATAAAACGAAGTCCAAATGGCACGAAACTTGACAGGCGGTCTACCGGTAGTAAACCAAGGCCGCTTGACAAGTCTAGGTCCAATCTGAAAACGCTTAACGCCCGCACATGAAAAGAGGTAAAAGGGGACACAGGAGGACATAGGAGCACCGGAATGCAAAACGGACAACGGGGAAAATGCTCGGATGCATGAGACGAACACGTATGAAAATGCGATGCACATGATGACATGATATGATATGCATGAAAAAGACAAAAGCAACACGAAGACAAAAACCCGACAATGAGGAAATATCATAACTTAGTGCCGAAAAAGGCAAGAGTTGGAATACAAATATGGCAGGCTACATATGGGGCGTTACAAGTACTTGGATACATAGAGTCATTACACATAATCTGTGATTTTACTCCAGATATCGATCCTTAATTCGGCCTCCCGCGCCTGCATTAAGGCTCGGGGGCTACTGGGCTTCGGGCTTATCATTTACTAATATTAAAGGGGCACAACGATCCCCTGATCTGGTGTTGCCACCCGACCAGTATCTCAGGGGCTACTGTATTGCCTATTCAATGCAAAAAATTCAAAGGGCATAGTGTTTGGCTTGACTGAACTATGGGCAAACGCGTCTTCGGACAACAATAGGCATCATCTGGGACCTATCCGGCATCAAGCTTATCATGACCCTCTCTCAGGGGCCCGTCCGCCGATCACTATTACCTCTAATATATTACATTGTGTTTCTATTCCTACGTATGTTGTCGAGCTAGGAGTTGATCCTCAGGTCGATTTCATGAATCGATCTGAGTCTCAGGGGCTACTGGGATCAGCGGTCTTATGTCATCCATCAGGTGCATCTCGGGTTTTAGACCGACACACACCTTGAGGGCTACTGACTATACATCTCGGCAGAGAATAAATCACACACTTCGGAAGCAGCCTGGCATAGAACTCGGATGTGAGTGGCTGGCTTCACCGAGGATGTTTTCGGCATTAAGCTCAGCTGAACTCCTCCAAACTTTTCATGACCAAGGTAGTCTATGACACCTCAGATGCGGAACAGCATTGGACTTCGGTTATAAAAATACACCTCAGAGAGGGTCGTTGGTGCTCGACTGCAAAAGATACCTCGGAAGCAATCCGGCATAAAGCTCGGTTGCAAGTGGTCGGCTGCATAGAGGGCATCTCCGGCATTAGGCTCGGTTCTAACCTTTTAACTTTTTCAAGACCGGTAATCTACGACACTTCGGATACATTACGGCGTTAGAGCTCGGATACATTCCGGCATTGGTGCTCGGCTGCAAAAGATATCTCGGATGCAGTCCGGCGTTGGAGCTCGGACGCAAGAGGACACCGTCGCACGGGAATAACCTAGAACCCGAGGTGTGCCATAAAAAATAACAAGGCATTTCTAAAGGCCGAAAACTTAAAGGGGCTCCTCGGATACCCAACGTGTAGACTCTTCGGATTCACTTCGGCGATCCTCAAGATCGAAGATGAGAAGATTTGTTGACCCAGTTTTCAAGACCGGCGACCGAAGATGAAGAACAGTTTAGAAGAATCGAGGAGCTTCCCCAACTTGAATAACGGTTCACGGGGCTACTGACGGTGTCCTGGACTAGTGGGTACTCACCACGTCGTCTCCCGACTAGTGGGTCGGGCCGAGGACCCCCATGGCAGTTCAGTATTGGGCCAGTTCGGCAGCCCATGCCGCATACAAGGGAGATCCCACAAGACTTGGCGCCCAAGACGAGGACTCTCCTAAACCCTAGGATTCTCGTGTGTTATATAAACCGAGGCCAGGCTAGTCAATAGACATATCATATTCATTAGAACAATCTCGTGGTAGATGCATGTACTCTGTACTATCCCCTCATATGAATACAATCAAAAGCAGGATGTAGGGTTTTACCTCCATCAAGAGGGCCCAAACCTGGGTAAAATCCTGTGTCCGTGCTACCATCGCTCCAAGACACCTACCTTAGGACCCCTACTACGAGATACACCGTATATAGAACCAACAACTACCCCGTCTCATGTGATGATCAGACATGGGTTAGTTGATTTGGATCATGTATCACTTAGATAAACTTGAGGGATGTTTATTTAAGTGGGAGTTCATTAGTAATTTGATTAATTGAACTTAATTTATCATAAACTTAGTCTTGGTAGTTTTGCATATCTATGTTGTAGATCAATAGCTCGCGATATTTTTTATATGTTCCTAGAGAAAACTAAGTTGAAAGATGATAGTAGCAATGATGTGGACTAGGTCCGTGATCTGAGGATAATCCTCATTGCTGCACAGAAGAACTATGTCCTTGATGCACCGCTAGGTGGCAGACCTGTTGTAGGAGCAGATGCAGACATTATGAACGTTTGTTAAACTCGATATGATGACTACTTGATAGTTTGGTGAGCCATGCTTTATGGATTAGAACCGGGACTTCAATAAGGTTTTGAGCGCAACAGAGCATGTTAAATGTTTCAAGAGCTGAAATTGGTATTTCAGACTCATGTCCGTGTCGAGAGGTATGAGACCTCTGACAAGTACTTTGCCTACAAGATGGAGGAGAATAGCTCAGCGAGTGAGCATGTGCTCAGAATGTCTGGGTACTACAATAACTTGATTCAAGTGGGAGTTAATCTTCCAGATAAGATAGTGATTGGCAGAGTTCTCAAGTCAATATCACCAAGCTACTAGAACTTCGTGATGAACTATAATATGCAAGGGATGACGAAAATGATTCCTGAGCTCTTCGCAATGCTGAAAGCGGCGACGATAGAAATCAAGAAAGAGCATCAAGTGTTGATGGTTAAACAAGACCACTAGTTTCAAGAAAAATGGCAAGGGAAAGAAAGGAAACTTCAAGAAGAATGACAAGCAAGTTGTCACTCCTAGGAAGAAGCCCAAAGCTAGACCCAAGCCTGAAACTGAGTGCTTCTACTGCAAAGGAAATAGTCACTGCAAGCGGAACTGCCACAAATACTAGGCGTATAATAAGGATGGCAAACTGAACAAAGGTATATATGATATACATGTTCTTGATGTGTACCTTACTAGTGTTTGTAGTAGCCCCTGGGTATTTGATACCAGTTCAGTTGCTAAGTAACTTGAAACAGGGGGTGCAGAATGAACAGAGACTAGTTAAGAGCGAGGTAACGAAGTGTGTTGGAAGTGATTCCAAGGTTGATACGACCACCATCACACACTCCCTCTACCTTTGGGATTAGTGTTAAACCTAAATAAACATTATTTGGTGTTTGTGTTGAGCATGAATATGACTAGATCATGTTTATTGCAATACGATTATTCATTTTAAGTCAGGGAATAATTGTTGTTCTGTTTACATGAATAAAACCTTTTATGGTCATAAATGCAATGTGAATGGTTTATTGAATATCGATCGTAGTGATACACATATTCATAATATTGATTCCAAAAGATGCGAAGTTGATAATGATAGTGCAACATGTTTGTGGCACTGCCGTTTAGGTCATATTGGTGTAAAGCGCATGAAGAAACTCCATGCGGATGGACTTTTGGAATCACTTGATTATGAATCATTTGATTCTTGTGAACCACGCCTCATGGGCAAGATGACTAAAAACTCCATTCTCCGGAACAATGGAGTGAGCTAAATACTTATTGGAAATAATAAATACCGATGTATGCGGTCCGATGAGTGTGGAAGCACGCGATAGGTATTGTTATTTACTGACCTTCACAGATGATTTGAGTAGGTACGGGTATATCTATTTGATGCAACACAAGTCTGAAACATTTGAAAAGTTCAAAAATTTCAAAGTGAAGCGGAGAATCATCGTAAAAACAAAAATAAAGTTTCTATGATGTCATCGTGAAGACAAATATTTGAGTTATGAGTTTGGCCTTCATTTAAAACAATGTGGAATAGTTTCACAACTCACGCCACCTGGAACACCACTGCGTAATGGTGTATCCGAACGTCGTAACCATACTTTATTAGATAATGGTGCGTTCTATGATGTCTCTTACCGATTTACCACTATCATTTTGGGGTTATGCATTAGATATAGCCACATTCACGTTAAATAGGGCATCATCTAAATCCGTTGAGATGACACCGGTTGTACTATGGTTTGACAAGAAACCTAAGTTTTCATTTCTTAAAGTTTGGGGTTGCGACACTTATGTTAAAAGGCTTCAGCTTGATAAGCTCGAACCCAAATCAGAGAAGTGCGTCTTCGTAGGATACCCTAAGGAAACAATTGGGTACACCTTCTACCACAGATCTGAGGGCAAGATCTTTGTTGCCAAGAATGGAACATTTCTAGAGAAGGACTTTCTCTCGAAATAAGTGAGTGGGAGGAAAGTAGAACTTGATGAGGAAATTGTACCTTCTCTCAAATTGGAAAGTAGCACATCAGAGAAATTCATTCTCGTGATGCCTACACCAACTAGAGAGGAAGCTAATGATGATGATCATGAAACTTCAGATCAAGTTACTACTGGACCTCGTAGGTCGAACAGAGCATGTTCCGCACCAGAGTGGTACGGTACTCCTGTCCTGGAAGTCATGTTTCTAAACCATGGCGAACCTACGAACTATGAAGAAGCTGTGATGAGCCCAGATTCCAATAGATGGCTTGAGGTCATGAATTCTGAGATAGGATCCATGTATGAGAACAAAGTCTAGACTTTGGTGGACTTGCCCGATGATCGACAAGCCATTGAGAATAAATGGATCTTCAAGAAGAAGACAAATGTTGATGGTAATGTCACCGTCTAGAAAGCTCGACTTGTCACGAAAGGTTTTTGACAAGTTCAAGGGGTTGACTACAGTGTGACCTTTTCACCCGTAGCGATGCTTAAGTCAGTCTGAATCATGTTAGCGATCGCCACATTTTATGAAATCTGGCAAATGGAGGTCAAAACTTCATTCCTTAACGGAATTCTTAAAGAAGAGTTGTATATGATGCAACCAGAAGGTTTTGTTGATCCTAAAGGTGCTAACAAAGTGTGCAAGCTCCAGCGATCCATCTCTGGACTGGTGCAAGCATCTCGGAGTTGGAATATACGCTTTGATGAGGTGATCAAAGCATATTGTTTTATGCAGACTGATGGTGAATCGTGTATTTACAAGAAAGTGAGTGGGAGCTCTGTAGCATTTCTGATATTATATGTGGATGACATATTATTGATTGGAAATGATATAGAATTTCTGGATAGCATCAAAGGATACTTGAATAGGAATTTTTCAATGAAAGACCTCGGTGAAGCTGCTGATATATTGGGCATCAAGATCTATAGGGATATATCGATGATGACCCACAAGCATAGGGGATGAATTGTACCTCTTTTTGATAAGTAAGAGTGTCGAACCCAACGAGGAGCAGAAGGAAATGACAAGTGGTTTTCAGCAAGGTAATGTCTGCAAGTGTTGAAATTGTAAGTAGCAGAGTAGTTTGATAGCAAGGTAATTTGTAACGAGCAAGTAACAATAGTAGCAACAAAAGTGCAGCGAGGTAGCCTAATCATTTTGAGTCAAAGGACAGGCCAAAACGGTCTCTTATGATAAGAAAAGCGATCTCGAGGGTACACGGGAATTTCATCTAGTCACTTTCATCATGTTGGCTTAATTCGTGTTCGGTACTTTGATAATTTTATATGTGGGTGGACCGGTGCTTAGTTGCTGTTCTTACTTGAACAAACCTCCTACTTATTATTAACCCTCCCGCAAGCATTCGCAACTACGAGAAAAGTATTAATAATAAATTCTATCCATACCATTAAACTTTTGGATCCAATCAGTCCCTTACGGAATAGCGCATAAACAGGGGTTTATGCTTCTGTCACTCTCGCAATCCATCATCTAATTGCTACTGCATAATGCATTCCCATAGTCCCAAATATGGTGAACTGACATGTAGTCGACGTTCACATGACACCACTAAGGGAATCACAACATACATACTATCAAAATATCGAACACATATCAAGTTCACATGATTACTTGCAACATGATTTCTCCCGTGACCTCAAGAACAAAAGTAACTACTCACAAATGATAAACATTCTCAAGATCAGAGGGGTATTAAATAGCATATTGGATCTGAACATATAATCTTCCACCAAATAAACCATATAGTAATCAACTACAAGATGTAATCAACACTACTAGTCACCCACAAGCACCAATCTATAGTTCCGGTAATAAGATTGAACACAAGAGATGAACTAGGGTTTGAGAGGATATGATACTCATGAAGATGTTGATGGAGATTGCCCTCCCCAAGATGGGAGAGTTGCTAGTGATGATGATGACGATGATTTCCCCCTCCAGGAGGGAAGTTCCCCCGGCGGAATCGCTCCTCCGGAGGCCAAAAGTGCTCCTGCCCAAGTTCCGCCTCGAGACGGCGGCGCTCCATCCCAAAAGTCCTCTCCTTTTTTTCTAGGTCAAAATGACTTATATACCAGAAGATGCGCACCGGAGGTGGGCCTGGGTGAGCACAACCCACCAGGGAGCGCGTGGGCTTCCTGGCGCGCCCAGGAGGGTTGTGCCCACCTGGTGGGGCCCCTATGGTAGTTATTTGCTCCATATTCCTAAAATAATCCATAAAAAATCTCCGTGAAGTTTCAGCTTGTTTGGAGTTGTGCAGAATAGGTGGCCTGACGTAGCTTTTCCAGGTCCAGATTTCCACCTGCCGAAATTCTCCCTCTTTGTGTATACCTTGCATATTATGAGAGAAAAGGCATTAGAATCACTCCAAAAAGCATTATTATGGATAAAAACATTATAAATAATAGTAAGAAAACATGATGCAAAATGGACGTATCAACTCTCCCAAGCTTAGACCTCGCTTGTCCTCAAGCGAAAACCAAAATCGAAAAACATGTCCACGTGCTTTGAGAGAGAGGTGTCGATAAAAACAAAATACGGACATAGAAGCATCATGTAGATTATTATAACATCAACAAACTTAAACATAAAACTTTTATCATAGACTTATCATGAATAAGTGACAATTCATCACACAATCGAAGTATAAAGAAAAAACTCTATTAGAAACCAACAAACTATGTTCTCAGTCAACTTTGCAACTACAATCCATCATCTTTTCAGGAAGGGTCACGTATCGGAGCCTTTAGGCAAGTCCACATACTCAACCATCATATAGTCTTCTATGATTGCTAACACTCACCGCATACCCATGAGCAAAACATTTCAACTAGACACATAGAAAGATGGGGGCTTATAGTTTCACCTCCCAACATATTCACCTCATGCTATCTATATTCAACCAGACACAATAATAACTCATGCTATCTATATTCAACTGGACATATGTGCCTAGATCTTTCCTCACTACATGATGCTTGCCAAAGGAGAAAAATAAAAAAGGAATAGAAGGAAAACTTTGACTCTTTGCATAAAATTAAATACATAAAAGTAAAAGATAGGCCCTTCGCAGAGGGAAATAGAGGTTGCCATGCGCTTATTTGTTTGTATGCTCAACCCCTTAGTGCAAAAGAACACCACATTGCATTGCCCCTTGCGATAGTGACCTTTATTGTGCAGTAGTTCACTTTTATTATTCACCATCACAAGTTCATGCAATGCTCAATTTTCTCTTACACTAAATGATCTCACACTTTTAGAAGCAATTTTTATTGCCTTTTTGCACCGATGACAACTTACTTGAGGGATCTTGCTCAATCCCTAGGTAGGTATGGTGGACACTTGAAAATAAGATTTGGGTTTAAGGATTTTTGGATGCACAAGTAGTATCTCTACTTAGTGTGAAATGTTTCGCTAGCAAAGGTAGGGGCAAGCACCACATGTTAAAGGATCTATAACAATATGACTTCTATGTGAATATAAACAAACATAAACCATTAAGTTGTCTTCCTTGTCCAACATCAACAATTTTGGCATATAATATTTTGATGAGGGCTCACAATCACAAAGATTTCTATGATAGTATATTTATATGTGAATCTTCTCTTCCCTTATTAATTTTTTTCATTAGTTGCATCATTGACTAATGCTATGTTTGTTAATCTATAATAAAATTTTCTACTTATACCCTTCCTTATGTGGTGTCATCACCTACCATAAGATTAGTATATGATCTTTTCTTCATTTATTTCCTTTCTTTTATTTATTTCTTTTATCCTTTTCTTCCATACTTCTTTTCTTTTATTTGCAACATGAAAGTAAAGAAAGCAAAAACTCAAACTAAACTTTATTATATAACTTGCACACAATTACAAGGATAGATCACTAAGCAAACTATTAAGGAAGAAAGGATCGAACTAACTTTTATTCATCTAAAGCAAACGATTAAACTAAAATAAGTAAAGGCAAAAAGATAGTGGGATGATACGATACCGGGGCACCTCCCCCAAGCTTGGCGGAAGCCAAGGGGAGTGCCCATACCCAATACTCAATTCTCCTTTGGTGATGAAGATGGTGGTGGTGAAGAGAATTGTGCCTTCAACTTTTACATATTATAGTTGAGGAGAGCAACTTCCTCTTTTAAATCATCGACTTCCAGCTCCAGCTTCAAGATCTTGTCACATAAATCCCCTTTGCTTTTCTACCGAAAACGAAGAGGAATAGTTCGGTTTTTAGACCGGTTAGCTCTCTTAGGGAGACTTGACTTCTTGAACTTCACATGCATATC
Source organism: Triticum urartu (assembly GCF_056163025.1). NCBI lineage: Eukaryota > Viridiplantae > Streptophyta > Magnoliopsida > Poales > Poaceae > Triticum > Triticum urartu. Next base: position 439,073,993 of record NC_141878.1, on the reverse strand, counting down.
CCCAGGTTGAGGTAGAGGGAGCTCCATGGGGCCCACGAGGATGGGGGCGCACCTACCCCCCTGGGCGCGCCCCCTGCCTCATGGAAGCTTCGCGGACTTCTAGACTTGTACTCCAAGTCTCCTGGGTTGCGTTTGTTCCAAGAAAGATCCTCGCGAAGCTTTTGTTCCGTTTGATATTCCTTTTCTGTGAAACACTGAAATAGGCAAAAAAACAGCAATTTGCACTGGGCTTTCGGTTAATGGGTTAGTCACAAAATAATATAAAAGTGCATATTAAAGCCCATTAAACATCCAAAACAGATAATATAATAGGATGGAACAATCAAAATATATATATACGTTGGAGACGTATCAAGCATCCCCAAGCTTAATTCCTGCTCGTCCTCGAGTAGGTAAATGATAAAAATAGAATTTTTGATGTGGAATGCTACCTAACATAATTTTCAATGTAATTTTCTTTATTGTGGCATGAATATTCAGGTCCGAAAGATTCAAGAAAAAAGTTTAATATTGACATAAAAACAATAATACTTCAAGCATACTAACCAAGCAATTATGTCTTCTCAAAATAACATAGCCAAAGATATCTCATCCCTACAAAATCATATAGTTTGGCCATGATTCATTTTCATCACACAAAATTCTCCCATCATGCACAACCCCGATGACAAGCCAAGCAATTGTTTCATACTTTAGTATTCTCAAACTTTTTCAACTTTCACGCAATACATGAGTGCGAGCCATGGACATAGCACTATGGGTGGAATAGAATATGATGATGGAGGTTGTGTGGAGAAGACAAAAGAGGAGAAAGTCTCACATCGGTGCGGCTAATCAACGGGCTATGGAGATGCCCGTCAATTGATGTCAATGCGGGGAGTAGGGATTGACATGCAACGGATGCACTAGAGCTATAAATGTATGAAACCTCAACAAAAGAAACTAAGTGGGTGTGCATCCAACTTGCTTGGTCATGAAGACCTAGGGCATTTTTGGGTAGCCCATTGTTGGAATATACAAGTCAAGTTCTATAATGAAAAATTCCCACAAGTATATGAAAGTGACAAAATAAGAGACTCTCTATCATGAAGATCATGGTGCTACTTTAAAGCACAAGTGTGGAAAAAAGGATAGTAACATTGCCCCTTCTCTCATTTTCTCTCTTTTTTGGGGCCTTCTCTTTTCTTTTTTTTGGAATTTCTCTTTTTTTATTTCCTCATAGGACAATGCTCTAAAATGATGATCATCACAATTCTATTTATTTACAACTCAAAAATTACAACTCGATACTAGAACTAAATATGACTCTATATGAATGCCTCCGGTGGTGTACCAGGATGTGCAATGATTCAAGAGTGACATGTATAAAATTTATGAGCGGTGGCTTTACCACAAATACGATGTCAACTACATGATCATGCAAGGAAATATGACAATGATGAAGCGTGTCATAATAAATGGAACGCTGGAAATTTCCGTGGCAATATATCTCGGAATGGCTATGGAAATGCCATAATAGGTACGTGTGGTGGCTGTTTTGAGGAAGATATAAGGAGGTTTATGTGTGAAAGAGCATATCATATCACGAGGTTTGGATGCACCGGCAAAGTTTGCACCAACTCTTGAGGTGAGAAAGGGCAATGCACGGTACCGAAGAGGCTAGCAATGATGGAAGGGGAGAGTGCGTATAATGCATGGACTCAACATTAGTCATAAAGAACTCACATACTTATTGCAAAAATCTACAAGTCATCAAAACCAAGCACTACACACATGCTCCCAGGGGGATAGATTGTAGGGAAAGATCATCGCTCGTCCCTGACCGCCACTCATAAGGTAGGCAATCGAAGAACACCTCATGCTTCAAATTTGTCACACAACGGTTACCATACGTGCATGCTAGGGGACTTGCAAACCTCAACACAAGTATTTCTCAATTTCACAATTACTTAACTAGCATTACTCTAATATCACCATCTTCAGATCTCAAAACAATCATCAAGTATCAAACTTCTCATAGTATTCAATGCACTCTATATGGAAGTTTTTATTATACCCATCTTGGATGCCTATCATATTAGGACTAATTTTATAGCCAAAGCAAATTACCATGCTGTTCTAAAAGACTCTCAAAATAATATAAGTGAAGCATGAGAGATCAACAATTTCTATAAAACAAAACCACCACTGAGGGAGTCCTGGATTAGGGGGTGTCCGATAGCCGGACTATAACCTTTGGCCGGACTCTCGGACTATGAAGATACAAGATTGAAGACTCCGTCCCGTGTCCGGATGGGACTTTCCTTGGCGTGGAAGGCAAGCTTGGCAATACGGATATGTAGATCTCCTCCCATTGTAACCAACTCTGTGTAACCCTAGCCCTCTGCGGTGTCTATATAAACCGGAGGGTTTTAGTCCATAGGACGAACAACAATCATACCATAGGCTAGCTTCTAGGGTTTAGCCTCTTTGATCTCGTGGTAGATCTACTCTTGTACTACCCATATCATCAATATTAATCGAGAAGGAGTAGGGTTTTACCTCCATCGAGAGGGCCCGAACCTGGGTAAAAACATTGTGTCCCTTGTCTCCTGTTACCATCCGCCTAGACGCACAGTTCGGGACCCCCTACCCGAGATCCACCGGTTTTGACACCGGCATTGGTGCTTTCATTGGGAGTTCCGCTATGCCGTCGTCATCAGGAAGGATGCCTCATCCTGTCTTTAAAGACGGCATTGTTGCTAAGGGAGCTTTGGCTGTCGTCCAAACTCTCCGGCTAGGTGGTTTTCTTATGACCGCCTGTTCGGCCACTGCGCCGACGATGACTTCTCGGGTCATCAAAATCAATCTTCACGTCAACTCGGAACTCACCGAGCAGTTAGATCCAATGGATCTCTCTTCCCTAAACGAGCTCTTGGATCGCATCGCCGCCTTGGGAGTCGCTACAGACTACGATCAGATTGGGCCTAAACCCGATCTGAGAGAGATCAAGTCTCCCCAGGTCACCCATCATGTTGCAGTGGTGGAGGAACAATGCTACGACCCTTCATCTATCTTAAGGACTAGCTATGTCCGGATTCCCGATCCCTCCAAGCCGGATACCCATGGAGGGGAGGATGTCACTCAAGACCTGAACCTAGAGTCAGGCAGCAGGCTAGATTCAGTGGAAAACATCCAAGAATCCAAACTTCCAAGTTCGGAAACTCCTTGGCCCCTGAGTCTCAGATTGGGTGAGGTTTCGGATTCAATTCCACCCACCCACCCAAACATAAGCGATCTATCCCAAATTAGGCAAAAGCCCGAAGAAACAGTACACCATTACTGGGCCAGATTCCTCCTGGTCATGAACAGGATAAAGGACTGCCGCGAGGAAGACGCAATTTCATTCTTCTGCCATAATTGCACGGACAAGGGAATCCTCAACGCCATAAGTCGCCATGAAATTACACGCTTTGCCGACTTAGCGTCCATAGTATGAAAGTACTGTGCGATGGAAAGCGCCTGGAAAACCGAAATAAAATTTTGGGACAATTCGGCCCTGAATACAAACCCAGCCCAAAATAAAAGGGTGCATTATCGCCAGATACCCGGGTTAAACACCAAAAAGCAAAAACCCTCTACAGGGCAAGGAACCGTACTGGAGGGATGGCTCAATGGACCCTGTAAAATTCACAGTGCAGAGGGCGCCACACCAACTCATAGCCTTAAAGCATGTTGGATACTCCGGCAGGTGGCCAAAAGTGGCGAAGATCTTCTAACCCCAGAAGCCACGGAGCACCAGCTCAGGGATACCAGTACGATATTAACAGTCTTCGAGACTTTCGCATCAAATAATATGCGAAAACGAACACTCCGCAGCCTTGCCGAAGTCTACCATGTGGCAACAATAAACCCATGGAGTGACATGGCTATTACTTTTAATGCCAGTGACGAACCTAAATTCCGAACAGCCCGAGCACCAGCCGCATTGGTCCTCAGTCCAATACTTTCGACTCACCAATGTACTCATGGACGGTGGCAGCGGATTGAACCTCATTTATGAGGAAACCCTTCGAAAAATGGAAATAGACTGGAACCGCATTGAACGAAGCAGCACAACCTTTAGAGGAATAATCCCCAATCGGGAAGCGCGCTGTACAGGAAAAATCACACTAGATGTGGTGTTCGGCATGCCAGATAATTATAGGTCCGAAGAGGTCACGTTCCAACTGGCCCCGTTTATTAGCGGATACCACGCTCTATTAGGGAGGGAGGCGTTTACAATCTTCCAAGCCATACCCCATTACGGGTACATGAAGCTCAAAATTCTCGGGCCCACGGAATCATCACTCTTGCTAGTGATCCGGACATAGCACTCCGCGCCGAAAATAAGACAGCCGCACTGGCCCTCGAGGCACTATCCGAAGCCCTAGCGGCCGAGGAACTGACTGCGCTGCGCTCCACGGTGAACAGGGACGATATGATACTCGATAAAAGATCCAAGTCCACCTCCTTTAAACCGGCGGACGAAATAGTCAAATTCCAAGTCCATCCAACGGACACTACGAAAACAGCTTCCATCGGGGCACAATTAAACCCTGATGTAGACGCCGCCCTACGAGAGTTCATACGCAAGAACTGGGACATTTTTGCCTGGCACCCTTCAGACATGGCAGGAATCCCACGCAGGCTGGCTGAGCACAGCCTAAATATCCTAAAAGGATTCAAGCCAGTCAAGGAGGCTCTTCGGCGTTTCACCGAACCTAAGAGATAAGCCATGGGAGAGGAACTAGCCAAGCTATTGGAGGCCGGATTCATCAGAGACATAAAACATCCGGACTGGCTAGCAAACCTGGTGATGGTACCAAAGAAGGACAAATCTTGGCGCTTGTGCGTCGATTTTAAGGACCTCAACAAGGCTTGGCCAAAGGATCCCTTCCCCCTCCCCCGCATCGATCTAATTATCGACGCTACCGCAGGACATGATTCATTGTGTTTCCTCGACGCATACCCCGGCTACCATAAAATTAAGATGGCAGAGCCAGACCAAGCCGCAACGACATTCATCACAACATACGGCCCATTCTGCTTCAACACAATGCCCTTCGGGCTCAAAAACGCTGGCGCAACATATCAGCGCATGATTCAGACATGTCTGGCAAACCAGATCGGCAAAACAGTGGAGGCATACGTAGATGACGTGGTCGTCAAAACCAAGCATGTCGAATCTCTAGTAGACGACTTGAGGCTCATATTCAATAACCACTGAACATACGACATCAAGCTCAACCCGGAAAATGCGTTTTCAGCGTACCAGCCGGAAAGCTCTTGGGCTTCATTGTATCCGGCAGAGGAATTGAAGCAAATCCTGCCAAGATCCGAGCTCTGTCACAATTGAACATCCCAAAGGACCTCAAACAAATACAAAAATTGACCGGATGTGTGGCGGCTCTAAGCCGCTTTATCTCCCGCTTGGGAGAAAAGGCATTACCCCTTTATCGCCTCCTCCGGCGCACCGAACACTTTGAGTGGACGGATGCCGCCACGGCCGGACTCGACGAAATAACATATTGGCAACAAACCCAGTCCTGGCCGCGCCAAACATTGGCGAACCAATGCTATTATACATTGTGGCAACTCATCAAGTTGTAAGCGCAGTGCTCGTCATCGAACGAGAAACGGACGGACACAAATTCCCCCTTCAAAAGCCGGTTTACTATGTGTCCACTGTCCTTACTCCATGCAAGTCACGGTACCCGCATTATCAAAAGATAGCATACGCGGTATTTATGGCATCCCGGAAGCTGTGACACTACTTTCAAGGGTGTTCGCTAACGCTAGCCTCGGAAGTACCACTTAACAATATTATAAACAACCGCGACGCGACGGGCCGGATTGCCAAATGGGCCATTGAGCTCCTCCCGTTCAACATAACTTACAAGCCACGGCGAGCTATTAAGTCGCAAGTTTTCTCCGACTTCGTCGCCGAATGGACGGAAGCCGAACTCCCTAAAGAGTACGGCACATATTCCAACTGGATCATGCGCTTCGACGGCTCCAAAATGTTGGATGGTCTAGGGGCTGGCATCGTTTTGACATCCCCAATAGGAGATATAGTTCAATACGTACTCCAAATAATGTATACGGACTCCAACAACGCAGCCGAATATGAGGCCCTTCTACATGGTCTTCGGATGGCAGTATCCATGGGCATTCAATGCCTACAGGTGCGCGGGGATTCGAACCTCGCGATATCCCAAATAAATGGAGACTTTGATGCCAAGGATCCGAAAATGGCAGCTTATCGCAACGCCGTCCTAAAAATGTCAGCTCAGTTCGTGGGGCTCGAATTTCACCATATAGCCCGGGAAAACAATCAGGCAACAGACGTCCTGGCATGCATCGGCACAAAACGTGATGCCGTCCCTCCCAACATCTTCATGGAGAGGCTGTTCAAGCCATCTGTAGTATGGGAAGGGGAACCCGGAAATAACAGCCCGGACCCAACCTCACTGCCCGACACCGAACATTCTGACATAATTTGGAGGCTCTGCCAACAAAATAACATCTTCAGCCCACGTAATAATGGCAGTCATCGCCCCGTGGACAGACCATTCCTAGCCTACCTAACTAAGCAGGAACTTCCCGAGGACCAAAACGAGGCACGCTGCATAGTGCGGTCCAAACTATCCCCATCACCTGGCCCTTCGCGGTCTGGGGGCTTAACATGGTTGGACCCTGTCGGTGTCAAAACCGGTGGATCTCGGGTAGGGGGTCCCGAACTGTGCGTCTAGGCCGGATGGTAACAGGAGGCAGGGAACACTTTGTTTTACCCAGGTTCGGGCCCTCTCGATGGAGGTAATACCCTACTCCTGCTTGATTAATATTGATGATACGGGTAGTACAAGAGTAGATCTACCACGAGATCAAGGAGGCTAGACCCTAGAAGCTAGCCTATGGTATGATTGTTGTGTATGGAGTTGATTGCCTACGGACTACAACCCTCCGGTTTATATAGACACCGGATAGGGTTAGGGTTACATAAAGTCGGTTACAATGGTAGGAGATCTTGAATATCCGCATCGCCAAGCTTGCCTTCCACGCCAAGGAAAGTCCCATCCGGACACGGGACGAAGTCTTCAATCTTGTGTCTTCATAGTCCAGGAGTCCGGCTGAAGGTATAGTCCGGCTACCCGAACACCCCCTAATCCAGGACTCCCTCAGTAGCCCCTGAACAAGGCATCAATGACGACGAGTCCGGCGCGCAAATTGTCTTCGGCATTGCAAGGCGGGTTCCTCCTCCAAGTCCTTCATAGAAGATTGTAAACACCAAGAGTAGTGTCCGGCTCTACAAAATAAGCTTCCACATATTGCCATAGAGAGAATAATATTAACACAAATCAAATCTGCTGACGTATTCCGTAGTGTGTCATCACACTACAGCCAAGTCCTTTACTCAAATCGTTTTTACTTTTCCACCTCAGCATGTTTTGCGAGGCGGTTTCCTTGGCACGTCTTGTCAAAGCAGAGATCGTGTACCCCCTTTACGGGATTCTCATCAATACGGACGTGGGTAACCCTAACCGCGCCATTTATCACGATGCTTGGGAGGCAAGCGAGTTTTACTAGGCTAGTGGGGACGCACAACCGCATCCGCCCATATAAGGGGATAAGGATCCACCTTTTTACCTACGCCTTCTTCCTCCTTTGCTTGTCCATCTCCTGCGCACTCGAGCTCCAGCGCCCAAGCCCGCACTTCCTACCTCAACCTTCTCCAGCAATGTCCGGAGCGGGAGGCAAGTGGATGGTCTCCTCCGTCACGGAGGGCCATGTCAAAAAGCTAAGGAAGGCCGCATACTTGTCCAAAGACATCACGCACCGGCTTCCCGAGGAGGGGCAGCTTCTCCCCACCCCAGGGCCCCATGATAGGGTAGTATTCCTTCCCCACTTCCTCCGTGGACTGGGTTTTCCACTCCACCCATTTGTCCGTGGGCTCATGTTCTACTACGTCCTGGATTTCCATGATCTGGCCCCGAACTTCATCCTCAACATCTCGGCGTTTATCGTCGTGTGCGAGGCTTTCCTCCGCATCCGCCCCCATTTCGGCCTCTGGCTCAAGACCTTCAACGTCAAGCCCAAGGTGGTGCGCGGCAGCCAGGCGGAATGCGGAGGCGCCATGGCAGGCAAGATGGCCAACGTCCTATGGCTCGAGGGCTCCTTCGTGGAGACCCTGAAGGGGTGGCAATTGTGGTGGTTTTACATCACCGAGCCACGCGATCTGAAATGGGCCGCAGCCCCCGAGTTCCAATCCGGACCCCCCACGCGGCTTATGTCCTGGAAAGAGACGGGCCTGTCGTGGGGCGACGAAAAAGAGCTGACCGGACTGCAGACGTGCATCCCGTCCCTGGTGAGCAAGCCGATCAAGCTCGTCAATGTAGTCCATGTTATGCTCATCCGCCGGATCCTCCCATGTCAACAACGGGGCTTTAATCTGTGGGAGTTCGACTCGGCGCAGCACCGAACCCTTAACAGGCTCTTTGACACGACGTATGAAGACGTCTGGAGGGTGCTAACCAAAGGCGCCAAGGCTCCCACATCCGCTTCCGAGGACCGCGGATACAGCTCGCAGCGTCACGCTAGCGATGTAGGCTATTTTCACCTTTTACAGGATGTTAGGTTTTTTTCATAGTTTGACTCTATGCGGGATCTAAACTCCCTTACCTTTGACAGGCTTGGTGGGCGAAGTCCGGATCGATTAACTGTCCGGCTCCCTTGCCTGAAGACCCAGCCCCCGCTCTACTAGCGAAGCTGCTGGTTCCGGCACCTTATGTGGTGCCGGAGAAGAAGGCCAAGAAGAAGGCCAAGAAGAAGGCCACGGGGACTCGAAAGAGTTCCCGGCATATGGTGGTGTCGGACTCGTCATCCGACGAGTCCGAGACGCACCCCTCCCATGGAGACGAGGAGGAGGAAGAAGAAACCTCTCCCCCTCCAGCGGGGGGAGGAAAGAAGGGGAAGGCCGCCCCAGTAGGGGGGGCCGAAGGGTCCCAGAAGAGGAAACCCCTTCACCGGACTACGCCCCCGACGCCAACGAGGACGAAGCGGAGTGGCCGGACAGGACCAGGCGTCCGGTGAAATCGTAAGTGTTCGGATACCAGAGTAACTCATGATATTCCTTTTGTTGCACAGCTTTCCCTGATGTCAAATATAATCATGCAGCCCGCCCCGGGCCGAACTCAACGAGTCGTCGAGCGGCTCCCTGGATTCATCGGACGTGAACTCAGTTCCGCCCGCTGTCTCCCCCCGCACTGCGGATGACGCCGAAGTGGCGTCGCAACGAGCTCCAGGGCAGGAGGAGGTGGTCCTGGAGGAGCCGCAAGGCGACCTCCCGAATCTAGGAGTAAAGGGGACAAGACCCCTCAGGGCTCCAAGTCCGGCTTTATGCCGGACACCGCGCCGGAGTCTTCAATAGTTCCGGACTGCGGTAGGCAAACTCCTTCCAAGAGGAGCAAGTCTTCTGAGCCGGCGGCCTCCGTCCAACCGGGGGTGCCAGACAATCTGCTGGAGGTGCTTGACGGCGCCTCCATCGACGAGGAGCACCATACTGTTATGAGTACGGTGATCCAGAAGGTTCAGTCCACCAAGAGCGGACTGAGTGAAGCTTGCGCTAGCCTCCTCACAGGCTTCGAGGTAAGTAAAAATATATAAAAATATTACCGCATAGACAGTAGCCCCTGATGCTCTGTTTGGCGTTCGGAAAGAAAAGCCGAATAGAGGATCTATTAAATTTTGCAGGAGTCTAACAAAAAAGAGTCAATATGCGTATGCAGGCTTCGCTGCTATCCACCGCCGCACTGACTGCGGAGGTGGGTGTCCTGAAGCAGGACCTCGAGCGGACCGAGCAAGAGCTGGGCCTTGCCAAGCGGCAGCTCGAGGAGAAAAAGGGTAAGAAATACCTTACAGAAAAAGTGCCTATAGAGAGGCGTGATTGCAAAAAATAACAGGATTGCACTGCTTATTATAGGGGCCACGACTGAGGTGGCAACCCTCAAGCAGGCGCTGTCCGAGGCCGAAAAGAAAACGTCTGCAGAGCGCACCGAGCGAGAGAAACTTGGGGCTCAGGTCGGGGAGGTGCAGCAAGAGCTTCAGGCTCTCATGAAAAAACATGAGGGTTTGGAGCTTGAGTCAAAGACCCAAGCGTCCGAGCTTGCGGCGGCCCTTGAGACTGCCAAGTCTGCCAAGGCCGAAGCCCAAAAGGCCCTCCAAGAGTTGGAGGAGATGAAGAAGATAGCAGCGGGTAAGGGATTCTTTATGCAAAGAAGAAATATAAAAGTAAACTACCTATTACTTACCCGAATCCGGAGTTCTCCAGGGGCATTCGCAGATCTTCCCCGCAGTGTATCCGACGCCGCCGCATTCTACCGAGCTGAAGAGGGTAGTTCGACGGAGAAGGTGTTCTGGTCTCAATATGCTGAGGCCGGACACCCTGTGCCCTTGAGCGACTAGCTGAAACGGCTGGTCGAGCTCCACAAGGTGGCCGAACAGGCCATGAAAGGCTTCATAGTTCGGCTGTGGCCCGGAGAGGCCCTGCCTGGGAGCTACTTCGGGCTGGTGCGGCGGCTGGTGGAGGCCTGTCCAAGGCTTGAGGTCATCAAGCGCTCTGTCTGCATCGAAGGTGCCCGTAGGGCCCTTGCCCATGCAAAGGTGCACTGGGGTAAGCTAGATGGTGAAAAGCTTGTGAGGGATGGGCCGCCGCCGGGGAAGGAGCATCGCAAGCCCGAGAACTATTACAAGGATGTTCTTGCAGGTGCCCGCCTTGTGGCGGATGAATGTACCAAGGATGTAATTTTTGAATAAACTCGCTCGTTTTTATCATGTGCGTGAAAACTTGTTCATATGCGCTAAGCAATGCTTATTGAATTTAAAATATTATTTTCTGTGCGGCCGTTTATCAAAAATTGAGACATGGCCAGTCGTCGGCTTCTGCCCCCATGCCACTAGTGCTGGGGTGTTCGGTGATAAACTTGAGCGCTCTTTTTCCCATGGTTGGGTCCTTCGAGGGAGGCGCTCAGCACGACGAACCAGGCAATCGGACTATAATGCTTGAACACTCTCACTTAGCCATAGAACTTTATAATTTTAAATTTTGGCGAAGCCCCTAGTTCGGAAGACCGAGTTCGGGGCGCTATCCACGCCTTTGCCGGACAAATCCGGCTCCTCGCTCGAAGCGGCATAAGTCTTTAGGGACTCGAAAAACCTCTCAAACAGCGACCGGTCTCTCGCCTCATCATGACAGTCAGTTTTAGCTTTCTCCACTAAGGTGCTTAACCCAGCTCAACCGGGGCACAATCGCAGTGGTTCTCCTAGTGCTACCTTAGCCGATAGAGCGGAACGTAAGGCACCAAAACATAGGAGCCGGGCAAACCCAACTATTGACCCAAATCATGATTCGGAGCCGATGCATATAGTGCTATAAGTTCGGGGTGCCGCACTTGTGAAAGTGTACAGGCTTCTCACACCATATTAAAGGGTACTGAAGCTCCTGGCGTACGTGCCGTACCACAGTGTACGAGTGCAACATGTCATTAATGAACATATATAAAAGAGAGTAATGCAGAAAATAGACAAAAGGTATGCATTGTTTATAGAGAGGCTATTTATCAAAGCCGAACGATACAAGGAGTGCGATAAGAAAAAAAGATATTTGGACTATTCAGTATGTCCTGACCAGGGGCAGGCCGCGGAATTGTATTTAAAATAGGTATACCGCTCATAACAGAGACCACCTGGGAGTTCCATAATGCGGCATGGCTTGTCTGCCTCCCTAGATCTTGCATCGTTTGTGCGGCAGTCGAATTGCCGAACAGGTCGTCCAAAGTATGGAGTCCTGAAAGTAAGAAAAAATGAAAAAAAAAAGAATCCGGCAGCCCCTAGTATGTTTTAAGCCGTATTTTGGGCATGCCGTTATTGTGCCCCTTCCCCTGTGCCCATGGTATTTCAAGGGCGTAGTTATGTACGCGAGGTACTGGTTTCACTATGTCGCGAAAGCTGGGGTTGGGGCCGCATTGCTATGCTTGCTCTGGGTGTGCCAGGCTGTTCTGCTATGGGTTACTCCGGGCGCGCTTGGCAGTGTCTGACTTTTTAATGGCCGGACTGGAGAATTGCCTGAGAAAGATACTATGTACCTCCGCTGCGAGAGCCGCCGTATGCTCCTCCGTACGGAGGGAGCGTTCGGTGTTTCTGTTGACCATAATTACTCCTCGAGGGCCTGGCATCTTGAGCTTGAGATATGCGTAGTGCGGCACCGCATTAAACTTTGCGAATGCGGTTCGTCCGAGCAGGGCGTGATAGCCACTGCGAAACGGGACTATATCAAAGATTAACTCTTCGCTTCGGAAATTGTCCGGGGATCCGAAGACCACGTCAAGTGTTACTGAGCCTGTACAGTTGGCTTCTACACCTGGTATAACGCCTTTAAAGGTCGTTCTTGTGGGCTTAATCCTTGAGGAATCTATGCCCATTTTCCGCACTGTATCCTGATAAAGCAGGTTCAGGCTACTGTCGCCGTCCATGAGGACTCTTGTGAGATGAAATCCGTCGATGATTGGGTCGAGAACCAATGCGGCGAAGCCGCCATGACGGATGCTAGTGGGATGGTCCCTTCGATCAAAAGTGATCGGGCAGGACGACCATGGGTTGAACTTTGGGGCGACTGGCTCTATCGCGTATACGTCTCGTAGCGCACGCTTCCGCTCCCGCTTGGGAATGTGGGTTGTGTATGTCATGTTCACCGTCCGCACTTGTGGGGGAAAGCCCTTCTGTCCATTGTTGTTCGGCGGCTTGGGCTCCTCGTCGTCGCTGTGCAGCCCCTTGTCTCTGTTTTCGGCCCTTAACTTGCCTGCCTGCTTGAACACCCAACAATCCCTGTTAGTGTGATTGGCTGGTCTTTCGGGGGTGCCATGTATGTGGCACAAGCGATCGAGTATTCGATCCAAACTGGACGGGCCCTGAGTATTCTTTTTGAATGGCTTTTTCCGCTAACCGGATTTATAGCCTTTGAATTCGGCATTGACCGCCGTGTCTTCATTGCTGTCGCTGTTAACGCGGCGTTTTTTATTATTCTGACGTGTCCTGCCACTTTTGTCCTTGGTATCCGAATTACCAGGTTTCTTTGATAAGTTGTTACTGCGAGCTAGCCAGCTGTCTTCTCCCGCGCAAAAGTGGGTCATGAGTGTCGTGAGGGCTGCCATGGATTTCGGCTTTTCCTGTCCCAGGTGCCGGGCAAGCCACTCGTCACAGATGTTATGCTTGAAGGCTGCTAGGGCCTCTGCGTCCGGACAGTCGACTATCTGGTTTTTCTTTGTTAGGAACCGTGTCCAGAATTGTCTGGCCGATTCTTCTGGCTGCGGAATTATGTGGCTTAAGTCGTCGGCATCCGGCGGTCACACATAAGTGCCCTGGAAGTTGTCGAGGAATGCGGCTTCCAGGTCCTCCCAAGAACCGATTGGGTCTGCTGGCAAGCTGTTAAGCCAATGCCGGGCCGGTCCTTTAAGTTTGAGCGGGAGGTATTTGATGGCGTGTAGATCATCGCCGCGAGCCATGTGGATTGAAGGAGATAATCCTCGATCCATACCGCTGGGTCTGTTGTGCCATCGTATGATTCGATGTTTACGGGTTTGAAACCCTCTGGGATTTTATGATCCATTACTTCATTCGTGAAGCATAGCGGGTGTGCGGCGCCTCTGTACTGGGCTATATCACGACGCAGCTCGAAAGAGCTATGTCTGTTGTGTTCGGCCCGACCGGATTTGTTGTATCCGGCGTGAAGATCATTATCACATGCTGTAGGGCGCCTGCGCGATCCGTAGATCGATCTTTTTTGTCTTGCCTTATCCTCCAGTATGTCTCGCAGGTCGGGCGCATTTTCCCGTGCCTTAGTTGAGCGGCGTCGGGGCATGGCTTGGGTGGAGGGCCAAGAGGCCTCTCTGTCGCGGCCGCGAGGTGGCTGGTCTGCCATGTCATGCGCTGGTGATGTAGGTGCTTCCTCCTCTGATCGGGGTAGCGGCCTGCGCTTCTGGTAACTCTTGGAGGGGCGTTCGAGTTCATACTCTTTAGCCGCAAGGACTTCAGTCCATCTGTCAGCTAGCAAATCTTGGGCAGCTTTAAGCTGTTGCTGCTTTTTCTTGAGGCTGCTTGCCGTGGCTAAAAGCCTGCGTTTAAAACGCTCTTGTTCGGCGGGGTCTGATGGTATGACGAATTCGTCATCATCGAGGCTTGCCTCGTCTTCGGAGGGAGGCGTATAGTTATCATCGTCGACCTCTCGGTTTGCCGCTCTCTCATGAAGGCTGGCTTCTCCATCTTCCTGCACTGAATCTTGCTGAGGTGGCTGTTCTTCGGCACTATCCGGGGTAGTATTGTCTCCCGTGCCGGAATCACCGTTTTTACTTTGGCGGGATTTAGAGCGGCGCCGCTGATGCCGGCGCTTTGGCTGTTTCTTGGGGGCGTTATCCCCCACTGTTCCATCGCCATCTCCATCTTTTGGAGTATCCACCATATATATATGTCATATGACGAGGTGACCTTCCAGCGCCCTACAGGTGCTGGTTCCTGTTCGTCTCCTACATCGTCGTCCATGCCGTCGATGTCTTCGGAGCTGAAGTCAAGCATGTCGGTTAGATCGTCGACAGTGGCTACAAAGTGGGTGGTGGGTGGGCTTTGAATTTCCTCATCGTCCGTATTCCACCCTCGCTGACGTAGTCCGGCCAGGGCTCTCCTGATAAAGAGAGAGACTTAAGAGAATTCAGGATGTCACCAAAAGGCGAATGCTGAAAGATGTCTGCGGCGATGAACTCCATTATCGGCGCCCAATCGGATTCGATTGACAGGGGCGCGGGGGGTTCAGAGTCCGGGGAGGAGTCCGGATCCTCGGAGTCACGGGTAGTGCAGAGTGCGGGGCTAGCGTTCGGCTCGATCTCCTCTGAGATCGCAGCCCCTGAGGCGGCGTCCAACCACTGATCCTCGATCGGCACAGTAGGCTCCAAATCAATGGTCAAAACCGATGCGTATGCGGCCTCCAAGGCGCTGTTCGGCGACAGAGCTATATCATGCCCATCGAGACAGTGCGGCGCGCTTGGCTGTGGCTCGAATCCGTCGAAGATCAAGTCCCCGTGGATGTCGGCCGTGTAGTTTAGGCTTCCAAACCTGACCTGATGGCCAGGGGCGTAGCTTTCGATCTGCTCCAGGAGGCCGAGTGAATTGGCCCGCAGAGCGAAGCCGCCGAAGACGAAGATCTGTCCGGGGAGCAGAGTCTCACCCTGGACCGTATTGTTGTTGATGATCAAAGGAGCCATCGGGCCTAAAGGCGATGACACAGAGGAGCCCTCAATGAAAGCACCAATGTCGGTGTCAAAACCGGCGGATCTCGGGTAGAGGGTCCCGAACTGTGCGTCTAGGCCGGATGGTAACAGGAGGCAGGGAACACTTTGTTTTACCCAGGTTCGGGCCCTCTCGATGGAGGTAATACCCTACTCCTGCTTGATTAATATTGATGATATGGGTAGTACAAGAGTAGATCTACCACGAGATCAAGGAGGCTAAACCCTAGAAGCGTGCCTATGGTATGATTGTTGTTTATGGAGTTGATTGCCTACGGACTACAACTCTCCGGTTTATATAGACACCGGATAGGGTTAGGGTTACATAAAGTCGGTTACAATGGTAGGAGATCTTGAATATCCGCATCGCCAAGCTTGCCTTCCACGCCAAGGAAAGTCCCATCCGGACACGGGACGAAGTCTTCAATCTTGTCTCTTCATAGTCCAGGAGTCCGGCTGAAGGTATAGTCCGGCTACCCGAACACCCCCTAATCCAGGACTCCCTCAGACCCCTTAAAGGAGGAACCCACAAGCAAAAATACTTACTGGTCATGGTGGATAAGTTCACCAAATGTATAGAGGCCAAGCCTGTTAAAACGGACGAATTCAAACCGGTGATAGACTTCGTATCCGGGGTCGTACACCGTTACGGCGTCCCCCACAGCATCATCACTGATAACGGCACGAACTTTACGGCCGACGAGGTAAAACTCTGGTGCAAAAACATGGGCATCAAGCTCGACTATGCTTCAGTCTATCACCCACAAACTAACGGTCAGGTCGAGCAAGCAAATGGTCTAATCATGAGCGGCATCAAACCCAGGTTAGTGTGGTCCCTCAAGGAATCTAACATGCACTGGGTAGAGGAGCTCGACTCCGTACTCTGGGGGCTGCGGACCACGCCGAACCACACTACCGGATACACACCATTCTTCATGGTATACGGCGCAGAGGCAGTTCTGCCCTGCGACATAATACATGACTCACCTCGAGTGCGCATGTACGAAGAAAGAGAAGCCGAGCTCGATCGGAAGGACAGTTTGGACGCCTTGGAGGAGGAGCGTGACGTGGCAAAAGCCCGTTCCGCATTCTATCAACAGCAGGCTCGAAGATACCAAAGCAGAGAAGTACGGGCCAAAACTTACAATGTTGGCGAGTTAGTTCTACGCCTGCCGGATAAGAAAAAGGACAAACTCAAGCCCAAGTGGGAAGGTCCCTTCATTATTGACCAAGTCCTGACTGGTGGAGCGTACCATCTATGGGATGCATCGGATAATCGACTCGAGCCGAACCCATGGAACGCGGCCTGACTCCGAAAATTCTACGCCTAGCGACGGACTCTGTGTTCGTCTCCTTCCTCTGTCCATTTTTTATACACAATCTGTCTTATTTTTTTTCTCCTTCTCCCCTTCTCTTCTCTCATAGCCTTTAAAGGCCCATTTTTGCCTTGTTTGCACGCAACTGACGCGCTATCCACGCTCATCATACATGGGGGCTTCTTTAAACAGAAGCTTATTCATACGGGCTTTATGCCCAACACATGTGTTATCCTTCCACATGTACCCTTTATTCACCATTATATGCATCGATATGACTTAAGTTTTGGCCAAGCTGGGTTGCCTGGCTCTTGTATTTATGCCCTACGTTCCCATTAATTCGGCTAGGGCATAAGGGGAGCACCACTGCGATTGTTACTACCGGGTCAGCCGGATGTGTACCTCAGACTGGGTGAAGCCAAAAGCTAGCGTTCTTAAGGGAATATTCGGTCGGTGAACTAAAGATGATTTTTCACTTATTTACTTATGCGCCCCCGGATGTTTTCTCTACGTCTCTTTTCGCAATCCGGACATGCACTTTAGGGCATGCCTCCCAGGGAAAGGAACCCTTAACGGAACTATTCTCCCTGGAAGATGTTTCTTACTAACCATGTAATATAACATAACTAGTTGGGCACTTGTCTGTTTAAGCACTAATGACCCCTACGCCTGTTCTCCATGCATGCCCCGGTACTTACATAACCGAGAGGGTATTCGGATACACTCTGGACCGTCGGGTCCCGAGGTTGAAGTGAAAAGGTCCGCCACGACAAACGATCTACAATCCGGCTAGAAGGCATTATACATGTCACCTTCAATTACATAGTCAATTTGACTGGGTAAATTCCTCTTCAATACCATCTAACAGGCTGTCTAGTTTATAGTCCTGTTGGGAATACTTTGCAGCCAATTCTACTTGGCCATACACTAAGCTCACAGGGATCTCCTTCCCAACGGGCCCCACGGGTCCGACCTCGCCCATGTGGTTTGGGTCAGCCTTCGTGTACCGCGTCTTCACCATGGCCCAGGCTTCCCTGATGCCCTGATGGCAGGACAATATCTTCCATAATCGGAAGCGCCGCCGTGCTCCCTTCAGCTTCTCTGCAAGCTCTCCATGGCCTTCGGGCATGGAGACGGATGGCCACAAGGCCTGGGCGACGCCTTGCATCACCTGCCGAACTCGTTCATGTAGTTGTGAGAGCTCGAGAAGAAGGTCACCCGTAGAACCGGGCATTTCCTCTGCAGGACGACCTGTTAGCATACCTACAGACATAACTCTGTCAACCAACTTCCTCGCCGAACTCTTTTTCAAAGTTCGTTCAAGCACTTACTAAATATGCCGCGTCGAAGCCGCCGATTCTCCTTAACGGAGTCCAACAGTTGGGCACGAACATCCTTTAGTTCCACGCCCAGCTTGGTGTTGACATCTAGGAGATCATTCTTCTCCTACCTCACCCTCGTAAGCACGCTCTCACCGGCCTTTAGCTGGCATAGGAGCTGTTGCTTATCCGGATTTACTCCAGCGTCATCTGCAATTTTACCGTCAGATCTGCATATACACCGCACTTTATATGATACTTATCATTTGAAGGATATATTACTAGAGGGGGTCTCTTTGGGCTCCCCTGCTGCGGCTAGTGCGGCCTGAAGTTGGGCTTTGCACTCTTCCAGCTCCTGGGACAGTTGGGTATTCTTTTCTGTAAGAACCTCCATAACAAATGATCCTTAAATCAGTTATTCTAACTGTTTCAAGTCTCAAGGGCTACTGATATATATAATCACCAAATTTTCTCACCCGTATGTCTTTTACATACTGCACCGTGGCTCTGGCTAGAACATTTTGAGTGGCACGGGGGTACGCATCTCCTGAGTTGAAGGCATCCAATGCCTCTTGGGAGAAACAAGCGTCATGGAGAACAGTCCGGCAACACCTGTGGTTCATGGCACTTTCCACCTCGGAATTGGTGGCGGATAGTCTGTCCGCATCCTCTGTCGGAGGAGCGCCCGGCGCACGCCTCGTATTTGTTCCCGCCTCCGAATCCGGCCTTGGAGCCTAGCTGGTGGAGGCACGATTAGTAGCCTCTCCGGATATAGTCCGGCGAGCGCTCTTTTTCCTAAAAAGAAGGCGTGGGCGTTAGTATGCCTCTGAGAATAACATCTTGGAATAAAGATGACGCATCGTACCACTGCGCCGGTGTCTCAATCTGGACTGCGTGTCTTTTCAGCTTGCCTGGCCTCGCGGCCCCTTGTTGGCTAGTCGCCGCAGGCTCGGCCTTCCGCCTCGAGGACCTCCCCTGCAAAACACGGTTGTTATACGGTAATCAAAAACACGCAAGGAAGGATCCCTTTTCAAAGTGCTGGCACTTCGGTCTCAGTTACCTGTGAGGCTGGAAGTAGCCTAGGGTAATCGGCCATAATGGCCACCAAGGCGTTGTCATTGCTCAATTGGTAAAATACCCCATCGATCAGCTCCACAGATATTTCAGGACCCTCTTGGGAGGTCGGGTCAAGGGACCGTTTCGGGTCATCGGGTTGTGGAGGAGGGCTGCTTACCTCCCTTACAGCCTGGCGCAGCTCCTGCGTTGAAATCACTAGACTGAATACTTAACTATGGGAATATGAAACGGATGGGCGAGAAAGAGTGTCCGCTTACCCAGCTCGGAGGATTGTACATAGAAAATCCGCCCTCCAGGTTGACGCAGAGGAATTCCTCCTCTTCTCCCTTGTACAAAGTGGATAAGATCTTTATTAGAGCAGCAACCGATTCCGGCCCTTTACGGCCGCAGCGGGTGACGTCATCCTCCCCGTTGAAATCCCACATGGTGTGGCCTCTATACTGAAGCGGCTGCACCCCCCGCATAATGCATGTGGCCATGGCCTCGATCGTGGTCAATCCGGATCGAGCTAACAAACTTATCCGGCTCATCAGGTAAAGAACGTCCCTGTCATCTTCCTCCTGGGGGCTCCGTGGACGCCAGCTCCGGCGCTTCTTCAAAGGAGCGTTGTCGAACTCAGGGAGGCCGATTCGAATAGGGTCCGGGAGGGGGACGTCTTCTATATAAAACCATTCTGAAGGCCAGTCTTTGGACGTCTTCTTTGGGGTTCCGGATAGATATCCAGTCCCGGCAATACGCCACACTTCGGCTCCGGCCACTTGATATATTGACCCCTCCTGAGAACGGGGCACAAGGCAGAACAGCTTCTTCCACAACGCGAAATGAGCCTCACAGCCCAAAAACAGCTCGCAAAGGGCTACGAAGCCCGCGATATGCAATATGGAGGCAGGCGTAAGGTTGTGCAACTAGAGGCCGTAGAACTCCAGGAGCCCCCAGAGAAATGGATGAATTGGAAATCCGAGCCCTCTTACCAAATGAGGGACAAGGCATATCCGCTCTCCCTTGGAGGGATTGGGAAGGCTCTCCGCTTGCTCTCCGCCATTATAGGTGGCGAGCCCGGCTCGAACCGGGACCATGTATGCTGGGGGAAGAAATCCCTTGGTCTGAAGCATCACTAATTTGCTGTGCGGGACGGAACATCTCTCCCAATCTCCAGGCCTGGGGCTAGGGGAGCAAGAGGAGGAGCTGCGTCGGCCGGCCATGATGGAATGGATCTCTGTCGGGTGCGCTCCGATGAAGGCTCGCCAAGGGAGGATGGTGTGATTTGGATCTGAATCCTTGTCTCTTTAATAGGCAGCTCATTCACACAGCTAGGGGGGTAAATGTAAAAACATCCTGGCTTTTCACATTCGCTCGACACGTGGAAAGTGGCCATTATTGGGCATGGAAGCCAAGGAGCGCAACATTCACAAGAAGCCGAACACTATTTAAACAGGTAAACAGAATTTGGAGAGGAACCCGCCTTGCAATGCCGAAGACAATCTGCGCGCCGGACTCGTCGTCATTGTAGCCTGGTTCAGGAGCTACTAAGGGAGTCCTAGATTAGGGGGTGTCCGGATAGCCAGACTATAACCTTTGGCTGGACTCTCGGACTATGAAGATACAAGATTGAAGACTTTGTCCCGTGTCCGGATGGGACTTTCCTTGGCGTGGAAGGCAAGCTTGGCAATACGGATATGTAGATCTCCTCCCAATGTAACCGACTCTGTGTAACCCAAGCCCTCTCCGGTGTCTATCTAAACCGGAGGGTTTTAGTCCATAGGACGAACAACAATCATACCATAGGCTAGCTTCTAGGGTTTAGCCTCTTTGATCTCGTGGTAGATCTACTCTTGTACTACCCATATCATCAATATTAATTGAGCAGGAGTAGGGTTTTACGTCCATCGGGAGGGCCCGAACCTGGGTAAAAATATTGTTTCCCTTGTCTCATGTTACCATCCGCCTAGACGCACAGTTCAGGACCCCCTACCCGAGATCCACCGGTTTTGACACCGACAACCACCGTGCTCTAAAAAGATATAAGTGAAGCACTAGAGCAAAATTATCTAGCTCAAAAGATATAAGTAAAGCACATAGAGTATTCTAATAAATTTTGATTCATGTGTGTCTCTCCCAAAAGGTGTGTACAGAAAGGATGATTGTGGTAAACTATAAAGAAAAGACTCAAATCATACAAGACGCTCCAAGCAAAACACATATCATGTGGTGAATAAAAATATAGCCTCAAGTAAAGTTACTGATAGACGAAGACGAAAGAGAGAATGCCTTCCGGGGCATCCCCAAGCTTAGGCTTTTGGTTGTCCTTGAATTTTACCCTGGGGTGCCTTGGGCATCCCCAAGCTGCCATTCCTTGTTCCAAAATCCATCAAATCTTTACCCAAAAACTTGAAAACTTCACAACACAAAACTCAACAGAAAATCTAATGAGCTTCGTTAGTATAAGAAAACAAACCACTACTTTAATGTACTGTAATGAACTCATTATTTATTTATATTGGTGTTAAACCTACTATATTCCAACTTCTCTATGGTTCATATCCCCCGATACTACCCATAGATTCATCAAAATAAGCAAACAATACACGAAAAACAGAATCTGTCAAAACCGAACAGTCTGTAGCAATCTGGAGGTTTCAAATACTTCTATAACTCGAATAATTCTGAAAAATTAGGACGACCTAAATAAGTTGTATATTGATCTACTGCAGTTGGAATTGGTATCGCTCTCTGGTAGAAAATGAAAATTATTTCCATGAGCGCATACTTTCTGTTTTTATTAGCAAGATCAAACAACAATCACCCAAGAAGATCCTAAAGGCTTTACTTGGCACAAACACTAATTAAACATAAAAAACACAATCATAACAGAGGCTAGATAAATTATTTATTACTAAACAGGAACAAAAAGTAAAGAACAAAAATTAAATTGGGTTGCCTCCCAACAAGCGCTATCGTTTAACGCCCCTAGCTAGGCATTGATAATTTCAATGATGCTCACATGAAAGACAAGAATTGAAGCACAAAGAGAGCATCATGAAACACGTGACAAACACATCTGGGTTTAACATACTTCCTATGCATAGGCATCTTATAGGCAAACAAATTATCATAGCAAGCAAAAACTAGCATATGCAAGGAAGCGAAAAGAAACAATAGCAATCTCAAGATAACGAGAGGTAATTTAGTAACATGAAAATTTCTACAATCATATTTTCCTCTCTCATAATAATTACATGTGGGATCATAAGCAAATTCAACAAAATAGCTATCACGTAAAATATTTTCAACACGATCCACATGCATGCAAAGTTGACACTCTTCCAAAATAGTGGGATTAACATTAACTAAAGGCATGACCTCTCCAAACCCACTTTTATCGAAAATTGCGAAGATAGAACATTCTCCAAACATGTGGGATCTAAAGTTGACACTCTTCCAAACCCACTTTCAATATTTCGAACATTATTATCAATCTTATATTCATCATGGGGCTTCAATAAATTTTCAAGATCATAAGAAGAACCACCCCAATCATGATAATTGCAACAAGTAGTGGACATAGCAAAACTAGCATCCCCAAGCTTAGGGTTTTGCATATTATTAGCACAATTGACATTCATAGAATTTATAATAACATCATTGCAATCATGCTTTTTATTGAAAGATCTATCGTCAATCACTTTATAAAGCACATCATCACAACTTTCGATGCACAGATTTCAAGCAAAACTCCATAAAGGTAATCTACTGCACTCAACTCACTACCAATTGGTTCATCATAATTGGATCTTTTAAAAAGATTAGCAAGAGGATCAGGATCCATAACAATAGATATTTAGCAAGCGAAGATGCAAGCTAATAGAAGGCATATGGTAACACGAGCAAACAGAAGGACGAACGGAAAAGGGGCGAATAAAATGGCAAAGGTGAAGTGGGGGAGAGGAAAACAAGAGGCAAATGGCAAAAAATGTAATGCGAGGGATAAGAGTTTGTGATGGGTACTTGGTATGTCTTGACTTGAGCGTAGATCTCCCCGGCAACGGCGCCAGAAATCCTTCTTGCTACCTCTTAAGCATGTGTTGGTTTTCCCTTGAAGAGGAAAGGGTGATGCAGCAAAGTAGCGTGAGTATTTCCCTCAGTTTTTGAGAATCAAGGTATCAATCCAGTAGGAGACTACATGCAAATCGCATAGTACCTGCACAAACAATCAAGAACCTTGCAACCACGCGATAAAGGGGTTGTCAATCCCTTCACGGCCACTTGAAAAAGTGAGATCTGATAAAGATAATAAGATAAATATTTTTGGTATTTTTGTTGTATAGATTGGAAAATAAAGATTGCAAAATAAATAGTAAACTAGAATTATAGATCGGAAACTTATATGATGTGAAGTAGACCCAGGGGCCATAGGTTTCACTAGTGGATTCTCTCAAGATAGCATGTATTATGGTGGGTGGACAAATTATTGTCGAGCAATTGATAGAAAAGCGCATAGTTATGATGATATCTAAGGCAATGATCATGAATATAGGCATCACGTCCATGTCAAGTAGACCGAAACGATTCTGCACCTACTACTATTACTCCACACATCGACCGCTATCCAGCATGCATCTAGAGTATTAAGTTCATAAAAACAAAGTAACGCATTAGGCAAGATGACATGATGTAGAGGGATAAACTCAAGCAATATGATATAAACCCCATCTTTTTATCCTCGATGGCAATAATACAATACGTGCCTTGCTGCCCCTGCTATAAGTGGGAAAGGACACTGCAAGATTGAACCCAAAGCTAAGCACTTCTCCCATTGCAAGAAAGATCAATCTAGTAGGCCAAACTAAACTGATAATTCGAAGAGACTTGCAAAGATATCAAATCATGCATATAAGAATTCAGAGAAGAACCAAATAATTTTCATATATAATCAAATTCATAAATCAACAATTCATTGGATCTCGGCAAACACACCGCAAAAGAGTATTACATCTAATAGATCTCCAAGAACATCGAGGAGAACTTTGTATTGAGAACCAAAGAGAGAGAAGAAGCCATCTAGCTAATAAATATGGACCCGAAGGTCTATGGTAAACTACTCACACATCATCGGAGAGGCTATGGTGTTGATGTAGAAGCCCTCCTGATCGAATCCCCCTTCGGCAGATCACTGGAAAAGGCCCCCAAATGGGATCTCACGGGTACAGAAGGTTGCGGTGGTGGAAAAGTGGTTTTGTGGCTCTCCTGGATGTTTTAGGGTACATGGGTATATATAGGCGAAAGAACTACATCGGTGGAGCTTCGTGGGGCCCATGCGGGTGGGGGGTGCGCCTACCCCCCTGGGCGCGCCCCCTGCCTCGTGGAAGCTTTGCGGACTTCTAGACTTGTATTCCAAGTCTCCTAGGTTGCGTTTGTTCCAAGAAAGATCCTCGCGAAGGTTTCGTTCCGTTTGGATTCCGTTTGATATTCCTTTTCTGCGAAACATTGAAATAGTCAAAAAAACATTAATTTGCACTGGGCCTTCAGTTAATAGGTTAGTCCTAAAAATAATATAAAAGTGCATATTAAAGCCTATTAAACATCCAAAATAGATAATATAATAGCATGGAACAATCAAAAATTATAGATATGTTGGAGACGTATCACACATCATCATATCTCAAAAGTATTACTAAGAATCAAGTTTATTTTGTCTAATGATCTTCATGGAAGTTTTTATTATACCCTTCTTGGATATCTATCACTTTGGTACTAATTTTCATGTATTTGTTTTGACAAGCCCCAACAAATATAAGTGAAGATCATGAGCATAATATATTTTCTTTCTCTCAAATTAATTTAAGTGAAGCAAGAGAGAATTTCTTGAAAATTTTACTAACTCTCAAATAAATCTAAGTGAAGAAAGAGAGCATTTCTTCAAAAATACTAAAGCACACCATGCTCAAAAAGATATAAGTGAAGCACTAGAGCAAGTCCATTGCTCATAAAAAATTAAGTGAACCAAAGAGAGCAATTCTAACAAGTCATGACATAAATTTGGCTCTCTCAAATAGGTGTGTCCAGCAAGGACTGATGACTTAAAACACAAAATAAAACAAGCAAAGACACATATCATACAATATGCTCCAAGCAAAACACATATCATGTGACGAATAAAAATATAGTTTCAAGTAAAATACTGATGATCATTCGAAGAAAGCATAAGTTGGTTGCTCATTTTTGGATAATAGCTTGGGATGCCGGGGCATCCCCAAGCTTAGGCTCTTCCTTCCTTCATTCATCCATCGTAAGATAACCCAAAACTTGAAAACTTCAATCACACAAAACTCAACAAAACCTTCGTGAGATCCGCTAGTGTAAGAATAATAAACCACTACTATAAGTGTTGTATCAAACCAATTCATATTTTGTTTTTGTATTATATATACTGTATTCCAAATTTTCTATTGCAAAAACTCATCAAATAAAACCATAGAGCCATCAAAATAAGCACACAACACAAAGAAAACAGAATCTGTCAAAACAGAACATTCTGTATGTAACGCCCCGAGACTGATGTGCCAGGTGTCTTCCAGTTATTCGCTGTTGTTGCCTTGTCATTTGCTTGCGTGTCATGCATTTCATATCATGTCATCATGTGCATCGCATTTGCATACATGTTCGTCTCATGCATCCGAGCATTTTCCCCATTGTCCGTTTTGCAATCCGGCGCTCCTATGTCCTCCGGTGTCCCCTTTTGCCTCTTTTCGTGTGTGGGTGTTAAACATTCTCGGATTGGACCGAGACTTGCCAAGCGGCCTTGGTATACTACCAGTAGACCGCCTGTCAAGTTTCGTGCCATTTCGACTTCGTTTGATACTCCAACGGTTAACCGAGGAACCGTAAAGGCCTCGTGTGTGTTGCAGCCCAACACCCCTCCAAAGTGGCCCAAAACCTACCTGAACCCCCTCCATCATCTCGGTCGTTCGATCACGATCGCGTGGCTGAAAACCGTGCTCAATTTGGAGTCTCCTAGATCCCTCTACCTATATATATGTGTGCCTCCCAGATTTTTCGCGCAGATGAAACCCTTACCTCCTCCTCCGTGCGCCACCGGACATCTCCACTCCGCCGCCGGACGCGTCCACCGCCTCCAGCCACGTCGCCCCGGCCAATCGCATCACGCCACGTCAGCGCCGCTTTCGCCCACACCCAACCGTGTCGCGCCACGTGTCCGGCCGCGTCCCGCCGCCACCGCGCGCCGCCGCGGCCCGCGGGGCCCGAGGCCGGCCGCCCGAGCCGTGACCGGGCCCGAGCGCCCGAGTCACCCCGCCGACTTCTCCTCACACCTCCGCCGCCGGTGCGCCACCACGTCCCCGCCGCCTGTGCTACCCGGCGCCGCCATGCCTTCGCCGCGCCGCCTCCCGCGCCATGGCCGCCGCCCCGCGCCGCCTTCCTCCGGTAGCTCCTGCGCCACCTCGCCATTCGTGTCCTCCGGACCTCACCGAAGTTCGGACCTCGCCGGGATCCTCCGCCGCGCCGCCGGGTCGAGATCTTCCGGCCACCAGCAGCTCCCTCCTCCGGCCTCCACCTCGTCTCCGGCCTCCTTCTCTGTCTCCGGCGCAACTCCGGCCAACTCCAGCAAGATCACGTCGGGATGGACGAGATCCACCCATCCCTCCAACCAAACGGCCGGATCCGTCCCACACCGCGCCATCCCGCTCCGCTCGATCCTGCGTTGACTTTTCGCGGAGGTAAATTTTCACTAAGTCCCCGAAGTTTCCAGATTCATGTGCCCATGTTCATCATGCCATAACTTCCTGTGTGATGCTCTGTTTTGCGTGCATGAGATATCAAATTGTTCATCTCGATGTGTAATTCATTTCATCCCATTGCACCATGTTCATTTGAGTTCATCTTGATGACCTAAATGCTGTTGAAAGAGTGCTATGTGATGCTAGTTTCAGTTTCTTATCACATTATGGACATTTGTCATTTTTGCCATGATTAATGTGTGCCTCCTATGAACTTGAGCCCTACATGTGTTTTGTTATATGCCATGCCATATTTACAGGGGTGTATGCCATGTATTTTTGTGATCAATGTGGTGACTAGCACCAGCATGCAAATTAGCTCTCGTGATGTTGCTGATTTCAGGGACTTAGAATTCTTCTAAGTCATTTCCCTGATGTCATTTTTATGCCATGTATTCTTGTTTCTCGTGAGTGCCCTAGCATGACTCAATCTTGCTCTACTTTTGCTATTAAATGTTCCTGGCAGATTGTTTACATGTTAAGCAATTTTGCCAAGGTTGTTGTAGTTGATCCATGCATGCTATGAGAGTGTTCTTGCCATGTTTAGCTTCTATGCCATGTCTACTTGCCGGGTGTATGCTTAGTTTTTCATGCAATGCCTTGTGGTGAGTTCATCGAGCTTGTAAACATGCCTACATAATTCTGTTTTGACATGTTCCAGTTTTTCTTCTAAGTCTGAATCTGTTAACGAAACTTGCTATGTTCACATGGGTGCCATTGTAATTTCTGATCCTTTTTGGCTTATGGTCAGTAAGGGACTTTTGTTATATGCTTTGAGTAGGTTCATGCCATGCCTTTTTTTGCCATGATATGTTCCGGTAGCATTTTGTTATCTTGCTCTAAACACTGTTTCCTGATGCTAGTTCTTGGCATGTTGTTATTTCTCCAAGTCTGTGATGCTGATATCTTTTGCACTTTTGCCATGCTTGTTTGAACCTGCTATTGAGTGAATTAGCCGTAGCTCAGTGTTCATCTTTTGTCAAGCATCTTGAGTGGATCACTGCCATGTGCTTTGTTGTTATGTTGGAGTGCAGTAGCTTAGTTTCTTGTTGCATTCTAGATGGCATCGTGCTGTTGATCGCAGTTTCATGCCATTATTGTTTTGCTTGCCATTTCCAAACCATGCATCCGATTCCGGTGATCTTTATATCGATTTCGATCGAAATCAACTCATCTTTCCAGTGGAACTCTTGGTTTTCCAAGTTGACGCCTGGTTCAATCTTTCCTTTCCAAAGCACGCATATGCATTGCATATCACATCCTGCATATCATGCCATGTTTTGCATCATGTTGCTTGCGCATTGCACCGTGGTTTATTGTGTTTTCCTTTTCTTGTGTTCTTGCTTTGGGTAGAGCTGGGAGACGAGTTCGTGATCGAGGTACCCGTTGAGTACGTTTACGAGGATCAAGCTTTCGTCTTCTCGGAGAAATTTGCAGGCAAGATGACCGTACCCTCGAAATCACTTCTATCTTTGCTTGCTAGTTGCCCGCTCTATTGCTATGCCTATGCTGCGATACCTACCACTTGCTATATCATGCCTCCCATATTGCCATGAGCCTCTAACCCACCTTGCCCTAGCAAACCGTTGTTTGGCTATGTTACCGCTTTGCTCAGCCCCTCTTATAGCGTTGCTAGTTGCAGGTGAAGATGGAGTTTTTTCCTTGTTGGAACATGGATTTTGTTGGGATATCACAATATCTCTTATTTAATTAATGCATCTATATACTTGGTAAAGGGTGGAAGGCTCGGCCTTATGCCTGGTGTTTTGTTCCACTCTTGCCGCCCTAGTTTCCGTCATACCGGTGTTATGTTCCTTGATTTTGCGTTCCTTACGCGGTTGGGTTCTAATGGGAACCCCTTGACAGTTCGCCTTGACTAAAACTCCTCCAGCAAGGCCCAACGTTGGTTTTACCATTTTCCACCTAGCCATTTTTCCCTTAGGTCGGCCAACCCAAGGGTCATCTTTATTTTAACCCCCCCCCCCCCCAGGGCCAGTGCTTCTCTAAGTGTTGGTCCAACCTGAGCGATGTCCGGCGCCCCCTGGGCAACCAGGGGTTATGCCAACCCGATGTCTTGCTCATCCGGTGTGCCCTGAGAACGAGATATGTGCAGCTCCTATCGGGATTTGTTGGCACATCTGGGTGGCTTTGCTGGTCTTGTTTTACCATTGTCGAAATGTCTTGTAACCGGGATTCCGAATCTGATCGGGTCGTCCTGGGAGAAGGAATATCCTTCGTTGACTGTGAGAGCTTGTGATGGGCTAAGTTGGGACACCCCTACAGGGTTATGAACTTTCGAAAGCCGTGCCCGCGGTTATGGGCAGATGGGAATTTGTTAATTTCCGGTTGTAGAGAACTTGACACTTAACTTAATTAAAATGCATCAACCGCGTGTGTCGCCGTGATGGTCTCTTCTCGGCGGGGTCCGGGAAGTGAACACGGTGTTGGAGTTATGCTTGAATGTAAGTAGTTTCAGGATCACTTCTTGATCACTTCTAGTTCACGACGGTGCTTTGCCTTCTCTCCTCGCTCTCATTTGCGTATGTTAGCCACCATATATGCTGGTGCTTGCTGCAACTCCACCTCACTACCCTTTCCTTCCCATAAGCTTAAATAATCTTGATCACGAGGGTGTGAGATTGCTGAGTCCCCGTGGCTCACAGATTACTTCCATACCCAGTTTGCAGGTGCCGATGATATCGTGCAGGTGATGCAACCGAGCTCAAGGAAGAGCTCGATGAAGATCATGTTCGTTATGTTGTTTCCATTTCCAGTTGATCAGTAGTGGAGCCCAGTTGGGGTGATCGGGGATCTTTCGCATTAGGGGTGGTCTTCTTTTATTTTGGTTCCGTAGTCGGACCTTGTTTGTATGATGGTTGATGTAATGCTATATTCATGTATTGTGTGAAGTGGCGATTGTAAGCCAACTCTGTACCTCTTTCTTATTTGGTACATGGGATGTGTAAAGATTACCCCTCTTGCGACATTGCCTACAATGCGGTTATGCCTCTAAGTCGTGCTCCGACACGTGGGAGATATAGCCGCATCGTGGGTGTTACAAGTTGGTATCAGAGCCTTCCCCGACTTAGGAGCCCCCTGCTTAATCGAATCACTGACGTTGTTGAGTCTAGCAAAAATGTTTTGACTCTTATATGATTATGTATATCGGAGAGTAGGATTCTTTTTACTCCTCAGTCCCTTCGTCGCTCTGGTGAGGCCTCCTGACGTAGAGTTTTGTCTCTTCTCTCCTCATATTTCACTAAAAAAATTTAGGATCACGCGGGTATCTTGGAATCGTTTCGATGGTTTTGTGACGAAAACATTGTTCTTGGTGCCTCCTGACATTTAGGGGTTGTGGCAGTGTCCCGGGGAGTTGAGCTCCGAGGTGTTGTCGTCACAATTTTATCATTGCAGTTCTGGAATACCTGAGTTCGCCGACATCGAAAATCTCTTTTATGCAGTTCTTGGTGAGATAACCTTGACGCCACCCAGTACTGGGGCGGGAGCTCGGGAGTACTGTCATAACTCGTATAACGGATGCTTTTTGAAGGTTGAGGTAAATGATTTCCAAAGGTTTCTTGGTTATGTGTTGAAGGATGGATACAGCTGGATGTAGGATTTGCTAGTTTTGGGTGAGATATTATGCTTCCCCTGTATCCCCAACACCTGATTGCATAACAGGAAAGTTTCGGGAGTTTATAAGTGGGAATTCAAGTAGCCCTTAGGATATCTTTCCAACAGATGTATGATATGAAATTGGGGTTCGACGTCTAGTGGTCCGCCTATCCACGGTTTGTTTTACAGTGGTCTCGTTGTGTCTTAAAGAGTCCTTGGATATGCTGACTCGGGGACGCTTCGTATGTCATGTGCACTGCCTTGTACATGATGGTGCTGTACGATCGAGCCCGTGTGGGCCCCCCACGAAAACTTCGGAAGAAATCTCTATCATATGTTTGTTCCGGCTTATTCTCTAAGCCAATCCTTTGTTTTGTTTTCAGTTGTGGTATTCGGGCTGCTTTAATGTCAAGTGTTGATTCCATACACTACAAAAAAAGACACATGCGTGACATTTTCGGCCACATCTGTGACATTTTGGGCCGAATGAAAATTTTTTTGTCATACATATGACACTTATATGACGATAATTGTGACAAAACCCGGTATCATCATAGATGTGGTGAGCTCCTACTTCTATGACAAAAAATCATGATAGAAAATGGGTTTTCGTCCTGGGCGGGCTGGAGACGCAGCTGCATGACATTCTTTGGGTCATCCATGACGGTAAAAACCATGGTAGAAGCGAGGGCGAGGAAAATTTCGGGGAGTTCCCGGTTACGGTGGGAGGTCGGGGGCCGAGCGATGCGCGCTTCTCTCATACACGTACGCGCGTGTGTGCGAGGCGTTGGCTCTAACTGAACCCGAGCGAGGCGTTGGGCTCTAACTGAACCCGAGCGATTGCACTGCTGGCTACGCGTTACTGAACTAGAGCGATCGATCGATGGCTGTTAACTGAACCCGATCGAGCGATTCCTTCGCTACTGCTGCTAACTGAAGTCGATCGTTTGGATGAACAGTGAGTGTTGCGGGGAGGTTTGGATGAACAGTGAGCGGTGGCGTTGCCTTTGGATGAACGGGACCCCGTGGTGTGGTGGAGGGCTGGATGAACAGTAGACGGTGGAGGGGTGCCCGTGGAGGGGTGGATGAACAGGACCCCGTGGTGTGGAGGGCTGGATGAACAGTAGACGGTGGATGGATGCCCGTGGAGGGGTGGTTGAACAGGACCCCGTGGTGTGGAGGGCTGGATGAACAGTAGACGGTGGAGGGGTGCCCGTGGAGGGGTGGTTGAACAGGACCCCGTGGTGTGGAGGGATGGATGAACAGTAGACGGTGGAGGGGTGGTTGAACAGTAGCCGGTGGAGTAGTGCGCGGTGGAGGCTGGATGAATAGGAGCTCGTGGAGGCTAGATGAACAGAAGCCCGTGGAGGCTGGAGGAGGTCGACGGTGGAGATGAACAGTATCCCGTGGAGTCCCGTTTTGTGGTACGCCACACCCCTCCCGATGAACAGGCCCCTGTTTCGACCGTAGCGCTCCAACACAAGTCTCTTTCGTCCGTTTTGCGGTACGCCACACCCCTCGCGATCAACAGGACCCCTGTTTCGACCGTAGGAGGTCCGTTTCCTCCGTTTTGCGGTACGCCGGACCCCTCGCGATGAACAGGATCCCGTTTCGAACGTGGCCGGTCGAACACAAGCCGTTTCCTCCGTTCTGCGGTACGCCAGGCCTCGTTTCCATCGCATGTTCCGTCCAAGCCCTCCCGATGAACACGACGCATTTCGTTGCCTCCCCATGAACACGACGCATTCCGTTGCCTCCCCATGAACACGACGACGACGCTGTTTCTCCGTTCCGACCCAGCCATGTACACGAGCCCTGGTCGTACGTATGCGCGAGTAGGCGTTCGAGACCCCGCCCGTATGTACACATACGTGGCCATATTTTATTTCTTGCACCCTGGCCGTTGTACGTACGTGTACATGCTACGTGCGCGCCTCTACTACGACACGTGCGTGCCTCTACATCGACCAGTATATATGTACGTACACGTTCATGACCAGAATGACAACGCTACGTACGCTTCGACCAGGTGGGTCCCGACTATCAGGTACTTCCTTGCGTGCGAAGATGTAGCTAGTGGGTCGCAACAGTCAGACAGCGAAATACGATGGCCCGTCTGGTGGGTCCCTGCTGTCAGGTGGAGGAATAATTATTTTGCATGTAATAAGGAGGCACTTCCTTTCTGCGGCCGTGGACCCAGCTGTCAGCCTCTCCACGTACAGTCCACGTTCGATGGAAGCCGTTCCTTGACCACGTTGACCACGCCGCGCCGAGAGCATCAGGGCGGTGGACGCCGGCGAGGCCTAGGAAGGGGACGACGCGGAGCCGGGGAAGATGCGGCAGTGGATGCCCACGCATAGAGGAGTACGAGGGTTCACTGGTTCGCTGTGGTGTGAGGCTGCCATTGCCGCAGAATAACAGGGGGTGTGGGTGAGTAGAGGGATGGCCTGGCTAGCGGTGGGAGTAGTTGGGGGCGGTGAGGCCTCCGCCGCATCGCAGCCGGCCACGGGAGGCAGGAGCACGAGGCACGACCGGCGCTGGTTTGGGCGGCTGGAGCAAGAAGACCAGAGGTTGAAGAAGCACTACGGCCGTTGGATGGACATCGTACGGTCACTGGAGCTAGAATCGTGCATATTGACTAAGTTGACAAAGCCCTCCGTCCCCGTCAACTTAGTAGGCCCACAAGTCAGCCTGCCACTATACTGGGTCCCAGCTAACAGGGGGAGTATTCATTTTTTTTTGTGCGTAATAAGGAGGCACTTCCTTGCGTGCGAAGATATAGCTGGTGGGTCCGAGCTGTCAGCGGTGGTAACGTTTTTTTCACGAAATACCGAGGCCCTTTCGGTGGGTCCCTGATGTCAGGTGGAGGAATCATTATTTTGCGCGTAATAAGGAGGCATTTCCTTGCGTGCGGCCGTGGACCCAGCTGTCGGCCTCTCCACGTAAAGTCCACTTCAGATGCATGTCGGTCGTTGACCACGTTGACTAGGCCGCGCCGAGAGCAACAGGGCGGTGGAAGATGGCGAGGCCTAGGAAGGGAATGACACGGAGGCAGGGAAGACTCGGCAGTTGTTTCCCACGCGGAGGGGAGTACGACTGTACGAGGGTTTACTGGTTCGTCTGCCATCGCCGGAGAATAACAGCAGGTGTGGGTTTGTAGAGGAATCGCTAGGCCAGCGATGGGAGTACGGTGGGGCCGTGAGGCCTGCGCGGCAGCAGAGCCGGCCGCGGGGAGGAGGGAGCAGGCAGTCCCGCCGGCCCCTGTTTGAGCGGCTGGAGCAGGAAGAGCAGAGATTGAAGAAGCACGACGGCCGTTGGATGGCCATCCAACAGTAACTGCTTGTGCATCAACCTTTTTTTAGGAAAGCCTCAAATCTGTGGAAAATAGCATACAGCCCATCTGCCATTATTTCTAATAATTTACAGCCCATTTGCTAATTATTAAGGGTTTTTTGGAGCCCATATTCTTTTTGTTAGCATTACAGCCCATATTGTGGCCACGGTTAAAAAATTATACGAAATTTTACATATTTCGGTGCAGTCCGAACTGTTTTAATCCTGAAATTTTGACTCACATTCAAACTGATTTTAAAAATAAATGTATATCAATATAAAATCCAACAAATTCTCCACGCATAAAAATTAATGTAATTTCAAATCTCGAAATGAAAAAAAGATATTTGAAACTTATTGCCGGTTTGATGTGTTTTAAAAATGTACATCCCATTTCTCATTACTGATGGGCCATTTTCTCAGCCAGCCGAATGAAAGCTCTCCTCGTCTTGAAAGAATTTCAGCCCAACAGGCCTGACAAAGCGACTTACTTGGCAAATCACAAAAAAACTGGGCTGTGGCCGTGGACCCAGCTGTCAGCATCTCCACGTATAGTACTCTTCCGATGGAATGTCATTGACCATGTTGACCACGCCGCGCCGAGAGCACCAAGGCAGTGGACGACGGCGAGGCCTAGGAAGGGGACGACGCGGAGCCGGGGAAGACGAGGCAGTGGATGCCCATGCGGAGAGGAGTACGAGGGTTCGCAGATTCGGCTGTGGTGTGAGGCTGCCATCGCCGCAGGGCCTGGCTAGCGGTGGGAGTAGTAGGGGGCAATGAGGCCTCATCGGCAGCACAGCCGGCCACTGGAGGCAGGAGCAGGCTGTCTCCCCGGCGCTGGTTTGGGTGGCTGGTGCAAGAAGAGCAGCGATTGAAGAAGCAGCAGGACCATTCAATTCAAATCCAACGGTTACTGCTGCTAGAATCGTTTGTTGACTAAGTTGACAAGCCCTGCGTACGCGTCAACTTAGTAGGCCCACAGGCCAGCCTCCCAACCGGTGCGCCCCAGATGTCAGTGGGAGGAATCATTTTTTCGCATAATAAGGAGGCAGTTGATTGCGTGCGGCCAGGCCAGCGAAGGGAGTAGGGTGGGCCGGGGAAGCCTGCGCGGCATCACTGCGGGCCACAAGAGGAGGGAGGAGGCAGTCCCGCGGGCGCTAGTTTAGGCGGCTAGAGCAGGAAGATCAGAGATTGAAGAAGCACGTCGGCCGTTGGATGGACATCTGACACTAACTGCTGCTAGAATCGTGTGTTCACTGACAAAGCCTTGCGTAAACAAGTCAGTCTCGAAATCGGTGCCGTGTACAGCCCATTTGCTATTATTTTTATAATTTTTACTCATTTTCTAATTCATATGGAATTTATTGCAGCACGTTTTCCATTTTTAGAATTGCTGGCCATTTTCTGGTCAGTACCAGGGTCAAAAAATTAACTAAATATGTGGGAAATTTTGAAAATTCGCAAATTTTTGCTGGGGAACGAAATATTCTTAATCCAAAAATTAATAGCCATACTAAAACAAATTTAAAAATAAATTAGTACTATGTCATGTTAAATCCAATGAAATACGTATAAGATATCAGTGAAGAACAAAAACAAAAAAAGAAACTTATATCCCATTTGCTATAATTTTTTTGGAATTTTCAACCCCTTTTGATATCACTTTTAATAGACATTGACCATACTCTTAAGCCAGGCCGGAATGCATCCCTCCTCGTCTTGAAAGATTTGCAGCCTAGTAATTCAGAGAAAACAAATAGGCCTAGCTTGGGTATTCTTCAAAAAGAAATACTGGGCTACCTATTTTCCCAAAGAACTGGTGCATGAGCATTTAGCTTTATTTATTTATTTACTTATTTATGTTTAGGGGACCATGAGCATGTACCTGGGCCGGATTTATGTGAGAGCCTCCCTTCCAGTTAATTATGGGCTTCTCTATTGGGCCTTCATCAGTGGGCTGCATGTTATCAACAAGTGGAAAATGTGTTCCGAGTTTCAAAAAAATGTGTTCCGTACGATAAATAGTATGTGCTACGTACGGTACGGGGCACTACAGGATCGAACCGTCCAACGACTTCCAAAACATTGTGTTTGTCATTCTAACAACACATTTATTCAACCAACAGACAAAATATACTACTGATTGTACATTGAAAACAGCAGCAGCAGCAACCAGGGCTGGGGGTGCAACAGAAGCACTAAGCAGGCCAGAAGAGTGAAGACGCAGCTCTCTCTTCCAAACCGAACATCAGCCATTATTACAAAAGGGCTACCAAAAAGAACAAGTGTATGCATCAAACTAAATAAAGATCCTACTACACCAAGTGTACGCATCTAACTAACTGGCTTAGTTAGACGTTACTATTTTTTTTGAAACGGAGGCAAAAGAATTGCCTCATTGATTAATTAAGAAGAAGAGAATTGCCTGGTTAATCTATGGAAAACCGCGCTAAAACCAAAGACGTTACTATTTATTAAGCTGCAGTGGAATCGCAGATGGAGAGGAGTGGGAAACTTCACTGGTTCGGGTGCGCGGCAGCACAGCCGCGGTGCCGCCCACGGGAGACAGGAGCAAGAACAGAGGTTGAAGAAGGAGCACAGCTGTTGGATTAACATCCAATGGTCCAGCTGCTAGAATCATTTGTTGATTAACTTGACAAAGCCGTGCGTACACGTCCGCTTAGTTGGCCCACAAGTTAGTCACCAAATCTGACGGGTCCCAGCTGTCAACGGGATGAATAATTTTTTTTCGCAAAACAAGGAGGCACTTCCTTCCGTGTGAAGATACAGCCGGTGGGTCCCAGCTGTCAGGTGGAGGGAACATTTTTTCAGCTTAATAAGCAGGAACTTTCCTTGCGTGGGACCATGGACCTCGTGGGTCCCAGCCGTCAGGCTCTCCATGTAAAGTCCTATTCTGATGACTCTCATTTGTTGACCACGCCGCACCGAACGCAGCGAGGCGGTGGACGACGGCGAGGCCCTGGACGGGAATGACTCGGAGATGGGAAACGCGGCAATGGAGTCGCAGATTGAAAGGAGGAGAAGGGTTATAACTGGTTCTATTGCGGCGTGGGGCTGTAGTCTCTGGATAATAACAAGAGGTGTCGAGGGGTGGAGGGATAGCCTGGCGGGGGTGGGGTAGCGCTTCGCAGCGATGCATGCTAAGCAGAGCTGCTAGCCGCCGGAGGCCAGACAGGCGGTCCCGGCGATGCTAGAGGAAGAAGACGAGAGATTGAAGGTGCATGCCGGCCGTTGGATATAAACCCAATGGCTGTGGATGACACAATCATTTGTTGACCAAGTTGACAACGCCCTGCGTAGGCTTCGACCTATTGGGCCACATGTCAGCCTGCAAAAATGTGGCATATATTTAACCCATGTTTTCTAGAATGTACAGTCCATTTGCTGGGCTGGGTGAACAAATAATTTCATGTCAATCAGGCCCATTTATATTTTCTAAGAAATCCCAGCCCATTTGCACTTCCTTGAAATACACGTATTAGGTGGGCTCGTTATATATACTCCCTCCGTCCGGAAATACTTGTCATCAAAATGGATAAAAGGGATGTATCTAGATGTATTTTAGTTTTAGATACATCCCTTTTTGTCCATTTTGATGACAAGTATTTTCGGACGGAGGGAGTATAATGTTATGTTAGAAAGAGCAATTAATATCAAAGAATAAACCGGAGAGGCACATTTTATATATATATATATATATAATTAAGAAATTAGCGAGTTATTGCTCAAAATAAAAATGACAGCATTATTATTAAATTGGTCCTTAAAATCTTCGCAAGCTTTTGTACGCAATCACCAGGATTTTCCTTGCCTGTGAGTCAAAAACAACCAGGATTTTCCTTGCCAACTTCTGTTAAACATTTACTTTTATAAGTTGGGATGTTTTTATAATGTATATATAAGTCTCTATAAAATATACGATAATGGTAATAATATAAATATATATAATGTGGTTAGAAGGTAAAACATAAATTGGACACATCATTACTTTTATAAGAGACATGTGTTTTATACCCCATAGTACGCATACTAACAAGTTCACACACAAATACAACAGAAAATGTAAACATTCATATCAAACTCAGGTTCACAGGACACGTTCATATCCATAGCCCACATTCACAATCAACAACTCACAATATGCATATATACACAAGCTCAGCATATCTATGCATCCAAATGATTGATAGATCACACGACAATATTCATACATAATTTACAAAAAGATTCAGATATACACATGTTCAGTATGTCTATGCATCCAAATGATTGAGATCACAGCCAATATGATCCATGGACGAACTTTAATTACCTAGGGTACAGACTGGTAAATGGTGTTCAATCGGAGGTACTTCTTGCTAAAATTAGTTCTTGTACGAGTAAACTTTCGAGTACATAAGAGGCAGCACAGACAATCTGAACTTTG
This sequence comes from Triticum urartu, assembly GCF_056163025.1. Lineage (NCBI taxonomy): Eukaryota > Viridiplantae > Streptophyta > Magnoliopsida > Poales > Poaceae > Triticum > Triticum urartu. The sequence goes on along the minus strand of NC_141878.1, from coordinate 439,035,743 downwards.
CTTGTAGGTTTATCCTCAAATAGTGGCCTCGTGCCGAGGGAGGTTTAAGAAACATGGCCACTACTTTCATCCAACCAGTTTACTGGGTCATCTTGGTCCTGTATCTCGCCAAAATTCTACATTGAAGACGAGAAAGGAGGCGGTTGAGAAAATGAACCACCCAAATTTTGTGTGCAGTTCAACTGAAATGGAGCATCCTTGGCGTGCAGACTGATTAAGTGCCAGATGAATATACGCATCAACCAACTTGTCTGGAATCTTTAGACTCCATGCCATATAGTTCGCTACCATATGTGCCGATAACCAAAAGGCACAAGTTGGGACCAAAGACTGGACTACGTTTTTCTGGGTTATGCACCAAGCAATATTTTTGGCGTTCACTCCCCTAACACTTGGAGTTTGACAATTGGTTGACGCCGGTTGATACTCGAATGAATATAGGCACTTCTTGTCAACATCGATACTTGTTTCAGTGAATTTTTGAGTACATAGCAGCAACATAAGTACCTGTCCATCTGATCATTTTGTGCAGTTCTACTGAAATCACCTGATGTAATGATTTGCCTACGAGTTTAGGCTCCAAATTACTCCTTTATGAAGTCGGCAAACAGTAGCACAATACCAAATTACCAATACATATGACAGGCACAATAATCAGGATAAAGACCAGTACCAACCTGTGTGAGGTAGCATATCAATTACTATTTCCTTTGACTGGAAGCCGAGATAAGCCAAGCGACTGACAACAAAGGAAGAAAGCATGTGGAGTTTAGCGACTGACAGGAAAGGACGGAAGCTGTCGAGGCAATGAAGCACCAAAATTTTTTGTGCAGTTCCACCAAAATCGAGCATCCCTGTTGGCACATATATTGAGAGAGTGAGATTACTGTAATAGTGGGACTAGTTTATGAAACATACAGTAACAAATAGAAGCACCCTCATTATCTTAATGGGTAAAGTTAGCAGCATAGTAGTCTTGCTTAAAGAGAGGTATTAGTTTATTTAATCAGTGCCAATTAGCTCAACTCAACACTCAAAGCATTGCCATTAATCATAGGTTGCAAAACTTTAACTTGCAAAGATAAAGGAGTTTCTCATGACAGTAGCACGATACAAATAGAGATGACAGCAAACTAATATGGATGAAGGCCTTAGGCCCGTACCAACCTGAGAAAAAAAGCCTATTCATGTAGTCCCATAAGAGATGATAAAGCACTCACTGGAATCACACAATAATATATATTTTTGTGCACTTCCAATGTATGGTTGAAATCACTCTTGTTTACCAGTGCTGAGATTATATCGAAAGATTATCATGAACTTCCAGCAGAATTAAAGCACTGGCTGGGATACAGTTCATTGTATTGTCTTGTGTAGTTCCATTTAATGTATGATTGGCACAACATGATCCCTGTTTGCACAAGTAGGAACAAGTGAAGGAAATATGCCCTAGAGGCAATAATAATGTTATTATTTTATTTCCTTATATCATGATAAATGTTTATTATTCATGCTAGAATTGTATTATCCGGAAACATAATACTTGTGTGAATACATAGACAAACTAAACATCACTAGTATGCCTCTACTTGACTAGATCATTAATCAAAGATGGTTATGTTTCCTAACCATAGACATGTGTTGTCATTTGATTAATGGGATCACATTATTAGGAGAATGATGTGATTGACATGACCCATTCCATTAGCTTAGCACCCGATCGTATAGTATGTTGCTATTGCTTTCTTCATAACTTATACATGTTCCTATGATTATGAGATTATGCAACTCCCGTTTGCCGGAGGAACACTTTGTGTGCTACCAAACGTCACAACGTAACTAGGTGATTATAAAGGTGCTCTAGAGGTGTCTCCAAAGGTACATGTTGGGTTGGCGTATTTCGAGATTAGGATTTGTCACTCCGATTGTCAGAGAGGTATCTCTGGGCCCTCTCGATAATGCACATCACCTAAGCCTTTCAAGCAATGCAACTAATGAGTTAGTTGCGAGATGATGTTTTACGGAACGAGTAAAGAGACTTGCCAGCAACGAGATTGAACTAGGTATTGAGATACCGACGATCGAATCTCGGGCAAGTAACATACCGATGACAAAGGGAACAACGTATGTTGTTATGCGGTCTGACCGACAAAAGATCTTCGTAGAATATGTGGGAGCCAATATGAGCATCCAGGTTCCGCTATTGGTTATTGACCAGAGACGTGTCTCGGTCATGTCTACATTGTTCTCGAACCCGTAGGGTCCGCACGCTTAAGGTTTCGATGACAGTTATATTATGAGTTTATTAGTTTTGATGTACTGAAGTTAGTTCGGAGTCCCGGATGTGATCACGGACATAACGAGGAGTCTCGAAATGGTCGAGACATAAAGATTGATATATTGGACGGCTATATTCAGGCACCGGAAGTGTTCCGGGAAGTTTCGGATAAAAACCGGAGTACCGGGGGGTTACTGGAACCCCCGGGGGGTTAATGAGCCTCATGGGCCTAAAGTGGAGAAGAGGAGGGGCGGCCAGGGAAGGCCACGCGCCCCCTCTCCCCCTAGTCCGAATTGGACAAGGAGGGAGGGGCGGCGCCCCCCCTTACCTTCCTCTCCTCTCTCCCTTCCTTCCCCCTCTCCTACTTGGACAAGGAAAAGGTGGGAGTCCTACTCCCGGTAGGAGTAGGACTCCTCCCTAGCGCACCTCATCATGGCCGGCCGCCCCTCCCCCTTGCTCCTTTATATACGAGGGCAGGGGGCACCTCTAGACACAACAATAGATCCTTGAGATCTCTTAGCCGTGTGCGGTGCCCCTCTCCACCATAATCCTCGATAATATTGTAGCGGTGCTTAGGCGAAGCCCTGCGACTGTAGAACATCAAGATCGTCACAACGCCGTCGTGCTGACGGAACTCTTCCCCGACACTTTGCTGGATCGGAGTTCGGGGATCGTCATCGAGCTGAACGTGTGCTAGAACTCGGAGGTGCCGTAGTTTCGGTGCTTGATCGGTTGGGCCGTGAAGACGTACGACTACATCAACTGCGTTGTTATAACGCTTCTGCTTTCGGTCTACGAGGGTACGTGGACAACACTCTCCCCTCTCGTTGCTATGCATCACCATGATCTTGCGTGTGCGTAGGAATTTTTTTTTGAAATTACTACGTTCCCCAACAGTGGCATCCGAGCCTAGGTTTCATGTGTTGATGTTATATGCACGAGTAGAACACAAGTGAGTTGTGGGCGATATAAGTCATACTGCTTACCAGCATGTCATACTTTGGTTCGGCGGTATTGTTGGATGAAGCGGCCCGGACCGACTTTATGCGTACGCTTACGCGAGACTGGTTCTACCGATGTGCTTTGCACACAGGTGGCTGGCGGGTGTCAGTTTCTCCAACTTTAGTTGAACCGAGTGTGGCTACGCCCAGCCCTTGCGAATGTTAAAACAGCACCAACTTGACAAACTATTTCTGTGGTTTTGATGCATAGGTAAGATTGGTTCTTGCTTAAGCCCGTAGCAGCCACGTAAAACTTGCAACAACAAAGTAGAGGACATCTAACTTGTTTTTGCAGGGCATGTTGTGATGTGATATGGTCAAGACATGATGCTAAATTTTATTGTATGAGATGATCATGTTTTGTAACCGAGTTATCGGCAACTGGCAGGAGCCATATGGTTGTCGCTTTATTGTATGCAATGCAACTGCGCTGTAATGCTTTACTTCATCACTAAGCGGTAGCGATAGTCGTGGAAGCATAAGATTGGCGAGACGACAACGATGCTACGATGGTGATCAAGGTGTCGCGCCGGTGACGATGGTGATCATGACGGTACTTCGGAGATGGAGATCACAAGTACAAGAAGATGATGGCCATATCATATCACTTATATTGATTGCATGTGATGTTTATCTTTTATGCATCTTATCTTGCTTTGATTGACGGTAGCATTATAAGATGATCTCTCACTAATTATCAAGAAGTGTTCTCCCTGAGTATGCACCATTGCCAAAGTTCGTCGTGCCCAGACACCACGTGATGATCGGGTGTGATAAGCTCTACGTCCATCTACAATGGGTGCAAGCCAGTTTTTGCACATGCAGAATACTCAGGTTAAACTTGACGAGCCTAGCATATGCAGATATGGCCTCGGAACACTGAGACCGAAAGGTCGAGCGTGAATCATATAGTAGATATGATCAACATAGCAATGTTCACCATTGAAAACTACTCCATTTCACGTGATGATCGGTTATGGTTTAGTTGATTTGGATCACGTAATCACTTAGAAGATTAGAGGGATGTCTTTCTAAGTGGGAGTTCTTAAGTAATATGATTAATTAAACTTAAATTTATCATGAACTTAGTACCTGATTGTATCTTGCTTGTTTATGTTTGATTCTAGATAGATGGCCCATGCTATTGTTCCGTTGAATTTTAATGCGTTCCTTGAGAAAGCAAAGTTGAAAGATGATGGTAGCAATTACACGGACTGGGTCCGTAACTTGAGGATTATCCTCATTGCTGCACAGAAGAATTATGTCCTGGAAGCACCACTGGGTGCCAGGCCTGCTGCTGGAGCAACACTAGATGTTATGAACGTCTGGCAGAGCAAAGCTAATGACTACTCGATAGTTTAGTGTGCCATGCTTTACGGCTTAGAATCGGGACTTCAACGACGTTTTGAATGTCATGGAGCATATGAGATGTTCCAGGAGTTGAAGTTAATATTTCAAGCAAATGCCCGGATTGAGAGATATGAAGTCTCCAATAAGTTCTATAGCTGCAAGATGGAAGAGAACAGTTCTGTCAGTGAGCATATACTCAAAATGTCTGGGTACAAGAATCACTTGATTCAATTGGGAGTTAATCTTCCAGATGTTTGCGTCATTGACAGAATTCTCCAATCACTGCCACCTAGCTACAAGAGCTTCATGATGAACTATAATATGCAAGGGATGAATAAGACTATTCCCGAGCTCTTAGCAATGCTGAAAGCTGCGGAGGTAGAAATCAAGAAAGAGCATCAAGTGTTGATGGTTAACAAAACCACTGGTTTCAAGAAAAAGGACAAAGGGAAGAAGAAGGGGAACTTCAAGAAGAACAGCAAGCAAGTTACTGCTCAAGAGAAGAAACCCAAATCTGGACCTAAGCCTGAAACTGAGTGCTTCTACTGCAAGCAGACTGGTCACTGGAAGCGGAACTGCCCGAAGTATTTGGCGGATAAGAAGGATGGCAAGGTGAACAAAGGTATATGTGATATACATGTTATTGATGTGTACCTTACTAGAGCTAACAGTAGCACCTGGGTATTTGATACTGGTTCTGTTGCTAATATTTGCAACTCGAAACAGGGACTACGGATTAAGCAAACACTAGCGAAGGACGAGGGGACGATGCGCGTGGGAAATGGTTCCAAAGTCGATGTGATCGCGGTCGGCACGCTACCTCTGCATCTACCATCGGGATTATTATTAGACCTAAATAATTGTTATTTGGTGCCAGCGTTGAGCATGAACATTATATCTGGATCTAGTTTAATGCGAGACGGTTATTCATTTAAATCAGAGAATAATGGTTGTTCTATTAATATGAGTAATATCTTTTATGGTCATGCACCCTTGAAGAATGGTCTATTTTTGATGAATCTCGATAGTAGTACACATATTCATAATGTTGTAACCAAAAGATGTAGAGTTGATAATGATAGTGCAACTTACTTGTGGCACTGCCGTTTAGGTCATATTGGTATAAAACGCATGAAGAAACTCCATACTAATGGACTTTTGGAATCACTTGATTATGAATCACTTGGTACTTGCGAACCGTGCCTCATGGGCAAGATGACTAAAACACCGTTCTCCGGTACTATGGAGAGAGCAACAGATTTGTTGGAAATCATACATACAGATGTATGTGGTCCAATGAATGTTGAAGCTCGCGGCGGATATCGTTATTTTCTCACTTTCACAGATGATTTAAGCAGCTATGGGTATATCTACTTAATGAAACATAAGTCTAAAACATTTGAAAAGTTCAAAGAATTTCATAGTGAAGTTGAAAATCATCGTAACAAGAAAATAAAGTTTCTACGATCTGATCGTGGAGGAGAATATTTGAGTTACGAGTTTGGTCTACATTTGAAACAATGCGGAATAGTTTCGCAACTCACGCCACCCGGAACACCACAGCGTAATGGTGTGTCCGAACGTCGTAATCGTACTTTACTTGATATGGTGCGATCTATGATGTCTCTTACAGATTTACCGCTATCGTTTTGGGGTTATGCTTTAGAGACGGCCGCATTCACATTAAATAGGGCACCTTCAAAATCCGTTGAGACGACGCCTTATGAACTGTGGTTTGGCAAGAAACCAAAGTTGTCGTTTCTAAAAGTTTGGGGCTGCGATGCTTATGTGAAAAAACTTCAACCTGATAAGCTCGAACCCAAATCGGAGAAATGTGTCTTCATAGGATACCCAAAGGAGACTGTTGGGTACACCCTGTATCACAAATCCGAAGGAAAGACATTTGTCGCTAAGAATGGATCCTTTCTAGAGAAGGAGTTTCTCTCGAAAGAAGTGAGTGGGAGGAAAGTAGAAATTGATGAGGTAATTGTACCTGCTCCCTTATTGGAAAGTAGCACATCGCAGAAACCGGTTTCTGTGACACCTACACCAATTAGTGAGGAAGCTAATGATAATGATCATGAAACTTCAGAACAAGTTACTACCGAACCTCGTAGATCAACAAGAGTAAGATCCGCACCAGAGTGGTACGGCAATCCTGTTCTGGAAGTCATGCTACTAGATCATGATGAACCTACGAACTATGAAGAAGCGATGGTGAGCCCAGATTCCGCAAAATGGCTTGAAGCCATGAAATCTGAGATGGGATCCATGTATGAGAACAAAGTATGGACTTTGGTTGACTTGCCCAATGATCGGCAAGCAATTGAGAATAAATGGATCTTCAAGAAGAAGACTGACATTGACGGTAATGTTACTGTCTACAAAGCTCGACTTGTCACAAAAGGTTTTCGACAAGTTCAAGGGATTGACTACGATGAGACCTTCTCACCCGTAGCGATGCTTAAGTCTATCCGAATCATGTTAGCAATTGCCGCATTTTATGATTATGAAATTTGGCAGACGGATGTAAAAGCTGCATTCTTGAATGGATTTCTGGAAGAAGAGTTGTATGTGATGCAACCGGAAGGTTTTGTCGATCGAAAGGGAGCTAACAAAGTGTGCAAGCTCCAGCGATCCATTTATGGACTGGTGCAAGCCTCTCGGAGTTGGAATAAACGCTTTGATAGTGTGATCAAAGAATTTGGTTTTGTACAGACTTTTGGAGAAGCCTGTATTTACAAGAAAGTGAGTGGGAGCTCTGTAGCATTTCTGATATTATATGTAGATGACATATTACTAATCGGAAATGATATAGAATTTCTGGATAGCATAAAGGGATACTTGAATAAGATTTTTTCAATGAAAGACCTCGGTGAAGCTGCTTACATATTGGGCATTAAGATCTATCGAGATAGATCAAGACGCTTAATTGGACTTTCACAAAGCACATACCTTGACAAAGTTTTGAAGAAGTTCAAAATGGATCAAGCAAAGAAAGGATTCTTGCTTGTGTTACAAGGTGTGAAATTGAGTAAGACTCAATGCCCGACCAATGCAGAAGATAGAGAGAAAATGAAAGATGTTCCCTATGCTTCAGCCATAGGCTCTATCATGTATGTAATGCTGTGTACCAGACCTAATGTGTGTCTTGCTATAAGTCCAGCAGGGAGGTACCAAAGTAATCCAGGAGTGGATCACTGGACAGCGGTCAAGAACATCCTGAAATACCTGAAAAGGACTAAGGATATGTTTCTCGTATATGGAGGTGACAAAGAGCTCATCGTAAGTGGTTACGTTGATACAAGCTTTGACACTGATCCGGACGATTCTATATCGCAAACCGGATACGTGTTTACATTAAACGGTGGAGCTGTCAGTTGGTGCAGTTCTAAACAAAGCGTTGTGGCGGGATCTACATGTGAAGCGGAGTACATAGCTGCTTCGGAAGCAGCAAACGAAGGAGACTGGATGAAGAAATTCATATCCGATCTAGGTGTCATACCTAGTGCATCGGGTCCAATGAAAATCTTTTGTGACAATACTGGTGCAATTGCCTTGGCAAAGGAATCCAGATTTTGCAAGATAACCAAGCACATCAAGAGATGCTTCAATTCCATCCGGGGTCTAGTCCAGGTGGGAGACATAGAGATTTGCAAGATACATACGGATCTGAATGTTGCAGACCCGTTGACTAAGCCTCTTCCACGAGCAAAACATGATCAGCACCAAAGCTCCATGGGTGTTAGAATCATTACCGTGTAATCTAGATTATTGACTCTAGTGCAAGTGGGAGACTGAAGGAAATATGCCCTAGAGGCAATAATGATGTTATTATTTTATTTCCTTATATCATGATAAATGTTTATTATTCATGCTAGAATTGTATTATCCGGAAACATAATACTTGTGTGAATACATAGACAAACTAAACGTCACTAGTATGCCTCTACTTGACTAGCTCATTAATCAAAGATGGTTATGTTTCCTAACCATAGACATGTGTTGTCATTTGATTAATGGGATCACATTATTAGGAGAATGATTTGATTGACATGACCCATTCCATTAGCTTAGTATGTTGCTATTGCTTTCTTCATAACTTATACATGTTCCTATGACTATGAGATTATGCAACTCCCGTTTGCCAGAGGAACACTTTGTGTGCTACCAAATGTCACAACGTAACTGGGTGATTATAAAGGTGCTCTACAGGTGTATCCAAAGGTACATGTTGGGTTGGCGTATTTCGAGATTAGGATTTGTCACTCCGATTGTCCGAGAGGTATCTGTGGGCCCTCTCGATAATGCACATCACCTAAGCCTTGCAAGCAATGCAACTAATGAGTTAGTTGCGAGATGATGTTTTACGGAACGAGTAAAGAGACTTGCCGGCAACGAGATTGAACTAGGTATTGAGATAGCGAAGATCGAATCTCGGGCAAGTAACATACCGATGACAAAGGGAACAACGTATGTTGTTATGCGGTCTGACCGATAAAAGATCTTCGTAGAATATGTGGGAGCCAATATGAGCATCCAGGTTCCGCTATTGGTTATTGACCGGAGACGTGTCTCGGTCATGTCTACATTGTTCTTGAACCCATAGGGTCCGCACGCTTAAGGTTTCGATGACAGTTATATTATGAGTTTATTAGTTTTGATGTACCGAAGTTAGTTCGGAGTCCCGGATGTGATCACGGACATAACAAGGAGTCTCGAAATGGTCGAGACATAAAGATTGATATATTGGACGGCTATATTCGGACACCAGAAGTGTTCTGGGAAGTTTCAGATAAAAACCGGAGTACCGGGGGTTACCGGAACCCCCCGGGGGGTTAATGGGCCTCATGGGCCTAAAGTGGAGAAGAGGAGGGGCGGCCAGGGCAGGCCACATGCCCCCTCTCCCCCTAGTCCGAATTGGACAAGGAGGGAGGGGCGGCGCCCCCCTTTCCTTCCTCTCCTCTCTCCCTTCCTTCCCCCTCTCCTACTTGGACAAGGAAAAGGAGGGAGTCCTACTCCCAGTAGGAGTAGGACTCCTCCCTGGCGCGCCTCATCATGGCCGGCCGCCCCTCCCCCTTGATCCTTTATATACGGGGGCAGGGGGGCACCTCTAGACACAACAATTGATCATTGAGATCTCTTAGCCATGTGCGGTGCCCCTCTCCACCATAATCCTCGATAATATTGTAGCGGTGCTTAGGCGAAGCCCTGCGACTGTAGAACATCAAGATCGTCACCATGCCGTCATGCTAACGGAACTCTTCCCCGATACTTGGCTAGATCGGAGTCCGGGGATCGTCATCGAGCTGAACATGTGCTAGAACTCGGAGGTGTTGTAGTTTCGGTGCTTGATTGGTCGGGCCGTGAAGACGTACGACTACATCAACCGCGTTGTTATAACGCTTCCGCTTTCGGTCTACGAGGGTACGTGGACAACACTCTCCCCTCTCGTTGCTATGCATCACCATGATCTTGCGTGTGCGTAGGAATTTTTTTTGAAATTACTACGTTCCCCAACAACAAGGTGAACCTTCATTAGCTTAGTGAGAAAGGATAGGAAGACATTAGCATATTACTCAACCAGTAGCATCAAATTCATGATGGACAATATGCAAAACATTGCCTCATTGAACCAATGGCAATAAATTGACATGCAAAACAATAGCACTATTATGTCATGACACTAATAATATTCCCTCCCTGCTCCACCACATGATTCACCTCCATAGACAAACATACACACGTACATGATTCAGCATAGGGTCCTACTAAAGATTTGTTTAACTCCAATAGGAAAATTAGGCAGTAATAAATTAGTGGTACTTAAGTACTCCTAATTAATTAAGTGAGACAGCAGAAGTGGAAGGGCTCCCTGGAGGATCGTTGTCGGTGTCAAAACCGGCGGATCTCGCGTAGGGGGTCTCGAACTGTGCGTCTAGGCCGGATGGTAACAGGAGGCAGGGGACACGATGTTTTACACACGTTCGGGCTCTCTTGATGGAGGTAAAACCCTACGTTCTGCGTGATTAATATTGATGATATGGGTAGTACAAGAGTAGATCTACCACGAGATCAGAGAGGCTAAACCCTAGAAGCTAGCCTATGGTATGATTGTTGTTCGTCCTACGGACTAAAACCCTCCGGTTTATATAGACACCGGAGAGGGCTAGGGTTACACAGAGTCGGTTACAATGGTAGGAGATCTACATATCCGTATCGCCAAGCTTGCCTTCCGCGCCAAGGAAAGTCCCTTCCGGACATGGGACGAAGTCTTCAATCTTGTATCTTCATAGTACAGGAGTCCGGCCGAAGGTATAGTCCGGCTATCCGGACACCCCCTAATCCAGGACTCCCTCAGTAGCCCCTGAACCAAGCTTCAATGACGACGAGTCTGGCGCGCAGATTGTCTTCGGCATTGCAAGGCGGGTTCCTCCTCCAAGTACTTCATAGAAGATTTTGAACACAAAGGTAGTGTCCGGCTCTGCAAAATAAGTTTCCACATATTGCCATAGAGAGTATAATATTTACACAAATCTAATATGCTGATGTATTCCGTAGCATGACATCACACTACAGCAAAGTCTTTATTCGAATCGTTTTACTGTCCCACCTCAGCGCGTTTAGCGAGGCAGTTTCCTTGGCACGTCTTGTTAAAGCAGAGATCGTGTCCCCTTATTCCGGGATTCTCGTGGGTAACCCAACCGTACCTGTTGGTATGTTTTCTCAATCAAAGGCGAGTCCCAAACGGTCACGGGGAGGGCCCTTCGTATTCAACCTCTTATAAAGAGACCAAGCCCTTACTCCTTTCTTTCAATCTCAAATGAGTTCGCCCTTCGCCTCGAGTTCCAACACCCAAGGCTCCAGATTTCAGGCGCTTCAGACCTTCGACAATGTCCGGTTCCGACCTTCGAGGCCGATGGATGCCCTCCTCCGTCACGGGGGAGGACGTGCTGAAGTTGAGAGAGGCCAGGTTCTTGACCGGCAAAATCTGGCATAGGCTGCCTGCTCAAGGGCAGGTCATTCCCACTCCCAAGCCTGGTGAGAGTGTGGTGTTCATGTCTCACTTCCTTCGGGGGCTAGGATTCCCGACGGATCCCTTCGGGAGGGGGCTCATGTATTATTATGGGCTGGAATTTCACGACTTAGCCCCGGAGTCCATCCTCCATATTTCCTCATTCATCGTCGTATGTGAAGCCATCCTCCGTATTACTCCTCACTTCGGACTATGGCTCAAGACCTTCAAAGTAGAGCCGAAGATGATCGACGGACGGCACGCGGAGTGCGGAGGTGCTTTTATAAGCAAGAATGCTGGTGCTCCATGGCCCGAGGGCTCTTTTCAAGAGGAGTCCAGCCTATGGCAACGAGAGTGGTTTTATATCACCGCTCCCAGGAGCACCAAGTGGGTGGCGCCACCTGCCTTTTGCTCGGGTCCCCCACCACAGCTAGTGTCATGGGTCAATAAAGGACTAGACTAGGGTCCGTCCAAGGACGTGCCCTTGTTGCAGGGCCGCATTCGAGATCTCCTAGAAAGAGATATCAGTCTGGTCGGGGTGACACAGGTTATGTTGATTCGCTGGGCTCTGCCCTGCAAACGTCGCCCCCTCTGCCTGTGGGAGTTCAATCCGGAGGGACCACGAGCTCTCCAACATTTTATGGGCGCGACGCCCGTGGAGATGTACAAATTGTTCTTCGGATCATAAGCAATGTGTCCGGACTTGGCCAAGGACGCAGGTCTGAGCTGCAATCGCCCGGATACTCAAGTAAGTAGCCCTGTGCCCGGACTCGCAATCCGCATATTTATAAAATTGCCCTTAAAAGTGTTGTCCTTTAAACAGGAGTGGATAGCGAAGCAAAGCTAATCAGGTGTCCGGCCCCCCACCCCGAGACCACGCCGGGTCCCGTGCTAGTCAGGATGTTGGAGGTTGTGCCTTCGGAGGAAAGCGAGGGAGGGGACAAGGAAGCTACGGCCTCCTCGAGGGAGGCTGTTTGGAAGGGAGGAATCGAAAATTCCTCTCCTTAGGGGAAGAAGAGGACCGCCTCTGAAGACCCGGAGAGCATGGCCTCAAAGCAGGGGAAGAAATCTTCGCCAGAGGGTCCTGTGCTGGGGGATACTTCGGCCGAATTATGCCCTCAAGGGGATCAGCCCTCCACCGAGCCGTAAGTAGAGAGGAGTTTTCTTTTTAGGAAATGAGAGAAATCCCTGCTTTATATCTGAGAAAAGTAATCGAAAATTTACCTTGTAGCTCGGACCTTAGCCCTTCTCAGCAGAGCTTGTCTTCGGGGGATCTTCTTCCGGAGATGATGGAGAGCGGAACGCCTCCCCCTGCCGTACCGCCTTGCGAGGCGGGCGACCCTGAGGTATCGTCGCGAAGGGTTTCTCCGAATCTGGCAGGGCCGGAAGGTAGTCATATGGCCCCCCAAATCCCTCCGTGTCCGGCCTTCAAAAAGGGCCATCGGACGAGTCCGGCACTGTCTGGCGCACGGTCGGAGGAGCTGAAGGATCTGCTAGGGCGAGCATCTATCTCAGAGGAGCACCGCGCATTGATGGGTACGGTGATTGAGAGGATTTCATCCGCGGAGAGCGGATTGCACACGGCCGTCAGGAGTTTACTGACGGGTTTTGAGGTACGTGAGATAATGTACCCTTTTTGGACAGTTGCGCATAAATAAGATGTGCCCTGTGTAGATAGTAGCCCCTGAGACTCTGTGCGTTGTCAAAAGTGACGGCGCGCAGAGGATCATAATCCCAGGTCTAATATGCCGCCTTCATACATAGGTGGCGAAGTGTCAGGTGGCCAGCCGGACTGATGAATTTGCCGAGCTAAAGCGCCAACTTGACGTGGCAGATGCCGACATCGCGCTTGTCAACAAGCGGCTTGACGAGGCACAAGGTATGTAATTACTCCGACGGCACCTGGTAAGAGGAGCTTTATGCCAGTATCTTACAATGTGTGCGCTTGATGCAGATGGTGCTGCTGCCATGGAGAATCTTCGGGCGGAACTTGCCCGAGCCAAGGAGCAAGCCAGAAAAAGTGATGCAGCTGCTGGAAAGGCAATTGAAGAGCTGAAAGCCGAACAGGCTGCTCACTACCGAAGCAAGAAGGAAATGGCCGAGATGGCTGTGAAGCTAAAGAGCGCTACTAACCGTTGCAAGCTTCTTGAAAAAGAAGATCAGGCGGAACAGGAGGACCTGGAGAAGGCCGTTGCCGATGCCAAGGATGCTCGCTCTGCGATGAGAGCTGTGAAGGAGGAGTTGCGTCAGGCTGGAGAGATCGCGGCTGGAAAGCCCTTTATGCTGCGGAGGAAGTTCTATGATCCTAAACATGCTCTGTTAAACCGGATATGGAGTACCGCGGACACCTATCTGGATTTGGCAGCGAGTGCCGCAGATGCGGCTGAACACTTCCGAGATCTAGAAGATCGCGAAGTGGAAAGCTCTTTTGGTCGCAGTTCCACAATCCAGAGCGTCCACTGTCATTAGCCGGTCGTTTGGCCGAATGGGCCGAGCTGAATAGCTTGTCCGGACTCGCCATGAAGTATGTCATGAGTCATCTGTGGCCAGAGAGGCCAGAGCCGAAAAGTTATTTCAACTTGGTGCAGCAGTTCCTTGGTGCGGTGCCGCATATCGATGCGATGAAGAGGTCAGCGTGCATAGAGGGTGCGCTGATGGCTCTTGCCCGTGTCAAGACATACTGGGCAGAAATGGAGGCCACCGCTGTTGCATCCCCAGACTCGGATGGAAGCCGAGTACCTGCCGAGCACTATTTTCAGGAAGTTCTGCAAGGCGCTCGTTTAATAGAGACGCAGTGCTTGAAGGATACTATATTCGAATAGCATATATTATTGTAAAACAATATTTTGATAAATTGTAGAAGCTTTTTATACTTGTGCCTGCAAGTATTATAATACCTCATGTGTAGCCATTTAACATATATGTATATATAATCTGAAAGATGGCAGTCGTCGGCTTCAGCCCCCATGCACATAATGCAGGGGCGTTCACAGAAGGCGCATTTTCACACTTGATCCAACGTCTTGGTCCTACAAAGGAGGTGATAGCGCAGCGAACTAGGCAATCAGACTATAATGCTTTATCGCTTTCACTTAGCCATAGGAGTTTGACAGTGAGGCTACTTATATAGCCCCTGGTGGCGTCTGCGCTCGCCTGAACTCGGGGCGCGTATGTGCCTGGCCGGGAAACGGCCCTTCGTTAATGCGTAGGAATCCTAAAGATTCCGGTAAGTCATGGAGTGGTTGACCAGTCTCACGCTAGATCATGATAGTCAGCTTTCGGCTTTCTGTACTGAGGTGCTCGCCTGGCCGAACGGGGGCACATTCGCAGTAGTTCCCCTGGTGCCGCCTTAGCCGATAGAGCGGAACGTAAGGCAGCAAAACACAGGAGCCGGGCAAACCCAACATTTGACGAAAGACATGATTCGGAGTTGATGCATATAAGGCAAAACTCGCGACGCCGAACACTCCCTAAGGTATTCGGTCTTTATGAGGACGGGCGGGATAAGGCCCTTAGTAATAAGCCCCTAGTGTCCAGGTACGCGCAAAACTCTGATGTGGCCACATGCCAAAACGCTAGCCTCCTCCTTGGTTATACCAAGAAACCAGGGGATGTGTATCAACAAGAGACAGTAAAAAAAGGTTTATGCAGGGTCTTAATCTGAAAAGAATACTTGGAACGGGTCCCTGCTGCACGTCTACGCCTGTGTCTCCGTTGTGCCGTATCCTGGACGGGCGTAGCATGGTGTTCATCTGTAAAAGAGAGGAACTTAGTTGAAGAAAGATCGTACTGAACATAAGTTATACTAAATAAACAAAGTATAAAACAAAATGGGTAAAATTGAGCTTTATTGTCTCTTGTTTTATATGCGCGGAGCCCTAGTACAGGGGAATACGGCTATTAAGCCTTTATCAATTGTATGTTTATGCCGGACTCGTCTAGCCGTGTCCGTGGTCTTGACGCCATGTTTAGGTGCTTTGGCTGGTGAAGCCGCTTTATTGTGGGGCTGTCAAGGTAGCTGCACTGTCTTCTGTGCGAGAGGAACACTCAATGTTTTCCCTTTAATGAGATGATGCCTCGTGGACCGGGCATCTTAAGCGTAAGAGATGCATAATGCGGTATTGCGTTAAAGCGGGCGAAAGCTTCGCGTCCCAGCAGTGCTTGATAGCTACTTGAGAATGGGGTGATGTGGAAAGTTAGCTGTTCGCAACGGAAGTTATCGGGGGAGCCGAACATAACTTCTAGTCGGAGAGAACCCATACAGCGGGCATCTGGCCCTGGCGTTACCCCTTGAAAGGAGGTTTGTTATGGCAAATTTTTGTTGGGTCTATCCCCATGTTGCGGATTGTGTCCTGGTATAATAAGTTTAGACCACAGCCGCCGTCCATCATGACATTTGTAAAGTGGAGTCCGCCGATTATTGGATCTAATACCAAGGCAGTCCAGCCTGCGTTCCGGATACTTCTAGAGTAATCCTGATGATCGAAGGTGATCGATTTTAACAACCATTGGCGAGACTCCTTTGGGATAGGCCGTATGGCGCGTATCTCTGGTGGCGCCGTTCTGTTCGTCACGTGAAGTAAGTTTACTGTTTTGAATTCTTGTGGGAAATCCTTTTGTTTCCTGGTGCTCTGCTTGTGGGGTTCGTTGTCGTCCTCACTTGGTGTGTCGAGCCCCTTGTGTTCGGCGTTGAGTTTGCCGGCTTGCTTGAAAACCCAACAATCTCTGTGGGTATGGTTCGCAGGCTTCCCGGGAGTACTGTGTATTTGACATAACTTGTCCAAGATTTTGTTTAAGTTGGATAGCTCGTCCCTGTTATCCTTCAGGGGCGGCTTTCTCTGATTCTGCCACGAGCTTTTGAATCCGGCGTTGACCGCCATGCTCTTTGGGCTGTTTCCCTTATTCCGGTGCTGGTCCTTGCTGCGTCAGGGTTTTCCGTTTCCATCCCTAACTTCGGATGTACTTGGGTTGCTGGTGCTACATCTTGCCAACCAGCTGTCCTCTCCTACGCAAAAGCGGGTCATGAGGCTTGTTAATGCGGCCATTGTTCTTGGCTTTTCTTGGCCGAGGTGTCTGGCGAGCCATTCGTCTTGAACGTTATGCTTAAAAGCTACTAGGGCTTCGGCGTCCGGACAGTCGACTATCTGATTCTTTTTAGTAAGAAATCTGTTCCAGAATTTCTGGGCTGACTCTGCGGGCTGTTGAGTTATGTGACTGAGATCGTCTGCATCCGGAGGGCGGACATAGGTCCCTTGAAAATTTGCCTGGAAAGCATCCTCAAGCTCTTCCCAACTTCCAATGGTGTTTTCGAGAAGGCTATTGAGCCAATGTCGGGCTGGCCCTTTAAGCTTGAGGGGTAAGTATTTTATGGCGTGGAGGTCATCTCCTCTGGCCATGTGTATGTGGAGGATATAATCCTCGATCCAGACCCCAGGGTCTGTTGTTCCGTCGTACGCCTCTATGTTTACGGGGTTGAATCCCACTGGAAATTCATGGTCCAGCACCTCATCGGTGAAACATAGGGGGTGTGCGGCACCCCTGTATTTGGGTGTGCCGTGATGTTCGGATATTTGTTGTGTTGCATTGCTTACTAGAGCTTGCTTTCTTGGCCTGTAGGGAGATCTGGCTAGGCCGTCTTTTTGATGCGGATCCTTTGGTGGATCGCGTGCCGGCTTGTGTGCGGCACCGCTTGCCGCTCCATGCTGGCCATGCGGTCATCCATCCGACCGGATGGCTTTCCTATTTTTTGACTGCGGGGGCTCTAAGGCCTCCTCGTCAAATTCAGGCAGTAGCTTTCTCTTTGGATAGCTTTTTGTGCGGCGACTGCTGCCATATTTGTCTGTGGTGTTGCGTACTTTGCTCCATCGGATTCTGAGTGCATCTTCCGCGGTTTTGAGCTTCCGCTTTTGCTTTTTCAGGCTATGCGCAGTGGCGACGAGCCTTTTGTGGAGGTTCTTCTGCTCCATGAGTTTATCCGGCGTAAGGTCGTCCGGACTGTTGTTTTCGCCGGGGACGGGGTGTTCGGTTTGTTTATCCAAGTTGCCCTGTTCGGACGCTTGCTCGAAGGCATGTTCGTCGTCCGCCGGCTCGTCCTGCTCTATGGCTGGGTCTGTATGGCTGCTGTCTCTGTTGAGGCGGGGCTTGGAGCGGCGCTTACGTTGCCGCTTTGATTGCTTTTCGAGTGAATGATCCCTCGTTGCATCCCTGTGTTCCTCGTTGTCGCTTCCTTTGGGTGTGTCCACCATGTATACATCATGACATGAGGTGGTTGTCCAGTGCCTTATAGGCGTTGGTTCATGTTCATCTCCTACATCGTCGTCCATACCGTCGATGTCTTCGGAGTCGAAGTCGAGCACGTCGTTTAAATTATCGACAGTGGCTACGAAGTGGTGGTGGGTGGGCATCGAATTTCTTCGTCGTCCACATCCCAATCCTGCCAGTCATAGTCCGGCCAGGGCTCTCCTGACAATGAGAGAGACCTGAGTGAATTCAGAATGTCGCCGAAGGGCGAGTGCTGAAAGATGTCTGCGGCGGTGAACTCCATGATCGACGCCCAATCGGATTCGATCGGTAGGGGGCACGGAGGGCTTGGAGTCCGGAGAGGAGTCCGGCACCTTGGAGTCACGGGCTTCGCAGAGGACAAGGCTGGTGTTCGGCTTGATCGCCGTAGAGATTGCAGCCCCCGAGGCGGTGTCTAACCACCCATCCTCGATTGGTGTGATCGGCTCCGAGCTAGGGGTCTGAGCGGACACAGATGCGACCTCCAGGGCACTGTTCGGCGGCAGAGCAAGATCATGCCCATCGTGACAGTGCGGCGTGCTCGGCTGTGGCTCGAATCCGTCGAAGATCAAGTCTCCGCGGATGTCGGCCGTGTAGTTCAAACTTCCAAATCTGACCTGATGGCCTGGGGCGTAGCTTTAGATCCGCTCCAGATGACCACGCGAATTGTCCCGCAGTGCAAAGCCGCCGAATACGAAGATCTGTCCGGGGAGAAAAGTCTCACCCTGGATCGCATCGCTGTTGATGATCGGAGAAGCCATCGGGCCTAAAAGTGACGACACAGAGGAACTCTCAATGAAAGCACCAATGTCGGTGTCAAAACCGGCGGATCTCTGGTAGGGGGTCCCGAACTGTGCGTCTAGGCCGGATGGTAATAGGAGGCAGGGGACACGATGTTTTACCAAGGTTCGGGCCCTCTTGATGGAGGTAAAACCCTACGTCCTGCTTGATTAATATTGATGATATGGGTAGTACAATAGTAGATCTACCACGAGATCAGAGAGGCTAAACCCTAGAAGCTAGCCTATGGTATGATTGTTGTTCGTCCTACGGACTAAAACCCTCCGGTTTATATAGACACCGAAGAGGGCTAGGGTTACACAGAGTCGGTTACAATGGTAGGAGATCTACATATCCGTATCGCTAAGCTTGCCTTCCACACCAAGGAAAGTCCCTTCCGGACATGGGACGAAGTCTTCAATCTTGTATCTTCATGGTCCAGGAGTCCGGCCTAAGGTATAGTCCGGCTATCCGGACACCCCCTAATCCAGGACTCCCTCAATCGTCTCACATGTAAGGTAGTCGTTGCCAGAGCCCTTGAATGGCCTCGACTGAGGCCTCTGGCTTCAGCAAGATCGCCTTGGCACTATTTATTCTTCTTCTTCTTCCTCTTCATGCTCTGTTTCTCTTTCTCCTCACCAGTTGGTTAAACCAAGTACATGATTGGCCTTCTAATTCAGAATTGGTTTTGTCAGTGAGGGAGTACAAGTGTACTAGTAAAAAAATAGCATTATTTTCTCATGGCAGTCGGAAAATAGAGATGAACACATGCATTAAATATCATTATTACCTAAAGGAAGGTTATGGCGCCAATATGGATGATGAGGATTGGAACACAGATCTCCCTTTGTGCAGTTCCACCAAAATGAACCAACTGTTCCATTCTGACGTTCTAGTTAAACAACACAAAAATCACTTCTTTTAAGAAGAGTTTTGTGCAGTGCACCAAAAGGTCACAACAGCAACCAGGTGAATTGGATATTGCTGTTTGCACAAAAAGGCACAGAGGAAACAGTCAGAGTCTCAAACAATTACAGGCAAAAACATTTGGCTAAACTTGTCATGGCTTATAACAGTGGCATGGCTTCATTTTTACCAGGGACATTAGATTAAGAACAGCTAAGGCTGCGTTCGGTTCACAGGTTTGGTGCAGGATTTTCGTAGGAACACAATTCCTACGGTATTCTTTCCCTTCCAACCGTTCGGAACACGGGAAAGGTGAATAGTGTTTCATAGGAAAGCTGGTTTGGTAGTACTAATTCCATAGGATAAGAAACATCCACGCGCTGCTCATTTTTTGGGCGGAAGCCCGAGGCAGGCGCTCGCTGCCATGCGTTAGACAGGTTGCTGTGCTGTGTTGCCGGAATAAAAAAGTCAACCTATGTGTGGTACGTGAGGTGAGGACAAGAGTAGTCACTGTGCAGCTGAATAAACAAATAGCATCTCATACTTCCAAGCATGCTACTCTAAAAAAACAAATCTGTACATTTCATAGTACAACCGAACACATTCTCTTGAGAGCTTCCTCCGGTTCGCTGTTCCATAGATTTATACCTACATTCCTTTCCAATTCCTCTATTTTCATCAAGACCTATGTTTTCTGCCCCTTTATTCTGAACGGAGCCTAAATATTTGGTATAAGGGCATGGGACAGTGGGTGCACCAGCAGTCCAGCACCATGTGCGTAAACAGGGGCATAAAGTGGTGATTCATAGTTTGTTGCCCTGAGAAACAAACATCCAAGAAACATATCTGGGTTGGTCCCATTTTTGTTCACTCTAGCCACCTACTCCTATGTGTGGATAGCAAATCTAGTCCTGGTCATACCACTATGTACAGCGTTACCCCTATATTTCCCTTTTCGACCAAGAGACCGGTTGGATGACCAGTCTGTACTACTTTCACCCCCTTTCCTTCCTGTTTGTACCAAGTCTGATGTACATACTAAATTCCCCCAGCCCTACTTTATTTCTTGTTTGAACCAAGTACTCCCTCCGTCCAGAATTACTTGTCATCAAAATGGATGTGTCGAGAACTCAAATACATCTAGATACATCCATTTCAATGACAAGTATTTTCGGACGGAGGGAGTACAAGATTCGACTCCATGAAGTAGCTTTACCTCTAACAATAGAAGAAAAAAATATGTGACGTTGGACCATCCGATCGAGAGGGTCTGAGAGGTAGAAAATGATGCACATGCAGCGACGTAGCGAGCTGTGGAAGTAGAGCTAAGGCGGTTTCGAACGAAGATATACCTGAAGGTCGTCGGGATGTGGATAGGTGGGCGGCGGGAGGCCGGATCCTCCCACAGGCAACGACAAAGGGATCGGAGGACCTCCCACGTCGGCGCTCGACCAGAGATAACGGTGCGGCCGGCAGTGGGTCTCCTCCCTCGCTGTCGACGACGGCCTAAACGCTGCCCCTCCTCCCCTTCACCGGCGGAGGGGGATACGTCCGGTTCTGTAACCAGCGGTGAGGATAGAAAGCCAGTGTTTTTTGAAGGGAGAAAGACAGTGTTACTACCCCTATCTTGTTTAAATCTGGAGAGGATGAGAGTGTGTGAATAGAGCAACCCTAGCAAGAAAGCGCGGAGGCTCTGGCCTATATATACGCAGTGAGCAACCCTAGCAAGCAAGCAACCCCTATCTTCGTCAACTCATACAAGACCGAGAAATTTGATTACTACAACGCCCTCTCCCTCGTGTACTGAGCTCCGGTGCCTTAACTGCACCTGCCTTTGGCTGCATGACAGGAGGGCCAACCACCTATTGGGCCCACCTGTCATAGACGCAAAGGCAGGAGCAGTAAGTTGAAGCTTTTGCTATCCCTCCCGCACGAGGTGGAAGGACATGCAGCAGTGGATTCAACACTGTAGAAGTAGGAGTAACATCATTATTGTTCGTCTTCTCGAAGAGGCGAAGAGCCAAGCGCAACCCGAACGTGGTAGTTGCGAACGCTCGCATGGTGCGGTTCCTTGGAGTACTAGCCAGGCTCTTGCATGAGACAAAATTGCTATTGTTTAACAATTAAAGTCCATTATCCATTGGTTGATACTCATTCTGCATAGGTCCACGCACTTAGCACCGTTTCCTCCTGGGGTCACCAATGTTTATTTGCTAACTAATAGCATTGCATGCAATGAACTAGCCATTGCAAGTCATTAAAAGCATGCACACCTCTCATCTCTTATTGGTTGATATGTCAAGAAACAAGAAACAAGGTAGAAGTTAATGCACCACGCCTAAGTGTTTTGGGACTACTTGGTTTTTGTAAGATGACTTACACACCTAGACGGAGGGAGTAGTATAGCCCTGTAAACCGGAAAGGAGTATTTGCCTTTCTAGAGATTTCAACAAGTGACTAGACTACACCGTGTGCAGTACTCCCTCCCTTCCGGTTTATAGGGCTCAAATCTCAAATCTCATGAACCAAGGCATTTTGCGATTGGAGGAATGTATCTCGTACTTTACAAAACTACCCTAATTAAACTCATGCATTAATTACGTAGTTCTCTCGTTTTCCTCTCCGCCTTGGTCGCGGTGCACAATATTGAGCACTCCTATATGACTAGCCGCTCTATCTACATGCGGGACATTTCAAAGCATCCGGGCCCGCGTGCCATCCACCAAATCACAGCGATGTGCTACAGTCGAGACTCACCTGTAACCCCGGTGTGGCCGTCATGACCAGTCATATCACAAAACCCACACCTTTACCAGTAGTGGTAAGGTGGCCTCCAAGTAGGACTGGACGAAACAACCATCATTTCACTACAACGCTCGTTCAATCCCTTTCTTCCCTTTCTTGAAGAAAACCTCACTCCAGGGAACTCACTTCTGCCATTTTTCTTCTGTACCGACGAAGGAAAGGTGGGCGAATCAGCTATGCTGCTATATTTTCATTCCAAGAATCTTCTTTTTGCGAAGCACCGACCGATTCTCACATCCTATTCTTTTCCCGTTTTCATTGCGATTGTGGTTTCCTTTCGATTGCTTTTTGTTTGTCAGATCATTGATGGATCCTAGAGCACTAGGCAAAGAGTTGCTGGTGGACAACCCACTGGAGGCAGCGATCTCCAGGAAGCGAGCATCGACCAACGAGTTGACCATGTTGGCGGGCCAACCCATGGAGATGAAGAACTCCAAGAAACAAGCATTGGCCAAAGAGTTGAGGACGTTGGCGGATGAACTCCTCAAAGGAAGTTGGAAGAACAGCAAGGGCCCCACCGTTCCTACCCCAGGAACTCTGATTGCCACCTATGTGAGGCTCAAGACCGAGTTTGAGGAGATAGTCGTCGTTGAGAAGCAGTATTCCCCTGGCAAGGTGATGGCCCCCATCGAGGACGAGGAGATGGCCCCCGGAGGGATGAGATCCCCCGGTGAGCTGCATAAGGTAAAAAATAATGGCTTATTACCATAGTTGTGGTTTTTGATTATTTGCAATGTGCTTGCTAATATGTTAGGGTTGTGCAGGTGCCGATGGATGTCCTTGATGATTCCGATGTCGTGGCCCGTCCTGTTGGCATCGCCCCAGATATCGATTCCGATGCCGCTGTCCATCCTGTGGACATCGCCCCAGAGATCGATTCCGATGTCGCGGTTAGTCCTGCGGACATCACCCCAGAAATCGATTCCCATGCCGCTGTCCGTGCTGTGGTCATTGCCCGAGAGATCGATGACAAGAAATAGTTGGTCGCGCTAATCCTTCAGGGTAGTTTGCATTGCCCTGTGTTTAATTACCAGAACGATGCGTGTTATCAAACCATCTTAGGGCTAGTGCAATGTCTTGTGTGGGCGGATCTTGCTACTTTTGTTTGATAGTGAATCATGCGAACCCTCTTCGAGTTATGGAAACAGATGTATCCTCACCAGCTTTTGATATAATATATGGCATGATTAGATGTAAGTTTGAACTATTTATCATATCAGCAGGGCTTGTTTGATGATTCTTGGTGTTAGTAGGCTAGCTACTGTGCGAGCTATAGTACTTGCAAAACACTCACCGAAGAGAAACGTTGGGGCTGATGAGCTCGTGGTACGCTTATACTTATCCCTCGTCGATCGACCAATAGCCCTAGCTCCTAAAATTGTAGGCTTAGCGATCGATGACCTAGGCGAGCTAGTTTAGCCTAGTGGGTTTCAGTGATATGACGTGCAACACAAAATCATAGCAGTGCAGAGACGTACTCCCTCCGTTCCAAAATAGATGACCTATGCGGGCTAGTTTGGCCTAGTAGGTTTCAGTGATATGACGTGGTACAGTGTCGTCCAGTCTTCGCGTGTGGTAGCAGTATTGCAGGTACAGTAAGTTTTCTTGAAGAAGCGGAATTCAACGAAGTCATGATGGTTCCTTCGTCCGAACAACTTATAGTGGGAAAGGTTGGGCCTGCGATACAACAGGGGTAGACCAGGATAACTTTGTGCATGGCAGGTGGACCAGGATGGTCGACGTCCCACATGTCGGCGAATGAAAGTATTCTTTCCGATATAGAGGACGAGCAACAAGTATTCATTGTATATTTTTGATGAAAGCTATTGTTTCCACTATTACGACGGAGGAGTGTGAAACACGGCAGCCCGGTGAACTTGGCATGTGCACCACTCCCTCCTTCCTCATGTAATGCCCAGGTTACAGCTTTTTCTCACTTTCTCTCTATCTATTTCCTCTCAAATGTTTTTACCTTTCTTTTTTTAAGACACAATTGTTTTTTATGCCTTTTTTAGAATTATTTTTTTATACCTAGGAGCACGTGTAGAGACGGGCTCTTGCAGAGCCCACTCCTTGACTTTGTCAATGCCTCTCTCTCCTCCACATAAGGAGTACTACTTGCTATGCATGCATGCGGCGGGCAGCTGGCGTCTTGAGGGGCCAGAGCGGTGAGAGCGGGCTCCGGAAGCGGTCCGGACTCTAGCATAATTTTGGTTTTTACAGTATTTCTTTCTCCATTGACAGGTAGGCCCGCGTAGATAGATAAAGAACACGAGCTGATGAGGCGCATGCGGACTGTTTGACTGGTCAACCAGACAAATACGGAGCTATATGCTGAGCCGGTGACCGTATAATCACCATATCTCGTATACAATGATCAAAGTGAGCTATCAAGACAAGTCCGATGACCGCCAATGCATTTTACTCGGTAATAAATGACCAGGATTGAAGGGGAATCCAAATTTGCTTCGTCTTCTGTCCTTGAGCTCTTGACAAACCAATGCACTATACGGTTGTCCGGCCACTCCACCCCAGAGCTCTCACCAAGCGTCGTTCATGCCACCGCGCCGCATACTAACCGGTAAGGCAGCGATGGCATCTCGCCGCGCCGAGTTCCTCGCCGCCCACGACCGCACACAAAAAGGTAGGGAAGCGATGGCATCCCACCGTGCCGAGTTCATCGCCGCTCGCGACCTCACAACTATGTGGGAGGAATTTGAAGATGCCAAGGCCGAATGGGCGGTAGAGCAAGAGGCGGCCAAAGCCGCACAGAGGGAGCGGAAAAGTCAGAAAGCACTCAAGAAAAGAGAGGCCTGCCACCGCAAGAAAGAAAAGGACGCACGCGCTACTGCGGAGAGGTCGGTGGAGATCCAAGCACGGTGGGGTGTCGTCGACAAAACCGGGAAGGAGAACGATGGCGTCTGGCCAGCATGTGAGAAGTAGTCGTACTAGTAGTTAGTGTGTGTGTGTGTGTGTGTGTGTGTCTGAGTACGAGCATGTACCAGTACTACTAGTTACTACTGTAGTTTTTAGAGCAAATTACCAGTACATTAGCCTAGACTAAATGGAAAAATTCCTATCCTAAGCATCAAATGACATCTCTTTCTCTATAGGAATTGAGATGCATGTCATCTCACTTCCTATGATTTTCATATTCCTATCCTATGAATGAAAGGAGGCCTCTGTTGGAGTAACTACTGTAGCTAGCAGTACTGCTGGTACAGTAGTTTTCTTCAAGAAGCGGAATTCAACGAATTCATGATGGTTCCTTCGTCCAAGAAACTTCAAAGTGGGAAGTGGGCTGTGATTTGATGGCTCATTAGTCATTGTTACTGCGGTGCGACGACCTGGGTGACTCCCTTGGAGTTCTGCGTGCATGGAAAGTGGACCAGGATGGTCGACGTCCCACATGTTGGCGAACGGAAGTATTCTTTCCGATATCGAGGAGTAAGGAAACCGCGTGGTATAGTATCACTGCTGATTGGTTCGCAAAAAAATAGTATGACTGCCGATTTATAATTATTTTTTATTTCTGATGAATGCTAGCGTTTCAAATCTTACGACGAAGGGTGCCAAACACGGCACGTGCTGGATGTCCCACACGTCGGCGAAAGGAGTGGGACCTGAACAGTGTGGTAGAGCCCAGCATAAAAAAACAGTGTGGTAGAGCGTCTCCACTTCTTCCACTTCTGGGTCGGAGACCACACGTAGTAGTACTTAGTGGTATGAACGATACAAAGTGCGACCTGGAGACAAAGACACGTCTAGTTGGAAGGTCTCGGGGCATACACGTAAACAAATATAAAAGTTAATATGTGCCTCCACCTAATATATTAGTAGTAGAGTACTTAGGCACGTACTCCATAACATCACCGTGCATTGCACGTACAACATTTAGTGGTAGTACGTAGTAAGAGACAAATGCCGCCCAAGAGTTCCCTTCTCGACCTACTTTTGGGTGTTTGGTAGAGTGTATGGAGGGTGCATGAGTCCACACTAGTTTAGCACAAATACACTAGAAGCATGCATGAAGAGAGCATGCATGAAGAGGGGTGTTGATTTGAGCATGCATAAAGAGGGAACAATTATGCTGAGACGAGAATGCAACCAAACACACCCTATAAGCCACGCATGTTCATACCACTTGTGCCTTTCTACTTCACTTACTGCACTACATTACTCAGGTTCGTACGTCCACTCCTGGGTACATGTTCGTCTCATAGTTCCAGTCCCACGTGTTCTTCATATAGATGGAACGATCCTTGCATAACACGTGCACCTTGATGCCAGATGTCTCGCGTGTTGGAAAAAGGATGAACAAAGCTCACGTAAAAAAATAGAGTGGAAGAACATAGATTCCGGACGACTGAGAAGGAGCAAGGAACCTCGTGGCGGAGCTTCTGCACTCATAATATTTAATATTATTCGGCGATATAAAATTAACCAATCATCTCCACAGTGGACTGGAAGAGTACGAAACACGGCATCCCAGTGTAGTATCATACTAGTACATGGCTAACCCACGCTATCACCATATTTCTTTGCTTCCGTGCGACACCTAACTCTAGTAATCCAGCAGCCTGTATCGCTTCTCCCTCCTCATCTCTATCAAAGTGCGGCGGGCTGGCATTTCTGCCGTCTATTGAGGTCGGTTAACTATCACATGTTAGCGACATGCCAAGAGCATTCTAAAAAAATTCATTTCACATTCCGTTTTCAAAAAGAAAAAATCATTTCACGTACGAATTTGCATGTATGCTTTGAGCAACTTGCATGTCCTATACTGCTCCTGTTTGATACTCTAACTTAGCTAGAGGTTAGAATAACTCATGACTAACCCTGAACTAACTGTAGCCAAAGAGGTGTTTGGGTGATAGGGTTAGATTGAAAATAAATGCACTTCATGGAGAGAGAAAAGTGATTTTTCAGTGGTCCCAATGAGAACTATCTCCAGTTACCACCTCTTGGGTGGGATAGTTTTTTTTTGTGGGTTCGGTGCAACTTGCTCCAATTTAAACCCTCATTCTTGGATAATTTAGGGCTATTTGAGCCCCAACTAGCTCAAACTAACTCTAGCCCATGGATCCAAATAGGGCCTATGGCCAGTCTCGACGCGGAGCAGTCGCGTGCACCGGGAAGCGGCGCTCTCTCGGCCGTCGCGCCACTTCAAAGCCGGCGCCAGTGAGAGGTCGCCTCCGCACTGGCCGGGCATTAATGCGGCACTGACGCTCCAGGGCGACGCTGAATGTTTCACGCGGGAAGCGCGCGCTGGCAAGGGAGTATAGGTTTTGAACCGTTTCAGGTGTAGTACTGGTAGTTTGCAAAACTACTCAATTATTGCACTCAGTTTCCTAAGAAATTGTGGTAAAAAACATTACTCCACAGCCCGCTTCCCTTCTCCTTCCTCTTCCACCACCCGCGCACGTCCGCGGCAAGCGACCTATCAACCCTTATATAGGAGTGCTAGCACAAAAAGATGCATGCATGACCACTAAAATTTCCATATTAAAGCGTCGTTCCGGTGGGAGTATGGCGTATGTTGTTACCTTCAGCCGGCCCATGTCTACCGGGCGACGGCGACCAGAGAAGAGGCGGTGGGAGGGGAATGAATGCAGCTACTGTTTGGGTTTGCCTTCCGGCTTAAATAAATGCGCAGCATCACGTGTACCCGCGGGTGCACAAATTGTAACATACCTGTCTGCTTAAGTGGGCGTCACGTAACTGGTGTGTGTGAGAGAGATTCTGAGAGACAGAGTGTGTGTGTGCGACTCTACTCTTCAGACATGTACTCAACCTTTTGCATCGGGATATAAGTATAATGGTATTTACTTTAGCTAGTGATTTACGTGGCCATGTTAACGTGGTTGTGTCAAAAAAATGTCACTTCCTGCTCGTGACTTGCGTTATATAATTACAAGCAAGATTCTCATGCATTGCATGGAACATCAATATGCATTTTTTTACAGAACACCTGTTGTGACTGACCCATGCAGGAGTAATCCCATGTGTAAAAACTAATGATATCTCAAGAATTTTATCGGAAAACTGGTATCTCGAGAATGTCATCGAAAAAATGAAAGATGAGAGCGTGGTGGTGACTGGTGGTCGGAATGGGCGGAGGCATGGGGATGGACGGCACCGGCAGGCCGCAGCGGCCACCATGCATGCTAGATTGTTCCAGAGACTTATTCCTTTTTTAATTGCTGAGCAATGAGGTTGCGGGAGATAATGATGTGGAGAGAGGTGCGGGTATCTTTTGTAAAATTATCATAGTTTGCTTTCTATCCTCAGATATAGATCATACGGTCTGTATTACAAGATGGCAGGCACACCATCACCACCAACTCGGTTTTTTATAAGGGTACAGATGATAAGTTTGCTGACTACTAAAGTAAAGTGGAATTTTTCCATGTTATGCAAGTAAATAAAGGTGATTGTTTATCATACGGGTAAGGTTGGATGAAGGGTGGTAGGAACAAATGCTCCGCCTAGAGCATGTGTGTGTGAGATGGAGTCTTAGTGTGTGTGTGGGGGGTGTGTGTGTGAGAGAGAGAGGAGAGAGATGGAGTCTTAGTTTGTGTGTGTGTGAGAGAGAGGGAGAGAGATGGAGTATTAGTGTGTGGGGGGGGGCGGGCGGGCGGGCGTGCTTGCGTGTGTGTGTGTGTTGGGGGGGTGCGTGTGTGTGTGTGTTGCGGGGTCCTCTGTGGCGGATGTAATTTAAGTGTGCATGGCTTTCATCATAGAGAGGTGATGTGTATGGCAGAGGCCACCAACGATGGGGTGCGAGAGAGAAAATGCCCGTAGAGAGGGAAGAGAAGGTGTGTGCGCGTGAGAGGAGTCGACTTCGAGAGAACGTGTTTGTTCAAGAGACACCAAGGAAGACTACTATATATCGATGGTGCATGTAGGCGGGAATTAAACTAAGGGATGGTCTTATTGGTTTCGGGGATATAGGGGAAGAGTGAGAGGCGGGGGGTAGCTAGAAGGAGATTGTTAAGTGTGAGTGTGTGTTTTACCCATCTAGGCGTAGGTTATGTGCACAAAAGAGGAGAATGATTCGATGTGGCGTTAGGATTGAGGGTAATTAACTACGTATGGAGACATAGAGATCTTGAACGTGCATGTGTGAGAGGTATACATGTATACGTGGGATGTGTGTGTGTGCGCGCGCGCATGATCGAGATAAAAGATCAACGACATGGGAGAGACGGATCGATATGACAATATGCATGCATGTGAGAATGCATGGAAGAAGTCCCGACAATTGAGCATGTGTTTTTGTCTTTAAGAGATAGTGGCGTGGGCTGGAGCATGCATCTATGGCGAGCAGAGGGAGTGAGGCGCAACGATTGTGCAAAAGAGACCAACCTATAAATGCATATGTATGGAGAGACATATATAGTGTGGGTGATAGGAAGCAAGACTCCGTGCGAGAAAGAAATGTTGACGGAGAAACTACAGATAGATACAGAGATGGAGATGCTAGCTAGAGGGACATCCGCTAGTTTGGGTGTTGGAGATGACCGTCGGGTGGTTCAAAGGGTGAAGTTATATATGTGTGTGAGAGGGCACTTGACTGCATGTAGAGAGAAACATATGTAGTGTGCATGATAGGAATCAAGAGTGAGGACGAGAAAGAAGGTTGATGGAGAAACAGATAAATAGAAAGATAAACATGCTAGCTAGTGTGCATTAGAGATAGGAGTCGAGTGGATCAGAAGGCTGGGTTATGTGTGTGGGTGTGAGAGAGGTAGAGAGAGGGTGCGTGTGAGTCACATACAAACAGATATCAGAGAGAAATGAGATCCAGAGAGACGGAGTTTTGTGTCTGCGAGAGAGAAAGATGTTTGACAATGAGAGTGATAGCTAGAGAGACATACGAGGGAACGCAAGATATCTCTAGGGAGAGAGGGTTTGTGTGAGCGACATACAAGAGAACAATGGAGAAATATGAGACCCTGGGAGACAGAGTTTGTGTTTGTGTGTGAGAAAGAGGTATTGAATAGGAAGAGTCATAGGTTCTCATATCTAAGGAGCGAAAGACATCTCTGTATGAGGGGTGTGCGAGTGGCACACGTGAGAATAGTAGAGAGAAATGAGACCCCGGGAGACAAAGTTTTGTGTTTGTGTGAGAGAAAGAGATTCCACATGGAGAATCATAGTTAGAGACACATAGCAGGGAGTGAGATATACTTAGAGAGAGATAGAGTGATGAAGGTCGAGGGAGAGAGTACCGTCAGTGTGTTACGAAGATAAAAGATCATTGTTGACATACAGGTAGCACGAGAGATACCTGAGAGACGATGAACGCGTATAGGTCCAGAGAGACAGTCCTATATAAACATGAGTGATAGCTATATGAGATGAATATCTGGATTAAAGGGGATTCAAATATTTAAACTGGAGATCACGACATCGATAATATCATAACACAAATTGGTGTATCAAACATGCATATTCATTTGAATTTGGGCACACGTGTAATGTTATATAGTTTATCAATATTGGTGATCCATAGATTCTTCAATTACAAACAATGCATGGTTTATATGCAATTAATGTCTAAACAGGATTACACTATATGTTGCGTGTGTGAAACACATTATACATGTTTGAGAAGTAAAAAAACCAGCATGAAACACACATTAATTGGAGATAGTTAGCGAGGAATGCATACATTGGATTTCAACATAAAGTGGTTT
Source organism: Triticum urartu (assembly GCF_056163025.1). Lineage (NCBI taxonomy): Eukaryota > Viridiplantae > Streptophyta > Magnoliopsida > Poales > Poaceae > Triticum > Triticum urartu. The sequence continues at coordinate 439,004,627 of NC_141878.1, read as the reverse complement.
CAAATATTTGAAAATCCAAACTGATGGATACATCCTTATGAATCTGAGATCATGCCATTTATAAACCATATTTATGTATAAATAGTGTTGTGCTTTTGAAAGTATATATAAAAAATGATGTATATAGAATGTAATTCCAATTGAAAATAGATCCCGCTCGAAAATAAAAATAGAATACAAACGGGATTCAAATTGAGTTGGCACGGTAAACATGCACTCTGCAAAATTTGAACGAAGCGGGGAAAGTCGTAGTAACCGCCCGAAACCAAAATCTGCAAGATGGAAATCACTACTGCCTATCCCTGCCACGCAAAGCCTATATGCTGGATTTCTATAGGTTTCGATAGGGGTAGGTTTGTAATTTCACCCAAATGTGACGTAACCGCCTCTCACACGGATTCAAACACGGTGGGCGCCAAAACACAGTGTGTCCTCGGCCGAAATTGACTCCCTCCTCGATTCATATTCATACACGGTGGGCGCCAAAAACAAACTCTCGTCGGCAAATATTCGGTGTATGCGAGATTACCGTCCTATCCCCAACCAACTAGTGTTGCTGTGATGTAGTAGAAATTTGAAACGGGGGCTAAGTTTGTAAATTCCCTCGCATTTGAGACAAGCGCGCCCTGAATACATGGTTCCCCCCTTCCTCTCTACCTCCCTTTTCCCCATTCGTACTCCGTGGGCGCCAAAACACCCTCTCCACCCCACCCTCCTCCGTCCGCCGCCGTCCGCCACCCCATCCACCGCCGTCCTCCTCCACCATGCCGGAGCTGATACCCCGACGCCGCCGTCCATTACAAGAGATCGACCTCTCTCATCCATGGCTTCGGACCGGGATCCTTGCATCCCGTCCTCTCGCTTCATCCCCGCCGCCGTCCACCTTGTCGGCACCGCTCCTACGACCATCTCGTCCACCGCGCCCCGCCGCCACTGTCTACCCTCCTAGATCTGCTTCCACGCCGCCGACAGCCATCACTACAGCAGCACCGTCAAATTCTCAGCAGATGCGTACACGGCGCCGCACCAGAGACGGTACTCTTTCATATCTGCTCAACTTATTTATCACAGCAAGAAAATAGATCGGCACTGCTTTACTCTGATTTCTTGTCTTGGTTGCGAAGTTGCCTTTGTCCGGTTTGCACCTTCAGATCCGCCATGGCACGCTCAACACCATACTCGCAATGCTTATGGTTTTCGCCTTTTATATTCCACACTAGTTAAATCACAGTAGACTAAATTTCAAAATTGGGTCAGTCGATTTTTCAGAGCTCGCCGGAGTTCGCCGGTGCGATCGAAGGGGCTCGGGTGGGGACGGTGGTTGTGGGGGGCGGTGGTGGGGCCTCGTCGAACGAAGAAAACTCGACGTGGGTGGGGGCGGGGGTGGGGTGGCGGAGGAACACAGGCGGTGGGGCCGGTGGTTTGGTCGGCGGCCCATGCGGTGTTCTGTATGGGAAGCACAGTATGTTCCTTGTCAGGAAGGGGAGCAGGGACATCTGCAGTCAACAGCTGATAGAGCTGGCCTGTACGTGATCGATAGGCTTTCAATTACTAGCGGCAATACAACACTGTAATTTCCAGCCAGTTCCAGTTTCCCGATTTATATATCCTGGTTATGGTGTACCCCTGTTATGTACACTATGATCTGCCTAGTTGTTGTGTGCTCTTGTTATCATGGTGTGGCAATAAACTCTCTATACATTATATTATGAACCTATCATCTGCTAGCTATCCTTACTTCTGGAGCCTATTTTTTGTGTACTTGTGCCAGATTATATAAATGCATGCACCATATTACAGCACACATGAGCTCTCTCATCAGAATCCAGTGATAGCACACAAGTGTTTACAGGGGTGCCCCTATATTAGAATATCATCTGCATTACAAAGATAATCTCACAACTATTTATGTTTTCATGGTTCTCAGATATTATACGCAATTACAGTGAATATCAGAATCCGCGCATCAGAAGAATATTGTGGAACACTGCAATGACTTACAAAATTGGCAGCAAGGCATTGAGTGCCATTCTGGAAGCAATGAAACTCGTACGCTCCCCACCTGTTGATTCTTGTTCAGAATATCATCCTAATGACTATTCTAACATCGAGGAGTCAAAGGCAGATGGCCTGTCCTGTTCACCCATCAAGGTGCCTGTTCTAATTTGGCAAGGTTTTATTGATTGCGCGTATCTTGCATATGTTGTCTTGCATTTCTTGTACTTTGTTGCACCACCATCTGCTTAGTTTACTCATCATATATGTCGAGATGCCATGCCCATCCATTATCAATACATATTCCATCTGTCATCATACCATGTTTTTCCACTCAAATGCTGTTCTTGTGCATCAGACATCAAAAAGGAAGAGGGTGATTGCCGAACCTGAAGGAGCACCAGCAAAGTCCTTGAAAAACATGGTGGTGCCGGAGAAATCAGACAGCACCCCACTTATATTGGTTGTACAACCAGTGACACAAAACGTAGGACCGACTCCAGCAGACTGTACCCATACTTCACTGGCCACACCACTAGCCCCACCACACAGGACCTGCACTCCAGCAAAAGGTATACCGATTTCATTTGCCATAGCACCACTGTACCACAGAAAAATCCCACTCCACCAAAAAGTACAGCAAGTCCACCAGCCGAAGACCTATCCCAACTGCAGAGACGGCCAATTCCTGCAGATTGGAACCCCATTCCATTTATTCCCAGTTTAAAAGACAATGCTTTCAATGTTGTTAGGGACTACGTGCATATATTCCCATCATGGGAAGATTATTGTGAAGACAAACACCATTTTCACATCGTCCTGTCCAACTTACGTATAAGTGCTATTATTCATGGTTATTATTTTCCTATTTTCTGCTGATTGAACACATCAATGATTTACATTACATTGTTGTAACTAGGCGAGGGTCAATCTGAATAGTCATGACGAGCAAAGCGTGCTTGTGCTTTTCAAGGAAGCATTGCAGCAACATCGGTGTTACCTGAGGAAATCACACTTTGATGGCAAGTCTATAAACAAATTTCCGGTGAAGTCTCCTGTGCTAAATTTAGAAGACATTGAATGGAAAAACCTTGTTATGCACTGGTCTCGTTCCCAGGATGAGGTACTGTCTAAGAAATCACATGACAATTTGAACTTCTACTTTTCCGCATGTGCCTTACGGATCTTTTTTGCAGGAAATCTGCTCGAAGAAGAATTCCAGTTTGAAAAGAACGACAGGATATCGCAAATATGCTGCCCACTGCTTTGCTCTTGTTAGTACTTGTTGTCCTGTATCACTGTACTTGCATACATACCTGGTTCATTATGTGACAGCAGTATGCATGATAGCTTGCTTATCAATTGTTTGCTCCAAATTATCTGATCTGTATGAATGGTTACATTAGTGTAGAATATATCCAATGCCAATGTTTTTTTAGCTATGCATTGTTCTTGTAAGTACATGTTGTCCATTATCAGTGTACTTATAATGACAGGTAGTTTTTCATGTACCATCACTCTGCAGCTTATTTTCCTTTGCCCTCCATTTTTTACACATCAGATCTATATTTACTCTTACCATAAGGTTGGTACTGAAGAAGTTTAGTTGTGCATTGCTCTTGGCTGTACCTTTTGCCTGTATCACTGCACTTACATTTATAGCTACTTGGTTATGTAGCATCACTCTTCATCTTATCTTAAATATTCTCCATTTTTTCGTATATTATCACATCTATATTTACTCTTAACAAAATGTAGAATAAAGGCAATGCTTTTGAAGAAGATTCTGTGGTAAACTTCTTGAATTGCCCCCCCCCCATCAGCATGGACAAGGCCTTTATAGAGCCTGTCTTCACCAATAATGTAAGTTTCTCCATCTCAAGCCTTCAAACTTTGTTGTATATATTTGGTTAGGCATGACTGCAACAGCTGTTTATTTTTGGTGTTTGCGTCAAATTGCTTGTTTAAAGTTTATTATATGTAGTTCATAAACAAAAGTTTGTCCTTTCTCAATTTAAGTTTTCAGTTGTACAACCAAGTTCCTTCTTCATACCATGTAAATTAAACTATACAGAGCAAGTGATCTTCTTTTGCACTGCATGTATGCTTCTGTTCTTCATCCGTAATCCAGTGGTGTGGTGAACCTACCCACTACAGCAGAATGTCATATTCTGCAATGTCTTAACTATGAACAATGTCATATCATTCTACTATTATTTAAACCATCCCTTTATTTGCCAATCTAAAATGGTATAAATTGACAGCACACTAACCATTGATACTTATGAGTTCTTGATCTGTAATCCAGTGGTGTTGTGAAGCTGCCAACTCCTTCACAATGTCATTTCCTGCCATGTCTTGACCTGAACAATACCATATTGTGTTAATGCAAATTTAAAGTGTGTCACTTTATTCGTCAGTAAGAAATGTGATGAATTGTCAGCACTGATACTTTTATGTGCAAAACCTGTCATCTGTCTGCTTGTTTATCTTTCAGAGTGAGGAATATATAAGTGTTGAACAAGCGCAGTCTCATCATCTTGCTCAGCTGCTTGCGCTGCAGCTCCCCAGCAGGGCTAACCTTTCTTGAACTCTATTGAAGTGATGTCGGTTTTGTATATTATTTTGTCAGTGTGTTTATTTGCACTGGTGGCGATCTTTGATGCCCAGTGTATGTAATCTGCTGTCTGCTTGTGCTTTATTATCATAGTGGCGAACTTTGATGCCCAGTGGATGTAATATGCCATAATTTCTTTATTGTATAGTCTATATTTTTTCTTATTCACGATGCTGCGGTTATTTTACTGTATATATGTCCTGTCTTCGCAGTAAACCGGCCAAACCATAAAATTACGGTACATAAACGGGCTGTCATACAATCACGATGTAGGTTGGGCCTGAAACGTGCCGAACAGCTCAAGGGCCGGCAGTAGCCCGAAATGAACCCTGACCCATGATTGTGCGAATCAAATCACGGGCTTTTAACTGGCCAAAAAATTGTCTCGGTCCTTGTTTGGCCCAATTAGATATCGGCTGTGAGCAGGCCGGATGCAAACCGGGCCGTAGTTAGGCCCAACTATATGACGGGCTTTTAACATGTTGAAATTAATATAGGGCCGAAATGTTAAACGGGCCCTTAATAGGGCAAAACTATTATCAGGCCGAATTACTAAGTGGGACTTTAGCAAGTGGGCCCAAAAGCATAGTGTCCAGTTGACGGGCCGAATCTGATATGGGCCATAATTGAGCCCAAAGCCTCTTAAAGGGTCGGACCTGATCTGGGCCGTAATTTGGCCCAGAACGTGGTAGGCCTTTAACGGGCCGGATCTCATATGGGCCACTATTAGGCCCGGAGCGTGGCAGGCCATTAATGGACCGGATCAAATATGGGCCGGCATTTGGCCAAAAACATGGTAGGCAGTTAATGGGCCGGCCTACTAGGGTCCTCAAAATCTTGTGGGCCTACAGCTGGGCCGGCCCATTAATGTCGACAAAATCTCGTGGGCCTTTAGCTGGGCCGGCCCATTATGATCCGCAAGAATCTTGCGGGCCTTTACCTGGGCCGGCCCATTACGGCACACAAAAATCTAGTGGGCCTCTACCTGGGCCGACCCATTATGGCAAACAAAATCTTGTAGGCCTTTAGCTGGGCCAGCCCATTATGGTCCGCAAAATCCCGTGGGCCTTTAGCTGGGCTGGCCCATTATGGTCCGCAAAATCGTGTGGGCCTTTAGTTGGGCCGGCCCATTTAAACTTGTTGGGTCGTGCCACGTGTCGACGTATCATAGGCGCCTTCTGTCCAGTGAGTGGATGACATCTGTCCCGACGATGAGCCGACACGTGTTTCCTCTAGCCAATGATGATTTTACACGTGGAAAATCCCCATTGGTTGGGGTTGTTAACGGGTTATCGGATCCAAAACCCGACCCGATAGCTTAACGGCGTTCCGTTACGGTGGATGCCACGTGTCGGTCACCCTTGACAAAAGCACTTCTGTGACGCGCGATTTATCGTCATGGAAGTGGACACTTCCATGATGATAATTTTGGTAATGTCATGGAACACTTCTAGGACAGCACAGGTATGACTATCCTTATTCTGTCATAAATTTGTCATGGATGTACATGCATGACAAAAAACGCGACCTAATGTGACAAACATGTATCATCACGGAAGTGTATTTTTTTGTAGTGATACCTTTCCTAAGTGGTGTTCTCATATATCTATGTGAATGCTAATTCCTTCTTAATCATCGAGATTGTCATCTAAATTTCTTCTCTACCGGCGTGCTCCTCTTCTAGTGGATCCGATCATGTCAACATTCGCGAGATCAATTCTCAGTTCTTTGCAACGATGTTCGTTTAATCCGTTCCAAGTTGACTTTGTTTTCCCACCCTCCCACCCTTTTTCTTCAAGGACTCAGATTTCTTAATCAAGTATCATCTTATTGATGAGAAGTCTCTCCATTCTTTTCCTTCATGTTCTTATCCGGTGATTCTCATGAATATGCTTTACAAGTTCATCATTCTTTGTTCGTTTTCTTCTCCGGTGGATTCAATTCAAGCTTTTGGTGTTGATCATATCCCTTAACTCATTTCAAATGTTTTCCATGCCAGTGCACCTCTTAATCATCCACTCTTGCTATTCTATTGTTCCGGAGTGCTCAAGAGATCTCAAAGATTCATTTCCATTCCCAATCCGTTCAAGTTATTTTGAGGATGTTGTCTCATTCAAGCCATTTAATTCAACCGGCGCAATCCCTCTTTCTAATCATTCCAACGGTGTTTCTTTTGAGTGGGCCCTAACCCACAGGTCTTTTCCTAGGATCTTACCTGACTCTTCTAATTTTCCCAGAGCTATCCTAAATTCTTTTTGAAGTTTGACGTAAGAATGTCAAATGTCTTTCCCCAAGATCTTTCAAATTCTTATCACCGTTGGCTCAACCTTTCTATTCGTCATCCCGGAGTATCTCAACTACTCATGGTGGTGTTTCTCGTCGTCATTCTCAACATGAAGACCGAAGAAGAGTTTTTCCTCCAAATCTTATCCGTTCTCTTGAAGATTCTTGGTGCTAGCTTTATGCCATCCTCTCATAATTGTTTTCGATTGTGAGAATTATTTTCACCCATCCGGAGCATTTCAGGAGTCTTTTTAGTTTGATTCTCTGGAGGCCATCATTTTCGGGATTACTCATGGTGGTGTTTCTCGTCGTCATTCTCAACATTTGAAGACCGAAGAAGAGTTTTTCCTCCAAATCTTATCCGTTCTCTTGAAGATTCTTGGTGCTAGCTTTATGCCATCCTCTCATAATTGTTTTCGATTGTGAGAATTATTTTCACCCATCCGGAGCATTTCAGGAGTCTTTTCAGTTTGATTCTCCGGAGGCCATCATTTCGGGATTATTCATTCTAGTTTTCAGCTATCATTCTCTAAATCATACCGGTGCATCATTCAATTTTTCTCTAATCAGCTCGTGATCTTTTCATTCACTTGTATCAAAATCCCCTCAAGCATCTTCGTTCATGTTCTAACTCTTCTCGGTGTTTCTCTATCTTTTCCTTGATCGTTTTCAATTCTTACGGTGGTTCGTTCAAGATCTTATCTTCCTTCTTTATCTTATCAATTCATTCGTTGTTTCAATGCTACCGGTGGATCGTTGAAGACCTTCTCAAGTTTATGCTATATCCCTCTTAATCCTTTTCAACGAGAATAAGTAGTATGCCAAATCCTTTTGCTCATCATCAATTTAATTGGTGAAGGATAAGCATAATGTAATTCTTATTCTAGTTTCATTGAGTGAATTCAATTCCTTATTCCAGAGGTTCATCATATCACATTCTCGGTTCAAGAGACTTATCTTTTATTTTCCAAGAGTTCCAAGCTCTCGCAATTATATCACCACGGAGATTTATCTAAATCATTGCAAGGATTCACCTTGCGTTTTCAACTTCTCTTTCCTTTCGTGTGATCATCCTTTTGTTACCGGAGTTCTTCATGAAGGTTCTACATGATGGTTCATCAAGGATTTAATTCATTCTCGAAGTGTTCATTGAGATTCTCTTCAGAGGAGCTCAAGCTTTCTTCATCTTGCATTCCAAAGTGCAATTCTTTCTACTGTATCATTGGAGTGGTATTATATCATTCTTGATAATTTGAGTTCATGTTTCATGATTCACATGTTGTTAAGAATGAGGTATTTTAAATCCACCAATCTCCTCATTGGAATTATCTGGGGTTATATTTCACCTATAGCTTTCCTTAAGGATTGTTGCTTTTATGGTGCTTATAAATGACCCGAGGCCTTTCATTTATCCTTCCGGTGAGATAAGCTTCACATCTCCTTGTTGATATCTATCCAATCTATCATTTCCGTTAGTGGCAGAATTTCACCTCCTAATTTTGGGATGTTTTCCATAAGCCCACAACAAGCTTATTCGTTTCGTTGTTGGTTTTTCAACAACTCCGTTATAACCTTCTTGGAAGGGTGCCTTCCAAGCTCACTTGTGGCAGAAGTTGGCATTTCCTTCTCCATTCTTATTCCTATGATCGATACTCTATTCTTTCTCCCGGAGGCATTGTGTTGTTGCTCTCTCCTCTCATCATCCCGAATGTCAAGATCATGTTCTTTTCATGCTTATCCATTTAACCGGAGTGTTGCACCCACTGCTTCAAGTTCTTTTCATCTTATCAAGTTTCATATCACTTTTCAACCCGAGTGCTGCCCGAATTTGTTCTTCCTTGTTCCTCTTTTCTAAGGGGGAGTTATCAACTTCGTTTATCTCCATTGTATTCTATTTTTCAAGTTGTTCCACCTTTCAAGGTTTTTTGGTCTCACTCGTTTGTCAAAGAAGCAACTTAGTTTTACCTCTTCTCTTTCTCTTCCGTTTTCCCTCCGGTGCCATCCTAGATCTTGGGACGAGATCCTCTCGTAGTGGTGGAGTGTTGTAGCGCCCCGAGACCGATGTGCCAGGTGTCTTCCAGTTATCCGCTGTTGTTTCCTTGTCATTTGCTTGCGTGTCATGCATTTCATATCATGTCATCATGTGCATCGCATTTGCATACATGTTCGCCTCATGCATCCGAGCATTTTCCCCATTGTCCGTTTTGCAATCCGGCGCTCATATGTCCTCCGGTGTCCCCTTTTGCCTCTTCTCGTGTGTGGGTGTTAAACGTTCTCGGATTGGACCGGGACTTGCCAAGCGGCCTTGGTATACTACCGATAGACCGCCTGTCAAGTTTCGTGCCATTTGGACTTCGTTTGATACTCCAACGGTTAACCGAGGAACCGTAAAGGCCTCGTGTGTGTTGCAGCTCAACACCCCTCCAAAGTGGCCCAAAACCCACCTAAACCCCCTCCATTATCTCGGTCGTTCGATCACGATCGCGTGGCCGAAAACCGTGCTCAATTTGGAGTCTCCTAGCTCCCTCTACCTATATATATATGTGTGCCTCCCGGATTTTTGGCGCAGATGAAACTCTTACCTCCTCCTCCGCGCGCCGCCGGACATGTCCACTCCGCCGCCGGACGCGTCCACCACCTCCAGCCACGTCTCCCCGGCCAATCGCATCGCGCCACATCAGCGCCGCCATCGCCCACACTCAACCGCGTCGCGCTACGTGTCCGGCTGCGTCCTGCCGCCACCGCGCGCCGCTGCGGCCCTCGGGGCCCGAGGCCGGCCCGCCTGAGCCACGACCGGGCCCGAGCGCCCGAGTCACCCCGCCGCCTTCTCCTCACGCCTCCGTCGCCGGTGCGCCACCGCGTCCCCGCGCCTGTGCCACCCGGCGCCGCCATGCCTTCGCCGCGCCGCCTCCCGCGCCATGGCCACCGCCCCGCGCCGCCTTCCTCCGGTAGCTCCTGCGCCACCTCGCCATTCGTGTCCTCCGGAACTCACCGGAGTTCGGACCTCGCCGGGATCCTCCTCCGCGCCGCCGGGTCGAGCTCCTCCGGCCACCAGCAGCTCCCTCCTCCAGCCTCCTCCTCGTCTCCAGCCTCCTTCTCCGTCTCCGGCGCAACTCCGGCCAACTCCGGCGAGATCTCGTCACCCATCCCTCCAACCAAACAGCCGGATCCGTCCCGCACCGCGTCATCCCGCTCCGCTCCATCCCGCGTTGACTTCTCGCGGAGGTAAAATTTCACTAAGTCCTCGAAGTTTCCAGATTCATGTGCCCAGGTTCATCATGTCATAACTTCCTGTGTGATGCTCCGTTTTGCGTGCATGAGATATCAAATTGTTCGTCTCGATCTGTACTTCATTTCATCCCATTGCACCATGTTCATTTGAGTTCATCTTGATGCCCTAAATGCTGTTGCAAGAGTGCTATGTGATGTTAGTTTCAGTTTCTTATCAGATTATGGGCATTTGTCATTTTTGCCATGATTAATGTGTGCCTCCTATGAACTTGAGCCCAACATGTGTTTTGTTATATGCCATGCCATCTTTACAGGGGGTGTATGCCATGTATTTTTATGATGAATGTGGTGACTAGCACAAGCATGTAAAGTAGCTCTCGTGATGTTGCTGATTTCAGAGACTTAGAATTCTTCTAAGTCATTTCCCTGATGTTATTTTTATGCCATGTGTTCTTGTTGCTACAGAGTGATCCATGCCACTTTTGAGCATGTTCAGTAAGGTTGATTTTGAGATATTGTGATGCTCTATCCATACATGCCTTTGTTTGTATTTATGGAGTGCTCTAGCATGACTCAATCTTGCTCTACTTTTGCTATAAAATGTTCCTGGCAGATTGTTTACATGTTAAGCAATTTTGCCGAGGTTGTTGTAGTTGATCCGTGCATGCTATGAGAGTGTTCTTGCCATGTTTAGCTTCTATGCCATGTCTACTTGCCGGGTGTATGCTTAGTTTGTCATGCAATGCCTTGTGGTGAGTGCATCGAGCTCGTAAACATGCCTACGTAATTCTGTTTTGACATGTTCCAGTTTTTCTGCTAAGTCTGAATCTGTTAACGAAACTTGCTATGTTCACATGGTTGCCATTGTATTTTCTGATCCCTTTTGGCTTATGGTCAGTAAGGGACTTTTGTTATATGCTTTTAGTAGGTTCATGCCATGCCTTGCTTTATCATGATATGTTCCTGTAGCATGTTGTTATCTTGCTCTAAACACTGCTTCCTGATGTTAATTCTTGGCATGTTGTTATTTCTCTAAGTCTGTGATGTTGATATCTTTTACACTTTTGCCACGCTTGTTTGAACCTGCTATTGAGTGAATTAGCCATAGCTCGGTGTTCATCTTTTGTCAAGCATCTTGAGTGGATCACTGCCATGTGGTTTGTTGTTATGTTGGAGTGCAGTAGCTTAGCTTCTTGTTGCATTCTAGATGGCATCGTGCTGTTGATCGCAGTTTCATGCCATTATTGTTTTGCTTGCCATTTCCAAACTGTGCATCCGATTCCGGTGATCTTTATATCGATTTCAACCAAAATCAACTCATCTTTCCAGCGGAACTCTTGGTTTTCCAAGTTGAGGCCTGGTTCAATCTTTCCTTTCCGAAGCACGCATATGCATTGCATATCACATCCTGCATATCATGCCATGTTTTGCATCATGTTTCTTGCGCATTGCACCGTGGTTGATTGTGTTTTCCTTTGCTTGTATTCTTGCTTTGGGTAGAGCCAGGAGACGAGTTTGTGATCGAGGTACCCGTTGAGTACGTTTACGAGGATCAAGCTTTCGTCTTCTCGGAGAACTTTGTAGGCAAGATGACCATACCCTCAAAATCACTTCTATCTTTGCTTGCTAGTTGCCCGGTCTATTGCTATGCCTATGCTGCAATACCTACCACTTGCTATATCATGCCTCCCATATTGCCATGAGCCTCTAACCCACCTTGCCCTAGCAAACCGTTGTTTGGCTATGTTACCGCTTTGCTCAGTCCCTCTTATAGCGTCGCTAGTTGCAGGTGAAGATGGAGTTTGTTCCTTGTTGGAACATGGATTTTGTTGGGATATCACAATATATCTTATGTAATTAATGCATCTATATACTTGGTAAAGGGTGGAAGGATCGGCCTTATGCTTGGTGTTTTGTTCCACTCTTGCCGCCCTAGTTTCCGTCATACCGGTGTTATGTTCCTTGATTTTGCATTCCTTATGCGGTTGGGTTATAATGGGAACCCCTTGACAGTTCGCCTTGAATAAAACTCCTCCAGCAAGGCCCAACCTTGGTTTTACCATTTGATACCTAGCCTTTTTCCCTTGGGTCGGCCAACCCAAGGGTCATCTTTATTTTAACCTCCCGGGGCCAGTGCTTCTCTAAGTGTTGGTCCAACCTGAGCAATGTCCGGCGCCCCCTGGGCAACCAGGGTTTATGCCAACCCGACGTCTTGCTCATCCAGTGTGCCCTGAGAACGAGATATGTGCAGCTCCTATCGGGGTTTGTCGGCACATCTGGGTGGCTTTGCTGGTCTTATTTTACCATTGTCGAAATGTCTTGTAACCGGGATTCCGAGTCTGATCGGGTCGTCCTCGGAGAAGGAATATCCTTCGTTGACCGTGAGAGCTTGTGATGGGCTAAGTTGGGACACCCCTGCAGGGTTATGAACTTTCGAAAGTCGTGCCCGCAGTTATGGGCTGATGGGAATTTGTTAATGTCTGGTTGTAGAGAACTTGACACTTAACTTAATTAAAATGCATCAACCGCGTGTGTAGCCGTGATGGTCTCTTCTCGGCGGGGACCGGGAAGTGAACACGGTTTTGGAGTTATGCTTGAACGTAAGTAGTTTCAGGATCACTTCTTGATCACTTCTAGTTCACGACCGTGCTTTGCCTTCTCTCCTCGCTCTCATTTGCGTATGTTAGCCACCATATATGCTAGTGCTTGCTGCAGCTCCACCTCACTACCCTTTCCTACCCATAAGCTTAAATAGTCTTGATCACGAGGGTGTGAGATTGCTGAGTCCCCGTGGCTCATAGATTACTTCCATACCCAGTTTGCAGGTGCCGATGATATCGTGCAGGTGATGCAACCGAGCTCAAGGAGGAGCTCGATGAAGATCGTGTTCGTTATGTTGTTTCCATTTCAAGTTGATCAGTAGTGGAGCCCAGTTGGGGCGATCGGGGATCTTTCACATTAGGGGTGGTCTTCTTTTATTTTGGTTCCATAGTCGGACCTTGTTTGTATGATGGTTGATGTAATGCTATATTCATATATTGTGTGAAGTGGCGATTGTAAGCCAACTCGGTACCTCTTTCTTATTTAGTACATGGGATGTGTAAAGATTAACCCTCTTGCGACATTGCCTATAATGCGGTTATGCCTCTAAGTCGTGCTCCGACACGTGGGAGATATAGCCGCATCGTGGGTGTTACAAGTTGGTATCAGAGCCTTCCCCAACTTAGGAGCCCCCTACTTGATCGAATCGCTGATGTTGTTGAGTCTAGAAAAAATGTTTTGAGCCTTATAGGATTATGTATATCGGAGAGTAGGATTCTTTTTACTCCTCAGTCCCTTCGTCGCTCTGGTGAGGCCTCCTGACATAGAGTTTTGTCTCTTCTCTCCTGAAATTTCACTAAAAAAATTGGATCACGCGGGTATCTGGAATCGTTTCAATGGTTTTGTGACGAGAACATTGTTCTTGGTGCCTCCTAACATTTAGGGATTGTGGCAGTGTCCCGGGGAGTTGAGCTCCGAGGTGTTGTCGTCACAATTTTATCGTTGAAGTTCTGGAATACTTGAGTTCGCCAACATCGAAAATCTCTTTTATGCAGTTGTTGGTGAGATAACCTCGACGCCACCCAGTACTGGGGCGGGAGCTCAGGAGTATTGCCATAACTCATATAACGGATGCTTTTCGAAGGTTGAGGTAAACGATTTTCGAAGGTTTCTTGGTTATGTGTTGAAGGATGGATACAGCTGGATGTAGGATTTGCTAGTTTTGGGTGAGATATTATGCTTCCCCTGTATCCCCAACACCTGATTGCATAACCAGAAAGTTTCGGGAGTTTATAAGTGGGAATTCAAGTAGCCCTTAGGATATTTTTCCGACAGATGTATGATATGAAATTGGGGTTCGACGTCTAGTGGTCCGCCTATCCACGGTTGGTTTTACAGTGGTCTCGTTGTGTCTTAAAGAGTCCTTGGCTATGCTGACTCGGGGATGCTTCATATGTCATGTGCACTGCCTTGTACATGATGGTGCTGTATGATCGAGCCCGTGTGGGCCCTACCACGAAAACTTCGGACGAAATCTCTATCATATGTTTGTTCCGGCTTATTCTGCAAGCCAATCCTTTGTTTTGTTTTCAGTTGTGGTATTCGAGCTACTTCAATGTCAAGTGTTGATTCCATACCTTTCCTAAGTGGTGTTCTCATATATCTATGTGAATGCTTATTCGTTCTTGATCATCGAGATTGTCATCTAAATTTTTTCTCTACCGGCGTGCTCCTCTTCTAGTGGATCCGATCATGTCAACATTCGCGAGATCAATTCTCAGTTCTTTGCAACGGTGTTCGTTTCAATCGTTCCAAGTTGACTTTGTTTTCCCACCCTCCCACCCTTTTTCTTCAAGGACTCGGATTTCTTAATCAAGTATCATCTTATTGATGAGAAGTCCCTCCATTCTTTTCCTTCATGTTCTTATCCGGTGATTCTCATGAATATGCTTTACAAGTTCGTCATTCTTTGTTCGTGTTATTCTCCGGTGGATTCAATTCAAGCTTTTGGTGTTGATCATATCCCTTAACTCATTTCAAATGTTTTCCATGCCGGTGCACCTCTTAATCATCCACTCTTCATATTCTATTGTTCCGGAGTTCTCAAGAGATCTCGAAGATTCTTTTCCATTCTCAATCCGTTCAAGTTATTTTGAGGATGTTGTCTCATTCAAGCCATTTAATTCAACCGGCGCAATCTCTCTTTCTAATCATTCCAACGGTGTTTCTATTGAGTGGGCCCTAACCCACGGGTCTTTTCCCAGGATCTTACCTGACTCTTCTAATTTTCCCGGAGCTATCCAAAATTCTTTTTGAAGTTTGACGTAAGAATGTCAAATGTCTTTCCCCAAGATCTTTCAAATTATTATCACCGTTGGCTCAACCTTTCTATTCGTCATCCTGGAGTATCTCAACTACTCATGGTGGTGTTTCTCGTCGTCATTCTCAACATTTGAAGACCGAAGAAGAGTTTTACCTCCAAATCTTATCCGTTCTCTTGAAGATTCTTGGTGCTAGCTTTATTTCATCCTCTCATAATTGTTTTCGATTGTGAGAATTATTTTCACCCATCCGGAGCATTTCAGGAGTCTTTTCAGTTTGATTCTCCAGAGGCCATCATTTCGGGATTATTCATTCCAGTTTTCAGCTATCAATCTCTAAATCATACCGGTGCATCATTCAAGTTTTCTCTAATCAGCTCGTGATCTTTTCATTCACTTGTATCAAAATCCCCTCAAGCATCTTCGTTCATGTGCTAACTCTTCTCGGTGTTTCTCTATCTTTTCCTTGATCATTTTCAATTCTTACGGTGGTTCGTTCAAGATTTTATCTTCCTTCTTTATCTTATCAATTCATTCGTCGTTTCAATGCTACCGGTGGATCGTTGAAGACCTTCTCAAGTTTATGCTATATCCCTCTTAATCCTTTTCAATGAGAATAAGTAGTATGCCAAATCCGTTTGCTCGTCATCAATTTAATTGGTGAAGGATAAGCATAATGTAATTCTTATTCTTGTTTCATCGAGTGAATTCAATTCCTTATTCCAGAGGTTCATCATATCACATTCTCGGTTTGAGAGACTTATCTTTTCTTTTCCAAGAGTTCCAAGATCTCGCAATTATATCACCATGGAGATTCATCTAAATCATTGCAAGGATTCACCTTGCGTTTTCAACGTCTCTTTCCTTTCGTGTGATCATCCTTTTGTTACCGGAGTTCTTCATGAAGGTTCTACATGATGGTTCATCAAGGATTTAATTCATTCTCGAAGTGTTCATTGAGATTCTTTTCAGAGGAGCTCAAGCTTTCTTCATCTCGCATTCCGAAGTGCAATTCTTTCTACCGTATCATTGGAGGTGGTATTATGTCATTCTTTATAATCTGAGTTCATGTTTCATGATTCACATGTTGTTAAGAATGAGGTATTTTAAATCCACCAATCTCCTCATTGGAATTATCTGGGGTTATATTTCACCTAAAGCTTTCCTTAAGGATTGTTGCTTTTATGGTGCTTATAAATGACCCAATGCCTTTCATTTTATCCTTCCGGTGAGATAAGCTTCTCATCTCCTTGTTGATATCTATCCAATCTATCGTTTCCGTTAGTGGCAGAATTTCACCTCCTAATTTTGGGATGTTTTCCATAAGCCCACAACAAGCTTATTCATTTCGTTGTTGGTTTTCCAACAACTCTGTTATAACCTTCTTGGAAGGGTGCCTTCCATGCTCACTTGTGGCAGAAGTTGGCATTTTCTTCTCTATTCTCATTCCTATGATCGATACTCTATTCTTTCTCCTGGAGGCATTGTGTTGTTGCTCTCTCCTCTCATCACCTCGAATGTCAGGATCGTGTTCTTTTCGTGCTTATCCATTTAACCAGAGTGTTGCGCCCACTACTTCAAGTTCTTTTCATCTTATCAAGTTTCATATCACTTTTCAACCTGAGTGCTGCCCGAATTTGTTCTTCCTTGTTCCTCTTTTCTAAGGGGGGGTTATCAACTTCGTTTATCTCCGTTGTATTCTATTCTTCAAGTTGTTCAACCTTTCAAGGTTCTTTGGTCTCACTCATTTGTCAAAGAAGCAACTTAGTTTTACCTCTTCTCTTTCTCTTCTGTTTTCCCTCCGGTGCCATCCTAGATCTCGGGACGAGATCCTCTCGTAGTGGTGGAGTGTTGTAACGCCCCGAGACCAATGTGCCAGGCGTCTTCCAATTATTCGCTGTTGTTGCCTTGTCATTTGCTTGCGTGTCATGCATTTCATATCATGCCATCATGTGCATCGCATTTGCATACATGTTCATCTCATGCATCCGAGCATTTTCCCCATTGTCCGTTTTGCAATCCGGCGCTCCTATGTCCTCCGGTGTCCCCTTTTGCCTATTTTTGTGTGCGGGTGTTAAACATTCTCGTATTGGACCGAGACTTGCCAAGCGGCCTTGGTATACTACCGGTAGACTGCCTATCAAGTTTCGTGCCATTTGGACTTCGTTTGATACTCCAACGGTTAACCGAGGAACCGTAAAGGCCTCGTGTGTGTTGCAGCCCAACACCCCTCCAAAGTGGCCCAAAACCCACCTAAACCCCCTCCATCATCTCGGTCGTTCGATCATGATCGTGTGGCCGAAAACCGTGCTCAATTTGGAGTCTCCTAGCTCCCTCTACCTATATATATGTGTGCCTCCCGGATTTTTCACGCAGATGAAACCCTTACCTCCTCCTCCGTGCGCCACCGGACATGTCCATTCCGCCGCCGGACGCGTCCACCGCCTCTAGCCACGTCGCCCCGGCCAATCGCATTGCGCCACATCAGCGCCGCCGTCGCCCACACCCAACCACGTCGCGCCACGTGTCCGGCCACGTCCCTCTGCCACCGTGCGCCGCCGCGGCCCGCGGGGCCCAAGGCCGGCCCGCCCGAGCCGCGACCGGGCCCGAGCGCCCGAGTCACCCTGCCGCCTTATCCTCACGCCTCTGCCGTCGGTGCGCCACTGCGTCCCCACCGCCTGTGCCACCCGGCGCCGCCATGCCTTCGCCGCGCCGCCTTCCTCCGGTAGCTCCTGCGCCGCCTCGCCAGTCGTGTCCCCCGGACCTCACCGGAGTTCGGACCTCGCCAGGAGCCTCCACCGCGCCGCCGGGTTGAGCTCCTCCGGCCACCAGCAGCTCCCTCCTCCGGCCTCCTCCTCGTCTCCGGCCTCCTTCTCCGTCTCCGACACAACTCCGGCCAACTCCGGCGAGATCTCGTCGGGATGGACGAGATCCACCCATCCCTCCAACCAAACGGTCGGATCCGTCCCGCACCGCGCCGTCCCGCTCCGCTCGATCCCGCGTTGACTTTTCGCGGAGCTAAAATTTCACTAAGTCCCCGAAGTTTCCAGATTCATGTGCCCAAGTTCATCTTGCCATAACTTCCTGTGTGATGCTCCGTTTTGCGTGCATGAGATATCAAATTGTTTGTCTCGATGTGTACTTCATTTCATCCCATTGCACCATGTTCATTTGAGTTCATCTTGATGCCCTAAATGCTGTTGCGAGAGTGCTATGTGATGTTAGTTTCAGTTTCTTATCAGATTATGGACATTTGTCATTTTTGCCATGATTAATGTGTGCCTCCTATGAACTTGAGCACTACATGTGTTTTGTTATATGCTATGCCATCTTTACAGGGGTGTATGCCATGTATTTTTGAGATCAATGTGGTGACTAGCACAAGCATGCAAAGTAGCTCTTGTGATGTTGCTGATTTCAGGGACTTAGAATTCTTCTAAGTCATTTCCCTGATGTTATTTTTATGCCATGTGTTCTTGTTGCTACAGAGTGATCCATGCCTCTTTTGAGCATGTTCAGTAAGGTTGATTTTGAGATATTGTGATGTTCTATCCATCCATGCCTTTGTTTGTATTTATGGAGTGCCCTAGCATGACTCAATCTTGCTCTACTTTTGCTATAAAATGTTCCTGGCAGATTGTTTACATGTTAAGCAATTTTGCCGAGGTTGTTGTAGTTGATCCGTGCATGCTATGAGAGTGTTCTTGCCATGTTTAGCTTCTATGCCATGTCTACTTGCCGGGTGTATGCTTAGTTTTTCATGCAATGCCTTGTGGTGAGTGCATCGAGCTCGTAAACATGCCTACGTAATTCTGTTTTGACATGTTCCAGTTTTTCTGCTAAGTCTGAATCTGTTAACGAAACTTGCTATGTTCACATGGTTGCCATTGTATTTTCTGATCCCTTTTGGCTTATGGTCAGTAAGGGACTTTTGTTATATGCTTTGAGTAGGTTCATGCCATGCCTTGCTTTATCATGATATGTTCCTGTAGCATGTTGTTATCTTGCTCTAAACACTGCTTCCTGATGTTAATTCTTGGCATGTTGTTATTTCTCTAAGTCTGTGATGTTGATATCTTTTACACTTTTGCCATGCTTGTTTGAACCTGCTATTGAGTGAATTAGCCATAGCTCAGTGTTCATCTTTTGTCAAGCATCTTGAGTGGATCACTGCCATGTGGTTTGTTGTTATGTTGGAGTGCAGTAGCTTAGCTTCTTGTTGCATTCTAGATGGCATCGTGCTGTTGATCGCAGTTTCATGCCATTATTGTTTTGCTTGCCATTTCCAAACTGTGCATCCGATTCCGGTGATCTTTATATCGATTTCGACCGAAATCAACTCATCTTTCGGGCGGCACTCTTGGTTTCCAAGTTGAGGCCTGGTTCAATCTTTCCTTTCCGAAGCACGCATATGCATTGCATATCACATCCTGCATATCATGCCATGTTTTGCATCATGTTGCTTGCGCATTGCACCGTGGTTGATTGTGTTTTCCTTTGCTTGTGTTCTTGCTTTGGGTAGAGCCGGGAGACGAGTTCGTGATCGAGGTACCCGTTGAGTACGTTTACGAGGATCAAGCTTTCTTCTTCTCGGAGAACTTTGCAGGCAAGATGACCATACCCTCGAAATCACTTCTATCTTTGCTTGCTAGTTGCCCGCTCTATTGCTATGCCTATGCTGCGATACCTACCACTTGCTATATCATGCATCCCATATTGCCATGAGCCTCTAACCCACCTTGCCCTAGCAAACCTTTGTTTGGCTATGTTACCGCTTTGCTCAGCCCCTCTTATAGCGTTGCTAGTTGCAGGTGAAGATGGAGTTTGTTCCTTGTTGGAACATGGATTTTGTTGGGATATCACAATATATCTTATTTAATTGATGCATCTATATACTTGGTAAAGGGTGGAAGGCTCGGCCTTATGCCTGGTGTTTTGTTCCACTCTTGTCGCCCTAGTTTTCATCATACCGGTGTTATGTTCCTTGATTTTGCGTTCCTTACGCGGTTGGGTTATAATGGGAACCCCTTGACAGTTCGCCTTGAATAAAACTCCTCCAGCAAGGCCCAACCTTGGTTTTACCATTTGCCACCTAGCCTTTTTTTCCCTTGGGTCGGCCAACCCAAGGGTCATCTTTATTTTAACCCCCCCCCCAGGGCCAGTGCTTCTCTAAGTGTTGGTCCAACCTGAGCGATGTCCGGCGCCCCCTGGGCAACCAGGGTTTATGCCAACCCGACGTCTTGCTCATCCGGTGTGCCCTGAGAACGAGATATGTTCAGCTCCTATCGGGATTTGTCAGCACATCTGGGTGGCTTTGCTGGTCTTGTTTTACCATTGTCGAAATGTCTTGTAACCGGGATTCCGAGTCTGATCGGGTCGTCCTGGGAGAAGGAATATCCTTCGTTGACCGTGAGAGCTTGTGATGGGCTAAGTTGGGACACCCCTGCAGGGTTATGAACTTTCGGAAGCCGTGCTCGCGGTTATGGGAAGATGGGAATTTGTTAATGTCCGGTTGTAGAGAACTGGACACTTAACTTAATTAAAATGCATCAACCGCGTGTGTAGCCGTGATGGTCTCTTCTCGACGGGGTCCGGGAAGTGAACACAGTGTTGGAACTATGCTTGAACATAAGTAGTTTCAGGATCACTTCTAGTTCACGACCGTGCTTTGCCTTCTCTCCTCGCTCTCATTTGCGTATGTTAGCCACCATATATGCTAGTGCTTGTTGCAGCTCCACCTCACTACCCTTTCCTACCCATAAGCTTAAATAGTCTTGATCGCGAGGGTGTGAGATTGCTAAGTCCCCGTGGCTCACAGATTACTTCCATACCCAGTTTGCAGGTGCCGATGATATCGTGCAGGTGATGCAACCGAGCTCAAGGAGGAGCTCGATGAAGATCGTGTTCGTTTGTTGTTTCCATTTCCAGTTGATCAATAGTGGAGCCCAGTTGGGGCGATCAGGTATCTTTCACATTAGGGGTGGTCTTCTTTTATTTTGGTTCCGTAGTCGGACCTTGTTTGTATGATGGTTGATGTAATGCTATATTCATGTATTGTATGAAGTGGCAATTATAAGCCAACTCGGTACCTCTTTCTTATTCAATACATGGGATGTGTAAAGATTACCCCTCTTGCGATATTGCCTACAATGCGGTTATGCCTCTAAGTCGTGCTCCGACACGTGGGAGATATAGCCGCATCGTGGGTGTTACACTGTAGCAATCTGACTATTTCGAATACTTCTGTAACTCCAAAAATTCTTAAAAATAGGACGATCTGACCAATTTGTATATTGATCTACTGCAAGTGGAATGGGTACTTTATCGCTCTCTGGTACAAAATGAAAACAATTTTGTGAGCATAAAAGTTTCTGTTTTCAGCAAGATCAAACAACTATCACCCATGAAGATCCTAAAGGCTTTACTTGGCAAAAACACTAATTAAAACATAAAAAACACAATCATAACAGTAGCATAACTTTGTTAACACACAAAAACAGGAAGCAAAAACAAAATTTATTCATTGGGTTGCCTCCCAACAAACGCTATAGTTTTACGCCCTTAGCTAGGAATAAGCAAGGATCTAAGTTTTGTCATCTTTGGTTCGAGATCCATAAGATGCCCTCATGATTGATTCATAAGGTGCCTTAATTCTTGTTCTAGGAAAGTGTTCCATGCCCTTCCTCAAAGGAAATTGGAAGTTAATATTGCCTTCTTCCATATCAATCACGGCACCGATAGTGCGTAAAAATGGTCTACCAAGAATAATTGGACAAGATGGATTGCAGTCAATATCAAGAACAATAAAATCTATGGGCATTTAATTCCTATTTGCAAGAATAAGAACATCATTAATTCTTCCATAGGCTTTTTAATAGTAGAATCCGTCAGGTGCAAATTCAAAGAACATTCTTCAAAATTAGTAAGACCAAGCACATCACATAAAGATTTCGGAATTGTAGAAACACTAGCACCCAAGCCACACAAAGAAAAACGCTCATAATTTTTAATCTTGACTTTGATAGTAGGTTCCCATTCATCATGCAATTTTCTAGGAATTGAAACTCCTAATTCCATTTTTTCTTCAAAAGCTTTCATCATGGCATCAATAATATGTTTAGTAAAAGCTTTATTTTGTTCATAAGTATGGGGTGAATTTATCATGGATTGCAACAAAGAAATACAATCAATCAAAGAGCAACTATCATAATTAAAGTCTTTGTAATCCAAAAGAGTGGGCACATCACTTGCTAAAGTTTTGACCTCTCCAAACCCACTTTTATCAAAAAATTTCAACAAGATTTTCACCCTCCGAAATATTGGGACGCCTTCTACCTAAAGTTGACTCTTCTCCAGTCCCTTTTTCATCAATATTAACCTTATTAAACAAGGAAACAATAGAAGAAACACCAATCATTTTAAGATCTTCATCACTTTTATCGTCTATCGAGATTGGTTTAGCAGCCATTTGATTTACTAAGGTAGCTTCTGCATCGGATATTTTTCCTAGCAAACTTTTAGAAAAGGCATACTTAGATTGGAGATTGCAAACTTCTCTACTGATATCATCAAGTTGTTTTGTAATAGCATCAAGCACAACGGAGTGCTCCTTAAGTTCTTCAGTGAAATACTTATTATGCTCAAATTGTGTAGTCATATATTCCTTAGTAATTTTCTCAATTTCAAGCAAAATATTTGGGTAAGGAACATCATAATATTTTCTTTGAGGCATCATTACTATGCAAACAAGAATGCACACAAAAACAGATCCGGCAAGAAAATGGCGAACGAAAAAGAGAGGCGAATAAAACAGCAAATTTTTGTGAAGTGGGGGAGAGGAAAACAAGAGGCAAATGGCAAATAATGTAAATTGCGAGGAGATGAGATTTGTGATTAGGAACCTGGTATATGTCAAAGATCCTCCCCGGCAATGGCGCCAGAAATTCCTTTTGATGTCGCTTGAAGCTACGTCGGTATTTCACCAAAGAGGAAGGGATGATGTAGCACAGCGGCGGTAGGTATTTCCCTTAGTTATGAAACCAAGGTTATCAAACCAGTAGGAGAACCAAGCAACACAACGTAAACAGCCCCTGCACACAACTAACAACCACTCGCAACCGAGTGTTAATGGGGTTGTCAATCCCTTTCGGGTAACGGCGCCAGAAATGGCACGTGGATGGGAGAAAATTGTAAATATTGATAGATCAAACGCCAAATAAAATAAATTGCAGCAAGGTATTTTTGGGTTTTTGGTTAAATAGATATGAAAATAAAAGTAAATAAAAGTAGATCACAAAGGCAAATAATATGAGAAAGAGACCCGAGGGCCGTAGGTTTCACTACTGGCTTCTCTCGAGAAAAATGGCAAAGCGGTGGGTGAACAAACTACTGTTGGGCAATTGATAGAACTTCAAATACTTATGACGATATCCAAGCAATGATCATTATATATGCATCACATCCAAGATTAGTAGACCGACTCCTGCCTGCATCTACTACTATTACTCCACACATCGACCGCTATCCAGCATGCATCTAGTGTATTAAGTTCATGGAGAAACGGAGTAATGCAATAAGAACGATGGCACGATGTAGACAAGATCTATCTATGTAGAGATAGACCACATCATTTTATCCTTAGTAGCAACAATACATACGTGTCGGTTCCCCTTCTGTCACTGGGATCAAGCACCGTACGATCGAACCCACTACAAAGCACCTCTTCCCATTGCAAGATAAATAGATCAAGTTGGCCAAACAAAACCCAAATATCGGTGAAGAAATACGAGGCTATAAGCAATCATGCATATAGGCGATCAAAGAAACTCAAATAACTTTCATGGATATAAAAAGATAGATCTGATCATAAACTCGAAGTTCATTGGATCCCAACAAACACACCGCAAAAGAGTTATATCATATGGATCTCCAAGAGACCATTGTATTGAGAATAGAGAGAGAGAGAGAGAGAGAAAGAGATGAAGCCATCTAGCTACTAACTACGGACCCGAAGGTCTACAAAGAACTACTCACGCATCATCGGAGAGGCACCAATGGTGGTGGTGAACCCCATCCGAGATGGTGTCTAGATTGGATCTGGTGGTTCTAGACTCTGCGGAGGCTGGATGAATATTTCGTCGACTCCCCTAGGGTTCTGGGATTTTTTGGGTATTTATAGAGCAAAGAGGTGGTTCGGGGGGCACCCGAGGTGGGCACAACCCACCAGGGAGCACCTGGGCCTCCTGGCGCGCCCTGGTGGGTTGTCCCCTCCTCGGGACTCCCCCCAGGTGCAACCAGGGCCCAACATGTTCCTTCTAGTCCATAAAAAATCTCCGTAAAGTTTCGTGGCATTTGGACTCCATCTGATATTGATTTTCTGCGATGTAAAAAACAAGGAAAAAACAGGAACTAGCACTTGGCACTATATTAATAGGTTAGTACCAAAAAATGACTATAAAATGATTATAGAACATCCAAGATTGATAATATAACAGCATGGAACAATCAAAAATTATAGATACGTTGGAAATGTATCAGTAATTCATAGGCATTTCTTGACGCTTACCGATATTACCTATTCTTTGACATTCATCACAAGATAAGACGAACTTACGGGCATCCTTGAAGAGAGTAGGCCAATAAAATCCAGATTGCAATACCTTGTGAGCAGTTCTATCTCCAGCATGATGCCCTCCATAAGCTTCAGAGTGAAATTTCCATAGGATTTGTCCATGTTTATGCTTAGGTACACAACGTCTAATAATACCATCTACTCCTTTATAAAGATGTGGGTCATCCCAAAAGTAATGTCTTAAATCATAGAAGAATTTTTTCTTTTGTTGGTATGTAAAGCTAGGTGGTAAATATTTAGCAACAATGTAGCATAGTCAGCATACCAAGGAGTACTGTGAGTAACATTTATTGTAGGTAACTGCTCATCAGGAAAACTATCATCAAAAGGTAGTGGGTCGTCAAGCACATTTTCAAGCCTAGATAAATTATCAGCTACTGGGTTCTCAGCTCCTTTTCTATCAATGATATGTAAATCAAATTCTTTTAACAAGAGACACTGGTAGAAAAAGGGCCTGTTGTCCTGGTTCGTAAGGGCCTTTAGTCCCGGTTCCTGAACCGGGACTAAAGGGTCGGTACTAATGCCCTGACCCTTTAGTCCCGATTCAAACCAGAACCGGGACTAAAGGCCCTCCACGTGGCCGGTCCACCTTTAGTCCCGGTTGGTAACACAAACGGTACTAAAGGAAATTTTCTGATTTTTTTTTGAAATTTTTTTTATTTTCAAATTTCTGAATTATTTTAACCTCTAATCTCTAATCACCCCTCATCACTGCTCAATTTAATCTGTAATCACCCCTCATCATTCCAAATCATCTAACTTCCCGGACAGTCACCCATCCTCCCACTCCCCCAGCCTGAGCACGCTTAACTTTCGGGTTCTATTCTCCCTCGTTTCCAAGTCTGCACTCGTTGTTTTCCTGACAATAGTAAGATGTCAATCCTATTAACCCTCAGGAGTTTAGCTTGAGCATGAAGTCACACATTTCACTGTTTGAGTTTGAAACTATTGTTCTAAAAACAATAATTTTTTAGTAACACTAATATTTCTTGAATAAGTAGTTCGACCATTGTTTGACCACAGTTTGACCATAGTTTGACCAGATTTGACAAAAATTCAAAAAAACTGAAATAATTATTTAATAACACTAATATTCTTGAATAATTATTTAGTAACACTAATACTTCTTGAATGAGTAGTTTGACCAGATTTAATGAAAATTTAAAAAAACTGAAATTTGAGCATAACTTTTTTTCCTTTTGGAATTTGAGGATTCTACAAATTTGCAAACAAGTCGTATGTATCTTTTCGAGTAGATGATTTTTCATATAAAAAACTTTTTAATCGGAGTTCGTATGCAAAAGTTATGCCCATTTTACAGATTCCAGAGAGATTTTGTAAATAAAGTCGAAATTCAAATTTGTAAATTTTCCCAACAACTAGACCACATATCACATGGGAAACTTATTTTATTTTATTTTTTTGACATTTCCATCATTTTCTTTTGTTTTTTCTAAAACTGAAAAGGCGGTCCACGGGGGGGAGAGTTTGAAAATGGGACCTTTAGTACCGGTTCGTGCCATGAACCGGTACTAATGCCTCAAAGCCCATTAGTCCCGGTTGGTGGCACCAACCGGGACTAAAGGTCTAACCTTTAGTACCGGTTGGTGCCACCAACCGGGACTAATGGGCATCGCACCCTTTAGTCCCGGTTCGTGGCACGAAACGGGACTAAAGGGCCCAGGTGAACCGGGACTAATGCCTTAGCCGCACGAACCGGGATAAATGCACCCATTGGTCCCGATTCTGGACTGAACCGGGACTAATGGGCTTACCCGGCCTGGACCAAAGCCCCCTTTTCTACTAGTGAGAACCCATCGAATAAGTCTAGGTTTGGCATCTTTCTTTTCCATAAGATATTTAATAGCAGCATGGTCTGTGTGAACAGTTACTTTGGAATCAACAATATAAGGTCTAAATTTATCACAAGCAAACACCACTGCTAAGAATTCTTTTTCAGTAGTAGCATAATTTGTTTGAGCACTATCTAGAGTTTACTAGCATAATGAATAACATTCAGTTTCTTATCAACTCTTTGTCCTAGAACAGCACCAACAGCATAATAACTAGCATCACACATAATTTCAAAAGGCAAGTTCCAATCAGGTGGTTGAACAATAGGTGCAGAAATTAAGGCTTTCTTCAGTGTTTCAAAGACTTCTATACAATCATCATCAAAAACAAAAGGAATATCCTTTTGCAAAAGATTCGTAAGAGGCCTAGAAATTTTAGAAAAGTCTATGATAAATCTCTTATAAAAACCAGCATGACCCAAGAAACTACAAATACCTTCTATATCTTTAGGACATGGCATTTTCTCAATTGCATCAACCTTAGCTTTGTCCACTTCAATACCTCTTTCAGAAATTTTATGACCCAAGACAATGCCTTCATTAACCATAAAGTGGTGAAAGTGCAACTATCCCTAGGTGGTTTTGGTAATTCCTAACAAGATATAGCTCATTGAACTAATACTATTTCAAGATAAATATTTTAGGAAAGCTCAATGGTTGGCATGGCATGGATTAGAAATGTGGACCCCTCAAAATGCTAAGGACAAAAGATTGGCTCAAGCTCTAAAGCTCAAGACTCTACATTTTACCTTTTAGTGATCCAAGATCACATTGAGTCCATAGGAAAAGCCAATACTATTAAAAGGGGATGAGGTGTTGCTTAATGGGTTACTTGCTCAAAGTGCTTAGTGATATGCTCCAAAACCCTCAAGCACTTTCTCATATCCACATTTGTCCCAAACCAAAAGTCAAACTCGGCCCCACTGAAACTTTCCATCCGGCGCCACCGAGTTCTCTTGACATAGCCATTGCCACAAACCCTAATCAATTCGGTCACACCGATGGGATCTCGGTCTCACCGAGATGGGATTGCAAACTCTCTGTTGCCTATTGCAATAATCTTAGTCTCACCGAGATATGTAATCGATCCCACCGAGTTTGCTTGACCAACTCTCTGTTTCTCTTATTACCCAAATCGGTCCCACCAAGTTTGTGTAATCAGCCTCACCGAGATTACGTTATGCCCTAACCCTAATGAAATCAGTCCCACTGAGTTGACGTGTCGGTCCCACCGAAAATCCGAACGTTCACATTTTGAACTGAGTCGGTCCGACCGAGTTTCATGATTCGGTCTCACCGAGTTTGGTAAATTGTGTGTAAAGGTTAGATTTTGTGTGGAGGTTATATATACCCCTCCACCCACTCTTCATTCATGGAGAGAGCCATCAGAACATGCCTACACTTCCAACATACATTTTCTGAGAGAGAACCACCTACACTTGTGTTGAGGTCAAGATATTCCACTCCAACCACATAAATCTTGATCTCTAGCCATCCCAAACTTGCTTTCCACTCAAATCATCTTTCCACCAAATCCAAATCTATGAGAGAGAGTTGAGTGTTGGAGACTATCATTTGAAGCACAAGAGCAAGGAGTTCATCATCAACACACCATCTATTACCTTTTGGAGAGTGGTGTCTCCTAGATTGGTTAGGTATCACTTGGGAGCCTCCATCAAGATTGTGGAGTTGAACCAAGGAGTTTGTACGGGCAAAGAGATCGCCTACTTCATGAAGATCTAACCTAGTGAGGCAAGTCCTTCGTGGGCGATGGCCATGGTGGGATAGACAAGGTTGCTTCTTTGTGGACCCTTCGTGGGTGGAGCCCTCCGTGGACTCGTGCAACCGTTACCCTTCGTGGGTTGAAGTCTCCATCAACATGGATGTACGATAGCACCACCTAACGGAACCACGCCAAAAATCTCCATGTATACATTGCGTTTGCTCCCTCCAAAATCCTCCCTTTACCTTCATGTGCAATGTTTTAGATTCCGCTACTATACTCTTAGACTTGCATGTGTAGGTTGTTTACTTGGCTAGTGCTAAGTTACTAAAATCTGCCAAGACTTAAAATTTGGAAAAGGCTGGATTTTTATTTGGTCAAGTAGTCTAATCACCCCCTGCTCTAGACATACTTTCGATCCTACAAGTGGTATCAGAGCTTTGGTCTCCATTTTCCTTGATTTCCATGTGATCATAGCCTTGGGTTCACAATCTAGGAGAGTATGGCGTCTAGCGAGGGAAATTATCACCGTAGAGGTCCTTACTTTGATGGTACAAATTTTGCTAGTTGGAAGCATTAGATGAAAATGCATATTCTTGGACATAACCCCGCCGTTTGGGCTATTGTGTGTATTGGCTTGCAAGGTGAATTCTTTGATGGGAGAGAACCAAACCGTGAAGCTAGCGTAGAAGAGTTGAAGATGCTGCAATACAATGCTCAAGCTTGTGATATTCTCTTCAACGGATTGTGCCCCGAAGAATTCAACAAAATCAGCCATCTTGAGAATGCAAAGGAAATTTGGGATACTTTGATTGATATGCATGAAGGTACTAACTCCGTCAAGGAATCCAAATTGGATGTGCTTCAAAGTCAACTTGACAAGTTCAAAATGAAGGATGGCGAAGGTGTCACTGAAATGTACTCTAGGCTTGCTCTCATCACAAATGAGATTGCCGGCTTAGGAAGTGAAGAGATGACCGATAGATTCATCATCAAGAAGATCCTAAGAGCCTTGGACAGAAAATATGATACCGTGTGCACATTGATCCAAATGATGCCCAATTACAAAGATCTCAAGCCAACGAAAGTCATTGGAAGAATTGTTGCTCATGAGATGTCACTCAAGGATAAGGAAGAGCTTCACAACAAGTCAAGTGGTGCTTACAAAGCCTCATGTGATGCTCCCACATCATCTAGTGAGAAACAAGCCTTCGATGAAGAATTGAGCCTAATGGTGAAGAATTTCAACAAGTTCTACAAGAGTAGAAGCAAGGAAAGAAGTTCCAAGTCAAGGTCCTACCATGATAAAAGATCTTCAAGTCGTGAATGTAATTGCTACAATTGTGGAAGACCCGGACACTACTCCAATGAGTGTACGGCCCCCTACAAAAGAAGAGAAGATTCTCCCAAAAGAAGAGGTAGAAGAGAAGAATCACCACCAAGAGAGAGAAGGAGTAGAGATGACCGTTATGAACGAAGAACATCGCGGAGAAGCAAGGATTCGGAAAGGAAGGACAAATCATCAAGGAGCTACACAAAACAAATACATCAAGCTCATGTTGGTGAATGGGTATCCGGCTCCAACTCCAACAAGCACTTCGAGAGAAGTTATCACTCCGATCCGAATATACTTAAGATGAAGGTGTTGCCGGTCTAGCACTTGTGTCAACCAACTCCTACGACATATTTGAGTCACCAAATGAAGGAATTGGAAGATGCTTCATGGCTAAAGGCCCAAAGGTATCACACCCTGAGTATGTTGATTTCAATAGTGATGAAGATGATTTGCTAGGTGATGATGATTTACTTGTTGACAATTCTAGTGATGAAAACTATAATTGAACTTGCTATTAGTCATGCTAATCAAGATAAAATGAATGACGATGATAAGAAGGAGATTGAGCGTCTAACTAAAGAGCTAAACACTCTTAAGTTAGCTCATGAAACTACCTTGGAAAATCATCGAGAGCTTTTAAAGACTCATGAGAAGTTATGCTTCGAAAAGCTTAACCTTGAGCAAGAGCATGGGTTCTTAAAAGCGATCAATGATGATCTTCGCAAGAAAAGTTCTTCTTACATTGCCAATCGTTTACTCTTGTCTACTTACATGCCACAAGTTAAATCTAGCAACAAGAGTAAGAAAGATTCTTCTTCTACTAGTAACAATAATCATGCTAAACCCAATGTTGTTGCTTCTAGTAGTTCTCTTGATTCCACTAATGATTCTCTTAGCCAAGTTACACTTGAGCAAGAAAATAGCTTATTGAAGGGAATTATAGAGAAAGGTGTTTACAAGAGCCTTGCCGGAAGTAAGCAATTTGAGGAAATTATACGCAAGCAAGGAAGGCACCGGAAGAATCAAGGTGTTGGTTTTGAACGAAAGTTCAATGCCAATGGAGTTGAGTGGGAAGAAGATCAACACCCCAAGACGAAGTTTGTTCCTCAACAAGAGAAGTATGATCCTACTTCTTTCCAAGGAACACAAGCTCAAGATGATCTTCCACCACAAGACCACAAGCAAAAAGGCAAGGACAAGCTTCAAGAGGAGATTGATGCATTTGAGGAAGCTCCCAAAGCCTTGGTCAAGTGGGTTCCCAAGACTACATCAAGTTCAACTTCATCAAGTACGACTACAAATCCAAGGATTCCCATCAAGATGGTATGGATCCTGAAGAAAAAGAACTAGAGAGTTCTTAAGGGTGACTCCGCCAACACTTCACTCATATATTTTGGCAAGGACATGTGAAAACAACTTCCATATCTTGCACTAGTTCAAGGAGTCACAAACCCTCTTGTTGATAAGACAAGGGACAAGGTAACCTAATGCTTTCATGGACATCATCTTATGTGAACATCACTCTATGTCTATGGATATCCTTGTTTGTTCCTTGTGGGACTAACCCGTGTAGGTATTGAAAGTGCAACTCACTCTAATGGATTGCTCCAAATGATCTACATCAACATTGAGCATCTACATCTTCAACACCTACATGAAGTCATCATCGACAAAACCCAAGGTTAGTTCATCCCTCTTAGGGGTGATATCACATCTAGGGGGAGCTTTACTTTAATCAGTTGAGCTAAAGCAACTCTAATGGTGTGAACACAATAGTGCTTTATGTAAAAGTAGCAATCCCACTTATGCTTAAACAATGAGTATGACCTATGATCAAATGTTCTCATTTGACTCCTCAATCAATATACTCATATATAGATGACCTAGTCATCGCCAATTGCTTGATAGATGCTAGAGTGTTTGTGCATGCTCTGCCACATATTTCATTTGCCATTTTATTGTGTGAGCATGTTGGTTGCATATTTCACTCATTCGAGGACATCCACTTGTTGTTTGATTGTTTGGCATTTTTCTCTTTTGCCAAGTGGATGAACAAGAATGCCTAAGAACCTCCTCTAGCTATCTATACTTTTCTCGTCTCAAACTCTATTCATGCTACATCACAAAGTTTGATGAAGTCAGATTTGAACCACTCTGTGTGAGGAGCACTCGGAGTCCCTGATTCGTCATAGACTTAAACTTCCAAAACCTCTTTGTGCATTTCGGTATGACCGAGTCATCCACTTCGGTCACACCGAGTTCACTAAGTTGATCTAGGTTTTCATCTCGGTGCAACCGATTTGAACTTTTCGGTCAC
Source organism: Triticum urartu (assembly GCF_056163025.1). Classification (NCBI taxonomy): domain Eukaryota; kingdom Viridiplantae; phylum Streptophyta; class Magnoliopsida; order Poales; family Poaceae; genus Triticum; species Triticum urartu. Next base: position 438,972,779 of record NC_141878.1, on the reverse strand, counting down.
ACCGAGTTGCAGTAACCGCTCGCGACTCTGCATCTCAGTGCCACCGAGTTGTTCCACTCGGTCACACCGACAAGGTCGGGATATATATACCGACGGGTTGAATTTTGGAAATTTCTCCAAAACCCTTCACCCCGCTCGTGTCCTTCTCTGCCTCCTCGGGTCTCTGGATCATCTCCTCGCCGCTAGCGACCTCCCGCCGCTAGCGACCTCTCGCCGCTGGTCTTCATCACCGTGAACGGAATTCTACTCCGCCGTAGCGAACTCCCACCGAACTAGGGTATGAGTTCGACTCTATGTGCTATTTCCCAACTCTGATTCGTAGCACATTACTTTTCCATGATCATGACCATGTATGCAAACAATCCATCCACTAAAAACTTCCTTTAAATTAGATTGGATTTGAAAATTTAGGGTTAGGTCTCCGCCAGACTCATCTCGGACCGACCGAATTGTAGAAATCGGTCTCACCGATTTGGCTTAGGCCATAGCACATGCATTTTTGGTCTGACCGGAAATTGCAAATCGGTGTGACCGAGTTCGATTCTTTGTGAAACCCTAGAAGTCTCGGTGTCACCGAACTGTGACTCGGTCTGACCGAGTTCACTAGTTTAGGTTCCAAAAGCTGCTTCGGTATCACCGAGTTTATCAAATTGGTAGCTCCGAAATGCTTTCTATGGAGAACTAGAACTAAGTTTTTAAGTCATCTATTTTGCAAAAACTCTATACTTTGTGATGCTCATCCACTCTACCTCATCTACATCTATTCACAGGGTTTACTGTCAGTGATTGCCAAGATGTCTGACCAGAGTGACAGTTAGAACAAATCTAAGGAACATGTGCAATTGAGTGAGGGTTCGGATCCATCAAGCACCTCAGATGATGGCAGCAGGAGCACTCGTAGTAACTTGCCATAGGCAGCCACCAGGACAAGGAAGAAGAAAACCTCAGACTCTGAGGATGAAGACTATGTGGCTGTTGAGGATGAGGCCACCTCAAAGAAGAAAATGTTGAAGGAGTATGGCTCAATTGCTACAATGAAGCCAGCGATGCACAAGAAGGCACATGCCAAGAGAATGCCAACATCCAAGCCTAGGAAAGAAGCCTTGGAAGAAACTATGGAGTTCACTCTTGAACCCAAAGAGGCTGGAGAAGGCAAGAAGAGAAAGGATAGGGTCAATAAGACCACTCCCAGAGCTCTGGGGAGATCATCCATGTTCAAGGATCCCACAGAAGAAGAGGAAGAGGAAGATGATGCTCCAGCACCCAAAGCTCAGAAGCTTATGGGATATGCAATTAAGTCAGGGGCTGCAACATCAAAGCCCAAGTCTGCTCCCAAAGCTCAAGCTCAGAAGTCAAATCCCAAGAGAAACACCAGAAGTATTCCTGCAGAAGAGAAGAACAAGGCCCCAATGCCTCAAGCTGAAGAAGAGGATGATGAGTCTCTTGTTTTGAGGAAATTGAAACCCAAGATCCCAGACCACAATGATATTCATCCCGTGGCTGAAGACATGCACATCAGAAAAGATGCTGGACTGAGATTGTGGAGACAGTCTGATCCCTATGCTGTGAGGAGAAGGACTGCAGTTGACTACAGGTTCCACACAAAAGAACAGCAAGACCTCTATGAAACTATTTTGCTTGACAAGAAGCCCATTGTTTGTGACATGAGATGGGTTGATTGGGAATTCATCAAGGATAATGAAGATCACTTCCCAGGAGTATATGACAGCTTCAAAGCCTATGGAGTAGATGAGTTTGTTGGACAAAAGCTCACAAAATGGAATGATGAGATGATCATGCAGTTTTACTCCACTGCTCACTTTTACCTAGATGGGAAGATCATATGGTTGTCTGAAGGTACTAGGTACCAATCCACTATTGAAGAATGGGCCAAGCTGATCAATGCCACAGAGGAACATGAGGATGACTTGGATGTGTATGCCAAGAAGAAGAAAGACCACAACTCCATGGCAAACATGTATAAAGAGATCCCTGATAAAGCTTTGGAGACTCACAAGCTTGGATCAGTACATTATGTGTTGTCTGGTCTGCCTACCATCAACTGGATCCTAAGGCACACATTGCTACCCAAGTCAGGAGATCACAAGATGATCAGAGGACATTCCATCAACATGCTACAAATCTTTGATGTCCCTCAGAAGTTCAAGGTCATGAGTCTGATTGTAGAGACAATCAAGAGGACTGCTGCTGACCAAAAGAGAAGTTGTGGGTATGCTCCCCATATTCAGGAGCTCATCAATTCTAAGATGGGCACAGTAACATACTTGTTGGACAAGGAGCATCTACCCCTTTATCCTGAATTTGAAGATAACACAGTAGTGATGAATGAGGAGGAACCATCATCAGCTCAAGCACAAGAGAAGAGACCCAAAGCTAAGGCAGAGAAAGCTGCAAGGATGCCAAGTGCAGAAGAAGCATCTCAGGTGTTCCTCAAGTCAAAACAAGATCAGTTAGGCTATCTGATTCAAGCTACACTGAGGATTGAGAAGGGCTTGGCTACCCCGACTCAGAATCAGGAGAGCCTGGAGAGGATTGTTGAGACAAAATTCCATGATCTTGACCTCAAGGTAACTGAGATACATACTATCGTTGAGCAGCTTCAGGAGGAAGCAGAAGAGAGGAGAGGGAAGGCAACTACTGATGCTTTTCAGCGTGTGCCATGAGGTCAAGGTCTGCCACAGTGCCAGTACCAGTATCTAGAACTACTTTGTCAGCACCAGCAGCTACAGCCTTAGTACCACCTCCAGTAGCCACTCCACCAGCTCCAACTACATCGACAGATGCCTTCTTCCTTGGAGTTCTCTCTACACCACCTCCCGAAGACCGAGCATGAGAGACGCATAGCACTATGCATTTTCAAACTTTTTGGTAACTTGTTGCCAAAGGGGGAGAAATATGTATAGATCATAGGCTTCGAGAGAGAGTGTGTTGCTTTTTATCTCTCTTGTTTTTGGTTGAACCTTTTTATGCGCTTGGTTGATACACTATGTCTTTGTCTGTGTGAGATACTTGTTTGATCATGTGTTTGATCATATGCTACCTTAATGCTTGCTTGGATGATATCATCTTTTATATTCTTATATGATCATTCACTTTGCTTGGTGATGAGTGCATGCTTTTAAGTTATATCATTCTGAGCGCCCCACCAAGATGTATGTGACATGGAAGAGTAACCCATGATCATAATCGATTGTGCATTTGCATTCAAAAGCAAATTTTAAATAATGCACAAATTTAGGGGGAGCTCTTGCTTATCACATACTTCTCAAAGCGATGATGTATTTCAATCTTATAATCATTTGTCGAAGCTTTGGTCTATATGTTGTCATCAATTACCAAAAAGGGGGAGATTGAAAGTGTAACTATCCCTGGGTGGTTTTGGTAATTCCTAACAACATATAGCTCATTGAGCTAATACTATTTCAAGATAAATATTTCAGGAAAGCTCAATGATTGGCATGGCATGGATTAGAAATATGGACTATCCCTGGGTGGTTTTGGTAATTCCTAACAACATATAGCTCATTGAGCTAATACTATTTCAAGATAAATATTTCAGGAAAGCTCAATGATTGGCATGGCATGGATTAGAAATATGGACCCCTCAAAATGCTAAGGACAAAAGATTGGCTCAAGCTCTAAATCTCAAGAATCTACATTTTACCTTTTAGTGATCCAAGATCACATTGAGTCCATAGGAAAATCCAATACTATTAAAAGGGGATGGGGTGTTGCTTAATGGGTTACTTGCTCAAAGTGCTTAGTGATATGCTCCAAAACCCTCAACCACTTTCTCATATCCACATTTGTCCCAAACCAAAAGTCAAACTCAGCCCTACCGAAACTTTCCATCCGGCGCCACCGAGTTCTCTTGACATAGCCATTGCCACAAACCCTAATAAATTTAGTCACACCGATGGGATCTCGGTATCACCGAGATGGGCTTGCAAACTCTCTGTTGCCTATTGCAATAATCTCGGTCTCACCGAGATATGCAATCGGTCCCACCGAGTTTGCTTGATCAACTCTCTGTTTTGCTTATTACCCAGATCGGTCCCATCGAGTTTGTGTAATTGGCCTCACCGAGGTTACGTTATGCCCTAACCCTAATGAAATCCGTCCCATCGAGTTGACGTGTCGGTCCCACCGAAAATCCTAATGTTCACATTTTGAACTGAATTGGTCCGACCGAGTTTCACGATTCGGTCTCACCGAGTTTGGTAAATTGTGTGTAACAGTTAGATTTTGTGTGGAGGCTATATATACCCCTCCGCCCACTCTTCATTCATGGAGAGAGCCATCAGAACATGCCTACACTTCCAACACACATTTTCTAAGAGAGAACCACCTACACTTCTGTTGAGGTCAAGATATTCCACTCCAACCACATAAATCTTGATCTCTAGCCATCCCCAAGTTGCTTTCCACTCAAATCATCTTTCCACCAAATCCAAATCTATGAGAGAGAGTTGAGAGTTGGGGAGCCTATCATTTGAATCACAAGACCAAGGAGTTCATCATCAACACACCATCTATTACCTTTTGGAGAGTGGTGTCTCCTAGATTGGTTAGGTGTCACTTGGGAGCCTCCGTCAAGATTGTGGAGTTGAACCAAGGAGTTTGTACGGGCAAGGAGATAGCCTACTTCATGAAGATCTACCCTAGTGAGGCAAGTCCTTCATGGGCGATGGCCATGGTGGGATAGACAAGGTTCCTTCTTCGTGGACCCTTCATGGGTGGAGCCCTCCGTGGACTCGCACAACCATTACCCTTCGTGGGTTGAAGTCTCCATCAACGTGGATGTACGATAGCACCACATATCGGAACCACACCAAAAATCTCTGTGTCTACATTGTGTTTGCTCCCTCCAAACTCCTCCCTTTACCTTCATGTGCAATGTTTTACATTCCGCTACTATACTCTTAGACTTGCATGTGTAGTTTGTTTACTTGACTAGTGCTAAGTTGCTAAAATCTGCAAGACTTAAAATTTGGAAAATGCTAGATTTTTATTTGGTCAAGTAGTCTAATCACCCCCCACCCTCTAGACATACTTCCGATCCTACATGTGGCATTTCTCCCAATTCAAGACAAGGTTTGTTTGTTCACATCTCTGCAAAACTCGATCAAGATTGCTTAAACAATCATCAAAAGACTTCCGATAAACAGAAAAGTCATCCATGAAAACCTCAACAATCTTTTCACAAAAGGCAGAGAATATAGCCGTCATACATCTTTCAAAGGTAGCAGGTGCATTACATAAACCGAAAGGCATAAGTCTATAAGCATAGGTTCCAAAGGGACAAGTAAAAGTGGTCTTTTCTTGATCAGGTTAAGAAACAGGTATTTGTGAAAAACCAGAATATTCATCAAGGAAGCAAAAGTATGTGTGCTTAGATAATCTTTCAAGCATTTGATCAATAAAAGGCAGAGGGTAATGATCTTTTCTAGTTGCTTTATTTAAGTTTCTAAAATCAATTACCATTCTATAACCTGTAACAATTCTTTGTGGAATAAGTTCATTCTTATCATTAGGAACAACAGTTATACCTCGTTTCTTAGGGACACAATGAACATGACTTACCCATCTACTATCAGCTATGGGATAAATTGTACCTGCTTCCAGAAGTTTTAAGATTTCCATTCTTACCGCTTCTTTCATCTTTGGGTTTAACCAGCATTGGTGATCAACAACGGGTTTAGCATCAGGTTCCATATTAATTTTGTGCTGACGTAGAGTGGGACTAATGCCCTTTAAATCACCGAGAGTATATCCAATAGCAGCTTGGTGCTTCCTTAGAACTTTCAATAATCTTTCTTCTTCATGTTCTGAAAGGTTAGCACTAATAATAACAGGATATATCTTCTTTTCATCAAGATAAGCAAATTTCAAAGTGTCTGGCAATTGTTTTAATTCAAACACAGGATCACCTTTAGGTGGAGGAGGACCTCCTAGAGTTTCAATAGGAAATTATGTTTAAGCAGAGGACGTTGTTCAAAGAAAATCTTATCTATTTCATTTCTTTCATGCATATGTAAATCATTTTCATGGTGTAGCAAATATTGTTCTAAAGGATCAGTAAGTGGTACAACAATAGAAGCAAGACTAATTAATTCATCCTTACTAGGCAATTCTTTTTCATGAAGCTTTCTACTAAACTTGGAAAAATTAAACTCATGAGACTCATCACCAAAACTAACACTGACAGTTTGTTTCTCACAATCTATCTTAGCATTAACGGTGTTGAAGAAAGGTCTACCAGAGATAATGGGAAAAAAGTCATCTTGTGGGGAACCAAGAACAAGAAAATCACTAGGGTATTTTATTTTCCCACACAAGACATCAACATCTCTAACAATCCCAATTGGTGAACTAGTGTCTCTATTAGCAAGTTTATTAATAGTAACATCTATGTCTTCTATTTCTGCGGGTGCTATGTCATTCATAATTTCTTGATACAAGGTGTAAGGAATAGCGCTCACACTAGCACCTATGTCACATAAACCATGATAACAGTGATCTCCTATTTTAACTGAGATAATGGGCATGCCAACAACAGGTCTGTGTTTATCCTTTTTATCAGGTTTGGCAATTCTAGCAACTTCTTCATAGAAGTAAATAACATGCCCATCCATATCTTCTTCCAAGAGATCTTTAACCATAGCAATACTAGGTTCTACTTTGATTTGTTCATCAGGTTTAGGTGTTCTAATATAGCTTTTGTTAATAACAGTTGAAACTTTAGCATGTTCCTTTATCCTAACAGGGAAAGGTGGTTTCTCAATATAAGTAGAAGGAACAACTGGGTCAACATTGTAAAGTATAGTTTCTTATTTAACTGGTACCGGTTCTTTAATTTCTTATTTAATAGGTGGGTGATATTTAAACCACTTCTCTTTAGGGAGATCAACATGAGTAGCAAATGATTCACAAAAGGAGGCTACTATCTCAGAGTCAAGTCCATATTTAGTGCTAAACTTTTGAAAAGCATCGGTGTCCATAAAAGATTTAACACAATCATACTTAAGTTACCTGACTCTTTACCTTTGTCGAGTTTCCAATCTTCAGAGTTGCATTTAATTGTTTCCAAAAGATCCCACCGGAATTCAATAGTCTTCTTCATAAACGAACCAGCACAAGAGGTATCAATCATGGTTTGATCATTACGAGAAAGCCGAGCATAAAAATTCTGGATAATAATTTCTCTTGAGAGCTCATGATTGGGGCATGAATATAACATTGAGTTAAGCCTCCCCCAAGCTAGAGCGATACTTTCTCCTTCACGAGGCTAAAAATTATATATATAATTCCGATCACGATGAACTAGATGCATAGGATAAATTTTTTGGTGGAACTCCAATTCCAATATCCAATATCATTGCATAGCCTATACCATGCCAATGATTTTCCCTTCAAAGATAAAGGGAAAACCTTCTTCATAAATTCATCTCCGGGTAAACCTGCAAGCTTGAATAATCCACAGATTTGTTCTACATATATCAAGTGCATATCAGGATGTTCAGTTCCATCTCCTGCATAAGGATTAGCTAGCAGTTGTTCTATCATACCCGAAGGAATTTCATATTCAATATTTTCAGTAGGTGCATAAGGTTGAGGGGTAGCTAATTGTGGTTCCGATCGAGGTGAAGATACCCCGAACAAACCCCTCAAAGGATTGTTTTCCATAGTAACAAGTGACAATAAATTTCAGCACACTATATAAAATGTTTCCTTATCAAATTCCACTTACCAAAGGCGCTTCACTCCCTGGAAACGGCACCAGAAAATAGCATTGGTGACCCGCAAGTATAGGGGATCAATTGTAGCTCTTTTCGATAAGTAAGAGTGTTGAACCCAAGGAGGAGCAGAAGGAAATGACAAGTGGTTTTCAGCAAGGTAATGTCTGCAAGTGCTGAAATTGTAAGTAGCATAGTAGTTTGATAGCAAGGTAATTTGTAACGAGCAAGTAATGATAGTAGTAACAAAAGTGCAGAGAGGTAGCCCAATCCTTTTGAGGCAAAGGACAGGCCAAACGGTCTCTTATGATAAGCAAAGCGTTCTTGAGGGTACACGGGAATTTCATCTAGTCACATTCATCATGTTGGCTTAATTCGTGTTCGGTACTTTGATAATTTGATATGTGGGTGGACTAGTGCTTAGGTGCTGTTCTTACTTGAACAAACCTCCTACTTATGATTAACCCTCTCGCAAGCATCCGCAACTACAAGAAAAGTAATTAAGAATAAATTCTAACCATAGCATTAAACTTTTGGATCCAATCGGTCCCTTACGGAATAGCGCATAAACTGGGGTTTAAGCTTTTGTCACTCTCGCAACCCATCATCTAATTGCTACTCCACAATGCATTCCCTTAGGCCCAAATATGGTGAACTGTCATGTAGTCGACGTTCACATGACACCACTAAGGGAATCACAACATACATACTATCAAAATATCGAACACATATCAAGTTCACATGATTACTTGCAACATGATTTCTCCCGTGACCTCAAGAACAGAAGTAACTACTCACAAATGATAAATATGCTCAAGATCAGAGGGGTATTAAATAGCATATTGGATCTGAACATATAATCTTTCACCAAATAAACCATATAGTAATCAACTACAAGATGTAATCAACACTACTAGTCACCCACAAGCACCAATCTATAGTTCCGGTAACAAGATTGAACACAAGAGATGAACTAGGGTTTGAGAGGAGATGGTGCTGTTGAAGATGTTGATGGAGATTTCCCTCCCCAAGATGGGAGAGTTGTTGGTGATGATGATGATGATGATTTCCCCCTCTAGGAGGGAAGTTCACCTGGCGGAATCGCTCCGCCGGAGGGTGCTCCTGCCCAAGTTCCGCCTCGAGACGGCGGCGCTTCATCCCGAAAGTCCTCTCCTTATTTTTTCTAGGTCAAAATGACTTATACACCAGAAGATGGGCACCGTAGGTGGGCCTGGGTGAGCACAACCCACCAGGGAACGCCTGGGCTCCCTAGCGCGCCCAGGTGGGTTGTGCCCACCTGGTGGGCCCCCTCTGGTAGTTATTTGCTCCAATATTCCTCAAATAATCCATAAAAAATCTCTGTGAAGTTTCAGCTTGTTTGGAGTTGTGCAGAATAGGTGGCCTGACGTAGCTTTTCCAGGTCTAGATTTCCAGCTCCCGAAATTCTCCATCTTTGTGTATACCTTGCATATTATGAGGGAAAAGGGCATTAGGATCACTCCAAAAAGAATTATTATGGATAAAAACATTATAAATAACAGTAAGAAAACATGATGCAAAATGGACATATCAATCGAGACGCTTAATAGACTTTCACAAAGCACATACCTTGATAAAGTTTTGAAGAAGTTTAAAAATGGACCAGTCAAAGAAAGGGTTCTTGCTTGTGTTACAAGGTGTGAAGTTGAGTAAGAATCAAAGCCCAATCATGGCAAAAGATAGAGAGAGAATGAAAGTCATTCTCTATGCCTCGGCCATAGGTTCTATAAAGTATGACATGCTGTGTACCAGACCTGTTGTGTGCCTTGCCATGAGTTTGGCAAGGGGGTACAATAGTGATCCAGGAGTGGACTGTCGGTGTCACAACCGGCAGATCTCGGGTAGGGGGGGCCAAGCTGTGAGTCCAAGGATCAATGGTAGCATGGGACAATGGGAACACGATGTTTACCCAGGTTCGGGCCCTCTTTAAGGAGGTAAAACCCTACGTCCTGCTTGATTGTATTCGATGAGTACAGGGGTTACAAGAGTTGATCTACCTCGAGATCATAATGGCTAAACCCTAGCTGTCTAGCCTATGATTATTCTGATGGCTCTACGGACTAACGCCTCTAGTTTATATACACACCAGAGGGGCCTAGGGTTGTACAAAGTCGGTTTGCAAAAGAAGGAAATAGTACATCCGGACACCAAACTTGCTGTCCACGCATACAGGAGTCTTACCCGGACACGAGGAATAGTCTTCTGCTTTATCTTCATGGCCCATTAATCCATCCCATATCAAATAGGCCGGACACCTGGGGACCCCCGAATCCAGGACCCCTCATGGACCACTGGACATCGATCAGAATTATCCTTAGGTGCCTGAAAAAGGACTAAGGAAATGTTTCTCGATTATGGAGGTGATAAAGAGTTCGTTGTAACGGGTTACATCGATGCAAGCTTTAACACCAAACCATATGACTCCGAGTCTCAATCTGGATATGTATTGAATGTGGGAGTAATTAGCTAAAGTAGCTCCATGCAGAGCATTGTGGACATAGAAATTTACAAAATACACACGGATCTGAATGTTGCAGACCCGTCGACTAAACCTCTCTCACAAGCAAAACATGATCACACCTTAGTACTCTTTGAGTGTTAATCACATGGCGATGTGAACTAGATTATTGACTCTAGTAAACTCTTTGGGTGTTAGTCGCATGGCTATGTGAACTATGGGTATTAATCACATGGCGATGTGAACTAGATTATTGACTCTAGTGCAAGTGGGAGACTAAAGTAAATATGCCCTAGAGAAAATAGTAAAGTTGTTATTTTATATTTCCTTATTCATGATAAAAGATTTATTATTCATTCTAGAATTGTATTGATTGGAAACTTAAATACATGTGTGAATACATAAACAAATATTGTGTCCCTAGTAAGCCTCTACTAGACTAGCTCATTGATCAAAGATGGTTAAGGTCTCCTAACCATAGACATGTGTTGTCATTTGATAACGGGATCACATCATTAGGAGAATGATGTGATGGACAAGACCCATCCGTTAGCTTAGCATATTGATCGTTCAGTTTATTGCTATTGCTTTCTTCATGTCAAATACATATTCCTTCGACTAGAGATTATGCAACTCCCGGATACCGGAGGAATGCCTTCTGTGCTATCAAACATCACAACGTGACTAGGTGATCATAAAGATGATCTATAGGTATCCCCGAAGGTGTTTGTTGAGTTGGCATAGATCGAGATTAGGATTTGTCACTCCGAGTATCGGGGAGGTATCTCTAGGCCCTCCCGGTAATACACATCATAAGAAGCCTTGCAAGAAAAGTGACTAATGAGTTAGTTGCAGGCTGATGTATTACGGAACGAGTAAAGAGACTTGCCAGTAACAAGATTGAACTAGGTAGGAAGATACCGACAATCGAATCTCGGGCAAGTAACATACCGATGGACAAAGGGAATTACGTATGTTGTCATAAGGTTCGGCCGATAAAGATCTTCGTAGAATATGTAGGAGCCAATATGGGCAGCCAGGTTCTGCTATTGGTTATTGACCGAAGAGGTGCCTCGGTCATGTCTACATAGTTCTCGAACCCGTAGGGTCCGCACGCTTAACGTTCGTTGACGAGATAGTATTATATGAGTTATGTATGTTGGTGACCTAATGTTGTTCGGAGTCCCAGATGAGATCATGGACATGACAAGGAGCTCCGGAACGGTCCTGAGGTAAAGATTAATATATATGGTAATAGTGTTTGATCTCTAGAAAGGTTCCGGAATTCACTGGAAGGGGTTTCGGATGTTTCCCGAAATGTTTGGGCACGAGACCACTTTATTTGGGCCAAGGGGTAAAGCCCACGAGGGTTTTGTAAAGTGCAAAAAGAAGTTTTGCAGAGGCCAGGGGCCAGACGCCAGGAACCCTGGCGTCTAGGGGGTAGACATCGGGAACCCTGGCGTCTGGGGGGTAGATGCCAGAAACCCTCGTGTTTAGCCATGGAGTCTGAGAAGGACTCTTGTCTTTTGGGCAAAACTGACCTTGAGGAGTGAGGGAGTCCTGGATTAGGGGGTCTCTGGACAGCCGGACTATATCCTTTGGCCAGACTGTTAGACTATGAAGATACAAGATTGAAGACTTCGTCTCGTGTCCGGATGGCACTCTACTTGGAGTGGAAGGCAAGATAGGCAATACGGAATGTATATCTCCTCCTTTGTAACCGCTTGCGTAACCCTAGCCCTTTCCGGTGTCTATATAAACCGGAGGGTTTTAGTCCGTAGGAGAATAGACAATCATACCATAGGCTAGCTTCTAGGGTTTAGCCTCTCCGATCTTGTGGTATATCAACTCTTGTAATACTCATATCATCAAGAATAAATCAAGCAGGACGTAGGGTTTTACCTCCATCAAGAGGGCCCGAACCTGGGTAAAACATCGTGTCCCCTGCCTCCTGTTATCATCCTCCTTAGACGCACAGTTCGGGACCCCCTACCCGAGATCCGCCGGTTTTGACACCGACATTGGTGCTTTCATTGAGAGTTCCTCTGTGTCGTTGCCGTTAGGCTTGATGGCTCCTACGATCATCAATAGCGATGCAGTCCAGGGTGAGACTTTTCTCCCGGGACAGATCTTTGTGTTTGGCGGCTTCGCACTGCGGGCCAACTCGCTTGGCCATCTGGAGCAGATCGAAAGTTACGCCCCTGGCCACCAGGTCAGGTTTGGAAGCTTAAACTACACGGCCGACATCCGCGGAGACTTGATCTTCGACGGATTCGAGCCCCTGCCTTGTGCGCCGCGCGGTCATGATGAGTACGATTTAGCTCTATCATCGGACCGTATTCAGGAGATCGCACTGGCAGCCACCCCGAGCCTCAATTCGGATCCAGTTGCGCCATCCATGGACGGGTGGATGGACCCCGTCATGGAGGCCGTACCCTCAGCGGCGATCGAGCCGAATATCGACCTTACCCTTCATGAGAGCCGTGTTGCCAAACTGTCGGATCCTTCTCCGGCCACGGACTCTGAACCGCCTGCGCCCGTGCCTATCTAATCCGATTGGGTGTCGATCATGGAGTTTACCTCCGCGGATATTTTCCAGCACTCGCCCTTTGGCAACATACTGAACTCATTAAGGTCTCTCTCCTTGTCAGGAGAATCCTGGCCAAACTACGTCCGGCAGGATTGTGATGCGGATAACAAAGAAATTCGTCGCCCACTCACCACCCACTTAGTAGCCACTGTCGATGACTTAACCGACACGCTCGAATTCGACTCCGAAGACATTGACGGTATGGACGACGATGCAGGAGTCGAAGAGGAACCACTACTCACAGGGCACTGGACGCCCACTTCATCACATGACGTATACATGGTGGACACATCCAAAGAAAATAACGACGAGGAACGGAAGGACGCAGCGACGGGTGGTTCCCTCGAGCAGCAGTCAAAGCGGCAGCGTAAACGCCGCCCCAAATCCCGCCCCGGCAGAAACAACGATCACATAGACCCAGCGTTAGAGCAGGGTGAACCATTGTCCGACCACGGTAACACGGAAAATCAAGCCGAACAACCCAACCCCGTCGAAGATAACAGTCCGGACGACATCACACCGGACAGGCGCCAGGAGCAACGTAATGCCCACCAAAGGCTTGTTGCCACGGTGAGGAGTCTGGAAAAACAGAAGGAAAGGCTCAAGGTTGCACAAGACACACTCAAAATCAAATGGACTAAAGTACTCAACACAGCAGCGAAGTATGGTAGTAATCGCCACACCAAGAGCTACCCGAAGCGGAAGTTGCTACCGGAGTTCGATGAGGAGGCCTTAGATCCCCCGCAACCAAAAATTGAAATGTCCATCCGGCCGGATAGACGACCTCACGGCCAACATAAAGCGGCGAACAACACCGCACATAAGCCAATACGCGACCCACGCGAGGGCTTGCATCAAAAGGACGGCGCAACCAAATCCATTTGTGGACCACGCAAGCGCGCTCCAGCATACGATGCAACACAACAAACATCTGAACACCACGGTACACCAAGATACAGGGGTGCTGCACACCCCCTATGTTTCACCGATGAGGTGCTGGACCATGAATTTCCAGAGGGATTCAAACCCGTAAACATAGAGGCATACGACGGAACAACAGACCCTGGGGTCTGGATTGAGGACTATATCCTCCATATCCATATGGCTCGAGGAGATGATCTCCACGCCATCAAGTATTTACCCCTCAAGCTCAAAGGGCCAGCTCGGCACTGGCTTAAAAGCCTCCCCGAAAGCTCCATTGGAAGCTGGGAAGAGCTCGAAGACGCCTTTCGGGCAAATTTTCAAGGGACATATGTCCGACCACCGGATACAGACGATTTAAGTCATATAACTCAACAGCCCGGAGAGTCAGCCCGAAAGCTTTGGAACAGGTTTCTTACTAAAAAGAACCAAATAGTCGACTGTCCGGACGCTGAAGCCTTGGCACCTTTAAGCACAGCATCCGAGACGAATGGCCTACCAGGCACCTCGGCCAAGAAAAGCCAAGAACAATGGCAGCATTAACAAGCCTCATGACCCACTTTTGCGCGGGCGAGGACAGCTGGTTAGCCCGGTGCAGCACTAGCGACCCAAGTACATCCGAAGTTAGAGATGGAAACGGGAAATCACGACGCAGTAAAAATAATAAGCGCCAGAATAAAGAGGACAGCCCGAAGAGCACGGCGGTAAACGCCGGGTTCAGAAGCTCTCGGCCAGGTCAGCAAAAGCCGCCCTCTAAAGGCGCCAGAGATGAACTGTCCAGCTTAAACAAAATTCTGGAGCAAATATGTCAGATCCATAGCACCCCCGATAAACCTGCAAATCATACCCACAGAGAATGTTGGGTCTTCAAGCAGTCCGTCAAGCTCAACGCCGAACGTAAGGGGCAGGATACACCAAGTGAAGACGAGGATGAGCCTCGCAAGCAAAACACTGGGGAACAGAAGAAATTTCCACCAGAGGTCAAAACAGTAAACGTGTTACACGTGATACAGGGGAGAAGCAAAGCAGCACTCCCAGACAAACATGCCCAAGGGCCTATCACCGCGGAGTTCTGCCACTGGTCGTCTCAACCGATCACCTTCGACCATCAGGATTACTCAGCAAGTATCCGGAATGCAGGGTGGGCTGCCTTGGTATTAGATCCAATAATTGATGGATACCACTTCACACGAGTCCTGATGGATGGCAGCAGCAGCTTAAACCTGATATATCAGGACACAATCTGCAAAATGGGGATAGACCCAACGAAAATTTGCCACAACAACACTACCGTTAGAGGAGTAACGACAGGCCCAGGGGCTCATTGCACGGGCTCCCTGCTACCAGAGGTTATATTCGGCTTCCCCGATAACTTCCGTAGCGAAAATTTAACCTTCCACATTGCTCCGTTCCAAAGTGGCTATCAAGCACTACTTGGACGCGAAGCTTTCGCTCGCTTTAATTCAATACCGCACTACGCTTCCCTCACACTTAAGATGCCCGGTCCACGTGGCATCATTACAGTAAATGGAAATATTGAGCGATCCCTGCGCGCCGAAGAGAGTGCGGCTGCCTTGGCAGCCGCACACTAAAATGGCCTCACCAACTAAAGCATTCGATAGGTCGTCAAGACCACGGACACGGTTAGACGAGTCCGGCGCAGCTATATGAAATTCATATAGGTTTGATGACCACACCCCTGTTACAAATACAAGGGGCTCAACGCGCGCAGACAAGTGGCAATTTTTACTCATCTTGAACTGTAGATGGTTTCTTTAAACCCACCTTTTTGCATGACAACTTTTCACCTAAGTTCCTCTCTTTTACAAATGACAATCGTGCTACACCCGTCCAGGATACGGCACAACGGAGACACAGGCACAGACGTGCAGCAGGGACCCATTCAAAGGATTCTTTTTAGATTAAGACCCTGCGTCAACCTTTTTTACTGTCTCTTGTTGATACACATCCCTCGGATTCTCAGTACAATTGAGAAGGATGCTGACGTCTTGGCATGTGGCCACGTCAGAACAACGCACGTACCCGGACACTAGGGGCTTCTAACAAAGGGCACTGTTTAGGCCCGGTTTACACCATAAAGACCGAATACCTTAGGGAGTGTTCAGCGTCGCGAGTTTGGCCTTATATGCATCAGCTCTGAATCGTGTCTTGGGTCAAATGTTGGGTTTGCCCGGCTCCTGTGTTTTGCTGCCTTATGTTCCACTCTATCGGCTAAGGCGGCACCAGGAGAACTACTGCGATTGTGCCCTGGTTCATCCGGACGAGCACCTCAGTAGAGAAAGCCGAAAACTGACTGTCATGATATAGCGCGAGACTGGTCAACCACTCGATGACCTGTCGGAATCCTAGAATTCCTCCGCCTTAACGAAGGGCCGTTTCCCGGCCGGGCATGTACGCACCCCGAACTCGGGTGAGTGCGGCGCCACCAGGGGCTATATAGTAGCCCCACTGTCAAACTCCTATGGCTAAGTGAAAGTGTTAAAGCATTATAGTCCGGTTGCCTAGTTCGCTGCACTCTCACCTCCTTAGTAGGACCAAGACATTGGATTAAGTGTGAATACGCGTCTTCTGCGAACACCCCCGCTTTATATGCGTGGGGGCTGAAGCCGACGACTGCAATCTTTCAGGTTATATACATGTATACATAAAACGGCCGCACAGGAGGCATCACAATACTTTCGGGCAAAAGTATAAATACAGCCTTGATAAAATTAATAAAACATTGTTTTTACAATGGGAATACATGTCACTCAAACATAATATTCTTCGAGCACTGGGCCTCTATCAAATGAGCACCCTCAAGAACTTCTTCAAAATAGTGCTCGGCAGCCACTCGGCCTATGGCCGAACCCTGCGCCGCAACAGTGGTAGCATCCATTTCCGCCCGGTATGCTTTGACATGGGCAATGGCCATTCGCGAGCCTTCTATGCACGCCGACCTCTTCATCGCATTAATGCGCAGCACCGCACCAAGGAACTGCTGCACTAAGCTGAAATAGCTGTTCGGCTTCGGTTTTTCCGGCCACAAATGATCTACAACAGACCTCATGGCAAGTCCGGACAATCAATTGAGTTTGGCCCATTCGGCAAGCTGATCAGTTTGTGGAAGCGGATGCTCTGGAACGTTAAACTGCGACCAGAATAGATTGTCCACTTCATGATCTGTTTGATCCCGGAAGTATTCGGCCGCATCGACAGCACTCGCCATCAAATCCAGATATGCGTCTGCCGAACTCCACAGCCGATCCAGAGGGGTGTGCCGCGGATCTCCGAACTTCCTCCGCAGCAAAAAGGGCTTCCCAGCCACAATATCACTGGCTTCACGCAGCTCCTCCTTCTTCGCTCTCATGGCAGAGCGGGTGTCTTTGGTCGCCATCGTGGCCTTTTCGAGGTCCATCGCCTTCGTTCAGTTTTCTTCTTCAAGGACCTGACAACGGTCGGCGGTATCTTTTAACTCTATAGCCATCTTGGCCATTTTCTCTTTACTCTCGCAATGCGCGGCCTTCTCGGCTCTTAACTCTTCGGCCACCTTCAAAGCAGCCGCATTACTACTCCTTGCTTGTTCTTTGGCACGGGCAAGTTCCGCCCGAAGGGTCTCCACGGTGGCAGCTCCATCTACAGTCACAACATATTAAAGATACTGGCATCACGCTGCTCTTACTATGTGACATTCTCTAGAAAATATCACTTACCCTGTGCCTCGTCAAGCCGCTTGTTAACAAGCTCGATGTCGGCATCCGCCGCATCCGGTTGCCGCTTTAGTTCGGCAAACTCATGAGTCCGGCTAGCCACCGGAGCTTCCACCACCTGCACATAAAGGCGGTATGGTTATTACCTAGGACTATGATCCTCTATTTGCCACCGTTCTCGGTGACAACCAGAGTCTCAGGGGCTACTATCTACACCGAGCACACCTAAAAATGCGCGGTACCATCACAAAGGTATATCATTTTACGTACCTCAAAGCCCGTTAGTAGACTCATAAAGGCGTCGTGCAACCCGCTTTCGGTGGACGAGATCCTTTCCATCACTGTACCCATTAATGTATGGTGTTCTTCCGAGATGGTCGCTCGCTTCAGCCGATCCCTCAGTGCGTCCGACCGCATACCAGACGGCGCCGGACTCTTTTGTCTGCCCTCTTCAAGAGCTGGATGCTGGGGACTTCGGGGGACTATGGGATTATCTTCTGGCCTCATCGGATCCAGAAAGGCCCTCCGTGACGATACTTCAAGGTCGCCCGCTTCTTGAGCGGGGGAGTCCCGGGGAGGCATTTCGCTCTCCATCATCTCCGGAAGAAGGTCCCCTGAAGACGAGCTCTGTTGAGAAGGGCTAAGATCCGAACTGCATGATAAATGCTTCGGTTATTTTCCTCGGAAGTAAGGTAGAATATCTCTACTATTAAGTAAATTTTGATCACTTACGACCTGTTAGAGGGCTGATCCCCGTACGAACTTTGTGCGGCAAAAGCACCCTCCGAGACGGGATCCTCTGGTGGAGTTTTCTTCTCACGTTTGGAAACCTTAGTTTTCGGATCATCAGAGGTAGTCCTCTTCCTCCCCCGGGGCGAAGGAATATCAGACTCCTTCTCTTGGCTATCCTCCCTCACGGAGGCACTCATTCCCTCGGTTGGAACAGATAGCGGTGGAGGCCTGCTTTGGCCCTCTTTATTCCCCCCTTCATCTTCCTTTGCGGGCACCAGGCAAGGTGCTGGCTCGAGCATCTTTTCCAGAACCAGATTGTCCAAGCCTTCGGGAAGGGGAGCCGAACACAGGATCATCTTCGCCTTTGCTATCCAGTCCTGGTCAAAGAGCGATCCTTTAGAATGATGTCCTGATAAAAGAAAGACAGTGTGTCCGGCCAGAGGGTTACTTACTTGGTCCGCGGTGCGGTTGCTGCTCAGGCCCACATCCTCGGAGGTGTTCGGACACTCTATCTGGGGTCCGAAGAACGACTTGTACATCTCCTCATGCGTCGGGCCGAGGAAATTCTGAATAGCGCGCGGTCCTTTTGGGTTGAATTCCCATAAATGGAAAGGCCAGCGTTTGCAAGGCTGGACTTGACGAACCAGCATGACTTGCACTACCATAACCAAACTAAAATCTCCCTCGAAGAGATCCCGGATGCAGCTCTACAGTATGGGCACATCCTTGGCTGGACCCCAGCTTAGCCCTCTGCTGATCCATGACATCAGTTGTGGTGGAGGGCCCGAGTGAAAGGCGGGGGGAGCTACCCACTTGGCACTTCGGGGAGCGGTGATGTAGAACCACTCCCTTTGCCATAATCCGGACACCTCTGGAAAGGAACCTTTTGGCCATGGAGCTCCAGCAATCTTGCTTATTAATGCACCTCCGCACGCTGCATATTGCCCCTCGACCGTCTTCGGCTTCACATCAAAGGTCTTGAGCCATAGGCCGAAGTGAGGGGTAATATGGAGGAAGGCCTCACATACGACAATAAATGCCGAGATGTGGAGAAAGGAATCTGGGGCTATATCGTGGAAATCAAGCCCGTAATAGAACATCAAACCCCTTACGAAGGGATCCAGAGTGAGGCCTAGTCCTCGGAGGAAGTGGGAGATGAACACGACGTCCTCGTTGGGTTCGGGAGAAGGGACGACCTGCCCTCGGGCGGGCAGCCGATGCGAGACTTCGGCGGTCAAGTATCTTGCCTCCCTCAACTTCTTGATATCCTCTTCCGTGAGGGAGGAGGGCATCCACCGGCCCTGGAGGCTAGATCCGGACATGACTGAAGGTCCGAAGCACCTGACCTGGGCTTTGGGTGTTGGAACTCGAGGCGGGGGAAGGATTCGATTGAGCACGGGAGGAAAAAAGTAAAAACCTTGACCCTTTATAAAGAGGGTGAATATCAAGCGTCCTCCTCGTGGCCGTTTGGGACTTGCCTAAAATCTAGGAGTCCTAGGCACGGTTGGGTTACCCACGCCCATATTGATGAGAATCCCGTAATAAGGGGGACACAATCTCTGCTTTGACAAGACGTGTCAAAAAACTGCCTCGCGTTATGTGCGGGGCTAGTTGAAGGAAACGGTTCAAATAATCACCGGGCCATGGCATAATGTCATGTTACCAAAACAAGTCGGCAGATTAGATTTGTGAAAATATTATTCTCTCTACGGTGGTATGTGGAACTTATTTTGCAAGGTCGGACACTATCCTTGTATTCTAATTTTTCCGTGGTGTATTCGGAGGAGGAACCCGCCTTGCAATACCGAAGACAATACTGCACGCCGGACTCATCGTCATTGAAGCCTGGTTCAGGGGCTACTGAGGGAGTCCTGGATTAGGGGGTCTCCGGACAGCCGGACTATATCCTTTGGCCGGACTGTTAGATTATGAAGATACAAGATTGAAGACTTCGTCTCGTGTCCGGATGGGACTCTACTTGGCGTGGAAGGCAAGCTAGGCAATACGGATATGTATATCTCCTCCTTTGTAACCGACCTTGCGTAACCCTAGCCCTTTCCGGTGTCTATATAAACTGGAGGGTTTTAGTCCGTAGGACAACAGACAATCATACCATAGGCTAGCTTCTAGGGTTTAGCCTCTCCGATCTCGTGGTAGATCAACTCTTGTAATACTCATATCATCAAGAATAAATCAAGAAGGACGTAGGGTTTTACCTCCATCAAGAGGGCCCGAACCTGGGTAAAACATCGTGTCCCCTGCCTCCTGTTACCATCCGCCTTAGATGCACAGTTCGGGACCCCCTACCCGAGATCCGCCGGTTTTGACACCGACAAGGAGGCTTTTAGTCCAAGTTTTGACCCTAGGGCTCAACATATAAATAGAGGGGCAGGGCTAGCACCCAAGACATATCAAGATTCACCAAGCCATGTGCCGGCAACCCCATCCCCTCTAGTTTATCCTCCGTCTTGTTTCTGTAGTGCTTGGCGAAGCCCTGCGGAGATTGTTCTTCATCACCAACCGTCACCACGTCGTCGTGCTGCCAGAACTCATCTACTACTTCGCCCCTCTTGCTGGATCGAGAAGGCGAGGACCTCACCGAGCTGAACGTGTGTTGAATGCGGAGGTACCGTACGCTCGGTACTTGATAGGAACGGATCGTGAAGGTGTACGACTACATCAACCGCGTTGATAAACGCTTCCGCTTAGCGATCTTCAAGGGTATGAAGATGCTCTCCCCCTCTCGTAGCTATGCTTCTCCATGGATAGATCTTGCGTGTGCATAGAATTTTTTTGTTTTCCATGCTATGTTTTCCCAACAGTCGCCGGCTTATCTGACGCGCCAGTCGCCCGTAATCAACACACATATGCCAAGTAACATTCTTCTTTAGAACAAGTACTAGATTGGCCAGCCACTCAGGATGGAATACTTCCATGATGAGCCCGGCAACTAGGAGCCGAGCCACTTCTTCTCCAATAGCCTTTCGTCTCTCCTCGTTAAAATGATGGAGGTATTGCCGGAGTGGTTTCATCTTGGGATCAACATTAAGGTGGTGCTCAGTGAATTCTCTCGTTACACCAGGCATGTCAGATGGTTTTCATGCAAAGATGTCCCGATTCTCAGGGATGAATTCGATGAGCGTGCCTTCCTATTTGAGATCCATGCCTGTCCCAATGGTGAACTACTGAGATGAGTCGCCAGGGATGAATTCAACCTGCTTCATGTCTTCGGCCGCCTTAAACTTGAGAGGCGGGTCAGATTCCGTGGTGGGCTTCTTCAGGGAGGTCATGTCGGCCGGGTCAACGTTGGACGTATAAAACTTCAACTCCTCCCCAACGCATGTCGATTCAGCATAAGCTGCGTCCCCTTCTTCACACTCACGGCCAATTTTACTGTTACCATCAACCATGATGGCGCCCTTGGGCCCAGGCATCTTGAGCTTGAGGGCTCTTGATCTTAACTACCTCAAACGTCAAGAGTTCTGATCTGTGACTGTATTCATCATGAAACGCCACTTCCAGCTTAATCCGCCCAATAGGATAAGCAGAATTCCTAGGAACGATCCCATGGAAGACTATGGAAGATGACGAGAGTTGTTTCTCTGGTAAATTTATGCGTTTGGAAGTGTCATAATATAAGATGTTGATGCTGCTTCCTCCATCCATGAGTACTTTAGTAATCTTATAACCGCCGACTTGTGGCACCACCACCAGAGCTAGGCAACCCGGATTTTCGACCCAGAGGTCATCTTTAATATCAATGGTCATAATTACAACGAGGTATACTACCTAACTGATGGTATATATCCTCATTAGTCAACTCTTGTGCGGACAATACCCAATCCGCAAGGAGATAAGAGACAGAGATTTTCCCAAATGCAAGAGAGTGGTAGGAAGGATGTGGAGCATACTTTTGGTGTGCTTCAATCTTGATGGGGTATCGTTCGATACCCTGCATTGCCATGGAGCACCGAAAAGTTTTGGGAGGTGATGATCACTTGTGTGATCATGCACAACATGATCATGGAGGATGAGCGTGATGACAACATTTACGACTAAGGGTTTGATTTTCAGGGTGAAAATGTTGAGCTTGAGCACCAAGAACCGGCAACGTATGAACAGTTTGTCCAATTTTATCATGAAATGCGTGATTGGCATACTCATATGCAGCTCCAGGATGACTTGGTTAAGCACATGTGGACTCACATTGACAACCTGTAGATGTATTGGTTTACTTATTGTTCATCTATTCAAGACAATTTTGATTGGGTTGTAAAACTATTTGATTGTGTTCTTATTTGGATGTGAAACTATTTGATTGTGTTTTTATTTGCACGTGAAACTATTTGCTTGTAAAACTATTTGGTCAAAGTCAAACTTTATAAAGTTTGACCAACTTTGTTGAAAAAAATATCAAGATCTACTATACTAAAACTATATGGTGTGAAAATTAATTTCATGATGCATCTAACAATATTTGTTTCATGTTATGAGTCCTGATGTTCTTTTCTATAAACTTAGTCAAAGTTGATTAAGTTTCACTTTGACTAAATTTTATATGCAGACTAAAAAGAAACGAAGGAAGTACATACACGCGTATGCCCATCGTTTCCGAAAACTGAAATGTCGTATAATTTTAACACAGTAGTCGTTGGGCAATGCCAAGTTTGATTTCGAAGTTGCGAACTTGTGGCTTGCGTATCATGCAACCGCCTAGCCTCTCGCCTCCTCCCGCTCCGGGAGTGGCGACCACCATACCGGCTTCCCCCACTCCGGGAACGCCGTCCAGCTCTTCTCCTTCGACCGCTATGCAACGCTGGGGCCCGCCCGACGCGGTGGACAGTGTTGCGGCTACGCTCTGGGCCATCCATGGTGAGGCCTCGTCCGCTTCGCTGTGCTCCAGATCCACTGGTCGATCCTCTGGATCGTCGGAGGCTGCATCTGGGGGCGGTGCTGGATCTGAGATTGGGGAATCCAGCGCTACCGGCGCTCTGCGCGGGCATTCACTCGCTGCGCCGGCCTCGACCGCGCGCCTCAGGTCTATCATCTGCGCCCCCCTCCGCTTTCACTTCCTGCGCCGGCCTCGACCCGCCTTCCATCGGTGATCTGCGTGCCACCCAACCTTCTCATTAACTCGCAGGCACCGGCTGGCTGCCAGAGAGTGGGTGGTGAGGGTGCCAACGGGTGGGAGGTCGTTTCTTCCCCGAAATGGCACTTGGTTTCTTCGAGGCGCCGGCGGCGTGCACCGTCCGTACCGGTTCCGGGGCGTCATGGTTATGGTCGCGGCCTCGCCTCCTCGGCGCGCGGGCAGGCCGTAGAGCGCCGCGCTGCCTTCTTAAGGAGGTTTCGGGGCTGCTGCCTGAGATGTCTCGCTCCAAACCACCGTGACCCAAGCCACCGCACCGCTACGTGCAGAGATCCAGTCCGGTGCGCGGACTGCTGGCAGTTCGGTCACCGTGCCTGTGCTCCCTCCTGCAAAGCTGCCCGCCGCTCGCCGCGCCCTCCCCGCTCCGCTCCCACACCGCCCCAGCTCAAAGCTCCGCCATCACCACCCCCTTGTTGCGAGCTACCTCCGCCTCCGCCCCTTCCTCCGCCGCCGCCCTTATCTTCTGCGGCTCTCCACCAACCTCCACCCCCTGCGGCTGACAGATCGATCCAGCAGGCGCATGCCCACCCACCCGCTGTAGTTGCCAGGCCGGTCCGTCGAGCTGTCCGCGCTGCCTCCGGCATGGCCTATCACCCCGGGGAAGCCTCGCAGCGCCCCGGCGCTGGCACCACGTTCACCACCAGCATGCAGGCCATGGAGGATGCGGCGCGCAACCTGCGCACGTCCGCCGTCCTGGTCACCATGTCCGAGGCCAGGCACGACATCAACCCCCAGCTGGTGGCCAAGGCACTTGAGCGCGACCTCAACATCCCTTGGGACCAGATGCACGTCTCCAAGCACTATCCCGAGGACTTCCTCGTGCGATTCGGCCACGCTCGCCACAGGGACACCGCAGTGGACGCCGGTGTGGCCACCTGCAGGGGCGTAGCGCTCACGCTCGCGCCCTGGTCGCCGGCTGCACGTGGGCACCAGCGTGTCGGCCGTTTCTACTGTCGGCTCGCGATCGAAGGCATCCCGGTGCAGGCCTGGCGCAAGGAGGCGGTTCAGGATGCGATTGGCCTCTCCTGCAAGGTGGACCGGCTCGAGCGCCAGACCACGTCCCTCTCAAACACCTCTCTGGCCTATGCATGGGTGTGGGCGTGGTCAGCCGACGACATTCCGACGGCCAATGGCTTCTCCATCATCAACAGGCCGGCGGAGGGGCGCGGTGGCCAAGTGCCGCCGGAGGGCTGTCCGAGAGAGGAGGCCCCGCACGGGCCGCAGTTCCCGGTGCTCATCCACCTCGACGAGACGCTGGACTTCACACCGGTGTCGGAGCGCCCGCCGGGTGCCAATACCGAATGGCCGCTCCGCGATCGGTTCCGCTGGGTCAAGGGCACAGAAGATGGCCGTGCGGGCGACGATCGTCGCCGTTCCGCACCGCATGGGGTTGTGATGCGGCCCCGCCCGAGAGATGACGACGAGGAGCCGGAAGGAGGTGGCCGCAGACATGCCAGGTCACGTTCCACGTGGCGCGGTGGGCTGCTTGGGTGCCGTTCTGACGGAACGGCTCGAGAGGCTCCTCGGCGCCAGTTTGGCAGGGCTGTAGGCCGCTACGGTCGCCGTCGCAGCGCCTCGCCCCGTGACGAGCGATCTGCCAGCAGCGGCAGCCTTTCCCCTGTCGATTCCGGCAGGCGTAGCCGGTCGCGCTCCAGGGAGAGGCTGCATGTGGGGGTGCAGGAATCTGCTCTTCGTTCCCCGCGCTCCTGCCTGCCCCAAGGCGTGGCTCTGGAGGAGCTGCTCTCGCTCCCAGTCCTGCAGGGCGTTCCTGCAGGGCCTGACATCTATCCTCTGGGCGCGCTGCCTGGGATGTCGGTTTTCTCTGCCGAGCCGGACATGGCTCCATTCCAGGACGAGGTGGATGAGGCATGGGCAACGCTCACGCGCGCTGACCCCTTCCTGCTGGAGCTGGAGGCGCTATCGAGCTGGCAGCCATGTCAGGAGCTGGGCCCCTTGCTTCCCGCCGAGGGGGGCTGGCCCGTGCCTGCGCCCTCGGAGGAGATGGAGGTGGGATGGGCCTTGGCCTTGGTCCCGGCCCAGGCTGACCAGGGGTCTCTAGCCCAGGAGGGGCTGGGCCTCAACGAGGGCCTTGCCTTGGTCCCAGCCCAGTCGCAGCCCCTTTCCAAGCCGGGGCTGGATCTGTGTGAGGAGCTGGCGCGCAACCCATGGCCCAGCCTGGGATACCTGGTGCCGGAGCCAACGGAGGAGACGGCCCCGGTAGAATCTCAGGAGCTCCGCTGGCCTACCCCCCAGGCTCATGGCCGGCACGAGCGCCTCATGACGGCGGAGCAGCTGGCCAAGCAACTGCAAGGGATGGAAGTTGATGCCACGACTACGTTCCTCAACAAAGTCTTCAAGATGCTACTGCCCTCCATCATGGGAGCGCCGCCATGCGTGCCGCAGTAGGAAGAGGTCGAGGCACCGCCGGAGCCTCGCATGGTCCCTACCCCGACCTCGCAGCGCAGGGTCAGCGCCAGGATCGCCAAGGCTGCCAGCGG
Source organism: Triticum urartu (assembly GCF_056163025.1). Taxonomy (NCBI): domain Eukaryota; kingdom Viridiplantae; phylum Streptophyta; class Magnoliopsida; order Poales; family Poaceae; genus Triticum; species Triticum urartu. The sequence goes on along the minus strand of NC_141878.1, from coordinate 438,946,928 downwards.
GATGACACAAGAGCAGAAGGCCCAGGCTCGCCTCGCCAAGCAACTCAAGTTCATTGATGAGCCGGGGCAGTTCAACGTTCAGGTCAGGGAACGCTACGTGGATCGCTTCAAGGAGCCGCTTGGCAACCTCACTGCCTCGCTGGCAAAGGCAGCCGGGGTGAGGACCAAAGCGCGAATCAACCTGCCGGATGAAGACCTCCAGGGCCTTGCCGGAGAGGAGTCGGCGAGGCTGGCATAACCGCCTCCACCGTTGTTCGGGACCTAGCTGTTTCTCATGTTAGTTCAGAACAATGCTTGTCCCTGTGTTAGTTGCTACCGCGCCGTCAGTAGACCGCGTCGTATGCCTAGTGTTAGCTTGTTGCGACCTCGCCGGGCGCCTGTGTTGTTCCTCCGGCCTTACCTGTTCGTGAATCGGTGCTGCTCGCGGTTCGAGTATGCTAATGAAGAGGGTCCCGTTATGTGTTTTAATGAGTAGTTTCTCTCTTCTTAACTGGAACGTGCGCGGGCTAAACGACCGTGCGCGGCGATGGGGTGTGCGGAGCTCAGTGGAGCAGACTAGATGCTCCTTTTTATGCCTTCAGGAGACAAAGCGCGAGGTCTTCTCAGCAGACATGCTCATGGAGACCGTTGGGCCTGGGTTGAAGGGATCGGCGCTTTTGCCAGCAGTGGGAACAAGAGGAGGCGCTCTTCTGGCCTGGGACGAGGAGCGTTTCGACGTTCAGCTTATCGACACTTCAGCCTTTGCAATCACAATGCTGATAAAGCCCAAGACCGGGGAAGAGCCGTGGTGGCTATCAATGGTCTATGGGCCAGTGGATGACGCCCTAAAACCAATATTCCTCGTCGATCTAGCTAGAATCCGCGGGATGATAGATGGACCGTGGCTTCTCATTGGAGACTTTAATCTCATATATGAAGCGCGGGACAAAAGCAACAATAACCTGAACCTGAACCTGATGGCGCAATTCAAAGCCGCGCTGAACTCCAGTGATCTGCTTGAGCTGAAGCTATCGGGGCGGCGTTTTACCTGGTCGAACGAGCAGCGGGAGCCGACTCTGGTGCGTCTTGATCGCGCATTCTGCACCCCGGATTGGAACGCGTGGTTTGGTTCTGCTAGGCTGCAGGCGCTGGCAACGGCGATGTCCGACCATTGCCCTCTCCTGATGACTTGCGACGGGGTGGCACCTAGGGGGCGCGATTTCGCTTTGAGGCCTTCTGGCCGCATATGGAAGGATTCCAGGAGACAGTTTCGCACGCTTGGGCGCAGCCCTGCCGTGCCACCGGGGCGGTGGCGAAGATCGATGAGAAGTTAAGAAGAACGGCAAAAGCGCTTCGCTTGTGGCACAAGCATCACATAGGGGATACCAAGCTTCAACTCCTGATGGCGCAGGATACTGTGGCCTTGCTAGATTTAGCGCAGGAGAATCGACAGCTCGAGCCAGACGAGCTTCTGCTGCGGAAGGAACTAAAGTCCAGAATCCTCGGGTTAGTGGTCATTGAACGCATTAAAGCTAAACAAAGGGCTAGGGTTAGATATCTCAGAGCAGGGGATGCGAACACAAAATATTTCCACATCAAGGCGAACTCGAGAAGGAGGAAAAACTTCATTGCTGCGCTCTCGTCGGGTGGGACAATTGCCACGGAGCAGAAGCACAAGGAGGAATTGGCTGCGCTCTTCTTCCAGGGGCTGCTCGGAACCGCAGCGCAAACTGGTCCGTCCTTAAACTGGGACGAACTTGGCCTCCCGCGTGAAGATCTGCACGAGCTGGAGGAGCCCTTCTCCACAGCGGAAATCAGGGCTGCCATCGGCGACTTGCCGGCTGACCGAGCACCTGGCCCGGACGGGTTCTCGGGCGCCTTTTTTAAAGCAGCCCTCAACACAATACTTCCGGATCTGTTCTTGGCGTTTCAGCAGTTACATCGAGTCAACGGGACAGGGTTGCACCTCATGAATGCAGCTCACATCGTCCTGCTACCGAAGAACGCCACACCGACGACAATGTCTGACTATAGGCCCATCAGTCTGCTCCATGGAGTCATGAAGATCTTCGCCAAAGTGCTTGCTTCACGGTTGGCCAGGCGGATTGACAAGCTCATCTCTCCGGTGCAAAGTGCGTTCATCAAGGGTCGATGCATTCAAGACAATTTTCTCTTTGTGCAAGGAATGGCCAGGCATTTCCACCGCACCAACAGACCAATGCTGCTCGTCAAACTGGACATTGCGAAGGCCTTCGATATGGTGTCATGGGCTTACCTGCTGGAGATGTTGAGAGCCCGCGGCTTCGGGCAGAGATGGTGTGACTGGATAGCAATGTTCCTCTCCTCGGCGTCGTCGAGAGTGCTCATTAATGGCATGACGGGGAGGGTGATTCGGCACCGGAGGGGGTTAAGGCAAGGGGATCCTCTGTCCCCCCTCCTGTTTGTGCTTGCAATGGAGCCGCTCCAGCGCCTCATTGACAATGCGGTGAATTCCGGTATCCTCTCCAGGTTAAGTGGTCGTATCCCCGCCTTTCGCACTTCTCTGTACGCAGACGACGCCGCCCTTTTCATCAACCCTGTGCATGAGGAGGTGATGGCGCTCAAGGCAATCCTGGTGAAGTTCGGTGAGGCGACGGGATTGCAGGTCAATTTCCTCAAGAGCTCGGTCATGCCAATTCATGGGGAGAGATTCGACTGCGAGCAGGTCGTTGGGTCTCTAGGGGCTCCGTGCTTGCCGTTCCCCTGCAAATTCCTCGGCCTGCTACTCTCGTTGCGCAAGCTGCGCAAGGTGGACTTTCAGCCCCTGCTAGACAAGCTTCGGGCACGGCTGGCCTTCTGGAAGATCATGATGTTCGCGGCTGCGGGAAGGCTGGTGTTGCTCAACGCGGTCCTGTCGGCGTTTATAGTCTATTGGATGTCGATCCACGCCCTGCCTGCATGGGTGCGCAAGCAGATTGATAAGATCAGGAGGGCATGGCTATGGCGCGGACAGGAAGACTGCCATGGGGGGCATTGCAAGATTGCATGGAGTAACATCTGTCGGCCTAAAGACTTGGGTGGCCTAGGTATCCTCGACCTGGAGCGCTTTGGCGTGGCTCTCCGCCTTCGCTGGCTATGGCTACAGCGGACGGCGCTCGACAGGCCGTGGATCGGGTTGTCGGTGCCCTGTGGCCCGACGGACCACGCGATGTTCGCCGCGGCGACCAAGGTGCGCCTGGGGGATGGGAACCTCACGTCATTTTGGTTTGATAGTTGGATGAATGGCGAGGCGCCATGCTCGGTTGCTCCGGAGATCCTTCTGCTCTCACGGCGTAAATCGAGGACCGTCAGATCGGCGCTCCTCCGAAACTCCTGGGTTCGGGACGTGCAGGGCCGCATCCCGGCGAGGTTGCTGCCAGTGTTCGTTACGCTCTGGACCAAGGTAGCAGCGGCCAGCCAGCTCAGTTCGGGCCAAGATGAGTTCACATGGAAGCTAACGGAGTCTGGGGCATTCACAACGGCGTTCGCGTATCAGTTGCAGTTTCTGGGATCCACGTGCTCACCGATTATGGAGACGGTTTGGAGGGCTTGGGCTCCGGCCAAGATCAAGTTCTTCGCTTGGCTCATGTCCTACAACCGGCTGCTCACTGCGGACCGGCTCATGGCCAGGCAATGGCCGAACTCCTACTTCTGCCAGTTGTGTCGTCGTAACCTCGAGACAACTGGCCATCTCTTCGTGGAATGCCCTTGGGCGCGAGCCCTCTGGGAGGCGGCAGCAGATCGTTTCGCGCTGCCATCGCTCCAACCCTCTCTCTGGCGACAAGAGGGCAACCTGGCGGATTGGCTTTCAGGCCTCGGAGGGTCACCGCCGCATGCAAAGTGTGCAAGATCGATCGCTCTGTTGGTGGCCTGGGCCATCTGGCTCGAGCGAAATCGTAGAGTTTTCAGAGATATTGACAGATCGGTGCGGCAAACCCTTGATCTTCTTAGCGAGGAGCTGCTTGTTTGGCAGCTAGCCGGCGGGAGACACCTCATGTCGCGAGAGTAGTCTGGTTTCTGCCTTTCCCTTTTATTTCCTTTTATTTTTATTTTTCTTTTGCGAGCTCGCTCGTGTTTGTACAGTTGGCGCTCTTCCGCCGTTTTCCTCTCATAATGCAATCGCAGCTCACCTGCGTTTCGTCATAGTGCAGTGCTCCACTGTGAAAAAGCAGAAATCCATGGACAGTAGTACGTAGCAGAATCTGCATTAATCCAGGGGCCGGCCCTCGGGTGCGCAGTAAATCCATCGACAGCGCAGTAAACCAGTAGTAATGGGCAACAAGTAGGATAGGATCTGGCTAGTGGGTTCACAGTGCCATGTGGCCGCACAACGGCATGTAAATGTACTGTACTTACCTTTTGCAGCGCAGTAAGCAAGCACGTCCGCTGAAAGTCGAATTCCCATTGGCCGTTGCTCTTGTCTGCTCCACAACTTGGACATCTCCCTTTGGGATTTCATACAGTACCATAAGCGCACTTGCCCTGGGATCCCATTGGAAATGCTTTGTTAATGAAATAGGCCATTACACTACACGAGGAAAAGGTCCCGCCACTTGGTGCCGGTTCGCCGGTAGGACGCCACGCTCCGTGCATCCGATCTAGTAGTAGTGCGTGCGTGCCCACTGCTGACAGATGGAAATACCTGTCGAAAAATTAAGGGACCTCCCTCGCTGCACCTCTCAACAGTCCAATCAGGAATTCGAGAATGTTTTCTTAATTGTTTGTGAAAAACACACCTGCCGATAAATGCAGGGGAGGAGGAGGAGTAGTGCATGACGATAGGAGTGCGCAGGACTGCACAGAAGCGTCACACATCTCAAAGCGGCCTGAGCCTTTCTTTACGCGCAATGATTAGTGGAGCCCCACTCAACTGACAGCTCGCGTATATAACAACGGACTCCAGTGCCCGTTCTTTGACCCGGCCCCTCTCGCGCGCGCAGGCATCTCCCGAGCGCGGCCAGAGAGAAAAATACGCACTCCCACCTAGCAACAATAGCGACGGGAAGAGAGCCTTCTCGATCTATTCCAGTAGCTAGCTATCTCCATCAACGACGCTCCTCGGGCACGCACGGTGTGTGTGTGGTGTGTTGCCGCGGCGCGCGGAATGTTGCCCGGGTGCGGGCTGTTGGATTGCCTCCGCCGCGGCGAGCGCGACACGCATGACGCCGGCCGGACGGACTCCCGCGTCTCGGCCGACCCGGGTGGCGGGTCGGCGTCGTCGGCCGGGAAGAGCGGGCGGGCGAGGCGGCTCGAGTGGGCCGAGGTCGAGTCGGTCACGGGCGGCTTCTCGTCCCGCGTGATCGGCCAGGGCGGCTTCAGCACCGTGTACCTGGCGTCGCTCACCTCCTCCCGCCTCGGCGCCGTCAAGGTGCAGCGGAGCAGCGAGCGCCTCCACCGCGTCTTCCGCCAGGAGCTCGACGTGCTCCTGTCCGTGCGCCATCCCCACATCGTCCGCCTCCTCGGCTACTGCGACGAACGAGGTACACACCCACCACGATCGGTGTCCGTTTCTTGGTCAACCCATCCACATTTCTACGAACGAGGCAATGGAGTTCTGGCTGGAGCGCTGATCTTGATTCTTTCCCGCGTGCAGAGGAGGGCGTCTTGGTGTTCGAGTACGCCCCCAACGGCGACCTGCACGAGAGGCTCCACCGGAGCGGCCAGAAGCGGGCGGCGCTGCCGTGGGCGCGGCGGATGGCCGCCGCGTTCCAGGTGGCGATGGCGCTGGAGTACCTCCACGAGAGCCAGGACCCCGCGGTCATCCACGGCGACGTCAAGGCGTCCAACGTCCTGCTCGACGCCAACATGGACGTCAAGCTCTGCGACTTCGGCTTCGCGCACGTCGGCTTCTCCGCCGCGGTCCTCCCGGCCGCGGCCAGGGCGTCAGCGCGCCACGTCATGGGCTCCCCGGGGTACGTGGACCCGCACTTCCTCCGCTCCGGCGTGGCCACCAAGAAGAGCGACGTGTACAGCTTCGGGGTGCTGCTGCTGGAGCTGGTGACCGGGCGGGAGGCCATCTGCGCGGACACGGGGTGCCGGCTCACGGTCGCCGTGGCGCCCGTGGTCAGCGAGGGGAAGGTGGCCGACGTGGTGGACAGGAGGTTGGGAGACGCGTACGATCGCGAGGAGGCCGTGACCGTGGCGGCGCTCGCGCTGCAGTGCATCAACGTCAGCTCCGGGCTCCGGCCGTCCATGACGGACGTGGTGCGCGTTCTCCAGGAGAAGACGTCGGCGTTGATCTCCGCCGTTGGACCTAAGCCGGCCAGCAAGATGGTGGTTTCGTAAAGGTTTAGTACGTACGTAGGGTGTAAATGCTTAGGTAGGGCACACAACCTTTTCTCACTTTGTTATTTATTGTATAAGTGGATCAGTTAGTAGTTGAACAATCGAGTCCCGTACAATTTTTGTGATGTCATGGATGGGGTTGCAGGCAGGTAGTGGCTCGTTAATCTAATCCGCCTGTAGATCTTACGCAGTTGTTTTTGAGATAATATACATGGAGTACGCGCTTAAGCTAATACAAACACGCATGTGATCTTCCGGGTACTTTGAGACGAGTTTACTGCTGAGGAAATCAAAGCCGATCTTCAACGGATCCCGCCATTCGCTGCGCTTAGCGAATGCATGTGATCCACCATGGTCAGAAATGTTGTTTACTCATCTTTGGAGCTTTGGATGCACGTCCATGCATGCACTCCCCTCGTCCCCCGCTGATCTAAGAGCATCTACGGCCACGATGGTCAAATCCAGTCCCTCAAACGCCTGCAGACGCGTCTGGGTGCGTCTGTGGACATTGATTGGGCACGCCTTATTTGTTGGCTTGTACACCCGCGTCCTTCATATCTGAAACTTCAAAATCATACAAAGCATGCAACACTAGGAAAAAAAGATCATCACATGCAATCCATTAGATCACCATTTCATCGCAGGACAAAAGGAGCATAGTTAGTTGGAGCTCAATGGCGAACAATGCAAATTCATACTAAAAACTAATTAAAATATAAGCACAAGGGTGAAGGGTGGAGGAAATCACCATTTCCAAGCCGAAATCTTCCCCTTCCGGTCATTGGCGCGGCTGTGCCCCTCCTTCACGTTGGCGTCGGTGTGAGGAGGCACGTTTTCGTCGAAGCTGGAGGTGGAGCCGTCCATTATATCCGAGTCGGGGCTGCACCTCATGCCCTACAGCCTGCGGAGCAGGCAGTCCTGCTCCTTCGCATGGCGGGCCGCCTTCGCCTTCGTCGCCGCCTCCTTGGTTGCCTCGCGCTCCGACAACTCGATGGCGAGTCGGAGCGCCTTGTCATTTTTACGGCGGAGGCGCCACGCATCCGTCTCCACCATCGTGAGAGAGCGGCGGAGGACAGACACGAGGAGCGCTGCCTCGGGATCGACTAGCGCGCTCGCGCGTGGACATCGACTCGGACGCCGCTGCCCTCTGCCTAGCCCGCCGCCGCTCGCGCCGGGCTGTTGTGCCTCCGACTCGGGCATCCGAGTGTGCACCGGCCCCGGCGCAGGTATGAGGACCCGGCGGTGGCCGGGTACCACCTCTGGAGCAGAGGGTGGTGGTGGTGGTGGACGGCGTACCTGGAGGGTGTAGCAGAGTGGCCGGAGCTACGTGTTGTGCGGGATGGGCCGGAGACGTCGCCGACGCTGTGTCGACGGGCGTCAGGCAGAAACGAAGTGGATCCGCCGCTGCCAGATCTGCCTTGGACGACGATCGAACACCTCAATGTGATGCGGAGGGCGACCTTCTCCACTTCGTTGGGCTCCGCTTCACACAGAAGGCTAGCCCAGTCGTCGTCGGAGCCGGAGTCCCCACCGGAGGCAGCGCTCCTTCGGCCGCCAACCATCAGATGCGTTTGGAGGCACAACACAACAAATTTCCCTCACATCTCTTTGTTTTTTTTCTTGTTGCTCATGAACCTTGAACTTGTGGTTGATGGTATGCTTTATAATATAAAATGAAGGAAAACCCTTCTTCGTTAATCGGATGCGTTTGGAGGGGATCGAAAGTGGAGCGGACGGAGATGAGAGGGAAGTGGAGTTCGGGTTGACTGCGGTCTAGGGTTTTCCTGATGGGGATATTTGTGGGGCAGGCGTGGGGTAGGCTGGGCCAAGCCGACGTGACGAGCACGCCCGGGCGTCCCATATCCACCTCATATTTGGGCTAGATATAAGTGGTGTCGGACTGACGTTTAAGACCCGTTTGAGGCTCTCGGATGGGTTAATTTTTTGTGACCGGTCAGTCCGTCCGGATGTTTGAGACGGATTTAGAACGCCCGATTGTATATGCTCTAATGACATGTATCATCTCGCTGTTTGACGCCATGTCACCACTTCATTCGTCGTGACCAAGTGGTCAACTTGGTAAGCTATCAACAAAAATATTGCAATCACTTCATTCGTCGTGGCAGCAGAGTCATTTCGTGTTTCTCCACGGTGGTTCAGTTTATTATTTCTTGTGTCTGAAGGTGGAGGGGCCCCCGAGTATGTATTTTGTTGCACTAGGCCTATTTTTTGTGTCTGAAGTAAAAAAAGATCTGGTGCGGCTGGCCCATCGTTAAGTAGTTGCGGCTATCGATGGAGCGCCAGATTACGATCGCCATAACTCACGCATCGACTGTGGGGATCCAGGAACCTACGCATGCAGCACCATCACGCACGCAGCAGCGATTGCCTTCCCCCCCCCTCACGCCCAGATCATCATGGCAGATGAACCAGGAGAGCTCCCTCAAGGATCGGACGAGGCTCGGATCTAACGAACGCGGTGCGCGCCGGATCGGAGATCAGCGGCGGACCGGTGCTGTTGTTTGTAGTTTATAGAGGTGAGTATTGCCGGCCGGTCTACATCTAACACTGTTGGTATAATTAATCTTTCTGGTTCTGCAGTTTAATATTGATATTCATGTGGTGGTATAGATCTTAAAGGATCAAGCGAAGAACAAGGTTCTGGATGCTGGCGGTTGATTTATATATGAACTGAGCAATGACGGCACAATTGGGTAATTAACTCTTAATTTAGTCATTTGCACAAGCCGCTAGGTGGGAGTAACTTAATTTGCACTATCTCGCAACACTATAGATTTAATTTTTAAGGATATGAAGGTATTTAATTTGTGAAGATATGAAGGAATATTTTCTATATCACTCGTATGAATTTTCCTCATCTATCAAATTTCTCAGATACTCCTATTTGTAGTAATAGTCTTACCATATAGTCATTTTAAGAAGTCAAATTGTGAACCCAACTATGCATTTTGGATGCAAATTGTTTTAAGATTTTTCGTACAATAGTATACTCCTGCGGTGGTTGTATAGTTCAAGCATGACATTAAACAAGACATTGCAACACACATTGTTGTCTACTTTCTCCATAGCGCATTATTTCGATGCTTATGTTAAGGGCCTCCAGTTTTTATTTCGCCCCGGGCCTCCTGAAATGTCAGGACCGGCCCTGTCTGCTTGGATGATTTCAAGCAGGAGTGTGAGCAAATGAGCAACGCAGGCGCACGAGTGTGCGCGCGGCTCTCATGCCGTGGATGTGTGGATTATAAAAGGGAAGAGGCGTGTAAAGCGCCGAGGCACGAAAATGACCAAGTCACACGAAAATTCGTGGATCGGTTGCTGCGGTTGACGGACACCCTAACCGACAGCCTAATGACGGCCTGGATCGGAATTAACAACGGTTGCACAAGTTATCCACGATTGAAGCCTTCGATCGAGAACAACTACGGGAAGGCGTACTAAATGTGCCGTGCGTAACAGTTCACAAACTGCCCTGGTCGATCGGTCACCTGCTGGAGAGGCGAGTTAGGTCGCATTCATACTTAAAGTGCTGGTTGCAACGCATGATGGAGATGCGTATGCGTTGCATCAACTTTGGTGAGGAGTTCAATGTGAGGGTATGTGCAACTAACTCTTGGCTAATCAGCTTGCTTTTGCGATACGAAAGATCAATTCCGCCGTTTGTTTTCACGTGCTAATCAGTTTGTGATTTTATAATTCGAAGCACGAGAAATATACCGAGTGAAGCGAACGTGTGGCTGGTGTGTTCTGCACCCTACGATTCACAGCGGGAGCGCTGCTAATGCTGATGCGTCCATGCATTCACACAGACGCCACGCTCTAGCCGTCGTCGCGCACTGTTGAGTATTATGTTGAGTATTATGTTTAGTTAGAAAATACTACCTTCGTGCTGGTTTTTTTCAAAAAGAAGGAATACCTCCGGCCTTTGCACCTCTGGATGTACACGGCCATCTTCATTCTGATTTATTGATCCTCATTATATTGTGTGCTAAATTTTAATCATAAATTTAATTAACAAAATATTAATATATGTCATAAAAAATCATTCATGTATCATTGAAAACTATGTTCAAATATCAATCCAACGATTGCATCGACCCACGCTCCACCGTCCATCAAGGCATAGCGACATGGCTCGCGGTCCCCACCGTCGCTTTGAGGTCTTCCCATTGTCGCCCCGATCCACCAGCTGCCGCCGCGTCGCCCCTTCGGGCCATAGCGTCGTGGCCAGTGATCCACTCCGCCATCCCAGCGTGTCGACTTTACGTGGTATGAGCTGCGCCGCATGTCCACCCCCTTCGTCTTCGTTCAGTGCCAACTTGTCGCCAGCGTCGCCGTTATCTTTCCCGACCACTTCGTCTACTCCGACCACCGTTCGCGACATCTGCCCCTCGCCGCTTGGCACCAAAACCATCGTTGAGTTCTTCTCTGCTAGCCCCTCCGACTCCTTGACATGGCGTACAGTTCGTGCAGGTCCCTCGTCTACGCATGCTCGGTGCTGGCAACACCGACGCGTGCTTTCGTGCACGACATGTCCCCGGGCCTGGCAAGCCTGGAGCGGCGCTTCGTCAACTTCGTCTTCGTCTGTCTACGCATGTCTGGTGCTGACAACACCTATGCGTGCCTTCGTCCATGATGTGTCCTCGGGCTTAACAAACCCAGTGTGACGCGTCGTCAACAACGTCTTCTTCCCGACGCACTACTACTTCGACATCACTACGCCCATGACTAACTCGGCACCTCCTTACGTCCGCGGCTCCACGGCGACTTCCTCGACACCGGCTACCCGACTCGACATCGACCACGGCGTACTACACGCGACTACCTCGACCACGGCTACACCACCCACGCTCTCAGCTACCTCGACAAATGTCATAAAGGGCTACCGCCTTGCTTGAGCAGCCACGTCGGTTTCCACCACAGCCACGCCTTCGGCGATGCATCGACCGTTATAACTGTGGGGGGTGTCCGTCGGCTTGCCTTCGAATTCTTCTCCAGTCTCACCGTCTGTGTTGCTACCGTTGTGACCGCGGGGGATGTTGAGTATTATGTTTCGTTAGGAAATACAAGATAGACTAGGATTTGTTTTGACTTGTCTTGTACTCCAAATTGATCATTGTAGTCCTATATATATACACAAGGCTCAAGCAGTAAACATCAATCACACCAACGCTGGTCGCGCCTGGTAGCGGTTTTTTAATAAGAGAGAGAAAGGTCTTCAAGAAATTAATTTATGGTTTGCCTAAACTGAAAGAGTCTTGGACATTATACAGCGCAGCAGTTGGGCATACCGTGACACGGACATGTGCCGTCTAGTACACCGCGTGGCGCGTTTGTACATCCTGCCTTCTGCGAGGCCAGCCAGACCGGAACTTGTAGTATAGGGTACTCGACGACAGCTGGGTTTCTGAACGGCAAAGCGGTTGAAATTCAGCATATTTCTCGCTCACAAGTCGCAAAACCACATGCAGATCAGATCGCTTCGCGCACAAAAGTCTCCCTTCTCGCTGTTCGTCCGTGCCGAGTTAGCGCGAAAACAAATGCTCGCAACGTGATCTGGGAGCAGGCATTATGCCTGGCGCTAGTAGCAGCATTTGGGCTAGCTGTTGTTGCTTGGTGCGGCCTGAAACCCTCATTTTTCTACGGTTGGCCCCTGGACATGGCGCATGTGAGATTTGGGAGCTATCGATCACTTGTGTTCTTGGTCAGTTTAAGGAGCAGCTGCTAGCGTGCTGCATTATTGGAAATATTGTTGAATGCTCAAGGGGCCGGGCTGCCCGGATCCAGTCTCAACTTGTTTATTTGTACCCATAAGAAATGGTAGATCAAAACTCTGCTGTTAAACGTGGTTTAGCCGGCATCGGTATTGTGGCGGTGGCATATGTCATAGTTCTGGAGGACGTTTTCGCGAATCAAAATTTTCCAGTAGCTATATGGAGTATTATTTGACATCAAATCATTGAGTAATCTTAACTCAACATAATTGAGCAACAGCAAACTGGGCCTTACTTAGTAAGAAGTTCTAGTTTAGTTTCAAAGGTTTCTCGTTCTTCTAGGCAAACACCTAAGGGTGTTCTCCTGAATCGTAGTATTAAATTGTCAAATCTTCGAGGAATCACAACACTCAACGGAAAACAGGTTACACACTCACACAATCCAATTTTGCAATCGAACACAAATATATAGGGTACGTAGCATTTATGTGGTTTGCAGTCCATTTGCTTTTGTTCATCTAGCGCAGCTTCTCTTGGCTATTTGCTCGTGGTCTCTTTCTCCGAGTTGTTTCTTCCATCATCTCCTCAGGCCGAGCAGTCCAAGGAGTAGAAGTATGTAGTTCGTGTTGAAAACATGTCTCAACATCCTGATTTTACTGTCGTCCCATGGCGGGTATCTGAACATGAACTCGATTAGGAAGCTTCTCTTGAACACTGCCTTTTTGTTACTGAAAAGCTCAAAGCTGTATTTGCCATGGTACTGTCCGAACCCGCTTTGCCCAACGCCACCGAACGGGAGGCCTTCTACTGCGTACTGCAACAACATACTAGTCAAGATTAGGTCAATCTCAACAGTAAAAAGAATGAGAACACTTCAAAGATTTATGCTGCGAAAACGCGTGTAGTTTGGAGGAATGAGGTGGATAAGTTTGCATGCCTGCACAATTGCGTCGTTGAATGTGATACTTCCAGATGATGTTTCATCTATAATCCGGTGTTTTAGCTTCTCGTTTTTGGTGAAAGCATAGATTGCCAATGGTTTTGGCATTGATGTGACAAACTTAATAGTATCTTCGATCTTCTTTACCTGAAAGCCCACATGTACATACACCATCAACTTAGTATTCCCTTCGTTCACTTTTGTAAGACCTTTTAGACATTTAAGACATCATCTAAAACAGTTCAATTTCAGCTGTCCTAAACGACTTACAAAAGTGAACAGAGGGAGTATTATAATCTGTCACATAATATTTGTCCATTCGGCATACCGTGATGATAGGGAGCAGTGGGCCGAATATCTCCTCAGTCATGATGTCAGAATCGAGTGGAGGGTTTAACAGTATGGTGGGTTCAATTGTCCTGCGCCATAGGCATAGTGGCATGAGGCACCAATTTTATCCATTTATTTTGTACATGATATATCCATAAGAAGGATGTGGACAAATGGAGGTGAACTTACAAGGTCTTTTCGTTTACTGATCCCCCGTGCACCACTGAACATGCCACCCTATCATCATCCAAAAAGTTGCTTAACCTCCGGAAGTGCCTTGCGTTCAAGATCCTGGCCATGCACTCTGGTGTAGTGGTAAATCTCTTGACCGTTGATTTCAGTAGCTCAATCTTCAAAGAGACAAAAATTACTGCATGCTCAAGAAGCAGTCGGAAGATATATGTAGTGTATATGCCATGAGCTTGTATAGTATTGTAGTTAACTGGATATTAGAGTGGACCATACCAGAATAGGAGCAAATTTCTCCTCTACCAGGATGTAGTCAATGGCAACACATGCTTGGCCGGCACATACTGACCATTTCGCTCCCGCTATTCGATTCACTGCAATCTGTATAACCCGCACATGGGGTATATAGTTAGTTCGTCATTCATTGTGACTTGTTGCAATTAAAAACATGACAAATCCCTAAGAATTACCTGCCTATCTCTCTTACTATCGAGCTGATCAACAATGCACGGACATTTCGACCCAAGTTCAAGCGCAACAGGGGTCAAGTGCTTTGCTGCTTTCGTCAAAATAAGACGCCCTACATTGGCGCTTCCTGAATAACACAAAGATCATATACATACACGTAAGAACAATAATTTGGTGGGATCTTGTCTATAATGACTGCTTTTGTGAAGAAGCAAGGTGAATTTTCAAGTTTGTTGTTACCGGTGAAAAGAACTTTGTCCCATCTGTGTTCCATGAGTTGTTCTCCAACTTCCGGTCCACCTAAGATGACCTTCACAGCCTTAGGATCGAGGTACCTTGGTATATTGGCAGCAAGGAATGCGGCGGTGGACGGAGCAAGCTCGGAGGGCTTTACAACCACAACATTGCCAGCTGCTAGTGCGCCAGAGATTGGCTCCAAAGCCAAACCTGCATTACAACACAACAACATACTCACATTATGTAACTATCCCTTTGCTCAAAATGGAGACAAGGTAAGGACTAATTGTGCAAAGCATGTACCCAAGAGTGTGACATACACGCTTCAAGTTTCAACCATGATCGTTAACATCACATGAATATAGTTAGATTCTCCATGAGTAAACATCAATGCGGTGTTATATTTCGGGCAGATTCTTGATGACATGGACTTGAATTCCGCATACATTCCAACGGAGAAACTATTTTGCTTCCCACAACTATTGTTAGTAAAAATAATCGACATCTCTTTGATTTAATGAATACCGGGAACACATCACCACTTAAAGCATTCATAAAAACAATGAAAGGAAAAAAAATGCATGTTGTCGTGACTACTCAAGTCATATATGACTGGATTTATGCCCAATTGAGTTTGATTACACCATGGAAAAATGGATCATTTCCAAAAAAAATGTGTGGAAGGAGTATTTCCTTTGTGATAAGGACATCGACACTACGGTTACACCCACTTTCCTATAACTATGCTTGCTAGAGTACCTAAATACAAAAACCACATAAGAGAAATTGCACACCACAACTCATGTACCAAGTACTTCCGTTTCTAGGAATTATTCATATTTTTCATGAATTGGTGTTATGACAACATGTATGCCATATCCTTATGTTTGGCACTATCGTACATTCCTTAGGAGTACTAATGGCTTACTAAAGAGTTTCATAATCTCCAGGATCCCGCCAACCGCGAAGACGCACCGTCGGCTGTGGATACAAGCTTGCAGCATGAGCCGTGTCAGGCAGGAGAACAACGGGAACCCGGCGGTGAAGAACCCGTCCCTGGTTGTGCAGATGCAGGTGCGTGGTGTCAGCGGGCCCATTAACCCATAACCCCCCGCGTCGCCCCCGCTCGGGCGACTCGGGCGGGACGCAACCCTAGCCGCCGGGGCTCCCCGTCCTTCTTCCCCTTCCTCCGCCGCCGCCGGCCTATGGCCCGGGGGCTGACGGCAGTGGCGGGGGCCTTCCCTCTCTCCGGCGCCATGGGGGCGGTGCGGAGCCCTGCGGTGTGTGGAGGCACGGCCGATCTGGCCTTGGTGGCGCGGCGAGCCTGCCTTCCGGCGGCGGCGCGGTGGCCGCCTCGGCCTAGGGCGGATGGTGGCGGGTGCGGCGGCTGGCCCTACTTCGGGCAGCGGCGGCGGCCGGGTCGGCGGCAATGGACCATCCAACCTCGGTTCGGCAGTGGCGGCATGAAGGGCCTGGTAGTTGGGTCAGCGCCATGTGTGGTTTGCCCTCCGGACAAATCTGATCTGGCCGGTGCGATCTGCTCAATGTGCGGCGGCTCAGATCGGCGGCGACCCGTGCACACGATGCTTGATGGAGGTTCCTTGAGCGGATCCGGGTGAAAACCTAGTTCTCGGCTTGATGCCAAGACCGGCGTTGGCGGCACTCTTTTGTGTCATTACCTTCTTGAAGGCATCGCCGTGGAGAAGCTTCAGACTTCTATCCGCTACCTCCGGGGGAAACCCTAAATCAGTAGATCAGATGACGGCGGCGCGTTGGTGTCGTTTCCTCCTTGGGGGCGACATTCTTGGAGGCGTACATGGGTTCGAGGGACCAGTGGGCAGCTTGGTGGAGCGGTGCTTCATCCTGCACATTGATGACGGCGGATCTCGGCGGCGTGGTGCAGTGGAGACTTGGCGCCCGATGCGCGGTGCTGGACTCGCGCAGGAGGGGGTTGCTGTCTGGCGTCATGGTGGCGTCGATGGCAGAGTGGCCTGACAAGGTAGAAGCCTCAATATCTGCTCTGAAGACGGACCGGTGGAAGATGGCGGCGACGACACATGTGAGTGTGTCTGACCAGTTCATGCCCCAGACCCAGTATGTGGCTCGGTTGGGGCTTCTGGCTTTTGATGATAGGCTTAGGTGAGTGGACTGGGTATTTGGCCCAGCTAGCGCCCCTTCATCATATGGATAGGAATAGTGGCATATGATGCCAAGATGGCGGATTCAGGCATATTGTTGTAATACTTTGTAAGGTCCTCGAGAATAATCAATAAAGTGGCCGCATGCATCTCCCGGATGCAGAGGCCGGGGGTCATCTTCCTTTTCTTAAAAAAAAATAACTTTTCGTTGTATTTGAGTAGTTCCATTGCCATATTAATGTAAGTTTTAATTTCTCTAGAAAAATGCGACTTTCAGGTTAGATGCAATGTTGTGTTAAAAAATGGTTAAATGCAATGCATGGTGTGAGGTCTGGACTGAGGATCAATAGACATCTTGAGTAGTAGTCAGGTTGTGAAATAAATTACCATGATGGCTCTAGTTAAAGAGGAAACCACAAAATACATTGTAACGCATGTTTACATTTTTCATACACATTGTACAATTTTCATATACATCAAGAGCATTTTGTTATACACTTTAAACATTTTTAAATATATGTTGATGCCTATTTTTTCATACATTTTCGGTACACATAAAACATTTTTATAGATGTTTAACATTTTTCCAAATATCTTTTTTTGAAAAAATCAATTCCTTGTTAAACATTTTTCACATATATGTTGAACTATTTTTCAAATGATACAAAACATTTTTTAAACTATGTGAACATTTCTCACATTGTATAAATTTGTTTAAATGGCTGAAAAATATTTTTGAAAAGCGTGAATATTTTTCAAAATGTATCATACAATATTTTGAATGGCAAAAAACATTTTTCCTGAATTACACGAACAATTATTTTACAGTATACAATTTTGTCTAAAAATATCACATACATTATTTTAGAGACATGAACATTCTTTAAATGCCACTAACATTTATTTTATTGCTATCAATATTTTTGAGATTTACGCTAACAAAAAATTACACTGTGTTAACATTTTTTCAGATTCACAGTGAACATTTCTATAAAGTTTAAGTACATTAAGAGTTTTGAAATATATGTATTTTTTTCCAAAGTAGAAAAAAATAGAAAGCAAAAAAACTCAATGAAGAAAGCACACAGAAACTACGTGTACGTACATGATTATGGACTGGCCCATATAGAGCGTCCTTGAGGAGAGACTAGCTTATGTCTTGCTGCGGACGAGACACAACCGTGCCCTGCTATGATGATCCTCCATTTCTTAGAGGGGGGCGCAGCCTATCCAACTATGCACCGACATGCTACACGGTACTTCAACTTTATTTCTTTTATTGGTCTATATATATACATATAGTAGTAATCCAATGGTATTTTTTATTTGCACCAGTATAGCCTAAATTGAAATGAACATAAATGAGATTCGTACTCAGTCAGAGAATGCTACCCATGTTGATGTAGCTACTTAGATGTGTATTGCAGTAAAGTCCCCAACTTTGGGTTTAACGACTAATATCCGTAGTGCACTTCCCCGCAAAAAATAAATATAGTCATGGTGCACACGTCGCAATTAGGAAACGAGAAAGAAAAGACAGCGCTTGTGTGGCTAGAGCAAAGAAGTCGGCGTCACCTAGTGGCAAATTCCAGCAGGAGAAGACGAGCACGACGCCGAGCGGCTCGGGCACCACCAGCGCGGTCGCCGGGAAAGAAACCAGCGGCGCCTGGGTCTACAATCAAAACAACAAGTCATGGCCTCTACAATCAAAACCAGCAGCCTGCTTACTTACTGATCAGGTTTTTCAGCGGCACCATGTGACACATGTGATAAGTAATCCAAACTTTTTTTAAAAAAATCAGCGGCTGTGGCGGGAGCTTGCCTTCTCGGGGGCCGCCCATCCCTCGAGGTTTCTTAGCGTGTGATTGACGGACTTGACAAGAGCCCCGATCTGAAGACGGTGAAAGACAGAGGAAATTTACCAAATGGACGCAAGACAACCAACTTCACACAGACGCACTGAAACTGAAACTGAAACTCATGGCCAGCATGCCATGGATACAGACAGATTGCACCTGTACGGCTGTACGTACCTCGTCCCTGTAGGATTCGGCGCGGTGCTTGCCGAGGTCGTCGTGGAGCGCGTCGAAGATGTCCTCCTCCTTCTCCTCCAGGAGCCGGAGGAGCCCCTTGAGCTGCGCCCGCCTCCAGGCGAGGTCCTTGGTCCGGCCGCTCTCGTACGCCTCCTGCAGGCCGTTCAGCAGGCCGCCGAAGCCATGCTGGGGATTCTCGTGCAGGCTTCCCATGGAGACGAGAGGCGGGTGAGGTATATGGCTCACGAAGTGCACGCTCGCCGGTTGATGGCCGCGGTGTCGAGATGCTCTTAGGTTGTGGAATGAAGCGCGCCCCGGACGTTGTGTTAAATAGCGTGGAGTAAGCCCCAACTAAATAGAAAACGAAAAATGCCTGTACGCCTGACCGTGTGGTTGAAATGTGGCGGGCCGTTCATCAATGCGGTGGTTTATTGTCACCGTAGGCACAGTTGGATTTGCGGGGGCTGTGCGTGACAAGGTGGCCGTTAGCTTGCCTGTCCAAATTAGACATAACGTGTGCATTACTGCTGTACTAAATTGTTGTGGTGATCGTTGGTTTACTGACGTCCACCGTAGTCTGTAGCACAACTTCAATATGGTTGAAGCTCCTTTGCCCCAACCTCCACCATTGGCATGCCTCAGTTGTCAAGAGGGCCAAAGGTAAGCCTCACTCGCATTTTCTCCTTGCATGCATTTCTTCCTGCAAATCGTGATCTCACGGGGGCTCCTTCCTTTGGCCATTTCCAGCGCTAAGTTCGTATGGCATTATGGCTGCAGTGTATGGTGTTTGGCTTGGCTAGCCGCTTTTGTCTAATTTAGTCAGTCAACTTTGATCAATCTTTTTTTTCTCGGTCGAACTATTGCAATTTAATTCTACTTTTGATCCAATCACGAACGAAAGTTGGACAGTCAACTTTCAATACAGTTTTTTTTTTCTTCCACAACCTCAGGCTAAGCACGATGACCGCTTGATGACCTAGTGGTGGATTCTACAACTAGTGGCGGAGCGTCGAGCAAAATCAAGGGCGGGCCAAACGGGATCACAAACAAGATATAGCCACGGAGATTAGCGGGAATCGAAAGAGACATTCCGAGACCACTGAACGACCACTGTCGACGTTCAAACTTATCGGACAGCCTATTGGGAGGTTTGTGCTAGCCCCGCGTCGTCCCCGTCTCAGGCGACTCGGGCGGCTCTTCAAACCCTAGCCGCCAGGGTCACCACCACCTCCCTCCCTTCCTTCCGCCGCCGTCGGAGGACGCCGCTGGGCTAAGCCCGGGGGCCGACGGCGGTGGCGGAGGCTCTCTTCCCTGGATCGCGTTGGAGGGGGTGGGGCGGGACCTCCACGCGCGTGACGGCGGCGCGGTTGCTTGGTGGCGAGCCGGCGGCGGCAGCGTGAAGAGGGCGCCGTGGAGGTCCGGGCTGGCCAGATCAGGATCCTGGGGCGGCGGCCCTAGACGGCGGCGGCGGGTGAAGCTCGGGCTTCCCGCGGCGGCATGCATGGCGTGGTGCAGTCCATATCCACGGCGGATCTGCGTCGGTGATCTCGTGGTTTTGTCACGGATTGGTTCCAATCAGAGAAGGTGATGAGCGTGCGGGATCCATCTCGGCGGCTCTCGCGGTTTGGCGAGGTGGGGTGGGAGTCCTCCTCCCAGGCTCCAGTGGTGGCACATTCAGGCAGTGGCCGGTGTGCCAGGGCTCCTACGGTGGCACTGCTGTTGCGGGTGGTCGCCGGATCTAGGCGGCTAGATCTGGGGCTTTGAAGGCGGTCGAGACAGTGCACAGGTTGTCGGGTGCATTTCTTGGGACGGATCCGAGTGAAAACTTGGTCTTCCATCGTTGGCCGGAGCCGGTGATGACGATGCCCTTATCATCGTTTCCTTCATGAAGGCATCATCGAGGTACAAAATCTCAAACCCACCCAATACCTCCGGGGGAAACCCTATATCAGTTGATCGGATGACGGCGGCATTCATGTGTCGTTACTCTCTTGGGGGCGGCATTCTTGAGATGCACTCGGGCTCGAGGGACCAGCGGATGGCTTCCTCGGTGGAGCGGTGTTTCTTTCTACATATTCATGGCCGCGGCTCTTGGCGGCATGGAGCAGCGGAAGCTTGGCGTCAGATGTGTGGTGATGGACGCTGCCTGGCGTCATGGTGGCGTCGGCGGCAGCTAGACCGGGCAAGGTAGATGCAGCAGTACAGCTCTGAAGATGGATTGGTGGCAGGTGGCTGCGGTGGCCTCATACTCGGCAGGCGTCCTGGTTGAGGAGCACACCGGACTGGTGGGTGTCCATACCCGGCAGGTGTCTTGGTTGGGACCTCAGGTCTTAGATGTTAGGTTTGGCTGCGATGTCTGTTTGGTATTAGGCCTAAACTATCAGCGCCCCTTCATCAACTGGATAGGAGTAGTGACAGATGTTGCTTAGATGGTGGCTTTGATCTTAATGTTGTATGACTTTATACGGTCTTGTGTTAATAATTAATAAAATGGATGTATGCATCGTCCAGATACAGAGGCCGGGGTAATTCCTTTTTTTCTAAAAAAAGTCAAACGACCACTATCACTGTCGAAACGAGCCGCTCTCACCGATTCCCTACCTGAGCCAGCTCGACCTTATAAATGACAAACTATAAGTCTTTGTACACGTGCCTTTAAGGATCAACGTCATGAAGCAACAGTCGTCGTCGTTGAATCCTTGCATATATCTGAAGCACCTAGCATCAAATCTCGTTACATGACGAGAATTTCAAACCTGACCGCCCTATAGAGACGATAGGAATTTGCGCCGGAAGGTGGCTTGACAAAATAGGACGAGATGACAAGGACATGACTTTCGAGTTCCTACGCCCCTCACGTGTACGAGAGAGTAGCTCGTTCTAGCGTTGCTCTTACTTAGTTACCGTGCCCATTCCGTTGGTGGCCTTTTAAAGCTGCAACATGGCTAGGACGAGCAACAATTTATCACCTGCAACGCGCGAAAGCCCGACGGAGCAATGTATCTTCTCGTTCTGATGGTTCTGTGCCATGTACATACGACAATAATCTTGGACAGAAGAATACGACGACATGCAAGGTTGTTCCTTCACGCATGCACATCCATAAGCAGACCATAATCGTGGTTCAAATGAACTCAACCCAACGCTAATGTGTCGGTTCTAGCATGGGCCGTATTACATCGCAGACACGTCGTACTAGCATCGATTGACCGTTTTCCATCCATCTGCCATGCATTAAACCAACTGTTATGATGTTGCGCTACTTAATTTGGATGGTACGAGTAATTGCTAGCCACTCGTTCAAAAATTTAGATGTTAGTTGTTACGTATTTTTGTTTGTTGCGATGAGATGTGTAGGTTGCTTCCTTTTTTCATGAAAAACATGCAAGTTCTTTTCAATGTCGGCATGCCCTGTCCCTAACACTTATTCAGTGCTGAGATCGAAGTATGCAACGAGGACTTCTAAAGACTAGTAAACATGTACGTCAATGCACGTCTTGACTAATATAAATGACTTAAAATATTGTGTGATCTTAAACCAATTTTCATCGGTAGATTATGCAATAGTATTGAAATTCGGCTTATCACATAAACAGAAGTATCTATACTCATTTCATAATGCAATGAACTTGTGTTACAAAAAAAAGGAAAGACCTTTACCCTAAAAAGATAATCCAGAAGACTTGTTGAATAATCTCAAAATCAAGACAAACAAATGAATGAATAGATCCTCTAATTTAGGCTTAGGTAATTTAGGCTCATACTGATTCTTAAATCGTTTGACAGCAACATGAATTGTTGGCACAGAACACATTATATGAAATTGATGCTAAAAGGGGTGCTTATTTTTTTTAATAAATAAAACTAAATGCTACATAAGTTGTTATGCACTGATGATAAACTACGTGCATGAGGCTATTATTTAATTATAAGCATAAACCGGGCTTTTGAAACTTCAGAAGAAACATGAATCATGGGTTCAGGTGTCCATCCAAATAAAATTCTTAGCATTAAGAGTATTGCAGTTAGCAAGAGCACAACAAATACCATTGGTTGTGATAACAGTGAGTTTCTTTACTCATTTTCCATTCAAAGTTCCGCATCCTTCATAGAATGCCGCTCTCTTTAAGCGGGCACAAATTTGATGATGCTCTGCTAAAGGAGTCTATGGAAAGCAAGAGCTAGATTAGCATATATATGACATATGAATTGAAGAGCGTAAAACAGAAAATCTCATCTAAGTCGATTATAAATCCTATCACTACTTTTAGTGAATTCTCTAAGCACTAATTGAAGGTCAATTCCATTTTATCTAAAATATGTAAATTTGCTAAGCTGGATACTATATAGAAATATTGTAGGACAAACTTTGATGCTCCTAAAATCGTTTATGACCAACCATAGTGACCCTGAAATATGGGGTTCAGAGCTGTCCAGACCTACCGCAATGATGTAAACATTTGGAAATATAATTGCCATTTATTAAAAAAGTACCATTTCTTCTTTATGGAGTGGACACACATAGTAGTTCAAAGTTCATACTTCAGAACCTTCAAACTTGACTGATATAATGTAACTGGAAATCAACAAGCTTATCAAACAACTAACGATTGGTAGGATAACATCCAGAGAAACATATATTGACTTAATCTCATAGAAATTCAGAGAAGCATGTACTTAATTAAGCCTCACGGGAAAGGATGCCGCTTGGTGGCGAAGGCCTCAAAGTGGCGGCGACAGCGGCGAGTGAATTATGATTATGAGTAGAATAAATCAACATAAACCATATGGTAGGAACTTATGGAGCAAATGAGTAATGGGATAGAATGAACGTGGAAATCTCTATGATAACAAGTTCACCCAATGCGGCATGTATCTGTTTCAAGAATTTTTGCTTGTGTCTCCCTGCCCGTCTCCCTCCCGCGAGATCCAATCTCCCTCCCGGGTCGCTCCTCCCCCGAGCGGCTCCGGAGGCACTCCGCCCTAGAACTTTCCCCTCCCCTATCTTGGCTCCTCCGGCCACCGCTACTGCCGGCACTGGCGGCGCCCAACCCATCGAAGACAGAGGGCTGGAGAGGCGCCGCGATCAGCGCTCCATGGGCGGAGGTGGGGCGCTTGCTGGTGGTGCAGGGCGGCGCGACAGTTATGGCCATGGCCTGAGGTCTTCCGGCAGAGTGGCGTCGTGGAGGTGCTGGTGTGTCATCGGCGGACGTGGTGCTCCAATCTGATCTGGGTCTCATGGCCTGATCTTGGCCTCCCGGCCGATCGAGGCCAATGCAGACGCGCGGGGCTGCCTCTTCTCGACGGCCAGTCCGGCAGGGAGTTGACCGGCGGCGTGGGGGCTTGCTGGTCTTGCATCTACAGGCGGTTTGGACTTGCTGATATTCAAGCGCCAAGTCGTTGATCTGCTTCATGTCGGCCTCCCCAGTCTAGACGTCGACGAGTTCCGGCCTTCCCCTCGGAGCATGGCGCCACTGGATATCTAGATTGGATTTTCCGGTCGTGCGCGCCCTTATCTTCGCCAATGAGGCTTCATGAGGGCGTGGCACGAAGCTTCGCATTCTTTTGGTGCCATAGGACATGTCTAAATACAGATTTCTATGGTATTGATAGAGGTGGAGAAAGTCACGGCGGCTGCGTCAGAGGTTTGAAATGGCGGAGAGGTGTTTTGGTTGCGATGAAGACCGATGGCACATGTTCTTCCTGTGTAGGTGTTTGGTGACTTGCAGCTGCAACCTTGGCAAGAGGGGTGGCAACACTGGTGGACTACATTTTTGATGGTGCTCCTCGAGTGTCGAGGCTTGATTTTCAGGGTGAAAACTCAAGGTCTGACCTTAACATAGGGTGACACAGAACTAGCTTCAATTCATCAATATAATGTAGGCATGTATTCCGAATATAGTCATACATGCTTATGGAAAAGAACTTGCATGACATCTTTTGTCCTATTGGAAACTAAGGGATATTAAGGCCTCCTTTTAATAGAGTACCAGACCAAAGCATTAGCACTTAGTGAATACATGAACTCCTCAAACTACGGTCATCACCGGGAAGTGTCCTGACTTTTGTCACTCCGGGGTTGCCGGATCATAACACGTAGTAGGTGACTATAACTTGCAATATCGGACCAAGAACATAAATATATTCATGAAAACATAATAGGTTCAGATCAGAAATAATGGCACTCGGGCCCTAGTGACAAGCATTAGGCATAGCAAAGTCATAGCAACTTCAATCTTAGAACATAGTGGATACTAGGGATCAAACCCTAACAAAACTAACTCGATTACATGGTAAATCTCATCCAATCCATCACGGTCCAGCAAGCCTACGATGGGATTACTCACGCACGGCGGTGAGCATCATGAAATTGGTGATGGAGGATGGTTGATGATGACAATGGCAACAGATTCCCCTCTCCGGAGCCCTGAACGGACTCCAGATCTGCCCTCCCGAGGAAGATCAGGGCTTGGCGGCGGCTTCGTATCGTAAAACGCAATGAATCCTTCTCTCTGATTTTTTTCTCCCCGAACGTGAATATATGGAGTTGGAGTTGAGGTCGATGGAGGTCCAGGGGCCCCACAAGGTTAGAGGGCCCACCCCACGCCCCCACCCTCATGGCCAGGGTGTGGGCCCCCTTCGGTTGATTCTTTCACCAATATTTTTTATTAATTCCAAAAATCATCTCCGTGAAGGTTCAGGTCATTCCGAGAACTTCTATTTCTGCACAAAAATAACGCCATGGCAATTCTTTTGAAAACAGCGTCAGTCCGGGTTTGTTCCATTCAAATCATGCAAGTTAGAGTCCAAAACAAGGGCAAAAAAGTTTGGAAAAGTAGATACGATGGAGACGTATCAGTGACTAGTAGTGTTGATTGCATCTTGTAGTTGATTACTATATGGTTTATTTGGTGGAAGATTATATGTTCAGATCCAATATTCTATTTAATGACCCTCTGATCTTGAGCATGATTATCATTTGGGAGTAGTTACTTTTGTTCTTGAGGTCACGGGAGAAATCGTTACAAGTAATCTTGTGAATTTTATAAGTGTTGGATATTTTGATGGTATGTATATTGTGATTCCCTTAGTGGTGTCATGTGAACGTTGACTACATGACACTTCACCATATTTGGGTCTAAGGGAATGCATTGTGGAGTAGTTATTAGATGATGGGTTGCGAGAGTGACAGAAGCTTAAACCCTAGTTTATGCGCTATTCCGTAAGGGACTGATTTGGATCCAATAGTTTAATGCTATCGTTAGAATTTATTCTTAATACTTTTCTTGTAGTTGCGGATGCTTGCGAGGGGGTTAATCATAAGTAGGAGGTTTGCTCAAGTATGAACAGCACCTAAGCACCGGTCCACCCACATATCAAATTATCAAAGTAGCGAAAACAAATCAAACCAACATGATGAAAGTGACTAGATGAAATTCCCGTGTATCCTCAAGAACGTTTTGCTTAACATAAGAGACCATTTTGGCCTGTCCTTTGTCTCAAAAGGATTGGGCTACCTTGCTGCACCTTTTGTTACTACTATCGTTACTTGCTCGTTACAAATTATCTTGCTATCAAACTACTTCTTACTTATAATTTCAGTGCTTGCAGAGAATACCTTGCTGAAAACCACTTGTCATTTCCTTCTTCTCCTCGTTGGGTTCGGCACTCTTACTTATCGAAAGGACTATGATTGATCCCCTATACTTGTGGGTCATCATCTTCGCGTGTAAATATATGCCTAATATTATCTTCCTTCCATGCGTGGGTCTCCGGGTCGATGAGGTCAGCTACCCAACGGATTCGGGAGCTTGTCGGATTTGTGCTTATTTTCATGTTTCCCCTCGGGAGTTGGGATCCAATTGTCTCTCCAAATACGGACACTATTGCTATCGTAGATGCGCTAGATACATCCTTTTTTAAGGAGTTCCAAACCATGCATGATGCCCTGCCAACCCGGCGACGCATTGTGAATAAACGTTGTGTCTAGCAGATCAACCCCATGGTAGTATTTCGCCTTGAGTACTCTCGCGCACAAGCCGTCGGGATGTGCAATAAGTCGCCAAGCTTGCCTAGCAAGGAGATCCTGGTTAAAAACTCTAAGGTCTTTGAATCCCATACCTCATTGGCTTTTTTGGTTTGTAAGTTTCTCCCAGCTCGACCAGTGAATATGTCGGTGATCTTTATCATCTCCCCACCAAAAGTCTCTGGTCATGTGCATAAGCTCCTTCACAGAGGGTTGCTGAGAACTTGAAAATGCTCATTGCAAAGGTGGGTATCGCTTGAACCACTGATTTAATTAGTGTCTCCTTGGATCCACTAGAAGAATATTGTTCAGTCCAATCATTCATTCTTTTCCTCACTTTATCTTTTGTTGCTTGAATTTCCCTTTTACCATATGTCCTTCTGGAACAGGCAAACCCAGGTATTTCTCCTCAAAGCTCACTGTCTCTACCTTCAGGATATTTATTACTTCATGTCCACCTTCTTGTGAACATTTGTTTCCAAGGAGCAGGGAGCATTTAGATGGACTTATTAGCTCTGTCCAGTGGCTCTCTCATAATTGTTCAGAATGTTCTTCACCTTATTGGCTTGATCATTGTTTTCTTTAAAAAATAACAGGTTGTCATTCGCGAATAAAGGTGTGAAATACCAGGGCTTTGTCAACAATTTTTCAGCTCATGTATTTCACCAGCTTCCACCTTACTATGTATTAGACGTGAGAGCCCACCAGCAACAAAGAGAAAAATATAAGGGGAAAGTGGATCTCCTTGTTTCAAATAACATGTAGGAGTGAAGCTCTGCAACAGGTTCCCGTTGAAGCGAACGGAATATTTCACTATTTTGACACAAGTCATGATCCATTGTATCCATTTATCAGCAAAACCCAATCCTCTTGTCGCCCCTTTGAGGTATTTCCAGTCAACTCTGTCATAGGCCTTTACGAGGTCTAATTTGTATGCACAATATTTTCCTTTTGCGTCAGAACTTTTTTGGATGCTATGGATACATTCAAATGCAATCAGAGCGTTATCCGTAATCATTCGCCCTGGGATGAAGGTACTTTGCGTTGGGGCTATGAAATCATGGAGCAGAGGTCTCAATCTATTATCCAAACATTTTGAAACAATTTTGTACACTAAATTGCATAGGCTGATAGATCTATAGTCTTTTAGGGAGCTCGGGTTTTCCTTCTTCGACATTAACACTATAATTGTATTATTAAATCCTTCTGGCATGACGCCCGTACTAAAGAACTCTTTTACTGCCTTGACGACCTCATTTTTCAGAGTACCCCAATGCCTTTGATAAAACCTAGCAGGGAACCCATCCGCACCTGGAGCCTTCGCAGGACCTATTTGGAACAGTGCATTACTGATCTCCTCATCGGAAAATTCAGTACACAACATTTCATTTACCATTTATGTGATTAACGACTCGATTTTATCTAAAATAATTTCAGGTTGTACTCCCTAATTGTCTGTGTATAAATTCTGAAAAAGGATGTAGCAAGCGCCTCCATCTCCTGAATGTTATCCGTCATTGTAGCATCATCCTTCTCAAGTTGACTAATTTTATTTTTATTTTTCCTCCAGGACGCCTTGCGCTAAAAAAGTCTGTATTTCTATCACCATCACGAAGATAATCCATCCTTGATCTTTGTTTCTAGAATAGCTCTTCCTTCTCTATCAGACTATCTAGCTCCTTTTCTAGCCTTTTTATATATTATCTAGTGATTCACCTTCCCGGCGACATGGATGACCTTCATCCACGCGATATGGATGGTCTTCCATTTGAGGGATCGTTCGAGGGAGGCTTGTGGGATCGTCATCAATGGTTCGAGGGACTCCAAATACAATCTACACCGACTCGTCTACTTCCGCTGCACTCCGATGTCAGTAGCAATTGTTGGTCCAAACACTATATGCATCTTCATATTGTTTCTGGCTGTTCGTAGGGCATTTTTTTGTTTTCTACTAAGTTTCTCAACACATTGTACTCAGTACGCCCCATTTAGCCAATACAATAAGACCAGTAGTAGGGTTCTGATACGTCTCCAACGTATCTATAATTCTTTATTGTTCCATGCTATTATATTATCAATCTTGGATGTTTTATATGCATTATTATACTATTTTATATCATTTTTTGGAACTAACCTAATAACCTAGTGCCAATTGTCAGTTGCTGTTTTTTTCTTGTTTTTGCCTTTACAGAAAATCAATACCAAACGGACTCCAAATGGAACGAAACTTTTTGACGATTTTTTTGGACCACAAGACACCCTAGAAACTTCGGGAGGAGGCCAGAGGGGCCACGAGATGGCCATAAGCTCGTAGAGTGCACCCCCGGGCTTGTGGGCCCCTCGTAGCCCCTCTAACCCTAATTTTTCATCTATAAATACCCAAATAGTCCCCATAGACCAGAGGGGACACCAAAAAAACTTTTCCGCCACCGCAAGTTTCTGTTCTCGCGAGATCCCATCTGGAGGCCTTTTTTCAGTGCTATGCCGAAGGGGGATTCGACCACGGAGGGCCTCTACATCAACCTTGCTGCCCTTCCAATGATGTGTGAGTAGTTTACTACAGACCTACGGGTCCATAGCTACTAGCCATATGGCTTCTTCTCTCTCTCTTTGATCTTCAATACAATCTTCTCCTCAATGTTTTTGGAGATCTATTAGATGTAAGCTTCTTTTGTGGTGCGTTTGTTGAGATCCGATGAATTGTGGGTTTATGATCAGATTATTTATGAATATTATTTGAGTCTTCTCTGAACTCTTTTATGCATGATTAAGATAGCTTTGTATTTCTCTCCGATCTATTGATTTGGTTTGGCCAACTAGATTGATTTTTCTTACAATGGGAGAGGTGCTTTATAATGGGTTCAATCTTGCGGTGCTTATTCCCAGTGACATCTAGGAACATGACATGTATTTGTATTGTTGCCATTAAGGATTAAAAGATGGGTTTTGTTCATATTGATTGGATCTATCCCTCTACATCATGTCATCTTGCTTAAGGCGTTATTCCGTTCTTGTTAACTTAATACACTAGATGCATGCTGGATAGCAGTCGATATGGAGTAATAGTAGTAGACGCAGGCAGGAATCGGTCTACTTGTCACAGACGTGATGCCTATATTCATGATCATTGCCTTAGATATCGTCATAACTATGCACTTTTCTATCAATTGCTCAACAGTAATTTGTTTACCCACCGTATGCTTTCTTTCAAGAGAGAACCCTCTAGTGAAAACTATGGCCATTGGGTTTATTTTTATCATATTATTTTCAGATCTATAAGATCAAAAACACAAAAATACCTTGCTACAATTTATTTAGCTTTATCTTATTTTACACTTTTACTTATCTTTCATATCTATCACCATAGATCTTATCCTTGCAAGTAACTATGAAGGGATTGGCAACCCCTTTATCGCGTTGGGTGCAAGTATTTGTTTGTTTATGTAGGTGCAACCATTGGTGACTTGTGTGTTCCTCCATTGGATTGATACCTTGGTTCTCAACTGAGGGAAATACTTATCTCTACTTTGTTGCATCACCTTTTCCTCTTTAATGGAAAACCCAATGCAAATTTAAGAAGTAGCAGGTTCTACCTGTGGAGCGAGGGCCTAAACCTGGGTACTCTTGCTTCGTGTTTAGCCTCTGAACTTTCTAGCTAGTCGCGGTACCCTATTGAAGGGTCCGCTGAAATCCACACTAACATATCCTATACCATTAAATAGGTGATCCTCATGATCTTACTTGAATGGCTACAATGTTTTGGTGGCTATAGTACATGGTTGTCCATGATGGGTCGGCCCAGCAGGTAGTGCGCCTGTGCGATGCGTGGTCTGTTTGATGCAACGCGCGTCACATAGTGACAATGTCCCGGGTAAGAGGCCTCTCACCACGTCGACTTCTGATCTTGTGGGCTGGCTGAGGTCCCCTTAGCAGTTTCGTCCTGAGCCACTTTGGCATCCCATGGTGTATACACGAAGATCCAGAAGACTCGATGTACACGACAAGACGTTGGATTCGTGGAGAGGAATCGACCACCAGTGTGTAGCCGACCAGGATCTTGTACCCTAGGACCCCCGATATCTTATATAAACTGAGGGGTCAGAGTCGTAGATATAACATACAATGTCCTAGTAGTTTACCCACACTTCAACACAATAAACACAAGCATGACGTAAGGTATTATCTCTTCGCCCCGAATAAACCCTGTATCTTTGTTATCATTGCTCCTAGACGCCTAGGTTGGAATCCCCTACCACGAGGTTGAAGGAAATATGCCCTAGAGGGAATAATAAAGTTATTATTTATATTTCCTTACATCATGATAAATGTTTATTATTCATGCTAGAATTGTATTAACCAGAAACTTGATACATGTGTGAATACATAGACAATCATAGTGTCCCTAGTATGCCTCTACTTGACTAGCTCGTTAATCAAAGATGGTTAAGTTTCCTAGCCATAGACATGTGTTGTCATTTCATGAACGGGATCACATCATTAGAGAATGATGTGATGGACAAGACCCATCTGTTAGCTTAGCACACTATGATCGTTTAGTTTGTTGCTATTACTTTCTTCATGACTTATACATGTTCCTATGACTATGATATTATGCAACTCCCGAATACCGGAGGAACACTTAGTGTGATATCAAACGTCACAACGTAACTGGGTGATTATAAAGATTCTCTACATGTTTCTCTGATGATGTTTGTTGAGTTTGCATAGATCGAGATTAGGATTTGTCACTCCGTGTATCGGAGAGGTATCTCTGGGCCCTCTCGGTAATGCACATCACTATAAGCCTTGCAAGCAATGTGACTAATGAGTTAGTTGCGGGATGATGCATTACAGAACGAGTAAAGAGACTTTCCGGTAACGAGATTGAACTAGGTATTGAGATATCACGATCGAATCTCGGGCAAGTAACATACCAATGACAAAGGGAACACCGTATGTTGTTATGCGGTTTGACCGATAAAGATCTTCGTAGAATATGTAGGAACCAATATGAGCATCCAGGTTCCGCTATTGGTTATTGACCGAAGATGAGTCTCGGTCATGTCTACATAGTTCTCGAACCCGTAGGGTCTGCACGCTTAACATTCGATGACGATCAGTATTATGAGTTTATGTGTTTTGATATACCGAAGGTAGTTAGGAGTCCCGAATGTGATCACAGACATGACGAGGAGTCTCTAAATGGTTGAGACGTAAAGATTTATATATTGGACGATGTTATTCGGACACCGGATGAGTTTCGGGGTCACCGGATAAATATCGGAGTGTCGGGGGGGTTATCGGAAACCCCGGAGGAACTAATGGGCCAACATGGGCCTTGTGAGAGAGAGAGGAGAGGGCCCTAGGGATGCCCCCCTTGAGGAGTCCGAATTGGACTAGGAGGGGGCGGCGCCCCCTCCCTTTCCTTCTCCCTCTCTCCCTCTCCTTCCTTTCCCCTCTCTTCCCTTGTTGGAAACCTACTAGGAATAGGATTCCTGTTCCTAGTAGGAACCCTACTTGAGGCGCGCCCCATGAGGGCCGGCCGGCCTCCCCCTTGCTCCTTTATATACGGGGGCAGGGGGCACCCTAGAACACACAAGTTGACAGTTGTCTTAGCCGTGTGCGGTGCCCCCCTCCACAAATTTCCACCTCGTTCATATCGTTGTAGTGCTTAGGCGAAGCCCTGTGTCCGTAACTTCATCATCACTGTCATGACGCCGTCGTGCTGACGAAGCTCTCCCTCGGCCTTAACTGGATCAAGAGTACGAGGGATGTCATCGAGCTAAACATGTGCAGATCGCGAAGGTGCCTGATATCTACTACATAACCTTCTTCTTGTAGACGTTGTTGGGCCTCCAAGTGCAGAGGTTTGTAGGACAGTAGCAAATTTCCCTCAAGTGGATGACCTAAGGTTTATCAATCCGTGGGAGGCGTAGGACGAACATGGTCTCTCTCAAGCAACCCTGCAACCAAATAACAAAGAGTCTCTTGTGTCCCCAACACACCCAATACAATGGTAAATTGTATAGGTGCACTAGTTCGGCGAAGAGATGGTGATACAAGTGGTATATGGATAGTAGATAATGGTTTTTGTAATTTGAAAATATAAAAAAAGCAAGATAACTAATGATAAAAGTGAGCATAAACGGTATTGCAATGCTAGGAAACAAGGCCTAGGGTTCATACTTTCACTAGTGCAAGTTCTCTCAACAATAATAACATAATTGGATCACATAACTATCCCTCAACATGCAACAAAGAGTCACTCCAAAGCCACTAATAGCGGAGAACAAACGAAGAGATTATGGTAGGGTACGAAACCACCTCAAAGTTATTCTTTCCAATCAATCTGTTGGGCTATTCCTATAAGTGCCACAAACAGCCCTAGAGTTCGTACTAGAATAACACCTTAAGACACAAATAAACCAAAACCCTAATGTCACCTATATACTCCAATGTCACCTCAAGTATCCATGGGTATGATTATATGATATGCATCACACAATCTTAGATTCATCTATTCAACCAACACAAAGAACTTCAAAGAGTGCCCCAAAGTTTCTACCGGAGAGTCAAGACGAAAACATGTGCCAACCCCTATGCATAGGTTCATGGGCGGAACCCGCAAGTTTATCACCAAAACATACATCAAGTGGATCAATAGAATACCCCATTGTCACCACAGGTATCCCACGCAAGACATACATCAAGTGTTCTCAAATCCTTAAAGACTCAATCCGATAAATAACTTTAAAGGGAAAACTCAATCCATTACAAGAGAGTAGAGGGGGGGGGGGAGAAAACATCATAAGATCCAACTATAATAGCAAAGCTCGCGATACATCAAGATCGTACCACCTCAAGAACACGAGAGAGAGAGAGATCAAACACATAGCTACTGGTACATACCCTCAGCCCTGAGGGAGAACTACTCCCCCCTCGTCATGGAGAGCACCGGGATGATGAACATAGCCACCGGAGAGGGATTCCCCCTCTGGTAGGGTGCCGGAACGGGTCTAGATTGGTTTTCGGTGGCTACAGAGGCTTCTGGCGGCGGAACTCCCGATCTATTGCGCTCCCCAAAGTTTTTAGGGTATATGGGTATATATGGGAGGAAGAAGTACGTCGGTGGACCTCCGGGCTGTCCACGAGGCAGGGGGCGCGCCCAGGGGGGTGGGCGCGCCCTCCACCCTCGTGGGCAGCCTGAGACTCTCCTGGTCCAACTCCAATACTCCGTGGGCTTCTTCTGGTCCAAAAATAAGTTCCGTGAAGTTTCAGGTCAATTGGACTCCGTTTGATTTTCCTTTTCTGCGATACTCTAAAACAAGGCAAAAACAGAAACTGGCACTGGGCTCTGGCCTCTAGGTTAATAGGTTAGTCCCATAAAATAATATAAAAGTGTCTAATAAAGCCCATAAACATCCAAAACAGATAATATAATAGCATGGAACAATCAAAAATTATAGATACGTTGGAGATGTATCAACATCCCCAAGCTTAATTCCTGCTCGTCCTCGAGTAGGTAAATGATAAAATAGAATTTTTGATGTGGAATGCTACCTAACATATTTCTCTAAGTAATTCTCTTCATTTTGGCATGAATGTTCAGATCCATAAGATTCAAGACAAAAGTTTAATATTGACATAAAAATAATAATACTTCAAGCATACTAACTAAGCAGTTATGTCTCTTCAAAACAACATGGCCAAAGAAAGTTATCCCTACAAAATCATATAGTCTGGCTATGCTCCATCTTCACCACACAACGTATTTAAATCATGCACAACCCCGATGACAAGCCAAGCAATTGTTTCATACTTTTGATGTTCTCAAACTTTTTCAATCTTCACGCAATACATGAGCGTGAGCCATGGACATAGCACTATAGGTGGAATAGAATGGTGGTTGTGGAGAAGACAAAAAGGAGAAGATAGTCTCACATCAACTAGGCGTATCAACGGGCTATGGAGATGCCCATCAATAGATATCAATGTGAGTGAGTAGGGATTGCCATGCAACGGATGCACTAGAGCTATAAATGTATGAAAGCTCAACAAAAGAAACTAGTGGGTGTGTGTAACGCCCGGATAATTAAGCTACAGTGATCCTCTGCTAGTGATGCCACGTGACCTCGTTTATAGTTGCTAATCTCCAGTTAGTTCGAAACCGATTCAAATCCAAATTCAAAATTAGGCAAACAACAAAAGTGAAAATACAAAAGAGAAAAACTAAAACCTAAAGCTAACAGAAAAAAATGTGGAAGACCCCCCTCCCTGGGCCGTGGCCCAACTGGACCAGCCCACTGGCCCAGACCGGCCCCCACTCCCCCATAACCCCACTAAACCGAAACCCTAACCCCCCACTCGCTCCACTCCCTCCCCCGATTCCCCTGGATCGGGATCGATCCCCACTCTCCCCTCACCCTCGCTCCTCTCGCTCCCCCCGAACCAGATCGGGACGCAACGCCCCCCCCTTTGCTAGACCCCGCCGCCCCTGGCGCCCGTCGCCACCACCGCTCCGCCATCGCCAAGCCGCCTCCTTGCCGGAGAGGGGACGGATCCCGGGGGCCCTGCCGCGGATCCGGCCTCCCTCGCCACCCGTCCACGACCACGCTGACGCGGGACCCTGCTCGGAGCTACCTCGCCCCCGCCGCACGAGGACCGCGTCGCCGGTCTGCTTCCTCGACGCCGTCGTCTCCGCCCTCTTCCTCATCCCCCACTGCCTAGCCCCTACGCGCCCCTCCCTGTGAGCACCTCTCCTCCTCCTCCTCCCCGCGCTGTGCCTGAACGGCGCTCCGGCACGCGCCTAGCTCCGACCCAGCCCGGTGTGTCAACGGGCGCGCTCGCGCCCGCCCCCGTCCGCACACACGCCCCGTTCCGGCCATGGACTCGCGGTGACCACCGCACCCGTGGCGCTCTTGCCTGCGTCGACGAGCCCCTGCTCGGGTCGTCCTAGTCCGGCCGCACCGCCCACGGCCTCGGCAAGCCCCGGCCCTCCTCTTGCCGTGCTGCCGCGGCTCTGCCGCCCCCCCAACCGTGCTGCTGGCCCACGCCGCGGCCAACCCCTCTCCGTCGACGCTCCGGCCGCCGCGGCCGACGACTCCCCTGGCCAGTGCCCTGCTGCGTTGGGTTAGGGGCTCGGCCCGCTAACGGGCGCCCCGTAGCCTCCTGCACCCGCGCGCCCATGCGCCCACACCCGTTAAGGCCCCCTGGGGCCACTGACATGGGGGCCCCAGCCCCAGAACGTTTTGTTAAAAAAAATAGGAATTAAAAATAATATGTAAAATAAATAAAATAAATAATTAGATAATAATAATTTAATTAATTAATTAATTAAGGAATTAATTAATTTAATTAATCATAATTAGATTAACCTAACTAACTAATTAGTTTAATTACACAGTAGTTAGTTTAGTTAAACACTTATTAGGCTAAACAGTCAATGACCAGTGGGTCCCACACATCAGTTGACCAGTCAACACCTCTGTTGACTGCTGACGTCATGATGACGTCAGCAAGCACTGTTCTGGATAATGTTGTATTAAAATAATTAAATAAATCCTGAAAATGATTTAAATCTTTTAAAATTAATAGAAAATAAACCGCAGCTCAGATGGAAAAACTTTGTACATAAAAGTTGCTCAGAACGACGAGACGAATTTGAATACGCAGCCCGTTTATCCGCCACGCATCCCTAGCATAGCGAACATGCAACTTTCCCCCTCTGTTTCATCTGTGCGAAAACGCGAAACACCGGGGATACTTTCCCGGATGTTTCCCCCCTTCACCGGTATCACCTCATACCGCGATAGGGCACCCCTAGCACTGCTACTTGTCATGTCATGCATCGCTATGCATCTGTTTGCTTAAATATTTATTGTTTCTCCCCCCTCTTCTCTCGCTAGACACCGAGACCGACGCCGCTGCTACCTAGTACGACTACGGAGTTGACGATCCCTCTCTCTTGCCAGAGCAACCAGGCAAGCCCCCCCTTTGATCACCAGATATCGCCTACTCTTCTCTATACTGCTTGCATTAGAGTAGGGTAGCATGTTACTGCTTCCCGTTAATCCTATACTGATGCATAGCTTGTCCTTGCTACTACTGTTGTTACCTTTACCTGCAATCCTAATGCTTAGTATAGGATGCTAGTTTATCATCAGTGGCCCTACATCCTTGTCCATCTGCCATGCTATACTATCGGACCGTGATCACTCGGGAGTTGATCACGGGTATATACTATATACTTTATACATGATACATGTGGTGACTAAAGACGGGTCGGCTTGAGGAGCACCCGCGAGTGGATCTTTGAGGCAGAGCGACAGGGCAGGTTCCGACCACCTAGGAGAGAGGTGGGCCTGGCCCTGGTCGACGTTCGCGGATACTTAACACGCTTAACGAGATCTAGATATTTAATCTGAGTCTGGCCATTTGGTCTATACGCACTAACCATCTACGCGGGAGTAGTTATGGGTATCCCGGTGTCGTGGTATCAGCCGAAGCCTTCGTGACGTCAGCGACTGAGTGGCGCGCGCCGGATTGGACTGGAACGCCACTAGGCTAGGTCTGCTTTCGGCCGCGTACGCAACATGCAGGTGTGCTAAGGGCGATGGGCCCAGACCCCTGTGCGCATAGGTTTAGACCGGCGTGCTGACCTCTCTGTTGTGCCTAGGTGGGGCTGCGACGTGTTGATCTTTCGCGGCCGGGCATGACCCCGAAAAGTGTGTCCGGCCAAATGGGATCGAGCGTGTTGGGGTATGTGGTGCACCCCTGCAGGGAAGTTAATCTATTCGAATAGCCGTGATCTTCGGTTACAGGACGACTTGGAGTTGTACCTTGACCTTATGACAACTAGAACCGGATACTTAATAAAACACACCCTTCCAAGTGCCAGATACAACCGGTGATCGCTCTCTCACAGGGCGACGAGGGGAGGATCATCGGTTAGGATTATGCTATGCGATGATACTTGGAGGACTTCAGTCTACTCTCTTCTGCATGCTGCAAGATGGAGGTGTCCAGAAGCGTAGTCTTCGACAGGATTAGCTATCCCCCCCTCTTATTCTGGCTTTCTGCAGTTCAGTCCACCGACATGGCCCTTTTCACATTTACCCCTGCATATGTAGTGTAGCTCCTTGCTTGCGAGTACTTTGGATGAGTACTCACGGTTGCTTTCTCCCTCTTTTCCCCTATCCCTTCTACCTGGTTGTCGCAACCAGATGTTGGAGCCCAGGAGCCAGACGCCACCATCAACGACGACTCCTACTACACCGGAGGTGCCTACTACTACGTGCTGCCCGCTGACGACGACCAGGAGTAGTTAGGAGGATCCCAGGCAGGAGGCCTGCACCTCTTTCGATCTGTATCCCAGTTTGTGCTAGCCTTCTTAAGGCAAACTTGTTTAACTTATGTCTGTACTCAGATATTGTTGCTTCCGCTGACTCGTCTATGATCGAGCTCTTGTATTCGAGCCCTCGAGGCCCCTGGCTTGTAATATGATGCTTGTATGACTTATTTTGTTTGTAGAGTTGTGTTGTGATATCTTCCCATGAGTCCCTGATCTTGATCGTACACGTTTGCGTGTATGTTTAGTGTATGATTAAATCGGGGGCGTCACAAGTTGGTATCAGAGCCGACTGCCTGTAGGAATTCCCCTTCCACACTCCTTGGCCGAAGTCGAGTCTAGACATTGCAAAAACTTTTACTAACTTGGCTGTGTGCCTTACGGGCCCACGTCGCCATCGGGTGATACTAGGATCTTTTACTCCTCGACCTTTACTCTGGGACTCTGAACTCTCTTCTACTTGGGTTAAACGAATTTACCAACTCTGACACTAGGATCCCGTTACGACATTCACCCCAAAGTTGGATAAGCCCTAGTTATTCTTTAGAGTAGTATCTGAACATTATCCACATTGTCATTTGACTCCTGTGAAAACATCTTTGTTTTCAGATGGAACCCACGAGGCAGGTCGTGCGTCACACGACGGCCATTGGTGCCTCGGGATCACCTGCCGTGCTAGCTGAGATGATGACCTATCTGGGTTATCGCTGGCACCCCGAGTACACCGTCTCCGAGGAGTATCAGGACTTTAACCAGGAGCAGTACCGTGCCGTCGTCCACCTCTACTCTCGGGAGTATGACTCCGCTACTGTGCTGCACACCGCTTATGGTGTTGGTGTGACCATCGATATGGCAGTTCACGATGCTGCCTATGCTTCTCTAACATGCCTTCGTAGGGAGTACCGGGAGTTGAACACCTCCCCCTTCAGGCACATTGCTATCGCATCCGATGTTGGTGCGGAGGGTTACTACACTGCTGCCTACTCCACTGTTACCCGAGAGCCCTTCTACCATCAGAACCTGGTTCTGCATGCTGATGGGCTGGACCGAGCTAACCGAGCTCTTCGCCACGAGTTGTACACCACTCGTCAGCACCTCTACCGTGCTCTGACGATGATGCACCCCTTCGTCGGATCTGGGGAGCTGTCGCGTTCTGCTATCTACCCAGCCAGGACCGTGATGCCCCAGGGTGTCGGTTGGCCAGAGGTGGGAGGCTACTCTCCCACACTTGGTCCTCTTCTGCCACTTGAGCGTCAGGTTCTGCACCAGAGTACCCGCGGACCCCAGGTTGCCGACGTGGTGTACCCGATGCCACACTACTAGCTTTCAGGCTACAGCTACCTCCGCAGTACCGCGTGGGACTGATGTAGACTTGCTTGTTAGTGTTAGATGCATTCGCCGCGAGCCTGCGTGCCGCCTATGATGTCTTAGTCTATGTACCAAACTCTGTGTAACGAACTCCATGCATGATCTCTTTTGTAAGATATGCCGACTACTTTGTAGTATCTATCGTGCTGCTTTCATTGTGCATGTTTCATCATGAATGATTCTCGTCTTTGCACATTTCTCAATACTGAACTACCCCTGTTATATATTAGCAGGATGTTTAGACCAGGTGGTCGTGGTCGTGGTCGTGGTGGCAACGCCCCACCACCGCCTGAGTACATGACTGGTATGATCCAACAGCTTGAGATGAATCGCCAGTTCATGGAGAATATGATGGCTCAGTTTCCTCGCCCCAATATGAACCAGCAGCCAACCCCAGTAACTCTGCAGGATTTCATGCGCCTGAACCCAACTGTGTACCGCAGCTCAACTCAGCCTCTGGATGCTGATGACTGGCTCCGTGACATCACCTATGAGATGGAGTCTGCTGATGTAGCCCCTGCCAGCTATGTCACCTTTGCTTCCTTCTTCCTGAAAGGACCCGCAGCTCAATGGTGGGATAGCCACAGGCGTACTCTGCCAGCTGGAACAATCATCACCTGGCCAGACTTCCAAGCTGCCTTCCGTGCTCGCTTCATTCCTCAGGGAGTTATGGACCGGAAGAAGCGTGAGTTCCGCAACCTCTCCCAAGGCAACAAAACTGTGGAAGCTTATCAACGGGAGTTTCTGGACTTGTCCCGCTATGCTGAAGAGGACATTGCAACTGATGCACGCAGACAGGAGAAGTTCCGGGATGGCCTTCAAGCTGACATCAAACTCGCACTTCTAGTGCATGACTTTGCTGATTTCGCCACTCTGGTGAACAAAGCCATCAATGTCGAAACTGGTCTGCAGGAATACCAGAGCTCTCACAAGCGCAGCCGTGACACGGGCTCATCTTCGGGCCCGTCCTCGCAGAAGCGCAAGATATGGATTCCCAACAGCATGTACCAGCCGAATGCACCTGCCCCAAGGCAGTCCTATGCTGCACCTTGTCTGCCTACGACTCCAACTAGGCAGCCAAGGCTTCCAGCTCCACCACCCCAAGCTCCTGTTCCTACTCCTGAGAATGGTTTGTGCTTCAGGTGTGGACAACCAGGGCACCGTGCTAGGGAATGCAACCAGAAACAGAATCAACTGGCCCTTCCAGCAACTGGCCGTGGAAACAACCAGCCCCGCAACAACAATGCCAAGACTTATGGTCACATTCATGCCAACCATGTTGATCTGAACGAAGCCCAAGACCAGCCTGCTACCGTGATGGGTACACTCCTCGTAAACTCAGTACCTGCATCTGTTTTATTCGATTCAGGGGCATCGCATTCATTCATGTCAGAAGATTTTGCATACAAGCATGACGTTAAATGTGAGGAGATGAACACTTCGGTATTGGTAAAAACCCCCGTGGGACAATGTCAAACCTCACTGGTTGGCATCGATGTCCCCGTGGAAATCGAAGGGCTGGAATTCTATGCCTCTCCCATTATCCTGAAGTCGTCTAACATCGACCTCATTCTGGGAATGGATTGGTTGAAAGCGCATACTGCTTCTGTAGTTTGCGCCACTAAGGTCGTCCATCTGCTACACCCTTCTGACGAAATAATAGCTTACCAAGCTCATCTAGTTCAGAACGCCGAGGCACGACTTTATGCCTTGAATGCGTTGAACGCTGCACCACTCGAGGGCATTGAAAACATTCCCGTCGTTCGTGAATTCCAAGATGTCTTCCCAGAAGAACTTCCAGGGATTCCCCCTGCTAGAGCTGTCAAATTCATCATCGACTTGAAACCCGGCACCACCCCTATAGCTAA
Organism: Triticum urartu; assembly: GCF_056163025.1. Classification (NCBI taxonomy): domain Eukaryota; kingdom Viridiplantae; phylum Streptophyta; class Magnoliopsida; order Poales; family Poaceae; genus Triticum; species Triticum urartu. The sequence continues at coordinate 438,905,970 of NC_141878.1, read as the reverse complement.
ACGACCCTATAAGATGCCGCCGCATGAACTCATTGAGCTTAAGGAGGAAATCGACAAATCTCTTGTCAAAGGTTTCATTCGCCCAAGTTGCTCTCCTTGGGGAGCACCTTCTCTCTTTGTTAAGAAAAGGGATGGGACAAACCGATTAGTCCAAGACTACCGTCCTATAAACCAAGCTACCATTCAGAATAAATATCCTCTTCCTCGAATCAATGATCTTTATGATCAACTGGCTGGCTCATCAGTGTTCTCCAAACTCGACTTGAGGTTGGGTTACCACCAGATCTGTGTTCGTGAAGAGGACATCCCAAAAACCGCCTTCGTGACTCGGTATGGATCATACGAGTACACCGTCATGTCATTCGGCTTAACGAATGCTCCAGCCACCTTCTCTCGTCTGATGAATTATATATTCATGGATTACCTCGACAAGTTCGTCGTGGTTTATTTGGACGATATCCTTGTATTTTCCAAGAACAAGGAGGAACATGCTGAACATCTTCGTCTTGTGCTGGAGAAGCTTCGAGAACATCAACTGTATGCTAAGTATTCCAAGTGTGAATTCTGGCTCCCCGAAGTAACCTATCTTGGGCATGTCATCTCCAAGGATGGTATTGCCGTCAACCCTGAACGAGTTCAGGCTATTCTCGATTGGACTCCTCCGAAGAACGTCAAGCAAGTCTGAAGTTTTCTCAGTCTCGCCAGCTATTGCCGTCGATTCGTCGAGAACTTCTCCAAGATTGCCAGGCCCCTAACTAATCTGTTGCATAAGGGTGTCAAGTTCGACTGGACAGACAAGTGTCAGGAAAGTTTCCAGGCGCTCAAAGACAAGTTGACTTCTGCCCCCGTACTTGCTCCACCTGATACTAAGAAGGACTTCGTCATTTACTACGACGCTTCCCGTCAAGGATTAGGCTGTGTCCTAATGCAAGAGCACAGAGTGATTGCTTATGCCTCTCGTCAACTGCGCCCTCACGAAGAAAACTACCCGGTTCACGACCTCGAGCTTGCTGCTGTCATTCATGCACTGAAGCAGTGGCGACATTACCTTCTCGGTAATCGTTGCGAGATCTTCACCGACCATCAAAGTCTGAAGTATCTGTTTACTCAGCCAGATTTGAACCTACGCCAGCAAAGATGGATGGAGACTGTTGCAGACTTTGACGTGGGTATATCCTATACCCCCGGCAAGGCTAATGTAATGGCTGATGCCTTGAGCCGCAAGTCTTACTGCAACCACCTCCAGGTCCACAAAGTTCAGCCCTCGCTTGCCGAAGAATTTAGAAGGCTGAACCTCCATATTGTTCCTCCGGGATCACTCGCTCCCCCTCCCGAAGATTTCCCCAAACGGAACCTCCATGTTGTTTCCAAGGGTTCTCTCAATACCCTGGTTGCGAAACCAGATCTTGTGGACACCATCAAATGGATACAGAAATGTGACGATGAAGTCCTCAAGATTAAGCGCGACCTAAAAAAAGGAAAGCCCTCATTCTTCACGATCGCCGACGATGGCGCCTTGTATTTCAAAGGCCGCCTAGTGGTACCATGTTCGAAGAAAAACCTGGATAAGACTAAAAGGGTTATGCAAGAAGCCCATGATACGCCTCTGTCCATCCATCCTGGTAGTACAAAGATGTACCAGGATATTCGTCAAAGATTCTGGTGGTCTAATATGAAGCAGGACATTGCTCGTTATGTTGCTGAGTGTGATGTTTGTCGCCGAATCAAAGCAGAGCATCAAAGGCCTGCTGGAACTCTACAACCTATCTCTATTCCTGAATGGAAATGGGACCATGTTGAGATGGACTTCGTCACTGGATTTCCCAAATCGCAGAAAGGTAATGATGCTATTCTTGTCGTCATTGACCGGCTTTCCAAAGTTGCCCATTTCCTGGCGGTCAAAGAGACAATCACTGCTAGTCAGCTTGCTACTCTCTACATGGCCAGAATTGTTTCACTTCACGGTATCCCACTGGTTATCAGTTCAGACCGTGGCAGCATATTCACTTCAAGGTTTTGGGCGAGTTTCCAAGAAGCTATGGGGACTCATCTGTTGTTCAGTACTGCGTTCCATCCTCAGTCGCAAGGACAGGTTGAACGTGTCAACCAAGTTCTCGAAGACATGCTTCGAGCTTGTGTAATCTCATTCGGCAAGAAATGGGAGGAATCTCTTCCATATGTCGAGTTCTCTTATAATAATAGCTATCAAGCTAGTCTGAAGATGTCCCCCTTCGAAGTGCTATATGGACGAAAGTGTCGAACCCCTCTGAACTGGTCAGAAACTGGGGAGCGTCCACTCTTCGGTCCGGATATTATCCAACAGGCCGAAGAACAAGTTCGCATTATTCGCGAGAATCTCAAGACTGCTCAGTCACGTCAGAAAAGTCAGTATGACCGTCATCACCAAGACATGGTCTATCAACCTGGCGAAAAGGCTTATCTTCGAGTTACACCAATGAAGGGTGCTCACCGCTTCGGGATCAAGGGCAAGCTAGCTCCTCGCTATATCGGTCCCTTCACTATTCTCGAAAGGCGTGGAAAAGTGGCATATCAACTGGAGCTTCCGCCGAACCTTTCTCAGGTTCACGATGTGTTCCATGTGTCACAACTCCGCCGTTGCTTCAAGGATCCAATCCGAGCGGTGGATCATGAAGTGCTCGAATTGCAACAGGACCTCTCTTATAAAGAGCATCCGGTCCACATTCTTGACCAAGCTGAACGCCGCACACGTCAGAAGGCGATCAAATTCCTCAAAGTCCAGTGGTCGAATCACTCTGAGGACGAAGCCACCTGGGAACGCGAGGATCGTCTTCGCGATGAATACCCTGCACTGTTTCCTCCTACCTCCTAAATCTCGGGACGAGATTTCTTGTAGTGGAGGAGAATTGTAACGCCCGGATAATTAAGCTACAGTGATCCTCTGCTAGTGATGCCACGTGACCTCGTTTATAGTTGCTAATCTCCAGTTAGTTCGAAACCGATTCAAATCCAAATTCAAAATTAGGCAAACAACAAAAGTGAAAATACAAAAGAGAAAAACTAAAACCTAAAGCTAACAGAAAAAAAAGTGGAAGACCCCCCTCCCTGGGCCGTGGCCCAACTGGACCAGCCCACTGGCCCAGACCGCCCCCCACTCCCCCATAACCCCACTAAACCGAAACCCTAACCCCCCACTCGCTCCACTCCCTCCCACGATTCCCCTGGATCGGGATCGATCCCCACTCTCCCCTCACCCTCGCTCCTCTCGCTCCCCCCCGAACCAGATCGGGACGCAACGCCCCCCCTTTGCTAGACCCCGCCGCCCCTGGCGCCCGTCGCCACCACCGCTCCGCCATCGCCAAGCTGCCTCCTTGCCGGAGAGGGGACGGATCCCGGGGGCCCTGCCGCGGATCCGGCCTCCCTCGCCACCCGTCCACGACCACGCTGACGTGGGACCCTGCTCGGAGCTACCTCGCCCCCGCCGCACGAGGACCGCGTCGCCGGACTGCTTCCTCGACGCTGTCGTCTCCGCCCTCTTCCTCATCCCCCACTGCCTAGCCCCTACGCGCCCCTCCCCGTGAGCACCTCTCCTCTTCCTCCACGCGCTGTGCCTGAACGGCGCCCCGGCACGCGCCTAGCTCCGACCCAGCCCGGTGTGTCAACGGGCGCGCTCGCGCCCGCCCCCGTCCGCAGACACGCCCCATTCCGGCCATGGACTCGCGGTGACCACCGCACCCGTGGCGCTCTTGCCTGCGTCGACGAGCCCCTGCTCGGGTCGTCCTGGTCCGGCCGCACCGCCCACGGCCTCGGCAAGCCCCGGCCCTCCTCTTGCCGTGCTGCCGCGGCTCTGCCGCCCCCCAACCGCGCTGCTGGCCCGCGCCACGGCCAACCCCTCTCCGTCAACGCCCCGGCTCTGGCTGCTCCGGCCGTCGCGGCCGACGACTCCCCTGGCCAGTGCCCTGCTGCGTTGGGTCAGGGGCTCGGCCCGCTAACGGGCGCCCCGTAGCCTCCTGCACCCGCGCGCCCATGCGCCCACACCCGTTAAGGCCCCCTGGGGCCACTGACATGGGGGCCCCAGCCCCAGAACGTTTTGTTAAAAAATAGGAATTAAAAATAATATGTAAAATAAATAAAATAAATAAATAGATAATAATAATTTAATTAATTAATTAATTAAGGAATTAATTAAGTTAATTAATCGTAATTAGATTAACCTAACTAACTAATTAGTTTAATTAAATAGTAGTTAGTTTAGTTAAACACTTATTAGGCTAAACAGTCAATGACCAGTGGGTCCCACACGTCAGTTGACCAGTCAACACCTCTGTTGACTGCTGACGTCATGCTGACGTCAGCAAGCACTGTTCTGGATAATGTTGTATTAAAATAATTAAATAAATCCTGAAAATGATTTAAATCTTTTAAAATTAATAGAAAATAAACCGCAGCTCAGATGGAAAAACTTTGTACATGAAAGTTGCTCAGAACGACGAGACGAATTTGAATACGCAGCCCGTTTATCCGCCACGCATCCCTAGCATAGCGAACACGCAACTTTCCCCCTCTGTTTCATTTGTGCGAAAACGCGAAACACCGGGGATACTTTCCCGGATGTTTCCCCCCTTCACCGGTATCACCTCATACCGCGATAGGGCACCCCTAGCACCGCTACTTGTCATGTCATGCATCGCTATGCATCTGTTTGCTTAAATATTTATTGTTTCTCCCCCCTCTTCTCTCGCTAGACACCGAGACCGACGCCGCTGCTACCCAGTATGACTACGGAGTTGACGATCCCTCTCTCTTGCCAGAGCAACCAGGCAAGCCCCCCCTTTGATCACCAGATATCGCCTACTCTTCTCTATACTGCTTGCATTAGAGTAGGGTAGCATGTTACTGCTTCCCGTTAATCCTATACTGATGCATAGCCTGTCCTTGCTACTACTGTTGTTACCTTTACCTGCAATCCTAATGCTTAGTATAGGATGCTAGTTTATCATCAGTGGCCCTACATCCTTGTCCGTCTGCCATGCTATACTATCGGACCGTGATCACTCGGGAGTTGATCACGGGTATATACTATATACTTTATACATGATACATGTGGTGACTAAAGATGGGTCGGCTTGAGGAGCACCCGCGAGTGGATCTTTGAGGCGGAGCGACAGGGCAGGTTCCGACCACCTAGGAGAGAGGTGGGCCTGGCCCTGGTCGACGTTCGCGGATACTTAACATGCTTAACGAGATCTGGATATTTAATCTGAGTCTGGCCATTTGGTCTATACGCACTAACCATCTACGCGGGAGTAGTTATGGGTATCCCGGCGTCGTGGTATCAGCCGAAGCCTTCGTGACGTCAGCGACTGAGTGGCGCGCGCCGGATTGGACTGGAACGCCACTAGGCTAGGTCTGCTTTCGGCCGCGTACGCAACGTGCAGGTGTGCTAAGGGCGATGGGCCCAGACCCCTGTGCGCATAGGTTTAGACCGGCGTGCTGACCTCTCTGTTGTGCCTAGGTGGGGCTGCGACGTGTTGATCTTTCGCAGCCGGGCATGACCCCGAAAAGTGTGTCCGGCCAAATGGGATCGAGCGTGTTGGGGTATGTGGTGCACCCCTGCAGGGAAGTTAATCTATTCGAATAGCCGTGATCTTCGGTAACAGGACGACTTGGAGTTGTACCTTGACCTTATGACAACTAGAACCGGATACTTAATAAAACACACCCTTCCAAGTGCCAGATACAACCGGTGATCGCTCTCTCACAGGGCGACGAGGGGAGGATCATCGGTTAGGATTATGCTATGCGATGATACTTGGAGGACTTCAGTCTACTCTCTTCTGCATGCTGCAAGATGGAGGTGTCTAGAAGCGTAGTCTTCGACATGATTAGCTATCCCCCCCTCTTATTCTGGCTTTCTGCAGTTCAGTCCACCGATATGGCCCTTTTCACATTTACCCCTGCATATGTAGTGTAGCTCCTTGCTTGCGAGTACTTTGGATGAGTACTCACGGTTGCTTTCTCCCTCTTTTCCCCTATCCCTTCTACCTGGTTGTCGCAACTAGATGTTGGAGCCCAGGAGCCAGACGCCACCATCAACGACGACTCCTACTACACCGGAGGTGCCTACTACTACGTGCTGCCCGCTGACGACGACCAGGAGTAGTTAGGAGGATCCCAGGCAGGAGGCCTGCACCTCTTTCGATCTGTATCCTAGTTTGTGCTAGCCTTCTTAAGGTAAACTTGTTTAACTTATGTCTGTACTCAGATATTGTTGCTTCCGCTGACTCGTCTATGATCGAGCTCTTGTATTCGAGCCCTCGAGGCCCCTGGCTTGTAATATGATGCTTGTATGACTTATTTTGTTTGTAGAGTTGTGTTGTGATATCTTCCCGTGAGTTCCTGATCTTGATCGTGCACGTTTGCGTGTATGTTTAGTGTACGATTAAATCGGGGGCGTCACAGTGTGCATCCAACTCGCTTGCTCACGAAGACCTAGGGCATTTTGAGGAAGCCCATTATTGGAATATACAAGCCAAGTTCTATAATGAAAGATTCCCACTAGTATATGAAAGTGACAACATAGGAGACTCTCTATCATGAAGATCATGGTGCTACTTTGAAGCACAAGTGTGGTAAAAGGATAGTAGCATTGTCCCTTCTCTCTTTTTCTCTCTTTTTTTATTTTTTTATTTGGGCCTTTTCTCTTTTTTATGGCCTCTTTTTTTTATTTGGGCTTCTTTGTCCTCTTTTATTTATTTATTTATTTTTTTCGTCCGGTGTCTCATCCCGACTTATGGGGGAATCATAGTCTCCATCATCCTTTCCTCACTGGGACAATGCTCTAATAATGATGATCATCACACTTTTATTTACTTACAACTCAAGAATTACAACTCAATACTTAGAACAAGATATGACTCTATATGAACGCCTCCGGCGGTGTACCGGGATGTGCAATGACTCATGAGTGACATGTATGAAAGAATTATGAATGGTGGCTTTGCCACAAATATAGTGTCAACTACATGATCATGCAAAGCAATATGACAATGATGGAGCGTGTCATAGTAAACGGAACGGTGGAAAGTTGCATGGCAATATGTCTCGGAATGGCTATGGAAATGCCATGATAGGTAGGTATGGTGGCTGTTTTGAGGAAGGTATATGGTGGGTATATAGTACGGGCGAAAGTTGCGCGTTACTAGAGAGGCTAGCAATGGTGGAAGGGTGAGAGTGCGTATAATCCATGGACTCAACATTAGTCATAAAGAACTCACATACTTATTGCAAAAATCTATTAGTTATTGAAACAAAGTACTACGCGCATGCTCCTAGGGGGATAGATTGGTAGGAAAAGACCATCGCTCGTCCCCGACTGCCACTCATAAGGAAGACAATCAATAAATAAATCATGTTCCGACTTCGTCACATAACGGTTCACCATACGTGCATGCTACGGGAATCACAAACTTCAACACAAGTATTTCTCAAATTCACAACTACTCAACTAGCATGACTCTAATATCACCATCTCCTTATCTCAAAACAATTATCAAGTATCAAACTTCTCTTAGTATTCAATGCACTCTGTATGAAAGTTTTTATTATATCCCTCTTGGATGCCCATCATATTAGGACTAGTTTCATAACCAAAGCAAACTACCATGCTGTTCTAAAGACTCTCAAAATAATATAATTGAAGCACAAGAGTTCATCTATTTCTTCAAAATAAAACCACCACCGTGCTCTAAAAGATATAAGTGAAGCACTAGAGAAAATGACAAACTACTCCGAAAGATATAAGTGAAGATCAATGAGTAGTCGAATAATAATGCAACTATGTGAAGACTCTCTAACACTTAAGAATTTCAGATCCTGGTATTTTATTAAAACATCAAGCAAAACAAAAGAAAATAAAATGACACTCCAAGCAAAACACATATCATGTGGTGAATAAAAATATAGCTCCAAGTAAAGTTACCGATAGACGAAGATGAAAGAGGGGATGCCTTCCGGGGAATCCCCAAGCTTAGGCTCTTAGTTGTCCTTGAATATTACCTTGGGGTTACTTGTTCATTACCAAGCTTAGACTCTTGCCACTCCTTATTCCATAGTCCATCGAATCTTTACCCAAAACTTGAAAACTTCACAACACAAAACTTAACAGAAAACTCGTAAGCTCCGTTAGCGAAAGAAAACAAAACACCACTTCAAGGTACTGTAATGAACTCATTATTTATTTATATTGGTGTTAGACCTACTTTATTCCAACTTCTCTATGGTTTATAAACTCTTTTACTAGCCATAGATTCATTAAAATAAGCAAACAACACACGAAAAACAGAATCTGTCAAAAACAGAACAGTCTGTAGTAATCTGTAACTAACGGAAACTTCTGGAACCCCAAAAATTCTAAAATAACTTTCTGGACGTGAGGAATTTTGTCTATTAATCATCTGCAAAAATAATTAACTAAATAGCACTCTCCAATAAAAAATGGCAGCAATTCTCGTGAGCGCTAAAGTTTCTATTTTTTTACAGCAAGATCAACAAGACTTTCCCCAAGTCGCCCCAACGGTTCTACTTGGCACAAACACTAATTAAAAGCATAAAACCACATCTAAACAGAGGCTATATGAATTATTTATTACTAAACAGGAACAAAAAGCAAGGAACAAAAATAAAATTGGGTTGCCTCCCAACAAGCGCTATCGTTTAACGCCCCTAGCTAGGCATGATGATTTGAATGATGCTCACATAAAGGATAAGACTTGAAACATAAAGAGAGCATCATGAAGAATATGACTAACACATTTAAGTCTAACCCACTTCCTATGCATAGGGATTTTGTGAGCAAACAACTTATGGGAACGATAATCAACTAGCATAGGAAGGCAAAACAAGCATAACTTTGAAACTTTAAGCACATAGAGAGGAAACTTGATATTATTGCAATTCCTACAAGCATATATTCCTCCCTCATAATAATTTTCAGTAGCATCATGAATGAATTCAACAATATAATGATCACATAAAGCTTTCTTTTCATGATCTACAAGCATAGAAAATTTACTACTCTCCACATAAGCAAAATTCTTCTCATGAATAGTAGTGGGAGCAAACTCAACAAAATAATTATCATGAGAGGCATAATTCAATTGAAAACTAAAATCATGATGACAAGTTTCATGGATTTCATTATTCTTTATATCATACAAGTCATCACAATAATCATCATAGTTAGCAACTTTGTTCTCATAATCAATTGGAACCTCTTCCGGAATAGTGGATTCATCACAAAATAGAGTCATGACCTCTCCAAATACACTTTAATCAATATAATCATCATAAATAGGAGGCATGCTTTCATCATAATAAATTTGCTCATCAAAACTTGGGGGACAAAAAATATCATCTTCATCAAACATAGCTTCCCCAAGCTTGTGGCTTTGCATATCATTAGCATCATGGATATTCAAGGAATTCATACTAACAACATTGCAATCATGCTCATCATTCAAATATTTAGTGCCAAACATTCTAATGCATTCTTCTTCTAGCACTCGAGCACAATTATCGAAATCCTTATTTTCATGATAGATATTAAAAAGATGAAGCATATGTGGTACCCTTAATTCAATATTTTTTTGTAGTTTTATTTTATAAAATAAACTAGTGCTAAAACAAGAAACAAAAAGATTCGATTGCAAGATCTAAAGATATACCTTCAAGCGCTAACCTCCCTGGCAACAGCGCCAGAAAAGAGCTTGATGTCTACTGCACAACCTTCTTCTTGTAGACGTTGTTGGGCCTCCAAGTGCAGAGGTTTGTAGGACAGTAGCAAATTTCCCTCAAGTGGATGACCTAAGGTTTATCAATCCATGGGAGGCGTAGGATGAAGATGGTCTCTCTCAAGCTACTCTACAACCAAATAACGAAGAGTCTCTTGTGTCCCCAACACACCCAATACAATGGTAAATTGTATAGGTGCACTTTTCGGCGAAGAGATGGTGATACAAGTGGTATATGGATAGTAGATAATGGTTTTTGTAATATGAAAATATAAAAACAGCAAGGTAACTACTAATAAAAGTGAGCATAAACGGTATTGCAATGCTAGGAAACAAGGCCTAGGGTTCATACTTTCACTAGTGCAAGTTCTCTCAACAATAATAACATAATTGGATCACATAACTATCCCTCAACATGCAACAAAGAGTCACTCCAAAGTCACTAATAGCGGAGAACAAACGAAGAGATTATGGTAGGGTACGAAACCACCTCAAATTTATTCTTTCCAATCAATCCGTTGGGCTATTCCTATAAGTGTCACAAACAGCCCTAGAGTTCGTACTAGAATAACACCTTAAGACACAAATCAACCGAAACCCTAATGTCACCTAGATACTCCAATGTCAACTCAAGTATCCATGGGTATGATTATACGATATGCATCACACAATCTCAGATTCATCTATTCAACCAACACAAAGAACTTCAAAGAGTGCCCCAAAGTTTCTACTGGAGAGTCAAGACGAAAACGTGTGCCAACCCCTATGCATAGGTTCATGGGCGGAACCCGCAAGTTGATCACCAAAACATATATCAAGTTGATCAATAGAATACCCCATTGTCACCACAGGTATCCCACGCAAGACATACATCAAGTGTTCTCAAATCCTTAAAGACTCAATCCGATAAGATAACTTCAAAGGGAAAACTCAATCCATTACAAGAGAGTAGAGGGGGGAGAAAACATCATAAGATCCAACTATAATAGCAAAGCTCGCGATACATCAAGATCGTACCACCTCAAGAACACGAGAGAGAGAGAGAGATCAAACACATAGCTACTGGTACATACCCTCAGCCCCAAGGGAGAACTACTCCCTCCTCGTCATGGAGAGCACCGGGATGATGAAGATAGCCACCGGAGAGGGATTCCCCCTCACGCAGGGTGCCGGAACGGGTCTAGACTGGTTTTCAGTGGCTACGGAGGCTTCTGGCGGCGAAACTCCCGATCTATTGCGCTCTCCGAAGTTTTTAGGGTATATGGGTATATATGGGAGGAAGAAGTACGTCGGTGGACCTCCGGGCTGTCCACGAGGCAGGGGGCGCGCCCAGGGGGTGGGCGTGCCCTCCACCCTCGTGGGCTGCCCGGGACTCTCCTGGTCCAACTCCAATACTCCGTGGGCTTCTTCTGGTCCAAAAATAAGTTCCGTGAAGTTTCAGGTCAATTGGACTCCGTTTGATTTTCCTTTTCTGCAATACTTTAAAACAAGGAAAAAACAGAAACTGGCACTGGGCTCTGGGTTAATATGTTAGTCCCAAAAAATAATATAGAAGTGTCTAATAAAGCCCATAAACATCCAAAACAGATAATATAATAGCATGGAACAATCAAAAATTATAGATACGTTGGAGACGTATCAGTGCCGTGCGTTCGGTACTTGATCGGTTGGATCACGAAGACGTTCGACTACATCAACCGCGTTACTTAACGCTTCCACTTTTGGTCTAGGAGGGTACGTGGACACACTCTCCCCTGTCGTTGTTATGCATCTCCTAGATAGATCTTGCGTGATCGTAGGAAATTTTTGAAATACTGCATTCCCCAAAAGTGGCATCCGAGCGAGGTCTATGCGTAGATGTTATATGCACGAGTAGAACACAGAGGAGTTGTGGGCGTGGGTATATACATATTGCTTGACGTCACTAGTTGTTTCTTGATTCAGCGGTATTGTTGGATGAAGCGTCCCGGACCGACATTACATGACCATGTTCATGAGACTGGTTCTTCCGTCATGCTTTGCACAAAGGTGGTTGGCGGGTGTCAGTTTCTCCAACTTTAGTTGAATCATATTCAATGACCAGGATTCTTTCCGAAGATCAAAAAGCAATCACTATACCACGTTATGGTTTTTATTCCGTAGGTAAGAACGGTTCTTGCTCAGCCCGTAGCAGCCACATAAAACTTGAAACAACAAAGTAGAGGACGTCTAACTTGTTTTTGCAGGGCATGTTGTGATGTGATATGGTCAAAACGTGATGAGATATAAATTGTTGTATGATATGATCATGTTTTGTTAAAGTTATCGGCAACTGGCAGGAGCCTTATGGTTATCTCTTTATTGCATAAGATGCAAGCGCCATATAATTGCTTTACTTTATCGCTATGCGATAGCAATAGTTGGAAATGCAATAGTTGGTGAGACGACCATGTGACGACACATTGATAAAGATCAAGATGACGGAGATCATGGTGTCATGCCGGTGACGACGGAGATCATGACGGTACTTTGGAGATGGAGATCAAAGGCACAAGATGATGATGGCCATATCATGTCACATATTTTGATTGCATGTGATGTTTATCTTTTATGCATCTTATTTTGCTTAGTACGACGGTAGCATTATAAGATGATCCCTCACTAAATTTCAAGGTATAAGTGTTCTCCCTAAGTATGCACCGTTGCGACAGTTCATCGTGCCGAGACACCATGTGATGATCGGGTGTGATAAACTCTATGTTCACATACAACGGGTGCAAGACAATTTTGCACACGCGGAATACTCGGGTTAAACATGATGAGCCTAGCATATGCAGATATGGCCTCGGAACACTGAGACCGAAAGGTCGAGCGTGAATCATATAGAAGATATGATCAACATAGTGATGTTCACCATTGAAAACTACTCCATCTCACGTGATGATCGGACATGGTTTAGTTGATATGGATCACGTGATCACTTAGATGATTAGAGGGATGTCTATCTAAGTGGGAGTTCTTAAGTAATATGATTAATTGAACTTTTAATTTATCATGAACTTAGTCCTGGTAGTTTTTGCATATCTATGTTGTAGATCAATAGCTCGCGTATAGCTCCCCTGTTTTGTTTTTGATATGTTCCTAGAGAAAAATAAGTTGAAAGATGATTATAGAAATGATGCGGACTGGGTCCGTGATCTGAGGATTATCCTCATTGCCGCACAAAAGAATTATGTCCTTGATGCACCACTAGGTGACGGACCTATTGCAGGAGCAGATGCAGACGTTATGAACGTTTGGCAAGCTCGGTATGATGACTACTTGATAGTTTAGTGCGCCATGCTTTATGGCTTAGAATCGGGACTTCAAAAACCGTTTTGGACGCCACAGAGCATATAAGATGTTCCAAGAGCTGAAATTGGTATTTCAGACTCATGCCCAAGTCGAGAGGTATGAGACCTCTGACAAGTACTTTGCCTACAAGATGGAGGAGAATAGCTCAACCAATGAGCATGTGCTCAGAATGTCTGAGTACTACAATCGCTTGAATCAAGTGGGAGTTAATCTTCCAGATAAGATAGTGATTGATAGAGTTCTCTCGTCACTATCACCAAGTTACTGGAACTTCATGATGAACTATAATATGCAAGGGATGGTGAAAACGATTCCCAAGCTCTCCATGCTGCTGAAATCGACGAAGGTAGAATTCAAGAAAGAGCATCAAGTGTTGATGGTTAATAAGACCACTAGTTTCAAGAAAAAGGGGCAAAGGAAAAGAAAGGGAACTTCAAAAAATGGCAAGCAAGTTGCCACTCCCGTGAAGAAACCCAAAGCTAGACCTAAGCCAGAAACTGAGTGCTTCTACTGCAAAGGGAATGGTCACTGGAAGCAGAACTACCCCAAATACTTGGCAGATAAGAAGGATGGCAAAGTGAACAAAGGTATATTTGATATACAAATTATTGATGTGTACTTTACTAGTGTTCATAATAGCCCATGGGTATATGATACTGGTTCAGTTGCTATGACTAGTAACTTGAAACAGGAGTTACAAAATGAATAGAAACTAGTTGAGGGCAAGGTGACGATGTGTGTTGGAAGTGATTCGAAGGTTGATAAGATCACCATCACACACTCCCTTTACCTTCGGGATTAGTGTTGAACCTAAAATAAATGTTATTTGGTGTTTGCGTTGAGCATAAATATGATTGGATCATGTTTATTGCAATACGGTTATTCATTTAAGTCAAAGAATAATTGTTGTTCTATTTACATGAATAAAACCTTCTATGGTCATACACTCAATATAAATGGTTTATTGAATCTCGATCGTAGTGATACACATATTCATAATATTGAAGCCAAAAGATGCAAAGTTCATAATGATAGTGCAACTTATATGTGGCACTGCCGTTTAGGTCAAATTGGTGTAAAGCGCATGAAGAAACTCCATGCTGATGGGCTTTTGGAATCACTTGATTATGAATCATTTGATGCTTGCGAACCATGCCTCATGGGCAAGATGACTAAGAGTCCGTTCTCTGGAACAATGGAGCAAGCAACTGACTTATTGGAAATAATACATACTGATGTATGCGATCCGATGAGTGTTGAGGCTCGCGACGGGTGTCTATGTCAAAACCGGTGGATCTCGAGTAGGGGGTCCCGAACTGTGGGTCTAAGGTCGATGGTAACAGAGGACATGATGTTTACCCAGGTTCGGGCCCTCTCTATGGAGGTAATACCCTACGTCGTGCTTGATTGATATTGATGAATACGAGTATTACAAGAGTTGATCTACCTCGAGACCGTAATGGCTAAACCCTAGAGGTCTAGCTTGTATGGCTATGATGATGAATATTCGGCCTCTCTACGGACCTAGCCCTCCGGTTTATATAGACACCGGAGGGATCTAGGGTTACACAAGGTCAGTTACAAAGAAAGGAATCTACATGTTTGGTCGCCAAGCTTGCCCTCCACGCCAAGGAGAGTCCCATATGGACACGGGTACAGTCTTCGGTCTTCGTATCTTCACAGCCCATCAGTCCGGCCCACGGCTAACAGGCCGGACGCTCGAGGACCCCTTAGTCCAGGACTCCCTCAGTAGCCCCTAAACCTGGCTTCAATGACAAGGCATTCGGTACGTAGATCTGTCTTCGGTATTGCAAGGCGGGTTCCTCCTTCCGAACTCCAAGATAGTCTTCGGACGAAATAAACATGTCCGGATCTGTAACACACAGCCGTAGAGAGTATAATATTTCACAAATCTAATCTGCTGACAACTTTAGTAACATGATGTCACATCAGTTCGGTCACTATATCGAACCATTTTGTCTGCCATCCCGTGTTTCGAGATGCGATTTCCATTGGCACGTCTTGTCAAAGCAGAGATCGTGTCCCCTTATTGCAGGATTCTCATCAATACGGGCGTGGGTAACCCAACCATGCCATTTACACAACCCTTGGGAGTAGGCGAGGTTTGAGGCGAGTGGGGAGGTGTTCAATATTCACTGCCCTTATAAAGAGATAAGAATCCCCTTTCTTCTCCCACGCCTTCTCTCTTCCTCTGCCCTTCCACTCTCGAGCTCCAATGCCCAAGTTCTCATCTTTTTCCCACTCGAGCAAGTACTCAACCATGTCCAGATCCGGAGGTCAAGGCAAGTGGATGGTCTCCTCCATCAAGGAGGAGGACATTACTGAGCTTCGGGCGGCCGGGTACCTGGCGAAGGAAATCTCCCACCGTCTTCCAGCCCAGGGGCAAGTCGTCCCCACACCGAAGCTCAATGAGATGGTGGTATTCATCCCTCATTTCCTCCGTGGGCTAGGGTTTCCACTCCACCCTTTCATCCGCGGGCTGATGTACAATTACGGGATAGACTTCCACGATCTATCCTTGAACTCCTTTCTGAACATCTCGGCGTTCATCATCGTGTGTGAGGCCTTCCTCCACATCCAACCCCACTTCGGGCTGTGGCTCAAGGTCTTCAATGTGAAGCCGAAGGTGGTGGATGGCAAGCACGCAGAGTTTGGAGGTGCCATGGTGAGCAAGCTGACTAATGTCTCCTGGCCGAAAGGCACTTTCATGGAGACTGTCAAGGAATGGCAGAAACAATGGTTCTAAATCACAGAACCCCGCGGCGCAAACTGGGCCGCCGCTGCCGAATTCAACCCCGGAGCTCCAATGCGGCTCACCTCCTGGGTTGAGAAGAGCCTGAATTGGTCATCTTTAGATGAGCTGATAGCGCTGAAAATGCGCGTTCAAAGTATGGTGGACAAGGATATCAAGCTTATCGATATAATCCAGGTGATGCTAGTTCGCCGGATTCTCCCGTGCCAAAGACAAAGCCGCCCTCTATGGGAGTTTAATCCGAAGAAGCACCATACCCTGAAGAGGCTCTTCGAAACTTCTCACGAAGACGCCTGGAAGTTGCTCTACAAGAGCAATGAGACAACGCTGGCCACGGATTCGGATCGTGGGCACGACATCAATCACCTCGCCCACGAGGTATGTTATTATTAACACATCCCCTACTTGCTTGTTTCGAGGATGATATCTAAGCTATTATTATCACTGCTTCTTCAGGACTGGATGGAGAGGGCGAAGCAGATCCGGTGTCCGGCTCCGCTGCCTGAAGAACCAGTCATCCCACGTTTAGCGAAGATGCTGGTGCCGGCGCTCTATACGGCGCCGGCGAAGAAGGCCACGGGGAAGGCCAATGGGGTCTGGAGTGGCCCCTGCCGCAAGGGCGCTTCGGACGTGACGTCCGAAGACAAGACCCGTTCCTCCGTCGCCGAAGACGACGACGATAAGGAGGAGAAGAGCGACTGTCCCTCTAATGGAGGGAGGAAGAAGAGGGCGGCCTCCACAATTCTGGAGGCGGAGGCGCCCAAGAAGGGAAAAGGCCCGCGCGCCGGGAGCTCCGCATGGGACGCTGACAGCAGTCCAGAGCGACGCCCCCGTACCAAGCCTTGGGACGCATCGTAAGTGCTAAGACTCATACATGCCCATAAATCTAACCTCTCCTCTTTGTTGTATTGACATGATTAATTATGTCATTGCAGTCCGGCCCATGACAACTCCAAGCGATCCTCATCAAGAGGCCCGTTGGACTCAAAGGAGATGGCTAGTGAGACACCGCGGGCCACTTACTCTCCCAAGGCCAAGGGAGATGACGAGGTGCTCTCCCAACGGACCTTCCCAGGCCGGGGAGAGGCTCAGGAGGCGCCAGAAGGCGAAGCCTCCGTCGTCGAACACCAGGGGAGCCAATCCCCATGAAGACTGGGGGTGAGGGCCATATTTAGTTCATCCCTCAACTGGACTCGATTCCGGGGACCGATGCGGCTTCGGAATCCGGCACGCAACCTCCTTCGAAAGAAGGGGGTATGCGTATTCCACCGGTGACCCTGTCCAACCAGGGGCACCAGATAATCTGCTGGAAGCACTGCGAGGTGCTTCCATTGTGGATGAGCACCATGTTCTTATGGGCATGGTGATTGAGAGGGTTCAGTCTGCCAAGAGCGGACTAACCGAAGCCTGCAGCAGCCTACTGACAAGTTTTGAGGTAAGTGACATAGAAAGAGAAAATCCCAATATAGACAGTAGCCCCTGAGACACTGTCCGGTGTTTGGAAAGAAAAGCCGGACAGAGGATCAATCCATTATTGCAGGAAACTAACTAAATTGTTTGTAATGAATACGCGGGCGTCACTGTTGGCCGCCGCCTCACATACTGCCGAGGTCTCCGAACTGAAGCGGAGACTGGAGCAGGCCGAGGAGGAGCTCGGCCAGGTGAGGAGGCAGCTTCAAGAAAAACAAGGTATGTGCTAACCCGTTATGTATTAAAAAATAATATGCATTTGACTGAAGTGTCATGATATGTACAGAAGCGACGACCGAGGTCGAGGCCCTGAAAACGGCCCTGGTCGAAGCCGAAGGGAAGGCTGTCAAGGAGCAGGCCGCTCGGAATAAGCTCAAGGCCCGGGTCAACGAGGTCCAATTGGAGCTCAAGGATGCGGTGAAGAAGTGCGAGGCCTTTGAGCGTGATGCATCGGTTCAAGAGACCGAACTCGCCAAGGCTCGTCAGAGTGCGGAGGCAGCCCGGAATGAGGACCAGGGCGCCCTCCAGGAGATCGAGGAGGCCAGGAAGATCATGGCGGGTAAGGCATTCAATATGCAAAGCAAGAATGTGAAGATGAAATATCGTTTACTAACCCGGATTCGGAGTTCTCCAGGGGCTTTTACTGATCTGCCACACAGTGTGGCTGATGCCGCAGAGTTCTTCTAGGCCGAAGAAGGGAGCTCGACGGAGAAGCTGTTCTGGTCGCAATATCTCGCGCCAGAACATCCGATGCTCTTCAACGATCAGCTAAAACAGCTGGTCGAGCTGCATAGGGTGGCCGAACTGGCCATGAAGGATTTAATAATCCGGTTGTGGCTAGCCAAAGCTATACCCCGCAGTTACTTCGGCCTCGTGAAGCGACTGGTGGATGCCTGTCCTTGGCTGGACGTCATCAAGCGGTCCGTCTGCATTGATGGCGTACGTCTGGCCTTCTCCTATTGCAAGGTCTGGTGGGCGAAGCTGGACGCTGTCAAATTAGCGACCGAGGGGCCGCCGGAGGGCAAGGAGCACCGCACACCCGAGCGATACTTTGGCGATGTCTTGGAGGGGTCCCGCATTGTTGCGGATCATTGTGCGAAATACACTATCTTTGAATGAATGTATTCGAGGTCCCTCTACCTTGTATGATAAAACAAAGTGATTGTGCAATATAATGTTGGTTATGTTTTTAATTTTTTACTTCTTGTGCGGTCGTGTTGTATGAAATCTGAGGGTTAACCAGTCATCGGCTTCTGCCCCCACGTAGGTAGTACGGGGGTGTTCGGGATGTAACCGAAACAATCTTGATCCAATTAGATGGTCCTTGAAGGAGTTGTTTAGCGCAACGAACCAGGCAACCAAACTATGCGACTGTAACACCCTCACTTAGCCATAGGAGTTCGACAATAAAAACATGGATGCAGCCCCTAGTTTCCGAACTAGAGTGCTATAAGCGTCTGGTCGGAAAGTACCGATCCTTTGCGTAATGTGAAAGAAATCTCCAATGATTTGCAACCTCCGAACAGCTGACCGGCTCTCGCTGCATCATGACAGTCAGTTTTCGGCTTTCTCTACTGAGGTGCTCCTTTGGATAAACCAGGGCACAATCACAGTAGTTCTCCCTTTACTACCTTAGCCGATATAGCGGAACGTAAGGTAGCAAGCACAGAAGCCGGGCAACCCAACTATTGACCAAAGACATGATTCGGAGCCAATGCATATAATGCTAAATTTGGGGTGCCAAACTATACTTATAAAAAGTGTTCGGACTTTTGTTGCCGTAGTGTGGGGTGCTATGAAGCCCCTGGCAGACATCAAAAGTACCGAAGTGTACGGGTGCTACCTGATAAACTTACCAGAAAAGACAAAACAGGAAAAAAAGGAAGAACAAGTGATAAGCTAGGGCCGTAAAATCTGAGCCGCAAATTGTTCTTATTATAATTTCATTGGTGGATTAAAGCGCGTTTATACAAGTAATGCACTAAGCAGGAGGCTAGTTACTATGCCTTGACCAAGGGAGAGCTGCACGTGGGTCCTGAAAAACAGGTAGAGTGATCGTTGACGAAACCCCCTAGAGAAGTCCCCCATATGCATGTGCTTCTTGCCG
This sequence comes from Triticum urartu, assembly GCF_056163025.1. Taxonomy (NCBI): domain Eukaryota; kingdom Viridiplantae; phylum Streptophyta; class Magnoliopsida; order Poales; family Poaceae; genus Triticum; species Triticum urartu. The sequence goes on along the minus strand of NC_141878.1, from coordinate 438,886,517 downwards.
CCTTGGTGTGTTTGTCCTTCAAGAGGACCGATGACCAGACCACCAGATGAGGCCTGTGGGATTGAGACCTGAAAAGGAAGCAAGTAAAAGTGAAAGTATGTGTGTATCCGATGTCGGTTGAGCCGTACTATGGACCACAAGCTAGCTATGCCTCCGTCGATGGCCATGGGATTTTGAGTGCGTAGTTATGTACGCGCGGCACGAATGCCTCCACTTGATCGGGACGGAGGCCGAATTGCTAGTTGAGCTCCTGACGAGCTGAGCTCTCTTGTTGCAGAGTAGTTCGGACCCTCTTAACGGTGTCCGTGGGCTCGGCAGCCGAATTAAGGTTCTACTTGAGAAGGCCGCTCTGCACTTCTGCTGCTAAGGCAGATGTGTGCTCTTTTGTACGGAGGGAGCGTTTTGTATTTCCATTGACCGTTATGACACCGCGTGGATCGGGCATCTTGAGCTTAAGATAAGCATAGTGTGGTACTGCGTTGAATCGAGCAAACGCAGTTCGTCCGAGCAGTGCGTGATAGCCGCTGCTGAAGGGGACGGTGTCGAAGATTAAATCCTCGCTTCGGAAGTTGTCCGGAGATCCGAAGACAACCTCTAGTGTGATTGAGCCCGTACAGCGGGCCTCTACACCTGGTATGACTCCTTTGAAGGTAGTCCTGGTGGGCTTGATCTGTGATGGGTTAATGCCCATTTTTCACGCTATATCCTGATAGAGCAGATTGAGGCTGCTACCTCCGTCCATAAGGACGCGAGTCGGGTGAAACCCACCAATTATTGGGTCTAGGACCAGTGCGGCTGAGCCACCATGACGGATACTGGTCAGATGATCCCGGCGATCAAAAGTGATCGGGCATGACGACCATGGATTAAATTTTGGGGCGACTGGCTCTATCGCGTAGACGTCCCTGAGCGCACGCTTGCACTCCTTCTTGGGGATGTGGGTAGCATATATCATGTTCACCATTTTGACCTGAGGGGGGAACTTCTTTTGTCCCCCTGTGTTCGGTTGCCGGGGCTCTTCGTCATCATCCTCGCTTTGCGATCCGTTTTCCCTGTTCTCGGCGTTTAATTTGCCGGCCTGTTAAAAAACCCAACAATCTCTATTTGTATGATTGGGTGGTTTGTCCAGGGTGCCATGAATCTGGCATGGACAATCAAGTATGCGGTCCAAGCTGGATGGGCCAGAATTGTTCCTTCGGAACGGCTTCTTCCGCTGATCGGACTTAGAGCCACTGAATCCGGCATTGACCGCCGTATCCTCGGTGTTGTCACTGTTGTTTTGACGCTTGTATCTGTTGCGTCGATACTTGTCTTTGTTGTTTTTAACTTCAGGGGTGTCGGCATCGCTTGCATTGTTTTTGCTACGGGCCAACCAACTGTCCTCGCCCGCACAAAAGCGGGTCATGAGTGTCGTGAGGGCTGCCATGGATTTTGGATTTTCTTGGCCGAGGTGGCGAGCGAGCCATTCGTCGCGGATGCTATGTTTGAAGGCTGCTAGGGCTTCAGCATACGGACAATCGACGATTTGGTTCTTTTTAGTTAAGAACCTAGTCCAGAATTTCCTGGTGGACTCTCCGGACTGCTGAACTATATGGCTTAAGTCATCAGCGTCTGGAGGTCGAACATATGTACCTCGGAAGTTATCGAGGAAGGCCTCTTCCAAATCCTCCCAGCTGCCAATAGAATTTTCAGGCATACTGTTGAGCCAATGCCGAGCTGGCCCCTTGAGTTTTAAAGGGAGGTATTTGATGGCGTGGAGGTCATCACCGCGGGCCATATGAATGTGGAGAATGAAGTCTTCGATCCACACCGTGGGGTCCGTGGTTCAATCGTATGATTCTATATTCACGGGTTTGAACCCTTTTGGGAATTCATGATCCATGACCTCATCAGTGAAGCAATGAGGGTGTGCGGCGCCTCTATATCGGGTCGTATCGCGACGTAGCTCTGATGGAGTCCGTCTGCAGTTTTCAGCCCGCTGATACGTCTCCAACGTATCTATAATTTTTTATTGTTCCATGCTATATTATATTCTGTTTTGTACGTTATTGGGCTTTATTATACACTTCTATATTATTTTTGGGACTAACCTACTAACCGGAGGCCCAACCCAGAATTGCTGTTTTTGCCTATTTTAGGGTTTCGCAGAAAAAGAATATCAAACGGAGTCCAAACGGAATGAAACCTTCGGGAACATGATTTTCGGAACGAACGCAATCTAGAGGACTTGGACCTACGTCAAGACATCAACCAGGAGGCCACGAGGTAGGGGGCGCGCCTCCCCCTAGGCGCGCCCTCCACCCTCGTGGACCCCCTATTGCTCCACCGACGTACTCCTTCCTCCTATATATATATCTACGTACCCCCAAACTACCAGATACGGAACCAAAACCCTTATTTCACTGCCGTAACTTTCTGTATCCACGAGATCCCATCTTGGGGCATGTTCCGGAGCTCCGCCGGAGGGGGCATCAATCACGGAGGGCTTCTACATCAACACCATAGCCCCTTTGATGAAGTGTGAGTAGTTTATCTCAGACCTACGGGTCCATAGTTATTAGCTAGATGGCTTCTTCTCTCTCTTTTTGTATCTCAATACAAAGTTCTCCCCCTCTCTTGTGGAGATCTATTTGATGTAATCTTCTTTTGCGGTGTGTTTGTTGATGTCGGTGTTCTGGGAACGGGGGTCCCCAGACTTGCCTGCCTGCGGCGTGGCTCAAAGGGGCCCCCAGCACGGCCCATCTTCATCAACACAGACCCAAGACCCTCGCGAGGGGCCAAGCCTCGCGGGGCGGACGACACGGAGCTTCCTCAGGCACGGCCTCACTAGGCTGGCTCGCGAGGAGGCGGAGAGATCAAGGCGGGGTACCTCATGAGGTGCCCGTGACGCAAGCCATGACGACCAAGGGCGCCAGGCGGGCGCCAGCCCGCGCAGTGTCCTCCTTTCCCCTTTGGTGCAAAGGGGGCGAGCGCAGCCGCGGAGTACCAAGGCATCAGGCAAAGGTTGCCGTTTCGGTGCAACAATACCAAGACCAGGAGGACCGCAAGATGGAGGTCATCATGGAGCCCAAGACGGCGTCACCACCAGAGCTTTGTGCAGGCGAAGACCAACTTTAGTCAGGATAAGTGTACTAGATGTTCCCCTTCAAAATGGCCAATTGTTGGTGCCCTTCCCACTCAATATTTGGGAAGAGGCCCAGTGCCATTGCCTATAAATAGGACCAGCCACCCACAAGGATCGAGGTCGGGTACAAGGTAGAAGGAAGGTTAGAGACAGAGATCGAGGATCAAGGATCGGATCGAAATCAGAGAGAGAGAAGGGTGACTGAACTCCTCCTAGCAGTTCGTCCCCCAGCAAAGAACAGACCCTCGCGAGGCTGTTCTTCCTTGTATTGCTCATCATCATCAGCCCAAGAGGCAATCCACCACACCACACACTGGAGTAGGGTATTACACCACAACGGTGGCCCGAACCAGTATAAACCCTGCGTCTCTTGTGTCGCTCTTTCTGTAGCTTAGATCTTAGCGAGGCGGAGGGGTGCAGGTAGGTAGGAGGCGAAATCTCCGCGCGCACCCCAGTGTTCGAACCTCAAGGGTCTGCCGGAACCCGAAATCCAACATTTGGCGCACCAGGTAGGGGTGCGCCGGAATCCACCTTCTACCGCTTCGTGCCCCGTCGCGTCGTCATCACCATGTCCGGCGACCAGGCGGGCAACACAGATCCATGGGTGGCATGGCCCGCCCATGCAGAGCCGCTCGCCTCGGGCGACCCCGTGCCCCAGGCAGCTCGCGGTCCGCAGGGCGCTGCGGGCCGCAGGCGACGCGGACAGACTTTGACAGCTCTCACACCGCAGCAAGCACGGTCAGCAGCAAGGGCCTCCAATCACGCCGCAACCACAACACCGTACACCCGCCGGGAACAGGCGAACTCGAGGGCCGCGCTCATGGTGGCCCGAGAGCTGCTGCAGTGCAGGCTGCTGGAGGGCGGCCGCGACGTGCTGCTGGAGCGGGTGGCAGAGCTCCTGGGCTTCGCTGCCTCAGGGGCTCATCCCTTCTGCACCCAGCTCCCATCTCAAGCCCAGGGCGGCCCGCGCGGGGGCTCCGCGCGCGCCCGCGGGCTCCAAGGCTATTCCAACGCCAGCGAAGCTGTCGGCACCGAACCGGCGGCGGCGCTACCCCCACTCCCGATCCGCGAAGAAGGACTCGACGCGACCCGCGGCCCCGGTGGACAGCCGCGCTACCACCCCATGGTGGGCGCGTCAAGCAGAGCTGCGTGGCACGCGGAGCACTATGGCATGGCCTTCGGGATGACGGCACCGGAAGAATATGTGCCCCTCATGATGGACCAAGGACACCCTTACCAAGGCGAACAAGGCTCGCTCCCCAGCCCAACCTGGGGGGACGAGGCGCCAGAAGCTGAGCCCTTCCAGGAGCCCCGGGACGGTCCCACTGGCCACGCTGGAGGCAACGATTATCGGGTACCGCTAATTCCTCAAGAGCAAGCATACACTAATCATGGATCGCAGGAGGTGCAGGTCGCCACAGCGAGCAGCAACCCCGCTCCCACAGTCTCCTACCCCTCGGGAGGAGGGCGCAGGGGGCTATAGGAGAGGGGCCGAGATCCGACATCACCACCGCGGCGTTCGGAGCAAGGTGTTCTCAGGAGGTAGGCCCTCTGCTGGGGAGGTGCCTCAGGGCCTGCCCCTGGCGGAGGACCCGTGGTCGTTGGGGGAACCGCTGGCGACCGCTCTACCCCATCGGCGGCGTCCTGGTTTCCGGTCGTCGTTGATGGCACTAGTGTGGCGTAAGGCGGGGCCCTCGTCTGGCGATATGAAGCAAGGCCGGTTCCTGTGAAGAAGGCCCAGTGCCTGTGAAGCTCGCCGCCCCGTGACACTCTCACGTAATAATGAGTGGGGCTGTACATGCCCCGGAGTCTCAGGGGTGCCGGCCTCAGGCCCTGGGGCTCCCTCCCACGCCCAGTGGCAGCACTTAGCTCTGCGCTGGTGAGAAGACGTCCAAGACTAGATTAGGTGCCGGACGCGGCCTTTTGTCTGCTTTCGTTGCTTTTCCCTTTGGTTGTCACTTTCCCCCGCTGGATTCGAGTTGGATTCGAATTTGAGATTTGTGTGTGTTTGGGGAAGGGGTGCTTAGTCTCGTTCGAGCAATTCCTCGCGTTTTGGTTACCACTTCGCCTCAGCTACCTCCCCTCGTGAGCCCCTCGCAAGCCGGGTCAGGCCTAGCTTGCGCGCAGCCCAGACTGCCGCCGCCGCGTCCTCTCAGGAGGGTGTTTTACTGCAGGTCCTACGGATTCAATCAGGGAACACTCGGGACACCATAGCCTCCCATAGGCTACCTCAGGGCCAGCACGGGACAAAGGCAAACTAGCCGACCAGCGCGTCGCTTAAGCCAACCACTTGGCGCGGGCGCATGGGCAATGTAGCGTCTACTAATACGATGAACACAAGTTTTACATGAGGGGCTCCCCCTCCAAAATGCTCTCACAGCAATCAGGCCAAAACCTGAGTTCTATTCATGCAGGGTAAGGAAGCAGGAACGATGCACAATCAGTCGCATAAATCCCCCAATGCGTCCTCAGGAGCACCACCCGAGCCGTTGCTGGCATCGCTGAACTCGCCATCGTTGTCCGCGTCGCCGCCAGTGGCGTCAGGGACGTTCACCACGCCGCCCTCGTCGGCAGCCACGACCACGCCATCGTTATCTGAAGCGAAGGCCCTGATAAGAGCATCCACATTGTCTTCCACCCAGTGCGCCAGGTCGTCTCGGATGGCCTGGGGGACTGGGGCGATGGTGGCGTCGAAATCGAAGTGGGGATCCATGTTTCGGAGATGGCTGAAGACGCGAGAAAAGGCACGCCCGAGCAGGGCGTGGCTCCTCTCCTCCACCAACCTGTTAGCCCTGACCGACCACGCCTCCAGCTTCGTCACCACGTCGGTGAAGAACTGAAGATTGCCGGCGTAGTTGACTGCGTGCGGCTCGCCAACAGCCGCCTCGCAGATGTTGCCCAAGGCTGTGTTGGCTCTCTCCCGGAGCGTGGTGAGCATGGGGCCGTGCTCATGCTCCAGGATCTGCCGCTAACGTATCTCGTCCGCATTCTGGCGCGCGACGACCTCAGCCTCCTCCACCCGCTGGCGAAGAAGGAGCACCTCGGCCTGGGAGGTGGTTAGCTCACCTTGCGCCACCTCAAGGGAAGCCCGGAAAGCATCGGCCCGCCACGTCGCCTCCTCCAGCTTGGCCCTCAAGGCGGCAGTCCTGCCTTCAGCCTCGGCCCGGATCAACCCCAGCTTCTCCTCGAACTTGTGCTCGAGGTTCAAACACGCCATCGCCACCCGACGTCCGACCTCCTCCAGGACCCGGGCTTCCTGTGCAGCGACATCATCCTCCGCCTGCGTCACCAAGCGCTCCCTCGTCTCCAGACGCTCGTACTCGTGGATACGTTTGGCGGCTTCCAGCGTCAGCGCCTCCTCGCGCTTCTGGAGCTCTGCCGGGTCGCCAGAGGCCACCTTCATCGACACGAGGGCTGCCTCGCGCAGCTCCACTTGCTCCTCTAGTGAGTGGCACCAGGCCAGGAGCTCCCGAGCCCGCTCCTCCGCCGCCTCTCGCCACCGGTCGGCTTCCCGGGCCTCCTCAGCGGCCCGAGATCGGGCCTCCCGAGAGGCCACCAGCGACGCCTTGGCCTTTGCGTCATCAAGATCGCGCTGACGGCGCGCAAGGGCGATGGCGCCCTCCAGCTCGCGCCTCTTTGCAGCCAGGCGCAGGCCCTCGGCCTCAAGGCGCGCGTCTTCATCAGCAAGCTCCTCACCAAGCAGGCTCACCGCGTCAGCCGCCCTTCGAAGGAATCCTTGGCGAAGAGCGCGACGCTCCCGGGCGTGCTCGAGCACGTCTTCCACACCATCATCTGCCCCGAGCAAGCACCGAGGGCCACGAATCAGCACTCCCCCTCCGGGCAGGGGGCTGGGGGCTGGCACCCTCGCGACGGCCGGGCACATCACGCCAGAAGCCCGGCCTGGAGCCAGCCCGTCCCCAGATGAAGAGCGCAGGGAGCGCCTTAGCCAATCGCAGTCCACGACCAGGCGAGAAGCCCACGGCAGGCTGGCTATGCCACGAGAAGGCCCGCGAAGGAGGATCGCGAGGTGCGCAGGGCCACGATGCGCCTCGGGACGGTTCGCCTCTCCGACCGCCCTCACCACAAGGGCTCTGCTGCTCGGAGCGCTTGAGGACGGTGGAGGGGGCGAAGCCAAGGGGGACGACACCTCAGCCGTCTCCGTGAGCTCGGCTGGAAGGGGCCTGCGGAGCAAGGATTAGTAAAAGCAACAGAAGGATCGGGAGCCGGGAAAGGAGAAGGCTTAGTCATCAGTGGCGAAGTACTTCCTACGCTTCAGCAGGCGACAAGGGTAATCGTCGCCCAGGGCCTCCCTTCTCTTCCGGAGGGCCTCAAAGTCCACGCGGAAGCGGCCCAAGAGTTGAGCGCAGGGATCAACCTGCGACGAAGACGGAGCGTCAAGGCGATCTGCGTCAGGGGCGCCTGCCTGATGCGCGCTGCCAATCGCCTCGCCAGGAGAAGCAGCTGGAGCCTCAGGGGCCTCAGTTGCAGGCGCTGAGGGCAGCTGCTTGTCACCCTCAGCCTCAGCGGCACAGGCCCCAAGAGCTGCTCCCTCATGAGCATTGCCCGGCGCTGTCACCCCGTCGGGAGCCCCCTCGGCCTCTGGCGCCTCATGCCTTCCTGCTCCGCCATTTGAGGAAGAGTCGCCTTGGCCGACTGGAAGGGCAGTCACCATCACTGGGTTATCGCGAGGCCCCTGGAGGCCGGCGGGGCGCGGTCCCCACTCATCAAAGATAGGCATCTGATTCACAAAATCGCCCCTACTCTGGCAGAGGTACAGCAAGGCCCCTCCCTGCTGGATGCTGCCAGGGTTGGGGTCCCCAGTCAAGGTCAAGAGCGCTGTCCTCAGCACTTCAGGCGTCAGGTCCCCTTCCTGGAGCCTCATACGATCATCGCGCCCGCAGAAGGCCCACATCCGGCGGGAGTGGCGTTGGAGAGGAGCAACGCGGCGTAGCAGGAACTCCTTCACCACCTTGGACGCTGTCACGCCAAGCGACCTCAAGAACGCGAAGTGGTGCCAGACGAAGACGAGCCGGGGGCTCTCAAGCATCTCCTGGCCCCAGCCCGAATTGGGGACAGCAGGCGAAGTTGGCTCCGATAGCAGGGGGCTGGGCACCCCTGCATCCACATACAGCCACCGCTCGCGGAACCCAGCCATGGGCAGAGGGACCTTGAAGTCAATCCCAGAGGCCGCTGTCTCAGACGTGGCAACAAAGCTCATGCACGCCCAGCATTGGGTAGGGTCGACAAGGCGCAGCGAGAAGAAGTGGCGCAGCAAGGCAACCGAAGGAAGGATGCCCATCATAGCCTCGCAAACAAAGGCGAAGACCGAAAGGAGGGTGATGGATTCAGGACCCAGATGCATCATGTGGATCTGATAGTGGGAAAGCACGACATTGAAGAAATCAGAAAAGGGAGGAACCAGACCCGCCCACAGGGCGTCGGCAAAATACGGGACCTCGGTGACTATCCTGTCGATGGAGAAGTGGGACACGGGCCAGGCCGTCGTCCTCCCGCATTCGTTGAAGATAGTGGCCAGAGCCGAGCTGACCTTGCCCAAGCCCTCGGCGGGGGCCGCCAACGGCGGCGGGCAAGGCGGAGACACGGGTTTCTTCCCTCTTCCCTTCTTCGTCAGAGCCATGGCGATGGGAAGGGGGGGGGAATGTTCAAGATTGGGTTGAAAATAGAAGCTGGAGTTCGGGCGGAGGAAGGGCAGAGGGCGTTTGAGCAACAGAAAGGGGAGCGGCTATGTACGACTGCAAGTCCGCCGAGCATGGCGCAAAATAAGGGGGGCGTGGGGGAACAGTGACGCCCACGTCCAATCGACCGCCACGCGGCGCCCAAGGCCGCATGCTGTTAGGGCCCGCGGTGCTTCGCTCTTGCCCTTCCGCCTCCCTGCACGGACAAGTCCGGGCGCGCCTTGGGCCCAGGGGCTACTGTCGGCGTTCTAGGAACGGGGGTCCCCAGACTTGCCTGCCTGCGGCCTGCGGCGTGGCTCAAAGGGGGGCCCAGCACGGTCCATCTTCATCAACACAGACCCAAGACCCTCGCGAGGGGCCAAGCCTCGCGGGGCGGATGACACGGAGCTTCCTCAGGCACGGCCTCACCAGGCTGGCTCGCGAGGAGGCGGAGAGATCAAGGCGGGGTACCTCACGAGGTGCCCGTGACGCAAGCCTTGACGACCAAGGGCGCCAGGCGGGCGCCAGCCCGCGCAGTGTCCTCCTTTCCCCTTTGGTGCAAAGGGGGCGAGTGCAGCCGCTGAGTACCGAGGCATCAGGCAAAGGTTGCCGTTTCAGTGCAACAAGACCAAGACCAGGAGGACCGCAACCAGGAGGACCGCAAGACGGAGGTCATCGTGGAGCCCAAGACGGTGTCACCACCAGAGCTTTGTGCAGGCGAAGACCAACTTTAGTCAGGATAAGTGTACTAGATGTTCCCCTTCAAAATGGCCAATTGTTGGCGCCCTTCCCGCTCAATATTTGGGAAGAGGCCCAGGGCCATTGCCTATAAATAGGACCAGCCACCCACAAGGATCGAGGTCGGGTTCAAGGTAGAAGGAAGGTTAGAGACAGAGATCGAGGATCAAGGATCGGATCGAAATCAGAGAGAGAGAGAAGGGTGACTGAACTCCTCCTAGCAGTTCGTCCCCCCAGCAAAGAACAGACCCTCGCGAGGCTGTTCTTCCTTGTATTGCTCATCATCATCAGCCCAAGAGGCAATCCACCACACCACACACTGGAGTAGGGTATTACACCACAACGGTGGCCTGAACCAGTATAAACCCTGCGTCTCTTGTGTCGCTCTTTCCGTAGCTTAGATCTTAGCGAGGCAGAGGGGTGCAGGTAGGTAGGAGGCGAAATCTCCACGCGCACCCCAGTGTTCGAACCTCAAGGGTCTGCCGGAACCCGAAATCCGACAGTTGAGACCGATGAATTGTGGGTTTATGATCAAGTTTATCTATGAACAATATTTGAATCTTCTCTGAATTCTTTTATGTATGATTGGTTATCTTTGCAAGTCTCTTCGAATTATCAGTTTGGTTTGGCCTACTAGATTGATCTTTCTTGCAATGGGAGAAGTGCTTAGCTTTGGGTTCAATCTTGCGGTGTCCTTTCCTAGTGACAGTAGGGGCAGCAAGGCACGTATTGTATTGTTGCCATCGGGATAACAAGATGGGGTTTTCATCATATTGCATGAGTTTATCCCTCTACATCATGTCATCTTGCTTAAAGTGTTACTCTATTCTCTTGAACTTAATACTCTAGATGCATGCTGGATAGCGATCGATGTGTGGAGTAATAGTAGTAGATGCTGGCAGGAGTCGGTCTACTTGTCTCGGACGTGATGCCTATATACATGATCATACCTAGATATTCTCATAACTATGCTCAATTATGTCAATTGCTCAACAGTAATTTGTCTACCCACCGTGAATACTTATGCTCTCGAGAGAAGCCACTAGTGAAACCTATGCCCCTCGGGTCTATCTTCTATCATATTAATCTTCCAATACTTATTTATTTCCTTTGCCTTTTATTTTACTTTGCATCTTTATCATAAAAATACCAAAAATATTATCTTATCGTATCTATCAGATCTCACCCTCGTAAGTGGCCAGCATTCAAGTTTTCAGCAAAGATTATAACTAACCACATTCACAATAACACTTAGGTCTCAAGCTTACTCATATCAATGGCATAATCAACTAGCGAGCAATAATAATAAATCTCGGATGACAACACTTTTTTAAAACAATCATAATATGATATAACAAGATGGTATCTCGCTAGCCCTTTCTGAGACAGCAAAACATAAATGCAGAGCACCTTTAAAGACCAAGGACTGACTAGACATTGTAATTAATGGTAAAAGAGATCCAGTCAAGTCATACTCAATGTAAACTAACAATAATGAATTCAAATGACAACAGTGCTCTCCAACTGGTGCTTTTTAATAAGAGGATGATGACTCAGCATAAAAGTAAATAGATAGGCCCTTCACACAGGGAAGCAGGGATTTGTAGAGGTGCCAGAGCTCGGTTTTGAAATAGAGGTGAATAATATTTTGAGCGGTATACTTTCATTGTCAACATAACAACCAAGAGATGGCGATATCTTCCATGCTACACACATTATAGGCGGTTCCCAAACAGAATGGTAAAGTTTATACTCCCCCTTCCACCAACAAGCATCAATCCATGGCTTGCTTGAACCAACGAGTGCCTCCAACAAACAAGAGTCCCAGGGGGAGTTTTCTTTGCAATTATCTTGATTTGATTTGCATAAAGCATGGGACTGGGCATCCGGGTGACCAGCCACTTTCTCGTGAGTGAGGAGCGGAGTCCACTCCTCTTGAGAATAACCCGCCTAACATGGAAGATACGTACAACCCTAGTTGATACATGAGCTATTTGAGCATACAAAACAGGATATTTATTTGAAGGTTTAGAGTTTGGCACATACAAATTTACTTGGAACGGCAGGTAGATACCGTATATAGGTAGGTATAGTGGACCCATGTGGAATAACTTTGGGGTTTAAGGGATTGGATGCACAAGCAATATTCCCGCTTAGTACAGGTGAAGGCTAGCAAAAGACTGGGAAGCGACCAGCTAGAGAGCGACAACAGTCATGAACATGCATTAAAATTAATCAACACCGAATACAAGCATGAGTAGGATATAATCCACCATGAACATAGATATCGTGAAGGCTATGTTGATTTTGTTTCAACTACATGCGTGAACATGTGCCAAGTCAAGTCACTTAAATCATTCAGAGGAGGATACCACCCTATCATACCACATCACACTCATTTTAATAGCATGTTGGCACGCAAGGTAAACCATTATAAGCTCCTAGCTAATCAAGCATGGCACAAGAACTATGATCTCTAGTTGTCATTGCAAACATGTTTATTCATAATAGGCCGAATCAAGAACGATGAACTAATCATATTTACAAAAACAAAAGAGGTCGAGTTCATACCATCTTTTGTCATCTCAATAAATTCATCATATAATCATCATTATTGCCTTTCACTTGCACGACCGAACGATGTGAATAATAATAATTGTGCATGTGCATTGGACTAATTTGGAATATGAAAGCATTCAATAAACAGGAGAACACAAGACAATATGGGCTCTTTTGTCAGATCAACAATTATGCATTTAAGAGCCACTTCAAGAATTTAATCATGGTCTTCTCCTATCGACCCCCAAAGAAAAGAAATAAAACTATTTACACGGGAGAGCTCCCAACAAGTAAAAGAAGAACATGAAATCTTTTTGGGTTTTCTTTTTAATTACTACTACAAGCATGGAAAGTAAACTAATTAAAAGCTACAACTAATTTTTTTGGTTTTTCTTAAGGTTTATTAAACACACAAAAAGAAAGCATAAAAAGGAAAGTAAACTAGCATGGATGATACAATGAAAAAGTATGAGCACCGTCCTCTAGCAATAAGTGTGTGAACATAAATGTAATGTCGGTGGGAAATACGTACTCCCCCAAGCTTAGGCTTTTGGCCTAAGTTGGTCTATGGCCACGGTTGGCCTGGCGGATATCCATAATAGTAGTTGGGGTCGTACTGAGATGCAGCGGCTATCGCCTCCTGCGCTGCAGCGTGGCGACGAGCGGCCTCTGCTCTCCTCTCATACTCATCTGCCTCCTCTCTGGTAATAACATATCTTCCTTTTGCCTGATGATCAAAGAAGGCAGGAGCAGGGAGAGTAATATGGACAGCACGTCGTCTGTCAAAGATTAGTCGATATTGGAGAGGTGATTCATTCCTCTCGACAAACTGGTGGTGGACCATAGCATTAAAGTCTAGGTAAGCAGGGGTAATTCAATATCATCTTCGCGTATGGCTATACCAAGAAAATTAGCTATGCGGGTTGCATAAATTCCTCCAAAGAAGTCTCCATTAAATCTATTAAGATGCAACCTACGTGCAACAATGGCTCCCAAATTATAAGATTTATCTCCTAACACAACACTCCTAAGAATACTGAGGTCAGGGACACACATGTGACATGCCTCATCTTTACCATTAATGCATCTACCTATGAAGAGAGCAAAATAATGTATAGCAGGAAAGTGAATGCTCCCTATGGTAGCTTGTGTTATATCTCTAGATTCTCCCACAGTTATGCTAGCGAGAAAATCTCTAAATTCAGATTTGCGAGGATCCCTGATACTACCCCATTGTGGAAGTTTGCAAGCAGTGGTAAAATCCTCTAAGTCCATACTGTAAGAATTTTCATAAAGATCAAACAGGACAGTTGGAGAATTATGTGAAGATGAAAATTCAAACCTCCTCACAAAGGAACTAGTGAGATTGTGATACTGGCTGCACTTCTCTTCCTCGAAGCTCACAAGATCAACATTACGCAAATATGCGTTAAATTCTTCCTTAATTCCCGCTCGATCCATAAAGTTCTCAGAAGGCCATTCACAAGGACGCACTGGAGCGTCTCTTGGTGGCTCATCATCAGCATCACGCATTGCAAGCCTGGGTCCTTGCTTCGTTGAAGAACCACCCTGGAACATTTTCCTAAGCATATTTCTTCCTCTGAAAAATTCTGAAAATTTTTAGTAACTTCAAAATAAAAGTGAACCAAACTCAATAATATTGATAGCAACTACTCATACAAGTGCCTAGAGTCTATATCATGCATCAAAACTACTTGGAACCATATAAATTTGACATGCAAGCTCAAGAACATGGTCACCTAGGCAGCACAAATTTGCAATGAATAAAGCACTAGAACAAAAACTAATTGGACCAATGGAGGAGTCACATACCAAGGAACAATCTCCCAAGCAGTTTTGTGAGAGGTGCTTTGAGCAAGGAGATCGAAAATGGCAGCAAAATGAGCTTGGACTCGGGTTTGAGCTGGTTGTTCGTGTTTGTGGGAGGAAGAAGGAGTGTGTGCGTGAAAGGATAAGTGGAGGAGGGCCACCATGGGCCCACGAGGTAGGGGGCGCGCCCAGGGGGGTAGGGCGCGCCCTCCACCCTCGTGGGCAGGTGGGTGACCCCCCTGTTGTGTTCTCAGTGCCAAATATTCTCAAATATTCTAAAAAATCATATTTAAATTTCAGGGCATTTGGAGAACTTTTATTTTCGGGGTATTTTTATATTGCACGGATAATTCAGATAACAGGCAGAAAAATACTATTTTTATTTTATTTAATATAAATAACAGAAAGTAAAAGTTGGGTACAGAAGGTTGTGCCTTCTAGTTTCATCCATCTCATGATCATCAAAAGGAATCCACTAACACGGTTGATCAAGTCTTGTTAATGAACTCATTCCGAATAACATGGAACCGGAGAAATTTTGAATAACACTATGTTACCTCAACGGGGATATGCACATCCCAATAATAAGAATATCATATTTCTTCTTGACAGTAGAAGGGGAAATTCAAAACATCCAAATATAATCGATGGAATTTTTCCAATAGAGTTGATACTATGAACTTAAGGTTGTTTCCTCGGAAAGTGTACCGTGTGCTCATTACCATTAACATGAAAAGTGACATTGCCTTTAGTTCAAAAAAGGTCTTCCAAGAATAATAGACATACTATCGTCCTCAGGAATATCAAGAATAACAAAGTCCGTTAAAATAGTAACGTTTGCAACTACAACAGGCACATCCTCACAAATACCGACAGGTATAGCAGTTGATTTATCACCCATTTGCAAAGATATTTCAGTATGTGTCAACTTATTCAAATCAAGTCTACGATATAAAGAGAGAGGCATAACACTAACACCGGCTCCAAGATCACATAAAGCAGTTTTAACATAGTTTCTTTTAATGGAGCATGGTATAGTTGGTACCCCGGGATCTCCAAGTTTCTTTGGTATTCCACCCTTAAAAGTATAATTAGCAAGAATGGTGGAAATTTCAGCTTCCGGTATCTCTATCTTATTTGTAACAATATCTTTCATATACTTAGCATAATGATTCATTTTGAGCATATCAGTTAATTGCATACGCAAAAAGATAGGTCTAATCATTTTAGCAAAGCGCTCAAAATCCTCATCATCCTTTTTCTTGGATGGTTTGGGAGGAAAAGGCATGGGTTTCTGAACCCATGGTTCTCTTTCTTTACCGTGTTTCCTAGCAACAAAGTCTTTATTATCATAACGTTGATTATTTGATTGTGGGTTATCAAGATCAACAGCAGGTTCAATTTCTATATCATTATCATTACTCGGTTGAGCATCATCATGAACATTATCATTAACATTATCACTAGACTCGGGTTCATTACCAGATTGTGCTTCAGCATCAGAAATAGAAATATCATTGGGATTCTCAGGTGTTTCAACAATAGGATCACTAGAAGCATGCAAAGTCCTATCATTTTTCTTTTTCTTCCTTTTAGAAGGACTAGGTGCATCTATATTATTTCTCTGAGAATATTGCTCAATTCTCTTAGGGCAGCCTTCAGGATACAAAGGTTCCTGAGTCATTTTACCACCTCTATTCATAACTCTAACAACATTATCATTATTCTTACTATTCAATTCATTGAGCAAATCATTTTGAGCTTTAAGTACTTGTTCTACTTGAGTGGTAACCATAGAAGCATGTTTACTAATAAGTTTAAGTTCACCTTTTACATTAGCCATATAATCACCCAAGTGTTCAAGCATATTTGAATTGTATTTCAATTGTCTACCAAAATAAGCATTAAAATCTTCTTGCTTAGCCATAAATTTATCAAACTCATCTAAGCATGGGCTAGCAAACTTAGTAAATGGGATTTCAGCTTTATCATATCTATAGAGAGAATTTACCTTTACTACCTATGTCGGGTTATCAATACCATGAGTTTCTTCAACAGGCGATAAATTAAGACCATGTATTTCTTCAATAGGAGGTAAATTCTTAACATCTTCAGCTTTAATACCTTTTTCTTTCATAGATTTCTTTGCCTCTTGCATATCTTCAGGACTGATAAATAGAATACCCCTCTTCTTCGGAGTTGGTTTAGGAATAGACTCGGGAATTGGCTCCGGAGGTGTCCAATTATTTTCATTTGTCAACATATTACTCAATAGAATTTCAGCTTCATCCGGTGTTCTTTCCCTGAAAACAGAACCAGCACAACTATCCAGATAATCTCTGGAGGCATCGGTTAGTCCATTATAAAAGATATCAGGCATTTCATTTTTCTTAAGAGGATGATCAGGCAAATCATTAAGTAATTGGAGAAGCCTCCCCCAAGCTTGTGGGAGACTCTCTTCTTCAATTTGCGCAAAATTATATATATCCCTTAAAGCAGCTTGTTTCTTATGAGCAGGGAAATATTTAGCAGAGAAGTAATAAATCATATCTTGGGGACTACACACACAACCAGGATCAAGAGAATTAAACCATATCTTAGCATCACCCTTTAATGAGAACGGAAATATTTTAAGGATATAAAAGTAGCGAGTTCTCTCATCATTAGTGAACACGGTAGCTATATCATTTAATTTAGTAAGATGTGCCACAACAGTTTCAGATACATAGCCATGAAAAGGATCAGATTCAACCAAAGTAATTATATCTGGATCAACAAAGAATTCATAATCCTTATCGGTAACACAGATAGGTGAAGTAGCAAAAGCAGGGTCAGGTTTCATTCTAGCATTTAGAGATTGCTGATGCCATTTAGCTAATAACCTCTTGAGTTCGTATCTATCTTTGCAAGCTAAAATAGCTAAAGAAGCTTCTTTATCAAAAACATAACCCTTAGGAATAACAGGCAAGTCTTCATCATCAATTTCATCAGTATTATCAGATTCAATATTTTCAATCTCTCTAGCCCCAACAAGTTGTTCGTCAAGAAATTCACTAAGTGGCACAGTAGTATCAAGCATAGAGGTAGTTTCATCATAAGTTCATCATAGTTTCATCAATAACATGCAACATATCAGAACGAATAGTAGAAGCAGGTTTAGGTGTCGCAAGCTTACTCAAAACAGAAGGTGAATCAAGTGTAGAGATAGATGGCAGTTCCTTACCTCCCCTCGTAGTTGAGGGATAAATCTTGGTTTTTGGATCTCTCAAGTTCTTCATAATCATAAGCAGATATAAATCCCAAGTGACTCAAAGAATAAAGCTATGCTCCCCGACAACAGCGCCAGAAAATAGTCTTGATAACCCACAAGTGTAGGGGATCGCAACAGTTTTCGAGGGTAGAGTATTCAACCCAAATTTATTGATTCGACACAAGGGGAGCCAAAGAATATTCTCAAGTATTAGCAGCTGAGTTGTCAATTCAACCACACTTGGAAAATTAGTATCTGCAGCAAAGTGTTTAGTAGCAAAGTAATATGATAGTAGTGGTAACGGTAGCAAAAGGTAACGATAGCAAAAGTAATGTTTTTGGTATTTTTTAGTGATGATAGCAATAGCAACGGAAAAGTAAATAAGTGAAGAACAATATATGGAAAGCTCGTAGGCAACGGATCGGTGATAGAGAATTATGCCGGATGCGGTTCATCATGTAACAGTCATAACCTAGGGTGACACAGAACTAGCTCCAGTTCATCAATGTAATGTAGGCATGTATTCCGAATATAGTCATACGTGCTTATGGAAAAGAACTTGCATGACATCTTTTGTCCTACCCTCCCGTGGCAGCGGGGTCCTTACGGAAACTAAGGGATATTAAGGCCTCCTTTTAATAGAATACCGGGACAAAGCATTAACACATTGTGAATACATGAACTCCTCAAACTACGGTCATCACTGGTAAGTATCCCGATTATTGTCACTTCGGGGATAATGGATCATAACACATAATAGGTGACTATAGACTTGCAAGATAGGATCCAGAACTCTCATATATTGATGAAAACATAATAGGTTCAGATCTGAAATCATGGCACTCGGGCCCTAGTGACAAGAATTAAGCATAGCAAAGTCATAGCAACATCAATCTCAGAACATAGTGGATACTAGGGATCAAACCCTAACAAAACTAACTCGATTACATGATAGATCCCATCCAACCCATCACTGTCCAGCAAGCCTACGATGAAATTACTCACGCACGGCGGTGAGCATCATGAAATTGGTGATGGAGTATGGTTGATGATGACGATGGCGATGGATTCCCCTCTCCGGAGCCCCGAACGGATTCCAGATCAGCCCTCCCGAGAGGTTTTAGGGCTTGGTGGCGGCTCCGTATTATAAAACGCGATGAATTCTTCTGTCTGATTTTTTCTTCCCAAAACACAATATATAGAGTTGGAGTTGGAGTTGGAGGAGCTCCAGGGGGCCCACGAGATAGGGGGGCAGGCGCGCCCCCACCCTCGTGGACATGTGGTGGGCCCCCTGGCCTTCATCTTTTGCAGGTATTTTTTATATTTCCAAAAAGTTGCTCCGTGAAGTTTCAGGTCATTCCGAGAACTTTTGTTTCTGCACATAAATAAGCGTTAGTCCTGGTTAGTTCCATTCAAATCATGCAAGTTAGAGTCCAAAACAAGGGCAAAAGTGTTTGGAAAAGTAGATACGACGGAGACGTATCAGCCTCCTACTGGATTGATACCTTGGTTCTCAAAAATTGAGGGAAATACTTACGCTACTTTGCTGCATCACCCTTTCCTCTTCAAGGGAAAACCAACGCAAGTGCTCAAGAGGTAGCAAGAAGGATTTCTGGCGCCGTTGCCGTGGAGGTCTACGCAAAAGTCAACATACCAAGTACCCATCACAAAACCCTTATATCCCGCATTACATTATTTGCCATTTGCCTCTCGTTTTCCTCTCCCCCACTTCACCCTTGCCGTTTTATTCGCCCCCCCTCTCTCTATCCTCCCTCTCTTTCTCTATTTGCCTCTTTTTACCCGTTTCTTGTTTGCTTGTGTGTCAGATTGCTTGCTTGTCACGATGGCTCAATATAATACCAAATTGTGTGACCTTACCAATACCAACAACAGTGATTTTATTAGCACTCCGATTGCTCCTCTTACCGACGCTGAATCTTGTGAAATTAATGCTCCTTTGCTAAATCTTGTTATGAAAGATCCGTTTTCCGGCCTTCCTAGTGAAGATGCCGCTACCCATCTAAATAGCTTCGTTGATTTGTGTTATATGCAAAAGAAGAAAGATGTGGACAATGATATTGTTAAATTGAAGCTATTTCCTTTTTCGCTTAGCGATCGTGCTAAAGCTTGGTTTTCGTCTTTGCCAAAAAATAGTATTGATTCGTGGAATAAGTGCAAATATGCTTTTATCTCTAAGTATTTCCCTCCCGCTAAGATCATCTCTCTTAGGAATGATATTATTAATTTTAAGCAACTTGATCATGAACATGTTGCACAATCTTGGGAGAGGATGAAATTAATGATACATAATTGCCGTACACATGGTTTGAATTTGTGGATGATTATACAAAATTTTTATGCTGGATTGAATTTTGCTTCTAGAAATCTTTTAGATTCGGCCACGGGAGGCACTTTTATGGAAATCACTTTAGGATAAGCTACTAAACTCCTAGATAATATTATGGTTAATTATTCTCAATGGCACACCGAAAGATCTACTAATAAGATAGTGCATGCGATAGAATAAATTAATGTTTTGAGTGGAAAGATGGATGAACTTATGAAATTATTTGCTAATAAAAGTGTTTCTTCTTATCCTAATGATATGCCTTTGTCTACTTTGATTGAGAATAATAATGAATCTATGGATGTGAATTTTGTTGGTAGGAATAATTTTGGTAACAACGCGTATAGAGGAAACTTTAATCCTAGGCCGTATCCTAGTAATTCCTCTAATAATATGGTAATTCCTACAACAATTCTTATGGAAATTATAATAAGATGCCCTCTGATTTTGAATCTAATATTAAAGAATTTATTACTTTGCAAAAGAATTTCAATGCTTTGATTGAAGAAAAATTGCTTAAGATTGATGAGTTGGCTAGGAACATTGATAGAATTTCTCTTGATGTTGATTCTTTGAAACTTAGATCTATTTCTCGTAAGCATGATATCAATGAGTCTCTCAAAGCCATGAGAATTTCCATTGATGAGTGCAAAGAAAGAACCGCTAGGATGCGTGCTAAGAAAGATTGCTTTATAAAAGCATGTTCTTCTAGTTTCCATGATAATAAAGATGAAGATCTAAAAGTTATTGATGTGTCCCCTATTAAATATTTGTTTTGAAATATGAGTATTGATAATGATGGGACTGAATATGATCCACCTTTACCTAGACGACATTCCAAGAATTCGGAATCTTTAGATCTTGATGCTAAAATTGTTAAAAGTGGGATTGAAGAAGTCAAAACTTTAAATATTAATGAACCCACCATTTTGGATTTCAAGGAATTTAATTATGATAGTTGCTATTTGATAGATTGTATTTCCTTGTTGCAATCCGTGCTAAATTCTCCTCATGCTTATAATCAAAATAAAGCTTTTACTAAACATATCGTTGATGCTTTGATGCAATCTTATGAAGAAAAACTTGAGTTGGAAGTCTCTATCCCTGGAAAACTTTATGATGAGTGGGACCTACTATTAAAATTAAAATTAAAGATCCTGAATGCTATGCTTTGTGTGATTTGGGTGCTAGTGTTTCCACGATTCCAAAGACTTTGTGTGATTTGCTAGGTTTCCGTGATTTCGATGATTGCTCTGTAAACTTGCACCTTGTGGATTCCACTATTAAGAAACCTATGGGAAGAATTAATGATATTATTATTGTTGCAAATAGGAATTATGTGCCCGTAGATTTTATTGTTCTTGACATAGATTGCAATCCTTCATGTCCTATTATTCTTGGTAGACCTTTCCTTAGAACGATTGGTGCAATTATTGAAATGAAGGAAGGAAATATTGGATTCTAATTTCCGTTAAGGAAAGGCATGGAAAACTTCCCTAGAAAGAAAATTAAATTACCTTATGAATCTACTATGAGAGCCACTTATGGATTGCCTACCAAAGATGGCAATACGTAGATCTATCCTTGCTTTTATGCCTAGCTAGGGGCGTTAAATGATAGCGCTTGTTGGGAGGCAACCCAATTTTATTTTTATTCCTTGCTTTTTTCTCCTGTTTAGTAATAAATAATTTATCTAGACTCTGTTTTGGTTGTGTTTTTTGTGTTTAATTAGTGTTTGTGCCAAGTAGAAACGCTGGGAAGACTTGGGGAAAGTCTTTTTAATCTTGCTGTAAAAAACAGAAACTTTAGCGCTCACGAGAATTGCTGCCATTTTTATTTGGAAGGTGCTATTTAGTTAATTATTTTTGAAGATGATGAATATATAAATTTCTCACGTCCAGCAATTTACTTTAGAATTTTTGGGGTTCCATATCTTGCGTTAGCTACAGATTACTACAGACTGTTCTGTTTTTGACAGATTCTGTCTTTCGTGTGTCGTTTGCTTATTTTGATGAATCTATGGCTAGTAAAATAGTTTATAAACCATATATAAGATGGAATACAGTAGGTTTAACACCAATATAAATAAATAATGAGTTCATTACAGTACCTTGAAGTGGTGTTTTGTTTTCTTTCGCTAACGGAGCTCGCGAGATTTTCTACTTTAAGTTTTGTGTTGTGAAGTTTTCAAGTTTTTGGGTGAAAGATTTGATGGATTATGGAACAAGGAGTGGCACGAGCCTAAGCTTGGGGATGCCCATGGCACCCCAAGATAATCTAAGTACACCTAAAAGCCAAAGCTTGGGGATGCCCCGGAAGGCATCCCCTCTTTCGTCTACTTCCATCGGTAACTTTACTTGGAGCTATATTTGAGTCTTTGCTTTTTAGTTTACCACAATCATCCTTGATGTACACACCTTTTGAGATAAACACACATGATTCAGAAATTATTAGAATACTCTATGTGCTTCACTTATATCTTTTGAGTTATATAGTTTTGCTCTAGTACTTCACTTATATCTTTTAGAGCACGGTGGTGGTTTTGTTTTATAGAAACTATTATTCTATCATGATTCACTTAGATTATTTTGAGAGTCTTAAATAGCATGGTAATTTACTTAAATAATTCTAATATTCTAGGTATTCAAGACTAGTAAAAACTTTCTTATGAGTGTATTGAATACTAAGAGAAGTTTGATGCTTGATGATTGTTTTGAGACATGGAGGTAGTGATATCAAAGTTGTGCTAGTTGAGTAGTTGTGAATTTGAAAAATACTTGTGTTGAAGTTTGCAAGTCCCGTAGCATGCACGTATGGTAAACGTTATGTAACAAATTTGAAACATGAGGTGTTCTTTGAGTGTCCTCCTTATGAGTGGCGGTCGGGGACGAGCGATGGTCTTTTCCTACCAATCTATCCCTCTAGGAGCATGCGCATAGTGCTTGGTTTTTGATGACTTGTAGATTTTTGCAATAAGTATGTGAGTTCTTTATGACTAATGTTGAGTCCATGGAATATACGCACTCTCACCCTTCCATCATTGCTAGCCTCTTCGGTACCGTGCATTGCCCTTTCTCACATTGAGAGTTGGTGCAAACTTCGCCGGTGCATCCAAACCCCGTGATATGATACGCTCTTTCACACATAAACCTCCTTATATCTTCCTCAAAACAGCCACCATACCTACCTATTATGGCATTTCCATAGCCATTCCGAGATATATTGCCATGCAACTTTCCACCGTTCCGTTTATCATGACACGTTCGTCATTGTCATATTGCTTTGCATGATCATGTAGTTGACATAGTATTTGCGGCAAAGCCACCATTCATAATCCTTTCATACATGTCACTGTTGGTTCATTGCATATCCCGGTACACTGCCGGAGGCATTCATATAGAGTCATACTTTGTTCTAGTATCGAGTTGTAATCATTGAGTTGTAAATTAATAGAAGTGTGTTGATCATCATTTTCTAGAGCATTGTCCCAAGTGAGGAAAAAAGAGAGAAAGGCCATAAAAAAGAGAAGGCCCAAAAAATGAGAGAAAAAGAGAGAAGGGACAATGTTACTATCCTTTTTACCACACTTGTGCTTCAAAGTAGCACAATAATCTTCATGATAGAGAGTCTTTTGTTTTGTCACTTTCATATACTAGTGGGAACTTTTCATTATAGAACTTGGCTTGTATATTCCAACAATGGGCTTCCTCAAATGCCCTAGGTCTTCGTGATCAAGCAAGTTGGATGCACACCCACTTAGTTTCTTTTGTTGAGCTTTCATATATCTATAACTCTAGTGCATCCATTGCATGGCAATCCCTACTCCTTGCATTAACATCAATTGATGGGCATCTCCATAGCTCATTGATTAGCCTCGTTGATGTGAGACTTTCTCCCTTTTTGTCTTCTCCACATAACCCCCATCATTATTCTATTCCACCCATAGTGCTATGTCCATGGCTCATGCTCATATATTGCGTGAAGGTTGAAAAAGTTTGAGATTACTAAAGTATGAAACAATTGCTTGGCTTGTCATCGGGGTTGTGCATGATGAGAGCATTCTTGTGTGACGGAAATGAAGCATGACTAAACTATATGATTTTGTAGGGATGAACTTTCTTTGGCCATGTTATTTTGAGAGGATATAATTGCTTAGTTAGTAGGGTATTTTACATCTGTATCCCTAACTTGAACCCACTACTCACATTTGCCCCTAATTTTGAAGTGTGCTCAAATTTGCCCCTATGCTGTTAGGTGCACATATAGAAATGCCCTTCCGTGTCGTTTCCGTCCGGTCAAAGGGATTTGATAGCTATCTGAACGTTTGTTGGACAATTTGCCCCTGACTCCATGTGTCACTTATAGGTGGGACCAACTCCTCTAAAAAATAAATGGAAAACTCTTTCTCTCACTCACCCCTCTCTATCACTTACAAGTGGACCCAACCAACATAATAAAAATAGAAAAACTTTCTCCCTCACAACCCCCTCTCTCTCCTTGACATGTGGGCCATGGGACCCACTACCAGGGTCAACACCGCCCTTGCATGGTCATGGCGAGGCTTGGCGGCTCCGGTGGCCGTCGCCGGCGAGGGCCGGGTGCGCCTGCGTGTGAGGGCCACAGGGCAGGCTCCAGGTGGTCTAGCGGGGCAAGGGGTGGAGGTCAAGGCGGATGACGGCGTATGGCGGCGCCATGGATGGAGACGGTTCCGACACAACTCTGCCGCCCATAGCTATCGTCGGAGCCGATGCTCCCGTGCCACTCCAACGAGCGTTTAGTGGTCTACGTGATCTGCAAATCCATTCGGCACACTCCCCAAGCCTGCTCGTCTCCTGTAACGAGTGCTCGAAGTATGCCTGAGAGCGTCCAAAGCTTCTGCCAAGGACGTCGTTGCTAGCCACCATGGCCGGAGGCCAGATAGAGAGGTACGAGCATGTCTATGAGCTCCGTCTGGTGCCTCTCCCCTGGCCTGCACGTTCAATCGGGCCTAGGGCCGCCTATACATGATGCACGGGACCTTGAGACCCGCCACGGCCGTCACTCTTCCCCTCCTAAATTCGGCTGCCCCGATCCACCCTTGACCTACCCGACCACCGTGTCGTCCTTGTGGAAAGCTTGCGCCCCTACATCCATCTTCCCGCACTCAATTCCGTGCCCGGAGCGCCCTGCCCAAAGCAGACCGCCATGACCGACCTCAACTAGCTCGGCCATGCGGCCTCCTCCCGCGGACAGTGTGCCTGCGGCGCCCAGCATGCCTACCGTGCCTCACGCGGCTACACGGCGTGCCTCGCACTCTCCTCTCGCGGCCATCCGCCCCCTATGGCGAGCCACCGACGAGCTCAGCCTCTCACGCACGGGCACGCAAGGATCGGCGTTGACCCTGACAGTGGGCCCTGTGGCCCACATGTCAGGGAGAGTGAGAGTGATGGGAGAGGGAGAGAAAATTATTTTTATATGTAAGGAAGGAGGGGCAAAAATGTCAAAGAAATGGCACGTTAGCGGTCAAACAGCTTTGACTGGACAGAAACGGCTCGAAGGGGCATTTCTATAAGGGCACATGATGGCGGAGGGGCATTTTTGAGCAGGCTTTTGAATTAGGGGTATATCTGATTAGGTGGTTCGAGTTAGGGACAGAAATGCAAATGGCCCTAGTTAGTATGCTTGAAGTATTATTATTTTTATGTCAATATTGAACTTTTATCTTGAATCTTTTGGATCTGAATATTCATACCACAATTAAGAAGAATTACATTGAAAATATGTCAAGTAGCATTCCACGTCAAAAATTCTATTTTTATCATTTACCTACTCGAGGACGAGCAGGAATTAAGCTTGGGGATGCTTGATACGTCTCCAACTTATCTATAATTTTTGATTGTTCCATGCTATATTATATTCTGGTTTGGACATTATTGGGCTTTATTATACACTTTTATATTATTTTTGGGACTAACCTACTAACCGGAGGCCCAGCCCAGAATTGTTGTTTTTTTTGCCTATTTTAGGGTTTCGCAGAAAAAGAATATCAAACGGAGTCCAAACGGAATGAAACCTTCGGGAATGTGATTTTCAGAACGAACATGATCCAGAGGACTTGGACCCTACGTTAAGACATCAACCAGGAGGCCACGAGGTAGGGGGGCGCGCCTACCCCCCCCCCCCAGGCGCGCCCTCCACCCTCGTGGGGCCCCTGTTGCTCCACCGACATACTCCTTCCTCCTATATATATCTACGTACCCCCAAACTACCAGATATGGAACCAAAACCCTAATTCCACCGCCGTAACTTTCTGTATCCACGAGATCCCATCTTGGGGCCTGTTCCGGAGCTCCACCGGAGGGGGCATCGATCACGGAGGGCTTCTACATCAACACCATAGCCCCTCCGATGAAGTGTGAGTAGTTTACCTCAGACCTACGGGTCCATAGTTATTAGCTAGATGGCTTCTTCTCTCTTTTTGGATCTCAATACAAAGTTCTCCCCCTCTCTTGTGGAGATCTATTCGATGTAATCTTCTTTTGCGGTGTGTTTGTTGAGACCGATGAATTGTGGGTTTATGATCAAGTTTATCTATGAACAATATTTGAATCTTCTCTAAATTCTTTTATGTATGATTGGTTATCTTTGCAGGTCTCTTCGAATTATCAGTTTGGTTTGGCCTACTAGATTGATCTTTCTTGGAATGGGAGAAGTGCTTAGCTTTGGGTTCAATCTTGCGGTGTCCTTTCCCAGTGACAGTAGGGGCAGCAAGGCACGTATTGTATTGTTGCCATCGAGGATAACAAGATGGGGTTTTCATCATATTGCATGAGTTTATCCCTCTACATCATGTCATCTTGCTTAAACCGTCACTCTGTTCTCTTGAACTTAATACTCTAGATGCATGCTGTATAGCAGTCGATGTGTGGAGTAATAGTAGTAGATGCAGTCAGGAGTCGGTCTACTTGTCTCGGACGTGATGCCTATATACATGATCATTCCTAGATATTCTCATAACTATGCTCAATTATGTCAATTGCTCAACAGTAATTTGTCTACCCACCGTGAATACTTATGCTCTCGAGAGAAGCCACTAGTGAAACCTATGGCCCCGGGGTCTATCTTCTATCATATTAATCTTCCAATACCTATTTATTTCCTTTGCCTTTTATTTTACTTTGCATCTTTATCATAAAAATAACAAAAATATTATCTTATCATATCTATCAGATCTCACTCTTGTAAGTGGCCGTGTAGGGATTGACAACCCCTTATAGCGTTGGTTGCGAGGATTTATTTGTTTGTGTAGGTGCGAGGGACTCATGCATGGCCTCCTACTGGATTGATACCTTGGTTCTCAAAAACTGAGGGAAATACTTACGCTACTTTGCTGCATCTCCCTTTCCTCTTCAAGGGAAAACCAACGCAAGTGCTCAAGAGGTAGCACCCGCGCATGACTAAGTTTGTCATGTATGAATAGGTGGCCGTCGTTGCGTGTCGAGGCACGTCCTTGTGATCTGTAGATTGATCTGGTATGTCATGCTTTATTGTTTAGGTTTTGTCGGAGGTCATGTGTATGGCCGTGGGCTAATTTACCTTTACCTGTGCGACGAGGCGGGACGGGCTGGTGTTCGGCGCGAGTTGCCGTTTTGTCCTGACCATGTGGTGGTCGGTCAGCCGCATTGTATGGTGGTGGTATGTGTTCTGACGCCTCCTCGTCAAACTGAGGTAGCAATTTGCGCTTTGGGTAGCTTTTGGTTGGGCGCTTGAGGCCGTATTCTTCAGCTGCTAGGACATCGGTCCATTTATCATTGAGCAGATCTTGGTCAGCTTGAAGCTGTTGCTGCTTCTTTTTCAAGCTCCTTGCAGTGGCTATTAACTAGCGCTTGAAGCGCTCCTGCTCAAGAGGTTCGTCAGGCCGGATGAAATCGTCGGTGCCAAGGCTCACCTCGTCCTCAGAGAGCGGATGATAACTTTCGTCCTCTGAGTCTTCGTTCATGGCCTGTTTACCAGGGCTGACCTACCCATCTTCCCATTCATCTTGTTCGTTAGTTGTATCAACGGGGCCTTGGTTGTCTTCGACACCTTCTGGAGTGTTATCTTCTCCTGTGGCGGTATTGCTATCTTTACTGCGGCGTGACTTAGAGCGGCGCCGCTGACACCGACGCTTGGATTGTATTTCGGAAGGTTTATCCTCAGCTGGATCTTCCTTGTCATCGCCGCTATTCTCCTTTGGTGCATCCACCATATACACATCGTACGAGGAAGTGGCCGTCCAGTGTCCGGTGAACGGCGGGTCCTGGGCCTCTTCTTCTCCGGCATCGTCGTCCATACCGTCGATGTCATCGGAGCCGTAATCGAGCATGTCGGTTAAGTCTTTGACAGTGGCTATGAAGTGGGTGGCGGTTGGGAAGAAAAATTGTCCACTGTCAGCCCCTAGTTCGGACCGGATATAATTCGACCGTGAGTCCTTCGTCGAAGACAGGTTTTTTAATGAGTTTATCACGTCGCCCAAAGGCGAGTGCTGGAAGATATCTGCGGCGCTGAATTCGAAGATCGATAAACGATCCAATTCGGCGTCCGCGTGCTCACATGGTTCAGAACTTATAGCCGGAGGCGAGTCCGGAGTTCTGGTGGCACATGTATCGTATGAGATCAAGTCTATGTGCGGCTCCAACACCGGGGAATCTGCGGCCTCCGTGGCTGGATTGAGCCTCTGATACTTGGATGGCGCAGTCTGCTCTAGATTTAAGGCCAGAGCAGTTATAGGAGCTATCTCCTCAATGCGGTCTGATGAAGAATTTAGGTCATGTTCGTCAAGGTGACCAGGAGCGGTCACCGCAGTCTCGAATCTGGCAAAGATCAAATCTCCACGAATGTCCACAACGTAATTCAAGCTCCCAAATCTGACCTGATGGCCAGGGGCGTAGCTATCGATCTACTCCAGGTGGCCAAACGAGTTGGCCCGCAGCGCGCGGAACACGAAGATTTGTCTGGGGAGGAAGGTTTCTCCTTGGAGAGCCTCAGTATCGACGATTGAAGGGGCCATCGAACCTTTCATCGACGGCACAGTGAGACTCTCTCTTAATAAAAGCACCAATGTCGGTGTCAAAACCGGCGGATCTCGGGTAGGGGGTCCTGAACTATGTGTCTAGGGTCGATGGTAACAGGAGACGGGGGACACGATGTTTACCCAGGTTCGGGCCCTCTCTATGTAGGTAATACCCTACGTCATGCTTGATTGATATTGATGAATACGAGTATTACAAGAGTTGATCTACCTCGAGACCGTAATGGCTAAACCCTAGAGGTCTAGCTTGTATGGCTATGATGATGAATATTCGGCCTCTCTACGGACCTAGCCCTCCAGTTTATATAGACACCGGAGGGATCTAGGGTTACACAAGGTCGGTTACAAAGAAAGGAATCTACATGTTCGGTCGCCAAGCTTGCCCTCCACGCCAAGGAGAATCCCATCCGGACACGGGTACAATCTTCAGTCTTTGTATCTTCACAGCCCATCAGTCCGGCCCATGGCTAATAGGTCAGACGCCCGAGGACCCCTTAGTCCAGGACTCCCTCAGCGGGTATCGTTATTTTCTGATATTCACAGATGATTTGAGCAGATATGGGTATATCTACTTGATGAAACATAAGTCTGAAACATTTGAAAAGTTCAAAGAATTTCAGAGTGAAGTGGAAAATCATCATAACAAGAAAATAAAATTTCTACGATCTGATCGCGGAGACAAATATTTGAGTTACGAGTTTGGTCTTCATTTGAAACGATGTGGAATAGTTTCGCAACTCACGCCACCCGGAACACCACAGCGTAATGGTGTGTCGAACGTCATAACCGTACTTTATTAGAAATGGTGTGACCTATGATGTCTCTTACCGATTTATCACTTTCATTTTTTGGGGTTATGCATTAGAGACAGCTGCATTCATGTTAAATAGGGCACCATCTAAATCCGTTGAGATGACACCATATGAACGGTGGTTTAGCAAGAAACCTAAGCTGGCATTTCTTAAAGTTTGCGGCTATGATGCTTATGTGAAAAAAATTCAAATTGCTAAGCTCGAAACCAAATCGTAGAAATGCGTCTTCATAGGATACCCAAAGAAAACTGTTGGGTACACCTTATATCACGGATCCGAAGGCAAGATATTCATTTCTAAGAATGGATCCTTTCTAGAGAAGAAGTTTCTCTCAAAAGAAGTGAGTGGGAGTGTCGATGTCAAAACCGGCAGATCTCGGGTAGGGGGTCCCGAACTGTGCGTCTAGGCGGATGGTAACAGGAGGCAGGGGACACGCTGTTTTACCCAGGTTCGGGCCCTCTTGATGGAGGTAAAACCCTACGTCCTGCTTGATTTATTCTTGATGATATGGGTATTACAAGAGTTGATCTAGCACGAGATCGGAGAGGCTAAACCCTAGAAGCTAGCCTATGGTATGATTGTTGTATATATATCGACTAGCCAGACCCTGGTTTATATTATGCACCAGAGGCCTAGGATAACAAGAGTCCTAGCCGAATACGCCGGTGGGGAGAAGTCCTTGTCTTGATCGCCAAGTCTTGTGGAATCTTCCTTGTATGCAGCAGCTGTCCGAACTGGCCCATGAGTATACGGCCATGGGGGTCCTCGGCCCAATCTAACAGATCGGGAGATGACGTAGTGAGTACCCCCTAGTCCAGGACACCGTCAGTAGCCCCCTGAACCGGTCTTCAAGTTAGGCACGCTCCTCGATTCTTCCTAACTGTTCTTCATCTTCGGTCACCGGTCTTGAAAACTGGTTCAACAAATCTTCTCATCTTCGGTCTTGAGGATCGCCGAAATGCATTCAACGAGTTTACACGTTGGGTATCCAAGGAGCCCCTTTAAGTTTCCGACCTTTATCAATGCCTTGTTATTTTTATGCCACACCTCGGGTTTTGAAGTTGTTCCCGGGAGGCTGTGTCCTCTTGCGTTCGAGCTCCAATGTCGGACTGCATTCGAGGTATCTTTTGCAGCTGAGCACCAACGCCGGACCGCTTTCCGAGCTCCAACGCCGGAATGTATCTGGGCTCCAACGCCGGACTGTATCCAAGCTCCAACGCCGGGCTATATCCAGGATGTCATAGATCATCTTGGTCCAAAAAATTTGAAGGAGTTCACCGAGCTTAATGCCGGAAAGTCCCTCTATGGAGCCAGCCACTAGCGCCCGAGCTTTATGCCGGACTGCTTCCGAGGTGGTGCACCACCCCGACTGCGGGCCAATTTTTTGTCAATATTTTTGCTTGGTGCAATTTATTCTCTGCCGAGATATATAGCCAGTAGCCCTCAAGGTGTGTATCGGTCTAAAACCCGAGATGCACCTGAAGAATGACATAAGACAACTGATCCCAGTAGCCGCTGAGACTCAGGTTGATTTGCAAAATCGGCCTGAGGATCAAATCCTAGCTCGGCAGAATACTTCGAGACACAAAAAGCGGCGTGCTCAGTCCTCAAGACTCAGGTTGGGTGCGGCCGACCAATCTGAGGATCAAAATCTCCTCAGAAACTGTATTGCACTTAAAATTTTCTGCATTGGACAGACAATGCAATAGCCCCCGAGACACTGGTCGGGTGGCAACACCAGATCAGGGGATCGATGTGCCCCTTTAATATTTGTAAATAATAAGCCCAAAGCCCAGTAGCCCCCGAGCCTTAATGCGGGCACGGGTGGCCGAATTAAGGATCGATATCCATAGTAAAATCACAAATTATGTGTAATGACTCTATGTATTCAAGTACTTTATGTCATTAATGCTCGGATCCGCATTGTACAAAACTTTGTTGACTGACCATCGGCTTCCACCTCCTCATCCAGTAGCCGAGGAGTGTTTGTCCTACTTTATAAAGCCTTTATGAGGGCAAAGATTTATGACAAACAAGGCAATCTAGCCATATGGTTTTATAAACAAAGGTACGCAGAGAGATATGTTGTATTACTGTTTAACATAAGAAATGTCTTCCAAAGAAAATAGTCCCGCTATCGGTTCCTTTCTTTGGGTTGTCATGCTAAGCATGATCATGAAACCTCAGCTCTAATGTAAGAGCAAAATATCGAGGATTTAGTTTGGGAGGCCAGTTAATAGCCCCCGGTAGTGTTCGGCGACAGTCGAGGTCAAGCCGTAAACACTTCGTCCATTGTTATGAATGGCCCATCATTTAACACAGTCATCGGATCGCTGACCAGTTTACGCTTATTGTGACAGTCAGTTTTTGGCTTTCTCCACTGAGGTGCTTAACCATGTGAGCTGGAAGCACAATCGCAGTGGTTCTCCCTTTGCACCCCTAGCCGAACAAAGTGGAACGTAAGAAGCAAGTGCAGGAGCCGGGCAACCCAACTATTGACCGAAGACACAATTCGAAACCGATGCATATATAGAAATATCCGAGAATGTTTTTGCCGAATCTCTAAAGGTGTCCGGCGTTGCACTGTGAGACTTGTGCTGAAAATACACAAATAGTTTAAAAGTGCCATAAGCTTGGAAAACCAAAAAACGTCAGTAAAAACTTGACGTCAGAACAAGATCAAGTGTTCGATGCCAATCCGAAAATTGGCCTTAGAAAAAAGTGCTTCTGTCGTGCTTTAACATGACACATCCTATCTCAAGACTTCAAGCGGGTCAGCCTACGGCTTCAACCTCCTATCCCGAGGGCGGAGTACTTCTCATTAGGTCAGTTTAGCAAACTAAACTCTAGCGGCCTTGAGAGAGAAATTAGGCTCCCCGGCTAGTGACCACACACTCGTGTCGAAAAAAGGAGTGATAAATAATAATAGTAATAAAAACTTTGCAACGACTAAGAAGAAGAACACTTATTATAAAACGGCTCATATAAATTTAAGAGCCCCCAAGTGACTTGGTTAAAAGAATTTTATGTATAATGATTGTATGTACCGAAGTACTAATATCATATCTTTGTTCACCTGAACTTTAAACGCGTCTTAACCGACCGTCGGCTTCTCCCTCTTCGGTCAAGGACCGAAAAGTGTTATGTACTCCACCTGTCGAGAATATCGACAGTGTTTCCGATAACCAGGCAACCGGGCCATAAGGCTGTAACAGACAAAGCGCGCTTAGGGAGTTTATGCTATATTACAGACGAAGTGTAAGAAGCATCTTCGAAGAAAATAGTACCCCCACCGATACCTTTCTTCGGTGCTCATTATTACTATGAGACTTGTGCAATAGATTTTTGTACTCATGAGTTCCGTTGTGTGCCGACCATGATTGAAAACAATAAGAGCGCTAGCTTTCGGCTTCACCCAGTCTGAGGTCAGAGCTCGGAGGACCCGGTCGTGAAAATCGCAGAGGTGCTCCGTTTACTCCCTAGCTGAACAATCGGGAACGTAGGGGTAAGCACAGGAGCCAGGCAACCCAGCTTGCAAATCGCTTAAGTCAATATGGTGCATATTGTGGCGTAATACACGAACAAGGAACGAAGCCGTACAAGTATAATCATATGCAAGAGGAAAATCTTCATAAAGGAAGCCCCCAAATAAACGGGGTATTTGAATTTGTGCGTCACAAACAAAGTTTGGACAAGGAAATTTTTTACAAGCAACTTTTTTCCAAGAAAGTATAATGCTTGGTCGAACCAAACACAAGTTAAAAATTTAAAACTTTGAGCATGAAGGCAACTTAGCTGGTTAATGTGTTCAGTATTGATGATGCGGCCGAGATTGTGGCAGGACGAGATCCCAGCCCCCAAGCTGGTCCCGAGATGTCCGACTAAAGAGCTCGGCTTGATTAAGTGGTGACGCAGCATAGTCGATGGGCGAGGTGAAAACCCCAGTCCTACCGCGGCAACGGAGCAGGCCAGCAGTGTGACCCGAAGCCCCCAGCGTGTGTTAATGAAGTGACGAGGAAGCCCCTGGCCAGCCGAGGTGACGTGGTACATCAATACGCCGAGGTGATAGTGCTGCCCGGCCCGGATTATCTACCTGTGCATAGAAAATAGTGCAAGCCAGAGATAATAGGAATAATAATAAAAATTCTTGCATAATCAGTAATTTACGCAAAGTGAGTAATAAAAGAAATATGGCATGTGCGCCGAACACTCGATGGGGTAGAGCTTTCTCGGCGATGCCGAAGTCCCCGAGGCAATCGAACATGTCGGTATGGCAACACGATGAACAAGGTGATCACACGAGCCGATTTATGTCGATTGGGACGACGACGTCGTCTTGCCGACCACGTGGCGCAGTCGAAGTCGATCACCTACACACATAAAATAGTGCGGTCTAAAAAGGATAATTGCTTTTTGCAAAAAACAATTTATTGAAAGAGATGTGGCCTGGCGCCGAAGTCATGTCGATGCAGGGCGTCGGCGTGACGCGGTAAAGGCGTGGCCAAGCCCGAATTCGCAGGACAATGTGAGTTCCGGATGCGGCATTCGCCGAACTGTATACGGAAATTGACCACACCGCTATGCCACCGATGTTAATGCGGCCACCATTTGATAGACCTGTGTACATATGATGAACAAAGCAGAGCAATAATTCCTTGGGAAAAATGAACCCGGACAAGCAAAGAATACTAGGATTAATAGCACCTGGTTTATTCATTGTAGCAACCCGAAGAAAGGTGATTCCGAAAATTGGGACTCGATCCGCACACCCATTGCCTGATGGGTGATAAAGCGACGGTATGGCGATGCTGGCAAAGGTTGGCTCGCCGAGGTAAAGCCCTCGGTCCAGCTAACGTGATGGAGCTGGTCGGCTAGTGACGCCGAAGTCTCCGGAGTAGGTTGATGAAGAGATGGCGAAGCCCCCGGTCCAGCTGAGATGTCGAAGCCTCGATGTCAGCCGATGATTCGAAGTAGGTAGGCGTGATGGACACTGGCCTGAAGAAGCAATAGCGCGGCCCTGCCGATGCAGGTCATGACGTGGTCGATGCCGGCTTGATGAAGTGACCGTGTGGCGATGCCGGTATGCCCGCTCCGTGTAATCCGTGGGGCGGCAATGTTGGTGATGATTTATCCTTTGCGATGCCGGACTCTTGTTCGGCTTGCCGAGATGATGATCCGAAGAAGTTGAGCTCGGCTCAACAAAGTGACGACATGTCTAGCGCGGGTCGGCAGCCTTGGAGCAATATTGCCAGACTGGTTTGACACCAGCATGATGATGAAGATGACCTCAGGGGAGGCTTAAAAATTTACGGGCACGTTCTTGAAAACAATGCACAATACCCTAGAAGAGAATTCCTCTAAAAAGGTTGTCCAATATCACGTTCATAAAGAAAGATGAATTCGGGTCGGCTCCGTATTCGCGCAGAAAATGGGTCCGAAAATTGGTCCACTCATCGGAAGGTTCCCGGAGTTTGAACCATCGGATCGAGCTGAAATTTGGAGGGGTGGTAGATATGGTAATTATGCAGTATATGAACGGTTGGATCTTCCGAAGGACCTCTGAGCTGGGCTCTGGAGACCATGCCCTAAACTCATCCAGATTCCTGTCCAGATTTGACAGGGCTCCGGTATATCATAGATTGTTGGAGATTCCTCCATGGGAACTCGATGAAATTTTGCATGGCTGTTGTAGACGTAATTACGCACTATTCCACTGAAGCAATCATCAAACCGATGCTCGAGTAGGTGGTGACGGCGAATACAAGTTCACCGTTCATAAAAACAGCACGGCCGCCCGAGGGCTATGTTGATGTTGAGCCCTCGAGCACCATGGATGACTCCTCTATGATCATGATAGAGATCGGAGTTGATGTTGAAGAAGGCCCCCGTATGAACATCATGATCGGAGATGGAGCATGGTCCTCGGTCGAGCCAAGGTGACCAGTCGAGCCGGCGACGAAGATGCCAGCGTCGTAGTTGACCTGCGGGCGAGCCATTGATCCTTTTGCCGATCACACAACGGAACTCTCAATGAAAGCACCAATGTCGGTGTCAAAACCGGCGGATCTCGGGTAGGGGGTCCCGAACTGTGCGTCTAGGCGGATGATAACAGGAGGCAGGGGACACGATATTTTACCCAGGTTCAGTCCCTCTTGATGGAGGTAAAACCCTACGTCCTGCTTGATTTATTCTTGATGATATGGGTATTACAAGAGTTGATCTACCACGAGATCGGAGAGGCTAAACCCTAGAAGCTAGCCTATGGTATGATTGTTGTATATATATCGACTAGCCAGGCCCTGGTTTATATTATGCACCAGAGGCCTAGGATAACAAGAGTCCTAGCCGAATACGTCCGTGGGGAGAAGTCCTTGTCTTGATCGCCAAGTCTTGTGGAATCTTCCTTGTATGCGGCAGCTGTCCGAACTGGCCCATGAGTATACAACCATGGGGGTCCTCGGCCCAATCTAACAGATCGAGAGATGACGTAGTGAGTACCCCCTAGTCCAGGACACCGTCAGGGAGGAATATAGAACTTGATGAGGTAATTGTACCTTCTCCTGAATTGGAAAATAGTTTATCACAGAAATCAGTTCTAGTGATTCCTACACCAATTAGTGAGGAAGCTAATGATGATGATCATGAAACTTCTGATCAAGTTACTACCGAATCTCGTAGGTCAACCAGAGTAAGATCCACACCAGAGATGGTACGGTAATCCTGTTCTGGAAGTCATGTTACTTGACCATGACGAACCTACGAACTATGAGGTGTTGGGGAATGTAGTAATTTCAAAAAATTTGCATACACAGGATCATGGTGATGCATAGAAACGAGAGGGGAGAGTGTGTCCACGTACCCTCATAGACCGAAAGCGGAAGCGTTAGCACAACGTGGTTGATGTAGTCGTACGTCTTCATGATCCGACCGACCAAGTACCGAATGCGCAACACCTTCGAGTTCAGCACACGTTCAGCTCGATGACGTCCCATGAACTCCGATCCAGCAGAGCTTCACGGGAGATTTTCGGTAGCACGACGGCATGATGACGGTGATGATGATGCTACCGATGCAGGGCTTCGCCTAAGCACCGCTACAATATGATCGAGGTGGATTATGGTGGAGGGGGGCACCGCACACGGATGGGAGAGATCAACAGATCAACTTCTGTCTAGATGTGCCCCCTGCCCCTGTATATAAAGGAGCAAGGGGGGCCGACCCCTGTAGGCGCGCCAGGAGGAGGAGTCCTTCTCCTAGTAGGAGTAGGACTCCCCTCTTTCCTACTCCTACTAGGAGGGGGAAAGGAAGGGGGAGAGGGAGAAGGAAAGGGGGGCACCCCCCCCCCTCTCCTAGTCCAATTTGGACCAGAGGGGGAGGGGCGCACGGCCTGCCCTAGGCCAGCCCTCTCTCTCTCCACTAAGGCCCATAAGGCCCACCATTTCTCCAAGGGGGGTTTCGGTAACCCTCCGGCACTCCGGTTTTCTCCGAAACCACCCGAAACACTTCCGGTGTCCGAATATAGTCGTCCAATATATCGATCTTTACATCTCGACCATTTCGAGACTCCTCGTCATGTCCGTGATCATATCTGGGACTCTGAACTACCTTCGGTACATCAAAACACAAAAACACATAATACTGATCGTCACCGAACTTTAAGCGTGCGGACCCTACGGGTTCGAGAACTATGTAGACATGACCGAGACACGTCTCCGGTCAATAACCAATAGCGGAACCTGGATGCTCATATTGGCTCCCACATATTCTACGAAGATCTTTGTTGGTCAAACCGCATAACAACATACATTGTTCCCTTTGTCATCGGTATGTTACTTGCCCGAGATTTGATCGTCGGTATCTCAATACCTAGTTCAATATCGTTACCGGAAAGTCTCTTTACTTGTTCTGTAATACATCATCCCGCAACTAACTCATTAGTTACAATGCTTGCAAGGCTTATAGTGATGTGCATTACCGAGTGGGCCAGAGATACCTCTCCGATAATCAGAGTGAAAAATCCTAATCTTGATTTATGCCAACTCAACAAGTACCATCGGAGACACCTGTAGAGCACCTTTATAATCACCCAGTTACGTTGTGACGTTTCTTAGCACACAAAGTGTTCCTCCGGTAATCAGGAGTTGCATAATCTCATAGTTATAGGAACATGTATAAGTCATGAAGAAAGCAATAGCAGTAAACTAAACGATCAAGTGCTAAGCCAATGGAATGGGTCAAGTCAATCACATCATTCTCCTAATAATGTGATCCCGTTAATCAAATGACAACTCATGTCTATGGTTAGGAAACTTAACCATCTTTGATTAATGAGCTAGTCAAGTAGAGGCATACTAGTGACACTCTGTTTGTCTATGTATTCACACATGTACTAAGTTTCCGGTTAATACAATTCTAGCATGAATAATAAATATTTATCATGATATGAGGAAATAAATAATAACTTTATTATTGCCTCTAGAGCATATTTCCTTCAGTCTCCCACTTGCACTAGAGTCAATAATCTAGATTATACAGTATTGATTCTAACACCCATGGAGCCTTGGTGCTGATCATGTTTTGCTCGTGAGAGAGGCTTAGTCAACGGGTTTGCAACATTCAGATCCGTATGTATCTTGCAAATCTCTATGTCTCCCACCTGGACTTGATCGCGGATGGAATTGAAACGTTTCTTGATGTGCTTGGTTGTCTTGTGAAATCTGGATTCCTTTGCCAAGGCAATTGCACCAGTATTGTCACAAAAGATTTTCATTGGACCCGATGCACTTGGTATGACACCTAGATCGGATATGAACTCCTTCATCCAGACTCCTTCATTCGCTACTTCCGAAGCAGCAATGTACTCCGCTTCACACGTAGATCCTGCCACGACGCTTTGTTTAGAACTGCTCCAACTGACAGCTCCACCGTTCAATATAAACACATATCCAGTTTGCGATTTAGAATCGTCTGGATCAGTGTCAAATCTTGCATCAACGTAACCATTTACAATGAGCTCTTTGTCACCTCCATAAATGAGCAACATATCCTTAGTCCTTTTCAGGTATTTCAGGATGTTCTTGACTGTTGTCCAGTGATCCACTCCTGGATTACTTTGGTACCTCCCTGCTAAACTAATAGCAAGGCACACATCAGGTCTGGTAAACAGCATTGCATACATGATAGAGCCTATAGCTGAAGCATAGGGAACATCTTTTAATTTTCTCTCTATCTTCTGAAGTGGTCGGGCATTGAGTCTTACTCAACTTCACACCTTGTAACATAGGCAAGAATCCTTTCTTTGCCTGATCCATTTTGAACTTTTTCAAAACTTTGTCAAGGTATGTGCTTTGTGAAAGTCCAATTAAGCGTCTTGATCTATCTCTATAGATCTTGATGCCTAATATGTAAGCAGCTTCATCGAGGTCTTTCATTGAAAAAATCTTATTCAAATATCCTTTTATGCTATCCAGAAATTCTATATCATTTCCAATCAACAATATGTCATCCACATATAATATTAGAAATGCTACAGAGCTCCCACTCACTTTCTTGTAAATACATGCTTCTCCAAAAGTCTGTATAAAACCATATGCTTTGATCACACTATCAAAATGTTTATTCCAACTCCGAGAGGCTTGCACCAGTCCATAATTGGATCGCTGGAGCTTGCACACTTTGTTAGCACCCTTTGGATTGATAAAACCTTCAGGTTGTATCATATACAACTCTTCTTCCAGAAATCCATTCAGGAATGCAGTCTTTACATCCATTTGCCAAATTTCATAATCATAAAATGCGGCAATAGCTAACATGATTCGGACAGACTTAAGCATCGCTACGGGTGAGAAGGTCTCATCGTAGTCAACTCCTTGAACTTGTCAAAAACCTTTCACAACAAATCGAGCTTTGTAGATAGTAACATTACAATCAGCGTCTGTCTTCTTCTTAAAGATCCATTTATTCTTGATGGCTTGTCGACCATTGGGCAAGTCAGCCAAAGTCCACACTTTGTTCTGATACATGGATCCCATCTCAGATTTCATGGCCTCAAGACATTTTGCGGAATCTGGGCTCATCATCGCTTCCTCATAGTTCGTAGGTTCGTCATGGTCTAGTAACATGACCTTCCAGAACAGGATTACCGTACCACTCTGGTGCGGATCTTACTCTGGTTGACCTACGAGGTTCGGTAGTAACTTGATCCGAAGTTTCATGATCATCATCATTAGCTTCCTCACTAATTGGTGTAGGTGTCACAAGAACCGGTTTCTGTGATGAACTACTTTCCAATAAGGGAGCAGGCACAGTTACCTCATCAAGTTCTACTTTCCTCCCACTCACTTCTTTCGTGAGAAACTCCTTCTCTAGAAAGGATCCATTCTTCGCAACAAAAGTCTTGCCTTCGGATCTGTGATAGAAGGTGTACCCAACTGTTTCTTTTGGGTATCCTATGAAGGCACATTTCTCCTATTTGGGTTCGAGCTTATCGGGTTGAAGCTTTTTCACATAAGCGTCGCAGCCCCAAACTTTAAGAAACGACAACTTTGGTTTCTTGCCAAACCACAGTTCATAAGGAGTCGTCTCAACGGATTTAGATGGTGCCCTATTTAACATGAATGCAGCCGTCTGATACGTCCATTTTGCATCATCCTTTTATATCGATATTTATTGCATTATGGTCTGTTATTACACATTATGTCATAATACTTATACCTATTATCTCTTATTTTACAAGGTTTACATAAAGAGGGAGAATGCCGGCAGCTGGGATTCTGGGCTGGAAAAGGAGCAAATATTATAGACCTATTCTGCACAGCTCCAAAAGTCCTGAAACTTCACGGAAGACTTTTTCAGAATATATAAAAAATACTGAGCGCAAGAAGTTCACCAGGGGGGCCACACCCTGCCCACGAGGGTGGGGGGCGCGCCCTACCCCCTGGGCGCGCCCCCTACCTCGTGGGCCCCCTGGTGGCCCTCCGATAGCCATCTTATGCTATATGAAGTCTTTCGATGAGGAAAAAATCATAAGACATCTTCTCGGATGAAACTCCGCCGCCACGAGGCGGAACCTTGGCAGAACCAATCTAGGGCTCTGGCGGAGCTGTTCTGCCAGGGAAACTTCCCTCCGGGAGGGGGAAATCATCGCCATCGTCATCACCAACGCTCCTCTCATCGGGAGAGGGCAATCTCCATCAACATCTTCACCAGCACCATCTCCTCTCAAAACCCTAGTTCATCTCTTGTATCCAATTCTTGTCTCCAAGTCCGGGATTGGTACTAGTAGGTTGCTAGTAGTGTTAATTACTCCTTGTAGTTGATGCTAGTTGGTTTATTTGGTGGAAGATCATATGTTCAGATCCTATATGCATATTAATACCCCTCTAATTATGAACATGAATATGCTTAGTGAGTAGTTACGTTTGTTCCTGAGGACATGGGAGAAGTCTTGCTATTAGTAGTCATGTAAATTTGGTATTCATTCGATATTTTGATGAGATGTATGTTGTCTCTCCTCTAGTGGTGTTATGTGAACGTCGACTACATAACACTTCACCATAATTTGAGCCTAGAGGAAGGCATTGGGAAGTAATAAGTAGATAATGGGTTGCTAGAGTGACAGAAGCTTCAACCCTAGTTTATGCGTTGCTTCGTAAGGGCTGATTTGAATCCATATGTTTCATGCTATGATTAGGTTTACCTTAATACTTTTGTTGTAGTTGCGGATGCTTGCAATAGAGGTTAATCATAAGTGGAATGCTTGTCCAAGTAAGGACAGTACCCAAGCACCGGTCCACCCACATACCAAATTATCAAAGTACCTAACACGAATCATATGAACGTGATGAAAACTAGCTTGACGATATTCCCATGTGTCCTCGGGAGCGCTTTTCTCTATATAAGAGTTTGTCCAGGCTTGTCCTTTGCTACAAAAAGGATTGGGGCACCTTTCTGCACTTTA
Organism: Triticum urartu; assembly: GCF_056163025.1. NCBI lineage: Eukaryota > Viridiplantae > Streptophyta > Magnoliopsida > Poales > Poaceae > Triticum > Triticum urartu. The sequence goes on along the minus strand of NC_141878.1, from coordinate 438,845,174 downwards.
TTTACTTTTGTTACTTGTTGCTCGTTACAAATTATCCTATCACGAAACTATCTGTTACCACTTATTTCAATACTTGCAGAGAATACCTTGCTGGAAACCGCTTATCATTTCCTTCTGGTCCTCGTTGGGTTCGACACTCTTACTTATCGAAAGGACTACGATAGATCCCCTATACTTGTGGGGCATCAAGACTCTTTTCTGGCGCCGTCGCTGTGGAGTGAAGCGCCTTTGGTAGGTGGAATTTGGTAAGGAAAAATTTATATAGTGTGCTGAAATTTACCGTCACTTGTTACTATGGAAAGTAATCCTCTGAGGGGCTTGTTCGGGGTATCTTCACCCCGACCAGTAGAGCAAAGAGCTGCTCCTCAACCTACTGAACCTACTGAAAATGAAAATGTCTGCTTTGAAATTCCTTCGGGTATGATAGAAAAACTACTAGCTAATCCTTTTGCAGGAGATGGAACAATGCATCCTGATGAGCACCTAATATATGTTGATGAAGTTTGTGGATTATTTAATCTTGCAGGTGTACCCGGAGATGTTGTTAAGAAGAAGGTCTTCCCTTTATCTTTGAAGGAAGATGCATTGACATGGTACAGGCTATGTGATGATACGGGGTCATGGAACTACAAACGATTGAAATTGGAATTTCATCAGAAGTTTTATCCTATGCATCTTGTTCATCGTGATCACAATTATATATATAATTTTTGGCCTCACGAAGGAGAAAGCATCGCTCAAGCTTGGGGGAGGCTTAAATCAATGTTATATTCATGCCTCAATCATGAGCTCTCAAGAGAAATGATTATTCAAAATTTATATGCTCGGCTTTCTGATAACAATCGCACCATGCTCGATAATTCTTGTGTTGGCTCTTTTATGACGAAGACTATTGAATTCAAATGGGATTTATTGGAAAGAATTAAACGCAACTCTGAAGATTGGGACGTCGACAAAGGTAAGGAGTCAGGTATGATACCTAAGTTTGATTGTGTTAAATCTTTTATGGATACCGATGTTTTCGTAAATTTAGCAGTAAATATGGACTTGAGTCTGAGATAGTAGCTTCTTTCTGTGAATCTTTTGCTACATATGTTGATCTCCCCAAGGATAAGTGGTTTAAATATCATCCTCCCATAGAAGTAAAAGTAGCTGCACCTATTAAAGTTGAAGAAAAGACTATCACTTATAATGATCCTATTGTTCCTACTTCTTATGTTGAGAAACCACCTTTCCCTGTTAGGATAAAGGATCATGCTAAAGCTTCAACTGTGGTTCATAAAAGCAATATTAAAACTTATACACCTTCTGAGCAAATTAAAGTTGAACCTAATATTTCTATTATTAAAGATCTCTTGTCTGATAATATTGATGGGCATGTTATTCATTTCATTGATGAGACTGCTAGAATTGCTAAACCTTGTGCTAAAGATAAAAACAGACCTGTGGTAGGCATGCCTGTTATTTCTGTTAAAATAGGAGATCATTGTTATCATGGCTTATGTGATATGGGTTCTAGTGCTAGTGCAATACCTTACGAACTATACAAAGAAATTATGCATGATATTGCACCTGCTGAGATAGAAGATATTGATGTCACAATTAAACTTGCCAATAGAGATACTATTTCACCAATGGGAATTGTTAGAGATGTTGAAGTCTTGTGTGGGAAAACTAAATATCCTGCTGATTTTCTTATTCTTGGTTCCCCACAAGATAGCTTTTGTCCCATTATATTTGGTAGACCCTTCTTAAACACTATTAATGCTAAGATAGATTGCAAAAAGGATGTTGTTACTATCGGTTTAGATGATATGTCTCATGAATTTAATTTCTCTAAATTTAGTAGACAACACCGTGGAGAAGAATTACCTAGTAAGGATGAAATTATTGGTCTTTCTTCTATTGCCGTACCTCCTAGTTATCCTTTAGAACAATATTTTCTAGACTAAGAAAATGATATGTTTATGAATGAAAGAAGGGAGATAGATGAAGTATTCTTTAAACAGGAACCTATTCTGAAACACAATTTGCCTGTTGAAATCCTAGGGGACCTCCTCCACCCAAGGGTGATCCCGTGTTTGAGCTTAAACCGTTGCCTGATACTCTTAAATATGCTTATCTTCATGAGAAAAAGATATATCATGTTATCATTAGTTCTAATCTTTCAGAGCATGAGGAAGAGAGATTATCGAAAACTCTGAAGAAGCACCGTGCTGCTATTGGGTATACTCTTGATGATCTTAAGGGCATTAGTCCCACTCTATGTCAACATAAAATAAATTTGGAAGAAGATGCTAAACCAGTTTGTGATCATCAACGACGGCTGAATCCTAAAATGAAATAAGTGGTAAGAAAGGAAATACTAATGCTCCTTGAGGCAGGTATAATCTTTTGATGATTGCTTGAGCAACCTTGATCGAGTTTTGCAGAGATGTGAAGAAACTAATCTTGTCTTGAATTGGGAAAAGTGACACTTTATGGTTAATGAAGGTATTCTCTTGGGCATAAAGTTTCTGAAAGAGGTATTGAAATTGATAAAGACAAGGTTGATGCTATTGAAAAGATGCCATGCCCCAAGGACATCAAAGGTATAAGAAGTTTCCTTGGTCACGCCGGATTTTATAGGAGGTTCATTAAGGACTTCTCAAAAATTTCTCGGCCTCTGACTAATTTATTACAAAAAGATATACCATTTGTTTTTGATGATGATTGTGTAGAAGCATTTGAAAACTTAAGAAAGCATTGATCTCTGCACCTATTGTTCAGCCACCTGATTGGAATTTACCCTTTGAAATTATGTGTGATGCTAGTGATTATGTTGTAGGTGTTATTCTAGGGCAAAGAGTTGATAAGAAATTAAACGTTATTCAATATGCTAGTAAAACCCTAGATAATGCTCAAAGAAATTATGCTGCTACTGAAAAAGATTCTTAGCAGTTGTATTTTCTTGTGATAAGTTCAGACCTTATATTGTTGATTCTAAAGTAACTATTCACACTGATCATGCTGCTATTAAATATCTTATGGAAAACAAAGATGCTAAACCTAGACTTATTAGATGGGTTCTCTTGCTACAAGAATTTGACTTACATATTGTTGATAGAAAGGGAGCTGAGAACCCCGTTGCAGACAACTTGTCTAGGTTAGAAAATGTGCTTGATGACCCACTACCTATTGATGATAGCTTTCCTGATGAGCAATTAAATGTCATAAATGCTTCTCATACTGCTCCATGGTATGCTGACTATTCTAATTACATTGTTACCAAATTCATACCACCTAGTTTCACATACCAGCAAAAGAAAAAGTTCTTTTGTAGCGACCAGACCTCAAACGGTCCAATCTCTATGCTCCGGTGTCATCCCTGGATCAGTAATGCTGACACCACACAGTACTTGAAGGATTTATAACAGAGTAGCAATCACACACTTATTACATCGAGTATCTCAAAAGAGAACTTATTACAATAAATATGGCTTAAGGCCATCTAATAATGATAACAGCGGAAGGCTTGGAAGATAAGTGAGCCCATCAACTCCAACGGCATCACTAAGTATAGAACCACGACCTAAAGGCACCTTACTCGTCGTCTGAAAAGTCTGCAACATGAACATTGCAGCCCGAAACGGGTCAGCACATGGAATATGCTGGCAATGTAACACATAGAGAGCAATGAAAGAATAAGGCTATAATGTATGCATATTTGGCTGGTGGAAAGCTCTATGGTTACAATTTTGCGTAAAGCCAATTTTTCCCTACTGCAAAGGAATAAATTTTATTTAACTATCATGGTGGTTGTTAAACATTGAGAGTGTAGACACCCTCTCAATCCCAATTAAACATCATCAGTAAAACCCAACAAAATTAATTAGAGTAACATGATGAGATTCACATGATAATCCAAGTACTAGATACTCAAGAGGTCCATAACCGGGGACACGGCTAACCATGATTAGTTTATACACTCTCCAGAGGTATGCGCACTTTTCCCCACAAGACTCGATCTCCTCCGTTGGGATTCTCGCACTACATGGTGTTTGAGAAACGGATGGCCGAGACATAGCCTTTCAGAAGCGCTAGCACCTTACGATCGGGTAGACCGTTACACCTACTTTCCCCTACATCTTCTAGTCTACCACTGTAAGAGTTGGCACAACTTATTCAACTATGCTAGAGCCCATAGTAGCTTGTGGCTGCACATGGAATTTTCTAGTATGAATAATCTCATGATCCCTTTGAGCCTGGGTGGCGGTCCAAAAGAAAAACAGGCAATCGCTGGAATACCCAGGTGCCTCAATCCACCCAGATGTGTATTTAAGTTGCCACATTAGATAAACCATTAATTTAACAAACTCACATCTGTCATGGATACACTCACCCAATCCACGTCTACTAGCATAGCCTGGCATAATAAGCAAACGTAGAAGTAACTCCCAAAGGTTTGATAATAATAGGTAATAGGTACTACCTCATCTACTTCCCAAACCCACAATTTAATTAGATCCTAATCATGCAATGTGTGAGGGTTGATCTAATGCAATAAAAACTAGGTAATAGGAAGTATAATCAACGTGTTACTTGCCTTGCTGATGATCCGCAAAACCTAGCGATTCGAAGTAGCAAGCGGCGCACTTCGAATACGCTATTACAAACAAACGAGCATACAATACGTACTCAACTAATGCACAGGTAAAACTCAAATAAGAGATCTAACCAGAAAGTTCAACTTAAGAACTCTTGTTGGCAAAAAGAATCAAATCGAACAAAGCAACGAAAGAAAAAACGGCAAAAAAAACAAGCTTCGTTTACTAATCTGGATCTAGGTCAAATTTTACAGAGGCAAAAATTGGTTTGAGTTGGTTAAACAGAAAGAGGGTTTCGAGACGAAACTCCAGGCGCTTGAATCGCCTGATTCTGATAAACGAGCGAAAAGTTATACTAGAACGAAAATCGGATCAGAAATCACGATTAGAAAAATCACGGATAAATCCAAGAAAAAGAAAAAACGACAAACAGATTAGCGAACGAACGTTCGTTATCTGGATCTAAACAATTAACGCGTTCGTTAAAACGAACAAATGAGCGAACGCTCGCTAATTAACCTAAACCGAAAAAAACCGATCTATCTAAAAACGGATCTAAAAAAACTGAACGAAAATCGGCGAAAACCAACGATTTTCTAAAACAACGGCGACGGCGAGATCGACCTCGTCAGCGGCGGCGGAGCTCCGGCGGCGGGGCGGCGACGACGGGCGGCGGCGGCGGCGGCTGGGGCGGCGGGCGGCTTGGGGCTAGGGTTTGGGGCGGCGGCGGCTTTGGGCTGGTCGGGCCCCGGGGTCGCGCTATATAAAGGCCCCGGCCAGGGAGTCCTGGCCGAAACCGGCCCGTAGTCGGTTCGCTCCTTTTCTTAAAATTATTACACGCAGAAAAACAAACAAAAGGAATACTAAACGGACTCCACAAATCCCGAAATAAATTTTCCCCGGCTTCTAAAATCAAGCCGCACAGGATGAACATTTATTTGGGGCCTAAATGCAATTTTCAAAAACGCGCATTTTTTCTAAATTCAAATAAAATAGCAAATAAAACGAAAATAAAATCTTATTTGATTTTATTATTAAATCCTCAATATTTCTTTATTTGGGGAAAGTCATTTTATTCCCTCTCTCATATTTTGATAATAGAAATAATTGAAGATAAAAATAAATAAAATCAAATGATCCTATTTTCAAAATTTGAGAAAACTTAAATATGAAAATAACGAAATCCCCAACTCTCTCCGAGCGTCCTTGAGTTGCGTAGAATTTCTAGGATCAACCCAAAATGCAAATAAATAAGATATGCAATGATGATCTATTGTATAACATTCCAAATTGAAAATTTGGGATGTTACAAACCTACCCCCCTTAAGATGAATCTTGCCCTCAAGATTCGGGTTGGCTAGAAAATAGGTGAGGGTGGTCCTTCAGCAAATCTTCCTCTCGCTCCCAGGTGGCTTCATCCACCGTGTGGTGGCTCCACTGAACTTTGCAAAACTTGATAACCTTGCTGCGGGTGACTCGGCTGGCATACTCAAGAATCTTAACTGGTTTCTCCTCGTAGGTCAAATCACTGTCCAACTGAATCGCTTCCAGCGGCACTGTATCTCTCAGCGGTATATCAGCCATCTCTGCGTGGCACTTCTTCAACTGTGAAAGAACTCCTGACAATTCTTCGGGCAATTCCAACTTATAAGCTACTTCTCCCATACACTCCAAAACCTTGGATGGTCCTACAAAACGTGGCGCTAACTTTCCCTTAACTCCAAAGCGCTTAACTCCACAGAGTGGAGATACACGAAGATAAACTCGATCTCCGACCTCGTAAACTATCTCCTTGCGTTTAGAATCTGCATAGTCCTTCTGCCTGGACTGGGCTACCTTGAGCCTATCGCGAATCAATTTCACTTTATGTTCAGACTCCTTAATCAGATCCGGTCCAAACAACTGGCGGTCTCCAACTTCATCCCACGACAATGGGGTCCTGCACCTCCTTCCGTAGAAGGCTTCGAAAGGGGCCATCTTCAAACTGGATTGATAACTGTTGTTATAAGAGAACTCTGCGTATGGTTGTCCTCCCAACTAGATCCATAATCTAGCGCATAAGCTCTCAGCATATCCTCCAAAATCTAATTGACTCTCTCGGTCTGTCCATCTGTCTGCGGATGGAAAGCTATACTAAACTCTAGCCTGGTACCCAAAGTTTCATGCAACTGATTCCAGAACTTTGAGGTAAATTGGGTTCCTCTATCTGATACAATGCTCCTTGGAACTCCATGCAGACATACGATCCTGGTCATGTATATTTTTGCCAACTTGGCACTAGTGTAAGTAGTCTTCACTGGAATGAAATGAGCTACCTTTGTCAAACGATCGACTACAACCCAAATCGAGTCATAGCCTGAACGAGTTCTGGGCAATCCTGTAATAAAATCCATGCCTAACTTATCCCACTTCCATTCGGGTATCGGCAATGGCTGTAGCAATCCCGCTGGCTTCTGATGCTCTGCCTTTACTCTCTGACATACATCACAAACTGCTACATACTCCGCAATATCCTTCTTCATTCCGGTCCACCAGAAAGTATCCTTCAAATCCAAATACATCTTGGTATTTCCTGGGTGAATCGAATATGGTGAATCATGGGCCTCTTGCAAAATCAACTTCCTGATCTTCGAATCATTAGGCACATAAACACGGTCTTTAAACCATAAGGTATCGTGCTCATCCTCACGAAATCCTTTAGCTTTTCCTTTGCTCATTTTCTCTTTAATAGAAACAATCTCCTTGTCAGTCCTTTGAGCTTCTCGGATCTTATCCATGAAAGTAGACTGAATCTCCAATGCTGCTACATAGCCTCTCGGGACTATCTCCAAACATAGCTCACGAAGATTTTCGGCTAACTCCCTTGGTAAATCTCCCGTCATTAGGGTGTTGACATGACTTTTACGGCTCAGCGCATCGGCTACTACGTTAGCCTTTCCGGGATGATAATGCAATCTCATATCATAATCCTTGATGAGCTCCAACCATCTCCTTTGCCTGAGATTCAACTCCTTCTACGTGAAAATATACTTCAAACTCTTGTGATCCATGTACACCTCACAATGATTTCCAATGAGAAAGTGTCTCCAAGTCTTCAATGCATGCACTACGGCCGCTAACTCCAAATCATGCGTGGCATAATTTAACTCATGAGGCTTAAGTTGTCGTGAGGCATATGAAACAACTCTTCCTTCCTGCATAAGCACTGCTCCAAGTCCTCGACGTGAAGCGTCGCAATACACCTCATAATCCTTGTTCTGATCTGGCAAAATCAACACTGGTGATGTAACCAAACGTTTCTTCAACTCCTGGAAACTGGCCTCACATTCCTTGGTCCATATGAACTTGGTATCGTTCTTCAACAACTCCGTCATAGGCTTCGCAATCTTCGAGAAATTTTCAATGAATCTCCGGTAGTATCCTGCAAGTCCAAGAAAACTCCGGATCTCTCCAACTATTGTTGGCGCTTCCCAATTTGTCACAGTGTCAACCTTGGTGGGATCTACTACTATACCTTCTCCGGATATAACGTGTCCGAGAAATCCAACTTCCTTCAACCAAAATTCACGTTTGCTAAACTTGGCATATAACCGATGTTCTCTGAGTTTACCAAGTACCAAACACAAATGTTCCTTATGCTCCTCTTCATTTTTCGAGTAAACCAGAATATCATCAATGAACACTACGACGAACTTATCCAAAAACTCCATAAATACTTTGTTCATCATGTTCATAAAATATGCAGGTGCGTTAGTCAGACCAAATGACATAACGGTCTACTCGTACAGCCCATACCTGGTGGTAAAAGCCGTCTTAGGTATATCCTGTTCTCGAATCTTCAACTGATGGTATCCTGATCGCAGATCGATCTTGGAAAATACGTTAGCTCCTTGCAATCGATCAAACAAATCATTGATCATCGATAGTGGGTACTTGCTCTTGATGGTTACTTCATTCAATCCTCGATAATCAACAACCATCCTTAACGATCCATCCTTCTTCTCCACTAGAAGTACTGGCGATCCCCAAGGCGAAGAACTTGGGCGGATATATCCTTTATCCAATAACTCCTTAATCTGCCTCTTAATCCCTTCCAAATCCTTTGCGGGCATCCTATATGGTCTCTTAGATATTGGCCCTGTGCCTGGCAAAAGCTCAATCAAAAACTCAATATCTCTATCCGGTGGCATGCCTGGCAACTCCTCTGGAAATACATCAGGGAAATCCTTCACTACTGGTACTTCCTCCTGCACAACTCCTGTTAACGAATTTACTTGAGTCCTTTTAGGCACATGCCAGGATACATACTTGATCCTTCTCCCTTCTGGGGTGGTAAGCAAAATTGACTTACTGGCGCAATCAATGTTCCCTCCATACATCGATAGCCAATCCATACCCAGAATTACATCCAAACCTTGTGATTCCAAAATGATTAAATCTGAGGGAAACACATGCCTACCTATACTCAATGGCACTTGAAAACATCCCTTACTAGCCATATACTCCGCTCCTGGTGAGCTTACTAACATGGGTGTTCTAAGAACCTTAGTGGGCAGGTTATACTTATCCACAAATCCCCTTGATATGTATGAATGCGCTGCACCAGTATCGAAAAGAACGATCGTAGTAAATGACTTAACCAAAAACTTACCGATTACTGCATCCGACTGCTCTTCAACCTCCTCCACGTTAACGTGGTTCACCTGTCCCCTATTGAAAGGGTTCGACTTCTTCCAAGAGCTTCCATTGCCATTTCCATTCTGAGATTCAGGACATTCATTGGCATAATGTCCGGTCTTCTGGCACTTAAAGCAAGTGACTTGGCTCAGGTCTCTTTTGGCTGGGGTTGATGGGTTGGTACGGTTCTGGCCGTTGCTTCCTCCATTCCCATTACCATTCTTGGGGCCATTATGATTGTGCAAGCTACCTCCCCCATGGGTATGCTGAAAATGACCTCCCGGTTTAGGGGTAAAACATGGCTTCTGCTGAGTTCCTGAATTGTACTTCCCTTGTCCATACCTCCTCTTGCGATTCTCAATCTGCTGCTGCTTCCCTTCAATCATAAGAGCACGATCTACCAACTCCTAGTAGTTTTTGAAGGTTGCTACCATCAACTGCATGCTCAACTCATCATTTAGTCCTTCCAGAAACTTCTCCTGCTTAGCTGCATCCATAGCGACGTCATCTGGGGCATAACGTGCTAGCTTACTAAAGTCCTCCACATACTGGCCAACTATCCATCCTCCTTGGCGCAAGTTGCGAAACTCACGTTTCTTCATGGCCATAGCTCCTGCTGAAACATGGGCAGTACGGAAAGCCTGCTGAAACTGGTCCCATGTGACAGTGTCGATAGGGAAAGTGGCGGTGAAATTCTCCCACCATGAGGCTGCGGGCCCGTCAAGCTGATGTGCGGCAAACTTCACCTTTTCCGCATCTGTGCATCCTGCCATGGTCAACTCCCTTGCTATCTTGCGGAGCCAATCATCTGCTACTATAGGCTCAGTGCTACTGGAAAACACCGGCGGATTTAGCCTAAGAAAACGGGCTAAGTGATCAACATGTGGTGGTGGTGGTGGGTTGTTGTTGTTGTTCCCCTGATTCTGATTCTGGACTAGCAACGGCATCAACATGTTCTGCTGCTGGATCAACTGAGTGAGCTCCGATGGGAAGGTAAATCCGGGGTCACGTCTCAGAGGCATCTGAGGGTTTAGAAAAGATGAGATTTAAGAATAGAGAAGGGGGTCTAGAGAGAAAACACTAACCATATGCACATGAGGCAAAATCAAACAATTCACTTCATTCAATCAAACAAGGGCATACAATCGATCTAACTATCACAAAAGTGCTCGGACTACTATATTTACATGGTGGACTACTACTACTGTTGGGATGGTCTACTAGAAATATTCTTTGGTTGCAGACTCCATTATATCTGCTCCTGCTTCATCAACATAGTCATCATCGCTATCATCTGGATCCGAGTCGGTGTCGTCGATGATGATGTAGTCTTCTGGGCGAATCTCCTTGGGTTCTTCATCTTCTTCTACTGGTGTAGGGCCTCCCATAAATATTCCGATCTTCTTGATCAGATCGTCATTCTTCTCCACTAATACTTCGATTTCCTCTTCATAATCTTCACGTGTAGCCTTGAGTTCTTCCTCCAGTTCCTTGATTCTTGTCCTCGCCTTCTTCAGATCTATCATGTCGGCGCACATCTGGTTCTCCTGACATCGAATGTGCTGGTTTAACTCCTGGATAAAAGCTGCAATTGATCTATCCTTCCTGGTGCTGATCATCTCCTAGTGCTCATCTCGGTGCCCACAAATCTGGTAGACAGTATCCTTGAGATCATTGCGGTAAACTTCTCCAATGCGTCCCATGGCGATGTGAGCTGCCATGCTCTTTCCTAGACTCCAGGTTGGTGCATCAAAGAAAAACTCTATGGGCTCAGTGACTGGCATGAACGTCCTTCCTGGAACTTGAACTTGAATCATCCAGCGCTCCTCTTCAGGTAAAGTGGCGTTGTAGGTTCCGGTGAAGCTTGGTACTCCTATGTTCAGATATCTAGTGACTTCCTTCAAGTGACGTCCAAAGGGTGTATCTTCATCCGGTTGCGTGAACTTGTTCCTTGCATCCGCCATCCTAAAAGAGTAGAAAATATGAGGAGTCAGAATGAGAAGAGTGAGTAGTGATCTAGGGCTTTAGCTTAGTGGTCGTCTCCTACAGTCAACTTGGCTCTGATACCATCTTGTAGCAACCAGACCTCAAACGGTTCAATCTCTGTGCTCCGGTGTCATCCCTGGATCAGTAATGCTGACACCACACAGTACTTGAAGGATTTATAACAGAGTAGCAATCACACACTTATTACATCGAGTGTCTCAAAAGAGAACTTATTACAATAAATATGGCTTAAGGCCATCTAATAACGATAACAGCGGAAGGCTTGGAAGATAAGTGAGCCCATCAACTCCAACGGCATCACTAAGTATAGAACCACGACCTAAAGGCACCTTACTCGTCGTCTGAAAAGTCTGCAACATGAACGTTGCAGCCCGACACAGGTCAGCACATGGAATATGCTGGCAATGTAACACATACAGAGCAATGAAAGAATAAGGCTATACTACATGCATATTTGGCTGGTGGAAAGCTCTATGGTTACAGTTTTGTGTAAAGCCAATTTTTCCCTACTGCAAAGGAATACATTTTATTTAACTATCATGGTGGTTGTTAAACATTGAGAGTGTAGACACCCTCTCAATCCCAATTAAACATCATCAATAAAACCCAACAAAATTAATTAGAGTAACATGATGAGATTCACATGATAATCCAAGTACTAGATACTCAAGAGGTCCATAACCGGGGACACGGCTAACCATGATTAGTTTATACACTCTACAGAGGTTTGCACACTTTTCCCCACAAGACTCGATCTCCTCCGTTGGGATTCTCGCACTACATGGTGTTTGAGAAACGGATGACCGAGACATAGCCTTTCAGAAGCGCTAGCACCTTACGATCGGGTAGACCGTTACACCTACTTTCCCCTACATCTGCTAGTCTATCACTGTAAGAGTTCGCACAACTTAGTCAACTATGCTAGAGCCCATAGTAGCTTGTGGCTGCACACGGAAGTTTCTAGCATGAATAATCTCATGATCCCTTTGAGCCTGGGTGGCGGTCCAAAAGAAAAACAGGCAATCGCTGGAATACCCAGGTGTCTCAATCCACCCAGATGTGTATTTAAGTTGCCACCTTAGATAAACCATTAATTTAACAAAATCACATCTGTCATGGATACACTCACCCAATCCACGTCTACTAGCATAGCCTGGCATAATAAGCAAACGTAGAAGTAACTCCCAAAGGTTTGATAATAATAGGTAATAGGTACTACCTCATCTACTTCCCAAACCCACAATTTAATTAGATCCTAATCATGCAATGTGTGAGGGTTGATCTAATGCAATAAAAACTAGGTAATAGGAAGTATAATCAACGTGTTACTTGCCTTGCTGATGATCCGCAAAACCTAGCGATTCGAAGTAGCAAGCGGCGCACTCCGGGTACTCTATTGCAAACAAACGAGCATACAATAAGTACTCAACTAATGCACAAGTAAAACTCAAATAAGAGATCTAACCAAAAAGTTCAACTTAAGAACTCCGGTTGGCAAAAAGAATCAAATCGAACAAAGCAACGAAAGACAAACGGCAAAAGAAACAAGCTTCGTTTACTAATCTGGATCTAGATCAAATTTTACAGAGGAAAAAATTGGTTTGAGTTGGTTAAATGAAAAGAGGGTTTCGAGACGAAACTCTAGGCACTTGAATCGCCTGATTCCGATAAACAAGCGAAAAGTTATACTACAACGAAAATCGGATCAGAAATCGCGATCAGAAAAATCGCGGATAAATCCGAGAAAAAGAAAAAACAACAAACAGATTAACGAACGAACGTTCGTTATCTGGATCTAAACGATGAACGCGTTCTTTAAAACGAACGAACGAGCAAACGCTCGCTAATTAACCTAAACCGAAAAAATCGATCTATCTAAAAAACGGATCTAAAAAAATCAAATGAAAACCGGCGAAAACCAACGGTTTTCTAAAAAAACCGACGGCGGCGAGATCGACCTCGTCGGCGGCGGCGGAGCTCCGGCGACGGCGGGCGGCGGCGGCTGGGGCGGCGGGCGGCTTGGGGATAGGGTTTGGGGCGGTGGCGGCTTTGGGTTGGTCGGGCCCCGGGGTCGCGCTATATAAAGGCCCCGGCCAGGGAGTCCTGGCCGAAACCGGCCCGTAGTCGGTTCGCTCCTTTTTTTAAAAAATTATTACGCGCAGAAAAACAAACAAAAGGAATACTAAATGGACTCCAAAAATCCTGAAATAAATTTTCCCCGGCTTCTAAAATCAAGCCGCACAGGATGAACATTTATTTGGGGCCTAAATGCAATTTTGAAAAACGCGCATTTTTCCTAAATTCAAATAAAATAGCAAATAAAACCGAAATAAAATATTATTTGATTTTATTATTAAATCCTCAATATTTCTTTATTTTGGGAAAGTCATTTTATTCCCTCTCTCATATTTTGATAATAGAAATAATTGAAGATAAAAATAAATAAAATCAAATGATCCTATTTTCAAAATTTGAGAAAACTCAAATATGAAAATAACGAAATCCCCAACTCTCTTCGAGGGTCCTTGAGTTGCGTAGAATTTCTAGGATCAACGCAAAATGCAAATAAATATGATATGCAATGATGATATATTGTATAACATTCCAAATTGAAAATTTGGGATGTTACATCTTCTATGATTTGAGGCATTACTTTTGGGATGAGCCACATCTTTATAAAGAAGGAGTAGATGGTGTTATTAGACGTTGTGTACCTGAGCATGAACAGGAACAGATCCTACGCAAGTGTCACTCCGAAGCTTATGGAGGACACCATGCTGGAGATAGAACTGCACATAAGGTATTGCAATCTGGTTTTTATTGGCCTACTCTTTTCAAGGATGCCCGTAAGTTTGTCTTATCTTGTGATGAATGTCAAAGAATTGGTAATATTAGTAGACGTCAAGAAATGCCTATGAACTATTCAGTCGTTATTGAACCATTTGATGTTTGGGGCTTTGACTATATGGGACCTTTTCCTGCCTCTAATGGTTATACACATATTTTAGTTGTCGTTGATTACGTTACTAAGTGGGTAGAAGCTATTCCAACTAGTAGTGCTGATCATAACACTTCTATTAAAATGCTTAAAGAAGTTATTTTTCCAAGGTTTGGAGTCCCTAGATATTTAATGACTGATGGTGGTTCTCATTTTATTCATGGTGCTTTCCGTAAAATGCTTGCTAAATATGATGTTAATCATAGAATTGCATCTCCTTATCACCCACAGTCTAGTGGTCAAGTAGAATTGAGCAATAGAGAGCTCAAATTAATTTTGCAAAAGACTATTAATAGATCTAGAAAGAATTGGTCCAGGAAACTTGATGATGCATTATGAGCTCAATTATGATTTTAAACTTGCCGGTGAGAAGAGGCTATTTGATATTAGCTCACTCGATGAATGGAGAACCCAAGCCTACGAAACTGCCAAGTTGTTTAAAGAAAAGTTAAAAGATGGCATGATAAAAGGATACAAAAGCGTGAGTTCAATGTAGGTGATTATGTATTGCTATACAACTCTCGTTTAAGATTTTTTGCAGGAAAACTTCTCTCTAAATGGGAAGGTCCTTACGTTATCGAGGAGGTCTATTGTTCCGGTGCCATAAAAATCAACAACTTCAAAGGCACAAATCTGAAGGTGGTGAACGGTCAAAGAATCAAACATTATATCTCAGGTAATCCCATAAATGTTGAAACCAATGTTATTTAAACCGTAACCCCGGAGGAATACATAAGGGACACTTTCCGGAACGTTTCAGACTCCGAAAAGGAATAGGTATGTGGTACGGTAAGTAAACCGACTCCAAAACAGTTTTTAAGGCACTATTTCTCCGTTTTGGAATATTTAGAAAAATAGAAAAATAAGAAGCAGTCTGGGAAGGACACGAGGCCTCCACGAGGGTGGAGGGCGCGCCCTACCCTGCTGGGCGCGCCCCCTACCTCGTGGGCACCTCGTGTGCTCTCCGGACTCCGTTTTCATACGCGATACGTATTTTGGTCGGTAAAAATTCATTATATAATCTCCCGGGGGTTTTGACTCCCGTATCACGCAATTATCCTATGTTTGTGTTTCGAGTTGTTGTTGCTGCAGATTAGAGCAAGATGTCTTCGCAAGAGTCAGTCGGGGAGAGTCGGGTGTCTCATCCGGCACCGAGATCAATGACAAACAACAATGTTGACCTCTTTGGGCCAGCAACAGAGGAAGAGATGGAGGCTGATTTGAAGAAGATAGATGCCATGGAAGAGGATCAAGAAGTCACTTCCCGCTTCCGAGCTGGATTCACAATGGGAGAACTGTAGAGCTCGGCTATTCCAAACTCGGTTATCCCTTCCAATGTTAGATTTCTTTCTTATGAGAATATGAAAAAGAGTGTCACTGGTTCTCTCGCAGCTATGCAGCACCCTTGGGTGCAGGGAGCTTTGGCTGTTACAGGAAAACTCCGAAAGGAAATAATGGACCTCAAGCAGCAAGTCAATAAGCTCGAGGAGGAGAATCATATCCTGAGGGGCATCATCGCCAAGAATATCACATCACCATCCCCGAAAAGGGAGACATAATCACATGGGTATGGGCACTCTCCTTGGCAACTGCCAAGCTTGGGGGAGTGCCCCGGTATCGTATCACCATCACTTTTATCTTTACTGTTTTTTTAGTTCGATCCTTTTGGTAATATCTTGATCTAGTAGAATAAAAGCTTTTAGTATGATCTAGTTGTGAGTTTTGCTTTATGATCCTTCTATGTAATCGAGTCCGTGAGCTATATATAATAAAGATTAGTGTTGAGTGAAGGGCTTGATTATTTTGCCATGATCCTAAGTGAATAAAAGAAAAGAGAAATAAATAAAAATAAACAAAGAGATCATATGGATCTTATGGAGAGTAATAAGCTCACATAGAAAAAGTATGATGAATAAAAGTTGTTGAGAGTTGACAAACATAGTTTTGGTCATCGTTGCAATTAATAGGAAGTAATAAAGAAAGAGAGGTCTTCACATATAAATATACTATCTTGGACATCTTTTATGATTGTGAAGCACTCATTGAAATATGACATGCTAAAGAGTTGACGTTGGACAAGGAATACAACGTAATGGGTTATGTTTTCTTACATCTGAGATAAATTATATTCTCATGGATCATCCAACATGGTTGAGCTTGCCTTTCCCCCTCATGCTAGCCAAATTCATTGCACCCAGTAGAGATACTACTTGTGCTTCCAAATACCCTTAAACCAGTTTTGCCATGAGAGTCAACCATACCTACCTATGGATTGAGTAAGATCCTCCAAGTAAGTTGTCATCGGTGCAAGCAATAAAAATTGCTCTCTAAATATGTATGACTTATTAGTGTGGGAGAAAATAAGCTTTCGTGTGATATGGAAGAAATAAAAGCGACAGACTGCATAATAAAGGTCCATATCACAAGTGGCAATATAAAGTGACGTTCTTTCGCATTAAGATTTTGTGCATCCAACCATAAAAGTGCATGACAACCTCTGCTTCCCTCTGCGAAGGGCCTATCTTTTACTTTTGTCTCCTACCTTGCATAAGAGTCATGGTGATCTTCACCCTTCCTTTTTACATTTTATCCTTTGGCAAGCAAAGTATGTTGGAAAGATCCTGGTATATATGGCTAATTGGATGTGAGTTTTCATGAACTATTATTATTGACATTACCCTTGAGGTAAAACGTTGGGAGGCAAAACTATAAGCCCCTATCTTTCTCTGTGTCCGATTAAAACTCCATACCCATAAGTATTGCGTGAGTGTCAGCAATTGTGAAAGACTATATGATAGTTGATTATGTGGACTTGCTGAAAAGCTTTTATATATTGACTCTTTCCTATGTTATGATAAATTGCAATTGCTCCAATGACTGAGATTATAGTTTGTTAGTTTTCAATGAAGTTTACGATTCATACTTGAAATTGTGATCGAATGAATTATTACTCTAGCATAAGAAATCATATGACAAGAATTATATAAGTTGTTGTTCTAAGAATGATCATGATGCCCTCATGTCCGTATTTTACTTTTATCGACACCTCTATCTCTAAACATGTGGACATATTTTTCGATTTCGGCTTTCGCTTGAGGACAAGCGAGGTCTAAGCTTGGGGGAGTTAATACGTCCATTTTGCATCATGCTTTTATATCGATATTTATTGCATTATGGGCTGTTATTACACATTATGTCACAATACTTATACCTATTCTCTCTTATTTTACAAGGTTTACATAAAGAGGGACAATGCCGGCAGCTGGGATTCTGGGCTGGAAAAGGAGCAAATATTAGAGATCTATTCTGCACAGCTCCAAAAGTCCTGAAACTTCACGGAAGACATTTTCAGAATATATAAAAAATATTGAGCGCAAGAAGTTCACCAGGGGGGCACACCCTGCCCACGAGGGTGGGGGGCGCGCCCTACCCCCCTGGGCGCGCCCCCTACCTCCTGGGCCCCCTGCTGGCCCTCCGATGGCCATCTTCTGCTATATGAAGTCTTTCGATGAGAAAAAAATCATAAGCTATCTTCTCGGACGAAACTCCGCCGCCATGAGGTGGAACCTTGGCGAAACCAATCTAGGGCTCTGGCGGAGCTGTTCTGCCGGGGAAACTTCCCTCCGGGAGGGGGAAATCATCGGCATCGTCATCACCAATGCTCCTCTCATCGGGAGAGGACAATCTCCATCAACATCTTCACCAGCACCATCTCCTCTCAAAACCCTAGTTCACCTCTTGTATTCAATTCTTGTCTCCAAGTCCGGGATTGGTACTAGTAGGTTGCTAGTAGTGTTAATTACTCCTTGTAGTTGATGCTAGTTGGTTTATTTGGTGGAAGATCATATGTTCAGATCCTATATGCATATTAATACCCCTCTGATTATGAACATGAATACGCTTTGTGAGTAGTTACGTTTGTTCCTGAGGACATGAGAGAAGTCTTGCTATTAGTAGTCATGTGAATTTGGTATTCGTTCGATATTTTGATGAGATGTATGTTGTCTCTCCTCTAGTGGTGTTATGTGAACGTCGACTACATAACACTTCACCATAATTTGAGCCTAGAGGAAGGCATTGGGAAGTAATAAGTAGATAATGGGTTGCTACTTTCCAATTCGAGAGAAGGTACAATTACCTCATCAAGTTCTACTTTCCTCCCACTCACTTGTTTCGAGAGAAACTCCTTCTCTAGAAAGGGTCCATTCTTAGAAACAAAGAACTTGCCTTCGGGTCTGTGGTAGAAGGTGTACCCAACAGTTTCTTTTGGGTATCATATGAAGACACACTTCTCCAATTTGGGTTCGAGCTTATCAGGCTGAAGCTTTTTCACATCGCAACCCCAAACTTTAAGAAACGACCGCTTACGTTTCTTACCAACCATAGTTCATACGGTGTCGTCTCAATGGATTTAGACGGTGCCCTATTTAACGTGAATGCAGCTCTCTCTAACGCATAAGCCCAAAACGATAGTAGTAAATCAGTAAGAGACATCATAGATCGCACCATATCTAGTAAAGTACGATTACGACGTTCGGACACACCATTACGCTGTGGTGTTCCGGGTGGCATGAGTTGCGAAACTATTCCGCATTGTTTCAAATGAAGACTAAACTCGTAACTCAAATATTCTCCTCCACGATCAGATCATAGAAACTTTATTTTCTTGTTACGATGATTTTCCACTTCACTCTGAAATTCTTTGAACTTTTCAAATGTTTTAGACTTATGTTTCATCAAGTATATATACCCATAGCTGCTCAAATCATCTATGAAGGTGAGAAAATAACGATATCTGCCGTGAGCCTCAACATTCATCGGACCACATACATCAGTATGTATGATTTCCAACAAATCTGTTGCTTGCTCCATTCTTCCGGAGAACGGTGTTTTAGTCATCTTGCCCATGAGGCATGGTTTGCAAGTACCAAGTGATTCATAATCAAGTGATTCCAAAATTCCATCAGAATGGAGTTTCTTCATGCACTTTACACCAATATGACCCAAACGGTAGTGCCACAAATAAGTTGCACTATCATTATCAACTCTGCATCTTTTAGCTTCAATACTACGAATATGTGTATCTTCACTATCGAGATTCAAAAAGAATAGACCACTCTTTAAGGGTGCATGACCATAAAAGATATTACTCATATAAACAGAACAACCATTATTCTCTGATTTAAATGAATAACCGCCTCGCATTAAACAAGATCCAGATATAATGTTCATCCTCAACGCTGGCACCAAATAACAATTATTTAGGTCTAAAACTAATCCCGAAGGTAGATGTAGAGGTAGCGTGCCGACTGCGATCGCATCGACTTTGGAACCATTTCCCACGCGCATCGTCACCTCATCCTTTGCCAATCTTCGCTTAATCCGTAGTCTCTGTTTCGAGTTGCAAATATTAGCAACAGAACCATTATCAAATACCCAGGCACTACTGCGAGAGTCAGTAAGGTACACATCAATAACATGTATATCACATATACCTTTGTTCACCTTGCCATCCTTCTTATCTGCCAAATACTTGGGGCAGTTCCGCTTCCAGTGAGCAGTGTGTTTGCAGTAGAAGCACTCAGTCTCAGGCTTAGGTCCAGACTTGGGTTTCTTCTCCTGAACAGCAACTTGTTTGTCGTTGTTATTCAAGTTCCCCTTCTTCTTCCCTTTGCCCTTTTTCTTGAAACTGGTGGCATTGCAAAGAGTTCGGGAATCGTCTTATCCATCCCTTGCATATTATAGTTCATCACGAAGCTCTTGTAGCTTGGTGGCAGTGAGTGAAGAATTCTATCAATAACACTATCATCCGGAAGATTAACTCCCAGTTGAATCAAGTGATTGTTATACCCATACATTCTGAGTATATGCTCACTGACAGAACTATTCTCCTCCATCTTGCAGCTGTAGAACTTATTCGAGACTTCATATCTCTCAATCCAGGCATTTGCTTGAAGTATTAACTTCAACTCCTGGAACATCTCATATGTCCATGACGTTCAAAACATCGTTGAAGTCCCGGTTCTAAGCCGTAAAGCATGGCACACTGAACTATTGAGTAGTCATCAGCTTTGATCTGCCAGACGTTCATAACATCCGGTGTTGCTCCTGCAGCAGGTTTGGCACCTAGCGGTGCTTCCATGACGTAATTCTTCTGTGCAGCAATGAGGATAATCCTCAAGTTACGGACCCAGTCCGTGTAATTGCTACCATCATCTTTCAACTTTGCTTTCTCAAGGAACGCATTAAAATTCAACGGAACAACAACATGGGCCATCTATCTACAACAACATAGACATGCAAAATACTATCAGATACTAAGTTCATGGTAAATTAAAGTTCAGTTAATCAAATTATTAAAGAACTCCCACTTAGATAGACATCCCTCTAATCATCTAAGTGATCACGTGATCCATATCAACTAAACCATGTTCGATCATCACATGAGATGGAGTAGTTTTCAATGGTGAACATCACTATGTTGATCATATCTTCTATATGATTCACGCTCGACCTTTCGGTCTCCAGTGTTCCGAGGCCATATATGCATATGCTAGGCTCGTCAAGTTTAACCCGAGTATTCTGCATGTGCAAAACTGGCTTGCACCCGTTGTATCTGAACGTAGAGCTTATCACACCCGATCATCACATGGTGTCTCGGCACGACGAACTTTTGCAACGGTGCATTCTCAGGGAGAACACTTGTACTTTGAAATTTAGTGAGAGATCATCTTATAATTCTACCGTCGATCTAAGCAAAATAAGATGCATAAAAGATAAACATCACATGCAATCAATATAAGTGATATGATATGGCCATCATCATCTTGTGCTTGTGATCTCCATCTCCGAAGCACCGTCATGATCACCATCGTCACCGGCGCGACACCTTGATCTCCATCGTAGCATCGTTGTCGCCTCGCCAAATATTGCTTCTACGACTATCGCTACCGCTTAGTGATAAAGTGAAGCCATTACAGGGCGATTGCATTGCATACAATAAAGTGACAACCATATGGCTCCTTCCAGTTGCCGATGACTCGGTTACAAAACATGATCATCTCATATAATAAAATATAGCATCATGTATTGACCATATCACATCACAACATGCCCTAAAAAAACAAGTTAGACGTCCTCTACTTTGTTGTTGCAAGTTTTACGTGGCTGCTACGGGCTGAGCAAGAACCGTTCTTACCTACGCATCAAAACCACAACAATAGTTTGTCAAGTTGGTGTTGTTTTAACCTTCTCAAGGACCGGGCGTAGCCACACTCGATTCAACTAAAGTTGGAGAAACTGACACCCGCCAGCCACCTGTGTGCAAAGCACGTCGATAGAACCAGTCTCGCATAAGCGTACGCGTAATGTCGGTCCGGGCCGCTTCATCCAACAATACCGCTGAACCAAAGTGTGACATGTTGGTAAGTAGTATGACTTGTATCGTCCACAACTCACTTGTGTTCTACTCGTGCATATAACATCTATACATAAACCTGGCTCGGATGCCACTGTTGGGGAACGTAGTAATTTCAAAAAAAATCCCTACGCATACACAGGATCATGGTGATGCATAGCAACGAGAGGGGAGAGTGTGTCCATGTACCCTCATAAACCGAAAGCGGAAGCATTAGCACAACGCGGTTGATGTAGTCGTACGTCTTCACGATCCGACCGATCCAAGTACCGAACACACGACACCTCCGAGATGAGCACACGTTCAGCTCGATGACGTCCCACGAACTTCGATCTAGCAGAGCTTCATAGGAGAGTTTCATCAGCATGATGGCGTGATGACAGTGATGATGATGCTACCGACGCAGGGCTTCACCTAAGCACCGCTACGATATGATCGAGGTGGATTATGGTGGATGGGGCACCGCACACAGCTGGGAGAGATCAGCAGATCAACTTCAGTCTAGAGGTGCCCCCTGCCCCCGTATATAAAGGAGCAAGGGGGGCGGCCGGCCCCTGTAGGCGCGCCAGGAGGATTCCTCCTCCTAGTAGGAGTAGGACGTCCCTCTTTCCTACTCCTACTAGGAGGGGCAAAGGAAGGGGGAGGGAGAAGGAAAGGGGGCGCCGCCCCCCTCTCCTAGTCCAATTCAGACCAGAGGGGGAGGGGCGTGCGGCCTGCCCTCTCTCTCTCCACTAAGGCCCATAAGGCCCACTATTTCTCCCATGGGGTTCCGATAACCCTCCGGGACTCCGGTTTTCTCCGAAACCACCCGGAACACTTCCGGTGTCCGAATATAGTCGACCAATATGTCGATCTTTACGTCTCGATCATTTCGAGACTCCTCGTCATCCCGTGATCATATCCCGGACTCCGAACTACCTTCGGTACATCAAAACACAAAAACACATAATACCGATCGTCACCGAACTTTAAGCGTGCGGACCCTATGGGTTCGAGAACTATGTAGACATGACTGAGACACATCTCCGGTCAATAACCAATAGCGAAACCTGGATGCTCATATTGGCTCCCACATATTCTACAAAGATCTTTATCTGTCAAACCGCATAACAACATACGTTGTTCCCTTTGTCATCGGTATGTTACTTGCCCGAGATTTGATCATCGTATCTCAATACCTAGTTCAATATCGTTACCGGCAAGTCTCTTTACTCGTCCCATAATACATCATCCCGCAACTAACTCATTAGTTACAATGCTTGCAAGGCTTATAGTGATGTGCATTACCGAGTGGGCCCAGAGATACCTCTTCGATAATCGGAGTGACAAATCCTAATCTTGATTTATGCCAATTCAATAAGTACCATCGGAGACACCTATAGAGCACCTTTATAATCACCCAGTTATGTTGTGACGTTTGGTAGCACACAAAGTGTTCCTCTGGTAATCGAGAGTTGCATAATCTCATAGTTATAGGAACATGTATAAGTCATGAAGAAAGCAATAGCAGTAAACTAAACGATCAAGTGCTAAACTAACGGAATGGGTCAAGTCAATCACATCATTCTCCTAATGATGTGATCCCGTTAATCAAATGACAACTCATGTCTATGGTTAGGAAACTTAACCATCTTTGATTAATGAGCTAGTCAAGTAGAGGCATACTACTGACACTCTGTTTGTCTATGTATTCACACATGTACTAAGTTTTCGGTTAATACAATTCTAGCATGAATAATAAACATTTATCATGATATGAGGAAATAAATAATAACTTTATTATTGCCTCTAGAGCATATTTCCTTCATGAGTAAGCGATGATGAGCCCAGATTCCGCAAAAGGGCTTGAGGCCATGAAATCTGAGATGAGATCCATGTATGAGAACAAAGTGTGGACTTTGGTTAACTTGCCCAATGATCGGCAAGCCATTGAGAATAGATGGATCTTCAAGAGGAAGACAGACGCTGATAGTAGTATTACTATATACAAAGCTCAAATTGTCACAAAAGGTTTTCGACAAGTTCAAGATGTTGACTACGATGAGATTTTCTCACTCGTAGCGATGCTTAAGTCTGTCCGAATCATGTTTGCAATTGCCATATTTTATGAAATCTGGCAAATGGATGTCAAAACTGCATTCCTTAATGGATTTCTTAATGAAGAGTTGTATATGATGCAACAAGAAGGTTTTGACAATCCTAAAGGTGCTAACAAAGTGTGCAAGCTCTAGCGATCCATCTATGGACTGGTGCAACCATCTCGGAGTTTGAACATATGCTTTGATAAAGTGATCAAAGTATATGATTTTATACAGACTTGCGGTGAAGCCTGTATTTACAAGAAAGTGAGTGGGAGCACTACAGCCTTTTTGATAAGTATATGTGAATGACATATTGTTGATTGGAAATGATGTAGAATTTTCTGGAAAGCATAAAGGAGTGTTTGAAAGTATTTTTTCAAAGAAAGACCTCGATGAAGCTACTTACATATTGAGCATCAAGATCTATAGAGATAGATCAAGATGCTAGATATATTTTTCAGTGGGTACATACCTTGACAAGATTTTGAAGTAGTTCAAAATGGAACAGTCAAAGAAGGAGTTCTTGCCTGTGTTGCAAGGTGTGAAGTTGAGTAAAGACTCAAAACCCGACCACGGCAGAAAATAGAAAGAGAATGAAAAGTCATTCCCTATGCCTCAGCCATAGGTTCTATAAAGTATGCTATGTTGTGTACCAGACCTATTGTGTACCTCACCAAGAGTTTGGCAAGAGGGTACAATAGTGATCCGGGAGTGGATCACCGGACATCAGTCAAAATTATCCTTAGTGGAATAAGGATATGTTTCTCGGTTATGGAGGTGACAAAAAGTTCGTCGTAAAGAGTTACGTCGATGCAAGTTTTGACACCGATCTGGATGACTCTGAGTCTCAATCTGGATACATATTGAAAGTGGGAGCAATTAGCTAGAGTAGCTCCATTTAGAGCATTGTAGACATAGAAAAATTTGCAAAATACATACGGCTCTGAATGTGGCAGACCCGTTGACTAAATTTATCTCACAAGCAAAACATGATCACTCTTTGGGTGTTAATCACATAGCGATGTGAACTAGGTTATTGACTCTAGTAAACCCTTTGGGTATTAGTCACATGGAGATGTGAACTAATCACATAAATATGTGAACTATTGGTGTTAAATCACATGATGATGTGAACTAGATTATTGACTCTAGTGCAAGTGGGAGACTAAAGGAAATATGCCCTAGAGGCAATAATAAAGTTGTTATTTATATTTTCTTTGTTGGAAATATGCCCTAGAGGCAATAATAAATTAGTTATTATTATATTTCCTTGTTCATGATAATCGTTTATTATCCATGCTAGAATTGTATTGATAGGAAACTCAGATACATGTGTGGATACATAGACAACACCATGTCCCTAGTAAGCCTCTAGTTGACTAGCTCGTTGATCAATAGATGGTTACGGTTTCCTGACCATGGACATTGGACGTCGTTGATAACGGGATCACATCATTAGGAGAATGATGTGATGGAAAAGACCCAATCCTAAGCCTAGCACAAGATCGTGTAGTTCATATGCTAAAGCTTTTCTAATGTCAAGTATCATTTCCTTAGACCATGAGGTTGTGCAACAACTGGATACCGTAGGAATGCTTTGGGTGTACCAAACATCACAACGTAACTAGGTGGCTATAAAGGTGCACTACGGGTATCTCCGAAAGTGTCTTTTGGGTTGGCATGAATCGAGACTGGGATTTGTCACTCCGCGTGACAGAGAGGTATCTCTGGGCCCACTCGGTAGGACATCATCATAATGTGCACAAGGTGACCAAGGAGTTGATCACGGGGTGATGTGTTACAGAACGAGTAAAGAGACTTGCCGGTAACGAGATTGAACAAGGTATCGGGATACCGACGATCGAATCTCGGGCAAGTACTATACCGGTAGACAAAGGGAATTGTATACGGGATTGATTGAATCCTTGACATCGTGGTTCATCCGATGAGATCATCGTGGAACATGTGGGAGCCAACATGGGTATCCAGATCCCGCTGTTGGTTATTGACCAGAGAGATGTCTCGGTCATGTCTGCATGATTCCCGAGCCCGTAGGGTCTACACACTTAAGGTTCGATGACGCTAGGGTTATAGGGAAAGTATGTACGCGGTTACCGAATGTTGTTCAGAGTCCCGGATGAGATCCCGGATGTCACGAGGAGTTCCGGAATGGTCCGGAGGTAAATATTGATATATAGGAAGTGAGGATTTGGCCACCAGAAGTGTTCCGGGCATCACCGGTAATGTACCGGGACCACTGGAAGGGTCCGGGGGTCCACCGGGAGGGGCCACCAGCCCCAGAGGCTTGCGTGGGCCAATAGTGGGAAGGGACCAGCCCCTAGGTGGGCTGGGGCGCCCCCCACCAAGGCCCAAGGCGCCTCAAGAGAAGAGGGGGGCAAACTCTAGGGCAGATGGGGGCCCTAAGGCCCACCCCAGGTACGCCTCCCCCTCTTCCCCCTTTGGCCACCACCCTAGATGGGATCTAGGGCTTCGCACCCCTTGGGGTGGGAACCCTAGAGGGGGCGCAGCCCCCCCCCCCTATATATAGTTGAGGTCTAGGGGCTGCCCAATAGATGAGTTATTCTCTCCTAGGCGCAGCCATACCTCTCTCCCTCCTCGTCTCTCGTAGTGCTTGGCGAAGCCCTGCTGGAGTTCTGCGCTCCTCCACCACCACCACCACGCCGTCGTGCTGCTGCTGGACGGAGTCTTCCCCAATCTCTCCCTCTCTCCTTGCTGGATCAAGGCATGGGAGACGTCACCGGGCTGTACGTGTGTTGAACGCGGAGGTGCCGTTGTTCGGCGCTTAGATTGGAATCGACCGTGATCTGAATCGCTGCGTGTACGACACCATCAACCCCGTTCTCTTGAACGCTTCCGCTTAGCGATCTACAAGGGTATGTAGATGCAACTCCCCTTCCCCTCGTTGCTAGTCTCTCCATAGATTGATCTTGGTGACACGTAGGAAAATTTCGAATTTCTGCTACGATCCCCAATAGTGGCATCATGAGCTAGGTCTATACGTAGATTCTATGCACGAGTAGAACACAAAGTAGTTGCGGGCGATGATTTGTTCAATTTGCTTGCCGTTACTAGTCTTATCTTGATTCGGCAGCATTGTGGGATGAAGCGGCCCGGACCGACCTTACATGTACGCTTACGTGAGACTGGTTCCACCGACTGACATGCACTTGATGCATAAGGTGGATGGCGGGTGTCTGTCTCTCCCACTTTAGTCGGATCGGATTCGATGAAAAGGGTCCTTATGAAGGGTAAATAGCAATTGGCATATCACCGTTGTGGTTTTGCATAGGTAAGAAACGTTCTTGCTAGAAACCCATAGCAGCCACGTAAAACATGCAACAACAATTAGAGGACGTCTAACTTGTTTTTGCAGGGTATGCTATGTGATGTGATATGGCCAAAAGGATGTGATGAATGATATATGTGATGTAAGAGATTGATCATGTTCTTGTAATAGGAATCACGACTTGCATGTCCATGAGTATGACAACCGGCAGGAGCCATAGGAGTTGTCTTAATTTATTTATGACCTGCGTGTCAATGAAAACGCCATGTAATTACTTTACTTTATTGCTAACCGTTAGCCGTAGTAGTAGAAGTAATAGTTGGCGAGGCAACTTCATGAAGACACGATGATGGAGATCATGATGATGGAGATCATGGTGTCATGCCGGTGACGATGGTGTTCATGTCGCGCCTCGAAGATGGAGATCAAAGGCGCAAGATGATATTGGCCATATCATGTCACTTTATGATTTGCATGTGATGTTTGTCATGTTTACATCTTATTTGCTTAGAACGACGGTAGCATAAATAAGATGATCCCTCGCAATAATTTCAAGAAAGTGTTCCCCCTAACTGTGCACCGTTGCTAAGGTCCGTTGTTTCGAAGCACCACATGATGACCGGGTGTGATAGGTTCTAACGTTTGCATACAACTGGTGTAAGCTGGATTTACACACGCAATACACTTAGGTTAACTTGACGAGCCTAGCATGTACAGACATGGCCTCGGAACACGGAAGACCGAAAGGTCGAACATGAGTCGTATAGTGGATACGATCAACATGAAGATGTTCACCGATGATGACTAGTCCGTCTCACGTGATTAACACGGCCTAGTTGATTCGGATCATCTATCGCTTAGATGACTAGAGGGATGTCTATCTGAGTGGGAGTTCATTAAATAATTTTATTAGATGAACTTAATTATCATGAACATAGTCAAAAGGTCTTTGCAAATTATGTCGTAGCTCACGCTTTGGTTCTACTATCTTAGATATGTTCCTAGAGAAAATTTAGTTGAGAGTTGACAGTAGCAATTATGCGGACTGGGTCCGTGAACTGAGGATTGTCCTCATTGCTGCACAGAAGGGTTATGTCCTTAATGCACCGCTCAGTGTGTTGAACCTTGAGCATCGTCTATAGATGTTGGGAAACATCTGACATACACGTTTTGATGACTACGTGATAGTTCAGTACGTAATACTAACGGTTTAGAATTGTGGCACCAAAGACGTTTTTGAAACGTTGCAGAACATATGAGATGTTCCGAAGACTGAAATTGGAATTTCAGACTAGTGCCCACGTCAAGAGGTATGAGACCTTTGACAAGTTTCTTAAGCCTGCAAACTAAGGGAAAAACTCAATCGTTGAGCATGTGCTCAGATTGTCTGAGTACTACAATCGCTTAAATCGAGTGGGAGTTAATCTTCCAGATGAGATAGTGATGGTTCTCCATAGTCACTGCCACCAAGCTATTGGAGCTTCGTGATGAACTATAACATATCAGGGATAGACATGATGATCCTTGAGCAACTCGCGATGTTTGACACCGCGAAAGTAGAAATCAAGTAGGAGCATCAATTGTTGATGGTTAAACCACTAGTTTCAAGAAGGGCAAGGGAAAGAAGGGATACTTCATGAGACGGCAAATCAGTTGTTGCTCTAGTGAAGAAACCCAAGGTTGAACCAAACCCAAGACTAAGTGCTTCTGTAATGAGGGGAACGGTCACTAAAGCAGAACTACCCTAGATACTTGGTAGATGAGAAGGCTGGCAAGATAGACAGAAGTATTTTGGAAATACGTTATATTAATGTGTACTTTACTAGTACTCCTAGTAGCACCAGGGTATTAAAATACCGGTTCAGTTGCCAAGTGTTATTAACTCGAAATAAAAGGCTACGGAATAAACGGAGACTAGCTGAAGGTGAGATGACGATATGTGTTGGAAGTGTTTCCAAGGTCGATGTGATCAAGCATCACATGCTCCCTCTACCATCGAGATTGGTGTTGAACCTAAATAATTGTTATTTGGTGTTTGCGTTGAGCATAGACATGATTGGATTATGTTTATCGCAATACGGTTATTCATTTAAGGAGAATAATGGTTACTCTGTTTATTTGAATAATACCTTCAATGGTCTTGCACCTAAAATGAATGGTTTATTGAATCTCGATCGTAGTGATACACATGTTCATGCCAAAAGATATAAGATAGTAATGATAGTACCACGTACTTGTGGCACTGCCATTTGAGTCATGTTGGTATAAAACGCATGAAGAAGCTCCATGTTGATGGATCTTTGGACTCACTCATTTTTGAAAAGATTGAGACATGCGAACCATGTCTATTGGTAGATATGCATGAAGAAACTCCATGCAGATGGATCGTTTGGACTCACTTGATTTTGAATCACTTGAGACATGCAAATCATACCACATGGGCAAGATGACTGAAAGGCCTCGTTTCAGTAAGATGGAACAAGAAAGCGACTTGTTGGAAGTATTACATTTTGATATGTGCAGTCCAATGAGTGTTGAGGCACGCAGTGGATATCGTTATGTTCTTGCTTCACAGATGATTTGAGTAGATGCTGAGTATATTTACTTGATGAATCACGAGTCTGAATTATTGAAAGGTTCAAGTAGTTGCAGAGTGAAGTTGAAGATCGTCGTGACAAGATGATAAAATGTCTATGATATGATCATAGAGATGAATATCCGAGTTACGAGTTTGGCACACAATTAAGACATTGTGGAAATTGTTTCACAACTAATACCGCCTGGACCAACATAGTGTGATGGTGTGTCCGAACATCACAACTGCACCCTATTGGATATGGTGCATACCATGATGTCTCTTATCGAATTACCATTATCGTTTATGGGTTAGGCATTAGAGACAACCGCACTCACTTTAAATAGGGCACCACACAATTCCGTTGAGACGACACCGTATGAACTATGGTTTAGAGAAACCTAAGCTGTCATTTCTTAAAAGTTTGGGGCTGTGATGCTTATGTGAAAAAGTTTCAGGCTGATAAGCTCGAACCCAAAGCGGATAAATGCATCTTCATAGAATACCCAAAAATAGTTGGGTATACCTCCTATTTCAGATCCGGAAGCAAAAGTGATTGTTTCTAGAGACGGGTCCTTTCTCGAGGAAAAGTTTCTCTCGAAAGAATTGAGTGGGAGGATGGTGGAGACTTGATGAGGTTATTGAACCGTCACTTCAACTAGTATGTAGCAGGGCACAGGAAGTTGTTCCTGTGGCACCTACACCAATTGAAGTGGAAGCTTATGATAGTGATCATGAAACTTCGGATCAAGTCACTACCAAACCTCATAGGTCGACAACGATGTGTACTACTTTAGAGTGGTACGTAATCCTGTCTTGGAAGTCATGTCGCTAGACAACAATGAACCTATGAGCTATGGAGAAGCGATGGTGGGCCCGGATTCCAACGAATGGCTTGAGGCCATAAAATCCGAGAGAGGATCCATCTATAAAACAAAGTATAGATTTTGAAAGAACTACTTGATGGTCGTAAGGCTGTTAAGTGCAGATGGATTTTAAAAGGAAGGACAATGATGGTAAGTGTCACCATTAAGAAAGCCCAACTTGTCGTTAAGATGTTTCCCGACAAGTTCGAGGAGTTGACTACGATGAGACTTTCTCACTCGTAGCGATGCTAAGAGTCCGTTGGAATTATGTTAGCAGTTACTGCATTATTTATGAAATCTTGCAGATAGGATGTCAAAAACATTGTTTCCTCGACATTTTTCTTGAGGAAAGGTTGTATGTGATACAACCAGAAGGTTTTGTCAATCCTGAAAGATGCTGACAAGTATGCAAAGCTCCAGCAATCCTTCTAAGGACTGGAGTAAGCATCTCGGAGTTGGAATGTACGCTTTGATGAGATGATCAAAGATTTTGGGTTTATACAAAGTTTATGAGAAACTTGTATTTCCAAAGAAGTGAGTGGGAGCACTATAGAATTTTTGATGAGTATATGCTATTGACATATTGTTGATCAAAAATGATGTAGAATTTCTGTAAAGCATGCATGGTTATTTGAAAAGTGTTTTTCGATGGAAAACCTGGACTAAGCTACTTGAACATTGAGCATCAAGATCTATAAGGATAGATCAAAAAATGCTTAATAGTACTTTCAAATGAATACATACCGTGAGAAGATTTTGAAGGAGTTCAAAATAGATCAGCAAAGAAGGAGTTCTTGGCTGTGTTACAAAGTGTGAGTATTGAGTAAGACTCAAGACCTGACCACGGCACAAGAGAGAGAAAGGACGAAGGTCGTCCCCTATGCTGTAGACGTAGGCTCTATAGTATGCTATGCTGTGTACCGCACCTGAAGTGTGCCTTGCCATGAGTCAGTCAAGGGGTACAAGAGTGATCCAGGAATGGATCACATGACAGCGGTCGAACTTATCCTTAGTAACTAGTGGACTAAGGAATTTTCTCGATTATGGAGGTGGTAAAAGAGTTCGTCGTAAAGGGTTACGTCGATGCAAACTTTGACACTAATCCGGATGACTCTGAGGAGTAAACCGGATTCGTATAGTAGAGCAGTTATTTGGAATAGCTCCAAGTAGCGCGTGGTAGCTGCATCTACAAGATGACATAGAGATTTGTAAAGCACACATGGATCTGAAAGGTTCAGACCCATTGACTAATAAACCTCTTTCGCAAGCGAGATATGAACAAACCCCATGGGTGTTGGATTCATTACAATCACATAGTGATGTGAACTAGATTATTGACTCTAGTGCAAGTGGGAGACTGTTGGAAATATGCCCTAGAGGCAATAATAAATTAGTTATTATTATATTTCCTTGTTCATGATAATCGTTTATTATCCATGCTAGAATTGTATTGATAGGAAACTCAGATACATGTGTGGATACATAGACAACACCATGTCCCTAGTAAGCCTCTAGTTGACTAGCTCATTGATCAATAGATGGTTATGGTTTCCTAACCATGGATATTGGATGATGTTGATAACGGGATCACATCATTAGGAGAATGATGTGATGGACAAGACCCAATCCTAAGCCTAGCACAAGATCGTGTAGTTCGTATGCTAAAGCTTTTCTAATGTCAAGTATCATTTCCTTAGACCATGAGATTGTGCAACTCCTGGATACCGTAGGAATGCTTTGGGTGTACCAAATGTCACAACGTAACTGGGTGGCTATAAAGGTGCACTGCAGGTATCTCCGAAAGTGTCTGTTGGGTTGGCACGAATCGACACTGGGATTTGTCACTCCGTGTGACGGAGAGGTATCTCTGGGCCCACTCGGTAGGACATCATCATAATGTGCACAATGTGACCAAGGAGTTGATCACGGGGTGATGTGTTACGGAACGAGTAAAGAGACTTGCCGGTAACGAGATTGAACAAGGTATCGGGATACCGACGATCGAATCTTGGGCAAGTACTATACCGGTAGACAAAGGGAATTCTATACGGGATTGATTGAATCCTTGACATCATGGTTCATCCGATGAGATCATCGTGGAACATGTGGGAGCCAACATGGGTATCCAGATCCCACTGTTGGTTATTGACCAGAGAGATGTCTTGGTCATGTCTGCATGATTCCCGAGCCCATGGTGTCTACACACTTAAGGTTCGATGACGATATGGTTATAGGGAAAGTATGTACGCGGTTACCGAATGTTGTTCGGAGTCCCGGATGAGATCCCGGACGTCACGAGTTCCGGAATGGTCCGGGGGTAAAGATTGATATATAGAAAGTGAGGATTTGGCCACCGGAAGTGTTCCGGGCATCACCGGTAATGTACCGGGACCACCGAAAGGGTCCGGGGGTCCACCGGGAGGGGCCACCAGCCCCAGAGGCTTGCGTGGGCCAATAGTGGGAAGGGACCAGCCCCTAGGTGGGCTGGGGCACCCCCTACCAAGGCCCAAGGCGCCTCAAGAGAAGAGGGGGGGAAACCCTAGGGCAGATGGGCCCTAAGGCCCACCCCAGGTGCGCCTCCCCCTCTTCCCCCTTTGGCCGCCACCCTAGATGGGATCTAGGGCTGCCGCACCCCTTGGGGTGGGAACCCTAGAGGGGGCGCAGCCCCCTCCCCCCCTATATATAGTTGAGGTCTAGGGGCTGCCCAATATATGAGTTATTCTCTCCTAGGCGCAGCCATACCTCTCTCCCTCCTCGTCTCTCGTAGTGCTTGGCGAAGCCCTGCTGGAGTTCTGCGCTCCTCCACCACCACCACGCCGTCGTGCTGCTGCTGGACGGAGTCTTCCCCAACCTCTCCCTCTCTCCTTCCTGGATCAAGGCATGGGAGACGTCACCGGGTTGTACGTGTGTTGAACGCGGAGGCGCCGTTGTTCTGTGCTTAGATCGGAATCGACCGCGATCTGAATCGCTGCGTGTACGACACCATCAACCCCGTTCTCTTGAACACTTCCGCTTAGCGATCTACAAGGGTATGTAGATGCAACTCCCCTTCCCCTCGTTGCTAGTCTCTCCATAGATTGATCTTGGTGACACGTAGGAAAATTTTGAATTTCTGCTACGATCCCCAACATCCTTATATCATGATAAATGTTTATTATTCATGCTAGAATTGTATTAACCAGAAACTTGATACATGTGTGAATACATAGACAAACAGAGTGTCCCTAGTATGCCTCTACTTGACTAGCTCGTTAATCAAAGATGGTTAAGTTTCCTAGCCATAGACATGTGTTGTCATTTGATGAACGGGATCACATCATTAGAGAATGATGTGATGGACAAGACCCATCCGTTAGCTTAGCACACTATGATCTTTTAGTTTGTTGCTATTGCTTTCTTCATGACTTATACATGTTCCTATGACTATGAGATTATGCAACTCCCGAATACCGGAGGAACACTTAGTGTGCTATCAAACGTCACAACGTAACTGGGTGATTATAAAGATGCTCTACAGGTGTCTCCGATGGTGTTTGTTGAGTTGGCATAGATCGAGATTAGGATTTGTCACTCCGTGTATCGGAGAGGTATCTCTGGGCCCTCTCGGTAATGCACATCACTATAAGCCTTGCAAGCAATGTGACTAATGAGTTAGTTGCGGGATGATGCATTACGGAACGAGTAAAGAGACTTGCCGGTAACGAGGTTGAACTAGGTATTGAGATACCGACGATCGAATCTTGGGCAAGTAACATACCGATGACAAAGGGAACAACGTATGTTGTTATGCGGTTTGACCGATAAAGATCTTCGTAGAATATGTAGGAACCAATATGAGCATCCAAGCTCGCTATTGGTTATTGATGCGAGATGAGTCTCGGTCATGTCTACATAGTTCTCGAACCCGTAGGGTCCGCACGCTTAACGTTCAATGACGATCGGTATTATGAGTTTATGTATTTTGATGCGCCAAAGGTAGTTCGGAGTCCCGGATGTGATCACGGGCATGACGAGGAGTCTCGAAATGGTCGAGATATAAAGATTGATATATTGGACGATGTTATTCGGACACCGGATGAGTTTCGGGGTCACCGGATAAATATTGGAGTGTCGGGGGGTTATCGGAAACCCCGAAGAAACTAATGGGCCAACATGGGCCTTGTGTGAGAGAGAGGAGAGGGCCCTAGGGCTGCCCCCCTTGAGGAGTCCGAATTGGACTAGGAGGGGCGGCGCCCCTCCCTTTCCTTCTCCCTCTCCTTCCTCCCCCCTCTCTTCCCTTGTTGGAAACATACTAGGAATAGGATTTCTATTCCTAGTAGGAATCCTACTTGGGGCGCGCCCCATGAGGGCCGGCCAGCCTCCCCCCTTGCTCCTTTATATACGAGGTAGGGGGCACCCTGAAACACACAAATTGACAGTTGTCTTAGCCGTGTGCGGTGCTTCCCTCCACAGATTTCCACCTCGGTCATATCGTTATAGTGCTTAGGCGAAGCCCTGCATCGGTAACTTCATCATTACCGTCATCACGCCGTCGTGCTGATGAAACTCTCCCTTGGCCTTAACTGGATCAAGAGTACGAGGGATATCATCGAGCTGAACGTGTGCAAATCGCGGAGATGCTGTGCGTTCGGTTCTTGATCGGTTGGATCACGAAGACGTTCGACTACATCAATCGCGTTACTTAACGCTTTCTCTTTCGGTCTATGAGGGTACGTGGACACACTCTCCCCTCTCGTTGCTATGCATCTCCTAGATAGATCTTCCTGATCGTAGGAAATTTTTGAAATACTGCGTTTCCCACTAGAGGTCTACCAAATTTAGATCCGTCGCACAAGAACTCCTAATTTGAAGAATAGTGTGTAAACGGCAGGAATCACACTGAGGTAGCGCTACATGTAGCCTTTTTTTATGTCTAGTTTCTTGAGGTGTTGTAGTTTTTTTTTTCCTGTTTTGTTTTGTTTCTTAAGATTTTTTTCAACTGGTTTTTTCGTCTGCGTAATGCCATTTGTTTTGTTTTTCAAAATTCATGAAATATTTTTAAGATATTATTATTTTTGAAATCGACATATTTTTTGAAATTTTGTGTACATTTTAAAAATGTTGATACTTATTAAACCCTGAATATTTTATAAATTCACGAACATTTTCCACAATTAGTGATCATTTTTAATTTCGTGAATACTTATAAAATTCACTAACATCTTAAAGGTCATGAATAATTTTTTAATTTGTAAACATTTTATATATATATTAAAAAAACCAAATAAATAAATGAAATTTTCTTGGAATATTTTGTGTACTTTTAATCCACAAAGAAAACCGGCTCCTTTACCCCTCGTAGCCGAGAATCATATGGTTTTCATGCTGCTAGCGTTTTTTATTTGGAGCAACAAGAGTATGATTTGTTTTTACATTGAGATGGGAAGTAATTGGGTTGGCCCGCTATGCATTTATAGTTACTATTCATTGCTTAACCCGTAGAATAGGAGGAGAGCTCCAGCGCCCTAAGCGCCGGGACCTCCTATATGCCGCATTTTGCGGCCAATAAGTCACGCGACGCACAAGGTCGTGCAACTGGGCCGGCCTATTCATTGTCCATCAAGGAATGAAAAATTCGTAAAGAAAAAGAGCGTGCTGTACCGATAGGATTCGAACCCACGACCTTCTACTCTAAAAGAATAGTAACTCGAATCCTCCGGATAGGGAAGCGTCTCAATAGCCATTGTACTATCTAATATTTAGTGAGTACAATGGCAGCCCGGAGTATATGAACTATAACCCGTTGCACATTAAAACTTATATTAAAATTAGAATCGTAATTTTTTTAAAAGAAACTCTGTTTGAAACACAAACATTATTACGGAACTCAAATGTTTTTAAAACAAACAGGAACAAAAAATTGAATACGTGAATATATTTAAATTATGAACTACTTATCATAAACGCAAAACTTATTTTCTAAACAATAACAAAATAGGAAAACTGAACCTTTTTAAAAATTAAACTATTTTTAAAAAAATCGAGCAGTTTTTGAATTTGGGAATGCATTTCAAAAAATTTATTCTTTTCTAAATTAGTGAAAAAAATTCAAAACTGCAATATTTTTTGGAATATGTGAACAATTTTCGGAAACAGGAACAATTTTTTGAATTAGTGCAAAAGATTAAACATGCGGACAATTTTTTGAATTTGTGAACAAATTTTGATACATCAACATTTTTTGAATATGTGAACAAATTTTAAGAAAACAAACAAATTTTGAATTTCCCAAACATTTTTCAAAAACATGAACATTTTTGGAATTTGTCAACAATTTTTTAAAGCACGAATGATTTTTGAATCTTGAGAACAAATTTGGAGGTGCGAACTATTTTTTAAAGTACGAACATTTTTGAATCTTGAGAACCAATTTTGAAACGGAGAACAATTTTGAAAATCCCAAACAAATTTGGAAGCGCGACTTTTTAAAGCAGGAACATTTTTTGAATCTTGAGAACAAATTTTGAAATGCAGAACAATTTTGAAAAATCACAAAAAAAAAATTGAGGCACAAACATTTTTTGAATATGTGAAAAAAAATTGAAATCCTGTACATTTTCGGAATTTCGAAAGTTTTGGACATTTTTGTGTAACGAGAAAATTTTTTGAATTTGGAGAACATTTTTTGGAAGCACGACAAAAATTTAAATTTTTCTGTTTTTCAAAAAAAGCCCTAAACATTTTGTAAGACTGCGAACATGTTCTGAAAAATAAAAATAAACTTGAAAAAGAAAGGGAAACAAAAATGAAAAATGAAAAAGAAACAGAAAACAAAAAGAATGAAAAGAAAAAGAAACAGAAAAGTGAAAAAAGTGTAAAACCAATAAAAGAAAAAAACGGTTCATGAAACCTAACCTTCTAGAAGGTTCACAAAACCGGAGTGGGCAGTTCGTAAACTATGTACGTAAGTGCACCGCCCCAAAGCATCGCTCGGTCGCTCGCCCTGTGCAAAGCGCCGGCAGTTTGCCGCAATGAGCGGCCAATAGGATTTTCCCTAAGCGCGAGGGAGTGTAGCGAGCGCTCACGTGCCACCCCTTGTCGGACGGGCCAACAAGGACGAGATCGCTTGCCAGGGGACGCGCCGATTTTCCAGTTCGCTAGGTGCGGTTGACCGGTCCACCATCAACTAATTGATCATTAACTTTTCAAGTAAATGCATTAAAAAAAATCTAGAATTCAAATTCAATTCACCAGATTTAAAGAAAAATCATATTTAAAAAAACAATGGATTTTGAAGGGAAAGTTTGTTGATTTCGAAAAGATTTACTGATTTTTAAAAAGGCTCACGGATTTGGAAAAAGTTCATCGATTTTGAAGGAAAAATACGAATTTGAATAAAAGTCATGGATTTGGAAAAAAAGTTCATCAATGTTAAAAATAAGTTTAGGAATTTGAAAAAAAGTTCAGTGATTTTAGAAACAAATTGGTGGATTTGGAAAAAGTTTGTGGACTTGAATATATTCATGCATTTGAATTTTTTTTGCGTATTCAGAAAAAAGTTCAAGAATTTGAAGAGAAGTTTACATGTTTTGAAAAAAGTTTATGAATTTTAAAAAAAATTCATGAATTTGAAAAATATGTTCATGAATTTGAAAAAAATCATATATTTAGAAAAATTAAAAAGAAGTAAAATAAAAAATAAAATAAAATAGAAAAATAAGATAAAAGCCATTCAGAAATACGGTCAAAAGCTTTTAGAAGCTTCCCAAAACTGTCTGGAAGCTTCTAGAAGCTTCACAAACCGGGTGGATCGCTTCCAGAATAACAAAACAGTCTCGCTTATGAACATACGGTCGAAAGAAGGAAAAGAAGGTAAAATGGGCTGAGCCCGAGTGGAGGAAGGGGGAGTTCGTCGGGTTTTAAAATTGCCCTATAACCGGCGCGTGCAGCGCCGAATACGGTTTCGCAAAGGGAAACGTTTTCCATCGGCAGACCGGCCGAAGCTTCGGCCGGTCGTGTCACTAGCTCCCGCGCGCGTAGCACACCCACCAATACCAGGGAGCCACACGTCCTTGCGGACCCACACGTAGCGCTTCGCCTTTTTCCTATCCTCTTCTTCCTCTCAGGAACTCTCTCTCTCCCGATGCGGGCAGCCATGGCCATGCTCCTCCTCTCGCTCCGATGCTCGTCTTCATTGACGGACACTCTCCTCTCCCTTTTCCCCATGCTCGCTGCCATGGCCTCCTCCTCCTCCTCAACCCCTCGTCCCCCTCCCCTGCCCCACCCCTCCCCCAATCTCCCTCCTCGTCTCCCTCAAAGCTCGTCGCCATGGCCGCCTCCTCCTCCACCCCACCCCCCAAATGCTGCAACCGATGTGCTCACCGTTGGAAGTCGTGTGGTTGCGCGCTGCATCGCATGGTCATGGCTGCGAGCTATTTTACTCAGGGGAGGCCATGATTTTTTTTCTCTTGACGAGCTGGAACCAACAACCATGGCAAGGGGAGACATGGCCGCCGGCGTGAACGGGGCACGGGGAGCTGCAACCGCAGTCCAGCGGAGCTGCAACCGTTGTCTGTGGACCTGCATCGACTGCAGCAAAAAAATGCATCATTGTGCGCAGCAAAACGCGATTGCGGTTGTAGCTATATGGCATGCTGGTGGTAGCAATTTTCAATGTTGGTTGTAGCATGCAGCACGCCTCCCCTCCCGCTTGAAGCTCGTCATGGCTCTGCGCCGTGACCATCCCATCTCGCCGGCGAGTGGGTGACCACGGGGAGATGCTGCAACCGGGGGCGACGGGGTGCTACCGCGGGGATGTCCATGTGCTGCAACCCCGCGGCGGCCGGGGTGCGTGACGACGATGACCGAGGTGACCGCAGGCTGCAACCACAGCTTTTCTGTCGCCGATAGCCGTTTGAAGCTTTTTCGATAAATGGTTGAAGCGTTCTCTGTCAACATTTGCAACTTTTTCTCTTGTTGCAGTGTCTGGTTGGAGCTTTCTTGTCCAACGGTTGAAGCTGTTTTCAAACACGGTTGAAGCTTTTTCCATCCATGCTCGAAGCTTTTTTGTAAACGTTTGAAACTTCTTTCGTTTTGAGCAGCGCTTTGGTTAAAGCTCTCTCCTATCATATGGTTGAAACTTTTTTCATCTAAGGTTGAAGCATTTTTGCATCAGCAGTTGCTAATCTCCCCTGATTCGCAGTGCTGGTTGAAACTTTTCCATCTAGGGGTTGAAGCTTTTCCATCCAGGGGATTGAAGCTTTTTTCCAGCGTTTGCAACACAGGGCATGTGCGACGGTTCAAGCCTTGGCTCAGTTCAGTCGTGAGCTCGTCGTCCAGGGCACGCGACCGGTGATCGTCGCCACCGGAGCTCCGACCGTTGCAGCAGAGTTGTGGCCGTCGCTGGAGGGAGCTGCAACCGGGGGGCACACGCTGCTGCATGCGTCCAGCCGGCGTGAAACGCAGGCGAGGGCGGCAATCGGCGGTAGGCGCGGTGCCCGGCGGCGAGGGCGGTGAGGGCAGTGGTGCTTCAAGGCCGGGGGCCTCGCTCATCCACGGCGGCTAGATGCGTAGGAGGAGGAAGAAGAAGAAGCTGGGGGCGATTTGTTTTTTTATTTGTCTAGATCGAACGACAGCGCGGCTCACATCCAACGCCCTGGGCTGGACCGGCCGAAACTTTCGGCCGGCGCGCCGGCGCCTGTAAGCGCCCTTTGGCAAATAGGAGGTCCCTATGCTATGCGGTGAACTGAACAATGACACTAACAACGCGTTTGGTTCAGCTCCCGTGATGTATTCGTTTTCTCGTATCGGAAAGCACCGTTTCCAATCGTTTTTATCTAAGACAATCTTTGTTTGGATCGGGCTGAGAGTTCCGTTTTCCAATTCACTTCGGTTCGAGCGGTTTCAACTTTACGAAGCGGTGTATCGGAAAACGCGGCGACGGAAAACATCGTACGCAAAACAAACGCCCACTACAGTTTCAGGAAACACTGCAATCGTAAACCGTGCTATTTTCTCGGAACCAAACGCGTCGTAAGAATTTTAGACGCTATTAACTGTAGAATCAGACCTAATTTCCAAACTTATAGCTAACGGTTATCCCATTTTGAAGATTTTAGGTACTGAATGGTTACCGGGAGGTAACTGCAAATCCCAATACCCCACAAGAAATCGCCTTACTGAGCAATATATATATCAACTTTTCAAATTTGATTGAATTTTCTATGGATTCAAAATTCATTCAAAAAATCCGTTTGTATCTGCTCGGTATCTTTTGATTACTGCGGCAACCGAAAATCTCAGCGCCCCATGAGATTTTTTATCATTCGGGATCCATAACCTTGCTCCAACAATCCACTTTTGGCATGTTAACTTGATTCACATGCATAGCCTGTTTGAATCTTATGCCACCGACGCGTTCAAGCAAAGCTACATGTGTTATTCGATCATTAAAGTTCATCATCCGGAATATATAGTAGCCGATGAGATTAAGGTATATAGATATGAATGCGTTATCTACAGTATATGGAACCTCTCATGGTTCGCACTTGGGACATGCGGCACGATTCTTCTGCGGCGGCCCCTGGCAGAAGAAGAACTTGTGCGGACACTTGAGCAAGCAGTTGTCCGCCAGGCTCACCATGGCGCCGCCGTCCTTCATCTGCCTCAGCTCACGCGGCAGGCCTCCGCAGAGGTAGTTCCCCTGCAGCATCAGCCTCGCGAACGGCGCCTTCCCGTCGACGACCTCCACCGCCGCGGCGCGCACGGCGTACTGCTTCGGCACGCCTCCGACGAACCGGTTCCGGTCGAGCCCCACCGTCCTGAGACGCGGAATCGCCCCGAGGCACCTGGGCAGCCGCCCCGTGATTTTGTTGCCGCTGAGGTCCACCTCCAGGAGCTGGCTCGACGCGACGCCGCCGCCGGACGCCTCCTCCACCGTCCCGAGCTGGTTGGATCCCAGCCGCAGCTGCGCCAGCGCCGGGTGCTCGAACGCGGCGCCGGGGACCGCGCCGGTGACCGCATTGTTGGTGAGGTCCAGCACCTGCATCTCGGGGAGAGCGTGGAACGCCGCGGCCTGCAACGGCCCAGAGAGCCTGTTGTCACGCGCCACCACGGCCAGGAGCGTCGGAGGCAGCCGCCCGGGCGCGTCCAGCAGCGGGCCGGTCAGCTGGTTGTCGCTCACGTCGAGGTGGACGAGGGAGCGCATCTTGCCCATCGACGGCAGGTTCCCGGTGAGGCGGTTGTGCTGCAGCTCCATCCGCGTGAGGGCGCCCAAGGACGCGACCTGAGGCGGTATCGCGCCGGTGAAGGCGTTGCGGGAGAGGTCGAGCTCGTCGAGCGACGAGGCCGGGGTGAAGAGGGACGCCGGTATCTCGCCGGAGAAGTCGTTGCCGGAGAGGACGAGGACGCGGAGGCTCGGAGGCAGCGCCACCCCCGCCGGCAGCGCGCCGTGGAAGCTGTTGCCGCGGAGGGAGAGGGTCTGGAGGAAAGGGAGCGAGGCGAGGACGGCCGCCGGGAGCGTGCCGGAGTACCCCGCGGGGTCGAGGGAGACGCCGGCGACGCGCTGGTGGGACGAGTTGGGGGGCGTGCTGCAGTGGACGCCGCAGGGGAAGGCGGCGCAGGGGTCGCGGGCGAAGTCCCACGAGGCGAGGCAGGAGTAGGACGGGATGGTGGCGGCGTCCACGGCGGCTTTCAGCGACGCCAGCGCGGCCGCGTCGCCCGGGAAGGTGGGGCTGGGACCGGGAGGCGACACCGCGGCCGCCGCGAGCTGGAGCACGAGCGAGAGCAGCAGCGCCATTGGCGTCAGCACGCGGGCGGCAGAAGCCATCTTCGGGTCGATCGAGGAGGACAGAGACGATGTGAGGGACTGCCGGTGGCTTTTCAAGCCGGCAGCGTTAAGTGAGTTGGCTCGGTCGAGTGAGTGGGATGAGTGTGGAGCGTGAGCTGTTCGCCAGGAGTACTCTACGTCGGAGTGCTACCACTCCAGTCTCCAGGAGCAGTAATAAATTGGGCGGCGTGTCTGTATGCGCCCGGAAAACGAGGGACGACGAAAGGGGAAAACAGGGCAGGCTACGCTTTTGTTATGTTTTGGACTTTGTTTAACGCTGGAAGGCCATGGTGATGACAGCTTTTGTCCCTTGGGTGCGTTCCATGATCCCACATGATTAGAGTGGAGAGCCAGCGGTGGAGTGGAGTGGAGTGCCGTTCACTCATCTCCGGTTTAGACACGCGGTGCCGTGTGACGCCGTGACGGCGTGAAGGAAAGTGGAAACTTTCCATAATCCAGATATCATCTTGTTCGAGAAATGTGATGCACTACCAAATTGATAAGGCTCATTAATTTATGACGGTCCGATGGCTAATATGGATTTTACACTTCGACAAATAAGGAAGTATATGGCTTCATTAGGCCTCGGTTTAGAAAAATTTCATAAGAATTCTAGAGGATAGGGTTTTATAGGATTTTTTTTCTTTAGAGCCCTTTGGTTTATAGGAATGGATTCCTATTCCTACATAGGATTGGTTTCTATCCTTCATATTTCATAGGAAAATAAAAAAGAGCCTAAACTCAATGGAAAAATTCCTTTGGTGTCAACCAAATAACATCTTATTTTCTATTCCTACTCATAGGATTTGAGATACATGTCATCTCATTTCCTACAAGATTCCTATTCCTATGATAATCTATCCTATGAACCAAAAGAGGCCTTAAAGGGAAACTTCATTAAAACCTGCAAATAAACAAGGAAAGTTATACTACTAATATTAATTAATGGATTTCGCTCAAATAGTACAAAATTATTTCAATCACAAGCTGGCACAATGCATGAAGTTGTTATGTTCATTGAGGCGCACAAGCATACTCCTATTTCTAGCCATTAAGGCTGTGTTCGGTAGCCCTCCACTCTCCACTCAGGAACAGAGCGCGCGGAGCACCATATTAGCAGCCCCCCAAATTAACACTGCATGTTGCTCCGCTCCGGAGCGGAGTTGGAGAGCAGGAGGGAGTCTGAACAGGCTCTAAGTCTAGACAAAAGGTGAATCCATACATGTCGTCCCTCGACCTCGTTCTTTCAGGTGGAATATGTGCATCGGCACTCTTCGTCCCAGCTTGCATACTCCGCGCCACTTGCTGGCAAT
Organism: Triticum urartu; assembly: GCF_056163025.1. Classification (NCBI taxonomy): domain Eukaryota; kingdom Viridiplantae; phylum Streptophyta; class Magnoliopsida; order Poales; family Poaceae; genus Triticum; species Triticum urartu. The sequence continues at coordinate 438,801,541 of NC_141878.1, read as the reverse complement.
CAGTCAGGACAATAATCCTACAAGCAGTTATATCTTCAAACAAAATCAGAGCCTCGTAGCAAAGCGCTAGCTTCAAGAGTCTCCCGACTTGTTCTTCCCTCAAACATGAACGCGACATCTACCTTGAGTTTTGTAACACCAGAAGGAGGGGCAAACCACCCCCTACAGGCTACAACCGCTCTTGCCTTAGCTGCCCGTGGTGCCCTAGTCGTGTCTTTCTTCTTGCTTGCTTCAGCCACACCAGATCAGAAACTGAAAGTGCTAGTGATCGACTAGAGGGGGGTGAATAGGAGATTTTTATGAAAGTCTTCAAAGCATGGAAGTTTCGAAGACAAACGATAGAAATAAACCTATTACCATGCAGCGGAAGGTAGACTACACTAAGCAAGCCATAGTCAAGTATCCAATGAAATAAAAGCACAAAGACTAATAGCAGCTAGGCAGTATAGATCAGGATGGAAGATAGTATGAAGCCAATCAGAACAAGCAGTCACACAGTGAAGACAAATAGATAATGCAAGCAGGCAATGACTTCACAAGGACCAATCTGCAAATAAAGAGATGGGAAGGATAGAACCAGTGGCTCGTTGAAGACAATGATTTGTTGGATCAGTTCCAGTTGCTGTGACAACTGTACGTCTGGTTAGGGAGGCTGAGATTCAACTCAGAAGACCGCGTCTTCACCTTATTCCCCTTGAGCTAAGGACACCCAGTCCTCGCCCAATTACTCTGTTAAGTCTTCAGGGTAGAATTCCAAACCTTCACAGACTTCGTTCACCGGCGATTCACAATGACTCTTGGATGCTTAGAACGCGACGCCTAACCGGCTGGAGGATTCACAGTCCTCAAGTGTAATAAGTCTTCAGATCACACAGACAGGAAGACTTCAGTGATGCCTAACACTCTTTGGCTCTAGGTGTTTAGGGCTTTGTCCTCGCAAGGATTTCTCTCTCAAAGGCTTCGAGGTGGGTTGCTCTCAAACGACAAAAGCCGTGCACTAACTCTGAGCAACCAACCAATTTATGGTGTAGGGGGTGGGCTATTTATAGCCACTAGGCAACTCGACCTGATTTTTCTGAAATGACCCTGGGTCACTAAGGAATTGACACGTGTTCCAACGGTCAGATTTCAAGCACACATAGAAACTTTACTTGAGCTACAAGCAAAGCTGACTTATCCAGCTCTGGATAAGATTTGCTCTCATTGTCTTCGCTCGAAGACATAGGATTTTGGTTAAGCATCACTTCAGTCATTCTGACTGGTTCACTTGGACCCCACTTAACAGTACGGTGGTTCCTATGACTCAACAAAGAAGAAAAAGAACAACGAAACAACTAAGTCTTCATGCTCCATAGTCTTCACGCGATGTCTTCTCTTGTCATAGTCTTCAATGTGAATGTCTTCACATACCACCTTTGACTTCAATGTCTTCATACATTTTTAGGGGTCATCTCCGGTAGGAAAACCGAATCAATGAGGGACTTCTACCTGTGTTATCTTGTAATTCTCACAAACACATTAGTCCCTCAACCAGGTTTGTCGTTAATACTCCAAAACCAATTAGGGGTGGCACTAGATGCACTTACAATCTCCCCCTTTTTTGTGATTGATGACAAACTGGTTGAAGTTTTCAACGGGGATAGAAATATGTGAAATTATAAAGGATTTAAGTATTGTCTTCATAAGTAGCAGAAAGGCTTCCCCTGAAGGTGTGCATATAAGTATTTTGCTTTTCAATGCAAATGCACATGGCAGGTTGAACTTGCGGAGCTCCTCTTCTACTTATGAAGACAATTCATCATGCATGAAATGATATAATGAAGATAATGACATGCATAATGGAAAATGGACATCTGCAAAATGACTTCGTGCGGAATTTATCATTGCACATGCGGAATTTATCATCGCATCACATATTGTCGAAAAAGGTAGCAGACGACCATCAAGTTTAAGTGTTACAACTCAAAACAAACCAAATGTTTCAAAAGCGAGAGTTGTAAGCACTTGGCAAAAGTAGCAAAAAGTAAAGCAACCACCCATATGGACCCGCTTGAAGACTATCAACTCATATGCTTCTCCCCCTTTTGGCAGTAATGACCAAAAAGGTTTGAAGACATAGAGCTTCTACTCATTCCCATGAGGTGCAGGCGAAGCAGCAGGGTCGTCGTTGAGGTCCGGTGGTGCAGAAAAACTCGATGCAGTGTCGAGACGCGCTGAAGGTGGAGGTGGTGAAGTGGCATCATCTTGATCATCGATAACTCTGGCATTCACCGTGGCAGCTGAGGAAGAATAGTCAGAGTCTTCAAGGGAGGGAGTCCGACACAGATGAGCATTCCTTGGAGGAGTGGAGTCAAACTTGATTCTTTCTGTGAAGCCATCGTCTTGAAGATCTTCTTCAGCAGTGAGCAAAGTCAAACTCTTCCAAGACCTCCAACAGGTTTCATGTGTGACAAAGGCATTCTTGGTGGCAAGATTGCGAATGCGATTGATGTCCACCAAGAGGCTTTGCATCTGACGCTTAAGCCAGTCATGATGCTTATCCTGTTTCTGATGTAGCGCGACGAGAAGCTCTCGGTCATTGAGAACACAAGATCGCTTCCGAGGCCTTTGGGCAATGGTGCTTCCAGTGGCGTTAGTTTGGGCACGAGGGGCACATGTGTTACCAGCCAAAGGATAAACACGAGAGATTGCCTGAACTCCTTCAATGGGCTGGGTGAAGCTTTGACGATCAACGTTGTGAAGATAGATGGGATCCTTAGCAGGCTCTGGGTAAATAGCTTCAACAGAAAGATCAACCTCTAGCAAGAATACAAGATGATTGCGCGCAGACGGCTGATAGTTGAGGGCAGAGTAGAGCTTGATAAGGCGCATTACCCAAGGAGTGTAGAACTTCAGACCAAAAATGTCGGAGCCAGATGCAGCCAACTGCTTGATGAAGAAGTCTTGAGCATTGAAGCTTATGCCATTGAAGATATAGAAAACCAAAGTCTTCATTGCTCCTTCAAGCTTCGCTGTAGATGAATGTCCTTTGACAGGCCATAGAGTTTTTCTGATGATATGGTAAATGGTGCGGGGTGGATACTCTAGGTCTTCAACAAAGAATTCGGTTGGGTATTTAGCGTCGCGTGGCAAGGGCTTCATCATGCTCAGCATTTGACTCATGTTGGGTTCTGGCTTCTGGAAAATGCTCTCCAAAGCATTCTGGTGTTGTTGACAACCTGGTTCATAGTATTCACCAGGAGTGGGCAGGGCTGTGAGCTCAATGATGTCTTGAGCTTTAGCTTCATGATAAACATCTCCTATCATCCACTCAAGGATCCAAGTCTTCGGATCCCTGTTGTATCCACGAATGTGGAGGGTAGCATAGAATTGAAGCAGAAGTTCTTCATTCCAGTGTTCCTTTGCAGTTACAAAATTGAGCAGACCCGCATCACGGAAGCAGTCAAGGGCTTCTTCAAGGCATGACAGTCCAGCAATGGCTTCACAATCAAGATGCATGTGAGGGAAGATGCGTCCCTGATTGTACAAGATGCATGAATAATAGCTTCGCTGTTGATAACTCCAGAATCGGTCAGAAGAGATTCTTGGCCTTGTGTAGGGGTTCTTGTCACTGTCGAAGAATGTGTTGTGTGCCTTGAATCCATTCAGATTAAATGATCCTGGTGAAGTTGCAGTACTTGGAAACCGTAGTAGCCTTGGCTTTGGCTTCTGGACCTGAGGCCTATGCTCCACATGATAGGCAAACTGAGGTCCGGGAGCGGGAGAAGGAATCAGGATTGGCCAACGGACGGTAACAAGCTGTCCACGATCATATGCTTACTCGATGGTGTGTGGCCTTGGAGGAGGTACAGGAGCAGAGGCATTGGCTTCAGGTGCATTCACTTCTGGCACCACATTAGCTTTAGGCGCCACATTAGCTTCAGCCATGACAACGTCATTGGCTTCAGTGTTGATGTTGGTGGCCGCCTCAGTATTGGTAACCTCCACTTCAGGAGCTGGAGGGTCAGACACGTTCTCCTCGAGAACAACTTCAGGGTTGGACGGGGGTGTAGCAACTCTTTCTTCACCACGTGATTCTTCTTCTTCATCGGCTGATGCAGCCGAAATATCTTCAACCGCCTTGGCTTCAGATTCAGGGATGTTCACAGTAGGAGAGGCTTCAGGAAAGACTTCGCGTGAAACGGATTGACGCTCTTCTCCTTCTAGAACACTTGACAATGTGACATGTGGCCTTGGTCCTTTGCGAAGCCTGCGAAATGCTGGCGACGCCTGTGGAGATAGAGTTGGTTGGGCCTCAAAGTCTTCACTGTCAATCACCGGAGTGGTGACCTGTGGTAGGGGAGTGACTGGTGTTTCTTCAGCACGAGGGGATTCTTGAGGGTGATCAGCCCATGAGTCATCCTGAGCAATTGGCGTCAATGGACGACCAATGCTGATGAGTTCGCTGTTCGTGAGAACAGGCGATGATACCAAATTTTGCTTGATCTGAGGAAGGACTTCATCATCTTCAACATTGTCATGAGGACCAATGTCTTCAGCTGTGGTGGGGTCAACAGCTGGATTCTCTTCAGCTTCAGGAGCCTCTGTGAAAGCAGGCTCATGAACTACCAAACGACGTTCTCGATGTGCAGAGGGAGGACGAGCAACAGAAATTGGCTCGACAACAAGGGGCTCTGTGGAAGCAGCCCAGTCTCTCTTCTTTGTTTTTCTTTTCTTGGTTGGGAGAGCATCATCAGTGGTGGCTTTGGTCTTGCGTTTTATGGCTTCAACTTCAGCTGCTCTAGTTTTCTTGAATTCTGAAGCCACTATGGGGACTTTAGGCTTCGAGCCTGTCATACTGGCTGGGAAGACAATGCGAGGTCCTTCCTGCCTTGATGCTTCTGGTTCGGCCACAGCTGGCTTCTTCTTCTTCTTGGCAGCCATTCTGGGTCGATGCCTGGTCGCCCTTTTCAGCTTTATTGTAGCCTTGAACACATTTGGCAGCAAGATTCTTCATGCGGTTACGAGAACCTTTTGGTTCTTCTCATTTCTTGTGGAATGCCTCCTTGAGCTCATGCATCATGACCTTGAAGTTCTGAATGTCTTCAACATTGAGCTTGGCCATGTGCTTCTTGAACTGAGCCTTTTCACAATCGATCTTATGCTTCAGCTCAACAATTTTCTGAGCAAGAGCCAGCTCAGGAGCAATGGCTCCATGGAAGGAGACGCTGAGGCAAATTGGAAGCTGAAGATCATCAAAACTGACATCTGGGCTGTCAAACCATTCATCAATAAACTTGTATAAGATTTCCACATCAAAGAGGGGAAGATCATTGAAGATTTCCACCTCTTGCTTGCTCTTTATCAACTGCTCAAGAGCGTCATCGCCAAGATCATCGTCGCTGGACAGATCAATGGCGTCATTCTTGTTCTCAAAACAGCAGCAGGGGTCAGTGCTTGACTAGTGGGTTGCATGGGCCTTTTCAACTGGGCAGACTTGGAGATGCGTGAGAGATCTTCAGACTGCACACTGGCTTCAGGAGGTGCAGTGGCCAGGGGCTTCGCCCATGAGACCTTTGGTGTAGGGGAAGGCTTTGAAGCTTTAGGTTTCTTCAGCTTCTTTGGCTTCGGTTGTGCAGGCGCTTCGTCAGAATCAGCGTCATCTGCAGGTTCATCCACGACTGTCCCTTGAACCATAATATGAGTGATGAGACCTTCTAGGTTGTACAAGGCCCCAACAAGATTGGGTTCAGCTTCGCGTGTGCCATCGGCACGAGGAGCAGAGGGGCCTGGATTGAAGTCTAATCCCCGCGACTTCTTGTTTTCTTTGGCCGAGTTCTTGGCAAACTGGAAGTTGCACTTGAACAGATTGTCGTCACGACACCATAGCAATGAAGATGGGTCTGCATCTGCAGACTGTGGTCCACGGACCATGCAAGGATAGAAGCCTTGTTCAATGGCTTCAGCTCTGGACCTGGGTGGAAGGTTTTTGTACAAGATGTCTCCCCAAGGTCGCTTGATGGCATTCTTCTCAGCATATTCCTGGGTCACAAACCTGTACTTGTACCATTGTTCTGCCCAATATCTTCGAATCCATTGGATTCGGGTTTTTCGCTGATTGTAGTCCTCCTCTGGATCTGTCTTGTACAGCTCATAGAGGTCAGGAGGCAAATCTCTTGAGGTGTTTCCACGGCGTTGTCTGCCACCCTTCATTGCTGACTTTTCCGTTGTCATGAAGTTTAGACTGAAAGGCTTCAACACTGTCGAAGTCTTCCGTCTAATGGTCAGACAGGAACTGGCTTCAGGAGAATTTATGTGATGCTGTAAGAACTCTGTAAATGAATGCAGACTATGAGAATCAAGGGATTCTCCCACGGACATGTACCTGTGACAACATTAGAGATGCGAGGGAAGGGGAAGAGGTCATATGCATTCTTAGAAGATTTTGAAGATAAATCAGTTTAGAAGACATTGACCTCATAGTGCAAAGACATTCACTCATATGTAGAGAGTTGGTTCCAGATTTGTACGAATCCACGAATAAGTACAAGTGAGGAATCTAACTACTTTGTGAGGCATAAGTGAACATACTAGGCATGCTATGAGATGCAGAACGAGATAGATCCAACTTGTAGGAACAGAAACCACTTGTGGTTGAAAAGGATGAATCTATCGGATCAAAAGGACTGTAAAAAGAGGTTTTATTTGCCACACGAGGAACTGCTAGACGGAGTGGGAGAGGAGGCCGAGCAGTTCGATCTTCCGTGCCCTAACTTGGCGACGGAGGACACCTACGGCGACGACAGAGAAGAGTATGTCCGCGGCCGGCGTGAGGACAGCGTCGGTGAGGTCGCGGCAGCTAAGCGCTTTGTCTCCGGCGTCGTCGAGGGCTAGCGGTGGCGCTAGGGTTTGTGCGAGAGTGGAAGAAGAGATAATGACTGGGGTGAGGCGTGTATTTATAGGGACAGGGATGGCACAATGTTATTACACAGGTGCCCCTGGCGGTTCACATCTGAAGGACATGTGGCGATCATGCAACACATTGGAGGTTGTTCCACGTTCCCACGCACGCCTGGATCGTCGGGTGGTCATTCCCACTTCTCCGGGTTTCAGGTAAAAAAAGGATTGAGCATTGAAAACAGATTAATGTTTGTCTTTGTGTCTTCTGCTGACAAGGACGTAGAGAAGACGTTTTGACAGTTTCAATAGAATGCATATGATTTGGATAGATAGACTTAAGACGGGAGCATAGAAAGGTCAGGGTCCGATCACATTCACTTAGTTCAAAAGATTCAACTAAAAGACATAGCTATAAGTGAATGATGTAGAGGACAGAAACCAAATCAGTACATTGAAGATAAACATGAAGCCATAATAATAATGAAGACAAGCAAAATGTGAAGACTTTGCAAATGTAACGCCAACAGAAAGTATTCCAAACAAAAGTTTGGTGGTGGCGTTACCCACCGTATAGGAAATATTAGACCCAGACACGGCGCACAATTATCGTGGCGCTCTGAAGTCAAATTCCGCGTTAATGTATTCACACTTAGAGTGTAAGTATTCATTTGTTGAAGATATACGTTGCTTCGTGTGTTTGCTAAGTCATCAACATGCATAAGTGTTAGGATGTGTGCATGATCATAGGACATTTGAGGATTCCAAGATATTTAGCTCACACCGCAACTTGCAAAACCTTTTCTCATCCAAGGGCTTTGCGAAGATATCTGCCAGTTGCTCTTCAGTGCTGACGTGAATGATATCAATATCTTCCTTCATGACATGATCTCTGAGAAAGTGATGACGGATCTGAATGTGCTTTGTCTTCGAGTGCTGAACTGGGTTGTTGGCGATCTTGATGGCGCTTTCATTGTCGCAGTAGAGTGGCACTTGCTTCAGATGAATGCCATAGTCTTTGAGTGTTTGCTTCATCCATACAAGCTGAGCGCAGCAAGATCCAGCAGCAATGTATTCAGATTCAGCAGTGGAGAGAGATACACAGTTCTGCTTCTTTGAAGACCAACACACAAGTGATCGTCCCAGAAAGTGACATGTGCCTGATGTAGACTTGCGATCCACCTTGTCACCAGCATAATCAGCATCCGAGAATCCAATTAGATCAAACTCTGAGCCCTTTGGATACCATAATCCTAGCATTGGGGTGTAAGCCAAATATCGAAGAATTCGCTTCACAGCTAAGTGATGCGATTCCTTTGGTGCCGCTTGGAATCGGGCACACATGCAAACACTAAGCATGATATCTGGCCTAGATGCACATAAATAAAGCAAAGAACCAATCATGGAGTGGTATACCTTTTGATCGAACTCTTTACCATTGGCGTCAAAATCTAGATGACTCTTAGTAGGCATTGGCGTCGTGTAACCTTTGCAGTCTTGCATTCCAAACTTCTTCAGGAAATCCTTGAGGTATTTCTCTTGAGATATGAAGATGCCGTTGCGTTGCTGTCGCATTTGAAGACTGTTGGTGTCAAAAACGGCGGATCTCGGGTAGGGGGTCCCGAACTGTGCGTCTAAGGTGGATGGTAACAGGAGGCAGGGGACATGATGTTTTACCCAGGTTCGGGCCCTCTTGATGGAGGTAAAACCCTACGTCCTGCTTGATTAATATTGATGATATGGGTAGTACAAGAGTAGATCTACCACGAGATCAAGGAGGCTAAACCCTAGAAGCTAGCCTATGGTATGATTGTTGTTCGTCCTACGGACTAAAACCCTCCGGTTTATATAGACACCGGAGAGGGCTAGGGTTACACAGAGTCGGTTACAATGGTAGGAGATCTACATATCCGTATCGCCAAGCTTGCCTTCCACACCAAGAAAAGTCCCTTCCGGACACGGGACAAAGTCTTCAATCTTGTATCTTCATAGTCCATGTAACACCCTCGATGCGACTATATCCCCCACGTGTCGAGGCACGACTTAGAGGCATAATCGCATTGAAGGCATATGTCGCAAGTTAGGCAATCTTCACAACATCCCATGTAATATAATAATGAAAGGGGATAACATAGTTGGCTTACACTCGCCACGTCAATCAAGTACATAAATAACATTACATCATCCAAACACTCATGGCCCGACTACGGCGCCAAAATAAAAGAGAACCCAACATGCGACAATGGTCCCGTTCACCCCCAACTGGGCACCACTACTGATCATCGGGAAAAGAAACATAGTAACGTTGAGAGTCCTCGTCGAACTCCCACTTGAGCTCATACGCGTCTCCTGGAGCGGAATCATCAGGCCCTGCATCTGGTGTAATAATAAACTGTGAGCCACAGGGACTCAGCAATCTCGCACCCTCGCGATCAAGACTATTTAAGCTTATAGGTATGGCAAGGTAAAAATATGTGGAGCTGCAGCAAGCGACTAGCAAGTATGGTGGCTAACTTATTCGCAAAAGAGAGCGAGAAGAGGAGGCAAAGCGCGAGCGTGAAACTAGAGAGCAACCTGCGCAACCATTACTCCAACACCGTGTCCACTTCCCGGACTCCGCCGAGAAGAGGCCATCACGGTAACACACTCAGTTGATTCATTTTAATTAAGTTAAGGTTCAAGTTATCTACAACCGGACATTAACAAATTCCCATCTGCCCATAACCGCGGGCACGGCTTTCGAAAGTTCAAATCCCTGCAGGGGAGTCCCAACTTAACCCATGACAAGCTCTCACGGTCAACGAAGGAATAGACCTCCTCCCAAGACGTTCTGATCAGACTCGGTATCTCGGTAATTCAAGACACTTCGACAGGTTAAAACAAGACCAGCAACACCGCCCGAATGTGCCGACAAATCCCGATAGGAGCTGCACATATCTCTTTCTCAGGGCACACTCAGATTGTCCTAGGTACGGGTAGGCCAGCCCAGAGTTGCCCCTGGTGGCCACCGGTAGCTGACAGGTGGACCAACACTCAGAGGAGCACTGGCCCGGGGGGGGGGGGGTTAAAATAAGATGACCCTTGAGTGTGCAGAACCCAAGGGAAAGAAAAAGGCTAGGTGGCGAATGGTAAAACCAAAGTTGGGCATTGCTGGAAAAGCTTTAATCAAGGCGAACTATCAAGGGGTTCCCATTATAACCCAACTGCGTAAGGAACGCAAAATCCGGGAACATAACACCGATATGACGGAAACTAGGGCGGCAAGAGTGGAACAAAACACTAGGCGAGAGGCCGAGCCTTCCACCCTTTACCAAGTATATAGATGCTTTAAGATAACATAGCAATATAATGATATCCCAACAAGTAAATTAAAAGTTCCAACAAGGAACGGCCTCCAATCTTCACCTGCAACTAGCAACGCTATAAGAGGGGCTGAGCAAAGCGGTAACATGGCCAATCAACGGTTTGCTAGGACAAGGTGGGTTAGAGGTTTGACATGGCAATTTGGGAGGCTTGAAAGCAAGTGGTAGGCATCGTAGCAATGGCATAGCAAAAGAGCGAGCAAACTAGCATAGCAAAGATAGTAGTGATTTCGAGGGTATGATCATCTTGCCTGCACAGTTGTCAGAGTTGACTGGATCCTCGAAAGCAAACTCAACGGGCTCCTCATTAGTGAACTCGTCTCCCGGCTCTACCCAAACAAGACAAACAAGCAACAAGGATACAATCAACCACGTGCAAACTCAAACAACGCAATGCAAAGATGGTATGCTATGCGGGATGCGATGCGGGATGCGAAATGCAAGATATGACAGGAAATGCATGAACCTGGCCTCAACATGGAAATCCAAGTGTGCCACTAGAAAGATGAGATGAAATCTCTTGAAAACGATATAAAGAACACCGGAATCGGAGTTACGGTTTGGAAATGGCAAGCGATTCAAATATGACACCGGTCTGCGATTTACAGCAAGTAGCCATCTAAATGCAATGAGATGAACATGCTACAGCACACAAACATGAAAACAAAATACATGGCAGGGTTTCATACAAGATTCTTAACAAAAGTCTAGCACTGAGTTACGGCCAAATCATCCATTAACAGATTCAAACAAGCATGGCAAAAATGCATATGACAAACAGATCTCAGACTTAGTGAAATTAACACTTGTCTGGAATTTCAGATCGGGTAGCACCCTTCGGAGCACCAAAACTACACGTTACATGACCTGAACATGGCAAAGTAAAGCATGGCATGGAGCTACTCAAAGAGCTTAACAAAAGTCCCTTAGTGACCTTGAGCCAAAAGGGATCAGAAAATACAATTGCAAGCATGTGAACATAGCAAAAACATAATCAGTTTTCAGACTTAGTGAAAAACTGACACATGCTGAAATATAACTCAAGTAGGCATGTTTACGAGCTCGATGCACCCACTACGGTGCAAGTCATGGCAAGACAAGCATACACCCATCAAGAAGGCACAAAATTCAAGCTAGACATGGCAAGAACAATAGCATAGCATGCATGGATCAACTACAACATCATCGGCAAAATTGCAAACAAGTTGACAATCTGCCCAGATTCACGAAGTAGCAAAAGTAGAGCTCGATTGACTCAAGCTAGGGTGCCCCATAATTGCAAACAAAGACATGGATGGATAGAGTACTACAATATTAACAAAACATCCTTACTGATCATCCTCAAAAGAGGCACGGATCACTAGGAAACAACATGAACATATGGCATCATGAGCTAAACAGATCCAGGACTCAGTGAAATTGCTAAGTCCCTGAAAAACAGAATTACCAAGTGCACCACTTTGCAAGCTTGCACAAGTCACCATACACATCACAAAAATACATGGGTTACACCTCTGGAAAGATGACAAAACCCTTAACAAAACACATGTAGAGCACCAGGGCATATCATGCACACATTAATCATGGCAAAAATGACAAAAACCTAAACGGATTAGCAGATCTGACAATAATCTCAAGTAGCCCTCTTCTAACAGAATTTCGGGCATCAATATGAACTCAAATGAAAATGACGCAATGGAATGAAATGATGTACTCTCTGAGATGAACATTTTGATATGCTATATGCATGAATAGGAGGTACGGATGCAAAGTTACGGAGCCAGGAAGAAGGGCACATGGATATGGAATCTTAGGGACTTAGATGAAATTTACCACCGGATCTAGGGTTGACTTTGGCACGGAAGTCGAGGATCGCCGGGATCTGGCCGGAGTTCGCCGGAGGGGGACGCGGGGCGGCGCCGGGGAGGTCGGAGGAGGCCGGGGCCGACCGGATCCGGTCGCCGGAGTGGCCGGACGACGGTGGCCGCGCTCGGCGGTGGCCGCGGCGGGGTCGGGCGGCGGCGAGCGCGCCGGCGGACGGCGGGGTCGCGGCGCGAGGCGTCGGCCGGCGACGATGGCGGGCGGCGGCGCCGATGGCCCCGGGTGGCCGGCCGCGAGGAGGGAGGCGGCGCTCGGGCCTCCCGGGCCGTGCGGGCGAGGCGGCGGGGAAGTGGTCCTGCGGGACACGTGGCGGTGGCGGAGAGGACGGCGGCGGTGTCTGGCGCAGGGCGGACAAAGTCCGGTGCGGCGCGGTGGATTTCTAGGGTTTCGGGGAGGAAGGAGATCCGAAAATTGGGGGGGGGGTGTTTAAATAGGCATAGAGGGAGCTAGGAGAGTCCAAATGAGGTGCGGTTTTCGGCCACGCGATCGTGATCGAACGCTCTAGATGATGGAGCAGAGTTAGGTGGGTTTTGGGCCAAATTGGAGGGGTGTTGGGCTGCAACACACACGAGGCCTTTTCAGTCCCTCGGTTAACCGTTGGAGTATCAAACGAAGTCCAAATGATACGAAACTTGACAGGCGGTCTGCCGGTAGTAAACCAAGGCCGCTTGGCAAGTCTCGGTCCAATCCGGAAATGTTTAATCCCCACACATGAAAGAAAGCTAGAAATGACCACCGGAGGAGTACGAAGCGCCGGAATGCAAAACGGACAACGGGAAAAATGCTCGAATGCATGAGACGAACACGTATGCTGCAATGCACATGATGACATGATATGAGATGCATGACAACGACAACAACACACGGAGACAAAGACCCGAACCCGAGGAAATAAATATAACTTAACGCCGGAAACGGCAAGAGTTGGAGTACAAATTGGGAAAGTTACATCCGGGGTGTTACAACACTCCACCACTACGAAAAAATCTCGTCCCGAGATCTAGGACTGAAAGAACGCCGGGTACTCAGAACGGAGGTGATCCTCGCGTTCCCAGGTAGCTTCACGGTCGGAATGGTGTGACCACTTGACTTTGAGAAATTTGATTGACTTGTTGCGAGTCTTGCGTTCAGTCTCTTCAAGAATAGCCACTGGGTGCTCACGATAAGAAAGATCTTCTTGGAGCTCAATGTCCTCGAAGTTGACGGTGCGGTCAGGAGTCTTGAAGCACTTTCGAAGCTGAGAGACATGGAACACGTCATGAACATTTGCAAAGTTTGAAGGAAGCTCGAGTTGATAGGCGAGGTCGCCTCTCTTGCTGACAATCTTGAAAGGTCCCACGTATCTGGGGGCAAGCTTCCCTTTGATACCGAAGCGACGAGTACCTTTCATAGGAGAGACGCGGAGGTAAACATGATCTCCGATTTCGAAAGCCAAATCGCGGTGCTTACTATCATAGTAGCTCTTCTGGCGGGATTGGGCTGCTTTGAGGTTATCACGAATGACTTTGCACATTTCCTCTGCCTCTGTGATTAAGTCATTACCCAAAAGCTGACGTTCACCGGTTTCGGACCAGTTGAGAGGGGTAGGGCACTTCCTGCCATACAGAATTTCAAATGGGGCCTTGCCCGAACTTGCTTGAAAACTGTTGTTGTAGGAGAATTCAGCATAAGGAAGACAATCCTCCCACTTCATGCCGAAGGAGATCACACAAGCCCTGAGCATATCTTCAAGAATCTGGTTGACACGCTCGACTTGACCGCTAGTTTGAGGATGGAAAGCTGTGCTGAAGCGGATGTTGGTGCCCATGACCTTCTGAAAAGAATCCCAAAACTTCGAGGTAAAGATGCTGCCACGGTCTGAAGAGATCACTTGTGGAATACCGTGCAGAGAGACAATACGAGAGGTATAGAGTTCGGCCAATTGAGCTGCAGTGATCGACTCTTTGATAGGCAGAAAATGAGCCACTTTGGTGAGTTTGTCGATGACAACGAATATAGCATCATTACCACGCTTGGACTTTGGAAACCCAGTCACGAAGTCCATTTCAATGTGGTCAAACTTCCATTCTGGAATGGCAAGAGGTTGGAGGAGACCTGCTGGCCTTTGGTGTTCTGTCTTCACTCTTCTGCAGACATCACATTCATTTACGAATTGAGCAATCTCGCGCTTCATTCGAGTCCACCAATAAGCTTGCTTGAGGTCCTGATACATCTTCGTGCTCCCAGGGTGGATGGAGAGGAGAGAATTGTGAGCCTCGTTCATGATCACTTTACGAAGGTCACCTTTGGGTACAACAATACGATCCTCGAAGAAAAGAGTGTCCTTGTTATCAAGGCGGTAGCACTTGTACTTGGACTGACTCTTGGCAATCCCAATCTTCACCTTTTTCACCATAGCATCAAGAAGCTGGGCTTGGCGAATCTGGTCTTCTAAGGTAGGAGAGACTTGACGGTTGGCGAGGAAACCTTGAGGAACAATTTGCAGATTAAGTTTGCGGAAAGCTTCACAAAGCTCGGGTTGATAAGGCTTGAGAATCAGACTGTTGCAGTAAGCTTTTCTGCTCAAAGCGTCAGCAATCACATTAGCCTTGCCTGGAGTATACTCAATACTCGGATTATACTCTTGAATCATTTCGACCCATCGAGTCTGCCTGAGGTTGAGATTAGGCTGAGTGAAGATGTACTTGAGACTCTTGTGATCAGTGAAAATGTCCACTTTCCTTCCCAAAAGAAGATGTCTCCAAGTCAAAAGAGCATGCACAACTGCCGCCAACTCGAGATCATGAGTAGGGTAGTTCTTCTCATTAGGCTTCAACTGGCGAGAGGTATAAGCAACAACTTTCTTCTCTTGCATCAATACTGCACCAAGACCTTGGAGAGGCATCACAAAAGACCTCGTACGGCTTGGATTCATCAGGCGGAGTCAGAACTGGAGCAGTGATCAATTTCTCTTTCAAAGTGTTGAAAGCAATGTCACACTCCGGAGACCAAACGTACTTGATGTGCTTCTGGAGAAGATTAGAGAGAGGCTTCGCGATCTTAGAAAAGTTTTCAATGAATCTTCGGCAATAGCTTGCGAGACCGAGAAAACTGCGGAGTTGCTTCACGTTCTGAGGAGGTTCCCAATTCACAATTGCAGACACCTTCTCAGGATTCACGGCAATGCCCTTGGTAGAGATGATATGACCAAGATAAAGAACCTCATCGAGCCAAAATTCACACTTGGAGAACTTGGCGTAGAACTGATGTTCCCTGAGCTTATCAAGCACCAAACGCAAGTGCTTGGCATGATCTTCCTTGTTCTTCGAGAAAACCAGAATGTCATCGAGATAGACCAAAATGAAGTCATTGGTGTAGGCGTTGAAGATGAAGTTCATCATGCGAGAGAACGTCGGAGGAGCGTTGACGAGGCCAAAAGACATGACAGTGTATTCATATGAACCAAAGCTTGTCTTGAAAGCTGTCTTGGGAATATCTTGCTCACGGATTCGAATCTGATGATAACCCATACGAAGATCAAGCTTGGAGAATACTTGGGCACCTTTGAGTTGTTCGAACAGCTCATTGATGTTGGGAAGTGGATATTTGTTCTTGATGGTCTTCTTGTTCAGTGGACGGTAATCAACACAAAGTCGGTCCATTCCATCCTTGTTCTTCACAAAAAGAACACCACAACCCCACTGAGAAGAACTAGGCCGGATGAGACCCATTTTCTCTTGAATATCGAGTTGCTTCTTCAGCTCCTTCAACTCTTCAGGTCCGAGCTTGTAAGGACGTTTGCACACAGGTTCCGTGCCAGGCTCAAGATCAATAACGAATTCAACTGGCCGGTGCGGAGGCATTCCTGAAAGCTCTTCTGGAAAGACGTCTTGATATTCGCAAACGACTGGAATTTGAGAGATAGCATCCAATTCGTTCACAAGGCTGAAAATAGACGGATGGTATCATCACGAGCGGCAAAGACAATTACATCCTCAGACGAATGAGTCAATTGAATCTGCCTGGCAGCACAATCAAGATGTGCCTTGTGCTTAGAAAGCCAATCCATTCTTAGAATAAGATCAATATCCGAGTCACCGAGAACCGTTGGGGAAGCTAGAAACTTGTAGTCACCCAAAGTGATAGTAACATCCGGGACGATGGAGTTAGCCTGCATGCGCTTACTGGGAGAGACAACTGCTAAAGGACTAGGCAAAACTTGCGAAACCAAATCATGCCTATTTGTAAACGGTCTCGAGATGAAGCAATGCGATGCACCAGTGTCAAAAAGAACTTTTGCAGGAATATCATTAACAGGAAGGTTACCCATGATCACATCTGACGAGCCCTCTGCCTGAGCTGCATTCATCAAATTGACCTTGGCGTGCTTGGGGTTATGCTTGACCACAACTGTACTTGCCGATCTGACAGGAGGAGGAGGAGGAAGACGCCTCTGGTTGAAACACTTGTTGGCATAGTGACCCTTCTGTTGGCACTTGTTGCACGTGACCTCTGAAAGTAGACGGTGGTACGAAGCACTCGATCTTGGAGCTTGAGACAAAGTCTTGTTCTGAAAGCCAGGGTTGGGTGGGTGGGAAGAACCACTGCCACCTTTGCTCTTCTGCTGATACGGCTGACGGAACGGAGGAGGAGGAAGCCAATACTTCTGCTGCTTAGCCACTTGAGTAGAGGAAGAAGGAGTAACGTCTCTGACTCGCTTCTTGGAAGCATCACACCTCAACTGAGCAGCCTCTTGCTTCAATGCCATGTTGTAAAACTCATCGTATCTCAAGGGCTCGAAGAGAACAAGAGCTAGCTGAATTTCTTCTCTGAGACCACCCCTGAACTGGTATATCATGCTCTTCTCATCAGGTACGTCCTGCTTGGCAAAGCGGGCGAGCTTCTGGAACAACTTGTTGTAGTCATAGACAGACAAAGAGCCTTGCTTCAGGTTGCGGAATTCCTCACGCTTGCTTTCAACCACGCTCTGAGGAATATGATGAGCTCAGAAATCTCGACGGAAATCATCCCAAGTGATAACACGTCCACCTCGGGAATGCTTATACTACTGGAACCATTCTGCAGCTTGATCTTTGAGTTGGAAGGAAGCGAACTTAACAAAGTCCTCAGGCCTGACGTTACTGCACTCGAAATGCTTGCCCAGATCCACAAGCCAATCGTCAGCATCGGTTGCCTCAACACAATTGCTGAAAGTCTTTGGCCCGTTAGCAAGGAACTGCTTGAGTGTAGCAAAGTGATTCCGATTGCTGCCTTGATTCCCTTGGTTGCCTTGATTGCGCTCTTGAAGAATTTGCATGATCAGCTGTGTGTTTGCATTGGTTGCGGCCATCACAGCTTGCCATGCCTCCGGAGGAGGTGGAGGTGGTGGCGGATCAGGATTCGGAGTTGTGCGTGTTGGAGGAGCCATCCTGAAGAGGTTGACATCCATTAGCACATTGACAGACAAATATTGAAGCTGAATCCAACGGAATGAAAATTGCAACATATAGTCTTCACATCCGAACAAAATGAACGAATGCATTCCTCTTGAAATGGTCACATATCCATAAATTGAGAAGCCACGTAGAATTAAGGTAGAGAAATAATTCAACAAGGTACGGATCAAGAACGAATAATCGGTAAGAAATCCCAATCTCAAACCAATATCCGTGGAAGAAGAACTAGAGCTACTAGAATTCCCACCTATGAAACTCCCGAACCTTTCCGGTTATGCAATCAGGTGTTGGGGATACAGGGGAAGCATAATATCTCACCCAAACTAGCAAATCCTACATCCAGTTGTATCCATCCTTCAACACATAACCAAGAAACCTTCAGAAACCATCTACCTCAACCTTCGAAAAGCATGCGTTATACAAGTTATGGAGATACTCCCAAACTCCCACCCCAGTACTGGGTGGCGTCGAGGTTATCTCACCAACGAACTGCATAAAAGAGATTTTCGATGTCGGCGTACTAAACTCAGGTATTCCAGAACTGCAACGATAAAATTATGATGACAACACCTCAGAGCTCAACTCCCCGGGACACTTCCACTAAACCCCTGACAGGAGGCACCAAGACAATGTTCTCATCATAAAACCATCGGAACGATTCCAAGATACCCGCGTGATCCTAAATTTTTTTTAGTGAAATTTGAGAAGAGAAGAGTCAAAACTCTACGTCAGCATGCCTTACCAGAGCGATGAGGAGACTGGGAAGTAAAAAGAATTCCTAAACTCTCCGATATATAATTCCTAAATGACTCAAAACATTTTTCTAGACACAACTCGGCCGCTAAAAACGATCAAGCAATGGGGCTCCTAAGGTCGGGGAAGGCTCTGATTACCAACTTGTAACACCCTCGATGCGACTATATCTCCCACATGTCGAGGCACGACTTAGAGGCATAATCGCATTGAAGGCATATGTCGCAAGTTAGGCAATCTTCACGACATCCCATGTAATATAATAATGAAAGGGGATAACATAGTTGGCTTACACTCGCCACGTCAATCAAGTACATAAATAACATTACATCATCCAAACACTCATGGCCCGACTACGGTGCCAAAATAAAAGAGAACCCAACATGCAACAACAGTCCCGTTCACCCCCAACTGGGCACCACTACTGATCATCGGGAAAAGAAACATAGTAACGTTGAGAGTCCTCGTCGAACTCCCACTTGAGCTCATACGTGTCTCCTGGAGCGGAATCATCAGGCCCTGCATCTGGTGTAATAGTAAACTGTGAGCCACAGGGACTCAGCAATCTCGCACCCTCGCGATCAAGACTATTTAAGCTTATAGGTATGGCAAGGTAAAAATATGTGGAGCTGCAGCAAGCGACTAGCAAGTATGGTGGCTAACTTATTCGCAAAAGAGAGCGAGAAGAGGAGGCAAAGCGCGAGCGTGAAACTAGAGAGCAACCTGCGCAACCATTACTCCAACACCGTGTCCACTTCCCGGACTCCGTCGAGAAGAGGCCATCACGGTAACACACTCAGTTGATTCATTTTAATTAAGTTAAGGTTCAAGTTATCTACAACCGGACATTAACAAATTCCCATCTGTCCATAACCGCGGGCACGGCTTTCGAAAGTTCAAATCCCTGCAGGGGAGTCCCAACTTAACCCATGACAAGCTCTCACGGTTAACGAAGGAATAGACCTCCTCCCAAGACATTCCGATCAGACTCGGTATCTCGGTAATTCAAGACACTTCGACAGGTTAAAACAAGACCAGCAACACCGCCCGAATGTGCCGACAAATCCCGATAGGAGCTGCACATTTCTCTTTCTCAGGGCACACTCAGATTGTCCTAGGTACGGGTAGGCCAGCCCAGAGTTGCCCCTGGTGGCCACCGGTAGCTGACAGGTGGACCAACACTCAGAGGAGCACTGGCCCCCGGGGGGGGCGTTAAAATAAGATGACCCTTGAGTCTGCAGAACCCAAGGGAAAGAAAAACGCTAGGTGGCGAATGGTAAAACCAAAGTTGGGCATTGCTGGAAAAGCTTTAATCAAGGCGAACTATCAAGGGGTTCCCATTATAACCCAACCGCGTAAGGAACGCAAAATCCGGGAACATAACACCGATATGACGGAAACTAGGGCGGCAAGAGTGGAACAAAACACTAGGCGAGAGGCCGAGCCTTCCACCCTTTACCAAGTATATAGATGCTTTAAGATAACATAGCAATATAATGATATCCCAACAAGTAAATTAAAAGTTCCAACAAGGAACGGCCTCCAATCTTCACCTGCAACTAGCAACGCTATAAGAGGGGCTGAGCAAAGCGGTAACATGGCCAATCAACGGTTTGCTAGGACAAGGTGGGTTAGAGGTTTGACATGGCAATTTGGGAGGCTTGAAAGCAAGTGGTAGGCATTGTAGCAATGGCATATAAAAAGAGCGAGCAAACTAGCATAGCAAAGATAGTAGTGATTTCGAGGGTATGATTATCTTGCCTGCACAGTTGTCAGAGTTGACTGGATCCTTGAAAGCAAACTCAACGGGCTCCTCATTAGCGAACTCGTCTCCCGGCTCTACCCAAACAAGACAAACAAGCAACAAGGATACAATCAACCACGTGCAAACTCAAACAACGCAATGCAAAGATGGTATGCTATGCGGGATGCGATGCGGGATGCGAAATGCAAGATATGACAGGAAATGCATGAACCTGGCCTCAACATGGAAATCCAAGTATTCCACTAGAAAGATGATATGAAATCGCTTGAAAACGATATAAAGAACACCAGAATCGGAGTTACGGTTTGGAAATGGCAAGCGATTCAAATATGACACCGGTCTGCGATTTACAACAAGTAGCCATCTAAATGAAATGAGATGAACATGCTACAACACCCAAACATGACAACAAAATACATGGCAGGGATGTATACAATATGCTTAACAAAAGTCTAGCACTGAGCTACGGCCAAATCATCCATTAACAGGTTCAAACAAGCATGACAAAAATGCATATGACAAACAGATCTCAGACTTAGTGAAATTAACACTTGTCTGGAATTTCAGATCGGGTAGCACTCTTCGGAGCACCAAAACTACATGTTACATGACCTGAACATGGAAAAGTAAAGCATGGCATGGAGCTACACAAAGAGCTTAACAAAAGTCCCTTAGTGACCTTGAGCCAAAAGGGATCAGAAAATACAATTGCAAGCATGTGAACATAGCAAAAACATAATCAGTTTTCAGACTTAGTGAAAAACTGACACATGCTGAAATATAACTCAAGTAGGCATGTTTACAAGCTCGATGCACACACTACGGTGCAAGTCATGGCAAGACAAGCATACACCCATAAAGAAGGCACAAAATGCAAGCTAGACATGGCAAGAACAACAGCATAGCATGCATGGATCAACTACAACATCATCGACAAAATTGCAAACAAGTTGACAATCTGCCCAGATTCACGAAGTAGCAAAAGTAGAGCTCGATTGACTCAAGCTAAGGTGCCCCATAATTGCAAAAAAAAGACATGGATGGATATAGCACTACAATATTAACAAAACATCCTTATTGACCATCCTCAAAAGAGGCACGGATCACTAGGAAACAACATGAACATATGTCATCATGAGCTAAACAGATCCAGGACTTCGTGAAATTGCTAAGTCCCTGAAAAACAGAATTACCAAGTGCACCACTTTGCAAGCTTGCGCAAGTCACCATACACATCACAAAAATACATGGGTTGCACCTCTGGAAAGATGACAAAACCCTTAACAAAACACATGTAGACTACCAGGGCATATCATGCACACATTAATCATGGCAAAAATGACAAAAACCTAAACGGATTAGCTGATCTGACAATAATCTCAAGTAGCCCTCTTCTAACAGCATTTCGGGCATCAATATGAACTCAAATGAAAATGATGCAATGGAATAAAATGATGTACTCTCTGAGTTGAACATTTTGATATGCTATATGCATGAATCGGAGCTACGGATGCAAAGTTACGGAGCCAGGAAGAAGGGCACATGGATCTGGAATCTTAGGGACTTAGACGAAATTTACCACCGGATCTAGGGTTGACTTTGGCACGGAAGTCGAGGATCGCCGGGATCTGGCCGGAGTTCGCCGGAGGGGGACGCGGGGCGGCGCCGGGGAGGTCGGAGGAGGCCGGGGCCGACCGGATCCGGTCGCCGGAGTGGCCGGACGACAGTGGCGGCGCTCGGCGGTGGCTGCGACGAGGTCGGGCGGCGGCGGGCGCGCCGGCGGACGGCGGGGTCGCGGCGCGAGGCGCCAGCCGGCGACGATGGCGGGCGGCGGCGCCGATGGCCCCGGGTGGCCGGCCGCGAGGAGGGAGGCGGCGCTCGGGCAGCGGGGCGCCCAGGCGGCGCGGGGCGGCGAACGGGCCGCGGGGGCCCTCCCTGGGCCTCCCGGGCCGCGCGGGCGAGGCGGCGGGGAAGTGGTCCCGCGGGACACGTGGCGGCGGCGGAGAGGACGGCGGCGGTGTCCGGCACAGGGCGGACAAAGTCCGGTGCGGCACGGTGGATTTCTAGTGTTTCGGGGAGGAAGGAGATCCGAAAATCGGGGGGGGGGTGTTTAAATAGGCATAAAGGGAGCTAGGAGAGTCCAAATGAGGTGCGGTTTTCGGCCACGCGATCGTGATCGAACGCTCTAGATGATGGAGCAGAGTTAGGTGGGTTTTGGGCCAAATTGGAGGGGTGTTGGGCTGCAACGCACACGAGGCCTTTTCAGTCCCTCGGTTAACCGTTGGAGTATCAAACGAAGTCCAAATGATACGAAACTTGACAGGCGGTCTACCGGTAGTAAACCAAGGCCGCTTGGCAAGTCTCGGTCCAATCCGGAAATGTTTAATCCCCACACGCGAAAGAAATCTAGAAATGACAACCGGAGGAGAACGAAGCGCCGGAATGCAAAACGGACAACGGGAAAAATGCTCGAATGCATGAGACGAACACGTATGCAAATGCAATGCACATGATGACATGATATGAGATGCATGACAACGACAACAACACACGGAGACAAAGACCCGAACCCGAGGAAATAAATATAACTTAACGCCGGAAACGGCAAGAGTTAGAGTACAAATTGTGAAAGTTACATCCGGGGTGTTACAGTCCAGGAGTCCGGCCGAAGGTATAGTCCGGCTATCCGGACACCCCCTAATCCAGGACTCCCTTAGTAGCCTCTGAACCAGGCTTCAATGACGACGAGTCCGACGCGTAGATTGTCTTCGGCATTGCAAGGCGGGTTCCTCCTCCAAGTACTTCATAGAAGATTTTGAACACAAAGGTAGTGTCCGACTCTGCAAAATAAGTTTCCACATATTGCCATAGAGAGAATAATATTTACACAAATCTAATCTGCTGACGTATTCCGTAGCGTGACATCACACCACGGCCAAGTCTTTATTCGAATCGTTTTACTGTCCCACCTTAGCGCGTTTAGCGAGGCGGTTTCCTTGGCATGTCTTGTCAAAGCAGAGATCGTGTCCCCTTATTCCCGGATTCTCATCAATACGGGCGTGGGTAACCCAACCGTACCCGTTGGTATGTTTTCTCGATCAAAGGCGAGTCCCAAACGGTCACGGGGAGGGCCCTTGGTATTCAACCTCTTATAAAGAGACCAAGGCCTTACTCCTTTCTTTCAATCTCAAATGAGTTCGCCCTTCTCCTCGAGTTCCAACACCCAAGGCTCCAGATTTCAGGCGCTTCGGACCTTCGACAATGTCCGGTTCTGACCTTCGAGGCCGACGGATGCCCTCCTCCGTCACGGAGGAGGACGTGCTAAAGTTGAGAGAGGCCAGGTTCTTGACCGGCGAAATCTCGCATAGGCTGCCTGCTCAAGGGCAGGTCATTCCCACTCCCAAGCCTGGTGAGAGTGCGGTGTTCATGTCTCACTTCCTTTGGGGGCTAGGCTTCCCGACAGATCCCTTCGTGAGGGGGCTCATGTTTTATTATGGGCTGGAATTTCATGACTTAGCTCCGGAGTCCATCCTCCATATTTCCTCATTCATCGTCGTGTGTGAAGCCTTCCTACGTATTACTCCTCACTTCGGACTATGGCTCAAGACCTTCAAAGTAGAGCCGAAGATGATCGAGGGACGGCACACAGAGTGTGGAGGTGCTTTTATAAGCAAGAATGCTGGTGCTCCATGGCCCGAGGGCTCTTTTCAAGGGGAGTCCGGCTTATGGCAACGAGAGTGGTTTTATATCACAGCTCCCAAGAGCACCAAGTGGGTGGCGCAGCCTGCTTTCCGCTCGGATCCCCCGCCACGACTGGCGTCATGGGTCAATAAGGGGGTGGACTGGGGGTCGGCAAAGGACGTGCCCATGTTGTAGGGCCGCATCCAAGATCTCCTAGAAAGAGACATCAGTCTGGTCGTGGTGACACAGGTTATGTTAATTTGCCGAGTTCTGCCCTGCAAACGCCGCCCCCTCCGCGTGGGAGTTCAACCCGGAGGGACCACGAGTTCTCCAACATTTTCTTAGCATGACGCCCGTGGAGATGTACAAATTGTTCTTCGGACCACAAGTAGTGTGTCCGGATTCTACGAAGGACGCAGGTCTGAGCTGCAATCATCCGGATACTCAAGTAAGTAGCCTTGTGTCCGGACTCGCTATCCGTATATTTATCATAAAATTGCCCCTAAAAGAGCTGTCCTTTAAACAGGAGTGGATAGCGAAAGCAAAGCTAATCAGGTGTCCGGCCCCCCTCCCCGAGACCACGCTGGGTCCCGTGCTAGTCAGGATGTTGGAGGTTGTGCCTTCAAAGGAAAGCGAGGGAGGGGACAAGGAAGCTACAGCCTCCTCGAAGGAGGTTGTCCGGAAGGGAGGAATCGAAAATTCCTCTCCTCAAGGGAAGAAGAGGACCGCCTCTGAAGACCCGGAGACCATGGCCTCAAAGCGGGGGAAGAAATCTTCGCCAGAGGGTCCTGTGCTAGGGGATACTTCGGCCAAATTATGCCCTCAAGGGGATCAACCCTCCACCGAGACGTAAGTAGAGAGGAGTTTTTTTAAGAAACGAGAGAAATCCTTGCTTTATATCTGAGAAAAGTAATCGAAAATTTACCTTGTAGCTCGGACCTTAGCCCTTCTCAGCAGAGCTCGTCTTCGGGGGATCTTCTTTCGGAGATGATGGAGAGCGGAACGCCTCCCCCTGCCGTACCGCCTTGCGAGGCGGGCGACCCTGAGGTATTGTCACGGAGGGTTTCTCCGGATCCGGCAGGGCCGGAAGGTAGTCATATGGCCCCCCAAAGCCCTCCGCGTCCGGCCTTCAAAAAGGGCCATCGGACGAGTCCGGCGCCGTCTGGTGCGCGGTCGGAGGAGCTGAAGGATCTGCTAGGGCGAGCATCTATCTCAGAGGAGCACCGTGCATTGATGGGTACGGTGATTGAGAGGATTTCATCCGCGGAGAGCGGATTGCACGAGGCCGTCAGGAGTTTACTGACAGGTTTTGAGGTACGCGAAATAATGTACCCTTTTTGGACAGTTGCGCGTAAATAAGATGCACCCTGTGTAGATAGTAGCCCCTGAGACTCTGTGCGTTGTCAAAAGTGACAGCGCGCAGAGGATCATAATCCCAGGTCTAATATGCCGCCTTCATACGTAGGTGGCGAAGTGTCCGGTGGCAAGCCGGACTGATGAATTTGCCGAGCTAAAGCGGCAACTTGACGTGGAAGATGCTGACATCGCGCTTGTTAACAAGCGGCTTGACGGGGCACAAGGTATGTAATTCCTCCGGCGGCACCTGGTAAGAGGAGCTTTATGCCAGTATCTTAAAATGTGTGCGCTTGATGCAGATGGTGCTGCTGCCATGGAGAATCTTCGGGCGGAACTTGCCCGAGCCAAGGAGCAAGCCAGGAAAAGTGATGCGGCTACCGGAAAGGCAATTGAAGAGCTAAAAGCCGAACATGCTGCTCACTGCCGAAGCAAGAAGGAAATGACCGAGATGGCCGTGAAGCTGAAGAACACTGCTGACCGTTCCAAGCTTCTTGAAAAAGAAGATCGGGCGGAACAGACAGACCTGGAGAAGGCCGTTTCTGATGCCAAGGATGCTCGCTCTGCAATGAGAGCTATGAAGGAGGAGCTGCGTCAGGCCGGAGAGATCGCGGCTAGAAAGCCCTTTATGCTGCGAAGGAAGTTCTGTGATCCTAAACATGCTTCGTTAGACCGGATGTGGAGTACGGCGAACACCTATCTGGATTTGGCAGCGAGTGCGGCAGATGCGGCCGAACACTTCCGAGATCAAGAAGATCGCGAAGTGGAAAAGCTCTTTTGGTCGCAGTTCCACAATCCAGAGCGTCCACTGTCATTAGCCGATTGTTTGGCCGAATGGGCCGAGCTAAATAGGTTGTCTGGACTCGCCATGAAGTATGTCATGAGTCATCTATGGCCAGAGAGGCCAGAGCCGAAAAGTTATTTCAACTTAGTGCAGCAGTTCCTTGGTGCGGCGCCACATATCAATGCGATGAAGAGGTCAGCGTGCATAGAGGGTGCGCGGATGGCTCTTGCCCGTGTGAAGACATACTGGGCGGAAATGGAGGCCATCGCTGTTGCATCCCCAGACTTGGATGGAAGCCGAGTACCTGTCGAGCACTATTTTCAGGAAGTTCTGCAAGGCGCTCGTTTAATAGAGATGCAGTGCTCGAAGGATACTATATTCAAATAGCATATATTATTGTAAAACAATATTTTGATAAATTGTAGAAGCTTTTTATACTTGTGCCTGCAAGTATTATAATACCTCCTATGCGGCCGTTTAACATATATGTTTATATAATCTGAAAGATGGCAGTCGTCGGCTTCAGCCCCCACGCACATAATGCGGGGGTGTTCGCAGAAGGCGCATTTTCACACTTGATCCAACGTCTTGGTCCTACAAAGGAGGTGATAGCGCATCGAACTAGGCAATCGGACTATGATGCTTTATCACTTTCACTTAGCCATAGGAGTTTGACAGTGAGGCTACTTATATAGCCCCTGGTGGCGCCTGCGCTCGCCCAAACTCGGGGCGCGTATGTGCCTGGCCGGGAAGCGACCCTTCGTTAATGCGGAGGAATCCTAAAGATTCCGGTAAGTCATCGAGTGGTTGACCAGTCTCACGCTATATCATGACAGTCAGTTTTCGGCTTTCTCTACTGAGGTGCTCGCCTGGCCGAACCGGGGCACAATCGCAGTAGTTCTCCTGGTGCCGCCTTAGCGGATAGAGCGGAACGTAAGGTAGCAAAACACAGGAGCCGGGCAAACCCAACATTTGACCAAAGACATAATTCAGAGCTGATGCATATAAGGCCAAACTCGCGACGCCAAACACTCCCTGAGGTATTCGGTCTTTATGAGGGCGGGCGGGATAACACCCTTAGTAATAAGCCCCTAGTGTCCAGGTACGTGCAAAACTCTGATGTGGCCACATGCCAAAACGCCAGCCTCCTCCTTGGTTATACCAAGAAACTAGGGGATGTGTATCAACAAGAGACAGTAAAAAAAGGTTTACGCAGGGTCTTAATCTGAAAGGAATCCTTGGAACGGGTCCCTGCTGCACGTCTGCACCGGTGTCTCCGTTGTGCCGTATCCTGGACGGGCGTAGCACGGTGTTCATCTGTAAAAGAGAGGAACTTAGTTTAGGAAAGATCGTGCCGAACATGAGTTATACTAAATAAACGAAGTATAAATCGAAATGGGTAAAATTGAGCTTTATTGTCTCTTGTTTTATATGCGCGGAGCCCCTAGGACAGGGGTATACGGCTACTAAGCCTTTATCAATTGTATGTTTATGTCGGACTCGTCTAGCTGTGTCCGTGGT
The DNA here is from genome assembly GCF_056163025.1 of Triticum urartu. Classification (NCBI taxonomy): domain Eukaryota; kingdom Viridiplantae; phylum Streptophyta; class Magnoliopsida; order Poales; family Poaceae; genus Triticum; species Triticum urartu. The sequence continues at coordinate 438,774,130 of NC_141878.1, read as the reverse complement.
CTTGACGACCTGTTTAGGTGCTTTGGCTGGTGAAGCCGCTTTATTGTGGGGCTGTCAAGGCAGCCGCACTGTCTTCCGCGCGGGGGGAACACTCAATGTTTTCCCTTTAATGAGATGATGCCTCGTGGACCAGGCATCTTAAGCGTAAGAGATGCATAATGCGGTATTGCGTTAAAGCGGGCGAAAGCTTCGCGTCCCAGCAGTGCTTGATAGCTACTTGAGAATGGGGCGATGTGGAAAGTTAGCTGTTCGCAACGGAAGTTATCGGGGGAGCCGAACATAACTTCTAGCCGGAGAGAACCCATGCAACGGGCATCCGGGCCTAGCGTTACCCCTTGAAAGGAGGTTTTGCTATGGCGAATTTTTGTTGGGTCTATCCCCATGTTGCGGATTGTGTCCTGGTATAACAGGTTTAGACCACTGCCGCCGTCCATCAGGACATTTGTAAAGTGGAGTCCGCCGATTATTGGATCTAAGACCAAGGCAGTCCAGCCTGCATTCCGGATACTTCTAGAGTAATCCTAATGGTCGAAGGTGATCGGTTTTAACAACCATTGGCGAGACTCCTTTGGGATAGGCCGTACGGCGCGTATCTCTGTTGGCGCCATTCTGTTCGTCACGTGAAGTAAGTTTACTGTTTTGACTTCTTGTGGGAAATCCTTTTGCTTCCTGGTGCTCTGCTTGTGGGGTTCGTCGTCGTCCTCACTTGGTGTGTCGAGCCCCTTGTGTTCAACATTGAGTTTGCCAGATTGCTTGAAAACCCAACAATCTCTGTGGGTATGGTTCGCAGGCTTCCCGGGAGTACTGTGTATTTGACATATCTTGTCCAAGATTTTGTTTACGTTGGATAGCTCGTCCCTGTTATCCTTGAGGGGCGGCTTTCTCTGATTCTGCCGCGAGCTTTTGAATCCGGCATTGACCGCCGTGCTCTTTGGGCTGTTTCCCTTATTCCGGCGCTGGTCCTTGCTGCGTCGGGGTTTTCCGTTTCCATCCCTAACTTCGGATGTACTTGGGTCGCTGGTGCTACATCTTGCCAACCAGCTGTCCTCTCCTACGCAAAAGCGGGTCATGAGGCTTGTTAATGCGGCCATTGTTCTTGGCTTTTCTTGTCCGAGGTGTCTGGCAAGCCATTCGTCTCGAACGTTATGCTTAAAAGCTGCTAGGGCTTCAGTGTCCGGACAGTCGACTATCTGATTCTTTTTAGTAAGAAATATGTTCCAGAATTTCCGGGCTGACTCTCTGGGCTATTGAGTTATGTGACTGAGATCGTCTGCATTCGGAGGGCGGACATAGGTCCCTTGAAAATTTGCTCGGAAAGCATCCTCAAGCTCTTCCCAACTTCCAATGGTGTTTTCGGGAAGGCTTTTGAGCCAATGCCGGGCTGGCCCTTTAAGCTTGAGGGGTAAGTATTTTATGGCGTGGAGGTCATCTCCTCTGGCCATGTGTATGTGGAGGATATAATCCTCGATCTAGACCCCAGGGTCTGTTGTTCCGTCGTACGCCTCTATGTTTACGAGCTTGAATCCCGCTGGAAATTCATGGTCCAGCACCTCATCGGTGAAACATAGGGGGTGTGCGGCACCCCTGTATTTGGGTGTGCCGTGATGTTCGGATATTTGTTGTGTTGCATTGCTTACTAGAGCTTGCTTTCTTGGCCCGTAGATAGATCTGGCTGGGCCATCTTTTTGATGCGGATCCTTTGGTGGATCGCGTGCCGGCTTGTGTGCGTCGCCGCTTGCCGCTCCATGCTGGCCATGCGGTCGTCTATCCGACCGGGTGGCTTTCCTATTTTTTGACTGCGGGGGCTCTAAGGCCTCCTCGTCAAATTCAGGCAGTAGCTTTCGCTTTGGATAGCTTTTTGTGCGGCGACTGCCGCCATATTTTTCTGCGGTGTTGCGTACTTTGCTCCATCTGATTCTGAGTGCATCTTCCACAGTTTTGAGCTTCCGCTTCTACCTTTTCAGGCTACGCGCAGTGGCGACGAGCCCTTCGTGGAGGTTCTTCTGCTCCATGAGCCTATCCGGCGTAAGGTCGTCCGGACTGTTGTTTCCGCTGGGGACGGGGTGTTCGGTTTGTTTATCCAAGTTGCCCTGTTCGGACGGTTGCTCGAAGGCATGTTCGTCGTCCGCCTGCTCATCCTGCTCTATGGCTGGGTCTGTATGGCTGCTGTCTCTGTCGAGGCGGGGCTTGGAGCGGCGCTTACGTCACCGCTTTGATTGCTTTTCGAGTGAACGATCCCTCGTTGCATCCCTGTGTTCCTCGTCGTCGCTTCCTTTGGGTGTGTCCACCTTGTATACATCATGAGATGAGGTGGCTGTCCAGTGCCTTATAGGTGTTGGTTCATGTTCATCTCCTACATCGTCGTCCATACTGTCGATGTCTTCGGAGTCGGAGTCGAGCACGTCGTTTAAATTATCGATAGTGGCTACGAAGTGGGTGGTGGGTGGGCTTTGAATTTCTTCATCATCCGCATCCCAACCTTGTTGACCATAGTCCGGCCAGGGCTCTCCTGATAAAGAGAGAGACTTTAGTGAATTCATAATACCGAAGGGCGAGTGCTGAAAGATGTCCGCGGCGGTGAACTCCATGATCGGCGCCCAATCGGGTTCGATCGGTAGGGGCGCGGAGGGCTCGGAGTCTGGAGAGGAGTCCGGATCCTTGGAGTCACGGGCTTCGCAGAGAATAGGGCTGGTGTTCGGCTCGATCGCCATAAAGATTGCAGCCCCCGAGGTGGTGTCCAACCACCCATCCTCGATTGGCGCAGTTGGCTCCGAATTAAGGGTCGGAGCTGATGCGGGTGCGGCCTCCAGGGCACTGTTCGGTGGTAGAGCTAGATCATGCCCATCGTTACAGTGCGGCGTGCTTGGCTGCGGCTCGAATCCGTCGAAGATCAAGTCTCCGCGGAGTCCGGCCAAAGGTATAGTCCGGCTATCCGGACACCCCCTAATCCAGGACTCCCTCAAAGACCAAGGAAGAACTTCAGCTCACCCATCATGGACATCTGATATTGCTCTTGCATCATGTATCCAAACTCATCACTGTATTTCTGATTAGTGCAGCCGAAGATAATGTCATCCACATATATTTGGCACACAAACAGTTCACCATCATATGTCTTCGTGAAGAGCGTGGGATCCAGGGAACCAGGTTTGAAGCCTTTGCTCTTCAGGAAGTCCTTGAGTGTGTCATACCAAGCACGAGGGGCTTGTTTGAGGCCATACAGTGCCTTGTTGAGCTTGTAAACCATGTCAGGATGTTTTGGATCTTCAAAGCCAGGCGGTTGTGCAACATACACTTCTTCTTCAATCTTGCCATTGAGAAAGGCACTCTTCACATCCATTTGATACAGAAGAATGTTATGATGATTTGCATAGGCCAGCAGTATGCGTATAGGCTCAAGCCTAGCCATAGGAGCAAATGTTTCATCGAAGTCAATTCCTTCAACTTGAGTGTATCCTTGAGCAACGAGACGAGCCTTGTTTCTGACAACTTGACCATGCTCATCTTGCTTGTTGCGATATATCCATTTAGTGCCTATGATATTGTGCTTACGGGGATCAGGACGCTTGACCAGTTCCCATACATTATTCAGCTCAAACTGTTGAAGCTCTTCTTGCATAGCTTGAATCCATTCAGGTTCCATGAAGGCTTCATCAACTTTCTTGGGTTCAGATATTGAGACGAATGCGAAGTGCCCACATAAATTTGCTAGTTGTGTTGCCCTTGAACGAGTGAGTGGACCAGGTGCATTGATGCTATCAATTATTTTCTCAATCTGTACTTCATTTGCAACACGAGGATGAACAGGACGAAGATTTTGCTCTTGCTGATCATTGTCATTGTTAGAAGGATTGTCTTCAGGCTGAGTATTGTCTTCAGGTTGATCAGGTGCAGAGATGATGAGTTCCTCTTCGGGCTGTGCTTCAGACGGTATGATTTCTCCAGTTCCCATAAGCTTGATGGATTCACTGGATGGAACTTCATCTAGCACATTTGGCAGGTGCTCTCTTTGCGAGCCGATAGTCTCATCGAACCGCACATCCACAGTTGCAACCACTTTATAGTGAAAGAGGTTGAAGACTCTATAGGAGTGCGAATCCTTTCCGTATCCAAGCATAAAACCTTCATGTGCTTTCGGTGCAAATTTTGAAGTGTGATGTGGATCCTTGATCTAGCACCTAGCACCAAATACTCTGAAGTAACTAACATTTGGCTTCTTACCAGTGAGGAGCTCATAGGATGTTTTGTTCAGAAGCTGGTGAAGATAAACACGGTTGATGACATGGCATGCAGTATCAATGGCTTCAGGCCAGAACTTTCTTGGGGTCTTGTATTCATCGAGCATCGTCCGGGCCATCTCAATGAGTATTCTGTTCTTGCGTTCCACGATGCCATTCTACTGCGGCGTCTACGGAGCTGAGAAATCATGAGTGATGCCCAAAGTATCAAGATAAGTGTCGAGGCCGGTGTTCTTGAATTCAGTGCCATTGTCACTTCTGATGTGCTTGATCTTGACGCCATAGTTGTTCATGGCTCGATTGGCGAAGCGTCTGAAGACATCCTGGACTTCAGTCTTGTAGAGGATTATATGCACCCATGTATATCTTGAATAATCATCAACAATGACGAAGCCATAGAGACAAGCAGTAGTAGTAAGAGTTGAGTAGTGAGTGGGACCAAAGAGGTCCATGTGTAGTAGTTCGAAGGGTTGAGTCGTTGTCATGATTTTCTTCGAGGGATGCTTGGCCCTCGTCATCTTTCCAGCTTCGCAGGCACCGCATAAGTGATCCTTCTTGAACTTGATGCCCTCGATGCCTATGACGTGCTTCTTCTTTGCAAGAGTATGCAAGTTCCTCATGCCAGCATGCCCTAGCCTCCGATGCCAGAGCCAACATTCTGAAGCTTTTGCAAGAAGACATACATCAAGCTGTGGTCCTGCTGAGAAATCTACCATGTACAAATCATCTTTCTGATACCCTTCAAAGACTAGAGACTTGTCAGATTCCATTAGAACAAGGCAACGATATTTTCCAAACATCACAATCATATTGAAATCGCAAAGCATTGAGACATACATTAAGTTGAAACCAAGGGACTCTACTTAGACCCAATACCTTGCTTTTACCAGTATCAGCAAATGTGATGTGACTCTTGTCAGATGGACGTAAGGTTGAGTCCATGAGAAGACTTCGCTTGCCAGTCATGTGATTAGTACATCCACTGTCAATAATCCATTCTGAAGCAGCTGGTGTCGTACCCTACAGTGCGGTTAGGGGGATAGGCTTCACGAAGAGAATTGTGAAGCATAAACATTTGACAAGCAAGTGGATTATGAAAGCTTAGATCAAGGTTAGGACTGATAGGGCAAGTAGCAAGCGACTCAGGAACAAAATACATAATAAGACCATTTGGGCATTTGATCTTGCACCCTACAAGATGTTTAAGGTCCCCAGCAATAGCTTCAGACGCATTTGATTTTCGGCTGGAGACCCTTCCCTGCAAAAGAGAGTTAAGCTTTCTTAGCCACCCACATCTTCAAGGGTGGCTTCGAAGCAATGAGTCTAAGTGCAGCATCTGAGAACTTTGGCTTTGGAGCCCTAGCAAATAGTCTTGCAGGTGGACAATAGTACTCCTAAGAATAAGCAGAGTAGTTCTTGGTCTTATGAACATGGCGGTTTGATGAAACACGCTCATATTCATAGGCTTGAGTATGGTTTCCCTGCAAAACATTTGCGTTAGTGCGACTCAGGTGAGTCCTCTGTCTATATGAAGCCTTTGGACCATATGAAGCCCGTGGTCTGGGGTTTGTCTTCTTCACTTGTCGTGTCATGACAACATACACAGGAAGATTTTCCAGACACTTTTTCGGCACCCAGACTTTCTTCATAGGTGGCCCATTCCTGCAGTTAGTACCAATATACCTGGCGAACACTCCATTCTGATTCTTAAACAGTTTATAGTTTGCATCAAAGGATTCATCAATAACAATGGGATTAACACAAGGGAAGCCAGATAGGGTGGATGGATCCACTGAAGGTTCCTTTGCAACAACCCATGTGGTTTTGGGGTACTTCTTAGGTTTCCAGTAAGAGCCATCAGCATTCATTTTCCTTTCGAACCCAACACCCTCTTTCCTAGGGTTTCAGTTCAGGATCTGCCTTTTGAGGACATCACATAGTGTCTGATGCCCTTTGAGACTTTTGTACATCCCTGTTTCAACCAATGTCTTCAACCTAGTATTTTCATCAGCAATAGCAGTGGCATCCTCAGCAGAGAGGTTAGTTACCACATCAATAGTTGAAGATATTGCAACAGTAGCAGCAGTAGAACATCCAGCAACAGAAGTAGTGTTGTCATGCTCAATGCATTTAAGACATGGTGGTTCAAATCCGTCCTGAGCGGAACTGATCTGTTTGGCACGAACTAACTCGTTTTCCTTTTGAAGATCTTCATGAGCCGCTCTCAATTTCTCAAGATCTTGCTTCCTTTGAAGATAATCATAGGAAAGCTTTTCATGAGTTGTTGAGAGCGTTTCATGACGACTTTCAAGTTCCTCATACTTAACATGAAGATTTTTTATGTCTTCAATTAAGGACTGAGATCGAGTCATTTCAGCGTCTAATAGGTCATCGCTTTTGTCTAACAGTTTTTGAATATGTTCCATAGCTTTTTGTTGTTCAGTTGCAATTTTAGCAAGTGTTTTGTAGATGGGTTTGGAACCACAATCAGAGTCATCTTCACTGGATGTTTGATAGTGAGTAGTGCATGAGTTTACCTTGGCACTATGTGCCATGAAGCAGTAGGTGGGAGCGGAGTTGTCCTTGTCATTAGCATCGGCGTCGGTGATGAAGTCATTGTCTTCAGTGTTGAAGATGGACTTGGCAACGTAGGCTGTAGCCATACTTGCAATGCTAGAATCGGACTCCTCCTCAGACTCCACCTCCGCCTCCTCAGAAGCAGACTCCTCCTCTGAATCCATTTCCTTGCCAACAAACGCACGAGCCTTGCCAGATGAGCTCTTCTTGTGTGATGAAGACTTTGATGAAGACTTGGAAGAAGACTTTGAGCATTTCTTCTTCTTCTTCTTGTCATCAGAATCATATTCCTTGCTCTTCTTCTTCTTGTTCTCATTGTCCCACTGCGGACACTTAGAGATGTAGTGACCAGGTTTCTTGCACTTGTGGCATGTTCTCTTCTTGTAGTCATGAGCAGAAGCTTCATCATTCCTTGAGATGGATCGTGAGGACTTTCTGAAGCCTTTCTTCTTGGTGAATTTCTGGAACTTCTTCACAAGCATAGCAAGCTCCTTTCCAATGTCTTCAGGATCATCAGAGCTGCAATCAGATTCTTCTTCAGATGAGGAAACAACTTTTTCCTTCAAAGCACGAGTTCGCCCATAGTTGGGACCGTAGATGTCTCTTTTCTCAGAAAGCTGAAACTCATGTGTGTTGAGCCTTTCAAGTATGTCAGACGGATCGAATGTCTTGAGGTCAGGGCGTTCTTGAATCATCAGGGCTAGGGTGTCAAACGAGCTATCAAGTGATCTCAGGAGTGTCTTGACGACTTCATGCTTGGTGATCTCAGTAGCGCCGAGAGCTTGAAGCTCATTTGTGATGTCAGTGAGTCGATCAAACGTGAGCTGAACATTCTCATTGTCGTTTCTCTTGAAGCGGTTGAAGAGGTTGCGAAGGACACTGATTCTTTGATCTCTCTGGGTTGAGACACCTTTGTTGACCTTGGAGAGCCAAACCCAGACTAGTTTCGACGTTTCCAGAGCACTCACACGGCCATACTGCCCGTTGGTCAGATGACCACAGATGATGTTCTTGGCAGTGGAATCCAGTTGAACGAACTTCTTGACATCAGCAGCGGTGACACTTTCACCCGCCTTGGGGACGCCATTCTTGACGATATACCAGAGGTCGACATCAATGGCTTCCAAATGCATGCACATCTTATTCTTTCAGTAGGGATATTCAGTTCCATCGAAGACTGGGCACGCAACGGAGACTTTGATTATCCCTGCAGCCGACATAGATAAAACTCCAGGTGGTTAAACTGAATCACACAGAACAAGGGAGTACCTTGCTCTGATACCAATTGAAAGTGCTAGTGATCGACTAGAGGGGGGTGAATAGGCGATTTTTATGAAAGTCTTCAAAACATGGAAGTTTCAAAGACAAACGATAGAAATAAACCTATTACCATGCAGCGGAAGGTAGACTACACTAAGCAAGCCATAGTCAAGTATTCAATGAAATGAAAGCACAAAGACTAATAGCAACTAGGCAGTATAGATCAGGATGGAAGATAGTATGAAGCCAATCAGAACAAGCAGTCACACAGTGAAGACAAATAGATAATGCGAACAGGCAATGACTTCACAAGGACCAATCTACAAATAAAGAGATGGGAAGGATAGAACCAGTGGCTCGTTGAAGACAATGATTTGTTGGACCAGTTCCAGTTGCTGTGACAACTGTGTTGGAAATATGCCCTAGAGGCAATAATAAATTGGTTATTATTATATTTCCTTGTTCATGATAATCGTTTATTATCCATGCTATAATTGTATTGATAGGAAACTCAGATACATGTGTGGATACATAGACAACACCATGTCCCTAGTAAGCCTCTAGTTGACTAGCTCGTTGATCAATAGATGGTTACGGTTTCCTAACCATGGACATTGGATGTCGTTGATAACGGGATCACATCATTAGGAGAATGATGTGATGGACAAGACCCAATCCTAAGCCTAGCACAAAGATTGTACAGTTCGTATGCTAAAGCTTTTCTAATGTCAAGTATCATTTCCTTAGACCATGAGATTGTGCAACTCCCGGATACCGTAGGAGTGCTTTGGGTGTATCAAACGTCACAACGTAACTGGGTGACTATAAAGGTGCATTACAGGTATCTCTGAAAGTGTCTGTTGGGTTGGCACGAATCGAGACTGGGATTTGTCACTCCGTGTAAGCGGAGAGGTATCTCTGGGCCCACTCGGTAGGACATCATCATATGCGCAATGTGACCAAGGAGTTGATCACGGGATGATGTGTTACGGAACGAGTAAAGAGACTTGCCGGTAACGAGATTGAACAAGGTATAAGGATACCGACGATCGAATCTCGGGCAAGTAACATACCGATAGACAAAGGGAATTGTATACGGGATTGATTAAGTCCTTGACATCGTGGTTCATCCGATGAGATCATCGTGGAACATGTGGGAGCCATCATGGGTATCCAGACCCCGCTGTTGGTTATTGACCGGAGAGTCATCTCGGTCATGTCTGCATGTCTCCCGAACCCGTAGGGTCTACACACTTAAGGTTCGGTGACGCTAGGGTTATAGAGATATTAGTATGCGGTAACCCGAATGTTGTTCGGAGTCCCGGATGAGATCCCGGACGTCACGAGGAGTTCCGGAATGGTCCGGAGGTAAAGAATTATATATAGGAAGTCCTGTTTCGGCCATCGGGACAAGTTTCGGGGTCATCGGTATTGTACCGGGACCACCGGAAGGGTCCCGGGGGTCCACCGGGTGGGGCCACCTGCCCCGGGAGGGCACATGGGCTGTAGGGGGTGTGCCTTGGCCTATATGGGCCAAGGGCACCAGCCCCAAGAGGCCCATGCGCCAAGAGAGAGGAAAAAGGGGAGAGTCCTAAAAGGGGAAGGCACCTCCGAGGTGCCTTGGGGAGGATGGACTCCTCCCCACCCTTGGCCGCACCCTTCCTTGGAGGAAGGGGCAAGGGCTGCGCCTCCCCCTCTCCCTTGGCCCTATATATAGTGGGGAAAAGGAGGAGCAAACCAATCTAAGGCCTGGCGCCTCCCTCTCCCTCCCGTGACACATCTTCCTCCTCCCGCAGCGCTTAGCGAAGCCCTGTTGGAATCCCGCTACTTCCACCACGCCGTCGTGCTGCTGGATCTCCATCAACCTCTCCCTCTCTCCTTGCTGGATCAAGGCATGGGAGACGTCATCGGGCTGTACGTGTGTTGAACGCGGAGGTGCCGTGCGTTCGGCACTTGATCATCGGTGATTTGAATCACGACGAGTACGACTTCATCAACCCCGTTCACTTGAACGCTTCCGCTTAGCGATCTACAAAGGTATGTAGATGCACTCTCCTTCCCCTCGTTGCTGGTTTCTCCATAGATAGATCTTGGTGATACGTAGGAAAATTTTGAATTTCTGCTACGTTCCCCAACAGTGGCATCATGAGCTAGGTCTATTGCGTAGATTCTATGCACGAGTAGAACACAAAGTAGTTGTGGGCGTTGATTTTGTTCAATATGCTTGCCGTTACTAGTCTTATCTTGATTCGGCGGCATCGTGGGATGAAGCGGCCCGGACCAACCTTACACGTACCCTTACGTGAGACCGGTTCCACCGACAAACATGCACTAATTGCATAAGGTGGCTAGCGGGTGTCTGTCTCTCCTACTTTAGTCGGATCGGATTCGATGAAAAGGGTCCTTATGAAGGGTAAATAGCAATTGGCATATCACGTTGTGGTTTTGCGTAGGTAAGAAACGTTCTTGCTAGAAACCCATAGCAGCCACGTAAAACATGCAAACAACAATTAGAGGACGTCTAACTTGTTTTTGCAGGGTATGCTATGTGATGTGATATGGCCAAAAGGATGTGATGAATGATATATGTAATGTATGAGATTGATCATGTTCTTGTAATAGATGATCATGGAGCCCCAAGATGGAGATCAAAGGAGCTACATGATATTGGCCATATCATGTCACTATTTGATTGCATATGATGTTTATCATGTTATGCATCTTGTTTACTTAGTACGACGGTAGTAAATAAGATGATCCCTCATTAAAATTTCAAGAAGTGTTCTCCCCTAACTGTGCACCGTTGCTACAGTTCGTCGCTTCGAAGCATCACGTGTTAATCGGGTGTGATAGATCCTTTCGTTCACATACAACGGGTGTAAGAAGTTTTACACATGCAAAAACACTTAGGGTTAACTTGACGAGCCTAGCATGTGAAGACATGGCCTCGGAACACAGAGACCGAAAGGTCGAACACGAGTCGTATGGAAGATACGATCAACATGAAGATGTTCACCGACGTTGACTAGTCCGTCTCACGTGTTAATCGGACATGGCCTAGTCGACTCGGATCGTGTAATACTTAGATGACTAGAGGGATGTCTTATCTAAGTGGGAGTTCATAAGATGAACTTAATTATCCTGAACATAGTCAAAAGGATTTTGCAAATTATGTCATATCTCACGCTTTAGTTCTACTGTTTAATTATGTTCCTAGAGAAAATTTAGTTGAAAGTTGATAGTAGCAATTATGCGGACTAGGTCCATAAACTGAGGATTTTCCTCATTGCTTCATAGAAGGCTGATGTCCTTAATGCACCGCTCAGTGTGCTGAACCTCGAACGTTGTCTGTGGATGTTGCGAACATCTGACATACACGTCTTGATAACTACGTGATAGTTCAGTTAAACGGTTTAGAGTTGAGGCACCACAGACGGTTTTTGAAACGTCACGAAACATATGAGATGTTTTGAGGGCTGAAATTGGGATTTCAGGCTCGTGCCCACGTCAAGAGGTATAAGACCTCCGACAATTTTCTTAGCCTGCGAACTAAGGGAGAAAAGCTCAATTGTTGAGCTTGTGCTCGGATTGTCTGAGTACAACAATCATTTGAATCAAGTGGGAGTTGATCTTCCAGATGAGATAGTGATGTTTCTCCGAAGTCATTACCACCAAGCTGCTTGAGCTTCGTGATGAACTATGATATATCAGGGACATGTATGATGATCCTTGAGATATTCGCGATGTTTGACACCGCGAAAGTAGAAATCAAGAAGGAGCATCAATTGTTGATGGTTAGTGAAACCACTAGTTTCAAGAAGGGTAAGGGCAAGAAGGGATACTTCATGAAACGGCAATTCAGCTGCTGCTCTAGTGAAGAAACCCAAGGTTGAACCCAAACCCGAGACTAAGTGCTTCTATAAATAAGGGGAACAGCCACTGGAGCAGAATTACCCTAGATACTTGGTAGATTAGAAGGCTGGCAAGGTCGATAGAAGTATATTGGATATACATTGTGTTGATGTGTACTTTACTAGTACTCCTAGTAGCACCAGGGTATTAGATACCGGTTCGGTTGCTAAGAGTTAGTAACTCGAAATAAAAGCTACGGAATAAAACGAAGACTAGCTAAAAGTGAGCTGATGATATGTGTTGGAAGTGTTTCCAATGTTGATATAATCAAATATCATACGCTCCTTCTACCATCGAGATTGGTGTTTGTGTTGAGCATAGACATGATTGGATTATGTCTATCGCAATACGGTTATTCATTTAAGGAGAATAATGGTTACTCTGTTTATTTGAATAATACCTTCAATGGTCTTACACCTAAAATGAATGGTTTATTGAATCTCGATCGTAGTGATACACATGTTCATGCCAAAAGATAGTAATGATAGTACCACCTACTTGTGGCACTGCCACGTAAGTCATATCGGTATAAAACGCATGAAGAAGCTCCATGTTGATGGATCTTTGGACTCACTCATTTTTGAAAAGTTTGAGACATGCGAACCATGTCTATTGGTGTGTATGCATGAAGAAACTCCATGCAAATGGACCGTTTTGTACTCGCTTGATTTTGAATCACTTGAGACATGCAAATCATACCACATGGGCAAGATGACTGAAAGCCTCGTTTTCAGTAAAATGGAACAAGAAAGCAAATTGTTGGAAGTAATACATTTTGATGTGTGCAGTCCAATGAGTGCTGAGGCATGTAGTGGATATCGTTATGTTCTTACTTCACAGATGATTTGAGTAGATGTTGAGTATATTTACTTGATGAATCACGAGTCTGAATTATTGAAAGGTTCAAGTAATTTCAGTGTGAAGTTGAAAGATCGTCGTGATAAGAGGATAAAAATATCTATGATATGATCATAGAGATGAATATCTGAGTTACGAGTTTGGCACAGAATTAAGACATTGTGGAAATCGTTTCACAACTGATACAGCCTGGAACACCATAGTGTGATGGTGTGTCCGAACATCATAACTGCACCCTATTGGATATGATGCATACCATGATGTCTCTTATCGAATTACCACAATAATTTATGGGTTAAGCATTAGAGACAACCACATTCACTTTAAATAGGGAACCACGTAATTCCGAGGAGATGACACCGTATTAACTATGGTTTAGAGAAACCTAAGCTGTCATTTCTTAAAAGTTTGGGGCTGTGACGCTTATGTGAAAAAGTTTCAGGCTGATAAGCTCGAACCCAAAGCGGATAAATGCATCTTCATAGGACACCCAAAACAGTTGGGTATACCTCCTGTCTCAGATCCGAAAGCAATGAGGGATTGTTTCTAGAATCGGGTCCTTTCTCGAGGAAAAGTTTCTCTCGGAAGAATTGAGTGGGAGGATGGTGGAGACTTGATGAGGTTATTGAACTATTACTTCAACTAGTGTATAGCAGGGCACAAAGAGTTGTTCCTGTGGCACCTACACCAATTGAAGTGGAAGCTTATGATATTGATCATGAGACTTCAGATCAAGTCACTCCCAAACCTCGTGGGATGACAAGGATGCATACTACTTCAGAGTAGTACGTAACCCAGTCTTGGAAGTCATGTTGCTAGACAACAATGAACCTACGAGCTATGGAGAAGCGATGGTGGGCCTGGATTCCGATAAATGGCTCGAGGCCATATAATCCGAGAGAGGATCCATATATGAAAACAAAGTGTAGACTTTGGAAGAACTACTTGATGGTCGTAAGGCTGTTAGGTACATATGGATTTTAAAAGGAAGACGGACAATGATGGTAAGTATCACCGTTAAGAAAGCTCGACTTGTCGTTAAGATGTTTTCTGACAAGTTCAAAGAGTTGACTACGGTGAGACTTTCTCACTCGTAGCGATGCTAAGAGTCTGTTGGAATTATATTAGCGATTACTGCATTATTTATGAAATCTTGCAGACAGGATGTCAAAACATAGTTTCCTCGACTATTTTCTGAGGAAAGGTTGTATATGATACAACCGAAAGGTTTTGTCAATCCTGAAAAGATGCTAATAAGGATGCAAAGCTCCAGCAATCCTTCTGAGGACTGGAGTGAGCATCTCGGAGTTGGAATGTATGCTTTGATGAGATGATCAAAGATTTTGGGTGTATACAAAGTTTATGAGAAACTTGTATTTCCAAAGAAGTGAGTGGGAGCACTATAGAATTTCTGATGAGTATATGTTGTTGACATATTGTTGATCGGAAATGACGTAGAATTTCTGGAAAGCATATAGGGTTATTTGGAAAGTGTTTTTCAATGGAAAGCCTGGATTAAGCTACTTGAGCATTGAGCATCAAGATCTATAAGGATAGATCAAAACGCTTAATAGTACTTTCAAATGAGCACATGCCTTGACGTGATCTTGAAGGTGTTCAAGATGGATCAGTCAAAGAAGGAGTTCTTCCCTGAGTTGTAAGGTATGAAGTTAAGACTTAAAGCTCGACCACGGCAGAATAGAGAGAAAGGACGAAGGTCGTCCCCTATGCTTAAGACATAGGCTCTATAGTATGCTATGCTGTGTACCGCACCTGAAGTGTGCCTTGCCATGAGTCAGTCAAGGGGTACCAGAGTGATTCAAGAATGGATCACAGGACAGCGGTCAAAGTTATCCTTAGTGACTAGTGGACTAAGGAAGTTTCTCGGTTATGGAGGTGGTAAAAAGAGTTCGTCGTAAAGGGTTACGTCGATGCAAGCTTAACACCTATCCGGATAGCACTGAGTAGAGATACCGGATGCATATAATGGAGCAACAATTTAGAATAGCTCCAAGTAGAACAGTTATTTGGAATAGCTCCAAATAGAGCGTGGTAGCTACATCTAGGAGATGACATAAAGATTTGTAAAGCACACACGGATCTGAAAGGTTCGGACCCGTTGACTAAAACCTCTCTCACAAGCAACATGATCAAACCTAAAACTCATTGAGTGTTAATCACATAGTGATGTGAACTAGACTACTGACTCTAGTAAACTCTTGGGTGTTAGTCACATGGCGATGTGACCTGTGAGTGTTAATCACATGGCGATGTGAACTAGATTATTGACTCTAGTGCAAGTGGGAGACTGTTGGAAATATGCCCTAGAGGCAATAATAAATTGGTTATTATTATATTTCCTTGTTCATGATAATCGTTTATTATCCATGCTATAATTGTATTGATAGGAAACTCAGATACATGTGTGGATACATAGACAACACCATGTCCCTAGTAAGCCTCTAGTTGACTAGCTCGTTGATCAATAGATGGTTACGGTTTCCTAACCATGGACATTGGATGTCGTTGATAACGGGATCACATCATTAGGAGAATGATGTGATGGACAAGACCCAATCCTAAGCCTAGCACAAAGATCGTACAGTTCGTATGCTAAAGCTTTTCTAATGTCAAGTATCATTTCCTTAGACCATGAGATTGTGCAACTCCCGGATACCGTAGGAGTGCTTTGGGTGTATCAAACGTCACAACGTAACTGGGTGACTATAAAGGTGCATTACAGGTATCTCTGAAAGTGTCTGTTGGGTTGGCACGAATCGAGACTGGGATTTGTCACTCCGTGTAAGCGGAGAGGTATCTCTGGGCCCACTCGGTAGGACATCATCATATGCGCAATGTGACCAAGGAGTTGATCACGGGATGATGTGTTACGGAACGAGTAAAGAGACTTGCCGGTAACGAGATTGAACAAGGTATAAGGATACCGACGATCGAATCTCGGGCAAGTAACATACCGATAGACAAAGGGAATTGTATACGGGATTGATTAAGTCCTTGACATCGTGGTTCATCCGATGAGATCATCGTGGAACATGTGGGAGCCATCATGGGTATCCAGATCCCGCTGTTGGTTATTGACCGGAGAGTCATCTCGGTCATGTCTGCATGTCTCCCGAACCCGTAGGGTCTACACACTTAAGGTTCGGTGACGCTAGGGTTATAGAGATATTAGTATGCGGTAACCCGAATGTTGTTCGGAGTCCCGGATGAGATCCCGGACGTCACGAGGAGTTCCGGAATGGTCCGGAGGTAAAGAATTATATATAGGAAGTCCTGTTTCGGCCATCGGGACAAGTTTCGGGGTCATCGGTATTGTACCGGGACCACCGGAAGGGTCCCGGGGGTCCACCGGGTGGGGCCACCTGCCCCGGGGGGGGGCACATGGGCTGTAGGGGGTGTGCCTTGGCCTATATGGGCCAAGGGCACCAGCCCCAAGAGGCCCATGCGCCAAGAGAGAGGAAAAAGGGGAGAGTCCTAAAAGGGGAAGGCACCTCCGAGGTGCCTTGGGGAGGATGGACTCCTCCCCACCCTTGGCCGCACCCTTCCTTGGAGGAAGGGGCAAGGGCTGCGCCTCCCCCTCTCCCTTGGCCCTATATATAGTGGGGAAAAGGAGGAGCAAACCAATCTAAGGCCTGGCGCCTCCCTCTCCCTCCCGTGACACATCTTCCTCCTCCCGCAGCGCTTAGCGAAGCCCTGTTGGAATCCCGCTACTTCCACCACGCCGTCGTGCTGCTGGATCTCCATCAACCTCTCCCTCTCTCCTTGCTGGATCAAGGCATGGGAGACGTCATCGGGCTGTACGTGTGTTGAACGCGGAGGTGCCGTGCGTTCGGCACTTGATCATCGGTGATTTGAATCACGACGAGTACGACTTCATCAACCCCGTTCACTTGAACGCTTCCGCTTAGCGATCTACAAAGGTATGTAGATGCACTCTCCTTCCCCTCGTTGCTGGTTTCTCCATAGATAGATCTTGGTGATACGTAGGAAAATTTTGAATTTCTGCTATGTTCCCCAACAAACTGTACGTCTGGTTAGGGAGGCTGAGATTCAACTCAGAAGACCGCGTCTTCACCTTATTACCCTTGAGCTAAGGACACCCGGTCCTCGCCCAATTACTCTGGTAAGTCTTCAAGGTAGACTTCCAAACCTTCACAGACTTCGTTCACCGGTGATCCACAATGACTCTTGGATGCTCAGAACGCGACACCTAACCGGCTGGAGGATTCACAGTCCTCAAGTGTAATAAGTCTTCAGATCACACAGACAGGAAGACTTCAGTGATTCCTAACACTCTTTGGCTCTGGGTGTTTAGGGCTTTGTCCTCGCAAGGATTTCTCTCTCAAAGGCTTCGAGGTGGGTTGCTCTCAAATGACAAAAGCCGTGCACTAACTCTGAGCAGCCAACCAATTTATGGTGTAGGGGGTGGGCTATTTATAGCCACTAGGCAACCCGACCTGATTTGTCCGAAATGACCCTGGGTCACTAAGGAACTGACACGTGTTCCAATGGTCAGATTTCAAACACACGCGGAAACTTTACTTGAGCTACAAGCAAAGCTGACTTATCCAGCTCTGGATAAGATTTGCTCTCATTGTCTTCGCTCGAAGACATAGGATTTTGGTTAAGCATCACTTCAGTCATTCTGACTGGTTCACTTGGACCCCACTTAACAGTATGGTGGTTCCTATGACTCAACAAAGAAGAAAAAGAACGACGAAACAACTAAGTCTTCGCGCTCCATAGTCTTCACGCGATGTCTTCTCTTGTCATAATCTTCAATGTGAATGTCTTCACATACCACCTTTGACTTCAATGTCTTCATACATTTTTAGGGGTCATCTCCGGTAGGAAAACCGAATCAATGAGGGACTTCTACCTGTGTTATCCTGCAATTCTCACAAACACATTAGTCCCTCAACCAGGTTTGTCGTCAATACTCCAAAACCAACTAGGGGTGGCACTAGATGCACTTACAGAAACAAACTAGCAGGGAAAGATGCGGCGGCATGCCGCCCTGTCAAAGAGCCCGTGTGAGTGCCTGTCGTTGGCTTTCGACTTCAACCAAGATCTTTGGGTTTTTTTCGCCAATAAGCAAAATTTACGTATTTTTTTACTAATAGAACAGAATAGAGAAAGTATAAAAGAGGCTACAACACACTATACGAACGCAAGAAGGCGTGCGTATGATGCCCAAAGCAGAGGGAAGAGGGATGCTCATCCCAAATAGAGGACACACGCAGCTAAACCCACCTAACTCGGTCTCCGACCACAGAAGCTAAGGAGACACGGGGCTCAGGACATTCAGGCCGCGTCATGACTAACACGAGGCACTGCCTTCGAATGGCCGTGGTTCTGGACTTGACAGGATCAACGTACTCCCACCTAGAACGCGAGCAGATCAGCTAGTGGGCGGCAGGGCCTGGCCAGTCCAGAGATAAAAACCGTGGGAACAGCACCAATGAGGACGTACATGGCGTCTAAGAAGCCCACGCCATGAGATGCAGTCCGAACCGGTGAAGATCTCTATTAGTGTGCCATCAACGTATTGTCTCGTTTCTTGGACCCCTCAGTGTACCAATTGTATATTTTTTAGTACAAAGAAGGTAACCCAAACCAGTACTATAAGAGTATATAGCAAAAACTACCACATTACAGGCTATGGCTACAAACAACTACCACTTTTCTTAATTTTTCAATAACTACCGCACAATTCTTTAGTTGTTCCAAAAAACTCTAATTGACGAATGGTTAAAAATTAAGCGGGGTTATGACATGTTGGGCCCGCCCGTCAGGTTCGGTCGGCTCCTAGCTGACGGCGCGCGTGGTGATGGCCATCAGGGCGAGCAGTTCTAACCAAGTGAAAAGCGCCTGCGCCGCGTCTCCTCTGTCTCACTCGCGCACACTCACACCCACTCTCTCCCTCACTCTGTTCTCCCCTGCTCGAGTTCGCCATCGTCGCCGGGCCTTCTTAGAATGATAGGGAAGAGAGCTCTGACGGCGACATCATGGGGGGCAACTTGATGGACATGGAGTACTTTGTAAGCACCACTCTCTCCCTCTGCCATTACTTAGGGTTAGGGTTAGGTTTCACTCGATTTGGGAATTAGGATTGAGGATCTGCAACTATGGATGGATTCTTTGGTTTAGGCAGAGCTTTGATGGATCTGCAAGTATTGGATGCCTCCTTGGTCTGATTAAGGTTGTACTGTATGTAGGAGACACCTGACACCATCCCCGCGCCACTATTTTGTGGTGCTCCCATGGAGCAAGTTCCCAAGTGCACTCTGCACCAGATGATGCCTAGGAAGTGTGTTGCTTTTGAAGGTGCTAACACTGGAAGGAGGTTCTATGGATGCCCTATTCAGGTGAGTAAGCATTAGTAGTTTTTTGTCTAGTAGTTAATTGGTAGCTCAAGTCAGTGCTAGATGGATAATTGGATAGCTTAAATGTTCTTGTAGCAGTGAGTATGTTATATTCCCTACTGCATAGTATGTATTGGCATTAGAGTGCACAAGTGGTGTTCATATTTGTTGGCAAATGCTCTCTTTTGCACTGGATTCAGTTATGAATGTACACATTTCCTTGTATATATGTATATAGACTAGCAAAAGAGCCCGTGCATTGCAACGGGAGAGAAAACATAACACACACTCTTAACTCAACAACCATCACTCAAGACCACAATAGGTCCATCTCCTTTATTTTTGCGAGGCATCAAATTTGTGTTGCCGCTTATCCTCCTTCTCACCCTCGCCGGTGATGGCCTCGGTGTTCACACAAAACAACAAAAACATGTGTTGAATATGGTTAATCCTCTCTCTCACGATGAGAAATCTGTTGTTTTCCCCTGCGACATTTTTCAGAGGTATGCATGTGTAGTTATCGATGTTTTCTTTTCTCTATATGGTTATAGTGGGGTGTTTATTTGCTATTTGGATCGCCGCCGGTATGAAAAAAACGGATCTTGCGCTATAAATTATAAGTTTGCTTCCATAACAATATTTTAAAAATATTTAACAGGTAAAATTAAAATCATATTTAGATTTCACATATTTTTCTAATAAAATTTCATATAAAGAGCCCGTGCGTTGCAACGGGAGAGAAAACATAACACACGCTCTTAACTCAACAACTATCACTCAAGACCACAATAGGTCCATCTCCTTTATTTTTGCGAGGCATCATATTTGTGTTGCCACTTATCCTCCTTCTCACTCTCGCCGGTGATGGTCTCGGTGTTCACACAAAACAACAAA
This sequence comes from Triticum urartu, assembly GCF_056163025.1. Lineage (NCBI taxonomy): Eukaryota > Viridiplantae > Streptophyta > Magnoliopsida > Poales > Poaceae > Triticum > Triticum urartu. The sequence continues at coordinate 438,754,005 of NC_141878.1, read as the reverse complement.
AAACGTGTGTTGAATATGGTCAATCATAAGGTGTCTCTCTCTCCCTCTCTCCTCCCTCTCTCTCTCTCTCACTCTCGCGATGAGAAATTTGTTGTTTTCCCCTGCGACATTTTTCAGAGGTATGTATGTGTAGTTATCGATGTTTTCTTTTCCGTATATGGTTATAGTGGGGTGTATTTGCAATCCGGATCGCCACCGGTATGAAAAAAATGAATCTTGCGCTATAAATTATAAGTTTGCTTCCATAACAATATTTAAAAAATATTTAATAGGTAAAATTAACATCATATTTAGATTCCACATATTTTTCTAATAAAATTTCATATATAATATGTTAAAATCGAAGTTACGGTTTAAAAGATACAGATAATTTAGAAAATCATTTGGTTTGACTTAAATATATTCCAAAATAATATTTAAAAATACTTAACAGGTAAAAATAATCTCATATTCATATTCTACATATTTTTCTAATCAAATTTCATATATAATATGTTCAAATCAGAGTTACGATTTAAAAGATATGGATGCTTTTAAAATGTATTTGTTTGACTTAAACATGATCCGCGGATGAATTATCTAAAATATCAGGGGGTTTGAAAAATGTAAAATAACGGTTCGAGTGTGACTTAAATCCGGACGGCGGGTTGATTTCAAAAAAAGACAGAGACTTTTGTGTAAAATACGAAAATAACGATTCGTTTTAACTTAAAACAGAACTGCGGGTTGAATTCTCTGAAATAAAGAGATTTTTCTGAAAAATACTATAACGTACGAAAGAAATCCAATTTGCTTTATTATTATTAGGTAAAGATATATACATACATATATATATATATAGAACAACACTATTCTAATCTCAGGATTAGAATAGTTATTTGGATCAGGATTAGCCTATATAAGGGCGATGAGGTGTTCCCGAACCGGTGCGTCCCGATGAAAAAAGCAGTCCACCCATCACCCCACGCCCACGATCTTGTCCCGGACGACCGGCCTCCATCCACGCTCGATACCCACGCACCACCGCCGCCCTGGATCCCACGGCGCCGCCGCCGGTCCCCGGATCCCACGGCCCCGCCGCCGGGCGTGGATCTCTACGCGATGCCGCGAACCACCACATACAGCGCGTCCGTCCCTAACCTCCCGTTTCTCCCCATCTCTCCCCACCACCACCTTCCTGCGCCACCGGCTGTGCATCACCGCCGTCGCGGTCCATCCGCACCAACCACCCCGGCGCTCCTGCCGACGACCACGACCCATCGTTGCGCCTCACCCAGCTACCCCCTGCGGTCGTGGTCCGTCTCAACATCCAGCCGGCGAGATCCCTGCAACCAACCTCCTTCTTCCCTGCTCCAGCAGGTGGAGAAGTTCACGACAACCTCGCGAGGAAGGCCTAAGGCGGCAAGAACGACGCCCATGAGCAAAGCTCCTCCCGGCGGCTGTGGCTCGTCCACGAGCGTACTCTCAAACCCCGGAGGCGGCAGATTGTCCATGGTCACCATGGTTTCCGCGGGGACAACCTCGCGAGGAAGGCCTAAGGCGGCAAGAACGACGCCCATGAGCAAAGCTCCTCCCGGCGGCTGTGGCTCGTCCACGAGCGTACTCTCAAACCCCGGAGGCGGCAGATTGTCCATGGTCACCATGGTCACCATTCGTTGCCTGCCGAGGCACTGGCAATCACGCACCGGCTGCTTCTAGGTACCGCCATGCGTGACTTGAGCACGACCTCGCACGGTGGTACGGTGGTGCGTTGCTGCCATTGAAGGCCGGCTAGATTGCCTGCGCATGGATATTAGAGAACTAAAAGCAAGCGGTAGCATTCAGTATTGGTTTGTACGCCTGTAACTTGTAAGTTGTAACTAGCTAATGCTTCTCCAGGGAATGCTCAAATTTTTCTAGTAGTGTATTTTTCTATATAAAAACACTAGTAGTCAAATCGATACTCATTGTGTATGTATGTTAGATGATCGCACTTGCTCTCTTGTATTACTAAAGAACAGAACCCTCCTAGAAGTTCAGATAGTGAGCCGAGTGAAATACAGACAACAACAAAAAATAGTGCCTGCTCTCATTCTTTATGTTTCTAGTGGGGTCCCTACGAGTGTGTGGACCACCTATATTTTGTTAAAAATAATAACTTGACAGCGCAGATGCTAGGAAGTTCAATTTTTTTGCCAAAAATTAACTCGACAAGTCCAGAAGACAAAAAAACTTAGGGGAACTCTAGCGATATACATTTTCCTGTAGAAAGTTCGATGTTTAAAAACACATAAGTTTTTTTAAGAAGAAAAGGGCAGCGCCCCTGTTCCATTTCATTGCAGAAACAAAACAAAGTGTCTAGAACCAGACACAGTTATTACATGTGAAAGCGCGCACGATGGCCAGCAGGCATGCTGCCACAGTATTTCCAGCTACGTCGCAAAAGCTACGGCGACACACAACTAACTGACTAGAAACAGAAAACAAACCCCCAAGGAACTACGAAACTGACTACTAACAAATCTGCATTACACTCTGCTGCAAAAGGATAAAAAACACCAAGAACTCGGAATCCACTTTATGAAATCTCTATAAAAAATAGTGCACTTCAAAAAGTTTATAAAAAATGAATTTTCCTTATTTAAAAAATCCTAAAAGTTCAAATTTAAATAGCAGAGCGGTTTAATATATATTACAAAACTAGGACTTTCCCTGTTACTAATGAATAACACCAAGAACTCTGAATTAAAAAACAGAGTGTGGTTCAAAACTCTCTCTCTCTCTCTCTCGTAACATTTTTATCGTAAAGAACAATCTAGATTCAAACTATAGTATCACTAGAGAGTTCAAATTCTATCATTCTTTCTCTGCGAAGTTCAAATTAAAACAACACAGAAAGTCAAAGGATATTAAAACCTAGGATTTAGAAGCTCAAAAAAAAACAATGTCATTTTTGGCACCAATACTAAAGATTAAAACCAGGAAGTTCAATTTCAAAAAATAGAATAGTTAAATGTATATAAAAAACTCATGTTTTCTCGTTACTAGAGAATAAAACCAAGAAGTTCAATTGGAAAAAGCGGAGCAATTTCATATTTATTTGAAAACACACATTTTCCTAGTTACTAAAGAATAAAACCAATAAGTTCAATTTCAAATAGCGAAGAAGTTCGATGTTTCTAAAAAATCTCCAATTTTCACATTTATAAAAATACACAATAAAGTTCAAATAAAAAGGCTAGGGTGGTCCAATGTTTATAAAAAACTAAGATATTTTCACGTAACCGGGAGAAGTTTAGATTGATAATTGCGAGAAGTCCACGTACTACAGGGTGTGCATTTTGTGTGAAAAAATAGAGTGAAAAAGCAAAGGCTAAATGTTTTTTTTGCAAGAAGTTCAAGTGCTTAGCCCGAGAAAGTTCAAAAATTCTTGTGAGAGAGGTTGAACAAAAATACCTGTCAGAAGTTCAAGGTGAAAACAACGAGAAGTTCAATACTGAAAGGAATGCATTTCAGGTGAGAATAAAAGTACAGAAAAATAAAAGCTTAAAAGTTTTGTTGAAAGAAGTTCAAGTGCACTGTCCGGGGGAGTTCAAAAATTCTCGCGAGAGAGGTTCACCTTGTATCTCCATGTTCAAAACACAAAAAAGAATTTGTTTTTTTGTGTTTGAAAATAATTCTCTCAGATTTAAAAACGGAGCGGCTCGGTGTCTCTCAAAAAGTAGGATTGTTTCCATTACTAAAAGAAATAAAACAGGAAGTCCAAATGAAAAAGATGGAGAAGTTCGATGATTATAGAAAACTCAGATTTTCCTCGTTATTAAAGAATGAAAACAAGAAGTTCAAAAATTAAATAACAAGAAGTTCAACTTTTAATAATAGAGTGCTTCAAAATTTCATAAAAGACTAAGAAATAAAACCAGGAAGTCCAAATGAAAAAGATGTAGAAGTCGATGATTATATAAAACTCAGATTTTCCTCGTTATTAAAGAATAGAAACAAGAAGTTCAAAAATTAAATAACAAGAAGTTCAACTTTTAATAATAGAGCGCTTCTAAATTTCATAAAAAGATTAAAAAATAAACCAGGAAGTCCATATTGAAAAGATGGAGAAGTTCGATGATTATAGAAAACTCAGATTTTCCTCGCTATTAAAGAATGGAAACAAAAAGTTCAAAAATAAAATAACAAGAAGTTCAACTTTTAAAAATAGAGTGCTTCAAAATTCATAAAAAGGATTAAGAAATTCATATTAATATTTATAAAAAACTCAGATATTTTCACGTAACCGAGAGAAGTTCAGATTGATAACTTCCAGAAGTTCACGTACTACACGGTGTGCATTTTGTATGAAAAAAAAGAATAAAAAAACAAAGGCTAAAGTTTTGTTGTTATAAGTTCAAGTTCTCCGTTGGAGAAAGTTAAAAAAATTATTGTGAGAGAGGTTTGTACAAAAGGAATATCATTTGTGTAACACGGACGAATGAATGAGAAAAATTACAAACGAAAATATGCCACAGAAGTTCAACGTGAAAACAGCAAGAAGTTCGACTACTATAGTGAATGAATTTCAGATGAAAACTTTTAAATTGTCGCGAGTATGAAAAAACGATCAACACGGAAAAGTTGTGTGCTTACAGCAGCTTTCCACCGGTATATCACTTTCTCAATTCCGGTGAGTAGATGGAGAGCTACGAGCAGTGGATGGAGAGCTACGAGCAAAAAAATCACGTGAAAAACAGAGTGAAGTTTAGGTACACGCGCCGAGAAGTTCAGATTCTTCACGCGGTGCATTTTCGAAGAATCTGTTTCGCGATAAAGGCAGAACGAATGATCTTGCCGTTTTCGATATTACATGAAAACGGCTAGGAATCAGAGGAAACCATCAACATGAAAAAGTTTCGCATTTTCCGTAGCTTTTCAGTGCTATATTATTTGCCTCATTCCGATAAAGTTTGTAGAAATTACGGAGAAAATATGTTTTTAGCCATTTTCAAAATTGACTTAAAATAGTAAGGAATTGGGAGAAACAATATATACAAAAAAATTCGCATTTGTTCAAGCTTTCCAATGCCATATCATTTGCTGCATTCGGCGTACGGTTAAAAAACTAGCTCAAAAATACGAACTCGCTGAAACTTGTATCGTTTTCTAAATTACTTTTAAACCGTTCATAATTAGAAAAAACTTTTAACATGAAAAGGTAGCGCATTTTCATATGTGTAACACTGACGAAATGGATGAGAAAATTACAAATGAAAATATATCACAGAAGTTCAACGTGAAAACAGCAGGAAGTTCACCAACTACACTGAATGAATTTCAGATGAAAAACTTTTAAAACCGTCGCGAGTATGAAAAAATGATCAACACGGGAAAGTTGCGTGTTTACGACAACTTTCCATCGATATATCACTTGCTCAATTCCGGTGAGTGTTCCGGTGAGTGGATGGAGAGCTGAGAGCAAAAAATCCTGTGAAAAACCGAGTGAAGTTCAAGCACACACGCTGAGAAGTTCAATTTCTTCACGTGGTGCATTTTTGAAGAATCGGTTTTGCGATAAAGGCAGAATGCATGATCTCACCATTTTCAAAATTACTTGAAAACGACCAGGATTCAGAGAAAACCATCAACATGAAAAAGTTTCAAATTTTCTGTAGCTTTTCAGCGGTATATTATTTGCCCCATTCCGATAAAGTTTGTAGAAATTACGGCAAAAATACGTTTTTAGCCATTTTCAAAACATACATAAAACTGTAATGAATTAGGAGAAACAATATATACAAAAAGTTTTGCATCTCTTCAAGCTTTGCAATGCCATATCATTTGCTGCATTTGGACGTACGGTTAAAAAATTAGCTTGAAAATACGAACTCGGTGGAACTTGTACCGTTTTCTAAATTACTTTTAAACCGTTCAAAATTAGAAAAACTTTTAACATGAAAAAGTAGCGCATTTTCATAAGCTTTCCAACGCCATATTATTTGCCTCAATTGGATTAGCCGTTTAGAAATGTCATCGAAAATACGAACTCGGGTGTTCCGTTTGCAAAATTCTATGATTTTCTGAATTACTCTTTAACCGTAGGGAATTAGAGAAAACTTTCAACATGTGGAAGGAGCGGTTTTGCAGCACCTTTCCAGCGCCATATTATTTGCCTCATTCCGATAAATGGTTTAAAAATGCGATCGAAAATACGATTCACATTTTTTGTATAAAGAAAAAACGGTTTTCAAAACTGCTCTTAAAACACTTACATTTTGCCAAAAATTTAATTTGGGTCATTGTACTGATGTCCATAGCTTTCCAACGGTATATCGCAAGCCCCGTTTGGGCGATGTTTGAGAAAGTTCAACCTAGCACTGGAAGAAGTTCAGGTCGAACAACTCAGGCAGTAAAATTGCAAAAAACACAATTTCATCATGAGTCAAGAGCAAAATCCGCCAACGAGCGAGATTCCTATTTGAAACTGGTATTTAGTTGCTAAAAAACGTTCCTAGATTACACTAACATCATATAGAACACGACTAAACAGAATAATTTGCGGGGGAAGCCACGGTTGTGAAGATAGCTCGAAGGTCGGGTTCGTACAAAGGAAGTCCAGGCGCGTTACCGAGGCAGTTCAGGTTGTGATCAGAATATTATTCTGATCCTGTGATCAAAATAGTGTTTATGTATGTATGTATATATATATATTCTCTATTTGAACTAAATTCATGTCTAAAATTATACATCTCCTTATATATTAACTCTATTTTAACTAAATTTACTTCTAAATTTAGGCATTTCCTTATGTATGTGTTGTTTGACTGAAGTAAATTCATTTCTGAATTTAAAAATGATCTTTGATTGAAGAGGGAGGTGTCAACTATGGTGTAGTTAAGTGGGTTGATCCTGCCTGGCTTGATATACTTAAGAACTGCCTCATCAAGCTGTGGGAAATGTTCCATAAGCAAAACCTTGGAAGGATTCAAGACAAGCATGGATATAAGGATGAGGTAGCCAAGTTGATGAAGGATAAGGATCATCTCTGCAATGAGTATCATAAAATGGTTGATGATGTTACCAATATGTTTGGCTGGCAGGATGGTGTTGGCAAGGTGGACTACCAGAAAAAATGAATGCTGAGAAATTTGAGAAGAAAAAGGAAGAGCTAGAGATGAAGATGAAGGAGTTTAGGCAAGCAAAGGAGTAGAAGTGTATCCTTCAGGCCCGGTAAGACATAATTCACAACACCAGGAAGGCTATGAAAGAGATCAAGGTGGACAGGGATCTTCTTGCACAAGAGAAGAAAGAGCTGGAGAAAGTTGTTGCTGATCTGCTCAATGCTGGCCATGGGAGCAAGGAAAAGCTTGAGAAAATCAAGGCCATACTAGAGGCTTGAAGATCAAACAATGATGGATAAGTAAGTAAGCTATCCTATATATAGAAGGCCTTGCAAGTTGATGGTGGTGGGTGTATATTTTGTGCAGCCCTATATGAACTGCTTAAGTTATGGTAACTGGAGTGATGGTAGATGCTACTGTTGAGAACCTATGCTAAGTATTGGCTATGTCAAATGTTGCATTAGATGGTACTGTTGAGAACCTATCTTAAGTAATGAAGTGAACCCCTATTAATTTCAACATCTCTATCTTCATTAGCCTTGGCCACTATGATATTCACAATTATGAAATCATAGTGGTTAATCATTTCTTGAACCGCCTCTTGACTGTCCAGAAGAAATAAACCATCATGTCCAATTCCTACTTCCTCTACCCTCTACATGTAGTCATCTAACCCATAGCCTTCAGTCTTAGTAAGTGCAATCGGATTGAGAAAAATGATGTCTGAAAGAGAGAAGCTTCTTTCTATGCTATCTCTGCCCTGGAAATGCAGCCTCACCTCCCAAATGTCATCATCCAACCTGTATTACAGAATGTGTTACTCCACAACTTTTTGTAACTTGTACAAAATTCAGAAACCTAACTGCAAGAAAATCCAGTACTTCCACAACTATACTGCACCTATAATTACATCCCTATTTAGCCCATTGGCTATAAAATTGAGTACCAAATGTGTAGCTCCATCCATATTTAACATAGTTCGATACAAATTGAGCTAGTTGTTAAAATTAAGTGCTAGGCTGAACCACTCGTGCACACTCAGTACAAAATCCATGTACTAATCTAAATCACTAGTGCATCCAACTAAATACATCTAGTAGTCTGAATCGCTACTGCATCAAACTAGGGTTTGCTCAAACCTAACTAAAGATTTCATGGAATGTCTACTAACCTAGCAGTACTATATTAAACTAGGGTTTGGTCAAGGAGTGCATGAAGAGAGAAAACTAACTCAACCCCTCCAAATGCGGAGGCCCAGCGGTTCGAGTTGGCCAGATCCGCGGCGCCAATGCTAACAAGAGCCTCGACTGCCCTATACTCAAGGGACAACTCCTGATTCTCCTGTGTAGAGGGCACAGGTTGTGCAGCCATTATAGGCTGTCCCTGTGCCGATTGTGGCGCCGTCGAAGATGTAGGATGCGGCGGCAGTGGCTGTGTGGCAAAGCTGCCGCTGCCAAGCCAGTTATCCACCTCAGAATAGTCTCCACAATCCCCCCGATGCCACCTCGCCCCGTAGAGTCACCTCCATCAACTGGTTTCACCGCCGCCGCCATCGCCTAGGTCGAGGGAGGAGACATGAGACAGAGTAAGAGTGAGTGGGGGAGACAGACCGGTCGGAACAGCTCACCCTAACGGTCGTCACCACATGCGCCGTCAGCCAGGAGCCGACCAAACCTTGATGGGCAGGACCAACCTGTCATAACCCCGCTTAATATTTAACCGTTCGGCGACTAGGTTTTTTTTGGAACAACGAATCAATTTTGTGGTAGTTTTTTACAAGATTAAAAAAGTGGTATTTTTTGTAGCCATAGCCTGTAATGTGGTAGTTTTTTTGCTATATACTCAGTGTTATAGCAAACATAGGAAAAAACTGTTGGGGAACGTATTAATTCAAAAGATATCCTAGGATCACACAAGATCTAACTAGGAGATGCATAGCAACGAGAGGGGAGAGTGTGTCCACGTACCCTCGTAGATCGAAAGCGGAAGCGTTTAGTAACGCGGTTGATGTAGTCGAACGTCTTCACGATCCAACTGATCCAAGTACCAAACATACGGAACCTTCGTGTTCAGCACACATTCAGCACGATGACATCCCTCGAGCTCTAGATCTAGTTGAGGACGAGGGAGAGTTCCGTCAGCACGACGACGTGGCGACAGTGATGATGAAGTTACCGGCATAGGGCTTCACCTAAGCACTACGATAATATGACCGAGGTGTTGAACTGTGGAGGGGGCACCACACACGGCTAAGAGATTGTCTGGCTGGCCAAGGGGGGCGCGCCATGGGGGAGTCCTACTTGGACTCCTGGTCCAAGTAGGATTCGGCTCCCCTCCTTCCTTCCACTGGAGAGGAAAATGGGAAGGGAGAGAGAGGGAGAAGGAAAGAGGGGGCCGCCCCCCCTAGTCCAATTCGGTTTGGGCAAGGGGGGCGCATGCGCCACCTCAAGTGGCCTTTCTCCTCTCCTCCAATATGGCCCAATACTCCCCCCCCAGGGGGGGGGGGTTCCAGTAACCCCTCGATACTCCGGTAAAATATCCGAACCACTCGGAACCATTCCGATGTCCGAGTATAACCTTCCAATATATGAATCTTTACCTCTCAACCATTTCGAGACTCATCATGTCCGTGATCTCATCCGGGACTCCAAACAAACTTCGGTCATCAAATCACATAACTCATAAATACAAATCGTCATTGAACGTTAAGCATGCGGACCCTACAGGTTCGAGAACTATGTAGACATGACCGAGACACATCTCAAGTCAATAACAAATAGCAAAACCTGGATGCTCATATTGGATCCTACATATTCTACGAAGATCTTTATCGGTCAAACCGCATAACAATATACGTAATTCCCTTTGTCATCGGTATGTTACTTGCCCGAGATTCGATCGTCGGTATCATCATATCTAGTTCAATCTTGTTACCGGCAAGTCTCTTTACTCGTTCTGTAATGCATCATCCCATAACTAACTCATTAGTCACATTGCTTGCAAGGCTTATATTTATGTGCATTACAGAGAGGGCCCAGAGATACCTCTCCAATAATCGAGTGACAAATCCTAATCTTGATCTATGCCAACTCAACAAACACCATCGGAGACACCCATAGTGCATCTTTATAATCACCCAGTTACGTTGTGACGTTTGATAGCACATAAAGTGTTCCTCAGGTATTCGGGAGTTGCATAATCTCATAGTCAGAGGAATATGTATAAGTCATGAAGAAAGCAATAGCAATAAAACTTAACGATCATTATGTTAAGCTAACGGATGGGTCTTGTCCATCACATAATTCTCCTAATGATGTGATCCCATTCATCAAATGACAACACATGTCTATGGTCAGGAAACTTAACCATCTTTGATTAACGAGCTAGTCAAGTAGAGGATACTAGGGATACTTTGTTTTGTCTATGTGTCCACACATGTATCAAGTTTCCGGTTAATACAATTCTGGCATGAATAATAAACATTTATCATGATATAAGGAAATATAAATAACAACTTTATTATTGCCTCTAGGGCATATTTCCTTTAGTCTCCCAGTTGCACTAGAGTCAATAATCTAGTTCACATCGTCATGTGATTTAACACCAGTAGTTCACATCTTTATGTGATTAGTTCACATCGCCATGTGACTAATACCCAAAGGGTTTTACTAGAGTCAATAATCTAGTTCACATCGCTATGTGATTAATACCCAAAGAGTACTAAGGTGTGATCATGTTTTTCTTGTGAGAGAAGCTTAGTCAGTGGGTCTGTCACATTCAGAGCCGTATGTATTTTGCAAATTTTCTATGTCTACAATGCTCTGCATGGAGCTAATCTAGCTAATTGCTCCCACTTTCAATATGTATCCAGATTGAGACTCAGAGTCATCCGGATCGGTGTAAAAGTTTGCATCAATGTAACTCTTTACGACAAACTCTTTATCACCTCAATAACCGAGAAATATCTCCTTAGTCTTCTAAGGATAATTTTGACCGCTGTCTAGTGATCCACTCCTGGATCAATACCGTACCCCCTTCCCAAACTCATGGCAAGATACATAATAGGTTTGGTACACATCATTGCATACTTAATAGAACCTATGGCCGAGGCTTAGGGAATGACTTTCATTCTCTTTCTATTTTCTGTCGTGGTCGTGTTTTGAGTCTTACTCAACTTTACACCTTGCAATACAGGCAAGAACTCCTTCTTTGACTGTTCCATTTTGAACTACTTCAAAATCTTGTCAAGGTATGTACTCATTGGAAAATCTTATCAAGTGTCTTGATCTATCTCTACAGATCTTGATGCCCAATATGTAAGCAGCTTCACTGAGGTCTTTCTTTGAAAAACTCCTTTCAAACACTCCTTTATGCTTTCCAGAAAATTCTACATCATTTCCGATCAACAATATGTCATTCACATATACTTACCAGAAAGGCTGTAGTGCTCCCACTCACTTTCTTCTAAATGCAGGCTTCACCACAAGTCTGTATAAAACTATATGCTTTGATCAACTCATCAAAGCGTATATTCCAACTCCGAGATGTTTGCACCAGTCCATAGATGGATTGCTGGAGCTTGCACATTTTGTTAGCACCTTTAGGATTGACAAAACCTTCTGGTTGTATCATATACAACTCTTCTTTAATAAATCCATTAAGGAATGCAATTTTGACATCCATTTGTCAGATTTCACAAAATGTGGCAATTGCTAACATGATTCAGACAGACTTTAAGCATCGATACGAGTGAGAAAATCTCATCGTAGTCAACACCTTGAACTTGTCAAAAACCCTTTTCGACAAGTTGAGCTTTGTAGATAGTAACACTACTATCAGCGTCCGTCTTCCTCTTGAAGATCCATTTATTCTCAATGGCTTGCCGATCATCGGGCAAGTCCACCAAAGTCCACACTTTGTTCTCATACATGGATTCTATCTCAGATTTCATGGCCTCAAGCCATATGTCGGAATTTGGGCTCATCATCGCTTCCTCATAGTTCGTAGGTTCATCATGGTCTAGTAACATGACTTCTAGAACAGGATTACCGTACCACTCTAGTGCGGATCATACTCTGGTTGACCTACGAGGTTCGGTAGTAACTTGATATGAAGTTTCATGAGCATCATCATTAACTTCCTCACTAATTCGTGTAGGCATCACTGGAACTGATTTCTGTGATGAACCACTTTCCAATTCGAGAGAAGGCACAACTACCTCATCAAGTTCTACTTTCCTCCCACTCACTTCTTTTGAGAGAAACTCCTTCTCTAGAAAGGATCCATTCTTAGCAATGAATATCTTGCCTTCGGATCTGTGATAGAAGGTGTATCCAACAGTTTCCTTTAGGTATCCTATGAAGACACATTTCTCCGACTTGGGTTCGAGCTTATCAGGTTGAAGTTTTTTCACATAAGCATCGCAGCCCCAAACTTTAAGAAACGACAGCTTAGGTTTCTTGCCAAACCACAATTCAGATGGTGTCGTCTCAACGGATTTAGATGGTGCCCTATTTAACGTGAATGCAGCTGTCTCTAATGCATAACCCCAAAATGATAGTGGTAAACCGGTAAGAGACATCATAGATCGCACCATATCCAATATAGTATGGTTACGACGTTCGGACACACTGTTACGCTGTGGTGTTCCAGGTGGTATGAGTTGTGAAACTATTTCACATTGTTTTAAATGAAGGCCAAAACTCGTAACTCAAATATTTGCCTCTGCGATCAGGTCGCAGAAACTTTATTTTCTTGTTACGATGATTCTCCACTTGACTCTGAAATTCTTTGAATGATTCAGACTTGTGTTTCATTAAGTAGATATACCTATATCTGCTCAAATCAACTATGAAGGTTAGAAAATAACGATACCTGCCACGAGCCTCAACACTCATCGGACTACATACATCGGTATGTATTATTTCCAATAAGTCAGTGGCTGGCTCCATTGTTCCGGAGAACGGAGTTTTAGTCATCTTGCCCATGAGGCATGGTTCGGAAGTATCAAATGATTCATAATCAAGTGATTCCAAAAGCCCATCTGCATGGAGTTTCTTCATGCGCTTTACACCAATATGATCAAAACGGCAGTGCCACAAATATGTTGCACTATCATTATCTACTTTGCATCTTTGGGCATCAATGTTATAATATGTGTATCACTATGATCGAGATTCAATAAACCATTTACATTGGGTGTATGACCATAGAAGGTTTTATTCATGTAGACATAACAACAATTATTCTCTGACTTAAATGAATAACCGTATCACAATAAACATGATCCAATCATATTCATGCTCAACGAAAACACCAAATAACATTTATTTAGGTCCAACACTAATCCCGAAGATAGAGGGAGTGTGCGATGATGATCTTATCAACCTTGGAATCACTTCCAACACACATCGTCACCTCGCCCTTAACTAGTCTCTGTTCATTTTGCAACTCCTGTTTTGAGTTACTAATCTTAGCAACTGAACCGATATCAAATACCCTAAGGTTACTATGAACACTAGTAAAGTACACATCAATAACATGTATATCAAATATACCTTTCACTTTGCCATCCTTCTTATCCGCCAAGTATTTGGGGTAGTTTCGCTTCCAGTGACCATTCCCTTTGCAGTAGAAGCACTCAATTTCAGGCTTAGGCCTAGCTTTGGGTTTCTTCACGGGAGTGGCAACTTGCTTGCCATTCTTTCTTGAAATTCCCTTTCTTTTACTTTGCTCCTTTTCTTGAAACTAGTGGTCTTGTTAACCATCAACACTTGATGCTCTTTCTTGACTTCTACCTTCGCCAGTTTTAGCATCGCGAAGAGCTCGGGAATCGTTTTCGTCATCCCTTGCATATTATAGTTCATCACGAAGTTCTAGTAACTTGGTGATAGTGACTAGAGAATTCTATCAATCAGCATCTTATCTGGAAGATTAACTCCCACTTGATTCAACTGATTGTAGTACTCAGACATTCTGAGCACATGCTCACTGGTTGAGCTATTCTCCTCCATCTTGTAGGCAAAGTACTTGTCAGAGGTCTCATACCTCTCGACATGGGCATGAGTCTGAAATACCAATTTCAACTCTTGGAACATCTTATATGCTCCATGGCGTTCAAAACGTTTTTGAAGTCCCGGTTCTAAGCCGTAAAGCATGGTGCACTAAACTATGAAGTCGTCATCATACCGAGCTTGTCAAACGTTCATAACGTCTGATACGTCTCCAACGTATGTACTTTTCCAAACACTTTTGCCCTTGTTTTGGACTCTAACCTGCATGATTTGAATGGAACTAACCTGGACTGACGCTGTTTTCAGCAGAATTACCATGGTGTTATTTATGTGCAGGAACAAACGTTCTCGGAATGACCTGAAACTTCACAGAGCAACTTTTCAGAAAATATGAAAAATACCTGCAAAAGATGAAGGCCAGGGGGCCCACACTACAAAAAAATACACTTCCGTGATGATACATGTTTGTCACAGTAGGTCACGTTTTCTGTCATGCATGTACATCCATGAAAAATTTATGATAGAATCAAGATAGTCATACCTGTGCTGTCGTAGAAGTGTTCCATGACATTGCCAAAATTATCATCACGGAAGTGTCCACTTCCATGATGATAAATTGCGCGTCACAGAAGTGCTTTCGTCAAGGGTGACCGATATGTGGCATCCACCGTAACGGAACGCCATTAAGCTATCGGGCTGGGTTTTGGATCCGGTAACCCGTTAACAACCCCAACCAATGGGGATTTTCCACGTGTAAAATCATCATTGGCTGGAGGAAACACGTGTCGGCTCACCTTTGGGACAAATGTCATCCGCTCATTGGACCGAAGGCGCCTATGATATGGCGACACGTGGCATGGCCCAACAGAGGCCCATTCCTTTGAAAAGGCCGGCCTGTTTGACTTGGTCAAAAGGTGGCAGGCCGGCCCACGGAAAGCCTGTTAACGGCCTGTTCGCATATAGCCCATTTACAGCCCGCTAACCCAGGGCCTGTTATGCCCTATCCGAATTAGGCCCAGTAGCGTCATCTAGGCCGTCCAATATGATTCAGCCCGTTTTAATTTCCGGCCCATGTGTGGCCCATGACTTCTTTCGGCCCATATGAGGACCTTTGTAACTCTTGGCCCATTAACGGTCGTGGTGAAACTGGCCCGTAATGAACAGTGTATCACTTTATACCCATTAACGGCCCGTTATTCCATTGGGACATTTCCAGCCCAAGTTATCTTTCGGCCTTCTCAGGGCCCATTGATTCTTGGGCTCATTTGCAGCATTCGGTTACATACGACCCGTTACTGTCATTTTCTGCTTGTGGGCCAAATTTAGCCCGTCGTTACAGTCGGCCCGTTTGCATGCCGTTAATACGTTGGGCCGTTTTCATGTCAAAAAAATCCGTTGGGCTGTTTTCATAGAGTTATCAAATACGGCCTATTAACGACCCGTTATGGTCCATGAATAGTATGGCCCATGATTGGCGAAATGATGATACGCCCTGTAGAAGGCCCATGGATCCTACTGCCCGTATGAGGCCCATGGATAGTATGGCCCGTAGAAGGCCCATGGATCGTATGGCCCGTAGAAGGCCCATGGACCCTACAGCCCGTAGAAGGCCCATGGACCCTAAGGACTGTATAGAAGGCTGGTGGATCCTACGGCCGGACGAAGGCCCATGGATCATACGGCCTGCAGGAGGCCCATGGTTACAACAGTCCATGTGTTGCCATGATTATTTTGGCCTAGTTACCAAAAATAGGCTATTGTGGCCACTAGAAAAAACAGAAAAAGAACTGCAGTGACTACAAGCAAACAACTAAACAAGACAATAAGGAAATAAATAAGCAAGCAATTAACGCTAGTCTATTACCGCTATTACAAATATTACATCCACTGGGCATCAAAGTTCGCCACCAGTGCAAATATAGGGAAGAAAGCAGCACATTACATACACTGGCTGTCAAAATTGGCCACGAGTGCAAATAAACGCGACAGCAAAACAAGAGCATAACTGAAACAACTTCAGGAGAGCTCAAGAAACGTTATCCTAGGTATCCACCATGCTGGCAATAAGCATAGCAAGCTGATTAGCTTTGTCCTGTTTGGTGCTAAAATCCTCCAACGCTTGCTGTTGCACCAGAAAGTATGCATCTGAATGCTCCAGGGACTTCCGCAGTCCTTCCGCTTCTTGTCGCAGTACATCTGATCGATGTCTTTCAGCTTGTAGTTGAGACTCAAGAAACCGAACTGATTCAGACATTGAGTTTGAATAGCTTGTGCAAGTGGTAGTGGCCAGTAACTCGAACACTAAACCAAGACAGGAATTTGGGGTTGTCTCGCTGTCTTCAAGATAGTCTTCCTTAGCTGTTTTATCAGCTTTGTTGGACACCAACAAGGATGTGTCACTATCATGAACCTTATCTGCATTACTTCCTTTACCATTGCTTAATAAGGCACTCTTCCCCAATATTCTGTCAGCATTCTAAAAGAATAAACAAGCAGACACACAACAAGTTTAGCATGTACTAGTATATGAAACTCATTTCGGCGAACCAGTTCATTAGTAAGATGGACAGGATTAAACTACCAAGTCTTCTATTGCCAAGTACTAGTACATAATAAAAGCATCAAACAAACATATATCTATGTCCTATGGTCACTGCATTGTCTTGCCAAATCAAAATAGAGACATGGTTCAAATCATATCAGTTCAAGACAAAGCAGCAGTGAAAGAATACAAAGCGTGGGAAACTACACGGCATAACAAGATTTCAGATGGGTACCACGGGTCTACATGTACAACAACACTATTGGCTCTGTTGTGATGCTAGTAATGTGCATGATATGAAAGCCAACTGTATACACAATTGAAATTGAAATCAACAGAGCTATTGATAAGAGCAAACCTGTTAAAGAAACATGCATGAACATACCTGCTGTGCCATTGGAGTTTCGATTGGATCCTTCAATTTAAAAATAAGTTTGTCTGAGTAAATACAGTGATACAAGAGCAAAGCAATCATAGTTAAAAAAGGCGCGCCTAAGCGAGCGCTTAAGTGCGCCTAGGCTCTAGGCGTTGGCAAAAGGCATTGCGCATAACTATGCATAATCTGTGCATAACTGCGCATAAGCATGCGCTTTGGTCAGTAAAGCACAAGGCGGTGGCAAAACGCACAATTAACGCCTAGCGCTTTTTTGAACTATGATAGCAATGGAATCTTAAATTAGAACAGTTGTTCTTCAGGTTTAGGCACTTGTTCTACATGAACAGAGTACAGTAAGACGCAAGAATATAATACTTAAAAATAGAAAATGAGCTCATAGACCTTACCACATTCTTGGTTCAGGACCAGTAGAGAACAAGGCGTTCCCAGTCATCGTCCAGTAAATGTGTCTCAGGAGAATGTAAGGGAATTTGATGAGTTTCTTTGCTGGCGAAGTACGTTTTCTTCAGGTAATTCTGATACTGCCACCAAACATTCTTGAAGATAGCAGAGGTATTAACACAGGTTACCTCATCCTGAGTTTCCAAATCGGTCCTTCTCTATAGAGAAAAATGGGAAAATTTGCTGTATTATAACCATCAAGGAGGTAGGATGTATGGGACGAAGCAAAGTAATTGCCATGAATAACATTACTTACACATAACTCCTGGACAAACACCTGCAACTGGCATTTTCCTTCATCTTCAGTATAATATTTCCAAGATGGGAAGATACGCACATACGATTTAACAACATCAAATGCGATAGATGCTAAACTACGACTAGCTGGTTGTGCTTCCTCCACAGGAATAGGCGTACTAACTGGTGGAGTTGGGGTTCGCCATGATAGTACTGGCCCTTTGGGCACTGGAGCTGCCTTACTAACTGCTCTTGTTTGGGAGCTCTGTGCTGGAGATGGTGCTGTGTCAACAGGAACTGGGTTACTATCGGCTGGGGTTGGGGTTAGATTGGGTGAAGCTGGTTCTCTATCCATCGCAGTAGGGGTACAATCTGCGAGAGTTTGGGTTATGTGTGGTAGGGCTGGTTCTTGTGCATGTACAGCCGGGGTGCTATCTCCACCAAGAGGTAGCACTGTTTTATTTGAAGACCGTGTTTTTAGTCCGCTAGATACTGGCATCACCCGCTCCAATTCAAATGGCTGATAAACAGGAAACATAGTTGAATGTACAGACATTGTATGAGAGACAGATGCAATAGATAGTGTGGAAAAAAGAGGGCATGAAATAGTTGACATGTATATTGTTTAAGTAAAACAGATAGCATGACATAATTTCACATATATGTTGTCTATCTAAACTGGATAGCATAGCATAACATAATTCAAAGATATGATGAATAACTAAACAGGATTGCATGCCATAATTCACCTACATGTTATCTAAGTAATCAGGATCGCATCATTTAATTCACATATGTGATTTATATGCTAAATAGAGGGCATTCGATATGATGTCTGAACTAAGAACATGGTGTTTAATATTGTGTATATGATGTCTAAACTATGCAACGCAAGACACCGTATGCATGATATGAGCAGTATAACCATGCCAAGTTAGAGCATACACCTTAGTGGGGGAATAGGACTGCTCATCTGTCTCTAAATCCATCTCTGAGGAGCTATCGGGACCCAACAAGAGATCTGCTTCGACAGGTAGCACTGTCTGCTCTGAAGGCCTTGTTTTCACTCTAGATTTTTCCATCTCCCACCCAAATGGCTGATTCATAGGAAGAGTAGTTTAATGTACAAACATTATCGACAAATGGAAATATAATGAAGAAAATGATGGGCAAGATATCATTAAAATATATGATGCCTGGTTAAACAGGATGGCATTGCACATTTCACATATATTATGGCTGGCTAAAAGACATGAGACTGCATAATTCCCATATATGATATAGAAACTAAACAAGTGGCATTATAGAACATGTCTAAACTAAGCAGATGACATATATGATGTCAAAAGTAGGCACTACAAGGCAACATATGCATGATATGACTAACATCATCATGCCAAGGTAGAGCAAACACCTTGGGGGGTAAATAGGAGTGGTCAGCGGCGTATGAATCCGCCTCAGAACAGATATCTTCCTCTAGATTACAATCTGGAGAGGGGTGGGGAGGGTTTGCCATTGAACCCACCATGGAGCTATGTCTGCATGACATTGTATTGCCGCTCAAAACTCTTCTCTTTTTCTCACATGTTCAGCATGACTGTGTACAATATCTCACATGCATATGAAAAAAATATGGTGAGATTATGTAAGGAGAGCATGCAGAAATTTAGAGTGATGGTAACAACCAGTGGATCGACGTTTTTCCGTTGAACCAAAATAGCCCTAATGGATCGACGTGAATGTATAGTAATAAGTGATGCAACAAGTGTACAACCTCTTTGCCGTAGCCGTGTCGACCTCAGCATCATTGGATTGGTCGCTGAAGCAGTTGAGGCAGAGGTGGCTATCGGGGGTGTGGAGGAAGATCTGAGGAATCTTTAGACGGCGTCCAAGGCACTGCTCTGTTGTGATGGATCGTTCTGTCATTGGAGCAGCTCCGGTGAGCCGTAAGACGTCAAGGCTGAAGCAGCACAAGACAGACATCGTCAATCTCAAGTGGGATTCTAATAGCATCTCCAATAGATGATGTAAAATGGATGTAAAATTAACATCACCAAAAACCACATGACTACAACAGATGAGGTAAAAACTGTTGACTCTGAACTTAACTGTCGAAACTAAAATTTACTGTGGAATTTGAATGCTACTGTCGAAACTGAACGCAATGGTAGCAGAGAGGCACTTGACATGTAGTTTAGGGAGGGCCTGCAATTCATCTTCAACCTGCACCCCCCTGAGCCGCCAGCCACCACCGGACGAACCGCCGGCCCCAGCGACGCCTCGCCGCCCCGAAACAACTCGCCGCCGCCGCCCCGGCCAACCCTCTAGGCCCCCCGCCCCCACCCTGAACCCTAAGATAGATAGTGGGGCACCTCTCCGGCAAGCCCCCGTCCCTGCTGTGGGTGGTTCTTCCTTAACTCCGGCGAGCCCCCCAACCCATGAAAACCGACTGACCCAAAAGTCGATTCAGTCGACTGGAGTGTGGCTTAATCGGAGCAGAGCAGCAGCACGAGCGAGGGGAGAGCAGCAGCAGCAGCTGGGCGAGCGAGCGATCGAGCGAGAGCTGGAGCAGCAGCAGCAGCAGCACGAGCGAGCGAGCGAGCGAGCGAGAGCCACAACAGCAGCAGCAGATCCGGCTGGTATGGCCGCCGCCGCCGAAGGGGCCTCGCACTGGGGGAGAGCCGCCGTGGAGATGTCGCCCGCGGCGCCGGCTTCAAGGTAGCCGCTCCATGGGGGTGCGGGATGGAGCGATGCGATGAGTGTACAACCTCTTTGGTGGCGCCGATTAGGCCTCGGCTTCGTCCGAGGAGTCGGTGAGGATACTGCGGTTCCGGTGGAGCAGATTAAGGCGGCACTGTGGGGATGGAGCAGCCGCGATAGACGAGGCAATCATCGGAGCAGCTCCTTGGAGGTGGAGGACGGGGCGGCTGAACCGGCGGGACGGCGAGATGGATGACGGATCCTCATCCGGGGAGGTGGATGAGGGACGTCGAGCTGTTGCGGTGGACGACGTCGTCGGGGAAGAGGCTCCGGCTGGGCAGCGGTGACGTGGCGGACGGAGGAGGGTGGGGTTTTGTGGCTGGAGCAGAGAGGTTATGGCGGCCTGGGATTTCGAATGGCGAAAAGGGGGCGATGGGAGGGGGTGAAGCATGACTTAGGGACGCGCTTGTCCAAAATGTAGGGTGTGTTACAAAAGTATCCCCCACTGATTTGAACTAGCGGCCCCTTCGGCTCAGGGTTAGAAGGGGGATTTCACGTGTCGGGATTTGGTAGCTGGAGGGAGTTTTCGCGCGCGTTGTAATTTCGGGATAGCAAGGCGCGGGTTGTGAAGGCGCCAGTTTTGGGAGCACGATATCTGAATTTTTGGGATATAACAAGACGCGGGTTGAATTTTAGGGACAAGCCTAATGTGTTGTAATATTGTACTTGTACGTACCAAATCAATTCGCACTTCCCTCAACCAAAAAGAAAACAAAAAAATAAAACTATTCACACCACACAAAGAGAGAGTCTTGCCCCGTTTTACTATACAAATGCTATTCAAAGCTACTCCCTCCTTCCATCTATATAGGGCCTAATGCGTTTTTCGATGCTAACTTTGACCAAATACTAGAGCAATGATATATGACATGCAACTTACACAAAGCACACCGTTAAATTCGTCTGTGAAAGGTTCTTTCAATGATATAATTTTCACATTGTGCATGTCATGTACTATTAGTCTTGTCAATAGTCAAAGGTGGTCTTAAAAATCTCATTACGCCCTATTTGGATAGAAGGAGGGAGTATGAATCCATGTTATGTCCGATTAAATTTTTTCACTTGCTGTATAATGCATGTAACCTACTCATACCAACATTTTAGTGCATTCCAAATGTCTATACTACCGCTGCAATTCTAACTAAATTTGAATTCGTTTCTCTATTTCAATAAGAATCTACAATCATGATTGTTGCCAACTTTAACCATCATAGTTTCCTTGCTATCCACCAGATATAAATCGGACGGCCTATAATGCAGGATGGCAGGCACACCATCAGCAACAACTCCGTTTTTTATAAGAGTAGAGATAAAATATATTAAATGTAGTATAACATGTTCATAACCACACCATGTGTATCACCATTATATATATTCACACTTGCGTCGGTTTGAAACACTATGATAAATTCTTCAAATATCCGAATTCGCTTTTTATAATGAAGTATATATGATCTCTATTCGTCTTTTACAGCCACACAACCCTCTTATCTTTGTAGCTAGCGCTAACTTTCTCTTGTGAATGCACACGCCCGCATCCCTCTCACCCTCCCTCAGCATTCTTTAGCTCCATCGCGCAAATTCTTCTTTTCACTTTAGGTCGTTCACCCACGGTGTGTGTAGGCCCCCAGCTCCTTCTTTACTGCACACATCGATCGATATGCCTCTCTAGCCAGGTGTGCCTAGCACAAACACAAGCTTCCCCTCTTCTCTTGTCACCGTCCATGCCTCACTCCCACCACTCTTTTCATTGTTCTCGTACTCGCACACTCCTCCCCCCTCGATATAGTATGCCTCTCGTACCACCTCCTATATCCATCCCACTCTCTCTATCCTTCTCCTCGTGCCTCATTTGCTTCTAACACACACATGCATGTATACCGATCGATCTCCCAATATATACCTAGATCGACTTTAACTACCCCCCCATCGATCGACGTACCTCACAAGTTATGTCTCTTCTTTCTCTAACAAAGGGCGATTGATCTTCCTATGTAGTTACGTCTGCTTATCACAGCCACATTGTCTCCCCTCATCATTCATGCATGCCTCCTGACCCGTCTCTCACACACACGTGCACAGACAACAAGCAACCATCTCCTCTCTTATTGATATTGCGGGCGTGCCCTCCATTTGTCTAGCAAGCCCATCCCACCATTTGTTAGAAGCAACTCCACTACCACCCCCTCCAACACTCTAGCTCTGTCTCTCTCCCAACCTAATTCCTCTCCTGCACATATGCATGGATGCCGATCGATCTCCCTTAATACATGAGGCAGATCGATCTCCTTAATACATGAGGTAGGCCTCTCTCCTTCTCCACACATATACCAGCCATTGTACCTCTATAGTTAATTGGGCCTCCCTCTTCCCCCACCACACACTGATAGTCGAGCGCTGCAGGTAGGTATCCATGCCACAGAGACAAACTGCACATGTCCCATCTCACGTTCCAGTAGGCCAGCCACTCTATATCTTTGACGTGGGCACTTACAAATTCGATGGCACTCTTTATCGATCGCGCGCGCGCACACACACACACACATCATCCCTCTCTTTGACTCTATGGACACCTCAAGCCGATGATACCTCCACTCTCTTCTCGTGGATCACCCCCTCTATATATATGTTATATCCACGACTCTATTTCACACACATTGCACATGTTACATTTTTTGATTGACCCCCCTTAAAAAAACTCTCAAGAACCCACACACTATATCTCTCTAGGTTTGTATCTCTCTCACACAACCCCACATAGGTGGTGTACATATACAAGAAGAGAATAGGTGCACCGTGCACGTAATCACGCTTCGTGCCCAGCCACACCCGTGCGGGTACACGGTGGAGCTCATTTCTTTACGAAATGGCAGCCCACGTGCTAATTTGAACGCTTGTAGCGGTTGTTTACCTAGGGAGGTCGTGTACCACACGTGCACGAAACAAAGTTTGACTTGACGCGTTATTTTTAAATAAAGTTATAGCGCTCAATGGCACGTACACAGAATATAAAACGATTTTTATGGAGAAAAAGGTAGTCCGCTCACTATATACAATGGAGCCTTCCTGCCTGGTTTGTCGCTCTTCAGAGTATCTCACACAAGGCTGCGGTGTCCTCTCTCTCTCTCACCGTTGGTCACTGATCCGGCCGCATCCCGTCCGCCGGGGGAAAGGGAGTGCGGTGGCCTCTCTCTCTCTCTCACCGTCGGTCACTGATCCGGCCGCATCCCGTCCGCCGGGGGAAAGGGAGGAAGTGCATCGTTTCTCCGTTCGACGGCGCCGAGGCAGCACGTCCCGATCTGCGGTACACGCCGTTCTTTCTGACTAAGCTCCGGCGCGGCAGGGCCTACGCCACCTGCTCGCAGATTCCGCCCGTCGCCGCTCACCTAGTTACATCCCGACGACCTCCAGGTATCCCCTCCGGCCTTGCTCCACTGCCCGTCTTCCCACGTCGCTGCATGTGGATCTTCCATAGTTCTTTGCCCAAAACATAGCTCGTCTGGCGTACTTTCCATATTGCATTCTCGTCCTCACACCATTTTAGACAATCACAACCGTGTTGTTATCTTCCCTTAGGACAAGGAATATGCTTGTTTTTGTCGTCGCATGTGTCATCAACTGTTATTGGCCAGTAATTGTTTCCTTTCTATCTCTTTTTTGCAAACAGGGCTATCCATTTCACCTTGTTGCTATTGCGACCTTTTGGTGAACTGCACAAATCACTTTTTTCTTAAGAGTGTTTTGTGAGGTTGTACTAAAATGTCACACGGGCAACGTCTCTACATTTCAGTGCGACTGCACAAAGGGAGATTGGTTTTGCTCTATCCTCCTCATCCAACTCCGAGCCTAATCTTCTCCAACTAGTTAGTCTTAAGAGAGACTGCAAAGGTGACCGGCTTCTATTTGTGTGTTTATTGTTTCATCAGCAATCCTCTATTATCGTAATCACACTTAATATCTTTGGAACAGGGATGCTCAGCTCTATTTTAGTGGAACTGCACAAAATGATCGGAATGTTGCATGGTCCAGACATCTACTTTTTTCCCAACATGCCTTGTTGATTTAGACAGAGCTAGGGGGACGTTGCTGCCAATGAAAGCATGGATCAATTTTAATTTAACACCTTCTCACAACTCTGTCTTCAGTTGTGATGTAATTATTAGCTCCGATCTGCTAATAATTGACATGCATTAGCAAGGAAGTTAGTTTTTTATTGTTTCTGAAAGAGCATCGATGGCAAGACACGCGAAACAAAAGCTGAAAGCTCACACCATTGTAAAATTTCATGTCGCTGGAAAATTATTTGTATAGTACGTCAATTATGTAAACAAATGATGGAAGCTTGATAGCATTGCCAGAAGCCTCTTCATCATCCGGGTCCATGTGCCATGCACAAAATTATACTCCTTTGTTCCTAAATATTTGTATTTTTACAAATTTCAAACGGGCATATTTTAGAGTGTAGATTCACTCATTTTGCTTCGTATGTGTACTCCCTCCGTTCCTAAATATTCTATTCGTCTTTCTAGAGATTTCAACAAGTGACTACATACGGAGCAAAATGAGTGAATCTACACTCTAAAATATGTCTATATACATCCGTATGTGCTAGTCCATTTGAAATCTCTAAAAAGACAAATATTTGAGTAGTCACTCGTTGAAATCTCTAGAAAGACAAATACTCCGGAGTATATTTAAGAACTGAGGGGGTAGTGCACAACCGCATGGGAGACTCAGCCCGGTCATTGCGCCGCATTAATAGTGAGTAATGAGCAGTCAAATCATAAGGCCCACCATTCCCACTGTAAGTTGCTCTGACGAAGCAACCATCAATACGCTCTTCTTTGAATCCGCTCATACTATTCCATCCGTCACTGTTTATACTGCGCGCTTCAGAAAAAAGAAAAAAATTCCGTGGGACCAAGGCGACTAGCGATCGGCCTGAAAAATAGCATTGGTAGTTATAGCACAGCGTCTATTACTAGAGGGAATAATGCGTACACACATGCATGCAGTGCTTCCACCCCTGGTACACACATGCATGCACTTACTCCACTCCGTAGTAGTACAGTACATGGAGAGAAAATTGTGGACTTGATTGCGGTTACCACGCCCTAATTAATTGAGCATTAAACCAAACGCGTCTAAAGTCTCTCTGGTGGTGGAAATGCATGGAGAGAAATGCATCATAATGAAGCACGCCCTGTAAACTGTGCCAGAGGGAGGAGTAGTATGAAGGTGCAAAACCAAGTACGCATATGGCCAGTCGGTCAACACATGTCCTCTTGGCATATCACTGACATGTGGGACAGGAGTGTGAGCAAACCGATCTCAATTGACGGCAAAGAGCCAACCCGCCGTTCCTTGAGAGAGACGAGGAGCGAGAACACACAGACGGGCTCGCACGGAGGCCAAGATATATTCGAGCATGGTTGGTTGATCGATATCATTCATTGAATGTTGGGCTGCCGTTTTCCGCCCTTCTCCGGAATAAATGTGTACTTTATCAGAGATAAAAATAAGAGTACAGACGCTCCACCATGCGGTTCTAGTAGTAGTACTACTCGTACTACTGCGCTTGGCTCTTCGCCTCTTCGTGAAGTCGAACAATGATGGTACTCCACATGTTGGGTACTATAGTGTAAGCCTCTGACAATCTGACACCGAATGGACTGATGCGTGTCCACCGAGGGTAGGTTGCATTAGTCAAAAGGCGTAAGCGAGCTTCACCTTGTCCTGCAAGCTTCTCCTCGTTCTGCGGGTTGACGGGACACACCAAAAAGTAGTGCTAGTC
The DNA here is from genome assembly GCF_056163025.1 of Triticum urartu. Lineage (NCBI taxonomy): Eukaryota > Viridiplantae > Streptophyta > Magnoliopsida > Poales > Poaceae > Triticum > Triticum urartu. Next base: position 438,727,736 of record NC_141878.1, on the reverse strand, counting down.
CATACTCCCTCCTTTCTGGTTAATATGGCTTAATCTTTTTTGCGGGTAAATGAGAGAGCTTTATTCATATATAAGCATTCTTAGGACGATCAGCCAAGACACTGGTCACTAGGAAGCGAGGTACCTCACAAAAAAGAAGTAGGAAGCGAGGTGTTTCATCAAGCCAGCTCTCGGCCACATTCAAAGTGCAGCAAGCACGGTTCGCACGAAGATGCGCCGCAAGGTTTGCTGACCTGTTTGCATGCTGAATAACAAAAAAGAGGAAATATTACTGAGCGCTACTATTTGTAACAGGATATGAGCCAGAATTAAGCGAGAATTGTGGCGAGTGTTCCATGCAATCAACTTCCATTATCACATGCGAGAACCCTCGAAGAGAACCAAATGTGTTGAAGATTGCTTTATCACATTTTAAAATTATAATAAGAGTGTAGACGCTCCTCCATATGGTTCCTAGTACTAGTATAATACATACCTTTATAGACTATAGTAGTAGTACTGGTAAACTTTGCGCTTGGCTATTCGCCTATTCGGGAAGTTGAACAATAATAGCACTAGTAGTAGTATAGTGTATGCTTCTGGCAATCTGACACCGAATTAACTGTTGCACGTCCACCGCCTGAGCGAGGGAGAGCTTGCATTAGTCAAAAGTTTCTCCTTGTCCTGCGAGCCACCGCACGCAAGCTTCTCCCGTCCTGCAACCTTCTCCTCATTCGGCAAGTTGACGGGACACATCAAAGTAATGCTAGTCCATACTGCCTCCTCTCCGGTTAATATGACTTAATTTCAAACGAGATAAATATACTGTCTGTCACTGTATATTTGTAAAAATATGGTCAGTGGACTTCATAATACGCTCATTGCGCTCAATATATATATTTTCCGGTGTTTATACAGTCACTAGCTCATCCTGACTGAGTATGTGTGTGCATGCACGTGTAGGTTGAGCACTTGAGTGTGACCATGTGTGTTCCTCGTGTGCTCGGACATGCATGCATTAGGGCGTCGCGCATGTTTTTGCGTCCATGTGTACGTGTGACTGTTGCATACACGTAGTGGGAATACATGTAGGGGCCACTAAGGAGCAGCCAAATCACATAGTAAGTTAGTCGGAAGAAGCAACCATCATTTCACTCTTGAATGACACGTACGCAATATAAAATGGTTGATATGGAGAGAAAAACAAAACCACTATATATAAACTAGCAGGAGCCTAAGCTACAAGCCTGCTTGCTTAGGTTGCTCTCTTCACAAGCATAGAACGACGGGCCTGATCCCGCAGCTGGGGGAAGGGAACAATGTTCTGCGTAGACGCGGTCGACATCGGCGAGGGAGAAAACCCACAGTCGGTGCGTCCCAATCGGGGGTCACCGCGGTATGGGCCGATGCCGCATCCCAACCGCCCTTCTAGCTACAGCCCGATGTCCCAGGTAGCCCATCTTCCTTTTGGAGCCGGCTTGCTCCACTGCCGTAGCTCCATCTCCATGTCAATCTTTCTCTACTTCTACCGGCTTCTACTTGTGATGAGTTTATATCTCATGAACTAGTGCCAGTACTATTATTCTAATCACACTTCTTCAATATCTTTGCCATCAGGGATGCTCAGGTCGATTTTAGTGGAACTGCACAAAAGCATCGTATGATCCGAGGGTGCCAGCCATCTTTCCTTCGACAGGTTCTACCTGGCCAGGAAATTAAATCATGTTTAGGGTTTAGGGTTTAAGTCATAGTGACCACATCAGTAGTTTTTCTTTCGTACATGCTCTCACAACTTTTTTCTTTAGTTGTGAAGTAAATATTGGCTATGATCTGTGAATCATTGAGATGCATCAACATGCGTGCTAGTTTTCCTTTGTATTTGATGGAATGTTGTAACGGGGCAGCCTTGGAATAGGAATGAAAATGGAGTGGAAAGTTTCCATTTTTCCGGAGAAAAAATGGAAACGGAGAGAAACCAACGTTTCATTTTGTTGGATCACGCCATCGAGCAAAACCAACATTTAAATCATGTCTATCGTGTTCGTGTCTCACCCTCCTCCACGGCTCGACCCCACACGGTCGCTCGGCATGCCACTCACCGCAAACCGAGTATACGATAGCTTTCCCGCCTGCTTGTCGATGGATCGCGCCATGGAGTACTAGCACTACTAGAAGAGATTGACGAGTTGGGGGAGGACAGCTAGCTGTAGTACGGACTCCCAAGAACTTTTTACATGCATGTTGTAGCCGGCTATTGCGACCTTTGAACGCGGAGCAGCCGCGTGCACCCGGAAGCGGCGCGGGCGACGCTCTCTCGGCCAGCGTGCCGCTTCAATGCCGGCGCCAGTGAGAGGTCGCGTCCACTCTGGCCGGGCATGAATGCGGCACTGACCGTTTTGGGCGGGAAGCACGCGCGGGTGATGAAGAGGGTTCGGGTTGGTCAGGACCGGCCGTGGCAGCGGTCCGGACTTGTGCAAACAAGAGATGTTGTACGTTAATATTGCTGCGTATATAATTAACAACATAAATAATGTGCCAGTTGGACAAATATGATTGGAGATGGAGATGGAAATGGAATTTTACGTAAACATGGATATGCATGTCTATGTCTATGTGTGTGTGCGCGACGACTCTCGCGACCTGGAAGCGGGGGCATGTTTTTGATCGAGTTTTCTTTCTTGGTACGTTAGAAAATCAGTTTGTCTAATTCACATCTAGATGTTATTTAAGGATATCACATCTAAGCTCCCAAAAGTATATAATGTAGCAACAAGAAACAAAAAAAACTAGGAAAAAAATAGACCACAAATAGAGTGGACATTAACTTAGGGTTTGCACTCTCCACACGCTCGCCGCACTACATATATGTTACATGCTGGAGGCTTAGCGTTCATTTGCCAGGGTTTGCTATATTCACAGTCTCTCACCCCCTCTTCACCAGATCTAAACAAGACTGCATTGGCCTCTGGTCTCTCTCTCCCCCCTCACAGCTGGTGAAGGAGGCGTCCGTATCCCGTCGCACCGGGAAGGGAAGGAGGTGCAGCGTTCACTCTATCGCCTTCGGCGAGGGAGGCAATCCACTGCCAGCTGCGCTGTTCTCTTTCACCCAGCGCCTATGCGGGAGGGCCACCGACCCCTACTTCCTCGTTGTTGTACGTAGTGTGGGCAGATCCGGCCTCCCGCCGCACGCTTTGCCACATCCCGATGACCATAAGGTATAAGTTTCTTTGAAACCGTCGTTGCTCTAGCTGCATGTGGATCTTTTTCGATCTGTAGTCGAATCTAGGTCTTGGTTCAAAGTGGAAAGAATGGTGCGGTGGGCTGGAGCAAGAATCTAGGACGTGGTTCAATGAGGAAAGGAGGGGCGGAAAGTTGTATAGACTGGCTATCCAGCCGCTTTGTAGGTCGAAAAGGGAAAAAGGGGGTAACCCAGTACACACATCTGTAAGGAACCGATCTCTTTGTTGTAAAGGGAAAGAAACTAGGGGGTCAGGTAGTTTGTGCAGGACTAGATTTGCTACCCTCACATAGGAAGAAGGTTCAAAGAGAACAAATATGGGACTAGCGCATATATGTTGCTTGGCTACATACTCTGCATCACCCATTTATACGTGTGGACGCACATGGTGCTGGCATGTCCCATACAGCTATTTTGCTGTTGTTAATCTAAGAATGCCACTGGAAAATTGAAGCAATGCCACTGTTAAAAGTAAATTACATTTTTAACGAATGTTGTTTCAAGAAAATGTCTCTGTTAATATGAATCAATGCAACCGTTTTAGAAATGCTACTGTCCTACTTTGTTTTCCATCCAAGATAAGGTAGATGCTTCTTTCTGTCACCGTTTGTTTCATCCTCCTTTATCGGCAAGTAATTGTTTCCCTTTTTGCCTCTGTTAAAATAGGGGTATCGATTCAACTTGTTGCTATTGCGACATTTTGCTTCGCTACTCGAAACACTTATGTTTTAAGAGTGTTTTGTGCAGTTCAACTTGAATGTCACACCGGTGACTTTGCTTAATTTTGGTGGAACTGCACAAAAGGAGATCGACATTTGTTTCCAGTCTTCGTGGCGAGTTGTTTCAAATCTTGGTCTCAACCACATGATGTGGAGTGTGCTTTGAGATGTTGTGCTACTTGTTTTGGTACTGTTTTAAATAAATGTTTAATTGAAGCTATTGTATTGCTGTCTTTTCCCATTAAGTAGTGAACAAAAATGGGACCAACCCAGACATGATCTTGTTGCTTTGTTACAACAAATTCAGCATCACCCCCTTTATAAGCCAGTTATGCCACTCTCAGAATTAACTACTGAATCTTATTTCAAAACTGCAACACTTGTTAGGGATTGGCGGGATTACCATTTTTGTGGCCGCATGTTTCATCCTCCTTTATTAGCCAGTAATTGATTCCTTTTTTGCCTCTGTTTAAACAGGGATATCTATTCAACTTGTTGCTATTGCAACATTTTGCTTCGCTACACGAAACACTTTGCTTGATTTCAGTGCAACTGCACAAAACGAGATTGGATTTCCTATTCGTGTTGGCAGATTCGTATTTTATCTTCTCCGTCTCGTGAAAGGTCACTACAGGCCTTCATCCACATGATTGTGCAGTGTGCTTTGAGATGTTGTGCTACTTGTATTGGTACTCTTTTAAATAAATGTTGAATTGAAGCTATTGTATTGTTATATTTTCCCATTAAGTAGTGAACAAAAATGGGACCAACCCAGACATGATGCTTGTTGCTTTGTTGCAACAAACTCTGCATCACCCCCTTTATAAGTAGATGGAAGCACATACTGTTGTTGCGCCCACTCTCCCCTGGAACTGTTTATGCTTTTTGTTAATCTAATGCCGCTGGTAAAATTAAGAAATGCCACTCTCATAATTAATTAACTACTGAATCTTAGTTCAAAACTGCAACACTTGTTAGGAATGGTACTATCCTGCTTTGTAGTTCTTTCTACATGTTTAACCAAGGTATTGTTAAGATAATGTCTCTGTTAAAATGAATCAGTTGCATTGTTTTAGGAATGGTACTTTTCTGCTTTGTCGTTCTTTATACATGTTGAAACAAGGCATTGTTAAGATAATGTCTCAGTCAATATGAATGAATCACACTGATGGAGAATTGCTACTCTCCTGCTTTGTTTCCCATTAAGATAAAGTAGATCAGTAGATGCTTTTCTTCTGGGAGTACAAGTCATCAACCGTTATTTCTCAGTAATTGTTTCCCTTATACCTATTGTTGCTTACAGGGATATCAAAATTAAAGCTCGGTTTTGTTCTGACTTCGATTTTAGTTGAACTGCACAAAAGGAGCCAATGTGTCCAAGGCAAACTGCTGCATTACTGGGTCCAGTTGGTCGTTCCACTTTGCAAAAAGAAGTAGTCACTGTTTGCGCTACATTACAGAAGGAATGACCGAGAAGCTTTACAGAGTATTATTAAACACCGGTGACAATACTAGTCTGCAGAGACCATTGGCTTCTATTTCTTGTGGGTCATACTCTATTTCCTCCGTCGGGAATTCTACTAAATCCCCATTCAAACAATTCTGGGAGATGTGTCCTTCTTCTCCACATGAATAGCATGACTTGGTGCAGGGTTTAATTGGCTCTTCTTTGGGTGTGTCCTCCACATCTTCCTTCATCACAGGTTCTTCTAAACTTTCCATAAGGGCTCCTCTCATTGCTTCTTTCTTCTGTTGGATGGTTCTTTGTACCATGGGGTAAATGTGACACTGAGCAGGGTAGTGGGTAGTCCCTTCACACAAGAAACAAGTGATCTGCCTAGTTGGGCATTCTTCAGCTGGGTGACTTCCTTCACAATTAGGGCATTCATCCTTGTGTTCTTTATGGTTGTGTCCTATTTCTCCACAAAGCTTGCATGCACAAGTTTTTTTCATATCCTTTCCATAAGGCTTCAATTTCTGGGACACAAACTGAGACTTTAGCAAAGTCAACTTAAATTCTTTCCAAGTGGTTACTCCTTGCCATCCATTGATGGTTTGGTACATCCTCCACCAAGTAGCAGCACCTCTTTCAAAGCATTAAAGAGCATGCTGGGCCATATCCTTTCCGACTATAGGGTTGTTCTCCATATGATCCTCCATGTTCTAGATCCATCGGTCTGTTTCCAATTGACTCATTGGTCCCGAAAATACAAGCTCATCTCCATTCATCCTCTATTGGGTCCATGAGTTTTGGGGTGAGATAAGAGAGATTGAGAGGGATTACACACAATACAAACAAGAGTTTTTGAAAAGACGGATTTTTTATTGTGGCTGTCGAGAAAACATCAAACAAATGACAGCTCACAATCGTCGCATCTAACGTAGGTATATAACAGGGGTTTGGTCTTCTAAAGGTCAACATCGCCAAACTCTTCAAGTCTTGTTCATGTCTCCGATGGCTTCTTCCCATCGTACCTGTCCTTCTTAAGTTCTTTTGCCAAATCAACTCTATTGTCGCGAAGTCTCTCATGACGTCCTTTAATATTCCTGGAGTTGCGTTCCAAACTTCTGGTTTCAACATCCTTCGCATGAACCATGGTCCTACCGTCCTTCAGTTCCTGACAATTCTCCGGTATCTCGAGGTTTTACTTCTCTAGCTTGGCTACTTTCAACTTTTGGGTCCTGAGTTCTTCACGAAATGCTTCCTTTCAAATACGGCTTCTTGTTGGTCCATCTTAACTTCTTAATGTAACACTCCAGATCCTGGTGATACACTGGCTAAGGTTAAAACTTCATCTTACTAATAGGTGCTCCATCAGCCTTGTTCCATCAAATCCATTCTGAAGAAATGCATCCTTAACTCAGCACGGTGACAATAGCATCAGCGGGCGATGACATCACGGATAACCGTGTTTCTGCTCTTGTCATTCCCATGAGCTATCATTCCATAGTTGATATCTCCTGCCTTAGGGTCTTCTTTGACAAAACTTCGAGTTCTCATACTCCTTGTTTCAGTCTTTCTCTGATACACCTTGATCTCGGGTATTGACAACTTCCATAATCTGTCAAGTTCCATAAGGGTAGCCTTCCTAGGTCATACAAATCTGGGAATTCTTTAGAGCCTTCAATTTCTCCTAGTCTTCGGCCTTCAACCGTTGTAGTTTCCATTGCACGGAAAATACTCTTCATTCCGAAGTGGTCTTAGTTGTCCGATATCTCGTACTTCTTGGAGTGGTTTCATCAGTCGAATCTTCGTGTGGTCAAAAAGGGAAAGGGGTATGGTCTCACTAAAGGGAATTTTTGAATAAGCTCAGAAGAGAAGAGAGGTAAAAGATCTTTTTGAAAGGGAAAGTTTTAGAGAAAATCCTTTCTATGGGCTTGCCAGTTTCTAGGGTCACGTCCTACAGTCAACATGTGCTCTGATACCATCTTGTAGCGACCCGACCCGAATGGATCAAGTCTCTGTGCTTAAGTGTCATCCCTGGATCGGTATGCTGACACACACAGTACTCGAGGATTTATAACAGAGGTAAATCACATGTATAAGTAACGTAAATACTATTACCTCAAATCCAAAATAGCGGAAGTAACAAGGTTGTGGATTCCCATCAACACCAACGGCAAAGTTGAGTGTAGAAATCGTAACCCTAACGTATCACTTACTCGTCGTAAGAAACCTGCAACATGAGACGTTGCAGCCCGAAACGGGGCAGTACATTGAATGTACTGGCAAATTCACACCATAGAGAAAATGATGAACAATGGCTATCACTATATGCATATATGGCTGGTGGAAAAGCTCTATGGTTATAAGGTTTTTGCGTAAAGCCAATTTTTCCCTACTGCAAAGGAATAAATTTTATTTAACTATCATGGTGGTTGTTGAACATTGAGAATGGTTGACAGCATTCTCAATCCCAATTAAGTAACATCATTAAACCCAACAATATTCATTTAAAGTAACGTGATGAGATCAACAGGATAATCCAAGAACTAGATACTCAAGATGTCCATAACCGGGGACACGGCTAATCATGATTAGTTTGTACACTCTGCAGAGGTTTGCGCACTTTTCCCCACAAGACTCGATCTCCTCCGTTGGTTTTCTCGCACTACATGGTGTTTGAGAAACGGATGACCGAGACATAGCCTTTCAGAAGCGCTAGCACCTTACGTTGGATAGACCAGTACACCTACTTTCCCCTACATCTGCTAGTCTACCCTGTAAGAGTTCGCACGACTTAATCAACTATGCCAGAGCCCATAATGGCTTGTGGCTGCACACGGAAGTTTCTAGTATGAATAATCTCATGATCCCTTTGAGCCTGGGTGGCGGACCGTAGGATGATCACACGGTATATCCCCGGGATCTCCTAGGACAACACTGGTATATCCCCAGGTGTCCGGGCAAGTCCACTGGTATATCCCCAGGGTGCCCCTAGCAATCCACCCAGATGTGTATTCAAGTTTCCACCTTAAGTTGAACCATTAAATAACAATCTCACATCTGTCATGGATTTCACTCATACCCAAACCACATCTACGAGCATAGCATGGCAATATAAGCATAACGTAAAAGTAACTCCCAAGGTTTGAATGCAGGGCAATAGGTTCCTACCTCATCAACTACTTCCCAATACCCACATGTTATCAATCCTACTCATGCAATGTTTGAGGGTGAAGCTAATGCATAAAAACTGGGTATGGAAGGGGATATGATCAAAGTGTGAACTTTCCTGCAATGTTGATGAAGATGATTCGCACTCATAACTCTTGATAGTTCTACTCGTCACACTCCGGTCAATCTATCGTAAGCAAGCAATAGTAACCACATATAAGCAAGCACTCAAAAGATCAGAAAGAATGAAGAAGACGATTCGGAAACATCAAAACCAAGCAAATAACTCTTGCAACATAAAACAATTTCTAACAGTACCAAAATTATGTGAATTTGGCCTTATTAGAATGTTTAGGTCAAGAGCTTCGATTTGCAAAAAGAATCAACTCAAACAGAGCTACGAAACTCAAGTTATGATCAAACGAAGTTTGAATTCAAATCTGATCTAATTCAAATTTTAAACTTTTCAAAAACATGTTTGAGTTGGATTAATGGATAGAGGGGTTCATACCGAAGACGTGGGCATTGGTTTCGTTGGATTTGGATAAACGGGTAAGAAGTTGTGCTCGTTTGAAAACTAGGGGCCAATCTGTAAATAATTATATTCACGGATAGGTCCTTGACGTAAAATAAGCAGAAAAAGAAAAAAACCTACTGAGCGAACGCTCACTTTCTAACTCTAACCAGCGAACGTTCTCTACAAAAACGAAACAAAAAAACAGAAAGATCTAGATCGTTGGATCCAGATCCAACGGACGGTAGGCGGCGGTTACCGCGGCGATCACCGGAGTCGGGGAGGACGACGGCGGCGGCTTCGGTCTCGGCCAGAGCGGCGGCTCCGGGCGTCGCGGGAGGCAGAGAAGAGCACGGGGAGGTGCGGCGTGGAGCGGCGGTTGAAGTGGTGGCGTCGGCGGCGGTCGAGGGTGGCGGTGGAGCGCGGGACGAGGCGACGGATCTCCGGCGGAGCTCGCAACTCCGGCGGCGGAGTGCGGCAGCTAAGGAAGAGGAGAGAAAAGGGGGTCGGGGTCCCGGGGCTTCGGATTTATAGGGGGGGAGGGGCGGCGAGAAGCTTGGAGGAGGGGCAAGGGGAGGCGTGCCCGGCCGGGACTCGACGGCGGCGGCGGAGTCGGCCACGCTCGGGACTTCGTCCCGAGCTCGAAGACGGGGCGGTTGGAAGCTGGGCCGCGGCCTGGCGAGATGCTAGGCCGGCCCAGTCGGTGAGGCTGAACAGTTTTTTTAAACCCCTTTTCTTTCACAAACAAACAAAAAGAAATAAAACAAAAGAAATACAAATAGTAAATAGGCATATAATATATCAAAATTTTCAGAAAAAGATTTTCTACGACATGAACATTTTTCTTGCATTAAATAAAATACACATAAATTCTAATAATTCAAAAAGTGCTACTGGTCTATTAAAATCCAACAACAATCATTTTTAAAATACCAAAATGATTTCAAATTAATTTTTCTCCAATTTTCTGTTGTAGGGAATCATGTTACCCTAATTTCCATATATTTTATTTTTGGAGAAAATAATTTGAATAAAACTCAAATAAATCCAAATTGAAAATTAAATTCAAAAGAACTTTGAATTTAATTCTTTGAAACTCCCAACTCATATTTCATATAATTTGAAGAAGTCATTTTATCTCCTCTCGTGAAAATCATTGAGTTGCTTAAAGTTTCTGAATTGAAATGTTTCCAAATGAAATTCAATTATTTTCAAATACCCTTTCATTTAATTTTAAATGGAAGAATTCATATCATCTTTGCACAAGGGTTTTGTATTTGAAAAGAATTTGAATTCATGGAGATCAGAAAGCAAATATGAAAGTTTGGGAAAGTCCTTTTATTCCCTCTCATTTAACTTCCAAAAGTTTCAAATTCACTCACTTTCAGTCAATCAATCAAACAATCAATCAAATCTATCTATTTATTATAACAATCCAAAATTTAGAATTTTGGGATGTTACAAACCTACCACCCTTAAATGAATCTCGTCCTCGAGATTCGGAGAGGCTAGAAAGAAAAAGGTTAGGGTTTGGGGGGTCTCCTCAGAATCCATTGATCATCACAAGGGTCTGGGGTGCTACCACCCTTAGAAACATTGTTACGGTTCCATCAAAACTCATATACCCCATCCTTATTCTTGACAGTGTCGGTCTTCTTAGATCTTCAGGATAATTCCTTATCCGGGCTCTTCCGGTAGTGGCATAACCTTACCACAATTCTTTTTTCCTTTCATCGTGGTAAGATTATTCCGAGATTGGGTCTTCTTAGCTGACGGGTCTGGCGCCAATACTAACTAACTATCGATATCTCATGGTGGTAATCCAATTATGGTTTCTCCTGCAGGAAATGGGTCTGGGTTGAACCTCACCGTATAACCTACGGTTGGCAAAGCTGCCTTGTACAAGGGAAAAATACCTATACCATTCTAAGGCTTAGACAAGGTTTTGATCGTCGTCTCTCCACTATAGGTAAGTCACTCAGATTTACCATCCCATATAGCAAGGCGAATAATAAGAGTAAGTCGGTATGGTGATCAATCCATCCCGCACCCAAATCATTACCTTGTATACGGTTTAGTGAATCTCGCATTCTAGCACTCGGTCATCCTCACAAGCATTGCAGAATTTCTCTTGTCGACGAACTGGGTTCGGATAAATCCATTGATTCTGCAAGCCAGACAAACATCTATCGTCCCTTCACAACTCTCAGGTTTTGCGTTACTCCTATAAAATCGTCGGTGGGTAAGGTCGTACTCTCTTCCAGGGGTTTTCCTTCAGCAAGGATGTTCTTGCTTCTTGGCAGGTCTTGGGGCCTGTGGGTTATGGCCCATCTCATCACTTGTAGACCTTGAACTCATCATCGGGGCAACTGATCGTTATTCCAACATCCAACTTCCTAGTATTCTTAAATCCATCCAATTGTACTGTCTTCCTTCCTTCTATTGGCACCAAACTAGGACATGATTACTCAGACTCATCATGGAGTTTCCATTGATCCATATTTCTGACATCATACCTCCTTTATATCCATTAGTAATTCATCTCTTCATCCTCGTGGGATATCCCTCATATCGGGGTAAAAACTTATACTTATCGAGTCCATATTCCACTTCGTGGAACATCGTTATGCTTTCCAGGGTCAAGCATCCTTACAAGGGAATATTGGCCATCTGTGCATGGCACTTCTTCAACTGGGAAACGTGAAACACATCATGAACTCCTGACAGTCCTTCGGGTGACTCCAACTTGTAGGCCACTTCTCTCATACGCTCAAAACTCGGTATGGTCCTACAAATCTCGGGGCTAACTTTACCTTAACTCCAATTCATTTAACTCCTCGCAGAGGGGTCACACGAAGACATGCTCTGTCTCCAATTTCATAGACCACCTCCTTGAGTTTTTGAGTCTACATAACTCTTTTGCCTGGACTGAGCTACCTTCAGTCTATCTCGAATCAACTTAACATTCTCTTCCGACTCCTTGATCACATTTGGTCCAAACAACTGACGGTCTCCAACTTCATCCCACATACTCTTGGGGTATCACACATATCGAGACAAAACTCGTATTCATTTTGTCCGAAATCCATTACAGGGTACTACCACCCTTAAAATGCACAAATCTTCCATAGACCATATTTCTCATATCCTCAAAATGGTCAAAATCCTTCTTCATAGAGTAACAACTCATAAAATCCATATCAGTACCAACGATGCTACTTTATTCATTCTCAAATGATTACAATCTCTCGCTTTTCCATTACATGTCTCAACTCAACACCTCAATATAAAAGAAAATGTTCTCACTTCTACTACTCCATTCCTTTTGTTGCAAACTCAACTATCTAGCACAAGTTTCCTTCTCCTTGGGGCATTCTCTGGCAAAGTGCCCTGCTCCATTACAACTAAAACATATTACTTCTGACAAGTATCGAGGTTTCCTTTTGGGGCAACTGCTGAGGTAGTGCCCTGAATCCTTGCACCTGTAACAGGTGATATGAATCAGATCCTTCCTGGAATCCAATCTGCTTCTCTTCCTGGACTTCTTCATGCCAATCATGGCTTCTATTTCTTGTGGGTCATACTCTATTTCCTCCATCAGGAATTCTACTAAATCCCCATTCAAACAATTCTAGGAGATGTGTCCTTCTTCTCCACATGAATAGCATGACTTGGTGCAGGGTTTAATTGGCTCTTCTTTGGGTGTGTCCTCCACATCTTCCTTCATCACAGGTTCTTCTAAACTTTCCATAAGGGCTCCTCTCGTTGCTTCTTTCTTCTGTTGGATGGTTCTTTGTACCATGGGGTAAATGTGACACTGAGCAGGGTAGTGGGTAGTCCCTTCACACAAGAAACAAGTGATCTGCCTAGTTGGGCATTCTTCAGCTGGGTGACTTCCTTCACAATTAGGGCATTAATCCTTGTGTTCTTTATGGTTGTGTCCTATTTCTCCACAAAGCTTGCATGCACAAGTTTTTTTCATATCCTTTCCATAAGGCTTCAATTTCTGGGACACAAACTGAGACTTTAGCAAAGTCAACTTAAATTCTTTCCAAGTGGTTACTCCTTGCCATCCATTGATGGTTTGGTACATCCTCCACCAAGTAGCAGCACCTCTTTCAAAGCATTAAAGAGCATGCTGGGCCATATCCTTTCCGACTATAGGGTTGTTCTCCATATGATCCTCCATGTTCTGGATCCATCGGTCTGTTTCCAATTGACTCATTGGTCCCGAAAATACAAGCTCATCTCCATTCATCCTCTATTGGGTCCATGAGTTTTGGGGTGAGATAAGAGAGATTGAGAGGGATTACACACAATACAAACAAGAGTTTTTGAAAAGACGGATTTTTTATTGTGGCTGTCGAGAAAACATCAAACAAATGACAGCTCACAATCGTCGCATCTAACGTAGGTATATAACAGGGGTTTGGTCTTCTAAAGGTCAACATCGCCAAACTCTTCAAGTCTTGTTCATGTCTCCGATGGCTTCTTCCCATCGTACCTGTCCTTCTTAAGTTCTTTTGCCAAATCAACTCTATTGTCGCGAAGTCTCTCATGACGTCCTTTAATATTCCTGGAGTTGCGTTCCAAACTTCTGGTTTCAACATCCTTCGCATGAACCATGGTCCTACCGTCCTTCAGTTCCTGACAATTCTCCGGTATCTCGAGGTTTTACTTCTCTAGCTTGGCTACTTTCAACTTTTGGGTCCTGAGTTCTTCACGAAATGCTTCCTTTCAAATACGGCTTCTTGTTGGTCCATCTTAACTTCTTAATGTAACACTCCAGATCCTGGTGATACACCGGCTAAGGTTAAAACTTCATCTTACTAATAGGTGCTCCATCAGCCTTGTTCCATCAAATCCATTCTGAAGAAATGCATCCTTAACTCAGCACGGTGACAATAGCATCAGCGGGCGATGACATCACGGATAACCGTGTTTCTGCTCTTGTCATTCCCATGAGCTATCATTCCATAGTTGATATCTCCTGCCTTAGGGTCTTCTTTGACAAAACTTCGAGTTCTCATACTCCTTGTTTCAGTCTTTCTCTGATACACCTTGATCTCGGGTATTGACAACTTCCATAATCTGTCAAGTTCCATAAGGGTAGCCTTCCTAGGTCATACAAATCTGGGAATTCTTTAGAGCCTTCAATTTCTCCTAGTCTTCGGCCTTCAACCGTTGTAGTTTCCATTGCACGGAAAATACTCTTCATTCCGAAGTGGTCTTAGTTGTCCGATATCTCGTACTTCTTGGAGTGGTTTCATCAATCGAATCTTCGTGTGGTCAAAAAGGGAAAGGGGTATGGTCTCACTAAAGGGAATTTTTGAATAAGCTCAGAAGAGAAGAGAGGTAAAAGATCTTTTTGAAAGGGAAAGTTTTAGAGAAAATCCTTTCTATGGGCTTGCCAGTTTCTAGGGTCACGTCCTACAGTCAACATGTGCTCTGATACCATCTTGTAGCGACCCGACCTGAATGGATCAAGTCTCTGTGCTTAAGTGTCATCCCTGGATCGGTATGCTGACACACACAGTACTCGAGGATTTATAACAGAGGTAAATCACATGTATAAGTAACATAAATACTATTACCTCAAATCCAAAATAGCGGAAGTAACAAGGTTGTGGATTCCCATCAACACCAACGGCAAAGTTGAGTGTAGAAATCGTAACCCTAACGTATCACTTACTCGTCGTAAGAAACCTGCAACATGAGACGTTGCAGCCCGAAACGGGGCAGTACATTGAATGTACTGGCAAATTCACACCATAGAGAAAATGATGAACAATGGCTATCACTATATGCATATATGGCTGGTGGAAAAGCTCTATGGTTATAAGGTTTTTGCGTAAAGCCAATTTTTCCCTACTGCAAAGGAATAAATTTTATTTAACTATCATGGTGGTTGTTGAACATTGAGAATGGTTGACAGCATTCTCAATCCCAATTAAGTAACATCATTAAACCCAACAATATTCATTTAAAGTAACGTGATGAGATCAACAGGATAATCCAAGAACTAGATACTCAAGATGTCCATAACCGGGGACACGGCTAATCATGATTAGTTTGTACACTCTGCAGAGGTTTGCGCACTTTTCCCCACAAGACTCGATCTCCTCCGTTGGTTTTCTCGCACTACATGGTGTTTGAGAAACGGATGACCGAGACATAGCCTTTCAGAAGCGCTAGCACCTTACGTTGGATAGACCAGTACACCTACTTTCCCCTACATCTGCTAGTCTACCCTGTAAGAGTTCGCACAACTTAATCAACTATGCCAGAGCCCATAATGGCTTGTGGCTGCACACGGAAGTTTCTAGTATGAATAATCTCATGATCCCTTTGAGCCTGGGTGGCGGACCGTAGGATGATCACACGGTATATCCCCGGGATCTCCTAGGACAACACTGGTATATCCCCAGGTGTCCGGGCAAGTCCACTGGTATATCCCCAGGGTGCCCCTAGCAATCCACCCAGATGTGTATTCAAGTTGCCACCTTAAGTTGAACCATTAAATAACAATGTCACATCTGTCATGGATTTCACTCATACCCAAACCACGTCTACGAGCATAGCATGGCAATATAAGCATAACGTAAAAGTAACTCCCAAGGTTTGAATGCAGGGCAATAGGTTCCTACCTCATCAACTACTTCCCAATACCCACATGTTATCAATCCTACTCATGCAATGTTTGAGGGTGAAGCTAATGCATAAAAACTGGGTATGGAAGGGGATATGATCAAAGTGTGTACTTGCCTGCAATGTTGATGAAGATGATTCGCACTCATAACTCTTGATAGTTCTACTCGTCACACTCCGGTCAATCTATCGTAAGCAAGCAATAGTAACCACATATAAGCAATCACTCAAAAGATCAGAAAGAATGAAGAAGACGATTCGGAAACATCAAAACCAAGCAAATAACTCTTGCAACATAAAACAATTTCTAACAGTACCAAAATTATGTGAATTTGGCCTTATTAGAATGTTTAGGTCAAGAGCTTCGATTTGCAAAAAGAATCAACTCAAACGGAGCTACGAAACTCAAGTTATGATCAAACGAAGTTTCAATTCAAATCTGATATAATTCAAATTTTAAACTTTTCAAAAACATGTTTGAGTTGGATTAATGGATAGAGGGGTTCATAACGAAGATGTGGGCGTTGGTTTCGTTGGATTTGGATAAACGGGTAAGAAGTTGTGCTCGTTTGAAAACTAGGGGCCAATCTGTAAATAATTATATTCACGGATAGGTCCTTGACGTAAAATAAGCAGAAAAAGAAAAAAAACCTACTGAGCGAACGCTCACTTTCTAACTCTAACTAGCGAACGTTCTCTACAAAAACGAAACAAAAAAACAGAAAGATCTAGATCGTTGGATCCAGATCCAACGGACGGTTGGCGGCGGTTACCGCGGCGATCACCGGAGTCGGGGAGGACGACGGCGGCGGCTTCGGTCTCGGCCGGAGCGGCGGCTCCGGGCGTCGCGGGAGGCAGCGAAGAGCACGGGGAGGTCGTGGAGCGGCGGTTGAAGTGGTGGCGTCGGCGGCGGTCGAGGGTGGCGGTGGAGCGCGGGACGAGGCGACGGATCTCCGGCAGAGTGCGGCAGCTAAGGAAGAGGAGAGAAAAGGGGGTCGGAGTCCCGGGGCTCCGGATTTATAGGGGGGGAGGGGCGGCGAGAAGCTTGGAGGAGGGGCAAGGGGAGGCGTGCCCGGCCGGGACTCGACGGCGGCGGCGGAGTCGGCCACGCTCGGGACTTCGTCCCGAGCTCGAAGACGGGGCGGTTGGAAGTTGGGCCGCGGCCTGGCGAGATGCTGGGCCGGCCCAGTCGGTGAGGCTGAACAGTTTTTTTAAACCCCTTTTTTTCACAGACAAACAAAAAGAAATAAAACAAAAGAAATACAAATAGTAAATAGGCATATAATATATCAAAATTTTCAGAAAAAGATTTTCTACGACATGAACATTTTTCTTGCATTAAATAAAATACACATAAATTCTAATAATTCAAACAGTGCTACTGGTCTATTAAAATCCAACAACAATCATTTTAAAAATACCAAAATGATTTCAAATTAATTTTTCTCCAATTTTCTGTTGTAGGGAATCATGTTACCCTAATTTCCATATATTTTATTTTTGGAGAAAATAATTTGAATAAAACTCAAATAAATCCAAATTGAAAATTAAATTCAAAAGAACTTTGAATTTAATTCTTTGAAACTCCCAACTCATATTTCATATAATTTGAAGAAGTCATTTTATCTCCTCTCGTGAAAATCATTGAGTTGCTTAAAGTTTCTGAATTGAAATGTTTCCAAATGAAATTCAATTATTTTCAAATACCCTTTCATTTAATTTTAAATGGAAGAAGTCATATCATCTTCGCTCAAGGGTTTTGTATTTGAAAAGAATTTGAATTCATGGAGATCAGAAAGCAAATATGAAAGTTTGGGAAAGTCCTTTTATTCCCTCTCATTTAACTTTCAAAAGTTTCAAATTCACTCACTTTCAGTCAATCAATCAAACAATCAATCAAATCTATCTATTTATTATAACATTCCAAAATTTAGAATTTTGGGATGTTACACAACACGTGGAGTGCCCTGGGCAAAAAGTGCCCAAACAAGTACGAGAAGCTACAACAGGACGATCATAGGCATTACATATTTTGAATGGGAAAAGCTTGTCAAAGTTTAATCATTGATGTTAGCAAGAAGACGTTAGTTTAATATATTGGAATTGGAAAACCTTGTCAAAATTTGCTCATTGATGTTAGCCAGAAGACATGCATTTGATATTTTTGAGTGGGACACCCTTGCTGTGAGCAGCATCGAGTGTTTTTTCCTATTCCTGTGTTCAGTTTAGAAGTAAATAGTTACTCTATTGAGATATTCCTGTGTTAAGAGTTTGTTCTGAATATTGTCTATGTAATGCCAGGCCTTGTGTTTGATTGCAAAGTTGAGCTTGGAATGTTGTGGCATGCGGCATCACGAGCTGTTCACCGTGCCTCCTGAGAATAATGCTTCATATTGTTTTGCATGTTGATCTAATGCCAGTGATTTGCTTTTTAAGAAGATCATCCTCTTCTGTTGTTTCCGTGCTTAAGAAGGTCATCGTCTGATGTTTCATTCATAGCCTATACGACAAGTCGGGTAGGTTAGACGTGAAACCATATGATCTTCTGACCAACTCATGATATTAGGCCGTGATTGGATTGTCGTTTTCCAACCAAAACTACTTGTAAAACTGACACTTGTAAATTAAAGAAGATGATCTCGGGCGAAGGCGCTTGGTTGGTCGATTTCGACTAGTAAAATATTCGAAGTACTTCACACATGATAAAAATGCTGGACGACACTCGGACGATTGCTAATCCAGCCGTTAGCTGCTGTTTCAGCCTTGCCCATGGATGGCATGATACGCACGTCATGCCTGTATCGTCTGGTAATGTCGTCCATATAGCAGTGCTCGTAAAATATACACTGGTCTCTCAAATTACATGCGTAACCCGCCGGTTTTACTTACAGACCTCGGGCCCTCGGTTTCATTATGCCTGTATTTTATGCGTTATTTCCGATGATGAGTAAATTACACTTGTATGTTAATACGAGTTTGAAATAAACCAGAGCTCCCAAGCGCGGCCTTACCGTTTCATGCTGTCTCAGTTTCTCGAAGGTGCTCATAGGTGTCCGATGATCCTGGCTTCCTGAATGAGCAGCGGGTGCTGTATCAGACCATCTGTAGGGCCCGCGAGGTCCTCCCCGTTGTCCTTCGAGTTGTTGCGCTCGCCGTGGCACCGAGCATTGTTAACATCGTCAACGAACATGAGGATTCAGGAGATGACTTTATTTTGACTGGATGACACTAGGGACCCACTAGGGCCATAGCCGTACATACGCAAGTGCCTCCTTATTATGTACAACTATATTTTTTTGCTTTCTCCTGGTTTCCTGGCATCACGGTCCCACACCATTGTCAACCTATGTAGTCAATATAAACGAGAGAATTGCACAAGGTGCGGACGACAGCTGGGACCAAGCAGCTCGAGCAGTATTTGTGTTTTTGAGGCGTGAGCACTGCAGAGTTTTTCTTGGCGATGATTTCGTTGTTGTTCAGAGGAGAGAAGGATATTAACTGGGCGGGCTGTGGCCCGTCTAGCCCAGGCCAGATATCCAGCCCAGATACTAATTTTTTCAAGATGAAAATGGCTAGCCCAGCTATACGTCTTTTTGAGGAATACCCAGGCAAGGTCAACTTGTTATTCTCCGCCCCGCTGGGCTGCAAATCTTTCCTAGGAGGGATGCATTAGGCTTAACAGGAAAATGGGCTTTAAAAATAATAAATGAGATGTAATTATAAAAACTGGGCAGTAACTATAAAAAAATGCACCAAACACGAAATTAGTTTACAAAATATTATTTATGGATTTTGAAAATCTTAAATTTTCATTGCGCGCGCAATGTTTCGTTGGATTTTTACGTAATACAAATTTATATTTAATCTGACTAGAAATTTCGGGATAAAATTATTTCGGATCCCATCAAAATGTGGGAAATTTTATTGAAGTCTATCTTTAACGGTTGGTTGAAATTATTAATCGTTGTCCTAGCTAGAAAATGGGCCATACTTTTAACAAACTGTAAATGGGCTGTTGTAAATTCCAATAGAATTCAAAAATGGGCTGTACATTCTTACAAAACGCAAATGGGCTATAAGTTCTCTGCCACACACTTGTGGGCCTACTAAGTGACGCGTCCCCTAAAAAAATAAGTTGACGCGTATGCAAGGCTTTGTCAACTTATTATAGTCAACACACGGTTCTAGCAGCAGTGGCCGTTGGATGTCTATCCAACGGATATCATGCTTCTTCTTCAATCTCGGATATTATTCGCTTCGGCCGCCCAAAAAATGATTCCTCCCCCTGACATCTGGGGCGCACCGTTTTGGAGGCTGACCTATGGGC
Source organism: Triticum urartu (assembly GCF_056163025.1). NCBI lineage: Eukaryota > Viridiplantae > Streptophyta > Magnoliopsida > Poales > Poaceae > Triticum > Triticum urartu. The sequence continues at coordinate 438,707,693 of NC_141878.1, read as the reverse complement.
CTACTAAGTTGGAGCGTACCAAGGGCTTTGTCAACTTAGTCAATATAAACGATTCTAGCTTCAGTGACCGTACGATGTCCATCCAACGGCCGTAGTGCTTCTTCAACCTCTGGTCTTCTTGGTCCAGCTGCCCAAAGCAGCGCCGGTCGTGCCGCCTGCTCCTGCCTCCCGTGGCCGGCTGTGCTGCCGCGGAGGCCTCACCGCCCCCATACTACTCCCACCGCTAGCCAGGCCATCCCTCCACTCACCCACACCCCCTATTATTCTGCGGCGACGGCAACCTCACACCGCAGTCGAACCAGTGAACCCTCGTACTCCTATCCGCGTGGGCATCCACTGCCTCGTCTTGCCCGGCTCCGCGTCGTCCCCTTCCTAGGCCTCGCCGTCTTCCACCGCCGTGGTGCCCTCGGCGCAGCATGGTCAATGTGTTCAACGACCGACTTCCATCGGAAGAGTACTGTACGTGGAGAGGCTGACAGCTGGGTCCACGGCAGCCGCAAGGAAGTGCCTCCTTATTACGAGGAAAATAATTATTCCTCCACCTGACAGTGGGGACCCACCGGATGGGCCACCAGTATTTTGCGAAAAAATCGTTTCCCCCTAACTGCTCGGACCCACCGGACGGGCCACCGTATTTCGCGAAAAAACGTTCCCCCCGCTGTCAGCTCGGACCCACCGGAAGTGCCTCCTTATTACGCACAAAAAAATGAATACTCCCCCGGCTAGCTGGGACCCACCTTGGTGGGAGGCTGACTTGTGGGCCTACTAAGTTGACGGGGACGAAGGGCTTTGTCAACTTAGTCAATATGAACGATTCTAGCTCCAGTGACCGTACGATGTCCATCCAATGGCCGTAGTGCTTCTTCAACCTCTGGTCTTCTTGCTGCAGCCGCCCAAAGCAGTGTCGGTCGAGCCGCATGCTCCTACCTCCCGTGGCCGGCTGTGCTGCCGCAGAGGCCTCACCGCCCCCTACTATTCCCACCGCTGGCCATGCCCTGCGGCGACGGCAGCCTCACACCGCAGCCGAACCAGTGAACCCTCGTACTCCTCTCTGCGCCGACTTCCACTACCGCCTCTTCCCCGGCTCCGCGTCGTCCCCTTCCTAGGCCTCGCCGTCGTCCACCACCGTGGTGCTTTCCGCGTGGCGTGGTTAACATGGTCAAGGAACGACTTCCATCGGAAGAGTATTGTACATGGAGAGGCTGACAGCTGGGTCCACGGCCATAGCCCAGTTTTTTTTTATTTGCCAAGTCGCTTTGTCAAGCGTGTTGGGCTGCAAATCTTTCAAGACGAGGAGAGCTTTCATTCGGCTGGTCGAGAAAATGGCCCATCAATAATGAGAAATGGGCTATACATTTTTAAAACACATCAAACCGGCAATTAGTTTCAAATATCTTTTTTTCTCATTTCAAGATTTTAAATTACATTAATTTTTATGCGTGGAGAATTTTTTGGATTTTATATTGATATACATTTATTTTTAAAATCAGTTTAAATGTGAGTCGAAAGTTTGGGATTAAAAACAGTTCGGACCGCACCGAAATATGCAAAATTTCGTATATTTTTTTAACCGTGGCCACAATATGGGCTGTAATGCTAACAAAAAGAATATGGGCTCCAAAAAACCTTAAGAATTAGAAAATGGGTTGTAAATTATTATAAATAATGGTAGATGGGTTGTATGCTGTTTTCCACTGATTTGAGGCTTTCCTAAAAAAAGGTTGACGCACAAGCACTGACTGTTGGATGTCCATCCAACGGCCGTCGTGCTTCTTCAATCTCTGATCTTCCTGCTCCAGCCGCTCAAACAAGCACCGGCGGGACTGCCTGCTCCCTCCTCCCCGCGGCCGGCTGTGCTGCCGCGCAGGCCTCACCGCCCCACCGTACTCCCATCGCTGGCCTAGCCATCCCTCTACTCACCCACACCTACCGTTATTCTCCGACGACGGCAGACAAACCAGTAAACCCTCGTACAGTCATACTCCCCTCCACGTGGGAAACAACTGTCGAGTCTTCCCTGCCTCCGTGTCGTCCCCTTCCTAGGCCTCGCCGTCGTCCACCGCCATGGTGCTCTCGGCGCGGCATGGTTAATGTGGTCAACGACCGACTTCCATCGGAAGAGTATTGTGCATGGAGACGCTGACAGCTGGGTCCACGGCCGCAGCAAGGAAGTGCCTCCTTATTACGCGCAAAATAATTATTCCTCCACCTGACAGCGGGGACCCACCAGACGGGCCACCATATTTCGCGAAAAAAACATTTCCCCCCTGACTGATGGGACCCACCAGCTACACCTTCGCACGCAAGGAAGTGCGTCCGGGTAAAAAAACAAAACGATTCGCCCCCCTGACTGCTGGGACCCACCAGCTACATCTTCGCATGCAAGGAAGTGCGTGACAGTCGGGTCCCACCTAGTCGAAGCATATGTAGCATTGTCATTCTGGGCGCGAACGTGTACATACATATATACGGGTGGATGTAGAGGCGCGCACGTGTCATAGTAGAGGCGCGCACGTAGCATGTACACGTACGTACAGCGGCCAGGGTGCAAGAAAGAAAATACGGCCACGTATGTGTACATATGGGCGGGGTCTCGAACGCCTACTCGCGCATACGTACGGTGAGGGCTCGTTGACATGGCTGGGTCGGAACGGAGAAACAGCGTCGTCGTCGTGTTCATGGGGAGGCAAAGGAATGCGTCGTGTTCATGGGGAGGCAACGGAATGCGTCGTGTTCATCGGGAGGCAACAGAACGCGTGGGAGCCAACCGGCTGGGTCAGAACGGAATGCGTGGTCGTGTTCATCAGGAGGGCTTGGACGGAACATGCAATGGAAACGAGGCCTGGCATACCACAGAACGGAGGAAACAGCCTTGTGTTCGACCGGCCACGTTCGAAACGTGATCCTGTTCATCAGGAGGGGGTGGCGTACCACAAAACGGACGAAACGGACCTCCTGTGGTCGAAACGGGGGTCCTGTTGATCGGGAGGGGTGTGGCGTACCGCAAAACGGACGAAACGGACCTCCTACGGTCGAAACGGGGGTCATGTTCATCGGGAGGGGTGTGGCGTACCACAAAACGGGACTCCACGGGATATTGTTCATCTCCACCATCGACCTCCTCCAGCCTCCACGGGCTACCGTCGACCTCCTCCGGCCTCCACGGGCTACCGTCGACCTCCTCCAGCCTCCACGGGCTCCTGTTCATGCAGCCTCCACCACGCGCTACTCCACCGGCTACTGTTCAACCACCCCTCCACCGTCTACTGTTCATCCAGCCCTCCACACCACGGAGTCCTGTTCAACCACCCCTCCACCGCCTACTGTTCATCCAGCGCTCCACACCACAGGGTCATGTTCATCCAGAGGCAACGCCACCGCTCACTATTCATCCAACCTCCCCCCCCCCCACAACGCTCACTGTTCATCCCAGAGGCAGCATCGATCGGCTTCAGTTAGCAGCAGTAGCGAAGGAATCGCTCGATCGGGTTCAGTTAACAGCCATCGATCGATCGCTCGGGTTCAGTAACGCTTAGCCTGCAGTGCAATCGCTCGGGTTCAGTTAGAGCCCAACGCCTCGCTCGGGTTCAGTTAGAGCCCAACGCCTCGCTCGGGTTCAGTTAGAGCCAACGCCTCGCACACACGCACGTACGTGTACGAGAGAAACGTGCATCGCTCGGTCCCCGACCTCCCACCGTAATCGGGAACTCCCCAAAATTTTCCTCGCCCTCGCTTCTACCACGGTTTTTTCCGTCATGGATGGCCCAAAGAATGTCATGCAGCTGCGTCTCCAGCCCACCCAGGACGAAAAGCCCATTTTCTGTCATGATTTTTTGTCATAGAAGTAGGAGCCCACCACATCTATGATGATACCGGGTTTTGTCACAATTATCTTCATAGAAGTGTCATATGTATGACAGAATTTTTTTTCGTTCAGCCCAAAATGTCACGGATGTGTCTTTTTTTTGTAGTGCCACCACCTCTCCACGAGGGTGGGGGGCGCCCCCCTACCTCGTGGGCCCCTGGTGCCTCTCCGACTCCAACTCCAACTCCATATATTGTGTTTCGGGGAGAAAAAAATCAGGGAGAAGAAATCATCGCGTTTTACGATACGGAGCCGCCGCCAAGCCCTAAAACCTCTCGGGAGGGCTGATCTGGAGTCCGTTCGGGGCTCCGGAGAGGGGAATCCGTCGCCATCGTCATCATCAACAATCCCCCATCACCAATTTCATGATGCTCACCGTCATGCGTGAGTAATTCCATCGTAGGCTTGCTGGATGGTGATGGGTTGGATGGGATCTATCATGTAATCGAGTTAGTTTTGTTAGGGTTTGATCCCTAGTATCCATTATGTTCTGAGATTGATGTTGCTATGACTTTGCTATGCTTAATGCTTGTCACTAGGGCCCGGGTGCCATGATTTCAGATCTGAACCTATTATGTTTTCATCAATATATGAGTGTTCTTGATCCTATCTTGCAAGTCTATAGTCACCTATTATGTGTTATGACCCGTTAACCCCGAAGTGACAATAATCGGGATACTTACCGGTGATGACCGTAGTTTGAGGAGTTCATGTATTCACTATGTGTTAATGCTTTGTTTCGGTTCTCTATTAAAAGGAGGCCTTAATATCCCTTAGTTTCCGTAAGGACCCCGCTGCCACGGGAGGGTAGGACAAAAGATGTCATGCAAGTTCTTTTCCATAAGCATGTATGACTATGTTCAGAATACATGCCTACATTATATCAATGAGCTGGAGCTAGTTCTGTGTCACCCTAGGTTATGACTCTTACATGATGAACCGCATCCGACATAATTCTCCATCACTGATCCATTGCCTACGAGCTTTCCATATATTGTTCTCCGCTTATTTACTTTTCCGTTGCTATTGCTATCATCACTACAAAATACCAAAAACATTACTTTTACTATTGTTACCTTTTGTTACCATTATCACTACTATCATATTGCTTTGCTACTAAACACTTTGCTGCAGATATTAAGTTTCCAGGTGTGGTTGAATTGACAACTCAGCTGCTAATACTTGAGAATATTCTTTGGCTCCCATTGTGTCGAATCAATAAATTTGCGTTGAACACTCTACCCTCGAAAACTGTTGCGATCCCCTATACTTGTGGGTTATCAAGACTATTTTCTGGCGCCGTTGCCAGGGAGCATAGCTCTATTCTTTTGAGTCACTTGGGATATATATCTGCTTATCATTATGAAGAACTTGAGAGATCTAAAAACCAAGATCTATCCCTCAACTACGAGGGGAGGTAAGGAACTGCCATCTAGCTCTGCACTTGATTCACCTTCTGTTATGAGTAAGTTTGCGACACCTACACCTGCTTCTGCTATTCGTTCTGATATGTCGCATGTTATTGATGATGCCACTTCTGCTATGCATGATACTTATGATGAAACTACCTCTATGACTGATACTACTATGCCACTTAGTGATTTCCTTGATGAACAACTTGCTAGGGCTAGAGAGATTGAAAATATTGAATCTGATGATACTGATGAAAGTGATGATGAAGAATCACTTGTTATTCCTAAAGGTTATGTTTTTGATCAAGAAGCTTCTTTCGCTATTTTAGCTTGCAAAAATAGAAATGAACTAAAAAGGTTATTAGCTAAATGGAGTAAGCAATCTCTAAGTGCTAGAATGAAACCTGACCCTGCTTTTGCTACTTCACCTATCTGTGTTACTGATGAGGATTATGAATTCTCTGTTGATCCTGATATAATTACTTTGGTTGAATCTGATCATTTTCATGGTTATGAATCTGAAACTGTTGTGGCACATCTTACTAAATTGAATGATAGAGCTACCCTATTTACTAAAGATGAGAGAACTCTCTACTTTTATATCCTTAAAATATTTCCATTCTCATTAAAGGGTGATGCTAAGATATGATTTAATTCTCTTGATCCTGGTTGTGTGCGTAGTCCCCAGGATATGATTTATTACTTCTCTGCTAAATATTTCCCTGCTCATAAGAAACAAGCTGCTTTAAGGGATATATATAATTTTGTGCAAATGGAAGAAGAGAGTCTCCCACAAGCTTGGGGGAGGCTTCTCCAATTACTTAATGCTTTGCCTGATCATCCTCTTAAGAAAAATGAAATACTTGATATCTTTTATAATGACTAACCGATGCCTCCAGAGATTACCTGGATAGTTGTGCTGGTTCTGTTTTCAGGGAAAGAACACCGGATGAAGCTGAAATTCTATTGAACAATATGTTCACAAATGAAAATAATTGGACACCTCCGGAGCCAATTCCTGAGCCTATTCCTAAACCAACTTCGAAGAAGAGGGGTATTCTATTTCTCAGTCCTGAAGATATGAAAGAGGCAAAGAAATCTATGAAAGAAAAAGGTATTAAAGCTGAAGATGTTAAGTATTTACCTCCTATTAAAGAAATATATGGTCTTAATTTACCGCATGTTGAAGAAACATATAATCCAAATCCTTCTCCTATTGAAGAAACTCATGGTCTTGATAACCTGACACAGGTAGTAAAGGTAAATTCTCTCTATTGATATGATAAATTTGAAATCCCATTTACTAAATTTGCTAGCCCATGCTTAGATGAGTTTGATAAATTTATGGCTAAGCAAGAAGATTTTAATGCTTATTTTGGTAGACAATTGAAATACAATTCAAGTATGCTTGAACACTTGGGTGACTATATGGCTAATGTTAAAGGTGAACTTAAACTTATTAGTAAACATGCTTCTATGGTTACCACTCAAGTAGAACAAGTACTTAAAGCTCAAAATGATTTGCTCAATGAGTTGAATAGTAAAGATGATGATAATGTTGTTAGAGTGGCTACTAGAACTGGTAGAATGACTCAGGAACCTTTGTATCCTGAAGGCCATCCTAAGAGAATTGAGCAAGATTCTTAGAGAAATAATATAGATGCACCTAGTTCTTCTAAAAGGAAGAAAAAGAAAAATGATAGGACTTTGCATGCTTCTAGTGATCCTATTGTTGAACCACCTGAGAATCCAAATGATATTTCTATTTCTGATGCTGAAACACAATCTGGTAATGAACCTGAAACTAGTGGTAATGTTAATGATAATGTTCATAATGATGCTCAACCTAGTAATGATAATGATGTAGAAATTGAACCTGCTGTTGATCTTGATAACCCACAATCAAATAATCAACGTTATGATAAGAAAGACTTTGTTGCTAGGAAACTTGGTAAAGAAAGAGAGCCTTGGGTTCAGAAACCCATGCCTTTTCCTCCCAAGCCATTCAAGAAAAAGGATGATGAGGATTTTGAGCGCTTTGCTAAAATGATTAGACCTATCTTTTTGCGTATGCGATTAACTGATATGCTCAAAACCAATCCTTATGCTAAGTACATAAAAGATATCATTACAAATAAAAGAAAGATACCGGAATCTGAAATTTCCACCATGCTTGCTAATTATACTTTAAAGGGTGGAATACCAAAGAAACTTGGAGATCCCGGTGTACCAACTATACCATGCTCCATTAAAAGAAATTATGTTAAAACTGATTTATGTGATCTTGGAGCCGGTGTTAGTGTTATGCCTCTCTCTTTATATCGTAGACTTGATTTGAATAAGTTGACACCTACTGAAATATCTTTGCAAATGGCTGATAAATCAACCGCTATACCTGTCGGTATTTGTGAGGATGTGCCTGTTGTAGTTGCAAACGTTACTATTTTAATGGACTTTGTTATTCTTGATATTCCCGAGGACGATAATATGTCTATTATTGTTGGAAGACCCTTTTTGAATACTGTAGGGGCTGTTATTGATTGCACTAAAGGCAATCTCACTTTTCATGTTAATGGTAATGAGCATGCTGTACACTTTTCGAGGAAACAACCTCAAGTTCATAGTATCAACTCTATTGGAAAAATTCCATCGATTATATTTTTAGGTTTTGAATTTCCTCTTCCTACTGTCAAGAAGAAATATGAAATTCTTATTATTGGGGATGTGCATATCCCCATTGAGGTAACATAGTGTTATTCGAAATTTCTCCGGTTCCATGTTATTCGCAATGAGTTCGTTAACAAGACTTGATCAACCTTGTTAGTGGATTCCTTTTGATGACCATGAGATGGATGAAACTAGAAGGCACAACCTTCTGTACCCCACTTTTACTTTCTGTTATTTATATTAAATAAAATAAAAATAAATATTTTTCTGTCTGTCATCTAATTATTCGTGCAATATAAAAATACCTCGAAAATAAAAGTTCTCCAAATGCCCTGAAATTTAAATATGATTTTTTCTAGAATATTTGAGAATATTTGGCACTGAGAAAACAACAGGGGGGCCAACCACCTGCCCACGAGGGTGGAGGGTGCGCCCCCTACCTCGTGGGCCCATGGTGTCCCTCCTCCAGTTATTCCTGCACCCACACACTTCTTCTTCCTCCCACAAACACGAATATCCAGCTCAAGCACGAGTTCTAGCTCGTTTTGCTGCCATTTTCGATCTCCTTGCTCAAAGCACCTCTCACAAAACTGCTTGGGGACATTGTTCCTTGGTATGTGACTCCTCCATTTGTCCAATTAGTTTTTGTTCTAGTGCTTTATTCGTTGCAATTTTTTGCTGCTTAGGAGACCCTGTTCTTGAGCTTGCATGTCAAATTTATATGGTCAAAAGTACTTTTGATGCACGATATAGGCCCTAGGCACTTGTAGGAGTAGTTGCTATCAATATTATTGAGTTTGGTTTACTTTTATTTTGAAGTTACTAAAAAAATTCAGAATTTTTTAGAGGAAGAAATATGCTTAGGAAGATGTTCCAAGGTTGTTCTTCAAGGAAGCAAGGACCTAGGATTGCAATGCGTGATGCTGATGATGAGCCACCAAGAAACGCTCCAGTGCATCCTTGTGAATGGCCTTCTGAGAACTTTGTGGATCGAGCAGGAATTAAGGAAGAATTCAACGCATATTTGCATAACGCTGATCTCATGAGCTTCGAGGAAGAGAAGTGCAGCCAGTATCACAACCTCACCAGTACCTTTGTGAGGAGGTTTGAATTTTGAACTTCACGTAATTCTCCAACTGTCCTGTTTGATCTTTATGATAATTCTTACACTATGGACTTAGATGATTTTACCACTGCATGCAAACCTCCACAATGGGGTAGTATAAGGGATCCTCGCAAATCTGAATTTAGAGATTTTCTTGCTAGCATAACTGTGGGAGAATCTAGAGATATTACACAAGCTACCATAGGGAGCATTCACTTTCCTGCTATACATTACTTTGCTCTCTTCATAGGTAGATGCATCAGTGGTAAAGATGAGGCATGTCACATGTGTGTCCCCGATCTCAGTATTCTTAGGAGTGCTGTGTTAGGAGACCAATCTTATAATTTGGGAGCCATTGTTGCACGTAGGTTGCACCTTAATAGATTTTAATGGAGATTTCTTTGGAGGAATTTATGCAACCCGCATAGCTAATTTTCTTGGCATAGCTATACGCGAACATGATATTGAATTACCACCTGCTTACCTAGACTTTAATGCTATGGTTCACCACTAGTTTGTTGAGAGGAATGAATCACCTCTCCAGTATCGACTAATCGTTGACAGACGTTGTGCTGTCCATATTACTCCCCCTGCTCCTGCCTTCTTTGATCATCAGGCAAAAGGAAGATATACTATTACCAGAGAGAAGGCAGATGAGTACGAGAGGAGAGCGGAGGCCACTCGTCGCCACGCTGCAGCTCAGCAGGCGATAGCCGCTGCATCTCAGTATGACCCCAACTACTATTATGGATATCCGCCAGGCCAGCCGTGGCCATAGACCAACTTAGGCCAAAAGCCTAAGCTTTGGGGAGTACGTATTTCCCACCGACATTACATTTACGTTCACACACTCATTGCTAGATGTCGGTGCTCATACTTTTTCATTGTATCATCCATGCTAGTTTATTTTCCTTTTTATGCTTTCTTCTTGTGTGTTTAATAAACCTTAAGAAAAACCAAAAAATTAGTTGTAGCTTTTAGCTAGTTTTAATTTCCATGCTTGTAGTAGTAATTAAAAAGAAAACCCAAAAATATTTCCTGTTCTTCTTTTGCTTGTTGGGAGCTGAGGGAGTCCTGGATTAGGGGGTGTTCGGGTAGCCGGACTATACCTTCAGCCGGACTCCAGGACTATGAAGATACAAGACTGAAGACTTCGTCCCGTGTCCGGATGGGACTTTCCTTGGCGTGGAAGGCAAGTTTGGCGATGCGGATATTCAAGATCTCCTACCATTGTAACCGACTTTGTGTAACCCTAACCCTCTTCGGTGTCTATATAAACCGGAGGGTTTTAGTCCGTAGGACAACTTCATCATACAACAATCATACCATAGGCTAGCTTTTAGGGTTTAGCCTCCTTGATCTTGTGGTAGATCTACTCTTGTACTACCCATATCATCAATATTAATCAAGCAGGACGTAGGGTTTTACCTCCATCAAGAGGGCCTGAACCTGGGTAAAACATCGTGTTCCTTGCCTCCTGTTACCATCCGGCCTAGACGCACAGTTCGGGACCCCCTACCCGAGATCCGCCGGTTTTGACACCGACATTGGTGCTTTCATTGAGAGTTCCTTTGTGTCGTCGCCTTTAGGCCCGATGGCTCCTTCGATCATCAACAATGATGCAGTCCAGGGTGAGACTTTTCTCCCCGGACAGATCTTCATCTTCGGCGGCTTCGCACTGCGGGCCAAGTCGCTTGGCCACCTTGAGCAGATCGAAAGCTACGCCCCCGGCCATCAGGTCAGGTTTGGAAGCCTAAACTACATGGCTGACATCCGCGGGGACTTGATCTTCGATGGATTCGAGCCACAACCAAGCGTGCCGCACTGTCTCGATGGGCATGATATAGCTCTGCCGCCGAACAGCGCCTTAGAGGCCGCACACACATCGGTTCCGACCATTGATTCGGAGCCTACTGCGCCGATCGAGGATCAGCGGTTGAACGCTGCCTCAGGGGCTGCGATCTCAGAGGTGATCGAGCCGAACTCCAGCCCCGCACTCCGCATGGCCCGTGACTCCGAGGAGCCGGATTCCTTTCCGAACTCCGAGCCCCCTGCGCCCCTGCCGATCGAATCCGATTGGGCGCCGATAATGGAGTTCACCGCCGCAGACATCTTTCAGCACTCGCCCTTCGGCGACATCCTGAATTCGCTAAAGTCTCTCTCTTTATCAGGAGAGCCCTGGCCGGACTACGGTCAGCAAGGATGGGATTCGAATGATGAAGAAATTCAAAACCCACCCACCACCCACTTCATAGCCACTATCGACGACTTAACCGACATGCTCGACTTCGACTCCGAAGGCATCGACGATATGGACGACGATGCAGGAGACAACCAAGAACCAACGCCTATAGGGCATTGGACAGCCACCTCATCTCACAATGTGTACATGGTGGATACCCCTAAAGGAAGCAACAACGAGGAAAACGGGGATGGAAAGAGGGATCGATCTCTCGAAAAACAATCAAAGCGTCGGCGTAAACGCCGACCCAAGCCCCGCCTCGATAAAGACCTAGCCATAGACCAGGATGAGCCGGTAGACGATGAGCATGCCTTAGAGCAACCGTCCCAACAGGACAACCCGGATAGAGAAACCGAACGTCCCTCCCCGGCGAAAATGGCATTCCGGACGACCCTACGCCGGACAAGCCCACGAAGCAGAAGAACCTCCACAAAAGGCTCGTTGCAACCGCACGCAGCCTGAAAAGGCAGAAGCGGAAGCTAAAAACTGTGGAAGATGCACTCAGGATCAGATGGAGTAAAGTAATCAATACCGCAGACAAATACGGCGACAGTCGCCGCACTAAAAGCTATCCGAAGAGAAAGCTACTGCCTGAATTCGACGAGGAGGCCTTAGAGCCCTCGCATTCCAAAAGTGAGAAAGCCACACGGTCGGATAGACGACCCCATGGCCAGCATAAAGCGGCAAGCAGCGCCGCACTTAAGCCGGCATGCGACCCACTTAAGGATTCACATCATGGCCCAGCCAGGTCCATTTACGGGCCAAGAAAGCAAGCTCTCGTAAGCAATGCAATAAATCCATTATCAGAATCCGGCACATCCAAATACAGGGGTGCCGCACACCCCCTATGTTTCACCGATGAGGTCTTGGATTATGAATTTCCAGCGGGATTCAAACCCGTAAACATAGAGGCATATGATGGAACAACAGACCCTGGAGTCTCGATCGAGGATTATATCCTCCACATACATATGGCTAGAGGAGATGACCTCCACGCCATAAAATACTTACCCCTCAAGCTTAAAGGGCCAGCCCGGCATTGGCTCAAAAGCCTTCCTGAAAACACAATCGGAAGTTGGGAAGAGCTCGAGGACACTTTCCGAGCAAATTTTCAAGGGACCTATGTCCGCCCTCCGGACGCAGACGGTCTTAGTCACATAACTAAACAGCCCGGAGAGTCAGCTCGGCAATTCTGGAATAGATTTCTTACTAAAAAGAATCAGATAGTCGACTGTCCGGACGCTGAAGCCTTAGCGGCTTTCAGGCATAATGTCCGAGACGAATGGCTCGCCAGACACCTCGGCCAAGAAAAGCCAAGAACAATGGCCGCACTAACAAGCCTCATGACCCGCTTTTGCGCAGGAGAGGACAGCTGGTTGGCAAGATGCAGCACCAGTGACCCAAGTACATCCGAAACTAGGGATGGAAACGGAAAACCGCGACGCAATAAGGACCGTCGCCGGACTAAGGAAAAAGTACGAAGAGCACGACAGTCAACGCCGGATTCAAAAGCTCACGACAGAATCAGAAAAAGCCGCCCCTCCAAGATAACAGGGACGACCTATCCAACCTAAACAAAATCTTGGATAGGATATGTCAAATACACAGCACTCCCGGAAAGCCTGCTAACCATACCCACAGAGATTGTTGGGTTTTCAAACAATCCGACAGACTCAACGCCGAACACAAGGGGCTCGACACACCAAGCGAAGACGAGGACGAACCCCAAAAGCAGAGTACCAGGAAACAAAAGAATTTCCCACAAGAAGTAAAAACAGTAAACTTACTCCACATAACAAAACGTGCGGCGCCCATAAAGGTACATGCCCCATGGCCTATCCCAAAGGAATCCCGCCACTGGTTGTCAAAACCAGTCATCTTCGATCATCTGGATTATTCTAGAGGTGTCAGGACCCAGGCTGGACTGCCCTAGTACTCGATCCAATAATTGGCGGACTCCAGTTTTCAAATGTCCTTATGGACGGTGGCAGTGGACTCAACCTAATATATCAGGATTCAATCCGCCACATGGGGATCGACCCAAAAAGAATTCGCCACAGCAAAACCTCCTTTCAAGGACTAACGCCAGGTACGGACACCCATTGCATGGGTTTTCTCCGGCTCAAGGTTATTTTCGGCTCTGCCGATAACTTCCGTTGCGAAAAGCTGACTTTCCACATCGTCCCATTCTCAAGTCGCTATCAAGCACTACTGGGACACGAAGCTTTCGCCCGCTTTAACGCAATACCACATTATGCATCTCTTACGCTTAAGATGCCCGGTCCACGCGGCATCATCTCCTTAAAGGGGAAGCAGTGAGAACACCTCCCCCAAGCGGAGGATTGTGCGGCCGCTTTAACAGCCCCACAATACAATGGCTTCACCAGCCAGAACATCGGAACAGGTCATTAAGACCATGGACACGGATAGACGAGTCCGGCACAAAAGTATCGTTGATAAAGGCTTAGTGGCCATATACCCCTGCACTAGGGGCTTCACACGTATAAAATAAGAGACAACAAAGCTCATTTTTTCATATTTTACTTTACACTTTGTTTATTTCATATAACTTTTGTTCGGCACACCCCTTTTTCAACTTAGTTGCTCTCTTTTTACAGATGAGCATCGTGCTGCGCCCGTCCAGGATATGGCACAACGGAGACACAGGCGCAGACGTGCAGTAGGGACCCGTTCCAAGGATTCTTTTCAGATTAAGACCCTGCGTAAACCTTTTTTACTGTCTCTTGTTGATACACATCCCCTAGTTCTATGACCAAGGAGGAGGCTGGCGTCTTGGCATGTGGCCACGTCAGAATTCTTGCGCGTACCTGGACACTAGGGGCTTATACCTCAGAGCGTTACCTCGCCCGCTCTCATAAAGACCAAATACCTTAGGGAGTGTTCGGCGTCGCAAGTTTGGCCTTATATGCATCATCTCTGAGTCATGATTTTGGTCAAATGTTGGGTTGCCCGGCTCCTGTGTTCGGCCGCCTTACGTTCCGCTCTATCGGCTAAGGCGGCACCAGGAGAACTACTGCGATTGTGCCCTGGTTCAGCCAGGCGAGCACCTCAGTAGAGAAAGCCGAAAACCGACTGTCATGATATGGCGTGAGACTGGTCAACCACTCGATGACTCTCCAGAATCTGTAGGATTCCTCCGCATTAACGAAGGGCCGTTTCCCGGCCAGGCACATACGCGCCCCGAATTCGGGCGAGCGCAGTCACCACCAGGGGCTACCTAAATAGTCCCATTGTCAAGCTCCTATGGCTAAGTGAAAGTGTTAAAGCATTATAGTCCGGTTGCCTAGCTCGCTGCACTATCACCTCCTTTGTAGGACCAAGACGTTGGATTAAGTGTGAAAATGCGCCTTCTGCGAGCACCCCCACACTATGTGCGTGGGGGCTGAAGCCAATGACTGCAATCTTTCAGATTTTGTATATATATCTTAAAACAGCTGCACAGGAGGTGTTCCAAATACTTGAAGGCACAAGTATAAAAGGCTACTACAATTCATCAAAATATTGCTTTATAATTACATATGCTATAAGAACATAGCATCCTTCGAGCACTACGTCTCTATTACACGAGCGCCTTCAAGGACTTCCTGAAAATAGTGCTTGGAGGGTACTCGGCTTTTGTCCGAATCTCGGGATGCAACAACGGTGGTCTCCATCTGTGCCCAGTATGTCTTGACACGGGCAAGAGCCATCCGTGTGCCCTCTATGCATGCTGACCTCTTCATCGCATTGATACGTGGCACCGCGTCAAGGAATAGCTGCACCAAGCTGAAATAACTCTTCGGCTCCGATCTCCCCGGCCACAGATGACCCATGACGTACTTCATGGCGAGTCCGGACAATCTATTCAGTTCGGCCCATTGAGCCAGACGATCGTCCACTGCCAGTGGACGCTCTGGATTCTGGAACTGCGACCAGAAAAGCCTTTCCACTTCACGATCTTCTTGATCTCGAAAGTATTCGGTCGCATCAGCAGCACTCGCTGCCAAATCCAGATAGGTGTCCTCCGCACTCCACATCCAGTCCAACGGAGCAAACTTCGGATCGCAAAACTTCCTCCGTAGCATAAAGGGCTTTCCAGCCGCAATCTGTCCGGCCTGATGCAGCTCCTCCTTCGCAGCTCTCATCGCAGGGCGAGCGTCCTTGGCATCAGCAACGGCCTTCTCTAAGTCCGTCTGTCTCGCCCGGTCTTCTTTCTCAAGAAACTTGCAACGGTCAGCAGCACTTTTTAACTTCACGGCCATCACGGCCATCTCCTTCTTGCTTCGGCAGTGAGCAGCCCGTTCGGCTCTCAGCTCTTCAAGGGCCTTCTCGGCAGCCGCATCACTTTTCCTGGCTTGTTCCTTAGCTCGGGCAAGTTCCGCCCGAAGACTCTCCACGGCGGCCGCACCATCTGCGTCAAGCACACACATTGTAAGATACTGGCATAAAGCTCCTCTTACCAGATACCGCCCGAGGAATTGCATACCTTGAGCCTCATCAAGCCGCTCGTTGACGAGCGCGAGGTCGGCATCTGCCACGTCAAGTTGCCGCTTTAGTTCGGCAAAATCATCAGTTCGGCTCGATTTCGGACACTTCGCCACCTGTATACAAAGGCGACATTTTAGACCTGGGATTATGATCCTCTGCGCGCCGTCAATTTTGACAACGCACAGAGTCTCAGGGGCTACTATCTACACAGGGCGCATCTTGTTTATGCACAACTGACAAAAGAGTACATTATCAAACGTACCTCAAAACCCGCCAGCAAACTTCTGACGGCCTCATGCAATCCGCTTTCCATGGACGAAATCCTTCCAATCACCGTACCCATCAATGCACGGTGCTCCTCTGAGATAGAAGCTCGCCCCAGCAGAATCATCATCTCCTTCGACCGCGCATCGGACGGTGCCGGACTCGTCCTATGACCTCCATCGAAGGCCGGACGCGGAGAACCTTGGGGGGACATATGGCTACCTTCCACCCCTGCCGGATTCGGAGAAACCCTCCGCGACGACACCTCAGGGTCGCCCGCCTCGCCAGGCGGTACGGCAGGGGGAGGCGTCCCACTCTCCATCATCTCCGGAAGAAGATCCCCCAAAGACGAGCTCTGCTGAGAAGGGCTGAGGTCCGAGCTACAAAGTAAAATTTCGGTTAATCTTCTCATATAAAAAGCAAGGATTTCTCTCATCCCTCTAAAGGAAAATCTTTCTCTACTTACGGCTCGCTGGAGGGCTGATCCCTTTGAGGGCGTAGTTCGGCCGAGGATCTCCCAGGCGTTGGACCCTCTGACGAGGACTTTTTCCCCCGCTTTGAGGCCATGGTCTCCGGGTCGTCAGAGGCGGCCCTCTTCTTCCCCTTAGGAGAGGAATTGTCAGTTCTTCCCTTCGGAGCAGCCTCCTTCGAGGAGGCCATAGTTTCCTTGTCCTCCCCCTCACTTCCCTCCAAAGGCACGATCTTCAACATCCTAACTAGCACGGGATCCGGCCTGGTCTCAGGAAGGGGAGTCGGACACCTGATCAGCTTTGCCTTCGCTATCCACTCCTGTTTAAAAGGACAGCTCTTTTAGGGGCGAATTTATGACAATTTTACAGATAGCGAGTCCGGGCACAAGGTTACTTACTTGAGTATCCGGGCGATTGCAGCTTAAACCTGCGTCCTCGGTCAAATCCGGACACATTGCTTGTGATCTGAAGAACATTTCATACATCTCCACGGGCGTTGCGCCCATAAAATGCTGGAGAGCTCGTGGTCCCTCCGGATTAAACTCCCACAGATGAAGGGAGCGACGTTTGCCAGGCAGTGTTCGGCGAATCAGCATGACCTGCGTCACCTTGACCAGGTTGAGGTCTCTTTCTAAGAGATCCCTAATGCGGCCCTGCAACAAGGGCACGTCTTTGGATAACCCCCAATCTAATCCTTTGTTGACCCATGACGGTAGCCGTGGTGGGGGACCCGAGCGAAAGGCAGGAGGCGCCACCCACTTGGTGCTCCTGGGAGCGGTGATATAGAACCACTCTCGTTGCCACAAGCCGAGATCCTCTTGAAAGGAGCCCTCGGGCCATGGAGCATCAGCATTCTTACTTATGACAGCGCCTCCGCACTCTGCGTGCCGTCCCTCGATCATCTTCGGCTCCACTCCAAAAGTCTTGAGCCATAATCTGAAGTGAGTAACACGGAGGAACGCTTCGCACACAATGATGAATGAGGAAATATGGAGGATGGACTCCGGAGCTAAGTCATGAAATTCCAGCCCATAATAGAACATCAGCCCCCTCACGAAGGGATCCATCGGGAAGCCTAACCCCCGAAGGAAGTGAGACATGAACACTACGCTCTCACCGGGCTGGGGACTGGGAATAGCCTACCTTTGAGCAGGCAACCTATGCAAAATTTCGGCGGTCAAGAACTTATCCTCTCTCAACTTTAGCACGTCCTCCTCCATGACGGAGGAGGGCATCCATCGGCCTTGAAGGTCGGAACCGGACATCGTCGAAGGTCCGAAGCGCCTGGAATCTGGAGCCTAGGGTGTTGGAACTCGAGGCGACGGGTGAACTTGTTTTGAGATTGGAGAAAAGGAGTAAGGCCTTGGTCTCTTTATAAGAGGTTGAATACCAGGAGCCCTCCCCGTAACCGTTTGGGACTCGCCTTTAATCGAGAAGACATGCTAACGGGCACGATTGGGTTACCCACATCCGTATTGATGAGAATCCCGTAAATAAAGGGGACACGATCTCTGCTTTGACAAGACGTGCCAAGAAACCGCCTCGCAAAACACGCTAAGGTGGAAAAGTGAAAACGATTCGAATAAAGGCTTGGCCGTAGTGTGATGTCATGCTGCGGAATACGTCAGCGGATTAGATTTGTGTTAATATTATTCTCTCTGTGGCAATACGTGGAAACTTATTTTGCAGAGCCGGACACTACTCTTGGTGTTTACAAACTTTTATGAAGAATTTAGAGGAGGAACCCGCCTTGCAATGCCGAAGACAATCTACGCGTCGGACTCGTTGTCATTGAAGCCTGGTTCAGGGGCTACTAAGGGAGTCCTGGATTAGGGGATGTTCGGGTAGCCGGACTATACCTTCAGCCGGACTCCAGGACTATGAAGATACAAGATTGAAGACTTCGTCCCGTGTCCGGATGGGACTTTCCTTGGCGTGGAAGGCAAGCTTGGCGATGCGGATATTCAAGATCTCCTACCATTGTAACCGACTTTGTGTAACCCTAACCCTCTCCGGTGTCTATATAAACCGGAGGGTTTTAGTCCGTAGGACAACTTCATCATACAACAATCATACCATAGGCTAGCTTTTAGGGTTTAGCCTCCTTGATCTCGTGGTAGATCTACTCTTGTACTACCCATATCATCAATATAAATCAAGCAGGATGTAGGGTTTTACCTCCATCAAGAGGGCCCGAACCTGGGTAAAACATCGTGTTCCTTGCCTCCTGTTACCATCCGGCCTAGACGCACAGTTCGGGACCCCCTACCCGAGATCCGCCGGTTTTGACACCGACAGGAGCTTTCCCCTGTAAATAGTTTTATTTCTTTTCTTTTATTTGGGGGCCAATAGGAGAAGACCATGATTAAATGTTGAAGTTGCTCTTATATGCATTATTATTTATCTGACAGAAGAGCCCATATTGCCTTGTCTTCTCCTGTTTATTGAATGCTTGCAGATTCCAGCTTAGTCCAATTCACGCACACTATTATTATTATTATTCACACTATTCGGTCATGCAAGTGAAAGGCAATTATGATGATATATGATGGACTGGCTGAGATGAGAAAAGCTGGTATGAACTCGACCTCTTTTGTTTTTGTAGATATGATTAGTTCATCATTCCTGATTCAGCCTATTATGAATGAACATGTTTGCAATGACAACTAGAGATCATAGTTTCTTGTGCCATGCTTGATTAGCTATGAGTTATAATGGTTTACCTTGCGTGCCAACATGCTATTGAGATAGTTATGATGTGGTATGATAGGGTGGTATCCTCCTCTGAATGATTTAAGTGACTTGACTTGGCGCATGTTCACGCATGTAGTTGAAACAAAATCAACATAGCCTTCACGATATTTATGTTCATGGTGGATTATATCCTACTCATGCTTGCATTCGGTGTTGATTAATTTTAATGCATGTTCATGACTGTTGTCGCTCTCTAGCTGGTTGCTTCCCAGTCTTTTGCTAGCCTTCACCTGTACTAAGCGGGAATACTGCTTGTGCATCCAATCCCTTAAACCCCAAAGTTATTCCACATGAGTCCACTATACCTACCTATATACGGTATCTACCTGCCGTTCCAAGTAAATTTGTATGTGCCAAAAACTAAACCTTCAAATAAATATCCTGTTTTGTATGCTCGAATAGCTCATGTATCAACTAGGGTTGTCTGTATCTTCCATGTTAGGCGGGTTATTCTCAAGAGGAGTGGACTCCGCTCCTCACTCACGAGATAAATGGCTGGTCACCGGGATGCCCAGTCCCATGCTTTATGCAAACAAAATCAAAATAATTGCAAACAAAACTCCCCCTGGGACTCTTGTTAGTTGGAGTCGCTCGTTGTTTCGAGCAAGTCATGGTTTGATGAGTGTTGGTGGAAGGGGGAGTATAAACTTTACCATTCTGTTTGGGAACCGCCTCTAATGTGTATAGCATGGAAGATATCGCCATCTCTTGGTTGTTATGTTGACAATGAAAGTATACCGCTCAAAATATTATTCACCTCTATTTCAAAAGCGAGCTCTGGCACCTCTACAAATCCCTGCTTCCCTCTGCGATGGGCCTATCTATTTACTTTTATGCTGGGTCATCATCCTCTTATTAAAAAGCGCCAGTTGGAGAGCACTGCTGTCATTTGCATTCATTATTGTTAGTTTACATTGAGTATGACTTGACTGGATCTCTTTTACCATGAATTACAATGTCTAGTCAGTCCTTGGTCTTTAAAGGTGCTCTGCATTTATGTTTTGCGGTCTCAGAAAGGGCTAGTGAGATACCATCTTGTTATATCACATTATGATTGTTTTGAGAAAGTGTTGTCATCCGAGATTTATTATTATTACTCGCTAGTTGATTATGCTATTGATATGAGTAAACTTGAGACCTATGCGTTATTGAAAATGTGGTTAGTTATAATCTTTACTGAAAACTTGAACACTGGCTTTACATATTTACAACAACAAGAGCAAACCGAGTTTGTAAAAGTTTTTCTTTATCACTTTCAGTTTGTCAACTCAATTTCTTGAGGACAAGCAAAGGTTTAAGCTTGGGGGAGTTGATACGTCTCCAACGTATCTACTTTTCCAAACACTTTTGCCCTCGTTTTGGACTCTAACTTGCATGATTTGAATGGAACTAACCCGGACTGACGCTGTTTTCAGCAGAATTACCATGGTGTTATTTATGTGCAGGAACAAACGTTCTCGGAATGATCTGAAACTTCACGGAGCAACTTTTCAGAAAATATGAATAATACCTGCAAAAGATGAAGGCCAGGGGGCCCACCACCTCTCCACGAGGGTGGGGCACGCATACCCCCCTAGGGCGCGCCCCCTACCTCGTGGGACCCCTGTTGCCTCTCCGACTCCAACTCCAACTCCATATATTGTGTTTCGGGGAGAAAAAAATCAGGGAGAAGAAATCATCGCGTTTTACGATACGAAGCCGCCACCAAGCCCTAAAACCTCTCGGGAGGGCTGATCTGGAGTCCGTTTGGGGCTCCAGAGAGGGGAATCCGTCACCATCGTCATCATCAACAATCCTCCATCACCAATTTCATGATGCTCACCGCCGTGCGTGAGTAATTCCATCGTAGGCTTGCTGGACGGTGATGGGTTGGATGGGATCTATCATGTAATTGAGTTAGTTTTGTTAGGGTTTGATCCCTAGTATCCATTATGTTCTGAGATTGATGTTGCTATGACTTTGCTATGCTTAATGCTTGTCACTAGGGCCCGAGTGCCATGATTTCAGATCTGAACCTATTATGTTTTCATCAATATATGAGTGTTCTTGATCCTATCTTGCAAGTCTATAGTCACCTATTATGTGTTATGATCCGTTAACCCCGAAGTGATAATAATCGGGATACTTACCGGTGATGACCGTAGTTTGAGGAGTTCATGTATTCACTATGTGTTAATGCTTTGTTCCGGTTCTCTATTAAAAGGAGGCCTTAATATCCCTTAGTTTCCGTAAGGACCCCGCTGCCACGGGAGGGTAGGACAAAAGATGTCATGCAAGTTATTTTCCATAAGCACGTATGACTATGTTCGGAATACATGCCTACATTATATCAATGAACTGGAGCTAGTTCTGTGTCACCCTAGGTTATGACTGTTACATGATGAACCACATCCGGCAAAATTCTCCATCACTGATCCATTGCCTACGAGCTTTCCATATATTGTTCTCCGCTTATTTACTTTTCCGTTGCTATTTCTATCATCACTACAAAATACCAAAAACATTACTTTTACTACTGATACCTTTTGTTATCATTATCACTACTATCATATTACTTTGATACTAAACACTTTGCTGCAGATATTAAGTTTTCAGGTGTGGTTGAATTGAGAACTCAGCTGCTAATACTTGAGAATATTCTTTGGCTTCCCTTGTGTCGAATCAATAAATTTGGGTTGAATACTCTACCCTCGAAAACTGTTGCGATCCCCTATACTTGTGGGTTATCAACGTCTGCATCTGCTCCTGCAATAGATCTGTCACCTAGCGGTGCATCAAGGACATAATTCTTCTGTGCAGCAATGAGGATAATCCTCAGATCACGGACCCAGTCCGCATCATTTCTACTATCATCTTTCAACTTAGTTTTCTCTAGGAACATATCAAAATTAAAACATGGAGCTATAACATGAACTATTGATCTGCAAATACTATCTGGACTAAGTTCATGATAAATTAAAATTCAATTAATCATATTACTTAAGAACTCCCACTTAGATAGACATCCCTCTAGTCATCTAAATGATCACATGATCCATATAAACTAAACCATGTCTGATCATCACGTGGGATGGAGTACTTTTCAATGGTGAACATCTCTATGTTGATCATATCTACAATATGATTCACGTTCGACCTTTTGGTCTCAGTGTTCCGAGGCCATATCTCCATATGCTAGGCTCGTCAAGTTTAACCCGAGTATTCCACGTGTGCAAAACTGGCTTGCACCCATTTGAAAGAAATATGCCCTAGAGGCAATAATAAAGTTATTATTTATTTCCTCATATCATGCTAAATGTTTATTATTCATGCTAGAATTGTATTAACCGGAAACTTAGTACATGTGTGAATACATAGACAAACAGAGTGTCACTAGTATGCCTCTACTTGACTAGCTCATTAATCAAAGATGGTTAAGTTTCCTAACCATAGACATGAATTGTCATTTGATTAACGGGATCACGTCATTAGGAGAATGATGTGAATGACTTGACCCATTCCGTTAGCTTAGCACTTGATCGTTTAGTTTACTGCTATTGCTTTCTTCATGACTCATACATGTTCCTATGACTATGAGGTTATGCAACTCCCGATTACCGGAGCAACACTTTGTGTGCTACCAAACGTCACAACGTAAATGGGTGATTATAAAGGTTCTCTACAGGTGTCTCCAATGGTACTTGTTGAGTTGGCATAGATCAAGATTAGGATTTGTCACTCCGATTGTCGGAGAGGTATCTCTAGGCCCACTCGGTAATGCACATCACTATAAGCCTTGCAAGCATTGTAACTAATGAGTTAGTTGCGACATGATGTATTATGGAATGAGTAAAGAGACTTGCCGGTAACGAGATTGAACTAGGTATTGAGATACCGACGATTGAATCTCGGGCAAGTAACATACCGATGACAAAGGGAACAACGTATGTTGTTATGCGGTTTGACCGATAAAGATCTCTGTAGAATGTGTGGGAGCCAATATGAGTATCCAGGTTCCGCTATTAGTTATTGACCGGAGACGTGTCTTGGTCATGTCTACATAGTTCTCGAACCCGTGGGGTCCGCACGCTTAAAGTTCGGTGACGATCGGTATTATGAGTTTTTGTGTTTTCATGTACCGAAGGTAGTTTGGAGTCCCGGATATGATCACGGACATGACGAGGAGTCTCGAAATGGTCGAGACGTAAAGATCTATATATTGGACGACTATATTCGGACACCGGAAGTGTTCCGGGTGGTTTCGGAGAAAACCGGAGTGCCGGAGGGTTACCGGACCCCCCCCCCCCCGGGAGAAATAGTGGGCCTTATGGGCCTTAGTGGACAGAGAGAGAGGGCAGGCCTAGGGCAGGCCGCGCGCTCCTCCCCCTCTGGTCCGAATTGGACTAGGAGAGGGGGGCGGCGCCCCCCTTTCCTTCTCCCTCCCCCCCTTCCTTTCCCCCTCCTAGTAGGAGTAGGAAAGAGGGGAGTCCTACTCCTACTAGGAGGAGGACTTCTCCTCCTGGCGCGCCTACAGGGGCCGGCCGGCCTCCCCCTTGCTCCTTTATATACGGGGGCAGGGGGCACCTCTAGACACACAAGTTGATAGGTTGATCTCTCCCAGCCGTGTGCGGTGCCCCCCTCCACCATAATCCACCTCGATCATATCGTAGCGGTGCTTAGGCGAAGCCCTGCGTCAGTAGCATCATCATCACCGTCATCATGCTGTCGTGCTGATGAAACTCTCCCGTGAAGCTCTGCTGGATCGGAGTTCGTGGGACGTCATCGAGCTGAACGTGTGCTGAACTCGGAGGTGTCGTGCGTTCGGTACTTGGATTGGTCGGATCGTGAAGACGTTCACTACATCAACCGTGTTGTGCTAACGCTTCCGCTTTCGGTCTACGAGGGTACGTGGACACACTCTCCCCTCTCATTGCTATGCATCACCATGATCCTGTGTGTGCAGAGGAAATTTTTTGAAATTACTACGTTCCCCAACAATGGTATCAGAGCCTGGTTTATGCGTAGATGTTATATGCACGAGTAGAACACAAGTGAGTAGTGGACAATACAAGTCATACTGCTTACCAGCATGTCACACTTTGGTTCGGCGGTATTGTTGGATGAAGCGGCCCGGACCTACATTACACGTACGCTTACGCGAGACTGGTTCTACCGACGTGCTTTGCACACAGGTGGCTGGCGGGTGTCAGTTTCTCCAACTTTAGTTGAATCGAGTGTGGCTACGCCCGGTCCTTGAGAAGGTTAAAACAACACTAACTTGACAAACTATCATTGTGGTTTTGATGCGTAGGTAAGAACGGTTCTTGCTCAGCCCGTAGCAGCCACGTAAAACTTGCAACAACAAAGTAGAGGACGTCTAACTTGTTTTTGCAGGGCATGTTGTGATGTGATATGGTTAAGACATGATGCTATATTTTATTGTATGAGATGACCATGTTTTGTAACCGAGTTATCGGCAACTGGCAGGAGCCATATGGTTGTCGCTTTATTGTATGCAATGCAATCGCCCTGTAATGGCTTCACTTTATCACTAAGCGGTAGTGATAGTCGTGGAAGCAATATTTGGCGAGACGACAACGATGCTATGAAGGAGATCAAGGTGTCACGCCAGTGACGATGGTGATCATGACGGTGCTTCGGAGATGGAGATCACAAGCACAAGATGATGATGGCCATATCATATCACTTATATTGATTGCATGTGATGTTTATCTTTTATGCATCTTATTTTGCTTAGATCGATGGTAGCATTATAAGATGACCTCTCACTAAATTTCAAGGTACAAGTGTTCTCCCTGAGTATGCACCGTTGCGAAAGTTCGTCGTGCCGAGACACCCCGTGATGATCAGGTTCGATAAGCTCTACGTTCACATACAACGGGTGCAAGCCAGTTTTGCACATGCAGAATACTTAGGTTAAACTTGACGAGCCTAGCATATGCAGATATGGCCTCGGAACACTAGAGACCGAAAGGTCGAGCGTGAATCATATAGAAGATATGATCAACATAGTGATGTTCACCATTCAAAACTACTCCATCTCACGTGATGATGGACATGGTTTAGTTGATATGTATCACGTGATCACTTCGATGATTAGAGGGATGTTTATCTAAGTGGGAGTTCTTTAATAATTTGATTAACTGGACTTTAATTTATCATGAACTTAGTACCTGATAGTATTTTGCATGTCTATGTTGTTGTAGATAGATGGCCCCTCCTGTTGTTCCGTTGAATTTTAATGTGTCCCTTGAGAAAGCAAAGTTGAAAGATGATGGTAGCAATTACACGACTGGGTCCGTAACTTGTGGATTATCCTCATTGCTGCACAAAAGAATTACGTCCTAGAAGCACCGCTAGGTGCCAAACCTGCTGCAGGAGCAACACCAGATGTTATGAACGTCTGGCAGAGCAAAGCTGATGACTACTCGATAGTTTAGTGTGCCATGCTTTACAGCTTAGAACCGGGACTTCAACAACATTTTGAACGTCATGGAGCATATGAGATGTTCTAGGAGTTGAAGTTAATATTTCATGCAAATGCCCGGATTGAGAGATATGAAGTCTCCAATAAGTTCTACAGCTACAAGATGGAGGAGAATAGTTCTGTCAGTGAGCATATACTCAGAATGTCTGGGTATAACAATCACTTGATTCAACTGGGAGTTGATCTTCCGGATGATAGTGTTATTGACAGAATTCTTCAATCACTGCCACCAAGCTACAAGAGCTTCGTGATGAACTATAACATGCAAGGGATGGATAAGACGATTC
Source organism: Triticum urartu (assembly GCF_056163025.1). NCBI lineage: Eukaryota > Viridiplantae > Streptophyta > Magnoliopsida > Poales > Poaceae > Triticum > Triticum urartu. The sequence continues at coordinate 438,681,652 of NC_141878.1, read as the reverse complement.
CCGAGCTCTTCGCAATGCTAAAGGCTGCGGAGGTAGAAATCAAGAAGGAGCATCAAGTGTTGATGGTCAACAAGACCACCAGTTTCAAGAAAAAGGGCAAAGGGAAGAAGAAGGGGAACTTCAAGAAGAACGGCAAACAAGTTGTTGTTTTCAGGAGAAGAAACCCAAGTCTGGACCTAAGCCTAAGACTGAGTGCTTCTACTACAAATAGACTGGTCAGTGGAAGCGGAACTGCCCTAAGTATTTGGCAGATAAGAAGGATGGCAAGGTGAACAGAGGTATATGTGATATACATGTTATTGATGTGTACCTTACTAATTCTCGCAGTAGTGCCTGGGTATTTGATATTGGTTTTGTTGCTAATGTTTGCAACTCGAAACAGGGACTACGGATTAAGCGAAGATTAGCAAAGGACAAGGTGACGATGCGCGTGGGAAATGGTTCCAAAGTCAATGTGATCACAGTCGGCACGCTACCTCTACATCTACCTTTGGGATTAGTTTTAGACCTAAACAATTGTTATTTGGTGCCAGCATTGAGCATGCATATTATATCTAGATCTTGTTTAATGCGAGATGGTTATTCATTTAAATCAGAGAATAATGGTTGTTCTATTTATATGAGTAATATCTTTTATGGTCATGCACCCTTAAAGAGTGGTCTATTCTTTTTGAATCTCAATAGTGAAGATACACATATTCATAGTATTGAAGCTAAAATATGCAGAGTTGATAATGATAGTGCAACTTATTTGTGGCACTGCCGTTTGGGTCATATTGGTGTAAAGCGCATGAAGAAAATCCATTCTGATGGACTTTTGGAATCAATTGATTATGAATCACTTGGTACTTGCGAACCATGCCTCATGGGCAAGATGACTAAAGCACCGTTCTCCGGAAGAATGGAGCGAGCAACAGATTTGTTGGAAATCATACATACTAATGTATGTTGTCCGATGAATGTTGAGGCTCGTGGCGGATATCGTTATTTTCTCACCTTCACAGATGATTTGAGCAGATATGGGTATATCTACTTGATGAAACATAAGTCTGAAACATTTGAAAAGTTCAAAGAATTTCAGAGTGAAGTGGAAAATCATCATAACAAGAAAATAAAGTTTCTATGACCTCATCGTGGAGGAGAATATTTGAGTTATGAGTTTAGTCTTCATTTGAAACAATGCGGAATAGTTTCGCAACTCACGCCACCCGGAACACCACAGCGTAATGGTGTGTCCGAATGTCGTAATCGTACTTTACTAGATATGGTGCGATCTATGATGTCTCTTACTGATTTACCACTATCATTTTGGGGTTATGCTTTAGAGACGGCTGCATTCACGTTAAATAGGGCACCATCTAAATATGTTGAGACGACTTCGTACGAACTATGGTTTGGCAAGAAACCAAAGTTGTCGTTTCTTAAAGTTTGGGGCTGCGACGCTTATGTGAAAAAGCTTCAACCCGATAAGCTCGAACCCAAATTGGAGAAATGTGTCATCATAGGATACCCAAAAGAAACAGTTGGCTACACCTTCTATCACAGATCCAAAGGCAAGACTTTTGTTGCTAAGAATAGATCCTTTCTAGAGAATGAGTTTCTCTCGAAATAAGTTAGTGGGAGGAAAGTAGAACTTGATGAGGTAACTGTACCTACTCCCTTATTGGAAAGTAGTTCATCACAGAAACCGGTTCCTGTGACACCTACACCAATTAGTGAGGAAGCTAATGATGATGATCATGGAACTTTAGATCAAATTACTACCAAACCTCGTAGGTCAATCAGAGTAAGATCCGCACCAGAGTGGTACGGTAATCCTATTTTGGAGGTCATGTTACTAGACCATGACGAACCTACGAACTATGAGGAAGCGATGATGAGCCCAGATTCCGCAAAATGGCTAGAAGCCATGAAATCTGAGATGGGATCCATGTATGAGAACAAAGTGTGGACTTTGGTTGACTTGCCCGATGATCGGCAAGCCATCGAGAATAAATGGATCTTCAAGAAGAAGACATACGCTGATGGTAATGTTACTGTCTACAAAGCTTGACTTGTTGCAACAGGTTTTTGACAAGTTCAAGGAGTTGACTATGATGAGACCTTCTCACCCGTAGTGATGCCTAAGTCCGTCCGAATCATGTTAGCTATTGCCACATTTTACGATTATGAAATTTGGCAAGTGGATGTAAAGATTGCATTCCTGAATGGATTTCTGGAAGAAGAGTTGTATATGATGCAACCTAAAGGTTTTATTGATCCAAAGGGTGCTAACAAAGTATGCAAGCTCCAGCGATCCATTTATGGACTGGTGCAAGCCTCTCGGAGTTGGAATAAACATTTTGATAGTGTGTCAAAGCATATGGTTTTATACAGACTTTTGGAGAAGCCTGTATTTACAAGAAAGTGAGTGGGAGCTCTGTAGCATTTCTAATATTATATGTGGATGACATATTGTTGATTGTAAATGATATAGAATTTCTGGATAGCATAAAAGGATATTTGAATAAGAGTTTTTCAATGAAAGACCTCGGTGAAGCTGCTTACATATTGGGCATCAAGATCTATAGAGATAGATCAAGACGCTTAATTGGACTTTCACAAAGCACATACATTGACAAAGTTGTGAGGAAGTTCAAAATGGATCAGGCAAAGAAAGGGTTCTTGCATGTGTTACAAGGTGTGAAGTTGAGTAAGACTCAATACCCGACCACTGCATAAGATAGAGAGAAAATGAAAGATGTTCCCTATGCTTCAGCCATAGGATCTATCATGTATGCAATGCTATGTACCAGACCTGATGTGTGCCTTTCTATTAGTTTTGCAGGGAGGTACCAAAGTAATCCTGGAGTGGATCACTGGACAACGGTCAAGAACATCCTGAAATACCTGAAAAGGACTAAGGATATGTTTCTCGTTTATGGAGGTGACAAAGAGCTCATCGTAAGTGGTTACATTGATGCAAGCTTTGACACTGATCCGGACGATTCTAAATCACAAACCGGATACGTGTTTATATTGAACGGTGGAGCTGTCAGTTGGAGCAGTTCTAAACAAAGCGTCGTGGCGGGATCTACGTGTGAAGCGGAGTACATTTGCTACTTCGGAAGCAGAAAATGAAGGAGTCTGGATGAAGGAGTTCATATCCGATCTAGGTGTCATACCTAGTGCATCGGGTCTAATGAAAATCTTTTGTGACAATACTGGTGCAATTGCCTTGGCAAAGGAATCCAGATTTCACAAGAGAACCAAGCACATCAAGAGATGCTTCAATTCCATCCGCGATCAAGTCCAGGTGGGAGACATAGAGATTTGCAAGATACATATGGATCTGAATGTTGCAGAACCGTTGACTAAGCCTCTCTCACAAGCAAAACATGATCATCAGCAAGGCTCCATGGGTGTTAGAATCATTACTGTGTAATGTAGATTATTGACTCTAGTGCAAGTGGGAGATTGAACGAAATATGCCCTAGATGAAATAATAAAGTTATTATTTATTTCCTCATATCATGATAAATGTTTATCATTCATGCTAGAATTGTATTAACCAGAAACTTAGTACATGTGTGAATACATATACAAACAGAGTGTCACTAGTATGCCTCTACTTGACTAGCTCATTAATCAAAGATGGTTAAGTTTCCTAACCATAGACATGAGTTGTCATTTGATTAACGAGATCACATCATTAGGAGAATGATGTGATTGACTTGACCCATTCCGTTAGCTTAGCACTTGATTGTTTAGTTTACTGCTATTGCTTTCTTCATGACTCATACATGTTCCTATGACTATGAGGTTATGCAACTCCCGATTACTGGAGGAACACTTTGTGTGCTACCAAACATCACAACGTAACTGGGTGATTATAAAGGTGCTCTATAGGTGTCTCCGATGGTACTTGTTGAGTTGGCATAGATCAAGATTAGGATTTGTCACTCTGATTGTCGGAGAGGTATCTCTGGGCCCACTCGGTAATGCACATCACTATAAGCCTTCCAAGCATTGTAACTAATGAGTTAGTTGCGAGATGATGTATTACAGAACGAGTAAAGAGACTTGCCGGTAATGAGATTGAACTAGGTATTGAGATACCGACGATCGAATCTCGGGAAAGTAACATACAGATGACAAAGGGAACAACGTATGTTGTTATGCGGTTTGACCGATAAAGATCTTCGTAGAATATGTGGGAGCCAATATGAGCATCCAGGTTCCGCTATTGGTTATTGACCGGAGACGTGTCTCGGTCATGTCTACATAGTTCTCAAACCCGTAGGGTCCGCACGCTTAAAGTTCAGTGACGATTGGTATTATGTGTTTTGGTGTTTTGATGTATCGAATGTAGTTCGTAGTCCCGGATATGATCACGAACATGACGAGGAGTTTCGAAATGGTCGAGACGTAAATATCGATATATTGGACGACTATATTCGGACACCAGAAGTGTTCTGGGTGGTTTCGGAGAAAACCGGAGTGCCGGAGGGTTACCGGAACCCCCCGGGAGAAATAGTGGGCCTTATGGGACTTAGTGGAGAGAGAGAGGGCTGGCCTAGGGCAGGCCGCGCGCCCCTCCCCCTCTAGTCCGAATTGGAGTAGGAGAGGGGGGCGCCCCCCTTTCCTTCTCCCTCTCCCCCTTCCTTTCCCCCTCCTAGTAGGAGTAGGACTCCTCCTCCTGGCGTGCCTATAGGGGCCGGCCAGCCTCCCCCCTTGCTCCTTTACATATGGGGGCAGGGGGCACCTCTAGACACACAAGTTGATCTATTGATCTCTCCCAGCCATGTGCGGTGCCCCCCTTCACCATAATCCACCTCGATCATATCGTAGCGGTGCTTAGGCGAAGCCCTGCATCGGAAGCATCATCATCACCGTCATCACGCCATCGTGCTGACGAAACTCTCCCGTGAAGCTCTGCTGGATCAGAGTTCGTGGGACGTCATCAAGCTGAACGTGTGCTGAACTCGGAGGTGCCGTGCGTTCGGTACTTGGATCGGTCGGATCGTGAAGACGTACGACGACATCAACCGCGTTGTGCTAACGCTTCCGCTTTCGGTCTACGAGGGTACGTGGACACACTCTCCCCTCTCGTTGCTATGCATCACCATGATCCTGTGTGTGCATAAGATTTTTTTTGAAATTACTATGTTCCCCAACACCGTTGTATGTGAACGTAGAGCTTATCACACCCGATCATCACGTGGTGTCTCGGCACGACGAACTGTAGCAACGGTGCATACTCAGAGAGAACACTTATACCTTGAAATTTAGTGAGGGATCATCTTATAATGGTACCGCCGTACTAAGCAAAATAAGATGCATAAAGGATAAACATCACATGCAATCAAAATATGTGACATGATACGGCCATCATCATCTTGTGCCTTTGATCTCCATCTCCAAAGCACCGTCATGATCTGCATCATCACCGGCATGACACCATGATCTCCATCATATTGATATCTATCAACGTGTCATCACATGGTCGTCTCGCCAACTATTGCTTTTGCAACTATTGCTATCGCATAGCGATAAAGTAAAGCAATTATATGGTGCTTGCATCTTATGCAATAAAGAGACAACCATAAGGCTCCTGCCAATTGCCGATAACTTTAACAAAACATGATCATCTCATACAACAATTTATATCTCCTCGTGTCTTGACAATATCACATCACAACATGCCCTGCAAAAACAAGTTAGACGTGCTCTACTTTGTTGTTGCAAGTTTTACATGGCTGCTACGGGCTTCTAGCAAGAACCGTTCTTACGTACGCATCAAAACCACAACAATTTTTCGTCAAGTGTGCTGTTTTAACCTTCAACAAGGACCGGCCATAGTAAAACTTGATTCAACTAAAGTTGGAGAAACAGACACCCACCAGCCACCTGTGTGCGAAGCACGTCGGTAGAACCAGTCTCATGAACGCAGTCATGTAATGTCGGTCTGGGCCGCTTCATCCAACAATACATCCGAATCAAAGTAAGACGTTGGTGGTAAGAAGTATGACTATTATCGCCCACAACTCATTGTGTTCTATTTGTGCATATATCATCTACGCATAGACCTGGCTCGGATGCCACTGTTGGGGAACATAGTAATTCAAAAAAATTCCTATGATCACGCAAGATCAAACTAGGAGATGCATAGAAACGGGAGGGGAGAGTGTGTCCACGTACCCTCGTAGGCCGAAAGTGGAAGTGTTTAGTAACGCGGTTGATGTAGTCGAACATCTTCACGATCCAACGGATCCAAGTACCGAACGTAAGGCACCTCCGTGTTCAGCACACGTTCAGCATGATGACGCCCCTCGAGCTCTAGATCCAGTTGAGGACGATGGAGAGTTCCGTCAGCATGACGGCGTCGCGACGGTGATGATGAAGTTACCGACGCAGGGCTTCACCTAAGCACTACGATGATATGACCGAAGTGTTGAACTATGGAGGGGGGCATCGCACACGGCTAAGAGATTGTTTGTTGTGCCTTTGGGGTGCCCCCGGCCTTCGTATATAAAGGGGGGAGGAGGAGGTGGCCGACTGATAACCCACAAGTATAGGGGATCGCAATAGTTTTCGAGGGTAGAGTATTCAACCCAAATTTATTGATTCGACACAAGGGGAGCCAAAGAATATTCTCAAGTATTAGCAGCTGAGTTGTCAATTCAACCACACCTGGAAACTTAATATCTGCAGCAAGGTATTTAGTAGAAAAGTAATATGATAGTGGTGGTAACGGTAGCAAAAGTAATATTTTCGGTTTTATAGTGATTGTAACGGTAGCAACGGAAAAGTAAATAAGCGAAGAACAATATAAGAAAAGCTCGTAGGCAATGGATCATTGATGGATAATTACGTCGGATGCGATTCCTCATGCAATAGTTATAACTTAGGGTGACACAGAACTAGCTCCAGTTCATCAATGTAATGTAGGCATGTATTCCGAATATAGTCATATGTGCTTATGGAAAAGAACTTGCATGACATCTTTTGTCCTACCCTCCCGTGGCAGCGGGGTCCTATTGGAGACTAAGGGATATTAAGGCCTCCTTTTAATAGAGTACCGGACCAAAGCATTAACACATAGTGAATACATGAACTCCTCAAACTACGGTCATCACCGGTAAGTATCCCGATTATTGTCACTTCGGGGTTAACGGATCATAACACATAATAGGTGACTATAGACTTGCAAGATAGGATGAAGAACTCACATATATTCATGAAAACATAATAGGTTCATATCTGAAATCATGGCACTTGGGCCCTAGTGACAAGCATTAAGCATAACAAAGTCATAGCAACATCAATCTCAGAACATAGTGGATACTAGGGATCAAACCCTAACAAAACTAACTTGATTACATGATAAATCTCATCCAACCCATCACCGTCCAGCAGGCCTACGATGGAATTACTCACGCACGGTGCTGAGAATGATGAAATTGGTGATGGAGGAAGGTTGATGATGACGATGGCGATGGATTCCCCTCTCTGGAGCCCCGAACGGACTCCAAATCAGCCCTCCCGAGAGAGTTTAGGGCTTGGCGGCGGCTCCGTATCGTAAAACACGATGAATCCTTCTGTCTGATTTTTTTCTCCCCGAACGTGAATATATGGAATCAGGATGGACCTCGGTGGAGCATCAGGGGGCCCACGAGGCAGGGGGCGCGCCCCCCACCCTCGTGGACAGGGTGTGGGCCCCCTGACATGGATCTTTTCGCCAGTATTTTTTATATATTCCAAAAATAATCTCCGTTGATTTTCAGGTCATTCCGAGAACTTTTATGTCTGCACAAAAATAACACCATGGCAATTGTGCTGAAAACAGCGTCAGTCCGGGTTATTTCCATTCAAATCATGCAAGTTAGAGTCCAAAATAAGGGCAAAAGTGTTTGGAAAAGTAGATATGACGGAGATGTATCAACTCCCCCAAGCTTAAACCTTTGCTTGTCCTCAAGCAATTCAGTTGATAATCTGAAAGTGATAAAGAAAAACTTTTACAAACTCTGTTTGCTCTTGTTGTTGTAAATATGTAAAGCCAACATTCAAGTTTTCAGCAAAGATTATGAACTAACCATATTCACAATAACATTTAGGTCTCATGTTTACTCATATCAATGGCATAATCAACTAGCGAGCAATAATAATAAATCTCGGATGACAACACTTCCTCAAAACAATCATAATATGACATAACAAGATGGTATCTCGCTAGCCCTTTCTGAGACCGCAAAACATAAATGCAGAGCACCTTTAAAGATCAAGGACTGACTAGACAATGTAATTCATGGTAAAAGAGATCCAGTCAAGTCATACTCAATGTAAACTAACAATAATACATGTAAATGACAGCGGTGCTCTCCAACTGGTGCTTTTTAATAAGAGGATGATGACTCAACATAAAAGTAAATATATAGGCCCTTCACAGAGGGAAGCAAGGATTTGTAGACGTGCCAGAGCTCGATTTTGAAATAGAGATGGATAATATTTTGAGCGGTATACTTTCATTGTCAACTTAACAACCGAGAGATCTCGATATCTTCCATGCTACACACATTATAGGCGGTTCCCAAGCAGAATGGTAAAGTTTATACCCCCCACTACCAACAAGCATCAATCCATGGCTTTCTTGAAACAACGGGTGCCTCCAACTAACAACAATCCTGGGGGAGTTTTGTTTGCAATTATTTTGATTTGATTTGAGCATGGGACTGGGACTGGGCATCCCGGTGACCAGCCATTTTCTCATGAGTGAGGAGCGGAGTCCACTCCTCTTGAGAATAACCCGCCTAGCATGGAGGATACAGAAAGCCCTAGTTGATACATGAGCTATTCGAGCATACAAAACATAATGTTTATTTGAAGGTTTAGAGTTTGGCACATACAAATTTACTTGGAACGGCAGGTAGATACCGTATATAGGAAGGTATGGTGGACTCATGTGGAATAACTTTGGGGTTTATGGAATTGGATGCACAAGCAGTATTCTCGCTTAGTACAAGCGAAGGCTAGAAAGAGACTGGGAAGCGACCAGCTAGAGAGTGAAAACAGTCATGAACATGCATTAAAATGCAAGCATGGGTAGGATATAATTCACCATGAACATAAATATCGTAGAGGCTATGTTGATTTGTTTCAACTACATGCGTGAACATGTGCCAAGTCAAGCCACTCGAATCGTTCAAAATAGGATACCACCCCATCATACCACATCACAACCATTTTAATAGCATTTTGGCACGCAAGGTAAACGATTATAGACTCCTAGCTAATTAAGCATGGAATAAGCAACTATAATCTCTAATTGTCATTGCAAACATGTTTCATTCATAATAGGCTGAATCGGGAACGATGGAGTAATCATATTTACAGAAACAAGAGAGGTCGAGTTCATACCATCTTTTCTCATCTCAATCAGTTCATCATATATCGTCATTATTGCCTTTCACTTGCATGACCGAATAGTGTGGATAATAATAATAGTGCACGTGCATTGGACTAAGCTGGAATCTGCAAGCATTCAATTCAAGGGAGAAGACAAGGTAATATGGGCTCTTTGTTAGATCAACAATAATGCATATAAGAGCCGCTCAACATTTTCATCGTGGTCTTCTCCTCTCGACCCCCAAAGAAAAGAAAACAAACAAAACTATTTACACGGGAAAGCTCCCAACAAGCCAAAGAAGAACAAGAAATCTTTTTTGGGTTTTCTTTTTAATTACTACTACTACAAGCATGGAAAGTAAACTAACTAAAAGCTACAACTAATTTTTTTGGTTTTTATTAAGGTTTTTCAAACACACAAGAAGAATGCTTAAAATAAATTAAACTAGCATGGATGATATAATGAAAAAGTATGAGCACTGACAATTGGCATGAGTGTGTGAACATGAATGTAATGTCGGTGAGAAATACGTACTCCCCCAAGCTTAGGCTTTTGGCCTAAGTTGGTCTATGCCCATGGATCAAAACTGTAGCTGGGGTCATACTGAGAAGGGTACTCAGGTTGCCACTGGTTGGCGATCTCCTCCGGATTCCACTGATAAACATACTGGCGATGAGGATCAGATGGTGGCTCCAGCTCTGCAGCTGACATCTGGCCCCGGTACGCATGAATGGCCTGAGGCAAAATGAGGAGCGTGCCTGAAAATATATTAAACAAAGAGGGCGCAGGCAAGGTAATAATCTCACAATAATTTTTACCAAATATTAATTTGTACTTAAGTATCTTATTCTTATCATTAACAATAAACTCATGTGTGATACGTCCATTTTGCATCATGCTTTTATATCAATATTTATTGCATTATGGACTGTTATTTCACTTTATGTCACAATACTTATGGCTATTCTCTCTTATTTTACAAGGTTTACATAAGGAGGGAGAATGCCGGCAGCTGGAATTCTGGGCTGGAAAAGGAGCAAATATTAGAGACCTATTCTGCGCAACTCCAAAAGTCCTGAAACTCCACGGAACATCTTAAAATAAATAAAGAAAAATCCTCGCCAAAGATGAAGGCCAGGGGGCCCACACCCTGCTCACGAGGGTGGGGGGCGCCCCCCCCCTAGGGTGCGCCCCCCTACCTCGTGGGCCCCCTGGTGGTTCTCCGACGTCCATCTTCTTCTATATGAAGTCTTTCGATGAGAAAAAAATCAGAAGGAACTTTCCGGGACAAGACTCCGCCGCCACGAGGCAGAACCTTCGCGGAACCAATCTAGAGCTCCGGCAGAGCTGTTTTGCCGGGGATACTTCCCTCCAGGAGGGGGAAATCATCACCATCGTCATCAACAATGCTCCTCTCACCGAGAGAGGGCAATCTCCATCAACATCTTCACCGGCACCATCTCATCTCCAAACCCTAGTTCATCTCTTGTATCCAATTCTTGTCTCGAAGTCCGGGATTGGTGCTAGTAGGTTGCTAGTAGTGTTGATTACTCCTTGTAGTTGATGCTAATTGGTTTATTTGGTGGAAGATCATATGTTCAGATCCTATATGCATGTTATTACCCCTCTGATTATGAACATGAATATGCTTTGTGAGTAATTACGTTTGTTCCTGAGGACAAGGGAGAAGTCTTGCTATTAGTAGTCATGTGAATTTGGTATTCGTTTGATATTTTGATAAGATGTATGTTGTCTAGCCTCTAGTGGTGTTATGTGAACGTCGACTACATAACACTTCACCATTATTTGGGCCTAGAGGAAGGCATTGGGAAGTAATAAGTAGATGATGGGTTGCTAGAGTGACAGAAGCTTAAACCCTAGTTTATGCGTTGCTTCGTAAGGGGCTGATTTGGATCCACATGTTTCATGCTATGGTTAGGTTTACCTTAATACTTTTGTTGTAGTTGCGGATGCTTGCAATAGAGGTTAATCATAAGTGGGATGCTTGTTCAAGTAAGAACAGCACCCAAGCACCGGTCCACCCACATATCAAGTTATCAAAGTATCGAACATGAATCATATGAACGTGATGAAAACTAGCTTGACGATATTCCCATGTGTCCTCGGGAGCGCTTTTCCTATTATAAGAGTTTGTTCCGGCTTGTCCTTTGCTACAAAAAGGATTGGGCCACCTTGCTGCACTTTATTTACTTTTGTTATTTGTTGCTCGTTACAATTTATCTTATCACAAAACTATCTGTTACCACTTATTTCAGTACTTGCAGAGAATACCTTGCTGAAAACCGCTTATCATTTCCTTCTGCTCCTCGTTGGGTTCGACACTCTTGCTTATTGAAAGGACTATGATAGATACCCTATACTTGTGGGTCATCAAGACTCTTTTCTGGCGCCGTTGCCGGGGAGTGTAGCGCCTTTGTAGGTGGAATTTGATAAGGAAAAATTTATATGGTGTGCTGAAATTTACTGTCACTTGCTACTATGGAAAGTAATTCTCTGAGGGGCTTGTTCGGGGTATCTTCACCCCGTCCAGTAGAGCAAAGAGTTGCTCCTCAACCTACTGAACCTATTGAAAATGAAACTCCTTTTGAATTTCCTTTGGGTATGATGGAAAAACTGCTAGCTAACCCTTTTACAGGAGATGGAACAAAGCATCCTGATGAGCACTTAATATATGTGGATGAAGTTTGTGGATTATTTAAGCTTGCAGGTATACCCGATGATGTTGCTAAGAAGAAGGTCTTCCCTTTATCTTTGAAGGGAGACGCATTGATATGGTATAGGCTATGTGATGATATGAGATCATGGAACTATAAAAGATTGAAATTGGAATTTCATCAAAAGTATTACCCGATGCATCTTGTTCATCGTGATCGCAATTATATATATAATTTCTAGCCTCGCGAAGGAGAAAGCATCGCTCAAGCTTGGGGGAGGCTTAAATCAATGTTATATTCATGCCCCAATCATGAGCTCTCGAGATAAATCATTATGCAAAGTTTTTATGCTCAGCTTTCTCATAATAATCAAACCATGGTCGATACTTCTCGTGCTGGCTCTTTTATGATGAAGACTGTTGAATTCAGATGGAATTTATTGGATAGAATTAAACGCAACTCTGAAGATTGGGACCTCGTCAAAGGTAAAGAGTCAGGTATGACACCTAAGTTTGATTGTGTTAAATCTTTTATGGACACCGATATTTTCCGTAAGTTTAGCACTAAATATGGACTTGACTCTGAGATAGTAGCTTCTTTCTGTGAATCTTTTGCTACTTATGTTGATCTCCCTAAGGAGAAGTGGTTTAAATATCATCCTCCCATAGAAGTAAAAGAAGCTGCACCTACTAAAGTTGAAGAAAAGACTGTCACTTATAATGATCCTATTGTTCCTACTTCTTATGTTGAGAAACCACCTTTCCCTGTTAGAATAAAGGATCATGCTAAAGCTTCAACTGTTGTTTGTAAAAAGCAATATTAGAACTTATACACCTCCTGAGCAAGTTAAAGTAGAACCTAATATTGCTATTGTTAAAGATCTCTTGTCTGATAATATTGATGGGCATGTTATTCAGTTCGAAGGTGAAACTGCTAGAATTGCTAAACCTTGTGATAAAGATAAGCATAGACCTATGGTAGGTGTGCCTGTTATTTCTGTTAAAATAGGAGATCATTGTTATCATGGCTTATGTGATATGGGTGCTAGTGCTAGTTTTATACCTTATGACTTATATAAAGAAATCAAGCATGAAATTGCACCTGCTGAGTTAGAAGATATTGATGTCACAATTAAACTTGCCAATAGAGATACTATTTCAGCGATGGGAATTGTTAGAGATGCTAAAGTCTTGTGTGGGAAAACTAAATATCCTTCTGATTTTCTTGTTCTTACTTCTCCGCAAGATAGCTTTTGTCCCATTATATTTGGTAGACCCTTCTTGAACACTGTTAATGCTAGGATACATTGCAAAAAGAATGTTGTTACTATTGGCTTGAATGATATGGTTCATGAGTTTAATTTCTCTAAATTTAGTAAACAACATCATGAGGAAGAATTACCTAGTAAGGATGAAATTATTGGTCTTGCTTCTATTGCCATACCTCCTAGTGATCCTTTAGAACACTATTTGCTAGACCATGAAAATGATATGTTCATGAATGAAAGAAGGGAAATAGATGAAGTATTCTTTAAACAGGAACCTATTCTGCAACACAATTTGCCTATTGAAATTTTAGGGGATCCTCCTCCACCCAAGGGTGATCCCGTGTTTGAGCTTAAACCTTTGCCTGATAATCTTAAATATGCTTATGTTGATGACAAGAAGATATATCCTGTTATTATTAGTGCTAACCTTTCAGAGCATGAAGAAGAAAGATTATTGAAAACTCTGAAGAAGCATCGTGATGCTATTGGATATACCCTTGATGATCTTAAGGGCATTAGTCCCACTCTATGTCAACATAAAATAAATTTGGAAGCAGATGCCAAACCAGTTCGTGATCCTCAACGATGTCTGAATCCTAAAATGAAAGAAGTGGTAAGAAAAGAAATACTCAAGCTTCTGGAGGCAGGTATAATCTATCTCGTTGCTGATAGTCAGTGGGTAAGTCCTGTCCATTGTGTCCCTAAGAAGGGAGGTATTACTGTTGTTCCTAATGATAAATATGAATTGATTCCACAAAGAATTATCACAGGTTATAGGATGGTAATTGATTTCCACAAATTAAATAAAGCTACTAAGAAAGATCATTACCCCTCACCTTTTATTGATCAAATGCTAGAAAGATTATGCAAACATACACACTATTGCTTTCTAGATGGTTATTCTGGTTTCTCTCAAATACCTGTGTCGGCTAGAGATCAATCAAAGACTACTTTTACATGCCCTTTTGGTACTTTTGCTTATAGACGTATGCCTTTTGGTCTATGTAATGCACCTGCTACCTTTAAAAGATGCATGATGGCTATATTCTCTGACTTTTGTGAAAAGATTTGTGAGGTTTTCATGGACGATTTTTCCGTCTATGGCTCCTCTTTTGATGATTGCTTGAGCAATCTAGATCGAATTTTGCAGAGATGTGAAGAAACTAATCTTGTCTTGAATTGGGAAAAGTGACACTTTATGGTTAATGAAGGTATTGTCTTGGGGCACAAAGTTTCTGAAAGAGGTATTGAAGTTGATAAAGCCAAGGTCGATGCTATTGAAAAGATGCCATGTCCCAAGGACATCAAAGGTATAAGAAGTTTCCTTGGTCACGCCGGATTTTACAGGAGGTTCATTAAGGACTTCTCAAAAATTTCTCGGTCTCTGACTAATTTATTGCAAAAAGATATACCATTTGTCTTTGATGATGATTGTGTAGAAGTATTTGAAATACTTAAGAAAGCATTAGTCTCTGCACCTGTTGTTCAGCCACCTGATTGGAATTTACCCTTTGAAATTATGTGTGATGCTAGTGATTATGCTGTAGGTGCTATTCTAGGGAAAAGAGTTGATAAGAAATTAAATGTTATTTATTATGCTAGTAAGACTCTAGACAATGCTCAAAGAAATTATGCTACTACTGAAAAAGAGCTTTTAGCAGTTGTATTTGCTTGTGATATGTTCAGACCTTATATTGTTGATTCTAAAGTAACTATTCATACTGATCATGCTGCTATTAAATATCTTATGGAAAAGAAAGATGCTAAACCTAGACTTATTAGATGGGTTCTCTTGCTACAAGAATTTGATTTGCATATTGTTGATAGGAAAGGAGCTCAGAACCCCGTTGCAGACAACTTGTCTAGGTTAGAGAATGTTCTTGAGGACCCACTACCTATTAATGATAGCTTTCCTGATGAACAATTAAATGTTATAAGTACTTCTCGTAGTACTCCATGGTATGCTGATTATGCTAATTATATTGTTGCTAAGTTTATACCACCTAGCTTCACATACCAGCAAAAGAAAAAGTTTTTCTATGATTTAAGACATTACTTTTGGGATGACCCACATCTTTATAAAGAAGGAGTAGATGGTGTTATTAGACGTTGTGTACCTGAGCATGAACAGGAACAGATCCTACGCAAGTGTCATTCCGAAGCTTATGGAGGACACCACGCTGGAGATAGAACTGCACATAAGGTATTGCAATCTGGTTTTTATTGGCCTACTCTCTTCAAGGATGCCCGTAAGTTTGTCTTGTCTTGTGATGAATGTCAAAGAATTGGTAATATTAGTAGACGTCAAGAAACGCCTATGAATTATTTTCTTGTTATTGAACCGTTTGATGTTTGGGGCTTTGTTTATATGGGACCTTTTCCTGCCTCTAATGGATATACACATATTTTAGTTGTTGTTGATTACGTTACTAAGTGGGTAGAAGCTATTCCAACTAGTAGTGCTGATCATAACACTTCTATTAAAATGCTTAAAGAAGTTATTTTTCTGAGGTTTGGAGTCCCTAGATATTTAATGACTGATGGTGGTTCACACTTTATTCATGGTGCTTTCCGTAAAATGCTTGCTAAATATGATGTTAATCATAGAATTGCATCTCCTTATCACACACAGTCTAGTGGTCAAGTAGAGTTGAGCAATAGAGAGCTCAAATTAATTTTGCAAAAGACTGTTAATAGGTCTAGAAAGAATTGGTCCAAGAAACTTGATGATGCATTATGGGCTTATAGAACTGCATATAAAAATCCTACGGGTATGTCTCCGTATAAAATGGTTTATGGAAAAGCATGTCACTTACATCTCGAACTAGAACATAAGGCATATTGGGCTATTAAAGAGCTCAACTATGATTTCAAACTTGCCGGTGAAAAGAGGTTATTTGATATTAGCTCACTTGATGAATGGAGAACCCAAGCTTATGAAAATGCCAAGTTGTTTAAAGAAAAAGTTAAAAGATGGCATGACAAAAGGATACAAAAGCGTGAGTTTAATGTAGCTGATTATGTATTGCTATACAACTCTCGTTTAAGATTTTTTGCAGGCAAACTTCTCTCTAAATGGGAAGGGACCTATGTTATCGAAGAGGTCTATCGTTCCGGTGCCATAAAGATCAACAACTTCGAAGGCACAAATCCGAAGGTGGTAAACGGTCAAAGAATCAAACATTATATCTCAGGTAATCCCATAAATGTTGAAACCAATATTATCGAAACCGTAACCCCGGAGGAATACATAAGGGACACTTTCCAGAACGTTTCAGACTCCGAAAAGGAATATGTATGTGGTACGGTAAGTAAAGTGACTCCAAGACAATTTTAAGGCAATATTTCTCCATTTTGGAATATTTAGAAAAATAGAAGAATAAGTAGCAGTCCGGGAAGGACACGAGGGCCCCACGAGGGTGGTGGGCGCGCCCTACCCCTCTGGGCGCGCCCCCCTACCTCGTGAGCACCTCGTGTGCCTTCCGGACTCCGTTTTCTTGCACGATACATATTTTGGTCGGTAAAAATTCATTATATAACCTCCCGAAGGTTTTGACTCCCGTATCACGCAAATATCCTCTGTTTTAGTTTCGAGCTGTTGCTGCTGTAGATTAGAGCAAGATGTCTTCTCAAGAGTCAATCGGGGAGAGACAGGTATCTAATCCGGCACCGGAACCAAGGGCAAACAGCGACGCTGACCACTTGGGGCCAGCAACAGAGGAGGAGATGGAGGCCGACTTGATGAGGGTAGATGCCATGGAGGATCAAGAAGTCACCTCTCGCTTCCGAGCTGGATTCATGATGGGGGAACTACAGAGCTCAGCCATTCCAAACTCGGTTATCCCTTCCAATGTTAGATTTCTTTCTTATGAAAATATGAAGAGGAGTGTCACTTGTTCTCCCGCAGCTATGCAACACCCTTGGGTGCAAGGAGCTTTAGCTGTCACAGGAAAGCTTCGTAAGGAAATAATGGACCTCAAGCAGCAAGTCAATAAGCTCGAGGAGGAGAACCGCATCCTGAGGGGAATAATCGCCAAGAATATTACACCAACAACAAAGAAGGAGACATAATCACATGGGTATGGGCACTCCCCTTGGCAACTGCCAAGCTTGGGGGAGGTGCCCCGGTATCGTATCACAATCACAACTCCTATCTTTACCGTTTTTCTTAGTTCGATCCTATTAGTAGTATCTTGATCTAGTAGAATAAAGTTTATGGCATGATCTAGTTTTGAGTTTGCTTTATGATCTCTCTTTGTAATCGAGTCCGTGAGCTATATATAATAAAGATTAGTGTTGAGTCAAGGGCTTGATTATTTTGCCATGTTCTTGGGTGAATAAAAGAAAAGAGAAAAGAATAAAAAGAAACAAAGAGTTCATATTGATCTTATTGAGAGTAATGACTTCACATAGAAAGAGTGTGATGATTAAAAGTTGTTGGGAGTTGGCAGACATAGCTTTGGTCATTGTTGCAACTAATAGGAAGTAATAAGGAAAGAGAGGTTTTCACATATAGATATATTATCATTGACATCTTTTATGATTGGGAGCACTCATTAAAATATGACATGCTAAAGGGTTGATATTGGACAAGGAAGACAACGTAATGAGTTATGTCTTTCTTATATCTGAGATAAAGTATGTTGTCATGGATCCTCTAACTTGTTGAGCTTGCCTTTCCCCCTCATGCTAGCCAAATTCTCAGCACCAAGTAGAAATACTACTTGTGCTTCCAAATACCCTTAAACCAGTTTTGCCATGAGAGTCCACCATATCTACCTATGGATTGAGCAAGATCCTTCAAGTAAGTTGTCATCGATGCAAAGCAATAAAAATTGCTCTAAATATGTATGATTGATTGGTGTGGGAGAAATAAGCTTTATACGATCTTGTGATGTGGAAGTAATAAAAGCGACGGACTGCATAATAAAGGTCCATATCACAAGGGGCAATATAAAGTGACGTTCTTCCGCATTGAGATTTTGTGCATCCAACCATAAAAGCGCATGGCAACCTCTGATTCCCTCTGGGAAGGGCCTATCCTTTATTATTATCTTATACCTTATGCAAGAGTCACGGTGATCTTCACCATTTCTTTTTCATTTTATCCTTTGGCAAGCTCAGCATGTTGGAAAGAACATGATATATATATATATATATATATATATATATATATATCTAATTGGATGTAGGGGAGCATGAACCATTATTGTTGACATTACCCTTGAGGTAAAAGGTTGTGGGGCAAAACTATAAGCCCCTATCTTTCTCTGTGTCCGATTAAAACTTCATAACCACAAGTATTGTGTGAGTGTTAGCAATTATGAAGGATTAAATGATAGTTGAGTATGTGGACTTGCTTTTTAGCTCTGACATAGACTCTTTCCGATGTTATGATAAATTGCAATTGCTTCAATGACTGAGATTATAGTTTGTCGGAGCCCAATAAGGTTTATGATTTATACTTTTGCATTGTGAATAGATCATCACTTGAACATAAGTAATCATATGACAAAATCTATATATGTCGCTGTTATGAGAATAATCATGATGCCTTCATGTCCATATTTTATTTTTATCAATGCCTCTACCTCTAAACATGAGGACATATTTATTGTTATCGGCTTTTCGCTTGAGGACAAGCGAGGTCTAAGCTTGGGGGAGTTGATATGTCCATTTTGCATCATGCTTTTATATCGATATTTATTGCATTATGGACTGTTATTTCACTTTATGTCACAATACTTATGGATATTCTCTCTTATTTTACAAGGTTTACATAAGGAGGGAGAATGCCGGGAGTTGGAATTCTGGGCTGGAAAAGGAGCAAATATTAGAGACCTATTCTGCGCAACTCCAAAAGTCCTGAAACTCCACGAAACATCTTAAAATAAATAAAGAAAAATCCTCGCCAAAGATGAAGGCCAGGGGGCCCACACCCTGCTCACGAGGGTGGGGGCGCCCCCCCCTAGGGCGCGCCCCCCTACCTCGTGGGCCCCCTGGTGGTTCTCCGACGTCCATCTTCTTCTATATGAAGTCTTTCGATGAGAAAAAATCAGAAGGAAATTTTCGGGACGAGACTCCGCCGCCACGAGGCGGAACCAATCTAGAGCTCCGGCAGAGCTGTTCTGCCGGGGATACTTCCCTCCGGGAGGGGGAAATCATCACCATCGTCATCAACAATGCTCCTCTCACCGAGAGAGGGCAATCTCCATCAACATCTTCACCAGCACCATCTCATCTCCAAACCCTAGTTCATCTCTTGTATCCAATTCTTGTCTCGAAGTCCGGGATTGGTGCTAGTAGGTTGCTAGTAGTGTTGATTACTCCTTATAGTTGATGCTAATTGGTTTATTTGGTGGAAGATCATATGTTCAGATCCTATATGCATGTTATTACCCCTCTGATTATGAACATGAATATGCTTTGTGAGTAATTACGTTTGTTCCTGAGGACAAGGGAGAAGTCTTGCTATTAGTAGTCATGTGAATTTGGTATTCGTTTGATATTTTGATAAGATGTATGTTGTCTAGCCTCTAGTGGTGTTATGTGAACGTCGACTACATAACACTTCACCATTATTTGGGCCTAGAGGAAGGCATTGGGAAGTAATAAGTAGATGATGGGTTGCTAGAGTGACAGAAGCTTAAACCCTAGTTTATGCGTTGCTTCGTAAGGGGCTGATTTGGATCCACATGTTTCATGCTATGGTTAGGTTTACCTTAATACTTTTGTTGTAGTTGCGGATGCTTGCAATAGAGGTTCATCATAAGTGGGATGCTTGTTCAAGTAAGAACAGCACCCAAGCACTGGTCCACCCACATATCAAGTTATCAAAGTATCAAACGCGAATCATATGAACGTGGTGAAAACTAGCTTGACGATATTCCCATGTGTCCTCGGGAGCGCTTTTCCTATTATAAGAGTTTGTTCCGGCTTGTCCTTTGCTACAAAAAGGATTGGGCCACCTTGCTGCACTTTATTTAATTTTGTTACTTGTTGCTTGTTACAATTTATCTTATCACAAAACTATCTGTTACCACTTATTTTAGTACTTGCAGAGAATACCATGCTGAAAACCGCTTATCATTTCCTTCTGCTCCTCGTTGGGTTCAACACTCTTACTTATCGGAAGGACTACGATAGATCCCCTATACTTGTGGGTCATCAATATGCTACCATACTCTTATAACCTAGAACAATAGGAGGCAGCAACTTTTCCTCTTTCTCATAATGCCTGATAGGTATGTTAAAGTGTGCAGCAAGGCGCGAGGCAAAGATGCCTCCGAGGACGGGGCCCTTAGTATGGTTCAGATTTAACCGTTTAGCAACAATAGCGCCTAAGCTGAAAGTAGTATCATGAAACAAGGCATGGCGCAAAATAACAATATCAGGAACACTAAGGTTTCCACAGTTCCTGCGACCAATTAAGCATCTACTAGCAAATATTGCAAAGTAACGTAGAACAGGAAAATGTATGCTAGTGATTCTCGCATCAGAAACTTTCCTCGTTTCCCCTACAGCAATCATATCAATAAATCCCTCCACATCATTACGATGTGGTTCCTCTATGCTGCCCTCAAAGGGTATCTTACAAACCCGGTAGAAATCAAATAGTGACATCTCCTTAAACTCATCATATAAATAAAAATCCACTGAAGGTGGCGATCTTCTAGCATGGAAATGAAAGTTTTGCAAAAAAAAATTGGTGAGTAAGTGATATTGTTCACGCTGGTCGTGGAGGAAGGCGGTGAGGCCTGCATTCTCAGCCAAATAATAAAAATCTTCATAAATCCCGGCTTCTCTCAAGAACTCATCACAAGGCCATTCACACAGCCAAACCTCCGCAGTACGAGGGAGATTATACTCGGGCTTCTTATTCTCTTCACTTTGCTTATCCTTCGAGCTTCGGCTCGATGAGCCCCTCAAAAATCTCTTCATCTTTTTCTGAAAATTTCTGAAATTTTTAATAACTCAAAAATAAAAGTGAACCAAACTCAACAAGATTGATAGCAACTACTCCTACAAGTGCCTAGAAGCCATATCATGCATTAAAACTACTTTTGACCACATAAATTTGACATGCAAGCTCAAGAATAGGGTCACCTAAGAAACAAAAATTTGCAATAAATAAAGCACTAGAATAAAAACTAAATGGACCATTGGAGGAGTCACATATCAAAGAACAATCCCCCAAAGCAGTTTTGTGAATGGAGCTTTGAGCAAGGAGATCAAAAATGGCAGTAAGATGAGCAAGAACTCGGGTTTGAGCTGGTGGATGATTTTTTCTGGAGCAAGATGAAGTGTGTGGGTGCAAGGATAAGTGGAGGGGACCCACGTGGGGTCCACGAGGCAGGGGGGCATGCCCAGGGGGTGGGCGCACCCTCCACCCTCGTGGGCACGTGGCTGCTCCCCCTGCTTTGTTCTCAGTGCCTAAAATCCTTAAATATTCTGGAAAAAATCATATTTCATTTTTAGGGCATTTGGAGAACTTTTATTTTCAGGGTATTTTTTATTACAAGGATAATTCAGAAAACAGGCAAAACATATTATTTTTGCTTTATTTAATATAACTAGCAAAAGGGCCCATGCGTTGCAACGGGAAGAAAAAAATCATAATATTCAACGGCCGTGACCACATTTTGCGACATCACCGTGATATACTATCACTCTCAATTTCATGAAATTATGAACAATTTTCAAAATCATGAACCTTTTTTAAAACTTGTGCATATATTTGAAATCGTGGACATTTTTTAAATTCATGATTTTTTTTCAAATGTTTGAACATTTTTTTGAATTCATGAACAGTTTATACTATTTGCAAACATTTTTAAAAAATGGTGAACATCTTTTTATAGATTTTACTTGAATCGGCGCACATTTCTAGAACCGACGAACATTTTTGGCCCAATTGGTGGACGATTTTTTTAAATTTACGAACATTTTTTTGATTTAATGAACATTTTTTTAAATGCATGATTATTTTTTGAATCCGCGAACATTTTATGAATGAATAAACTATTTTGTAAGTCATGAACAGTTTTTTCATTTGTAGGATATTTTTACATTCATGAACATTTTTTTAGTTGGCAAATTTTTGTTCAATTTCATGAACATTTTTGAATACACAAACTTTTTAAAGAATCATGAACATTTTTTGATTTCCCAAACATTTGGTTTCAAAAATGTGAACATTTTTTGAGTAAGAAAATATTTTGTACAAAATCGCGAACATTTTTTGAAGGAAAAATTGCACAAAAATAATGAGAAGCTAAAAAGTTTATGCGACATGAAATATCAGTACTAAATGGGGTTGATTGCCTTTTATTAGCTTATTAACTCCAGCGGAATGCATTGCAGAATTCCTTTATTAGAGAACACAAGTAATATAGATTAGAGGGAGTAGCATAATTTGGACTCAGGCTTTGATCTGTTGACCTTTTACCCTTATTTCCAAGCATAGATCACACCGTATATATGAAGTATATACCAAAATTATAATAGACATCTTGGCGAGGAAGAACAACAAAGTTTCATAGATATCGACATAATTCAGGGAGGCTCACATAGGTATATTGGCACATATGTACAACTAAATCCTCTGCGAAACCTGAGGAGATCAAAGAAATGAACATGGAGGCTGAACATACAGTCTGCTATATATAATTCATGGATAGAACATTACTACAACATAGCATAAGTATGCAATGCGGGAGCTAAATCTTCAATTTTACTACACCGCGTGTCTGCATAAACAACCAATTTCTGCTAAAAGTGTTGCTGAGTTAGCATAATGGAATATGTAAGCATCAACACCAAGAAGACGAAGTTTTACAGTAATGTAAAGTTCTCTACAATCCTAATTTTAAAGATTATCCAACAAACAACTACAAGAAAATTATGGAAGTCACCGGCCACCCTTCAATCACCAATTGTGAACAGGCAAACAATTCTTCAGCTCACATGCATAGGCTTGATCTAGAGGACACATGAACTTTGATGGTGAGGAGATCCTAGTACACATGAGTATGTCTGATGATGAGGAGGCAGGTCATGGTGAGCAGAGCATGAACTGCAGGGTGTAGTGCTGCTGCATGGTGTCCTACATCAGGGCAAGGAGTGAGGAGATTAGCACAGCTCCAATGAATTAGAAAACTGAAAATAGTCATGTACTCAGGTTTAGTCAGTAAGGAAATGGCAAGTTAAAAGCATATTGTGTCTGATTGTCTTTCAACAATGTTAAGGCACTGATCCTTGTATCTTTCTTTAGCAACATTGAAATACTCTTGAACCTTTAGGAATTCAGACTTGTGTAAACAAGTAGGCCAATTATAGGAGAAAAACATATAATGAATATGGAACCGGAGAAACAATATATCTAAATCTCATACTAAAACATGGAAATATGACGTAACTTGCAAAACTTATTTTTTTTCTGATTCTCCCAAAATTAGGAGCGTTAACAACACATACCTGAATAATACATCGAATAAGGACAACAGACCATAGAGAAGCAGATGAGAAACAAATTGAATTTACTGGCCTTAATACGTGCATGGAGCTTCTTAAAAATCAGAGTGCCCCAATGCTCCGCTTTCTGGATCTCCTACAACAATCAATAGAGACTTTTGCTTCTGTTAGATTGTACTCACTACAACTATGAAGACCACCGTGACACCAATATTATCACATTAGCCAAAGTTTCAAGATTAGAACAAAAAAATTACATTCGTTATTCAAGGCACAAATTATTAGTTTTCGGATTCTCCTTGGATTGAGAACTATATCTGTGGTCCATAGATCATGTTGATGGAATAAGATAGGCATGACACACAATGAAGTAATTCTCAGTTAAATATTCAAGTAAATTTGAGGTAAAAAAGGACACTTAATCTTCATATATAAATTAGGAGGAAATAGCATGATGATGTATGCAGAATTACAGTCATACATTCTCACTTACCAAAATAAGCAATGCAACTTGGAGTCCAGTAATCAATCAACGGACGAACTGGGTCAATTTGCATGAAAGCATGATTAAGAATATTAAATCCTCCTAGCCCAGGATCAGAACTAATGGCACCACAAAAGATGATTAATTAATTAATCAAACATGGCATCTCCAAAACATCCGGCTTTTGACCACAGCTGTTGCAACTCCATCCGGTAGCCCACACATAGATACTGCATTGCAACTACATTACCCCTAACGATTCTAATTAAGGTGGCCACCAACCATCCAGAGATCGAAGTAACACTGTGGCATGTTGTCCAAATCCAAATGACATAAGTAACATTGCGGCATAAAGAAATCATTACGTCTATGTAAAAAGAATGAGAAAAACACATAAAAAGTTATTGTGGAGTAAATATGACATACA
The DNA here is from genome assembly GCF_056163025.1 of Triticum urartu. Classification (NCBI taxonomy): domain Eukaryota; kingdom Viridiplantae; phylum Streptophyta; class Magnoliopsida; order Poales; family Poaceae; genus Triticum; species Triticum urartu. Next base: position 438,656,941 of record NC_141878.1, on the reverse strand, counting down.
AATATCACACTTCAATTTGACAGTGTCTATGTATTCTCAATTATTACTCAGAGCATTTAAGGAGTCATCACCAAGCATCCCCTGCCAAGACGAGAACACATAGAGAGCATGCAAAATAACACAAAGTATGTACTGTACTTTCAGTAATACAAATGCCAGTACCATTACTTCACCCTGCCACTAAAAGTTACCCCATATGTGACCACTTCCAGCAAGTAGATGGCTCATATTCAGCTATACATTGGCAAACTGGAGCAAAGCTACAATGACTATGGTTCGCAGGCCAAAAGAAGACTCACCGACAGGATGCCAGAAGTGGTAGATTATTAAAAATAATAAACATAAGAATAATTAGAGATGCGTATTGAACCCTGCATGTTTAATTCAATCGTGCATCATGTTTTCTGCTAACCCTGCTACATCTGTCGTCAAAGTTTCAACTTCATTCAGTCATCAGGAAAATAGTTTAAACTCTGAAAGAGGTCAGAAACTACCACCGTTTCCACCAAAACATTATGATATGTAAGACATTATATCCCATAACAAAGTGACAAACTAAATAATTTCCCATAAAATGTGAGCCTGAAAACTATCAGAGTAGCAGGGTTGTGGTTTTTGACATTCAACTCCCCTTAAACATTCTGCGGCTTCTATATTGCTAACTGTACATGCTTTGTTTCTACTATATCAGTACTCTTACGTATTCCAAGTATCTCATAAAAAACATGAATCTGTAGCATATGACATCAACAGCAAATTAAGAGTACAACAAAAATATACCCCACACACAGCAAGCAAGCGGCATCATGCAGAGCAAGCCGTTCAGATTGGAGGGGCGCATATGGCTGGCTATGTTGTCCTGCTCGTCCAGATTGGACCTGGCACATGCCAGGCAGTGAAGCGAGAGGGAGCATACGGCGCGAAAAGGGAAGGTCGGGGAGTGGTGCGCAGGTGGAGGAGATGAGCCCCTGGGGTGGGAAGCGACACTGGGGTAGCAGCGATGTTAGCCATGGGAGGCGGGCGAACTGGTCTGTCGGTTGGTGGAGTGCGCCGGGAAGTTGTGGCCGGTGGCGAAACCGGCGGGTTTGGGGGAACCAACGCCGAGGTCGAAGCAACGGGGAGGAGTCCCGGCAGCACCGTGGTAGCAGGGGAGGGGGAGCCGGCAACAGCGCGCGTCGTGTGTCGTCGGCGGTGGAAGGCCGCGGGGTGGGGCACTTGGGGTAGGGGTAGCGCCCCGGCGGAGTTGGCCGCAAGGAGGGGGTCGGCGGCGCGCGGTAGGGGCCGGCGGTGGCGGCGGCGGGGGTGGAGGAGCGCTGGAGGTGGAGATGGGATTGGGAGGTTGGGTTGTGGGTTGTGCGGGTACGTTTTTTTCTCTCTCGCTCGTACCGGTTCGGGACTTCTTGTCAGGACTGCGGCTTGAATATCTAAAAACACAAGGGCTTTTTTGCAAAACTGCCGTGACGTACGACCAGAAGCAATCCGTGGTTTATTATTATTAGGGAAAAGAATAATAGAAAGTAAAAAGAAGGTACAAAAAGTTGTGTTTTCTAAATTCATCCATCTCATGCTCATCAAAAGGAATCCACTAATAAGGTTAATCAAGTCTTGTTAACAAACTCTTTTCGAATAACATGAAACCGGAGAATTTTCGAATAACACTAGGTTACCTCAACGGGGATATGCATGTCCCCAACAATAAGAATATCATATTTCTTCTTGACAGTAGGAAGAGGAAATTCAAAACCTCCAATAGTAATTGTTGAAATTTTTCCAATAGAATTGATACTGTGGACTTGAGGTTATTTCCTCGGAAAGTGTACCGTATACTCATTATCATTAACATGAAAAGTGACATTGCCTTTGTTGCAATCAATAACAGCCCCTGCAGTATTCAAAAAGGGTCTACCAAGAATAATTGACATATTGTCGTCCTCAGGAATATCAAGAATAACAAAGTCCGTTAAAATAGTAACGTTTGCAACCACAACAGGCACATGCTCACAAATACCGACAGGTATAGCAGTTGATTTATCAGCCATTTGCAAAGATATTTCAGTAGGTGTCAACTTATTCAAATCAAGTCTACGATATAAAGAAAGAGGCATAACACTAACACTGGCTCCAAGATCACATAAAGCAGTTTTAACATAGTTTCTTTTAATGGAGCATGGTATAGTTGGTACTCCTGGATCTCCAAGTTTCATTGGTATTCCACCCTTAAAAGTGTAATTAGCAAGCATGGTGGAAATTTCAGCTTCTGGTATCTTTCTTTTATTAGTAACAATATCCTTCATGTACTTAGCATAAGGATTTATTTTAATCATATCAGTTAAACGCATACGCAAAAGGATAGGTCTAATCATTTCAGCAAAACGCTCAAAATCCTCATCATCCTTTTTCTTGGATGGTTTAGGAGGAAAAGGCATGGGTTCTCTTTCCTTACCGTGCTTCCTAGCAACAAAGTCTCTCTTATCATAACGTTGGTTCTTTGATTATGGGTTATCAAGATCAACAACAAGTTCAATCTCTACATCATTATCATTGCTAGGTTGAGCATCAACATGAACATAATCATTAACATTATCACTAGGTTCATGTTCATTACCAGATTGTGTTTCAGCATCAGAAATAGAAATATCATTGGGATTCTTAGGTGTGTCAACAACGGGTTCACTAGAAGCATGCAAAGTCCTATCATTTTTCTTTTTCTTCTTCTTAGAAGAACTAGGTGCATCGACATTAGTTCTCTGAGAATCATGCTCAATTCTCTTGGGGTGGCCCTCAGGATACAAAGGTTCCTGAGTCATTTTACCTCCTCTAGTCATAACTCTAACAACATTATCATTCTTCTTATTATTTAATTCATTGAGCAAATCATTCTGAGCCTTAAGAACTTGTTCTACTTGAGTGGTAACCATAGAAGCATGTTTACTAATAAGTTTAAGTTCACCTAACTCTAGACATATAATCATTCAAGTGTTCAAGCATACCAGCATTGTGTTTCAATTTTCTACCAACATAAGCATTGAAGTTTTCTTGCTTAACAATAAAATTATCAAACTCATCTAAGCATTGGCTAGCAGACTTATAACGAGGAATATCACCTTCATCAAATCTATAGAGAGAATTTACTTTTACTACCTGTGTCAGGTTATCAAGACCATGTATCTCTTCAATAGGCAGTAAATTATTAACATCTTCAGCTTTAATACCTTTTTCTTTCATAGATTTCTTTGCCTCTTGCATATCTTCAGGACTGAGAAATAGAATACCCCTTTCTTCGGAGTTGGCTTAGGAGTTGGTTCAGGAACTGTCCAATTATTTTCATTAGTCAACATATTATTCAATAGCAAATCAGCTTGATCAACAGTTCTTTCCCTGAAAACACAACCTGCACAACTATCCAGGTAGTCTCTGGAAGCATCGGTTAGTCCATTATAAAAGATATCAAGTATTTCATTTTTCTTGAGAGGATGATCAGACAAAGCATTAAGCAATCAGAGAAGCCTCCCCCAAGCTTGTGGGAGACTCTCTTCTTCAATTTGCACAAAATTATATATTTCCCTTAAGGTAGGTTGTTTCTTATGAGCGGGGAAATATTTAGCAGAGAAGTAATAAATCATATCCTGGGGACTACACACACAACCAGGATCAATAGAATTAAACCATGTTTTAGCATCACCCTTTAATGAGAACGGAAATAACTTAAGGATAAAGTAATAGCGAGTTTTCTCATCACGAGTAAACATGGTGGCTATATCATTTAATTTAGTAAGATGTGCCACAACGATTTCAGATTCATAGCCATAAAAAGGATCAGATTCAAACAAAGTAATTAACTTAGGATCGACAGAGAAATCATAATCCTTATCAGTAATAAAAATAGGTGAAGTAGCAAAAGCAGGGTCATAATTCATTCTAGCATTCAAAGACTTTTCTTTAAGCTTAGCTAGTAATTTCTTAAGATCAGATCTATCATTGCAAGCTAAGAAATCTCTAGAAGTTTCTTCATCCATAACATAATCCTCAGGCACAACAGGCAATTCATATCTAGGGGGAGAATCTTCATCATCACTTTCATCAATATTATCAGTTTCAATAATTTCATTCTCTCTTACCCTAGCAAGTTGTTCATCAAGAAATTCACTTAATGGCACAGTATTATCAAGCATAGAAGTAGTTTCATCATAAGTATCATGCAAAGCAAAAGTGGCATCATCAATAACATGTGACATATCAGAATGAATAGCAGGTGTAGGTGTCGCAAGTTTACTCAAAACAGAAGGTGAATCAAGTGCAGAGCTAGATGGCAGTTCCTTACCTCCCCTCGTAGTTGAGGAAAAAATCTTGGTTCTTTGATCTTTCAAGTTCTTCATACTTCATAGTGATAAGCAGATATAAATCCCAAGTGACTCAAAGAATAGAGCTAATCTCCCTAACAATGGTGCCAGAAAATAGTCTTGATAACCCACAAGTATAGGGGATCGCAATAGTTTTCGAGGGTAGAGTATTCAACCCAAATTAATTGATTCGACACAAGGGGTGCCAAAGAATATTCTTAAGTATTAGCAACTGAGTTGTCAATTCAACCACACCTGGAAACTTAATATCTGCAGCAAGGTATTTAGTAGAAAAGTAATATGATAGTGGTGGTAACGGTAGCAAAAGTAATTTTTTTGGTTTTATAGTGATTGTAACGGTAGCCACGAAGAAGTAAATAAGCAAAGAACAATATAGGAAAAGCTCGTAGGCAATGGATCATTGATGGATAATTACGTCGGATGTGATTCCTCATGCAATAGTTATAACATAGGGTGACACAGAACTAGCTCCAGTTCATCAATGTAATGTAGGCATGTATTCCGAATATAGTCATACGTGCTTATGGAAAAGAACTTGCATGACATCTTTTGTCCTACCCTCCCGTGGCAGCGGGGTCCTATTGGAGACTAAGGGATATTAAGGCCTCCTTTTAATAGAGTACCGGACCAAAGCATTAACACATAGTGAATACATGAACTCCTCAAACTACGTTCATCACCGGTAAGTATCCCGATTATTGTCACTTCGGGGTTAACGGATCATGACACATAATAGGTGACTATAGACTTGCAAGATAGGATGAAGAACTCAGATATATTCATGAAAACATAATAGGTTCATATCTGAAATCATGGCACTCGGGCCCTAGTGACAAGCATTAAGCATAACAAAGTCATAGCAACATCAATCTCAGAACATAGTGGATACTAGGGATCAAACCCTAACAAAACTAACTCGATTACATGATAAATCTCATCCAACCCATCACCGTCCAGCAAGCCTACGATGGAATTACTCATGCACGGTGCTGAGAATAATGAAATTGGTGATGGAGGAAGGTTGATGATGACGATGGCGACGGATTCCCCTCTCCGGAGCCCCGAACGGACTCCAGATCAGCCCTCCCGAGAGAGTTTAGGGCTTGGCGGCGGCTCCGTATCGTAAATCGCAATGAATTTTTCTCTCTGATTTTTTTCTCCCCAAACGTGAATATATGGAATCAGGATGGACGTCGGTGGAGCATTAGGGGGCCCACGAGGCAGGGGCGCGCCCAGGGGGTAGGCGCACCCCCACCCTCGTGGATAGGGTGTGGCCCCCCTGACGTGGATCTTTTCGCTAGTATTTTTTATATATTCCAAAAACAATCTCCATTGATTTTCAGGTCATTCCGAGAACTTTTATTTCCGCACAAAAATAACACCATGGCAATTCTACTGAAAACAGCGTCAGTCTGGGTTAGTTCCATTCAAATCATGCAAGTTAGAGTCCAAAACAAGGGCAAAAGTGTTTGGAAAATTAGATACGACGAAGACGTATCACCGACCAAGGGGGGTGCGCCATGGGGAGGAGTCCTACTTGGACTCCTAGTCTAAGTAGGATTCGGCCCCCCTCCTTCCTTCCGCCGGAGAGGATAAGGGGAAGGGAGAGAGAGGGAGAAGGAAAGAGGGGGGCCGCCCCCCTCCCCTAGTACAATTAGGTTTGGGCAAGGGGGGCGCGCGCCTCCTCATGTGGACTTTCTCCTCTCCTCCAATATGGCCCAATAGGCCCAATACTTCCCCCGGGGGGTTCCGGTAACACCTCGATACTCTGGTAAAATATCCGAACCACTCGAAACCATTCCGATGTCCGAATATAACCTTCCAATATATGAATATTTACCTCTTGACCATTTCGAGACTCCTCATCATGTTCGTGATCTCATCCGGGACTCTGAACAAACTCCGGTCATCAAATCACATAACTCATAATACAAATCGTCATCGAACGTTAAGTGTGCGGACCCTACTGGTTCGAGAACTATGTAGACATGACCGAGACACATCTCTGGTCAATAACCAATAGCGGAACCTGGATGCTCATATTGGCTCCTACATATTCTACGAAGATATCTATCTGTCAAACCGCATAACAATATACGTCATTCCCTTTGTCATCGATATGTTACTTGCCCGAGATTCGATCATCGGTATCATCATACCTAGTTCAATCTCGTTACCGGCAAGTCTCTTTACTCGTTCCTTAATGCATCATCCCATAACTAACTCATTAGTCACATTGCTTGCAAGGCTTATAGTGATGGGCATTACCGAGAGGGCCCAGAGACACCTCTCCGATACTCGGAGTGACAAATCCTAATCTTGATCTATGCCAACTCAAAAAACACCATCGGAGACACCTATAGAGCATCTTTATAATCACCCAGTTACGTTGTGATGTTTGATAGCACACAAAGTGTTCCTCTGGTATTCAGGAGTTGCATAATCTCATAATTAGAGGAATATGTATAAGTCATGAAGAAAGCAATAGCAATAAAACTTCACAATAATTATGCTAAGCTAATGGATGGGTCTTGTCCATCACATCATTCTCCTAATGATGTGATCCCGTTCATCAAATGACAACACATGTCTATGGTCAGGAAACTTAACCATCTTTGATTAACAAGCTAGTCAAATAGAGGCATACTAGGGACACTTTGTTTTGTCTATGTATCCACACATGTATCAAGTTTCCGGTTAATACAATTCTAGCATGAATAATAAACATTTATCATGATATAAGGAAATATAAATAACAAATTTATTATTTCCTCTAGGGCATATTTCCTTTAAAAACGGCTAGGAGCATCATACTAGGCTGGGCCATTACCGATAGCGGTGCACATTTTGTACAAATCACACTCTATCAAACCCATTAACTGTCGCACAAAGGGCACTAGCTGGGCTATGCCACGTCATATTCCACATTGCGAGCAGAAAAAAAAGATAACACAGCAGATAAACACACCATCGATTCCTTCCCTAGGAAGGCAACTCCTCTATCGAGCCGCCGCCTCCTCTCCCCTTCCCTCACAACACCTTCTCTCTCTCTCTCTCTCTCTCTCTCTCTCTCTCTCTCTCTCTCTCTCTCCTTCCTCGCCTTCGACAGCTACGCCCGGAGGAGGACTTCACCGGCGCCTGCATCCTCGGCTCCACGCCGCCGATTTGCCCCGCAGCCCCACCCTTCTCCTCTTGTTTGTGCTCTCTTAGGCGCTGATCGGGGTGTGATTCAGGACCTCCCCTTCTTCCTCTACTGCTACTAGTAGCAACCCCAAGTACGATCGTCGATTGGCGGACGAGGAAGAGGACCACGCCCAAATCGCTTCCATCGTGATTCGTGTCCACCTCCAACGACCGACAGGACCCATGATATGGCGACATCTAGGGCACTTCCACATAGACCGACAAGGAAATCAACTCAAGGTAAGCCCCCAAACCGTCTCTTCTCCATCTATGTCAAGGTTGGATTTTCTATCCACCTCACAAGGCAGCCTTGCATTAACTGAGAGCTCCATATTTGAAATCAATAAAAATCTTTAGAGGTCCAGTGCTCCAACAACTGTATCATCCAATTTTCTGACTGGTACCGAGGTAAAGATGGCTAGTGGAGCAGCTGGAGAGGACATAGTCCAAGCTGTGTGCTCTAAGAAAGTTGGATGGTTGATATGTGGAATTTATGATAGGTTTAATGAATGAGATGTAGCTGATATTCTGGCAGTAACTCTATATGATAACATAGTATATTACCTGTACTTGTTAGAGAGTCGTATCAAGCAACAAGATGGCCTATATAGCTCATCAAAGGACTCCCTTAATGGGGTTAAAAGTTAATTCACATTAGCCATGGAAATTGCACAGAATGAAGATGTAAAACTTTCTAAAAGTTTTCGAGCTCGTGTGCTGAATTGCCTCACTTCTGCTGTTGAGCAAGCTGAGAATGATTTCTTATGCATGGTTGAACAAGATATGGATGATAGACCAGATTTAGTTTCAGTTGGATCTTGTGTCCTGGTTGTGCTTCTTCAGGGAATAGATTTGTGCATTCTAAATCTTGGGGATATATAGTAGGGATAATTACATTTGAGCCCCTAGTTGTGTCACACCCGTGTGTTTTGCCCCTAAATTCAAAAAACCCTCATTTCTGTCCAAGCTCGTTTACTCCTCTTATGTTTTTTCCCTTTGACCGCAACTTTGAAAACTTCATAATGAATTCATACTAACTCAGAAAAATGCAAATAAGATATCAAAATGATCGGAAAAACATCACCTATATGTGCATGTCATTTGCATTCATGACAAAAGTACTGAAAAGTCCCTATCTCAGTTTGAGCTCATATGATGTCAGCATGAATAGTAAATGATGAAAAAATTGAAAACAAATTCAAAAAATTCTGAATTTTTCTGTGGCAAACATTGACAAATGTTTTGAGAGATTGCAAAGTTTCATGAGGAAATGACATTCCTGGAAGCCGTGGAAACAAGGGAAAATTGATGCTCCAAAAAAAAGCATTTTGGAGTGCTAATTTTGTTATTTTTGCCATGACTTCCATGAATGTCATTCCCTGGTGAAACTTTATAAGCGATCAAAATATTAGTCAATGTTTTCCACAAAAATAATTCAGAATTTTTTTTGAATTGTTTTCTATTTTTTGGATTTTACTATTAATGCCGATGTCATATGAGCTCAAACTGAGATGAGGACCTTTTGGCACTTTTGTCATGAATGCAAATGACATGCACATACAGGTGAAGGTTTTCGAAACATTTTGATATCTTATATGCATTTTTCCGAGTTAGTATGAATTCGTTATGAAGTTTTCAAAGTTACGGTCAAACGGTCAAAGGGCAAAAGCATAAGATGAGCAAACGAGCTCGGGCAGAAACGAGGGTTTTTTGAATTTAGGGGCAAAACACACATGTGTTTGTGCTTGTTTCCATGCCATGAATACTCTGTTGTTGCTGTTACACATTGATGTGCTAATTGCATATTCCTGCAGGTGAATCTCTTATGGTTATTGTTTGTTTTTCATGCCCATTGGTATTCCAAGAGTATATGTTATTATATTCAAATTCATGCTCAAATCAAAAATATAACGGCAATGGAATTCTCCTCCTGGGTGTTTTGTATGCGCCTGCATTGTAGGATGACTTCTACCTCAACTACGTGTATTGGTCTTCGCACAATGTCCTCTCGGTCAGATTGGAGAATTGCGTCTACCCGTGGAATGCAGCAGCAAGGTGTGTGCAACCAATGTTATCCGATTTATATTTTGAAACTCTAAGAGGGATCCTAAAAAAAATTTTAACTCCACAAGGTCACCAAGCTCTGCGATTTGGGGGCGAACCACACTGTTTGTTCACTGAGTTGGGCGTAGCATGGCACCCACCTATTTGTAGGGACTAACCAAGACACCGTTCAGGTTTTCATCTTTCTTCCATCTGAAATTGATCAAATGGCATGTTCAAGGTCCATCAAAGTTTTGGATGATACTTCAGTTTATTTTTACCCAAACTTTCAACTCAAACAACAAATAGTACAGAGTACGCTTGGTTGTGAGAATGTCACCCAGTTGATGCGACATGAAGTATCTCTACTATTAAAGCAGAATCAAACGTCGTGATGGTTCAACCTCCCCCTGAAGCTATCGATATGTCTTCCACCCATGCCATGTGCTCCCGTCCCCGCTCGAAACAGAAAAAAATGCCACGTCCTCCTGTCCCTGCTTGGAGAAGAAAAAAAACATCGTCACAGACGCACACACATCCCACGTCCCACTCTCCCCACCCCCTTGCCCCCGATCACCGATCACGTCTCTCTCACTGACTTCCGAATCCCCCAATCCCATATCTCTCCCACCGCCGGTTGTGCTCGACGTCCCGCCCCCACGCACGACACCTTGCGATCTTCCCGCACAGAGAGAGAGAGAGAGGGAGAGCAGCAGCAGTGCTGGGGCCCTTTCGCCCGCAGAGAGAGAGGGGGAGGGAGGGAGGAGGAGCAGGAGCGCAGTGGCGGTGTTGGGGCCTTTCGCCCGTAGAGAGAGAGAGGGGAGGAGGCGGAGTACAGCGGCGGTGCTGGCCGATCCCGTTCAACTGGATCCGAATCCTTAGGAAAAGCGGACGCGGCCACCGTCGATGTATGCAGTTTAGCGCCCCTGTCCTCCGCTCTCCTCAATTTCCCCAACAAAACGAAGGTCGGTAGGGATGACATGGTGAGGGACTTCTCTGGCAGGATCCGCCTCGCACCCTCTACCTACCCAGCAGCCTAGCATCCCAACCATCATGGGTAGAGCCTCCTCCGATGGACATCGACTAGGGATGAGGCGAGGCCAAGGAAGAACACATCAGGATGGATGAAGAGGTAAATGGTTTACTAGTGCCTGTGATTTTCGTGTGGAAATCAGTGTCTATAGTTTCTTTAGTCCATGGGATTGGTGAGTGTGTTGTGCTTAGTTCGTTATCTTGAGGAGTTAGTTACTTTGGGCAAATAGGGAAAGCATCGGACTTAAATCTTTTACTGCTGCGTCAATGAAAATCGGAGAAATAGAGAAGCGAGGTCGTGTTTGTGCTCCATGCGATTTGTGACTGAGTTTTGTTTAGAACCTTGACTTGATGAAACCGTGTATCCTTTAGTTGCATTGGGGCCATAAGGACAGCATCTCTGCCGTGACAAAACTCCTTTGTCCGTCGAAGGAAATTTCAATAAATATGGTCATAGGTGGTATTGTAATAGATGATTCCAGTGATTAGTGCCTTGTTCTTGATTAGAAGGTATTATCTTAATATCCAACATCTCCCGTTTAGTATTATGGTTCAGTACATGATTACTTAAAATAGCTTTACAGGGGACTACCAGTCCCTAGAACTTTGTTTCTTAAAGGTTATGTGCAATTCTTTTCTACCAATATTTTGTCCAGATAATTTCCTATAAATCAGTAAATTGTTTCATTTTGATTCAAATTGTTTCATATTGACCTGTTACCATATTAAGAAATCATCCATACTGGCCATACATTTTCTACATGAGTAGCTCATGATTATCAGTGCTCCATGGTAATGCTAATTGTGTAGACATGAAGGATTGTTTGGCTGTTCGTGGCAGCCGTCGCCAGCTGGTTGATCGTCCTCACAACTGGTGTCCATCGAGGTCGTTGACTCCTCCATCTTACTTTGTTGCTCCCGCCAGTCCGATCAGCCTCACAACATGTATCATATTGCAGTTTAGAAACATAACTCATAAGGTACTCCGTGAACATTGGTCCACCTTTATTTTTCTGCTAAATTGTTCTGGATCACATAATGCACACCATGAGCACTCAGGCGAAGTTACTGTGTGCCATCTTCACCTATTTGTTATTGTTTCCATACTGACCATGCATTCCAGAGTCTCCATCCGCAAAGTTTTAGTTTGATTGTGCAATTAATTATGTTTGATATTGGATGGCATTTCTATATACTCCATAATGTTTAGTAAGTTTGAATAATATAGAACCCGATCACATCTAATTTGTCTTAGCAGTTTGCTTTACTCATAAGATCATCTCTCCTTCCTAATGAGCTAATGGTGAAAAGGGAGAATCTTTTTTTTTGAAATAAAGCATTATTCAGGGTAGAGAATGTACGGAGGTGCATCCTTTTGAGTTGGAGAATATTTACAATTCACCCACTTGTAGGTATGGCCTTGGCCTAGAAGTGAAAAGGGTTTGATTCCATCGCCAGCAGAGGTGGTTGCGACGGTGTGCCTGAGTGTACGCATCACCATCCTAGTGGATGAGAAGCAAGCGTACACGGCAGTAGCGCTGCTCATGAATTTTTGTGAAGGGGGGCAAAAAATTTGGTGCTTGGGTGAAATTTCTATATCATTCATAATGTTTAGTAAGTTCCAATAATATGGAATCTGTTCACATCTAATTTGTCGTAGCATGTTGATTTACTCATAAGATTATCTCTCCTTCTGACAGAGCAAATGGTGAATAGGGAGACTCTTATGTGAAATTAAGCATTATTCAAGGTAGATAATGTATAGAGGTGCATCCTTTGAGTTGGAGAATATTTACAATTCACCCTCTTACAACTATGGAAATTACCTAGCAATGAAAAGCGCTTGATGCCCTCGCTAGCAAAGCTGGTTGAGATGGCGAGCCCGATTGTACGCATCACCATCCTGGTGGGTGAGAAGCAGGCGTACAACAGCAGGAGGATAATGTACTCAGAACAAGCATCGGTTATGTAAATTGTTCATCAACATGGTTTTGCAAGTCGTTCAATCATGTTCCGTCACCTCTGCTTATTGTCACTCTTAAGGCAAGAGGACCTTTTCTAAATGTATTCCAGTATTGTTGAGCCTCTTCTATTTTTTTACTTTTGGCATGAACAAGGATTCATTTTGAATACTATTACGTAAGTACATGTTTGTAGTTAGCGTGGAGCCATAGACTCATTTGCCATTCGCGCTTGCTGTTTCATATATCAATGGTAACGCTTTTGGAATTACAATTATAGTGGTTTACTTGGAATAAGTATGGATTATGACCTGATCTTGTCACTACTACTCACGTCCTCCTGTCCCTGCTTGGAGAAGAAAAGAAAACATCGTCATAGACGCACACACATCCCACGTCCCACTCTCCCCACCCCATCGCCCCCGATCACCGATCCTGTCTATCTCCCTAACTCCCGAGTCCCCTGATCCCATATCTCTCCCGCCGCCAGTTGTGCTCGACGTCCCGCCCCCACGCACGACACCTTGCGATCCGCCCGCGAAGAGAGAGAGAGAGAGAGAGAGAGAGAGAGAGAGAGAGAGAGAAGGAGAGCAGCAGTGGTGTTGGGGCCCTTTCGCCCGCAGAGAGAGGGGGAGGGAGGAGGAGCAGGAGCACAGTGGCGGTGTTGGGGGCCTTTCGCCCGTAGTGAGAGAGGGGGGAGGGAGGAGGTGGAGTACAGCGGCGGTGCTGACCGATCCCGTTCCACTGGATCCGAATCCTTAGGAAAAGCGGACGCGACCACCGTCGATGTATGCAGTTCAGCGCCCCTGTCCTCCGCTCTCCTCAATTTCCCCGACAAAACGGAGGTCGGTAGGGATGACATGAAGAGGGACTTCTCTAGTAGGCTCCGCCTCGCACCCTCTACCTACCCAGCAGCCTAGCATCCCCACCATCATGGGTAGAGCCTCCTCCGATGGACACCGACTAGGGATGAGGTGAGGCCAAGGAAGAACACATCGGGATGGACGGAGAGGTAAATGGTTTACTACTGCCTATGATTTTCGTGTGGAAATCAGTGTCTATAGTTTCTTTAGTCCATGGGATTGGTGAGTGTGTTTTGCTCAGTGCATTATCTTGAGGAGTTAGTTACTTTGGGCAAATAGGGAAAGCATCGGACTTAAATCTTTTATTGATGCGTCAATGAAAATCGGAGAAATAGAGTAGCTAGGTCATGTTTGTGCTCCATGCGATTTTTGACTGAGTTTTGTTTAGAACCTTGACTTGATGAAACCGTGTATGCTTTAGTTGCATTGGGCCATAATGTCAGCATCTCTGCCATGACAAAACTCATTTGTCTGTCGGAGGAAATTTCAATAAATATGGTCATAGGTGGTATTGTAATAGATGATTCCAGTGATTAGTGCCTTGTTCTTGATTAGAAGGTATTATCTTAATATTCAACATCTCCCGTTTAGTATTATGGTTCAGTACATGATTACTTACAATAGCTTTACAGGGGACTACCAGTCCCTAGAACTTTGTTTCTTAAAAGTTATGTGCAATTCTTTTGTACCAATATTTTGTACAGATAATTTCCTATAAATCAGTAAATTGTTTCATTTTGATTCAAATTGTTTCATATTGACCTGTTACCATATTAAGCAATCATCCATACTGGTCGTGCATTTTCTACATGAGTAGATCGTGATTATGAGTGCTCCATGGTAATGCTAATTGTGTAGACATGAAGGATTGTTTGGCTGTTCGTGGCAGTCGTCGCCAGCTGGTTGATCGTCCTCACAGCTGGTGTCCATCGAGGTTGTTGACTCCTCCATCTTCCTTTGTTGCTCCCGCCGGTCCGATCGGCCTCACAACATGTATTATATTGCAGTTTAGAAACATAACTCATAAGGTACTCCGTGAACATTGGTCCACCTTTATTTTTCTGCTAAATTGTTCTGGATCACATAATGCACACCAAGAGCACTCAGGCGAGTTATTGTTGTGTGCCATCTTCACCTACTTGTTATTGTTTCCATACTGACCATGCATGCCAGAGTCTCGATCCACAAAGTTTTAGTTTGATTGTGCAATTAAATGTGTTTGATCTTGGATGTCATTTCTATATACTTCATAATGTTTAGTAAGTTTGAATAATATAGAACCCGATCACATCTAATTTGTCTTAGCATGTTGCTTTACTCATAAGACCATCTCTCCTTCCTAATGAGCTAATGGTGAAAAGGGAGAATCTTTTTTTGAAATAAAGCATTATTCAGGGTAGAGAATGTATGGAGGTGCATCCTTTTGAGTTGGAGAATATTTACAATTCACCCACTTGTAGGTATGGCCTTGACCTAGAAGTGGAAAGGGTTTGATGCCCTCGCCAGCAGAGGTGGTTGCGACGGTGTGCCTGAGTGTACGCATCGCCATCCTGGTGGATGAGAAGCAAGCGTACACGGCAGTAGCGTTGGTCGTGAATTTTTATGAAGGGGGACAAGAAGTTTGATGCTTGGATGAAATTTCTATATCATTCATAATGTTCAGTAAGTTCCAATAATATGGAATTTGTTCACATCTAATTTGTTGTAGCATGTTGATTTACTCATAAGATTATCTCTCCTTCTGAAAGAGCAAATGGTGAATAGGGAGACTCTTGTGTGAAATTAAGCATTATTCAAGGTAGATAATGTACAGAGGTGCATCCTTTGAGTTGGAGAATATTCACAATTCACCCTCTTGCAGCTATGGAAATGACCTAGCAATGAAAAGCACTTGATGCCCTTGCTAGCAAAGGTGGTTGAGATGGCGAGCCCGAGTGTACGCATCACCATCCTGGTGGGTGAGAAGCAGGCGTACAACAGCACGAGGATAATGCACTCAGAACAAGCATCGGTTATGTAAATTGTTCATCAACATGGTTTTGCAAGTCGTTGAATCATGTTCCGTCACCTCTGCCTACTGTCACTCTTAAGGAAAGAGTACCTTTTCTAAATGTATTACAGTATTGTTGAGCCTCTTCTATTTTTTTACTTTTGGCATGAACAAGGATTCATTTTGAATACTATTACGTAAGTACATGTTTGTAGTTAGCTTGGAGCCATAGACTCATTTGCCATTCGCGCTTGCCGTTTCATATATCAATGGTAAAGCTTTTGGAATTACAATTATAGTGGTTTACTTGGAATAAGTATGGATTATGACTTGATCTTGTCACTAATACTATTAATTAGTTATACATGTTTTTCTCATTCTAGAGTGTAATGCCATGGACGTCTCATGTGATTTCAGTCTTTCAAGTGTGCAAATGGTTAGAGCATTTGTCTTATATATACATGCCATATATCAAAATGAGCATGAAGGATATAGGTGCTACTCAGAAAATGCCGAGAAATATGAGTTTGTCTTCTTTTTTGCACGAAGAAATATGAGTTTGTCAAAGCAACTATTTAGTTGGAAGAAAACATAGATTGAAGATGGACATATCAGATGTGCTTGCTTGATAGGTCGCTTATTTAGTTATGCAGATGCAGTGTTGCTTCCTTTGATGGGGATAATGTGTTCTCTTTTTTGATGTTTGCTTACTTGCTTCTTGCTTGTCTGTCAGGCTATGTTGGTAGATTTTAGAGAGAAATTTTTCTTCGAACAAGACTAGCGATGAAGCATCAGGGTAATGATATCTATTGCATCACGACATTTGAGATAATTTGATTTAATTATAATATGTCAAGCTTCCGAAAGTTCACTATGTATGCTTGTTTGGTTATTTGATATTTGTGGCAATGGAGTAATAAGCAACGCATGACACATAAATTCTTGATTTATTCTGCGTGAGACATCCTTGTGGAGTACAAGACATTCTATAACTATGTGGACAACCGAAGATCTCTATGCCTATATTTATTGTTTTGTGGCATTGTCCGCCCATTTTTCTCTTGGTGTCCAGTATCCCTCAAGTTGTACGAGATTTGATTAATACATGGGGATACTTTTTTCACTCATGGTGATAAGTATTTATATTTGGAACTCAAGTTTGAGCAACATGTATTTGGTTTGGCAGTACATTGTAGGAAAGAAGGTATCATACTATTTTGTGGAATAAGCGCTTTAAGCAGGAGGGTTTACTAGGGCCACAAAAGGGCTTATCATGGGTTCGTCGATAACAACGAAACAACTAGCAAGGTTGGATCAACATTGGCGGTGGATAACGATGGTGAGAGACGTGTAAATTTATGTTCCGTGGCAACGCATGGGCACTCAGCTAGTATATTGTAGAAGTAGAACAAGCAAAAATTTGATTCATCAACTTATATATGCAATATGAAGTATATATTGTAGAAGTAGAACAATTAGAAATTTGATTCATCAACATATATATGCAATATGAAGTATATATTGTAGAAGTAGAACAAATGTTGCCATGTTGAATTTGTTATGAAATACAGGCTGAAATATATATCCGTCGCTATCCTTTGAAATAATACCGACTTAGGAACTACATACTGAAATATATATTTGTTGCTATCTAGCTGAAGGTTATATAATGTTTTGAGTTCTAGCGCTTTAGATTCCATGGTTCCAGCTTCTTTGTCTAAGATCTCCACTTCCTCGCTGTCATCTGTTTTAGTTGCAGCAATCAATTCTGCTCTAGTAGCACAGGAGTCCAGACGGATCCTTTTGTAACTTGCCATGGTTGACTCTTATTCTCTGAGCACAATAAGCCCTTCGCAATCCTTTATCTTGTTAGTGGTTGCTACGATATCCTTTTCTATAACCTCCAGATCACTACAAACTTTCTCCAACGTCTTATATTAAGTTACGGACGGACTAATTGCCAACATAGTTCAGGTTTTCCCTTACAATATCTTTTCTATCAGAATTTTTGGTTTTAGTTCACATGTCATCTGTTAGAGCAAAAAACATGAGGTTATTCAGGTTGAGTCCCACACAAGTTGCTTGATTTTAGGTTCTAATTATGGGCCTGGACAAATTCAAAACATATAGCTTGCTTAGAGGAATCCCACATGGATGATGTAACACAGGTATGCGCATTTTATAGAGTTTTACATCTGCATGTGGTTTTACAGTGGAAATTAGTGTTATCACATACATTTCTTTTGTTAACTTTTTTGCTGGCATTACTGTATAAAATATTTATACTTTTGTATTGACTTCATTTTAGCGAGATGATATTTATTCAGTACAGGTTCTAGATTGGGTGGTTACCAGTTATTGTTGTGCTGATTTATCACTCTTTGTTGGACACGTTCGATTTGCACCAAACCAGCAGAGTAAACTCATTTCTACGGCAGTGGAAGGATTAATGTGTGTCTTCGACACATATGGTGATAGCCACCACAATGGCGGGCAGCACGCCGATCAACACTGAGTCACTGACCATAACCAAGGTGGGCGAGAAGAAGAGCTACACCGTGAGGGAAGCCGTCGGCATGGACGGATTCGGATAAGGCCGGCTCGTCTGATCTAGTCACACCACGTGGTAGCCAGCCCGACCCTGGCGATGTGGACCAGACTGTTGTTTTGAACCAGTATCATGTATGCTATTGCTCATGTAACTTCTAAGACTGCTCCCTGCCGGTTGATACACACTTGTTAATATCTATGATGTCAGAGCTCTTTGTTTATTGTTCCAATTAGAAACTTGTAGTGTTGTACTTTTAGTCTCATGCAAAGTAGAAATAGGAAAGTGAAAGGGGCTTGTCCTACTTGGCACCGCCGAGATTCCTTTCAGGTGGCGCGTCATGGGCGTGCCCCAACCACTAGTTATATGCAATGAGCGTAGAATAGTATATTCAAGGACCTCCTATATGACGTTCATTGCGTCATAGTATGTCGCCGCACAAGGTGCCATTATGGGCCTTTGGCTCAGTTAGCCTGTTGTCGTTGTTTATGTGCCGAGAATTGTTTTCTTTTGGGTCTAAATTTTCCCTTGATTTTCTTGGTTTACTTTATTTTTTGTTTTTTTACATAGAACAGGAAGAATTTTTAGGAAAAGTGTGTGAACATTCTTTAATTAGATGCAAATTTTACACACAGTTGTGTACAAATTATTTAAAATATGTGGGAACATTTCATTTTCTAATACTATGCTAGATTTTTTCAAAATTTTGAAAACCAAATAAATTTCATGAACATTTTTTTGAAAAAGTCTGAATATTGTTTGAAACATGTGAACATTTTTGCAGCAAAACTAAGAATTACTTAAAATTGGTGAATATATTTTTTTCCTGGAAAACCTTCTGATCTATTCACCATCTGTTAAGGCATTACAAAGAACAATACAAGTAAAAGTTACATCCAAATCCAGTAGAAGTCAAAATTACATTAAAATCCGTAGACCACCCAACGACAACTACAAGCAATGGAGTGAGCCGAAGGCGTGCCACCTTCATTGCCCCTCCTTCACATGTTTCTAATAAAATAGGAAAATCGGGATATTCCTCTTCCTTAATGGCAATTCCCTTAATAGCCTATTTGGTAACCATTGGGCATATGAATGAAATTTGTATCAAAGAGTTTGTATAGGGATTTGGCATGGGAAGTAAATTTGTATTCCCATTCTCTTGTTTTTAATAAGATGAGAATTAGACTGGAATGGAGTTATGCAACGAATTAACATGGTACTCCATGGAAAAAATCGGTGGGAATTCGCTCTCCCAACTTCCATTCCCCTTCCCAGTTAAATTTCCATTCCCTCTAATCAATCAGAGGGGTTTTAATCTCCTCACCCATCAACTTTCATTCCCCATCTCTAAGTCCCACAGACCAAACACGCTCTAAAAATATATATTCTTAATCACAAAACTACTAAACTCGTGTTGGTCGCCGGAGCTATATCTCGCTTATAGCGAGATGGTAGCTGCCCTCGTCTGAAGCGCGGTACAACCAGGCAAGCCATCACCGTAGCAAACAGTTCATTTTCTCTCTGTGTATTTTTGGTTCGATTTTTCACCATTTTGGGCAGTTTTGTCTATGTTGTTTTGTTTGTTCGGTTTTTCACTGTTTGGGTCATGTTTCTTCTTGATTTTTTGCTTGTTTTCTTCTTTGTTTCTTATGGTTTTATTTTTCTTTTTTTATTTATTACCTGTTTTCTTCCTTTTCTTCTTCTTCGTCATACCTTGTTTTTGTTGTTTTCACCGGTTTTCTTTGGTTTTTTATTTATATGTCTTGGTTTTCCTTGTTTGTTTCTTGTTTTTTTGTTTTTCTTCACCCTTCTTTCGGTTTATTTGTTGGTTTTCACTAGTTTATTCTTGTAAGCTTTTCTTTCTTTCTTGTTTCTCATCAATTTCCATCATTTTTCTTTATTTCTTTCTCGCTTTTGTTTGTTTCCAAACATAGGATGTACATTTTTTTCTTAAATATAAGTTTTGAACACTTTTTGAATATATGGTCAATATTTTTCAAATTCATGGTGGACATTTTTTTGATGGGTACAAACATTTGTTCACACATAATCTACATTTTTCCTATACATCAGGAACATTTTTATATACGTGTTTACATTTTTTAAATACATAATTGTTTTTACAAAATATTTTCTGGTGTCTACTTTAATACAATGTATGATGTACATTTTCCGTATACATTAAGAACACTCTTTTGTACATGTTATCAATATTTAAATACATGATCAACAATTTTTCATACACATTGTATATCTTTTGTATACATGTTTTGTACTCCGCAAAAAAGTATACATTTTTCATATACATGAGAAACAGGTTTTACATAGATTTAACAATTTTCAAATGATTGATTAATTTTTTTAAATACAGGATCAACATTTTTTCATATAAATTGTATATTTTTTGTATTCATTTTTCATATACATGAGAAATATTATTTTCTATATAGATTTAGAATTTTTCAAATACTTGATTAATATTTTTTAAATACTTGATTAACAGTTTCTGAATACACGATTACCCTTTTCATACACAATGTATACTTTTTCGTATACATGAGAAACATTTTTCCTATAGACATTAACATTTTTTAATTTCTTTTGTACAGTGTTTTTTGTATTATAATTATTTAGAATACCTGAAAATACAAACAAAGTAAAAATAGAAAGCAGAAAAGAAAATAAAAAAGAGAAAAAAATGAGGTTGTGGCCTGTGCCTCGCGCGCTGGGGCAACCCAGTTTTGCACTCGTCTTGAGGCGAGGCTGCCCTACATCTCGCAATAAGTGAGATATCAGTGTGCCCTGTGTTGGTGGCTAGTGGCACTTCCTTTCACTCGGGGGCCATGGCTCTGTTTCCTTGAAAATCTTGTCAGAAAAAACCCATATGCTTTCCATGAGCTCCATCAAATGACGGGGTTCCTATACGGCGCGTAGCGCGCCGGGGAGCGACCTAGCGCGTACCCCCCACCCCCCTGCTCGCTGTTGTTAACATTGGACGGCCCATTTCGGAGTTTCACCCCCAACCAGTTTTGGGGAGGTTCTAGAACCTTCCCTGAACCAGGGTTTTCGTTTTTTTTCATTTTTCATTTTTCTTTTTCTGTTTTCTTTTCGTTTTTTCTTTACTTATATGTTTTCATTTTTACTCTCTTTTTTCAAATTCCGAAAATCTATTGATTTGTGATTTATTTTTTAAGTCATTAATATTTTTTTTGATTGGTGAACATTTTTTCAAAACCGTGGTTTTATTTTTACTAATTCGTGTACATTCTCCAAAATCATGAACATTTTTTTGTAACCGTGAACACTTTTTATAACTCACGAACATTTTTTTTGAAATTGTGAACATTTTCTTAAACTTTTGAACATTTTTTAGAAACTTGTGAACATTGTCTTAACTCATGAACATTTTTTTGAATTCATGATTTTTTTTCTAAATAATGAAAAATTTAAAATTATAGACTAAATTTCAAAATCATGTAAAAAATTTCCAAATTTGTGAACATTTTTTTGAATCATGAACAAGTTTTTTCAAATTCGTGGACATTTTTCAAATTAGCGAACATATTTTTGAATTGTGAACATTTCTTTTCAAATTTGTGAACGTTTTTCGAATTAGAGGACATTTTCTTGAATCATGGACATTTTTTTTTCAAATTGACGAATATTTTTCGAATATTTTTTGAATCGTGAACATTTTTATCAAATTCGTGAATATTTTTTCAATTAGCAAACTTTTTTTGAATCGTGAACATTTTTTTCAAATTCACAAACATTTTTTGAATTAGTAAACATTTTTTTTTCAAATTCGTGAACATTTTTCAAATTAGCGAGCATTTTTTTGAATCATGAACATTTTTTTCAAATCCACAAACCTTTTTTGAATTAACAAACATTTCTTCAAATCATGATTTTTTTTAAAATCATGAACATTTTTTGCGTTTGTGGACATCTTTTACAAATTCATGAATAGTTTTTGAATTCCTCAGCATTTTTCTCTAATCATGAATACGTTTCGAAATCGTGATTTTTTTATTTAAATTAGCAGCTTTTTCTGAAATTTTAGAACTTTTTGATATCCCGAATTACTGAAAAAAAGGAAAAAAACAAGGCGGCGTCCCGACCCGCACATGGACCGGCCCAACAGTGCGCGAAGGGGGAGCGGGGGGTGCGCCCTCGCTTCTTCCGCAGCGCGTAGGTCGCCATATAGGTGCTCCCATCAAATGATTAGTCAACTAGTTCGGTGTATCAAACGAATTGCAAGTACATTTGGGGATGGACTAACTAACTAATTATTCGAGCGGTCGCGGGGCGCTGCGGAGCTGTAGCTGCCCACTTGGCCCGCCTTCTCCAGAAGAGGAGTTGCCGCCCCGGTCCAGCCACTACCGGTGGAGAGCAATGTGGAGCGCCAGCTCCTCCTTGTCGGGTGCCGACGAGCTATCGGACTCCACGACGAGCTTCTCCCGATCCATGATGTCGGAGTAGCTATCGGCCATGGCGGGCTGGGAACGATTTGTGGGCAGAGGGGAATTGGATGCGATGGAGGAGGCATGGAGAGGTCGAGTGACTGAGTTTGACTAGGATTTGCTCATCGTTTGTCGGATATTGGAGGGGAGGGGGGGGAGTGGGGTCAGCGCGGGCCATAGTGGGTCGGACTAACGTGGCGGACATGTCCGGGCTTCTTTATATCCGCCCTAAATTTGGGCTGAATATGAGTGATGTCGGACAACCCGAACGTTAGCGGCCTGTTTGAGAAGCCCGGATAAGCTGGTTTTTTTTACAAGATAGAAATGGTTTGAGGTGTCCGGGTATAGATGCTCTAATGCGAAAAGGAGCGAGGTGCGTTGAATAATATATCAATGTCAAACATGGTTGATGAATACAGATTTACGATACTACCCCGGCCTGTGTAAAGTAGCAGTTAACCACGAGCAAGCGACAGAACTGAGGTGTCAGGAGCATGTACTTTGGCTAGTGGGGGTGTATGGTCTGCTTTCAAATTAAAAAGGAAGAGGTATGACTTCCCAACCGCGCCTGACCGGCTTAATGGCGTAGCTAATGTGGCTGTCCTTGGAGCAAGATGCAGCTTTTTCACGTGCAGCAACCATCTTCCTTGATGAGAATTGACATTGCTCAATTAACAGGTCAAGGGATCAGAAATATCTCGTTAAGCTAATTCGACGAAACCGACGTTGGATCATTCATGGCAATCCTGACTGCTCGCCGGACGTTATCTGCTACGTTGTGGTGGTGTTCCTGCTGCCGGCGTGGTGCTGGGTTTCCTTGCAGAGTTGCGGGGGGGCGGCTGTCCTAGGAACAGTGCTGATGCGTCTCGTTTGGCCACGACGATGACAACGGGTGAACAGTTGGGCTACGGCAAGGTTTAATAGTTGTCTCTCTAGCGTGGGGCTTTGCTGTTTTCGTTTACGTACTGCTCATCGTGTAGATGTGGAGTCTGAGTTGCTACGTCGAGGATCCGGGTGTCGACGAGGACGAGTGAAGGTGGCAAGCTGTGATGGACCAGCTCCGACAGTACCTTGTGCATCTCTCTAACGAAGATCGCCGTCAAAATCGGTGATGTCTATTCGCTAGCGCGTACTGTTGGTTGTTGCGAGGTCCGCCGGTGTGGCTGAGGTACCATCGCTCATGTCCCACGACGGTTGGTACTAGGAGTGTTGTAACTCCATTTTCACCAATCTTTTTCACATTAATAATCCAAATGGGAGAAAAAAGAGTTGTCTGATTTCAAAAAAAGAAGTTTTTTTTATAGGATTAGCACATGCCGTGCCCGATCCACTTTTCCTGGGCAGACCTTCGTGTGCGCCCTGCCTTCGCCGCCGCCGGGCTTGCCTGGGCGGCCGACGGCGGCCGCGGCGGCGGCGCTCCGTTCCCATGGCGTTTTGATGATGTGTGTGAGGTGACCAGATGCTCTGAAGGCGGACATTGCAGCGGCAACACCAGTTCATGCTTGGACGGCTGCCTCGGATTTCCCTGACGACGTCGAGTTCAACGAGATGTGGGTGCACCAAGCAACCAAGTCAACCCGTAGCAGCCATGGGCCATCGACCATGCCGCCGGCGGGAAGGCAGCGGTCATGATGGTCTTCTCTCGGGCTTTGGCGCAAAGCTGAGTGGCCTCTGATTCTGGCATCTGCGGGACGACGGTGGCTGGTGGGGTATTGCGGTTTCGACCATCGATCTAGCGAAAACAATAGTGTTCGTCTGGATCAGTCAGATCTGCAGTCGGTGGCAAGAAGCTGTTGTTGATTATGGCCTGGAGCGTCGCGTTATTTCGGCGTTGGATCGTTCCCAGTCATGCTGCCACAGGCGAGGACGGTGAATTTAGTGGCGTCATATGGTGATGGCGTCTGATGCAGATCAACCATCAGCTACCACTTGTGAGGATGATGCGGCACCGCCGAAGAATCTCAGGATTTTGGTGGTGCTGATGTCCTTTCCCGTTAAAGACTTCGTCGTGGTGAGCGGCTCTTGCACGTATGCTATTGCAGGGATTGCGAAAAGTGGAGGAGACAACAAAGGATGACTTTGATTGGGTAGTACTTCTCGAGTACTCGCTCGAGTTCCGGGATGAAAACCCTAGGTTCGACCCTAGTTGGTTGTACCTGATAATGGCGACGTTCTTTGCGTCGTTACCCTGATGAAGGCATTGTTTGGAGTTTGCTCGGACTTGATCTTTAGGGTGAAAACCCATTGCCTGACCTTTGGTGGTTGGACCTGGCGATGGCGTCGCTTGTGCGTCGTTCCCTTCCTGGAGACGTCGCTTTTGAAGAACATTTCTCATATTCCTTGTGTTGTCAAGAGATGGTGGGTGCCGATGATCACCACCGTATATTGTCAATTCGCTTCGGGAATTTTTCTTTTTATTACTCCGTTTGGCATAGCTTCAGTCTTGTATGACTTTGCTTCACGCGGGCGTGATTTTTTGTGCGTGTTAATGTTTACTGTGTGCATTCTAACTATGCAGAGACTGAATGTATACTCATTATGATTGTATACTTCGATACTACATTTTGAGTCAATAAAAACATCTTTTATCAAAAAGATTACATCTGATTACCATCGTTCAGCAGAGTACTACGGACTTCATCCGGGACGTCAGCGATCAGCAGCATATCCTCGTGTGTCTTTGCTCTGGCCGC
Organism: Triticum urartu; assembly: GCF_056163025.1. NCBI lineage: Eukaryota > Viridiplantae > Streptophyta > Magnoliopsida > Poales > Poaceae > Triticum > Triticum urartu. Next base: position 438,631,801 of record NC_141878.1, on the reverse strand, counting down.
TAACAGAAAAAGAAGTTTTGCCCAGTTTCAAAAGGAAAAGAGAGAAGTTTATGTTAGAAGGGGGAGAAAGAATTGGTGGAATTGTTCGTTTATTGCTTGAGCCTCATGGGCATATATATAGAAGTATAATGACTAACTTGGAGTACAAGACAAGGCAGGAACAAATCCTAATCTATCTTATACTTCCTAATATACATTATACTCAACATCCCCCGCAGTCACAACGGCAGCGACGCAGGCGGTAATACTGGAGAAGAATCCGAAGGCAAGCCGACGGACACCCCCCACAGTCGTAACGGTTGACGCGTCGCGGAGTCATGGCTGGAGTGAAAACCGACGAGGTTGCTCAAGCAGGCGGTAGCCCTTTGTGCCGTTTGTCAATGTAGCCGAGAGCGTGGGTGGTGGAGCCGTGGTCGAGGTAGCCGTGCGAAGAATGTCGTGGTCGATGTCGAGTCGGGGTAGCCGGTGTCGAGGAAGTCGCCGTGGAGCCGCGGGCGCAAGGGGACGCCGAGTTAGCATGGGCGCAGTGGTGTCGAAGTAGTGGTGCGCCGGTAAGGAGATGTTGTTGACGACGCGTCGCGGGAGGTTTGCCAAACCCGGGGACACATCATAGACGAAGGCACGCACCAGTGTTGCCAGCACCGGGCATGCGTAGACGGACAAAGACACAGTTGACGAAGCGCCACACCAGGCTTGCCAGGTCCGGGGACACGTCGTGAACGAAGGCACGCATCGGTGTTGCCAGCACCGGGCATGCGTAGACTGGGACCTGCACGAGCTGTACGCCATGTCGAAGAAGTTGGAGAGGCTAGCAGAGAAGGACTCGACGACGGTTGCGGCGCCAATCGGCGTGAGACCAATGTCGCCCGTGGTTGTCGGAGTAGATGAAGCGGTCCGGGTAGATGACGGCGACGCTGGCGACGGGCTGGTGCTGGACGAAGATGAAGGGGGTGGACGGGCGGCTGCGACGGCTAAGGGGGTAGCGGCGGCGGCAGCTGAAGAAGAGCGGCGGCGGTGGCCTGACGGCGGCGACGGCTAGGTTAGAAGCGCGGCGGCGATGATCGAAGTAGGCGAAGAACCCTGACAGTGTGATAAAGATCGGCGCGGACGGTGGCGTTCCCGCGCCAAGGAAGACGGCGCGACGCATACCACGGGAGGGCGACGCGCGGTGACGGCGGAGTGGACCGTGAGCCGCGGCGCTACGGCCCGAAGGTGCGACGCATCGGCGGCGGGCAGGTCAGGGCGACAGCGGAAGACCTCGAGGTAGTCGCAGGGACCGCGGGCCGCGGCGCTACAACCTGAAGGGGCGACGCAGCGGCGGAACGCGGGTCTGTGCAACCGCGGTGACGGCCTCGGGACAGTGGCATGGACCGCGTGCCACGCTCGCTACGGCCCGACGGGACGACGCAGCGGCGGCGCGAGGATCGGTGCAGCCACGGGGACGGCCCCTGGGCGGCGGTGGACCGCGGGCCGCGACACTACGGCCTGAAGGGGCGACGCAGTGGTGACGCAGGTCCGTGTAGCCGGGAGAAGAACCACAGGGCGGCGGCGCTGCGGCCTGAAGGGGTGACGCAGCGGCAGCCCGTTGCTCGATCTATAGAGGGGCGCGCTGAACTCGGGACTGTCTTCACGGGGCTTGCGGAGGCGCGCGCAACCGACGTGCCAGGTCGATCGCACGGCGTAGACGAGACGGATCGCGGCAGCGGGTGGGTGATCAATCCAATCGCGCGCGAGGTCGGGGACGCCGTTCGGTGGAGATAGTGGTGATGACGGAGTCCAAGATGGAACCGGCGACGGCGGGCGGCCAGATGGCTATGATTGGCCGCCGCATGGCGCGAGGCCACCGAATCGGGGTGATGTAGGAATCCCGGTCGAAGCAGGGCGGTGACGGCGGCGTAGATCGACGGGCGGACCGACGCGCGAGCGGCGGCGGTGAAGGATAGCCGCATGGCGCGAGGCCGCCGGGTCGAGGCGACCGGCGGGACGACGCACGAGGCCGCCTGATCGGGGCGACCGACGGGCAGACGCGCGGACGACGTGCGAAGCCGTCGGGTCACTGAAGAAGCCGGCCGATCGCGTTGGTGTGGGAGTAAAAGCGCATGAGATCGACGGTGACGGTGGACGACGCGAACCGAATCATATAGACCGGAAAACCAAAAAATAGACACCGATCAAAGCGACCGGCGAAAGAAAGAAAATCCGGATTAAAGGATAAGAAAAAATACTCTCTAAGAAAGCCGGCCAACACGGGCGGCACGGCCCCCGGCGACGGTCATGTAAGCCGACCACCCCAGGGGTGGCGCGCAGGTGCGGAAGCAGCGGTGGCTAGGATTTAGGATCGACTTGCGATAGATACAGAAGGGAAAGAAAGAATTGATGGAATTGTTCATTTATTGCTTGAACCTTGTGGGCATATATATAAGAGTACAATGACCAATTTAAAATACAAAACAAGATAGAAATAAATCTTAGTTCATCCTATACTTTCTAATATACATTATACTCAACAGTTTCCAAAGCATTTACAATAAGACCAAATCCGACACCCATACGTCTGTGGGCACGTTCATCGACAGCACACGTCGGTCCCTCATATGGCTGTCGCACATTCACATATCTTAAATACAAAGTCTCAAATCTATATAATTCATGCACATTAATTATACAATATAAATTATCTAAATTCAACAATTCAAAACAAAATAAATAAAATCACAGTTCAACAATCCGGACATGTTAAAATAAAATAAATGTTCGATCGTTACGGATGCCTCGCTTGCTGACCGAATCACTCACCCGAAGCCATCCATGTCGTCTGCTTCAAGGCCATCTTTGCATCCTGCTCCGCCTGCATCCTTACCGCATGCTCCGTCGCTATCGCTGCCGTCCTCGCGCCTTGTACTCCCTACGCTCATTGATCTCTTTTTTCTTCTTCACAAGTCACTTCTTTGCATGATCATCTAAGAGGGTTTCATTCGTCAACATGATTTTCGTATCCTCCGCTTCCCGTGCAAAATTTGCAACCACTCCTTCTCAAGCTCAATCTCTTCAACTGTCTTTACCTTCTCGAGCCCCCATTTGATCACTGCCTCTTGCTTCTCCAACTCAATCTTCTCACTCTCAGTTTTCAGCTTCTTCTCCGCCCGCTTCCAGTCCCAATCCATTCTCTCCTTTTGCACACCCAACATGAGTTTGCACCTCTCCTCTTTCTTGTTCTCCCTCGCCGAAAAAATGCTCGTCCATGTGAAGGACATTTTTGTAGCCGCAGTGTCACGGGAGACCCCTGCCTTCTCCCACTTGTTTCTCATGACTTGCTGGTTATTCTTTGACACAGTGGCTCTTCCATTCTCAACAACAATATATATCGCGGCGGTCAGGGACGGGCTGGACGACATGTAGAGCAGCAGATCGGAACCGGTGATGAGGATGGGGAGTAAGGGTGATTGACGGCGAGGGCTCGGGCAAGGGAAAAGTAGAAGGAAGGCGGAAGAAGGAGGAAGGCTTTGGTGGATTTGGTACAATTTGAGGTGGGACAAGGCAGTCGGTCCGACATGACGGACGCGCGCAGACACCTTTATATGCGCTCCATATTTGAACTGGATATAATGAGTGCTGGTCAACCCGGACGTTTGAGCCTCGTTAAAGTCGAATTTTCCTAACCTGTCAACAACAAGGCCAACGACCAGTCAACGACAAGGTCGTCCATCAGGGCGTTTAAGACTGATTTGGAGGACCCTGCTGGAGATGCTCTTATATTACCGTACTCCAGAAGTTCAACTTTACGAAGAGAGCGCACCAAGCTCGTGAATAAATTTCTCTGCTCCATAGACATGTTCGTCGATGTTAACTGTGGACCTTTCTTTCTTCAGTTAGTTGAGCGTGCCGCGTTACAAATAAATTAGTAAGAAGTTCGTATCAAATAACATGCTCGGTTGAGTGTAAGAAACAAGCACGTAAGTACGTCCTGGACACGGAACAATAATTGTTAAGAGCAATTTTAATAGGGCGATCTATTTCGTCCGTGGCCGTCCGTTTGGGTCGGTATGGACAGAAAATGCGGTCTAACGCGTTGACCTAAACGGACGCGCGTCCGTTTTTCATCCGCGCGCGATCTATTCTTGGCCCATTTTTTAGCCTGATTTGCGTTGGCGCGGACACGCGACGAATGCGCGCTCGCCTACTCCTGTCCCCGAACTCGCTGGTCTATGACACATTGGCCTCCCCTCACCCCATCCCCCTCGGCCAACAAACAACCCTCGCCTCGCCTCCTCCGTCACTGACGCCGCCTCCCATTTTTGCCGGCGACTCTTCCAGCTGCCGCCGCCTCCACATCAGTCCAGCAACGTCGCCCCTGCCCCCCCTCCCGCCGCCGTTTTGCCGTCGGGGAGCAAACTGGTTCCCGCCGCCGCTTCCCCCATCACACAGCCACCCGCGACCAAGAAGACGCCTCGCTGCCCCGCCACATCCGACCGGCACGCTCGTCGGACGCCGTCACACTCGTCGGACACCGGCAGGGCAGCTAGCTGGTCTGTGGGCGCCGCGTCTCCCCTCGCCGGCCGTCTCCTTCTTCGACGCCCGCAAGTTGTTCGACAATTTGCCAAGGTACGAAAATGGACTCCGCCGACGAGTTCTTTTTCACAATTTGAGGAGCGGCAACATTTGAGCAGTTCACTCAGTTTCATGAAGACATGCGTGATTGGAAAATTCACGTGCAACTGCAAAATGATTTGGTTGAGCATATGTGGACTCATGTTGTCAATCAATAGATGTATCTTCTTTTATTAGTTTGCAAAACTACGTGAAACATTTTTATTTGTATTTGGCTTGTAAAATTATACTCTTTATTTGGGCGGCTAAACTGTTTTGCTTGTTACATTTTCATTTCACAATATGTTTAAATGCAAATCAATGTAAAATTAGACGGCTAGCCGGCCACGCCTGCACATATGGGTCGACGCGTTGGGCGCGCTGCTGACCCATATGAAAAACAGGGCGGACGACGCGCGGGCGGCCGTCCCAAACGGACAAAAAGTGGACGAAATTGCCGTCCCTTTGGGTTGGCCCGTGTGCTCTAAGTTGACAATTAATTGGTACTCCTTCGTTCGGAATTACTCGTCTAAGAAATAAATGTATCTAGATGTATTTTAATTGTAAATACGTCGATTTTTATGATTCAAATGAGGGAGTATATTGATATAATTGGTACAGTATACAATGCAACTGTACCTCTTCCTGTTAACTCTGCTGCTAACACTGCAGCACGTACCATCAGGCGACGACACATGAGTGCGGCAGTGTCTATCACCAAGTCCTGGCAGAGGAGATGATAAAAAAAAAAATCCTGGCAGAGGTACTGTCAAAAACAGACGTCGGGCGACGAGGTGGATCCAAGTACCGCTGTTCTGCCGATGCCATTCCTCGGATTGGTCATGAGGATCGCAGCCCGAGGAATGTTTATGAAAATAGCAATTTGATGAGCAAACAAAAATACATACTTATGCAATCTTGATGACCAAAAAACAGCGAATGTTCATAAATGAAGACGAGAGAGAAGGAAGCGACGCACCTTGAGGTGCCGCTGCTGTATTGCTCGAGGCTAAATAACCTGGGTTTACATCACGGCGCAGAGATAGCGCAGTTACAACAAAGCGCGTAGTGCGCAGGGTGGGTTCAGTACATGGATTAGTGCAGCCGCAGTCTGAGCATCAGATGGACAGATGCATAGCCTAGATCTGAACTCTTGAAACGTCGGCGTTGGGAGCTCCTTCGTCATGACGTTGGCGAATTGTTATGTGGTAATAACATAGAGGTGCCTAAGTATTCTTTGAATTTATTTACCCCAAAGTGGCAGAAACTTGAATTGTTTATGGAAGTGAAATGTTGCTTTTGACATGGCAATATTATGTCACACATTTGATCCATATGGATTGGAGAGTCGTCACTTCAAATATTAGGGTAGACTATCTCAACAAAGAAAGGGAAGTTTCCTTTGTGGCAATATGAGCTAGGGTTTCAAATTCCAGAAAGCTGGGATTTGAGTTTGGTTGGTCTTGGTTGTGTAGTGTTCCAAGTGTAAGCTAGGGCGAGGTGAATCTTGGTTGCAAAGTTTAGAAGAAAAATTTGAAAGATAGTCAAAATTTAATAACAACACAAAAATCAAAAGGCTCTAATTTTTAGGTGTTTCAGCCGAGCGCCATATACAAGGCATTGTCGGTAAGGTCTTTTCTGCGGTTAAAAAAGGAAAATATAATTATTTGTCGAGTGTTGCCCACTCAGAAAATGTGCCATGTGGGAGCAGCTGAGAGCACCTATAGAAGTTTGTCGAGTGCTTCTTTTCAGGACACTTGACAGACTATTTCTCATTTTTTTAAAGTAAAATAGAAAACTGAAGGAAATATGTCCTAGAGGCAATAATAAAGTTGTTATTTATATTTCCTTATACCATGATAAATGTTTATTATTCATGTTAAAATTGTATTAACCGAAAACTTAGTACATGTGTGAATACATAGACAAACAAAGTGTCACTAGTATGCCTCTACTTGACTAGCTCGTTAATCAAAGATGGTTAAGTTTCCTAGCCATAGACATGCGTTGTCATTTGATGAACGAGATCACATCATTAGAGAATGATGTGATGGACAAGACCCCATCTGTTAGCTTAGCATAATGATCGTTTAGTTTTATTGCTATTGCTTTCTTCATGACTTATACATGTTCCTCGGGCTATGAGATTATGCAACTCCCGAATACCGGAGGAACACCTTGTGTGATATCAAACGTCACAACGTGACTGGGTGATTATAAAGATGCTCTACAGGTGTCTCCGATGGTGTTTGTTGAATTGACATAGATCGAGATTAGGATTTGTCACTCCGTGTATCGGAGAGGTATCTCTGGGCCCTCTCAGTAATGCACATCACTATAAGCCTTGCAAGCAATGTGACTAATGACAGTTGCAGGATGATGCATTACGGAATGAGTAAAGAGACTTGCCGGTAACGAGATTGAACTAGGTATGATGATACCGACGATCGAATCTCGGGCAAGTAACATACCGATGACAAAGGAAACAACGTATGTTGTTATGCGGTTTGACCGATAAAGATCTTCGTAGAATATGTAGGAGCCAATATGAGCATCCAGGTTCCGCTATTGGTTATTGACCAGAGATGTGTCTCGGTCATGTCTACATAGTTTTCGAACCCGTAGGGTCCGCACGCTTAACGTTCAACGACGATTTGTATTATGAGTTATGTGATTTGATGTATGGAAGGTTGCTCGGAGTCCCGGATGAGATCACGGACGTGACGAGGAGTCTCGAAATGGTCGAGACGTAAAGATTGATATATTGGAAGGCTATATTCGGACATCGAAAAGGTTCCGAGTGATTCGGGTATTTTTTGGAGTACCGGAGAGTTACGGGAATTCGCCGGGGGGTTAATGGGCCTTGATGGGCCATAGTGGAAGAGAGGAGGAGGCGCTAGGTGTGGCACGTGCCCCCCTAGGCCCAATCCGAATTGTGGTAGGGTTTGGGGGGCACCCCCCGCCTTTCCTTCTCTCCCTCTTCCCTTCCTTCCCCCTCCTAGTTGGACTAGGAAAGGGGGGAAACCTACTCCTAGTAGGAGTAGGAATCCCCCCTTGGGGCGCGCCCTAGGAGGCCGGCCCTCCCCTCCTCCACTCCTTTAAATACGGGGGAGGGGGCACCCCATAGACACATAAGTTGATCTTAGCCGTGTGTCGTGCCCCCCTCCACAGATTTCCATCTCGATCATATTGTCGTAGTGCTTAGGCGAAACCCTGCTTCGGTAACTGCATCATCACTGTCAACACGCCGTCGTGCTGACGAAACTCTCCCTCGACCTCAGCTGGATCTAGAGTTCGAGGGATGTCATCAAGCTGAACGTGTGCATATTATGGAGGTGTTGTGCGTTCGGTACTTGATCGGTTGGATCGCGAAGATACTCGACTACATCAACCGCGTTACTTAACGCTTCCGCTTTCGGTCTACGAGGGTACATGGACACACTCTCCCCTCTCGTTGCTATGCATCTCCTAGATAGATCTTGCGTGATCGTAGGACTTTTTTGAAATACTGCGTTCCCCAACAGTGGCATCCCAGCCAGGTCTATGCGTAGATGTTATATGCACGAGTAGAACACAAAGGAGTTGTGGGCGTGGGTACATACATATTGCTTGTCGTCACTAGTTATTTCTTGATTCGGCGGTATTGTTGGATGAAGCGGCCTGGACCGACATTACATGCCCGCGTTCATGAGACTGGTTCTACCGACGTGCTTTGCACACAGGTGGCTGGCGGGTGTCAGTTTCTCCAACTTTAGTTGAATCGGATTCAATGAACAGGGTTTTTTCTGAAGATCAAAAAGCAATCACTATACCGCGTTGTGGTTTTTGATGCATATGTAAGAACGGTTCTTGTTAAGCCCATAGCAACCACGTAAAACTTGCAACAACAAAGTAGAGGACGTCTAACTTGTTTTTGCAGGGCACGTTGTGATGTGATATGGTCAAGACGTGATTATATAAATTATTGTATGAGATAATCATGTTTTGTAACACAGTTATTGGCAACTGGCAGGAGCCATATGGTTGTCGCTTTATTGTATGAAATGCAATCACCATGTAATTGATTTACTTTATCACTAAGTGGCAGCGATAGTTGATACGTCTCCAACGTATCTATAATTTTTGATCGTTCCATGTTATTATATTATCTGTTTTGGATGTTTATGGGCTTTATTATGCACTTTTGTATTATTCGACTAACCTATTAACCCAGAGCCCAGTGCCAGTTTCTGTTTTTCCCTTGTTTTAGAGTACCGCAGAAAAGGAAAATCAAACAGAGTCCAATTGACCTGAAACTTCACGGAACTTATTTTTGGAACGGAAGCAATCCAGAAGACTTGGGGTGTACGTAAGGGAAGCAACGAGGAAGGCACGAGGCAAGGGGCACGCCCACCCCCTGGACGCGCCCTCCACCCTCGTGGGCACCTCGTGGCCCCCCTGACATATTTCTTCCTCCTATATATGCCAATATACCCTAAAACCATCGAGGAACACAATAGATCTGGAGTTCCGCCGCCAGAAGCCTCCGTAGCCACCGAAAACCAATCTAGACCTGTTCCGGCACCCTTCCGGAGGGGGAATCCCTCTCCGGTGGCCATCTTCATCATCCCGGCGCTCTCCATGATGAGGAGGGAGTAGTTCTCCCACGGGGTTGAGGGTATGTACCAGTAGCTATGTGTTTGATCTTTCTCTCTCTCTCTCTCTCTCTCTCGTGTTCTTGAGGTGATACGATCTTGATGTATCGCGAGTTTTGCCATTATAGTTGGATCTTATGATGTTTCTCCCCCTCTACTCTCTTGTAATGGATTGAGTTTTCCCTTTGAAGTTCTTATCGGATTGAGTCTTTAAGGATTTGAGAACACTTGATGTATGTCTTGCGTGGGATACCCGTGGTGACAATGGGGTATTCTATTTTTGGTATTTTTATGATAAAGAGAAATAAAGATGCAAGTAAAATAAATGGCAATGGAAATAACTAAGTATAGGAAGATTAATATGATGGAAAATAGACCCGGGGGCCATAGGTTTCACTAGAGGCTTCTCTCGAGAGCATAAGTATTACGGTGGGTGAACGAATTACTGTTGAGCAATTGACAGAGTTGAGCATAGTTATGAGACTATCTAGGTATGATCATGTATATAGGCATCACGTCCGAGACAAGTAGACTGAGTCCTGCCTGCATCTACTACTATTACTCCACACATCGACCGCTATCCAGCATGCATTTAGAGTATTAAGTTCAAGAGAACAGAAACGCTTTAATCAAGATGACATGATGTAGAGGGATAAACTCATGCAATATGATATAAACCCCATCTTGTTATCCTCGATGGCAACAATACAATACGTGCCTTGATGCCCCTACTGTCACTGGGAAAGGACACCGCAAGATTGAACCCAAAGCCAAGCACTTCTCCCATTGCAAAAAAGATCAATCTAGTAGGCCAAACCAAACTGATAATTTGAAGAGAGTTGCAAAGATAACCAATCATACATAAAAGAATTCAGAGAAGATTCAAATATTGTTCATAGATAAACTTGATCATAAACCCACAATTCATCAGTCTCAACAAACACACCGCAAAAGAAGATTACATCGAATAGATCTCCACAAGAGAGGGGGAGAACTTTGTATTGAGATCCAAAAAGAGAGAAGAAGCCATCTAGCTAATAACTATGGACCCGTAGGTCTGAAGTAAACTACTCACACTTCATCGGAGAGGCTATGGTGTTGATGTAGAAGCCCTCCGTGATCGATACCCCCTTCGGCGGAGCTCCGGAAAAGGCCCCAAGATGGGATCTCGTGGATACAAAAAGTTACAGCGGTGGAATTAGGGTTTTGGCTCCGTATCTGGTAGTTTGGGGGTACGTAGGTATATATAGGAGGAAGGAGTACGACGGTGGAGCAACATGGGCCCCACGAGGGTGGAGGGTGCGCCTGGGGGGGGGGGGGGTAGGCGCGCCCCCTACCTCGTGCCTTCGTGGTTGATTGCTTGATGTAGGGTCCAAGTCCTCTGGATCATGTTCGTTCCAAAAATCACGTTCCTGAAGGTTTCATTCCGTTTGGACTCCGTTTGATATTCTTTTTCTGCGAAACTCTGAAATAGGCAAAAAACAACAATTCTGGGCTGGGCCTCCAGTTAATAGGTTAGTCCCAAAAATAATATAAAAGTGTATAATAAAGCCCAATAATGTCCAAAACAGGATATAATATAGCATGGAACAATAAAAAATTATAGATACATTGGAGACGTATCAAGCATCCCCAAGCTTAATTCCTGCTCGTCCTCGAGTAGGTAAATGATAAAAACAGAATTTTTGATGTGGAATGCTACTTGGCATAATTTCATTGTAATTCTCTTAATTGTGGTATGAATATTCAGGTCTGAAAGATTCAAGACAAAAGTTCAATATTGACATAGAAATAATAATACTTCGAGCATACTAACTAAGCAATTATGTTTCTTCAAAATAACATGGCCAACGAAAGTTATCCCTACAAAATCATATAGTCTGGCTATGCTCCATCTTCACCACACAAAGTATTTAAATCATGAACAACCCCGATGACAAGCGAAGCAATTGTTTCATACTTTTGGTGTTCTCAAACTTATTCAATCTTCACGCAATACATGAGCGTGAGACATGGACATAGCACTATAGGTGGAATAGAATGGTGGTTGTGGAGAAGACAAAAAGGGAAGATAGTCTCACATCAACTAGGCGTATCAACGGGCTGCGGAGATGCCCATTAATAGATATCAATGTGAGTAAGTAGGGATTGCCATGCAACGGATGCACTAGAGCTATAAGTATATGAAAGCTCAACAAAAAGAAACTAAGTGGGTGTGCATCCAACTCACTTGCTCACGAAGACCTAGGGCATTTTAAGGAAGCCCATCATTGGAATATACAAGCCAAGTTCTATAATGAAAAATTCCCACTAGTATATGAAAGTGATAACATAGGAGACTCTCTATGAAGATCTTGGTTCTACTTTGAAGCACAAGTGTGGTAAAAGGATAGTAGCATTGTCCCTTCTCTCTTTTTCTCTCACTTTTTGGGCGTTTTTTCTTTTTTTATGGCCTCTTTCTTTTATTTATTTATTTAGTCCAGAGTCTCTTCCCGACTTGTGGGGGAATCATAGTCTCCATCATCCTTTCCTCACTTGGGACAATGCTTTAAAAATAATGATCATCACACTTTTTTATTTACTTACAACTCAACAATTACAACTCAATACTTGGAACAAAATATGTGTAACGCCCCGAGACCGATGCGCCAGGTGTCTTCTAGTTATTCGTCGTCGTTGCCATGTCATTTGCTTGCGTGTTGCATCGTGTCATGTCATCATGTGCATTGCATCATCATGTTTCAAACCTGCATTCGTCCGGGTTCCCCCAGTTCCTTCTGTTGTCCGTTCTGAGCCCAATCACACTTGCACGCGCCCGCGGCATGTCTGAAATATTATTTTATAAATGGCCGGAAAATGTTCTCAGAATGGGATGAAAGTTGGCATGTGGTGTTGTTATGTTGTTAGTAGGTCGCCTGCCAAGTTTCATCACATTCGGAGTTCGTTTGATAGCCCAACCGTTAAACTATAGCGGCAGTATAGCCGGTCTAACGTCAGACGTTTTCGGTCTCTGGAAACCGTGCCAGGCTGCATCTCTCCCCTCTTCTCTCAGACCAACCCGCTCTTCACAATCCGCCAGACCCAGCCTAACCCTCTCTGCACAGTGCATCGACCCCTCGCGCGTGTCCGAAGCTTCCTCGAACCCGAACCGGACTTTCGTTACCGCTGGATCCGGAACATCCCCAAACATCTACAAAATATCTCCATTTTCTTAATTGGGCCCCCTAACCTATTTATCCGAGACCGTCCGATTTTAATCGAGGGCCCAGATGCACCCCAAATCCACTTGCTATATATACTTGAGGTCCAACCCTAAAAATTAGGAGGCTTGTCCCATCAGTGCAATCCCGCCGCCGCCACCCAGTCTGGATCCATCTCGGGATCCATCCCCTCCTCCTCGATTTCAGCCACCAGCCACCCATCGCTCTCCACTGCTTCATCCATCGATCCAATCCATCCACCCCACCCGGACGGACCAGCCACCTCCTCGTTTTGCATCCCCGTCCAACCAAGCAGCATAGCCCATCGTGCGCCGCCTTCCTCGAGCAGGAGCTCGACCTGCTGCCGGCGATCACCCCCGGCATCAAGAAACAAGACCGCTACCCTGTTCCCCTTCCCCTTCCTTTCCCTCTCTAGTTTTCTCTCCTGCTACTCATCCCTCTGCTCGTTTTCCTTTGGGCAGGGGACCTCCATGGACGAACGCCAAGGCTGCTAAGAGGATCCGGATGCCGCCGGCTTGCCTCTGCTCCGCCTCCCCTCTCCAAATTTGCTCCATTCCCGGCGCCCTCCGTCTTGCTTGCCGCGGGAGCCCCAAGCAGATGCCGTCCGGAGCCTTGCTGCCGCGCCTGGATCCGCTCGTCTCCGTCGCCAGCGCCAAGTCCCGCCGCCAGCAGCGCCCCGGCCGTCCTCGTCCATGCGCTCGAGACATCGAGCGAGGACATCGCTGAGTCCATGGCCTCCTCCGAGCGCCGCCCCTTTGCGTTATCCACCACGGCTGAGCCGTCCTTCGACCAGTGCCCCGAGCTCCACCTCATCGCCTGAAGCCACTCCACCAAGGCCCCTGCCCTGCCTCTGCTTCTTTCGAATCAGGGAGGAGGACGCCCCTACCTCGGCTCGCTCGGTTCGCCCGCGCGTTGACCGCGTCGTCGCCTGCGTCGCCCGTCAAGTTCCCCGCTTCGCCCCTGCATTGAACCTGCCGCTGCAAGTCTCGCTGCGCCTGCAGCTGTTCCTATTTCTTCAGAACCAAGCGAGCAGAACGCGCCCGCTGACCACGCCCGTCCCTGCCTCGATCCAGTGGGATCGGCAGGGGCGATCCATCCAGCGCCGCGAGTGGGGCGGCCTGCCAGCGCCCGAGGCCCAGATGCGCGCCCTGCCGGCCTACCCCTCCTCCTCAAACGGGCCGAAGCCCATGGGTGAGGCCACCCCAGCGCCCCACCTTTTTTCCCCTCCTGCTGTTGGGCTTGTCCCAGTTTCGGCCCGTATATGTTTTTTTCCTGGTTCTGTGATTTGTCTAATTATCCAGAGAACTGCAGTTTTACAGAAAAACCATTGCACTTCATGCATATCCTAACTAATTAACCGTGCATCGGATTAAAACAATTTATATATGAAACTTGCTTAGAATTTTGTCTAGTTTCATAATATGTCATTTCCATCCATGTTTAAAATTCTTAAAATGATGTTTGTTTAAATTTATCCCTATGCCATGTTAAAATGATTTAATTCATAACTTAATAACCGTAGCTCCAGACCTAACAATCTTTATATGTAAATGGGGTAGAAAAATGCCTAGTTTAACATGGTGTACTTGTTTTGCATGCTTAATAACTATAAAATTTGGTTTAGGGCAGAACAACACCAAACCTATTATATGCATATCGGGTGGTCTTGCTGGACTTGTTTTACCATTGTCGAGGATGTCTTGTAGAACCGGGATACCGAGTCTGATCGGAATGTCTCGGGAGGAGGTCTATTCCTTCTTTGACCGTGAGAGCTTGTCATGGGCTAAGTTGGGACACCCCTGCAGGGATTTGAACTTTCGAAAGCCGTGCCCGCGGTTATGGGCAGATGGGAATTTGTTAACGTCCGGTTGTAGAAAACTTGAAGTTGACCTTAATTAAAATATATCAACCGCGTGTGTTACCGTGATGGTCTCTTCTCGGCGGAGTCCGGGAAGCGAACACGGTGTTGGAGTTATGCTTGACGTAGGTTGTTCTAGGATCACTTCTTGATCATAGTTTCTCGACCGTGCTTTGCCTTATCTTCTCGCTCTCATTTGCGTATGTTAGCCACCATATATGCTAGTCGCTTGCTGCAGCTCCACCTCATACCTTTACCTTACCCATAAGCTTAAATAGTCGTGATCGCGAGGGTGCGAGATTGCTGAGTCCCCGTGACTCACAGATACTTCCAAAACCAGTTTGCAGGTACTGATGTTACCGTGCAGATTACGCAACCAAGCTCAGGAGGAGCTCGATGAAGATCTTGTCCTTTGTGTTGTTCCGTTCTAGTTGATCAGTAGTGGAGCCCAGTTGGGGTCGATCGGGGATCTGTGTAGCATTTGGGGTAGTCTTCTTTTATTTTGGTTCCGTAGTCGGATCTTGATTGTATCTGGATGATGTAATGCTTTATTCATGTATTGTGTGAAGTGGCGATTGTAAGCCAACTATGTATCTTTTTCCCTTATGTATTACATGGGTTGTGTGAAGATTACCTCACTTGCGACATTGCTTTTAATGCGGTTATGCCTCTAAGTCGTGCTTCGACACGTGGGAGATATAGCCGCATCGAGGGCGTTACAATATGACTCTATGTGAATGCCTTCGGCGGTGTACCGGGATATGCAATGAATCAGGAGTGACATGTATGAAAGAATTATGAACGGTGGCTTTGCCACGAATACAATGTCAACTATATGATCACGCAAAGCAATATGACAATGATGGAACGTGTCATAGTAAACGGGACGGTGGTAAGTTGCATGGCAATATATCTCGGAATGGCTATGGAAATGCCATGATAGGTAGGTATGGTGACTGTTTTGAGGAAGGTATATGGTGGGTGTATGATACCGGCGAAAGGTGTGCGGTATTAGAGAGGCTAGCAATGGTGGAAGGGTGAGAGTGCGTATGATCCGTGGACTCAACATTAGTCATAAAGAACTCATATACTTATTGCAAAAATCTACAAGTTATCAAAGCAAAGTATTACGCGCATGCTCCTAGGGGGATAGATTGGTAGGAAAAGACCATCGCTCGTCCCCGACCGCCACTCATAAGGAAGACAATCAATAAATAAATCATGCTCCGACTTCATTACATAACGGTTCACCATACGTGCATGCTACGGGAATCACAAACTTTAACACAAGTATTTCTCAAATTCACAACTACTCAACTAGCATGACTCTAATATCACCATCTCCATATCTCAAAACAATTATCAAGTTTCAAACTTCTCATAGTATTCAACACACTCATAAGAAAATTTTATTATTAATCTTGAATGCCTAACATAATTAAAGCAAATTACCATGCTGTTTTGTAGGACTCTCAAAATAATCTAAGTGAAGCATGAGAGAACAATGGTTTCTATAAAACAAATCTACCAATGTGCTCTAAAAGATATAAGTGAAGCACTAGAGCAAAAACTATATAACTCAAAAGATATAAGTGAAGTACATAGAGTATTCTAACAATTTCCAAATCATAAGTGTCTCTCTCGAAAAGGTGTGTGCAGCAAGGATGATTGTGGAAAACTAACAAATAAAGACTCAAATAATACAAGACGCTCCAAGCAAAACACATATCATTTGGTAAATAAAAATATAGCTCCAAGTAAAGTTACCGATAGAAGTAGACGAAAGAGGGGATGCCTTCCGGGGCATCCCCAAGCTTTGGCTTTTAGGTGTACATAGATTATCTTGGGGTGCCATGGGCATCCCCAAGCTTGGGCTCTTGCCACTCCTTGTTCCATAATCCATTAAATCTTTACCCAAAACTTAAAAACATCACAACACAAAACTTAAAGTAGTAAATCTTGTAAGCTCCGTTAGCGAAAGAAAACAAAACACCACTTCAAGGTACTGTAATGAACTCATTCTTTATTTATATTGGTGTTAAACCTACTGTATTCCAACTTCTCCATGGTTTATAAACTACTATTTTACTAGCCATAGATTCATCAAAATAAGCAAACAACACACGAAAAACAGAATCTGTCAAAAACAGAACAGTGTAATAATCTGTAGCTAACGCAAGATCTGGAAACCCAAAAATTCTAAAATAAATTGCTGGACGTGAGGAATTTATATATTAATCATATGCAAAAATAATTAACTAAATATAGCTTTCCAAATAAAAATTGCTGCAGTTCTCGTGAGCGCTAAAGTTTCTGTTTTTTACAGCAAGATTAAAAAGACTTTTCCCAAGTCTTCCCAACAGTTCTACTTGGCACAAACACTAATTAAACACAAAAAACACAACCAAAACAGAGGCTAAATAAATTATTTATTACTAAACAAGAGCAAAAAGCAAGGAATAAAAATAAAATTGGGTTGCCTCCCAACAAGCGCTAGCGTTTAACGCCCTTAGCTAGGCATAAAAGCGAGGATAGATCTAGGTATTGCCATCTTTGGAAGGCAATCCATAAGTGGCTCTCATAATAGATTCATATGGTAATTTAATTTTCTTTCTAGGGAAGTGTTCCATGCATTTCCTTAACGGAAATTGGAATCTAATATTCCCTTCCTTCATATCAATAATTGCACCAATCGTTCTAAGGAAAGGTCTACCAAAAATAATAGGACATGAAGGATTGCAATCTATGTCAAGAACAATAAAATCCACGGGCACATAATTCCTATTTGAAATAATAATAATATCATTAATTCTTCCCATAGGTTTCTTAATAATGGAATCCGCAAGGTGCAAATTTAAAGAGCAATATTTAAAATCACAGAAACCTAGCAAATCACACAAAGTCTTTGGAATCGTGAAGACACTAGCATCCAAATCACACAAAGCATAGCATTCATGATCTTTAATTTTAATTTTAATAGTAGGTTCCCACTCATCATAAAGTTTTCTAGGGATAGAAACTTCCAGCTCAAGTTTTTCTTCATAAGATTGCATCAAAGCATCAACGATATGTTTGGTAAAGGCTTTATTTTGACTATAAGCATGAGGAGAATTTAGCACGGATTGCAACAAGGAAATACTATATATCAAAGAGTAATTATCATAATTAAATTCCTTGAAATCCAAAATAGTGGATCCATTAATATTTAAAGTTTTGACTTCTTCAATCCCACTTTTAACAATTTTAGCATCAAGATCTAAAGACTCCGAATTTTTGGAACGTCTTCTAGGTAAAGGTGGATCATATTCAGTCCCATCATTATCAAGATTCATATTACAAAACAAAGATTTAATAGGGGATACATCAATAACTTTTAGATCTTCATCTTTATTATCATGGAAACTAGAAGAACACGCTTTTGTAAAGCAATCTTTCTTAGCACGCATCCTAGCGGTTCTTTCTTTGCACTCATCAATGGAAATTCTCATGGCTTAGAAAGACTCATTGATATCATGCTTAGGTGGAATAGATCTAAGCTTCAAAGAATCAACATCAAGAGAAATTCTATCAACGTTCCTAGCCAACTCATTAATCTTAAGCAATTTTTCTTCAACCAAAGCATTGAAATTATTTTGCGAGGTAATGAATTCTTTAATATTAGATTCAAAATCAGAGGGTATCTTATTAAAATTTCCATAAGAATTGTTGTAGGAATTACCATAATTATTAGAGGAATTACTAGGATACGACCTAGGATTAAAGTTTCCTCTATACGCGTTGTTACCAAAATTATTCCTACCAACAAAATTCATATCTAAAGATTCATTATTATTCTCAATCAAAGTAGACAAAGGCATATCATAAGGATCAGAAGAAACACTTTTATTAGCAAATAATTTCATAAGTTCATCCATCTTACCACTCAAAACATTAATTTCTTCTATCGCATGCACTTTCTTATTAGTAGATCTTTCAGTGTGCCATTGAGAATAATTAACCATAATATTATCTAGGAGTTTAGTAGCTTCTCCTAAAGTGATTTCCATAAAAGTGCCTCCCGTGGCCGAATCTAAAAGATTTCTAGAAGCAAAATTCAATCCAGCATAAATTTTTTGTATAATCATCCACAAATTCAAACCATGTGTAGGGCAATTACGTATCATTAATTTCATCCTCTCCCAAGCTTGTGCAACATGTTCATGATCAAGTTCCTTCAAATTCATAATATCGTTTTTAAGAGAGATGATCTTAGCGGGAGGAAAATACTTAGAGATAAAAGCATCTTTACACTTATTCCACGAATCAATACTATTTTTAAGCGAAGACAAAAACCAAGCTTTAGCATGATCTCTAAGCAAAAAAAGAAATAGCTTCAATTTAAAAATATCATTGTCCACATCTTTCATATTTTGCATATCACACAGATCAACAAAGTTGTTTAGATGGGTAGTGACATCTGCACTAGGAAGGCCGGAAAACGGATCTTTCATGACAAGATTCAGCAAATCAGCATTAATTTCACAAGATTCAGCATCAGTAAGAGGAGCAATCGGACTGCTAATAAAATCATTGTTTTTAGTATTGGTAAAGTCACACAATTTGGTATTATCTTGAGCCATTGTGACAAGCAAGCAATCCGATACACAAGCAAACAAGAAACGAGCAAAAAGAGGCGAATAGAGAAAGAGAGGGAGGACGGAGAGAGAGAGAGGGCGAATAAAACGGCAAGGGTGAAGTGGGGGAGAGGAAAACAAGAGGCAAATGGCAAATAATGTAATGCGGGAGATAAGGGTTTGTGATGGGTACTTGGTATGTTGACTTTTGCGTAGACTCCCTAGCAACGGCGACAGAAATCCTTCTTGCTACCTCTTGAGCACTGCGTTGGTTTTCCCTTGAAGAGGAAAGGGTGATGCAGCAGAGCAACGTAAGTATTTCCCTCAGTTTTTGAGAACCAAGGTATCAATCCAGTAGGAGGCCACGCACGAGTCCCTCGCACCTACACAAACAAATAAACTCCTCGCAACCAACGCGATAAAGGGGTTGTCAATCCCTTCATGGTCACCTACGAGAGTGAGATCTGATAGATATGATAAGATAATATTTTTGGTATTTTTATGATAAAGAGAAATAAAGATGCAAGTAAAATAAATGGCAAAGGAAATAACTAAGTATAGGAAGATTAATATGATGGAAAATAGACCCGGGGGCCATAGGTTTCACTAGAGGTTTCTCTCGAGAGCATAAGTATTACAGTGGGTGAACGAATTACTGTTGAGCAATTGACATAATTGAGCATAGTTATGAGAATATCTAGGTATTATCATGTATATAGGCATCACGTCTGAGACAAGTAGACCGACTCCTTCTTGCATCTACTACTATTACTCCACACATCGACCGCTATCCAGCATGCATCTAGAGTATTAAGTTCAAGAGAACAGAGTAACGCTTTAAGCAAGATGACATGATGTAGAGGGATAAACTCATGCAATATGATATAAGCCCCATCTTGTTATCCTCGATGGCAACAATATAATACGTGCCTTGCTGCCCCTACCGTCACTGAGAAAGGACACCGCAAGATTGAACCCAAAGCTAAGCACTTCTCCATTGCAAGAAAGATCAATCTAGTAGGCCAAACCAAACTGATAATTCGATGAGACTTGCAAAGATAACCAATCATACATAAAAGAATTCATAGAAGATTCAAATATTGTTCATAGATAAACTTGATCATAAACCCACAATTCATCGGTCTTAACAAACACACCGCAAAAGAAGATTACATCGAATAGATCTCCACAAGAGAGGGGGAGAACTTTCTATTGAGATCCAAAAAGAGAGAAGAAGCCATCTAGCTAATAACTATGGACCCGTAGGTCTGAAGTAAACTACTCACACTTCCGGAGAGGCTATGGTGTTGATGTAGAAGCCCTCCGTGATCGATACCCCCTCCGGCGGAGCTCTGGAAAAGGCCCCAAGATGGGATCTCGTGGATACAGAAAGTTACGGTAGTGGTATTAGGGTTTTGGCTCCGTATCTGATCGTTTGGGGGTACGTAGGTATATATAGGAGGAAGGAGTACGTCGATGGAGCAACAGGGGGCCCATGAGGGTGGAGGGCGCGCCTGGGGGGCTAGGCGCGCCCCCTACCTCGTGGCCTCCCTGTTGGTTGCTTGACGTAGGGTCCAAGTCTTCTGGGTCTTGTTCGGTGAGAAAATCACGTTCCTGAAGGTTTCATTCTGTTTGGACTCCGTTTGATATTCCTTTTCTTCGAAACCCTAAAATAGGCAAAAAACAACAATTCTGGGCTGGGCCTCCGGTTAATAGGTCAGTCCCCAAAATAATATAAAAGTGTATAATAAAGCCCATTAATGTCCAAAACAGGATATAATATAGCATGGAACAATAAAAAATTATAGATACGTTGGAGACATATCACTTGACGTCTACTCCAAGTCCTCTGGATCACGTTTGTTCCAAAAAATAACTCTCCCGAAGGTTTCATTCCGTTTGGATTCTGTTTGATATTCCTTTTCCGCGAAACACTGAAATAGGCAAAAAACAGCAATTTGCACTGGGCCTTGGGTTAGTAGGTTAGTCCCAAAAAATAATATAAAAGTGTAAAATAAAGCCCATTAACATCCAAAACAGATAATATAATAGCATGGAACAATAAAAAATTATAGATACATTGGAGACGTATCAAGCATCCCCAAGCTTAATTCCTGCTCGTCCTCGAGTAGGTAAATGATAAAAACAAAATTTTTGATGTGGAATGCTACCTAGCATAATTCTCAATGTAATTCTCTTTATTGTGGCATGAATATTCAGATCCGAAAGATTCAAGACAAAATTCTAATATTGACATAAAAATATTTATACTTCAAGCATACTAACTAAGCAATTATGTCTTCTCAAAATAACATGACAAAAGAATGTTCATCCCTACAAAATCATATAGTTTGGTCATGCTCCATTTTCGTCGCACAAGAATGCTCTCATCTTGCACAACCCCGATGACACGCCAAGCAATTGTTTCACACTTTAGTAATCTCAATCTTTTTAAACTTTCATGCAATACATGATCGTGAGCCATGGATATAGCACTATGGGTGGAATAGAATATTATGATGGGGGTTATGTGGAGAAGACAAAAAAGGAGAAAGTCTCACATCGACGCGGCTAATCAATGGGCTAGGGAGATGCCCATAAATTGATGTCAATGCACGGAGTAGGGATTGACATGCAATGGATGCACTAGAGCTATAAATGTATGAAAGCTCAATAAAAGAAACTAAGTGGGTGTGCATCCAACTTGCTTGCTCACGAAGACCTAGGGAATTTGAGGAATCCCATCATTGGAATATACAAGCCAAGTTCTATAACAAAAAATTCCCACTAGTATATGAAAGTGAAAAAACAAGAGACTCTCTATCATAAAGATCATGGTGCTACTTTGAAGCACAAGTGTGGAAAAAAAGGATAGTAGCATTGCTCCTTTTTATTTCTTTTTTGGCCTTCTTTTTTTTGGGACAATGCTCTATTAATGATGATCATCACACTTCTATTTATATACAATTCAATGATTACAACTCGATACTAGAACAAAGTATGACTCTATATGAATGCCTCCAGCGGTGTACCGGGAAGGGCAATGAATTAAGAGTGACATGTATGAAAAATTATGAACTATGGCTTTGCCACAAATACGATGTCAACTACATGATCATGCAAGGAAATATGACAATGATGATGTGTGTCATGATAAATGGAACGATGGAAAGTCGCATGGCAATATATCTCGGAATGGCTATGGAAATGCCATAATAGGTAGGTATGGTGGCTGTTTTGAGGAAGATATAAGGAGGCTTATGTGTGATAGAGCGTATCATATCACGGGGTTTGGATGCACCGGCGAAGTTTTCACCAACTCTCAAGGTGAGAAAGGGCAGTGCACGGTACCGGAGAGGCTAGCAATTATGGAAGGGTGAGAGTGCGTATAATCAATGGACTCAACATTAGTCATAACGAACTCACATACTTATTGCAAAAATCTACAAGTCATCAAACCCAAAGAACTAGCGCATGCTCCTAGGGGGATAGATTGGTTGGTAAAGACCATCGCTCGTCCCCGACCGCCACTCATAAGGAAGACAATCAAGTAACACCTCATGTTTCAAATTTGTTACACAACGGTCACCATACGTGCATGCTACAGGACTTGCAAACTTCAAGGCAAGTATTTCTCAAATTCACAACTAATCAACTAGCATACCCTAATATTACCACCTTTATATCTGAAAACAATTATCAAGTATCAAACTTCTCCTAGTACTCAATGCACTTTTTATGAAAGTTTTTATTATACTAATCTTGGATGCCTATCATATTAGGACTAAATTCATAACCAAAGAAAATTACTATGCTGTTCTAAAGGACTCTCAAAATAGTATAAGTGAAGCATGAGAGATCAATAATTTCTATAAAATAAAACAACCACCGTGCTCTAAAAGATATAAGCGAAGCACTAGAGCAAAATTATCTAGCTCAAAAGATATAAGTGAAGCACATAGAGTATTCTAATAAATTCCGATTCATGTGTGTCTATCCCAAAAGGTGTGTATATCAAGGATGATTGTGGTAAAATAAAAAGGAAAGACTCAAATCATACAAGACGCTCCAAGCAAAACACATATCATGTGGTGAATAAAAATATAGCCTCAAGTAAAGTTACCGATAGAAGAAGACGAAAGAGGGGATGCCTTCCGGGGCATCCCCAAGATTAGGATTTTGGTTGTCCTTGAATTTTACATTGGGGTGCCTCGGGCATCCCCAAGCTTAGGCTCCTGCCACTCGTTGTTCCATAATCCATCAAATCTTTACCCAAAACTTGAAAACTTCACAACACAAAACTTAAACAGAAAATCTCATGAGCTCCGTTAGTAAAAGAAAACAAACCACCACTTAAGGTATTGTAATGAACTCATTCTTTATTTATATTGGTGTTAAACCTACTGTATTCCAACTTATCTATGGTTCATACACTCAAATACTAGCCATAGATTCATCAAAATAAGCAAACAACACACGAAAAACAGAATCTGTCAAAAACAGAACAGTCTGTAGTAATCTGTAGGTTTAGAATACTTATGAACCCCAGAAATTCTAAAATAAATTGCTGGACGTGAGGCATTTATCTATTAATCATCTGAAAAAAGAATTAACTAAATATCACTCTCTAGTAAAAAATGGCAGTTAATCTCGTGAGCGCTAAAGTTTCTGTTTCTACAGCAAGATCGCAAAGACTTTCCTCAAGTCTTCCCAAAGGTTATACTTGGCACAAACACTAATTAAAAGCATAAAACCACATCTAAACAGAGGCTAGATGAATTATTTATTGAATAACAGCAAGGAAAAATATTGGATTGTCTCCCAACAAGCGCTCGTCTTTAAAGCCTTATAGCTAGGCATAAGATTTCAACGATGCTCACATGAAAGACAAGAATTGAAGCACAAAGAGAGCATCATAAAACACGTGACAAACACATCTAAGTCTAACATAATTCCTATGCATAGGCATTTTATAGGCAAACAAATTATCAAGGATAGCAAAAACTAGCATATACAAGGAAGCGGAAAGAAACAATAGCAATCTCAACATAACGAGAGGTAATTTAGTAACATGAAAATTTCTACAACCATATTTTCCTCTCTCGTAATAAGTACATGTAGGATCATAATCAAATTCAATAATATAGCTATCGCAAAACATATTCTTAACACGATCCACATGTATGCAAAGTTGACACTCTTCCAAAATAGTGGGATTAACATTAACTAAAGTCATGACCTCTCCAAACCAACTTTTATCAAAAACTTCATAAGATTGAACATTCTCCAAATATGTGGGATCTAAAGTTGACACTCTTGCAAACCCACTTTCAATATTATTGCAAACATTATTATCAATCTCATATTCATCATGGGGCTTAAATAAATTTTCAAGATCAAAAGAAGAATCACCCCAATCATGATCATTGCAACAAGTAGTAGACATAGCAAAAGTAGCATCCCCAAGCTTAGGGTTTTCCATATTATAAGAACAATTGACATTAATTGAATTTATACTATCATCATTTCAATCATGCTTTTTATTCAAAGATCCATCGTGAATCACTCCATAATGTACTTCATCAGAATTTTCAGATTCACGAATTTCAAGCAAAACTTCATAAAGATAATCTAGTGCACAAAACTCACTAGCAATTGATTAATCATAATTGGATCTCTTAAAAAGATTAGCAAGCGGATGAGGATGCATAGATATTAGGTTCTCTGTTTAGCAATAAATAAACAACTATTCCAACCAAACGAGCCCAGGAAGACATCAAAGAAAACGAAAAGAAGAACAGAAGAAGGGTGAATAAAACGGCAAGGGTGAAGTGGGGGAGAGGAAAACGAGAGGCAAATGGCAAATAATGTAATGTGAGGGATAAGAGTTTGTGATGGGTACTTGGTGATACGTCTCCAACGTATCTAAATTTTTTGATTGCTCCATGCTATATTATCTACTGTTTTGGGCAATATTGGGCTTTATTTTCCACTTTTATATTATTTTTGGGACTAACCTATTAACCGGAGGCCCAGCCCAGATTTGCTGTTTTATGCCTATTTCAGTGTTTTGAAGAAAAGGAATATCAGACGGAGTCGAAACGGAACGAAATCAACTAGAGAAGTTATTTTTGGAACGAAAGCCACCCGATGGACTTGGACCCCACGTCAAGGAAGGAAGGAGGAGCTCACGAGCCCTGCCTCATGGGGCCCTCGTGGCTCCCCTGGCGTGCTTCTTCTGCCTATATAACTCCATATACCGTAAAACTTCCAGAACAGAGATTAGATCGGGAGTTCCGCCGCCAGAAGCCTCTGTAGCCACCGAAAACCAATCCAGACCCGTTCTGGCACCCTGCCGGAGGGGGCAATCCCTCTCCGGTGGCCATCTTCATCATCCCGGCGCTCTCCATGACGAGGAGGGAGTAGTTCTCCCTCGGGGCTGAGGGTATGTACCAGTAGCTATGTGTTTGATCTCTCTCTCTCTCTCGTGCTCTTGATTTGGCACGATCTTGATGTATTGCGAGCTTTGCTATTATAGTTGGATCCTATGTTTCTCCTCCCCCTCTTCTCTCTTGTAATGAATTGATTTTTCCATTTGGAGTTATCTTATCGGATTGAGTCTTTAAAGATTTGAGAACACTTGATGTATGTCTTGCCGTGCGTATTTGTGGTGACAATAGGATATCACGTGCCACTTGATGTATGTCTTGGTGATCAACTTGCTGGTTTCGTGACATTGGGAACCTATGCATAGGGGTTGGCACACGTTTTCGTCGTGATTCTCCGGTAGAAACTTTGGGGCACTCTTTGAGGTCCTTTGTGTTGGTTGAATAGATGAATCTAAGATTGTGTCATGCATATCCTATAATCATGCCCACGGATACTTGAGGTGACATTGGAGTATCTAGGTGACATTAGGGTTTTGGTTGATTTGTGTCTTAAGGTGTTATTCTAGTACGAACTCTAGGGCTGTTTGTGACAATTATAGGAATAGCCCAACGGATTGATTGGAAAGAATAACTTTGAGGTGGTTTCGTACCCTACCATTATCTCTTCGTTCTTTCTCCACTATTAGTGACTTTGGAGTGACTCTTTGTTGCATGTTGAGGGATAGTTATGTGATCCAATTATGTTAGTATTGTTGAGGGAACTTACACTAGCGAAAGTATGAACCCTAGGCCTTGTTTCCTAGCATTGCAATACCGTTTACGCTCACTTTTATCACTTTTTACCTTGCTGTTTTTATAATTTCAGATTACAAATACCTTTATCTACTATCCATATACCACGTGTATTACCATCTCTTCGCCGAACTAGTGCACCTATACAATTTACCATTGTATTGGGTGTGTTGGGGGACACAAGAGACTCTTTGTTATTTGGTCGCAGGGTTGCTTGAGAGAGACCATCTTCATCCTACGCCTCCTATGGATTGATAAACCTTAGGTCATCCACTTGAGGGAAATTTGCTACTGTCCTACAAACCTCTGCACTTGGAGGCCCAACAACGTCTACAAGAAGAAGGTTGTGTAGTAGACATCAAGCTCTTTTCTGGCACTGTTGCCAGGGAGGTTAGCGCTTGAAGGTATATCTTTAGATCTTGCAATCGAGTCTTTTAGTTTCTTGTTTTATCACTAGTTTAGTCTATAAAAGAAAACTATAAAAAATGGAATTGAGTTTGTCTCATACGCTTCACCTTTTTAATATCTTTTGTGAGTATGATGGAAAGGATAATTGTGCTCAAGTGCTAGAAGAAGAAATCTATAAAATGTTTGGCACTAAATATTTGAATGATGAGCATGATTGCAATGTTGTTAGTATGAATTCCTTGAATATCCATGATGCTAATGATATGCAAAGCCACAAGCTTGGGGAAGCTATGTTTGATGAAGATGATATTTTTTGTCCCCCACGTTTTGATGAGAAAATTTATTATGATGAAAGCATGCCTCCTATTTATGATAATTATATTGATGAAAGTGGATTTGGAGAGGTCATGACTTTATTTCGTGATGAATCCACTATTCCGGAAGAGGTTCCAATTGATTATGAGAACAAAGTTGCTATCTATGATGATTATTGTGATGACTTGTATTCTATAAAGAATAATGATATCCATGAAACTTGTCATCATGATTTTAACTTTGAATTGGATTATGCCTCACATGATAGTTATTTTGTTAAGTTTGCTCCCACTATTATTAATGAGAAGAATTTTGCTTATGTGGAGAGTAGTAAATTTTCTATGCTTGTAGATCATGAAAAGAATGCTTTAGGTGCTGGTTATATTGTTGAATTCATTCATGATGCTACTGAAAATTATTATGAGGTAGGAATATATGCTTGTAGGAATTGCAATAATATCAAGTTTCCTCTCTATGTGCTTAAAGTTTTGAAGTTATGCTTGTTTTACCTTCCTATGCAAGTTGATTCTCGTTCCCATAAGTTATTTGCTCAAAAAATACCTATGCATAGGAAGTATGTTAGACTTAAATGTGCTAGTCATATTCTTCATGATGCTCTCTTTATGTTACAATTCTTATCTTTTATGTGAGCATCGTTGAAATCATCATGCCTAGCTAGGGGCGTTAAACGATAGCGCTTGTTGGGAGGCAACCCAATTTTATTTTAGTTCCTTGCTTATTGTTCCTGTTTAGTAATAAATAATTCATCTAGCCTCTGTTTAGATGTGGTTTTATGCTTTTAATTAGTGTTTGTGCCAAGTAGAACCTTTGGGAAGACTTGGGGAAAGTCTTGTTGATCATGCTGTAAAAAACAGAAACTTTAGCGCTCACGAGAATTGCTGCCATTTTTATTTGGAGAGTGATATTTAGTTAATTCTTTTTTAAGGTGATTAATAGATAAGTTACTCAGGTCCAGCAATTTATTTGAGAATTTTATGAGTTCCAGAAGTATACGTTTGATCCATATTACTACAGACTGTTCTGTTTTTGACAGATTCTGTTTTTCATGTGTTGTTTACTTATTTTGATGAATCTATGGCTAGTAAAATAGTTTATAAACCATAGAGAAGTTGGAATACAGTAGGTTTAACACCAATGTAAAAAAATATTGAGTTCATTACAGTACATTGAAGTGGTGATTTATTTTCTTATACTAACGGAGCTTACGAGTTTTCTGTTAAGTTTTGTGTTGTGAAGTTTTCAAGTTTGGGGTAAAGATTCGATGGACTATGGAATAAGGAGTGGCAAGAGCCTAAGCTTGGGGATGCCCAAGGCACCCCAAGGTAATATTCAAGGACAACCAAAAGCCTAAGCTTGGGGATGCCCCGGAAGGCATCCCCTCTTTCGTCTTCATTCATCGGTAACTTTACTTGGAGCTATATTTTTATTCGCCACATGATATGTGTTTTGCTTGGAGCGTCATTTTATTTAATTATGTTTTGCTTGCTGTTTGAATAGAATACCAAGATATGAAATTATTAAATTTTAGAGAGTCTTCACATAATTGCATAATTATTAAACTACTCATTGATCTTCACTTATATCTTTCGGAGTAGTTTGTCATTTGCTCTAGTGCTTCACTTATATCATTTAGAGCATGGTGGTAGTTTTATTTTGAAGAAACATATGAACTCTCATGCTTCACTTATTTTATTTTGAGAGTCTTAAATAGCATGGTAATTTGCTTAAAATCCTAATATGCTAGGTATTCAAGAATAATAAAATTCTCTTATGAGTGTGTTGAATACTATGAGAAGTTTGATACTTGATAATTGTTTTGAGATATGGAGATGGTGATATTAGAGTCATACTAGTTGAGTAGTTGTGAATTTGAGAAATACTTGTGTTGAAGTTTGTGATTCCTGTAGCATGCACGTATCATGAACCATTATGTGATGAAGTCGGAGCATGATTTATTCATTGATTGCCTTCCTTATGAGTGGCGGTCGGGGACGAGCGATGGTCTTTTCCTACCAATCTATCCCCCTAGGAGCATGCGCGTAGTACTTTGTTTTGATAACTAATAGATTTTTGCAATAAGTATGTGAGTTCTTTATGACTAATGTTGAGTCCATGGATTATACGCACTCTCATCCTTCCACCATTGCTAGCCTCTCTAGTACCGCGCAACTTTCGCCGGTACCATAAACCCACCATACACCTTCCTCAAAACAGCCACCATACCTACCTATTATGGCATTTCCATAGCCATTTCGAGATATATTGCCATGCAACTCTCCATCATTCCATTCATCATGACACATTCATCATTGTCATATTGCTAGCATGATCATGTAGTTGACATAGTATTTGTGGCAAAGCCACCGTTCATAATTCTTTCATACTTGTCACTCTTGATTCATTGCATATCCCGATACACCGCCGGAGGCATCCATATAGAGTCATACTTTGTTCTAGTATCGAGTTGTATCATTGAGTTGTAAATAAATAGAAGTGTGATGATCATCATTCAATAGAGCATTGTCCCAAAAAAAGGCCAAAAAAAGAAAGGTCAGATAAAAAAAGAAAGGCCAAAAAAGGGAAAGGCCAAATAAAAAAATAAAAAATAAAAATAAAAGGGACAATTCTACTATCCTTTTACCACACTTGTGCTTCAAAGTAGCACCATGATCTTCATGATAGAGAGTCTCCTATGATTGTCACTTTCATATACTAGTGGGAATCTTTCATTATATAACTTGGCTTGTATATTCCAATGATGGGCTTCCTCAAAATGCCCTAGGTCTTCGTGAGCAAGCGAGTTGGATGCACACCCACTAGTTTCTTTTGTTGAGCTTTCATATACTTATAGCTCTAGCGCATCCGTTGCATGGCAATCCCTACTCACTCACATTGATATCTATTGATGGGCATCTCCATAGCCCGTTGATACGCCTAGTCGATGTGAGACTATCTTCTCCCTTTTTTGTCTTCTCCACAACCACCATTCTATTCCACCTATAGTGCTATATCCATGGCTCACGCTCATATATTGCATGAAGATTGAAAAAGTTTGAGAACATCAAAAGTATGAAACAATTGCTTGGCTTGTCATCGGGGTTGTGCATGATTTAAATACTTTGTGTGGTGAAGATAGAGCATAGCCAGACTATATGATTTTGTAGGGATAGCTCTCTTTGGCCATGTTATTTTGAGAAGACATGATTGCTTAGTTAGTATGCTTGAAGTATTATTATTTTTATGTCAATATTAAACTTTTGTCTTGAATCTTATGGATCTGAATATTCATATCACAAGTAGGAAGAATTACATTGAAATTATGCCAACTAGCATTCCACATCAAAAATTATCTTTTTATCACTTGGTATGTCTTGACTTGTGCGTAGATCTCCCGGCAACATCGCCAGAAATCCTTCTTGCTACCTCTTGAGCACTGCGTTGGTTTTCCCTTGAAGAGGAAAGGGTGATGCAGCAAAGTAGCATAAGTATTTCCCTCAGTTTTTGAGAACCAAGGTATCAATCCAGTAGGAGACTACACGCAAGTCCCTCGTACCTACACAAACAAATAAGAACCTCACAACCAACGCGATAAAGGGGTTGTCAATCCCTTCACGGTCACTTACGAGAGTGAGATCTGATAGAGATAATAATTATAAGATAAATATTTTTGGTATTTTTATGATATAAATTGAAAGTAAAGATTGCAAAATAAACGGTGCCAGAAATAACTTGTTGACGGGAGATTAATATAATGGAGAATAGACCCGGGGGCCATAGGTTTCACTAGTGGCTTCTCTCAAGATAGCATAAGTATTACGGTGGGTGAACAAATTACTGTCGAGCAATTGATAGAAAAGTGAATAATTATGAGAATATCTAGGCATGATCATGTATATAGGGATCACGTCTGTGACAAGTGGACTGACTCATGCCTGCATCTACTACTATTACTCCACACATCGACCGCTATCCAGCATGCATCTAGAGTATTAAGTTCATAAGAACAGAGTAACACAATAGGTAAGATGACATGATGTAGAGGGATAAACTCAAGCAATATGATATAAACCCCATCTTTTTATCCTCGATGGCAACAATACAATACGTGTCGTTTCCCTTTCTGTCACAGGGATCGAGCACCGCAAGATTGAACCCAAAGCTAAGCACTTCTCCCATTGCAAGAAAGATCAATCTAGTAGGCCAAACCAAACTAATAATTCGAAGAGACTTGCAAAGATAACCAATCATACATAAAAGATTTTAGAGAAGAATCAAATATTGTTCATAGATAGACTTGATCATAAACCCACAATTCATCGGATCTCGACAAACACATCGCAAAAAGAGTTACATCGAATAGATCTCCAAAAAGATCGAGGAGAACTTTGTATTGAGATTCAAAGAGAGAGAAGAAGCCATCTAGCTAATAGCTATGGACCCGAAGGTCTGAAGTAAACTACTCACACATCATCGGAGGGGCCATGGAGTTGATGTAGAGGCCCTCCGTGATCGATACCCCCTTCGACGGAGCTCCGGAAAAGGCCCCAAGATGGGATCTCTTGGGTACAGAAGGTTGCGGCGGTGGAAATAGGGTTTCGTGATGCTCCTGGATGTTTTCAGGGTATATGAACATATATAGGAGGAAGAAGTAGGTCGGTGGAGTCACGAGGGGGGAGGGCGCGCCCTCCTGCCTCGTGGCCACCTCGTTGGTTGCTTGACGTCTACTCCAAGTCCTCTAGATCACGTTTGTTCCAAAAATAACTCTCCCGAAGGTTTCATTCCGTTTGGATTCCGTTTGATATTCCTTTTCTGCGAAACACTGAAATAGGCAAAAAACAACAATTTGCACTAGGCCTTGGGTTAGTAGGTTAGTCCCAAAAATAATATAAAAGTGTAAAATAAAGCCCATTAACATCCAAAACAGATAATATAATAGCATGGAACAATAAAAAAATTATAGATACGTTGGAGACATATCAGAGAACAAAGTAGGGACTTTGATTGACTTGCCCGATGATCGATAAGCCATTCAGAATAAATGGATCTTCAAGAGGAAGACGGACGCTGATAGTAGTGTTACTATCTACAAAGCTTGAATTGTCGCAAAAGGTTTTCAACAAGTTCAAGGTGTTGAATACGATGAGATTTTCTCACTCGTATTGTTGCCTAAAAATCTGTCCCAATCATGTTAGCAGTTGCCGCATTTTATGAAATCTAGCAAATGGATATCAAAACTACATTCCTTAATAGATTTATTAAAAAGGAGTTGTATATGATGCAACTAGAAGGTTTTTTTCAATCCTAAAGGTGTAAACAAAGTGTGCAAGCTCCAGCGATCCATCTATGGACTGGTGCAAGCATCTCGGAGTTGGAATATACGCTTTGATGAGTTGATCAAAGCATATAGTTTTATACAGACTTGCGGCGAAGCTTGTATTTACAAGAAAGTGAGTGGGAGCACTATAGTATTTCTGATAAATATATGTGAATGACATATTGCTGACCGGAAATGATGTAGAATTTTCTGGAAAGCATAAAGGAGAATTTGAAAGGAGTTTTTCAAAGAAAGAATTACCTGTAAAGCTACTTACATATTGGGCATCAAGATCTATAAAGATAGATCAAGACGCTTGATAAGACATTCGATGAGTACATACCTTGATAAGATTTTGAAGGAGTTCAAATGGATTAGTCAAAGAAGGAGTTCTTGCCTGAGTTGTAAGGTGTGAAATTGAGTAAAGACTCAAAACCCGTCCACGGCAGAAAATAGAAAGAGAATGAAAAGTCATTCCCTATGCCTCAGTCATAGGTTCTATAAAGTATGCTATGTTGTGTACCAGACCTATTGTATACCCTAGCATGATTCTGGCAAGGGAGTACAATAGTGATCTAGGAGTGGATTACTGGACTACGGTCAAAATTATCCTTAGAGGACTAAGGAAATATTTCTCGGTTATGGAGGTGATAAAAGAGTTCGTCGTAAAGAGTTATGTCGATGCAAGCTTTTTACACCGATCTAGATAACTCTAAGTCTCGATCTAGATACATATTGAAAGTGGGAGAAATTAGCTAGAGTTGCGCCGTGCAAAGTATTGTAGACATAGAAATTTGCAAAATACATACGGATCTGAATTTGCAGACCCGTAGACTAAACTTCTCTCACAAGCAAAACATGATCACTCTTTGGGTGTTAATCACATAGCGATGTGAACTAGATTATTGACTCTAGTAAACCCTTTGGGTATTAGTCACATGAAGATGTAAACTAATGACATAAAGATGTGAACTATTGGTGTGAAATCACATGACGATGTGAACTAGATTATTAACTCTAGTGCAAGTGGGAGAATGAAGGAAATATGCCCTAGAGGAAATAATAAAATTGTTATTTATATTTCCTTATATCATGATGAATGTTTATTATTCATGCTAGAATTGTATTAACCAGAAACTTAGTACATGTGTGAATACATAGACAAACAGAGTGTCACTAGTATGTCTCTACTTGACTAGCTCGTTAATCAAAGATTGTTAAGTTTCCTACCCATAAACATGAGTTGTCATTTGATGAACGGGATCACATAATTAGAGAATGATGTGATGGACAAGACCCCATCCGTTAGCTTAGCATAATGATCGTTTAGTTTTATTGCTATTGCTTTCTTCACGACTTATACATGTTCCTCAGACTATGAGATTATGCAACTCCCGAATACCGGAGGTGTTGGAAATATGCCCTAGAGGCAATAATAAATTAGTTATTATTATATTTCATTGTTCATGATAATCGTTTATTATCCATGCTAGAATTGTATTGATAGGAAACTCAGATACATGTGTGGATACATAGACAACACCATGTCCCTAGTAAGCCTCTAGTTGACTAGCTCGTTGATCAATAGATGGTTACGGTTTCCTGACCATGGACATTGGATGTTGTTGATAATGGGATCACATCTTTAGGAGAATGATGTGATGGACAAGAACCAATCCTAAGCCTAGCACAAGATCGTGTAGTTCATATGCTAAAGCTTTTCTAATGTCAAGTATCATTTCCTTAGACCATGAGATTGTGCAACTCCCGGATACCGTAGGAGTGCTTTGGGTGTGCCAAACGTCACAACGTAACTGGGTGGCTATAAAGGTGCACTACGGGTATCTCCGAAAGTGTCTGTTGGGTTGGCATGAATCGAGACTGGGATTT
Source organism: Triticum urartu (assembly GCF_056163025.1). Classification (NCBI taxonomy): domain Eukaryota; kingdom Viridiplantae; phylum Streptophyta; class Magnoliopsida; order Poales; family Poaceae; genus Triticum; species Triticum urartu. Next base: position 438,597,759 of record NC_141878.1, on the reverse strand, counting down.
GTCACTCCGTGTAACAGAGAGGTATCTCTGGGCCCACTCGGTAGTACATCATCATAATGTGCACAATGTGACCAAGGAGTTGATCACGGGATGATGTTTTACGGAATGAGTAAAGAGACTTGCCGGTAACGAGATTGAACAAGGTATCGGGATACCGACGATCGAATCTTGGGCAAGTATCATACCGATAGACAAAGGGAATTGTATACGGGATTGATTGAATCCTTGACATCGTGGTTCATCCGATGAGATCATCATGGAGCATGTGGGAACCAACATGGGTATCCAGATCCCGCTGTTGGTTATTGACCGGAGAGTTGTCTCGGCCATGTCTGCATGACTCCCGAGCCCGTAGGGTCTACACACTTAAGGTTCAATGACGCTAGGGTTATAGGGAAAGTATGTACGCGGTTACCGAATGTTTTTCGGAGTCCCGGATGAGATCCCGGACGTCACGAGGAGTTCCGGAATGGTCCGGAGGTAAAGATTTATATATGGGAAGTCCCGTTTTGGTCACCGGAAAAGTTTCGGGTGCTATCGGTAACGTATTGGGACCACCGGGAGGGTCCCGGGGGTCCACCAGGTGGGGCCACCAGCCCTAGAAGGCTGCGTGGGCCAAGTGTGGGAGGGGACCAGCCCCAGGTGGGCTGGTGCGCCCCCCACCAAGGCCCAAGGCGCAAGGGAGAGAGGGAGGGGGCAAACCCTAGGTCTAGATGGGCCTTAAGGCCCACCCTAGGTGCGCCCCCTCTCTCCCCCTTGGCCGCCACCCTAGATGGGTTTTGGGGCTGCCGCCACCCCTAGGGAGGGAACCCTAGATGGGGGCGCAGCCCCTCCCCTTCCCCTATATATACTTGAGGTATTGGGGGCTGCAAGACACACAAGATCATCTCCCTCTTCGCGCAGCCCTACCTCTCTCCCTCCCCGTCTCTCGTAGTGCTTGGCGAAGCCCTGCTGGAGTTTCGCGCTCCTCCACCACCACCACGCTGTCATGCTGCTGCTGGACGGAGTCTTCCCCAACCTCTCCTTCTCCCCTTGCTGGATCAAGGCGTGGGAGACGTCACCGGGCTGCATGTGTGTTGAACGCGGAGGCGCCGTTGTTCGGCGCTTAGATCGGAATCAACCGCGATCTGAATCGCTGCGAGTACGACTCCTTCATCCGTGTTCTTGCAACGCTTCCGCTTAGCTATCTACTAGGGTATGTAGATGCACTCCCCTTCCCCTTGTTGCTAGATTACTCCATAGATTGATCTTGATGATGCGTAGAAAATTTTAAATTTCTGCTACGATCCCCAACAGTGGCATCATGAGCTAGGTCTATGCGTAGTTTCTATGCACGAGTAGAACACAAGTTGTTGTGGGCGTCGATTTTGTCAATTTACTTGCCGTTACTAGTCTTATCTTGATTCGACAGCATCGTGGGATGAAGCGGCCCGGACCGACCTTACACGTACTCTTACGTGAGACAGGTTCCACCGACTGACATGCACTAGTTGCATAAGGTTGCTAGCGGGTGTCCGTCTCTCCCACTTGATTCGATGAAAAGGGTCCTTATGAAGGGTAAATAGAAATTGGCATATCACGTTGTGGTTTTGGCGTAGGTAAGAAACGTTCTTGCTAGAAACCTATAGCAGCCACGTAAAAACTTGCAACAACAATTAGAGGACGTCTAACTTGTTTTTGCAGCATGTGCTGTGTGATGTGATATGGCCAAAAGGATGTGATGAATGATATATGTGATGTATGAGATTGATCATGTTCTTGTAATAGGAATCAAGACTTGCATGTCGATGAGTATGACAACCGGTAGGAGCCATAGGAGTTGTCTTAATTTATTTATGACCTGCGTGTCAACATAAACATCATGTAATTAATTTACTTTATTGCTATACCGTTAGCCATAGTAGTAGAAGTAATAGTTGACGAGACAACTTCATGAAGACACGATGATGGAGATCATGATGATGGAGATCATGGTGTCATGCCGGTGACGATGATGATCATGGCGCCCCGAAGATGGAGATCAAAAGGAGCAAAATGATATTGGCCATATCATGTCACTATTTGATTGCATGTGATGTTTATCATGTTTTACATCTTATTTGCTTAGAATGACGGTAGCTTAAATAAGATGATCCCTCGCAATAATTTCAAGAAGGTGTTCCCCCTAACTGTGCACCGTTGCGAAGGTTCGTTGTTTCGAAGCACCACATGATGATCGGGTGTGATAGATTCTAACGTTCGAATACAACGGGTGTAAGCCAGATTTACACACGCAATACACTAAGGTTGAATTGACGAGCCTAGCATGTACAGACATGGCCTCGGAACACAGAAGACCGAAAGGTCGAACATGAGTCATATAGAAGATAGGATCAACATGAAGATGTTCACCGATGATGACTAGTCCGTCTCACGTGATGATCGGACACGGCCTAGTTGACTCGGATCATGTATCACTTAGATGACTAGAGGGATGTCTATCTGAGTGGGAGTTCATTAAATAATTTGATTAGATGAACTTAATTATCATGAACATAGTCTAAATTGTCTTTGCAAATATGTTGTAGATAAATAGCTCACGTTGTAGCTCCCTGTTTCAATATGTTCCTAGAGACTAAGTTGAAAGATATTGTAAGCAATGGTGCGGACTGGGTCCGTAGTCCGAGGAGTTGTAGCGACCAGACCTCAAACAGTCTGATCTCTGTGCTCTGGTATCATCCCTGGATCAGTAATGCTGACACCACACAGTACTCGGAGGATTTATAACAGAGTTGCAATCACACACTTATTACATCGAGTGTCTCAAGAGAGAACTTATTACAATAAATATGGCTTAAGGCCATCTAATAATGATAACAGCGGAAGGCTTGGAAGATAAGTGAGTCCATCAACTCCAACGGCATCACTGAGTATAGAACCACGACCTAAAACTCCTTAATCGTCGTCTGAAAAGTCTGCAACATTAACGTTGCAACCCGAAACGGGTCAGCACATGGAATATGCAGGCAAAGTAACACATAGAGAATAATGGAATGAAACAACTATACTATATGCATATTTGGCTGGTGGAAAGCTCTATGGTTACAATTTTGCGTAAAGCCAATTTTTCCCTACTGCAAAGGAATAAATTTATTTAACTATCATGGTAGTTGTTAAACATTGAGAACGGTTGACAGCATCCTCAATCCCAATTAAAGTAATAATCATTAAACAAAACCCAACAAACTTAATTTAGAGTAACATGTTGAGATTCACATGATAATCCAAGTACTAGATACTCAAAATGTCCATAACCGGGGACACGACTAATCATGATTAGTTCATTACACTCTGCAGAGGTTTACGCACTTTTCCCCACAAGACTCGATCGCCTCCGTTTGGTTTCTCGCACTACATGGTGTTTGAGAAGACGGATGACCGAGACATAGTCTTTCAGAAGCGCTAGCACCTTACGATGGATAGACCGTTACACCTACTTTCCCCTACATCTGCTAGTCTACCCTGTAAGAGTTCGCACGACTTATTCAACTACGCCAGAGCCCATAATGGCTTGTGGCTGCACACGGAAGTTTCTAGTATGAATAATCTCATGATCCCTTTGATCCTGGGTGGCGGTCCAAAAAGAAACAGGAAATCCTGGAATACCCAGGTACCTCAATCCACCCAGATGTGTGTTTAAGTTGCCACCTTAGATAAACCATTAATTAACAATACTCACATTTGTCATGGATATCACTCATCCAATCCACGTCTACTAGCATAGCATGGCACAGTAAGCAAACGTAGAAGTAACTCCCAAAGGTTTGATAATAAACAGGTAATAGGTTCTACCTCAAGTACTCCCCATACCCACAATTGAATTAGATCCTAATCATGCAATGTGTGAGGATTGATCTAATGCAATAAAACTGGGTAGTAGAAAACGTATGATCAAAGTGTTACTTGCCTTGCTGATGATCCGCGAAACCTAGCGATTCGAAGTAACAAGCGGCGCACTCCGGGTATTCTATCATAGACAAACAAACAAGCATACAATAAGTACTCATCTAATGCACAGGTAAAAGTCAAATAAGAGAACTAACCAGAAAGTTCAACTTAAGAACTCCGGTTTGCAAAAAGAATCAAATCGAACAAAGCAATGAAAGTCAAACGGCGAAAGAAAACAACTTCGTTCTACTAATCTGGATCTAAGTCAAATTTTACAGTAGCAAAAACTTGTTTAAGTTGGTTAAACGGATAGAGGGTTTCGAGACAAAACTCCAGGCGCTTGAATCGCCTGATTCCGATAAACGAGCGAAAAGTTAAACTAAAACGAAAATCGGATCAGAAATCGCAATCAAAAAAATCGTGGATTTAATCCGGAAAAAAACGACGAACGTTCACTAGAACGAACGAACGGACGAACGCTCGCTAATTAAATAAATCGGAAAAACCGATCTATTTAAAAAAACCGAAACTAAAAAAATCCGACGAAAAACCGAACAGTTTTTCACAAATAAAAAATAAAAAAAACCAGCGCGGATTTCAAGGTGACCTCGGGCGGCGAGTCGGCGAGGCAGCGGCGCGGCGGCGGCTCCGGCGGCGCGGCAGCGCCGGCAGGCGGCGGCGGCTAGGGTTTCGGGGGGGCGCGGGCTGAGGCTTCGGCTGGGCCTCCCCCCGGCTTATAAAGGCGACCGGGCCAGGAGTCCGGGTCGGACACGGCCCGTTAGGTCGATTCATTTTTTTAAATAATTACGCGCAGAAGAAAAATAAAAATAAATACTAAACGGACTCCAAAAATCCCGAAATAAATTTTTCCGGACTTCTAAAATCAGGACGCACAAGGTGAACATTTATTTGGGGCCTAAATGCAATTTTGAAAAACGCACATTTTTCCTAAATGCAAATAAAATAACGAAAAACTCCAAAATAAAATCTTATTTGATTTTATTATTAAATCCTCAATATTTCTTTATTTTGGGAAGTCATTTTATTCCCTCTCTCATATTTTTGTAATAGAAATAATTGATGATAAAATAATAAAAATCAAATGATCCTATTCTCAAAATTTGAGAAAACTCAAATATGAAAATAAAGAATTTCCCAACTCTCTCCGTGGGTCCTTGAGTTGCGTAGAAATTTCTAGGATCAAACCAAAGGCAAAATAAAATATGATATGCAATGATGATCTAATGTATAACATTCCAAATTGAAAATTTGGGATGTTACAAACCTACCCCCCTTAAGATGAATCTCGCCCTCGAGATTCGGGTTGGGCTAGAAAATAGGTGAGGGTGGTCATTGAGCAAATCTTCCTCTCGTTCCCAGGTGGCTTCATCCTCCGTGTGGTTGCTCCACTGAACTTTGCAAAACTTGATAACCTTGCCGCGAGTGACTCGGCTGGCAAACTCGAGAATCTTAATTGGTTTCTCCTCATGGGTCAAATCGTTATCCAACTGAATTGCTTCCAATGGCACTGTGTCTCTCAAGGGTATGTCAGTCATCTCCGCGTGGCACTTCTTCAACTGAGAAACGTGGAACACATCATGAACTCCTGACAATTCTTCGGGCAATTCCAACTTGTAGGCCACCTCTCCCATACGCTCCAAAACTCGATATGGTCCTACAAATCGTGGCGCTAACTTTCCTTTAACTCCAAAATGCTTTGTTCCCCGAAGTGGGGATACTCGAAGATAAGCTCTATCTCCAACTTCGTAAACAATCTCCTTGCGTTTAGAATCTGCATAACTCTTCTGTCTGACTGAGCTACCTTGAGTCTATTGCGAATCAATTTCACCTTTTGTTCAGATTCTTTAATCAAATCAGGTCCAAACAACTGGCGGTCTCCAACTTCGTTCCATGAAAACGGTGTCCTGCACCTCCTTCCGTACAAAGCTTCGAAAGGGGCCATCTTTAAACTGGTTTGGTAGCTGTTGTTGTAAGAGAACTCTGCATATGGCAAATTGTCGTCCCAACTAGATCCATAATCTAGCGCACAAGCTCTCAGCATATCCTCGAAAATTTGATTGACTCTGTCGGTCTGTCCATCTGTCTGTGGATGAAAAGATGTACTGAATTCTAGCCTGGTACCCAAAGTTTCGTGCAACTGCTTCCAGAACTTTGAGGTAAACTGGGTTCCTCTATCTGATACGATACTCCTCAGAACTCCATGCAGACATACGATCCTGGTCATGTATATCTTTGCCAACTTAGCACTGGTGTAAGTGGTCTTTACCGGGATGAAATGAGCTACTTTTGTCAATTGATCGACTACAACCCAAATCGAGTCATAGCCTGAACGAGTCCTGGGTAATCCCGTGATAAAATCCATGCCTAACTTATCCCACTTTCATTCGGGTATCGGCAATGGTTGTAACAATCCTGCTGGCTTCTGATGCTCTGCCTTTACTCACTGACATACATCACAAACTGCTACATACTCCGCAACATCCTTCTTCATTCCGGTCCACCAGAAAATATCCTTCAAATCCAAATACATCCTGGTATTTCCTGGTGAATCGAATATGGTGAATCATGTGCCTCTTGCAGAATTAGCTTCCTGATCTCCGGGTCATTGGGCACATAAACACGGTCTTCAAACCATAGGGTGTCGTGCTCATCCTCACAAAATCCTTTAGCTTTTCCTTTGCTCAGTTTCTCCTTAATAGAGGCAATCTCCTTGTCAGTCTTCTGAGCTTCTCTGATTCTATCCATTAAAGTTGACTGAATCTCCAATGCTGCTACATAGCCTCTCAGAACTATTTCCAAACATAACTCTTGAAGATTTTCAGCTAACTCCCTTGGTATTTCTCCCGTCATTAGTGTATTGACATGGCTCTTACGGCTCAATGCGTCAGCTACTACATTAGCCTTTCCGGGATGGTAATGCAATCTCATATCATAATCCTTGATGAGCTCCAACCATCTCCTTTGTCTGAGGTTTAACTCCTTCTGTGTGAAGATGTATTTCAAACTCTTATGATCCGTGTACACCTCACAATGGTTTCCAATGAGGAAATGTCTCCATGTTTGCAATGCATGCACTACGGCTGCTAACTCCAAATCATGTGTAGCATAATTCAACTCATGAGGCTTAAGTTGTCTTGAGGCATATGAAACAACTCTCTCTTCCTGCATAAGCACTGCTCCAAGTCCTCGACGTGAAGCGTCGCAATACACCTCATAATCCTTGGTCTGATCTGGCAAAATCAACACTGGTGAAGTAACCAAACGTTTCTTCAACTCCTGGAAACTAGCCTCACATTCCTCCGTCCATATGAACTTGGTATCTTTCTTCAACAACTCCGTCATAGGCTTCGCAATCTTTGAGAAATTCTCAATAAATCTCCGGTAGTATCCTGCGAGTCCTAGAAAACTCCGTATCTCTCCAACCGTGGTCGGTGCTTCCCACTTGGTCACGGTATCAACTTTAGTGGGATCTACTGCTATTCCTTCTCCGGATATAACGTGTCTGAGAAATCCTACTTCCTTCAGCCAAAACTCACATTTTCTGAACTTGGCATACAACTGATGTTCTTTGAGCTTCTCAAGAACCAAACGCAAATGTTCCTTATGCTCTTCTTCATTCTTCGAGTAAACCAGTATATCATCAATGAACACTACGACGAACTTATCCAAGAACTCCATAAACACTTTGTTCATCATGTTCATAAAATATGCAGGTGCGTTAGTCAGACCAAATGACATAACGGTATACTCGTACAGCCCATACCTGGTGGTAAAAGCTGTCTTTGGAATATCCTGTTCTCGAATCTTCAACTGGTGGTATCCTGATCGCAGATCGATCTTGGAAAATACCTTAGCTCCTTGCAATCGATCAAACAGATCATTGATCATTGGTAGTGGGTACTTATTCTTGATCGTTACTTCATTCAATCCTCGATAATCAACAACCATCCTTAACGATCCATCCTTCTTCTCCACTAGAAGTACTGGTGATCCCCAAGGCGACGAACTTGGGCGAATGTAACCTTTATCCAGTAACTCCTTAATCTGCTTCTTAATTTCCACCAAATCCTTTGCAGGCATCCTATATGGTCTCTTTGATATTGGCCCTGTGCCTGGCAATAGCTCAATCAAAAACTCAATATCTCTATCCGGTGGCATGCCGGGCAACTCTTCTGGAAATACTTCAGGGAAATCCCTTACCACTGGTACTTCCTCCTACACAACTCCTGTTAAACAATTTACTTGAGTCCCTTTTGGCACATGTCGGGATACATACTTGATCCTTCTCCCTTCTGGGGTGGTAAGCAAAATTGTCTTACTAGGGCAATCGATGTTTCCTCCATACATCGACAGCCAATCCATACCCAGAATTACATCCAATCCTTGTGATTCCAAAATGATCAAATCCGAGGGAAACACATGCCTACCTATACTCAATGGCACTTGAAAACATCCTTGACTGGCCATATACTCCGCTCTCGGTGAGCTTACTAGCATAGGTGTCCTAAGAACCTTAGTGGGCAAGTTATACTTATCCACAAATCCCCTTGATATGTATGAATGCGATGCACCAGTATCAAAAAGAACGAGTGCAGTAAATGACTTAACCAAAAACTTACCGATTACGGCATCCAGCTGCTCTTCAACCTCCTCCACGTTAACGTGGTTCACCTGTCCCCTGTTGAAAGGGTTCGGCTTCTTCCCAGAACTTCCATTGCCATTCTGGCCTTCAGGACATTCATTGGCATAATGGCCGGTCTTCTGACACTTAAAGCAAGTGACTTGGCTCAGGTCCTTCTTGGCTGGGGTTGATGGGTTGGTGCGATTCTGGCCATTGCTTCCTCCATTGCCATTACCATTCTTGGTGCCATTGTGATTGTGCGAGCTACCTCCTCCATGAGTATGCTGAAAATGTCCTCCCGGTCTAGGGGTAAAACGTGGCTTTTGCTGAGCTCCTGAATTGTACTTCCCTTGTCCATACTTCCTCTTGCGATTCTCAATTTGCTGCTGCTTGCCTTCAATCATAAGAGCACGGTCTACCAACTCCTGGTAGTTGTTGAAGGTTGCTACCATCAACTGCATGCTCAACTCATCATTCAGTCCTTCCAGAAACTTCTCCTGCTTGGCTGCATCCGTAGCAACATCATCTGGGGCATAACGTGCTAACTTACTAAAGTCCTCCACATACTGGCCAACTGTCCGTCCTCCCTGGCGCAAGTTGCGAAACTCACGCTTCTTCATGGTCATAGCTCCTGCTGAAACATGGGCAGTACGAAAAGCCTGCTAAAACTGGTCCCATGTGACAGTGTCGACAGGGAAAGTGGCTGTGAAATTCTCCCACCATGATGTTGCGGGTCCTTCAAGCTGATGTGCGGCAAACTTCACCTTCTCCGCATCCGTGCATCCTGCTGTGGTCAACTCTCTAGCTGTCTTGTGGAGCCAATCATCTGCTACTATCGGATCGGTGCTACTGGAAAACACCGGCGGATTCAGCCTAAGAAAACGGGCTAAGTGATCAACAGGTGGTGGTGGTGGTGGGTTGTTGTTGTTCCCCCGATTCTGATTCTGGACTAGCAACTGCATCAATGTGTTCTGCTGCTGGATCAACTGGGTGAGCTCCGGTGGAAAGGTAAATCCGGGGTCATGTCTCGGAGGCATCTAAGGGTTTAGAAAAGATGAGATGTAAGAATAGAGGGGGTCTAAAGAGAAAACACTACCCATATGCACATGAGGCAAAAGCAAACAATTCACTTCATTCAATCAAACAAGGGCATACAATCGATCTAACTATCGCAAAAGTGCTCGGACTACTGTATTTACATGGTGGACTACTACTACTGATGAGGTGGTCTACTAGAAATATTCTTCGGTTGCAGACTCCATGATATCTCCTCCAGCTTCATCAACATAGTCATCATCGCTATCATCTAGGTCCGAGTCGGTGGCGTTGATGATGATGTAGTCTTCCGGGCTAATCTCCTTGGGTTCTTCGTCTTCATCTACTGGTGTAGGGCCTCCCATAAATATTGCTAGCTTCATTGTTAGGTCTGCATTCTTATCCACTAGTACTTCTATTTCCTCTTCATAATCTTCACGTGTAGCCTTGAGTTCTTCCTCCAGTTCCTTGATTCTTGTCTTAGCCTTCTTCAGATCTATCATGTCGGCGCACATTTGATTCTCCCGTCGTTGAATGTGCTGGTTTAATTCCTGGATAAAAGCTGCAATGGATCTATCCCTTCTGGTGCTAATCATCTCCCAGTGCTCATCTCGGCGCCCACAAATCTGGTAGATAGTATCCTTGAGATCATTGCGGTATACTTATCCAATGCGTCCCATGGCGATGTGAGCTGCCATGCTCTTTCCTAGACTTCAAGTTGGTGCATCAAAATAAAACTCTATGGGATCAGTGACTGGCATGAACGTCCTTCCTGGAACTTGAACTTGAATCATCCAGCGCTCTTCTTCAGGTAAAGTGGTGTTGTAGGTTCCGGTGAAGCTTGGTACTCCTATGTTCAGGCATCTAGTGACTTCCTTCAAGTGACGTCCAAAGGGTGTATCGTCATCCGGTTGCGTGAACTTGTTCTTTGCATCCGCCATCCTAAAGAGTAGAAAAGATGAGAGGTCAGAAAAGAAGAGAATGAATAGTGATCTAGGTCTTTTAGCTTAGTGGTCGTGTCCTACAGTCAGCGTGTGCTCTGATACCATCTCTGTAGCGACCAGACCTCAGACAGTCTGATCTCTATGCTCCGGTGTCATCCCTGGATCAGTAATGCTGACACCACACAGTACTCGGAGGATTTATAACAGAGTTACAATCACACACTTATTACATCGAGTGTCTCAAGAGAGAACTTATTACAATAAATATGGCTTAAGGCCATCTAATAACGATAACAGCGGAAGGCTTGGAAGATAAGTGAGTCCATCAACTCCAACGGCATCACTGAGTATAGAACCATGACCTAAAACTCCTTAATCGTCGTCTGAAAAGTCTGCAACATTAATGTTGCAGCCCGAAACGGGTCAGCACATGGAATATGCTGGCAAAGTAACACATAGAGAATAATGGAATGAAACAACTATACTATATGCATATTTGGGTGGTGGAAAGCTCTATGGTTACAGTTTTGCGTAAAGCCAATTTTTCCCTACTGCAAAGGAATAAATTTATTTAACTATCATGGTAGTTGTTAAACATTGAGAATGGTTGACAGCATCCTCAATCCCAATTAAAGTAATCATCATTAAACAAAACCCAACAAACTTAATTTAGAGTAACATGTTGAGATTCACATGATAATCCAAGTACTAGATACTCAAAATGTCCATAACCGGGGACACGACTAATCATGATTAGTTTATTACACTCTGCAGAGGTTTACGCACTTTTCCCCACAAGACTCGATCGCCTCCGTTTGGTTTCTCGCACTACATGGTGTTTGAGAAGACAGATGACCAAGACATAGTCTTTCAGAAGCGCTAGCACCTTACGATGGATAGACCGTTACACCTACTTTCCCCTACATCTACTAGTCTACCCTGTAAGAGTTCGCACAACTTATTCAACTACGCTAGAGCCCATAATGGCTTGTGGCTGCACACGGAAGTTTCTAGTATGAATAATCTCATGATCCCTTTGAGCATGGGTGGCGGTCCAAAAAGAAACAGGCAATCCTGGAATACCCAGGTACCTCAATCCACCCAGACGTGTGTTTAAGTTGCCACCTTAGATAAACCATTAATTAACAATACTCACATCTGTCATGGATATCACTCACCCTATCCACGTCTACTAGCATAGCATGGCACAGTAAGCAAACGTAGAAGTAACTCCCAAAGGTTTGATAATAAACAGGTAATAGGTTCTACCTCAAGTACTCCCCATACCCACAATTTAATTAGATCCTAATCATGCAATGTGTGAGGATTGATCTAGTGCAATAAAACTGGGTAGTAGAAAAGGTATGATCAAAGTGTTACTTGCCTTGCTGATGATCCGCGAAACCTAGTGATTCGAAGTAACAAGCGGCGCACTCCGGGTATTCTATCGCAGACAAACAAATAAGCATACAATAAGTACTTATCAAATGCACAGGTAAAAGTCAAATAAGAGAACTAACCAGAAAGTTCAACTTAAGAACTCCGGTTTGCAAAAAGAATCAAATCGAACGAAGCAACGAAAGTCAAACGGCGAAAGAAAACAACTTCGTTCTACTAATCTGGATCTAAGTCAAATTTTACAGTAGCAAAAACTTGTTTAAGTTGGTTAAACGGATAGAGGGTTTCGAGACGAAACTCCAGGCGCTTGAATCGCCTGATTCCGATAAACGAGCGAAAAGTTAAACTAAAACGAAAATCGGATCAGAAATCGCGATCAGAAAAATCATGGATTTAATCCGAAAAAAACGACGAACGTTCGCTAGAACGAACGAACGGACGAACGCTCGCTAATTAAATAAATCAAAAAAACCGATCTATTTAAAAAAACCAAAACTAAAAAAACCGACGAAAAACCAACGGAAAAACCGAACGGTTTTTCGGGAAAAAAATAAAAAAAACTGGCACGGATTTCGAGGCGACCTCGGGTGGCAAGTCGGCGAGGCGGCGACGCGGCGGCGGCTCCGGCGACGATAGGCGGCGGCGTGGCGGCGGCGGCAGGCGGCGGCGGCTAGGGTTTCGAGGGGGCGCGGGCTGAGGCTTCGGCTGGGCCTCCCCCCCGGCTTATAAAGGCGACCGGGCCAGGAGTCCGTGTCGGACACGGCCCGTTAGGTCGGTTCGTTTTTTTTAAATAATTATGCGCAGAAGAAAAATAAAAAGAAATACTAAGCGAACTCCGAAAATTCCGAAATAAATTTTCCCGGGCTTCTAAAATCAAGCCGCACAAGGTGAACATTTATTTGGGGCCTAAATGCAATTTTGAAAAATGCACATTTTTCCTAAATTCAAATAAAATAACGAAAAACTCCGAAATAAAATCTTATTTGATTTTATTATTAAATCCTCAATATTTCTTTATTTTGGGAAAGTCATTTTATTCCCTCTCTCCTATTTTTGTAATAGAAATAATTGATGATAAAATAATAAAAATCAAATGATCCTATTCTCAAAATTTGAGAAAACTCAAATATGAAAATAAAGAATTTCCCAACTCTCTCCGTGGGTCCTTGAGTTGCGTAGAAATTTCTAGGATCAAACCAAAGGCAAAATAAAATATGATATGCAATGATGATCTAATGTATAACATTCCAAATTGAAAATTTGGGATATTACAGGAGTGTCCTCACTTCTACACAGAAGGCTTACGTCTTCGATGGACCGCTCGATGTGCAAACCCCTAAAACGTCGTCTATGGATGTTGTGAACACCTGACAGGCACATCCTGATGACTATTTGATAGTTTAGTAAACCATACTTTACGTCTTAGAATCGGGATTCCAATGACGTTTTGAACGCCATAAGACATATGAGATGTTCCAAGAGCTGAAATTGGGATTTCAGGCTCATGCCCGCGTTGAGAGGTATGAGACCTCTACAAGTTCTTTTGCCAACAAGATGGAGGAGAATAGCTCAACTAGTGAGCATGTGCTCAGAATGTCTGGGTGCTACAATCACTTAAATCAAGTGGGAGTTAAACTTCCAGATAAGATAGTGATCAATAGAGTTCTCTAGCCACTATCACTAAGCTACTAGATATTCGTCATGAACTATGACATGCAAGGGATGGAGTTGATCCCGGAGCTGTTCGCGGTGCTTAAGACCGCAAAAGATAGAAATCAAGAAGGAGCATCAAGTGTTGATGGTTTAACAAGACCACTGGTTTCAAGAAGGGCAAGGGCTAGAAGGGAAACTTCATGGATGGCAAACCAGTTGCCGCTCCAGTGAAGGAACCCAAGGTTGAACCCAAACCCGAGACTAATGCTTCTATTGTAAGGGGAATGGTCACTGGTAGCGGAATTACCCCAAATGCATGGTAGATAAGAAGGCTGGCAACTTCAACAAAGTATATACGTGTTATTAATGTGTACCTCACTAGTACTCCTGGTAGCACCTGGGTATTGGATACCGGTTCAGTGGCTATTATTGGTGACTTGAAGAAAAAGCTACAGACTAAACGGAGACTGGCTAAGGGCGAGGTGACGATGTGTGTTGGAAGTGTTTCCAAAGTTGATGAGATCACCATCGCACGCTCCATCTGCCTTCGGGATTAGTATTGAACCTAGATAAATGTTATCAGGTGTCTACGTTGAGCATGAATATGATGTAGAGGGATAAATTCATGCAATATGATAAAAACCCCATCTTGTTATCCTCGATGGCAACAATACAATACGTGCCTTCCTACCCCTACTGTCACTGGGAAAGGACACCGCAAGATTGAACCCAAAGCTAAGCACTTCTCCCATTGCAAGAAAGATCAATCTAGTAGGCCAAACCAAACTGATAATTCGAAGAGACTTGCAAAGATAACCAATCATACATAAAAAATTCAGATAAGATTCCAATATTGTTCATAGATAATCTTGATCAGAAACCCACAATTCACCGGTCTCAACAAACACACCGCAAAGAGAAGATTACATCGAATAGATCTCCACAAGAGAGGGGGAGAACATTGTATTGAGATCCAAAAAGAGAGAAGAAGCCATCTAGCTAATAACTATGGACCCGAAGGTCTGAGGTAAACTACTCACACTTCATCGGAGGGGCTATGGTGTTGATGTAGAAGCCCTCCGTGATGGATGCCCCCTCCTGCAGAGCTCCGGAACAGGCCCCAAGATGGGATCTCGTGGATACATAAAGTTACGGCGGCGGAATTAGGGTTTTGGCTCTATATCTGATCGTTTGGCGGTACGTAGGTATATATAGGAGGAAGGAGTACGTTGGTGGAGCAACAGGGGGCACACGAGGGTGGAGGGCGCGCCTGGGGGGGGGGGGGTAGGCGCGCCCCCTACCTCGTGGCCTCCCTGTTGGTTGCTTGACATAGGGTCCAAGTCTCCTGGGTGTTGTTCGGTGAGAAAATCACGTTCCCAAAGGTTTCATTCCGTTTGGACTCCGTTTGATATTCCTTTTCTTTGAAACCCTAAAATAGACAAAAAACAACAATTTTGGGCTGGGCCTCCGGTTAATAGGTTAGTCCCAAAAATAATATAAAAGTGGATAATAAAGCCCAATAATGTCCAAAACAGTAGATAATATAGCATGGAGCAATTAAAAATTATAGATACGTTGGAGACGTATCAATAAACTCATGCAATATGATATAAACCCCATCTTTTTATCCTCGATAGCAACAATACAATACGTGTCGTTTCCCTTTCTGTCAATGGGATCGAGCCCCGCAAGATTGAACCCAAAGCTAAGCACTTCCCCTATTGCAAGAAAGATCAATCTAGTAGGCCAAACCAAACTGATAATTCGAGGAGACTTGCAAAGATAACCAATCATACATAAAAGAATTCAGAGAAGATTCAAATATTGTTCATAGATAATCTTGATCATAAACCCACAATTCATCGGATCTCGACAAACACACCGCAAAAGAAGATTACATCGAATAGATCTCCAAGAGAATCGAGGAGAACATTGTATTGAGATCCAAAGAGAGAGAAGAAGACATCTAGCTAATAACTATGGACCCGAAGGTCTGAGGTAAACTACTCACACATCATCGGAGGGGCCATGGAGTTGATGTAGAGGCCCTCCGTGATCAATGCCCCCTCCGGCGGAGCTCCGGAAAAGGCCCCAAGATGGGATCTCTTGGGTACAGAAGGTTGCGGCAGTGGAAATAGGGTTTCGTGGTGCTCTTGGATGTTTTCGGGGTATGTGAACATACATAGGTGGAAGAAGTAGGTCGGTGGAGCCACGAGGGGGAGGGTGCGCCTAGGGGGGTAGGCGCGCCCCCTGCCTTGTGGTCTCCTCGTTGATTGCTTGACGTCCACTCCAAGTCCTCTGGATCATGTTTGTTCCAAAAATCACGCTCCCAAATGTTTCATTCCGTTTGGACTCCGTTTGTTATTCTTTTTCTGCGAAACACTGAAATAGGCAAAAAAAATAGCAATTTGGGTTGGGCCTCCGGTTAATAGGTTAGTCCCAAAAATAATATATAAGTGTAAAATAAAGTCCATTAACATCCAAAACAGATAATATAATAGCATGTAACAATCAAAAATTATAGATATGTTGCAGACGTATCAGCATCCCCAAGCTTAATTCCTGCTCGTCCTCGAGTAGGTAAATGATAAAAACAGAATTTTTGATGTGGAATGCTTTCTACAATATTCTTCAATGTATTTTTCTCTATTGTGGCATGAATGTTCAGATCCGAAAGATTCAAGATAAAAGTTTATTGTTGACATAAAAATAGTAATACTCCAAGTATACTAATCAAGCAATTATGTCTTATCAAAATACCATAGCCAAAGAAATCTTATCCCTACAAAGTCATATAGTTTGGACATGCTTCATTTTCGTCACACAAAATGCACTCATCATGCACAACCCCGATGAGAAGCCAAGAAATTGTTTCATACTTAGCACTTTCAAACTCGTTCAACTTTTACACAATATATGAGCGCAAGCCATGGCCATAGCACTATGGGTGGAATAGAATATGATGACTGAGGTTGTGTGAGGAGACAAAAAGGGAGAAAGTCTCACATTGACACGGCTAATCATGGGCTATATGGAGATGCCCACTGATTGATGTCAATGCAAGGAGTAGGGATTGCCATGCAACGGATGCACTAGAGCTATAAATATATGAAAGCTCATTAAATAAACTAAGTGGGTGTGCATCTAACTCGCTTGCTCACAAAGACCTAGGGCATTTGAGGAATCCCATCATTGGAATATACAAGCCAAGTTCTATAATGAAAAATCCCCACTAGTATATGAAAGTGACAAAATAAGAGACTCTCTATCATGAAGATCATGGTGCTACTTTGAAGCAGAAGTGTGGAAAAAGGATAGTAACATCGTCCCTTCTCTCCTTTTCTCTCATTCTCTTTTTTTATTTGGGCCTTTTTTCTTTATTTTCTTTTTTGGCCTATTATATATATATATTTCTTTTTTTATTTCGTCCGGAGTCTCATCCCGACTTGTGGGGGAATCATAGTCTCCATCATCCTTTCCTCACATGGGACAATGCTCTAATGATGATCATCACACTTTTATTTTCTTACAACTCAAGAATTACAACTTGATACTTAGAACAAAATATGACTCTATGTGAATGCCTCTGGCGGTGTACCGGGATTGCGATGAATCAAGAGTGACATGTATGAAAAATTAAGCATGGTGGCCTTGCCCCAAATACGATGTCACCTACATGATCATGCAAAGCAATATGACAATGATGATGCATGTCATAATAAATGGAACTGTGGAAATTTGCATGGCAATATATCTCAGAATGGCTATGGAAATGCCATAATAGGTAGGTATGGTGGCTGTTTTGAGGAAGATATAAGGAGGCTTATGTGTGATAGAGCGTATCATATCACAGGGTTTGGATGCACCGGCGAAGTTTGCACCAACTCTCAAGGTGAGAAAGGGCAATGCACGGTACCGGAGAGGCTAGCAATGATGGAAGGGTGAGAGTGCATACAATCCATGGACTCAACATTAGTCATAAAGAACTCACATACTTATTGCAAAAATCTACAAGTCATCAAAACCAAGCACTACGCGCATGCTCCTAGGGGGATAGATTGGTAGGAAAAGACCATCGCTCGTCCCCGACCGCCACTCATAAGGAAAGCAATCAAAGAACAGCCCATGCTTCAAATTTGTCACATAACATTCACCATACGTGCATGCTACGGGACTTTCCAACTTCAACACAAGTATTCATCAATTTCACAATTACTCAACTAGCAATATCTAATATTACCACCTTTATATCTCAAAACAATCTATCAAGCATCCAACTTATCTTAGCATTTAAAATTTATAACCAAAGTGAATTACCAAGCTGTTCTAAAGGACTCTCAAAATGATATAAGTGAAGAATGAGAGATCAATTATTTCTATAAAATAGAACCACCGCTGTGCTCTAAAAGATATAAGCGAAGCACTAGAGCAAAAATTATCCAACTCAAAAGATATAAGTGAAGCACATAGAGTATTCTAATAAATTCCAATCCATGTGTGTCTCTCCCAAAAGGTGTGTACAGAAATGATGATTGTGGTAAACTAAAAAGAAAAGACTCAAATCATACAAGACGCTCCAAGCAAAACACATATCATGTGGCGAATAAAAATATAGCTCCAAGTAAAGTTACCGATGGACGAAGACGAAAGAGGGGATGCATTCCGGGGCATCCCCAAGCTTAGGCTTTTTGGTGTCCTTGGATTTTACCTTGGGGTGCCTTGGGCATCCCCAATCTTAGGCTCTTGCCATTCCTTGTTCCATAATCCATCAAATCTTTACCCAAAACTTGAAAACTTCACAACACAAAACTTAAAAGAAAATCTTCGTGAGCTCCGTTAGTAAAAGAAAACAAACCACCACTTCAAGGTACTCTAATGAACTCATTATTTATTTATATTGGTGTTAAACCTACTGTATTCCAACTTTTCTATGGTTCATAAACTCTATTACTAGCCATAGATTCATTAAATAAGCAAACAACACACGAAAAACAGAATCTGTCAAAAAACAGAACAATCTGTAGTAATCTGTAGGTTTCGAATACTTCTGGAACCCCAAAAATTCTAAAATAAATTTCTGGACGTGAGGAATTTATCTATTAATCATCTGCAAAAATAATTAACTAAATATCACTCTCCAGTAAACAATGGAAGCAATTCTCGTGAGCGCTAAAGTTTCTGTTTTTTACAGTAAGATCAAAAAGACTTTCCCCAAGTCTTCCCAACGGTTCTACTTGGCACAAACACTAATTAAACACAAAAACAGAACCAAAACAGATGCTAGATAAATTATTTATTACTAAACAGGAACAAAAAGCAAGGAATAAAAATAAAATTGGGTTGCCTCCCAACAAGCGCTATCGTTTAACGCCCCTAGCTAGGCATAAAAGCAAGGATAGATCTAGGTATTGCCATGATAATGATAAGGTAAATCGCGAAAGCTCATCTCATAATGCCTACGTTCAGCAGCAAGATTTCTTTGTGGCAAGAAAAAGTAATCAAAAGGGCTAAATTTAATGGGACAAAAGTCCCCAAGATCAAGCTCGGGAGGTGTTGGTTCCTCCTTTGGCCCCTCATATTGCACAATAAATTCATCATTATAAGCATTCTTTTGGCAAAAAGTCATGAGCCTTTGTTCAAGGGAAAAACCTAGCCCATTGTTCTGGATGGCAAAATTATCATTAAGTTCAGAAATCCTATTAACAAGAGCATCGGTAGGAACCTTTTTTCTAAGGTTTTCATTAAAAGGACATGATCTAAAGATCGTAAACGCATAATGTCTTCTTGATAGAAAAGGATTGCTTCTATGGGAGGACGGCCAGCATCCACCCTATAATGCGCAAAAAATTCATTGGCTTCTTTTATTATAAATCTTAACTCATGAGCTAAAAAGATGGTTGCTGCTCGCTTAACAAAAGAATGCTCAATATTAGAAAATTCTAGGAAAATCCTTTGTATGGAAGGATGCATATGTAAAAATCGTCTTTCGAGTTCAACTATGAGCAAAGATATAGCAACTGCGAGACTACTAGTTTTATGAAGGATAGATCCACTCATGGTGGGCAAAGCACCGACATAAGTAAAAAATCTTGAATAACTCCCTTCCCAATAATATTACCGCTACCAATACGAAACTTTTTAGTGTGCAAAATAATAGAATTTTCAAGAGGATCATCAATAGCATCAAAGTTTTCCATATTATTATCCTTATCAATGATAACCTCCCCAGTTTCAGACATGTTGGCAACAAATTGCAAAAAGAACGAGCACAAAGAAGGCAGGAAGGAAAAAGAGGCGAACGGAAAAGAGGGCGAATAAAATGGCAAGGGTGAAGTGGAGGAGAGGAAAACAAGAGGCAAATGGCAAATAATGTAATGCGAAGGATAAGAGTTGTGATGGGTACTTGGTATGTATTGACTTGGCGTAGATCTCCCCGGCAACGTCGCCAGAAATCCTTCCTGCTACCTCTTGAGCATGCGTTGGTTTTCCTTTGAAGAGGAAAGGGTGATGCAGAAAAGCAACGTAAGTATTTCCCTCAGTTTTGAGAACCAAGGTATCAATCCAGTAGGAAACCACACGTGAGTCACCTCGTACCTACACAAACAAATAAGAACCTCGCAACCAACGCGATAAAGGGGTTGTCAATCCCTTCACGGCCACTTGCAAGAGTGAGATCTGATAGAGATAATAATAATAAGATAAATATTTTGGTATTTTTATGATATAGATTGAAAGTAAAGATTGCAAAATAAAATAGATTGGAAACTTGTATGATGGAAAATAGACCCGGGGGCCATAGGTTTCACTAGTGGCTTATCTCAAGATAGCATAAGTATTACGGTGGGTGGACAAATTACTGTCGAGCAATTAATAGAAAAGCGAATAATTATGAGAATATCTAGGTATGATCATGTATATAGGCATCACGCCCGTGACAAGTAGACCGACTTCTGCCTGCATCTACTACTATTACTCCACACATCGACCGCTATCCAGCATGCATCTAGAGTATTAAGTTCATAAGAACAGAGTAACGCTTTAAGCAAGATGACATGATGTAGAGGGATAAACTCATGCAATATGATATAAACCCCATCTTTTTATATATCCTTGATGGCAAAAATACAATACGTGTCGTTTCCCTTTCTGTCACTGGGATCGAGCACCGCAAGATTGAACCCAAAGCTAAGCACTTCTCCCATTGCAAGAAAGATCAATCTAGTAGGCCAAACCAAACTGATAATTCAAAGAGACTTGCAAAGATAACCAATCATACATAAAAGAATTCAGAGAAGATTCAAATATTGTTCATAGATAATCTTGATCATAAACCCACAATTCATCGGATCTCGACAAACACACCGCAAAAGAAGATTATATCAAATAGATCTCCAAGAGAATCGAGGAGTACTTTGTATTGAGGTCCAAAGAGAGAGAAGAAGCCATCTAGCTAATAACTATGGACCCGAAGGTCTGAGGTAAACTACTCACACATTATCGGAGGGGCCATGGAGTTGATGTGTAGGCCCTCCGTGATCGATGCCCCCTCCGGCGGAGCTCCGGAAAAGGCCCCAAGATGGGATCTCTTGGGTACAGAAGGTTGCGGCGGTGGAAATAGGGTTTCGTCGTGCTCCTAGATGTTTTCGGGGTATGTGAACAGATATATAGGAGGAAGAAGTAGGTCGGTTGAGCCACGAGGGGGGAGGGCGCGCCCAGGGGGTAGGCGCGCCCCCTGCCTCGTGGCCGCCTCGTTGATTGCTTGACGTACACTCCAAGTCCTCTGGATCACGTTTTTTTCCAAAAATCACGCTCCTGAAGGTTTCATTCCGTTTGGACTCCATTTGATATTCTTTTTCTGTGAAACACTGAAATAGGCAAAAAAACAGCAATTTGGGCTGGGCCTCCGGTTAATAGGTTAGGCCCAAAAATAATACAAAAGTGTAAAATAAAGCCCATTAACATCCAAAACAGATAATATAATAGCATGGAACAATCAAAAATTATAGATACGTTGGAGACGTATCAATTATAAAGATGCTCTACAGGTGTCTCTGATGGTGTTTGTTGAGTTGGCATAGATCGAGATTAGGATTTGTCACTCCATGTATCGGAGAGGTATCTCTGGGCCGTCTCAGTAATGCACATCACTATAAGCCTTGCAAGCAATGTGACTAATGAGTTAGTTGCGGGATGATGCATTACGGAACGAGTAAAGAGACTTGTCGGTTACGAGATTGAACTAGGTATGATGATACCGATGATCGAATCTCGGGCAAGTAACATACAGATGACAAAGGAAACAATTTATGTTGTTATGTGGTTTGACCGATAAAGATCTTCATAGAATATGTAGGAGCCAATATGAGCATCCAGGTTCCACTATTGGTTATTGACCGGAGATGTGTCTCGGTCATGTATACATAGTTCTCGAACCCATAGGGTCCGCACGCTTAACATTCGATGACGATTTGTATTATGAGTTATGTGATTTGATGTACCAAAGATTGTTCGGAGTCCCAGATGAGATCACAGACATGATAAGGAGTCTCTAAATGGTTGAGACGTAAGGATCGATATATTGGATGGCTATATTCGGACATCGGAAAGGTTCCGAGTGATTCAGGTATTTTTCGGAGTACTCGAGAGTTACGGGAATTCGCCAGGGAGTTAATCGGCCTTGATGGTTGAGGGAGTCCTGGACTAAGGGGTCCTCGGGCGTCCGGCCTGTTAGCCACGGGACGGACTGATGGGCTATGAAGATATGAAGATCGAAGACTGCACCCGTGTCCGGATGGGACTCTCCTTGTCGTGGAAGGCAAGCTTGGTGACTAAATATGTAGATTCCTTTCTTTGTAACTGACCCCGTGTAACCCTAGATCCTCTCGGTGTCTATATAAACCGGATGACTTAGTCCGGAGAGAGAGAGATATTCATTACCATAGCCATACAAGCTAGACCTCTAGGGTTTGGCCATTACGATCTCGTGGTAGATCAACTCTTGTAATACGCATATTCATCAAGATCAATCAAGCAGGACGTAGGGTATTACCTCCATAGAGAGGGCCCGAACCTGGCTAAACATCGTGCCCACTGTCTCATGTTACCATCGACCTTAGACGAACAGTTCGGGACCCCCTACCCGAGATCCGTCGGTTTTGACACCGACATTGGTGCTTTCACTGAGAGTTCCATTGTGCCATCCTCAAAAGGTTCGATGGCCCCTTCAATCGTCAACAATGACACTGTCCAAGGAGAAACCTTCCTCCCCGGACAGATTTTCGTGTTCGGCGGCTTCGCACTACGGGCCAACTCATTTGGCCATCTGGAGCAGATCGATAGCTACGCCCCTGGCCATCAGGTCAGATTTGGGAGCTTGAACTACGCCGCGGACATTCGTGGAGATTTGTTCTTCGCTGGATTCGAGACCGCGGCGATCGCTCCTGGTCACCTCGATGAACATGACCTAAATCTTTCATTAGACCACATTCATGAGATAGCTCCTGTAACTGCTCTGGCCTTAGATCCGGAGCATAAGGCGACATCTAAAGACTGGAGGTTCAACCCCACCATGGAGGCCACAGATTCCCCGGCGTTGGAGCCGCCCATGGACTTAAACTTACACAATATTTGTGTCACCGGAACCCCGGAGTCGTCTCTGGGTGTAAGTTCTGAACCATGTGAGTCCACGGATGCCGAACTTGATCATTTATTGATCTTCGAGTTCAGCGCCGCAGACATCTTCCAGCACGCACCCTTGGGCGATGTGCTAAGCTCATTAAAAACATGTCCTTGGCGGGGGACTCACAGCCGAACTATGTCCGGTTCGAACTAGGGGCTGATGATGGAGAATCTTGCTTCCCACCCGCCACCCACTTCATAGCCACAGTCGAGGATTTAACCGACACGCTCGATTACGACTCTGAATACATCGACGGTATTGACGAAGATGCTGATGAGGAGCAAAATCAAATTCCGCCATTCACTGAACACTGGACGGCCACCTCTTCGTATGATGTGTACATGGTGGACACATCCAAAACAACCAACGATGATGACAAAGAAAATCCAGCTGAGAATAAACCTCCTGAGACACAACAAAAACGCCAGCGGCCTCGGCGCCGCTCTAAGTCACGTCGTTTAAAGGATAGTAACACTGGCACCAGGGAAAATAGTACTCCGGACGAACCCGAAGATAATAAAGACCCCATTGAGGTAACCTCCGAACAGGAGGAACGGGAAAATGGGCAAATTAGCCCTGATGAATAGGCCATACATGATGATTCGGAGGATGATAATTATCTTCCGCTCTCCGAAGATGAGGTAAGCCTCGGCGACAAGGATTTCATCATGCCCGAGGAACCTCTTGAGCAAGAGTGCTTCAAGCGCAGGCTAATAGCCACTACAAGGAGCCTAAAAAATAAACAACAACAGCTTCAAGCTAACCAAGATCTGCTCAACGACAGATGGACTAATGTTCTGGCAGCCGAAGAATATGGCCTCAAGCTCTCAGCCAGGAGTTACCCGAAGCGCAAACTGCTACCCCAGTTTGATGAGGAGGCGCTAGAGCTCATACCTCACTCGCGTAATGCGGCCGACCGAGCACAGCGCGGTCGGGACAATGCGGCAGGTCGACCACAACTTGGCCGGGATAAAGCGGCAATTCAAGCCGAACAACAACCCGCCCCACCGCCATGTAAAAATAGAAACAACATAGCTCGGGGTGATACATACGACCTCCGGCAGGACCTGGACAGTAAAGCAGGATATACCAGATCAATCTTAGATCGCGAGGACGTACCACGACATGCGACGATGGCTATCTATTCGGATGCGACAAACCTACTCACGCCCGGGCCAAAAATTGCAGGCGGACTCCATCGGAGCTGCGTTGCAATGCGGCCCGATATAGAGGCGCCGCACACCCTCTTTGCTTCACTGATGGAGTAATGGGTCACAAGTTCCCAGAAGGGTTTAAACCCGTAAATATTGCATCATATGACGGAACAACAGATCCCACGGTGTGGATCAAGGATTTCCTTCTCCATATCCACATGGCCCACGGAGACGACCTTCATGCCATCAAATACCTCCCGTTAAAACTCAAAGGACCAGCTCGGCACTGGTTAAAAAGTTTGCCTGAAAACTCAATTGGCAGCTGGGTGGAGTTGGAAGATTCCTTCCGCGATAACTTTCAAGGTACATATGTCCGGCCACCGGATGCCGATGACCTAAGTCACATTGTCCAGCATCCCGGAGAGTCCGCCAGAAAGATCTGGACTAGGTTTTTAATTAAAAAGAACTAAATTGTTGACTGTCCGGACGCGGAAGCCCTCGTGGCCTTCAAACACAGCGTCTGGCACGAGTGGCTTTCCCGCCACCTCGGTCAGGAAAAACCAAAGTCTATGTCAGCCCTTATCACTCTGATGGCCCGCTTTTGCGCAGGAGAAGATAGCTGGCTCGCCCATAGAAGCAATAGCGCCAGTGATCCGGGCACCTCCGAAGTGCGGGACGGTAATGGAAAGCCACGACGCAATAAAAACAAACTTCACAATAATAATGAGCGCACACAGGACACAGTGGTCAACACTGGATTCAGCGGCCCCAAACCCGGCCAACGGAAAAGGCTATTTACGGCAAACAAAGATGGACCATCCAATTTAGACAAAATATTGGATAGGCCCTGCCAGATCCATGGCCACCCCAATAAACCAGCTAATCACACCAACAGAAGCTGTTGGGTCTTCAAATAGGCCGGCAAGTTAAATGCTAAACACAAGGGGAAGAGGCCGCCCGGCGATAGCAACGACGAACAGGCTCACCAACCGAACAACGGGGGTCAGAAGTAGTTTCCCCCAGATGCAAAAACAGTAAACATGGAATACGTGACACACACCGCTAGAGGTGAGCACACGGAACACTCCCTCCGTACAGGAGATCATACTACGGCTACTGCTACCTCTTGAGCACTTGCGTTGGTTTTCCCTTGAAGAGGAAAGGGTGATGCAGCAAAGTAGCATA
Source organism: Triticum urartu (assembly GCF_056163025.1). Taxonomy (NCBI): domain Eukaryota; kingdom Viridiplantae; phylum Streptophyta; class Magnoliopsida; order Poales; family Poaceae; genus Triticum; species Triticum urartu. The sequence goes on along the minus strand of NC_141878.1, from coordinate 438,572,142 downwards.
AGTATTTGCCTCAGTTTTTGAGAACCAAGATATCAATCCAGTAGGAGGCCGCGCGCGAGTCCCTCGCACCTACACAAACAAATAAATCCTCGCAGCCAATGCGATAAGGGGTTGTCAATCCCTACACGGTCACTTACGAGAGTGAGATCTGATAGATATGATAAGATAATATTTTTTGGTATTTTTTATGATAAAGATGCAAAGTAAAATAAAGGCAATAAAAATAACTAAGTTTTGTAAGATTAATATAATGGAAGATAGACCCGGGGGCCATAGGTTTCACTAGTGGCTTCTCTCAAGAGCATAAGTATTTACGGTGGGTAAACAAATTACTCTTGAGAAATTGACAGATTTGAGCATAGTTATGAGAATATCTAGGTATGATCATGTATATAGGCATCATGTCCGAGACAAGTAGACCGACTCCTGCCTGCATCTACTACTATTACTCCACACATCGACCGCTATCCAGCATGCATCTAGAGTATTAAGTTCATAAGAACAGAGTAACGCTTTAAGCAAGATGACATGATGTAGAGGGATAAACTCATGCAATATGATATAAACCCCATCTTTTTATATATCCTTGATGGAAAAAATACAATACGTGTCGTTTCCCTTTCTGTCACTGGGATCGAGCACCGCAAGATTGAACCCAAAGCTAAGCACTTCTCCCATTGCAAGAAAGATCAATCTAGTAGGCCAAACCAAACTGATAATTCGAAGAGACTTGCAAAGATAACCAATCATACATAAAAGAATTCAGAGAAGATTCAGATATTGTTCATAGATAAACTTGATCATAAACCCACAATTCATCGGTCTCAACAAACACACCGCAAAAGAAGATTACATCGAATAGATCTCCACAAGAGAGGGGGAGAACTTTGTATTGAGATCCAAAAAGAGAGAAGAAGCCATCTAGCTAATAACTATGGACCCGTAGGTCTGAAGTAAACTACTCACACTTCATCGGAGGGACTGTGGTGTTGATGTAGAAGCCCTCCGTGATCGATGCCCCCTCCGACGGAGCTCCGGAAAAGGCACCAAGATGGGAACTCATGGATACAGAAAGTTACAGCGGTGGAATTACGGTTTTGTCTCCGTGTCCGGTAGTTTGGGGGTACGTAGGTATCTATAGGAGGAAGGAGTACATCGGTGGAGCAACAGGGGGCCCACGAGGGTGGAGGGCGCGCCCCCCTACCTCGTGCCTTCCTCGTTGATTGCTTGACGTAGGGTCCAAGTCTTCTGCATCATGTTCGCTCCGAAAATCCCGTTCCCGAAGGTTTCATTCCGTTTCGACTCCGTTTGATATTCTTTTTCTGCGAAACCCTAAAATAGGCAAAAAAAACAACAATTCTAGGCTGGTCCTCCGGTTAATAGGTTAGTCCCAAAAATAATATAAAAGTGTATAATAAAGCCCAATAATGTTCAAAACAGAATATAATATAGCATGGAACAATAAAAAATTATAGATACGTTGGAGACGTATCAAGCATCCCCAAGCTTAATTCCTGCTCGTCCTCGAGTAGGTAAATGATAAAAACAGAATTTTTGATGTGGAATGCTACTTGGCATAATTTCAATGTAATTCTTCTTAATTGGGGTATGAATATTTAGATCCAAAAGATAGCTCCAAGTAAAGTTACTGATGGAAGTAGACGAAAGAGGGGATGCCTTCCGGGGCATCCCCAAGCTTTGGCTTTTAGGTGTCCTTAGATTATCTTGGGGTGCCATGGGAATCCCCAAGCTTAGGCTCTTGCCACTCCTTGTTCCATAATCCATCAAATCTTTTACCCAAAACTTGAAAATTTCACAACACAAAACTTAAAGTAGAAAATTTCGTGAGCTCCGTTAGCGAAAGAAAAAAAAACACCACTTCAAGGTACTGTAATGAACTCATTATTTATTTATATTGGTGTTAAACCTACTGTATTCCAACTTCTCTATGGTTTATAAACTATTTTACTAGCCATAGATTCATTAAAATAAGCAAACAACACACGAAAAACAGAATCTGTCAAAAACAGAACAGTCTGTAGTAATCTGTAGCTAACGCAAGATCTCGAACCCCAAAAATTCTAAAATAAATTTCTGGACGTGAGGAATTTATCTATTAATCATATTCAAAAATAATTAACTAAATAGAACTTTCCAAATAAAAATGGCAGCAATTCTCGTGAGCGCTAAAGTTTCTGTTTTTTACAGCAAGATTAAAAAGACTTTCACCAAGTCTTCCCAACGGTTCTACTTGGCACAAACACTAATTAAACACAAAAAACACAACAAAAACAGAGGCTAGATAAATTATTTATTTAATAACAGCAAGGATAAATATTGGGTTGTCTCCCAACAAGGGGTTTTCTTTAAAGCCTTGTAGCTAGGCATCGACAATTTTAATGATGCTCACATAAATAGACAAGAATTAAAGCACAAAGAGAGCATCATAAAACATGTGACAAACACGCTTAAGTCTAACATACTTCCTATGCATAGGCATCTTATAGGCAAACAAATTATCAAGGCAAGCAAAAACTAGCATATGCAAAGAAGCGGAAAGAAACAATAGCAATCTCAACATAACGAGAGGTAATTTAGTAACATGAAAATTTATACCACCATATTTTCCTCTCTCATAATAATTACATGTAGGATCATAATCAAATTCAACAAAATAGCTATCACATAAAATATTTTCAACATGATCCACATGCATGCAAAGTTGACACTCTTCCAAAATAGTGGGATTAATATTAACTAAAGTCATGACCTCTCCAAACCCACTTTTATCAAAAACCTCATAAGATTGAACATTCTCCAAATATGTGGGATCTAAAGTTGACACTCTTCCAAACCCACTTTCAATATTATTGCAAACATTATTATCAATCTCATATTCATCATGGGGCTTAAATAAATTTTCAAGATCATAAGAAGAATCACCCCAATCATGATCATTGCAACAAGTAGAGGACATAGAAGAACTAGCATCCCCAAGCTTAGGGCTTTGCATATTATTAGCACAATTTACATAAACATAATTTATAATAAAATCATTGCAATCATGCTTTTTATTCAAAGATCTATCGTGAATCGCTTCATAAAGTAATTCATCACACTTTTCAGATTCACGAATTTTAAGCAAAACCATATAAAGATAATCTAGTGCACAAAAAACACTAGCAATTGGTTCATCATAACTGGATCTCTTAAAGAGATTAGCAAGCGGATGAGGACCCATAGATCTTAGGTTCTCTGTTTAGTAATAAATAAACAACTATTCCAACCAAACGAGCAAACGAGCCAAGTAAGACATAAAAACAAACAAAAAGACGAACAGAAGAATGGCGAATAAAACGGCAAGGGTGAAGTGGGGGAGAGGAAAACGAGAGGCAAATGGCAAATAATGTAATGCGGGAGATAAGGATTTGTGATGGGTACTTGGTGTGTTGACTTTTGCGTAGACCTCCCCGGCAACGGCGCCAGAAATCCTTCTTGCTACCTCTTGAGCACTTGCGTTGGTTTTCCCTTGAAGAGGAAAGGGTGATGCAGCAAAGTAGCATAAGTATTTCCCTCAGTTTTTGAGAACCAAGGTATCAATCCAGTAGGAGGCCGCGCACGAGTCTCTCGCACCTACACAAACAAATAAATTCTCGCAACCAACGTGATAAGGGGTTGTCAATCCCTACACGGTCACTTACGAGAGTGAGATCTGATAGATATGATAAGATAATATTTTTTGGTATTTTTTATGATAAAGATGCAAAGTAAAATAAAAGGCAATAAAAATAACTAAGTGTTGGAAGATTAATATGATGGAAGATAGACCCGGGGGCCATAGGTTTCACTAGTGGCTTCTCTCAAGAGCATAAGTATTTACAGTGGGTAAACAAATTACTGTTGAGCAATTGACAGAATTTAGCATAGTTATGAGAATATCTAGGTATGATCATGTATATAGGCATCACGTCCGAGACAAGTAGACCGACTCCTGCCTGCATCTACTACTATTACTCCACACATCGACCGCTATCCAGCATGCATCTAGAGTATAAGTTCATAAGAACAGAGTAACGCTTTAAGCAAGATGACATGATGTAAAGGTTTAAACTCATGCAATATGATATAAACCCCATCTTGTTATCCTCGATGGCAACAATACAATACATGCGTTGCTGCCCCTACTGTCACTGGGAAAGGACACTGCAAGATTGAACCCAAAGCTAAGCACTTCTCCCATTACAAGAAAGATCAATCTAGTAGGCCAAACCAAACTGATAATTCGAAGAGACTTGCAAAGATAACCAATCATACATAAAAGAATTAAGAGAAGATTCAAATATTGTTCATAGATAGACTTGATCATAAACCCACAATTCATCGGTCTCAACAAACACACCGCAAAAGAAGATTACATCGAATAGATCTCCACAAGAGAGGGGGAGAACTTTGTATTGAGATCCAAAAAGAGAGAAGAAGCCATCTAGCTAATAACTATGGACCCGTAGGTCCGAAGTAAACTACTCACACTTCATCGGAGGGGCTATGGTGTTGATGTAGAAGCCCTCCGTGATCGATGTCCCCTCCGGCGGAGCTCCAGAAAAGGCCCCAAGATGGGATCTCATGGATACAGAAAGTTATGGCAGTGGAATTAGGGTTTTGGCTCCGTATCTGGTAGTTTGGGGGTATGTAGGTATATATAGGAGGAAGGAGTACGTCGGTGGAGCAACAGGGGGCCCACGAGGGTGGAGGGCACGCCCAGGGGTAGGCGCGCCCCCTACCTCATGCCTTCCTCGTTGAATGCTCATAGGGTCACCGAGTAACCAGTTAACTTGCCGATTAATCCCTACTCATAGGGTCACCGAGTAGCCGATAAACCGAAAAATCGTCCGATTAATTGATTAAATGGCCGATTAACTTGCCGATTAGCCGATTAATCCCCTACTCGCTAGCCAACCGAGCAGCTACCAGTTAACGATTTCCTCAACAATGCTTGACGTAGGGTCCAAGTCCTCTAGATCATGTTCGGTCCGAAAATCACGTTCCCGAAGGTTTCATTCCGTTTGGACTCCATTTGATATTCTTTTTCTGCAAAATCCTAAAATAGGCAAAAAACAGCAATTCTGGGCTGGGCCTCCGGTTAATAGGTTAGTCCCAAAAGTAATATAGAAGTGTATAATAAAGCCCAATAATGTCCAAAACAGAATATAACATAGCATGGAACAATCAAAAATTATAGATACGTTGGAGATGTATCAGCTACCTGCGCCGAACTACGCAGCGGCCTTGTCACGCCGCATACCACGCCGGCCATCATGCCACCGGTCTCCATTCAACATGACCGATCAATGTCCATACTGGACTAGCAATTCGGCTTCTGTCGTTCGCCTAATATGCCTTCGAAGTGGGTACCGCGCATACATAAGTATGCACTTGAAATACCCAGGCATCGGCAGAAGCACAATGAGGGTAGGCCTGCAAACCCCTATAACCCTACTTTTCTAACTGCCCTTTTCCTTTTTTCCCTCTACAGGTAGCTCAAGGGCTGGTCACCCTGAGGACTCTACCAGAGTTCGGGTTCGTACAATCACCCAAGGGTTATTCCTGTCAAGGAATCCCTTAACTGAGACAGGCGGCATAGACGTGCGACAGGAGGACCAAAATAACTTTTTGTAGACCGCGCTCTCTATTTCGAGCCTGTAAAGTGCCTTTTTCCTTAGCCTTCGACCCCTGGCATGTCAAATAGCCAGAGTCGCAGCTTTGTTATCTATATAATAATTGGCAATCACTCAGCTCCCAGTAAAAGTAACCAGTGTCTAGTATTGACTTTTTCCTAATCGATCCAAATTTTTGCTCCTGTGGTTGTTTTACACACACACCTCGGCATAACCCGCCAGGGGCTCGGTATGGGAACAAATGAGTTGCCGGCAAGTCCGAACAGCTTTATAGCGTACTTCGGCGTTGCGAGTTTGGCCTTATATGCATCAGCTCCGAATCATGTCTTGGGTCAATAGTTGGGTTGCCCGGCTCCTGTGCTTGCTACCCTACGTTCCGCTCTATCGGCTAGGGTAGTAAAGGGAGAACTACTGCGATTGTGCTTCCGGTTCATCTGGTCAAGCACCTCAGTAGAGAAAGCCGAAAACTGATTGTCATGATGCGGCGAGAACTGGTCAACCACTCGACGACTTATCAGAATCTTTAGCGATTCTCTCCGTGTCATACGAAGGATCTTTTTCAGATCATTTTTTTGCAACGCATCTTATTAAAAATAAGCCGTGTATATACCACGGGCTATATCGTAGAACCACAATAAAACTCCTATGGCTAAGTGAAAGTGTTAACGCCCTATAGTCTGATTGCCTGGTTCGCCGCATTGTCACCTCCTTCATGGACCAAGACGTTGGGTCAAGGGTGATCAAATGCTTTTCCGAACACCCCCGTACTTCCTACCAGGGGGCTGAAGCCGACGACTGGAAAACTTTCAGATTATATAAAAATGGCCACACAGGAGGAACAAAAGCTTTCGAGCAAAACATAAAAATAGATTAAATATAAAATTGTCTTCTACAATTCCCATACACCTCACTCGAATATTATGTCTTTTGAGCATTGACCATCTATCAAGCGGGCGGCCTCTAAGACGTCCTCAAAATAATGCTCCGGTGCGTGATGGTCCTTGCCCTTGGGTGGACTCTTCACTGCAACATCGATGGCCTTCATCTTCCCCCAGTATGTCTTGACATGGGCAAAGGCCATCCGTGCACCCTCAATGCACGCCAACCGCTTAACAGCGTCGATACGTGGCACCGCATCAACAAGCCGCCGCACCAAGCCGAAGTAGCTATTCAGAAATGGCTCAGTCGACCACAGCCGGATTATGGCGTTCTTCATGGCAGCGCCGGATATCCTATGAAGCCCGACCCATTAGGACATCTGTTCATTCAGCAACAGAGGGCGTTTTGATGCACTAAACTTCGACCAGAAAAGCTTCTCCATTGCATACCCCTCTTGCGCCTGGTAAAATTGTGCCGCATCGGAAAAACTCTTTGGCAGGTCCAAAAACGCGTCTGGAGAGCTCCACACTTGGTTAAGCTGAGCATAATTCGGATCGCCAAACTTAGTCTGTAATAAAAAGGGCTTACCAGTCACAATCTCCCCAGCTTGCCGGATCTCCTCATGGGCCGCTCTAGATTCGGACCGTGCTTCTTTCGCCTCTCGCAAGGCCTTGTCAAGATCAGCCGTTTTGGCTTTATTCGCCTTCTGAAGGAATTCACAGCGGCTAGTAGCATTCTTTAGTTTGAGCGCCATCGCGGATATTTTCCCCGCGTCTTGGTGTCGAGCAGCTCGTTCGGCCTTTAACTCGGCCGATGCCTTTTCGGCAGCCGCATTACTAAACCGAGCCCTCTTCTTAGCCTGGGCCATCTCCGCCCGAAGAATCTCAACGGCGGCAGCACCATCTGCAGCCATATATATATCCCAATATGCAATTTTCAGCGTCACGCTTATATTACAGACACGTATGTATAAGGACTGCTCTGAATACATACCTTGCGACTCGTCAAGACGCCTATTGATTAACGCAATGTCATCCCCTGCCACATCAAGCTTCCGCTGCAGCTCGACAATATCCATAGTCCGGGCAGTCGTCAGGGGAGAAACAACCTGTGTTCCAATTAATCAGGTCAGTCCTTGGGCATTTCTTTTGATCCTCTGATTGCCTCCCTCGGGAAGCCAATCAGAGTCTCAGGGGCTACTATCTATACATAGGTGCATTTCATGAATAAAACATAATTGAACATTACAAACCTCGAAACCTCTTAGTAGGCCCACAAAAGCCTCATTCAATCCGCGCTTCGCGGACAGGACCTTTTCAGCCACCGTGCCCATCAAGGTATGATCTTCCTCTGAGACGGACGCCTGCTTCAGCATGTTAGTCAGTATATCCGGCGCCTCTGGATCTCCAGAGGCTGCTGTAGGAGTAGGCCACCCTTTGAAGGGATCTGTTTATTCGTATCCGGCTGTAGACTGGATTGTTCGGGGCCTTCATTACTGGTCCCCAGACCCTGGGCCACGGAAGTATCACCTTCGGGTAATATCTTCATCGTCCCTCGCACCGCCTGTTGGTCGGGGGAGACCCTTCACGACGACACCTCGAAGTCGTCCGCCCTATAGGGCGGAGAGGCCGATGGAGGCGTCTTGCTTTCCATCATCTCTGGGAGAAGGTCCCCCGAGGAAGAGGATTGTTGAAGAAGACTGTGTGCTGAACTGCCAAAAAAAATATTCTAGGAATCACAAGAAAAAGAACGGGACAGGTCTAAAACATCCTTGTTTACTTACGATTTGGCCTGAGGCTTCTCCTCATCATGAGACTGTGCGTCGATGTCCTCCAAGCCTGAGCCACCCGACAGAGGCATCTTGCCTCTCTTAGAAGCCTTTTCCTCCCAATCTTCAAAGGCGGCCCTTTTCTTTCCACGAGGGGGAGAGGCGTTGACCTCCCCCTCATTTTTGTCTTCGGACGATGGGATCTTGATTCCTCCAGACACAATGTCTGATGCACCTTCGGGATGTAGGCCATCTTTGGTCCTCTCCGCCTTGCCCCCCTTCGCAGGCATCTGGTATGGTACCAGGGCCAGCATCCTTGTTAAAACAGGATTCGCTGGGCCTTCGGGCAGGGGGGCCGAACACATGATTAGTTCCGTTTTCTTTATCCAGCCCTGGAAGAAGATAGTTTGCTCAGTACCATATTACGGTATGCGTAACTACAAAGTGTTCGGAAGACAAGTGCTTACCGGGGTATCCGGACAGTGGCAGTCAAAGCCAGCGTCCTCATAGTGTCCGGCCAATGTTTTCGCTTCCCGAAAAATAGCTTCCACATCCCTTCGTGAGTAGTGCCGAAGAAGTGTTGGAGGGTTCGTGGTCCTTCTGGATTAAGCTCCCACATGCGGCGAGATCTGCACTGGCAGGCCAGGATTCGGCAAACTAGCATCACTTGAATCACGTTGACAAGATCGATGTCTCTCTCAAGTAGGGTTCGGATGTGGCTCTGTAGAGTTTGCACTTCGTCAACTGATCCCCAGTCCAGCCCCTTGTTAATCCATGATGCAAGCTATGGCAGAGTGCCGGAACGGAACGTAGGTATAGCTTCCCACTTGGTGCTACGGGGTTCCATGACATAAAACCACTCTCGCTGCCATTGGTTGGAGGTTTCGGTGAAAGAGCCTTTTGTCCAAAGAGTGCTGGTAAGCTTGCTCACTACAGCACCACCGCACTCCGCCTGTTCCCCGTCGACCACCTTCGGCTTCACACTAAAAGTATTGAGCCATAAGCCGAAGTGTGGGGGGATTCGGAGGAAGGCCTCGCATGTAATGATAAACGCAGAGACATGGAGGAAAGAGTTCGGAGATAGATCATGAAAATCTAGTCCGTAATAAAACATTAGCCCCCGGACGAAGGGATGAAGAGCGAACCCTAGCCCTCGAAGGAAGTGGGAGATGAATACGACCCTCTCGCCAGATCTGGGGGTCAGAATAACATGTCCTTGAGCAGGAAGCCTATGGTGGATCTCCGCGTTCAAGTATCTGGTCGCCCGAAGCTTCGCAATATCCTCCTCTGTAACGGAGGAAGCCACCCATCGGCCTTGAGGGCTGGGTCCTGACATGATGGGGAGGCTTGAAGCAATGAAGTTGGACCATGGGTGCTAGAACTCGAGGTTGAGAAGGCTGAGGAGAGGTTTTGCATAAAAAAGACGGCCCTTGGTTCCTTTATAAAGGCACCGGGTATTAAACGCCTCCTCCTAAGCCTGAGAACCTGCATATTCCTAAGGAATCTTTCCCGCAAGACGGTTGGGTTACCCACGCTCGTATTGATGAGAATCCCGCGATAAGGGGACACGATCTTTGCTTCGATAGGACGTGCCAACGAAGACCACGCCCCGAAACATGGAACGGCGGGACGGGAAACGGTTTGAAATAATAACCGGGCAAGCATGACGTCATGTTACTAAAGTGGTCAGCAGATTGGATTCGTGAAATATTATACTCTCTACGGTTGTGTGTTGCAGATCCGGACACGTTGGTTTCGTCCGAAGACTATCTTACCGTTCTGAAGGAGGAACCCGCCTTGTAATGCCGAGGATAGATCTGCGCGTCGGATACCTTGTCATTGAAGCCAGGTTCAGGGGCTACTAAGGGAGTCCTGAACTAAGGGGTCCTCGGGCGTCCGGCCTATTAGCCATGGGCCGGACTGATGGCTGTGAAGATACGAAGACCAAAGACTGCACCTGTGTCCGGATGGGAATCTCCTTGGCATGGAGGGCAAGCTTGGTGACCAAATATGTAGATTCCTTTCTTTGTGACCGACCCTGTGTAACCCTAGATCCTCTCGGTGTCTATATAAACCGGAGGACTTAGTCCGGAGAGAGAGATATTCATTACCATAGCCATACAAGCTAGACCTCTAGGGTTTGGCCATTACGATCTCGTGGTAGATCAATCAAGCAGGACGTAGCGTATTACCTCCATAGAGAGGGCCCAAACATGGGTAAACCTCGTGTCCCCTGTCTCCTGTTACCATCAACCTTAGACGCACAGTTCGGGACCCCCTACCCGAGATCCGCCGGTTTTGACACCGACAATGGGCCATAGTGGAAGAGAGGAGGAGGCGGCCAGGTGTGGCTCGCGCCCCCTAGGCCCAATCTGAATTATGGTAGATTTTGAGGGTGCGGCCCCTGCACAAACAATCAAGAACCTTGCAACCAACGCGATAAAGGGGTTGTCAATCCCTTGACAACCACTTGCAAAAGTGAGATCTGATAAAGATAATAAGATAAATATTTTTGGTATTTTTGTTGTATAGATTGGTAAATAAAGATTGCAAAATAAATAGTAAACTAGATTTATAGATCGGAAACTTATATGATGTAAAGTAGACCCGGGGCCATAGGTTTCACTAGTGGCTTCTCTCATGATAGCAAGTATTATGGTGGGTGAACAAATTACTGTCGAGCAATTGATAGAAAAGCGCATAGTTATGAGAATATCTAGGCATGATCATGAATATAGGCATCACATCCATGTCAAGTAGACCAAAACAATTCTGCATCTACCACTATTACTCCACACATTGACCGCTATCCAGCATGCATCTAGAGTATTAAGTTCATAAGAACAGAGTAACACATTAGGCAAGATGACATGATGTAGAGGGATAAACTCAAGCAATATGATATAAACCCCATCTTTTTATCCTCGATGGCAACAATACAATACGTGCCTTGCTACCCCTGCTGTCACTGGGAAAGGACACCGCAAGATTGAAACCAAAGCTAAGCACTTCTCCCATTGCAAGAAAGATCAAAGAGAGAGAAGAATCCATCTAGCTAATAACTATGGACCCGAAGGTCTATGGTAAGCTACTCACACATCATCGAAGAGCCTATGGTGTTGCTGTAGAAGCCCTCCGTGATCGTATCCCCCTCCGGCAGATCGCCGGAAAAATCCCTAGATGGGATCTCATGGGTACAGAAGGTTGCGGTGGTGGAAAAGTGGTTTTGTGGCTCCCCTGGATGTTTTGAGGGTATAAGAGTATATATAGGCGAAAGAAGTAGGCCGGTGGAGCTCTGTGGGTCCCATGAGGGTGGGGGCATGCCTGCCCCCCTAGGCGCGCCCCCTGCCTCGTGGAAGCTTCGCGGACTTCCAGACTTGTACTCCAAGTCTCCAGGGTTGCGTTTGTTCCAAGAAATATTCTCGCGAAGGTTTCGTTCCGTTTGGATTCCATTTGATATTCCTTTTCCGCGGAACACTGAAATAGGCAAAAAAAACAATTTGCACTGGGCCTTTGGTTAATAGGTTAGTCCCAAAAATAATATAAAAGTGCATATTAAAGCCCATTTGACATCCAAAACAGATAATATAATGGCATGGAACAATCAAAAATTATAGATACGTTGGAGACGTATCAAGCATCCCCAAGCTTAATTCGTCCTCGTCCTCGAGTAGGTAAATGATAAAAACAATTTTTTTGATGTGGAATGCTAACTAACATAATTTTCAATGTAATTTTCTTTATTGTGGCATGAATGTTCAGATCCGAAAGATTCAAGACAAAAGTTTAATATTGACATAAAACAATAATACTTCAAGCATACTAACCAAGCAATTATGTCTTCTCAAAATAACATAGCCAAAGAAAGCTCATCCCTACAAAATCATATAGTTTGGCCATGCTTCATTTTCGTCACACAAAATGCTCCCATCATGCACAACCCTGATGACAAGCCAAGAAATCATTTCATACTTTAGTATTCTCAAACTTTTTCAACTTTCACGCAATATATGAGTGTGAGCCATGGACATAACACTATGGGTGGAATAGAATATGATGATGGAGGTTGTGTGGAGAAGACAAAAAAGGAGAAAGTCTCACATCGACGCGGCTAATCAACGGGCTATGGAGATGCCCATCAATTGATGTCAATGCGAGGAGTAGGGATTGTCATGCAACGGATGCACTAGAGCTATAAATGTATGAAAGCTCAACAAAAGAAACTAAGTGGGTGTGCATCCAACTTGCTTGCTCACGAAGGCCTAGGGAATTTTGAGGAAGCCCATCATTGGAATATACAAGCCAAGTTCTATAATGAAAAATTCCCACTAGTATATGAAAGTGACAAAATATGAGACTCTCTATCATGAAGAACATGGTCCTACTTTTAAGCACACGTGTGGAAAAAAGATAGTAACATTGTCCCTTCTCTCTTTTTATCTCATTTTTTGGTGGGCTTCTTTGGCCTCTTTTATTATTATTATTTTTCGTCTGTAATCTCATCCCGACTTATGGGGGAATCATAGTCACCATCATCCTTTCCTCACATGGGACAATGTTCTAATAATGAAGATCATCACACTTTTATTTACTTACAACTCAAGAATTACAACTCGATACTTAGAACAAAATATGACTCTATGTGAATGCCTCCGGCGGTGTACCGGGATGTGCAATGATTCAAGAGTGACATGTATAAAAATTATGAGCGGTGGATTTGCCACAAATACGATGTCAACTACATGATCATGCAAGGCAATATGACAATGATGAAGCGTGTCATAATAAACGGAACGGTGGAAAGTTGCATGGCAATATATCTCAGAATGGCTATGGAAATGCCATAATAGGTAGGTATGGTGGCTGTTTTGAGGAAGATATAAGGAGGCTTATGTGTGATAGAGCGTATCATATCACGGTGTTTGGATGCACCAGCGAAGTTTGCACCAACTCTCGAGGTGAGAAAGGGCAATGCACGGTACCAAAGAGGCTAGCAATGATGGAAGGGTGAGAGAATGTATAATCCATGGACTCAACATTAGTCATAAATAACTCACATACTTATTGCAAAAATCTACAAGTCATCAAACCCAAAGCACTAGCGCATGCTCCTAGGGGGATAGATTGGTAGGTAAAGACCATCACTCGTCCCCAACCGCCACTCATAAGGAAATCAATCAAAGAACTCCTCATGCTTCAAATTTGTCACACAACGGTTACCATATGTGCATGCTTCGGTAGTTTCCAACCTCAACACAAGTATTTATCAACTTCACAATTACTCAACTAGCATGACTCTAATATTACCATCTTTATATCTCAAAACAATTATCAAGTATTAAACTATTCAATACATTCTATATGAAAGTTTTTATTATACCCATCTTGGATGCCTATCATATTAGGACTAATTTTATAGCCAAAGAAAATTATCATGTTGTTCCAAGAGAATCTCAAAATAATATAAGTGAATCATGAGAGATCAATAATTTCTATAAAATAAAACCACCGCCATGCTCTAAAAAGATATAGGTGAAGCACTAGAGCAAAATTATCTAGCTCAAAAGATATAAGTGAAGCACATAGAGTATTCTAATAAATTCCGATTCATGTGTGTCTCTCCAAAAGGTGTGTACAGCAAGGATGATTGTGGTAAACTAAAAATCAAAGAATCAAATCATACAAGACGCTCCAAGCAAAACACATATCATGTGGTAAATAAAAATATAGCCTCAAGTAAAGTTATCGATAGACGAAGACGAAAGAGGGGATGCCTTCCGAGGCATCCCCAAGCTTAGGATTTTGGTTGTCCTTGAATTTTACCTTAGGGTGCCTTGGGAATCCCAAATATTAGGCTCTTACCACTCTTTGTTCCAAAATCCATCAAATCTTTACCTAAAAACTTGAAAACTTAACAACAGAAAACTCAACAGAAAATCTCATGAGCTCCGTTAGTATAAGAAAACAAACCACCACTTTAATGTATTGTAATGAACTCATTATTTATTTATATTGGTGTTAAACATAATGTATTCCAACTTCTCTATGGTTCATACCCCCCTCCCCAATACTAGCCATAGATTCATCAAAATAAGCAAACAACACACGAAAACAGAATCTGTCAAAAACAGACCCGTCTGTAGCAATCTGGAGGTTTCGAATATTTCTCTAACTTCAAAAATTCTGAAAAATAGGACGACCTAAATAATTTGTATATTGGTCTACTGCAGTTGGAATTGGTATTTTACCGCTCCCTGGTAAAAATGAAAATTATTCTCATGAGCGCATACTTTCTGTTTTTTTCAGCAAGATCAAACAACAATCACCCAAGAAGATCCTAAAGGCTTTACTTGGCACAAACACTAATTAAAACATAGAAGACACAATCATAACAGAGGATAGATGATTTATTTATTACTAAACAGGAACAAAAAGTAAGGAACAAAAATAAAATCGGGTTCCCTCCCAACAAGCGCTATCGTTTAACGCCCCTAGCTAGGCATAAAAACAAGAATAGATCTAGGTATTATCATCTTTGGTATGCAATCCAAAAGTGGCTCTCATAATACATTCATATGGTAATTTAATTTTCTCTCTAGGAAAGTGTTCCATGCCTTTCCTTAACGGAAATTGGAATCTAATATTTCCTTCTTTCATGTCAATAATTGCATCAATCATTCTAAGGAAAGGTCTACCAAGAATAATAGGACATGTAGGATTGCAATCTATATCAAGAACAATGAAATCTATGGGCACATAATTCCTATTTGCAACAAAAAGAACATCATTAATTCTTCCCATAGGTTTCTTAATGGTGGATCCGCAAGGTGCAAATTTAAAGAACAATCATCAAATTCACGGAAGCCTAACACATCACACAAATTTTTTGGAATCATGGAAACACTAACACCCAAATCACATAAAGCATAGAATTCATGATCTTTAATCTTAATTTTAATGGTAGGTTCCCACTCATCATAAAGTTTTCTAGGGATAGAAACTTCTAGTTCAAGCTTTTCTTCATAAGATTGCATTAAAGCATCAACGCTATGTTTAGTAAAAGCCTTATTTTGATCATAAGAATGAGGAGAATTTAACACGGATTGCAACAAGGAAATACAATCTATCAAAGAGCAACTATCATAATTAAATTCCTTGAAATCCAAAATAGTGGGTTCATTGCTATGTAAAGTTTTGACCTCTTCAATCCCACTTTTATTAATTTTAGCATCAAGATCTAAAAACTCCGAATCATTGGGACGCCTTCTAAATAAAGTTGACTCATCTCCAGTCCCATCTTTATCAAGATTCATATTGGCAAATAAAGATTTAATAGGAGACACATCAATCACTTTTCGATCTACGTCATTATTATCATGAAAACTAGAAGAACACGCTTTCACCAAGCAATCTTTTTAGCACGCATCCTAGCGGTTCTTTCTTTGCACTCATAAATGGAAATTCTCATGGCTTTGAGAGAGTCATTGATGTCATGCTAAGGTGGGATAGATCTAAGTTTCAAAGAATCAACATCAAGAGAAATTCTATCCACGTTCCTAGCCAACTCATCAATCTTAAGCAATTTTTCTTCAATCAAAGCATTGAAATTCTTTTGCAAATTCATAAATTCTTTAACACTAGTATAAAAATTAGAGAGCATCTTATTAAAATTTCCATAAGAGTTGTTGTAGGAATTACCATAATTATTAGAGGAATTACTAGGAAACGGCAAAGAATTAAAATTTCCTCTATACGTGTTGTTACCAAAATTGTTCCTACCAACAAAATTCACATCCGTAGATCCATTATTATTCTCAATCAAAGTGTACAAAGGCATATCATCATGATCAGAAGAAACACTCTTATTAGCGAACAATTTCATAAGTTCATCCATCTTTCCACTCAAAACATTAATCTCTTCAATAACATGAACTTTTTTACTAGTGGATCTTTCGGTGTGCCATTGAGAATAATTAACCATAATACTGTCTAGGAGTTTAGTAGCTTCTCCTAAGGTGATTTCCATAAAAGTGCCTCCCGCGGCCGAATCTAAAAGATTTCTAGAAGCAAAATTCAATCCAGCATAAAAATTCTATATAATCATCCATAAATTCAAACCATCTGTAGGGCAATTACGTATCATTAATTTCATCCTCTCCCAAGCTTGTGCAACATGCTCATGATCAAGTTGCTTAAAATTAATAATATCGTTTCTAAGAGAGATGGTCTTAGCGGGAGGAAAATGCTTAGAGATAAAAGCATCTTTGCACTTATTCCAAGAATCAATACTATTTTTAGGCAAAGAAGAAAACCAAGTTTTAGCACGACCTCTGAGTGAAAACGGAAATAGCTTGAATTTAACAATATCATTATCCACATCTTTCTTATTTTGCATATCGCACAAATCAACAAAGTTGTTTAGATGGGTAGCGGCATCTTCACTAGGAAGGCCGGAAAATTGATCTTTCATGAAAAGATTCAACAAAGCAACATTAATTTCACAAGATTCAGCATCGGTAATAGGAGCAATCGGAGTGCTAATAAAATCATTGTTGTTGGTATTGGAAAAGTCACATAATTTAGTATTATCTTGAGCCATCGTAATAAACAATCAATCCAACACACAATCAAACATGATGCAAGCGAAAAGAGGTGAACGAAAAAGGGCGAATAAAATGGCAAAGGTGAAGTGGGGGAGAGGAAAACGAGAGGCGAATGGCAAATAATATAATGTGAGGGATAAGAGGTTGTGATGGGTACTTGGTATGTCTTGACTTGAACGTAGATCTCCCCGGCAACGGCGCCAGAAATCCTTCTTTCTACCTCTTGAGCATGTGTTGGTTTTCCCTTGAAGAGGAAAGGGTGATGCAGCAAAGTAGCGTAAGTATTTCCCTCAGTTTTTGAGAACCAAGGTATCAATCCAGTAGGAGACTACACGCAAGTCGCCTAGTGATGACCCACAAGTATAGGGGATCTATCGTAGTCCTTTCGATAAGTAAGAGTGTAGAACCCAACGAGGAGCAGAAGGAAATGATAAGCGGTTTCCTGCAAGGTATTCTCTGCAAGTACTGAAATAAGTGGTAACAGATAGTTTTGTGATAAGATAATTTGTAACGAGCAACAAGTAACAAAAGTAAATAAGGTGCAGCAAGGTGGCCCAATCCTTTTTGTAGCAAAGGACAAGCCTGGGCAAACTCTTATATGATGTAAAGCGCTCCCGAGGACACATGGGAATATTGTCAAGCTAGTTTTCATCACGTTCATATGATTCGCGTTTGGTACTTTGATAATTTGGTATGTGGGTGGACTGGTGCTTGGGTACTGCCCTTACTTGGACAAGCATCCCACTTATGATTAACCTCTATTGCAAGCATCCGCAACTACAACAAAAGTACTAAGGTAAACCTAACCATAGCATGAAACATATGGATCCAAATCAGCCCCTTACGAAGCAACGCATAAACTAGGGTTTAAGCTTCTATCACTCTAGCAACCCATCATCTACTTATTACTTCCCAATGCCTTCCTCTAGGCCCAAATAATGGTGAAGTGTCATGTAGTCGACGTTCACATAACACCACTAGAGGAGAGACAACATACATCTCATCAAAATATCGAACGTATACCAAATTCACATGACTACTAATAGTAAGACTTCTCCCATGTCCTCAGGAACAAAAGTAAAAACTCACAAAGCATAAACATGTTCAAAATCAGAGGGGTATTAATATGCATATAGGATCGGAACATATGATCTTCCACCAATTGAACCAACTAGCATCAACTACAAGGAGTAATTAACACTACTAGCAACCTACTAGCACCAATCCCGGACTTGGAGACAAGTATTGGATACAAGAGATGAACTAGGGTTTTGAGATGAGATGGTGCTGATGAAGATGTTGATGGAGATTGCCCTCTCCCGATGAGAGGAGCGTTGGTGATGACGATGGCGATGATTTCCCCCTCCGGGAGGGAAGTTTCCCCGGCAGAACAGCTCCGCCAGAGCCCTAGATTGGTTCACCAAGGTTCCGCCTCGTGGCGGCGGAGTTTCGTCCGAGAAGATGGCTTATGATTTTTTTCCCATTGAAAGACTCCATATAGTAGAAGATGGCCACCGGAGGGCCACTAGGGGGCCTGTCGGTGTCAAAACCGGCGGATCTCGGGTAGGGGGTCCCGAACTGTGTGTCTAAGGCGGATGGTAACAGGAGACAGGGAACACGACGTTTTACCCAGGTTCGGGCCCTCTTGATGGAGGTAAAACCCTACGTCCTGCTTGATTTATTCTTGATGATATGAGTATTACAAGAGTTGATCTACCATGAGATCGGAGAGGCTAAACCCTAGAAGCTACCCTATGGTATGATTGTATGTTGTCCTATGGACTAAAACCCTCCAGTTTATATAGACACGGGAGGGGGCTAGGGTTACACAAGGTCGGTTACAAAGGAGGAGATATACATATCCGTATTTCCTAGCTTGCCTTCCACGCCAAGTAGAGTCCCATCCGGACACGAGACGAAGTCTTCAATCTTGTATCTTCATAGTCCAACAGTCCGGCCAAAGGATATAGTCCGGCCGTCCGGAGACCCCCTAATCCAGGACTCCCTCAGTAGCCCCTGAACGAGGCTTCAATGATGATGAGTCCGGCGCGCAGTGTTGTCTTCGGCATTGCAAGGCAGGTTCCTCTTCCGAATACACCATGGAAAAATTTGAATACAATGATAGTGTCCGACCCTGCAAAATAAGTTCCACATACCACCATAGAGAGAATAATATTTCCACAAATCTAATCTGCTGACATGTTTTGGCAACATGACATCATGCCATGGCTCGGTGATTATTCGAACCGTTTTTCCTTAAGCAGCCCCGCACGTAACGCGAGGCAGTTTCTTGACACGTCTTGTCAACGCAGAGATCGTGTCCCCCTTATTACAGGATTCTCATCAATACGGGTGAGGGTAACCCAACCGTGCTTAGGACTCCTAGATTTTAGGAAAGTCCCAAACGGCCACGAGGAGGACGCTTGATATTCACCCTCTTTATAAAGGGACAAGGCTTTTACTTTTTTCCTCCCATGCTCAATCGAATCCTTCCCCCGCCTCGAGTTCTAACACCCAAAGCCTAGGTCAGGTGCTTCGGACCTTCAATCATGTCCGGATCCAGCCTCCAGGGCCGGTGGATGCCCTCCTTCATCATGGAAGAGGATATCAAGAAGTTGAGGGAGGCAAGATACCTGACCACCGAAGTTTCGCATCGGCTGCCTGCCCGAGGGCAGGTCGTCCCTACTCCTGAACCCAATGAAGACATCGTGTTCATCTCCAACTTCCTCCGAGGACTAGGCCTCACTCTGGATCCCTTCGTTAGGGGTTTGATGTTCTATTACGGGCTTGATTTCCACGACCTAGCCCCGGATTCCTTTCTCCACATCTCGGCATTTATTGTCATATGTGAGGCCTTCCTCCGCATTACCCCTCACTTCGGCCTGTGGCTCAAGACCTTTGATGTGAAGCCGAAGACGGACGAGGGGCAGTATGCAGCGTGCGGGGGTGCATTAATAAGCAAGATTGCCGGAGCTCCGTGGCCAAAAGGTTCCTTTCCATAGGTGTCCGGATTATGGCAACGGGAGTGGTTCTACATCACCTCTCCCAGAAGTGCCAAGTGGGTAGCTTTCCCTGCCTTTCGCTCGGGCCCTCCACCACAACTGATGTCATGGATCAGCAGGGGGCTGAGCTGGGGTCCATCCAAGGATGTGCCCATACTGCAGAGCCACATCCGGGATCTCTTCGAGGGAGATTTTAGTTTGGTTATGGTAGTGCAAGTCATGCTGGTTCTTCAAGTCCAGCCTTGCAAACGCCGGCCCCTTCGCTTGTGGGAATTCAACCCAGAAGGACTGCGTGCTATTCAGAATTTCCTCGGCCTGACGCACGAGGATATGTACAAGTCGTTCTTCGGACCCCAAATAGAGTGTCCGGACACCTCCGAGGACGTGGGCCTGAGCAGCAACCGCACCGCGGCCCAAGTAAGTAATCCTCTAGCCGAACACACTGTCTTTCATTTATCATGTCGTCATTCTGAAGAATCACTTTTTTACCAGGACTGGATAACAAAGGCGAAGATGATCCGGTGTTCGGCCCCCCTTCCCGAAGGATTGGACAATCCGGTGTTGGAAAAGATGCTAGAGCCAGCACCTTGCCTGGTGCCCTCAAAGGAAGATGAAGGGGGGAATAAAGAGGGCTAAAGCAGGCCCCCACCGCTACCTATTCCAACCGAGGGAACGAGTGCCTCCGTGAGGGAGGATAACGAAGGGAAGGAATCTGATATTCCGTCGCCCCGGTGGAGGAAGAGGACTACCTCTGATGACCCAGAAACCAGGGTTTCCAAACGGGAGAAGAAAACTCCACCAGAGGGTCCCGCCTCAGAGGGTGCTCTTGCCGCACAGAGTCCGTGCGGGGATCAGCCCTCTAACGAGCTGTAAGTAATCAAAAAGTACTTAATAGTGAAGATATTCTACCTTACTTCTGAGGAAGATAACCGAAGCATCTATGTTGCAGTTCGGATCTGAGCCCTTCTCAGCAGAGCTCGTCTTCGGGGGATCTTCTTCCAGAGATGATGGAGAGCGAAACGCCTCCCCTGGACTCCCCAACTCAAGAAGCGGGCGACCTTGAAGTGTCATCACGAAGAGTTTCTCCGGATCCGGCAAGGCCAGAAGGTAATCCCATGGTCACCCGAAGCCCTCAGTATCTGGCTCTTGAAGAGAGCAACCAAAAGAATCCGGCACCGTCTGGTATGCGGTCGGACGCACTGAGGGATCTGCTAGGGCGAGCCACTATCTCAGAAGAGCACCGTACATTGATGGGTACGGTGATTGAAAGGATTTCGTCCGCCGAAAGCGGGTTGCATGAAGCCTTTATGAGTCTACTGACGGGCTTTGAGGTACATGAAATGATATGCATCCGCACATTTTTAGGTGTGCCCTGTGTAGATAGTAGCCCCTGAGACTCTGGTTGTCGTCGAAAACGGCGGCGAACAGAGGATCATAGTCCCTGGTAATAACCAGACCGCCTTTATGTGCAGGTGTCTGGAGCTCCAGTGGCTAGCCGGACTGATGGGGTTGCCGAACTAAAGCGGCAACTGGATGCGGTGGATGCCGACATCGAGCTTGTTAACAAGCGGCTTGACGAGGCCCAGGGTAGGTGATATTTATAGTGGATGTCACATAGTAAGAGCAGCGTGATGCCAGTATCTTTAATATGTTGTGACTGCAGATGGAGCTGCTACCGTGGAGGCCTTGCGGGCGGAGCTTGCCCGAGCCAAGGAGCAAGCTGGGAGTAGTAATGCGGCCGATTTGAAGGCGGCCAAAGAGTTGAAAGCCGAGAAGGCCGATCATAGCGAGAGCAAAGAGAAAATGGCCAAAATGGCTGTGAAGTTAAAAGCCACTGCCGACCGCTGCTAGTTTCTTGAAGAAGAAAACCGGGCGAAGGCTACGGACCTTGAAAAGGCCACAATGGCGACCAAAGACACCCGCTCTGCAATGAGAGCGAAGAAGGAGGAACTGCGTGAAGTCAGGGACATTGTGGCTGGGAAGCCCTTTATGCTGCGAAGGAAGTTCGGTGATCCGCGGTATGCCCCACTGGATCGGCTGTGGAGTTTGGCCGACGCATATCTGGACTTAGCGTCGAGCGCTATCGATGCGGCCGAATACTTCCGAGATCAGACAGATCGTGAAGTGGACAAGCTGTTCTGGTCGCAATTTAACGTTCCAGAGCATCCGCTTCCATTGATTGATCAGCTTGCCGAATGGGCCGAACTCAATAGATTGTCCGGACTCACCATGAGGTCTGTCATGGATCAGCTGTGGCCGGAAAGGCCAAAGCCGAACAGCTATTTTAGCTTGGTGCAGCAGTTCCTTGGTGCGGTGCCGCGCATTAATGCGATGAAGAGGTCGGCGTGCATAGAAGGCTCGCGGATGGCCCTTACCCGTGTCAAAACATACTGGGCGGAGATGGATGTCACCACTGCCGCTGCGCAGGATTCGGCCATAGGCCGAGTGGCTGCCGAGCACTATTTTAAAGAAGTTCTTGAGGGCGCTCGTACGATAGAGGCCCAGTGCTCGAAGAATGTTATGTTTGAGTGACATGTATTCCCATTGTAAAAACAACATTTTATTGAATTTATCAAGGTTGTATTTATACTTTTGCCCGAAAGTATTGTAATGCCTCCTGTGCGGCCGTTTATGTATACATGTATATAACCTGGAAGATTGAAGTCGTCGGCTTCAGCCCCCACGCATATAATGCGGGGGTGTTTGCAGAAGACGCGTATTCACACTTAATCCAACGTCTTGGTCCTAATAAGGAGGTGATAGCGCAGTGAACTAGGCAACCGGACTATAATGCTTTAACACTTTCACTTAGCCATAGGAGTTTGACAATGGGGCTACTATATAGCCCCTGGTGGCTCCGCACTCATCCAGATTCGGGGTGCGTACATGCCTGGCCGAGAAACGGCCCTTCGTTAATGCAGAGGAATCCCGAAGATTCCAATAGGTCATCGAGTGGTTGACCAGTCTCATGCTATATCATGACAGTTAGTTTTCGGCTTTCTCTACTGAGGTGCTCGTCCGGATGAACCAGGGCACAATCGCAGTAGTTCTCCTGGTGCCGCCTTAGCCGATAGAGCGGAACGTAAGGCAACAAAACACAGGAGCCGGGCAAACCCAACATTTGACCATGATTCGGAGCTGATGCATATAAGGCCAAACTCGCGACGCCGAACACTCCCTAAGGTATTCGGTCTTTATGGTGTGAACCGGGTCTAAACAGTACCCTTTGTAATAAGCCCCTGGTGTCCAGGTACGTGCATTATTCTGGCGTGGCCACATGCCAAGACGTCAGCATCCTTCTCGGTTGTACTGAGAATCCGAGGGATGTAAATCAACAAGAGACAGTAAAAAAAGGTTTACGCAGGGTCTTAATCTACAAAGAATCCTTGGAACAGGTCCTTGCTGCACGTCTGCGCCTGTGTCTCCGTTGTGCCATATCCTGGACGGGTGTAGCACGATGGTCCTCTGAAAAAGAGAGGAACTTAATTGAAAAGTTGCCGTGCAAAAGTTAAGTTATACTAAATAAACAATATATAGTTGAAAATGAGTAAAGGTGAGCCTTATTGCCACTTTTGCGCGTGCGTTAAGCCCCTTGTATTGTAATAGGGGTATAGCTATCAAACCTGTATTAATTACATATAGCTGAGCCGGACTCGTAAAGCCGTGTCCGTGGTCTTACCGACCTGTCAAATGCTTGAGTTGGTGAGGCCGTTTAGTGTGCGGCGGCCAAGGCGGCCGCACCGTCTTCGGCGCGCAAGGAGCGCTCAATATTTCCATTTACTATAATGATGCCACGTGGACCGGGCATCTTGAGCTTGAGGGAAGCGTAATGCGGTATTGCGTTAAAGCGAGCAAAAGCTTCGCGTCCGAGTAGTGCTTGATAGCCACTTTGGAACGGAGCGACGTGGAAAGTTAAATTTTCACTACGGAAGTTATCGGGGAAGCCGAATATAACCTCTAGTAGCAGGGAGCCCCTGCAGTGAGCCTCCGGGCCTGGCGTTACTCCTTTAAAGGTAGCATTGCTGCGGAAAATTTTTGTTGGGTCTATCCCCATTTTGCGGACTGTGTCCTGATATATCAGATTTAAACTGCTGCCGCCGTCCATTAGGACTCGGGTGAAGTGGTATCCATCAATTATTGGATCTAATACCAAGGCAGCCCATCCTGCACGCCGGATACTTGCCGAGTAATCCCGATGGTCAAAGGTGATCGGTTGGGACGACCAGTGGCGGAGCTCCGCGGTGATAGGCCCTGGGGCATGTTCCTCTAAAGGTGCCGCTTTGTTTCTCCCTTTTATCACGTGTAACACATTGACTGTTTTGACTTCTGGTGGGAATTTCTTCTGCTCCCCTGTGCTTTGCTTGCGAGGTTCGTCCTCGTCTTCACTTGGTGTATCCTGCCCCTTGTGTTCGGCGTTGAGCTTGCCGGACTGTTTGAAGACCCAACATTCTCTATGGGTATGATGTGTAGGTTTATTAGGGGTGCTATGTATCTGACATATTTGGTCCAGAATTTTTTTTAGGCTGGACAATTCGTCTCTATTGCCTTTGGAGGGCGGCTTCTGCTGGCCTGGCCGAGAGCTTCTAAATCCGGCGTTTACCGCCGTGCTCTTCGGGCTGTCTTCCTTATTCCGGCACTTATTCTTGCTGCGTCGTGATTTCCCGTTTCCATCCCTGACTTCGGATGTACTTGGGTCACTGGTGCTGCATCTGGCTAACCAGCTGTCCTCGCCCGCGCAAAAATGGGTCATGAGGCTTGTTAATGCTGCCATTGTTCTCGGCTTTTCTTGACCGAGGTGTCTGGCAAGCCATTCGTCTCGGACGCTATGCTTAAAAGCTGCTAAGGCTTCAGCGTCCGGACAGTCGACTATTTGGTTCTTTTTAGTGAGGAACCTGTTCCAAAGTTTCCGGGCTGACTCACTGGGCTGTTGAGTTATATGACTTAAATCGTCTGCATCCGGTGGTCGGACATATGTCCCTTGAAAATTTTCCCGAAAGGCGTCTTAGAGCTCTTCCCAGCTTCCGATGGAGTTTTCGGGGAGGCTTTTAAGACAGTGCCGAGTTGGCCCTTTGAGCTTGAGGGGTAAGTACTTGATGGCGTGGAGATCATCTCCTCGAGCCATATGGATATGGAGGATGTAGTCCTCAATCCAGACCCCTAGGTCTGTAGTTCCGTCGTACGCCTCTATGTTTATGAGTTTGAATCCCTCTGAAAATTCATGATCCAGCACCTCGTTGGTGAAACATAGAGGGTGTGCGGCACCCCTGTATTTGGGTGTACCGTGGTGTCCGGATGTTTGTTGTGTTGCATTGTATGTTGGAGAGCGCATGTGTGGTCCATAGATGGATCTGGTTGCATCGTCCTTTTGATGCGAGCCCTTACGCGGATCGCGTACTGGTTTATGTGCGGCGTCGATCGCCGCTTTATGTTCGCTATGAGGTCGTCTATCCGACCGGATGGCTGTTTTATTTTTTAATTATGGAGGATCTAAGGCCTCCTCATCAAATTCAGGTAGCAACTTTCGCTTCGGGTAGCTCTTGGTGTGGCGATTACTGCTGTATTTCACTGCAGTGTTGAGTACTTCACTCCATTTGATTTTGAGTGTGTCTTGTGCAGCCTTGAGCCTTTGCTTCTGTTTTTTCGGACTCCTCACCGTGGAAACAAGCCTTTGGTGGGCATTATGTTGCTCCTGGTGTCTGTCCGGTATGATGTCGTCCGGACTGTTATCTTCGACGGGGTTGGGTTGTTCGGCGTGATTTTCCGTGTTGCCGTGGTCGGGCAATGGTTCACCCTGCTCTAACGCTGGGTCTATGTGATCGTTATTTCTGCCGAGGCGGGATTTGGAGTGGCGTTTACGCCACCGCTTTGACTGCTTCTTGAGGGAACAAACCTTCGCTGCGTCCTTCCGTTCCTCGTAGTTATTTTCTTTAGGTCTGTCCACCATATATACGTCATGTGATGAAGTGGGCGTCCAGTGCCCTGTGGGTAGTGGTTCCTCTTCGCCTCCCGCATTGTCGTCCATACCGTCGATGCCTTCAGAGTCGAAGTCGAGCATGTCGGTTAAGTCATCGACAGTGGCTACTAAGTGGGTGGTGGGTGGGCGGCGAATTTCTTCGTCATCTGCATCCCAATCCTGCCGGACGTAGTTTGGCCAGGACTCTCCTAACAAGGAGAGAGACCTTAATGAGTTCAGTATGTCGCCAAAGCGCAAGTGCTGAAAAATATCCGCGGAGGTAAACTCCATGATCGGCGCCCAATCGGATTCGATAGGAACGGGCGCAGGCGGTTCAGAGTCCGTGGCCGGAGAAGGATCCGGTAGTTTGGCAACATGGCTCTCGTGAAGGGTAAGGTCGATATTTGGCTCGATCGCCGCAAAGGATATGGCCTCCGCGACGGGGATTTCCACCCGTCCATGGATGGCGCAACCGGCTCCGAATTGAGGGTCGGAGCGGCTGCCGGTGCGATTTCTTGAACACTGTCTGATGGTAGAGCTAGATCGTACTCGTCGTGACCGCGTGGCGCACAAGGCAATGGCTCAAATCCGTCAAAGATCAAGTCTCCGCGGATATCGGCCGTGTAGTTTAAGTTTCCAAACCTGACCTGGTGGCCAGGGGCGTAACTTTCGATCTGCTCCAGATGGCCAAGCGAGTTGGCCCGTAGTGCGAAGCCGCCGAACACAAAGATCTGTCTGGGGAGAAAAGTCTCACCCTGGACTGCATCGCTATCGATGATAGTAGGAGCCATCAAGCCTAACGGCGATGACATAGAGGAACTCTCAATGAAAGCACCAATGTCGGTGTCAAAACCGACGGATCTCGGGTAGGGGGTCCCGAACTGTGCGTCTAAGGCGGATGGTAACAGGAGGTAGGGAACATGATGTTTTACCCAGGTTCGGGCCCTCTTGATGGAGGTAAAACCCTACGTCCTGCTTGATTTATTCTTGATGATATGAGTATTACAAGAGTTGATCTACCACGAGATCGGAGAGGCTAAACCCTAGAAGCTAGCCTATGGTATGATTGTATGTTGTCCTACAGACTAAAACCCTCCGGTTTATATAGACACCGAAGGGGGCTAGGGTTACACAAGGTCGGTTACAAAGGAGGAGATATACATACCCGTATTGCCTAGCTTGCCTTCCACGCCAAGTAGAGTCCCATCTGGACACGAGACGAAGTCTTCAATCTTGTATCTTCATAGTCCAACAGTCCGGCCAAAGGATATAGTCCGGCCGTCCGGAGACCCCCTAATCCAGGACTCCCTCA
The DNA here is from genome assembly GCF_056163025.1 of Triticum urartu. Classification (NCBI taxonomy): domain Eukaryota; kingdom Viridiplantae; phylum Streptophyta; class Magnoliopsida; order Poales; family Poaceae; genus Triticum; species Triticum urartu. The sequence goes on along the minus strand of NC_141878.1, from coordinate 438,544,950 downwards.
GGGCCCATGAGGTAAGGGGGCACCCAGGGGGGTAGGGCGCGCCCCCCACCCCCGTGGGCAGGGTGTGCCCCCCTGGTGAAGTTCTTGCTCTCAGTATTTTTTATATATTTGGAAAACATCTTCCGTGAAGTTTTAGGACTTTTAGAGCTGTGCGGAATAGGTCTCTAATATTTGCTCCTTTTCCAGCCCAGTATCCCAGCTGCCGGCATTCTTCCTCTTTATGTAAACCTTGTAAAATAAGAGAGAATAGGCATAACTATTGTGACATAATGTGTAATAACAGCCCATAATGCAATAAATATTGATATAAAAACATGATGCAAAATGGACGTATCAACTCCCCCAAGCTTAGACCTCGCTTGTCCTCAAGCGAAAAGCCGAAATCAAAAAATTTGTCCACATGTTTAGAGATAGAGGTGTCGATAAAAATAAAGTACGGACATGAGGGCATCATGATCATTCTTAGAACAACAACTCATATAATTCTTTGTCATATAATCTCTAATGCTAGAGTAATAATTCAATCACAATATCAAGTATGAATCGTAAACTTCATTGAAAACTAAAAAACTACAATCTCAGTCATTGAAGCAATTGCAATTTATCATAACATAGGAAAGAGTCAATGTATAAGAGCTTTTAAGCAAGTCCACATACTTAACTATCATATAATCTTTCACAATTGCTGACACACACGCAATACTTATGGGTATGGAGTTTTAATCGGACACAGAGAAACATAGGGGCTTATAGTTTTGCCTCCCAACGTTTTATCTCAAGGGTAATGTCAACAATAATAGTTCATGAAAAATCACATCCAATTAGCCATATATACCAGGATCTTTCCAACATACTGTGCTTGCCAAAGGAATAAAGTGTAAAAAGGAAGGGTGAAAATCACCATGACTCTTATGCAATGTAGGAGATAAAAGTAAAAGGTAGGCCCTTCGCAGAGGGAAGCAGAGGTTGTCATGCGCTTTTATGGTTGGATGCACAAAATCTTAATGCGAAAGAACGTCACTTTATATTGCCCCTTGTGATATGGACCTTTATTATGCAGTCTGTCGCTTTTATTACTTCCATATCACACGATCGTATAAAGCTTATTTCCTCCACACCAATCAATCATACATATTTAGAGAGCAATTTTTATTGCTTGCACCGATGACAACTTACTTGATGGATCTTACTCAATCCATAGGTAGATATGGTGGACTCTTATGGAAAGACTGGTTTGAGGGTATTTGGAAGCACAAGTAGTATCTCTACTTGAATGAATTTGGCTAGCATGAGGGGGAAAGGAAATCTCAACATGTTGCATGATCCATGACAATATAATTTATCTCAGATGTAAGAAAACATAACCCATTACGTTGTCTTCCTTGTCCAATGTCAACTCTTTAGCATGTCATATTTAATGAGTGCTCACAATCATAAAAGATGTCCAATATAGTATATTTATATGTGAAGACCTCTCTTTCTTTATTACTTCCTATTAATTGCAACGATGACCAAAACTGTGTTTGTCAACCCTTAACAACTTTTATTCATCATACTTTTCTATGTGAGCTCATTACTCTCCATAAGACTCACATGATCTCTTTGTTTCTTTTTATTTCTTTCTCTTTTCTTTTATTCACTTAGGATCATGGCAAAATAATCAAGCCCTTGACTCAACACTAATCTTTATTATATAGCTCACGGACTCGAATACATAGAAGGATAATAAAGCAAAACTCATGACTAGATCATATTAAGAACTTTTATTCTACTAGATCAAGATATTACCAAAAGGGTCGAACTAAGAAAAACGGTAAAGATAAAGTGATGGTGATACGATACCGGGCCACTCCCCCAAGCTTGGCAGTTGCCAAGTGGAGTGCCCATGCCCAGGTGATTATGTCTCCTTTGTTGGTGACGAAGGTGGAGTTGTTGATGATGGATAGTCGCACATCGAGCGTAGGAGGTCTTCTAACTTGCGGATAATGCCCTTGAGTGCGATGATATGCTCCTTCAACAAAATATTTTCACGTGTGAGATACTTATTTTGTATACGAGCCAACTCAATCATCTTGAAAGCTTCGATTTCTGTTGGGGTAAGAAGATTGTGATCCAGTTGAAGGGTGTCTTCTGTTGCTGGAACTTGGTCCTCCATGGACTTCTTGATCCCTTCACCCTTGTTGATCTCCATAGGTTCTTCTCTCTTCAGCTCTATCTTCATTAGCCAAGCATCGTTGCCCTCATGGTTGGAGGAGGAGGGAGATGACATAGTGCCTGACCTTGACAACCCTGACAGAAAACAGCTCGAAACAAAGACATGAGATTTTTGCACGATACGGGAGTCAAAACCCCAGGGAGGTTATATAATAAATTTTTACCGACCAAAATACGTGCCGTGTACGAAAACGGAGTCTGAAGAGCACAAGAGGTGCCCACGAGGTAGGGGGGCGCGCCCTCCACCCTCGTGGAGCTCTCGTGTCCTTCCCGGACTGCTGCTTATTTTTCTATTTTTTAAATATTCCAAAACGGAGAAATATTGCCTTAAAAACTGTTTTGGAGTCGGTTTACTTACCGTACCACATACCTATTCCTTTTCGGAGTCTGAAACGTTCCGGAAAGTGTCCCTTATGTATTCCTCCGGGGTTACGGTTTCAATAACATTGGTTTCAACATTTATGGGATTACCTGAGATATAGTGTTTGATTCTTTGGCCGTTCACCACCTTCGGATTTGTGCCTTCGAAGTTGTTGATTTTTATGGCACCGGAACGGTAGACCTCCTCGATAACGTAAGTACCTTCCCATTTAGAGAGAAGTTTTCCTGCAAAAAATCTTAAACGAGAGTTGTATAGCAATACATAATCACCTACATTAAACTCATGCTTTTGTATCCTTTTGTCATGCCATCTTTTAACTTTTTCTTTAAACAACTTCGCATTTTCGTAGGCTTGGGTTCTCCATTCATCAAGTGAGCTAATATCAAATAACCTCTTCTCACCGGCAAGTTTAAAATCATAATTAAGTTCTTTAATAGCTCAATAAGCCTTGTGTTCTAGTTCGAGGTAAGTGACATGCTTTTCCATAGACCATTTTATACAGAGACATACCCATAGGATTTTTATGTGCATTTCTATAGGCCCATAATGCATCATCAAGTTTCTTGGACCAATTCTTTCTAGACCTATTAACAGTCTTTTGCAAAATTAATTTGAGTTGTCTATTACTCAATTCTACTTGACCACTAGACTGAGGGTGATAAGGAGATGCAATTCTATGATTAACATCATATTTAGCAAGCATTTTACGGAAAGCACCATGAATAAAATGTGAACCACCATCAGTCATTAAATATCTAGGGACTCCAAATCTTGGAAAAATAACTTCTTTAAGCATTTTAATAGAAGTGTTATGATCAGCACTACTAGTTGGAATAGCTTCTACCCACTTAGTAACGTAATCAACAGCAACTAAAATGTGTGTATAACCATTAGAGGAAGGAAAGGGTCCCATATAGTCAAAGCCCCAAACATCAAATGTCTCAATAACAAGTGAATAATTCATAGGCATTTCTTGATGTCTACTAATATTACCAATTCTTTGACATTCATCACAAGATAATACAAACTTACGAGCATCCTTGAAGAGAGTAGGCCAATAAAAACCAGATTGCAGTACCTTATGTGCAGTTCTATCTCCAGCATGGTGTCCTCCATAAGCTCCGGAGTGACACTTGCGTAGGATCTGTTCCTGTTCATGCTCAGGCACACAATGTATAATAACACCATCTATTCCATCTTTATAAAGATGTGGGTCATCCCAAAAGTAATGCCTCAAATCATAGAAGAACTTTTTCTTTTGCTGGTATGTGAAACTAGGTGGTATAAACTTAGCAACAATGTAATTAGCATAATCAACATACCATGGAGTAGTATGAGAAGCATTTATGACATTTAATTGCTCATCGGGAAAGCTATCATCAATAGGTAGTGGGTCATCAAGCACATTTTCTAACCTAGACAAGTTGTCTGCAACGGGGTTCTCAGCTCCTTTTCTATCAACAATATGCAAATCAAATTCGTGTAGCAAGAGAACCCATCTAATAAGTCTAGGTTTAGCATCTTTCTTTTCCATAAGATATTTAATAGCAGCATGATTAGTGTGAATAGTTACTTTAGAATCAACAATATAAGGTCTAAACTTATCACAAGCAAATACAACTGCTAAGAATTCTTTTTCAGTAGTAGCATAATTTCTTTGAGCATTGTCTAGAGTTTCACTAGCATATTGAATAACATTTAGTTTCTTATCAACTATTTGTCCTAGAACAGCACCTACAGCATAATCACTAGCATCACACATAATTTCAAAGGGTAAATTCCAATCAGGTGGCTGAACAATAGGTGCAGAGATCAATGCTTTCTTAAGTATTTCAAATGCTTCTACACAATCATCATCAAAGACAAATGGTATATCTTTTTGTAATAAATTAGTCAGAGGCCGAGAGATTTCCGAGAAGTCCTTAATGAACCTCCTATAAAAACCGGCATGACCAAGGAAACTTCTTATACCTTTGATGTCCTTGGGACATGGCATCTTTTCAATTGCATCAACCTTGGCTTTATCAACTTCAATACCTCTTTCAGAAACTTTATGCCCCAAGACAATACCTTCATTAACCATAAAGTGGCACTTTTCCCAATTCAAGACAAGATTAGTTTCTTCACATCTCTGCAAAACTCAATCAAGCTTGCTCAAGCAAACATCAAAAGAAGATCCATAGACGGAAAAGTCGTCCATGGAAACCTCACAAATCTTTTCACAAAAGTCAGAGAATATAGCCATCATGCATCTTTGAAAGGTAGCAGGTGCATTATATAAACCAAAAGGCATACGTCTATAAGCAAAAATACCAAAAGGGCATGTAAAAGTAGTCTTTGATTGATCTTTGGCTGACACGGGTATTTGAGAGAAAGCAGAATAACCATCTAGAAAGCAAAAATGTGTATGTTTGGACAATCTTTCTAGCATTTGATCAATAAAAGGTAAGGGGTAATGATCCTTTTAGTAGCCTTATTTAATTTGCGGAAATCAATTACCATCCTATAACCCGTAATAATTCTTTGGGGGATCAATTCATCTTTATCATTAGGAACAACAGTAATACCTCCCTTTTTAGGGACACAATGGACATGGCTTACCCATTGACTGCCAGCAACAGGATAAATTATACCTGCCTCAAGGAGCTTTAGTATCTCCTTTCTTACCACTTCTTTCATTTTAGGATTCAGCCAGCGTTGATGATCACGAACTGGTTTAGCATCTTCTTCCAAATTAATTTTATGTTGACATAGAGTGGGACTAATGCCCTTAAGATCATCAAGAGTATACTCAATAGCAGCGCGGTGCTTCTTCAGAGTTTTCAATAATCTCTCTTCATCATGCTCTGAAAGGTTAGCACTAATAATAACAGGATATATCTTTTTCTCATCAAGATAAGCATAGTTAAGACTATCTGGTAACGGTTTAAGCTCAAACACGGGATCACCCTTGGGTGGAGGAGGATCCCCTAGGATTTCAACAGGTAAATTGTTTTTCAGAATAGGCTCCTGTTTAAAGAATACTTCATCTAATTCCCTTCTTTCATTCATAAATATATCATTTTCATGGTCTAGCAAGTATTGTTCTAAGGATCACTAGGAGGTACGACAATAGAAGCAAGACCAATAATTTCATCCTTACTAGGTAATTCTTCTTCACGGTGTTGTCTACTAAATTTAGAAAAATTAAATTCATGAGTCATATCATCTAAACCGGTAGTAACAACATCTCTTTTGCAATCTATGGTAGCATTAACAGTATTTAAGAAGGGTCTACCAAATATAATGGGACAAAAGCTATCTTGTGGGGAACCAAGAACAAGAAAATCAGCAGGATATTTAGTTTTCCCACACAAGACTTCAACATCTCTAACAATTCCCATTGGTGAAATAGTATCTCTATTGGCAAGTTCAATTGTGACATCAATATCTTCCATCTCAGCAGGTGCAATATCATGCATAACTTCTTTGTATAAGGAATAAGGTATTGCACTAGCACTAGCACCCATATCACATAAGCCATGATAACAATGATCTCCTATTTTACCAGAAATAACAGGCATGCCTACCACAGGTCTAGGTTTATCTTTATCATGGGGTTTAGTAATTCTAGAAGTTTCGTCACGGAAATAAATAACATGCCCATCTATATTATCAGACAAGAGATCTTTAACAATAGCAATATTAGGTTCAACTTTAACTTGCTCAGTAGGTGTATATGTTTTAATATTGCTTTTACGAACTACAGTTGAAGCTTTAGCATGATCCTTTATCCTAACAGGGAAGGTGGTTTCTCAACATAAGAAGTAGGAAAAATAGGATCATTATAAGTGATAGTCTTTTCTTCAACTTTAATAGGTGCAGCTACTTTTACTTCTATGGGAGGAAGATATTTAAACCACTTCTCCTTGGGGAGATCAACATAGGCAGCAAAAGATTCACAGAAAGAAGCTACTATCTCAGAGTCAAGTCCATATTTAGTGCTAAATTTATGAAAAATATCGGTATCCATAAAAGATTTAACACAATCAAAACTAGGTGTCATACCTGACTCCTTACCATTGTCGAGGTCCCAATCTTCAGAGTTGCATTTAATTCTTTCCAATAAATCCCATTTGAATTCAATAGTCTTCATCATAAAAGAGCCAGCACAAGAAGTATCAAGCATGGTGCGATTGTTACCAGAAAGCCGAGCATAAATTTTTTGAATAACCATTTCTCTTGAGAGCTCATGATTGGGGCATGAATATAACATTTATTTAAGCCTCCCCCAAGCTTGAGAGATGCTTTCTCCTTCGCGGGGCCAAAAATTATATATATAATTGCGATCACGATGAACAAGATGCATAGGATAAAACTTCTGATGAAATTCCAATTTCAATCGTTTGTAATTCCAAGACCTCATATCATCACGTAGCCTATGCCATGTCGATGCATCTCCCCTCAAAGATAAAGGGAAGACCTTCTTCTTAACAACATCTCCGGGTACACCTGCAAGCTTAAATAATCCACAAACTTCATCCACATATATTAGATGTTCATGAGGATGTTTTGTTCCATCTCCTAAAAAAGGATTAGCTAGAAGTTTTTCTATCATACCCGAAGGAACTTCAAAGCAAGCATTTTCATTTTAATTTTCATTTTAAGTAGGTTCAGTAGGTTGAGGAGCAACTCTTTGCTCTACTGGTCGGGGTGAAGATACCCCGAACAAGCCCCTCAGAGGATTACTTTCCATGGTAACAAGTGACAGTAAATTTCAGCACACTATATAAATTTTTCCTTACCAAATTCCACCTACCAAAGGCACTTCACTCCCCGGCAACGGCGCCAGAAAAGAATCTTGATGACCCACAAGTATAGGGGATCTATCGTAGTCCTTTCGATAAGTAAGAGTGTCAAACCCAACGAGGAGCAGAAGGAAATGATAAGCGGTGTCGAGCAAGGTATTCTCTGCAAGTACTGAAATCAGTGGTAGCAGATAGTTTTATGATAAGATAATTTGTAACGAGCAACAAGTAACAAAAGTAAATAAGGTGCAGAAAGGTGGCCCAATCCTTTTTGTAGCAAAGGACAAGCCTGGACAAACACTTATATAATGTAAAGCGCTCCCGAGGACACATCGGAATATCATCAAGCTAGTTTTCATCACGTTCATATGATTCGCGTTCGGTACTTTGATAATTTGGTATGTGGGTGGACCGGTGCTTGGGTACTGTCCTTACTTGGACAAGCATCCCACTTATGATTAACCTCTATTGCAAGCATCCGCAACTACAACAAAAGTATTAAGGTGAACCTAACGATAGCATGAAATATATGGATCCAAATCAGCCCCTTACGAAGCAACGCATAAACTAGGGTTTAAGCTTCTGTCACTCTAGCAACCCATCATCTACTTATTACTTCCCAATGCCTTCCTCTAGGCCCAAATAATGGTGAAGTGACATGTAGTCGACGTTCACATAACACCACTAGAGGAGAGACAACATACATCTCATCAAAATATCGAACGAATACCAAATTCACATGACTACTAATAGCAAGACTTCTCCCATGTCCTCAGGAACAAAAGTAACTACTCACAAAGCATAAACATGTTCAAAAATCAGAGGGTATTAATATGCATATAGGATCTGAACATATGATCTTCCACCAAATTGAACCAACTAGCATCAACTACAAGGAGTAATTAAAACTACTAGCAACCTACTAGCACCAATCCCAGACTTGGAGACAAGAATTGGATACAAGAGATGAACTAGGGTTTTGAGATGAGATGGTGCTGATGAAGATGTTGATGGAGATTGCCCTCTCCCGATGAGAGGAGCATTGGTGATGACGATGGCGATGATTTTCCCCTCCGGGAGGGAAGTTTCCCCGGCAGAACAGCTCCGCCAGAGCCCTAGATTGGTTCCGCCAAGGTTTCGCCTCGTGGCAGCGGAGTTTCGTCCGAGAAGATGGCTTATGATTTTTTTCCATCGAAAGACTCCATATAGCAGAAGATGGCCACCGGAGGGCCACCAGGGGGCCCACGAGGTAGGGGCGCGCCCAGGGGGTAGGGCGCGCCCCCCACCCTCGTGGGCAGGGTGTGGCCCCCCTGGTGAAGTTCTTGCTCTCAGTATTTTTTATATATTTGGAAAACATCTTCCGTGAAGTTTCAGGACTTTTGGAGCTGTGCAGAATAGGTCTCTAATATTTGCTCCTTTTCCAGCCCAGAATCCCAGCTGCCGGCATTCTCCATCTTTATGTAAACCTTGTAAAATAAGAGAGAGTAGGCATAAGTATTGTGACATAATGTGTAATAACAGACCATAATGCAATAAATATTGATATAAAAGCATGATGCAAAATGGACGTATCACCTAGTACCTGCACAAACAATCAAGAACCTTGCAACCAACGCGATAAAGGGGTTGGCAATCCCTTCACGGCCACTTGCAAACGTGATATATGATAAAGATAATAAGATAAATATTTTTGGTATTTTTGTTATATAGATTGGAAAATAAAAATTACAAAATAAATAGTAAACTAGATTTATAGATCGGAAACTTATATGATGTAAAGTAGACCTGGGGGCCATAGGTTTCACTAGTGGCTTCTCTCATAATAGCAAGTATTACGGTGGGTGAACAAATTACTACCGAGCAATTGATAGAAAAGAGCATAGTTATGAGAATATCTTGGCATGATCATGAATATAGGCATCACATCTGTGTCAAGTAAACCGAAACGATTCTGCATCTACTACTATTACTCCACACATCGATAGCTATCCAGCATGCATCTAGAGTATTAAGTTCATAAGAATAGAGTAACACATTAGGCAAGACGACATGATGTAGAGGGATAAACTCAAGCAATATGATATAAACCCCATCTTTTTATCCTCGATCACAACTATACAATACGTGCCTTGCTACCCCTGCTGTCACTGGGAAAGGACACCGCAAGATTGAACCCAAAGCTAAGCACTTCTCCCATTGCAAGAAAGATCACTCTAGTAGGCCAAACTAAACCGATAGTTTGAAGAGACTTGCAAAGATATCAAATCATGCATATAAGAATTCAGAGAAGAATCAAATATTGTTCATAGATAATCTTGATCATAAACCCACAATTCGTCGGATCTCGGCAAACACACCGCAAAAAGTATTACATCGAATAGATCTCCAAGAACATCGAGGAGAACTTTGTATTGAAGATCAAAGAGAGAGAAGAAGCCATCTAGCTAATAACTATGGACCTGAAGGTCTATGGTAAACTACTCACACATCATCGGACAGGCTATGGTGGTGATGTAGAAGCCCTCCATGATCGAATCTCCCTCCGACAGATCGCCGGAAAAGGTCCCCAGATGTGATCTCACGGGTACAGAAGGTTACGGCGGTGGAAAAGTGGTTTCGTGGCTCCACCTGATGTTTTCAGGGTATAAAGTATATATAGGCGAAAGAAGTAGGTCGGTGGAGCTCCGTGGGGCCCACGAGGGTGGAGGTGCTCCTACCCCTGGGTGTGCCCCCTGCCTCGTGGAAGCTTCGCGGACTTTCAGACTTGTACTCCAAGTCTCCAGGGTTGCGTTTGTTCCAAGAAAGATCCTCGCGAAGGTTTCGTTCCGTTTGATATTACTTTTCTGTGAAACACTGAAATAGGCAAAAAACAACAATTTGCACCGGGCCTTCGGTTAATAGGTTAGTCCCAAAAATAATATAAAAGTGCATATTAAAACCCATTAAACATCCAAAATAGATTATATAATAGCATGGAACAATCAAAAATTATAGATACGTTGGAGACGTATCAGCCCCGGCCTTTCCTTCTCTCCCTCTTCCCTTCCTTCCCCCTCCTAGTTGGACTAGGAAAGGGGGGAAACCTACTCCTAGTAGGAGTAGGAATCCCCCCTTGGGGCGCGCCCTAGGAGGTCGGCCCTCCCCCTCCTCCACTCCTTTATATACGGGGGAGGGGGGCACCCCATAGACACACAAGTTGATCTTAGCCGTGTGCGGTGCCCCCCTCCACAGATTTCCACCACGATTATATTGTTGTAGTGCTTAGGCGAAGCCCTGCATCGGAAACTTCATCATCACCGTCAACACGCCGTCGTGATGAAGAAACTCTCCCTCGGCCTCAGCTGGATCTAGAGTTCAAGGGACGTCATCAAGCTGAACGTGTGCAGATCGCGGAGGTGTCGTGCGTTTGGTACTTGATCGGTTGGATCGCGAAGACGTTCGACTACATCAACCGCGTTACTTAACGCTTCCGCTTTCGGTCGACGAGGGTACGTGGACACACTCTCCCCTCTCGTTGCTATGCATCTCCTAGATAGATCTTGCGTGATCGTAGGAATTTTTTTGAAATACTGCGTTCCCCAACAAAAACCTTTGTCAACTGTCTATTTCAACTTTGAAATGATTTTGTTGGCTTTGTTCTCAAGTGTCCGTTAGCCAACACTCCGCAAAGAGAGCCCTGCAGTCATAGAGCAGTCAGCCGTGGGGGTGAGGGACACATGCCAACGTCTTTGCTGAGTTCCTTTAGGACATCTTCAACGCTGACCGTCAAATTGCCCACATATGTCTGGACGTGTTGTGTCATCCAACACGGGCCTGTATCGGTCCATCGAGCGGTCTAGACGCACTTTTTGTCGCAAACCGGAAGCAAAGTGGAGGGGGGAGGGGTTGCGAGAGTCCTGACAGTTGCCACGTAGGACTCCAACACCACTAGCTCACTAAATCCCCCTCCAGATCCCATTTTCTTCCATTCTGCCCCTACCCTCTTGCTTTGCATACGCACCCTCCCCCTTCAACGCCGCCACTGTACCTCTTCGGCCGGCACACTGGCATTGTCAGATCTCCGCAACCAGCACCGACGCGCCTGCTCTCCTTTCACGACGACGTCGTCCACCCAGGACCCGTCCGTAGTTAGGTACACCACGCCCATAGGTGTTCACTCAAATGCCATTGAGCTAGTTTTCGAATGCCATGTCGTCCTTTTAGAGTACAAAGGACGGTGGGGTACTCGACCATGGGGGATGAGTTGTTGTGCGATGTGTGGTTGGCCGTATCTATGGATGTCGTAGGCAGGAGCAAAGAGGGACCTTCTAGTAGTGCGTGCATGATTCGTTTCACGTGCGACAGCACATTGCGCCCTACGACATGCACATCATCCAACAACGCAACGTGGGATTGTTATCGTATCGATGGTACGCCATCTAGACCTCCATCACCAAGTTTTGTGACGCGGATGGTCTGCTGGAGACAAGGTGGTCACTCCAAGCGGCAAAGGTGATTGTAAGTTTTGCTTCTTCTTGCTCAACTTGTTGATTGAATCATTCACTCAATGTTGATCTACACATTATGTGGCCCGCACTCCTGCGGTGATATGCCACAAGACAGAGGGACGTCCATTTACACACACACGCGCGCGCGCACACACACACATTGTTGGATGAAACTGGAGGGGCAGTATGTATGAGACGACATGATCCATTTTTGGAAAACTTGTTGAACATCCACTAATCTTGTTGAATTTGAACTATTGTTGTGCTAGACTTATTTCTGTGCTATGTATGGATGATTTGAGCTATTTTCTATCCAAACTTTGATGAAAATCGTCGTGTTTGCATGAATTCTGTCCGGTTAATTGACACGTTGTTTGAAATGTAAGCGGACATATGCGGCTAGCGTTATATGGCCGTCTCTAGAATCAGTGTCCATAAACGGATGCTAAAGCAAATTTGCGGGTCAACGTTGAAAATGCCTTTAGTGACAAAAGCAGTAGGCCCAGTTTTTTTAGCGTGCTCTCAGCAAAATCCATTCATTGCCGAGTTTTGAATTTGCCGAGGGTTATACTCGGCACATATATTCTTTACTGAATGCCCACCGAAAAGGAAACAAGAAAGGTGTCAACACTCGGCATAGACGGATTTTCGAGTGGTGGAATGAATAGTTTTTTTTCTTCATAAGAAAATTTGTGGAGATAAGAGGTGATTTGGTCACCTTTCAACAACCATCATTCAGAGCATCTTCAGCCGTTCGGCCCCCAGAGTGCCGAAAAAGAGCCGCCTGGGAACAAATTGGCGCTAGCTTGGCGCATGGGGCGACTCCGTTCCCAGGTGTCGCCCCCAGGTCGCCGCCAATATCGCGCGAGCTCGGCGATACTTCATACAAATTTGTGCAAACTCGGAGATCTGGCACGAACTTGGCGAAATTTCATTGAAATTTGTAAAAAAAATGATAAAATATGCAAACTACGCCTACTACTATGCCAAACTAGGCCTAGCCACTGCGCCGCGTCCATCGCCCGCCATCTACATGCCGAGAAGCCTGTAGAAACGGATGTAGTCACCGCCGCCATCGTCGTCATTGCGCGCGCCCCGCCGGAGCCGCCGCCGTCCCTGGTGCACCCCTGGCCAGGGTTGCCGACGCGAGGTGGGGCGCTGGACGGCCCGGCCTCGTCCTCGTCGTCGCTGTCGAGGATGATGACGCCTCCCTCCTCGCGCCCACGGCGCCGAGCCTGGAGCTTCGCGTATGCCCGGCGCTGGCGGTGCACCTGCTCGCGGACGTAGTCCTTTGCCCATTTTTGGGCGGCCTCGTTGTCGGGGGACACCATGTCGACGTGCTCCGGCTTGACGGGAAGCAGTCCCGGCTCGGGCTTGGGCCGGACCAAGCGGAGGGAGCGCGGGGAGGGGCGGGCACCCTCGTTGATGACGAGGGCGCCGCTGCGGGTGCGGTGTCGTAGCGGCGTCTCCTCCGGCTTCGGCTTGATGGGGCGGAGCGCTGGCGAGCCGAAGGACAGTGAGCCGGAGCCCGACGACGAGGACGTCCCTGGCTCCATTCGCTGTGGCATCTAGGAGCTGCCACGGCGGCGAGAGAACGACGGCCGCGGAGGGTACTCGAGGCGCGGCGTGTTGCCGGTCTCGATGTGGTTGAGGATGACCTCGAGGGTGCGGCTGGGCACGCCCCACCACTTGCGCCGCCCGTCGGCGTTGAGGCGCCCGCGAGGGATGACGCCGTTGGTGGAGGCGATATGGTCTTTGCGGCGACGCTCGAAGAACATCATCCACAGCGTGCGACTGTCGGCGGCGTACCCCGGCTCGTTCCGCTCCTCCTCCGGCATCGACGAGCGGATGCGGGCGATCTCGGCCCGCCTTGCCGCCCCTTCGGGCACCGGTGGCACCGGGACGCCGCCGGCGCTCAACTTCCAGCTCCCCGGCACACGCATGCCCGGGGCGCTGGGTATTCGGCCTCATAGAGGAGGCGCGCCTCCGGCTCTTGGAGATGGCGGCAGCCGAAGCCATTCGCCGCCGCGCCTTCACCTGGAAACCTCTCGGTCATTTTGCTCGTCAGCGGGAAGGAGGGAGAGTGCTGCTTTGTGTGGCGGACGCGAGGGGGGATATGAGCTGTGGCGTTCACCGGCGGGGAGGTCGTCTTTTATAGCGGCAGCGGGGGCGGGGAGAGGCTGCATGTCACGCGACGTGTGGCGGGAGCGGGCGGGACTCACGTCGGTGGCGCCTTCACTGCGCCGCCCGTGGGGCATCAATGGAGGCCGACCGGCGCGGCAGCCTTGGCCAGCCTTTGCATTGATTCCTGCGAGAATTGAGGCGATGAGGACGACGAAGCGGCGTCTTGCTGACTCGACGGACCCATCCCTGTTCGCGTCAAATCGCTTTCCAAGCACCCCCGGCGCCCCAGCGCGTCGGATTCGGCCTGGGTCCGCCGGCGCTAGTTTCGGCCTAAACCGACCAAAAACGGGCTCCTGGGACGTGACTGGACCGATTTTTAAATGTTGGCGTAAAAAAATCGCCTAATGAGGACATGTTGGGGACGCGGCTGGAGATGCTCACATAGATTGCTGAACCAAATAATCTCCTGATGAATCAAAATATTATTAAGAGCGACTACGATTTCAGTCCGTGTACTGTACAACTCAGTATATTTAAAAGGCCCCAACTCCTCAAGTTAATGCGGATTTGGGTTCCCGCAAAAGAAATTGTGGATTTGGGTAATCACGGTCCATAAACTGCCCTGTTCGCTCCGCATGAACCACGACACACTACCAGTCTGTCTGCCTCGCTCCGGCTGGTTGCCTATTTAACACACGTTGGGTCGCCCGCATATGCTCAGCTCAAGCCAAGCTACGCTGGTGCACGCCCCTTGCATCCATCCATCCATCCACGGGAACCATGGAGGAGAAGCCGGCCATTGGCTTGGGGAGCCTGGTGAGCAGCCTGCGAGTGGTGTACAAGAGCGGCAGGACCAAGGACCTCTCATGGAGGCGGTCGCAGCTCAAGGGGCTCATCAGGCTCCTGACGGAGAAGGAGGAGGAGATCTTCGACGCGCTCCACGACGACCTCGGCAAGCACCGGACTGAATCCTTCAGGGACGAGGTATTAACAGACGGTTCGTGCTTCGTTTAGCCAAGCTCTTCCCTGATCTGTGCTGCTGGTCTCTAGGTCGGGGTTCTCGTCAAGTCCATCAAGCACACGCTGCAAAACCTCGAGAAATGGGCGGCCCCTGAGAAGGCAAGCCCTTGCCAATCTTCATGGCTTACAAACGTCATTGGGCTGCTGCATGACTTCTTGTTTTTGTCAGTGTAGGCTCCTACGCCGCTGGTTTCCTTTCCGGCGACGGCGCTGGTGCTGCCGGAGCCGCTCGGGGTCGTGCTCATTTTCTCCTGCTGGAATCTTCCAATAGGTGCCCTCTTTGCTCCACAATCCCTTCAGTTTCATGATACCTGTTCTCTCAGTTCTTCATTATCTTTGCAATGAGATGAATAGACGATGAAGTCGGTAAAAATCAATCTTGACAGACCAATGCTCACCGCTAGCATCTAAAAAACGAATCTCGCCACTAGTACCAGCGTAGCATCGAAAGAGGAAAGAAGTTTTTTTTTCGAAACGGGAAAGAGGAAAGAAGTTCAAGAAGACGATTACGAGGTGTTGTTGGCTCGCTGTACGCTCACATGGTTTACTGCCAAAGGACCTCACATGCTCGTACGACCAAAGAACAGCGGTGCTGTACGAGGTCTGAGTTCAAACAACCTTTCTGATGGCAACAAGCTGGGTGCAGTCTTGCGATTGTGACAAGTGCCTTCTATTTTCACTATACATGTTGGTTGGCTGGTCACTTTTATGACAGGTTGATAATTTGATATGCGTAAGGCTGTTCCCTTTTTTCCTTCTTCTAACTGCATTTTTTAATATGAATAAAACACTAACAATAATAAAAGTTAACACATTAATATCAAGATCATACCCGGTCTCTAGAACGATACAATATCAAGATATTGAGATGCACACAGCCAAAAACATAAAAGAAGAATAAATAAATAACGGAAATGTTAACGTCCACACGCGTGGGCGTTGACTATCTCGACCACACGCATTCATCACCGTCCAGTACTATATGCACGAATTTTGACACAATCTGGCTGATTTTCTGTGCCACGTAAGACAAGGCGTGTGTGTGGTGTGTGGCATAGTTCGCCCACACATCCGTTTTATCACACGGAGGGGCCGGTGTGTGGGCGTTTAGCAGTTCACCCACACACCAGTTTTCAGTCACGCACAAGGGCTGGTGTGTGGGCATTTGCCATCTCGCCCACACGCCCGCCTCCTCTCCCACACGTAAACTGCTAGTTGCCATGTATTTTTGCAGCGCACATGGCAACTGGCTCTAGTGTGCTTTATAAGCAGGTGGCAACTCTCTTTTTTTACCCGAGTTGCCATGTGTTTTTGCAGGGTACACGGCAACTGCCTAGTGTGCACGTAAGCAGATGGCAACTGTCTTTTACCGAGTTGCCATGTGTTTTTGCATGGTACATGGCAACTGCCCCAACGTGCACGTACATGGCAACTGCCCTAACGTGCACGTAAGCAGATGGCAACTCTTCTTTTTTACATGGCAACTGCCCTAGCATGCTTGTGAGCACATGGCAACTCTCTCAACTGCCTAGTGTTAGTATGTGGCAACTCCTAAAGTTATGAAATCATGGCAATACATTAGATCAGACCATACATGGCAACTACAGTTGAGCAACCATGGCAACTGCAGTTGTCCGACATGGCAACCATAATTCAGCGACATGGCAACTGCATATAAACGAACATGGACGAGGGTCTGGACCATGGCAACTGCGGGCGCGCGGTGGGCATCATGCGTCGCGTGCGGGACTAGAAGGGTACGAGGCCTGACATACGGGCGTGTGGGCGTTATCAACTTCGCCCACACGCACGCGTGTGAGAGGGTTCAGGAGGGAAAAAAATATGTGTGTGGGCATTAGTTGTTTTGCCCACACGTAGGTGTGTGGTGTCAGGACCCCGATCCTAAGTCACACCGATCTAGCATGTAACACATCATATCACTTTGCGGCCTCACGCACGGTATTCCCACGGGTGCCACCTTACCTGGGCCGGGACCATTTGCGCCTTTTGCCTCACGTATATGATAGTGCCGCTAGTATCCATATGACAGAGAACCCGGGCCGACATGGCTAGTCGTGAACCCAAAGCGGCACTAACCCATGGGGACAGGCATACATGAATCAACCTCGAGCATGTCGGTCAACAGCGTGTGAATCCGGGCTGTAGCATTGGGCTAACAGGACTCCGGTAACCCGGGCTGTAGCAGGCTAGGCAGGACTCCGGATGTCACCGCGTGACATTTCCCCGAAGGGACAGACACAGGAACGAGGTGAAACACATGCCGGCCAGTCAAGTGTCCTGAGCAGTAGTGCTGGGCTAGTAGGACTCCGGTGAACCGGGCTGTAGCGGACTACTATGGCTAATGGAAGCACTAGACTACATTTCCCCATAAGAGAGGCTGCCAAGAATAAACAACTAGATTGTCGGATCCCATACATACCAAGCATTTCAACCATACACACAATATGCTTGATATGTGTAAATACAACATGGCATCACAACATAACTCTACGACTCAAGTATTTATTCATTAGGCTCCGAGGAGCGAGATATTACAAACATGGGTCTCATGACCCAATATTCAGAGCATACAAGTCAAAGCACACGCGGAAGCTTAACATGTCTGAGTACAGACATCTATAAATGAAAAAGGTTGAGAAGCCTGACTATCTACCAGATCCTGCCGAGGGCACAAGATCGTAGCTGAGGTAACAAGCTAAACGTCGAAATCCAAGCGGAACTTCTAGCGAGACTGAAGTCTCTCTGCAAAACATAAAATAAGCAAACGTGAGTACAAATGTACCCAGCAAGACTTACATTAGAACTATCTACATATGCATCGGTATCAACAAAGGGGTGGTGGAGTTCACTGCAGCAAGCCAGCTTTGACTCGGTGGCTAACCTGAACTACGACTGCAAGTAACTCTTTTGAGGTGGCGCACATGAGTCCACAAATTCACCATATCAATACACCACTATGGATCCGCTCCCGTCTCCCTACGAGAAGGCCATCCATAGCACTCACGCTTATCTTGCGCATTTTAGAGTATCCACTTTCACTTGTCTATGAACTATACAAGGGGTCCAAGTTTCCATATCCGAGGAATCCGGCTATTCGAATAGATAATGATAACCCTGCAGGGGTGTACTTCTTCACACACGCTCTCGCCACTTATCGCCCTGTACACGTCATGTATATAACACCCTCGATGCGACTATAGCTCCCACGTGTCGAGGCACGACTTAGAGACATAATCGCATTGAAGGCATATGTCGCAAGTTAGGCAATCTTCACAACATCCCATGTAATATGAACAATAAAAGGGAGAACATAGTTGGCTTACACTCGCCACGTCATGCAAGTACATAAATAACATTACATCATCCAAACACTCATGGCCCGACTACGGCGCCAAAATAAAAGAGAACCCAACATGCGACAAAGCCCCGAATCAAACCCCAACTAGGCACCACTACTGATCATCAGGAAAAGACACGTAGTAACGCTGAGAGTCTTCGTCGAACTCCCACTTGAGCTCGTACTCGTCACCTGGAGCGGAATCACCTGGACCTGCATCTGGAGTTATAGTATCTGTGAGCCACAGGGACTCAGCAATCTCACACCCTCGCGATCAAAACTATTTAAGCGTATAGGAAGGGTAAGGCAATATATGTGGAGCTGCAGCAAGCGACTAGCATATATGGTGGCTAACTTATACGCAAAAGAGAGCGAGAAGAGGAGGCAAAGCGCGAGCGAGAATCTAGAGGAACATCCTGCGCAAGCATACTCCAACACCGTGTCCATTTCCCGGACTCCGCCGAGAAGAGGCCATCACGGTAACACACTCAGTTGATTCATTTTAATTAATTAAGGTTCAAGTCATCTACAACCGGACATTAACAAATTCCCATCTGCCCATAACCGCGGGCACGGCTTTCGAAAGTTCAATCCCTGCAGGGGAGTCCCAACTTAGCCCATGACAAGCTCTCACGGTCAACGAAGGAATAGACCTCCTCCCAAGACGTTCCGATCAAACTCGGTATCTCGGTAATTCAAGACAACTTCGATAATGGTAAAACAAGTCCAGCAACACCACCCGCTGTGCCGACAAATCCCGATAGGAGCTGCACATATCTCGTTCTCAGGGCACACCGGATAAGCTAAGCGTACGGGAGCCAACGTAACCCAAGTTGCCGAGGGACGGCCCCGCACGGTGCTCTAGGTTGGACCAACACTCAGAGGAGCACTGGCCCGGGGGGGTAAAATAAGATGACCCTTGAGTCCGCGAAACCCAAGGGAAAGGCTAGGTGGCAAATGGTAAAACCAAGGTTGGGCACTGCTGGAGGAGTTTTATTCAAGGCGGACAGTCAAGGGGTTCCCATTATAACCCAACCGCGTAAGGAACGCAAAATCCGGGAACATAACGCCGATATGACGGAAACTAGGGAGGCAAGAGTGGAACAAAACACTAGGCGAGAGGCCGAGCCTTCCACCCTTTACCAAGTATATAGATGCAATAAGATAACATGGCAATATAATGATATCCCAACAAGTAAATAAAAGATGTTCCAATAAGGAACGGCCTCCAATCTTCACCTGCAACTAGCAACGCTATAAGAGGGGCTGAGCAAAGCGGTAACATAGTCAATCAACGGTTTGCTAGGACAATGGTGGGTTAGACGCTTGACATGGCAATTTGGGAGGCTGACAAGCAAAAGGTAGGCATCGTAGCATTGGCATAGCAAAAGAGCGAGCAAACTAGCATAGCAAAGATAGTAGTGATTTCGAGGGTATGATCATCTTGCCTGCACAGTTGTCAAAGTTGACTGGATCCTCAAGAGCAAACTCAACGGGCTCCTCGTTAGCGAACTCGTCTCCCGGCACTACCCAAACAAGACAAACAGGCAACAAGGACACAATCAACCACGTGCAAGGACCAAGCGATATTATGCAATGATGATATGCTATGCGGGATGCGATGCGGGATGCAAAATGCAAGATATGACAGAAAATTGCATGAACCTGGCCCCAACTTGGAATTCCAAGGGTGCCACTGGAAAGATAAGATGAAATCGCTTGAAAACGATGTAAAGAACGCCGGAATCGGAGTTACGGTTTGGAAATGGCAATCGATTCAAAATTGACACCGGTCTGCGATTTACAGCAAGTAGGCATCTAAATGCAATGAAATAAACATGCTACAGCCACCAAACATGACAAAAAAATACATGGCAGGGATGCACACAAGATGCTTAACAAAAGTCTAGCACTGAGCTACGGCCAATTCATTCATTAGGAGGTTCAAACAAGCATGGCAAAAACGCAAATGCAAAGCTGATTTCGGACTTAGTGAAATCAACACTTGTCTGAAATTTCGGATCACGAAGCCCTCTTCGGAGCAGCAAAACAACATGAAAAATGACCTAATTAAGACAAGTAAGAACATGGCATGGAGCTACTCAACAAGCTTAACAAAAGACCCAAAGTGACCTGGGGCCAAAAGGGTTCACAAAATATACTAACGGGTACACGAACATAGCTAAAACACAATCAGTTTTCAGACTTAGTGAAAACTGAGACATGCTGAAATATAACTCACGAAGGCACGTAAACGAGCTCGATGCACTCACCACGATGCAAGTCATGGCAAGGAAAGTATACATCCATTAAGAAGGCATAAAATGCAAGCTAGACATGGCAAGAACAATGGCATAGCATGCACGGATCAACTACAATAACGTCGGCAAAATCGCAAACAAGTTGACGATCTGTCCAGATTCACAACGAAGCAAAAGTAGAGCTCGATTGACTCAAGATAGGGTGCTCCATAATTGCAAAAAAAGACATGGATGGATATACCATAACAATATTAACAAAACTCCTTTACTGATCATCCTTAAAAGAGGCACGGATCACTAGGAAACAAGCTGAACATATGGCATCATGAACTAAATAATCCCAGACTTAGTGAAAACTACTAAGTCCCTGAAAACTGATTTACCGGATGCCTCACTTTACAAGCTTGCACAAGTCATCACACACATCCTAAAAATGCATGGGTTGCACCTCTGGAAAGAAGACAAAATCCTTAACAAAACATATGAAGGACTCACAGGCATATCATGCACACAATAATCATGGCAAAAATGACAAAAGTCTAAGATGAACTAGCAGATCTGACAATTAACTCACGAAGCCCTCTTATAACAGTATTTCGAGCATCAAGATGAGCTCAAATGAAAATGATGCAATGGAACGAAATGATGTATTCGTCGAGGCGAACATTTTCATATACTATATGTCCAAAACGAAGCTACGGATGCAAAGATACGGCCGGTCAAAGTAGACATAAGAATTAGGGTTAGGGACGAAAAAGTCAACCGAAAATATCTCCAGATCCAGATCTGGAATCACTGTTCACGGGCACGGACTTCGAGGTCGCCGGATTCTTCGCCAGAGTTCGTCCGGGATCGCCGGAGCTTGGAGAGGAGGAGGCCGGACGGCGGGGCCGGCCGGATCCGAGGCGCGGCGGGGTAGCGGCGGCGATGGCGAGGTCGGTGGCGGCCGGGCGGCGGCGCGGGCTCGGCGCCGGGCGGGGCGGCGGCGAGGTGCGGCGGTCACCGGCATCGAGTGGCGGGGCGGCTCCGGCCACCGGGCGCGGGGACGGAGGAGAGAGGCGGCGGCGCTCGGGCGAGGAGGCGGCAGCCCGGACGAGGCGGCGCGGGGGCCAGGGATGGGCCTGGCGGGCCGGCGGCGGAGGCGAGTGGCGCGGGCCACGTGGCGGGAGGCGGTTGGCTGCGGCGGTGGGGCGGACAAAGTCCGGCATGGCCGGACACGTCCGGTGCGCGGCGCATCCGATTTTTAGGGTTTCGAGAGGGGGAGATGATCCGAAAATTGTGGGGCTATTTATAGGCATAGGTGGAGCTAGGAGAGTCCAAATGAGGTGTGGTTTTCGGCCACGCGATCGTGATCGAACTCTCTAGGACATGGAGCAGAGTTTGGTGGGTTTTGGGCCAAATTGGAGGGGTGTTGGGCTGCAACACACACGAGGCCTTTTCGGTCCCTCGGTTAACCGTTGGAGTATCAAACGAAGTCCAAATGATACGAAACTTGACAGGCGGTCTACCGGTAGTAAACCAAGGCCGCTTGGCAAGTCTCGGTCTAATCCGGAAATGTTTAATCCCCACACACGAAAGAAAGCTAGAAATGACCACCGGAGGAGAATGAAGCGCCGGAATGCAAAACGGACAACGCAAATGCTCGAATGCATGAGATGAACACGTATGCAAATGCAATGCACATGATGACATGATATGAGATGCATGAAAACGAAAACAACACACGGAGACAAAGACCCGAACCCGAGAAATAAATATAACTTAACGCCGAAAACGGCAAGAGTTGGAGTACAAATTGGGCAAGTTATATCTGGGGCGTTACAACACTCCACCACTATGAAAGGATCTCGTCCTGAGATCTAGGACTGAAAGAACTCCGGGTACTCATAACGGAGGTGATCCTCGTGTCCCCAGATAGCTTCACGGTCGGAATGGTGTGACCACTTGACTTTGAGAAATTTGATTGACTTGTTGCGAGTCTTGCGTTCAGTCTCTTCAAGAATAGCAACTGGGTGGTCACGATAAGAGAGATCTTCTTGGAGCTCAATGTCCTCGAAGTTGACGGTGCGGTCAGGAATCTTGAAGCACTTTCGAAGCTGAGAGACATGGAACACGTCATGAACATTTACAAAGTTTGAAGGAAGCTCGAGTTGATAGGCGAGGTCGCCTCTCTTGCTGACAATCTTGAAAGGTCCCACGTATCTAGGGGCAAGCTTCCCTTTGATACCGAAGCGACAAGTACCTTTCATAGGAGAGACACGGAGGTAAACAAGATCTTCGATCTCGAAAGCCAAATCACGGTGCTTACTATCATAGTAGCTCTTCTGGCGGGATTGGGCTGCTTTGAGGTTATCACGAATGACTTTGCACATTTCTTCTGCTTCTGTGATTAAGTCATTACCCAAAAGCTGACGTTCACCGGTTTCAGACCAGTTGAGAGGGGTACGGCACTTCCTGCCATACAGAATTTTAAATGGGGCCTTGCCCGAACTTGCTTGAAAACTGTTGTTATAGGAGAATTCAGCATAAGGAAGACATCCTCCCACTTCATGCCGAAGGAGATCACACAAGCCCTGAGCATATCTTCAAGAATCTGGTTGACACGCTCGACTTGACCGCTTGTTTGAGGATGAAAAGCAGTGCTGAAGCGGATGTTGGTGCCCATGGCCTTCTGAAAAGAATCCCAAAACTTGGAGGTAAAAATGCTGCCACGGTCTGAAGATGTCACTTGAGGAATACCGTGCAGAGAGACAATTCGAGAGGTATAGAGTTCCGCCAATTGAGCTGCGGTGATCGACTCTTTGATAGGCAGAAAGTGAGCCACTTTGGTGAGCTTGTCGATGACAACAAATATAGCATCATTGCCACGCTTGGACTTTGGAAACCCAGTCACGAAGTCCATTTCAATGTGGTCAAACTTCCATTCTGGAATGGCAAGAGGTTGGAGGAGACCAGCTGGCCTTTGGTGTTCTGCCTTCACTCTTCTGCAGACATCACATTCATTCACGAATTAAGCTATCTCGCGCTTCATTCGAGTCCACCAATAAGTTTGCTTAAGGTCTTGATACATCTTCGTGCTCCCAGGGTGGATGGAGAGGAGAGAATTGTGAGCCTCGTTCATGATCAGTTTACGGAGTTCACCTTTGGGCACAACAATACGATCCTCGAAGAAAAGAGTGTCCTTGTCATCAAGGCGGTAGCACTTGTACTTGGACTGACTCTTGGCAATCCCAATCTTCACCTTTTTCACCATAGCATCAAGAAGCTGGGCTTGGCGAATCTGGTCTTCTAAGGTAGGAGAGACTTGAAGGTTGGCGAGGAAACCTTGAGGAACAACTTGCAGATTAAGCTTGCGGAAAGCTTCACAAAGCTCGGGTTGATAAGGCTTGATAATCAGACTGTTGCAGTAAGCCTTCCTGCTCAATGCGTCAGCAATCACATTAGCCTTGCCCGGAGTATACTCGATACTCGGGTTATACTCTTGAATCATTTCGACCCATCGAGTTTGCCTGAGGTTGAGATTAGGCTGAGTGAAGATGTACTTGAGACTCTTGTGATCAGTGAAAATGTCCACTTTTCTTCTCAATAGAAGATGTCTCCAAGTCAAAAGAGCATGCACAACTGCCGCCAACTCGAGATCATGAGTGGGGTAGTTCTTCTCATTAGGCTTCAACTGGCGAGATGTATAAGCAACAACTTTCTTCTCTTGCATCAATACTGCGCCAAGACCTTGGAGAGAGGCATCACAAAAGACCTCGTACGACTTGGATTCATCAGATGGAGTCAGAACTGGAGCAGTGATCAATTTCTCTTTCAAAGTGTTGAAAGCAATATCACACTCCGGAGACCAAACGTACTTGACGTGCTTCTGAAGAAGATTAGAGAGAGGCTTCGTGATCTTAGAAAAGTTTTCAACGAATCTTCGGCAATAGCTTGCGAGACCGAGAAAACTGCGGAGTTGCTTCACATTCTGAGGAGGTTCCCAATTCACAATTGCGGACACCTTCTCAGGATTCACGGCAATGCCCTTGGCAGAGATGACATGACCAAGATAAAGAACCTCATCGAGCCAAAATTCGCACTTGAAGAACTTGGCGTAGAACTGATGTTCCCTGAGCTTATCAAGAACCAAACGCAAGTGCTTGGCATGATCTTCCTTGTTCTTCGAGAAAACCAGAATGTCGTCGAGATAGACCAAAACGAAGTCATTGGTGTAGGCGTTGAAGATGAAGTTCATCATGCGAGAGAACGTCGGAGGAGCGTTGGCGAGGCCAAAAGACATGACAGTGTATTCATATGAACCAAAGGTTGTTCTGAATGTTGTCTTGGGAATATCTTCTTCACGAATGCGAATCTGGTGATAACCCATACGGAGATCAAGCTTGGAGAATACTTGGGTACCTTTGAGTTGTTCGAACAGCTCATTGATGTTGGGAAGAGGGTATTTGTTCTTGATGGTCTTCTTGTTCACCGGACGGTAATCAACACAAAGTCGGTCCGTTCCATCCTTCTTCTTCACAAAAAGAACACCACAACCCCACGGAGAAGAACTAGGCCGGATAAGGCCCATTCTTTCCTGCTCATCGAGTTGCTTCTTCAGCACTTTCAACTCTTCAGGTCCGAGCTTGTAAGGACGCTTGCACACAGGTTCCATGCCAGGCTCAAGTTCAATAACGAATTCAACTAGCCGGTGCGGAGGCATTCCTGGGAGCTCTTCTGGAAAGACGTCTTGATATTCGCAAACGACTGGAATTTGCAAGATGGCGTCCAATTCACCCTTCTTATTGAGAGAAAACAGACGAATGGTATCATCACGAGCGGCAAAGACAATTACATCCTCAGACGAATGAGTCAATTGAATCTGCCTGGCTGCACAATCAAGCTGAGCCTTGTGCTTAGAAAGCCAATCCATCCCAAGAATAAGATCAATATCCTAGTTACCAAGAACCATTGGAGAAGCCAGAAACTTGAAATCACCCATCATGATAGAAACATCCGGAACTATTGAAGTAGCCCTCATAGACTTAGCCGGAGAAACCACTCCCATAGGTTTACCCAACATTTATGAAACGAAGTCATGCTTGGAAACAAATGGTCTTGACATGAAACAATGCGATGCACCAGTATCAAAAAGAACTTTTGCTGGAAAAGAGTTAACTGGAAAGTTACCCATGATCACATCTGACGAGTCCTCTGCCTGAGCTGCATTCATCAAATTCACCTTGGCATGCTTGGGGTTATGCTTGACCACAGCTGTACTTGCCGATCTGACAGGAGGAGGAGGAAGACGCCTCTGGTTGAAACACTTGTTAGCATAGTGACCCTTCTGTTGGCACTTGTTGCAAGTGACCTCTGAAAGCGGACGGTGATACGGAGCACTCGATCTTGGAGCTTGAGACGAAGTCTTATTCTGAAAGCCAGGGTTGGGTGGGTGGGAAGAACCACTACCACCTTTGCTCTTCTGCTGATACGGCTGACGGAACGGAGGAGGAGGAAGCCAAAACTTCTGCTGCTTGGCCACTTGAGTAGAGGAAGAAGAAGTAGCATCTCTGACTCGCTTCTTGGAAGCATCACACCTCAACTGAGCAGCCTCTTGCTTCAGTGCCATGTTGTAGAACGCATCGTACCTCAAGGGCTCAAAGAGGATAAGAGCGAGCTAAATTTCTTCTCTGAGACCACCCCTGAACTGATATATCATGCTCTTCTCATCAGGCATGTCCTGCTTGGCAAAGCGGGCGAGCTTCTGGAACAACTTGTTGTAGTCATAGACAGACAAAGAGCCTTTCTTCAGATTGCGGAATTCCTCATGCTTGCTTTCAACCACGCTCTGCGGAATATGATGAGCTCGGAAATCTCGACGGAAATCATCCCAAGTGATAACACGTCCACCTCTGGAGTCCCTGTACTGCTGGAACCATTCTGCAGCTTGATCTTTGAGTTGGAAGGAAGCGAACTTGACAAAGTCCTCAGGCCTGACGTTACTGCACTCGAAATGCTTACACAGATCCACAAGCCAATCGTCAGCATCGGTTGCCTCAACACAATTGCTGAAAGTTGTTGGCCCGTTAGCAAGGAACTGGTTGAGTGTAGCAAAGTGACTCTGATTGCTGCCTAGATTCCCTTGACTGCCTTGATTGCGCTCTTGGAGAATTTGCATGATCAGCTGAGTGTTTGCATTGGTTGTGGCCATCACAGCTTGCCATGCCTCTGGAGGAGGTGGAGGTGGTGGCGGATCAGGATTCGGAGTCGTGCGCGTTGGAGGAGCCATCCTGAAGAGGTTGACCACCATTAGCACATTGACAGATAAATATTGAAGCTGAATCCAACGGAATGGAAATTGCAACATATAGTCTTCACATCCGAACAAAATGAACGAATGCATTCCTCTTGAAATGGTCACATATCCATAAATTGAGAAGCCACGTAGAATTAAGATAGAGAAATAAATCAACAAGGTACGGAACGAGAACGAATAATCGGTAAGAAATCTCAATCTCAAACCAATATCCGTGGAAGAAGAAAAAAAACTAGAGCTACTAGAATTCCCACCTATGAAACTCCCGAACCTTTCCGTTATGCAATCAGGTGTTGGGGATACAGGGGAAGCATAATATCTCACCCAAACTAGCAAATCCTACATCCAGCTGTATCCATCCTTCAACACATAACCAAGAAACCTTCGGAAACCATCTACCTCAACCTTCGAAAAGCAACCGTTATACAAGTTATGGCGATACTCCCGAACTCCCGCCCCAGTACTGGGTGGCGTCGAGGTTATCTCACCAACGAACTGCATAAAAGAGATTTTCGATGTCGGCGAACATATCTCAAGTATTCCAGAATTGCAACGATAAAATTATGATGACAACACCTCAGAGCTCAACTCCCCGGGACACTTCCACTAAACCCCTGACAAGAGGCACCAAGACAATGTTCTCATCATAAGCCATCGGAACGATTACAAGATACTCGCGTGATCCTAAAATTTTTTTTAGAGAAATTTGAGAAGAGAAGAGTCAAAACTCTACGTCAGGATGTCTTACCAGAGCGATGAGGAGACTGGGAAGTAAAAAGAATTCCTAAACTCTCCGATATATAATTCCTAAAGACTCAAAACATTTTTATAGACACAACTCGGCCGCTAAAAACGATCAAGCAATGGGGCTCCTAAGGTCGGGGAAGGCTCTGATTACCAACTTATAACACCCTCGATGCGACTATAGCTCCCACGTGTCGAGGCACGACTTAGAGACATAATCGCATTGAGGGCATATGTCGCAAGTTAGGCAATCTTCACAACATCCCATGTAATATGAACAATAAAAGGGAGAACATAGTTGGCTTACACTCGCCACGTCATTCAAGTACATAAATAACATTACATCATCCAAACACTCATGGCCCGACTACGGCGCCAAAATAAAAGAGAACCCAACATGCGACAAAGCCCCGAATCAAACCCCAACTAGGCACCACTACTGATCATCAGGAAAAGACACGTAGTAACGCTGAGAGTCTTCGTCGAACTCCCACTTGAGCTCGTACTCGTCACCTGGAGCGGAATCACCTGGACCTGCATCTGGAGTTATAGTATCTGTGAGCCACAGGGACTCAGCAATCTCACACCCTCGCGATCAAAACTATTTAAGCGTATAGGAAGGGTAAGGCAATATATGTGGAGCTGCAGCAAGCGACTAGCATATATGGTGGCTAACTTATACGCAAAAGAGAGCGAGAAGAGGAGGCAAAGCGCGAGCGAGAATCTAGAGGAACATCCTGCGCAAGCATACTCCAACACCGTGTCCACTTCCCGGACTCCGCCGAGAAGAGGCCATCACGGTAACACACTCAGTTGATTCATTTTAATTAATTAAGGTTCAAGTCATCTACAACCGGACATTAACAAATTCCCGTCTGCCCATAACCGCGGGCACGGCTTTCGAAAGTTCAATCCCTGCAGGGGAGTCCCAACTTAGCCCATGACAAGCTCTCACGGTCAACGAAGGAATAGACCTCCTCCCAAGACGTTCCGATCAAACTCGGTATCTCGGTAATTCAAGACAACTTCGATAATGGTAAAACAAGTCCAGCAACACCACCCGCTGTGCCGACAAATCCCGATAGGAGCTGCACATATCTCGTTCTCAGGGCACACCGGATAAGCTAAGCGTACAGGAGCCAACGTAACCCAAGTTGCCGAGGGACGGCCCCGCACGGTGCTCTAGGTTGGACCAACACTCAGAGGAGCACTGGCCCGGGGGGGGGGGGGGGGTAAAATAAGATGACCCTTGAGTCCGCGAAACCCAAGGGAAAGGCTAGGTGGCAAATGGTAAAACCAAGGTTGGGCACTGCTGGAGGAGTTTTATTCAAGGCGGACAGTCAAGGGGTTCCCATTATAACCCAACCGCGTAAGGAACGCAAAATCCGGGAACATAACGCCGATATGACGGAAACTAGGGAGGCAAGAGTGGAACAAAACACTAGGCGAGAGGCCGAACCTTCCACCCTTTACCAAGTATATAGATGCAATAAGATAACATGGCAATATAATGATATCCCAACAAGTAAATAAAAGATGTTCCAATAAGGAACGGCCTCCAATCTTCACCTGTAACTAGCAACGCTATAAGAGGGGCTGAGCAAAGCGGTAACATAGCCAATCAACGGTTTGCTAGGACAATGGTGGGTTAGAGGCTTGACATGGCAATTTGGGAGGCTGACAAGCAAAAGGTAGGCATCGTAGCATTGGCATAGCAAAAGAGCGAGCAAACTAGCATAGCAAAGATAGTAGTGATTTCGAGGGTATGATCATCTTGCCTGCACAGTTGTCAAAGTTGACTGGATCCTCAAGAGCAAACTCAACGGGCTCCTCGTTAGTGAACTCGTCTCCCGGCACTACCCAAACAAGACAAACAGGCAACAAGGACACAATCAACCACGTGCAAGGACCAAGCGATATTATGCAATGATGATATGCTATGCGGGATGCGATGCGGGATGCAAAATGCAAGATATGACAGGAAATTGCATGAACCTGGCCCCAACTTGGAATTCCAAGGGTGCCACCGGAAAGATAAGATGAAATCGCTTGAAAACGATGTAAAGAACGCCGGAATCGGAGTTACGGTTTGGAAATGGCAATCGATTCAAAATTGACACCGGTCTGCGATTTACAGCAAGTAGGCATCTAAATGCAATGAAATGAACATGCTACAGCCACCAAACATGACAAAAAAAATACATGGCAGGGATGCACACAAGATGCTTAACAAAAGTCTAGCACTGATCTATGGCCAATTAATTCATTAGGAGGTTCAAACAAGCATGGCAAAAACGCAAATGCAAAGCTGATTTCGGACTTAGTGAAATCAACACTTGTCTGAAATTTCGGATCACGAAGCCCTCTTCGGAGCAGCAAAACAACATGAAACATGACCTAATTAAGACAAGTAAGAACATGGCATGGAGCTACTCAACAAGCTTAACAAAAGACCCAAAGTGACCTGGGGCCAAAAGGGTTCACAAAATATACTAACGGGTACACGAACATAGCTAAAACACAATCAGTTTTCAGACTTAGTGAAAACTGAGACATGCTGAAATATAACTCACGAAGGCACGTAAACGAGCTCGATGCACTCACCACGATGCAAGTCATGGCAAGGAAAGTATACATCCATTAAGAAGGCATAAAATGCAAGCTAGACATGGCAAGAACAATGGCATAGCATGCACGGATCAACTACAATAACGTCGGCAAAATCGCAAACAAGTTGACGATCTGTCCAGATTCACAACGAAGCAAAAGTAGAGCTCGATTGACTCAAGATAGGGTGCTCCATAATTGCAAAAAAAGACATGGATGGATATACCATAACAATATTAACAAAACTCCTTTACTGATCATCCTTAAAAGAGGCACGGATCACTAGGAAACAAGCTGAACATATGGCATCATGAACTAAATAATCCCAGACTTAGTGAAAACTACTAAGTCCCTGAAAACTGATTTACCGGATGCCTCACTTTACAAGCTTGCACAAGTCATCACACACATCCTAAAAATGCATGGGTTGCACCTCTGGAAAGAAGACAAAATCCTTAACAAAACATATGAAGGACTCACAGGCATATCATGCACACAATAATCATGGCAAAAATGACAAAAGTCTAAGATGAACTAGCAGATCTGACAATTAACTCACGAAGCCCTCTTATAACAGCATTTCGAGCATCAAGATGAGCTCAAATGAAAATGATGCAATGGAACAAAATGATGTATTCGTCGAGACGAACATTTTCATATACTATATGTCCAAAACAAAGCTACGGATGCAAAGATACGGCCGGTCAAAGTAGACATAAGAATTAGGGTTAGGGACGAAAAAGTCAACCGAAAATATCTCCAGATCCAGATCTGGAATCACTGTTCACGGGCACGGACTTCGAGGTCGCCGGATTCTTCGCCAGAGTTCGTCCGGGATCGCCGGAGCTTGGAGAGGAGGAGGCCGGACGGCGGGGCCGGCCGGATCCGAGGCGCGGCGGGGTAGCGGCGGCGATGGCGAGGTCGGTGGCGGCCGGGCGGCGGCGCGGGCTCGGCGCCGGGCGGGGCGGCGGCGAGGTGCGGCGGTCGCCGGCATCGAGTGGCGGGGCGGCTCCGGCCACCGGGCGCGGGGACGGAGGAGAGAGGCGGCGGCGCTCGGGCGAGGAGGCGGCAGCCCGGACGAGGCGGCGCGGGGGCCAGGGATGGGCCTGGCGGGCCGGCGGCGGAGGCGAGTGGCGCGGGCCACGTGGCGGGAGGCGGTTGGCTGCGGCGGTGGGGCGGACAAAGTCCGGCGTGGCCGGACACGTCCGGTGCACGGCGCATCCGATTTTTAGGGTTTCGAGAGGGGGAGATGATCCGAAAATTGTGGGGCTATTTATAGGCATAAGTGGAGCTAGGAGAGTCCAAATGAGGTGTGGTTTTCGGCCACGCGATTGTGATCGAACTCTCTAGGACATGGAGCAGAGTTTGGTGGGTTTTGGGCTAAATTGGAGGAGTGTTGGGCTGCAACACACACGAGGCCTTTTCGGTCCCTCGGTTAACCGTTGGAGTATCAAACGAAGTCCAAATGATACGAAACTTGACAGGCGGTCTACCGGTAGTAAACCAAGGCCGCTTGGCAAGTCTCGGTCCAATCCGGAAATGTTTAATCCCCACACACGAAAGAAAGCTAGAAATGACCACCGGAGGAGAATGAAGCGCCGGAATGCAAAACGGACAACGGGGAAAATGCTCGAATGCATGAGATGAACACGTATGCAAATGCAATGCACATGATGACATGATATGAGATGCATGAAAACGAAAACAACACACGGAGACAAAGACCCGAACCCGAGAAATAAATATAACTTAACGCCGAAAACGGCAAGAGTTGGAGTACAAATTGGGCAAGTTATATCTGGGGCGTTACAACACTCCACCACTATGAAAGGATCTCGTCCTGAGATCTAGGACTGAAAGAACTCCGGGTACTCATAACGGAGGTGATCCTCGTGTCCCCAGATAGCTTCACGGTCGGAATGGTGTGACCACTTGACTTTGAGAAATTTGATTGACTTGTTGCGAGTCTTGCGTTCAGTCTCTTCAAGAATAGCAACTGGGTGGTCACGATAAGAGAGATCTTCTTGGAGCTCAATGTCCTCGAAGTTGACGGTGCGGTCAGGAATCTTGAAGCACTTTCGAAGCTGAGAGACATGGAACACGTCATGTACATTTGCAAAGTTTGAAGGAAGCTCGAGTTGATAGGCGAGGTCGCCTCTCTTGCTGACAATCTTGAAAGGTCCCACGTATCTAGGGGCAAGCTTCCCTTTGATACCGAAGCGACGAGTACCTTTCATAGGAGAGACACGGAGGTAAACAAGATCTTCGATCTCGAAAGCCAAATCACGGTGCTTACTATCATAGTAGCTCTTCTGGCGGGATTGGGCTGCTTTGAGGTTATCACGAATGACTTTGCACATTTCTTCTGCTTCTGTGATTAAGTCATTACCCAAAAGCTGACGTTCACCGGTTTCAGACCAGTTGAGAGGGGTACGGCACTTCCTGCCATACAGAATTTTAAATGGGGCCTTGCCCGAACTTGCTTGAAAACTGTTGTTATAGGAGAATTCAGCATAAGGAAGACATCCTCCCACTTCATGCCGAAGGAGATCACACAAGCCCTGAGCATATCTTCAAGAATCTGGTTGACACGCTCGACTTGACCGCTTGTTTGAGGATGAAAAGCAGTGCTGAAGCGGATGTTGGTGCCCATGGCCTTCTGAAAAGAATCCCAAAACTTGGAGGTAAAAATGCTGCCACGGTCTGAAGATGTCACTTGAGGAATACCGTGCAGAGAGACAATTCGAGAGGTATAGAGTTCCGCCAATTGAGCTGCGGTGATCGACTCTTTGATAGGCAGAAAGTGAGCCACTTTGGTGAGCTTGTCGATGACAACAAATATAGCATCATTGCCACGCTTGGACTTTGGAAACCCAGTCACGAAGTCCATTTCAATGTGGTCAAACTTCCATTCTGGAATGGCAAGAGGTTGGAGGAGACCAGCTGGCCTTTGGTGTTCTGCCTTCACTCTTCTGCAGACATCACATTCATTCACGAATTAAGCTATCTCGCGCTTCATTCGAGTCCACCAATAAGTTTGCTTAAGGTCTTGATACATCTTCGTGCTCCCAGGGTGGATGGAGAGGAGAGAATTGTGAGCCTCGTTCATGATCAGTTTACGGAGTTCACCTTTGGGCACAACAATACGATCCTCGAAGAAAAGAGTGTCCTTGTCATCAAGGCGGTAGCACTTGTACTTGGACTGACTCTTGGCAATCCCAATCTTCACCTTTTTCACCATAGCATCAAGAAGCTGGGCTTGGCGAATCTGGTCTTCTAAGGTAGGAGAGACTTGAAGGTTGGCGAGGAAACCTTGAGGAACAACTTGCAGATTAAGCTTGCGGAAAGCTTCACAAAGCTCGGGTTGATAAGGCTTGATAATCAGACTGTTGCAGTAAGCCTTCCTGCTCAATGCGTCAGCAATCACATTAGCCTTGCCCGGAGTATACTCGATACTCGGGTTATACTCTTGAATCATTTCGACCCATCGAGTTTGCCTGAGGTTGAGATTAGGCTGAGTGAAGATGTACTTGAGACTCTTGTGATCAGTGAAAATGTCCACTTTTCTTCTCAATAGAAGATGTCTCCAAGTCAAAAGAGCATGCACAACTGCCGCCAACTCGAGATCATGAGTGGGGTAGTTCTTCTCATTAGGCTTCAACTGGCGAGATGTATAAGCAACAACTTTCTTCTCTTGCATCAATACTGCGCCAAGACCTTGGAGAGAGGCATCACAAAAGACCTCGTACGACTTGGATTCATCAGATGGAGTCAGAACTGGAGCAGTGATCAATTTCTCTTTCAAAGTGTTGAAAGCAATATCACACTCCGGAGACCAAACGTACTTGACGTGCTTCTGAAGAAGATTAGAGAGAGGCTTCGTGATCTTAGAAAAGTTTTCAACGAATCTTCGGCAATAGCTTGCGAGACCGAGAAAACTGCGGAGTTGCTTCACATTCTGAGGAGGTTCCCAATTCACAATTGCGGACACCTTCTCAGGATTCACGGCAATGCCCTTGGCAGAGATGACATGACCAAGATAAAGAACCTCATCGAGCCAAAATTCGCACTTGAAGAACTTGGCGTAGAACTGATGTTCCCTGAGCTTATCAAGAACCAAACGCAAGTGCTTGGCATGATCTTCCTTGTTCTTCGAGAAAACCAGAATGTCGTCGAGATAGACCAAAACGAAGTCATTGGTGTAGGCGTTGAAGATGAAGTTCATCATGCGAGAGAACGTCGGAGGAGCGTTGGCGAGGCCAAAAGACATGACAGTGTATTCATATGAACCAAAGGTTGTTCTGAATGTTGTCTTGGGAATATCTTCTTCACGAATGCGAATCTGGTGATAACCCATACGGAGATCAAGCTTGGAGAATACTTGGGTACCTTTGAGTTGTTCGAACAGCTCATTGATGTTGGGAAGAGGGTATTTGTTCTTGATGGTCTTCTTGTTCACCGGACGGTAATCAACACAAAGTCGGTCCGTTCCATCCTTCTTCTTCACAAAAAGAACACCACAACCCCACGGAGAAGAACTAGGCCGGATAAGGCCCATTCTTTCCTGCTCATCGAGTTGCTTCTTCAGCACTTTCAACTCTTCAGGTCCGAGCTTGTAAGGACGCTTGCACACAGGTTCCATGCCAGGCTCAAGTTCAATAACGAATTCAACTAGCCGGTGCGGAGGCATTCCTGGGAGCTCTTCTGGAAAGACGTCTTGATATTCGCAAACGACTGGAATTTGCAAGATGGCGTCCAATTCACCCTTCTTATTGAGAGAAAACAGACGAATGGTATCATCACGAGCGGCAAAGACAATTACATCCTCAGACGAATGAGTCAATTGAATCTGCCTGGCTGCACAATCAAGCTGAGCCTTGTGCTTAGAAAGCCAATCCATCCCAAGAATAAGATCAATATCCTAGTTACCAAGAACCATTGGAGAAGCCAGAAACTTGAAATCACCCATCATGATAGAAACATCCGGAACTATTGAAGTAGCCCTCATAGACTTAGCCGGAGAAACCACTCCCATAGGTTTACCCAACATTTATGAAACGAAGTCATGCTTGGAAACAAATGGTCTTGACATGAAACAATGCGATGCACCAGTATCAAAAAGAACTTTTGCTGGAAAAGAGTTAACTGGAAAGTTACCCATGATCACATCTGACGAGTCCTCTGCCTGAGCTGCATTCATCAAATTCACCTTGGCATGCTTGGGGTTATGCTTGACCACAGCTGTACTTGCCGATCTGACAGGAGGAGGAGGAAGACGCCTCTGGTTGAAACACTTGTTAGCATAGTGACCCTTCTGTTGGCACTTGTTGCAAGTGACCTCTGAAAGCGGACGGTGATACGGAGCACTCGATCTTGGAGCTTGAGACGAAGTCTTATTCTGAAAGCCAGGGTTGGGTGGGTGGGAAGAACCACTACCACCTTTGCTCTTCTGCTGATACGGCTGACGGAACGGAGGAGGAGGAAGCCAAAACTTCTGCTGCTTGGC
Source organism: Triticum urartu (assembly GCF_056163025.1). NCBI lineage: Eukaryota > Viridiplantae > Streptophyta > Magnoliopsida > Poales > Poaceae > Triticum > Triticum urartu. The sequence goes on along the minus strand of NC_141878.1, from coordinate 438,509,165 downwards.
CACTTGAGTAGAGGAAGAAGAAGTAGCATCTCTGACTCGCTTCTTGGAAGCATCACACCTCAACTGAGCAGCCTCTTGCTTCAGTGCCATGTTGTAGAACGCATCGTACCTCAAGGGCTCAAAGAGGATAAGAGCGAGCTAAATTTCTTCTCTGAGACCACCCCTGAACTGATATATCATGCTCTTCTCATCAGGCATGTCCTGCTTGGCAAAGCGGGCGAGCTTCTGGAACAACTTGTTGTAGTCATAGACAGACAAAGAGCCTTTCTTCAGATTGCGGAATTCCTCATGCTTGCTTTCAACCACGCTCTGCGGAATATGATGAGCTCGGAAATCTCGACGGAAATCATCCCAAGTGATAACACGTCCACCTCTGGAGTCCCTGTACTGCTGGAACCATTCTGCAGCTTGATCTTTGAGTTGGAAGGAAGCGAACTTGACAAAGTCCTCAGGCCTGACGTTACTGCACTCGAAATGCTTACACAGATCCACAAGCCAATCGTCAGCATCGGTTGCCTCAACACAATTGCTGAAAGTTGTTGGCCCGTTAGCAAGGAACTGGTTGAGTGTAGCAAAGTGACTCTGATTGCTGCCTAGATTCCCTTGACTGCCTTGATTGCGCTCTTGGAGAATTTGCATGATCAGCTGAGTGTTTGCATTGGTTGTGGCCATCACAGCTTGCCATGCCTCTGGAGGAGGTGGAGGTGGTGGCGGATCAGGATTCGGAGTCGTGCGCGTTGGAGGAGCCATCCTGAAGAGGTTGACCACCATTAGCACATTGACAGATAAATATTGAAGCTGAATCCAACGGAATGGAAATTGCAACATATAGTCTTCACATCCGAACAAAATGAACGAATGCATTCCTCTTGAAATGGTCACATATCCATAAATTGAGAAGCCACGTAGAATTAAGATAGAGAAATAAATCAACAAGGTACGGAACGAGAACGAATAATCGGTAAGAAATCTCAATCTCAAACCAATATCCGTGGAAGAAGAAAAAAAACTAGAGCTACTAGAATTCCCACCTATGAAACTCCCGAACCTTTCCGTTATGCAATCAGGTGTTGGGGATACAGGGGAAGCATAATATCTCACCCAAACTAGCAAATCCTACATCCAGCTGTATCCATCCTTCAACACATAACCAAGAAACCTTCGGAAACCATCTACCTCAACCTTCGAAAAGCAACCGTTATACAAGTTATGGCGATACTCCCGAACTCCCGCCCCAGTACTGGGTGGCGTCGAGGTTATCTCACCAACGAACTGCATAAAAGAGATTTTCGATGTCGGCGAACATATCTCAAGTATTCCAGAATTGCAACGATAAAATTATGATGACAACACCTCAGAGCTCAACTCCCCGGGACACTTCCACTAAACCCCTGACAAGAGGCACCAAGACAATGTTCTCATCATAAACCATCGGAACGATTACAAGATACTCGCGTGATCCTAAAATTTTTTTTAGAGAAATTTGAGAAGAGAAGAGTCAAAACTCTACGTCAGGATGTCTTACCAGAGCGATGAGGAGACTGGGAAGTAAAAAGAATTCCTAAACTCTCCGATATATAATTCCTAAAGACTCAAAACATTTTTATAGACACAACTCGGCCGCTAAAAACGATCAAGCAATGGGGCTCCTAAGGTCGGGGAAGGCTCTGATTACCAACTTATAACACCCTCGATGCGACTATAGCTCCCACGTGTCGAGGCACGACTTAGAGACATAATCGCATTGAGGGCATATGTCGCAAGTTAGGCAATCTTCACAACATCCCATGTAATATGAACAATAAAAGGGAGAACATAGTTGGCTTACACTCGCCACGTCATTCAAGTACATAAATAACATTACATCATCCAAACACTCATGGCCCGACTACGGCGCCAAAATAAAAGAGAACCCAACATGCGACAAAGCCCCGAATCAAACCCCAACTAGGCACCACTACTGATCATCAGGAAAATACACGTAGTAACGCTGAGAGTCTTCGTCGAACTCCCACTTGAGCTCGTACTCGTCACCTGGAGCGGAATCACCTGGACCTGCATCTGGAGTTATAGTATCTGTGAGCCACAGGGACTCAGCAATCTCACACCCTCGCGATCAAAACTATTTAAGCGTATAGGAAGGGTAAGGCAATATATGTGGAGCTGCAGCAAGCGACTAGCATATATGGTGGCTAACTTATACGCAAAAGAGAGCGAGAAGAGGAGGCAAAGCGCGAGTGAGAATCTAGAGGAACATCCTACGCAAGCATACTCCAACACCGTGTCCACTTCCCGGACTCCGCCGAGAAGAGGCCATCACGGTAACACACTCAGTTGATTCATTTTAATTAATTAAGGTTCAAGTTATCTACAACTGGACATTAACAAATTCCCATCTGCCCATAACCGCGGGCACGGCTTTCGAAAGTTCAATCCCTGCAGGGGAGTCCCAACTTAGCCCATGACAAGCTCTCACGGTCAACGAAGGAATAGACCTCCTCCCAAGATGTTCCGATCAAACTCGGTATCTCGGTAATTCAAGACAACTTCGATAATGGTAAAACAAGTCCAGCAACACCACCCGCTGTGCCGACAAATCCCGATAGGAGCTGCACATATCTCGTTCTCAGGGCACACCGGATAAGCTAAGCGTACGGGAGCCAACGTAACCCAAGTTGCCGAGGGACGGCCCCGCACGGTGCTCTAGGTTGGACCAACACTCAGAGGAGCACTGGCCCGGGGGGGTAAAATAAGATGACCCTTGAGTCCGCGAAACCCAAGGGAAAGGCTAGGTGGCAAATGGTAAAACCAAGGTTGGGCACTGCTGGAGGAGTTTTATTCAAGGCGGACAGTCAAGGGGTTCCCATTATAACCCAACCGCGTAAGGAACGCAAAATCCGGGAACATAACGCCGATATGACGGAAACTAGGGAGGCAAGAGTGGAACAAAACACTAGGCGAGAGGCCGAACCTTCCACCCTTTACCAAGTATATAGATGCAATAAGATAACATGGCAATATAATGATATCCCAACAAGTAAATAAAAGATGTTCCAATAAGGAACGGCCTCCAATCTTCACCTGCAACTAGCAACGCTATAAGAGGGGCTGAGCAAAGCGGTAACATAGTCAATCAACGGTTTGCTAGGACAATGGTGGGTTAGACGCTTGACATGGCAATTTGGGAGGCTGACAAGCAAAAGGTAGGCATCGTAGCATTGGCATAGCAAAAGAGCGAGCAAACTAGCATAGCAAAGATAGTAGTGATTTCGAGGGTATGATCATCTTGCCTGCACAGTTGTCAAAGTTGACTGGATCCTCAAGAGCAAACTCAACGGGCTCCTCGTTAGCGAACTCGTCTCCCGGCACTACCCAAACAAGACAAATAGGCAACAAGGACACAATCAACCACGTGCAAGGACCAAGCGATATTATGCAATGATGATATGCTATGCGGGATGCGATGCGGGATGCAAAATGCAAGATATGACAGAAAATTGCATGAACCTGGCCCCAACATGGAATTCCAAGGGTGCCACTGGAAAGATAAGATGAAATCGCTTGAAAACGATGTAAAGAACGCCGGAATCGGAGTTACGGTTTGGAAATGGCAATCGATTCAAAATTGACACCGGTCTGCGATTTACAGCAAGTAGGCATCTAAATGCAATGAAATAAACATGCTACAGCCACCAAACATGACAAAAAAATACATGGCAGGGATGCACACAAGATGCTTAACAAAAGTCTAGCACTGAGCTATGGCCAATTAATTCATTAGGAGGTTCAAACAAGCATGGCAAAAACGCAAATGCAAAGCTGATTTCGGACTTAGTGAAATCAACACTTGTCTGAAATTTCGGATCACGAAGCCCTCTTCGGAACAGCAAAACAACATGAAACATGACCTAATTAAGACAAGTAAGAACATGGCATGGAGCTACTCAACAAGCTTAACAAAAGACCCAAAGTGACCTGGGGCCAAAAGGGTTCACAAAATATACTAACGGGCACACGAACATAGCTAAAACACAATCAGTTTTCAGACTTAGTGAAAACTGAGACATGCTGAAATATAACTCACGAAGGCACGTAAACGAGCTCGATGCACTCACCACGGTGCAAGTCATGGCAAGGCAAGCATACATACATTAAGAAGGCATAAAATGCAAGCTAGACATGGCAAGAAAAATGGCATAGCATGCACGGATCAACTACAATAACATCGGCATAATCGCAAACAAGTTAACGATCTGCCCAGATTCACAACAAAGCAAAAGTAGAGCTCGATTGACTCAAGATAAGGTGCTCCATAATTGCAAACAAAGACATGGATAGATAGATCATAACAAGATTAACAAAACTCCTTTACTGATCATCCTCAAAAGAGGCACGGATCACTAGGAAACAAGCTGAACATATGGCATCATGAACTAAATAATCCCAGACTTAGTGAAAACTACTAAGTCCCTGAAAACTGATTTACCGGGTGCCTCACTTTGCAAGCTTGCACAAGTCATCACACACATCCTAAAAATGCATGGGTTGCACCTCTGGAAAGAAGACAAAATCCTTAACAAAACATATGAAGGACTCACAGGCATATCATGCATACAATAATCATGGCAAAAATGACAAAAGTCTAAGATGAACTAGCAGATCTGACAATTAACTCACGAAGCCCTCTTCTAACATCATTTTGGGCATCAATATGAGCTCAAATGAAAATGATGCAATGGAACGAAATTATGTACTCGTCGAGGCGAACATTTTGATATACTATATGTCCAAAACGGAGCTACGGATGCAAAGATACGGCCGGTCAAAGTAGACATAAAAATTAGGGTTAGGAACGAAAAAGTCAACCGAAAATATCTCCAGATCCAGATCTGGAATCACTGTTCACGGGCACGGACTTCGAGGTCACCGGATTCTTCGCCGGAGTTCGTCGGGGATCGCCGGAGCTTGGAGAGGAGGAGGCCGGCCGGATCCGAGGCGCGGCGGGGTAGCGGCGGCGATGGCGAGGTCGGTGGCGGCCGGGCGGCGGCGCGGGCTCGGCGCCGCGCGGGGCGGCGGCGAGGTGCGGCGGTCGCCGGCATCGAGTGGCGGGGCGGCTCCGGCCACCGGGCGCGGGGAAGGAGGAGAGAGGCGGCGGCGCTCGGGCGAGGAGGCGGCGGCCCGGACGAGGCGGCGCGGGGGCCAGGGATGGGCCTGGCGGGTCGGCGGCGGAGGCGAGTGGCGCGGGCCACGTGGCGGGAGGCGGTTGGCTGCGGCGGCGGGGCGGACAAAGTCCGGCGCGGCCGGACACGTCCGATGCGCGGCGGATCCGATTTTTAGGGTTTCGAGAGGGGGAGATGATCCGAAAACGGGGGGGGCTATTTATAGGCATAAGTGGAGCTAGGAGAGTCCAAATGAGGTGCGGTTTTCGGCCACGCGATCGTGATCGAACGCTCTAGGACATGGAGCAGAGTTTGGTGGGTTTTGGGCCAAATTGGAGGGGTGTTGGGCTGCAACACACACGAGGCCTTTTCGGTCCCTCGGTTAACCGTTGGAGTATCAAACGAAGTTCAAATGATACGAAACTTGACAGGCGGTCTACCGGTAGTAAACCAAGGCCGCTTGGCAAGTCTCGGTCCAATCCGGAAATGTTTAATCCCCACACACGAAAGAAAGCTAGAAATGACCACCGGAGGAGAATGAAGCGCCGGAATGCAAAACGGACAACGGGGAAAATGCTCGAATGCATGAGATGAACACGTATGCAAATGCAATGCACATGATGACATGATATGAGATGCATGAAAACGAAAACAACACACGGAGACAAAGACCCGAACCCGAGAAATAAATATAACTTAACGCCGGAAACGGCAAGAGTTGGAGTACAAATTGGGCAAGTTATATCTGGGGCGTTACAATGTACCTCGGCAACCTTCAAGCGGAAGCCGGGCGAAGGAGTCGGCCACGACCTGACTAACCAACAAGTCTCTAGTCCAGGTTTATCGCCTATTCGGGTTCCATCCACAAGGAGATCCGGCCGGGGTGTCGCTCACGGCCCCAAACGATGTGTGCAGGGTTCCCAAGCCCACCACCCGGGTGCCACTTGGTACACCGTGCCACTGTGCCTAGTCTGTCCCAAGCCCACCTGTACCGGGTGCCACTTGGTAGACTACTAACACTACCTACAAACACCAGAAACTAGTTGCAACTCCTGGACAGAGATCGAGTTGATTAATAAGCTGAGAGGGGCCGAGTTACCGGAACCCAATGTGTGGTAGTAACTGTTCATGGATCACAAACACAGAACTCAGTTCCTGAGAACGGCTGCAATGAGACAACCCACCATGTACTCCTACATGGCCTCTCACCACTACCTTTACCAAATCGTGTTCACACACTTAGATCTCAACGGTAGGACATGTTCACCACGTTCCAATTCATTCCCGATGAATCAGACCGGACTCAACTCTAAGCAGTAGCAGGCATGACAGCAAGCATGAATGAGTAGGCACATCAGGGCTCAAACAACTCCTACTCATGCTAGTGGGTTTCATCTATTTACTGTGGCAATGACAGGTCATGCAGAGGAAAGGGGTTCAACTACCGCAGCATGTAACAGTTAAAACGTTGTTGTCCTAATGCAGTAAAAGAGAGCAGGAGCGAGAGAGTGGGATTATATCGGAATGAACAAGGGGGTTTTGCTTGCCTGGCACTTCTGAAGATATTATAACTCTTCATCGGTGTCATCGAACTCATCATCGAAAGCACGTCTATCGAGAGGGGACAATCACCGACTAGCAAAGAAGGAACACAATCAATGCAAGGCACATTCACATGAATGACATGTCATGTTAAGGTACTGAATTTACCTAATGCAATATCTAGCCAAGTTAATTGAAGTGGAACTCAAACAAGATCAAATTCCAACTCCAAATGTTATTTCATAAATTGCCCTAATTATCATTTGTCCTATTCAGTGAGGTTAACTTGTTCAAACATGCATGAAAATGCCATATTCAGATTCTTTGGATTTTTCTGATCATTTTTCATATATAATTTATTTCATTTGGAGCTATAGATTAATTTCTATGATTTTTAGAAGTTTTAGACATTTTCTGGAATTTCCTGAATAAAAATAAATCCAGAAAATGCATTACCGCATCAGCATGACGTCACTGTGATGTCAGCGGTCAACAGGCACGGTCCAGGTCAAACCTGACCAGGGGGGCCCACTGGTCAGTGACCCAGGGCTGGTTTGTGTGGCTGACAGGTGGGCCTGGTCAACTGCCAAGTCAGCACGGTCAAAGATGACACGTGAGGCCACCAAGATTAAGTTAAATCTAAGTCCTGTGGTTAATTAAGGGACGGGGCCCGCTGTCAGTGCCTTGAGAGGTTAATTAGCGGGTGATTAGCCTTTAACTAAGTGGCCACGTCGGCGGCTAACCGCCGGTGACACACAGACGCGGCGGCGTCGCTCGTTCCGGCGATTCCGGCGACGAGAGGAGGCGGGGTTGGGCTCTACGGGTAGTTGGCGCAACGTCGCGTCCGTTGGTGGCCGTGGTTGGGCCTAGGGTGGCCGGGGTCGACGGCGGCGAGCTCGGTTGCGGCTGCCGGAGTTCGGGTGGCCACGGGTTAGCTGCTGCAGCCTGCAAACGGGCGGTTGCTTGCGCTAGGAACGCTCTACAGGACGCCGCGAACACGTTGTAGTCGCCGGGGTGACCAAATGGTCACCGGAGCTGCGTTGACGGCGAGCTCAGGCGGCGGCGTGCTACGGTCTGCAAGGGGGCGACGGCTATGGCGAGAGACAGACCACGGGGTAAGGGGAAAACGGTGGCGGAGCTCACATCGATGCCGTAGGGATGGTTAGCGGGCTCGGGGACGCTCGGAGGTGTCGAATCGGCGGTGGCGATCTCCGGTGGCCGTCGGTGATGATGACGACGATGGCGACGCGTAGGGGCTCTTCCGGTCGCGTAGACGAAGTGGAGGACGAGGGAGGCACGGCGGAGCTCGGGGCCGCGTCGGAGAGGTGAGGGGGTGGCGGTGAGCGCGGCGAACGGCGTCGGTGGTCTCGGGTGTGCTCGGCGGCGTGAGGAGGAGAGGCCAGAGGAAGGGGGCGAAGCAGAGGAAGGAGGGGAAAGTGAGAGGGGGCCACCCTCATCTCCTGGGCGTGCAGGTGGACTCGGGGAAGGCTAGCCAGCGTGAAGCAGGAGGTGGCGCGCTCGGCCGCGTGTGAAGTCTCTCCCTCTGCCTACTGGCAGAGGTTGAAGATGACTGGCAAGTCGCCAGGTGGGCTGGGCCGGCCACTTGGGCTCCAGGTGGGCTGCACAGGTAAGGTTTCCTCTCTCTCTCTCTCTCTTCCATTTCTGTTTTCTATTTATTCTGTTTTGTTTTCTTTTTATTTAATCATTTTTCCACTGATTCAAATTCAAAAGAATTTCAAAACAGTGACAAAACCCTTTGAATAATTTTATGTTGCTAGATGGACTTTTTCAACAACACATAAAACATTTCAAAGTTAATTGAAAATATATCCCATATATTATGAATATAATTCCAAATTCAAATACAATAATGATTTAAATTCAGTGCCAAAATAATTCCTTAAAAATGTTCAATATTTTTGGTTTGGATACAAACCCTTGCCAAAATTATCAAACATTAATGAAGGCCATTTTGGTTTCACTGAATGCAAGCTTGAGGGTTCTTGCCCCTTTTTTTATTTAAGTTTTTGAGCCTTCCATTTTCCTCAATTCAAGTTTCAGAAATTTAGACATGATGCAGGATGCTTATGAAACTAATTGCAATCAAATTCTAGGGCTTTGACATGTGGGCTGGTTGCTGTCCATGCCACACGAGGCGTGTGGCACAACTATCCGATACACCACACGTGTGGCAGTTATCGAGACCCATAAACAAAAAAAGAGCCGACACGCCCAACCAAACACAACAATCAAACAAAAAGAAACATCATTCACCGACCTCGACAACACACAAAAACAAGAAAAGTTCACCGAAAGCAATGCTTTCAAGAAGGAACGACGTGCACTCGTTCCCGTCGCCCAAAAGTAGTTAAGTTGTTCAAAATATGAACAAAACACTGCTCCAAATCCACCAAATGGAATTCGCCAGTTGGTAGTCTATGTGCACTGAATCAATCAAGAGACAGTGGTCCATGAACTCCAAGAGCTGAGTTGGGTTTGAGTGAAAATGAACAAAACTGACCCTTTTCCGAAACTTCAACACGAAATGGCCCCGGTCTGAAAATATTTCATAAAATGGCCCTTTTGCATGACGCCCAGGGCTAGGGCGCCATGCTAGATACAATGACACATCGGGCTAGGGCGTCAATGCTATTTGGCATGGCGCCCTAGCTCGGGGTGCCATGCTACATGTCGCAACCATGGTGCCCTAGGCCGGGGCGTCATGCTCTCTAGCATGGCGCTCCAGCCCCGGGCGTCATGCAAAAAAGGGCCATTTTGTGAAATATTTTTTAAATTGCGGCCATTTCATGTTAAAGTTTCGGAAAAGGGTCGGTTTTATCCATTTTTCACTGGGTTTGACATCCTTGCGACTGGCCTAATTCAGTCCTCACCATGTGCGACTGGCCTAATTCAGTCCTCACCATGTGTTTCGGAATAGATATAGAGCTCGTAGACATACAGGTCATGTACCCAATCAGTTGTCATATGCCAAAAGAGAGAAATCTTTGCATCACCAAGAGTGATATCGGTGGAGGCGTGATATGGTTTTATGTATTTTCCAACAAAGGGCAAATTAGAATGCCATGTGTCGTAGGGTTTATTAGAAGTCGGCCAATCAGGATCCATCCATTAAAACCATACCAAAATTCTTGATATTAAGACCAAGATCCGCGATGAGATTTTTTTTTTAAAGAGCTCTAGGCTCTTCTAACGATAATGGTCTTGTAGTTGACCATAGAGTGCCCACCACATGCCGTTTCACCACAGTCATGAAACCACAAGAAATGAGGTCAAGCTTGGCGTCACTGCTAATTCTACTAGGGGTGTTTTAACAGGCTTAAGCCTGCCCTCTAAAAATATTGGTACCACTTAGTCAACTAAACCTATCTTTTGACAATTATACTAAGGTGATTTTTTTTTGTGAAAAATACTAAGCAAGGTGATTTACATGCAACAATTGCGATGCACTTTGTTTCTCAGCTTAGCTCTTTGATGTTTTGCTTGTAGAAATTATAGGCTGGCTAAATATTTCTGTTGTTGTGTTGTATTTGTCATAAATTTGTTTACCAAGTTTTAAGTTATGGCAAGCCACAAAAATGTGGTAACTAGTAGTGAAAACTATATGTGACAGTAAAATAAACAGCGACAAAATTTGGCAATATGTGACTCTACACGCCGAACATGCTTTTAACGTTGCCTGTTCAACCTGTTGTAGTTTGCGTGCTCAAAACGTACACAATCTCCCATTTATGCTGCATGCAGGCTTAGCTCTGGAGCCACTCTCCGGTGCCTTAGCGGCTGGCAACGCCGTGGTTTTGAAACCGTCCGAGCTCGCGCCGTCCACCGCAGCACTTCTCGCTGCCAACATACCGAGATACCTTGACGCCGAGGCTGTAAAGGTCGTCTTGGGTGCAGCGGAAGTTGGACAAGAGCTAATGGAGCACCGATGGGACAAAGTCCTCTTCACCGGTAGGTACTCCAAGCCTGCAAGTTCATCTGGATCCTGATTTCTTAAGAAAAGTAGCTGTTGGCAATGCCTGACGGTTCTATTATTTGCGTTGAGGGGGCGCCCGTGTAGGTCGCATTATCATGACAAAAGCTGCAAAGCACCTGACCCCAGTGGCACTTGAGCTTGGCTCGAAATGCCCGTGCATTGTCGATTGGCTGGACAGCAAAAGAGACAGTCAGGTAAACCCCCTGGCCTTCGCTTGTTTTCAGTTTTGCCAAGGTCGGATAAGATAACCTTACCACAGGCATCTCAACATGTGCAGGTTGCTGTAAATCGCATAATAGGCGCGAAATGGTCTACTTGCGCCGGTCAAGCTTGCATAGCCATCGATTACATACTTGTGGAGGAACAGTTTGCGCCGATTCTGGTCTGGTTCCTGCTGAACTGTTCTTGTGTCACGAGACCAAATTACCTGCTGTTTTACGTTCTGACAATTAATATAGTTATTCTCTGAATTAAGATTGAGCTGCTGAAATCAACACTCGAGAGACTCATCACGAAACCAGAGGACATGGCGCGCATTCTGAACGAGAGACAGTTCAATAGGTTGAGTGGCCTCCTGGAGGATCACAAGGTGAGCCGTTCCATTGTGCATGGTGGAGACGTGGACCCAAAGATCTTGTAAGTTCCTCAGCAGCACCTCGCCTCAGTGCTTCTTATCATTGGCCCTCCCTGTACACTGCTGCAGTACTGGGTGTCTCTTTTCTTTCTGTGTGTCTCTGTCTGTCTGTCTCTGTCTCAAGCCATGATTCCAATGGCGCAGGAGCATCGAGCCCACCATCCTGCTGAATCCACCGCTCGACTCCGACGTCATGACAGAGGAGATTTTCGGCCCGCTCCTCCCGATCATCACTGTACGTCAATCAACGACCACAGCGGCAGCCTTCCACTGAAACCGACAGTCGAGCCAACATGTGATGATGCCTCTGCTTGCATGCAGGTGAAGAAGATCGAGGAGAGCATCGAGTTCGTGAGCTCCAGGCCCAAGCCGCTCGCGATCTACGCCTTCACCACGAGCGAGGCGCTGAAGCAGCGGATCGTCAGGGAGACATCGTCCGGGAGCGTCACCTTCAACGACGCGATCGTGCAGTACGGGCTGGAGAGCATCCCGTTCGGCGGCGTCGGGCAGAGCGGGTTCGGGCAGTACCACGGCAAGTACTCCTTCGAGATGTTCAGCCACAAGAAGGCAGTGTTCAGGCGGAGCTTCCTGGTGGAGTTCATGTTCAGGTACCCGCCGTGGAGCGACGACAGCAAGCTCGGGATGCTGCGGCACGTCTTCCGCTATGACTACGTGTCGCTGTTCCTCGCGCTGCTCGGCCTGAGGAGGTGAACGGGGCGGAAGGAGGAAGACAATGCCGGCGAAGCTGGAGAATCTGCACTCGCCGTTGCGTGTAGTCAATCATGCTCGATGGCTATCCCGTGGTTTACACGGGTTGATGAATGTGTGTTGTACTTAAGCATCTGAACTACCGCCACCGCGTCCCCTTGTGAAAAATGCCTGAACCATCATGCAACCCTATCAGGATATTGCACCAACAGTTTCATGGTCTAATATATTTCAGTTGAGTCAATTACACCGATGGTGCTTGAACTACGATCACTTTGTTGTTAGAACTTGTGGTATACATTGAACTGGTGTAATAACTTGACTCGGGTGTGCAAATAGAATGCTAACCAACGCTTGGATACGAAATCAATGCTGCCAACATGGCATGGGGCCATCTGTCAGTGACTAGAAGTGTGTGGCCTGCTTTTTTTTGCAAAAAAACCTCGACATTGTTTATTTCTCACAAAAGAAGACCCTGCCCACACGGTAGATGGTATTTTGTTTTATTTGATGTATGACATGTGAGCCCCGACCTAAAAGTTAAAAGGGAAAATGTTAGACCCCTACATTCCAACACGCGACATGGTTTTTTTTTAGAATCCAGCACGCGACCTACTGTTAGGGTGCACACGCTCATAGCCACTGCACCAATCACATTTGGATGTCTAACAAGGATAACAGTCGTTAATGTAGTATAAGGACGATACGTGTGGAGCTTAGATCAGATAGTGCAGCCCATTTTGCACGCGCTAGTTCTTTTTGAAATATTTGTGAAACGTAAGTAATTAATATAATGTCCAAATATTTTTTATAAATATTATACATACAAACGATAAAAACATTTAAACATACACACATGTATTATATAAAATTGATTATTAGATACGGACATTTAAATGCTTAATTAATAGAAAAATGTACATGTGCTGCTTATTATATATTCAAATTGATGAATACAAAATTTATTTGAAGTTGTGAAGACTGAATGGTGTAGCAGCCAGGATCGACTCTGACATGGGCAAGGGTCGCACGTTCTAGACGTGGAGGCCTCCATTTTTTCTCGTTATTAATTTTCAGTATGTACACACGGGGGCCACTGGCCATAGAGTCGGAAAAAATGAAACGCCATCTTCCAACGTCGACATAGCTTTTGTCGCGCGCGGGGGGGGGGGGGGGGGGGGGATAGTTCAAGGGAGTTTTCGTAACAAAACTGGCCACACACCCTCCTGTCTGCCTTCAAGTCACTGACGGCGGGACCCATACCATGTTGGCGCGCCTAATCAGCGGCTCGGGTGTATACAGCCGAGATTTGCATCGTATTTGTATGTCCGAGCCAAGTTGTTACACCAGTTCGATATATGCCGCAAGTTCTAGCACCAAAATGATTGTTTGTGTCAAGTTCAAGCACCACCGCTGTAATTGACATTTCAGTTCTTGTACTTTACTTTTTTAATTAAAATCTGTAGCTGGACATGAGATCCCTGGATTTTATTGTTCAAAGTTAGGACATGACTAATAAGCTTAGATGGTTATGTTTTTTTGTGGTGGAACCAGCCCGTCCGGGTTCAAGTCCTAGATTGGTATGAGTGTTTGCATATTTCTAGATTTATTTCTGATTCTCCAACGCTATTCTTTCAGCGATACGATGTGTCTAACTACAAGGCGTTTATGGCCATTTCGTCAATCTTAAGATCTGTCGAATTAGTTTCCCAAAGGTGCTCACATATGTATAAAATGTGTGGGTGCAGTGATAGGGGTGAGTGTGCGTGCGTGTAATGAGCGTCTACGTTTGCACTATGTTCCTAAAAAACTATCTATTGTATACATTAGTTGTAACAAATCATGGACCAACATTAAGTAACAAATCACAACCGCTAGATCGACATAATTGTACCTATGCAAATTATAACTGTTGCAATTACACAAATCACAAGTGTTTGACCTAAGGATATTACAACACCTAGGTCTACATAAATCTATCTAAATATATAATAACCCTTAGGTTCATGCATTTAAAAAAATGAAAGTGACATTTTAAGAAAACATTTGTACAATGTACAAAAATGCTTAGTTTAAGAAAAAGATTCATATCATTCAAAAAAATGTGTCCACGTGTATTTGAAAAAAAATTAACACATAGGATTATAAAAAATGTTCAAAACATGTAGTATTAGAGAAAATGGTTAACCATGTATCAGAAAAATGTTAAACATGTATAAAAATAATGTTTCGTATGTATATGAAAATTATACAATGTGTATGAAAAAAATGTAGTCATCTATATTTGAAAAAATGTTCTCATGTATTTGAAAAATGCTATATATATAAAATGTTTTAGATGTATACGAAAAATGCACAATATGTATGAAAGAAGATAGACATCAAAGTAGACATTTGAATAAATGTTAGTCATGTTTTTAAAAAATATTTAACATCTATAATTTTTTTCCAGAAGTATATCAAAAATATACAATATATATAAAAAATTAGACATAGGTTGAAGAACAATAATAAAATAAAAAACTAAACGAGAAAAATAAAAGACTGAGAAATCCAAAGAAAGAAAAATAAAATCAAAAGATACCTGAAGAGAAAAAAATCCAAAGAAAACGGATGCAAACAGTCAAAATCGAGAAAGAAAAACATAGAGAGAAAAACCCACGCAGAGGCAGCTACAGTATCCAGCTAGCCCATTAGCCTCGTGCCCAAGGTGAGCCGGAACTATGTCCCGCAGCAAGCAAGACATAGTTCTCGCGCATACAGTGGCGTTTTAGCTGGGTCAAAATCATTGTCTTGACTTTGTCAGGAACTTTAGCACAAAATGAACTCATTCGAATTTTATTTCGCGATCTGATCTTTTTCAAAAACGCCACAAACCGTGTCGTTTTTGCCCTAAATAGAAACACCAAACCCTCGCGTGCTACTGAGCTGCAGACGTGGCAGTCCGAAATGCCAAACTCCGCTGCGTTTCCACAAAGGGTTTGTCACGTCTAAGATAATATCACCCTATTTGTGGCTTTCCTGATCTATCCGTTTGTTTTCTCCTCGATGGTCTGTCACCCGCGCTTCCTCCCTTCATGCCTCGTCACTCCAAAGGTTGGGCCTTGTTTGTTTGTTTGATTTCTTTTTTGTTTGTTTATTTTGTGAGGTGCCCCGCGCTGCGGGCCGTGTTCCGCGCAAGGAACCTCCGGCTGAGCCGGCCATACGAATTCCACACGATGGTCGACAGTGCAACGTTGGAAAAGTCAAAAAAAACAAGAGCGGCCGCACGGATTCAACACAAAAACCTCTTACTGTCACACACACGCTGTTAGGCGCTCATGTATCTAATCACCGTGAATATCTGAATACCTATCTCAAGCGGCCGATCGAAACAGTTTCGGAACTTCGCCAACATTTCTTCAAAATCTTCATTTGTAATCGAGAAAAATAGTTGTTGAGAACATTTTTTGCTATTGAGAATAATGTTTTGGAATATAAGAACATTATTTTCAAACTTCCGAACATTTTATGAAAACGTGAACTTTTTTTGAAAATGCACACTCTTTTCTTAAAAAGTTGAACTTTTTTAGAAAAGTACACACACCCCTAGTTACGAGTCGATGGTCGGCTTGCAACTAGGGACTCTTGAGAAACACAAAAACCCCTAGTTGTGAGTCGATGGTCGGCTTGCAGCTGGGGGCCAGGCACACACCCTTAGTTGTGAGTCGATGGTCGACATGCAATTGGGGACCCTCGACAAACACACACACACACTCCTAGCTGTGATTCAGTGGTGGACATGAAATTGGGGACACTTGCAAACACATACACCCCTAGTTGCGAGTCGATGGTCGGCTTGCAGCTAGGGGCCAAGGACACACCCTTAGTTGCGAGTCGATGGTCGATATACAACTGGGGACCCTTGACAAACACACACACACACACACACACACACACTCCTAGCTATGATTCAATGGCGGACATGTAATTGCGGACATTTGACAAACACATACACCCCTAGTTGCGAGTCGATGGTCGGCTTGCAACAGGGGGCCAGGCACACACCCTTAGTTGCGAGTCGATGGTCGACATGCAACTAGGGACCCTCAACACACACACACACACACTCCTAGCTGTGATTCAACGGTGGACATGGAATTGGGGACACTTGACAAACACATACACCCCTAGTTGCGAGTCGATGGTCAGCTTGCAGCTTGGGACTCTCAACACACACACACACACACACACACCCTTAATTGTGAGTCGATGGTCAGCTTGCAACTGGGGCCACGGCAAAACACTCACACCCTTAGTTGTTGAGTCAATGGTCGGCTTGCAAATGAGGGCCCCTCGACAAACACAAGCACCCTTAGTTGCAAGTCAATGGTTGACATGCAATTGGGGACCCTAGACAAACACACACACACACACACTCCTAGTTGCGAGTCGATGGTGGACATGCAGTTGTGGACCCTCGACAAACACATACACCTCTAGTTGCGAGTCGATGGTCGGCTTGCAACTAGGGACCCTTAACAAACACACACCCCCTAGTCGCGAGTTGATAATCAACATGCAACTAGGGACTCTAGACAAACACACAAAAGCACCCTTAGTTGCGAGTCGATGCTCGATCTGCAACTGGGGGCACCGATAAACACACACACCCCTAGTTACAAGTCGATGGTTGACATGCAACTAGGGACTCTCGACAAACACACACACACATCCCTAGTTGCGAGTCGATGGTCGGCTTGCAACTAGGGGGCCCCAACACAC
This sequence comes from Triticum urartu, assembly GCF_056163025.1. Taxonomy (NCBI): domain Eukaryota; kingdom Viridiplantae; phylum Streptophyta; class Magnoliopsida; order Poales; family Poaceae; genus Triticum; species Triticum urartu. The sequence continues at coordinate 438,492,364 of NC_141878.1, read as the reverse complement.
ACACACATACTTGCGAGTCGATGGTTGACATGCAACCGCGGGCCCAAACACACACACACACACACACCCTTAGTTGCGAGTCGATGGTCAGCTTGCAACTGGTGGGCCAAAAAAACGCACACCCCACTTAGTTGCAAGTCGATGGTTGACATGCAACTGGGGGCCCAACAAACACACACACCCTTAGTTGCGAGTCGATGGTTGACTTGCAACTGGACCCATAGAAAGACACTCCTCTCCCCTCCCCCAATTGCGAGTCAATGGTTGGCTTGCAATTGGGAGCCCTCGACAAATACACACACCCTTAGTTGCGAGGCGATGGTTGACATTCAACTAGGGACCTCGGTAAACACACAAATACATCTAGTTGCGAGTCAATGGTCGGCTTGCAACTGGGGCCGTGACAAACATACACCCCTCCTAGTTGCGAGTCGATTGTCAGCTTGCAACTGGGGGCCCAAACAAACACACCCCCCCCATAGTTGCGAGTTGATGGTCGACTTGCAACTGGGAACCCTCGACAAACACAAACAGCCCCTAGTTGTGAGTCGACTGTTGGCTTGCAACGGGGGACCCTCGACAAACACACACACACACACACACCCCCTAGTTGCGAGTCGATGGTCAACATGCAACTGCGGACCCTCGACAAACACACACTTCCCTAGTTTCGAGTCGATTGTCAATATGCAACTGGGGATCCTCGACAAACACAAATACCCCTAGTTGCGAGTCGGTGATTGACTTGCATCTGGGACCAAAAAATCAGCCCCTAGTTGCTAGTCGATGTTGGACTTGCATCTGAGGCGAAAAAAATCTAACTGAGTTGCAAGTTGAGGTTGGACTTGCAACTGACACCAAATTTCTTGGACTTGCGAGTCGAAGGTGAACTTGCAACTAAAGAAAGAAAAAGTTGGGTACAGTTGTGAATTAATACTGGACTTGCAACTAAGGCGAAAAAATGATTGGTCCAGTTGCAAATTGAGAGTGGACCTGTAACCAAGGCAAAAACAAGAAAAAAAACGGCCGCACATAAAAGGTGTTGAACTAATGAAACAAAGAGAAAAATACAAGGAGGCAAAGCAGCCGCAGAATGAAAATGATAAAAGAGGCAGCAAGCAAAGCACCATGTCTATTTCGCTCTACAAAGCAGGCAAATAACAAACGAGAAAAAAAATACCATCAAAACTGACCGGGAAAAAACTAAAAATGAACCTAACAAAAATGGTCGACAATGGGACATCGCAATGACTCGGGGCACGCGCAACAAAACAAAGTGGGATCAAATTTGGACCCAAAAAATACAACAAATAGATCAGACATAACACAACTTAGATGAGACATTGTTAAAGTGTTCAAATATTTTTAAAATGTTGATGAATTTACAAAATTAAAAAAATTATTCACAAATATTGCATGTACTTTAATAAGTGTCCGCACACTTCAAAAAGTGTTCACGTACTGAAAATATCACAAATTGGGAAATGGAAAAAATAAAAATTAAAAGGAGAAGAAATTGAATTACAAAAAATATCATAAATTTCAAATTAAAAAAAACAAAAACAAAAAAGCAAAAAAAAAAGAATAAACACAATGAGAAACTAGAGAAGAAGGCTCAAGGAGAATATGTATGAAAGCTTAACTCTTTGGGTTTTTTTTTTTTTGAGAATCAACTCTTTGAATTCTACATCCATATCGTACACATGCTTGAAAGAAAAAAAATACTTGGAGCCCATATGAAATAACCTCCCCATTCCACACCAGCAGGCACGTACAACAGGAAAACTGCCACCGGCCTGACACAAAGAAAGCGACTCATTTCCAGCGCGAGGGACACTGCGACACGGGACAAGAAAAAACAGTTTGCACGAATCCTACAGCCTTGATCATACGGTAGGCAAGTTAGATGTGGCATAAGTAAAAATCATCTAGATGTGAATTAGCCAAACTGTTCCACAAACACCATAGCTCATGGCGTTGCTGGAGCAAACTGCTACTGTGTTTTTGACTACTCTGGAGCTGTAGACGTACTGGTGAGCCATAGGAGATGTAGCAGATTGATATATGGAGTCACCACAACTGAAAGGCCTGCTGCTCCGCTGTTGTCGATTGAAACCTGTAAGACGGAGGAGCATTTTTTTTCCTGCTACAGAGGTCTTTTTACAGTCTTTTTTTTAGCCACGGAGGTCTCGTTGTACTTTTTTTACAATAAAGGTCTTGTTACAGTTTTTTTCCAACAGATGCTTGTTGCAATTTAATTATTTTTATAACAGAGATCTTGTTATAGTTTTTTTTTGCCACAAAAGCCTTGTTGTAGAAAGTAGAGATCATGGGGAGCCAGGTCCAACATCACACGTGGGAGTGCAACCAATGCGGAAGATGCCAGTGTGATAATCCGTCGGCTGAACCATATCATTTCCCATTTTATTTCTTTTTTTTTCGGAAACGCTAATGCTTTGCCGGCTGATCGCGCGAAGAGTTCTGCCGCATGTGTAGATGTTGGATCACCTTTATTCATGTGTCCACACGCACGTTCGTTATTTCCCTTGCCTACCACGTGCCCCTTTACCTTATTTTGCAACAACAGTGGTGTTGCAAACCATAGCGGCGAACAGCGACTACAACTTAGACAAGATTTTGCAACATCAGCTCTGTTGCAAAAAACTCTACAACAAAACCTCAGTTGAAAAAATATCTACGACAAGAACTCTATTGCAAAAATAATCCTGCAACACAACCTATGTTACAAAAAATATATTCTGTAACATAACCTTTGTTGCAAATGTCACTGCAACAAGATATGTGTTGCGAAGTAGAGTTGGACGTTGAGCCGCTGGAGTGTGCCACATCCAACGACTCGCGAGGCGGCGGATCTTTTAAAAGATCCCCGGCTGACGCATAGCAGCCCCTTTACTTTACTTGTTTCTCTGCCAGTTTTTCTGTATTTCTTTTCGTATTTTTCATTTTCTCTTCAATTTTTTGTTTCCAGTCTTCCATTTTATTTTTTTAATATCTTCATTTCCCAAATTTATAAATTGTTTTAATCCATGGATTTTGTGTATGAACATCTTTTTACATGTCATGAACATATTTTAAGCATTGCACGAAAAAAATTATATATTTGCATGAACATTTTTTGAGTGTTATTTAAAAAAAATGGTGCAAAAATTTGTAGAAGTTGTGCAAATTATTGTTTTTATTACCATGAACATTTTTAAAAAGTGAAAACTTATTTTAAGTGTTGTGAAGTTTTTTTTTAAATGGCACCAATACTTTCATATATGTTATGAACATTTTCTTTAGACTGCACAAACAAAAGTTTCACTTTCATGAACATTGTTAAAAAAATCAAGAAGTAAATGTTTGATTTTTCTTTTGAAATGGGATGAACATTTTTTTTTAGATGTTACTGACATTTTCTGAATGTACGAACATTATATTAAAACTTCATGAACATTTTTTCTCGGATGTGTGAACATTGTGAAAAATTTCAAGAACAATCTTTTTTATGAACTACATGAACACTTGTGTATGATACATGAACTTTTTTAAATTACATAACAATAGCCTAAATATATTGGATTTTAATAGAGAACAAATAAACAGAAACTAAAGGTGGGAAAAGGGAAGAAAAAATGTGCTTACGTTGTGCTATATTTTGGGTTAGGCAAGAGCTAGGGGATTAGAAACTTGGCCCAACCCATTTAATTGTGTTGTAGGCGAGCGTCCCATACACCTCCCTACAAGCAATATATAGACAACCTCGAACCTGAGCAGGGTTGTTGGTTACACTATAACTAGTCAGTTAAGAGCATAGTTACTAGGAAGTGAAAAAGCAGTCGAGTTAAAAAGATGTCACAAGCAAACAACACATGATTTCCTGCAAGCACAATTAGGGAATTCTCCAACCCAAATTTGCCGATCAATTCCAGAGGGGAGAGACATTCTCGCTCAAGGGCTCATTTGAAGGATTGGGGACGGGAAAACTATTGACAAGTGGCAACACAACTGGTTACCCATAGACTATAACATGTGCCAGATCTGAGAATCCTCCACGGCTGGTTAGTGAGCTCATCTTACAAAACTCTGCAGCCCGTGACCTGGAAAAGATCCAAGTGACCTTCATCGTAACAGATGTCGAGGTGATCCTATCAACCCTTGCGCACTAGCCAGGTGGTTCATTTTGGTCTTGGAATTTTGAAAGGAAGGTTGTGTTCTCCATTTGGTAAGCCTATTGAATGCTCGTGGCCACAAAGTTCCGACGGGAGGCGTGGCTAGAGGAACATGGAGACACATCGAACTTGGAGGCAGAGTAGCGAACGTGGACCAAGATGTGGAAAGTACAGGTACCACCGAAGCTAGAAATGCTCTTGTGGCAACTTGCCCAATACTCCATGCCTATGACCAATCTCGTTCATCATAGGCACATGTTTCCGGCCAGTAATTGTGGCATTCGCGGTTCGAAGGATTCATGGAGTTATTCTTTACCTGAGTGTAACATGTCACGTTGTGTTTGAGCACTTGGTGATTCAGATTTAGTTGAACTGATGCACCAAACCAATGAGCCAGATGTCGTGGTCCTAACTCTGACAGTGATGTAGGGGGGTGAGTATGGAGAGGCGAGATCCTAGCTATGGGAAAGTTGTTACACGCGAGGTTTACGAGTTCAGGCCCTTCTCGGAGGAAGTAATAGCTCTACGTCTCGGGGCCCGGAGGCGGTCGACTGGATTATGCGTGTATAGGTTACAGAGGTGCGAACCCTTCCTACTGAGGAGGGGGTGGCTTATATAGAGTTCGCCGGCCCCCTCCTGCCCTCAGTAATGCAGGGTTTAAAGTACATTTAAGATTGGGCGTTACTGGTAACGCCTCTAATAAAGTGTTATAATGACCATGAAGACTACTTAACGGCTGACCGTTTGCCTACAGAGCGACTGCTGATCTCCTGGCGGTCGAGTGATAGCTTCTTGGTCGAGTGTCTTGAGCCCGTCGAGTGGGATGCCTTCAAGTCGATTGAAAGGTGATTTCTCCCAGGGGTGTCCTAGAGTAGGACTCTTGGGTCAGGCCCGTGTCCCTACCCTAGGTACATGTCTTCATCATTAGCCCCCGAATGGATCGAGGTTAGAGTGGGGAAAGAGTTGGAGATCTTTCCGACTGGTTCTTCGGGCTATGTGAGTGCCTCGTTTCGGGACAATCGTCACGGATGACGTTGTCAACCTTTTTCAGTCGCCTTGATCCATTCCAGGCCTTCCGTCGAGTGAATTTCTTTGTTTGTGCCATACCGAGTGCCGGCGCGATCGGGGTCTTCCGTTTTTTAGCAAGTTGTTCTGCGGCCCGCGGATGTCGCGGGATTTGGATTTTGGGAAGCGCGCGGGACGGGAGCGACCGCAGTAATCGGAAGCGATAAAGCGGAAGTTCCTCGATCTCCGCGTCGCCTTTTTCGCCACGTACTGCGCGCGCGTCTGCTGCGGGATTTGACTGGATGGCCTGGGCCTACCGGCCAGCCACTCGGGAGCGGCCCCTTATAAGTTGCCGGCTCGGGGTTTCTAAGCCGTGCGCTCTCTTCTGCTTCCTTCCTTCTTTCTTCCTCTCTTCCTTCGCCAGCCCTCCTGCGACCCTCGGCCGTACCCTAGCGCCGCGAGCCCGTGCGAGATCTCCCCGGCGACAATGGTGAAGGGCAAGACCACTGCTTTGGAGCGCGCGAAGAAGGCGGCGGCGGCGGGGAAGGGGAAGAAGTCTTCGCGAGGTGGATCTTCGTCCCGAACCACCCTGCCCAAGGGTTGGATTCAGGGTGATTGGATGCCATCGGTGCTCCGACAGGAAGACCTCGACGACATGGTCGAGGGAGGATCCATTCCCCACGAGGCCGCGCGTCTCCCGGGGAGGGAGATCGAGCCGCAACCCCGCGACGGTGAGTGCGTGCTCCTCGCCACCCACATCGACCGAGGGTTTTCTCTGCCTCCCCATCCGTTCTTCCGGAGTTTCTTGAATTTCTTCGGAGCGCAGCTCCATCACTTTACCCCCAATTCCATAGTCTACCTTGCCGCGTTCATTTCCATGTGCGAGGCTTTCCTGGGTTGTCGTCCGCATTGGGGGCTTTTCAAGCATATCTTCACTTGCCGCTCCCAGCCGGTGAAGAAGGCCAAGTCGAGTGACGAGAAGACGCAAGTTATCCAGTTGTGCGGGGGTCTGGCGATCCAGACGAGGGGGAAGAGCTGTTTCCCCTCTATCACCTTCCCGGAGTCGGTCCGCAGCTGGCAGTCGACCTGGTTCTACTGCCAGGACCAGGCGACCCCCGGGCAGTCGACCGGTCTTCCTCCTTTTTCACTCGACCGAGCCGAGAAGCCTATCTCTCTGAAGGTCACGCCGGAGGAAAGCGCCCAGGTCAAGGTATTGGCGGGTCGAGTGGTTGAACTTGTCCGTGAGGGGGTGACTGGGATGGACCTGTTAGAGGTCTTTCTCCAGAGGCGCATCCAACCGCTCCAGGCGCGAGACCATCCGATGTGGCTGTATTCTGGCCTTAACGACACCACCCGGATCCACCCGGAGGAGGTCACCGATGAGATGCTGGAGGGGTGGTTGTCAAGCATCACAGGGAATAAAGACAACCCCTGAGGAGCCAGAAGGGTGATTCCACTCGACCACTCATATGAAGTGGATCAGGTATGTTTTTGTGTCGGATATCTGATCTTCTGTATTAGTCTTCTTTGTGTAAGTCGACTGACTTTCGTCCTGTCCGTTGTCTTCCAGGCTACCACTGAGATGTACTCGACGCCCAACGGAGCCCAAGGGCCGACCGAGGAAGGCGAGGGGAGCGGAGGCGAGAGCGGGGTCGACCAGGTCGAGTGGGAGTCCGACGGTGAGGGAGAGGAGGGCGACGACATCTTCTCCAGTGAAGAGGAGGAGGAAGCTGAACCCTCCCGCCCGGAGGGACGATCCAAGCTCGCCCACGATCCAGCGCAGGAACGTGGCAAGGCGACCGCTCCTGTCGGGCAGTCGTCGAAACACCCTCGGACTTTTTCTCCTCCGCCGACCGGGAAGGCTCCCAAGCACCCACGAACGGCGCCATCTAAGCCGCCCAAGGCCTTGCCCAAGATGAAGATAGCTGTTCCCACCATTTCGGGGTAACAACAACACTTGCTTTCCTTTGTCGACTGTGGACGGATCCTTGGTCGATTCCCTGGGCCAACTGACTAATCTTTTTTGATTTGTAGTGGAGCAACTTCTGAGGTCTCTGCCAGGAACGACGACCAAGAGATGGAGGACGCTGTCACCTCCAACCCTGGTACGATCACTGCCGTCCTGCTTACGAGTCGACTGAAGTGTTGGTCGATTGAATGTTGTCCTTGCAGCTCCTCCTCATGTTATCGACCTCCCGGACGATGACGACGACGCACCATTGAGGGTGAAGAGGAAGAAGAAGGTGTTGGCTGGCAAGACTCCGCAATCCACTCCCACGCCTGAGGCTGCAGTTCGGGATGATGGCGAACCCACTCGGGATTCCGTGACCTTCGCTGTTCCTTTGACGAGTGTGCAGCCTTCAGCGTCGACTGCAGATCCGTCTTCGCTTTTTGCTGCGTACCCCGTCCCTGAGGACCAAGCGGCTGCTACGAAGGAGGCTGTACGCCAGGCTGGAGTCATGATGGAACAGGTAAAAGTGGCTCGGGAGGCTTTCCAGGCGGCTTACGACGCAAGCTCGGCTCTTCAGAGCAATGTCCAGGTCAGTCGACTTCAACACTTGGTCTGTTTTTGTATGTCCTTTGAAGATTCTCTTTCCCGAAGGTCTTTAAGTTTGTACACCCACTGGGTGTGTGTGTTGTTTTTTTTGACGAGTGGGGGCACGCTAAGTGCACCCACTGGGTGTAGTCCCCGAGACTACGGTCGGCTGCTGGCAGTCGGCTGTAGTCTTTAAATTGAGTCATAGTTGAGTTTCTTCGCTCTGTCTGATCGGGCCATGTCGAACGGAACGGTATCCCGTCGACTGCGGGCAGTCGACGGCTTTCTCTCTCTTCTTTTTTTTACTGGGTGTAGGCTTACTATCTCTTAGCTGCTCGGAAGCAACTTGTCTTTGACTCGACTTCAGGGGTCGGTCGGGTGGCCTTTGACTCGACTTCGGGGGTCGGTCGGGTGGGATAGGAACCGGTAGGGGCATGCTAAGTGCACCCACTGGGTGTAGTCCCCGAGACTATGGTGGACTGTTGGCAGTCGACCGTAGTCTTAGTGTTTACTGCCTTTGTTGCTTTTTCCTTTTTACTGAAATTGCAACTCCTCCTCTCTGGCTTCAGAAATCTTGTGATCTTGGAACCCACTTGGCTGACTTGGAGAAGCAGCAAATTCAAATGAAACTTGATCCGGAGCTGGCCAGGACAGAACTGCAGACGGTCAGAGATGGCGCCGCAGGTAAGACGCCTTTGTCAACTGGTTAGTGTTTCTTCGCTTTCTCCGACTCAATCATCGTTTTTGCAGAAAAACTGAAAGAAGCTCTGGCAAAGAAGGATCAGGACTTGGCTGCTGCCCGCAAGGAGGCTGAAGACAAGACCGCTCTGGCCGCATAGAAGCTATCTTCGGTCGACCACTTAGAACAAGAAAATACCAAGCTCAAGACTGCTCTGAATGAAGCCAACAGGGAGTGTTCACGTTGGAAGAAGGAGAACCTCACCCTGAGCGAGAAGCTGGAAGGCCTCGCTCGCGGGAGAAACGACCTGGAGAGCTACTTGGGGGACCTCGCGAAGAAGTTGTACCTTAAGCTTGGAGGTGCGCATTCAGTTCCGACTGGTTTTTGAGTCGACTCATTCTGTGAAAATTGTCTTATCCTTGAATCTTGTATGCAGAGCTTTGCCAGAATTTTGAAGAGGAGACCAGTCGAGTGGAGCCGAGCTTGGACCCTGTTAACTCTCTTGTGAAGGACAAGGCCGCAATGAACGTGCTCCGTCTGGAGTCTCGTGTTGACGGCGTCGTGGATTACTTGGCTCGACTGAAGGTTGCCATGACGCGGATCGACCCGACACTTTGGCAGAATCTACGCTCCAGAATGATCTCGAGTCTCTGATGACTCGACTCAATGGAATCTCTGACCAAGTGCAGGAGTGGAAGAAGTCTGCAGCTCGGTGTGGCGCTGACGTGGCTCTGTCCCTGGTCCACGTCCACTGTAAGGAGGTGCGGGAGGAGAAGCTGGCCACCATCCAAGTCGCCAACACGAGGAAGCACAACTTCCAAGACTTCATGGAGACATTCATTCCTGCTGCTACCCGCATCGCAGATGGAATCGACTTGGATGAGTTCGTCGCCCCTGCCAGTCCTCCTCCTCCTGAGGAATGAAAAAACTTGCCTCGGGATGCCGAGTGTATTTTGTAATCCGTTGAACTCTGCCTTAAATTCGCTTCGGAATGCCGAGTGGAAGTGTAACAGTTTTAACTCTGCCGAGCTGTGGGCTCGAGTACTTTGATCTGAGGTCTCTCGGATCTTTTAGGCTTTATTTGAACTTGATTTGTCGTTGAATCTCTTTGTGGATGACCCGTCGAGTGGGAGGTTTGCTCTCCACTTGGTAGGATTTTTAAACTTAGGCGAGTGCTGACCGCAGCTAAGTCTCTTCGTAGGAGAGCTTAGGCGAGTGCTGGACTGCAGCTAAGCCCTCCGAGTGGGAGGTTTGCTCTCCACTCGGTAGGATTTTTTAAACTTAGGTGAGTGCTGACCGCAGCTAAGTCTCTCCGTAGGAGAGCTTAGGCGAGTGCTGGACTGCAGCTAAGCCCCCGAGTGGGAGGTTTGCTCTCCACTCGGTAGGATTTTTTTAAACTTAGGCGAGTGCTGACCGCAGCTAAGTCTCAGCGTAGGAGAACTTAGGCGAGTGCTGGACTACAGCTAAGCCCCCGAGTGGGAGGTTTGCTCTCCACTCGGTAGGATTTTTGAACTTAGGCGAGTGCTGACCGCAGCTAAGTCTCTGCGTAGGAGAACTTAGGCGAGTGCTGGACTGCAGCTAAGCCCCCGAGTGGGAGGTTTGCTCTCCACTCGGTAGGATTTTTTAAACTTAGGCGAGTGCTGACCGCAGCTAAGTCTCTGCGTAGGAGACCTTAGGCGAGTGCTGGACTGCAGCTAAGCCCCCGAGTGGGAGGTTTGCTCTCCACTCGGTAGGATTTTTAAACTTAGGCGAGTGCTAACCGCAGCTAAGTCTCTGCGTAGGAGAACTTAGGCGAGTGCTGGACTGCAGCTAAGCCCCCGAGTGGGAGGTTTGCTCTCCACTCGGTAGGATTTTTTAAACTTAGGCGAGTGCTGACCGCAGCTAAGTCTCTTCGTAGGAGAACTTAGGCGAGTGCTGGACTGCAGCTAAGCCCCCGAGTGGGAGGTTTGCTCTCCACTCGGTAGGATTTTTAAACTTAGGCGAGTGCTGACCGCAGCTAAGTCTCTACGTAGGAGAACTTAGGCGAGTGCTGGACTGCAGCTAAGCCCCCGAGTGGGAGGTTTGCTCTCCACTCGGTAGGATTTTTTAAACTTAGGCGAGTGCTGACCGCAGCTAAGTCTCTTCGTAGGAGAACTTAGGCGAGTGCTGGACTGCAGCTAAGCCCCCGAGTGGGAGGTTTGCTCTCCACTCGGTAGGATTTTTTAAACTTAGGCGAGTGCTGACCGCAGCTAAGTCTCTGCGTAGGAGACCTTAGGCGAGTGCTGGACTGCAGCTAAGCCCCCGAGTGGGAGGTTTGCTCTCCACTCGGTAGGATTTTTTAAACTTAGGCGAGTGCTGACCGCAGCTAAGTCTCTGCGTAGGAGAACTTAGGCGAGTGCTGGACTGCAGCTAAGCCCCCGAGTGGGAGGTTTGCTCTCCACTCGGTAGGATTTTTTAAACTTAGGCGAGTGCTGACCGCAGCTAAGTCTCTTCGTAGGAGAGCTTAGGCGAGTGCTGAACTGCAGCTAAGCCCCCGAGTGGGAGGTTTGCTCTCCACTCGGTAGGATTTTTTTAAACTTAGGCGAAACGGGTTCGCGGCTAAGACGCCCACTGGGGGTTCTCGTATGTAAACAGAAGTGATAGCAATCATTGGAACACTCTTGACTTTGATAAAAAAGGACTGCGGAAGTTTCTCTTATTACATCTTTATGGGAAGGAACTTAAGTGTAAAAGGGGCGGAGTAGTTCCGCATTCCAAGCTCGCGGCTCGTCGATCTGGCGATCAACATTGTAGAGGTGATACGCTCCATTGTGGAGGACTCTGGTGATGATGAAGGGGCCTTCCCAAGTAGGAGCAAGCTTGTGAGGTTTCTGTTGATCCACTTGGAGGACCAAATCTCCTTCTTGGAAGGCTCGACTCTTCACATGTCGGGCATGGAATCGACGCAAGTCTTGCTGATAAATGGTCGATCTGATCATGGCCATCTCTCTTTCTTCTTCCAGGAGGTCTACTGCATCTTGCCGAGCCTGTTCTGCTTCGTCTTCGGTGTAAAGCTCGACTCGGGGAGCGTTGTGAAGGAGATCACTTGGCAGAACGGCTTCAGCTCCATAAACAAGAAAGAATGGGGTTCTTCCAGTCGACCGGTTAGGGGTGGTCCTTAATCCCCACAAAACTGACGGAAGCTCGTCGACCCAGGCACCTGCTGCATGCTTGAGATCACGCATTAGCCGAGGCTTTAGTCCTTTGAGGATCAGACCATTTGCCCTTTCAGCTTGTCCATTCGACTGGGGGTGGGCGACTGACGCATAGTCGACACGAGTGCCTTGAGAGGCGCAAAAGGCACTGAACTGGTCTGAATCGAAGTTTGACCCATTGTCAGTGATGATGCTGTGAGGGACTCCATATCTGAACATTAGTCCTCTGACGAAACTAATAGCAGTGCTAGCATCGAGGTTCTTGATGGGTTTAGCTTCAATCCACTTGGTAAACTTGTCGACTGCCACAAGCACATGGGTGAATCCGCTCCTGCCTGTTCTCAGAGGGCCGACCATATCCAGTCCCCAGACAGCGAAGGGCCAGACGAGTGGAATGGTCTTCAGGGCTGATGCGGGTTTGTGGGACATGTTGGAGTAAAACTGACACCCCTCACACTTGTCAACTATCTCCTTTGCCATCTCATTCGCTCTTGGCCAGTAAAATCCCGCTCGGTATGCTTTGGCCACAATGATCCGGGAGGACGCATGGTGACCGTAGGTCCCCGAATGGATCTCATCAAGAATCATCTGACCTTCTTCCGGAGTTATGCACTTCTGACCGATTCCAGTCGCGCTTTCTCTGTACAACTGCCCCTTTATGACCGTGAAGGCCTTGGATCGGCGGACGATCCGTCGAGCCTCTTCCTCGTCCTCTGGGAGCTCTTTCCTTAGGATATATGCGATGTATGGTATCGTCCAGTCGGGAGTAATGGCCAAGACTTCCATGATCAGGTCGACCACAGCAGGAACTTCGACTTCAGTCGGATCTGTGGCACTTTTCGGTTGTGGGGCTTCTTCTGTGAAAGGATCCTCCTGGACTGACGGCGAGCGGATGTGCTCCAAAAACACATTGCTGAGAATGGCTTCTCTCTTGGAGCCTATCTTTGCCAGATCATCGGCTGCTTGATTTTTGAGTCGGGGGATGTGATGAAGCTCTAACCCCTCGAATTTCTTTTCTAGCTTTCTCACTACATTGCAATAACCAGTCATAGCTGGACTTCTGACGTCCCACTCCTTCATCACCTGATTAACCACCAAATCTGAGTCGCCATAGACCATGAGGCGACGGACGCCAAGTGAAATGGCCATGCGCAACCCATACAAAAGTGCTTCATACTCTGCTTCATTGTTGGAGGAATCGAAGTGAATCTGGAGAACATATCTGAGCTTATCTCCTCGGGGGGAGACTAGAACTACCCCAGCACCGGAACCATTCAGCATCTTAGATCCATCGAAGAACATGGTCCAGTGCTCCGAGTGAACTTGAGTCGGAAGCTGCTGTTCAATCCACTCGGCGACAAAGTCTGCGATCGCTTGGGACTTAATAGCCTTCTTTGCTTCAAACCTGATATCTAAGGAAAGGAGTTCAATCGCCCACTTGGCCACTCGACCAGTTGCATCTCTGTTATGCAGTATCTCTGACAGTGGGGCGTCGCTGACGACTGTAATGGAGTGGTCAGAGAAGTAATGTGCAACCTTCTTCGTGGTCATGTAAATCCCATATACAAGCTTCTGGTAGTGAGGGTATCTTTGTTTTGAAGGAGTCAAAACTTCAGACAGATAATAGACTGGGCGCTGAACTCTGAAGGCCTTTCCTTCTTCTTCCCGCTCGACCGTGAGTACTGTACTGACAACTTGTCCTGTGGCCGCAATGTACAGCAGCAGAGGCTCTTTGCTGATTGGGGCAGCAAGCACCGGCTGGGTGGAGAGCAGAGCTTTGAGTTCTGCAAACGCTGCGTCAGCTTCTGGAGTCCACTCGAACTTGTCAGACTTCTTCATCAGTCGGTAGAGAGGCAATGCCTTTTCACCGAGGCGAGAAATGAATCGACTCAAAGCGGCCAAGCAACCTGTAAGCTTTTGGACATCGTGCACGCGCACAGGACGCTTCATCCGGAGTATGGTGCCAATTTTCTCAGGATTGGCGTCGATCCCTCGTTTGGAAACGAGAAAACCGAGTAACTTCCCGCCTGGAACTCCGAATGTGCATTTTGATGGATTGAGCTTGATATCATACCTCCTGAGGTTGGCAAAAGTTTCGGCAAGGTCAGCTCGCAGGTCGGAACCTTTGCGTGACTTGACCACAATATCATCCATGTATGCCTCCACATTCCGACTGATTTGAGTGAGTAAACACTTCTGAATCATTCTCATGAACGTGGCTCCGGCGTTTTTGAGGCCGAACGGCATAGTGACATAACAGAAGCATCCGAATGGGGTGATGAAAGCTGTTTTGATTTCGTCGGGTCCATACAGACGGATCTGATGGTATCCGGAATAAGCATCTAGAAAAGACAATCTCTCGCACCCCGCAGTCGAGTCGACTATTTGGTCGATGCGAGGAAGAGGAAAATGATCTTTCGGGCAGGCCCGATTGATATGTTTGAAATCAATGCACATGCGAAGTGACTTGTCCTTCTTGGGGACCATGACGACATTGGCGAGCCACTCGGAGTGGTAAATTTCTTGGATGAACTCTGCTGCTAAGAGCCGAGCCACCTCCTCGCCAATGGCTTGCTTCTTCTAAACGGCGGACCGCCGAAGATGTTCCTTCACAGGCTTGAATTTTGGGTCGACCCGTAGACGGTGCTCAGCCAGCCCCCTGGGAACTCCAGGCATGTCGGAGGGTTTCCATGCGAAGATGTCCCAGTTCTCACGGAGGAGCTGGATGAGCGCTTCCTCCTATTTGGAGTCAAGCGTCGTTGAGATGTGAGTCGGGGCAGCGTCGGGGTCGGTCGGGTGAACGTTGACTGTTTTTGTTTCACCGGACGACTGAAAAGCTGATTCTGAAGCAGGCTTCTTGGCTCGTAGCAACTCGCTTGGGTCGGCAGTCTTTTGGTACTCTTGCAGCTCGACCACTGCCATCTGAGCATCTGCAATCTTTGAGCCCTTCTGAAAGCACTCTTCCGCCTTCTTCCGATTGCCTGTGATAGTGATCACACCTTTGGGGCCAGGCATCTTCAGTTTGAGGTACACGTAACATGGCCGGGCCATGAAGCGTGCGTAAGCTGGCCTGCCCAAAATGACGTGATAAGCACTTTGGAAGTCCACGACCTCGAATGTCAATTTTTCCTTGCGGTAATTCTTTGAATCACCGAAAACCACATCAAGAGCGATCTGGCCGAGTGATTGGGCTTTCTTCCCAGGAATGACTCCATGGAAACTCATGTTACTGGTGCTGAGTCTGGACATCGGAATGCCCATTCCTTTCAATGTTTCAGCATATAATATGTTCAGGCCACTGCCTCCATCCATCAGGACTTTAGTCAGTCGAGTGCCTTCAACAATTGGGTCGACCACCAAAGCTTGCCTCCCAGGGGTGGCAATGTGCGTCGGGTGATCAGACTGGTCGAATGTGATGGCAGTCTGGGACCACTTCAGGTAACTGGGTGTTGCCGGGGCAACCATGTTCACCTCTCGGTTAATGACTTTCAGTCGACTTTTGCTTTCGACATCGACAAAAATCACCAGGGTGGAATTGACTTGGGGGTATCCATCGTCACTGTCTTCCTTATCCTCGATTCTGTCCGACTCTTTTTCCTTGTCCTTGGACTGTTTTCCTTGGAACTGCTGGATCAGGAGCCGGCACTGTCGAGTGGTATGCTTTGGGTAAATGAAATTACCCTCTTCATCCTTCTTGGTGTGGATGTGACATGGCAGATCCAAAACATCGTTTCCATCTTGATCCTTGACTTTTTTGGGCTTCCAGGTGCCCTTGGGTTTTCCCTTGAAGCTTCCCTGGGCTACGGCCAGGGCCTCCCCAGGAGCGGCCGGCTCGGCCTTCCGCTTCTGCTTCCGACTGGAATTGCCTCCAGTTTCCTGGGTGACTGCTTTCTGCTTGCCACTCCGGAGTCGATATTCGTCTTCTCCGTTAGCATACTTGGTGGCAATCTCCATCATCCGATTCAGAGACATCTCTCCAGTTCGACCGAACTTCAGATTCAACTCTCTGTATTTAACATCTTCCTTGAAGGCACAAACCGCTTGATGGTCCGGTACGTTCTCAACCGAGTGATGCAGTGTGATCCACCTCTGGATGTATTCCCTCAGAGTTTCATTCGGCTTCTGCACGCAAGACCGCAGCTCGGTTAGGCCTGCGGGTCGCTTGCTTGTTCCTTCAAAGGTTGTGATAAACACTCGGGAGAGGTCCTCCCAAGTGTAAATGCTGCTGGGTGCCAACTGATTTAGCCATGCTCTGGCCGAGCCCTCTAACATGAGAGGCAAATGCTTCATGGCCACCTCGTCGTTGCCACCGCCAATCTGTACAGCCACTCGGTAATCTTCGAGCCAGGTGTCAGGCTTAGATTCACCGGTGAACTTGCCGATTCCAGTCGCCAACCTGAAATTGGGAGGTATCACTGCGGCTCTGATGGCTCGACTGAAACACTCTGGCCCTGAAGCGCGTACTCTGCTGCTGGCAGGAGCATCTCTGTTGTGGCCTTCTCGATGAGCTCTGTTCCTGTTAACCAAACCTTGAACGAGGATGGATCTCGCATCAAAGCCTGGGTCTCTGGGGTCGACTGGAACCCTCTGCCCAACGCTACGAGGGCGTCTGTCATCTTGCCGTCGAGGCGCATATGACCCACTCCTCGGGGGAGGGGTTGGCACTCGACGTCGATCATCACGGTCGAATCGGTGATCATACTGCTCATTCCTCCTGTACTGATCATACTGGCCACCACGTCCCTCGCGCCTCGGGGGCGATCTCGGGCTGTGAGCTGACTCGACTGTATCTGTCGCGACAGACCGACTGTGGATCCTATTCCGCGACTGAGAGACAGCGGAATTCTGGTCTCCCGCCGCCCGGAGCAATGCTCTGATCTGTAACAAGCCCCTGCCAGCCTCCGACTGGGAGGGCTGAATCGATTCTGCTATACGGGCCGCGGTGGCCAGATTCTGAACTGGGGTTCGATATACCCGCGTCGGCGGGAAGAGCTGGCGTCGACTAGACTCGGGAGCCCGCTGACGCGCTTGCTCGTCGAGTGCTCGCTGGAGATTCTTCAGTCGAGTGCGCTCGGCCAAGTTGGCCAAACGCGCGTCCTCCAAGGCCCGGGCCTCGGGGGTCTCTCCGACGATAGGAGTGCGGAGCGCGTCCATGTTCCTCTCGCTGCAATGACGTGAGAGGTTCGGGGAGATATCGTCGTGGGGGTGCGACGGATCGCCCCCACCCGCGCCTCCGTCAGTGCGAGGGAAACCAGGGGGACTGTGTGTTCCATCGACCGCCAGAACCTCAGCCGCTGGATCGCTGCTGTCGCACTCGGATGCGGTCTCCACGGAGCCAGTCGACAGATCGAACAGGCCGTAGAGGGATTCGACGGGCTCGATGGCCGCGACTTGCGGGGCTGCCGATTGGCGGGCCACGGCGTGCCTCACCCACCGCTGAAGTCTCGACCGACCGGAGCGCTTGCGCTGGTGGGAGACAGGGCGGGGAGACGATATGGGGGCCGACCCATATTGGGTCGACGGTTGCCGCAGGAGGACGCCGCGAACGCATGCGCGGAAATGTGTCGCACCGCGGGCGGGGAGCGCGTCGATGTCGAGCGGCGCCTCCTGAAGCCAGGCAGAGTCGTCGATGATGAAGGTGAACGCGCCGAGACGGATGTCGCGGTCCTCCACCAAAACTCCGCAAGAAAACATGATCAAAGGGATCGAGAAAAATCACAACTTCTCCAACTAAGCGCTAAGATTCTTGCCCCACGGTGGGCGCCAACTGTCGTGGTCCTAACTCTGACAGTGATGTAGGGGGTGAGTATGGAGAGGCGAGATCCTAGCTATGGGGAAGTTGTTACACGCGAGGTTTACGAGTTCAGGCCCTTCTCGGAGGAAGTAATAGCCCTACGTCTCGGGGCCCGGAGGCGGTCGACTGGATTATGCGTGTATAGGTTACAGAGGTGCGAACCCTTCCTACTGAGGAGGGGGTGGCTTATATAGAGTTCGCCGGCCCCCTCCTGCCCTCAGTAATGCAGGGTTTAAAGTACATTTAAGATTGGGCGTTACTGGTAACGCCTCTAATAAAGTGTTATAATGACCATGAAGACTACTTAACGGCTGACCGTTTGCCTACAGAGCGACTGCCGATCTCCTGGCGGTCGAGTGATAGCTTCTTGGTCGAGTGTCTTGAGCCCGTCGAGTGGGATGCCTTCAAGTCGATTGAAAGGTGATTTCTTCCAGGGGTGTCCTAGAGTAGGACTCTTAGGTCAGGCCCGTGTCCCTACCCTAGGTACATGTCTTCATCACCAGATGTTAAAAGGTGGATGCTGTCTTTGAAGGATTATATACTGCATATAGATTTTGTGACTATCTTAGTTACTCTATGGGCCATCTAGCACGTGAGAAGGAAGCCACTCCGTGATTTTTTTTTGAAGTCCCACACATCATTTTATCGAAGGCTACATGGCCAACCTTTTTGGTTCCAAGCACCATCCAGCACCTTGACTGCAAGTCTACTGAAACATTGTTGGCTCGGCACATTGGATCCCCCTCCCGGTGTTGCAAAGATCATACTTGATGGGATCGTTTCGTGAGCATCTAGTGCATCATCTTTAAATGATCCATGAGTGGGGTCCATGACCCTTCGCTCACGACGCTTTAACTGGCAGTCTGCATGACTAAGATGGTTTGATTCGATTGGTTGTGTTAGAGCCTGGTCTTGTCGCCTCATGACCAAAGCTCTGTATTTGGGAATTTTCACAAGTGTTGTGCAGGAATCAACTTGCACTAGCAGGCTTCCTGGGATGACTTGTCGTAAAGATTGGCTATCTACATCTACAATTCAAGAACATGGGAGCTTCATAAACCGGCTTCGGCTTTGACAAGCTTGCACAGGCTAGCGCCAGCAGATCAACATCGACCAGGAAGCAGCCGGATCCAAAGACCAGTTCAGGGGCTATTGAAGGTGTTACGCTCCATAGGTGCCCACCTTACCAGGAACTAACCTTTTTTTTGAGAAAAGCTTGCTAGGCTTTATTGATCAGCTGAAATGTTTGCAGGAATTATAATTGGGTCGTGTGGAGTACCCAACCATAGGTGTCTTCCAACAGGAAGAGAAACACCAAACCTAGCTAGCTTATGAGGTTCAAAATTTGACTCTCGAAATTCAAAGCAAAAATTACAAGAATTAAAAGTGGTAGAAGTTTCCAAAATTTCCTTAATGATAGCGCCATAATCTCCTCCTGCTCCCTGGTGAATGTGTTGTATCGCTTGCTTGTAGTCCGAAGCGACTTGAATATTTTCCATGCCAAGATCTTGCGCCAGAGCCAAACCCTCCCTACATGCAATCGCCTCGAGCGACGGAGGATCAACTAACCCATGGATCACAATCATGGACGAGCCAAGAAAAGCTCCATCCCGATCTCTGCATACCGCGGCTGCTGTGCCCACAGTCTGATCTGTTGAGACACCTGCATCAACATTGATTTTAATAAAGCCTTCTAAAGAAGGAATCCATCTGCTAGTAACTCCAGGTTGTGCCCTTGCTGCTATATGTGCTTCTGGACGAGGTGCAAGCTGTTCTAACTCAGCAATAAAATTAACAACAAAGTTGTAAGTCGCATATGGACTCTGGTTTATCCCCTCGTGGATCAATTTCCTCCTAGCATACCAGATTGCCCACAATGTAACAGCCATCTTTGTCAGCTCATCGTGACTAAGTACATCCATCATAGAAAACAGCCAAGCTCGCGCTGAAGGTTCCGATGTTACAATCATATGTTCCAAAAGTTCATGGTCCATCAAAGCCCATACACATCTTGCCATGTTGCATTCTAACAGGCTGTGCCTCCAAGAATCTTGTGCACCACACACATAGCATTCCTCATGGTGGGACATATTTCTGTTTTTTCGAACATCTTCTGAAGGAAGTGAGTTTTTCGACAAGCGCCACAGAAAGTTCCTCACCTTTGATGGAACCGACACCTTCCACAACTTCTTCCATGACTTAACATTTTCAGTGTTGTTTCAGGAGGACGCTCTCTCCTCTAGCCAGTCCTCCCTGCGTCTCTTAGTTTCTGCCAACATCTTGTACGCAGACCGAACAGAGAAGATTCCGTTCTTCTCAAAACCCCAAGACCAAAAATCATCTATTATCCGTGTACACAATGGAATACTTAATATAGCAGCCGTATCATAAGGGAGGAAGACTTGTTCAATCAGCTCAGTATTCCATCTCGCATTTGTTTGATCGTTTAGCTCCGCCACCAACTGTGGTGGGTCATTAACTCTCGCCACTATAGGTCTCATATTCTCTTTGCGGGGAATCCAGTTCATATTCCAAATGTCAATGGTGTTTCCTCTACCCACCCGTCGGATCAGGCCAAGTTTCAGAGTGTCACGACCCTCTATCATGCCTCTCCAAATCTGGGACAGGTGTCCACCAAGCTCTGCCATGAGAAAATCGCTGTCAGGGAAGTAAACTGCTTTAAGAATTCGGGCACTTAGAGATCCAGGATTTTCAAGTACCCTCCACGCTTGCTTTGCCAAAAGAGCCATATTAAAGATTTCAAAATCTCGAAAACCCAAACCTCCCATATATTTTGGCATGCTCATCGTGTCCCAAGAGACCCAATAAGGTTTCCGCTGACCTTGTTTGCTACCCCACCAAAACGCTTTGATCATTGATGTTAGTTGCTGGCATAAACCTCTGGGCAACTTAAAGCATGACATGGAATAAACTGGCATTGCTTGAGCTACAGATTTAATTAAGACTTCCTTACCAGCTGAAGAGAGAAGCTTTTCTATCCATCCTTTTATTTTACTCCACAATCTGTCCTTTAGATATTTAAAAGCACCATTTTTTGAACTTCCCACATCAGAAGGCATGCCGAGGTATTTTTCATTTAGTTGCTCGTTAGGCACGTGCAAGATGTTCTTGATAGTCGTCCGAACCTCCTCTGAACATCCCTTACTGAAGAAAAGGGAGGATTTATCCTTATTTATTCTCTGACCCGAAGCTTTTGCATATGTCTCCAACAAAAGAGAAACTTCTTCAGCTCCCTCACTATTTGCTTTAAAGAACAGCAGGCTGTCATCTGCGAACAACAAATGATTCACCGATGGGGCCGATGAAGCCACTTGTATGCCACTTAGGTTAGATGACTGAATACTGGGTTTTAAAAGGCACGAAAGGCCCTCTGCTGCCAGCAAAAAGAGGTATGGTAAAATAGGATCCCCTTGACGGATACCACGCGTTGGAATGAAAGCACCAAGCTTTTGCCCATTAAAAAGAACTGAGAAAGAAACCGAGGTGACCATGCCCATAACAATGTTCACCCATCTGTCTGTAAATCCCAGTTTCAACATGACTGCCCTCAAGTAAGCCCACTCCACTCTGTCATAAGCCTTCATCATGTCTAGCTTCAGTGCACAATGTCTGTGTTTTTGGGCTTTGTTTCTCTTCATGAAATGTAAGCACTCATATGCAGTGATAATATTATCAATAATAGGTCGGCTATGTCATGGGCCAATCAACTCGGCCCATGGCCTCACAATGTGGTGGGCTGGAAGACCTGGAGTACAAGACACGACAACTCGCGTCCGGAGGACGGCTCTGACCGAAGTAGAACCTGTAACCCCAGACTCCAATTCCTATATAAACCTTCCGGCCCACAAACCTTCGTCGGTGACAAGACTAGTAAAGAAAAGAACAACAAGCGCAACCTTTGCGGTGGAAAAATCAAACCGGCCTGGTTCAGTAGTGTTGATGGACTGTTATTTTTGTTAAATATGAGTCGACTGAGCGAGTGAGCGCTAGCCACATCCTAGAAATTTATATATGGTTGGTTGCCTTGTTCATGTTATGAGGTCGTCCTATTTTTTGTACTCCACAAAGTTGTAGTAAATCATCGATAATTAATATGAATAAGAGGGAGTAGTATTTTATAATGCCCCAGGGATGAGGATAAGAGCTACCCGGTAAGTTGAACACGGATCAAAAATATTATTCTCATTTTTCTACGACAACATCATATGAGTAATGTCATCACAGTCATGAACTGATGCAACTAAAACATTATCGATAAAAGCCACACCGTGATCAAACACGCTTCACTCAAATATCAGGAGTAAATCGAACAAGGTAGAAGTGGAACTTATAGCTTAGATATAAGCTAGCTGGTGGTGGCATCCTGGTAGAACTGTAGCACGGTGTAGACGGTCTGCATGATGGTCATGCCGAGGAGGAAGACAGCGGCGGCGAGGGAGAGGAACGACCAGGGGCTCTTGAAGTAGGTGTGCACCAGGTTGGCGCGCCAGCGGTTCCATCTCTTCCGGCAGTAGGCGTTCACCTGGCGGTGCACGTCGTCCAGCGCGCTCTGCGGCTCCAGCACCACGTCCCTCGACATCCCGCTGAAGAGCTTCGCCACCGCCTTGTCGCTGCCCACCGTGTTGTGGACGATCCTCCTGCAGGTCAGCAGCGCCACGTCCGCCGCCGTGTCGATCATGTTGTCCATGAAGAAGACGTAGGCGGTCACCTCGTTGCCGGCGCCGGCGTGCAGCCGCTCGAACGCCATCAGGTTCAGGAGCATGTACTCCGTGGTGTCGTCCACCACGATGGCCGGCAGGCGGAGCACGCCGCGGTGGAAGCTGATGTCCAGGAGGCTGCTCGTCCGGCTCCGCTTGAACCGAACGCCCGCCTCGTAGAGCTCCTCGGCGGACCGGATGATGTCGTCCGGGACCGCGTAATCCGGAGGCGCGGGGGGAGCCGTCTGCGTGGGGCCGTAGAGCAGGCTCCGGCGGAGGATGTCCAGCGGGTGGAGCGCCAGTCCGACGCCGGTCGCCGGAGGCCAAGCAGCCGGGGTTAGAAACCTCTGCACCATCCGGTTGATCAACTCCTCGTTCTGCTGCCAACAACGTCCGTCCGTACCATTAGTAGGTACAATCATGGCAAAGGCCGACTTCAGTGTGAGATCTATCAGCACATACCACTAGCAAAAATGCTTTTTCTTTACTTTTTTTGTACTACATGCATGGTAAGAAGCTAAAAGGTAGCATCAACTACATTGCTTGCAATGGAGCAATGGAATAAAGAACCATTCGGCTACACTTTGCTGTTTTGGATCTTCTGTTCAGCTATAGTCTTTTCTACTGCATAATAATTTTGTTAATTCGCTGGCGAAATTTATGTTAAGTTTCATGATACTATAAAGAATGCATGCGTTGTCTCATGGCTTAATTAGTTACTACCTCATCTTTGCCGGTCTCGACGGCGAGGAGCTTGTGGAGGACGAGGAGCGGCAGCTGGTTCTCGATCATGATCATGTCGCGGCGGATGTAGGGCACGGTGTAGAGCAGGCCGTGGTTGCTGAAGACGGGGTCGTTGGGCGCGTAGTCGTTCACCTCGAAACCGGACGCCGTCCTCATCACCTCCAGCAGGAAGCACCCGTCGGTGACCATCATCTCGAGGAACCTCTCCCTCCTCTCCTCCTCGCAGCCGAGGGCGCCGCGCCAGTCGTCGGCGAGGCCCTGGTACGCGCCCTCTAGCTGCTCCGCCACGCCGGCCACGGCCACCACGAACTCCGACAGTGGCTTGCGCGCGCGCCGGAGCAAGTGGAGGAGCGACCGGCGCTTGTGCACATCCATGGGCAGCAGGTGCGGCTCGCCGTGGTGGAAAGGGCCCAGGGACACCACCTGCGGCTGGTAGGCCTTGAGATTCAGGTGCTTGATGCACGCTGGCACGCGGTAGATGCAGTGCCACTGCCACTGCGCCGACTCCGTCGACGGGTCATGGCCGCTCAGCGCCGCGTCCACGTCCGCCACCCACACGCTCTCCTCAACCCTCCGGCGAGAGGCCATCTGAGTCACTTGCGAACTTAAGCACCTAGTGTCATGAATTGCAGCGCCATGCAACAGGAGCGAGCCTAGATATGCTTACCACTGTGTGCTGCACACTGGCACTGCAGGTGGTGGAATGTATAGATCCAGACCGGCCGTCGAATCGAAGCGAATAAAGAAGTAGCGTGGTCTCAAGGGGAGTCTTTACAGCACAAACGAACCAGCACTCTGACAGAGACTAGGTGGGATGAGTGATGCCTGCAGATTGTGTAGGCTTTCGGAAAAGAAAGATGATCGTGAGATGGTGAGCAGGCCGGTGAAAGAGACACACGGATCTGAGTAAAAGAAGCAGAATAAACTAAAGACGCGGGCAACTGTTTTTTAGGCAACAATGCTATGTTTACGGATTAATAGGGGGTTTTGCAGAGCGTTTGTGACTTGTCAGGTACTGATTGGATTATTGAAACACTAACGCCCACGTGTGGGCGTTTGCATCTCGCCCACACACGTGAATCCACATCCATTTGTGGTTGCACAAATGTTGGCATATTTATGGTGCCATGTAAGACTGGGCTGCTATGTGGCATTTATCCGGTCGTCCACACGTCCGTTTTCACACACGGAGGGACCGATGTGTGAGCGTTTAACAGTTCGCCCACACAGGGGCTGGTGTGTGAGCATTTATCAGTTCGCCCACACGCCCGTCTCCTCTCCCACACCCAAAACTGCCAGTTGCCATGTGTTTTGCAGGGTACATGACAACTGGCCTACTGTGCTTGTAAGCAAATGGCAACTCTCTCTTTTATCCGAACATGTCAGTTGCCATGTGTTTTGTAGGATACATGTGTGACGCCCCAAGACCGGAGCTTCAGTTGCCTTCCATGGTTTCCGGGTTTCGTCATGTGATTTGTTTGGTTCGTTGCATTCGTCATTGCATCATGTCATCATACCATCATGTCATTTCTTTTTTTTAACTCAACTAAATAAATAGCATGGATCTTAGATCCATTTAAACCGAGAAAATTCACATAGTGATTCTCTTTATAACATATCCTCCCGATATTAGGGAGCTATATTAAATATTCCATTTGTTGGAATTAACCGGAACACACTTGCAAAATAATTCTCAATGCCTTTGTTATCACAACTCTTGGCCTCTAACTTTGCTATTTATTCTTTCATCATATTCCGAGGTTCCTCCAAAAACCCATTTTTGGATACTCCTAAAACCCCGCCCTAGTTCAAACCCATTTGAATTAAATTCAAATGAGTTTGAATTCTTTTCGTTCGATCTTGGCCATTTCTATTTTCTTGGAACCAACGCATTTTTGTGAGTCCGGGGAAATTACCCCCATGCCCAAATTCCATCCCTAACCCTCTCTTTATATTTTTCTTCTTCTATCTATTTTTTTTTCTCTTAATGGTTAAGAGAAGAGAGTGTGAGAGAGAAGAGAGCCTGCAGCCCAGCCGACCAGGCCTATGGCCTTTTCCATCTCCACCAAAAGGCCCAAGGCCCAGCCGGCGCCCTGCTTAACCTAGCCCGACCGATTCCCCTGCTCGATCCCTTTCTCTCCCTCGTTTCCTCCTCCAGCTGCCTCACGCATCGCACCAGGCACCAGGGAGAGAGCAGCGCTGCTCCTCATCCTCGACCCCCTCTGCCTCCTTCCTCCTCCGCCGCGCCAAGTCCCTCCTTCTCCTTCCCGAGGCCGCCCCTGCCATCAACCAACGCCCCTGCCGTCCCCGCGCCTCTTCCTTCCTCCGGCGCCTCAAGCTCCCATGGCCGACAGCCCCGCAGCACCAGGACAGCCTGCCCCCGCCATCGCGACCCCACGTCCACGCCGACCGCCCCAAGCTCGCTCTCCTCCGGCCTCGTGCCGCCCCGCGGCCCCTGTGTTCCTCGCGACTCCGCTCCGCGGTCCTTCCTCCTTGCCAGCGTCCAGCCCGAGGAGCTCCGCCCAAGCCTCTGCTCGGCGCCGCCAGTTTTCCTCCATCGGGCGCCTTGCTCCGTCCCTTGCACATCCGCTGCCGTCGGCAGCGTCTGCACTTCCACCTCCCTGCCTAAGCTGCAAGTTCCATCCATGGTGCATGCGCTCCGTTCTCTGTTGCCGTTGCTCCACTGGGTTCCCGGCGACCCCCGCGTCCCGCTGGACCAGTGCTTGCCCCACTGCTGCTTTGACCTCCCTTGGTTCATCTCGTTTCCCAACGGACAGCAGCCTGATGGCTTCTATGTTCCATGTGTCTTCTGCACGACAAGGCCCGGTGCACCTGTCGGTGTCAAAACCGGAGGATCTCGGGTAGGGGGTCCCGAACTTCGGATGGTAACAGGAGGCAGGGGACACGAAGTTTTACCCAGGTTCGGGCCCTCTTGATGGAGGTAAAACCCTACGTCCTGCTTGATTAATATTGATGATATGGGTAGTACAAGAGTAGATCTACCACGAGATCAGAGAGGCTAAACCCTAGAAGTTAGCCTATGGTATGATTGTTGTTCATCCTATGGACTAAAACTCTCCGGTTTATATAGACACCGGAGAGGGCTAGGGTTACAGAGAGTCGGTTACAATGGTAGGAGATCTACATATCCGTATCGCCAAGCTTGCCTTCCACGCCAAGGAAAGTCCCTTTCGGACACGGGACGAAGTCTTCAATCTTGTATCTTCATTGTCCAGGAGTCCGGCCGAAGGTATAGTCCGGCCATCCGGACACCCCCTAATCCAGGACTCCCTCAGTAGCCCCTGAACCAGACTTCAATGACGACGAGTCCGGTGCGCAGATTGTCTTCGGCATTGCAAGGCGGATTCCTCCTCCAAGTACTTTATAGAAGATTTTGAACACAAAGGTAGTGTCCGGCTCTGCAAAATAAGTTTCCACATATTGCCATAGAGAGAATAATACTTACACTAATCTAATCTGCTGACGTATTCCATAGCGTGACATCACACCACGGCCAAGTCTTTATTCGAATCGTTTTACTGTCCCACCTCAGTGCGTTTAGCGAGGCGGTTTCCTTGGCACGTCTTGTTAAAGCAGAGATCGTGTCCCCTTATTCTGGGATTCTCATCAATACGGGTGTGGGTAACCCAACCGCGCCATTGACTGCGGTGCTTGGGAGATAAGCGAGTTTTACCAGGCTGGTGGGGGCGCATAGTCGCGTCCGCCCATATAAGGGGATAAGGATCCACCTTTTCATCCACGCCTTCTTCCTCCTTCGCCTATCCATTTCCGCGCACTCGAGCTCCAGCGCCCAAGTCCGCACACCCCATCTCAACCTTCTCCAGCCATGTCCGGAGCGGGAGGCAAGTGGATGGTCTCCTCCGTCACGGAGGGACACATCAAAAGACTGAGGAAGGCCAGATACTTGTCTAACGACATTGCGCACCAGCTTCCCGAAGAGGGGCAGCTCATCCCCACCCCTAGGCCCCATGAGAGGGTGGTGTTCCTCCCCCATTTCCTCCGCGGACTGGGCTTCCCTCTCCACCCATTTGTCCGGGGGCTCATGTTCTAGTATGGCCTGGATTTCCATGATCTGGCCCCGAATTTTGTCCTCAATATCTTGGCGTTTATCGTCGTGTGCGAGGCTTTCTTCTGCATCTGCCCCCATTTCGGCCTATGGCTCAAGAGTTTCAATGTCAAGCCGAAGGTGGTGCGCGGCACTCAGGCGGAGTGCGGAGGTGCCATGGCGGGCAAGATGCCCAACGTCCTATGGCCCGAGGGCTCCTTCGTGGAGTCCCTAAAGGGGTGGCAATCGGAGTGGTTTTACATCACCGAGCCGCGCGACCCTGAATGGGTCGCAGCCCCCGAGTTCCGATCCGGACCCCTTACGCGGCTCACCTCCTGGAAAGAGACGGGCCTGTCGTGGGGTAAAGAAAGAGAGCTGACGGACTCCAAACATGCGTCCAAACCCTGGTGGACAAGAAGCTCAAACTTGTCAACATAGTCCAGGTTATGCTCATCCGCCGGATCCTCCAGTGTCAACAACGGGCTTTCAACCTGTGGGAGTTCGACCCGGCGCAGCACCGAACTCTAAGCAGGCTCTTCAACACAACGTACGAAGATGCCTGGAAGGTGCTTTTCAAGGGCGCCGAGGCCCCCGCATCCGCTACCGAGGATCGCGGATTCAGCACGCAGCGTCGCGCTCGTGCGGTAAGCTGTTTTCACCTTTTACAGGGTATTAGTTTTTCATAGTTTGACTCCATGTGGGATCTTAAGCTCCCTTACCTTTGACATGATTGGCAGGAGACGTCCGGACAGATCAACTGTCCAGCTCCTTTGCTCGAAGGCCCAACGGACGCTCGCTTGGCGAAGCTGCTAGTTCCGGCACCCTATGTGGTGCCGGAGAAGAAGGCCAAGAAGAAGGCCACGGGGACTCGGAAGAGTGCCCGGCGCCTGGGGGTGTCGGATTCATCATCCGATGACTCCAAGACGCACTCCTCCCGTGAAGACGAGGAGAAGGAAGAAGAGACCTCTCCTCCTCCAGCGGGGCGAGAGAAGAAAAGGAAGGCCGCCCCAACTGGGGAGGCCGAAGGGTCCAACAAGGGGAAAACCCTTCCTCCGGACGGCTCCACCAACGCCGACGACGGCGAAGAGGAGTGGCCCACAAGGCCAAGCCCCTGGCGAGATCGTAAGTGTCCGGATACCAGAGTGATTCATAGTATTCTTCCATTGCACAACTTTTCCTTATGTCAAACATGTTTATGCAGTCCACCCAAAGACCGGCTCGACGTGTCATCGAGCGGTTCCCTGGATTCGTCGGATGTGAATTCGCTTCCGACGGCTACCTCCCCCCACCCTACGGACGACGCCGAGGTGCTGTCCCAACAGGTTCCAAGCCAGGAGGAGGTGGTCCTGGAGGCGCCACAAGGCGACCTCCCGGACTCCAGGCACGAAGGGGATAAAACCCCCAAGGGCTCCGAGTCTGGCCTTGAGCCGGACACCGCGCTGGAACCTTCAATGGTTCCGGACTCCAGTAGGCGGCCTCCTTCCAAGAGGGGCGAGCCTACCGATCCGGTGACCTCCGTCCAACCGGAGGCACCGGACAATTTGCTGGAGACGCTTAACGGCGCCTCCATCGACGAGGAGCACCGTACTATTATGAGTGCGGTGATCCAGAAGGTTCAGTCCGCCAAGAGCGGACTGACTGAAGCCTGTGCCAGCCTTCTAACAGGCTTTGAGGTAGGTAAAGAATATGTAAAAATATTACCGCATAGACAGTAGCCCCTGATGCTCTGTTCGGCGTTCGGAAAGAAAAGCCGAATAGAGGATCTAATAATCGCAGGAGTCTAACATAATCAAGTCAATATGCGTATGCAGGCTTCGCTGCTGGCCTCCGTCGCACTGACCGCGGAGGTGGATACGCTGAAGCAGAACCTCGCGCGGTCCGAGAACGAGCTCGGCCATGCCAAGAGGCAACTCGAGGAGAAGGAAGGTAAGTAATACCTTGCGCAATTATATAAAGAAGATGTGGTTGCAAAAAATGACAGGATCAACGTGCTACTATAGGGGCCACGACCGAGGTGGCAATCCTTAAGCAAGCGTTGTCCGAGGCCGAAAACAGGGCGGCCGTGGAGCACACGGAGAGAGAGAAGCAGGAGGCACGGGTGGAGGAGGTGCAGAAAGAGCTCCAAGCTCTCGTGAAAAAACAGGAGAGTTTGGAGCTTGACTCAAAGACGCAAGCGTCCGAGCTTGCGGCAGCCCTCAAAAGCATGAAGTCTACCAAGGCCGAAGCCCAGAAAGCCCTTAAAGAAATTGACGCGATGAAGAAGATAGCGGCGGGTAAGGCATTCATTATGCAAAGCAAGCACGTGAAAGTGAATTATTTGTTACTTACCCGAGTCCGGAGCTCTCCAGGAGCATTCGCAGATTTGCCCCGCAGTGCATCTGATGCCGCCGCCTACTACCGAGCCGAGGAGGGGAGCTCGACGGAGAAGGTGTTCTGGTCTCAGTATGCTAAGGCCGGACACCTGGTGCCTTTGAGCGACCAGCTGAAGCAGATGGTCGAGCTCCACAAGGTTGCCGAATAGGCCGTAAAGGGCCTCCTAGTTCGGCTGTGGCCTGGAGAGGCTCTGCCTGGGAGCTACTTCGGGCTGGTGAGGTGGCTGGTGGATGCATGTCCATGGCTTGAAGTAATCAAGCGCTCCGTCTGCATCGAAGGTGCCCGTAGGGCGCTTGCCCGTGCTAAAGTGCACGGGGGCAAAATGGATGCGGAGAAGCTGGTGAAGGACGGGCCGCCGCCGGGCAAGGAGCATCGTGTCCCAGAAGCGTATTATGAGGGCGTCCTGAAGGGTGCCCGCCTTATAGCAGATGAATGCTCCAAAGATGTATTTTTTTTAGTAAACTCGCATTTGTGATCCTATACGCTGAAAACTTGTTCATATGCGCTAAGCAATGCTTTTGAATTTAAAATATTACCTTCTGTGCGGCTGTTTATCAAATTTGAGAGATGGCGAGTCGTCGGCTTCTGCCCCCATGCCACGAGTGCTGGGGTGTTCAGGATAAATATGAGCGCTCTTTTTCCCATTCTTGGGTCCTTCGAGGGAGGCGATCAACACAACGAACAAGGCAATCGGACTATAATGCTTGATCACTCTCACTTAGCCATAGAATTCTATAATTTTAAATTTCGGCGAAGCCCCTAGTGTTCGGAAGACCGAGTTCGGGGCGCTATCCACACCTAGGCTGGACAAAGCCGACTCCTCGCTCTAAGCGGCATAAGTCTTTAGGGACTCAAAAACCTCTCGAACAGCGACCAGCTCTCGCCTCATCATGACGGTCAGTTTTAGCTTTCTTTACTGAGGTGCTTAGCCCAGCTCAACAGGGGCACAATCGCAGTAGTTCTCCTAGTGCTACCTTAGCCGATATGACGGAACGTAAGTTACCAAAACATAGGAGCCGGGCAAACCCAACTATTAACCCAAGACATGATTCGGAGCCGATGCATATAATGCTATAAGTTCAGGGTGCCGCACTTGTGAAAGTGTTCGGACTTCTCACACCATGTTGTGGGGTACTTAAGCCCCTGGCGTATTGGCCGTACCAAAGTGTACGGGTGCAACATGTCATTAATGAACATATATTCGTAAAAAAGGTAATGCAATAATAGACGGAAGCTATGCATTGTTTATTTAAAAAAGCTGCGATCAAAGCAGAATGATACAAATAGTGCGATGAGCAAAAGATGGGACTATCAAATATGTCCTTTCCAGGGGCGAGCTGCGGAATGTTTTGCGAAATAGGTATACTGATCGTTATAGAGACCACCTTAGAGTTCCGTAGTGCGGCGTAGCTTTCTGCTTCCCTGATCGTAATAGGGCTGGGGTTGGGGCCGCATTGCTACGCTTGCTCAGAACGTGCCAGGCAGTCTTGTTGTAGGTTACTCCGGGCGCGCTTGACGGTGTCCGGACGTTTAATGGCCGGACTGGAGAATTGCCTTGAGAGGCTGCTTTGTACTTCCGCTGTGATAGCCGCCGTATGCTCCTCCGTTCGGAGAGAGCGTTCAGTGTTTCCATTGACCGTGATGACGCCTCGAGGGCCTGGCATCTTGAGCTTGAGGTATGCGTAGTGCGGCACTGCATTGAACTTGGCAAATGCGGTTCGCCCGAGCAGTGCGTGATAGCCACTGCGGAACGGGACTATGTCGAAGATTAACTCCTCGCTTCGGAAATTATCCGGAGATCCGAAGACCACTTCAAGTGTAACTAAGCCTGTACAGTTGGCTTCTACACCTGGTATGACGCCTTTAAAGGTCGTTCTAGTGGGTTTAATCCTCGAGGGATCGATGCCCATTTTCCGCACTGTATCCTGATAAAGCAGGTTCAGGCTACTGCCGCCGTCCATAAGGACTCTAGTGAGGTGACATCCGTCAATAATTGGGTCTAGAACCAATGCGGCGAATCCGCCATGATGGATGCTAGTGGGGTGATCCCTTCGATCAAAAGTGATCGGGCAGGAAGACCATGGGTTGAACTTTGGGGCGACTGGCTCCATCGCGTATACGTCCCTTAGCACACGCTTCCGCTCCCTCTTGGGGACGTGGGTTGCGTATATCATGTTCACGGTCCGCACTTGTGGGGGAAAACCTTTCTGTCCACTGTTGTTCGGTGGCCGGGGCTCCTCCTCATCATCGCTATGCAGCCCCTTGTCTCTGCTTTCGGCATTTAACTTGCCTGCCTGCTTGAACACCCAACAATCCCTATTGGTGTGATTGACTGGTTTTTCGGGGGTGCCATGTATCTGGCATGAGCGGTCAAGTATTCGGTCCAAACTGGACGGGCCCGGAGTATTTCTTTTGAATGGCTTTTTCCGCTGACCGGGTTTAGAGCCTCTGAATCCGGCATTAATTGTCGTATCCTCAGCATTGTCGCCGTTAATGCGGCGCTTTTGCTTGTTGCGACGCGACCTGCCACTGCTGTCCTTGGTATCCGAATTACCAGGGCTCTTGGTCATGTTATTGCTGCGAGCTAGCCAGCTGTCTTCTCCCGCGCAAAAGTGGGTCATAAGTGTCGTGAGGGCTGCCATAGATTTCGGCTTTTCCTGTCCTAGGTGCCGTGCAAGCCACTCGTTGCGGATGTTATGCTTGAAGGCTGCTAGGGCCTCTGTGTCCGGACAGTCGACGATTTGATTTTTCTTGGTTAGGAACCGTGTCCAGAATTGTCTGGCCGATTCCTCTGGCTGCTGAATTATGTGGCTTAGGTCATCGGCGTCTGGTGGTCGCACATAAGTGCCCTGGAAATTGTCGAGAAATGCGGCTTCCAGGTCCTCCCAACAACCAATTGATTCTGCTGGCAAGCTGTTAAGCCAATGCCGAGCTGGTCCTTTAAGCTTGAGTGGGAGGTATTTGATGGCGTGTAAGTCATCACCGCGGGCCATGTGGATATGGAGGAGATAGTCCTCGATCCATACCGCAGGATCTGTCGTGCCATCATATGATTCGATGTTCACGGGTTTGAAACCCTCGGGGATTTGATGATCCATTACTTCATCTGTGAAGCATAGTGGGTGTGCGGCGCCTCTATACTGGGCTATATCACGACGCGGCTCAAACGAGCTTTGTCTACTGTGTTCGGCCCGGCCGGATTTACTATATCCGGCGTGACGAGTACCGTCTCGTGCCGTGGGGCTCCCACGTGATCCGTAGATCGATCTTGTTTGCCTTGCCTTGTCCTCCAATATGTCTCGCAGGTCTGGCGCATTTTCCCATGCCTTGGTAGTTTTTGAGTGGCGCCGGGGTGCGACTTGAGTGGAGGGCCGAGAGGCCTCTCTGTCGCGGCCACGGGGTGGCCGGTCGGCCGCATCATGCGCTGGTGATGTAGGTTTAAGTGCTTCCTCCTCCGATTGGGGCAGTAACCTGCGCTTTGGGTAGCTCTTGGAGGGGCGTTCGAGTTCATACTCTTCGACCGCAAGGACTTCAGTCCATCTGTCAGCTAGCAAATCCTGATCAGCTCTAAGCTGTTGTTGTTTTTCCTTGATGCCGTTCGCCATGGCCATAAGCCTGCGTTTGAAACACTCTTGTTCGACGGGATCCTCCGGCACGACAAATTCGTCGTCGTCGAGGCTTGCCTTGTCTTCGGTGGGAGGCATATAATTATCGTCCTCAACCTCTCTGTCTGCCGCTCTCTTATGAGGGCTGGCTTCTCTATCCTCCTGTGCTGAATCTTGCCGGAGGTGGTTGTCTTCGGCACTGTCCGGTGTGTTATTATCCCCCGTGCCGGAATCACCGTTTTTTTGGCGGGATTTAGAGCGGTGACGCTGACGCCGGCGCTTAGGCTGCTTCTTGGAGGGGTCATCCTCCGCTGTTCCATCGCCATTGCCTTCTTTTGGGGTGTCCACCATGTATATATCATATGACGAGGTGGCTTTCCAGTGCCCTATAGGCGCTGGATCTTGATCGTCTCCTGCATCGGCGTCCATACCGTCGATGTCTTCGGAGTCGAAGTCGAGCATGTCGGTTAAATCATCGACAGTGGCTACGAAGTGGGTGGTGGGTGGGCTTTGAATTTCTTCATCATCCGCATCCCAACCTTGCCGACTATAGTCCGGCCAGGGCTCTCCTGACAAAGAGAGAGATTTAGTGAATTCAGAATATCGCCGAAGGGCGAGTGCTGAAAGATGTCCGCGGCGGTGAACTCCATGATCGGCGCCCAATCGGGTTCGATCAGTCGGGCCGCAAAGGGCTCGGAGTCCGGAGAGGAGTCCGGCTCCTTGGAGTCACGGGCTTCGTAGAGAATAGGGCTGGTGTTCGGCTCGATCGCCATAGAGATTGCAACCCCCGAGGCGGTGTCTAACCACCCATCCTCGGTTGGTGTGATCGGCTCCGAGCTAGGGGTCAGAGCGGACACAGGTGCGGCCTCCAGGGCACTGTTCGGCGGCAGAGCTAAATCATGCCCATCGTGACAGTGCGGCACGCTCGGCTGTGGCTCGAATCCGTCGAAGATCAAGTCTCCGTGGATGTCGGCCGTGTAGTTCAAACTTCCAAATCTGACCTGATGTCCAGGGGCATAGCTTTCTATCTGCTCCAGATGACCAAGCGAATTGGCCCGTAGTGCAAAGCCGCCGAATACGAAGATCTGTCCGGGGAGAAAAGTCTCACCCTGGATCGCATCGCTATTGATGATCGAAGAAGCCATCGGGCCTAAAAGCGACGACATAGAGGAACTCTCAATGAAAGCACCAATGTCGTGTCAAAACCGGCGGATCTCGGGTAGGGGGTCCCGAACTGTGCGTCTAGGTCGAATGGTAACAGGAGGCAGGGGACACGAAGTTTTACCCAGGTTCGGGCCCTCTTGATGGAGGTAAAACCCTACGTCCTGCTTGATTAATATTGATGATATGGGTAGTACAAGAGTAGATCTACCACGAGATCAGAGAGGCTAAACCCTAGAAGCTAGCCTATGGTATGATTGTTGTTCCTCCTACGGACTAAAACTCTCAGGTTTATATAGACATCGGAGAAGGCTAGGGTTACACAGAGTCGGTTACAATGGTAGGAGATCTACATATCCGTATCGCCAAGCTTGCCTTCCACGCCAAGGAAAGTCCCTTCTAGACACGGGACGAAGTCTTCAATCTTGTATCTTCATAGTCCAGGAGTCTGGCCGAAGGTATAGTATGGCCATCCGGACACCCCCTAATCCAGGACTTCCTCAGCACCCCTCGTTTCGCCAAGTACCACGACACCCACGTTCGCCTACAGAATGTGTACCACTGCGCCGAAGACCTTGGATGCACCAAGTTCCACTACAAGATGTACTACTACCGTTGCACGAACCGAGACCGGCAAGTCCGAAGACCCCAAGTACCACGACAACTCCGAAGGGATCCAAATTCCATCAAGTCCCTCTACCGATGACTCGAACGGCTACGAAACATGTACCACTACCGTCGAATCGTGAAGACTCCGTGGACGTCAAGTTCCGTGTCGTGACCCCGAACATCTACGAAAA
Organism: Triticum urartu; assembly: GCF_056163025.1. NCBI lineage: Eukaryota > Viridiplantae > Streptophyta > Magnoliopsida > Poales > Poaceae > Triticum > Triticum urartu. Next base: position 438,457,538 of record NC_141878.1, on the reverse strand, counting down.
CGTTGTACGACTACTTCTGTGGCCGAAGACCCATGTACAACTACTGTCACTGTGTACGACTACTTCCGCTACGAATGTCCCGAGAACGCCTACTTCCTCTACTTTGCACCAAACGAGATCCGTCCTGTTTGCACGCTTCGAAGGTATAATACCGAGACGACCGTCCGAGAACGATTGCTTGTGGTGTATGAGATGAACCCCGCGTTTGCACCGTGTCTGAAATTGTCGCTTGCATGGTCCTCCTCATTTCCATGCCGTCCACCCGTGGGAACCCGGCAACTGGGACCACCCCACCATCTTGCATGTCACGCTCCCGTCACACTTCCTTTTGCACCGGCATCTCAATCGAGTTATCGGAACCGGAATGTTGCCGTGGCACCATTTCCGTTGTCGTTACCGTGGCACCCCTTTCGTTTTCCGCCACGATGACAAATGCTTCATATGCTCATGTCAACTTTTAATAAAAATTGCATAAAACTTGCAAATGTCATCCGCATCATGATAACAACATCAAGAGTGTTTAAATTGTTGTTTGCATTAATTTGCTAAATGCATATGAGGATTTTTCGGACTTGTTGCTTGTTGTTCCGGCCTCATTTAAACTTGCCTAGATAGGTAGTTTTACTTTGCTTCACCCCTTGCCATGCTAAACAACATTTAATATTGTTGAGTACATAAATGAGATCAAACTAAATAAGTCATGTGGTGTTTCGTCAATATGCAACTCGTTGCATATTGAGCTCCACTTAATTTGTAGGATTGTTTTTGCATTTTTCCATGCCATGCCTAATTAAACCGGACATGCATCATACTTGGTTGTGCATCATGCCATGTTTATGTGGTGGTTGTTTACTATGTTGCGTGTTTCTTTCCGGGTTGCTTCTCTCGTTAGCTTCGGTTTCGTTCCGGAGTTGTGAGGATTCGTTCGACTTCGTCCGTTTGTCTCCTTCATGGGCTCGTTCTTCTTCCTTGTGGGATTTCAGGCAAGATGACCATACCCTCGAAATCACTTCTATCTTTGCTTGCTAGTTGCTCGCTCTATTGCTATGCCGCGATACCTACCACTTGCTATATCATGCCTCCCATATTGCCATGTCAAACCTCTAACCCACCTTTCCTAGCAAACTGTTGTTTGGCTATGTTACCGCTTTGCTCAGCCCCTCTTATAGCGTTGCTAGTTGCAGGTGAAGATGGAGTTTGTTCCTTATTGGAACATGATTATTGTTGGGATATCATTATTATATTTTGTTTACTTTAATGCATCTATATACTTGGTAAAGGGTGGAAGGCTCTGCCTTATGCCTGATGTTTTGTTCCACTCTTGCCGCCCTAGTTTCCGTCATACCGGTGTTATGTTCCTTGATTTTGTGTTCCTTACGCGGTTGGGTTATAATGGGAACCCCTTGACAGTTTGCCTTGAATAAAACTCCTCCAGCAAGGCCCAACCTTGGTTTTACCATTTGCCACCTAAGCCTTTTTCCCTTGGGTTCTGCAGACTCAAAGGGTCATCTTTATCTTAAACCCCCGGTCCAGTGCTCCTTTGAGTGTTGGTCCAAAATAGAGCCATTTGCAGCGCCACCTCGGGGAAACTTGAGGGTTGGTTTTAGTTGTACGTAGTGTTCATCCGATGTGCCCTGAGAACGAGATATGTGCAGCTCCTATCGGGATTTGTCGGCACATCGGGCGGCTTTGCTGGTCTTGTTTTACCATTGTCGAAATGTCTTGTAACCGGGATTCCGAGTCTGGTCGGGTCTTCCTGGGAGAAGGAATATCCTTCGTTGACCGTGAGAGCTTATGATGGGCTAAGTTGGGACACCCCTGCAGGGTTTTGAACTTTCGAAAGCCGTGCCCGTGGTTATGGGCAGATGGGAATTTGTTAATATCCGGTTGTAGAAACTTGACAGTTAACTTAATTAAAATGCATCAACCGCGTGTGTAGCCGTGATGGTCTCTTTTCGGCAGAGTCCGGGAAGTGAACACGGTTCTTGAGTTATGCTTGAACGTAAGTAGTTACAGGATCACTTCTTGATCACTTCTAGTTCACGACCGTTGCATTGCTTCTCTTCTCACTCTTATTTGCGTAAGTTAGCCACCATATATGCTAGTGCTTGCTGCAGCTCCACCTCACTACCCTTTCCTACCCATAAGCTTAAATAGTCTTGATCTCGCGGGTGTGAGATTGCTGAGTCCCCGTGACTCACAGATTACTTCCAAAACCAGTTGCAGGTGCCGATGATACCGTGCAGGTGACGCAATCGAGCTCAAGGAGGAGCTCGATGAAGATCGTGTTCGTTGTGTTGTTTCGTTTTCCAGTTGATCAGTAGTGGAGCCCAGTCGGGGCGATCGGGGATCTATGCATTTGGGGTTGTCTTTATTTTGGTTCCGTAGTCGGACCTTGATTGTATCTAGATGATGTAATGCTATATTTATGTATTGTGTGAAGTGGCGATTGTAAGCCATCTCTTTATCCCTTTCTTATTCAGTACATGGGATGTGTAAAGATTACCCCTCTTGCGACATGCCTACTATGCGGTTATGCCTCTAAGTCGTACTCCGACACGTGGGAGATATAGCCGCATCGTGGGTGTTACAACATGACAACTGTCCTAGTGTGCTTGTAAGTAGATGGCAACTCTCTCTTTTTACCGGAACATGTTATTTTGCCATGTCTCTTTGTAGCACTACACGGTAACTGCCTAGTGTTAGTAGGTGGCAACTCCTAAAATTTTCAAATCATGACAATTGTAGTAAACCAGACCATACATGAAAACTGCCTAGTGTTAGTAGGTGGCAACCCCTAAAGTTTTCAAATCATGGCAACTATAGTAAACGAGGCCATACATGGCAACAGCTGCAGTTGTTCAAAAATGGCATCTGGCACTTGACCTGAGATGGCAACTGCAGTTGAGCAACCATGGCAACTGTAGTTGTCTGACATGGCAACTGCAGTTAAACAAACATGGAAGAGGATCCGGACCATGGCAACTGCGGGCGCGTGGTGACTGTCACGCGGGGCGTGCGGGGCCGTGAGGTAGGAGTCCTGACGTACGGGCATGTGGGCGTTATCTATTTTACCCACACGTAGGCGTGTGAGAGGGACCGCGAGGAAAAAAAAGATATGTGTGGGCATTACTTGTTTTGCCCACACGTAGACGTGTGAGCTAATCCTCTTAGACACCACACAAAACGTATGGACAGACCCCTTAACACCCACACGTGTGGGCGTTATCGGCGTCCTTGGATTAAGGGTGAGGGAGGGGCCCCACCCACCTGAAAATCAAGGGGGGTTGAAGAGAATCAGAAGGAAGGGTCTGTACCCCCCTAACAAGCCCTTATGCTTAACATATTTGGTTTTTTAGGGGTCCATTACCATCGAGTTAGGGCATCTCTGACCCCGGACACCGCATTCGTCCGTGGACACACATGAGGAAGGCGGTCATCCAATACTATTTGCGTACATTTCAAGCCGGGTTTCAACTAATCGAATGAATTACATGCAAACCGGATGATTTTCATACAAACCGAACAAAATTCATTACATTTCGGACAGTTTCATTAAAAAAAGGGGACCATGCCTAAATCTAGCCTACGGCGGTGCCCTCGTCCTAGTCCTTCTTATTCCCTTCTAGTGAGCACCTCCTCCATTTGCCGTCTCCATGAGCGGTGGGGATAAAAACCGTGAAGTGAAGATGCAGCCACCGGCGAGAAAGAGTAGAACATGGGAGACAGATCGTCCCATTTGGGACTCGAGCTCCCACCACCTTCGATGCCCTATTCATCCTAGTCGGAGTTCGCGATCTGTCTGTCGCCAGTGGACGTGAGGTCCACGATGGAAGTGAAGGGGCTGGCACGCTTGTCATCCCAACGACACAGTCAACCTGCGTTTGGCGGTGCATAGGACGGGCAACTGGCGGCGTTCTTGTCCACGATCACCTGCGCAGCCAGCGTCACCTGCGCGTTCCGAGCGGCTTGAGCGCGGGTGGCCTCGTAGAGCGCCTACTGCTAAGCGTTGAAGTTGGGGTTCGACGCAATCATGGGCACCACGACCTCCTCGCTCGTGCCCTTGCTGTAGATCTGACCCTTCGTCAACCAGCGCTGCTCGAGGAGGAACAGGTTGTTGCGTCGTTCCTCCTGCGCCTGCTGGAACACTGACATAGGTGTGGGTGCCAACAACTCCTCAGCATGGCGGCGTTGAAGTGTGCATGTGCCTACTCCATCGTCAAGCCAACATGCACCGAGGCAGGCTCTAGCAGATAGTCGTCGTCTGAGCCAATCTCTATCATGGGGTCGTCGGAGACCTCTAGAGAGCTCGCTGCCATGACGGCCTCTATCCACCTGGCACGACGACTCTGCCAGGCGGCCGCAAGGGGTGGCCACCTTGTGCTTCTACTGGGCCGAGAGGCTCTCCCATGAGGCCTTCCTGCTCGCGGTCATGGCGAACATGGTGCATGGGAGGAAGATGGGGAGCGGATGGGATGTTGTGAGCCGGGTTTATTCGCCTTTAAACAGTGGATGTCAGCGAGGCCAAGCGTCCGGTGCGTCAATGCGCAGGCGCCGGAGTTGGTTTCTTGGCCGGTAAGCCTGTTTAATGGCGGCAGACAAAGGGGCGGGCATTGAACGGGTGTGGTAGATATTCGTCTCATCCAGCAAACGTCTCTATGACATTGAACAAGCACAAACACTAAGGACGCGGCACAGGTGGTGCCCTCGCCCAGCAAGCCGCTTCAATGCCGGCGCCAGCGAGAGGCACGTCCACTCTGGCCAGCGTCAATGCGGAACGGGTGCTCTAGAGCGGCATGAATGCGGGCAGCTGCCTTTAGGCGATAAGGGGCGCAGGATGAGGGAGGGGTTTTGGGTGGGCTAGGGCAGTCAGAAGCGGGAGTGGCAGCGGTTTGGACGCACGCAAGCCCCCCCCCCCTTGCCGCCCCCACTTTGTTTCCAGTATGCGAGAAAAAGTACGTCTGGACTGATCGGCGAACCGATACAGGCACGTGTTGGATGGCAAAACACGTCTGGACCACGTGGTCCGGACGATTGCAAGCGGTTCGAGGGCTAACGTTGGAGATGCCCTTACATGAGTGTTCTTCCGTTTTTTAAAAGAAGACACCGAAAGGTGTCTTAGATCTGACAGTAATAATTATCAAGGAAAACAGGAAGAACTACTAGTTAAAAATAAAATTATACCTGGAAAAAATATACTAAATTTCTTTTTTGTCTGATTAATAAATCACACTCAACCAACAATAAACCAAAAGGGACCTGCGAATGTTCTCATCATACTAGACTTAAAGATCACAATAGCCACTCATCACTTGAAACGAGATCTAGAAGTCGCTGGAGAAACATCGGTATCTGTTGGAGCATTACCCTACGTAGTACAGGCGTGCAATCCATCGCCACCGGTCCTAGTTGGAGAAACCAAACTATGCCACAGAAAACACATAAGGTATAAATGTCACTGTACAAATAGCTAGCCAATTGCTCTCCTTGATAGACACACCAACTATCAAGATCTAAAGAGAGCCAACATATTTGGTGAGACAAACTTTCACAAGCCCTTCGTCGGCGCCAGATCAGGTGTCGTCGAGGTAGGGAGAGGCTGGAGAGACCTTATTCAAACATGACATAGTCGGCCCCACCTCGTCAATCTGACAGAAAATCAAAACCTAAGGAAAAGACAAAAAAGGGCAGGCTCTCGTCACGCCAGGCCGAGAGGGAGGGGGAGGAGATAAGATCTAGGTGGCGGTAGCTAGGGTTGGAAACGACGTTACTCCTGTAAGATACCGAGATGTTGGCAGTGGCGGAGGTAGTGGTGGCACATGATTTCGGGTCGATGGCGCATCGACGACAGTCCAGAAATACATGTTCTTCCCATTACCAATCTGAACTCTTGTCGCGGCGTTGAAGAGAGAACACCAGGGCTTGTTCTCCGCCATGGAAGTCTCAACCTAAACGCTGAGTGGTATGGTGTAAAGGTCCAAGATGCCACCTCTGGCAATCTTGGTCTGCATACTGTTTTCCAATTCACCAGGCAGTGCCCACCGGCGACCGATTCGCTTCCCCTTCACAGCAAAGCTCTTCTAATTTTATCAATCTCCTTGAAAAGTGAAAACCCATGGAGGTGGGTCCAACGACATGAGGAACAGGGGATTGCAGTCAGCAGTGCTTGGACCAGGACTCGTATCTTTGCAAGTTCAGGAATGCTGCAAAGATACTCGGATCTGCGGGACAACATTTCACTACTTCGTTTGCAATGATATTCCAATAAAATTCCATAATATGAAGGCTGAAACCAAGTCATGTGATACAAAATGGAAGAGGAAGTAGAGTACTTATGAACACAAACAGTAATAAAAACAGGCACAACAGATAAATGTATATGCACTTGAGAAAACCATACAATCCAGCACATGGATTTTTGTCACAACACTTCCACTCAAAAAAAATAAAAAATCCTGGCATGAGCTGCAACACTCTGTTCATATTCCTAAAGAGTGTTAAGGTTCCATTCCTCCCATAAGGAACACCGCATGTTAGACATTTCACAAGTTTTGGGCAATACCAAGCTTCGGCGGTGATCATCACTGCGACTGACTCTGACCAAGAAGTTTCTGAAGTTGTCCGTCTGAAAGAGCAGTTTTTGTATCTGCAAGGTGCACCGTGCAAGATTATTAAAATTAGTTACAGGTACTAACATGTTACGTACAGACATAAGTGCAGCAGGGAAGTTTGAGCACTGACCATCTGAGCCACCAACGTGGTGGCCATTCACAAACACCTGTGGCACAGTATTGCGCCCAACTAGGTCTAGAAGAACACCTTGAATGTCTCGGCCATCCTCTGCATTGCGTATGCATATGATATATTACTAACAGCATACACAAATCCTTGACAAATGCAAATGGACTGGGTTCCACATGATCTGGACCATTACCTCGGAGATCAAGTTCAACAACGTAAGGATTTTCATTGAGGTCTTTAAATATTCGCTTAGTACGCATACAGTACCTAGAAGAAGGGAAGTAAAGAGACAAATGATAACTAACAGTATGGAGTAGTGTTAGTACTTGATACAAGGAATCCTTAGGTAGTCAGACCATACAAGAGGTATTCCTCTTTCCAAGAAACCCACATGAGAGGTGCATAGGACAAATATTTCAAGGACGATATATGATCTTCTTCTTCAAGATTACTCAATCTTTGATTTTTGGAGTTTATAACTACTCAAGAATTTCAGATACAGATTCTAGTATCCACATTTCAAGACGGAACTTCCATTTATCTGTTTTCATCTTCTATGGTCTAGCAACCAAATATCTTTAATTTGTCATTTTAACTATCGAAAGAAACACGAACATCCTACCTAGCGGCCAGGTATGTAACATACGATATTCCACCGAATGGTCTATTTTAAATATCCGAAGGAGTCAATGTTAAAAACAATAGTCAGAATGACCAAGTTTATTGAAAGAAACACATGTAAATTGTATCGGTTCTAATGACAGACGACATATAAAACGATAACATGATTGGCCTTTATGTGGTTCATCCTTCTATGTTTTAACAGTACAATAGTTTGTAGCAGTGGTATCAGAAATGAAGACGCCACAGATGGAACATTTTCCTGTTTACAAATTACATCCCAACAGCAGTACTTTCTAAGACGCAAATATGCTGGTATTATTCTACTGCCTGTTAAGCAATCATCAATAATAGTTTTCTCCTCAACTCATCGTAAAGCCAACTAACGCCTAAATCTGTGAACCCTAAAGTTCAGTCACATGGTACGCTAGTACCCGCCTACCCGGATATAATTTCTAAATGACCAATCGACATTCCGTGCAGCATGATTTAAACATACCTACTATAGCACAGTATTCTCTTATAGACCAACATCGTGAACATAAACTAAACAAAAGGATCTGGAGAGAGTAACAGCACATTTAAGACAGCCCTTCAGCACAGCACACAGCAGTAAGCCAGCAAATTGAAATTATAGCAAATTAACTGTTCAATTGCATCAATTGATCAAATAAAGCTGTTAGCTCTGGCCCCAGTGTGCGGCCTACCTAAGCTAATAAGCAACCGCCAGCGATTCACTGCCATGGCAAACGCGATGGGCCTAATTCAAGCTTCTGCCATCTACTAGACACAAATCCGTCCAATTCACGACATCCGGATCCTTTTCCCCTTGGTAAACGTGTGCCTGGTAAGCAATTAAAACCTCATGGGATCTTTCACAACGACGCGGCGTGAACTCCACGACTGTGCGCTGCGCACGCGCATATACGCATACACAACCTGAAAATCCCCCAAAATCACAAGCAAAAATAATTTCTAGGAATTGATGTTCGGAACGGCTTACGGGCAGTAGGATTTGGAGAAGATGGTGATGCGGTTGGAGTAGATGGCGTTCTGCACGAAGGCCGACGGTGAGCGCGTCGCCGCCGCGGACTCCGCCGCGGCGAGGAGGAGGACCAAAGAAAAAGCTATTCGGATTAGAGACATCTCCCTTGCTTGCTCGAGGTGGCAGGGCAGCGCGGTCGCCGAGCGCGACTCCGGAGGTCGGAGTTCTGATTCGGGGGAGCGGGGAAAGAGGGGGACGGAGACCCGACGAGCGGTGACTCCCGGTGGAGGGTCTTCCGGGGAAAATTCCCTTCTGAAAAATAGTTCACTTTGATTTATCCCATCTTTTCTTTTAGACAAGATTTGTCCCCATCTGGCCTGCTTCGCTAGTTTTGTGCCTCTGGTTCCCGTATCAGCCCATTGGGTGGCATTCTGTATTCGGCTTATTTACAGATTTGTCCTCAGGCAATTTTTATTTTGAGAATACTGTCACTAATTCATTCATCACAAGTTGCGATACAACGCACACTATTGGAATCACCCAGAGAGGACGAAGGAAGATACAAGTCCAAGAACACTAGCAAAAAATCCTCCCAAGAGATAGAAAATACAATAAAGTTTCTAGGAATAACTGCAATTGCCATCGTCGCGACATGTCATCTTCGGATTTGAGGAAATATCATTGTCCAATTGGGCTTTGTGAGCCGATTGAGAGGCTTGCCGTTGGCGGCAGTGGCGGAGCTAGAAACAGAAAACTGGGCGGGCTGAGCTGAATTTGACGCTAAATCTAGGTTGCTGCCTTGTAGCATTGTGTATTTCATGGGCTGGGCCTAGGTACATTTCTATAATTTTGCTGAAATTGAAAATCTGGGCGAGCCATGGCCCATTCGGCCACAACATAGCTCCGCCAGTGGTTGACGGAGCTGAAGTCGTTGTGGCATGTTGATCGGGGGACATTCAAGATGCGAGGACATTCCCGTACTCCCCGCCGATCACCCATCAGATAGCAGTAGTAGAGCAGCAAAACAACAACTCTTCCTCTATATTGAGGCCGAACTATGTTCGGATTTCCGAGCTCGAAGAGTCAGATACCTGTCTGCGGAACGACACGCCCTGTCCTCTGAACCTAGAATCGGACGGTGGACCTGAAAAATCGGTTGATATCCCGGAGCCCGAACTATTAAGCTCGGAAGTTTCTCAAACTCCGGATCCCAAATTGGGTCAGGGTTCGGATTTAAAGCCACCCACCCACCCAGATATACGCGATCTCATGTACATACGACAACAGTCTTAGAAAATAGTCCATCACTTTTGTGCCAGATTCCTCCTTGTCAAAGACAAGATTAAAGATTGCCGCGATGAAGACGCGATCTCAGTATTCTGCGATAATTGCACGGACGAAGGAATTCTCAACACCATCAACCGATGTCGCGTATTACACTTCGCTGACTTGGCAACCATAGTACAGAAGTACTGCGCAATCGAAAGCGCCTGGAAAACTCAGGCAGCTCGCCGGGAACCACCGATTTCCACTCAACCCCTCGTCGGGGCAAAGGATGCACCCTCGCGGGGCGCCCGACCAAATAGTAAAGAAATCTAAGCCCATTACGGGGCGCGGAACCGTTCTGGAGGGATGGCTCGATAGGCCATGCAGAATACACACAACACTGGATACCATACCAACCCACAGCCTTAGAGCATGTTGGATACTCTGGCAAATGGCCAAGAGCGGCGAGTATATCCTCACGAAAAATACCTCAGAGCAACACCCCGCGGAAGACGACGACCTCAGCGTATTGACGGTCTTCGAGACTTTCGCTTCAAACAATCGGCGCAAAAGGGCCCTCCGCGACCTCGCCGAAGTCTGCCAAGTCACAGCAATAAACCACTGGAACGACACGGCCATAACTTTCAATGCCAGTAACGAACCAAAATTTCGGACAGTCCGGCCACCAGCCGCCTTGGTCCTCAATCCAATTGTGGACGGTTTTCGTTTCACCAAAGTGCTCATGGACGTCGGCAGTGGACTAAACCTCATCTACGAGGACACACTCAACAAAATGGAAACAGACAGGAGCCGCATCGAGCAAAGTAGCACGACCTTCCGAGGAATCATTCCCAGTCGGGAGGCGCAATGCGCAGGAAAAATCACGCTCGACGTGGTATTCGGCACGCCGAAGAATTATCGGTCCGAAGAGATAACCTTCCAAGTGGCCCCTTTCAACAGTGGATATCACACCCTATTGGGGCGAGATGCATTTACACGTTTCCAAGCTATACCTCATTACGAGTACATGAAGCTCAAGATGCCCGGGCCCAATGGTATTATCACTCTTGCCAGTGATCCGGACATAGCACTCCGCGCCGAAAACAAAACCGCATCCCTGGCCCTCAAGGCACTGTCTGAAGCCCTCGCGGCCGAAGAGTTAACCGCATTGCGCTCCATGGTGGATAAGGACGACGTAATCCTGGACAAGCGACCCAAATCCACCTCCTTTAAACCAGCAGACAAAATAGTCAAATTTCAAGTCCACCCGACGGACCCCAAGAAGACAGCATCCATCGGGGCACAGCTGGGCCCAACGGTTGACACCACACTACGAGAGTTGCTGCGCGAGAACAGGGACATATTCGCCTGGCACCCTTCTGATATGCCAGGAATCCCACGCAGGTTGGCCGAACACAGCTTCAACATATTGAAAGGATATAAACCGGTCAAGCAAACACTGTGGCGCTTTTCCGAACCCAAACGACAAGCTATGGGGGAGGAGCTAGCCAAGTTAATCGAGGCCGGATTCATCAGAGAAATAAAACACCCGGACTGGCTAGCAAACCTAGTGATGTTGCCAAAGAAGGATAAATCATGGCGCCTATGCATCGATTTCAAAGACCTCAACAAGGTCTGCCCTAAGGATCCCTTCCCCCTCCCTCGCATCGATCAGATTACTGACACTACTACGGGACATGACTCACTGTGTTTCCTCGACGCATAATCCGGATACCATCAAATCAAATGAAGGAGTCCGACCAAGCCGCAACGGCATTCATTACCCCATATGGACTGTTCTGCTTCAACACTATGCCCTTTGGACTTAAAAAATCCGGCGTCACCTACCAACACATGATTCAAACATGCCTGGAGAAACAGATCGGCAAGACAACTGAAGCATATGTGGATGACGTCGTCATCAAAACTAGGCACGTCGAGTCATTGATAGATGATCTGCGTCTCACATTCGACAACCTCCGTACATATGACATCAAGCTCAATCCGGAAAAGTGTGTTTTCGGCGTTCCCGCCGGAAAACTGTTGGGCTTCATCGTCTTCAATAGAGGAATTGAGGCAAATCCAGCCAAAATCCGAGCTTTGTCTCAATTGGCTACACCAACAGACCTTAAACAGGTCCAAAAACTAGCCGGATGTGTGGCGGTTTTAAGCCACTTTATCTCCAGACTAGGAGAAAAAGCATTGCCACTTTATCGCCTTCTCCGACGCACCGACCACTTCGAGTGGACGGATGCGGCAACGGCCGGACTGGAAGAGATAAAGGCTCTTTTAGCGAGCAACCCAATCCTGGCCATGCCGAACGTCGGCGAACCCATGTTATTATACATCTCGACAACACACCAGGTGGTGAGCGCGGTGCTCGTCGTTGAGTGAGAGGAGGACGGACACAAATTCCCACTTCAGAAACCGGTATACTACGTATCCACTTTCCTCACACCATGCAAATCCCGGTATCCTCATTACCAAAAGATAGCATACGTGGTGTTCATGGCATCCTGGAAGTTACAACACTACTTTAAAGAGTGCTCAATAACGGTGGCTCTCGAAGTACCACTCAATGACATAATAAACAATCGTGATGCCACGGGTTGGATCGCAAAGTGGGCCATTGAGCTCCTTCCATTCGACATAACATACAAACCGCGCCGGGCCATTAAATCCCAAGTACTGGCCGACTTCGTCACCGAATGGACAGAGGTCGAACTCCCTAAAGAGTACGGCACATATTCAAACTGGGTCATGCACTTTGATGGTTCCAAAATGCTGGCGGGCTTAGGAGTGGGCGTTGTCTTAACATCCCCCACTGGAGACACAGTTCGGTACGTACTCCAAATATTATACACAAACTCCAACAATGCAGCCGAATACAAGGCCTTATTGCATGGTCTTCGGATGGCTGTCTCCATGGGCATACAACGCCTGGAGGTGCGCGGGCATTCAAACCTCGCAATATCCCAAATAAATGGAGATTTCGACACCAAAGATCCGAAGATGGCGGCCTATCGTAATGCCGTTCTCAAAATGTCATCTCGGTTCGAGGGGCTCGAGTTTCATCATGTGGCTCGAGAAGGTAATCAAGCGGCGGATGTCCTTGCTCGCATCGGCGCCAAGCGCGACCTTGTCCTGCCTAACATATTCCTGGAAAGGCTCTTCAAGCCATCCGTGGTGTGGCAGGGGGAGAGCAGCAACACCAGTCCAGACCCGATTATACCCCCAGATTCGAACACAATACCGATATCATCGGGGGCTTAGCCACTGAAATAACACCATCGGCCCATCTTATCATGGCAGTAATTGCCCCATGGACCGAACCCTTATTGTCCTACCTTAATAGGCGAGAGCTCCCCGAGGATTAGAATGAGGCTCGCTGCATTGTCCGGCGCTCGAAAGCCTACAAGGTCCATGACAGAGAGCTCTACAAGAAAAACGCTATCGGAGTACTTTAAAGATGTATCTCCGGAGAAGAGGGACGACAGCTCTTGGCCGAAATTCATGCCGGTCTCGGTGGTCACCACGCCGCGGCTCGGGCCCTTGTAAGTAAGGCCTTCTGAGGGAGTCCTGGATTAGGGGGTGTCCGGATGGCCGGACTATACCTTCAGCCGGACTCCTGGATTATGAAGATACAAGATTGAAGACTTCATCTCGTGTCCGGGAGGGACTTTCCTTGGCGTGGAAGGCAAGCTTGGCGATACGGATATGCAGATCTCCTACCATTGTAACCGACTCTATGTAACCCTAACCCTACCCGATGTCTATATAAACCGGAGGGTTTTAGTCCGTAGGACAACATACACATCAACAATCATACCATAGGCTAGCTTCTAGGGTTTAGCCTTCTCGATCTCATGGTAGATCTACTCTTGTACTACCCATATCATCAATATTAATCAAGCAGGATGTAGGGTTTTACCTCCATCGAGAAGGCCCGAACCTGGGTAAAACTCCGTGTCCCTTGTCTCCTGTTACCATCCGGCCTAGACGCACAGTTCGGGACCCCCTACCCGAGATCTGCCGGTTTTGACACCGACATTGGTGCTTTCATTGAGAGTTCCTCTATGTCGTTGCCGTCAGGCTCGATGGCTCCTACGATCATCGACAGCGATGCAGTCCAGGGTGAGACCTTCCTCCCCGTACAGATCTTCGTCTTCGGCGGCTTCGCACTGCGGGCCAATTCGCTTGGCCGTCTGGAGCAGATCGAAAGCTACGCCCCTGGCCGTCAGGTCAGATTTGGAAGTTTAAACTACACGGATGACATCCGCGGAGACTTGATCTTCGACGGATTCGAGCCACTGCCAAGCGCGCCGCACTGTCATGACGAGCATGATCTAGCTCTGCTGCCGAACAGTGCCCTGGAGGCCGCACCCGCATCGGCTCCGACCCTTAATTCGGAGCCAACTGCGCCGATCGAGGATGGGCGGTTGGTCGCCACCTCGGGGGCTGCGACCCCAACGGCGATTGAGCCAAGCACCAGCCCCGTACTCTGCGAGACTCGTGACTCCAAGGAGCCGGACTCCTCTCCGGACTCCGAACCCTCTGCGCCCCTGCCAATCGAATCCGATTGGGCGCCGATCATGGAGTTCACTGCCGCGGACATCTTTCAGCACTCGCCTTTCGGCGATATCCTGAAGTCACTAAAGTCTCTCTCTTTATCTGGAGAGCCCTGGCCGGACTACGGTTAGCAAGGTTGGGATATGGAGGATGAAGAAATTCAAAGCCCACCCACCACCCACTTTGTAGCCACTGTCGACGACTTAACTGGCATGCTAGACTTCGACTCCGAAGATATCGACGGTATGGACGCCGATGAAGGAGATGATGAAGAACCAATGCCTACTAGGCCCTGGAAAGCCACCTCGTCATATGACATATACATGGTGGACACCCCAAAAGAGGGAGATGGCGATGGAACAACGGAGGATGACCCCTCCAAGAAACAGCCTAAGCGCCGGCGTCAACGGCGCCGCTCAAAATCCTGCCAAAACAAACACGGTGATTCCAGCACAGGAGATAATAATACTCCAGAAAGCGTCGAACAAAACCCCCTCCAGCAAGATTTAGCACAGGAGGATGGAGAAACCAGCCCTCACGAGAGAGCGGCAGACAGAGAGGTCGAGGACGATAATTATATGCCTCCCTCCGAAGACGAGGCAAGCCTCGACGACGACGAATTCGTCGTGCCAGAGGATCCCGTCGAGCAAAAACGTTTTCAACGCAGGCTTATGGCCACGGCAAGAAGCCTCAAGAAAAAACAGCAACAGCTTAGGGCTGATCAAGATTTGCTAGTCGACAGATGGACTGAAGTCCTTGCGGCCGAAGAGCATAAACTCGAACGCCCCTCCAAGAGCTACCCAAAGCGCAGGTTGCTACCCCAATTAGAGGAGGAAGCACTTGATGCAGTCGACCGGCCACCTCGTGGTCGTGACAGAGAGGCCTCTCGGCCCTCCACTCAAGTCGCACCCCGTACCAAGGCACGGGAATATGCGCCGGACTTACGAGACATGCTGGAGGACAAGGCAAGGCAAACAAGATCGATCTACGGATCGCGTGGGCGCCCCACGGCTCGAGACGGTAACCGTCACGCCGGCCACAAATTCGGCGGGGCTGAACACAGTAGACAAGGCTCATTGGAGCTACGTCACGATATAGCCCAGTACAGAGGCGCCGCACACCCACTCTGCTTTACAGACGAAATAATGGATCACCAAATCCCCGAGGGTTTCAAACCCGTAAACATCGAATCATATGATGGCACAACAGATCCTGCGGTATGGATCGAGAATTATCTCCTTCATATCCACATGGCCCGCGGCGATGATTTTCACGCCATCAAATACCTCCCACTCAAGCTTAAAGGACCAACTCGGCATTGGCTTAACAGCTTGCCAACAGGATCAATCAGTTGTTGGGAGGACCTGGAAGCCGCATTCCTCGACAATTTCCAGGGCACTTACGTGCGACCCCCAGACGCCGATGACCTAAGTCATGTAATTCAGCAGCTAGAGGAATCAGCCAGGCAATTCTGGACACGGTTCCTGACAAAGAAAAATCAAATAGTTGACTGTCCGGACGCTGAGGCCCTAGCAGCCTTCAAACACAATATCCGTGACGAGTGGCTGGCCCGGCACCTTGGACAGGAAAAGCCGAAATCTATGGCAGCACTCACGACACTCATGACCCGCTTTTGCGCGGGAGAAGACAACTGGCTTGCTCGTAGCAACAATATGACCAAGAACCCTGGTAATTCGGACACCAGGGACAGCAGTGGCAGGTCGCGTCGCAACAAGCAGAAGCGTCGCATTAATGGCGACAATACTGAGGATACGATAGTTAATGCCAGATTCAGAGGCTCTAAATCCGGTCAGCGGAAAAAGCCATTCAAAAGGAATCCTAGGGGCCCGTCCAGTTTGGACCGAATACTCGACCGCTCGTGCCAGATACATGGCACCCCCGAAAAGCCAGCCAATCACACCAACAGGGATTGTTGGGTGTTCAAGCAGGCAGGCAAGTTAAACGCCGAAAATGAAGACAAGGGGCTGCATAGCGATGACGACGAGGAGCCCCGGCCGCCGAACAACAGTGGACAGAAGGGTTTTCCCCCACAAGTGCGGACGGTGAACATGATATACGCAACCCATGTCCCCAAAAGGGAGCGGAAGCGTGCGTTAAGGGATGTATACGCGGTAGAGCCTGTCGCCCCAAAGTTCAACCCATGGTCCTCCTGCCCGATCACCTTTGATCGAAGGGACCATCCCACTTGCATCCGTCATGGCGGATTCGCCGCATTGGTTCTAGACCCAATTATTGATGGATTTCATCTCACTAGAGTCCTTATGGACGGCGGCAGCAGCCTAAACCTGCTTTACCAGGATACAGTGCGGAAAATGGGCATAGATCCCTCGAGGATTAAGCCCACCAAAACGACCTTCAAAGGTGTAATACTAGGTGTAGAGGCCAACTGTACAGGCTCAGTCACACTTGAAGTGGTCTTCGGATCTCCGGATAATTTCCGAAGCGAGGAGTTAATCTTCGACATAGTCCCGTTTCGCAGTGGCTATCACGCACTGCTCGGGCGAACCGCGTTCGCTAAGTTTAATGCGGTACCGCATTACGCATACCTTAAGCTCAAGATGCCAGAACCTCGAGGAGTAATTACGGTCAATGGAAACACCGAACGCTCCCTCCGAATGGAGGAGCACACGGCGGCCCTTGCAGCGGAAGTTCAAAGCAGCCTCTCCAGGCAGTTCTCCCGTCCGGCCACTAAACGATCGGACACCGTCAAGCGCGCCCGGAGTAACCTACAACAAGACCGCCTGGCACGATCCGAGCAGGCGTAGCAATGCGGCCCCAACCCAACCCTCGCAAAAAGGCGACGCCAGTACTTCGCGTACATAACTACGCTCTAGAGATACCATGGGCACAGGGGGAGGGGCACCATCACGGCACACCCAAAACACGGCTTAAACCGTACCAGGGGCTGCCAATTTTTTAATTTTCTCTTACTTTCAGGACTTCATCCTTCGGAAGGCCTGTTCGGCAGTTCAATTGCCGCACAAAACGATGCAAGAACCAGGGAAGCAGACAAGCCACGCCGCACTACGAAACTCCCAGGTGGTCTCTATCACGAGCAGTATACCCGTTCCGCATACTATTCCGCAGCTTGCCCCTGGAACGGACATGTTAACTAGTCCAACCTTCCACTTATCGCATTATTTGTATCGTTCTGCTTTGATCGCAGCCCTTTTTAATAAACAATGCATAGCTTTCGTCTATTTTTGCATTACCTTTTTTTATATATGTTCCTTAACGACATGTTGCACCCGTACACGTTGGTACGGCCAAAATACGCCAGGGGCTTTAGTACCCCTCAATATGGTGTGAGAAGTCCGAACACTTTAACAAGTGCGGCACCCCGAACTTATAGCATTATATGCATCGGCTCCGAATCATGTCTTGGGTCAATAGTTGGGTTTGCCCGGCTCCTACGTTTTGGTGCCTTATGTTCCGCTATATCGGCTAAGGTAGCACTAGGAGAACCACTGCGATTGTGCCCCGGTTGAGCTGGGTCGAGCACCTCAGTGGAGAAAGCTAAAACTGACTGTCATGATGAAGCGAGAGCTAGTCGTTGTTCGAGAGGTTTTTCGAGTCCCTAAAGACTTATGCCGCTTAGGGCGAGGAGCCGGCTCTGTCCGGCCAAGGCGTGGATAGCGCCCCGAACTCGGTCTTCTGAATACCAGGGGCTTCGCTGACATTTAAAATTATAGAATTCTATGGCTAAGTGAGAGTGTTCACGCATTATAGTGCGATTGCCTTGTTCGTTGGGCTGAGCGCCTCCCTCGAAGGACCCAAACATGGGAAAAAGAGCGCTCAGGTTTATCCCCGAACACCCCAGCACTAGCGGCACGGCGGCAGAAGCCGACGACTCGCCATCTCTCAGAATTGATAAACAGCCGCACAGAAGGTAATATTTTAAATTCAAACAGCATTGCTTAGCGCATACGAACAAGTTTTCAGCACACGGGACAAAACGAGCGAGTTTTACTCAAAAATTACATCCATAGAACATTCATCCGCCACAAGGCGGGCACCCTTCAGAACATCCTTATAGTAATTCTCGAGCTTGCGATGCTCCTTCCCCGGCGGTGGCCCGTCCTTCACAAGCTTCTCAGCATCCAGCTTGCCCCAGTGCACTTTAGCACTGGCAAGGGCCCTACGGGCACCTTCAATGCAGACGGAGCGCTTGATGACTTCGAGCCTTGGACAGGCCTCCACCAGCCGCCGCACCAGCCCGAAATAGCTCCCAGGCTGAGCCTCTCCGGGCCACAGCCGAACTACGAGGGCCTTCATGGCCTGTTCGGCCGCCTTGTGGAGCTCGACCAGTTGCTTCAGCTGGTCGCTCAGGGGCACGGGGTGTCCGGCCTCAGCGTACTGAGACCAGAACACCTTCTCCGTCGAGCTGCCCTCCTCGGCTCGATAGAATGCGGCAGCATCGGATACACTCCGGGGAAGATCTGCGAACGCTTCTGGAGAGCTCCGGATTCGGGTAAGTAACAGGTAACTCATGTTTATGTGTTTGCTTTGCATAAAGAATGCCTTACCCGCCGCTATCTTCTTCACCTCATCCAACTCCTGCAGGGTCTTCTGGGATTCGGCCTTGGCAGATTTGGCATTTTCAATAGCCACCGCAAGCTCGGACGCTTGCGTCTTCGAGTCACACTCCAAACTCTCATGTTTTTCCATGAGAGCCTGGAGCTCTTGCCGCACCTTGCCAACCTCGGCCTCATACTTCTCTCGCTCGGTGCGCTCCGAGGCCGAATTCTTCTCGGCCTCGTCTAGCGCTTGCTTAAGGGTCGCCACCTCAGACGTGGCCCCTACAATAGCCATGATAATCCTGTCATTTTTGCAATTGCACCTTTTATATATATATATATTTTTAACAAGGTATTTCTTACCTTCATTGTCCTCGAGCTGCTTCTTGGCACGCTCGAGCTCTTGCTCGGACCTTTCGAGGTCCTGCTTTAGCGTGTCCACTTCCGCAGTCAGTGCGGCGGACGCAAGCAGGGTAGCCTGCACATGCATATTGACTCATTTTTGTTAGACTCCTGCGAATTCTATTTGATCCTCTATTCGGCTTTTCTTCCCGAACGCCAAACAGAGCATCAGGGGCTACTGTCCATGCGGTACTATTATTTACACTTTCTTTACTTACCTCGAAGCCTGTCAAAAGGCTAGTACAAGCTTCAGTCAGTCCGTTTTTTGTGGACTAAACCTTCTAGACCACCGCACTCATAATAGCGCGGTGCTCCTCGTCGATGGAGGCGCCTTGGAGCGCCTCCAGCATATTGTCCGGTGCCTCCGGTTGGACGGAGGCCACCGGCACGGTGGACTTGCTCCTCTTGGAAGGAGGTCCCCCGCCGGACTCTGGAACCTTTGAAGGTTCCGGAGCGGTGTCCGGCCTCGATCCGGACTTGGAGCCCTGGGGGGTTTCATCCCCTTTACTCCTGGAGTCCGGGAGGTCGCCTTGCGGCGCCTCCAAGACCACCTCCTCTCGGCTTGGAACCTGTTGGGACAACACTTTGGTGTCATCCGTAGGGCGGGGGGAGGAAGCCGTCGGAAGTGAGTTCACATCTGACGAGTCCAGTGAGATGCTCGACGACGCGTCGAGCCTGTCTTTGGGTGGGCTGCATAAACATATTCGACGTGAGGGAAAGCTATGCAATAAACGAATATTATGAATTACTCTGGTATCCAGATACTTACGATTTGGCCAGGGGCTTGGCCCTAGGCGCCCACTCCTCTCCACCGCCGTCGGCATCGGTGGAGTATTCCAGAGGAAGGGTTTTCCCCTTTTTGGACCCTTCGGCCTCCCCAGTTGGGGCGGCCTTCCTTTTCTTCCCTTCCCCCGCTGGAGGGGGAGGGGTCTCTTCTTCTTCCTCCTCCTCGTCTTCACGGGAGGAGTGCGTCTTGGATTCGTCGGATGATGAATCCGACACCTCCGGGCGTCGGGCACTCTTTCGAGTCCCCGCGGCCTTCTTCTTGACCTTCTTCTCCAGCACCACATAGGGTGCCGGAACCAGCAGCCTCGCCAAGCGAGCGTCCGCTGGGCCTTCGGGCAAAGGGGCCGGACAGTTGATCTGTCCGGACGTCACCTGCCAATCCTGTCAGAGGAAAGGGAGCTTAGATCATGCATAGAGTCAAACTATGGAAAACTGATACCCTGTAAAAGGAAAAAACAGCTTACCGCAAGCGCGTGACGCTGCGCACTGAATCCGCGATCCTCAGTAGCGGATGCGGGAGCCTCGGCGCCCTTGAAAAGCACCTTCCAGGCATCTTCGTACCTCGTGTCGAAGAGCCTGCTCAGAGTTTGGTGCCGCGCCGGGTCGAACTCCCACATGTTGAAAGCCCGTCATTGGCACGGGAGGATCAAGCGGATGAGCATAACCTGGACTACGTTGACAAGTTTGAGCTTCTTGTCCGCCAGGGTTTTGACGCATGTTTGGATTCCGGTCAACTCTCCTTTTTTACCCCATGATAGGCCCATCTCTTTCCAGGACGTGAGCCGCGTTGGGGGTCCGGACCGGAACTCGGGGGGTGCGACCCATTCGGCGTCACGCGGCTCGGTGATGTAAAACCACCCCGATTGCCACCCCTTCAGGGTCTCCACAAAGGAGCCCTCGAGCCATAGGACGTTGGCCATCTTGCCCACCATGGTGCATCCGCACTCCGCCTGGCTGCCGCGCACCACCTTCGGCTTGACGTTGAAAGTCTTGAGCCAGAGCCCGAAATGGGGGCGGATGCGGAGGAAGGCCTCGCACACGACGATAAACGCCGAGATGTCGAGGACGAATTTCGGGGCCAGATCGTGGAAATCCAGGCCGTAGTAGAACATGAGCCCCCGGACAAATGGGTGGAGAGGGAAGCCCAGTCCGCGGAGGAAATGGGGAGAAACACCACCCTCTCATGGGGCCTAGGGGTGGGGATGAGCTGCCCCTTCTCGGGGAGCCGGTACGCGATGTCGTTAGACAGGTATCCGGCCTTCCTCAGCTTTTTGATGTGTCCCTCCGTGACGGAGGAGACCATCCACTTGCCTCCCGCTCCGGACATGGCTGGAGAAGGTTGAGGTGGGGAGTGCGGATTTGGGCGCTGGAGCTCGAGTGCGCAAGAATGGATAGGTGAAGGAGGAAGAAGGCGTAGGTGAAAAGGTGGATCTTTATCCCCTTATATGGGTGGACGTAGCTACATGTCCCCACCAGCCTGGTAAAACTCGCTTATCTCCAAGCGCCGTAATCGATGGTGCGGTTGGGTTACCCACACCCGTATTGATGAGAATCCCGGAATAAGGGGACACGATCTCTGCTTTAACAAGACATGCCAAGGAAACCGCCTCGCATAACGCGCTGAGATGGGACAGTAAAATGGTTCGAATAAAAGCTTGGCCGTGGTGTGATGTCACACTACGGAATACGTCAGCAGATTAAATTTGTGTAAATATTATTCTCTCAATGGCAATATGTGGAAACTTATTTTGTAGAGCCGGACACTATCTTTGTGTTCAAAATCTTCTAATGAAGTACTTGGAGGAGGAACCCGCCTTGCAATGCCGAAGACAATATGCGCGCCGGACTCGTCGTCATTAAAGCCTGGTTCAGGGGCTACTGAGGGAGTCCTGGATTAGGGGTGTCTGGATGGCCGGACTATACCTTCAGCCGGACTCCTGGATTATGAAGATACAAGATTGAAGACTTCGTCCCATGTCCGGGAGGGACTTTCCTTGGCGTGGAAGGCAAGCTTGGCGATACGGATATGCAGATCTCCTACCATTGTAACCGACTCTATGTAACCCTAACCCTACCTGGTGTCTATATAAACCGGAGGGTTTTAGTCCGTAGGACAACATACACATCAACAATCATACCATAGGCTAGCTTCTAGGGTTTAGCCTTCTCGATCTCGTGATAGATCTACTCTTGTACTACTCATATCATCAATATCAATCAAGCAGGATGTAGGGTTTTACCTCCATCAAGAGGGCCCGAACCTGGGTAAAACTTCATGTCCCTTGTCTCCTGTTACCATCCAGCCTAGACGCACAGTTCGGGACCCCCTACCCGAGATCCACCGGTTTTGACACCGACACCTTCCGTACAGGTTTCTATTGGCCGACGGCCCGAGCAGACGCATAGGACCTTGTCCAACGTTATGTCGGATGCCAGATTTTCGCCAACCAAAGCCATATGCCTCCCACCGCTCTACAAAAAATCCCCATTACTTGTCCTTTTGCGGTCTGGGGGCTTGATATGGTCGGACCCCTTAAAGGAGGAAGCCATAAGAAAAAATATATGCTGGTCATGGTAGATAAATTCACCAAATGGATAGAGGCAAAACCAATCAAAATGGCCGAAGCCGAACCAGTGATAGACTTTATATCTGGTGTTGTGCACCATTATGGCGTCCCACACAGCATCATCACTGATAATGGCTCAAACTTTACAGCCGATGAGGTGAAAGCCTGGTGTGCTAACCTAGGCATTAAGCTCGATTACGCCTCCGTCTATCATCCACAAACAAACGGTCAAGTCGAACGCGCTAATGGTCTTATTATGAGCGGCATCAAGCCTAGACTAGTGCGGTCTTTGAAAGAATCAGACAAGCACTGGGTTGAGGAGCTCGACTCCGTACTTTGGGGGCTGCGGACCACGACCAATCGCACTACCGGATATACACCCTTCTTCATGGTGTAAGGCGCAAAGGCTGTGTTGCCCT
Source organism: Triticum urartu (assembly GCF_056163025.1). Lineage (NCBI taxonomy): Eukaryota > Viridiplantae > Streptophyta > Magnoliopsida > Poales > Poaceae > Triticum > Triticum urartu. The sequence goes on along the minus strand of NC_141878.1, from coordinate 438,434,644 downwards.
GCGATATTATTCATGACTCACCTTGAGTGCGCATGTATGAAGAGAGAGAGGCCGAGCTTGATCGGTAGGACAGCTTAGATGCCCTGGAGGAGGAGCGCGACGTCGCAAAAGCCCGTTTCACATTTTATCAACAGCAGGCTTGCAGATATCAAAGCAGAGAAGTGCGGGACAAGACTTATAACGTTGGGGAACTCGTTCTACACTTAGCAGAGAAGAAAAAGGACAAACTCAAGCCCAAGTGGGAGGGTCCCTTCATCATAGATGAATTTCTCACTGGAGGAGCATACCGCCTGCGTGATGCATCGGAAACCGCTTAGAGCCGAACCCGTGGAATGCCGTCAGACACCGAAGATTCTACGCCTAGAGCCGGACTCTTTGTTCGTTTTCTTCTCCCTTTGTTTCCATTATTTTTCCTATCTTTAACTTTTCTTCTAGCTTTAAGCTCTTGTGCAGCTAAACCACACACCTATGACGTACACATCCTTAAATATGTACGCCCATAATACCTGGGGGCTTTGTGTACAGAAGCTTATTATTATTTTGCGAGCATCAAGCTCACCACACATGTGTCTTTTTCCTCATATGTACCTTTTCTTCGCCATTATATGCATCGTTATGACTTAAGTTTTGGCCAAGCTGGGTTGTCTGGCTCCTGTGCTTATGCCCTACGTTCCCGTTTGTTCGGCTAGGGCATAAAGGGAGCACCTCTGCGATTGTTACTGCCGGGTCATCCAGACGTGTACCTCAGACTGGGTGAAGCCGAAAGCTACCGTTCTTAAGGGAATATTCGGTCGGCAGACTAAAGACGTGTTGCACTCATTACACTATGAACCCCCAGATGTCACGTACACTGTGATTTTTTCAATCACAGTTCGGGCATGCACACTAAACGCATGTTCACCCAGGGAAAGGAACCCTTAACGGAACTATTCTCTCTGGAAGATGTTTTTTACAATTACAATGTAATATAACATAGCTAGCTGGATACAACTTGTCTGTTTAAGCAACTATGACCCCTACGCCTGGTTTCTACACATACCCCGGTCTATATGACCGCTTTGCTATTCGGAAACACTCCGCACCTTCGGGTCCAGAGGTCGAAGCGAAAAGGTCTGCCATAACAATCATTTTACAATCCGGCTAGGTACAATTATGTCAATTTAAGTACATAGTCACTTGGACTCAAAAACTTCTTCCTCTATGCCGTCTAACAGGCTGTTTAGATTACAATCATGTTGGGAATATTTGGCGGCTACCTTTACTTGGTCATATACCAAACTAACTAGAATTTCTTTTCCATATGACCCCTTAGGCCAGACCCGGTCCATATGATTCGGATCAAGCTTGGCGTACTATGTCTTCACCATGGCCCAGGCCTCCCACGCACCTTCTCGGCAGGCTGATATCTTCCATAATTGAATACGGTGCTGTACTCCGTTGAATAGCTCCACGAGCTCTGCCATACTTCCTGGAGGGGAGGCGGATGGCCATAAAGCCTTGGCAACACTCTACATTGATTGCCGAGATCGCTCGTGCATTTGGGACAGCTCTTGTAGCAGGTCGCCTTGAGATACAGACATTTCCTCTTCGGGACGGCCAGACAGCATACCTGCAGACATAAATCTGCCAGTTCTTGTCGTCGTCGAATTATATGGAGGCAAGTTCGCAAAGCATACTGAATATGCCGCCTCGTAGTCTCTTATTCTCCTTTAGTTGATCTGGCGATCCTGCCATGGGGAATGGAAAAAGTATTAATATTACCGGTATATGATTATGTTTTCTCAATGGAGGGGAACATTACCAGGCGATGCCTTCTTGAATTTCTCCAGTTCGGCAGTAGCAGGAGCTAGCTGGGTCCGACACTTTTCCAGCTCTTGAGTTAACAGGTTGTTCTTCTCTGTGAGCACCTGGTTATACGATGATCCTTAAATCAGTTGTATCAACTGCTTCAAGTCTCGGGGGCTACTGGTATATAATTATCAGATTTGTACAAATGTGTACTTACCCGCATATCTTTCAAATGCTGGTCTGTGGCTCTAGTAAGCCCATCTCGAGCAGCTCGGATGTATGCATCAGCCGAGCCGAGCCTCTTTTGTAAAGCCGGGGTGATGACCCACAACTATAGGGGATCTATCGTAGCCTTTTAGATAAGTAAGAGTGTCGAACCCAACGAGGAGCAGAAGGAAATGATAAGCGGTTTTCAGCAAGGTATTCTCTGCAAGCACTGAAATAATCGGTAACAGATAGTTTTGTGATAAGATAAATTGAAAGGATCGAGAAGAGGTGTCTAGAGGGGGGGGGTGATTAGACACTAAGTACCAAAAGTTGCAGTTTTTAATTTCTTTAGGTTGAAGTGGAGTTTTGGCACAAGTTTAATAAACACAATACATTTCAAGCAAGCATGCAAAGAGTATATGAGCAGCGGAAAGTAAAGCATGCAACTTGCAAGAATGTAAAGGGAAGGGTTTGGTGAATTCGAACGCAATTAGAGATACTGATGTTTTGGTCGTGGTTCCAATAGGTGGTGCTATCGTACATCCACGTTGATGGAGACTTCAACCCACGAAGGGTAACGGTTGCGCGAGTCCACGGAGGGCTCCACCCACGAAGGGTACACGAAGAAGAAACCTTGTCTATCCCATCATGGCCATCGCCCACGAAGGACTTGCCTCACTAGCGGTAGATCTTCACGAAGTAGGCGATCTCCTTGCCCTTACAAACTCCTTGGTTCAACTCCACAATCTCGTCGGAGGCTCCCAAGTGACACCTAGACAATCTAGGAGACACCACTCTCCAAGAAGTAACAAATGGTGTGTTGATGATGAACTCCTTGCTCTTGTGCTTCAAATGATAGTCTCCCCAACACTCAACTCTCTCTCACAGGATATGGATTTGATGGAAAGAAGATTTGAGTGGAAAGCAACTTGGGGAAGGCTAGAGATTAAGATTCATATGGTGGGAATGGAATATCTTGGCCTCAACACATGAGTAGGTGGTTCTCTCTCAGAAAATGTGTATTGGAAGTGTAGGTATGTTTTGATGGCTCTCTCCACAAATGAAGAGTGGGTGGAGGGGTATATATAGCCTCCACACAAAATCTAACCATTACACACAATTTACCAATCTCGGTGAGACCGAATTGAGAAACTCGGTCAGACCTATTTAGTAAACCTAGTGACCGTTAGGGTTTTCGGTGGGACTGACTGGATCAACTCGGTAGGACCGATGTGCTAGGGTTAGGGTAAATCCAAAACTCGGTTTGACCAATTACTCAAACTTGGTGGGACCGATTTGGGTAATAAGCGAAACAGAGAGTTGGCCAAGCAAACTCGGTGGGGCCGATTGCATATCTTGGTGGGACCGAAAATATTGCAACAGGTAACAGAGAGTTTGCACGCCCATCTCGGTGAGACCGAGATCCCATCGGTGAGATCGAACTGATTAGGGTTTCTGGTAGTGGCTATGTCAACAGAACTCGGTGGCTCCGGATAGAAAGAATTGGTGGGGCCGAGTTGGATATTTGGTGTCGGACATATTTGGAAGTGAGAAAGTGGTTGAGGGCTTTGGAGCATATCACTAAGCACTTTGAGCAGGCAAGCCATTAAGCAACACCTCATCCCTTCTTAATAGTATTGGCTTTCCTATAGACTCAATGTGATCTTGGATCACTAAAATAGAAAATGTAGAGTCTTGAGCTTGGAGCTTGAGCCAATCCTTTGTCCTAGGCATTTTGAAGGGGTTCCACATCCTCTAGTCCATGCCACTTCATTTTTGAACTTATCTGAAACATACTAGGTAAAAGTGTTAGTCCAACAAGAGATATGTTGTCATTAATTACCAAAACCACCTAGGGAGCACTTGTGCTTTCAATCTCCCCCTTTTTGGTAATTGATGGCAACATACATCAAGGCTTTAGATAAAGATATAGAGAATATCAAGTAAAGCTTTGGAAAGACATGTAACAAGCATAGGCTCCCCCTACATGTATGCAATCATGTGAATATGGAATATAGAAGCATGTGAGAGCATAACCATGACAGAGTAGGAAAGTGTTACATGTATCTTGGCTATATGCATCAGAGCAAGTGATGAAAATATGATAAATGTACATTCATGCTCATGAGTCCTTGCAAACAGTATGTACATCAGCAAGAAATTCTCATTCACATGACTATGATGCATATACTTACCTTGTGGTCTTGAGTTGGCTAGGATGGAATGAGCCTGCGTAAACAAGGTTAGATAACACAGATGCACCCACTAGCTAGAGCAAACAAAAGAAACCACAAGAGTACCAAGACTGGGATGACATGTAGAGTGAGTACAGAGTACCACGATAGATATTGACATGTCCCCAAAGAGAAGGATATGCAATGAATTTAATAAATTTCTTTCCCTTGGATGTCTTGCTCCCCCTGAATCTAGCATGGGATACTGGGAGAAGATAGGGAACAGAAAAAACAGAGCTCAAAGAAACAAATGAACAGAGCTAATGCAAATAAGCACATATGAACATGTCTTTCCCCCAAGAAGACATGTGGCATCTCTCCTCTTGAATATCAAGCATCTGGGATCCCATCTGGGATCCTTGAAGATTACTCTTTCCTAGAGTATTCCCTCCCCCTAGAGATCTCTCCTCCTAGAGATATGATTAAGCTTTGATGCGATCTCTCTCTCCCCCTTTGACATCAATTTCCAAGAAGGGTCTTCTGGAATTTGTTGTGAATGGGTTCGGTCCTTGAATCATAGTACAAAGCATTAAGGTAAATGTGATGCTTGCAGAGGACAAGATTCATTGAGTGGAGCTGGATCAAGAATAAAGCAGAAATAAATGGCAAAATGTTTTTCCTGTAGTGAAATTGGTGTCACCGAGTTGTATGCTTCGGTTGCTCCGAAAATCTTTGGCTAGACCGGAGACATGAAACCGGTGGAACCGAGTTCATCACAGAGAAAAACACTTGTCACCTCAGCTCACTGGACAAATAAGATCTCACAAAGATATGCAATGAATTGGATGCAGAAAATGCAGAAAGAAAGGAAACTAAAAGATCTAGATGAAGTTTTTTTGAAAGGGGAAACAAATATGCATGAGACGAATGCAAGAACATAGAAAAGAACACAAGAGAACTTCATCTAGAGTTTGGCGGTGACAAAGTCACCTATGTTAGAGTACATTGACTTAGGAGTCAAGTGAGATCACTTGATCATAGGTCGTACTCATTGTCTAAGCTCAAAATGGGGTTACCATTTTTTGTTTAAGTATCTTGATGTATTCACATCTTGTCGAGTTGCTTTGACTCATGACTTGGAGTAAAGCTACTCTAAGATCATGTAGTTGAACTTGTGTGGGTTGCTCAAGGTTGATGTAGCCCATCAAGATTTGGGAGAACCCTTTGGATTTTGAGTTCATCTAGCTACATGGGTTGGTTTTCGCAAGGAAGAGCACTTGTGTATCCAACATGACAATCATGAAACTCAACATAGAATTTGTCAAAGGATATGTTTGAAAGTTTCGTGCTTCCTTGTCATCAACCAACATTGTGTAGAGACTTGGTGATGTAGAGATTGCTCAAGGTGTGAGTGAGTTGCAATCTCATAGAATTAGATTCATCCAAGTACCTACAAGGGTTAGATAACATGCAAGATGCAAATTTTCAAGACATAGGATAATCATCATAGGAGAAATATCAAGTGATTAGTCGTAAGCTCAAGTCTTGCATGTATCCAATGGAGTTCCTACTCCAAGTTTGAAGCATCAATGATGTACAATTCACCTCTTAACCTGCAAAACACTTTCTCATCAAGTGGTTTAGTGAATATATCCGCTAATTGCTTATCGGTGCGAACATGCTTAAGGTTTATGTCACCCTTAGCAACATGATCTCGAATGAAATGATGACGAACTTCAATATGCTTAGTTCGAGAGTGTTGCATGGGATTGTGAGCAATCTTGATAGCACTTTCATTGTCACAAAGTCATGGAACATGTTTCACATATATCCCATAATCTTTAAGAGTTTGGGTCATCCAGAGTAATTGAGCACAACATGAACCAGCGGCAATGTATTCCGCTTCGGTGGTGGATAAGGATACCGAGTTTTGTTTCTTGGAAGACCAAGACACAAGAGATCTACCAAGGAATTGACAAGTACCCAAAGTGGACTTTCTATCAACCTTGTCACCGGCATAGTCCGAGTCGGAGTAGCCAACAAGATCAAAGGAATCCCCCTTTGGATACCAAATGCCAAAATTTGGTGTATGTATTAAGTATCTCACTATCCTCTTCATAGCATTAAGATGACATTCCTTAGGAGCAGCTTGATATCGTGCACACATGCATACACTTAGCATGATATCGGGACGTGAAGCACATAGATATAACAATGAACCAATCATAGAGCGGTAAACTTTTTGATCAACATATTCACCATCTTTGGTCAAATCAAGATGTCCACTAGTAGGCATGGGTGTGGTCATACCTTTGCATTCTTGCATATTGAACTTCTTGAATAAGTCCTTGGTGTACTCCGTTTGAGAGACAAAGGTGCCTTCCTTCGTTTGCTTGATTTGCAAACCAAGAAAGAATTTGATTTCACTCATCATAGACATCTCAAACTTCTCCGACATTAGCTTCCCAAACTTTTCACTAAAATGAGGGTTAGTTGATCCAAATATAATATCATCGACATAAATTTGGCATACAAATAGTTCTCCATTAACCCTTTTAGTAAAAAGAGTAGAATCTATTTTTCCAATTTCAAACCCTTTTTCTATAAGGAACTTGGTCAGGCATTTATACCATGCTCTAGGAGCTTGTTTAAGACCATAAAGGGCTTTGTGAAGTTTGTAGACATGATTAGGTTTCTTAGGATTGACAAAGCCGGGAGGTTGCTTAATATAAACTTCCTCCTCAATTTCACCATTTAGAAAAGCACTTTTAATGTCCATTTGGTACAAAGTGATATCATGGTGATTAGCATAAGCAAGTAAGATGCAAATGGACTCAAGTCTAGCAATGGGAGCATATGTCTCACCGTAGTCCATACCTTCGACTTGTGTGTAGCCTTGGGCGACGAGACATTCTTTGTTGCGAACCACTTGTCCATCTTCATCTTGCTTGTTGCGAAACACCCATTTGGTACCGATGATGTTGTGGTTGTTGTCGGGCTTCTTGACTAATGTCCACACTTGATTTCTGTCGGAGTAAATAACCATGGGTAGCCTAGCCGGCTCCCCCTGGCCCTTCTGAAAAAATTACGAGCCGATCTGGCCCTCAAGAATCCAAGACATGGGGCTGCCTTCCCCTTGCCGGTTGTCTCCCAGGCCGGCTATCGGAAGGCAACCCGACTTTAGCCCTCATGAAGAAAGCCGCGGGAGGGCCGGCTCCGAGAAGCCGGCCGCGAGAAGGCCGACTCCAAGAAGCCGGCTCCCACAAAGCGGTCAAGATCGTACCCTCGAAGTCTGCATCCACATAACGGCGATGTGACGGGGCGTGGCTACAGTAAAGCCTGCCACCCCCGAATCCCGGAGCACGCCTGGCACAGTGCGCCGTACGGGTGGCCATGACCCGTCCAGCGCGGCACTGTTGCCACGTTGACCCTGATGTCATCCACGACGGGCTGCCAGCGCGGCCCACGGGCGGTGGGCCCCTTCGGGCAGAGAGACACCCGAAGGCGGCCAGGCCTCCCCCAGTCGGCCCAAGACAGAGCCAGCTCCCCACAGCTAGCTTGCCACCTCCCTCGAAGGAGAAGCCCCATTAAGGAGACAAGACGCGGTGAGGCTACAGCGATCACCCGCCGGACGGCGGCACTGTAGCCACACCCACCTCGGCGAAGCCCTTGTCACCAGGATTGAGCAACAGTAACCAGCCGCCGACAAGGCCCTGGACAGTGGGGCCTGCCTGTCGACCAAGGAGCCAGCAGCTGGCGGGACCCACCAGCCAGAGGGCCCCAGCAGCCGGCGCAGAAGCCGGCGAGTGTAGACACAAACGGCTGGGCCCCATGCCCAGCCGGATTACCATTGTATCCCCGGGGGGTAGGCCTATATAAACCCCCCGGGACACCCATGCAAAGGGTTGATCCCTGCTAGTTTTAGACACCACATAGGGAGGAGAAGAGAGCGAGCAGTGCCCTTCTTCCTCCTCTCGCCAAACAGCTCACGGAGCATCGTGTAGCCACTTGTTCATCTAGTGATCATGCGGAGACCCCGCAGAGCAGCAGTAGGGGTGTTATCTCCACGGAGAGCCCCGAAGCTGGGTAAGATTCGCCGGCGTGCATGTCTTCACCTCATCCCGCTTCCAGGCATCGGCGACGTCTTATTGGCTCCCACAATGATAAGCCACCCGTTGGCATATGTCGCACCTACCACCCTACATTTGGCGCCCACCGTGGGGCCAGGTGCACCATCGTCCGGAGACCTGTTCTGGACGGGAACCCTCTTCCTCCCCCGCGAGCGTAGCCAGCCCGGCACGCCCGACAGCGCTTGCCACGACGCGCTGCAAGGCGTCACCAACGTCTGCGCAGTGAGTGGCCTCGCCGATCTCCTTGACAAGACCCTCATCTCCGACGAGCTCGCCTCCGACGCGGGCACCGACCACCTCGTCAACCTCCTCGGCCAGCTCCACGTCTCCGACGAGCCTGCTATGGACTTGGAGTCGGTTGGCTCCACCGACCCGATGCCTGTCGACTCCGACACGGCCTCACTCGACACTTTCCCCACCGACGTCACGATCTACAACGACCCGCTTCCCCGGGCCGATGGCGGCGACGCTGTCACCACCGAGGTGATGGTTATCGGCCACGGCGGCGCTTCTGACGAGAGCGCCCACGACGCCCCGCACACGGCGATCCACGACTTGTCCATCCCCCTCCCGGCCGATGCCGATGCTGAAGCACTAGAGGATCGCCGCCTCGCCCTCCTTGCGGAGGGCCGGAAGTTGGTTTCCATGAGACGCCTTGCTGAGGCCCACCGACGCGAAGCCAACCGCGCCGCCTTTGGCACGCCGCCCCCAGGCGGGCCCAGCCGGGCCGGCGCTGTCAGACAGCGCGGCGCTGTCATCGCCGATACGTTAGGAGTCGACCGCCCAGTCTACGCCACTCCACTCCACTCGAGAACCTGCGCGCCGCCCAGGCGGCCGTAGACAAGCTAGACGGACTTGGGGCCGAAGAACTCCCCCACATGACCCGACGCATCCAGCAGCTAATCGATGCAGCCGCGCAGCGGCACGAAGCCGACGCCCGCGTGGAAAGCCCTCCCCCGCGCCGAGATCACGGCGCGACGTCCCGGACGCTGACTACGGGTAAAACCCGCGCGCGGTGCGAGAAAGAGCCGGCTGCCAGCCGAAGCCGAACCCGAATCTCCATCGAGCGAGACACAGAAGGCCACCCCCGGGCCGTGGAGTGGCGGGGCAACCCACCTCCGCCTCGGCCCCGTGGAGAGAGATATCCCACCCCACCACCCGTTGCGCATCCAACTCTCAGCGGCCGGCTAGGTCGCCGCGAAGGAGTCGGTGAGAACGACGCCCGCCATCGGATCGACCGCATGGCGCGATCCCTGGCGCTGGAAGAAGAGGACGATGTCGGCCCGCCTTGCTTCGGCCCCCGCATCCGCGACGAGTCTTTCCCCAAAGGGTTCTCGCTCCCAAGAGACACGCCCAAGTACAACGGCTTTGTGAAGCCGGAAGATTGGTTAATCGACTACTCCACGGCGGTTAGCATAGCAAACGACAACAGGCGCGTTGCCATGAAGTACGTGCCCCTCATGCTGCAAGGCACGACACGGACCTAGCTCAACAACCTCAAGCCATACAGCATCAACAGCTGGCTAGATTTCACAGAAGCATTCATCCGCAACTTCACCAGCACCTACAAGCGGGCTCCCAAGCCCAGACAGCTCTCCTTGTGCCTACAAGGCCCCGCTGAGTCTACTCGCGACTACCTCACGCGTTGGGCCGAGCTCCGCAACTCTTGCGAAGGGGTGCACGAGGTGCAAGCCATAGAATACTTCACTGCCGGGTACCGAGAAGGCACCCTCCTCAAACACAAGCTCCTCTGCGACGAGCCGACTACCCTCGACGAGCTTCTGGTCATAGCAGACAAGTACACCACTGCCGACTCCTCAATGAAGACCGAACTCCGGGTAGACGCGTCCGGGAAGGTGAAAGTGCGTTATATCGACTAGAGGGGGGGTGAATAGGCGATTTTTATGAAAGTCTTCAAAACGTGAGAGTTATGAAGACAAACAGTGAAGATTATGCCTATTACTATGCAGCGGAAGTTAGATTACACTAGGCCAGCCATGGTCGTGTATTCAATAGAGTGAAAGCGCAATCACAGCCAGCTTCAGTGTAATAAGGATCAGGTAGGAAGAAGTTATGAAGCCAAACAGATCATACATTCATGTTGTGAAGACAAAAGATAAAGCAAGCATGCAATGGCTTCACAATGAATAACTGTAAGTAAAAGGAAGTGAAGATGAAACCAGTGACACGTTGAAGACAATGATTTGTTGGACCAGTTCCAGTTGCTGTGACAACTGTACGTCTGGTTGGAGCGGCTAGGTATTTAAACCAAAGGACACACAGTCCCGGACACCCAGTCAAGGACACTTAGTCCAAGACACCCAGTCCTCACCGTTTTCTCCTTGAGCTAAGGTCACACAGACCTCGCCCAATCACTCTGGTAAGTCTTCAAGGTAGACTCCCAAACCTTCACAGACTTCGTTCACCGGCAATCCACAATTTCTCTTGGATGCTCAGAACGTGACGCCTAACCGTCTGGAGGATGCACAGTCCTCAAGTGTAATAAGTCTTCAGATCACACAGACACGAAGACTTAAGTGATGCCCAATTTACTCTGGCTCTGGGTGGTTAGGGCTTTTCTCCTCACTGGGAATTTTTCTTTCAAAGGCTTCGAGGTGGGTTGCTCTCAAACGACAAAAGCCGTGCACTGAAATCTGAGCAGCCAACCGTTTATGGTTGTGGGGGTGGACTATTTATAGCCACTTGGCAACCCGACCTGATCTGTCCGAAATGACCCTGGGTCACTAAGGAACTGACACGTGTACCAACGGTCGAATTTTGAACTCACACGGCAACTTTACTTGGGCTACAAGTAAAGCTGACTTGTCTGACTCTGGACAAGATTTTCTCTCAAAGGCTTCGCTCGAAGACATAGGATTTGAGTTAGGCATCACTTCAGTCATTCTGACTGGTTCTCTTCGACCCCACTTAACAGTACGGTGGTTCCTATGACACAACATGAATGAAATAAAACTACGAAGGATCTAGGTCTTCGAGTTTCAAAAGCTTCATAGGGAGTCTTCTCATGTCATTGTCTTCAATATGAATATCTTCATAAACCTCCATTGTCTTCAATGTCTTCGTACATTTTTAGGGGTCATCTCTGGTAGTAAAACCGAATCAATGAGGGACTTCTACCTGTGTTTTCCTGCAATTCTCACAAACACATTAGTCCCTCAACTAGGTTTGTCGTCAATACTCCAAAACCAACTAGGGGTGGCACTAGATGCACTTACAATCTCCCCCTTTTTGGTGATTGATGACAAACTAGTTGAAGTTTTCAACGGGAAACATAATTTGTGAAATTGTAAAAGAATTGTCTTCATAAGTTGCAAGGGATCCCCCTGAAGATGTGCATATAAGTAATTTGCTTCTTGAATGCAAATGCACATGGCAGGTTGTACTTGTGGAGATCCACTTCAACTTATGACAATCCACTATGCATGTGAAAGTATATGAAGATAATGACATGCATAATGGAAAATGGACGTCTGCAGAATGAGATGAGGGCGGAATTTATCGTCGCACATGCGGAATTTATCTTCGCAAAATGGAGTGACAAACAAGTAGCAGACGACCATCAAGGCTAAGTGTTACAACTCAATGAAGCAAATGTAGCAAAAAAAAGGGGAGTTGTAAGCACGAAGCAAAATGTAGCAAAATATGAAGGCACCCGCCCATAGTGACCCGTTTGAAGACTATAACCATCATATGCTTCTCCCCCTTTTGTCAGTGATGACCAAAAAGGTTTGAAGACATAGAGGTTTCTACGCGTTCCCAGGCGCAGCAGGGTCGGTGGAGTTGTTTGGCGGCGGTGCAGACGAGCTTGGTGCAGATTCGACGCGCGTTGAAGCAGGTGGCGATGATGTCGCGTCTTCTTCTTCTTCAATAATCCGGGCAGACACGGTGGCAGCAGAAGAAGAGAACTCTGACTCTTCCAGTGATGGTGTGCTGCGCATCACCGCTCTTCTTGGAGGCATGGAGTCAAACTTGAAGTGCTCTGTGAAGCCATCCTCATGCAGTTCAGCTTCAGGGCACATCATAGTGAGGCCCTTCCAAGTGCGTCGACAGGTCTCGTGTGTGACAAATGCATTCTTGGTTGCCAGATTTCTGATGCGATTGACTTCTTGCATGATGCTTTTCATCTGCCTCTTGAGCCAGTCGTGATGCCTATCTTGCTTTTGGTGAAGAGCCACAAGAAGCTCTCTGTCATTGAGTGCACGAGCTCGCTTCTTGGGTCTCTTTGCAGCTGTGCTGTCGGTGGCTTCAGTTGATGCAGGGGCACGTGTGGTGCCAGCATTGGATACACTCGGGAGAGAGCTTCAACACCTTCAATATTTTGAGTGAAGCTCTGGTGTTCTGCATTCTGAAGACTTAGTGGTTGCTTGGCCGGCTCTGGATATATTGCTTCAGCAGATGTGTCCACATCTGGCAAAAATATCCTATGATTGCGAGCTGAAGGTTGATAGGAGATTGCAGAGTGAAGCTTGATCAGCCTCATAACCCAAGGAGCATAAAACTTTAATCCAAACAGTTCTGAAGCAGATGCTGCAAATTGACGGATGAAGAGATCCTGTGTATTGAAGCATTTGCCGTGAAGAATGCAGAAGATGAGAGTCTTCATTGCACCATCAATCGTTGCATATCGAGAGTGTCCCTTGACTGGCCGTAGAGTCCGCCTTATGATGTGATATATTGTTCTGGGCAGGTACTCTAAGTCTTCAACGAAGAACTTAGTTGGATAGGGTGCATTTGGAGGAAATGGCTTCATCATTGAGAGCATCTGACTCATATCTGGCTCAGGACGCTGAAATATGCTCTCAATTGCTTCAGCATGGAGTTGGCACCCTTCTTCAAAGAATTCGCCAGGAGTGGGAAGTCCAGTAAGCTCAATTAGGTCGAAAGCATTGGCTTCATGATGGATATTGCCTGTCATCCACTCCAGGATCCATGTCTTCGGATCTCTGTTATAGCCCTTGATATGCAAAGTGGCATAGAACTGGAGCAGAAGCTCTTCGTTCCAGTGCTCTTCGTCGGTGATAAATGGCAGCAAACCCACTTGCTTGAAGCAATCCAGTGCTTCCTCCAGACCAGGCAGACCTGCAACAGCTTCAACCTCAAGGCGCTTGTGAGGAAAGATGCGGCCTTGGTTGTAGAGGATGCATGAATAATAGCTGCGCTGTTGATGGCTCCAGAACCTATCTGATACAATCCGTTCCCTTGAATAAGGGTTCTTGGAGCGGTCGAAAAACGTGTTATCTGCCCTGAAGCCGTTGATGTTGAAGGAACCAGGAGCTGATGCAGGACCTGGGAACCTTGGTAGTCGTGGGATCGGCTTCTGGACCTGGGGCCTGTGCTCAATATGATAGTTGAATTGTGGTCCGGCAGCAGACTCAGGCACAGAATGTTCAGGAGCAGTAGCTTCGGTGTCTTCTGAAGCTATTGTTGGGGAGGGCTCCACATTTGCTTCGGCGTTGTTTGTGACAGCCTCAACATTTTCAGCTTCAGGCACGTTCTCCTTGAGAACTGCTTCTTGTTGGTGCGGGGAAGTTGGAGCTTGTGGTATTTCAGCTTGCTCTTCGGCTGATGCAGCCGGAATGTCTTCAGCAGCCTGAGCCCTTGGCCCTCTGCGAAGCCTATGGAGTGTAGGCGCTGGTGGAGTTGCAGTGGGTTGGGGCTCATCTTCCTCCTGTGGGCGATCTGCCCACGACGCATTTTGTGTGATTGGCGTCAATGGACGACCAATACTGATCTGTTCGCTTGTCTCAAGCTGAGGAAGGGCTGCATCACCTTGCACATTGTCTTGGGGACCAATGTCTTCAGCAACATTGGGGTTGGCTGCTGGAATGTCTTCAGCGTGCGGAGCCTCTATGTAAGCAGGCTCATGCACTGTCAACTGACGATCTGCGTCAGGATAGCAGACGCAGAGTGGTTCAACTATCAGGGGCTCTGTGGGAGCAGCCCGAGATCTCTTGGTCTTGCGCTTCTTGATGATGGGTTCAGAAGGAGAGGCTTCAGAATGTTTTCTCTTCTTAGCTTCAGCCTTTGCAGTCCGTGTCTTCTTGTGCTGTGAGGCGGTTGATCGACTCTTTGGCTTCGAGCCAGTCGTTGCAGCGGGGAAGACAATCGGAGCATCAGGTTCTGACCTTGGCGCTTCAGGTTCGGGCACAGTCGCCTTCTTTTTCTTCTTCGCGGCCATCCTAGGTTCAATGCCGGGACGCCCAAGTGCCTTGCGCTTTTCTGCCTCATTGTAGGCTTGCACGCAGCGATCAGCCAAAGTCTTCATGCGTTCTCGCGAGCCTTGAGCTTCGGCACGCGTCTTCAGGAAGTTTTCTTTCAGCTCGTGCAACATGATCTTGAAGTTTTTCAATTCTTGCACACTGAGCTTGGCCACGTGCTTCTTGAACTGAGCCTTTTCATGATCAATTTTCTGCTTCAGTTCTACAATTCGCTGGGCTATTGCAAGTTCTGAAGAGATTGCACCTTGAAAGGCAACGCTGAGGCCTATGGGTAGCTGCAGATCATTGAAGCTTATGTCTGGTGTGTCAAACCATTCATCGATGAAGTTGTGGATGATGGCGACATCAAACAGAGGCAGATTGTTGAAGATTTCAGCCTCCTCCGTGCTCTTGATGAGCTGCTCAAGAGCATCATCTCCAAGATCTTCATCGCTTGAGAGTTCAATGGCTTCGCAGCGCAAAATGTCAACAGCTGTGAGCTCTTTGCCTTTGTGTGGCTGAGGCTTCTTGGCTTCTTGGGGCTTGGACACTCGTGATAAGCCTTTTGACTGCACACTTGCTTCAGGAGGTGCAGTTGCTAAAGGCTTCACTCTTGCGATCTTGGGAGAAGCGGCTGGCTTTGAAGCTTTTGGAGCTTTTGGCTTCTTCTGCTTTGGCTTCGGAGCAGCAGGGGCGTCATCTGACTCAGTATCTGCTGGAGGGTCATTCACAGCAGTCCCTTGGACTAGGATGCGAGTGATGAGGCCTGCAAGATTGGCATACGGCCCGATGATATTGGGATCGGCATTGCGTGTGCCATCTGCCCTTGGTGAGGAGGGACCAGGGTTAAAGTCAAGCCCAAATTTCTTCTTGTTTATCTTCGCTGACTGTTGTGCAAACTTAAAGTTGCGCTTGAAGAGATTATCATCGCGACACCAGAGAAGTGATGACGGATGTGCCTCAGCTGGCTGTGGTCCTCTCACCATGCATGGATAGAAGCCTTGAGCAATGGCTTCGTCTCTGTACCTGGGTACGAGATTTTTGTATAATACATCTCCCCACGGTCTCTTGATGGCGCACTTCTCCGCATATTCCTGAGTGACGAAGCGGTAGTGGAACCATTGCTCTGCCCAATATCTTCGAATCCATTGGATTCGTGTCTTGCGCTGACCATAGCTTTCTTCAGGATCAGTTTTGTACATCTCTGCCAATTCATCAGGCAGATCTTTGGACGTTTCACCACGTCGCTGTCTGCCTCCCTTCCTTGCTGCTGTTTCTGAAGCCATGACTAACTTGGAAGGCTTCAAGATGTTCAAAGGCTTCAAAGGCTTCCTTTTGCAAGAACTGGCTTCAGGCGAGTTGATGTGATGCTGCAAGTACTCTGCAAATGAATGCAGACTATGAGAACCAAAGGATTCTCCCACGGACATGTACCTGTGACAGCATTAAGGTGCGAGGGAAGGGGAAGAGGTCATATGCATTCTCAGAAGATTTTGAAGATAAATCGGTTTAGAAGACATTGACCTCATTATGCGAAGACATTCACTTATAGATAAGAAGTTGGTTCCAGATTTGTACGAACCCATAGATCAGTACAAGTGAGGAATCTAACTACTTTATGAAGCACAAGTGAATATACTAGGCATGTTATGAGATGCAGCGTGAGATTCAACTGGTGTGAAGAGAAACTTCTTATGGCAGAAAGTGACTGAACTGTAGGATCAAAAGAAGCTGTAAAAAGAGGTTTTATTTACCACACTTGGAACTGCTAGACGAAGTGAGAGTTGAGGCCGAGCAGTTCGATCCTCCGTGCCCTAACTTGGCGACGGAAGACACCTACGGCGACGGCGGAGAGAGTGATGTCCGCTGTCGGCGTGAAAACGGCGTCGAAGAGGTTGCGGCAGTGAAGCGCTTCGTCGCCGGCGTCGTTGAGTGCTAGCGGTGGCGCTAGGGTTCGTGCGAGGGTGGAAGAAGGAGATAATGACCGCAGTGAATCGTATATTTATAGGGATAGAGGCGGCACTGCGCTATTACGCAAGTACCCCTGGCGGTTCGCATTTGAGGCACGCGTGGCCAGTTAGAGGACGATTGGGATTTGTTCCACGTCCCACGCACGCCTAAATTGTCGGACGGTCATTCCTGCTTCTCCGAATCTTATGTGGAGGAATGAGCATTAAAAACGGACTTTTATGGTTGTCACAATGTCTTCGGCTGACAAGGACACAGTGAAGACATTCGACAGTTTCAACAGAATGCATATGACTTGGAGAGATAGAGTTTGAGATAGAAAGCATAGAGAGGTTAGGGTCCGATCACATTCACTTAGTTCAAAAAGGATTCAACCAAGAAGACATAGCTATAAGTGAATGCTGTAGAGGACAGAACATCAGTACATATATATCCATATAATCAACGCAGTGAAGATAATCATGAAGACATATTGAGAATGAAACCAAACCAATTGTGAAGACATTGAGAGGTAATGCCATGAGAGAAACACTTCAAAATGGAACGTTTGGTGGTGGCGTTACCCACCGTATAGGAAGTATTAGACCCAGACACGGCGCACAATTATCGTGGCGCTCCGAAGTCAAATTCCACATTAATGTATTCACACTTAGAATGTATGTCTTCATTGTTTGAAGATATACGCTACTTCGTGTGTTGCACATCTAAGTCATCAATATGCTTAAGTGTTAGGATGTGTGCCTGATCACAGGACATTTGAGGATTCCAAGATATTTAGCTCACACCGTAACTTGCAAAATCTCTTCTCATCCAAGGGCTTTGTGAAGATATCTGCCAATTGCTCTTCAGTGTTGACGTGTATGATATCAATGTCTTCCTTCACAACATGATCTCTGAGAAAGTGATGACGAATTTCAATGTGCTTTGTCTTCGAGTGCTGAACTGGGTTGTTGGCAATCTTGATGGCGCTTTCGTTGTCGCAGTAAAGTGGCACTTGCTTCAGATGAATGCCATAATCCTTGAGTGTTTGCTTCATCCACAGAAGCTGAGCGCAGCAAGATCCAGCAGCAATGTATTCAGATTCAGCAGTGGAGAGTGATACACAGTTCTGCTTCTTTGAAGACCAACATACAAGTGATCGTCCCAGAAAGTGACATGTGCCTGATGTAGACTTGCGATCAACTTTGTCACCAGCATAATCAGCATCCGAAAATCCAACTAAATCAAACTCTGAGCCCTTTGGATACCATAATCCTAGAGTTGGGGTGTGAGCCAAATATCGAAGAATTCGCTTCACAGCTGAGTGATGCGACTCCTTTGGTGTCGCTTGAAATTGAGCACACATGCAAACACTAAGCATGATATCTGGCCTAGATGCACATAAATAAAGCAAAGACCCAATCATGGAGCGGTATACCTTTTGATCGAACTCTTTACCATTGTCGTCGGGACCCAGATGATGCTTGGCTGGCATTGGTGTTGTGAAGCCTTTGCAGTCTTGCATACCGAACTTCTTCAGGCACTCTTTAAGATATTTCTCTTGATATATGAAGATGCCGTTGCGTTGTTGCCGTATTTGAAGACCGAGAAAGAACTTCAGCTCCCCCATCATGGACATCTGATATTGCTCTTGCATCATGTATCCAAACTCTTCACTATACTTCTGATTGGTGCAGCCGAATATAATGTCATCCACATATATTTGGCACACAAACAGTTCACCATCATATGTCTTCGTGAAAAGAGTGGGATCCAGGGAACCAGGTATGAAGCCTTTGCTTTTCAGAAAGTACTTGAGTGTATCATACCAGGCCCTAGGGGCTTGTTTGAGGCCATACAGTGCCTTGTTGAGCTTGTATACCATATCAGGATGTTTTGGATTTTCAAAGCCAGGTGGTTGTGCAACATACACTTCTTCTTCAATCTTGCCATTGAGAAAGGCACTTTTCACATCCATTTGATATAGAAGTATGTTATGATGATTTGCATAGGCCAGCAGTATGCGTATGGCTTCAAGCCTAGCCACAGGAGCAAATGTTTCATCGAAGTCAATGCCCTCCACTTGAGTATATCCTTGAGCAACTAGACGAGCTTTGTTTCTGACAACTTGACCATGCTCATCTTGCTTGTTGCGGTATATCCATTTGGTGCCTATTATGTTGTGCTTCCGTGGATTAGGACGCTTAACCAGTTCCCATACATTATTCAGCTCAAACTGTTGAAGCTCTTCTTGCATAGCTTGAATCCATTCAGGTTCCATGAAGGCTTCTTCAACTTTCTTGGGTTCTGATATTGAGACGAATGCGAAATGCCCACAGAAGTTTGTTAGCTGAGTTGCCCTTGAACGAGTGAGTGGACCTGGTGCATTGATGCTGTCCAGTATTTTGTCAATTTGTACTTCATTTGCAACACGAGGGTGTGTGGGGCGAAGACTTTGCTCTTGCTGATCTATGTGGTCGTTTGAAGGTATATCTTCAGGTTGAGCATTGTCTTCATGTGGATCAGGTGCTGAGATGATAAGTTCTTCTTCAGGTTGAGCTTCAGAAGGTACAATTTCTCCAGTTCCCATAAGCTTGATTGATTCATTTGCTGGAACTTCATCTAGCACATTTGGCAATTGCTCTCTTTGTGATCCATTGGTTTCATCAAATCGCACATCCACTATTTCAACCACTTTGTAGTGGAAGAGATTGAAGACTCTGTATGAGTGCGAATCCTTTCCATATCCAAGCATGAAGCCTTCATGTGCTTTTGGTTCAAACTTTGAGGTGTGGTGTGGGTCCTTGATCCAGCATTTTGCGCCAAATACTCTGAAATAACTGACATTTGGCTTCTTGCCAGTTAGGAGTTCATAAGATGTCTTGTTCAGGAGCTTGTGAAGATAAACACGATTGATTGTATGGCATGCAGTATCAATGGCTTCAGTCCAGAATTTTCTTGGAGTCTTGTATTCATCTAGCATTGTTCTGGCCATCTCAATGAGTGTTCTGTTCTTGCGTTCGACGACGCCATTCTGCTGTGGCGTGTATGGAGCTGAGAATTCATGTGTGATGCCCAAGGTGTCCAGATAAGTATCAAGACCAGTGTTCTTGAATTCAGTGCCATTGTCACTTCTGATGTGCTTTATCTTGGCGCCAAAATTGTTCATAGCTCGATTTGCGAAGCGTCTGAAGACATCCTGCACTTCAGTCTTGTAAAGGATTATGTGCACCCAAGTATATCTAGAATAATCATCAACAATTACGAAGCCATAGAGGCATGCAGAAGTAGTAAAAGTTGAGTAGTGAGTGGGACCGAAAAGATCCATGTGAAGTAGTTCGAAGGGTTGAGTAGTGGTCATGATTGTCTTCGAAGGATGTTTTGCCCTTGTCATCTTCCCTGTTTCACAGGCACCGCATAAGTGATCTTTCTTGAACTTGATGTCGTCGATGCCTATGACGTGCTTTTTCTTCGCAAGGGTGTGGAGGTTCCTCATGCCTGCATGCCCAAGTCTTCGATGCCAAAGCCAGCATTCTGAAGCTTTTGCAATAAGACATACTGCAAGTTGTGGTCCTGCTGAGAAATCTACCACATACAAATCACCTTTCCTATACCCTTCAAACACTAGAGATTTGTCAGATTCCATTAGCACCAGGCAGCGATATTTGCCAAACATTACAATCATGTTCAAATCGCAAAGCATTGAGACAGACATTAAGTTGAAGCCAAGGGATTCAACAAGCATGACTTTATCCATGTGTTGATCCTTTGAGATTGCAACTCTACCTAGACCCAATACCTTACTTTTACCAGTGTCAGCGAATGTAATGTGGCTCTTGTCGGATGGACGTAAAGTTGAGTTCATAAGAAGGCTTCTTCTGCCAGTCATGTGATTTGTGCACCCACTGTCAATAATCCATTCTGAAGACTTTGAAGTCGCTGGTATCATACCCTACAGTGCAGTTAGGGGGATAGGCTTCACGAAGAGTGTTGTGAAGCATAAACATTTGACGAACCAGTGGGTTATGAAAACTTAGATCCAGATTAGGACTAATGGGGAGAGTGGCATGCGATTCAGGAACGAAGTACATAATGATGCCATTTGGGCAGTTTATCTTGCGCCCCACAAGATTTTTATGGTCCCCAGCAATAGCATCAGAAGATTTTGTTTTTGTGCTGGAGACCTTTCCCTGCAAAGGAGAGTTAAGCTTTCTTAGCCACCCACATCTTCAAGGGTGGCTTAGAAGCTATAAGTCTAAGTGCAGCATCTGAGAATTTTGGCTTTGAAACCTTAGCAAACAGTCTAGCAGGAGGACAATAATACTCATAGGAATAAGCAGAATAATTTTTGGTCATGTGAACATAATGGTTCGATGAACCACTCTCATATCCATATGCCTGAGTATGGTTCCCCTGCAAAACATTTGCGTTAGTGCGACTCAGGTGAGTCCCCTGTTTGTATGAAGCATTTGGACCATATGAAGCCTTTGGTCTGAGGTTTGTCTTCTTCAAGTGAGGTGTCATGAAGACATTCACGGGAAGATTTTCCAGACATGTTTTCGGAACCCAGATCTTCTTCATAGGCGGTCCATTCCTGCAGTTAGTACCAATGTACCTGGCAAACACTTCATCATTCTGATTCTTAAACAGTTTATAGTTTGCATCAAAGGATTCATCAATGATAATTGGGTTAGCACAAGTGAAGCCAGACAGATTGGATGGATCTGCTGAGGATTCCTTTGCAGCAACCCATGTGGTTTTGGGGTACTGCTCAGGTTTCCAGTAAGAGCCATCTGCATTGAATTTCCTTATGAACCCAACACCCTCTTTCCTAGGGTTTCGGTTCAGAATCTGCTTCTTAAGGACATCACATAATGTTTGATGCCCTTTCAGACTTTTGTACATCCCTATTTCAAGCAATGTCTTCAACCTAGCATTCTCATCAGCAATAGCAGTGGTATCCCGAGCAGAGGGGTTAGTTACCACATCGACAGTTGAAGATATTGAAACAGTAGTAGCAGTGGAACATTCAGCAACAGAAGCAGCATTATCACGCTCAATGCATTTAAGACATGGTGGTTCAAATCCTTCCTGAGCGGGACTGATCTGTTCAGCGCGAAGTGACTCGTTTTCCTTTTGAAGATCTTCATGAGCCACCCTCAATTTCTCAAGTTCTTGCTTCCTTTGAAGATAATCATAGGAAAGCTTTTCATGAGTTGTTGAGAGAGTATCATGACGATCTTCAAGTTCCTGATACTTAACGTGAAGGTTTTTTATGTCTTCAATTAAGGATTCAGATCGAGTCATTTCAGCACCCAACAGATCATCGCTTCTGTCTAACAGTTTTTGAATATGTTCCATAGCTTTCTGTTGTTCAGTTGCAATTTTAGCAAGTGTTTTGTAGCTAGGTTTTGAATCACATTCAGAGTCATCGTCACTGGATGTTTCATAGCGAGTGGTGCGTGTGTTTACCTTGGCACCGCATGCCATGAAGCAGTAGGTAGGAGTGGAGTCGTTCTTGTCATTTGCGTCGGTGTCGGTGATGCAGTCATTGTCTTCAGTATTGAAGATGGACTTGGCGACGTATGCTGTAGCCAGACTCGCAATGCCAGAATCAGACTCCTCCTCAGACTCCACCTCTGCCTCCTCAGATGCGGACTCCTCCTCTGAATCCATCTCCTTTCCAACAAACACACGTGCCTTGCCAGATGAGCTCTTCTTGTGTGATGAAGACCTTGATGAAGTTTTGGAAGAAGACTTTGAGTATTTCTTCTTCTTTTTGTCGTCAGAATCATATTCCTTGCTCTTCTTCTTCCTTCTGTTCTCATTGTCCCACTGTGGACACTCAGAAATGAAGTGTCCAGTTTTCTTGCACTTGTGACATGTTTTCTTCTTGTAGTCATGAGCAGAAGCTTCATCATTCCTTGAGCTTGATCGTGAAGATTTCCTGAAGCCTTTCTTCTTGGTGAATTTTTGAAACTTCTTCACTAGCATTGCAAGTTCTCTTCCAATGTCTTCAGGATCATCAGAACTGCAGTCAGATTCTTCTTCAGATGAGGAGACAGCTTTTGCCTTCAAGGCACGAGTTCGCCCATAGTTTGGACCGTAGATATCTCTTTTCTCAGAAAGCTGAAACTCATGTGTGTTGAGCCTCTCAAGTATGTCAGACGGATCGAGTGTCTTGAAATCAGGACGTTCTTGAATCATCAAGGCCAGGATGTCAAACGAACTATCAAGTGATCTCAGCAGCGTCTTGACGATTTCATGTTTGGTGATCTCAGTGGCGCCGAGGGCTTGAAGCTCATTTGTGATGTCAGTGAGCCGGTCAAATGTGTGCTGGACATTCTCATTGTCATTTCGCTTGAAGCGGTTGAAGAGGTTGCGAAGAACACTGATTCTTTGATCTCTCTGGGTTGAGATGCCTTCATTGACCTTTGAGAGCCAGTCCCAGACTAGCTTGGATGTCTTCAAAGCACTCACACGGCCATACAGTCCTTTGGTCAGATGACCACATATGATATTCTTGGCAGTGGAGTCCAGTTGAGTGAAATTCTTGACATCAGCAGCAGTGACACCTTCTCCAGCCTTGGGAACGCCGTTCTCGACGACATACCATAGGTCGATGTCGATGGCTTCAAGATGCATGCGCATCTTATTCTTCCAGTAGGGATATTCAGTTCCATCGAAGACGGGGCAAGCAGCGGAGACTTTGATTATCCCTGCAGTCGACATAACTAAAACTCCAGGTGGTTAAACCGAATCACACAGAACAAGGGAGCACCTCGCTCTGATACCAATTGAAAGTGCGTTATATCGACTAGAGGGGGGGTGAATAGGCGATTTTTATGAAAGTCTTCAAAACGTGAGAGTTATGAAGACAAACAGTGAAGATTATGCCTATTACTATGCAACGGAAGTTAGATTACACTAGGCCAGCCATGGTCGTGTATTCAATAGAGTGAAAGCGCAATCACAGCCAGCTTCAGTGTAACAAGGATCAGGTAGGAAGAAGTTATGAAGCCAAACAGATCATACGTTCATGTTGTGAAGACAAAAGATAAAGCAAGCATGCAATGGCTTCACAATGAATAACTGTAAGTAAAAGGAAGTGAAGATGAAACCAGTGACACGTTGAAGACAATGATTTGTTGGACCAGTTCCAGTTGCTGTGACAACTGTACGTCTAGTTGGAGCGGCTAGGTATTTAAACCAAAGGACACACAGTCCCGGACACCCAGTCAAGGACACTTAGTCCAAGACACCCAGTCCTCACCGTTTTCTCCTTGAGCTAAGGTCACACAGACCTCGCCCAATCACTCTGGTAAGTCTTCAAGGTAGACTCCCAAACCTTCACAGACTTCGTTCACCGGCAATCCACAATTTCTCTTGGATGCTCAGAACGTGACGCCTAACCGTCTGGAGGATGCACAGTCCTCAAGTGTAATAAGTCTTCAGATCACACAGACACGAAGACTTAAGTGATGCCCAATTTACTCTGGCTCTGGGTGGTTAGGGCTTTTCTCCTCACTGGGAATTTTTCTTTCAAAGGCTTCGAGGTGGGTTGCTCTCAAACGACAAAAGCCGTGCACTGAAATCTGAGCAGCCAACCGTTTATGGTTGTGGGGGTGGACTATTTATAGCCACTTGGCAACCCGACCTGATCTGTCCGAAATGACCCTGGGTCACTAAGGAACTGACACGTGTACCAACGGTCGAATTTTGAACTCACACGGCAACTTTACTTGGGCTACAAGTAAAGCTGACTTGTCTGACTTTGGACAAGATTTTCTCTCAAAGGCTTCGCTCGAAGACATAGGATTTGAGTTAGGCATCACTTCAGTCATTCTGACTGGTTCTCTTCGACCCCACTTAACAGTACGGTGGTTCCTATGACACAACATGAATGAAATAAAACTACGAAGGATCTAGGTCTTCGAGTTTCAAAAGCTTCATAGGGAGTCTTCTCATGTCATTGTCTTCAATATGAATATCTTCATAAACCTCCATTGTCTTCAATGTCTTCGTACATTTTTAGGGGTCATCTCTGGTAGTAAAACCGAATCAATGAGGGACTTCTACCTGTGTTTTCCTGCAATTCTCACAAACACATTAGTCCCTCAACTAGGTTTGTCGTCAATACTCCAAAACCAACTAGGGGTGGCACTAGATGCACTTACAGAAGGTACTCAACCCGGCGCCCAAGACGCCGGCTGGGGACTCCGGCCGACGCCCACACCAGAACGACCACAAGCGCAAGGGCCCCGTGCCGCCTTCCGCCAGTCGGCAGGTGGCCATAGTCGAAGACGAGCGGCCCGAAGGGCGGCCCGCGCCCAAGAAACCCAAGGGCGGCAGGCCGGCTTGGCAGCCGGCCTTCTCCTATGAGCAAACTCTCGACGCCCCGTGCAAGTTCCACAGTGGCGCGAAGCCGTCCAACCACACAACCCGGAAGTGCCACCGGCTCACCCGAATCTCCAAAGGCGAAGGGCTTGCGCCGCCTCCGCCTGCCGGTCCGCCGCCTCCGGCTCCGTAGCCGCCGACCGCTCGGCTCGCAGTCGGAGCCGTGCACGATGAGTTCCCTGACGAGCATGCCGCCTATGTTATTTTTACAAGCCAGCCCGAAGACCGACGCAGCAAACGCCGAGAGCACCAGGAAGTCAGCATGGTCGCTGCCAACCCCGCCGAGCACATGCACTGGTCAGAAAAACCTATCAGCTGGAGCCGGACCGACCACCCAGAGATGATGCCATCTCCCGGCTCTTATGCGTTGGTTCTGGATGCCACCCTTGCAATGGACAGACGCACCGCCCATTTCTCCCGCGTGCTGATAGACGGCGGGAGCAGCATCAACATCCTGTACCGTGACACCCTAGAGAAGCTGAACGTCAAGGCAAAGCAACTCAAGCCTACTCGGACTGTGTTCCATGGCATTGTACCCAGCCTGTCATGCGCCCCCATCGGCAAGATCAAGATTGATGTACTCTTTGGGGACAAGGAGCATTTCCGTCGAGAAGTGATCTGGTTTGAAGTGGTGGACCTGGAGAGCCCCTACCATGCATTGCTTGGCCGACCTGCCTTGGCCAGGTTCATGGCAGTTCCCCACTATTCTTACCTCAAGATGAAGATGCCGAGCACCAAGGGCGTCATCACCATAGCCGGCGATTACAAGAAATCTTCCGAGTGCACAGCAGCCAGCAGCCGGCTGGCCGAGTCCCTTGCGATTGCCGAAGAAAAGAAGATGTTGGACCGAGTCGTGGCCATGGCCGGCAAACAGTCGGCCTTGTCCCCCGATCCCAAGGAGTATGATGCTCAAGGATCTTTCCAGCCGGCCAAGGAGACGAAGAAGATACCTCTTGACCCCGAGCACCCAGAGAGGTTTGCCGTCATCGGGGCGAACCTAAACAGCAAATAGGAAGGCTAGCTCGCCGATTTCCTCCTTGAGAATCGGGACATCTTTTCATGGTCCCCCAAGGACATGCCGGGTGTTCCGAAGGAATTCGCCGAGCACAAACTACACGTCCGAGAAGACGCAAAACCAGTCAAACAACCCCTCCGCCGACTGTCGGAGGAGAAGAGAAGGATTGTAGGAGAAGAGATAGCCCGGCTTCTGGAGGCCGGCTTCATTATGGAAGTTCTCTTTCCAGAATGGCTCGCTAACCCGGTCCTCGTGTTAAAGAAGAATAACAAGTGGCGCATGTGCATAGACTACACGAGCCTCAACAAGGCCTGCCCCAAAGATCCCTTTGCCCTGCCAAGGATTGATCAAGTGATAGACTCCACGGCCGGATGCGAGCTGTTGAGTTTCTTGGATGCTTACTCAGGGTACCACCAGATAAAGTTAGATCCGGCAGACCGCCTGAAGACCGCCTTCATCACACCATTCAGAGCCTTTTGCTACCTGACTATGACATTCAGCTTGAGAAATGCCGGTGCCACTTTTCAGCGTTGCATGCAGAAGTGCCTCCTCAAGAAGCTCGGCAGAAACGCCCACGTCTACGTAGACGACATTGTGGTGAAGACGGAGAAGCGCGGCACCTTGCTGGAAGACCTCAAGGAAACATTTGAGAACCTACGCCGGTTCCAAATCAAGCTCAACCCCGAGAAATGCGTGTTCGGAGTGCCAACCGGCCAGCTCCTAGGCTTCCTGGTCTCCGAACGCGGCATCGAATGCAACCCAGTAAAGATCAAGGCCATTGAGAGAATGGCGATTCCCACCAAACTTCGAGACGTCCAGAAGTTCACCGGATGCTTGGCCTCCCTGAACCGCTTCATCAGCCGTCTCGGAGAGCAAGCTCTCCCCCTCTACCGCCTCATGAAGAAGACCACTCACTTCGAGTGGAATGACCAAGCCGACCAAGCTTTTCACGAGCTGAAGAAGATGCTGGCCATGCCGCCTGTCCTGGCGGCGCCGACTGAGAAAGAGCCCATGCTCCTCTACATTGGCGCAACCAGCCGGGTGGTCAGCACCATCGTCGTAGTCCAACGCCCAGAAGAGGACCGAGCCCAGCCGATCTAGAGGCCGGTGCACTATTTGAGCGAGGTGTTGTCTACCTCGAAGCAGAACTACCCGCACTACCAGAAGATGTGCTATGGCGTGTACTTCGCCGCCAAGAAGCTGAAGCCCTACTTCCAAGAGCATCCCATCACGGTCGTATGCACCGCCCCGCTGGCCGAGATCATAGGCAGCCGGGATGCATCCGGTCGGGTGGCGAAATGGGTCATCGAGCTGGCCCCTTACACGATCTTCTACCAGCCTCGCACCGCCATCAAGTCCCAAGCATTGGCCGACTTCCTCGTCGACTGGGCCGAGACCCAGTACCTGCCGCCAGCTCCCGACTCCACTCATTGGCGCATGCACTTTGATGGGTCCAAGATGCGCACCGGCTTGGGAGCCGGCGTCATCCTCACCTCTCCCAAAGGCGACAAGCTCAGATACACACTGCAAATTCACTTTGCCGCCTCCAACAACGTGGCCGAGTACGAGGCGCTCATACACGGGCTCTGGCTTGCCAAAGAGCTCGGCACTCGTCGGATCCTATGTTATGGCGACTCGGACTTGGTGGTCCAGCAATCATCCGGCGACTGGGATGCCAAGGACGCAAATATGGCAAGCTACCGCTTCCTCGTTCAGCAGATCAGTGGGTATTTTGAAGGATGCGAGTTCCTCCAGGTACCATGAGCCGACAACGAGCCAGCTGATGCCCTGGCTCGAATAGGCTCCACTCGGCAAGCAATACCAACCGGTGTCTCTCTACAACGCCTCCTCAAGCCGTCTATCAAGCCGTCTCCAGAGTCCAATTCCATCTTCGTACCGCCTAACCCCGATACAGCCGGGCCCGGCTCGAAGAACCAAGAAGGTGACCCGAGGACTTCGATAGTCGGTCAGGGGACATCAGCAGGCGGCTCGGGGACTTCCGTAGTTACGCCCGACCCGGGGACTGCCACACCCGGCTCGGGGACTGCGGTAGTCAGCCCGGAGACTGCACCAACACAACAGGCGGCGGCCGACTCCAACATTTCACCACCCAGCCCGCCCGCCCTGGTTGCAGTAGCCGCACTGGCAATAGAAGAAGTCGCAGCTCCATCATGGGCTCAGTCCATCCTCAACTTCCTAATAAACCAAGATCTGCCGGCTGACGAAACAGAGGCAAGACAAGTCCAACGCCGAGCCGGAGCATACACAATCGTCAATAGAGAGCTCGTCAAGCGCAGTGTCACTGGAGTCCTCCAGCGATGCGTCGAGCAAGAGAAGGGCATTGCAATCCTCAGAGACATCCACCAAGGAGAATGCGGCCACCATGCGGCCTCAAGATCACTCGTCGCCAAAGCCTTCCGCCATGGTTTCTTTTGGCCGACTGCTTTGGATGACGCCAAGGGGTTAGTTAAACATTGCAAAGGATGCCAACTCTTCAGCTCCAAGCAACACATGCCGGCTTCAGCACTCAAGACCATTCCCCTCACTTGGCCCTTCGCCATTTGGGGACTGGACATGGTGGGCCCATTCAAGACGGCGCGCGGCGGCATGACACATCTGCTTGTCGCCGTGGACAAATTCACCAAATGGATTGAGGCAAAGCCGATCAAGAAGGTGAATGGGCCGACTGCCATGACATTTATCGCAGATATAACAACTCGGTACGGCGTGCCACACAGCATCATCACCGACAATGGCACGAATTTCGCCAAGGGAGCATTGGCACGTTTCTGCACGATGCAAGGCATCTGCTTGGACTTAGCGTCCGTTGCCCACCCGCAGTCAAACGGCCAGGTCGAGCGAGCCAACGGCCTCATCCTTTTCGGCATCAAGCCCCGACTGGTCGTACCACTGGAGCGTTCAGCCGGCTGTTGGCTCGATGAGCTGCCGACCATCCTCTGGAGTCTGCGCACTACCCCAAACAAGTCAACCGGCTTCACTCCTTTCTTCCTCGTGTATGGTGCTGAGGCGGTCATCCCAACTGACATCGAGTTCGACTCGCCTCGGGTAACCATGTACACGGAAGCGGAGGCCAAGGAAGCACGGGAAGACGGCGTCGACCTGCTGGAAGAAGGCCGACTGTTAGCCCTCAGCCGGTCCGCCATCTATCAGCAGGGCCTGCGCCGCTACCACAGCCGGAAGGTCAAGCCAAGATCCTTCCAAGAGGGCGATCTTGTGCTCCGGCTGATCCAGCGAACAGCCGGCCGGCACAAGCTCTCGGCCCCTTGGGAGGGCCCCTTCGTCATCAGTAGAGCTTTAGGCAACGACTCCTACTACTGATCGACGCACAGAAGCCGAAGGCACGAAAGAGAGACGACTCCGGCAAGGAGTCGGAACGACCATGGAACGCCAACCTCCTCTGAAGATTTTACAGTTGAAATGCAGTATGTATCACGCTAACTTTTGTACTAAGTACGAGACAATAGGCCCCCCGAGGAGAGCTTGGGGACTGCCATCTTTTATCTATGGATGAAGAGTATCATGCTTATGACCTTGTCATTACATTCACTTTTTCCGTCTGGCACCGGGTTTGACTAGTCGGCCCAGGGACTGGCCGCCTGGAGTTATATTAGAAGTCCTACCCGCAGTCAGACAAGTAGTGTGCCGGCTCCCAAGCCTTCTCTTGCCAAAAGTCGCAGATCGAAGAACCGGCTGTCCGGCTGGCAAGAGTTAAAGGCAGGAAAGGACGCCCACACGAAAAACGGCTAGCGACTAACGGACTAATATAACAAAAGCCGGTTTTCTCCCACCACCGACCGACTACCAGAGTAGCCGGCCGGCCGGCCGGCTTCCATTCACCTCGCTTCAATCTAAGAGAGCTCGAGTACTTGCCTTCCCAAAAGGGGAAGGCGGCAAAGGAAACAGCCTAAGGATAAAAAGCATACACGAGTGGAAACCAAACACGCACACAATAATATTTACATAAAAGACCTTCAAAAGGCCAGCATTCAACATAGTTCGAATACACCCCCAGTGGGTGGAACTACGCAAGTTTAATAAAATTGTCCAAAATGCAACAAGCAGGAAAAAACAAGGATGGCATATTAAGCCAAGGGAGCGACTGGCGAGTCGGGCAGGTCGGTGGAGACGGCAGTGCCGGCTGGAGGAGTGGCCGGCTGGCGAACCTCGGCATGATCACCGCCTCCCGCAGAGGGCGCGCTAGCACGCGCCTCGTTGCTGGAGGCACGATCAGGTTGAGGCTGGCTGGCCGCTTCACCGGTCGGCTCAACGTCTTCGCCTTCCTCTCCTTCGTCATCTTCGCCTTCATCGCTGGAGGCGATCTCCTCTGCCGAGTCTTCACCCGCTGCCGGGTCCAGCCCGAACCACTCCTCCGGCTGGGCAACGCCGTCGTCATTAATTTCAGGAGCGAAGATGCTGGTGTCAGTACACTCGGCGATCGTCGAAGCGCGCTGAGCGATAGCCGGCCGCACCTCCTCCATCTCTTCGTTGGCCTCCAGCCGCCAGGTGCGCAGCTGGTCCAGGTTCAGCCCCGGATACCAGGCTCGGACGAACTCCAGCGCCCGCCCAGCTCCAAGTCGGGCTGCCGATGCCTTCCAGGCCTTGAAGCGGCCAACCGCAACCTCCAGCCAGTCGGCAGTCCGACTCGGGGTGCGGGGAATCGTCTCGCTTGGCCAAAGGGCGGCCAACACCTGCGCCCCGGCGCGCTGGAGGCGGCAGAGCATACGGTGAGCCGGCTGCAGCCGGGCTTGGACTGCCAAGAGTTGCTCCTCAAGCGTCTGGCTCGCGTCTGGCGCGATTTCAGGCCCCGCCTGCCGGCGCGCCTCACGATGGGCCTTGATGGTTTGGGTGGCGAAGACGGAGTAGCCGGGAAAGTAGTCTGCACAGAGAACAAGAAGCAGCACAAGTCAGAACACAAATCAGGGATCAAGGGGCAGGCAAGGAGTGAAGAAGGCGGCTTACCATCGATCAGATCCTCGATACGACTGAAGCCCTCGCTCAGTGCCTGCTTCGCTTCAGCCCAGCCCGCCGCTTCGGTCTCGAACTCGGCCTTCAGGGCGTCCTCGCTGTCCTGCGCCTTCTTCAGGGCCGCCTTGTGGCTCTCCTCCTGGTCGGCCAACTTCTTTGCCAGGCGGTCACGCTCCAGGACCAAGGCGTTGTACTCGGCTTCCTTGGCGCGAAGGGCGGCCTGGGCCCCACTGAGCTGCCCCCTCAAGTCGGCATTGGCTCCTGCAAGCATGAAGACAAAGGAAAAATTAATAAGGAAGAAGTCGTCAAGGAAGATCCGACCCGGCTGCTCAGCAGTCGGCCCGAATCTCGGGGACTACACCCAGTGGGTGCGCTGACGCGCCCCCACAGGAGATGAACGAGACAAAGCACGCACTCCGGCTGCTGGTCAGGTCCTTGGTTCTCCGGCCCAGCCCCTGAGCCTGGGAGTTGAAGGCGGCTGCACGGAGGTTATGATACTCCTAGAAGATTATACAGGAGGCGAGGATAAGTTAAGTTGTCAGGACCTAGTAAGTTCCAAGCCGCCTGCGCAGCAGCCGACTCGGAACTCGGGGACTACACCCAGTGGGTGCGCTGACGCGCCCCCACGGAAGAAATCAAAAGAGCAAAATAACCAAGGCTAGAAGACTCACCCGGATGATGGCCCGCGTCGCGAGGAACTCTTGGGTGTATCGCTGCAGCGAGGCGGCCTGAGCTTGAAGCCGGTTCCGGACCTCCTGGGCCGCCGCGTTCAGCTCGCCCGTCCCCCCGCTGGGAGTCCACTCGGACGTGCTGGCACTGGCCGCCTCCAGGGCCTCCGCCGTCTGGCTAGAGCCCGCAGCTCGGTGCGGTTCCGGTGCGGAGGCGCCACCCCCTGCGCGCCGGCGCAATGCCGGCTGCACCTCGAGGCCGGCCCCTGCCTCCGGCTCGCCCCCGGACGGTTGCTCTGGCGCCGCAGCTGATTGGCCGCTTTGGCTTGCTCCAGTAGGCGCCGTCTGTGGCGCCCCCTCCATGAAGATCACGTGGTCCTCCCTCCTCTCCATCACCGGCGGGCCTTGGTCGACCTCCTCCGACGGGGGCACGGGAATGTCGGGGGCCACGGCGCGGAGGGGAACGACGAGCAGCGGAGGCTGGTTGTGCGAGGCCTCCACCTCCGTCTCCGCGGCTGCCGCCTTCGCCCGGGCCTTGGCCGCCGCGTCGGCCTGCTCCTTCGTCGCCTGGGCGGTCCTTCGCTCCGCCGCCTCCCGCTCCTCCCGCGCCTCCCGTGCGTTCCGCTCCATGGCCTCCCTAAGGTCGGCGCGGGGATCCACGCGACGGTAGCCTGAAGACCCTCCAGTCGGCCCGACTACGGAGCCGCCAGGACCCCGCTCAAGGGAAAGCGGTGCCCTGTCCGGCGAATAAAGAAAGGTTTAGAAGAGCTTCGGTCGAAAAAGACAACAAGAAAATATATGCAAGACATTCGATGACTTACGCCGAGATCGCCTGCGGCTGTTTCACCACCTTGCGAAAGCGGGCCGCCTTCACGGCCGCCTCATGCCGCTTGGTCGCCGCCGTAGAAGCCTTGTATTTCTTCGGCCGGCTGCCAAAGAAGGTTGACGCGGCCCGGCGCTTCTGCGCGCCGCCACGGGCAGCCGACACGGCCGACGGGCCCATGCCTTGATGATCAAGCGCCGGCTGGCGGTGCGGGGCGGCTTCGACCTCGTTGTCGTCTGGCCAGTCTTCGAAGCCGGCCCCGAGCCCTGCGCCTCCGGCCTCGCCGCCTTCCCCCACGATGGCGTCTTCCACGGCGGCCGCTCCCAGGTCCGGATCGTCGGTGTCGTCCACCGTGCGGTCGGGGAGGAGTCAGCGCTCTACCCCTGCGGCCCCGGCCGTCAGCGGAAGAAGAGGGTTCTGCTAAAGGCAAACCAACTGATCAGAGGTCGGCTATCATGAGGCTGGCTACAAAAAGGAAGAAAAGAAGAAAAAACTTACGGCAGGCGGAGGGTTGGCGCGGGAATACGGCTCCTTGCCGTATCGCCAATCCTCGGCGAGCTTGCAGTTGGAGATGTAGTTCACCATGTAAGACACCTCTGCATGAGGCATCTCCGTGGTGCTCAGCCGGCACGGGTCGAAGTGGCCGCTCATCTGGCAAATCATGTGAGGCCGGCCTTGGAGCGGAAGTACCCGGCGCTCCACGAAGGCGGCCACCAAGTCGGCTCCGGTCAGGCCCTCCGACTGGATCATCACCCGAAGCCGGGAGACGGCTACGTTCCCGGCCTGGGACAACGACCTGGCCCGGTAGCTCCACGAAGGTTGCCTCCCAGCCGGCGGGCCAGCTACGTAAGCCGGCAGGTTAACGTAGTCGCCTTGCTGGGCGACGTTCTTCACGTAAAAGTAGGACTTCTGCCAGAGCTTCACCGACTGGATCAGCGGGATGGGCGGGAACGGATTGTTCTCGCCCGTCCGCCTCATGGCAATGAAGGCTCCGCAGGGGGTGGGCACGCCCGCGACGACGGTGCCGAGCTTGCTCTGGAAGAATTCCCCCCAGAGCTCGAGCGTGGGGAGAACCCCAAGAAAGCCTTCGCACAAGGTGACGAAAGCCGACAGCAGCATCACCGCGTTGGGCGTGAGGTGATGTGGCTGGAGGTGGTAGAATTCAAGGAAGGCTCGCAGGAATCTGCTCGCCGGGAGGCCGAAGCCGCGCAGGCAGTGCGAGCGGAAGATCACCCGCTCGCCCTCCTCCGGTGCCGGCGAAATCTCCCTCGCCGGTGCTTGATGAACCCGCACGAAGTTCTCGCCCGGCAGGCGCCACGTCTGGCGGAGGAACTCTACGTGGTCCTCATGGACGTTCGAGCCGTCCCACGAGCTCGACAGCGCCATGGGAGCGACGCGGCGAGGAGAGAGACGATGCGACGGTGGAGGAGCGCACGACCCCGCTACGGCGGGACCAAAGGACCTGAGAGGTCCGACAGTGGAATGGCGCGGCAAAGGGTTGCTGCGGCGGCGGAAAGAAGAAGAAGGAAGGCGAGAAGGGGCAGAGCGAGGGAGAGCGTGCGAGCCTCTGCCGCTCCCCCTCCTCCCCCTACTTATAGACCCGCGCGGCAGAGCCGAGGAGGCGTGGCGTGGGGGAACATGGGGATCAACTGCGCCCACTCCCCCACGTCCCGCGATTATTGCGCCCTGATGGCGTAAGAAAACCACCACGAGAAGGCAAGCGGTCCGCGTGGGCCGCAGAAGATCCGCGCTCGGGCCGAGGCCTAGGAGTGGCGGGCCCGGGCCTGCGGCGGCGTCCCGTCGCGCGCGTGCACTGGCAGGATCTCCTTGCCACGTGGCCCGCGGGATGGTGTGCGATCAGCTCGCAGGCCGACCCGCATTCCCGCCAACGAGAAATGGGGCTTCCCGAAGACAACGCACACAAGCATAGCCGGCCCCTCAGGATAGGAAGCTGACCGAGCTTTTCGTCCTTTTGTCAGCCTCGAAGCTCGATCAGCTTCGGGGACTACTGTCGGAGTAAATAACCATGGGTAGCCTAGCCGGTTCCCCCTGGCCCTTCTGAAAAAATTACGAGCCGATCCGGCCCTCAAGAATCCAAGACATGGGGCCGCCTTCCCCTTGCCGGTTGTCTCCCAGGCCGGCTATCGGAAGGCAACCCGACTTTAGCCCTCATGAAGAAAGCCGCGGGAGGGCCGGCTCTGAGAAGCCGGCCGCGAGAAGGCCGATTCCAAGAAGCCAGCTCCCACAAAGCGGTCAAGATCGTACCCTCGAAGTCTGCATCCACATAACGGCGATGTGACGGGGCGTGGCTACAGTAAAGCCTGCCACCCCCGAATCCCGGAGCACGCCTGGCACAGTGCGCCGTACGGGTGGCCATGACCCGTCCGGCGCGGCACTGTTGCCATGTTGACCCTGATGTCATACACGACGGGCTGCCAGCGCGGCCCATGGGCGGTGGGCCCCTTCGGGCAAAGAGACACCCGAAGGCGGCCAGGCCTCCCCCAGTCGGCCCAAGACAGAGCCGGCTCCCCACAGCCGGCTTGCCACCTCCCTCGAAGGAGACGCCCCATTAAGGAGACAAGACGCGGTGAGGCTACAGCGATCACCCGCCGGACGGCGGCACTGTAGCCACGCCCACCTCGGCGAAGCCCTTGTCACCAGGATTGAGCAACAGTAACCAGCCGCCGGCAAGGCCCTGGACAGTGGGGCCTGCCTGTCGACCAAGGAGCCGGCAGCCGGCGGGACCCACCAGCCGGCGGGCCCCAGCAGCTGGCGCAGAAGCCGTCGAGTGTAGACACAGACGGCTGGGCCCCACGCCCAGCCGGATTACCATTGTATCCCCCGGGGGTAGGCCTATATAAACCCCCCGGGACACCCATGCAAAGGGTTGATCCCTGCTAGTTTTAGACACCACATAGGGAGGAGAAGAGAGCGAGCAGTGCCCTTCTTCCTCCTCTCGCCAAACAGCTCACGGAGCATCGTGTAGCTACTTGTTCATCTAGTGATCATGCGGAGACCCCGCAGAGCAGCAGTAGGGGTGTTATCTCCATGGAGAGCCCCGAAGCTGGGTAAGATTCGCCGGCGTGCATGTCTTCGCCTCATCCCGCTTCCAGGCACCAGCGACGTCTTATTGGCTCCCACAATGATAAGCCACCCGTTGGCATATGTCGCACCTACCACCCGACAATTTCTCTCAAAGTTTTGTAGGTCTTCATGCATATCGTTTATCCAGTCTGGATCCTCCAATGCTTCTTCAACCTTCATAGGTTCAATTCTAGAGATGAATGAGTAATGTTCACAAAAGTTAGCCAAACGAGTTTTAGAGCGAGTGATTCTCCCGGTTTGGATATCATTGTAGATTTGTTCCACGGGATGATCTTTAGCAATTCTTGCTCGAACTCATGAAAGCTTTTGCTTGGGTCTTGGTTGAACATCTTCTTCATCTTGTTCTTCTTCTTGGCCTTCTTCATTGTTAGGGTTGTCGTTCTCTTATCGTGGTGGAGAAGAAGGTTGTTGACGTTCGTCTTGGTGCACTTCCTCGCTTTCTTCATCTTGGTGTGTCCCACTCGTGGATGCTTCCGTATCAACTCTTGGTTCACCTTGTCGTGAGGTAGAAGCTTCCACTTGGACGGACGAGGTACTCTCCTTTATCTCCGTTGGACGAATCTTGCCAATAGAGGGATTTTTGTCTCCTACATCAATTGGTAATTGCTCTACTTGCGAGCCGTTAGATTCATCAAACTTCACATGTACCGTTTCTTCAACCTTTCGGGTGAAATTGTTGTAGACATGGTATGTGTGAGAGTTTGAGCCATAACCAAGTAGGAAACCTTCATGAGACTTAGGAGCAAATTTAGAATGACGATGCTTATCAAGAATGTAGCACTTTGAGCCGAATACTCGAAAGTATCCAACTTGGGGTTTGTTACCAGTGAGGAGCTCGTATGCCGTCTTGCCAAGTAGCTTGTGAAGATACAAGCGATTTGTTGCGTGACAAGCTGTCTCAACCGCTTCCGCCCAAAAGTGTTTTGGCGTCTTGTACTCATCAAGCATCGTTCTTGCCATCTCGATAAGAGTCCGGTTCTTCCTCTCAACGACTCCATTTTGTTGAGGTGTGTACGTAGCCAAGAACTCATGTGTAATCCCTTCTTCGTCAAGAAAGGTGTCCACATTTGCGTTCTTGAACTCCGTTCCGTTGTCGCTCCGAACCTTCTTGATCTTCACGTCAAATTGATTTTGGGCCTTCCTAGCAAAGTTTTTGAAGATCTTTTGGACCTGCGATTTGTCATCAAGAAAGAATACCCACGTAAATCTTGAAAAATCATCAACTATGACTAGACCAAATGAGTTACCATCGAGACTCTTGTATGCATTTGGACCAAAGAGATCCATGTGAAGTAGCTCGAGTGGTCTTCTTGTGGTCATGATGTTCTTAGCGCGATGACTTCCTCCAACTTGTTTCCTTGCTTGACAAGCACTACAAAGTCTATCCTTGTCAAATATGACATCGTTCACGCCAAGGATATGATTTCCTTTAATGAGTTTGTCAGGGTTTCGCATGCCCACATGGCCTAGCCTTCTATGCCACAACCAACCTTTAGAAGATTTAGCAATTAAGCAAGTTCTAGGTTGAGCCTTTTTAGTGAAATCAACAATGTAAAGATCTCCTCTACGTATACCGGTAAATACCATATTATGATTATCTCTACGAAACACTTGGCACTCTACTTCAGTAAGTAGGACATTGAAGCCGAAATCAGCAAGTCTAGATAGTGAAAGTAAGTTGTAGCCAAGAGATTCAACGAGCATGACATTTTGTATGGAGCTATCATGTGAGATGGCCACCTTACCAAGGCCAACCACCTTACCCTTTGAATTATCACCAAAAGTGACATACTTTCGAGGGCCGTCGTTTTCAGCAAGCTCACGGAACATGTCTTTATCTCCGGTCATATGATCAGTACATCCACTATCAAGGATCCATTCCTTTCCTCCAGCCATGTAGCCGCGAAGATTTTCCATAAGACCAAAGTGTCTCATCGCATCATCAAGATCATAGTCAATATCATCATCCTCATCATAGTATCCATTTTCAACATCATTTTGTGATTGATCAATTCCTAGAGAGGGTAATTCATTAGACAAATGATCATTTCTATAGTTATCTTTATGAATTCTAATAGCTCTGGAAATGATATTGCTAATTATTCCAACATCTCCTTTGGCACTCGTAAGATTAGTAAGCTCAAATAAGTAGTCAACAAATTTGCGATCATTGGAACTCATCTTAATCAAGGCAGTGGACTTATGGAGGATTTCATCTAGATCTTTCAAGGAATAATTTGGAAAGAGTTCCTCAAGAAATTTCCATATGGTGTAGGCACACTTAAGAGTAGGCAAACACCCAATCAAGTTTCTAGGCAAGCCTCTAGTGATAAGATTTACAGTTCTAAGATTGCGAATCATGTCAATAGACTCATCAAGGGTAGGATGCAAAGTATCAACAAGAGGTGCACAAGGGCTAGCAATATACTTGCTCAAATGATATTCATTGAAAATCTCAAGCATTTCATTTTTCCACTCATGAAAATATTTGTTGGGGATCGTAGCAGAAATTTAAAATTTTCTACGCATCACCAAGATCAATCTATGGAGTAATCTAGCAACGAGGGGAAGGGGAGTGCATCTACATACCCTTGTAGATCGCTAAGCGGAAGCGTTGCAAGAATGCGGATGAAGGAGTCGTACTCGCAGCGATTCAGATCGCGGTTGATTCTGATCTAAGCACCGAACAACAGCACCTCCGCGTTCAACACACGTGCAGCCCGGTGACGTCTCCCACGCCTTGATCCAGCAAGGGGAGAAGGAGAGGTTGGGGAAGACTCCATCCAACAACAACACGACGGCGTGGTGGTGAAGGAGGAGCGTGGCAATCCTGCAGGGCTTCGCCAAGCACCGTGGGAGAGGAGGAGGACTTGGGAGAGAGGCAGGGCTGCGCCAGAACATGGGTGCGGCTGCCCTCCCACCCCCCACATACATATAGGGGCAAGGGAGAGAGGGGCCGGCCCCCTCAGATCCAATCTGAGGAGGGGGCGGCGGCCAGGGGGGTTGCCTTGCCCCCCAAGGCAAGGGGGCGCCCCCCTTTTAGGGTTCCCCCAAACCCTAGGCGCATGGGCCCTAGGGGGGGCCGCCCAGCCCACTAAGGGGTTGGTCCCTCTCCACACACAGCCCATAGGGCCCTCCGGGGCAGGTGGACCCTCCCGGTGGACCCCCGGAACCCCTTCGGTGGTCCCGGTACAATACCGGTAAACCCCCGAATTATTCCGGTGACCGTATGATGACTTCCCATATATAAATCTTACCTCCGCACCATTCCGGAACTCCTCGTGATGTCCGAGATCTCATCCGAGACTTCGAACAACATTCGGTAACCACGTACATCTATTCCCTATAACCCTAGCATCATCAAACCTTAAGTGTGTAGACCCTACGGGCTCGGGAGTCATGCAGACATGGCCGAGACAACTCTCTGGTCAATAACCAACAGCGGGATCTGGATACCCATGTTGGTTCCCACATGCTCCACGATGATCTCATTGGATGAACCACGATTTCAAGGATTCAATCAATCCCGTATACAATTCCCTTTGTCTATCGGTACGATACTTCCCCGAGATTCGATCGTCGGTATCCCGATACCTCGTTCAATCTTGTTACCGGCAAGTCTCTTTACTCATTCCGTAACACATCATCCTGTGATCAACTCCTTGGTCACATTGTGCACATTATGATGGTGTCCTACCGAGTGGGCCCAGAGATACCTCTCCGTTACACGGAGTGACAAATCCTAGTCTCGATTCGTGCCAACCCAACAGACACTTTCAGAGATACCCGTAGTGCACCTTTATAGCCACCCAGTTACGTTGTGACGTTTGGCACACCCAAAGCACTCCTACGGTATCCGGGAGTTGCACAATCTCATGGTCTAAGGAAATGATACTTGACATTAGAAAAGCTTTAGCATACGAACTACACGATCTTGTGCTAGGCTTAGGATTGGGTCTTGTCCATCACATCATTCTCCTAATGATGTGATCCCGTTATCAACGACATCCAATGTCCATGGTCAGGAAACCGTAACCATCTATTGATCAACGAGCTAGTCAACTAGAGGTTTACTAGGGACATGGTGTTGTCTATGTATCCACACATATATCTGAGTTTCCTATCAATACAATTCTAGCATGGATAATAAACGATTATCATGAACAATGAAATATAATATAATAATAACTAATTTATTATTGCCTCTAGGGCATATTTCCAATAGTCTCCCACTTGCACTAGAGTCAATGATCTAGTTCACATTGCCATGTGATTAACACTCACAGGTCACATCGCCATGTGACCAACATCCAAAGAGTTTACTAGAGTCAATAATATAGTTCACATCACTATGTGATTAACACTCAATGAGTTCTGGGTTTGATCATGTTATGCTTGTGAGAGAGGTTGTAGTCAACGGGTCTGCAATATTCAGATCCCTATGTATTTTGCAAAACTTTATGTCATATCGTAGATGCTGCTACCACGTTCCACTTGGAGCTATTCCAAATTGTTGCTCCATTGTACGTATCCGGTATCTCTACTCAGAGCTATCTGGATAGGCGTTGAGCTTGCATCGACGTAACTCTTTATGTCGAACTCTTTATCACCTCCATAACCGAGAAACATTTCCTTATTCCTCTAAGGATAATTTTGACCGCTATCTGGTGATCCACTCCTAGATCACCTTTGCACCCTCTTGCCAAACATGTGGCAAGGCACACTTCAGGTGCGGTACTTAGCATGGCATACCATATAGAGCCTATGACAAAAGCATAGGGGACGACCTTCGTCCTTCCTCTTTCTTCTGTCGTGGTCAAGCTTTGAGTCTTACTCAACTTCACACCTTACAACTCAGGTAAGAATCTCTTCTTTGACTGATCTATTTTGAACTCCTTCAAAATCATGTCAAGGTGTGCGTTCTTTGAAAGTATCATCAGGCGTCTTGATCTATCTCTATAGATCTTGATGCCCAATATGTAAGCAACTTTATCCAGGTCTTCCTTTGAAAATCACTCTTCAAACAACCGTTTATGCTTTCTAGAAATTCTACATTATTTCGGATCAACAATATGTCATCCACATATACTTATTAGAAATGTTGTAGTGCTCCCACTCACTTTCTTGTAAATACAAGTTTCTAGCAAACATTGTATAAACCTAAAAGCTTTGATCACTCCATCAAAGCATATATTCCGACTCCGAGATGCTTGCTCTAGTCCATAGAAGGATTGCTGGAGCCAGCATACCTTTTCGCATTCTTAGGATCGACAAAACTTTGATTGTATCACATACAACTCTTTCTTACGAAAACTGGTAAAAAAACTTTGATTGTTTTTGACATCCATCTGTCAAATTTCATAATCGAAAAATACAGTTAATTCTAACATGATTCCGACGGACTTAAGCGTCGCTACGGGTGAGAAATTCTCATCGTAGTCAACTCCTTGAACTTGTGAAAAGACTCTTTCCCACAAGTCGAGCTTCATAGACGGTAACATTACCGCCCACGCCCGTCTTCTTCTTAAAGATCCATTTATCTCAATGGCTTGCCGATCATCGGGCAAGTCCACCAAAGTCCATACTTTG
This sequence comes from Triticum urartu, assembly GCF_056163025.1. Taxonomy (NCBI): domain Eukaryota; kingdom Viridiplantae; phylum Streptophyta; class Magnoliopsida; order Poales; family Poaceae; genus Triticum; species Triticum urartu. Next base: position 438,393,597 of record NC_141878.1, on the reverse strand, counting down.
TTCTGATACATGGATCCTATCTCGGATTTCATGGCTTCTAACCATTTGTCGGAATACAGGCCCACCATCGCTTCTCCATAGCTCGTAGGTTCATTGTTGTCTAACAACATGATATCTAAGACAGGATTACCGTACCACTCAGGAGTAGTACATATCCTTGTCGACCTACGAGGTTCGATAGCAACTTGATCCGAAGCTTCATGATCACTATCATTAACTTCCTATTCAACAGACGTAGGCACCACAGAAAACATCTTTCTGTGTTGCATCACTCTCTGGTTGAAGTAAAGGTTCGACAACCTCATCAAGTTCTATCTTCCTCCCACTCAATTCTTTCGAGAGAAACTCCTTCTCAAGAAAGGACCATTTCTTAGCGACAAACAATTTGCCCTCGGATCTGAGATAGAAGGTATACCCAACTGTCACCTTTGGGTATCCTATGAAGATGTGTTTGTCCGCTTTTGGGTTCGAGCTTGTCCGGCTGAAGCCTTAAGCACTGCAGCCCCAAACATTAAGAAACATCAACTTTGGTTTCTTGCCAAACCATATTCATACGACATCGTCTCAACGGACTTAGATGGTGTCCTATCTAAAGTGAATGCAACTGTCTCTAACGCATATCCTCAAAATGAAAATGGTAGATCGGTAAGAGACATCATAGATCGCACCATATCTCATAAGGTTCGATTACGACGTCCGGACACACCATTACCCTGTGGTGTTCCAGGTGGCTTCAACTGTGAAACAATTCCACAATGTCTTAAGTGATTGCGAAACTCATAACTCAGAAATTCTCATCCATCAGATCGTAGGAATTTGATCTTGTTGTTATGATGGTTCTTAACTTCACTCTGAAATCGCTTGAACTTTTCAAATGTTTCAGACTTGTGCTTCATTAAGTAAATATACCTATATCTACTCAAATCGTCAGTGAAGATGAGAAAATAGCGATATCCACCGCACACTTCAATTCTCATTGGATCACACACATCAACATGTATGATTTCCAACAAGTTACTTGCCCGTTTCATTGTACCTAAAAACGGGGTCTTAGTCATCCTGCCCATGAGGCATGGCTCGCATGTGTCAAGCGATTCAAAATCAAGTGACTCCAAACATCCATCGACACGGAGTTTCTTCATGCATCTTATGCCAATATGACCTAAGTGGCAGTGCCACAAGAAAGTGGTACTATCTACATCTTTTGGCTTGAACATGTGTATTACCATGACCGAGATTCACTGAACCATTCACATAGGGTGCATGACCATGAAAGGTATTATTCATGTAAACAGAATGACCATTATTCTCTAACTTAAATGAATAACCGTATTGCAATGAACATGATCTAATCATATTCATGCTCAACGTAGACACCTGATAACATTTATCTAGGTTCAATACTAATCCCGAAGGCAAATGGAGCGTGCAATGGTGATCTCATCAACTTTGGAAACACTTCCAACACACATCGTCACCTCGCCCATAGCCAGTCTCCGTTTAGTCCGTAGCTTTTGCTTCAAGTCACCAATAATAGCAACTGAACCGGTATCCAATACCCAGGTGCTACCAGGAGTACTAGTGAGGTACACATTAATAACACGTATATACTTTGTTGAAGTTACCAGCCTTCTTATCTACCATGCATTTGGGGTAATTCCGCTACCAGTGACCGTTCCCCTTACAATAGAAGCACTTAGTCTCGGGTTTGGGTTCAACCTTGGGTTCCTTCACTGGAGCGGCAACTGGTTTGCCATCCATGAAGTTTCCCTTCTATCCCTTGCCCTTCTTGAAACCAGTGGTCTTGTTAAACCATCAACACTTGATGCTCCTTCTTGATTTATACCTTTTGCGGTCTTAAGCACCGTGAACAGCTCCAGGATCAACTCCATCCCTTGCATGTCATAGTTCATCACGAAGATCTAGTAGCTTAGTGATAGTGGCTAGAGAACTCTATCAATCACTATCTTATCTGGAAGTTTAACTCCCACTTGATTTAAGTGCTTGTAGCACCCAGACATTCTGAGCACATGCTCACTAGCTGAGCTATTCTCCTCCATCTTGCTGGCAAAATAACTTGTCAGAGGTCTCATACCTCTCAACACAGGCATGAGCCTAAAATCCCAATTTCAGCTCTTGGAACATCTCATATGTCTTATGGCGTTCAAAACGTCATTGGAATCCCGATTCTAAGTCGTAAAGTATGGTGCACTAAACTATCAAGTAGTCATCAGGATGTGTCTGTCAGGTGTTCACAACATCCACAGATGACATTGTAGGGGTTTGCACATCGAGCGGTGTATCAAAGACGTAAGCCTTCTGTGTAGCAGCGAGGACACTCCTCGGACTACGGACCCAGTCCGCATCATTGCTTACCATATCTTTCAACTTAGTCTTTCTCTAGGAACATATTGAAACAGGGAGCTACAACGTGAGCTATTTATCTACAACATATTTGCAAAGACAATTTAGACTATGTTCATGATAATTAAGTTCATCTAATCAAATTATTTAATGAACTCCCACTCAGATAGACATCCCTCTAGTCATCTAAGTGATACATGATCCGAGTCAACTAGGCCGTGTCCAATCATCACGTGAGACGGACTAGTCATCATCGGTGAACATCTTCATGTTGATCATATCTTCTATACGACTCATGTTCGACCTTTCGGTCTTCCGTGTTTCGAGGCCATGTCTATACATGCTAGGCTCGTCAAGTCAACCTAAGTGTATTGCGTGTGTAAATCTGGCTTACACCTGTTGTATTCAAACATTAGAATCTATCACACCCGATCATCACGTGGTGCTTTGAAACAACGGACCTTCTCAACGGTGCACAGTTAGGGGGAACACTTTCTTGAAATTATTGCGAGGGATCATCTTATTTAAGCTACCGTCATTCTAAGAAAATAAGATGTAAAACATGATAAACATCACATGCAATCAAATAGTGACATGATATGGCCAATATCATTTTGCTCCTTTTGATCTCCATCTTTGGGGCGCCATGATTATCATCGTCACCGGCATGACACCATGATCTCCATCATCAAGATCTCCATCATCGTGTCTTCATGAAGTCGTCTCGTCAACTATTACTTCTACTACTATGGCTAACGGTTTAGCAATAAAGTAAAGTAATTACATGACGTTTAAGTTGACACGCAGGTCATAAATAAATTAAGACAACTCCTATGGCTCCTGCCGGTTGTCATACTCATCGACATGCAAGTCGTGATTCCTATTACAAGAACATGATCAATCTCATACATCACATATATCATTCATCACATCCTTTTGGCCATATCACATCACAAGGCATATGCTGCAAAAACAAGTTAGACGTCCTCTAATTGTTGTTGTAAGTTTTTACGTGGCTGCTATAGGTTTCTAGCAAGAACGTTTCTTACCTACGCCAAAACCACAACGTGATATGCCAATTTCTATTTACCCTTCATAAGGACCCTTTTCATCGAATCCGGTCTGACTAAAGTGGGAGAGACAGACACCTGCTAGCCACCTTATGCAACTAGTGCATGTCAGTTGGTGGAACCTGTCTCACGTAAGAGTACGTGTAAGGTCGGTCCGGGCCGCTTCATCCCACGATGCCGCTGAATCAAGATAAGACTATTAACGGCAAGTAAATTGACAAAATCGACACCCACAACAACTTGTGTTCTACTCGTGCATAGAAACTACACATAGACCTAGCTCATGATGCCACTGTTGGGGATCATAGCAGAAATTTAAAATTTTCTACCCATCACCAAGATCAATCTATGGAGTAATCTAGCAACAAGGGGAAGGGGAGTGCATCTACATTGTTGGAAATATACCCTAGAGGCAATAATAAAATGGTTATTATTATATTTCTTTGTTCATGATAATTGTCTATTGTTCATGCTATAATTGTGTTATCCGGAAATCGTAATACATGTGTGAATACATAGACCACAACACGTCCCTAGTGAGCCTCTAGTTGACTAGCTCGTTGATCAAAAGATAGTCATGGTTTCCTGACTATGGACATTGGATGTCATTGATAACGGGATCACATCATTAGGAGAATGATGTGATGGACAAGACCCAATCCTAAGCATAGCTCAAAGATCATGTAGTTCGTTTGCTGTAGCTTTTCCGAATGTCAAGTATCATTTCCTTAGACCATGAGATTGTGCAACTCCCGGATACCGTAGGAGTGCTTTGGGTGTGCCAAACGTCACAACGTAACTGGGTGACTATAAAGGTACACTACAGGTATCTCCGAAAGTGTCTGTTGGGTTGGCACGAATCGAGACTAGGATTTGTCACTCCGTATGACGGAGAGGTATCTCTGGGCCCACTCGGTAATGCATCATCATAATGAGCTCAATGTGACCAAGTGGTTGATCACGGGATCATGCATTATGGTACGAGTAAAGTGACTTCCGGTAACGAGATTGAACGAGGTATTGGGATACCGACGATCGAGTCTCGGGCAAGTAACGTACCGATTGACAAAGGGAATTGTATATGGATTGATCGAATCCTCAACATCATGGTTCATACGATGAGATCATCAAGGAGCATGTGGGAGCCAACATGGGTATCCAGATCCCGCTGTTTGTTATTGACCGGAGAGTCATCTCGGTCATGTCTGCGTGTCTCCGGAACCCGTAGGGTCTACACACTTAAGGTTCGGTGACGCTAGGGTTATTGAGATATTAGTATACGGTAACCCGAAAGTTGTTCGGAGTCCTGGATGAGATCCCGGACGTCACGAGGAGTTCCGGAATGGTCCGGAGGTGAAGATTTATATATCGGAAGTCAAGTTTCGGCCATTGGGAAAGTTTCGGGGGTAATCGGTATTGTACCGGGACCACCGGAAGGGTCCCGGCGGTCCACTGGGTGGGGCCACCTATCCCGGAGGGCCCCATGGGATGAAGTGGGAGGGAAACCAGCCCCTAGTGGACTCGTGCTCCCCCCATGGGCCTCCCCCTGCGCCTAGGGTTGGAAACCCTAGGGGTGGGGGCGCCCCACTTGCCTTGGGGGGCAAGCCACCCCCTTGGCCGCCGCCCCCCCTTGGAGATGGCATCTCCTAGGGCCGGCGCCACCCCCTAGGGGTCCTATAAATAGTGGGGGGAGGGAGGGCAGCCTCACCCTAGCCCCTGGCCTCTCCCTCTCCCTCCCGTGACACTCCTCCCTCTCCCTGTGCTTGGCGAAGCCCTGCCAAGATCACCTTTGCTTCCACCACCACGCCGTCGTGCTGCTGGATCTTCATCAACCTCTCCTTCCCCCTTGCTGGATCAAGTTGGAGGAGACGTATTCCCAACCGTACGTGTGTTGAACGCGGAGGTGCCGTCCGTTCGGCGCTAGGTCATCGGTGATTTGGATCACAACGAGTATGACTCCATCAACCCCGTTCTGTTGAACGCTTCCACGCGCGATCTACAAGGGTATGTAGATGCACTCCCCTCTCCCTCATTGCTAGATGAATCCATAGATTGATCTTGGTGATGCGTAGAAAATTTTAAAATTCTACTACGTTCCCCAACAGTGGCATCATGAGCTACGTCTATGCGTAGTTTCTATGCACGAGTAGAACACAAAGCAGTTGTGGGCGTCGATATTGTCAATTTGCTTGCCGTTACTAGTCTTATCTTGATTCGGCGGCATCGTGGGATGAAGTGTCCCGGACCAACCTTACATGTACGCTTACGTGAGACTGGTTCCACCGATTGACATGCACTAGTTGCATAAGGTGGTTGGCGGGTGTCTGTCTTTCCCACTTTAGTCGGATCGAATTCGATGAAAAGGGTCCTTATGAAGGGTAAATAGAAATTGGCATATCACGTTGTGGTTTTGGCGTAGGTAAGAAACGTTCTTGCTAGAAACCTATAGCAGCCATGTAAAAACTTGCAACAACAATTAGAGGACGTCTAACTTGTTTTTGCAGCATGTGCCGTGTGATGTGATATGGCCAAAAGGATGTGATGAATGATATATGTGATGTATGAGATTGATCATGTTCTTGTAATAGGAATCACGACTTGCATGTCAATGAGTATGACAACCGGCAGGAGTCATAGGAGTTGTCTTTATTTATTTATGACCTGCGAGTCAACATAAATGTCATGCAATTACTTTACTTTATTGCTAAAGCTTTAGCCATAGTAGTAGAAGTAATAGATGACGAGACAACTTCAAGAGGACACGATGATGGAGATCATGGTGTCATGCCGGTGACAATGATGATCATGGAGCCCCGAAGATGGAGATCAAAAGGAGCAAATGATATTGGCCATATCATGTCACTATTTGATTGCATGTGATGTTTATCATGTTTTACATCTTATTTGCTTAGAACGACGGTAGCTTAAATAAGATGATCCCTCGTAATAATTTCAAGAAAGTGTTCCCCCTAACTGTGCACCGTTGCGAAGGTTCGTTGTTTCGAAGCACCATGTGATGATCGGGTGTGATAGATTCTAACATTTGAATACAACGGGTGTAAGCCAGATTTACACACGCAATACACTTAGGTTGACTTGACGAGCCTAGCATGTACAGACATGGCCTCGGAACACAGAAGACCGAAAGGTCGAGCATGAGTCATATAGAAGATACGATCAACATGAAGATGTTCACCGATGTTGACTAGTCCGTCTCACGTGATGATCGGACACGGCCTAGTTGACTCGGATCATGTTTCACTTAGATGACTAGAGGGATGTCTATCTGAGTGGGAGTTCATTGAATAATTTGATTAGATGAACTTAATTATCATGAACTTAGTCTAAAAAATTTAGAATATGTCTTGTAGATCAAATGGCCCACGTTGTCCTCAACTTCAACGCGTTCCTAGAGAAAACCAAGCTGAAAGATGATGGCAGCAACTATACGGACTAGGTCCGGAACCTGAGGATCATCCTCATAGTTGCCAAGAAAGATTATGTCCTAGAAGCACTGCTAGGTGACGCACCCACCCCAGAGAACCAAGACGTTATGAACGCTTGGCAGTCACGTGTTGATGATTACTCCCTCGTCCAGTGCGGCATGCTTTACAGCTTAGAACCGGGGCTCCAAAAGCGTTTTGAGAGACACGGAGCATATGACATGTTCGAAGAGCTGAAAATAGTCCAAGCTCATGCCCGGGTCGAGAGATATGAAGTCTCCGACAAGTTCTTCAGTTGTAAGATGGAGGAAAATAGTTCTATAGTGAGCACATACTCAAAATGTCTGGGTTGCATAACCGCTTGACTCAGCTGGGAGTTAATCTCCCAGATGACGCGGTCATTGACAGAATCCTTCAGTCACTTCCACCGAGCCACAAGAGCTTTGTGATGAACTTCAATATGGAGGGGATGGAAAAGACCATTCCTGAGGTATATTCAATGCTGAAATCAGCAGAGGTGGAAATCAAAAAGGAACATCAAGTGTTGATGGTGAATAAAACCACTAAGTTCAAGAAAGGCAAGGGTAAGAAGAACTTCAAGAAGGACGGTAAGGGAGTTGCCGCGCCCGGTAAGCAAGCTGCCGGGAAGAAGCCAAAGAATGGACCCAAGCCCGAGACTGAGTGTTTTTATTGCAAGGGAAGTGGTCACTGGAAGCGGAACTGCCCCAAATACTTAGCGGACAAGAAGGCCGGCAACACTAAAGGTATATGTGATATACATGTAATTGATGTGTACCTTACCAGTACTCGTAGTAGCTCCTGGGTATTTGATACCGGTGCGGTTGCTCACATTTGTAACTCAAAGCAGGAGCTACGGAATAAGCGGAGACTGGCGAAGGACGAGGTGACGATGCACGTCGGGAATGGTTCCAAGGTCGATGTGATCGCCGTCGGCACGCTGCCTCTACATTTACCTACAGGATTAGTTTTAAACCTCAATAATTGTTATTTAGTGCCAGCTTTGAGCATGAACATTGTATCATGATCTCGTTTAATTCGAGATGGCTACTCATTTAAATCCGAGAATAATGGTTGTTCTATTTACATGAGAGATATGTTTTATGGTCATGCTCCGTTGGTGAATGGTTTATTCTTAATGAATCTCGAGCGTAATGTTACACATATTCATAGTGTGAATACCAAAAGATGTAAGATTGATAATGATAGTCCCACATACTTGTGGCACTGCCGCCTTGGTCACATAGGTGTCAAACGCATGAAGAAGCTCCATGCCGATGGACTTTTGGAGTCTCTTGATTACGAATCATTTGACACGTGCGAACCATGCCTCATGGGTAAAATGACCAAGACTCCGTTCTCAGGAACGATGGAGCGAGCAACCAACTTATTGGAAATCATACATACTGATGTGTGCGGTCCAATGAGTGTTGAGGCTCGCGGTGGCTATCGTTATGTTCTCACCCTCACTGATGACTTGAGTAGATATGGGTATGTCTACTTAATGAAACACAAGTCTGAGACCTTTGAAAGTTCAAGGAATTTCAGAGTGAGGTTGAGAATCAACGTGACAGGAAAATCAAGTTCTTGCGATCAGATCGTGGGGGAGAATACTTGAGTCACGAATTTGGCACACACTTAAGAAAATGTGGAATAGTTTCACAACTCACGCCGCCTGGAACACCTCAGCGTAATGGTGTGTCTGAACGTCGTAATCGCACTCTATTGGATATGGTGCGATCTATGATGTCTCTTACTGATTTACCGCTATCTTTTTGGGGCTATGCTTTAGAGACTGCCGCATTCACTTTAAATAGGGCTCCGTCGAAATCCGTTGAGACGACACCGTATGAATTATGGTTTGGGAAGAAACATAAGCTGTCGTTTCTAAAAGTTTGGGGATGCGATGCTTATGTCAAGAAACTTCAACCTGAAAAGCTCGAACCCAAATCGGAAAAATGCGTCTTCATAGGATACCCTAAAGAAACTATTGGGTATACCTTCTACCTCAGATCCGAAGGCAAGATCTTTGTTGCCAAGAATGGGTCCTTTCTAGAGAAAGAGTTTCTCTCGAAAGAAATAAGTGGGAGGAAAGTAGAACTTGATGAAGTATTACCTCTTGAACCGGTAAGTGGCGCAGCTCAAGAAAATGTTCCTGAGGTGCCTGCACCGACTAGAGAGGAAGTTAATGATGATGATCATGAAACTTCAGATCAAGTTGCTACTGAACTTCGTAGGTCCACAAGAACATGTTCCGCACCAGAGTGGTACGGCAACCCTGTCTTGGAAATCATGTTGTTAGACAACAGTGAACCTTCGAACTATGAAGAAGCAATGGTGGGCCCGGATTTCGACAAATGGCTGGAAGCCATGAAATCCGAGATATGATCCATGTATGAAAACGAAGTATGGACTTTGACTGACTTGCCCGATGATCGGCGAGCCATAGAAAATAAATGGATCTTTAAGAAGAAGGCATACGCGAATGGTAACGTAACCATCTATAGAGCTCGGCTTGTCGCTAAGGGTCAACAAGTTCAAGGGGTTGACTACGATGAGACTTTCTCACCCGTAGCGAAGCTGAAGTCCGTCCGAATCATGTTAGCAATTGCCGCATTCTATGATTATGAGATATGGCAAAATGGACATCAAAACGGCATTCCTTCATGGTTTCCTTAAGGAAGAATTGTATATGATGCAGCCGGAAGGTTTTGTCGATCCTAAGAATGCTGACAAGGTATGCAAGCTCCAACACTCGATTTATGGGCTGGTGCAAGCATCTCGGAGTTGGAACATTCGTTTTGATGAGATGATCAAAGCGTTTGGGTTTACACAGACTTATGGAGAAGCCTGCATTTACAAGAAAGTGAGTGGGAGCTTTGTAGCATTTCTCATATTGTATGTGGATGACATACTGTTGATGGGAAATGATATAGAATTCTTGGAAAGCATAAAGGCCTACTTGAACAAGTGTTTTTCAATGAAGGATCTTGGAGAAGCTGCTTATATATTAGGCATCAAGATCTATAGAGATAGATCGAGACGCCTCATTGGTCTTTCACAGAGTACGTACCTTGACAAGATATTGAAGAAGTTCAAAATGGATCAGTCAAAGAAGGGGTTCTTGCTTGTATTGCAAGGTACGAGATTGAGCACGGCTCAATGCCCGACCACGGCAGAAGATAGAGAAAAGATGAGTGTCGTCCCCTATGCCTCGGCCATAGGGTCTATCATGTATACTATGCTGTGTACCAGACCTGATGTAAACCTTGCCGTAAGTTTGGTAGGAAGGTACCAAAGTAATCCCGACATGGAACACTGGACAGCAGTCAAGAATATCCTGAAGTACCTGAAAAGGACTAAGGATATGTTTCTCGTTTATGGAGGTGACGAAGAGCTCGTCGTAAAGGGTTACATCGATGCTAGCTTCGACACAGATCTGGATGACTCTAAGTCACAAACCGGATACGTGTATATTTTGAATGGTGGGGCAGTAAGCTGGTGAAGTTGCAAGCAAAGCGTTGTGGCGGGATCTACATGTGAAGCGGAGTACATGGCAGCCTCGGAGGCAGCACAAGAAGCAGTCTGGGTGAAGGAGTTCATTACCGACCTAGGAGTCATACCCAATGCGTCGGGCCCGATGACTCTCTTCTGTGACAACACTGGAGCTATTGCCCTTGCCAAGGAGCCCAGGTTTCACAGGAAGACCAGGCATATCAAGTGTCGCTTCAACTCCATTCGTGAAAGTGTTCAAAATGGAGACATAGAGATTTGTAAAGTACATACAGACCTGAATGTGGCAGATCCATTGACTAAACCTCTCCCTAGAGCAAAACATGATCAACACCAGAACTGCATGGGTGTTCGATTGATCACGATGTAACTCAACTATTGACTCTAGTGCAAGTGGGAGACTGTTGGAAATATGCCCTAGAGGCAATAATAAAATGGTTATTATTATATTTCTTTGTTCATGATAATTGTCTATTGTTCATGCTATAATTGTGTTATCCGGAAATCGTAATACATGTGTGAATACATAGACCACAACACGTCCCTAGTGAGCCTCTAGTTGACTAGCTCATTGATCAAAAGATAGTCATGGTTTCCTGACTATGGACATTGGATGTCATTGATAACGGGATCACATCATTAGGAGAATGATGTGATGGACACGACCCAATCCTAAGCATAGCTCAAAGATCGTGTAGTTCGTTTGCTGTAGCTTTTCTGAATGTCAAGTATCATTTCCTTAGACCATGAGATTGTGCAACTCCCGGATACCGTAGGAGTGCTTTGGGTGTGCCAAACGTCACAACGTAACTGGGTGACTATAAAGGTACACAACAGGTATCTCCGAAAGTGTCTGTTGGGTTGGCACGAATCGAGACTGGGATTTGTCATTCCGTATGACGGAGAGGTATCTCTGGGCCCACTCGGTAATGCATCATCATAATGAGCTCAATGTGACCAAGTGGTTGATCACGGGATAATGCATTACGGTACGAGTAAAGTGACTTGCCGGTAATGAGATTGAACGAGGTATTGGGATACCGACGATCGAGTCTCGGGCAAGTAACGTACCGATTGACAAAGGGAATTGTATACAGATTGATTGAATCCTCAACATCGTGGTTCATCCGATGAGATCATCGAGGAGCATGTGGGAGCCAACATGGGTATCCAGATCCCGCTGTTGGTTATTGACCGGAGAGTCGTCTCGGTCATGTCTGCGTGTCTCCCGAACCCGTAGGGTCTACACACTTAAGGTTCGGTGACGCTAGGGTTATTGAGATATTAGTATACGGTAACCTGAAAGTTGTTCGGAGTCCCAGATGAGATCCCGGACGAAACGAGGAGTTCCGGAATGGTCCGGAGGTGAAAATTTATATATAGGAAGTCAAGTTTCGGCCATCGGGAAAGTTTCGGGGGTAATCGGTATTGTACCGGGACCACCGGAAGGGTCCCGGGGGTCCACCGGGTGGGGCCACCTATCCTGGAGGGCCCCATGGGCTGAAGTGGGAGGGGAACCAGCCCCTAGTGGGCTGGTGCGCCCCCATGGGCCTCCCCCTGTGCCTAGGGTTGGAAACCGTAGGGGTGGGGGCGCCCCACTTGCCTTGGGGGGCAAGCCACCCCCTTGGCCGCCGCCCCCCTTGGAGATGGCATCTACTAGTGCCGGCGCCCCCCTAGGGGTCCTATAAATAGTGGGGGGGAGGGAGGGCAGCTGCACCCTAGCCCCTGGCCTCTCCATCTCCCTCCCGTGACACTCCTCCCTCTCGCTGTGCTTGGCGAAGCCCTGCCGAGATCACCGTTGCTTCCACCACCACGCCGTCGTGCTGCTGGATCTTCATCAACCTCTCCTTCCCCCTTGCTGGATCAAGTTGGAGGAGACGTCTTCCCAACCGTACGTGTGTTGAACGTGGAGGTGCCGTCCGTTCGGCGCTAGGTCATCGGTGATTTGGATCACGACGAGTACGACTCCATCAACCCCGTTCTCTTGAACGCTTCCGCGCGCGATCTACAAGGGTATGTAGATGCACTCCCCTCTCCCTCATTGCTAGATGACTCCATAGATTGATCTTGCTGATACATAGAAAATTTTAAAATTGTGCTACGTTCCCCAACATACATACCCTTGTAGATCGCTAAGCGGAAGCGTTGCAAGAACGCGGATGAAGGAGTCGTACTCGCAGCGATTCAGATCGCGGTTGATTCCGATCTAAGCGCCGAACAACGGCACCTCCATGTTCAACACACGTGCAGCCCGGTGACGTCTCCCACGCCTTGATACAGCAAGGGGAGATGGAGAGATTGGGGAAGAATCCATCCAGCAGCAGCACGACGGCGTGGTGGTGAAGGAGGAGCGTGGCAATCCTGCAGGGCTTCACCAAGCACCGCGGGAGAGAGGGAGGGCTGCACCAGAACATGGGTGTTGCTGCCCTCCCACCCCCCACATATATAGGGGCAAGGGAGAGGGGGGCCGGCCCCCTCAGATCCAATCTGAGGAGGGTGCGGTGGCCAGGGGGGTTGCATTGCCCCCCAAGGCAAGGGGGGTGCCCCCCTTTTAGGGTTCCCCCAAACCCTAGGCGCATGGGCCCTAGGGGGGGAGGTGCCCAGCCCACTAAGGGACTGGTCCCTCTCCACACACAGCCCATAGGGCCCTCCGGGGCAGGTGGACCCTCCCGGTGGACCCCCGGAACCCCTTCGGTGGTCCCGGTACAATACCGGTAAACCCCCGAATTATTCCGGTGACCGTATGATGACTTCCCATATATAAATCTTTACCTCCGGACCATTTCGGAACTCCTCGTGATGTCTGGGATCTCATCTGGGACTCCGAACAACATTCAGTAACCACGTACATCTATTCCCTATAACCCTAGCGTCATCGAACCTTAATTGTGTAGACCCTACGGGCTCGGGAGTCATGCAGACATGGCCAAGACAACTCTCCGGTCAATAACCAACAGCGGGATCTGGATACCCATGTTGGTTCCCACATGCTCCACGATGATCTCATTGGATAAACCACGATGTCAAGGATTCAATCAATCCCGTATACAATTCCCTTTGTCTATCGGTACGATACTTGCCCGAGATTCGATCGTCGGTATCCCGATACCTTCTTCAATCTCGTTACCGGCAAGTCTCTTTACTCGTTCCGTAACACTTCATCCCGTGATCAACTCCTTGGTCACATTGTGCACATTATGATGATGTCCTACCGAGTGGCCCCAGAGATACCTCTCCATTACATGGAGTGACAAATCCCAGTCTCGATTCGTGCCAACCCAACAGACACTTTTGGAGATACCCATAGTGCACCTTTATAGCCACCCAGTTACGTTGTGACGTTTGGCACACCCAAAGCACTCCTACGGTATCCGGGAGTTGCACAATCTCATGGTCTAAGGAAATGATACTTGACATTAGAAAAGCTTTAGCATACGAACTACACGATCTTGTGCTAGGCTTAGGATTGGGTCTTGTCCATCACATCATTCTCCTAATGATGTGATCCCGTTATCAACGACATCCAATGTCCATGGTCAGGAAACCGTAACCATCTATTGATCAACGAGCTAGTCAACTAGAGGCTTACTAGGGACATGGTGTTGTCTATGTATCCACACATGTATCTGAGTTTCCTATCAATACAATTCTAGCATGGATAATAAACGATTATCATGAACAATGAAATATAATATAATAATAACTAATTTATTATTGCCTCTAGGGCATATTTCCAACAATATTCTCCATCAAGAATAGGCACTCTATGTCTAAGACTCCCCAAAGTAGACACATCCATCTTCCTCCAATGGTGTTTAAACCAAGGCAATGGAGACCAACGCTCTGATACCAATTGAAAGGATCGAGAAGAGGTGTCTAGAGGGGGGGTGATTAGACACTAAGTACCAAAAGTTGCAGTTTTTAATTTCTTTAGGTTGAAGTGGAGCTTTGGCACAAGTTTAATAAACACAATACATTTCAAGCAAGCATGCAAAGAGTATATGAGCAGCGGAAAGTAAAGCATGCAACTTGCAAAAATGTAAAGGGAAGGGTTTGGAGAATTCAAACGCAATTGGAGACACGGATGTTTTTGTCATGGTTCCGATAGGTGGTGCTATTGTACATCCACGTTGATGGAGACTTCAACCCACTAAGGGTAACGGTTGCGCGAGTCCACGGAGGGCTCCACCCATGAAGGGTCCACGAAGAAGCAACCTTGTCTATCCCATCATGGCCATCGCCCATGAAGGACTTGCCTCACTAGTGGTAGATCTTCACGAAGTAGGCGATCTCCTTGCCCTTACAAACTCCTTGGTTCAACTCCACAATCTTGTCGGAGGCTCCCAAGTGACACCTAGCCGAGACACCACTCTCCAAGAAGTAACAAATGGTGTGTTGATGATGAACTCCTTGCTCTTGTGCTTCAAATGATAGTCTCCCCAACACTCAACTCTCTCTCACAGGATATGGATTTGATGGAAAGAAGATTTGAGTGGAAAGCAACTTGGGGAAGGCTAGAGCTCAAGATTCATATGGTGGGAATGGAATATCTTGGCCTCAACACATGAGTAGGTGGTTCTCTCTCAGAAAATGTGTATTGGAAGTGTAGGTATGTTCTGATGGCTCTCTCCACAAATGAAGAGTGGGTGGAGGGGTATATATAGCCTCCACACAAAATCTAACCATTACACACAATTTACCAATCTCGGTGAGACCGAATTGAGAAACTCGGTCAAACCGATTTAGCAAACCTAGTGACCGTTAGGGTTTTCGGTGGGACCGACTGGATCAACTCGGTGGGACTGATGTGCTAGGGTTAGGGTAAATCCAAAACTCGGTTTGAACGATTACTCAAACTCAGTGGGACCGATTTGGGTAATAAGCGAAACAGAGAGTTGGCCAAGCAAACTCGGTGGGGCCGATTGCATATCTCGGTGGGACCAAAAATATTGCAACAGGTAACAGAGAGTTTGCACACCCATCTCGGTGAGACCGAGATCCCATCGGTGAGACCGAACTTATTAGGGTTTCTGGCAGTGGCTATGTCAACTGAACTCAGTGGCTCCAGATAGAAAGATCGGTGGGGCCGAGTTGGATATTTGGTGTGGGACATATTTGGAAGTGAGAAAGTGGTTGAGGGCTTTGGAGCATATCACTAAGCACTTTGAGCAAGCAAGCCATTAAGCAACACCTCATAATCTCTTAATAGTATTGGCTTTCCTATAGACTCAATGTGATCTTGGATCACTAAAATAGAAAATGTAGAGTCTTGAGCTTGGAGCTTGAGCTAATCCTTTGTCCTAGGCATTTTGAAGGGGTTCCACATCCTCTAGTCCATGCCACTTCATTTTTGAACTTATCTGAAACATACTAGGTAAAGGTGTTAGTCCAACAAGAGATATGTTGTCATTAATTACCAAAACCACCTAGGGAGCACTTGTGCTTTCATAAATTGTAACGAGCAACAAGTAATGAAAGTAAATAAGGTGCAGCAAGATGGCCCAATCCTTTTTGTAGCAAAGGGCAAGCCTGGACAAACTCTTATATGAAGTAAAGCGCTCCCGAGGACACATGGGAATTATCGTCAAGCTAGTTTTCATCATGATCATATGATTCGTGTTCGGTACTTTGATAATTTGATATGTGGGTGGACCGGTGCTTGGGTACTGTCCTTACTTGGACAAGCATCCCACTTATGATTAACCCCTATTGCAAGCATCGCAACTACAACAAAAGTATTAAGGTAAAACTTACCATAGCATGAAACATATGGATCCAAATCAGCCCCTTACGAAGTAACACATAAACTAGGGTTTAAGCTTCTGTCACTCTAGCAACCCATCATCTACTTATTACTTCCCAATGCCTTCCTCTAGGCCCAAACAATGGTGAAGTGTCATGTAGTCGACGTTCACATGAAACCACTAGAGGAAAGACAACATACATCTCATCAAAATATCGAACGAATACCAAATTCACATGACTACTTATAGCAAGACTTCTCCCATGTCCTCAGGAACAAACGTAACTACTCACAAAGCATATCCATGTTCATAATCAGAGGGGTATTAATATGCATAATGGATCTGAACATATGATCTTCCACCAAGTAAACCAAGTAGCATCAACTACAAGGAGTAATCAACACTACTAGCAACCCACAGGTACCAATCTGAGGTTTGGATACAAAGATTGGATACAAGAGATGAACTAGGGTTTGAGATGAGATGGTGCTGGTGAAGATGTTGATGGAGATTGACCCCCTCCCGATGAGAGGATCGTTGGTGATGACGATGGTGATGATTTCCCCCTCCTGGAGGGAAGTTTCCCCCGCAAAACAGCTCCGCCGGAGCCCTAGATTGGTTTCGCCAAGGTTCCGCCTCATGGCAGCGGAGTTTCATCCCGTGAGCTTGCTTGTGATTTTTTCTCGGACGAAAGACTTCATATAGCAGAAGATGGGCACCGGAGGGCCACTAGGGGGCCCATGAGGCAGGGGGCGCACGTAGAGGGGTAGGGCACCCCCCCACCCTCGTGGCCAGGGTGTGGGCCCCCTCTGGTATTTTCTTCACTCAGTATTTTTTATTATTTCCAAAAATAACTTCCGTGGAGTTTCAGGACTTTTGGAGTTGTGCAGAATAGGTCTCCAATGTTTGCTCCTTTTCCAGCCCCAAATTCCAGCTGCCGGCATTCTCCCTCTTCATGTAAACCTTGTAAAATAAGAGAGAATAGGTATAAGTATTGTGACATAACGTGTAATAACAGCCCATAATGCAATAAATATCAATATAAAAGCATGATGCAAAATGGACGTATCAACTCCCCCAAGCTTAGACCTCGCTTGTCCTCAAGCGAAAGCCGAAATCGAAAAATATGTCCACATGTTTAGAGATAGAGGTGTCAATAAAAATAAAATACGGACATGAGGGCATCATGATCATTCTTAGAACAACAACTTATATAATTAATGTCATATGATCTCTTATGCTAAAGTAACAATTCATTCACAATTTCAAGTATGAATCATAAACTTCATTGGGAACTAACAAACTTCAATCTCAGTCATTGAAGCAATCGCAATTTATCATAACATAGGAAAGAGTCAATATAAGAGCTTTATCAGCAAGTCCACATACTCAACTTCATTTAGTCTTTCACAATTGAACACTCACGCAATACTTATGGGTATGGAGTTTTAATCGGACACAGAGAAAGATAGGGGCTTATAGTTTTGCCTCCCAACTTTTACCTCAAGGGTAATGTCAACAATAATAGTTCATGAAAACTCACATCCAATTAGCTATATGTATTTGGATCTTTCCAACACATTGTGCTTGCCAAAGGATAAAATGTAAAAAGGAAAGGTGAATATCACCATGACTCTTTGTATGAAGTATAAGACAAGAATAAAAGATAGGCCATTCGCAGAGGGAAGCAGAGGTTGTCATGCGCTTTTATGGTTGGATGCACAAAATCTTAATGCAAAAGAACGTCACTTTATATTGCCACTTGTGATATGGACATTTATTATGCAGTCCATCGCTTTTATTTCTTCCACATCACAATATCGTATAAATCTTATTTTCTCCACATTAATAAGTCATACATATTTAGAGAGCAATTTTTATTGCATGCACCAATGACAACTTACTTGAAGGATCTTACTCAATCCATAGGTAGGTATGGTGGACTCTCATGGCAAAACTGGGTTTAGGGATATTTGGAAGCACAAGTAGTATTTCTACTTGGTGCAAAGAATTGGCTAGTAAGAGAGGGAAAGGAAAGCTCAACATGTTGGATGATCCATGACAATATAATTTATCTCAGATGTAAGAAAACATAACCCATTACATTGTCTTCCTTGTCCAACGTCAACTCTTTAGCATATCATACTTTAATGACTGCTCACAGTCATAAAAGATGTCCAAGATAGTATATTTATATGTGAAGACCTCTCTTTCTTTATTACTTCCTATTAATTGCAACGATGACCAAAACTATGTTTGTCAACGCTCAACAACTTTTATTCATCATACTCTTTATATGTGATCTCATTACTTTCCATAAGATCCATATGATCTCTTTATTTATTTTTATTCTTCTCTTTTATTTTATTCCCTCAAGATCATAGCAAGATAATCAAGCCCTTGACTCAACACTAATCTTTATTATGTATAGCTCACGGACTCTATTACATGGAAGGATCATAAAGCAAAACTCACAACTAGATCATACTAAAACTTTATTCTACTAGATCAAGATATAACCAAAAGGATCGAACTAAGAAAAACAGTAAATATAAAAGTGATGGTGATGATATGATACCGGGGCACTCCCCCAAGCTTGGCAGTTGCCAAGGGGAGTGCCCATACCCAATACTCATTTCTTCTTTGTTGGTGAAGAAGGTGTTGGCGATGATGGATAGACGCACATCAAGCGTAGGAGATCCTCCAATTTCCGGATAATGCCCTTGAGTGCGATGATATGCTCCTTCAACAAAATATTTTCACTTGTGAAATACTTGTTTTGAATGCAAGATAACTCAATCATCTTGAAAGCTTCAATCTCCATTGGGGTAAATAGATTGTGGTGAGGTTGAAGGATGTCTTCTTGTGCTACTGCCGGGGCTTGATCTCCCATGGCCTTCTTGATCCCATCATCCTTGTTGATCTCTCCGGGTTCTTCTCTCTTCAGCTCTATCTTCATTAGCCAAGCATCGTTGCCCTCATTGTTGGAGGAGGAGGGAGAAGACATGATGCCTGGCCTTAGCAACCCTAGCAGAAAACAGCTCGAAACAAAAATAGGATATATTTGCGTGTTACGGTGGTCAAACCCTTCGGGAGATTATATAATGAATTTTTACCGACCAAAAGAAGTATCGTGCAAGAAAACGGAGTCCAGAGAGCGCACGAGGTGCCCATGAGGCAAGGGGCGCGCCCAGGGGGTAGGGCACGCCCTCCACCCTCGTGGAAGCCTCGTGTCCTTTTCAGACTGCTTCTTATTTTCCTATTTTCTTAAATATTCCAAAACGGAGAAAAATTGCCATTAGAACTGTTTTGGAGTCAGTTTACTTACCGTACCACGTACCTATTCCTTTTCGGAGTCTAAAACATTCCGAAAAGTGTCTCTTATGTATTCCTCTGGGGTTACGGTTTCAATAATATTAGTTTCAACATTTATGGGATTACCTGAGATATAATGTTTGATTCTTTGACCATTCACCACCTTCGGATTTGTGCCTTCGAAGTAGTTAATTTTTATGTCACCGAAACAATAGACCTCCTCGATAACGTAAGGGCCTTCCCATTTAGAGAGAAGTTTTCCTATAAAAAATCTTAAACGAGAGTTGTACAGCAATACATAATCACCAACATTAAACTCACGCTTTTGTATCCTTTTGTCATGCCATCTTTTAACTTTTTCTTTAAACAATTTGGCATTTTCATAGGCTTGGGTTCTCCATTCATCAACTGAGCTAATGTCAAATAACCTCTTCTCACTGGCAAGTTTGAAATCATAATTGAGCTCTTTAATAGCCCAATATGCCTTATGTTCTAATTCGAGAGGTAAGTGACATGATTTACCATAAACCATTTTATAAGGAGACATACTGAAAGTGCTAGTGATCGACTAGAGGGGGGTGAATAGGCGATTTTTATGAAAGTCTTCAAAACATGGAAGTTTCGAAGACAAACGATAGAAGTAAACCTATTACCACGCAGCAGAGAGTAGACTACACTAGGCAAACCTTAGTCAAGTAACCAAAGAAGTGAAAGCACAATGACTAATAGCAGCTAGGCAGTAAGGATCAGGTAGGAAGATATTGTGAAGCCAATCAGAACAAGCAGTCACTCAGTGAAGACAAAAGATGATGCAATCATGCAATGACTTCACAAGGACCAACAGTAAGTAAAGGGAAGGGAAGGATGAAACTAGTGACTCGTTGAAGACAATGATTTGTTGGACCAGTTCCAGTTGCTGTGACAACTGTACGTCTGGTTAGGGAGGCTAGGTATTTAAACCTGAGGACACACAGTCCCGGACACCCAGTCCTGAACACGCAGCTCAGAACCCTTAGTCCTCACCGTATTCCCCTTGAGCTAAGGTCACTCAGACCTCGCTCAATCACTCTAGTAAGTCTTCAAGGTAGACTCCCAAACCTTCACAGACTTCGTTCACCGGCGATCCACAATGACTCTTGGATGCTCAGAACGTGACGCCTAACCGGCTGGAGGATTCACAGTCCTCAAGTGTAATAAGTCTTCAGATCACACAGACAGGACGACTTAAGTGATGCCTAACACTCTTTGGCTCTGGGTGGTTAGGACTTTATCCTTGCAAAGAATTCTCTCTCAAAGGCTTCGAGGTGGGTTGCTCTCAAACGACAACAGCCGTACTTTAACTCTGAGCAGCCAACCGTTTATGGTTGTAGGGGGTGGGCTATTTATAGCCACTAGGCAACCCGACCTGATTTATCCGAAATGACCCTGGGTCACTAAGGAACTGACAGGTGTTCCAACGGTCATATTTCAAACACACACGGCAACTTTACTTGGGCTACAAGCAAAGCTGACTTGTCCAACTCTGGACAAGATTCGCTCTCATAGTCTTCACCCGAAGACATAGGACTTTGGTTAAGCATCACTTCAGTCATTCTGATTGGTTCTCTTGGACCCCACTTAACAGTATGGTGGTTCCTATGACTCAACAAAGAAAAAAAAGAACTACGAAAGATCTAAGTCTTCGTGCTCCATAGTCTTCATGCGCTGTCTTCTCTTGTCATAGTCTTCAATGTGAATGTCTTCACATACCACCTTTGACTTCAATGTCTTCATACATTTTTAGGGGTCATCTCTGGTAGGAAAACCGAATCAATGAGGGACTTCTACCTGTGTTATCCTGCAATTCTCACAAACACATTAGTCCCTCAACTAGGTTTGTCGTCAATACTCCAAAACCAACTAAGGGTGGCACTAGATGCACTTACAATCTCCCCCTTTTTGGTGATTGATGACAAACTAGTTGAAGTTTTCAACGGGGAATATAATATGTGAAATTGTAAAGGATAAGGAATTGTCTTCATAAGTTGCAAGGGCTCCCCCTGGAGATATGCATATAAGTAATTTGCTTTTGGAATGCAAATGCACATGGCAGGCTGTACTTGTGGAGATCCTCTTCAACTTATGATGACAATTCATCATGCATGAAAAGTATGTGAAGATAATGACATGCATAATGGAAAATGGACATTTGCAAATGATCTAAGTGCGGAATTTATCGTCACACATGCGGAATTTATCATCACATCACAGAATAGCAAATAAGTAGCAAACGGCCATCTAGTTTAAGTGTTACAACTCAAAGAACCAAATGTATCAAAATGTGAGTTGTAAACACTAGGAAAAACATAAGATAACCGCCCATATGGACCCACTTGAAGACTATCAAACTCATACGCTTCTCCCCCTTTTGTCAGTAAGGACCAAAAAGGTTTAAAGACATAGATCACCTACTCGTTCCCATGAGGAGTAGGTGAATTAGCAAGGTCGTCGGTGTTTTTAGGCGGTGCAGACGAGCTCGGGGCAGTGTCGATGCGTGCTGAAGTAGGGGGCGATGAAGTAGCATCGTCTTCGTCCTCGATCACTCTGGCATTCACAGTTGCCGCAGAGGAAGAGAACTCAGAGTCTTCAAGAGAGGGAGTTCGTCGCAGCACAGTCCTTCGGGGAGGTGTGGAGTCAAACTTGAAACGTTCAGAGAAGCCATCCTCTTGAAGATCATCCTCAAAACACATAAGCGTCAGCCCATTCCATGTACGCCGACAGGTTTCATGGGCAACAAAGGCATTCTTGGTGGCAAGATTGCGAATGCGGTTAACATCCACGAAGAGGCTTTGCATTTGGCGCTTCAGCCAGTCATGATGCATATCTTGTTTCTGATGAGGGGCAACCAGAAGCTCTCGGTCATTGAGAACATGAGATTGCTTCTTGGGCTGTTGGGCAATAGTGCTTTCAGTGGCTTCAGTGAGGGCACGATGAGGTGCACGTGTAGTACCAGCCAGAGGATAAACACGAGTGACTGCTTCAACTCCTTCAATGTTCTGAGAGAAACTTTGATGCTCCGCATTCTGAAGACTAAGAGGCTCCTTGGCAGGCGCTGGATAGATGGCTTCAACAGACATATCCACGTCAGGCAGAAAGATCCGATGATTGCGAGCAGAGGGCTGATATGAGATAGCTGAGTGGAGTTTGATCAGCCGCATTATCCATGGAGTGTAGAACTTCAAGCCAAAAAGATCAGATCCTAATGCAGCAAGTTGGCGGATGAAGAAGTCTTGTGCGTTGAAGCATTTGCCGTGAAGAATATAGAACACCAAAGTCTTCATTGCACCTTCCAGCTTTGCATGTGGAGAATGTCCTTTGATGGGCCAGAGAGTTCGCCTTATAATGTGATAGATAGTCCGTGGCAGATACTCAAGGTCTTCAACAAAGAACTCCTTAGGATAGGCAGCATCTGGAGGCAAAGGCTTCATCATACTGAGCATCTGACTCATGTTCGGTTCAGGCTTCTGAAAGATGCTCTCCATAGCTTCACTGTGCAGCTGACAGCCAGGTTCATAGAGATCTCCAGGAGTGGGCAGACCAGTGAGCTCAATGATATCAAAGGCTTTAGCTTCGTGATGGACATTTCCGGTCATCCACTCAAGGACCCAAGTCTTCGGGTCTCTGTTGTAGCCACGTATGTGAAGAGTGGCATAAAATTGGAGCAGCAACTCTTCGTTCCAGTGCTCTTGGTCGGTGACGAAAGGCAACAAGCCAACCTGTTTGAAGCAATCCAGAGCTTCTTCCAAGCAGGGCAGTCCAGTTATTGCTTCGGTGTCAAGACGCATAAAAGGGAAGATGCGACCTTGATTGTACAGAATGCATGAGTAATAACTTCACTACGGATAGCTCCAGAACAGATCAGAAGATATTCTTTCCCTTGAGTAGGGGTTCTTGGATCTATTGAAGAAGGTGTTGTCTGCTTTGAAGCCATTGACATTAAAGGATCCAGGTGCTGATGCAGGACCTGGAAACCTAGGCAACCTTAGCATTGGCTTCTGTACCTGAGGCCTATGCTCAATATGATAGTCAAACTGAGGACCAGCAGCAGGCGCAGGAACAGGAGCAGTAGCATCATTGGCTTCACTGACTTCTGGTTCATGGGTTGGTGTAGGCTCCACATTTGCTTCAGCCATGACAACGTCAGTGGCTTCATTCGTGTTGGTGGTGGCAGCCTCAAGATTTTCTACCTCCACTTGATGAGCTAGAGGGTCGGGCACAGACACGTTCTCCTCGAAAACAGCTTCTTCAGTAGTTGGGGGAGTAGGGACACGTTCTTCTTCTTGGGTGTCATTGGCTGATGCAGCCGAAATGTCTTCAACAGCTTTAGCCTCAGACTCAGAGACTTGAGACCTTTGTCCTTTGCGAAGCCTGCGTAACGTCGGCGACGCCTTTGGAGATGGAGTTGGCTGGGCCTCAAAGTCATCTTCTTCTCCTTGCCGGGGTGGTGTGACTTGTTGTTGTGGGTGATCAGCCCATGATGCATCTTGAGCAATTGGCATCAGAGGACGACCAATGCTGATGAGTTCGCTGTGCGTAAGCACAGGCGATGATACCTGTTGGTGCTCGATCTGAGGAAGAACTACATCATCTTCAACATTGTCATGGTGACCAATGTCTTCAACAGCGGTGGGATCAACTACTGGAATGTCTTTAGCTATATGAGCCTCTGTGGAAACAGGCTCATGGACAATCAGTTGGCGCTCTTGGTGTGTAGATGCAGGGCGAACCATTGAGATAGGTTCAACAACCAGGGGCTCTGTGGGAGCAGCCCATTCCTTCTTGGTCTCCCGCTTCTTCTTGGAGGGAGCAGCATCAGAGGCTTCAGGATGTTTCCTCTTTCTGACTTCAGCCTCAGCAGTCCTCGTCTTCTTATGTTCTGAAGCGGTTGACCTGGCCTTTGGCTTCGAGACAGTCATGCTGGATGGGAAGACAATGGGATGTGCTTCCTGCCTTGGTGCGTCGGGTGCGGCCACAGCGGGCTTCTTTTTCTTCTTTGCAGCCATCCTGGGATCGATGCCAGGATGACCAAGGGCCTTGCGCTTCTCAGCTTCATTGTAGGCTTGCACACACTTGTCAGCTAGGCTCTTCATGCGCTCGAGAACCTTGAGCTTCTTCATGCTTCTTGAGAAAGGCTTCTTTGAGCTCGTGCAGCATGATCTTGAAGTTCTTGACCTCTTGCACGCTGAGCTTGGCCATATGCTTCTTAAACTGAGCTTTCTCAAAGTCGATCTTTTGCTTCAGTTCAACGATGCGCTGGGCTATAGCTAGCTCTGAAGCAATGGCGCCATGGAAGGCAACACTGAGGCCAATCGGAAGTTGCAGATCTTCAAAGCTGAGGTTGGGCGTGTCAAACCACTCATCAATGAAGTTATGGATGATTGCCACGTCAAGGAGAGGCAAATTATTGAAGATTTCTGCTTCTTCTTTGCTCTTGATCAGTTGCTCAAGAGCGTCATCTGCAAGATCTTCATCGCTGGACAGATCAATGGCATCGTTGCGCAAAATAGTAGCAGCAGTCAGTTCTTGGCTGGTGTGTGGCAGAGGCATCTTGACTTTCAAGGGCTTGGAGATGCGTGACAAATCTTCAGACTGCACACTGTCTTCAGGAGGTGCAGTAGCCAGTGGCTTCGCCCGTGAGATTTTTGGTGCTAAGGCAGGCTTTGAAGCTTTAGGCTGCTTCAGTTTCTTTGGCTTCGGCGATGCAGGCGCTTTATCAGATTCAGCGTCTTCTGCAGGCTCATCCACTGCTGTCCTTTGAACCATGATATGAGTGATGAAACCTTCCAGGTTGTAGAAGGGCCCAACAAGATTGGGTTTAGCTTCGCGGGTGGCATCGGCACGGGGAGCAGAGGGACCAGGGTTGAAGTCTAGTCCCAAAGACTTCTTGTTCTGCTTCGCCGAATTCTGGGCAAACTGGAAGTTGCGCTTGAACAGATTGTCATCATGACACCATAGCAATGATGATGGGTCAGCATCCGCAGGCTATGATCCACGGACCATGCAGGGATAGAAGCCTTGTTCAATGGCTTCATCTCTGGACCTGGGTTGAAGATTTCTGTATAGGATGTCTCCCCATGGTCGCTTGATGGCATTCTTCTCAGCATATTCCTTTGTCACAAACCTGTACTTGAACCACTATTCTGCCTAATATCGTCGAATCCATTGGATTCGTGTCTTGCGCTGATTGTAATCCTCTTCTAGATCTGTCTTGTACAACTCTGAGAGGTCATCGGGCAGATCTCTTGATGTTTCACCTCGACGCTTTCTGCCACCCTTCCTTGCTGATTTCTCTGCAACCATGAACTTTAAACTAAATGGCTTCAATACGTTCAAAGGCTTCAAAGGCTTTCGCTTGCTGGACAAACAGGAACTGGCTTCAGGAGAATTTATATGATGATGTAAGAATTCTGCAAATGAATGCAGACTATGAGAACCAAGGGATTCTCCCACGGACATGTACCTGTGACAACATTAAGGTGCGAGGGAAGGGGAAGAGGTCATATGCATTCTCAGAAGATTTTGAAGATAAATCAGTTTTAGAAGACATTGACCTCATCGTGCGAAGACATTCACTCATAGATAAGGAGTTGGTTCCAGATTTGTACGAATCCACGGATCAGTACAAGTGAGGAATCTAACTACTTTGTGAAGCATAAGTGAACATACTAGGCATATTATGAGATGCAGTATGAAATAGATCCAACTTGTGTGAACAGAAACTGCTTGTGGTAGAAAGTGACGAATCTATAGGATCAAAGGGGCCGTAAAAAGGAAGTTTTATTTACCACACGAAGAACTGCTAGACGGAGTGGAAGAGGAGGCCGAGCAGTTCGATCGTCCGTGCCCTAACTTGGCGACGGAGCACACCTACGGCGATGGCGGAGAAGACGATGTCTGCGGTCGGCGTGAAGACGGCGTCGGAGAGGTTGTGGCAGCTAAGCGCTTCGTCGCCAGCGTCGTCGAGGGCTAGCGGTGGCGCTAGGGTTCGTGCGAGAGTGGAAGAAAGGATAATGACTGTGGTGAGGCGTGTATTTATAGGGACAAGGACGGCTCAGTGTTATTACACAGGTGCCCCTGGCGATTCACATCTGAAGGACACGTGGCCATCATGCAACATATCGGAGGTTGTTCCATGTCCCACGCATGCCTGGATTGTCGGGTGGTCGTTCCTACTTCTCCGGGTTTCATGTGAAGGAATTAGCATTGAAAACAGACTTAATGTTTGTCTCTATATCTTCTGCTGACAAGGACGCAGAGAAGACATTCGACAGTTTCAAGAGAATGCATATGATTTGGAGAGATAGGGTTTGAGATAGAAAGCATAGAGAGGTTAGGGTCCGATCACATTCACTTAGTTCAAAAGATTCAACAAGAAGACATAGCTATAAGTGAATGCTGTAGAGGACAGAACACTAGTATATATATATATAATCAACATAGTGAAGATAATCATGAAGACATGTTGAGATTGAAGCCAAACCAAATGTGAAGACATAGCAAATGTAATGCCATGGGTAAAACACTTCAAACAGAAGAATTTGGTGGTGGCGTTACCCACCGTATAGGAAGTATTAGACCCAGACACGGCGCACAATTATCGTGGCGCTCCGAAATCAAATTCCACATTAATGTATTCACACTTAGAATGTATGTCTTCATTGATTGAAGATATACTTTACTTTGTGTGTTGCACATCTAAGTCATCAATATGCATAAGTGTTAGGATGTGTGCCTGATCACAGGACATTTGAGGATTCCAAGATATTTAGCTCACACCGTAACTTGCAAAATCTCTTCTCATCCAAGGGCTTGGTGAAGATATCTACCAATTGCTCTTCAGTGTTGACGTGTATGATATCAATATCTTCCTTCACAACATGATCTCTGAGAAAGTGATGACGAATTTCAATGTGCTTTGTCTTCGAGTGCTGAACTAGGTTGTTGGCAATCTTGATGGCGCTTTCGTTGTCGCAATAGAGTGGCACTTGCTTCAGATGAATGTCATAGTCTTTGAGTGTTTGCTTCATCCATAGAAGCTGTGCGCAGCAAGATCCAGCGGCAATGTATTCAGATTCAGCAGTGGAGAGAGATACATAGTTTTGCTTCTTTGAAGACCAACATACAAGTGATCGTCCCAGAAAATGACATGTGCCTGATGTAGACTTGCGATCCACCTTGTCACCAGCATAATCAGCATCCGAGAATCCAACCAGATCAAACTCTGAGCCCTTTGGATACCATAATCCTACAGTTGGGGTGTAAGCCAAATATCGAAGAATTCGCTTCATAGCTAAGTGATGTGATTCCTTTGGTGCCGCTTGGAATCGAGCACACATGCAAACACTAAGCATAATATCTGGCCTAGATGCACATAGATAAAGTAAAGAACCAATCATGGAGCAGTATACCTTTTGATCAAACTCTTTACCATTGTCGTCGGGACCCAGATGATGTTTGGCTAGCATTGGCGTCGTGAAGCCTTTGCAGTCTTGCATACCAAACTTCTTCAGGCAATCTTTGAGATACTTCTCTTGAGATATAAAGATGCCGTTGCGTTGCTGACGTATTTGAAGACCAAGGAAGAACTTCAGCTCACCCATCATGGACATCTGATATTGCTCTTTCATCATATATCCAAACTCTTCATTGTATTTTTGATTGGTGCAGCCGAAGATAATGTCATCCACATATATTTGGCACACAAACAGTTCACCATCATATGTCTTCGTGAAGAGAGTGGGGTCGAGGGAACCAGGTGTGAAGCCTTTGCTCTTCAGGAAGTATTTGAGTGTGTCATACCAAGCCCGTGGGGCTTGTTTGAGGCCATACAGTGCCTTCTTGAGCTTGTACACCATGTCAGGATGTTTTGGATCTTCAAAACCAGGCGGTTGTGCAACATACACCTCTTCTTCAATCTTGCCATTGAGAAAAGGCACTCTTCACATCCATTTGATACAGAAGAATATTATGATGATTTGCATAGGCCAGCAGTATGCGGATAGCTTCAAGTCTAGCCACAGGAGCAAATGTTTCATCGAAGTCAATCCCTTCAACTTGAGTGTACCCTTGAGCAATGAGACGAGCTTTGTTTCTGACAACTTGACCATGCTCATCTTGCTTGTTGTGATATATCCATTTTGGTGCCTATTATATTGTGCTTGCGAGGATCAGGACGCTTAACCAGATCTCATACATTATTCAGCTCAAATTGCTGAAGCTCTTCTTGCATAGCTTGAATCCATTCAGGTTCCAAGAAGGCTTCTTCAACTTTCTTGGGTTCAGATATTGAGACAAATGCGAAGTGCCCACAGAAATTTGCTAGCTGTGTTGCCCTTGAACGAGTGAGTGGACCTGGTGCATTGATGCTATCAATTATTCTCTCAATCTGTACTTCGTTTGCAACACGAGGATGTACAGGACAAAGATTTTGCTCTTGCTGATCATTGTCATCGTTAGAGGGGTTGTCTTCAGGCTGAGCATTGTCTTCAGGTTGATCAGGTGCAGAGATGATAAGTTCCTCTTCAGGCTGAGCTTCAGACGGTATGATTTCTCCAGTTCCCATAAGTTTGATTGATTCACTAGATGGAACTTCATCTAGCACATTTGGCAGGTGCTCTCTTTGTGAGCCGTTAGTCTCATCGAACCGCACATCCACTGTTTCAACCACTTTATAATGAAAGAGATTGAAGACTCTGTAGGAGTGCGAATCCTTTCCATATCCAAGCATAAAACCCTCATGTGCTTTTGGTGCAAATTTTGAAGTGTGATGTGGATCCTTGATCCAGCACCTGGCGCCAAATACTCTGAAGTAACTGACATTTGGCTTCTTGCCAGTAAGGAGCTCATAGGATGTCTTGTTAAGAAGCTTGTGAAGATAAACACGGTTGATGATATGGCATGCAGTGTCAATGGCTTCAGGCCAGAATTTTCTTGGAGTCTTGTATTCATCAAGCATCGTCCGAGCCATCTCAATAAGTGTTTTGTTCTTGCGTTCGACGATGCCATTCTGCTATGGCGTGTACGGAGCTGAGAATTTGTGTGTGATGCCCAACGTATCAAGATATGTATCTAGGCCAGTGTTCTTGAATTCAGTGCCATTGTCACTTCTGATGTGCTTTATCTTGGCGCCATAGTTGTTCATTGCTCGATTGGCGAAGCGTCTGAAGACATCCTGCACTTCAGTCTTGTAAAGGATTATATGCACCCAAGTATATCTAGAATAATCATCAACAATGACAAAGCCATAGAGACAAGCAGTAGTAGTAAGAGTTGAGTAATGAGTGGGACCGAAAAGATCCATGTGGAGCAGTTCGAAGGGTCGAGTCGCTGTCATGATTGTCTTCGAGGGATGCTTGGCCCTCGTCATCTTTCCTGCTTCACAGGCACCGCATAAGTGATCTTTCTTGAACTTGACCCCCTCGATGCCTATGACATGCTTCTTCTTTGCAAGGGTGTGCAGGTTCCTCATGCCAGCATGCCCTAGCCTCCGATGCCAGAGCCAGCATTCCGAAGCTTTTGCTAGAAGACATATGGCAAGCTGTGGTCCTGCTGAGAAATCTACCACGTACAAATCATCTTTCCGATACCCTTCAAACACTAGAGACTTGTCAGATTCCATTAGAACAAGGCAACGATATTTTCCAAACATCACAATCATGTTTAAATCGCAAAGCATTGAGACAGACATTAAGTTGAAACCAAGGGATTCAACAAGCATGACTTTATCCATGTGTTGATCCTTTGAGATTGCAACTCTACCTAGATCCAATACCTTACTTTTACCAGTGTCAGCAAATGTGATGTGACTTTTGTCGGATGGACGTAAGGTTGAGTCCATAAGAAGGCTTCGCTTGCCAGTCATGTGATTGGTACACCCACTATCAATAATCCATTCTGAAGCAGCTGGTGTCGTACCCTACAGTGCAGTTAGGGGGATAGGCTTCACGAAGAGAATTGTGAAGCAAAAACATTTGACGAACCAGTGTATTATGAAAGCTTAGATCAAGATTTGGACTGATAGGGCGAGTAGCAAGCGATTCAGGAACAAAGTACATAATAAGACCATTTGGGCATTTGATCTTGCGCCCTACAAGATGTTTAAGGTCCCCAGCAATAGCGTCAGACGATTTTGGTTTTCTGCTGGAGACCTTTCCCTGCAAAAGAGAGTTAAGCTTTCTTAGCCACCCACATCTTCAAGGGTGGCTTTGAAGCAATGAGTCTAAGTGCAGCATCTGAGAACTTTGGCTTTGGAGCCCTAGCAAAAAGTCTTGCAGGTGGACAATAGTACTCATAAGAATAAGCAGAATAGTTCTTGGTCTTATGAACATGGCGGTTTGATGAACCGCGCTCATATTCATAGGCCTGAGTATGGCTTCCCTACAAAACATTTGCGTTAGTGCGACTCTGGTGAGTCCTCTGTCTGTATGAAGCCTGTGGTCTGGGGTTTGTATTCTTCACATGTGGTGTCATGATGACATTCACAGGAAGATTCTCCAAACACCTTTTCGGCACCCAGATCTTCTTCATAGGCGGTCCATTCCTGTAGTTAGTACCAATATACCTGGCAAACACTTCACCATTCTGATTCTTAAACAGTTTGTAGTTTGCATCAAAGGATTCATCAATAACAATGGGATTAGCACAAGTGAAGCCAGATAGGGTGGATGGATCCGCTGAAGGTTCCTTTGCAGCAACCCATGTGGTTTTGGGGTACTGCTCAGGTTTCTAGTAAGAGCCATCGGCATTCATTTTCCTTTCGAACCCAACACCCTCTTTCCTAGGGTTTTGGTTCAGGATCTGCCTTTTGAGGACATCACATAGTGTCTGATGCCCTTTGAGACTTTTGTACATCCCTATTTCAAGCAGTGTGTTCAACCTAGCATTCTCATCAGCAATAGCAGTGGTATCCTCAGCAGAGGGGTTAGTTACCACATCAACAGGTGAAGATATTGCAACAGTAGCAGCAGTAGAACATTCAGCAACAAAAGTAGCGTTATCACGCTCAATGCATTTAAGACATGGTGGTTCAAATCCTTCCTGAGCTGAACTGGTCTGTTTGGCATGAAGTGACTTGTTTTCCTTTTGAAGATCTTCATGAGCCGCTCTCAATTTCTCAAGATCTTGCTTCCTTTGAAGATAATCATAGGAAAGCCTTTCATGAGTTGTTGAGAGCGTTTCATGACGACTTTCAAGTTCCTCATACTTAACGTGAAGATTTTTTATGTCTTCAATTAAGGACTGAGATCGAGTCATTTCAGCGTCTAACAGATCATCGCTTTTGTCTAATAGTTTTTGAATGTGTTCCATAGCTTTCTGTTGTTCAGTTGCAATTTTAGCAAGTGTTTTGTAGCTAGGTTTGGAATCACAATCAGATTCATCGTCACTAGATGTTTGATAGTGAGTAGTGCGTGTGTTTACCTTGGCACCGCGTGCCATGAAGCAGTAGGAAGGAGTGGAGTAGTCCTCGTCATTTGCATCGGTGTCGGTGATGAAGTCATTGTCTTCAGTGTTGAAGATGGACTTGGCAACGTATGCTGTAGCCAGACTCGCAACGCCAGAATCAGACTCCTCCTCAGACTCCACCTCCACCTCCTCAGAAGCAGACTCCTCCTCAGAATCCATTTCCTTGCCAACAAACGCACGTGCCTTGCCAGATGAGCTCTTCTTGTGTGATGAAGACTTTGAGGAAGACTTGGAAGAAGACTTTGAGTATTTCTTCTTCTTCTTGTCGTTAGAGTTATACTCTTTGCTCTTCTTCTTCTTCTTCTTGTTCTCATTGTCCCACTGTGGACACTCAGAGATGTAGTGGCTAGGTTTCTTGCACTTGTGACATGTTCTCTTCTTGTACTCATGAGCAGAAGCTTCATCATTCCTTGAGCTTGATCGTGAAGACTTTATGAACCCTTTCTTCTTGGTGAATTTTTGGAACTTCTTCACAAGCATAGCAAGCTCCTTTCCAATGTCTTCAGGATCATCAGAACTGCTGTCAGATTCTTCTTCAGATGAGGAGACAGCTTTTGCCTTCAAGGCACGAGTTCGCCCATAGCTGGGACCGTAGATTTCTCTTTTCTCAGAAAGCTGAAACTCATGTGTGTTGAGCCTCTCAAGTATGTCAGACGGATCGAGTGTCTTGAAATCAGGGCGTTCTTGAATCATTAGGGCTAGGGTGTCAAATGAACTGTCAAGTGATCTTAGGAGTATCTTGATGACTTCATGCTTGGTGATCTCAGTGGCGCCGAGGGCTTGAAGCTCATTTGTGATGTCAGTGAGTCGATCAAACGTGAGCTGGACATTATCATTGTCATTTCTCTTGAAGCGGTTGAAGAGGTTGCGAAGGACACTCATTCTCTGATCTCTCTGGGTGGAGACGCCTTCATTGACCTTGGAGAGCCAGTCCCAGACTAGCTTGGAAGTCTCCAAAGCACTCACACGGCCATACTGTCCTTTGGTCACATGACCACAGATGATATTCTTGGCAGTAGAGTCCAGTTGAACGAACTTCTTGACATCAGCAGCAATGACACCTTCTCCAGCCTTGGGAACGCCGTTCTTGACGACATACCATAGGTCGACATCAATGGCTTCAAGATGCATGCGCATCTTACTCTTCCAGTAGGGATATTTAGTTCCATCGAAGACGGGGCACGCAGCAGAGACTTTAATTATCCCTGCAGTTGACATAGCTAAAACTCCAGATGGTTAAACCGAATCACACAGAACAAGGGAGTACCTTGCTCTGATACCAACTGAAAGTGCTAGTGATCGACTAGAGGGGGGGTGAATAGGCGATTTTTATGAAAGTCTTCAAAACATGGAAGTTTCGAAGACAAACGATAGAAGTAAACCTATTACCACGCAGCGGAGAGTAGACTACACTAGGCAAACCTTAGTCAAGTAACCAAAGAAGTGAAAGCACAATGACTAATAGCAGCTAGGCAGTAAGGATCAGGTAGGAAGATATTGTGAAGCCAATCAGAACAAGCAGTCACTCAGTGAAGACAAAAGATGATGCAATCATGCAATGACTTCACAAGGACCAACAATAAGTAAAGGGAAGGGAAGGATGAAACTAGTGACTCGTTGAAGACAATGATTTGTTGGACCAGTTCCAGTTGCTGTGACAACTATACGTCTGGTTAGGGCGGCTAGGTATTTAAACCTGAGGACACACAGTCCCGGACACCCAGTCCTAAACACGCAGCTCAGAACCCTTAGTCCTCACCGTATTCCCCTTGAGCTAAGGTCACGCAGACCTCGCTCAATCACTCTGGTAAGTCTTCAAGGCAGACTCCCAAACCTTCACAGACTTCGTTCACCGGCGATCCACAATGACTCTTGGATGCTCAGAACGCGACGCCTAACCGGCTGGAGGATTCACAGTCCTCAAGTGTAATAAGTCTTCAGATCACACAAACAGGACGACTTAAGTGATGCCTAACACTCTTTGGCTCTAGGTGGTTAGGACTTTATCCTCGCAAGGAATTCTCTCTCAAAGGCTTCGAGGTGGGTTGCTCTCAAACGACAACAGCCGTACTTTAACTCTGAGCAGCCAACCGTTTATGGTTGTAGGTGTTGGGGAACGTAGTAATTTCAAAATTTTCCTACGCACACGCAAGATCATGGTGATGCATAGCAACGAGAGGGGAGAGTGTGATCTACGTACCCTTGTAGACTGACAGCGGAAGCGTTAGCACAACGTGGTTGATGTAGTCGTACGTCTTCACGGCCCGACCGATCAAGCACCGAAACTACGGCACCTCCGAGTTTTAGCACACGTTCAACTCGATGACGATCCCCGGACTCCGATCCAGCAAAGTGTTGGGGTAGAGTTCCGTCAGCACGATGGCGTGGTGACGATCTTGATGTACTACCATCATAGGGCTTCGCCTAAGCACCGCTACAATATTATCGAGGATTATGGTGGAAGGGGCCACCGCACACGGCTAAGAATATGATCACCTGGATCAACTTGTGTCTCTAGGGGTGCCCCCCGCCCCCGTATATAAAGGAGCAAGGGGAGGAGGCCGGCCGGCCCCTATTGGCGCGCCAGGAGGAGTCCTCGTGGGGAGGGAGAAGGAAAGGGGGGCGCCGCCCCCCCTCTCCTAGTCCAATTCGGACTAGGGGGGAGGAGGCGCGCGGCCCACCCTGGCTGCCCCTATCTCTCTCGACTAAGGCCCATATGGCCCATTACTTCTCTCGGTAGGGTTCCGGTAACCCTCCGGCTCTCCGGTTTTCTCCGAAATCACCCGGAACACTTCCGGTGTCCGAATATAGCCGTCTAATATATCAGTCTTTATGTCTCGACCATTTCGAGACTCCTCGTTATGTCCGTGATCACATCCGGGACTCCGAACTAACTTCGGTACATCAAAACTCATAATATAACTGTCATCGAAACCTTAAGCGTGCGGACCCTACGGGTTCGAGAACAATGTAGACATGACCGAGACACATCTCTGGTCAATAACCAATAGCGGAACCTGGATGCTCATATTGGCTCCTACATATTCTACCAAGATCTTTATCGGTCAAACCGCATAACAACATACGTTGTTCCCTTTGTCATCGGTATTTTACTTGCCCGAGATTCGATCGTCGGTATCTCAATACCTAGTTCAATCTCGTTACTGGAAAGTCTCTTTACTCGTTTCGTAATACATCATCTCGCAACTAACTCATTAGTTGAAATGCTTGCAAGGCTTATGTGATGTGAATTACCGAGAGGGCCCAGGGATACCTCTCCGACAATCGGAGTGACAAATCCTAATCTCGAAATACGCCAACCCAACATGTACCTTTGGAGACACCTGTAGAGCTCCTTTATAATCACCCAGTTACGTTGTGACGTTTGGTAGCACACAAAGTGTTCCTCCGGCAAACGGGAGTTGCATAATCTCATAGTCATAGGAACATGTATAAGTGATGAAGAAAGCAATAGCAACATACTAAACGATCGGGTGCTAAGCTAATGGAATGGGTCATGTCAATCACATCATTCTCCTAATAATGTGATCCCGTTAATCAAATGACAACACATGTCTATGGTTAGGAAACATAACCATCTTTGATTAATGAGCTAGTCAAGTAGAGGCATACTAGTGACGTTTGGTTTGTCTATGTATTCACACAAGTATTATGTTTCCGGATAATACAATTCTAGCATGAATAATAAACATTTATCATGATATAAGGAAATAAAATAATAACATTATTATTGCCTCTAGGGCATATTTCCTTCAGTCTCCCACTTTCACTAGAGTCAATAATCTAGATTACACAGTAATGATTCTAACACCCATGGAGCTTTGGTGCTGATCATGTTTTGCTCGTGGAAGAGGCTTAGTCAACGGGTCTGCTACATTCAGATCTGTATGTATCTTGCAAATCTCTATGTCTCCCACCTGGACTAGATCCCAGATGGAATTGAAGCGTCTCTTGATGTGCTTGGTTCTCTTGCTTTCGAAGCAGCTATGTACTCCGCTTCACATGTAGATCCTGCCACAACGCTTTGTTTAGAACTGCACCAACTGACAGCTCCACCGTTTAATGTAAACACGTATCCGGTTTGCGATTTAGAATTGTCCGGATCAGTGTCAAAGCTTGCATCAACGTAACCATTTACGATGAGCTCTTTGTCACCTCCATATATGAGAAACATATCCTTAGTCCTTTTCAGGTATTTCAGGATGTTCTTGACCGCTGTCCAGTGATCCACTCCTGGATTACTTTGGTACCTGCCTGCTAGACTTATAGCAAGACACACATCAGGTCTGGTACACAGCATTGCATACATGATAGAGCCTATGGCTGAAGCATAGGAAACATCTTTCATTTTCTCTCTATCTTCTGCATTGGTCGGGCATTGAGTCTTACTCAATTTCACACCTTGTAACACAGGCAAGAATCCTTTCTTTGCTTGATCCATTTTGAACTTTTTCAAAACTTTGTCAAGGTATGTGCTTTGTGAAAGTCCAATTAAGCGTCTTGATCTGTCTCTATAGATCTTAATGCCCAATATGTAAGCAGCTTCACCGAGGTCTTTCATTGAAAAACTCTTATTCAAGTATCCCTTTATGCTATCCAGAAATTCTATATCATTTCCGATTACTAAAATGTCATCTACATATAATATCAGAAATGCTATAGAGCTCCCACTCACTTTCTTGTAAATACAGGCTTCTCCAAAAGTCTGTACAAAACCAAATGCTTTGATCACACTATCAAAGCGTTTATTCCAACTCCGAGAGGCTTGCACCAGTCCATAAATGGATCGCTGGAGCTTGCACACTTTGTTAGCTCCCTTTGGATCGACAAAACCTTCCGGTTGCATCATATACAACTCTTCTTGCAGAAATCCATTCAGGAATGCAGTTTTGACATCCATCTGCCAAATTTCATAATCATAAAATGCGGCAATTGCTAACATGATTCGGACAGACTTAAGCATCGCTACGGGTGAGAAGGTCTCATCGTAGTCAATCCCTTGAACTTGTCGAAAACCTTTTGCGACAAGTCGAGCTTTGTAAACAGTAACATTACCGTCAGCGTCAGTCTTCTTCTTAAAGATCCATTTATTCTCAATTGCTTTCCGATCATTGGGCAAGTCAACCAAACTCCATACTTTGTTCTCATACATGGATCCCATCTCAGATTTCATGGCTTCAAGCCATTTTGCGCAATCTGGGCTCACCATCCCTTCTCCATAGTTCATAGGTTCATCATGATCTAGTAGCATGACTTCCAGAACGGGACTACCGTACCACTCTGGTGCGGATCTTACTCTGGTTGATCTATGAGGTTCAGTAGTATCTTGTTCTGAAGCTTCATGATCATCATCATTAGCTTCCTCACTAATTGGTGTAGGTGTCACAGAAACTGGTTTCTGTGATGTACTACTTTCCAATAACGGAGCAGGTACAGTTACCTCATCAAGTTCTACTTTCCTCCCACTCACTTCTTTCGAGAGAAACTCCTTCTCTAGAAAGTTTCCGAATTTAGCAACAAAAGTTTTTGCCTTCGGATCTGTGATAGAAGGTGTATCCAATAGTTTCCTTTGGATATCCTATGAAGACACATTTCTCCGATTTGGGTTCGAGCTTATCAGGTTGGAGATTTTTCACATAAGCATCGCAACCCCAAACTTTCAGAAATGACAACTTTGGTTTCTTGCCAAACCATAGTTCATAAGGCGTCGTCTCAACGGATTTTGATGGTGCCCTATTTAACGTGAATGCGTCCGTCTCTAGAGCATAACCCCAAAACGATAGCGGTAAATCAGTAAGAGACATCATAGATCGCACCATATCTAGTAAAGTACGATTGCGACGTTCGGACACACCATTACGCTGTGGTGTTCCGGGTGGCGTGAGTTGCGAAACTATTCTGCATTGTTTCAAATGTACACCAAACTCGTAACTCAAATATTCTCCTCCACGATCAGATCGCAGGAATTTTATTTTCTTATTACGATGATTTTCAACTTCACTCTGAAATTCTTTGAATTTTTCAAATGTTTCAGACTTATGTTTCATTAAGTAGATATACCCATATCTGCTTAAGTCATCTGTGAAGGTGAGAAAATAACGATATCCGCCACGAGCCTCAACATTCATCGGACCACATACATCTGTATGTATGATTTCCAACAAATCTGTTGCTCTCTCCATAGTACCGGAGAACGGTGTTTTTGTCATCTTACCCATAAGGCACGGTTCGCAAGTACCAAGTGATTCATAATCAAGTGGTTCCAAAAGCCCATCAGTATGGAGTTTCTTCATGCGCTTTACACCGATATGACCCAAACGGCAGTGCCACAAATAAGTTGCACTATCATTATCAACTCTGCATCTTTTGGTTTCAACATTATGAATATGTGTGTCACTACTATCGAGATTTAATAAGAATAGACCACTCTTTAAGGGTGCATGACCATAAAAGATATTACTCATATAAATAGAACAACCATTATTCTCTGATTTAAATGAATAATCGTCTCGCATCAAACAAGATCCAGATATACTGTTCATGCTTAACGCTGGCACCAAATAACAATTATTTAGGTCTAATACTAATCCCGAAGGTAGATGTAGAGGTAGCGTGCCGACCGCGATCACATCGACTTTGGAACCATTTCCCACGCGCATCGTCACCTCGTCCTTAGCCAATCTTCGCTTAATCTGTAGTCCCTGTTTGAGTTGCATATGTTAGCAACAGAACCAGTATCAAATACCCAGGTGCTACTGCGAGCATTAGTAAGGTACACATCAATAACATGTATATCACATATACCTTTGTTCACCTTGCCATCCTTCTTATCCGCCAAATACTTGGGGCAGTTCCGCTTCCAGTGACCAGTCTGCTTGCAGTAGAAGCACTCAGTTTCAGGCTTAGGTCCAGATTTGGGTTTCTTCTCTTGAGTAGCAACTTGCTTGATGTTCTTTTGAAGTTCCCCTTCTTCTTCCCTTTGCCCTTTTTCTTGAAACTAGTGGTCTTATTGACCATCAACACTTGATGCTCCTTCTTGATTTCTACCTCCGCAACTTTCAGCATTGCGAAGAGCTCGGGAATAGTCTTATTCATCCCTTGCATATTATAGTTCATCACGAAGCTCTTGTAGCTTGGTGGCAGTGATTGGAGAATTCTGTCAATGACGCAATCATCTGGAAGATTAACTCCCAATTGAATCAAGTGATTATTATACCCAGACATTTTGAGTATATGCTCACTGACAGAACTGTTCTCCTCCATCTTGCAGCTATAGAACTTATTGGAGACTTCATATCTCTCAATCCAGGCATTTGCTTGAAATATTAACTTCAACTCCTGGAACATCTCATATGCTCCATGACATTCAAAACGTCGTTGAAGTCCCGATTCTAAGCCGTAAATCATGGCACACTAAACTATCGAGTAGTCA
Organism: Triticum urartu; assembly: GCF_056163025.1. Taxonomy (NCBI): domain Eukaryota; kingdom Viridiplantae; phylum Streptophyta; class Magnoliopsida; order Poales; family Poaceae; genus Triticum; species Triticum urartu. Next base: position 438,354,176 of record NC_141878.1, on the reverse strand, counting down.
TCAGCTTTGCTCTGCCAGACGTTCATAACATCTAGTGTTGCTCCAGCAGCAGGCCTGGCACCTAGCGGTGCTTCCAGGACGTAATTCTTCTGTGCAGCAATGAGGATAATCCTAAAGTTACGGACCCAGTCCGTGTAATTGCTACCATCATCTTTCAACTTTGCTTTCTCAAGGAACGCATTAAAATTCAACGGAACAACAGCACGGGCCATCTATCTACAATCAAACATAATACTATCAGGTACTAAGTTCATGATAAATTTAGGTTCAATTAATCATATTACTAAAGAACTCCCACTTAGATAGACATCCCTCTAATCCTCTAAGTGATTACGTGATCCAAATCAACTAAACCATGTACGATCATCACGTGAGATGGAGTAGTTTCATTGGTGAACATCGCTATGTTGATCATATCTACTATATGATTCACGCTCGACCTTTCGGTCTCCGTGTTCCGAGGCCATATCTGTATATGCTTGGCTCGTCAAGTATAACCTGAGTATTCTGTGTGTGCAACTGTTTTGCACCCGTTGTATTTGAACGTGGAGCCTATCACACCCGATCATCACGTGGTGTCTCAGCACGAAGAACTTTCGCAATGGTGCATACTCAGGGAGAACACTTCTTGATAATTAGTGAGAGATCATCTTAAAATGCTACCGTCAATCAAAGTAAGATAAGATGCATAAAAGATAAACATCACATGCAATCAATATAAGTGATATGATATGGCCATCATCATCTTGTGCTTGTGATCTCCATCTTCGAAGCACCGTGATCACCATCGTCACCGGCGCGACACCTTGATCACCATCGTAGCATCGTTGTCATCTCGCCAATCTTATGCTTCCACGACTATCGCTACCGCTTAGTGATAAATTAAAGCATTACAGCGCAATTGCATTGCATACAATAAAGCGACAACCATATGGCTCCTGCCAGTTGCCGATAACTTGGTTACAAAACATGATCATCTCATACAATAAAATTTAGCATCATGTCTTGACCATATCACATCACAACATGCCCTGCAAAAACAAGTTAGACGTCCTCTACTTTGTTGTTGCAAGTTTTGCGTGGCTGCTACGGGCTTAAGCAAGAACCAATCTTACCTACGCATCAAAACCACAACGATAGTTTGTCAAGTTGGTGATGTTTTAACCTTCGCAAGGACCGGGCGTAGCCACACTCGGTTCAACTAAAGTTGGAGAAACTGTCACCCGCTAGCAACCTTTGTGCAAAGCACGTCGGGAGAACCGGTCTCGCGTAAGCGTACGCGTAATGTCGGTCTAGGCCGCTTCGTCCAACAATACCGCCAAACCAAAGTATGACATGCTGGTAAGCAGTATGACTTATATCGCCCATAACTCACTTGTGTTCTACTCGTGCATATAACATCAACACATAAAACCTAGGCTCTGATACCACTATTGGGGAACATAGTAATTTCAAAATTTTCCTACACACACGCAAGATCATGGTGATGCATAGCAACGAGAGGGGAGAGTGTGATCTACGTACCCTTGTAGACCGACAGTGGAAGCGTTAGCACAACGCGGTTGATATAGTCATACGTCTTCATGGCCCGACCGATCAAGCACCGAAACTACGGCACCTCCGAGTTTTAGCACATGTTCAGCTCGATGACGATCCCCGGACTCTGATCCAGCAAAGTGTCGGGGTAGAGTTCCGTCAGAACGACGGCGTGGTGACGATCTTGATGTACTACCGTCGCAGGGCTTCGCCTAAGCACCGCTACAATATTATCGAGGATTATGGTGGAAGGGGGCACCGCACACGGCTAAGAATATGATCACCTGGATCAACTTGTGTCTCTAGGGGTGCCCCCTGCCCCCGTATATAAAGGAGCAAGGGGAGGAGGCCGGCCGGCCCCTATTGGCGTGCCAGGAGGAGTCCTCCTCCTAGTAGGAGTAGGACTCCTACTAGGAGGGGGAAGGAAGTGGGGAGGGAGAAGGAAAGGGGGGCGCCGCCCCCCTCTCCTAGTCCAATTCGGACCAGGAGGGAGGAGGCGCGCGGCCCACCCTGGCTGCCCCTCTCTCTCTCCACTAAGGCCCATATGGCCCATTACTTCTCCCGGTAGGGTTCCGGTAACCCTCCGGCTCTCTGGTTTTCTCCGAAATCACCCGGAACACTTCCGGTGTCCGAATATAGCCGTCTAATATATCAGTCTTTATGTCTCGACCATTTCGAGACTCCTCGTTATGTCCGTGATCACATCCGGGACTCCGAACTAACTTCGGTACATCAAAACTCATAAACTCATAATATAACTGTCATCGAAACCTTAAGCGTGCGGACCCTACGGGTTCGAGAACAATGTAGACATGACCGAGACACATCTCTGGTCAATAACCAATAGCGGAACCTGGATGCTCATATTGGCTCCTACATATTCTACCAAGATCTTTATCGGTCAAACCGCATAACAACATACGTTGTTCCCTTTGTCATCGGTATTTTACTTGCCCGAGATTCGATCGTCGGTATCTCAATACCTAGTTCAATCTCGTTACTGGCAAGTCTCTTTACTCGTTTCGTAATACATCATCTCGCAACTAACTCATTAGTTGAAATGCTTGCAAGGCTTATGTGATGTGCATTACCGAGAGGGCCCAGAGATACCTCTCCGACAATCGGAGTGACAAATCCTAATCTCAAAATACGCCAACCCAACATGTACCTTTGGAGACACCTATAGAGCTCCTTTATAATCACCCAGTTACGTTGTGACGTTTGGTAGCACACAAAGTGTTCCTCCGGCAAACGGGAGTTGCATAATATCATAGTCATAGGAACATGTATAAGTCATGAAGAAAGCAATAGCAACATACTAAACGATTGGGTGCTAAGCTAATGGAATGGGTCATGTCAATCACATCATTCTCCTAATAATGTGATCCCGTTAATCAAATGACAACACATGTCTATGGTTAGGAAACATAACCATCTTTGATTAATGAGCTAGTCAAGTAGAGGCATACTAGTGACGTTTGGTTTGTCTATGTATTCACACAAGTATTATGTTTCCGGATAATACAATTCTAGCATGAATAATAAACACTTATCATGATATAAGGAAATAAATAATAACATTATTATTGCCTCTAGGGCATATTTCCTTCAGTAGGGGTGGGCTATTTATAGCCACTAGGCAACCCGACTTGATTTGTCCGAAATGACCTTGGGTCACTAAGGAACTGACACGTGTTCGAACGGTCAGATTTCAAACACACACGGCAACTTTACTTGGGCTACAAGCAAAGCTGACTTGTCCAACTCTGGACAAGATTCGCTCTCATAGTCTTCACTCGAAGACATAGGATTTTGGTTAAGTATCACTTCAGTCATTCTAACTGGTTCTCTTGGACCCCACTTAACAGTACGGTGGTTCCTATGACTCAACAAAGAAGAAAAAGAACTACGAAAGATCTAAGTCTTCGCGCTCCATAGTCTTCATGCGATGTCTTCTCTTGTCATAGTCTTCAATGTGAATGTCTTCACATACCACCTTTGACTTCAATGTCTTCATACATTTTTAGGGGTCATCTCTGGTAGGAAAACCGAATCAATGAGGGACTTCTACCTGTGTTATCCTGCAATTCTCAGAAACACATTAGTCCCTCAACTAGGTTTGTCGTCAATACTCCAAAACCAACTAGGGGTGGCACTTGATGCACTTACACATACCCATAGGATTTTTATATGTAGTTCTATAAGCCCATAGTGCATCATCAAGTTTCTTGGACCAATTCTTTGTAGATCTATTAACAGTCTTTTGCAAAATTAATTTGAGCTCTCTATTACTCAATTCTACTTGACCACTAGATTGCGGGTGATAAGGTGATGCAATTCTATGATTAATATCATACTTAGCAAGCATTTTACGAAAGGCACCATGAATAAAGTGTGAACCACCATCAGTCATTAAATATCTAGGGACTCCAAACCTCTGGAAAATAACTTCTTTAAGCATCTTAATAGAAGTGTTATGATCAACACTACTAGTTGGAATAGCTTCTACCCACTTAGTAATGTAATCAACAACAACGAAAATATGTTTATACCCATTAGAGGAAGGAAACGGTCCCATGTAATCAAAGCCCCAAACATCAAATGGTTCAATAACGAGTGAATAATTCATATGCATTTCCTGACGTCTACTAATATTACCAATTCTTTGACATTCATCACAAGATAAGACAAACTTACGAGCATCCTTTAAGAGAGTAGGCCAATAAAAACCGATTGCAATACCTTATGTGCAGTTCTATCTCCAGCGTGGTGTCCTCCATAAGCCTCAGAGTGACACTTGCGTAGGATATGTTCCTGTTCATGCTCAGGTACACAACGTCTAATAACACCATCTACTCCTTCTTTATAAAGATGTGGGTCATCCCAAAAGTAATGCCTTAAATCATAGAAGAACTTTTTCTTTTGCTGGTATGTGAAACTAGGTGGTATAAATTTAGCAACAATATAATTAGCATAATCAGCATACCATGGAGCAATTCGAGAAGCATTTATGACATTTAATTGTTCATCAGGAAAGCTATCATCAATAGGTAGTGGGTCATCAAGAACATTCTCCAACCTAGACAAGTTGTCTGCCACGGGGTTCTCAGCTCCCTTTCTATCAATAATATGCCAATCAAATTCTTGTAGCAGGAGAACCCATCTAATAAGTATAGGTTTAGCATCTTTCTTTTCCATAAGGCATTTAATAGCAGCATGATCAGTGTGAATAGTTACTTTAGAATCAACAATATAAGGCCTGAACTTATCACAAGCAAATACAACTGCTAAAAATTCTTTTTCAGTAGTAGCATAATTTCTCTAGGCATTGTCTAGAGTTTTACTAGCATATTGAATAACATTTAACTTCTTATCAACTCTTTGCCCTAGAACAGCACCTACAACATAATCACTAGCATCACACATAATTTCAAAGGGTAAATTCCAATCAGGTGGCTGAACAATAGGTGCGGAAATTAATGCTTTCTTAAGTATTTCAAATGCTTCTACACAATCATCATCGAAGACAAAAGGAATATCTTTTTGTAAAAGATTAGTCAGAGGCCGAGAAATTTTAGAGAAGTCCTTAATGAACCTCCTATAAAAACCGGCATGACCGAGGAAACTTCTTATACCTTTAATGTCCTTGGGACACGGCATCGTTTCAATAGCATCAATTTTAGCTTTGTCAACTTCAATACCTCTTTCAGAAATTTTATGCCCCAAGACAATGCCTTCATTAACCATAAAGTGGCACTTCTCCCAATTCAAAACGAGATTAGTTTCTTCACATCTCTGCAAAACTCGATCAAGGTTGCTCAAGCAATCATCAAAAGAGGATCCATAAACGGAGAAATCATCCATGAATACATCACAAATATTTTCACAAAAGTCAGAGAATATAGCCATCATGCATATTTTAAAGGTAGCAGGTGCATTACATAAACCAAAAGGCATACGTCCATAAGCAAAGGTACCGAAAGGGCAAGTAAAAGTGGTCTTTGCTTGATCATCAGCTGACACAGGTATTTGAGAGAAACCAGAGTAACCATCTAGAAAGCAAAAATGTGTATGTTTGGATAATCTTTCTAGCATTTGATCAATGAAAGGCAAAGGGTAATGATCTTTTTTAGTAGGTTTATTTAATTTGCGGAAATCAATTACCATCCTATACCCTGTAATAATTCTTTGTGGGATCAATTCATCTTTATCATTAGGAACAACGGTAATACCTCCCTTCTTATGGACACAATGGACAGGACTTACCCACTGACTATCGGCCATGGGATAAATTATACCTACCTCAAGGAGCTTTAATATTTCCTTTCTTACCACTTCTTTCATCGTGGGATTTAGCCGTTGTTGGTGATCAATAACTGGTTTGGCGTCTTTCTCCAAATTTATTTTATGTTGACATAGAGTGGGACTAATGCCCTTAAGATCATCAAGAGTATATCCAATAGCAGCATGGTGCTTCTTCAGAGTTTTCAATAATTTCTTTTCTTCATGCTCTGAAAGGTTAGCACTAATAATAACAGGATATATCTTCTTTTCATCAAGATAAGCATATTTGAGAGTATCAGGCAATGGTTTAAGCTCAAACACGGGATCACCCTTGGGTGGAGAAGGATCCCCTAGGATTTCAACAGGCAGGTTGTGTTTCAAAATAGGTCCTTGTTTAAAGAATACTTCATCTATTTCCCTTCTTTCATTCATAAACATATCATTTTCATGGTCTAGCAAATATTGTTCTAAAGGATCATTAGGAGGCACAACAATAGAAGCAAGACCAATAATTTCATCCTTACTAGGCAATTCCTCATCACAGGGTTGTCTACGAAATTTAGAAAAATTAAACTCACGAGACATATCATCCAAACCAATAGTAACAACATCCTTTTCGCAGTCTATCTTAGCGTTGACAGTATTCAAGAAGGGTCTACCAAATATAATGGGACAAAAGCTATCTTGTGGGGAACCAAGAACAAGAAAATCACCAGGATATTTAGCTTTCCCACACAAGACTTCAACATCTCTAACAATCCCAATTGGTGAAGTAGTATCTCTATTGGCAAGCTTAATTGTAGCATCTATATCTTCTATCTCAGCAGGTGCAATATCATGCATAATTTCCTTGTATAAAGAAATAGGTATTGCACTAGCACTAGCACCTATATCACACAAGCCATGATAACAATGATCTCCTATTTTGACGGAAATAACAGGCATGCCAACCACAGGTCTATGTTTATCTTTAGCACCAGGTTTAGCAATTCTAGCAGTTTCCTCACAGAAATAAATAACATGCCCATCAATATTATCAGCCAAGAGATCCTTAACCATAGCAATATTAGGTTCCACTTTAACTTGCTCAGGAGGTGTATAAGTTCTAATATTGCTTTTACGAACCATAGTTGAAGCTTTAGCATGATCCTTTATTCTAACAGGGAAAGGTGGTTTCTCAACATAAGCAGTAGGAACAATAGGATCATTATAAGTGATAGTCTTTTCTTCAACTTTAATAGGTTCAACTACTTTTACTTCTATGGGAAGATGATATTTAAACCACTTCTCCTTAGGGAGATCAACATGAGCAGCAAAAGATTCACAAAAAGAAGCTACTATCTCAGAGTCAAGTCCATATTTAGTGCTAAATTTACGGAAAACATCGATATCCATAAAAGATTTAACACAATCAAACTTAGATGTTATACATGACTCCTTACCTTTGTCGAGATCCCAATCTTCAGAGTTGCGTTTAATTCTTTCCAATAAATCCCATTTGAACTCAATAGTCTTCATCATAAAAGAACCAGTACAAGAAGTATCGAGCATGGAGCGATTGTTGTCAGAAAGTCCGAGCATAAATTTTTTGAATAATCATTTCTCTTGAGAGCTCATGATTGGGGCATGAATATAACATTGACTTAAGCCTCCCCAAGCTTGAGCGATGCTTTCTCCTTCACGAGGCCAAAAATTATATATATAATTACGATCACGATGAACAAGATGCATAGGATAAAACTTCTGATGAAATTCCAATTTCAATCGTTTGTAGTTCCATGATCCCATATCATCACATAGCCTATACCATGTCAATGCATCTCCCTTAAAAGATAAAGGGAAGACCTTCTTATTGATAACATCATCGGGCATACCTGCAAGCTTAAATAATCCACAAACTTCATCCACATAGATTAAGTGTAAATCAGGATGCAATGTTCCATCTCCTGCAAATGGATTAGCTAGCAGTTTCTCTATCATACCCAAAGGAATTTCAAAGTAAACATTTTTAGTAGGTTCAGTAGGTCGAGGGGTAACTAATTGTGGTTCGGGACGAGGTGAAGATACTCCGAACAAACCCTCAAAGGATTGTTTTCCATAGTAACAAGTGACAGTAAATTTCAGCATACTATATAAATTTTTCCTTACCAAATTCCACCTACCAAAGGTGCTTCACTCCCCGACAACGGCGCCAGAAAAGAGTCTTGATGACCCACAAGTATAGGGGATCTATCATAGCCTTTTCGATAAGTAATAGTGTCGAACCCAACGAGGAGCAGAAGGAAATGATAAGCGGTTTTCAGCAAGGTATTCTCTGCAAGCATTGAAATTATCGGTAACAGATAGTTTTGTGATAAGATAAATTGTAACGAGCAACAAGTAATGAAAGTAAATAAGGTGTTGAAAGATGGCCCAATCCTTTTTGTAGCAAAGTACAAGCCTGTACAAACTCTTATATGAAGTAAAGCGCTCCCGAGGACACATGGGAATTATCGTCAAGCTAGTTTTCATCCCGACCATATGATTCGCGTTGGGTACTTTGATAATTTGATATGTGTGTGGACCGGTGCTTGGGTATTGTCCTTACTTGGACAAGCATACCACTTATGATTAACCCCTATTGCAAGCATCCGCAACTACAACAGAAGTATTAAGGTAAACCTAACCATAGCATGAAACATATGGATCCAAATCAGCCCCGTACGATGCAACGCATAAACTAGGGTTTAAGCTTCTGTCACTCTTGCAACCCATCATCTACTTATTACTTCTCAATGCCTTCCTCTAGGCCCAAACAATGGTGAAATGTCATTTAGTTGACGTTCACATGACACCACTAGAGGAAAGACAACACACATCTCATCAAAATATCGAACGAATACCAAATTCACATGACTACTTATATCAAGACTTCTCCCATGTCCTCAGGAACAAACGTAACTACTCACAAAGCATATCCATGTTCATAATCAGAGGGGTATTAATATGCATAATGGATCTGAACATATGATCTTCCACCAAGTAAACCAAGTAGCATCAACTACAAGGAGTAATCAACACTACTAGCAACCCACAGGTACCAATCCGAGGTTTGGATACAAGAGATGAACTAGGGTTTGATATGAGATGCTCCTGGTGAAGATGTTGATGGAGATTGACCCCCTCCCGATGAGAGGATCGTTGGTGATGACGATGGTAATGATTTCCCCCTCCCGGAGGGAAGTTTCCCTGGCAAAACAGCTCCGCCGGAGCCCTAGATTGGTTCCGCCAAGGTTCCGCCTCGTGGCGGTGGAGTTTCGTCCCGTGAGCTTGCTTGTGATTTTTTTCTCGAACGAAAGACTTCATATAGCAGAAGATGGGCACTGGAGGGCCACCAGGGGGCCCACGAGGCAGGAGGGCGCGCCCCCCACCCTCGTGGCCAGGGTGTGGGCCCCCTCTGGTATTTTCCTCGCTCAGTATTTTTTATTAATTCCAAACATAACTTCCGTGGAGTTTCAGGACTTTTGGAGTTGTGCAGAATAGGTCTCCAATGTTTGCTCCTTTTCCAGCCCCGAATTCCAGCTGCCGGCATTCTCCCTCTTCATGTACACCTTGTAAAATAAGAGAGAATGGGCATAAGTATTGTGACATAACATGTAGTAACAGCCCATAATGCAATAAATATCAATATAAAAGCATGATGCAAAATGGACGTATCACGGGGTCGCGAAGAACAGCCCGCCGGTGCCGATGATTCATGGCGCTTTCCACTTTAGAGTTTGTGACGGATACATCATCCGAATCCTCTGCCGAAGGACCATCCGGCATCACTCTCATATCAGCCCTTGCCTTTAAGGCAGGGTCTGGAACCTGACTTGTGGAGGCGCGGCCGGCAGGATCCCCGGACATAGTCTGGCGAACGCTTTTCCTGATAAGACACGGCGGATAATGTCACAGTTTGATGTGACTGCCAGGGGGCATGATTAAAAAACCATACCTCTTTGATGAAGGTTCTGCCGTGTTGTCGTTCGCCTTCCTCTTCAAAGATTTCCTCGACACGGGCGCCGCTCTCCTAGGAGATGCCTCTGGTGCACGTTGAGGCATCGGGCGCCTCCCCTTTGGAGCACGAAATAGTGTGGTGGGTGAGGCGTAATGAGGAAGCTCTTTCGAAGAAGGTGTCTCTTGATTAATTACATGCGAGGCAGGGAGGAGGCCGGGATAGTCAGCGATGATGGCCACTTCCGTGCTGTCATAGCTCGCCTGGTAGAATACTCCATCCTCAAGCTCCACAAATACGTCCGTATCCTCTTCGAATCCGGGGTCAAGGTCCCGGTTGTGATCTTCTGGCTGTGGGGCGGGGCTATGGATCCCCTCGGTAACCTTCCGCCATTCCTGTTACAAATAGATGGGTTAATGTCCATTAAAAGTGACTCAGGGAGAGGATTGAGTAAAGTGGTGGGATTAGAACTCACCTAGCTAGGAGGACTGTACATGGAAAATCCATCTCGACGTTTAAGATGAGTGAACTCCTCTTTCTCCCCTTTGTACAGTTCGTCCAATATTTTGACCAAAGCATCGGGAGTGTCCGGACCCTTCCGACCGCAGCGTGAGGCGTCATCTTCCCCATTATAGTGCCACATGGGAAGCCCTCTATATTGGAGTGGCTGGACCCCCCGCACTATGGAAGTCGCCATTACCTCGATTATTGATAATCTGGACTGGGCAAGTGTCCTTATCTTGCCCGTCAATTGACGGACTTCCGTGCTATCTTCCTCCTCAAGGCTCCGAGGGCGCCAGCTATGGCGTTTCTTCAACGGAGCATTTGAAAATTCGGGAAGATCCATTCGAACTGGGTCGGGGAGAGCGACGTCCTCAATATAGAACCATTCTGAGGGCCATTCTTCGGGTGCCTTCTTCGGCGTGCCGGACAAGTATCCGGTCCCGGCTATGCGCCATACTTCGGCGCCGCCCACCTCGAATATCGACCCCTCTTGGTTGTGAGGGACGAGGCAGAATAGCTTCCTCCACAAATCAAAGTGGGCTTCACAGCCCAGGAAAAGCTCGCAAAGGGCAACAAAACCCGTGATGTGCAGGATAGAGACTGTCGTGAGGTTGTGCAGTTCGAGTCCTTAATACTCCAGGAGTCCACGGAGGAAAGGGTGGATTGGAAACCTGACGCCTCTCAACAAGTATGATATGAAGCACACCCATTCCCCCCTGGTTGGATTGGGGAAATTTTCCGCCAGAACTTCGCCTGTGAAGGAGGTCGACCCTGCTCGAACAGGGACCAGATCCATGGGGGGAAGGAACCCCTGTGTTTGGAGCTTAATCAACTGCTCATGGGATATAGAACATCTCCCAATCACCTTTTCCGGAGCCGTGAGGGCGGGAGGAAGAACTGGGGACCCTAGCCATGTTGAATGGTTTCCCCTGGCAAGACTCTGAGGATTTTTCGCTGGGTGTGGAATGGATCTGAGATCCAATCCCTTTAAATAGAGGCCTTTCTTATGTGGCCAGGGGGTTATGTGCAAAAAATACCCCGACCTCTCGTATTCGCTCGACATGTGGAAGTAGAGGGTGTGGAGGCACAGAAGTCGATGGGTGCGACATTAAATGGAAGACCGAATATAGCTCTTTAAGTAAGGTACTTTGAAGTGATTGGAGGAGGAACCCGGCTTGCAATGCCGAAGACAATCTGCGCGCCGGACATCTCGTCATTGAAGCCTGGTTCGGGGGCTACTGAGGGAGTCCTAGATTAAGGGGTCCTCGGGCGTCCGACGTGTTGGACATGGGCCAAACTGATGGGCCGTGAAGATACAAGACAGAAGACTCTCTCCCGTGTCTGGATGGGACTCTCCTTGGCGTGGATGGCAAGCCTGGCGTTCGGATATGAAGATTCCTTTCTCTGTAACTGACTTTGTATAACCCTAGTCCCCTTCGGTGTCTATATAAACCGGAAGGTTAGTCCATAGAGGCAATCACAATCTTACAGGCCAGATTTCTAGGGTTTTAGCCATTATGATCTCGTGGTCGATCAACTCTTGTAATCCTCATACTCATCAATATCAATCAAGAAGGACGTAGGGTATTACCTCCATCAAGAGGGCCCGAACCTGGGTAAAAATTCGTGCCCCCTGTCCCCTATTACCATCAATCTTAGACGCACAGTTCGGGACCCCCTACCCGAGATTCGCTGGTTTTGACACCGACACTCGCCGCCATGGCGCTGCCGAGATGGAGCCAGGACTAGGGAAAATTTATTCCAACCGCCGAGGTCAAACGACGACGTGAGAAACACACATCCAAATCCTAAGTACACGGCTGAGTTGGAGAACCGGGGTCTCCTCCACCACTTGTCGCCAGAGCAGCAGAGGGGGAAAGAGCACATGGCCTCGCCAGCGAAGCCACAAATGTAGGAGAAAACTCATGCAATTGGGTTCCCTTTTCCGTGTTAGACACATTCTGCTTCAAAGTGTCACTCCATCACACATGACCTAGCGATTCAGCCGCCCATTAGGGTAACATTGCTTTTTAACACATGGTTTGGTTTTTCTGGTAACAGGAAGCTCCTAGGAGGTTACTATATGTCTTTCTTTCTCATTTTCATGTTGTTTTCTATATCGGTTCTACCTACTCTTATTAAAAAATGGGGGGGGGGGTATTTTCCTTTAAACATGTTTGCAGTTTTTAAAATATTTTTGAAATAAAAAATATTCAAATAATAGAAAATGACCAAGTTTCAAAAAATTCACAATTTAAAAATCATATTTTTAAAAATGTTAATTTGTTATTGTTTTTTAATTAAGAAAATGATAAAGTACATGCTTTTTTAGAATTAGAGACAATTGTTTTGAAAACACAAATATTTTTTGTGATCATATTTCTAAATTTCACTATATATTTTAATTTCATGATTCTTTCTTCAACCTTCTATTATACTAGGTTTTTCCTAGTAGAAATTCTTCAAAAACATGAACAAAATTGCCCTATTTCCAATAACTAAAGTTGACCTTTGTCATAGAGGGCGGCAAATATGATCTCCCTGCTGATCGATAGGTACGTAGTCTAACACCGAGTCGGGCTCCCAAATGCAAGAGCTTGTAGCAAGCGGTAAGTTTCCCTTACATGGAAATCAAGGTACAAACTCATGGAGGTAATAGTGTTCTGCAGCAGGGATAAGTGTTTGCAACACAAATAAAACTTCACTTGTGTACTCAACAAGGGTATCAACCAGGCTAGTCTTGCTAATTGCACAAACAATTAAAATATAATGCGACAGATAATATTTTTGCATTTTAGGGATAAAACAAAAATAAAAATGAAGTTCATAAAAAAGTTGTTGGAAGGTGATTCTTATGTTAAAAACTTGATCGGGGTTGATCGGTTCACCAAGTGTAACTCTCGAGTATGATAAAATGCCACAAGTAACATAGTCATGTGAAAAAGTGCATATTGAAATGTTTCATGCTCATACCAACCATATGTTAGGCTGGTCATAGTGGGGAGTAACTTATACTAGTGTCATGCATATGACACTAGTCTAAGTTTCTACCTGCATAGTGCAAAATAACATATTAGTAGTGTCATAGATTACTTTATTTATTAGCATGTAGACTCATATTGTCTTGGAAAGCGCTATGTTACAGTAACATATTATGTTACTATTTCTCATTAACTACTTTCCACATATGCAAAATTTTCTTGGAGTATGCTATGTTACTAGCTAAGTTACTCCCACTATGACTAGCCTTATGTTTTAATATTATGTAGGCAGTACCTCCATAATCCTATAGGTCGAGACCCTCCCCACATCTAATAACCCATTTGTAAGTCGAGATAGTATCTGCACCAACCAAATTTTTAAGTGTAAACACAGATTATTGAAATGAGTAAAGATGACATACGTTTGTTTATATGAATCATTTCATTCCTCATAAAACTACTTATCCTTAGTGTCAATAATAAAATTCAATTATTTTTCACTTTCTGTCACTGCGGTAGTTTACTTGCAAGATTAGACCTAACTATTGCAGACTTCTCTCTTTCTCTTCCTCTCTCTCTCTGTCTGTCTACTAATTACCCCTCTTTAATTTCCAAGATTAGGCATATAACCGGAGAGAAATATGCATCTATAATTCAGCTGTACGACATAAAAAATTTGAACATAAAGAAATAATTCATCACATGATAAGCATAAAAATGTAGGGCCGCTCGTATGGCTATTGTATTGAACTACAAATTGGAGAGATTACATCTTGGCTACTATCAAGAACTCCTAGTTTAGGGGGTGGACTACTCACAACATGTAAATGGCGAGCACGATAGAGTGGTTGTTTTTATTTTAAGTTCTTGTGTGCGTCTATTTTGTTGCGACAACATTCTAGACCTTGTATACACTCTAGCGTGTAGGGCCGTCTCCAAAAATTTGAGGTCCCGGTGCGAGATGCGGAACAACCCCACAAAATTTTAAATATTCTTATAATATAATCAAAGTATATTATCATTTAATGATAACTTTAGATAAATACTCCCTCCATTTCTAAATATAAGTCTTTCTAGAGATTCCAATAAGAACTACATACAGATATATATGGACATATTTTAGAGTTTAGATTCACTCATTTTGCTCTGCATGTAGTCCCTATTCGAATCTCTAGAAAGACTTATATTTAGGAACGAAGGGAATATCATTTTGTACAAAAATTAGAATTGTGAAATACCAATTGTAAAAAAACAATAATATGACCTCCTGATCTACCGAAAAGCATCAGCGATCTAGTATTTCTTAAATGAAATCACCAATTATATCTACCCCAAAAAATTCCACTTCACAATAGAAGATAAAAAAACAAAATTAATAAACAGGTGCACATGTACACAAAAGATGGAAATGATCAATTAACATAGTGATTCGATATAGTATTATCAAGATGAATTGATGAGAATTATTCAATATTGTGTATACACACTAACATAATTATACATAAAAAACTCTAAATTAGTAAAGTATTTAGGCTGTGTACCAAAAGAAAGGAGTGCTAGGGCGTTGAGCCGCTGAGTATAAACCAATTGACCGCTCATGTAGATCGAAATGTTTAGTTTGGCTAATCTAGAGACCAACAAGCCCACGAGGTCCACAAGGGGACCAAAGCCCAAAACGGAATGATGAAGTATTTCTTGATGTTCTGGTAGGCACATAGGGGGAATTCACTCTAATTGGGGGTCCTGTGCGGGAGCACAACTCAAACAGGCCAATGGTCGGCCCTACTAGCGTGTAGTTAGGCGGGTGTGTCTATGTCCAAACTCTATCCATGGAGATGTAGCGTCTTAAATGAAGTACTTGCCTTCTCCTTGTGTCCATCCTCCCTTTGGGACGGGTGAAGCATTGCAGATCAAGGAAATTTATTGGAGGCCAAAATCCTGTTGCAAAATAGAGTTTTAGATGGTTTTATCTTCAGTCATAGAACGTTTGACTTGTTTTTGTAGGGAATACTTGTGAATTGCTATAGGCCATGAATGTTGCATGTATAGTTTTAGCCCATGAATGTTGCATGTATGTTTTTATGTCATGGCCTGCACATGGTGAGTACGGCAACCTGCTGGAGCCATATGGTTGTTCCATTATTAATTAATGATTTGTGTGTCAACATAAGAAGATTTTTAATGTAATTTACTTTCATGGCTATTAGTTTGTAATAGCATGGTATATTATGTAATACTTGACGATTAACATCGAGGCGTGGAGATGGAGATCACCATGAGGAAAACCTTGCATGGAGATGGAGATCACCATGAGACAGCCGCGCACGTGGAGATGGAGATCACCATGCACTACCAAAAAGGGGCTATACGATATCACACATGTATAAACTGCTTGTGAAAGTTATTCCTTTTTAGGCACCCTTCTTTTGTATGGTAGATGTTGTAAGTATGGTGATCCCTCAAAGAATGTCAAGTAAAACCGCCTTCCCAATTGCTGCAACATCACATGTTAAGTATTTTTTTCATGGTGGGCCTATAAAATTAGGGTGCTACTAATTCTCCTTAACATGGTGTGTTTGTGTCGGACACCTACGAGCGAAGCATTGGTTAACTTATCATGGTTATCGAAATAGTTTTGGGCCTGGAGGCATAGAAGTTGGCGTGGCATGTGATGTCCCCGACAAACAAGTGTCGTGTAGAGGTACGATTAGCAATTGTTGTTTACCGAGTGATCTAGTCTTCTATTAGTGTGCAAAAGCTCACTAGTTGACATGTTGATTTTGGATCTTGAATCACTAAGTATTGATGGAGGGATGTTGATTTTAATGGGACTAATATTCTTATTAAAAAATTTAATGTGAATTATTCTTCATGAATACATGTCTTAGTGTTTTTCATATTTCTATTGTAGATCAATGGCACCACCTGCTCATGCTAGTTTTGCATTGAAATCAATCCTTGAAAAAGATACCAACACTTGTTCCTTACAAATCGAGGGATAAAATAAAAAAACAAACCGAGGGATCAAACACCATCTTCACAAACAAAACATCTTTTGGGACCTAAATTGAATCATTACTTAGAAAATAATTGTCCCTTTAATCTAATTACCATGAATCAACGAAACCCACAATGAGCCCCCTAGATGCACTTACAGTTGGACCTCGCTAATGGGTCTGGTGCCTGTTAGCGAGTTTTTCAGCATTAGTGGCCAAAGATTACCGATGGGCGCAAAACCACGTCAATGGTGGTGGGTTTGCGCTCGTTGGTAGAAGGGTTATGGCATACTGGAAGTCTGTTTCTCTTCTCTCCTTCAACTCAACACAAATTTGATATGGCAATTGCTATACCCCGTCTACATCATCTTATTATACTTGTTCTAAGTGGTGCAAGGGATGCTCCCTATGTAGCCTACAGGACGAAAACCATGAAGAGGAGGCATGCGAGGTGTTTCACACCATACCCATTAGCAATAGTGCTCTCTATGGTCATAATTCGGTGTATGGTTTTGAATTTTACACCACACCTTGTCCTCTTTGTTGCATCAACAATATGGCTCGCAATTGCTAAACAGTATAACACAGCTACCTAGGACCCCTCACAGCAATTTAACATTCTCGGCCGTCAGATCAGGCTAATGACGTTCGAGATCGGTCTATCCTGCCACACGGTGCCTCTGGTCGTTTTGGCTCACCGTAGCAGGGCCGCTGCTCCGCATAGCGACCTGGGAATCCTCTCATTAATCAGGCCGACTGAACGGGCCAGCCTACGTAGGCCCAAAAATGGATGGTTGAGGCCCATACCGTTCATGCCCTGCCTCTTTGTCTCTCCGGAACCGGTGTTCTTCATGCGTTCCTCAGCGCCGCCGCGACGCGATATGTGGCCGTTCTTCTGCTCATCTCCTCAGAACCTCGACACGATATGAATCAGCCTAGGTTCTTTGTTCTTTTCATCCATACGGCGATCGTCTCCTCTAGATCTGGTCCGCGAGCTGCTTAGTTTCAACCATGCGGTGGCGACCCACGCCGTCAGTGTCCTTCTCCAGCTTTCCTAGGTGTGCATGGGCCTCCATGCCGTTCCATGTTTCCCATAGATGAGGAGACGAATTGTTCCATGTATAATCTGTCATCTAGGAGCAGGGAGTGGCTTGGCGATGATACAAAGAGTTTTCAAGCGGTGACCAACATGTCCACTTGACTTTCCTCTTCCTGTTGCTTCACTCCTCGTTGAGCTCTTTCAGTGTTTTCTTAGAACCCTGTTCGATCTTTTAATATGCCTTTTCTGATTTGCCTTTTAGCAGGTTTCAGAGTTTGGCATAATTTACAACAAAATGATCAAACAGGTGAAGACTGAAGAGCAGAGCACCTAATATTGGAAATGTCCAACCTTATGTCAAGTTTCTGATAGTAAAGTTGCAGGTTGCAACCCGTGCTCAAAAGATAGAGAGCTAAATCCAAGGGTAAGCCATCACATTTTGAAACCAATGATCAAACTGGAGCCATCGCTCAACATTTATACCAATTTCACTTGCCTTCAGAAGATCTGGTACAACATGAATTTGTTTTTCCCTCGAGACCCTTTTGTTCCCATGATTTATTTATTTATGCTGAAAACAATGTGTTGATTGCAGCTTGATGGAAGTGTTTATTCTCTGCTTGTACACACATAAATTCATCCTCGATCATGTAGACGAAACCGATCTGAAAAGACAAATATACTCGTGGTAATATTCTGATGAAACTATTTTGTGTGAGAAGAGAACTACTGTGACGAAACTTGTACTGCAGGTACCTTTCAGTTTCCGACAACATTCTTATAGGTGGAAAGAGAAGAAATGACGATGACAGAATTATCAATGAAATATTTTCCCGTTAAATGATGCAAAATTTCATGCCATCACATCATATACTTTGATTGCTTCGGAGAGTAACATATCTAATTTTCCCTGCAAAGATAGTATTTTATTTGGATTGCCATTTTCTTCACACATTCTGACTTGAAGGAATGGGTCATGGAACTATAAAAGGGAATCAAAATGTTGTGGTCCTTTTTCTTGAATCAGTTGCAGTAACGAAAAAAAATCCATTCAAGGAACGGAATTTATAGGAACCATGTCAACTCACTGTATTGGAAAAATCTTGGTAACTATGTATGTATTCTGTAGTTCTGGAGAGAAGATAGCCAATTAGTTGGAGACATTCCACCCGAGAACTCACCTTGAGAGTTGGACTATGTGCAAGAGCAGATGTTAGCTTCAGAAGATAGTCTCTAGATTTTTTTTCTTAGTTTGGAGTTTGTACATTTTTTGCTGTCTATTTCTCAATTAGCTATTTCGAGCTATAGTTTGAATAGGAAAATCATGAACACAAACGCAATTATGTGATCTGTGGATCAATTCTAATTACCGGTTGATGATTATGCCCCACCACCCATATCAAAATATTGTAATTTGAATCAATGAAATTTCATCAAATATTTTTATAATCCAAACTTTCTTTATTGTTTCTATTTTTCTTAGGATGAACGGGTGCGGCAACGCGCACCTTCATGGTCTAGTGCTATCCATAAAGAAAGGTCGTGGGCGACGCGTTAGTTGATGTGATTGCAATGACGTTTGCATTCCATCTTATTATTGATGGTGTACTGGTTTTTTGATGGGTATTGCATCTTTGTATTCATATGCTGCAACACTGATGCAACTTGTTGCATGTTGTAGTACTTCACATCGTGTACCGCATGTTGCACCTGATCGGACGATGAGGGAGGTTTGCCCTGGGGTGCTGGAGGGTGTCCGATTATGTGACACAAGATTCGTCGTCCCACACCTAGCTAGTGGGTGCTTCATTTGCAACATGTTCATTGCACACCGTCACATAGCTTCAGTCTGATCTCTCCACGCCATTTACAGTCAATCAAGCAACCGGTACCCAAGCACACGCTCAAGTGCAAACAACTGCAGAAATTCAACTTCTGACCAAACTGTTATCGGAGGGGAAAACGACTCCCTTATTCGCGTATTAGGGGCAAAAACTTAGGAGAAAAGCACATAAAGGAGCGGAGATTTTCTCCACGGCCTCAAAAAGCACGAACGCTCCCAAACATCCCGAGGAATGAGGACGCCCAGGGAGCGCAAAACCCAGAAATTAAGCCCGAAACAACATCATCTAGTATTACAGTCATGTACTCCAGCATATTAACTCCGATCCAGTGCATAACACAGACGTGCCGCCGGTGACACTTATATTTCACCAGTGCGGACTGGCAGCCGAAGTCCGGGATCTCTTGCCGCCGGCCAGCTCCGTGTACATCTGCGGCACCCAATGCTCCTGCCTCATCCACCCCGCCGGGTAGCCAGCGTCGTGCACCGCGAAATTGGGAGCTACTCCCTGCTCAAACGGGCATCACCGAAAGCTAAGTTAGTCAGAGGAGATGTAAATTTTGCTTGTGTCCAAAATGGTGGATCTAGGTGAGCCTCTGAGGATGTTGTCGCTACTACAACACCCTGGACCAGCGTGTGTGCAAGCTGCGAAACATGAGCGTAGTACGTATGACTACTAACCATCCCCATAATGGAATGGTTGTACTGGGTGCAGTGATGTGGATGCAGACGTGACCGGAACATTGCCGCGTTTCTAGCTTTCTCGATCCGGAACGTGCCAAAAAAATTGTAAACATCTACTCATCTGCACCAATGTTCAGTGGCACCAACCTGATACGATCCGCCTGAAGAGAAGCCGGCGGAAGCGGCGGCGGCGGCGGCGGCCGCCGCGGTGGCGTCGTCGACCAGAAAGTCCTCCACGTGCCACCCGGGCAACGTCTTGGTGAGGTACTCGGAGATGCTGCTGCCGCTGCTGGCGCCGTGCGCGTCGTCGTCGCCGCTGCAGCAGTGGCTGCTCGTGTTCTCCTCCTCCGACGGCGGGGGCGCGGGGGAGGCGGCCGGCTCCGAGGAGACCCGCACGCCGGTGAGCAGGAAGCGGGCGTGGCGCATGCTGAGCTCGCTGGCCGTGTGCACCGACACGTCGCACTCCCGGCACAGGATCGCCCTGTCCTCCTTGCAGAACAAGAAGCCCCTCTTCTCCTGCAGCCCAGCACACTCGACTTAACCTCCCGTCCGCCACTTTCACGGCAATCATGAACGGCAAGAAACAAGGGACAGATATCCTTATGTTGATCTGATCCTGACCTGGCAGATGTCGCAGAGCGGCGGCGGCATCTGCGACGGCGACGCGGACGACGGCGACGGGTTGAGCAGCGAGAAGCGGCGGTGCTTGCCGGCGAGCTTGTTGGCGCGGTGCACGCGGCGGTCGCAGGCGTCGCAGAGCGCGGCCTCGTCGGCGCAGCAGAAGACGGAGGCCGCGTCGGCCGCGCACACGTCGCACTGCACCTTCATGGTCGATGTCGGAACTCTCGATCGATCGATCTCCCCCTCCCTTGCTCGCGCGCGTCGCCCGAGATGCGGGTCAATGGTCTGGGCTGGCGATGGATCGCCCGCAGTGCGTGTTGCAACTGTACACGGCGGCTTAGCTAGAATGCTAGATGGATCGATGCGTGGAAGATAAACGTGAAGGGCCGCGCGTTTATATACCACCGCCGGGAGGCGATCCGGGGCGCTAAGCATGGGCGATTAAGTCAGACGAGGCCGGTCAAGTGTGCGTGCGTACTTTGCCGACCTGACGCGCGTGGTGGTAGGCGCTGCGTCTCGCTCGCGTGAGTCGCGCCATGTTTGTCAATTGTTCTCCCTCCCTGATCTGATCTGATCTATCTATCATCCCTGTGGGCTGTGGCTGCCATGCATTTTGCCGTTCGGGTACATGTGCTAGGTTTCGGGCGTGGCTTTGTAGTACGTGATGGTTTTGATGATAGTACGGACCTGCAAAAGGGTTGTGTTGATTGGAAAGAACTCCACCATCGTCGTGCTGTGGCTGAATGGGCATGCCACTCCTGTTTTCTGTGGTTGTTCGGGTGTTGACTAATTAAAGGAAAAAGGTTACTATTTCTGGGGATTTATGAGGTTTTTCCGTGTCTATAGCGTAGTCGCCTTGACTGACCCATGTCCGGCTGCGGTGTGCCAGCTACTTCGGTCAGGGTTTAGGTTTATTGGGCTCTCATATTTAGTGTTAACTAACATTACCTCCGTCCCAAAATAAATGTCTTAATTTTAGTATAATTTTGTACTAAAATTAGTATAAAGTTGAGACATGTATTTACTGTTAACTAATACTACTTTTGTCTTTGTTTATTAGTCCCCTCGTATTTAGAGTTGTATTTTG
Organism: Triticum urartu; assembly: GCF_056163025.1. Lineage (NCBI taxonomy): Eukaryota > Viridiplantae > Streptophyta > Magnoliopsida > Poales > Poaceae > Triticum > Triticum urartu. The sequence goes on along the minus strand of NC_141878.1, from coordinate 438,332,625 downwards.
ACCATAATTTTAACTAATAAAATATAATTTATTCACAGTAAAATAGTAGTATTTGTCAAAACCTATGTTTTATACGAATCCAATGATATGCTTTTTATGATATGTATTAACATAGTATTTTGTTAGTTAAATCTATGATCAAAATTTGACATAAAATATGAAGGGGGCCAATAAACCAAGACGGAGGTAGTAAAATACAAATAGTATGTCGTAAAATTTATATGATGAGAATTCTTTTTTCAAATACAAGTTCAATAATACTCCTTTCGTCCCAAAATACTTATTACAACTTTGAGCGACACTTATTACAACTTTGAGCGACACTTATTTTAGGATAGAGGCAGTATTACTTTGAGCATATCCCTTCGTCCGAAAATATTTATCAGAAAAATGGATAAAAATAATTAAATGTATCTAGAACTAAACTACGCGTAGATACATCCATCTCTCCGATAAATACTTTCGGACGGAGGAAGTATTAGTTATATAGATGGTCAAATTTTGATCTAAATTATGATGGAGCTTAATAAAACGCGATGAAGGTGTATCAAACAGAAAAGTGGCATGAGGACGAGACTCTGATCCACTCTAGCATTGTCATGGCTACATAGCTGGTCATGACAATACAGTACTCGTCCCACCGGAAGAAAGAATGAAATACAATATTTATATAGTGTACGCAAGTACTAAATTCACTTGTCGTAGACTTTAAATTCAGCCATTTACTCCCGCTACAACCGAGAAGGAATGTTCGAGATATAATATTTGAGAGTTAAAGATAAATATTTATTAGAGATAAAATTGGTTTAAACAACGTGATGTTGTACTGCAAGCCTACCCCTCTCTCATATATTTTATATAGGTGGTGTTTGGTTCTCTAGTCCTATGACCTTTTCTAGTCCCTAGGACTTTTTAAAAAAGACTCTTAAGGAGGTGCTTCTAAGGACTTTTAGCAAAAAGTCCCAAAAAGTCCTACCTTGTTTGGTTTGCTAGGGACTTTTTCTAGTCCCAACACAAAAAAGTCCCTGAAACCAAACACCCCATATACTCCTACCTCTATGAGGATCGGATCAATATAACAAAAATATTAGCCATTCTATAATTTCCACAGTGGACACAAATTGTCGTGACAACTGATGATTAACACTTCATTTCCTCACAGAATTTAACCTCGTGAGTTAGGTGTGCCATCACAATCTTCTTTTTGGACAAACATGATATATCTATTATAAATGTTCACCGAAAATACAAAGCATCTCAAACATAATATAAATCATATTAAGATTCTGAGACCATTGAATGATCACTACTACCTCCACAACAAGTTGTCGACGCTCTCATATTGGAGCTGGCTTGATCTTGTCGATGACAGTCGGAGAGTCTTCGTGCACATGCTTCTAAAGACTAGCACCCTAGCACCCTAGAGCCATAGTCGTCGTTGTTGAACCTTTGGATAGATCTGAAGCATCTGACACCAAATCTCGCCACATGATGAGAAACCCTAACCTCACCGCCCCAAGGAGACAATAAAAATGTACACCGAAGCTTCATCGATTACGTCCAGACAGACAAACTCGAAGAGGATCGGTGCCCGGAAGACAAAGTCGACGAAGAAGCACCACCCCTGCGAGGACTAGGAAAAACTAGCCTAAACTACTAACCGAAGCGGAGGCACTGAAATTCCATTCCTCGTCGTCGCCTGCCAGAGCGGCTTGCAGAGGGTAGGCGAATCCACGAACTCGTTGGTGAAGTCTGAAGAGGAGAGTTTCATCTAAACGTCTAGGGTTGGGGGAAGACCACATATCATAGCGATAAATCATTTTGTACATTTTGATCTTGTTGTAATCTTGCCGAATATTCCCTTGAGCCTCCGAGTCTGAGGAAACTCGTGCCGGATTTGGAGACGTGATGGGCATGAAATGGGCAAGTGATGGACGGAGGGCAGGGGCATGGCAGCATGGGCGCCATCGGCTCCGACAATAAAGACAGACTCCAACTTGATGCATCCCTCTTCCCTCCTCGTGGCCTCTCTCTTCAACTTGGATGCTTCCTGGGGCGCCGGCCATTAACCACCGTCCTGAACGCTACCCAATCACTCACTCGCTCACCCCTCTAGCAGCCAAAACCAGAGATCGACCAGGATCCGCCAGTACCGCGTCACCCACGCGCGCTGAACTGCGAAAGTAGCGTCGCCAAGATCGGGACAACGAGATTTGATGTCGTCCTCTGCGCTGCCATGCTAGCTAGACGACACACGACCGCTTTTCCCTCGGCTACCACTAGTGGCTATCTCCGGTCCATATGCAGATGCTTGAAGGAACGTGCGCTGGCTAACATGCATCCACTGTAGGTGGCGGTGCCATGCTCTAGAATCTAGATGCTGGGATGATAAAAAGCCTGTCATCTATACGGCCGGTCTGTAGAGCTGAGAACAAATTGCGTTCTTGAGACAATTGGGCATTTTGCATCAACATGGAAATCTTCTGCCGTTTGTGTGTTTGTGCCCTGGCTAAAGACATGTATTACTCCTTAATCCATGATAGTAGTGGTATATAAATATAAACCATGGAGGGCGGCATCTAATCCTTGACCAACTTGTTGGAATGAGATCAAGACGCTGATTGAAAGCGTGTGGCTGTCGATCCGCGCTGTTGTTGCCAATAATGCAAGTCTAGTGGAGGTGGCGTGCAGGAGCAGCGGGGATCCACTGGATCCCGGCCGGTGATCTGCATGCGTAGCAGCGCCCCCGGAAAGGCGAAAAAGTGCACCAAAAAGGTCATTTTTGGCCGCATTAGCGTCGCTTTTGCACGCCGCGTTGGCACTGGCAGCATGGGCGCGCGGCGGGCCTCGCCTCAACCACATGCGTTGTGCCCAGCTGCCACGACGGGGCAGCAACGAGTACTTCAAGGCCTCCTTTGGTTAATAGGATTGAAAAATTATAGAAATAGAAAAATCATAGAAAATAAGATGACATGCATCTCAAATCCTATGCATAGGAATAGAAAAGGAGATGCCCTTTGATTCACACTATAGGATTTTTTCCATTGAGTCTAGGCTAATGTTTATTTTCCTATGAAATGTGGAGGATAGAAAGAATTCCTTCATAGGAATATGATTTCATTCCTACAAACCAAAGAGCTCTGGAGAAATTTTTCCTATAAAAATCCTATCCTATGAAAATCCTACAAAATTCCTCCAAACCAAAGGAGGCCCAAATATTTTAAAAAATATATCTAGGATATGACATGCTTAATTGCTCGACCTGTCTCTTGATCGGCTGCTTCTGTTTATGAAGGATCTGGGGTTGCCGGGCCAGCAATAGATGGAGCGTTGCCATCATGGATCCAGATCCTCTGACATACAAAGGGAAGTCAGAGGAAGCTACAGTACCCTGACATCTCTTCACCGCACTGTTTGGAAAATTACTGTAGATAATTATTGTTTGTAGATCTCTGTGTTAGATCATGGTTTAAGGAAATACCGCGTGTACAGTGATTCATGCATAGTGCTAGCTCCCTGACACCCCTTCCTTGTTTTATACACAAAGTTCACCGTAGCTTTCTGACTTCCTTTGTGCATGTTAGAGGATCCGGCTCCTGCCACTATGGCCACTGACGACTATGACCGGCCGCTTGTTCCCCGTGTATGCCACTGCCATCGAGGAGCTTTCCTTGAGGAAAGTCTTGGTAAATGGTGTGCGGATGGTTCTTAATACTTGCGGGCTACGACAAGGTGATCCGCTATCCCCGATGCTCTTCATCTTGATCATGGAGCCGCTACAAAAGCTTTTTCAGCTAGCTACGGATCTTCTTGAAGCCGATGGAGATCGATATGCAAGTGTGTACAACCATCTTGAGGGACAATGGTGAAGCGTCCGGGCTCCATGTCAGCTGGACAAAGAGCAATGCCCTGCCTATTCGGTGCAATGCGGAGACCGTGGCCAGGATCTGCACGATTCTCGGATGCCTACCAGGAACTTTTCCCTGCAAATACCTAGGCTTACCACTAACATTACAAAAGTAGATGACAACTCAGTTCGATGGATTGGTGGGTCAGCTCGCGGCACGTTTTCCCACATGGCGTGCAGCGATGATGCAAGAGAGTGGGCGCCTCCTCCTTGTCCAGTCTGTACTTTGTGGCATTCTGATCCACTCCATGCTTACGTTGGATATATTGCCGAAGACTATTGCTGCAATGATCAAGATATGTAGGGGCTTCCTATGGTGTGGCAAAGCCCAAACACGAGGTGGAGCTTGTGTGGTTTCTTGGGAGGTAGTTTGTTCGCCAAGATGGGCACGAGGATTGGGCGTGCCAAACCTCAAATGGCTCACTATTGCTCTTCAGGCGCGCTGGTCATGGTTGCACCGCTCGGACACCTCGCGGGCATGGAATGAGTTCACGTGGAAGGTGTCGAAAGAATCCTTGGCACTATTCAGATCGACTACACACATGACTGTGGGCGACGACGCGACAACCTTATTTTGGGAAGACCTATGGGTATCCGGTTGGCGAGTACATGAGATGGTCCCCAGGATCTATGATCGAATCCATGAGAGGACTAGGCGAGCAGGAGAGCAAGGGATGGGCTCGAGAATGCTCTCTGGGCATGGGATGCATGTTGGACCGGACTTGGAGCTGGAGTTGTTACATGAATACTTCCTGGTCTGGGAAGCGGTGGAGCAGGTTGCCCTAATTAAGCATGTTTCTTAGGGACCAACTTAGATGGTCTTGGGAGAAGGATGGATAGTTTTTGGCCCGCTCAGCCTACACTACAAAGTTCTGGAGGAGGGAGGTGGCACCGGCATCATACTTCACCTGGAAATCAAATGCCTCGCTGCAATGTCGTTTCTTCACTTTGCTCGCATTCAGAGATAGGTGTTGGACATCAGATAGACTAGCCAGGAGAGGACTCCCGCACCAAGACTTGTGTCCCTTCTGTAATCAACATAAGGATAGCATCCAACAACTTCTGCTATGGTGTGTGTTTGCGAGGGAGGTCAGCACAATGTGTGTGAGGCACTGGGCAGGCAGGACTGGACGCCGTTGGGGACGGACATGCTTATGGAGTGGTGCATTTCCAAGAATGACAATGGACATCACGCCAAGGACATCCGGGCAATTGTGGTGCTAGTCATGTGGTCTGTCGGTGTCAAAACTGGCGGATCTCGGGTAGGGTGTCCCGAACTGTGCGTCTAGGCCGGATGGTAACAGGAGGCAGGGGACACAATGTTTTACCCAGGTTCGGGCCCTCTTGATGGAGGTAAAACCCCACGTCCTGCTGGATTAATATTGATGATATGGGTAGTACAAGAGTAGATCTACCACGAGATCAGAGAGGCTAAACCCTAGAAGTTAGCCTATGGTATGATTGTATGTTGTGGTTGTTGTCCTACGGACTAAAACCCTTCGGTTTATATAGACACCGGAGAGGGTTAGGGTTACACAAGGTCGGTTACAAAGGAGGAGATATCCATATCCGTATTGCCTAGCTTGCCTTCCATGCCAAGTAGAGTCCCACCCGGACACGAGACGAAGTCTTCAATTTTGTATCTTCGTAGTCTAACAGTCCGGCCCATGGAGATAGTCTGGCTGTCCGGAGACCCCCTAATCTAGGACTCCCTCAGTAGCCCCTGAACCAGGCTTCAATGACGATGAGTCCGGCGCGCAGTATTGTCTTCGGCATTGCAAGGCGGGTTCCTTCTCCGAATACATCACAGAAGAATTTGAATACGAGGATAGTGTCCGACCCTGCAAAATAAGTTCCACATACCACCGTAGAGAGAATAATATTTTCGCAAATCTAATTTGCTGACTTGTTTTGACAGCATGACGTTATGTCATGGCCCGGTGATTATTCGAACCGTTTCCTTTAACTAGCCCCGCATATAACGCGAGGCAGTTTTTCGACACGTCTTGTCAAAGCAGAGACCGTGTCCCCTTACTACGGGATTCTCATCAATACGAGCGTGGGTAACCCAACCGCGCCATTGATTACGGCGCTTGGGGGATAAGCGAGTTTTACCAGGCTAGTGGGGACGCTTAGTTTCGTCCGCCCATATAAAGGGATAAGGATTCACCTTTCTATCCACGCCTTCTTCCTCCTTCGCTCATCCGTTTTCGCACACTCGAGCTCTAGCGCCCAAGTCCGCACTTCCCACCTCAACCTTCTCCAACCATGTCCGGAGCGGGAGGCAGGTGGATGGTCTCCTCCGTCACGGATGGAGACATCAAGAAGCTGAGGAGAGCCGGATACTTGCCTGACGACATCGCACACCGGCTCCCAGATGAGGGGCAGCTCATCCCCACCCCCAGGCCCCATGAGAGGGTAGTGTTCCTCACCCATTTCCTCTGCGGACTGGGATTCCCTCTCCACCCATTCGTCCGGGGGATCATGTTCTATTACGGCCTGGATTTCCATGATCTGGCCCCGAACTTCATCCTCAACATCTCGGCGTTTATCGTCATGTGCGAGGCCTTCCTCCGCATCAAGGCCCACTTCGGCTTATGGTTGAAGACCTTCAAAGTCAAGCCGAAGGTTGTGGGCGGCCGCCAGGCGGAGTGCGGAGGCGCCATGGTGGGCAAGATGCCCAATGTAACATGGCTCGAGGGCTCCTTTGTGGAAACCATAAAGGGGTGGCAATCAGGGTGGTTCTACAACACCGAGCCGCGTGACCCTACATGGGCAGCGGCCCCCGAGTTCCGATCTGGCATCCCCACGCGGCTCACCTCCTGGAAAGAGAAGGGCCTGTCCTGGGGTAGTTCAGGAGAGCTGACCGAACTCCAAACATGTATCCAAAACATGGTGAACAAGAAGCTCAAACTTGTCAACGTGGTCCAGGTCATGCTCCACCGCCGGATCCTCCCGTGCCAACAACGGGAGTTCAACTTGTGGGAGTTCGACCCGGCGCAGCACCGAACTCTGAACAGGCTCTTCGACACAACTCACGAAGATGCCTGGAGGGTGCTATTCAAAAGCGCCGAGGTGCCCCCTCCCATTACTGAGGATCGCGGATTCAGCGCGAAGCGCCAAGCCAGTGCGGTAAGCTGCTTTACCTTTCACATGATACTTATTTCTTATAGATTGACTCCATGCGGGATCTAAACTCCTGTACCTTTGACAGGACTGGCAGGAGACGGCCGGACAGATCGACTGTCCGGCTCCTTTGCCCGAAGGCCCAGCAGACGCTCTTCTGGCGAAGATGCTGACTCCGGCCCCTTATACGGTTCCGGAGAAGACCAAGAAGGCCAAGGGAACCCGAAAGAGTTCCCGACGCCAGGCATCATCGGACTCTCCGTCCGATGACTCTGCGGCGCACTCCTCCCCCGAAGACTAGGAAGAAGAAGAAGATGCTCCCCCTCCAGCTGGGGGAGATAAGAAAAGGAAGGCCGTCCCAACTGGGGGGGCCGAACGGTCTAAGAAGGGAAGAACTCTCCTTCCGGACAGTTCCACCGCCGCCGACGAAGGCGAAGACGAGTGGTTGCCGAGGGCCAAGCCCCCGGGGAGATCGTAAGTATTCGGATACCAGAGTAACTCATAGCATTCCTTTGTTGCACTGCTTTCCCTAACGCCGAACATGATTTTGCAGGCCGCCACGAGCCAGTATTGATGTATCATCGGACGGCTCCCTGGGCTCGCCGGACCTGGATAGCGATCCAGTCTGACCGCCACCTCCCCTCATCCTGCCGACGACGCCGAGGTACTGTCAAGAGGCATCGGACCGAGGGGAGACAGTCCCGGAGGCGCCTCAAGACGACCTTCCGGACTCCGGGAGCCGAGGGGACGGGGCCCCTGAGAGCTCCGAGTTCGGCCCTCAGCCGAACACCGCGCCGGAACCTCCAGCGGTTCCAGGCTCGGGCAGGCGACCTCCTTCTAAGAGGGGCAAGACGCCTGTGCCGGTGACCTCTGTCCATCCAGAGGCGTCAGACAATCTGCTGGAAGCGCTTCGCAGTGCTTCCATCGACGAGGAGGACCATACTGTTATGAGTGTGGTGGTCCATAAGGTTCAGTCCGCCAAGAGCGGGTTGACTGAAGCCTGTGCCAGCCTTCTAACAGGCTTTGAGGTAAGTGTTTTAAAATGTAGTAGAAATATTACCGCACAGACAGTAGCCCCTGATGCTTTGTTCGGTGTTCACAAATACAAGCCGAACAGAGGATCAAATAATATCGCAGGAGTCTAATATAAGTATGTCAATATGCGTATGCAGGCCTCGCTGCTGGCGTCCGCCGCACTGACTGCGGAGGTTGCCATACTGAAGCGGGACCTCGAGGGGTCCAGGAAAGAGCTCGGCCTTGCCAAGAGGCAGCTCGAGGAGAACAAGGGTAAGTAATACCCTGTCTATAGATATGTATATATAAACAAAGACGCGATTGCAAAATGACAGAATCATCGTATATTTGCCAGGGGCCACGACCGAGGTGGCGACCCTGAAGAAAGCGCTAACCAAGGCCGAAGATAAAGCGGCCAAGGAGCGCACCGAGCGAGAGAAGCACGAGGCTCGGGTGGGCGAGGTGCAGCAAGAGCTCCAGGCTCTCGTGGCGAAGCACGAGGCGTTGGAGCTTGACTCAAAGACGCGGGAGTCTGAGCTTGCCGCGGCCCTCGAGAGCGCAAAAAGTGCCAAGGCCGAAGCCCAAAAGGCCCTCCAGGAGATCGACACAATGAAGAAGATAGCAGCGGGTAAGGCTTTCTATATGCAAAGCAAGCATGTAAGAGTAAATTACCGATTACTTACCCGAATCCGGAGCTCTCCAGGAGCATTCACAGATTTGCCCCGCAGCGTGTCCAATGCCGCACAATTTTACCAGGCCAAGGATAGAAGCTCAACGGAGAAGCTGTTCTGGTCTCAGTATGCTGAGGCCGAACACCCGGTGCCAATGAGCAACCAGCTGAAGCAGATGGTCGAGCTACATAAGGCGGCCGATCGGGCCATGAAGAGCTTTATAGTCCGGCTGTGGCCTGGCGACGCCCTTTCGAACAGCTTCTTCGGCCTGGTGAGGCGGCTTGTGGATGCCTGTCCGCGGGTGGAGGTCATCAAGCGATCTGTCTGCATTGAAGGTGCACGCCGGGCTTTCGCTCGTGTGAAATTGCAGTGGGTCAAGCTAGACACCGTGTAGCTGATCAAGGAGGGGCCGCCGGAGGGCAAGGAGCACCGCCACCCCGAGATGTACTACGAGGGTGTTCTGCCGGATGCCCGTCTCATAGCGGACGAGTGTTCCAAAGATGTAATATTTGAGTGAGACTTGCTCGTTTTATCCTATATTTATGAAAACTTGTTTCATATGCGCTATGCAACGCTTGTTTGAATTTAAAATATTGCCTTCTGTTTGGCTGTTTATCCAATCTAAGAGATGGCTAGTCCTCGGCTTCTGCCCCCATGCCACGAGTGCTACGGTGTTCGGGATAAACCTGAGCACTCTTGTTCCCATGTTTGGGTCCTTCGAGGGAGGTGCTCAGCACAGCGAACAAGGCAACCGGACTAATAATGCTTTATCACTCTCACTTAGCCATAGAATTCTATAATTTTAAATTTCGGCGAAGCCCCTGGTATTCGGAAGGCCGAATTCGGGGCGCGATACACGCCTTTAAGCCGGACAGGGCCGGCCCCTCGCTCTAAGCGGCATAAGTCTTTAGGGACTCGAAAACCTCACCGAACAGCGACCAGTCTCTCGCCTTATCATGACAGTCAGTTTTAGCTTTCTCTACTGAGGTGCTGAACCCAGCAGAACCGGGGCACAATCGCAGTAGTTCTCCTAGCGCCACCTTAGCCGATAGTGCGGAACGTAAGGTACCAAAACATAGGAGCCGGGCAAACCCAACATTTGACCAAAGACATGATTCGGAGCTGATGCATATAATGCTATAAGTTCGAGGTGCCACACTTGTGAAAGTGTTCGGACTTTTCACACCATATTGTGGGGTACGTAAGCCCCTGGTGTGTTGGCCATACCAAAGTGTACAGTTGCAAGGCGTCATTAATGAACACATGGATATATATATAACAGGAATGCAATAATAGTCGTAATGTCATGCATTGTTTAGTCAAAAGATCGCGTTAAAGCAGAGTGATACAGGTAGTGCGATAAGCAAAGAGTAGGACTATGTCCCTTCCAAGGGCAAGCTGAGGAATGATATGAAATCGAATATTTCGCTCATTACTGTAATCCACCTGGGAATTCCGTGGTATGGCATAGCTGGTTGCCTCCTTGGTTGCTGCATCATGTGTTCGGCAATAGTGCTGCCAGACAGTGTTTCCAGAGATTAAGGTCCTGAAAAAAGAGAAAAATTACAAAACGGGAAGCCCCTAGTGTGGTTTAAGCCGCGTCTTGGGGCGTGCCGCAGTTTTGTCCCCCCTCCCCACCTGTGCCCATGATATTTTTAGTGCGTAATTATGTACGCGTGGCACGAGTTTTGCCGTTGGGCTGGGATTTGGGTGGGCACCGTATTGCTACGCGAGCTCAGATCATGCCAGGCGGTCCATTTGCCGATTGCTCCGAGCGCGCTTGAAGGTGTCCGGGCTTTGAAGCGACGAACTGGTTGATTGCCTTGAGAGGCTGCTTTGCGCTTCTACTGCGAGGGCCGCCGTGTGCTCCTCTGTTCGGAGAGAGTGATATGTGTTTCCATTGACTGTAATAACTCCGCGAGGTCCTGTCATTTTGAGCTTGAGGTATGCATAATGTGGCACCGCATTGAATCTAGCAAATGCGGTTCGCCCGAGCAGCGCATGATAACCACTGCGGAACGGGACTATGTCGAAGATTAACTCTTCGCTTCGGAAGTTATCCGGGGATCCGAAGACCACTTCCAGTGTAATTGAGCCTGTGCAATGGGTCTCTACACCTGGAATGACGCCTTTAAAGGTCGTTTTCGTGGGTTTGATCCTTGAGGGTTCTATACCCATTTTGCGCACTGTCCTGATAAAGTAGGTTCAGGCTGCTACTGCCATCCATAAGGACTCAAGTGAGGTGAAATCCGTCAATGATTGGGTCTAGGACCAGTGCAGCGAATCCGCCATGACGGATACTAGTGGGGTGGTCCCTGCGATCGAAGGTGATCGGATAGGAGGACCAAGGGTTGAACTTTGGGGCGACAGGCTCCAACGCATATACGTCCCTGAGCGCACGCTTCCGCTCCCTCTTGGGGATGTGGGTTGCGTATATCATGTTCACCGTCCGCACTTGTGGGGGAAACCTCTTCTGTCCTCCGGTGTGTGGCTGCCGTGATTCCCCCTCGTCATCGGTATGCAGCCCCTTGTCTTTATTTTCGGCAAGCAACTTGCCGGCCTGCTTGAACACCCAACAATCCCTGTTGGTGTGATTGGCTGGCTTATCTGGGGTGCTGTGTATTTGACACGAGCGATCGAGTATACGGTCCAAGCTGGACGGACCCGACATACTTTGTTTGAATGGCTTTTTCCGCTGACCGGGTTTAGAGCCTTTGAATTCGGCATTGACTGCCGTATTCTCGGTATTTTCGCTGTTAATGCGGCGCTTATGTTTGTTGCGACATGACCTGCTATTGCCGTCCTTGGTATCCGAGGTACCATGGTTCTTTGATATGTTATTACTGCGAGCCAGCCAACTGTCTTCTCCCGCACAAAAGCGGGTCATGAGCGTCGTGAGAGCTGCCATAGATTTCGGCTTTTCCTGACCAAGGTGCCGGGCTAGCCACTCGTCTCGGATGTTGTGTATGAAAGCCGCTAAGGCCTCTGCATCCGGACAGTCGACGATTTGATTTTTCTTTGTAAGGAACCGAGTCCAGAATTGCCTGGCCGACTCTTCTGGCTACTGAATTATGTGGCTCAAGTCATCAGCGTCTGGTTGTCGCACATAAGTGCCTTGAAAGTTGTCGAGGAATGCGGCCTCCAGATCTTCCCAACAGCTAATGGAGTCCGCTGGCAAGCTGTTAAGCCAATGCCGCGCTGGTCCTTTGAGCTTTAGTGGGAGGTATTTGATGGCGTGTAAGTCATCACCGCGGGCCATGTGGATGTGGAGGAGGAAATCCTCGATCCGTACTGCGGGATCTTTTGTGCCATCGTATGATTCAATATTTACGGGTTTGGAACCTTCTGGGAATTGATGATCCATTACTTCGTCTGTGAAGCATAAGGGGTGTGCGGCGCCTCTGTATTGGGCTATATCACGACGCAGCTCGAATGGGTCTTGCCCGCTGTGTTCGGCCCGGCCGGATTTGCTTTTACTGTATCCGGCATGACGTTTATCGTCTCGCAGAGTGGTGCGCCTTCGTGATCCGTAGATCGATCTTGCATGCTTTGCTTTGTCCTCCAATATGTCCCGCAGGTCTGGCGTATCTCCCCAGCCTTTTTATGTGAATGGCATCGGGGTGGAGGCCGAGTTTTTGGCTGGAATGCCTGTCTATCGCGGCCACAAGGTGGCCGATCAGCCGTATCATATGCTTCTTCCTCCAGTCGGGGTAGTAACCTGCACTTTGGGTAATTCTTGGAGGGGCGCTCGAGTTTATATTCCTCGGCCGCGAGGAGTTCAGTCCATCTGTCAGCTAGCAGATCTTGATCAGCTTGAAGCTGTTGCTGCTTTTTCTTGAGGCTATTGCCGTGGCCATAAGCCGGCGCTTGAAGCGCTCTTGTTCGACGGGGTCCTCTGGTACGGCGAATTCATCGTTGCCAAGGCTTGCCTCGTCTTCGGAGGGGGGCATGTAATTGTCATCTTCCTCCTCTCCGTCTGCCGCTCTCTCAGGAGGGCTGGCTTCTCCATCCTCCTGCTCTCAATCTTGCTGGAGGGGATTGTTGTTGCCTTCGGCACTATCCGGAGTGTTATTATCTCCTGTGCCGGTATCACCATTTTTGCTTTGGCGAGACTTAGAGCGGCGCCGCTGACGTCGACGCTTGGGTTGCTTCTTGGAGGGGTCATCCTCCGCTATCTCATCGCCATTGCCTTCTTTGGGTGTATCCACCATGTATATGTCATATGACGAGGTGGCTTTCCAGTGCCCTATAGGTGCTGGTTCATGTTCGTATCCTACATCGTCGTCCATACCGTCGATGTCTTCAGAGTCGAAGTCGAGCATGTCGGTTAAATCATCGACAGTGGCTACGAAGTGGGTGGTGGGTGGGCGTCGAATTTCTTCGTCGTCCGCATCCCAATCCTGTTGGCCATAGTCCGGCCAGGGCTCTCTTAACAAAGAGAGAGACCTTAGTGAATTAAGAATGTCGCCGAAGGGCGAGTGCTGAAAGATATCTGCGGTGGTGAATTCCATGATCGGCGCCCAATGGGATTCGAGTCCGAAAAAGAGTCTGATGCCTTGGAATCACGAGCTTTGCAGAGGATTAGGCTGGTGTTCGGCTCGATCACCGTTGAGACTACAGCCCCTGAGGCGGTGTCTAGCCAACTGTCCTCGATTGGCGCAGTTGGCTCCGAGCTAAGGGTCGGAGCTGATGCGGGCGCGACCTCTGGGGTACTGTTCGGCGGCAGAGCTAGGTCATACCCATTGTTGGTGTCAAAACCAGCGGATCTCGGGTAGGGGGTCCTGAACTGTGCGTCTAGGCCGGATGGTAACAGGAGGCAGGGAACACTTTGTTTTACCCAGGTTCGGGCCCTCTCGATGGAGGTAATACCCTACTCCTGCTTGATTAATATTGATGATATGGGTAGTACAAGAGTAGATCTACCACGAGATCAAGGAGGCTAAACCCTAGAAGCTAGCCTATGGTATGATTGTTGTGTATGGAGTTTATTGCCTACGGACTACAACCCTCCGGTTTATATAGACACCGGATAGGGTTAGGGTTACATAAAGTCGGTTACAATGGTAGGAGATCTTGAATATCCGCATCGCCAAGCTTGCCTTCCACGCCAAGGAAAGTCCCATCTGGACACGGGACGAATTCTTCAATCTTGTATCTTCATAGTCCAGGAGTCCGGCTGAAGGTATAGTCCGGCTACCCGAACACCCCCTAATCCAGGACTCCCTCAGTAGCCCCTGAACCAGGCTTCAATGACGACGAGTCTGGCGCGCAAATTGTCTTCGGCATTGCAAGGCGGGTTCCTCCTCCAAGTCCTTCATAGAAGATTGTAAACACCAATAGTAGTGTCCGGCTCTGCAAAATAAGTTTCCACATATTGCCATAGAGAGAATAATATTGACACAAATCAAATCTGCCGACGTATTCCGCAGTGTGTCATCACACTACGGCCAAGTCCTTTACTTGAATCGTTTTTACTTTCCCACCTCAGCATGTTTCGCAAGGCGGTTTCCTTGGCGCGTCTTGTCAAAGCAGAGATCGTGTACCCCCTTTACGGGATTCTCATCAATACGGACATGGATAACCCAGCCGCGCCATTTATCACGGCGCTTGGGAGGCAAGCGAGTTTTACTAGGCTGGTGGGGATGCACAACCGCATCCACCCATATAAGGGGATAAGGATCCACCCTTTTACCTACGCCTTCTTCCTCTTTTGCCTATCCATCTCCTGCGCACTCGAGCTCCAGCGCCCAAGCCCGCACTTCCCACCTCAACCTTCTCCAGCAATATCCAGAGCGGGAGGCAAGTGGATGGTCTCCTCCGTCACGGAGGGCCATGTCAAAAAGCTAAGGAAGGCCCGATACTTGTCCAAAGACATCGCGCACCGGTTTCCCGAGGAGGGGCAGCTTCTCCCCACCCCAAGGCCCCATGAGAGGGTAGTATTCCTTCCCCATTTCCTCCGCGGACTGGGTTTTCCACTCCACCCATTTGTCCGGGGGCTCATGTTTTACTATGGCCTGGATTTCCACGATCTGGCCCCGAAATTCGTCCTCAACATCTTGGCGTTTATCGTCGTGTGCGAGGCCTTCCTCCACATCCGCCCCCATTTCGGCCTCTGGCTCAAGACCTTCAACGTCAAGCCCAAGGTGGTGCGCGGCAGCCAGGCGGAATGCGGAGGCGCCATGGCGGGCAAGATGGCCAACGTCCTATGACTCGAGGGCTCCTTCGTGGAGACCCTGAAGGGGTGGCAATCGTGGCAGTTTTACATCACCGAGCCGCGTGATCCGAAATGGACCGCAGCCCCCGAGTTCCGATCCGGACCCCCCACGCGGCTTATGTCCTGGAAAGAGACGGGCCTGTCGTGGGGCGACGAAAAAGAGCTGACCGGACTGCAAACGTGCATCTAGTCCCTGGTGAGCAAGCCGATCAAGCTCGTCAATGTAGTCCAGGTTATGCTCGTCCACCGGATCCTCCCGTGTCAACAACGGGACTTTAATCTGTGGGAGTTCGACCCGGCGCAGCACCGAACCCTTAACAGGCTCTTCGACACGATGTATGAAGACGTCTGGAGGGTGCTAACCAAAGGCACCGAGGCTCCCACATCCGGTTCTGAGGACCACGGATACAGCTCGCAGCGTCACTCTAGCGAGGTAGGCTATTTTCACCTTTTACAGGATGTTAAGTTTTTTTTCATAGTTTGACTCTATGCGGGATATAAACTCCCTCACCTTTGACAGGCTTGGCGGGCGAAGTCCGGATCGATTAACTGTCCGGCTCCCTTGCCCGAAGACCCAGCCCCCGCTCTACTAGCGAAGCTGCTGGTTCCGGCACCTTATGTGGTGCCGGAGAAGAAGGCCAAGAAGAAGAAGGCCACAGGGACTCGAAAGAGTTCCCGGCATATGGTGGTGTCGGACTCGTCGTCCGACGAGTCCGAGATGCACTCCCCCCGTGAAGACGAGGAGGAGGAAGAAGAAACCTCTCCCCCCCAGCGGGGGGAAGAGAGAAGAGGAAGGCCGCCCCAACGGGGGAGGCCGAGGGGTCTAGGAAAAGGAAGACCCCTCCGCCAGACTACGCCCCCAACGCCGAAGAGGGCAAAGAGGAGTGGCCAAACAGGGCCAAGCGTCCGGCGAAATCGTAAGTGTTCGGATACCAGAGTAACTCATGATATTCTTTTTGTTGCACAGCTTTCCCTAATGCCGAATATAATCATGCAGCCCACCCCGGGCCGAACTCAACGAGTCATCAAGCGGCTCCCTGGATTCATCGGACGTGAAGTCAGTTCCGCCCGCTGTCTCCCCCCGCACTGCGGACGACGCCGAAGTGGCGTCGCAACGAGCTCCGGGGCAGGAGGAGGTGGTCCTGGAGGAGCCGCAAGGCGACCTCCCCGACTCCAGGAGTAAAGGGGACAAGACCCCCCAGGGCTCCAAGTCCGGCTTTGTGCCGGACACCGCGCCGGAATCTTCAACAGTTCCGGACCGCGGTAGGCGAACTCCTTCCAAGAGGAGCAAGCCTTCTGAGCCGGCGGCCTCCGTCCAACCGAAGGTGCCGGACAATCTGCTGGAGGTGCTTGACGGCGCCTCCATCGACGAGGAGCACCATACTGTTATGAGTACGGTGATCCAGAAGGTTCAGTCCGCCAAGAGCGGACTGAGTGAAGCTTGCGCTAGCCTCCTAACAGGCTTCGAGGTAAGTAAAAATATATAAAAATATTACCGCATAGACAGTAGCCCCTGATGCTCTGTTTGGCGTTCGGAAAGAAAAGCCGAATAGAGGATCTATTAAATTTCGTAGGAGTCTAACAAAAAAGAGTCAATATACGTATGCAGGCTTCGCTGCTATCCACCGCCGCACTGACTGCCGAGGTGGGTGTCCTGAAGCAGGACCTCGAGCGGACCGAGCAAGAGCTCGGCCTTGCCAAGCGGCAACCCGAGGAGAAAAAGGGTAAGGAATACCTTACAGAAAAAGTGCCTATAGAGAGGCGTGATTGCAAAAAATAACAGGATTGCACTGCTTATTATAGGGGCCACGACTGAGGTGGCAACCCTCAACCAGGCGCTGTCCGAGGCCGAAAAGAAAACGGCCGCGGAGCGCACCGAGCGAGAGAAACTTGGGGCTCAGGTCGGGGAGGTGCAGCAAGAGCTTCAGGCTCTCATGAAAAAACATGAGGGTTTGGAGCTTGAGTCAAAGACCCAAGCGTCCGAGCTCGCGGCGGCCCTTGAGACTGCCAAGTCTGCCAAGGCCGAAGCCCAAAAGGCCCTCCAAGAGTTGGAGGAGATGAAGAAGATAGCAGCGGGTAAGGCATTGTTTATGCAAAGCAGAAATATAAAAGTAAACTACCTGTTACTTACTCGAATCCGGAGTTCTCCAGGGGCATTCGCAGATCTTCCCCGCAGCGTATCCGACACCGCCGCATTCTACCAAGTTGAAGAGGGCAACTCGACGGAGAAGGTGTTCTGGTCTCAGTATGCTGAGGCCGGACACCCTGTGCCCTTGAGCGACCAGCTGAAACAGCTGGTCGAGCTCCACAAGGTGGCCGAACAGGCCATGAAAGGCTTCATAGTTCGGCTGTGGCCCGGAGAGGCCCTGCCTGGGAGCTACTTCGGGCTGGTGGAGGCCTGTCCAAGGCTCGAGGTCATCAAGCGCTCCGTCTGCATCGAAGGTGCCCGTAGGGCCCTTGCCCGTGCAAAGGTGCACTGGGGTAAGCTAGATGGTGAAAAGCTTGTGAGGGACGGGCTGCCGCCAGGGAAGGAGCATCGCAAGCCCGAGAACTATTACAAGGATATTCTTGCAGGTGCCCGCCTTGTGGCGGATGAATGTACCAAGGATGTAATTTTTGAATAAACTCGCTCGTTTTTATCCTGTGCGCTGAAAACTTGTTCATATGCGCTAAGCAATGCTTATTGAATTTAAAATATTATTTTCTGTGCGGCCGTTTATCAAAAATTGAGAGATGGCCAGTCGTCGGCTTCTGCCCCCATGCCTCTAGTGCTGGGGTGTTCGATGATAAACCTGAGCGCTCTTTTTCCCATGGTTGGGTCCTTCGAGGGAGGCGCTCAGCACGACGAACCAGGCAATCGGACTATAATGCTTGAACACTCTCACTTAGCCATAGAACTTTATAATTTTAAATTTCGGCGAAGCCCCTAGTTCGGAAGACCGAGTTCGGGGCGCTATCCACGCCTTGGCCGGACAAATCCGGCTCCTCGCTCAAAGCGGCATAAGTCTTTAGGGACTCAAAAATCCTCTCGAACAGCGACCGGTCTCTCGCCTCATCATGACAGTCAGTTTTAGCTTTCTCCACTGAGGTGCTTAACCCAGCTCAACCGGGGCACAACCGCAGTGGTTCTCCTAGTGCTACCTTAGCCGATAGAGCGGAACATAAGGAACCAAAACATAGGAGCCGGGCAAACCCAACTATTAACCCAAATCATGATTCGGAGCCGATGCATATAGTGCTATAAGTTCGGGGTGCCGCACTTGTGAAAGTGTACGGGCTTCTCGCACCATATTAAAGGGTACTGAAGCCCCTGGCGTACTTGCTGTACCACAGTGTACGGGTGCAACATGTCATTAATGAACATATATAAAAGAGAGTAATGCAGAAAATAGACAAAATCTATGCATTGTTTATAGAGAGGCTATTTATCAAAGCCGAACGATACAAGGAGTGCGATAAGCAAAAAGATATTTGGACTATTCAGTATGTCCTAACCAGGGGCAGGCCGCGGAATTGTATTTAAAACAGGTATACCGCTCATAACAGAGACCACCTGGGAGTTCCATAATGCGGCATGGCTTGTCTGCCTCCCTGGATCTTGCATCGTTTGTGCGGCAGTCGAATTGCCGAATAGGTCGTCCGAAGTATGGAGTCCTGAAAGTAAGAAAAAATGAAAAAAAGAATCCGGCAACCCCTAGTACGTTTTAAGCCGTATTTTGGGCGTGCCATTATTGTGCCCCTTCCCATGTGCCCATGGTATTTCAAGGACGTAGTAATGTACGCGAGGTACTAGTTTCACTATGTCGCGAAAGCTGGGGTTGGGGCCGCATTGCTACGCTTGCTCTGGGTGTGCCAGGCTATTCTGCTGTGGGTTACTCCGGGCGCACTTGGCAGTGTCTGACTTTTTAATGGCCGGACTGGAGAATTGCCTGAGAAAGCTACTATGTACCTCCGCTGCGAGAGCCGCCGTATGCTCCTCCATACAGAGGGAGCGTTCGGTGTTTCCGTTGACCGTAATTACTCCTCGAGGGCCTGGCATCTTGAGCTTGAGATATGCGTAGTGCGGCACCGCATTAAACTTTGCGAATGCGGTTCGTCCGAGCAGGGCGTGATAGCCACTACGAAATGGGACTATATCGAAGATTAACTCTTCGCTTCGGAAATTGTCCGGGGATCCGAAGACCACGTGAAGTGTTACTGAGCCTGTACAGTTGGCTTCTACACCTGGTATAACGCCTTTAAAGGTCGTTCTTGTGGGCTTAATCCTTGAGGGATCTATGCCCATTTTCTGCACTGTATCCTGATAAAGCAGGTTCAGGCTACTGCAGCCGTCCATGAGGACTCTTGTGAGATGAAATCCGTCGATGATTGGGTCGAGAACCAATGCGGCGAAGCCGCCATGACGGATTCTAGTGGGTTGGTCCCTTCGATCAAAAGTGATCGGGCAGGAGGACCATGGGTTGAACTTTGGGGCGACTGGCTCTATCGCGTATACGTCCCGTAGCGCACGCTTCCGCTCCCGCTTGGGAATGTGGGTTGCGTATATCATGTTCACCGTCCGCACTCGTGGGGGAAAGCCCTTCTGTCCATTGTTGTTCGGTGGCTTGGGCTCCTCGTCGTCGCTGTGCAGCCCCTTGTCTCTGTTTTCGGCCCTTAACTTGCCTGCCTGCTTGAACACCCAACAATCCCTGTTAGTGTGATTGGCTGGCCTTTCGGGGGTGCCATGTATCTGGCACAAGCGGTCGAGTATTCGGTCCAAACTAGACGGGCCCTGAGTATTCTTTTTGAATGGCTTTTTCCGCTGACCGGATTTATAGCCTTTGAATCCGGCATTGACTGCCGTGTCTTCATTGCTGTCGCTGTTAACGCGGCGTTTTTGCTTATTCCGACGTGTCCTGCCACTTTTGTCCTTGGTATCCGAATTACCAGGGTTCTTTGATAAGTTGTTACTGCGAGCTAGCCAGCTGTCTTCTCCCGCGCAAAAGCGGGTCATGAGTGTCGTGAGGGCTGCCAAGGATTTCGGCTTTTCCTGTCCCAGGTGCCGGGCAAGCCACTCGTCGCGGATGTTATGCTTGAAGGCTGCTAGGGCCTCTGCGTCCGGACAGTCGACTATCTGGTTTTTCTTTGTTAGGAACCGTGTCCAGAATTGTCTGGCCGATTCTTCTGGCTGCTGAATTATGTGGCTTAAGTCGTCGGCATCCGGCGGTCGCACGTAAGTGCCCTGGAAGTTGTCGAGGAATGCGGCTTCCAGGTCCTCCCAAGAACCGATTGAGTCTGCTGGCAAGCTGTTAAGCCAATGCCGGGCCGGTCCTTTAAGTTTGAGCGGGAGGTATTTGATGGCGTGTAGATCATCGCCGCATGCCATGTGGATGTGAAGGAGATAATCCTCGATCCATACCGCCGGGTCTGTTGTGCCATCGTATGATTTGATGTTTACGGGTTTGAAACCCTCTGGGATTTTATGATCCATTACTTCATTCGTGAAGCATAGCGGGTGTGCGGCGCCTCTGTACTGGGCTATATCACGACGCAGCTCGGAAGAGCTATGTTTGTTGTGTTCGGCCCGGCCGGATTTGTTGTATCCGGCGTGAAGATCATTATCACATGTTGTAGGGCGCCTGCGCGATCCGTAGATCGATCTTGTTTGTCTTGCCTTATCCTCCAGTATGTCTCGCAGGTCGGGCGCATTTTCCCGTGCCTTAGTTGAGCGGCGTCGGGGCATGGCTTGGGTGGAGGGCCGAGAGGCCTCTCTGTCACGGCCGCGAGGTGGCCGGTCTGCCATGTCATGCGCTGGTGATGTAGGTGCTTCCTCCTCTGATCGGGGTAGCGGCCTGCGCTTCGGGTAACTCTTGGAGGGGCGTTCGAGTTCATACTCTTCGGCTGCAAGGACTTCAGTCCATCTGTCAGCTAGCAAATCTTGGGCAGCTTTAAGCTGTTGCTGCTTTTTCTTGAGGCTGCTTGCCGTGGCTAAAAGCCTGTGTTTAAAACGCTCTTGTTCGGCGGGGTCTGATGGTATGACGAATTCGTCGTCATCGAGGCTTCCCTCATCTTCGGAGGGAGGCGTATAGTTATCATCCTCGACCTCTTGGTTTGCCGCTCTCTCATGAGGGCCGGCTTCTCCATCTTCATGTGCTGAATCTTGCTGAGGTGGGTGTTCTTCGGCGCTATCCGGGGTAGTATTGTCTCCCGTGCCGGAATCACCATTTTTACTTTGGCGGGATTTAGAGCGGCGCCGCTGACGCTGTCGCTTTGGCTGTTTCTTGGGGGCGTTATCCCCCACTGTTCCATCGCCATCTCCATCTTTTGGAGTATCCACCATATATATGTCATAGGACGAGGTGGCCTTCCAGCGCCCTACAGGTGCTGGTTCCTGTTCGTCTCCTACATCGTCGTCCATGCCGTCGATGTCTTCGGAGCTGAAGTCAAGCATGTCAGTTAGATCGTCGACAGTGGCTACAAAGTGGGTGGTGGGTGGGCTTTGAATTTCCTCATCGTCCGTATTCCACCCTCGCTGACCGTAGTCCGGCCAGGGCTCTCCTGATAAAGAGAGAGACTTGAGAGAATTTAGGATGTCGCCCAAAGGCGAATGCTGAAAGATGTCTGCGGCGGTGAACTCCATTATCGGCGCCCAATCGGATTCGATTGGCAGGGGCGCGGGGGGTTCGGAGTCCGGGGAGGAGTTCGGATCCTCAGAGTCACGGGTCGTGCAGAGTGCGGGGCTAGCGTTTGGCTCGATCGCTTTTGGGATCGCAGCCCCCGAGGTGGCGTCCAACCGCTCATCCTCGATTTGCGCAACAGGCTCTGAGTTAGGGGTCGGAACCGATGCGTATGTGGCCTTCCAAGCGCTGTTCGGCGGCAGAGCTATATCATGCCCATCGAGACAGTGCAGCGCGCTTGGCTGTGGCTCGAATCCGTCGAAGATCAAGTCCCCGTGGATGTCAGCCGTGTAGTTTAGGCTTCCAAACCTGACCTGATGGCCAGGGGCGTAGCTTTCGATCTGCTCCAGGTGGTCGAGCGAATTGGCCCGCAGAGCGAAGCCGCCGAAGACGAAGATCTGTCCGGGGAGAAAAATCTCACCCTGGACCGTATTGTTATTGATGATCAAAGGAGCCATCGGGCCTAAAGGCGACGACACAGAGGAACTCTCAATGAAAGAACCAATGTCGGTGTCAAAACCGGCGGATCTCGGGTAAGGGGTCCCGAACTGTGCGTCTAGGCCGGATGGTAACAGGAGGCAGGGAACACTTTGTTTTACCCAGGTTCGGGCCCTCTCGATGGAGGTAATACCCTACTCCTGCTTGATTAATATTGATGATATGTGTAGTGCAAGAGTAGATCTACCACGAGATCAAGGAGGCTAAACCCTAGAAGCTAGCCTATGGTATGATTGTTGCGTATGGAGTTTATTGCCTACGGACTACAACCCTCCGGTTTATATAGACACCGGATAGGGTTAGGGTTACATAAAGTCGGTTACAATGGTAGGAGATCTTGAATATCCGCATCGCCAAGCTTGCCTTCCATGCCAAGGAAAGTCCCATCCGGACACGGGACGAAGTCTTCAATCTTGTATCTTCATAGTCCAGGAGTCCGGCTGAAGGTATAGTCCGGCTACCCGAAAACCCCCTAATCCAGGACTCCCTCACCCATCGTGACAGTGTGGCATGCCCGGCTGCGGCTCGAATCCGTCGAAGATCAAGTCTCCGCGGATGTCGGCCGTGTAGTTCAAACTTCGAAATCTGACCTGATGGCCAGGGGCGTAGCTTTCAATCTGCTCCAGATGGCCAAGCGAATTAGCCCGCAGTGCAAAGCCGCCGAATACGAAGATCTATCCGGGGAGAAAAGTCTCACCCTGGACTGCAACGTTGTTGATGATCGGAGGAGCCATCGAGCCTAACGGCGACGACACAGAGGAACTCTCAATGAAAGCACCAATGTCGGTGTCAAAATCAGCGGATCTCGGGTAGGGGGTCCCGAACTGTGCGTCTAGGCCGGATGGTAACAGGAGGCAGGGGACACAATGTTTTACCCAGGTTCGGGCCCTCTTGATGGAGGTAAAACCCTACGTCCTGCTGGATTAATATTGATGATATGGGTAGTACAAGAGTAGATCTACCGTGATATCAGAGAGGCTAAACCCTAGAAGCTAGCCTATGGTATGATTGTATGTTGTGGTTGTTGTCCTATGGACTAAAACCCTTCGGTTTATATAGACACCGGAGAGGGTTAGGGTTACACAAGGTCGGTTACAAAGGAGGAGATATCCATATATGTATTGCCTAGCTTGCCTTCCACGCCAAGTAGAGTCCCACCCGGACACGAAACGAAGTCTTCAATCTTCTATCTTCGTAGTCTAACAGTCCGGCCAATGGAGATAGTCTGGCTGTCCGGAGACCCCCTAATCCAGGACTCCCTCATGGTCCATTTGGAAACAACGCCACGATATAGTCTTTGAGGGAGCCTTCCTTCTATCCCTAGACTGGAAAGGACAATTGAGAGAGAAGGTAGTCCTTGAAGAGCGGCAGGGCTACATAAGGGTGATCTTGATTTTTTCTTCAGTTCATTCACAAGGTGGGTAGATAGGACTAGGTAGCATAGACGAGGGTGGAGGTGGGTTTGTTCATTGCATGTAATCTGTATATGGACTTGGTGGATGGTTGTCTTCCCCGCTTCCTTCTTTATACTACGATACGCACACTCGTGCGTATTCGAGAAAAAAAAGAAACAATTTGACATTAAAACATGGTAACGAACCCAAAGAGGGAGATTAGGGACATTCATGCGGGCGGTGATAGGTCGAGGCGCTACGGTCCATGGCTTGGTGGTGATCATTTAGATTTGGTCGGTCGAGTGGGGTTGATTGTAGACTATGGTGCAGCGACCTCGTACGGCGCCACGACCGCGGTGGTCATCCAAAGATCATGAATGTTCAACTCTCAACATTGAGTGGTTGACTGCGGTGGTGAGATGCAAATTATGGATGTTGACTTGACACATAGGGATGGTTGTGCAGCGGGGGCAGTTGCATCACATATAGCTGCTAGGATTGCGAAAAAGTGGTGGCGACAACTCTTGAGTGTCGATCATGTTCCTAATAGCTTTGGATTTTTTCTATTTTACTCGCCTACGCATAGTTTTGATCTTATATGACTTTGCTATTTGTTGGCATGTTTTTGTGTGCGTGCGTTAGTGTTAGATATGTGCATCTTAGCTATGTAGAGGCTGGGTGTGTGCTCTTTGAGTTTGTATTCACTTGATGCTTCTTTTTGAGCCAATAAAACCCACCCTTTGTCAAAAAGTGTCCTTCCCCTGGCATCCTAATTACTAACTAGCAGACAGAGGCGCGGCGGCACGCTGTGCCCATCAAAGAGCATGTGCATGCATGTATGTCATCTTTTGTTTTAGTGAGAGTAGACGCGTCGATGGATTTGAGGGCGAGCAGGTGGCGTGTGCATTTTGATTTGCTAGCTGGATTCATGCAAGTCCTTTTATGTTTCTGTTTATTACATACTAGCTACTACACGTGCGACGAAAACATAATGTAAAGACAGATGCCTATATGACTGCAGGCAGCTTTTTACGTACTACACAGTAGAGAGAGGCCAAATAATACAAGAGAAGGAGATTGTTTTGTATGAATACAATCATGATCTTGTGAAGAACCATTTCATGTGTGCCTGAGGACAGCACCAATGACAATAGGTAAAGCATTTGACTCGGATATCAAAAAGTGGGGTGCCTTAGTGTGGTACAAATGGGAAATATTTTCAGTAGGAAAGGTCATTATGAAGTTATATCAGACATTCAAGGTCCACTGAGTTGGATAATCTATTCTTAAAAGAAGTCATGCAGCAACACGGTTGGAAACGAATGAAAGGTGATATATAGCATACATGATTAAATATATGTAGCCTTGTACAAGACTTTATGTTGTGACACATCAATAGAGCTGTTCAAGTTCACCACAGAAAAGAAGAACCAGGAAGCCAAGAAACAATCCTAACATGTATGACAGTAAATTGAACCAATGAAGCATGGCAATTCATGCACTATATAGTAATCTCAAAAATAAAAGGTATGATAAGAGCATACAACCATAGGTGGCATGGTAATCCTAGGGAATAAATAAAATGAGAAGAATTTACAAGTTTGACTGTCATCCTTCCATTTGCGCATCTATTTTAGGGAGATTTTTTAAAAACAAGTTTGCTTTATCAATCCAGTTCACCTCTTGCCTGAATGGTAGTTTATGGATACTTACAAACATCTATGGACCTTGTCTCCCAACTAAGAGAGTTGAATTCGTTGATTTGCTTCAAAATATTCAAATGACTAATGATCTAGACTGGTTGATGGTGGGAGACTTCAACTTCATCAGATATGCAAACAACAGAAACAAAGAAGGAGGGAATATACAAGACATGATGAATTTTAATGTTGCAATTAGCACTCTAGGGTTGGTAGAAATTCCCATGAAAGGAAGAAATTTTACATGGATAAATATGCAAGAGGCACCCCTCCTCGAAAAATTTACTGGTGTTTTTCTTCAAAATTCTAGACTTTGAACTACCCTGACACATCTGCTATCTGTTTAGCAAAGCCAATTTCTGATCATGTTCTATGTATTATTCAAGTGGGCACCAACATTCCTAAAGCAACCATATTAAGATTTGAGAATTATTGGTTACAACTCCCTGACTTTAAAGAGGTAGTTGAAAACATCTGGGAACAAGACACTCACATCTTTGACAGTGCTAAGAGAATTACTACAAAGTTAAAAGACTGGGAAAAGGGCTGAAAATTTGGTCCAATCCATTAAACATTCAAATGAGATGGTCATGCTACTGGATGTCCTTAAAGAATTCAGGTCCCATGCCATAGAAGAATGGAATGGGAGAGAAATAGTAAAAAAAAACTTTAAATTAATCTTTTGAAGTATCAAAGCATTTACTAGAAGCGGAGAGCCACCATAAGATGGGTAAAATTTGGTGATGGGAACACAAAGTTTTCTAGGCTAAAGCAACAATCAAATAAACAAATAACTAGATCCCACTTATTATGTATGATAATCTGCAGGAGCACCATGATCATCAAGCCAAAGTAGATGTGCTATAGAGGGCCTTCAAGTCAAGGCTATGGACTACAACTCAAACCTCAAGTTTTTTTGAGCTCCCAAATTTGCTAAAAAATATTGAAGACCTTTCACACCTGGAAGATCCATTCTCAAAAGCAAAGATTGATGAGATAATTAAAAGCATGCCTTCTGATAAGGCCCTACCCCCTGGGCGCGCCCCTTGCCTCGTGGGCCCCCTGGCAGGCCTCCGG
The DNA here is from genome assembly GCF_056163025.1 of Triticum urartu. Classification (NCBI taxonomy): domain Eukaryota; kingdom Viridiplantae; phylum Streptophyta; class Magnoliopsida; order Poales; family Poaceae; genus Triticum; species Triticum urartu. The sequence continues at coordinate 438,306,368 of NC_141878.1, read as the reverse complement.
TGCCCATCTTCTGCTATATGAAGTCTTTCGTCCGAGAAAAAATCATAAGCAAGCTCATGGGACAAAACTCCTTCGCCACGAGGTGGAACCTTGGCGGAACCAATCTAGGGCTCCTGCGGAGCTGTTCTGCCGGGGAAACATCCCACCGGGAGGGGGAAATCATCACCATCGATCCTCTCATCGGGAGGGGGTCAATCTTCATCAACATCTTCACCAGCACCATCTCATCTCAAACCCTAGTTCATCTCTTGTATCCAATCTTTGTCTCAAAACCTCAGATTGGTACCTGTGGGTTACTACTAGTGTTGATTACTCCTTGTAGTTAATGCTAGTTGGTTTATTCGGTGGAAGATCATATAGTCAGATCATTTATGCATATTAATACCCCTATGATTATGAACATGAATATTATTTGTGAGTAGTTACGTTTGTTCCTGAGGACATGGGAGAAGTCTTGCTATTAGTAGTCATGTGAATTTGGTATTCGTTCGATATTTTGATGAGATGTATGTTGTCTTTCCTCTAGTGGTGTCATGTGAACGTCGACTACATGACACTTCACCATTGTTTGGGCCTAGAGGAAGGCATTGGGAAGTAATAAGTAGATGATGGGTTGCTAGAGTGACAGAAGCTTAAACCCTAGTTTATGAGTTGCTTCGTAAGGGGCTGATTTGGATCCATATGTTTCATGCTATGGTTAGGTTTACCTTAGTACTTCTTTTGTAGTTGCGGATGCTTGCAAGAGGGGTTAATCATAAGTGGGATGCTAGTCCAAGGAAGGGGAGTACCTAAGCACCGGTTCACCCACATATCAAATTATCAAAGTACCGAACACGAATCATATGAACGTGATGAAAACTAGCTTGACGATAATTCCCATCTGACCTCGGGAGCACTTTCCTTTATATAAGAGTTTTTCCAGGCTTGTCCTTTGCTACAAAAAGGATTGGGAAATCTTGCTGCACCTTATTTACTTTTATTACTTGCTACCCGTTACAAATTACCTTATCACAAAACTATCTATTACCGATAATTTCAGTGTTTGCAGAGAATACCTTACTGAAAACTGCTTATCATTTCCTTCTACTCCTCGTTGGGGTCGACACTCTTACTTATCAAAAGGACTACGATAGATCCCCTATACTTGTGGGTCATCACGAGGCAATGGAGATCAATGCTTTGATACCAATTTAAAGGATTGAGAAGAGGCGTCTAGAGGGGGGGGGGTTGATTAGACCCTCAACAAAGAAAAATAGCAGTTTTTAAATTCTTCAAGTTAAGGTGGAGTTTTAGCACAAGTTTAAACATTCACAATACATTTCAAGCAAGCATGGCAAGAGTATATGAGCAGCAGGAAGTAAAGCATGCAAGTTGCAATAAAGTAAAGGGATGGGATTGGAGTGTGCAAACGCAATTGAAGACACGGAGATTTTTGGCGTGGTTCCGATAGGTGCTGCTATCGTACATCCACGTTGGTGGAGACTTCAACCCACGAAGGGTAACGGTTGCGCGAGTCCACAGAGGGCTCCACCCACGAAGGGTCCACAAAGAAGCAACCTTGTCTATCCCACCATGGCCATCGTCCATGAAGGACTTGCCTCACTTCACCACTAGAATCAGCTTCTTTGCCGTCTGCCATGGCAGACGACAAAGGCATAGATCCCGGATGGCAAACATGTTTGCCGTCTGCCAACGGACGACAAACTGTCCGGCTAAAAACGTGCCAGCAAAGGCCTTCTTTGTCGTCCGCTTCCTGAAATGGACGACAAAGGATTGTGTCGTCCACCATCCGAGGCCAGCAGACGGCATAGACAACGGACGGCAGTGCGGTGGCGTGACAATCGTTAGGGGCTTAACGGCGCTCTTTGTCGTCTGTCAGCGGACAACAAAGAGTCAAAGCTCTTTGCCGTACGCTGACAGACGGCAAAGAGCTCAGCTAGGCAGCACTGGAAGCTGCCACGTGGCCAGCTATGCCGTCTGCCAGCGGATGACAAAGTGATTTGAATCTTTGCCGTCTGCTGGCAGATGGCAAAGTGACCAAATAGGCAGCCAGTGTTCCCAGTTTTTACAGGTAGCTGCCACGTGTCCTCTTTGCCGTCCGCTAGCACACGGCAAAGAGCTTCGTCGTCTGCTAGCAGACGGCAAAGAGGCTACATATCCCCTATTTTTATTTGAATCCATTTAATTTCGCAGGAATTCACACATAGATATACATATTTTTTTCACATGCACAACAGACATATGATGTATCCAACACATAGCTCCATCCATGATCAACATACATACATAATAAGAAACAGATTTCCATCCATACATATTACAGTAACATCACAATGTTCATCCAACACATTGTTCCATGCATCCATATAAGAAGTTCCACATTTTTCATCGATACAAACGAAAAAAAGAAAAGGGAAACAAGCACTCCATCCATGCAAGCTTCCATATAGTGAATTAAATCTGCAAAATGGGAAACAAGAAAGTTAGAACAAGAAGACTAGAATCAGAATCAGAAGAAGAAGAAGAAGAAGAAGAAAATGAAGAAGAAGAAGTAAGCATACTTAGGTAAAATGGAGCTAACCTAGCTAATTATGCCATTTTTGAGTGAACTAAACATATTATGCCATTTTTGATATAACTTAGAGCTAACTTCATTTCGGAGAAGAAGAAGAAAACTAGAAGAAGAAGAAGAAGAAGACTAGAAGAAGAAGAAGTTCTTCTTCTTTTCTTCTTCTTCTTATTTTTCTTCTTCTTTTCTTCCTATTCCTTCTTTTCTTCCTCTTCCTGGATTTTCTTCATCTTATTATGTCATTTGTGGACTAAATAGGCTAAATTATGTCATAAATGGACTAAATAGGCTAAATAAGAAGAAAAATGCCATTTTTGAGCTTACCTAGCTAATTATGCCATTTTTGACCTAACTAAGCATATTATGCCATTTTTGATATAACTTAGAGCTAATTTCATTTTGGAGAAGAAGAAGAAAACTAGAATAAGAAGAAGTTCTTCTTCTTCTTCTTCTTCTTTTCTTCCTATTCCTTCTTTCCTTCCTCTTCCTTGATTTTCTTCATCTTTTTATGTCATTTGTGGAATGAATACGCTAAATTATGTAAAAAATGGACTAAACACGTTAAATAAGAAGACAAATACCGTTATCACGGAGGTGTAGGAATGGTCGAGGCTGCGTGATACGTCTCCGTCGTATATGCTTTTCGAAACACTTTTGCCCTTGTTTTGGATTCTAACTTGCATGATTTGAATGGAACTAACCCAGACTGACGCTGTTTTTAGCAGAATTGCCATGGTGTTATTTATGTGCAGAAAAAAAGTTCTCGGAATGACCTGAAACTTCACGGAACATCTATTCGGAAATAATAAAAAATCCTTGCAAAAGATGAAGACCAGGGGGCCCACCACCTGTCCACGAGGGTGGGGGGCGCGCCCAAGCGCGCCCCCTACCTCGTGGGCCCCTGGAGCTCCTCCGACCTCAACTCCAACTCTATATATTTGGTTTCGGGGAGAAAAAAATCAGAGAGAAGAAATCATCGCATTTTACGATACGGAGCTGCCGCCAAGCCCTAAAACCTCTCGGGAGGGCTGATCTGGAGTCCGTTCGGGTCTCCGGAGAGGGGAATCCGTCGCCATCGTCATCATCAACCATCCTCCATCACCAATTTCATGATGCTCACCGCCGTGCGTGAGTAATTCCATCATAGGCTTGCTGGACGGTGATGGGTTGGATGAGATCTATCATGTAATCGAGTTAGTTTTGTTAGGGTTTGATCCGTAGTATCCACTATGTTTTGAGATTGATGTTGCTATGACTTTGCTATGCTTAATGCTTGTCACTAGGGCCCGAGTGCCATGATTTCAGATCTGAACCTATTATGTTTTCATCAATATATGAGAGTTCTTGATCCTATCTTGCAAGTCTATAGTCACCTATTATGTGTTATGATCCTTTAACCCCGAAGTGACAATAATCGGGATACTTACCGGTGATGACCATAGTTTGAGGAGTTCATGTATTCACTATGTGTTAATGCTTTGTTCCGGTACTCTATTTGAAAGGAGCCCTTAATATCCCTTAGTTTCCATTAGGACCCCGCTGCCACGGGAGGGTAGGACAAAAGATGTCATGCAAGTTCTTTTCCATAAGCACGTATGACTATATTCAGAACACATGCCTACATTACATTGATGAATTCGAGCTAGTTTTGTGTCACCCTAGGTTATGATTGTTACATGATGAACCACATCCGGCATAATTCTCTATCACCGATCCATTGCCTACGAGCTTTCCATATACTGTTCTTCGCTTATTTACTTTTCCGTTGCTATTGCTATCATCACTACAAAATACCAAAAACATTACTTTCGCTATCGTTACCTTTTGCTACTGCTACCACTAGTATCATATTACTTTGCTAATAAACACTTTGCTGCAGATACTAAGTTTCCAGGTGTGTTTGAATTGACAACTCAGCTTAGCCGTCCTCTCCTACATCTCCCTCTCCCTCTCCGCCGCCTCCCTTTTTGCCTCCTCCAAAAGCGCCTGCGTCTTCAATCTCTCTTTCTCAACAATAGCCTGCGACACACCACTCCTCGTTAGCATTGTAATCATCGACGGACGCACACACAATGTAATGGAGGAAAGGTGGGAGAGTCCGTATAACTAACCGCCATGGTGAGATCCGCGGGCCGTGCACGAGGCGTTATCTCAGGATCAAAGCTACTCATGCGCTTCTTGATCTGCGGGAGAGTCTTAGGACAATACATTAGTCCATCACCAATGGCTTGAGAGCCATGGGACATCTCGCCACCAGATATGATCACCAGCTCTGTATCAAAAGGATCCTGGCTCGGGTTAAAGTCCTCCCCTTTCCTCGCCTTCCCCTCATCTCTGTACTTCACAAGCTTGTGGTGGGAGGACTTGTGGGTGAAGCTCTCTGGATGATCTAGGTCAAACTCTGTGAATGGCTTGGCCTTCTTGTACGGGGCCATATGGGCCATGCCATAGAGGTCGAATAGACTTGGCACAAGCTTTTTGTGGTGGTGAGAGGAACGAAATATTAGTTAAGGGCTCAAGCTAGCATGAAGAATGATATTGCTATGTAAATAGGTCATTTTGGAGCTAAGAAAGGTTATTATGTCATTTTCGAGGAAAATAAGCTAAGTTTAGGTCATTTTCGAGGTAACCAAGATTATTATGCCATTTTGACCAAAGTATGCTAATTATGTCATTATTGAGCTATCCAAGGCTATTATGTCATTTTAGAGCTAATTATGTCATGAATGAACTAGCTAAGATTAGTTTAGGTCGTTATTGAGCTATCGAAGGTAATTATGCCATTTTTTAGTAACCTTAGCATATTAAGTCATTTTATAGAGCTATCTAAGGTTATTATGTCAATTTATAGCTAATTATGCCATGAATGAACTAGCTAAGATTAGTTTAGGTCATTATTGAGCTATCGAAGGTAGTTATGCCATTTTTTAACTAACTAAAGCATATAAAGTCATTTTATAGAGCTATCTAAGGTTATTATGTCATTTTGGAGCTAAATATGCAATAAATGAACTATCCAAGGTAGTTATGCCATTTTTTTACCTAACTAAGCATATTAAGTCATTTTGGAAGGGATAAATGCTAGCATGAAGAATGAAATTGCATGAATCATGTAGCAAACCACATACCCAGTTATCCCCGTACTCAAACAGGTTGGAGCTGCCTTGATGGTGTGGCACACCTTCCATTTGGTCGTGCTTATCCTTGGCCCTCTGGTGTACGACTAGCCATTCAGGAGAGCACCACGCATCCACCAACGCCACCCAACAGTCCATCTTATCCACACACCATCTCGGGGGCACCTAAGTTAGTCAAGAGAAATTCCAGCACTACGCCTACGAATCAAATCAAGAAAACTAAGTTCAAGGCCTTAAGAATAGGTAATTACCTTCATGTACTTCTCCTTACTTAGAAACTTGCCGCGACACTTCGTCTTGGCCCTCCTAATACCCTTCGAGGCATAGTAGTCTCGAACGGCCTGCACCCGATCCTCGTGCCGTTAGTTCTGAAGTAGGCGCTTGCACTAGGTTTCGACAACCATAGACACGGCCTCCTGCTCTCCCTCTGAAACCCTGTAGAAGGTCTGCAATCAAACAAGACAACACTGATTATTACAATCACTAGGTAGTGTTGACTTTTAATTCTGTAAAGGAGAAATTACCCAAAACCGACGGAACAACATGTCGGCCACCGTCTCGCACAAGACACCGCTGACCATCTCCCCCGGCGGAGCCGGGGCAACCGAGTACAACTCCCAGCTCAGTGCTAGCTGTGGAACCTGACCCTCACCGGGCCACGTGTCCCACCCAGGGAAGTGCTGCCGGCAAATCACACCAAGGACCTGGTTGGACCTGCGGACACCACAGGGGTGTACCCAGCCCCTGCAGTATGACAAGGCCAACGCATTAGATATTAATTTGAAGGAACATGAAGGCAAAAGGTTAAAAAATATTAAATGCACTTACTTCAACCCTTTAGGCGCAATCAACCACCTCTGGTCCGGGGTCACCGGCACGGGCGGGAGCTTTGTACAACCACGCTTGTAGACCTTCTTGCCCTTCTCAACTAGCTCGTCGTTGCTGTAGCTATCATCAGAAAAGGTGTCCTCGCTACCATCAGTAGGGCCACTAGCCTCCGGAGTCTCGTGGGAAGAAGCCTCCGGGATTAGAGTCTTCTAGGACGAAGACTCTGGGACCAGACTCACATGAGGCAAAGGATCGACGACCCGAGTCAGGTGGGGCGAAGGATCAGCCACCTGAGTCTGCTGGGCCGAAGGATCGGCGACCGGAGGCTCATGGACCGAAGTCCGAGACGGGTCCACGTCAGACGGAGCAGTCCTGTGGTCGGGTGAATCAGCTGAGGGTGGCGGCGAGGAAGGCGTAGCAGCCTTCCTACCTCTCCCACTGCCACGTCCACCTCTACCAGTCTTCTTCGTCCTCCCCCGACCTCTCCCAGTCATAGAAGAAGCGCCCACCATAGCTGTCTGCATACTGTCTAGCAACGCTCTCCGGAGGGGCTGGGCTAGAATAATGGAACCACCCCTCCTAGTAGCGCTCGCGGGAGGCTCAGGGCGCTCTAGACCCTTTCCCACCATCCTGTCAACACCTGCAATGACAAAAAGTAAACGAAATTAGTACAACATAAAAAATTTGGATACGTGACATGAATATAATAATATGTATATAATTTAAGTGTATCATCATCATGAACATGGTAAAAATACACCCGATCAGCACAAATATATATGATGTTTTGCATAACAAAATTGAAAAATATACAACCTAACTCATGATTCACAAATATATGACCCCGTCGGGGTCGGGGTGTGGTTGTGATGTCAGGGTGTCGGGGTCGATCGTGGTGTCAGGGTGTCGGGGTCGGGGTGTGCTGTCAGGCTGTCGGGGTGTGGTGTCAAGGTGTCGGGTGTCGGGGTTGGGATGGGGGGGGGGGTCGGGGTGTCGATTGTCGGGGTGTCAGGGTGTCGATGGTCGCGGTCGGGGTCGGTAGTCGGGGTATCAGGTGTCGTGTTGTCGATGGTCAGGGTCGGGGTGTCGTGCCGGGGTGCCGTGTCAGGGTGTCGGGGTCGGGGTGTGGGTCGGGGTGTGGTGTCAGGGTGTCAGGGGTCGGGGTGGGGGTCAATATAGTTTTTTTAGTTTCTTCTTCTCCTCCTCCTCTCCTCTTTCTTCTTCTTCTTCTTCTTCATCTTCTTCTCCTCCTCCTCCTCCTCTTCCTCCCTCTTCTTCTCCTCCTCCTCCTCCTCCTCCTCCTCCTCCTCCTCCTCCTCCTCTTCCTCCCTCTTCTTCTTCTTCTTCTTCTTCTTCTTCTTCTTCTCCCTCCTCCTCTTCCTTCCTTCCTCCTCCTCCTTCTTCTAAACTAAAACTAAAACTAAAACTAAAACAGAAACTAAAACTAATCTAAAATAAACTAAAACTAAAATACTCTTCTTCTTCTTCTAAACTAAAACTAATCTTCTTCTTCTTCTTCTAAACTAAAATACTCTTCTTCTTCTAAACTAAAACTAAAACTAATCTAAAATAAAATAAACTAAAATTAAACTCAAACTAAAACTAAACTCAAACTATAACTATAACTATAACTATAACTAAAACAGAAACTAAACTAAAAGAATCTAAAAAAACTAAACTAAAAAAGGGGGTGGGAGAACTCACCTGCAGGGATCGCCGGAGGAGGCGCGGGGCGGCCGGTGGATGGGAGGGCGGTCGCTAGAGGAGGCGGCGGTCCGGTGGAGGGGGAGGCCGGACGGCCGCGGCGGGATGGTGCGGGGCGGCTGGACGGCCGTGGCGCGGCTGGCCGACGTGGAAGGGGCGGCGGGGGCGCGGTGGAGGTCGGGGCACCGCAGGGGAGGGGTGCAGGCCGGCGGGGCGGCCGGCTAGGGCAGACGGGGTCGGCGGCGGCGCGAATCGGGGATGGCGACACATGGGATGGGGGGGCGGGCCGACGTGGAAGGGGCGGCAGGGGCGCGGTGGAGGTCGGGGCGCCGCAGGGGAGGGGTGCAGGCCGGCGGGGCGGCCGGCTACGGCAGACGGGGTCGGTGGCGGCGCGAATCGGGGATGGTGACACATGGGATGGGGGGCGGGCCGACGTGGAAGGGGCAGCGGGGGCGCGGTGGAGGTCGGGGCGGCACAGGGGAGGGGTGCGGGGCGGCAGGGCGACCGGCTACGGCGGCGGCGGCGGCGCGGGTGTGGGTCGAGGGTGTCGGGTACAGAGAGAGAAGAGAGAGAGAGAGAGAGAGAGAGAGAGAGAGGACGGGGCGGGACGGCCGTTTACGTACCCATCTCTTTGCCGTCCGCCAGCGGATGGCAAACAGTCTTTGCCGTCCACTAGCGGACTTCAAAGAGGTGGGGCCGTTGGGTCGTTACGATTTAGACCTCCACTGGACCCCACCCACCTCTTTGTCGTCCGCCAACTGACGGCAAAGAAACTTTGCCGTCAGCTGGCGGACGACAAAGAACTAGCTGACGGCGAAGGACCTCTTCGCCTTACGCTGTCTCTCAAAGCGGACGGCAAAGGACCTCTTTGCCATCAGCTGGCAGACGACAAAGAGGCGGCGGACGGCAAAATGCGAGATTCCAGTAGTGCTTGGGTAGATCTTCACAAAGTAGGCGATCTCCTTGCCCTTACAAACTCCTTGGTTCAGCTCCACAATCTTGACGGAGGATCCCAAGTGACACCTAACCAATCTAGGAGACACCACTCTCCAAAAGGTAATAGATGGTGTGTTGATGATGAACTCCTTTCTCTTGTGCTTGAAATGATAGTCTCCCCAACACTCAACTCTCTCTCTCACACACAGATTTGGCTATGGTGGAAAGATGATTTGAGTGGAAAGCAACTTGGGGAAGGCTAGAGATCAAGATTCTTGTGGTTGGATTGGAATGTCTTGGTCTGAACACATGAGTAGGTGGTTCTCTCTCAGAAAATGAATGTTGGAAGTGTAGGCATGTTCTGATGGCTCTCTCACGAATGGAGAGGAGGGTGGAGGGGTATATATAGCCTCCACACATGATAAAGGTATCTCTCCTTCCATTATGTCACCCTGTAAAGGAGAATCAAAATTAGATCAAGCAATGTTTACTCTGCGATCTACCATGATAAAGCTCAACTCATAGAGGTCAACAGAATCTAACTCCTATACACCCAAATCATTCATGTTCAAGAATTACAATAGGACAGGTGTAGGTTCGTCATCAAATAAAAGGCATGATTAATAATTCCAAAAATGCAAATTAGGAAAAAATAGTTTTCAACACTAGGACTGCTTGTCTGTATCCTTTAGCCGTGATCTCTCCATTGACTGAGCCTTGTTTAAGATAGAACAAAATGGAATTATAACAAGGACAATTTTAGATAAGTCATCGAATAAAAATGCATGGTTAGTAATTCAAAAAACATGAATTAGGGAAAAAAATTGAACAAAACGACAAATCTGAATCTAACAACGATGGAAAAGCAATACTTTAGTATATTCTACAAAAGCTAATATGCGGGCAAAGCATGGGGAAAATCTAATGCACATTATCTTTCTTTTAGGGAATCCGATGTACACACTTGATCTGTGCATTATGTCCATATACTTGCATGGTCTAAGTTGTTGCTCCCAAGAATGAATAGATCAAAAGTGAAACAATTATGTGGATATAGAGGAAGGAATATGAGTCAGTGGGGATGGGGCACTACCTCATGCTTGGTGCCAAAGAAATATCCTTAAGAGTGATTCTTCAGTTGATTCCCAAGGTGAGAAGAATCCGACCAAAATAAAAAGAATGCAAAAGGAAGAAAAAATGCAAGATACAAATGAAGAAAGCAAACCTCTAGCCTAGAAGAAACAACAGGAAAATTTCCAACATGAAGCGACTTACTGAAGAATTATGATAAACAAATAATGCAACAAAATCAAAGAACAACTTCGATAAAAAGAGATCAAACAAAGAAGAAACCCATCTAGGGCCCGTACCCACAAATTCAATTCATAGCATTATTTAATCATTTTCAATTTAGCTTTACTCACACTTTCTTAGACTTCTTGCCCTTAGCCGGATCTTTCACTATAGGTCTTTTGTATCTTGTGAAGTGGTGGTAACATCTAATGGCTACAAATGACTTTACAAAATATAATTTTGAATTTATAAAGTGTACTTTGGTAAAAAAAACTATTTTAAAGGCATTGGCTGAAGTTGCTTACCTTGTTTGTTTTTGTGGTGCCAGTAATGCACCCTAATGGTGAGTGTGATCAAAAGAGGGCTAAGTAATGAGCAGTTTTTCCAGTGATACTATCACGTTGTATTCCAAAGAAAGCAAATATTTCAAATGTTGGGTTTGCTTCGTCATCGGCAATTCATCATGTGCATCTATTGCACGCACAAATATTTTTCAAAGTGTTACGGCTGCAAGCTTTCTGTGAAAAAGGTGCATCTGTTTGACGTTGCGCAATATTGCATAGAGTAAATAGTTAAACAATTATGGTACAATTTTATATAGTTCTTCTTTGATATAGACTTGATGCCTTGGCTTGCGGCTACCGCCAACCGGGGCAAAACATCTGTTATGCTAGTGATTAAACCAACTATGTCTAGAAAAGTATAGGCACACGTGATGCTCAAGAATGTCAACAACAGTAAGTTGAATAAAAAATGAACACAAAGGTTTTGGAAATTAACCTGACATAAGAACAGTCATTCTGATGCACTTTTCCAATTCTGAAAAAGGGAGTCAGTTGTAGGCAAACATTGGAAAGTGGCTTTGCCAATCTTCCGTGAAAGGAGCTAATTCTAAAGGGGTAGTCTATTGCTATGTACTTCTTTCTGGCTCTAAATATCTGGTAAACTTCAAATTTATACACCACCCATTCATGGAAGATTTCTTTAAATTTGGCCATTTTATCCTTTGGTATCTATCCTTCTGATGTGCCCCTACGTAAACAAAGAAGATTAAAGTGTGTTGATGGATAGGAAAAATTATATGACAGAAATATCGGCACCATTATTACTATGCGGTGGACCATAAAAAAGACAACACAATGTAGTGGAATCAGCACTTAAATGCTCTCATATCCTTATGATCCCAAGAGTGGTCTCTAAATTGCACATATTGTGTTTTTAAGTTTCTTAATAGTGGCGAACCAACCTGTGGTTGCATGGTTAGGAGGATACTGCTGGTATCCCCAGCCCACCGGAGTTGAAGTCCTAGACTTGACATTTGTTCTCGCATTTTCCTGGACTTATTTTAGGCCTTCCGGCGATGTGAGTTTAGTGGGAGGATACGTTCCCGCCGACTATAAAGGCGTCTAGCGACTTCGTCAATATCAAGATGATGTGCCGGCTCAGTCTCTCGAAGGTGCTCATAGGATTAGGTTGTGAGTGCGTTCATAGGTGTGAGTGTACATGCATATGTATTAGTGCATGCATCTGCACTATCTTAAAAATAGTTTCTTAATAGTGGACCTCCATGAGGGGAAATCTAATGATGACACAGTGTGTTATGCAACAACAATAATTACTAATATGCTACTAAAAGTAAATCAATTTAGCAAATCTATGATAGTTAACGCTTATTTGTTGGAACAAAGATGAACTAATAGATTGGCATAATATCGACCAATGTACTCGTTGATACTACAAAGGGAAAATGAGGAGAAGCGTCTTGAGCACCTTCCATGGGGAAATCTAAACATCGATTAATAAGGAAGTTAAATTATGATCTATGTGCCATTTCCTGTACCAAATTCAATTTATTTCCAACACTAAACATGTAGCAGTATCCATTTTTCATATTCGGATGGTTGATATGGAATAGCATCGGCCATCTTGGAAGAATAAAAAGGATATGATATTTCTAAACACAATTTTTCATATAGAAGATCTGCACTCGTATCAAGCTAAAATAAGGAAAAATAAATCAACTTTCTGAATCTCAACAAATAGGCATGTTACTATCGACTAATTGTTATATAATTTTGAATCTCTGGATATATTTTTATATTGACTGAATGTTATATCATTTTGAATGTCTGAATATTTTTGTATATTGCAGTCTAATTCTTCCAAAAATAAATAATAAAGAAGAGCATATTATAGTTTATTCATGGATTAAACACATATAGTGACATGATACGTCTCCGTCGTATCTACTTTTCCAAACACTTTTGCCCTTGTTTTGGACTCTAACTTGCATGATTTGAATGGAACTAACCCGGACTGACACTGTTTTCAGCAGAATTGCCATGGTGTTATTTATGTGTAGAAACAAAAGTTATCGGAATGACCTGAAACTTCATGGAGATTAATTTCGGAAATAATAAAAAATACTGCCAAAAGATCAAGGCCAGGGGGGCCACACCCTAGCCATGAGGGTGGGGGCGCGCCCCTTACCTCGTCGGCCCCCTGGAGCTCCTCCGACCTCAACTCCAACTCTATATATTCGTGTTCGGAGAGAAAAAAATCAGGGAGAAAGATTCATCACGTTTTACGATACAGAGCCGCCACCAAGCCCTAAACTCTCTCGGGAGGGCTGATCTGGAGTCCGTTCGGGGCTCCGGAGAAGGGAATCCGTCACCGTCGTTATCATCAACTATCCTCCATCACCAATTTCATGATGCTCACCGCCGTGCGTGAGTAATTCCATCGTAGGCTTGCTGGACGGTGATGGGTTGGATGAGATTTATCATGTAATCGAGTTAGTTTTGTTAGGGTTTGATCCCTAGTATCCACTATGTTCTGAGATTGATGTTGCTATGACTTTGCTATGCTTAATGCTTGTCACTAGGGCCCGAGTGCCATGATTTCAGATCTGGACCTATTATGTTTTCATCAATATATGAGAGTTCTTAATCTTATCTTGCAAGTCTATAGTCACCTACTATGTGTTATGATCCGGCAACCCCGAAGTGACAATAATCGGGACCACTTCCGGTGATGACCGTAGTTTGAGGGGTTCATGTATTCACTATGTGTTAATGCTTTTGTCCGGTACTCTATTAAAAGGAGGCCTTAATATCCCTTAGTTTCCGCTGGGACCCCGCTGCCACGGGAGGGTAGGACAAAAGATGTCATGCAAGTTCTTTTCCATAAGCACGTATGACTATATTCGGAATACATGCCTACATGATGAACCACATCCGGCATAATTCTCTATCACCGCTCCATTGCCTATGAGCTTTCCTTATATTGTTCTATGCTTATTTACTTTTCTGTTGCTATTGTTACAATCACTACAAAACACCAAAAATATTACTTTTGCTACCGTTACCTTTTGCTACCGTTACCACTACTATCATATTACTTTGCTATTAAATACCTTGATGCAGATATTAAGTTATCCAGGTGTGGTTGAATTGACAACTCAGCTGCTAATACTTGAGAATATTCTTTGGCTCCCCTTGTGTCGAATCAATAAATTTGAGTTCAACACTCTACCCTCGAAAACTGTTGCGATCCCCAATACTTGTGGGTTATCATGACATCTCTGTCATGAGACGGCGATGACCGTAGTTTGAGGAGTTCATGTATTCACTAGGTGATAATGCTTTTGTCCGGTACTCTATTAAAAGGAGGCCTTAATATCCCTTAGTTTCCGCTAGGACCCAGCTGCCACGGGAGGGTAGGACAAAAGATGTCATGCAAGTTCTTTTCCATAAGCACATATGACTATATTCAGAATACATGCCTACATTACATTGATGAATTGGAGCTAGTTCTGTGTCACCCTAGGTTATGACTGTTACATGATGAACCACATCCGGCATAATTCTCTATCATCGATCCATTGCCTACGAGCTTTCCATATATTGTTCTTCGCTTATTTACTTTTCCGTTGCTATTGTTACAATTACTACAAAACACCAAAAATATTACTTTTGCAACCGTTACCTTTTGCCACCGTTACCACTACTATCATATTACTTTGCTATTAAATACCTTGCTGCAGATATTAAGTTATCCAGGTGTGGTGGAATTGACAACTCAGATGCTAATACTTGAGAATATTCTTTGGCTCCCCTAGTGTCGAATCAATAAATTTGTGTTGAATACTCTACCCTCAAAAACTGTTGCGATCCCCTATACTTGTGGGTTATCAAGACTATTTTCCGGCCCCATTGCCGGGGAGCATAGCTCTATTCTTTGAGTCACTTGGGATTTATATTTGCTTATCATTATGAAGAACTTGAAAGATCCAAGAACCAAGATTTATCCCTCAACTACGAGGGGAGGTAAGGAACTGCCATGTAGCTCTACACTTGATTCACCTTCTGTTTTGAGGAAGCTTGCGGCACCTAAACCTGCTTCTGCTATTGATTCTGATATGTCGCATATTATTGATGATGCCACTTCTGCTATGCATGATACTTATGATGAAACTACTTCTATGCTTGATACAACCGTGCCACTTGGTGAATTTCTTGATGAACAACTTGCTAGGGCTAGAGAGAATGAAATTATTGACACTGATAATACTGATGAAAGTGATTATGAAGGCTCTCCTAATAGATATGAATTACCTGTTGTGCGTGAGGGCAATGTTATGGATGAAGAAACTAAAAGAGACTTTTTTTTCTTCCAATGATAGAAGTGATCTTAAGAAATTATTAGCTAAGCTTAAACAAAAAATTCTGAATGCTAAGATGAAATATGATCCTGCTTATGCTACTTCACCTATTTTTGTTACTGATAAGGATTATGAATTCTCTATTGATCCTGATATAATTACTTTGGTTGAATCTGATCCTTTTTATGGCTATGAATCTGAAACTGTTGTGGCACATCTTACTAAATTAAATGATATAGCTACCCTGTTCACTAATGATGAGAGAACTCGCTACTTTTATATTCTTAAAATATTTCCGTTCTCATTAAAGGGTGATGCTAAGATGGTTTAATTCTCTTGATCCTGGTTGTGTGCGTAGTCCCCAGGATATGATTTATTACTTCTCTGCTAAATATTTCTCTGCTCATAAGAAACAAGCTGCCTTAAGGGATATATATATAATTTTGTGCAAATTGAAGAAGAGAGTCTCCCACAAGCTTGGGGGAGGCTTCTCCAATTACTTAATGCTTTGCCTGATCACCCTCTTAAGAAAAATGAAATACTTGATATCTTTTATAATGGACTAACCAATGCTTCCAGAGATTACCTGGATAATTGTGTTGGTTCTGTTTTCAGGGAAAGAAAACCGGATGAAGCTGAAATTCTATTAAATAGTATGTTGACTAATGAAAATAATTGGACACTTCCTGATCCAATTCCTAAGCCAACTCCGAAGAAGAGGGGTGTTCTACATCTCAGTCCTGAAGATATGCAAGAAGCAAAGAAATCTATGAAAGAAAAGGGTATTAAAGCTGAAGATGTTAAGAATTTACCTCCTATTGAAGAAATACATGGTCTTAATTTACCGCCTTTTGAAGAAATATATGGTTTTAATCCATCACCTATTGAAGAAACACATGGTCTTGATAACCCGACATAGGTAGTAAAGGTAAATTCTCTCTATAGATATGATAAAGCTGAAATCCCATTCACCAAGTTTGCTAGCCCATGTTTAGATGAGTTTGATAAATTTATGGTTAAGCAAGAAGACTTCAATGCTTATTTTGGTAGAGAATTAAAACACAGTGATGATATGCTTGAACACTTGGGTGATTATATGGCTAATGTCAAAGGTGAACTTAAACTTATTAGTAAACATGCTTCTATGGTTACCACTCAAGTAGAACAAGTACTTGAAGCTCAAAATGATTTGCTCAATGAATTGAATAGTAAGAATAATGACTATGCTGTTAAAGTGGCTACTAGAACTGATAAATTGAGTCAGGAACCTTGGTATCCTGTAGGACTCCCTAAGAGAATTGAGCAAGATTCTCAGAGAAATAATGTAGATGCACATAGTCCTTCTAAAAGGAAGAAAAATAAAAATGATAGGACTTTGCATGCTTCTAGTGAACCTATTGCTGAAACACCTGAGAATCCCAATGATATTTCTATTTTTGATGTTGAAACACAATCTGGTAATGAACAGGAAACTAGTGATGATGTAAGTGATAATGTTCATGTTGATGCTCAACTTAGTAATGATAATGATATAGAAATTGAACCTGTTGTTGATCTTGATAACCCACAACCAAAGAATCAACGTTATGATAAGAGAGACTTTGTTGCTAGGAAACATGGTAAAGAAAGAGAACCATGGGTTCAAAAACCCATGCCTTTTCTTCCCAAACCTTCCAAGAAAAAGGATGATGAGGATTTTGAGCGCTTTGCTGAAATGATTAGACCTATTTTTTGCGTATGCGTTTAACTGATATGCTCAAAATGAATCCTTATCCTAAGTACATGAAAGATATTGTTACTAATAAAAGGAAGATACCGGAAGCTGAAATTTCCACCATGCTTGCTAATTATACTTTGAAGGGTGGAATACCTAAGAAACTAGGAGATCCGGGAATACCAACTATACCATGCTCCATTAAAAGAAACTATGTTAAAACTGCTTTATGTGATCTTGGAGCCGGTGTTAGTGTTATGCCTCTCTCTTTATATCGTAGACTTGATTTAAATAAGTTGACACCTACTGAAATATCTTTGCAAATGGCTGATAAATCAACTGCTATACCTGTCGGTATTTGTGAGGATGTGCCTGTTGTGGTTGCAAACGTTACTATTTTAACGGACTTTGTTATTCTTGATATTCCCGAGGACGATAGTATGTCTATTATTCTTGAAAGACCCTTTTTGAATACTGCAGGGGCTATTATTGATTGCACCAAAGGCAATGTCACTTTTCATGTTAATGGTAATGAGCATACGGTACACTTCCCGAGGAAACAACCTCAAGTCCACAGTATCAGTTCTATTGGAAAAATTCCATCGATTATTTTTGGAGGTTTTGAATTTCCTCTTCCTATTGTCAAGAATAAATATGATATTCTTATTGTTGGGGATGTGCATATCCCCATTGAGGTAACCTAGTGTTATTCGAAAATTCTCCGGTTCCATGTTATTCGGAATGAGTTTGTTAACAAGACTTGATCAACCTTGTTAGTGGATTCCTTTTGATGAGCATGAGATGCATGAATTAGAACACAACTCTATGTACCCTCTTTCTACTTTCTGTTATTTTTATTAAATAAAGCAAAAATAGTAATTTCTGTCCGTTTTCTGATTATCCATGCAATATAAAAATACCCCAAAAATAAAAGTTCTCTAAATGCCCTGAAATTTGAATATGTTTTTTGGAAGATTTGAAAATATTTGGCACTGAGATTGCTCGCCTCCAAGCAGCAGCCCACGATGCAATGACTGATGCATCTCTGTACGACCCCAACTACAACATTGGATATCCGCCAGGCCATCCGTGGTATTAGACCAACTTAGGCCAAAAGCCTAAGCTTGGGGGAGTACGTATTTCCCACCGACATTACCTTCATGTTCACACACTTATTGCTAGTTGTCGGTGCTCATACTTTTTCATTGTAATATCCATGCTAGTTTATTTTCCTTTTTATGCCTTCTTCTTGTGTGTTTAATAAACCTTAAGAAAAACAAAAAAAATAGTTGTAGCTTTTAGCTAGTTTTAATTTCCATGCTTGTAGTAGTAATTAAAAAGAAAACCCAAAAATATTTCGTGTTCTTCTTTTGCTTGTTGGGAGCTTTCCCGTGTAAATAGTTTTATTTCTTTTCTTTTCTTTGGGGGTCGATAGGAGAAGACTATGATTAAATTGTTAAAGTGGCTCTTATATGCATTATTGTAGATTTAACCAAGAGTCCATATTGCCTTGTCTTCTCCTGCTTATTGAATGCTTGCAGATTCTAGCTTAGTCCAATGCACGTGCACTGTTATATTTATTCACATCATTCGGTCGTGCAAGTGAAAGGCAATAATGGCGATATATGATGGACTGACTGGGATGGGAGAAGCTGGTATGAACTCGACCTCTCTTGTTTTTGTAAATATGATTAGTTCATCGTTCCTGATTCAGTCTATTATGAATAAACATGTTTATGATGACAATTAGAGATCATAGTTTCTTATGACATGCTTAATTAGCTAGGAGCTTACAATGGTTTACCTTGCGTGCCAACATGCTATTAAAATGGTTGTGATGTGGTATGATAGGGTGGTATCCTCCTCTGAATGATTTAAGTAACTTGACTTGGCGCATGTTCACGCATGTAGTAGAAACAAAATCAACATAGCCTTGACGATATTTATGTTCATGGTGGATTATATCCTACTCATGCTTGCACTCGGTGTTGATTAATTTTAATGCATGTTCATGACTGTTGTCGCTCTCTAGCTGATCGCTTCCCAGTCTTTTGCTAGCCTTCACCTGTACTAAGCGGGAATACTGCTTGTGCATCCAACTCCATAAACCCCAAAATTATTCCATATGAGTCCACCATACCTACCTATATACGGTATCTACCCACCGTTCCAAGTAAATTTGTATGTGCCAAACTCTAAACCTTCAAATAAATATCCTGTTTTGTATGCTCGAATAGCTCATGTATCAACTAGGGCTGTCCGTATCTTCCATGTTAGGCAGGTTATTCTCAAGAGGAGTGGACTCCGCTCCTCACTCATGAGAAAAATGGTTGGTCACTGGGATGCCCAGTCCCATGCTTTATGCAAATCAAATCAAAATAATTGCAAACAAAACTCCCCCTGGGACTCTTGTTAGTTGGAGGCACTCGTTGTTTCGAGCAAGCCACGGATTGATGCTTGTTGGTGGAGGGGGAGTATAAACTTTACCATTCTGTTTGGGAACCGCCTATAATGTGTGTAGCATGGAAGATATCGCCATCTCTTGGTTGTTATGTTGACAATGAAAGTATGCCGCTCAAAATATTATTCATCTCTATTTTAAAACCAACCTCTCGCACCTCTACAAATCCCTGCTTTCCTCTGCGAAGGGCCTATCTATTTACTTTTATGCTGAGTCATCCTCCTCTTATTAAATACCACCCGCTGGAGAGCACCTCTGTCATTTGCATTCATTATTGTTAGTTTACATTGAGTATGACTTGACTGGATCTCTTTTACCATGACTTACAATGTTTAGTCAGTCCTTGATCTTTAAAGGTGCTCTGCATTTATGTTTTGCGGTCTCAGAAAGGGCTAGCGAGATACCATCTTGTTAGATCATATTATGATTGTTTTGAGAAAGTGTTGTCATCCGAGATTTATTATTATTGCTCGCTAGTTGATTATGCTATTGATATGAGTAAACATGAGACCTAAGCGTTATTGTGAATATGGTTAGTTTATAATCTTTGCTAAAAACTTGAATGCTGGCTTTACATATTTACAACAACAAGAGCAAACAGAGTTTGTAAAAGTTTTTCTTTATCACTTCCAGTTTGTCAACTGAATTGCTTGAGGACAAGCAAAAGTTTAAGCTTGGGGGAGTTGATATGTCTCCGTCGTATCTACTTTTCCAAACACTTTTGCCCTTGTTTTGGACTCTAACTTGCATGATTTGAATGGAACTAACCCGGACTGACGCTGTTTTCAGCAGAATTGCCATGGTGTTATTTATGTGCAGAAACAAAAGTTCTCGGAATGACCTGAAACTTTACGGAGATTATTTTTGGAAATAATAAAAAATACTGGCAAAAGATCAAGGCCAGGGGGCCCACACCCTAGCCACGAGGGTGGGGGGTGCGCCTGCCCCCCTGGGCGCGCCCCCTACCTCGTGGCCCCCCTGGAGCTCCTCCGACCTAACTCCAACACTATATATTCGTGTTCGGAGAGAAAAAAATTAGGGAGAAAGATTCATCGCATTTTACGATACGGAGCCACCGCCAAGCCCTAAACTCTCTCGGGAGGGCTGATCTGGAGTCCGTTCGGGGCTCTGGAGAGGGGAATCCGTCGCCGTCGTCATCATCAACCATCCTCCATCACCAATTTCATGATGCTCACCGCCGTGCATGAGTAATTCCAGCGTAGGCTTGCTGGACAGTGATAGGTTGGATGAGATTTATCATGTAATAGAGTTAGTTTTGTTAGGGTTTGATCCCTAGTATCCACTATGTTCTGAGATTGATGTTGGTATGACTTTGCTATGCTTAATGCTTGTCACTAGGGTCCGAGTGCCATGATTTCAGATCTGAACCCATTATGTTTTCATCAATATATGAGAGTTCTTGATCCTATCTTGCAAGTCTATAGTCACCTACTATGTGTTATGATCCGGCAACCCCGAAGTGACAATAATCGGGACCACTTCCGGTGATGACCGTAGTTTGAGGAGTTCATGTATTCACTATGTGTTAATGCTTTTGTCCAGTACTCTATTAAAAGGAGGCCTTAATATCCCTTAGTTTCCGCCAGGACCCCGCTGCCACGGGAGGGTAGGGCAGAAGATGTCATGCAAGTTCTTTTCCATAAGCTCGTATGACTATATTCAGAATAAATGCCTACATTACATTGATGAATTGGAGCTAGTTCTGTGTCACCCTAGGTTATGACTGTTACATGATGAACCACATCCGGCATAATTCTCTATCACCGATCCATTGCCTACGAGCTTTCCATATATTGTTCTTCGCTTATTTACTTTTCCGTTGCTATTGTTACAATCACTACAAAGCACCAAAAATATTACTTTTGCAACCGTTACCTTTTGCTACCGCTACCACTAGTATCATATTACTTTGCTACTAAACACTTTGCTGCAGATACTAAGTTTCCAGGTGTGGTTGAATTGAAAACTCAGTTGCTAATACTTGAGAATATCCGTTGGCTCCCCTTGTGTCGAATCAATAAATTTGGGTTGAATACTCTACCCTCGAAAACTGTTGCGATCCCCTATACTTGTGGGTTATCATGACATCTCTGTCATGAGACGGCGGGATAAAATTAATCATCATATTTGGTTATGATAACAGGGTGTTATTCTAAAATACCAAGGATGAAAGTACATCAAATGGAGAATGATGAGGTAGAGATGAACTCAACCTAATCTACGGATTCAATATGTGTAGCGGTACCATTGTAACACCTTCATATCAAAGTAGCCCATGGTGTGCACAACTACGTTGGCGGAGAACTTCTGCATCTAGCGCCATAGGCTCACCAACATGCATGCGGCAAGTACGCCACCGTACGCGCCCTCTTTGATGGAGAGATTGTAGAATCAATTGGGACACGCCCATACCTCAAAAAGAAAGAACATAAATCACAACAGCACATCAGCCTGGGCATCAACATGAACCAACGTAGCTCATCAAAAGGAATAATTAAATCAGAAAATAATTTCTTGGCAAGATAATCATGAGAGGGAGAGCGCGCAAGAGAGAGATGGGATGGGGGAGAGAAGTGGCCACAAACATGCATCTCATGGATGACAGGAAAGAAGGACGACTGCTAGAACTTCACCCGATGCAAGAGCCCGAGGGTACCACAACCTAGCGGCAGAGGCCTGCTACGTCTCCGTAGTATCTACTTTTTCAAACACTTTTGCTCTTGTTTTTGACTCTAATTTGCATGATTTGAATAAAACTAACCTGGATTGACGTTGTTTTCCGCAGAACTACCATGACGTTGTTTTTGTGCAAAAATATAAGTTCTCAGAATTGGACGAAATTTTTTGGAGATTTTTTATGGAAATATAAAAAATACTTGACCGAAGACCCACCAGAAGTGGCCCTGAAGGAAATATAACCTAGAGGCAATAATAAAGTTGTTATTTATATTTCCTTATATCATGATAAATGTTTATTATTCATGCTAGAATTGTATTAATCGGAAACTTAGTACATGTGTGAATACATAGACAAAATGAGTGTCACTAGTATGCCTCTACTTGACTAGCTCGTTAATCAAAGATGGTTAAGTTTCCTAGCCATGGACAGGAGTTTTCATTTGATTAATGGGATCACATCATTAGAGAATGATGTGATTGACTTGACCCATCCGTTAGCTTATCACGATGATCGTTTAGTTTGTTGCTATTGCTTTCTTCATAACTTCTACATGTTCCTATGACTATGAGATTATGCAACCCCCGAATACCGGAGGAACACTTAGTGTGCTATCAAATGTTTCAACGTAACTGGGTGATTATAAAGATGCTCTACAGGTGTCTCCGATGGTGTTTGTTGAGTTGGTGTAGATCGAGATTAGGATTTGTCACTCGGATTGTCAGAGAGGTGTATTTGGGCCCTCTCGGTAATGCACATCACTATAAGCCTTGCAAGAAATGTGACTAATAATTTAGTTAGGGATAATGCATTACGGAACGAGTAAAGAGACTTGCCGGTAACGAGATTGAACTAGGTATTGAGATACTGACGATCGAATCTCGGGCAAGTAACATACCGATGACAAAAGGAACAACGTATGTTGTTATGTGGTTTGACCGATAAAGATCTTCGTGGAATATGTAGGAACCAATATGAACATCTAGGTTCCACTATTGGTTATTGGCCGGAGATGAGTCTCGGTCATGTCTACATAGTTCTCGAACCCGTAGGGTCCGCACGTTTAACGTTCGATGACGATCGGTATTATGAGTTTATGTGTTTTGATGTACCGAAGGTTGTTCGGAGTACGGGATGTGATCACGGACATGACAAGGAGTCTCAAAATGGTCGAGACATAAATATCGATATATTGGAAGGCTATGTTTGGACATCGGAATGGTTCCGAGTGAGTTCGGGCATTTACCGGAGTACCGGGGGGTTACCGGAACCCCCCGAGGAGTGTA
This sequence comes from Triticum urartu, assembly GCF_056163025.1. Classification (NCBI taxonomy): domain Eukaryota; kingdom Viridiplantae; phylum Streptophyta; class Magnoliopsida; order Poales; family Poaceae; genus Triticum; species Triticum urartu. The sequence continues at coordinate 438,283,079 of NC_141878.1, read as the reverse complement.
TGGGCCTTATTGGGCCTTAGTGGGAGAGAGGAGGAGGTGGCCAAGGTGGAGGGCGCGCCCCCCAAGCCCAATCCGAATTGGGTGGGGGGCCGCCCCCCTTTCCTTCCCTCTCTCTCCCCCTTCCTTCCTCTCCTACTCCAACTAGGGAAGGGGGAATCCTACTCCCACCGGGAGTAGGACTCCACCCTTGGGCGCGCCATGAGAGGGCCGGCCCTCCCTATCCTCAACTCCTTTATATATGGGGGAAGGGGACACCCCATAGACACACAAGTTGATTGTTTAGCCGTGTGCGGTGCCCCCCTCCATAGATTTTCACCTCGGTCATATCGTTGTAGTGCTTAGGCGAAGCCCTGCGTCGATAACTTAATCATCACCGTCATCACACCGTCGTGCTGACGAAACTCTCCCTTGACCTCACTGGATCTAGAGTTTGTGGGACGTCACCGAGCTGAATGTGTGCAGATCGCGGAGGTGCCGTAACTTCGGTGCTACGATTGGTCGGATCGTGAAGACGTAAGACTATATCAACTACGTTGTCATAACGCTTCCGCTGACGGTCTACAAGGGTACGTGGACAACACTTTCCCCTCTCGTTGCTATGCATCACCTAGATGGATCTTGCGTGTGCGTAGGATTTCTTTTGAAATTACTGTGTTCCCCAACAGTGGTATCAGAGCCAGGTTTATATGTAGATGTTATATGCACGAGTAGAACACAAAGGATTAGTGGGCGTGGGTATATACATATTCCTTGCCGTCACTAGTTGATTCTTGATTCAGCGGTATTGTTGGATGAAGCGGCTCAGACTTACATTATGTGTACGCTTACGCGAGACTGGTTCTACCGACGTACTTCGCACACAGGTGGCTAGTGGGTGTCAGTTCCAACTTTAGTTGAATTGGAATTCAATGAACAGGGTTCTTTCTAAAGATCAAAAAGCAATCACTATACCTGAATTCAACAACATACCTAGAGGCAATAATAAAGTTATTATTTATTTCCTTATTTCATGATAAATGTTTATTATTCATGCTATAATTGTATTAACCGGAAACATGATACATGTGTGAATACATAGACAAACAGAGTGTCACTAGTATGCCTCTACTTGACTAGCTCGTTAATCAAAGATGGTTATGTTTCCTAACCATGGACAAAGAATTGTTATTTGATTAACGGGATCACATCATTAGGTGAATGATCTGATTGACATGACCCATTCCATTAGCTTAGCACCCGATCGTTTAGTATGTTGCTATTGCTTTCTTCATGACTTATACATGTTCCTATGACTATGAGATTATGCAACCCCCGTTTGCCAGAGGAACACTTTGTGTGCTACCAAACGTCACAACGTAACTGGGTGATTATAAAGGTGCTCTACAGGTGTCTCCAAAGGAACTTGTTGGGTTGACGTATTTCGAGATTAGGATTTGTCACTCCGATTGTCGGAGAGGTAATCTGGGCCCACACGGTAATGCACATCACTATAAGCCTTGCAAGCAATGCAACTAATGAGTTAGTTGCAGGATGACGTATTACGGAACGAGTAAAGAGATTTGCCGGTAACAAGATTGAACTAGGTATTGAGATACCGATGATCGAATCTCGGGCAAGTAACATACCGATGACAAAGGGAACAACGTATGTTGTTATGCGGTTTGACCGATAAAGATCTTAGTAGAATATGTAGGAGCCAATATGATCATCCAGGTTCCGCTATTGGTTATTAACCAGAGACGTGTCTCAGTCATGTCTACATAGTTCTCGAACCCGTAGGGTCCGCATGCTTAAAGTTAGATGATGGTTATATTATGAGTTTATATGTTTTGATGTACCGAAGGTAGTTATGAGTCCCGGATATGATCACGGACATGACGAGGAGTCTCGAAATGGTCGAGACGTAAAGATCGATATATTGGACGACTATGTTTGGACACCGGAAAGGTTCCGGAAGGTTTCGGACATTTATCGGAGTACCGGGGGTTACTGGAATCCCCCCGAGAACTAATGGGCATTGTTGGGCCTTAGTGGAGAGAGAGGGGCCGGCCAGGGCAAGAGGCGCACCCCCTCCCCTTGAGTCTGAATAGGACAAGGAAAGGGGGGCGGCGCCCCCCTTGCCTTTCCCCTCTCCCACTCCTTCCTTCCCCTCCTTCTTGGACTTGGAAAGGGAGGGGCAAACCTACTTGGAGTAGGTTTCCCCTCCTAGGGCGCGCCACCCCCTTGGCCGGCCCTCTCCTCCACCCCCTTTATATACGAAGGAGGGGGCACCCCATAGACACAACAATTGATCTCTTGATCTCTTAGCCGTGTGCGGTGCCCCCCTCCACCATAATCCACCTCGATCGTATCGTAGCGTGCTTAGGCCAAGCCCTGCATCGGTAGAACATCATCATCACCACCACGCCGTTGTGCAGACGAAACTCTCCCTCAACACTCGGCTGGATCTAAGTTCGAGGGACGTCATCGAGTTGAACGTGTGCAGAACTCGGAGGTGCCGTGCGTTCGGTACTTGATCGGTCGGATCGTGAAGACGTACGACTACATCAACCGCGTAGTGCTAACGCTTCCGCTTCCGGTCTATGAGGGTACGTGGACACACTCTCCCCTCTCGTTGCTATGCATCACCATGATCTTGCGTGTGCGTAGGATTTTTTTTTGAAATTACTACGTTCCCCAACAGTGGCATCCGAGCCAGGTTTTATGCGTAGATGTCATATGCACGAGTAGAACACAAGTGAGTTGTGGGCGATACAAGTCGTACTGCTTACCAGCATGTCATACTTTGGTTCGGTGGTATTGTTGGATGAAGCGGCCCGGACCGACATTACGCGTATGCTTACGCGAGACTGGTTCTACCGACGTGCTTTGCACACATGTGGCTGGTGGGTGTCAGTTTCTCCAACTTTAGTTGAACCAAGTGTGGCTATGCCCGGTCCTTGAGAAGGTTAAAACAGCACTAACTTGACGAACTACTGTTGTGGTTTTGATGCGTAGGTAAGAACGGTTCTTGCCCAGCCCGTAGCAACCACGTAAAACTTTGCAACAACAAAGTAGAGGACGTCTAACTTGTTTTTGCAGGGCATATTGTGATGTGATATGGTCAAGGCATGATGCTATATTTTATTGTATGAGATGATCATGTTTTGTAACCGAGTTATCGGCAACTAGCAGGAGCCATATGGTTGTCGCTTTATTGTATGCAATGCAATCACCCTGTAATGCTTTACTTTATCACTAAGCGGCAGCGATAGTCGTAGAAGCATAAGTTGGCGAGACGACTACGATGCTACGATGGAGATCAAGGTGTCGCACCGGTGATGATGGTGATCATGATGGTGCTTCGGAGATGGAGATCACAAGCACAAGATAATGATGGCCATATCATATCACTTATATTGATTGCATGTGATGTTTATCTTTTATGCATCTTATCTTACTTTGATTGGCGGTAGCATTATAAGATGATCTCTCTCTAAATTATCAAGATATAAGTGTTCTCCCTGAGTATGCACCGTTGCGAAAGTTCTTCGTGGTGAGACACCACGTGATGATCGGGTGTGATAGGCTCTACGTTCAAATACAACGGGTGCAAAACAGTTGCACACGCGGAATACTCAGGTTAAACTTGACGAGCCTAGCATATAACAGATATGGCCTCGGAACATTGGAGACCGAAAGGTCGAGCGTGAATCATATAGTAGATATGATCAACATAGTGATGTTCACCATTGAAAACTACCCCATCTCACGTGATGATCGGACATGGTTTAGTTGATATGGATCACGTGATCACTTAGATGATTAGAGGGATGTCTATCTAAGTGGGAGTTCATAAGTAATATGATTAGTTGAACTTAAATTTATCATGAACTTAGTCCTGATAGTATTTGCATATCTATGTTGTAAATCAATAGCTCGCACATAGATTCCCCGTTTATTTTTGATATGTTCCTAGAGAAAAAAATTGAAAGATGTTAGTAGCAATGATGCGGATTGGATCTGTGATCTGAGGATTATCATCATTGCTGCACAGAAGAATTATGTCCTTGATGCACCGCTAGGTGACGGACCTATTGCAGGAGCATATGCAGACGTTATGAACGTTTGGCAAAGCTCGGTATGATGAATACTTGATAGGTTAGTGCACCATGCTTTACGGCTTAGAACCGGGACTTCAAAAATGCTTTGAACGCCACGGAGCATATAAGATGTTTCAAGAGTTGAAATTAGTATTTCATACTCATGCCCGTGTCGAGAGGTAGGAGACCTCTGACAGTACTTTGCCTACAAAGATGGAGGAGAATAGCTCAACCAATGAACATGTGCTCAGATTGTCTGGGTACTACAATTGCTTGAATCAAGTTGGAGTTAATCTTCCAAATAAAATAGTGATTGACAAAATTCTCTAGTCACCATCACCAAGTTAGTAGAACTTCGTGATGAACTATAGTATGCAAGGGATGACGAAAACGATTCTCGAGCTTTTCATGATGATGAAATCGATGAAGGTAGAAATCCAGAAAGAGCATCAAGTGTTGATGATTAACAAGACCACTAGTTTCAAGAAAAAGGGCAAAGGGAAAGAAAGGGAACTTCAAGAAGAACGGCAAGCAAGTTGCCGCTCAAAGTGAAGAAGCCCAAGTCAGGACCTAAGCCTGAGACTAAGTGCTTCTACTGCAAAGGGACAGGTCACTGGAAGCAGAACTGCCCCAAGTATTTGGCGGATAAGAAGGATGGCAAAGTGAACAATGCTATATTGTGATATACATGTTATTGATGTGTGCTTTACTAGTGTTTTTAGCAACCCCTCGGTATTTGATGCTGGTTCAGTTGCTAAGAGTAGTAACTCGAAACGGGAGTTGCAGAATGAACAGAGACTAGTTAAGGGTGAAGTGACAATGAGTATTGGAAGTGGTTCCAAGATTGATATGATCATCATCGCACACTCAATATACTTTCGGGATTGTTAAACCTAAATAAATGTTATTTGGTGTTTGCGTTGAGCATAAATATGATTTTATCATGTTTATTGCAATATGGTTATTCATTCAAGTTAGAGAATAATTGTTGTTCTGTTTACATGAATAAAACCTTCTATGGTTATACACCCAATGAAAATGGTTTGTTGGATCTCGATCGTAGTGATACACATATTCATAATATTGAAGCCAAAAGATGCAAAGTTAATAATGATAGTGCAAATTATTTGTGGCACTGCCAATTAGGTCATATTGGTGTAAAAGCGCATGAAGAAAATCCATGCTAATGGGCTTTTGGAATCACTTGATTATGAATCAGTTGATGCTTGCGAACCATGCCGCATGGGAAAAGATGACTAAGACTCCGTTCTCCGGAACAATGGAGCGAGCAACTGACTTATTGGATATAATACATACTGATGTATGAGGTCCGATGAGTTTTGAGGCTCGCGGCGGGTATCATTATTTTCTGACCTTCACAGACGATTTGAGCAGATATGGGTATATCTACTTGAAAAACATAAGTCTGAAACATTTGAAAAGTTCAAAGAATTTCAGAGTGAAGTGGAAAATCATCGTAACAAGAAAATAAAGTTTCTACGATCTGATCGCAGAGGCGAATATTTGAGTTACGAGTTTGGTCTTCAATTAAAACAATGTGGAATAGTTTCACAAACTCATGCCACCTGGAACACCACAGCGTAATGGTGGGTTAGAACGTCAGAACCGTACTTTATTTGATATAGTGCAATCTATGATGTCTCTTACCGATTTACCACTATCGTTTTGGGGTTATGCATTAGAGACAGATGCATTCACGTTAAAAAGGGCACCATCTAAATCCATTGAGACGACACTGTATGAACTGTAATTTGGCAAGAAACCAAAGTTGTCATTTCTTAAAGTTTGGGGTTGCGATGCTTATAAGAAAAAGTTTCATCCTGATAAGTTCAAACCCAAATCGGAGAAATGTGTCTTCATAGGATACCCAAAGGAAACAGTTGGGTACACCTTCTATCACAGATCCGAAGGCAAGACATTCGTTGCTGAGAATGGATCCTTTCTAGAGAAAGAGTTTCTCTCGAAAGAAGTGAGTGGGAGGAAAGTAGAACTTGATTGTAGCGACCAGACCTCAAACGGTCCAATCTCTGTGCTCAGGTGTCATCCCTGGATCAGTAATGCTGACACCACACAGTACTTGAAGGATTTATAACAGAGTAGCAATCACACACTTATTACATCGAGTTTCTCAAATGAGAACTTATTACAATAAATATGGCTCAAGGCCATCTAATAACGATAACAGCGGAAGGCTTGGAAGATAAGTGAGTCCATCAACTCCAACGGCATCACTGAGTATAGAACCATGACCTAAAAGCACCTTACTCGTCGTCTGAAAAGTATGCAACATGAACGTTGCAGCCCGAAACGAGTTAGCACATGGAATATGCTGGCAATGTAACACATAAAGAGCAATGAAAGAAATAGGCTATACTATATGCATATTTGGCTGGTGGAAAGCTCTATGGTTATAGTTTTGCGTAAAGCCAATTTTTCCCTACTGCAAAGGAATAAATTTTATTTAACTATCATGGTAGTTGTTAAACATTGAGAGTGTAGACACGCTCTCAATCCCAATTAAACATCATCATTAAAAACCCAACAAATTAATTAGAGTAACATGATGAGATTCACATGATAATCCAAGTACTGGATACTCAAGATGTCCATAACCGGGGACACGGCTAACCATGGTTAGTTTATACACTCTGCATAGGTTTGCGCACTTTTCCCCACAAGACTTGATCTCCTCCGTTGGGATTCTCGGACTACAAGGTGTTTGAGAAACAGATGACCGAGACACAGTCTTTCAGAAGCGCTAGCACCTTACGATCGGGTAGACCGTTACACCTACTTTCCCCTACATTTGTTAGTCTACCACTGTAAGAGTTTGCACGACTTACTCAACTATTCTAGAGCCCATAGTAGCTTGTGGCTGCACACGGAAGTTTCTAGCATGAATAATCTCATGATCCCTTTGAGCTTGGGTGGCAGTCCAAAAGAAAAACAGGCAATCGCTGGAATACCCAGGTGCCTCAATCCACCCAGATATGTATTTAAGTTGTCACCTTGGATAAACCATTAATTTAACAATCTCACATCTGTCATGGATACAATCACCCAGTCCACGTCTACTAGCATAGCATGGCAACATAAGCAAACGTAGAAGTAACTCCCAAAGGTTTGATAATAAACAGATAATAGGTACTACCTCAACTACTTCCCAAACCCACAATTTAATTAGATCCTAATAATGCAATGTGTGAGGATTGATCTAATGCAATAAAACTGGGTAGTAGGAGGTATGATCAAAGTGTTACTTGCCTTGCTGATGATCCGCAAAACCTAGCGATTCGAAGTAGCAAGCGGCGCACTCCGGGTACTCTATCGCAAAAAACCAAGCATACAATAAGTACTCAACTAATGCACAGGTAAAACTCAAATAAGAGATCTAACTAGAAAGTTCAACTTAAGAACTCCGGTTGGCAAAAAGAACCAAACCGAATGAAGCAACGAAAGACAATCGGCAAAAGAAACAGGCTTCATTTACTATTTTGGATCTAGGGCAATTTTTACAGATGCAAAAACTTGTTTGAGTTGGTTAAACGGAAAGAGGGTTTCGAGACGTAACTCCAGGCGCTTGAATCGCCTGATTCCGATAAACGAGCGAAAAGTTATACTAGAACGAAAATCGGACGAGGAATCGCGATCAGAAAAATCATGGATTTAATCCGACAAAAAGAAAACGACGAACAGATTAACGAACGAATGTGCGTTATCTGGATCTAAACGATGAACGCATTCGTTAAAATGAACGAACGAGCGAACGCTCGCTAATTAACTAAACCGGAGAAAAAACCGACGAAAAACCGAATGGTTTTTCGAGAAAAACCGGCGGCGGGGCGGGGTCAACCTCCGGCGAGGCGAGGCGGCGGGCGGCGTGGCTCCGGCGACGGGGCGATGCGGTGGTGCAGCGGCGGGGCGGCGGTGCGGCGAGGCGGCGGCGGCGCGGCGCGCGAGGCGAGGCGGCTACGGCGTCAGGGGCGGCGGGGCGGCGCTAGGGTTTGGGGTGGCTCGGCTGGGCTCCCCCGGCTTATAAGGCCGGCCGGGCTAAGTGTCCGGGTCGGACACGGCCCGACAGGTCGGTTCGCGTTTTTTTAAATAGTTACGCTCAGAAAAAAACAAAAGGAATACTAAACGGACTCCAAAAATCCCGAAATAAATTTTCCCTGGCTTCTAAAATCAAGCCGCATAGGATGAACATTTATTTGGGGCCTAAATGCAATTTTGAAAAACGCGCATTTTTCCTAAATTCAAATAAAATAGCAAATAAAACCAAAATAAAATCTTATTTGATTTTTTATTAAATCCTCAATATTTCTTTATTTTGGGAAAGTCATTTTATTCCTTCTCTCATATTTTTGTAATAGAAATAATTGAATGATAAAATAAATAAAATCAAATGATCCTATTTTCAAAATTTGAGAAAACTCAAATATGAAAATACCGAAATCCCCAACTCTCTCCGAGGGTCCTTGAGTTGCGCATAATTTCTAGGATCAACCAAAATGCAATAAAATATGATATGCATGTTGGGTAACATAGTAATTTCAAAAAATTCCTACGCACACGCAAGATCATGGTGATGCATAGCAACGAGAGGGGAGAGTGTGATCTACGTACCCTTGTAGACCGACAGCAGAAGCGTTATGACAACGCGGTTGATGTAGTCGTACGTCTTCACGGCCCGACCGATCAAGCACCGAAACTACGGCACCTCCGAGTTTTAGCACACGTTCAGCTCGATGACGATCCCCGGACTCCGATCCAGCAAAGTGTCGGGGAAGAGTCCCGTCAGCACGACGGCGTGGTGACGATCTTGATGTTCTACCGTCGCAGGGCTTTGCCTAAGCACCGCTACAATATTATCGAGGATTATGGTGGAAGGGGGCACCGCACACGGCTAAGAAAACGATCACGTGGATCAACTTGTGTGTCTAGAGGTGCCCCCTGCCCCTGTATATAAAGGAGCAAGGGGGAGGAGGCCGGCCCTAGGAGGGGCGCGCCAGGGAGTAGGATTCCTACTCCTAGTTGGAGTAGGTTTCCTCCTTTCCTAGTCCAACTAGGAGAAGGGGGGAAAGGTGGGAAGAGGGGAAGGAAGGGAGAGAGGGGCCGCGCCCCAAACCCCTTGTCCAATTCGGACTGGGCTTGGGAGGGCGCGCGCCACCTCCTGGTCCTTTCCACTAAGGCTCATTAAGGCCCATTGCTTCTTCCTCGTATTCCCGTAACTCCCCGGTACCTCCGGAAATACCAGAATCACTCGGAACCTTTCCGATGTCCGAATATAGTCGTCCAATATATCGATCTTTACGTCTCGACCATTTCGATACTCCTCGTCATGTCCCCGATCTCATCTGGGACTCCGAACTCCTTCGGTACATCAAAACATATAAACTCATAATGAAACTGTCATCGAAACCTTAAGCGTGCGGACCCTACGGGTTCGAGAACAATGTAGACATGACCGAGACACGTCTCCGGTCAATAACCAATAGCGGAACCTGGATGCTCATATTGGCTCCCACATATTCTACGAAGATCTTTATCGGTCAGACCGCATAACAACATACGTTGTTCCCTTTGTCATCAGTATGTTACTTGCCCGAGATTCGATTGTCGGTATCTCAATACCTAGTTCAATCTCGTTACCGGCAAGTCTCTTTACTCGTTTCGTAATACATCATCTCGCAACTAACTCATTAGTTGCAATGCTTGCAAGGCTTATGTGATGTGCATTACCAAGAGGGCCCAGAGATACCTCTTCGACAATCGGAGTGACAAATCCTAATCTCGAAATACGCCAACCCAACATGTACCTTTGGAGACACCTGTAGAGCTCCTTTATAATCACCCAGTTACGTTGTGACGTTTGGTAGCACACAAAGTGTTCCTCCGGCAAACGGGAGTTGCATAATCTCATAGTCATAGGAACATGTATAAGTCATGAAGAAAGCAATAGCAACATACTAAACGATCGGGTGCTAAGCTAATGGAATGGGTCATGTCAATCACATCATTCTCCTAATGATGTGATCCCGTTAATTAAATAACAACTCTTTGTCTATGGTTAGGAAACATAACCATCTTTGATTAACGAGCTAGTCAAGTAGAGGCATACTAGTGACACTCTGTTTGTCTATGTATTCACACATGTATCATGTTTCCGGTTAATACAATTCTAGCATGAATAATAAACATTTATCATGAAATAAGGAAATAAATAATAACTTTATTATTGCCTCTAGGGCATATTTCCTTCAGTCTCCCACTTGCACTAGAGTCAATAATCTAGTTCACATTGCCATGTGATTTAACACCAATAGTTCACATCATTATGTGACCAACACTCAAAGGGTTTACTAGAGTCAATAATCTAGTTCACATCGCTATGTGATTAACACCCAAAGAGTACTACGGTGTGATTATGTTTTGCCTATGAGAGAAGTTTAGTCAACGGGTCTGCCATATTCAGATCCGTATGTATTTTGCAAATTTCTATGTCAACAATGCTCTGCACGGAGCTACTCTAGCTAATTGCTCCCACTTTCAATATGCATCCAGATTGAGACTTAGAATCATCTGGATCAGGGTCAAATTTTGCATCGACGTAACCATTTACGATGAACCTTTTTGTTACGTCCATAATCGAGAAACATATCCTTATTTCATCAAGGATAATTTTGACCGCTGTCCGGTGATCTACTTCCTAGATCACTATTGTACTCCCTCACTTAACACAGTGTAGGGTATACAATAGATCTGGTACACAGCATGGCATACTTTATAGAATCTATGGCTGAGGCATAGTGAATGACTTTCATTCTCTTTCTATCTTCTGCCGTGGTCGGGCTTTGAGTCTTACTCAATTTCACACCTTGCAACACAGGCAAGAACTCTTTCTTTAACTGTTCCATTTTGAACTACTTCAAAAATCTTGTCAAGGTATGTACTCATTGAAAAAACTTATCAAGCGTCTTGATCTATCTCTATAGATCTTGATGCTCAATATGTAAGCAGCTTCACCGAGGTCTTTCTTTGAAAAACTCCTTTCAAATATTCCTTTATGCTTTCCAGAAAATTATACATTATTTCCGATCAACAATATGTCGTTCACATATACTTATCAGAAATGTTGTAGTGCACCCACTCACTTTCTTGTAAATACAGGCTTCATCGCAAGTCTGTATAAAACTATATGCTTTGATTAACTTATCAAAGTGTATATTCCAACTCCGAGATGCTTGCACCAGTCCATAGATGGATCGCTGGAGCATGCATATTTAGTTAACACCATTAGGATCGAAAAAACCTTCTAGTTGCATCGTATACAACTCTTCTTTAATAAATCCATTAAGGAATGCAGTTTTGTTTATCCATTTGCCAGATTTCATAAAATGCGGCAATTGCTAACATGATTCGGACAGACTTAAGCATAGATACGAGTGAGAAACTCTCATCGTAGTCAACACCTTGAACTTGTCAAAAAACCTTTTCGCGACAATTCTAGCTTTGTAGGTAGTAACACTACTATCAGCGTCCGTCTTCCTCTTGAAGATCCATTTAATCTCAATGGCTCGCCGATCATTGGGAAAGTCAATCAAAGTCCATACTTTGTTCTCATACATGGATCTCATCTCAGATTTCATGGCCTCAAGCCATTTCGCGGAATCTGGGCTCATCATCGCTTCCTCATAGTTCGTAGGTTCATCATGATCTAGTAGCATGATTTCCAGAACAGGATTACCGTACCACTCTGGTGCAGATCTTACTCTGGTTGATCTACGAGGTTCAGTAGTAACTTGATCTGAAGTTACATGATCATCATCATTAGCTTCCTCACTAATTGGTGTAGTAGTCACAAGAACAGATTTCTGTGATGAACTACTTTCCAATAAGGGAGAAGGTACAATTACCTTATCAAGTTTTCTACTTTCCTCCCACTCACTTCTTTCGAGAGAAACTCCTTCTCTAGAAAGGATCAATTCTTAGCAACGAATGTCTTGCCTTCGGATCTGTGATAGAAGGTGTACCCAACAGTCTCCTTTGGGTATCCTATGAAGACATATTTCTCCGATTTGGGTTTGAGCTTATCAGGATGAAACTTTTTCTTATAAGCATTGCAACGCCAAACTTTAAGAAACGACAACTTTGGTTTCTTGCCAAACCACAGTTCATACAGTGTCGTCTCAACGGATTTAGATGGTGCCCTATTTAACGTGAATGTAGCTGTCTCTAATGCATAACCCCAAAACTATAGTGGTAAATTGGTAAGAGACATCATAGATCGCACCATATCTAATAAAGTACGGTTATGACGTTCGGACACACCATTACACTGTGGTGTTCCAGGTGGCGTGAGTAGTGAAACTATTTCACATTGTTTTTAACTAAAGACCAAACTCGTAACTCAAATATTCTCTTCCACGATTAGATCGTAGAAACTTTATTTTCTTGTTACGATGATTTTCCACTTCACTCTGAAATTCTTTGAACTTTTCAAATGTTTCAGACTTATGTTTCATCAAGTAGATATACTCATATATGCTCAAATCATCTGTGAAGGTCAGAAAATAATGATACCTGTCGCGAGCCTCGATATTCATCGGACCACATACATTAGTATGTATGATTTCCAACAAATTTGTTGCTCGCTCCATTGTTTCGGAGAACGGAGACTTAGTCATCTTGCCCATGAGGCATGGTTCGCAAGCATCAACTGATTCATAATCAAGTGATTGCAAAAGCCCATCAGTATGGATTTTCTTCATGGGCTTTACACCAATATGACCTAAACGGTAGTGCCACAAATAAGTTGCACTATCATTATTAACTTTGCATCTTTTGGCTTCAATATTATGAATATGTGTATCACTACGATCGAGATCCAACAAACCATTTTCGTTGGTGTGTATGACCATAGAAGGTTTTATTCATGTAAACAGAACAACAATTGTTCTCTAACTTAAATGAATAACCGTATTGCTATAAACATGATCAAATCATATTCATGCTCAACGCAAACACCAAATAACACTTATTTAGTTTCAACACTAATCCCGAAAGTATAGGGAGAGTGCGATGATGATCATATCAATCTTGGAACTACTTCCAACACATATCGTCACCTCGACTTTTACTAGTTTCTGTTTATTCTGCAACTCCCGTTTCGAGTTACTAATCTTAGCAACTGAACTAGTATCAAATACTGAGGGGTTGCTATAAACACTAGTAAAGTACACATCAATAACATGTATATCCAATATACCTTTGTTCACTTTGCCATCCTTCTTATCCACCAATTGGGGTAGTTCCGCTTCTAGTGACCAGTCCCTTTGCAGTAGAAGCACTCAGTCTCAGGCTTAGGTACAGACTTGGGCTTCTTCACTTGAGCAGCAACTTGCTTGCCGTTCTTCTTGAAGTTCGCCTTCTTCCCTTTGCTTGAAACTAGTGGTCCTGTTAAACCATCAACACTTGATGTTTTTCTTGATTTCTACCTTCGTCGATTTCAGCATCACGAAGAGCTTGGGAATTACTTTCGTCATCCCTTGCATATTATAGTTCATCACGAAGTTCTACTAACTTGGTGATGGTGACTAGAGAATTCTGTCAATCATTATTTTATCTGGAAGATTAACTCCCACTTGATTCAAGCGATTGTAGTACCCAGACAATCTGAGCACATGCTCACTGCTTGAGCGATTCTCCTCCATCTTTTAGCTATAGAACTTGTTGGAGACTTCATATCTCTCAACTCGGGTATTTTCTTGAAATATTAACTTCAACTCCTGGAACATCTCATATGGTCCATGACGTTCAAAACGTCTTTGAAGTCCCGATTCTAAGCCATTAAGCATGGTGCACTAAACTATCAAGTAGTCATCATATTGAGCTAGCCAAACGTTCATAACGTCTGCATCTGCTCCTGCAATAGGTCTGTCACCAAGCGGTGCATCAAGGACATAATTCTTCTGTGCAACAATGAGGATAATCCTCAAGTTACGGACCCAGTCTGTGTAATTGCTACCATCATATTTCAACTTAGTTTTCTCTAGGATCATATCAAAATAAACACAGGGAAGCAACAATGCGAGCTATTGATCTACAACATAATTTGCAAAATATTATCAGGACTAAGTTCATGACAAATTTAAGTTCAATTTAATCATATTACTTAAGAACTCCCACTTAGACAGACATCCCTCTAATCCTCTAAGTGATCACGTGATCCAAATCAACTAAACGATGTCCGATCATCACGTGAGATGGAGTAGTTTCAATGGTGAATATCACTATGTTGATCATATCTACTATATGATTCACGCTCGACCTTTCGGTCTCCGTGTTCCGAGGCCATATCTGTATATGCTAGGCTCGTCAAGTTTAACCTGAGTATTCCGCGTGTGCAACTGTTTTGCACCCGTTGTATTTGAACGTAGAGCCTATCACACCTGATCATCACGTGGTGTCTCAGCATGAAGAACTTTCGCAACGGTGCATACTCAGGAAGAACACTTCTTGATAATTAGTGAGAGATCATCTTAAAATGCTACCGTCAAACTAAGCAAAATAAGATGTATAAAAGATAAACATCATATGCAATCAAAACATGTGACATGATATGGCCATCATCATCTTGCGACTTTGATTTCCATCTCCAAAGTACTGTCATGATCTCTATCGTCACCGGCATGACACCATGATCTCCATCATCTTGATCTATATCAATGTGTCGTCACGTGGTCATCTCGCCAACAATTGCTCTTGCAACTATTGCTATCGCATAGCGATAAAGTAAAGCAATTATTGGGCGCTTGCATCTTATGCAATAGAGAGACAACCATAAGGATTTTGCCAGTTGCCGATAACTTCAACAAAACATGATCATCTCATACAACAACTTATATCTCATCACGTCTTGACCATATCACATCACAACATGCCCTGTAAAAACAAGTTAGACGTCCTCTACTTTGTTGTTGCAAGTTTTACATGGCTGCTACGGGCTTAAGCAAGAACCAATCTTACCTACGCATCAAAACCACAATGATAGTTTGTCAAGTTGGTGTTGTTTTAACCTTCGCAAGGACCGGGCATAGCCACACTCGGTTCAACTAAAGTTGTAGAAACTGACACCCGCCAGCCACCTGTGTGCAAAGCACGTCGGTAGAACCAGCCTCGCGTAAGCGTACGCGTAATGTCAGTCCGGGCCGCTTCATCCAACAATACCGCCAAACCAAAGTATGACATGCTGGTAAGCAGTATGACTTATATCGCCCACAACTCACTTGTGTTCTACTCGTGCATATGACATCTATGCATAAAACCTAGGCTCGGATGCCACTGTTGGGGAACGTAGTAATTTCAAAAAAATTCCTACGCACACGCAAGATCATGGTGATGCATAGCAACGAGAGGGGAGAGTGTGATCTACGTACCCTTGTAGACCGACAGCGGAAGCGTTATGACAACGCGGTTGATGTAGTCGTACGTCTTCACGGCCTGACCGATCAAGCACCGAAACTACGGCACCTCCAAGTTTTAGCACACGTTCCTCTCGATGACGATCCCCGGACTCCGATCCAGCAAAGTGTCGGGGAAGAGTTCCGTCAGCACGATGGCGTGGTGACGATCTTGATGTTCTACCGTCGCAGGGCTTCGCCTAAGCACTGGTACAATATTATCGAGGATTATGGTCGAAGGGAGCACCGCACACGGCTAAGAAAACGATCACGTGGATCAACTTGTGTGTCTAGAGGTGCTCCCCTGCCCCCGTATATAAAGGAGCAAGGGGGAGGAGGCCGACCCTAGGAGGGGCGCGCCAGGGAGTAGGATTCCTACTCCTAGTTGGAGTAGGTTTCCTCCTTTCCTAGTCCAACTAGGAGAAGGGGGGAAAGGTGGGAAGAGGGGAAGGAAGGGAGAGAGGGGCCGCGCCCCAAACCCCTTTTCCAATTTGTACTGGGCTTGGGAGGGGCCGCGCCACCTCCTGGTCCTTTCCACTAAGGCCCATTAAGGCCCATTGCCTCTTCCTCGTATTCCCGTAACTCCCAAGTACCTCCGAAAATACCCGAATCACTCGGAACCTTTCCGATGTCCGAATATAGTCGTCCAATATATCGATCTTTACTTCTCGACCATTTCGAGACTCCTCGTCATGTCCCCGATCTCATCCGGGACTCCGAACTCCTTCGGTACATCAAAACATATAAACTCATAATGAAACTGTCATCGAAACCTTAAGCGTGCGGACCCTACGGGTTCGAGAACAATGTAGACATGACCGAGACACGTCTCCGGTCAATAACCAATAGCGGAACCTGGATGCTCATATTGGCTCCCACATATTCTACGAAGATCTTTATCGGTCAGACCGCATAACAACATACGTTGTTCCCTTTGTCATCGGTATGTTACTTGCCCGAGATTCGATCGTCGGTATCTCAATACCTAGTTCAATATCGTTACCGGCAAGTCTCTTTACTCGTTTCATAATACATCATCTCGCAACTAACTCATTAGTTGCAATGCTTGCAAGGCTTATGTGATGTGCCTTACCGAGAGGGCTCATAGATACCTCTCCGACAATCGGAGTGACAAATCCTAATCTCGAAATACGCCAACCCAACATGTACCATTGGATACACCTGTAGAGCTCCTTTATAATCACCCGGTTACGTTGTGACATTTGGTAGCACACAAAGTGTTCCTCCGGCAAACGGGAGTTGCATAATCTCATAGTCATAGGAACATGTATAAGTCATGAAGAAAGCAATAGCAACATACTAAACGATCGGGTGCTAAGATAATGGAATGGGTCATGTCAATCACATCATTCTCCTAATGATGTGATCCCGTTAATCAAATAACAACTCTTTGTCTATGGTTAGGAAACATAACCATCTTTGATTAACGAGCTAGTCAAGTAGAGGCATACTAATGACACTCTGTTTGTCTATGTATTCACACATGTATCATGTTTCCGGTTAATACAATTATAGCATGAATAATAAACATTTATCATGAAATAAGGAAATAAATAATAACTTTATTATTGCCTATAGGGCATATTTCCTTCAATGCAATGATGATCTAGTGTATAACATTCCAAATTGAAAATTTGGGATGTTACAAACCTACCCCCCTTAAGATGAATCTCGCCCTCGAGATTTGGGTTGGCTAGAAAATAAGGTGAGGGTGGTCCTTCAACAGATCTTCCTCTCGTTCCCAGGTGGCTTCATCCTTCGTGTGGTGGCTCCACTGAACTTTGCAAAATTTGATAACTTTGCTGCGGGTGACTCGGCTGGCATACTCAAGAATCTTGACTGGTTTCTCCTCATAGGTCAAATCACTGTCCAACTGAATCGCTTACAGCGGCACCGTATCTCTCAGCGGTATATCAGCCATCTCCACGCGGCACTTCTTCAACTGGGAAACATGGAACAGGTCGTGAACTCCTGACAATCCTTCGGGCAATTCCAACTTGTAGGCTACTTCTCCCATACGCTCCAAAACCTTGTATGGTCCTACAAAACATGGCGCTAACTTTCCCTTAACTCCAAAGCGCTTAACTCCTCGAAGTGGAGATACTCAAAGATAAACTCGGTCTCCGACTTCGTAAACCGTCTCCTTGCGTTTAAAATCTGTATAGCTCTTCTATCTGGATTGGGCTACCTTGAGCCTATCGCGAATCAATTTTACCTTCTGTTCAGACTCCTTAATCAGATCCGGTCCAAACAACTGGCGGTCTCCAACTTCATCCCACGACAATGGGGTCCTGCACCTCCTTCCGTACAAGGCTTTGAAAGGGGCCATCTTCAAACTGGATTGATAACTGTTGTTATAAGAGAACTCTGCGTATGGCAAATTCTCGTCCCAACTAGATCTGTAATCTACGCACAGGCTCTCATCATATCCTCCAAAATCTGATTGACTCTCTCGGTCTGTCCATCTGTCTGCGGATGGAATGCGATATTGAACTCTAGCCTGGTACCCAAAGTTTCATGCAACTGATTCCAGAACTTTGAGGTAAACTGGGTTCCTCTATCTGATACGATGCTCCTTGGAACTCCATGCAGACATACGATCCTGGTC
This sequence comes from Triticum urartu, assembly GCF_056163025.1. NCBI lineage: Eukaryota > Viridiplantae > Streptophyta > Magnoliopsida > Poales > Poaceae > Triticum > Triticum urartu. The sequence continues at coordinate 438,264,888 of NC_141878.1, read as the reverse complement.
GTGCATATCTTTGCCAACTTGGCACTAGTATAGGTAGTCTTCACTGGAATGAAATGAGCTACCTTTATCAAACGATCGACTACAACCCATATCGAGTCATAGTCTGAACGTGTTCTGGGCAATCCTGTAATAAAATCCATGCCTAACTTATCCCACTTCTATTCGGGTATCGGCAATGGCTGTAGCAATCCTGCTGGCTTCTGATGCGCTGCCTTTACTCTCTGACATACATCACAAACTGCAACATATTCCGCAATATCCTTCTTCATTCCGGTCCACCAGAAAATATTCTTCAAATCCAAATACATCTTGGTATTTCCTTGGTGAATCGAATATGGTGAATCATGGGCCTCTTGCAGAATCAACTTCCTAATCTCCGGGTCATTAAGCACATAAACATGGTCTTCAAACCATAAGGTATCATGCTCATCCTCACGAAATCCTTTAGCTTTTCCTTTGCTCATTTTATCCTTAATAGAAGCAATCTCCTTGTCAGTATTCTGGGCTTCTATGATCTTATCCATCAAACTAGATTGAGTCTCCAATGCTCCGACATAGCCTCTTGGAACTATCTCCAAACATAGCTCATGAAGATTCTCGGCTAACACTCTTGGTAAATCTCACGTCATTAAGGTGTTGACATGGCTTTTATGGCTCAACACGTCAGCTACTACGTTAGCCTTTCTGGGGTGATAATGCAATCTCATATCATAATCCTTGATGAGCTCCAACCATCTCCTTTGCCTGAGATTTAACTCCTTCTGTGTGAAGATGTACTTCAAACTCTCGTGATCCGTGTACACCTCACAATGGTTTCCGATGAGAAAGTGTCTCCAGGTTTTTAATGCATGCACTACGGCTGCTAACTCCAAATCATGCGTGGCATAATTCATCTCATGAGGTTTAAGTTGTCGTGAGGCATATGAAACAACTCTTCCTTCCTGCATAAGCACTGCTCCAAGTCCTCGACGTGAAGCGTCACAATACACCTCATAATCCTTGGTCTGATATGGCAAAATCAACACCGGTGATGTAACCAAACGTTTCTTCAACTCCTGGAAACTGGCATCACATTCCTCAGTCCATATGAACTTGGTATCCTTCTTCAATAACTCCATCATAGGCTTTGCAATCTTCGAGAAATTTTCAATGAATCTCTGGTAGTATCCTGCGAGTCCAAGAAAACTCCGGATCTCTCCAACTGTTGTTGGCGCTTCCCAATTTGTCACAGTGTCAACCTTGGTGGGATCTACTGCTATACCTTCTCCAGATATAACGTGTCCGAGAAATCCAACTTCCTTCAACCAAAACTCACATTTGCTAAACTTGGCATATAACTGATGTTCTCTGAGCTTACCAAGTACCAAATGCAAATGCTCCTTATGCTCCTCTTCATTCTTCGAGTATACCAGGATATCATCAATGAACACTACGACGAACTTATCCAAAAACTCCATAAACACTTTGTTCATCATGTTCATAAAATATGCAGGTGCGTTAGTCAGACCAAATGACATAACCGTATACTCGTACAGCCCATACCTAGTGGTAAAAGCCGTCTTAGGTATATCCTGTTCTCGAATCTTCAACTGGTGGTATCCTGATCGCAGATCGATCTTGGAAAATACCTTAGCTCCTTGCAATCGATCAAACAGATCATTGATCATCGGTAGTGGTACTTGTTCTTGATGGTTACTTCATTCAATCCTCGATAATTAACAACCATCCTTAACGATCCATCCTTCTTCTCCACTAGAAGTACTGGCGATCCCCAAGGTGAAGAACTTGGGCGAATATAACCTTTATCCAGTAACTCCTTAATCTGCTTCTTAATCTCCACCAAATCCTTTGCAGGCATTCTATATGGTCTCTTAGATATTGGCCCTGTGCCTGGCAAAAGCTCAATCAAAAACTCAATATCTCTATCCGGTGGCATGCCTGGCAACTCTTCTGGAAATACATCAGGGTAATCCTTCACTACTGGTACTTCCTCCTGCACAACTCCTGTTAAGCAATTTACTTGAGTCCTCTTTGGCACATGCCGGGATACATACTTGATCCTTCTCCCTTCTGGGGTGGTAAGCAAAATTTACTTACTCGCGCAATCGATATTTCCTCCATACATCGACAGCCAATCCATACCCAGAATTACATCCAAACCTTGTGATTCCAAAATGATCAAATCCGAGGGAAACACATGCCTACCTATACTCAATGGCACTTGAAAACATCCCTTACTAGCCATATACTCCGCTCCTGGTGAGCTTACTAACATAGGTGTTCTAAGAACTTTGGTGGGCAGGTTATACTTATCCACAAATCCCCGTGATATGTATGAATGCGATGCACCAGTATTTTAGCGACCCGACCCGAATGGATCAAGTCTCTGTGCTTAAGTGTCATCCCTGGATCGGTATGCTGACACACACAGTACTCGAAGGATTTATAACAGAGGTAAATCACATGTATAAAGTAACGTAAATACTATTACCTCAATCGATTTGCGGAAGCAACAAGGTTGTGGATTCCCATCAACACCAACGACAAAGTTGAGTGTAGAAATCATAACCCTAACGTATCACTTAGTCGTCGTAAGATAATCCTGCAACATGAGATGTTGCAGCCCGAAACGGGTCAGTACATTGAATGTACTGGCAAAGCAACACATAGAGAGTAATGGAATGAAACAGCTATACTATATGCATATATGGCTGGTGGAAAGCTCTATGGTTACTGTTTTGCGTAAAGCCAGTTTTTCCCTACTGCAAAGGAATAAATTTATTTAACTATCATGGTGGTTGTGAAACATCGAGAATGGTTGACAGCATTCCGATCCCAATTAAGTGAACAATTAAAACCCAACAACATTAATTAGAGTAACATGTTGAGATTCACATGATATTCAAGTACTAGATACTCAAGTTGTCCATAACCGGGGACATGGCTAATCATGATTAGTTTATACACTCTGCAGAGGTTTGCGCACTTTTCCCCACAATACTCGATCGCCTCCGTTTGGTTTCTCGCACTACAGGGTTTTTGAGAAGACGGATGACCGAGACATAGTCTTTCAGAAGCGCTAGCACCTTACAATCGGGTAGACCGGTACACCTACATCCCCTACATCTGCTAGTCCACCACTGTAAGAGTTCGCACAACTTAGTCAACTATGGCAGAGCCCATAATGGCTTGTGGCTGCACACGGAAGTTTCTAGCATGAAAGATCTTATGATCCCTTTGAGCCTGGGTGGCGGTCCAAAAAAAACAGGCAAGTCTTGATAGACATCAGGTGCCTCAATCCACCCAGATGTGTGTTTAAGTTGCCACCTTAGATAAACCATTAATTAAATATCTCACATCTGTCATGGATATCACTCACCCAATCCACGTCTACTAGCATAGCATGGCATAATAAGCAAACGCAGAAGTAACTCCCAAAGGTTTCATAATAATACAGGTGATAGGTACTACCTCATCTACTTCCCATCCCACAATTTAATTAGATCCTAATCATGCAATGTGAGAGGATTGATCTAATGCAATAAAACATGGGTTGTAGAAAAGGTATGATCAAAGTGTTACTTGCCTTGCTGATGATCCACGAGACCTAGGGAATCAAAGTAACAGGCGGCGCAATCTGGGTGATCTATCGCAGACAAACAACAAGCATACAATAAGTACTCATCTAATGCACAGGTAAAACTCGAACAAGAGAACGAACCAGAAAGTTCAATTTAAGAACTCCGGTTGCAAAGAAAGAACGAACCGAACAAAGAAACAGAAAACAAACGGCGGAAGAAAACAACTCGGTTCTAGCAAGTTGAAACTAGGTCAAATTTTACCGGGACAAAAACTTGTTCAAGTTGATTAGACGGAACGGCGGTTTCGAAACAAAACTCCAGGCGCTTGAATCACCTGATTCCGATAAACGAGCGAGAAGAAAGACTAGAACGAAGATCGGATTTGAGATCGCGATCGCGGAATAAATCCGACGAGAAAGAAAATGAGGAATGGTTAAACGAACGGACGTTCGTAAACCGGAGATAATCGGTGATCACGTTCGTTGAGACGAACGGTCCGAAAAAAGAACGAAAACCGATCTAGGGTTTTCGGAAAAGAAACCGAAAAGGAAACGGAAAACCGATCTAGGGTTTCGGAAGAAAACCGAAACAAAAACGGGAAGAAAAAGAAAAGAAACGGAGAGAAAACGGAACGGTTCTTTTAGGAAAAACCGGACCGGGGAAGAAAAAGAGAGGCGCGGCTACCTCGGCGAGGTTCTGGCGAGGGGCTCCGGCGGCGGCGGCTAAGCGGCGGCGGCGGCGGCTAAGCGGCGGCGGCGGCTAAGGGCGGTGGCGGCGCGGCTAGAGGCGCGGGGTGGGGCGCGGCTTGGGGAGGAGAGGGGCTTGGGATTTTTGATGTGAGGAGAGGGGGGGGTTTGGGGTGTATTTATATAGGTGAGGGGGGGGGGGTTTCTTGGGGTAGGGGACAAGAAATAGAGTAGGAATAGGAAAACGAAACAAAGGAAAGGGGAGGGGCTAACCCTATCCGGACTCGGCTAGAGCAAGAGGCGGCGGCAGCTGGCGCCTGCCTTGCCTGGCGCACGGCGCGCAGGGAGGCTGGGGCGGCGGCGGGCTGGGCCTTTGGCCCGGCTGGCCTGGCGGGAGTTTTTTTTAAACGGTTTCGCGCGCAGAAAAACAAAGAAAAGAAAACTAAACGAACTCCAAAAATTCTAAAGTAAATTTTCCCCGACTCCTAAAAATGAGCCGAACAAAATGAACTTTACTCCGGACCTAAAATGCAATTTTCGAAAACGCGCATTTTCCCTATCCAAATAAAATGCAAATAAAACTCCGGCAAACAAAATTTGATCTATTTATTAAATCTTCATTTTTCCTAAATTTTGGGAAAGTCATATTATTCCCTCTCTTATATTTTTAATATTGGAAAAATAATTGAAGATGAAATAAATAAATCAAATGATCCTCTTTTCAAAATTTGAGAAAACTCTCAAATATGAAAATAACGAAATCTCCAACTCTCTCCGTGGGTCCTTGAGTTGCGTGAAATTTCTAGGATCAACCAAAATGCAAGAAAATAAGATATGCATGATGATCTAATGTATAACATTCCATATTGAAAATTTGGGATGTTACAAGTATCGAAAAGAACGAGTGCAGTAAATGACTTAACCAAAAACTTATCGATTACTGCATCCGGCTGCTCTTCAACCTCCTCCACGTTAACGTGGTTCACCTGTCCCCTGTTGAAAGGGTTCGGCTTCTTCCCAGAGCTTCCATTGCCATTTCCATTCTGGGATTCAGGAGAATCATTGGCATAATGTCCGGTCTTCTGGCACTTGAAGTAAGTGACTTGGCTCAGGTCTCTCTTGGCTGGGGTTGATGGGTTGGTACAGTTCTGGCCGTTGCTTCCTCCATTCCCATTACCATTCTTGGTGCTGTTATGATTGTGCGAGCTACCTCCTCCATGGGTATGCTGAAAATGTCCTCCCGATCTAGGGGTAAAACGTGGCTTCTGCTGAGCTCCTGAATTGTACTTTCCTTGTCCATACTTCCTCTTGCGGCTCTCAATCTGCTGCTGCTTCCCTTCAATCATGAGAGCAGAATCTACCAACTCCTGGTAGTTGTTGAAGGTTGCTTCCATCAACTGCATGCTCAGCTCATCATTCAGTCCTTCCAGAAACTTCTCCTGCTTAGCTGCATTCGTAGCAACATTATCTGGGGCATAACGTGCTAGCTTACTAAAGTCCTCCACATACTGGCCAACTGTCTGTCCTCCTTGGCACAAGTTGCGAAACTCTCACTTCTTCATGGCCATAGCTCCTGCTGAAACATGGGCAGTACGGAAAGCCTGCTGAAACTGGTCCCATGTGACAGTGTCGATAGGGGAAGTGGCGGTGAAATTCTCCCACCATGATGTTGCGGGTCCATCAAGCTGATGTGCAGCAAACTTCACCTTTTCCGCATCTGTGCATCCTGCCGTGGTCAACTCCCTTGCTGTCTTGCGGAGCCAATCGTCTGCTACTATCGGCTCGGTGCTACTGGAAAACACCGGCGGATTTAGCCTAAGAAAACGGGCTAAGTGATCAACAGGTGGTGGTGGTGGTGGGTTGTTGTTGTTGTTGTTGTTCCCCTGATTCTGATTCTGGACTAGCAACTGCATCAATGTGTTCTGCTGCTGAATCAACTGGGTGAGCTCCGGTGGGAAGGTAAATCTGGGGTCACGTCTCGGAGGCATCTGAGGGTTTAGAAAAGATGATATTTAAGAATAGAGAGGGGTCTAGAGAGAAAACACTACCCATATGCGCATGAGGCAAAAGCAAACAATTCACTTCATTCAATCAAACAAGGGCATACAATCAATCTAACTATCACAAAAGTGCTCAGACTACTATATTTACATGGTGGACTACTACTACTGATGGGGTGGTCTACTAGAAATATTCTTCGGTTGCAGACTCCATGATATCTGCTCCAGCTTCATCAACATAGTCATCATCGCTATCATCTGGATCCGAGTCGGTGTCGTCGATGATGATGTAGTATTCCAGGCGAATCTCCTCGGGTTCTTCGTCTTCTTCTACTGGTGTAGGGCCTCCCATGAATATTCCAATCTTCTTGATCAGATCGTCATTCTTCTCCACTAATACTTTGATTTCCTCTTCATAATCTTCACGTGTAGCCTTGAGTTCTTCCTCCAGTTCCTTGATTCTTGTCCTCGCCTTCTTTAGATCTATCATGTCGGCTCACATCTGGTTCTCCTGGTGTCGAATGTGCTGGTTTAACTCCTGGATAAAAGTTGCATCTGATCTATCCTTTCTGGTGCTGATCATCTCCTAGTGCTCATCTCGGCGCCCGCAAATCTGGTCAATAGTATCCTTGAGATCATTGTGGTAAACTTCTCCAATGCGTCCCATGGCGATGTGAGCTGCCATGCTCTTTCCTAGATTCCAAGTTGGTGCATCAAAGGAAAACTCTATGGGTTCAGTGACTGGCATGAACGTCCTTCCTGGAACTTGAACTTGAATCATCCAGCGCTCCTCTTCAGGTAAAGTGGCGTTGTAGGTCCCGGTGATGCTTGGTACTCCGATGTTCAGATATCTAGTGACTTCCTTCAACTGACGTCCAAAGGGTGTATCTTCATCCGGTTGCGTGAACTTGTTCCTTGCATCCGTCATCCTAAAAGAGTAGAAAAGATGAGGAGTCAGAATGAGAAGAGAGTGGGTAGTGATCTAGGGCTTTAGCTTAGTGGTCGTGTCCTATAGTCAGTGTGTGCTCTGATACCATCTTGTAGCGACCAGACCTCAAACGGCCCAATCTCTGTGCTCATGTGTCATCCCTGGATCAGTAATGCTGACACCACACAGTACTTGAAGGATTTATAACAAAGTAGCAATCACACACTTATTACATCGAGTGTCTCAAAAGAGAACTTATTACAATAAATATGGCTTAAGGCCATCTAATAACGATAACAGCGGAACGCTTGGAAGATAAGTGAGTCCATCAACTCCAACGGCATCACTGAGTATAGAACCACGACCTAAAAGCACCTTACTCGTCGTCTGAAAAGTCTGCAACATGAACATTGCAGCCCGAAACGGGTCAGCACATGGAATATCCCGCCAATGTAACACATAGAGAGCAATGAAAGAAATAGGCTATACTATATGCATATTTGGCTGGTGGAAAGCTCTATGGTTACAGTATTGCGTAAAGCCAATTTTTCCCTACTGTAAAGGAATAAATTTTATTTAACTATCATGCTAGTTGTTAAACATTGAGAGTGTAGACACGCTCTCAATCCCAATTAAACATCATCATTAAAAACCCAACAAATTAATTAGAGTAACATGATGAGATTCACATGATAATCCAAGTTTTAGATACTCAAGATGTCCATAACCGGGGACACGGCTAACCATGATTAGTTTATACACTCTGCAGAGGTTTGCGCACTTTTCCCCACAAGACTCGATCTCCTCCGTTGGGATTCTCGGACTACAAGGTGTTTGAGAAACGTATGGCCGAGACACAGTCTTTCAGAAGCGCTAGCACCTTACGATCGGGTAGACCGTTACACCTACTTTCCCCTACATCTGCTAGTCTACCACTGTAAGAGTTCGCACGAGTTACTCAACTATGCTAGTGCCCATAGTAGCTTGTGGCTGCACACGGAAGTTTCTAGCATGAATAATCTCATGATCCCTTTGAGCCTGGGTGGCGGTCCAAAAGAAAAACAGGCAATCGCTGGAATACCCAGGTGCCTCAATACACCCAGATGTGTATTTAAGTTGCCACCTTAGATAAACCATTAATTTAACAATCTCACATCTGTCATGGATACACTCACCCAATCCACGTCTACTAGCATAGCATGGCAATATAAGCAAACGTAGAATTAACTCCCAAAGGTTTGATAATAAACAGGTAATAGGTACTACCTCAACTACTTCCCAAACCCACAATTTAATTAGATCCTAATCATGCAATGTGCGACGATTGATCTAATACAATAAAACTGGGTAGTAGGAGGTATGATCAAAGTGTTACTTGCCTTGCTGATGATCCGCAAAACCTAGCAATTCGAAGTAGCAAGCGGCGCACTCCGGGTACTCTATCGCAAACAAACAAGCATACAATAAGTACTCAACTAATGCACAGTTAAAACTCAAATAAGAGATCTAACCAGAAAGTTTAACTTAAGAACTCCGGTTGACAAAAAGAACCAAATTGAACGAAGCAACGAAAGACAAACGGCAAAAGAAACAGGCTTCATTTACTATTTTGGATCTAGGGCAATTTTTACAGATGCAAAAACTTGTTTGAGTTGGTTAAACGGAAAGAGGGTTTTGAGATGGAACTCCAGGCGCTTGAATCGCCTGATTCCGGTAAACGAGCGAAAAGTTATACTAGAACGAAAATCGGATCAGGAATCGCGATCAGAATAATCGCGGATTTAATCCGAGAAAAAGAAAACGATGAACAGATTAACGAATGAGCGTTCGTTATCTGGATCTAAACGATGAACGCGTTCGTTAAAACGAATAAACAAGCGAACACTCGCTATTTAACTAAACTGGAGAAAAAAACCGACGGAAAACTGAACGGAAAACTGAACGGTTTTTCGAGAAAAACCAGGGGCGGGGCGGGGTCAACCTCCGGCGAGGTGAGGCGGCGGGCGGCGTGGCGTGGCTCTGGCGGCGGGGTGATGCGGCGGCGCGGTGACGGCGGCGCGACGTCCGAGGCGGGGCGGCAGCGACATCAGGGGCGGCGCAGCGGCGCTAGGGTTTGGGGGTGGCTCAGCTGGGCTCCCCCGGCTTATAAGGCCGGCCGGGCTAGGTGTCCGGGTCGGACACGGCCCTCGGTTCGCGTCTTTTTTAAATAATTACGTTCATAAAAAACAAAAGGAATACTAAATGGACTCCAAAAATCCCGAAATAAATTTTCCCCGGCTTCTAAAATCAAGCCGCACAGGATGAACATTTATTTGGGGCCTAAATGCAACTTTGAAAAACACGCATTTTTCCTAAATTCAAATAAAATAGCAAATAAAACCAAAATAAAATCTTATTTGATTTTTTTTATTAAATCCTCAATATTTCTTTATTTTGGGAAAGTCATTTTATTCCCTCTCTCATATTTTTGTAATAGAAATAATTGAAGATAAAATAAATAAAATCAAATGATCCTATTTTCAAAATTTGAGAAAACCCAAATATGAAAATAACGAAATCCCCAACTCTCTCCGAGGGTCCTTGAGTTGCATAGAATTTCTAGGATCAACCAAAATGCAATAAAATATGATATGCAATGATGATCTAGTGTATAACTTTCCAAATTGAAAATTTGGGATGTTACATTGATGAGGTAATTGTACCTGCTCCCTTATTGGAAAGTAGAACACCACAAAAATTTGTTTCTGTAACTCATACACCAATTAGTGAGGAAGCTAATGATGATGATCATGTAACTTCAGATCAAGTTACTACCGAACCTCGTAGGTCAACCAGAGTGAGATCCGCACCAGATTGGTACGGTAATCTTGTTCTGGAGGTCATGTTAATTGACCATGACAAACCTACGAACTATGAGGAAGCGATGATGGGCCCAGATTCCGCGAAATGGCTTGAGGCCATGAAATCTTGTAGCGACCAGACCTCAAACGGTCCAATCTCTGTGCTCACGTGTCATCCCTGAATCAGTAATGCTGACACCACACAGTACTTGAAGGATTTATAACAGAGTAGCAATCACACACTTAATACATCGATAGTCTCAAAAGAGAACTTATTACAATAAATATGGCTTAAGGCCATCTAATAACGATAACAGCGGAAGGCTTGGAAGATAAGTGAGTCCATCAACTCCAGCGGCATCACTGAGTATAGAACCACGACCTAAAAGCACCTTAATCGCCGTCTGAAAAGTCTGCAACATTAACGTTGCAGCCCGAAACGGTTCAGCACATGGAATATGCTGGAAACGTAACACATAGAGAGTAATGGAATGAAATAGGCTATACTATATGCATATTTGGCTGGTGGAAAGCTCTATGGTTACAGTTTTGCATAAAGCCAATTTTTCCCTACTGTAAAGGAATAAATTTTATTTAACTATCATGGTAGTTGTTAAACATTGAGAATGGTTGACAGCATTCTCAATCCCAATTAAACATCATCATTAAACAAAAACCCAACAAAATTAATTTAGAGTAACATGATGAGATTCACATGATAATCCAGGTACTAGATACTCAAGATGTCCATAACCGGGGACACGGCTAATCATGATTAGTTTATACACTCTGTAGAGGTTTGCGCACTTTTCCCCACAAGACTCGATCTCCTCCGTTGGGATTCTCGCACTACAAGGTGTTTGAGAAACGGATGACCGAGACATAGTCTTTTAGAAGCGCTAGTACCTTACGATCGGGTAGACCGTTACACCTACTTTCCCCTACATCTTCTAGTCTACCACTGTAAGACTTCGCACAACTTATTCAACTATGCTAGAGCCCATAGTAGCTTGTGGCTACACACAGAAGTTTCTAGTATGAATAATCTCATGATCCCTTTGAGCCTGGGTGGCGGTCCAAAAGAAGAACAGGCAATCGCTGGAATACCCAGGTGCCTCAATCCACCCAGATGTGTATTTAAGTTGCCACCTTAGATAAACCATTAATTTAACAATCTCACAGCTATCATGGATACACTCACCCAATCCACGTCTACTAGCATAGCATGGCATAATTAGCAAACGTAGAAGTAACTCCCAAAGGCTTGATAATAACAGGTAATAGGTACTACCTCATCTACTTCCCAACCCACAATTTAATTAGATCCTAATCATGCAATGTGTGAGGATTGATCTAATGCAATAAAAACTGGGTAATTGGAAGTATGATCAAAGTGTTACTTACCTTACTGATCATCCGGGAAACCTAGCGATTCGAAGTAGCAAGCGGCGCACTCCGGGTACTCTATCGCAAACAAAAAAGCATAAAATAAGTACTCAACTAATGCACAGGTAAAACTCAAATAAGAGATCTAACCATAAAGTTCAACTTAAGAACTCTGGTTGGCAAAAAGAATCAAATCGAACGAAGCAACGGAAAACAAACGGCAAAAGAAACAAGCCTCGTTTACTATTCTGGATCTAGGGCAATTTTTACAGTGGCACAAACTTTCTTGAGTTGGTTAAACGGAAAGAGGGTTTCGAGACGAAACTCCAGGCGCTTGAATCGCCTGATTCCGATAAATGAGCGAAAAGTTAGACTAGAACGAAAAACAGATCAGGAATCGCGATCAGAAAAATCGCGGATTTAATCCGAGAAAAAGAAAACGACGAACAGATTAACGAACAAACGTTTGTTATCTGGACCTAAACGATGAACACGTTCGTTAAAACGAACGAACGAGCGAATGCTCGCTAATTAAATAAACTGGAAAACCCGATCTATTTAAAAAACGAAACTAAAAAAACCGAACAAAACCGATGGAAAACCGATCAGTTTTCTAAAAAAACCGACGGTGAAAAAAAACTACCTCCGGCGGCGGCGGATCCGGCGGTCCGGTGAGGCGGCGGGGCGGCGGTGGCGGGCGGCGCGGGGCGGCGCTAGGGTTAGGGTTTGGGGCGGCTTGGGCTAGCTCGGGCCACGGGCGGCACTATTTAAAGGCCCGGCCAGGCGGAGTCTTGGCCGGTTACGGCCCAAGGTCGTTTCGGACTCCTTTTTTTTAAATAATTACGCTCAGAAAAAAACAAAAGGAATACTAAACTGACTCCAAAAATCCCGAAATAAATCTTCCTCGGCTTCTAAAATCAAGTTGCATAGGATGAACATTTATTTGGGGCCTAAATGCAATTTTGAAAAACGCGTATTTTTCCTAAATTCAAATAAAATAGCAAATAAAACCGAAATAAAATCTTATTTGATTTTTTATTAAATACTCAATATTTCTTTATTTTGGGAAAGTCATTTTATTCCCTCTCTCATATTTTGTAATAGAAATAATTGAAGATAAAATAAATAAAATCAAATGATCCTATTTTCAAAATTTGAGAAACTCAAATATGAAAATAACGAAATCCCCATCTCTCTCCGAGGGTCCTTGAGTTGCGTAGAATTTTCTAGGATCAACCAAAATGCAATAAAATATGATATGCAATAATGATCTAGTGTATAACATTCCAAATTGAAAATTTGGAATGTTACAAACCTACCCCCCTTAAGATGAATCTCGCCCTCGAGATTCGGGTTGGCTAGAAAATAGGTGAGGGTGGTCCTTCAGCAATTCTTCCTCTCGCTCCCAGGAGGCTTCATCCTCCATGTGGTGGCTCCACTGAACCTTGCAAAACTTGATAACCTTGCTGCGAGTGACTCGACTAGCATACTCTAGAATCTTAACTGGTTTCTCCTCATAGGTCAAATCATTGTCCAACTGAATTGCTTCCAGCGGCACTGTGTCTCTCAGCGGTATATCAGCCATCTCTGCATGGCATTTCTCCAACTGGGAAACGTGGAACACGTCGTGAACTCCTGACAATCCTTCGGGCAATTTCAACTTATAAGCTACTTCTCCCATATGCTCCAAAAATTTGTATGGGCCTACAAAACGTGGCGCTAACTTTCCCTTAACTCCAAAGCGCTTAACTCCTCGAAGTGGAGATACTCGAAGATAAACTCAGTCTCCGACTTCGAAATGGTCTCCTTGCGTTTAGAATCTGCATAGCTCTTCTGCCTGGATTGAGCTACCTTGAGCCTATCGCGAATCAATTTCACTTTCCGCTCAGACTCCTTAATCAGATCTGGTCCAAACAACTGGCGGTCTCCAACTTCATCCCACGACAATGGGGTCCTGCACCTCCTTCTGTACAATGCTTCAAAAGGGGCCATCTTCAAACTGGATTGATAATTGTTGTTGTAAGAGAACTCTACATATGGCAAATTCTCGTCCCAACTAGTTCCGTAATCTAACGCACAAGCTCTTAGCATATCCTCCAAAATCCGATTGACTCTCTCGGTCTGTCCATCAGTCTGCGGATGGAAAGTTGTACTAAACTCCAGTCTGGTACCCAAAGTTTCATGCAACTGATTCCATAACTTTGAGGTAAATTGGGTTCCTCTATCAGATACAATGCTCCTTGGAACTCCATGCAGACATACGATTCTGGTCATGTATATCTTTGCCAACTTTGCACTGGTATAGGTAGTCTTCACTGGAATGAAATGAGCTACCTTTGTTAAACGATCGACTACAACCCATATTGAGTCATAACCTGAACGAGTTCTGGGTAAACCCGTAATAAAATCCATGCCTAACTTATCCCACTTCCATTCGGGTATTGGCAATGGTTGTAGCAATCCTACTGGCTTCTGATCCTCTGCCTTTACTCTCTGACATACATCACAAACTGCTACATATTCCGCAATATCCTTCTTCATTCCGTTCCACCAGAAAGTATCCTTCAAATCCAAATACATCTTGGTATTTCCTGGGTGATTTGAATATGGTGAATCATGGGCCTCTTGCAGAATTATCTTCCTATGTCCAAATCATTAGGCACATAAACACGGTCTTCAAACCATAAGGTACCGTGCTCATCTTCACGAAATCCTTTAGCTTTTCCTTTGCTCATTTTCTCCTTTATAGAGGCAATCTCCTTGTCAGTCTTCTGGGCTTCTCTGATCTTATCCATCAAAGTAGACTGAATCTCCAATGCTGCTACATAGCCTCTTGGAACTATTTCCAAACATAGCTCTCGAATATTTTCGGCTAACTCTCTTGGTAAATCTCCCGTCATTAGTGTGTTGACATGGCTTTTACGGCTCAGCGCATCGGCTAATACGTTAGCCTTTCTGGGGTGATAATGCAATCTCATATCATAATCCTTGATGAGCTCCAACCATCTCCGTTGCCTGAGGTTTAACTCCTTCTGCATGAAAATATACTTCAAACTCTTATGATCTGTGTACACCTCACAATGGTTTCCAATGAGAAAGTGTCTCCAGGTTTTCAATGCATGCACTACGGCTGCTAACTCCAAATCATGCGTAGCATAATTTAACTCACAAGGCTTAAGCTGTCGTGAGGCATATGAAACAACTCTTCCTTCTTGCATAAGCACTGCTCCAAATCCCCGACGTGAAGCGTCGCAATACACCTCATAATCCTTGGTCTGATCTGGCAAAATCAACACAGGTGATGTAACCAAATGTTTCTTCAGCTCCTGGAAACTAGCCTCACATTCCTCAGTCCATATGAACTTGGTATCCTTCTTCAAGAACTCCGTCATAGGCTTCGCAATCTTTGAGAAATTCTCAATAAACCTCTGGTAGTATCCTGCAAGTCCAATAAAACTCCGGATCTCTCCAACTGTTGTTGGGGCTTCCCAATTTGTCACGGTATCAACCTTAGTGGGATCTACTTCTATACCTTCTCCGGATATAACGTGTCCGAGAAATCCAACTTCCTTCAACCAAAACTCACATTTGCTAAACTTGGCATATAACTGATGTTCTCTGAGCTTTCCAAGAACCAAACGCAAATGGTCCTTATGCTCCTCCTCATTCTTCGAGTAAACCAGGATATCATCAATGAACACCACGACGAACTTATCCAAAAACTCCATAAACACTTTGTTCATCATGTTCATAAAACATGCAGGCGCGTTAGTCAGACCAAATGACATAACGGTATACTCATACAGCCCATACCTGGTGCTAAAAGTCGTCTTAGGTATATCATGTTCTTGAATCTTCAACTGGTGGTATCCTGATCGCAGATCGATCTTGGAAAATACCTTAGCTCCTTGCAATCGATCAAATAGATCATTGATCATCGGTAGTGGGTACTTGTTCTTGATGGTTACTTCATTCAATCCTCGATAATCAACAACCATCCTTAACGATCCATCCTTCTTCTCCACTAGCAGTACTGGCGATCCCCAAGGCTAAGAACTTGGGCGAATAGATCCTTTATCCAGTAACTCCTTAATCCGCTTCTTAATCTCCACCAAATCCTTTGCGGGCATCCTATAAGGTCTCTTAGATATTGGCCCTGTGCTTGGCAAAAGCTCAATCAAAAACTCAATATCTCTATCCGGTGGCATGCCTGGCAATTCTTCTGGAAATACATCCGGGAAATCCTTCACCATTGGTACTTCCTCCAGCACAACTCCTGTTAGACAATTTACTTGAGTCCTCTTTGGCACATGTCGGGATACATACTTGATCCTTCTCCCTTCTGGGGTGGTAAGCAAGATCGACTTACTAACGCAATCGATGTTTCCTCCATACATTGACAACCAATCCATACCCAGAATTACATCCAATCCATGTGATTCCAAAATGATTAAATCCGAGGGAAACACATGCCTACCTATACTCAATGGCACTTGAAAACATCCTTGGCTAGCCATATACTCCGCTCCTGGTGAGCTTACTAACATAGGTGTTCTAAGAACTTTGGTGGGCAGATTATACTAATCCACAAATCCCCTTGATATGTATGAATGCGATGCACCAGTATCGAAAAGAACGAGTGCAGTAAATGACTTAACCAAAAACTTACCGATTACTGCATCCGGCTGCTCTTCAACCTCCTCCACGTTAACGTGGTTCACCTGTCCCCTGTTGAAAGGGTTCGGCTTCTTCCCAGAGCTTCCATTGCCATTTCCATTCTGGGATTCAGGACATTCATTAGCATAATGTCCGGTCTTCTGGCACTTAAAACAAGTGACTTGGCTCAGGTCTCTCTTGGCTGGGGTTGATGGGTTGGTGCGGTTCTGGCCATTGCTTCCTCCATTCCCATTACCATTCTTGGTGCCATTGTGATTGTGCGAGCTACCTCCTCCATGGGTATGCTGAAAATGTCCTCCCCGTCTAGGGGTAAAATGTGGCTTCTGTTGAGCTCCTGAATTGTACTTCCCTTGACCATACTTCCTCTTGCGATTCTCAAGTGCTATTTTGTTTACCAGTCCTGTTGTATACCTTAGCATCTTTCTGGGAAGGGAGTACAATAGTGATCTAGGAGTAGATCACTGGACAGCGGTCAAAATTATCCTTAGAGGACTAAGGAAATATTTCTCGGTTATGGAGGTAATAAAAGAGTTCATTGTGAAGAGTTACGTCGATGCAAGCTTTTTACATTGATCTAGATGACTCTAAGTCTTAATCTGGATACATATTGAAAGTGGGAGCAATTAGCTAGAGTAGCTCCGTGCAGAGCAATGTAGACATAGAAATTTGCAAAATACATACGGATCTGAATGTGGCAGACCCGTAGACTAAACTTGTCTCACAAGCAAAACATGATCACACCTTAGTACTCTTTGGGTGTTAATCACATAGCGATGTGAACTAGATTATTGACTCTAGTAAACCCTTTGGGTGTTAATCACATGGCGATGTGAACTATGGGTGTTAATCACATGGTGATGTGAACTATTGGTGTTATATCACATGGCGATGTGAGCTAGATTATTGACTCTAGTGCAAGTGGGAGACTGAAGGAAATATGCCCTAGAGGCAATAGTAAAGTTATTATTTATTTCCTTATATCATGATAAATGTTTATTATTCATGCTAGAATTGTATTAACCGGAAAAATGATACATGTGTGAATACATAGACAAACAGAGTGTCACTAGTATGCGACTAGCTCGTTAATCAAAGATGGTTATGTTTCCTAGCCATAGACAAAGAGTTTTCATTTGATTAACGGGATCACATCATTAGGAGAATGATGTGATTGACTTGACCCATTCCGTTAGCTTAGCACTTGATCGTTTAGTTTGTTGCTATTGCTTTCTTCATGACTTATACATGTTCCTATGACTATGAGATTATGCAACTCCCGTTTACCGGAGGAACACTTTGTGTGCTACCAAACGTCAAAACATAACTGAGTGATTATAAAGGTGCTCTACAGGTGTCTCCAAAGGTGCTTGTTGGGTTGACGTATTTCGAGATTAGGATTTTTCACTCCGATTGTCGGAGAGGTATCTGTGGGCCCACTCGGTAATGCACATCACTATAAGCCTTGCAAGCAATGCAACTAATGAGTTAGTTGCAGGATGACGTATTACAAAACGAGTAAAGAGACTTGTCGGTAACGAGATTGAACTAGGTGTCTCCGATTGTCGATGACAAAGGGAACAACGTATGTTGTTATGCGGTTTGACCGATAAAGATCTTCGTAGAATATGTAGGAGCCAATATGAGCATCCAGGTTCCGCTATTGGTTATTGACCGGAGACATGTCTCGGTCATGTCTACATAGTTCTCGAACCCATAGGGTCCGCACGCTTAAAGTTAGATGACGGTTATATTATGAGTTTATATGTTTTTATGTATCGAAGGTAGTTCAGAGTCTCGGATATGATCACGGACATGAAGAGGAGTCTCTAAATGGTCGAGACGTAAAGATCGATATATTGTACAACTATGTTTGGACAGCGGAAAGGTTCCGGAAGGTTTCGGACATTTATCGGAGTACCGGGGCTTACCGGAACCCCCTCCCCCCCCCCCCGGGAACTAGTGGGCCTTGTTGGGCCTTAGTGGAGAGAGAGAGAGGGGCCGGCCAGGGCAAGAGGAGCGCCCCTCCCCTTGAGTCCGAATAGGACAAGGAAAGGGGGGGCGGCGCCCCCTTGCCTTTCCCCTCTCCCACTCCTTCCTTCCCCTCCTTCTTGGACTAGGAAAGGGAGGGGCAAACCTACTTGGAGTAGGTTTCCCCCTCCTAGGGTGCGCCACCCCCTTGGCCGGCCCTCTCCTCCTCCCCCCTTTATATACGGAAGAGGGGGGCACCCCATAGACACAACAATTGATCTCTTGATCTCTTAGCCATGTGCGGTGCCCCCCTCCACCATAATCCACCTAGATCATATCGTAGCGGTGCTTAGGCGAAGCCCTGCGTCGGTAGAACATCATCATCGTCACCACACCGTCGTGCTGACGAAACTCTCCCTCAACACTCGGCTGGGTCGGAGTTCGAGGGACGTCATCGAGTTGAACATGTGCAGAACTCTTAGGTGCCGTGCGTTCGGTACTTGATCGGTCGGATCATGAAGACGTACGACTACATCAACCGCGTTGTGCTAACGCTTCTGCTTCTGGTCTACGAGGGTACGTGGACACACTCTCCCCTCTCGTTTCTATGCATCACCATGATCTTGCGTGTGCGTAGGAATTTTTTTGAAATTACTACGTTCCCCAACAATACCGTGTTGTGGTTTTTGATGCGTAGGTAAGAACGGTTCTTGCTCAGCCTGTAGCAGCCACGTAAAACTTGCAACAACAAAGTAGAGGACGTCTAACTTGTTTTTGTAGGGCATGTTGTGATGTGATATGGTCAAGACATGATGCTAAATTTTATTGTATGAGATGATCATGTTTTGTAACAGAGTTATGGGCAACTGGCAGGAGCCATATGGTTGTCGCTTTATTGTATGAAATGCAATCGCCGTGTAATTGCTTTACTTTATCACTAAGCGGTAGCGATAGTCGTAGAAGCAATGGTTGGCGAGACGACAACGATGCTTCGATGTAGATCAAGGTGTCAAGCCGGTGACGATGGTGATCATGATGGTGCTTTGGAATGGAGATCAAAGACACAAGATGATGATGACCATATCATATCACTTATATTTAATTGCATGTGATGTTTATCCTTTATGCATCTTATTTTTCTTAGTTCGGCGGTAGCATTATAAGATGATCTCTCACTAAATTTCAAGGTACAAGTGTTCTCCCTGAGTATGCATCGTTGCTATAGTTCTTCGTGCCGAGACACCACATGATGATCGGGTGTGATAAGCTCTACGTTCACAAACAACGGGTGGAAGCCAGTTTTGCACACGCAGAATACTCGGGTTGTACTTGACGAGCCTAGCATATGCAAATATGGCCTCCGAACACTGAGACTGAAAGGTCGAGCGTGAATCATATAGTAGATATGATCAACATAGTGATGTTCACCAATTAAAACACTCCATCTCACGTGATGATCAGGCATGGTTTAGATGATATGGGTCATGTGATCACTTATGATAGAGGCGAAGGTGTCCCGATGTTTCGATGAGATGGTGGCTATCATTTTCTGTGGGAGTCGACCTTGACAATCCGACTACGAACGTGCGAGACCACGCGCCTTAGCAATCGCTAAACCAACTTCCGAGGGGTTATTAACCACACCGGAGCATGATCAACCTAACCACGAGGGTCTGTTTCCTGCGAGCAAACAAAGAGCAAGCAAGAAATTGAGATTCCAATTTGGATATTGTGAATATAAGATGAAAGCTTTATTGATGAAGGTGGGGTTCTGTGATGCCTTGGTCTGGTCGTTGAACACAAACGAAGTACGCAAAGTTGCAGCTATGCTGAACTTTTAATCTAAACAAAACCCAAAGTCTAAACGATGCCCTAAGGGCTGTATATATGGAGGAGAGAGGGGGGAATTTCGTGGCCCTTGGAGGACGGGTCCGAAACCAACCATAACTCTTGTTTCCCCACACATACGAACTCTAAAAACAACCTATAATCAAGTTTTTTGAAATTACATGGGCCTGGCCCAAAAATAAGGTGGCGCAACACCTAGAATAGCCTCTGGACGAAATTTATGAAGTGGCGTCTTGTATATTTCATCCAAGGCTTCCTGCACTCATTATGGTGGCTTCAAAGTCCTGGAATCATCACTTGTAACTCTGTTCTTGTTCCCCTTGTGCATGCCATCATCTCCATGCTTGAACTTGCCCCAAGGTTCATCTTTCTTGTCCAAGATAGGCCCTTCATTTGTAAGCAAAACAAATGTATCCAATTTAGGCAGCATCATATTCTCAACATTAGAATCGTTACCAAGAAACGAAAGTACGAATACCTGATAATTCAATTGGCGTGCACGAGCTCTAGTAATTGGTCCAGTATGTATAGCAGCAGGGGTTGTGGGTGTAACAATGGTATTGATGTCCTCATCATCCTCCCCTTCTTGCAATGAAGTCGTCCTCGACGAAAGCTCATCTTCCTCACCCAAATAAGGCTTCAAATCTGCAATGTTAAAAGTGGGACTAACCCCAAAATCTGCACGCAGCTCAAGTTTATATGCATTATCATTTATTTTCTCTAACACCTTAAAAGGACCATCAGCACGTGGCATTAGCTTCGATTTGCGCAAATTAGGAAACCTATCCTTACGCAAATGTAACCAAACAAGATGTCCAAGTGCAAACACAACATGTTTTCTACCCTTATCTCCAGCAAGTTTATATTTAGCATTCATACGCTCAATGTTTTCCTTAGTTAACTCATGCATTTTAAAAATCAATTCAACACTTTCTTTACCATCAAAATTAACCTTCTCCAAAGATGGAAGAGGCAACAAATCAATAGGTGCACGAGGTAGGAAACCATACACAATTTCAAAAGGGCACATCTTAGTAGTAGAATGCAAGGAACGATTATAAGCAAATTCAATATGAGGCAAGCATTCTTCCCACATTTTCTTATTATTCTTCAAAACAGCCCTAAGCATAGTAGACAATGTCCTATTGACTACTTCAGTTTGTCCATCAGTTTGGGGTGACAAGTAGTATTAAAAAGCAGTTTAGTCCCCAACTTAGCCCATAAACACCTCCAAAAGTGGCTAAGAAATTTAGTATCATGATCTGAAACAATAGTATTTGGCACACCATGCAAGCGAATAATTTCACAAAAGAACAAATCAGCAACATTAACAGCATCATCGCTTTTATGACATGGTATAAAGTGTGCCATTTTTGAGAACCTATCCACGACAACAAATATGCTATCCCTCCCGTTCTTTTTTCGAGGTAAACCTAAAACAAAGTCCATAGATATATCCTCCCAAGGAACACAAGGTACAGGCAAAGGCATATATAAACCATAAGGATTGAGCCATGACTTAGCTTTTTGACATGTAGTGCAGCGAGCAACAAAACGCTCAACATCTCGTCTCATCTTTGGCCAAAAGAAATGTGTAGCAAGTATGTCCTCCGTCTTCTTCACACCAAAGTGTCCCATTAATCCTCCTCCATGTGCCTCCTGCAACAACAAAAGACGAACGGAGCTAGCTGGAATGCATAGCTTGTTAGCACGAAACACAAATCCATCGTTAAGAACGAACTTGTTCCAAGTTCTCCCTTCCTTACAATTCTGCAATACATCTTTAAATTCAGCATCATGCACATATCGATCTTTGATGGTCTCCAAACCAAATATTTTAAAGTCAAGTTGTGAAAGCATAGTATAACGACGAGACAATGCATCAGCAATAACATTTTCTTTACCCTTCTTGTGTCTAATGACAGAAGGGAAAGTCTCAATGAATTCAACCCATTTAGCATGTCTACGGTTCAGTTTTGCTTGACTTTTAATGTGTTTCAAAGATTCATGATCAGAATGTATAACAAATTCCTTGGGCCATAAATAATGTTGCCATGTTTCTAAGGTCCGACAAGAGCATATAATTATTTATCATAAGTAGAATAGTTTAGACTAGGCCCACTCAATTTTTCAGAAAAGTATGCAACAGGTTTGCCATCTTGTAATAACACATCTCCTAATCCAATTCCACTAGCATCACATTCAAGCTCAAAAGTCTTATTAAAATCAGGAAGTTGGAGTAAAGGAGCATGTGTCAACTTATCTTTCAATACCGTGAAGGCTTCTTCCTGTGCGGCACCCCAAACAAAAGGCACATCCTTCTTTGTAAGCTCGTTGAGAGGTGCAGCAATGGTGTTGAAATCTCTCACAAAACGCCTATAGAAACCGGCGAGTCCAAGGAAACTCCTCACTTGTGTGACCGTTTTGGGATGCGGCCAACTCTCAATAGCTTCAATCTTGGCTTTATCAACTTCAATTCCCTGTGGAGTAACAATATAGCCAAGAAAAGATACTCGGTCAGTACAAAAGGTGCACTTCCAAAGGTTACCAAACAAACGTGCATCACGTAGAGCAATAAAAATAGCACGTAAATGTTCCAAATGTTCCTCCAAAGATTTGCTATAAATCAATATGTCATCAAAGTAAACTACCACAAATCGTCCAATGAAAGCACGTAAAACTTCGTTCATTAATCTCATGAAAGTACTAGGTGCATTAATTAACCCAAAAGGCTTGACTAACCACTCATATAATCCAAACTTAGTTTTAAATGCTATTTTCCATTCATCTCCCCATTTCATACAAATTTGATGGTATCCACTACGCAAATCAACTTTGGAGAATATTGTAGAGCCACTCAATTCATCAAGCATATCATCTAGCCTAGGAATAGGATGACGATAACGAATAGTAATATTATTAATGCCTCTACAATCAACGCACATACGCGATGTACCATCCTTTTTTGGAATTAAAATGATAGGAGCGGCACAAGGACTAAGGAATTCGCGTGTATAACCTTTCTCGAGCAGCTCTTGTACTTGACGCATAATCTCCTTCGCCTCCTCTGATTGGTATGGTATGGTGCACGGTTGGGTAATGATGCATCGGGAATTAAGTCAAATTGATGCTCAATCCCTCGAATAGGTGGTAATCCCGGTGGCACGTCTTGTGGAAAGACGTCAGCAAACTCCTGCAAAATACTAGTGACAGCGGGAGGCAAAGAGGAAGGCACGTCCTCGAATGAAAATAATGCCTCTTTGCACACAAAAGCATAGCAAACAGATTTGCTAAAATCTAGATCATCAATATCAGATTTGGTGGCAAGTAAACATGCACTTTTCAATTTAATTTCAGAAGCAACACTAGATGGTTTATTATTAGGCTTCATTTTTTGCTCAAATTCTTTTGCCACAATCTGATTTTCACTCTTATTTTGCTCCTGTTTTGCTTTATTAGCTCTATTAATATCATATTTCAAAATGGAATTAGGAGTCATAGGAAGCAAAGTAATATTTTTGTCCTTATGAACAAGAGTATACTGATTGTTTCTACCATGGTTTACAGAATTTTTATCAAATTGCCATGGTCTACCAAGTAATAACAAACATTCTTGCATGGGTACCACATCACAATCAACATAATCAGTGTATGTAGAAATACTAAACTGCACACGAACAGTACATGTTACCTTAACCTTGCCGATGATGTTGAACCATTGGATGTAGTAAGGATGTGGATGTGGTCTTGTGGTGAGAGATAGCTTCTCCACCATCTCCATGCTAGCCAAGTTTTTGCAGCTCCCTCCATCTATGATGACGCGAACAGAACGTTCGTTCACAACTCCCTTTGTATGGAACAAATTATGCCTCTGATTTTGCTCAGCTTGTGTAACCTGCACACTCAAAACACGTTGAGCAACTAAACATTCATACCTGTCAGCATCTTCAGCAGCCATGTATTGCGTCTCATGATCAGAATCATCTCCACCGTGTTCTTCATGTATAATAAGAGCCAAAGTCTCCTCATCATAGTCACTAGCGGACTCATACCCACCATCTCCAGTAGCAATCATCACACGCTGAGATCTGCATTCTCTTGCAAAATGTCCCCTTCCCTTACAACGACGACAAATAATATCTCGTGTGTGCCCTGTTGATGCCATGGAAGAAGAGCTCTGCGCAGGCCCGGCAGGTGTGCTCTTGGCAGATAGTGGTGGTTGTGCCTACTTTCTTATATCACGGCTTGAGGTGGCACCCAATGGAGGTGCTGGTGCAGTGGAAGTAGAGGATGCACGTGGTGTCCATGATGAAGATCGACCTGTAGAAAAGTTAGTTCGCGTGAATGCATGCCGATCCTGAACTTCACGTTCAGCTTTACAAGCAAGATGGAATAAACGAGTGATATTAGTATACTCCTTATACTCTAGAATGGTCTGAATCTCTCTATTTAATCCACCCATAAAACGTGCAAGCATAGCTTTATTCTCCTCAACAATACCACATCTAATCATGCCAGTTTGTAATTCCTAATAATATTCTTCTACAGAATTTTTTCCTTGTCTTAAGCGCTGCAATTTTTGAAGTAATTCACGTTGATAATAAGGTGGAACCCAACGAGTACACACATCAGCTTTCAAAGCAGCCCAAGTAGCTGGAATGGGATATAATCTATAATGTTCAGACCACCAAACACATACAAAACTAGTGAAAGCACAAACAACAGCAGGAACACGTCTCTCCTCAGGATATTGTAAACATGTAAAACGTTGTTCAGTTTCTAACTCCCAAGTAAGATATATATCAGGAACATATCTACCCTCAAATGGTGGAATATTCAATTTCCGTTTAGGAAGATGGTCATGATCTCGTACCTCAGGTGGTGGTGCAGCCCTACCATTGCGATGATATGCATGAGGACGACTTGGTGGTGGTGGTGCTGGTGGTTGCATGTAGTTCTAATTTTGATCAACCTCATCCTCGTAATGGTCCTCCACCCCTGCATTAGCAGGAGGAGCTACAGAAGCACCAACAGTAGGTACAGCAGCACCAAAAGTTTGACCAGGCTCAATGGGAACGTGTTGTGCTCGTCCCACTTGATTTGGAAGACGATGTTGTTGTTGTTGTAAAGGTGCGACAGGTGCAGCGGGCGATGGAAGACGCGCGAGCAATTCATTAAACTTGTTATCGAGCTTTGTTTCAAACGCCTTATCAATGCCATCTATCTTCTCCATGGCCTCTTCAAATCTATTTAGCACATCTTCCACCTGTCCACTCATCATTTGCGGAAACTTATCATGTAACTCTTTGTTTGTCATGTTCTCCCAGACAGTCTCGTCGGCTTGTGATCCTGCCATGGTTAGCAACAATAGAAACACACAAGAATATGATCCTACAGACTACTAGTAAGTGGTGGACAGTCATAAATCCGTCAAGCGAATCTCAAATTCTTACCAGTTTTACCAAGCAGCAGGTGGTGATCAGCAACTGTTGTAGTCAAAACTCTCAAAGCTTGGATAGAGCAATTACCAGGGAGATTCAAACGCATGACGTAGATGTATGTGGAGCTGGGAAGGCTTATAATATGGTAACAAAAGGGGTCAGCAATAATCAATTTAGATATGCAAAGTTGAATAAACGCTCAACGACGGTACTGTGTTGGTCCTAGGCTAGGCCGTACTAGAGACGCGAGCCTAGAACACTAACAAAATCACGGCACTGAACGTAAACAAGGGAGGAGCACACTCTAATTTTTTTCTTTTTTCGCTTTTTTTCTCTTTTTTTGCTCCGCAATTTTTTTTTGAAAAAGTCTACAAATGTCCTAAAAACTTCCTAACCAGAATTTTCCAGAATTTTTTTTTGAGTTTGGAACTATTTTTCTTCTGCGGATGGCTCGAAAGTTGGAGAGTCCTACTCTGTCACGACTCGGAGTATCGCGTGATTTGGAAATCGAAAACAAAGAAACAATTACTGGACTCGGACTAGGATTGGTGGCGGAGATGAATCTGGTGGAACTCAGACTGGTGGCGGATATATGTTGCAGGTGGACTCGGATTGGTGTGATGGCGACTGATATTTGGTGGCGTATATGGACTCGGATTGGCGGTGAATATGTGGTGGTGGTATATGGCAGCGGCGATGAAGTTGGTGCGGTGGTGGTATATGGCAACAGCGATGATGATAATGCGGTGGTGATATATGGCAGCGGCGACGTGACAACCTGTGAACATAACTAGAAATTCTAAAGGAGTAGACGCTAAGACCAACAACTTGACACGACGATGCAACCGCAAATTCAACAAAGCAAATACATAAAAGATTATGCAAAGGGCCAGGTTGGTTTGGATAGGATGAACTAACCCTAATTTTTTTTGGCTTTTTCATGGACTATATGTTGGGGATCATAGCAGAAATTTAAAATTTTCTACGCATCACCAATATCAATCTATGGAGTAATGTAGCAACGAGGGGAAGGAGAGTGCATCTACATACCCTTGTAGATCACTAAGCGGAAGCGTTGCAAGAACCGGGATGAAGGAGTCGTACTCGTAGCGATTCAGATCGCGGTTGATTCCGATCTAAGCGCCGAACCACGGCGCATCCGCGTTCAACACACGTGCAGCCCGGTGACGTCTCCTACGCCTTGATCCAGCAAGGGGAGAAGGAGAGGTTGGGGAAGACTCCGTCCAGCAGCAGCACGATGGCGTGGTGGTGGTGGAGGAGCGCGGAACTCCGGCAGGGCTTCGCCAAGCACTACGAGAGACGAGGAGGGAGAGGAGTAGGGTTGCGCCAACAGGGAGATTGAATCGTCTGTTGGGCTGCCCCTTTGCCTCCACTATATATAGGGGGAGAGGGAGGGCTGCGCCCCCACCTAGGGTTCCCACCCCAAGGGGTGCGGCAGCCCTAGATCCCATCTAGGGTGGCGGCCACAAGGGGGAGAGGGGGAGGCGCACCTAGGGTGGACCTTAGGGCCCATCTGCCCTAGGGTTTGCCCCCTTCCCCTCTTGTAGGCGCCTTGGGCCTTGGTGGGAGGCGCCCCAGCCCACCTAGGGGCTGATCCCTTCCCACTATTGGCCCATGTAGGCCTCCGGGGCTGGTGGGCCCACCTGGTGGACCCCCGGACCCCTCCGGTGGTCCCGGTACACTACCGGTGATGCCTGGAACACTTCCGATGGCCAAAACCATACTTCCTATATATCAATCTTTACCTCCGGACCATTCCGGAACTCGTCGTGATGTCCGGGATCTCATACGGGACTCCGAACAACATTCGGTAACCGCGTACATACTTTCCCTATAACCCTAGCGTCATCGAACCTTAAGTGTGTAGACCCTACGGGTTCGGGAGTCATGCAGACATGGCCGAGACAACTCTCCGGTCAATAACCAACAGCGGGATCTGGATACCCATGTTGGCTCCCACATGCTCCATGATGATCTCATCGGATGAACCACGATGTCAAGGATTCAATCAATCCCGTATTCAATTCCCTTTGTCTATCGGTACGATACTTGCCCGAGATTCGATCGTCGGTATCCCGATACCTTGTTCAATCTCGTTACCGGCAAGTCTCTTTACTCGTTCCGTAACACATCATCCCGTGATCAACTCCTTGGTCACATTGTGCACATTATGATGATGTCCTACCGAGTGGGCCCAGAGATAGCTCTTTGTTACACGGAGTGACAAATCCCAGTCTTGATTCGTGCCAACCCAACAGACACTTTCGGAGATACCTGTAGTGAACCTTTATAGCCACCTAGTTACATTGTGACGTTTGGTACACCCAAAGCACTCCTACGGTATCCGGGAGTTGCACAATCTCATGGTCTAAGGAAATGATACTTGACATTAGAAAAGCTTTAGCATACGAACTACATGATCTTTGTGCTAGGCTTAGGATTGGGTCTTGTCCATCACATCATTCTCCTAATGATGTGATCCCGTTATCAATGACATCCAATGTCCATGGTCAGGAAACTATAACCATCTATTGATCAACGAGCTAGTCAACTAGAGGCTTACTAGGGACATGGTGTTGTCTATGTATCCACACATGTATCTGAGTTTCCTATAAATAAAATTCTAGCATGGATAATAAATGATCATCATGAACAATGAAATATTATATAATAATAACTAATTTATTATTGCCTCTAGGGCATATTTCCAACAGTCTCCCACTTGCACTAGAGTCAATAATCTAGTTCACATCGCCATGTGATTAACACTCACAGGTCACATCGCCATGTGACCAACATCCAAAGAGTTTACTAGAGTCACTAATCTAGTTCACATCACTATGTGATTAATACTCAATGAGTTCTGGGTTTGATCATGTTATGCTTGTGAGAGAGGTTGTAGTCAACGGGTCTTGCTATATTCAGATCCCTATGTATTTCGCAAAACTTTATGTCATATCGTAGATGCTGCTACCACGTTCCACTTGGAGCTATTCCAAATTGTTGCTCCATTATACGTATCCGGTATCTCTACTCAGAGCTATCCGGATAGGTGTTAAGCTTGCATCGACATAACTCTTTACGTCGAACTCTTTATCACCTCCATAACCAAGAAACATTTCCTTATTCCTCTAAGGATAATTTTGACCACTATCTGGTGATCTACTCCTAGATCACCTTTGTACCCTATTGCCAGACATGTGGCAAGGCACACATCAGGTGCGGTACTTTAGCATGGCATACCGTATAGAGCCTATGATAAAAGCATAGGGGACAACCTTCGTCCTTCCTCTTTCTTCTGCCGTGGTCAAGCTTTGAGTCTTACTCAACTTCACACCTTAAAACTCAGGTAAGAACCCCTTATTTGACTAATCTATTTTGAACTCCTTCAAAAACATGTCAAGGTGTGCGTTCTTTGAAAGCACCATCAGGCGTCTTGATCTATCTCTATAGATCTTGATGCCCAATATGTAAGCAGCTTTATCCAGGTCTTCCTTTGAAAATCACTCTTCAAACAACCGTTTATGCTTTCCAGAAATTCTACATCATTTAGAATCAACAATATGTCATCCACATATACTTATCAAAAATGTTGTAGTGCTCCCACTCACTTTCTTGTAAATACAAGTTTCTAGCAAACATTGTATAAACCTAAAAGCTTTGATCACTCTATCAAAGCATGTATTCTGACTCCGAGATGCTTGCTCTAGTCCATAGAAGGATTGCTGGAGCTAGAATACCTTTTAGCATCCTTAGGAACGACAAAACCTTTTATTGTATCACATACAACCTTTTCTTACGAAAACTGGTAAGAAAACTTGTTTTGACATCCATCTGTCAGATTTCATAATCGAAAAATACAGCTAATGCTAACATGATTCCGACGGACTTAAGCATCGCTACGGGTGAGAAATTCTCATCGTAGTCAACTCCTTGAACTTGTGAAAAGACTCTTTCCCACAAGTCGAGCTTCATAGACGGTAACATTACCGCCCACGTCCATCTTCTTCTTAAAGATCCATTTATCTCAATGGCTTGCCGATCATCGGGCAAGTCCACCAAAGTCCATACTTTGTTCTGATATATGGATCCTATCTCAAATTTCATGGCTTCTAACCATTTGTCAGAATACGGGCCCACCATCGCTTCTCCATAGCTCGTAGGTTCATTGTTGTCTAACAACATGATATCTAAGACAGGATTACCGTACCACTTAGGAGTAGTACATATCCTTATCGACCTATGAGGTTCAATAGCAACTTGATCTGAAGCTTCATGATCACTATCATTAACTTCCTCTTCAACAGACGTAGGCGCCACAGAAAACATCTTTCTGTGTCGCATCACTCTCTGGTTGAAGTAAAGGTTCGACAACCTCATCAAGTTATATCTTCCTCCCACTCAATTCTTTCGAGAGAAACTCCTTCTCGAGAAAGGACCCGTTCTTAGCGACAAACAATTTGCCCTGGGATCGGAGATAGGAGGTATACCCAACTGTCACCTTTGGGTATCCTATGAAGATGTGTTTGTCCGCTTTGGGTTCGAGCTTCTCCGGCTGAAGCCCTAAGCATCGCATCCCCAAACATTAAGAAACGACTACTTTGGTTTCTTGCCAAACCAATGTTCATATGACGTCGTCTCAACGGACTTAGATGGTGTCCTATCTAAAGTGAATGCAGCTGTCTCTAACGCATAACCTCAAAATGAAAACGGTAGATTGGTAAGAGAAATCATAGATCACACCATATCTCATAGGGTTCGATTACGACGTCCGGACACACCATTACCTTGTGGTGTTCCAGGTGGCTTCAACTGTGAAACAATTCCACAATGTCTTAAGTGATCGCCAAACTCATAACTCAGAAATTCTCATCGATCAGATCGTAGGAATTTGATCTTCTTGTTATGATGGTTCTTAACTTCACTCTGAAATTGCTTGAACTTTTCAAATGTTTCAGACTTGTGCTTCATTAAGTAAATATACCTATATCTACTCAAATCATCAGTGAAGATGAGAAAATAGCAATATCCACCGCACGCTTCAATTCTCATTGGATCACACGCATCAGCATGTATGCTTTCCAACAAGTCACTTGCCCGTTTCATTGTACCTGAAAACGGGGTCTCAATCATCCTGCCCATGAGGCATGGCTTGCATGCGTCAAGCGATTCAAAATCAAGTGACTCCAAACATCCATCAACATGGAGTTTCTTCATGCATCTTACGCCAATATGACCTAAGCGGTAGTGCCACGAGAAAGTGGTACTATCATTATTAACTCTACATCTTTTGGCGTGAACATGTGTATTACCACGACCGAGATTCAATGAACCATTCACATAGGGTGCATGACCATGAAAGGTATCATTCATGTAAACAGAATAACCATTATTCTCTAACTTAAATGAATGACCGTATTGCAATGAACATGATCTAATCATATTCATGCTCAACGTAGACACCTGATAACATTTATCTAGGTTCAATACTAATCCCGAAGGCATATGGAGTGTGCGATGGTGATCTTATCAACTTTGGAAACACTTCCAACACACATCGTCACCTCGCCCTTAGCCAGTCTCTGTTTAGTCCGTAGCTTTTGCTTCAAGTCACCAATAATAGCAACTGAACCGGTATCCAATACCCAGGTGCTACCAGGAGTACTACTGAGGTACACATTAATAACACGTATATACTTTGTTGAAGTTTGGGGTAATTCCGCTACCAGTGACCGTTCCCCTTACAATAGAAGCACTTAGTCTCGGGTTTGGGTTCAACCTTGGATTCCTTCACTGGAACGGTAACTGGTTTGCCATCCATGAAGTTTCCCTTTTAGCCCTTGCCCTTCTTGAAACCAGTGGTCTTGTTAAACCATCAACACTTGATGCTCCTTCTTGATTTCTACCTTTTGCGGTCTTAAGCACCGCGAACAGCTCCGGGATCAACTCCATCCCTTGCATGTCATAGTTCATCACGAAGATCTAGTAGCTTAGTGATAGTGGCTAGAGAACTCTATCAATCACTATCTTATTTGGAAGTTTAACTCCCACTTGATTTAAGTGATTGTAGCACCCAGACATTCTGAGCACATGCTCACTAGCTGAGCTATTCTCCTCCATCTTGTTGGCAAAACAACTTGTCAGAGGTCTCATACCTCTCAACACGGGCATGAGCCTGAAATCCCAATTTCAGCTCTTGGAACATCTCATATGTCTTATGGCGTTCAAAAAACGTCATTGGAATCCCGATTCTAAGCCGTAAAGTATGGTGCACTAAACTATCAAGTAGTCATCAGGATGTGGCTGTCAGGTGTTCACAACATCCACAGATGACGTTGTAGGGGTTTGCACATCGAGCGGTGCATCAAAGACGTAAGCCTTCTGTGTAGCAGTGAGGACACTCCTCGGACTACGGACCTAGTATGCATCATTGCTTACAATATCTTTCAACTTAATCTTTCTCTAGGAACGTATTGAAACATGGAGCTACAACGTGAGCTATTTATCTACAACATATTTGCAAAGACAATTTAGACTATGTTCATGATAATTGAGTTCATCTAATCAAATTATTTAATGAACTCCCACTCAGATAGACATCCCTCTAGTCATCTAAGTGAAACATGATCCGAATTGACTAGGCTGTGTCCGATCATCATGTGAGACGGACTAGTCATCAGCGGTGAACATCTCATGTTGATCGTATCTTCTATACGACTCATGTTCGACCTTTCGGTCTTCCATGTTCCGAGGCCATGTCTGTACATGCTAGGCTCGTCAAGTCAACCTAAGTGTTTCGCATGTGTCCCGAGGCCATGTCTGTACATGCTAGGCTTGTCAACACCCGTTGTATTCGAACATTAGAATCTATCACACCCGATCATCACGTGGTGCTTCGAAACGACGAACCTTCGCAATGGTGCACAGTTAGGGGAACACTTTTCTTGAAATTTTAGTGAGGGATCATCTTATTTAAGCTACCGTCGTTCTAAGCAAATAAGATGTAAAACGTGATAAACATCACATGCAATCAAACAGAGACATGATATGGCCAATATCATTTTGCTCCTTTTGATCTCCATCTTCGGGGCTCCATGATCATCGTTGTCATCGGCATGACACCATGATCTCCATCATCATGATCTCCATCATCGTGTCTTCTTGAAGT
Organism: Triticum urartu; assembly: GCF_056163025.1. Classification (NCBI taxonomy): domain Eukaryota; kingdom Viridiplantae; phylum Streptophyta; class Magnoliopsida; order Poales; family Poaceae; genus Triticum; species Triticum urartu. Next base: position 438,232,344 of record NC_141878.1, on the reverse strand, counting down.
TGTCTCGTCATCTATTACTTCTACTACTATGGCTAACGCTTTAGCAATAAAGTAAAGTAATTACATGATGTTTATGTTGACACGCAGGTCATAAATAAATTAAGACAACTCCTATGGCTCCTGCCGGTTGTCATACTCATCGACATGCAAGTCGTGATTCCTATTACAAGAACATGATCAATCTCATACATCACATATATCATTCATCACATCCTTTTGGCCATATAACATCACAAGGCATATGCTGCAAAAACAAGTTAGACGTCCTCTAATTGTTGTTGCAAGTTTTTACGTGGCTGCTATAGGTTTCTAGCAAGAACGTTTCTTACCTACGCCAAAACCACAACGTGATATGCCAATTTCTATTTACCCTTCATAAGGACCCTTTTCATCGAATCCGATCCGACTAAAGTGGGAGAGACAGACACCCGCTAGCCACCTTATGCAACTAGTGCATGTCAGTCGGTGGAACCAGTCTCACGTAAGAGTACGTGTAAGGTCGGTCCGGGCCGCTTCATCCCACGATGCCGCCGAATCAAGATAAGACTAGTAACGGCAAGTAAATTGACAATATCGATGCCCACAACTGCTTTGTGTTCTACTCGTGCATAGAAACTACGCATAGACCTAGCTCATGATGCCACTGTTGGGGATCGTAGCAGAAATTTAAAATTTTCTATGCATCACCAAGATCAATCTATGGAGTAATCTAGCAACGAGGGGAAGGAGAGTGCATCTACATACCCTTGTAGATCACTAAGCGGAAGCGTTGCAAGAACGCGGATGAAGGAGTCGTACTCGTAGCGATTCAGATCGCTGTTGATTCCGATCTAAGCGCCGAACCACGGCGCCTCCGCGTTCAACACACGTGCAACCCGGTGACGTCTCCTACGCCTTGATCCAGCAAGGGGAGAAGGAGAGGTTGGGGAAGACTCTGTCCAGCAGAAGCATGACGGCGTGGTGGTGGAGGAGCGCGGAACTCCAGCAGGGCTTCTCCAAGCACTACGAGAGACGAGGAGTTGTCTATGTATCCACACATGTATCTGAGTTTCCTATCAATACAATTCTAGCATGGATAATAAATGATCATCATGAACAACGAAATATTATATAATAATAACTAATTTATTATTGCCTCTAGGGCATATTTCCAACAGTCTCCCACTTGCACTAGAGTCAATAATCTAGTTCACATCGCCATGTGATCAACGAGCTAGTCAACTAGAGGCTTACTAGGGACATGGTGTTGTCTATGTATCCACACATGTATCTGAGTTTCCTATCAATACAAGTCTAGCATGGATAATAAACGATCATCATGAACAATGAAATATTATATAATAATAACTAATTTATTATTGCCTCTAGGGCATATTTCCAACACTATAGGTATGAAGAACAGACTCGATCTAAACTACGAAAAACTATAAAATCTCACCGAGCAACCTGGAAATATGATACTACTTGATAGAGGCGAAGGTGTCCCGATGTTTCGATGAGATGGTGGCTATCATTTTCCTTCGGAGTCGACCTTGACGATCCGACTACGAACGTGCGAGACGTCGCGCCTTAGCAATTGCTAAACCAACTTCCGAGGGGTTATTGACCACGCCGAAGCACGATCAACCTGACCGCAAGGGTCTGTTTCTTGCAAGCAAACGAAGAACAAGCAAGAAACTGAGATTGCAATCTGGATATTGTGAATATAAGATGAAAGCTTTATTGATCAATGTGGGGATCTGTGACGCCTTGGTCTGGTCGTTGAACACAAACGAAGTACGCGAAGTTGCAGCTATGCCGAACTTTTAATCTAAATGAAACCGAAAGTCTAAACGATGCCCTAAGGGTTGCATATATGGAGGAGAGAGGGGGGAATTTCGTGGCCCTTGGAGGAGGGGTACGAAACCAACCCTAACTCTTGTTTCCCCACACATACGGACTCTAAAAACAGCCTATAATCAAGTATTTCGAAATTACATGGGCCTGGCCCAAAAATAAGGTGACACGGCACCTAGAATAGCCTCTGGACGAAATTTATGAAGTGGCATCTTGTATATTTCGTCCAAGGCTTCATGCACTCATTATGGTGGCTTCAAAGTCCTGGAATCATCACTTGTAACTCCGTTCTTGTTCCCCTTGCGCATGCCATCATCTCCATGCTTGAACTTGCTCCAAGGTTCATCTTTCTTGTCCAAGCTAGGCCCTTCATTTGTAAGCAAAACAAATATATCCAATTTAGGCAGCATCATATTCTCATGAACATTTGAATCGTTACCAAGAAATGGAAGTACCTGATAAATCAATTGGCGTGCGCGAGCTTTAGTAATTGGTCCAGTATGTATAGCAGTAGGGGCTGTGGGTGTAAGAATGTTATTGATGTCCTCATCAACTTAGATGATTAGAGGGACGTCTATCTAAGTGGGAGTTCTTAAGTAATATGATTAATTGAACTTTAATTTATCATGAACTTAGTACCTTATAGTATTTTGCATGTCTCTGTTGTTGTAGATAGATGACCTGTGCTGTTGTTCCATTGAGTTTTAATGCGTTCCTAGAGAAAGCTAAGTTGAAAGATGATGGTAGCAATTACACAGACTGGGTCGTAACTTGAGGATTATCCTCATTGCTACACGGAAGAATTACGTCCTGGAAGCACCGCTAGGTGACAAACCCGCTGCAGGAGCAACACCAGATGTTATGAACGTCTGACAGAGCAAAGTTGATGACTACTCGATAGTTCAGTGTGCCATGCTTTACGGCTTAGAATCGGGACTTCAATGATGTTTTGAACATAATGGAGCATATTAGATGTTCCAGGAGTTGAAGTTAATATTTCAAGCAAATGCCCGGATTGAGAGAACTGAAGTCTCCAATAAGTTCTATAGCTGCAACTTATTTGTGGCACTGCCGTTTATCTGCCAAATACTTGGGGAAGTTCCGCTTCCAAAAGATATAAGTTTAATAATGATAGTGCAACTTATTTGTGGCACTGCCGTTTAGGTCATATTGGTGTAAAGCGCATGAAGAAACTCCATGTTGATGGACTTTTGGAATCACTTGATTATGAATCACTTGATGCTTGCGAACCATGCCTCATGGGCAAGATGACTAAGACTCCGTTCTCCGGAACAATGGAACGAGCAATAGACTTATTGGAAATAATACATACTGATGTATGCGATCCGATGAGTGTTGATGCTCGTGGCAGGTATCGTTATTTTCTGACCTTCTGTAGCGATCTGACCTCATACGGTCAAATCATTGTGTATAAGTGTCGTCCCTGGATCAGTAATGCTGACACACACATTACTCGAGGATTTATAACAGAGTGCAATCACACACTTAGTACATCGAATATCTCAAAGAGAGTACTTATTACAATAATATGGCTGAAGGCCATCTAAATAAGATAATTGCGGAAGCTTCGAAGGTAAATGAGTCCATCAACTCCAACAGCATAGCTGAGTGCATGACAACAACCTAGCGCACCTTACTCTTCGTCTGAAAACTCTGCGACATAATACGTTGCAGCCTATGTAGGTCAGCACATGGAATATGCTGGCAAGATAACACTATAGAGTAATGAACAAGTAACAGCTATCACTACATGCATATATGGTGGTGGAGGCTCTATGGTTAATGTTTTGCATAAAGCTAGTTTTTCCCTACAACAATGGAATATATTTTATTTAACTACAAGTTTGTTGAAAACATTGAGAAGGGTCCTCCAACTCAATCCCAAAATAATAATTTAACAACCCAACAAATTAATTAAGTAAAGTGATGAGATCGAATCAAGAATTCAAGTACCAGATACTCAAGATGTCCACAACTGGGGACATGGCTAACCATGATTAGTTTATACACTCTGTAGAGGTTTGCGCACTTTTCCCCACAAGACTCGATCTCCTCCGTTGTATTTCTCGCACTACATGATGTTTGAGAAACGGATGGCCGAGACACAGTCTTTCCGAAGAGGTCCCCTTAACCGATAGATAGGCTGATACACCTACAATCCCCTACATCTGCTAGCCCATCATGAAAAGGATTCCCACAACTTACTCAACTATGCCAGAGCCCATAATGGCTTGTGGCTGCACACGGAAGTTTCTAGCATGAATAATCCTATGATCCCTTTGAGCCTGGGTGGTGAACCATAGGATGATCACACGGGTACTCCGGGATATCCTAGGACAACACTGGATTACTCCAGGTGGCCAGACAACCACTGGGTGCTCCAGGGTGCCTCAACCAATCCACCCAGATGTGTATTAAAGTAGCCACCTTAAGTTAACCATTAATTAAAGCTCTCACATCTGTCATGGATCACTCAAACCAAACCACGTCTACAAGCATAGCATAGCAGTATAAGCATAACATAGTAACACCCAAGGTTTGATATAAAAAGGGCAATAGGTTCCTACCTCATCAGCTACTTCTCAATAACCACATTTATCAAGTCCTAGCCATGCAGTGTTTGAGGATTGAAACTAATGCATAAAAACTGGGTAATAAGGGATATGATCAAAGTGTTACTTGCCTTGCTGACGATCTGAAAACCCTAGTAACTCGTAGTAGCAAGCCTCGCACTCCGGATACTCTATCGTGAACAAACAATAGCATACATAAGCACTCAAGTATAAGATGCAAGGGTAAAACTCAAGAGAAAAGATCCAAACTGAACGTTCAACTAAAGAGCTTCGATTTGCAAAAAGAATCAATCGAATCGGAGCTATGAAACTCAAACTGCGATCCAAAGAAATTCGAAATCAAATCTGCTTGAAACCAAATTTTAATTTGTCAAAACCATGTTCAAGTTGATTATCTGGAAAGAGGGGGGCAAGACGAAGATTTTGGCGTTGGTTTCACTGAATTTGGATAAACGAGCAAAAAGTAGCGAGGGTTTGAAGATCAGGGACTAATCTGTGATAAAAGTATTCGCGGATAGGTCCCTGGCTGAAAAAAAACGAAAAAGAAAAACCTAACGAACGAGCGTTCGCTAACAGAACTAAACAAATGAAAATCGTTCGTTAGAAGAAACTAACCGATGAACGTTCGCTAAATAACAAACTAAGATAAAAAACGATCTAACCTAAACAGAAAAAACGAAAGAAAACCGAGTGGGTTTTGCGGTTTTTTACTGGTTCGGGCAAAAGAAACCGGCGGCGGCGGGGAAGGCGGGATGCGGCGTGGGGTGCGCATGGCGGTGGCGGCTGCAGCGTGCGGCGAGCTACGACAGCGCGCCAAGCAGCGGCGGCTGCCGCTGCTGGAGCGAGAGGCGGCGGCGGCTGCGGTGATGAGGAGGAGGGGGCCGGGGCGGCTTTTAAAGAGGGGAGGGGGTGGCGGCTTGGGCGAGGGGCAACATCAGCGCGCGGGAGTCCGGCTCGGACTCTGAGTGGCGGCGGCGCGCGTGACTCTCCTGAGCGGGAGGCGGCGGCAGCCGGCTGGGCCTCTGGCCCAGTTCGGTCCAAAGTTTTTTTAAAAATAAATTTCGCATGAAAGAAAAATCCTAATAAAATATAAAAATTCTGAAAATACCAGATACAATTTTCACCGCCCAAACCTAATATTTAAGACAAGGTGAACATTTTTCTAGCCTAAAAAATGTAATTTTCAAAAATGCATATTTTTCTAATTCAAAAAAATAGCAAATAAAATACGAATAAAATAATAATTTGATTTTAAAATTTCTTGTCCAATATTCCTCTCTTTTTAAGAAGTCATATTATATTATCTCATATATTTTTATTATTAGAAATAATTGGGGAGAAAATATTAAAACCAAATTGATCCTATTTTCAAATTTGAAGAAAATTCAAATATGAAAATTTGTGAAACCTCCAACTCTCTCCTTGGGTCCTTGAATTGCTTAAGATTTCTAGGAATCACAACCAGAAGCAAATAAAAATATAATATGCATATGATGATCTATGTATAACATCCAAATTGAAAATTGGGATGTTACAAACCTACCCCCTTAAGATGAATCTCGCCCTGTGTATGGTGGCTCCACTGAACTTTGCAAAACTTGATAACCTTGCTGCGGATAACTCGGCTGGCAAGCTCGAGAATCTTGACGGGTTTATCCTCGTAGGTTAGGTCACTTTCCAATTGAATTGCTTACAAGGGCACTGTATCTCTTAGGGTAATATCGGCCATCTCTGCATGGCACTTCTTCAACTGGGAAACGTGAAATACATCATGAACTCCTGACAATCCTTCGGGTAACTCCAACTTGTAGGCCACCTCTCCCATACGTTCCAAAACTCGGTATGGTCCTACAAATCTTGGGGCTAATTTTCCCTTAACTCCAAATCGTTTAACTCCTCGAAGTGGTGACACACGTAAATATGCTCTGTCTCCAATTTCATAGACTACTTCCTTGCGTTTAGTGTCGGCATAACTCTTCTGCCTGGACTGAGCTACCTTCAGTCTATCATGAATCAACTTAACCTTCTCTTCAGATTCCTTGATTAAATCTGGTCCAAACAACTGACGGTCTCCAACTTCATCCCACATCAATGGTGTCATGCACCTCCTTCCATACAAAGCTTCGAAAGGGGCCATCTTCAAACTAGCCTGGTAACTATTGTTGTATGAGAACTCTGCGTAGGGTAAATTATCATCCCAACTAGAACCATAATCTAGCGCACAAGCTCTCAACATGTCTTCTAGAATCTAATTGACTCTCTTGGTCTGTCAATCTGTCTGCGGATGAAAGGCTGTGCTGAACTGTAGCCTGGTACCCAAAGTCTGGTGCAACTGATTCCAAAACTTCAAAGTAAATTGTGTTCCTCTATCTGATGTGATGGTCCTCGGATCTTCACACAGATATACGATCCTGGTCATATATATTTTGGCCAACTTCGCGCTCGTATAAGTAGTTTTCACTGGGATAAAGTGAGCCACTTTGGTCAAACGATCAACTACTACCCAGATAGAATCATATCCCGATCGTGTCCTGGGCAATCCTGGTATAAAATCCATGCCAAGTTTATCCCACTTCCATTCGGGTATCGGCATAGGCTGTAATAATCCGGCTGGCTTCGGATGCTCTGCCTTCACTCTCTGACATACATCACATACTGCTACATACTCGGCAATATCCTTTTTCATACCTGTCCACAAGAAATATTCCTTCAAATCCAAATACATCTTGGTGTTTCCGGGGTGAATCGAGTATGGCGAGTCATGAACTTCCTCAAGTATTAACTTCCTGATCTCTGCATTATTGGGCACATATACACGATCCTCAAACCATAAAGTTTCATGCTCATCCTCATGGAACCCCTTGGCTTTTCCTTTGCTCATTTTTTCTGTATCTCAGCAATTTCCTTGCCATCCTTCTGAGCTTCTCGAATCTTTCCCAATAACATGGACTGAACCTCCATTGATGCAACAAAACCTCTTGGAACTATCTCCAAATGAAGTTCCTTAAGATCGTCGACTAACTTCTGTGGTAATCCTCTGCTTACGAGTGTATTGACATAACTTTTGCGGCTCAAAGCGTCTGCTACGACATTGGCCTTTCCTGGAAGATAATGCAGCTTCATATCATAATCCTTTATTAGCTCAAACCATCTCCTTTGCCTGAGATTCAACTCCTTCGGCGTGAAGATATACTTCAAACTCTTGTGATCCGTGTACACACCACAACGGTTTCCGATAAGGAAGTGCCTCCAGGTCTTGAGCGCATGCACTATGGTTGCTAACTCCAAATCATGCATGGCATAATTCAACTCGTGGGGTCAAAACTGACGTGATGCATATGAAACAACTCTCCCATCTTGCATAAGTACACCTCCAGGTCCCAAGCGAGAAGCGTCACAATAAACTTGGAAATCCTTGCGTATATCTGGAAGAATCAGCACTGGGGCTGTAACCAAACGTTTCTTCAACTCCTGAAAACTGGCCTCACATTCCTCGGTCCATTTGAACTTAGTGTCCTTCTTTAAAAACTCTGTCATGGGTTTCGCAATCTTGGAAAAATTCTCAATGAATCTCCTATAATATCCTGCGAGTCCCAGAAAACTGCGGATCTCTCCAACTAAGGTGGGTGCCAACCAATCAGGTATGGATTGTACCTTGGTAGGGTCTATTGCTATACCTTCTCCCGATATAACATTTCCAAGAAATCCAACTTCCTTTAATGAAAACTCACATTTGCTGAACTTGGCATACAGCTGATGTTCCCTGAGCTTCTCGAGAACTAGTCGCAAATGTTCCTTGTGTTCATCTTCATTCTTCGAGTACACTAATATATCATCAATGAACACCACAACAAACTTATCCAAAAACTCCATGAACACCTTGTTCATCATACTCATAAAATAGGCAGGGGCGTTAGTCAATCCAAATGACATGACCATGTACTCATATAGCCCATACCTTGTGGTAAAGGCTGTCTTAGGTATATCCTATTCTTGGATCTTCAACTGGTGGTATCTTGATCGAAGATCGATCTTGGAGAATACTTTAGCTCCATGCAGCTGGTCAAACAGATCATTGATCATCAGTAGTGGGTACTTGTTCTTGATCGTCACCTCATTCAATGCATGATAATCAACAACCATTCTCAAAGATCCATCCTTCTTCTCAACCAAGAGCACTAGGGCTTCCCGCGGTGATGAACGTGGTCGAATGTAACCTTTCTCCAATAACTCCTTAATCTGCTTCTTAATTTCCTCCAGATTGTTTGCGGGCATCCGATACGGTCTCTTCGATATTGGTCCGGTGCCTGGCAACAACTCTATTAAAAACTCTATATCTCGATCTGGCGACATGTCTGGTAATTCCTTTGGAAATACATTCGGGTAATCCCTCACAACAGGCACTTTTTCCTGAACAACTTCTGAGAGGGAGTTCACTTGGGTCCTCCTAGGCGCATGCCTAGATACATACTTGATCCGTTTACCCTTCGGGGTGGTGAGTAAAATTGACTTACTAGCACAGTCGATGTTTCCTCCATACATCGATAGCCAATCCATGCCTAGTATCACATCTAATCCTTGTGACTCCAAAATTATCAGGTCTGAGGGGAAAAACATGCCTACCTATGGTCAATGGCATCTGAAAACATCCTCTGGTTGCCATATATTCCGCTCCTGGCGAGCTTACTAACATAGGGGTCTTAAGAACTTTGGTGGGCAACTTATTCTTATCCACAAATCCCCTTGATATGTATGAATGCTATGCACCAGTATCAAAAAGAACAATAGTAGTAAATGACTTAATCAAAAACTTACCGATAACTGCATCTGGCCCTCTTCAATCTCCTCCACGTTAACATGGTTCACCTGTCCTCTGGTGAAAGGGTTGGGCTTCTTCCCAGAACTCCCATTACCATTTCCATTCTTTTCTTCAGGACACTCGGTGGCGTAGTGTCCAGTCTTCCCTCACTTGAAACAAGTAATGTGACTTAGATACTTCTTGGCAGGTGTAGTGGGGTCGAAACGGTTATGACTGTTGTTTCCTCCATTCCCATTACCATTCTTAGGGCCACTATGGTTATGTGAACTTCCTCCATTGTGAGTGTGGCCCCCATGGTTATGATGGGTATGTCCTCCCGAATTCGGGGTAAAACGTGTTGGGTTTCGTAGTAATTTCAAAAAAATTCCTACGCACACGCAAGATCATGGTGATGCATAGCAACAAGAGGGGGCGAGTGTGATCTACATACCCTTGTAGATCGACAACGGAAGCGTTAACTTGGTTGATGTAGCCGTACGTCTCCACGGCCCGACCGATCAAACACCGAAACTATGGCACCTCCGAGTTCTAGCACACGTTCAGCTCGATGACGATCCCTGGACTCCAATCCAGCAAAGTGTCGGGGAAGAGTTCCGTCAGCACGACGGCGTGGTGACGATCTTGATGTACTACCGTCGTAGGGCTTCGCCTAAGCACTGCTACAATATTATCGAGGACTATGGTGGAAGGGGGCACCGCACACGGCTAAGAATATGATCACGTGGATCAACTTGTGTGTCTAGGGGTGCCCCCTGCCCCCGTATATAAAGGAGCAAGGGGAGGAGGCCGGCCGGCCCTATAGGCGCGCCAAGGAGGAGTCCTCCTCCTAGTAGGAGTAGGACTCCTACTAGGAGGGGGAAAGAAGTGGGGGGGAGAGGGAAAGGGGGGGCGCCGCCCCCCTCTCCTAGTCCAATTCGGACCAGGGGGGAGGAGGCGCGCGGCCCACCTTTGGCTGCCCCTCTCTCTCTCCACTAAGGCCCATATGGCCCATTACTTCTCCCGGGGGGGTTCCGGTAACCCTCTGGCTCACCGGTTTTCTCCAAAATCACCTGGAACACTTCTGGTGTCCGAATATAGCCGTCCAATATATCAATCTTTATGTCTCGACCATTTTGAGACTCCTCGTCATGTCCGTGATCACATCCGGGACTCCGAACTAACTTCGGTACATCAAAACTCATAAACTCATAATATAACTGTCATCGAAACCTTAAGCGTGCGGACCCTACGGGTTCGAGAACAATGTAGACATGACCGAGACACGTCTTCGGTCAATAACCAATAGCGGAACCTGGATGTTCATATTGGCTCCTACATATTCTACGAAGATCTTTATCGGTCAGACCGCATAACAACATACGTTGTTCCCTTTGTCATCGGTATGTTACTTGCCCGAGATTCGATCGTCGGTATCTCAATACCTAGTTCAATCTCGTTACCGGAAAGTCTCTTTACTCGTTCCGTAATACATCATCTCACAACTAACTCATTAGTTGCAATGCTTGCAAGGCTTATGTGATGTGCATTACCGAGAGGGCCCAAAGATACCTCTCCGACAATCGGAGTGACAAATCCTAATCTCGAAATACGCCAACCCAACATGTACCTTTGGAGACACCTGTAGAGCACCTTTATAATCACCCAGTTACGTTGTGACGTTTGGTAGCACACAAAGTGTTCCTCTGGCAAACGGGGGTTGCATAATCTCATAGTCATAGGAACATGTATAAGTCATGAAGAAAGCAATAGCAACATACTAAACGATCGGGTGCTAAGCTAATGGAATGGGTCATGTCAATCAGATCATTCACCTAATGATGTGATCCCGTTAATCAAATAACAATTCTTTGTCCATGGTTAGGAAACATAACCATCTTTGATTAACGAGCTAGTCAAGTAGAGGCATACTAGTGACACTCTGTTTGTCTATGTATTCACACATGTATTATGTTTCCGGTTAATACAATTCTAGCATGAATAATAAAAATTTATCATGATATAAGGAAATAAATAATAACTTTATGATTGCCTCTAGGGCATATTTCCTTCAGTCTCCCACTTGCACTAGAGTCAATAATATAGATCACATCACCATGTGATTAACATCGATAGTTCACATCATCATGTGATTAACACCCATAGTTCACATCGCCATGTGACCAACACCCAAAGGGTTTACTAGATTCAGTAATCTAGTTCACATCGCTATGTGATTAACACCCAAAGAGTACTAAGGTGTGATCATGTTTTGCTTGTGAGAGAATTTTAGTCAACGGGTCTGCCATATTCAGATCCGTATGTATTTTGCAAATATCTATGTCAACAATGCTCTGCACGGAGCTACTCTAGCTAATTGCTCCCACTTTCAATATGTATCCAGATTGAGACTTAAAGTTATCTAGATCAGTGTCAAAACTTGCATCGTTGTAACTCTTTACGACGAACCTTTTGTCACCTCCATAATCGAGAAACATATCCTTATTCCACTAACGATAATTTTGACCGCTGTCCAGTGATCTACTCTTAGATCACTATTGTACGCCCTTGCTTAACACTGTGTAGGGTATACAATAGACCTGGTACACAGCATGGCATACTTTATAGAACCTATGGCTGAGGCATAGGGAATGACTTTCATTCTCTTTCTATCTTCTGCCATGGTCGGGCTTTGAGTCTTACTCAATTTCACACCTTGTAACACAGCCAAGAACTCTTTCTTTGATCGTTCCAATTTTTGAACTACTTCAAAATATTGTCAAGGTATGTACTCATTGAAAAAACTTATCAAGCGTCTTGATCTATTTCTATAGATCTTGATGCTCAATATGTAAGCAGCTTTACCGAGGACTTTTTTTTGAAAAACTTCTTTCAAAACACTCCTTTATGCTTTGCAGAATAATTCTATATTATTTCCGATCAACAATATGTCATTCACATATATTTATCAGAAATGTTGTATGCTCCCACTCACTTTCTTGTAAATACAGGCTTCACCGTAAGTCTGTATAAATCTATATGCTTTGATCATACTATCAAAGCGTTTATTCCAACTCCGAGATGCTTGCACCAGTCCATAGATGGATCGCTGGAGCTTGCTTATTTTGTTAGCACCTTTAGGATTGACAAAACCTTCTGGTTGCATCATATACAACTCTTTCTTTAAGAAATCCATTAAGGATTGCAGTTTTGTTATCCATTTGCCAGATTTCATAAAATGCGGCAATTGCTAACATGATTTGGACAGACTTTTAAGCATCGATACGAGTGAGAAAATCTCATCGTAGTCAACACCTTGAACTTTGTCGAAAAACCTTTTGCGACAATTCTAGCTTTGTAGATAGTAACACTACTATCAGCGTCCGTCTTCCTCTTGAAGATCCATTTATTTTCTATGGCTTGCCGATCATCGGGCAAGTCAACCAAAGTCCATACTTTGTGCTCATACATGGATCCCATCTCAGATTTCATGGCCTCAAGCCATTTTGCGGAATCTGGGCTCACCATCGCTTCTTCATAGTTCGCAAGTTCGTCATGGTCTAGTAACATGACTTCCAGAACAGGATTGCCGTACCACTCTGGTGCGGATCTCACTCTGGTTTACCTACGAGATTCGGTAGTAACTTGATCTGAAGTTACATGATCATCATCATTAGCTTCCTCACTAATTGGTGTAGTAGTCACAAGAACAGATTTCTATGATGAACTACTTTCCAATAAGGGAGATGGTACAATTACCTTATCAAGTTTTCTACTTTCCTCCCACTCACTTCTTTCGAGAGAAACTCCTTCTCTCGAAAGGATCCACTCTTAGCAACGAATGTCTTGCCTTCGGATCTGTGATAGAAGGTGTACCCAATAGTCTCCTTTGGGTATCCTATGAAGACATATTTCTCCGATTTGGGTTTGAGCTTATCAGGATGAAACTTTTCATATAAGCATCACAATCCCAAACTTTAAGAAACGACAACTTTGGTTTCTTGCCAAACCACAGTTCAGATTGTGTCGTCTCAACGGACTTAGATGGTGCCCTTTTAAACGCGAATGCAGCTGTCTTTAATGCATAACCCCAAAACGATAGTGGTAGATCGGCAAGAGACATCATAGGTCGCACCATATCTAATAAAGTACGGTTATGACGTTCGGACACACCATTATGCTGTGGTGTTCCAGGTGGCGTGAGTAGTGAAACTATTTCACATTGTTTTAACTGAAGACCAAACTTATAACTCAAATACTCTTCTCCACGATCAGATCGTAGAAACTTTATTTTCTTGTTACGATGATTTTCCACTTCACTCTGAAATTCTTTGAACTTTTCAAATGTTTCAGACTTATGTTTCATCAAGTAGATATACTCATATCTGCTCAAATCATCTGTGAAGATCAGAAAATAATGATACCTATTGCGAGTCTCAATATTCATCGGACCATATACATCAGTATGTATGATTTCCAACAAATTTGTTGCTCGCTCCATTGTTTCGAAGAATGGAGTCTTAGTCATCTTGCCCATGAGGCATGGTTCGCAAGCATCAAGTGATTCATAATCAAGTGATTCCAAAAGCCCATCAGCATGGAGTTTCTTCATGCACTTTACACCAATATGACCTAAACAGCAGTGCCACAAATAAGTTGCACTATCATTATTAACTTTGCATCTTTTGGTTTCAATATTATGATTATGTGTATTACTATGATCGAGATCCAACGAACTATTTTCATTGGGTGTGTAACCATATAAGGTTTTATATTCATGTAAACAGAACAACAATTTATTCTCTTACTTAAATGAATAACCGTATTACAATAAACATGATCAAATCATATTCATGCTCAACGCAAACACCAAATAACACTTATTTAGGTTCAACACTAATCCCAAAAGTATAGGGAGTGTGCGATGATGATCATATCAATCTTGGAACCACTTCCAACACACATCGTCACTTCACCCTTAACTAGTCTCTGTTTATTCTGCAACTCCCGTTTCGAGTTACTAATCTTAGCAACTGAACTAGTATCAAATACTGAGGGGTTGCTATAAACACTAGTAAAGTACACATCAATAACATGTATATCAAATATACTTATGTTCACTTTGCCATCCTTCTTATCTGCCAATCACTTGGGGTAGTTCCCCTTCCAGTGACCAGTCCCTTTGCAGTAGAAACACTTAGTCTTAGGCTTAGGACCAGACTTGGGCTTCTTCACTTGTGCAGCAACTTGCTTGTTGTTCTTCTTGAAGTTCCCCTTCTTCCCTCTGCCCTTTTCTTGAAACTAGTGGTCTTGTCTACCATCAACACTTGATGTTTTTCTCGATTTCTACCTTCGTCAATTTCCGCATTACGAAGAGCTTGGGAATCGTTTCCGTTATCCCTTGCATATCATAGTTCATCACGAAGTTCTATTAACTTGGTGATGGTGACTAGAGAATTCTGTCAATCACTATCTTATCTGGAAGATTAACTCCCACTTGATTCAAGCGATTGTAGTACTCAGAAAATCTGAGCACATGCTCACTAGTTGAGCGATTCTCCTCCATCTTTTAGCTATAGAACTTGTTGGAGACTTCATATCTCTCAACTCGGGTATTTGCTTGAAATATTAACTTCAACTCCTGGAACATCTCATATGCTCCATGACGTTCAAAACGTCTTTGAAGTCCCGATTCTAAGCCATTAAGCATGGTGCACTAAACTATCAAGTAGTCATCATATTGAGCTAGCCAAACGTTCATAACGTCTACATATGCTCCTGCAATAGGTCCGTCATCTAGCGGTGCATCAAGGACATAATTCTTCTGTGCAGCAATGAGGATAAACCTCAGATCATGGATCCAATCCGCATCATTGCTACTAACATCTTTCAACACAATTTTCTCTAGGAACATATCAAAATAAACACAGGGAAGCAACAATGCGAGCTATTGATCTACAACATAATTTGCAAAATACTACCAGGACTAAGTTCATGATAAATTTAAGTTCATTTAATCATATTACATAAGAACTCCCACTTAGATAGACATCCCTCTAATCCTCTAAGTGATTACGTGATCCAAATCAACTAAACCATAACCGATCATCACGTGAAATGGAGTAGTTTTCAATGGTGAACATCGTTATGTTGATCATATCTACTATATGATTCACGCTCGATCTTTCGATCTCAGTGTTCCGAGGCCATATCTGCATATGCTAGGCTCGTCAAGTTTAACCTGAGTATTCTGCATGTACAAAACTAGCTTGCACCCGTTGTAGATGGACGTAGAGCTTATCACACCCGATCATCACGTGGTGTCTGGGCACGACGAACTTTGGCAACGGTGCATACTCAGGGAGAACACTTTTATCTTGAAATTTAGTGAGAGATCATATTATAATGCTACCGTCAATCAAAGCAAAATAAGATGCATAAAATATAAACATCACATGCAATCAATATAAGTGATATGATATGGCCATGATCATCTTGTGCTTGTGATCTCCATCCTTGAAGCACCATCGTGATCACCATCGTCACCGGCGCGACACCTTGATCTCCATCGTAGCATCGTTGTCGTCTCGCCAATCTTATGCTTCTACGACTATCGCTACCGCTTAGTGATAAAGTAAAGCATTATAGGGCGATTGCATTGCATACAATAAAGCGACAACCATATGGCTCCTGCCAGTTGCCGATAACTCGGTTACAAAACATGATCATCTCATACAATAAAATTTAGCATCATGTCTTGACCATATCACATCACAACATGCCCTGCAAAAACAAGTTAGACGTCCTCTACTTTGTTGTTGCAAGTTTTACGTGGCTGCTATGGGCTTAAGCAAGAACCAATCTTACCTATGCATCAAAACCACAATGATAGTTTGTCAAGTTGGTGCTGTTTTAACCTTCGCAAGGACTGGGCGTAGCCACACTCGGTTCAACTAAAGTTGGAGAAACTGTCACCCGCAAGCCACCTATGTGCAAAGCACGTCGGGAGAACCGGTCTCGCGTAAGCGTACACGTAATGTCGGTCCGGGCCGCTTCGTCCAACAATACCGCCGAACCAAAGTATGACATGTTGGTAAGCAGTATGACTTATATCGCCCACAACTCACTTGTGTTCTACTCGTGCATATAACATCAACACATAAAACCTAGGCTCGGATGCCACTGTTGGGTTCCGTAGTAATTTCAAAAAAATTCCTACGCACACGCAAGTTCATGGTGATGCATAGCAACGAGAGGGGGAGAGTGTGATCTACGTACCCTTGTAGATCGACAACGGAAGCGTTAACTTGGTTGATGTAGTCGTACGTCTCCACGGCCCGACCGATCAAGCACCGAAACTACGGCACCTCCGAGTTCTAGCACACGTTCAGCTCGATGACGATCCCCGGACTCCAATCCAGCAAAGTGTTGGGGAAGAGTTCCGTCAGCACAACGGCATGGTGATGATCTTGATGTACTACCGTCGCAGGGCTTTGCCTAAGCACTGCTACAATATTATCGAGGACTATGGTGGAAGGGGGCACCACACATAGCTAAGAATATGATCATGTGGATCAACTTGTGTGTCTAGGGGTGCCCCCTGCCCCCGTATATAAAGGAGCAAGGGGAGGAGGCCGGCCGGCCCTATAGGCGCGCCAAGGAGGATTCCTCCTCCTAGTAGGAGTAGGACTCCTACTAGGAGGGGGAAAGAAGTGGGGAGGGAGAGGGAAAGGGGGGGGGGGGCGCCGCCCCCCTCTCCTAGTCCAATTCGGACCAGGGGGGAGGAGGCGCGCGGCCCACCTTTGGCTGCCCCTCTCTCTCCACTAAGGCCCATATGGCCCATTACTTCTCCCGGGGGGTTCCGGTAACCCTCCGGCTCTCCGGTTTTCTCCGAAATCACCCGGAACACTTCCGGTGTCCGAATATAGCCGTCCAATATATCAATCTTTATGTCTCGACCATTTTGAGACTCCTCGTCATGTCCGTGATCACATCCGGGACTCCGAACTAACTTCGTTACATCAAAACTCATAAACTCATAATATAACTGTCATTGAAACCTTAAGCGTGCGGACCCTACGGGTTCGAGAACAATGTAGACATGACCGAGACACGTCTCCGGTCAATAACCAATAGCGGAACCTGGATGTTCATATTGGCTCCTACATATTCTACGAAGATCTTTATCGGTCAGACCGCATAACAACATACGTTGTTCCCTTTGTCATCGGTATGTTACTTGCCCGAGATTCGATCGTCGGTATCTCAATACCTAGTTCAATCTCGTTACCGGCAAGTCTCTTTACTCGTTCCGTAATACATCATCTCACAACTAACTCATTAGTTGCAATGCTTGCAAGGCTTATGTGATGTGCATTACCGAGAGGGCCCAGAGATACCTCTCCGACAATCAGAGTGACAAATCCTAATCTCGAAATACGCCAACCCAACATGTACCTTTGGAGACACCTGTAGAGCACCTTTATAATCACCCAGTTACGTTGTGACGTTTGGTAGCACACAAAGTGTTCCTCTGGCAAACGGGAGTTGCATAATCTCGTAGTCATAGGAACATGTATAAGTCATGAAGAAAGCAATAGCAACATACTAAACGATCGGGTGCTAAGCTAATGGAATGGGTCATGTCAATCAGATCATTCACCTAATGATGTGATCCCGTTAATCAAATAACAATTCTTTGTCCATGGTTAGGAAACATAACCATCTTTGATTAACGAGCTAGTCAAGTAGAGGCATACTAGTGACACTCTGTTTGTCTATGTATTCACACATGTATTATGTTTCCGGTTAATACAATTCTAGCATGAATAATAAACATTTATCATGATATAAGGAAATAAATAATAACTTTATTATTGCCTCTAGGGCATATTTCCTTCAAAACGAGGCTTCTACTAAGCTCCAGAATTGTACTTCCCCTGTCCATACTTCCTTTTGCGGCTCTCTATCTATTGTTGCTTGCCTTCTATCATAAGAGCCATGTCTACCAACTCCTGGTAGTTAGTGAATGTTGCAACCATCAACTGCATACTCAGCTCATCATTCAGTCCTTCCATAAACTTCTCCTGTTTTGCGGCATCTATGGCCACATCATCTAGGGCATAACGAGCTAACTTACTGAACTAATCCACGTACTGCCCCACAGTACGATTTCCCTGGCGTAAGTTGTGAAACTCACACTTCTTCATTCTCATAGCTCCGGTTGCGACATGGGCTGTGTGGAAAGCTTGTTGAAACTGATCCCAAGTGACATTTGCTATAGGGAAAGTGGCAGTGTAATTCTCCCACCATGAGGTTACGGGTCCATCCATTTGGTGTGCGGCAAAACGCACTTTCTTAGCATCTGTGCAACCTGCGATGGTCAGCTCCCTTCCAATCCTCCAGAGCCCGTCATCAGCAACAATCGGCTCGGTGCTACTGGAAAACACCGGCGGATTCAACCTCAGAAAACGGGCTAAGTTGTCAACTGCTGGAGGTGGTGGCGGTGGATTGTTGTTGTTGTTGTTGTTGCCTTGGTTCTGGACTAGCAACTGCATCAAGGCATTCTGCTGTTGGATCAACTGAGTGAGCTCCGGTGGGAAGACATATCCAGGGTCACGTCTCGGAGGCATCTGATAGGTTTAGAGGGGGTGAGAATAGAATAGAGTGAGGTCTAAAGAGAGATCACTACCCATATGCACATGAGACAAACACATTCATTTCACACCTCTCACTTTCAAACAAGGGTATACAATCGATCTAATCTACCGTTACAAAATACCCGAACTACTACTATATACATGGGGGAATACTACTGATAATATGGTGGTCGAGTTGAAATTTTGATCGGAGGGAGACTCCATGATATCTGCTCCAGCTTCATCTTCATAATCGTCATCACTATCGGGGTCGGAGTCGGTGTCGTCGATGATGATGTAGTCTTCGGGGTGGTTGTCCTCCTCGGGTGTGGGATCTCCCATGAATATTCCTAGCTTCTTCTTCAGGTCTTCATTCTTCTCCAGTAGTACTGCAATTTCCTCTTCATATCCATCGCGTGTAGACTTGAGTTCCTCTTCTAGCTCAATGCTCCTGGTCATCACCTTCTTCATGTCCATCATGCTGGCACGCATCTGGTTCTCCTGACGACGAATGTGCTAATTTAACTTCTGGATGTAGGCTACAATGGACTTGTCCTTCCTGGTGCAAATCATCTCCCATTGTTCATCTCGGCGTCCACATATCTGGTAGATGGTGTCCTTAAGATCCTTGTAGTATACTTCGCTGATGTGTCCCACGGCGATGTGGGCTGCCATGCTCTTACCTAGACTCTGGGTTGGTGCATCAAAGGAAAACTCTATGGGATCAGTAACTGGTGTGAACGTCCTCCCTAGAACATGTACACGAATCGTCCAGCGCTCTTCTTCAGGTAGAGTGGCGGTCTAGGTCCCCGTGAAGCCTGGTATTCTGATGCTCAGGTACTTAGTGGCCTCCTACAAGTGTCGTCCGAAAGGGGTGTCATCATCCGGTTGAGAAAACATGTTCCTTGGGTCCGCCATCTATAGAGTGGAAAGTGGAGAAAATTCAGAAATGAAAAGAGAAGAGTGTCCTATGGCTCATCTTAGTGGTCGCGTCCTATAGTCAGCGTGGGCTCTGATACCATCTTGTAGCGATCCGACCTCAGACGGTCAAATCTTTGTGTATAAGTGTCATCCCTAGATCGGTAATGCTGACACAAACAGTACTCGAGGATTTATAACAGAGTGCAATCACACACTTAGTACATATGGCCGAAGGCTATCTAAATAAGATAACTGCGGAAGCTTTGAAGGAAAATGAGTCCATCAACTCCAACAGCATAGCTGAGTGCATGACAATGACCTAGTGCACCTTACTCTTTGTCTGAAAACTCTGCAACATAATACGTTGCAACCTGTGTAGGTCAGCACATGGAATATGCTGGCAAGATAACACTATAGAGCAATGAACAAGTAACAACTATCACTACATGCATATATGGCTGGTGGAAGCTCTATGGTTAATGTTTTGCATAAGGCTAGTTTTTCCCTACAACAAAGGAATATATTTTATTTAACTACAGGTTTGTTGAAAACATTGAGAAGGGTCCTCCAACTCAATCCCAAAATAATAATTTAACAACCCAACAAATTAAGTAAGTAAAGTGATGAGATCAAATCAAGAATTCAAGTAACAGATACTCAAGATGTCCATAACCGGGGACACGGCTAACCATGATTACTTTATACACTCTGTAGAGGTTTGCGCACTTTTCCCCACAAGACGCGATCTCCTTCATTGTATTTCTCGCACTACATGATGTTTGAGAAACGGATGACCGAGACACAGTCTTTCCGAAGAGGTCCCGTTAACCGATAGATAGGCCGGTACACCTACAATCCCCTACATCTGCTAGCCCATCATGGAAAGGATTCCCACAACTTACTCAGCTATGCCGTTGGAGTTGATGGACTCATTTACCTTTGAAGCTTCTGCAGTTATCTTATTTAGATGGCCTTCAGCCATATTATTGTAATAAGTACTCTCTTTGAGATATTCGATGTACTAAGTGTGCGACTGCACTTTGTTATAAATCCTTGAGTACTGTGTGTGTCAGCATTACCGATCCAGGGATGACACTTATACACAAAGATTTGACCGTCTGAGGTCGGATCGCTACACCTTCACTGATGATTTGAGCAGATATGGGTATATCTACTTGATGAAACATAAGTCTGAAACATTTGAAAAGTTCAAAGAATTTCAGAGTGAAGTGGAAAATCATCATAACAAGAAAATTAAGTTTCTACGATCTGATCATGGAGGTGAATATTTGAGTTATGAGTTTGATCTTCATTTGAAACAATGCGGAATAGTTTCGCAACTCACGCCACCTGGAACACCATAGCGTAATGGTGTGTCCGAACATCGTAACCGCACTTTATTAGATATGGTGCGGTCTATGATGTCTCTTACTGATTTATCGCTATCGTTTTGGGGTTATGCTTTAGAGACGGCTGCATTCATGTTAAATAGGGCACCATCGAAATCCGTTGAGATGACACCTTATGAATTGTGGTTTGGCAAGAAACCCAAGTTGTCGTTTCTTAAAGTTTGGGGCTGCGATGCTTATGTGAAAAAGCTTCAACCTGATAAGCTCAAACCCAAATCGGAGAAATGTGTCTTCATAGGATACCCAAAGGACTGTTGGGTACACCTTCTATCACAGATCCAAAGGGAAGATATTCGTTGCTAAGAATGGATCCTTTCTAGAGAAGGAGTTTCTCTCGAAAAAAGTCAGTGGGAGGAAAGTATAACTTGATGAGGTAATTGTACCTACTCCCTTATTGGAAAGTAGTTCATCACAGAAATCAGTTCCAGTGATTCCTACACCAGTAAGTGAGGAAGCTAATGATGCTGATCATTAAACTTCTGATCAAGTTACTACCGAATCTCGTAGGTCAACCAGAGTAAGATCCGCACCAGAGTGGTACGGTAATCCTACTCTGGAAGTCATGTTACTTGACCATGATGAACCTACGAACTATGAGGAAGCGATGATGAGCCCAGATTCCGCAAAATGGCTTGAGGCCATGAATTTTGAGATGGGATCCATGTATGAGAACAAAGTGTGGACTTTGGTTGACTTGCCCGATGATCGGCAAGCCATAGAAAATAAATGGATCTTCAAGATGAAGACTGACGCTGACGGTAATGTTACTGTCTACAAAGCTCGACTTGTTGCAAAAGGTTTTCGACAAGTTCAAGGAGTTGACTACGATGAGACCTTCTCACCTGTAGCGATGCTCAAGTCCGTCACAATGATGTTAGCAATTGCCGCATTTTATGATTATGAAATTTGGCAAATGGATGTCAAAACTGCATTCCTTAATGGACATCTTAAAGAAGAGTTGTATCTGATGCAACCAGAAGGTTTTGTCGATCCAAAAGGTGCTAACAAAGTGTGCAAGCTCCAGCGATCCATTTATGGACTGGTGCAAGCCTCTCGGAGTTGGAATATATGCTTTGATAGTGTGATCAAAGCATATGGTTTTGTACAGACTTTTGGAGAAGCCTATATTTACAAGAAAGTGAGTGGGAGCTCTGTAGCATTTCTGATATTATATGTGGATGACATATTGTTGATCGGAAATGATACTGAATTTCTGAATAGCATAAAAGGATACTTGAATAAGAAGAGAAAATGAAAGTCATTCCCTATGCTTCAACCATAGGTTCTATCATGTATGCAATGCTGTGTACCAGACCTGATGTGTGCCTTGCTATTAGTTTAGTAGGGAGGTACCAAAGTAACCCAGGGGTAGATCACTGGAAAGCGGTCAAGAACATCCTGAAATACCTGAAAAGGACTAAGGATATGTTTCTCGTTTATGGAGGTGACAAAGAGCTCGTCGTAAACGGTTACGTCGATGCAAGCTTTGACACTGATCCGGATGACTCTAAGTCACAAACCGGATATGTATTTTTATGGAATGGTGGAGCTGTCAGTTTGTGCAGTTCCAAGCAGAGCGTCGTGGTGGGATCTACATGTGAAGCGGAGTACATAGCTGCTTCGGAAGCAGCAAATGAAGGAGTCTGGATGAAGGAGTTCATATCCGATCTAGGTGTCATACCTAGTGCATCGGGTCCAATGAAAATCTTTTGTGACAATACTGGTGCAATTGCCTTGGCAAAGGAATTCATATTTCACAAGAGAACCAAGCACATCAAGAGACACTTCAATTCCATCCGCGACCAAGTCAAGGAGGGAGACATAGAGATTTGCAAGATACATACGGATCTGAATGTTGCAGACCCATTGACTAAGCCTCTCTCACGAGCAAAACATGATCAGCACCAAGACTCCATGGGTGTTAGAATCATTACAATGTAATCTAGATTATTGACTCTAGTGCAAGTGGGAGACTGAAGGAAATATGCCCTAGAGGAAATGATAAAGTTGTTATTTATATTTCCTTATATCATGATAAATGTTTATTATTCATGCTAGAATTGTATTATCCGGAAACTTAGTACATGTGTGAATACATAGACAAAATGAGTGTCACTAGTATGTCTCTACTTGACTAGCTCATTAATCAAAGATGGTTACGTTTCCTAGCCATGGACATGAGTTGTCATTTTATTAATGGGATCACATCATTAGAGAATGATGTGATTGACTTGACCCATCCGTTAGCTTAGCACGATGATTGTTTAGTTTGTTGCTATTGCTTTCTTAATAACTTGACGAATACTTAGTGTGCTATCAAACATCACAACGTAACTGGGTGATTATAAAGATGCTCTACAGGTATCTTCGATGGTGTTTGTTGAGTTGGCATAGATCGACATTAGGATTTGTCACTCTGATTGTCGGAGAGGTATCTTGGACCCTCTCGCTAATGCACATCACTATAAGCCACGCAAGAAATGTGACTAATGAGTTAGTTATGGGATAATGCATTACGGAACGAGTAAAGAGACTTGCCCGTAACGAGATTGAACTAGGTATTGAGATACCAACGATCGAATATCGGGCAAGTAACATACCGATGACAAAAGGAACAACGTAGGTTGCTATGCGGTTTGACTGATAAAGATCTTCGTAAAATATGTAGGAGCCAATATGAGCATCCAGGTTCCGTTATTGGTTATTGGCCGGAGATGAGTCTCGGTCATGTCTACATAGTTCTCGAACCCTTAGGGTCCGCACGCTTAACGTTTGATGACGATCGGTATTATGAGTTTATGTATTTTGATATACCGAAGGTTGTTCAGAGTCCCGGATGTGATCATGGACATGACGAGGAGTCTCGAAATGGTTGAGACATAAAGATCGATATATTGGAAGACTATGTTTGGACATCGGAATGGTTCTGGGTGAGTTCGGGCATTTACCGGAGTACCGGGGGGTTACCGGAACCCCTCGGGGAGTGTATGGGCCTTATTGGGCCTTAGTGGGAGAGAGGAGGAGGCGGCTAAGGTGGAGGGCGCGCCCCACCAAGCTCAATCCTAATTGGGTGGGGGGCTGCCCCCCTTTCCTTCCCTCTCTCTCCCCCTTCCTTCCTCTCCTACTCCAACTAGGGAAGGGGAAATCCTACTCCTACCGAGAGTAGGACTCCCCCCTTGGGCGCGCCATGAGAGGGTCGGCCCTTCCCCTCCTCCACTCCTTTATATACGGGGGAAGGGGGCACCCCATAGACACACAAGTTGATTGTTTAGCCGTGTGCGGTGCCCCCTCCATAGATTTCCACCTCGATCATATCGTTGTAGTGCTTAGGTGAAGCCCTGCATCGGTAACTTCATGCTACCTCTTGAGCACTGCGTTGGTTTTCCCCGAAGAGGAAGGGATGATGCAGCAAAGTAGCGTAAGTATTTCCCTCGGTTTTTTAGAACCAAGGTATCAATCCAGTAGGAGGCTACGCGTGAGTCCCTCACACCTGCACAAAACAAATAAATCCTCGCAACCAATGCAAATAGGGGTTGTCAATCCCTATAGGGCCACTTACGAGAGTGAGATCTGATAGATATGATAAGATAATATTTTTGGTATTTTTATGATAAAAGATGCAAAGTAAAATAAAAGTAAAGTAAATAGCAAAGGAAATAACTAAGTAGTAGGAGATCAATATGATAAAGATAGACCCGGGGGCCATAGGTTTCACTAGTGGCTTCTCTCGAGGGCATAAGTATTCTACGGTGGGTGAACAAATTACTGTTGAGCAATTGACAGAATTGAGCATAGTTATGAGAATATCTAGGTATGATCATGTATATAGACATCACGTCCGAGACAAGTAGACCAACTCATGCCTGCATCTACTACTATTACTCCACTCATCGACCGCTATCCAACATGCATCTAGAGTATTAAGTTAAAAATAGAGTAACGCCTTAAGCAAGATGACATGATGTAGAGGGATAGACTCATGCAATGTGAAGAAAACCCCATCTTGTTATCTTCAATGGCAACAATACAATACGTGCCTTGCTGCCCTTACTGTCACCGGGAAAGGACACCGCAAGATTGAACCCAAAGCTAAGCACTTCTCCCATTGCAAGAAAGATCAATCTAGTAGGCCAAACCAAACTGATAATTCAAAGAGACTTGCAAATATAACCAATCATACATAAAAGAATTCAGAGAAGATTCAAATATTATTCATAGATAGACTTGATCATAAACCCACAATTCATCGATCTCAACAAACACACCACAAAAAGAAGATTACATCGAATAGATCTCCACAAGAGAGGGGGAGAACATTGTATTGAGATCCAAAAAGATAGAATAAGCCATCTAGCTACTAACTATGGACCCGTAGGTCTGAGGTGAACTACTCACACTTCATCGGAGGGGCTATGGTGTTGATGTAGAAGCCCTCCGTGATCGATGCCCCCTCCGGTGGAGCTCCGGAACAGGCCCCAAGATGGGATCTCGTGGATACAAAAATTTACAGCGGTGGAATTAGGGTTTTGGCTCCGTATCTGATCATTCGGGGGTACGTAGGTATATATAGGAGGAAGGAGTACGTCGGTGGAGCAACAGGGGGCCCACGAGGGTGGAGGGCACGCCTGGTGGGGGTGGGCGCGCCCCCCTACCTCGTGGCCTCCTATTTCCTTTCTTGACGTAGGGTCCAAGTCTCCCTGGTCTTATTCGTTCAGAAAATCACATTCCCGAAGGTTTCATTCCGTTTGGACTCCGTTTGATATTCCTTCCCTTCGAAACCCTAAAACAGGCAAAAAATAGCAATTCTGGGTTGGGCCTCCGGTTAATAAGTTAGTCCCAAAAATAATATAAAAGTGGATAATAAAGCCCAATAATGTCCAAAACAGTATATAATATAGCATGGAGCAATAAAGAATTATATATACATTGGAGACGTATCAAGCATCCCCAAGCTTAATTCCTGCTCGTCCTCGAGTAGGTAAATGATAAAAATAGAAATTTTGATGCGGAGTGCTACTTGGCATAATTTTAATGTAATTCTTCTTAATTGTGGTATGAATATTCAGATCTGAATGATTCAAGACAAAAGTTCATATGGACATAAAAATAATAATACTTCAAGCATACTAACTAAGCAATTATGTCTTCTCAAAATAACATGGCCAAAGAAAGTTCATCCCTACAAAATCATATAGTTTAGTCATGTTTCATCTTCGTCACACAAGAATGCTCTCATCATGCGCAACCCCGATGACAAGCCGAGCAATTGTTTCATACTTTAGTAATCTCAAACATATAAACTTTCACGCAATATATGAGCGTAAGCCATGGACATAGCACTATGGGTAGAATAGAATATAATAAGGGGGGTTATGTGGAGAAGACAAAAAAGGAGAAAGTCTCACATCAACGAGGCTAATCAATGGGCTATGGAGATGCCCACCGATTGATGTTAATGCAAGGAGTAGGGATTGCCATGCAACGGATGCACTAGAGCTATAAATGTATGAAAGCTCAACAAAAGAAACTAGTGGGTGCGCATCCAACTTTCTTGCTCACGAAGACATAGGGCACTTGAGGAGGCCCATTGTTGGAATATACAAGCCAAGTTCTATAATGAAAAATTCTCACTAGTATATGAAAGTGCCAAAACGAGAGACTCTCTAACATGAAGATTAAGGTGCTACTTTGAAGCAGAAGTGTGGCAAAGGATAGTAACATTGTCCCTTCTCTCTTTTTCTCTCATTTTTATGGACTTTTTCTTCTTTTTTATGGCCTTTCTCTTTTTTTGGGACTTTTTTATGGCCTTTCTCTTTCTTTTTTTATTTATTCCTCACTTGGGACAATGATCTAGAAAATGATGATCATCACACTTCTATTTATTTACAACTCAATGATTACAACTCGATACTAGAACGAAAGATGACTCTATATGAATGCCTCCGGCGGTGTACCGGGATATGCAATGGACCAAGAGTGACATGTATGAAAGAATTATGAACGGTGGCTTTGCCACAAATACTATGTCAACTACATGATCATGCTAAGGAATACGACAATGATGAATGTGTCATGATGAATGGAATGATGGAAAGTTGCATGGCAATATATCTCGGAATGGCTATGGAAATGCCATAATAGGTAGGTATGGTGGCTGTTTTGAGGAAGATATAATGAGCTTTATGTGTGAAAGAGCGTATCATATCACGGGGTTTGGATGCACCGGCGAAGTTTGCGCCAACTCTCAATGTGAGAAAGGGCAATGCACGGTACCAAAGAGGCTAGCAAGGATGGAAGGGTGAGAGTGTGTATAATCCATGGACTCAACATTAGTCATAAAGAACTCACATACTTATTGTAAAAATCTACAAGTCATCAAAAACCTCAGTACTACGCGCATGCTCCTAGGAGGATAGATTGGTAGGAAAAGACCATTGCTCGTCCCCGACCGCCACTCATAAGGAAGACAATCAAATAACACCTCATGTTTCAAATTTGTTGCATAACGTTTACCATACGTGCATGCTACGGGATTTGCAAACTTCAACACAAGTATTTCTCAATTTCACAACTACTCAACTAGCACGACTTTGATATTATTACCTCCATATCTCAAAACAATCATCAAGCATCAAACTTCTCTTAGTATTCAAAACACTCTTAAGAAAATTTTACTAACTTTGAATACCTAGCATATTAGGATTTTAAGAAAATTACCATGATATTAAGACTCTCAAAATAATCTGAATGAAGCATGATAGATCAATAGTTTCTATAAAACAAATTCACCATCGTGCTCTAAAAGATATAAGTGAAGTACTAGAGGAAAATTATATAACTCAAAAGATATAAGTGAAGCACATAGAGTATTCTAACAAATTCCAAATCATGTATGGCTCTCTCAAAAGGTGTGTACAGCAAGGATGATTGTGGTAGACTAAAAAGCAAAGACTCAAATAATACAAGGCGCTCCAAGTAAAACACATATCATGTGGCGAATTAAAATATAGCTCCAAGTAAAGTTACCGATAGAAGTAGACGAAAGAGGGGATGCCTTCCGGGGCATCCCCAAGCTTTGGCTTTTAGGTGTCCTTAGATTATCTTGGGGGTGCCATGGGCATCCCCAAGCTTAGGCTCTTGCCACTCCTTGTTCCATAATCCATCAAATCTTCACCCAAAACTTGAAAATTTCACAACATAAAACTTAAAGTAGAAAATCTCATGAGCTCCGTTAGCGAAAGAAAACAAAAGATCACTTCAAGGTACTGTAATGAACTCATTATTTATTTATATTGGTGTTATACCTACTGTATTCCAACTTCTCTATGGTTTATAAACTATTTTACTAGACATAGATTCATCAAAATAAGCAAACAACACACGCAAAATAGAATCTGTCAAAAACAGAACAGTCTATAGTAATCTATAGCTAGCGCAAGATCTGGAACCCCAAATATTCTAAAATAAATTGCTGGACGTGAGGAATTTATCTATTAATCATCTTCAAAAAGAATTAACTAAATAGCGCTAAAAAAGCAAGAATAAATTGTTGGAACCCCAAAAATTCTAAAATAAATTGTTGGACGTGAGGAATTTATCTATTAATCATCTCCAAATAAAAATGACAGCAGTTCTCGTGAGCGCTAAAGTTTCTGTTTTTTACAGCAAGTTCAACAAGACTTTCCCCAAGTCTTCCCAACGGTTCTACTTGGAACAAACACTAATTAAACACAAAAAACACAACAAAAACATAGGCTAGATAAATTATTTATTACTAAACAGGAAAAAAAGCAAGGAATAAAAATAAAATTGGGTTGCCTCCCAACAAGCGCTATCGTTTAACGCCCCTAGCTAGGCTTAACAAGCAAGAATAGATCTAGGTATTGCCATCTTTGGTAGGCAATCCATAGTGGCTCTCATAATAGATTCATAAGGTAATTTAATTTTCTTTCTAGGAAAGTGTTCCATGCCTTTCCTTAATGGAAATTGGAATCTAATATTTCCTTCCTTCATATCAATAATTGGACCAATCGTTCTAAGGAAGGGTCTACCAAGAATAATAGGACATGAAGGATTGCAATCTATGTCAAGAACAATAAAATCTACGGGCACATGATTCCTATTTGCAACAATAAGAACATCATTAATTCTTCCCATAGGTTTCTTAATAGTGGAATCCGCAAGGTGCAAGTTTAGAGAGCAATCATCAAAATCACGGAAACCTAACAAATCACACAAAGTCTTTGGAATCGTGGAAACACTAGCACTCAAATCACATAAAGCATAGCATTCATGATCTTTAATTTTAATTTTAATAGTTGGTTCCCACTCATCATAAAGTTTTCTAGGGATAGAAACTTCCAATTCAAGTTTTTCTTCATAAGATTGCATCAAGGCATCAACGATATGTTTAGTAAACGCTTTATTTTTACTATAAGCGTAAGGAGAATTTAGCACGGATTGCAACAAGGAAATACAATCAATCAAAGAGCAGTTTTCATAGTTAAATTCCTTGAAATCCATAATAGTGGGTTTAGCAACATCTAGGGTTTTAATTTCTTCAATCCCACTTTTATCAATTTTAGCATCAAGATCAACAAATTCCGAATTCTTGGAACGCCTTTTAGGTAAAGGTGGATCATATTCAGTCCCATCATTATCAAGATTCATATTGCAAAAGAAATATTTAATAGGGGACACATCAATAACTTTTAGATCTTCATCTTTATTTTCATAGGAACTAGAAGAACACGCTCTCATAAAGGCATCTTTCTTAGCACGCATCCTAGCGGTTCTTTCCTTGCACTCATCAATGGAAATTCTCATGGCTTTGAGAGACTCATTGATATCATGCTTAGGTGGAATAGATCTAAGTTTCAAAGAATCAACATCAAGAGCAATTCTATCAACGTTCCTAGCCAAATCATCAATCTTAAGCAAATTTTCTTCAATCATAGCATTAAAATTCTTTTGCAAAGTAATAAATTCTTTAATATTAGATTCAAAATCAGAGGGCATCTTATTATAATTTCCATAAGAATTGTTGTAGGAATTACCATAATTATTAGAGGGATTACTAGGATAAGGCCAAGGATTGAAATTTCCTCTATACGCGTTGTTACCAAAATTGTTCCTACCAACAAAATTCACATCCATAGGTTCATTATTATTCTCAATCAAAGTAGACAAGGGCATATCATTAGGATTAGAAGAAACACTCTTATTAGCAAATAATTTCATAAGTTCATCCATCTTTCCACTCAAAACATTAATTTCTTCTATCGTATGCACCTTTTTATTAGTATATCTTTCAGTATGCCATTGAGAATAATTAACCATAATATTATCTAGGAGTTTAGTAGCTTCTCCTAAAGTGATTTCCATAAAAGTGACTCCCGCGGCCGAATCTAAAAGATTTCTAGAAGCAAAATTCAATCTGGCATAAAAATTTTGAACAATCATCCACAAATTTAAACCATGAGTAGGGCAATTACGTATCATTAATTTCATTCTCTCCCAGGCTTGTGCAACATGTTCATGATCAAGTTGCTTAAAATTCATAATATAATTTCTAAGAGAGATGATCTTAGCGGGAGGAAAATACTTAGAGATAAAAGCATCTTTACACTTGTTCCATGAATCAATATTATTTTTAGGCAAAGACGAACCAAGCTTTAGCACGATCTCTAAGCGAAAAAGGAAATAGCTTCAATTTAACAATATCATTATACACATCTTTCTTCTTTTGCATGTCACACAAATCAACGAAGCTATTTAGATGAGTAGCGGCATCTTCACTAGGAAGGCTGGAAAACGGATCTTTCATGACAAGATTTAGCAAGGCAGTATTAATTTCACAAGATTCCGCATTGGTAAGAGGAGAAATCGGAGTGCTAATAAAATCATTGTTGTTGGTAATGGTGAAGTCACACAATTTAGTATTATCTTGAGCCATCGTGACAAGCAAGCAAACTAACACACAAGCAAACAAAAAGCAAGCAGTCAAAAAGAGGCAAATAGAGAGGGGGGATAGAGAGAGAGGGCGAATAAAATAGCAAGGGTGAAGTGGGGGAGAGGAAAACGAGAGACAAATGGCAAATAATGTAATGCGGGAGATAAGGGAATGTGATGGGTACTTGGTATGTTGACTTTTGCGTAGACCTCCCCGGCAACGGCGCCAGAAATCCTTCTTGCTACCTCTTGAGCATTGCGTTGGTTTTCCCCGAAGAGGAAGGGATGATGCAGCAAAGTAGCGTAAGTATTTCCCTCAGTTTTTGAGAACCAAGGTATCAATCCAGTAGGAGGCTACGCGCGAGTCCCTCGCACCTGCACAAAACAGATAAATCCTCGCAACCAACGCAAACAGGGGTTGTCAATCCCTATAGGGCCACTTACGAGAGTGAGATCTGATAGATATGATAAGATAATATTTTTGGTATTTTTATGATAAAAGATGCAAACTAAAATAAAAGTAAAGTAAATAGCAAAGGAAATAACTAAGTAGTAGGAGATCAATATGATAAAGATATACCCGGGGGCCATAGGTTTCACTAGTGGCTTCTCTCGAGAGCATAAGTATTCTACGGTGGGTGAACAAATTACTGTTGAGCAATTGACAGAATTGAGCATAGTTATGAGAATATCTAGGTATGATCATGTATATAGGCATCACGTCCGAGACAAGTAGACCGACTCCTGACTGCATCTACTACTATTACTCCACTCATCGACTGCTATCCAGCATGCATCTAGAGTATTAAGTTAAAAACAGAGTGACACCTTAAGCAAGATGACATGATGTAGAGGGATAGACTCATGCAATATGAAGAAAACCCCATCTTATTATCCTCGATGGCAACAATACAATATGTGCCTTGCTGCCCTTACTGTCACCGGGAAAGGACACCGCAAGATTGAACCCAAAGCTAAGCACTTCTCCCATTGCAAGAAAGATCAATCTAGTAGGCCAAACCAAACTGATAATTCGAAGAGACTTGCAAAGATAACCAATCATACATAAAAGAATTCAGAGAAGATTCAAATATTATTCATAGATAGACTTGATCATAAATCCACAATTCATCGGTCTCAACAAACACACTGCAAAAAGAAGATTACATCGAATAGATCTCCACAAGAGAGGGGGAGAACATTGTATTGAGATCCAAAAAGAGAGAAGAAGCCATCTAGATACTAACTATGGACCCGTAGGTCTGAGGTGAACTACTCACACTTCATCGGAGGGGCTATGGTGTTGATGTAGAAGCCCTCCGTGATCGATGCCCCCTCCGGCGGAGCTCCGGAACAGGCCCCAAGATGGGATCTCGTGGATACAGAAAGTTACAGCGGTGGAATTAGGGTTTTGGCTCTGTATCTGATCGTTTCGGGGTACGTAGGTATATATAGGAGGAAGGAGTACGTCGGTGGAGCAACAGGGGGCCCACGAGGGTGGAGGGCGTGCTTGGTGGGGGTGGGCGCGCCCCCCTACCTCGTGGCCTCCTGTTTCCTTTCTTGACGTAGGGTCCAAGTCTCTCGGGTCTTATTCGTTGAGAAAATCACGTTCCCGGAGGTTTCATTCCGTTTGGACTCCGTTTGATATTCCTTTCCTTCGAAACCCTAAAACAGGCGAAAAACATCAATTCTGGGCTGGGCCTCCGGTTAATAGGTTAGTCCCAAAAATAATATAGAAGTGGATAATAAAGCCCAATAATGTCCAAAACAATAGATAATATAGCATGGAGCAATCAAAAATTATAGATACGTTGGAGACGTATCACTTCATCATCACCGTCATCACGTCGTCGTGTTGACGAAACTCTCCCTCGACCTCAGCTGGATCTAGAGTTCGTGGGACGTCACCGAGCTGAACGTGTGCAGATCGTGGAGGTGTCGTACCTTCAGTGCTAGGATCGGTCGGATCGCGAAGACATACGACTACATCAACCGCGTTGTCATAACACTTCCGCTTACGGTCTACGAGGGTACGTGGACAACACTCTCCCCTCTCGTTGCTATGAATCACCTAGCTGGATCTTGCGTGTGCGTAGGATTTTTTTTGAAATTACCATGTTCCCCAATAGGCCCACCTATTGCCCCCAAGGCACTAGGGCGCGACCACCCACGGGCGCGCCCTAGTACCTTGTGTGGCCCACGTGGCTCCGCTTACCCTAATCCCAAGCCTATACATTCCTATTTCCTGAGAAAAAATAGGAGAAGAAGTTTTATCGCATTTTATGATACGGAGCCTCCTCCTATTCTTCATCGGGAGGCCAGAGCTGGAGTCCGCTCAGGGTTACGGAGTGGGGGGGGGGGTTCATCGCCATCATCATCACCAACCCTTCTTCATCACCAATTTCATGATTCCCACCACCGGGAGTGAGTAATTCCTTCGTAGGCTTGCTGGGTTGTGATGGGGTTGGATGATATTTGTCATGTAATCGAGTCAATTTCTTAGGGCTTGATCCCTAGTATCCACTATGTTCTAAGATTGATGTTGTTATTGCTATGCTTAATGATTGTCAGTAGGGCCCGAGTGCCATTATTTCAGATCTGGACCCTTTATATTTTCATGAATATATTTGAGTTCTTGATCCTATCTTGCAAGTTATACACACCTATTACGTGTTATGATCCTCATACCCAAGGCGACAATAATTGGGATTCTTTCCGGTGATCACCGTAGTTTGAGGAGTTCATGTATTCACTATGTGTTAATGCTTTGTTCTGGTTCTTTATTAAAAGGAGGTCTTAATATCCCTTAGTTTCCTTATGGTCCCCGCTGCCAGGGGAGGGTAGGACAAAATATGTCATGCAAGTTCTTATTTTTCTGACTATGTCATGCAAGTTCTTATTATAAGCATGTATGACCATATACAGAATATATGCCTACATTACGTTGATGAATTGGAGCTAGTTCTGTGTCGCTCTAGGTTGTGACTGTTACATGATGAATGTCATCCAACACAAAATATCCATCACTGATCCAATGCCTACGCTTTTCATATACTGATTTTTGTTGAGTTACTGCTGCTGCTGTTACAGTCACTACAAAACTGCTACTGTTACTATTACCACTGCTATCAAACTATCATACTATTGTGCTACTGATCACTCTGTTGCAGATAGTTAGTTCTCCAGGTTGGTTGAATTGATAACTCAACTAATAATACTTGCAAATATGCTTTGGCTCCCCTCGCGTCGAATCAATAAATTTGGTTTGAATACTCTACACTCGAAAACTATTGTGATCCCCTATACTTGTGGGTTATCAAGGCCCGTGGCGTGCAGGCCTCGAGGTTTGCACAGAGAGTACGGCGGACCAGTACCCTCTATCATGCTGATGATGCTGCCCCCATCATCTACCCTCACATAGCAGCTCCGCGGCCTCATCGTCCTCCCCAATGATTGGTGCATCGACGGTGACAGCCCAACATCGGTGGAGATGGGGATTTTCTTTTTTCTGCCTCCTCCTATTCATCATCATCCTTCCCGCGTTGCCGCCGTTGCGAAGACATGGAGATGGAGGCAAGATCGAGAGAGGTTCTACTCTTGGAGGCCTAGGGCGCTAGACTGGGATCGATTTCATGGTGGCGTATTGGAGCTAGATTTACTCTAGTCTGTTAGGATTGGAAACAGAAGTGGGGTCGACCAATGATATGCCTAGGATTTCATCCTCCCGGGATGGTGAGAGCAGAGAGAATTTGTGCTGCCGGGGAGGGGGTGGACATAGGGGAGGGGTGCTACCGGACGGAATGTGGAGATGGAAGGGTCGCCTCATGGAGAAGAGCAGGGGGACAAGGATTGTGCCGGGGGGACCCAACTTCCCGAAGATACCTGGACGCAGCTTCGCAAAGGGACATGGATAGATGAACACGTAGCAAAACGATGAACCGGTCAAATCGGGACAAAAGAGAGAAACATATGCAAAACCAGCATTGGACCAACAGCAAAAATCAAATCCGCATATCAACAAATGAAAGAGTTACCGCTAGAGCTGAGAATTCACCCTAACAGCCATAGCTTAGCCACTTTAATTCTTTTATATATTGCTCATTTTGTTCTACAGTGAATCATTGCATTCCAAGAGTACAGTGTCCTTCTATCAATGGCGAGAGGAGAGGATCCTTCTATTTGGCGATGGATAGTGGATACAGATGGCGGTGTGCCCATGTTTGGCTATTTTGGAATGGACATGGGCCCATCCTCGGCGCAACGGAGCTCCCCCCACCCACCCACCAAAGAACGTCGTTTCTTTGATGAGGCTGGCCTCGATGGTGAAAGATGGGCTTGATGTTCCAATCCGCACTTCATTTTTTTATTTGTTCTCTTTGCCTTTGCTTGTAAATTGTATTGTAAGTATGGTGTATCTACTGTTTGGGGCTTTATATGAATTTAAAGTTGGCCGTAATGCCTTAGGTCTGAAATAATCATAACGATGTCCGCTTTAGCCAGAGTTCAGATGTGGTCATTTTTTTTACTTCTGTGTACACTATTATGGGATATTTCTATGCAAGTGAGGAATTTTCCAATAAGCATGTCCACTTTAGTAGGAAATCGTCGTCACCATGTTCATAGTAGCTAGTACGCTAGCAGTAGCATTGTCTTCCTTTTACAAGAAACTCCCAATCTATTCATCAACTGTCAAGGTAGTACAAAGAACACGAGTAAAAAAAATTACATTCAGATATGAAAACCACCTAGCGACGACTATAAGCACTGGGGCGAGTCGAAGGTCTGCTGCCGTCATCATCCCTCCCTCATCGAAGCGGGGCAAAGATTGTTGTAGTAGATAGTCGGAAAGTCGTAGGGCTAAGCCCCCATATAACCAATGCACCACAGCAACAACCACCACTGCCGATGAAGAGAAGTGTATATCGAAAGGATCTAACCCGTGGACACACATACATAGACAAATGAAAACTAGATCCAAGCGAATCCGCTGAAGACAAACGTCGGCCGGATCCCATGAGATCTGCCGGAGAAACACCTCCACACGCCCTCCGATGAAGCTAGAAGCATCGCCCGGACTGGTGCTAGGTGGAGAAAACCTTATTCCATCTTCAAGAAGTCGTCGTATCCTTGTCTTCTTAAGCATGACACAAATAGATAAAATGAAATATAAAATGAAACTAGCAAACTGCATATGGAGATACATGTCATGTATCTCCAACTGCGGTTGCATCTGGAGATACATGTCATGTATCTCCAACTGCAGTTTGCTAGTTTCAACTTATGTTTTTTATCTGATTTTTGTGGAGAAACATCGGTAGTTTTTATATATACGAGGAATTTGTGAAAGAACATCCTTTGGCCAACTGACAAACTAATACTATCAAAGACAACTCATCCTCTTGTCTAAAGAAAAAGACATGTCATCCTCACATGATGCCCAATTATGTGGAAAACTCATTTATGTATCCATGTGAATCCTTTGAGAGCTCATGCATTCCTGAATATTATTCTTATTTTATTTGTGTGGCCATGGTTTATATGCATCCACTTTTGTGTATATCCAAAACATAGCTTTCAAGGCTTACAAGATGTCAAAGTTCGCATGCCAAGAACCTCACACAAAAGAAGCTGGAGAAGGGCAAGAATGCAACCGTGGAGGCTCAAGTTACTGATGTGTAGGCGTCCTAGTAGTTCTAGTGGCCCTTGCGTCCGACGCTCGGCCAGGGAGGTCTCCCGTCCCAAGATGTATCGCCTTCTGCTTTCCGTTTTCCATTTTAGTCTCCAGATGCTGCGCATCGCCGCGGCTCGAGGTCGCCTATCGTCTCACCCCTGGGGTGCTTCATGTTCGTCTGCTATCTTCTACAACATGTGTGTTTGCGTCAACCATCCATCTACCGGCTTCTCGGCTGTGAGAAGCCGCTCCTGCCGTGTTCACTCAAAGTTTTCTTAATGGCACAACCTAGTGTCAACATCATCTATTGGAACGTTTGAGGCCTAAACTCGCGTGCACGCCGAGATGCCGTTCGGGACATCATCCGGGACTCTCATGCCTCCATTGTCTGCCTCCAAGAGACAAAACTCCAGGCTGTTGATGACGCCATCATCCGCGAGATGCTCGGCCCGAATTTCGTCGCGAACTACTATATCCTCCCGGCGAACGGCACCCGCGGGGGGTTGATTCTGGCTGCGTCGGATCGCTTCTTCACCCTATCCGGCTTCCATGCGACTCCGGGCTCCATCTCCGCCACCGTCACCATGCTCAACGAGCGCACTTCATGGACAATCACGGGCGTCTATGGCCCGCAGGGTGAGCAAGACAAGTTGGCCTTCATTGAGGAGCTTAGGACTCTCAAGACCGTGGCCAGAAGCGAGTGGCTCCTCCTGGGGGATTTCAACCTCATCACTAAAGCGGTGAATAAGAGCAACGCCAACATCAATCGACACCTTGTGGGAAAGTTCCGTGGGGCTCTTGATTTCTTGCAGCTAAAGGAGCTTCATCTAGGCGGGCGCCGTTTCACCTGGTCAAATGCGCAGGCCAACCCGGTCCTTACCAAGATTGACCACGTGTTCCACTCCGACGATTGGGACATGCTCTTCCCCAATGCGCACCTTCAGGCCATCATCACAGCTTGCTCGGATCATGCTCCGTTATATCTTCAGGGGTGCGTCGACAACTCAAGAAAGCCTTCCTTTAAATTCGAGGAATTCTGGCTTCGTCTCCCGGGCTTCAATGACACCGTTTCCTTGGCTTGGAGCAAACCTGTCCAGGCCCGGGATGCCATCCGCAAGATTCATATCAAGCTATGTCGGACTGCGAAGGCCCTGCGCAAGTGGCAAAAGGAAAAAGTCGGGATGCTCAGCTCCCAGATCGCGGTGGCCAAGGAGATCATCTGACGCCTGGATGTTGCTGAGGAGGGAAGACCGCTCTCAGACTTAGAGAGGAAATTGCGTAAACAACTTAAGGCCTCGTACCTGGGCCTCCTCGCCATTCAGAAAATCAAGCTGAGACAGCGTTCTCGGCTCAACTGGATCCGCCTGGGGGATGCCACCACAAAGCTTTTCCACGCTCGAGCGAACGGAAGAAGGCGTAAGAACTTCATTCAGACATTCACCACCACCTCGGGGCTGGCAATTACCAGACAGGACAAGGAACGGGCCCTTCTGGACCACTTTCAGGCTAACATCGGCACGCCTGCCATGCGCACCAAGTCCATTGTCTGGGAGAACATCGGCGTCGGAGTAATCGACCACGGGTACCCCGAGGACGGCAAGACGATATTTCAAGACATCAGGGCTAGCAAAGCCCCTCAGTCCGACTGCGCCAGCCAGCCGGCTGCCGACTACGCCAACCAGCCGGCTGCCGACTGCACCAGCCAGCCGGCTGCCGACTACAGCCCGAAGCGACATCAACAAGACCCCGACATGGCGGCCATACCGCGGACGAGACGGCTGTACCTCGATGCCATCATGTATAGTGTCACTTGTCCCCTAGCAGTATTTATGAAGTGACCCAGGGGACAAGCATGACACCCCACCATGCCTACATAGCTTACTCTCTAAGCTAGCCATGCCTATATATATGGGCATCCATCCATCCATCCAGGAGGACGGAAACTCACGCACACTCACGGCCGCAAGCCATGGCCATACATGGCCGGCCACTAGCATACCACATACATGCATTTACCAAGTCAGATGCCTATGGCACTGATCCCAGATACAGCTCCAGGAACAACTCTGTACTAGATATGTCAGATACACTCAGACATGCAGCAGTAGGAGTATTATCTCTCCGGAGAGCTCCGAAGCTGGGTAAACCACCGCGTGCTACTCGCATACCCGCTCCCGGGTCTATCAGCAGCAGTCTTACCCACACACTAAGCCCTTGTGGCATCTGTCGACTCGCAAGCCCCCCGTGAGAAATACCACGACAGTTGGCGCCCATCGTGGGGCGGTACTACTATTATGCTACCACGCTGCTGCTGGTTTCGCTGTCCGAGCGGGACCAGCTTCGCCTTCCCCGCCGCAGCGTCGCGCCGTCTCTCCGGTAGCGCTCGGGGGCTCGACTTCGACCCTCCCCCGGAGCGGCCGTGCGGGACGGCACGCCCTCGCCGTCGGCCTCATCTTCGTCTCCACCGCCGCGGCGTCGCGCCGTCTCTCCGTTAGCGGTCGGGGGCTCGACATCGACACACCCCCGGTGTGGCCGCGAGGGGCGGCACGTCCTCGCCGTTGGCCTCGCCATCTTCGTCTTCACTGGCGCGGCATCGCCGTCATCTCTCCAGTAACACTCGAGGGTTCGACACCAACACGCCCCCGGGACGGCCGCGTGGAGCAGCACGTCCGTGCCGTCGACTACGGCGTTGCTTCGTTTTCTTCTCTGAGAGGCGCCCATGCCTGCGTGCGCGCTGCTCGCGCCCGGCCAGGCCTCTCCGAGCTCCTCGAGCGTCATCCACTGCTGCCGTTGAGCTCCCTCCTGCGCCGCTCCGGCCTCCGTGGCTGCGCTCACTGCCTCCTCCACTCCCATGGCTCTTTTCCTGCCTCCACTATGAGTTTGCCCGCCGCTTGCTGTAGCTACATGCTTGCATCGCTGTAGGTGTCGCTGTCATGCAGCGTTTCGCTGTAGCCGCAGTTACGGCCACGCCTTGCTATCGCTCCTGTAAGTACGCGCCTTCGTGCATGGCTAGCTAGCTAGCTAGCAAACCCAATGGATTAGGCTGCATGCATGCTAGCTAGCTTGCCCAGTGCAAGCGCCCGCAGGATGTGGCTACGTGCGCTGGCCGGACACATCTCGCCACCGGCTCCGCTTACTCCTCCCGCACGCGCCGGCCCTGTGACGACTCCGTCACTGCCGCGCCCGCTCGCCAGCCGGCTGCTCCGCCTCCACGCGCTCGCATCAGCCACCTCCGCGCCTAGGCGCACCGGCTCCAGTCGACTCCTCGCTCCGCCGGCTTCGCCCCGCGGCCGGCTTCCTCCGTATCCGCGCGGCCGGCCAGACCAGCTCCGGGTCCGGCCCCATCCGCCAGCCGGCCTTGCCGGCATCTCGTACGCGCCTCCGGCAGCCGGCTCCAATTGCCCGCAGCGCCGCGTTCACGCCTCCCCAATGACCCGGCTGCGCTTGGCCGCCTCCGCCTTGTCGGTCCGCAGCCGGCTCCGCACGCCTCGCGTGCCCCTCGCCAGCTTCTGCTCCGAGCCACCTCCGCCACTCGGCCTATGTCGGGCCGGCTCCGCATCGCCGCAGCACCGACTGCTGCCCAAGCCGCGCCTGTGACTACGCACCTGCGGGACTCCCGCCGGCCCGCTGGCTACGCGCGCGCGTGGCCGGCCGGCTCCTGCGCTGGCTGGCTCGCCTGCAAGTCGGCCTGCCGGCTCCTCCTCACCCTGGCCTGCCAGCTTCGCCCTGGCCGGCTCCCCCGCTCCCCGGCCAGCTGGCTCCCGCGCTGGCCGGCTTCCGCCTGCTTCCCGGCCTGTCGGCTTCTTCCGTGACCCGGACGCCGGCTACTGCCGTCCCGCTCCTGCCGACTGCTCAGGCAGTGAAAGAAAAGAGAGAAAAGTCAAGGGCCGGCTGCCCAAGCCGGCTGAGAAACAAGTGGCCGCGTGCTGAAAAAAAGGAGGAAAAAGAGAAAAGAGATCGGCTGGGACAAAGAGAAGAAAAGGCAAACCCGTCCGGATGACCCGTCCGTCTGCTTCGCCACTTGGACGGTCAATCGTGACCCGCGCTGCCAGCTGTGCCAAGCCGGCTGGACTACCTCCTGCTCCGACGACACACCCAGCAGGTGCGCTGACGCACCCCCACGAGAGAAAGAAGACAAAGTAGTCGCCGGGAGATCCGGCCCGACTGCTCAGCAGTCGGCCCGAATCTCGGGGGCTACACCCAGCGGGTGCGCTGACGCGCCCCGCGAGGAAGAAGACAAAGTAGTCGCCAGGAGATCCGGCCCGACTACTCAGCAGTCGGCCCGAATCTCGGGGGCTACACCCAGCGGGTGCGCTGGCGCGCCCCCGCGAGAGAGAAGACAAAGTAGTTGCCGGGAGATCCGGCCCGACTACTCAGCAGTCGGCCCGAATCTCGGGGGCTACACCCAGCGGGTGCGCTGACGCGCCCCCGCGAAGAAGAAGACAAAGTAGTTGCCGGAAGATCCGGCCCGACTGCTCAGCAGTCGGCCCGAATCTCGGGGGCTACACCCAGTGGGTGCGCTGGCGCGCCCCCACGGAAGATTGCAAATAAGAGAAGAATTTTGTCCGGCTCCGAACAGCCGGCAGAAGAGAAAAAGAAGAAGATAGGTGCTGCAAGACGCCTCGCCGCCTGGCCGGTCGAGCCTGACCGGCCGGGACCCCCTTCGAGCACCCGGGGGCTCGAAGGCTGCACCCGGCGGGTGTGCTGACGCGCTCCGCGAGCGCCGAGTCGCGCCGGCTGTCTCCGACGACCGCGACTACACAAAAATCAATGTGAGCTCCTCGCCCGCATATTTTTGCATCACGCAAGCACGGATAACCCCGAGCGATGCTCGGGTGCTATCTCCGCATTTTTTATTACAGTAGCATCACTGTTCGCCCCGGCGCCAGCCAGAGTTGGCCCGGGGGCTGGCTGCTTGGCCTAAGACGTTAGTTCCCGCAGACGGCTTAGTACCGTGCGCGGTACCAAAGGCCCACTCTTAGTCACAGACTGCAGAGCGGCTGTCCAACTAGCAAGAGTGAACGCTGGAGGCCACCCACGAGAAAAACGCCCGGGAAGAAAAATGTTCGGGCGACCCGGCCGTTTTCCTTTACAAGTATCTACTCGGTTGAATCTGCTCCTAGACTCTGAGTACTGTACACTCCACTTCGTGGCCCACTCTTAGCCACAGACCGCAGAGCGGCTGTTCGGCAAGCAAGAGCACAAGCCAAAAAGCGGAGGGAACACGAAAAAGATTAAGGGGGCTCGGACGAAACTGAGTCGGCACCCTCCGCATAAAACTTGCAATGCTAAAAGCAAACATTTGATATATCTGCATGGACTAACTTTGTCTTTTTTCTTGACAATTTCTATGAACACTCGCCAAAAAACCTCCGCCCAACTTTGCCAAGTTGCCCGGAGGCTTGGGGGCTACTGTCGGAGTAATCGACCACGGGTACCCCGAGGACGGCAAGACGATATTTCAAGACATCAGGGCTAGCAAAGCCCCTCAGTCCGACTGCGCCAGCCAGCCGGCTGCCGACTACGCCAGCCAGTCGGCTGCCGATTGCACCAGCCAGCCGGCTGCCGACTGCACCAGCCAGCCCGCTGCCGACTGCAGCCCGAAGCGACATCGACAAGACCCCGACGTGGCGGCCATACCGCGGACGAGACGGCTGTACCTCGATGCCAGCGCCAGCCAGCCGGCTGCCGATTGCGCCAGCCAGCCGGCTGCCGACTGCACCAGCCAGCCGGCTGCCGACTGCAGCCCGAAGCGACATCGATAAGACCCCGACGTGGCGGCCATACCGCGGACGAGACGGCTGTACCTCGATGCCATCATGTATAGTGTCACTTGTCCCCTGGCACTATTTATGAAGTGACCCAGGGGATAAGCATGACACCCCACCATGCCTACATAGCTTACTCTCTAAGCTAGCCATGCCTATATATATGGGCATCCATCCATCCATCCAGGAGGACGGACACTCACGCACACTCACGGCCGCAAGCCATGGCCATACATGGCCGGCCACTAGCATACCACATACATGCATTTACCAAGTCAGATGCCTATGGCACTGATCCCAGATACAGCTCCAGGAACAACTCTGTACTAGATATGTCAGATACACTCAGACATGCAGGAGTAGGAGTATTATCTCTCCGGAGAGCTCCGAAGCTGGGTAAACCACCGTGTGCTACTCGCATACCCGCTCCCGGGTCTATCAGCAGCAGTCTTACCCACACACTAAGCCCTTGTGGCATCTGTCGACTCGCAAGCCCCCCCGTGAGAAATACCACGACAGTTGGCGCCCACCGTGGGGCGGTACTACTATTATGCTACCACGCTGCTGCTGGTTTCGCTGTCCGAGCGGGACCATCTTCGCCTTCCCCGCCGCAGCGTCGCGCCGTCTCTCCGGTAGCGCTCGGGGGCTCGACTTCGACCCTCCCCCGGAGCGGCTGTGCGGGACGGCACGCCCTCGCCGTCGGCCTCATCTTCGTCTCCACCGCCGCGGCGTCGCGCCGTCTCTCCGTTAGCGGTCGGGGGCTCGACATCAACACACCCCCGGTGTGGCCGCGAGGGGCGGCATGTCCTCGTCGTTGGCCTTGCCATCTTCGTCTTCACCGGCGCGGCATCGCCGTCGTCTCTCCGGTAGCACTCGAAGGTTCGACACCAACACGCCCCCGGGACGGCCGCGTGGAGCAGCACGTCCGTGTCGTCGACTACGGCGTTGCTTCGTTTTCTTCTCTGAGAGGCGCCCATGCCTGCGTGCGCGCTGCTCGCGCCCGGCAAGGCCTCTCCGAGCTCCTCGAGCATCGTCCACTGCTGCCGTTGAGCTCCCTCCTGCGCCGCTCCGGCCTCCGTGGCTGCGCTCACTGCCTCCTCCACTCCCATGGCTCTTTTCCTGCCTCCACTATGAGTTTGCCCGCCGCTTGCTGTAGCTACATGCTTGCATCGCTGTAGGTGTCGCTGTCATGCAGCGTTTCGTTGTAGCCGCAGTTACGGCCACGCCTTGCTATCGCTCCTGTAAGTACGCGCCTTCGTGCATGGCTAGCTAGCTAGCTAGCAAACCCAATGGATTAGGCTGCATGCATGCTAGCTAGCTTGCCCGGTGCAAGCGCCCGCGGGATGTGGCTACGTGCGCTGGCCGGACACATCTCGCCACCGGCTCCGCTTACTCCTCCCGCGCGCGCCGGCCCTGTGACGACTCCGTCGCTGCCGCGCCCGCTCGCTAGCCGGCTGCTCCGCCTCCACGCGCTCGCATCAGCCGCCTCCGCACCTGGGCGCGCCGGCTCCAGTCGACTCCTCGCTCCGCCGGCTTCGCCCCGCGGCCGGCTTCCTCCGTATCCGCGCGGCCGGCCAGACCAGCTCCGGGTCTGGCCCCATCCGCCAGCTGGCCTTGCCGGCATCTCGTACGCGCCTCCGGCAGCCGGCTCCAATTGCCCGCAGCGCCGCGTTCGCGCCTCCCCAATGACCCGGCTGCGCTTGGCCGCCTCCGCCTTGTCGGTCCGCAGCCGGCTCCGCACGCCTCGCGTGCCCCTCGCCAGCTTCTGCTCCGAGCCACCTCCGCCACTCGGCCTATGTCGGGCCGGCTCCGCATCACCGCAGCACCGACTGCTGCCCAAGCCGCGCCTGCGACTACACACCTGCGGGACTCCCGCCGGCCCGCCGGCTACGCGCACGCCCGGCCGGCCGGCTCCTGCGCTGGCTGGCTCCCCTGCAAGTCGGCCTGCCGGCTCCTCCTCACCCTGGCCTGCCAGCTTCGCCCTGGCCGGCTCCCCCGCTCCCCGGCCGGCTGGCTCCCGCGCTGGCCGGCTGGCTCCCGCGCTGGCCGGCTTCCGCCTGCTTCCCGGCCTGCCGGCTTCTGCCGTGACCCGGACGCCGGCTACTGCCGTCCCGCTCCTGCCGACTGCTCAGGGAGTGAAAGAAAAGAGAGAAAAGTCAAGGGCCGGCTGCCCAAGCCGGCTGAGAAACAAGTGGCCGCGTGCTGAAAAAAAAGGAGGAAAAAGAGAAAAGAGATCGGCTGGGACAAAGAGAAGAAAAGGCAAACCCGTCCGGATGACCCGTCCGTCTGCTTCGCCACTTGGACGGTCAGTCGTGACCAGCGCTGCCAGCTGTGCCAAGCCGGCTGGACTACCTCCTGCTCCGACGACGCACCCAGCAGGTGCGCTAACGCACCCCCACGAGAGAAAGAAGAC
This sequence comes from Triticum urartu, assembly GCF_056163025.1. Taxonomy (NCBI): domain Eukaryota; kingdom Viridiplantae; phylum Streptophyta; class Magnoliopsida; order Poales; family Poaceae; genus Triticum; species Triticum urartu. The sequence continues at coordinate 438,187,348 of NC_141878.1, read as the reverse complement.
AAAGTAGTCGCCGGGAGATCCGGCTCGACTGCTCAGCAGTCGGCCCGAATCTCGGGATGCAGCGCCACGACCTTTCGGCTTTGGACGCTCCATTCGACGACACGGAGATTAAGGAGGCGGTATTCTCCTTACCTTCGGTCAAGGCCCCGGGCCCGGATGGTTTCATCGGCGCCTTCTTCAAATCTTGCTGGGAGATCATCAAAGGGGATGTCATGGCTGTGATGATGCAGCTCGCGAACCTGAGAGGCGACTGCGCTGGCCTGATCAATTCTGCCAACATTATTCTGCTCCCAAAAAAAGCCGGCGCATCTTCCATTGGCGACTACCGCCCAATCAGTTTGATACACAGCATCTCCAAGATCTTCTCCAAGCTATTGGCTAACCGTCTAGCCCCTTTGCTTCCGTCGCTGGTTTCCAAGTGCTAGAGTGCCTTCGTGCAGAAACGGTGCATCCACGATAATTTCCTTCACGTGCAAAACTTGATCAAAGAATTGCATCGCTCTTCAACGCCGGGCCTTTTCCTCAAGCTCGACATCTCCAAGGCTTTTGACTCTGTGGGTTGGGCCTACCTCCTGGAGGTGCTGCAACAATTGGGATTTGGACATCGCTGGCGGGACTGGATCTGCATGACCCTCGCTTCATCTTCCTCTAGGGTGTTGTTAAATGGGAGCCGGGAACCCCATTCGTGCACGGAAAAGGCCTTCGTCAGGGTGACCCTGTGTCGCCTATGCTCTTCATTCTGGCCTTTGATCCTCTGCAGCTTATGTTCCGGGCGGCTTCCCAAGCCAGGATCCTCAAGCCCATTAGGGCACGGACGGCCTCCTGCAGGGTTTCTCTCTATGCAGATGATGCTGGCATTTTCGCCAACCCAGTCAAAGAAGAGATCAACGCAATCGCTAGGATCCCTGCCTGTTTTGGGGATGCATCGGGCCTCATCACAAATGTCAGCAAAACTGAGGTGTTCCCCATTCGCTGCCAGGACATCGATCTCCCGGCAATCCTCTCGGCCTTCCCGGCCAAGCTGGCCTCGTTCCCCGGCCGATACCTTGGTCTCCCACTGCATACCAGGCGGCTCATAAGGGTTGACCTCCAACCTCTTCTGGACAAGGCCATGGGCAGGTTGCCGGGCTGGAAGGGGAAGAACCTGGCGCGACCGGGCAGGGTCTCCCTTGCAAAGTCCGTGCTATGCGCCATCGCAAATCATCACCTCACGGCTTTCGCGCTTCCCGCTTGGGAAATCCAGAAGCTCAGTAAGATCACTCGCAACTTCATCTGGTGTGGGGAAGACTCAGAAAACGCATCTGGCGGACACTCTTTGGTCAACTGGAAGACTGTCTGCCGGCCTATGCCCATAGGGGGCCTGGGAATCACGGACCTCGAGAGATTTGGTAGGGCGCTCCGACTTCGCTGGCCTTGGCTTATGTGGACTGAACCTGGCCGCCAATGGGCGGGCTCTGCGGTGCCCTGCGATGACACGGATATGGCGCTCTTCAGGGCTTCTACCACCATCTCCTTGGGCAATGGGAGAAAATCCTTATTCTGGCCTGACGACTGGACAGGACGGGGCCCCTTGTCCCGGGCCTTCCCAGAGCTGTATAAAATTGCCACCAGGAAAAGGAGAACTGTGATGAAGGAGCTCCAGGAGGAGAACTGGATCAGACCGGTGGCCCGTCTTTCGTCGCCTACCCACCTACAGGAGTTCATTGCCCTCGCATCAGCTATCTCCCAGGTTATGTTGAACCCGGACCAGGAGGACTCCATCACTTGGCGGTGGACCCCCAATGGCATATACTCTGCTGCTTCGGCCTACGCGGCCCAGTTCTCTACATCCTACCCCAGGTTCTCCCCAGCCAAGATTTTGGAGGCACACGCTGAGCCAAAATGCAAGTTCTTCGCCTGGCTTGTGCTCCATGGAAAAATCCTCACGGCCGACATGCTTGTCGTTCGTGGATGGCCGCACGACCCTCGCTGCCCCCTTTGCCTGGGGGCACCGGAGACGACCACTCATCTCTGCAAGGACTGCCCGTTTGCCGCTGCAGTTTGGTCTCACGTCCAGGTGTGGACAGGAGAGGACTCTGGGGCAACGCCCACGTTGCCCCCTTCGATGGGGATTTCGGACTGGTGGGATTCGTTCACTACCAATTTGCCCAAGGATGTCAGAAGAAGGCGGAGCGGGCGTTTCCTTTACACCATCTGGAACATCTGGAAGGAGCGAAACCGACGCATCTTCAATGGAACTCGCCTCATGCACCTTGAGGTAGCAGCTATTTCCTTCGACGACATCAAGCAAAGGACTTTGGCCTTTGGCCGCGCACAGGTGGCAACCGGTATCGGTTGATTAGTGCCATCGTGTTGTTTTTTCTAGAAGGTTTTGTCCGGTTCCTCTCAAAAAAAACGAGTCTCTGTTGTACATAAACTATCTTCTTCTTCTTATATGAAATGGCAGTGCTCCTGCCGATTCCTTAAAAAAAATTCCTTAAAGTGTACCTGAAAACGACATAAATTGAAACTTTAGAGAAAAGAGGATGAAGGAACATTTGTGGATTTCCTATTTTGAAACTTCTCAAATTTCCTTTTTGAGAAGAATCGTCTAGGGAGTGGTTTATTCCATGGTGTATGTCATTTATTGCGTAAGATGTACATTCCAAAAGTGTTTCAACGGCATAGAACAATTATCCTCCTTAGATTTTTCTTAAAACAATCTGGCATTATTCATCACTCAAAAACATTGAACAAACTGAAATACGAATAACAAAGACTTTGCTAAAAAGACTAAGAGTTACGCCAAAATATGCATGTGAAGTTCTTGTTTTCTTGTAGATGTACCGTGACAGGGGCTGCATATGCTCTTTTCTTGTGATGCCAAACTTGTCTAGAGTTGTTCACATTTTTCTGAAAACATTCATGAAATTGAGTATGGAAAAAGTACCAGAAGAACAAACTCAGCCACAAATGAGTAATATGGAGAGTAGCACTATGAGTACGGAGAGTAGTAGCATTGAAAGGGAAAAGCGGACGCGGAGTTTCTGCACCCGAGCTCAAATGAGCTCGGATGAACAGTAAAATCAAAACTAAATCAAAAAAATTTAAAAAAATCTAAATTTTTTTTGGGAGAAACATTGACAAAAGTTCTATGTGCTTGCAAAAATTCGCCATGAAATCACATTTCTAGAAGGCGTTGCAAAAAAAACAAAATCAGTACTCTGAAAAAGCTACTTTCAAAATCATTTTCGAGCACTGAATTTGTTTTTTTGCCACGCTTTACAGGAATGTAATTTCATGATGAATTTTTGCAAGCATTTAGAACTTTTGTCAATGTTTCTCTAAAAAAAATTGGAATTTTTTGAATTTTTTTTATTTTTTTTCGATTTTGAAGCAGAAAGGCACTTTCGGGGAAAAGCCCCCTGCTCAAGTTAGTCAAAGGCCGACATACGCTTTAAAAGCATCGCTTTACCGTGCACTTTTCGGCCAAGCATGGGCATGCATTGCAGTATTGGATAAGGCAGAGCAACATGTCACACACACAATATCCATGTTAGCTCTCCGTAGATTATTTGCAGGCTCCTGTCTTTCCGCTGAGAGTGGGAGAGCAGTTGTGATGAAGTGTTACTCTTATTTATTTTATGTAAATCTCCCAAGTGTAAACTAGTACTAAGCATGCCAAGGAACGACACGTATGGTACTAAACAAGATAAACAATGGTTACATCCACTCACACGCATTGGGATTTGCCAACACTATTAGCCCTGAAATTAAAATTTATGTGTTTTTGTCACATCGTGCAGAGCTAGGAGTTGGACTAGACCCGTGAGAAAAAAATAACTCAGATCAGAACGGCCAAGTACAAGCACGTATTTCCCATAAAAAAAAAACTTGGATGTCCTGTTCAGCAGGATCAAATGCTAGACGTGAATCTATGTGTTTTCTTGGCAAGATCAATATTCTTCGGAAACACTAACGCTCACACGTGTGGGTGTTTGCATCTCGTTCATACACGTGGATTCACTTTCGTTTGTGATTGCAAGAATTTTGGTATGTTTGTGGTGCCACGTAGGATTGGGTTGATGTGTGAGCATTCATCCGGTCGCTCACACGTTCGTTTTCACCACACGGAGGGACCGATGTGTGGGTGTTTAGCAATTCACTCACACATGGGTTGATGTGTGGGCATTTATCAGTTCGCCCACACACCCGTCTTCTCTTTCACACTCAAAGCTGTCAGTTGTCATGTGTTTTCCAGGGTACATGGCAACTGCCCTAGTGTGCTTGTAAGCAGATGTCAACTCTCCCTTTTACCCGAACATGTCAGTTGCCATGTGTTTTGTAGGCTACATGGCAAGTGCCCTAGTGTGCTTGTAAGCAGATGGCAACTCTCTCTTTTTACCCGAACATGTTATTTTGCCATTTCTCTTTGTAGCACTACACGGCAACTGTCTAGAATTAGTAGGTGGCAACTCCTAAAGTTTTCAAACCATGACAACTGTAGTAAACTAGACCATACATGGCAACTGCCTAGTATTAGTAGGTGGCAACCCCTAAAGTTTTAAATCATGGCAACTATAGTAAACCAAACCATACATGGCAACAACTGCAGTTGTCCAGAAATGACATCTGACACTTGACCTGAGATGGAAACTGCATTTGAACAACCATGGCAACTGTAGTTCAGCGACATGGCAACTGCAGTTGAACGAACATGGAAGAGGATCCGGACCATGGCCCCTCAAATGCCCGCGGACACGTCCGGAATGAACTGGGTAAATCCGGCCCCTCAAATGCCCGCAGACGCGTCCGGGCATGTCCGCGGGCACTGACCGGGCACCCCTCAAATAATGTAATCCACATCTGGACACCTCAATTACCATATCTTAAATTCATACAAACTCGTGCAACTACGTCGATGCACACACATCGTCCGGCTACTCTATAACTACTATGTAAACATGCCACCGGACTATCAAAATTTGGTATGTTTGGCTATGGTGGAGTTCATCCACGGCTGCCCTTGCCTTTCCCGGCGCCCTTGCCGTCCTTCTCACGAAAGTACCGGTCGAAGACGCGTACAGATCAAGTCGGATCTACTCGTCACTGGAGCTGTCCTCACTGTCGATGTCCTCCTTCGGTGGCAGTCCGCCGATGGCACGGGCCGTCCGTTCTGCTCTCGGGCGAGGGCGTGCGTGTTCGTCCGCTGTCGTTTCTTCACAATGCGGACGCGGATGGCTTCCTCCTCTACGGTCGCCGCGTCGCCGCCATTTCAGCCTTGATACTGGCCTCGGCAGCCCTTATCCTCTCCTTCCCACGGTGGGCCGCCCGTTTCCAGTGAGACTCATACTCTGCCCGACCGGTGATGGGGAAGGAGAGGTGTTCCGACTGCCGGGACCGCGAGGATCCAACTCCAGAGAACCCGATCGCCCGGTGAGCCGACCCAATGGCGTCGTGGCGGACGGATCCGTCCGTCCGTCGGGCGTTGTCCTCCCGGGAGCGGCGAAGTGCAATGCGGACCACCATTGCCTCCTCCAACCCGCACGGGATGACACCCCAGTTGACGGATCCAGAGTGGTCGGAGTCCAATCTGCTGCATGCCATGCCGAAGAAGGCCGAAACTCGTCGGAGGTGAGCTCGGGTGACGGAGGGGAGTGGAATGAAGTGGCTAGGGTTTGCTCTTGCGAGCAGATGGGGACAAATATATGTGGTTCGGATGGGCCAGCATGGGTCGGGTCCGACGTGACGGGCGCACCCGGGCGCCCCATATCCACCTCATATTTGTGCTGGATATGAGGGGTGCTGGTCTACCTGGACGTTTGAGATGTTTGTCTCGGTCGAAAAAACGTGACCGGACAGTGACCAGGCGACTCGCACGGACGTATGAGGCTGATTTAAGACGCCCGGCTATAGATGCTCTTACAACAACTATCTAACAAAGACAAGAGTATCTCCAACAACTCCTGTAAAAGCTTCATGTAAGAGTGGTTTTACATGGTCTACATAAAATTTAGGAGACCGAGATGTTTTCTTAATTTTTGTAAAAACTTCCTCTAAAAATGGATTTTTGCAGCGGCACGACGAAGGTTAATGGTGGTGCGCAAGTGAGCGGGCGGCGCTATGGCGATGGTTATTGGTGGTGGCGCCGGTGGCGACCATGTGACGGTTAGCTGACGTGACACTTTTATGGGAATATTTCGTTATTCTGTATAAAATAATACGTGTTTATGAGTTCTAAAATTTATTATTTTAGCCTGACGCTTCCTCATATACTTCCAGGATATTTTTCAGCTCCATCATATTGTTCTCCTCTGCCTCTAGAAAGACACTACTGTCATCTGAAAATAAGAAGCGAAGAGAAAGTTTTTTAGAGGATTTGCGGGGTTTTGTAAAACAGCCGAAGAACTTTTCTTTTTTGGCTTAACTTTCTCTAACAATGGTAATTTTACGGATATGTGTTTTTTAAGTCGACATTTTATTGATTAAGCAATAAAGTCATACATGGTCTTTTGGATACAATCCGAAACAGAATGAAAAACACACAACAAACTAGAGTTTTTACAAGAATTGGCCAAAACATGGGCCACTACATTACAATGCCGACGAACATGCTTGAAGGGCGAACAAGTAAAAGTCATGGCTACTTGTTTGATATCCATCACCACAGATCCCACATTAGAACGATCCCGGATGTTGGAGTTAATTCATTGTGCCAAAGAGAGGCAATCCAAGGCGAATATCACATGCGTGAATTGTTTGTCTCGAGCCATTGTTACCGCTCGATGGAGCGCAAGCGCTTCTGTCATCTTCGAATCGAAGGATCTAGTAATGGGCTCAGAACATGCCATGAGTCAATTTCCATCATGATCAAGAGTCACCACTCCCAAACCAGCTTTGTTGAGATTAGCAAAAATAGCAGCATCAGAATAAAATTGAGCCATACCTGCCGGCGGCGGAGACCAACTGGAGCTAGAAGCATGAGTCTCACATCTTTTAACAAGTATTGGCTTGTATAAATGCGTTAGTATCATCTCAACATAAGCACGGACATTTACAATAGAAACATGTGGATGTTGATAAATAGCTTCTTTTCTTGCCGCATTTCGGGCTTCCCATATGTGCCATACCGTCACAGCAAGAATAGTGGCTTCCCGGTTGGAAGAACGATGGATAAAGTCAAATAACCACTGCATGGGTAAGCGAAAATTTGAAAGGCATAAATTAACATTAAAGCAAGATTTTATCCCATCCCAGATGGCACGAGCTTGGGGACAAAATAGAATTGCATATTCAAAACTTTCCGGTCTGCAACAAAAGCAACAGCTTGTTGGAGCAGGAACTTGACGCCGAGGAAGTTGTTAGCCAGAAGGCAGGCAATTATGTGCGAAACGCCAGAGGACTATCTTCATTTTATCAGGAGCTTTGATCGATCAGATGGATTTCTAAAATTTCTCTTCGGTCACACTATCAGAAGAATGGCCACATCCACTCCGGCTGCGAGTTAGCGAGAAACGATTTGAGCGCACCAAATTATAAGCAAATTTCACAGTGTACTCCCCATATCTTGTAAACGGCCAACGAGCAAAATCCTCATAGGAATGATGATTAATAGGTACATGAAGAATAGTTGTAGCAACCTGTACATCAAAGAAAGCTTGCACAGTTTCAACATTCCATGTTCCTGTAGCCTCATCAATTAAACATTGGACTATTGCATTGGCTGGAATTGGAGAAATTGGGTTAAGCAAACTCGGAGGTATTGATGGAATCCAATGATCAACAAGGATCCGGGTTTGCTTGCCGTTGACAGTACCCAACAAATTCCTTTTTTCAAGAGCTCACATCCATGTAAAATACTCTGCCAAGTGAAGGAAGCTGATCGCGGTGCTGTCGCAGTCCAGAATTCACCATGAGGGTAGTATCTCCCTTTGATTACCCTAGCACATAAAGAATCCGGATCCGTGATAAGACGCCACCCTTGCTTGCCGAGCATAGCTTAGTTAAACAGTGCCATGTCGCAAAAACCCATTCCGCCAAGAGCTTTTGGTGTTGTTAACCATTCCTAACAACGCGAGTGAATCTTCTTCCTTCCATCTTCCCTACCCCAGCAGATTGATCAGAAATGATTTGACGAAATTTTTCACACGTACCAATGGGAAGTTGGAAGCAACTCATAACATGTGTTGGTATAGCTTGGATAATTGACTTACGCAGTGTTTCCTTTGTTGCGCGAGATATAGGTCTATCAGACAAGCCATTAATGCGTTGCCACGCTCTATCAGGAAGGAATTTGAAAATGCTGATTGGAGACCGCCCCACTTCGGTAGGCATTCCAAGATATGATTCATGAAAAGTTTCAATATTGATACTCAGCATGGCCATAACACGGTGTTTCACAGCATCAGGACAATGCTTCCCAAAAAATATTGAGGACTTGTCTTTATTAATAAGTTGCCCCGATCCTTCACAATATAAACACAGAGTAGATTCGAAAGCAGCCACACTACGATTGTCACTTTTGGCAAAGATGTCAATGGCAAACAGGAGATGTGAGATAGGTGGACCGGAGCGGCCATTTCGAATACCATGTAGCTCGCCAAAAGTCTCCTTTTATAGTAACAGACTCGACAAGCCTTCAGTGCACAAAAGAAACAAGTAGGGACTGATGGGGTCCCCTTGACGGATGCCCCTTGAAGGAACAACGGGATCAGTAAGTTCACCATTAACTCTAACAGCATACCAGACCTTGTTTACGCATCTCATGACAAATTCAATCCAAATAGGAGCAAAGCCAAGCGTGCTTAAACAACCATGAAGATAAGTCCATTCCACACGATTATAGGCTTTCATCATGTCAATCTTCAAGGCAAAGAAAGGTTGCTTCGAATGTTGTTTTCTAAAAGTGCGCACACACTCATAAACAATCCAAGTATTGTCAGTAATCAGTCTACCTGGCACAAAAGCACTTTGGAATTCAGATACCACAACACCAAGAATCACCTTCAGGCAGTTGGCTAAAATTTTGGAAGCAATCTTTTACAAGACTATGCACAAACTGATAGGACGAAAATTCTTCAAATGTTTCGGTCTGGCAATCTTTGGAATCACGACAATCACCGAATCACAAAATCCCTCTGGGATAGGCCCTCCCTCCAAAAAACTTCGCACAGCATGGAAAATATCATCTTCCAAAAAGCTCCAATGGGTTTGATAAAACAGGGCAGCAAACTATTCGGTCCTGGAGCTTTGGTTGGTCCCATTTGAAATAAAGCCATCTTGATTTCCTCATTAGTGTAAGTTTGCAAAGATCTTCATTCATTTCATCCAAAACTTACAAGGTATGGCTCCGAGAATAGCATTAGCAAACAAACCAGATTCAGAGGTGAATAAATTTTCACATAAACCGTGAACCATACCTTTAATTTCAGACTGGAACCGTATAATGTTATCCTTTAATTTTCAACGGATATGTGTTAATGATGCAGCAGAGCAAGTTGGAGCCCTTTGCACTTGGACTCGCAGGGCGATCAGGTTTTCCTCCCGAGCGCCGCCTCCATCCTCACCTTCCCTCGCCGTCGTCGCCGGTGGCCTCTGGCCGGCCCGCGGCGGCGGCGGGAGTTCCTCCACCTCCTGCTCCTGCTCCTTCCCTCCCCGCCCTTCCTCCCTCTTCTTGTCCGCTTTGTTCCCGGTGGCTCGAGTCGTGAAGGTCGCTGCCGCTAGATCTCATCCTGGCGACGTCCCGCGGATTGGGGCCTTGCCTCCTGCCGCCAGCCGGCACGGAGTGCACGCGTAGCCATTGCTTGTTACTACCCCGTCCGGTGAGTCGTTCCTCGTGGGGAATGGCCAGATCCAGGGATTGGGGCCATGGGGTCTGTAAGGGTGGGGTTTCGGAGTGGTGCTCGGTGTGGTGGCTGTAGCGACCGGCCTCGTGTGGAGCTGCTCGTTTTCTTCGAAGGCGGGTGAGCATGGTTCTCTGGATCTGGGGAGGCGGCCCTAGCAATCTTCGTCAACCATGGCGTCTTTCTGCCGGACGTTGACCTCTTCGATCTGGCTGCGGACGCGTTCCAGTCTTCCTCGTCAGAGAACTATATGGATTGGCATATGCCGCCCCTGAATTTCTAGATCGGAAAGGCTCCGGTCGTGCGCGCTCATATTATCAGCAAGCACGGCTTCAAAAGGGCGCGACGCGAAGCTTCACTTTCTTATCAGATTCATGGGACATGTCTAAGTCAAAATTCTCAAGGCACTGATAGAGGTGGAGAAAGTCACGGCGGCTGCGATTGGAGGTCTTGAAGCGTTTGGCGGAAAGGTGTACTGGATGCGGTGAAGTCTGTGTGCTAGGTGTTTGGTGACTTGCAACAGCGGTCTCGGCAAACGACGATGGCAGCGCTGGAGGACTGCAATTTTGATGGTGCTCCTCAAGTACCGAGTCTCAATTCACAGGGGAAAACCAAAGGTCCGGTCTTCATTGGTTGTACCTAACAATGGCCTTGTCGAACACATTGTTTTTGGCTGAACTCGGACTTTCTCCAGGATGAAAACTCAAGATCTTCGATCAGGTAACGATAATGCTGGCACATTGTTTCCTTCTTGAAGGCGTTGCTTTTGGATAACCTTTTTTGTAAGCCGGGTGTTGTCGTTGGTGGTGGTTAGAGTGATGTTGTTGCTAGTGACTGATCATCGTGGCGAGATTTTTTTTTCCTTTTTTAGCTGCGTGTATCCTTCCTGTTTCTGGACATTTTGATGGTATAGAGGCCAGGTGTAATTGATATCTTAGCGATATTAATATACTCCCTTTCTCGAAAAAACAGAGCAAGTTGGAACCCGTTTTCCAACATGTAAAAAATTGCAACCCAGAAAGTACGTACCAGTACAACAATCATACTCGAACGCACACCGAACTATACAAGGCCAATAATTGTTGGTGCAGCAGAATCATACGTCCTGATCGTGGCATGTGGCCCATTTCCTGGAATCGGGCGCATAAAGTTAGCCTTTGTCCTGTTGCTCTGATTAGTAGGGTTTTCTTAAGATATCTCGTGATCTCTATCTTGTGCCATACCATGGTGATATTATTCTGCTCCTTATGCTGCCTTCTGAGATTTGATTAAGCTGGTGAAACCAAACGAAGAGCGTGCCTACTATCGATACGAATGTGTCAGGCTGCAAGTGGGATTCAGTGAGACTAATCATCCTATCCCACTTAAACTACTTAAATGGGCACCCATTGGACGCAAGCAAAATTAATCGGGTTGTCCCATTTATCCCACTGGAATACGTCATATGTAACCAGTATATTTATTAATATCGCTAAAATGCCAAAAGACTCTCCATAAACACCTGATGCTTAAAAAAAAGTATTTCTTCAATTCGAATCAGATTTTTTAGCATGGCAAATCAAACATTTTTTGAGACAAATAAAGTTGTTGCAAGGATGGAAATTTATTTTGTCATCCTCAGTTTTTGCCAGGATTTGCTACAGAAAATTGTATCCACACGGCAACTTCATTTGCCATAAAAAAGTTTGATTTGCCATGCTAAAAAAATATAATGTCAGATTTTAAACGTTCGACCCCTAGCCACACGTTTACTGTTTCCGGTCAGGGTACTGTAGCATGAGTATGTGGTTACTATGGCCAATTGGTACTGTAGCATATTTTTATTCCTTTTTTTTTGAAAAATTGTTGCAAAATATATTTAACAAGTGAATATTATTTTGAAAACTTTCTCGGAACCACAAATACTTTTAGAAAATTTAACTTTTTTAAATGAGAATAATTTTTAAAATTTCTAACATATTTTAGAAAAAGGAAATTTTCCTAAAAAAATTCTTTTTTAAAAAATAAACAAATTCTGATATTCTAAAAATTATTCAAGAAATGCTAAGATTTTATGAAATAATGATAAAAAAATCTCCAATATTTTTTGAAATTCCGGAACATATTTTGGAAAAAACAATATTTTTTAAAGAAAGGGAACTTTTCTTAAAACGACAATTTTTTGAAATTTGGCAAAATTAAATATTTTGATTTTTTTTTCTGAAATCACTTTCAAATTTCGAAAGGAAAAAAACCAAAAAATAAAAAACAAGTAAAGAAGACAAAAAGGAAAAAGAAAACGATTCAGGGAGCCTTCTAGCAAAACCGGTTGGCTCGCATTTGTGTAAATTCTCAAAGTGGACTAGCCCATCTCTTGTCACTCGGGTCGATCACCTGTGTGAGCAGCCGATACTCTGCCAAAATGAGCAGCGAGTAGGAATCATCGTTGTTCCAAGCATTGTTGAGGAAATCGTTAACTGGTAGCTGCTCGGTTGGCTGGGGAGTAGAGGATTAATAGGCTAATCGGCAAGTTAATCGGCCATTTAATCAATTACTCGGGTGATTAACCAGTTAATCGGCTACTCGGTGACCCTATGAGTAGGAATTAATCGGCAAGTTAACTGGTTAATCGGATGAATTCTTGAACAGGGGTTTCAAGCAAAAGGGTAAAAGAAAGACCCCAGCACTATTGACCAAATCATTTAGTTATTTTTGTTTCTGTTTTTGGGCAGTGGAACACACTGCAGCCATCAGTTTCTTGCCAATTTTTCTCTTTCTCTTGTTTCCTATAGTTCTTATCGGGTTCCCATTTTGTAGGTTCCAATCGATTTTCTTCCAATCATGCACATTTTCATAATGCACTGACCGCGGATTTGCCTACTACTTGCATAAGGATAAAATAGAAGTAAGGGTACATCTATATATCCCTTCATAAGCGGGCGTTTGTCACAACTGCTTACATGGATGTAAATAGGCCTGGCAAAGAAAAACAAAGGGCCTTTTTTTGGAATAAAAAATAAAAAAATGAGTATCTTATAAAATATTCTCACATATCAGAAAACAATATCATGTAGTCCAAGCAACTGTTCATGTATTTTCAAAATTCTTCATGTGCTTTTCTAAATTGTTCATTTAATTTTAGAATATTTTTTCCCAAAATGATCATGTAATTTTAAAATTTATTCATTTATTTTTTAGAATGTTTAGGTAAATAAAACTGTCAATATATGTTTATTAAAATATTCATGCCATTTTAGGAAGTGTTCACACCTATTATCTATTTTTTTACTAATTTAAATTGTGTTGACACATTTGTATAAATTATTCATGTACTTGAAAATGTGTTCATGTAATTAAAAAATTATTCCCCATTTAATATAAATTCATGTACTTAATTTTTTTACTTATTGAAATTATATTTATAAAATGCATTTGTGAAAATCATCCAATTTGAAATAGTGTCCACTCGTGTTAAAAATACTTGTATGTTTTATTATGAATATGTTTATAGTTTCATTTAAAAGGAGACAGTGAATAAAAAATAAAAAATAACATAAAAATAAATTAGAGTAGGAAATATGGGGAAAACAAAGAAAGTTGAACCAAAGAAAAAGCTTAGAAACCTGACAAAAATCGGTTCTGAAGAAAAATAAAAAATGTGCAATAAAAATCGAATCCAGAAAAACAAAAACAGAAAATGGACTGCTTCCTGCTTTTCGGCCACCACATCTTGGAGTGCCTTGTAGAAGAGCATCGGCTTATGCTAAGAATAAGAAGAATTAGCATTTGTGCAAACGTCAGCACTATTTCTCACCTCTTGCGAGACGTAGTTCCGTCTCGCCTCTGGCGTTGTGCTACTGGCTGGCCCAATACTGTAGCTCTGCACGAGGTTTCTCTCTTTGTTTTCTCTTGACTCCTTTTTACTGTTTGCATCAATTTTCTTCGTCATTTTCTTTTTCTTCTTCGGTGTTTCATTTTTTCCTTTTCTTTTTTTGTTTTCTAGTATTTCTCAGTTTTTTTGTTTCTTTCTCCGTTTTTTTCTAGTATGTCTACATTTTCCATACACATTGCACATTTTTGTATGCACTAGAAACATCTGTTTTGTAATTTTCATCGTTTATAAAAGAAAATAACATTTTTTTTCAAACATATGTCTCGATATCTAATTTTTTCATACTCATTGTACACTTTTGCTATACATCTAAAATATATCTATGCATGTTTAATAATTTTCAAATACATGATTAAAACTTTTCTAAATACATGTTTTGAACAGTTTTTTGCTTAAATAAACATTTTTTCAAATACAAGTTGAACCAGTTTTTGAGTGATACAACACTTTTCTTTAAGACTATGTGAATCTTTTTGTACATTGTTTAAAATATCACGACCATATTTTTGAAACACAGATCATTTTTAAAATATGATGTTCCTTCGTTTTTTAATGTTATGATATTTTTTTAATTAGCCAAACTTTTTTTGTACATTGTATTAACATTTATATAAATTTCACACGCATATTTCAAAATGCATGAACATTTGCTAAAAAAAGTCAAAATTTGCTTAAAAAGTTAAAAAAAGAATATATATAACCTTAAAGAACTATGTTAGGCGTGTGTTAACATGAGTTTTTCTTTGAACACATACGTTCATACACTTACCTCTATGAACATACACACGCATTTCTTATCTCTATGAGTATCTTTGAGAGATAGAACTGAGACATCATCTTGAAATTAAGGAGAGAGAGCAGCTTGCGTCGCAAAAAATAAGTTGTCACCCATTGCGGAGTCCTTAGCATAGGTGCTTCAACGTTCACGTGACGTCTAGCCTAGCCTGGCATCTGCTATATTCAATACTGCACTTGATTTGAAGGGAGCGGTCATTCTGGCAAGCATCATCCGGCACCGGAAGCAAAACTTTGCTCCCTTTCTAAGCATATGTGAAGTCTAATCTCAGAAGAAAAACCGAGGATTTTTCCTAGCACCTGTCTAAGCACGTACCGTTGTACAAGGTCTAAAGAAACCATCGCAGACGTTTTCATAATCAATAAAAATGTCTCCTCACATTGAACAAAATATCGCCGAAAAGGTTGAAATAAATTTAAAAAAATAAGCACGACTAACTATGTGAGCCAGGTGTGAGCAGTGACTGGGTGTGAGCCAGGCTCAGTTCGCGTTAACATGAGTATTCTTTACAACTTGTTGCGTGTATTCGAATCTCTACAGTGTCAGCGATGAGGAAAAACTTTGAGCGTAGCAGCGTGGGTGTGTGAACCGTCAAACAAAGCTACTGCGTGGGCATCGATGGTGTCAGCTGTGGACCACCGAACTTTAACCAAAGCGGAGAGACACGCAGCGAAATGAAAAAGGAGGAAACAGGAGCGCCGCACACCTCCAGTGCTAGCCCGGGCAATCTTCAACGTTGGAAAAGAAATGGACTTGCAGCTACCCCGGGCAATCTTCAACGATTGGAAACCAAATGGACTTGCGGATTTTCAGCGTAAACGATCGACCAAGTTACCGTATTATATAGTACCCCCTCCTTCATTTCAGAAAATAGTACCCCTTTCGGCCTACTTCCTCCGTTCCAAATTACTTATCGCGGAAATGGATGTATCTACTAAATACATCTAGATACATCCATACCTGCGACAAATAATTCAAAATGAAGGGAGTACAATATAAAAGCATTTTTTCACACTAATGTGATGTTAAAAATGCTTTTATATTAGTAGATGATAAATTATGGTTCGGCTGGAGCGATGCAAGTTAAAACTTTCTGTATCACCATAGCGACAATTCTGTTCACAGGGGACGGTGACCTTAGTGCTGTGGTGTTGATGAGCCACGATCGATCGACCTCAGCTGCAAATAGTTAAATGAGAAAAATTAAATGTAGATGTCTCAAACTATTTTTTTGTCATTAACCCCGGCTGTGGTTACCGCTGCTGGGCGGGGTGGTGCCCCTGGTCCGAGGTCGCCTACGCCCGGGAACCAGGTCGTGACGCCAGGTTTTCAGCCTCAGGCGGCTCCCCCGCCTCACTACGTCGCGAGGCCATCGCAGAAATGGCCAGGGCCGGTGCAGACGCATGCACCGCCGCCTCAAAACGCGGGTGCTGGAGGTGCTAATGGACCGCCCCGGAGACATTGGGGTGACGATGGGTACAATGCATATGGTGATGGTCAACGCCGTGGTTCTTCGTCGACGGGTGGTGGCCGCGGATATGCTTGGCAGAGTGATGGTACTGCGGAGAGACCTTTTCTCGGTCCTTCGGGTGGTTTTGTTGAGGGGGCGTATGGCCCTGACTATCGGCAGCGGGGTGGCTACCTGGTCATCGTGGTGGTCGTTTTCGTCACCGGCAGCCTCCTCCGCCTGTAGCCGTCGAGCAGACGGTCGCAGCCAGGGCTGTCGAGACGTCGGAGCTGTCCGGTCAGCCTATGGATGTGGTGACGGCGCTCGCCAATGCTGAGGTACCTGCGACTGAGATCACGGCGTCAGCCTCGATTGAGGCGACAGATAGGGCTGACTCAGATAGAGTTTCCAAGTGGGCGCGCAAGAAGGAGAAAATGTTGTGCTATCGCTGTGGAGAGAAGGGTCACTTTATTGCTGAATGTGTGGCTGAACTTTGTGATACTTGTGGCAAGCCGGGACATGATACAGGGGAATGCCCGATTTTGTGTGATTAGATGCCGTGTCTTATGATTTATGGAGTGTACTGTGCTCAGCTGATGTTCTTTGAGTCTCCTAGTGCAAGGGAGATACCAGAGGAGGCCCAGAGTATGACCACTGGGATGGTGAAAGTTACCAAAGGAGATGTCTCTGAAACCCAGATTGTGCAGAGACTTAAGGAGTTGGCTCCAGGTGACTTCCAGTGGGAGCTCGTTAGTCTCGAAGCCAACATGTTTAGGGTTGAGTTCCCTTCGGTTGAGGATTTGCAGAGACTTCTGAGTTTTGGGTTGTGCAGAGTACCTGGCACACAATGTATCCTGGAGTTCCATGAGTGGAAGAAGGTCGAGTGAGGGAGTCCTGGATTAGGGAGTCTCCGGACAACCGGACTATATCCTTTGGTCGGACTGTTAGACTATGAAGATACAAGATTGAAGACTTCGTCTCGTGTCCGGATGAGACTCTACTTGGCGTGGAAGGCAAGCTAGGCAATACGGATATGGATATCTCCTCCTTTGTAACCGACCTTGTGTAACCCTAACCCTCTCTGGTGTCTATATAAACCGAAGGGTTTTAGTCCGTAGGACAACAACCATAACATACAATCATACCATAGGCTAGCTTCTAGGGTTTGGCCTCTCTGATCTCGTGGTAGATCTACTCTTGTACTACCCATATCATCAATATCAATCAAGCAGGACGTAGGGTTTTACCTCCATCAAGAGGGCCTGAACCTGGGTAAAACATTGTGTCCCCTGCCTCCTGTTACCATCCGGCCTAGACGCACAGTTCGGGACCCCCTACCCGAGATCCGCCAGTTTTGACACCAACATTGGTGCTTTCGTTGAGAGTTCCTCTGTGTCGTTGCTGTTAGGCTTGATGGCTCCTACTATCATCGATAGCGATGCGGTCCAGGGTGAGATTTTTCTCCCCGGACAGATCTTCGTATTCGGCGGCTTTGCACTGCAGGCTAATTCGCTTGGCCATCTGGAGCAGATTGAAAGCTACGCCCCTGGCCATCAGGTCAGGTTTGGAAGTTTGAACTACACGGCCGACATCCGCGGAGACTTGATCTTCGACGGATTCGAGCCACAGCCGGGCGCGCCGCACTGTCACGACGGGTATGAACTAGCTCTGCCGCCGAACAGTACCCCAGAGGCCGCGCCCGCATCAGCCCCGACCCTTAGCTCGGAGCCAACTGCGCCAATCAAGAACGGGTGGTTAGACACCGCCTCAGGGGCTGCAGTCTCAACGGTGATCGAGCCAAACACCAGCCTAATCCTCTACACAACCCGTGACTCCAAGGTGCCGGACTCTTTTTCGGACTCCGAACCGCCCACGCCCCTGCCAATCGAATCCGATTGGGCGCTGATCATGGAATTCACCACCGCAGATATCTTTCAACACTCGCCCTTCGGCGACATTCTGAATTCATTAAGGTCTCTCTCTCTCTGTGAGGAGAGCCCTGGTCGGATTATGGCCAACAGGATTGGGATGCGGACGATGAAGAAATTCGATGCCCACCCACCACCCACTTCTTAGCCACTGTCGATGATTTAACCGACATGCTCGACTTCGACTCCGAACACATCGACGGTATGAACGACGATGTAGGAGACGAACATGAACCAGCGCCTATAGGGCACTGGAAAGCCACCTCGTCATATGACATATACATGGTGGATACACCCAAAGAAGGCAATGGCGACGAGATAGAGGAGGATGACCCCTCCAAGAACTCTAAGTCCCGCCAAAGCAAAAGTGGTGATACCGGCACAGGAGATAATAACACTTCGGATAATGCCGAAGACAACAACAATCCCCTCCAGCATGATTTAGAGCAGGAGGATGGAGGAGCCAGCTCTCCTGAGAGAGCGGCAGACGGAGAGGAGGAGGATGACAATTACATGCCCCCCTCCGAAGACGAGGCAAGCCTCGGCGACGATGAATTCACCGTACCAGAGGATCCTGTCGAACAAGAGGGCTTCAAGTGCCGGCTTATGGCCACGGCAAATAGCCTGGAAAAAGTAGCAGCAGCTTCAAGCTGATCAAGATCTGCTAGCTGACAGATGGACTGAACTCCTCGCGGCCGAGGAATATAAACTCGAGCGCCCCTCCAAGAATTACCCAAAGTGCAGGTTACTACCCCGACTGGAGGAAGAAGCGTATGATACGGCTGATCGGCCACCTCGTGGCCGCGATAGAGAGGCATTCCAGCCAAAAGCTCAGCCTCCACCCCAACGCCATTCAAATAAAAAGGCATGGGGAGATACGCCAGACCTGCGAGACATATTGGAGGACAAAGCAAAGCATGCAAGATCGATCTACGGATCACGATGGCGCACCACTCTGCAAGACGATAAACGTCACGTCTGACACAGTAAAAGCAAATCCGGCCGGGCCGAACACAGCGGGCAAGACCCATTCGAGCTGCGTCGCGATATAGCCCAATACAGAGGCGCCGCGCACCCCTTATGCTTCACAGACGAAGTAATGGAATATCAATTCCCAGAAGGTTTCAAACCTGTAAATATTGAATCATACGACGGCACAATAGATCCCGTAGTATGGATTGAGGATTTCCTCCTCCGCATCCACATGGCCCGCGGTGATGACTTACACACCATCAAATACCTCCCACTAAAGCTCAAAGGACCAGCGTGACATTGGCTTAACAGCTTGCCAGCGGACTCCATTAGCTGTTGGGAAGATTTGGAAGCCGCATTCCTCGACAACTTCCAGGGCACTTATGTGCGACCACCAGACGCTGATGACTTAAGCCACATAATTCAGCAGCCAGAAGAGTCAGCCAGGCAATTCTAGACTCGGTTCCTTACAAAGAAAAATCAAATCGTCGACTGTCCGGATGCGGAGGCCTTAGCGGCTTTCAAACACAACATCCGAGATGAGTGGCTAGCCCGGTACCTTGGTCAGGAAAAGCCGAAATCTATGGCAGCTCTCACGACGCTCATGACCCGCTTTTGTGCAGGAGAAGACAGCTGGCTGGCTCACAGTAATAACATATCAAAGAACCATGGTACCTCAAATACCAAGGACGGCAATAGCAGGTCACGTCGCAACAAACATAAGCGCCGCATTAACAGCGAAAATATTGAGGATACAACAGTCAATGCCGGATTCAAAGGCTCTAAACCCGGTCAGCGGAAAAAGACATTCAAACAAAGTACGCCGGGTCCGTCCAGCTTGGACCGTATACTCGATCGTTCGTGTCAAATACACGGCACCCCAGACAAGCCAGCCAATCACACCAACAGGGATTGTTGGGTGTTCAAGTAGGCCGGCAAGTTAATTGCCGAAAACAAGGACAAGGGGCCGCATAGCGATGACGAGGAGGAGCCCCGACAGCCGCACACTGGAGGACAGAAGAGGTTTCCCCCGCAAGTGCGGATGGTGAACATGATATACGCAATCCACATCCCCAAGAGGGAGCGGAAGCGTGCGCTCAGGGACGTATATGCGTTGGAGCCAGTCGCCCCAAAATTCAACCCTTGGTCCTCCTGTCCGATCACCTTCGATCGCACGGACCATCCCACTAGTATCTGTCATGGCGGATTTGCCGCACTGGTCTTAGACCCAATCATTGATGGATTCCACCTCACTCGAGTCCTTATGGATGGCGGCAGCAGTCTGAACCTGCTTTATCAGGACACAGTGCGCAAAATGGGTATAGACCCCTCAAGGATCAAATCCACAAAAACGACATTTAAAGGCGTCATTCCAGGTGTGGAGGCTCACTGCACAGGCTCAATTACACTGGAAGTGGTCTTCAGATCCCCGGATAATTTCCGAAGCGAAGAGTTAATCTTTGATATAGTCTCATTCCGCAGTGGTTATCACGCGCTGCTCGGGCGAACCGCATTTGCTAGATTCAATGTGGTACCGCATTATGCATACCTCAAGCTCAAGATGCCAGGACCTCGCGGAGTTATTACAGTCAATGGAAACACAGATCACTCTCTCCGAACAGAGGAGCACACCGCGGCCCTCGTAGCAGAAGCGCAAAGCAGCCTCTCAAGGCAATCAACCAGCTCGGCGCTTCGAAGCCCGGACACCTTCAAGCGCGCTCGGGGCAATCGGCAAATAGACCGCCTGGCGTGATCTGAGCTCACGTAGCAATACGGAGGCCACCCCAATCCCAGCCCAACGGCGAAACTCGTGCCGCGCGTACATAATTACGCATTAAAAATACCATGGGCACAGGTGGGGAGGGGGCACAACTGCGGCACGCCCCAAGACACGGCTTAAACCGCACTAGGGGCTTCCCGTTTGGTAATTTTTCTTTTTTTCAGGACCTTAATCTCTGGAAACACTGTTCGGCAGCACTATTGCCGAACACATGATGCGGCAACCAAGGAGGCAGACAACTACATCATACCACGGAATTCCCAGGTTGATTACAGTAACGAGCGAAATATTCGATTTAATATCATTCCTCAGCTTGCCCTTGGAAGGGACATAGTCCTACTCTTTGCTTATCGCACTATCTGTATCACTCTGCTTGAACGCAATTTTTTTAATAAACAATGCATGACATTACAACTATTGTTGCATTCCTGTTATATATATATGTGTGTGTGTGTGTTCATTAATGACGCCTTGCAACCGTACACCTTGGTACGGCCAATACACCAGGGGCTTACATACCCCACAATGCGGTGTGAAAAGTCCGAATACTTTCACAAGTGCGGCACCCCGAACTTACAGCATTATATGCATCAGCTCCGAATCATGTCTTTGGTCAAATGTTGGGTTTGCCCGGCTCCTATGTTTTGGTACCTTACGTTCCGCTCTATCGGCTAAGGTAGCGCTAGGAGAACTACTGCAATTGTGCCCCGGTTCTGCTGGGTTCAGCACCTCAGTAGAGAAAGCTAAAACTGACTGTCATGATAAGGCGAGAGACTGGTCGCTATTCGGCGAGGTTTTCGAGTCCCTAAATACTTATGCCGCTTAGAGCGAGGGGTCGGCCCTGTCCGGCTTAAAGGCGTGTATCGCGCCCCAAATTCGGCCTTCCGAATACCAGGGGCTTCGCCAAAATTTAAAATTATAGAATTCTATGGCTAAGTGAGAGTGATAAAGCATTATTAGTCCGGTTGCCTTGTTCGCTGTGCTGAGCACCTCCCTCGAAGGACCCAAATATGGGAATAAGAGTGCTCAGGTTTATCCTGAACACCCCAGAACTCGTGGCATGGGGGCAGAAGCCGAGGACTAGCCATCTCTCAGATTGGATAAACAACCAAACAGAAGGTAATATTTTAAATTCAAACAAGCATTGCAAAGCGCATATGAAACAAGTTTTCATAAATACAGGATAAAACGAGCAAGTCTCACTCAAATATTACATCTTTGGAACACTCGTCCGCTATGAGACGGGCACCCGGCAGAACACCCTCATAGTACATCTCGGGGTGGCGGTGCTCCTTGCCCTCCGGCGGCCCCTCCTTGATCAGCTTCACGGTGTCTAGCTTGACCCACTGCAATTTCACACGGGCGAAAGCCCGGCGTGCACCTTCAATGCAGACAGATCGCTTGACGACCTCCAGCCGCGGGCAGGCATCCACAAGCCGCCTCACCAGGCCGAAGAAGCTGTTCGGAAGGGCGTCGCCAGGCCACAGCCGGACTATAAAGCTCCTCATGGCCAGATCGGCCGCCTTATGTAGCTCGACCACCTGCTTCAGTTGGTCGCTCATTGGCACCGGGTGTTCGGCCTCAGCATACTGAGACCAGAACAACTTCTCCGTTGAGCTTCCGTCCTCGGCCTGGTAAAATTGTGCGGCATCGGACACGCTGCGGGGCAAATCTGCGAACGCTCCTGGAGAGCTCCGGATTCGGGTAAGTAATCGGTAATTTACTTTTACATGCTTGCTTTGCATATAGAAAGCCTTACCCGCCGCTATCTTCTTCATTGCATCGATCTCCTGGAGGGCCTTTTGGGCTTCGGCCTTGGCACTTTTTGCGCTCTCGAGGGCCGCGGCAAGCTCAGACTCACACGTCTTTGAGTCAAGCTCCAATGCCTCGTGCTTTGCCACGAAAGCATGGAACTTTTGCTGCACCTCGCCCACCCGAGCCTCGTGCTTCTCTCGCTCGGTGCGCTCCTTGGCCGCTATATCCTCGGCCTTGGTTAGCGCTTGCTTCAGGGTTGCCACCTCGGCCGTGGCCCCTGGCAAATATACGTTGATCCTGTCATTTTGCAATCGTGTCTTCTTTTATATATACATATCTATAGACAGGGTATTACTTACCCTTGTTCTCCTCGAGCTGCCTCTTGGCAAGGCCGAGCTATTTCTTGGACCCCTCGAGGTCCTGCTTCAGTACGGCGACCTCCGCAGTCAATGCGGCGGACGCCAACAGCGAAGCCTGCATATGCATATTGACATACTTATATTAGACTCATGCGATATTATTTGATCCTCTGTTCGGCTTCTCTTTGTGAACACCGAACAAAGCATCAGGGGCTACTGTCTATGCGGTAATATTTCTACTACATTTTAAAACACTTACCTCAAAGCCTGTTAGAAGGCTGGCACAGGCTTCATTCAATATGCTCTTGGCGGACTGAACCTTCTGGATCACCGCACTCATGATAGTGCGGTGCTCCTCGTCGATGGAAGCGCTGCGAAGTGCTTCCAGCAGATTGTCCGACGCCTCTGGATGGATAGAGGTCACCGGCACAGGCGTCTTGCCCCTCTTAGAAGGAGGCCCCCTGCCCGAGCCCGGAACCGCTGGAGGGTCCGGCGCGGTGTTCGGCTGAGGGCCGAACTCGGAGCTCTCAGGGGCCCCGTCCCCTCGGCTCCCGGAGTCCGGAAGGTCGCCTTGAGGCGCCTCCAGGACTGTCTCCCCTCGACCCGGTGCCTCTTGAGACAGCACCTCGGCGTCGTCAGCAGGATGACAGGAGGTGGCAGTCGGGACTGGATCGCTATCCATGTCCGACGAGCCCAGGGAGCCATCCGATAATACATCGATGCTGGTTCGCGGCGGCCTGCATAATCATGTTCGGCGTTAGGGAAAGCAGTGCGACAAAGAAATTCTATGAGTTACTATGGTATCCGAATACTTACGATCTCCCCGGGGGCTTGGCACGGGGCAACCACTCGTCTTCGCCCTCGTCGGTGGCGGTGGAACTATCCGGAAGGAGAGTCCTCCCCTTCTTGGACCCTTCGGCCTCCCCAGTTGGGGCGGCCTTCCTTTTCTTGTCTCCCCCGCCTGGAGGGGGAGCATCTTCTTCTCCCTCCTCGTCTTCGAGGGAGGAGTGTGCCGCAGAGTTATCGGACGATGAGTCTGATAACACCTGGCGCCAGGAACTCTTTCGGGTTCCTTTAGCCTTCTTGGTCTTCTCCGGCACCTTGTAAGGAGCCGGAGTCAGCATCTCCGTCAGGAGAGCGCCCGCAGTATCTTCGGGCAAAGGGGTCGGGCAGTTAATCTGCCCCGACATCTCCACCTAGTCCTGTCAAAGGCATGGAGATTAGACCCCGCACATAATTAAGCTAGGGAAAATAAATGTCCTACGGGACATATTGAACTCACCGAACGCGCTAGGCACCTTGCGCTTAGTCCGCGGTCCTCGGCGAGAGAAGGAGGGACCTCGGCGCCCTTGAACAACACCTTCCAGACGTCCTTGTGCGTCGTATCAAAGAGCTCGCTCAAAGTCTGGTGCCGGGCCGGGTCGAACTCCCACAAGGTAAAATCCCGTTGTTGACACGGGAGGATCCGGCGGATGAGCATAACTTGGACTATGTTGACAAGCTTGAACTTCTTGCTCGCCATACTCCGGATACATTTCTGGAGTCCATCCAGCTCCACCGACGAACCCCACGACAAGCCCTTCTCTTTCCAGGAAGTGAGCCGTGTAGGGAATCCGGATCGAAACTCGGGGGCTGCCACCCATTTGGCGTCGCGCGGCTCGGTGATGTAGAACCACGCCGATTGCCATCCCTTTATTGTCTCCATGAAGGAGCCTTCGAGCCATATAACATTGGGCATCTTGCCCACCATGGCTCCGCCGCATTCTGCTTGTTGGCCTCGTACCACCTTCGGCTTGATATTGAAGGTCTTTAACCACAGGCCGAAGTGGGGCCGGATGCGGAGGAAAGCCTCACACACGATGATGAACGCCGAAATGTTGAGGATGAAGTTCGGGGCTAGATCATGAAAGTCCAGCCCATAGTAGAACATGAGACCACGGACGAATGGATGGAGCGGAAACCCTAGTCTACGGAGGAAGTGGTGAAGGAAAACTACCCTTTCGTGAGGTTCCGGGGTAGGGACAATCTGCCCCGCAGCGGGCAGCCGATGCGCGATGTTCGCGGCTAAGTATCCGGCTCCGCGCAGCTTCTTGATGTCTCCCTCCATGACGTAGGAGACCATCCACCTGCCTCCCGCTCTGGACATGGTTGGAGAAGGTTGAGGTGGGAAGTGCGGACTTGGGCGCTAGAGCTTGAGTGTGCGAAAACGGATGAGCAAATGAGGAAGAAGGCGTGGATAGAAAGGTGAATCCTTATCCCTTTATATGGGCGGATGAAGCTAAGCGTCCCCACTTGCCTGGTAAAACTCGCTTATCCCCCAAGCGCCGTAATTGGTGGCACGGTTGGGTTACCCACGCCCGTATTGATGAGAATCCCATAATAAGGGGACACGATCTCTGCTTTGACGACACGTGTTGAAAAACTGCCTCGCGTTATGTGCGGGGCTGGTTAAAGGAAACGGTTCGAATAATCACCGGGCCATGACATAACGTCATGCTGCCAAAACAAGCCTGCAAATTGGATCTGCGAAAATATTATTCTCTCTACGGTGGTATGTGGAACTTATTTTGCAGGGTCGGACACTATCCTCATATTCAAATTCTTCTGTGATGTATTCGGAGAAGGAACCCGCCTTGCAATGCCGAAGACAATACTGCACGCCAGACTCATCGTCATTGAAGCCTGGTTCAGGGGCTACTGAGGGAGTCCTGGATTAGGGGGTCTCCGGACAACCGGACTATATCCTTTGGCCGGACTGTTAGTGTCGGGGATATACCCCGCGGCGTAAACCGGCCGGAAGTATAACCCGGCCGGACTAGGCGTTTCATTGGTAAACCGCCAGAGGATTGGCGATTTACGTGCCTGGCGGTTCACTGGTATGACGATTCATGAGCCTGAAGACTCATTGGTGTCCCGGCTGGACTTGGCGGTTTACTTGAGACCCGGTTTACACTTGGCGATTCACTGGCGACCTGCCCTGACCTGGCGGTTTACAAGCAACCCGCTGGAACATTATGACACACTTGTGACCGGGCGGACGGGTCAGATGAATGACAAGGCCCAAGGCCCAGAAGGCCGGTTTATGTCTATGGTGGGCCGGTTTAAGAGGAAAGGCATGAGGAACATTTATCTTACAAGGAGTTAAGACCTGGACTTGTATCCGGTTTGTATTAGAGATAGACTAGTCCTAATCCTAATAGGACTCTACATGTAACCCGCCCCTCCAACATATATAAGGAGGGGCAGGGCACCCCAAGAGGGACAAGATTCACAAGTTCCACGAGTTGGACAAGTTAGGTTTAGACAATAGCTCTCAAGTTAGAGCACTCTTGCAACCGTGATCATCATCATCAATATCAATGAAGCAGGATGTAGGCTTTTACCTCCACCGTGAGGGGCCGAACCTGGGTAAAACATCGCGTCTCTCGTCCCGCTCAACCCCTCTCAAGCCACCACATAGATGCGTTGGCCTCGCGACTAAGTCCTGACACTAAGGACATCTGCCGTGACAATTCCATGACAGTTGGCGCCCACCATGGGGCTTGCGCATGGTGGTGTTGAGTTCTTGGAGGGATCGCTTCTAGGGTTTCGAGAAATTCGCAAAAATTCCGGATGAAGAAGAACCGGTTTGGAAGGAGCTGGATCAGCTTCAAGTCATTAATCCAGTCATAGGAAAGCTATGTGTGAAGCTACGTGTGAAGAAAATTGTAGCTACAAGCAACGGATCCGCTTTTGACTTCTGATGGGTTTGGTGATCCGAAACTTCACACAAGATTATCCGTCCACAGTTTCTATAGGTTTGACCGAGTCTAGGAAGAGGATTGGTCCAAGCAACTATGACCCGGAGAAGGACGGGGACTTGAATTAATCGCAACCGTGGTCTCTGCCTCCGTGGGCAGCCGTGATTGCGCCCCGAGCCGCCCGGTTTGCCTCAGCTGTCGACCAGCCGACTGATCTAAGCTGTAGCCTCCCTGGCGGAGCTTTAGATTCCTAGGCATACAGACATAACGTCACGCGTATACCTGACCGGATGGCTGATGCTGCTCCTCCACTTATGACCCACTTCCATCAAACAAAAATCTGTTGGCGTGAAGACAACAGCGACTTATTATCATAAGGTGACCGTGGAGAGCCGCCTCATCCCTGCAGTGAGTCGCCACGCCTGGGGTTACGACTGCAACCTCGCCACTGCCCCGAGCCACCCTGTGGAGCCGCGTGGTGTCTCGCGCCTCCGCCGCCGTTTCACCCTTGCAGAGAGCCGCCCTGCGCCGACCGACCTTGAGCCGCTACTGAAAACCACCACGGCCATAACAATCAGGTGCTATTTTTCTAAAACTCTTTTTTGGTATAATTACATAATGTCAAAAGATTTTCTCGAGGTATGCTATTGTATACACAGGTCAATACCTCATGATTAAAGTATGATCCGGTTCCTGCACGCTGTCATGGGAGGTCGCGTCTATATCCACACTATATCAAATGGCTTATCAGATGTGCGCAAATAGCCGCCTCAACGGTCTGGTCTACATCAACTCACCGGGTCGCGCCTGTAGCCGGTTCATTCGACCATACCCGCGCCGGCTCAACCGTCCGCGCCCACGGCCGACCCGTCTGTCCGCGCGGCTTACAATGCCACGGCCGACTCACGCGTCCGCTCTGTCATTTAAATATCACGGTTGACTCTGATATGTATATCAACAAATCAGAGCCGCCCCTGCGGTCTTGAGCCGCCGGGGGCATGTTTAGCCGCCTCTGTCGCGATAAACGGATCATCCGACGTCCGAACAAATTAGGTGATATCCATCTAAGTTTATTTTTCTTAACACATTGTTTTTATCAAAGAACAATTATTTGGTCTATGCTATTTTTTCACAGGACCACTATTCCTCACAAAAAGGTCTTGCAAAAGGGGCGTGAGCAGATATTATTTTTTGCACTAGCGCTCATCCTGCGCAGGTTGCTACCCCCGCTACATCAGCAAACGCAATTGACTTATTGTTCGCCCCTGCGGCCGATTCTCCCGCCCGCACCGATTTATAAACGCCGCGGTCGACTCGCTGTCCGCGCCGGCTTACAAACATTGCGGCCAACTCACCCGTCCGCACCGGTTCATCCGTGAGCGACTTCAATTTCACCAAGCGATCATCAATCTCATGGCGGATCATTTCTGGCCTGGCACATTAGGTGATATCCATCTAAGATATATTCTATTGGCATATATTATTGTTGTTAAAGAGCAGTTTATCTTTGCCTTGGTCTGCACTACTGTTGATGCAGGACAATGTGGTTGACTCACCCGCGCCGGTTTACAACACCGCGGCCGACTCATCTGTCTGTGCCGCTTCTGATGTTGCGGTCATCTTTGATGTTCGTCTCTCGCGCGAATTAGAGGCAAGTTATCATCAGCCACCGTCTGCACTGATGGTTCAATGGATATGCACACAAATCGCTGCCACTACAGTTTGGTCAACTTCAAATAGCCAGTTGGAAGGAACCATTGGCCGAGTTGCTGACACGGCTCATACGGGATCATTTATAACCCGCCGCAGTCACCTCAGCCTTCTGTGGATTTACATCGCGTTATCAACACCAATGATATGTACCTTCTGCTATGGTCAAAGTACGGAGGATCTCAAGACAACTCCTTGAGTCATCTTAAGACTCGGGGGCTACGATGATATGATGCAGCAAGTCTTGCCAGTTTCAGCAAATTCAAATGCCCTAGGATGTTGAAGGGAAACCCGGTCCCGGAGGCTACTGTTATATTGATGAAAATTTAAAGGCCGTCAGAAATATTCCGGCTCACAATGATGCTTCCGGTTTATAGTACGGTTTAAGGGGAATCCCGTCTCCCACACAAAGCTGAAGCTCTTAGTATCTGGCTCAAATCCGGTTTAACAATGTCCGGTTCAAAAAGGAATTAACTTCTCGCAAGTTCGAGTTTAAAGGCCGTCAGAAAATTTCCGGATGAAAATAAAGATTCCGGTTTAAAATCCGATTCAAGGGAAAGATGTCTCCCACAAAGCTTTGAAGCTCTCAATAATCCGGTTTAACATCCGGTTCAAGAAGGATTTATCTCTTGCAAAAAGTTAAAGGGTGCCAAAGAGGACCTGCTGCCATGATGCGCGGTTCAAACATGGGTATCATGCCTTATTGGCTTATCATATTCTTGATCACTTGGGGGCTTTGGTCGTATCCGAACCATAGTCACGCCTCTTGATCGGCGCAATGCCACAATATCACTTGGGGGCTTGGCCGCGTCCGAACCATAGCAACGCCATTTGGTAGGCGGAAAGCCACAACATCACTTGTGGACTTGTGGTCACGTCTGAACCATAGTCACGCCTCTTGATCGGCCTAGTGCCACAGCATCACTTGGGGGCCTTGGTCGAACCCGAACCATCGCTACACCTCTTGATCGGTGTAATGCCAATGCATCACTTGGGGACTTGTGGTCACGTCTGAACCATAGTCACGCCTCTTGATCGGCCTAAGGCCACAGAATCATTTGGGGGCTTGGTCAAACCCGAACCATTACCACGCCTTTTGATCGGCATAATGCCATTGTTTCATTTGGGGACCTGGCTGACTTGAACCATAGCTACGCCTATCGGGGGCTTGGTCATGTCCGACCATGGTAACGCCATTTGATCGGCTCAATAGCCTCTTTTTGCAAATGGTTTTATCATTCCCTTTGCTTGAAATTTGCTTTGATAAATATTTCCTTTTACTTCTGTTGCATTTTTAAACCGACATTGTTAATCCGGTTCGACTGTCAATTACAAATTGGCGGAACACGGTCAAATCTTAATCCGGAGACTATCTGCCCGGTTTGATTTTATGTTACCATCTTATTATGGAGTAAACCGGTGTTTGTTAACCCGGCTTGACCTTCAACTACAAGTTGTCAGTACATGACCAATTATAATCCGGCGATTATTAACCCGGTCCGGTTCGACTACAAGTCGCCAGTATTATATATGGATAATCCGGTGTCTATCATAACCCGGTACGGTTTTATCATAAACCAGCGGCACGGTATGGGAGGAGTTATCATTACTCAAAGTTTGGGTTATCACCCTTACTACAAAAAGTTGGTAAACCAACGATGTGATTCAATGTCACAGGTACGATATATTTCATATTTGATTATTCTTACGTGCAGCATTGGTTATAAATCTGGGTTATATGTTGGGCATTATGACCCGTCAGGCGGTAAACCGCCAGGACACTTTAAACTTGTTGTATGCAGAAACAGGTTGAATAAAACATGATTATAAATCACCGGTGTTTATTAAACTGGCCTGGCTTTCGACTATATGTCGCCAGTATGATGATAAATTATCCGGTGTTTATTAAACCGGCCTGGCTTTCAACTATATGTCGCCACTATGATGATAAATTATCCGGTGTTTATTAAACCGGCCTGGCTTTAAGACGATAATCGCCAGTCTATGATGAGAAATTGTCCAGTGTTTATTAAACTGGCCTGGCTTTGGACTATAAGTCGCCAGTATATATTTGGATTGCGCCATTGGAATCATGCGCTTATAAATCATTGGATTATATTATTCAAATAGCCAACATGGCTGGATTTTTATTATGGTTATTAATATTATTGAGGTTTTCAAAGTCGCTTTAGCGCAATGGCTATTATGTTATCAAAGGATATGATTTATTCTACAATGGAAGGAATAGTCCCGAGTCGCTGCAGGCTTACAACCCGGCACTTGGGGGCTACATTATTCAAATCGAAATTACATCAAATACACAAGTCTCATGTCGCTGCAAGCATGCACCATGACACTTGGGGGCTAATGCAAAGTCATTTTTTGTTCACCTTATTGAAGACCCGACTCATCACATTGTAATGAGCCGGCCCTTGGGGGCTACCAATTGCCTCTGTCAACAATTTAAGGTACAAAGCTTTTTATCCATTACATTGAAGGGTCCACTGCTCAGTTGGTAAAGCACAAGGCTCTTAACCTTGTGGACGTGAATTCAAGCCCCATGATGGGGGTTACATCATATGATGTTATTTTCATTGAAGAATATATCAAAGTCCCAACTCAATATTATCTTACTGAGCCGGCCCTTGGGGGCTATATGTTGCTGTTCAAAGTTTACAAGTTTATATTTACAAAGTCCCTGCTCATTATTGCATAATGACCTGGCCCTTGGGGGCTACACTGGTTGAAGTTTCTATGAGCATCAAGCAATTACAAGTCCCAGGTTGCTGTAAGCAGGACAACCCGGCACTTGGGGGCTACATATGTGGAATACTCAATTCTGACTAGTGATTGAGATGAACAACCTGGATTTCTTCAAGATTGTGATATTCATATTGAAGCAAGTCTTAAGTTGTTGCTATGCTACCTTCTTAAGACTTGGGGGTTACAAGTGATAGGCATATAAGAGGTGTATTTTCAAGCTTCATGCTAACTACAATTATGACCTGGTGCCATCAATATTTGTAAACCGGCAATGATAAACCGGCGAGTTTAAGTCTTAAACCGGCACAGTTCTACATTCTCAAACTGGCAAGTTCTACATTCTTAAACCGGCTGAAGATCAAATGAGTATTTCAAAGGCCAATATTTTTGTTAAGCATTGGGAGCTGAAGTCAAAGGAGTTATTCTTCACAATATTTATCTATGACAAACCAATGTCAGCAAATTGAGTATGAAGCTGGTTTGTTAACCCGGATTTTCTAGAAGGAGGAAATGACAAGGACTTAAGGATCATCAGGTACCGGTTTACAAGAATTCTTAACCCGGAGCATAACCTGTCAAATTTGTTCTTGTGTTTATTTTGCAGCATAAGTTTACCATGGATAAATCCAAGCTAAACTTGGGGGCTAATGTCGGGGATATACCCCGCGGCATAAACCGGTCGGAAGTATAACCCGGCCGGACTAGGCGTTTCATTGGTAAACCGCCAGAGGATTGGCGATTTACGTGTCTGGCGGTTCACTGGTATGACGATTCACGAGCCTGAAGACTCATTGGTGTCCCGGCTGGACTTGGCGATTTACTTGAGACCCGGTTTACACTTGGCGATTCACTGGCGACCTGCCCTGACCTGGCGGTTTACAAGCAACCCGCCGGAACATTATGACACACTTGTGACCCGGCGGACAGGTCAGATGAATGACAAGGCCCAAGGCCCAGAAGGCCGGTTTATGTCGATGGTGGGTCGGTTTAAGAGGAAAGGCATGAGGAACATTTATCTTACAAGGAGTTAAGACCTGGACTTGTATCCGGTTTGTATTAGAGAAAGACTAGTCCTAATCCTAATAGGACTCTACATGTAACCCGCCCCTCCAACATATATAAGGAGGGGCAGGGCACCCCAAGAGGGACAAGATTCACAAGTTCCACGAGTTGGACAAGTTAGGTTTAGACAATAGCTCTCAAGTTAGAGCACTCTTGCAACCGTGATCATCATCATCAATATCAATGAAGCAGGATGTAGGCTTTTACCTCCACCATGAGGGGCCGAACCTGGGTAAAACACCGCGTCTCTCGTCCCGCTCAACCCCTCTCAAGCTACCACATAGATGTGTTGGCCTCGCGACTAAGTCCTGACACTAAGGACATCTGCCGTGACAATTCCACGACAGTTAGACTATGAAGATACAAGATTGAAGACTTCGTCTCGTGTCCGGATGGGACTCTACTTGGCGTGGAAGGCAAGCTAGGCAATACGGATATGGATATCTCCTCCTTTGTAACCGACCTTGTGTAACCCTAACCCTCTCCGGTGTCTATATAAACCGAAGGGCTTTAGTCCATAGGACAACAACCATAACATACAATCATACCATAGGCTAGCTTCTAGGGTTTGGCCTCTCTGATCTCGTGGTAGATCTACTGTTGTACTACCCATATCATCAATATCAATCAAGCAGGACGTAGGGTTTTACCTCCATCAAGAGGGCCTGAACCTGGGTAAAACATTGTGTCCCTTGCCTCCTGTTACCATCCGGCCTAGACGCACAGTTCGGGACCCCCTACCCGAGATCCGCTGGTTTTGACACAGACATCGAGCCTCAGGGCAAGCCTCTTATTCAGGTATGGTTACATTTTTCAGGGGCTCCTTCGAAACCGATGCAGAATGCTAGGGTCGTGGCTAGCTTGGGAATTATGGTTGGGAAAACTAAGAGAGTGGATATGGCTTTTACCCGAGCTCACGGGGTGGCCCGACTGCTGGTGAGTGTTCTGGATATTGAGTTCGTGCCCGATGTGGTCAAGTGGACATATAGGGGCCAAATTTTTGACCTCGAGATTGAGTTTGAGGATGCTGATCTGTTCACTGAGGCTATCAATGGGACTGATGTAGACATGCACGAGGGAGGTGACAGCTTGGGTGCTAAGGAGGCACCAGTCGATGATGTTGGACGAGAGTTGTCCAACGGATCGGAGCCCGGGGATGGGACGGCACCACCCTCTTCGGTGCCAATGACTTCTTTGGGATTTGGGTCTTTTGAGCCCGCTTCTGCTCCTACCAGACTCTGAAGTGACCGGATGGAGTCCGATGATGTGTTTGAGCGCACGCTACCTACCCTAAATTTTGAGGATGCTGATAGTCCCATTCTCGGGGCCTCGACGACCTCGGTCGAGGGAGGGGGGAGGAGTTTGAGCAGGTGGCCACTCTTTCTTCCGCTCCGCCCGTTGTCTCACCTCAGGTCTTCGTACCGGTGATGGAGGTTGTACCTAGGGGAGGGGGTCCGGGGCAGGTGGCCTCGACGCCTTCTTCTACTATTGCAGCGATGGAGCCGAAGTCGGCGGCTCATCTAGAGGAGGGGGCTCGGGGTAGGTGGCCTCGGCTCCCTCTTTACCTGTGGCGCCTAGGGTGGCCGCATCCCTTGTGGCGTCGGCGAGTCCCTCTAGCCAGAGGGCCGGGGTGGGTGGGGAGTACGGGCTGGCGGCCGACGCACTTCCCTCCCCCGGCACGCCTGCGCCGTAGTGTCGCGGTTTGCGGCTGACGTCGGTGGTGCCGTGGAGTTCCCAGCCGCCGCTTGCGGCTGCTCCTGCTTCTTCGACGGGTGTAGCCCTGCTGGGTGTTGGGGGTGAGGACAGAGGCCCCACTTCGAACAGGGTCACTCGGTAGGAGGTTATTGCTTTTGGCGGGATTCCAGATCCGGTCTCAGCAGGGCGACGGATGAGCTGCCGTCTACAGGATCATCCGGAGGTTGATGACATGCAATAGCGGTGCACCATGAGGGCGGCCAAGCTTCGTGACATCGAGGTCACTACTGGTATGTCGGTCAATAGCTCTAATTCCATTCTGCATTTTTCTAATAATGAGATTATTAATAATGCAAACCAATTAGGAGTTTCACTAGGTAGCAATGATAGTGACATTTCAAATTCCGTTAATGATATCCTAGATTTGGAAGCGGATCGCACTTTAGAAATAATTCGAAACTTAGCAGCGGTTAAACCCATGAATGATTCCCATATTGATGCATTGGGGGTCAGGATGCTCAATAATTTTTGTGTGGATGTTGCACCATCCCTTCCTGAGTCTGAGGGAGAGGATGACACTTTTGAGGTTGCAGTTGTTAGGTCCACAGAGCCTGGTTGTGAGGACCGGCTAGAGGATGAAAACAAACCTAAACACAAGTGGAAGCGGAAGATTTACCCGGATTCCGCGGTGCGTAGGAGTGCTAGGATCCGTACTACTAAAAAGTTTCATGACGAAATATGGAAGGAATCTTTTGGAATAGCAGAGGTCTAAAAGACTTGGCTAAAAGAAGGTTTCTTGCAGATGCGTCTATCGAGCATAGGCTGGATATTATTGCATTATCAGAAACTGGTAGAGATAATTTTTCGCCCCAGTTTCTCAGTACTTTATCGGGAGGTATCGATTTTGATTGGCATTGTCCTCCTCCGAGAGGAAGATAGGGTGGGATCTTACTCGGAGTTAGATGCGATTCGCTCGAAGTCCGAAGCGTGCTGATGGGAGATTTCGCAGTTAATTTTTGGGTGCGGTCAAAGGTCGATGGGTTTAATTGGGCTCTGGTGGCGGTTTATGGTGCCGCGCAGCCCGAACTTAAACCAGAGTTCTTGGCAGATCTTGTTCGGATCTGCGGCTCTGAGCATCTCCCAATCTTGGTTGGGGGTGATTTCAACATTATTAGAAGGCGAGAGGAAAAGAACAATGATAATTTCGACGGGAGGTGGTCGTTCATGTTTAATACCATTATCGAAAGCTTGGATCTGAGAGAGATAGAGCTTTCGGGTAGGAAATTCACCTGGGCCAACGCGTTGCCAAATCCGACGTTTGAAAAGCTGGATCGAGTCCTAGCGAGCGTCGAATGGGAACAGAAGTTTCCCTTTGTAACGGTTCGGGCACTTTCGCATGGTATTTCAAACCACACGCCTTTTTTGTGGACTCTGGTGAGGCAACCCACATGGGGAACAAAAACTCTTTTTCGTTTGAACTAGCTTGGTTTGAATGAGAAGGCTTCTTGGATCTCGTAGCCAGGGAATGGGCTAAGGATGCAGGAGGCAGAACTGCGGTTGAGCGATGATAGAATAAGATAAGGCACTTGAGAAGTTTCTTGCCTGGGTGGGCTAAGCATCTTAGTGGGATTTATAAGGTCGAAAAGGAAAGGATTCTTTCACTTATTCAGTTCCTAGATTTAAAAGCCGAATCCACAATTCTACCAGCCTCGGAGCTTCATGCTAAACTTGAGGCGGAGATGAGATTGAAAGAGCTTCTCCATGAAGAGGAATTAAAGTGGGTGCTGCGGGCTAAGGTTCGTAAAGTTGTCCAGGAGGACGCGAACACTCAATTCTTTCACATGATCGCCAATGGCATGCACATAAAGAAGAGGATCTTTCATCTTGAATAAGATGAAGGAACGATTTTAGGACAGGAAAACCTAAAATTATACATAACCGAATACTACAAGTAGTTGTTCGGGCCTCCAGAGGATAATTATGTATCTCTGGATGAGTCTAGGATTGACAATATTCCTCAACTTGCTGCTGATGAGAATGATATTTTGATTGCCCCTTTTTTCGAGAAAGAGGTGTTTGAGGCCATTTCACAGATGAGAAACAATAAGGCTCCAGGACCGGATGGATTTCCGGCGTAGTTCTATAAAAAATGCTGGCATATTTTTAAGGGGGGTTTGTTACCGATGTTCCATGATTTATTCTCGGGACAGCTTCAGTTATTTCACCTGAATTTTGGAACGATAACCCCGCTTCCTAAGAAAACAGAGGCTGTGAGAATTGAGCAGTTCAGGCCCATCTGTCTTCTTAATGTTAGTTTCAAAAAAAATTACCAAGGTTGGGACCAATAGGCTCACATAGATTGCGCATTCTATGGTGCAGCATTCTCAAACTGCTTTCATGCCGGACAGAAACATCCTAAAAGGGGTGGTGGTCCTTCATGAAACGCTCCACGAGATTCACACGAAAAAACTAGATGGAGTGGTTTTCAAGGTGGATTTCGAGAAAGCGTACGATAAAGTCAAATGGCCTTTTCTTCAATAGGCCTTACGTATGAAAGGTTTTGATGAAGCCTGGCGACGCCAGGTAGAATCTTTCACAAAAAAGGGAGTGTTGAAATTAAAGTGAATGTCGACATAGGTCATTACTTGCAGACACATAAGGGCCTGAGACAAGGTGATCCGATGTCTCCTATTTTGTTTAACATTGTGGTTGATATGTTGGCAATTCTAATAGGAAGGGCTAAGGAGGCTGGTCAGGTGGGTGGCTTGGTGCCTCATCTAGTTGATGGAGGTGTGTCTATCCTACAGTATGCTGATGATACAATCATTTTTATGGAGCACGACTTGGCAAAAGCGAGAAATATGAAGCCGGTGTTATGCTTATTTGAACAATTGACCGGGTTAAAGATTAACTTTCACAAAAACGAATTGTTCTGTTTTGGTAGAGCCAATGAGGAACAAGAGGCTTATAGGCAATTGTTCGGGTGCGAATTGGGGACTTTACCTTTTACTTACTTAGGTATACCCATTCACCATCATAAGCTGACAAACGAGAATGGAAGTGTATCGAGGATCGCTTTGAGACGAAACTGAGTTGCTGGAAGGGCAAGCTCATGTCATACGGAGGCCGATTAATTCTTATTAATTTGGTGCTCACGAGTATGTCCATGTTTCTCTTGTCTTTCTTTGAAGTCCTAGTTAAAGTTAGGAAAATGCTGGACTTCTATCGATCCCGATTCTTCTAGCAGAATGATGAACTAAAAAGGAAATATAGACTCGCCAAATGGGATATTATTTGTCGACCAAAAGACCAAGGGGGTCTTGGCATTGAAAATCTTGAAGTCAAGAACAGATGTCTTCTT
The DNA here is from genome assembly GCF_056163025.1 of Triticum urartu. Classification (NCBI taxonomy): domain Eukaryota; kingdom Viridiplantae; phylum Streptophyta; class Magnoliopsida; order Poales; family Poaceae; genus Triticum; species Triticum urartu. Next base: position 438,150,288 of record NC_141878.1, on the reverse strand, counting down.
AGCAAGTGGCTGTGTAAGTTATCTGTTGAGACTGAGGCCACATGGACGCAGATTCTCCATAGTAAGTATCTGCAGTCCAAAACTTTGTCCCAGGTGACAGTGAGACCGACAAACTTGCCTTTTTGGAAGGGGCTCATGAGAGTCAAATCAGTCTTTTTCAATAGGAAGAAGTTTATAATTGTTAATGGCACCACCACTCGTTTCTGGGAGGATACTTGGCTAAGAGAGACGCCACTCGTGCTCCAGTACCCGTCCCTTTATAGTATTGTTCAACGACGTGAGGCTTATGTTGCAACGATACTTCAGTCCATCCTCCTTAATATTCATTTTAGGAGGACGCTTGCTGGCAATCGTTGGGAAGCGTGGCTTCATTTAGTGAGTAGACTGATGGAGGTTCGGCTATCTCAACAGATCAATCAGTTGCGCTGGAACCTCACTAGGTCTGGAGAATTCATAGTTAAATCGATGTATCTCGATGTCATCAACTCTAGCGCCATTCCTACTTCCAAATATGTTTGGAAAGTTAAAGTTTCTCTGAAAAATAGAGTGTTTATGTGGTTTGTACATAAACAAGTCATATTAACTAAGGATAACTTGGCAAAGCATAACTGGACAAGATCTACTAGGTATAGTTTTTGTGATCGGGATGAAACTATCAAACACCTTTTTCTTGAGTGCCTGTTGGCCAAGGTTTTGTGGCAGACGGTGCACATAGCCTTTAACATTACTCCTCCGAATTCTGTCAGCATATTATTTGAAACGTGGCTTAATGGGATAGAGTCCGAAATAGCTAGACACATTCACATAGGAGTATGTGCTTTATTATGGGCAATTTGAAACTGCAGAAATGATTTGGTTTTAACAGAACAACAAATATTCATTTTTGCAGCTTATCTTCCGCGCCACTCTACTGATCCGTATGTGATCGCTACTCACTCCGACGGAGGCCAGAGATCGTTTGGTTACTGGGTCTATCCGGTGGGAGATGGTAGCTCGGGATATTTTCAACCAGTTTAAATGGCGGTCATGTAATAGGATAGGCAATTGGTTTTCTTATCTTTTTTATGCCAACCGGTTGTGGCCTTTTAGTTTTTTTGTTTTTGGCCCTTTGGCTCTTGATGAGCTTGCCTCTACTTTTGTATTAGACTTTAAGACCTTGTTAAAACTATTTGCTTATTTATAAAGTTGGCTGTATGCATTGTTTTGATGCGGAGGCCGGAAAGCCCCTTTTTCGGAAAAAATATCGGTATCAATATGTTATCATTGTACATGATCTGACAACTTGACCTCCCATTCTCGCTGACAACCTGACATGGTGGAGCTTAGTTGCCTTTGCCATCGGCTGGCGTCGGCGTCGGCATCGACCAGCCAACGACTGAGAGATGTGTTTTGGTTCATTTAGCCGTGGCGTTGGTGCAATCAATCAGCTACTATTCCTGGTTTCCCCGCGGTCCCGTGCCTTCTAAGCTGCAGGCTGATCATATCTTAAGTCTCAAAGAAAGGGCCAGTTGCTTAATTAGTTTGCTCCCTACTACTAGTTGCTTCATGATTCATGCAACTTATATAAGCAGGACTCCTTTAACCTTCAGAGACCAACTACTAGTTAGAGCATCTCCAGCCGCGTCCCAAAAAAGCCTTTCCACACGATTTTTTTACGCCAGCGCCGAAAAAACGGCCCAGTCGTGTCTCAGGAGCCTGATTTTCGGCGGCCTAAACCGAAATCAGCCTCGGCGGACCCAGGCCGAACCCGGCGCGCTGGGGCGCCCGGGGGCGCCGGGGCGAGCGGTTTTGGCGCGAAAAAGCCGCGGGCCAGCCGCGTCAGCGACACCGCGCCTCGTCTTCCCCCAACGCCTCGATTTCCCGCGTGAGGAATCAATGGCAAGGCTGCCGCCGGTCAGCCTTGCCATTGATTCCTCACGGGCGGCGCGTCACGGGACGGCGCGCCGACGCCTCCCCTCCCTCGCACGTGTACACATGGGCGCGACGCGGCTATATAAGTCGGTGGCCTCGCTCGCCTGTGGCCACATCAGCCCCGCCCTCGCCGCCGAGCTTTACCTCTCCCGAGCGCCGCTGTCGAGCCCTCCCTCTCCCTCTCCCTCTCCCGTGAGCCGCCGCCCAACCCCTCCCTCTCCCCCTCTCCAGATGGCCGGGTGTTTCCCCGGAGACAAGGCGGCGGCCAACGGCTTGGGTCGCCGCACTCTCCGCAAACAGGAGTCGTGGCTCCTGTTTCAGGCGAACATTTCGGCGCCGCCGGACATGCGCGCCGGGCCGACGGGCTGGAAGCTCAGCAACGGGGGAGTGCCCATTCCTCCATTGCCCGACGTCGTGGCTAAACCCTCCTACTTCGCCGACGAGGTCGAGGTCGTGCGCGCCTTCCTCACCGACGCCCAGCTCTCCCTCCACCAGTACGCCGCCGACAACCACGCGGCTTGGGCGGCGTACTTCCAACGCCGTCAGCAGCAGCAGCTGGAGTCCACCAACGGCGCGACGGTGGTCCGCGGCCTGAAGAACAGCGAGGGGCGCCACCTGTGGTGGGGCGTCCCCGGCCGCACACTCGAGGGCGGCAACAACCCGCTGTTGGCGTACCCCCCGGCGAGGCCGGCCGCCACGGCGCACCGCCGACGCGACGGGCCATGGGCGCCAAGGAGGTTCGGCTCCTCCTCCTCCTCTTCCTTCTCGCGCTCTTCCTCGCACTCCCCCGGCACTCCGGCGCTGCTCGACGTTAAGGCCGAGCCCGCGGCGGAGACGCCTCTCGGCCGGCGCACTCGCAGCGCCGGCATCGTCATCAACGAGGGCGGCCGGCACGCCTCCTCATCGGCTCCTCCTCCGTGCTTCGTCAAGCCAAAGACGGAGCCGGAGCTCGCGCCGGTGAAGGTGGAGCCGGGTCTCCCCTGCGTGAAGACGGAGCACGGCGAGGTCGAGCTCGACGACGACGCGACCCTTGAATGGGCACGCCAGGACTCCCTGAAGATGGCGAGGGAGCGCCTGTGCGCCGCCTTGCGACGCTTCGCGGAGCGCCGCCAAGGCCATGACGAAGGAGGAGTCGTCGTCATCGACGACAACGCGCCACCGCCGCCACCAGTCCGCCATGGCGACGCCGGGTCCAGCAGGGGCGCTCGCGTCAAGTAAGAGAAGGACGACGGCGGTGACGATGCGGCGACGACAGCGACTACTCGGCGTTCAACCAGTTTCTTTTTTAGATTAGTTTATATATTTGCTATGTAATGAAAATCCGCAAACTTTGTCGAAATATATACCTAAGTTGGACGAAATCTGTCGTGTTTAGCCGAACTTCGCTGAATTTTGCCGAAATTTGCTATATACTTTTATTTTTTGAACGCGCCTAGGGGCGGCCCTGAGGCCGGGGGCTGGGGACCAACTCGCCCCTAGGCCGATTTTTTGCGCCGGCTCACCCCCAGGCGACGATTTTAGGCGCCCCTGGGGGGCCAACGGCTGGAGATGCTCTTACTCCCTTTATCCATCTATACATGACCTAACGTGTTTTTCGCGACTAATTTTGACCACATACTAAAGCAATAATATATGACATGCAATTTACATAAAGCATACGATTAAATTTATACGTAAAAGGAGCTTTCAGTGATACAATTTTCACATCATACATCTTATCTCATGTATTATTAATTTTATCACTAATCAAAAGGCATTGATGAAACCACCTAGCGCAGCGCGGTGTAACCAACCACGCCACATTTTGGACGTTTCACCAGGTCTATGCCATGTGGAGCAAGATTAGACCTGCCATGCCCGCATACTTATCCAGCAACAATGGTTTCGGAAAGTATACACTGTCCACGTTGATTCGCCTGGCCCACGTCAAACGTGTAGGCGATCAACTCGACCGGTCGCATGAGGCTGCCTGGCTATACATACATATGTCCTGACAAATGAATTAGAGCCACAAGTTAAAACGTTAAACGCTTAGGAGTCTCAGTTTCTATCCCTAGGGGAAAATGGTCAAGAGAAGAAGCCTTCCACAAGCTACCAGTGGATGCCACGTTGGAATGTGGCAGATATTTTAGACTGGCCGGATAACTCGGAATCGCACGGATGATGACACGTTCAGTACGCAGAATCTGTACTGGTGTCGTTCGGCATACGTCCAACTCGCCGTATACCAAAAGGTCCAAAGACGTACCGGTAGAAAAGCGGTCAAATTCAAAGGCACATTCGAAAGAGGAAAGGTAACAGGGATATGTGTGCGTCTGACAAAGAAACGGCAGGCGAGGCAGGGCGCCGGAGTCGTGGTAATATCCACAGAGTAGAGCGCAGAGCCACCCCGTGGTCCATACTCCATAGTCCATACCGTCTTTCCTTTCCGCCATGATGTCTGATCTTTCGGTCGCAGTTGTTCAAGGGCCAGGGAAAAGGCCCTTGAATATAGGGATGTTTTTCTTGTAATTAGCTCGTTTTAAGTAATGATTATTTTGGAGGCAACCAAGAGGCAGCAAGAGCAATGCATAGGCGAGCCCCATGTCTGCAGGATCATCAAACTGCGGATCACTCGTCTAGCAGTTTGGCGGGTCGGGCCCAAGGAAAGGCGATCGTTCTTCTCTCGTGTGTAACCCAAAGCAGGGCGGGCTTAATTGTGAAGGTTGCCTCCTGGATTCAAAACGCACGTCACGCAACAAACATAATGCGAACGTTGCTGTATTTATGAAGATCCCATTTTGAAAACACTTTAAACCTTTGAGTTTCTTCTTAGAAATTGATCAAGCTTAATCCAGATTAGCGAAACACTAAATGGACAGCGAGCTGCATTTTCAACAAAGGAGGGATTTTATTAGCACAAAATGGGTGTCAAAAGGACGCACAACACAATGAGCACAAACGAGAGAATGGATGCCTTAAATTGAAAACTGTAAAAATTCACTCCAGTTTTAAAAAATTCTGAAAAAAATACTCATATGCCTAGAGACATAATGTACATGTGTATAAATTTTCAGGTCGAAATACGTCAAATCAAGAACTACACAAAGAAGACAAATCTGAGGCATTTTAGCATGTGTACTCTTCAACCTCAAAGTCCATGAATTTTTTTGTGCAACTCTAAATTCAAGGTATTTCAACCTAAAATTTTACACACATACACATTACATCCTTGTATACATGTGTATTTTTTATAATTATTTTGAAACTAAAAGGTTCAAATTTTGGAATTTTCAAAATTAAGGTCTCCATGGAGCTTGGTCTCCAAAAGTTCCTACTCCCAGATTAGTAACATCACAAGATTATTAATATGAAAAATCACATACATAGATTAGAAACATCTAGTACATACACATATGGACCAAAAGCCCATGTCAACAGAGAGAGGTCAGAACATACGAGTTCACTACAAACTACGGTGGAACGGCTTTACTGGCCATGATGGTGAATGGTCATCTGCAATAGAGAAACTAGTGAAAGCTCGGGGATTGACATCAAGGAGGTAATGGATTATAAGTGGCCAGTCGCGCGGAGACGCTACCCATAAACATTGATTTTGGGCCTCACACATATGTGGTTTGATTCAGCCTAGCTGACAAAATACAGGCAGCGAACCATATTCTGCATTGTGTTTGGTTTGCCAGAAAGCTCCAGGTTGCATGATAGTAAAAATAGACCCACGACATTTGGTTGGAAGTCTTTGCTCACATGCAACGAGCCGTTGTTTGGTGAAGAACATAGATTAAACTACTTTAACACACATAGATTTAATCACAATCAAAGGCACAATTGTGGCACCCCATTCAAATACCACTGAATTTAGATGAAGGCCGCACACGTCAGCCCCGAAAATCACTCTAGCGTGCGCATTTACAATATGAATCATAGATGCATGCCATTCCACAAGAGAGCTTTATTGATCGACATGACTTTACAAGAGTCATCATACATAGCTCTATGACTAAATACAAATATTTGTGCAACGAAACTAATGTTTAAGGGTCGTATGGTCTTGGCTCCAATCCACATGGATTTGACTGGGTCACTCTTCTAGCGCATGAAAACTTCGGCTCCTTGCTAGTGGACCACAGATCCTATGCCGAACCTGGCCGTGTAAAAAGCTGACGAGTACGTTTGAATATACTCGCAAGTCAATCAATCACAATCCCAAGAAAACATTCCAAGGCACTCAAGCATGTAAAACATACAAACTAGCATACCATGGCATGTTCACCGAGCAAGATAAATAAGTGAAGTAACTGCAGTATAATAACAATAAAGCATAACAAGCAAAACAACCATGGTATCCAATCCATCACCATGATCACTGCACGACCATGTATTACTTCCCTGCGGTCCTCCGACCGTCTTTGTCATAGCCATCCATGGCTTAACCTCAAGTCTTTGACATATGCATATGTCTAGGTCCTTTCACTGTAAGTCTGATAAATCTCATCTTTCCTTGTTTCATAATCTCAATATCATCATGTTACGTTTACAACTCCGGACTCGACAATGACCAAATAGTGTGACCTAGTACGAACTGTGTCGTTGACCGAGGACGTGAATATTCGAATACATGTTTCGCCCTTCATAGGATGTGCACTGTACCCATACTATGGACAACAACCCAACAAATCTCTTCTATATCATTGCAATTCTACCGTATCCTTGAAATACCTGCAGTATATCCTAGGAGAGTAAACTGGGTCCTTGCTACCCCGTGGCACAACTCGTCCACTACGGAGTGCATTAACTTTCTCTCTGTGCAATCTTACCAACCTAGGCTCTCGTAGTTGAATGACAGTTTTTGGGCCAAGGAAATAGTGACTGTCCAACTATCCATCTTTGGTGATACGCCTCAAAGTCATTAACTATAGACGAGCTAGGGCCTTCACATAAAGGAAAATATGGTCGCAAGGGTGAGTTCGTTTTAGTGGCACTATGACTTTATCTAGCCGATGGAGGAGGTTGTTATTATTATTTTTGGTTCTTTATCGTTACCTCGAGTGTCATACCACAAGTCACGTTAGTAATACACGCGGTAAAGCAAGATGAAATAGTATGAAAGCATACAACCTAACTCCATATTAGCTCTTCATATGAGGCATTAGTGCGATAATATCAATAGCATAAAGTGCAACCAAAGTAAACAAAGTAAGCAGTAAATCCGAGTAAATGTATGCAAAGCTATATCAAGCCTAGCTTTAACATTAGTTGCAAAGTCTTTGAGTGAGCAATCTTTCACCACTTCCTGAAAAGATCTCATTTGACTCTCTGGTCTAGCATTGACACCAAACTGCTCGCCAGCATGAAGAATTTCATTAAAATCGCCCATACACATCCAGGTCTCATGCTCAATAGCAAAAATACTCCTCATGAAGCGCCAAGTGTGATGCATGTTCCACTCGTGGCTCCCCATACGTACCAACCAGTTAAATACCAATTATATTTCTTGATTTTTACATCAATGTGTGAGACACTGTAATTTTCCAATGCAGTATCAATTTCCGAGGACCAAAACAGTCCAACACCTCCACTAAGGCCATCTTTCACGATAGGAAAAGAATAAAAAATAAACCTAAAGAAAACTTCAAAACTTTTACTCTATTGCCCTTTATCTTATTTTCCATGACAAACGGGCAGTCAGGGCCTTCCTGCTTCTCCACCTTGCGAAGCTCTCGAACTGACCAAGGGTTCCCAATCCCTTTGTGGTTCCAACTTAAAGCATTCATTGATCTGGGTAGTGCTGACTAGTAGTCGTTTCAGAAGATTTAGAGGTGTAGGATCGAAAGTATGTATAGAGGGGGTGATTAGACTACTTGACCAAATAAAAATCTACCATTTTCCCAATTTTAGTTGTGGGTAGATTTTAGCAACTCTCACAAGTCAAGCAACCAACCTACACATGCAATTCTAAGAGTATAGCAGCGGAATATAAAACATTGCATATGAAGGTAAAGGGAAGGGTTTGGAGAAGGCAAAAGCAATGGAGACACGAAGATTTTTGGCGTGGTTCCGATAGGTGGTGCTATCGTGCGTCCACGTTAATGGAGACTTGAACCCATGAAGGGTAACAGCTGCGTGAGTGCACGGAGGGCTCCACCCATGAAGGGTCCACGAAGAAGCAACCTTGTCTATCCCACCATGGTCATTGTCCATGAAGGACTTGCCTCACTCGGGTAGATCTTCACGAAGTAGGCGATCTCCTTGCCCTTACAAACTTCTTGGTTCAACTCCACATCATGACAGAGGCGCCCAAGTGACACCTAACCAATCTAGGAGACATCACTCTCGAAAAGGTAATAGATAGTGTATAGATGGTGAACTCCTTGCTCTTGTGCTTCAAATGATAGTCTCCCCAACACTCAACTCTCTCTCACGGATTTGGCTATGGTGGAAGAAGGATTTGAGTGGAAAGCAACTTGGGGAAGGCTAGAGATCATGGTTCAAATGGTTGGAATGGAATCTCTTGATCTCAACACATGAGTAGGTGGTTTTCTCTCAGAAAATGAATGGTGGAAGTGTAGGCACGTTCTGATGGCTCTCCTCTATGAGGAAGAAGGGGTGGAGGGCTATATATAGCCTCCACACAAAATCCAATTGTTACACACTTTTGACTCATTTCGGTGGCACCGATTAGGAAACTCGGTGGCACCAATCTGTTCAAAAATATGGACGTTAGGAATCTTAGTGGGACCGACTAGAACAACTCGGGTGGACCGATGTGCTAGGTCTTAGGGAAAATATCACATCAGTGGCGCCGATTGCGTCAACTCTGTGGGAACGAATTGAAGCAATAAGCAACAGAGAGTTTGTCAAGTCAACTCGGTGGGACTGATTGCATATACTCGGTGGGACCGAAGTAATTGCAATAGATCACAGAGCGCTGGCAAGGCCATCTCGGTGGGACTGAGATCCTATCAATGTGATCGAATCGTTAGGATTTCTGGCAGTGGCTATGTCAAATGAAATCGGTGGCTCCGGGTAGAAAGAATTGGTGGGGCCAAGTTTGGAATTAGGGTTTGGACATATTTGGATGTAGAAAGTGGTTGAGGGTTTTGGAGCAATATCACTAAGCACTTTGAGCAAGTAGGCCATTACGCAACACCTCACCCCCTTTTAATAGTATTGGCCTTCCTATGGACTCAATGTAATCTTGGATTACTTAAATAGAAATGAAGAGTCTTGAGATTTTGCCAATCTTTTTCCTTAGCATTTTAAGGGGTCCACATCTCTAGTCCATGCCATGCCAATCATTGAACATCCTGAAATATTTATCTTGAATGGATATTAGTTCAATGAGCTATATGTTGTTATGAATTACCAAAACCACCCGGGGATCAGTTGCACTTTAAATCTCCCCCTTTTTTGGTAATTGATGACAAAATATAGATCAAAGCTTCGACAAATGATTAAATAAATGAAATAAATCGTCGCTTTGGGAAGTATGTGATAAGCAAGAGCTCCCCCTAAATTTGTGCATTATAAAAAATTTGCGTTTGAATGCAAGTGCACAATCGATTAGGATCATGGGTCACTCTTCCATGTCACATACATCTTGGTGGAGCGCACAAAATGATATGAGTGAAATAACATGCACGCATCACCAAAGACATAAGTGAATGATCATACACAAATAATTGTAGGGATAAGCATTAAGCACACATTAAGAAAAGTATGATCAACCACACAACCAAACATAGTATCTCACGAGCATCAAACGATCAAGTAGAACGGGTCAAATGGACATAGTAGGAAAAACTCAATAAAACCAAAGAGCATAAGCGAGACACACACACACACACACTCTCTCTCTCTCTCTCAGCCTATGATCTATACAATTTCTCCCCCTTTGGCAACAAGTACCAAAAAGCTCAAAAAGGCATAGAGCTATGCATCTCTCTAGGCACGATCCTATAGAGCTCCTGAAGGGGTCTTCTGGCTTGTGGCTCCAGTGGGCGTAGATGGCATGGAGAGAAGTGCATCTGCAAATGTCTCTGAAGATGTCTGTTGGACCGATGGAGTAGACACTAGAGGTGGCGCTGGAGCAGTAGCGGCAGGTGCAGAGTGAGTAGGCCTCGTGTCTGCAACTGGAACAACTGAAGATCCGGGTGCCCTGGGTACAGTCTAGAACCTCTGAGTGGTAGGTCTCTCATCTCCATTGTCCTTGGCAGCAATCATGCTTGTCTCAACATCTGCCTACAGCTTTTCGACAATTGTCTGAACCTCTGTGATCTTCACATCAAGATTATGAATCTTTGTCTTGACAAACCGCTCTAGACTCTCCTGGTTCTCGGAGATGTTGTCCATACTGCTCTCAATCCTCAGGGTGGCCTCTAGCAGATGTGTCATTTGATCTTTGACTTGAGGTTTGTAATGGGTGCGTTGGGAGCTATGGCTTCCTGAGCTGCTTTAGCTGCTGCAGCCCAAGCCTTATCTTGAGCCTCAACTGATGTGGGGTGTGAGGGATCCATCACCACCATATTATCCTCAAACTCTGGTAGAAGAGGAAGGTGCTCACAGTAGATATGTGTCTGTACCAACTTTGGAGTTGATAAGCATCTGAATGTGTGGGGCATATCCACAAGACCTCTTCTGGTTAGTAGATATTCTCTTGACCGTCTCTACAATCAAACTCGTAAATTTGAACTTCTGAGGTGGGGAGTCAAACAAGTGAAGCAAATTGATGGAGTGGCCACGTATCATCACTGCAAAAAAAGACACATCCGTGACATTTTGGGCTGAACGATTTTTTTTCTATCATGCTTATGACACTTCTATGACGATAATTGTGACAAAAGCACGTATCATCATAGATGTGGTGGGCTCCTACTTCTATGACAAAAAATCATGACAGAAAATGGGATTTTCATCCTGGGCGGGCCAGGGACGCACCTGCATGACATTCTTTGGGCCGTCCATGACAGAAAAAATCATGGTAGAAGCGAGGGCGAGGAAAATATCGAGGAGTTCCCGGTTACGGTGGGTGGTCGGGGCCGAGCGATGGATGGAGGTTTGCACATTTCTCTCGTACACGTACGCGTGTGTGTGCGAGGCTTTGGGCTCTAAATGAACCCGAGCGAGGCGTTCGCTTACTGAACCCGAGCGATTGCACTAATTGCGTTATTGAACCCAAGCGATCAATCCCTTGGCTGTTAACTAAACCCGAGCGATTCCTTTGCTACTGCTGCTAACTGAAGCCGATCGAACCCACCTCTTGATGAACAGTGACCATTATTGGGGGTTGGATGAACACAGTTCCCGGTGGGAGTTGGATGAAAAGGACCCCGTGGTATAGTAGTGGCCATTGCCGCTGGATGAACAGGACCCCGATCGAGGAGGCCGCCACACACCCAAGCCGGTTGGGGGTGGATGAACAGGACTTCGTGGAGGGTTGGTTGAATAGTAGCCGGTGGAGGCTGGATGAACAGTAGCTGGTGGAGGTAGGAGGAAATCGACGGTGGATGAACAGTAGCAGGTGGAGGCTGGAGGAAGTCGACAGTGGATGAACAATAGCCCGTGGAGGCTGGAGCGAGGCAGTAGACGGTGGATGAATAGTAGCCCGTGGAGTCCCGTTTTGTGGTACGCCACACCCCTCCCGATGAACAGGACCCCGTTTCGACCGTAGGCGCTCCAACACATGTCCGTTTCCTCCATTTTGCGGTACGCCACACCTCTCCCTATCAGCAGGATCCCGGTTCGACCGTAGGAGGTCGAAGAGAAGTCTGTTTCCTCCGTTTTACGGTATGCCACACCCCTCCCGATGAACAGGACCCCGTTTCGACCATACGCGGTCGAACAGAAGGCCGTTTCCTCTGTTATGCGGTACGTCAGACCTCGTTTCGGCTATTCCGTCCAAGCCGGCTGGCTCTCGATGAATAGGACGCATTTTGTTGCCTCCCGATGAACATGACACAGTTTCTCCATTCCGACTCAGTCGGTTGGCTTTCGATGAACAAGACGCTCTTGCTGTCGTCCGTTGCCTCTCCATGTACACGATCCCTAGCCATACGTATGCGCAAGTACGCGTTCGAGACCCTGCCCGTATGTACGTACGTGGCCGTATTTTTTGGCATCTGGTTGTACGTATGTGTACACGGTTTAGAAGGGACTGCCTGAACTGCTATGTCGGGGCTCTACTACTACACGTCCCACTTCTTGCTCGACCACGGTTCATTCATCATTGCAGAGAGACCATTCGACTAGTATGTACGTACACGTTCGTGATCAGACAGATAACGCTACATATGCTTCGACCAGGTGGGTCCCAGCTGTCAGGGAGGATAAGGATGCACTTCCTTGCATGCGAAGATACGGCTGGTGGGTCCCAGCTGTTAGCGTCACCGTGCACAGTCGTCTTCCGATGGCTGTCATTTGTTGACCACATTGACCACACCGCGCCGAGAGCAGGAAGGCGGTGGACAACGGCGAGGCCTAGGAAGGGAACACCGCGGAGTTGGGGAAGACGCAACAGTGGATGCCCACGCAGGGGGAGTACGAGGGTTGACTGCTTCGGCCGCGGTATGAGTCTGCCGTCACCGGAGAATAACAGGAGGTGTGGGTGAGTAGAGGGGTGGTATGGCCAGCGGTGCCAGCACAGCCGGCCACGGGAGGCAGGAGCAGGCGGTCCCGTCGGTGCTGGTTTCGGCAGCTGGAGCAAGAAGATCAAAGATTGAAGAAGCAACGCGACTGTTGGATGTCAATCCAATGGTCGCTACTGCTAGAATTGTTTGTTGACTAGGTTAACAAAATAACAAAGCCCTGCGTACGTGTCAACTTAGTAGGCCCACAAGTCAGCCTCCGAATCATGTGGGTCTGAGCTAGCAAGGGGGAATCATTTTTCTTCCGTGTAATAAGGAGGCACTTCCTTCCGTGCGAAGATGTAGCTCATGGGTCCCAGTTGTCATGGGGGGGTGATACCTCCATTTTGCATCATGCTTTTATATTGATATTTATTGCATTATGTGCTGTTATTACACATTATGTCACAATACTTATGCCTATTCTCTCTTATTTTACAAGGTTTACATAAAGAGGGAGAATGCCGGCAGCTGGGATTCTGGGCTGGAAAAGGAGCAAGTATTAGAGACCTATTCTACACAGCTCCAAAAGTCCAGAAACTTCATGGAAGACGTTTTCAGAATATATAAAAAATACTCAGCGGAAGAAGTTCACCAGGGGGGCCACACCCTGCCCATGAGGGTGGGGGGCGCGCCCTACCCCCATGGGCGTGCCCCCTACCTCGTGGGCCCCCTAGTGGCTCTCCGGTGGCCATCTTCTGCTATATGAAGTCTTTCGATGAGAAAAAAATTATAAGCCATCTTCTCGGACGAAACTCCGCCGCCACGAGGCGGAACCAATCTAGGGCTCCGGCAGAGCTGTTCTGTCGGGGAAACTTCCCCCCGGAAGGGGGAAATCATCGCCATCGTCATCACCAACGCTCCTCTCAGTGGGAGAGGGCAATCTCCATCAACATCTTCATCAGCACCATCTCCTCTCAAAACCCTAGTTCATCTCTTGTATCCAGTTCTTGTCTCCAAGTCTGGGATTGGTACTAGTAGGTTGCTAGTAGTGTTAATTACTCCTTGTAGTTGATGCTAGTTGGTTTATTTGATGGAAGATCATATGTTCAGATCCTATATTCATATTAATACCCCTCTGATTATGAACATGTTTATGCTTTGTGAGTAGTTACGTTTGTTCCTGAGGACATGGGAGAAGTCTTGCTATTAGTAGCCATGTGAATTTGGTATTCGTTCGATATTTTGATGAGATGTATGTTGTCTCTCATCTAGTGGTGTTATGTGAACGTCGACTACATAACACTTCACCATTATTTGGGCCTAGAGGAAGGCATTGGGAAGTAATAAGTAGATGATGGGTTTCTAGAGTGACAGAAGCTTAAACCCTAGTTTATGCGTTGCTTCGTAAGGGGCTGATTTGGATCCATATGTTTCATGCTATGGTTAGGTTTACCTTAATACTTTTGTTTTAGTTGCAATAGAGGTTAATCATAAGTGGGATGCTTGTCCAAGTAAGGACAACACCCAAGCACCGGTCCACCCACATACCAAATTATCAAAGTACCGAACGCGAATCGTATGAACGTGATGAAAACTAGCTTGACGATATTCCCATGTGTCCTCGGGAGCGCTTTTCTCTATATAAGAGTTTTTCTAGGCTTGTCCTTTGCTACAAAAAGGATTGGGCCACCTTGCTGCACTTTATTTACTTTTTTTACTTGTTGCTCGTTACAAATTATCCTATCATAAAAACTATCTGTTACCACTTATTTCAGTACTTGTAGAGAATACCTTGCTGGAAACTGCTTATCATTTCCTTCTGCTCCTCGTTGGGCTCGACACTCTTACTTATTGAAAGGACTACCATAGATCCCCTATACTTGTGGGTCATCAAGACTCTTTTCTGGCGCTGTTGCCGGGGAGTGAAGCGCCTTTGGTAGGTGGAATTTGGTAAGGAAAAATTTATATAGTGTGCTAAAATTTACTCTCACTTGTTACTATGGAAAGTAATCCGCTGAGGGGCTTGTTTGGGGTATCTTCACCCCGACCAGTAGAGCAAAGAGTTGCTCCTCAACCTACTGAACCTACTGAAAATGAAAATGTCTGCTTTGAAATTCCTTCGGGTATGATAGAAAAACTGCTAGCTAATCCTTTTGTAGGAGATGGAACAAAGCATCCTTATGAGCATCTAATATATGTGGATGAAGTTTGTGGATTATTTAAGCTTGTAGGTGTACCCGGATATGTTGTTAAGAAGAAGGTCTTCCCTTTATCTTTGAAGGGAGATGCATCGACATGGTATAGGCTATGTGATGATATGGGGTCATGGAACTACAAACGATTGAAATTGGAATTTCATCAGAAGTTTTATCCTATGCATCTTGTTCATCGTGATCGCAATTATATATATATATAATTTTTGGCCTCACGAAGGAGAAAGCATCGCTCAAGCTTGGGGGAGGCTTAAATCAATGTTATATTCATGCCCCAATCATGAGCTCTCAAGAGAGATGATTATTCAAAATTTATATGCTCGGCTTTCTGACAACAATTGTACCATGCTCGATACTTCTTGTGCTAGCTCTTTTATGATGAAGACTATTGAATTCAAATGGGATTTATTGGAAAGAATTAAACGCAACTCTGAAGATTGGGACATCGATGAAGGTAGGGAGTCAGGTATGACACCTAAGTTTGATTGTGTTAAATATTTTGTGGATATTGATGTTTTCCATAAATTTAGCACTAAATATGGACTTGACTCTGAGATAGTAGCTTCTTTCTGTGAATCTTTTGCTACTTATGTTGATCTTCCCAAGGAGAAGTGGTTTAAATATCATCCTCCCATAGAAGTAAAAGTAGCTGCACCTATTAAAGTTGAAGAAAAGACTATCACTTATAAGGATCCTATCGTTCCTACTTCTTATGTTGAGAAACTACCTTTCCTTGTTAGGATAAAGGATCATGCTAAAGCTTCAACTGTGGTTCATAAAAGCAATACTAAAACCTATACACCTTCTGAGCAAATTAAAGTTGGACCTAATATTGCTATTGTTAAAGATCTCTTGGCTGATAATATTGATGGGCATGTTATTTATTTCTGTGATGAAACTGCTAGAATTGCTAAACCTTGTGCTTAAGATAAACCTAGACCTGTGGTAGGCATGCCTATTATTTCTGTTAAAATAGGAGATCATTGTTATCATGGTTTATGTGATATGGGTGCCAGTGCTAGTGCAATACCTATTAGCCTATATAGAGAAATTATGCATGATATTGCACCTGTTGAGTTAGAAGATATTGATGTCACAATTAAACTTGCCAATAGAGATACTATTTCACCAATGGGAATTGTTAGAGATGTTGAAGTCTTGTGTGGGAAAACTAAATATCCTGCTGATTTTCTTGTTTTTCCCCACAAGATAGCTTTTGTCCCATTATATTTGGTAGACCCTTCTTAAACACTGTTAATGCTACCATAGATTGCAAAAGGGATGTTGTTACTATTGGTTTAGATGATATGTCTCATGAATTTAATTTCTCTAAATTTAGTAGACAACACCGTGAAGAAGAATTACCTAGTAAGGATGAAATTATTGGTCTTGCTTCTATTACCGTACCACCTAGTGATCCTTTAAAACAATATTTGCTAGACCATGAAAATGATATGTTTATGAATGAAAGAAGGGAAATAGATGAAGTATTCTTTAAACAGGAACCTATTCTGAAACACAATTTGCCTGTTGAAATCCTAGGGGATCCTCCTCCACTCAAGGGTGATCCCGTGTTTGAGCTTAAACTGTTGCCTGATACTCTTAAATATGCTTATCTTGATGAGAAAAAGATATATCCTGTTATTATTAGTGCTAACCTTTCAGAGCATGAGGAAGAGAGATTATTGAAAACTCTGAAGAAGCACCGTGCTGCTATTGGGTATACTCTTGATGATCTTAAGGGCATTAGTCCCACTCTGTGTCAACATAAAATAAATTTGGAAGAAGATGCTAAACCAGTTCGTGATCATCAACGACGGCTGAATACTAAAATGAAAGAAGTGGTAAGAAAGGAAATACTAAATCTCCTTGAGGCAGGTATAATCTATCCCGTTGCAGATAGTCAGTGGGTAAGTCCTGTCCACTGTGTCCCTAAGAAGGGAGGTATTACTGTCGTTCCTAATGATAAAGATGAATTGATTCCTCAAAGAATTATTACAGGTTATAGGATGGTAATTGATTTCTGCATATTAAATAAGGCCACTAAAAAGGATCATTACCCTTTACCTTTTATCGATCAAATGCTAGAAATATTATCCAAACATACACATTTTTGCTTTCTAGATGGTTATTCTGGTTTCTCTCAAATACCCGTGTCAGCCAAAGATCAATCAAAGACTACTTTTACTTGCCCTTTTGGTACTTTTGCTTATAGATGTATGCCTTTTGGTTTATGTAATGCACCTACTACCTTTCAAAGATGCATGATGGCTATATTCTCTGACTTTTGTGAAAAGATTTGTGAGGTTTTCATGGACGATTTCTCCGTCTATGGATCTTCTTTTGATGATTGCTTGAGCAACCTTGATCGAGTTTTGCAGAGATGTGAAGAAACTAATCTTGTCTTGAATTGGGAAAAGTGCCACTTTATGGTTAATGAAGGTATTGTCTTGGGGCACAAAGTTTCTGAAAGAGGTATTGAGGTTGATAAAGCCAAGGTTGATGCTATTGAAAAGATGCCATGCCCCAAGGTCATCAAAGGTATAATAAGTTTCCTTGGTCACGCCAGATTTTATAGGAGGTTCATTAAGGACTTCTCAAAAATTTCTCGGCCTCTGACTAATTTATTACAAAAAGATATACCATTTGTTTTTGATGATGATTGTGTAGAAGCATTTGAAATACTTAAGAAAGCATTGATCTCTGCACCTATTGTTCAGCCACCTGATTGGAACTTACCCTTTGAAATTATGTGTGATGCTAGTGATTATTCTGTAGGTGTTGTTCTAGGGCAAAGAGTTGATAAGAAATTAGATGTTATTCAATATGCTAGTAAAACCCTAGACAATGCTCAAAGAAATTATGCTACTACTGAAAAAGAATTCTTAGCAGTTGTATTTGCTTGTGATAGGTTCAGACCTTATATTGTTGATTCTAAAGTAACTATTCACACTGATCATGCTAATATTAAATATCTTATGGAAAAGAAAGATGCTAAACCTAGACTTATTAGATGGGTTCTCTTGCTACAATAATTTGACTTACATATTGTTGATAGAAAGGGAGCTGAGAACCCCGTTGCAGACAACTTGTCTAGGTTAGAAAATGTGCTTGATGACCCACTTCCTATTGATGATAGCTTTCCTGATGAGCAATTAAATGTCATAAACGCTTCTCATACTGCTCCATGGTATGTTGATTATGCTAATTACATTGTTGCTAAGTTTATACCACCTAGTTTCACATACCAGCAAAAGAAAAAGTTCTTCTATGATTTGAGGCATTACTTTTGGGATGACCCACATCTTTATAAAGAAGGAGTAGATGGTGTTATTAGACGTTGTGTACCTGAGCATGAACAGGAACATATCCTACGCAAGTGTCACTCCGAAGCTTATGGAGGACACCATGTTGGAGATAGAACTGCACATAAGGTATTGCAATCTGGTTTTTATTGACCTACTCTCTTCAAGGATGCCCGTAAGTTTGTCTTATCTTGTGATGAATGTCAAAGAATTGGTAATATTAGTAGACGTCAAGAAATGCCTATGAACTATTCACTCCTTATTGAACCATTTGATGTTTGGGGCTTTGACTATATGGGACCTTTTCCTTCCTCTAATGGTTATACACATATTTTAGTTGATGTTGATTACGTTACTAAGTGGGTAGAAGCTATTCCAACTAGTAGTGATGATCATAACACTTCTATTAAAATGCTTAAAGAAGTTATTTTTCCAAGGTTTGGAGTCCCTAGATATTTAATGACTGATGGTGGTTCACATTTTATTCATGGTGCTTTCCGTAAAATGCTTGCTAAATATGATGTTAATCATAGAATTGCATCTCCTTATCACCCTCAGTCTAGTGGTCAAGTAGAATTGAGTAATAGAGAACTCAAATTAATTTTGCAAAAGACTGTCAATAGGTCTAGAAAGAATTGGTCCAAGAAACTTGATGATGCATTATGGGCCTATAGAACTGCATATAAAAATCCTATGGGTATGTCTCTGTATAAAATGGTCTATGGAAAAGCATGTCACTTACCTCTCGAACTAGAACACAAGGCATATTGGGCTATTAAAGAGCTCAATTATGATTTTAAACTTGCCGGTGAGAAGAGGTTGTTTGATATTAGCTCACTCGATGAATGGAGAACCCAAGCCTAAGTAAAAGTTAAAAGATGGCATGATAAAAGGATAGAAAAGTGTGAGTTCAATGTAGGTGACTATGTATTGCTATACAACTCTCGTTTAAGATTTTTTGCAGGAAAACTTCTCTCTAAATGGGAAGGTCCTTACGTTATCGAGGAGGTCTATCGTTCTGGTGCCATAAAAATCAACAACTTCGAAGGCACAAATCCGAAGGTGGTGAACGGTCAAAGAATCAAACATTATATCTCAGGTAACCCCATAAATGTTGAAACCAATGTTATTGAAACCGTAACCCCGGAGGAATACATATGGGACACTTTCCGGAATGTTTCAGACTCCGAAAAGGAATAGGTATGTGGTACGGTAAGTAAACCGACTGCAAAACAGTTTTTAAAGCAATATTTCTCTGTTTTGGAATATTTAGAAAAATAGAAAAATAAGAAGCAGTCCGGGAAGGACACGAGGCCTCCACGAGGGTGGAGGGCACGCCCTACCCTACTGGGCGCGCCCCCTACCTCGTGGGCACCTCGTGCCCTTTCCGGACTCCGTTTTCTTACACGACACGTATTTTGGTCGGTAAAAAATCATTATATAATCTCCCGAAGGTTTTGACCTCCGTATCACGCAAAAATCTCCTGTCTTTGTTTCGAGCTGTTTTTCTGACAGATCCAGGTCGTCATGTCGCCTTCAAGTGCCCCCAAGGACCAGTTCTTCGAGAAGGTCATCAACCCCTACCTCACAGAAGTGTTGCAACACCCTCAAACCATTGAGATGCATGAGGGGTTGTTGCACATCCGCGATGCTGAGGGACCAAGGAAGACCGGAAGCACGGAGGCAAGGCTCGAGGCATTGGAGCAAGAAGTTTTCAAGTGTCAGGAGATGGTGGAGCATGGACTTGATTCCAATCACATTATGATCACGGAGTTCACCAACAACCACAAGATGGACGTCAAGGACATTGGGGAGGCCATCTTCAAGCTTCATGAGAAAATCGAGCACCTCCGAACCCAGATTTATGACCTGCAAAATCAAAACTGTGAGTATGAATATAGATTCAATAGGATGAGTTTGGCTGCAAATTTGAGGTTTCAGGAGACTCGATCCTCCTTCTATGATGGTGAGCCTATGCCCTGGAAGAAGGACGACAAGCCTACGCCATCAACAAAACCACCACCTTCTTCACCAACAAAGGAGACATAATCACATGGGTATGGGCACTCCCCTTAGCAACTGCCAAGCTTGGGGGAGTGCCCCGGTATCATATCACCTTCACTTTTATCTTTACTGTTTTTCTTAGTTCGATCCTTTTGATAATATCTTGATCTAGTAGAATAAAGTTTTAGTATGATCTAGTTGTGAGTTTTGCTTTATGATCCTTCTATGTAATCGATTCCGTGAGCTATATATAATAGGGATTAGTGTTGAGTCAAGGGCTTTATTATTTTGCCATGATCTTAAGTGAATAAAAGAAAAGAGAAATAAATAAAAAAGGAAACAAAGAGATCATATGGATCTTATGGAGAGTAATGAGCTCACATAGAAAAAGTATGATGAATAAAAGTTGTTGAGAGTTGACAAACATAGTTTTGGTCGTCGTTGCAATTAATAGGAAGTAATAAAGAAAGAGAGGTCTTCACATATAAATATACTATCTTGGACATCTTTTATGATTGTAAGCACTCATTAAAATATGACATGCTAAAGAGTTGACGTTGGACAAGGAAGACAATGTAATGGTTTATGTTTTCTTACATCTGAGATAAATTATATTGTCATGGATCATCCAACATGATTGAGCTTGCCTTTCCCCCTCATGCTAGCCAAATTCATCGCACCAAGTAGAGATACTACTTGTGCTTCCAAATACCCTTAAAACCAGTTTTGCCATGAGAGTCCACCATACCTACCTATGGATTGAGTAAGATCCTCCAAGTAAGTTGTCATCGGTGCAATCAATAAAAATTGCTCTCTAAATATGTATGACTTATTAGTGTGGGAGAAAGTAAGCTTTATGCGATCGTGTGATATGGAAGAAATAAAAGTGACAGACTGCATAATAAAGGTCCATATCACAAGTGGCAATATAAAGTGACATTCTTTCGCATTAAGATTTTGTGCATTCAACCATAAAAGCGCATGACAACCTCTGCTTCCCTCTGCGAAGGACCTATCTTTTACTTTTATCTCCTAACATGCATAAGAGTCATGGTGATCTTCACCCTTCCTTTTTACATTTTATCCTTTGGCAAGCACAGTATGTTGGAAAGATCCTGGTATATATGGCTAATTGGATGTGAGTTTTCATGAACTATTATTGTTGACATTACCCTTGAGGTAAAACGTTGGGAGGCAAAACTATAAGCCCCTATCTTTCTCTGTGTCCGATTAAAACTCCATACCCATAAGTATTGCGTGAGTGTCAGCAATTGTGAAGGACTATATGATAGTTGAGTATGTGGACTGGCTGAAAAGCTCTTATATATTGACTCTTTCCTATGTTATGATAAATTGCAATTGCTCCAATGACTGAGATTATAGTTTGTTAGTTTTCAATGAAGTTTACGATTCATACTTGAAATTGTGATTGAATTATTACTCTAGCATAAGAGATCATATGACAAGAATTATATAAGTTGTTGTTCTAAGAATGATCATGATGCCCTCATGTCCGTATTTTATTTTTATCGACACCTCTATCTCCAAACATGTGGACATATTTTTCGATTTCAGCTTTCGCTTGAGGACAAGCAAGGTCTAAGCTTGGGGGAGTTGATACGTCCATTTTGCATCATGCTTTTATATCAATATTTATTGCATTATGGGCTGTTATTACACATTATGTCACAAATACTTATGCCTATTCTCTCTTATTTTACAAGGTTTACATAAAGAGGGAGAATGCTGGCAGCTGGGATTCTAGGCTGGAAAAGGAGCAAATATTAGAGACCTATTCTGCACAGCTCCAAAAGTCCTGAAACTTCACGGAAGACGTTTTCAGAATATATAAAAATACTCAGCGGAAGAAGTTGACTAGGGGGGCCACACCCTGCCCACGAGGGTGGGGGGTGCCTTACCCCCTGGGCGCGCCCCTACCTCGTGGGCCCCCTGGTGGCCCTCCGGTGGCCATCTTCTGCTATATGAAGTCTTTCGATGAGAAACAAATCATAAGCCATCTTCTCGGATGAAACTCCGCCGCCATGAGGCGGAACCTTGGCGGAACCAATCTAGGGCTCCGGCAGAGCTGTTCTGCCGGGGAAACTTCCCTCCGAAAGGGGGAAATCATCGCCATCATCATCACCAACTCTCCTCTCAGCGGGAGAGGGCAATCTCCATCAACATCTTCATCAGCACCATCTCCTCTCAAAACCCTAGTTCATATCTTGTATCCAATTCTTGTCTCCAAGTCCGGGATTGGTACTAGTAGGTGATGTCTACTACACAACCTTCTTCTTGTAGACGTTGTTGGGCCTCCAAGTGCAGAGGTTTGTAGGACAGTAGCAAATTTCCCTCAAGTGGATGACCTAAGGTTTATCAATCCGTAGGAGGTGTAGGATGAAGATGGTCTCTACAAGCAACCCTGCAACCAAATAACAAAGAGTCTCTTGTGTCCCCAACACACCCAATACAATGGTAAATTGTATAGGTGCACTAGTTTGGCGAAGAGATGGTGATACAAGTGGTATATGGATAGTAGATAATAGTTTTTGTAATCTGAAAATATAAAAACAGCAAGGTAGCAAGTGATAAAAGTGAGCGTAAACGGTATTGCAATGATAGGAAATAGGGCCTAGGGTTCATACTTTCTCTAGTGTAAGTTCCCTCAACAATAATATCATAATTGGATCACATAACTATCCCTCAACATGCAACAAAGAGTCACGCCAAAGTCACTAATAGCGGAGAACGAACGAAGAGATTATGGTAGGGTACGAAACCACCTCAAAGTTATTCTTTCCAATCAATCCGTTGGGCTATTCCTATAGGTGTCACAAACAGCCCTAGAGTTCATACTAGGATAACACCTTAAGACACAAATCAACCAAAACCCTAATGTCACCTAAATACTCCAATGTCACCTCAAGTATCCGTGGGTATGATTATACGATATGCATCACACAATCTCAGATTCATCTATTCAACCAACACAAAGGACCTCAAAGAGTACCCCAAAGTTCCTACCGGAGAATCACGACGAAAACGTGTGCCAACCCCTATGCATAGGTTCATGGGCGGAACCCGCAAGTTGATCACCAAAACATACATCAAGTGAATCACGTGGTATCCCATTGTCACCACAGATACGCTCGGCAAGACATACATCAAGTGTTCTCAAATCTTTAAAGACTCAATCCGATAAGATTACTTCAAAGGGGAAACTCAATTCATTACAAGAGAGAAGAGGGGGAGGAGAAACATAGGATCCAACTATAATAGCAAAGCTCGCGATACATCAAGATCGTGCCAAATCAAGAACATGAGAGAGAGAGAGATCAAACACATAGCTACTGGTACATACCCTCAGCCCCGAGGGAGAACTACTCCCTCCTCGTCATGGAGAGCGCCGGGATGATGAAGATGGCCACCGGTGAGGGATCCCCCCCATCCGGCAGGGTGCTGGAACAGGGTCCCGATTGACTTTTGGTGGCTACAGAAGCTTGCGGCGGCGGAACTCCCGATCTAATCTCTATTCTGGAAGTTTTAGGGTACGACGATATATATGGGTGCAGGAAGTACGTCGGAGGAGCCACGGGGGCCCCACGAGGCAGGGGGGCGCGCCCTAGGGGTGGGCGCCCCCCACCCTCGTGGGCAGCCCGTGTCTCCCCTGACGTGCACTCCAAGTTCCCTGGGTTGCTTTCCTTCCGAAAATAACTTCTCCAGTTGATTTCGTTCCGTTTCGACTCCGTTTGATATTCCTTTTCTTCAAAACACTGAAATAGGCATAAAACAGCAAATCTGGGCTGGGCCTCCGGTTAATAGGTTAGTCCCAAAAATAATATAAAAGTGGATATTACAGCCCAATACTGCCCAAAACAGTAGATAATATAGCATGGAGCAATCAAAAATTATAGATACGTTGGAGACGTATCAGTAGGTTGCTAGTAGTGTTAATTACTCCTTGTAGTTGATGCTAGTTGATTTATTTGGTGGAAGATCATATGTTCAGATCCTATATGCATATTAATACCCCTCTGATTATGAACATGTTTATGCTTTGTGAGTTGTTACGTTTGTTCTTGAGGACATGGGAGAAGTCTTGCTATTAGTAGTCATGTGAATTTGGTATTCCTTCGATATTTTGATGAGATGTATGTTGTCTCTCCTCTAGTGGTGCTATGTGAACGTCGACTACATAACACTTCACCATTATTTGGGCCTAGGGGAAGGCATTGGGAAGTAATAAGTAGATGATGGGTTGCTAGAGTGACAGAAGCTTAAACCCTAGTTTATGCGTTGCTTCGTAAGGGGCTGATTTGGATCCATATGTTTCATGCTATGGTTAGGTTTACCTTAATACTTTTGTTGTAGTTGCGGATTCTTGCAATAGAGGTTAATCATAAGTGGGATGCTTGTCCAAGTAAGGATAGCACCCAAGCACCGGTCCACCCACGTACCAAATTATCAAAGTACCGAACGCGAATCATATGAACGTGATGAAAACTACCTTGACGATATTCCCATGTGTCCTCGGGAGCGCTTTTCTCTATATAAGAGTTTTTCTAGGCTTGTCCTTTGCTACAAAAAGGATTGGGCCACCTTGCTGCACTTTATTTACTTTTGTTACTTGTTGCTCGTTACAAATTATCCTATCACAAAAACTATCTGTTACCACTTATTTCAGTACTTGCAGAGAATACCTTGCTGGAAACTGCTTATCATTTCCTTCTGCTCCTCGTTGGGTTTGACACTCTTACTTATCGAAAGGACTACGATAGATCCCCTATACTTGTGGGTCATCAGGGGGACTTTTTCTCTTAATAAGAAGGAACATCCTTGCGTGCGAAGATTGCAGTTGGTGGTTCCAACCTGTCAGGGGGAGGAATTGTTTATTCCCGCATAATAAGGAGGCACTACACTACTGCAGGATGCTGCTAACGCAACACTACGATCAGAGACCCTTCGACGAAACTGTGTGCGATGCAATAATCGCAAATGGTGGTGTAAAAAACCCGTCAAAAAAGGTGCAAAACGTTTGCAATGAGGGATGATCAAACACGGTTCGGATTTTAGTTGCGTGTGCGATGCAGGGCATACGATTTAGTTCAATTAACTATTTGCGATGAGGAGGAACAAAAGAAATGGGCATCCAGATGAAGGTGTGTGCGATATACAACATACGGTTCACTCGGATGAACTGTTTGTGATTAGGCAACACAAAAGAAACGGGTAGCCAGATGAAGGTGTGTGCGATGTATAGCATACGGTTCACTCATATGAACTATTTGTGATTAGGCAACACACAAGAAATGGTTAGCCAGATCAAGGTGTGTGCGATATACAACATGTGGTTCACTCGGCCTTGTCGTCAGTGTGTGACCTCTGTGGCAACCGTTCTCTCCCCACTAGCCTCTTCTTGTACCATGGCAACCGTCCACCGTCCACTGCCTTTTCACCTTTCCCTCTCGATTTGGAACTGCTTTCGCACGCTCTTCCTCCCTCCATTGCCTTCACCCTTCCTTCTGCCATTGTTCCATCATCTTCTCCATGGAGGGAACAGGCCGGAAACGACCCCGTTATTCTTGCCCCGATCTGAAAGATGACATGGTGGAGGAACTCATTGATCGGTGCGACGTCATCACCTCGGCTAGCATGGCAGGTTCATTCAAGACCATTCTTGACTCAACTAATATCATCATTACAAGCAACCCAAGGGTCTAGTGAGTTGAGCTATCTACTTTTACCATGCAATCTTCTGCTCTAGAGTATATGTTCTATATGTTGTGCAATGTGGTGTTCAGTTAACTGTTTGGTTCAATTCTACAAATGTGATGTTCAATTCTTCAGGGTGCAAATTTCCAAGTTGTCTAGCATGCTTGGTTTGGTTAACTGTCTGATCTTCTGTTAGGAGTATGTTATGTTGTACAATGTGGTGCTCAGTTAATGTTTGGTTCATTTGTTGTGGTGTTTAATTAATTGTTTGGTTCAATTCTACAATGCGATGTTCAATTGTTGTGGGTGCATTCTGTTATTGTATACCATGTGAGAAATAAATCGAATTTGGCTGTACTAAATACATGAGAAACAAATACAATTGCTATATTTCCAAGTTGTTAAGCATGCTTGGTTTGGTTAACTGCCTGATCTTCTATTAGGAGTATGTTATATTGTGCAATGTGGTGCTCAGTTTGGTTCATTTGTTGTGGTGTTTAGTTAACTGTTTGGTTCAATTCTGTAATGC
This sequence comes from Triticum urartu, assembly GCF_056163025.1. NCBI lineage: Eukaryota > Viridiplantae > Streptophyta > Magnoliopsida > Poales > Poaceae > Triticum > Triticum urartu. Next base: position 438,124,049 of record NC_141878.1, on the reverse strand, counting down.
ATTGTTCAATTGTTGTGGCTGCATTCTATTATTATATACCATGTGAGAAATAAATCGAATTTGGTTGTACTAAATACATGAGAAACAAATACAATTGCTATATTTCCAAGTTGTTAAGCATGCTTGGTTTGGTTAACTATCTAATCTTCTATTAGGAGTATGTTATATTGTGCAATGTGGTGCTCGGTTAACGTTTGGTTCATTTGTTGTGGTGTTTAGTTAACTGTAGGTGCATGGTCTGTTGTCTAATAGCACATTATTGTGAAATTGCAGGAACCATTATAATATTTAGGTTTTTAACAATTTGGTCTTGCACATGTAGGTCTTGCTGTTAGAGGTTTTGACCCACTATTCGACCCTTATTGCATATGGGGAAATAAGTTGTCCATGAATATCAATCAAGTCAAGAAACTCAGAAAGATTGTTAGGATAATGAAATTAGCGACAAAAAACAACAAGATCTTTGTCTGCACAATGAAGAAGACATCAGTTCACTACAAAATGGTACTAACTATTATACCTTGCCTTCTTTTATTCCTTTGCCCCATTTCCAATATAGAGAAGATATTTATGCACAGCCTTGTTTTCAGGCCTTTCCAAGCAGTTCACTAATGATTACATCTCAAACCACCTCTATGGTCAGGAGGCGAGGAAGGTTTTCATATAACACCCATGGTTCAATATTGAAGTGTTTCTGAAGAGGACGAAGGACGGACGGTCAATCATCCACATGCACTGGCCTAAAGTTGCAAAGACCTTCAACATGAATGAAGGATCAATATTCGCCTTCCGCTTCAGCAGTTTTCCAGATGAGATGCATCTGTCTATATACCATCTATGATGCTAATTTCGAAAGGTTCTACATATTGCATGTGAAACTTGGTGCTGGTGCAGTTGTGTAATGGGGTAGCTGAGTGCTGAAGCTATGTCATGTTGTACTCTGATGTATTTCAATTATGAAATTCTGCTTCCTTAATATAGAAAGGAAATATATTATGTGCTTAATATGAATGTCAATTAGATTAATAAATGGATTATTAATAATAGGGCAATTAGCCTACTAATTGGGTTTTGCTATTGCAAACAGTTTTAAAAAATACCGTGGGCGATGACCTCAGACAACGCACACAGTTTCTAGGAATAAACCGTGTTGGATCAATGAACAATCACACACGACTTTCTCTTGAAAACTGTTTGCATTAGGCCACCTTGCGCGAATGTTTAGCACATAGAAACTTTGTGTGATGGACAACCTTTGCCACACAGTTTCTTCTACGGACCGTGTGTGATGCATTCAATAACACTACTACAGGATGGTCCAAACGCGACACTACGATCAGAGACCCTTCGAGAAACTGTGTGCGATGCAATGATCTCAAACGGTGGTGTAGGAAAACCGTCAAAAAGGTGCAAAACGTTTGCGATGACAGATGCATCAAACACGGTTCAAAATTTAGTTGCTTGTGCGATGCAGGGCATACGGTTCAGCTCAATGAACTGTTTGTGATGAGGAGGCACAAAAGAAACGAGTAGCCAGATGAAGGCGTGTGCGATATATAGCAAATGGTTCACTGGGATGAACTATGTGTGATTAGGCAACACAATGGAAACGGTTCAACTGAACAAGATGTGCGTGATACACGGCAAGTAGGTCCGTAATCTGAAATGTGTGTGAAGACCAATAATAACACAGACGATTCATGCTAATAAGCCGTGTGAATTGCTCTGTCTAAAGTAGAATAACATGTGTGTATATATATATAAAACTGAAATAAACATCCAATTACATAAGTGACTATACAGATCATTCGCACACACCTCAATAAAACAATTGCATGCATTCTAAAGTAGGAGAAACGATCGTCTAGTCATATATATATATAAAACTGAAATAAACATCCAATTACATAAGTGACTATACAGATCATTCGCACACACCTCAATAAAACAATTGCATGCATTCTAAAGTAGGAGAAACGATCGTCTAGTCATCTACTTCTTGTGACGCTCCCACCACTCCTATGTGGCTCGATCCCTCGTCTGGGTCAGGAAGAAGACAGTTCCTCATGTCAACGATCCACCTGTACATCTCGTAGCTTGTGTACGCGTCCATGGCCGCGTACTTGACATGTTGTTCATCCAGTCTCTTATGCCACACACTATGCCAGGCGTTCTTGCCCTTATTGCTCTCTTGCTTCATCTTCATGTAGTAGGGGTCGATGATGGCCGAGGCGAGGTCAACCAGGGTGTTTAGTTTGCTTTTGTCGGTGCCCCAGACCTTGTAGTGGTGCTGGATGTTGACAAAATTTGGGCATTTCAAGTCTGAAACCTTGAGCGCTTTTAGATCATTGGTGGTGTTCACCGTAGCGAAACTGTAGTCGGAGCTCTTGATAAACTTGGAGAAATGCTTGCAAGGCCTTGTGGCAAGGTGGAAGTGGTAGACGAGGACGTCATGTCGCACGCACAACTGGGTGACGGCAACCCTCTGATCGTGCCCGGCACGACCGATGGTGTACTCGAGGTCGAAGCCGACCACTCGGTACTTGTCCTCGGCAAGGAAATGCTCCATAGGTTGGATGGAGCTCTCCACCGAGACCGGATCGTTCGTATACACCACCGAGAGGGCCTTCCCCCTCACGTGGGTGTCCACTACATGATGCGTGGTGAACTGCCCGCTGTTGTCGTCGTCGGCCGCTGGGAGCGCCATTGGAGCCACGGGGAGCACCATTGGAACCGCTGGATGTCCTCTCTGTATGTGTCCTCGTGGGTGTGCTTATTGTGACGTGTGAGACAAGAGATGAAGGTAAATGGCAGCAGGAATAAAAGGGGGTCGGGTGGCGTGGATTCTCGGCACGTCCGCATGGTAGTTTTTGCAGCGGGTAACTGCATCGTCGCGCCGCGCCCGACGCAATCGCTTGGACACGAACATGCGCGATCGTGCGCCGGCCCAAAACACTGGCAGCGCACGTGGAGGGACAAGGGCAGAGCACCTGAAGGGACGCGAGAGCAGAGAGCGCGCGGCGGGACGTGAGCAGAGCGCGCCGCGGTCGCCTGAACCACAAGCAACCACACGCATACAGCAGTTGAACACGCAGCAAATGGTCGCCTAAAAGCCGACCGACAGTAACGTCGCTGCGTAGCGAGCGGCCGTGTGGTACCACCTCTGTCTAGTCTATAGTCTCCTTTATATTTTGTGCCATACTTTGCCCTCAAATTTAACCAACAAAATGTTAATGCATGTTTTAAAAATTATATAATTGGAAACTATGTTCAAATACAAATCCAAATATATAATATTTGATGACATGCATTCTTATTTTGTTAGTTAAATCATACTTATAAACCAGGGCGGTGGTATAGTAGGTAATTAAATCGCAAACTTTTTTATTAACCGTATGTGTACGTGGCCTTTCATCCTCCTCTCGCACGTCTTGTCACCCCGCTACCGCAGACGGCTTATAGCGCAAGCTTGCGTAGCTCGCGGGGGCATTCTTTTTGCCAAACGGTGGCGCCAATGAATCGTCGGTGAGCCCGTTCCCGCGCAACCTCACGGGTTCCCGCGCAAGCTTCCCGCCCGACTCGGTGAAATCCCCAAAAATCCCAATGCTTACCGGCTAGCTATAAAAACCCTCACGGCCGGCGAGTCCTGCGTCGCATTTCCCCCTCCATCCCTGTAGCTTATCTTGTCTTCTTCTCCCACATTCGCCAATGGCACCGGTCCGTCGTCGTCGCGCAGCCACTCCGCCGTCATCAGAGGACAGCTCCAGCTGGGAGGCTACACCGCGGCGGCGGCGCAGTCCCCGGCGTAATGTAGTGTGTGTGGCATCCCTGTTGGGTGTGCGCGGAACACCCACCACACGCTCCGCCGCCGGTGCCCATCGGCAGCTGTTGCCGGCCGCCATTGCCGCCACACCATCGTCGAAAGCCAGGGCCATCGCCCGCTCCGCCGCCACGGCCCGAAGGCGGGAGATGGCCGTCGTGGCCGCCACCCCACTTCCGGCCGCTGTGGCCATCACCTGCTCCGCCACAGCGGCCCGAAGGCGGGAGGTGGTGGTTGTGGCCACCACCCCGTCATCGGCCGCTGCGGCCGCCAGCCCACCGTCGACCGCCAGGGTCATCACCCGCTCCGCTACCGTCGCCCGAAGGCGGGAGGCAGAGGTGGATGCCCGCACGTGCGACAACGACCTTGCGCGCTACACCGAGTTCCTGCAGGAGGAGGAGCGCCTCATCGAGCATGCAAAGAGCCTTACCGACGCAGTGGCAGCAGCACACGCCACCTCAGAGGCGAGGAATCAGGAGATCTACAAGGAGAACCACCGCTTCGAGAGGGGTCGTCTGGAGCAGGAGAGGGTGTTCGAGGCGAGCGTCGCTAAAGCTGCATTAGCGGCAGGCATCACATTGCGGTTGCCTAGCTCGTCGGTAGGCTCATCCTCCTCCACCTCTTACTAAGCACGCTTGGCAGAGGAGAGGCAATCGGAAGTAGTACAAAGCCCCTCCGCAGTAGTAGTAGTATTTAGGGGCTATTTTGTTCAGTTCATCTGACTATAGATGTGGTGAAACTGTACAACGTACTTAAAATTAGCTAGTATATATAGTTGAACTAGCTATTTTAGTACGTGGTTGGCAACAATTGGGGAAAAGTTTGGTCAGTTCAGTTGTCGAGTTGAACTGTTTGTATAAATTAAGAATGACCGCTTAATCTATGAATGAAATCTATGCTTAATTACTGAATTTTAGTTGCAAAAATTAGATACTGCTAGTGATTTTTAGCTTCATATTTTGACAAATCGCACTATTACAAGGATTGACAAATCTTACCAAATTGTTTGTACGTGGTTCCACACGGGTCATCCAAAACAACCATTTGCATTGAAGGGATGCACAAATCCTGCGCTGCTCTCACTTTGCATACGGGTGTTCTATCTAAAACGTTTGCGATCAAGAGCTGCAGAAATCCTGCTCGGCACATTTTCTCTTGGCTTCCTGGGGAAGTTGTCGGTTTGCATACGGGTGTTCTAACTAAAACGTTTGCGATGAGTGTTTTACATTTAAAAAACGAATTAAACCGTGGCTTGGGCACCATTAATGGAGAGGATGCGAGAAAGGCGGGTGGCCATGGAAGTCAAAGGGCTCGCTTCCCAGTGAGCATGCGCAGCGTACAGCTTGCACGCTTCTCGGTGAGCCTGCTCACTCAAGGACAGCTTGCACGCCTCTTGGTACGCCTGCGCACCGGACGGCGCTCGCACACCTCCCATTCAGTCAAGGTCAAGCGGTTGTCCGCACGGCACCTCCTACAGCCATTAAAAACCAAGAGATGTGGCGTCACGTGAATGGTTAATAGAATTTTGGATTTACTAGAATTTAAAAACCAGGCATCTCAATGTTTTGCCGGCAATCAACGATGCCCTGGTGTTTGAAATTCATTCCCATTTCTTGCATGGGACCTAAGCATGCACCCAAGGACACATATTTGATTTTTCAACCAATTTATATGCACTGGAGCCTGTGCATGTAGTTCAAATTTGAATTATGCACAAAAATGCATTGAAAACTCAATTAATGCATAAAAATGTCCAAACGAACCCCGAAAAATCACAAAAAATCACACAACACTCATGTTGTTCTATGTTAACACGAGAAAAAAATTTGAAAGCAATAAGAGGCAATGGATATTGTTTCGTCCACAAAGGTGAGACGTTCGCTACCAAAAACCATGATGCTTGTTGTGAGAAGCTCTGGTTTGTGAGAAGCATATACCTAAACCTGCCCCAAATGGGACAAAATTTGTACCACCGCATGTTGATGCTGCTCCATGATAGCATGCCAAGTTTCATGAGTTTCAAACGAGTTTTGGATTTACTAGAATTTAAAAACCATACATCTCAATGTTTTGCCGGCAATCAACGGTGCCCCGGTGTTTGAAATTCATTCCCATTTCTTGCATGGGACCTAAGCATGCACCCAAGGACACATATTTGATTTTTCAGCCAATTTATATGAACTAGAGCATGTGCATGTAGTTAAAATTTGAATTATGCACATAAATGCATTGAAAACTCACTTAATGCATAAAAATGTCCAAACGAACCGCGAAAAATCATAAAAATTCACACAACACTCCTGTTGTTCTATGTTGACATGAGAAAAAAATTTGAAAGCAATAAGAGGCAATGGATATTGTTTCGTCCACAAAGGTGGGACGTTCCCTACCGAAAACCATCATGCTTGTTGTGAGAAGCTCTGGTTTGTGAGAAGAATATACCCAAACCTGCCCCAAATGGGACAAAATTTGTACCACGACATGTTGATGCCGCTCCATGATAGCATGCCAACTTTCATGAATTTCAAACGAGTTTTGGATTTACTAGAATTTAAAAACCAAACATCTCAATGTTTTGCCGGCAATCAACGGTGCCCTGGTGTTTGAAATTCATTCTCATTTCTTGCATGTGACCTAAGCATGCACCCAAGGACACAGATTTGATTTTCAACCAGTTTATATGCACTGGAGCATATGCATGTAGTTTAAATTTGAATTGTTCATCTGAAATGGCTAGAAAACCAATTTAATGTATAAAATGTTCAAATGAAGCCTGAATAATTCCAATTCTTTTATGACACACATATAGTTGCATGCTCACTCCAGATAAAAGATCTAGCAATTCAAACACCATCCATTGCCGCTGTGACCTGATTATGTAATTCAAATCAAGATGAAAAATCAAGTAGATCACACACAGTTTATTATCAGCAACCGTGTGAGATGTAGTACAAAATATCTTGGAGCATCGTTGGTGTATAGTACGCCTATGGCTTACGCGAGAAGGTGCATCGGCTACAGTCCACAGCCGGCGTCTCAAGCACACTAGCTCGCTCCCCAAATATCATTTCACTGTTCAATCATCGCCGGTGACAAATGGGCACGTGGACCCGCATGGTGAGGGCAACTTCGGTGGCCCACTTCGGCGAGAGCGCGGTCGTAGCCGCCATGCGCGTGCTAACAAGGTGCATGAGCACGGCCGCAATTTGCGACCGGGCGGCAAAGGCAGCCCAAACGACCGCTGTTGCTTCTCAGGTGGTGGCAGCAACATCTGCCTCAGGGATAGCAACTGGCAAGAGCGGCACATCAGCTGTCTGTTCCGCAGCGGCGGCCTTAGCCCTGATGGAGGCCGCCCACGACCATGTCGAGGCCGCCTGTCGGTGTCAAAACCGGCGGATCTCGGGTAGGGGGTCCCGAACTGTGCGTCTAGGCCGGATGGTAACAGGAGGCAAGGGACACGAAGTTTTACCCAGGTTCGGGCCCTCTCGATGGAGGTAAAACCCTACGTCCTGCTTGATTAATATTGATGATATGGGTAGTACAAGAGTAGATCTACCACGAGATCAGAGAGGCTAAACCCTAGAAGCTAGCCTATGGTATGATTGTTGATGTGTATGTTGTCCTACGGACTAAAACCCCTCGGTTTATATAGACACCGGAGAGGGTTAGGGTTACATAGAGTCGGTTACAATGGTAGGAGATCTGAACATCCGTATTGCCAAGCTTGCCTTCCACGCCAAGGAAAGTCCCTTCCGGACACGGGACGGAGTCTTCAATCTTGTATCTTCATAGCCCAGGAGTCCGGCTGAAGGTATAGTCCGGCTATACGGACACCCCCTAATCCAGGACTCCCTCAGTAGCCCCTGAACCAGGCTTCAATGATGACGAGTCCGGCGCGCAGATTGTCTTCGGCATTGCAAGGCGGGTTCCTCCTCCAAGTACTTCATAGAAGATTTTGAACACAAAGATAGTGTCCGGCTCTGCAAAATAAGTTTCCACATATTGCCATAAAGAGAATAATATTTACACAAATCTAATCTGCTGACGTACTCCGTAGTGTGACATCACACCACGGCCAAGCTTTTATTCGAACCATTTTACTGTCCCATCTTAGCGCGTTATGCGAGGCGGTTTCCTTGGCACGTCTTGTTAAAGCAGAGATCGTGTCCCCTTATTCCGGGATTCTCATCAATATGGGCGTGGGTAACCCAACCGCGCCATTGATTACGGCGCTTGGAGATAAGCGAGTTTTACCAGGCTGGTGGGGACACGTAGTGCGTCCACCCATATAAGTGGATAAGGATCCACCTTTTTACCCACGCCTTCTTCCTCCTTTGCCTATCCATTCTTGCGCACCCAAGCTCCAGCGCCCAAGTCCGCACTACCACCTCAACCTTCTCCAGTCATGTCTGGAGCGGGAGGCAAGTGGATGGTCTCCTCCGTCACGGAGGGACTCATCAAAAAGCTAAGGAAGGCCGGATATCTGGCTAGCGACATCGCGCACCGGCTTCCCGAAAAGGGGCAGCTCATCCCCACTCCTAGGCCCCATGAGAGGGTGGTATTCCTCCCCCATTTCCTCCGTGGTCTGGGCTTCCCTCTACATGCATTTTCTGGGGGCTCATGTTCTACTACGGCCTGGATTTCCACGATCTGGCCCCGAACTTCGTCCTCAACATCTCGGCGTTCATCGTCGTGTGCGAGGCGTTCCTCCGCATTCGCCCCCATTTCGGCCTATGGCTTAAGACTTTCAACGTCAAGCCAAAGGTGGTGTGTGGCAGCCAGGCGGAGTGCGGCGATGCCATGGTTGGCAAGATGGCCAACGTCCTGTGGCTCGAGGGCTCCTTTGTGGAGACCCTGAAGGGGTGGCAATCATGGTGGTTTTACGTCACCGAGCCGCGCGACGCCGAATGGGTCGCACCCCCTGAGTTTCGATCCGGCCCCCCTACGCAGCTCACGTCCTGGAAAGAGACGGGCCTGTCATGGGGTAAGAAAGGAGAGCGGACCGGACTCCAAACATGCGTCAAAACCCTGGTGGACAAGAAGCTCAGACTTGTCAATGTAGTCCAGGTTATGCTCATCCGCTTGATCCTCCCATGCCAACAACGGGCTTTCAACATGTGGGAGTTCGACCCGGCGCGGCACCAGACTCTGAACAGGCTCTTCGACACGACGTACGAAGATGCCTGGAAGGTGCTTTTCAAGGGCGCCGAGGCTCCCGCATCCACTACTGAGGATCGCGGATTCAGTGCGCAGCGTCACGCTCTCGTGGTAAGCTGTTTTTTCCTTTTACCGGGTGTCAATTTTTCATAGTTTGACTCTATGCGGGATCTAAACTCCCTTACCTTTGACAGGATTGGCAGGTGACGTCCGGACAGATCAACTGTCCGGCTCCTTTGCCCGAAGGCCCAGCGGACGCTCACTTGGCGAAGCTGCTGGTTCCGGCACCCTATGTGGTGCCAGAGAAGAAGGTCAAGAAGAACGCCACGGGGACTCGAAAGAGTGCCCGACGCCCGGAGGTGTCGGATTCATCATCCGACGAATCCAAGACGCACTCCTCCCATAAAGACGAGGAGGAGGAAGAAGAGACCCCTCCCCCTCAAGTGGGGGAAGGGAAGAAAAGGAAGGCCGCCCTCTCTGAGGAGGCTGGAGGTTCCAAGAAGGGGAAAACCCTTCCTCCGGACTACTCCGCCGACGCCGACGACGGCGGAGATGAGTGGCAGCCCAAGGCCAAGCCCCTGGCAAAATCGTAAGTATCCGGATACCGGAGTAATTCATAGTATTCGTTTATTGCTCAGCTTTCCCTTATGTCGAATATGCTTATGCAGCCCACCCAAAGACCGGCTCGACGCATCGTCGAGCGGCTCACTGGACTCGTCGGAGGTGAACTCGCTTCCGACGGCTTCCTCCCCCCGCCCTACGGACGACACCGAGGTGTTGTCCCAACAGGTTCCAAGCAGGGAGGAGGTGGTCCCGGAGGCACCGCAAGGCGACCTCCCGGACTCCAGGAGTAAAGGGGATGAAACCCCCCAGGGCTCCAAGTCCGGCTCTAGGCCGGACACCACTCCGGAACCTTCAAAGGTTCTAGAGTCCGGCGGGGGACCTCCTTCCAAGAGGAGCAAGTCCACCGTGCCAGCGGCCTCCGTCCAACCGGAGGCGCCGGACAATATGCTGGAGGCGCTCCAAGGCGCCTCCATCGACGAGGAGCACCATGCTATTATGAGTGCGGTGGTCCAGAAGGTTCAGTCCGCAAAAAACGGACTGACTGAAGCTTGTACTAGCCTTTTGACAAGCTTCGAGGTAAGTAAAGAAAGTGTAAATAATAGTATCGCATAGATAGTAGCCCCGGATGCTCTGTTTGGCGTTCGGGAAGAAAAGCCGAATAGAGGATCCAATAGAATTCGCAGGAGTCTAACAAAAATGAGTCAATATGCATGTGCAGGCTACCCTGCTTGCGTCCGCCGCACTGACTGCAGAAGTGGACACGCTAAAGCAGGACCTCGAAAGGTCCGAGCAAGAGCTCGAGCGTGCCAAGAAGCAGCTCGAGGACAATGAAGGTAAGTAATACCTTGCTAAAAATATATATATATAAAAGGTGCAATTGCAAAAAATGACAGGATTATCGTGGCTATTGTAGGGGCCACGTCTGAGGTGGCGACCCTTAAGCAAGCGCTGGACGAGGCCCAGAAGAATTCGGCCTCGGAGCGCACCGAGCGGGAGAAGTATGAGGCCGAGGTTGGCAAGGTGCGGCAAGAGCTCCAGGCTCTCATGGAAAAACATGAGAGTTTGGAGCGCGACTCAAGGACGCGAGCGTCCGAGATCGCGACGGCTATTGAAAGTGCCAAGTCTGCCAAGGCCGAATCCCAGAAGACCCTCCAGGAGTTGGATGAGGTGAAGAAGATAGCGGCGGGTAAGGCATTCTTTATGCAAAGCAAACACATAAGCGTGAGTTACTTTTTACTTACCCGAATCCGGAGTTCTCCAGGCGCGTTCGCAGATCTTCCCCGGAGTGTGTCTGATGCTGCCGCATTCTATCGAGCCGAGGAGGGGAGCTCGATAGAGAAGGTGTTCTGGTCTCAGTACGCTGAGGCCGGACACCCCGTGCCCCTGAGCGACCAGCTGAAGCAACTAATCGAGCTCCATAAGGCGGCCGAACCGGCCATGAAGGGCCTCATAGTTCGGCTGTGGCCTGGAGAGGCTCAGCCTAGGAGCTATTTCGGGCTGGTGCGGCGGCTGGTGGAGGCCTGTCCAAGGCTCGAAGTCATCAAGCGCTCCGTCTGCATTGAAGGTGCCCGTAGGGCCCTTGCCCGTGCTAAGGTGCACTGGGGCAAGCTAGATGCTGAGAAGCTTGTGAAGGACGGGCCACCGCCGGGGAAAGAGCATCGCAAGCCCGAGAATTATTATAAGGATGTTCTGAAGGGTGCCCGCCTTGTGGCGGATGAATGTACTATGGATGTAATTTTTGAGTAAAACTCGCTGGTTTTGTCCTGTGCGCTGAAAACTTGTTCATATGCGCTGAGCAATGCTGCTTGAATTTAAAATATTACCTTCTGTGCGGCTGTTTATCAATACTGAGGGATGGCGATCGTCGGCTTCTGCCCCCTTGCCGCTAGTGCTGGGGTGTTCGGGGATAAACCTGGGCGCTCTTTTTCCTATATTTGGGTCCTTCGAGGGAGGCGCTCAGCACAACGAACGAGGCAATCGGACTATAATGCGTGAACACTCTCACTTAGCCATAGAATTCTATAATTTTAAATTTCGGCGAAGCCCCTATTATTCGGAAGACCGAGTTCGGGGCGCTATCCATGCCTTGGCCGGACAGAGCCGGCTCCTCGCCCTAAGCGGCATAAGTCTTTAGGGACTCGAAAAAACCTCTCGAACAGCGACCAGCTCTCGCTTCATCATGACAGTTAGTTTTAGCTTTCTCCACTGAGGTGCTCGACCCAGCTCAACCGGGGCACAATCGCAGTGGTTCTCCTAGTGCTACCTTAGCCGATATAGCGGAACGTAAGGCACCGAAACATAGGAGCCGGGCAAACCCAACTATTGACCCAAGACATGATTCGGAGCCGATGCATATAATGCTATAAGTTCGGGGTGCCGCACTTGTTAAAGTGTTCGGACTTCTCACACCATATTGAGGGGTACTAAAGCCCCTGGCGTATTTTGGCCGTACCAATGTGTACGGGTGCAACATGTCGTTAAGGAACATATAAAAAAGGTAATGCAAAAAATAGACAAAAGCTATGCATTGTTTATTAAAATAGCTGCGATCAAAGCAGAACGATACAAGTAATGCGATAAACGAAAAGTTGGACTATTTAACATGTCTACTCCAGGGGCAAGCTGCGGAATAGTATGCGAAACAGGTATACTGCTCGTGATAGAGACCACCTGGGATTTCCGTAATGCGGCATGGCTTGTCTGCTTCCCTGGTCCTTGCATCGTTTGTGCGGTAATTGAACTGCCGAACAGGCCTTCCGAAGAGTAGAGTCCTGGAAGTAAGAGAAATGTAAAAAATCGGCAGCCCCTGGTGCGGTTTAAGCCGTGTTTTGGGCGTGCCGTGATGGTGCCCCTCCCCCTATGCCCATGGTATTTCCAGAGCATAGTTATGGACGCGAAGTACTAGCGTCGCCTTTTTGCGAGGGTTGGGGTTGGGGCCGCATTGCTACGCCTGCTCGGAACGTGCCAGGCGGTCTTGTTGTAGGTTACTCCGGGCGCGCTTGACGGTGTCCGGACATTTAATGGCCGGACTGGAGAACTGCCTGGAGAGGCTGCTTTGTACTTCCGCTGCAAGGGCCGCCGTGTGCTCCTCCGTTCGGAGGGAGCGTTCGGTGTTTCCATTGACCATAATTACTCCACGAGGGCCTGGCATCTTGAGCTTAAGGTATACGTAGTGCGGTACCACATTGAATTTGGCGAATGCGGTTCGCCCGAGCAGTGCGTGATAGCCACTGCGAAATGGGACTATGTCGAAGATTAACTCCTCGCTTCGGAAATTATCCAGAGATCCGAAGACCACTTCAAGTGTGACTGAGCCTGTGCAGTTGGCCTCTACACCTGGTATTACGCCTTTAAAGGTCGTTTTGGTGGGCTTAATCCTCGAGGGATCTATGCCCATTTTTCGCACTGTATCCTGGTAAAGCAGGTTCAGGCTGCTGCCGCCGTCCATAAGGACTCTAGTGAGATGAAATTCGTCAATAATTGGGTCTAGAACCAATGCGACGAATCTGCCATGACGGATGCTAGTGGGATGGTCCCTTCGATCAAAGGTGATCGGGCAGGTGGACCATGGGTTGAACTTTGGGGCGACTGGCTCTATCGCGTATACGTCCCTTAAAGCACGCTTCCGCTCCCTTTTGGGGACATGGGTTGCGTATATCATGTTCACCGTCCGCACTTGTGGGGGGAAACCCTTCTGTCCACTGTTGTTCGGCGGCCGGGGCTCCTCGTCGTCATCGCTATGCAGCCCCTTGTCTTCATTGTCGGCGCTTAACTTGCCTGCCTGCTTGAACACCCAACAATCCCTGTTGGTGTGATTGGCCGGCTTTTCGGGGGTGCCATTTATTTGGCACAAGCGGTCGAGTATTCGGTCCAAGCTGGACGGGCCCCTAGGATTCCTTTTGAATGGCTTCTTCCGCTGACCAGATTTAGAGCCTCTGAATCTGGCATTAACTATCGTATCCTCAGCATAGTCGCTGTTAATGCGGCGCTTCTGCTTGTTGCGACGCGACCTGCCACTAATGTCCCTGGTGTCCAAACTTCCAGGGTTCTTGGTCATATTGTTGCTACGAGCGAGCCAGTTGTCTTCTCCCGTGCAAAAGCGGGTCATGAGTGTCGTGAGTGCTGCCATAGATTTCGGCTTTTCCTGTCCGAGGTGCCGGGCCAGCCACTCGTCACGGATATTGTGCTTGAAGGCTGCTAGGGCCTCAGCGTCCGGACAGTCGACTATTTGATTTTTCTTTGTTAGGAACCGTGTCCAGAATTGTCTGGCCGATTCCTCTGGCTGCTGGATTACGTGACTTAGGTCATCGACGTCTGGGGGTCGCACATAAGTGCCCTGGAAATTGTCGAGGAATGCGGCTTCCAGGTCCTCCCAACAACTGATTGACCCTGTTGGCAAGCTGTTGAGCCAATGCCGAGCTGGTCCTTTAAGCTTGAGTGGGAGGTATTTGATGGCGTGAAAATCGTTGCCGCGGGCCATGTGGATATGAAGGAGATAATCCTCGATCCATACCGCAGGGTCTGTTGTGCCATCATATGATTCGATGTTTACGGGTTTGAAACCCTCGGGGATTTGATGATCCATTATTTCGTCTGTAAAGCACAGTGGGTGTGCGGCGCCTCTGTACTGGGCGATATCATGACGTAGCTCCAACGAGCTTTGTCTACTGTGTTCGGCCCTGCCAAATGTGTGGCCGGCATGACGGTTACCGTCTCGAGCCGTGGGGTGCCCACGCGATCCGTAGATCGATCGTGTTTGCCTTGCCTTGTCCTCCAACATGTCTCGTAAGTTCGGTGAATATTCCCGTGCCTTGGTACGGGGTGCGGCTTGAGTGGAGGGCCGGGAGGCCTCTCTGTCGCGACCACGAGGTGGCCATTCGGCCGCATCAAGTGCTTCCTCCTCTAATTGGGGTAGCAACCTGTGCTATGGGTAACTCTTGGAGGGGCGTTCGAGTTTATGATCTTCGGCCGCAAGGACTTCGGTCCATCTGTCAACCAGCAAATCTTGATCAGCTTTGAGCTGTTGCTGTTTTTTCTTGAGGCTTCTTGCCGTGGCGATAAGCCTGCGTTGGAAACGCTTTTGCTCAACGGGATCCTCTGGCATGACGAATTCGTCGTCGTCGAGGCTTGCCTCGTCTTCAGAGGGAGGCATATAATTATCGTCCTCGACCTCTCTGTCTGTCGCTCTCTCATGAGGGCTGGTTTCTCCATCCTCCTGTGCTAAGTCTTGCTGGAGGGGGTTTTCTTCGGCACTTTCCGGAGTATTATTATCTCCCGTGCTGGAATCACCGTATTTGTTTTGGCGGGATTTTGAGCGGCGCCGCTGACGCCAGCACTTAGGCTGTTTCTTGGAGGGGTCATCCTCCGCTGTTCCATCGCCGTCTCCCTCTTTTGGGGTGTCCACCATGTATATGTCATATGACGAGGTGGCTTTCCAGGGCCTAGTAGGCACTGGTTCTTCATCATCTCCTTCATCGGCGTCCATACCGTCGATGTCTTCGGAGTCGAAGTCGAGCATGTCGGTTAAGTCGTCGATAGTGGCTACAAAGTGGGCGGTGGGTGGGCTTTGAATTTCTTCATAGTCCGTACCCCAACCTTGCTGACCGTAGTCCGGCCAGGGCTCTCCTGATAAAGAGAGAGACTTTAGTGACTTCAGGATATCGCCAAAAGGCGAGTGCTGAAAGATGTCCGCGGCGGTGAACTCCATGATCGGCGCCCAATCGGATTCGATCGGCATGGGCGCGGAGGGTTCGGAGTCCGGAGAGGAGTCCGTCTCCTTGGAGTCACGAGTCTCGCGGAGTGCGGGGCTGGTGTTCGGGTCAACCGCCGTTGGGATCACAGCCCCCGAGGTGGCGTCCAACCGCCCATCCTCGATCGGTGCGGTTGGCTCCGAACTAAGGGTTGGAGCCGATGCGGGTGCGGCCTCCAGGGCACTGTCCGGCGGCAGAGCTAGATCATGCTTGTCATGATAGTGTGGCGTGCTCGGCAGTGGTTCGAATCCGTCGAAGATCAAGTCCCCGCGGATGTCAGCCGTGTAGTTTTAAACTTCCGAATCTGACCTGACGGCCAGGGGCGTAGCTTTTGATCTGCTCTAGATGGCCAAGTGAATTGGCCCGCAGTGCGAAGCCACCAAAGACGAAGATCTGTCCGGGGAGGAAGGTCTCACCCTGGACTGCATCGCCATTGATGATCGTAGGAGCCATCGGGCCTGACGGCGACGGCACAGAGGAACTCTCAATGAAAGCACCAATGTCGGTGTCAAAACCGGCGGATCTCGGGTAGGGGGTCCCGAACTGTGCGTCTAGGCCGGATGGTAACAGGAGGCAAGGGACACGAAGTTTTACCCAGGTTCGGGCCCTCTCGATGGAGGTAAAACCCTACATCCTGCTTGATTAATATTGATGATATGGGTAGTACAAGAGTAGATCTACCACGAGATCAGAGAGGCTAAACCCTAGAAGCTAGCCTATGGTATGATTGTTGATGTGTATGTTGTCCTACGGACTCAAACCCTCCGGTTTATATAGACACCAGAGAGGGTTAGGGTTACATAGAGTCGGTTACAATGGTAGGAGATCTGAACATCCGTATTGCCAAGCTTGCCTTCCACGCCAAGGAAAGTCCCTTCCGGACACGGGACGGAGTCTTCAATCTTGTATCTTCATAGCCCAGGAGTCCGGCTGAAGGTATAGTCCGGCTATCCGGACACCCCCTAATCCAGGACTCCCTCACCGCCCACGCCCAGCTCCTGGCGGTCACCACACAAATTGAATGAAGCTTCTCCGACAACGGTCGGCAACCCACGACCGAAGAGCTAGCAATCGCCGAGAGCGTTCGAGCAGCCGTCCGTTCCTCCGCCGCATACCTTGCGATGACGGAGCTCGTCCAAGCCCAGATCACGTCCGCCCACGCCCAGCTCGTGGCGGCCTTTTCCAAAGAGATGGCGGACACGGATGGCGAGATGCTTGCCGAGTATGGTGCGATGGATGCCATGGAGCCTCTTCCCTAGGAGACTGTCGGGCACGAGCTGGACATGGAGAGGCGGCGGCGGAGATCGACGAGCACTAGCCGTAGTAGTACTCTATGTTTTGTTTAATTAAGAGCATCGGTCTTTAATTTGTTAGAGTAATGTTTAGGTCAGCTAGCTCTATTTAGTTGTTGAACTTGCTCGATTAAGAAGTGTGGGTGTGCTGTAGTCTCCTTTGTGTACCAAAATTATGCAATGACGTGGATGACCACTGTAACCATGGAAATCCGAACCAAAACTTTTGACGTTCAAACTCATCACACACGGGTTAAGCTATCTGAATCGTTTGTGATGTCCACATATCGTACACAGTTCCGAATAAGGGACCGTGTCTGATGACACTTTGCACGCCAGTTTTTTGGCTGAAGCGATTCCAAATTTTCGGCTTCCGTGAAAATATTCACCTCCCCGCCCCTCCCCCTTACCAAAAGCCACATTTCCCCTCTTTCCGCCTTCAATTCCAAGTTGAAACCTTCACTCCTTGCTTGCAGCGCTGCCTCCTCCTCGCCGACGACCCTCCTTCACACTGCTCGGCCTCCTCTATCCAGGCAGGTAATCCACACCCGACCCCCATCCTCCTCCTCCTTCCACATCCCACATGCCCCGACCGCCGGCGCGAGCGCGACACCTTCCATCCAAATCACCGACCCCTCAACCAAATAAGTGCCGCCCTAAGCCATGGTGCACGTAGTAGAGCCAGGACCTCAAGGAGCATTTGGCAGCGGAGAAGCAAATCACGGCCGCACCCGCAGATGAGGTCGCGATGGCTGCCATTTGTGCCGACCCCCAGATCTTGGAGGAGCACCTTGCCAATTGCTAGCTACGCCGGTTAAGCATGCTCGGTTTAACTGTTGCGTGTGCTGCTCCTGCCTTTCCTTCACAAAATCTAGTGAATTGTGCTATCTAATTTCACCATGCAATTTGTTGCTCTAGTGTATATGTTCTATATGTCGTACAGTGTGGTGGTCACTTATTAACTATTTTGTTAATTAGTTGTCGTCTTCAGTTAACTGTTTGGTTCAATTCTGCAAATGTGATGTTCAATTCTTCAGGCTGCAATTTTGTATTGTCTTCCATGTGAGAAATAAATCGAATTTATCTTTACAGAATTGTGGGTGCATTCTGTTATTGTATACCATGTGAGGAATAAATTGAATTTGGCTGTAGTAAATACATGAGAAACAAATACAATTGCTACAATTAGCTGTAGTTAACTATTTGGTTAACTCTCTAATCTTCCATTAGGAGTATGTTATATTGTGCAATGTGGTGCTCAGTTAATGTTTGGTTCATTTGTTGTGGTGTTTAGTTAACTGCTTGGTTCAATATTATATTTTGCAATGTGGTGCTCAGTTAATGTTTGGTTCATTTGTTGTGGTGTTTAGTTAACTGCTTGGTTCAATTCTGCAATGCGATGTCCAATTGTCGTGGGTAGAATTTTGTATTGTTGTGCATGTGAGGAATAAATCGAATTTGGCTGCACTTAATACATGAGAAACATATACAAGTGCTATATTTCCTAGTTCTTAATCATGTTTGGTTTGGGTAAATGGGTTTTTCGTGTGGCTTCAATTAATCTGATGAATCTGCAATGTGCTTATTCTTCATCAACATATTTTACTGATAGCATGTGAACCCTTGCTTAACCTGATGACTAACTACCTTATATGTGTTGCAGGGAAACAATGAGAAGCACTAAGGTTTACAATCGAGGTTAGCACGTGCATGGTCCATTGTCAAATAGTACATTATTGTGCAATTGAAGGAACCATTCTAATATATTGGTTTTTAACAATTTGTTCTTGCACATGTAGGTCCTGAGGTCAGAGGTTTTGACCCACTGTTCGACCCCTTTTGCTTACGGGGAAATGAGCTGTCCATGAATATCAATCAAATCAACAAACTCAGAAAAATTGTTTGGATACGAAATTAGCGACAAAAAACAACAAGATCTTTGTATGCACAATGAAGAAGACATCAGTTCACTATAAGATGGTACTAATTATTATACCTTGCCAGTTTTTAATTCCTTTACCCCATTTCCAATATAGAGAAGATATTTATGCACATCCTTGTTTTCAAGCCTTCCCAAAGTAGTTCACTAATGATTACCTCTCAAACCACCTCTATGGTCAGGAGGCGAGGAAGGTTTTCATACAACACCCATGGTTCAACATTTAAGTGTTCCTGAAGAGGTGGAAGGATGGACGGTCAATCATCCATGGGCACTGGCCTAAAGTTGCAAAGACATTAAACATGTATGAAGGCTCAAAATTCACCTTCCGCTTCAGCAGTTTTCCAGATGAGAAGCATCTGTCTATATACCGTCTATGATGCTAATTTTGAAAGATTCTACATGTTGCATGTGGAACTTCCTGCTGGTGCAGTTGTGTAATGGGGTAGTTGAGTGCTGAAGCTATATCATGTTGTACTCTGATGTATTTCAATTATGAAATTATGCTTCCTTAATATGGAAATGAAATATATTATGTGCTTAATATGAATGTCAATTAGATTAATAAATGGATTATTAATAATAGGGTAATTAGCCTGCTAATGGCGAATTAGCCTGCTAATTGGGTTTTGATATTGCAAACGGTTGTTGAAAAAATACCGTGGGCGATGACCTCAGGCAACACACACGGTTTCTAGGAATAAACCGTGTTGGATCAATGAACAATCACACACGGCTTTCTCTTAAAAACTGTTTGCGTTAGGCCACCTTGCGCAAATGTTTACCACATAAAAACTGTGTGTCATGGACAGCCTTTGCCACACAGTTTCTTCTACGGACCGTGTGTGCTACATTCAATAATACAACCAATTTAACGGGAAAAATTGTGTGTGATGTACCTGTGAACGGAAACATTTTCCTTGGAGCGATTGTGTGGGATGTGCATATGAACGGAAACGTTTAGCGGGGACTGGCTGTGTGGGATGTACTTGCGACCGGAAACAATTTCGCTGTATAATTGTATTTTTTAGCTCTACTGTACGTATTTCCATATTTGAATGCTCGCTGGTCGAACACGACCTCATTTTGCCGAACGTGTGTGCCAGGAGGGCATATCCCCGGCGGTTTCTGGGTCGTGTGGGAAGGACCCCCCTATCCACTCACTTGGTGATGGTTCCAAACGCCGTCGTGGAAAGGGGTAAAAAAACCCGTTTGTTTAGGACCGACACGCACCAGTGTAACACAAACGATAAATTGTTAATATCGTTTGCAATGGAAACGCTATCACAAACGATTTAATGGGAAAAAATGTTTGTGATGTACCTGTGAACGGAAACGTTTTCCTTGGAACGACTGTGTGGGATGTACTTACGAACGGAAACGTTTAGCGGGGACTGCTTGTGTGGGATGTACTTGCGACCGGAAGCAATTTTTCCTGTATAATTGTATTTTTTAGCTCTATTGTACGTATTTCCGTATTTGAGCACTCGTCGGTCGCACACGAACTCATTTTGCCGAGCGTGTGTGTGTGCCAGGAGGGCATATCCCCGATGGTTTCTGGGTCGTATGGAAAGGACCCCCTATCACCGTCACTCACTAGGCGACGATTTCAAATGTCGTCGCGAAAAAGGGTTAAAAACCGTTTGTATAGCACCGACACATACCAGTGCTAGCTTGCGTGCAAAGATGTTGCTGGTGGTTCCCCGCTGTCAGACTCTCGACGTACTCCATGTTGGCTCTCGTTGTTGACCACGCATCATCGAGCGGACCACGGCGGTGGATGACGGCAAGTCCTAAGATGGGAACGATCTGGAGTCATGGAACAAGGGGCACTGGAGTCCCTGGTGGAGGGGAGTATGAGGGACTGGTTTGCCTGCGGGGTGAGGCTGTCGTCAGTGGAGAAGAACAAAAGGTGTGGGTGAGTACAGGTATGACCTGGCCACCATTGAAAGTAGGGTGGGGCGGCGAAGCCTCTCCAGCAGCACAACCAGCCACGGGAGGCAGATGTAGGCGCTCCAGCCAATGATGGTTTTGGCGGCTGGAGCAAGAGCAACTAGATCAGAGATTGAAGAAGCAGGATCGCCATTGGATGTCAATCCAACAAATACATATGTCGAAATAATTTGTTGACTTTTTGTTTTATACCATTAAATCGTTTTGTTCACTAAATGGACAACACCTTGCACAGGCTTCGTCCTAGTGGGCCAACAAAGTTAGCTTCGAAAGCTGTGGTGGAATGCAGCCCATTTATTTAGGTTTTACAACCCATTTCATATTGTTGGGCAATACATCTATTTCCTGGGCTTTGACTCAAAAAATAATCTATTTCCTGGGCTAGGTAAAAATAATAATAGACGATTTACTATTTATGATAATTTACAGCGCATTTGATTATTTATTCGAATACACCTATTTACTGGGCTGGGTGAAGAAAATAATATTGCGTGTATGCAGCCCATTTATTATTTCTGATAATTAACAACCCATTTGATTTTACTAGAAATGGACCCAATTTCTGGGATGGGTGAAAAAACAATGTTGGTCTGGACTGAGCATTTTGTTTAAAAATATAATATTGAGATAGGAATATTATTTTAAAAAATAAGTTGGGCTTTGTAATCTTGTCATATAAAAAATGAACTGAGTTATGCATTTTATTAAAAGAAACATAGGCTAGTCTATGCTTATGTTAGGATCTTTTGTACAATTGTCCGCCCAGTTGCATTGCTGATGTTCAATGAAAATGGCGTGGGTAGTAGTACAATTCAAATTTACAAAGCTACTCAATCCACATTCAACGACGCCTGAAAAGACCCATACAAGGCTTGTGCACAACTTTTTGAAGTCACTGAGCTCAATTTATAACTTAAAGAAAAAAGTTAGAGTACAATGGAACCTATTTAAAAGATGTCACGAGCGAAGAAATAATTCAACGGGTCCCACTTGTGTGTGCGTGAGAGAGAGAGACCCATCGGTTGATGCTCGTGAATACATCTTTCAGCCATATGCATTGTTGATGCTCCGTAAAAACTTATATAGTTGACACAATCATATACAACATCATAGCACATTGAACTTGCATACAAAAATTTCACGCAGGTGGCACAATCAGGATGGAAGCAGTAGATCATTACGGGTAGGGCTATGTTGAAACCAACAAACTCGTACATAACCGTTCATTGTCTTTATCAACGACGGGGAAATATCTTGGATGCTCTGCAAAGAAAACATCATACAACAAAATAAGTTCTACTAGCACATTATGTTGACGTACACCCCTTTCTAAAAAAAGTTCAGGTACAAAAATATAACAGGTCACAATCAAATGTACTAGCACATCAGTGCTTCAAACCGATAGCTCGGATTTAACTAGCATCTGAGAAGATTCAGTTGCTCAAATTAGAGCACATCCAGGCAGCCAGCCCTGCCTCTTCTCCCAAAGAAGCACTGGCCTCCACCGCGCGATGGAGTAGGCCCTATGCCATCCACCGTTCTGAGAAACACGAGGAAAGTCTGGCGTTGACTCCTGTAATGGACATCGTCGACGTAACTTGGCACTAGCGGCAGTGGAAGGACTTCGATTGATGGATTGACCACTTCTTCGACATGTACGAACGCTCGATACAGGTACATCCCTAACGTGGTCTGCGACAGCCTTGGTGGTGACGAATAGTACAACTCTGGTTCCCCCGCACCGGTATCTCAACACCAATCACCTTCGGTATGGTGGATGAGTTCTTCATCCATGCCATAATCGTTAGAGCCCAGCTGTATGGAGGAACAAACATACTTATGAGCTCACCTCCTAGGTCGTTGATAAGCTCATTCATGGACTCGTTGTTCCAAGCACGCCGAGGCTTGTCGTGGAAGTAAGCTTTGTTAAAAACTCAAGCTCAGAGGGCACCGAGCCCCATCCTGGGTGCCACCGATGAAAGCTCACCAGCGCACCATCACAGAACAAACGCCGGGAAGATTCAAACACACGACTGCAGCCGAATGTTGTTCGGAACCTGACGAAGAAATCAGCCGGTGCCGGACAGACTTTGATGAGCAAGTAGCTTATTTGAATGTCGTGCGCAATGCCAAGAGCTTTGATAAGGTTGTCTGGCAAGACGGGAGGGCGGTCGCCGTTGATGGTTACCATCAGCACTTTGCCGATGAATTGGTCGTCAAGCGCCACCATGCCACTGTTGAGCGACAGCAGCGCCCGAAGGCAGGACGGACCTCAGGATCTCCGGCTTGGTGATCCGCGTTGACTGGCGACATGATAGTGCGCTTGAGTACAGGTGGGGGATTTGGGGGAACTGGACACTAGAGTACGAATTGAGATTCCAGAGGTGGGGGAGGGCCAGAAGACTAGGGATGAAAAGGTAGCATGAATTTTGAACACGCGTCAATACGCTCTCGGTGCGCAAGCGCATGAAAACACCGGTGGGGCCCACATGAGCCTAAGAGTCCTTTTTCTTTCTTTTTTTGAGTCTGTTTGGCATTGCGTTACTACTCGGCCCATATTCAATGACACCTCACATTCGCCCAAACAAGTTTACATCATCGGAAAGACACTGAGCTCAAATTATAACTTGAAAAGAGGATATATACGCCAAACACTGGAGAATGGTGATGCCCTCATTGATCCCACCAACAGTTCGAGACAATAAACAGTTCGAAACAATGATATATACAACATTCAAACACCGACTAGTGATTACTACTGACATAAACAACAAAACATGATAGTTCATAAGAAGTCTTGCTACACCACCAAAAAGCACCCATCTGTAGCGCTCAGACTCTTGTTATCCAGAGAAGAATGTCATTCTAAAGAGAGGCAACTATTACATAGTAAGAGTGACACAAACGAGGATGACCAAATGAAAAGGAGTCTGCATAACAAAAGAGAGAACTACCCATCCAGAACAAGCAACAAAGACAACAAGTCATTCGAAGAGGGATGATCCAACACCATCATAATTTGCAGCCCCGCTTCATCCACCACTGATTCGGAGCCACTAGGACTCCAC